>NC_139393.1:30862500-35862500 GCF_054392235.1 Sus scrofa
ATATAGCTAACAGCTTCATCATTTCACATAATTACTATTTCCTTGACAATTTTATTATTACTTTTTAAATCTTTTTTTAATATTTATTATTATTATTTTTTAATTTTATTGGGGTATAGTTGATTTACAATGTTGTATTAACTTCAGGTTTACAGCAAAGTGAATCGGCTATGCATATACATATATCCCTTCTTTTCCCATGTAAGTTATTACAAAACATTGAGTAAACCTCTCTGTGCTATTCAGTAGGTCCTTGTTAGTTATCTGTTTCATAAATAGTAGTGTGTATATGCTAATCCCATCCTCCCAGTTTTATTTCACATTTACATATTAAAAGTAATGGGACTTATGGGATATTAGGGATAGGGACAATCTGCTTAAATCCTATGAAATTTTGAGACCAGAGCTCTGATAAAAACAACTGTAATAAAATACTTAATTGGGAGTTCCCATCATGGCTCAGTGGTTAACAGATCTGACTAGGAACCATGAGGTTTCGGGTTCGATCCCTGGACTAGCTCAGTGGGTTAAGGATCTGGCATTGCCCTGAGCTGTGGTGTAGGTCACAGATGCGGCTCTGATCCTGCGTTGCTGTGGCTCTGGCATAGGCCAGCGTCTACAGTTCCAATTAGACCCCTAGCCTGGGAACCTCCATATGCTGCGAGTGTAGCCCTAGAAAAGACAAAAAGACAAAAAAAAAAAAAAAAAAAAAATTCAGTAGTTAATTTTATCTGGGCATTTTATCTATCATCACAATGAGGAGATCCTTTGCAATCTTAAAACTAGGGTCATTCTTTTCTCTTTGAAATGAAAATCCTGAAGGACAGTTTACTTTTTTTAACACAAGTACATCTTTACAGTTTCTTTATTAACACTTTTGAAGTCTCCAGATATCTCAATATTTTGATTGAAAGTATAGAATTTTTTAAGACTTTAAACTAGTCACTACTTCTACAAATGGATGGCAGTGCTGCATTATTTTCAGTTCTTTCAAAAGTACTACGTTGTTAATCTTCAAATGTAAAAAAAGTTTGCCCCAATCCCTTCAAAAAATTTGTGTGTTGAGAAATAACATGCAAGCTTAATAATACAATAGTGTGGCATCAGTAATAATTGAGAGACACAAACTAGAAATCACAGCCATTTTACTCAAGAAGATCAATTACTTTATGCTAAAGAATGACATTTAGAAGACTGAAAGCTATGACCATGTTAATTAAGTTGGTCACCTGCAGAAGGATAGAGTTGATTGTGTTAAATAAGGTTGAAATAATAGGAGAACAATGAATACTGTGGAATGTAAAATTTTAGGAAGTTAGAATATGTAGTAATAAAATTCTCTTTCATTTGAAATATGTTCCTTGTATACCAAAAAACAAAAACAAAAACAAAAACAAAAACAAAAACAAAAAACTTGATCCTCTTATTTAGCTGTTGTGATCTTAGTTAAATGTTCAGGTCTCTTGCTTTTTCATTCAAGTTTTCCCAAGGCTTCCAAAATCCTTAAAATTTTCCTAATAAGTATTATAAAGAAAAACTTATGCACAAGGGAAGTGAGAAGTTATAAGCTATAACTATTTCCTAATTAAGAGGAAGGTATACTTACATCTCCATATGAAAATAAATGTGGCCTTAAACCTAATAGTTTTTTTTTCTCCCTGAAATTTTCTCTTCTGAATTTTTAACAAGCTGGAAAAGGGCTATTATTTCAGAAACACCAGGACAATTCTTTAAAACCTCACCACCACCCAGAGTACTTCTGCATTTTCTGCTATGGCCTCCATAGTTAATGTGAAATAGCAAGAAAATATATCATGCTGTCAAAGAACAAGACAGTGATGCAAAAATCACAAATGTGAGTAAATGACTAACTTCTAATTATTGAATCAGAGACAGACAATTATAACAGGAGGAGAAAAAGAAAAAGCACAACATCTAAATGAAGAAATACACAAAAACAAAAATTAAGAAAAGAAACAGGAATACTTTCCTCCCTTTATCATTTAGTCTACAGGCTAACCATAATACCAATATGTAGTTTTCAAAGAAATACCAACCTATGATTATTTTAGTGAAGTTTTAAGAACATAATTCAGAAAAATAATGTTCCGTGAAATTCTGGTAGTTGGAGCTAATTATTACATATAGATGATACAGATACAGATGGGCAGAAAATGATGTTTAAAGTTTTGGCCAATTTTATTAAATTTAGGAGACGGAAACATGGGTATTATCTATTTTATTCTTTTAAAGAAGAAAGGGGATTAAGATACTTTTTTTTCAAGCAGTTCTCAACTTGTACCAGCATTATACTCAGTTTCAATGCAGTCCTGCTGATCTGATTAAGAAGTGAAGCAACACAGGTGCATTATATAGTTGACTTTGAAAGGAAAAGCAGCAGACTTGATCAAAACAGGTCTCCCCACAGCTGCCTTGTCAGACAGGCCCACTTTGAGGATACTAACAGAAAATGTGAATGAGAATTGCTATTTCCCAGAATTGTTAAATGAGTATCTAATAATGGGTATCAGATGTTCTTTCCATTTTCTTCCTAGTCTCTGTTTTCAAGATTCAATAAAAGGATCAGTAATTTCGACTACAAACATATCTGGCTTCCCGTTACCACCTACCTAAGTTAATTCTGTGTGTATTTTACGTGTCTGTAGAAGCACTGAATGTGCTCTTCCCAGAGGTGCATTATGCAAAAGATTTCAAAACAATATAAATAATATCTTCATTAAGCCAGGATACTCTGATACTTTTTAATTGTTGCTGAATAAATATATCATTCCAACGAAGTGAATATCAGATCATATTAGCAAAGTTTCTGAAACATTATTCATATTCATAATTTTTATTCAACTATTATTTATTGACTTACCAGTCCATGTCTTGGGTGATTGCAATATAGCAATAAACAAAGTATGACAAAAAAAATCTACCATAATGGCAGTCATAATTTAATAGTAGCAGAAAAACAATAATCAAATATATGAGAAATGTGAGTATACATGTGGTGCTGGTGATATTGGTTTGTGGAAAAAAACGAGAGCACAAAAGAGTGAAAAGGTATACAATGGGGAGAGGGTCATTTTCAAATATGGTTATAAGAAAAGGTCTCATTTATGTGGTATTTGATTAAAGACCTGAAAGAAGTGAGAGAGGGGCCGATGCTGACATTTCCAAGAGAAGTGTTCCAGGCACTGGCAGCAGCAAGGGCAAAATCACATAGTCAGAGGGACATTCCAGGAACAGCCAATAGGTACAAAATGCAGCACATGCCAGCAGAGATGAGTGCCAGGGCATGAGTGCAGAGAGGTATAGAGAAACAGATAATTTAGGGCCTGGCAGATTGCTGTAACAGTTTGAGAGTTTTTTTGAGTCACCGCAGGGTTTTAAGCAATCTTGAGGACAACTTCTTATGCTAAGTCCTGTGATTGGAATATGTAGCTGGAGAACAAGTTTGTAACCTGGCATAACAGTGGCCACAAAGTCGAGTCTCCAAGGTGAGAGATGATTGTAGCTTTAACAGTTTAAGTGAAGTAATGTGACCATATTTTAACAGATATTGAACACAAAACCAACAGGATTTGCTGCTGGATTAGAGATCGGATAAAAGAAAAAGCAATGGGAGTAGGGTGAGTCCAAGGTTACTACCTGGATAGAGGGAACAGCATTTTCTGAAAGAAAGAATGTGGGAAAAATTAACTTATGAATGGAAATCAGGAGTCTGGTTAGGGTTGTTTTATACTGATTTGCCTATAGACACCTAAATGGTTAATTTGAGTGCACAGTTGCTTATGTAAGTCTGGAGTCCACAGAGGGGTGAATTCCTATTTGACTATTATCAACTCATAAATGATATTCAATGCCATGATAATGAATGAGACCACAAAAAGAAGAGTTCAGAGATAAAGAAGTGGATCATTTAGAGGACTGAGAGTTAGAGACACTTTAATATTCAGTGGTTGAGAAGATAAGGAAGGATCTGGGAAAATTTAGAAGAGGTGGTCAATGAAGAAGAGAGAAAAATCACATATTTATGATTGAATTATTTATGTTAATATTATATAAATTATTGATCATATATAATGTTATGAATGTTATAGTTCAATTATTCAATTAAATCAATAATTATTTAGCCATTTTTTATTTTGAATATAATATTTTCTAATACATAAATTATAGATGTGGGCATATATATTAAAATATAGTATTTTATTCCCAGCATTATAAGAGAAAAATAAAGATAAAACTAAAATTGATATCCTTGAGAAGTTTTTTTTTTTTTTTTCTCTGTTAGGCAGACAGCAAAGGGCTGCCACCGTAATTCAATCAGACAATGATATGGATCAGGGCTGGGTTGCAGTTTTAGTTAGATTTTTGCCTACCTCTCTCTTCTAATGTCGCCAGGACAAGATGAATTGTGTGTTTATTCTGGGTCATTCCACTAATGAGACTTTGCCTTGTAAGAGCCACTGAGGAGAAAGACCTCAGTTTCAGCTGTCAAGCCCAAACCCAACACCACCCCACCACCATCTCAGCGTTTAGAAATGTCCTATGGGGAAAAGAGCCATGAACTTGGAACTCCTCTACACACCAACCTAACATATCAGTCCACATGCCATTACAGTATTTGATGTTTTCTCTTCCACCGGCTGAGTAATCTACCTAGAATAATTCTGCCTTTGTTTTCCAAGATTAAGTCTGGCCCTCACTCTACCACCAAATGACCCTAGAAGTCTAACAATCTCCAGCTACCTGAAGAAAGATTCTTTCTTCTCCCTTATTTTGGTTCCTATTGTCTTCTTAATCTCCAGTGTTTTAAAAAACACAAATATGTAGGTCATCTCTTGTTTTTCCGAGTTGTTCCTGTGAAATTAATGTGTCTTGATTTTTTTGTTGCTGTTTTGTTTTGTTTTTACGGCTTCACCCATGGCATATGGAGGTTCCCAAGCCAGGGGTCAAATCAGAGCTGTAGCTGCTGGCCTAGACCACAGCCACAATAACACAGGATCCAAACTACCTCTGTGACCTACACTACAACTTACTGCAACACCAGATCCTTAACACACTGATCAAGGCCAGGGATCGAACCAGCAGCCTCATGGATATTAGTCAGATTAGTTTTGGCTGAGCCACTATGGGAAATTTCTAATTTTGTCTTGATAGTGACTAAACCATATTTCTAAGGGGAAGTCTAAGCATTTTTTTCTTTATCCACCATTTATAGCATTTGGGCATTTGTGAACAGCTAATAAGGAATAAGAACTTCTGCACAGACAGCGGGGCAGTATAAAGTTGTGTTGAAAATACTGTACTAAATAACAAGGAGATGGAATAGGGGAGGGGCTTCTAGCTATTGCAAGTGGTGTGACTTTAAGCGAGTTTCATAAATTCTGGAAGCACCATGCCTTTATTAACGACTTGAAAAAGGAGGGGTGGTGAACATTTTTCCTACTTGCCTTTCTTTAATTACTTCACATTCTGATGAGAGCACTCTGATTTTCCTCAAGGAAACGACCATTTCCAACTCATTCTCAAGCCAGTCTGTGGACATGTGATTCCAACTCTGGCTTCAGGAGTGGTCGCTTCAGGAGCGGACACATGACCAAAAAAGCTAATCAGAACTTTTTATTCCCTAGCCAGTAACACCCTTAACTAGGGCAAGAGGCTCCTACCAAGGGTGCTATGCAGTCCATTGTCTGGGGATTGTTACAAAAGACACAGCTTTTTTTACCTTATTGTGGAAGAGAACGAAACAAAAGCCTGAAATTACGGGGATCCGCGTTCCACTGATACACTGAGTCCTGATGGCTTCACACCATCCAGCAGATCCAGATGAACTTGATCTCATATGAACCTTCCAGTGTACTATTTTATTAAGCCTGTACAGCTGAATCCTTTACTCCTAGAACAAAAAGAACCCCGACTGATGAAAGATCTCAACTGTAGCAATGAGGTAAATAGCTTTCTCTCAGTAATTTATTAACAAATAATTATGTGTGGAAAAAGACTTACAATTTCTACAAAGATCTCTGCATTTCCTCTAAGAAGACAACTTTGTGTTTAACTGAAAATACTGACAACTTTAGCAAGTTCATGCTTTCTTGTATAAGCTGCAATTTCACTATTTTGAAATTTCACTAACGATATATTCTTTTTATTCTTCACTTTACAGAAACAACTGGGAAAATCCTGAGATAAACTGGATTTCTCTGCAACGGTCAGTTTTCTTTCCATGTCTTAGAGAGGTTCTTGATCTAAAAATTAGTTATCAGGAGTTCCCGTCGTTGCGCAGTGGTTAACGAATCCGACTAGGAACCATGAGGTTGCAGGTTGGGTCCCTGCCCTTGCTCAGTTGGTTAATGATCCGGCGTTGCCGTGAGCTGTGGTGTAGGTTGCAGACGCGGCTCGGATCCTGCGTTGCTGTGCCTCTGGCGTAGGCCGGTGGCTACAGCTCCGATTCGACCCCTAGCCTGGGAACCTCCATGTGCCGCGGGAGCGGCCCAAGAAATAGCAACAACAACAACAACAACAACAACAAAAGACAAAAAGACAAAAGACAAAAAAAATAAAAATAAAAATTAGTTATCAATGGAACTGTCAATGCAGTAAGTATCAATAATAATATGTGCAATGTGATTTTGTAGCATAAACTGTAGCTTTTGATTGCCTTTGCATATTATTAAATACCATTACCATTAAAATAAAATTTAGATACTGAGTTCTTAAAATTTATGTTTGAAACATTAACAGTGAAGCCAAGCTTGACATCATTTGAAACAATTTGATTTGTTTTCCTTCACCTCAGGCATCAGAAATTAGATCCATGGATGAAAATGAGAGAAGATTTTGATTTAATATTCTAACAATTACCACTATCTAAAGATGAAATAAGGCAGGATAAATAATTCTTAATTTTACTTTTGCCTTTTGCCCTGAGATTCTTTTAAGTTTGCGATTCTTGATTGAAAAGTGGTAGAAGTTTAAAGAATAGTTCTTAGGAGTATAAACTGTAGAGAGGAGAATAAATATTTTAACTGGTTAAACTGTGACAGGTCTCAAATATCTTTCCTGATTGTGGAGAAAATTGAAAATAGTTATTGTTAATCCCATGTTTATTGATGAAAAACTGAGTTTTAGAAAGGTGAAATAATTGCCTAGGGCCATAAGCTCCTAAATCATAGAGGAGGATTACATTCTATAACTCATAGGTTTTTCTGCTACACAATAATGTTTATTCCATATCACACACAGGCTGCTTCTTCCCAGATGTGGTAAATATCACCTTGACATAGTAAATTGTTCAGATGGATAGATGCTTAGGGAGTACAAGCTTGAAAAATAAGACAAAATTAACAAAGAGATAATATTTATAAATATTTACAGTAATTAGAAAGGAAAAATAGAAAATAAATGATTGATTTTTGTAAATTTTATTTATTTTAAGCACAATAAATTTTAAAAATAATGAGATATACACACATTTCACCAGAAAAATCTAATGGAAATAGCCACACTGGACTTAACAGGGCACAGGGCTCAGGAAACAGGAACTTAAGAGTGTTATCTCAGAACTAATTAGCCCTAGTCAGAATCATATTTAACATCTCTGCTAACCTATAAAATTTTCATTGTTATTTTCCAATTCATCAATGTCAATAATCTTTCTCCATATTAAAAAAAAAAAAATAGGTCAAAAGTATTCCTGGAAGATTTTCAAGATCTTTTTGGGTAAATAAAATAACTTTTTTCATCATTTCTAGGATGGAAGACAATATTTCTGCTAAGGGCAGTTGCTGCAATAATGTTGCTTTTATGTTCTGAACCTAGACATTTCTGGTTCAAGTTTGGAATTTGTAGAAAAGAGTAGTATATACTATTAATGTACTTTTTCCATACAAGTAAATCTAATTATACCTAAAATGTTAGAAAGCATATGAAAAAGAACTTGGCATCTGGAGTTCCAAATGAGACGGGCTTGGACCTGGGACTCTTACTGCAGTGGCTGCAATGATTGCAGGTGGACAAATATCTTTTTTGAGCAACAAAATACAAAGAAACTATAAGGGGCTAAAAATAACTGTATGCATACATACATACATGGTTGGGGCAAATTATGGGCAAGAAGATACAAAAAACCTAAAACTCCAAATGCCACTTCTGAAAAGCTAAGAGTAAAAGAAGTGTGTTGGAAACAAAAGCAGTTTACTATGCATGCTTCCAGGACACAACACTGACAAGGGAGTTGGCAGACCACCTAAGCCAGCCCTCTGGCCCAAACCCTGAACCCATCCCTACCCTCACCTCACATAAGGAGCCAGTTTGCCACCCCCCCAGCAAGAAAGCAAGCAAGGAAACTTTGTCTTTTCCTCCTCCTGCAGGAGCAGGGGCCCCATTAAAAGCCTTTCCTGAATTTCTCCTCTGGTGCCTTCCTAAATCAATAAAAATTGGTGCCAAGGACCCAGACCTATAACAAAAGGATTTCTGTTCATTACTAACTTGGTGACACCAACAACCTAATTAATTACCTATACCACTATGCTCTTTTGTGAGATGGAGAACCTAGTACTGCTCTCGTGTACATATACATCTATGTGTTAATATAAAGTCCTTAGAAAATTGTCTGGCACAAAATGAGCCTTGGATAAATATTAACATTGATGATAGTA
Organism: Sus scrofa; assembly: GCF_054392235.1. Lineage (NCBI taxonomy): Eukaryota > Metazoa > Chordata > Mammalia > Artiodactyla > Suidae > Sus > Sus scrofa. The sequence continues at coordinate 30,871,176 of NC_139393.1, forward strand.
GTCTCTTTTCAAATATATTATTGACTTTATCTTTTCTAGTTGTTACTTTGTTTCAATTGGGGGGATTACTCAGAAATATATCCTACACATAACAGTTTTGGTTTTTTGTTTGCTTAGTTTTTTGTTTTTGTTTGTTTGTTTTTCTTTTTTGGCTCTACCCATGGCATATGGAAATTCCGGAGCCAGGAATCAAATTCAAGCCTCAGCTACGACCTGCAACCTCTGTACCCCACAGCTACAGCAATGCCAGGGATCGAACTGGTGCTTCCAAAGAGACATGCCAGATCATTAACTCACTATGCCACAATGGAAACTTCAATATTTTTATTTAAAAAATGTTATCATCTTTCCAAAGTACAACACTTGAAAATAATCGCTTTCCTTGGTTCAGAAAAAAATTTATTTTCAATAGAATTATTTGAGTGATTACATTTCAAATATCATTCTTTTTTTATTACCCCCTAAAGTGAATGCTGGGGTACTAATTATCCTAGAAGGTACCTGAAATGTTGGAAAAAGAATTTATACTCCCTAAAATTTATGAGATGGACATTTGTAAATTAACTACTTATCAAGTCTACAATTCATATAGACTACATAGGAAAAAATATGCACTTAAATAAGGAAAGGTCAGGGAGAAGAAAGGGAAAATCTAAATATTTCTGCTAAGCATATATAATCTCAGTAAAATGGCAAGTAAATTATAACATAAACTAGATCAAATTTATATGATTTTGTGAATCCCTTTGCAAGTTGGAATTAATATATATTTAAATAACTCAGACTCATTATAGCATCATAAAATCTCTTCTTGATGGTAGATGACATCACATTACTTAAATTCATACAGGTGTAGCAATATTCCCTGACATTTCTTTAAGCCAATTTTAGTGGTTTCATAGTCATTAAGAAATGAAAACCCTATAAGATATAGATCAGTGTAGATTCTACAAAACAAGAATAATTGGAGCAGGTATAGAATGGTTTATTTTTCATCTATATTTATTTAATATAATTTTTAATCCATGTAATAAGCTTTATTTTTTAAAATTTTTCTCTTTTGGAGGACTCTAATTTGGTGAATAATTTCTTCAAAAATCAATCTATCTACTTTGAAGGAACTACAATTTCTACTAAGGGATAAAACAAAAAGTTAGGTTAATCTAGTATAAAAAATTAAGAAAATGTAAAGAATGATATTCTTAATTAAGGAAGGTCACATTGTTTGACTGAGGTGTCAAGTTCAAGATGGATGCACATGGAGTGGTCAGATCAAACAGGGAGATAGTACTAGCCAGGTCATTTGGATCAGGATCAACTCCTGATGGTACAACAGATGTTGTAGGTAGATTACTCTCGCAGGTAATCTGAACTTCTTGCCTTACCTGCTTTGTGAACTCCAAGTTATTTCAAAATTTTAGCTACAGTTTTAAGGATTTTGTGAATCTATGCTTGACTATCCCAGAAGTTAGTTACTCAATACTCCCTCATGATCTCCTAGAACCCAGCCTTTCACTATAATCACATTTTATTATGCCTTATAATCATATATTGACATTTTTATAACCAAATAAATTTTATCACCCTTGTGAACAACTAGAATACTGAGATCATGATTTATTCATTATGTATCAATGTAAATTAGCATAGTTTGGTTTGTAATATACTTTTAATACGTACATCTGTTAACAGGTATAACGTATTTCAGTTGTGTTAAATATACTGCTTATGGTTTGTCTATAAAAATATATTTGTGTGAGAAAGACAGTCAATGTTCAGCTTTTTCATCTTCTCTGCAGGCACTTTTTCACTCTGCTTGTGTTCTTGGTCCTGCTCTTCCTGTTCATTATGTTGCTCCTCAACCCTCTTTAGAGTACCACACTTATTAATCTTTTCACATTATTATTCCTTTCTAATAATCTTTCTATATTTCCCCAATATCTCTCTTCCCTGTGCTTTTGTCTAAAGTGTCTCTTTTATATCTAATTGATAGAAGAAAAAGATGGTTGCCTCCTACAGGCCAAATAATACATAGCTCTGGTAATTTTGCTAGCACTTTAATGATTAATGATACTTAAGAATATCTTTAACAAAAACTTTTAAATGCTTAAGTTTTAAAACACAATAGCTCACTTTAGAAATGTTTTAAACATGTATGATGAAGTACCTTATTCTTTTTCAAAAAGCATCCAACTTACATTGTTATTTTTTTCAAGAATAATCATGTTAGAATTTAGAAAAAAAAAAATGTTTCCCATCAGTCTCCCCCTCAAACTCCTTCTTTCATCATAGGCCTTTGTGTAATTCCAGAATTCATTCTTTTAAAGTGTTAGTCTTACAGTTTCAAAAATCTGAATTCGTTACTGTACTGTTCACAGGTGGAGACTCACATTGACCAAGCACACAAAGTCTGATTGCATATACCATATTTAAAATGTACAAATTACAACAAAAAAATCATGTGAAGAGGAATATCTATACCCTTAGAAGACCAACATGTTTCTATCCCTATAACATATTTAATTTTTTTTTTTTTTTTTTTTTTTTTTTTTTTGGCTGTGCTCCCAGCATGTAGTAGTTCCTGGGCTAGGCATTAAATGTATGCCACAGTAGCAACTTGAGTCAAAGCAGTGACAGTGCTATATCCTTAATCCACTGAGCCACCAGGGAATTCCAACACATCTAAAATGTTGAATAAGAAATATGTAAAAGTCCATAATATTCAAAGTTAGTATACTCTCCCTTGCCTTTAGTCTCTTTAAAGGAGAGATTGCCATGCTAATATTAGGCTATCCGCCAATGTTAATCTATAAGAACAAGATTTGATTATTAAACAATCTTCCTATCCCACTCTGGATTTTCAGTTTGTTTATTTGTTAGTTTGTAATTTTGTTTAGTGAATTAGTACCTTCTTGAATGATCCAATAATGTATCATTTTTTTAATTGAAGTATAGTGGATTTACAATATATTAGTTTTGGGCACACAACATAATAATTCAACATTCCTATAGACTACACTTCAATAAAGTTATTACAAAATAATAATGATATTCTCCTATGCTGCAAAATACATCCTTGTTGTATATTTATTTTGTATATTATATCCCTTAATCCCCTATCTTGCCTTTCCTTACCCCAGTCTCCTCTGACTATGCAGCACAAAAAGAAGGGCAGACCAAAGAGTTCTTTGAATCAATGTGAGCCAACTTTTATTTAAATATTTTAATGAAATAGTAAAAAATACCTTGAGAATTATAGAAAGGTTGTAAATGAAGCAGAGTTCTGTCTACATCCTGCCCAGCCTTCCCTGGCCACTGAATTTCCACTGCATTTTTTGCTACTACAATTTTTCTTCTTCCAGAATCCAATCCAGGATGCCACATGGTCTTGAGTGATTTTTATTTTTAATATAAAAATTTTAATGAAATTAAGCAGAACTTTATAATTTTTTTGAACATCAAAAAATTGAAATCTATCTTTCCCTTTACCCCTTGCCTCTTTCCACTGGTAACCACTGTTTTGTTTTAATGTCTGTGAGTCTGTTTCTGTTTTATTATAATTCATTATTTGTTTTATTTTACAGATTCTACATATAAACCATAATATATAGTATCTATGTTTCTCTGTTGGAATTACTTCATTAACTGTATAACCCTCTAAATTCATCTACATTGCTGCAAATGACAGAATTTTATTCCTTTTTTTTCTGGGTAATATTCCATTTTGTGTTTGTGTGTGTGTGTGCACAAGATATATAAAATATATATACATCTTCTTTATCCATTCACCATTAATGAACACTTCAGTAGCTTTCATAATTTGGCTATTGAAAATTGTTCTGCTATGAACACTGGAGTGCATGTATCTTTTCAAAATTAATGTGTTGATTTCTTCCAGCAGTGGCAATGATGGATCTTATGGTAGTTCCATTTTCAGTTTTTTGAGAAACCTCCATGCTATTTTCCAAGGTGGTTGTATCAATTTACATTCCCAGTGTACAAGGGTTCTCTTTTCTTCACATTCTCCCCAATATTTGTCCTCTGTACACTTTTCGATGTTAGCTATTTTGGCAGGTATGAGGTAAACTCATTGTGATTTTCATTTGGATTTCCTAATAAATAGCTATGTTGAGCATTTTTAATGTATGTATTGGCCATATATATATCTTCTTTGGGAAGATATCTATTTAGGTATTCTGTACATTTTTAATAGATTTTTAAAATATTGTACCATATGAGTTTTTATGTATTTTGGACATTAACTCCTCTTGGTCATATCATTTGCAAATATTTCATTTTGTTGATGGTTTCCTTTGCTGCAAAAAAGCTTTTGAATTTAATTAGGTCCCATAAGCTTACTTTTGCTTCTTTTGCTTTAGAAGACAAATCCAGAAAAACATTGCTATGATTTATGTCAAAGAGTTTCTGCCTATATTCTCTTCTCAGACTTGTATGGATTCAGATCTTACATCTAGGTCTTTAATCCATTTTGAGTTTATTTTGGTATATGGTGTAGGAGAGTGTTCTAAAATCATTATTTTACATGTGGCTTTCTGGTTTTCCCAGAGCAATTATTGAAAAGAGAGCATTTTTTTTCCTCCATTGTATATTCTTGCCTCCTTTATTGTAAATTAATTGACCATAAGTGTGTGTATTTATTTATTGGCTCTTTATTCTTTTCAACTGATGTATGTGTCCATTTTTGTGTTAGTGCCATTTTTTTTTATTACTATAGCTTTGTATTATAGTCTGAAGTAAGGGAGTCTGATACCTCCAGCTCCCTTCTTTTTTATTAAGATTACTTTGGAAACTTGGGACTTTTGTAGTTCCATATAAATTTTAGAGTTGTTTCAGTTCTGTGAAAAATGTCATGTACATTTTTATAGGAATTGCATTAAATCAATAGATTACTTTGGATATTATGGACATTTTAACAATATTAATTCGTCCAAACCATGAATATGACCTATCTTTCCATTTCTTTGCATCATCTTCAATTTTCTTCATCAATGTCGTGTGGTTTACTGATTATAGGTCTTTCATCTTGATTAACTCCAAGAATTATTTTTTTGATGCCATTTTAATGGGATTTCTTTTTTAATTTTCTCTCTCTGATAGTTCATTTTCGGGTATATAGAAAAGCAAGAGATGTCTGTATTTTAATTCTGCAATTTGCTAAATTAAGTCATTACTTCTAATAGTTTTATGGCAGAATCCATATAGTTTTCTATACCTAGCATCATGTCATCTGCAAATAGTTACAGTTTTACTTCTTCTTTTCCAATCTGGATATCTTTTACTTATTTTCTTTGCTGATCATTGTGTCTAAAAATGCCAATACTCTGTTAGGTAAAAGTGATGAGATTGGACATCCTCATCTTTGACTGGATTTAGAGGAAAAGATTTCAGCTTTTCATAGAGTATGATATTAGCTATGGGTTTGTCATAAATGAACGTTATTTTGTTGAGGTGTGTTCCATCTATACCAACTTCAATAAGACTTTTTATAATTAAGGGATGATGAATTTTATCAAATGCTTTATCTGTATCTGTTGAGATGATCATGCAACTTTTATGCTTGCTTTTGTTAATGTGGTATATCACATTGATTGATTTGCAAGTATTGAACCAACCAGTGTAATAAATCCCACTTGATCAAGGTGTATGATGCTTTGTAAATACTGCTGAATTTGATTTGCTAATATTTTTTGAGGATTTTTGTATCTATATCCATCAAAAATGTTGATTACAAAGACATTATTTTCTTTTTATTTACTGTCTTTTTGTCAGGTTTTGATAGCAGACCCCATGGAATGAACTGGGGAGTTTTCCCTCCTCTTCAGTTTTGTGGAATAGTTTGAGAAGAATATGTATTACTTCTTTATATGTTTGGTAGAATTCCCCTGGGAATTCTAGTTAAGTCCTAGACTTTTATTTGCTGGGAGGTTTCTTTAATTATGAATTCTATTTCACTATTAGTGATTGGTCTGTTCAGATTATCTATTTCTCCCTGATACAGACTTAGGTTATATATTTCTAGAAATTTGTTCATTTCTTCTAGGTTGTTCAATTTGTTGGCATATCACTGTTCTTAGTATTCTCTTATGATTTTTTTGGTATCTCTGTGATATTGATTGTTATCATTTTTCTTGATGAAATATGCTAAATGTTTACCAAATTTGTTTATCTTATACAAAAACAGCTCTTGGCTTCATTTTTTTTTTTTTGTCTTTATTTTATTTATTTCTTCTCTATCTTTAGTATGTTCTTTCTTCTGCTGACTTTGGGCTTTGTTTGATTTTCTTCTAATTTCTTTAGGTGATTAGCTAGGTTGTTTTTTAAATTCTTTCTTCATTCTTGAGGTAGACCTGAATCATTATAAACCTCCCTGTTGGAAGAGCTTTTGATTCATCCCATAGATTTGGAAAAATTTTGTTTTCATTTTCATTTGTCTCAACGTATTTTATGATTTTTTAATTTGATTTCTTCTTTAATCCACTGTAGCATTTAGTAGAATGTGTTTAGTCTTTACAGGTTTGTGCTTTTCTCATTTTTCTTCCTGGAATTGATTTCTGGTTTAATACCATTGTGTTTGGAAAAAAATGTTTGTTATAATTTCTATCCTCTTAAATTTGTCGAGACTTGTTTTGCGGCCTAGTATATGATCTATCCTGGCGAACAAACTTTCCATGTGCACTTGAAAAGAATGTGTATCCTGCTTTTAATGGAATTTCCTACATATATCTATTAAATCCAAATAATCTATTCTGTCATTGGTATAAGTGTTAGAGTCTCCTACTATTTTTGTATTTTTGTCAATTTCTCTCTTTATGTCTGTTAGCATTGCTTTGTATATTTAAGTACATGTGTGTTAGTGAGTGAAATACCCTCTTCTTGTATTGATTCTTTTTACATTACATAATCCTTTCTTTGTGTTTATTATTATAGACTTTGTTTCAAAGCCTATTTTTCCTGACGTGCATATTGCTACCCATTTTCTTGTTATTTCTATTTATTAATGTGATACAACACATTGATTGATTTGTGATTGTAAGCCATTCTTGCATCCTTGGAATAAATCCCAATTGACAATGGTGTGTGATCCCTCTTATGGCTTTAGTGGGTAAGCTGTATTTAATGTGAGCATGAGTCCCATCTTTCCCCAGAGTGTGCTGGCAGCTCTCAACTTGATAATAGATGTGGCTGGAGACAGTGGAGATAGTGCCAAAGCCAAGTTTGAGCTGATACTACCCTACCTAGTGGCTAGCAACACCCTACTGGGTATGAGGTTGAGTCCCAAGTTGCTGGAGTAGAAACCTTGAGGTTTGAGGCTAAAGTAGCTCAATTCCCTTTAACTTTATGCTTTCCTTCTCCTCAAAGCACTAGCAACCTTGCCCAAAAGGAGAGCTCAGTAGCAGTTGAAATGCTGTTCTGGCTGTGAGCTTCCTTTGTTTTTCACAGTTGAACTTTCCCTTTGGTGTTGGCACCTGTTGCCTTAATGTAGAGCTGTGTAGTGAAGCAAGTAGGGCCAGAGAAGGCACTGGGTTCAGGCTGGGGAACACAGTGAAGTTGTCACAAGAAGTCAGTCAGCATCCTAGTCTCAATCCACCCCACCCTCCTCATTTTGAGAGTAAGCAAGCTTTTTCACACTCCTCATGAGCAAAATCCAGGCTTCCCACAGTCCTCCTGTTGCTCCCATAGGTCCTTCAACAAGCCAAGGGTACTCATCTTCCTGATGTTGGACCCTGGTGCTGGGGCACCCAATATGTAGCTCAAAGCACTCACTCCCAGAGAGGATCTCTGACCACATAATCTTCTTTCTTTTCTAAATCCCCTTTAGGGTATTTTTCTCCCTTTCCTACCTGACTCCAGGCTGATATTTCTTACAGCCTTGGTTTCACATGAGTCTTCCTGCCAGTGTTTAGTTAGTTTTTAGTTAGAATTGTCCCTCATGTAAATGTATTTTTGATGTGTTCGTGTGGGTATATTTTCTAATGCCACAATCTTGATCTCACCCTCCCTATTATATCTCTTTGAGAGGATTTAAAGTGAGTTTCTCTGCTAATTTTACAGTCCAGAGTTCAAAGCTGGTTTTAAATATGTTATATTTAAATATTAATTTAAGATTAATGGCTATTTTTTCTTTATTACCACATATTATTTTAAATATTAAATTTGAAATCCACACCTTTTCAAATTATTGGTAATTTTGAAAGAGGAAAAGAGACAAAGAATTATTGCCCACTTGTTCAAGATGCTTTAAAAATTATCTCATGAATTTTCATAATAACTCTTTTACATACATTTATTATGTCTCTATTTCAAACAAAATAAGGATGAAAAACATTACATAATTTGACCAAATTATATGAATGACCACTTCTAATCTAGTGTCAAAGTGCATTTTCCATAGTGTACTATAGCCCATGAGCAGGAGAACACTCATATGTGTTCAATTCATTGAAGAGGCTAAAAGAGAAATAAAAAACTTACTAGATTCATAAAATTTAATCTTATATGAATTTTATAATATGCATAATTGTTTCCTTTTCACTTGGTAATTCGGAAGTAAATGATAAACTGTTCAGTATATAGCTGTAATTATTATTAAAAAGTCAAAGTATTTCAGAGTCAGGACAAAGAAGTATCTTACAACAGGAGGGTATTCTAATGTCTTACTTAAATTAACTAATATGCACCCTCTTAACCCTCTATTGAAAACATTCCTCTAATTAAGTAGCGCTTATGAAAAGAGGATGACTCAATAAATAGCATGTGAGTGGCCTCAAAATTCTTTTTTTTAGAAAAATTCAGTTTCCTGCTACTGAAAATACCTCCCCTAGGTTGCCAAAAATCTAAAAATAAATATTACATATAGATCAACAAAATGGTCATTTTGGGTGAAGGTAGTAAATGAAAACTTACAGTAGTTAGAATTTGGGGCACATACTTTGTGAAAAATAAAGATTAAAATTCCAAGAAAAAGAATGTGTACAATTTGATGAGTGTACACATATTCAAATTTCCATAATAACATCAAGGGAACAGATATAACCACCACATCCCAAATTTTCCTCATGTCCCTTTGGTTTTGGCATTTTGTTTTATTTATTTTTCTTTTTTTGTGTTTTAATTCTTTGGGGGATGCCATAATTTATGCAGCTGTCCCTAAGTATAAACTCTCTTATTGATGTTCTAATATTTTGCTCCTCCTGATCACAGATATCCACCAAGAGTCTGCTAACTCCTAGACAAAAAGGATCTTTGTGAGACGCATTGGCAAAGCTATCCCATAACACTGCCAAAACACCCCCCTAATGTCAGAGCTACTGCATTGCCTTCAAGAAGGTGGTGGTTCAATTACTTTACTTCCTACTTGTAATTTTGTTGCTATCCTTTAGGCTAACAGTCGGAGATAAGCCTGTGCACATAGAGCCAGAGCCCAGTTTGAGAGACCAAACATAGCAAAGTAACATTTTAGCTGATGCTTTCATTGATTTTGAATAAAATGCAGTACTGGCCTCTGGGTTTTCTTCTCTGTTAATATAGATCTTTCCCAGAAGGTTGCTCTTTATGTAAATTTAAACCTAGGGTGGTGATTCCTCTCTTTTTCTATGCCAAAACCCACCTGATTCTAATGAAATGATGATCTCAGGTTAAAATACAATCTACCTTAATCAACAATATTATTCAACAGGACAATTTAGAACATCATGATCCAATTGTGCTTTGCTAATATCTAAAGAAGATAGGTTTTCCCTGGAGTTCCCGTCACGGCTCAGCAGTTAACAAATCCGACTAGGAACCATGATGTTGCAGGTTCAATCCCTGGCCTTGCTCAGTGGGTTAAGGATCTGGTGTTGCCATGAGCTGCAGTGTAAGTCACAGACATGGCTTGGATCTGGCGTTGCTGTGGCTGTGGTGTAGGTCGGTGGCCACAGCTCCAATTAGATCCCTAGCTGGGGAACCTCCATGTGCCACAGGAGCAGCCCTAAAAAATGCAAAAAGACAAAAAATAATAGTAATTATAATAAAGTAGATAGGTTTTCCCTCTTCAAATCCTAAAAAAACAAAAAACAAAAAACAAAAAACAAAAAAAATAGTAGGAGTCGCATTAGTTTTTAGATGAGAAAACTGGGGCCCAAAAGATTAAGTCAAACATTTACTTAGCTCTAAAGATTGTCTTTAAACACAATGGACCAATTGATAAAATAATAGTGCAAACACCAAACTCCAATGGTCTATAAATATTTTAACAAGTAAGAAATTAATCAATGTTAAACAAAATATTTCCTAATCATAAAGATAATCAGAATAAGAATGTTCTGCTTTAATGTTGATAAAAGGGTACCCTCAGAGGAAGGGCTCTAAGATATTTTCCAAAGAAGCTATCATATAAATATCATTACACCAGGGAACATATTATAGCCAACCAATATCTCAACCCTGGATTATACCTTGTATGTTTCTCTCCCTACTTCCAAATTCAAGGCTATAACAAAAATTTAGTATTCATACTTGAAGATTTAAATTTTGGAATTTCCCATTTGTCTCTCATATTCTTAAGACTCCCTCAATACAATTTCTGTCTCACATATGGAGTTAATTATCATACCTTGCCTTCCTTAGATTTGTGGTTTTCCCCTTTTTCTGGTGATCTTCAGCCTTATATTTCCAGATTCATCATTAAAATCTTGCATCAGCCCAAATCCAGAACTGAGAAGCAGAAATATTATACACTTATTATGTACTTACTAAACTCCAACTTGGCATGAAGCAATTAACTAGTTTCTGGTACACCATGGTAGCCATAACATACTCCTTGAATAATTTCTATTTTGCACACATAGCTCATTTATTTATAAATAAACCATTTGTTTTAAGACTGTTTATTGCAACAAATATTTCTTGTCCATTTATTAGGAAAAAGACGTAACTCATCTGGTGGGTGATGAAAAATCATATAATGAATAGCAGATGGTCCTGTGCATCAAGAACTTTATGGTCACTACAGCCTATATTGGGCACATCTATTTTGACAGAAGTATACTTGATTCCAATATCTACACGATCCAGATTAGAGCAAGAAGTAGGAAGGCAATGAGGATAGAGCCAGTCCTTGCCCAAAAGAAAACAAGGTTAACTTTGTCTTGTTATCCCACTACCCCTCATCTCCTGGTATCAACCAACTGTTATCCAGGGACATTATTGTTACCCAGTATTTTCTAATGCATTAACTTAACCTGTTCTTCTCTTCCTCAAACTGAAGTTGGGTTCCAAAATTACCTTTTGTTTCATGCTTGCAATCATAAATTTTCCCTTCTAATTCCCTGAGTGTTAAGATGAAGTGTGTTTGCCTGGACATAGCATAGGAGTCATTGATAAAGAGAGGACATGGTGACTTTGTATTAATAAACAACATCCTTAACCATTCTAAAACTTCTCTTCTATAAAATTTGTGTATAGCTGTTCTCCATTTCTCTCTTTCTCTCTCTCTCTCTTTTACACACACACACACAAATGTGAAAGATTATGATCTATGTTATCTGTCGGTAATATATTGGAATCCAACCTTTGGTATTTATCATCTGTGTAATATTAGGCAAACTAATTAAATTTCATGAGCTTCAGTCTCTTCTCTAAAATGAAGATGAGTAATAAATTACTTCATAGAGACATATTTCATAGAACTTAGATAATAAGCACAGTTCCTGGCATCTTAGACATACTATAAATGCCACTTCTTCCTTATTCAAGTAAAAATAACTGTCTAACCTACAGAAACTATAAATATTTTAATCTATTTTGATGTTATAAACACCTACCTGTATTTACTATTACAGTGTCTATAAAATGTGTTAAAACTTCTATAATAATTGCAATTCATAGATGAAAAACTGTATCTAATTTCTTCCTTTATAAAAATCACCCTGAGCTAGAAACTTCCGTATACCCTGGGTGCAGCCCTAAAAAGAAAAAAAAAAAGTCACATAAGCAAATCTGGAAAGTGTTATAATCATTACACTGAGAAACTATGCCCAAAAAAGATTAAGTGACTTGTTCAGGGTCACAGTATAATTAATAACAGAGGCCTTTTAGGTCAATGTAGGTCTTTTTAGATTCATCCATGTGCTACTTTTCCACACTTTGCTGACAATGCAGGGAAGCTCTGCACTTCAACTTCCTGTCTCCACAGCTTCCCATCTGACTGACTCTAGGAAAAGAAGCCCCATTTCCTCCTCACTCTTGAAGCAGTTTCAATTCTGATTGTCTTTCTGTTTTCAATATCCTATAGTTGGGATTTTCTCTATCTATATATTTTATAATAGACATTGTTGTCTAAGGGGTTTCCTGTCATTTGGCCCTATCTAAAGTTCAAACTTCAATAAGATCCACAGAGAACAGGAAGAATTGAGAACAGGGAACCATGGCAATCTATTCTGAAGACAGTGGTTGTTTTAAAGAATGGTCATGTGATGCAGTTCTGACCAATGAGATGTTAAAAGGAAATGGGCTTGCAGGGCTCCTGAGAAATTGTCCTCATTCTAAATATGGAACAACAATTCCTATCCCCTTTTCCCATCTCCAGAAATTTTCATCTACATGTAACACTTGGATCTTCAACTCATAAGTTATCCACAGAGAATGGCAGAGGAGCAACGTGAAAGGATTTAATGGCACCATTTATCTGATGAAAACACTAAATCTTAAAGCCCCCTGCCTGTGGATTTGTTTGTGAAATTAAATACTTACTGATCAAAAGTCATTTTAGTGGGGTTTCCTATAGCTGCAGCCATATGCACCTCAAATTGAAATGGTTAGAATGAGCCTTACCAAGGTCTTCTGATTCCTTATCTGGTGCTATTTAAAAATTAGATCATACTGTGCCTGGGGAAACACACCTATTCATATTGACATAGAAATCTGAGATTTTATTACTTCAATGAAAACTCCTTGAACAATTTGGGGAAAAGCAGTACATTCAATTCATAAAATGTAATTTTTTTCTTAATCGTTTCTCCACACTAAAGGCAAAATGATATCCTGTAAACCAAATCTCTTCAACTTAGTTAGAGCTCTCATAAAACTCTCCAAGCCTATTCCTTACAGTGGTGTTTCTCACCCACGGCCAAACATTTTAATAACTTGGGCAGGTTTTTGGAAATAATGATGCCTGAGATGCTACCCGCAGAGATTCTAACATACTAGGTCTGGATGTGACCTGGGCATGATAATGTAAATGTGCAGCCACAGTTGAAAACCACACGCACACAAACACACATGTACAAATTTATTTATTTATTTATTTGTTTGTTTGTTTGTTTATTTATTTTTAGTACTCTGGTGATTATAAATTAACCAGGATTGAGTAGCAGAATTTAGCTTATGAGACAAAGTACAAATTCCTAACATGGAATGCAACTCATTTTAATTATTTGCTTCCAAGTATTTTCAAACTGCCTTCCTCAACAAAGACTCCTCCTTCATCCTATGTTCCTATTACTCTACAGCAATCAGAAGTTTATTTCACTTCATAAAACAGCAGAATCTGAAACCAGTAGGTTAAACAGAGTAGACATGTATACTTTTATCCTATTAAAAAATTTAAGGTATACATTGATGGTTCCAAAGTGTTATCAGATTCCCATGGAACCCTCTATTTTACATCTCATTGGCAAGAATTTAATCATGTGGACAAACCCAGCGACCCTGGTGATTTTTGAGAAGTGATCTCAAAAGTGTTCTGGCTTTGGGAGAGAAGAGGGCAGTGGCAGAACTACATCTCAGCAATCTACTTTCAAAGGGGTGGAACATGGCAGCTATTTGCTTTCAACTCAGTCTTCTCAACAGTCTATTAGGCTCTCGATAATTCTACTGCCCCTCCCGGAATCATGAAGATAAATGTGTACTGCACACCACAAAGCAGGCCTTGGAAAAATAAGAATATCACTTCAGATACAGCTCCCACCACCATATATACTCAATCACAATGATCCATGTCATTTTAGAAGTGAATACATGTGGTTTACACCTGCAGGCTTTCTGACTTTCCCACTATGCCTTGGTTGTTTGCATACGAAAGTCTTCAAAAAGGATCTCCTTCTTCCAGAGGTCTAGATCAGAGGGTTTGACAAAGCCCTTCTGCATTAAATATCCTCTACCCTTTTCCCCTTTCCCAATCCTTGATCCATAAGGATGAGATGGGAATGGTGATTATCATACTTAACTCCATCGTCCTTAATGCTTCATATTTCCTTAAGCAATGGCTTTCAAACATTTTCAAATTGATGTCTATATATGGTAAACCAGAACGTGTGTGTGTGTGTGTGTATCAAACTGAAACAAAGCTTTTATAAGCAATCTTGCCTTTACTATGTGCATTATATTCTATTTTTCTACCCTTGTTATTTAACTCTAAAAATTTAATTATAACCAGAAAATTGATTTCAAGATCTACTGATAATCTCTACTATAAGTTTAGAAAATCATACTGTCTTATTACCATAGAGCAACAAGTTTCTTATGAAACCATAATTAGAACAAACTCTACTGTATAATAGAACACCAGACCTAGATCTTGGTTTGTATATGAGGTTTAATGGAATTTTTAAAAATCATTTTTTAAAACTTCTCAACACCTGGCTCTCACTGATATTATCTTGCTGAAAGAGAGAATATAAAAGTATTAAGATACAACCTGAGATTCAAAATATCTTTGTCCCAAGTCAGAGATCTACAAACCTTTTATTAAAGGTCCAGATAGTAAATACTTTAGGCCTCTTATGCCATACAGTCTCTGTTGCAACTGCTCAGCTCTGTCCTTATAGCATGAACATAGCATAGATAATATGTAAAAACATGTGGCCATGTTCTAATACAACTTTATTTAACAAACAGGTGGTAATTTTCCAAGTATTTTTTTTAATAAAAGCATCTTGTTTTTCTCATAAGAATATATATTCTTCAATTATTTATTTATTTTCTGGTTTACTTGTTTTTCATATGCTCTCCCCACTTAATTCCAAGCTCCATGAAAGTACAGACCTTTTTTGTCTTTTTTTTTAATCTTTGCATACCCAGTGCCTAGCACACAGTAGAGATCAAATAAATATCTGCTGACTTTTGTAAGCTTCCAAAAAAGCCAGGAGAATAACCTGATAAAGCAAAGCTGGGTTTAATTGACTTATATGTAAAGGAAACAACACATAGGTAAAGGCTTAGCAGACGTTCTGATATATATAGGAGAGGATATTTATTTATTTCCACGTTTTGGTATTAAAAATAAAGCTGCTAGAAATATCAGTATACAAGTTTTTGTGTGGTCAGATATTTTCATTTCTCTAAAGCAAATGCTCAAGAGTCTATTTTGGGAGTGTATGGTTAATTTTACAAGAAACTTCCAAAATAGTTTCAATAATGCCTTTAACACTTTACAATTCCATCAACAATTCATGGGACCAAATTCCTTCACATCCTCTTCAGCACTAAGTATTATCACTATTTTACATTTTAACTTGTCCAATGGATGTATAGTTTTCATATATAAGAGCTAAAACTCTCTATATGTGTACAGTATTGGAAATTTTTAGAATGACTCCCTGTTTGTCATAGTATAGTGGTTAAAAAATATTAATGGAGTTGAATGGATTTGGTTTTAAAGTATTACTCCTTACGAGGTTGTAATCATGCATCTTCATCTATCTAACCACCAACCTCCTCAGTACAAACTGTTGCTCAGGAAGGTTGTTGTAAGGAATCAAAAGTGATAATTTATATAAAGTGCTTCAAACAGTGCTTGGCAGTGTAACATGGCAGTTGTTAGTCATTATTAAATTACTAAGTCCTAGTACTATACATATTTATTAAAATAACTATATTTTACTATCCCTCTTATTTTGTTAGTAGCTTACAAAACTGAACCTTTCAGTAGATGATAAACTTTGTAGAAGCAGGGATCAAGAGAGTCATTCTTTGTGTTCCCTTGTAGCCTAGTGGTTAAGGAATTGGCACTGTCATTGCTGAGGTTTGGATTAATCAATCTCTGACCCAGGAAATTTTGCATGCCATAGGCATAGCCAAAAAGAGAGAGAGAAGAGAGAGTCATTCTTGGTTTTTCTTTTTTTTTTTTTAAGTTTTGTAATCATAAGAAAATCAGTTAATGGCATATAATTTCAAAAAAAAGCAGCCATATTAACAGGCAATCATGAAATTATAAATAAAAAGGAATTTTTACTTAAATCATTTGGTATAGATTACAGCTGTAATGGTATTTCAACACACATAGTGGGCAGTTCAATTTTTTTGAGGTATAATTGGCATGGGACATTGTATTATTTTCCTATGTATACATAATTATTGCATATTTGCTTACACTGCAAAATGATCACCACAGTAAGTCTACTTGAAATCTATCACCATGCAGAATTATAAATTCTGTTTTTCTTGTGACGACAACATTTAAGGTTTACTCTTTGGGTAACTTTCAAATGTGCGCTATAGTATTATTTGACTATCATCATCATGCTGCCCATCACATTCTCATGATTCATTTTATAACTAGAATTTTGTACATTTTGACCCCCTTCACCTATTTTGCCCACCACCAAACCCCTTTTTCCTCTGGCAACCACCATTCTGTTCTCCATATCTATGAGTTTTGTTTTATTTCATTCGTTGGCTTGACTTGTTTGTTAGATTATACATATAAATGAAATCATATAGTATTTTTTATTTGTTTTTCTCTGCCCAACATATCACTTATCATAATACCCTCTAAGTCTACCCACATTGTTGCAAATGACAAGATTTTATTCCTTTTCATGGCTGAGTATTATTCAGTTATACCACATCTCCTTTATCCATTCATCTATCAGTGGACACTTAGGCTATTTCTACCTCTTTTTTTTTTGGTCTTTTTGCCTTTTCTAGGGCCGCTCCCGTGGCATATGGAGGTTTCCAGATGAGAAGTCAAATTGGAGCTGTAGCTGCCAGCCTACGCCAGGGCCACAGCAATGCAGGATCCAAGCCGAGTCTGTGACCTACACCACAGCTCACGGCAACGCCGGATCCTTAACCCACTGAGCAAGGCCAGGGATCGAACCCGCAACCTCATGGTTCCTACTCAGATTCGTTAACCACTGTGCCACGACAGGAACTCCTATTTCTACCTCTTGACCATTGTCAATAATGTTGTGTTGAACATAGAGATGCATATATCTTTTAGAATTAGTGTTTTCATTCTCTTGGGATAAATACCCAGAGGTGGAATTGCTGAGTTATGTAATACTTCTATTTTTAATTTTTTTTGAGGAATTTCCATATTGTTTTCCATAGTAGCTGCACCAATTTACATTCTTACCAACAGTTTCCTTTTCTCCACATTCTCATCAACATGTATTTGTTGTCTTTTAGATAACAGCCATTCTTAAAGATGTGAGGTGATAACTCATTGTGATTTGCCGATGATTAATGATGTTAAGCATCTTGTCATCTACCTAGTGACCATCTGAATGTCCTTTGGGAAAATGTCTATTCAGATCTTCTGCCCATTTATTTAATCAGATAATTCACTTTTTGCTATTAAATATTAGATATTGACCCCTTTGGGGTATATTATTTGCACATATCTTCTTCCATTTAGTAGGCTGCCTTTTCATTCTGTTAATGTTTTTGTTTGCTCTGCAGATGCTTTTTCATTTAACTGAATCCTACTTGTTTATAATTGCTTTTGTTGCTTTTGCTTTTGGAATTAGTTCCAAAAAAAATCATCCCCAAGATTCATGTCAGGGAGTTTACTGTCTTTATTTTCTTCAAGGATTTTTATGGTTTCAGGTCTTGTATTTAAGTCTAGCCAATTTTGAGTTAATTTTTTTTTTTTTTTACAATGTACGACAGTAATCTAGTTTCATTCCTTTGCATGTGGCTCTCCAGTTTTCCCAACACTCTTTATTGAAGATATTGTCCTTTCTCCATTGTTTCCTCTTGCCTCCTTTTTGAAAATTACTTGACCACATATTCATGGATTTGTTTCTGGGCTGTCATTTCTGTTTCTGTTTCATTGATTTATGGGTCTTTTTTTATGACAATATCATTTGGGTTTTTTTGTTTTTTGAGGTTTTTTTGGGGGGGCTTTTTAGGGCCATACCCATGGCATATGGTGTGTCCCAGGCTAGGGGTCAAATCATAGCTGTAGCTGCCAGCCTATGCCACAGCTACAGCAACGCAGGATCTGAGTCACGTCTGCAAGCTATACCACAGTTCATGGCAATGCTGGATCCTTAGCCCACTGAGCAAGGCCAGGAACTGAACCAGCATCCCCGTAGATGCAAGCCAAATTCATTAACCACTGAGCTACACTGGGAACTCCAATATTGTACCATTTTGATACTATAGCTTTCATAATATAGTTTGAAATCAGGAAGTGTGATGCCTCCAACTTTGTTCTTTTGCAAGATTGCTTTGGCTATTCAGGTTCTTTGGCTATTTGTATTCTATACAAATTTTAAAACTGTTCTATTTCTGTGAAAAATGCTATTGGAGTTTATATAGAAATTGCTATGAATCTGTAGGTTGACTTGGTTATTATGGACACTTTAACAATATTAATTTTTCCAACCCATGAACACAGAATATCTTTCCATTTATTTGTGTCTTCAATTTCTTTCATCAGAGATACCCATTTTTGAACTCTCTTGGGGTCTGACTCAATTACTTGATTGCAAGTTCTGGCCCATAGATGTTTGTTAACAAATTAATATGATAATGAATCAAATTATAAATTTAGTAAAAGATATTATTTTATTTTTATTAGTATTTTTGTCAGTACTATGAATAATGTATAATTTACAATTCTGAAGACTTCATCCCTATTTTTCTTTGTTAATTGCTTTAGAAAGAAGTTTCTTTCAAACTTTCTGACATTTTCTATCTTTCACTTGATTATATTCTTTGTTAACCAAGCGTCTATTTGCTTTTGAATCTGTATGGTAGAGAGAAAGCAGAATACTTTTTTAATTTTTTATTATAGTTGATTTACATTGTTCTGTCATTTTCTTCTGTACAACAAAGTGACCCAGTCATACATCTATATACACTCTCTTTCTCATATTATCTTTCATCATGTTCCATCACAAGTTATTGGACATAGTTCCCTGTGCTATACAGCAGGATCTCATTTTCCATCCATTCTAAATGTAACAGTTTATAGACACCAAATTTCCTCCCTCCCACTCCTTCTCTCTCCCCTTTGGCAACCACAAGTCTATTTTCCATGGCTGTGAGTCCGTTTCTGTTCTGCAGAAAGTTTCATCTGTCCCATATTTTAGATTCCACATGTAAGTGATATCATATGGTATCTCTTTCTGACTTATCCTCACTTAGCTTGAGAATCTCTAGTTCCCATCCATGTTGCTGCAAATGACATTATGACTGAGTAGTATTCCACTGTGTATATGTACCACATCTTCTTAATCCATTCATCTGTCAATGGACATTTAGGTTGATTCCATGTCTTGGCTATTGTGAATGGTGCTGCAATGAACATAGGGGTACATGTATCTTTTTGAATTAAAGCTTTTTTCTGGATATATGGCCAGGAGTGGGATTTCTGGATTTTATGATAGTTCTACATTTAGTTTTCTGAGAAATCCCTATCCTATTTTCCATCGTGGTTGTATCAATTTACATTCCCACCAACAGTACATGAGGGTTCTATTTTCTCCACATCCTATCCAGCACTTGTTATTTGTAGTCTTATTAATGATAGCCATTCAAACTTTCTTGACAGTTATTTCAGAGTAAATATATAGTTTGGGGATAGACCCAAGATGTAACATTAGCTCTATAAAATATTTTGACTCCACTAAGTTCAAATGTATTTCTAATCCTCAGCTTGGTCTCAGTTTGATTTATTTTGTATATAGCCAACTAATGGTGTTCTACCTAATTAGTTATGTTGGCCTTAATTTTTTGGGGGCCTTTCGTTATGCGTTAATGTAACAGCAATGAGCATGATAAGGTTCACAGTCAAGAATAAAATCTCCCTGCCATGTATTATTGAAATTTTAAATTTCTAAGTGAGTGTTGGAAAAACTAAAAGTAAAAAGGGCAATGGAAAATTTTAAGGGCTTATTTTCCTTTGATTCACTTTTATTGAATACTTTCTCTTTTATTACCCATGAAGGAGGACCGACAGCTCCATTTAGCCTTCTTCTTATATAAGTTTTCTTCAGTAAGGAGGGACTTTTCTCTCCTGGGACAATTATTAAAATAATCATTTTTTAAGATGCTTTGCCTTTGAGATGGATAAGAATGAACACAAAGCTAAGTAATATTCAAATGATCCATGCCAATTTTATTATTGCTGATTTAACGCATCCTGTAGTTACTGAAACATCATTTAAAAATTATATCCTAAGCAGCATAAGTCAAATACTTTTTCTTCATGGAAACTGTGGCATGGAAAAAGACTGAGAGAATATTTGTTACATAGAATTATTTATTGCAGAAAATCAGAAAAGCAATATTACAACAAGACATGGAAATAACTTCACATAGAATCAGGATGCTGGTCTTATATAGTCTCAAATCCCTTAAAGGAAATTTACCATAATGAAATTCTACCTGCGTATGAATGGAAAGTATAATAAGATCAAAGGTCATGACGATTATACCTTTCTATCTCACACACATACACATACACACCACACACACACACACACACACACTTCCAACTTCTACCAGAAAGTTTGTCGGTTAACTATAAGATATTTGATTTAATCGTTGAGGGGTTAGTTCACAGCAACTAACCATTATCTTTCCTGTACTACCTCTTTGCCAAAAAGGCATGGCCTCTCAGTTCAGCTGCCTAGAAAGCTCTTCCATCTGGTCTTTTCTAAATCCACTGCTACCAATTTTTTAGGACGTCAAATAGACATCACTTAAAAAAAAAAAAACTATTATGAAAATGTATTTGAATAATCCAGTTTGGAGGGGTTTCTCTTTTCTCTGAATGTAATAATATTTAAAGGCTGAAGCACATAATTTATCATTTGGAATATTTATTTTTTTTAATTTCTGTGTTCTTCAGTGGTTTCAGATACGTTAATCTTGTCTTTCCATAGAGAAAATAGGTCTTTATACAAGAAGCATATATTTTACTACTTTTAAATCAGTCAGGAGTTCCAGTCATGGCGCAGTGGTTAACGAATCCGACTAGGAACCATGAGGTTGTGGGTTCGGTCCCTGCCCTTGCTCAGTGGGTTGACGATCTGGTGTTGCTGTGAGCTGTGATGCGGGTTGCAGACGCTGCTCGGATCCTGCGTTGCTGTGGCTCTGTTGTAGGCTGGTGGCTACGGCTCCGATTGGACCCCCAGCCTGGGAATCTTCATATGCCGTGGGAGCAGCCCAAGAAATAGCAAAAAGACAAAAAAATAAAATAAAAAATAAAAATAAATCAGTCAGAGAAAGAGACATCCAAATAAATGTTCTACTGGTTGATCCCTTTGAGGCCACTGGGATGATAGCATTTAACACACCTAAGAAACAGTCCCTAAAAATGGTTTTTGGACTTGAGAGATCATGCCTGCTCAAAAACCCAAGAGACAGGTATTCTTATCACCAGGCATTAAAGCAAAGTTAAGTTTAAAGGTTTTCTTCTTTCCTTCCTTCTTCCTTCTTCACTTCCTTGCATTCTGTCTTTATGTCATTTTTTCTTTCTTAAGTTTACTCTTCTGCAATACTTCACTTCAACAATGTCACATATAACAAGGGAATTTTCAACCATGTAATTATAAAGATAAGTTTGATGGTCAATGACTATGATATTAACTTGCTTTTTAAGTAGACTTTGACTTTTGTTATCAAGATATCTTTTCCCTCGTTAAAAGCAAAATTGAGAAATATAAATCTGTCTTAGGAGCTCATTCAAGAATGTGACATATTGTTTTTCAAAATGCTTGTTCTATGTCAATAAATGGTTATTATTGAACATTCTTAGAGCAGGTTAAAACATAGCAGCCTAGATGAATGAACAAAGGCAATTACATCTTTTAACACAATCTATGACTCAAAGGATGGACTTTAGGCAGTCTTCTCATTTGGCATTATAAATTTAGAAAAGAATAACAATTTTTTTAATTCAAATTTTTTTTTTTGGTTGCATTCTGTGGCCAGTAGAAATTCCCAGGCCAGGGCTCCAACCCAAGCCACTGTAGTAACAATTCTGTATCCTTATATGCTAGGCCATCAAGAAACTCCAGAAAAGGATAGCAATTTTATAGTAGTGTACAGAAGATAAATCTCACAGAACAGAATTGGAGTTTCATTAAAATAATTTTATTTAATTCAAATAAATAAAACAAATTTCTGTGAAACATTTGGACATATAGTTAAGTAGGACTCCCTAACTTATACATTACTGGTAAAAAGTATATAAATGCAAAATTTCTTAAATTTACTTAAGCTTTAACATAAGTTTGATCTTAACTTTTCTGTTAGCTACTACTGATTTACCAGTTTAGTTAATATTCCATAATTAATTGCACTATGTTAATTTGTATGAAAGCATGCATATTCAGAAATGCATTTCTTTTTATTTAATATCAGTCACTTTTAATACCAAAGATCAATGTACTTATTTAATGAGGTAGAATTTTCAGTGTTTTGTTTAAATGAAATTTATTTTATGTAACTGAAAAGTTTGATTGAAACGGAGTTCAGTATATGTTAATGAGATCTTTTTCTAACAAATTAAGGAAAAATTTTTTTAGTTTAACTACAAAAGTTTTCCTTTTGCTTGCTGCTACATTTAATGGCGTAGGCTACAGGAAGTCTGAATCATGTAAAAGGAAGAGATTATTACTTACATACAATGAATTAATATTAACAAGCAAAATAATTATTGTTTTATATAAGTAGATTACTTCAGTTTTTAAAGTACATTCACACATGATCTTTTTCATCTTCTAAGTAAGGCTGGAAGGATAAAAAATAAATAGAGGGGAAAATATGAGCAAACAGGTAGAGCAAATATAATTAGCCAATTGGGGAAGGAAGAATAATGATAATGAGCCCCCCAAGGGTACCGACACCCTAGACTATGGAACATGTGAATAAGTTAAGTTCCATGGAAAAATATCATTGAGGTTGAATCTGGAATTAAGGTTGCCAATTAGCTTCATTTAATTTAATTTCTGAAGGTTACTTGGGCCCAGTATAATCACAACAGTCCTTGTATATGGAATAAGGAAGCATATGTGAAGGTCAGAATGATGTGATATTAGAAGACACCAACAAGACATTGCTGGCCTTAAAGACAAAGAAAAGAGGCCACAACCCAAGGAATGTAGATGGCTCTAGAAGCTGGAAAAGGCAAGAAAATAGATTCCCATCTAAAGCCTCCAGAAAGGAATGCAGCCCAACTGACTTCTTGATTTTGACCCAAATGAGACCCATGACAGACTTCTGACTAACAGAACTGTAAAATAATAGAATTGTAGCCACTAAGTTTCTGGTGATTTTTTAGAGCAGCAATAGGAAACTAATAGCTCAGCCTTCTTTTATTGACTGTTATTACATGTATACTCTTAAGTTAACTTTAGGATCCTTATGCCTAATAAGAATAATATTTTTAAAACTTAGGTTCCCCTTGTTGATTTTAGTTGTGAATTCAGGGAAAATTGGAAACTTTATGTGATATCAACCATTGGAATCATTAATATTTTAGCTAGTTTTTCACTCGAGACAAGATATGGTTTTATTTATTAAAGACATTCTTGGGAGTTTCCATTGTGGCTCAGCAGGTTAAGAACCCAACATAGTGTCCATGAGGATGTAGGTTGAATTCTGGGCCTTGCTCAGTGGGTTAAGGATCTGGCATTGCTTGCAAGCTGCAGCATAGGTCACAAATGTGGCTTGGATCCAGTGTTGGTTGCCATGGCTGTGGTGTAGACCTGTAGCTACAGCTCTGATTCAATCCCTACCCCAGGAATTTACATATGCTGCAAGTGCAGCCATAAAATAAATAAATAAAGGCATTCTTACATCTCAGTTGGATTTTTCTTTCCATTTCTGTATTATCTATTTCTTATTATGTTTTATCTTTTATCTCAAATATTTTGTTATTGTTGTAATTAATGTTGTCTTCTATTACCCTTTACTTGGTTTTAATTGGTGTTATCTTTTGTTATGTTCATGTTAAAATCAACCAAATTTCTGAATTTTCTTACTAATTTTAGTTATTTTTCATGAGTCTATTTGAACTTCAGGTTATAATAATTCCCTTAAATAATGAGATGTCTTTCCTACTTTAAAGAGTATTTCTTTTTTTTTCTATTTTTTCTTTTTTTAAAAAGTTTTATTGAAGTATAGTTGATTTATAGGATTGTGATCATTTCTGCTGTACAATAAAGTGATTCAGTTATACAAATACACACATTCGTTCTCTTTCAGATTATTTTCCCACATAAGTTATCACAGAATATTGGGTAGAGTTCTCTGAGGCACATATATATAATGGAATATTACTCAGCCATAAAAAAGAATGAAATGCTGTTTGCAGCAACATGGATGGACCTAGATATTATCATACTAAATAAAGTCAGACAGTGAGAGACAAACATTGTATAATATCATTCATATGTAGAATCTAAAAAAAGGACACAAATGAATGAAATTACTTGAAGAACAGGAATAGACTCACAGACTTTGAAAAACTTATGGTTACCAAAGGGGATAGATTGGGGGGTGATGGGCTAGAGGTTTGGGATTGACATATGCACAATGAGGTATATGGAATAAGGAATATTTCCTATTTCTTTTCTTTTATATCTACCTGCATGTTGTTGGTCCTTTCAGAATAATGTTAAATAGTATTCAAGATTTGGGGCATCCTTGTGTTTTCCTGACTTTAATCATGCTATTTCTAGGATTTCTTCATTAAGTATGATTCTCAAAATTTTTTTGATCATTGTTTTAATTGTATGGTCAAACAAAGAAAATAGAGTTAAATGGAGTATGCAACTCTGCTGTAGAACATTGGAAATGTGAACTGCATATTAGGTAGTGATTAGTCAGCCTGATAAACATATTTTCTGCCTGTGTAGGAGCACATTCTTACTCTGCCAATTACGCATTATGAATAGCACAGGAGTGAATGGGGTCACATACTACTACAGACTGTGGTGTCTCCTGATAATCCTGGTAGGTAAAAATGAAGACAGTGAATGTATAAACTCTGAGAGTGTTTCAACTTAGAGAAAAAAAAATTAAAATATGAAGGATTGGAGAAAAGAGAGTCTGCCTAGAAAGCAAAGAGAGAAGGCAGATATCAATGTGGGAAAACAAGTTTTTGAACAAAGCACTCCCATTAGTAGACCACTATGCAAATTTTATTTACATACATTCCCATATCATCCCTGGTTATAGTTAAGAAATAGAAACTAACTTTTAGCAGCCAGTATGGAATTCAGCCACCTGGGCATCTCCAGTGACAAAGCCAGATGCTTGACCCACTACACAACATGGGAACTCCCTGGAATATTTTTTGAAGATATTTCCCAACTAAATTGTAATTACCTTAAAATAATTTCTGAATTTCAAGGAAGGTAGTTGCATATATAGCACTATTCTACTGGTGGGTGAACTATGGTGGATGACTCAATTTGGGGACAGAAAATGAAAGCTTGGCATTGCCTTCAATCACCCTACTACTTAGATCAGAGCAGTGGAGTTAGCATCATCTTAAGGAAAGATGGGAGTACTAGAATCCCAGACTGATTAGCAAGGAGCCATGGGGAAACAAGAGAAACCCTTGTCATCATGAGAATTACACTGGACATTTATTGAGGACACAGGTCTGGATTTGGGCCTAGAAATCAGAATATTAGGCAAGAAGCAAGATTCAGTTCTTTGGGTTTTTTGTTTTTTTCATGGCAGCATTCCTGACATATGGAAGTTCCTAGGCCAGAGATTGAATCTGAGGCACATCTGAGAGGTATGCCACAGATGCAGCAATGTCCTATCCTTTAACCCACTATACTGGGCTGGGATTGAACCCATGCCTCCACAAGGACCCAACGTGCTGCAGGTGGATTCTTAACCTCCTGTACCATAGTAGAAACTCCTAAGATTCAATTTATGCTAAGGTTATTTTGCAAAAATCTGAAATACAGAATTTTTTCCTTTTAAAATTATACAAATAAGTTAATTACAAGTGTTTCCATTTTCCTTGTCATTGGTGTGTATGTGACATGAATACGGACATATATGTAACAATATAAGAATATTGTCATGTGGACATTTTCTGAAATCTGGATTCGAGTTACCAAAAAAAAATTTTAAAACATAACTTCATCTTTGCCATAAGCAAAACTAGGCCCCTAGTAGAATGAAGTTTATATTGAGAAACCATGTTTCTCTTACAACAGTTTGATCTGCAGTTAATTTATAGAATTCATCATTTCAATTAACAGGAGTAACTTGCAATGTTAGTCCATTTGGGCTGCTGAAACAGATTAAAATCTCCTGGGTGGCTTTCTAAAAACAGAAGTCCATATTAACATCTCTGAATCCTGGGGAGTCCAAAGTCAAGGTACTGGCAGATTGGTGTCTGGTGATATACTGCTTCCTAATTCATAAAAGACCATCTTCTCCCTACAAGCTCATATGTAGGAGGGTCAAGGGAGCTCAGGGATCTCCTTTTATTGGTACCAGTCTCATTCATGAAGGCTACCTCTTCATGACCCAAATATCATCATGTCAGTGGTTAGGATTTCAGTATATGATTTTGCAGGTTGACAGGGGGAGACACAAGCTTTCAGTCTATAGTACTTGCCACTTATGAAAACATATAAACTGCAAACCTTGGGTAATATCCAAATATATAAATATGAGACAATTACATTTCCAAATTATATAGCTTTATTTTCTGATTGATTAAAATACATACTCACTTATTCATGGTTTTCTTTAAAATGTCTCAGAATTTTTTATGACCAAATACCTGAAACATTTAATCCAATAATGATGCAGTCTAAAATGCAAATCCAGGGAGTTCCCGTCATGGCGCAGTGGTTAACGAATCTGACTAGGAACCATGAGGTTGCGGGTTCGATCCCTGGCCTTGCTCAGTGGGTTAAGGATCCGGCGTTGCCGTGAGCTGTGGTGTAGGTCGCAGACGCAGCTCGGATCCCACGTTACTGTGGCCCTGGCATAGGCTGGTGGTTACAGCTCCGATTCGCCCCCTAGCCTGGGAACCTCCCATATGCCGCGGGAGCGGCCCAAGAAATGGCAAAAAAGACAAAAAAATAAAAAATAATAAAATGCAAATCCACTATCAAACTTACATCTACACGATTCAAAAAATTGTATTTAACTTTTAAAATTACATTTTAGCTTGGAAGAGTGTTTAAAAGAAGTAACTAGACTAAAGTATACTATACTTTCAGCCTGAGTCATTAGAATTTTAGTAATTCAAAATAAACATGACATAGGAGGAATCGTCCAGGAAAGATACTTACGCTGGAGTTTACATGGCAGAGTCTTCATCAGTGAGTGTCCTTGAAATAGATGACTCTACAATGAAGGGAAAAGGAATAGTATTTTTCAGATGGGGACTTCATGACAGCCAACCTATGGCCATCTCTGAAGCTAGCATGATTCATCAGATTTAAGCCAGTTTGAGGCCAACAGGCGTTTATCGGTGCCTCCATCAATCAATCATTGGATATGTGCTGTGTGGGAAAATTTGAGTTGGATCTCCAGTTCTCTACATCAGAGACAATCATTGAAAAGGCTGGGAGCTGAAGGCCATCTTTCAACAGCACTGACAACAGCTCTTCCCTTCCTTTAATGAATCTAGGGTACGCAGCCCTGTCCACCACAATGCACTGCTTGTACGGCTTGTACCCACTTCATATGCATTTTGGCAGCACTTTTTTCACTGTGCAAACAGGCCTGTATTCATAGGAAATCTAAGAAGTAGGAAATTAGTAGGACAAATTAAAGCCCCTCAATTTTTTAATGTTGCAGTATTTCCTGATGGCATGACACAGAGCTTGTGCCCAAGGCGTCACCATGCCCTTCTCGTGAAGGAATAATTTGTGTATCTATTTACCATCAGAATTAGGCAAGAGTGTATCTAAAGATTTCCAAGTGTGTTCTCTAGGTACTAAATATATACCTCCCTCACCACAATGTGTAACAGTAGTTCTACTTCCCTCTGTGGCTCAGGATCAATTATCACTGACAACTTGGTGGTTTCTTTACTTGGGTATTTGCATGAAGTCCAAGGTGGCCAGGTGTCAAGGTGGTCATGGAATCATGTATCAAAGTAAAAATAACAAACAAACCTTTACTCATTTGACTGTAAGTGTAAGCAAGAGGCAAAGCAGGTGCCACTTTCCCCAAAAGCCATTTTTCCCTATGGTAACAGTACCAGCTGGGAGTCGGGAAGGTCAGGGCTGATAAGGGAATAGTTTTACTAACAAGGGGTCCTGAATAAACTCCCTGCCATTTTATTTATTTATTTATTTATTTATTTATTTATTGGTAACCTGGGTTTGGAAGAGAAGAGTAATAAAGAGTAGCAGTTAAAAGTCCTGAGTCAGAGTGGGGAACGTTGTTAGTCAAAATTCCCTGATAAGGAGGTGAAGGAAGAGTATCTCAACTGAGTTCCAAACGGAGGTATCTGGGCTAGGAATGTGGATATGCCTGGCTGGCCTGTGGAGGAGACATGAGTCCTTGGCAGTAACTCCCTCCAGAAAATTCTAAGTCAGGGGTGTATTCTAATTCTCGTGTGGGTAGGGTTTTCTCCCAAAAAGCCTGCCAAGCAAAGCCTTTGTAATTGCCTAAATCTGGGTCTGAAAGGTCATTTAAGATTTTGAACTGAAGCCAGATTCCTCAGAAAACGCCAATTTCTTAGAGTTCAGTAGAACACTTTCTATGCCCCTCAGCTGAAATGTTTCGCCCACTGGGACCCAGAGTTTCAATCTTAGAGAACTCAGATTAGTAGGGATGGGAAGCAGATATTCCTCAAGGGACCACTGGGAATTATGATAAGCTTGGCCTTTCCTTTTCCCATGTGGATGTCAGATCTGCAGATTCCTCCTGATAAGTCCATAGCACTACGTAAGTATTTTTGCTTCAAGGTAATAGATACTGCTGCATTCTGGAGGATGGCATCCGATCCTTTTAAAGTATGACATATGAGTTGCCAGTTCCCCTTTGCCATTAGCAGATCATTCCAATCTCCTACCAGTCCAACAGCATTAAGATCATGTGATATGACTGTTTGATTCCATAGTTACAGCTTATCCCTGCACATCCATTTTTATAAAATGGGTCCAACTATCAAAAAGGATATTTTGTGGAACCCCATGTCCCTGGATCAAACACTCAATAACCTGTCTAATAGCAGTGCTGGTTGAGGCTCTGCAGACAGCAAAGACAGACTCATACTCAGTATATGTCTCTATTCCTGTTTGAATGAATCACTAGCCCTTTCAAGGTGGAATGGGATTGACGATTTCAAACCTGCCGAAGAGGCTTGTTTGTCTCTCAAGGGTTTGTCTCCCACTGAAACCACATTAGCTTGTATATTTCCATGGTGTTGCAAATCCTTTTGCCAAAAGGACCTAATATTCTTTTCAACAAATGGGCTTTTAATCAAAACTGTTCCAGGTCCAGAAACCAGGAAAGAGATTTTAACTATTTAATAGGACATCTTCCCTTTAGCCATCCTTTTTTTGTAAAATTTCTTCTGGGGTTATCTTTTGGGTTCTTAGATCCAATTTCAATGTGAAAAAGTGGAGGGGGGCTTTCCCACACCAATAAGCAATTCTCAGATGTCAGCAGGTTTTCCAAGAATTTGACTCAATTCTGACTTATCTACCTGGAAAAAATAGAATCAGATTCCACAAGTAAAGGCCTCAGACCCAAAGACTGCCATCCATATCAGACGCCAGTTGCAAGATCAGGTTGTTACCTGTGCTCCTGACAAACTGGCTATAATTTGGAGGTTCCAAGGACCCTCTTCTACTCAGGATGCCAATTGAAAGTCTGGATGGTTATCTCACTTTAGACTGATTGGCTATAAGCCAATCGTTCCCATGCCCCCAGTGTGACTGATTAATTTGCTAGAACAGCTCACAGAATTCAGGAAAGCCCAGTTTACTCACTAGACTACCAAATTAATGTAAAAGAATATTGGAGGATATGAATCAACAGCTAGATGAAGAGTTACCTAGAGCAAGGTATGGGGAAAGGGCACAGGAGTTCCACACCCAATTTTACGTGCAACACTCTCCTCAATCTCCATGTGTTCACAAACTTGGAAACTTTCCAGTCCTTGTCCTTTTGAGTTTTTGTGGAGGCTTCATTACATAGGCATGATTGATTAAATCATTAGCTGTTGGTGATTGATTCAACCATTAGCACCTCTCCCTACCCTGGAAGTCCAGGGTGAGACTGAAAGTTCCAACCTTCTAATCATGTGGTTAGTTCTCCAGGCAGCCAATCCCCACCTTTGAGCAGAATCAAAAGTTACCTACCCTGAAGCATTTTAAGGACCTGGGGGCAAGAGAACAAATATTATTTCATTCCTCTTACTGCTTAGGAAATTCCAAGGGTTTGCTATGTTCCAGCAACTGTGGATGAAGCCCAGATATATATGAGAAGTATGTATTTTCTCCTCTAAATGGCCAAATACTTATCTACAGAAAACAAACAAACTCATGGACTTGGAGAACAGACTTGTTTTTGCCAAGTGGAGGGGAAGGGAGCAAGATGGACTAGAAGTTTGGGTTAGTAGATGCAAACTATTGTATTTGGAGTAGATAAGCAATGAGATCCTTCTGTATAGCACAGGGAACTATATCTAGTTACTTGTGATGGAACGTGATGGAGGATAATGTGAGAAAAAATATATGTATATCTATATGTACGACTGGGTCATTTAGATGTACAGCAGAAATTAACAGAATATTGTAAATGAACTACATAGAAAAAATATAAATCTTTTTTAAAAGAGATAATAGAAAAATAAAATACAGTTGACTCTTGAAAAAAAAATAAATAAATGGCCAAATACATTTTTTTCCTTTAAGTCACAATATGGCAGGGTACAAGTTGAGTAACACCATTCTTAGATGCTCACTTACCTTGGCCATAACATTTTCCATGCTTTTAAGAGTCAATCCAGAGATTCTACATCATTTCCTGAGATCCTTGCCAGGATCTTAAATCCTGAATCTTGAGCAAATACTACTGTCGACAAAAAAAAATGCACAGCATGAAAGTTGAGAGTTAAGTTTTATTTGGGATGAAATTAGGACTTAGACCCAGGAGATAGAATCTCAGGTAGCCCTGAGAAACTGCTCCAAGGAGGCAAAGTGGGGGGTGGGGGGAAGCTAAGATATATGTGTTTATGCAACAAAAGGAAGGTAGTAGAAAAAAAAAAAAATTACAGATAACCATATTTACAGAAAAATATTTACAGAAAACAGGTTTCTATGGGAAGGTCTAAAGGTCTGGTCTTGCTGGAATCGCTCCTTTTATATGCACCTCAGCTGTAGGCCAGTTTTCTTTGTTTCCTGAGTTCCCTCAGGGCTCACTGTCCCACCCTTGGGGTTGACTGCATTGACTGATGGCTATAACATCTTTTGCCCTCTTAACACCACTGAAATACTGCCAGAAAGAGGTAAAGGGAAATATCAAGGTATAAGTGATAAAGAAGTTTGCTGCAGCAAACTTTCACCTTAATCACTCATATCTTTCTATTTCTCCTTTCCTCTTTGGGGTAGTATTTCAAAGCTATCCTACTGCTTCCTGGGCTGTAGTTAAGTGCACAAAGCCATGATCATCAGTCAATGTATTCACTCTCAAGGGTGGGCTGGTAAGGCCTGAGGGAACTCTGGAAAGAAACAAAGAATATTGGCCCCCAGGTGAGATACATATCAAAGGGGGATTCCAGTAAACCCAGACTTTTACATCTTCGCATAGAAACTGGCTTTCTGTAAATGTTTTTCTGTAAATCTGGTTATCTGTAAATCTTTTTTTCCTACTACCTTGAAAACAGTAAACTGTATATAGAAATTCTCCTTGAACACTGAAAAATCCTCTGGACTCTTGGCAACAATTCTCCATGCTTAATCTAGTGATGGCAGTTGTCCCAGATGACAATTTTCTCCTACTCAGAGGGCAGACGTGTTTATTGTTCAGGATTACAACAGATCATTCTGAGGAGAAAGTTGGGACAGGTTTCCTAGAAGTCCTTCAAATGGGATTAGGCTTTCCTAATCTCAGAGTTCATCAGCTGTGATACAGACCCACTGTGTGGGCAGCATCCACTCAGGCAGACTTCTGCATAGCTCTCATGGGATTTTAGCCATGTTTTCTCTGTCATATAACAAATCTAATGGCTTAAAACCACATGCAGTTGATATCTTAGACTTTCCATCGGTCAAGGAGCCAAATACATAATGTAGCTTGGGTCT
Source organism: Sus scrofa (assembly GCF_054392235.1). NCBI lineage: Eukaryota > Metazoa > Chordata > Mammalia > Artiodactyla > Suidae > Sus > Sus scrofa. Next base: position 30,903,668 of record NC_139393.1, read on the forward strand.
GTGCTCAGTCACGCAAGGCTGCAATTAAGGTGCCAACCAGGATGTTTGGTCTTCTGGTGGCCCAAGAGAGGAAGAATCTGCCTCCAAGTTTACTCACTTTATTGGCAGCTACTTGTGGTTTTATGACTAGGTTTTCCTCATTGTTGACTAGAGGCAGCACAGAGTTCTTTTTTCCTTTGTTTTTTTTTTTTAGGGCCCTACCTGTGGCATATTAAGGTTCCAAGGCTAGGGGTTGAATCAGTGCTACAGTGCCAGCCTACATCACAGCCACAGTGATACTCCAGGTCCAAGCCATATATGTGACCCGCATAAGAGTCTGCAGCAACATTGGATCCTTAACCCACTGACCAAGGCCAGGGATCGAATCCACATCCTCATGGATACTAGTCAGATGTTGGGTTCTTAACCCACAGAGCCGCAGTGGGAACTCCCAGTCCACTGTTACTAAAGACATCCTGTAGTTCATTGACGTGTAGGTTCTCCAGCATGGTGGTTTACTTCATTGAGCTTATAAACTTGATTTGTCTTTAGCTCCAGTCTGCTAAGATAGAGTCTCAATGCAATGTAATCATAGAGTGACATGTTATCACCTTTGCCATATAATGTAACCTAACCATAAAAGGATCATCATTACACGTTCACTATATTCTATTGGTTAAAAGCAAGTCATAGATACCCCTCACCCTCAAGGGGAAGGGATTACACAAAAGCATGGACATCAGTAGATGGGTCTGTACATCACAAGGCACTAGGGGAACAATGGAAAACACATGCTGCCAATTGGCCTGAGAGACAAATTCCTTTGTCTTTGATAAGGAGCCCTAGGTCTTCTGCCAGCATCTATGTACCTTGTGGCAGAATAATTTTTTTTAGCTTATCGGTATGGTAACATCTCAGATTCTTTACAGTGCTTAACATTTTTTTCTGCTCTTGTGCTAGATATATTCATAGACTAATGAGAGTGAAGAGGAATGTGATCTTGGCCCATTTTCCTTCTTAGTGGTAGAAGAGTATCCATAGAAAAATTTTATGTAATTACATAGTATTTCCATCCTCATTACTCAGACACTCAAAAATTGTATATGTCTAAGGACAGGTACAGTTGGAAGCTGGTATTTCACATCTTGATCTTTACCTACGTAAGAGTTCTTCAATCAATGGATTTAATGTTTAAACCAATTCGTCTGGAGTATAGTTACACTACCAGTTTATGTAATTTGAATCTTTTTAGACCCCTAGAGTACAACCAAAATGACTGCAGGAAAGGTAATATACCATAATTCAGTCATGAAATTTATGGTCAGTGAACTGAATGGGAACATAATCGCTCCTTTCTAAACTTGACAGATTCTCATATTATTATTTTTTTTAAGTTTAACAATGTATAATGCCCTGCTAGAACCAATAAATACACCATCAGGGTGGTTTTGAAATGCCGATTACTTTAAAACTTGTGCTAAAATGGCTTATTTTCCCACTACTTAGCAATATGAGTTCAAAGATCACCAGTTGAATAGCCCATAAAAGGTCATTTATGTCATTTTATATGCATCTGTCTGACAAGCACTCAAGATCATAATAAGAAATTAAATAGTTCAAAGGAGATGAAGTCGTGAAAGTTAAGTGGTGAGGCAATGCAATGCTCTACTGATAAAGAAGTTATTTCAACAGTTTATAAAGTGTTGATGGCTCTTTTGCAGCTTTGCTTAAGCATAGTCTTGTCCTACTGCCAAAGCAATACATTGTGTGGTTCAACCAGGTATATTCTGTCTTCATAATTTTTAGGGCCTCCGTTTCTCTTCTAAATTTCTCCTTCTATAATCATTATAAACTTTAACAATAGTAGCCATTAGTTGCCATTACATTAAAATAAAGAAGACAAATATTTCCTCCTTCATGCTATATTAAGTTTCTTGCTGTACCTGGTGAAAAATTAAAGAGGTCTTAAGTTTTCAACTCTGCAACTCTCCAGAAGAACTCATGAGCACTGGATCTCATTTGAAGGTGTTCCTTGTCTTTTAAATATTGCTCCAAACATTAATTTTAAACTCCCAGAAAGGAAGAAAACATTCTCTATTTTTTCACAAACCACACAAAGTCACTGGTTTCCTTGTCACTGGCTTTAGCCCTACCACAAGTCACCAGAGTCATCTTTTCTCCTCAGAATCCTTAGTGGCTTCCCATAACATGATTGTCAATATTTCCCATGATTTAGAAAACAGACATATCTCTGATGAAGTTTGAGAAATACAGATTTTAAGGCCCATGTTCATAGAGGCTAAGTCATAGTTCTACATGTTTTTCTTTTTGCACATATCCTAGAATGTAATTTTCTTAAAAATATTTTACTACACAAGCAGTTCTGTCTTGGTAAATGTTTAACCACCAACCCTCCAAGAAAAAAATAAAAGAAAGAGAGAGAAAGAAAGCAAGCAAGAAAGAGAGAGAAAGAAAGAAGAGAAAAGAAAAGAAGAGAAAAGAAAAGAAAAGAAAAGAAAGAAGGATTGAAAGAAAGGAAGGAGGGAAAGGAAAGAAAAAGAGAGAGGTGGAGGGAGGATGAGAGGGAGGGAGGAAAGAACAAAGGAATGAAGGAAGGATGGAAGGAAGAAAAAGGATAACACTGGAATTTTGCCAATTACCAACATGTTAATACTCCCTGCATGGTCAATAACAAGCTACCAAGGTGATATCACTGGAAACGATATGAGGAAGAGACATACACATTTAGGCCTTGTGAGCCAGTAGGGATCATCACCTATACACCACTGCACTAGTTGCACTCATATATTGTTTACTGCTAGTATCTGTGCTTTAATTGCTCCCTCTTTCTGGAACTCAGAACTTTCCTTTCTCTCTGCCTGATCATTTCCTAGGGATACTAATATCCATCTGGGAATCTATTGTCCAAGCAGCAATTCCAGATGTCTCCATGGTTAAGGGTGAATATTTCTTTCATAGTACTCACCACATTTTAGTGCAATTATCTGTTTAAATGTCTATTTTGACCCTAAACTAAGTAAAAAGCAACTATAAATCTTTATCTTGGTATCACCAGAGTTTAATGAAATGTAGGAACTAAATATTTGCTTGTAAAACTCATAATCCATCATAATGAATTAACATTGAGCCACTGTTTTTCCTGCTGTGGTGCAGCAGATTAAGGAACCCACATTATTTCTACAGTGGTTCTGGTTGCTGCTGAGGTGCAGGTTTGATCCCTGATGCGGTGGGTTAAGTATCCAGCATCGCCACAACTGAGGTGTTGTCACAGCTGTAGTTCAGATTCAGTCCCTGTCCCAGGAATTTCCATATGCTATAGGCAGCCAAAAAGAAAGAAAAAAAAAAAAAATTGAGCCATCAATATTGAATACTGATTTATCATTGACTTAATATTGATATATTTGAAATGTATTAAAAAGTTGGGATATGGAAGTGATAAGGTGAGTAATGGATTTTAAAAGGATGGGTAATTGGAAAAATATAGTTAAAAGAAATATAAGCCTTGTGTTGCTCAGAGAAGTCAACTAGTAAATTTTTGACGTGGAAAAAAAATCACTGGTTGGTTTTATAAATAATATTATTATATTTTATTCTTACTAATCATGTTTATAATTACACCAGCCAAGAATAATGAGAGTAATCAAATTTCAAGCTTAAATCATAAGCCTGAGATCAAAGAGAAGGTATTAATCACCTATGTTATTTTCTTCAAAGCTTTAGCAGCTAGACAATACTAAAATTTAAACACAAAACTGAACAGAGTATAAGAAAAATATCATTATTGAATATATTTTTATAGAAAAATCACTGCAAAGTACTTATTTTTTAAGGTTTTATCCCATGTGAATTCATATACCAATATTTTCCTATAGAATGCCGTACTGTAGATGTTTCTCATCTTTCAATTTTTGAGTAGAGAAACTAACTCAGTGGAATCTTCTGATACTATGGGCATCTCTAGGAACAAATTTATAATCAACAGCCTGAGTATTGTCAATTCATAAGAGCATTAATTAGCTATCTTGGTCATTCACAAAGGGAAAGATGAAGAACAAACTGAGAAATGAAGCATGTTTTAAACAAAAAAAATTCACTTTTCAAAGGACATCAACACGGAGGAAGAGTTGTGGATAAGCTGGGTGAAAGGAGAAGTTAATTTTTAAGAATAAAATGTAGGGGTTCCCATTGCAGCTCAGTGGTCAACAAATCCCTGCCCTTGCTCAGTGGGTTAAGGATACAGCGTTGCGGTGAGCTGTGGTGTAGGTCACACATGTGGTTCAGATCTGGCGTTGATGTGGCTGTGGCTGTGGTTGGCAACTACAGCTCTGATTTGACGCCTAGCATGGGAATCTCCATATGCTGTGGGTGCGGCCCTAAAAAGCAAAAAAAAAGAAAAGGAATAAAAATGCATTTTACTTTGTGTTAATGTTTCCTGCCTCTGCTCTTGTCATTTATGATATAGGCTATAGAATTTGGAAAGAAACTTAGAAATTCTCATTCAACTCCTTCATTTTATTGATAAAGAAAATAAAGTCAAAGAAACTTTTTTTTTTTTTGGTGCTGGAAGAGGAAGGGAAGGAATTCACTATCCTTTATTACCAGTACTTAGAGGGAAAATATAAATTTTAAATTGTTTCTTTCATTTTTTTTCCATTTCTTAGTTCATCAATTTTCTTCTATCACCTCTTTTTCTTCTTAATGAGAACAGCTTTTTCTCCAATAAATAAAACTTTTAGAATGTACTTCTATATTTTTGAAACAAAATTAAATCCCTGTGTAGGTTCACTGGCTTTCTGCAAACTGGGATTTGAATTTAGTCTTAATTTTTCTTTGCTAATGTGGTTCATGACTCTGAGTTTTCTTCTCATCAGTTCATAATTATTTAATTTCAGCGCAAGATTAACAGCATCTGCATTATCAAACAGCACACAGCCAGATCCTTTACCAACTTCTGTACTTTGGTCTACCATGATCCTTACTACCACAATAAACCAAAAAGTGTTCCTCAACAGAAGATTCTTCAACTTTGTATGAGCTACGTCCCCATAAATACTGATGTCTTGTCCCTAAATGAGGTTTCAGACACGAGAAGATCAAGGTCATGTATCCAGATTCACCTACCAAGTTTATGTTACATCAAGATCATGACCACTATCCTGGTCAAGATCAAGATCATGATCAATATCACGTATCCAGATTCGTGCACAAAGTTTATGTTACGTCCAGTGTAAATACATGTTTCCCTAGGCCAGTCTAATTTTCTATTCATTATCTAATATTGTCTCACAGTTTATCTTATCATCATCTGGGAACTTTTTTTTAACTGTCTTTCAATAATTAGTTTTGTGACATGGTCAGTTCACTTTACCTCAAATCTTATTGTTCAAAGATGCAACATGTTTTCTAGCTTTCATTTTTTAATTTTTATGCCTTTTGCTTATTAATTACCAAAATTTATAAAGTAGTTTTAAATTAAAGCATTTAGAAATGTATACAAAAGGCAAAAATGAGATTGCAACTGTTTTCTGATCTCCTGGGGACTTCAAATTCTAAATTGTGGATGACTTAAAAATGCTCTTTCTGAAAGTCAAGTTACTAGAGGGCATATTGTGACAGGCCAGAGAAGTGCTCACCAAGTCTATTTTCTTTTCCTCCAGGGCACATAATTAGAATTCATATCCTAGCTTCCTTTGAAGTTAGATATGACTATGTACCAATACAATGTGACCAGAAAGAAATGGGTCACTTTATGCCTAACTGTCAAAACTTCCCAACATGATTCTCTATACTTTTCCTCTCATGTACAGAGCTGAAATAATTCTATAGGAGAACACGATCAGAAACAAAAACAGTATTTTTAAAAAATTAAAAAAGAAACAAATTAATTTAGACAACAGCTCAAAAGAATAACCATATGTAGGAACATCAGCTTCCTGTTTTGGTCTGCAAATGAATAAAAAAGAAACATTTGATTTTGAAACTTCTGGGGTTTTTTGTTAAAGAAGGGACCATTAAGAACATTATCTTACCTAATACTTTAGTGTTCTTAAACCTCTATGATTCTGATACTCTCATTTGTTATACCACATGCCATCAATAAGTACGTGGTCTATGTTAAAATGGCACCAAAGGCAAACAAATTTTATGTTTTTATGTATCAATAATTATACTTAATTTTAAATTAATATTGATCAAAAATCGTGTTAATTTATCTCTGAGTATTCCTTTTGAGGTTGTCAAATAATTTAGCAATTTTAATTCATTACATTTTTCTTTTTCCTTTGTAAACTTACATATTTCCTTTGGCCTCAAAATTGCCAGTCACACTCCGATAATTTACAAATTCTTAAAGGTAGCCTTACAGAAGCTTATTTCTTAATTTCAAATATATTACAATACGAACATGTTTAAGTAGATCTAAAAAATCTCTTCTTTCCCATATCACATTTATATCTGAAAAAGATTAATATATGTTATTGTGATAAATATTCTATTTTTATCTATTAATTTCTCTATTGAATAGACACACACTAAAAAATGAACATGTAAACATTTTATCAAGCAGATTACATATATTACAAATATATATAATATATACACACATTTTTTTCTACTTTTTTTATAAGGGAAGACCCCCATAAAAACACAAAACAGAATATTTAGAAAGCTAAGTCAAAGACCAAAAGATACCAAATTCAATAAAATTTTATGAAAATGTATGAACATTATGTGGATTAAATAATCAACATTTCCAAAACTATATTAGAATGTTAATTTACCATAGACTATCCTACACACCAAATAGTGTAGCATAGCAGCTAAAAATATTTAAGAAAATAATTTAAATAGCAATCACCAAACTTATTTTAGAATACCAAGGGAATACAATTATAATGATAGAATAGATGCTTTTGAATATTTTATTTTTCTTTTATATAAGAAAATAGCAATTGTAGGACTTGGCAAACATTCTTCCCAGTTTAACAGTCATTTAATAGTGAATATTATAATAAAACAACTATTGAAATCTTTGTGAGTTATCCTGATGACATACCAGAAATGAATAAATTTCATTCAAGAAAATTTAAGGCATCTCAGTAAGAACTCTGTAAGTCCACAGCATTTGAGTCGAGTCATTCTCATCTTCTTTCTCAGATCAATATGACAGAAGTTCTGCTCTGACTTGCTTCTGTCACAAAGGTGGGATTTCCTCTTTCCCCAGCTCCCAGTCTAGGGCTATAGTTACACTGTAGGTTGATGAGAACAGCAAGATGTCTTATCACATTTGGTTCCATGCTGCAAAAGTTAGATTCCAAGAAAGTGAAAGTGAGAGGACAGAGGCTGACTTCTCCTACCCCATGTGCATTGTAAGATAGGAAATAGCCAAGCAGTTAAATAAATAAACAAGCAAAATACAAATAATAAGACCACTGTTAAGATCTGAGGCATGGAATAGGATTAAATGTTCATAATTTCTACAATATGTTAACTAACAAAAGCAAAAAAGACCTGGAAGTATGGTGACGGGTATCAATATCACCAGTTGCTAAAATTGTCCTTTTTTTCCTCAAAGAAATGTATGAGATATGCAAAGAAACAGGAAATGTGACTCACATTCAGGAAAAAAAAAGAAAAAAAGAAAATATGTTTTTTCTTTCAGAGAAGTCCAAATGTTAGGTAAAGACAAAAGCTGTAAAGCAGATATAGATACACAGAAAAATATAGATAAAATTGTGTTTAAAGAATTAAAAGAAGATATGATGACAGTGTCTCATCAAAGAGAAAAAAATACTGAGATGGAAATTTTGGAAAGAAACAAAATCTCAGAGACTCAATAGGAACTCCAAGTAGAATAAATATAAAGAGATGCACACCCAGACAAAGATATATCACCATAAAAAACTTCATAAGCCAAAAGAAAAAGTCTTGAAAGCAGCAAGTAAAATAGCTTAAGACTTAAAATGGAACCACCTCCAATAAGATTAATAGCCAAACCTCTCATTAAGAACAATAGAATCCAGAATCCAGTGGATGAAATAATTGATACCCCATCCCAAAGAAAAGCTTTCAAGCAAGAATGCTGTGTTATACCCAGGAAATGTATGTTTCAAAAATGAAGATAAAATAAGGACATTTCCAAAGTCATAAGCTGAAAGAAGTCATTGTTAGCTAACTCCCCTCCAAAACATACTAAAGTAAGTTCTTAGGCAGAAAGTATGTAATCCCAGATAGAAAATCAAATCTCTATGAAAAAATGAAGACCACCAATAAAAGTAATTATGTCATTATAAAAGTCAATATAAATGCTTGTTACTTTACTTCTTTTATTTAAAAAGGCATATATATATAAATATATATATATAAAGCATATACATATATATAACTGTATTGTTTGGCTTATAATACATAGAAATGTAATCTGTTTAGCACTAACAGCTTAAAGAAGGTGGATGATAAATAAAGCTGTTTTGAATAAGGAAATGCCACCATATGGTAATTAAATCCTCAGAAAGAAGTGAAGAGATAGAGAGAAATAGAAAATAATAAGTTTATTATAACAAACACTCTGAAAATAATATAATATAATAATATAATGAATATGTAATTTAGCAATAATATAATAATATAAAAAACAAGTCTGAAGTAGATTCTGATAAATTCAGATATATGTGAAGCAACCACTAAAGATATAACTCAAAAAACTACAGTGAAAACAAAACTATTTTCTAGTGCTACACTAGAAAAAGTTCACATAGTGCAAAAGAGAGATTAAAGGAACACTAGAGGAGCAAATAGGATATGAGAAAAGATTTTAAGTAAAATAACAAACATAAATGCAACTATATTGATAATAAAATGTAAATGGATTAAGCAAGTTGATCAAAAAATTGTAAGACTGGTATTTTAAAAAAGACCCCAACTATATATTTCCTACAAGGAAACACACATTGCATATAAAATATAACTAGATGCGGAGTAAAAAATATTTTAAAAGATCATGCAAACAGCAATCATAAGAAAGATTAAGTGCCTATACTGATGTCAGAGAGGCTCTAAATCTACAAACACTCCTAGATGGGGAATATCCCTTTATAAAAATAAAATGTCATTCTATTTGGAAGACATAAAAATCATAAACATATGTGCACCTCAAAATAAATGAAAGTATAAGGACAGACATAAAGAAAAATAGACAACTCAGCTCTGGTAGTTGGAGAAGTCAATACTTCACTTTTAATAATGTGTAGAAAACTAGGCAAAAATTCAACATGGATAGAGAAGACTTGAACATTATAAACCAACAAGAGCTAACAGACATCTACAGAACACAATATTCCAAAGCAGCTGAATATACATTTATCTTAAATGTACTGTCTAGGGAGTTCCCATAGTGGTGCAGTGGTTAACGAATCCGACTAGGAACCATGAGGTTGCAGGTTCGATCCCTGGCCTTGCTCAGTGGGTTAAGGATCCAGCATTACCGTAAGCTGTGGTATAGGTCACAGACGCAGCTCCGATTCCACGTTGCTGTGGCTCTGGCGTAGGCCAGCGGCTACAGCTCCAACTGGACCCCCTAGCCTGGGAACCTCCATATGCCATGGGAGCGGCTCAAGAAAAGGCAAAAAGACAAAAAGAAAAAAAAAAAAAAAAGTACTGTCTAGGATAGACAACATTCAAGGCCATAAATGAGCCTCAATGAAGTTAAAAGTACTGAAATAACACAAAATACATTCTCTAAACACAATAGAATAAAATTTAAAAATCAATAGCAAAAAGAAATTTGTGAAACTCACAAACGTATGAAAATAAATAACACTTATTTGATCAATATGTCAATTATTTGATCAATCTGTCAAAGAAGAAATCAGAAGAGGAATTATAAAATATTTTGAGATGAATGAAAATGAAGACATAACATAAAAAAACTTACAGATGCAGTTAAATCAGTTCTTAGAAGGAAATTTATAGCTATAAAGCCCTAATCTCAAAGAATGAAAATATGTCCAATCAGTAGCCTTGCACCTTAAGATACTGGAGGAAAAAAAAAAAGGGCAATCAAGCAAAAAGATGGAAATATTGTGACAGAAACAAACGGAATGGACAATAGAAAAACAAAACAAAATGAAACAAAATTTTCTAAACCAAAAGATGCTTCTAAAAAGAGGAACAAAATTGGCAATTATTAACTAAACTGAACAAGAGAAATAAAAAAAGACAAATCACTAAAATTAGAAATTAAAGTGGGAATAATAATCCTGACCTTACAGAAATAAAACAAATTATGAAGGAATATTATGAACAATTGCATGCCAATAAATCAGACAATTTTGACCAAATGGGTGAATTCCTAGAAAGACACAAATGACTGAAAGTGACTTTATTTAAAATAGATAAGCTAAATAGGTTTAAACTTATTAATAGAATATACGTTATAATCACATTCTCTTCTCAATGAATAGAGGAAAAAAATGTAACATTCCAATAGTCTATTATAGTAAAAATATTTAAAAATAAAAAAGGGAAAAATTATTAATCTGAATTTTTTAAAAGTTATCTCTCAAAAAATCCACAGTTGGAGTTCCCTGGTGGCTCAGCAGATTAATGATCTAGCTTTATCATTGCTGTGTCTCAGTTTTCTGCTGTGTCATGAATTCAGTCCCTGGCCAGGAACTTACAAATGTTGTGGGCATGGCCAAAAACATTTCCAAAAATAAAAAATAAAAAAAAAAATCCATAGTTAACCTCATGCTTAACAGGAGTGAAAGAATTAAATCTTTCCCTGAAGATATTTATTTGCAGACTAGATTTCCCATGTAGGGAAAGAGAATGATGAAAGTAGCACATATTTATTTTAAGTCTCAGTCGTTAAGAGACACATGTTAGTCACTTCAAATAATCCATTAACCAGAATTACGCAGGAAGTCTCAATCTCACTGCAAGGAAGGATGAGAATTCTAAGAATCACATGAAATAACTCTCTCTACCACAATGAAACTTCTTTGAAAATTGTATTCTCTATGTGTTAGGTAGTTTTTAAAGGAATAGCAACAATGTTTCCCTTTTCACCATTCATGCCTCCCTTGGAGCATGACTTCAAAGTTCTTTCCATCAGGAGTTGGAAATTGTTTCCCCAGCCCTCAAATATAGACCAGATTTGTGATTTGTTTTAATCAACAGAATAAAGGAAAAGTGCTTCCTGCAGGTTTCCAATTTAAGCTCAAGGAAATTTGTATGCTTCTACTCATGGAGGGCTGCAATGGTTATATGAAGGAGCCTGGGCTCTATTTCTGGATAATGAGCAACCCAACCCACACCAACCCACAGCTAGCCAACCACCAGCTGTATGAGTGAAGACCCTCCACATCAGTCAACCCCAGCATAGATGCAAGGTTGCTATTGACTAGGGATCCAGCCCAGCTAAGATCAGATAAACCTGGCTCCTATCTTTCAAGAGTAAATATAAATAAAAAGTTAGAAAAAAATTTAATTCTTCCTAAAGCAAAATGAGAAAGATTTCCCCATTCTCCTTTTTATGATATTTCTTTAGAAAGTAGGTAATTGTAAATTCTTTCTCTGCCCTTTGAGATATCTATGTCTGTCTGTCTATATCCACAGATATATCGCTCAAGCATCCTTGTGAACATTAATCCCCACAGTGCTGTGTTGCTTATGTTTCTTCCTCTGTAAAGAGAAGATTGAAAGGAAGAAGATGCAGAGCTCACCTCCCCCTAGGAACACATGAAAAATATATCTACATGTGGAGCAATTCTCACTGAAACAAACTGGAGACTAACAGGAAGACTCTTAAAAAGGCAAGATTCTATTAAGAACCACAAGGAGTTAGTAGGATGGGAAAAGAAGTGATCAGGTAAGGACCTGTTCCCCTAGGAGGGGACATAAAAGAGAAGGGGAATTACATAGGTTGGAGATCATCCCTGGGGAGTGAGTGGTTCAAACCATGTACTGGGCTTCCCACCTCTAGGGCCCAGTACCAGGAGGATAAGTCTCCTTAGCTGGTTTAAAAACCAGTGGGACTGACTGGGGTTGAAGGAAACCTACATTCCTCTCATGAAGATTGTAAACATGCTTGTTTACTTCCAAAACAAAGCAGAGGAAGCAGATTGAAACTGCCTGGGATTCTGGAAGATTTTCTGTGCTTCCCCAGCCAATGTCCCATCCCCAGCAGAGCACTTGCTCTGACCCTTCCTGCTCCAAAAATGTTCACCTCTGGATGAAGATTCAATGCTGGGAAGGAGGCGAGAACACATATAGAGCGAACAGAACCAGCTCAGACCTGACCCCCAGGGCTTCTACTCCAGCAACTTGGGTCCTGCTTCAACCTCTAATAGGGTGGTATTGGCCATCGAGCAGAGAAGCCCCAGCTCACACTTGCCTCTGGCTCTAGCCTCTCCATCTCCAGCTCCACTTTCTACCAAAGCCATAGCTGCTGGCACCCCAGAGGGGCGACATCACTCATACTCACATCAGAGACAGCTCTCTCACCAAAGCCACTAAGAACATAGACTGCATAGAGATGCTCCCACACAAAGACACCACTTCAAGACTGGGAAAAATAATTGCTTCACCTAATGTCATAGAGACAGAGAAAGGTAAGCAAATGAGAAGCCAGAAGAATTTTTTTCAAACAAAAGAAGAAGAAAAAAAACTTGAACAAAAGCTAATGAAAAAGAGATAAATAATTTACTAGTTAAAGAGTTCAAAGCATTAGTAATAAGAATGCTAACTTAACTAGGGGAAGGAATGGATGAATATAGTGAGATTTTTTTAAATAAGAAACTAGAAAATCTAAAAAAGAAGCAGGACTGAATAATACAATACATGAAATGAAAAGCACTCTGGAAGGAATTAACAAGAGAGTAGTTGATACAGAACACATAAGTGGTCTGAAAGATAGAACAATGGAAATCCCCCAACAGAACAACAAAAACAAATTTTAAAAAATGAGAATAGAGTAAGGAACCTCTGAAACAACATAAAGTATATGAGCATTCATGTTATAGGGGTCCCAGAAGGAGAAAAGACAAAAAGTTAAAAAAATTATGTGATGAAGTTATGACTGAAAAATTCCAGAACCGGAAGCACAGAGACTCCTAAATTAAGATGAATGCAAACACCCACACCAAGATGTATTAAAATTAAAATGGAAAAATTTAAAAATAAAGAGAGAATTCTAAAGGCAGCAAGAGAAAATAAAATAAAATTAAATTAAAAAGAGTCTTATACAGGGAACCTCCATAAGTCTGTCAGCTGATTTTTCTGCAGAAACTTTGCAGGCCAGAAAGGAGTAGCATGATATATTCAAAGTGCTGAAAGGGAAAAGCTGACAACATAGGATATTCTACCCAGCAGTGTTTTCATTTAGAATTGAAGAAGATATAAAGAACTTCTCAGAGAAGCAAAAACTAGAAGATTAAATTAACCCTAAAGTAAATATTAAAAGATATTCTCTAAGTAGAAAATAAAGGTCAATTAGAAAAGGCATAGATGTAAGAGTTCACAGGAAATGAAAAAACCCACTGGTAAAGTCAAATATATCCTAAAGGCTGTGGATCAACCACTTGAACAAGCCAGAAGGAAGGTTAAAAGATGAAAAATCTTAAATTAACAAAGACCATAATAAATAATTAAGGGATAAACAGGAAGATGTAAAATACAACATAAAAATGACAAAATGTGGAATAGAGGAGTAACAAAAATATGAATATCCTACAATTTTTTTTAACTTAAATCACTACCAGTTTAAATCAAGTACATATAGTTATAGGTCAACATATATGAATGCTATGGTAACCACAAACCAATGAAAATCATCAAACCACATAGGAAGAAACCAAAAGAAGAAGGAAAGAAAAGAGCCCTAGTACACTTGCTGGGGGGAGTATAATTGGTGCAGCCCTATGAGAAAACATTATGGTGGTTCCTCAAAAAAACAAAATATAACTACTATATGATCAGGCAATTCTATTCCTGGGAATATATTTGGGGGAAAAAAAATAATTATTTTAAAAGATACAGGCACCCCAATGTTTAAAGCAGCACTATTTGCAATAGCCAGGACTGTCCATCAACAGATGAATGGATAAAGAATAAGTTTACATATCAATATACACATAGAGAGAGAGAATATTACATAGCCATAAAAAAGAATAAAATCTTGCCATTTGCAACAACATGGATGGACCTGGAATGTATTATTCTTATTGAAGTAAGTAAGACAGAAGAAACAAATACTGTACATTTTCATTTATATGTGTAATCTTATAAAACAAACAAATGAATATAATGAAACAGAAACAGACTAGCAGCTATAAATAACAAACTAGTGGTTCCCAGTGAGGACAAGGAAGGAGGAAGAGTGAAATAGGGTATAGGATTAAGAGATACAAAAGACTATACATAAAATAAGCTACAAGAATATACTGTACAGCACAGGGAATAAGGCCAATATTTTGTAATAATCTTTAAAACAACATAATCTATAAAAATACTATATCAGTATGTTATTTATCTGAAACTAATGTGTTCCTGCAAATTGACTATACTTCAAATTTTAAAAAATTAAGATAGAAAAGGTATAAATTTCTCTCTATCTCTTCTCCAACTTTACTAACTAAACAGGGAATTTGAACGTTGCTAACAGCAAATGCAGGGAAATCTACACAGTGGACATACAATAAATCTTAATAACTTTAATGATTAATAAGAATAACATTGACCAATATAACACCTTATTTTATACTTGTAACTGTTGCTCTATAGATTTTATCTTTTTTTTGGCCATCCCAAAGCACACAGAGTTGCCAGGCAAGGGATCAGATCTGAGCCGCAGCTGCGACGTATGGCACAGCTGTGACGACACTGGATCTTTTAACCTATTGTGCTGGGCTGGAACTGAACCTGCATCCCTGTTACAGAGATGCAGCCAATCCCATTGCAATACAGCAGGTACTCCTCTACAGATTTTCAAGTGTTTGATAAAACTGAATGAGAAATATAATAAACTGAGTTAGAGCACAGTTTACTCATTTCAGAAATTGAGAAGTATTTAATTCCTTACTGGTAAAGGAGAAGGGAAAATGGAGCATCATGTAAATTTTTAAGTGTATTATAAATATAGTATGCTAGATTTTATTATTTTATCAATGATTCCCTTCTTTGCAAAACCCCTACATCATGTGACCTCCAGTTCCTTCTGTGAGAGGAATCTTTCCCACTTTATTGATGTTATACTTTGGCATGTGTATTGATTTGATCATTAAAATGAGAATGAGATTAAATTATACTTTGAAAGTTACCAGTCTTTACATAGTTCCATCACAAGTGCATCTTACCCTAAAAAAGCTAGACACTTTAGTCTGTGCTGTGTTATGAAGGTACATGGAATAGAGACACAGGCAACCTGTTTCTGACAAGGTGATGCAAGGCAGTGAGTTGGGTTTATTTGTTTTGTTTTAACAGGCGATAGAGGATTAGATTACATGCTTTTTTGAAAATAATCATAAAAATGTGAAAAATAATCCTTCTTGTATTTTTGATAAGTGAGAACAAAGCCTCACAACCATCTATACTATATCTGTCCCCTGAGATCGCTGATAGCACCAACATCTTACAAATGAAGACTTAGTTATTCCTAAGAAAAATAACTTCTTAATGATGCTGAGCTCTAAAACCTGAAATAAAAGTTGCAACAGAGATTTATGTTCACATATTTAAGCAACGGTACAAGTAAGACTATTAACCATCTGAGATTTCTATTGGGAAAAATTTACAGCAAAAAAATAAAAAGACTTCCCTGAAGAGCCAGAGGAATACATGAAGAAATAATGTGTGCAAAAAGAACTTGAAAATAGGAACACCAGTCAGGGTCTGAAATATGTGAAGTGAACAGCCACACACTGAAGCTAGGTTTGTACACAAGGAGGAAGACAGCAGTAGTTGTGAAGCTGTCATTGTGGTTAATTTGTATGGGTGGCAGAATGGTTAAGTCCTACACCAAAACAATCACCAACAAACTTAGTCAATAAATTGCTTAAAATACTTCAGAGACAATCATTGTTAATTCCCAGTTTAGTGCCCCTAAATCTTTGGTGAATAATTTGCATTAAGACATTGACAGAGGAATTCCCATTGTAGAACAGTTGAAAGGAAACCAACTAGTATGAAATGAGGATGTGGGTTCAATCCCTGGCCTTACTCATTGGGTTAAAGAACCAGCATTGCCATGAGCTGTGGTGTAGGTGTAGGTCATAGACACAGCTCAGATCCCACATTGCCGTGACTATGGTGTAGGCTGACAACTGTAACTCTGATTCTACCCCTAGGCTAGGAACTTCCTCATGCTGAGGGTATAGCCCTAAACAGCTGGAGGAAAAAAAAAAAAAAAAAAAAAGGGATTTGGATTTGAGAGATATTTGTCCTTTAGTGTTTTCTACTATGTTTGGAATAACAGGTAGAAGCCTGTTAGATCCTAAAAGAAATAAAGCCTAATCAAATATACATAATATATATATGTATATTTATTATACATATATATGTGCATGTGTATATACTCATATATTTCTTTTAGTTAAATCTATAAATTGAACTAAAAAAACACAACAAACAATAGATTTACCCTCTTGCATTGTGGCTTTTTTTTTTTTTTATTTCTGCAGTAACACATTACCACAAACCTAGGGACTTAACAACAGCACAGATTTATCATCTTACTGTTTTATAGGTCAGAAGTCCAGTAAGGGTCTTATTAAACTAAAATCAGGGGATTAGCAGGGCTAGATTTCTTTCCAGAGGCTATAGGGGAGAATCCTTTCCCTGCTTATTTGGATTAACAGAATTTAGTTCCTTGTGCTGTAAGACTGAGGGCCATTCCCAGCTTCCATAGGCCACTCACATTCCTTGGTCCTTGGCCTCATTCCTCCACCTTCAAAGTCAGCAACAACAGGTTGATTCTCTATCAACCTTCCTCCTTCAGTCTCTTTTCCCTAACCCTGTTGGGAAAGGTTCTTCCTTTTGAAGGAATCATGTGATAAATTGAGATTTCTTGGATAATCTTAAATCTCAAGGCCTGTAATATTTATTTTTTGTCTTTCTTCGGAGGGGGTGCACCTGCAGCATATGCAATTTCCCAGGCTAGGTGTCAAATAAGAGTTGTAGCTGTTGGCCTACGCCATAGCCACAGCAATGCCATATCCTTAACCCACTGAGAGAGACTAGGGAATCAAACTCATGTCCTGTCAGGCTGGTTACCACTGAGCCACGATGAGAACTCCAAGGTCTTTAATCTAAATTACATCTGTAAATTCCATTTTGCTATGTAAAGTAATCTATTCATATGTTCAGGTGATTAGGATGTGGTCATCTTTGGAGTGACATTATTCTGCCTACCACACCTACTAAATGGCCAGTTTAGTACTCAAAAAAGAGGGAGAGGAGTTCCCTCACGGCTCAATGGGCTAAGCATCCAGTGTTGTCATTGCTGTGGTTCGGGTTACAGATTTGGGTGCAGGTTTGATGCCAGGCCTGGGAACTTCTGCCAAGAAACAAACAAACAACAAACAAACAAACAAAAACGAGTGAGAGAAGATATCAACATAATTAAATCAACAAAAGGAACTGACACTTCCCTAAATCACAGGAAATCTGAAATGCCCACAAGAAGTCACCAAGGTTTAGAAAGTTAATAACTCCTCAGGGAGCAAAGTCTGGAGTGTCACGTCTACTTCTACCCACTCCTCCCATAGGTGCCTCTAAAATACAGGATCTAAAATCCAAAAATTCAAGTTTCAAATGATAGTGCTCAGAATTCTTAATTTTTATCAGCCTCTGTCATAGTGTTTCTGTAAGTTTCAGTTCTGGATTACCTACAATACAATGGGACTTGAGCTTCCAAAGTGATTCTTATTAACAAAATTTAAAAATTCCTACTACAGTGGATAGAAATGCCTTTAGAAATTAGGGTTTTTGACAAACCATCAAAACACATTGAATAAAATAGTAAGGAGAGAACAATATGCTAGAAAAGGTAAATATACAATTATGTTTAGTAATTATTTCTTTTTTTAGTTCAATATCTAAAAAACAAAGAATATAAGATATCTTAAAAAAGGAGTCCAACTATTTTTGTTTACCTTACACCTATCAATGAATATTTTATTTTGAAAATTAAGCAGACTGGCTTAATACAGCCTATACACTAAGATAGAGTTAGTACTCTTAAGTTTTTTTAATAGAGAAGTCTACTAATTGCTAATAATTTTAATTTATTCTTTTGAAATAAAAGTTAATTATTTTAATGTTCATTTGGAATAATTGCTAATTCTGTATTTAGACATCTAGTGGGATTGTAACACTTCAATTTTTATGTTAATCTCTTACTTATGCTTCTGATCCTAAATAAATTAAAAAAAACTCAAGGTGTCCTTGGAAGTAACAATTATTTCAATTCACATTACTTTAAATTAGACCAAAATTGTTCTTTCACATTCTTTATCTTTGTAGAGTGACTTTAAGATCATGTGCATAAGGATTTTTTAAATGACTTTTTATTTCCATTGATGTCTTAAATAATTAATGGCAAGGATTAAAACCCCACTTTGGAAACAGCAAAAAAAATTTTACAACTATCAGATGTCAGAGGATTTATTTTTCAAATGTAAGTAAAACACCAAAGTATGATGAATTTTTAGGTTGTTTGCAGAAGCCACATGAACTTAGCTGCATGACAATGAGCTTACTCATCTTTGTTCCACTTTCCCACACAAACAAGGAACACTTTTAAGGAATTTAAAAAGCAGCAGCAGATTTTTAATATCATTTTTCCATGCTAATAGTAAAAAATAAATCTAATTAATTCAGTCTTGCTGCAGAACTATCAGAGAGATTCTAAACAAGGTGTTAATAAACAAATGCCTAGCCTTGTAAGAAGTGTCAGAGTGATCTATATATACCCACACAGCAGCTTGAAGAAAACTGTGAGGAAGGCCACAACTCTAGGCCTTCAGTCACGCTGTAAATCACTCCTGCTTCATTCTCCAGATGATAATGGGACCAAAATGAATTAGTGGTAACAGAACTCACAAAGGTTTGTGGAAGAAAGATACAAATAAAACGGCATAGCCTAACTCTACCATAGACAGTATAAAACATTAAATTTAACATCATACCTGGAGCAAGCAGCAAATATTGAAATTGTAGGTTTCTAGAGGCAGGTTGCTGAGAGAGACAATATAATCTGGAAACATTCTATCAAATGTCACCATTTTAAAACTTTGCAAGTTTTAACACAAAAAGTTTGTGAGAGTCGGGGGGAGGGTATTATTCAAGTGCATTTGTACAGTGTTAAATTTTAAAAAGACCACTTATCTTGTAAATAAATAATTTTTTCTTGTTCATTGGATAGTAAAATATACATAAATCTTAGCCGATATCAAAATTATGTTACGTGATTTTTCAATTCACAAGATACTGAAACCTTCCTTAATTGGTATCTTCTCTTATGTTGGAAATATTTTGAGCTAAATGACGAGGAAGCATGAAACTACAGGAATTAGGACACCATATGAAAACCAGGAATTCTGAAGAGAAAAGAAATTGGTGCCAGAGGTCTTCCACAGACACAGGGAGATAATAAATGGTTTCTGGAACCAACTTCTCAGGCCAGAGAATGCAAGACTGTGGATGTAGATCAGGTACCTAAGGTTTTAAGGCCAGCATGGTGCTCAGACTTCTTTCTTTGAGTTTGATGTATGAAATTTAGGATTTAATAGTAGACAGTTAATAAGCACAACTTTTTGTTTCTACTTTTAGCATAAGTCACTTGGTCAAATAATTAAAAGATATACTTTTAGGTAGCATTAAAAAAATAGAGAGGACTCAGAAGACTTCAATACCTGCCCCATTACACAAGGAAATCACTATTCTCTCAGTATCTGTGATTCCCATCTATAAATCCAAATAGCACTGATCTGTCAGCTTCATTTTAATGGACATCCTTTTTGTCCCACCCACTCCTTTGAGATCCATTGAAGCATTTCTGTATTCATTTCCTCTAGCGTGGTGTACTTTTGCTTTTCCTTCCTATAACCTATAGCTGCAACTCTTCAGAGAAGTGACCTTGGTGTCTTAGAGCCCATAGAGAACTGGAGTGGCCTGGAAAATATAGTACGCTACCCTATATGCACAATCCTAGCAGCCCTAAGATAAGAACAAATGCATATAGTAATATGAAAACCCAGCTTAATGACCTTTGAATAAGACAGCTTCCGAGTCATAATTTCCTCCAGCAGAGTTTGCCTAATGCATCAGGCTACAGCTACCCTCTGGGATTTTTCCTGACATCCCTCCCATGTCTTCTTCCTTGACTTATTCTCTATCTTTGTCCTGCCTCTTCCACTATTTCACAGGATTTGCCTGGGGGAATTTCTTAATTAAATCATTGGCACGGGAATCCTTCCCTCACTGTCTGCTTTTGGGAGCCCAAGCTAATACACAATGCTGAGTTTTAAAATGTCTGTATTTAAACATGGAATTATTTTGCATTAGACGTGCCTCCCTGACTGTAGGAATCTGCATGTACTACTTGTTCCAGGAAATAAATAAAAGGTTTGACCATACTTTCTCTCTGAAAACAGGGTAATATATTTTTACTAGTATTTATTTTTTTGTTTTTGTAGACTTTAATAAGTTTCTACCACTTAATAAGATACAAGCAAGCTCTTAAAACTATAAAGCACACTAAAACTGTAAAGTATGCCTTTTCTTAGTAATATGTATTTAAATTTCTCCCATGTCTTTTGGATAGCTTAAGCTGTGAAAAAGAGCAATGAATAGTATTTGTTTTTAGCACTGAATAACATTCCATTGTCTGGCTGAATCACAGTTTATTTATCCATTCACCTTCTGAAGACCATCTTGATTTCATCTAAATTTTGGCATTATCACAAAAGCTGCTATAGAAGTTCGCATTGTGGCTCAATGGAAATGAACCTGACTAGTACCATGAGGATGTGGGTTCCATCCCTGGCCCCACTCAATGGGTTAATGATCTGGTGTTGCAGTGAGCTATGGCGTAGGTTACAGATGTGGCTTGGATCAGGATTTGCTATGGCTGTGGTGTAGGATGGAAGCCATGACTTTATTGGACCCCAGGCCAGGGAACTTACGTATGCTATACCTGTGCCCTAAAACAAATAAGGAAAGGAAGGAAGGAAGGAAGGAAGGAAGGGAGAAAAAAAGAAAGAAAGAAGAAAGCTGCTATAAAATCTGTGTGCAGTTTTTTGGTGTAAATGTAAGTTTTCGTCTATTTTTGGAGAAATACCATTGAATGTGATTGCTGTCCTCTAATGTGGCTATATTATTTTGCATGCCCAACAGTCATTGATGAAAGATCCTGTTGCTCCACATCTTCTCCAGCATTTAGCATTGTCAGTGTTTTGGGTTTTGGTCATTTTATTTCATTTAATTTTTATTTTTTTAGGGCTGCATCCACAGTATATGGAAGTTTCTAGAGCTAGGGGTCAAATCAGAGCTGCAGCTACAGGCCTACACCACAGCCACAGCAACACCAGTTCCATGCCACATCTTCAACCTATGCTGCAGCATGGGGCAATGCTGCATCCTTAACCCACTGAATGAGTCCAGGAATTGAACTGGCATCCTCATGGATACTAGTCGGATTCCTAACCTGCTGCACTACAACGGGACCTCCAGATTTTGATCATTTTAATAGGTGTGTATTTTCTCATTGCTATATTCATTTTTATCTCCCCAAAAATGATGATGTGAAGCATCTTTTCATATGCTGTTTGCCATGTGCATGTACTGTTTGGTGGGATGTCTTTTAAGGTCCTGGGCCTATTTTTTAATTGGGTTGTTTGTTTTCTTCTTGTTGAGTTTTAGAAGTTTTTTAAAAAATATATTTGGGTAGCAGTCCTTTATCAAATGTGTCTTTTGCAAATATTTCCTCCCAGTTTGTGTCTTGTCTTCTTATTCTTTTGAGATTGCATTTCACAGAACAAAGTTTTTTTTTTTATTTTAATAAATCTAGCGTATCAATTATTTCTTTCATAGATCATGCCTTTGTTGTATCTAAAAACTTATTCCAGGTCCAAGGTCATCTAGATTTTCTCTGATGTCGTATTCTAGGTGTTTTATAGTTTTGCACTTTACGTTTAGGTTTATGATCCATTTTCAGTCAATTTTTATGAACTAAAAATGAACTGAAATAAAGAGCATCTTACATAAAAGTTAAAATACACCAAAAAAGAGTAGATCTTAGCCTTCTTCTAATATGGTCCATAGAATAAAATACATCTTTTGGATTTCAAAAAAAAAAAAATTGGAATTATTTTTTATTTTAAGAATTCTAACAAATTTTTATTGATCTATAAGAGTTGAGCTCAGTAAAATGGTTAGTTTTACGAAGCAATAAGCTATATTCTTTTTCCCTCAAAGAGATCCTAATCAAAAAGATGTTTGATTAATTATATTATACACTAACCAAAAATGATTTATACTAAGGACTATAAGTTATTTAGAAAGAAGTAATTTGTTATTCCTGGTGAGAAAAAAAGTTTGGGGAAAGCTTCCTAGAAGTGGTAAAATATGGTCACATTTTTGATTGGTGAGAAGTACTGAATCATCTGGAAGAGGAAAAGAGATTTTTCCAGAAAGAGACAGCAGAGGGGGGAAAAAGTGTGAAAACCTACAATATATGTGGGAAATGCTCCTATGTGCCTAAAGCATAAGAGCATGAAGGAAAGCAGCAAATGTTTAGAAAGACAGTTTATAGAAAATATGTTTGATGTATTAAGCAGTTTGACTTTATCATTTTGGTAATTTGGAATCATAGCATATTGTATTTAAAAACTTTATAGAATCAAGAGACTTTACATATGTTTATAAAATAAATGGAAGAAACCAATAGAGATAATGTAGGGATGGAGTGGAGAAAAGAGTATGAATGGTTTGCCCCTAAAAGGGGAAGCAAATAAATAATACTGGGTCTGAGAAAGAGCCTTTGTTTTTTTACTTTAAGAAAAAAAGGGAAAAAAGTAAAGATGAAATATTTCATAAATTGATTAGTATTTTTGATTGACTCTTTTATAGAAACTTATTATGGTTAAGTATTATAAGAAAAAGTATTATTATTTGAGTAAATTGAGAAAAGTTAGATTAATGAAAGGTGTATAGTTTTCCCTAATACATAAATTCTCAAAGCCCCCAGTCTATCCATTAATATCCTAATTAGACACCTTTGCCAAAATTGGTAGACCACAGAATGCTGTTTTCATGAAGTATCTCATATGATTATAATTCCAAGAGTTTCTAATATGAGGTATGTTTATTTATATGCTACAGCCTTGAATTTCGTCCTCTATCCTCAGAGTCTATCAGTCACTTATATTATGCAGCATAAATTATATATCTAGGTAATTAGTAAGGAAATATGGTCTCTTAAGAAAATGTATAAGCCGTGCTTTCCGCTGCTAAATTGCTTATTCCAATAATCTTAGGTATTTCCAAAACAAAGTAGGACAAAGAAGTTTGAGAATTAAGTCCTGAATTATGTGATGGTAACAATAATTCCCATAATTACCGAAAGAAAATTAATAAAGAGGTTTGGCAGTCAAGACAAGGTTGTCATATATTTGCGCACAGGGAATTATACAGAGAATGGAGAATTCATCTTCCCAAATTCAGCCACTGAATGATTATGAAGCTTTCCACTTTCTAAAGCTCTGAGGTATAAATTATTGTAATCTATGCATTCATATGGAAGAGACTAAACATAGAAGAGGATGCTTAGGATGACATTCTGCTATTACAGTCAACAAGCTTAAGAGAAAATTACTAATATATGTTGAAAGTACATTGTAAAATAAATTGAAAAGGACATAAGTAAAACATGTAGAGATTAAGTAAACATTCTCCAAAAATATGATAGCATTATATTATTGATTGCCAGATAATAAAAGTGTTGGCTGTATTTCTATTTGACTCCTAATAAGTATTATTACTGACCTGTAGAAAATGATAAATGTATTTATCCTTCCTTTTTTTTTTTTTTGTCTTTTGTCCTTTTAGGGCCTCACCAGCAGCATATGGAGGTTCCCAGGCCAGGGGTCTAATCAGAGCTGTAACTGCCAGCTTATTCCAAAGTCACAGCAATGCTAGATCCAAGCCACATCTGAGACCTACACCACAGCTGATGGCAATGCTGACTCCTTAACCCACTGAGCGAGGCCAGGGATCAAAGCCGTGTCTTCATGGATACTAGTTGGGTTCACTAATGCTGAGCCACAATGGGAACTCCCGTATTTATCTTTTGAGAAGTAAAAATGTTTTTAACAGTCCTTTCCAAATATAATAAAAAATCTTGTAAGTAGCATGCATTCATTCCATTTGGATTTTGAAAAAAAAAAATTGCAAGGAGTTTAAATAAAGTGCTATGATGTGTTAATATGAACATCCAGTCATTGTGAGGACAAAAGTAGACTATTATAGCACAGAAGTTAGATAGTGGTATTAACAAATAAATCCTTTTAAAATGGGATTTAATTGAAAAACAATTTAAGTAAAATATTGGTGAATTATTAAATGAATAGGAATATAAATGGACATTTTTCCTAATTCTTCGAATATAAGTGCAGACAGCTACATTAAAGAAAATTGTTTGCTATGAATAATACCATGTGAGTAAATATAAAAATATATTTCCACCTAAAACTTGATTTCTTCTCCCCTGAATGTTTTTCTTCCTATATTTTAGTAAAATATGCAATGCTGATGCAAATAAATTCTGTTAGAATACCATTACTCAAATGATCCTAATTAACACAATGGTGTGACATCATGAAATGACAAGTCTGACTATGGGTTGTCTAGCTTTGTAAGTTTAAGTTAGCACTTTCTCTATCCTTATTATAAGTTATGAAATAATCTAAAAAAAGATAGAAATAGAGCAAGAATTATTTATTTACAGATTATAAAAAGCTTTCACACTTCTAGCCATCATCATAAACATGTATTTTAAAAAGAAAAATAAAAACTGTTAACATTCAGTGATTACTTAGGGTAATAATTGTTTTAAAGAAAAACACTAATTCTTTTCACTTGACTAATATCCAATAATTAGGAAAAAATAAGAAAGCAAAGTATTACATAAAGCCACATTCCCTCCAAAAACTGCAGTAAAGTTGAATATGTATAATATTCACAAGTTTACACAATGATAAGGCCACTACAATACCTTACTACATAGTGTATGGTTGTTTGTAGGTTAGTACAATTTTACTTGCTTAAGAAAGAGAAAATACATTGTGGTACAGTGGAAACAAATCCGACTAGGAACCATGAGGTTGTGGGTTCGATCTGTGGCTTCCCTCAGTGGGTTAAGGATCTGGCGTTGCCATGAGCTGTGGTGTAGGTCACAGATGTGGCTTGGATCTGGCATTGCTGTGGCTGTTGTGTAGGCTGGCAGCTGTAGCTCCGATTAGACCCCTAGCCTGGGAACCTCCATATGCCGTGAGTGCAGCCCTAAAAAAAAAAAAAAAAGAAAGAAAGAAAGAAAGAGGAAATAAATTTCAACTTCAAAAATAATGTAAAAAATCATTGTACTTGCAGAAGACAAGTTATTTCCAACAGTTGTCACTGATACCATAGTCACTTCTTTTTGATCACAATTATCTTATAAAAGATTTACTCAAATCACTGTAAAGAGTATAGACGCTTAATTGCTGGCCCTCATTCTTATGAATCTCTTGTTTTATCTTGATATTTGTTTATTCATTCCCTTCTAAAATCTCTGTAACCAGCCAGTTTGAAATTGAAGAAATAAACAAAGCATAAGAAAATAGTAATATAGATATTTATCATTTACTATGCATTGCTCCTATCAAAGGTAACAATGAAGATTATTTTGAGCCTCGTTCCCCTCCCTAGTAGTGAATTTTGGTTTTGTTTTTTTGTTTTTTGGCTGCACCTGTGGCGTGCAGAAGATGTGGAAGACCAGGGATTGAACCCATACCACAACAGTGAAAATACTGGATCCTTAACCCACTGAGCCACAGGAGAACGCCATAGTTTTTTGAAACTAAGAAGACTTTACCATTTCCTTACTCTTCAGCCAATCAAATAAGAGAGAAATGATTCAGGGAAGATGGATCAGGTGAAAGTTACTTCAAACCATGCTCATGGACAGCTCTTCGTATCAGAAAATATTAGTAAATTATAGCTGAATTTACAAAGGTGAGAGAGAAAGAAAGGCTAACCTTGAGTGGAAAGATAGTTATAAGCATAAATTTAAAAATTATTTATTTTCAGGGACAATGCCTCTTTAAAACTTTCCACATGACATTTATCCCTTTAACTGCCCTCCTGTGACTGACTTCTAAAGGAAGCAAATTTATGTGGTTTCATACAAGGCCTTTAATATATAAACCTTAAAAATAGAGTAGTGTATAAATTGCATAGGAAATGTCAGCCCTGAAGGGTGATCAGTGCGTGAGAGGACGGAATAATAAAGGGCATGGAGGCTAAATTTTGATATAATCTTAGTGTTACTACCCACTTCTGTCTTTCATGCTTCAAATATCTCTTTTATAAGTTAAATTATATCTAATGAACCAGAGTATGTGAACTAATAATTATCTCAACAATCATTATTAATGCTCAACAAGTCACTAGCAACTACAGTTACCCCGTTATTTAAAGTGGCTAAATCTCTCTATAGTTAATCTAGCGATAGTTTACTATGTAACAATCTAATTCAAGAAACCCTAACTAATGTAAACCCTCAAAGTGTAAATCTCCTAGAAGAAATTCTCATGATTTACATAATTTGGATGATTTTTATATCTTCCATGGTACAAATAACAATATTGGAAACATTTTATATGTTCAAAATAAAAATTAGTGAATTAATGACATACATGAAAGTCATTCTAGGAATTATCTAGAATAAATGTGCTTCCCAGTGGATTAAGAATCTGGCATTGTCTCTGCACTGCTGTGCTTCTGGTTGCTGCCCTGGTGCGAGTTCAATCCCTGCCCCAGGGACATACCTGCTGCAGGCACAGCCAAAAAAAAAAAAAAAAAGGTCATTCTACACTTGCCATGTTTTATTAAATTATGTCCTAACATAAAATTTCAGTGGCTACATAGCAAACCAAAATAGGTGTGTTCTTAATGACAACATCTTAAGCTCATATAAAGGATACATAGACATAAATGTATTATAAGATATACATATATATGTACATACAAATATACAAAATGTATATATTGCACATCCAGTGTAACTCCATTGGAGGTAATAATACTGATTTTAAAATCAGGAAAGTAAAGTCAGAGAGGTGAAATAGTTAAATTTTGAAACACACAGTGTTAATTAAGGCCAGATTTGATCTCCAAAGACTAAGTTCTTTACCCCAGATTCCTTGATTTAACAATGACTTCCTCCTCTATTTGTAAGGTCTCTACATTTTTATTCTACCCCTTTCATGTATGTCATATATTGCCTTCCATGATAACAAATAGTGAGCAAACTAGATGTATGTTTTTAACAACTTCACCATACATATATGACCACAAAAGATTTTGTGGTTCATAATTACCAAACTATTGGCTGAATTTTAGAGCATTAGAGAAGCATAAATAATTTTTTAATTGAAGAAAAAGTCAGAAATATTTTCCCCAAAAAATCATACAAATAGTGACAAAGCAGAAATTAGTGTGTTTACCTCATGACTTACTGTTTTTTATTCTTTTACTTACATTGCACTGGGGTATCTATCTTAAACTTAAATCTATCTTTACTGCATCTAAAAGCAGTAAAATTCTTGCTACTATAAAAGCATAACATCAAAGGGAATTGGGCTGACTGAAACTTTGAGGAAGTTTGATACCTTTAAACTTGATACATAAAATTATATAAGCTCAGCCTGGTGTTGGTTACAACAGAAGTGAATTATTGCATTTTCCCTCAAATATTCCTTACCTTCTCTGAGTGCACACATTATAGTCATTTTGTGGTACCCTAAAGGGTAAACAAGGAATCTGAGAATTATTCCAATATGGTGAGGATATTATATTTTCATCTTTAACCAAAATATGAGAAACAGCATATTATATAACTATGTTTATTAAAGCTGCTGTATAACTACTAAGCTCTCACTTATAAATCAAATATAAATGTACGGATTAAATATATCACTTAGAATACAGCTCATTAAAATTTGCCCAAGTTGAATTTCCTTAACATACTTCAGAGAAAGCTATTGAGAGCTTATCACAACAAGCTCTCACAATTCCTGACAGTGCGAAATAGGTAGGTTGTATGCCTTAAGCAGATCTTATTATTTAGGTATAGTGAGAATATACCAAAATAAAATTTCCCATATGCAATTATCACACATCACCAACTTATTTCAGTAATTTATTTTGAAATTCTTTTTTATGGCATGGATAATTTAGTCACTTAAACAAAAATCAAATTCTTTTTTGCTGTATTTTTTTTTTTTTTTGCAAATTTGAGAATACAGGAGAGTTAGAAATGAATATGTTAAATTTTTATGAGTTGTAAGCGGGGAAGTAACAAAAATAGTCCTTTGGAGCTCTAAGAAATAAACCACTTTTATTACAACATCTTATAAACATTCAGTAACCCCTGTAACATAAGAGGGATTATATTTTCTCACAAATGAGCTATTCTTATACAATTTCTTCAAAATATAGTATTAAAATAACCACCTCCTTGAACTTCCAGGCATATATTCCTAAGCATATTTTTGTGACATATTTTTGAATTCAGTATTAGAGAGTATATAATTATCCTGTCATATTTTATTTTCTGTATGCATTTTCCTAAAATTCTACCTACAGATGTCCAAAATTTTGATTACAAAGACTTTTAGTGTCTACTCTTTGTGTCTTCCAGTCAGCAAAGAGAAACGATGACAGAAAATTCATAGGTGTTAGAAAAATGGAAATAACAAATACATAAACTCAGGAGGCAGAAGTTTTCTGCAGAATCCTAAAAATCTTGGTTTTTATTATTTTATACTTGCGTGGGATCTGACATTTCATAAACTATGTGCAAGTTATTATCTCATTTAATTCCTACATCAACTGAATAGCACATTTAATATTAGTTTTGCAGTTTAATAAATGAGAAAGTGGGCTCACAGAAATTACACAACTTGGCCAAAGTCTTCAAGATAGGCTCTTAAGTGACAAAATTAGCTCATTCTCAGTTTCATCCACCCTTATCAAATAATTATGTGCTTCTGAAAATATGTCTTTTCATAGTTTACATTCCAGGACAAATGTATGTATGACTAGTTGATAGCTGTATTTAATATTCATTCACTTTAATTTTCGATATTTATTAATAAATTGCTATTGATTGATTATGTTCTATTGACTTTGTTAGATTATGAGTAACACACACATAATAAAAACAATGAATTATCCTTGAAAAGGTCACAACTAAAAGTGAGAGGTGAACACAGTAACATCCATTCCAAGATATATCCCACAAAGTTACATAGATGCTAATCAAGGCAGTCAAGAGAGTTATTTTCTGCTGAATTCCATGTATCAGAACGAGGAGAAGAAGAAACAAGTCTTGGGGTCATTTTAGAAATGCATATTTACAGTGTAGTTTTAGAAGAAAGTGAGAGGAGTTTAGAAACTGAAGGACCTGGAGCAGTATATTGTGTTTTTTGACTGAGATGTTCACAACACACAAGACAGAAAACCATAGCGATAGTGACGATCAGTGTAAGAATTATTAGTGGACATTTAAAGTAGGTAGAGCTCAAGGAATTGAAAGTCACGACCAAAGTGATCAGCTTTTTAAAAATAGGACAATGAAGAGGAAGAAAGGTAGAGTGGGAGAGATTCAAGATTCAAGAGCTCAGAGATTGTGAAATTTTAGGCAAAGAAAATGGGTAGACTGGGCATGAATGCTCAGGTGAAGGAGTTGTTTAACAAACAATAGGGTCAATTTTATTAGAATGTAAGTCAAGGGACCATGAAGCTAAATGTTTGAAATAAGTTAACAGAGAGGATATTGAAATCATCAGGCTAAACAGTCAGTATAATTTGATAAAAAATTGTGGAGTATCTGCTACATTACAGGAAAAGGGAAGCAAATGTATAAAGTATAAAGATTTAATGAAAGAGAGTCAGATGCATTATTATTTACCTACTCATTCATTTAATAAATTCATTTAATAAATTCATTTAATAAATTCATTTAATAAATGAATGAGTTCCTGACATTTGCCAAATATTTATTAAAACCTGCATATCATGGGGTAAACAAAGCAGAAATGGTTCCTGCACCCAATGAGTTTAAAATCTAGTGGAGTAAATGTGTAATTTTTCTTACACATTTAGAGTTAGTGTTAGGGTTAGGGTTCGGGTTAGGTTTAGAGCCATCAGAAAAACATGATTTAGGTTGTAGTAATAAACATAGTAATATCTATTCTCTTGAAGATGTCAATGTATATTAAAAGCTGTAAATAAGAACTTTCTGATGGAAGCTCAGCCTTATAATCAAAATACAAGTTGAATGTTAGATTCAGCTTCCATCTAAGAAGCAATTACTAGAAATGGGATTCTTTTTAAAATTGAAGAATAATTGATTTACAATGTTGTATTAGTTTCAGGTAAACAATATAGTGATTTGATATTTTTAGAAATTATACTCCATTTAAAATTCTTATAAAATATTGTCATATTCCCTGTGCTGTATGTGACATCACTGTGTCTTACTTCATTTTTACCTATTAGTACATGTCTCTTTGTCTCCTTCTCCTGTCTTGCCTATCTCCCTATGCTTTCCCCCACTGCTAATCACTGTTTTCTGTATCTATGAGTCTGTTTCTGTTTTGTTATGCAGAAATGGGGTTTTTAACCTACATGTATATCAGAGAGTCAGTGAACTTTTGAAATTTTATGTAAAATTTTGCATATATACATTTTTCTGGGCAGATGTTCATTAACTCAAAATTTAACATATCTCTTTTTCTAGAATCAGAAGAGCTATATTTAAGTTCCCATTGTAGCTCAGTGGAACCAAATCTGACTAGTAGCCACAAGGACCAGTTTCAATCCCTGGCCTGGCTCACTGGATTAAGGATCCAGCTTGCCATGACCTGTGGTGTAGGTCGCAGACACGGCTCAGATCTGGCATTGCTGTGGCTGTGGTGTAGGCCAGTGGCTACAGCTCTGATTCGACCCCTAGCCTGGGAACTTTCATATGCCAGAGGGATGGCCCTAAAAAGACAAAAAAAAAAAAAAAAAAAAAAAAAAAAAAAAAAAAGAAGAAAAAGAACTATATTTGAGTCATGACTTGATCAATTTTAACCAAATGTCTCTCTTGTCAAATGAAAATAATGCTATCTCAAAAACATGCTATGAATGTCAATGATCATTTATGAAATAAGTACTAAAATCCTAGTTATTTTTATAAACCATGGTTTTAATTTATTTTTCTTTTCTTTTTTGTCCACAGCTGTGGCATGCAGAAGTTCCTGAGCCAGTAATAGAGAAGCCATGGTTTTTAAATTATTATTTTTCTCACATGAGATCTGAGTAACTAAACCATGAATTAACCACTTGTCATGTTCAGATAAAAGTCTTAAATGCTTTAAAAATATTATCCTATTTGATCCTCACAGCAGCACTATGAAAAATTTTCTGTCATGTTTCCCACGTTACTGATAAGCAAACTTGAAGGATAAAAAATTTTACTTATTGCTACACAGCCATCTAATACGGTATACTGTCTTATTATTTCATTAATATTCAAGACCTCACCCTTTAGAAGAATTCTATATTTCCTTTTTGTTAAATTTAAATACGATAATGATACTTGGCTTATCTAGTATGATGTACCTGTCTCTTCTGGGCATAAGCCTTCAAGACAAGTGTAGAATTCACCAAGTTGTCTTTTACCTTCTGCTGTGATATGGAGGAGTCAAGGAGAAGCCTTGATCAGGAATGAGGAAGATAGGAGTTCCCGTCGTGGCGCAGTGGTTAACGAATCCGACTAGGAACCATGAGGTTGCGGGTTCGGTCCCTGCCCTTGCTCAGTGGGTTAATGATCCGCGTTGCCGTGAGCTGTGGTGTAGGTTGCAGACGCGGCTCGGATCCTGCGTTGCTGTGGCTGAGCTGTGGTGTAGGTTGCAGACGCAGCTCGGATCCTGCGTTGCTGTGGCTCTGGCGTAGGCCGGTGGCTACAGCTCCGATTCAACCCCTAGCCTGGGAACCTCCATATGCCGCGGGAGCAGCCCAAGAAAGAGCAACAACAACAACAACAAAAAAAGGAATGAGGAAGATATAGAGAGTATCCTTGCAAACCCATGAAGGTAAAATAAATATGAATGAGAAATTAACTGTAGTTATCTTATCTTAAATCAATTTAAAAAATTGGCTTATGTTTGTTGGAGCAGATTCACCCTATCCTAACTGGTGATTAAGTCAGTGAGTAGGGGAGCTAAGTTCAGAGCCACGCCAGTCTAGCTCCTTAGCCTGAAATTTGAATTACTCTGCGATATTGCCTTTCTTGATTTTTTTCTTTTTTTTTTTTTTTTTTTTTGCTATTTCTTGGGCCGCTCCCGCGGCATATGGAGATACCCAGGCTAAGGGTCCAATTGGAGCTGTAGCCACCGGCCTACACCAGAGCTACAGCAATGCAGGATCCGAGCCGCATCTGCAACCTACACCACAGCTCACGGCAACGCCGGATTGTTAACCCACTGAGCAAGGGCAGGGATCGAACCCGCAACCTCATGGTTCCTAGTCGGATTCGTTAACCACTGCGCCACGACGGGAACTCCGTGCCTTTCTTGATTTTTACAAATGACTTTTTTTGTTTGTTTTTAAAATGTACATTCTTTCACTAACCTCAAGTTTTCTGAGGAAACATTCTACACTTCTGAGGGGATGACACTTGCATTAGTGTTGAGAGAACAAATGGTTGGGTATAAGGCTGTGAAACTTCCCTAAAAGGCTGCTTGAAATTTGGGATAATTCCAACACCAGAATAAGAAATTATTACAAGTGCTAAAAATATTTATGCAAAGTTAATTGAAGGAAATAAAAAAGATTTTTAGATCAAAAGCTGTCCATAGAAACTTTATGGTTAAATTGATGCTATTCTATTAAAAATAATTAAAACTTAGAAAACATTACCACATAAAGTTTTCTGTGAAGTTTTTTTGTAAAAGTAGTTATAGTGAAATTCTTTCTACTTGTACTCTGCCAAATTACTAAAAGGGACTGAGATAATCAATGGGGACTCTTTTCCGAAACTAAAGTGGTTAAAAATTGCTTTGATGAAGATGAGGGTGATGATAATGATAACGATGAAGAAGTGTGTGCCAGGCCATCTGCCAAGCACTTTTGCTATAGCAGCCTCATATGCTGCATGTGATTATCACCACTGTTATTTAGAGGGAAAGTTAGTACAGCTAAAGGAAATGTGCTGAATCCCAGGCCCACTGTCCTCGGAGCTCCTTTGTTTAATCATTCTAGTAGATTTGGTCTGAGCGATCAAAATGAAATCTGTTTCTCCTCTGGTAAAAATTTCCTAAGATGCTGGATTATAGACTGAAGTTCTTCATCAGAATCTCATTTGTATTATTTATGATGAAAACAAGCACATTTGCACTTAATAACCGGCAAGAATTGGATGGTCCTCCAGTTAAGGGAGGATGCAAAATTTAGGGTCAACAATCTTCACACCAAGGGCTAAACATGTTTACATTTGGAGCAAAGATTCAATTTTTTCATTCGTATACTACAATTGTATTTCAGTTATAGACTAAGAATATGGTAGTATTCAGTATATAGTAATCTCCAAAATACTCATAGACTATAGAACATCATCCTTCCAAAGCTGATTTGGGCTACTACTGGATCAAAAGTCAGCCTTTTATAAAAATAAAGGTTGAGTGGAGCAAGATACTGCTTTAAGTAAGCTATAGGAGGAAAAAAAAATAAAACAAAAAAAACTGGAAAGAGAGGGAAAAGCATTCTGTGAAATTCTACATGTTTGATTTATTTCCTTTGTTAGTTTTACTTTCTTAACTCTGAGTTTAAGGTCAATTAAGCATTTGTTTAATTATGCAGAGAAATAACAAATGCAATCCCAAACAATAGTTAATAGACATTTAAATGCTTATTTTATTGTTACACATAAGGTTTTGTGTGCAGTATGCATTTCCATGGGAAGTAAATGATATCCACTGGAATTGTATTTACTTGTAGCTTTCTTTTTCTTTAGAAATTATTTGTAAAAACAGAACATTATGTAAGGCTAAATTAGTATATGTCTTTTTTTTTTCTCTTTTCTTCCTTCAGTCTTTCTAGGGGGTGTGCTTCTCTTTCAAAAAGAAGTATTGATTTAAAAAAAAAAAAAAGTCTACCCAAATGCATTTGAAAGCTTTAATTTAGGTAAATCAGGAAAATGCAAATATAGTGTTTGTCATAGTGGCAGAATGGCTTAGCTTTGCTCTCTGATGCCTTTCATATATTTCTAGTTGCCATGGCTTCCTGCCTATCATGTTCATGACAAGCATTCAAAGCAGAAATACTGTAGGAGGATTGCTTGTCTGAGAACACACTTACTACTTAAGGCCTTTATTTCTGGCTCACTGACACTATTCACCCAAACAGAAAGAGTGAATGGTCAAACAAGCAACATTTATCTTTAGTCTTGCTTTGCCAGTGTCAAGACCCTTTAACCTGGCATGTTTATTTTATACAGAGTGGCTTTTTTTTCCGTTCCCTATGTGTTGTCAAATCAGTGCCTCCTAGTGGTCTGTAAGAGTCATAACATCACTTATTGCATTGTCTTAACAAAGTACATTTGGTGAGCCTCCTAATGCAGTACTCTGGATCAACAGTAGTTAATCTAGGACCCACAATATTTTACTAACCTAACATTTTCTTCATTAGATGAGTCACTTTCCTGTTTCCATTGCAATTCCAATGCCTACATTTGTTTTAGACAGAAATGATCTATAAATGTGCTGTTTGATTTAGTAGCCACAAGCCACATGTGGATTTTTAGATTAAAATACGAAAAAGTTAAATTAAGGGTAAAAGAGACAGAAAGTTCTATTGCACCTTGCTGGTTTCTACGGTAATTATAAAAACAGTAGTATATATAGTAATGCAAGAACTTATTAAGATTTTTAATCAAACATTTTATATTATTTAAATTATGTTGTCTTATTTTCTAGTTGCCTTTAAACATATTTTTGAGTTTGCAAAACCCATGTTATATGTTGAAAATCTTGTCTCTTGATATAAGTAGACTTTTTTCCTTAGCCTTTTTCCAGAGAGCATACTGTATTTTGAACTGGAAATGGCAAGCAGACAAAACCATTTTTCCTTATTCAACCTCCCATTAAAACCCACTATCTCAAGAATAATTTCTTATCTCATTCATCTGTCTCTGAGGATATTTCTAGAATATTCATCATACAAGACGTTTGATTTTACGTATATTTACTTTTTGCTATCACACTTTTTCTTTGAAGTTGACAATATACATGTATCTATTAGGTATATGTATTATAAACGTTTATTCTTTCAGTTTAAATAGTGGTTTGACTATGATAAAAAGTGTACTTCTATATTTAAAAATGCAACTTATATTTCTTTGAATATCTGTGCAATTAAAGTTATATTTAATTCTTTATCAGTATTTTATATTTATATATAATCAATGAATATATATACATGTAGATATGTAATCCAAAGGCATTTTTAAAAGTATCGTTTTTATTTTATAAATAAATATAGTGAATCTGTGGTTTACAAGTCACATAATTTATAACTTTAAAGATAGGATTCCACTAGGTCTTACTTGCTTTATTACATATCATTATGCCTTTATCTTAATATCTGAACCTAAAAGAGTATGCAGTGAGAAATTATTTTTCAATCATAATGATTTCAGTACATTTTAATAAATTTAATTTATTTATTTTATTTATTTATTTTGTCTTTTTAGGGCCGCACCTGTGGCATATGGATGTTCCCAGGCTAAGGGTAGAATTGGAGCTGTAGCCGCTGGCCTACACCATAGCCACATCGATGCCAGATCCAAGCCGCATCTGCAATCTACACTACAGCTCACTCACGGCAATGCTGGATACTTAACCCACTGAGTGAGGCCAGGGATCAAACTTGCATCCTCATGGATGCTAGTCAGATTCATTTTGGCTGAGCCACAATGGGAACTCCCTAATTAATTTAATTTCATGTTGTTACATGTTAAATTCTAATGTGAATCAGTGCTTCACCAATACTTTAAGCAAACATTTCCATATATATGGAAACATATATATAGTAGATGTTATGAGGTTGTCCAAATCCTCCTTTGGGACTGGCACTGCTGGGAGTGCTGCCTGCAGAGAGCCCTCAGCATTCAGCTCTCTTTGGGAACTAACTCCGCTGAAGATCCTTCTTGCCCAAGGCCATCCCCCTTTTCAGGGCAGGCCACAGTCAATGACTGAGTGACATCAGGATATAATTAATGGGCTCCCTCCTCTCCCAATTTCGAGAAAGCTCTGAAAACCTATCCTCAGCTTCAAAGATCCTTGGAGAGTGGAGGAATGCCTTCCTAAGAGTGCATCTTAGCCCAAATTCTCCCTGTGTATCATCCTCCTATCTCTTCCCTTCTCTTTCAAGTGTGGTGAACTCACAAACAATTTCTAGTAAACTTGCCTGCTTGTCTCTGGCTCAGGATTTACTTCCTTAGGTACCTAACCTATGACATTTCCTTAAAATTTGAAATCGATACAGGTAGAATCTTGTGAAGTTGGCTGGATGGCTTCACTTCCCCAATCTTTAATTTCCTCATGCTGATATAGGGCTTTAACCCTGCCTGCAAATGTAATCTGGAGATTAATTGAGCATATGCATATAAAATAATTTCTGGAACCCAGAAATCCCTTAATAAATACTAATTGTTGAGAAAATCAGACAAATTTCAATTCATCCTCCCACATATGGAAAATGATATCTGTGATTTGTGCCATTTTTACACAAGCTAAATAATTACCCACATAATTATTGACAGTTTTCAAGTCACTTCTCTGTTTTAGTTAGATTATTCCAATATTACAGTAGAAAAATTATAATTCCTCTATACCCATTCTTGTGAATATACTTCAAGAACCACAGTCCTGCATCTTGAAGTCTAAAAAAGCTGACATTTCTACCAATTAATTGACAATAAAAGAATCCTCAAGAAAAAAGTGCTTAACAATCTTTAATTTACATTTCTCAGTGGAAACCAATATTATGTGTATATTATAGCACAGATAACATTATTAGTAGAATAATTGAGCCAAATGAATCATGACTGAAAGTCTGATTATCAGAAGGAACCATGCTGATATCATAGACCTCACATGCTTTCTTCTCTCATCTCTTTGCAATATCAGATTTCTTCTGCTATTTAGTAGGTATGCTTTGGTCTCTGTTTCTGTTTTTTTTATACTTATCACTTTGATATTATAATATATTTCTTGTGAATGACGAGCCTTAAATTAATTTACTCTTTCAAAGCAGAATCTACAAACAAGGACAACTGCTTCTAATAAATTTATTTACAGCTAACTAATGTGCAATTTGTTGCTTGTCAAAACATTGGAAATTATGTTCTTGTTTCATGTAAAATATAATTAGCCAATACGTTCAGTAGGCTGTGCAAACAGAGGAAGTATTACCAAAGTGAGACTACATAATCTGAGTTTATTCTCTCTTTGATTTTAAAAAGAATTAAAGAAGCCCTATCTTCCATTCAAATGAAATCAAATAATTTATCACATTCTCCTCATGTTTAGCTGTATCATTTCCAATTTTATGATAAGCAGTGCAAATCAAATATGGAGAAGGAACACACTTGGAATCTACTAACTAATAAATTATCATAAATATTCTATTCTGAGATACATACACACACACACACACACACACACACACACACTCACACACATATGTGTACAATTTAGATATATATTTAGTTTGGCGCAAACTCTAGTTTTCTTTTAAAAAAAGAAAGTCATTTATTTTTAACATATTTTTGTATAATGGAAAATAAAGGTAAACATAGCCTAAAATCTTAGGATGCAGATCTTCCTTATATGTTCCAGACATAATTTTATCTATAGATTTTGGTGCTTAGTTCCTTTTCTTTTTAAATCTTTCACTGTTCTCTTATTCACAGGCTCCCTTTGATAAGCAACTAGAAACATGAACTGTTTGTGTCAAAATACAATTTCAAATGTACAACAACTGTTAAAAGATGACCGAAGTTTGGAATAACACTATCAGCTTGCATTTATTGAGCAACCACAGAGATTTGCGTACCATCTTACCATCCAGATTTTCCTTTTAGACATAATAACTGCCCAGAAATTATTCTTAGGTCATAAAGGAGCTATTCTAAGAACAAACACACTGAACAAATTTTAAAATCAAAAAAATAATTTTAACGTGGAGTAAACAGAAAGTTTAATCCCATAATACAAAGTGAAACGAGAAACTTCACAATGACTTAGGACTAGGTCTCTTCTGATTTCCTATTCATTAGTGATCTGAAATCAAGGCAATTTCGGTGTTCTCCAGTAGGTGATAGATCCCCTTACCTACCTTTCGGTTCTTCAGGTTCCTTCCCCATACTCTATAATTTTCTCCATAAATGCCAAACAATTCCTCTCTTTTCCCTTCTTTTTATCAGTGTTCTTCCTCCTATCTGTGTTATGCCCCAATCTTTCTGTGTGACTTTTAGGAAACATGACAGCAGACTATGGCATAAGTCAGCCAAGCCCCAATAAACAATTGGATCGATTTGGATCAATAAAACTTAGATACGTAAAATAGAACTGCCCATTTCATGGCCTACCTCTTCAAGATTACAGGGACAACTATTGTTGAACAATATTCATAAAGACAAGAGAAAAACCATCCTTTACAGGGGACCTCAGATAACAATAAATGTCCGTCCTTAATTTTATTAGTAACAGATTTTTCATGTTTCCCTACATTGCCCTTTTGGCCAGAGTACTAACAGTTATGTATATCTTGCTAATCTTGTGATAAGCCCACAGTCTCAGAAGGAAGTTGAGAGTCAAAAGTGAATCCTAAGTCTGAGCCTGAACCCAAAGCAGAAAAGAACATTTTCCTGCTTCTCCTCCATATGCAAAAATTGCTCACTCAGACTATCAGATGGTCACAAAAAAACTCTTGGAGAAGGTCACTAGAGTCACTGTCAGAAGCCTCCAAGAGGGAGGCACCAGACTTCTAAGAAGAGAGGGTTTTGATTTGGCAGATTCACTGATGCCAGAGGGAAGATGAAGGAAAAGCTACACACTAGGAGCGAAGTGTTCCCCCTTCTGGAGTGGGACACGAGCTGAGCAGTATGGGACATTGAGAAGACATTTGATTGAACAATCTAGGTAGGACCAATAGGTCTGTGATCCATGATTTAAGACAGAATACTAAGAAACCACTAATTTATGGTACGTGTACACTTCTGAGAGTCTGTATGCATCTCTGTTTGTGGCTTTGAAAGTCTGGAATATTCAGATTTGTGTCAATTAAAAAATACCCATCAAAGATAGAGTGATATGCTCTTCTTCAAATGAAAACAAAAAGCAAAAAAACAAAACAAACAAAAACACTTTGAATTGCCTGGTAGAGAGTCAGAGCTATATTGAAGAAATGGCTACCAAGAGGCATCCTATTGTGGAGAAGAATAAGGGGAAATACACCTTCACTTCTCCAGTAGGGTCATAATATTTGAGAAAGTATTTGGGGTTATCTGGTAGAGTGTATCATCTTTTTAACAGTTGAGGAAAGAAATAAGGAATGAATTTGGAGGCACTGAATGTGGACAATGCAGGGTTTGAAAGGGCTTTGGAGAAACATAGCGAATGACTGCCTAAGGTAATTATGAATCTCGAAAAGGCAGGGCTGAAACTCTCATTGGATCAGTGTCAGTGTTTTCTCAGTTAAGCATATAGAATATATCTTCATCAAATGATGAGCAGCATGTCCAAATGTATGTGAATCTTTACCTACTGATCTCATCCTATCAAACTCATAATATTAGGGTTACTGCTGTGAAGAAAATAAAGGGAATGGATGGTGACAGGGACTGCTATGGAAAATAATGTGGTCAGGAAAGTCTCATCAAGGAGATGACATTTGAGCAAACACTTGAAAGCAGTGATGGACCTAATCATTCATATTTGGGGAGAAAGAGCAAACTGGATCCAGGGAATAAGGTGAAATGTGGTAAAATGCTTGCAGGAAGGAGTTCAAGTGGCTTTATAAATGATTATCCCCATATAGCCAAACTTTATTATTGTGGCTTGATTATAACCATTCAGTTCTAGTTAATCAGGGAGCTAGCCAGGGGTTTTAGTGGTGAATTTGAGGAGAATTGGATGCTTCTGGTTCTTAGGAGTGATCAGTGACAAACAGGGAAGCTTACATATAAACATTCAGAATTCAGGAAGGCCATCTGGATAGTGCTTCTCTATTAAATGCTGTGAGTGGCAACAAGGCTTTCATTCTACACAAAGATGCAAGTTTGGAAGGCTTGTACTTAAGTGCTTTCTGAGTAAAGAAATCAGTGACCGTTGCTAATTGGAGCCTATCAGAATTGAAGTCATCATACCCTGTTCTTATATTTAAGTACATTGTTTTGAAATAGGTGTGATATGGGTAAATGTTAGCCTTCCAGGTGTGAATTGGTATGAATATATATTCTATAAGACTGCACGGTACTGCAACTTTGGGCAGAAATAGAAAAAACATAGTAAATTCACTATTCACATAGTACATTGTTGTTATTATTTAATGACCAACTATGATAAGAACGAGGTATTGATAGGAGTTCCCATTGTGGCTCAGTGGAAACAAACCCAACTAGTGTCCATGAGAATGTGGGTTTGATCCCTGGCCTCACTCAGTGGGTTAAGGACCTGGCTGTTGTCAAGAGCTGTGGTGTAGTTTGTGGACACGGCTCAGGTCTGGCATTTCTGTGGCTGTGGTGTAGGCTGGCAGCTGCAGCTCCAATTTTCTGGGAACTTTCTTATGCCACACCTGTCGCCCTAAAAAGCAAAAGAGCAAAAAAAGAAAGAAAGGAAAAAGAACAAGCTATGATAAAAAGAGATGAAGGAATGAAGGAAATGAAGGCTTTCTCTGAACACAGAATTCAAGCCATTTAGGCAGTTACAGAGTTTCCTATAAAAAATACTGTCTGAAGGATTAGTTGAATCACACTACTCCATTTATATCATGGTTAACTTCCTAATAAGCCTTCAATTTTAGTATAACTGCCACTTTTTCAGGTGCTATCTTTATACTTTCTTCTTTTTAAAAAAATACTTTTTTTTGGCCCCTACCAAGGCAGGCCCAAGCCATAGCAGTAACACAGTGACAACACCAAGTTCTTACCACTAGGCCACCAGGGAACTCCTATAATTTCTTCTAACATAAATGTTATTTTATGAATAACCCTCGTTATTCTATTTCATTGGATCCTATTTTTATAAGATTTGCCACAAATTATAATTTTATATCTAGTTGTATATTTTTCTTTTTATTTCTACTTTTTGTCTTCACTACTAAACCATAAGTCCTGAAGATGAGACCCTAATTATATTTTCATCAAAATAGCCCCCACTGAGTATTGGTTCAATGAACTGAGTAAGCACAAACCTGGATAACAGATGAAGATAAACACGAAGAAGAAAATTATCATGAAGAAGGTAGAATAGCCATAAAAGAGAGAAAAGTATTTATTATATTCATGAAACTAAGAGACATTCAACTTGGGTGACATGAAATGTACAAGTTACGAATTGCTGGGAACCACGAGGTTCAGCAGGCAATAACAGAGGATAGGTAAAGCTGACTTATGCAGTAGAAAACAAGGAAAGACTTTTATTTTTCTTTTTAGAACTATGATAAGAATGAGGTATGATAGAACGTGGCATATGAAAGTTCCTGCCCTAGGGGTCAAATCAGAGCTACAGCTACAGCACCCCCATAGCCCCAGCATCACCAGATCTTAGCCACATCTGTGACCTACACCATAGCTCATAGAAATGCCAGATTCGTAACCCACTGAGCAAGGCCAGGGATCAAACCCACATCCTCATGGATTTTAATTGGGTTTATTACCACTGAGCCACAATAGCAAGTCCGAAAACCAGGGAAGATTTTAAGCATCAAAGTAAAATGAACAGACCACTCAGTTTGAATCATGGAGAATGGATTGAAAGAGGTAAAACTGGAATGGAGAGAAAAACAGGGTACCTGATGTAATAATCTACTGAAGAGTCGAGTTTAACCTAATCACTGTTGGGGGTCCAAGGATAGAGGGAAATGAAGGTCCTTGGATACTGGATACCCAAGAACAACTATCAGCAACACTAAGAATTAGGTTAAAAAATTAAAAAGAAATTGAAAATTAAAATTTTATTTGTTATGAATAAAAAAACTGAAAATTTGAGCTGATAGAAAATATCAGAAAGAAAAATATCAGCCACTTTTAATATTACCTAATTTAAAGCAAACAAACCAACCAAACTATAACAAGACAGACAACATTCAAAAAATAGTCACAGTAGCAATAGCAGGAAAGGGAGTTAATTTCTTTATGATACAAAAATTCCATATAAATTT
The DNA here is from genome assembly GCF_054392235.1 of Sus scrofa. Taxonomy (NCBI): domain Eukaryota; kingdom Metazoa; phylum Chordata; class Mammalia; order Artiodactyla; family Suidae; genus Sus; species Sus scrofa. The sequence continues at coordinate 30,946,418 of NC_139393.1, forward strand.
TACATGAATCAGTAAAAGCCAATTAATAAATAGGCAAAAGAGACAGAATTTCAGTAAAGATAAACTACAAATATTTAACAAATCTGAACAGTTGTTCAATATGATTTATTATCAAAGACATGTACAGAATTACAATAAAATGTGTCTACTATATTTTTTGGAATCACCAATGATTAACATGATAACAATTTCACCAAATCACAAAAGTAGGAATGAGTTATTACATATAGCATACTATGTAAAATACTAATGGGACAAAAACATTTTAAATTACTGTGTATTAAAATGCAATCCATTTTTAGAAAGCACATGTTGATTCCTAATGATTTTCTATTCCTATTATATATTCCCTTAAACATTATACAATTATATTTCCATAATTAAGCATGTTCATTTGAATTTTCTTTCTCCTTTTTTCCTTTATTTCATGATGATGATGATGATGTTGCAATATTCCAGACATATAAAAAGTGTACAGCCCTCTTTTTTCAAGCACTTACTCCTTATAAATGATTACAACACGTATCTTTGTACCTGTAGAATTAGTCATGTTTCATCAGATTTTCATAAAACATAGTATTGATAAATTTATTGGCTAAAAGGGGAAATAAAGCAGAATGTAAATTACAGTCTGGTTCTCATCTTTGCAATGAACATTTAAGATAATCTGCATTGCTCCTTTGAATATTGGAAGGACATATTCTTTTCACTATAGATTAGGAAAATAAAAGTACTTTCACATGTTTAAGTTACATTCCTTTCCTTTTACTACTTTACCTGAGATTTAAAATTTAGTAATTCCTGCTGTGGCTCAGCGGTAATGAACCCAACTACTGTCCATGACAATGCGGGTTTGATCTCTGGCCTTGCTCAGTGGGTTAAGAATCCAGCATTGCCATGAGCTGTAGTTTAGGTTGCAGACTCAGCTCAGATCCAGCGTTGCTGTGGCTGTGATGTAGGCCAGCAGCTACAGCTCCAGTTCTACCCCTAGCTTGGGAACTTCCATATGCTGTGGGTGTGGCCCTAAAAAAGAAAATAAATAACTAAATAAAGTTTCGTGTCCCTAAAAAGAAAATAAATAAATAAAGTTTAGCCAACCAAAACTCAACCTTTAATTATAATTTAATTAGAATGTCAAATCAAACACATTTACTTGTTTGAATTCCCATTAAAGACGTTGAATGCAACAGTGATGATGTTTTGCAGATGCTTGCTAAGAGCAAATATTAAAATGATGGTCATCCATACTTACTCAAAATTATTCTAAAGAGGGCATTTGATTAGCTCATGGGTAAGAAAAGACAAAGTAGGACCAACATGTTTTTTAAAGGAAAAAATGTTCATTTCAGTGAGCTCCTTGCAAATTCTTATATTTTAGTAACAACCGAATCATCAGAATGGAGTTTTTCAATTATAAAATTTAACTATCACTGACCCTTGTTCCACTAATTTCTGCTTTTCTTATTATATGAAGAGATAGGTGGTGTAATCTTCCTTATTACATACAGACCATGAAGGACTGTAATTTTGTGTGTGACACCAAAACAAAATGATACAAAGTCCCAAGTATTGACCTTGACATGAGATCCTCAGTGCTTCTTTGGCCAGGCAAGCAGAACTGTTGGACAGAACTACTGAGGTTAACTCTTAAAATACTTTTACAGTTCCAGATATATGTGTGTGTATATATAGTTCTTTTATAGTTCCAGATATATGCATGTGTTTATAAATATGTGTTTATATACTCTCTTTGAGAGTACAGGAAACAATGCTGATGATGAAACATTATAAGAAATGACCTAGCAAGGAAAAAAGACTTATACTTCAAAATGCTCAAAACAGTGAGAAACCACAGGATGGCAAATACATTGCCATGCAATAGAACAAGATAAACCTACAGATCAGGCATACATTGAGGTATAGAAATCCTAATAAAGCTAATAGAAATTTTCACAGCACCAGTGGATGTCATTCAGTTCAACAAAAGCAATCTTCTGAATAATGGGAATAACATTCAGGAAAAGTCATGATTACATGGGTGGATACTTCACACTACAAATCCTACAGGCCACCTAGTTCTCCTGTGATGTATATTATATGTAGTATGGACGAATACCTTCCTTCCAAATAAATACACAATCAGAGTGCAGAAAACGGAGTCCATAATGCAAAAAATTGAAATATTCAATCCCTCACTGCATCTGGATAGTGACTCAGAAGCTTCAGGCAACATTAAACACTTTAGTATTAGGAGGTGGCAATGGATGAATGCATCTTTGTTGAACCCATCTAATATGTTAATGAGAAACATAATGCTATAGCTAACATCTGTGTGGTAATATAAAAGGCCACAAAATGTCTAAGAACAATGACAAAGACTAGATTTATTCGTATTCCAACCATTGATGAAATTTCTATTAAGTGGTTTCTTTTTCCCTCTACATAGAATTAAAATTAATGCCTATCACAAAAAGATATATGTGTACTACGCTGGACAATTATTCCTAGTTATTGACCAAACCATGTTGTCACTGCATCAACCCACCAACATTACATAATGATAATGTGTTTTCTCAAGGATGTTAGAAATAATCACAGGAGCTTAATAATGCTTTATGTGACCCACAAAATAGAGATGAATCTTGAGTTATATTTTTCTCACAATTACTACAGATCCAAATAACAATAAGAAAATAAGGTCAGGGAGTTCCTGTTGTGGCGCAGCAGAAACAAATCCCATTAGTATCCATGGGGATGTGGGTTGCATCCCTGGCCTAGCTCAGTGGGTTAAGAATCTGGCATTGCCATGAGCTGTGGTGTAGGTCGCAGATGTGGCTCAGATCCCACCCACATTACTGTAGGGCTATGGTATAGGCCATCAGCTGTAGCTCCCATTTGACCCCTAGCCTAGAAACTTCCACATGCCACAGGTGTAGCATTAAAAGGCAAAAAAAGGAGTTCCCGTCGTGGCGCAGTGGTTAACGAATCCGACTGGGAACCATAAGGTTGTGGGTTCGATCCCTGCCCTTGCTCAGTGGGTTAACGATCCGGCGTTGCCGTGAGCTGTGGTGTAGGTTGCAGACGCGGCTCGGATCCTGTGTTGCTGTGGCTCTGGCGTAGGCTGGCAGCTACAGCTCCGATTCGACCCCTAGCCTGGGAACCTCCATATGCCGTTGGAGCGGCCCAAGAAATGGCAAAAAGACAAAAAAAAAAAAATAGACAATTTGGACTATAAAAAAAAAAAAAAAAGGAAGAAAACAAAAGCAAAAAAAGAAAGAGCATAATATTTATAATATTGTAAAATAAACATGTATGGAGTTCCCATCATGGCTCAGCAGAAACGAATCTGACTAGTAATCGTGAGGACTCAGGTTCAATACCTTACTTCACTCAGTGGGTTAAGGATCTGGCATTACTGTGAGCTGTGGTGTAGTTTGATGTGAACTGTAGTGTGGGTTGCAGATGGGCTCAGAACCCACGTTTTTGTGGCTGCAGTATAGGCCAGCAGCTGTAGCAAGATATGACCCCTAGCTTGTGTACTTCCATATGCCACAAGTGTGGCCTTAAAAAGGCAAAAAAATAAGAATAATAAAAAAATGATAAAAAATAAACATATTATTTCTGGGTAATTTTATAATACATCAAGCAAATTTTTAACTGATGGCCATTAGCTAATTCCTTGAAATAAGATTATATTAATTTTGTACTTTCAGTGAAAAATATATTTTCAGATCAATTTGGACATCAGGCTATTGATCTCTCCCCTGTTTTCATAAATTTCAACTTATTTGGAAGAATAGTCTAAAATCAATTGCTATTGCTTCATTTTCACTCATTTCCTCTTCAACCTTTTCATATTTGATTTTCATTTCAAAATGCTGATAAATTTGTCCTGTCAATGATCACCAAATGACATATTTGATGTTTGGTCTCCTTGAAGCACTTATCATTACCCATCTTTTGCCTCTTCCTTAGTTTCTATAACACAGATGTCTCCACTATTTCTCTGAATTTACTGCAAGCCATACGGTTGATACCTTCATTTGTCTCTTTCTCCACCCTTTCAAGTCTAGTTATGTCCATTTTCTCCACTTAATCCACAAACTCTACCATGTCACTTTTATTCCCTCACATGACTTCCATGTTTATGTTTTTACAAATGATTTCCAAGGACAGGCATAGAGGACTTCACAGATACTGCATCATTTTTACATATTGGAGGTTTGTGGCAACTCTCTGTCAAGAAAGTCTGCTGACACCATTTTTCCCAAAGCATTTTCTCACCTCTTGTCTTTATGTCAACTTTTGGCAATTCTTGCAATAATTTAAACTTTTCCATTGTTGTTATATTTGTTATGAAGATCTGTGATCAGTGATCTTTGATGTAACTATTGTATAAATATTATGACTCATTGGATGATAATTAACTCATTAGCTTAGATGATGATTAGCATTTGTTAGTGATAAAGTATTTTTAATCTATGTATACACTTTTTTAAGGTGTAATGTTGTTGCACACTTAATAGAAGACAATGTAGTATAAATAAACATAACATTTTCATGCACTGGGAAACAAACAAACAAAATTGTATGACCAGTTTTATAGCAATTTGGTTTATCACAGTGATCTGGAACCAAGCCAAACATAGCTTTGATATGAGCCTGTATACGTGGTTTCTCTCCCAAGCTCTATACTCCAATGACACAGAATATGAAGTTACTCTAATCTCAAGATGTGCCAAAGAAAACTGAGCATTTTCCCTGAAGACCTGAATTCTATTTCTTAATGATTTTACTTTACCCTCAATTGCTTAAATTTGAATATTTTATGTCATCAGCAAGTCCTTACTTTCTTTTTTTAAGCATTTTTGGCCATGCCCATGGCATGCAAAATTTCCTGGGTCAGGGATGGAATCTGAGCCACAGCAGTGACAATGCTGAATCCTTAAGTGCTAAGACATGAGGGCACTTCAGCCCTTCCCTCCTTATAACCCCAGTTCCCAGTTTCTTAAATATTGTGCTGGTTATCTCTGTTCAGAAGTGTATAATAATTCCCAACTGGATTCCACAATTCACAACATTTCTTTGTGGTTTTGTCAACATTTTCTTTCTAAAAACCTTAATCTGATGGTGTCATATTTCTACTAAAAAACTAAATTCGGTGAAGAGTAAAGATGAAACTTCCTAGATTTCCATCATCTGACTTCAATTACTATTATGGCCTTATCTCCCCATGGCATTGATCCCAATTCTCCTTGATCTCAAGCATAGTTATACTAAATATTGTCCTTCTGCTAGCTTTTGCTTTCTAGAACACCTTTCTATAAATATATATATATATATATATATATTTTTTTTTTTTTCTATAGAAGTTTTTCCCAAGGCTCAGCTTTCAAGGCTCAAATCATTTAAAATATCACTAAGGAAAACTCTGCAGAGAGGATTAATTAGGTTAAATCTCTTTATTCCTGTCTTTCTGTACCCTTTTCTATACACCTTATTTATAGCTCTACTAAAATAATAGCATAAGAATATATAAATATTATATATTCTCACTAAATTTGTTACTTCTTCTAAACCTATATTGATTTTTGAATTCCTAACATTTATTCACTAATATAAGCAACAGAATATATAATTTTTCAATGCTCTTTTTTTTTTTTTTTTTTTGCTTTTTAGGGCCATACCCACAGCCTATGTAGGTTCCCAGACTAGGGGTTGAATCAGAGCTGTAGCTGCTGTAGAGCTGTAGCCACCGGCCTATGCCACAGCCACAGAAATGCAGGATTTGAGCTGCATCTGTGACCTATATGCTTCATTTTTTTTGTCTTTTTAGGGCCACACCCACAAGATATGGACGTTCCCAGGCTAGGAGTTGAATCAGAGCTGCAGCCGCTGGCCTACACCGCAGTCACAGCAACACTGGATCTGAGTCATATTTGCAACCTACACCACAGCTCAGAGAAATGCCAGATCCTTAACCCACTGAGTGAAGCCAGGGATCGAATCTTCATCCTCATGGAAGCTAGTCAGATTTGTTTCCTCTGAGCCATGATGGGAACTCCCAGAACATATAATTTTTAACCACCCTCTTGTTTCTATTATATTGATACTCTATCACCTATTAATTAGTACTGCTGTGTATAATTCTACTGTGTTTGATTGCTTACCAACTTGGCTCAATAGTATTTGTTTCTTTGAAGATCTTTTAAGGTCAATGAGGTATTCAGTTCTATCCCCTATCCCTGTTGTTTTAAGTGTGAGGAGGCAAAAGGTAGAGTGATGCTCGCATGAATTTAATAAAATATAAACGCACTTAAACAACTAGCATTCACATTAGGGCACTTAAAGATATTCAGTGGAAATTTGGGGAAAATTATAATTTTATTTCTAATTTGTCAGGGAGAATAAGAAATCTTTCAGTTTGAAATGCTATACAGTCAACCTCTTTGATTTAAAGTATGTTTTATATAATACTGCCTAGAAGTATCAATTTCTTCCAAAATGAATATACTGCCTTGTTCACCAAATGATATTTTAAGAACTCTCCAGAAAGAACTGTCATATAGTGAATGGTATACCATATAGCAACTCTGCTTAGCATTATCTATTTTTATACTACTTTTTTCCATGATGCATTGTTTCTTTTGTAATAGTTCAGCGTCTCAGCCTGTAAGTCCGAGGTGTGGGAAAATGTCAGAGTGTGAAAGTGTGGCTGTCTCTGTACATTCTAAGTCTGCATTTATTACTCATATGTCGATCAGGCTGTCATCCCACAGGGGCACACCAACTGAAAATTTCCCTCTGTCTCAGTTTTTATGTAAAAAAAAAAAAAATGTATTATGCAAAATGGAGAATTGGCAGCCAAGAGGTAAATGCTGCTAAATGTCAGTTGGCAATATCATGAGCCCTTGCACGTGGGAAACTATATATTTTTACTATATGACAGTGTATTAACTGTAAGAACAGCTTTCTGTACTCTGAGGTCTTGGAAGCAAGCTTTTTTGGAAGTAAAAATTGACTGCATGCAAATTTTTCTCACACTGGTTAGGGACAGTTGCCTAAGTTTTAATAATACAATCCAAGATTGTTACTAAATCATCACATTTATACATTTTGAGGAAACATTCATATTTGGAGAAAGTATGAAATTTCTCATGTAAAACATTAAACTGTGATAACCACTGTGAGAGATTAGAAAGACAAATATATGCTGTCTGCCCATAAAAATATTCAGCTTAGAAAGTTAAAGTGCTTGAATCAATATGTCTTTTAAATAATTATAAAAATTCCAAGCTAATAATCAATCACATTTTATTCCAGTTCTTATGGGATTTCATTTTGTCTAATTTAGAAATGCTTATCACATGCTAAGTGCTATTCAGGATACATTATAAAAGAGTTATTCACCAATGACAAATTTGTCATACAATCAATTATGTAAACTGAGATCCCTTTTTGTAATTTGCTTTCATTCTATTGCCCTGGTTGTCTTTTATAGTTCCAAGTATCACACTCTTCTCAAATACTCAAAGTTTGAACACATTTTATTATCTAGCCTTGTAGTTCTTCATTAGTTTTCTTTTACAATATTCTCTCTTGGATTTCATATGTTCTTTCCATGTGAGACATTTCTATCAATTAAGAATAAGGGATTTTATTGAAATTGTATCAAAGGTCATATTCATCCAAAGAGAATTGTGTTCTAGTTAGCAATTAACATATAACAAACAACCCCCAAACTTAGCGGCTTAAAATGACAGACATTGTATCATATCTTATGATTTGAGGGGGCAAAAATTTGGACAGGGCTTGACTAGTCATTTCTGCCCCACACAGGTTCATCTAGGGTCACTTGATACTCAACTCTGACTGAGCTGGTCTGAAGTTTCCAAGACAGTTTCATTCACATCCCTAATACCTAATAATTCACGTACCTAATATTTCATATGCCCACAATTCCATCATGGATAGCTAGAAAGCTCCTTATCCATTTAGTCTCAGGGCTTCTCTATATGCTCCCTTGGTAAGATTTTCCAACTTCATGAATGTCATCTCAGGGTCCAAGAGACCAAGGCTTAAGTGTCTCAGATCGTTTTTTTTCTTTTCACTTTTAAAATTTTTATTGAAATATAGTTGATGTACAAGGTTGTGATAATTTCTGCTGTACATCAAAGTGATTCAATTATACATGTACACACATACATTCTCTTTCATATTTTCTTTTCCCCACGTAGGTTATCACAGAATATTGGTTAGAGTTCTCTGTGCTGCAGTGTTCAGTTTCTTAAAAGCTTGGATTGTCAGAGTCATTTTGGCTCTATTGGTCACAGGCAGCAGAGATTCAAGGGAAGAGAACTAGATTCCATTGCCGGGAAGAAAAGTGGCAGAGAATGTATGGCTATTTTTAAGCCATCACAGTTGATGCTCTGCCCACAAATTATTTGCATTCTTCCAAAATGTCCAAGACAATTACCCCCTCTGAGAATTCCAAACTTTGATTCTGTTACAGATCCAGATCAAAATAATGAAAAGAGATTTCCTACATAAGATATGGTACATCACATGCTGTATAAGACAAGGCTGAAACTCAACCAATACAGACTCGTGGTGCCGCAACAGTGTTGAATTGTTAAAGCACCCCCCAGTGTTTACCCAGCTGAACTACTGTCACTATCCCAGGCTGGTAGGACTGTTTCCAGGGCATAGGTATGCAGTTTTTGGTTCTCACTCTGCAACTGCTAGTGCTGCTTATGACCCAGATGTTTCCAAGATATAAACGAGGTATTCCCTAGCTCACATTGGGCTGCTAACTTATAAATATTTAACATGATGTGGGGCACTTTCCCTTTTCTTTCCCATGGTGTAGTCTGGTCCCATGTCTGGCTTTGAGCCGAAGCTGGCTCCACTCTGTTAAAACCTTGGCTATGACCTGCACCAAACATCTCCATGCCTCCCTATAATGTGAAAGAGTGAGAATTTAGAGGGCAGCATGCTTTCTGTTACTTCTCTGCATGTAGATTATCTCCCACAAATGGCAGCAATAGTATGTGTCATGAGCCCCCTCCTCCATTTATAAAACATTATCATTCAATGAAAAATGTATAAACAATATCCTGTCACTTTAGCATCCATTTAAAATAATTTGGTCTATCTAAAATGCAAGAAATAGCATGTTACATAAAAAACTAAAATTTATAGATCTGACCAAAGATAATGTATTTGTTCTTCTAGTTCTTCTTCAAATTTTGCTAAATTCACAGATTTTCATTAAAAATTTAAAAAAATCAATAATGCAGGTTGTTTACCAGGAAATCCTACATTAACTCTGTTACAAAATAACTTCTCAACTGAATTTATTTTCACAGCATCTGCAAAAAGTCACAGACAGGAATAAACAGCACTTTTGAAAATATGCATTTATGATCTTATCAACTTAACCACAACTCTGTTGTTAGCATTCCTACTTCAGTCTATATATTTGGAGTTTCTCTAGTCAAAAATTCAAGGCCTATGTCCATGGAAATGTATGACATTTTTAGCAACTTGAAGCAGCTTTTGACAGAACTATTTACAATCCCTTAATTGCAATCACACAGCCCATATCGTTATGTGAATTGTGCTAAAAGACCTTACCACCTGCTCATCTGCACAGGGCAGATCACATCCATGCCATTCACTGAGCACTTCATTACATTATTCATCTATTATTACAAACATAAGACTTTAAAAATGAATCATTTTTGGGAAAAAACCAATTAGAAAGGTTTGCAATGCTTGAGTCCTACTGGGATTTAGATTTCTAGCTAAATAATTTTTTTTTTTTTTGTCTTTTTAGGGCCGCATCTGCAGCATATGAAGGTTCCCAGGCTAGGGGTCAAATAAGAGCTACAGCTGCTGGCCTACACCACAGCCACAGCAGCACAGGATCTGAGCCACATCTGCAACCTATACCACAGTTCATGGCAAAGCCAGATTCCCAATCCACTGATCAAGGCCAGGGATCAAACCTGTGTCCTCATGGATGCTAATCAGGTTCATTAACTGTTGAACCACGACTGGAACTTCAATAATTTTTTTTAATTTACATTTTTGGCTAATTATGAAAATAAGATCATGTCCTTTTACCCTACTTAACAATTTACTATCAAATATGGGAAACATCACCACTTTTTAAAATCTTATTTTAAAACTAAACTGTTACTCTATCATTATTCCTGAGGGCCTCTGAATCAATGGTTTTGCCCTCTCTAGATATAATACCTCATTTTTGAAATAAAAAAGCCTTAGGTTTTTTGCAATAGTTATATTATTTATATCTTTTATTACATTGGATGAAATTTTAAGATTAATGCAATAGCAGGCACATTTCTTAAAATTAAGTGGGAAGGCCAAGTGATACACTCATGACATACAAAAAGTCATCCTTCTGTTTGTATTTCATTGTTTGTTAATGTTATATATTTAATTTTGTCCAAATTTATCACCTACCATATAATTATAGGTGATCTATGATGATATGAATTATGTTAGTACATTGAAACATTAATAGACTGATTACACGATCCTTCCTGATAACTCCCAGAAAATAATCCTACTTGACTATGCATGGCTACGCTTATTCTGCTTAGTGTTTTTTGGTTTGTTTGTTCATTTATTTCTCTGAACTAAGATGTCACCTTTATTGTTCAAACATGATCTTTGTCTTTTGTATTCTTTTTTGTGCTACTTCTGCCACATTTTGGTAGCAAAATTTTCTACTCTCACAAAATAATTTAGAAATTTTGTATCCTTGTCTACACATTAAAATGCCTTTAAAATATATTTAAAAAAGCATTCTTGGCAAATTTTAAAGAATTTACCCTAAAAATCCTTCGACCCTGGCGCTTTCCATCTAATATAACTATTAGACAAATTATTTTATTACATCTTAGATCTGGTTTTAGTCTCCATTTCTTCTATGAGACTTACTGATTTTTACATTTTCTAAAAATCTTCTATTTTATTTGGTTTTAAAGTACTTTATGAATATACATCTACTAAATAGTTCAATTGAAATTCTATAAAACTTTGACTTTAATTTTGTAAATTTATTTTTCTGTTATACTCAGATTAACTAGGAATTTAAGTTTTAATAATATTAAAAAAATTTTAATTTTATTTAATTCACTAATTTTTAATTTTTTCTCTATTATTCCCTCATTTGTATTTGATGTGGCTGTTTTATACTATAATTTATCTTCTCTGAATGCTTAATGTTGTCTGTTATTTTCATCATTTGAGTGTTTGAGTGCTTTGTTATACAGATAAGTATGTGGTTGAAATTGTTTACCAGACCCTAAATCTTCATATTTTGAAGTAAAGACCTTTCCTTTAGCCTCCCAGGTCTACCCTCAGTCTCAAAGGCTGACTCAAGAGTTAGTGATTAGGGATTATTGTTACAGCTAAAAGCTAGTTAAAACAGTCTCCATTATCTTATGTCCTGCCTTGGCCCCCTAACTTACTACTAATGTTTACTTTCTAGTTAGAGTTATACTGCACCTAGCACCTGGCTTTTCACAAATGATATCGTCCTTGATTAATCACTTTCTTTTACTAATGATTACTTTCCAGTTAGAGTTATGTTGCACCTAGTGTTTTCTTTTGTAACAGAAACACTCCCTAACATCCCTTTTCTTTTTTTTTTTTTTTTGTTGTTGTTGTTGTTGTTGTTGTTGTTATTGTTGCTATTTCTTGGGCCGCTCCCGCGGCATATGGAGGTTCCCAGGCTAGGGGTTGAATCGGAGCTGTAGCCACCAGCCTACGCCAGAGCCACAGCAACGCGGGATCCGAGCCGAGTCTGCAACCTACACCACAGCTCACGGCAACGCCGGATCGTTAACCCACTGAGCAAGGGCAGGGACCGAACCCGCAACCTCATGGTTCCCAGTCGGATTCGTTAACCACTGCGCCACGATGGGAACTCCCCTAACATCCCTTTTCTGTAAGCAATCTTCTTTCCAGAGAAAAGGACACAATAACCCAGAAGACAACCAGAAACCATCACTGGACCGACTTACACCAGATTCAACAACTCTGAATAGGTCTACGGATGAAGAATAATATAAACACCTTAATCAATAACTCTGTCCTCTGAGCTAAACCTATAAAATCCCTTGCTACCCCCTCTCAAGACAGGACATTGTTTTGAGGCATTAGCCTGCTGGTTTCTCTTTTGCCTGGCAAAGCAATAAAGCTGTTCTTCTCTTCCTCAAAAGCTCTGTCTCTAAGACTTAATTGGTGTCAGTGTACAGAGGCCACATTTCTGGCTACATTTTGGCACACTTTTTGAATCCATTCAGATTTTAATGGATCACCACAGTCCCAAGAGAAGAGCAAGTTTCTTAGTGTTTCTTTGTTCAGTTATACATTTCTGCTTTAAAACTCCTAAGATTGGTCTATTTTTTAACACTTAATGTGTCAAAAAATATTTTAGTTCAATAAATTTTAACCTGATGATTTATTTTCAAATAACTTTATTTAACACCAAGTTTTGATTTATAAAAACACCTTAATGCAGATATTTTTCATAATATCTTTAAATGTTTCTGTTCAATTTTTTATTTCTCCTCTCCAATAAAATTAAGAATCTCTTACATTTTCTTATTTTTATAATACTAATTTAGTTATCTGCACTATTCAGTATAACTTTAATACAGTGTTCTGTTTCTACCATTATTCATGTTTGCTTGTTTTTTTCTTCTCATAGGGACAATTAGTAGATCAACTTATCACTTCACTGATCCTCTCTACTACAGATTTTTCTTCCTTTTTTCCCCCTCAGAAGATTTTTTTTTTTAATCTTATTGGTAACAAAAAGCAGATTTACAACATATATTTCTCATCTTTGGAGTTTTCCTCTGAAAGCCTCTCCTTCTCTTTAAATGCTACCATAAAGTCTTGATTTTATGCTTTTTAATTCCATATTATTATTGGAGAGAATAGTTATCTGTCCATTCATCCCTGAATTAAGGGGGGAATACTCAAGCTTAGAGAACAATTTTGAAGACCAGCAGCAGGGTAACATTTTACTCTGCCTGGGCTTCCATGACAAAATATCATTGACAAGATACCAAAAAACATTCTTAAAATTCTAGAAAGCTGAAAGTCTAGATCAGGGTGTCAATGTTTTTGGCTTCTAGTGAACATAAGAAACAACATGTTGGTGGGAATGTGGAGAAAAAGGAAAATTGCACTGTTGGTAGGAATGCACATTTGTACAGCCAGCATGGAAAACAGTATGGAGGTTCCTCAAAAAATTTAAGATAGAACTACATAATTTCGAGCAGTTCCACTTCTAAATTTCATCAGAAATGAAAACACTGATTGCAAGACACATCTTGTTCACTGTAGCATTATTGACAATAGCTAAGACATGGAAGCAAATTAAATGTCCATCAACATCAACAGACAAAAGGATAAAGAAATGTGGATGGAATATTACTCAGCCAAATAAAGGAAAAGCCTGCTTTTTGCAACAATACTGAAGGACTTTTAGGTCATTATACTATACGCATATACTTATATGCAGTATCTAAAATTTTTTACTTATAGAAATAGAGAGTAGAATGATAGTTGCCATGGGCTAAGGAAGTGTAGGAAATGAGGATAAGTTGGTCAATGGGTATTGATTCCCAGGAATAAGATGAGTGAGTTTTGGGGCTTTAATATATGGCATGAGAATGTAATACAATTAATTAACAGTAATTATATAGTACTGTATTATATAATTAAAAGTTGTTAATATAGTTAATCTTAAATATTATCACCACTAACAAAAATGTATATATATATATTTATTTATGTATATGTAATGTGTATATGTATATATATTTATAAATATATACATATTTGTATATAAATATGACTGGAGGTGTTAACTTTTTTGTTGTTATTGCTTTGCAAATCTATGTATCAAATTATCACATTGTACATCTTATACTTACGTTATATGTCAACACTATCTTGATAAATCCAGAGAAATATTTGTAAAGTCCATACTCTTATCTAAAACATTATCTAAATCAGATATGATTGAAATATGATCTGTCATGAAGCAAAATTCCTCTCTAGCTATGAGCATGTGTAACCAGAAATTTTTGTGCTTCTAAAATATTATGAGATAGGCATTCCCATTCTAAAAGAGAGGAATCACAATGCAAAAGGGAGTGATGTGTCCTAAGCCAATTCAAAATCTATCAAAGAAAATACTGTGAGATGTTAAGGCCCAAGGATAATCCTCTTTGGTTTGATTCTCTGCCTTCTGGACCTACAGGGATGGCAGTCCCACTTTCCAGACCCAATGGGGGCAGTGGTACAACATTTGCACCTCTTCTAGGCAGTGTTTATAACCTCAAGGCTTTGGGAGGCCCTGTCCCCACAGCTCAGGTGGCCCTTCCCTTGTGGCTCCAGACCTCTACCATCTGGTCTGTGGAACCCCTAACCTTTAAAACCATAGAGGCAGCCCTGATGACCTCTGAGTCACCTTCATGGTCAGTCCTCACTTGTCTTAAAAAATAAGGTGTATTTGTAGCTGAAAACTCTATGTATGGTCCTGTAGGGTCTAAGAAGCCTGACAGCTTTCCTTCATTTCACCCTTCAGTTCAAATTGGCAGTTTGTTTATTTGTTTGTTTTTCCCTGAGTTGTTGATTGGGTGCAAGTGTCACACCCATAATAATCTCCTTATGAAATGGGTTTTGGGCCACACCCTTAGTGTTCTCTTCTGAACATGTTTTATCATTTTTTTGAAATATGGAGAGGTTGAGAATTTTCCAGGTCTCCAAGTTCTGGTTTCTTTTTGCTTAACAATTCATCTTCAGCTTATCTCTCTCCTGTCACATTTTACTATAAACTGTCAGGAGGAAGCAAGACTCCACCTCAAAACTTTGCTTAGAAATCTCCTCAGCTAAATATATAAATTCATTGCTTGCAAGTTCACCTTTCACAAAAACACTAGAACACTGTTCAGCCAAGATTTTGCAACTTTTTAACAAGAATTGCCTTTCCTCCAATTCCCAATAACATGTTTTTTTCATTTCCATCTAAGCCCTCACTAGACTCATTCTTAGGCATTTTTTTTTCTTGACCTTCTATGCTATAGGACTGCACCTGTGGCATATGGAAGATACCAAGCTAGGAGTTGCATTGGAGCTGCAGCTTCTAGCCTACACCACAGCCACAGCAATGCCAGATCCAAATCACATCTGTGACCTACACTGCAGCTTGCGACAATGCCAGATCCTTGACCCATTGAGCAAGGCCAGGTATCAAACCTACAGGCCCATGGATACTAGTGTGGCTCTTAACCCACTGAGCCACAAATGTAACTCCCAGGATCACTCTCAAAATACATTACATTCTGCTAATGATTAATGCACCTCAAAACCCTTACAACCTCTAATGATTACCTAGTTGCAAAGCTGTTTCTACATTTGTAGGTATTTGTTACAGTAGCAGTTCACATTTGGAGATCAAAATGTATCTTAGTCAGTTTAGTTTGCCATAACAAAATGGCTTAAACACAGAAATCTATTTCTTACAATTCCAGTGGTGAGAATTCCAAAATCAGGGCACCCAGTATGGTAAAATTCTGGTGAGAACTATCCTCCTGGCTTGCAGATGGTCATCTTCTTATTAAGTTCTCAAATGGCAAAGAGTTCTGATCGTTTCCTCTCACAGGGGTTCCACCCTCATGATGTCATCTAAACTTAATCACCTCCCTAAATCCCTACCTCTAAATGCATTCAAATTGGGATTAGAGCTTCAACACATGAATTTAAGGGGGACACAAATATTCAGTCCATCGAAGGTAGGGTTATTCTTCTGTCTCTTGCTTGGGGTTAAAATTCTCCCTTCTGTTTTGTTGTTGTTGTTTTTATGACTGCACCTGTGGCATATGTAAGTTCCCAGGCCAGGGGAGCTGCAGCTGCTGGCCTACACCACAGCCACAGCTACACTGGATCCAAGCCACATATGGGACCTTCACTGCAGCTTGCAGTAACGTCAGATCCTTAACCCAAGTTTGAGGCCAGGGATCAAATTCACATCCTCATGGACACTATGTCAGGTTCTTAACCCACTGAGCCACAGTTGGAAGTCCTGCTCCTTTCTGGTTTTTCATGACAAAATTCTCTTCTGTGGACACTTTAAATCAGCCATAGAATCCAATATAATTCTGGGCACATATATATGTAATTTGTTTGCTTTATTGAAAAAATGATGCAGTGACCCCCTGAAGATGAAATTTATAGGCAATTAAAAATCTTATCTCAGGAGTTCCCGTCGTGGCGCGCGTGGTTAACGAATCCGACTAGGAACCATGAGGTTGCGGGTTCGATTCCCTGCCCTTGCCCAGTGGGTTAACTATCTGGCGTTGCTGTGAGCTGTGGTGTAGGTCGCAGACGCGGCTCGGATCCTGCGTTGCTGTGGCTCTGGCGTAGGCCGGTGGCTACAGCTCCGATTCAACCCCTAGCCTGGGAACCTCCATATGCCGTGAGAGAGGCCCAAGAAATAGCAAAAAGACCAAAAAAAAAAAAAAGAAAAAAAAAATCTTATCTCATATTATACATATACCAAAATTCTTCATTTCAATGTACACAGCCATTTGTAGCATGTATTGCTGTGTATACACTTATGACCCATGCTAAGTATCATTTTTCCTCCAAATGCCTTAAGATCAAATGCTCGGAACTGCTCTTTTCCATACTCATTAACTATAAAGTAATCACACAAATTTTTGCAAATATATGTTCTTGCGTGCCATAAAATTAAAATATAAAGCCTATAATTTAAATATGAAAAAAAAATGTGTTAGACTTATCTTTCAACCCTGTTTTACTTGTCTGGCAACAGTGTTGTATCCTCAAAGGAGCAAGTACTGCCACAGTCAACGAGGCTCTTTTTGGAAAATGTTAGTAGCTTGGCTCTTTTTTTATGCAGTTTTCCAAGATTCAGTTTTTTGGCTGACCCTTAACATTTTCATGGTCTGATGTCCAGTATCTTTGTGTTTTGTATCCCCATTTTTTGTTATTCTAGTCATTAACTTGCTGTGTCCAATCACTGCTAATATTAAAAACCTTGATGCAGTGTATTTTATCACTTCTACATTTTGGTCTCTAAAAAAAAAAAAAAAACTCTTATTCTGGTTTGTTTATGTATCTAGACTTCTTTGTTGTAAATGTCATTTGCAAGTATTGTAAGTTTAAGTTTACAAATTTTCATTTCTTATTACTTTCCTAACACTCACATTATCATCACTCAAGTAGACTTGCCCAGTATACCACCAGGGCCACCACTGTATCATTTCTATGAAATTTACTTGCATATTTTCTCTGTGCAATTAGAATGTAAGTCTTTTGTGGGTAGGTATCATATCTTATTCACCTTTGTGTTATTGGTACATGGTATACCACTGAAAATTGCTAAATTATCTAGACAGCTCTATGAAATATATGCTATAGGCTATAGGTCCTATATTAGCCAGAATCTAGTGCTAATCAGTGACAAAGACCTAGGTCAAATCCCTATGCTGTTATTTTATGGGACAGCAGACAAATTAAAGCCTGTAAAAACCAATCTAAAATTTTTTCATACCTCATACAGTTGTTTGAGAATTAACAGAGTTATAGTAAGTAGGCCACAAAGCAAATACTGAGTAAATGTTCATCATTATTATTATCTGGCATGTCAGTTAGGTAGTAAGTAGTATTCTGAAGGGCAACATTAATATTAGTAGAATTACTTTGCAGCAAGTTGTCATCAAAATGGAATTGAGTATGTTTGGTTGTTGGTGACCCAATTCTAGTAATTATCTTTAAGTGGGGTTTAGAAAAAGAGCTGTGGTAGATTTATATGACAGAGCCATGAGGAAGATTTGAAATTCCTAGTGTTTTGTAGTGCAAAAACTCAATGACTCATTAAAGCACATTATCAAGCCCACATGTTTGTAAAGAGACCATCATTATCTGGGAGTCTACTACTCTATCAATGTTTACAGCTCTATTTGGTGCATCTCTTTAGGCTATCATTTTATCTTTAAATCTCCCATACTGGGAACATTGTTGGTAGATAATAGGCACTTAATACTCTTCTGTAAAACAATGACCTTCTTATCAAAAACTCAATAAGCACAACACAAGCTGGGAAAATTTGTCTTCTTAATATTATTTGATTCACAACAATTAAAATAGAGATAAATTTCTCAAACAGCCTTTGTTGATGTTGTTGTTTCTATGAATTTTATGAAGAGTAAATGAGAAAAAATTCTAAAAAGGGCACCTGTAATTTAAACTGTATAGTCCATCAAAGGTAACTTTTATTATTTTAAAATTACCTAGGGAAAGAAATGCAATCAGGAGAATTAGGAAGAGGATAAATTCTGCATTTTGATATTACGAAGAAATATCTATAAATATATAAAATTCAATAAAGTAATTTAATTTAATAAAGGAGCTTCAAGAATATTCTTATGTTGCAAAAATGTGAAATCAAATTTCAAAAGTTAACAAGTATAGCTGTTCCAAAAAGCAGAATTTTTTTGGACAAGAAAATGCAAATTTATCTTCTCTTTCTTATCTGTTTTTACAGTTTAGCCTCTCTCTCATTAACAAGTTTATATTGAATAGTAAAGTAACCTCAGTAAGAAGGTGATAATATGGGTAGGATGCCAGAAAGATGATACCAGAAACTGGGTTCTTGTTTATGGCACTCAAAGAATGAACTCTGCAAACACACAGGCAGCAAGAAAGCAAAGTCTTTTTTAAAGGAAAGCAAATAGCTCCCAGGGTTGCTGGGAGGGGGAGAAGAGCCCCCTTCTCTATTGTCCTTTAGGGATTTTTATCTCTTAAAAATGGGGGGGGGGGTCACCAACATAGGGTCCAGAAAGATGTGGTTTTCTCCTATTGGCCTTGTTCAATTACCTATATCAGTCCTTGTCCAACAGGGCTTTAGGGGTGGAAATGCCCCATAAGTCTCATAGTTTCTTTGCCCTTTTCTTCCCATAAACTGGTATAAATGTCCATCTGGGCATAGGTACACTCCCTATATTAAATAAGGCCTTTGGGGGTATTACTCCCTGGAGCCCTCAAGCCACAAATTTTAATCAATGGTCATATCAAAGAATGCATTGAAGCCCATGCTCCTACACTGACTACCTGAGTTAATAGTCTGCCTCAGGTACACATGTTATTGTGATATATATCTAGTAAGAATATACATGTACTGATTGACATACAAATATGTACAGTTAAATGCTACCTCATGAAATATTCATGTAACCAATTAATAATTTAATTTTTGCATTTGTTGGGATGAGTTATAAAAAAATTCTAGTTCAGTCATTAAGTGTTAGAAATTGAATTATGTAACTGAGCAGGTAGTCTTGCCGTGGAAATAATTTGTTATAAATAAAAATTCAGTATACAAAAGTAATATTATCAATGATTCTTAAGGGTAAGCCCTACATTTTCAAAAAACAAAAACAAAAAACAAAAATCCTTTAATCTTCATAAGATCCCAGCACCTTGTATAATGCTTGAAATACGTTGAATATTTCATACGTATTTATTAGTGAATTAGTTTATTAACAGTGTTGAGCAAATAGATATATCATAGGTTTAATGAATAAATGGAATTATAGGTCATAATTACATGACGTATAATAATAATAATAATAATGACCTATAGACTTTGTGGTTCAACATCCTTTGCTTACAGAAATGGCAATGACTTATAGGCCATTATTATTATTAAATGAAAAATTAATTAAATAGAAGTTTATTTTGTAATAAACTTGGTAGCCAGGGCCTACCAAGAATAAGTGGGATGAATTAAATTTAATCTCTATTTACCAGGAAGTCATAGTGCAGAGAAAGATAAATTATTTTGGAAGGGTGAAATATAATGATATGTCTTAAAATGATGTCCTTAAAGTAAACAAACAAACAAACAAAAAACACCCAGAAGGAGGAACAACTGACTAGCCCTAGATATCTCAGAGAACCCTTCCTAGAACCGTGGATGTATGAAGAGATTTTAAAGCATAAGCAGAGGAGTTCCCATTGTGGCTCAGCTGGTCAAGAACACAAGATAGTGTCCATGAGGATGTGAAATGGAGCCCTGGCCTCACTCAGTGGATTAAGGAGCTGGCATAACCTGCACTCTAGGTCACAGTTGTTGCTTAGATCTGGTGTTGCTGTGGCTGTGGCATAAGACCCAACTGTGGCTCTGATTCGACCCCAAGCCCAGGAACTTCCACAGCTGTAAAAATGAAAAGTAAAAAAAGTATAAGCAGGGAAGAAAGTTAAGGATATTTAGGGCAAAAAGAGTACAATAAAAGGAACTATTTGCTGGTACGAATGAACACAGTATGTTCAGAAAAAAAATATAAAATACATTTTTTTTTTTTTTGTCTTTTTGCTATTTCTTGGGCCACTCCTGTGGCATATGGAGGTTCCCAGGCTAGGGGTCTAATCGGAGCTGTGGCCACCAGCCTACGCCAGAGCCACAGCAACGCAGGATCCGAGCCGCATCTGCAACCTACACCACAGCTCACGGCAATGCCGGATCCTTAACCCACTGAGCAAGGGCAGGGAATCGAACCCGCAAACTCATGGTTCCTAGTCGGATTCGTTAACCACTGCACCACGACGGGAACTCCTAAAATACATTTTGTAAATAGTATTATTAGGGGCTTGGACATGAGATTATTCTGGAGCAATTGTCTAGAGTCAGAGTTTAAGAAAAAAAGATTTTTTTTTTTTTTGAGGAAAAACAACAAGGTTTTATTATTTACAACTCCTGGTGGGTACAGGGTACACCTGGGGCCACACAGTAAGGTCACAAGAAGAGAGAGAAAAAGCATGAAGGATGTGTTCTGTTTTTATTGGGATCTAAGGTAGAAGCCTAGCATTTCCCAAGTTTGCTGTTTATTGGTGAATATGAAACATAAGAGCAGGAATTAAAGCACGGGAAGGGAAAATGAAAGGACTTAACTGGTCAGCTATTTAAATCAACCAAGATCTCTAAAACAATGGAGGTTAGAGGCTGGCTCTTTATCTGGTCATGTATTTGGCAATGTGTGTATTAGAGATAACTAGCTTTGAAGTGGATGCCTCTTTGAACCGAATACTGAGGCAATCAAAGCTTGTCAGGCACTTGCATTACAAAGACGAAAAACCACTGTCAAGGCTTTACACTATAAGCCTTTATGACATTCTTTTGCAGGCTTCCATCTCCAACAAGCCATGAAATTTATTATCTCAAAGAAGAGGAGGTCATTATCTTGTGTAACAAAAAAAAAAAAAAAGTGAGTAAGCTAAATTTCATTATCATCCTTTTTTTTTTTATCAAATAATGATTTGAACTAGCTAACTAGATAATAAACTTTTAGATAAGGGAGGACCTAATCAGGAAGGAAGTAGAAAATTGAAAATCTGGCTCCTTCTGGTTCTGGAATGTTGTGCTAAAAGTAAAGGAGAGAGACACAGAGGAACAAGTACTCAAATGTGTCCATCACACCTTCAGAAAACAACAACAATACATTTCTTCAATCTTCAGGATTCCATAGGAATGTTGTGGTAAAGACAAGGGCTGCTTGTCTACCACTCATGTATGGGACTCCAGGAGATCACTTTCTAGGCTATTCTCTCATACCAACACAGAGGATGGCCTCACCCATCAAAGTACAGTGCTGTATCAATTGAGAAAAAAAAAAAAAAAGCTCAATCTAACAGTTGAGAGTTATGTTTCATTCAGCACATTTACTAAGACATATACCTTGGGATGGCAGACCCTCAGCTCTGAGCGATTGTTCTAAAGGAGAAAGGAGAAGCTAGGACAAATAAGAGTTTTTGCTTGGGAAGAAAAAAAATGTAGTCAAATATCAAAAGATTTCTGCTAATTACAAACATCTCAAGTTAATAGTTTTAGTGCTTTTTTGCATAGGGGAAGATTCAATAATGAGGGTTTACTGAAATTTTTTCTTTGATATGCACCTTAGCTATCTAGGGCCGGTATCCTGTTTTTCTCCATCCTGAATTTCCCTCAAGGTGCATAATTGGGGCTGGCTGGAGAGGCTGATGGCTTTGTGGCTCAACATCCTCTGTTTACAGAAATGACAAGAGACATTTTTTGTCCACCACTGCATACAAACAACAGTTACTTGAAATCCAGTTTTGACTTTACAAATTGCCTCAGTCCCCATATCAGCCATTCGTATGTATAAGCTCCTGCTTCTCCATAGAGGGGACTGAGAAAGTAGTTGATGTTAAGGCTAATAGCCTATATGATGCCTGCTGTTTCAAAGCGAAAGTTCACCCAGAAGTCAAGACTGCATGGAGTTCGCGGGCGTGGGGGCAGCGCGCGCTCTTTTGAAAGCCAAGTTTCTCATCGCATTGACAGTTGCCCAGGGTGCTGGCGGTGGGTAGGAGTCGATTGCGTTTGTTGTTTGGGGCCACTCGGGACCACTTTTCAAGACAATTTTGGCCTGAAACCTGTTGTCGCCCCTGGCGTGCACCTCCGGTACGGGGAGCTTTTGCGGGTCCTGCTCACGCTTGGCCTGGCCAGGGGGTCGCCACCAGCCGGGGCCTCTCTGTTTGCTTTCGGCTACAGCTCCGGGCTTAAAAGGAAGGTGGAAGGCATTGGAATATGGCATTGAGTTGAGAATGATCTTAGGAATCATCTTTACCACCCCAACTCGAGTGCCTGTCTGAATCACGGGGTAGGATGGGGGTTTCAAGAAAGAAATTGTCCTTTTCTCGGGGAAAGAAAAAAAAAAAAAAAGTCAAGACTGCATGGTAAACAGATGAGTCCAGGATTCAAAAGGAGGCCATGGCAGACACCCTAGGTAAGCTACAATGTGTGTCTGCTAAGGTAGAGCTGAGTCAGTCTGGAGCACTATCATTACCTGGACAAGGGACAGAAAAAGATTTACTAGAACCACTACAGCAGAGGATAGTAGGTCATTGGAACCATCCCTGCCTCCATATTCTGATATTCCTCTTTGGGACAGGGTAGAGGGAAGATAGGAGGGTTTGTATAACTTAAAAATAACAAGCAAGTCATTTTTTTCCCCTAGAAAGAATTAACATATAAAATAGACTGCTTACTTAAATGCTTACAAAACTAAATTTTCAAAACTGAATTAAAAACTTTTTTCTCATTACATATTAGGTTAGAAAAGCTTATTTATAATACTGAATCAATTACAGATCAAGTGCAAAAGCTCAATTTTCTTTGCACATGTGAGTAATTTCAGTATAGTGTAGTCAATTAAACAATTCTGACTTTTAGAAAGCTAACCCTGACCTGAATGAAGTAAAAATAAAAATTGGGAAGGAAAAAAACAGAAAGGGGAATATTTCTAAGGCAGAGAGAACAATTAGGAGATTTGGTACAATAGGATAAGAAGCTGATCTAAATAAAAATGCAGGTGTTCTCGTTGTGGTGCAGTGGAAATGAATCTGACTAGGAACCATGAGGTTATGGGTTCAATCCCTGACCTTGTTCATTGGGTTAAGGATCTGGCATTGCCATGAGCTGTGGTGTAGGTCATAGATGTGGCTCAGATCCTGCACTGCTGTGGCGATAGCATAGGTTGGTGGCTACAGCTCCAATTAGACGCCTAGCCTGGGAACTTCCACATGCTGCAGGTGCAGCCCTAAAAACCAAAAAAAAAAAAAAAAAAAAAAAAAAGAAAAAAAAGAAAGAAAGAAAGAAAAAAAAAAAGCAGTAAAAATAATATTGGCTTGAAAGAGGATTCTAATATTTTATTCATTTTAAAATTGTATGGCTTTATGATTTAATATATGATCATAAAAATCAGTGCTTGTGTGATTCATGAAATATTTTTCTATAAACTCATGTTCATTCTTCAAAGGACAGATACTAACATATCATGCAATTCTCTTCAAAGTTCATGCTTCTCATCTTGTTTTTTTCCTTGACTACATGTCCTAAAATCTAAATTAAAGTCAATATCTAGATAATGTCTAGATGACAAATTTAAGCTGTAGGGGAACAAAACTTGCCACACCAAAATGTGTCTTTGGCTTAAGGATTATTTGGAGCTGATTGTTTTTAAGAAGAAAAAGACTCAGGAAGAACATTTACCTCCTCCCCTTAACAGCCTAAAAAATGCCTATTCAGTGGAGAAATATCACCATAAATAACTAAAGTATGACATAAACCAGATGTGGTAGACTTGAGGAAACTTGGCAAACCCAATTGATCAGTACTCTTTGTGTCCCATTGTATCTGCATAACCCTACAAACACTCGAGTATCAAGCATTTGCTCTTTTTCATCTTCCAGTAAATTGCTTTTCTACCCTTTGAAGCCCCAAACCCCATACCTCCCCCTCCTCTCAGATGGCACAGAAACTTCAATTGCTTAACTTATCTGTGAGTCTCATATTCTTATGGAACCCCTGGAGGTACACATTTAAATTTGATTTTTCTCCTGTTAATCTGTGTCGCATCAATTTAATTCTTAGACCAAGCAAAAGAAGGGTGGATGAAAGTTTCTTTCTTATCCCACAAAACTGATCTTAAAATCTATGTAAGTGATAAAATAGTAAGATATATTGATGGATTTAATTGTGAAGCAGGTAGTGAGGATTGAGGAAAAGAAAGCAGCTGAAGTTTCTTCTAGTGTTTCTTATTTCTAATATTAAGTAAATGATGATATCTTTAAGCAAGATAGAACAGGAGGGGTAAGACTTAGAAGTAGAGACTAGCTTGGATCCTGTGTTGCTGTTGCTGTGGTTTAGGCCGGTGGCTGTTGCTCCGATTGGACCCCTAGCCTGGGAACCTCCATATGTTGCTGATTTGGCCCTAAAAAGACAAAAAAAAAAAAAAAAAAAAAAAGTAGAGCCTAATGAATAGAGATTGAATCCTGTCCATTTGAAATTATCCGAGATACACAGAAACTAGTGGATCTCAGAACAAAGCAATATTATAGATACAACAGTGACCCATATAGACTGAAAATCAGAACTGATGATTCTGAAGATGACTGCACTCAGAAACAGCATCTGGAGAAAGAGGTGGACCAGTGCTTAACAGAGAACACCAACACTTACTAAGTAAATGCTTAAAGTTAGAAAAAGAGTCTATGGGATTTTTCTTAGATTAACTTCATTTGCTTATAAAAGAAATCGTTCACCGAAAAGTTTCTTAGCAAACAGAAAAAAATAATTTTTAACAAAAATTATATCAAAAATTTATAACAAAAATTATATCAAGGATCTGACAACTTCAGTAAAATTAGTATAAAATCAGTTGTATTATTTAGTTATATTAAATTAGCTCAAAGCTTAAAATTAACAAAACCTTTTTAATCAAGTGTGTCTTATAAAACTGGAAGAGGGGGAGTTCCCATTGTGGCGCAGTGGTTAACTCATCTGACTACGAACCATGAGGTTGCAGATTCGATCCCCGCCCTTCCTCAGTGGGTTAACAATCTGGCGTTGCTGTGAGCTGTGGTAAGGTCACAGACGCAGCTCCAATTCCACGTTGCTGTGGCTCTGGTGTAGGCTGGCAGCTACAGCTCCGATTGGACCCCTAGCCTGGGAACCTCCATATGCCGCAGGAGCGGCCCAAGAAATGGCAAAAAGACAAAGACAAAATAAAACAACAAAACAACTGGGAGAGGGGCATTTACCACCTGCAGAGTCAGATCTCTTAAAATAGTGCTCTTGGTAAATAAAGAGTGGGAAGACTTTAATTTAGGAATGCTTGAAAGCAAAATTGAAGGATATACAATAGGGGCTACAACATTATTCTTAATTTTAATTTGTATTATGAAATATAAACATAGTATAGTTTTTAAAGTTGGACTTAGGTATGAGAAGATCTGTCTAAATTATGGTTCAGCTCCAACTGTACTTTTTTGTTTGATTGTTTTGTTTTTACTTGTAGCTGAAAGTGACAGCACTAATGGCCTGAACACAGCCAGAACACAGTTTGGGACTTGAACTCACATGCTAGGACTTGAACCCAGCTTAAACCCAGTTTGGGATTTAAACCCACAGTTTTAAATTAGAATCACTCACACAGTGTCTGGACTCACTGAGGTTCATGTTCTTCATGTCTCTGAGCAGAAGGAATTCAGTGAGAGACAAAGTCATAGGCAAGAAATAAATTTATTAAGGTAGGATGCTTATGAGAAATGCAAGCAAGGATAATCCACCCAAGGATTAGGTGGGCTACAGTTTTATGATCCAAGGGGAGTAGGGGTAGGAAAAGACCTCCTCTTCCTTTCTGGGAGTAGTAGCTCCTCCTTGGTATCCTGTAAGTTGTGTATTCAAATCAGCAGAAGGGTGATCCTCAAACTCCTGCTCTTGGTCTGAATCTGAATGCAGGCCTCATCCCATACCCCACTCAATGACCCAAGGCAGTTCCTGTACCTCCACTTGTCAAGCAAGCCTGCCTTGTTTTGATGGCTTTCTTGAGCAATTTAAACAGTGACCTCTCAAAGTCCTTTAAGTTTCCTTCTTTATCTATGGTCCCTTATTGGGACTTCTACAAATACCTGTATCTACTCCATCCCTTTTAGAGCCATTTCAATAGTTAAAATCATTTGTTAGTATGGCTATGTCCATTTTAATCCATAACTAAGACAGTAGGTATTGTTTTGCTTTTGAATGAATTAGAGTATGAAGGTGTGGGTAACCTATGTTTGGAGCCTAGCTCATTCTGGAAAATGGCTTTTATTATTTTTGTATACAGTTTTGTATTAACTTTTAAGGTGTCTTTATACACTAGAGTCTGTATCTTCCATGATTTAAATATAGGGAGAGGTTTCTTCCTACATTTAAAAAATTATAATAACTACCTGTTTTATTAACCCAAAATTGATTTATGAAAGGGTCCAAATATAATATTTTTAAATTCCATTCAACTGGTCAGCTAATGTAAAAAATTATGAATTTACTCCTGTGAAAAACATGACTCCCATTGTGCATCTAGTTAAGTTAAGGTAACTAGGAAGTTAAGCAAATCACATGGTTTAGCAAGGAGAGTGGTGTTATAGCAAGAGCAATGACATTACAGAAATTTCATATCTTTAGCAAATGCTTCAAAGCCTTTCCAAACTTCGCATAAGCTTTTCTCTTCTCAGAACAAATGTATTAAAATTAAATGAAAAGCAAACTAAACAAACTTTTACTTTTCATGTAGAGTTGGTATACCTAATGAGGAATTTATTATGTTGTTATAATATGTGTGAAGATCTTTGTCTAAAACAAGCTTAATCTTTCTTGTTGGCAGGATAGTACATTCATGATTTTTAAATTGACTTTCTTAGATATGCAAGAACAATAAGATGTGTATATAAGATTCTTTTTACATTATATTGAAACATAAAATACCAAACACACACACACCCACACCCACACCCACACCCACACCCACACACACACACACACACACACACACACACACACCCCACCACTTTAGAGTCCTATTTATCAAATTTCATTTTTGGAACAAGACATAGTTGAGAGCGCTGTTAAAGTAATATTAAAATTATGGTTTGTGTTCAAACCACAACAGGGGAATTTTAATTTTCAACACAAGTGGTTACATGACTGGTAGTGCAGATGGTCCCTTCTAGTTAGTGGTTCTCACAACAGCTTCTCCCGGTATATCTCCTACCTCCTCCAAAGGAAACAACAGCAAAAATTACAACAAAAAAACTGGCTGTGGACTGGAAAACAAAGTAATCTCATTTACATGTGAATGGAATAATGCCCACAGTAGATTGTTTGTTGCTGAAATTTTAAGATGCTGTGTCACTACCAGTATTATAAAGTGGATATAGCAATTCAAAGCATCCTTATATATATGGAATGACTAGTGTAAACACCAAGGAAACCTTGCAGTATTTTAGGAGACAAAGTATTAATCAACCACCAGGGGAGCTTACCCGATATCAGACCCCCTGAGGATTCTGAAACTCTTTTCAGCAGAGCAATTCCAATGCCTTTGGCAATCAAAGGGTTTTGGTATGTTAAACTCAACTGCAATTTTCTGTGAGTGCCAGAGAGGAGGCTCCAGAATGCTTAATGTGGCAACACGTAGCTGCTAAAAAGGTGTGCATTCTGTTGTTTATTCCTACATTTATCTTACCTGACAGAATCCTACTTATGTCCTAGGGTTTTAAAGTCATGAAATGCAAAGAGCGTCTGTTTTTTGGCAGTTAGGCAGACTGCATATTTCCAAACAGAACTAAAAACAAAAGACAGCCCAAAGATGTCACAAGTTCTCAAATTCTATTGTAGTAAATCGGCCTTGAGCTTTGTCTAATGTTAGGTGACCATGAAAATGGTTAGATGTATTTTTCTTTTTATTATTGAACTCCTTTCGGATTTCTGAAACAGTTCATCACATTTTAATAATATTAACTATTTTTGTTACTACAGACATTCAGTCAACTAGACGTATATCTTAAAACAAACAAACAAACAAATAAAAAAAACCACTGATTATCAGCCGACAACTGAAATAGAATGATATGTCTCGAATTTGGAGAGTTAAAGGTAATTAAGATAACTTACCTAAGAAGAAGTTAGGAATAAGGTAAATAAATATATATGAACCAATAACATTTCCTACCAACTGAAGGGAAAACATAGTATGTGCCTAATTTATAGAAAAAGCAATTATAATGGGATGAAAATGAACCAAAGCTAAATTGTCTCCCAATTTAGATTTTGCTAGTTCCTGCTCATTGAAGTCCTTCAATACCAATATGTTGAAAAATATAGGAATGGTATAGACATCCATAGAAATTTAACAAAGAAAATAAATATCTTCGTTTGAATATATGAAAAAATACATAAATAAAACTCATAGAGTGTAATATGAACATTTAGAAGACCTGCATCTCTTTGAATTAACATCTGATTTAATTGAAATAACATTAGAAAATTGTGTTTGGGGAGTTCCAGTCATGACTCAGAGGTAACGAACCCACTAGTATCCAGAAGGATGTAGGTTTGATCCCTGGCCTTGTTCAGTGGGTTGAGGATGCAGGGAACTGTGGTGTAGATCGCAGATGTGACTCGGATTCCACATTGATGTGGCTGTGGTGTAGGGAACGAGAAGAGAGACAGAGAGAGAGAGAGAGAGAGAAAGAAAGAGGGAAAATTTTGTTTGTACAGAAGGCTGTTAAGTAATTTGGTTATGTTTATATTGTCTATAAATACTGTATTCCACTTTGCAGCTACAGCTATGTTATTAATATTCTCAGGTCAATTTTCTATTATAAGATACATATATAGAATTTGCAGCATTGTTTTTATATGAATTATTACAAATCCAGGTGGTACGACTTGTCTCAAAGTAAAGAAATGGGATTAAACCCAAATGATTAAACTGTGCTCATGCTACAGAAAATGTCTCAAATTATTATCTTTTCATTTTTATGTACTTTATTTTACCTTCTCTAGACCACACAGAATTTCCCCCATTTTCTGAATCTTCTCTCTTCCATTCTAAATCCAACTCTCATTATTTCCATGTGTTACCATTTGTATCTCTTAATAAAATTTTAATACTGTGGTTATTGTAAATTAAAGCCTTCCTCTGCTTACTGAGAAGTTATTTTAAGAGATTTGTCTCTGTCCATTTGGCAGGA
Organism: Sus scrofa; assembly: GCF_054392235.1. NCBI lineage: Eukaryota > Metazoa > Chordata > Mammalia > Artiodactyla > Suidae > Sus > Sus scrofa. Next base: position 30,976,094 of record NC_139393.1, read on the forward strand.
CAGAGTAGAATGCAGTTTCTTTTAGACTAATTTTCCTAAGGATTAACAACATTACTATAATTTTTTAATCCTTACAGATACTTTTATAACACAAACAGAAAATATTATGTTTTTGTTGATAAACTTAAATATTACAATTTTTTCATGTCCTAAGAGATTTTATTTTGCCCTTAGATACAACTGCTGCTGGAATAAAATCTGATGTCATTCTTTATTGTTGTAGGTAAACTTGCTCTTGCCTCTAGATATTTTTAGAGATTTTCAACCTCTTTAGTGTTCTGAAATTTGACCTGGGTATATTTAATAAGAGTGAGTCTTCAAAATTTTTCTTCTGCCTTAATTCAGTGGAGAACTTTGCTGTCAAGATCACGTATATTTTTTTCATTCAGAAAAATTTTTGTGCTGTTGCTCTGATTGAATTAGTAACAGACCTTTTTGGTTTCTTCTCCATTTTTTTTTTCACTTTTTGCTTTTTTAGGGATGCACCCGAGGCATAGGGAAGTTCCCAGGTTAGGGGTCAAATTCGAGCTACAGCTGCCGGCCTGTACCACAGCCACAGTAAACGAAGCTGCATCTGTGACCTACACCACAGCTCAAGGCAATGCCAGATACTTAACCCACTGAGGAAGGCTAGGGATCAAATCCACATCCTCATGGATACTAGCGGGATTCGTTTCTGATGCGCACCACAACGGGAACTCCTCTCTGTGTTTTGTTTTGTTTTGTTAACTCCACATTTTTCTCTCTTTTTTTAAATTTTTTTTAATTTTTAAACTCTATGATTTCAGCTCTAAACATTTGGATACTCTCTTAACTTTGTCTTCAAGATTACTGAAGCCTAGTTGGTAGGTAAATGGCTTTGTTACAGGACCACCTGGATTCAAACTGACTATTAGCATTGTGACATTATTAGCTGTAGCCTTATTCCTGTCAGTTTCTCTCTGCCTCAGTTTCCTCATTTGTGAATTGGAGATGATATGGGTGTCAAATTAATAGATTTGTTGTGAGAAGTAGACAAGTTAGGAATACATCAGTTTTGCATCACAGTACCTCGTCTATTATAACCATAAACTTCACTATTAGCAAGAAGTTTTTAGCCCTGCTAATGTATTATTCAATATATTCATTGATTCTCCTGTTTCAAAAATCAAGCAAATTTTACTTGCTCTCTTTGCTCTTTACTTTGTTATATCTCGTTCTGTTTTTCAAAATTTTAGATTAACCTAATCTTTCCGTAGGCATGTATTAGAGTGCTAGCATGATTGTTATTTTTAATGTGTTCTTCCTGAACTTTTTTGGTATCAACTTTGCTTTTTTTTAATGTCCTCATTGTTCTATGTATGTATGGTAATCTTTACTTCCTGTTTTCTTCTTATAAAAAAGACCATATTGTTTAATATACGGTGTTGATCTAGGTTTTGTCTCCAGTTCCATAGGTCTGTTTCCACAAGAGATCTCTTCCTAGTAAGGAAGGCTGGTGAGAATCTACACGTAAGGGGATGGTCATGGCCAGGACGCTACCCTGCAGAGTGCCTTAAAATAGCATGATTGCCACACATGGAAGACTTCACTCTTTGACCACAATACTATAGAAAGTTTAATAAAGTGAGGTGAATATGGAATTCCCTGCTGTCTCAGATGGTTAAGGACCCAGTATTATCACATTGTCACCGCTGTGGCTTGGAGACTTAGGTCATTGCCATGTTGTGGGTTTGATACCTGGCCCTGGAAATTCCATACGCTGTGGGTGTAACCAAAAAAAAAAAAAAAAAAAAGAAAAAAGAAAAAAATAATACAAATATGGTCTTGTATGTTTTCTAAACTTTTCCTCTCAGAAGCCATATATGCATGACTGGGTCTCTTTACTGTACAATAAAAATTGGCAGAACCTTGTAAATCAACAATACTTTAATAATCAATCAATTGGAGTTCCCATCATGGCCCAGTGGTTAGCGAATCCAACTAAGAACCATGATGTTGTGGGTTCAATCCCTGGCCTTGCTCAGTGGATTAAGGATCCGGCATTGCCATGAGCGATGGTGTGGGTTGCAGACATGGCTCGGATCCCGCGTTGCTGTGGCTCTGGCATAGGCCAGTGGCTACAGCTCCAATTAGACGCCTAGCATGGGAACCTCCATATGCCGTGGGAGCGGCTCAAGAAAAGGCAAAAAGACCAAAAAAAAAAAAAAAAAAAAAAAAATCAATCAATCAATAAAATTTTAACAAATGATTAAATAAAAAAGAAGCTATGATTTTTTTTTTCTTTTTCCTGGGCCCCAACACCCACATTTGTAGCTACCAGTGGCCTGTCAGTTAATTTAAACTGTGGGTCTTAATCATAAATCTGGCATCTGCTGCCTGTGTTTTGTATACAGGGGGAAGGGATGGAATTAGGGAAGCTCAGGCAAGCTCATATGGTTAAAGTAAAGTTCTGTATAAATTACCTAAGACCATTTCTTCTTCTCATCTTATGCTCTTTGGATTTATTGATCCTGAACTTAGAGCTTGTCTAAAGTTGCTCAGGAAGGAAACTTTATTTCCGGTGTTTGTAGGTGCTGGTAGCTTTCCTCTTTTTTTCTTCCTAAATCCAAACCCAATTTATTTTTTCTATATTCAAGGAGCTTTCTGATCAACTGCTCTATACATTTTTTAGCATGTAATGGTTGCGCTAACTTATTATTTTCATATAAGAACCCATTATCTAAGGATAATCAGTTCCAGGAAAAAAAAGTCACTCAAAGTAAAACCACTTAAAGCAAAGACCAAAATGCTATGTGAAGAGAGGATAAAATCAGGTTTGGGAGAATAGCTTAAAAATAAAAAGTAGCTAATTATATTTAAATCGTTATTTTTTTCTTACCATCCTTTTTATACTACTATCTCTAATTAAACACATGATAAGTGTTCAATATAAGAATTCAGAGATAAACTCTTAGGCCAGGAGTTCCTAATTTTAAAACACTAATCATCAATGCTCATTCTATACAATTTATATCTGTTACTTATATATACACATATTCTTTATGCTCACTTACTTTAAATCACCTTCACTGGCAGGAAGAGACACTCTAAGATGTTGTGCTTTTGGAAAGAATCCTGGACATTTCCTCACCATATGCTCTTTCAAATAGGAGAAAGCCTGAATAATTGTTACTTTCTGTGTAAAATCCTCCCACCCATTATGAGACTTTCAAGTTTTTGCCTGCTAACAATTAACAAAATGTCTATACTCTTACTAGTCTATTACTTTTTGTATCTGAGTTTCTTGGGCATTTTCAGGAGGTCTGGGGCACAACCGCACACAATTTCTTCCTGTCAAAATCTTTTTAGCTTTTCCTTGATTGAAATACATATTTTTCCTATTTAAGGTATCTCTGCTTATATGTTTGCAAGACTACAGTAAGCACCTTGCTTTAGCTCCTCTATTTTCATAACATACTTTTATACAAATGGATTTGTTCTATATATAGTCCACAGTCCTTCCATGGTATAAACCCTGTAGTAAAGAGGTAACAAAAATTGTTCTCTCATGATGTGAAACAGTGAAATTTTTCTGACACTTACAATACCAGTAAAACTTTGTGAGTCACCTGTTAATCCTGAGAAAAACCTGTCCTGTTAATAAAAAATGTGCAAATTATTTAAACTAAATGCCTTGATCATGTAGACAGTTTCAGTGATTATCAAAGACTGACTAGAGCTGAAATAATTTTTATAAGTTTAAACCTTTATTAGTCTACTCAATATTATCCCCAAGTAATTCTAACCCATGAGAAGCATATACGAATATGGAGTATAAATGTTCATTCTCCTCATTTCCTATAAAATTCCAATTTGATTATGTTCATTCTTTCAGTTGAGAAGAAACAACAGAAGTAATAGTCTTATTCATTAACTAGGATGAGAGAATGATTGATTGATTGCTTAATATTTAAACTGTTCTTCCATGTGCATTGAATTAACTCCTCTGTTGATAGGATAGCTGTCATGCATAATGCTTAGACAGCTTAAATAACAAATTATTTCATTAAAAGAACTGCAGTATCATCATTGTTATTTGTTATTCATACAAATTATGCTAATGATTACCATGTCATATTTTAAGAAGCTTAAATGAAATCCCTTAAAATAAAGTGATAATTTTAGGACAATAAAGTAATACATTAAGACATCTCATTTGCAAAATAGGGGTTATATGAGCCATGGTTTTAGGAAATGGCCTTTAGTGATAATATATTATTTCATGTGTCTATGTATATATAATTATATATATATATATAATTTACTTAATAAATAAATTTATTTGTGAAAACTGAATACATTTATATTTATTTGATCATTTGTTTATGATGATTCATAAATGGATACTTTGCAAATTTTTTCTTAATAGACTCATTTGTTATGCACAATAAGTATTCAACATTTTCTTATCATCCATTTTTACCTCAGCTGTACTAAGTCCTGTTCAGACCTGATATCTGGACTAGCAGAAGCCAGCGTGAGGCAGAAATCATATAGCTCTTGTATTTATTTTGTACTAAAATAACTGAAGACCCATATTCCTTAATTTCCAGATAGTCAACTAATTTTCTATCAGAGGGATTATACCTCAGGCACTATTAGAAAAGGGTGGACCCATTCATTTCATTTTTTATTGAGGGGATGCTATTCACAAAACGTGCTAAATGTTGTGTGGTACACAGGAATGCAAAAGCCATCCTTATTCTTTAGGTCTTCACCGTTTCAGAACGATAAGAGTGATACAACAATTAAGTAGAAAGAATAATGCGGAACAAAATAAAACATGTGTCATAGAAGTTATAAATAAATTATAACAGTCTGAGAAAGGAAGAATCATATCCAATTGCAAGGAATCCAGAGAGGCTTCCCAAAGATGTGGGCTGTTTAAGTGGACTTTGAAGGAATTTAAAGAATGACTTCATAGGATACGAATGTAAAGGATGGATGTAAAATTTACACATATTATCTAATCACTACTTTATTTCACCTCTGATTTTTTAATCACTATTATATCTAAAGAAGTAAAATTCTACCTAAGAAACAAAATTTGGGGAAGATGTCCCTTCCTCAATTCTATGATTACAGTCTTCTAGGTTTGTATGTGTGCGTGTGTATGTGCATGTCTGTGTCTGTGTAGGAAAAAGCCTCTTTTATGATGCCAACACTAAATATAAGCTTCACATCCCTGAAGCAACTAAAGGACTATGCAATATTCTGATAAGGCTCCCAAGGCCAATGGAGTGTAATAAACTATTTATCACCTCTTCTCATTCTCCAAAAAGTAAAGTATATAAATGGAAGAATAGCAGCTACTTGCCAAGCACTTTCTAGAAATTTTCCAAGTATCTGCTGGTAGAGTGAGTAAGGGACAGGATTAAAGGGCAGTACCCTTGCCTGGACCATTACATCACCACTACACCTGGAAGAGGACCTTGTTTGGTTAAGTAAGGGAGAAGACTTAGATTCCTACTACTATTCCGATTCCTGATAAAGTGGTGACAGAGTTAAGCAGAGGGTTATTTAGAGATCATTAACATGCTCAAACCCTGAGGCTTTGTTACTTCTGTAAAATCCAACAATTGGGTCACATCAAGGAGGTTTCAAGTAGCCTCATATTTTCACCTTGCATGCAGTCATGTCTAGGAAGGACAAGGACAAAGCATGATGGGTGAAGGAAGAAAGTTTTACCAGCTATAACTAATCATTGGCATTTGGCAACTACCCACTTCCTGAAGATCACTGGATTTTCAAATTGGTCTTGATTTGAATGGCTAGCTCTGAAAAGATCTGAGGCAAAGATGTTTGAATCAAAATTAAATGTTATTTGAATATGAACTAATTCTTTGCTATGCTCATTTTAGGGAGAAAACCTCCATTGAAGAACTTATAAACTTTGGTAAAATTTGTAAATATATTTCACCAATATCAAAGAGGAAAAAAATTTGTTCACTCTTTTCAAATGTTGACATTGATACTAGTTATTGACCAGAAATGTATCATTTTACATATTTTAAAATTTCTTACATTTTACGTCTTATGTACTTTACGTTTTTTACACCAATTTTTTTCCCCTATTCATTTTTTTGGCCTCCACTGTGGCATATGGACGTTCCCAGGCCTGGGATAGAATCCTAGCTGGGGCTGCAACCTAAGCCATAGCTGCAGATCCTTATCTCACTTCACTGGGCTGGGGATCAAACCAGAGCCTCCACAGAGATGGCTAGATCATTAACCCACTGAACCACAGCAGGAACTCCTACACAAGTTATTTTTGATTTTAGCTAAACTATCTCAACTCTGTAAGATTTGCTTTCCTTCTTTATAAATTGGGTAAAAAGAATTGGCATTTATGATATTGTTAATATCAATATTCACCTGTTGCAGATGAAAAATCCAAGCCACAGAGAGGATAAGTAACTTCCCCAAGATCAGTATATCTAGGAAGAGCAGTTCCAGGTTGTGACCAAGGCAGTACATCTGGTTTCCAGGCTCATACTACCACATTAAGAGGAAAAATCAGCAAAGAAAACTGGGAAGGAGCATTATCACCATGGACATAATTTGGGATGTGTAATATGCATCTTGCCAAACAGTATCTATAAGTAGAGTCCATTATTACTATAGCAAGGTTGTGGAATCAATTCTGAAGAAAAAAAATTAATATATGTAAGCAAGGTTCTGTGCCTTTAAAAACACACATTAGCAATTATCCAATCATACAACAGAATGGTCATGTAGCAAATACGTGAAAAATAATCTTTCTCTCCTTATTCCTCAATGACAATCTCCTTGGATTGGAAGAGACTAGAAAAAGTTATATGATCCAGCTTCAGGGACCACAGTTCTACATGCACCTTTTTAGATAACTATTCTGAGGCAATCTAAGTAGTGATTCTTTCCATTAGATGAGTCAACATCTTCTGAGCAACCTGTTTCGATGCCTATCATTATAAAGACAGTCAAGAAGTTGTTCTTAAATTGTAGCTTATTGTGCACATTTTCAGATAATTAGTGTTCAGAACATTATGATTTAGTTAATTATTTCTGAAAAAAGCACCTTTTAATGTATAACATAATCCTGTACTTTCTTGAAATCACAGAACATTATAAAATCATACTGCTGCCTTTTTTGAGTAGACTTGAGAACAGTCAATTTGAAGAGAAAAAGCCTGAGACTCAGAGTAAAACAATATTTTCTACAGGCCATTTTTGATCCATTAGTATTCTAGTTCTTGGTCCTACTATTCTTAGATGTCATAACCTTTTTATTTTCTATTCACCATGTTCATTGTATTTAATATATTATGACTTCATTTGATTTCATTAAACCATATAATTAAATGCATATATTAATATGTTTGCCTGCCTTTTTCCCCCAAAATTATTCTCAGAGATTTACACATTAAAAGCAAGTGAAATGTCCTTGAGAAAGGTTCAGTAACTGGGCCTTAGTAAATATTATAAAAACAATAATTTCTTCATTAGTATGGGGAGCCAGTTTCAAAAGGCTTGAAGAATATGAATTAAATGTTCTTTGGGAGAAATGTAGAAGGTTAAAATTCATCATTTTAACTGATAGGCTTTCTATGGGAAAATAAGAAATGCAAAGAATACCAAATATGGTTCAAATTCTATAGTCTTTGCAAGCGTGTTTTTGAAGAGGAAAAAAATCATTTCAATTGTGACTGAGCTTCTTATAATAATTATTGATTTTATGTTTAATTGTGCTTAATGAGATATATTTCTGAGTTTAAAAAACATTAAAAGAAAAATGTTATGTGACCTAGCTTCAGGTACACACAGTTCTACATGCACATTTTTAGATAACTATTCTTTCTTCTAAATGCAGTGCAACCCATGACTTGCAATTTTAACTCTTTCATGTTTGATGTACTAAATCTTATGCTTCTATTAGGTTTGAAACTGTTTTCCATGGCTACAAGGAATAGAATTAACTTCAATCATAAACTTAAAACATCAATGTCTTCTCAGGAGTATAGAATCAGTTTTTTTTTAAACTTCAATTTTTAAAACTTCAAATATAAGAATAATTATCTTTTAGCCTTTAAAAAAAAAATGATGGGGAGTAGAGTAAGAGAAGTTTAAATTCATCGTCCTCCTCCTGGTTTGATTAGAAAAAAAAAAAAAAAAAACAGTGATAGCACCAAGGTAAAGAATTTTTCTTAGGTGCCAACCTTGATCAGTTTAATGCCATGCCAAAGTTTGTCCCTGGCACTAGTCCCTTTACATAGAACGGAAATAAGACATGTCCTCACCCCAAGACTAAGTACTGAACTATGGATTAGGCACAGAAGAGAGGAGACTGAGAATTGATTTATTGAATAGCCATTTTTGTTGAGGGTTTGATGGTCTTGTCTTATAATTTCTTAATGTAGAGGCCAAGGTGCCCTGGGAGAGGCCCACAAGCTGTAGTTCTAGTGCAGAAAAAGAATACAAATTTTCTGAAAATAGTTCTTGAAAGGGATATGACCTTAAGGAATAATAATGTAAAATCTCTGGTTTTGTTTAAACAAAGGGGAACTTGTTTGGGGAGCTTATAAGACTTGGAGGAGGAATCTGGCCCACAGGATGGATATGAGACACAGAGGTCACAAAGGTCTAGAACTCCTTTTTGTACTGGGGTCTATATTGAACCAAGTTGAGTCGTGGGTTGTCAAAGGTGAAGGAAGAACGGGAGGCTTGGCTTTTGCAGATTTATCTTTGTTTATGTGAGTGAGAAAAAGAGGGATTTAAAAGAAGATAGCCTTGATCCTGATACCTGCCCAAAAAGCAAGTGGAGCCCAAGGGCTAAAGTTAGCCAGGAAGTCCTGAAACAAAAGTTTGACTGCATATACTAGGCTTAAATATAAAGGAGGAAACTCAGGAAAAGAATCCCTGGTCTTACTGGTGGGACTTCAATGTAAACACATATTCCCAGTGCCTGTTTTATTCCCATATTTCTTCTTCTTGCCCAGTAGTTTTCTATCTAGTCTTTCATATGATGTGATATGGCAACATTTAAAAGAAATAGAATCCACTTATTAAAATACCAAATAAGCATTTAAACCTAATCTTTTAAACCTAATCTTTTTTTCTAATCTTATTTTTAAATCCTAGATTTGTTTTCCAAAATATGACCATGATTTAAATATTAACTAGTCCATTACTAACTGTCATCTTGCAAAGTTTTTCAGCCTCTCTGAATTTTTTACTTGTAAAATGGGGATAATCATCTGTCAATATGTTGGGAGTATTAAGTGACATGATACAGAGTAAACTATCTAGTAAAAGTCAGCAGTAAATAAATTATAATTACCATTATTAATTGTAAAGTTCTGTCTACTCTCTACTTTTGCACTTGAATTCTGCGTCTTACTAGGAAACCCAAGTTACAAGACCAGTTTTAATGATATTTGGGATATATCACCATGGCATAGTCCATTTTCCTATTTATTTTAGAAAAATTGCTATTGTAGCCACTGCCCTTTGCTGTGGTGCCAGATTATTTTATTCTAGTGCTGGAGCTGAGATGAGGTTAGTGAAATTTCCTCACCACCCTCAAGCTATTCACCCTAATGAGCAATTAATTTCCACTCTTGGATGTTTTCATATGAAGTCTCCATTGGACATGAAAATAGTATAAAATATGCACTTGAGGTATTATCTATTAAAATGTCTAAATAAATATACATCCACCAGCAACATAGATTGTCTCATGAATTTATATTTGTGATTTTCACTTTAATAGAAATTTAAGTGGCCTCAATTATTGATAATATTTAAGTAGTTTTTACTATTGTGAGAGATGAGGATACTTAAGTACAGTTGTACTGAACATATTTTAGCTGACTAGCTTTTGCACATGATCTAATAAAAGCAAAATTAGTTACAATGTGTCCATTCTCAGTAGTGCCTTTCTTATGTCATACAGCCTTGTATTTTTAAAGTTCTGTTTTATTACTACTGTGTCTGTTTAACTCAGTTGTGAGTGCTTGCTGCTAATGAAGCTGAGGGCATGTGACATCCGTGTTCAGGCCAATTAATTTTTCTCTGTCCACAGACCATAACCCTAACCTAAGGCAAATTTACTAAAATTGAATGTCCTCCATTACAAGGCAGTCAGGAATATGTGATTCTTTTGTCCCATCTAGAAAAATAATTTGGTTTCTATGTCTGAACAAGTCAACTTACATAAATGTGGCACATTGTTATTTTTTAAATTACCTTTACATGTATAAGTTCTTTTTTCCTCAGATTCTTTTGAAACAAATTAGTTCATTGATGTGCAAATCCTTTTATTTTGATTACCCCTTGCAAATACCATGCTCTGAATCACAGAGATGAGTGGTAGCTCTTAAGCTGAGTATTCTAGCTGCATTTAGTGTTATCCTCTTAGACAAACAGTTTCAACTTTCATTTCATTCTCCATGAGTCCACAAATAAAAATATTACTTGAACATTCAGGTCAGTTTCTACCTTAGCATTGTTTGATTGATTAACTTTATTCATTGCAGTGGTCTTTTTTGAGTTAGTTTTATGATTCCCTAAGGCTCTTGAGCTTTTAGAACTGTACGTATACCTCTTGCCATTTGTTAGTCCCTAAAACTGAGGTGGAACATTTTAAAACAGCTTATAAATCATTACAATGAACAACCTTCAAACTGCCCATCCAAAGCAACTGGCTTGACGTGCCATCTGTTATTTTTCCTTTAAAACCCTCTAGTCTGTTTATCTAAGGCAGCCATTTAACATTTAAAATGATGTGCCTTTCTAAGGTGTGTGATGGACTGATGAAGACAAGTTTTTGTTTTAATTATCAACAATTTCTGTGATGCAATATAATTTTTGCAGTGCTCAGGGCCCTTTACAAATCAAAAGGAATCCAACTAAAACAGTAATTAATGTCAAATGACTAGTCACAAAAGGCCCTATTTAATTAAAAAGTTCTAATCTTTGATTAAACCTCATCACACATTCTCCTGATTGCAAACTGTTGTCTGAAAAAGGAATGTAATTGGGTACATAGTCTATTGTCTCTCTAAAATGACACCTGCAAATTATATAAAATGACTATGCTTTGCATAAAATTTGAAAGTTTTTCTTAAGTTATATTTTTATATTGGTTTTCTCCTTTTACCAGTATAATTGGAAGCCTTCTTTTTCATTAAAATAATATACCAGCTAAAAAATAAAGTCAAGTAAATTTACCTATGATTTATTAAAAATCTGTTAAAAAGGATATTTAGGACCAACTATTTTTTTTTTTGAAGTTGAACTTAAAGAGAGTAACTTTACTTTTGTAAAATCAATAGAAAACCTGTGAAAAAAAGGCAATCTGTGGTCAAATTACTATGATATATTTTGCGTTTATATTTAGAAATATTTACAATTCTAAGTAATTTTTAAAATTTTTTCTCATATCTATTTTTAATACCTCTCATATTCTTTTTTTTTTTTTTTTTGGTCTTTTTTGGCATTTCTTGGGCTGCTCCCACGGCATTGGAGGTTCCCAGGCTAGGGGTCGAATTGGAGCTGTAGCTGCCGGCCTATGCCAGAGCCACAGCAACGCGGGATCTGAGCCGCGTCTGCAACCTACACCACAGCTCACGGCAACGCTGGATACTTAACCCACCAAGCAAGGCCAGGGATTGAACCCGCAACCTCATGGTTCCTAGTTGGATTTGTTAACCACTGCGTCACGATGGGAACTCCAAATACCTCTCATATTCTTAAGCATATTGTCTTTTATTGCATATTGAAGTCACTGATTTTTAATTTGTTTTTATATGTTGCTTTGCTTTTTATTTTAATTCTTTGTCTTTTTAGGGCCACACCCACAGCATATGGAGATTCCCAGGCTAGGTGTCCTATTGGAGTTACAGCTGCTGGCCTATACCACAGCCACAGCAACTCAGGATCTGAGCCTCATCTGCAGTCTACATGACAGCTCATGGGAATGCCAGATCCTAACCCACTGAGCAAGGCCAGGGATTAAACCTGTGTCCTTGTGGATGCTAGTCAGGTTCATTTCCACTGAGCCACAGTGGGGAACCCCTATATATTGCTTCCCATTGCACTTATTTATCTTGTAATCATAGTGTTAGATTTAGTTATAGTTCTCCTAAGTTTGGACATAGAAAATGTGTTGTTTTAATTAGATCATTAACAAATAGGTATGATCTTAAATAGACACAAAGACAAAAGCTTGTTGGCATATTCTGCAAGGTGTTCATGCCCTGGTTTTTCTCCATTTTGGTGACAAGGATCTAAACCATCTGCTATCCAATAACACAATGCTCATTCAAGATTTAATACTATTGGTTGACAAATTGATCGTTGTAGTGAGTATTTATTCTCACTATAAAGTTCAGCCCCCATTGTCATTGCTTTCATCTATATTCAACCAAATGTATGCCAATCTTATGTACCATTCTATGCTAACCTGTGTCATTTTAACCATGTCTATTATTCCAAATTAATGAGTAAGGGAAAAATTTAAGACAAGTTGGAAGAAGGTGTTCACCTATACTTACTTCAGCCCTGTGTGTGATATTTTATATATATCAGTTTATTTAAACAACCAATCAAATCAATCATCATCTATACTTAAAAAAATAATTTTTATATTTATCACATGAAATGTGTATAAAAGTAGAATATGTATATACTTTTTATTATATTTATTAAAACATTTCAACTAAAATTTCAAAGAGCTGTTGTACTTATGACAATTAATCTCATAAATTATTTTTAATTCTAAGATAAAGCTAATGACTAAAGAAATAGAAATTCTTTCTTGCGTCTTCATCTTTTTTTTTTTTTTTTGTCTTTTTGCACCTGCGGCATATGGAGGTTCCCAGGCTAGGGGTCGAATTGGAATTGGAGCCGCCAGCCTACACCACAGCTACAGCAACTTGGGATCTGAGCCGCATCTGCAACCCACACCTCAGCTCACCGCAACACTGGATCCTTAACCCACTGAGAGAGGCCAGGGATCGAACCTGTAACCGCATGGTTACTAGTAGGGTTCATTAACCACTGAGCCACAACAGGAACTCCCTCTTGAGTCTTCATCTTAAAGTAGAATTAAGTTCTTGATTAATTATCATAACACATCTTAAACTATAGCACCAAGTCATTTATATGTATGACACATATGAGTAAAGCAGTTTGCTAAAATTTGTGGATCTGACACTTCAGTAAAAACTGAAATTAACTTCATAAGGATAATTGAAACAATAAAGCAAGTTAAAGACATATCATAAAATTATTCAAAAATTAATCCTGTCAAGTATTTAACATACGGTGTCAAAATTGATAACTACCTACCGAAAATGAAAATATAAATAAAAATTCGTATTGAATTTTGATGGCTTTCTTCTTTGAAAATTTAACAGACTACTATAATTCTTTTACACATAATGATGTAATAAATTCTCTAAAATTCTGGAGAGAGTTCTGTGATAAGGAAAATTCTACTACAGCAGTTAATCAGGCAATGAGATTTTATTTAAGATCATTGCAATAAGGGAGAAAGATTGAACTAAACTCTAGTGCAGGAGAGTTTTTAAACCTTGGAGTGAACTAGTACAAAAGAATTAGAGGACATTAGTGGAGAGGTTTGGTCCTTGTGGTTATATGTATTTGCTAGTTGTCACTACGGAATTGGCCTCTAACCTCCCACAGAACCTGGAAGGTAGGGGATAACTACATTTAAAAGAGAGAACTCTCAGGTCCTCCAGAAATAAATTCCTTTGTTGTCAAAGATTAACATCTCAAAGTGTCAGAGAAAGAACTTATATTGCCTACACCACAGCAACACCAGATCTGAGCCTCTTCTGAGACCTACACCACAGCTCACAGCAATGCCAGATCCTTAACCTGCTGAGCGAGGTCAGGGATCAAATCAGCAACCTCATGTTTCCTAGTTGGATTTGTTTCTGCTGTGCCACTGTGGGAATTCTTATTGTTCCACTTTAAATAAGGGACTTGTGCATCCCATGATATTAGTATCTGAAGAGGTCCTGGAATCAATCCCTATGGGATACCAAAGGATTACTGTACAAAAAAAGCAAATACATTCCTGGGCTTAATTTTAAAAGCATCATCATTCAATGATGATATTAACATCAATTGAAAGAATTAGGACCTAACTAAATTTAAAAGCTTTTGCGCTTCAAGTAGAATCCAGTGACAAAATGAAAAGACAACCTACTAATTGGGAGAAAATATTTTCAAATGATATGACTAACAAGGAATTAATAAACAAAATATGTGGGAGTTCCCATCGTGGCTCAGTGGTTAATGAATCTGACTAGGAACCATGAGGTTGAGGGTTCGATCCCTGGCCTTGCTCAGTGGGTTAAAGATCAGGCGTTGCTGTGACCTGTGGTGTAGTCCGGTGGCTACAGATCCAATTAGACCCCTAGCCTGGGAACTCCATTTGCCGCGGGTACGGCCCTAGAAAAGACAAAAAGAAAAAAAAAAAAAAAAAAAAAGTAATAATAAAAAAATAAACAAAATATATGAACAGCTCATAGAACTCAATATTATAAAAGAAAAGTACCCAATTAAAACAAGGGCAGAAGATCTGAATAGACATTTTTCTAAAGAAGATATGCAGATGGCCAATAGGCACATGAATGGCAACTTCTCTAATCATCAGAGAAGTGCAAATCAAAACCACAATGAGATTTCTCCTCATACCTATCAGAATGGCTATCATCAAAAAATCTACAAATAACAAATTTTAAGAGGCTGTAGAGAAAAGGAACAATAGTATGCTCTTGGTGGGCAGCCACTATGGAAAACAGTATGGTGGTTCCTCAAAGAACTAAATTTAAAACTACCAGGTGATTGAAGTATTCCATTGTTGGGTATATATCTGAAGAAAATGAAAACACTAATTCAAAAAGATACATGCACCCCAAAATTCACAAAAGTATTATTTTCAAAAGCCAGTATATGGAAGCAACCCAACTGTCTAGCAACAGATGAATGAATAAAGAAAGAAAATGTGGTATATACGTGTGTGTGTGTATATACATATATATATAGAATATTACTCAGCCATAAAAAGAATGAAACTCTGCAATTTGCAACAATGTGGATAGACCTAGAGAGTATTATGCTTAGTGAAATAAGGCAAAGACTTTTTTATTGTTTATGACATCTAACCAAAAACCACAAATATATGTATATAACAAAATAGTGACAGACTCACAGATATAGAGATGAACTAAAGGTACTAGTTGGGGGAGGGAATTGGGGAGGGGTGAGGTAGTGGTTTAGGATTAAAAGACACAAACTATCATGTATAAAATAAGTAAAACAATAAGTATATATTTGTATAGCACAGGGACATATAGCCATTATCTTGTAATAACTTGAAATGGAGTATAATCTATAAAAATAGTAAATCACTTGGTTGTATGCTTAAAACTAATATAATTTTATAAATCAGAGATACTTTGATAAAAGAAAAATTGGAACATTGTTTTTATTTTTTGCCTTAGAAAACAGAAAACTAGAAAAGAAATTTAAATAGCACTCGTGTATAAATCTTTTCTTTACATGGATTTGACTTATTGCATTAGGCTATGTCATATATGTTTTCTTTACAAGGTGAAAATAATGACATTATGATGATAAAGACTGGGCTTATTATCACCTAGCTCCAGGACTAGGTAGTTTGCATTCAATAGCTGATTTAACATTGATCTCATCATAAGCCATTTTTTCCCCAGTAGTGTTGATTTCATGTATTTCATTAGATCAATACCATTTACTTTTATTTTATATTTTAATAATAGTAATAATAGACATTTATTTGTCACTTATTACTTGCCAAGACTTGTATCAAGGCATGTACATCTAATAGCTCATTAAATACTTAAAGAACACAAAGCACAGGCAGAATAAAAAATGACCTACAGTAACACAGCAAGTGATTGGTAGAAACAGGATTTGAAGTGAGAAACCTGGCTTTGCCATAACTTTCACCCTGAAATGCAAAACTCAGCTGCCCCAACAAGTATTGCCAATCTTGCATTATTAATTCACAGTAAGAAAAAATAAAATAGATTCAAAAGATTATGAATCCTTTGGTTATATATCTAATAGATCTTTGACCCTGGGAAATTATTTAATCACTCTGAAACTCAGTTTTCTCTTTGAAAAATGACAATGATAATTTCTGACATACTTATTTCAGAAGAGGATTGCATAAAATAGGCAATTTTATTGCATAAAATAAGCATAGGAGTTCCTTTGTGGTGCAGCAGGTTAAGGATCCAGAATCATTACTTCAGTGGCTCAGGTCAGTGCTGCGACAGTTTCAATCCCTGGCCCCAGAAAGATCCACACAGCATGGACATGGCCCCAAAAATAAGCATGATAGTGTTTTATAAACTGAAAGCTAGAATATAAGTTCAGTTAATACCATATTTGTCATTATTTTCTCCACATATAAATAAAAATAAAAATTAGGCCACTAGTTCCAGAAAGTTGCAACTTAACCACCAATTCTCTATTGGGGAAAAAATACTTCATTTTGGCCTTAAAAAGTAAATGCATGTACTTAAACATATATTTAAGTTAGCCTATTTTTGAACCCTTTAAACTTTTCCTACATTTACTTCATGTTTTTAAACTCAATAAATTTATTTATTTACTTCAATGAACTTACTGTTGTATAAGCAGAACACTTGATTTAAGCTGTCACGCTGTTTTATCAAGGTACTCAGTCTTATGTAGACAAATGTTTTTACTAAAAAAAGACAAGCTTTCTAAAAAATCAAGCATATAATTGATTTTAGAAATGCAAGCTTTTATACATAAAATGTAAACTACATTAATTATCAAATTATTTTTCATTTATCGGTTTTTAAATGAAGAAAAATATTTGATAATATTCACTAATGAGAAGATACACAGACAGAGAGAGTAAAAATGCTGTGGTGAGATTCTAATTGGGTTTGTTTTATTTCTATAACTGTTGACAGTTTCAAATGTAAAGAATAGCTTCAGGAATTCCTGCTGTCGTTTAGTGGAAACAAATCTGATGAATATCCATAAGGACACAGGTTTGATCCTTGGACTTGCTCAGTGGGTTAAGGATCTAACGTTGCCATTCCCATGAGCTACAGTGTAGGTTGCAGACACGGCTCATCCGCCATTGCTGTGGCTGTGGCTATGGCTGGCCGTCACAGCTCCAATTCGACCCCTAGCCTGGAAACCTCCATATGCTGAGGGTGTGGCCTTAAAAAGGCAAAAAAAAAAAAAAAAAAAAAAAAAAAGCTGCAAAAAATAATGCAAAGAAATTTCATGTATACTTCATCCAGGAAGCCCAGGTGTCCTGTTAAGTCTTTTGTAGTAAAGGATCCAGCCTGAGATCACTATTGAACCCAGTCATATGTCCTGGTCATTGAATTGGGAACAGCTCCTCAATTTCTCTTTCCCTTCCCCAAATTTGGCATGTTTGCGTGTTACAAATCAGTCATTGTTTAGATTTCCTTATATCAATATCTTACTGCTGCTGTAACAAATCACCAACAATTTAGTGGCTTAAAGCAACACAAATGTAGTATTTTAAGTCTGGAGGTCAGAACAAAATGAGTCTCACTAAGCTAAAATCAAGGTGCCAAACTGACTGTATTTCTTCCTAGGGGGTCTACAAGAGAATCTGTTTTTCTTTTCTGTTCTTTTCTCTTCTTGTCTTTTCTCTTCTTCTCTTTTCTCTTCTATTCTTTTTTCTCCCTTCCTTCCTTCCTCCCCTTTCTTTCCTTCTTTCTTTCTCCCTTCCTTCCTTAAAATTTATTTATTTTGATTAGCAGCCACTCTCATTTTTTGGTTTGTGGCCTCATTCCTCCATCTTTTTAGTCAGCAACACCGGGTGAAGTCTTCTCACACACAGCTACTTCCATGATTCTCTTTCTTTTTGGCTCCCTTTTCCACCTAGAAGGACTCTTGTGATCACATTGGTATCACAGAAATATTCCAGGATAATCTCTCCATCTCAAGGTCATCTGATTAGCAAAATTTATTTCATTTGTAAGCCTAATTCATCTTGGCCATGTAACCAAACATATAGACAGATTCTGGGGATATGGATACCTTTAGGGAGGTCATTATTCTGATTGCCACAGCCTTTCATTTTGGGTTTTTCCAATGTCTCCTCAAGTCTTTTGAGCAGGAATATCACTGCTGCTGTTTCATTTCATTGCACATTCATGCATAGCACATCATATCTTTTGGATGCTTTCTTAGTGGTATTAACATTAATCACTTGATGATAATAGATCAGCCAAGTTTTGGCACTGTAATGTTACTTAGGAACATTAATAGCTCTTTTTGTGGTGAGAGTCTTGAATATCCCACCTCCATCCCCAATTTCAGTCACTACTTTTAGGATCCACTGATGTATGTTTCTTAAGTTAATGATCATTCAGAGTAATTGTTGAATGATGCTCTTCAAAACCATCATTTTTTCCCATATTTATTTGTTTTACTAATCCAAGTGGCACTTTCTTTTCTATTATTAGTACATTTATATCTATGTGTACTTGCAGTTTCCTGTCTTAGTCAATGGTCTATGATTTCCTACTATCATTATTTTGATTCTCCAACCTGTCTATTTGGCCTGTGGGAATCTTTTCCACTTGACTTCTATGTCTTGTTTACTGAATCCCTATCATTCCCTGACCATCTGTTTACTTTCTTACAAAACAAGATTTATTAGGCTCACCTTATTTTTTCTCTACCCCAGCCCTAGATTTCTTAATTGGAGAGTGATACATGAGAAATAAGTAGGAACTAGAAGAGCTCATTGGTACTGGCATGCCCTATGCCCTGGGCTCTTTCAGTGAAAAAAGCCAGAAGAGAAATGCATATATCTACATGCATACACACACCCCTATTGATTCCTGTATTTATGCATGAATGTTGATAACCATAAGCATATTACAGCACTGCAAACATAGGGTTACACTACCTCCACCCACTTCTAAATGTCTGTCTTCCTTGATGGAGTGTGAAATACAGCTCCCATCACATCAATCCTCTTGAACACAGCCAATTTTCATGGCTGCCAGGCTGCTATATTTCCACAAGTGTGGCCCTTAACTGCCTTAAGCCGGTCTAGCCCAGGGCTGCTGACGTGATTTGCGTTTGCCTGGTGGATCTTTGCAAAGGAAGAAGGAAGGAAGGAGGCAAGGAGAGTGGAAGCCAGAGTGAGGAAAGTGGTAAATACTGTTTAAAGAAAAGGGGAAGGAAGGGGTGGGGGGAAGAGGAACCGGCTCTACCTTTGTGAGAGCCATTTGTAAATGTCTAGCGATTTCTAGAAATTTTTTCTCAAATAATTTCAAATTTACAGAAAAGTTGCATAAATAAAAGTAGTACAACGAACACCTATAAATCCTTTACTAGACTGACCTATTGTAAATACTTTGCCACATTTGCTTTCTCACTCTTTCACTCCCGTCATCTCTCCATCTTATATGGCTCATGTGGATAAGCCTATGCAACTACATAAACACATATGTGTATATATATGACTCTGCGTATACATAAAAACTTTTTCCTTTCTAAATCATTTGAGGAGTTCCCGTCGTGGTGCAGTGGTTAACGAGTCCGACTAGGAACCATGAGGTTGCGGGTTCGGTCCCTGCCCTTGCTCAGTGGGTTAACGATCCGGTGTGTCCGTGAGCTGTGGCGTAGGTTGCAGACGCGGCTGGGATCCCGCGTTGCTGTGGCTCTGGTGTAGGCCGGTGGCTACAGCTCCGATTGGACCCCTAGCCTGGGAACCTCCATATGCTGCGGTAGCCGCCCAAGAAATGGCAAAAAGACAAAAAAAAAAAAAAAAAAAATCATTTGAAAGTTAGTTTCATATATCACAGCTATTTACTCCTATTTTAATGTATGTTTGCTCAAAATAAGAACATTGCCTTACATACTCTAGTGTCGTTGCTGGCATGAGAAATGTAACATTGATACTTTTGTCTAATTGACTACATGTATTCCAATTTAGCCACTTTATCTAATATGTCCTTTATAGCATTTTAAAAATTCAGCACAGAATTCCATCTAGAATCAGGTGTTACAATTAACTGTCCTGTCTTTTTAGTCTTCTTTAATCTTAAGTACTTCCAAAGCCCTGCTTTGTCTCTTATGACACTGACATTGATAAAGAATACAGTTCCTCTAACTTTTTAGCGCATTACATCTGTTATTAAAATATGCATTTCTTTGGATAAGCTGATTAGTTTCTTATAAATCAATATTATGTGAAATACTTCCACATGTATATAAAAATGTTAATAATTGTGTAAATTTCAACTTTTTAAAAATAGAACACCAAAAACAATCTGAATATCTATTAAGAGAGAATTAGTTATATACACGATTCTGTGTCTGCGTAATTGAAACACTACCTATTTATTCAAAAACTTAATATTTTAGTAATGGAAAGACATGCTTGATTCATTATTACTGGGTAAAAAGTAAATGATATAAAAGTATGATTAGTACTGTAATCACATGCATACCTTACCAATGTGTATACATTACCAAAATGATAGGGTATTGTTGCTTCTATAAGTATGATGACTGAACCACATTTTGAAAAATTTTATATTGATATTATTTTGAACTAAATATTTTTCCTATCCAGCACACAAATGTAGAATGTTTTTCAAATTACATTTTAATTCTAATATAAATCATTAAAATCTCTCTTATTTAAAAAATTTAGAAATTTTACTAATCAACTTCTTACATTAGACATCTATAAGAATTTTAGTGCCATCTAAAAGTATTATTATAACCTCAAGTATTTTACTCACTCTAGGATTTCTAATAGCAATTCTCTCTCTTTTTTTTTTTTTTTTTTGGCTTTTTTATATTTCTTTGGGCCGCTCCCGCGGCATATGGAGGTTCCCTGGCTAGGGGTCGAATCGGAGCTGTAGCCACCAGCCTACGCCAGAGCCACAGCAATGCCGGATCCGAGCCGCGTCTGCAACCTACACCACAGCTCATGGCAACGCCGGATTGTTAACCCACTGAGCAAGGGCAGGGACCGAACCCGCAACCTCATGGTTCCTAGTCGGATTTGTTAACCTCTGCGCCACGACGGGAACTCCTGCAATTCTCTTTATAAATTCAGAAAAACAGTGTCCACTAGTGTTTTGAAGTATGTAAGGTTATTATTAATTAATATAACTGATAATTTTGATAACATGTCCAGTATATAGTCTATTACATACTGAAGATAAATGTCTGTGTGTTAATTGGCTATCTAAATAGTGTGTAGAAGTTATTGTTTGAATCAACTTGTAGATATTCAGAAAAGAAAGCCCCATGTAGAAATATACTCTATAATCAAAAGGCATGTAAATTCCCAACCCCCCCAAGAAAAATCATGCAATAGGTGGTAGAATATTGCTCCTAATTGGTATATGTTTTTCTCCTAAAAGTGAAAATTCTAACCTTTTACTTGACAGATGTTTGGGTAAAATGCCATGTAACATTTTGAGAGCTTATCTGTGCTCTTTACAGTTGTGTTTATGCTGCCACACATTCAGGAGCAAACAAATGAAAAAGTAAACAAAAGGAAAAGCATGACCTAGTTAGCTACTAACAGATAAACACATAAATCAAAAGCAAGTTAATTTCAAATAGGTAAAACATTTAGGAAATTGATCCAATAAAATTACAACCCAGAAAGCATATTTCTAAACATTTGGAACATTTGAGAACAAATGGCCTGTAGGATGATCAAGGGATTAGTAATTATAAATAAATACCATTCTGTATATTTTAAAACACATATAACTCTTAAATGGTCACAATAGCCATTTTGTTACCATTTAACTACACAGTGGGCTTATACTATTAATAGTAGTGGCAGCTATTTTTTAGATTTACTAAAATCCTTTCCAAATGTCATCTGGTCTTCAAAAATTTGGGAGAGAGTGATATCAGATATTTTATTAGTATTTCTGAGATGTTAAAATTTAGTCTCTGGGACATTTACCGACTTGTCTACTGGACCAGATGAAACCTATGTCTCCCAACAACATTTTCAATATCGTTAACACTACAGTCTATGCTGAAGAGCCCACCACAACCAAGACTGTCAGAAGCTAGTAGGCATGATTAAGACTGCTGATGATCCTATGTACTTTATTATTCACTATGGTTATATTTATGAATGTTGTATTGAATGAATATATTTACTAACGGGTTTTGTTGCAAATGCTCACTAAGTCCACATACAGGTATTAGCTTTGAGTTCTCGCCTCATAGAAATCTTAAGCCCATCAAAAGGAATGATGAGTGTATTCCAAAAGAACAGATATGAGGACAAATTTGAGTTTCAGTGACTGAATCCACACTTTTATAAGAAAACAGTAATTTATTAATATGGCATCCATCTCATTGATTCATTAAAGAAACCTATCAGATATTGGACCTTACCCCTATAATAATATTGAAACATAGCAATTAAGATGCCTTATCTAAAGACTTAAATCATAAAAGTAGAAAGCACTGATAAATCTTTTCCCTTTGATATGTTATATGACAGCATACCATGTACCTAGAAATTAATACCTCCCTTTGGCTTTGATTGGTTTCACAACAATGATATGCCAAAGGGCAACATGACAAGACAGATTTAAGGAGCTGAGAAAAACTGGCTGACAACCAGCAAGGAAATGGTGTCCTCATTCTTAATTAGCACACAGAACTGAATTTGGCCAACAACCCTGGTTCACAGACAAAGGACTTTCCTTGTCTGCCTTGTTCACTATTATAATTTCCAAACCCAAAATGTACATCTTATTGGCTAAGTCAGTGAATGAATGAATTGTATTTCTGCTTTTGTAGATTGCTCTTTAATATCACTTGCACAGTTGGGAGGGATTTCTTGTGAGATGATTCCATTTTTCTTGATTTGAAGGAGCTAGAGGTTCTGTATTAAATGTGTAGTATTGTGGAGTTCCCGTTGTAGGTAGCACAGTGGAAACGAATACCACTAGGAACCATGAGGTTGCAGGTTCAATCCCTGGCCTCACTCAGTGGGTTAAGGATCCAGCATTGCCATGAGCTATGGTGTAGGTCGCAGATGAAGCTTGGATTTGGTGTTGCTTTGGCTGTGGCGTAGGCCGGTGGCTACAGCTCTGATTGGACCCCTAGCCTGGGAACCTCCACATGCTGCGGGTGCAGCACTAAGAAAAGACAAAAAAAAAAAAGCATAATATTGTTAGAATGAGAAATTTAGAAGAGGAATCTATTTTGTAGGTGGAAAGAAATGCACCAAAGTGAGTTACTAGAAATAAAAAATAATTCATTCATAAAATCAGAAGACCACTGTCTTGTTCAGCTAATCTTATACAAAGAGAAAAAAAATAAGGAGAAAAAAATGTGCAGAAGTGGAGTTCCTGTCGTGGCGCAGTGGTTAATGAATCCGACTAGGAACTATGAGGTTGCGGGTTCGGTCCCTGCCCTTGCTCAGTGGGTTAACGATCTGGCGTTGCCGTGAGCTGTGGTGTAGGTTGCAGACGCGGCTCGGATCCTGTGTTGCTGTGGCTCTGGCATAGGCCGGTGGCTACAGCTCCGATTCGACCCCTAGCCTGGGAACCTCCATATGCCACGGGAGTGGTCCAAGAAATGCCAAAAAAAAAAAAAAAAAAAAAAAAAAAAAAAAAAAAAAAGACAAAAAAAAAAATGTGCAGAAGTGTGGAAACTGCCCATTGTCTCTGGTGTAGGAGGGAAGAAGCAAGAATGCAGGGCTTCTTGGGTATATAGAGCTAAGGTTTTATTCAAGACTGAAGAATCACTCCTGGTTGCAGAGAGAAGAGTAGAATGAGTCTGCATAATAAAGAAGGCATGGAGGAAGAAAGGCGTATTATTTATAAAAAACACAAATTGAGTCCAAATGCTAAAGGGATGCTGGGGTGCTGTAGAGCTGTTCTTTCTACCATGGTTTAGCTACAATATTTGCCCACAAGTCAAGCAATTCAGTTTCCATGCTATCTTGCTCTTCTTCCCATCAGCTTGCTCCCTAAAAATGTCATTTGCCCTGGCAATGGTAAAGCCCACCCTAATGCTGACCAATGAGTTGGGGACTTGAGAAAATGCAGCAGCTGCTGCTGGCCTTCCCTCTCACTCTATAACTAGGGTTACATCACTTGGAGATAATACTTAACAGTGTTTTTTCATCATCCTTGAATTTCAAAAATTAAAGGGGCTATTTCTGTGTTGGCCTCTACATTTTTCTTGGTAGTCAATAAGCTATTTTAATGAACAAAAGTGGGCCTTTGTTCACCCCTAAAACATTTTTCCCTCTTATTTTTATGGTTATAGATCTTCCACATTTTCACATTCTATTTTGTTCTCTCCTTTACAGCTTGTTATTTATTATTGTGTCTGTTAATGGATACTCTGCACCTGTCGACATGTTTATTTTTCTCTGATTTTATTTCTCTTCACAGGCCCCTTTCCTTTGAATTACAGAAAAAAATAGCTGATTGTTTCCCTGTCTTCTCTAAGTTTTTTGGCAGTATGCCTTTTGATATCGACCAAACCTATTGTGGTTTTACATTTTGCAGTCATGACTTTTCGAATTTTATATTATTTCTCTTTCATGGCTGCTTCTTCAAGTTTCTTGGATTCACTATCTCTGAAACCATTTTTGAGAATATAACTACAATTTCAGAGAAGACTTTACATTAATCCCACTTCACAAGAGAATATATGTTCCCTGAATGTGGTGCTGAAATTCTTCTCTGCAGTTACCTGTGTGTCAGAAAGATGCACTCACCCTGTTCATCTTCACAGAAGGAGATCATTGAGGGTAAAGACAGTTTCCCCAAGAGACTGTGCAGATTCTGATCAGATTCAGACAAATATAAAGGTTTTGTTATCTGGGGGCACTTCCCAGAACTACTGATAAAACAAAATATACAATTACCTTACTCCCCACACCCTACTCTTCACTCTACTTCTCTCCAGTGCATAAGATATTTATGTTTTTTCAAATCTTTTCCTCTTCTTCCCAGGGAAGCAGCTTTGGGGAGTTAAGACTCAAGAAGTTTCCTTCAATCTAATTCCATCTCAAGCATATCTATAAAAAACTCTTCACTATTCAAATATGTCATCATTTCCTTTTCATATGATGTACATTTTTTTTTCTTTTTCCTTAAATTTTCTAATGATATTTTCAATGACAATTTAGCAAAGTTTGAGTCAAGGGAGAGATAAGTGACATGTCGCCAATTTACTTTGAAACTAAGGCAGTATTTTAGGCCTTGATTAATCAGAAATATTTATTTCTTTTAATGTACGTGTACATTTCAAACCAAGCACTTTGGTTTCCTTAAATGTTTTCTTTCTAAACCCAAACTACTTGGAGTGATGAACTGCTGTCCAAAGTGCTGAAGGGTGTTCTAACCTTGAGTCCATGGAGTATAGGGAATTCTATGGGTTGCTTCTTCAGAAATACTCCCGCAAAACAATGTACTGTTGTCAAGGAACAATTTTAGATATAAATGTACCAGAAATCAGTTCAAAAGCATTTAGCAGATTCCTGGAAGTGTCCATGACTCAAGAATCTAGTAACCACTTCTGTAATATTGTTAATGTATACTTGTCAAAATGGCTGAGTGATAAAATAAACTTTTCAACCCTCACCATTGGTATGCCCTTCTCTGGCTGCTTTTGCCTGTTCACAGCAGCTGTGCCCTTTACCTCTAACTAGATGGAATTATATGTCCATCTTTCACCAGCCAGGTCGAGAAAGATCTCTATATCTCAACAGACATTTAGCTGCTGAACCTGGGTAGTAAAATAAAGAGGCTGCTCCCTGGGCCATTTCTTATTTTCCTGCTACTTCTGAGATTTGCTTGTGTTACAATAGTTAAGCATCCCACTGCAAATGAGGCTTCTGATCAAAGTACAGGAAGCTTTTTCTTTTAAAAAATAGATTTTTTCAATTATTAAAAGATATTTCATATAGTATAGTGCATCACACAAATTCATTTCACCTCTCTTAAAATTTTAATATTAGCAGAGCAAAGCTGCTTTGGGATCATTTTCTAAAACATGGTTACTTCAGTATTTGTACACAATGAGTAAGCTAATCAAGTACATACAATTTCTACAAGCATTCATGAAAAAAATGTGTACAAGCTGAATTTATAGATCACTATCAAATTTATTGGAAAGGAGTTCCATAACATTTAATAGATTCTTGAAAGGATTCTTGTCACAAAGGGGTTTGATTACCACTGTAACTTATTAATAAACCTTCAGAATAGTGTTAATTTATATTTGTATAAATGGCCAAACAGTACAATACATTTAATATTCTTTCTTTTTTTCTGCTTTTCTCTGGTTTCTAAGCCTCAATCAAATAATTTAGAAGGAAAAAATAGGTAATCCCAACTCATCTAATTATTATAGCTAATAACAAAATTTCAGAATTTAACCTGTGATTTTCTAAGATGAGTTGGCCAGTACTTAAATAAATCCTCAAGCCTTTAAATTCCTAGTGTTTAATACTATGCTTATGGTTGTCACATATCAAACTTATATAGCAATAACCAGTTTTAGTGAGAAATAAAGCTATGTCAGAAACAAAGCCAAAGTTGGACTTAATTTTTCAGTGTTTAATTAAAATATTATACATCTTTATATTTATATTTTAGTATTGGCAATTTGTAAGTGACCACGGATTTTTTTCTCTCATCTTTTCTAGAAACAAGTGATACTGACTCAGAAAGATGTGGACACTCTCTGAGAATCTGATTTTAGAGATTAGGTTTCAGCAGCTCCAAAAATCATTCCGGCCATGGTAAATTTAAAGACGATTCTTGCCAATGGTTCCTTTTATTTAACATTTAACATGATTTCAAAAACATCACTTGAGTGGGAACAGACATGATTTTATTGGATATGTACTTGTTTACGTATGTTTAGGAGGGAAAAACTAAACAAAGGTGCTTTACCTAAAACAAAAGTCTGCTATTTCCAGGGTGACAGACAATAGCTGTTTAACAGTGGTTGGTTTTCAATTGAACTGCTCCGAATTTTTAAAAGATAAGAGGAAATAATATGCCTAGCTCACTGAAAAGAAGAATTTACATAAGTAGAACATAATTATCCAAGTAAGACCTTGTCACAGAGACTTGGGAGGGTTAATGATTATGATGATAATTAAAATGCAGAGGATTTGTAGAGCACTTATTTGCTTTCCGAAGAGCTCAGTGTACTCCTCTATTGATCTCTGTGCGATAGCTATACAACAGGATGTTTAAATACCTCAGAATAATGGGGAAAAAAACGTGTGACCTGTTATAACCCTAAGTGATGATAAGATTTTGGGTTTTGCCTCACCTGAAAGGCAGGACCTCCAGTGACATCGCTTTTTGAAACATCATTTCAGGTCATCATAGCAAAACTGACTCTGAGGAAAGAGTGCCACCTACTGAATCAAATTGCCTGGGTTTCCTCCTTGGGCTGGTCTCTCAGCTTTAGAATTGTCCTAACATACTTAACTCTAAGAAATAATGGGAACGCTGAACTATGCATGAGATACTTATTATTTTTGTCCCCAACTTCAGGCACTTTAACAATCCAGTAGTAATTTCTGTAAGTTAACTATTTCATTCATAAACTTTTCATTTGTTTTGAAAACTAGTACACCAAGATTGAACAAACCTAATGTTCTTATGAAGGGAATTTCCAAACCAAATGCCTGTCTTTCTTTATTGTCAAAGTGGCCACAAGGGGGCGCGAGTACGCAACTTCTTATGGGGCAGGATCTTTGAGATTTCATAATTAATTGAACACTTTTATTTCTGGCTAAGGCAGGAAACGACATAAACATGCCATTTGAAATTTATGAAGCTCGAGATAATTTTTCTCAGTTACATTTTGCACAATGTAATCCAACTCCCCTTATTAATATATGCTAATACATTCAATATAATGTAACCTGTGTTTTTTGGTCTGACAACTTCTATTTCTATTTGGCTTCTCTTTCAGGTATTCTACACACAGGTACACAAACACAATTTATTTTAACTGTACCATATAATTTTCCATTGTAAAACCCAAATATAAAAATCTTAAATTGCCTGTTAAATTTGAGTCTCAATACTTAAACATCCTGAAATAAGAGCCCTTGTTCAAAATTTCATCATTGGCAACTAATTTATAAATTTTTCCTTCTGATTTAATATTTAGATATATACGGAAAATACATAACACCAGTTGGACATGTTTAGTTCAATAAATGAACATATTTAGTTCATTTATTGTGTGAATTTCAAATTCATAGAACTTCCATATTTCTGTAGGGTTAATCCTGGAGTTTTAACTTTGCTAGGAACTTACTTCCCATGGTGGAAGGAGAGCACATGTATATGAATATGTTATATTGTAACATAACATACATATAATAGAAGAGACTCAAAATATATCATTTTGTGACAAATATTTTTAATAGCAAGATTGAATAATTTTTAAAAAATGAGAAAAAATTAACATTCAGTTTAATATACTGCTTACTGCTGAAGATACTTTACATTTTTCTTATTTTTGTTGTTATGGAAGAGAGATTTTTGCTCTCAAAAAGTTTTTAAATTATAAAATACTTCTCTTGAAATTTAAAATTTATAGTTAACTTGAATTACTTTCTTAAAATTCATATCTGTCATAAAGGAAAAAGATATGTTTTAGTGATTGTCCTATTGGTGGTGTGAATTTGACATTTGTTAAAATGGGAAGCTTTAATTAAAAGTCAGCAATTGGCCAATAGCTGTGTGTTGGAGATGAGTCTCAGATATCTGTAATACACAATGGAAATTAGAACTAGCTCTGAGTGAAACACCTGTGGATTTAAATAAGATATTTCAATATGATATTAGCAGAGAGAGAATTTTTCAGTCATATAAACAGCTGCTGTATTGGAGATATTTGCCTCAAAATTTTTTCTTAAGAAATGTATTTTAGGAATTCCGTCATGGCTTAGTGGTTAACGAACCCAACTAGTAAACATGAGGTTGTGGATTCGATCCCTGGCCTTGCTCAGTGTGTTAAGGATCCCACATTGCCATGAGCTGTGGTGTAGCTCGAAGATGCAGCTCAGATCCCGCGTTGCTGTGGCTGTGGTATAGGCCAACGGCTGCAGCTCAGATTCAACCCCTAGTCTGGGAACCTCCCTCCATATGCTGTGGGTGCGGCCCTCAAAAGGCAAAAGACAATAATAAATAAATAAATAAATTAATTAAAAAAAAAATAAAGGTAGCATGTTTAAAATAAGTAAAGAAAGAACTGTATTTTATTGAACTCAAGAAGACAGCAAGCCGCACAAATTTTGGAAGAATGTTATAACTGCTGCCATTGTGGCTGCATGCATAAACTCTCAGATGTACTACTACAGCTAGTTAATAAGAAATTTAAAGAACTTTTCTGAGATAAAATTAAATAACTTAAATAACAAAAAAATTCATAAAATGGTATTTTAAGTTTACTCCTTAACAATGAAGATATTTAATCATTGATTTAATGTAACAGTATTTAATCAGCCTTTACCAGTCTATAAAAATGGACCATGGTATTTCTCTGTTTGAAGTTGTTTAAACATAATCAATTTATCTTAAAACTAGCATATCTTATTAATTAAATAAAGTCATGTTAGTAAATATTTCTAAGTACTTTTTCTCAGTGGGTGTGCATCCACATATATATGTATTGATTAAATCACACAAGATCTTTGGATGTTCAGTATTTATGTAATTTGAAAAGAATAATCTAATTTTGCTTTAAAGTTGAGACTATCATTTGTAATTACATAGTGTGATTATCAACCAGTCTCTTCTTGAGAAATATGAGACTGTAAATTCCTCAGCTAGATATCATATATCCATAGCCAACTATGGTATAAAAACCAGTAGTAACTCTGAACTGTTTAATAATATATCATCTCTTTAAAAAAAAATGAGCTTAACATTTTAAGAATAGTCAAAAAGAAATTTCTCAAAATGATATAGTAAACAGAAAAATGTTTGGGGAAAAATATAATTTAAGAGAGGGTTACAAATCAGGAGTGAGTACAGTTTCAAAAATTGTGTCTGGTTAATGGGAAAACAAACAATTGGAAATATCAATTGATTCCATTTTCTTTAAAAATGAAAGAGGGATGATATGTAAAGATTAAAATCAACTATTGTGGGTACATGTCAGTCTTTAACAACAGAACTCAATGCTACAAATTAATATATAATATATCTGCTATGTAGCAGTTCTGTCTGCTCCCCTTGACCCAAACCCTGCGGTATTCACCATAAGCATGGTAGTTCTCTTTCTATACACTAGGGGGAGGTGTGACACAATTACTCTGAAGGGTTGGTGGGCAAATTAGTGTCTGATGATGTGTTGCATGTCACTTGCTGATCTCTTCTTAGACGCTGTGGTTTTCCCCTCATTTGCATAACAGCACATCTAACTAAAGATAATTAATAAACCATATTTACCCTTTCCTTGGAAGTTTTTCATCTTCTTGTTTTTGCTTTACTGCAAACCTCAGGTAAGGATATTTTATGACTTTCCTTGGATTACTAATATAATGCAAAAAAATCGTAGATTTATTATAAATAGGACAAATTTGATGAAGTGGTGATTAATATATGTGTGTAATCTCTACTCATGATGTAAGTTAGCTGCTACTTTTAAAGGAGTTCCTTAGTTGCCTAGTGGTTAGATTCAGTGTTGTCACAGCTGTGGCTGGTTTTGTATCCCTGGCCTGGGAACTTCCACATGCTGTGGGCATGGCCAAAATAAATAAATAAAACCTCTAAACCTCATTTTCCAAGGTACAAACCAAGGTACACACAATGGGACAGAGGTACGAACCCCTGCCTGAGAAATGTAAACCTGAGTTTCCATGGGTCAGGGTAGTTAGACATCCACTCAGGGAAAACAACCTAGATCTCTACAAAGCTCTAGCTCCCCTGTTTAGCAAAGGCATGTGCATGGAATCTCTCTATTTAGAAAATACAAAGACATTTTAGTATTTGAAGGTCTGGCTCCAGAGCACTCCTCTTTGAATTTTTAAACTGTTAAAGATAGTCTTTTAAGGGAATGGTGAATTTAGGATCCAGATCAGATTGCAATTCAGACTATAGGTAATCTCATTGAATCCTCTAGGAAATAAATAGCTCCTTTACCTAAATCTTTAAGCAATTTATCCTAGCAACAATCATCGGAACTTTCTTGTAATCGGTCTGGATTTGATTTTCTTTGAATCTTCACTGATTCATGTTAGACTTGTACATTAGTCATTCACAATTTATAAATGGCAACTTAACTTTAGTATTTATGAATAGCGATCAATAGTCTAGCAATCAAACACTCACCTTTTCTATTTCAATACTTCAATTTTCTTTTTCATTCTTAACTCTTTCCTGGAACAGCTGTATCACGAACAAAACCAGTCTTTGCTTGTGGATGTTTGTGATTATAGTTTGGGGAGAAAGAATCTCTGAGATTAAGAACTGTAGTGGTGGAAATAGATGAATCAGAACTCTGTGTGTGTGTGTGTGTGTGTGTGTGTGTTGGTAGTGATGGTGGTAATATTATTACTTAGAAAGCATGAATCTTAACAGATCTCCCACTGATCTGTCTTGGTATTTGGTGTTCAATTTCTAGTCACAGGGGCTTTGGCAAATGTGGCCATCGACACTTATTTGGTCTTAAGGTCTAACATTCAAATTTCCAATGGGAACTTTAATGACAAGACAGAAGTAAACATAACACCAAAATAATTATGAGCTGGTATATGAGTATATGTTTTACTTTGAATCTGGGCTGGGATGCTCGTGACTGAAAAGGGTAAAGCCCTAAGTATTATTCTGCTATATTTGAGTTTTAACAAGCTACAAAGCTTGAATTGACCAGTCTTTCTCCTTAAAGGGGAGGCGCTTTTTCTCTGGAGAGACGCGGCCTTTCTTTCACAGGGCTTCTGCTTTTCTTCTGAAACGCTTTCATAATCAAGTGACTTTCCTTGCCAGGGTGCCTGGGGACAACCTATTTTCTCTGAGGATAAAGAAAGTTACATATTGA
Source organism: Sus scrofa (assembly GCF_054392235.1). Lineage (NCBI taxonomy): Eukaryota > Metazoa > Chordata > Mammalia > Artiodactyla > Suidae > Sus > Sus scrofa. The sequence continues at coordinate 31,008,239 of NC_139393.1, forward strand.
TTGCTGTTGCTTGCGGTGTGCTTGCACCAGCGCGGGCAGAAGCGGGCGCGCTAGCACCCTCGCATTTACGCACACTCATTGAAATACACAACACATCCCCCCCGCCTCAGAAACGTACACGCGCAGCACCCCCCCCCCCGCGCGCACACACACACACACACACACACACACACACACACACGCTTCTGCACCTCATTTAGATGGGTCCATGCGCAACCAGAAGATGTGCGCCTCCCTTGGTATGGTTGAGTGTGTGGTGCTTGTGTGTGTGTACTGAAATCCATCAGGAAGACCGCAGCTACCTTATTCTGCAAGCATGCTGCGATTCCGGTTCCGTGTACATTGGATAAAGCAATAAACAGATCGCTGTCAAACTTTTTTTTTTTAATTTTCTCTTTTCCAGAAGAAGACGGTGGAGGCGCTTCTTCCGGTGGTTAAAAACTCAGGAGACCCTGCGGCGAGGCCCTAGGCTCCGCGGCCAAAGCTAGCGCTAGGCTCCGCAAGCCCGGCCGGTCTCCCATCTAACTGATCTAATCAATGGCCCTGAAGCTCCGGGCTCCAGGCTCCGCCCCCACCAGTCTCTCCTCTGCCTTCCATTGGGCGCGGGCCGAGGAGGCAGGGCCTTGCTCCTCACGCGGATTGGCTGGCAGGGAATCAGTATCAATGTTTAAGCGGCGGCGTGAGGTGAATAGAGTCAGTCAGCAAGAGGCGCTGGGGAGAGAGCAGGGACTGCGAGCCCCTCGGATGCGGCAGCGCGGAGGGCGGCTGGGGAGACGCTACTCCAACTGTTGAATTTTCACCTTTCATTTCCACCGATGCTTTGCTTGCGGAGATGGATTTATTTGCTTTGAAATCCGCATGTCTTTCGCAGGTTGTGAGCTGATCCTGACAGGCACCAGACTGAAAGAGACCACCCGTGACAGAAAAGAAGGAAAGGGGGGAAAAAAAAAACAAAAAACAAAAAAGCCCTCCACATCGGACTGCACAATTAACTACGCACACCGGTGCTGGACTTTGTGAATAGAGAACATTGAGAGGAAAATCGTGAACTATGATGCGGGGCTAAGCTGTGAACAGTCACTGTAATCCTAATTTTTCCCCCCCCAAGACTGAAAAATTTGGGGGTTCCTCACGCCTAACCAAAAGGGAAGGTTTTGCTTTTTTTTTTTTTTTTTAATAAATAAATACATCTAGCAAAACAGACGCCTTGCTTTCCAGAGCCTCGGACTCCGGCAGAAAGAGGTAGAGTAAAAAGTGCTGCTGGATTCAGCTTCACCTTCCTCCTTCCCTCCCTCCCTTTCTCTCGCTTTTTCTTTTGCTCCAAAACATGAATCTGGCTTTTCTTTCCGTAGAGTGAGTCAGAGAAAGCGTTAGGAAGAAGCAACAACTAATGTCTGTGAAGGGAGGACCATGAGGCGAGAGTGAATACGATTCGTTCCGCTGCTTCTGACTCATCCGGCAGATCGGAACACCTGCATTTCTGGATGTGTCATTCCCGTTTGTCGAGGCGCCGCGAGAACCCGAAATAATGTGTAGACAGACCCGTGCCTAGCAGCCTCTGGGTGGTAGCTCCCCGGGGTGGGCGCCCTGGGCTGGACCGCCGCGGCCGCAGCTCCTTTCCCGCTGCCCTCTCGAGTAGCCCGGAGAGACTGCGAGAGCGAGACTGCAGAATGTATCACGCCAAACCTTGATGTGTTCCTTTCATCCAGCCCACTCCTCCTACTATAGAAAAAATTGAAGCAAAAAAAAAAAAAAAAAAAAAAAGCCCGCACTTTATTCGTTTCAAATATTCACCACTTTTATTCCTCGCCAAGGTTTTCCTTTCTAGATGAAGAGGACTGGGAGGCAGGGCCACTGGAAGGAGATGCTGAATAGAAAGAAAAGAGAGGCACTTGACAGCCCAGCCCTGTGAATGCAGAGACTGTTTCCCTTCTAGTGAGAGACAGGGAGAGTGTGTGTGCGAGGACTGGGAGGGTGGCTCCCCCTTCCTTTTTATTCCTCCTCCCCCTCCCCCTTCAAATCTGCACATCCAACCATGAGTTGCCTGTTGATTTCCTTTCGCCTGGGAAGAAAAGCAAACTGGAATTAAACTGCATCGAGAGAAGTCCTTGCTCGCGGGGAGAGAATGGGATGGTAGCAGCGGCTACTGGCTTGGCGTAGAGAAATCTCAAGAGAGTGTGTTCTACTCTCAGAGGAGGAGATATATCTATATATTTTCCCCTCTCCCAATAGACTCACACCGCAAAAGCTGATCAGGCGGTGGCTTTCCTGACTTGGGGGAGAGCCTTTTCCGAGGAAGAGAGGGAGGAGCCTGGCGGAGGGAGGAAACTACAAATCGGGACACTAGTTTTTTGCGCTGCATTTCCTCCCCTCCCTTTGGCTGCTCGGAAAGGAGAGAGAGAGGGGGAAAAAAAGAAAAAGAAAAAAGAAAAGAAAAATAAAACCCTTGGCTGGGAGATGCAGTCCGCCGCCACCGCTGCCTCAGCCCGCAAAGCAAGATTAGATCTCTAAATGCAGCAAAACACTGCCTGAAAACAGACCAACCCGCGAGGCAAGCAGACATTTCACCGGGCTCCGGGGAAGCTTCAAAATATATCTGACTCTCTCTTCGTTGTTCCTCATCCCCATCAATTTCATCACAGGAGACGAGAAACAAGTAAGGATTTCACTTTCCGATCTGCCTGGAGACACACCTCCCCGCTCCCTCCCCCACCCGATGTGAAGAGTATTCCGGAGGCAAAAGGCAGGAGTGGATTTGCAGCGCCCTAGCGGGAGCGAGGAAAACCTACGGATTCTTTAGCTCATTATCATCCTTCTCAGACGCGATTTCCTTCTTATCGCTGGTCTCATCGCTCAAGTTTGAGTCGCCCGAAGTCCAGGCGGGAGAGACAAAGCCCCGGGCTTGTCCCCAGCCGCAGGGAGCCGCCGCCTTGCTCTGTGCCCCTGCAGCTCCGCTGCGCCGCTGCTTCTCGCCCAGTGCGGATGCTGTAGATCAACAGGTTCAGGGAACTTGAACCGAATAAGGAGAGACTGCGGGGTGCCGCAGCCCGGGAGCGAAAGGAAAGAAGGACCCACAGACTTGTAGCTCGCTTCGCGCGCGCACGCTGCGCCCGGGCCACAAGCTGGCGCGCACCCATCCATTTGCCCCTCCAGTCCGGCTGCTCCTGCCAACACCCCACCGGTCTGGGATGTACCTTTCCATCTGTTGCTGTTTCCTCCTATGGGCCCCTGCCCTGACGCTCAAAAACCTGAACTATTCGGTGCCGGAGGAGCAAGGGGCCGGCACGGTGATCGGCAACATCGGCAAGGATGCTCGACTGCAGCCGGGGCTTCCTCCCGCAGAGCGCGGCGGCGGTGCAGGTGGGCGAAGCAAGTCCGGTAGCTACCGGGTGCTAGAGAACTCGGCGCCGCACCTGCTGGACGTGGACGCCGACAGCGGGCTTCTCTACACCAAGCAACGCATCGACCGCGAGTCTCTCTGCCGCCACAACGCCAAGTGCCAGCTATCCCTCGAGGTGTTTGCCAACGACAAGGAGATCTGCATGATCAAGGTAGAGATCCAGGACATCAACGACAATGCTCCCTCCTTCCCCTCAGACCAGATTGAGATGGACATTTCAGAGAACGCGGCCCCCGGCACCCGCTTCCCCCTCACCAGTGCACATGACCCCGACGCTGGCGAGAACGGGCTCCGCACCTATCTGCTTACGCGAGACGACCACGGCCTCTTCGCGCTGGACGTCAAGTCCCGCGGCGACGGCACCAAGTTCCCAGAGCTGGTTATCCAGAAGGCATTGGACCGCGAGCAGCAGAACCATCACACGCTCGTGCTGACTGCCCTGGATGGCGGCGAACCGCCGCGCTCAGCCACCGTGCAAATCAACGTGAAGGTGATAGACTCTAACGACAACAGCCCGGTCTTCGAGGCACCCTCCTACCTGGTTGAACTGCCCGAGAACGCCCCGCTGGGCACCGTGGTCATTGATCTGAATGCCACCGACGCCGACGAAGGTCCCAATGGCGAAGTGCTCTACTCCTTCAGCAGCTATGTGCCCGACCGCGTGCGGGAGCTCTTCTCCATCGACCCCAAGACTGGCCTGATACGTGTCAAGGGAAACCTGGACTATGAGGAGAATGGAATGCTGGAGATCGACGTGCAGGCCCGAGACCTAGGTCCCAACCCCATCCCGGCCCACTGCAAGGTTACTGTCAAGCTCATCGACCGCAACGACAACGCGCCGTCCATTGGTTTCGTCTCCGTGCGCCAGGGGGCGCTGAGCGAGGCCGCCCCGCCCGGCACCGTCATCGCCCTAGTGAGGGTCACCGACCGAGACTCGGGCAAGAACGGGCAGCTGCAGTGCAGGGTCCTGGGCGGAGGTGGGGCGGGCGGCGGCGGCAGCCTGGGAGGACCGGGAGGGTCCGTGCCCTTCAAGCTTGAGGAGAACTACGACAACTTCTACACGGTGGTGACGGACCGCCCGCTGGACCGCGAGACACAGGACGAGTACAACGTGACAATCGTGGCGCGGGACGGGGGATCGCCTCCACTCAACTCCACCAAGTCCTTTGCCGTCAAGATTCTGGACGAGAATGACAACCCGCCTCGTTTCACCAAGGGACTCTATGTGCTGCAGGTTCATGAGAACAACATCCCTGGAGAGTACTTGGGCTCTGTGCTCGCCCAGGACCCCGACCTGGGCCAAAATGGCACGGTGTCCTATTCAATCTTGCCCTCACACATCGGCGACGTGTCCATCTACACGTATGTGTCTGTGAACCCCACAAACGGGGCCATCTACGCCCTGCGCTCCTTTAACTACGAACAGACCAAGGCTTTCGAGTTCAAGGTGCTTGCTAAGGACTCTGGGGCGCCCGCACACTTGGAGAGCAACGCCACTGTGAGGGTGACAGTACTGGACGTGAATGACAACGCTCCGGTGATCGTGCTGCCTACGCTGCAGAACGACACCGCTGAGCTGCAGGTGCCACGCAACGCAGGGCTGGGCTACCTGGTAAGCACTGTACGCGCACTTGACAGCGACTTTGGCGAGAGCGGGCGCCTCACATATGAGATCGTAGACGGTAATGACGACCACCTGTTTGAAATCGATCCATCCAGCGGCGAGATTCGCACGCTGCACCCTTTCTGGGAGGACGTGACACCGGTGGTAGAGCTGGTAGTGAAGGTGACGGACCACGGCAAGCCCACCCTGTCTGCGGTGGCCAAGCTCATCATCCGCTCGGTGAGCGGCTCCTTGCCCGAGGGGGTCCCCCGGGTGAATGGCGAACAGCACCACTGGGACATGTCTCTGCCGCTTATCGTGACTCTGAGCACTATCTCCATCATCCTCCTAGCGGCCATGATCACCATCGCCGTCAAGTGCAAGCGCGAGAACAAGGAGATCCGCACTTACAACTGCCGCATCGCCGAGTACAGCCACCCGCAGCTGGGCGGGGGAAAGGGCAAGAAGAAGAAGATCAACAAAAATGATATCATGCTGGTGCAGAGCGAGGTGGAGGAGAGGAACGCCATGAACGTCATGAACGTGGTGAGCAGCCCCTCCCTGGCTACCTCCCCCATGTACTTCGACTACCAGACCCGCCTGCCCCTGAGCTCACCTCGGTCGGAGGTGATGTATCTCAAACCGGCCTCCAACAACCTGACTGTCCCTCAGGGTCATGCTGGCTGCCACACCAGCTTCACCGGACAAGGGACTAATGCGAGCGAGACCCCAGCCACTCGGATGTCCATAATTCAGGTAGGAGACTTTTAGCATAACTGGGGCTTCACTGTTTTGCTGGTTTGGGAGTTGTCCTGAAATCTTTGGAACAGGACAAGCCACAGTGCCAGCAGCAGGGAGAGGGGAAAATTTTTAAATGAAAAGAATTTACACTTTTGCCACTGCCTGTACGACAAATTCAATACAAAGCTCCTCCCATGTAAATTGTCTAAAATCTACAAGATGTAAATGTCTTTTGTTGCATTTTTAAAGTTTATTTTTATAGGTTTTAAAATGTTTCCAGGGTTCAGTATTCATAGTTTATTTTACTTTATTTGTTGGTCTGAATTTCTTTCCACAACAGAGGATTACTAGAGTAGGAAAAAAAATGGTTTTATTTAATTCACTTTAATTTTTTTGATTCCATAAAAGTCTGATGCCAAAAGAAAGAAATGTATATGCAGATATTAAGTTAACTGCTTGAAGTACAGTAGAGCAACCGGTCAGAATCCCAGAGCCTGAGTCAGTTTGAGCTACCTTTCCACATATACCCCCCCAAATCAGTTTTATATTTAAAAAGTGTTTTAAATGACAATATGCTTGTTTATTCTTCAGTTGAAATTGCAGCATAATGCGTTAGTGTAGATTAAATTTTCGAAGTGTAAATTATGCTGTAAAGATCTTTCAACAGTTTGACAAAAATATTGGCTTTGGAAAATGACAAATAACTATGAAGTTTTTATTTACTTCGTCCTGTGATTCTCCTAATTTGTTTCACGTAGTCATTTAGGGGTGAACGGAGTACAGTGGAGAGGGGACTTATTCTGGGCTTTTGAAAACAGGAGGCAAAGTTGCACTAAAGGTAGTTGTGCCAAAAAGAATTCCAGGATACATTTAGTTTGCATACTGTGTAATTTCAGTATATTTAAGTGATATTTAATATATACTAGATAGTATAATTTAAAGTTACCGATATATGAAAAAAACTAGCTGATCCAGCATGGACCATAGACTCTAATAGCAGGTGACTGTACTGTGTCTACTTACTGCCTAGTTTCTTTTTATCCACTATTGAGTTGTGTCACAGAAAAACTTAATTTTTGCTTATTATGAATGTGTGTTACTACAAATTACTCTGGATGAGCAATACTTGAAATTCAATATTGAGATTAACTAAAAGTGACATTTTGGGAGGAAGATTAGTTTGGAACAAATGAGAATAATTCAGAGTTTTGTGCTTTGCAAAAGCAAATATGTTTTAGTGACACTTGACTCAGTAATGATTTTATAGTTAAAGTAGTGAAATTTCATAATATTATTCTTTCTAACATAAGTATAACAAATATCAAAACTCAGTAAAACATTTTCTGATAATAGTATAAAGTCCCTTGTAAAACTGACTCATACTTTATGCTCCTGAATACTTAAGTATCAATCGTAGTATTAAATCCCACTTTTTACAGTGTTTTCTATATACCAGTAGTCATGATTTTCTTGGAGTGCTACACGAAATTGAACAAGAAATTCCTCCCATGAAAAATTTTAGTTTCTATGAAAGTCTGTGACTATGTAAAACTGGCATTTATGTTTTCTTTAGAGGGAGATACAGTAAAATTTCTTTAGAAGTAGATACAGTAAAATACACACACACACACACAAATCATTTGCGATCATTTTTAAGTGTACATGTTGTATGTCTTTTCATATTTTTCCCATTGACAGCTAAAAAGATATCACAGAAGGTTAATGCTTCATCTTTCACTTCAAGTGCTATGAATTGAATTCTTCCTTAGGGTCCAATCAAAATGAAGTTTGTGCAGTAGAATTCTCAGCAAGCCTGATTCCTGATAAGATAAGTGAGGAACAATCTTGGCTGCGAAGGATCCAGGAGGTTTTGGGAGATAGGGGTCCCCACAACTGTTCTTGAAGCTGGTCATTACCCAAGGGAAGGGTGATGATGATGATAATGGTGATTCCTCTCATTAGCACTAAAACCTGAACCAAAGCAAATTTCACACACACACACACACACACACACACACACACACACGGAAAGAGATATTAAGCAGAAAACCAAAAAGACAAATTTCCTTGCTATCCCTTTTCTTCTGGAATCTTAATTCATGCCATAAACACCCAGAAAAAGTTTAAGTTCCTGAAAATTTTTTCCAAAGGGGCTCAGTTTCCCATATTTCTCCTGCCCTGGAAATATTCTCAAAATAAAATGTTAAAACAGGCACTTTTTTCTTTTTTCTGTTAAGTTTCTGCTGTCCTATAAGGAATGGTTTTTAAGTTCATAATATGTTAATTTCATTTTGAACGTGTCAGGTTTTCCTCAGTACCTATTATGGAGAACAGAGTAAATTGACTACAGTGATCTTGCTGCTTTTTCCTTCTTTTTAAAACTAGTGTGCTGCAAACACTTTGCGCTGAGGCAACATGTTCAAATTAAGGTGTTCAGGTATCCTATGCTCTTGTTTCAAGTGCATTTATTAGTGTGTGTTTATTGAACACAGCCTGCTGAGGACACACACTACTAATGTCAGGCCTATTTCTGGAGGAAGAATTTTAATCCACAAAGTACGATTGGACTAGTAGCTGCTAGCTCTGGTTTATCTTTATTTTCCAGTATCTTGTGTGCTGTTTAGAATGTGGCCAGTGTATTTCCATTGCCAAAATGAAAATAATACCATCATTGTTTTGAGATACACTAGTAAGGAATGGTGATATGAAATTGAGGAACTTTAGCATTTATAAGACTCACGATTGGAGCTAACTATTTCTCAAATGATTTTGTGTGAGTGACAGGATATAAAATTTTAAGGTTCATAGTTATAGGTTCTTGGTCATAAGAGTATTTTTATTGAAATTGGATGCAGAACAACCATGTGAGCTGGTGTAGAAACAGTGATTTGTGAGAAAGGATTTTATTGTGGGTTTTCTTCAAGTTTCTCAGCCCAAGTCAAGTCAGTCTATGAAGTGTTTAAAAATTGACTAATGATTAAAATAGCCTTTAAATTATGATTAGTGGAATCATAACACAACATTGTTATAATGAAATATTTTATTTATTTGAAAGCTATAAAAGTGATTTTGAAAAATAAGAACACATTTTGTGCTAGGAAAAGCAAATATATTATTGCACAAATTTATAAAAGCACACTTCAATAAGAACAATTTTCATGTGGGCTATTTCATAGGTTAATTATGAGAATCTAAAATCAAGCAGCGATCATTACTAATTGTCATAAGTAACTGCTAATTGTGGCTTATCAAGAAATATTTAAGTCTAAGGGTAACTTTTCAACAGGTTTTTTTCTATGAAGGTCTGGCTAAGAAGAGGGAGGAGGCTGGGGACTTCTCACTGGTGGGAGAATTTCCGATTTTGTTTAAACATCTGTGTTTTCAAAATTTTTTTTAACATGTAAAATGTAGTCATCTTAATATGCTGTCATAGGAGAATATATTGAGCCAGCAGAATAACATCTACCAAAATAAAATTTTAAAAGAATACGTCCTTACACAGTGTTTTACTGTTGAATTTTAAAATATTCACATTTTGGTTGACATTAGGTTCTTTAATCTGGAAGAGAGAATCCTTTTGATATCCCTGGATGGCCTTTTCAGTAAAAGCAAATTAAACACATGATAAATACTTACAGCCAATCCAAATATATAAAAATGAGATTGAGGCATAGAAGACTAAAGCACTGTAGTGTAGACAATAAACTCAGTGTCTTAGAACGAAAAGATGAAAGAAAAACATATCTTTCCTAGAAACCTTATCTGTTGTCTGCCTGTATTCCTACTTCTCTAAAATGAGGGGATTCTTGATGTGGGACTCAGATGAACCATGACCTTCAAACCTCGTACTCGAGTATGTTAGCAGATTCAGTAACAAACACAAAGGGTGTGAACAATTTTTTGTCATTTATGATTGTGAAGAATTTTTTGCAGTATTAGTCTATGATTGTTCAGTTTGACTTTCCATAAATTTGATATAAGTCCTCTTTCTAGGGGTTATGATAGGCTGAGTTGGAAAGGATATCCTTTTCTTACTGCCTGCCCCTAGGACAATCTGTCCAACTAGTCTTTGTTTTTTAAGTTTTTTTTTTTAAAGATAGAATTAATTCGTACTTCAAATTAAGAAGAGTACATCATCATAAAACATTTTCTGTTTTTTCATATATTAAAAGTAGTACAAATAAAGTAGGGATAAACTTAACTAAAAAGAAAGTCAATGATTAAGGTGTTTTGAATTTCTTAGGAGAAGAAAAATCCAAATCATTATCATCTTTCTAAATATACTGTTATTTTTATTTTTAGTTTTGTGCACCTGTGAAAATCTCAGCTCTAGCCTAATTTCTATGTGCATTTCCCTATTCTATAATAAATGAAAACGCAGAAAATATAACTTTTTTATTATAGAACAAAAACTCCAAGAATCACATTTTTTAATATTTACTTATAAGGTAGTAGCATCTTTCTCCGTTAGTTTTTAATTTTCAATAACATTTCCAAAGCATTAGCTAGGTAATACTTTATCATCCTTACACTGAACTGGTAATTATCAGTCTTTTAAAAATGTAGGAGTAAGATAATTTTTAATTACACTTAAATTATTTGAGTGAGTTTTATAATTTACTGGAGTTATATGAGTTAATTTTATAATTTCAATAAGTATTACCATATATAAATCTGCATGGAGGATTTTTGAAATATTATTATTGGCATCTCCATGTTATTTAAGGCTGAGTGTGATCAGGAAAAATACTGGATCATAGAAGTATGCCTTAGAATTCTTATCTTAACTAATTGAACACATTTATTAGTCAAGCAAAAAAAATTTGCATGTTCTAAAATGTTATATTTTGCCTGTGACTACTCTGATCAAACTACACACACCAAATAAAGATAAAAACAAACATATTTTCTAGGAACTTTTCCCTATAAACTGATGTTATAATACATATTATTCATTTTTTTTGGTGCATAGATACACATTTATATATAAAGTTAAAATAAGTAAATATTACCCAATATCATCTCCATTAAAGGATGAAGAAATATACATATTTAAAAAGAAAAAGCCCTAAAAACCTCCAGATATTTAGTACTGTTTTAAAATGTAATATTAATACTTTACCATGTTTCACTACCATTGTCAGATTTCACATTTTTCACTGTTAGAGCTGCTTAAGTAATATAATACAGTAGCAATATATCTATAAAAGTAAAATATGTGCATTAAGAAAATATTTTATATTTTTTTTAAAGATTTATTGCAGTAAAGATTGGCTCTGCCCATATTTATGAAAATGCGAGCAATAATATTTCCTGGCAAAATTAGAGTATATGTATACATGTATACATGTCTTTATATTTTCAGTGTAATATATGTAAATACTCAAGCACAAACATTAGCCCATTTTTATACTTTTTTTAGTTCAAAGGTAGTTCTCTTTTTAAGGATGAGCTCAAACCTTTATTTTTCTTTGAAAATATGTTAAAACTTGATCATCTCACTCTTTTAAAGTTTCAAGCATTTTGAAGTTCCTTAAAGCAGAGCCAGCTATTGGAAAGCAGTTCAGGAACAACTGGCTTTCAATGGGCAGTAGGCTGGAGTTTTACGTAGATTAAGAGGAAAACAAAATCTCATCCAAGCTTCTGGTTCTTTGGGGAGGATGGCGGGATGGCTGGAGGCACTATGAGAGTATGTGCTGATAGCTTGATGATGAAATAACAGGAGGAAGATGAAGCCACTAGATCTGGGCTCATGACAGTTAAGAAGTGAAACTTAGCTCCCCTCTGCTCATTCTGGCAATACACTCAATAGTGGGTACATTCTTACTCAATAGTGGGTGCATTCTTACATTCTTACCTGCTAATTATGATATTAGTTATTACTCCAGAATGTATTCCCCTCAGTGATGCTTCTGTTTAATAAATCCCACAGGGCATTATCTTAAAGCCGTATTTTAGTAAAGCCATTAGGGAAAGGTTTTCTTTTTTCTTTTTTTTTTTTGTATTAAATTCCTTCAACCAGTGACTGTGTATTTGTTTAAAAAAATGGCATAAAGTCGTTTTGCCTAGCAGTTTGAAGATGGTGTGACTTTTGCCACCTACCTCCAAAATACTTTTAAATCTTCATCAGAACTACACTGATCTATTGTCAACCTATTCTAGGAAAGGAGACATTGACAAGAATTCCCTTCAATGGCGCACAGTATTTTACAGTTAGTCATAGCTTTCACCACTAGCTTTGACAGTGATGCATTGCTATCCTTTGCTCTCCTGAAATAAATTATCTATAATAAAGTAGTTCTTAATGACATCAACATCCCCTGCTGTGACTAAGCAGAACCTTGCTCTTACTTCCTTGCTACTGTAGAAGTATAAATTTAATATTTTTAAGGTAAAGCAAAAAAAAAAAAAAAAAAAAGAGAGAGAGAGAGATATGATACAGATGCAAAATTGTGGCAGCGGGGGTGGCATTTTTCACTTGCGTGTACCATGTTCTTCCAGGGATAGACTGTAAAATTGGTTTCAGGCAGTGTTTGAGAGAATCTATTGATACACAAGTGACACAATTCTATTTGTCTGTTCTGGTCCTAGTGACATTCTCATAACTGGTATTTGTAGGCTCTGCCCTGGATCTAGTCTGGGGAGTTTGTTTTATTGTAGTGAAATGACTCTTACAGTTCATTGAGCATCTAGCCTCACTGTGCTAAATATGATTGGCACGTTTGCATATATTTATTCAAAAAATAAGGCAGTTAAACAGCATAATTATGGGAAAACAAATCATAACAATAAAAGACCATTTAAGTTAACAAGCTTTGTGATCAAAGGATAAATACAGGTTGGATAAATGTAACTTTAGATGTTACTAATCTGCATAAATAGACTTTGGTCTGATTAGCGGAATGGAATATATTGAAATAATTTAATAGTATTAGAAATGCATTTTATTTCAGTCATTTTGAAATATTTAAAGATCTGAGCTATTTTTCTTTATGTTTCTATTTGATGAAATGAGCATGAGCTGTATTTATGTTAAATGAAAAATGGGCAACTTGAAGATGAATAAAATCTTGTAAGTTTCTGCTTGGTGGAATACACCCTGTCTAAACAATATTATTTTTTTGACTTGTAGTGTTTTTGATTGATTTTTAATTAGTGGGACACATTAAAGGACAATTTCTTGTTTACTTCCTTTATCAGCGCAGAGCAGCCTTTGTGGAATATGAAAGAATAAGCGTTAAAGCTCTATTTCAAGTTTCCAAAGCTATATATTCATTATTGTCTTGTAGATATGTACTCTTTTTAAGAACCAATGGATGCATGCTTGTAAATTACGTAGATAATGACTTTATATTCTCAAAGTTTCGATTGCTATTTTAATGGCATATATATTTTAAAATAACAGATTTAACTTGCAATGTGACTTTAATTTCTTTCCAACAACTATGGTGCCTTAGGTATATTTCTTCTGCTCTTTTTTGGTGGTAATTTAAAAATGTAATTTAAGCATAAGTCACAGTTGGTATACTTCTTTATAGTATTTCTATCTGAATCCTTAATAAGCATTGTTTAGCAATAATTGGGTTATACTTATGCCTAGAATTTTCATATCCTCCAATCAGTAAACTCAAATTGAAATATACATATAAATCCTAAATTTTGATAGATTTCTTTTACAAAGCAGAATTGCAACAGGCATTTTATTGTAGGCAGAAATGGTCATAGGGTCATAAATTCATTTTTACTTTTGTAATCCAATTTTAGATTATTGATGTCTTGGAAAAATTCTTAAATTTTTACGTATTTGTAGTACAAACACCTGTATCAGTTTTGAAACCTAAAACTAGTTTTTAACCCTTATGACACATTATTCCTTTTCTCTTTACAGACCCCAATACAAAATCCCTTGTTACAAACTCTTCATTTTGTTTTACCCACAGCGTAGTTTACCAGAATATAATGAGATTATTTTAGGACTGAATTTGAAAGATTTTTGCTATTCTTCCACTACACCAGAGAAATTGCATATGCAGAGCTCATATTTATAAAAGCAATTGATCTACAGTTATTATGAAGGAGATTATCTAGCCACAGTGTAAAGTGGCAAAGTGCAATTTTATTGAGGTATCCATTTCAATAGATGAGGTAACAGTAAGAAACAAAAATGCTTGAGAAAAAGTATGTTTAAAATCTTGGCAATCTAAGAAAAAAAGTTATTTAGTATTTGGAAAAATAGAACTTAACTTCAAAATAGGACATTTTCTAAGTTCAAACTTGATAATTCCTTAGTGATACATCTTTATATAAATATTAGTCATCAAAACTTTCTGAGCAGCTTGAAACGTGATTTGCTTTGATTTCCATAGTTCTGTCATCAAGAAGCCAGCAGATCTTCTAAATATTGGTGACTTCTGTTATGGTGTCTTCTTAAGGCACAAAATTCTATTTGGCTTTGGCAATTTTACATCTGTTTTAATATAGTTTATCCCAAATCAACTAATTGCATTAAGAATGTGAATAAGAGGAGTTACAAGTCATGCAAAATGAAAGAGAAATCAATCATCATTATTAGCATTCCCATTAAGGTAGAATTAAAGATTACATACAAACTTGCCTTCACATAGTTTCAAGTCAAGACATTCGGTTGCATTCTTTCTGTGATTATTTTAGCTTTGCAGGACTTTGTGTAACATTAAAGAATTGTTTTTCTTTTTGTTTATGCCAACATTTAACCTCTTATTTCAATCCTTATAGATTAAATCGGAAAGTTTCTGATTACTGAGAAAGGTTTGGAGATGATACAGATGACTCTTACTTAGCATGGAAAGCATGGGATGCATTTGTAATTTTAAGAACAATGAAATATGTCAGTGCTCATGCATGAACCTAAGTGTAGGGTAAGACGGAATTATTGGTAGCAGAGATTATATGAACCATAGGAAATATTTTAATAGAACACATAGTTTGAAAAAAGTAGTTCATAACCTTACATTACACTTGTAATGTTTGGTAGATGCACGGATAGTAATTATTAGCTAAATTTCCAGATCCTGACCTTCTAGGAAAGCTACTATTTATTCCTAGATGATAATAAGGCAGGAAATAAGAAAACTATCCTACTAAAGAAATCATACGCACAGGCAAGATAAGGGTTATTGACAAAAGCCTATTCTGCTTTGTGGCTCTGAGTGCAGACATGCCAATACCAAATGAAGCACTGTGGCTAAAATTGGGAGAAACTAAATGACAGGGAATACATTTAAGGCAACCTTCCCCTCGTCCTGATTTTGAGCAATGTTTTCTACATTTTTTTTTTTTTTTTTTTTTTTTTTTTTGCACAACCAAGACAATTACATAGTAGTTTGGGTTAGAATGCATGCCCAGTTCCCCATCTCAAAAACCAATTTGTTACCACCTGTGGCTATTTCTATTAAAAAAAAGAAACATAATTACCACGAGTCTCAGCAGTCTTAGAGTAAATTTTTGCAATTACAATACTTCCCTTGGGCAGATGTGTGAAAATGGCAGATTAATTCCTACCAGGATCTTTCTGTTCCTCATGCATTTTCAGGTTTGGTGTTGTCTGCTTATTAGAGTTTCTCTGTTTGCTCTGGTTAAAGGTTATGTCAGTGTTTCCATAGGAAATCCCTAGAAATGAAGATCCACCAGTCAGCCATTAAATTTTGCGTTAGGTGAAAAGTTGACATATAACATCTCAGCAAAGGAGTAGATAATATTTTCCATTGCACTCCTCTGTTGCCTGGTTAAAGTTTGTGGTAAATGGTAGTAGGACCACTTGGCATGGTTGGGAAAGCAGGTAAAAAGGGAAAGTGTTGTCTTTTGAATTATAAAATGATATCTAATCAACAGAAGTCAGTGGAAATATTTTTATATGATGCTTGATTAAAGATCCTTAATGCATGAGAATTTTAAAATTCTTGAGAGTGGAAGGCCCAGTTTTGAGGCTGGGTGGCTAACAGGAGGTTTAACACTCTATAAATTTCCATTTATTCCTTCTTTTCATTGTGGTATGTAAATTCTATTCTTAATAAAGATCTAATTGATCTCCGTACAAAATAATTAATGTTATTAAGTCGGAACAGTTTTAAATCTCTGGGTCAATGTTGTAACTACTGGTGAAGTTAATTTGTCACAGAGCAAAATGTTTGAGGACAGTGACCACATCTTTGTTGTTATAGTTAAGGCAAAACTAGCCAGGTTTCTAATACATAGTGGGCACTTAAAAATATGAATTATTTGTAATGTCTTATGATCACTGATCAAATATGAACTGGAACTTGGATTCAAATCTAGAAGTTACTAAGTTCAAATGTAAGGTATTATTTCTAGAAATATGCTGAAATAATGATCTGTTGGTAAATAATTTATTTGAAAGTAGTTTATTTGATAATTTTTATTTATAGTTGTTGCCTTTTTAATTATTGCAATGAAAATTTCTATAGAGTTCTATTGATGATATTACCAGTTCAGGGGGAAAAAAGTAAAAAAAAAGGGTAATAAAGGTTTATAATTAATTAAGAGCATCAGGCCTTCCAGAATGTAGAAATATACATGTATATAAAAATTCAGAGATGTATTTATATTTATATATATAATATACAGTATATGTATCAAGAGAAAATAGGGTCAGTAAGGGAATACCTTTCATCTTTTACTCTGTTACTTAGTATGGTTTGTAAAATATTGAAACTGTGTAATTCAGATATCATGTCTATGTGTTAAGCCTTTAAAAATCACACAGCTCTGGAAAATTAAGAAACAATGTGATCCTTTTTTCTAAATTTTGATTATTTTTCCTTTATTGTTTCATTTTGTTTTAATTAAATTAAAGATAATTGTATTTTAGAGACTCAATAAAATATAAATACATATTTTCTATGAATTTTTAATGAAATGAAATTATAGATAAACCTTAAATAGTAATTTTAGGATTACATTTGCTTGTATTTGTTGGCATATAATTTTGATTTAATCACCTTGATACCAGCCATTTGCCATTTGATAATGGGAAAAGAAAATCACCATGGGTAGTTTTCAAACGTATTTATTAATAATAACCCAACTTACAAAACTTAAAGTTTCAGAATCTCTCTTGTGTAGATGATATGAAATTTCAGTTCACATATTGGGGAAACAAGATATATTTTCATATAAATGCTATTTTCCCATATCATTATTGTTATTTAAAACACATCCAGGAGTTTCCTGGTGACTCAGAGGCTTAAGGATCTGGTGTTGTCACTGCTATGGCTTGGGTCACTGCTGTGGTTCAAGTCACTGCTGTGGTACAGGTTTGATCCCTGGCCCTGGAACTTCTGCATGCTATAGGCACAGCCAAATAAATAAATAAATAATAAAAAAAGTAAGTGAAGTAAGTCAGAAGAGAAAGACAAATACCATATGATATCACTTATATCTGGAATCTAATATATGCCACAAATGAACCTTTCCACAGAAAAGAAAATCATGGACTTGGAGACAAGACTTGTGGTTGCCAAGGGGCAGGGAGAGGGGCAGGGAGTGGGATGGATTGGGAGCTGGGGGTTAATAGATGCAAACTGTTGCTTTTGGAATGGATTAGCAATGAGATCCTGCTGTGTAGCACTGAGAACTATGTCTAGTCACTTATGATGGAGCATGATAATGGGAGAAAAAAGAATGTATACATGTATATGTAACTGGGTCACAATTGCTGTACAGTAGAAAAAAATTATATTGGGGAAATAACAATAAAAAAATAAAAATCTGCTGGTTGCAGAGTTGTTCAATCCACAATCATTAAATCAAGAATAAATAATGAAATAATTAAAATCTTAATTGAAATACTTTACTACTTTTAAGGTATTATTAATGTTAATTACTATGTATCTGAATTGTAAATTTTGATTGCAAAACCAATGTCAAACCATAAGGAGAGTTGTCAGAATAAAGGCTTCAAGTAGAATGAACTTTCAAACCATGTTTAAAAAGTTAATTATTCTTATTTGCTAGAGTAGCTGAGATTCAAAATGATGGAAAAAATAATGGAAAAGGAGCATAGAAATATAAATCTAAGAAGTTTAGGATTCATTGTCAATTAACGTTCATAAAGAAGAGATTTTCAGAAAGATTAAACTGATAGTGCCAAATATTATGTAAGATTAGCCTACAAATAAGTTCTCAATGAGGACATTTATATACACCATTATCTAAACATTATAGTTCAGATCCATTTGGAAATTCAGCCTGGAATATTTGGCATTTGGGAAAGAAAGCCCATCAGCAGTGAGTGTTGCTCTCTCCAGACAGAAAGTCAGGCAGGATCTTGGTTTCATGTCACTGCAGGAGACCTATATCTCTGGAGCAGATAGTCTCTAAGACACAGTAGATCAGAAACTGGACCTGTAATGTTCATAATCTGTCCGAACTTTACTTATTTCTCAGAGTGTACTCATTCTTAAACTGTCATACATGATTTTTAATTAATTAATTAATGGCCACGAGTGTGGAAGTTCCTAGGCCAGGGGATTGAATCCAAGCTGCAGCTGCAGCAACATGGGATCCTTTAATGCACTGTGCCGGGCCAGATATGGAACCCATGCCTCTGCAGCAACCAGAACTGCTGCAGTCAGGTTCTTAACCCACTGTGCACAAGGAGAACTCTCATGCCTAAAACAAAGAATACAGCTGAGAAATGTGACTTCCAAATAATGTTACAAATGTGAATGCTTTGCAAATATACTAGTTTTCATGTGTTTAGTTAGTGTTTGCATAAAACTGCATAATCTAAACACAAGTATCATTTGTTTAAACATTTCTAAAAGTTGTTTAAATATTTGAAAAATATCGCTTGAAACATAATTTGAGTAAAGAAAATGGAAAGGAATTATTATTTATGTCTTATACAGGCCTGTTCTAATTCTTTTCTTCGTACTCTTGCTCTCTGATCTCTTTTCTGTGATATCCATTCAGAAAATATATCAGGGATACCTCAAGAACCTTGCACATCTATAAAAAACTTATATATGTTTTTAAAATTTAGATATATATGTTAGTAAGACCATAGTAACATTTATCACCAGATTAATATTTAACTGTACACTTATACCTCAGTATCTGTGGAGGATATATTTTAGGACCCCTGTGGATTCCAAAATCTGAAGATGCTCAAGTCTCTTATATAACATGGCATAGTATTTGCATATAACCTACGCACATTCTCCCATCCACTCTAAATCATCTATAGATGACTTCCAACACCAAATGCAATGTAAATGCTATGTGAGTAGCTATAAATGTGATGTAAATGCTAGGTAAATAGTTGCCAGCATGCAGCAAATTCATATTTTGCTTTTTGGAATTTTTAGGGATTTTTTTCCCTCAAATACTTTCTGTCTGCGATTGGTTGGATCTGGGAATGTGGAACCTGAGAATATGGAGAGTCGGCTATATAATCTTGGACTTGAGATTCATATAGTTGACTTTACATAATGGCACTATATCAAGGTGGGCTGGATTTCAGATGGATTGGGTTGCTAGTGTTGTATTTGGCATTATTCAAATCCATTCAATAGACTAGAAATATATTTATTTAGTTAAAATTGAAAAGCTTCTTGGATTTCCATTAATTTAGACTTGGGTATATATTTTAAGAAGTGTTGATTTTCTTTTTATATAAAAACAATAAAATAAACCTCTCCACATGATTCCCTCTTTCTGTTCTTTAGGCAAGAATGTGCTCTATTGAGATATGGAAGAGTTAGAATCCTCCACCTGACACTTTCCAAAAAGAATACTTAATTTTTTTTTTACCTCTTGATAAACTTTCTTTATATATTTATGCCTATGCATGTCAGAGGAAAAGACCAAATCCATTCATAACATTAGCAAAGAAAATTTTTAGTTAAAGTTAGAGTTCATTAAAATTATTTTCATGTGGAATTTCCCATTAAGCCTCAGTGAACTTGAGCTTTATTCAAAAATTCATTGTTTAACTAGAGAAATTAAATGTCCAAGGACACATCTGTTACATAATGATACTGTAGTTTGGATTTTGTTTGGTGAAAGTATGGGAGGGTCTTGGAAAGGCACAAGGGGCAGAAGAGGGAAAGGAGCGCTGATTCGATATCTGCAGGTAATATGATATAAATAATTGGGAAATGGAGATATTATTTCCTTTGGTAAATTGTAATAAACCTATTATCTTGTTAGAACATTAAGATAGAATCAACACGTTGGGAAACAGATAAAAGGTGCATGAAAGCATTTAAAATTCAATCATTAGGTTTTATTGCACCCATCTGCTCCCAGGAAATATAATTGGAAATTTGATTCATTGACCTTTAACTGCCATTTTGGATCATGGTTTTCAAGTTGAAGTTAATTTGTTAAGGACATAGTCAGTACATTTTTAACACAATTACGTTTTTGAACAAAAATTTCAAAAAATAAAATCAGGCTTAATGGTCTTGTGCATATCTGACAAAGAATCAGCATAGTTATTTAATCCTGGATTGGTTAAAGCAACTAATGTTCAACTCAATTAAGGTTTCTATTAACTAGAAAGACTGGTGAACTTTTCACTGCTGTTTTATTTATTTATTTATTTATTTATTTATTATTTTTTTGGTGGGTTGTACCTACGTATTTCTCTTTTTTTATTTTTTTTTATTGTTATTTCCCCAACACTTTTATTTTCCCCCACTATACAGCATGGGGACCCAGTTACACATACATGCATATGTAATTTTTCTCCCATTGTCATGCTCTGTTGTAAGTATCTAGACATAGTTCTCAGTGCTACACAGCAGGATCTCATTGCTAATCCATTCCAAAAGCAATAGTTTGTATCCTTTAACCCCATGCTCCGAATCCACCCCACTCCCTCCTCCTCCCCCTTGGCAACCACAAGTCTATTCTGCAAGTCCATGATTTTCTTTTCTGTGGAAAGGTTCATTTGTGCTATATATTAGATACCAGATGTGAGTGATATCATATGGTATTTGTCTTTGTCTTTCTGACTTACTTCACTCAGGATGAGAGTCTCTGGTTCCATCCATGTTGCTACAAATGGCATTATTTCATTCTTTTTTATGGCTGAGTAGTATTCCATTGTGTATATATACCACCTGCACTGTTGGTGGGAATGTAAGCTGGTACAACCACTATGGAGAACAGTATGGAGGTACCTTATAAATCTATACATAGAACTACCATATGATCTAGCAATCCCACTCTTGGGCATATATCTGGAAAAATCTTTCCTTATAAAAGACACATGCACCCACACATTTATTGCAGCTCTATTCACAATAGCCAAAACATGGAAACAACCCAAATGTCCATTGACAGACAATTGGATTCACTGCTGTTTCATTCACAAACTCCTATTCCTCATTAACTATTCTCTGGATCCATAGTATACTACATTTATACTTAACATCCAATTATGCTAAATAACCTATCAGGAAAAAAAAAGCAACATTCAGTGTTTCAGGTGAGCACCCTTCATTTCAAAAATTTTGGCACTCTTCAAGCCCCTTTCAACCAACATAAATATACCACAGAAACTTCTGCAAATATTTCTTAGGTCTTTACTCAGAAGGGTGATATATGATAAAATTTTATGCCTCACACGAGAAATGCATTATGTAGATTGATCATGATTTCTTGTAAGCATCTGTGTACTGCTTTGCTTACTGAAGTTCATGTAACTTGGAAGAGAATCATGGTTAGACAAGTGTTTCCTCCGCCTAGGAGATCAAATTTTTGAAATATTTGCATAGTGACGAGCCAGATGTACACAGCTTAACCTTATAATCCCATTTCACAGCTTTTCCAAATACTTGGAAACTTGTTAAGTATGAAGCTGATTATTTTGGCAGCATAGCTCCATTAATAGGATTCAGAGCTTCCTTATTTACAAGCCAGTGCTGTTAATATAATCTGGTATATTAAATTAACATGGACACTGAAAAAGTAGAATCCATTTAAGGGCTAATTGACAGAGAAGCTTTTCAATTTTTTTTTTAAATTGACATCTTAATATTAGAATATATGTGTTGCAGGTGAATGATATAAATGTTTGGTTACTATGATACTACCATTTTGGTGTGAAGCAATTATTACTCAGATTCCTCATACTTCTATCAAAATGTTGCTATAAGCCACTGAAGATCAAACATCTGCCCTTTACAAGCATTCTTTTCAGCATCATCTCAGTTGCAAGGTCTCGCATACTATTTGACATGTGAAATTATTTTAAATGCACTCATCCTTTTTTTTTAATGAATAGAGGCAATACAAAGTAATGTAATAATGTGTCATGATTTTCATTATGCTTATTTATTGGTTCTGCAATAATAGATGGAGAGCTTATTGTTATGCTTTCAGCTTGAGCTGTTTATGCACCATGCAACTAGGTGCACCATTTCATATTCGTGTTCTGTCCTCCCAAGAAAAAAGGGGATCAGGATCCTTAAATCAGATTAGGAAGAGTTTTATACATTGTCGTTTTTATATTAAGTGCACAGCTTTTATAAACTACCTGACTCTGCTTGAATAAACTCATGTTCCTTCAGAGAGAAGAAAAACCTATTTTTCAAACTATATTTGACAACCAGATTCCCCGTTTTATAAAGAAGGAAGGAGAAAACAGACTATCAGTGAAGAGAACAATTTTTTTCTTTTTCTATCTCTTTTGGGAAAATTATCTACTTTGTGTTTTGTATTTATACAAAAATGTGTCTAATGCACCAAAAATAAGGACACATAGTATTTTTAACATTGCTAATCATCAGGGAAATGTAAATCAAAACCACAATGAGATATCATCTCACACCTGTCGGAATAGCTATCATCAAAAAGAACACAAATAGCAAATGTTGGCCAGGATCTGGAGAAAAGGGAACCCTTGTACACTGTTGACAGGAATATAAATTGGTGCAGCCACTGTGGAAAATAGTATGGAAGTTTTCAAAAAACTGAGAATAGAACTTCCATATGACTCAGCAGTTCCACTCCTGGTTATATATCTGAAAAAAAATCAAAATCACTAATTTAAAGATACATGTATTCCAGTGTTCATAGCAGCATTATTTATAATTTCACAGATGATATGGAGGTAACCTAAATGTCCATCCACACATGAATGAATAAAGAAGATGTGATATATACTCAGTCATAAAAAAGAATAAAATGTTGCCATTTTGCAGCAACATGGATAGACTTGGAGGGCATTATGCTAAGTGAAATAAATCAGAGAAAGGCAAAATCTATAAGATATCGCATATATATGGAATCTAAAAAATACAATAAACAGGAAACATACTCACAGATATAGAGAACAAATTAGTGGTTCCAGTGGGGAGAAGGCAGGGGCAACATAGGGGTGGGGGAGTGAGAAGAACAAAGTATTGAGTGTAAGTTAGGCTGAAAGACGTATGGTTCAACATGAAGAGATAGCTAACATTTTGTAATATGGCGCCAGCCTACGCCATATTTACTTATTTTTTCATGGCATAGTCCAAAACTGAAATTGCTCCACTGAGACTGTGTGGTAAATGGAAAGTGACCTTTAAAATTGTATTTAAAAAAACAACAATTTAACAGTTCTGAAAAAAAAGGAACTTAAAAAAAAAGAAATTCATTGTTTTTACTAGGAGGGGCAGCTAACCATCCTTCAAGGCCAAAGACACTGAAAATTAATTTACATATTAACTGGCACAAATCTGAAAACAGCTTATATATTATATATTCTTTTTGTTGTTTGTTTTTAGGGCTGCACCCAAGGCATATGGAGGTTCCCTGGCTAGGGGTCGAATAGGAGCTGTAGCTGCTGGCCTACACCCACAGCCACAGCAACACCAGATCCAAGCCGCATCTGCGACCTACACCACAGCTCACAGCAATCCTTAATCCAATGAGCAAGGCCAGGGATCCAACCTGCATCCTCATGGATGCTAGTCAGATTTGTTTCCACTGAGCCACAGTGGGAACTCCTATATTATGTATTCTGAAAAGCTAAGTGACTGGTATTTGTCAAGGTAAAACTAGAGAATGTTTGTCCAGAAGCTCTGGCATACCCAGAAATTATTTAGATAGTGACATTAAATAAAGTTCTGAGAATAATTATACATTTTAATAAAATAAATTTGCTAATACTTCCCAAAAAACCCTACCTAGAATTAGGTGACCTATAAAGAATTCTTCAAGGACAATTGAGATATAAATATATAAGAAGATTTTTGGACTTTCCTTTTCTTTCTTTCTTTCTTTCTTTCTTTCTTTCTTTCTTTCTTTCTTTCTTTCTTTCTTTCTTTCTTTCTTTTTTCTGCCTTTTTTTTAGGGCCATACCTGTAGCATACGGATATTCCCAGGTTAGGGGTCTAATCAGAGCTATAACTGCCAGCCTACGCCATACTTATTTATTTTTTCATGACATAGTCCAAAACTGAAGTTGCTCCACTGAGACTGTGTGGTTAAGATCCAGGTAATGCTGGTCTACTGCCTTTTGGCTTCAACTACTCTATCATCGAACTGGAAATTTCAATTAGCTTCCTGGGATGAATTGGCAATATTTGACCTCAGGGCCTTTCTTGTTTCATTTTTATTAAGTCAATAGTGTCCTTAGAAGAAGAGATTTTACTCTTGGGATAAACAACAACTATTACAAAACCTTAATATGCAAAAAATCATTTTTTCATTAAAATAATTCCAAGTTATTTTTCAGTATGTGTGTCTTTGACTTTTTTCTTCATTTTTAAATAATAAGTGACTATATTTTTTTCCTTAATTTTAAGAGGATTTCTTACTGATTGGAAAAATTCACTAAGAAAAAAAATCAGTGCTTGGTGTTTAGTAAGAACACATTACATATTTGTGAACTGAAGAGAGAAAGTAGCATTTAAAACATTTTAATTGCTGATAATTTAGTACTTAGAGGTAGCTGTTGCCAGCTTTTTGGTTTAAATTCACCATCCTTTCTCTAATTCTAAAATCTGAAGGACTCAGACATGAACTGATATGAGGCTATTTTTAACCTTTGTTAAAAACACTTAGTGTTTCCTATCAATATTTCTTACCGAAGTAATATTAATCTGTTCGATTTCAGGGTGTTGTATCAGTCCCTTCTGGGATGGGTAATACATGACACACACAAACATATACCTCACTAGATTTTTTACAATAAGTGGTACATACAACACAATATTGTAGCCTATGATATTTCAATTTTAAAAAGTGGTATATATGAAACGTGGTATATTAAACTTCTTTTTACTTAAAGTTATATAAATAGTTAACTTAGATATCTTTCTATGTCAATGATGTGGTTTCATACCAGTGTTGGAATTCTGGGCCCATTAATTGCTATATTATAATTTGTTTAATCAGCTACTCTCTGATTGACAGATATTTACACTAAGATTCTATTACCGAGGGCTTGATTTACAAAAACAAAAAACTTTCTTTTCAGTCCAGACCAAGTTACCTAAGCTTTTTTTTTTTTTTTTCTGTTTTCTTCTTAGGTCTAATAATATTTGCTACTTACAAGATTGTCATAATTGTTAAGGATGACATATGATTATGCTTATATAGAATATTGACAACAATAAATTCTGAATAATTATTAACATATATTATTATTTTTGTCAATAGCAGAAGAAACAAAACAGTTTGGGACAGTTAAACTTGAGGGTACTGATACATAGACATATTCCCTGTAAAAACAATATTTTAATTGCCTCAGTGTTTGTAATTATACAGGAGTACACTTTTATTCTAGATTATTTATGATTATAAAAAAGTAGTTTGATTGGAATGATGATTTGTTTTACTGTAAATTTCTATTTAGACCCCTCTAAGCCAAGGGAGATCACTTTTGTTTTAATGTAAAGTAGACATTTTAAAATGTGACCAATGTTTGGAATACCATCTTATAGAAATTGGTTTCTAGGTATCTAAAACTTCTTAAGCTACCCAAATAAACACTTAAGTGGAAAGATATTATTGAGTCTTCTTTAAGAACTCTGCTTTTTATACAGGGAGACCTTGTGGGAGGAAAAGCTCACATCAGGTAGGAACTGAAGAGAAGTTTCCACAAAAGAACTGCTGTCGGGCAAGGAACACTAGAAAGTTAGAGACATATGATAGCATCTGATTTCATTTACACTTCTTTGCATGTGAGAAAACTGAAGCACAGAAATGCTACCATAACTTGCCAGGAATAGAGAACTAATGTCATCTGACTCAGACGTTAGGGTTTTTACTCCTACACCAGTTGGGTATCATGCTGATATGCATTTCTATTGAGGTATCTATAGAGGATGAGAATATCCGATAGCCAGAAAATCACTGCTACGAAGTAATGCAACTAGACTGCAGGTCAATTTGGAAGAAAATTCTTTAAGGTCTCCACATAGTAAGCCTCAAAAACTCTGCTGGAACCTACATGTAACACGTTGCTACAGGGTCTTTCAAACGGGAAACCAGCAGTAGTGTCAAGAAGTTCTGTAGTTGGTCCTGTATCGTGAAAATTCTTCCAAGTTTTGGAGACTCCAAAGCAGCTCAGGATTCTTAGATTGATCTGAGAACTGGTTTTGATTCTTTTATTCTCATCAAAATTTTCCCGAAGACATCAATGCTTTCATTTGTATTTATTCAGAGCTGAGCATTTAGAGGAACGAAGCCATCCAAAGGAATGTGACCTTGTATTAGAACTCTGTAAAGTGTTGATTAATGAGCATTATTAGAATGAAAATAATCTGTAGAGTTAGACAATGGTAAATAGAATAGAAAGCAAAGTGCAGTACATACAGAAACAAGATGAATCAGAAAGTACTTGCAGTTTTTTTATTTGAAAGAGTACAAAATTTTTGAGTCAAATGAAACTTGCTCATATTACTTACTCATATTGGGACTTCCAGCTAGTCTTTCAAGAATTCAAGACCTCAGTTTCTCCATCCAAAAAGTAGAAATATTTGTAATGACCCCAGCTGGTGAGGCTGAAAGAAATAATAGACTTGGAAAGGTTGTATTTTCACCCTGCAAAATATGCAAGGAAGCACAGGAGACAAAGGACTGAGAACTGAAGTTATTTTCCCTGGGAAAGAATGGGTTACTCTGATTCTAAGTACACTCTAGAGGAACTTGTAATACAGTTCAGAAAATTTTGTGCATCTATCTAAGTGCATTTTGTTTTCAGGGGTTCCCATAATGGTGCTGTTTCTGCAGTTTTAAATCATTTGCAATTGAATATAAACATGCTACAAATCACCTAAAACCTAATCCACTTAAAAGTATGAACAGTTTTTCAATCCGGTACCTTCCAAATCCATACTCTGTGAAGAAGTCTATGTCCTTCAGAGGATGAAAATGACTTGTATTTTTTCCTAAACCATGACCTAATTAGCATAGTGCATATGTGAAAATGCCTCATTACTGTTTTATCTACGGGAGTAAGTAGAGCAAATATGTTAATTATATATTTAAAAACTGAGACAGTCTTTCTAAGCCAGGAGCCTGTAACGTATTTTTTTTTTTTTATTATTAAGGACGAGATGGTATATATTTTAGGGCTCGTGGACCATGTGTTTTCTCTCAGAAATACTCAACTTTGCCACTGAAACATGAAAGCAGCCTTAGATGACATAGAAATGAAAGGGCATGTCTGAGTTCCAATAAAACTTTATTTTCAAAAACCAAGAGTGAGCTCTTAAGCCAGAATTCACCAACCAATTTTGTAAGTCATGACTAACTGTTAATATGTCTTATTTTTTCCTATTTGAGTGTTTGTTAAAAAGTGCACTATGTAGACTATAAATAGTTTCTAACAAAATCAAAATGATTATCTGTTATATCAAAACAAGATATCAACAAATGTCTCATGAAGTGATTCTCTAGAAAAGATTGCTTCTTTAACTAGAGGATAAAAAGTCTTAGAATTACAGTCTTCAAACAAAGAATGAACTGGGGATGTGTGAATTAGGTATTAAGTGACGGTCTGATAAAGAGTAGAGATATTTCATTTCCTTTGTGCTAATGTTTAATTAAAAATATGTTAACGTTAGTAAAGACACTTAGCTTCATTTTAATTTCAGGTATGAACACCAACCTAAAATGGACTATTTCCATTGAACCATACATTTTAAATGTGATACTTATATTTCAGAGGGAAAATGAAGAATATTCTAGTAATCTAATACTCATAAATTTGATTAATAATTAATTTTTCCTCAAATTTAGGAATACCATTTCCCTTGTAATAGTCATTTCTGAGGATGCGTGTTCCAAATTCCTTGTTATGTTATCCCCTAAAATTCCATAATTGTGCTTTCAAATAACTGTTTTGTTTTTGAGCCAGAAATTCAAGTCCAGTAGGTAATTTTTAAATTAAATTTATATTTTTATGTATTTTTTTGGAAAGTTTGGTAAATTATCTTTGAAACACATGCAAAAAAGGTTGGAGACTCAACCCCCCCCCCCAAGTATATACTAATTATTGTAAAGCACATTGGCTATTTAGCTGATTCACCGAATCATTACTTATAAAGAATTAAAAATTCTCTATGCCTGTCAAGAATTAGAAGAAGGAAAAATTAGAAAGGTTCTGGGAGTTCCCATTGTGGCTCAGCAGATTAAGGGCCAGATGTGGTATCTGTGAGGATGCGGGTCTTGATCCATGACCTCACTAGGTGGGTTAAAGTGTGTTGCTAAAAGCTGCAGATAAGACTGGTATCCAGTATTGCTGCGGCTGTGATGTTAGCCTCAGCTGCAGCTCCGATTCACCCCTAGTCTGGGAATTTCCATGGCCCACAGGTGCAGCCATCAAAAAAAGAAAAAAAAAATTAAAAAGATGCTGCATCATTCAATTTCAACTTGAATTCCTCAAATTTTGAATCCTATTTGGAATTGGAATGCACCTATACAACTGATGACTTGGAAGGCTGATGCAAAATCAGATAGGAAACTGATCTTATTGGTCATTTTATTTTCTTGCATTTGCAAAATGTAATCTATTATCTAAATAATAATGAACTATCTTCTGATAAACAATTTAATATTTTATGAAGGAAGACTAGTCAATTGTGATTAACAAATCATTGCATTCATAATGTTTTTAATTTTAGTGTATTGTGAAAAAATAAACTGATGAAATGGATAAAGGCACACAGCTTGCTTCACTTTTGAAATTAGTTATTTGTTTCGTGGGCATTTTAACCTAATGATTGACTGACTGTAATACCTTAAATTTGAGCTTTAAAAGGTAAATGTTCAGAGTTACCTATTTTGACAATTCATATATATGACTTTAATGATGGTAAG
This sequence comes from Sus scrofa, assembly GCF_054392235.1. Lineage (NCBI taxonomy): Eukaryota > Metazoa > Chordata > Mammalia > Artiodactyla > Suidae > Sus > Sus scrofa. The sequence goes on from NC_139393.1 coordinate 31,037,305, forward strand.
TAATCATATAGTTAAGCTTACTGCCTGCATTAGTAAATTTGATAATAAATAGCCATTATTAGCTTTTTATTTATTGCCCAAAGAAAAAAGATCATTATTAGAGTTAAATATAATATTCAGTATATTAAACATAATTTAACAAGAAAGTATGGAAAGCAAGGTAAAAGTGCACAAAGAGCCATCTTTTTGCTAGGGGTAATAGTAATACTATTTTTGCTTAGTCTGTAACAATATTTTTTTAAAAGCCTTTTGAGGCAATTCACATTAATTTCTCATTAACTTATTTTTGAAAATATTGGGATGGATCATTATTTTTCTCTATTTCTCAGAGAGGCAGTACATTACCCGACCAGTCCTGGCAGTCTCTGGCAAGTGTTATTGTTCTACAATGAATTGGGTATATGACAAACAACTCTATAAAAGCCAGTTAGCTGTAGTTTCTCTGTTTTAAAAAAAATGTGGACAGTAACAGTATTGTCTCCTATGGCAGTTGAGAAGAATGAGTAATAAATATCAATAATACTGTTTTGTAGATCTTAATGTAGGAGAGCATATTCCCTGTCTCCAAGAACAGAATAGACACAGTCACTATTTGGGTGCATTTGGGTTCAGTGAAGTATAGTTCCAAAGCATGTCTATATTAGCTAAGAGAATTAGACTAAAAACTGGTTTGAATCTAAATAATTCAATTTGTAAAAAATTCATTTGTTTATGAGCAAGATTCTTAAAATTGATAAAATAAGATTTTAAGAATATGTATTTTGCAGAAGATTCAGCATTCATAGTGCTAATAAGATTATGACCAACCTACCTTCTTCCCTTTCTGTTCTTTCTCTTTATAGGTAGAACATTCTAGAAATCCAGACTTGTAATGAATTTTTATTGGCAATGTATAATCTTTGAGTTGGTGGTCTTGGATACCAAATTGTAGAGCATTTAGTTTCGGATATTCTCTCCAGGGGGGATAATCTTCTGCATTTTGCATTCTTTTTTTTTTTTTTTCCAAGGGTTATTAGAATTTTATCTTTCACAGTCAAATCATTTAGAAGGCAGTTGGTGAGAATACAATCCAATTTATGTTTAAGGACAAAAAGATAATCAGTAAATTCTGCATATTATGTGCGTCCTCCACATTCTTTAGAGAGATGGAAAAATAATAAGAGGGGAGAAAAACAGAAGAGAGTTTCCTAAGACTAAATGTCTGGCTAAAGTAGGCAGTAAAATGTAAAAGAACTCCAAACTCCCCCTGTCACTACCACCACTGGAAGGAAGAGGGAAGACCTGGCATTGGATAGGGTTGAGATGGAGAGGCTTACCTCACTGCAGAGAACTGACTAATTAGGGATGTAGAGATGAGCAACCTTTGAGTAAGTTTGGATTTTTTCCCTAAGACATTAACTCATGGTGCAATGCACCACCATTGCCACTGGAAAAGCTCAGCTAGTATTCAGTGGTGCCTTCGTTCTTTCTTGTCAAAGATGATTTTCTTTAAGGTTCACAAATTACACAATTAAATTCTGGCATACCAGTTATTGAAGTTATCAGTGTCACATGTAAAAGCGTTAACATTTGCAAGAGGTTTTCAAATACAGCCACATGCCTTTAAAAATTCCTCTCAGTCATCTGAATTGAGCTGTAGACATAGAATTCTCACTTACAGGATGGCACTATTCTTGTCCTCCCATTTTTAATTTAAAGTAATGTTAGTTTTTGGTAAATGTAGGGATTTCTCATGTTTTTATTATGTCTTTAGTTACATAACACAAATATGGACCACACTATATTTGTACAAAATGTATTAAAGTACACCATGCTATATTTGTATAAAATGTATTATTTTGAAAATCACTGATAAATACAGTTATTGCCATACCTCATGCACTTTAGAAATTCCAAAGCCGTAGGTGTTGTCAGATAATTTTATAAGTAGTGGCTTAAAATGCTGTTGCCTACTTTAGCAATGTGGAAAGAACCACACCATATATTCTGTTGGAGGCAAAGCTATCAGAAGCAATGTCAGTATGAAAAGGCTTAAAGTGAATTATTCACCTCTTAGCACTCCCTTGGGCTCAGTCTGCCTCAAAGAGAATGCTTTTCAACTTGTTTTGTTTTGTTTGCGACCCAATGGCATCAATATGTGCACTCAATCTTCTGCCCCTAATTCAAAGGAATTTTCAAAATTTCACTCCCCTGTTCCTCTGGATTAGGAAAACACTGATCATCTAGGTATAACTGAAGCCATGATTCAACACCATAACTACCAAAATTAGGTTGTGAGAAGTTCTCTTTTAATGATGACTTCAAAGATTCATTTTTCTTCAACAATTCCAATTCTAGAATGACAACTACCTCTAGAATGAAAACTTTCTTCATATTTGTTACCCTTGGGAGATCCTTTTTGTATTTGACATATCTGTATGCTCTCTAGTATATTACAAAATTATAAACAGGATGTGACAAAAATACATAAAGCTTATACAGATAAATACAAGGTATATATTTAATATTATGCATATATTTGTTGAGGCAAATGATTCTAGAACTTAGTGCAAAATGCTACATCTTTTCTCCCTCATTGTCAAATCTGTTGTCAGTCTTATTCATATTTTTTATTTCAAATATTGTAATTTTCATTTTGAGAAGTTCCATTTTATGTCTTTTGGGTCATCTATTTCTCTCCTTTAGGCCCAAGGTAGGATGATGTGAGGGAAATACTTAGGGCTCAAAATTTTAGGTACTCACTCTCAGGGTTTTGCTTTTATATTCCTGATCATATTTTCAATATTCTAATAGATTGTGAGGTCCTTGTGGATAGTTCTGTCATCTTTTTCATGCCTAGATCTGTTTTTATTGATTTATTTTCTCTTAGGTATGGGCTATATTTTCCTGGTTTATTGCCCGACTTGTAATTCTTGATCGAGTTTCAGATATTACAAATTTTACATTATTGAATGATAGATTTTTTTTAATATTGCCAATGATTTGAGTTAAATGCGTTTTTGTGGAATGAATTTACCTGCTGAGCCTCTGTCCCAAAGGTCTCCTCTTCAGTAAAGAAACAGACATAGAACAGCAAAATCATATCAAAAATGCCAGCAGTTTATAAACCACTGTCTTCTATGTTTCCACAAAAATGATTCTGGAAATGCCAGAGCTGTTTGGTTTGTCAAAATTTTTCTCTCCATAGGAAATTTCCTGACTGTCTCATGGCTCTATAATGGGAAATGTAAGATAATACCGGCAGAGTAGTACAAAGATATTGTGTATATATTTATCACATAGTTATTGCACTAATCACGGATCAATTCTTGCATTGTTTACTTAAATGGTATTTATAACGGTGAAAAATAACCACAGAATCCAGTTTCCTAATGCTCACAATGTTTTTCTCTTTTCCTTTTGCAGAATAATATTCTAATTGTCTTCTTAGAAATTCCTTAAAAATGAGACTTAAAATGATGAGGTTTTTGTTGTTTTCATCCCACAATTGTCTCATTTTCTAGAAATTCAAGTCTTGTTTTATAATTTACTAAACTTTCATCAGTTATCATTATTTCATGATCATTACAGTGCTGCTTATAATATTTAAAAAATTTAAAGTTATGACAGGAGTGTCATTGTACACCTAAGAAATTTTCATATAATATCTCATATAAAATAGAATACCAGACATTTTGGGTAGCATTATCCTATTTTTACCATCAAAGTCGTAAAATTATTTTGCCAATATTTTACATACACTTTTGTACAACTTAGATACTAATGCTTTCTTTTAAATGTTTTTAGAGTGTTTACAGTGATAACCTATTCATTTAATTCCAGATGTAGAATCAATTCCATAAGATATTTTCTAAATTCAAAAACTCACCATTTCTGTGGATGGATCCTGGTTTTTCACAATGTGGCCCTATTTTTTTCATGCATTGAATGGAAAACCTACTTCTTTGCAATAAGTGCAGTCTGAAATCTTTATTTAAAGTGTCTATTTTATGACTCAGTAAATGGGAACTGCACACAAGAAAAACATCTTTGAAAAAAATGAAAATTGAGCTAAATAATTCATATTTAAGATGACAGTCTTATAGAGTGTTGCTTGGGTTTGTTAGTATGGCTAAATAGAGCTTTATATTTTGAATCCATTTGTAGCCTGTCCAAATGAATATGGGATTTCTACATTGCATTCTGAAAGTTGGCTCTGTATAATTTTAAAAGACAAAGTTCAGAAACACTCTTTATTGAGACTAATGAAATAATTTGTTGTTTTATAATTCTGTGTGAGACAAAAATATCCTCAGTGTATATGAGATGCAGATAATGACCTATATATATTTGGAATTACCTTTTATTAGCATGCAGTCAAATGACACATTTCTTTTTTTTTTGAATGTGGAGTTCTGTGTATTTTTTTTTTCCATGTATAGCTTCCTGAAACCAACCCCTCAATCAAGACTCTAAACAATTCTATCCTCCTAAAAAACTTCCTCATCCTGTATCTCTATAGTCAACTTTAACCCCTGCCATCCACTGATCTGTTCTTTGTCTTAGTAGTTTTTGCTTTTTTGAGAAGTCTTATAATGGAATCTTACAGTGTGCAATTTTTTGGAAACCAGCTTCCTTCACTTAACACAAATGCTTTTGAGATCCATTCAAGTTGTTGCATCAGGAGTTCATTTTTTATTGTTAGCTTTTCATTGTATTTATGTACCATAGTCTCTCTATTCATCTGTTGAAAAATATCTAGACTGATTCCAGTTTGGGCAGAAAGAGCCCTTGAAATATTCATGTACAAATCTGTGTGAGCATGGTTTTCATTTATTTAAAGTAAATATCAAATTACTGGGTTAATTTTGGTCTTCTTTTCCCCCTTATGGATCATATTTTTGGTATCTCGGCTAAGAACTCTGCCTAACACCAGGTCACACAAATTTTTCTAAAGTACTTTCTTGTAAAGTTTTAGAGTTGTACATTTTTCATTTACATCTATGATCCATTTTGAGCTTTTCTGTTTTTCATTTTTTTTTTTTAATAACGTGTGAGGTATAGCGAAGGTCCATTTCTATTGAATGACCTTTTGCAACTTTGTAAAAAATCAGGTGCATTTGGTTACATTTGAACAGGTTCTTCGATCCCATTGATCTATGTGTCTTTTTCGTTGACTGTATTATACTGTCTTTACTAGTATAGTTTCATAGTAATTCTTAAAATAGGGAACTGTATTTCCTTCAAATTTAATCTTCTTTTTTTGCAATTGTTTTGGGTATTATAGTTCCTTTTTGTTACAAGTTTTAGAATCCTCTTGTCTTAGCTACAGGAAATCATAAATTAGTGGAATTATGTTATATGTATAGATTATTTGGGGAACATTGACATCTTTATCATGTTGAATTTTTCTATTCATAAACATTATATATCTCTCCATTTATTTAGGCCTTCTTTGATATATTTCATCAGTTTTTATAATGTTCAGCATACAAATGCTGTACTTTGTTTTTAAATATCTGTTTTCTTAGGAATTTGATTTTTAGGGGAATGTTATAAATGCATTCCTTTGGATATATCAGTTCATTGTGAGAATATAGAAATATGATTGATTTTTGTGTGATGACCTTGAATTTGGGAACATTGCTCAACTTATTCATTCTGAGAAGTTTTTTAGTTGTCATGGTTCCTTCTTATTTTCTGCTTAAATAATACTATTATCAGTGAATACAATAATATTGTGAAAAAGTTTTTCCTCGTTTTCCCGTTTGTATGTCTTTTATTTATTTTTCTTGCCTTATTGAATATATTAGGACTTTCAGAGCAATGGGGAATAGAAGTGGTGAAAGCTAGGAAAGTTTTCAGCCTTTCAAGTGTGATCTTTTTGGTAGATGCTCTTTATAGTTTTTATTTTTTTGCTCTTTATACATTTGAGGAAGTTTCCTTCTATTCCTATTTACTGAGAATTTTTATCGTTAATAGATGCTGAATTTTGTCAAATGCTGGACGTATTAATAAAGTTTCTTTTTTTCTATTTTAATAGTGTAACATCTATTTTGACTCCTTTTACTATTCATTTTCAGCTCAGCTTCTTTAGGTACATGTAAGTGGTCATTAATCTACTTCCACAATTAAGGAGCTTTCCCAATTTCAGGCAACTTGGTTCAGCTTCAATAGTTGCTTTCTTTTAGTCCTTTTCAGTGATACTCATTTTAAAAACATAATTTGTTTTTTAAGAGTTCTAACAGATGAGCGAATAATAGAAAATGGTGTATCTTAGGAACAGTTTATTATTGACTACTACTGATAAAGATTCTGATTTTGTATATCATTTATAAATTGACTACAATTTGCTGAGTACTAGTAGATAAATGCATAAAGGCAAATAAGGAAACTATTCATATCATACAGACTTTATCCACTTTGTGTGTTTATTTGATTACTTGTTTATTTCTTTATGATTTTTTGTACAAAGGAAAGAATATCTAAATTTTTACCTTCATCAAACAAAATAGCAAAAAACATAAAAAGTCAAATTGGGAGGGCACATTAAGTTTTATAAATTAGTTCAGGTCTGTTTTGTTATGAGCAAATTATCACTTAAAAAAAAAAAACAAAAAAACCCCCAAACTTTTGTCTTTTCCTTTCTGAGTAAAATATTTTAAAAATATCATCATGTTCCAAAGTTTTTGAAGTGTCTTCTTTAGAACTTTTCTGTAACTATCCACCAATTCCAGGTATCCATTTTTTAATAATAAACAAATTACACATTTTAAAAATAGAAGTTAAAAGTTGCTGTGTTCTCATTGTGTTTGAAGGGAAAACAATCTAGTGATTAATTTGTATGAAGAGGATAAAGTTTTAAGAGTTAAGCATATTTATTTAAATTACTCTGTAGAAGTCGAAAAATCAACAAGTCTCTGGTCTCAAATTTTACTTTCTTCCTAGACTTAAAAGTTAAGATTTATAATTGCATAAGATAGAGCTCGATTTTTAGAATACCGTGTTGGAAAATATCTGAAAGCCCTTCAATTTCTAAGTTAAATGATGCTATGATACATATGGCTTTTTTGTCTCTTTTTTTCATTTTTCTATGTAAATATTGTTTTATATTCAGATTGTTTTAAATGAGTTTTCAAACACCCTTGGAGCATGGATAATGAAAATGTTGTTTTCTATATTAAAACCAGTGTTTTTTTTTTTTTTTATCATGAATTAGTCATATGTTTGTTAAAGGCCAAATGGCTATTTCAGAATGATAATTATAAACACCACAATCTCTCATTCCTACCTGTTTTGACGGATGAATGCAGACAGACATTATTAGTAAATTTCTGATACTCTTCTACTGGTTAAGTTGCAGACTTCTAAAATTGTACTTTGTGAAATTTTATAATAATAAAACAACTTCTTTACCCTTTCCTGCCACCCTGCACTCTTATTTCACTCGCTGTCCTTTCTGTTTTTTTTTTTTTTATTTTCCCACTGTAATAACCTTTCTGTTTTTTTCTCTTCTGCCTCCCTTTCTATTTTTCACTCGCCTTTCCCCCTGCCTTTATTTTTTTCTCTTCCTTTCCTTCCCAAATTTCTTCTTTTATAATTTCCTCCTGTTTTTCTATTTTCATCACAACAACATTCAGTAACATTGCTATGGCCCACTCCAATATATACATACAAACCTACATAGGCACATGTGAGCACACACACTCACTTATAAATTAAAATAGCTCTTCACTCAAAGGGAAAATGTATTTTATTTCTTAGTTTAAATTTCTTTTATTAGAACTTAGAATTTTGATAATATGCAAACATTTTTGATACTGTTTCTATTAGAACAGGGAAGAAACGTTTTCCCAGTCTGTTTCCCTGTGTCTAACTGAATAGGGATCCACATCGTATGAGGTTCCACCTAATTTAAACCATCCAAATCACCAGATTAACTATAAAAGCCCTTTAATATTTTCTTAATATTTTACACTTTCACTTTACATTTTACTCTGTCATTAATTCCCTGCATTCTGTTTTTCTGAAGTGTTCTAAGTTACTCAGACTTAGCTTTTAACTGGCAGCAGTAACGGATTGATACATATTTGTGACTAATTCAAAAAAATGAACTAGATTGTTTTAGTTTAAATGATGACGTTTCTAAGTAATTTTAACTTTTAAAATTGGAAAAATTTTTTTTGCAAACATCTTTGCCCTTGGTGTTGGTTTCTATTATGACTTTTACTAGAAGATAAAGTTATCCTTATAAATTAGTCGTTTGTTATGGAAACGAAAACTAAGGTGCTTTACAGAGTCTGGACATTTGTAAAGCGTGTTATAAAAAAAAGGTCTACTACCAACCACTAGTTAAAGTGGATTAGGAGTGCAAAATCATTCTACCTTGTTTACCTTCATCTTATCATTTATTTTGCCAGAGGTCATTTCAACAACAACAAAAGATTTCAGATTAAGACATTTGTGAGAGTTTTTCTTGTCGCCCAACTTTTAACAACAGACAGTGAAACTTAGTGAGCACTTTAAAACGTGTCTTTCCCCACCCAGTAATAGTTTAAAAAACCAAAAAATTTAAATTGTACATGAGACCAAAAAAAGAGTACTGTTAGTCTAAATTAGCCTTATTTATAAGGAAAACACATATTGCTCTACATTAAGACTTACCTTGGGCCCTCTGCTTCATGAATTGCACGCTCCTGTCTCACTGATACTTGTGTGCTGGATGATCTTGTAAGAACCCATAGCTGCTTCAGGGCACAATGGTGTGATACGAAGTGAGGCAGAAAACAGGAGAACCTTTGTTGCTGAGTCAGCTGCAAGAAGAAGTAATGTGTATGAATGTACAGTATAGGGAGATCTATGAAAGATCTACTCTCTTTTTCCCAAAAGACTCTGTTCCATGGTACAAGGAGAATTCAGTTCTTTTTGGCAGACCTCCATGGCAGTTTGGAAGCAGTAAAAACAACCACAAAAACAAGCCTGGTTTCTCAGTGTCTTTACTCTCAATGTTTTAAGTGACATTTTATTTCTTATTTTTATTTTATTTGGATTTTAATAACCAGGAAGAAGTCCCCCTTTCGCTTGTATTGAGGACAATTTCCAGAGGAGGGAGACAGATGAGAATGCAGTAGAGAGATGTATTCAACCTTACGTTCCGAGCTCGTATTTGTTACTTTGAAAGAATTTGAAGGAAAGGCCCTATTTCCCTTAGTTGAGGAGTGGATGACTTTAAATGATTTTACATCAAGAAGGGCATGGAATCCCAGCAGATGATGTAATTATGTTTAAAAATGAGTATTATTAAATAATTCACGCTTTTAATATGGAGAAATTAGGTCATTTTTTCACTCCTCCCACAAATATTCAATCTTAATATCTTAGTAATGAAACAGCACAGACAGTGTTATCCATCCTGCTACTAACAGAGAATGCCAGTTATGACAGGCTCATTGTTTACTTTAACAGGTAATTTGTGGACCGGAATCACTTAATTGTTCTGAGTACATAATTACATGTCAGCAATTTCCAATTTAATTAAAATGTACAAATCTGAAGATTAAGGGAATTTTTGAATTATTAATCATTTTTCCACTAGGAAATCTTGTTGCTCTGCAGGAGATTTGTCCAGTGTACAACTATACGTATTTTTTTCCTTCTCTTTCGCAGACAGACAATTTTCCCGCAGAGCCCAATTACATGGGCAGCAGGCAGCAGTTTGTTCAAAGGTAAGGCCTATTAAATAACTTTCTCGGCTTCCCCATTTGCATTCGTGTCAAAATTGCTTTGCGAGAGACTACACTTCAGATTCAAACTTGTAGAGACAACACTTTCTCTTCTTTTTTCTTTATATGTATTTCAGTAGCTCCACGTTTAAGGACCCAGAAAGAGCCAGCCTGAGAGACAGTGGGCACGGGGACAGTGATCAGGCTGACAGTGACCAAGACACTAACAAAGGCTCCTGCTGTGACATGTCTGTTAGGGAGGCACTCAAGATGAAAACTACTTCAACTAAAAGCCAACCACTTGAACAAGGTGAGTGAAGCCTTCTGATGCTTACCGAGTGTACAGCTTAAGCAATCAGTATAAACCTAATAGTACTAGAGTTGTAGTTTATCACCTTGGAATGAATCATTGATAATATTGCCAAAGGAGCAGCAAATTTGCCCCAGACAAAAAGCCATCATTCAATACCCTAGTAACCACAGCAAAAGGACGGTCATGGATTTTAATCTGTAATCCTTTTAGGATGAAAACTTGGCCAAAGTCACGAGATGCTACTTATCTTTATGAACATTTTTGAATCTTATTTTGTGTTTCGTTAACAAGGAAAATAAGGCATATGTTTCCTAGATATGTGCATCTTAACATATTAAGATACAGGTTAAAATGAATAAATATAGCACTTTTAGGTGAGATGAAAACTTGATTGGAATTATATAGCTCTCAGCAGTGTTGGTTTGTTTTTCATGTGGATTTTAGCTTAAAAGGAGTTTTTCAAGAGTCATGTAACAGCTAAGCCAGAGTTCTGGCTTCTTCTTTTGATTTACACCTAAGTCTTCCTGGTTATCAAATAAACATGAACTTGTTTACCCTGATACAGATAAAAAAGTAATACTTCTTCATAAATATATGTTTTTTTTCCTAAAAGTCTATCTTCGGTTTATTAGTTTGATATGCCTCTTTATTAATTTTGATATTTTTGTTGTTTCAAACATAATGGGATATTTACTAGTGATTCACCCAAAGAGAGTTGAGCCACTCTTATGTGTAAGATTTAGACTTTCAATAGGCTTTTTTTATGTCCACTTATAAAAAAATGCAAAGAACTGTTATGTAGATTAAATTTCAGAATTAAAAATACATGATATATTACTCAATATTAGTTTTCAAAACATTAATCATTCTAAAATATATTGAATATTTATTTCCACTTTTTGAGAAACTGCATTTAAACTATGTGCACATTTAGTCTTTTAAGTCACTTAGTGATTCATAAAAAGTCAATTTTTGCCTCTAGCACATTCTGTCCTCTCACATATACATCAGCAGCTAAAATGCTTTGTAATTTCTCTCATCTTATTGAAAGTTCAATTCAAACACACATGCATATACATACAGATAATTCAGTAAGAAATAAATTCATACATATAATGTTTCTGCATTGAATATAATTATGCTGGATTTATTTTAAGGGTAACCTCTCCCAAAGCCTTCTTTTCTAAGTAGTAAATGCCGGATATATCATAGCCGCTTTTTTGTGTAACAGTGCAATATTGTTTTAAAAATTATTTTTAAAAAAGCTATTTGAATGCTTATCTGATATTTATAGTTTCTGCAACTTTGAATGTTTACTTGAAATGCTGAAGTGACAAATGGTCTTGATGAATTTTGACTATCCAATGTTATTAGATATGAATATTTTAGGCACATTTTAAGTGATAGGTTGTTGGATCTTGATATGTGAATGCATAGTCTAACAGACTCATCTGTGTGTGTGATAAAGTGATTTACAACCAATTTATTGGCTACTACTTGTAAAGCTGCATAGAGTAAGTAAAAAGTTTGCATTTATTGTCAGAACTTCATGAAAAACTTAGTTAATATAAAAAAGCCCACTGCTCATATTAACTCCTTAATTCCTTTTCAGCCACTGACTCAGCAGTGTATCTGAAAGGAATGAAAAAAGATCCCTTTAGAGAAAGGAAATTTATGTCTGTAAATATAATATATAGTGAAAAGCTGTTTTTTTTCTATTTTGCTATCAAAAAGTAGTATCTGAGAAGGGTGGCTGTTGTTCTTAAAAGAATATATAGTTGACATTTTAATTAATATTATGCATAAAATAATTGCTACTCTATGAGTGAGAATGCCAATAGAAATGTCTCCTGTAAAACAAATAGTTTCCATACATCCTTGTTAACAAACGTGGGGAAGTTATCATGAATCTGAAAGCCACACTTAGGAGGTAAGCTATGAATTATGTAGGAGAGAGACTGACTTTTGCTTTAAAACAGGATATTGAAGGGTTAATTACTTTTGTTGATTGATTGATTTGATTCATTAATTCATTTATTTAGTAAATAGCTATTAAATGCTTTCAATATGTAAGGAAAGTTAGGTTCTTCAGCAACATCAAAAATAAATGTGACTTGAAGCCAGCCTTCAAGAAACTATGTAACTAGTAGAGATGGGAGATCTCTGTCTCTGTCTCTGTCTTTCTCACAGTCCCCTCTCATTTACCTTCATATGTCATCTAACTCTCTATCTACCTCCAATCTATCTTTCTCTTTCCATTATTTAGATCATTTTTTTGTCTCTTTCTCCCTTCATTTCTTTCTTTATCTTTCTTCTGTCTATGTGTCTATGTTTACAACTATCTAGCCACTTAATTAGATTCAGAGGAGACTGTACTTATTGAGTTTTTACTACTTACTGTAAGCTGTGCTAGCTTCATTTCAGCATAGCTTATTTAACCTGCAAACTCTAAAGTAATTATCCTTTTTATTTTACATATAAGAAAAGTGAGCTTATGGGAAATTTATTAACCTGCAGAACAGGTTGGAATTTTATCTTAGATCTAGATATGACCAGAACTTGTATCTTTTCTATACAACTTTATCTCCAAATGGGAGAATTCTGGTTCATTGCTGTGACTATATAGCAAATAAACATTGAAGAGTAAGTTAAAACCTGAGTTCATGTGTGCAAACCTCAGGGAAAACATCAAAATGGTTTATATTCATTGAATGAATTATTCAATAGTTAAAACATAATATCCTGTTTCATGTTCATTTCATTTATAGGTAGGTAAGAACTGTTACTCTCACATTTAATAGATGTTAAGAAACTTTCTCAATGTTCTACAGCTGTAATTAGTGAAGTCAGCATTAGAAATAAAATAGGACTCCTTCAGGGCCTGCCTTCTTAACCAATGCTTTATACCATTCACATAATGAATGGTTTACTCAGAAAAAAATTAAAATGTTTGAAGAAGCAATCAGTTATTATCTTGGTCAGTGTACTCTGTTAATTTATTTGAAAAGCGTCATGATACCCAATGCCAAATTAATTCAATGCATACCAATAAAGAATAATTTTCTTCACAGATGAAAGAAGATGACAGTCGTATTCAAACAATTATCTCATGTCAGATTTCATATGTTAAACCCTAATTTTTAACACCTTAAAAAATCTCCTAAAAAACAAAAGTAAATTTCCTCTTAAACGAGAAGCTAAAGAAAAAGAAACCTTTTTATTAGTCCTTTTCTCATCCTAAAAAATGTTAATAGATTTCAATTAAAAAAAAGCATATTGTATTTTACATTTCTATATTAATTTAGCTGGCTTCTTTCCCTATTTAAAATATCTCTTTTAAGGAAAATAATGTTCTATTTATAAATTACACTATTTCTTAAACTTAGAAAAAATCAATTTAGAAATAATCTTCAAATTTTCAATGGAACTTTATTATAATAATAGTTTTCCTCTGCAAATAACGTAAGTCTTTTGAGATTTTATTTTATTAGCTTCATTGTTACCTTTTTCCTTCTCTTTTATGCTGTTAAATTTTTTCCATTTGTTGTGGTCCTGATATTTGTGTATTTTTGCTACCACTAGTTTAATCACCCCCAAATATACAGTACAAGTATAGTTTAGAAAAATATTTGAAAAATAATGGAAGGTGTTATGTACTATACTACAGCTGAAGATAAGCTCTAAGGATTTTATATTAAAAAAACCCCTCTAATATAAAGAAGTTATTTTAATTTCTCTTAATGTAATTTTTAAAAAATCTCAAAGAATATACTTAATTTCTTTGTGAGTTCAGTTCTTGTGCCCTGCCTCTGAATTTGTCAGTTGGACTTTTCCCCATATATTCTTCATAAAATATTAAAGATAGGTAGGTAGGTGGAGAGAGAGAGAGAAAGAAAGAGAGAGAGAAAGAATAGATAAAACAATCCAAATGTTTCAGAATTGGTATGGTGCCATGGTAGCATATTACCTAAAAAGGCAAATGTATATATTTATATATAATAAATCATGTTTTTCAAAAATGACACAGAAAATTTACATTTAATCTTATTTTGCTGATTTCATATTTTGGAGTAAGGAAAAAAACTATGTCAAGAACTAATAAAATATGTAATGCTATTTTTTCTATTTCTATAAAGAAGAGTCACAGTTTGGTAAAGAGTAAAATTCTTTGCAAAAAGCAAAAAAGGGAGTTCCTGTTGTGGTTCAGCACGTTAAGAACCCGACTAGTATCCATGCAAGTTCCATCCCTGGCCTCCCTCAGTGGGTTAAAGGATCTAGCGTTGACATGAGCTGTGGTGTAAGTTGCAGATATGGCTCAGATCAGCATTCTTGCGGTTGTGGTGTAGGCCAGCAGTTGCATCTCCCATTCAACCCCTAGCCTGGGAACTTCCATGTGCTCTAAGTGTAGCCCTAAAAAGAAGGAAAAATTGTTTTGCTTTGTTTTGTTTTGTTTTAAAAAACTCTTTCAAAAAATTTTGAAAGTAACTTAACATTTTATACTTCAAAATATTATTGATACTATGACTTTAAAGAAGTACTATCCCTTTGCATTTCTATCCATCAAAAGCCCTGTAAAGGACTTTGATTGTTAGCAATAACTTTTTCTTTTAAAAAGCTTAATAAGCTTGCCCTAAAATTCAGTAGTCTCTATTGATTTCCAGGTAATAAATGTGCAGTATTTATCAATGCTGACCGGCGATCTTTCTGAGCTTCTTATTGATAGCTCAGTGAATTTTTCAATTTTCTAAGGATAATCGTCTTCTGATATCTTTATAATTGACTGAAACCAAGTCCTTGAATTGAAGTCTGAAGTGAGTGGAATAGCCTTGTGAGTTGTGAATACTGACAACCTATGTTGGGGATTGCAGTGGAAGCATCACCACTGCCAAATCTCCCTTTCCCCTGTGCCTGGATTCCAGGACGTTTTCCAGCTTCAGGAGTTGCTCCATTCAAATTCTTTCTCATTTCTCATTTTATTTAATTGCCTTATAATTTCTTTTACTCTGTTCAGCTCTGTGCCACTCCTGTTCTCTCTACTGCTAGAAAATCTAACTTCTTAAATTACATTCTGGATTCAAAACATTTCACAATGGAATCCCTGATTAAAATCTAATAAAAATATAATCAATAGAAAGTTGAGAATAATGGAAACGTCAAATAAGCTAGATTTGCTCCAATGAATTCAGTTTTAAAACTAAATTACATTCTTAAAGGTTGCCTTCCCTCTTCCCAGAGGACATTCTGGAAAACTACAGAAACTAAAGCTAAAGGGTTTTGTTGTTGTTGTTGTTGTTGTTCCTTATTTTTCCTTTAAGTCAGTGTTTGAATTTTGCTTGTGAGCCCCATATTCCAAACAGAATCAGGCCGATTTAAACAACTGCATTATTTGTTATATGATTTCAGAGGTTGGGGAGGCTCTGAGCCCCACTCCTTCTCATCTCTCTCCCTAATTCACTGTATAATGATGGCAGTTTTGCCGTATTTCTAAGTATGTCTGGAAAGGAAACAGTTTAAGGTTTTCACAACCTATACTTCACCATGAAGGAGCTATTTACAAAAGTGTAGCATTAGGAGAATGGGAGAATAGAAGTTGAGGCTGTTGTCCACTGGATTGAGGGTGGAGCCACACAGTCAAGATTTAAGGAGAGGGTTGGGACATTGTCCAACAACGTGACCTACTTTGCAATTTCCCCTAGAACTGACCCTGACTCAAAAAGTGCTAGCGCAATACTTTTATATTCTCAGGCTTCTGTTCTGTTTTCTATTCTGCATTCTGGTTACTGCAGTTTGAACCCCAATCAGCAGTGTCTTTTCCTAGACCAACCCATAACAAGCAACAGCAAATCCCCTTCTATGGAAGGAAGACCATAAAGGTGGTGACTGTGTCCATCCTTTCAGCAGCCATCTGGCAATCTCTGAAAATAATTTTTAAAAGAAGTATTTCTGTACACTTATTAATAGTACATTTTTCTTAGAGAGAAAATGGAAAATGACTGTGATATATGGGGGCTGGGAAGGAACTGTTGAATATTTAGTGACAGAGAAAAAAATCATTTAGGGATTTTTAGAGGCACTGACGCTTTATGATTTGCACACATGGCGTTTAAGAAATTTCATTATTTGCCAAGAATTCATATTCTTTTCAAGCCCTGTAAGTTTTTATTAGGCTTTGTCTATCCAAGAGCACTGTAATATCAATTGTGCCACCTCCCTGAGCTGTCTTTTAGGACTTGCTGAATTCATCTGGCTTTACATTTTACAGATAAAATATTTCCCAAACTGTGAGCAGCTTTATTTTTGCTTACCAGGCTTTGCGACTGTCCCATAGTTCACCTAACTTTAAAAGTTTCAATGACATCTCTTTTACTCGTGTGCAAACATCTGCTTCTAGAATCCAGCATCTGGTATCATGAAAATAGAGAGATTTTATCACCCTCACATTTGTTGCTCATCGTAAGTAAAGCCTCTCTAACAAGTGTTGCATGATTTACTATAGACTCAATGTGATTTTGAGATTCTCTTTTTTTTTTTAGTAAGCACAGCAATGACTTTTGCTGAAACATTCCAATTGGGAAACATTGGGACAGTATTTCCCAAACTTTCGAAACTCGTTTTGTCTTATCCTTAGGGCAGGGGAACCCTCCCTAGCCTTAGAATCATTCTCTCTCTCAAATCAAAGAACCAGAGGGTTTTACTTTTTGTATTTTTTTTATAATGCTAATATGTTTTCATTTTTTATAGATACAATTCTGTAATAATATATACATTTTTGTGAAAGTAGGAGTGTGCCCATTAACTACAAAAATTTTAAATGATTATCAATTCATCTCCTAATTAAGAACTGTAAGAAAATACTGTTATTAGATTTAAAATTTCTCCCAGCAATTTCCTGTTAGTTCACTTTAAGAGCATGTTCCAATATCGCAGTTTCTTTGTTCTTTTGAAAACCATATTACAAAACATGAGGGCAAGAATCCCTGAAATATAACTCCCCTATTGTGGAGGTAAGAAAACAGACAGATTAGGTGACTTCCGTGGAGTCTTCAAGTAGGTGGCAGAGGTAGAACTAGTTCCAGATTTCTAATTATAATTTTCTGTCCAAGGCCCTTTCCATCCTTCTAGGAATTCCTCTAACATATTAAGAGATACCTCGAAGTCTTCAAACTGGTACTTCAGATTTGTCATCACACTTCATTTCCTTATTAATCTGAAGATGTCAGCTGCCATGCTTCAGAACTTGATTCTTTCATTGAATAAACATTTTACATATATATGATATTGAATAAAAGCTCCAAAAAGGTCAATTAAATGTATTATTCCAGAAGTTAGACATTGATACTACTGGATTATTTGTCACCAAGCACTAGGATTGTAAAAATTTCTTCAATCTGGACACAATACCTACACTTCTCCTACCTATGGGTCCTTGATGCTTTCTTAGCATGTAAGGAATGGTGGTGCCAGGACAGATTTTCATTTGTTCAATCACTTAGGTTTTCTTCGAATAAATGTGCCAGGCATGCAAGGATGAGCTAAAGCACAGCCTGGGTCCTCAAGGAGTTCACGGTGTGGCAAGAGAATTTGACAGACAAACTATGCGACTGGTGCAGTAAGAAATCTGTCTTCAGTGTTAACGGAATTGGGAGAAGGGGAATATAGCCAGATTTGGGGGATTAAGGAAGAATTCCTGGAGGAGAAGAAGGCTTCAGAGCTGACTTTTCAGAACATGTTTAGCTCACTTGTCAGCATGAAGTCAAAGTAGGGAGATTGGTATGTACTCTCAGAAACATAGACGGAAGGAAGCAGTGTATGTCAAGCCACTGTCAGAGGCATGTCAATAGTGATGTGTAGGAGTAGGAATGATGGTCAGTAGAGGTGAAATGGAGGAGGTAAGGAGAAGCCCAGAATGGGACCACTGACAGGCAGCCCTTAGAGGTTCAGAGGTAGCATGTCAAACTTTGATTTTCAAGGGATGATTTTTATGGCAATGTCTCCATAGATGGGGATACAATTAAGAAACTGGGCAAGTAATATAAAGGCAAGGCAAAAATGAAGCCTAGAGTAGTGAATAGATAGCAACAATGGAACAGATTGGAAGATTAAAAATTTCTTTTAAGGTATGCCACTACTTTTTTGCTTATAATGTTACTCAGTATTCATTTGAAATTGATTTTGATGTAAGGATTTCTAAAGGAAAAAAATATAATTTGATGCCCAAGTAAATTGGATATGACTTGAAATATTTAATGTCCTTTAATGAATTTAAGTAAGTTTTATGTAATATATACTACATATATTAAATTAACACATCAGTATTTGAAACTTACTACATTTTCTCTAAATGATTAATGTTTATTTCTATACTGAAAATGACTTAATAAAGACATTTTACCATTCAAAGATGCTAGGACAAAAACAAAAACAGAAAACAAAAAACCTTCAATTCACCAGACCTTTGAGAAAAGGTTCAGAAAGCAGTAAGGTAGTTGTAAACTTGTGATAATGAATCTCAGAATTGTGACTTGGGTAACTGAGTTCAGTTTACTAAGCTGGGAAAGACAGAGTGAGGTCATCATGGGGAAAACATGTGGGAGGTAAAAGGGGAAAACATATGAGAAGTGAAAAAGTTTAGCATCAGAAGAAGCAACTGGAGATGATAGTTTGGTTATTATAGGGGAGGTCGCGGGTATGAATGTGGAAGTCATTGACATAGGATCACACTTAAAGTAAACAGATGATAGCAATTATTGAGAAGAAAAGAGAGTAGAATCCAGGACAGAATCTTGCAAAAGGAGGTGAGAAGGAGAAAAGTTCAATAATAATTCAATTGGCAAAGAAACATAATCAGTATGTTCTGTGACAATCCAAAATCTGGAGACCCTCTAGATGAATTATTTGACTGAAGTCTAGACTTTTTAATTTCATTTCCAGCCAGTGTAATTGAGAGCCAAATTAAACCAATTCATCAATCAAGCTGGGTAACAGTTTTTATTTAAAACAAAATGATACTGAACTGGTTCTATTTTTTGGTTCACAAACTAGTCCTGAGAACAGTTTCTGAATACATGATCTGGCATCACTGGCTTAAATGTGTGACTTCCAGAGCTCACTATTAAAAAAAACTTTACTTAGAATCATATGTTTTGAATTTTTAATATAACTCAGTAACTTGTACATAGCATCTATTATGTATATGGCACTAACTTAGATGCTGTGTTGAATATTTATTCCAGAAATATTTGTTGGCCTTCTGGTATGTGCCAGGCACTTCTCCAAGTGTTAAGGATTGAGTAGTAGGTGGAATAAATAAATATTCCTGTTCATGTGCTGCTTATATTCGAATAAGGATATAATTTTCAAGTGAATCTTCTTGAGACTCATGAACCCCATTTTCACAGAACTTATAGTCTGAAAATACTATGAAGTGTAGAATGTAACATGCTATTGATTATGCATAAATGAAAGTATATAAGAGTTTGAAAAGGAGGGATAAAATACTAATAATTATTCAAGGAAGACTTCATACATAATATTAAGTTTGAGCTGGGACTTAAGGAATGAACAAGGTTTTTACTCTGAGAAGAAACACAACAAATACATAAACTCAATCATAGGTTATGGAAGTAATGTTGGGGGATAAATAGTAGTTTACTGTGTCCAGCTGAGAACAGACAGAAGGAACAAGGGATGACAATGGAAACAGGAAAGAAGTAGTCAGTAAGGATAGGAGGAACTAGCAGCCATGGTGTTGTCACATACTCAAAGATAGATAAAAAGAAGCATGTTGACTCTTTAGATAAATGCAAGAAATGAGGCTCAAGGGACACTTCAATTTGATAACTAACAGGTTGCTCTTGGTTTCTATGAGGAGTTATGATGGAATAATGAAAAAAGGAAGGAGATTTTTAAATGATACACCAGGGAAGCAGGGTCAGGAATAGGAGACAGACATTTTTCTTATTCCAAGAAAACTCCCAAATGATGGAATAAGGAAAAGAAAGTGGAAAAAATACTTAAAAGGAGATGGAATTATAGATAGAAGAATGCTTTAATTATTCAAACTAACTGAGTATCAGTACACAGAGGTAAATGATCCACTTATAAGGAATTAATAAAGGACAGTATGAATTAGGTAGAGGTTATTCCAGCATATTGGGGATGCTAGGTTTTGTTTTTTTTTTTTTTTTTTTTGGCTGTGCCTATGGCACGTGGAAGTTCCTGGGCCAGGCATTGAACCTGCAGCCGTAGCAGTGACGTGAGACACAGCAGTAACAATGCCAGGTCCTTTACCCACTGAGCCACCAGGGAACTCAGGGAGATGCTAGCTTTAAAGTGAAGATAAACTCTTTTTCCATAAAAGAAAGAAAGGAGAAATAAATTTAAGGAGATGAACAGCAATGTGGAGACCAAGGAAAATACTTATCAGGAGCTCATAATAGGTGGTTCCAATCTTCTCTATAAAGTGGAAAGCAAAGTTCATCAATCTCATTATTTCACAAAACACTGGTGTTATATAAATGAAACATTTGGGAAAAGCCACAGGAGCTTGGAAAGTTACCAAAATATTCTACTGCAAGATTAATATCTGTCGAAACAGATATGCCATTATTTCATATTTATAATTGTTAAAAAAACAGAAGTAGGAACCTATAATATATCAAACCAAGTACATAAATATGTTTAAATTAACTCTACTAGTTCCTTTCAATTTTGTAGCTTGCATGGATTTTTGAAAGCTGATATTTTCATGTGTAGGCCTACAATTTAGATGTTTTCCAGACTTAAGAATTTTTTATATTTTAGGTAAATGATGTAATACATATACAATATATAAAATGCCCACTGGGATCTGTGCCAGTACTCACAATTAAGTACATGAATAATTTTGTAGTAAAAAGTCTAAATACTTATATTAAATGGGAATAAGTGAATAATATAGATAGCCCATGTCAGTTCAAGTCAATTTTTACTACCAAATGAGTAACAAAATTCCTGAAAAATTTTTTTGGATTTAAAATGTGTAAGAAATTGCAGACTTTTACTTAGTCTGTATATTAGGGCTTTTCCTTCTTTAAATTCTTGGGAACTAGTTATATTGATGACAATTCTCATAGTAACTTAATGAAAAAATATTGTTTACCACCAAGAGAAATTATTCAATCTAGTTTCCTATTAAGCGATAACAGAAATCTGTAGTTGAAGACCCAGCATAGACCAAAATATTCTGTTACCCCTGAAATCATTTTATGTGATGAGTATTTACTTTGGCAAGAACACTATGTGTTTAATCCTTGAACATTTAAATGCTTAATCATGTCATAAGAACATTTTGAGTAGTAGTTTTAGGATTTGCAAACAGGTAACAAATGCATTCCCACCTCTGATACTGGGTATAATTTTGAAACAAAATACATATTTCATGGAGATTGATTCATCTTCCCTGGATTTTATTTTATTTATTTTTTGAGGTTTTTAAAACATGTTGAGGGATGAAATTTTGTTTTATTTTTGTCCTAAGTCATTTCCTTCTTAATTTTAATTACTCTATTACATAATATCCTCTATATAGACATCTGACCCTTTATCCCTACAAAATAACATTTTTAAAGTTGTTTCAAAGAAGGATGGCAAGAAAACTTTAGAAAATTTTAATGCATGCAGAATGACTTCATGATGTACATGAGGTACATTACTCCACACTGCTAGACAACCATAGGTGATTGAATCTTAAGTGAATATATCTGATAATTTTTCCTTTTACTCATGGAGTTGTATTGCTCAGGAGTGGCTCTCTTTACCATTAATATATGAATATATTAACTCAATACATATTATTTCAGTACCCATGTATATGACTCTGCCTTCAAGGTGTTTAGCTCTTGAGGATGTCATCCCTCTATCCATCTAGCTGTAATTACATTTTTAAAATACTGTGGTATACATAAAAAATAAAAATTAATGAATTCCACTAGAGAATTACTTTATAATTTAGATATGCTTTTAATAGGGTCTTGATGGTAGAGCAGGACTACAAGATACAGATGAATTGAGTATTCAAAGTTGGGAAATAACATGATCCAAGATGAGGCAAGTCATAACATAATTCAGGAATGGCAAATAAGTAGGGATATTTTTATGGGAGTATGATATGGAGAGTTGGAACGGGGAGAGATTGGACCCAATTATGAATGGATTGGAGTCAAATTATGAAAGACCTTAAATGCCGTACCACAAAGTTCGAATCTGATTCTATAGGCCATTAAAAACTTTATTATTGAGTAAAGTTCCCTGATCAGAATTTTGTTTTAGAAAATTTAATTAATAAAATACCAGAGGAGGATTGGAAATCAGAGAAGTCCAATGGCCAAAACTGATCATTCATCAAGTTTCAAAAGGACAGAAGCATATTTAATATATTCTAATTTTTGTATATCATAATGTAATTTAATTTCTGAGCCAAGAGTTTTTTATTGAAATCATTCTGAGAAATAAACGTAACTCAAAAGAAGGATTACTCATTTCAAAATACCATCTCTATGTATTTCTCAGTTATGATCAAAGTTGATTTTTCCTTTCATATTTATTCACAGCAGAACTGATGACCCTATCTTAAATATAAATCTGAATGAAACTCCTAAAAGATTATGAACATATAACAAGCTGCATGGACCTATTTAATCAGACAACAAAAGAACAGCTACAAGTTATAGGGAATTAAAAAGAAAAAAAATATGAACAGCTACTATATGTCAAACATCATACCAAGCACTTTTGAGCATATTTGTCCTCATGGCAGGCTGATGAGGTGGATATTATCCTTTTTTTTTAAATTTTTTTATTACTCAAATGAATTTATCACATCTGTAATTGTATAATGATCATAACAATCTGATTTCACAGGATTCCCATCCCATAGCCCAAACACATCCCCCACCCCCCAAACTGTCTCCTCCGGAGACCATAAGTTTTTCAATGTCTGTGAGTCAGCATCTGTTCTGCAAAGAAGTTCAGTCTGTCCTTTTTCCAGATTCCACCTGTGATAGCATATGATGTTGGTGTCTCAACGTATGGCTGACTTCACTTAGCATGATAGTTTCTAGGGTCCATCCATGTTGCTAAAAATGATATTATCCTTAATAGATGAAAAACCTGATCATAAAGAACTGGTGTATCATGCCCATGGTTGCTGCCCTCGGCAGTGTAGTAGTTGTCTGTCTGATGCCATGTCTGTGCTTTCTCCATCCTACTTCCTTTTGTTTATTTACAGTCTTCAACAATAATGCGAAAAAGAGAGCTCACAGGGAAGTTATACCAGAATTTCAAAGTTCAAAAATAGGATGTCTTACTTTTGAAAGTAGAGTTGAATCTGATTATTGATGCTTAATGAATGGTTCTTCAGTACCACATTTAATTGCCGTTATTTTATTATTATTATCATTTTGACATTTTCCTGAAGCGCTAATATTAAGACTGTTGTTGTTTTACCCTTATATACATTATTTGCCTTTACTTAGAATAATCTTTGTTTCATGGCTACGTATTCTGCAGTTAACCCTAATCTTGGAGAGAAGACACAAGTTTTTCTAATATGTCGATACCATTTGGAAAATACTTTAATTTCCATATATATCTGAAAGTCATCTTCCTATGTGAGAGTAATTTTATTAATATGTAATCACTGGTAAAAACAATAAAACAAGAGAGTTCCAGATGTATATTCTATCTCCCCATTCATTTCTCTTAAGTTAGATAAAAAGGTGCTTTTGCTATTTTTGAATAGTAAATGAAGTAAATTTTGTTCTTAAAATGCTTTCTGTATTAAGCTCTACCATTAGTTTACTTTTAAAACTGTGACAGACTGCTCAGAGATATTTGTTATATACACAAATTTAATTCCACTTATATTCGTAATCTACAGTTTATAAGACACTGTAGTCCATAGGTATACCTAAGACACTTTACAATTCTCCAGCATTAATCAATGTTTTTGTGCAATTAAAATGTGGCAAAAAAACTTGAAAAAATTCAACTTATTTCATTTTTTCCACCCCCAAACTGCCAACACTCCCCCCCCCCATACAGTTCTTTCTCAATCTCTTCCAACCAGCTCCTTTGTAATCTCAGTAATTGGGGTTTTACATAGGCACTCCAGTCAGAAAGAAAGGAATTCCTCTTATTTCCTTTCTTTCCTCATCAAAGCATGTGTCATTAATCCTGTTGTTACCACCAGTCTATTCCACTTTTTCAATTCACTTACTTCCAGTGTATTTATCCATCACATCAAAATACCTTCCAAGGTAGATAGCTACCTGCTGCCCTCTCTGTTTGTTTGAGATGTAAATTCATTTAAAACTCAGATTGTTATGATCATTATACAACTACAGATGTGATAAATTCATTTGAGTAATAAAAAAAAGTAAAAAAAAAAAGGTAAAAAAAATACTCTTTAGTGGCTTCGCAGAGTACTTAAAATTTGGACTTTTAACTATGGCCTATAAACTCCCCCCTTTTGTCATTCTCCTGCTAATTTACTATAAACCAGCCTGGGAGATCTTTCAGTTTCTTCTTTTCTTACTAGAGAAAGAGAATCTAGTGCTGAAAACTTTCTTTGAGGTGACTTACCTCCCTGAGGAGTCTGCATGCTCTATGTGTGAAGGAGATATTTTTATTCTACAAGGTATTCCCAATGTTTAGTTTTTTTAAAAGATTTATCAAAATTTAAAACTACAGATTAAGATTTTAGGGAACTCAAAGTCATTGGATAAATCCTAGAGTATTTTAATCTGGTAAATGACATGACACTGAATTAATCCTTAGAGAAGTCTATTCTATTATGGTTAGAAACAGATCCCACAAATGTTTAATGACTTCATAAGTTAATTTTTGCATATTTAATTGATTATCTCATTTAACTTTGATGATTTTTCAATAATTTTATAAGATAGTCATTGTCATTTCCATTCTGAAGAGAGGAAATGACCAATCTAAAGTCACTGAACTTTTATGTGGCTGAGCCAGAATTTTGGCCTAGGGATCTGATTCTAATTTCATGAGTCATTTCATTATGTCACATTGCGGTGGCCCACATGAGAGGCAACAAAATTCTAACTAGTCTAAGTGATAGTGAAAAATAAAGGGTGATAATATTTGGAGGATAAAGACCTTAACATCTTGGTAGCGAGTAAGAGAGGGTCATCAAATTTTTCAATATTAAAAACTTCCATCAAGTCTTAATAATATGGTTGGACTGTTGAAAACCATAGGTTATCTAAAGCAAGGTGCAGAGAAAGTACGTGGTAGAGTAGGAATGGGTGAAAAGAGAAATGGACAACACAATAAGCAAGTACAATCTATTTGAAAAATATTACTCCTGTATTTGAAGTATGTGTAGACACTCAGAATATACTCTCATATTGAGGGACAGATGGATAAATTTGGGTTAGCTTTTGAGCATCTATTTTTAATATTGGACTATACAGTATACAAAAAATTAAAGCAAGTAGATAAACTGACGTGTTCAGAAAAATAGTAAAGCAAATTGCTACTATGATACACAGGAGACATCAGTACAATGGAAGTCTATCTTGTAAGTAAATGCAATAATGAACCTTGGGTGAGGCAGATAAAGAGTCCATAGGGCTCAGAATTGGTCCTTCATATTCCTGGGCTGAGAAGATTTGTAAGAAAATAGATTAGAATCCAACAAATGGTGTTTATTTACTTGTGAAATACGAATATTGTTGTAATTATCCATGTACTGATTTTATTTAATTTTTTGTAATGAATCAGTTAATTTATTGGCTATACCCATGGCATGTGGAAGTTCCCTGACCAAGGATTGAACACACGACATAACAGCTACATTGGCTGCTGCAGTGACAATGGTGGATCCTTAACCCACCATGCCACAAGAGAACTCCAAAGGTTGTGTCTCTCTCTTTCTCTCTCCCTCTCTCTTTCCCTCTCCCTCTCTCTCTTTCCCTCTCTCCCTCTCCCTTTCTCTCTTTCTCTCACTCTCTCCTTTTTTCACCAGGCCTGGGGCATGTGGAAATTCCCGGGCCAGGGAGGGAAACTGCACTGTGGTAGTGACATAAGCTGATGCAGTGACAGCACCAGGTACTAAACCTGCTGCACCACAAGGTAACTCCAACACGTACTGTCAATTTATATTTTAAAAACTGTCAATTTATATAAGTTTATCCAAAGGAATAGAGTAATGCAGTGAAAATAATAGTGAAAATGAAAACTGTCAAAAGTGAAAGAAAAGGAATATCTGAAGGTACTCATACACTGAAGAGTTACTAAAAAGAAGGGTGAGTGTGCCTCTTCAGGGCATGATATGAGATCCACTGGAATTAATATTTTAAGAAGAACATATATTTTTAAAAAATAAAGATTCAAGAAACAACACTTCAGAAAGCAAAGTTTTCCAGATTTCTGCCTTGCATTTTACTGAGGACACCAATGCTATGTTTTTGCTCCTTTTTTAAGATAAAACATTGAGATTAAAAAAAAAAAACAAATTAGGTTTTACAAAACTCCAGAGGTTAAGAAATACTTCTCCTTCTAGACCGTTTTTAGGAGATATAACTTTGAAGTTCTGTATTTTGATTAATAAACTTATTTTACATTTTATACCCACACAAATATGTATTAAAACATACAGGAGTTTGTTTATATGGCTATATTTATCTTCATAATTTGAATGACAAAAGCTTTAAAAATTTATTTTAATTACACTTAGCCTACATCCATCAGAATATCATTAACTTCTCCAATGTATTGCAATTATGCCTGGAAATTATACCAAGTTACTAGAGACTTGTCCTTGAAATTACAAAGTGTATGAACAATATATAATAATGCATTTTCACACATATTTATTAGCACAAGAGTATTCAAAACGCATTAGCAACCTCATTATATCTGTGTTCACATGACAATATTTTATTAACCATAATTTAAAAACTTTTGAATGTTGAAAAGGGTGCAAGTAGCAGCTTTTTAAAAAGCCGTAGGTCAGGTTATTTGTTTTTAGGTTATAAGTAATATGTTTTCATAAATAGAGGTTACATATTTTGCTTAATTTCCTTTTTGGATTATATTATGATTATAAATACATTAATTTCAATATATTTATTCTTCACATATTATCAGCTCATTTGAACATTCTGGGTAATGTGTTAATACCATCAGTGTTTGAGTGATACACTGTCATTTTCTTCAGATGTAACCAGTTTTTCTCTGATATCAATTCAATAATGTTAAACCACTTAATTTCACTTTAATAATGCAACACAGTCATTAATTCTATCTGGCGGAACATATCTGCATCATGAATTACTTTAAAAAGAAGTCATATTTCTATCTTGTTTTGATTCAAAGACATACTGAAATTCAAAAGAGTCAATAGTATGTTGCCATATAAATCCTTATTAACATCTTCAAATATAAATAGATATGATAGATAGTAATTAGTATCTCATCTACAATTTCTTTCTAATTTATTTTAAGTAATAATAAAAGTAGTTTAGTCCCTAGGTACTATAGGTATTTCTTTATCATTATGTTTATGCTCTTAAAAATATTAGGCAAGGTAAAAAAAAACTAATCTACCTAGTAATAACTATACTGATGTATAAAGCATTACTGGTGCTTCAAAGTGGTATATGCTTTTTTTCGTCTTCTCAGATATAGTTTGCATTAAATAATTCAACAGTTATTTGGGCCATATACTGTAAGTGGCACTAGGGAAAGAAATTATGCGCAAAACAAACCTGATTTTTTGTTTGCCTCAGTAGGTGTCTGTTTTATTCAAAGCTCTTGGAACAACATCTGATTTGACTTTTTATTAGTGAAACATATTCGTCTGAAAAACACACATTAGATCTAAGATGTGAAAATCAATGACTATGGAAAAGTTAACTTTCAAAATTAGGTGAGGTAAAAATTTATCTGCAGCTGTGAAAGTTGAGGATGGAATTTTTATCCTCTTAATACAGATGAAAATATTGAGGAATGATATCCCGCAGAGAGAATCTTTGAACAGAAAAAATAACATAAGGTAAAAACTAAGGAAATCTGAGTTAAAAATGGGGTTTAATAATAATGTATCAGTATTGATTTATTTAATTATGACAAATGTTCCATATGAATGTAAGATGTTAAAAATAAGCCAATTGGGTGTGCATATGGAACACTCTGTAGTCTATTTTAAAATTTTTCTATAAATAAAAACTTTCTAAAAATTTAAAGTTTCTTTTAAAATTTATTAACTTTGGAAGAAAATAAATTGAGAATGCAAAATTGTGCAGAACTTTAACTCAAGTATTTGAGCATTTTTAGTGATCGGCAGGAAGCCATTGAAAATGTGTGGGCAGGATCGTAACATAACTAGGAAGACTCTTTCCATGACTGCACAAATTGTAGGAAGGGAGCGGTGACTTCCAGGAAACCAGTTCAACTCAGTAATGTCCATATAAAGTAATAAAGACAAAAGTCATGTGGTGGTCAGTTTGAATGGAAAGATAAAGATATGATACACTGCAAATAAGTAATTAGCAGTATTTGGCAATTTATTGGATGTAAAACCTATCTGAGAACAAAGTCTGGATGATTTAGAAAGGAGATGTATAATGTGATAAAGTAGATATAGAATAGGAAAGTCATATAAATTTTAGACTTAGAAACTAGATTTGCTGATGCTATTATATTAGATAAGGCAAAAGAAGATATATTTGAGTTTTCAAGGTTAAATGAAAGTTTAATCATTTCCTCCACGAATGTCCTATGGTTAAATAATTTGAAATCTCTTGTGCAATCAACAAGGGATGTTTGGAATTTTTGAGCCCAGAATGTCACTGTGGTCTGTTTCACAACCTTTTTGTTATGATGATGATTGCATTTTTATTTTAAATATTAATATTTCCTCATAAGCACATAGTGAACTATATCCTCTTAATGTATAAACTAAAAATTAGGAGTAAAATAGGAGGATTTCCAGTTGCAAGATATCTCTTAATCAGTAATCTCTAATATGTATTCAGAATATTAATTAATGGTTATAATAGAAGTATAAGAATGGCATATAACTGCAATTCCAAATTCATTTCATAAAATGAAATTTGAGGTAGTTAACTTTTTAAATTCTCATTTACATTTCTACTTTTGATTATTAAAAGGCATTTTATATTCTGTATTACACAAGTAGAAAATAAATTTCTTCTGACACTTTTAAAGAAGGGTAAATGGTTAGAATTATTGAATTTGAAAAGTGATCCACAGGAGTTTCTGTCATGTCTCAGCCTAAATGAATATGACTAATACCCATGAGGACGAAGGTTCCATCCCTGGCCTTGCTCAGTGGGTTAAGGATCTGGCTTTGCCATGTTCTATGGCGTAGGTCTCAGATGTAGCTCAGATCCCGAGTTGCTGTGGCTGTGGCATAGGCCAGCAGCTACAGCCCTGATTCGACCCCTAGCCTGGGAATCTTCATGTACTGTGGGTATGGCCCTAAAAGGACCAAAGGAAAAAAAAAAAGAAAGAAAGAAAGAAAGAAAGAAAGAAAGAAAGAAAGAAAGAAAGAAAGAAAGAAAGAAAGAAAGAAAGAAAGAAAGAAAGAAAGAAAGGAAGAAAGAGAAAGAAAGAGAGAAAGAAAGAAAGAAAAAGAAAACGTGACCCACAAAACACCAGTAATGACTTGAAAGACAGATAGAGAGCTGAAACTTCATTCCCATTGTGTGGAAGGATCCCCTTGATGTCAATGTAGGTTCCTAGAATGTCTGGATAGGCCATTTGAAGTGTTTGAATTAGAAATAACTGTTTGATTAAACACAATCTCGATTGGATTTAAATTTACATTTTACAGACCTGACTGGCTCTTTAGGGTCATTCTTGTTAAAGAAACCAACTCTTCATTAACAAAAATTCTAAAGTTGCATCATCACAAGACTAGCTCTGAAATAGTTCTTAGTGTAGGGGAAGAGGGCTCATTTATGGTTGACCTAGTGCTTTTCATTTGGATTCAGTAAAGTGTGACCTAATGTTATGATTGAAATAGATAAAACATGTATGCATTTGACTGTGAATTTGACCATGAGGACCTAAAAAGAAGAATGGGATTTTCGTCCACACAGGAGGATGGAGAGCACAGACTCATGTGATCCACCTTCCATATGTCTAAGGATGAAGCTGTGGAGGGATCCCCCCCAGGGGAGGAAATCCTAAAGTATGATAGATTGTTTTCCCTCACCAGGTGCAAATATAATCAGAGTGGTTGGAATCCCATGAGAGTATTTGGTCAGGATAAACTGCGTAGAGAGAGATTGTTCATTTAGATCACTTATCGTGTTATAGGGTACAGACATCTTTGAAAATTTCCTCTGCTGAAAAAAGCTTAATCCAATTACTCCCTTCCCCCACTCCATTTCCTCTAAAGTCTTTAGAAATCATGGGTTCCTCTTTTTGGATAGGTAGGTAGTACATTTAAAAATTCTTTGGGAAAAGTTGTGTTTGTACACAGCAAGTACAATAAAATTTCCATCTTTATACTAATTAATACATACTCACACAATTTTTATTTATTCATTTATTTTTTATCTGGAAAAAGCAAGGTTAGTGATTATCATATCTGAGACTGATCTTTTCTTTAATTCTAAATTTCTTTTTACAAATAATGACTGATGTTTAATTATCAACTGCAGTTGCCTAAGTATTTGTAGAAATGTTATATATTATATAATGTCATTTTCATATATCATCAAATACATAGAGGTAAGGGAGTTCCCTTGTGGTGCAGCAGGTAAATGATCTGCTGTTGTCACTGCAGCAGCTTGTCACTGCTATTGCCTGTGTTTGATCCCTGCTCTGAGAACGTCCATATGTCATGGGCACAGCCAAAACAAACAAACAAACAAACAAACAAAAAACACAGAAGAAGACTTAAAACTTTCTATAACATTGTAATGAATGTTAGATCAAGAATTGGTAGACTCAGTTCTAGTATTGGCACAGTAGTAATACTAGTATCTGTGTCTTTGACTATGACCTTAACTTCCTGGGTCTTAAATACTTTATTTATAAGGGAAAGGACCAAACCAGATTATCTATAATATGCCTTACCACCTTATATTGCTATATTATATAAAGACATATGGAAACTGAAAAGCTTCGCCATTGTTAAGACTGATATTGCTACCTCTACTTGAATTCTGCCAATTATTTTCTCAGTATAGAAATATGATCAATTCTGCATAGATTAGAACAATAAGAATTCATTAGAGAGGGAATTCATTTGTGCTGTCCCAAGTTTTCAGCAATCCTATTGTTGCTATGAAGAAGATGATATATTAATAAATGTTTCTGAGCAGTAACATGTTTTTACTGACTATATACAATAAAACAGCTACATTGTATAAAGAGTAGACAGGAGAATATGGCTTTCTTGTCAACATATGAAGGAAATGGGGCAATAGAGCAGTGAAGGAAGTGAGGAAGTACAACCAGGTAGCTCTTGGGGAAGAGTTTCAAGCAGAGAGGCTGACCAGTGCAATCCTGGCTTGTCTGCCATATTGAAAAAAAAGCACAAATCCAACATGTTGGGGGCAGAGAAGGTGAGTCTGAGGCAAAAGAGCTGTCGAAGAGAGAAGAGCAGAGGTGCAGAGGTGTAGATGGATAGTATTAAAACCATACAGGCACAGAAAATGGAAAGGACACAATCTCTATTTATTTTACTGGTGGTGCTTATCTGCTTATTGAACAAATCATAGAAATAGAGTTCTCATAGTAAAATACCATACTTTGTGGGGATAACAGATTACAATCAAACTTGCCTGAAGATAACCTCTGTAAACATATTTGCATATGAACTCCTTGGGATGTCTTTGAATATATCTATATGCCTCTATTTTTATTATCTATATCATAATTGGGTGTGTCCGAAATACATAATTTGTGACTTTCTCTTAACACTTAATATTATATCTTGAACAAATCTCTGATCCCTTAATTTTTTCAAAAGTGGTAGTCTGATTCAACTCAGTATTTAAACTCAAAATTCAAGACTGTGGTTGAATAATTCTTTATTGAAGCATACTTCTATTTGGGGAAAATCGTGTATAATACAAATACATGTCATAATTTTATAAATTAAACTTTATATTTTATAAATATTTTGATAAATAATGGGATATTCTAATGACTCTTACAGATATTATGCTATTGAAGATATCTTCTACAATAATATTTTTTATTTTTTTCCTGAGAAGTGATCTTAAGGGCATAATTGCTGTTTCAAAGAATACAAATTTTTTTTTAAGGTTCTTGATAAAAATTAAAACTCCATAGGATTTAAAGCAAAATTAGTATGCTATGGAGTCCTCAAATTTTTCACATGCAAAAATCAGCTCATTTTCCATAATATCCAAAAAGGAAATATTCTGAAGAAAATATAATTAGTTTTTCATATTTCATATTTAATTAGGTTTCAGAAATCATGTATGAAAAATA
Source organism: Sus scrofa (assembly GCF_054392235.1). Taxonomy (NCBI): domain Eukaryota; kingdom Metazoa; phylum Chordata; class Mammalia; order Artiodactyla; family Suidae; genus Sus; species Sus scrofa. The sequence continues at coordinate 31,069,825 of NC_139393.1, forward strand.
ATTATTTTAATTTTTAGGCCAGCACCTTAACCATATTCATGCTGGGTTTTTATTACAATTGTTGGTATTATCTGGGCAAAATGTTTTCACAAATTACTTTTAAGAATTGCTATAATATCAAATTAATTTAATAGTGTTCAGGGGATTGTGTTCAAAGATTCTTTATTCAATTAGAATGTAAAGAGATCATTTAATGAAATAAACAACTTTAGTTTTTAGATACAGCAGTTTAGGAAACTTAAAATTAATACTATAATGTTCATGAAGGAATATGCCTTATTTTATCAAATTAGGCAACTGAAACTGAGTGAAAAGGGGGAAGGTGACTAAAATCATGACTTTTTAGTAGGTGAAATAATATATTTAGTATGTGGCTACAATCAGAGTATTTGATTTCTGAATACAACTGAAAATTCTCATGCATAGACAAAAATAAATGAATCAATACATGAGCCATAATACAAATCTTTATAGTACATATTGATGTGTGATGGGTAAATTGTGTAGTTGTTACCTTGTGTCAGGTACAATTTTCTAACCAATTGATGTGGTTAGATTACAAAATAATCTAACCACATCAATTTCACTAATTGCATTCCTCTCACTAGTTATATTGCATGTTTTTCATTAGACAGTAGAACAATGTAACCTTTGAAAATGGTGTCCTTGTGATTTTTAAATGTGACATCAATATTTTGGCAGAATCATTTTCTAAGCATTTAAGTTCAGTGCATTTGAATTAAAAATTACATCTTCTGAAAAAAAATGGTCTTCAATAACTTTTTATTTCCATCTACTCTTTCTTATTGGAATTATAGTGTATTAATAATTCTTTGTGACTATTTGCCAAATCATTAATTAAAAATGTTTCTCAAAGTTGAATATGAAGAAACTATGGCAAATATTTAATTATGTCAGCAAAATTCTATTAAATGAAAATAGAAACTGAAACAAATACGTTGTTCATTTGAAAATGAACTTCATTTGCTCATTGATTCATAACCATTTTAATAGCACTTAGTGACAATTTAATGGGATGACCATACAATTTATTATCCAAAATGGCCCTTTCTTTTGGGGGGGGGAATGAAAGGGGCACTTTTAATATTTTCACTGAGACAGAGTTTTCAGGGCAAATCTGAACTTATGGTCAACCTAATACATAGGAATTTTTAAAATAATAGGATAAAAAATGATTATGGAAAACTGAAATATAAGTAGAATGGAGAGATACAAAATGAGAATAAAAAATAGTATTGTTCTATTTAATTTCCTCTATGATAATTTTGACTATTTTTTAATGTTAAAATTTTAAATATTTGCATTTTAATTTTTAAAAAGAATGAAAACTGTTTTTGTTATTCATAGATGTAGAATGCACACACTAATTAAAAGTTTAACAGCTTTGTGAAAAGCTTTACCCATTTTACTGTGTATTTAGAAGGGAAAATGAATGGTTTGAGAGGAAATCTGTGAGAAAAAAATATTTAGAGTTTAATTCTTAGATAAAATGTAACGTATAAAATAATTTTTGTTGATAGCAAAGTGAAAGTATACTCTTCTTACATATACTGCCTTTGCCTAAATCAATAAACATATTAATATTATGCCAGCTAATAAAGATAATTTCTTTTTGAACTAAAAGCAAACCTTTATTTGAATGCATATTAGACTACGTCTTTCTTTGAATATATACTAGAGCTTATTAAATTTTAATACAAATAAACCAATATAAGATGACTTATGGTTTAATAAATGCCAGTGAGAACAGGAAGTTAAAAGGCTTGTAAAATTCAGGAAGATAATTTCAGCTTGATAATGTTTCATGATGAAGACTGATAAAATTTTCTCCTATCATTTTGCTTCATCCTCTATTTTCTGGTATCCAGATATTGATATTTAGCTCTTTCATGCTTTGAATAAGAGTTCTATGCTTATTGCTAATTGTCTGCAATTTTATGGATAAATAAAATTTATTTATTTTTCCTCCATTTCTCAGCCATGCCCAGGAAGCATAGTGGCAGATTTCATGTCCATACATCAACGGAATGTTGCTTTAACTAGCTGTTCTCTTGGTTTGCCAGCAGTTAAACTGATCTGTATTAGTTTGCTTTTACTTTTTACTTTTTTAATGTTGTAGAATCTTTTGAGGTTAACTAGACTGATATTTGGTAATCTTATTTACATTGAAATAAGACTTTCAAAGCCTTTTATTAAAGTGAGTTCATACAACCATAAACTCATTCAGTTACTTCTATAGTAATTTAAATATTTTATTTAATATGAGACTCACATCTGTGAATTCTAAAATGCTGTATTTCATATCTGTTTGGAACAGCTCTAAAAGTAGCAGTATTAGATGAATTAGTAACCTAGAACAAAAGGAAAGAACGCAGGTTATCTTCTACTTTAACGTTGACTAATTCTATAATCTTACTTTTCTTTCTTTCTATATTTTTTCTTTTCTAGTCCCCCTTTTTGAAGAGGTGAAAAAACTGTTTAGTATTTCTAGCTCAGATTATAAAAGTAAATCTCATTTTCAAAACGACTATCAAATTTAAAAAATATGCACAAACATATATATTTGGCAGTAAGATGATCTCTGTGATGCAGTCTTTGAATTTATATGAACTTATTTTACAATCACAATATTTTATGTCTATTTCTCATAAGTAAACAAATATGCTTTTAAGAGATTTAAGGATTTCTTCAATTGAAGAAATAGTGACATTAGAATTGACCAGCTTTCCCATAGCCAAAAAGAAATCCATGACGCAGCCTGAAGCCTCATCTCAAGGGATGTGCTTGTTGTCAGCACTTCCACTTCAAGATATTTCCACGGTTTTCAGATACCAAGGAAGCTAGTGCTCTTAAAGCAGTAAAATGAACACTGGAATGCAGATTGACATTTTTCTATTTCAATATAAATAACTCATTGCAAACTGAAATGATATTTGAAGTGAAATTTTTAAAAAGGGTACTGATACATTCACTTACATTCATAAGAACATCAAGGAGTTGCGACAGGAAATGCATTTTCTCAGAATAATGCTCAAATTTCAAGATTCAGATCTACTAAAAAAATTGCATTGCTTTTTCATGTTTTATTTTTTTAGTTTCAGCATATTATTAGAGGAATTACAGAACAATCAGAGTGGAGGTGGATTCTATGTATTTTATTCAACGATAGTGAGAAATCAAATTGCTTAAAATCATTTGGATTTATTACATTAAATATTGTGGTGGGGTGCATAATAATTCAACACTGGTAACTGCTTTATTTTAAAATTTTCAGCTACACCAGAATAACTTTTAAGAAGAGTTAAACTATTACACAGTACTATACTCCAGTCAAAAAGTAGTTTTCTTAATTATATAAGGTTTTTTTTATGTTGCTTTTCTCACATTTTATGATCTCTTACTGTCTTTGGAGGGTTTACATATCGTCAGAGAAAAGCTAGCACAGTTTTATAAACCTCTGATTTAAGAAGAAAATCTGCAAAACGATTATGTTTTTGCAGTTTTATATTCTATATTCTTTCATAACAATTCCAACCATGTCTTCAGAGACCAATTAAATTCAAAATAGTGTGTAAGGATACTTCCAATTTATAAACTGCAGATCTGTAAATTTTAGATATCATATTGGAGCATTCAGTGAGAGTTTTTTTAAGGATGGTATACCAGGGAGGTCCAGATAATTGATGGCAACTGGTCTTGGATAGTTCATAGCCAACTTCTATATTTTTTTCCAAGATCAAGTTAGATGCAAAGTGAAATAAATCCTATCTTTGTTTGTTTGTTTTTGTTTTTGTCTTTTTGTCTTTTCTAGGGCCGCACCGGTGGCATATGGAGGTTCCCAGGCTAGGGGTCTAATCGGAGCTGTAGCAGGCGACAGAGCCACAGCAACTCGGATCCCAGCTGCGTCTGTGACCTACACCACAGCTCACGGCAACCCCAGGATCCCTAACCCACTGAGTGAGGCCAGGGATCGAACCCGCAACCTCATGGTTCCTAGTCAGATTCGTTAACCGCTGAGCCACGACAGGAACTCCAATCCTATTTCGATATGGCAAACACTGACTCAATTTTTAAGATGGTAGTGCTAGAAGTAGTGCTAGAATCAGCCCAAGTGTATGAGACCTATGGTATCTTTTCTCAGCAAAAGATGTTTGTGGTTAAAAATGTCTGATGGAAAGGGGTTATCTCCATAGCAGATTTTAGGGCACAGTTTAATTGCTACATTATAATAGCTACCTTCTTATCTGGAGACTTATGTCAGCAGTGCGTTGCATTCTTTACCATAGAGAGTAATTGTTAAAATCCAGTAAGTAATGAATATTGAAAAGGTTTCCATGAGAATGACAGACTTGCCTCCTTTTAGTCTTCCTCTTACATGCAGGGCTTTATCCTGTGAAAGTACATGTCCAGTATTAGAAAAAGCGTAGGAAGCCTTAACTAATTTGGAAGTTAGAAACAAATTTTTAACCTTCCAAAATGAAGTCTGGGTGAATTCATTTACTATTGACTAAATATACTTAATACTAGTTTCAGCTCTAAAATAAACTATACAACTGTAAATTTTATCTTTTTTCCACACTATCCTGAAGTGTAATCTCCCCTCTCAAGATCAGCATTTAATGATTTAACAATTTTTTAACCTTTTTTTTTTTTTATTTTGCAGCAAACTGAACAATAGTCACAGTATATGGTAGTATAATTGTTCTATTTTAATAGAATCTATTTTTTGCCCAGTCCTCAGAGAAATCTTATGTAGGCCAAGCCAGATGTATCATTCTAGAGTATATTAATCAAGGATCTGAATCAGGGTGGCAACTCCTGTGTGTCCAAAGAGCTGGGTCAGGATGTTTCTATAATTCCCTGATGAGGAGTAGAAAGATATTGGCCTTTTGTGCTATATAGCCTTTAGTGTTTTGTATTTTATTAACCACTTGATTGCGGCTCAGTATATACCTGCTATGTAGGACACCCTTTTGTTCCAGTAAGTGAAAGTCTCGTTGTATAGTTGAATATAATTTTTACAAAAGTTTCCCACTGGCTGCAATAAATGAAATCACTTATGTTTTTCCTTTCCAAATAAATTAAAATCAGGTGTATGGAGAAGAAGGGAAAATTCAGTTGTTTTTTCTCTATGCTTTATATCTGGTATAAAGCAATGGCTCCAATATCTTGATAATTTATATTTTAAAAAATTAAGTAATTCATAAAAAAGTGGGACAGCATCATGTTTAGTTTGTTTGTAAATAATTGCCTCTTATTTAGCAATTTAACTCCTTGGTTATGACTTCCTCCCAGAAACAGGCTTTCAGTGTAGAAACATACAAGGTAAGATTGAGATGAAGGAAGAAAGGATGGAAGGAAGAAAGGAAGAGAGGGAGGGAGAGGGAGCGAGGGAGAGGGAGGGAGGAAAGAAGGGAAAAAGAAAGAGGAGGAGGAAGGAAGAGGAGGCAAAGAGGGAGAAAGAGAGGAAGGCAGGAGGGAGGGGAAGGAAGGGAAAGGATTTGTCTCTAAAAGTAAATTTTGTCTTTCCAGGAAATTGTGCTTACTGCAATTATTTTGATGAAAATCAACCCATTTTAATGTTATAGTGTGTTGATTATCAGTTTTCCCCTCAAACTAACCTTCCTTTTCAGAAGTAAGGTAAATTTTGGAAAGGAGAATTAGGCCAGTTTTAAGAATTATGGACCAGTGCGGTGGAATATGTATCTGCCACTTACCACCTTCTTTGCTTTGTATCCAACCCTTTACATATGTCATCGCTGTCCTCAGAGGTAGAAACCTCTGTAATTTCAGTGTTAATCTCAGGTTACCAACTGCCCCATCTTCTTTAAATATGAAGTATAAGTGTACTGATAAATATATCACATATATATGTAGATACAGTTTAAAATGTGTACATATATGATGTTATTATAACAGCTCTTTTCAGCAAGAAATAGAAATAGATGGTTGATCTTTGTATCTCATTTGTAATTATTACCTTGGTTTTCCAAGGCAGTTAGCACTTTATGAAAATACTCTCTTGATTCTTAAATACAAAAAGAAAACCATAGATTGTATAAAATTATTTAAAACTTTGATTTAAGAAGCCAAATTCTTATACATCTTTAAAAAAGTGGATTTGCAATTTTATATAAACTAGTTGTATTTAGCCCTAAGATTTATTAAAGAGGCCATAAAATTGAATATGAAAATATATTGAAATAGAATATCTATAGAAAATGTCAATGTTACTTCAAATAGATCATTTTAACAAAGGAAAAATACAGATATATACTTTGGGCAAACAAAAAACATGAAAATAATTGAATGGATTTTAAGTGTCTTAGAATTAATTATTTGCATTCTATCTTAAATGGTAGCCAGCAAGATATATGACATGTTTCAGAGCATTAATAATGACACAAATTTGTTTTTATCATTTCCACTGGATAAAGGAAGTTAGTGGTTCTCATTTACAGGGAAAGGATAAGATTTTACACATTTTTAGTACTAACAGTAAAGATTAGATAGGAATTATACATTGAAATTCACAATGAGAAAAAAGCATTTTTCCTTCTTAATGACAGTGAAACTGCTATATTTTTTCTTTTTTTCCTGTGTTAATGTGAGAAGAGTTAAATGAGAAGAGTTAAATAAGAAGGTTGGAAGTGTTTTCATCTACTTAAATTCCTCCCACATTCACAGTTGATTGACATTCTCAACAAACTGATAAAGTACCCACTTGATTTGTTTAAATAATCCTTAAATTTTGTGCATTTTTTAAGTAGACTTGAAGAAATTATTAGGAAATACTTACATTAAGTGGAATCCTTTTCTTGTGATTTTTTTTCCTTTCATCATTTATTTATCTATTTACTATTAAAATTTTACTTTTTTAGAGTGGTTTTTTTTTGTTTTTTTGTTTGTTTGTTTGTTTGTTTGTTTACTGTGGGGAATCCATCTTTTCAGGAGGCAATCTTCTATTCATTTAGACAACTTGCTTACATTTTCAGACGGCTCTCTCTACATTGAGCTGCATGTACTTATTTTTATTAAGTGAAAGCCCCATGAATCCAGTCTGGTTTTTCACTCTCTCTAGACTTTAATGGCTATACAGAGTAGTTCTTATGTATTCATGAAATAAAAATGATTTTATGCATATTAGCTATGTTGCAGAATGGCAAAATTTTGCATGAGTGTTTTATGCTAGAAATCTAACATATTTTCTTAACTCCTGAAGAGATAATAGTTTTTTAACCTGTCTTTTTAGATTTATGTTAGTCAGTATATTTAACGTCTACTATATGCAACTCATGTAGAAAAAAAAGATCTTGCTAAATAAGCAAAATGGGAAATTAAGTTAAAAAGCTAATTATCTCCTATCCAACATGAATAGCTCCGTTATCTACTGTTGGCTATTGATTTAATTTATTATAACATGTTTCTACCAAAAGTGAGCTCTGAACAACTTGTTGCCAAATCATATAGCTTGGATAAGAATAATTGTCTTTATATCCTCTGTATCTAGAGTCAAGAGTCAAATATTCTAGATTTATTTTTCATGATCACAGAATACTAATAATAAAATGAAACATAGAATCTACATGTTTAGCATCCTCATCTTATAGCTCAAAACAAAAGTGATTTTTTTAAGTCTACAAAGAAAATTTGAAAGGAGGTTAGAAATAAAACAGAAGATTCCAAGTCAGAAGTACTTCACATTGTTAGTTTATTTTTACTAATTAATTAATTAGTTAATAATTAGTTCAATGGCCAACATTCATGGCATATGGAAGTTTCTGGGCCAGGGGTCTAATCTGCACTGTAGCTGTGATTTATGCCACATCTGTGGTAACAATGGACTCTTAACCTGCTGCCCCACAGTGGGAACTCCTAAATAAGTTTATCTTTTGTTATGTGAAATCAAATGGATCATAATTTTACTTTGGGTTTTCATCATTCTGTTAAATATGTTAAAATGTAGTTTAGCATCCCAACTATACTTCAGTTGCTTCCATGGTTAACCAACTCATAGCAATAGAGCATTTGAATTCAATGGTAGCGAACATCAATAATCTTTTAAAGCAATAAAATGTATATTTGGGGTAATATGTACACAGAAGATTTCATCAAGTGGAATTTTTCCTTGACTTGATGCATTTTGTGGCATCATAGACCTATAAAATATCTGAATTGATTGAATTGAATGCTTTTTTGTATATAAATATGGAAAGAATTGAGGGATACATATAGAAAGAAGAGAGTGCATTTTTGTTTATTTTTTGATAAGAGATCCTTTGTTTATATGCTTATTTTAAATATCATTCCTGGGAGATAGACACTTAAGGGAACAAGCTTTTTGTATTGACCTGATAGAGACGTTGAGACTACAGAGCATTTACATGTATAGAGTCACAGGTTTGAGGTAAAATCAAGGTTCAACCATTAGTCTTCAGTGAATTATAGACATCATACTGCTTTATCTTAATCTTCCTGAGAAACAGATGCTGTTAGCAGGGTTCTGATAATTATTCTTGCTCAAGTTATTGAAAACACCAACAGCATATTCTTTTCAATCTCTATTAGCAATCTGGAGCACTACGTAGTGAAATGACTTAACCTGTTTTACAGAAATCATCGAATAATATTACAGTATATTGTCTCTTACTCTGAAGCTGATTCTTTCCTGTCATAGATATAAAATAATCATAGAGGTTGCCTTGTAGGATGGCCTTGAACACCACCAAAGCCGGCTTTCAGAGCTAAAGAACTCAATGAGCAGTCACCTTCATTTTATATAGCGTACATTTCTGAGAAAAAATAGTGATCTTCAGCACCTTGTAGAAAATCACTATAAAATATACCAGCTAACCATTTTATGCAAGAATTGAAAGGAAAAATATTAGAAAAGTCTTGACATCTTTTTTTTTTTTTTACCCCACTCTGGTTCATTTCTATGTAAACAGAGCTCCATTTTGACAACTGTTTAGCTCAAGGCACAAGTATTAGAGATAATGGCAGATTTATTAGATTAACTTTTGCCTGGATCTTTTAGTGTCCTAGATAATTACTAGCTATGGTACATCTGAATGGTTTCTGTTTGTATTATTGTAATATGTGCATTCCTTTGTAGGCATTGATATTGTGTCAAAGACATTAGAGGTCTATATTTAGTTATGTTTCATTGATCTGTGGTTTTAAGGTTTGTATGTGATATAATTCATATCTCTGGTTTCTTTCTTGCCCAAATAAAAAAAAAAGTACTTAAGTTTCTTTCCATTCATTTTCTGAATTTTTAAGAAACTGTTTTCTTAGCGATCCTTCTAACCTTGATTATTGATTTGTCATTCTTTGATTCAAATTAGCACATTATATAGCTCCCTTTGTTTTGTATGATTGATTGGCACAGTCTTTTTGAATAGCTGCATTTTTATTCTGGATATAATGCCTTTTTATTCTTCTTTCCTTTTTATATGTGTTCTTTACAGGCTGCTTTCCCTAGTAGATGTTTTAGGAGACTTTTTTTTTTTTGGTCTTTTTAGGGCTGTGCCTATGGCATATGGAGGTTCCCAGGTTAGGAGTCAAATTGGAGGTGTAGCCTCTGGCCTACACCACAGCCATAGCAACACCAGATCCAAGCTGAGTCTGCAGCCTACACCATAGTTCATAGCAAGGCCAGATCCTTAACCCACCTAGTGAGGGCCAGGGATTTAAACTGCTTCCTCAGGGATACTAGTCAGATTTGTTTCTACTGAGCCACTACAGCAACTCTAGGAGACATGTTTTTATTACTACTTTTTATAAATTTTAATTTGCTTTAAAGCTTTTTGATTAGCTTAGTATTTTGTAAGAATTTCCCTATTTTTGTTCATGGTGGTGCCTACTGTTTCTTACAAAAGCAGTACAATTTTTTCTATTGCATTTTTCTGTGTATATGGATGAAAAACATTTTAGTGCAGTCAATAAATATACAATTATTTTCCAATTTTAAATGATAAAGTTTCCTATTGTTTTCTAGAAAAAATATTGATAATGGATCCTGGATGAAATCAATGTTATATCTTTAAAAGACATTCTTGGAACGGATCACAGGATGCTAAACTTCCTGTGATCTCTACTTCCTGAATAGATTATCATATGTCATGGTTTACTCAAAAAAAAATCTCTGTCTACACCTGTTGTCTGGTATGGTTGTTAGCAGTGGCCCCTGTCACTTTCAAAAAGTACCCTTATTTGGACAACAGATTATGTGGTAACCCTGATATGAGTGACTACAACAAAATAACATAAAAAGAGAAATTAGTAGATACATGTAGTATGGGAAAAAAACTGTACTTGGAATCAGGAGAATAATTTTTGTTTTGCTATTAGCTATTCTGGACTTCAATTTTCTTTCCTGTAAAATTAAGACATTTTATTGCATGATCTCTAGAGTTCCTCCCGTTCCTAAAATATGAATTACTACCCCCAAATTACATTTCGTCTGAGACTCAAACCGCACAAAGATTGTATATGCATACAAATAATAGTAGCAAGGAAAGAAGCTTAGGTGGATGTGCTTATTTAAGAGACAGGCTGATTGTAGGAATGACTATTTTCTTTTCTTTTATTCAGAGTTATGTTGATATTATGCAGATAACTTTGCAAAATATAAAATAAATTTATTAATGTAACTATTATTTTGTTTGTGATCAGTCAGTCATACACATGGAAACCTGAACCAGATTTAAGGAAAAGTTCAGGTCTATCAATTCTACAGAGTTCTTTCCAACATGTTCAATTAAGAGTTAAGATGCAGTTTTCTTATGTCACTCTTACTTTGAATGTCAATAAACTGTAAGTAAATAATGAATAGAAGGTCAACATAAAAATAAACTTTCCTCATTTTTTTCTTCTAGTATTAAAGATCTGGTGGAAAGGAATTGTTAAAATGGACTCTAGTTAAAAAAAAAAATCAGAGACCAAAAGCTTGCACTACTTTTCATAGTCTATCAAATTACCTTGTCACAGTATTGCTTCATCTCTTTTGACCCTTTGATTTTTGTTGCACAAATTGTAGAAGTAGAAGGTGGGAAAAAACCCTGTATTGTACTTATGGGACATTTGTTCTAACTGGTTGGTTTTCTTCTTTTTAAATTGTTTTAAGAAATTATTGGGGCACATTTGATTTACAATGTTGTATTAATTTCAGATTTACAACAAAGTGAATCAGTTACACACACACACACACACACACACACACACACACACACACACACATTTCCATTCTTTTTTCCCATGTAGATTATTACGGAGCAATGAGTAGACCTTCCAGTGCTACACAGTAGGTGCCTATTAGTTATCTACCCTATTTCTAATTTGCTCTTGGCCCTTGTCAAATGCTTTATCTTTCTAGTATTTCTCAGATGTTTCCACTAAACAATCCCTAAAGCAGAAGACAGTAAATGTAAATGCTGAAGGTGTTTTATTCTCATGTTCTAATTTAAACATATCCATAATTTTGCTTTCTATTTTACGGTAATATTTGTTTTACAGATAATTTCCATCTATTAATATTTTTCTAAAGAAACATGTGTATTGTCTACTGTTGGTTTTGCATATCTTGAACACAATTTTCTGTTAGAGAAGTGTAGGATAGATGATTGACAGCTCTGGAATTCTGATTCCATCATTACAAAAATAGAGGGAAATAATTGGGCACATTTATTGCTTTTTCACCTCCCCTGTAAATATCCCCCTCAGAAGAGTATGCATTTTACACATATGCTTAAATTTGGGATGATAAGTACTATATTGAGCATATTAAAAACAAAAATGACAATTTAATGTTTTGCTTTGAGGTGATAAAATAGAGGTGATAAAATAGAGTCAAAATGAATGGCTTTTACTTGAAAGAGACTCTACATTCAGATTGAGGTTATGTCTCAAATCTATTGTGCTTTCCTTGACTCGCCAACCCCTCTCTAGTATTCTAACATAATAAAAGTATTCATTGAGTGTTTTTTGTGAATTAAGTGCTTTGTGTGCATCTGCTATGCATCTGCTCATTTAATCCCTATAGTCACGCCATGAGGATATTCCCATTTCACAGATGAGAAAGTGAAAAAATATAGAAGTTAAGAGATTTTTCCCAGAATACATGAGTCTTCAGATCCAGCTCTGGAGTTTGCTATATTCAGTTCTGCCTTGCCTAAAGAGTTTGACTACCAAACATTATTTACACTTGTAAGAATCCTGCTACAGAGAGTGACATTTTCAATCCCCGAAATATGGTATGATGGTTCTGTCATTGCCTTTGGTGTGCTCCCTTCCTAGTACTGAATGGGCACAGCAGTATATGTGCAGCTGGCTCTGACTTATACATATGCATATGTTGTGCATGTGTGTGTGCATGTGTGTGTGCAGATGCACATGAGAATTTGTGTGTTTTGCCTTGGTATTGTTTTTTCTTATTTTTATATATTTATTTTCATTAAAATGTAGTTGATTTACAGTGCCATGCCAATTTCTGCTGTACGGCATAGTGACCAGGCATACATATGTATACATATGGGTGTATACATATTTTTTCTCTCTCCTATTTTCTTCCATCAAGTTCTATCTCAAGAGATCGGATGTAGTACCCCATAGTACAGTATGTGCTATACAGAAGGGTGTCATTGCTTATCCATTCTAAATGAAATAGGTTACATCTGCTAACCCCCATACTCCAAATCCATCCCACTCCCTCTCCCTTCGCATCCACAAGTATGTTCTATATGTCTGTGAGTCTGTTTCAGTTTTGTGGATAGGTACATTTGTGCCAATGAAAACAGAAATAAACCAATGGGATCAAGTTAAACTCAAAAGCTTTTGGATAGAAGAGGAAATCTTAAAAAAAAAAACAAAAGACAACCCGCAGAATGGGAGAAAATCTTTACGAATGATACAATTAACAAGGGCTTAATCTCCAAAAGATACAAACTCATGCAACTCAATAACAACAACAAAAAAATAAACAACCCATTCAAAAAATGGGCAGAAGACCAAAGTAGACATTTCTACAAAGAAGATATACAGATGGCCAACAGGCACATGAAAGTCTGCTCAACATCACTAATTATTAGAGATACTGTTTTTCTATCACCAGTTTACTTTTATTAAAATTTCACAATTGAGACATTTAACTAGTTTTGTAAGTTGGGATTTCTTTGGCCAGGAAGCTATTAAATAGTTCATTAAAGCTGTCTTATTTTTTTTCCTAAAATTTGACATAATTATATGTTTATTAAGTTGCATGAATGTAGACATAATTTAGTAGATCACTTTTAGGTATAACATATAACAAATATGAACTGCTTGGCATGAAAGTTCTCTTGTGGAAGGAAGAGTCTATACGTAATTTGGGGCATAGCGAACTTATTGGGGGGGATCAATTGGCCAAGGTGATACTTCCCAATTGGGAGAATAAAGGAAATCTAATAAACTTAGGGATGAGAGAAAGAGTGTTAAGTGGAGGGAAGATAAAGGAGGACAAAGGAGATTGGAGTAAAATCAACTTTGATTTCCTATATCCTTCTTCCTCCTCCTATTATGTTTTATTTTCCCTATTGCTAGGACTTCAAATTAAAGCCAGAATTAGTATTCAGAGTACTATAGTTCAGCCCTCTATGAGTTTAGTACGTCTTTGTAAACTAAACATTTATTTCACTATGACTTTTTAATGTAGTGGAATGCATTTTTGAATTCCCAAAGTGAGAATTACAAGTAAACTTTCAGAACATAACTCATTTGCAATTGTGGAATATATATGAGCTCAGAATTTTGATTGCATGGATATGCACTGTGATATTTGTTTTCTGTCATAAGAATGCTGACATCTTTCTCTTTTAACTGTTATTGTTTTGAGTTAGGGAAATTCACAAAGAAATTTTCAGATAGGATTTATTCTGTTTTAGTTGGATGTTTTAATACTCTTAGATACCTGTCTTCTGATTTCAAGACTAAATGAATGTGTAAATTTGTAATCTCTGAGATTTAATTACAACCTGACCTATACTTGTCAGTGTGCCATTTTGTGTTGTCATCAAATTAATATATGATGACATATATTAATTGTCTATAGCCATTCTCTATAGCCATTGTCAAGGATAATGATGACTGCATGGCCTTCCTGACTTTTTTTTTTTTTTTCGCTTTATAGGGCCGTATGTGCGGCATCTGGAAGTTCCCATGCTATGGGATGAATCAGAGCTGCAGCTGCCGGCCCAAACTACAGCCACAGCAATGCCAGATCCAAGCCACATCTGTGACCTACACCAAGCTCAAGGCAACACTAGAGCCTTAACCCACTGAGCAAGGCCAGGGATCGAACCTGCATCCTCATGGATAATAGTTGGGTTTGTTACCACTCAGCCACAACTGGATCTCCTGCTTTCCTGACTTTTTGGTGGGCATTGCAGATTCCAAATCTACTCACTAAAGTAATCCGATAAGTCTGCAGAAACTTTGTAGTAAAAGTGTAGTAAGCATTTTTCCCTTTGACTATAGTACTGATAATATATTTGTTTTTTTAAAAACTAAATTTGCATTGTATTTCCATGTCAGTATAAAGATTGAGAGCTAAATATCAGGAAAAATTTAATAGCTGTTTCCTTATTGTAAAGCCTGGTTCAGTGACTCAAATTTCCTATCAAGAACCCACTGAAACCTGAGATGTGAATATGGTGCTTAGAAGATATTATTTGAAGCACAGTGACAGGGGGTAATTTGCTATGCTACAAAAAAGCATGCATTGATTTTTTCATTTAAAGAAACTGAAATAACATCGCAGAAAGATTCTACTGTGAACAATATCACAAAACAATAGATATATTCTTGCATTATGTGTAAAGTACTGATGTCACTTTTTTTACACATCCTTAGATTCAGTTACTTTGAGAGATATTATATGACTTAAATGCATTGATTCTTAAGATATGCACTTGCAAAGGGCACACAAATACTCAATAACTAACACATGTATGTGCGTGTACATATTCATATATACATACACACACAAATATATGTATATGTAAGTGTATTGGGATTTTTTTTGCATATTTTATTTCCACAACAGACAAATTGAAAAATTCACTCAATTTCTTGTTTTGTCTATGACATTTAATCTTATTCTCTCCCAGGTCATTTCTTTTATTTCATGACGTAAAATGCTGCTATGGATTGAATATTTGTACCCCTCCAACCCCACCAAATTTATATGTTGAAACTTGAGGCCCAATGTGTTTGGAGGTAGGACTTTTGGGAAGTATTAGGTCATGAAGGTAGAGCCCTCATGAATGGGATTTGTTTTCTTATAAAAGAGGCACCATTCCAACATGTGAGGACAGAGAATAAAACAGTCTTCCATGAACCAGAAGACAGGTCCTCTCCAGACTCCAAATCTGCAGGTGCCTTGGTCTTGGACTTTTTCTAAGCTCCCACAACTGTGATAAATAAATTTCTGCTATTTATAAGTACCAGTCTGTAGCAGTTTGTTATAGCAATCCAAGCAAATTGAGAAATATGTCTTATAAAAAATGATTTAATATTTTTTTCATTGATTGGAAGATTTAATAGTATTAAGATGTTAATACTACCCAAAGCAATCTACAAATTCAATGCAATTTATATCTAAGTCCCAATGACACTTTAAAGCAATTTTTAAAAATTTTTAATAAAATATTGCAGTAGAGTTGATTTAGAAGGTTGTGTTAGTTTCAGAAGTATAGCAAAGTAAATCAGTTATACACATACATATATTGATTCCTTTGTAGATTCTTTTCTCATATAGGTTCTTACACAGTATTGAATAGGTCACCCTGTGCTATACAGTAGGTTCTTATTACTTATCTATTTTATATATAGTAGTGTGTCAATCCCAATCCCCTTATTTATCCCTCTCCCTCACATTTCCCCTTTGGTAACCCTTTGGTTTCAAAATCTTTGAGTCTGTTTCTGTTTGTAAGTTCTTTTGTATCATTTTTGTTAGATTTCACATATTAGTGATCTCATATGATATGTATTTTCGTCTGACTTATTTCACTTAGTATGATAACTTCTAGGTCCATCTATGTTGCTGCAAAAAATGATTTGATATTAATATATGGGGACATAAAGTCTTAAAAAACACAATGTGCATGTGTATACTAAATTTACTTTAAAATGCTTTTCCTAATAATGCATATATCTCTTGCTAAAGTACAGTATATTTTGGTGAAACAGCATCATATTTCTTAAAGGAAATATATTTCTGCCTTATTTTTTCTATTTAAATGAAAAGTGTATTCAAATGCCTTTCAATAAATGTTTACATATTCATTTCCCAAAAAGCAAAAACATTTATTAATATATGGCTTGAGATAACACTGACTCTCTGTGGATTTAAATAATCTATTCATATTATCCACAGTAAGTTTCTCACTAAAATATACATGTCTTTGAAGCCAAATATGGAGATGTATTTTCGTCTTATAAGACATTGTTTCTCTTTTCATTGTTAATCCAAATACTCATGCACAAGCATCCATGTACCTACAGCAACACATTTGGTTTATTAGTCCTCTAATATGCATGGAAATTTTAAGTAAAGTTGTGATGCAGATGGTATTAAAATGTGATACATATACATAAAAATTAAGAGTAATACAAACTGTAAAGAGAAATCCTAGCAATCTTAGGAAATAAGCACAAAGAGTTTTTAATTTGCAAGAATTTTAAGAAAATATTCTGTTTCAAAGTTTTTGGTAAGATTTGGAAGTCACACATGTGTACACACACACAAATACACACACACACACACACACACACACATTTTCCTGGGTGATTTCAGTTGTCTCCTACCCTGCAGCATCAATTTTACTGATTTAAGTGCTTATCTCATATACCAAATTTAGTTTATTAATGAACCTTAATATAGAAGACAGTATTTTAATTCATTTGTATCTCTCTCTCTGTATATACATATATTTACTTTTCTAGAATCTGTTTTAACTTGCCCCATTACTATTTTGACAGTTATCTGGGTATTTTATATTTTAAGTTTGCTTTTTGACTATGCATTAGTTTCCTGGGGTTACTGTAACAAAATACTGCTCAACTGGGTGGCTTAAAACAGCAGAAATTAATTTCCTCACAGTTCTGGAACTACACCCTCAAATCAAGGTGTCAACAGGGCCATGTGCTGTCATAGCTCCAGGGAGGACGTTTCTTCTCCTCTTCTCTCTGGTGGCTGCTGGCCATCCCAGACACATCACTCTCATGTCTACCTCCATGGTCTCATGGTGTTTTCCTTGTTTAACTGTCACAGTGTCTCTTTTTTCTCTTCCTATAAGGATGCCAGTCATTCAATTAGGACTTCCCCTCATATTCACTGACTTCTTCTTAAATGATTCTATCTGCAAAGATCCTCTTTCTAAATAAAATCACATTCTGATTTTCTAGGTGGACATGAATTTGGGGACAGGGGATGCTAATTTAACCCAGTCTACCCTCTGGCCCTCAATTCACCTCCATCCCATTTGCAAAATTCATTCACCCCTTTCAACATCATCCAAATGTCTTAACTCTTTCCAGCATAAGTTCTACGTCCCAAATCTAAATCAGGTATGGTATGGTCCATCCTAGGACAGCATTTCTTTCTTTCCATAGACCAATCAGACTAGGAAGCAAGTTACCTGCTTCTACAATACAGTGATGGAACAGACACAGGCTAGACACCCTCATTGTGAAAGAGAAAATGACAGGAATAAGGGGTTCCTAGTCTGAAGGAAGTAGGTGACACAGAAGGTCAATTTTAGAGGTTTCAAGGTCTAAAAATGATCCTCTATGTCTTATTGTGTTTTAATGCTCTGTCCTTTAAGGTTTCTTAACCCTCCCCACCTTAACCTACCATCCTGGTATCCTTAGAGTCATTGTACCTGCATTTCATTCCATATCTGCTTCTTTCTCTTCAAGTTGGCCATATTTCTTCCAACAGTTTCCTTAAGAAAATGTCGGCTTTTTAAAAAACACGCATCTAAAACTCTTCTATCTTTTTAGCCATCGCCCAATTCCAAAGTCACATTCACATATTTAGGTATTTGTTTGTTAATAGTAACATTTCATATCTGGTACCAAAATTAGCATGGGTTTCCTAAAGCTACCACAACAAAATACCATAAACAAAGTGACTGAAAACGATAGAAATTTATTTTCTCACATTTCTTGAGGTCAGAAGTCCAAAATCAAGCCATCAGCAAGGCCATCCTTTCTGATGGCTCTAGGGAAGGACTCTTCCTTGTCCCTAGCTAGCTTTTGGTGGTTACCACCATTCCAATCTTAACTTCCATTTTCATGGAAGTGTTACCCCTGTATGACAGTCTCTGTGTCTCTTACTTCTCTTACAAGGACCCTAGAGTTTGGATTAGGGCCCACTCTAATTCAGGATGACCTCATCTTAAATAATTTCATCTGCAAGTACCCTAATTCTGATGTTCTATATTAGGGAACAATATCCAACCCATTGTATGACCTCTAGTCACTTTTTTTTTTTCCCAGTTTGGGTGAGATGTATTTTTCTAAATAAAGAAGCCCTACAACTTATGTGACGTTGGTTATATTATTTTAAGAAATAGAAGATATGTTTTGAATCTATCTAAAAATGTGAGATATTGATTTCTGAGATTGGATCATTATGAAGTGAATGTAAAGTACCTGCTACATAGTAAAATGGTCAGTGGAGAGAAAAAAGTCCAATTTCTGGTAGGCCCCAAAATGTAAGAGAATCATGTCAAATGCAAAAAGACAAATGAGTCTGGTAACATAAAAATAAATGAAAGTTGGGAGTACCCATTGTGGCTTAGCAGTAATGAACCCAATTAGTAACCATGAGGACATGGGTTTGATCCCTGGCCTCGGTCAGTAGGTTAAGGATCCTGCCCGCTGAGCTATGGTGTAGGTTGCAGATGTGGCTTGGATCCCACCCTGCTGTGGCTATGGAGTAGGCCAGCAGCTCCAGCTCTGATTAGACCCCTAGCCTAGGAATGTCCAAATGCTGTGGGTACAACCCTAAAAAAATAAATGAATAAATGAAAGTTGTAGACTGTAACTTTTTCTCCTGTGACTTTGGCAAGGATTAGATTCTCTCTTCAGAATTTAAAATGGAATATAGTAACAAGGTAACTTACAGATTAATTATTTTCCTTCCCTAAACACATATTCTGTGTATCTTTATTCTCTCTACTGTGTTAAATACCACAATAGGCATTATTTAAACATGTGCATGAGGCAGGCTTATTTTCAGGTCTTTCTATCTGTTATGGGAATATACTTTAAGAGTAGGAAAGAAACATAAACAAATTAAACACGAAGCCAAGGGGAAAAAAGAAAAAGAAAATGAAACATCTGTAGGGCAGCAGTGTGGAGAAAATGTTTGAGCTGCCTGTTATTAAGTATTCAACCTGTTTTACATTGGAATCCTGCATAATTACATTTCAGGGGAAGGGCAAAGGACAGATGTTGAATCAAGGTTGGAAATAAGAAAAGGAGACTGTTTAGGAAATCTACTTTTGCTCACCAAGAGGTGTTTTTTGGCAGGCCTTTTAATCATCATTCGGTTTCATATGTTCACTATACATTTCAATAACATTAATGCAAACAAAATGTTCTTTTTTTTAGTTGAAGAAAGTGATCATATACACTTCCATCATATACCTAACTTTAAGGTTCAGAAAAAGTAAAACAAAACCAAAAATGCTGCATTTCCCTTAATTTCATATTACTTAACTGTTTTATGTTGGTGAAAAAAGAGGAGACGTTGTTACAGAAACATATATATTTCTCATTATTAATGTCAGTATTCTTTTAAAATATTGAAAGTTTCTAGGCAACTAAGTAAAATGCTAAATAAATTACAAATTGTTGTTTCAAGTTCCAGACAATACACATTGTGTAACTAAGAATAAGATGCAGTGAAAAAAAAATTATTAAAGCCTTGCTTTCTAGGGATATTAGACAGTTTGCAAGTTTAGTTTTGGTTCCTGCTTGTTTACAACTTCTACTTACTATTGAAAAGTTATGTTTAGGAAAAATGTATCCGTCATTATCATGAAAGTATTTCCCCATTGACCCAGGCATTCATATAGTTAATTTGCATTGTTTTTATCTCATCTAAACTGAAATACTCCCCCAAAGTAATTTTCTTCCAATAAGATTAATTCTTTTGTATCTGGGGAAATACCAATAAACCATCTCTTTAGGGACTGATCAGTCTAAAGAATTTTAATATACAATTTGAAATTTATATAGAAGGATTCCTGATTCAATTGGCCCTATTTTCCCACTTGGCTTTTCTATTTGTTAACTAAAAATATTTTATTTTTCAAGCATTCCCGACTTTGCTTTCCTTTGCTATCCTCACCCTACACACCATCACAAGTAGACTTCAGTCTGTTGATCTGCTTCCTCCAGGTGAGCAATTTCTTCATCTGCTAGCTTTCTTCTCTGTAATCCGAATTTTACTTGTTAGATGATGGCACTCATAGGACTATATACACATACATTATATATATAATATATATGTATATCTATATCGTATATAGATATATACACATATATCCTTATATCATATATATATATATGCAGAACTTGTAGGCTTTATTTTTAGCATAGTAGATAAGTATTTATCCTGTTATATCTGTGTTGATATTATTAGTCTATCAGGAAAAAGCTGTGTAATGTTAAGAGTTGAAAAGAGAATCTAAATATTCACTTATATTGGTTTTTTCATATTTATTATTCTTAAGCGAGTTTAAGTGGCTCAGTTCTTAATTATTTAGTATAAAAAATCTATCACTTGTATTCATTTCACTTTGGATATTGTGTAGGAAATGCTAAGGAAGAAATTGATGGAATGAAAAGTGGGCTGGAAGAGGAAAGGGGAATTGATTATTGTTCCTGGATGTTAGTTGTGGGTATAGAGCAAACCTCTATATCCTGAAGAATTGTATCACCCGAGAAACTCATTCCCTAAATTCTGCAATTACACTTCACATTAACTGTTATTTTGTAGACGTATATTAAAGACAACTTTACACAGTACTTCGCAAAATCTTTACAAATCATCCTCACATAGATTCATGTATACATTATATATATAATATTGCTGTGCTTATAAAATATACATGTCTGGTATAGCAGTCTAACAACCATTGTTATATTTACTGGCGTAGCTTTATTCATGACAGAAAAAGAAAAGAAGTTGTATTATTTTCTGTAGAAATGAGTGGAGATTGGAGACAATATAAAAGTGAAGGCCTTAGACACATAACGTTGGAGTCAAAAAAGTTTTATATGATTCTGATTTTGGAGGATGAGCTGGGATGTTTATGATGTGGGTGTGTATACACAAACACACACACATTCACACACACCCCTATGTAAAATCTGCCTTGTTACCCTTAAATAATTGTGATTTCATATTTACTTAATTATAATTAGTGGGGAAAAAGAGTTTTATTTCTCAGTTCTGTAAAAATTAAACTCAAAGATAATATCTATATCCATAGAGCATTTTAGCTTTTATTATTTTTATTTATTTTATTTTTTTTATGGCCACACCCATGGCATGTGGAAGTTCTGGGGCTGAAGTAATGCCAGATCCTTTAATCCACTGCTCTGGGGTAGGGATCGAACCCACATCTCTGCAGTCACTCAAGCCACTGCAGTTGGATTCATAACTCACTGTACCACTGTGGGAACTCTGCATTTTAGCTTTTAGAATATCAATTTTTGTCTAGTATTTTAGGTAGTCTTAAATATCTCCTCTCCTATTCTGAGCTCCGATTTCTGTTCATGTTGATACTCCCAGTTTATGTGTGTATATGCACACAGGCACACACCTGTGCTTTGCCATGGCCAGCTTCCAACTTGAAATACAGAGCCATCTGGGAGCTGTGGCTGAGGAAAACCAGAAGGTGTTATTAAGTGCATTAGGCCTTTTTTGTTTAATACCCACTAAATGATTCTTGAAAGGATTTTCTCTGAGGCAAGGCTCTTTCCATTCATTTCTATCTGGTATAGGAATGTGTTTTTTATCACATGCACAAAGGGGGCATGCATAAGGTTATGCATGCTTGCTTTTTAGTTGTATTTCTTTGTTGACAGTTGTCTGACGTATTGTAGTTATCTTACTGTTTCAGACTAATATATATATTTTAAAGTATCAAGTTAGTGAAGCTTGTGAACATTTTCCATTAACATATATGCTGTAAAAAATTCTTCAATTAGAACTCAATTATTGGAGCTTATCGAGTATAATCTTTTTCTGCATATAGATTTTATTCCTTGATTATCATTATACTATAATTATATATTATAATCATCATGTATGTATGTTATAAAATAATCAGAATAACTGTATCTTTTTGTTTAAATCACTGTTTCCCAAATATGTGGTTTCTATAGCTACAGTTTTTACATTTACAGACAGCAGGTGGTTCAATGAGTTATATATGTTAGACTGTACTTTTTAAATAAATGCTTAAACTCACATCATTTATCTTTGTAATTTAATGGAAAATTATATATATATATATATATATATATATATATATATATATATATGTTTAAAACAAAACAACCACGCAGTAAATAGGAGTTCTGTTTTCCAAGTACATCTTACTTAGTAGTTTTTCCATTTTATAATATTATGTATCTCAATTACTATATTTACAATAATAATTAGTTAGGTAATTTTCTTTTGTGATCATGTACACTTTTTATCAATTCCCTGACTAAATGTTAAAATAAATATTTTATGAGAAATTTGGCAGGTCAAATAAGTTAAATTGAATTTTAATTTAGCATGCATCTTGGATTTTAATGCTAATGCTAGATAATCTTAGATAAAGAAACACACTCATGTGAACCAGAAAAATTAAAATGTTACCTAAAAATTTAAGGTTAAGATGATACTTTCTCAAATTCAAGCAGATATGTTGTAATCCTAACTATATATCCAGTAATAGGTTCTGCATTCTCCAACTGACTTCAATTGTGCAATGCTCTAAAGGAATTTTAGAGCTCAATTACAAGATTGCTGCCGTTTTCTTAAAGCTTACAAAAAGATTTTCTATGAAAGAATGTATGCAAATTTACTTGTTACAATTTGTTCTTTTTTTAATGATAGAATTATCTAGCAGATTTGTTTGGGTCAGATTACGGAGGGCTTTGAAAAACAAACTGAGTAGTTCAGATTATAACCTTTTTCATTATGACCATGGAAATCGTTAGGCAGCTACTCAAAAATAGATTTGACAGCACAAAGGATCACTTCTTTCTAAGATTGAGCATACATATTTTTAAAGGGAAGAACTCAAATATAGCATGCCCAAATTAGAAAAGACTATCTCAGTGAATCTCCTTGAGATGTCAATATGAATTTCCTTTTCAAGTAGTTTTAGATTATAAATCTGAAAATAAAATAAATTCTCATATATTTATATTTATTTCCCTGTTATTACTACTCATGGAGCTTGCATTTTATTTTTATCATCTGTTCTTTTCTCTGGGTCTAGTTGATTATCAATTAAATCTCAGAAAATGCTCTCCAAGATAAGAAAGTATTTAACACACCATTGTAAACACCTTTTGATGTTTATAACTGCATTATGTATGGATAGGCTTTCATATCCTTTTAAAACACATTTTAATAAAATCTTTGCTCTAATTCAAGGACAGTCTTCTCCAATAACTTTTTGACCCTTGATTTGATTACATAGCAGCATGATCCAGAAGGCCTCTTTCTATATGGGGGTTTCCTGACCTTTTTTACTCAGTTTCTTCTTTGATTCGGTGTGTTTTAATGATTGCAAAATATTAAAGCTGTTACTAGAAAAATGGCTTGTCATTGCCAGTAAAACCCATTACAAGATATACTTCTGTATATTTACTGTAGCACATGGATATTGAGTATATTGATTTTGCTTAAATTTTCATTCTTGGGATGACCCATTCATACAGGGCAAAAAACACTGGCTTCCAATAAATGCAGCACAGTGAAGATAATAACTGTATGGCTTTAGAGAAGTAATTACAAGAACTGTCTTTACTTAAAATGCCAAAATTATTTCTCCTTTCCATATATATGTATATGTGTGTGTGTGTGTGTGTGCGTGTATACTATAATATATAAAACATATAAACATATATACTATAATAACAGTAGCAATAATAGTGGTAGTATTAGCAACTTGGTAGAAATTGTCTTAGTAAAATCAAGGTCAAATTGTTTAGGTTCAAACAGCCTATATTTTATTCTAAATTTATCTTTGGGACACTATCAATTTTAGCAGTTCTCTCAAAAATATTTCATTTCACGAGAGGCATTTTTTGGTGAAAATGCGCATTTATTATCATTTGTATACGTGCATAAGTGCATACTGAGGATATTTAGATTCCATTTACTTTAAAATTATTATAACATTAACTTTTGTAGGAATTATTTATGGAAAAGTAGAGTTTCATATATATATTTCCACTTCTTTAAATCTTAAAACATTTTTTGTATTACTTATTTCTTTAAAAAAATTACATTTTTTAAAATACTGATCTGAATGAGGCACCCATCTGTTCTTTTGGAATCATGTCCACTTAATTTAAGGAAACTTAACTGAAACTTTAGATCTATCTCTAGAGTAGAGGTCTATGAACTTAATGAAAAGCTTTTGGAGATGAGAATGTCATTAAAAATATAATAGTATTAAAATCTTTTTAAAAATTCCATCTTCTGGAACTCCCAAATCCTATTGGCAGGCGTTGATTACTAAATAATAAGTAGCAGAGGATTAGTTGCATCTGAATTAACTGTTTTCTGAGATTGCTGAAAATGATTCCATTTCTGTTTGCTTGTCTCCAGCAATTGAAAACAAACAAGTGCTAAACACATGGCGAACAGTGGGATTTAAACTGGTAAATAGATATATATCCCAACAGAAATCAGATAGCAGTCAGGAGAGAAAAACCCTAATAACACAATCTTGCTTCTTACAAAGAGTTTGGCTTAATAGGCATGTTTTCATTGACCTTCCTTACAGGATTACCACTTTGCTAGCAGAATGACTTGAATTTCAGATGTATTCATCCATGTCATCAAAAATGGTATCATTATCAGAGATGGGGTTAGCATACACAGGCAATAAAAGCATAAGGAAAACATCTTCTCCATAGCAGCATATTTAAATAGTCTTGAGTCTGAAATTCACAGTATTATTTAAGTTGCTGGAATTTTAAATTTGTCCTTGTAAACCAAACAGCTTTTACTAACATGGCTTTCTCATTGCATATAAGTCAGGACTTTACGGAAGCTCCTTTAACCCATACAAGATTCTAAAATGACAAAGACTTTTAATTAATTCACATATTGATGACAGCTATCAGATAAAGTATGAAATACAGAGGCAGCTACCTTAAAACAAAAGAGAGAACCTGGCACATTTGACCCAACAATGCAGGAGAAAATAAAAAAACAAAAGGAGAAAACCCAAGAACGAAGAAGGAAACTTACAGATGCTGAGATGTATGTTTTCAGGATACTCAATATTTTCCATAATTTAAAATTATAAAAAAGATGATTACTCAAATATAGGCTTCAATTTCAAATAACCGTGTCACTAATTAAAAAAAAAAATTCCCTCGCGGGAAATAGTCCGACCTCCATGTTTTAGTGGATACATGTCAGGTGGGATTTATTTAATTTATTTATTTAATTAATTTATTTATTTTTATTACTTATCTTATTTAAAATGAAACCCTCAATAATAAATGGAGAGCTTTGGATTTGTATATGACTATGGTATTCAACAAGCAAATTTGATGTTACTTGAAATGTTATATATCTCATAGCAAAAGAGCGCTGTTATGTATAACTTTGTTTAGGTCCTGGGGTCATTCTGAAAACTGATATTATACCCTCATGAATGAATGGTTTTGAAATGAGTAATTTGTAGTTAATCATCCTTTACATCAATGAGATCATTCTGTTCAAATTCAGTAGTATGACTATTAATGTGTGTTCTCAAGGAATGGAGCATGAAAGAAGTACCATGATCTTGACTCTCAAGGGGTATAAGGAACTCAATGAGGCAAACAGATTAAAAAAAAAAAAAACACTTCTAGAGTTAGAGAGCAACACTAGAACATCTAATTCAATAGGGAATTGGTGTCATTATCTTTGTCCACAATGGAAATGCTTATTTGGGGGAACATTTTCAGGAATTTTCTTTTTTTTATTTATACTTCTTGATATCCAGAATAAACTTTGAAAATCTTTGGAGAGTCAACATTTTCCTTACCGTGGCCATTTTCCTTGCCTTGTAGGAGTAGTTATTACTTCTCTCACAGATACCTATAACGATCTTCTTTCTTCCAGACTTTCCCTCTTCTGGCCTTCTAGAATCCTTGAATCTTTATCATACATAATCATATGCAGTCTTATGGTTGATTAATAATAATGGCAAACTCAAGAAAGCAGGGAGACAGGTAAAGTAGATGTAGGAAGAAAAATCTGTTTCAAATGCAAAATTACAAAGTGCAGGACTTAGGTTGTTTAGTGTATAATATCAGTTGAATACATTAAGACTTTCTTTCGTTTAGGAGAAGTGGGATGAGATTCAAGCAGAAATGGGTAGCACTGGAGTTGGAATGACTGTGCCAGGTTCTTTGTGCTCTGTTGGAAATATCATGGTTGGGAACAAAACTCTAGATATCTGTTTCCAGAAATAATGCTGGTTTGAATACTCCTTGCCCTGCAGCCATCCCAGTTTTTTTATATTCTTAAATGCTGTTGCATATATTCCAATGAATCACCTGCATATTTCAAGAATCTTCTGAGATTTACAATGAACTACTCAAATACTTATGTTAGTGCTCCATTGCCTGTTAACTAAATTTGTCTTTTATTCAGAACTTTTCCATTTTCTTTTAAGTTCTAACCGATTTTCCCTACATAATTTTATTTTTGGCACTGCAACATACTTCCTTCAATCTATAAAGCTAGTCTCTTTATTACCCTGTGAAATGCACACTTCTAGGTGGCAACTGTTTTACTTTCTCATCTCTTTTCCTGGGGTGCCCTGACCCTGCTCTCCACTATCTGTTGAAACCCTAATCATTTTTTGAATTGCAAATCAAACACCACCTCCTATGTAAAGCCTTTCACATTATTACAGTCCACTCTTTTCTCTGTATTTCTGTTTCTTGACATTTATATTACACAGTTCAAAATGTAATTGATCATGAATTATACCCCTATGCTGGTTTTACATGAAGTTTCTAATTTCCTATCAAAATGTAAACTCCTTGGTGAAGAGATACACTCTTCCAGACTCAGGCATTTTAGAGATGGGTAGACATAGATTCATTGGCCACAATTTTTTACCAGACACAGCACTCTTCCACAATATTCTATAGAAGACATCTTTACTTAAAAACTTTCCAGGCACAGATTTGGTGCTTAGCTCATCCTTACCTTGTGAATGATTGAGTGCAATTTCTTTAACTGCTGAATTATATGCATATGTTTCTCCCACTGAATCTGAACTGTCTTTACTCTGGTGGGGCATTGGGTGGTATTATTTTTTCTTTGAGAGGTTATTTCAGAGTCTCTTTCTCAAAAATAATAATAATAATAATAATGAGACCTGTTCCATTTAGTACAGCCAGTTCCCTTCTGGGTACCTGTTAAGAAAGACATGGCCCCATTTATCTGTGCCTTCACTCCCAAGCATCTGCTGCTGCCCCAGGTGATGGCTGCGTCTACGTATGGGTTTGGGGTGGGAGGGAAGCCGCTAAATTTTGAATGTTAATTTCAGAACAGTGTGCCAGAGGACACAATTATATATGTGCCATAGTTTCCCCATGCATGGTTTAGGTTCTCACCTTATATTTCTGGTGCTTTCATATCAGATTTCCTTATATCTTTTTGCTTTCATTCCTTAACATATGTTTCCATTTCATTTCATTTTCCTTCATCTCAGAGCATTATATATGGTTGTCAATATACATGCCAGAAAATTCATTCTGGTACACCTATTGTTATGTCCAAAGGGTCACAAACACTTGAAACCATCCCTGAAGGTGTGCAGGTGCACTGAATTGTAAGTTCAAATTCTCCAAGCGCTCCAAATACCCAGCTGCAATTGGATTCAGCTGAATGTGATAGAGGGCAGTGGTTTCTGGTGTCTGAATGCAGCCGTGGCGACACGTTCAGAAGCATTGTGTGCTGCAGGTGCACGCCAGAGGATTGGCATTTCAAAGCTGCCATGGTTTGACTATTTGATGGCATTATAATAACTTCTTCTTCAAAATATGCTCTCCGCCGATCAGCAGCAGATAGAATGGCATTTCACAACCAAGGTAAAATCTGGAAGCCAGATTGGCAGTGCTTTCACCTAAAAATATATACGTTTCTCTCACAGTATTTTTATTATGTGAACTATGGTTCTAAACTCTGATTTCTTATGGCCAATTATTGGGAAATTATTTAAGTTCCTGTTGTCCTCTACCCTCTAAAGTTTTGTCATTGTATCACTGTCAGTGTGTGTACAAGCCTCCTCATGAAATGAGCAAATGAGTATATTGTAACAAAATATGTGCGTATTTGTGTATCAGTTTCCTGATTAGTAAAACACCCCAGATCACCATGTACAAGTAAGATACATGGGAAATATAAGGTAAAAGATTGCTTAGCTAAAAATTTGATTGTTCTCTGATGCCATATCTTCCCTTGCCCTTCCCTTTTCTTCCCTGCATAAGTGATATGCCAAACTTATTAAAAATTGTGCTAAAATTAAGCCTGAAAGTCATATGAACACTAGCAGGAAGAAAAGTGTGTGATTAAATTATAACATTGAGTTACTCCCTTCCGTTTTTTTCCATACAGGGCAAAAACTTTTGAGACAATGGTCCAAGACTGTCTCTAGAAACAATATTGACACTGAAATGTTTACCCCTCTCAGAGTCAGAGAAAGTGAAATCAGTAGGTTTATTTTTTATTGCATACTTTTTAAGTTGGAGTATAATGGCTTTACAATGCGGTGTTCATTTCAGGTGCACAGCAAAGTGATTCAGTTATACATATACATATATCCATTCTTTTCAGATTCTTTTCCCATATAGGTTATTACAGAATACTGAGTAGTTTCCTACACTGAACAGTAGGTCTTTGTTGGTCTGAAATTTTCTTTTTAATTAATATACTCGCAAATGGGACATAGACATCATAAATAGAAGTCATTTGAATGAATATACATTGTTAAGGTGCCATTTATATGGAATGACTCAGCCTATCATCATGACAAGTGTAAGGTGTTTAGAGGATGGTAAAGGGAAGTCAATAATGATCAACATTGCCAAAAAGGGAAAGAACTATTTATGGTAGAAAAGTGTCTGTTCACAGGAGGTTGTAAATTATGTAAATTTACTGAAAGCAACATTTTATTAGAGGTTTGGTAGACTGTATTCCAATGAGATTTCTGTTTTCATATTTGTATTTTTTCTCTGATATGTTAGAATATATTGAGACTAATTGTAATTTGTTGTGCTCATACAAAATTGTGTATATATGTGTGAAATGGTGTTTGTGTGTTTGTGTGTGTGCTGAAGATAGAAAAAAGGCAGTATAGCAAGCTGCAGTTATGTCATTAAAACCTTTCAGTAGAAAATTGGTACACATGAACTGTCAGTCTAAGGTCCTGGCTTGTCATTGTTTACTGGTAGATCATCTGTGATGGGCATCTACTTTAGATTCTGCAGAGTTACTCTCCAGAACACTTGTGGCCAGCCATAAATAGAGATGGGTGCCAGCTCTCTGCTTTCCCAGACAGTTAATTAGGTGTTATGAAAGCTTACGTTGGTGAAAGAAGGTAAATTAGAAATAAAAAAGAAAAATGAGAACAAATGAAAAATGAACTTCCATTTATAGAGTTGTCTACCTGGAAACAACTCTAATTTTAAGATACTGTTAGAAACAGTAGCAACCACCACACTAATAGAAGCTATTTAAAGCTATTTACAAAGCGGCAATAAGACCATTTTGTTGACTGTCATAAAGCACAGAAAACTCTCAAATATCCTTCCCCCATGGCCACAGCACTTTAGAACTTCCTCATTGATGTTCTGATTTACGGATGTTGGTTTTCAGATTTCTAAGACACAGACATTTATTTCTTCATTATAAAAATTAAAGCAGATGCATATTTGAAACTCTTATTCTAGAAACTATATGCATGTTTTAAGATGTACAAATATGTGGGCTCCAGAGGCATTAGTCAGATTTGAAATTAAGGGGAGGAAATCCTTTCATGTCTTCTAATATTTCCCTAAGTGTTAACAAATTAATTGCCAAGTATCTCTCTTTGGGTGGTGTGGTATAGTGCTTTGAAGACAGGGAAAATAAGCTTATCTTCTGATTTGTAATAAATTTCTTCCTGAGACTGAGATAGATTAGAATAAAGAGATGGTTTACTCTGAAATAAGATATTGTATGGACTGGTCCCTCGCCCTGTTTCCTTTGCAGTGTACACCACTGAGTCATTACACACAAAGATTTTCTCCCTGACTTTTCCCCAAATAACTATGTTAAACAAAGGCCCCTTTATCTCTGTTAATCCTTGCTAGTTTAAAGAGTGTTTTGACTTCAAATTTTAATTTTATACATAGTAATTTTTGGTGCCCCTTTTCCATCTTGAAATGACTGAGCACTCAATGATATATTGACAGTTCAAGGGTTAGGATCACATTGTGAATATTAAATTTTGATAACCTTTGCAGAAGAGCGCTAAAATCCAATAATTCGAGGGAAGTTATACTTTTAATTAATTTTTTTTTTACTGAAGTTCAGTTGATGTACAAAGTTGTGTTAATTTCTGCTGTACAGCAAAATGACTGTTATACACATTTGTACATTCTTTTTAATATTCTTTTCCAATATGGTGTATCCCAGGAAACTGAATATAGTTGGGGCAGATAATTTGATGTTTTACCTAAATCTTTTTTCCTCATATATATGTAACATTCACAATGACTATTCCTTTGAAGGTATATTTTTGAAAGAAAATAATTGTTTTCTTAATATCTTTAATATTAAGTTTTTACTATTGCCTTTGAAATAGATAATCAATGAGATCCTGCTGTATAGCACTGGGAACTATATCTAGTCACTTATGATGGAGTATGATAGTGTGAGAAAAAAGAATGTATGCCTGTACGTGTAACTGGGTCACCTTGCTGTATAGTAGAAAATTGGCAGGACATTATAAACCAGTTATAATGGAAAAAATAAAAATCATTATAAAAAAGATTAAATTTTTAAAACAACTTAGTCTAGGTTAAAAAAGAGACAGAGCTTTTATATTTGTCAGCCAATGTAAATATGTAGGTTTCAAATATTTTTATGTCTAAATCGATTTGAATTATATAAAATTTTAAAATCAGAAGTAGTCAAGTTTTTTATCCAATCTGAGAATTCACGTTCATAGTTGTAGGGCAAAGAAAAACATTAAAATATTTTTATTGGAGATTTTTAATAAAAATTATGTATATGTAAGTTGTATATGTTTTTATATTTATAAATGTTTATATATAATATATATATTATTCTTTACAATTATAAATGTGAAACTTTCCTGTGCATTTTATTCATTTACCTGTATTTCTCTTATGGTAGTTACTGATTTTTAATTTTTAGGAGTACATTGGCTTTGCATCTGAATTTTTAAATTTTGTTTGGACTCTTTCCTGGAGAAAGCTCAATTTTATTACACACTTGTAAAGATCTATACATGTGTATGTGTGTCTATGTGTGTGTGGTTTATGGTGGGCACCTGAATTGCAAGTGCTTATAGTCATCTGAGTGACTCTATCTTTTGCAAAAAAAATCCTATAAATTAAGATGCAAAATTGAAACAAGTAAGATGATTGTGTT
The DNA here is from genome assembly GCF_054392235.1 of Sus scrofa. Taxonomy (NCBI): domain Eukaryota; kingdom Metazoa; phylum Chordata; class Mammalia; order Artiodactyla; family Suidae; genus Sus; species Sus scrofa. The sequence continues at coordinate 31,101,806 of NC_139393.1, forward strand.
TAGATCTCCCCTCTTGGCAGCTTGTGTAATAGTCAGATGTGATTATAGTAGTACAGAAAATGATTCTTAATACTAAACAAGTATTTAAATTTATCTGATTGTCACAAGATCCTTCAGGAAATTATAGATTTACAAGATTAGACTAGACACTGTAAACTTCCTCCACTGACAGAACTGCCTAGAGTTCCAGCTATTGGACTTCAGAATTGTTTTCATTTTACAATATAAACATACTTATCTCTTAGTTTCTCTCATCTATATACCTTTTGGATTATCCTGCCTTTCTTGGCAAAGGGTGCACTCTGTGAAAGGGTAATCCTGTTATACCAAAGGAAAGGATGAGAATGAGGGTAAATAATTTCTTTGTAATCCCAGACTGGTCCAGAAGAAAAAGTGGATCTTGGATCAAGGGTCTCCAAGTTTGTTTTCTGCCTAGCATCTCTAATTACGTTTTTTGATGCAAATATCTAATCTGTGCAAATAGTGGCTATCTATATAATCTGCTTCTTTTTCATATCTATCATTTATACTTCAACATATCTATTGAGTTTTCCCTTAGGTACAGAAAAAAGATTTGTTATCTACCTTTTTAGTTCTAGGGCTTGAGAAAGCCCTCCACACTGTTATTTTTTATTATACACACTTGGTTAATTCAGGGGAGTTAAAAAAATAATAGAAGGCATGCATAGTAGAAATATCCTCAATACAACTACGCTTCCCTTAAACCCCTCGTCCCTCCCTCCCCCTCCTTTCTCCCTTCCTCCTCCTCTCCTTCCCTCTCTCCCTTCACTTAGTTTTCTTTCTTTCCTCTCTCTCTTTTTTTTTTTTTTTTTACCTTGTACATTTTTTTTTTTGGCCTAACTAGTCACTCATTATATACTGCCTATGTCTCTTTTATGTACCTATCTACTATCTATTTATTTATATTTCTTCAGCAATAATTCCACTCTTTCATAAATTCTAATATGACCCTTGGCAGTTACATTGTCCACTTTATGCTCATAGTTTCTGCTGCTTGTACAAAAGTGCTGATTTTATTCACTGTCTGTGAACTGCTGCTGTCAAAATTACAGTCTAATCGTAAGGTAATGTATCATAATCAATACTCAAAATTCGCTCCCTAGGATGTGACAGAGTAAAAAGCCACAGAGTTTCAGTAGTGAAGTGCAAACAATCATCTTATGTTGATGGTTTCAAATTCAAGGTCGATTTATACTTTCATATATCTGCATTATTCTAAATCATTCACTTTCTTCTTTAAACTCATATCAGATTCATTCAGAGCTGGGCTACCCAAATTGCTGAAATTGAGGCCAGTCAATATTGAAATATAAAGCTATGTTGTATTTCAAAGAAACTGTATAGCTTATAAAGGATTTTTTAAAAAATCACAGCTTTAAAAGATACAAAGTATTACCAAGTTTCATAGCACATTTAAAGTATTACCAAGTGAAGTAGGACATTTTCCTACTGTATTTTTTGAAGGGTAAAACTGGTTAAGTGAAATGATACATATTATTTTTTTTCCAACACTTACTGACAGAAATATAGAGACATAACATTTACAATTCCTTTTCAGATTAGGTGATATAAACAGATACCTGACATTAAGCTTTTCAGATATCCTGTTGCTTAATTTTTGCTCTACTTTAAATTTACCCAGGAATGCTTTCTAGAAAATTTTATGTGGCTAGATCCTTCTGCCGTTTGTGTCCATCTGTATGACAACCTTTCAAATCATAGACAGTATTTGAGTCTGTAGGTAGATAGTTCTGTTTGAGGCTACATTTCTCAAACATTCTTACCTTCATTACATAATAAACTTAATGTATTTAATCACTGATAGGTAAATATATTTTCAAAAATATGACAAAATTAAAATAGAGGCAAACCCTCTAGATACTTTTTAACACTTCACATGTGAATGATACATACTATGAAATATCGTAGGATTTTTGTTCTATTAAAACACTATTTTCACTCTTTTATAAAAGAGTTTTTTTCATAGGAAATTATTTTATCCTAAAACATTTTGTGGTTTATTTTCTTTTTCTTTCTGGATAAGGAATTATTTATGTGTTCTAAATATGAACTCAGATTGGGGATGTGACTTTGAAAAGGAACTGTGTAGATTTATCAGTGCTATTAAATGTACTGCTTTCTATTTTAAATATCTTTATGAGGATTTTTTTTTCCTTGTGTAGGACACTATCCATTTGTAGAGATCCTCTCGCATCAATTAAATGGCAATCCCAAGGGTTCCCAAATGTGTAGGGAATTTTATTCCCATCACATTGAGGTAAATTGTAAATATCCTCTCCTGAAAAAAGTCTCTGATTTAAAAACAATCATTAAACTTAAGGAGAACAACCATTTGTAGATGAAAGGGACAATTGGGAAGATGTAGTTCAAGGTTATAATATAAAATATTGAGGTCATGGACCTATGTGGTTTTTGTCATATTGACGGAATTTTCTTTCGTTCTTGTTCAGCATCTTTGAAATAGTGATCATTGAAGAATGCTTTATTCAGATTATCTCCACACTTATTGCAAAAGAGAGAAGCAAAAATTCTCACAGAAAGCATCATCATTTAGAATAAGAATCATGATTTGTCATTCATTCTGAACTATATCAGTTGACTAAATCCATTTTCACCTACTTACACCGAAAACAAAAAGCTGAAGTGAAGAAAACTGATTACATGATCAATACGCAAATCTAATACAATAGGAATGTGCACTTTTTGACAAGCTTATTCATAACACATTCTGATAGAAAATTCCATTTCCTACTCTCTGTGGGAAAAGTTGGTTTTTAAAGGAAATTTTTTATTTCATGACTGTCACCAAAATAACAATTACAAGCAAAATAGGGATAAAATATGAAAAAAAAAAAAAAAGAAAAAGCAGCTTAGTACTTGTCATGGAAGTTTGCAACCCAGTTTTTGCACTGTTATTTGATTTGAAAAATTAATCCTCATAATCCTTTTCGAAGTTCGCTGTTTCCAGGATGGGTTATACAGAACAAAGACTAACTGATAGCCTCAGGAGGTTAGTTTACAGTGATGCTCTATTCTACTGAGAATGATTCTCCAATGGCCACTTTTTACTTCTTCCCAGGCTATGGGAATTCGTTAATATCTAGAGAATAGACTTAAATAAAACCATTGTCTCAACCAGCAGGTTTATGCAACCATCCTGAAATGTTTTAATTATTGTTTTCTTTTCCTTTTTAATTAAGAGACCAGAGGTCAAGCAAACCCAGGGAGAGCCTATCACAGTCTCTCGGTAGAAATGTAAAAGCAAACCTAATGATTGGATTTGCTGTTCTCTCTTTTGTCTTTGCAGAACCCGAAGAGTGTGTTAATTGCACAGATGAATGCCGAGTGCTTGGTCATTCTGACAGGTGTTGGATGCCACAGTTCCCTGCAACCAATCAGGCTGAAAATGCAGATTACCGCACAAATCTCTTTGTACCCACAGTTGAAGCTAACGTTGAGACTGAGACTTACGAAACTGTGAATCCCACTGGGAAAAAGACTTTTTGTACATTTGGAAAAGACAAGCGAGAGCACACGATTCTCATTGCCAATGTGAAACCTTATTTAAAAGCCAAACGTGCCCTGAGCCCTCTCCTCCAAGAGGTCCCCTCAGCATCAAGCAGCCCAACCAAGGCATGCATTGAGCCTTGCACCTCAATGAAAGGCTCCCTGGATGGTTGTGAAGCAAAACCAGGAGCCCTGGCCGAGGCAAGCAGCCAGTACTTGCCCACTGACAGTCAGTACCTGTCCCCCAGCAAGCAGCAGAGAGACCCTCCCTTCCTGGCTTCTGAGCAGATGGCAAGGGTCTTTGCAGATGTGCATTCAAGAGCCAGCCGGGATTCCAGTGAGATGGGCGCTGTCCTGGAGCAGCTTGACCACCCCAGCAGGGATCTGGGCAGAGAGTCGGTGGATGCAGAGGAAGTCGTGAGAGAAATTGATAAGCTTCTGCAGGACTGCCGGGGAAATGACCCTGTGGCTGTGAGAAAGTGAAGAAAAAAAAAAAAAAAAAAAGCATTGGCATTTTCTTGTCTCTTCTGTCAATTTAAAAATGATCCCTCCTGGTGACAACCCCATTTTATAGGGATAAAGAAAGACCGATGCTGCTTTAAGGCTTTTAGTGAACATCTGAAGTGCCCACAAGTATGTTCTTTTCACTGCTGTTTCTATTTCAGAGATAACAATGGTTTTGTTTTGACCAAACTTATATCAGGACAGAATTAATGATGCTCAAAGAGAAAAGAAAAACAGAGAAGAAGGAGAGAAGAAAAAGGAGGATGAGGAGGCGAGTTACCTTTTGACAATCTGTTAGGAAGGTATGCAGTGTGAAAATGGAAGTTTATTCTGATCACTCTGAGACTGTCCTCTGTGATTTATGCTGACTTTAACTGTTTACCTATAAACCCCATACAAAGCAGGGTCATAATTTGTGATCTGTGGTGGATTTCTAGCAGTCACCGCAGGCTTCTACTGAAAGTCCTGAAAAGACCTTGCAGTAGTCCAAGCTACACCAAACATTAACACATATTTGTGGTAAACATTTCTGTATAAAGTTACCTGCCACACACATAAACACAAAGAACATTCCATGTCATTAGTCGGAACAAAAATTTAAAAACTGGGTCATTTGTGAAACACCTCATGTCGTATAAAAGTTAAATGTAAAAAGATATAGTCCATTTTGTCCTGCACACACACAGACTAATTCACTTCATTAAAGGAGAAGAAGATTTAAAGGTTTAAAATGCTCTTTAGCATTTTAGTGTCCAACAAACATATAAATGGTCATGGATATGTTTTAAATATGACCTAGAAAAGTTTGAAAATCAGTTACCATTGAGTGATGATGTTCAGAGACAATTAACATGATTAATATGTTTTATTCATTTGTGGACACTAAAATAGCTCAGGAAAGTGAAAATGTCTTGGACATACACAAATCACATGACCATTTAAATGTGCAAATGTAAGAAGATTCAATGTGTTTACATCAAATGACATATTTTTTATTGATTTATTGCAGATTCAGTGCATATGAGCCAAATTGTTGAGTGTATAAGAGCTATATTGTGTATTTTATTAAATTAATATATAGTTGTGTTGCAAAAATATTTGGGCTTATATTGTAAATGGCAAGTGTTGCCTCGGTAGCTGTCGAACTCTATGAGTTTTGTTTTTTCCTGCTTCCTTTTCCCCATGGAGTGTTGGAAGCAGTGCCTCAGAGCAAAGTCTCTTGTTTAATGTATAGTCTACCAAGTACTACAGTACATAATCTGTTCAAAATGTGTTTGAGTGAGCTGATGGAGCTAACTGAAAGGTCAAAAAATACATCCGTCAGTCATGGTTACGTGCAAGTCCTTGTGGAAGCTTTTATTAAAATCATGCTATATCACAAGAATTACATCTGTACCAATACCTGAAACTTCTTCACATTTTTTCAGTAACATAACAGCTTCTGCCTTTGTAGATATCATACTGTTGATTGGTTCTAAAAAGTATCTTAAGTGGTTCAAGATGTGTGTTCCCATTATATTTCAAAACCATGCAAAATGCTTTAATGCATGTGTGGTACCAGCACTGGTTACTTGCATTGTGTTGTGTTTTATAAGAGGTCTGGGTCTTAACAAAAGGTTTGCCTTTTTTTTCACTGCTCTTCTGCCTCTTTTTATTGGTGTCCTTTGAGAACAATACACCTATTCCTTCATTTGGTTGCACCTTTCCTTGTGACATTTAGCAAGTTTCAAACTTACTTCCATATGAGGCTAGGAAACCTCAAATTTCAGGAATTGGGAAAAATAAAATTAGTACTTGCAGAAGTAGCAGCAGATGGGAAAATGCCTTGATTGACATTTTTCTTCAGCATTTAAAATTTTTGGCATTTTACAGCTTCATGACAAACAGTTTCCAGCCCATACCTTAGAAAATGTGGTGCTGAGTTAAATAAAGGCTGTTTGTGCACTGGAGCAGAAAAATGCATTATTTGCAAACTGGTGGAGAATTCTGTGCCTTCTTTCCTGGCCACCAAGCCAGTGTAGAAACAGCATAAATGTCATAAAATCCTTATATTAAAAACAAAAACAAAAGCAAAAACAAACATTGAAATGAATTAGTTTTTGTAATTTTCAACCTCAAAAAATCCAACTGAAAATATTTCTGTCAAATGCCGTCAAGATTTTAGACTGTACCTCGTTTGCAAAACTGCTTGAAAGGGAAGAGTGGACAACTCCCATCAGCCTTATTCTCTTGAGAACTGTATTTGGTTCCTAGTTACAGCCTTTCCAAAGCTCTACTCTTGGTTTTTTTATTCGTAAATGTTTAAATTAGAAAAGAAGGGATCTTGTACATGTGAAACCTAATTGACTCTCTATATTTTGGACAATTTATGTATCTGAAATGTGTTGTCTCTGTTATATGCTGTTATTTTTTGCCAGGAGACTACAGGTTGATTTAGCTTGATAGCTGAAATTCGATGGAAAACTAATTTCCATTTAGTCTGACCAAGTATTGCCTCTCTCTTACTAGCCAGATAGCCAAGTAGTAAAATCTAAGGCACTATGTAAATGAAATCAACAAAGAGAGTAGGATTTATTTTTAAAATGTTCTTAACGCTGAGTAACCAGTTGTTCAATTTCTTATATGTGTCTGAAGACGTTAAAATAATATCAGATTTTAAGAACTGGTTGTGCCAATGTGTGAGGGATTACCTTTAGGCTCTCTGTCACCAGTGATTTACTAGTGTTAGCTGTTTAATACATTATCTGTATTTAGTAGTGATTATTTATTTACAAGTTGGTGGTAATTCAGCAGTCAGGACTCTAAGCTTTTATAGTTGAATTGAGGGAATCTCGCTTTTATTCATTTGGCTGACAACTGCCTTTATCACAGACCTCTGGTGCTTGGCTTCCAAGGAAGTCTATGAGATGCCAAAATTACCCCTTTGGGGAGAAGCTCGCTCAAAGGGGTGATGCATGATCAAACAGTGATGTATGTCAAGGGGTTTCAGCATAATTCAGAATGTGAAAAAATTACCTTAGTTCACATCTTCCGATTACTAAAAATCCCACACATTCAAAATGAATAATAATACTTTGTCTTTTACGTCCTTAAATAACTGAAGTCAAGCACAGAAAAATAATTTATAGAAATTTTCATAAGAAAGTCAAAGTTCTAAAAATTGTTTGTTGTTGAACTAAAACAATATCAGTAACAAAACAATCTTTTCATAAAATGTCAGTGATAAAAGATCTTTTCATCAAAATTAGAAGTAGTGAGAATCAGTGTTAGTTATACCTATACCAAAGTAAACATTAAAGAGACGTATCATGCAATTTCAAAGAATGCTTTCATATTATTTCTTAACCTGACATCCTTATCCTTATTGCAAGCAACATGTAAAGATTGGCTCACTACTCCATAAATTAATTGAATGCCTGGTAGGGAAATTGACTCATTTTGTTTTTCCTAAATTAGCTGAGATCTTGTAAAACATGACTTCCATTTAAAGAATCTAGGTACGGTTCAATTGAAAAAACGACACCATAAAGAAAAAAAGTCATGTAGTGATAGAACAGTCTGCTTTATTAGAACCAGGTTAAAAGCTGTTTGTTGCCTAATGGAGTAGAAGTTGCTGAGGTCAACAAGTAGACTGAGGTTTGGCATAATATATGCCCACTCTTTATTGTCTAATTATATTCTTTTGACAACAGACAGCATTTATCGGAGCGTTAATTCAAATGAGAGGTTTGGCTATCAAGATGTGTTGATTTGAAACGTAACTGAATGAGCCCTGAATAAAGTCTGACTTTTCCTGGCCCTAGTGTTTTGCAGGTTGGCTATTCCCATTTATCAGCCCCATCACTCCATAAGGTTCTTAGCTGCACCAAGTGATTGGTGAACAAGGACAACGGCAACAAAGCAGCATACATTGTATGGATTTATCTCAACGCTATTGTTAAATGGCTGTGTTTAATGTGACCTATCTGGAAAATGAGGACTCCGAATAAAAAGCTTATACTAATAGTGGTGTGCCTTCCCTTGACTTCATTACTACACTGCATACCGTAGGGACCCTGATCGTAATTATTTTGGAAAACAACTATGGTATCACAACTGTTTTTGTTAGTTCTTTATTTGCCAGTAAAATAAGATTTTGGAAAGTTTTATTTAACAATAATGTCAAAAGGTTCTCAGTGGGAATGGGTTATCAGTCTTCCAGGTTGCTTAGATAAGTTGGATAGTCAAATAATTACCACGGATCAAAGCCTAATGGTATTGGTGGCTTTTATTATTTATAATTGGTTTGAAGATAATTTGGTACAAAATCTTAAAGGATGTCAGAAAAGTCATTTTTATAAGACCTCTCATAATCTTACATGACTGGTGAAACCATGTATTTATAAATGGCATTTTATTTATTTATTTATTTATTTTGTCTTTTTGCCTTTTCTAGGGCTGCTCCCACAGCATATGGAGGTTCCCAAGCTAGGGGTCCAGTCGGAGCTGTAGCTGCCGGCCTATACCAGAGCCACAGCAAAGCCAAATCCGAGCTGCGTCCACCACCTACACCACAGCTCACGGCAATGCCCACTGAGCAAAGCCAGGGATCGAACCTGCAACATCATGGTTCCTAGTCGGATTCATTAACCACTGAGCCATGATGGGACCTCCATAAATGGCATTTTAAAGTAAATACATATTTATTGTGGCATCAAAATAATGTTTTAAGTAGAAAAGCCTCTGTTTATACTCATTTAACACACATTTATTGAACTCCTACTGTGTGTTTTCCCTGGGTGTTGTGCCTCAGGAGTAAACAGTAAACAAGGATGGTACCTGGGTCACAGCCTGGTGGGAGAAAGAAATAGATAAGTTCTAATACATATTACCGTTTATAAATTGGATGTGCTTGTTTGTATTTTCCCTCAACTACTCCCCACATTTCATTTTTCTGCCATCTTGCTTCTGTTGAATGGCATATCATAAATTACAAACCAACATAATATCCTGTTCCTGTATGTCTTTTTTTATTTTTTGTTTTTTTGTTTTTTTAGGGCCAGTTCCCAGGCTAGGGGTCAAATTGGTATCAGCTGGGGCTGCTGGCCCATGCCACAGCCATAGCAACACGGGATCCGAGCCTTGTCTGCAACCTACACCACAGCTCCCAATGCCGGATCCTTATCCTACTGAGCAAGCGCAGAGAAGGAACCTGCGTTTTCATGGATGCTGATCAGATTTGTTTCCGCTGAGCCACGAGGGGAACTCCTCTTTTTTTTTTTTTTTAATTTTGCTTTTCTTCTGACAGTATAACTTAAATCAAGAAGAGTGCATTGATTTTTCATATTCAAGGATATATTTATGGTTTAGACTTACTGGGATAGACTAAATGGCTTATCTATCCATTATTTTACTCATTTATTTGTTAACATGTCTGTTTCTTTTTCATTGAGCACCACTTAAGTGTCAGGTGCCATACAAGGATCCTAAGGTACAAAGGACTAAGCCAATTACATTTTATCCTCTGAGTACTTATATCTTGTGTCTAGGTGATATATGCTAACATAAGAATTGACCTGATTTTGCCTAGACACTATTACCCTTTTGTAGGAAAAATAATTTCACTTTTAAAAAAAAGTAAAACCAGGTGTTTATCATGCCATTCATTGCTTTCAAGTGTGAGAGCTGTTAACTGACTCACCTGAACCACCTAATCAGAGTGGTGGGAACAGGGAGTCATTCAAACAAAGAATCCTGCCTGGCCAGGATGTAACCATGAAGTCATGAGTGGACCATGTATCACAGGCTTACTTCAACTCCAGGTCAGTGAGCTACTAGAGCCCTTCAAATTATGGTTTTTTTTTTAAGTAGATATGCCCAAAAGGTACAATTCTTTGACAATCATAGAGAACAATGATTTGTAGGCTCTGAAGAGAACAAATTCCTAAACATCCTTAGAGCATCAATATGGCACGCAGAAATAGATCATCAAGTTAATGGACCATCTTCTAACTCTTTATTACATGATTTTGGAGATGGTTGCACATGGTTCACCAAGGAAATATATTGTTTTCTGTTCCTGTTAGACATTAATAATATGAGACAACCCATTGTATATTAGGGATTAAATTCTCAGTATTTATAAAAGATGGTGCAGTTTATTTCATTGTTTTCCCCTTTCAATATTTCAAAAAATTATCCAAATAACAGTCTTTTCAAACTATTTTACATGGTAATGAGTATCTTACATACAACATTTGATTAAGGGAAGGAAGATTTTTGTGAGATTTTACAAATTTTGTATCACCCAGTTTTTTGTATCATCCATTAGATTGAATAGATGCTCTATTTTTTGTCTTACAAGTGCAACATTTCACTTTGAGAGCATCAACTTGTAAATAATCTATAGCATGCTAATAAATGATTTTGATCATGATTTATATTTTAAAATCCAGGTTCTTAAAATTACAATCCAGAGAATTTTTTCAAAGATTGTCAAGGAACAAAAAGAACCAAGTTTGGAACCCTCTTTTTGTTCACCTTTCACAGATTATCAGTGTATTTTGTGTAAAATACTGGTGTTTAGCACTCCTCATATGAAAATTGTGATTATTTCCCCTGAAAGTTTATAGCATCAGGCAGGCCAAATAAAAGAATAATTACACAAACCTAAATTAATACTGATAAATTCTGTTTGTAGAGAATTTTCCAGTTCCCAGAGAATTCTCACAAATTTACAAGACATTATAGAATTAAGAATTCTGAGGGTTAAGGGGGTAAATGGACTTATCCAAGGGCAGCTAGCTTGGAAGAGTTTATCCCATGCTTGAATATAGGTTCCTCTATTTGTTCTAAATTTTGTGAATTCTGTGATCTTGCCCTATTTAATAGCTTGCCTCTCCCGTGTCTTAAATTTATTTTCCCAAAGCATTAAATGATGCCAGCAATGTTTTCCCCTTTAAATTGACAGTCACATCATATAATTTATGTTATCTCTATGTTAAGGGTTTATAACATTAAATAATTTGAAAAAAAGAGAATAGGGATTGTAGTCTCTAAGAAAAAGACTTCATAAGAATTGAGCCTCTCTTCAGATTATCCTTAATTTTTTACTGTCATGTATAAAAAATATTTCACAGTACTGATGGTATGGCCTCCAAAATATTCTAAAAGAGTATTATGAAAGATCCGTTTTTCTGTGAACTTGGTATATTCTCACCTACAAGAAATTATATAGACTTTAATTCCTTTATATCATGAAATTTCACATTTCTAAATTAATAGGATTACTAATTGGCTTCTTAGAAATAATTACATAAACTCTAGTAATATCGAAGGTGTTTTGCTATGTTATATCCACCCGTATAAATTGATGTACATTCATATAAAGGCATGAGAGTCCAATCATTTCGAAAGCCAGTATCACAAAATAAAGAGAGGGAATTTAAATAATAACAATATGGCTGAGGAATGAACAACGCATTTTTTAATTTATGACTTGCCTCAACCATGTTGAATAAAATGTTATATTATTGCCATCGTCAATGATCCAATGAAAATGAGAGATTGTGATTCCTATCAAAGTCATTTTCTGGCTGGTTAATCCAAAGTGAAGTGTTTTGATTCTGCCTGAATTTAGCTTACTATAACATCTTTAAAAATCTCTCCAATTTACAGAAAGCCAACTTGTTCTTAACAGGTCCAGAAATAAAATTTAATGTCCTTCTAACACTAATAGGCTACTTTACATTTTGGAAATTTAAATTCAAATAGATGTGATAGTCATTCCTTCATTTTATTGATCAGCTAAATATATCAGCACAACCTCTTCGGCCTTATTAAATCATATTTTGAAATTATTTCCTTTATTTTACAGTTGAAAAACTGTGTCTTCAATATAATTATTTGCTTTAACATAATATTTTTGAAATTTTGTTTACTCTTTGCATTTAAAAATTAGATATTTTCTATATATCTTAAAAAAATTAAACATTCTATGTTTATCTGCTGTCTTGCATGGGACTGATCTCTTATGTTCATATTAATTTCATCATTATCTCCAAATATCAATTATCATGTGGTCTCTTTGTCTATTTATTTTCCACTAAATATGTTCATATATGTACATTTTTTCCATATGTCTGGATATCAATGGATCCATTAGCGATGTCTCATTCAACAGTTACATTAAGGTGAAAAATGTTTAAACTGCTTTTTTAGCCTATAGGAAAATTAACTTTTTTAGATAACCTACATAGAGAGTAACAATTAATGAAATGCATAATAAAACATAACAGAGGTATACAGAGTGGTAAATAGGTTAGGATGCAAGGTCTTAGTTAAAATATTTATGCAAGAGAAACTAGTTACTTCACTGGAAGACTGAAAAATAATAAAAAATGAATCATCTTACTTATTACTAATAGCTATATGTTAAGAAATTCTCATTTTAATAGCTCATCATGTGAAATGTCTGGCTCTGACTGAAGGTAAGAAAAGATTCTTACTTCTGAGATTGTATGCTTATGATTAACAATCTGCATTTCTTCTCCAAACATCTCAAAATCAACTATTATGTACGTTTCATTACTTATTTCATTTGGATAACTACAAAAATTTACTCTCTGCTCATGATCCAAAGGAGAAAAGGAAATAAATGAGTGGGTCAAAAGTGGCTTCTCTGACGATTTTACTTCCTGAGAAAGTGACATTTCAGTTCAATTCAACATTAATTTATGGATCATGTATTGTGTTTTGTAATACAATGGAGCATACAGATATTAGCAAAATGCAGTCTCTGTCTCAATAGAATTTAAATTATACTGGGAAACGAAGTTACCCTAATGCAGTCTGTAGTTGGCACTATGAAAGAAGTGCAAGTTGTAGTGGGTAAAAAAAGAGAGAGAAAGAGAGAGAGAAAATTTTTTCGGATGAGGAAATGAGAGGTGGGAAGGGAATCAGTAACAGCTTCCTGAAAAAGGCGGCATTTGAATTGAGCATTTAAGGTAGGGACAGTATTTTGGCAGCAGAGGTGTACAGGAAATGCATTCTGGAAGGGGAGAGAGGCAGTGTGTGCAAAGGTTTAAATAAAGTTGGAATATTTTCTGATTAGAAAGCTAGAAGGGGTTGAGAAGTTGGGTTAGATCAAGGTGAGGATTGTACTGAATGCTAAGATGACATGTCCTATGAATATCTTTTCTAAGGAAGAAGAAACTCCAGGGTACCTGAATTAGACCTCACTGGCTGAGAGAGCTCTGTGAAAGTCTTGCCAAGCTGAATGTGAATTCAGGAAAATAACACTAGGACAGCTTGCTGCTGCCTGGTGATCCATCCTTTATAAGATGCTGCCTAATAGCACCTTGTTCTTGGGTCGGGTCCAACCATCTAGAGGCAATGCCAACTTTGCTGAATCTTGCAGTTCTGAGCTTCAAGCCCTCAGCAGAGTATTTATGTGTATGTTTCCAGCTTCCCAGAAATAATTCTTCCTTTGAAATCTGTAATCATGTTTGAGGCTTTAGGCAAAAAGAGACAGAAGAGAAAGGAGAAGACTGAGAGCATAGAGGATTTTCATCCCAAGGAAAAGTGGCTTTTTAACATTCCCAGATTTTTCAGGCATCTCCTGGTATCTGTGTGAATTCTGTTAGGCAGAATAACTCTCCTTCTAAAGTTTTTATGTTTGTGTCCCCTGTCCCAAGGCCCTCCAGGCTGATATAGGTGTCCTATCTTAGTTTTTCCACAATGTCCCATGCATATCAGAAAGGAGCTTATAATTGACTGCTTAGGCACTGAAATGGGGAATAATGTCCTTTGATTAGTGCTTCCTAACTGGGGACAATTTTGCCTCCCCCCCCCCCCCAGGGATATTTGGCAGAATATAGAGGCAATTTTGGTTGTCAAGAGGTGGGAGAGTTGGGTTGCTACTGGCATCTAGTTAGTACTAAAAATCCCTGCAATACACAGTACAGTACCCCCCACCCAATAAAGATTTGTGGAAAATGTCAGTAATATCCAGGTTGAGAAATCCTGCCTTAGAAAGGATATAGTTAGGAAAAGAGGAATGAATATCATTGGGCTTTGGGTAATGGACATTGAATATTAAATGGATTGGCATGTTTTCTTCCTGAGTTTTGAGAGGAGTCCTGGAAATTCTCCTAAATTACTTAGCATAACGATTTATTTCCAACTTCTTGTGGGTATATTCTGCTCTGGAGCTTGGCAGGGCCAGTGTCTTCTTGCAGCTGTGAGTGTTAGACTCTAATCAGTACCAATCACACATATTTAGAAAAAAATCTCCATGGGATGAAAAAGAAAGATATTGCTTGGGATGACAGTTTACTCCTCCTGAAGCAGTCAAAAGCTGATTCCCTAAGAAGAGCCGGTAAAACAAAATTCCCCAGCTGTATGCGGAGGGAAGAATCTGCCTCTGGGACTATCTCAAAGGTGTGGTCTATTATTGCATTAGATGTCAATTGATATCAATTTAGCCTCCAATCTCATCACCTGTCCTTAACAGGTATATGGGATCTGCCATTCCCATGGCATTGGGAGTTTGTGAGGGCCAGGTGGGAGAAAAAGTAAAAAGTGATGATGGTGGGAGGTGTCAGATCAAGGAATGACAATGTTCAAACAGAAGCTAGGTGACCATGAATATGTCTGGATGCTGAAGAATGAATGCCTCTATTGATCTTAAGCATCTTCCTACTTGATTCCAGTTGTTTCAAAGTAATATGTAGAATGCCAAAAAATGTCAGATTGACTTTCTAAATGAGGTGAAGGGAAGGTGAGTGCAAATGGTTTCTTAAAAGTTTTATTTCTCTTGACACATATTCTGTTTTACCCCTCTGTAATGCAAGGTGGGCGGTTCCGACGCACATTTTATGAATTTGAACTTGAAATGACTCTGGTTTAAAAATAATAATGGTAATATGTTAAAAGGGTGACAGGAACTCCAGGGGCAAAGTTGAAAGTCTGCACATTGACAGAATAATTAATATAAATAGTAGTTACCCTAATCAATCCACAGTAGAGATTTTATTTGGTATGACTGGGCTGAATATGCCCTAGGTGTGTTAAAACCAAGTTATTATACACTGTAGTGAATGCTGGTGTTACCAGGAACACACTGAACAGCACTTGAGGGGTGGCCCCAGCCTCAGAGGTGCTCTTTCCAGAGGAAACTGTCACCTCCCAACCATACACAGTCTTGCTGGGTTTTATTTATGCAGGAATCTTTCTATATTAAAAAGCAGTATAATTACTGAAATACCACTACATTTCAAACTAATTTACTTTCTAATGGTCTATTGGAATAGTGGAATTTGCATTTTATTTCACAGCAAATGTTATGACACCACCTGCCCCATCTTAGATGAAACACCAAAACTAAGGGAAAAATAGAAACAGTTAAAGAGGAGAATGCATATGAGAAACTTCTCACCCACTCACCCCCACTTGGCAACACTGAACCCAGCAACCCGAAGAGAACATGCAAAACCCCGATGCTTTCAACCCTCATGACCAGGGCACTGACTTTCTGTTCCATCTTCTCTCTGTCTTGACAGTGCTTGCAGTTCAATAAAGTTAATTTCCACAGGTGATGTTGAACACTACAAAGTTCACTGTGAGGGTATATTCATTTTGGGAAATATAAAAGACAAGTGAGACGTAGAGTGTCTTACCAAACTTCAACATCACTCCTGCTTGCCTGACTGTTATTGGCCTCAGACAGATGGGGGTGCTAAGTGTAGATCCCAGTCTAATGGAACAAAGCATTGCTTTCTGACCTCCTTCTGTGATCAAGAGCATGAAACTCGGGTATACATTTTCCCTTTTCACTGAAGCACATGCATCATTATATATATGCATTTTCTTTGGGGGCTTCAAGGTTCAAATCCTAGGGTGACAGCTGCCATTTTAAAGGTGACTCATTACAGTCATTTAGAGAGTCCCTGAACAGATGGATAGGACTTTGTTTCCCAGGGAACACTGACAGGTTACAATTCTTAACAGCTTTTCATCATTGCAACAAACTCATACACATCTGTCAATTACCCTACTTGGTAAAGTTAATAATGCAGCGATCTAAGGGTGAAGAAGTGATGGATTTTTTAAAAAAAAAATATTCCATAAATTTTTGCATGAAGAAAATGTAGGTCAAATTATATTGGAAAATTTGTTTTATCCACAGGAAGGATTCCATTTATTTTCAATAATAAAGTATATATTTAAGTGATTATTCAGAAGAATGCTTAGATGCTTCATAAATAAAAACATTAGGGACAAGACTATGAAAATATAAAGAAAACTGTATTTTTTTTCCTTGAAAACTTTAATCATTGTACAAGAATGGAAATTGGAAGTATTTCCATTTACAGAGCTACAGAGAGGAAATAGAGGATAGTAGTTAAAAGTCATGGACTGTGCAGCTGAATCACCTCAGAGTCATAGCTCTCACCTACTGCTCTCTAACAATGTGACCTTATATCATGAGTAAGCAAACTATGACCTTTGCATCAAATCCAAGCCCTAGCTTATTTTTGTATATAAATATTGATTGGAAGCCAGCCACACTAATTTGTCTATTGTCTATACTGTCTATATTGTCTAATGTGTCTATTTTGTCTGTGGCTGTTTTCTAGTACAACAGCAGAGTTGAGTAGTGGAGACAAAACTGTATGGGCCAGTAAATGAAAAAAAATTTGCTATCTGGCATTTTACAGAGGAAACGTGCATTGTATAACTACTATATCCATCAGCTTCTCTATCTGTAAAGTAAGAGTAACTCCTAAGGTAATTGGTAGTGAATAAATCAGCTAATATATAAAAAGCTTAGAAGCATTTTGGATGCATAGTAAAATCTCAATGAATGTTATCTATTGCTGCAAATGGACTCCTTCTGAGTAATATCAATCTATCCACACATAACCACAATACATCATGTCTAAATCTTATTGACAGTCTTTGTCAGATTCTTATAAAACAAAGCACAGCAAAACAGCAATACTATCAAAGCAGTTCAAAGGTTTACTCAGTTACTGTAGTTTCCCAGTCATCACCAACAATGTTTCCTTGCATATTAATAGCTAGTAAGTCCCTTAAGCACTCGCCACTCTTTTACTGGAACTCAGATGCCTTCACCTTGTTTGCCACTAGCTTGTAGAAGTATGTAGTCCATGGTCAAATGCTTCTCAGCAAAGTTAAACAAGTGGCAGCTGGCACCATACAGCTCTGTTATAATGAAAACATGAGGTGGCTGCCATTACACAGTCCTGCACTAATGAGAACAGTAGGAGGCTAGCATTACAATGGTCTAATGAAAACAGGAAATGGCTGGCATTAAATTGGTATAATAAAAACAGGAGGTGGCTAGCATTACGATGGTAGAATAAATAAATTAAGAGATGTCAGACCTCCCCAATCTCATCT
Source organism: Sus scrofa (assembly GCF_054392235.1). Lineage (NCBI taxonomy): Eukaryota > Metazoa > Chordata > Mammalia > Artiodactyla > Suidae > Sus > Sus scrofa. The sequence continues at coordinate 31,119,263 of NC_139393.1, forward strand.
CCATTATATATGACCATAGTACCCACAATTTAGACCAGATCCATTCAAAATCAAACCAGTGATGGATGAAAACAAGATTTTTTTTATATTTTGCTTCAAAACTTTCTTCTATTTCAATTTGTGTTTCCCTTAGACCAAAGCAAGCATGCTATAAAATAATGATATAATTTACACTAAACTCTTTATTTTTCCTTCATTACCCACCCCCCCGAAAAAAAAGCAGCATTATTTCTGACTCCAGAAGAAGATTGGCTGGAGTAAGTGCCAACAATTCAAAAAGACTTTCTAACTTGATCCTTGCTTTTTCCTCTCCTTTCTCTAAGTATCCAATGGTGACTAAATACTCAGAGTGGCATTAAGCAAAACAAAAAGGAACACAGAAAGGAAATAAAATGGTGCAGACAAAAAAATTAAGCACAAAATAAATCATCCAACTAATGGACTTTTTTTTCCCTGAACAAAAGGTCAGGGTTTCTCATATACTGGTTGATTTTTTAAAACTATTAGTATAGACAGAAAACCCTTGTGTGTACCTCTCAGACAATAGATTTACAAGAATATTATGTTTTATTGTAACTCACAGAGCCAGCTGTATCTGATTCATCTGAGTCTTTTTTAATCTGGCTGACAACAGAGCAAGTTGGCACAGTTCAAGGTCAGTACATTAAGACAGCACATTAATCCACTCCGTCACTCAGTACCTCCAAGTCACATCTTTAAAAAAAATCTATACTAGTAACTTAACTTTTTTTACATTAATATTTACTTATTTATTTGTTTGTTTGTTTACAGCTTACTTCAAATAAGAACTATGCCAAAACTGCTTCCATGGCAAGGGTCATGGTTCTAAAGGCTCATATACACTGACAGCTTTAGCTTTCCCAAATAGAAAACAGAGAAATCTAGTGAGGTAGCCAGGTGATAAAAATAGCAAAATGATTCAAATAAGGTGAAAATACTGATAATCAAACAAACCTTTTAAATCCAGTTTTATACATTGACATTTCATTTTCTTTCTTCCATAATTTTTATTAGCCTTTTTTAAGACTATTGAATTAGCTTAATGAACAAATCCAAATTCATGAATACACATCTGTCGAATAGGTACCAAAGAAGCAAGTAAGTGGGAAATAATCTTATGCTATTTCTATCATATTTTTACATTTGCGTATGATTAATTCTTTCTTCTTGAATACGCCTTCTTAAGAAATTACCAAAATTGATATTATTATATTTTAATAAGGAATCATGGAAAAAAAGTCAATCAAATTCCTTATTCATTTTTTTCCTAAAGACGTAGAATTACTAGTCTAAAACAAGTGATTTCTATTACATGTTTAAAGCCAGAATTAAATCTATGTTGTGTTGAACGCTAATGCATGTGTTGCATAAAATCTGTTGCTGGGCTTGCATGGGATTCACAGACATGGCTTAATCGAGACACAAAGTGATGTGTGCCATGCATTCAAAATTAGCATCTGGCCCAGGGCCACTCAATTTGGCATCCTAAGAACTGATTCTATCCTCTGCCAAGTTTCTACAGGGACTAGACTCACTGAATTCTGAATCACAGCCTCTAATTTCCCCTTCAACAGACCCTTTGAATTGTGGGACTAGAGAAAAGTTGCACGTGAACACAAAAATTTAATGTGATATATAGAACTCTCCAAAGAAGAATATTCTAGATAAAAGATGGATACAGGACATGAAATATTTCCACTTAATTACTTATAAAGTAGACTGCTTGCTAGCCAGCTCACCCTCCATTCAATTTGTTTGTTTCTTACACAGAAACTACACTATAGGCTGCCCATTCTGCCAGACTCAAAAAACAAAAAACAAAAAAACAAAAAAACAACTTGAGAGCTTATGTATTTTACATACCATAAATTTACTTGACAGGTCTCATCATATTGTAGGCAATATTTTCATTAGTCAACTTTGTGGAAGAAATTACATTTTGCCCTAATATCAAACAAACCAGTTCTGTCATGGTTGGCATCTTTATTACATTATTAAATACATCGGTCAATAATAGCTGGTGTAATTGAGTCTTGTTATGTAACTCTGATAGTTGATAAAACTATGGATTTTTTTTCTCAAAGTCAAATCAACAGCCAGCAAACAATATTGCTGTAATGGAATTTTAGAAAAATATGTATTGCCATTGCAACTATTTCTGATTTAAAATAATGAATCAAACTTTCTTAAGATTACGCTCAATATCATTTATAATTGTGTTCCACAGAAAGTACTGTATTAAGTATTTGATTATGGTGATTTTAGTTTTGTGTAGCATATGCAACTGATGAAACCAAGCACCTGGAAGTTAACAGCAGGATCACAAATGCCTGAGGAGGCAACTGTAAGAATTTGAACAGACTTGCCTAGAATTGAAGGGTCGCGGTAGAGGGGGTGGGGATGTTAAAAACAACTAGAGAAGAGACAATTTTTTAGAAGAAAAATAAGTCATTCTTTGTTTTGAATTTTTTTTAAAGCTCCAAAAGATAAAGTTTAGGAAGTTTTCTAGGGGTCAATAAATTTATTTTTAAATAAGTAGAAAAGATGCTAAATGAGAGAAAATTCAAGGAAAAAAATTGCAAGTGCTGAGTTTTTTTTTTTTCTTGCAAAGCTCATTAAAACAGCTTTTACTGCCTATATGCAATAATGGCACAGGATTAAGTTAAATTTTCACAGGCAAAATCAGCATTATTTTTAAAAAATCGGTATCTAATCTGGATAATGCAACTTAATTTCTGATTTCACCTAAATCTTGAAACCTAATGCCTGTTCCATTGTGTTTTTCATAGATAAGTAAAATATTCTTATAATCTTATTCAGAATGAACAAAATTCCCATAAGAACTTTCTTGCATTTTTAGCATATCTGAACTTTTAGGATTCCACAGGAAGAAATCTTGGTCATAGTCCACACTGGAACAGTTTATATGTGAATCACTTTAAATAAAAACAAAAAGTTAAATGAAAGATTCTTTAATCCCAAAATGAAATGAAATATAGCCATGCACTTTCAATAGTATTTTACAAAAGAATATCAAGTATGAAAAATTACCCTAAAAATTTAAGATACAAATTAGGTTTAGGAGATATATATATTTTTAGTAATACTTCTATTAAATAAAATTAGTCCTTTTAATTTCTTTTAAAACCAAATTGTCCTTAAGTATATAAAGGTCTCAATGTGCATGTGCCTACAAGGCCAGCAGCAGGGTGTCAAAAAAAAAAAAAAAAAAAAAAAAACCACCCAAGAAAACCAGTATTCTCAGAAATATTCTTCTTCAGTTCTTACAACGTTCTCTTTTCTGCCAACTGGAAAACATTTAGGTGTTACTGAACATTGGGGGAGGGGAGGAGAGGGTGTGTCAAATTAAAAATTAGAGCTCCTTGGAGTTCCCGTCGTGGCTCAGTGATTAACGAACCCTACTAGGGACCATGAGGTTGCGTGTTCGATCCCTGCCCCTTGCTCAGTGGGTTAAGGATCCGGCATTGCCCTGAGCTGTGGTGTAGGTTGCAAACGCAGCTCGGATCCCGTGTTGCTGTGGCTCTGGCGTAGGCCGGTGGCTGCAGCTTTGATTCGACGCCTAGCCTGGGAACCTCCGTATGCCGCGGGAGCGGCCCTAGAAAAGGCAAAAAGACCAAAAAAAAAAAAAAAAAAAAAATTAGAGCTCCACATCTTGCCTGACAAAAAGAGACCCTTCAGGTTACTGCGTTTTTAAATATCCGCAATAAACTCAACTGAATACTTGACAACCTAAGAGTCATACACTAAAAGCCTACATACTATCTTTTATTAAACATTAGTTTCTTTTGCTATTTTTATTGATTTCATTTCAGTATCTTGGCTTAGGATTTTCTCAGGAAACTATACCTATTGAATTCTCATGATGGTTTCATTTTAGAAATCTTGATAAATAATAACTAAATTTGACGCAGTTTATAACAATATTAAGTGTTTGAGAACATAATGAATCTGAATGTGGAAGATCAGTTGTGGGTATAGATGGTGCATTCAATCCAGATCTCCCAGCGAATAAATTATGCCTGTGTTAAGACCATCAACATTATAAATATTAAAAGTAAGTTTTAAGGAATTCTCATCTTGGCTCAGTAGGTTATGGACCAGATGTTGTCTCTATGAGGAGGCGGATTCAATCCCTGGGCTTGCTCAGTGGGTTAAAGATCCAGCATTGCCACAAGCTGAAGCACAGGTTGTGTGGCCATGGGTGTGGTGTAGACCTCAGCTGCAGCTCTGATTTGACACTTAGCCCAGGAAATTCCATATGCCGCAGGTGCAGTCATTTAAAAAAAAAGTTTTAAAGTGTGACACAATATTTTTAAAGGATCAATTTGATTATGGGGAGAATAGACAGGATCTCCAAACAGGTTGTTTACATAATATTTTTATTTTGAATTAGTTATGGAGGGCAATTTTAATTTTATGTGATAATTCCATTTATCTATTTCTAGCTATCTATCATCTATTTATCTATAAGGATAGGCTATCTGTCTTTAAGGATTGGTTCTGTTTCTCTAGATAACTCTAATGAAAGTGGTGTACCATAATATTGTCTGTGCTTGGAGCTAATGTGCTTACTGGAAGCTTTGGTTTAGGACAGTAATAGACCATGTTGGGAAATGTGACATGAATTAGTCTCATGTCCAAGGCGTGTACAAGTGGATTGTCAGACACGTCCATCAAAAATGTTGCCACTGGAAATAACTCACCATTCTAAAGGTTAAGTAGAACTTTGTACAGTGAATGAAGGGACAGAGAAATGATGGAAAGAATGGAATTCTAGGAAATGAAGGCACTGCCTACAAAACCTGGATGCCCAAAAGACAGACTTGTTTAGGGACTTATATATATATATATTTAGGAACTTATATTTATAGGAAACTTTATACTAGAATGATTGATTACTGTCAAAAATATCAGCTCATCAAATGATTTTTTGGCAAATGTGGTATTTAGGAAGATTTCTCAATATTTCCTTGGAGCACTTCTACTTCCTTAAAGAAGAACCTATTTTTAGTCCTGAGTTACTAACAAATTATTTGTATTATTATCTTAGTTAATTGTGTACAAAAGCAAATACAAAACTGACTATGAATAACATGCATTTTTTTTAATTGAAAAAATAAATTGGTAATTTTTATACAAATAGGAAGACAAATGCGATACATCTCAAATTAACCACAATTAATTTAAGATAGTAAATGATTGTGTTTTGTTGAAACTAAATTGCCCCTAGAAACATGTGTATGAATACAGCATAATGTTCTGTTCAGGGAATGACTGCAGGTAGTTGCAAGTTTGGCATCATTAAACTCCTGTGCATTTTATAATGACACCAATCTACACTTATATCCTTTTGACCTATTGTACAACATTCATTAATACATAACTCTGATGTCTTTTAAATGAAGAATTCATTTACATATTAATTATCTCTGTTCTTTTCTCTTTAGCCCACTGAAATAAATTAAATGTTGATAGGTCTTAATTTAATGTCTAAAATTTTAGGAGTTTCCTGGTGGCTCAGGGGGTTAGGGATCCAGAGTTGTCACTGCTGTGGCTCAGGTTGCTGCTGTGGCAAGTATTAAACCCCTGACCAGGGAACTTCCACATACCACATGTGCAGCCAAAAATTAATATAACTAAAATCTTATGATTTTAAAAATGAAACCTTATACTTTGAAAGCTCTGGCAGAAAATATTCTGACACTCAAGGATATGTGTGCATACCCAAGAGAATGCTTGGGCCTTGAGAGAAATTATTGTCAAAGAGTATTTTATTCTGGTTGTTTATTATCCTCGGATATTTTTGAGTCCAAAATATTTTTGTTCTCCTTATCCTGTTCCTCATATTTTTTTTTCTCCAGAATGTAAGCATTAAATTGTGAGATGCAACTGAAAGCACCATGGAAATGACTTTATGATTGAGTTGAAAAAAGACAGTCACTGCCATCCAGGGAACGTCTACAACAGAGATCATGTTTAGGTGGAGTGATAATCTTCCAAATGAAGAAAGGTCAATGAGATAAGGCGCTGCTTAGAGAGTCTTTAAATTTCTCCACTTTGGCAAAGATCCTAACAAGCAAGCAAGAAGTGGCATTGAAGTGTCTCACTCTCACCTTGATGAGCCCTTAAAATGTAATTTACTGTTGCTCTCAATTACTATACATTCCTCAAGTTTTGACTGTTTTTGACTTACAGCAGCCTTTCAGTCAAATGATGATGAATGAAGATAATAAGTTCTGTTTTAACAGAAATCTAGTGCTAAAGAAAATAAGATATTTCGACTAATCTGTATGACTCCCTCTTAAAGTTTTAATAAACTGCTAAAACAACGTGCTAAAACTAGTGAAAGTTATTCCACAAAGATGGATATTTTTCCAAGGAAATACCTAATTTCCTTCAAAAGGAAGTGATAATTTGGTGTGTTTTCCAAATGTGTTATTCGTATTAATTATCTAGATTCTAGAAGGTCTTACTTGATATTGCCAAGAAACTTGATAACTAGCAATGAATTCAAATGGCAAGCATTGCCGAATTACACTTAATGAAAGTACTTTTTCTGAAGTTATGTCTTAAGTGCTACATATATCTCACGATATACGTGTATGTATATATACTGGCTGTTTAAGGTCTACGTAGTGGCCAAAAGCAAAACAACAAAGCAAAAACTAACTAAAAAAACATTGGCAGGGAAGACGATACATATGGATGTGGGTGGCAGTGTTTGAACAACAGATCTGGTAGTCCCTAAGGGAACATTTCAGGAAAAAAAATATTTATGCCAAACTAGTGCATTGTGTTACATTGAGTGAAGGTTTTTACCAAATATTTATATGCTATCAAAATTATAACCTTTGCCATTATTGGCTTGGTGCCATAGATCTCATTTGTGAGATAGAAATTTTGGAAAGTTCTCTGTTCTCTCTTTGCCCTACATATTTTAAATTTTGTATTTCTTGTATAGAATTAGTTTTAAAACATTGAGTTCACATTAATGTATGCTCCACAACATGAATATCTATATACATTTATTTCACCAGAGGTCCAACTCTCAGGCTATAAGCAAAGAAGAAAAATGAATATATTTGAAATTCAGTATGTAATACATCATAAAATGCTCATTCCTTTTCTTTATTCTCATCTAAAAATTTCTCCACTTCAAATTTGAGATGTAATTAGAGATCATGTGCTAAGAGCATAAGCTTTGAAACCAGAGGTATATATGTGCAAATCTTCAAACTCTTGTAATCTGGATGAATTTAGACAGTTTATAAATGATCTGAATTACATTTTCTCACTTGTATGATTATACTGACTTTATTAGGTTATTATGAAGAGGAAAGTGATAATCGTTATGATAAAATGTATATACAATGTATTTCCTGGCCTGGCTCATATTAATTTTTTATTTTTTATTTTTTTACTTTATTTTATTTTATTTTTTTTTAGGGCCACACCTGTGGCATACGGAAGTTCCTGGGCTAAATTGGAGCTGAAGCTGTCAGCCTACACCACAGCTACAGCAACACTGGATCCGAGCCACATCCACGACCTATGCTGCAGCTTGTGGAAATGCTGGATCCTTAATTCAGTGAGCAGGGCCAAGAACTGAACTTCACCCTCATGGATACTATGTCTGGTTTAACCCACTGAGATGCAATGGACACTCCTTAATTTCTTTTTAAATGTTAGTGCTGATTATTAAGAAATACTTTACTTCTTAATAAGTCACTTCAAAGTGTAAAAAACTTATTTGGCTTTAAAGAAGAAAAATGTTAGTTCCTGTGTAAAATAAAAAAGATAGCTAATAAAATAGAATCTTAAGTACATGAGGGAATATGGAAATACTAAGGAAGATGAAAAGCAACAAACAATTTTTCTAATAAAAAATTTTAATTCATTTAATTTAAAAAAATAATGTGTTGTATATTATTATCACTGCCTCCTTTTTTTTTTTTTTTAACTGTCTTTTTGCCATTTCTTGGGCTGCTCCCACAGCATATGGAGGTTCCCAGGCTAGGGGTCGAATCGGAGCTGTAGCCACTGGCCTAGTCCAGAGCCACAGCAATGCAGGATCCAAGCCACGTCTGCAACATACACCACAGCTCATGGCAATGCTGGATCCTTAACCCACTGAGCAAGGCCAGGGATCGAACCTGCAATCTCATGGTTCCTAGTCGGATTTGTTAACCAGTGAGCCACGATGGGAACTCCCACTGCCTCCTTTTTTGATGAGTAAGAAAACTGAAGGATTAAACCAAGGTCTAGTTTTGAAATACATACCTTCTCACCAATATGTTGTTTTGTCTGGATGAATTCCACCCAAGGGGCTAGAGGACACCTTCACATTTTGAAGAATATATAAGCATACCTCATTTAATTTGTGCTTTGCTTCACTGCCTTTGCAAAAAATGCAGTTTTTTTTTTTAAACAGATTGAAGATTTGATTTAACCATGCATCAAGCATGTCTATAGGTGCTGTTTTTTTCCAACAGCATTTGCCTACCTCATGAGTGTTTCTGTCACATTTGGTAATTCTCAAAATATTTGAAATCTTCCATCAGTGAAAATGTTGACTCTCTAAAGGCTCAGATGATAGTATTTTTAGCAATAAGGTATTTTTAATTAAGGTATAAATATTGGGGGTTTTTTAGACACAATGCTATTGCACACTTAATAGACTATGGCATGGTGTAAATATAACACTTTTTTTCATTGGGAAACCAAAAAAAATTATGTGGCTTATTTATTGCAATACTCACCTTATTGAAGTGGTCTGGAACCAACTAAAAAATCTCCAGTGGTATGCCTGTACCATTTGAACTAGACCTTCGTGAAAATAAATGGGTAGGGAAATGGAAGAAATTTTTAGAATAAGAAACCGTCAAGTGAAAAGGGACATATGGCTGATATTTTATATATCATTGGATATTGGGAAGTACATTAATGTGACTGAAATATGGAACAGGGAGGAATGAAGCAGAATGTGATATTCATATGTACTAGATTTGGAGGAACTTGAATGCTATGAGTTTGTTCTTCTTACTACAGATGACAATGAAAGGTTTTTGAAACTGCCCATCAGAAATATAATGCACGATAGAGTAAAAAATAAAATGAATTGATAAGGGAGTTGTCCTGATAGGAAACTATAATAATCTAAGTCCTTTACAGATATCAATATACATTCTCAAATTTCATAATGTTGCTTCCAACTTCAGGAGAAAATTGAAATAATCAAAAGAGAAAATGGGACATGTACCCGCAATCTCTGACTCCACCAATATCACCATGATTGAGACCTCTGTTCTCCCAAGCAAACAATGTCCCATTTCTGCACCAATTTCCATCTTCTCAGGGACTGCACTATTGGCGATTCTTGAACTGGTTCTGAATTATCGATAGTTGGTTCTCTGTTGAGCATTGCAATAAGCAAGCAAATGTGTTGTTATTTATAAACACACACACACGCATACACACACATTTCTCCAGATCCACTTGTCCTATTAGCATATTTTGTTGTTGTTTTCCTTGAACAAATTTTCTATACTATTTCATCAAATCCTTTTCTTCTGTTCTCTCTGAAATACAATCCACTTAGGCTTTTTTTCCCTCCTACTTTCTCAAAGTCCTGCTCTTGTAGAAGGTTGCTGATCACAAGGCTGATTTCCAGGATGTTGAATACAGTAGCAACATTTCAAGAGTTGATCACTCCTTTCTCACTGATATATTTCTTACCTTGAATTCCAGGACTCTCATGTTTTTTGTTTGTTTGACATAGATTGATTCTTCAGTATCATTTGTTGATTCTCTTTTTTTTCACAAACTCTTAATTTTGGAGCATCCCAGAATTCAATCTTTATATCACTTATATTCTCTACATATATGCATTCCTCTTGTGGTTTCTTCTGGTCTCATGGATTTAATCAGTGTGAGAAAAATGATTCCTAAATTTATTTAATCTAGACCTCTCTTTCTAAATCCCAATTCCACATATCCAATTCCTTCCTTGATATCTCCACTTACTATGTCTAACTCAACATCTCAAAAAAGTTGAAGTCTAATCTTCACAATTAAAACAAAGTGGAACAAACAAAGCAAAAAGAACCCATTTACCATCTGCATTTCAGTTAATGCCAACTCTAAACTTTCTGTTACTCAGGCCCTTAATACAGAGGCGTCTTTTAATTTTTTTTTTTCAAACATACTTTCAAGCCATTAGGCAACCTGTTGCTACTTCTTTCAAAATATGCATAAACTTTCCACTTTCCATGTCTTCCACTACCCCAGTGCAAGACACCATTTCTCTAGCCGAAGTTACTTGATAATCTAGCTTTGCTCTTTTAAGCAATTATTCTTAACCCAAAAGCAGAGTGACCCTTTGAAATCATAATCTGCAAATAATTCCCATGCCACTTGGAGAAAAAAAATCAAGACCTTATAAGGGCTTACAAGATGAGGTTTCTCTTCACTTCTATTATCTTACACACTGCCATTCTCATATTCTGTTTTCTGGTGCATTGGATTCTTTCTTCTGGATGTCACTTTGGTTGAGCCCTTCACTTATTTAAAGGCTTGGCTTAATTCTCAACTTGTCACTGAGACTTATCCTTATTATCCTACTTAATATTGCATCCTACCACCCAACCTACATTCTCTGGCATACCATATTTTCTGTACACTGTTCTTATTTTTTCTTAAGAATTATAAGTTTCTAAAATAATAATTTACTTGTGTTGGAGTTCCTGCTGTGGTGCAATGGAATTGATGATGTGCCTGGATATAGGTTCAATCCCCAGCCTAGCACAGTGGGTTAAGGGATCCAGCCTTGCACGAAGCTGCAGGTCTCAACTACAGCTTGAACATGATCCTTGACCCAGGAACTCCATATGCTGTGGGGTGGCAAAAAAAAGGAAAAAAAAATTTACTTGTGTTTATTGACTAATCTCATCCATAGAAGATACATTTTTTAAGGGCAGAGGATCTATTTATTGCTTTCTTTTATATTCCTTTCTTAATTTTGTATCCTAAGTACCTAGAATAGTGTACCTCGAATATTATGGATCTATAGTAAACAGTTGTTGAATGAACTTGAACTTCAAAACAACCAAATTAAATAAACATGTAGCAACTTGGAAGATTATGATTATGACTTTAGCAAGTAAATAATTTAAGAAGAGAAGCTGATTAGATAATATTCTACTCGGCTGGCTCCATTTAAATGCACAAAAGATAAGAATAGAGCAAAGCAACTGGTGGATTTTGATGAAAAGTATGTCATGGGTGTCTCTGTGTTTGTCAAAATTGAGTCAGGCAGGATGTATAATAGTTAGGTAAGGATAACAAATCTTTCCTACCTGAGTATTGTAAAACTAATGAAGATTTATGTCATCCTGAGCTCTGATACACAAAAGTCTAAAAAAAATAAACAGTAAATTTACTTTTTCTTTTTTGCATTTTAGAGCTGCACCCGAAGCATATGGAAGATCCCAGGCTAGGGGTTAACTTGATTGGAGCTGCAGCTGCTGACCCGCACCACAACCACAGCAACACAGGATCTAAGCCGTGTCTGCAAACTACACCACATCTCATGGCAACACTTGATACTTAACCCAGTGAGAAAGGTCAGGGATTGAACCTGCATCCTCATGGATATTAGTTGGATTCATTTTCACTATACCACAATGGGAACTCTCTACTTTCGTAACTTTTTAGTTAACTTTTTAAAACTAAAAATATCACTCATAGAGATAAATTGAGTATAAGTTATAAATAGCCTCAGTGTTACCTGCCTAGAATTAAAATATTATTTAGGTAGAAATTTTTAGTAATTACCAAGTTTTCTTTTTCTTTTTTTTAGGCTTCCATTTTGGCCCTTTTTTCTTTCAGTTTTTCAACTTCTTGCTTGTCCAACTATGTGCATTTCTTCATTCAGAAGGCCATACATTTATTCAATCATTCTCCATTTAGGCCTACAAATTGTCAGATACTGTTATAGGTCTTTGGGATAAAATTGTGAACAGTACAGACAAGGCTCTCTTGTAATGGAACTGACATTTTAATTTGCTCAGACAATAACTAAACAAACAGATAAGATATTTTCAAATGGTGGTGTATGCCATGAAGATGATGAAATGAGTGCTATAATGGAGATTAATGTGGGGGATGGGGTATCATTTTAGATGGTTAGATCAAGGAAAGCTTTCAGAGAAGGTATTATTTGAGCTGTAATTAGAAGGAAGAGAAAGAAAAATAATCCAAATAACAGAAGACTAGAATATTTCTTTCAAAGTGGGGACAATATTGGCAAAGTCAAAAAAAAAATTAAGTCAATGGAGTAAAGAGGCAACTGATAAAAGATATAGTTTAAGAATCAAAATGTAACCAGGGGCCAAATCCTTAGATCCACTTAAAATTATAAAAAAGTATTCTGGATGCTATTATAGGAATGATTTGTATGGCTTTGAGAATATAAACGGGGGCATTACTTAATAGATTATTATAGTTAGTACACAAGAAAAATGATTGTGGCTCAGATTGGTGTTGATGTTGGCTGAGGGATGTGGACAGGATTGAAATCTATTTTGAAAATTTAAGGGATTGAGGGATTGAATGAAAGAAAGTGAAAGCATGAAGCAAAGAGGACAGAGATTCAAGGATAACTTTCAGGTTATAAATACTATATGATATCATTTACATGTGGAATCTAAAAAAAATACAACAAACTAGCAAATATAACCAAAAAGAAGCAGACTCGGAAATACAGAGCACAAACCAATGGGGAGAGGGAAAGAAGGAGGCATAGAGGAGTAAAAGGTACAAATTATTAGGTATAAAATAAGCTGCAAGTACATGTTGCACAAAAAGGGGAAGATAGCCAATATTTTATAATAACTGTAAATGGAGTATAACCTTTAAACTTGTAAATAGTTATATTGTACAACTGTAATTTGCATGATATTTTATAGCAACTATACTTCAATTAAAAATTTAATTTAAAATATAAGATGAAATAAAAAAGAAGACTTGAATAATTGAAAAAGACATACCATGTTATTTAATAGGAATATTAAGCTTCATAAAAATGTCAGTTCTACCCAAATAAATATGTAAACTTAATTTAATATCTATAATTTTATTTTTAACATTTAATCCACTGTCTATAACTCACATGGAAAAATATGTATTTCTTAAAGCTATTTATTATAAGAGTATGGGAACAATGATAGACTGTGTGCACTGAAATCTCTAGATCCTAGAACTTGATTTCATTTTTATTTATTTTTATTTTTTTTTTACTTTTTTTTTTGGTCTTTTTGGGCCTCACCAGCGGCATATGAAGGTTCCCAAGTTAGGGGTACAAATGGAGCTATGGCCACTGCCCTACGCCAAAGCCATAGCAATGCAGAATCCAAGCAGCTTTTGAGACCTACACTGCAGATCAGGGCAATGCTGGGTCCTTAACCCACTAAGTGAGTCCAGGGATTGAACCCATGTCCTCATGGATACTAGTCGGGTTCCTTAACTGCTAAGCCATGACGGGAACTCCCCTAGAACTTGATTTCAAAACACCACTCCTAAATAAAGGAACCAGGGCTTCTTGAAGGAATTACTGTTTTTAGATTGGGGAAAGGTAAATAAAATAGGTGATTGTATCATTTTACTATGTCAGACATCATCCACAAATGAGGTGATGTCGAAGGGATTTAGACCCACTGGCCAAATTCAGGACAGTATGACCTTCTGAAAGAGTAATAGCTTCCAGTAATTAGCATAACATGTTGAATAAACAAAATCTATGAGATCCTCAAAAAACAGTAAAGAAATAAAGAGAAAGGAAAAAATGGTTATCATTGAAATATAAGCATTACACAAATTTTGAAAATCACTAATTACATTAAAATAATTAAGCATTTCTCCTGCCTTTTATTTTTTTGGTTTTAGGGCCACACCTGCAGCATATAAAGGTCCCCAGGCTAGGGGTTAAATGGGAACTATAGCTTCCTACTGGCTTATGCCATAGCCACAGCAACTGGGGATCCAAGCCGCATCTGCAACCTACACCACAGCTCATGAAAATGCTCTCTGGATCTTTAACCCACTGAGCAAGGCCAGGGATCTAACCCGAAACCTTGTGGTTCCTAGTCGGATTCATTTCCGCTGAGCCATGACGGGAACTCCTCCCCTGTCCTTTTTTAAAAAATGAGTATTTTAATTTATGCCCAGAGTATAAGAAATTCATTTTTCTGCAGAAGAATACCAATACACAGAAGAAATAATACAATTGGAAAAACAATTTTAAAATCTGCAATACAGTGGTTTATTCAAACAATTAAAGAATATTTCTACAATGAAAAATGTCCTCTCATAGATTGTTTATTACTAGCAAAGAGAAATAAAAAACCTTCTCAAGAGATCTTGTTTCCACAACTTTAACTGAGTGATAAAATTAGTCTCACTAATAGTAAGATAATCTGATGGCATGTGACTCCTAGTACATAAAATATAAAGGACCTAGATTATATATGATATATCCTTACCTAGAATGTTTTATTTGAATGTAAATCAAGACCTCAGAACTAACATTTACTTTACAGGAAATGCCAGTGATAAGAGGAATATATTCAGCAAAGCAGTAAAGAAACAAGCAGACAATCAGACAATTTCGGCATACAGGATATTTAAAAGGAAATGTCCTGGTCTCTTTAAAAGTTGATAACCTGCTTTAAAAAAGTGTAAGTGTTGGACTTCTTCTGTGGTGCAGTGGGTTAAGGATCTGGCATTGTCACTGAAGTGGCATTGATTTGATCCCCAGCCTGGGAACTTCCATATGCCAAGGGCTCAGCCAAAAAAAAAAAAAAGATTAAATGTGACTAGTCAAAAAGACAAAAAGAGGCCAAGAGCCAAAGAGCCAAAAATCAAATTCAATGTGATTATTGTTGATTATGTTTTGAATTTGATGTGTATTTAGAGTTAAATGTCAAGATATTCTTAATTTATTTGCAAAAGATTCAAGATAAATAATTGATAGATATTAAAGAAATAAGATAAAATGTTAATTATTAAATTGATGCATATAGGTGGTTGATACATTGTTATTTGAAATTTTTGTGTTTCAGAATTTTTTTGATTTGAAATGGGAAGAGAAAACAGACAGTAAGAAAGCTAGAGATGAAAAATAAGGGGGCCAAATAACATAAGCAAGTCATGACTTGTAGTTACTGACTCGGCACCTGAATTCTCTTATACTGTGAAAACTCCTCTTGAATTTATTTTATGAATAAAATTTTTTATCCTTCTTTTTTTATAGAAATCAGTAACCTTGGGTACTTTCATACAAAGACAAAAAAGGACTGTAATTTCTACTTCATAACTGTAATCATAGAGAAATAGTGAGTTGAATAAGAAAACAACCTGGTAAATAAAAATTTATTATTTAACAAAATACCTGAATTATTCACTTTCCCTAAAAAATAAATCTTTTGAAGGAATTTGGAAGAATACATCATTAAAGCGGTGATTTAAAAGTATTAGGTGTTAACACTTTCCAGGGGATTGAAAATAGTTGGTATTTTTGAACCAAATTTCACAGCATTTAAAGTCTATAAAATGGTTTTGCACACATATATTTTTTGGAATAGAAAGAATAGATACGATGATGTATGTGCTTAGAGCTTAGTAATCTTATAATATTAAATGTTTGTCCTTATAGTCTTTTAGCTATATATGCATCTCTTTGCTAGAACTTCTATTTCTCTAATATTATAACATAAAACAGCAAGTGCTAAGTAAAGGCTTACTATGTATTTAATTAGGTACAGTTATAAGTGTTTCACTGTTTTCACTTAGTTATTCCTCACAATATTCCTGTGTAGTTAAGCATTATTATTACTTTATCTGTATCAATGAGTAAAACTAAAGTTCAGAGTATGGTAACTTGCACAAGGCACTAGTAAGTAAGGGTGAAGCCCCGATTCCCATCTACCTGGTGAAACTGTAGAGGTCATATTTTAACCACTTGATATTACTACCTCTTTGGAAAGGGAGGCAATATAAAATTGGAGTCATGATAACCAGTTCAGACTAACAGGCATGTGAAAGGAGAAATAATAAATAACCTGGCATTTTTTAGGCGTTTGGGAGAGATTCTGCTCACATTCCTGCCTGAAGGGACAAAACTGGAGAAGAGGGACAAAAGCTTGAGAATTAAGTAAAGGAACTCAAAGATGGCCTAACTGAGTCCTCTGAACTCAAACTGGAGAGCTGGAATGCCCTGTCCCATGTTTTTTAAATTTCTTTTTTATTATTTTAAAAAATTTTTATTTAAGTATAACTGACTTACAATGTGATAATTTCTGAATCAACAAAGTGATTCAGTTATACATGTATACATATTCATTCTTATTCAGGTTATTTTCCCACGTAGATTATCACAGAACATTGGGTAGAGTATACTGTGCTATAGAGCAGATCCCCACTGAACAATCATTCCATATATCTCAGTATGCATATGCCAATCTCAAATCTCCAGTCTATCCTTCCTATCCCCACCTGTCTCCTTTGATAAACATGTTTTTCAAAGTCTGTGAGTCTGTTTCTGTTCTGCAAAGAAGTTTGTATCTTTTTTTTTTTTGATTCCACCTATAAGTGTTATCTTTTTGTCTTTCACTGTTTGACTAACTTCACTTAGTATGATAATTTCTAGGACCTTCCATATTGCTACAAGTTATATTATTTCATGCCTTTTTATTGTTGAGTAATATTCCGTTATAAATATGAATCACATATTCTTTATCCACTCCTCTGTTGATGGACATTTTGGTTGTTTTCATGTCTTGGTTATTGTAAATAGTGCTGCAATAAACATTGGGGTACAGGTATGTTTTTGAATTGTGGTTTTCTCTGGGCAGATGCTCAGGAGTGGGATTGCTGGGTCATATGGTAGTTCTATTTTTAGTTTTTTGAAGAACCTCTATACTATTTTCCACAGTTGTTGTACTAATTTACATTCCTACCAACAGTATAAGAAGGTTTCCTTTTCTTATTCTCTCTGGCATTTATTGTTTGTAGATTTTTTGATGATGGCCATTCTGTTTGGTGTAAAGTGGTATCTCACTGTAGTTTTGATTTGTATTTCTCTAATAATTAGTGATGTTGGGAGTTTTTTCATGTGTGTTTTGGCCATCTATATGTCTTCTTTGGAGAAATGTCTATTTAGATCTCCTGCTCATTTTTTGATTCTTTTTTTTTTATGATATTGAGCTGCAGGAAGTGTTTGGGTATTTTGGAGATTAATACCTTGTTAGTCACTTAAGAGAACACACAGAATGGGAGACAATTTTACAAATGTTTTTAACTTCTAATGTGAATGACCACTGTGTCACATACACCAAAAAGTGTACTGTGGTCATTTGATGTCAAAAGACTTAATTTGTCTGAGCTCGAGGCCTGAGGACCTTGAGGGCAGTCTCAATGACTGAAGAAGGCCACGGCCAACTTGCGTCCTGCAGCAGAGGGAGTAAAACAGGATTATACAGTTCAGGGGAAATTTCCAAAGACTTTATTTCTCACAACGTCTTTATTTCGCATTTGAAATTGAGATTCAAGGTTGTGTTACTTTGGGATTAGTGGTAAAGTAGGATCAGAAATACTCTTCCTTTTATCTTTCCCTGAGATAAATATCACACCTAATAAGATTCGCTAAGGGTCAGTTAACATCCTTCTGTCTTTTAATATTATGTCCTGAATGTAGAAAGCCGATGTGAATAATTCAGAATTATTGGGCTACCTTTCTTCAATGACAGAATGTGTGTTTCCTACTTATGATTTTGCACTCATCACTGCATCTCTACTTTGCCTGTGTAGACAAAGCCAGCATTAACTTTTATGGGGTGTGAAATCAAGCAAACTGGAACTAATTGAAGTGTTAGTCAACACTGTATTCAAATTGAATAAAGCAAGATTAATATGGCTCAGGTAATAATTGAAATACACATCTCATTCTGGATAATCTCATCTTCAAAGTAATCATGTATTTTATGTCATAAGAATAAGCAAGTTTGTTTATGTATATATGCAACTATCTATCCATCTCTCTATAGATATGCCTACATGTGTATGGGAATATATAGGAATCTAAATGAACCTTAAGCTTGTAGCACTGTAAAAGAACAGTATAACTTAATGTCAAATATGGCTTTTGATCAGACACATTTGGGTGCAATTCTTAGCTGCAAGACTTTTGGCCATTCATTTTCTGCAAAATAAATATAGTAATACCTAGTTCAGAGCTTAAACAATTACTATAAAGTTCTTGATGTAATGCCAGGGCAGACTATGAACTCAACAATGGTGCCACATTAAGGAAACAGAGCAATAACTCAGTCCAATAAAATATGCAGACCTCTATTGATAAAAATATATTCAATGACTCTACCTATCTAAGCTCATTTCCTCATTTCCTTGCCAGGGTGTCATCAGGTCAATCTAGTTGTTCTTTTATTTTTTTTATTACTTAAATGAATTTATCACATCTGTAGTTGTATAATGATCATAACAATCTGATTTCACAGGATTCCCTTCCCATAACCCAAGCACATCCCCCACCCCTCAAACTGTCTCCTCCAGAGACCATAAGTTTTTCAATGTCTGTGAGTCAGCATCTGTTCTACAAAGTTCAATCTGTCCGTTTTTCAAATTCCACATGTCAGTGAAAGCATTCGATGTTGGTATCTCATTGTATGGCTGACCTTACCTAGCATGATAATTTCTAGGTCCACCCATGTTGCTACAAATTCTGGTATTTAATTCCTTTTAATGGCTGAGTAATACTCCATTGTGTAGATGTACCACTCTTCTTCATCCACTCCTCTGTCGATGGACATTTAGGTTGTTTCCATGTCTTGGCTATTGCAAATAGTGCTGCAATGAACATTGGAGTACATGTGTCTTTGTGAGTTGTGGTTTTATCTGGATGTATGCTCAGAAGTGGGATTGCTGGATGAAATGGTAGTTCTATGTTTAATTTTCTGAGGAATGTCCATACTGCTTTCCACAGTGGTTGCACCAATTTACAATCCTACCAACAGTGTAGCAGGGTTCCTTTTTCTCCACACCCTCTCCAGCATTTATTGTTTGTAGACTTTTGGATGATGGCCATTCTGGCTGGTGTAAGGTGGTACCTCAGAGTGATTTGATTTGCATTTCTCTGATAATGAGTGATGTTGAACATCTTTTCATGTGTTTTTTGGCCATCTGTATGTCTTCTTTGGAGAACTGTCTGTTTAGATCTTCTGCCCATTTTTTGATGGGGTTGTTTGTTTTTTTTAGTGTGGAGTTGCAGAAGGTGTTTGTAAATTTTGGAGATGAATCCCTTGTCAGTGGATTCACTTGCAAAGATTTTCTCCCATTCTGTGGGTTGTCTTTTCATTTTGTTTAGGGTCTCCTTTGCTGTGGAGAAACTTTTAAGTTTGATTAAGTCCCATTTGTTTATTTTTGTTTTTATTGTCATTACTCTAAAAGGTGGATCTGAGAAAATGTTAGTGTCATTTATGTTGGTCTGTGTTTTCCTCTAAGAGTTTTATAGTGTCTGGTCTTATATCTAGGTCTTTAATCCATTTTAAGTTTACTTTTTTGTATGGTGTTAGGGAGTGTTCTAATATCATTCTTTTCCATGTGACTGTCCAGTTTTCCCAGCACCACTTGTTGAACAAGCTGTCCTTTCTCCATTGTATATTCTTGCCTCCTTTGTCATAGATTAGTTGGCTGTAGGTGCGTGGGTTTAATTCTGGGCTTTCTGTCCTGTTCCACTGATCTATATGTCTGTCTTTGTGCCAGTACCATACGTTTTGATGATTTTTGCTTTGTAGTATAGTCTGAGGTCCAGGAGCCTGATTCCTCTAGCTCCATTTTTCTTTTTCAGGATGTCTTTGGTGCTTCCAAACAAACTTTAAGATGTTTTGTTTGAGTTCTGTGAAAAACGTCCTCGGTAATTTGCTAGTGATTGCATTGAATCTGTAGATTGCCTTAGGTAGTATAGTCAATTTCATAATATTAACTCTTCCAACCCAAGAGCATGGTATATCTTTCCATCTATTTGTGTCATCTTTGATTTCTTTCATCAGTGGCTTATAGTTTTCAGAGTACAGGTCTTTTGTCTCTTTAGGTAGGTTTACTCCTAGGTATTTTATTATTTGGATGTGATGGTAAACGGGATTGCTTCCCTAATTTCTCTTTCTGCTCTTTCATTGTTAGTGTATAGAAATGCTGTCGATTTCTGTGTATTAATTTTGTATCCTGAGACTTTGCCAAATTCATGGATGAGTTCTCACAGTTTTCTGGTAGAGTCTTTAGGGTTCTCTAGGTATAGTATCATGTCATCTGCAAATAGTGATAGTTTTAGTTCTTCCTTTCCAATTTGGATTCCTTTTATCTCTTTTACTTCTCTGATTGTTAATGTATTGTTGGATGCAGTTTGCTAGTATTTTGTTGAGTTTGCTAGTATTTTGTTGAGGATTTTTGCATTGATGTTCATCAGTGAAATTGGGCTGTAGTTTTCTTTTTCTGGTTTTGGTATCAGGGTGATGGTGGCCTCATAGAATGAGTTTGAGAGTGACTCTTCCTCTGAAATTTTTTGGAATAGTTTCAGAAGGATAGGTGTTAGCTCTTCTCTGAATGTTTGATAGAATTTGCCTGTGAAGCCATCTGGTCCTGGACTTTTGTTTGTTGGAAGTTTTTTTTTTTTTTTTTGTCTTTTGTCTTTTGTTGTTGTTGTTGTTGTTGTTGCTATTTCTTGGGCCGCTCCCACGGCATATGGAGGTTCCCAGGCTAGGGGTTGAATCGGAGCTGTAGCCACCGGCCTACGCCAGAGCCACAGCAACACGGGATCCCAGCCGCGTCTGCAACCTACACCACAGCTCACAGCAACGCCGGATCGTTAACCCACTGAGCAAGGGCAGGGACCGAACCCGCAATCTCATGGTTCCTAGCCGGATTCGTTAACCACTGTGCCACGACGGGAACTCCTTGTTTGTTGGAAGTTTTTTAATCACAGTTTCAATTTCAGTTCTTGTGATTGGTCCATTCATCTTTTCTATTTCATCTTGGTTTAGTCTTGGAAGATGGTACTTTTCTAAGAATTTGTCCATTTCTTCTAGGTTTCCATTTTATTGGCATATTGTTGCATGTAATAGTCTCTTTGATCCCTTGTATTTCTGTGATGTCCGTTGTTACTTCTCCTTTTTCATTTCTAATTTTATTAATTTGAGTCCTCTCTCTTTTTTTCTTGATAAGCCTGGCTAAGGGTGTATCAATTTTGTTGATCTTTTCAAAGAACCAGCTTTTAATTTCATTGATCTTTTCTATGGTTTTCTTTGTTTCTATTTCATTGATTTCTGTTCTGATCTTTATGATTTCTTTCCCTCTACTAACTTTAGATCTTGTCTGTTCTTCTCTCTCGAGCTGCTTGAAATGTAAAGTTAGCTTGTTTATTTGAGCTTTTTCTGGTTTCCTGAGGTGGGCTTGTATTGCTACAAACTTTCCTCTTAGAATGGCTTTTGCTGCATCTCATAGGTTTTGGAGTGTCATATCTTTGTTGTCATTTGCTCCTAGGTATTTTTTAATTTCCTCTGATTTCTTCAGTGATCCATTGGTTCTTTAGTAGCATGTTGTTTAGTCTCCATGTGTTTGTGTTTTTTGCAGTTTTTTTCTTGTTGTTGATTTCTAGTCATATAGCATTGCAGTCAGAAAAGATGCTTGAAATTATTTCAATTTTCTCAAAGTTCCCAAGGTTGGATTTGTAGTCCAGGATGTGATCCATCTTAGAGAATGTTCCATGTGCCCTTGAGAAGAATGTGTATTCTGTTGCTTTTGGATGGAATGTCCTATAAATATCTATGAAGTCCATCTGGTTTAATGCATCATTCAGGGCCTGTGTTTCCTTATTTTTTTCTGTCTTGTTGATCTGTTCGTTGCTGTAAGTGGGGTGTTAAAAGTCCCCCACTATGATTGTGTTATTGTTGATTTGTCCTTTTAAGGTTGTTAGCAGTTGCCTTATACATTGTGGTGAACGTATGTTTGGCACGTAAATATTTAAAATTATTATATCTTCTTCTTGCATTGATCTTTTGATCATTATGTAATGACCTCCTTTGTCCCTTAAAATATTCTTCATTTTAAAGTCCTCATTTTAAAGTCTATTTTATCTGATATGGATATTGCTACTCCAGCTTTCTTTTGATCCATGTTTGCATGAAAATTTTCTTCCATCCTCTCACTTTCAATTTGTATGTGTCCCTAGAAGTGAATTGGATCTCTTGAAGACAGTGTAGATATGGGTCTTGTTTTTGTATTCATTCAGCCAGTCTATGTCTTTTCATTGGAGTGTTTAGTCCATTAACATTTAAGGTAATTATTGATATGTATGTTCTTATTGCCATTTTATTAATTGCTTTGGATTTGTTTTTGTCACTCTTTTTTCTTTCCGTCTTCTCTTGTTCTCTCCTCTTCTGGTTTGATGACTATTTTTAGTGTTGCATTTGAGCTGATTTTTCTTTGTTTGAGTATCCATTGTAGATTTTTGGTTTGCAGTTATTCTGAAGTTTTGATATAACAGTCCATATGTATAAGAGATTGTTTTAAGTTTTCGTTCTCTTAATTGTAAGTTCATCTCCAGTGTCCTGCATTTGTACCATCCTCTTCTCACGATTTCTGATTTTGGTGGTATAATTGTGCATGGATGATTTTGTATCTTTACTGTATATATACCTTTACTGGTGAGCCTTGTCATTTGTGGAATTTTTGTTTCCTGTTGCTGTCTTTTCTTTTCTGCCTAGAGAAGTTCCTTTAGTATTTGTTGTAAGGCTGGTTTAGTGTTGCTGAATTCTCTCAGTTTTTGCTTATCTGTGAAAGTTTTGATTTCTCCTTCTAAAATGAATGAGAGCCTTGCTGGGTAACCTAATTTTTTTTTTTTTTTTTTTTTTTTTGTTCTTGTTGTTGTTGTTATTGTTGCTATTTCTTGGGCCGCTCCCGCAGCATATGGAGGTTCCCAGGCTAGGGGTTGAATCGGAGCTGTAGCCACCGGCCTATGCCAGAGCCACAGCAACGCGGGATCTGAGCCGCGTCTGCAACCTACACCACAGCTCACGGCAACGCCGGATCGTTAACCCACTGAGCAAGGGCAGGGATCAAACCTGCAACCTCATGGTTCCTAGCTGGATTCGTTAACCACTGCGCCACGACGGGAACTCCGGTAACGTAATCTTGGTTGGAGGTTTTTTCCTTTCATCACAATAAGTATATCATGCCACTCCCTTTGGGCCTGCAGAGTTTCTGCTGAAAAATACGCCAATAACCTTATTGGGGTTCCCTTGTATGTTACTTGTTTCTTTTCCCTAGCTGCTTTCAAGATTTCCTCTTTGTCTTTAATTTTGGTCAGTTTGATTAATATGTGTCTCAGTGTATTCCTCCTTGGGTTTAGTTTATATGGTACTCGTTGTGCTTCCTGGATTTGAGTGAGTGGTTCCTTTCCCAAGTGAGGGAAGTTTTTGGCTATTATCTCTTGGAATATTTTTTCTGTCCCCTTCTCTCTCTCTCTTCTCCTTCTGGCACCCCTATAATATGGATGTTGGTGCATTTAACATTGTCCCAGGGTTCTCTGAGACTCTCTTCATTTGTTTTCAATCTTTTTTCTCTTTTCTGTTCCACACCTGTAATTTCTACTGATCTGTACTCTACCTCACTTATTTGTTCTTCTGCCTCCTGTATTCTGCTGTTGGCTGTTTCTAGTGAATTTTTTATGTCAGTTATTGTATTTTGCATCTCTTAAGTTTTATATCTTGTATCTCTTTGCTCAGTGTTTCCTGTAAGTTATCCATCTTTGCCTCCAGTTTATTTCCAATGTTTTGTATCATCTTCAGCATCGACAGTCTAAAGTTTTTTCCCTGGAGGCTGAGAATGTCCTCATCGCTTAGCTGATTTTCTGGGGTTTTTTCTTTCTCCTTCATCTGAGTTATAGTTCTCTGTCTTTTCATTTTGATAGTTTTTTTGTGTGGTGACCTTTTTACAGATACTAGAGTTGTAGCCTCTCTCACTTCTGGTGTCTGCCCCCCTTGTGTCTGAAGTTGGTACAGGGGCTTGCTGTAGGCTTCCTGATGGGAGGGGCTGACACCTGCCCCCTGGTAGGTGGAGATGATTCTAATCCCTCTAGTGGGTGGGGCTTAGTCTCTGGATGGGATTAGAGGCAGCTGTGTGCCTGAGGGGACTTTAGGTAGCCTGTTTACTGACGGGTAGGGCTGTGATCCCACTTGGATTGTTTTTTGCATGGGGCGTCTCAGGCTAACTGGTGGGTGGGACCAGAGTTTCCCAAAATGGGCCCCTCCAGAGAAAGGCATACTGCTGAATATTCCCAAGAGCTTTGCTTTCAATGTCCTTCCCTCACAACAAGCCACATTCACCCCTGTTTTCCCAGGATGTCCTCCAAGAACTGCAGTCAGGTTTGACCCAGATTCCTTTGGAGACTTTGCTTTGCCCTGGGACCCAGTGCATGTGAAAGTCTGTGAGCGCCTTTTAAGAATGGGGTCTCCATTTCCCCCAGTCCTGTGGCGCTCCTGTGCACAAGCCCCACTGGCCTTCAATGCCAGATGCTCCAGGGGGTCTTTCTCCCAGTGCCAGATGCCCACAAGTGGGAGTTTAATGTGGGGCTCAGAACTCTCACTCCTGTAGATGAGTCTCTGTGAACCAGTTAGTTTTCAGTATGTGGGGCTTCCCACCCGGGAGGTATGGGTTTGTTTATATTGTGAAATCGCCCCCCTACCTCTTGATGTGGCCTCGTCTTTTTCTTGCGGAGTAGGGTATCTTTTTTAAGGTTTCCGGTCCATTTGTGTGAAGGTTGCTCAGGCTTTACTTGTGAATTTTGTTGTTTTTGCAATCTAGTTGTTCTTAATAGGGGACAATTTTTCCTTCCAAGTGACTTTTGGCAATGCCATTTTGGCTTCTCATGACTTGAGGGGGAGTGTTTGCTACTTGCATCTAGTAGGTAGAGGCCAGAGATGACACTAGTATGCCACAGTGCACAGGGCAGCTGCAGCTGGCAAGTAACCATCTGCTCCAAAATATCAGTGTGTTCCACATGGCGAAACCCTGGGATAATCCCATTGTATTTGGAATTTATAAGGATCCTATTGAGTAGATAATTCAATATTTACTGACTACTGTATGTCAACTGTTTTCAATATAGTGTTTAGTACAGGGCAAGTTCCCTTTCCTCATGGTGATAACAATATAGGCTGTCTGCTATCCTTTCCCTGTCCCTCCCTTACTCCTCAAATGTTCTTTCTCTCAGGGCATAGCCACCACTTCAGAACATCCAAGAAGCCATTTGTGGCCTCTCCAGTCTTCATTAATTTCCTCTATTCCAAATGCCCACACAACTAGTATTCTGTTTCACATATTTTAGTACCTACTAATATACCATCATGGACTGTTCACTAATTGTCTTATGTACACTCATTTCATCTCCACAAAAGATCTTAATTAGAAATCACAGTAGGAATTACCATTGTGGTACAGTGGTAATGGAACCAGCTAGTATCCATGAGGATGTAGGTTTGATCCCTGGCCTCACTCAGTGGGTTAAGGATCTGGCATTGCCATGAGCTGTGTTGTAGGTTGCAGATATGGCTCAGATCCTACGTTGCTGTAGCTGTGGCACAGGCTGGCAGCTGAAGCTCTGATTTGACCCATAGCCTGGGAACTTCCATGTGTTGCAGGTGCAGCCATAAAAAAAAAAAATTAAAAATTTAAAAATTAAAAAAAAAATCCCAGCAACTTTTCAAAATCCTTATTTACTGACTAATTTACATAGCAGTTATGAATTTTACACTCATGCACCTAAGGTTTTTTTTTTTTCCTTTAACTGATGTAAATTTTTATGATGAACCTTTTTATCTCATAATGGAAAACTTACTGCCATCAATTCAGGATAAATTCAATTGCTTGAGGGTTCCCCCAGTTATTTCAGGATAAATTTGATCAAAGGCAGCTCTATGCCTTCCAATCTTTTCCCTAGAAAGTCATCTAGGTTCTGGGATATTTATGTGAACCTGGGGATGAGGGTGGGTTCAGATGTCTGGACAACTTATGACTTTCTCATCTCAGCCAAAAGAACAGAGTCTGCTAGTTCAGGCCACATTCAGGCATAAAAAAAGAGGGGACTCTTCTTGTCCCCCATCAAGAATCAGAGAGAGTCCATGAGGCTACATTATACCTGCCTTCTCTTATGCTCTACTCTCTGTGCCATGGTTGTCCTTTCTCCATGGTTGATGGACAGGCAATCTCTTCTCAAAGGCACTACCCAGAACCTACCTACATTGTTTTAACTTTTCTCCTTACTTCTCTATTTGAAATGATTTTCATATGGAATAGGGTGTCTTATATATGTGTATATGGGGGAGAGGAGTAGAGAATGGGAAATCAGTAGCAAATATTTGTTCTACCTATTTTCTAGGCTTTCCTTACACCTGAAAGGCCATTTTTGAAATGTATGTCTTCCTACAACTAAAATGCCATTTTTGAAGTTTAAAATCCAAAAATAATCACTTAGGGGCAGCTATGATGCCTGTATAAGCAATGGAAAGAGCACAGAATAATCAGAAGTACACAAAAAATCAGATCCACAAGCCCTCCACAAAGCCCCTTGCAGCATATGGTGCATAAGGGACCAACTCTATTATAGCTCCTCCCACTGTCCTGGCTCCTCCCCAATTTCTCATGCAGTTTGTTTCCAGATTTCACACTGGAGATTTCTGTAGCCTATAGACAATCTCTCCCTTCAAAACTGGCTTTAATGCACATGTCTGTAGGCAGGAACTTAGACATAAATTCCATATCTAATGAAAACAACTAATAATTTTCTAAAAGTCTTATTTAGTTTCTTTATTTTCTCCAATTGTAAATATGTAAAAAATCAGAGCTCTTTTATCTAACTACACAGTGGCAGTACACTGTAGGGATACAACAGTCAATTGCATTTATGGTTATATATGTAATATATACAAGCATTTATATGTCTAATATTATCTGTTATGTGAAATAAAAAAACACTTGAATTAATTTAATGCACAAATTTAATACAGCTTGGGCAATATTGCAGTTTATTTTTTTATAAATATCCAGTAGAAAAATAAAGCTGAATATACAATAAGATGCATGATAACAATTGTTCTCTTATTTGAATATGTACTTTATGGGCATTCCATATTCTGCATCCTCACTACATCCATTTAATGGTGTCATAAATATTTGAGTACTAATCTGAATCTGTTCATGCCTTTGTACAAGCAATTTCATTTTCCTTTTCTTTATGGAATAGTACCAATTGCCCATCATTGCACCTCTAAACAAAAGCAATCCAATCTCCCACAATTTTTCACCTGATGCTAGTCATAAGCAGCCAGAAAAATGGAATCTTCCTGTTAATGTCATCATTTGCATAGCTATTAGTATTCCAGAGCATCATTGCATCAGAGAATGAGAGAAAAGTAACATTGTATTTCATTCAATCAAGAAACAATCAGTGTCAAAAGCCTGATGTCCAAACCTAACCTTTTAATTATAGTTTCTTTCCATATGGGATTGTACTGTGAGGTACAAAGCCTTATCCTTCAGTAAAAACAAAGAAGGCTTACACTATACAGGAGACATCCATACTAGAACTACCTTTGAATACAAGAATAGAAATTATGTGTGTTTTTCTCCAGGGGAATTTTGGTCCTGCACACTCCTGAAATCAAATGTTTCTATGAGTGTTCACTGAGGATGTGATTGCCTGTTTTACTGCAAGATTAGGTCAATGCTGCCAATGCAATCTGGTATCACTTTACCAGCAAGGGAATGTCACACGATTAATTTCCTTCTTTAAGGAAGCAATAAAGGACAGGCAATTGGAAATCTCACAACTTATAAGCAACATCTTTTACAAACTAGTGCACACATCTGCTAACACAAATATCTCCCTTTGTGTATACTTACACATGAGCATTCCATTTGTAAATGATGCTGGAGTTTTCACAGATCCATTATGAACTTTCTGTTAAAAACAAACAAACAAACAAACAAACAAACAAACAAACAAAAAAAACAAGCAAAGAACAACTACAAACAAAAAACAGTGCTGTTAGGAGCAGAGAGCTGAAATTGACTCTGCAGATCTCACATTCCTCTTAAGATACTTCTATATTCTTTGGGGATTTAAGAGTGTGGTTGTAATATACAAAGGTGAACGAAAGGAGTAAAACACTGGAAAATAACAGTGTGTGAAGACAGAATCTCATATCTAATTCATGCCTTGGCAAACATTGTGTGCATTGATTTCATAATTATTTTCTGACTTTTTTAAGTTAAAAGGCCACTTATAGAGCTATAAAGTATAACATAAGCCATTTTTTTTTGTCTTGTGTGGACATACTTTGCTTTTTGGACATCCTTTTACTGTCAATATGTACATCTGTTGTTTAAAAAGCTATTCGTGGTGCAATTGCTTTTTAAATGCAAACCCATATGTGTGATCTCTAGAGGAACTGGTAAATTTCACCAAATGGGCATTCCTAAATTACATGCCATCTGTAGCTTGTGAGGAGAGGCCTGAACCTGCTCAGCTGTGATTTTGCACCAATGTTTCTATCATTTTGATTGGCTCCAGGGAAATCATCCGTTTTTGGCATGAACTTTTCTAACCCCAACAGGTTATTATGGTCTGCTTGAGTTGCATTGGCTCAAAGAGGATTATGTTTTGGCGCATGTTAAAACTCATTCGGCTTTTTGCATTGCTTTCCTTACCACATTTTACCATTGTGGCTGAAAATCCTGTTTTACTTTAGGTTTCAAACTAGATAGGAGATGGGAAAGGTAATTCCATTACTTACACAGAGTTGTTTAAACTGTTGAAAGGAAAACAAAACAGGTAGATTGCATATGCTAACAGTTGGATTACTTTAGTAAAAATTACCACATTATGTAGTTGAAAGATCATGGCTAAAAAATCATGTTGGGAAAAACATAAGAGGGTAAATTTTCAGTACAGATTTTTACAAGTTTTCCCCTGCAAATAGAGAAGGAAGAAGATTCACTTTTTTTTTTTCCAGTTTACAAATGTAATTTTTCACACTCTTTTTTTTTTTTTTTTTTTTTTCCTGGCCAAAGGCTGTTTTAGGCTCATATATTTTAAACTGTGGATAAAGTCCCAAAACTTCATTATAGAGCAAAATACTGAACTGAAGTTCTAGGTATTATTTCCATGAGTATTGTTGAATTCTTACATATAAAATAAAACAATTCACAATTGAAGTAAGAATATTGTCATACAGAATTCATCCTAATGGTCTCAATTCCTTCCTCTTGCTTTTAATTCATCCTAACATTTTTGTAAAGATGTTGAAACATGAGCAAAGTCAATACATTAGCAAGACAACTATTATGATTGTTTATTACAGCCATAAGCAGTATACTCACATACTTTTCATGCTGCTTTCTCTCTTCATTCCCAAGTATCCCAATTTGACTTGCATCAGAGGAGACGACTGCTTTGTGTATATAGGAGAGAGAAGGACCCTGTGGCAGAAGATAGAGGCCGAAGCTCAACATGGATCACAGCAAGAAATGTCAACACCAAGAATGTAGGAAAGAAATGGATAGAAACTTACGCTTATAACCAAAATGGCAGGTAGCAGGGAAGAGGGAAGTAGAGAAGACAGAAAAAAAAGGAATGCTTAAAAAGTCAAATACTGGTATACAGAGCTAGGGGCAATGTAGGCATGTTATTCAACATGGATCAGAAGCACAACATACCTGAAATTCTAGTTTTTAACCTCCCCTTGAACCTCCCAGTTTTCAAAAGATGTCTTTCCGGGGTCAGTGCAGAGAGCTGGCTGACTAGGACTGTAATAGAGCCATAAAATATGAAGGAAAAAAAATCTAGAATTAAAAATTTTAAAACCTAAAATAAATTGGCACCATTAATTGTGTCAGAAACACTCTCACTTTTACATGGCATCAATACATGTAATAACACTGCTGCCATTTCTTGTATGATTTACCATAAGTTAAGGCATACATTGCATTGAAATATTTTAAAGGAATTTTGGCTGAAAACTGGCAGGAGGAGAAAGCTAACATTTCCAAAATGTGTGGAAGATAAAGTTTTGATCTAAGATCTCTTTCTCTAAGGTACAAACAATCGTCACTGACATGTATTCACTTTTAAGTCAGGAAATCTTGGAGTTGTAACGTAATCAACCCACTGGAATTTGTATTGGAAATTCATGATCTTTTAGCAACAATTAACAAATCTTGGTTTTCACGCATTATTTAATTTGGCTAATGGAAAACTCACACTTAATGTTTTCCATATTTTACACAGGAAACCTCATGTAGAGAGAGAACATAGGAATTTTCGACTCATTATCTTCTAAGGTTCTTGAATTATCTCCCACATAACCTTATTAAGGAGCTAAATGTCAGCCATTTCTTCTTATGCATACTCACACCCACACAGAAGAGAAATATTATGGTATTCTGTCTGATTTAAATAATGTTGAAGCTAGATATGTAAAAACTAGATATTCATGGCTAAATAGAAAACTGAATAAAGAAATATGTAAAGCAAGGGTGAAATATTAGAGCACAGGAACGTCTCCCAAGGGAGAAATGCTGAAAAGAGAGAGAAGTAGAACCTTTCCCCTTTGGTCACACATCTGACCTCTCAGGAGCAGAGTCAAAGGTGGGAGTGGTGGGGAGAGGAAAAGAGGTGATGTCATTATTCTGATCTTTTGATATATTTGTATTCTGTAATCAGTATTTTGCATAGGTCTGTTTTATTGTCTCTGTTAAATTGTAGATGGTCATTAAAAAACAGTTTTAGAAACAGACTCACAGATATGGAGAACAAACTTATGGATGCCAAGGAGGAGGAGGGAGGAAATGAGATGAACAGGGATTTGAGGATTGGTAGATGCAAACTATTACATTTAGAATGGTTAAGCGATGAAGTCCTAATGTACAGCACAGAAGGCTATATCCAATTTCTTGGGATAGGACATGATGGAAGATGATACAAGAAAAATAATGTATGTATATGTATGACTGGGTCACTATGCTGTACAGCAGAAATTGACACAACACTGTAAATAACTATTCTTTAATAAAAATAAAACCAAATAATAAAAAATAACTAATCTGTATGTATGAATATTATTGTAAAAATGATCTGCATATATGATTAAGAGAAAAATCAAAGTTAAAAACCATTTGTTATTAACAATTATTTTTGTCTGAGATATCAATAATATTATCCTTACTTATGTATTTTTCCAAAAATTTTTAGTACATTAATCTTTTAAGATAAATTCAAAATAAAAAAGAATAATAAAATTGACAGTGGGAAAAAATACTTTCATGTATCTAAGTAAGCAGCAAGTCATAAAATTACCAGCTAGAATCGAGAAGTTGTAAAGTCATTAATTTGTTTTAATATCTTGCATAAAGGAAATCATGGGTATAGTTGTGGTCATTTAAAATGTGTTTGTCCTTTAGGAAGGATCTTGGAAGATTCATATTGAGAGAATATTATTGAAAAAAAAAACAGATGGATTTAGGGGGAAGAAAACTCTACTCTTATTCTTTATGTTTTTATATACCTAATTTCTCCTATATCTTTGGTTTGATTACACAACCATTTTCATTGTTACAAAATCCCAATTGCAAGAGAAGAGAGTGTGATGTGTATTCTGACTTGGAAAAAAATATGATTCTAACTTATATGTGGTGTGTGTGTATGTGTGTCTTTGTGTGATGAGGACTTAAAATACACTTAGCAGACTGTTACTTTTCTTCAGCAGAATTGCTAGAAATTATCTATAAAAAATAAAGTATAAATCCTTTTCTAATCTCCAGTGGCAGGACCATATCTGGAAAATTATCCTCAGTTCTAGAAACAAGTCATTAAAAATAATATCAAATTCTGGAAAGCACTGAGCAGAAAGTACTCACGATATTTAAAGAATAGAAAGTGATCTGTTGTGACTAATAGTTGAACAAAGTGGGTTTAAGTAGGTGAGCAAAGACGAAACAACATTAAGCCGTTGTCAGTATTTTAAAGACTTAGACTAAGAACATCGTTTTATATTGTTCTACTGGAAAAACTTATGAACAAAAATAAGACAAATGTGGAGACATGTATGACACTTCAGAAATGTCCAAAGTTAAAAAAAATTGCCAGGCAACAAAGATGTTCTAAACTAGAAATGATTTTGTTGAGCTTGTTTAGGTGTGAAATGAATCAATATAAAATTTAAGATTTTTCTTAAGCCTGAGAAGCTATAATCCTATCATGAATCAACATTATTTGGTGGGGGTGAGGGTTCTTTGATACCTTAAGTTCTATAAACTGATATCATACAACAGACTTATTGAAGGAAGTTAGTATGAGAGGACCATGAAATAAAAGTTTCAGGCTATTCTTTCATCACAGGTATTATAGATTTTCTGACAGAAATATTTGAAGACTGCACTTTGAATCATAAAATTGAAGTACACACATTTTGCAAAGGTCAAGGTCAGAATTTCATGAACAATGAAGTTTAAAAAATTTTAATAAACATAATGTAATTGTTTTCTCTTGTAAAATGAACTGAGTTCAATATTAAATTATTTTCTAAGCAATGTAATTTTTATCTAGGCCATTCTTAATTGTGTTAAGAAAAAATTGTCCTAAGGAATATCCCTACACGTGTGTTTCCATCATCATATGCATTATGATTCTCACAGCGTTTTGTCCCATTATTCTTGCTTATTATACTTATGGAAATATTTATCTTTGATGTCCAGGATACAGGATTCTTATTATCTGCAGCTGCAGGCTTCTAGTGATTGACATTTTAAGGCTATTATATAACACTAGCACTTAAAATACACTGAAATTTACTTTAAAATGTAAAATATATTAGCCTAGAAATGGAAACTTTACAAGTACTTCTTGTAAGATATATAAAAGCAAACACAAGTGTTTTGTAGCAGGCTCACACTGGCTTGTACCAGCTAGTGAGATAGACCTGATTTTCTTCATTTCCTCCCAACTGCATGTTTGAGGACATCATTTTGATAGCTTAATACCAGTCCTTGTGGGAGTATTTACACCATGGAAATTGGCAAATGTTACACTTCAGGACTTTTTTCTCCCTGAAAAGCCAACCCTTAAACTTACTGACATACTGCTGGTAAAACTTAATCATATCATGAGAGATGTTTATACATGGAAGTTTAAATCCCAAGCAATAATACTGTCATATTTTAATCATATATCTATACATTTTTAATTATATATGTAAATTGAGCTGTTATGTACTTATTTAAGTTCATTAAAAAAACATGTTTAGTCATTTTTATTTGCTAGGATTATAGTCATAATACTTGTAAATTGCATACAATGCTTCTTACAAATGTAACGGAGATAATTTAAATAAAAACTAAGTAGAAAGTAAGAAGACAAAGCAGTTCCTTTTACACTCAGGAAGGAGACTGCATTTCCCAGTAGAAACAGTATAAATGTTAAGAGGGATAAATTGCCATCTATTTATTTGAAAGAATGATCATCAACTTTACTAATGAAATCTAACACTTCAACTATAGGTAGCAGAAAATCAATCCCAGCTGTATTCACTGAAGAAAATCCAAAGTCTCTACTCATGTCTTGAGGAATTATGGAATAAGCCAATCAGAAGTACTCTTGCCTTTCTCCACCTAGAATAAAAGTCTACCTAAGAGAAAGAGGTAAGGAAGAAAAGCCAGCCAAATAACAGAAATATGCTCACACAAGAAGAGTGATTCCAAACAGAATATGACATATCTAACACTCAAATGTGTTTCTGATCCCACCATTGGATCCATTAGTAAGACTGGAGAAAGTAGCTGTCATTGAAATTCTAAAATGGTGAAGTCAGTACACTCTAACTAAAGACAACATAAAAAAGGAAAATGTTTCAGCTTCCTCATCGCAATAACTAAACAAAACTGGAACCATGTGGATGCACTTGTATTAATCAAGATCACTGTGTGAACAGGTAAAAAGTAAATGTACTTTCTTATGAGCAAATTTAAACCTCCTTTAAATCCCAGAAATCTTACGCACAATTTGACAGAAGGTTAGGGTCCTGTAGGAAGAAGTGAAGGAAAGCTGACAATGAGATCAGCGTTACAATGACATAGCAACACATATTGCCAGCTGAGTGAAAATCAGGCAAAAATATTTGTTGGCATTTATTACTAGTTTCCCAAATTTATTGGTTAAGGTGCTAGCTATATAAGCAGTGACTTTCATTTTTATTTGGCTAAATCACTGAGTCAAAAAACTGGTCAATGAATTTTTTTTAAAAAAGTAAAAAAGGAAATCAGAAACAAAATATTGTATTTCACCTTTAGAGACCAAGGTGCTATGCCAGGCCAACAAATTAGGCAAATCTTAACTCTTCCCTTTTGATTAATCTGATATAGGCAAGGAGGCAGAAGTATAAGGAATAGCAACCACTGTACTCATTGCTGAAGCTTAAAATAAACCAATAGTTGTTTTGCTGTATATCTGTGTGTGCCCTAGACAAATGTGTGTGCCCACTGGTTTCATTAGTCCTTGTGTGATCCATCCTATATGTATGAGTAGCTATCACCAATCTCTTAAAAGCCTTTTAAAATACATATCATATATAAAATATAAATGTATAAATTAGTAACAGAAATATACAAAATAAATTAAAATATACTAAATCTGTTAAGAGAGTTCATTTATTGTACTTACGGATAAGGAGAAGTTTTAAATTACAGTTTTTTTGTGTACATTTTTTTTTTTTTTCATTTTTGCAGCATATGGAGTTCCTGGGCCACAGTTGTGACCTAAGCTATACAACACCTGATCCTTTAACCCACTGTGCTGGGGCAGGAATTGAACCTGTGTCCTGGTGCTGCAGAAATGGCACTGATCCCATTGTGCCAAAGTGGGAACTCCTGTACATTTTCTTTGGAAGAAGGAAAGAGTCAAAGATGAAAATCTTATATTTCCATCTCAGTTTTTCTCCTGAGACAGATGCAAAAGGAAGCAATAGGAACAGAACATTTATACTTCGCAAAAGAAGAATTTAAAAGCCTTATTTTGTTATCTGGATATTGAAAAGACACAAGGGTGTAAGCGAAAACAAAGAATATCAAGAAAAATCATATTACAAAAGATTTCGTGATTTATTATCCTTTGGCTCTTTTCCTTCTTGTTTTGTTTCACATATTCTGGGGGGTTAGGGAGTGTTTGTTTGCTTATATTTTCATCTTGGATCATGTTGGGCCGAATTAGATCTGTACAACATGAAGTGTACAAATACAAAGATACATATTTCCTCCCTGCTTGTCACATGCTAAATAAAGTCTGTTCCTTGAAGACTTTCTCTATCTAGTTTCCTTAGCCTAGTGTCAAAAACTATAACTCTTAAACATAATGCTGAATTTGAAATCTGTAATTGTTGAATCTTGCTTTCTTCCCTCAGATGCTCAGGACCTATGTAAGACATCTAAGGAGACTTACCACTTAGAGCATACCATTGTCTCATACTCATTAAAGATTGAGATATATCTGAGTTCCTGGTGGGGCTCAGTGGAAATGAATCCAGGAGGATGTAGGTTCAATCCCTGGCCTCGCTCCATAAGTTAAGGTTCCAGCGCTACCCTAAGCTGTGGTGTAGTTCACAGACCCAGCTCAGATCTGGCGTTGCTGTGGCTGTGGTGTAGGCCAGTGGCTACAGCTCCAATTTGACCCCTAGACTGGAAACCTCCATGTGCTGTGGATGTGGCCCTAAAAAGACAAAAAATAAAAATAAAATAATTAAAAAATTTAAAAAAATTGACTTGTATGGTTAAAATATACTTCAAGTTTTATTTTTCTTTCTTTTGTCTTTTTTTCCAGGTCTAAGATATTAAATCATCTTTAATAAGAAATGACCCAGATTTTATTCATCCTCAAAGTAAAATAAGAAATAATATTTTAAAAAATATTTAAAGATATAAATGTTATTGAGCATTTTATTTTTACTACAAGAATATACCTCATTTAATTGTACCCTGCTTTACTGCACTTTAATGCAGCCATTGTGGGGGTTTTTTTTTTGTGTTTTTTTTTTTTAACAAGTTGTAAATTTGTGGCAAAACTGTCATTAGCAAGTCTATTGACATCAATTTT
The DNA here is from genome assembly GCF_054392235.1 of Sus scrofa. Classification (NCBI taxonomy): domain Eukaryota; kingdom Metazoa; phylum Chordata; class Mammalia; order Artiodactyla; family Suidae; genus Sus; species Sus scrofa. Next base: position 31,155,564 of record NC_139393.1, read on the forward strand.
CCAACAGCATTTGCTCACTTTGTGTCTCTTTGTCACATTTGGTAATTTTCAAAATATTTCAAACTTTTTCATTATTATCATAATTGTTATTGGTGATCTGTGATAAGTTATCTTTGATGTTCCTACTGCAAAAGGGTAGTGAGTTGCTGAAGTCTCAGATAATGGTTAGCATTTTTTAATTAATACAGTATTTCAAGTTGAGGTATGTACATTGTTTTTTGAGATGTAATACTATGGCACACTACATCACAGAATAGAGTATCTGTAAACATAGCTTGCATAGGCACTGAAAACCAAAGCATCTGTGTGAATAGCTTTATTGTGATGCTTTATTTAGATGAGCTGGAAATGAACCCATCATATATCTGAGTATGCCTGTATTAATATGAAAATGTATTTAAAGTATTGCAGAAAAGATATTTGCACTCAATACAGTGAAAAGGCTTTTCTAATTAAAAAAAAAAAAAAATTGAGAGCAGTTCTTGTTTCACAGCAAAATTGAGAAGCATGTGCAGAGATACTCCCTGTTGCCTGCTGGCTTAGCCTTCCAAAACCAACATGTCCCCCAGCTCAGTACATTTGTTACAGTTGGTGACATTGTTGGTTGATGGTTACAATGACACATCATAATCACCCAAAGCTTGTAGTTTAAATCACAGTTCACTCTTGGTATTGTACATTCAGTGACTTTTGGCCAATTATAATGACATGTATCTATAATTATAGGCACCTATGGAGCATTTTTACCAAACAAATCATCTATGTACTTTTTCATTCTTCCCCTTTCCAACCCCTGGCAACCACTGATCTTTAACTATCTCTATAGTTCTGCCTTTCCCAGAATGTCCTTTGGTTGGAATCATATAGGATGTTGTCTTTGCAGATTGTCTTATTTCACATGGTGTTATGCATTTAAGTTTCCTCCGTGTCTTTTCATAGCTTGATAGTTCATTGCCCTTTAGTTTTGATTAATATTCTGTTGTCTGGATCTGCCACAATTTATTTGTTCGTTCACTTATTGAAAGGCATCTCGGTTGTTTCCAAGCTTTGGCAATTATGCATAAAGTTGCCATAAACATCTGTCAAAAGGTTTTCATGTGGAATATAGTTAAATTCTAAATATCAAATAATAAGGCAACTAGATTGGTTTCATTCTAGCAAAAAACTAATTTAATGACAAAATGTCTATCTATTTAAAACTTTATAATTTTTATTAGTGTCTGTTCAAAGAAAATGATTTGCAAACAATGTTGGTTATTTACCTATAGTGTCAGGATAAACTCATCAGATTTAAAAACAAAAATTAAAGACTTTTATTTTACTAACAAAGAGAGACTTGAGTAGAATTGTGTTGTTGGATTCTAATTTTTTTTAAGGTCATGTGGATTCAATACTAACATTTCCATGCTTTGTTTCTACTTTCCCAAGTTTTTCAACCCATTGTTTATTAGAAGTCTCCATATTTAACAAAAATAGTGAAATATGACAAATAGCCTACCATATTTGAACTTTTGAACAACCAATGCCATTATTCCGGTTAGTATCTCATATCTCAGAGAGAGTTGGAGCCTATAAGTAGATATATTTTTTCTATGACTATTTCTAATATAGGCCAAAAAAATAAGAAATTAATTATTTTTCAACCAATAATTGTTTTTCCAAAAGTCCACAGGAGGGTAATTAACATGTTCATTAGCATCTTTATTATTTCTCATTACATAAGAATATATGTGCATTTTGGAAAATTTATAAAAAATATTATTTTATCTATATAAAGCCCAACAGATAAAATGTTATGTTTCTGGAGTTCCCTGGTGGCCTAGCAATTAAGGATCTGATGTTGTCACTGCAGTGGCTCTGGTTGGATCCCAGGAATTTCCACATTCTGGGGGCATGGCCAAAAATGTTGTTATGTTTCATTGCTCCATACTCTTGTTTCCCATAGTCACCATTTTTTATGTATTTCTATATTCAGAACCCTCTTAAATAAGGCACCTTTTGATCTATGTAAAGTATGAATCTTACTTCTATTCTAGATGAGTTTTTTAAGTTAATCTCACTTTTTAATTTTCATTTTGACTAAATGTATTAAAACATAAAGATAAAGTCTCTACTGCCTCAAACTGAAATTAAGTAGATTTATTTGCCCCTGAAGGTAGGAACAACAAGGTAGACTCTGTTACCAAGCCATGCAAAGCCTTCTCTGGAAGGTGGTTATTTTCCTCAGGTTTCCTGTTCTGAAACTGTCACATGGTATACAAGGTCTTAATCTAGTCCAACAGTGACATTTACAAATTCACGTTTCACGGTTTCCAATAAGTACTTTGCAATTCAATCTTATTACACTTCTTAGAGAATGACGTTTTTCTCCCACGCTGTACCCTACACCATTATTTCCTACCTCTTTTTTCGGTGAATTCAGAGGAATGCTATCTTGTGTTGTCCGTAGTTGGCACAGGGGTGTTACCTGATAGGAAAGAAAAAGACGATCTGTCATGGAGAATTCTCATCATCAATATCTGTGAAATGAATGAAAGTGGCATGATACTCTCAGAAGCTTTTCTTGATCTCCCAAAGTGAGATCGACTTCAGATGTCTTTCCTCTTTTTTTTTTTTTTTTTTTCTTTTTGCCATTTCTTGGGCTGCTAGCATGGCATATGGAGGTTCCCAGGCTAGGGGTGGAATCAGAGCTGTAGCCACCGACCTACACCACAGCTACAGCAATGTGGGATCCGAGCCGCGTCTGCAACCTACACCATAGCTCAGGGCAACGCCGGATCCCCAACCCACTGAGCAAGGCCAGGGATCGAACCCGCAACCTCATGGTTCTTAGTTGGATTCGTTAACCACTGAGCCACGATGGGGACTCCTCCTCATTTTGATTCATGCAATTTTCTATTACAGAATTTATTATATTTTTATCATAGTCACTGAACTTACTTTTATGTCTCAAATAATATTCTGGGTTCTTTGGGTCAGGGACTACAGTGGATGACAAAGTCATGAGATGGTAAGAGTGGGGGCAGAGAAAACTGGAAGCAATCTAGACACTTAGTTAATAGAATTAGCATGACTCAGTGAACAATTAGATATAGAGAGAAAAAATCTAGAATTCTGTGGTTTTTGACCTTCAGTGACTATCAATGAAATGGTAAATTTGGGAAGACAACCAAATTTGCAGTGATATAAATAATCAATTCAATTAGGAGCAATAATGGGTTTGAAATGTCTATTAGGTATTGGCTCTTTGAGTTTAAAATTCAGTAGAGAAATCTAAACTGGAATTTAATATTCATCCAAAGTACAGCTGATAGCTGAAGCCATAAAATTAGAAAAGGTCACTCAGGGAGCAGTTAGTATGAAATTAGAACCACAGATGAACCTTGAATATTTCACCATTTAAAGGAGAGGAAAGAAATGATACAGAGCAGGAGACTTTATTGGAGAAGGCATTAATACATACAACAATTTTTAAAAAAATCCTGAAATCAGATACATATTGATGGAAATTGACTTATATTAGTACAAAGTTAGTTTTATCCAGTTGGAATTCCAGTCTCTCTGTGTGGCTGGAAAAAGATGGTAGAGTATCTGTGAGCAGTATTAATAACTATAAGAGTTCCTTCTTCTATTTACCAAATTTCCACTCTCATTTCCAAACAGAAATCCCTCTCACCTTTGTCCAAGACAGATAGTCCAAAGTCCCATCTAGCCATTCCATCAATTTCCGTAATCAAGATCTGTTAATATCCTTTTATCAGATATGGTGGACAGTACGTAATCTTTAGATAGTCCCTTTTGTGGATCCTCTTGAGAATTATGAACAAAAAGACCAGGTATCTGTTTCACACACTCAATTTAGAATGGATAAATAGGGTCAGGATAATGATAACAATTACACACAGAAATGAGAAGAACGGGAGACACATAGTAGTAATATCAATTCTAATATCCTGCTTAGCAGACATTGGTGAAGGCCTCCCACCCTGGGAGAGCGGAATGTTTTTATGACCGGGCTCAACTCTGCTCCCTGGGAGAGATGGTTCTCAATACCATACTCTAGGTGGGTTTTCCTCTCTCGTCATCCTTCATTTCTGTATCTGAGTTGATTATTGTAGACTATATCCTCCTTGAGAACTGAACTTCTCTCTGCCTACTGAAGACTGAAGATCTGGTCACTGCTTTAGTCCCCTCAAAGTCACAATCTTTTCGTTTAGGCTAGTGTTTCTTTTGGAAGAATGACTCTCTAAAACACATAGTTGGCTTATTTCCTTTATGCCAGTCATCTCTATGTGTCTACAATCTGTTCTTTTATGGACATACCTATTAAATTTGCAGTATTTTCTTGCATTCTCTCCTTCACCATTTCCTGAACTTTCTCTCTCATATTCTCAAAATAATTGCAGTTACTTTGTTCTGTTAAGCTTTCAGGGAAGAGACATAGGTTTTCTCTCTTTTGTCTATATGAAGAGATTTACCATGCACTACCTTAGCTTTTCAAGTATTTTATGGATAAGTAAAAGAGCAAACACTGGACCCTGCCTCTAAGCCGACTTTTAAAAATGATTCAGTTTTATAGTTTCCTGTTCGGCCTTGAGATAGAGTTGCATTTTCTGAATCTTCAAGTACCTAAAATTTCCCCTTTTTTTTCTACCTGGAAATGTTCAGTTCTTTTTGAAATCATCTCTTTAAGAGCCAATAAAATTCATCTAATGCTGCTTAGCACATAATACTAACATTTTGTTTTCCAACCTCTTCTCATAGATCACCATCATTTGCCTTTCAAATTATAATGGGAAACTAATTTATAATAATTTCACAATAGCATAAACTGGATCACTTTTCTTCCAGATTTAATATCTCTTTCCTTGTCACCCACAGTAGGGCCACTAAGCCAATGACATAAAAATGTTTCTGTTGACAACTCTACATCTGTCTTGTAATTTCTGTATCAGTCATATCCTCCCTGACTATGCTAATTGCTTTTTTCAATCAGAAAACGTGAGTTTATTTTGAATAATCCCCTGAAATTTGAGAAAAGGGCCTGGCCTCAATTATCTTTTTCTTTGAAGCTGTAAACTAGAAATATACAAAATTCCATACTAAAAAATATCTCAAAAATTTCAGCAATTTAAAAAAATAATGACTCACATTAAGGATAACTAATCCTTGGTGAAGTCAAGTGGTTTCTCACTTATGCTCTAAATAAAACTGAAGGAGGAACAAATTAAGTTACCAGTGATAAATCATTATAAATGATGTTTCATGATAGGCCAGTATATATATTGCAGGATAAATTCAAAAGTACTTCATGAAGTGAGATTTGTAGAAATAAACCTACCTTTTAGATGAGAACATGACTTCAGAGAGAGGGACAAATCCAATCTGGGTGCACCGTGAACTGTGAGTAAGTTGTTGCACAAAGCTGGTGCAACTGTTCGGGTTCTCCTTGAAAGCTGTCTCTCTGTGCTCGAAGGTGCGTGCCAATTTAGATGCTCTGAAACACTATCAATCAGTAACTTTATTTATTCTTGGAAGAATGTTCACAAATTGAACTTTGAATAAATTGAAAATTTTCTTTATTGAGAACCAGGAATTATCTTCATGACCTTCTACTGTTTGCCTTTTACATTCTAAAACACATGGATGCTACTAATATTTTAAGGCTTTTTGAAAATACTCTGATTTGTAGACACACAGATGAGAATTTTTATATAATCTCCAGTCTTCTTCCCATTTCATTTGCACTTCTGCACTGCGCTTGAATAAAAATATAAGATATGTGATGATCGATAGTGTCATTACATGAGACAACGTAAATCTAGCTCCTTGATGAGGTAATCTGGTAGCAAAAGAAGTATTTTTTTGGGAAAAGTCACCTGAAATTAGCACTGTACATGATGATATTGGTTATTATGTGTATTTAATGCATGCCAGGCAATTACCAATATTCAAATACCATTTTTGAGACATGTTTGTGAGTCACTTAAGGAAGACACCTTACTTTTTATAGTCATGTAAATTTCATAGTCATTACCCTTTTTTGCTTTTTATCATCAGCAGCTTTCTTTACACGCACAATAGTCTCATGAGATGTAAGGGACAATTCCTTACATTATAGATCTGAGTGGTGGCAAAGTTGAAGCATAATGAAGTTCCATAGACAATCCAAGGCTACATAGATGCTTGGAAGAAAATGTTGTCCTCTTATTTGTTCTTCATAATTGATTAAGCTTTTTTTAGATATAAGATTACTCACAAGTTCAAATAGAGCTATAAAAATGAAATATATGCAAAAAACATATACGTATATAAATATGTTCACATGTATCACACGTCTTTTATTTTTTTTTTAAATCTTTTTATACCTGCGGCACATGGAAGCTTCTGTGCTGGGGTCAAATCAGAGCTGCAGCAGCTGGCCTACTCTACCAGTCACAGCAACGCAGGATCTGTGACCTATGCCACACCTTGCAGCAATGCCAGATCCTTAACCCACTGAGCAGGGCCAGTGATTGAACCCACATCCTCGCAGAGACTATGCTGGGTTCTTAACCCTCTGAGCCACAAAATTCTTAGTGTTTAAACTACTCCCCTTTATTTTAAACAGGGATTCCACACAGGCAAATATTTTCAGGGACACTCTCTTCCACAATTAAAGTAGAGTAACTGAGGAAATTCTAAGGTGTTATTAAATAATTAATATAATCTTCTGTAGTATTCTTTTTTTTTTTTCATTTTTGTAACCTCATGACTGTCTTCAATGATCCTCATCTCCCAGTATTCATGTTCAGTGTTATCTCACACCAGGTAAGGACTACCTGTGCAACTAATCCAATATTGAAGAAGTGAGGGACCATGACGTTCAAATCTAGGTCCTAGCAAACCCTGCAGTTTTTGTCTTGCTCTGAGATTATTTGCTCTGGGAAGCCAGGAGCAAATAATATATATAGTGAGGGCTTGCAACTTATCACTATGGAGCGGGTCAAGTGGTTGAAGGTCTCTAGACAGAACTGAAGCCTCCTTTCAAAAGACATTGAGTGGGTTATCTTGGAAGGAAAACTTGCTCACATGTAGCCTTCAGATAACTTCAGCCCAATCCACATGTTAACAGCAATCCCCTAAGAGATGCTAAGCCTCAATCATTTGGCTAAGCCACTCCTGAATTCCTGACTCACAGAAACTGTAAGATAACAAATGTTGAGGAGTTCTCTTGTGGCACAGTAAGTTAAGGATCCGGGGCTGTCACTGCAGTGGCTCGGGTTGTTACTGTGTTGCAGGTTCAGTTCCTGGCCCTGGAACTTACACTTGCCACTCGCATGGCCAAAAAAAAAAAAAATTGTTGTTTTAATTTGCTATGTTTCAGGATAATTAGTTATGAAGCTATTGATAAATATAGATAATTCTAATATGTCTGAACACCCCCCAGATTTCACAAGGCAGGGACTACTACAGTTATTGTCATTATATAAAGGATGTTATTTAAGTGCAGAAAAGGAGATCCTAAGAAAAACTGGAGGTGACTGAGGAAGGGAGCATTGTGGAAGCTGGTCTTGAAGAACAAAGTGAAAAATGGAATAAGGAAAGAGAAATTCCAAACAAAACAACAGAGTATATGTAACCACAAATCTATAGAAATGTATGTTCCCTACAGGTAATGTGAAGAAGTTCACTGCAGTTGACAAAGCTTGTGTTGCTGTTGTGTATGAAGTAGTTGGTGAACCTTGAGAGGTTAAGTATATGAATAATAATAAAAGGCCTCCCTTACATGCAAGGCAAGCTGAAAAGTTAGAGTTTTAACCTGGAGGGTCTGAGTAGTCACATAAAGCTTCTATGTGAGGAGAGTGAGTAAATTTAAAAATGAAAACTGATTAGAAGACGATTGCAATAGTTCCAATAACAAATAACAGAGGTGAATTTAAGCAAGTAGTAGTGGAGAGAAAGAAACTTGATTCTGCAAAAATACAAAGAAAGTACCTCTAATGGGACTTAGGAAAAGTTTAATTTGTGATTGAAGGAGAGCTAAAGCTATATCAAATCTTTGCTATCACATACTCATAACATTTAAAAAAAATTTTTTTTTCTTTTCACCGCTGCACCTGTGGCATATGGAAGTTCCTGGGCTAGGGGACCAATCTGAGCTGCAGCTGCCAGACTAGTCCACAGCCATAGCAGTGCCAGATTCAAGCTGCATCTGAGACCTACCCAGCAGCTTGTGGCAAGGCCAGATCATTAACCCACTGAGTGATGCCAGGGATTGAGCCTGCATCATCACAGACGCTGTTTGGGTCCTTAGCCAGCTGAGACACACAATGGGAACTCTGCATACTCTTAACCTTTCAATGTCCTTCCATTGACTACATTACAAAAGTACACATTTTTCACTTGAGCCTATTAGCAGGTTTTTTGTTTATTTGTTTGCTGCACATTAGGCATACAGAAGTTACTGGGCCAGGGATTGAACAGCAGCAACCCAAGCCACAGCAGTGACAATGCCAGATCCTTATCCTACTGTGACACTAGGGAACTCTGAGCTTTTTTACTCTAATTTCTTGCTCCCTACAACCCATTTTGCTTTATGAACTCCTGAAATCACCCTAACAGATGATCCACTCTCTTTGTACACTCATCAGACAGTACCTTTCTTAAAAGAATGAAACTCATATCATTTTTCTATTTAAAAAAAATCCAGAACAACATAAATGATTGATAATCAAAATATTCAGCTAGCTTACATGGACTAAATTAAAATTTATTGTTGTGCTTTGATTTGCTAAGTAGATAACCACACTATTTACTAGGATAGAGAATTTAGGAAAACACATAGATTTGCAGGGGTAGATTTGTTAATCTTGAAGGGCTTGTGAAATATCTCGGGTGAGTCATTAGGGATTTAGTTTATTTTGAGTGATAAATTAAAAAGGACAGAGAAAGCTTCATGGGGAATAGCTCAATGAAGTATAGGTAGCTACGCAGAAACAGGAAGGAAATCAAGGTGTTTTAGAAGCAAAAGATAAAGACAATCTCAAGAGACAAGAAATAATAACAGTGACAAGTAAAACTAATATTTATTGAACAATTGCTATGTGCCAGACATTGTATTTATGTTACATATATTATCTCACTTAGTAGTTATAAAACTGTGGGATAGAAACTATTATTATTATCCATATTTAACATATTAATTAATTGTGGGACAGAAAGAGAAGGTAACTTTCAAGTAAATTGTGGAGCTGAGATTTAATCTATCATTTATGATTCTGAGTTTAAAATTTATATATTTTAAACTTAGAATCATATATTGTAAAGCATTCAAATTAAGTAAGAATGCAAATAATTGCATATAAGAGGTAACTGCTGACTTTACTATCAATGATATACAGATCTTCCTTGACTTATGATGGGGTTGGGGTTATATCTTGATAATCCCATTATAAATTGAATATATCTTAAGCTGAAAATGGATTTACTACACCTATACTATTGAACACCATAGCTTAGCCTTGCCTACCAGAAACATGCTCCAGACATTCACAGTAGCCTATAGTTGGGCAAAATTATCTAACACAAAGCCTATTTTTATAATAAAATGTTGGATGTATTATGTAATTTACTGAATACTATACTTAAAGGAAAGCCAGAATGGTTGTTTGGGTCCAGAATGGTTATAAGTGTGTTTGTTGTTTACCTTTCTGACTGAAGGGTTGAGTGAGGGCCGTAGCTGCTGTCCAGCTAAGAATCACAATAGAGCATCCTGAAACCTATGGCTAGCTTGGGAAAAAAAAAAATTCAAAATGTGAAGTACGGTTTCTAATAAATGTGTACCACTTTCGCACCAGTGTAACACTGGAAAATTGTTAAGTCAAACCCTTTTAAGTTGAGGACCTTCTGTATTAGTTAGCTACTGCCGCATAAAAATCACTACAACATTTTGTGGTTTAAAATGATGAGCATTTATTATTTCACATTACCTGTAAATCAGAAGTCTGATTATGGCTTAGCTGCATTCTTCTGGCCCTAGGTCTCTCACGAGGTAGCAGTCAAGCTGTTGGCTTAGGCTAATGTCTCATCTTAATACTTCATTAAAGAAGGAGGAAATCCACTTCAAACGCATTCAGGTGAGCCCATGCATAGGGCTTTCTGATCACCATGATGCTGGCTTCTTCCCACATCCATTATTCTAGAGAGCAGGAGTGAGGACCAAGATGAGGTAGATAACTGGGGATCATCTCAGAGGCTTCTGATCAAAAAATAGTATTATGATTCCTCATAAAGAAAATAATATTTATCAAAATAAGTGTATTGATACATATACTTATTTACATATATATTGTATGTATATATATTTGGAAAGAGTGACACAGAGTGAGAGATGATGTATGCACATAAATATATTTCCAAGATGTTCTATCCACGAAAAGGTCCTGGAAGTAGCAATATCCTAGTAACCCAGTGCATAGATAAGCATAGATTAGTTTTCTGAGTGACCTCTCCACTAGAAAGAACTAAGACTTTGAGGTATAAGTCAAGAAAATATAAGAAGGGCCTGAAAAATGTTATTGTGCCACAAATTAATAAAGTATTCCATGAAGATGATGTCTAAAAAACAGGAACCAGCATTGAGAGGCTACCAGGATGAAATCTGAAATCTAAGATTTAAGAACTAAAATAAATAATGATAACATATTATAACCATATCCTTGATTATAGTTTGCTGGGGCTGCCATGATGAAGTACCACAGACTGGGTAGCTTGAAGAATATACATTCATTTTCTAACAGTTGTGGAGACTTGAAGTCCAGAATGCAAGTGTCTGCATGGCTGGTTCTGAGAACCATGCAGAATCTGTTCTAGATCTCTCTCTTCTATCTGTAGATAGCCGCCTCCTCTCTGTGCCTTCACATGTTTTTACCTCTGCATGATCATTTCCAGATGACCCTTTCTTCTACGAACATCAGTCATACTGAATTAAGGCCAACTCCAATGACCTCATTTTAACTTACCTCTGTATAGGTCTTATATCCAAATATAGTCACATTCTGAGGTATTGGAGGTTAGGACTGCCATGCATTCATTTTCGAAGGCACAATTCACCTGTAGCACTTAATGATATAAATAAATGAATAAATGTATGGATAAAATAATGGTATATAATATTAAGCTCTATACTTTAATAGAATGACAATTAATAACAATCATTTAGTAGTAGAGAAAGCTGGCACACATCTTTAAATTAAGTGATTATAAGTTGGTATTTACCAAAAGTTCATATATTTTTTTAAAGTATAGTTGATTTACAATATCATGTTTGTTTCAGGGGTAAACACCATGATCCAGATATATATATATATATATATATATATATATATATAACTGAATTATTACAATTATTCAGTTATTTCAAAATATTGAGTATATTTCCCTGTGCTATACAGATCTTTCTTGGTTATCTATTTTATACATAATAGTGTATATATGTTTATCCCAACCTTCTAATTTATCATGCACCCTTTTCCCTTTGGTAAAAATAAGTTTGTTTTCCATGTCTGTACATCTCTTTCTGTTTTGGAAATAAGTTCATCTGTATCATTTTTGGATTCCATATGTAAGCAATGTCATGCATTTGTCTTTGTCTGGCTTGCTTAGTATGATAATCTCTAAGTCCATCTATATTGCCACAAATAGTATTATTTCATTCTTTTTAGTGGCTGAGTAATATTCCATCACATATAATATATACCATTCATCTGTCCATTCATCTGTCCATGGACATCTAAGTTGCTTCCATGTTTCAAGTATTGTAAGTAATGATACAATGAATATTAAGGTGCATGTAGCTGACAAGGGATTAATATTTAAGATATACAAATGGCTCATATAGCTCAATATAAAAAAGAAAACTCAATCAAAAACTGGGTAGAAGATGTAAGTAGACATTTTTCCAAAGAAGACATACAGATGACCAAAAGGCATGTATATGAAAAGATGTTCAACATCGCTGATTATCAGAAAAATGCAAATCAATACTACAATAAGGTATCACCTCATCCTGGTCAGAATGGCCATCATCAAAAAGTCTACAGATAGTAATTGCCAGAATGGGTGTGGAGAAAAGCGAACTCTCCTACACTGTTGGGGGGAATGTAAATTGGTACAGCCACTATGGAGAGCAATATGGAGATTTCTTTCAAAACTAAAAATTGAATTACCATGTGATGCTGAAATACCTTTCCTGGGCATATATCCAGAGAAAAATTTAATTTGAAAAGATATATGCACCTCAAGTGGTATTCTTGATGCAATACACTGACTTGCATAACACCATTTCTCTAGCCTTCCTACCATGGTTGGATATTATCATGAGAAAACATCAGAGCAACTCAAATTTATGTATCTGCTGAAGACCACATATCTATATACTTAAAAACATGTCAAGTTTATTGAAAAAGAAGAGAAGTTTGACTTAGCACTGAAAACCAAAAATAAATATACCTAGCCAGCACTACTAATTAAAAAACTAAGGAAAATAGGAAGCTAAGGAAACATATAAAATCTTAATTAAAACAAAGACAAAAGCATTTAAGATATATGAAAATACTGCTTATCAATTCAGAATAAGAAAGAAGTAAAAAAAAAAAAAAAAAAAAAAAGAAAGAAGTAATCACTACTATGACTATTGAAAGTAGACTCACTTTTTTGGCCATACCTGCAGTAGGTGGAAATTTCCCAGTTCAGGTATCAAACCCTAGCCGCAATAATGACAATACTGAATCTTTAACTGCTAGGCTACCAGGGCACTCCAAAAGTAGACTATTCATGGTCAGATCTTATAGAAAGTGGCATAAGATATATATAGGATATTCAGTAACACAATTAAAAACTTGAAATGAATACAAAACATTTAGTAAGATGACTGAATATAAAATAAATATACAAAACAATCTGCTTTTGTCTCTGTTAATAGTAATAAGAAATGAAGTAGAACAACATCCTTGTCAAAATAAATAGGGGGAAAAAACCCTACAAATAAACTTAAAAGTAAAATAATCATACAGGACCAATATGAAGAATGCCATTCTTTTTTAAAGCACAAATTTTATTTCATTTTTGATTTAATATTACTTTATTTCTTTTGAGGGGGGCCATGCCCATGAAATATGGAAATTCCAGGTCCTGAGATTGAACCAGAGCCACAGCAGTGACTATACTGAATCCTTAGGTACTAGGACACCAGGGAACTCCAAATATAACCTTAATTCTTAGCACATTTCCAGATTTTGAAATTTTTTTTATTGTCAAAACTGTTATTTTATTTTAAATTTTATTGAACTTACAAAATTGTGTTAATTTCAGGCATACGGCAAAGTAAGCCACTTATACACATACACATTTCCATCTGTTTTCATATTCTTTCCACAAAGGTTACCACACAGTACTGAGTAAATATCCCTGTGCTATACAGTAGGTCCCTGTTACCTCTCTATTCTGTATATAGTAGTGTGTCTATATCAATCCCAACCTCCTAATTTATTCCTCCCTCCTCCCATGTTTCCCCTTTGGTAACCATAAATTTGGTTTTGAAATCTATGAGTCTGTTTCTGTTTTGTAAATTCTATTGTATAATTTCTATTAGATTCCACATACTAGTGATCTCATATGTTATTTCTCTTTCTTTTTCTGACTTACTTCACCTAGTATGACAATCTCTAGGCCCATCCGTGTTCCTGCAAATGGCATTAATTAATGCTGTTTTTTTTTTTTGGCAATTTCTTGTACATATTTTATTCCCAACATTCGAATCTTCAAACTGCATTTCACTATCTTTTGAATATAGTAGTCATATGATAAACTTTAAAAATTAATCTAGTCCCATATCTTTATTTTCTTTGCCTATAAATTCATATACTTGCAAATTTCCATACAGAAGAGTCTACTGTAAAGCACTCGTAGGGTGTAAGCATAAGCTTTCTACTGCTCCCCTTCTCCTCCTCTTACCACATTGGTGAGCCCATTCAGATCACTTCTATAAACAGGGATTGAACGTTCACTTGATAAATATTTTAACACCCCTGTTACTTCTCTGAAACAAGCTAGGAAAAAAATGCTGCAAGACATGTGGTAGTGTTTTTATCCATCTATTATCTTCTCCTTTTAAGGAAGTAGCACCTTTTATGACGGTGCTAGTGAACAGCTGTTACTTAATTTCTGTGGCTGATTATTTCCGGGGATTGCCAGAGAATTATGGTCACTCAAGTTCTTTGTTCAAATATTGTCACATCTTATGTGTAATTTATATCCATTGAAGACTTGAAGAAAAAAATGATGATGGGATAATTCACACCTATGAGGTATGGTATATATTTGAAAGATGCTCACATTTATGCCATTTAGTATCTTAATGTTAGCAGCACACTTTAACTAGAACTTTGGAAAATTGTTGGCAAGGTGCTGACTTAGAGAAAAGCCCCTAAAAAATCATTCACTATGGATTTCTACCAGAACTAAATACTCCTCTCTTCTGTACTTGCTATCAATTTCTTGTCAGATCCAATTCAGAAATCTGATCTTGATCCTTTACGACTTAAATGAGGCAGATAAAAAGTTCTGCCCTTTACTGAATTCTGCTTTTTACAAAGTGAATCCTTTAAACACACACACACACACACACACACACACACACACACACACACACGTCTTTTTTTTTTTAAGTGATGAAAGTAGATTCTACTACTAATTTGAATCCAATTTTATGGCTTGGCAGAAGCTTGTACAATTGTAACTTACTATAATGACTGATAGGCAAGTGTTCTGTTTTGCCATAAATTGCATAAACCTTTCTTATGTCGTAACTAGTTAAATAATTAAAGCTCTTTTAGCATAGCGCTATGTGGATTACAAAGTGCTTTCAACATACATCATTTCATGTAATACATTGTAAGCTGTCATTTTCAAAAATTACTGTATATTTTCAAGATCATTCCAAATCACTTTGATCAAAGTGAAGACTGTGTTTCTTTGAAGCTAAATTGAATACATACAGAACCCTATATGTATCACATATTTCCTTATCCTATAGAGATACGTAAAAAGTGCAGCCATAAATTCCATTAACTGCCATGGATTGTATAAGAATGAGAATCCGTAAACTAATACTATAAGCCAAAATAATTAAATTACATTGGTAAAATCAATGATTCTTATTCTGACCAATACCAGATTCATAATTAGTGAGACCGAATATGAAATGAAAATTGGAAACTCCATTAAAAAGTTAAGAATTTAAATTGTTGACAACAAAGCATTAACTCAAGCGTGGGAATTTTACCTGATTGTTGTTCCCTGTGTGACCGCACAGACTGCATGCCCATGAGCTGGCCTTGATTATGACAGTGCATGAGCAGTAGATTAAGAGTAATAAAAAGAAAATTGTTAAATATATCAGCCATAGTATTCAGTTGTAATATGCTGTATCACTT
The DNA here is from genome assembly GCF_054392235.1 of Sus scrofa. Lineage (NCBI taxonomy): Eukaryota > Metazoa > Chordata > Mammalia > Artiodactyla > Suidae > Sus > Sus scrofa. Next base: position 31,171,040 of record NC_139393.1, read on the forward strand.
TTAACTCCCAGAAAACATAACTGTGAGGACTGCAGTTGTTCCACTTTAGAGATGAAAAAACTGGAGTTCCCGTCATGGCGCAGTGGTTAACGAATCCGACTAGGAACCATGAGGTTGCGGGTTCGGTCCCTGCCCTTGCTCAGTGGTTAAGGGATCCGGCGTTGCCGTGAGCTGTGGTGTAGGTCGCAGACGCGGCTCGGATCCTGCGTTACTGTGGCTCTGGCGTAGGCCAGTGGTTACGGCTCCGATTCGACCCCTAGCCTGGGAACCTCCATATGCCACAGGAGCGGCCCAAGAAATAGCAAAAAGACAAAAAAAAAAAAAGAGAGAGAGATGATAAAACTGAGACTGGGATTTTGCATATTCATGTTATGTTTTCAGAAATAAAATATGTCTATCCTTTGTTTTTCTCTGGAGATGGGTTTTTATTTAACTAACAATTATAAATTATAAGGAATGGAGATTTAAAAGAGGGTTAGTCTTGAGTTCGGCTGAAGCAGAACCCTACTGAGTTCCGTAAACTAATCCTATAAGCCAAAATAATTACTGAGTTCGGCTGAAGCGGAAGATGGCTCTACTCCCCCCTCCCTACTCCCAGTCCCACGCTTGAGTTTGTGGCACTCTTATGTGCTACTTTTTCCTAATTTTGGATATTTCTACAGGGTGGAAATTTTTTCTTTTGTTTTAAATTTGTTGCAGTTTCTTTGATTACCATATGGTGAAGGATAAAATATGTAAATGATTTTAGTTCCTGTTTTATCTATGAATGCAAGCAAGCAAGGCTTGGATGAGGTCTGGTTTTCACTTTTTCCCTATCTCCTAGTAAAGTTTCTTCTAAATTCTAGAGACAAAATGAAAATTATCTGAACCAGAATGATGCTGCCACATGCAGAAAACTTTGCCTTACACAATTGTCCAAATGGAGCCATGACATCAGGGATGGGGAAGTTTCAATATCTACATTAATTTTGCTGGTGGACTTCAAATAAACAATCAAGTCTTCTGTCTCTCCACAATCTCTTTTGCAAATAACATACTGCAGAAAAATCATCTTTGTCCACGCTATCATGTACTGGCCATTCCATGGTCAATATCTTAAAATAAATTACAATTTTCCTTTTTTTCCAATAATAATTTTCATGAACAAGTTCTTGAGTGTAGGTTTGATCTTTTTCAAATATATTTCATAAGGGTCAAATATCAAAGGAGTAATTCTTTTCTCAAAGGTTATGTATTTACTAAAATCAACTTTAAAACCCTTTTCTGATTTTAAAGAAAATTACAAGATTATTTTAGACAATCAGAAACTGTATGAAATATAAATATAAAATCATCCAAATTACCAAAATCATCCCAAATTACAATAAGCAAAATTGGTCACTGTTAAAATTTTAGCATACATTTCAGTCACATTCCTTCTCCTAAGTTGTAATTAGGATTCATTTCAGTCTTATTTCTCTGTATGTGTATGTGTAGGTGTGTGTGTCAATATGAAGTATCTATCATATTAATATTTTATACATATTTGTGTATTGTGCCTTTTTTATTTAACATTTTAGTATTAGCTTTTCCTCAGGGCCTTAAAATATTTCAAATTGTAGTTTTTTTATGTCTCCATTTTAATCTTCTGAAGGAATTATACAATATTTCCACTATTTAGTCATGTGTCCAAAATTGAGATTACTTTAATATTTGTGCTCACCTAAATATAGCTGTGATGAATGTAAGTTGCAAATATTTTATTTTCTTAGTCATATTTAAAAAAATTAAATTACTCTGTCAAAATGCATTATCTTTTTATACTCCCAGTTTGTTTTCTATAAAGGCTGTACTCATTTACATACCCATCTTGAGTGCAAGAGAGTGCCTATTTTCACTTCCAGTTTCATGAATTAAACGACTTTTAAATCATTACCTATTTGATTTTGTAAAAACGATTTCTCATTGTTTTTCCTTGCTTGTCTTGAACAGGTGTTCAAATGCAGATCAGCCATTGTCTTGCCAATTATCTATTTTGAGATTTTGTATTTTTTAAAAACACGACCTACTGTTATTTATTATAAATGAAAGATAGCACTTTGCAAATATGCTACCAATATTTACCCATAATTTGTTTTCCTCTTCATAATAGCCAATTATTTATATATTTGTGTGTGTGTGTGTGTGTGTTTTTTTTTTAAAGTAAAATCTTTAACTAAAAGAAATTGGAAAGGAAACATAGGGAAACATCTGTAGTTAGATCTGAGCTCCAGTGGAACCTAGTAGACAAACTGACCCAGGAAGGCCATTAACTAGAGAGCATTACCCACCATGGTAGTGAAACTTCACAATAATAAGTACCTTCCTATTTGTCTCTTCTCTTTCTGTTACTTTCCCCTTTTCAAAACAATATCTTGTAATACACTATGAAAATTTAAAATTATTTTCTATTCATTGTAATTTTAAATAGCAATTATGGATTTTGAACTTTATCAAATGCATTTTTGGCATTTCTATAGAAAATATACCTTCTCTCCTTTGCCACTAGCAGGGTGAATTATAGTAATGCATTTCCCAGAATAAAATCAAATGATTGAAATAACTTCTATGTGATTATGGTTTGTAACTTTTGGCTATATTTGCTTGGAGTTTATTTAGAATATTTGTAGGATGAGTGAAATGATTCTGTATCCTTTTGCACTGTTTTTGCTTATTAAGTAGGCTTATAAAATTTATTGGAAATTTTATGGCTTTTGCTTTCTTTGAATTGAAATCAAATAAAAATTATTAAATTCTTAAAAATATAATAGAGATTTAATTTAAAACTTGAAGGAACCAGAGTATTCTTATCTTTCAAAAATTTTTTCTAGCATTTTGATATCTTTTCTTTTTTTTTTTTTTTCTTTTTTTATAGCTGCACCTGTGGCATATGGCACTTCCCAGGCCAGAGGTTGAAACAGAGCTGCAGTTCCCGACCTATGCCACAGCCACAGCAATGCCAGATCCAAGCTGCATCTGCAACCTATGCAGCAGCTTGAGGCAATGCCAGATCCTCAATCCACTGGGTGAAGGCAGAGATCATACCCACATCCTCACAGACGCTATGTTGAGTTCTTAACCTGCTGAGACACAAAAGGAACTCTGCCTTTTGACATCTTTCAGGAGTTATAATCTGTGTTTGGTTTCATAGTATTTCTTAGGTAAATTTTTAAATTCATTTTAATATAAAATCATCTATTTTATTATGATTTTTTAATTTGTTAGCATAAATTTGACATATAATAGCTTTCAATATTTTTTATTCTTTTTGTGTGTGTACTTTTCCTGTTTTCCTTGTCTAACTATAATTTTGACCACTTTTTAATATAAAGATTCTTACTCTGGGACATATTTCAGGTTTATTTTAATTTTATAATTTGTTAATCTCTCTGTTAATCATTATTATACTTTCCCTTCCTATTCTTAAACTTTCTTTGCTATATTTTCTTACTTTTAGAGTTAAATAATACATTTCTTCATACATTTGTCTTATTCAAATATTGAAATACCTTTAATGGACTTCCCTTATAGCTTAGCGGTTAATGAACCTGACTAGGATCCATGAGTATGCGGGTTTGATCCCTGGCCTCACTCAGCGGGTTAAGGATCTGGTGTTGCTGTGAGCTGTGGTGCAGGTTGCAGACACGGCTCGGGTCCATGATGCTGTGGCTGTGGTGTAGGCTGGCAGCTGTAGCTCCAATTCTTCCCCTAGCCTTGGAAGAGCCATATGATGCAGGTGCTTAAAAAGCAAAATAAATAAATTAATTAAAAAAAAGAAATACCTTTAAGGCAATTATTTACTAGTGAACACAACTTAGATCATATCTTATACATTTTGAAATACAAAATATTAAATATAATTGTTTTATGAATATTTTAATTAAAATTTTTGTTTCTATAGTCACTTTATTTTAAAAACTAAAATTTCATTTTCTTCATCAGAGTTAAAAACCAGAAAATTCTGTGCCATGTACAGTCATCTTTAATTTGATTTTCTTCGGTGTTTTAGTGTTTATTTACTCTTGTTTATATTAGTGTCATGCTAGCTACTTGTAATAAATAAATATTCAAATTTCATGGTGTTTTTCCTCAAAAATTTGTTTTCTCCATCACATAATAGCTCGTTGTGGATTCTATGGTTACATTTTCTCCACTTTTCTTTTTTTAATGGCTAAAACTTAAGAATTATACTCTTTTGGAGTTCCCATCATGGCTCAGCAGAAATGAATCTGACTAGTATCCATGAAAACGCAGGTTCAAACTCTGGCCTCATCAGGGACACCGCATTGCTGTGAGCTGTGGTGTAGTAAGCAGACATGGCTCAGATCTGGCATGGCTGTGGCTGTGGTGTAGGCTGGCAGCTACAGCTCCAATTAGACCCCTAGCCTGGGAACATCCATATGCCATGGTTGTGGCCCTCAAAAGACAAAAAAAGATAAATATTATTCTCTTTCATCTTTGAGGTCTACTATTGCATTTACATATTTCTTATATATTTTCTAGTGCAATTTTTTCTTTTAAAAATTTTAATCTTTTTTTTCCCTAAATTAGTAAACCATTTTCTTCAAGCAATTTTTTTCCATACTCTAAAGATATGCTACCACCAAAACCTGTAGCAAAAATATCTTTTTTTAATTATGCAAGTTTAGACCTCACTTAAGACCTAATAAAGCACCCTGAGTAAATCTAATACACCCTGCTATTTCAGAATCATTGTTCTACAAGAAACCCACAGCTCTATTTCATCTATTTTCCAAACTTTAGGAGAAGACAGCTGAAGACCAGATTATTGAGCTACATTCATTGCTTTGGGTTGGAGATTACTCTCAAATGAACAAAGAGCTAATACTTACATCCTTGTATTGTTGACTCTGCATTTTCTTTTTAATGATCCCTCTAATTTCTCACTTTGAATCCTTATCACTCTTTGAAATTGACTCTGGTTTCTTTCTAGGACACACTTTCTTTTAGAATACTTGACTAGGGTTTGTTTCAACATGGTGTTAAAGTTGCCTGTAATTTTTGGAGGGAATCTCATGCCCAGGCCAGTCAATAACTGAAGGAGATTACAGAGTAAAGAGTTAATGGGGCAATTTACCAAGGCCCCGTCATTAAGCCTGGTTTATTTAAAGGATTTAAAATTCATACTAATACCTGTGCTTGTTTAACCTTGTCATCTATATTAGGAGGGTTCTCCAGAGTAACAGAACCAACAGGATACCTATCTATCTATCTATCTATCTATCTATCTATCTATCTATAATCTATCTAATTTTTTATTTATGTATATATGTACTATATATCTGTCCATTTACTGAGGGATTCATTTTAAGCAAATCATTCATGTTATTGTGGAGGCTTGGCAAGTTCAAAATCAATTACAATCAGTAGGCTAGAGGTTCAAGAAGTGTTTCAGTTCAAGTCCAAAGGGATCCTCTGGCTGAATTCTTTCTTGCTCAGGAGAGATCAATCTTTGTTCTACTAAGGCCTTCAACTGATTGGATAAGGCCCAACCCCTTGGAGGGTAATCTGATTTAAATGTTAACATCATCTAAAAAAAACCCTTGCAGAAATATCCAGGCCCAGACAAGCTGACTCATTATATTAACCAGCCCATCTTCCCATCATATATAAATATCCCAAAGTTATAGACTGGGAGGAAAATACTTTGTCCTTTTTATAGCCATATGCATTACACACAAAGCACAAATCAGATAGTGTCAAAGAGGATCTAAAGAATTCTTCTGCTTCCTGCAATGCACCTTTTTCAAAAGCCTGTCTTTCTTCTATACCTAGAACAGTCTATTCTTCTATATATTTTGGTTATGCTCTTACAAGGCTGACCTCCTCCATCCTGTTTATTTATTTTATGCTACTTGTTCCTAAAGTAGCACTTAATGAAATTCTATTTGGCTCTCTCACTGGAGATATATATATCACATCTCTCACCTGGATGCACTGTAAAGCTGCCTCTCAGTATTTAACATCAAGGACTAGTCGTACATTTAAATTGTCAGTTTAGTGATCCAGGTTGAGCAGTGGGAGCTAGGGTCCTGACCTGACAGGGTGAAATTTTTCCTAGTATTACTTCTTTTAGTGGAAGTGCTGCTGTGATATGTAGGTATTTCAAGTGGAATTTCTATTTAGTATAGCCAAGGCAGACATTTTTTTTTTTCTGGTGATACTTTTTTGTCATATAATAGAAGTGATCATAACCTCAGCAGCAATCACCTGTTTACTTTCTCTTCACTGTGGTTGATTTTGGTTCACTGTGGTTGATTTTGGGACCCTTACTGTTGCTACTTCCAAAGCTATATTTCTTTCTGGGAAATGGATTCCAACTGGAGATCCTATTTGTCCCATACTGTCCCAATTTTAGTCACTTATGTCAACAATTTGGGAAAAGAGGCTGGTGGGATTCTGCTACACTTTTGTTTCAAAAACTCTTTATAGCTTTAAAATTAAAAACTATAACATAATAGCTTTGTTACAGATAAACGCAATTTTTAGTTTTTGTTTTAAAAAAATAACTGATCTTGTTTTTCGGCCCTTTGTTTCAGCACAGTGCAGTCCTCCTTTGGTATTTTTTTTTTCCTTATTCCCCTGAGATTTATGTCTATTTCTGATTCTGTTCCTCAAGCCCTCTCTGAGAACAGGAAGGGAATGAACTCATTTGATTTTTGTTTTAGCAATGCCTGTCTTACCAGTCAGTAAATTGCTCTGGCCATCTGTAAGAAACTCCACTCTCTCTGTCACTGACCTTTTGTTCCTTCCATGCTTGAAAAATGTCTTATTATTTGTCTTAACGTCTTCTGCAATCTTCTTTTCATTTGCCACCTTTCCTTTTCTTATCATATTTTTCTTTTATACTTTGAGCTTCAAAATCATTTATGTATTCATAGATTTTGCATGAGGTTTCTTTCCCTGATATTCCTTTCTGCACTGGGTGTTGGTTGTGCAAGCATTACCTCCATGTCTTTATGTTCTAACACTGTACATTTATATAAAACAACATTAGCTCTTTCTTATTTCTACTTTTCATTTCAAACTGAACTAGTAAAAACAGTATTCACTTAATTGGTCATTAAATGAATTGATATTAAATATCTTTTGTGTTTTAGAGCTTTCGATTTGCTATTAAGCTCAAATCAAGAGAAAGTGTGTATTGTCCTGGTTCTTAACATAATGTGTTTGCATTTTTCTCTTTCTTTTTTTTTTTTTTTTTTGTTTTTACTTTCATTTTGAGTCTTCGGGGGTGCATATAGAACTTAAGAATTTTGCAAAATCTGATAAAAACATATTCACTGAAGTCCCAAAGGGCAAAGGTCTCTACTCCCTTTAATATAAATGGTTGTCAAAAATGGTAAATGGTGTCATAATGCCTTAAAACAATCAAAATTTTTCCAATGCAATATGTTTATGCAAGGGATGTTTCTCCAATAAGAAAAGTTCTGAAATAACTATCTACGACCATGAGTCCCTTTGTACTCTGCGTGAAAGTCACTGCAGTTAAGGCAGGCCTGGAAGGGTTCAGAAATTCGTAAAGTTTAAAAATATTTACACATTTTGACTTTCCCTTTTATAGGCGGTAGCAAGCTTTCACAACGGCTTTTAAAAATAGTTTCTCCTTTCCAACCTTAGTGGTCTATAATGTTGAGGTGTATTCTTTCATAACGTCCATGGAGAAAATAATGCAAAATAGTGAGTAAAGTGGTAATGCAGTCGTAATATTAATATTTTCTATTCATGACTTTCAGATTTTTAGCTAACAGTTTGCCTATGATATCGCTTATGAAGAATGCAGGGTAATTTGCTTTCTAGTTACACATGAGTAAACTGCCAGACCTAACCACTGAGATGCTTACTAAAGTGATCTGGCTGGCTCCCTTTAAGCGTGAACAAGGCAGCCCCAGCTAATTGGGCAATTAAAATGAAGGAAAATGCAGCACAAAGAGATTCTCCACATTTAACTCAACTCAGCATAAAATACTGTTAATTCAACATTAAAATCAACTTCTATCTTAAATAAATACTGGGCTTTGTATTGATCCTTGCTAGATCTAAGGGTATTTTTTTATCTTGCTAAAAAAAGTTTAGATTAGATGGAATGGCATTAAATATTAAGTTCTGGTTGCTTTTTCCAGCACTAAAGTACCCACCTTTCTGGCACCTCTTGACCAGCTTTTGTAACAGGGATACAGATAATGTCACAATCTAAAACAGATCATAGTCAGTGGTGGAAATGAATCTGTTTCATGAGATTTGTATAAAGTTTGCCTAATTCTCTAGGAGTGTAATGCTAATGCTTCTATCATTGAATTAAGCCTATTTTAGTCATAAACAAACATGGCTTGTATCATTCATACATTTAAAATAATATACATATAAATCTCTAGCCACAAATGGCTACATATTATTTGTGTATATAATTTTCTTATGCTGTCACTTTAGGAAAACAAATCTTTCTTTCCTTTTTTGGCTAACTTTAGGACCCATTCTGTAATCTGTTTCTTTTTTTAAATTTCTAATTTACTTCCTTGATTCAGGTTGTACTACTTTCTATTATTATACTATTTATAATATTCAGTAACTTACCTCCATCATTTCTGTTGAATAAAAACAGCACTTGAGAGTTTCCATTCTATTACATTTATTGTCTTCTTCCACATACCTCCACTGTCCTCCTAGCTGAAACATTCACCTTTAGCGCCTCAGGTCTGTTACCTGAGGTCGGAGATTTTTCATTCGTAGCAAGCAGTTGGAGAGATCTTCCGTATATCTGTTCCTGGCAATGTGTGCATAAAGTTTTCACGAGAAATTACTTTGATGTTCTGTAGACAGTGCCTGTGGTTTCCCGGGGTCATTTAATTTAAAGTGATCATGGCTTGGATCACATTTGGAACACATTTGTGTGTTCCTGCATTCTGTTACAATTGTACTCTTCTATTCCATGCTAAAAAAAGATCTTAGCACATTGAATAAGGATGATGCCTTGCTCAGGGCTTCACATGTCGTGAAAAGATAAATCAAGGACAAGGAAGAAAGAAGACTTATTTACATGGACGTTTGTCTTTGCTATTTTTGCACTTTCCTAAATATGAAGATGATGGTTGAATTGTTGAAGGGCTAGCAATTACAATCAGTAAGTGAGTCCCTATAATTTGCTTTCTGCTCTACTCCATAATCCATATTTTTCTGAGTGTATATATAACACTTCAGGCTTTCTTTAGTATCTGCAGCCATTTTGACGTAGTATTCTTTTGATTCTTTCAGTGGGGATGACACAGAATCTGATCCATTATCAAATACAGGGAAATATTATTGCAGGAATTACGCAGTCTCCAATATTTTGTATATAACCATGGAAAGGATACAAAACCATTGATCACCACAACAGTTTGTACATATTACGAATTGTGTACAACTGTAGAAATTCATGAAATTGAATATGACTTTTCAGAGTTCCAGGGTATAATACATGTAATAGGACTGAGGAATGCAAGTGCCAACCTGAACTGAAAAAACTATTAGATTCAAAACCATTTTGTAAATATAAATCTGAAATTTGATGGCAAAATTGACATTATATTATGCAATGATAGCCAAAGTTTCAAATCCAAGTCTCTGGCAAACAGGATAGTACCAAATCCTGTTTGCCAGAGATATTTGGAGAAGGTGATAGCGGCTAACATCAAAAGACCAAGCTAATAGTCTGTAATGTGGAGGCTTCATGCTTAACTTCATTAATGTCACTTACTGTTATGGGTTCATTCTAGGTAAGGTGTTCTCTAGCTTCGGGGAAGAATATCAGCGATGTACATAAAGCTAGAATTACAGAAAGGCAAAGTGTTTTGGTTACTGCTTTCTCCTCTATGTGTTACTTCCATTTCTGACATATATATCAGATGACTGTCTTAAAATGAGGCAATGTGCAATTTTGTGTATTTAACTAAACAATTTTAATGATTTTTAAAAAAAGGTCAATAGCAACCGAGTTCTAAAGCCTTGCTATACCTAGTGTGGTGATTGATTACCCTGAGTGCAGCTCAGAAATGCAGACTCCCAGAACCTCATATCACAATTTGGATTTTAAAAAAATCTCTTGGCAATTTGCATTCATTGTCAAGTTCAAGAACCACTCTCTAAAATACCTTTAATCTTCCACTAGTTAATTATTATTTATCATGACCCAAGAAGGCTCTTTTCCACATGTGCCAAGACAATAGTAAGAACCAAAGTACAATTTTTTTGTATAACATGCTGATTCATGCCAACAGTATACAATAAATGTGAAGATGTGTATTATGGCCTCATAATTCAGAGATATAAACCCTATGATATGAGCATGAATTTTGGGGGGAACTATAGAAACTGACATGTTTCCACTACAGAAATTAGTTCATTACAAAAACCTAGTAATATCTGTTTTTTCTCGACTACTACAGCATTTTTATTATATTTTCTATAATACTTCTAATGATTAAAGCTAGTACAAAATCATTTATATAAAAGGTGAGCCTAAATCTGAAATAAATATACTAAAGGAAATTAGTCCCTAATTATTTTCTTTTATTTCTAAAGAACTTAAAAAATGTATATTACATTTTTTTTCCAAATAATTGGAGTCATTATTCAATTGTGAATACATTTTTTCCACTCTGATGATAGTTTTTGGTATGGGCTTTCTTTTCCGCTATATTTGTAAATATAGATTTGCTTTAAATTTTCTTTTAAGTATTATTTCATTTCTTTTTTATTTTGCTAAATTGTTCTAACTGGCATAGAGTCTTTAGAAATTTCCTTTAGATATTCATAGCGTTCATTTTGTTTTTTGAGAGCAAATGTATAGGTATGCTATGCTGAGGTACTAAACCGCATAAACCTCACAAGTTAACTTCAGATTCTTCCAGATCTCAGTGGTACCTTAAGTAGAGTATGAAAAAAAAAAAAAAAAAGTTACTTATTCCCTTTGGAGGCTGGGTAGGAATGTGATATTCATACTGCCAAATGATTTACAGTTCTTGGAAATAAAGTATATTGCAAACATGAAATACAATAATGGAATTTCTCAGACTTACACTTTTGGATTTCTGGCATTTTCTTGGGGAAAAAAGTGGGGGGGGGAGATGAAATGTCTGCTTTTGTTTCCAAGTTGCTTTGAGTTGTGCTGTCCCTTGCACTAATTCATAATGAGTCTGGATATTTTCTGGCAAAGACACATCTTTGAGCTACTGAAAGATGATTCTGCAAGACATCAAAGAAATTAATGGCAGAAAGAGTTAATTCTATTTCTGAAATAAATAGCTGCCTTGTAGAGCTAGACAGTAGCTGAGGCCACTGAGATAATCTGAGTCAATTACATTGAAGTCACATAGGGTGATTCTGTAGTTCTAGGCTCCTCCCTCTAGCAGCTGTTCTTAATCAGTCCTGATTCCTTAGTTCAACCAATGCCCCTACAGTGCTAACTCTGTCCTGCTCAAGGGAGACTCCTTAATAATTGGTCACTCATTTGGACTGAAGTTCCCCCGTCTCTGGCCTTTCAACTTTTTACTTCTTATCAGTAATTTCTGACTTCTTTACATCAAATATGAACCATTCCTTGTTGTTTTTCTTTGCCATAAAATGTGAAATTTACACAAAATATGAAAGCCACAATACCTGCTGATTCTTTTAAAGCATAAGAAAGGACATCCAGAAAAGTGGGAGAGCCTCACTTTTATTCACTAGCTATGGCTAACTGCTAGAGCTAAAAAAAAAAAAAAAAAAAAAAACAAAAACAAAAAGTTAAAAATTGTTCCTTGAACTATATATAATCTGTGATATCCTTTGCCCATCTGTCCTTTGTATGCTGTTTAGGACTAAAAGTGGCTTATTTACTAAATAGAAATCAAATAATTTATTTGGATCCACCACATGCAGACTTCCTCTAGTATCTATTTTCAGAGTTATAGAAAAATAGAACCAGCTCTAAATCTTCTGAGACTACAATTTCACATTTGTATAAGACCCTAATTATTTTGAACCAGAAAATAATTAACCATTTTGTGTAAGAATCTTTACCAAACATTAATACCAAATTGCCATACTGTAGAATATCCATGTTACTTTATGTTTAGAAATGTGAAGTGTATGTAATCTGGTATCACCAGTGGGGCAATAATATGTATGACTATACACCACCAACGAATAGTAAAATTCTCAATGTACTCTGATTGCTGGTTCCACTTAAAATAGATACTACTTGTCATATGTGAAGCTAGATGTTTTTAAAATACATGATCAGAATTTCAATATGTTTTCAGTACAAAACTCTACAAGGTAAGCCTGATCCCTAGCTTACTGATATACAATATAAACTTCATGTGTTGAATTCCTCCCTTTTTTTTGGTGGGGGGAGGTGGTGGCACACACATGCTTGGAAATTCCCAGGCTAGGGGTCAAATTAGAGCCGCAGCTGCCAGCCTATGCCACAGTCACAGCAATGCCAGATTCCAGCTACATCTGTGACCTATGCCTCAGCCTGCAGTTGTGCCAGATCCTTAACCTATTAAGTGAGGCCAGGGATTGAACTTGAATCCTCATGGATACCAGATGGGTTCTAAACCTGCTGAGCCACAATAGGAACTCCAAATTTCTCTGTTTTAATTGGGGTTTCCACCTTGAGAACTAAAAAAATCCTTCTCCACCAATTTAGCCCTTTGCTGTCTTATTTTTCTCAGCTAATTTTAGAATCATAGAGTTAAAATGGTCATACACAGCATAACAATCATACTTTTCTTTACCCATATGTCTATATATTCCCTGGCTTCCTTATTCCTGTAGAAATACAGGTATTGCTACACTTTTAAAAATTATTCCTTTCTTCTCCCCATCTTCAAAACCCCATTTTTAGTGATTTTTTTTTAAAGAAGTCATCATGGAAGTAAAATATGCAATTAATGATCTTAGGCTAATGCATTAATAATTCATTTAACTTTATATGTTTCTCTTCCCAAGAGTGTCAGCATTTAGAGAGAAAAAAAAATCTATGTTTATTTTAAGGCACTTCCAATATGGAATTTCTAATGCTGAGAAAGTGCCTTTGGTCAGGAGCAGTTTTCTACCATTCCCATCACAGATATTCATGAAAAACTGTGTACTGGGGCTGGTATGTACCAATATGGGAGAACCAATTGTTGATGGAAAGGAACATTGTTCTTATATACCTTACATTCTAGTGCATGGCAGCAAAGACAACAATACCACCCTCCCCCCCCAAAAAAAGAAACCCAAAGCAAAAATAAGATACACATATAATCAGTATATTTTAGGTGAGATGGAAAGTGAACTCCTCACTGAAAAAGTAAAATTTGAATTATGAATTGAGAGTGAGCCTCCTTGCTATCTGGAGCAGAGTATTTCCAGTAGGGATAATGGAAAGTGCAAAGATCCTGTGGCATAAATGTGCCTTCTGGGCCACATGGCTAGGCCTGAGTGAGACAGAGGTGACGAGTTGGTGGTTTGGGAAAAAAAGTAAGGCCAGATTACATAGGGCCATCTGGTTATAGTGAGAATTATGGCCTTTACTTTAGGTGAGATGAGTCATTTTTTTAAGCATTTTTGAGCAAAGGAATGGCACAGAAACTCATTTTTAATGGGCTCTAGCTAGCTGCTGTCATGAGAATAGATTGGAAGGGACAAGAGTAGACATAGAGAAACCTATTAACAAGCTATTGACTTTGGTTTGGACTATAATAGTTGTACCAGAGGTGGTAAAAATTGAGTGAGATTCTTTGGGATCTGGATAGAAGGACAAAGGAATTAGGCTGGCTCTAAGGTTTTTTATTTCAGAAACTAGATATGTGGAAATCTCAGTAAGAAATGGTTTGGAAGGGAATCATGGATCTTATTTTTGGATATATTATATTAAAAATGCCTGTTAGACATCTAAATAAAGATGTTGATTAAGCAGTTGGATCTACTAGTATAAAGTTCAAAAGAATTGCAGGCTAATTGTATAACTTGGAGTGTCATCAACAAAGAGGTGAGGCAGAATGGGATCACTTGGTGAGTAAATATCAATAGAAAAATAAATCTATTGAATAGGCTAGACTTTATCCAGATTAATTTAGTTAAAATTACTACTACATAACAGTCTTTCCTTCCCTTTACCTCTGCTACACATTTATAGAAACAAAACACTTCTTCCATTGCATATTTGTTATAAAAATCTTATTAACTTCTATTTGTGCTTTAAGGTTCAACTTAGATTCACATTCTCCACAGGTCTAGAGAATGGCTGAATTGCCACTGTAATGGAAAATCATAGAATCACACATTAATCCCCCTTTATTTAATTTACATTCCTGCATTGTTATTGTCTCTTGTCTCATCTTATTCACCCATTTGATCATGAATTTGGCAAGCCTCACACGTTTCCAGTGACCAATATGCTTTGTGAAAAGCTGAAGACTCAGTATATTAATGAATGAAGTAAAAGAAAACTAGAAAGTAATTGGATACTGCAATTACCCTGCAAAGACAGTTTGCAGGGTGAACGGTGGAGGAAGGTATTAGAGAGGAAGACCCATATACATTTTATCTAGTATGTAAGCCTGGTTCTGAAAAGCTGCTTGCAATTTTTGCAAACATGGAATACATACCGTATAACTTAGCAGAACATGGTTCAATTTCCTCTTCTGTGAAATGAGAGTGTTGAACTAAGTCCCTTCTAGCTTTAAAATGCAAAGGTTTTATGACTCTTAGATTCTCAAGTGAAAAATGATCTGAGATCCATGAATGTTTTTCCTTGCCTGTGTTTGGTCATGCCTAGTTATTTAAAACCCCTGTGCCGGCCATAGCTGCCCTCACCACCCCTGCTTAATCTCACTTCCTCTCAGCTCCAACAAGGCAGAATTTAATACCCCTGTTCTCTATTTTACAAGTTATTATTACCTTCAAAAATTCATATCTGCTATATTTGCATTACTTTTGTTTTGTGTTGTCTTGATTTTCCTTTTCACTATGAAAAGCAAAGCAAAACAGACAAAAATTTTTCCCTTTATTTGAAAAAAATTGTAACATCAGGCAAATAAATGATCAGTAAATGCTATCGTTTAAATGTTGCTGAAAAAGACATTGGATGGAAAAATGGGATAGGATTCTACAGTGATTATAATTCATTTGCTCATGGTGTTTCAGAGGAGGTTGCCATTGATTTATATAGCTCCATAGTTTCCATATATTATTAAAAATTGGCTGATAAAGTTCTGCCCTATTCTCTTCCCATTTTTACTGCTTCATTCAGAGTTTGATGCTAAAATATAAACCAATGAAATATGCATGATACAGATTTCATTATAAACTGATTCCATTTAATTTAGCCTCCATGGTGACTAGTTTCTGAAATTAGGCACTTTCTATACCAACACTAAAAGCTCAAAGCCTTTATTCCTCTTCCTGTATTATAGAAAATCCCACGGAGAGGAGTATTAGGTTTAAAATTCAGGTGTTTACAGTTATGTGAAATAAAACCTCAAAGTCTAAAATTCATTAAACTAAAACATATTAAGTCAACTTTAAATCCCTTTCTTACTTAGTGCTTAAAAAAATAACACACGCTCATTAGTCTTCCTATTCTTGACAAATATGCAACCTGGAGTTGATTTTTCATTAGAAAGGAGATTAAATTTAAAAACAAAAACAGTGGAAAGTTTAAGCGATACTGAGTCATATTACATTTGGATTCTAAACTCTTCCTTTGCAATTGTTAAATAATTAAATAAATCATATTTTAGTATGGTGCTTTAGCACCAATATGATTATATTGCCTAACACAGGACATGATTTTTTACCATTAATCATACATATTAATTGGGAGTCATTTCAAAACCAATCAAGTGGTAGGTGCTTACTAAATTTCTATAATGTGATCGGTGTTGTGTTTGGTTCTACAGAACAGTAGCTTTCAAACATTTTAAACTAAGATCCACAGTTAAGAAACACATCCTCCAAAGTGAACAAGCATATATACACACATTTCAATAGAAATAAAAATTGCAAGAAACAAACCATAATATTTGTGAAATACTCTAATATTGTCTTTGCCTTCCACTGTTATTTTATTCTATGGCAGTAAAAATGTTTATTGAGACCTAGGACCAGCATATTAAAAAATGCTACTGTCAGAGTTCCTGCTGTGGCACAGTGGGTTAAGAATCCAGCTGCGGTGGCTTGGGTCACTGTGGATGCAAGGGTTAGATCTCTAGCTTGCTGCAGTGGGTTAAAGTATCTGGTGTTCCTACAGCTTCAGGGTAGGTCAAAGCTATGGCCTGGGTAACTTCCATATGCTACACTGGCCATAAAAGATAATACTACTATAGTACATAAGGACTCTGTCTTCAAAAAGTTGTAACTAGGTCAGGAAAGAAGAATAATATGAAACAAAATATAGTTTAATATCAGTCAGTGAAATTTTCTTCAAAAAGATGATACTTGAGCCAGACTTTGAAGAGCAAGAATGTGGCAAAGCAAAATTACAAATGGGAAAGGCCAAATCACAGGAAGGAACATGAGTGTGTGTGTTCCCAGAATAATGAGAGGACAATCCTGGTTGATGAGCATGACATCCTTTGGGCACTAGAGAATTAGGCAGAGAATTTTTTTATAGTTAGAAGCCTAATGACAGTAAAAGAGAGAAATGTACACCTAATATAGAAGAAACTAAATTTTGATCATTACAAATGCATTGATGAAATGATATTTAAGTAAGATTATAGTATGAAAAAAATATACAAATGAATTATGGGACAGTGATTATGCCCCACAGAGGGAGGAAGGCTCACTGTGGCAGTAATTCTGATGTCATGTTACTTGAATCTGGAAAGATATGATGAATATTCATTCGTTAAACAACTATTAAATAAACACCTACTATTACACACTGTAATGTATATTGGAAATAAGTGGCAAACTGGTCAGAGTACCTACTTTTGTAAAACTTAATTCTTAATGAGAGGAAAAAGGATAATATTAAAGAGTAAATAAAATAATTTTAGATAGTAAAAGTGCTCTGACAAAAATGAAGCTGGGTTCAGAATTACAGTTTTTAAAGTTCTGGGGATGAGGATCATTTTAGCCGCAGGGCAGCAATGCAGAAATGGGGAAGAGAAAGCAAAGCCCATACTAGGAGTTTCAGTTCCATATCCGATGCTTGCATGTCACATGGGGAAGAAAAAGAATCGACATATATGGACATAAGGCCTGGACCATGAGAGCATAGATGACTTGTCAATATGAAGATAACATGAAGAGAGATCTTAATCTATTCCATGGGCTGTGGAATTCAGAAGGGTTCTCCGTCTGACTCCAATGAGTCATGTAATTAAATAGATCCTAAATTAATTATTCCTAAATCTTTAAGTGTCCAGGTAGTCTAGGTGCCGTACGGGTTACCAAAGGTTTGTTGAGTTTCAATTAAAGTCATAACAGAGCAAAGCAAAAGGAGCATTTGTTTAATGGCAGCTTCAAGGTAAGGTCAGTAAAAGCATGGTCCACATTTTGGCTAAATCGGGATCTCTAGGGATTATTGTTCACAGTGCAAAAGATTGGTCTCTTACCCCAAATCTACTTGATCAACTTCTTTTGGATTAACTGAAAAATCTACATTTATAGAAAAATACCCCAAGGGTATCCTAAGACTATGCAGATTTGTGAATCACATTTATTTTACAGTTGAGTGAACTGAAGCTAAGGAGTTAAGTAAAGTTTATGTTCATACTCAGTGGTAGAGGTAAGATCAGGATCTAAGTTTTCTTCATGTTGAAAGAGAATCATTTTTTATACTTAGACATACTTGACTCTGTTTTTCACTAGTTATGTGACCAACATCAGATTAAGGTCCCTGAGCCACCAAGTCCTTTCCTGGAAGTGACAAAATAATACTGACTTTAAAATGTTCCTTGAATTGTTTTCAGGAATCAAGATTTTTTTTTTAACCCCCAACACTGGCATAAATAGTGCTTTACAGACTGTAGCTATTGCTGCTGTCTTTGCTATATTGAGGTTAGTAGAGCAAATGATCAAGCACTTGGGCTCTGAGGCCAAATGAGGTATGATCAGATCATAGCTTTGCCATTTGCTAACTCATTGATCTAGGGGGAAGTGTTGTGACCTCATTGTGTCACATTCAGTAGTGGTGACAGTATATAACCACATTGAGATTTGTTGTGAAGATTAAATGAATTAATACAAGTAAAGCACTTAGAACAAGGTGTGCAATGTTCTCATCTATAAGTTCTCAGTGTACCACTATTATTATGTCCTTACACAAAAAGAAAAAGAGAAATAGCCTCATGGAGGTCATTGCTCATGGAGATGCTGCTGAATAGTCAGGCAATTTCTGTGAGAGAAGAGTAAGTGTGAACCGTGGAGCATTGAAAAGAGGTCAAAGCAACCTTAAGAGTCAGATGTGCTTGGGTACCTGTATCTCCTGTATGTAGAGCTGTCTCCTTGTATATTTCACATTTAGGTAAGACTGAAAATTGGGTGGACTGAAAGTTTCCTCTGGGTGTCCTTGTTCTGCTGTTTATTTTTCTCAACTGTCTTTCTCCTTCTTACAACTTTTCTCATTCCTCTACTCTGGCAACTTTGTGTTTTCTTTGTATTTCCAGAAAGCCAGTGAGTCGGAACTGTGGTTGTTACATTTAAAGATATTTTATAGTTTATTGGCACTAAAACTATCATATTTATGAATCTATAAAACAAAATGATCATTCCCAAAGAGGATAAACTATTTTGAAAATTATCCTGTTCATTAAAGAATTCATATCAGCAACTAATTAGGCT
The DNA here is from genome assembly GCF_054392235.1 of Sus scrofa. NCBI lineage: Eukaryota > Metazoa > Chordata > Mammalia > Artiodactyla > Suidae > Sus > Sus scrofa. The sequence continues at coordinate 31,189,883 of NC_139393.1, forward strand.
CCTCCTGTATGTAACAAACATAATCAGCTTCTTTTATCTTAAAACATTTTCTGTATTATTACAATTAGGTTAAAAGAGTGAGTTACATCTATATATGCACATAAAAACAGGCAATCACTAAGTCCTTATGATTCTACTTTTAAAAACCATCTCAGACCAGATATTTATGCGTTAGACCTATAACTCCTCTGCCATCACGATCTAATTAGCGGTGTCTTTCTCTAAAAAACTATTCTAACAGCCTTCCACTAGGCTTCCTAAAGCATTCCCCATACACAAACGTGGTGATTGTTTAAAACCACAGATCTCTCCACCTCACTCCTCTGCTTCAGGCAATTCAAAGGTTTTCTATTACTCTTAGGACAAACTCCAAATCCTTTAAAATACCCACGTAGTATTTACCTCCCCCTTGCTTCCTGTTTATTCTTCAGGACTTCTACTGAATTGAACCACCAGAAAACTTTTTCATTCTCTTCATCTATCACCAACACACACAGTCACAGATACCTTTTTTCCTGCTACTCTTATTCTTAAACCTAAATGAAATTTAAGTTTTAAATCTTATTTCTCCAAAAAGTCTTCTCTTATTTCATAGTATATGTTAGTGTTTACTTTTTTTTTTTTTTTTTGGTCTTTTTAGGGCTGCACCCGGCTCATGGCAATGCCAGATCCTTAACCCACAGAGCAAGGCCAGGGATCAAACCTGTGTTCTCATGGATACTAGTCAGGTTTGTTACCATGGAGCCATAATGGGAACTCAATTTTTATGCTTTTTATCAGCCTAGCACCTAAGAGTATGTTTTTACTTTATAGTCATCATGACAGCTGAGGCCAAATAATAAATTCTTTAAGATTTGTGGTCCACATTGTGGTTAAACTCCATGACGTCAGGGTCGCTGCAGGAACTGTTCAGTATTACAAGTGCTGGAAAAGTGACAAGCACAGAGAAGGAACTCAATAAAAAATTTGTTAAGTGAAGAATACATGAATGAATAACATGTAAGATTGAAATTTTTTTTAATGACAAGTTGATATTTATTTATTTATTTTTTAATTTTATTTTATTTATTTTTTTTGTCTTTTGAAAGCCGCACCCATGGCATATGGAGGTTCCCAGGCTAGGGGTCGAATCAGAGCTGTTGCCACCAGCCTATGTCATAGCAACAGCAAAGCGGGATCCCAGCTGCATCTGCGACCTACACCACAGCTCACAGCAATGCAGGATCCTTAACCCAATGAGCAAGGCCAGGGATCAAATCTGCAACCTCATGGTTACTAGTCAGGTTCATTAACCACTGAGCCACAACAGGAACTCCAGATTGAAATTTAAAAATTAGGAATGTACTACTGTTAATTATAGGCACTACTTAACACTGGGTAAGGAGATTTTAACAAATTGAAAATTGCATTAGAACTGGTAACACAAATGTGTATATAACAATAATGGAATGAATCTCTATTGGTTTCTTCTGATTTTCTGATAATACTTGCATTTCCTTATTGTGGTAATGGCCTTAGTGTAGCATGCCTACCAATCGTTATTAATTTGAGTTAATGAAGATTTAAGGAAGGATTTGTAAGTATTGTCCATTGGTACCAAATGAAGTGAATAAAATGGTCTGCAACATATCTTTTACTGCTAAGAACAAGCCTTCTAAATTATTGATCAAATGGCCACAATGACTCTAACCTAGATGTAGGTTATGAGATCAATGTTAGCCAATCAGGACTTTCTAATGAATAAATAGTTGATTATGGTGTAAGCACATGATCTAAACAGAGCTGATCAAAATTTAATTGCAGTGACCTATAAGAACATTTAAAGTGTGGATCTTCCTCCTTCTGAGATTATAATTCCTTAATTTTGAACTTTGGGTGGTCATCTTTCCTGTGAAATAGAGACAGTCTTCTTAAAAATAAAAGAAGGGGAAGAAAACCAGAAGTAGTAGAAAAACAAAAATCACCCAGATCTAGTTGTCCTTAAACTGGGATACATTACATGCCAAATTCTTAGATCAATATTAAGATTCACTTTGAGAACACTAAGAGAAGTAAGTCAGAAAGAGAAAGACAAATACCATATGATATCACTTGTATGTGGAATCTAAAGTATGGCAGAAACGTGTCTATCTACAAAATAGAACCAGACTCATTGACATAAAGAAGAGACTTGTGGTTGCAAAGGGGGAGGGGAGAGGGAGTGGGATGGACTGGGAGTTTGGGGTTAGTGAGTGCAAACTACTACATTTATAATGACTAAGCAATGGGATCCTACTGTACAGCACAGCAAACTATATCCAATCTCTTGGGGTAGGACATGATGGAAGACAGTATGAGAAAATGAGTGTATAGATATGTATAACTGGGTCACTATGCTGTAGAGCAGAAATTGAAACAATGCTATAAACTATACTCTATAAAAATAAGAAGAAATATATAGCAGTAGAGAAGTTATTCTTATAAGCAGTTTCTAGATACTGGAAATTTTGAGCCAAACTTTGTTAATTTTTATCAGGAAAGTTGTAAAGAAGATATTAAAGATGGAAGTTTAGAGTTTATGGTTTATTATTTTATGAACCATTGCTTACACTAGTCAGTGAAACCACAGCCCATATATATATACACACAACTTTACCTTATCCTTCTTAGTTTCTCTTCCTCTTATTTAAAAAAAATGATTTTTCTTATTTAGAGTGTCTGAAGTCATAAAGAACTTTTTTTTTTCTCTTTTTGCTCAACATGATAGCTAGGATGCTGAGAAATTATTTGTGAGAAAATCTCAAAGTGCCTAGATCTTTTACAGATATGTTCACCTTGAATCAATTTACTGATTCATGATCACTATGCTAATGGAAAATATCTATAAGTAGTGTGGCTGACTTAGAAGTTAATAAACTTCAAGTAGTGATGATAAGGGCACACTGGTTCACTGTAAAAGAAAAAATAACCTCATAGATAAAGCTTAGACATTCATTTAAAAAATATACTGAGAATGTGGAAGAATCAAAAAAAAAAAAAACAACAAAAAACAAAAAAACAAAAAACTTTTGTTTCTCCTATTCAGGAAAATTTGATTTGTCCTTTGTCTTATAAGCAACAGAATGCCCCAAATTAAGAGTGAAGTGGATAGCACCAAATATTTGTTTTTCAGTTGCTAATGAGCAAATAGAACTGCTCATAAACATCTGGCTTCTCTAAAGTCTCATTTTAAAAAATCATTGAATTTTACGCTGAAAGGGACCTTGGATGGAAAATATGTCCATATTTCAAGTTTTGTAGATAATGTGAAAAATGAGACAGATGAAAATACTAACAACATAGGGAATACATCATAACCCTTACCCCCTCCCTCAGGAAGAAAAAATAATTCAAAAATATAGAATTTGATTTACTCTGAAAAACTACAAACTATTTTCACACAATTAATTTTATTTTTTTATTTTTTTTTTGCTTTTTAGGGCCACAACCACCACATGTGGTAGTTCCCAGGCTGGAGGTCAAATCAGAGCTACAGCTGTTGCTCTACACCACAGCCAATGCTAGAACTGAGCTGCTTCTGTGACCTGCACCACAGCTCACACAAATGCCTTTAACCTGCTGACCAGGGCCAGGGATTGAACCCACACTTTTTTTTTTTTTTTTTTTTTTTTTTTTTTTTTTTTTTTTTTACCACTGAGCCACAGTGGGAACTCCACAATGAATACATTTTAAAGACTGAAAAACCAAAACCCCAAATCATATTCCATCTAATGTAGTACAATTTTAATTTCAGATTCTACTACCATGTGGTCTCTGCTCATGAACTGACCTGTGTGGATTTGAAAACTGAAGAATGAGAGAGGGACCATATACATAGTTACTAGCATCTTTTGTGACACATTCTTTTTGATGATGTCTAGTCGACAAAAATGAAATGAGAACCCAGGTTAATAGATATAACTTATTTAACTTTATTATAGCAATATCAGGCTCCTAGTATGATCCAGTGAACCTTAATTCCCTTTATAGATTCCAAGTCTCCTGAGTACAACTTTGAGGCTCTCACTGAGGAGTTCAATTACTGAATGAGAGAGAACATGTTTTTATTTATTTTTTATATTTTTGCTTTTTAGGACATCACCAGTGTCATATGGAGATTCCCAGGCTAGGGGTCAAATCAGAGCAGTAGCTGCTGGCCTACACCACAGCCACAGCAATGCAGATCTGAGTGGAATCTTTGACCTACACCACAGCTCATAGCAACGCTGGATCCTTAACCCACTGAGCAATGCCAGGGATTGAACCTGCATCCTCATGGATGCTAGTCAGATTCATTAACAGCTGAGCCATGACGGGAACTCTGACAAGTGTTTTTAAAATTAAGCTGAAGAAACCATCAAAAAGCAAGAAATCATCTTTATTCATATAATGGTGTTATATTTTAATGTAAAACTAAGCTTTTCACATGGGCGAGCAAAGTTTTCACATAAAGGGTCAGATAGTAAATATTTTAGGATTCCCAGGCCATACAGTCTCTGATAACCAGTTAACTTGGCCAGGGCAGCATGAGAGCAGTCGAGGACCATACATACATGCATGACTGTATTGCAATAAAACCTTATTTATAAAAGCAGGATTTGACACAAGGTCTGTACTTTGCTAATCATAGCTTAATATCATAATCTTCAATACTATCTCCAAACAGTGATGCAGTCAAGAATTTTCTTTTTAAATGGAAGGTTGGGATGGAGAAAATTCATTCTTTAATTTTGGTTCCATATTGATGTTATGGAAATCTATATTAGAATCAGTTGATTTGAAATCCAACTGATTTTTAGGAGGCAGGAATGTATTAGAGAGAACATTTTACAATTCTAAGTTGACTTTAAATATCAAAAGCCAAAGAATGAGACTAAAAGTATAAAGTGGAAGAGAAGAGGTAAAACTGTCACTGTATGAGGATGACATGATACTATATATAGAAAACCCTAAGGACTTAACTCAAAAACTACTTGAACTGATCAACAAATTCAGCAAAGTAGCAGGATATAAGATTAACATTTGGAAATCAGTCGCATTTCTGTATACTAACAATGAAATATTAGAAAAGGAATACAGAAATACAATACCTTTTAAAATTGCACCACAAAAAATCAAATACCTGAGAATTCACCTGACCAAGTAGGTAAAGGATTTATATGCCAAGAACTATAAAACATTAATCGAGGAAATTAAAGAAGATGTAAAGAAATGGAAAGATATTCCATGCTCCTGGGTTGGAAAAATTAATATTGTAAAAATGGCCATACTACTCAAAGAAATATACAAATTCAAGGCAATCCCTATCAAATTACCCATAACACTTTTCACAGAACTAGAACAAACAATCCTAAAATTTATATGGAACCACAAAAGGACCCAGAATTACCAAAGCAATTCTGAGGAACATAAACCAAGCAGGAGGCATCTCTCTCCCAGACTTCAGGCAATATTACAAAGCCACAGTCATCAAGACAGTGTGGGACTGGTACCAAAACAGACAGACAGACCAATGAAACAGAATAGAGAACCCAGAAATAAACCTAGATACCTTTGGTCAATTAATCTTTGACAGAGGCAAGAACATAAATTGGAAAAAAGACAGTCTTTTCAGCAAGTATTTCTGGGAAACCTGGACAGCTGCATGCAAATCAATGAAACTAGAATGCATCTGCATACCATGCATGAAAATAAACTAAAAATGGCTTAAAGACTCAAATATAATACAAAACATCATCAAAATCCAAGAAGAGAACATAGGCAAAACATTCTCTGATATCAACCTTATCAATCTTACAAATGTTTTCTCAGGTCAATCTCCCAAAGCAACAGAAATAAAAGCAAAAATAAACCAATGGGAACTAATCAAACTGACAAAATTTTGCACAGCAAAGAAAACCAAAAGCAAAACAAAAAGACAACTTACAGAAAGGGAGAAAATAGTTTCAAATGATGCAACTGACAAGGGCCAAATCTCTAAAATATACAAGCAACTTATACAACTCAACAGCAAAAAAGCCAACAACCCAATGGAAAAATGGGCAAAAGACCTGAAGAGACATTTCTCCAAGGATGAGATACAGATGGCCTACAAGCACAGGAAAAATGCTCAACATCCCTGATTATTAGAGAAATGCAAACCCAAACTGCTATGAGGTACCACCTCACACCTGTCAGAATGGCCATCATTAAGAAGTCCACAAATAACAAATGCTGGAGGGGGTGTGGAGAAAAGGGAACCCTCCTGCACTGTTGTGGGAATATAAGCTGGTACAACCACTATGAAGGTACCTTAGAAAACTATACTTAGAACTGCCACATGACCCAGCAATCCCATTTTTGGGCATATATCCAGACAAAACTTTCCTTGAAAAAGACACATGCACCTGCGTGTTCATTGAAGCACTATATACAATAACCAACACATGGAAACAACCCAAATGTCCACTGACAGATGATTGGATTAGGAAGATATGGCATATATACACAATGGAATACTACTCAGCCATAAAAAAAGAACAAAATAATGCCACTTCCAGCAACATGGATGGAACTAGAAACTCATCCTGAGTGAAGTAAGTCAGAAAGAGAAAGACAAATATCATATGATATCACTTAAATTTGGAATCAAGTATATGGCACCAATGAACCTTTCCACAGAAAAGAAAATCATGGACTTGGAGAAGAGACTTGTGGTTGCCAAGGGGGAGCGAGAGGGAGTGGGATGGATTGGGAGCTTGGGGTTAACAGATGCAAACTATTGCTTTTGGAATGGATTAGCAATGAGATCCTGTTGTGTAGCACTGAGAACTATGTCTACCCACTTATGATGGAGCGTGATAATGGGAGAAAAAAGAACGTGTTCATATATGTGTATCTGAGTCATCTTTCTGTACAGTAGAAAATTGTCAGAACACTGTAAACCAGCTATAATGGAAAAAATAAAACTCATTATAAAAAATTGTATTGGGGGAAGTAAATTAAGGAAGGAAGGGATTTTAAGAGTTAATGTAACTGAAGCTTTTATTCATTCTCCTGGTTCTCTACATTTGGTGACATTTCTGAATTATCAAACCAGTGCATCTATTTTGTCTGGATGCTGTCCTGTTTCTCTCAGGTCTTGCCCCTACTGTATTTATTGGAAGACAAAAACCACTGAGAATAGAATGGAAAAATATATCATCACAACATGCTCATTATTCAGATAATGGAAACCTTGTTTGACAATAAGCGAAAGAGGAAAGTTTCAGTTAAACACTGAGGGTCCAGCAACCCTCAATGACAGTATTCAATGTCATGAATACTGACATTTATATACTTTTACAAGTGAGTTTGAAAATGCTTATTTTGAAATTGTTCAGACAACTAAAGCATTGATATGCTGTGGAAACAATATAAATACAGGCTCCTCATGTTTGTGTCCTGATACACACTTACACTGTATTTTAAAATCGTTATTTTATTATTCTATCTCAAGTATTATAAAATTTATGTTTTCTATTTCTTAAAACATTAGAAATTGCAAACCGCTATTTTATATCTCTAAGTTGTCTATTTTAACTGATATTAGAAATCTGTATTTAAAGTCATATTGATTATTAGGAACTTTTATATTTTGTATGTACATGTTACATTAGAACATTCTAATATATTTCAATCAAAAAGACTACAGGAGTTCCAATGTGGTGCAGTGGGCTAAGAATCTGACTGTAGTGGCTCAGATCACTGTGGAGGTGGAGGTTTGATCCCTGGCCCTGTGCAGTAGGTTAAGGATCCAGTGTTGCGGTAGCAGCTCAGATTCAATCCCCAGCCAAAGAACTTCCATATGCCATGGGTGTGGCCATAAAAATAGTAAATAAATAGGTAAATAGACTTCAAAATTGTAATTTATTATTGGCACACCTCCAGAACTAGCTCCCCTCTCTTTCTCTTTTCTTCTCTTATTTTGTAATATTGGCCCTGTTTTGTTTTGCCTAAATACAATGTAGTAAATAATTTTCTTTTGGACAATAATACTTTCAGGATATTTAATAGTATGAAAATTATTAACATCATGATCTTTCCTGATTTCTTATGCAGCTACAAATAATACCCATATTCAATTTATATGAAATTATTATCAAAGCACCAAGACTGAATTTTTGTATTCACTGATTACATGCTTTGTGATAAAATGAACATATTACCTGCAAATAACATAAACACTTATGTCCATAATATCTGGCTCTCTTACAGTTACCTCCATGGCAGCATTTTTAGTCATAACAACATAAGTATATTCAGTATTAAGAATGAGGTGTGACTTTAAGTTCACCTTTCTAAGTTGCATTTTTATAAACAAAGTGTTGATTTTTCCGTAAACTGATTTATTGGCATACAGTTCTTCCTTTAAAATCTAGAGGATGAGTAGTGGTATCCCTTCTTTCTAGTTTTATATGTAAATAATCCACATTAGTAGCATTTATATCTTTATATATTTAGAGATATTTTATCCCAGTTTTAGCTCCCCTGAGTTTTAATCATCCTGTAGAGCCTTGATGGATGGACCCTCGACACACACCCAAATTTGGTTTAGCTGTCAAGACTTTGTATACACATACTAAGAGGATATAGAAAGGATTATTTCTCACATAGTTTTGCAAGGAACTTTTTGGGGAGAGCAAAGAAGGCTTCCACACTGGACTGAAAATGGCTTGAGAGAGCCAAAAAAGACACTGGATAACTTTGGTGGGGTTTATGATGGTCAGGGGGTAGCGGTGGGGTTTTATTATGGTCAGGGGGCAGCCAGGATGAAGGGTGTCATACAAAGGCCAGGGCTTTTTAGATTGAATTTCTTGCTGGCACCAAAGGAAGGAGCACCTGGGCTTTCTCATCTTACGCAGATGGACAGAAGGGGAGGGAGAAGTTACAGGCACTAAAAACTGTCAATGGTCATGTCCAAATTGGAATCAGATTGTTACGCAATGTCACACCATAGTTACTTTAGAAAAGGCCAAGAATAGGGCAGCCACAATGTTACTTCCTGAAACTTTCTATTTTCTAAGAAAATCTTACAAAAATGAGGAATAAAGTAAATCATTTTGCTTTGCTTTTATTTTCATTTTGGAAGAGTTCTTTGGCCTGTTAGATTCCTGTTTTACTCCATGATGAGCATTCTGATTGTGGGATTAATTCTGAGAGTGCTAGAAAATAATTGAGCTCTGGGGGAGGAGAGATTTGTACAACTAACATAAAAAATAGGCCATGTTACTCCCCTTCATTATCAAGGGATTAGCTTGTTCCTACCACATTTTGGACAGATTGCATGTGTCTGATTCATTTTTCTCCTTCAATTTTTTTTTGGGGGGTAGTGGGAGATGTTCATGTCAATCTAATATATATATTAGAAAATAGCTATTGGCTCTTGCCAAGCCATGAATAATAGAGTGTAGAATAATTTTAGAAATAATTCATTTTATCTACCAACCCAATATCATCAAAATGTAGCAATAATAAATTAAATTAACAATTCAATCAACAAATATTTAATAAATACCCACTATATATGCCGGAAACCATGACAAATACAAAAAAAAGATATTGGATTATGTTACCTCCATGAAAAATGTATTTTCTAAAGGAAAATAAATTCAACATATCTATTGATAGAGGCAATTTACACTAAATATAATAGTGAAGTCCAACAAGTGTGTCAAAAGGCACAGCGTGACTGTACAGGTGGATTTCATTTTGGTTGTACTTGCATGGAAAGATAAATGCCAGATGGTTGAAGACAAAAGAACTATGGTGTGGTTGGGGGATGAGAGTTGAACATAATTTAAAGATTTATTTTTCACAGTGGAAAGAGAGAGGCATTCCACGAGGGGTAAAAACTTAAATACAGAAAAGTGGAAAAACACAGGGTACACTTTGAATTGGTCCATCATACTTTTTTTTTAACCTGGGACACGACTGGCTTACTTACATTTTTCTAACAAAATTGTTTATAGCACCCTCTTTTACTTAAAAATGTGTGTAGATTTTGGACATTAATCATATGATCATTCTATCCTAAACGATTATCAAGAATACAGATTATGTTCAATTAAAAAGTTAAAGAAGGAGTTCCTGCTATGGCACAGTGGGGTAAGGATCCAACTTCAGTGGCTCAGGTTGCTACTGAGGCAAGGGTTCAATCCCCAGCCCAGTGCAATGGGTTAAGGATCTGGCATTGCTGTAGCTGTGGCTTAGTTTGCAGCTGTGGCTTGGATTTGATCCCTGGCCTGAGAACTTCCATAAGCTGTGAGTATGGTGAAAAAAAAAAGTTAAAGAGATGATAAGGATTGGCAAATAGTTTGTGGAGAAGCTACTCTAAGTGATATATATTTTCATCCCCATTTTATTCATGAAAAACTTGAGGCTAAGAGAGGTGACATGACTTTTCAGAAATTTGTCTGTGAGGAAGAGAGAAGCTGACATGTAGACCATGATCAATCCAACTCCCAGGTCCATGATCTGGTAGGGAAATAAACAAATGATAGATGAAAGAGAGAGAGAGAGAGAGAGAGAGAGAGAGAGAGAGAGAGAGAGAGATAGATACCTGGAAATCAAGGTAGAGAAATTTACAATGCATAGCATTGTTGAGGTTTAATGGGATAAAGTCTTTAAATATGGTTGTGTTAATTGACCACCTTGAATAAGAAAGAATCAACGATATAATAGGAAAGAAGTAGATAAATCTGAGTTAATGAACTGGTGAGTAATAAAAGAGATACAGGCAGCAACAGTAAAATTCCCTTAAAAACAAACTTGGCCATGAAAGACAGAAGATTGGTTTAAAAACATAGAAGATTTGAGAGAGGGGTTCTTGCTAATTAGTGAAGGGAAAGTTTGAATCATCTGAAAACACAGAGATACCAAGAGATTGAATGAGTGAGAGGGGAAAAAACAAGGGAGGGGAGGAAATTTGTCACAAGACAAAGTGCAGACGGCCTAAGGGCTTGAGCTGAAAAACACAGGTGGAGAAAATACAAGCATGACAGCTATAGGAATCCAGTGTCTCAAGTGAATTTGTTAGAACGTGACTAACAGTGAGTGACAATGAAGCTCCGTTTGGGTTTACTATGACTTGTCCCTTTCTTAAAGTAAATAGAAAGAACACGTTTCCTTTAAATTGAGAAAACTGCCATCCATGTCTGAGCAAGGTCAAAGTCATTAATATAGTTGAGGCATTAGGTGAAAAGATCAAGGGAACTCAGCCCAGTGCTGGTATCCAAGAAGCCCGGGCACCTGGAAAAGAATTAATTGGTGACCCAGCTCTAATTGGAGAGCAGAGTAGCCAAAATCATTAAACAGCTGATTTTCTAAAATGCTTCTATTTCTTCCAATTAACATTACAAAATCTTAGTCTAAGATTGGTTTCCTGTTATTCAGAAATAAATGGGAAAAAAATGGTACAATTTTTGAGAAAGACAGATTTGTTTACTTATTTAACCAATTATTTTAGTTGAATGTAGATACAATGTAAAGCATACACAGAAAACAATTAGTCCAATCGGCTATTAAGTCCACAGGCTATTAATTTAGATAAGAACATATATTTTGGGGAGTTCCCACTGTGACCAAGTGGGATTACCCTTGCCTCTGCAGGGGCTTGGGCCTCTGCAAGGATACGGGTTTGATCCCTGGCCAGGGTGACTTCCATATGCCTTGGGGAAGCCAAAAAAAAAAGGACAAAATTTGTGTTGTGCAAACTTTATAACATAACATCAAGGATTTGTTCATATTTTTCATATCAATAATAATATTTGACTCAGTTGTTTTAATCAAAGGTAGAGTCAGCTTACCATTATGTCTATCAAGTTATGAGATATGAGAAGTTCTCTTGTAATCCAGCAGCTTAAGGCTCTGGTGTTTTCACTGCAGTGGCTCAGGTTGCAGCTGTGCCGTGGGTTCAACACCTGGCTTGAGAAATTCCGCATGCTGCAGGAGCAGCCAAAAAGAAAAAAGAATTTTTGAGACATTGATACAGTTTTATTTGAACCTTTTGTCTTTTACATCGTTAATTCTATAAATTACATGTATGTAAGTATTCATTGTTTGTGTGAATATTCACACATCTGCTAAAAATAGATCTGGCAGGTTGATCATATCTCAGTTTTCATTAATTTTTTAAAAAGCATTCCCTTTTACCTCAATAGTTTCATGACCTTCAGTTTAGTAGGGACTATTTTCTGAAGCTCCAGATTAGCATTAAACAAGAAAATAAAAACTGAGTCTTTATCCAATAATATAATCATTTAATAACAGTCTTTGCTTCTGTGAGGTAAAACAGCTTTGAGGAAATGTCAGGAAGTTAAGAAGACCTTAGTTTAACTCAGAAATTCATAGAAGACTTATTATTTGCCAGCCTCTGATTTAAGCAACAATAAGGTTTCTGCCATCACCAAACTCTTCAACAAAGATGAGAAACAGGCATATAAACAACTGCACTATAATAAAATAGGATAAATATCCTATATTATTCTAATCATACAAATTAAATGCTATAGAATTAAAAAGGATGGATGAAGAGATTCAGTCTGTGGAGCAGAGCCAATGTGTACTGGCAAAGCCTTCAAAGAACAGTTGACATTTAAACTGGCCCTTGAAAAATCATTAGAACTCTGCCAGGCTGTGGGTGGGAAATGTAGAAAATAAAGAAAACGCATTTTCAAAGCATGTAATGTGGTCATTTTAGGGATCAGCAAAGAGCTCAGATTCTTCTTGTAGTCCTGATTCTGACTCGGTGCCCACAGGCATGTTGCCCACTCTCTCAGGACTTCAGACATGGCATAGGATTAAGGAAGGAAATTTAAGTTCATCAGGCAAAATAATATGTGTCTCAACTGTGCATCTCCCATAACTTTAGAAATTTTCCTTCAGGAAGGCATGGTCCTCATTTTACAGCTGCAGAGGATGAAGTGAGGGAAAGTTAAGTGGATTTTTAATAGACACCAGAAAATCAAGACCAAGACAGCACATATGGCAATGATTTCTAACTCCAAGTTCAGCACCCATCCCTTGGACCACACACATCTCATAACTGGAGTTTTGCCTTGTGCTAGAGAATAAATGAGAGGATGTGCTAATTTATTAAGCACATATTTATGTATGCAGAGGCCAGATCTCCCATGGAGGTTTAGGGACTGGGTTATCTTAAAAATATGAAACATATGCCTTGATATCCATTGAATGCTTATTTCCAAAGTCTTCAAAAATCATTTATTAAGGTAGCCTAAAACAGTAGGATGGAGAAACAATATTTATTGAGGATTTATTATGTTACAGAGTATGAACAAGATCTTTTACATACTTTTCCAATGTGAACACAATTAACTATATGAGAAAGGGCCAATTATTTTCATCTCCTTTATAAGTAAGAAATCTGAGGACCAAAGAGGCAAAGTCATTTGTACAGTTGCACGAGTAGTGCCACAATGATCTGACTCTAAACTCCAAATCCTTTTCACTAAATCACAGTACTATTGTACTGGGGTAAACACAATTGTTTGGGGGCGAACAATGTATTTTATGTATTCCTAGATGCTCAAAATAAAAATATATCATATCCATTGCCCAGCATTTTAACACTATGAAGGGAAATTTCAGAGAAAGTGATAGAAACTGTTATATGACAATGACGATGATAGCCAATAATTACTGAGTGCTTATATTACGATAGATGTGTTTCTAAACATTTTATATATGTTAACCAATTTGATCCTTACAACAACCCAATGGACCTTTTATTGTTCCTATGCTAGATGTGTATTTATTACATGAAAAAGTTGAAGTAATTTACCCACATACACTAAGATGGTAAGTGGCTTGAAACCCAGGCAATTTAGCCCCCTGTCTATACTATGTTCTGATGATATATCCAGAGAAAGAGAAACAAATAACCTAGTTTTGTGCCTCATAGCTATCTGATGCTTGGCTATATGTGTTTTCTGTATACGTCATTTTATTTTCAGAAAAGCTTCATACTAAAAATAGTTCAGTGCTTAAAAGGGGGATGGGAAGTTGACAGGAAACACTCAGTTTGTATATGTATATGTTATTATTCCACTTTATGCATTAAAGACAATGTCCTGAAATTCAGAGAAGTAGCCTGAACAGAATGACATAGTTAATATATGCTATAGTCATGATTTAGAAGAAAGGCCATGCCATTTTCCCATAAATTTTAAAGCTTTGCTTATAGAGGTTTAGAGACAAGGAAGTTTATTTAGGTTTTGGAGTAAAAAATAAAATAAAATTTGGTATGCGTAAATTTCTCTTATTAAACATAGACAGAACATTGAAATTTAGTATTAATATAGGAAACAATGGACACCTGAAGGGAAGACTATACCTAATTGACTTCATTTCTTTATACAACAATGAAAGATCAGAAAGAGAAATTAGGGAAGCAATCCCATTTACCATTGCATCAAAAAGAATAAAATACTTAGGAATAAACCCACCTAAAGAGACAAAAGAACTGTACTCTGAAAACTGTAAGACACTGATGAAAGATATCAAAGATGACACAAACAGATGGAAAGACATTCCATGATCTTGGACTGGAAGAGTCAATATTATCAAAATGACTATACTACCTAAATCAATCTACAGATTCAATGAAACCCCTATCAAATTACCAGGGACATTTTTCACAGAACTCGAACAACATATTTTAAAGTTTGTTTGGAAGCCCAAAAGACCCAGCATAGCCAAAGACATCCTGAAAACGAAAAATGGAGCTAGAGGAATCAGGCTCCCGGACTTCAGACTATACTACAAAGCTACAGTCATCAAAACCACATGGCACTGGCACAAAGACAGACATATAGGTCAGTGGAACAGGATAGAAAGCCCAGAATTAAACCCATGTACCTACAGCCAACTCATCTATGACAAAGGAGGCAAGAATATACAATGGAGAAAAGACAGCCTGTTCAATAAGTCATTCTGGGAAAACTGGACAGCTACATGTAAAAGAAAGAAATTAGAACTCTCCCTAACACCATACACAAAAATAAACTCAAAGTGTATTAAAGACCTAGATATGAGACCAGATACTATAAGACTCTTAGTGGAAAACACAGACCAAACACTCTCCAACTTAAACAACACCAACATTTTCTTAGATCCACTTTTTAGAGTAATGACAATAAAAACAAAAATAAACAAATGGGACTTAATCAAACTTAAAAGTTTCTGCACAGCAAAGGAGACCCTAAACAAAATGAAAAGACAACCCACAGAATGGGAGAAAATCTTTGCAAATGAATCGACTGACAAGGGATTCATCTCTAAAATTTATAAATACCACCTACAGCTCAATACCAAAAACAACAACAACAACAACAAAAAAACCCATCAGAAGATCTAAAAAAAAATGGGCAGAAGATCTAAACATACAGATGGCCAAAAACACATGAAAAGATGTTTAACATTACTCATTATTAGAGAAATGCAAATCAAAACCACTAAGAGGTACCACCTTACACTGGCCAGAATGACCATCATTCAAAAGTCTACAAACAATAAGTGCTGGAGAGGGTGTGGTGAAAAAGGAACCCTATTACACTGTTGGTGGGAATGTAAATTGGTGCAACCAC
The DNA here is from genome assembly GCF_054392235.1 of Sus scrofa. NCBI lineage: Eukaryota > Metazoa > Chordata > Mammalia > Artiodactyla > Suidae > Sus > Sus scrofa. Next base: position 31,205,527 of record NC_139393.1, read on the forward strand.
TTTGGAAAACAGCATGGAGATTCCTCAGAAAACTAAAAATAGAACTCCCATTTGATCCAGTAATCCCACTCCTGGGCATCTATCCAGAGAAATCCTTGATGAGAACAGAAGAATTATTCTTTTTTCCCTAAAGAATCAGATGTACGGAGTTCCTGTCGTGGTGCAGTGGTTAACAAATCCAACCAGGAACCATGAGGTTGCGGGTTTGATCCCTGCCCTTGCTCAGTGGGTTGACAATCCGGTGTTGCCATGAGCTGTGGTGTAGGTTGCAGACACGGCTCGGATCCAGCATTGCTGTGGCTCTGGCATAGGCTGGTGGCTGCAGCTCCGATTCAACCCCTAGCCTGGGAACCTCCATATGTCACGGGAGTGGCCCAAGAAATAGCAAAAAGACAAAAAAAAAAAAAAAAAAAAAAAGAATCAGATGTACTCCAATGTTCATTGCAGCACTGTATACAATAGCCAAGATATGGAAACGACCTGACCTAAATGTCCATCAACAAAGGAGTGGCTAAGGAAGATGTGGTACATATACACAATGGAATATCACTCAGCCATTAAAAGGAAAGAAATAATGGCATTTGCAGCAAAACGAATGGACCTAGAAATTATCATGCTAAGTGAAGTCAGTCAGACAATGAGACACCAACATCAAATGCTATCACTTACATATGGAATCTAAAAAAGGGACACACATGGAGTTCCCATTGTGGCTCAGTGGTTAACGAATCCAACTAAGAACAATGAGGTTGCAGGTTCGATCCCTGGCCTTGCTCAGTGGGTTAACAATCTGGTGTTGCTGTGAGCTGTGGTGTAGGTTGCAGACGCGGCTCGGATCCTGCGTTGCTGTGGCTCTGGCATAGGCCGGTGGCTACAGCTCTGATTGGGGCCCTAGTGTGGGAACCTCCATATGCAGTGGAAGCAGCCCAAGAAATGGCAAAAAGACAAAAAAATAAAAAAATAAATAAAAATAAAAAAGGGACACAATGAACTTCCTTGCATAACAGATATTGACTCACAGACTTTGAAAAACTTATGGTTTCCAAATGAGATAGATTGGGGGTCGGGGGAGTGCACTGAGGGTTTGGGATGGAAATGGGGTAAAATTTGGTTGTGATGATTGTTGTACACCTATAAATGTAATAAAATTCATTAAGTAATTAAAAAATTATAATTCTTCTGAATAGAAAAATTATTCCCCAGTTCATATGCCAAATGGTAATATATGGAATTATCTTTATATCTCCATTATGCAGTGCCTGCATTTGTAGAAACTCAAAATGCACAGCAGATGGATAATTGACCAGGGGAGGAATGGGTGGATTAACAAGTGGAAGACTGGTTGCATCTTGCAAGTTTAAAGTGGAATGGGAGGGACTCAAGTAGCTATAGGCCAATCTTATTATCATAAAAATAAGAAAGTAAGCAGTGGTTTTATTTTCTTTTATGCCTTGTAATATCCTATTGGTAGATTTAATTTCTACCCTCAGATCTTGAGATTCCATTTTTCAGGTAATAAAGGAATCCATTAATTAAATTCCAGGAAAATTACCTCAGCCTGGTTCCACAATTCTAGACTTACACTGTTCTATGCAGTGGCTACTAGCCACATGTAGCTATTTAAATTTATATTATTTTTAAAAATAAAAATCAAGTTTCATGATCATGATAATCACATTTCTCATGCTCCAATACAGAGAGTTAGTGGCTGCTGTCGTGGGCAGTGCAGACATGAACATTTCTGTAGCTGAAGGTTCCAGCAGGGCAGTGCAAGTTCTTGAATGGCCAGGCCAAGAGACTTGAGTCTGAGAAACTTCCTGAGGTGAAGTTAGGATTGTGCAAGGTGGATATTCGGTAGAGTCAAATAGAAAGTCTTTATACGATAGTAAAACCAAATTAAATTTAAGCACAAGAAGTGGAACCTAGAAAGAAACTCTGAATTCTAATAAGTTATCCATCCACAGGCTACATTACAGTGTGTTCATTTATTCTCTCTAGGATAAATAACTATTTGTGGAGCAAGAATGATTAGTGTGCTACAAAATCACAGAGGCACTACACTCCTTTCCACTTGGGTAATAAGAGAAGACTTGATGACTGGGCATTATTATGAAGGATGAGTAGGAGATATTTAAACCAAGAACTTAAGGAAGAAGTAGGAAAAGAAAATGGCAATTTAGATAGAGAGGGTAAATATATAGAATCTTAGAGTCTTCTTTCAATTTCACCTATAGCAATATGGCTGGAATTGAAGTATTGGTGAAGAGATAGTCATTGCATTTAATGAAAAACTTAAGAGAGGAATCAAGGAGGCAACACAATTTTAACATGATACATATGCAAGTTCTCTTAAGACATTAAATTCAGTGATGGATTACTTAGTATACACTAGAAGATGTATAAGAGAGTTATTAAAATTTGAAGAGGATCTGGTAACTTTGACTTTGGGTAATGGAAATAAATCTAAACTTACCCAGTATAAACTGAAAAAAATAATTTGCTCATATAATAAAATCTACTGTAAAAAACTTAATGAGGAAAACAAAGACCAAAGAGAGTTGACAAAAATGCATTCTAATTCATGTCGCCCTACCTAAATAAAACTTATTGAAATCATACAATGATAGACTTTGTAGTTATTTTATTAAACCCTTGTACATATCACCACTACATATCATTTCACAATTGAATTAATAGTCTAAACACTTCAGGAAAATTAGGTCCTCATCTGATATATTTAAATATATAAGGTGAAATGCTAATTGTTGTGCTAAGAATTCTTTCCAAAAATTGCTTTGTTATTCAATTGTCCTTTGCTGTTGTTGATTTACCTACCTTTCCTCATCTGTTGCTCTTTTCTCTCTCTATTGTCCTATCCTTCTTTCTGTGTATCCCTATTTATCACAACTTTTCTGTGTCCTTGGTACCATGCAAAATTACCATTTGGGAGCTAATTGGATTTCTATGACCTATAATCATTATTTTATTTGTTTATTTATTTATTTATCTTTGTCTTTTTGCCATTTCTTGGGCTGCTCCAGTGGCATATGGAGGTTCCCAAGCTAGGGGTCGAATCAGAGCTGTAGCTGCAGGCCTACGCTTGAGCCACAGCAACACGGGATCCGAGCCGCGTCTGCGACCTACACCACAGCTCACCGCAATGCGGGATCATTAACCCACTGAGCAAGGGCAGGGATTGAACCCGCAACCTCATGGTTCCTAGTCGGATTCGTTAACCACTGCGCCATGACGGGAACTCCCAATAATCATTATTTTAAAAGAATTTAAATTATATTTGAGATTCTGGCTTTTTTTCACATTGCATCATGTTGGCAATTCATGCTAGAATGATAATATGCTCCTGACTCTTTAGAATATCTTTCATTTTGTTTTAATTTTTAAGACTTTAGATTAAAATTTTAACAAAATGAAGAACTAAAAATAGTAAGAGCTATACTTCTGTGTCAATGATTTAGATGCTTGGAAAAGTTCCAGAAACTTTTTTTTTTTATAATCAAATAAGACCATGCATATTGTGTTTTATTTTGGCAGGTGTATGAGGCTGCCTGTAATAAATTAGCACATTGAGGAATATTCACATACTTTTAACAATTGAAGAGTGCAATTTATGATACTCATTTCAAGATAAAGTATAATCAACATGTGTCACTGAGGTAATTTTCCCCAAATGATCTCTTACTATCTCTTACTAAGTATCCTAAAGGAAGAAAACCCACAAAATATTAAAACTGCAATACAAATTATTGTGTCCAATCTCAGCAGATCTCAGGGAAGATGGTTAATGATTTTTATATTGCTATATTAGGTACCACAAGCAATTTTCTTTTTCAAAGAATGAGTCATTTTTTCATAATTTTTCAGGAATGAATCATCTTTCAATTCCTTCCTATTTGTTCATCAGGAAATATCTTTAAGGGGCATTTGGGTGCAGTCAATCGCTTCTGTAACATTGAAGATCTAGCAATCCAAACAAATCATTTTCATATGTTGCAGGTGCTTTCTATTAGAAAGAAAGATGCACTTTGATGTTCTTTTAATTAAGATTTCAATTAAATTAATTAGCATTCTGCAAAGAGATCATTCAGTTTCCTCTGGTTATCAACCTGTCATTTCCTGAAAGTACCAATAATCCAGTTAGTTCTGTACTTTCAGGATTTTCACTTTGGCGAGCACAAAAGCAGCTAGAGAGTGCTGGTTTATCTTTTAATTCAAACTTGCCCACGACATAAATTACACTTTATATGGCCCAGTTTAGAGAACTTGTAAACACTGTAGGTTTCACCATGGGTCATTTCATAATCCATCTAAAATGAATTTCTGTTTGGTACTTAGTTACATTTTAAAAGCCATAAACATTCTCGTTGTAATAAAAATAAAATATTGCAGTTTCACCATATTAAGATGAACCTGAATCTATGAACTTGCAGGAGAAAATCACAATGAATTAATATTCCAAAATCTAGGACCTTATTCTGGCTCTTGCTCTCACTGCTTACAAGGTCTTGGACAAATAGCTCCTTCTTTAGGTTCTAATTTCCTCATTTACAAATTCAATAAAACTGCAATTTTTATTTATGCTTTATTTTTATTAAAGTATAGTTAATTTACAATGTTGTACCAATTTCTGCTGTACAGCAAAGTGATCCAGTAACACACACACACACACACACACACATTCCCTTTCTTATATTACCTTCCATCAAGGTCTACGCCAAGAGGCTGGATATAGTTCTCTGTGCTATAGAGTAGGACCATGTTAATTGGAGAAAATGATTATCTGGGCACTGACCATGTTTTTGTCTCCCTCACCCTGTTTCTAACCTGATGCATTATAGAATAGTGTCCATTTTTATAATTAAAGTTGTAATCATCCTTTTGATATAATCACTCTGAAGTCTAGGGTAAAAAAAAAATATCCAGTAAAAGGATTATTTTTTCATGAAGGAAATAAAAAAATAAACTTTAAAAATGCATTCCTATCATTATTTTTAAAATACTTCAAAAAATACAGAAGAAACTCTAAGATATTCTGGGCCATGTTTGCCCTATTATGCCAAATACTTTAGGGAAAGTCCATTAAAATGATCATTTAGCACCTGTATGATGGCTTTCCTTATCATGTAACCTGTAATCAAAGTGCGAAGCAATCACCATGGCAGTTATAATTTACATTATGACTTAATAGCACTGGTTGTGAAGAACCACATTTGTGTAAGTGGAGTTTCCCTAATCGTTGGTTTCAAAAAGTGGGCACAATTGAATCTGGAGCCCAAAAGCTCTCCTTACTTTAAGAAGTGGATGATGGTTGAGATTGACTGAGCTGGGTTTTACATGGGATATGCTTTCCCCACTGTTATCTATTGTATAAAAAATACTCTCACAGAGCTTTCTATTCTAGGGAATTTTTTACAATCTCTTTTATCAGATCTTTTTGTCATGTGTCAGACACTTTCAATTGATCTCATCCACATTTTTACAAGCAGATTAAACATAGTGACCAGTATTTTTCCGCCTCTATTCAGTAAATCATAGTTAAATTGAATGTTACAGAGTAGCTACTGTTGTGACAACATTTAGTTAGAATAATTATTAAGAATTTCAAATTTGGTATGATAATTTGAAAAATGGAGGTTACTAAAAGACCAAGACCCTCAAATTCATCCCTCTAGCTTTTTATTAATCTTGACTTACTGAGAGGCTGGGGGTGGGGGAAGGATAAGATAGAAGATAAAATTCACTAAAAAAATTAAAAGATATATGAACGTTCTAATGAAATGTTTTGGGATATGTCAATATATCCAATAACATATATTCCCATAACTGAAGCAAGAAAAACTACTCCATTAACCCTTTTCAGAAAAAAATAGATATTTTCGCTATATCAGAAAAATTACCTACCTGAATTTGTTCACTTGTAGATAATTCTTGTTTCACTCTACTGCTTGTCATTTCAAAATGAAGTTGGGTGAAATATGTATAATCACTATCAATTGAAAAGGAATTATTGTGAGGATTAAAAGGATGAATATCGGAATCAGATAAACATTATTTAGAAGGAATTCTTAGAATTCCTATGCCGTTACTTATTATATGGTCTTAGATGACATTTTTGCATCTTTAATCCAGAGTTATCTTATCTGTAAACCAGGACTCATATCATCCCCTGTGTTTTGTAAACACTAAGGAGCTAATGCATGTACAATATTTAGTGTAGTGAATTTAACAGGTAAGGGCCAAATAAATGGTAGCTATACCTATGCTATGAGTTTATTTGTATGTTTGTGTATCAAATTGGAAAACTATGGCTTTGCTTCCACTGCTACTTTTCAATTATATTCTCCTTCTTAGCATACTTTTTTAGCTTTTAGACTACCAGTGATTCTGACATACTGAAAGGCTCGCTGCTTCTCTATTGAAATTTTACCTAGGGATAAGACATCTTGCACACAAATTTTGATGAAAAGCCATCAAAATTTACGCCCTTTGGTTTTTCTTTCTAGTGTTATATATACACATTCTGGACTTTTAATTTTTAATATGTATATTTATATATAACACATACTTTTTTTGTTTAGTTTGATTCTCCTTTCTACACTCATTAGAGATAGGAATACTTTTTTAAAAAGTTCAATGTTCTTAACTTTGACTTCAAACACTTAGAGGAGCAGGGATTGGTGCTATTTCATATTCACCATAAAATATCCACTCTAGTGAGTATGCCTATAGAGTGTATTGAAAATATCTTGGGGGAAACAGATCAGTGCCCACAACAGAGAGAACCACTTAATTAATCCCCAGTAGATGTTTCTATTCTGCCCAAAGCTTCCATTGCCACCATGCTGGGGATTTTACTCTAACTCTGACCAGTCTTCTTTAGTATGCAAAATCCCTTCCTGTGAAATTCAACAGAGGCCCAGCCTCAGGCCAACTTCTTTCCCCAGTGGACTTCTCAAAGCTTCTTTGCAACAAAGTTGGTCCCCCACTTGAAAGAAATTCAAGCGCAAAAGGCTAAGAAGATAAACTTTCCTCCACATCTTACGCTTACTAAATCCTGGTAATCATAATCAGTGATTCACATATGAACGAGGGACAGGGTTTATTTTGGAGGAGTTTTTAGTTTCTCAAGGATGATAGTCTTGTAGAAAAATAATTTGATGTTGCTTATCTTTCTAAAAGATAAATGTACAACCTCCTGTGCTACCATAGCACAGGAAAGTGGAACCATTTACTTTACATGATGAAGCATGGAAATGCTTTAGATTACCTGCTTCGTGAAGGATGAGTAGGATATTTTTTACTTAAACAAAGAAAAAGCCCAATCACAATAAAGCAAGCATAGCTAGAACCTAAAGTTCCATGGAGCGTCATGAAGCAAACTTAAATCAGGATAAGAGATTGGGTTATTATTAAAACAATGTATTCTGTCATGGAGGGTAAAGGGTCAAATTGGACAGATTAGAGAGAGCAGTGGCGGTTTAAGAAGGTCGTAAAGTCATCTGGGAAGTAGATGGTAGTCATCTTACTTAGACATAGACAAAAAAGATAAAAAAAGATGGGAGAATTTTTTAATTGTAGAATTGAAGGGTTTTTGATAAGGAAAAGAGTGGTAAAAAACAGTAAAGAAGAGGTTTCCAGGTAATCCTAAGGTAGGTGTTATGGTTGATTTTCTGTCAACTTGACTGGACTAAAGGATGGATATCCAGATAGATGGTAAAATAATAATTTTAGAGGTGACCATGAAGGTATTTTTTTCTGGAAGAAATGAGCATTTGTTTGAGCAAAGAAGTGCACCCTTACCAATACAGGTGGGCTTCACCCAGTCTCCATCCATCCAGGCTGGGTTTCATATGAATAGAAAAACAAACAAACAAACAAACAAAACATGGAGGAAAGGTAAATTTGTTCTCTGATACATCCATACTTTCTAATTTCAAACACAGGTGCTCCTAGTTCTTGGGCCCTTGAACTCTGCCTAGGAATTACACTATCAGCTTTCCTGGTTCTTCAGTTTGCTGATGACAGACTGTGGGACTTAGTCTCATGTGAGTCAAATTCAGTAATAAATGTCTTCATGTCTATATGTATTTCATCTATATCTATCCTATTGCTTCTTTTTCTCTGGAGAATCCTGAGTAATGCAATGAATAACTAGGGAGTGTTCCTACTGACAAAGGGCTACAGGTGGACAGTTTGAGAAAGAAGATGCTAAGCGCAGTTTTGGACATTTTAAGGTGACCGTACATATTCAAGGGGAGGTATCATATAAACAGCCACATGTGATGTGAAAGATGTTGATTTGTTAGTAGCATCCAAATGATAGTTGAAGTTTGAAAGGTAAGTTTATACCACATGTAAGGATATGATTCACTAAAGCAGTGATTATAAACTAAGGAGCAGTATGTCTGTGGGGTGTCAAAACCAACTAACTGGATAATTATTTTTAGTAAATCTTCAAATCAACTCTTACAACCAATCCTAGAAGAATACCATGTAACTCTGATGATGATCATCTATTGTCAACTTTAAGTACTAGAAAAGGAAAAGATGGGAAACCTTTAGTGAGATCTAACAGAAATGGAAACCTGGGAAAAATTTTGATTACAAATGGAGTGTGTGATGGACATTTCCTAATGCTTTGTCTTGCCTCAGTTTCCTCACTTGTTACATGAATGTACAGTTATTATCTGCTTCAAAGAGTTGCCATATGATGAGGTCGGATTATTTCTATAAGAAATTAGGAACATTTAAGTATTTTAAAATGTTAAATTTTATTTTTATTACCTGGGAAATTTTCAAAGATTGGTCTCAACATTGGTCAAACAAATATATCTTCAAAGGTAAGATGAATGCCGAAAGTGTGAAGGGGCGAAGTTGTATGTAAGCAATAGCAAGCAATAGGGGGTAGGGGGATTTCTCAATCTAAAGGAAAATCCAAGAGAGGGAATAATAGAGGACAGTTTCATACAGAAGATAAGGAGTTGACAATTCAGTATTAGATACCCCAAACACATTTCTATGGATAATTGTTTTTAACATAAGGCAATTTTCATTACCTACTTCCTAAGGCTATTATTTACTTTTCCTTCAAGGATGTCTTAATGGCAAGAGTGGTGACTAATTAATCTGGAAGGATAAGTAATTTGTGTGTGAATCCTATTTGAATCCATGGATAGAGTGGATCATAAACATTTAACTTAAAACATAGAACTCTATAGTTAATATATTCCTAGAAATATTTCTTCCCAACACATTGAGCATGCCCACAGAGATCTTGTAGCTGATCAAAAGTTTCAGATTCTTTTCTGTCCAAGAGAGCACAGACAAGAAAAATTAACTTCTTTTATTCAGAATCTTTCACTTCTGTTCTTCCTACTGTGATTTATAAGGAACCAATAACACGGCTCATTTGGGAAGATATGTCAAAGGAAGAACAGTAGAACTTACGGATTTAAATCTACAACAGAGCTACCGCTATGATTCAAAATAAGAATGGAAAAAAAAATCTTGGAATCTCCAACAAATAAAAGTTCTAGAATCAGAATGTAATTGGAGAGAATCACTGTCATCCCTAACCAAAAGGGAAATTAAAATTGTCTGAAGATTTCACTTCCAAATGCTGATGATCAAATGTGATTTTCTCCTGGGAAAATGTCATTTTTGTCCTTATAAAAGTTATATATTCCTGGCAGAAGAGCTTTTATAAGTTTGCTCTTGGTTAAAGGACAGTTTAACTGAATAAGTTAAAAAATAGCACATAAATTCCTCTAACAGAATATTTTATCACTTCTCTTGGCCTTCTTGAAACAGAAAGCCATCAAATTATATGTTTCTCAAGCAATTTATTTTATTGAGTATAAATTTCAGAAAACTTCTATTCAAAAGTAATCAAGTTAAACAAAACACAGTGATTTTTAAAACTTCCAGATTTAAAGAGTTGGGAGGTTTAAGATATATCTATGCTCTTCTTAATTTTCATTCAGTGAAACGATTACTGCATCTCCATGTTGAGAACTCTAGAGTCAAAAAGAGATGGGTTTTATTACTGCTCGCTGTCTATGTTACTTGGAGCACCTGAAAATTTGGGTACAGTTGATTTAATTTTTTTCTTTTTTACTATAGTTGATTTACAATGTTCTGTCAATTTATGCTATATAGCAGTGGCCCAGTTGCATACATACACACACACACACACACACACACACACACATATATTCTTTTTCTCACATTTTCCTCCATCATGTTCCATCGTAAGTGATTGGATATAGTTCCCTGTGCTGTACAGCATGCTCTCATTGCTTATCTACTGCAAATGCAATGGCGCACACACACAATCAATCAATCAGTGCTCATTGAGAAGGTTTCTATATTCCAAATATCCAACTCTTGCTTCAGAGAAAGGATTTTTCAACTAATCTTTTTTATATTTTAGGTACTTTCATTAAGTATTGGAAATATGTGAAAGTCTCTGAAAAACAAAACAAAATAAAGTTTTGCTGTTTTGAAGAGATTGCAGAAAATTTTAATCACCTCTTACAAAGGACCAGAAGTGGATAAAAGACATAAAATTTACTGCTTTCAGGAGTTACAATATTTTCTTTTCCATTTAAAAAATTTCACACCTGCTTCTAAATACTGCACAATCTTTTATTGTCCTCAGGTTCCAGTTAACTGTGTCTACTGTGAGAATTGAATTCAAGAGTTCTTCAAGTGATTTGAACAGGTGACAATGGCATTGTGAAACTAGGTCTAAATTTAAGTTTAATGAATTGCGTTCTTCAACATACATTTTTTTTCTTCTTCTCCTGGCTCCTCCCTTATAAAATTTAAAAGTATAAAGGCTCTGTGAAGTGGAAAAATAAGTCATAAAGCATTTTTATAAATTGCCTCCCCAAATGGTGTTTGATATTGATAAGTCCCAAGTAAACCTTCAAGAGTTACCATTATTTAAGAATAAAATCAAATTTGTCTTGAAGATAACATGAGAAAATATTGAGTTGTATATTGAATGAATGAATATTAAACATTAAGAATACTTGACCATTTCTCAATGAAAAAAACTATTAATAGTAAATTATATTTTAAAGGGTCCTGGTTCAATGAATCAATACTCTGAGTACCAGTCTAGTAGCTGGGTTCTATATGCTGTTTTCACTGAAAATAAAAGAGAAAAAAAAAGGTTTAAAATGTGAAATAATAGGGGAATTTATATGCTCAAAATCTTTGATGTCAGACTCCTCCAAAGTTTTGCTTCTCATTACGGAGTCTACAGAATCATGTAATATCCTACTATTACTCAAAAAATAAAGCAATGAGAGTAGATTTGTTTCAAAGTTGATTTGTCATGGGTCTTTTTAGTTGTAATGGTAAAAGACATTAGAGACTTACCGAATTAAAATAAAGCTACCCTTTGTTAAACAGTTGAAAAATCATTAAATAGGGTTTAAGAAATGAGAGAAAGCTGGTTTACTAGTCAAGTTCTAAATACTGAAGAAGACAAGTGAAAGACAGTTAATTTTACAATTTTAAATTGTACCAAATGCCCTTTTGGAATTGAAGTAATCTGAATACAATCTTAAAACATGTGGTCATAATGGATCACACTTTTGCTAGTTATTCCCAAGCGAGGACTTTATCCATACTGTTTTCATTTAGTATTGCTAACAACTCTGCTTATGTTCTTGTCAGAGTTATTACACTGCCTTCTGCAAAGAAAGGCGTTATCTGTATTCCCAACCTTCTAGAACATAATAAAGAAGCAAACATTTCTGCACAAAACCTCTTTGAGCTATTTAATTTACTTTTGACAAAAGGAGAATGACACTGAGCACTCCAAAAGAACAAAAGCAATTTTTCATACCATGAAAAGCAAATGGTAATTTAATCATTACTAGAAATAGCATGTATATATATTCAGGAAAAAGTCATCCTATCTTTTCCTTACCGAGCTAGCGTGGCTTATACACATGACATTCTAGGAGGTAACTCCATTCCTTAAGAAAAACATTTTAAAGTTTTTATTTGAGATGGAAATCAGTCAAAGAGAAAAAAAATCAATTAAAATTAAACCAAGAGTAAAGGTTAATCCTCTATATCCCTGATGACTTTCTTCATCATTATATATTACCTTTCATTCACCTAATTTTAGAAAGACATGAATATCTTTATTAAAGGAGATTTTTTAATAATACTGCATGCTATACATACATATGCAGTTCATGGAATCACTGATTAATAAGGTGGGTTGAAATAAACATAGAAATATTACATGTACTCTATTAATTTGAAATCTTACAATTGTTACTGGTGAGAATAATGAATGCTATGCAACATATTAGAAATAAATATCAGTGGGTAGAAAATTTGTATATTATAAAAATAAAATTATTATTTTAGCCTTAGGATGTTCTACATTGCACTTTCTCAGGGTAATATTTCAACTATAATCCCACAAAATATTAAGTGGTGCCCTGGATTCCAGAAGACTTAGAATTAGACTAAGGATAGGCAATATTGAGGGAACATTCTGTATTTTACATCAGTCCTACATTTTATGCCAAACCAACTCATATGATTCTAGAATAGAAAAGCTATTAGCTATCTGGTGGTTTCATGAAACCAATATACCCTTTCTTCCTTCATAAATACATACATTTGTACAGGCAATGACCTTGATGTTTGCTACACTGAACACTTGGGATAGACCATCCTTACTACCTTGTCTCTCTCTCTCTCTCTTTTTTTTTTAGGGCCTCACCCATAGCATATGGAAGTTCCCAGACTAAGGTATGAATCAGAGCTACACTTGCTGGCCTATGCCACAGCCACAGCAACACAAGATCCGAGCTATATCTGTGATCTACACCATAAGTCACAGAAACAACAGATCCCCAACCCACTGGGTGAGGCCAGGGATTAAACCCACATCCTCGTGTATACCAGTAGAGTTTGTTTCTGCTGAGCCACAATGGGATATCTTCCCTGTGTCTTTTTTAATTTACCTTTGTGATCTATGAAACAATCTGGGTCTCAACCTAAGATATAACAGGGATGGAGAGCTTCCTTAAATCCATCTTCTCCCTTTAGTATTATCCCATTCTACTTGCCTGTCATGATTTCTTCAACATATTTAAAACAAACCTTATTGTCTTTCCCTTCAAGTTATTACTTTTACTTCTGTCATTCTATTAATGGCTTTCCCAAGGGCTGGAAATTAGGAGTCTGCTTTTCTATGAACCCAGAATAAGCAGTCACCAAATCCTGCTAGTCCTCCCTACAACTCATTTTTATTTTTATTATTTATTGATCTCCATGACAGCAACCGTTTTTAAGAGATCATAACCTTAGGTAGTTTGTTGAAGTGCCCATCAGTTTAGCCATCCCATCTCACTCTCTAAAATTTGTCCTACACAGGAAATCATCCTCTGAAGCACTATGCTCAGTATAGTCTTTCCTTCTGGAGGTGCTTTAATTATTGCTCTACACATCATTAAGATGTCCATATTTATTAACATGCAGTTGTGCAAAATAGTGTTTCATAACTTTTAGTCTTTTATATTAGTATGTGCATACCATTTATCACTTTAGTGTATATATAGTCTTTATTTTCTTTTTCTTGATTAGATCTTCTAGAAAAATGTATATTTGACTATATTTCAAATGATTCATTATAGTTTTATATACTTGGTTTTTAGTTTAGTTCTATGTTTTATGCTATTTATCATTATAGATTTCTAATGTCTATCAATACATACTTTTCATGAAATTTTCTTAAAATTTATCTTTTAAATTGTTAAAAATATATAAACAGGGGAGTTCCCTTTGTGGCTTAGCGGAAACAAATCTGACTACTATCCATGAGGATGTGTGTTTGATTCCTAGCCTCACTTAGTGGGTAGGGGATTCACTGTTGCCATGAGCTGTGGTGTAGATCACAGATTTGGCTCAGATACCATGTTGCTGTGGCTGTGGTATAGGCCAGCAACTGTGGCTCCAATTCAACCCTAGCCTGGGAATTTCCATACAGTGTGGGTGTGGCCCTAAAAAGCAATACACACACACACAGCTCTTATGATTCCTATCAAAAAAAAGCACAAACAATTCAATTGAAATATGTTCAGAAGACCTCAATTGACATTTTCCAAAAGAATACATACAGATGGTTAACAGGCACATGAAGAAATGCTCAACATTGTGAATTATTAAGAGAAATATAGGTCAAAATGACAATGAGATATCACCTCTCACCTGTCAGAATAGCTATCATCAAAAAGTCTACAAATAACAAATGTTGGAGAGGATGTGAAAGAAAAGGAATCCTGCACATTGTGGGTGGGAATGTATATTGGGGCAGCCGCTATAGAAAACAGTATGGAAGTCCCGTCCAAATTAATAATAGAGCTACCATGTGATCCTGCAATTCTACTCCTGAGTATATATCTGGAAAAAAAGAAAGCACTAATACAAAAAGATAAATGAACCTCGATGTTCATAGCAGTAGCACTATTTACAGTAGCAAAGATGTGGAAGCAAACCAAGTGTCTCAACTTGTTTGGATTAAGAAGATGTGATGTATATATACAGTGGAATGTAACTTAGCCATAAAAAGAATGGAATTCTATCATTTGCAGCTACATAAATGGACTTCGAGAATATTGTGTTTGGAGAAATATGTCATAGAGAGGAGGACACTATGATATTACTTACATGTAGAATCTAAAAATAATACAACTGAATGTATATGCAAAACAAAAGCAGACTCACAGATATAGAAAACAAACTAGTGGTTACCAATGAAGAGAAGGAAGGAGAGAGGGGGAAATTAAGGAGATAGGATCAAGAGATACAAACAAATATGGATATATAAATAGATAAGCAACAAATATATATTATACAGAACAAGAAATTATAACCCTAATCTTGTAGTAACTTTTAATGGAGTATAACTATAAACATTCCGAATCTCTATGCTATACACCTGAGACTAATATAATATTGTAAATCAACTATAATTCAATAAAAAGTGTTAAACATTTATATAACCCTCAGAGATTCTCACTTTATAGAATAAAATACCTTAGGCTGCACTCAAGAATTTTCAGTCTCACCTCAAAGTATTTTCCAGCTTTAGTGCCAATATGGAATTTCTTTTTAAACTTGACTTTTCCTTCTGTCCATCATCTTCATTCTCATTTGAGCCAGTTTTATTTTCCTCCTGGATCAGTTCACTGGCTACCCTGTTTACATTCTTGTTTCTTCCTTTAGTTTGTTCTCAACACAACTGCCACTGATCCAGTTAACATATAAATCAAATGATTTCATTCCTTTGCTCCAAACCCTTTAAAGGCCACCATTTTTACTCAGAATAAAATCCTAGCGCTCCTAAGCACCTACAAAGCAAGATGATCTGACCCTGCTATCTTTCTGACGTCATCTCTTCCCAGTCTCTCTGACTCATTTAAGGCTCAAACTTCAGGGACCTCCTTGTTCTCTAGCAGAATGTCTCTTTCATCCTTTGTGCTTCCAGAATATCTGCCTTGCATTTTTCTGATGATGCGCATTTTTATATATTGTATTAAAACTACTTGTGTCTCTCTTGCCTCTCTCGTGCTAGTTTATCAGCTTTTTGAAACAATTTATTTTCTAGCTTGCATCTGGAAAATTGTCCCATCAACATCTAAATGTTTAAACAAATATGTATCTGATGTGACAATAAATGTATGTTGACTAATAATAAATGAAGTTGAGGCATTTGATTCATTATAGGCACAAATTTTTATTTTTAGTGTCTCAAGTAATATGGGCCATTATACTAGAATTTAATTTAGTTCAGTATTTAAATTTTGTTTATTTTTTTAAATACAATGATTTTTTTTTCCTTATAGCTGGTTTACAGTGTTCTGTCAATTTTCTACTGTACAGCATGGTGACCCAGTTACACATACATGCATAGGTTCTTTTTTCTCACATTATCTTGCTCCATCATAAGTGATTAGATACAGCTGCCAGTGCTACACAGCAGAATCTCATTGCTTATCCATTCCAAAGGAAATAGTCTGCATCTATTAACCCCAAATTCCCAATACATCCTGCTTCCTCCCCCTCCCCATTGGCAACTACTCATTATGTGTTTTTCTTGTAAGATTTATAGGAAATAAATTATTTACATGTACATAGGCTACCACAAATAAGTGAGTGTAAACCTTGAACAAGCATGATTTGTCTTCAGGTATGTATTTTTAATAATTTCCTGAGTCTGTTGGGTTGAGGCTGTATTTATATAAATGTTGCCTTCTAGAAACTACCAAGACCAGCAGCCTTCTCTCAGATCTCCCTGCTTAGATCTCAGAGTCCAAGCATGTAATGAACAGATTCTTAGATCAATCTCGCTCGTACGTTGTGGATAAGCCTGGCTTTGATCAGGGTGGCTAAGGAATAAATTTGAGCTGGCTGAGTACTGAAATAAAGCTCAAGCCTATGAGTCTCTCTACAAGTCATTAGCTTCCTGCAGAATGTACTGCACAGTTTCTGCAAAGGATTATGCTTCCACCTGAAAGGCAGATCCAGTTTTATCACTTTGGGTGAGAGCTTGATTATTTAGCTACATGTTATTTTTAGCAAATTCGTCTGAAGAACATTTATTAAGACTTTTTTTTTTTCCTGAAGTGTGGGAACACTTGGGAAAATTGACACTTTTGAAAGAGACACATTGCAAAAACAGTTCCATGTAGTTTTCCTTGATTGGCCCTAACTATGTTATTTCCCTATTGAGCTCCAAAGGATTACCAACAAAAAGAAACATATCTCTAGATTTTGTTTTAATTTAAACATTTTTTTTCTTTTTTTCAAACAACTAAAAATAGAACTACCATATGATCTGGTAATCCCACTCTTTAGCATCTATCTGTAGAAAACTGTAATTCAAAAAGATATATGCACCCCAATGTTCATTGCAGCACGATTTACAATAGCCAAGAAATGGAAGCAAACTAATTGTCCATTGACTGAGGAATGGATTAAGTTTTGCTACAATGGAATATTATTCATCCATAAAGAAATAAAATGATGCCATTTGCATCAACATGGGTGGACCTAGAGATTATCATACTAAATGAAGTCAGAGAAATACAAACATATGATATCACTTATGTATGGACTCCAAAAAAAAAAAAGGGGGATAGAGATGGACTTACTTTTAGAACAGAAACTGCCTCACAGAACTTGAAAAACAAAGCTATGATTAGCAAAGGGGACAGGTGGTGGGGAGGAATGGACTGGGAGTTTGGGATTGGAATTTGTATACTCAGGTATATGGAATTATTGGCCAATGGGGACCTGCTGTATAGCATAGGGAACTCTACCCAATATTCCTTAATAATCTATGTGGGAAAAGAACCTGAAAAAGAATGGATGTGTAAATATGTATAACTGAATCACTTTGTTGTACAGAGGAAATTTTCACAACACTGTAAATCAACTCTAGGTCAATAAAACTTTTTTTTCTTATCTTTTGTCTTCTTAAGGCCACACCCCAGCATATGAAGTTTCCCAGGCTAGGTGTCCAATTGGATCTGTAGCCTCTGGCCTAGGCCACAACCACAGCAATGCAGAGTCTGAGCCTCATCTTTGATCTGCGCCACAGCTCATGGCAACTCCAGATCCTTAACCCACTGAGCAATGCCAGGGATCGAACCTGTGTCCTCATGGATGCCAATTGGCTTCACTAACCACTGAGCCATGACGGGAACTCCCAATAAAACTTTTAAAATATAAAAAAATAATAACGTAGGGGCATCTGTAAAATTTTTTTCATTAATAATGATAAGCACCTCAGAAATGTAGAGAAAGTCATTTCCTTTGGCATGTTTCTTAAAAAAAATACAAAAACACTTTTCCCTTAATGTGCCTTTCCTAATGGTGAGAGAGACTCCTGTCTCACATTTCATAACTTTAGGTTTTCTGCAGATATTGGGGACCAGAGAGGCACTGTGTAATCTTGGTGACCAAATTCTGTAGCCTGCAGAACTCAGTTATCACCTGCTTAGGTTTTCAGAGAGTTAGTAAATTGCATCTGTGAGACACGGCATTTTGTGCAAATTATTTAAATGGCAAAGCTTTATATTTTCTAGAGTTAAAATAGTAATACTAAGAACTTACCCACTGTAGTAGTGTTCTAAGTATTAGGTAAAGTCATTTATTTAAAGGGTTTATTACAGTGCCTGGTATAAAGTCAGGGGTAGATTATATTGTTTTAAAATTGCCTCCTATTTATTTATTTATTTTTTCCCCTCCTCTAAATCTGGTGGTATTTGACCAAGGGCACTTTTACTCCCTACATCCCAACCCTACCCATGGGGATATTTGGCAATGTATGGACACGGTTTGGGTTGTCATAACTGGAAGAGTGGTAGTGGAATTTAGTTGAATGTGAAACACTTTACAATGCACAGGGCAGGCACCCAAAGTAAGAATTTTTGGTCCCCAAATGTCAGCGTGCCAAGGTCGAGAAACCAGCCTTAATATATGCCCTTCTTTCCCATCTAACTACTTACTTCATTCTTATTCCTCTACTGCCCTCTGCTTTTCCCTTTTACTTGTTATTATATTTTTGTCTGCATTCCTTCACAGCAATATTTAAGGAAATATTAAAATTTGAATTTTACTTTACTTTCATATTTCAAAATATTGCTGTGAAAAATGATCCACATCATTCTCACATGGTATTGAGAGAGACAGTCCTCCATGGGCCCTGAGTATCAATGACATTCCTCTTTGAGTGTCAGATGGCTAGGGTTATCTTTCCCAGATACCCAGAAGTTTCTGTAACAACTACTTAAAGTGAGGAGAGTGCATTTACCTTGTAACTGCTTGCTCCTCAAGGGAGGGGAGCTGGCTGGTTTACTGCCTGCTACAGAACAGTGCTGGACCCTTGGCCCAGGATTCCTCAGCTGAGGTGCAATATTGGATGCATAACCTTCCTCTGAGCCCATTGTGTTCTGTGGGTTTGAAGGCAAGGAGAACGAACATTACCACACTTATACCTGTACCTGTTGTTTAAGCTGTCCTACTCTGACCCATCAAGTCTTTTTATCTACTTTAAGTTCTCAGGGAGTTGTGGTGGGTTTATTCCTTGTCACCCTTGGTTGAGGTTGGGATTTTTTTTTTTTAATTTTTTAGGGCCGCACCTGCAGCACATGAAAGTTCCCAGGCTAGGGGTCGAATCAGAGCTGCACCTGCCAGTCTATGCCCGAGCCAGAGTAACATGGGATGTGAGTCACGTCTGCCACCTACACCACAGCTCACAGCAACTGGATCCTTAACCCAGTGATTGAGGGCAGGGATTGAACCCACATCCTCATAGATACTAGTCAGGTCCATAACCTGCTAAGCCATGATGGGTACTCAGGTTGGGACTTTTTCCTTACTGCATATCCAGATAATCTGTAGGTTTCAGAGTGCCCCATAGCTTTCATTCTGTGTTTGGTTTTTTCCCCTTAGTTTTTCTTTCTATTCTGATACTACAGTAATTTACGGTAACATATTTATCCCATCATCCTATCAATCATCAGTCATCCTCACTGGAAAAGCCAAGAGTGGAGCACAGATTTCTCTGACTTTAAACTCCATGCTCTTCCCACCATTTCAGGTGTGGTTACCTTCATTTTATCTTGTTTCCTTTTAACCTCTTTTCATAAACTTTTTCAAATTTTGGATTAGCTAATAATGCTCCCTTGAATTGTAATGATTTTTTTTTTTAAGTATGGAGTTAAATTTTTGCTTTGATAGAGGTAAAGTCCTTGATAGCTCTGTCTTACTAACATTTTAATTTGTAGACCATAAACCTAGAAAATACGACAAACATAGCCTCCTTCTATTTAGTAAAACTGAGACAGCCATATATATTTTATTCTGAAGCATGATTTTGTTAGCCCTAAATATGGTTTTGATAGTATGGGGAGGGTATACAATTATTCTGTGAACATTATTTTGAATATGCCTTGGTATTATATGCTTTCTTGAGATCTCATGGTTATGCAATTCAAAGATCCCAGCTTCATGGAGTTCCTGTCGTGGCTCAGTGGTTAACAAATCCAACTAGTATCCATGAGGACATGGATTTGATCCCTGGCCTCGCTCAGTGGGCTAAGGATCCAGCCTTGCTATGACCTGTGGTGTAGGCTACAGATGCGGCTTGGATCCCATGTTGTTGTGGCTATGGTGTAGGACGGCAGCTACAGCTCCAGTTCGACCCCTAGCCTGGGAACTTCCATATGCTGTGGGTGAAGGTATAAAAAGACAATAAATAAATAAATAAATAAAGATCCCAGCTTCAGCCCCTGCATCAACAAGGCTATGAAACAGTTACCTGCTGGCCAATCTTAGAAGAAAGGATATAATCCTCAAAGACTGGCCCTGACACTCAATTCATGTGAAGACAGCTACACTCAAATTTGTTTCAACTGTTTTTGGGGGGCTATTTCACCAACTTTACCCAGAAGTTAGTTCATTTATCTTCTTTCTTTCTTTTACATTTCTCTATCTTCTTATTTCCCTCACTTAAGTATATAGTTATAGAAGTATTTTATATATTTATTTTATTTTTAAAACTTTTTTTTTAATTTTTGTCTTTCCTAGGCCTACGCCAGAGCCACAGCAATGTGGGATCCAAGCCGCATCTGCGACCTACACCACAGCTCATGGCAACACCGGATTCCTAACCCACTGAGCAAGGCCAGGGATTGAACCCACAACCTCGTGGTTCCTAGTCAGATTCATTAACCACTGAGCCACGACGGGAACTTCTATATATTTATTTTAAATCAAGGTTTTACAATTCACCTAAATATTCAACTGCTTTAGTAGAGACAGAGATATTGCACAATAAATTGGAAGAAAAAATTTCCACATAGATGGATAACAGATTTACTGACTTCTTGCTTAATACTAAAATTCTTTTTTTTTTTTTTTTTTTTTTTTCTTTTCTAGGGCCGTTTCCCATGGCATATGGAGGTTCCCAGGCTAGGGGTCTAATCAGAGCTGTAGCTGCCGGCCTACGCCAGAGCCACAGCAATAGGAGATCTGAGCCATGTCTGCGACCCACACCACAGCACAGAGCAACGCCAGATCCTTAACCCACTGAGCAAGGCCAGGGATTGAACCTGCAACCTCATGGTTCCTAGTGGGATTCATTAACCACTGTGCCACGAGAGGAACGCCTTCATTTTCTTTTACTCAGTTTACCAAGGAAAAATGAAGAATGACTCCAGATCTCATTTCGGCATTGGTGCCATTCTCCAGGGTTGTTCATACATAAACATTCTTCAAGAATAAATGTTTTACATTGTTCAGAAGAGAAACTTTTTAAAAGTAAATGTGAATTTTTTTGGAATGTAGGGAAAATGACACCCCTATCACAACTACACACTCAGCATAATTCCTCTGCCATAACAGTCACACAATTTAAATATGTTTATTTTTAAGCTTATAGCTAATTCTGAACCACTGAGCATAAAATACATGTTTTAAATAACGTTCCTATTGAAAATCAATATTTCTCAGTTTTTATGAGCACAGTATGTAACATGATAAATTGAAAATAGTATTTGCGTTGAATATTCGGCAGGTACTCTTTAAGAAGCTACACATAGAATAGAACTGGTTATCTCACATCTTGTACCCTTATGATAGGCTAAAAAATAACACAAACTTTTCAAATCTAGCTTCACATATTCTGCAAATAATGTGTTTGATATTAATAATAAACACAAAATTTCTATAATATTTAAACAGAAAACAAGCAAATAAAACAGGGAAATAAATTTATAAATGCCGCCTTCTCTGGTTTTCGAATATAATGCTATATTTAATATTTTTAAAAGTTCTAACAGTGCATTATGTGGGACTATTTCGAGTTTTGAAAGCCCTGTTGAAGTCGTATAATTATCAGGAGAAGGGATTCCTAATGTTATAAAGCTTGATCTTTTTTATCATTTGAGTTATGTGCATTAGTTAAACTTCTAGTTGAACTTCTCAAACATCAGGTCACTTTATATACATATATATCATAATATATAATATTATATATATAAACTCCGCTTAGAGTCAACCTAATACACTGGAGGTACATTTTTAAATCCTTCTTTCCTTGCTCTCTCACTAGTATCTAGCTTTCAGCTTCTCTGTCTGTGCTGCATTTGTTTAACTTTGATTTTAAGGCCATTGCATTGACTGTGCACTCTGCCATGTCTAGTACATTGTGGGATAAATGGGCTTTAATCAGCTGGAGTCTTCCAGTATGCAAATCACTTCCTGGGACTAAGTTAGCACACTGGGAACTGCGCTTCCTTTTTCTGTGCACCAGAGTACCATTTAGCAAATTGCCATTGCGGTGGGCTCAGTGATACGCTCGTGCTTTGAATAAGTTAATTGCAGATTCTATGGTACCCAACTTACTCTCATGACCCAGCTGAAAACAGGAATATGGGCAGTTCGGTTTGCCTCCGAGCACAGAGTTGATGATGTATTAAGTGCTCTGAACTTTTTAGAAGTGCAGTGTAAATGAGCAGGCTTTCTTCACTTGCCCATTTGTTCTTTGTAGTATCTTGACAGGGGAGGCACAGCTCTTCCTCTGCTTGTCTCAACCTTTGGGGAATATGCTTTTTAGCAGTTGGAAAAGAATTCCCATTACTTACCTTCGTGACTTAAGGAAACTTTGTCAGCTTTGAGAAAGCTATCTCTGTGTGTCTGAATTTTGAGGATGAGATGGACACACTATTCATTGGCTTGATTTTTCTAGGTTTTCTAAGTCAGTTTTAAGTACTCTAGTAAATAAGGAAGCATACATTCTATTTAGGGGTAGACGCAATAAGTACACTTTGCATGTTTTCCTGATATATTTCAACAAATAGAACATGCAATTGAAGACATATGAGACATGGACTCTTCAATTATCTGCTATGTGAGAGGTGAATTTTGGAAAGGGAGAAGGTCAAATGAGAAGAAAACAGCTCAAGAGCTCAAGATCAATACCGTCTTTTCTTTTCTTTTCTTTTCCTGGCTGAGGATGCCAGCATGCGGAAGTTCCTAGGCCAGGATCAAACCTGAGCCACAGCAGCAAGCCAAGCCTCAGCAGTGACAATGCTGGATCCTTAACCCACTGCACCACAAGAAAACTCCAATGCCATCTTTCCTGAGTAGCATCTTGGCTTTTGAGCACTGGTAATTAACATTTTTTTAACATAAAATAATTCTTTTTCATTAGATAACTTTTTTTGACTGTGGAGCCACACTGAATGTTAGGATGTTGAGGTCTTTGGGGAAAAAATATTCAGAATTTTAGAACAATTCAATGAGGGGGGAAAAAAAGGTGTTTTTTGGAACTAGAGTGCTTGAATATTTCCCCCAAATTGTGGAGACTGGCAGGCATGGACCCACCAATCCCCCTCCCTCCCCTCACCCCACGTTGGAAAAAAAAAAGTACTCTCTTCCATTCCATTTATGAGAAGACTGCCGCTTTAGGGCAAGCCCTGACTAAAATAATTATATATAAATTTATCCATGAATTTTAAAGGAAAAAACAATATGCAATATTTTGCTGAAACATTGCATTTTTCCAGTAACAATTGCTGTGCCGCTTGGGTATGTAACTGGTTAGCCACAAATGTAACTGAAAAAAAAATATTGTCTATCTTTAAAACATATGGGATTCTGAAATTGTCTAAATTAAAACTGCATACAAAATAACTGTCTTTTACACCAACCTATATTCAGAAATTATAGTAAATACACACACATATATATACACATATATATATGAATATATATGTACTGTATATATTCATATATATATGTATATTACATTCCTATTTTTGTCTCTGTATGAATGTATGTATACATAATTATGGAAACATGCAAATTGGGAAAAATTGCACCACCAAACAATAATATATACTTTTCAAATGCATTTGTTATTTCAGCTACAGACAGTGGTAAAATGCTTATGATTTTTCAGAATTTATTCCTATATCTTTTTTTTTTTCTTCTTCTTCTTTAAATGCACACTCTTTTAAAAACCAAGCTTTTTATATCCTGGTTAAAAAGAAATATATTGGGTTACATTTGGAAAGAGCATGATCTGTCACTGCATTTTCTTGTGACTGTCAAGAGCCTTCGTTTCCTTGTGTAAGATCAGTGTTTATAAATCACTTGCTTTCTAAGCAAGCACTTAACAGACATCATCTCTAGAAACATCACAATATTCCTTTGAGGGTGAAAAGGAGCAAATAGCATTCTTCTCACTGAGGCTTTCAGTTGACTTACTGAAACAAAGTGATGCCTGTCTCAAATTACACAATAAACTTAGAGCAACAATTAGAACCCAGGCAAATATTCTCAATACTCTTGGTTGCAACTGGTTTCTCAGTGTGGCTGAATGTCCTTCACTTTTTGCAAGAGGGTGTGGGAGATGGAACATTTACGATAAAAATAGGTACATATTTCCTCTAGCAATACCCTTGGGTTAATGTGAATTTCACTTGCATGCCGGAATTCCTCATCAGATTTAAGCAGAGGCCCACCGCCTAAACAAAAACATAACATTCACCATATTTCTGCTTCAGTTTTATTTTTATACAGCCCTTCTCTTTCTACCTGGGTCAACTGTGACAACCAAGATGGCAAATTATTTTTTTTGTTTGTTTAGCCACCCTCAATATCTATCTATAATCATGTACAGTTTTTTTTTTTTTTCTGGAACATTGTGACATTTCAAAGTGATGTGTTTCCTGGGTAAAAGGACTCTTTTATTATGTAAAGGGGTTACTACTGGGGTTAGCAAAATTAATGCATAATGTCATACATGGTTGTTTGGACCTTAGTGGAGGCCACTTACAGCTGCCCTTAGTGTTTGTTGTTGGCTATGAATTAATCTTCTGTTCTAATGTGACATGTTCAGTAAAATGACATGGATCACTGGCTGGTTCAAGTTTTCCACTATAACAGTATGAGGTCAATAAAAAATAATTCTTCTCAGTCTAAAATGTTCCTAAATTGTGTCCATGTAAAAGCAAATGTAGTGTTGACTAAATTTCTGTTACCTACACACTATAATGATATTTTAGCTGATTATCAATGACTCCTCCCACACCGAGAAGAAAACCACCTTGTTAACTTTCATAAACATTGGGTTTCTGGAGAAAAGACATCTGAAATTTCTATTGTGGCCAATATAGACTTTTATATATTTTCCAGAGTTCCAATAGTTGGATGAAAATGCATGTGGGTGCACTAACTTTTTTCTATTTGTCACTTTCAGAAATTCAGTGTATGTCTGGGATTCAACATATCTTAAATAAAGATGCAGGTTGTCAAATATTAAAATTAGTTAAAGCATTGTTGGAGTTCCCTAATGGCTCAGCAGGTTAAGTCACTGCTTTGGCTCAGGTCCTTGCTGTGGCATGGGTTTACTCCCTGGCCCAGGAACTTTCATATGTTGCTAGTGAGGCAAAAAAAAAAAAAAAAAAAAAAGCATTATTTTACAATTTGAGGCATAAAGATTTAATTGAGTCAAATATACTGAACTTTACTACCCCTGTAAGAAGAGCAGCCCCTATAAGAAGAGCGGCTCAACTCTTACTCTCTTTTATGTTAAGATTTTCCTTTAGATTCCATTAGAAGCAAAGGTTTCTCAAAATGGGGAATAAAAGAGGTGACTTCAGATCCATTAGTTGAAGGTCTATGTGTTTTACCTTTTTGAAGTACCTTAAATAAACTGGACTGAGGCCAGAGATCTCTGTTTTCATCTTCATATTTATGTTATGGGACCACCTTTCACTAATATTGTCAGGAGAACCACATTAGAACATTTTTGAAAGGACCTTGCAAAAGATTACTCATGATTACCTGTTTTTTGTTCATGTACCTGATTCCTTACAAATAATCTCAGATTGTATGGCAATCATCAATGAGAATTCTGAATGCAAACATTTGCGTGTGTAGAATTGACAAAGTAGGATAGTCTAGTTGTTAAATTCATTTTCTTAGAGCATGATCATGTAGGTCCTTGAGCAAGTGACCCTTTCTCGGGTCCTATTTGCCCATCTAAGATGAAGGAAAAAACCGTAATATTCACCTCAGCAGTGGTTTGTTATGCACTGAGGTTCTAGCTTCAAAATAAATAGCACAGTGCCTGGCACAGCAAGTGAACATAGTAATCAATAAATGCTGTTACCATTATTACTATTATCATGGTTATTCCTTTGTAAACTTGTTTATAAATTCATCCCTGGTTGTTTATTGGGTCTCTAAAAGAGGAAAATAATTTGAACAGAGTAGGTATAAAAATACAATTCTGAAAGGAACCAATCTTACTATGCTTCCTTTTGTAAAATTATTTTAACTTCTGTTGTGATCATAACAAACTCATCTGCCTCATTGTGATCTCATGAGAAGTATATGAGATGGTTTCATTCAGATTTCACTGATATCTTAATGCAACCACTATGGTTCTTGCATTGAAATCATAATCCTATGTTGGGAAGCTATCATGCTGTACTGTGTCAATGCATACTAAGGGAGTCCTTGCGCACAGACCATTGACATGATAGACTGTAATGGCTCTTTCCGAGTTGCCACGGTCCACTGTGTCAATGCACACCAAGGGAGGCTTTAAGGCACTCATCTGAGACTGCACGGTGCTCTTCCACTAAGGGGAGGAGGGGTAGTCTGGTGAATATCTTGATGACAAGCTGGTTGCTAGGTTTTCTCTCAATTTTCAGGAGTTTCACAATGATACTGTGATTAGTGTGCATGATGCTAGTGGAAGGTTCACGTTTCATTTAAGAATATATTTCAATTGTCATCTTCCAAAAACGCAAGTCAACTTCAAAAAGGCTTTGTCACTACCTGTCCTCAATATACCTCTGTTTGTGATTTCTTACTGAGACCTGGATTACAAATAATGAAGTGTTTTCCTAAATGCATTTCTAAATGGAGAAAAGAAATCCAACTACACTTTCAGGACATATTCAAAATGTTAAAGTTAAGGAAAAAAATATAGTCATTTTCAATGTCTTTACCCATCCATGACCATATGAAATATTTTTCTTTGCTGTGGAAGAAACTAAGCTTGTACACAGGGAAAATCATTTTTTTTTCCTGATTTTTAAATGTGTTTGCTTAAATAAAAGCTACAACCACTTTTACATATTTTGTAATTAACTAAAATTACTAACCAATTAGGGAATCCAATTTACAAAATGTTTCTAAGAGTAAAGATCCAGTAAAGTTTAGGACATTAAAAAAGACTTTGCAGAGTTTTAGCCCTTACTTCTTCTCAAGGTTCGACCTTGGCCAAGTTTGATGTTGCCCTTTTACACCGATATGTATTTCTTTCACTTCTTTCCCTTTACATTACTTTTCCAGGTGTGTGAATTATTTTCTTAACCTATTTTTTCCTCAGCTGAATGTCAGACCATCCTTTTTAAAGTTTTAACTTAGAGCTGCTGTTACCACTGTATGATTTGTTCTGTTATTAAGCATTCAATGAGTAAGAATAATACCATTGTACAAAAATTGTCTTACAATCCAACTTCTTAAACACCAAAGACATTAGAGTTAAATAACAATATTTTTGTTGTTGCTGTTAAGAAAACTTTTTGTATAACCCATGGCACAGAATTATTTTTATTTTTATTTGAAAAGCTGTCTATGACTAGAACCACCAGTGGCCCAGAAGCAGTGAAAGTAAGTGGGGAGACCAATTAATAATAATAAAATAACAATAATAGCTAACATCAATACTCCAGTTATTCTTTATCTGTCCAACCAGATCTATTCTTTCTTTTCTCTGCTCTGTTTTGTGTCTTGGTGGGTTGACGCCTAAAGGTTTTATTGCTTCAGTTTCCCTGGCCTTTGGTATCCAGGTGGTTGCAATCAAAGAGAGGCATAGCAAGAAGTATGAGAGAATGAGAAGGCAGTCATCTATTCTTCTCCTCTGCTCTCTTCTGCTTCAACTCAGCAGCCTGGCAATGGCTGAGGGTCAGTTCTCAGGCCCCAAGAACAATGTCAATCTATAGACAGAGATGATTTCTTGCTCTTGCTAGTTCCTGGTCATCTTAACATGTATTTTTCATTTCTTTACACTAGGACACACATCCATAAGTGATCTCATCATTAAAGATTTGCAGTTAAGCCCTTCAAATAGAATTATCTTTACTCTTAAGACTACTATTGGAGTTTCTGTTGTGGCTCAGTGGTTAAGGAAACCATGAGGTTTTGGGTTCGATCCCTGGTCTCGCTCTGTGGGTTAAGGATCTGGCGTTACCATGAGCTGTGGTGTAGGTCACAGACATGGCTCAGATCTGGCATTGCTGTGGCTGTGGTGTAGGATGGCAGCTGTAGCTCTGATTGGACCCCTAGCCTGGGAACCTCCATGTGCCACAGGTGTGGCTCTAGAAAAGACAAAAGGCAAAAAAAAAAAAAAAAAAAAAAAAAAAGACTACTATTGATATAACAAATGGTACCAAGACTGGTCCTTAAGAAATAGACTATCAAGAGAGCTTTTTGGGGATTAAGTGTACTCACCAAGGATGTAGCAATTATGGAAGCATTTATGCTTGATGACCACAGATTGACTAATAATGCTTTGTTGGGCTTTCGAAGGCTATACTCAAAATTGCCCTAGTGTCACTTGCACCTAGGTTAAGATGCAAGAAAATCCTTTCCAGGCTGTATAAAATTAAACAAACACTTTGAGATGGGGAGTGCATGTTGGGCATGTAGTCATGATTATATTAGGATCAGTATTCTCAGCCACTGCCTATGCCACAGACTGGAATATTCCTTTAATGAGGGCACTAAGAAATACATTGTCAAGAGAAGTACCAACACCCTTTGAAAAAAAATCTTAGTTGCACTCTGCTGGTTGCAGAATATGGTGAGTAAGTTGCCATTGCATTGTGTCCCTTAATATCAGTAATTGGGTCCTTGAGAGACAAAGGTAAGGTAACAGCACCTAATCGTCAGAGGCAAGGTGGGAGCAATTGCCACAGCAAGCCACAAAGAAAAATTGGTAATTGGAATGCTTTGACATCCAAGGATATTTGTCAATGGCTAATTGGTAACAGTGTCCTTAAGAATGAAACAGTTGGTCAATCTACTAAGGTGCCTCCACCAGTTTCCCTTTAGCATCACAGCTTCTGTGAGTTTCAGATGCTAACAGTTCACAAATGTTCCTTATTCAGAGAATTGTTCTCTGCTGAACAGATGTCACTTTGTCCTCCTGGGAGAACTGATCTCTTTATCCTAGAAGGTCCAATGACATGTTTAAGAGGGCCACATCATGAAATTACAAAGCCCAAACTCCATTGCCTTAAATAGGGAGACAAATTCTGTGGTGCAAATCATGACATAAAGCTGTCGGAGAAATCAGCCTAAATAAATACAGACTTAAGCTGAAGTATTCAATCCTTGCATAACTTCTTTCCTCACATTATCCTGCCGGCCTTTCTCCTTTTCTCTAAAGAGTACTCGCTTATTTAATAACGTCTTGGACCCTTATCTCAGATTCCACTTTTAGAGGACTTTGTCCAAGTTTACTAGACGAAACAAAAACAGCATCACACCTCTTCTTTAGCAAAAGATAGCCTTAATCTCAATAAAAAGGTCAATGGGAAGCGGCTCACTTTCATTTTCTAGGAAAAGACTGCATCTTTATTACCTCACCTCCTCATAAATGCCAGAAAGGAACTTTGACAAGCAAATAAAGAATACCTTTGACCAACAAAATCTTTTTTTGTGTTGTGTGAAGAAAATACAGTGACCTGCTCATGTACACAAAAATTACGGGTCTTTGATATTCCCCATTTCACAGAAGCAGCTGGTCTGATATAAAGGTGGAAGGGCTACTGAATGGCCAGTTATGGTGCCAACCAGAAAAATACATCTTATAAAGCATTGGTGCTATCCTAATAAGTTTCAAAATAAGCTTTAAACTAAAACCCACACATATATTTATATATGTGAACTAAATGACCATATGACCAAAGAGTGGAGTTCTGGGAAGCCAGAATAGAGGTGAACATTCCCTCCTTGTCTCTCTATCTCTCTTTACATAACATTCCTAAGCCTCTTCCAAGATTTTTATTTCTCTCTCCAACACTTTAGGCGTGCCGTATTTGCCAATCTTAAAGAAGAATGCTTCCATGAAAGAGTAAAATCATCCTTCCAGTACTTTGGAAGCAAAGACTATCTCAGGCCACTTATGGCTTCTTATACCACTAAACTGCAAGCAGAGTGAATCATTCTAGTTATCAAAGGAAACTGAGTGTTTTTTATAAAATGAGTAAAAGAAGGAGACTCACTGAGGCACATTTTAATAATCCATATCCAATAATAATGGCCAAATGTAAACTTCAGTGGCCCAGTGAGGACAAGACCGTTAAAGTCTTGAATCTTGTGAAAATGATGATATGAGTCACTCCTCTGGGTAGAGAACCCAGACTGACTGAGGTGCTGACAGAGGTCATGGGGAATATAGAAAAGATGATGGAAGAAGGAGGCGATAGTTAACAATTTAGGCTTTATGACCTGCGATAATAGGTATTGTTGCAGCTTTACTTTATATTGGGTTTGCTTCTTTTTGCTCTTTTCTCTGTCTTTATATATGAAAAGTACTGGCTATGGCTCATGTTAGAGTTTATGTTCTAGATGACTGTAACACTGAACTGACGCCATCCCATGACTGCATGATGGCTCATGGGACCACTTTGAGGATGAAGTATGTTCTTCCAAGTAATGGACAAAAGTGGATCCTGAGTGACAAAAGGAATAGAATGTTCTGATTATAAATCTTTATCCTTTCCTTCCCCTTCTCATACAATCTCTGCTCCTCTGTACAAGGAACTATAGGCAGCTGCCTGCCAAGGCTGGATCGCTTAGGCTCCATTGTCTTGCTCGAGTTCAACCAATGTGAAGCACAGGCAGGTGATTGTAGGAAAATAGCTCTTGTTCCTCAGGTTCTGGTATTGTTAGCTCCTTAGCTTTGGAGCCTAGCTGTGATGTAGCAATAACTTCCTACTGCTGCTAGTTCATAAGTGTCTCACTTTCCTTGTTGGGTCTCCAAGAACATTCCACACACTTATTTAAAGAGATTATCCATTAACTTCTCTTCAGTTAAAATCTCTCACAGGAATGTTTGTTTTGTTTGTTGGGATGGCACCTAATACAAAGTATTGTCCTTTGAAAGGTCAGGCACTTTTCCAAATCCATAGCATGCATTATACTATTTATTCCTCACCAGCTGATAAGAACTATCCCTCTGCCATTTTTCTAATGGTGAAAATGAGCCACAGATGGCAAGCATTTGCCCAATATCACATAGATAGTAGGTAATACCACACAGGATTGAAACAGGATAATTTAACTCAACTCCATTTTTGGGGTGCTTTAAAGCATTTGGAGGTATACAATCCTAAAACACTTTGAGGTACATAAAATGCCCTTTAGAAGTGGGAAAATCTGTTTGTAGAGCAAATAAAAATGGGTAAAAGACAAAGTTTCTCTGGACTCAAATACTTTCAACCAACCAGTATAGACACTAAGAAACTTGGATGTTATATACAAATACAAGTACTGTGGCACAATAATTTTGTATCTTATAATACAAATCTGAGTTCCTTGTTTGAATAAGTTATTTTCAGGTAATGTTTTATGTACTTAGACTTTAAGAGAGTATTCAAAATTAATCAAAACTCCTCTTCAGAAAACTCATCTTTATCCAGAATTTGGTGAACCTTTTATTGATTTTTTCTTCTATCTTCTCTTGCTGTTCTTTATATTCTTTAACTGTCTCGTAATTCCATGTCTAATTCCAATTGCTGCAATTCATGACTTTATCCTGGGGCATCTCCCATTCTATCTCTCATTTTTCTCTCTTCTCCTCTGTTAATTTAATTTTATATAATACAAATGTTTTATTTGTATTAGTTTCTCTTACAAGATATATTTGATCACAGGTTTATCCATCAAAGTAAACAGCTAGCACCGATCTGCTTGATGGCTTTCTCCTGGATGTTGTCTGGTCGGTTGAATTTTTTATATTTACAATCTGGAATTGTACAAATAAGATTGAGTGAAAAAGCCAATAATCAATAGAAAGTGATATTTACTAACAGATAGCAAAACAAAATTAGGAATTCATACTACTGAATTCTGCTATCTACTAGATACATAACTATCTCTAATATACTCTTCTGTTGGTTTCTTCATTTGTAAAACCATATTCATGCTCTTTTCATGATTCTAGATCTTTATTTTTCTACTGGTCAAATTAAATAATAAAAATTAGCTTTTGATATCCATCTGTATCCTAAGAAAAATCTGTTACATGTTCAAATAAGTTTGAACACTGCACAACATGTTGTTATCCATATTGTTACATCTGAGCAAATTAATACTTAGAAAAATATTAAAATGTGTCGAGTTTCTTAAACCAGAGAATGTTTGTTTATACAGAGAAGAAACATTTATCAGCGGTACATATTAATTTAAAGAGCAATATTTTTCTATGCTAAAAGCTCACTACACATAATACCGTGGAGGAGTGGAAACATAGCTTGAGGATTTCCCTTGTGGCATAATAGGTTAAGGATGTGGTTTTGTCATTCCAGAGCCTTGGATCACTGCTGTGGCATGGGTTTGATCTCTGGCCTGGGAACTTCCACATGGCATGGACACATTAAAAAAAAAAAAATACAGCATGAACATGGAAAATGCTGAGAGTTAGTCACCATCTGAATAGTCCATTTAATATATAGATTATCCAACATAATATTATATTTGTTCTTGAAGTAAATCCACATGGGGAAGAAAACTGGTCTCTGGATAGTGATCAAAAGACACAGAAGAAAATTGTGGCTTTTCTTAAGAAAGGAAAAAAAAAACAATGTCATGCAAGAGGTCAGCTCTTTGGCATGAACAAAAACTCTATTTTAAAATCATCTGAAAATGGCTATCTATGTATGGTGAGTGAGACTGAAATTATTTCAGAAAAAATGAATGAGTCACAGTAATGAGTTCTTCCGTTATTGTAGAGTTTAAAATAGACTGCTCATGCTCTCTCTTGGTTGAAGCTGTATCACAGAAGCATCTTTGAAGCTGGATCTCTGATAAATAATATCTCACATCTAATATTTCTGATACATTTCACATGATTTAATTATTAGTGAAAGAGTTGCATATTGGTGTTTATTCTAAGTAAAATTTTGGTAAGTAGATTTTTGAGACACAACATGAAAATTCCAGTTTGAAATCATTTTTTCATTAGGCTGCATAATGACTCATTCAAACCGATCCCAGAAAGGGTATGTGATTTTGAGAACTGGACAAGAAGAGAAGGTTAAAACATGAGAATACCTTCAAACTCAGAACATCCTTTTTTCTCTTTTCCCCTCATTCTTCTCATTTCTTTGCTCCTTTTCCTTTCTCTAGTCTTACCTTTATCATCATTTCTCTTCATCTCTCTTGTTTTTCCCTTCTTCTCTTAAACACTGTTTGATCTTTCTTATTCTCCTTCCACTTTTTAACTCCTTTCTTCTGGTTTCCCCCCCCCCCCCTTTCTTCTGGTCTCCCCCCCTCCTTTCTTCTGATTTTCTTTCCAATTCTTGATCTTCATTTGGATTATACTTTGAAAAGGAGGAAAGGCTAATTTTAATGATGATTATGATACACTGAGGGATATATTTTTGAATGGTAAAGTTAGGTCATATACACTAATGTTATGTGCTTCAAATGTTATGGAAATTTAATAAATTAAAGTAAAATCACCCTGAGTCTTTTTTTTTTTTTTTTTTTTTTTTTTTTAACATGAAGCTTTTCTTTTGAAATAATTATTTGTCAGACTGGCCAAAGAATTGGATTGAGTTTATGATGAAAGAGATGTGCCAAAGATCAGGCTGGCCTACTTCTCAGTGTTGCCCCGCCTGAGCAAACTGGCAACTCATAAATGCGGTGGTTGATGATGTACACAAAATACATGCATGGAAGGCCAGTCTGCCTGCTGTTGTGTGTGGCCAAAGACTTACTCTTGCCAACTGCTGAGTCCAGTTGCAGAGCTGCTCCTGGCAGACAGAGGCTTCCCTGGAGCAGGAGAATCAGAAAGACTTTCCTGTGCATATGGAAGGGCACGTTATTAGCCATTACTCTGAGAAATTAAAAAGACAATGGTCTAACGAACATCACATTCAGAAACATCACAGGTTTGGAGGGGGAAAGGCATTAAGATTCATGTAAGATTTAGGGTGTATCCTATTGAATCCCCTTTTACCAAAGAAATAAATCAAAATGCATAATAAGAGAAGTCTGAAAAAGGACAGGGAATTTCAAAGATATAGGTTGAGAGAAGTGTAGAGTATATGCGTAAGTAATAGCAGAAAAAATTCCGACCCTATTTGTATTGATGTTAGGGTGGACTTATACTCTATTTTTATGTAGGTAATAAGGACTCTCTTCCTCCTATTTACCAATGAGCATTAATAGCTAACCTACTCCAAATTAAAGATAATCTCTCAATTTTATATAGTCTAGGTGCATGTTTATTTCTCCTCTCCACATCTTTTCTTTTCCCTTCCCTTCTCTGTAGGATTTAAGGCAACTTAATTGTATTAAGTGTACTAGGAAAGGATGAAACAACTCACCTAAAATATGAAATGGAAATGTGATGGGGGCTAAGAACAATGTCATGGAGATGAGATTGGTGGTGATAAAGAAAATATATGTTTTTAATGAAATCTCAATATGCTTATCATAGCTAACAAAATTAAAAGTTTTTTTTTTTTTTTTTTTTTAATGTGCTGCACCTGCAGCATATGGAAGTTCCCAGGCTAATGGTCAATTAGGAGCTGCAGCTGCTGGTCTACACCGCAGCCACAGCCACCCCAGATCTGAGCCTCACAAGGTCTCAGGGACCAAGAGCCCTGCCTGCCTCAAGAAACCACACTGCTTTTATTGTGCTCAAATGAAAAGGGAGTTGTAGGGGCAGGATATAGCTTTTTTTTATTACTTTATAAGTTCTTTTATTATTTTAAAAGTCACCTAGCTGGTAGATGGTTAAACTTTTACTCTAAACTTTAGGCATTTAAGAATCATTAGCATTTGAGTTAGCTATCTATGCATAGCATTTCAGAGAATCCTCACTGTGCTTCCGCAAAGGGCGTGCCTATTTGCAGCAACCCTGTTTGCCTAGATTTACACCTTGGTTCTCTTTGCTAATGCATATTCTGCTAACAACCACTCATAAACCATTTGGCCATCAGGTTCCTCTTTCTCTTATTCTTTAAAGGACATATCATGCTTGTGCAGATGGTGTGCCCATCTGCACAGCTCTGGCGTGCCTAGACCAATGTATTATGTCCTCATTCAGCTGACCCCGCAAATAACCCATACCTTTAGGTCTTTGTTCTTAAGCTTAAGTCACTTACCATCACCGTGACTGTTTCTCAAGCAGGAAGACAGGAAAAAGTAAGGATGGACAAGATGGAGTTTTCAGCAAAGACGCTAAGAAAATATTGTAAAAACATGTCTCGCAACAACTGGATCCTTAAACCCACTGAGCAAGGTCAGGAATGGAACCCTCATCCTCATGGATACTGGTTGGGTTCTTAACCCACTGAGCAACAACAATAACTCCAAAAGCAAATTTTTAACATTATCTAATAAACAGCCCATAATAGAATTTCCCTTCTTTTCTACAAATAACTTCTTTTAGGGTTTATTTCTTTGTATGAGGCTCCAAACTAGGTTCAACACATTCTATTTAGCTGTTATATCACTTAAGTCTGACCATTTAAATATATCCCTTAAGACTCATACTTCAAAGAGAACCTCAACATTGGTTTAGTATTAGGTTTTTTTTTTGTTTGTTTTTTCTTTTTTTCTTTTAGGGCTGCTCCCGCAGCATATGGAGGTTCCCAGGCTAGGGGTCGAATTGGAGCTGTAGCTGCCAGCCTACACCAGAGCCACAGAGACGCACGATCCAAGACGCATCTGTGACCTACACCCCAGCTCATGGCAACGCCGGATTCCTAACCCACTGAGCAAGGCCAGGGATCAAAACAGCAACTTCAGGGTTTCTAGTTGGATTTGTTAACCACTGAGCCACGAGGGGAACTCCTGGTTTAGTATTAGTTTTGGTTTAAGATTTATGAATTATGTGCATTGAAAAGAACAGATCCAGAGATATCAAGAATCAATGTATCATTGTCTATAATCCGGAAGGTAATTAATTTACTAAAAATAGATTCGTGAGAAAATGTGGAATTTTGCAAAAATATTTTGTTTTCAAAATTAAAAAAATTCCTTTAAGAAAAGTGTGTACACATTTAAAATATGTTTAAATTGATAGATATATTTACATAGGTTTAATACACTTAAAATTTATAATATCCTAGTTCTCATTTTTACTACCTCACTCTATCATTGGAGGAAACATGACTAGTAGTCGTTATTAAGGACTGGATTTTCTAAAACTAAATTTGAATTTAGATATTTCAGATAATACTTAGAACTAAATAAAATAATTTTCTAAAGTACAGTTTATATTTGTCAATTAAGAAGTTTTTTAGTCCTGACTAAAAATTTGAATTTTGGTTCATAGATTCAAATTATAGTTATAGTAAATTCTTAATGATTCATCATTGATATTTGAGATTACAAACATATACATGTGTAATTAATTTACTTTATAGACACAAATGTACACATAGGATTTTCAACCTCATATTTCAGTCACAATTTGGCTTCACTTCTATAAGCAGAAATTAAATTCTTATTTGAAATTACTTTAGAAAAAAATTAAAAATATTTATTTTCTTGCCTTTTAAATTTTTTTTGCTAATTGAGGAGTACTGTGAGCTTCAGTACTCTAAATGAATATTTTAATAGAAAGAGTCTCAACTCCATCTTTCTCTTAAAGCAAGTAACATTTTCACCCTAATTCTTCCTCACTCTGAAGTTTCAGAAGTTTTAAAAGTCTCCTGCCCATATTTCACAGAATCTGATAGACTCATACCCTGTCCTCTACCTTTTTCTGGTAACCTATGGAGACATCAGTATGGACGGATGAGTTGTAAGAGCATTTGTGTGTGTATGCTACTTGTCAAAATTAAATACCATGTGATTTTCTTATTCATGTCTAGCTTTTTCCATTACAAAACATGATGCATTAGATATCATTGAACAAAAGATGTCTTTCAAACATTTTAATCATGGAGGAATTATTTCACAAGTATGATTATCAAAAATATTTTGTTGGCTAATTTATAAAATGCGTTCTTATTGTGAAAAAGTATGATGTGGTGATATCTTTTGAGCCCTTCATTTAGATGTCCCTTTTATCATCCCAGGATCTTATAGGGATGATCTGTTATTTTGGATGCTACAATCACAAGATAGCACCACAAAAGATATTAAAAGATTCATTCATGAAATAATGCCATTTGCAGCAACATGGATGGACCTAGAGATTATCATACTAAGTAAAATTAGTTAGAGAGTGAAAGACAAACATCATATGCTATCACTTTTATGTGGGATCTAAAAAAATGACATAAATAAACTTATTTGCACAGCAAAAACAGACTCCCAGACTTTGAAAATGAACATACGGTTTCCAAAGGGGCAGATGTTGGGGCCGGATGGACTGGGGGTTTGGGACTGGCATATGCATACCGAGGTATATGGAATGACTGGCCAACAGGGACCTGCTGTATAGCATAGGGAACTCTACCCTGATATTCTGTGATCATTTGTAAGAGAAAAGAATCTGAAAAAGTATGGATGTGTGTATATGTATAAAAAAAAATTATTTAAAAAATTCATTCAGGATTGTTTAAAGTTTGTCAAAATAATCTATAAACTGAAATTATGTCAAAAATATGCAAGTATGTCAAAAGGATTATGAATTGCTATAGGCTTAGGGTAAAACCAACAAAATCTATGGGGTGAGGGTCAGAGGAATACTAATTGCAACGGGGTCTTGGCCTCTCTATTAGGTTGATTTTGGTTAAAAATCCTTATGATTAAATAATTAAATAAATACTTTTAAAATAGTTAATTTCATTTTGAATAATAAAATACATTCCTTTCCATTTTTGCTTCTGAAATCACATCAACAGGACTACTCTAGCCATAGTAACAGTATCTTGGATTTCTACTTTAAAATTTGACATGTAAAATATGGTATCATATACACTAGGATCTTTATTGATATTTAGATTAAATATATAAGGAGGATTGTAAGTGTGTGTGTACATATGTGTGTCTGATTATTGTTATGAGCCAAATTAAATTGCTATATATAACTGAGATTTAGAGACATTATTATAAAGATTATTTTGCAAAAAAAAAGAGAGACAATATGGACTAATTTTGTACAACTGTGGATGAAATTGATCTTTTTCTGGCTTGCCTAAAATCAGGGTTAGGAACATACTTACACTGTTACCAAAATTTCTTCCTTATATAACCATTGAATCATTTCCTGTTTAGTTCCTTGTTCATGGAGATTCAGAAAAGTAACAGAATGTCACATTTTAAATTACACTATACCTCAAACATTTAAAAAATCAGATTATCATAATTATTAATGACTTGAACTTTGTATACTCTGAGAATTTCATTTTTTTATGAATTTTAAATTTTGTGCAAGATTCTAGTTTAGAAAATATATAATGTCTATGTTCATAGTGACAGTGTTTTTACCCTAGATGTGACTTTTTGAGAGATGAAATATTTGGTGTTTCCCAGTCTTATGGTCAGCAGTTAATAATTTATTGACTGGACAAATGTCCAGAATGTTTTGGTAATATTCAATCACACAATTTTATCATTTGTTTGATTTCAAATATTGACATTAACAAAAAATATTACTGACCATGAGATAAAATACCAAACAAATGAATGGAAAACTCAAGCAATCCCACTGAGGCTCACATTCTGATAAGAACAAACTATTTCTCCATGGGCTGGTGGACAGAACATCTGGTGCAAAGGAAGAACCATCAGTTTTGTGAAGATGTTTATAATTTTCCCTTACATTTCAGGATTTGAGATTTTGTAGTATTTCTGAATTGCTAGAGCTGTGACCTATGTTTCTTAACGTGGCTCAGGGGATTTTTGTCAGTTTTTCACATTTAGTCTTTTGATGTTATATTTTCTTCCTTTATGGTAATCTGAAGGGAAAGGTATATCATTTTGCAGGTATACCTGAGAGCCATTATTGAGATAAGATTCGTAAACAGATAAGATTCTTTATTTTTAGCCTATTATATCCAACCTTTTTGATTTGTTTTATATTGATTAATTGATTAATGAATAATAACTGTAGGTCTGTTTTACTTGTTTCTCACTTGCCCTTTTATAATAAATGGCTATATTTGAGAATTTCCCTTGTTGCTGCTTAAAGAAACAAATGTTTTCCCTGAACAGCAGGCTGACTTAAGTACTGGTAAGGATGGCAACAATAAAAGAATTATATCCTCGCCTCCTGTCTCCCCAAGTAAACCAAGTCTGAGTAAGTTGCAGATGTTCTCTCAAATCAGAAAAACAAAAAGTGAGCCCTGGCTGGTGGGCGGAAGGTCAAAAATAAATAGGAGCAAACTTAGCAGAGGTTGGGGTCTGAGGGAACAGGGACATTCCCTGTCTCTTCAGTGTCCATATTCCAACACCATGACCTTTACAATCTGTCAGTAATATGGTCACAAGTGGAAAGTGTTGACTTTCCAATAAGGTCCATTTTCTTTACAGCATGGGTGAAGGGTCAGGATATGATCCACTAAAAAGGGCTGTAATCAGTAGAAGGTGACAGCCATCAACCCCAGTGATTATCAATGACACCCATTTCTCTCTTTAAGTAAAAATCAACTGAAAAACATCTTTACCCAGAAGAGTTTGTGTTAAGAAGAGGTTGGCTAATGTTGAACAGTTAAAAAAATACTTCAGATTCCTAAATAATAATAATATATATAATTATTCTAAATAATATTATAATAATTACACCTTTATAAAACTCAGACTTTAAACTTTTCTTTTACAATATGCTTTAGAAGACATTCTTTGATTAAAAAAGAAAGACAAAGCAAAAAATGAGGAGGATCAACAATTCTCTTTCTGTTATAATTCCACAGAGTCAAAGAAGCGATTCCTAGAAATACTCATCATGTGCTTGGAGAGTAAGGACAATTTCCTCCTACTATTTGGAACATTTAATTCACAGCTTGAGTTGGGGGGGCATTCAGATGTTTTATGAACAGGCTTAACATACAATATACAATTTTTTTTGTTTGTCTCATAACACCAATAAGGAGCTAACAGAGCTCACAAGCTCCTTTATAATGGGGTGAATGACTATTGTATTATAATTGCAAACAAAGCTGCAGATGCAATTTGAAATTCTTTTTATGCTTACAAATACGTTGCTCATTGTTCCTTGTTTTAGAAGCAACCTTAATTTGCACTGAAAATTCTGTTAGCATCTTGTTTTCTTAAGCCTATGTATCTTTTAACATAGACCTTTTTTTTATTCCGTTTGCGGAACACTTTTTCAGAAAAGTGTTTACTAAATTCATGAGACTAGAACTATTCCTGCTGCTGTAATTAAGGTACAGTGCTTATACCTTAGCCATAAAACTATTCACTCCAGAAACACATCTTATGGGCAAATTTTTAGGATATAGTTTTCCAAAAAAGATTTTGGGCATATTTTATTTATATATTTATGTATACAGAAATGTGCTCAATATATTTTTAAAAACTTCTTCCTAGGAGACATAGGAATTTTTTTCAGACAAATATTTACTGAACAATAGCAGAAACCTTACAAATGTATATTATTGATGGATTATTTTAAGTAGTTTAGATTATTTTTCTTTCTAAAGTGTCAGTGTAATTTGTATGGATGGTCTTTCTAAATAAAATCATAAATCATCATTAAAAAGAATTGGAGAGGAGGCTTTAGATATCTTATATCTTTGCTATGTATACTAAAATATTTTTCTGTATTTTCATAAATGCACCAAAGAAATGTAAATCATCTAATTGAACAAAAGAATATTAGTTTTAAAATCCTCAAATTCTATTGATCATGTGCTATAGTCCAGGCATTAGTCTTGTTTCTTTAGCAGTATTAATAAGTATAATGATTTTGATAGCACTTTAATGTAGGCTCTTTATTCTATTTCAAAGATGACTAAAGTGAGGCACAGAGATTTATTTACTTGATCAAAGCCATTCAGCTAGTGAATTAGAGAACTAATATTGGGTCCGAGACTGACTCCAGAAACTATGTTTCTATTAAAAAAACGTAGTCACATTACTAATTCTGGTCAGTTTAGAAAATTGATTTCTTGTTTTCCACCATAAACTGCTTATTCCAGAGAGAAGAAATGATTTTCACCTATAAATTTTCCTACAGATGACCTTCTATAGGAAGTCCTATAGACTGTGCACGGCTACTCCAAATATTCCAAATATATTTATCACTGTTGATTGTGAGATTGTTAAAATTACCTTAAGTTGTTAATTTGGTCTTTTACTGTCTTTATTTTAGATATTGGCACAATATTAGGAAATAATTATGAACCCATCATTTGGGGGATTTGTAGCTGTACAATTATCATTGTAATTTTCCCCTGGAAAATCTCTTAGAGATTTCTAAGAGATATAAAAAATCATAATTATTTTATAAGCTTGTTTCCAAATAAAATCAAGTTTAGCACATTAAAGTCTTTGTTCATAATTACCTTTGGTGTTCTGTGACAGAGAAAACAGCTGAAAATGACAGTCAGCCAAAAAATAGTAAAAAAAAAAAAAAAAAAATTCCCGGGAATAACAACCTGGAAATTCCCACTATGTTGGCAACTTGAAAATTTTCAGCTTCTTTGTATTGTATGAGATTCCTTCAATAATGCTAAATTGTGTACTTGTCTAAGTTAGAGGCCATCTGTTGGATGGATGTTGCTCACCTGGGATGCCATAATTGTAGGATCTTCTGGGGCAGTCTTCAAATCCAGCGCCTTCCTTTTTTTTTTTTTTTTTTTTGTAAAGAGTACAGGAGACAGCACTATTCTAGTCTTCTTGGAAATTTACATGTAGGAAAGTAAGTAAATCCATATTCACTGTATGCATGGTTCATGGAGTGATGAGGACAATGAGGACAATATGAGCCTCAGAGGGAATGATTGTTTCACAACAAGGAACTCATGCATTTCAAATTGCTTGACACCTGGGCTTGAAATAAGTCCATACTCCTGTTGGTTAATATTGCTGTTGCACTGGCAAGAAGACTGACAGCTTGAAGGGACATTGTCAAAGTCATACAGCACTTTAATTGTGGTAATGCATCTTTTTCTTTTTTCTTTTTCCTTGATTGGCGTGATTACAAGAAAAAATAAAAGGCCATATCTTTTTGAGACTGCATCTGGTTGCACAGCACAGTGAGAACGGAGATTTGGCATTGAGTTTGTGGATTTTAATTCTCGTTATTTCTGCTCCTACCAGTGTATTTTGCTAAGAGTGTACAAAACACTGAAGATTATGGAGTTTTCTGGTGGCTCAGTGGGTTAAGTATCTGGTGTTGTCACTGTTGTGGCTCTGGTTACAACTGTGGCTCAGGTTCAATCCCTGGCCTCAGAACTTCCACATGCCAGGACGTGTCTGAAAAATAAATAATGACACGCTAAAGATTATCTGGGGTAGAATTTCTTTCACATCTTTCATCAAATTACTATAGTATTACTCATGTGCTTTTCATTTTCTGTTGCCTCTTTTCCATATTGTCTGGACATTTCCTTCTATAGATTCTTATATAGAAAGGATATATGTCTGTTTACTCTTTGTTCTGTACAAAAACATGCTTTTCAATAGAGTTACAGGTTATATTCAGTACAAACTACTCTAAAAATACATTAAGCATCTCTATTTTCTTGAGTGTATATATGTGCGTGTGTATGTGAATATCTTTGTTCACACATATACACTTGAAATACATAGGTCCAAGGCTGTCAATTCCTACTTTCCATCCCAATTATCCTTTTTAACTAATGCCCCATGTACTGTATATTTCAGGTTTATTTTGGACCTTTTCAATTGCAGCTACACACATTATCTTTGCAGTTACTGGGAAAAATGGAATTAAATCAGCTAATCACAGGTCTGCTGAAAAAAAAAGTTCCACTGAAACCTTAGAGAAAATCTGACAGCACACTCTGTAGCTATTCATATCACTTTTTCAAAAACAAGCTCTGTCTTTAATCTGTTATTTGGTTTCAAGCCTGCTTTGATCCATTATTCACTTTGAAATCCAACCTTTGTTTAGACATTCACTTTAGCCCTATATTCTAAAATTGCACCTCGGTTCAGAAAGATGGAGACTTGCAACAGCAGCATTTTCTTAATTTCCAAGATCATAGAAACACATTGAAACTACTGAACTGCCAAACTCCTCTGAGCTGGCTCAAGCACCAAGAAGCACAGTAATTGGGATTCAAGCAATTAGACTGTAATTTATTTTTGTATTGTTAGCTAAATACAGTAATAATGTAAACAAATAGCTAACACTGAAATGTTTCAATGAGGCTTTTTTCAATGAGCTCTAAAATTCTGAAGATTAGCATTTTATGCATTGGTTGGTTTCAGTT
The DNA here is from genome assembly GCF_054392235.1 of Sus scrofa. Lineage (NCBI taxonomy): Eukaryota > Metazoa > Chordata > Mammalia > Artiodactyla > Suidae > Sus > Sus scrofa. The sequence continues at coordinate 31,249,233 of NC_139393.1, forward strand.
AATGCCCCCAAAGTAGCATTTTCTTTTCTTTTCCTTTTCTTTGCTTTGCTTTGCTTTGCTTTGCTTTGCTTTGCTTTGCATTGCTTTGCTTTGCTTTGCTTTGCTTTGCTTTGCTTTGCTTTTCCTTTTTGGCTATACCTGCATATGGAAGTTCCTGGGCCAGGGATTGAACCCAGACCACAGCATGGATCCAAGTAACTGCAATGACAATGCTGGGTCCTTAACACTCTTCACCACAAAGGAATTCTTATGCCATTTTTCTTTACTTACTGAAAGATGTTCAGTTTGAGAAATAATATAAAACCATAAAAAAACCAATAAAATATCATTGTTATTATTCATAATGTCTAGGTTGAGGATATAGAATATGATGAAGGCCAAGTGGAGCTGCTTCCTGAAGCTCAAAATTGGGTATGCTAGGTGGGGTCAAACCTCCCTTCCTGAGTGGAGACTCTGGAGCAGTAGCAGCTAGGTCACCTTTGGGAGGGGCTTGCACCAAAGCATTGTTCTTTTCAAGCTTTCCAATCAGTAAATAGTTTACCTCTTTAGTGATAATGGGAATAAAAGGGCAAAAAAGAGGCCAAAAGCACCATTAGGGAACAGTCTCCTCATGGAAACTAAGAACGGGAAAAAATATTCACTTCTCATAAAATGAAAAAGTTACTTGATTTGAAAACATAATTGCTTTCTTAAATGAATTTAATCATCTAAATAATCTTGTTTAAAGAATTTCATTAGCAGATTTTTCTTTTCATGAAATATGACAATATTCACCTTTGCTTTTCAATGTTATAAAAATTCTTTAAAACTATGAATGAATGAGTCCCAAATAATAAGGTATTAATTTACAAAGTAGTTGTAATAAATATTTTCTTGTTCTCTAAAAGCCCTCAGTATTACTTCTGAGTTCTTCAACCAAGGAGAAAATTTCACTCCAAAGTTTTTGAAAAGTTTTTGGAGTTTCATGGTTTCTGGTCTTGCATTTAAGTCTTTAATCCAGTTTGAGTTTATTTTCATATATGATGTTAGAGAATGCTCTAATTTCATTCTTTTACATGAATGTCCAGTTTTCCCAGCACCACTTATTGAAGCCATTATTTTCCCCATTGTATATTCCTGCCTCCTTTGTCATAGATTAATTGATCATAAGTGTGTGGGTGTATTTCTGGACTCTCTATTCTGTTCTATTGATCTGTATGTCTGTTTTTGTGTCAGCACCATATTGTTTTGATTACTGTAACTTTATAGTATAGTCTTAGGTCAGGAAGCATGATTCCTGCATCTATTTTTTGTCAAGATTGGGGTCTTTTGTATTTCCATACAAATTTTAAAATTATTTGTACTAATTCTGTGAAAAATGCCATTGGTATTTTCATAGGGACTGCATTGAATTTGTAGATTGCCTTGAATTGTATGGTCATTTTTACAATATTATTTCTTTCAAATCCAAGAGCATGGTACATCTTTCCATCTGTTTATGTCTTCTTCAATCTCTTTCATCGTGTCTTATATTTTTCAGAGTATAGGTCTTTTACCTCAGGTAGTTTATTTCTAGGTATTTTATTCTTTTTGATGTGACGGTAAATGAGATTTTTTTTAAATTTCTCTTTCTGATAATTCACTGTTAGTATATAAAAATGTAGCAGATTTCTGTATATTAATTATGTATCTTGTACCATTACCAAATTCACTAATAAGTTCTAGTAGTTTTCTGGTAGCATCTTTAGTATTTTCTATGTATAGAATCATGTCATCTATAAACAGTGACTATTTTACTTCTTCCTTTCCAATTTGAATTCCTTTTATTTGTTTTTCTTATCTGATTGGTTCAGTTAAAACTTTCAGTACTATGTTGAATAAAAGTGACAAGAATGGGCACCTTTGTCTTATTCCCAATCTTAGAAGAAATGCTTTCAACTTTTCACTGCTTTGGTTTGCTAGCTCTGGGTTTGTCATATACAGCCTTTATTATGTCAAAACTATATTCCCTCCATACCCACTCTCTAGAGAGTTTTTTTTATCAAAAGTGGATATTGAATTTTTTCAAAAGTTTTTTCTGCATCTACTAAGATGCTCATATAGTTTTTATTCTTCAATTTATTAATGTAATATATCACATTGATTGATATTGAAAAATCCTTTCATTACTGGGTTAAATCTCACTTGATCATAGCATATGATCCTTTAATGTATTGTTGGATTTTCTCTGCTAATAGTTCACTGAGTATTTTTGCATCTATATTCATCAGTGATACTGGTCTATAATTTTTTTTTTAGATATATCCATAAATACACCTTATCTCTAGGTGGCCCATTTGGATAATACCTGTACTCATTTTAAATATTCCCTCTCTCTCTCTCAAGTAGATAGATAGATAGATAGGCTAATATACATAGATATCTACAGATACAGATATTTATTTATCTATATATTCAATCTTTGTGTGGAATAGCCTGCTTCTTTTTTATGGCCAAGTTCACAGAATATCGAAGTTCTAAGGCCAGGGATTGAATTGAGCCACAGCTGCAACCTGTACCACAGCAATAGCACTACTAGATCCTTTAACCCAGTGACCTGGGCTGGGATCAATCCCGTGCCTCTACAGTGACCTGAGCTGCTGCAGTCAAATTCTTAACCCACTGAACCTCAGCAGGAACTCCAAGTATCCTACTTTTTAAAAGTGTTTTCCTTATAGATTTTAAAAAAATGAACATGTTTAAAGAATGTATAATCTAATGTCGTGGGCATATTTCAGGAACAATGACATTTGTCATTTGAAGACAATCACAGGTGATAATTTTACTCTTGACCATAACTGTTGAGAAGAATTTCCTGACATATATTCCCACCTAATTTCATATACTTCTTTTCCCAGCCATAACAGCGTCATCATTCCAACAACACTCCTTCATTCCAACAGCAGATTCTTCAGTTCTCTCATGTCTCAGAATTTTATTGCATTCACTCCCTCACTATGAACTCTTGAGTAACTCCACTATGAGTTTGCACATGTTGCTTACACTTCAAGGCTGTTTTCTAACATTAAATCTTCAAAATGTCCTTTTCACCCTCTAAGGTTAAATTTTGTTGATAGACTGTATACTTGCTGTACACAGTCTCTATGTACATGGCTGCTTTTTTCCTTGCTCTGTCACATTTCAAATTGAGCTGCTTGAAAGTACCTATTGGTAAATTGAATCCCATTCCATTAAAGGGAAAATCACATTGGTCCTTTCCTTCTTATAACATGTACCCAGTTTACCATGAATCACACACATACACACACACACATACATACAGATAACTAAGAAAGTGGGAATTGATGACTAGAACTTTGCTTATGCATCTTAATTTTTGGAGGCATATATACATATTATCAAGTGCAATGACAGAAATATATACCACTTTTAACCTGGTATGTGATATCACATTACCAGTCAGTTTAATATTTCAATTGATACTTACAAAATTTTTGTATTTTGTATATTTTATTATTCTCCAATGCTCCAAAAGTTTTTTAAAAAATTGCTTTATTAGATATGTTTGTTTAGTTAGAAACAAAACAGGCTAAGAGGAGTCTTCTTAACAGGGTACTATCATCAAAGGCTCATCTTCAAATTCCAATCTTCATTTATCTCTATAAAAATTTAGCTTCTGAGATAAACATTACTCTTGATAATTAAAACCCAATTCTTGGATATGTTAACTATAAAAGGTAGAGGCAGGTTTATATAACACAAAAATAGCCACTCAGTATTTTAATTAGAGAAAAAAGCATTTTTGTAAGCTAAAAAAACACCTGGTATCCACTTTGTTCAAACAAGGTAATATTAAATAACAAATTACTCAAACCAAGTAAGATCTTTCTTTTTACATTTTACTACTGTGTTGGTACATGCATATAAATTTAAATTTTCTCCATTTTTTGAGAAGATAGCTGTTGAGAGACTCAGCTGTCTTTCACTTAAAGGTAAATGTTCTTTATCTTTTCTTTTATACAGTATTTCTTTTGCATTCTGAAATTTTACACCAATATGAGATTATATTATTTATCCTACTTGAGGTTTGTTTTGTTTTGTTTTTTAATGTGGTTAAATACATGCTTTACAGAATCCGGTGTTTTACTTCAGTTCTGGGCATTTTAATTCATTCCCTTTTAAAATTGTTCTTCTTCATTTCCTCTCCTATTAAATTTTTATAATTTATAATATCTTCTTACTATATCTTCCATATTTTAAACTTAATTTTCTCTCTGTAGTGCATTCTGGATAATTGTTTCTGAGATATTTCCTATTTTATTAATTCTTTATTCAGATGTGTAGTCAAAACCTCTAGTCAAATCCATCTGTGGACTTCACTTAGTTGTTTCCACTTCCCGTTGTAGATGTGTATTTTGGTTACTTTTCAAATAATTTCATATTTATCAATAAACTCATTTTAGTAGCTATTGATATAGTGAGAGCAGTCCATGTAACCTTGACATTTGCAACCTAAAGAAATGAACTGGTTTCTCAACATTCATCTATTCATAAAATATTCCTATTTCTGGCTATTTATCCAAATCTGATTCCAGATTCTCATCTGTTTTCTCCATATTTTTTATGCTCTCCTGGGCCAGCCCAGTAGACTCATGTCTTTTGCTCTTGTGTGACTGTAACCTATAAATGTAGGTTTTGAGACCTCAGATTGTGTGATGTCTACTAGTTAGTTCTTGAATTTTCCATTAGCACCTAAAATTAATATAAAAATAAACTCTGAATAAATTCCCTGTCTTCCCCCCAACTTCATTGCTTGTCTTATTTTGATTAATGGCCCTATAGTCCAGGCAACATTTCAAGTTGAGTCTTGTGAATTATCTATAATCCCTCCCAGATCAATACAGCATTGTATTAATGCTTCTTTTTAATATCTCTCAGTTATGCTCTTCCTTTTTATTCCTTGTGCTGTTGCCTCAATTCAGGTTTTTCATTTATCCTGTTTTTAATCTCTATAGCCTATTCCCTTACTGGTATCCTTACTTCCCTCTGCCTTTTTCTGATCTCTTTCTAACATATTTCTGGAGTAATCTTTCTGAAATCTGACCATGAATCTCTTTTGTTAGTCATTCTTTAACAGTTTGCCAACTTCCTATAGATTAAATTTATTTTAATTCAAGGTAAATCCTGTAAGCTTTGCCTCATCCTTTCCACTCTATTGCATGTTCTATCACCTTTTCTTTCTCTTTTCCACCACACAAACAACCTATGGTAAAAACATATTTTTTTAAATGTTTTCCAAAAAAACTCATGCTTATATATTTCTAGGAGCATCTGTCTCCTTAGCATTTCTCAATTAACTTTTTCAAAACATAGCTTAAAATTTTGCACCTTTTGGAGGACTTTGTTCCATACCCAGACTTAGTTGTTACTTCTCTTTCTCCATATACTGTTTATTTCCATTTCACTTATCATTCCATATTAAATGTATAAGATTCTCCAGATAATCTTAAATTCTTGAGGAGTGAGGCCATTTTTCATATCCTTATATTTTCAGAACTCAAGACAGTGCCTGATATATTGTAGGTGATCAATCAGTGTTTTAAATACATGAATGTTTCCATGCATTGTGGGTTTTTTTCTTCCTCTCACTGTGAGTGCCATCTTTTCCCAGTATTCACTTTCTGCAATATAAATGTCCTCCATCCTTTATGGTTCAGTCCAACTTTCATCTTATTCAGGACACATTTGCTGACCAGTTCAGCTCTCCATTTTCCACTTACTGTATCAACTGTAATGTCATTTATTTATCAATCCTGTATTAGGATATAAACAGACTAAATTAATTTTCTATTTACCCAATCAATACATGTGTCCCCAATCTCTGAAAACAGAATCTAAGGAAAGGAGAGGAAACTGTGCAGACAGCCTCCTCATTTTCTCAAGCACTAAACTCTCCCTTTATGATTTCCTCGTTAATTAATTCTTTTATCATCATACATAATCCCCAGTGTGCCAACAACCACAGGGATCATAGAATTTAATGCATTTAAAAGGTGATGGTTTATTTCTTTTCATTCTATATTGTTCTCAGCAGAATTGAGATCAATATCATTTTTCAGCCTCAAGCTTTCATATTTGAGCATTTATTTCAAAATACACTTATCTATATTTTTTGCAATGTTTTCTATTAATTTATATCTTGTCATTTAGGTGGAAGAAATAGAGAATTTTAGTGTCAGGAGGTGTGTCTTTCTATTCCCCAGTGATATCACTGTTATTCCATAGATTAATAGCTGGCACTTGAGTGGGAAATAAGGAATAATACTAGAGATGTGGTATAATGAAAAAAGAGCTCTCCAAGTGTATCAAAACTACACTCCCTGAGTGTATCTATGGAGACAAGTGACTTGAATGAATTACCTGAAGAAGCATAACTTCTTGTAGAGAGCTAATGCAGACATCATAAATAAAGAAGCAGTACTTTCAGAGTTAAAAATAATTTCTCAAGTCTTTCTTTGTCCCTGTAGGTAGCAGTCTAGTATAATGATTATGTTTGTGAACATTAGAGTCAGACAAACTGGATCTAAGTCTCAGTTTGCCTCCTTTCTATAAGAGGGAACTTGGTCAGTTAATAGGTCTCTAAATTTTATTGGGAAGAATTATAATAATAGAACAACTCAAAGAGATACTATGAGGACTGAATATTGATTATACAGAGTAAGTAAACTAGTAGTACGGGTAATATGGACAAAACATAAGATACATTAAATATAAATATGTAATAAGTAGCTTCTATGTGTGAGATGGAACAGATATACATATATATATATATATTTATAAGTCATCTACAAAATATACTACAGATAGAATAAATAGAAATGTGAGTGCTGCTTATAGACAGAAAGGGCTAGAGAGCCCAACTCATGATTATACCTCTGCCTGATAGCTCTGTTACTGTCATATTTGGCACCTTCTTGTTCACATTCAGCACCATCCCCTTTTGGCGCCCAAATATGTTCTACCCTCAAAATAAGCAAATATAATCCAAGGCAGTTTAGGAGGTGAATTTGTGAGCCATAGCTATGGCCATAGACTTGTCACTATGCCCTCTTTTAGAGCACATGTTCACAGGACTCAGGCAACTTCTGCCTTATGAGGCTCCCTTGTTCCTTGCTTAACTTCCTTAGCTGTATTATCAGTAGAGAAAGCTGATGTGGCAAAAAGAAAGATGTGACATACGGCTATTATGTATTCCAGGACCTAGACTGGTATACACTCTTCACCCTTCCCCACTTGATATCTATCCTATGTTGGTTGATCCCATTGCTTTCCCTTTGCTTCTCATTGTGAGTTTTAAACTGACTTAAACTGCAGCTCAAACACTGAAATTTTGGCAGTTCCATGACTCATAGCATAGCTTTTTGGTAGTGACTTAGGGACTATAATTAGTGTCTTTGGGTTTCTCAAATAACACACTCCAAAGAAAAAAAAAGAGAGAGAGAGAGAGAGAGAGAGGGGAAAAAAGCAAGCACTTTATAAAAAAAATACAGATACGTAAATACATGAAAATAATCTTCCAAGTAGTCACAAATCAAAGAAATGCTAATTAAGACTAATAAAGTCATTTTACTTCTCATGCATGCAAATCTGAAAAGAAATATTAAAGCTAGTGTTAATATGGGTATGTATGTAGTTGGGACAAAAACTAATAAAAAACTTTCATGAATGTAATTTGATAACATACATGAAAGTACATAAATATGGTGTAGTGTTTTACCTGGCAACTATATTAATATCAGAGGATATATCCATTAAAAAAGTTGATGTTGATTTATGCTAATTAGTGTGGTAAACATTCATTGTGCACTCTTAATTCAGAGCATATATTGTGGAATCTGTTTTTTGAAATTCTTATGCATTTTTATGGTTATGTACACAGACAGTACCTGAAAGGAAATTTAGTAATTGTTATTGGTGCTTCAGAATGGAAAAAATATCATTCTTTGTCTTTTTTAATGATTTAATTTATTATGTTTCTGTAAGAAACGTGGATTAGTCATGTAAAATGTACTTTAAAAGGCACCTTATTTTATAACCCTTTTTGTTGTGAAATACAACACACAAACATAATATATAAATGCTCACAGCTTGACAAATAATTATAAAGCAAATACACATGTAACCAGGTCTACAGAATATTTCCCACTCCAGAAATACCCATCATACCTGTTCTTTTTTGTTGATTCTATTTTGTTATTTATTTATTTATTTTTTTGCCCCCACCCCAACCCATGGCATATAGAGTTCCTGAGCCAGAAATCAGATCCAAGCCACAGTTGTGACGGAAGCAGCAGCTACAGCAATGTCAGATCCTTAACCCACCTGTGCGTGTCTGGGGATCAAACCCAAGCACTCCCAAGATGCTGCATATCTTGTTGCACCATAGCAGGAACTCCACTACTATATTTGTTCTTTTTTTTTTTTTTTTTTTTTTTTTTTGTCTTTTTAGCGCTGCACCCACGACATATGTAAGTTCCCAGGCAGGGGTCTAATCAGGGCCATTGCTGCCAGCCTACCCCACAGCCACAGCAGCGGCAAATCTGAGCCACATTTGTGACCTATACCACAGCTCACAGCAACACCAGATCCTTAACCCACTGAGCAAGGCCAGGGACCGAACCTGCAACCTAGTCGGATTCCTAGTCAGATTCATTTCCTCTGCGCCACGATGAGAACTCCCCATATCTGTTCTTGATTCCCCTTAAAGGGGCTGCTCCATTTAACAACTACCTTTTTTTTTTTAAAATGGAAAGTATTTATCTTTTCTTTACTATGTGGTCATCCTTAAACAATAGAGTTTAGTTCTGCTTATGGATGACCTTTCAATAAATTCAAGCATACTGTATGCATTCCTCTATGATGTATGCTGTGAGTTAATCTTTATAGAAACTCTGTAAAAGATGAAGGAAATTCTCTCCCACTTCTAATTATCTAAGAGCTCTTTTGTTTAATGACTTTCTCAAAAGTTTTTTTTTTTGATTTATTAAAACAACCATATGATTTTTAAAGTCTGTCAATCTGTTGATACAATAAATTATAATTGCTTGCTTTCTAATCTCAGAGACATCTTGCATGCTTTCCATGGATCCAAATTGTTCATATTCGAAGAATTTGGCTAATATTTTGCTTAGGGTATCTGCATGTTTTCATGAGTGAGATATTCTTGTCAATTTCATCTTTCATAGTCTCTTGGTGAATTTTAGTATCAAATTTAGGCTAACCTCATGAAAATTTTGGAGGATGGACCTCCTTTCCCTAATGTTGGGAAGATTTTATGAAGCACTGTAAAAATTTTTAAACTGATACTATCATCACATGGGCCCCCACAGATGCCAATTTCCAAATCCTTTGAACCCATGAACACTTTAATTTATGAGGAAAAAAGGCTTTGAGAGTGTGATTGAGAATGAGCATTTTGAGATTAGAGCACAATCTAATCAAGTGACTCCAAATGGGAGAAATCTCTAGCTTGGTCAGAGAAAGGCATGTGAAGATAATATCAGTTTAGGAGAGTTGCCATGTTGCTGGCATTTAAGATGAAGAAAGGAGGTCACAATTCAAGGAATGAAGGGATTCTCCAGAAATTAGGAAACAAAATTTCTCCTCCAGGAATATAGTCCTATTGACAACTTGCTGTTAGCCAAGTGAGGTCTATGTTAGATTATTGACCTTCAGTATCATGAAATAATAAATATGTGTTGTTTTAAACCACTACTTTACATCAAGTTGTCACAGTTCGTTATGAAACTAAAACTATTTTGTTCATGTTTGTTGGGATTGGTGCTGAAGTTATATAGCCTTGCATAACATTTAGGGAAGATGCTTGAGTACTGATTTAATTTGGTTAATGTTTATGGGTTAATTTATATTTCAATATTTTATCATCTAAATGACATTTAATAATTAGTTTCTTAGGAATTCACTTTTTTTTGTAAAACTGAATATCTACTACATATAGTTGTTCATAGAATTTTATCTTTTTAAGATTATAATAAAACCACAAAAGATGAGATCTACTGTCTTAATGAACACTCGTGTAATTCACTATTATAAACTATAAAGACACTGTTGTATAGCAAATATCTAGAACTTGGTTTTCTTGTATGACCAAAACTCCATACTATTGAACAGCTATACCTCATTCCCCCTCCTCCTTGTCCTTGGCCACCACCATTCTGGTTTCTGTTTCTGTGAGTTTGACTGCTTTGGATATTTCATAGAATAAAGCAGTACTGGTTCTTCTGTGACTTATTTCACTTAACATAATGTCATCAGGGTTCATTCACGTTGTAGCAAACCACAGGGCTTTCCTTCCTATCATATTGAAAATTTTTGAAAAATATTCTATTGTGTTGTAAACATCAAATTTTTTAATTTATTCATCAGCCATGGACATTTAGGTTGCTTTCACCTCTTTACTGTTGTGAATAATGCTGTAATGAACATAGGCGTACAAATATCTTTTCGAGATCCTGATTTCATATCTTTCAAATTTGCCTTTTTCTGATGATTAGTGATGTTGAGTCTTTTCCTACCCCTGTTGGTTATGTTTATGTCCTCTTTCAAGGAACGTCTATTCAAGTCCTTTGCCCATTTGTAATTGTGTTATTTGATTTTGCTCTTGAATTGAAGGAGTTTCTTATATATTTTGAATATTACTTCCTGCAGTATTACAGTATTCTGTATTTTTCTATATATTTACATTTCCCAGTGAGCTTTATATTTTCGAATCTTGGAGTTTAGCATCCTTTAGCTTCAACTTGAAGGTCTCTCTTTAGCATTTCTGTAAGGCAGATGAGTAATGATCAACTCCCTGAGCATTCCTCCAAACAACCAGAATGTTTGATGCCTTCTCACTCCTCTTTGCCTCTCAGGAAGAAGTCACAAACTTTATGCTCTCCTTTGGCTCTGAACAGTTCTGGCTTGGGGGAGGGTCTGATGTAGATAAAGTGAAATTACTTTTCCTATCCATTTCAATGAGGCTTTTCTCAGTTATTGTGCCAGCCTGATGTATTGAAACTCTTTAAATGGATTCTCGAAATCTTGTAAAAGTTTTTGGACTATATATCATTGGTAAATCATTCTGGGCTTTCCTGTTCCACCATCTTGATGTTAAGTCCTGTTATCTTATAAATACTCACTACATGGCTCTCATTCATGTTCCCTTTTAATCCATGTTACGTTTATTTTTGCTTTATCTAGTTACTTTTCCATGATTGATTTCAATGTAGGTTTGGCAAATTCATTAACAACGTCAAAGAACCTACTTCTGGCATTATTTATTCTATTTTATATATGTAGGGTTTTATTTTTGTTCATTAAATTCTGCCAGTTTCTTTATTTCTTCTAAATTGCATCTCAGTGAATCCTACATTTTATGTTTATGCAATAATTTCATGTGCTCATTTAAAATACTCTGTAACTTACATTCTATTTCTTTTTAGCCCCTGTTTTATGTAGAAGTATATCTTATAATTATGAAATATGTAAAAGATGTTTAATTTTATCATTGCACTGTAAATTAATTTAATGTGGTCAGATGCTATAGTCTGCATCCTTTTTTTTTTTTTTTCTTTTTATTTTATGGCTGGCCCACAGCATGGGGATCAGGGCCAGGGATCAGATCCAAGCTGTAGTTGCCACCCATACTGCAGCTGCAGTAACACTGATCTCTGAATCCTGGCACTGCAGAGGTGCTGCTGCAGATCCTGTTGTACCCCAGCAGGGACTCCTAGTCTGCATGCTTTCTATCCCTTGAAAATTTTTTGAGAATTGCTGTTTGTTTTAACATTCAGTTATTGAAAAAAATTCCACAGTGTAGTTTAAAATAACATATATTAATCAGATATTGGATATGCTATTCCATAATTATTTATTTGGCCAAACTTTTTCATTATGTTGTACGTATGCATTATATCTTTAATATTTTTTGTCTACTTGTTCTGTCAGTTATTGAGAAAGAAATATTTAAAAATCATTCAATATAAGGGTTTTCTTTTTCTTCTTATAGATAAGCCAATTCTTATTTTATGTATCATTATGTTATTAGGTGCATACTTCTAGTTTCCTTAGCACACTGAAGGTATATTGCCACTGTCCTCTGATTCCTGTTTATGTTGCTGAGAAGTTTGTTACCTTTTCCCTCTAAAGTAGACCATCTATTATCTTCTTACAATATTGAAGACTTTGTCTCATATCTTATTTTTATTATAATATGTCTATGCAGAATATTTTTGGATATTAATTTTTTCGTGAGCTATAGAACTGTCATTTATTTATTTATTTATTTATCCTTTTTCAGCCACCCCAACGTCATATGGAAGATCCCAGGACAGGGACGAAATCCAACCTGGAGCTCTGACCTACACCACAGATGCAGCAACTCCAGAACCTTAACCCCACTGCACTACAGTGGGAACTCCCATTTATCATCTTCTAATGTAATGTCACTGCTACATTTTCACTGTCATTCTGAGATTCATTGAATGATAAGATATTTACTCTCGGAGTTCCCGTCGTGGCACAGTGGTTAACGAATCTGACTAGGAACCATGAGGTAGCGGGTTTGGTCCCTGCCCTTGCTCAGTGGGTTGACTATCCGGCGTTGCCCTGAACTGTGGTGTAGGTTGCAGACGCGGCTCGGATCCCCCGTTGCTGTGGCTCTGGTGTAGGCCAGCAGCTACAGCTCCGATTCGACCCCTAGCCTGGGAATCTCCATATGCCGTGGGAGCGGCCCAAAGAAATAGCAAAAAGACAAAAAAAAAAAAAAAAAAGATATTTACTCTCTAACACATATATGTGCTCTATATGGCATCATATACAATATAATACATGTATATATAATATAATTAAATACATATGTGTGTGTATATATATATATACATACGTGTCATGTTTTTTATTAGTACTCTAGATGATTTCTTCTCATCTATTATTCAGTTGATCAATATTTTTTTAGGTTTATTAATAATCTTTCAGCTGTCAAATGTTTTATTCCCATAACATCTGTATTTCTTGTCTGGATTTGCAGTGATTCTCCATATAGTTTTACACCTCTTGTACATATCTTCAAGCTTCTATGTTGTTTTTAAACTTTGGTAAATATAGTTAATTTATAGTCTGTTTGTTTTGCTAATAACTAACATTTTGAAGATTTGTTTCTTCTCTTTTTAAAACTTCCCTGCAGTTCTCTCTCATGGTCTGGTCTTTTTAAAATGCTTTCCTGTGGTGTCTGTGTGTCTGATTGTCACTGAATATATGAAGGATGTTAACCGTGAAATATTGTCTATAGCAAAGAAGTGAAGTCTAGGTCAAAGTTTCTTTTCCTTCAGAACATACAGGCATTTGCTTCAGCCAAGGATAGACAAACAATACTTATTCAAAACAAGTTTAAATCAATTTCATGATTTAAAGTTTCCTAGATTCTCCAAGCAAAATTCTGTGAGAAAGTAGTTCTCTCTTTTTCCTGAGGGTGTTGCTCTTTGGGATACCAGCACGTTGTGGGGAAGGTAATTATTTTGGATTCACTGCTTTCTATTGATTGATTTGAATTCAGTCAGCCTCTCTCAGTGGAAAGTTCAAATTTCCTGAAATCTGCATATGTCCCTAAGGCAAAAGTAGATTTAGAATTCATTTATTTCTCTGAATTTCATTTCCTTGTGATATTCCTTCACTCACTGTCTTGTTAGTCTTGTTACCGTTACAAAAATTTTAATAATATGTTTCATCCCTTTGTTATTCCTCTCCTCAAAGGGAGATGTGGTCCATATATTCTGGCCAGCTATTACAAGAAACAGAAAATCAGAAATGAACCTTTGGTGTGTGCTGCAGACTGTACAAACACAATTAATTTTAAAAGATTCTTCTGTTCATAAGGATTATTATATTCTTTTTAAGAAAATCCTTATTGAGGAATGAATGACAAAATTTGTATACATTTAGATTTTAAAGTGTCATTTTTAAATGAGGTACAATGATGTATTGAGAATAGTGTACAAGTATATACGTTGAAATATTTACTACAATCAGATTAATACATCTATTACCTCATTAGTTACAATTTTTTTTGGTGATGAGAACACAAGGTTTATACTCTTAGAAAATTTCAAGTATGAAATACAGTATTATCAACTATAACACTATGCTGTACATTAGATTCCCCCAAATTATTAATTTTATAACTGAATATTAGTATCCTTAGACCAACATCTCCCCACTTCCATCAAACCTCAGCCCTTGGCAACTACCATTCTGCTCTTTGTTTTATGAGTTTGACCACTTTAGATTATACATATAAGTGAGATCATAGGGTATTTATTGTTCTGCTTCTTTCACAAAGAATAATATATTCTTAAATATAAGCTATATAATAGAAATATAATTATTCCAAAATAATGGGTTTTTTTTTACATAATCATAAGAAAATTCGATTGGTAAACATGTCAGAAAACACAAGTGTTTTCCCATCTTCTTTAATGCCTTAGGTTATTAGCTTTGAAACTGACAAGTGTACTGGTAAGTTAACCATCTAAATAAAAAGACTTGCAAATAAAAAAGCAATTTTTATTCTAAAAAGAGCCACAGAAATGGAAAGGCGCTTACTTAGCTTTTCCACTGATACAGTCTAAACAGTTGCCTGATTTCTTTCCAACTTAGAGAATCTCAAAGAGAGACAAAACCTCCCACTTTTACTTTTTCAAGAAAACATGGTAGGTCTTGTGTTCTTTGAAACTCTATTAACATAGACCTGTAAATTAAAAATCTTCCACATTCTACTTTTACTCAGAGAATATGACAGTTAGATATTATGAGTTCCAGAGCACACATACACGTTCATAAACAAGAAAGCCTTACTATTAAGTGTGACAGCTTTTCAAGGAGAAAGCAGTGCTCTACATACTTGTCACACGGCCAGTCATGGTTGAAAAGCCTCATATGCATTCTATGAGATGTTTGTTTTTTATTTCTTTTTAATAGTCTAGTACTAGTACTATACATTATAAAGATAAATATAGGATCACTTGCCAGTCAAATACAATCCCATACGTAATAACCAAATTCCTGTCATGGTACTTTGTGTTTTCAAAATACCATTTTTTTTTCTTTTCCTTTTGTTTACAACAATGAAATACATTTTTTAGTCCCCTAATATGTATTATATATACTACTCATTTAACAAAGTTCTGTTCTTTTGGGCAGCCTGAATTTGGTCAATAAATGTTCTTTGTGATGAGGGCAAATTATACATTAATTAAAATTTTGAAAGGAAAAATTCTAAAATATAGAATAATAGACATAGGTTTTCTTTTTAAAATTTCAATTTATGAGAAATAATTGATATATAATATTTAAAGTGTACATGGTGGTGATTTTATGTACATGTACACTGTGAAATGATTCCTCCCTCCACCTAGTTAATTAACACATCCATCACTTCACATATTTATCTTTTGTTTTTATTTTATTTGGTGAGAGAATTTAAGTTCTACTCTCAGCAAAATTCAATTTTGCAGTACAGTGTTATTAACTATAATCACCATGTTTCACATTAACTCCTCCACCTTACGCATCTTACAGGAGAAATTTTGTATCCTTTTACCAATATTTACCTAATTCTTAAGTTTTGGAGAGATGGGCATTATAAAACAATTGTAGCGTGATTAGTTTTATTTGTACTTTCATCTTAGAGTCATTTATTTTATTTACAGTTTTTTTTTTTTAAATGAGTGCCTTTTATTAAGGTACTAAATATTAATAAAATATCATTTGGCAAGTTTGGTAGGTAAATTTCCACACTCTGTTGTACCATCTTGAATAATAGTGTCCCTTTGAGTATTACAAAATCTGTGAACACAACAGAAGATATCTCCTATGACTGTTTTATATTTTATAGCCAAAGGGCTTTTGCAAATGTTATTAAGACTTATAATCAGTTCACCTGGAGATAGTCAAAAAGATTATCCTGGGTTGGTTTCATCTGGTCAGTTGAGGACATTAAAAGAGTCAAGAAGCAGCAACATAGATTTTCTTACTGGTTTTAAAGGAACAAACTAAAAGTGGTGCAAAGGACCACGTTGTGGGAAACAATGGTTAGCTGCTAACAGCTGCTAATAGCCTTTGGTTGACAATAAGTAAGAAAGCTGGAGTCTCAGTCCTACAACCCAGAGAATTGGAATTCTGCTAACAACCAGAGAGTGTAGAAAAGGTCCTTGATCTGCAGGGTGAGACCACAGATTGACACCTTGATTTTAGCCAGTTAACATAATGAGCAGAGGGCTTAGCAAAAAAGTGCCAGATTCTTTTTTCCCACAGAAATGATGATACTATAAATGTGTACTGTTTTAAGCCACTAAAATTTTGGTTATTTGTTGCACAGAAGTAGAAAACTGGTATGGCGAGACAAAAGAACAGTTGGCAATACAATTTAATGATTTCTATTGCTTACTACTCATCTGTGGGAAAACATATTACAATGAAAATAATGGTCTTGGGGAAAATCAATGTACACTTAACTTGCAAATATTAACTTGAAATTGTAAAAGTATAAATTAAATTTTAGCTAAAAATTTGAGCCCCTTTTTTCATTATTTATCAAGTAATAACAGGGTCATCTATCTAAGATGATTTTCAGTTAAGAAAAAAAAAAAAAAAAAAAAAAACTACAATCTTCCTCCTGGTAGTCTTCCATGATTCTATGATCTTAGTTGCATGGACTAACTCAAGTTATTTAACTTCTCCACACTTCAATTTCATTTTATGTAAAATTTAGTTAGATTATATTTTTCTAAATTCTCTTATAGCAGAAGTCCTGCAGTAATCTGCTACTCTAGTGAAAATGTAACTAATGTATTTTAAAGAAAAATCAGAGTTTTTGTCTCTATTAACAAAGCAAGAAATAAAAATTGGGAGTGAAAAACTTTCACTACTGGGAAAACCAATTTTTTTTATAGGAATCAAGAAATAGATTGTGTAAGTCCTTTTTTAAGAAAAAAAAAAAAAGAAAACTTCTGTGTTTTCTTTTTTTCTATTGTTTCTATGGTTCTTTCTTCTGTTTCCTATGAGTGTAAACTTATAGGAATGGTGAAAACCATTTGTGTGAACATTGAGGAAAGTTAAAAAAACACTTAGATCTTTTCCTTTAATACTAGATTACATTTTTTATTCTGTTGCTGGACCTATGAAAACCCAAGAAACAAAGTAGAGAGGAGGATGAATTCCATTACAACTCAATTCTGTAAATATTCCATAATAAATAGATTAAAGTGAACATGAAAGTCGAATGAAGTCAATACCATTAACTCATGGAAAACATAATTATAATCAGGTCGAGTCTCACACAGGGGTATCATTCATTTTACCATATAAAAGAAATGTAAGACAATTAACAGTTTCCAAATTAGCTTGATGGGAGAAAACCTACAAAAGAGCAATCCATTACTTACTAATGAAGTTACATTCCATAAAGGAGTTCCTCCAAGGAATTTCCTTTTGAAATAATATTTATGTACAGTTTAGCAGAGGTGAGCATTGATTGCTTATCTCAATTGCAAATTTAGTAAGTTCCCCAGAGGAAAAAGCACACAGATTGTTTGACTGAATTGTTGTGGGTGGTTTAAAATTATGATGAAAGGCAATGTAAAAATAGAAACCATGTGGGTTTCTTTATTTTGCTTGAAGGGAATGTTACTAATTTATTTTTCCTCTAAAAATTCAATGAAATTAGAATTTACATTTTGCTTCCAAATTGGCAATAATGCAGAGGGGATTAAATTAGCCAGTTTGTTATATTTATTAGTTCCATGTCATGCATTTTAGCCAAGCCACTGAATACGAGTAAGCATGAGATAAACAGAAATAAATATTAAAAAACATGATATAAAATGGTATGGATTATCAAGTACATGTATGAATGTACATTTAAAACATTCAATAAAGATTTAGTTCCAGTGTATACACAGCTGGAAACCTTCTAGAAGTGTATAATATAATCTCTGACTTACACTTATAATGAAGTTGATTATAAATGTTTTATTTCAAAGCTATAATATCTCATTCATTTATCTATACAATAAATGAATTCTAGTAGATATTTGGCACTAAGAAAAAGACATAATTCCCCCTATTGTAGGATTTACTGTAAAATGAGAAAGACAGAAAGTAAACATGCAAACAAAAAGTAATTTTACAAATGTTTCTCTGGGGATTCTGAGAAAAAAAATAAATGAGGGGACAGCTGATAAGATGGGAGGGAAGGCAATAATTGCCTTTTTGAATATATGCCATTTAAGATGAGACATGAAGTTTATGAAACAGACAAATGTGTAATGAATCCACATAATCCAAATGATTGGTGCAGGGATTAGAAAGCACTTGGGGGTAATTAAAGATATACAGAGTCCAGTGTCTTTGAAGCACAATGAACTAGGGTCAGAGTTGTTTAAAATGTGATTGAAAGGGTGCAGAAACCTCAGGCTTTCTAGGCCATTCACGGGATTTTAGATTATATTCAAAGTTCCACCAGAAGTCAGTGGAAGATTTTGTGGAGGTCTGAAGTGTTCTGATTTATGGCTTTTAAAAATGATGATCCAGACCATTTTGTATTTTAAATATTATTGGCAGTTGAGAGTACAGAGGACAAGAGTAGAGATAGGGGACCAAGAAGAGACCATGGCCACACTTCAGCCAAGATGTGGCCTGAATGATAATAGTAGTAGCAGGTAGGAAGACAGAGAGACAGACAGTAGATTTATGTCTATGGTGATATTAACAATACTTGCCAATATTTTGGATAGAGGGGGACAGAAGGTAAGGGTGAATAAAGAAAGCCCCCAGTATTTTTTGCTGCAGAAGCTATATGAATGATTTTATCATTTACTGAGATAAGAATCACATCCAGGCGTTCCCACTGTGGCATAATGGGTTAAGGATCTGGTGTTGCTGCAGCTGTGGAATAGGTTACAGCTGCGGCTTATATTTGATCCCTTGCCTGGGAACTTCCATATGCTGCGGGTGCAGCCAAAAAGAAAAACCATCAGAAAAATACAGCACAGATCCAAGGTTTCACAAAAAGACATAATCATGTACACTGACGATGTGTTATTTTTAGGATTTGTAAATAAAACAAGAAAGTTGGCTTTAAAAGAATCATTAGCCACCATAGGAATAAAACGTAGACAGAAAAGAGGAAAGGACGGAGGAATAAGTCCTGCCGACTCTAACATGAAACTGTCAGGAAGGTTATTGTCAAGGTTATTAGAAAAAACAAGCTAAGATCGATGAACTTGAAGCTACGAGAGGGAGATGGTTTTCAGAAGAAGGGAACACTCAGCTGTGAAAAAAACAGCAGAGAAATAAAATTAGGACAAAAAAATGATCATGGAACTTGGCAAAAGTAAAGTTTCTGGAGATCTTAACAAAAGACATTTCAGTGCAATAATGGGGAATGAAAGTAAATTGTAGAGCACTGAGAAGTGAATTGAAGGTGAGAAAGTGAAGTTGGTGTATAGTTAGTTCTTTCTAAAAAGTTTATATAAACAAGCATGGAAAAAGACTGGTAGCTGGAAAAACCTGTGTGGAAAGAAATTTTGTTAAAAGAAAATGAAGTAGATAAAGCAATTTGTATGCTGATAATGAATATTGTACTAGGAAGGAAGATAATGATGGTTCAGAGCATTAGAGGAGTGAGTGACCAAAGTGGGAAACTTCTTAATTTCTTTCTTTCTTTTTTTTTTTTTTTGTCTTTTGTCTTTTTATGGCTGCACCCATGGCATATGAAGTTTCCCAGGTTAGGGGTCGAATCGGAGCTGTAGCCGCTGGCCTATGCCACAGCCACAGCCACGCAGGATCTGAGCCGTGTCTGAACTACATCACAGCTCATGGTAACACCAGATCCTTAACCCATTGAGCAAGGCCAGAGATCAAACCTGAGTCCTCAGGGATACCAATTGGGGTCATTACAGCTGAGCCACAACGGGAACTCCTTAATTTCTTAAAATTGTTAGAAGAGATGGGATCCAGAGTAAATGGAATGGGATGACAGAGAGGGGTAAAGTGTGAGCATAGCACTAAGGGAAGATGAGCAAAAAGATGCAGTAGAGCACAGGTTAGAAATTAAATAGGATGCTGAGGGAATTCTACACTAACGATTTCTTTATTCTCAATGATATGGAAGCAAGGTCATCATTTGAAAGTGATTAGGAAGATGGGATGATTGAGGAGTACTGAGGTGTTTGAGGGGAAAAAAAGAGTAATATATGAGGAATTCCCTTGTAGCACAGAAGATTAAGGATTTGTAACTGTCACTGCAGTGGCATAGGTTTGATTCCTAGCCTGGGAACTTCCACATGCTGCAAATGTGGCCAAAAAAGAAAAAAAAAAAAAAAAAAAAAAAGCAATACTTGAAATTGTTGTTTTAGAATAAAAATATAAGCTTTCCACAGAAATCTTTTTTCAGAGATGCTAAGAGGTCACTTGACATCTGATACCCTCAAGTTAACCTAACACTTCATTCACTTTCAGTCAATCTAACTGATTGTGTGAGTTTGATTTTCATCTAACCACATTGCTTTGGAGTACACCTTGTTGAGTCCTTATAATGTTGAGGTTCTTCCAGCTGATCAGAGAAAAAGGTGAATGAAAAGAAAGTTAAATATTTTTGCAAAAGATCATTTACTTTTCTGGATTATGACGTCTGAGCTAGACATAGTAAAAGAGGACAGAAAAGTATTGATAAATGGTTAAGAGAATGCGGGTTTTAGTATATTGGAGAGAATGATGAGGAGCTACCTGAAAAGATGAGTGGAAGTAGAGAAGGGAGTTGGATTTAATATTTTGGACTTGGTAAACTTGGGAGGATATGGCTGAGATGGAGAGGGAACTAAACGTCAGTGGAGACATGGACAAAGAAACAGATAAGACAGTATATTTGGGGAATAAGGATAGGAAATACAGTGGAGCCATAGGCTCTAAATCTTCACTTATTAGCAGGGTGAAAGGATTAGAAGATTGATAAATGATGATAATATTGAGATCCCTAAATTTAGAATTCAGCTAAATAATCAAATATTTCTAATGATTTAATTTAATTGCTACTTATTTTAGTGATTATAGAGATGAGTGTTTGGCTCTCTGCTATGATGAAAGGGGATTTTTTTTTCTGTTACGATAAACATGGTCGACATCTTCTTCCTCCAATCTTACACACCAGTACAGCTTTAAGAGTTGTCGAATATTGGAACAAGACTGTTAATTTAGTCCAATAGTTGTATCCTAGGGCCCTTGAGGACCCCTCACTTCCTCTCCCCATATCTCCTAAGGTAGAGAGTCCTTTCAAGGGTCCTGCTTGAGCACTACAGCTGGTGGTGGGTAAATTCTGATTAGTCTAATAGGCTGAAAATTTGACTTATTATCTAAATATCATCCCTGGTTATATGATTAGATAAGTTATATATACTTAAATCAGTTCTTTGACAGGTCACTGTATCAATGTCAAATGACATATTTAAGCCTTTTAAAAATATATGTACCATTCACTGTAAATATGTACCTCAGAATAATAACCTCAGAATCATCCACATTCTGAGGTTAACTTTTTTTTTTTGTCTATTTAGGGCAGCACCTGCAGCAAATGAAAGTTCCTATGATAGGGGTTGACCGATTCCAGCTATAGCCACAGCCATAGCAACACCATATCTTGAGCCATGTCTGCAACCTGCACCGCAGCTCATGGCAGTGCTGGATCCTTAGCCTACCAAGCAAGGCCTGGGATTGCACCTGCATCCTCATGGATACTAGTCAGGTTCCTTACTGCTGTGCCATCATGGTAACTCCTGAGGTTCACTCTTAAGATTAGTAATTAGTGCCCTACTCTTCTGTTTACCTGTTTTTGTTTGTTTGTTTTGCCATGTATGCTATCACATGTAGGCCTTACTTTATTAAGATTGATGATATCTGCATTACATTATATGTACAATTACATGATAGTAATAGAAAACCTTTACTAGGTCTACATTCCATACTGTCTCATATCACAGGAATGATTGAGAAATTATCTGTAATTACTTTTTTCACTTCTTTTGTCTAACAAGAAAAAGGAGTTTATCTGACTGACTAGCTCTCTATAACATGTTTTCTAGCTGGCATTTGCAAATAGCTTGATGAGGTATTTGTGACAAAGGTAACCACATTTTGGAAATATTATACAGATAGTAATTGATAGTAATTGAATGTGTAAACAAACTTCATAGGAAAATATTCCAATTTTCTTGAAATTCTTCACTTCCTCATCAAGCAGGTAATTGTATTCTGTACTTGAAAAATGACTTCTTGGTGCAGCTCCACTCTTCACTCTGTTTT
The DNA here is from genome assembly GCF_054392235.1 of Sus scrofa. Lineage (NCBI taxonomy): Eukaryota > Metazoa > Chordata > Mammalia > Artiodactyla > Suidae > Sus > Sus scrofa. The sequence goes on from NC_139393.1 coordinate 31,271,625, forward strand.
TTCAACATTTCATCATATTTTTTTCTATAATCCCAATAATACCATATGGCCTCTGGGTCTACTTTTTTTTCCCAAAGGAAAACCCTCTGGAAACATTATTTAAAATTGTGTAAAAGATGTTATAGAGCTGAAAACTTTCCAGAAGTCAGTTTATGAATTAAAAGGCACATACAGAGTTGTAAATTTTCTGGATCTCATTTGCTTTCTCCAACCCTCCAATTCCCCTCTGCCACCAGCCTGAGCTAATGACCACCCCAAATTTATTTGGGTATAATTTCCCTAAATTTCTTAAATAAATGTATCTCTATAAGAGCAGGGTTTTTTGTCCCTTTCCTGTTTGCCCATTTCTGTTCTCTTCTAACCTTGAAATAATCTAGTTAACCTGTTGATTCTTTTCCTAGGTTAAAAGAAGAATGAAGAATTAAGCAGTTAAAAGACTAGCTTTCTACAACCAACAGCCCTTTAGCAATCCTGCCTGTGGGGCAGATCATGCAGGCAAGATAACATCTGAAAAGAGCGTCAGCTAGCTGTTCAGCACACAATGGAGAATGATGCAGAATCTAACCTCCTGCCTCAATGATTCACTGAAATTCTTCCCCTTTAAAAACTGTCATGGCTGAGCAGAATCTTTGGAGCTGGTCTCAGGATATGCGTCCACGTTCTACCCAGGTTGTCATTGTCAGCTTTTCTGATTAAAGCACCTTTCCTTTCTACTGACACTTGAATTATTGCCTTTTTCGCACCAAGCAGCCAAACTCGAATTCAGTAACAACTACCCTTGTATATACCACTAAAAAACACCATACAGCATGTTTCTATGCACTGTAAATTTAGTTAAATGTTATGATACTGTGCATACCATTCACCAGTTTGCTTTTTCATTTTTATTATGCTTTAAGAATATCCATGTTATTACATCTAGTGTTATATCATTAATTTCCACAGCTGTGTAGTAGTGCTTGACTCCATGAACTCACCACAAGTTATTTATCTATTCTGAAGTTGATGAAACTTTAAGATTTTTCTGTTTTTTTTTTTTTTTTCTTTTTCTCTCAAAAACAGTTCTCCAGTAGTCACCTTTATACGTATATATTTATGAGTCTCAGGAAGGAGTCTCTCAGGGATTACATACTTGTTGGGTCATAGGCATACACATATATCTTCAATTTTTACTAGATAGCGCCAAATTACTTACCAAATTGCTTTCGACAATCTATACTGTCACTGACTTATCACTGCTCTAAATTCTTTCCTAGAGCTAAAGCAGTCAGACATATAAAATCTTTTGAAAATATAGTTTTAATTATTTCTTTGTTGCTTAATCAGTTACATTTGTTGATTCTACAAATGTCTTCTTTATATGTTTAGCCATTTTCCTAGTGAGAATAGTCACTTTTTTCTTATTGATTTATTTAAAAATAAATTTAGTCAAGGTTTACACATTTTCAGTGTATGACTTTTCACTTATTTAAAACAGACTTTTGTTCCATAGAAGTTTTTTTTTTTTTTCTTAATATAGTTTTTAACATTTAATGCCCTTTTCCTCAAGGGTTTGTGCTCTTTTTTGTTTCTTGTGTAAGAAATCTTACTCTATTTTGAAGATTTAAAGCTATTTCTCTCTATTTTCTTCCAAGTGTTACATGACATTTCATTTATACTGAATCCTTCTCAGCAGACTTTTGTGTAGGAGACAAGACAACATTTTATTTGCTTTAAGGAGAATAATGACTTAATTCTGCCAACACCATCCATTGACGGCTTTCCCGATGAACTTCACTGTTGCCTCTCTTCTTTTGGTCTAAGCTGGACTTATGGCTCTCTTGATCTGCTGCACAGCTGCCATCATGGACATCATCCTTCTGAGATATATCCATATTCTGTGAGATAGGTTCTAATAACTTCCTAAGAAAGAAAGTGTGGGCAGTAACATGTTTTATTCTTTATATAGCTGAAACATAATCATCACAGGTTTCAAGACCATCAATCTCTAGTCTTGAAACCTGTGTACCTCAGGCAGCAGAGTATGATAAAGAATTTAGATTCTCCAGACAGATTGTTGGGATCTGTTTCCTAGCTCTTCTACCTACTACTTATGTGATGAACACCAATCTTCAAACTGGGTACGTGCAGTTTTTGAGGGTACATGGGGAGCTTAGAATAGGTGAAAGGACATAAAGAGTTGAAAGGATTCAATTTTTCATATACCAAAACTATGTATACACACAGTTCCCTCAATTTATCTGATTATGAAAGCACCTGGTTTGACTGATGTTTGGCTTTTCTTTCCTTCTTATCTTTTAACAATCACCCCTCTACCATTTTACCTGATTCTGAGTCTAATCTACTTTTTGTGGATAAAGTCATAGGGCAACTAACAGATGGACAATGCAAAATGCAGTTTGTGAGTGATTCTAAAAACTGAGAAGCAAATACTTAGGCAAAACAGGTGCTAAACATTTTGTATATGTCAACTGAAAAATCTGCTTTCATCATAATTGAAAGAGGACTTGATCAAGTTGTTAGCCGAAATATCACTAAACATAACCTTTGCTGATACATCAGTCTGCCATATTTAGCATATAACTTAGTGAGGAGTCTAGCTCCTGATTAAAAACCTGTGTGATTTTTCAGGCCCGATCGCAGATGGTTACAGAAGCTCTGCCTGGCATGCCTCATGGGAAAAACTTCTCTCCCCACACCAGACATGGTACACAGCCCATGCATTACTCATTGGGAATTATGAAAGGATTTCCGTCAAGGACTCAGGCTTCCCTGTCTGCTCAGGCTTTTTGAATATTTGCACTCCTAGTCCCTGGCACTTTTATTCCTAAATCTCTTTATCTGAGGCTTTGCTCAGAAGTCTTCTTCAGGCTCTTTTTGTGGAATGAGAAGGGTTTACACATTAGAGACACTTTTCCCACTCTGACTTACTGCCAAGTACCTTTCCCCACTTAGCCCTCCCCCTTCTCTTCCTTCTCCATCCTCCCTCCCCTCCTTGCTCTTCTGCAAACTGCCAGAGTCTCTTCTTAAGAGTTTTCTCAACCATTCAACAACCCCAAGTCTTTGCTGACCCACCCGACCCAAGCTCATGGAACAGGGAAGATGATGCTTTCTCCTCTGTTCTTTCTCTCCCAATTCACCCAAGTCCCTGACACTTATGAGCTAAATAAATTAAGTGACATTACTATAACAAAGCTTTTATTCTCATTAATTACGTGAACATGTTTCCTCAGTACTTATTTATATTTTATTTTATTTTATTTTATTTAAAGAATTCACCAGGGGCATATGGAAGTTCCCAGTCTAGGGGTGGAATCAGAGCTACAGCTGCCAGCCAATGCTGCAACAACAGCAACGCAGGATCTGAGCATCTTCTGCAACCCACACCACGGCTCAAGGCAATATCAGCTCCTTTGCCTACTGAGCCAGGCCAGGGATTGTACCTGTGTCCTCATGGATATACTTGGGTTGTTCCTGCTAAGCCACAAAGGGATCCCCAATAGTAAACTTTTCAAATTTGAGATACAATATCAGGAACATTGGATAGGTGAGCCATGACAGTTAAAATGTAAAAAAGTGGGAGATAGAATTGAAATTAAATTATTTATCCTTCTGGCCACTAGTAGTAATCATATATATTACTGGAATAAAAAATCACATTAATCTCATTAAGAAATCTGTGCAAAATTGAACATTTTCCTTTAATGATTAAAGATTTTATGTTAAAATTTTCGCATATTTTTGTGGATTTACAATCAATTTGGAACTCAAACCAAGGGAAATGTCTTTGTTTTTTTAAAGTTTTATTGCAATATAGTTGATTTACAGTGTTTTGATAATTTCCGCTGTACAACAAAGTGGTGCAGTTTTACATGTACACACATCCATTCTCTTTCAGGTTCTTTTCCCATATAGAGGTTATCACAGAGTATTGGGTAGAGTTCCCTGTGTGGCACAGCAGGTCCCCGTTGACCATTCATTCCGTATTTAATAGTGTGCAATCTCAAACCCCCAATCCATCCCTTCTCCACATATTTTCCCTTCGGTAACCATAAGTTTGTTTTCAAAGTCTGTAAGTCTGTTTCTGTTTTGTAAATAAGTTCGTTTATATCACTATTTTAGGTTCCACATATAAGTGATATCATATGATGTTACTCTTTGCTGACGGGAATTTTTTTTAACACGTAGTTAATGTTACGGGAAAAAAGTTCAATGTTAATTTATGTATTTATTTTTTCTTTAGTGAAGAATGAAAGAGGATCAATAAAATACTTTCAAGAATAAAAATATACTACATTAAGATGTAATTCTGTGCGGGAAGTAAAACGGAAATATGAGCACAAAGAGAAGAGAAAAATGATATAAAATTCTCATTTATTGATGATGAGCTTTTTTCCATCAATATTTAAATTGGATTATGATGATAGTAAATTCCTATGGTATATATACCACTGGACGTATATAATTGAATGATGTAAGAGCAATACTTTAAAATCTTTATACTTATAAAATTAAACATACCTTGCAGCTATATTTAAACTTTGGGTAAAATATTTCGGTTGTCAAGTTAAAAATGGGTAAAGTTCGCTGCTTTTGAAAATTATGTTAAGGATGCATGATCAAAAATATCTGATGGCCACTTACCTAAGAGATCATGACATACTCTGACACGCGAGAAACAACGTGGAACACCTCCATCTAGGTGAATTACTGCCAGTGAGAAAGTAAAGTTTACCGTAAAAAGATAAAAATATTTGCCTCTTACACAGATATCTAGGAAGAGTTGTAAAATCGTGTTAAGGATCTAGAGGAAAAATTAGATATAAAACTCCTCAGTTATCATTTAAAAATCTCTGAGAGCAAAAATTCAAATTCTCACTTTAGTTTAACCCCCTCCGGGTTTAATTCTAAATATACTGATTCCTTAGAAGAGTCCACTGTAGAAACAATGGATATGGCAGAAATAGGATTCTTTGCTTCAGTTAAGGCCCTGGTAGGAAATAGATGGTTTATTCAAACTGGTGACTGAATGGAGCTGAAGGTAGGGACTCTGCATAGACGTGTAGTCAAGGTTAAGGGAAACAAGGAATGCTGAAGCACGAAAATGGATGGGAAGTCTTTATTACCTGTGGTCTTTACCAGATCCCATTGAGAGAACTATAGGTAGAAAACAGGTTGATTTTCAGCTTATGGTCTTACACAGAGAAAAGCAAACAAGGCCAAACCAGGACTGGCAGTGAGAGAAACAGGAAAATAACTTCCCAGAGTTTCTCTTCTTCTTCCTTCTTGGCCTCCTATTGGGCAGATCAAACTGGAAGGGAGAGGTTAAGGGATCCTAGTGGTGCCTTCTGCTAGGGATCAGCCTTCCATGGGGACAGCAGGGTGAGAACGTGTATAGTAGAGGGGAAAATAGAGATAATCCAACACATTTTTCAAAATATTAATCACTTTACTTTTGAGTAAATTATCAAAATGTTGTAAATCCCTCTATATTAACCTTAAATTACAAAAGCCAACAGAGTAAAAGCATATTTCACTCAGAGTTTACCAGAAAGTATGCAGGATGGAGGAGAAGTGAGTAAACGCTAATTTTAAAATATATGCAACTGTAAGTAACTTCGGTTTAATGTGTGAAGCATTCTCGCTTTACAGATAAATACATTTGTTCACTCTGAAGATAATTGTCACACACATTTTTAAAATTTTTTGAATTAAGAATGGTATTCAAACATCTCAGGTCTCAAGATCAGTTGCATGTGTGGGAAGGTGTTTTCCTAACAAGCACTATTCAAACAAATATAACAAGCACCACACAGATAATTTAAAATTTTCTAGTGGCTACATTTAAGAAAGGATAAATTAGGATTCCTGTTGCGGCTCAGTGGGTTAAGAACCCAACATGGTGTCCATGAGCATGTGGGTTCAATTCCTGGCCTCGCTCAGTAGGTTAAAGATCCAGTGTTGTTGCAAGCTGGGCATATCCAAGCTGGCTGTACCCACGCTTGGTGTAGCCCAAAGATTTGGCTCAGAGCTGGTGTTGCTGTAGCTGTGGCATAGAAGGATCCAGTGTTGCCCCAAGCTGAGTGCACCCAAGCTGGGTGTAGATCAGAAATGTGGCTTTGATTTGGCATTGCTGTGACTGTGGCATAGGCCTGCAGCTGCAGCTTTGATTTGACCCCCAACCTGGGGACTTCCATATGCCACAGGTGTGGCCCTAAAAAGAAAAAAAAGAAGGATAAATTAATATTAGTAAAGTTGTGTTTTAGTACATCAAAACTATTATGAATGCATCATAATAAATTAAAAATTATTAATGAGATATTTTACTTTTCATTTAGTTTCAATGTCTTACAAAGCCAGTGTATATTTTATACACATGCCACATTTTAATAGCTTAAAAGCCCACTAATGGTAAGTAATGAAATCTCTGGTCACATCTTTCTTAAAAAACAATGAAAATATACTGGATAGAAATGAAGGAGCATTTACTGGTGAAAGCATAACAAAGACATCGTTTTTGAATATTTTTATTGAATATGTTTGTATATCTCTAGCCAGAAAGAGAGAAAGATTATGCAAATGAGTTTTATGGAGCTAAAAATTATGTGAATTAAGTCCAATAATTCTACTTATCTCTTTCACTCTCTCTTGTTCTTGCTCCTTCCTGTATAATTTTGAGGTCAATTAGGAAACTGAACCTTGGACTGATAAGAACAATCTACAGTTGAAGTAGTAAAATAAAAAAATCAGAAATGAGACTACAGATATTAAAAAAAGGGAGAAAAAAAGCAGATTTTTTCCAATTTTATTTTGTTGAGATATGATTCACATACCAGAAAATTCAGCGTTTTTAAGTGTACAACCGAGATTGAGATATTCAAAAAGTTGTACAAGCATCGCCACTATCAAATTCCACATTTTCTTTCCCCCCAAATAAACCAATAAAGGCTGCATCAAGATTCGTACATGTTGTGGTATGTATCAGCACTTTTTATGACTGAATAATGTTCCATTATATAGATATATCACATTTTCTTTGTTCATTTTTCACTTGATGAATATTTTTGTTATTTTTCACAATTTGCCTATGGTGAATAATACTGGAACACTCACGTGTGAGTTTTCGTGTGAACCTGTGTTTTCTATTCACTTGGTTATATATGAGAGTTAGAATTGCTAAGTCATGTAGTAACTGCATGTTTAACTGGATCCTTAACCAACTGAGCGAGACCAGGGATTTAACTTGGAAATCACTAAACAGTTTTCCATTTTACATTCTTACCTACTATATATTTTTATTTTTTTCCCCACTTTCTCACAAGTTTGTTATTGTCTAATTTTCTAAACAGCTCTCTTAGTAAGTGTGAAGTAGCTCTCTCATCATGGTTTTGAAATACATTTCACTAAAGATGTTTCATCAAATACACTTCCCATTTTAAAAATTTTTATTTTTTATATTTTAAGTTGTAAGAGGCTTTTTTTTAATTACTCAAGATTGTAAACCCTTATATTTATTTTGCAAATGTTTATCTCTATTTTGTACACCGTCTTTTCACTTCCCAATGGTGTCCTGTAAATTCCAAAAGTTCGTAAATATGATGTAGTCTAACATCACTTTTTTCTTTTGTCGTCATATGTAAGAAACCATTGTCTATTCCATATCACAAAGACTGACACATGTTTTCTTCTGATAGTTTTTCAGTTTTGTTCTTAAATTGAGGTCTTTGGTAAATTCGTGTGAATTTTTGTATGTGATATGAGGTGGAAATCAAACTTCAGATGTTTCAGCATCGTTAGTTGATGACTATTCTTTCTTATTTTTCTTTGAATTCTCATAGAAAATCAATTAACAATAAACATAACATTTTACTCTTGTATTGTCATTCATAGATTTAGGTCTATGAATTGTTTCAGGTCTGATTGTTTTAAAGTGTTCTTCAGGAGTTCCAATTGTGGCTCTGCAGTAATGAACCCGACTAGTATCCATGAGGATGAAGGTTCTATCCCTGGCCTTGCTCAGTAGGTTAAGGAATCCGGTATTGCTGTGAGCTGTGGTGCAGGTCGAAGACGCGGCTTGATCCCATGTTGCTGTGGCTGTGGTATAGGTTGGCAGCTGTAGCCCAGATTTGATCCCTAGTCCTTGAACTTCCATATGCTGCATATGTGGCCCTGAAAAGAAAAGCCAAAATAAAAATAAATAAAGTGTTCTTCAAATTTTTATTTCCTTGATTTTCTGCCTAAAATTTCCTTTTTTTTTTTTTTTTTTTTTTTTCCTTTTGAGGGCCACACCTGCAGCACATAGGGGTTCCCAGGCTAGGGATCAAATTGGAGCTGTAGCTGTCACTGGCCTACACCACAGTTATAGCAATCTGGAATCCAAGCCACATCTGAGACCTACACCACAGCTCACGGTAACGCTGTATTCTAACACATTGAGTGAGGCCAGAGTTGGAATCTGTGTCTTCATGTATACTGGTCAGATTCCTTTTTGCTGAGCTATGATGGGAAATCCTCTATCTATTACTAAAATGGTATATTGAAGTCTCCATCTGTTAGTGTTGATTCTATTTTATTTCTCTTCAATTCTGTCAGTGCTTTGTTAATGTATTTTGAGGCTCTGTTATTATAAACATATATGTCTAAATTATTACATTTTAAATAATCTTGTTGAATTGATGTTTTTTATCATTGTCATATTTCCTCTCTTTTTCTTTAGTAATATTTTCCATCTTAAACTCTACAATTTATGATATTACTATAGCAGGTCTCTTTTGGTTATTGTTTGCCTAGCATATTTCTTTTTATCATTTTACTTTCAACCTATTTGTGTGTCTTTGTAGCTAAAATGTATCTATTATAGGTAGTTCATAGTTGGATAATGTTTTTCATATTCCATTGTGCCATTTCTATTTTTAGAATTTTAGATTGAAATCTTTGTCCATTTGTATTTTTAAAAAATTTTATTACCCTTTATTTACAATATTGTGTCAATTTCTGCTGTACAGCAAAGGGACCCTGTCAGACAAACACAAACACACAATTCTTTTTCTCACATTATCCTCCATCATGTTGCATCACAAGTGACTAGATATAGTTGCCTGTGCTATACATCAGGATCTCATTGCTTATCCATTCCAAATGCAATAGTTTACATCTACTAAGCACAAACTCCCAGTCCATACCACTTGCTCCCCTTACCCTTGGCAATGACAAGTCTATTTTTCATGTCCATGAATTTTTTTTCCTGTAGATAGGTTCTTTTGTACCACATATTAGATTATAAATATAAGTGATATGCTATGGTATTTCTCTTTACGACTTTCTTCACTTAGTGTGGTGGTCTCCCATGTTGCTTCAAATGGCATTATTTTGTAATTTTTTATGGCTGAGTAGTATTCCATTGTGTGTGCATATATATATATATACCACATATTCTTAATCCGTTCATTGGTCAGTGGACATTTAGGTTGTTTCCATGTCTTGGCTATTGTGAATAGTGCTGCAATGAATATAGGGGTACATTATCTTTTTCAATGAAAGTTTGGTCTAGATTTATGATCAGGATTGGGATTGCTGGGTCATATGGTAGTTCTATATTTAATTTTCTGAGGTGCCTCCATATTGTCCATAGCGGTTGTACCAATTTACATTCCCACCAACAGTGGAAGAGGGTACCCTCTTCTCCACACCATCCCCAGAATTTGCTATTTGTTGACTTGTTAAGGATGGCCATACTGACCCTTGTGAAGTGGTACCTCATTGGAGTTTTCATTTGCATTTCTCTAACAATTAGTGATGTCGAGCCTTTTTTCATGTGCCTGTGTATCTTTGGAGAAATGTCTATTCAGGTCTGCTGTCCATTTTTCAATTGCATTGCTGGTTTTTTTGTTGTTGAGTTGCATAAGTTGTTTGTATATTTTAGAGGTTAAGACCTTATGGTTGCATCATATGAAAGTATTTCCTCCGATTCAGTAAGCTTTTTTTTTTTTTTATGTTTTCATTTGCTGTACAAAATCTTGTAGTTTTGGTTAGGTCCCATTTGTTAAGTTTTGTTTTTATTTCTGTTGCCTTGGGAGACTGACCTAAGAAAAAATTTGCATGGTTGATTTCAGAGAATGTTTTGCCTATGTTCTCCTCTAGGAGTTTTATCGTGTCTTGCCTTATTTTTAAGCCATTTTGAGTTTACTTTTGTGCATGGTATGAGGGTGTGTTCTAGTTTCATTTATTTAAATGCAGCTGTCCAGTTTTCCCAGCACCAATTACTGAAAAGACTATGTTTTTCCCATTTTATATTCTTGCCTACTTTGTTGAAGATTAATTGAGCATAGGTGTCTGGGTTTATTTCTGAGTTCTGTATTCTGTTCCATTGGTCTGTATGTCTGTTTTGTTACAGACATACCACACTGTCTTGATTACTATAGTTTGTAATATTGTCTAAAGTCTGGGAGAGTTATGCCTCTTGCCTGTTTGGGGGGGGGTTATTTATTTGTTTGTTTGTTTTCTCTCAGGATTGCTTTGGAAATCTGGGTCTTTTATGGTTCCATATAAATTATTGGATTTTTTGTTCTGTTCTGTGAAAAATGTCATGGTTAATTTGATAGGGATCAAATTTAATCTGTACATTTCTTTGGGTGGTATGGAATTTTAACATTAATTCTTCCAATTCAGGACCATGGAATATTTTTCCGTTTCTTTGATTTCCCTTTCATTTCTTTGATTAATGTTTTATAGTTCTCAGATATGTCACATCTTTAGTCAAGTTTATTTCTAGGTATTTATTTTTTTAGGGTGCAATTTTAAAATGTATTGTATTTTTATACTCCTTTTCTAATATTTCTTTGTTAGTAATGAGAAATGCAACTGATTTTTGAAAGTTAATCTCGTATCCTTCTACTTTGCTGAATACATTGATCAGTTTAAGTAGTTTTTGGGTTGAGCCCTTGATATAGTATCATCATCTGCATAGAGTGACAATTTTACCTCTTTCCTTCCAATCTGGATACCTTTTATTTTTTTTGTTTGATTTCTGTGACTAGGACTTCCAAAATTATGTTGAATAAAAACGGTGAGAGTGGGCATCCTTGTCTTGTTCCAGATTTTAGTGAGAAGGCTTTCAGATTTTCTCCACTGAGTATTACATTTGCTGTAGGTTTGTCATAAATGGCTTTGACTATGTTAAGGTATGTTTCCTCGATATCCACTTTGGTAAAAATTTTTATTATGAATGGATATTGGATTTTGTCAAATGTGGAGATGACCATGTGGTTTTCAACTTTTCTTTTGTTAATGTGGTGTATGGATTTGATTGATTTGTGCATGTCAAACCATTCTTGTGAACTTGGTCATGGTATATGATCTTTTTTATGTGTTGCTGAAGTCAGTTGGTTAAGATTTTGTTGTGAATTTTTGTGTCTATATTCATCAAATATATTGGCCTATAATTTTCTTTTTTGATAGTATCTTTGACTGGTTTTTATATTAGGGTGATGATGGCTTCATACAATGTCTTTTGGAGTATTCCTTCTTCAACTTTTTGGAAAAGTTTAAGAAGGACGCATATAAGTTTTTCTTTTTATATTTGGTAGAATTCACCAGTGAAGCCATCTGGCTCTGGAATTCTGTTTGTATGGAGTGTTTTTATTACAAATACAATTCCATTTCTAATGATAATGAAGTTCTGTTCAATTGATCTTCTTGATTCAGTTTTGGTGGGCTGTGTGTCTCTAGAAAGTTGCCTGTTTCTTCCAGGTGGTCAAAGGTGTTGACACATAATTATTCATACTATTTTCTTATGTTTTTTCTTTTTTTTTTGTATTTCTGCAGCATCTGTTGAGATTTCTCCTTTTTAATATCTAATTTTGTTTATTTAAATTTCTTTCTCTTCTCTTCTTGGTGAATCTGTCCAGAGATTTGTCAATTTTGTTTACCCTTTAAAAGAACCAGCTCTTGATTTTCTTGCTTTTTTGTATTGTTAAAATTTTCTCTCTGATCTTTATGATTTCCTTCCTTCTGCTGACTTTAGGTTTCCTTTTTTCTTCTTTTTCTAATTCTTTTAGGTGGTATTTAAGTTGTTGGTTTGAGATTTGTCTCGTTTTCTGAGGAAGGCCTGTATTGCTATGAACTTCCCCCTAAGAGCTGTTTTGGTGTTACCGCATAGACTTTGAATGGTTGTGTTTTCATTATCATTTGTCTTAAGGTATCTTTTAATTTCCCTTTTGATTTCCTCTTTGACCCATTGGTTTTTTTAGTAACATGTTGTTTAGTCTCCATGTAGACAGTTTTTTCTTATTTTAGTTTCCTGCAGTTAATTTCTAGTTTCATGCCATTGTGTTCAGATAACACACTTGAAATAATTTCTAGACTCTTAAATTTGTTGAGGTTAGTTCGTGCCCCAATATGTGGTCAATCCTAGAGAATGTTCCATGTTCACTTGAAAAGAATATATATTCTGATTTTTTTGGATGCAATGTCCTGGAAGTGTCAATTAAGTCTAACTTTTCTATTGTGTCATTTGGATCTCTGTTGCCTTATTGATTTTCTTTCTAGAGGATCAGTCCATTGATGTAAGTGGAATGTTTAAAATCTCCTATTATTGTATACTTATCAATTTCTCCTTTTATGTCTGTTAGTGTTGTATGTATTTGAGTGCTCCTATGTATATCAATGATTCCAATATCCTCTTCCTGAAATGGATCCTTTTATCATTAAATAGTGTCTTTGTCTTTATATATGGTCTTCATTTTAAAGTCTACTTTGTCTGAGTATCGCAACTTCTGCTTTAATGTCTTTTCCATTTGCATAGAAATATCTTTTTCTATCTTCTCACTTTCAATTTTATGTGTCCTTTCCCCTAAGCTGAGCAAGATACTCTTGTAGGCAGTATATTGTAGTCTCTGTTTTTTTTTTTTTAATCCAATCTGCCACTCTGTATCTTTTGATTAGAGATCTCTGCCCATTTTCATTTAAGATAATTATTGATAAATACGTATATTGCCATTTTAAAACTTATTGATTCTGTGCTTCTCCTTTGTTCCTTTCTTTCTATGGTTGGATGATTTTCTTTTATTTTATACTTGTGTTCTCTCTTTTTTTTTTTTAAGTTTTTGTGAATGTAATGTTTGGCTTTGATTTGTGGTTGCCCTGTTTTTCAAATATGTTAACCCTTTCCTATAGCTGCTTGCTTTAGCCTGATAGTCATATAGGCTCAAAACAAATTATTTAAAAAATAGTCTAAATTTTCTTAATTTCCTTCCACACATTTTATGATTTCGACGTCCTTTTTTTATCACCTTCTCACCTTCCTTTTGCTGTTGCTTGTGTTTTTCATCAATTTTGCCATAGTGTTTTTTTTTTTTTTTTTTTTTTTCTTTTAGATCTGTATACTGGCTTATTTAAGTGATTGCTTTCCAATTGTGATTTCTTAGTCCTATTTCTCCTTTTTTTTTTTTTCATTGGAGGAGCCCTTTCAGTAATTCTTTTAGAATGGGTTTAGTGTTGCTTTACTCTTAGTTTTTGTTTCTTGGAAAAATTCGTTATTTCTCCTTCAGTTTTAAATGATATTCTTCTTGGGTAGAGAATTCTAGGCTGCAATTTTTTCCCATTTAGAACTTTCAATATATCTTGTCACTCTCTTCTGGCCTGTAGTGTTTCTTTAGAGAAATCAGCTGATAGCCTTATGGGGATTCTCTTATAAGTAATGCTTTGTTTTTCTCTGCTGCTTTTAGAATCCTCTTTTTATCTTTAACTTTTGCCATTTTTATTTTATTTATTTTATTTATTTATTTTTTTTGGTCTTTTTGCCATTTCTTGGGTCGCTCTGGCGGTATATGGAGGTTCTCAGGCTAGGGGCGCAATCGGAGCTGTAGCTGCCAGCCTACGCCAGAGCCACAGCATCACAGGATCCAAGCCGTGTCTGCAACCTACACCACAGCTCATGGCAATGCTGGATCATTAACCCACTAAGCAAGGGCAGGGATCGAACCTGCAACCTCATGGTTCCTAGTCGGATTCATTAACCACTGCGCAATGACGGGAACTCTGACTTTTGCCATTTTTATTATAACATGTCTTGGTATGGGTTTATTTGGGTTCAACTTGTTTGGGGCCCTCTGTGCTTCCTGAATCTTCATATCTGTTTCCTGTAGAATTGGAAAGTTTTCAGCCAAAATTTCTTCAAATATATTTTCAATCATTTTCCTCTGCTTCTGGAATCTTTATTATGCATAGATTGGCCTGCTTTATATTGTCCCATATATCTTTTACATTGCTTTCATATTTTTTCATTTGGCTTTCTGTCTGCTGTCCTGTTGGGTGATTTCCATTATTCTATCTTCCAAGTCACTAATTCATTCCTTTGTATTATTCGTTCTGCTCTTCAGTGACTTTAACTCAGTTTATGTCTCTGCAAATGAATTTTCTAAATTTTTGACCCCACCCTATATTTTCTAGTTGCTTTCTAAAGGAATCTGCATTACTGTTGATACCTACTCTTAATTCCTTCATATTTTCTATTAATTCACTGTCTCCTTTTTGAACTCAGCATCTGTTAGACTGCACAGGTCTGTTTCATCATTTGCTACTTTTGAATTCTCCTGTTTTTTTTAACTGGGAATGGTTCCTGAGCTTCTTCATTTTGCTTATATTTTTCTAATTCTCTGGACCCTGAGTCTTAGTGTCCAACCCCCACCTGAGGGTCTCAAGCTGTGTTGTCCAGGGGCAGTGGTACCTATGATTTGTGTGGCGCTCTCTGCTTTGCCCTCCTCAATCCAGCTGCTCTGCTTTTCTCTGAGTCTTTGATGTCCCTCCATCTCTGTGTATCTCCCAGTTGATTAGGTGGCTACCCAGGGTGTGTGTTTATTTTTTTTTCTTTTTTTTTTTTGTCTTTTTGCCATTTCTTGGGCCACCCTCATGGCATATGGAGGTTCCCAAGCTAGGGGTCAAATCAGAGCCATAGCTGCTGGTCTATGCCAGAGCCACAGCAACATGGGATCCAAGCTGCGTCTGCAACCTACACCAGAGCTCATGGCAACACTGGATCCTTAACCCACTGAGCGAGGCCAGGGATTGAACCCACAACCTCATGGTTCCTAGTCAGATTTGTTAACAACTGAGCTATGACGGGAACTCCCCAGAGTGTGTGTTTTCTTTTCTTTTCTCTATCTCACAGGATGGCTAGTCCTGTCCTGCTTCCTTCTCTCGCTCTCTCTCACCTTTTTTTCCTTTCATGCTACCCAATTATGTGAAGGGTTTCTAGCCCTTTTTGGAGGTTTAAGGTCTTCTGCCAGCATTCAGTAGATGTTCTGTGCAAATAATTCTACATGTAGATTTTTTTTTTGTGTTTGTGAGAGAAGGTGAGTACCACATCTTACTCTTTTGCCATCTTGATCCCTCCACACATCAGTATTTAATATAATTACTGATACAGGATTTATGTCTGCCATTTTATTCTTTGCTCTACACATGTCTTATATTTTCTTTTTTCCTCTAATCACCAATAGTGGTTCTTAGTGATTTCCCTTCATTACAATTAACAGTTAATAATTGTAACAGTTTGGTTTTTATTTTTTAACTTTTTAAAATTAAAGTATAGTTGATTTACAATACTGTGCCAATTTCTGCTGTAAAGCAAAGTGACCCAGTCACATATATATTGCTACTTCTGCATTTTATATGTGCATTTGTATGTGTGCGTATGTGTATATACATATATGCATATAGACTGTGCATTTGTGTATGTGTATACATTCTTTTGTCTCATATCTTCTATCAAGTTCTATCCCAATAGGTTTGATATGGTTCCCTGTGCTGTCCAGTAGGACCCCATTGCTTATCCATTCTAAATCTAATAGTTGGCAACTACCAACTCCAAACTTCCTGTCCATCCCACTCCTTCCCCCTCCTCTGTTATTAGATTGAAATTTCTGTCTATTTGTATTCAACATAATTACTGACAATATAGGATTTGTGTCTTCCATTTTATTATTTGATTTCTACATGTCATATTTTCTTTCTTTCTCTAATCACCTATCCCTACCTTCTTTAAGGTTAAAAAATATTATCTACAGTGCCATTTTATTTATTTATTTATTTATTTATTTATTTATTTATTTGCTTGCTTGCTTTGTAGGGCTGCACTGGTGGCATATGGAAGTTTTCAGACTAGGGGTCAAATTGGGTCTACAGCTGCTGGCCTATGCCACAGCAATGCAGGATCTGAGCTTCATCCATGACATTCACCACAGCTCACAGTAATGCCAGATCCTTAACCCACTGAGCAAGACCAGAGATCAAACCCCTGTCCTCATGGATCCTAGTCAGATTCATTACCTCTGATCCACAACAGGAACTCCACAATTGCCATTTTAATATTCTTAAATTAATGCCAAACTAAATGCAACATTATACAAAACTTTGCCACTGTATAGCACTATTACAAACCTCTTTTATATCATGGTTGTCATACAAATTGTATCTTTTTACATTATGTACCCCTCAAAGAAGATTTGTATATATTGCTTTGCACAGTTATATTTTAAATCACATAGGAGAAAAAAAAAAAAAAGATTATGAGCAAAATAGTCCTCCATACAAATATACCTTGTTCTATTGTATTATTATTTCCACAAGTATTTGCTTGCTTTGTATCTCTGTGTCACATTCTTGTAATATATCAACCTCTTTATTTTTGTTTGGTGATGTATGATCAGTGATCATTGGTGTTGCTATTACAAAAAGATTACAACTCACTGAAGATCCAAATGGTGGTTAGCATTTTTTAGTAATAAAGAATTTTTTAATGTGCATTTTTTGACATAACGCTAGTGCCCACTTAATAGACTATAGGAAAGTGTCAACATAAATTTTACATGCACTGGAAAACAAAACAAAACAAAAAAATTTGTGAGTTGTATTATTGCAATTTTTTTTTGATTATAGATGTGGAGTTGAACTTGTGATATCAGCAGGGTAAGCCTGTACTGTCTTTTAAATAGATAGTTACTTTTACCAGATCTCTTCATTCATGTGGGTTTGAGTTACAGTCTGATGTTCTTTCATTTCAGTCTGATGCATTCTCTTTAGTATTTCTTGTAGGGAAGCGTTGATAGTGATAATTTCTGTTTTTCTTTATATATAATATCTCAATTCACCTTAATTATGGAAAAATCATTTTTTTGAATATAGAATTTTACTATCATTTCTCTTTGGTAGTTTTAGCATAAAATTCCACTGCTTTCTATCTTCCATGGTTTCTGATAAGAAACTTACTGTTAATCTTATTAAAGATACTTTGTGGAGTTACCTTGTGGCATAGAGGATAAAGGATCAGCATTGTTACTGCAGTGTCCCAGGTTGCTGCTCCGGCATTTTAAATTACTCATACAGACTAAGGATAAAGATGGGGGAATAGAAGGACTGGAGCATAACTTCTCTCCTAAAAACAACAAAATTCACCAGTAAAGCCAAATGGAACAGAAACCCTAAAAAAGATATCCTACTCCAGAAGAAAAAGAGGAGGCCACATCAAGAGGTAGGGGGGCGATTTCATGATATAAACAACCCCATACCTCCCAGGTGGGAAGCTCCACAGACTGGAAACTAACTGGTTCACAGAGACTCATCTACAGGAGTGAGAGTTCTGAGCCCCACATCAAACTCTCACGTGTGGGGATCTGGCACTGGGAGAAAGAGCCCCTGGATCATCTGGCATTGAAGGCCAGTGGGGCTTCTGCACAGGAGTGCCACAGGACTGGGGGAAACGGAGACCCCATTCTTAAAAGGCAGACACAGAATTTCACATGCACTGGGTCCCAGGGCAAAGCAAAGTCTCCATAGGAATCTGGGTCAAACCTAACTGCAGTTCTTGGAGGACATCCTGGGAAAACAGCAGTGAATGTGGCTTGTTGTGAGGGAAGGACATTGAAAGCAAAGCTCTTGGGAATATTTAGCAGTGTGCCTTTCTCAGGAGGTAGCCATTTTGGGAAAATCTGGCCCAACCCATCAGTCAGTGCTGAGAAGCCCCAGGGCAAACAACAATCCAGGTGGGATCACAACACTGCCCCTCAGTAAAAAGGCTACCTAAAGTCCCCTCAGGCACACAGCTGCCTCTAATCTCATCCAGAGACTAAGCCCCACCCACCAGAGGGATTAGAATCAGCTCCACCTACAAGTGGGCAGACATCAGGCCCTCACCATCAGGAAGCCTACAGCAAGCCCCCCATATGGATTTCATCCATAAGGGCAGCAGACACAAGAAGTGAGAGAGGCTACAACTCTAGTATCTGTAAAAAGGTCACCACACAAAAAAACTATCAAAATGAAAAGACAGAGAACTATAACTCAGATGAGGGAGAAAGAAAAAACCCCAGAAAATCAGCTAAGCCATGAGGAGATTCTCAGCCTCCAGGAAAAAGACTTTAGATTGTTGATGCTGAATATGATGCAAGACATTGGAAATAAATTGGAGGCAAAGATGGATAACTTACAGGAAACACTGAGCAAAGAGATATAAAACTTAGAAGAGATGCAAAATACAATAACTGAAATAAAAAATTACCTAGAAGCAGCTAACAGCAGAATACAGGAGGCAGAAGATCTAATAAGTGAAGTGGAGGACAGATTAGTATAAATTACAGGTGTGGAACAGAGAAGAGAAAAAAGATTGAAAACAAATGAAGAGAGTCTCAGAGAACTCTGGGACAACGTTAAACACACCAACATCCATATTATGGGGGTACCAGAAGGAGAAGAGAGAAAGAGAAGGGGACAGAAAAGATATTCCAAGAGATAATAGCCAAAAACTTCCCTAACATGGGAAAGGAACCACTCACTCAAATCCAGGAAGCACAATGAGTACCATATAAACTAAACCCAAGGAGGAATACACTGAGACACATATTAATCAAACTGACCAAAATTAAAGACAAAGAGAAAATCTTGAAAGCAGCTAGGGAAAAGAAACAACATACAAGGGAATCCTGATAAGTTTATCGGCATATTTTTCAAAAGAAACTCTGCAGGCCAGAAGGGAGTCACGTGACATACTTACTGTGATGAAAGAAAAAAACCTCCAACCAAGATTACTTTACCCAGCAAGGCTCTCATTGAGATTTGAAGGAGAAATCAAAACTTTCACAGATAAGCAAAAGCTGAGAGAATTCAGCAACACTAAACCAGCCTTACAACAAATACTAAAGGAACTTCTCTAGGCAGAAAAGAAAAGACAGCAACAGGAAACAAAAATTCCACAAATGACAAGGCTCACCAGTAAAGGTATATATACAGTAAAGATATGAAATCATCCAAGCACAATTATACCACCAAAATCAGAAATCGTGAGAAGAGGTGGGTACAAATGCGGGACACTGGAGATGAACTTGCAATTAAGAGAACAACAACTTAAAACAATCTCATATACATATAGACTGTTATATCAAAACTTCAGAATAACTGCAAACCAAAAATCTATAATGGATACTCAAACAAAGAAAAATCAACTCAAATGCAACACTAATGATAGTCATCAAACCAGAAGAGGAGAGAACAAGAGAAGACGGAAAGAAAAAAGAGTGACAAAAACAAATCCAAAGCAATTAATAAAATGGCAATAAGAACATACATATCAATAATTACCTTAAATGTTAATGGACTAAATGCCCCAATGAAAATACATAGACTGGCTGAATGAATACAAAAACAAGACCCATATCTACACTGTCTTCAAGAGATCCAATTCACTTATAGGGACACATATAAATTGAAAGTGAGAGGATGGACAAAATTATTTCATTCAAAGGAGAATCAAAAGAAAGCTGGAGTAACAATATTCATATCAGATAAAATAGACTTTAAAATGAGGAATATTTTAAGGGACAAAGGAGGTCATTATATAATGATCAAATAATCCAAAAAGAACATATAACAATTTTAGGTGTCTACAAACCCAATAGAGGTTCACCACAATATATAAGCCAACTGCTAACAACCTTAAAAGGACAAATCAAAAATAACACAATCATAGTGGGGGACTTTAACACCACACTTACAGCAATGGACAGATCAACCAGACAGAAAATCAATAAAGAAACACAGGCCCTGAATGATACATTAAACCAGATGGACTTCATAGATATTTATAGGACATTCCATTCAAAAGCAACAGAATACACATTCTTCTCAAGTGCACATGGAACATTCTCTAAGATGGATCACATTCTGGGCTACAAATCCAACCTTGGTAACTTTAAGAAAATTGAAATCATTTCAAGCATCTTTTCCAACCACAACATTATACAACTGAAAATCAACATCAAGAAAAAAACTGCAAAAAACACAAACACATGGAGACTAAACAACATACTACTAAACAAGCAATGGATCAATGGATAAATCAAAGAGGAAATCAAAAAATACCTAGGAGCAAATGACAACGAAGATATGACACTCCAAAACCAATGGGATGCAGCAAAAGCCATTCTAAGAGGAAAGTTTGTAGCAATACAAGCCCACCTCAGGAAACCAGAAAAAGCTCAAATAAACAAGCTAATTTTACATCTCAAGCAGCTCGAGAGGGAAGAACGGACAAGACCTAAAGTTAGTAGAAGGAAAGAAATCACAAAGATCAGAGCAGAAATCAATGAAATAGAAACAAAGAAAACCATAGAAAAGATCAATGAAAGAAAAAGCAGATTCTTTGAAGAGTACAACAAAATAACCCTTAGCCAGAGTTATCAAGAAAAAAAAAAAGAGAGAGGACTCAAATTAATAAAATTAGAAATGTAAAAGGAGAAGTAACAATAGACATCACAGAAATACAATGGATCACAAGAGACTACTATATGAAACTATACACCAATAAAACAGAAAACCTAGAAGAAATGGGCAAATTCTTAGAAAAGTACCATCTCCCAAGACTAAACCAAGATGAAATAGAAAAGATGAATGGACCAATCATAAGAACTGTAATTGAAACTGCGAGTAAAAAACTTCCAACAAACAAAAGTCCAGGACTAGATGGCTTCACAGGCAAATTCTATCAAAAATTTAGAGAAGAGCTAACACCTCTCCTTCTGAAATTATTTCAAAAAATTGAAGAGGAAGGAATACTCCCAAACTCAATCTATGAGGCCACCATCACCCTGATACCAAAACCAGACAAAGATACCACAAAAAAAGAAAACTACAGGCCAATTTCACTGAAGAATATCAATGCAAAAATCCTCAACAAAATCCTAGCAAACTGTATCTAAAGTGGGATTTATCCCAGGGGTGCAAGTGTTCTTCAATATCCACAAATCCATCAGTGTGAAACACCACATTAACAAACTGAAGAATAAAAACCATATGATCCTCTCAATAGATGCAGAAAAAGCCTTTGACAAAATCTAACACCCATTTCTGATCAAAACCCTTCAGAAAGCGGGCATAGCTGGAACCTACCTCAACATAATAAAGGCCATATATGACAAACCCACAGCAAACATCATTCTCAATGGTGAAAAGCTGAAAACATTCCCGCTGAGATCAGGAACAAGACAAGGATGTCTGCTTTCGCCACTACTCTTCAACACAGTTTTGAAAGTCCTAGCCATGGCAATCAGAGAAGTAAAAGAGATAAGAGGAATCCAAATTGGAAAGGAAGAAGTAAAACTATCCCTATTTGCAGATGACATGATACTATACCTAGAGAACCCTAAAGACTCTACCAGAAAACTGTTAGAGCTCATCCATGAATTTGGCTAAGTCACAAGATACAAAATTAATACACAGAAATCAATGGCATTTCTATACACTAACAATGAAAGAGCAGAAAGAGCAATTAGGGAAGCAATCCCATTTACCATTGCATCCAAAAGAATAAAATACCTAGGAGTAAACCTACCTAAAGAGACAAAAGACCTGTACTCTGAAAACTATAAGCCACTGATGAAAGAAATCAAAGATGACACAAATAGATGGAAAGATATACCATGCTCATGGATTGGAAGAGTCACTATTATCAAAATGACTATACTACCTAAGGCAGTCTACAGATTCAATGCAATCTCTAGCAAATTACCAAGGACATTTTTCATAGAACTCGAACAAAATATCTTAAAGTTTGTTTGGAAGCACTAAAGACCCAGCATAGCCAAAGACATCCTGAAAAAGAAAAATGGAGCTGGAGGAACCAAGCTCCCAGACTTCAGACTATACTACAAAGCAACAATCATCAAAACCACAAGGCACTGGCACAAAGACAGACATATAGATCGGTGGAACAGGATAGAAAGCCCAGCATTAAACCCACGCACCTGCAGCCAACTCATCTATGGCAAAGGAGGCAAGAATATACAATGGAGAAAGGACAGCTTGTTCAACAAGTGGTGCTGGGAAAACTGGACAGCCACATGGAAAAGAATGAAATTAGAACACTCCCCAACACCATACAAAAAAATCCACTCCAAATGGATTAAAAACCTTGAGATAAGACCAGCCACTATCAAACTCCTAGAGGAAAACTTAGGCCAAACACTCACTGACATAAACGACAGCAACATCTTCTCAGATCCACCTCTCAGAGCATTGACAACAAAAACAAAAATAAACAAATGGGACCTACTCAAACCTCAAAGTGTCTGCACAGCAAAGGAGACCCTAAACAACACGAAAAGACAACCCACAGAATGGGAGAAAATCTTTGCAAGTGAATCCACTGACAAGGGATTCATCTCCAAAGTTTACAAACACCTTCTGCAGCTCCATACCAAAAACTACAAACAAGCCTATCAAAAAATGGGCAGAAGATCTAAACAGACAGTTCTCCAAAGAAGACATACAGGTGGCCAAAAAGCACATGAAAAGATGTACAGCATCACTCATTATTAGAGAAATGCAAATCAAAACCACTCTGAGCTACCACCTTACACCAGCCAGAATGGCCATCATCCAAAAGTCTATAAACAATAAGTGCTGGAGAGGGTGTGGAGAAAAAGGAGCCCTGCTACACTGTTGGTGGGATTGTAAATTGGTGCAACCACTGTGGAAAGCAGTATGGAGATTCCTCAGAAAACTAAACATAGCACTACCATTTGATCCAGCAATCCCACTCCTGGATTTTTTTTTTAAATAAAGTGACCATAGGAATATTTGTTGCCTAAAAATGAGAGGACAAGTCATGGGGCTTGTGAATTTTCATTCGACAACAGAGTAAAGACTTCCTCAAATGCACAAAGTTGAAGAAGGCAGTAGATGGAAATATTATTACCATTAAAATAAATATCCTTATGCTTTACTTCTCAAATTCTGATATCACCATTGCAAAATCTACTAGTGACTTTTTTTCTCTACTTCAATTCACCTTTTTAACAATTTAATATGATTTTAATAAAACCTTGGACTACTCATACTGCTACTTTCTTTCTCCAACTTGCGGGAGAAGGATTGATTATATGGATTAGATATATTACCTGTATAGAATAGGTATTATGTAATATTAATCACAGTTGTACATTATAGATATTCACTAATCTTTTGTATAAATACATATATCTCTCAATCATGGTGAAGATATAGGAAAAAAGAAACCTACATCAAAGTTGCATCAAAATTGCAAAATTTCAGAAAAAAATTTTTCTCCATTGAGAATAAAAAGAAGTCAGCCTAAAAAGAATAAGATGTACCTTTTTGGAGGGGTGGGGGCTACTGCACCCAAAGCATGTAGAAGTTCCCAGTCCAGGGATTTACCCTATGCCAGAACACAGAGCAGTGACCCAAGCTACTGCAGTGACAATGCTGTACCAGTGGTGCCACAAGAGAACTCCTTGAGAATAATATATTTATAATTAACAAAACTTGGACTAAAAACCCAATTCTTATAGTTACTACAAGAGGACCTCAAATAGGCAGATTACCTCCTGAAAACAACACTCATCTTGAAAGATTGGTCTGACGAAAAACAAGGAAATGTAAGAGAAGTGCTTAGCACAGTGCCTGGGAAAAGGTGGTTTTTAAATAAAGTTTAAGAACCAGATGGTTGGTAGAACGTGACATTTTTTCCCAAGACTCTTAAAACAATAATCCATGAACAGAAGAGAGAATAAACCCAAAATAATTAAGCAAACAGGAGGAAGGTAACCAGTGGGCAATAAATTGCGACAAATTTCTCAAAAAACAGAAACTGTATGAAGTGTTGATGAATAAAATAGCACTGAGCCCAAAAAAGTGAGCCCTCTGCTACCAGGCAGAGGCCGGTCAGCCAAGTGGAAGCCTGGAAAGTGTGGATTCAAAAACTGCAGATGAGGCTGAGAACTACAGTGGCCGCAGAGAAGAAAATGGAAATTCCTTAGTCTACATGGAGAATAGGTAAAAATTCTCCAACTTGCTTCACAGCGTTAGCTGTTGGAATTGCTTGGAGTCAGTTCTTGTCTAGGAAGGGAAAATAAGTAGATAACTCTTCTTTAAAGAGATTGAATAAATTGGTTTTAATTAAATCATTTAATTTTGGTATTGGCAATTTAGTTAAGCCTTTGTCATTTTGGCATTGAGGATTTTCTCCTGTCTGCTCTTCTTAAAATGTAGTACTTCAGATAATAAGACTCAAATTTAAAATAGGACTTTCTCATCACAGGAAGGAAAGATCCTGATCACAGAATTCCTTAACACATCAAAAATACAAGTTTTATTTTAAACAGTAGTAAAACTTTAGATCTCCCCCCCAAAACTGCTTTTTGGTCATCAGAAGATAAAGGCTTTTTACACTTAGGAGAGAAAACCTAATGTTACTCAACAATCCATGGTGGAAAGAGAAAACTTCAAAGAAGTTATTTGAAAGGGATAATAATAACACGGTTGAAAGGGGTCATTGTAGTTTGTACAGTACAATATTAAGAATCTACCACTTTGTTCACCTTTTATTTTTTTTTTCTTTCCATTCACGGTAGTGCTTTCTTATTACAGAGAGGATGATTTTTCATCACTTCGCTTCATTTTTCATTTTGTAATTCATATATCTATACCTAAGTATTCTGTCCATTATCCATTTCAGAGACTGATATTGTTAATTACCACCAATGAAACATATGAGCAAGAGGAACATATTGAAAAATTAGATGAAATGATCTAGCAGCGGTAGAAATTATAATAATGGTTTCTCTGTTCACGCTGTCATTCCTAAAGGTATTTGTTCTGGATCACCATAGAATTCTTCAAAGTTTTCCCCCGTCCACTGTGGATGCTGTAGGATAACTTTTTCCCTTCTAGGATAACCATTTCCCTTCTAGGTTAAAACTACCATCAAGCTATAAAAATCTGTTTTACCTTAAGTCTGCAGTTTTTAACTGCAGACAGCGAGCTGCAATATTCTATTTTTTAATTCTACTGTATTATAAAGTCATTTTCCAGATGTTTCTGAATAAAGACAATTTCAATCAGTGTACAAAGTAATCAGTGTTACTTTAAAATATTTTAAATAGCATATATAAATTAAAATTTTCTTTCATGCATGCAATTGTCCAGAAATACCATAAACTTCCCTTTGTATATAAATTCTTATAATTTCACCAAAAGTTTTAAAATGTATAGGAAGTAAACATCTCTGTGAAATATGTCAATATAAACTCTATGCTCAGTAAAATATAAATTATAATGATTAATCATTTACTTTTCTAACTATAATACAGTCACTCCAACAGAGTGAATTCTCACTAAGATTACATGTAGAGATCCTTTCTTAGCATGAAATATTAAGAGCATGTTTTTTTAACCTTGTTGTACTTAATTGTCCAAGGCTTTAGGGACATTTGCCACCATTTCTTTAAGGCTATTATTAAGATTAGATTTCTGACTGATACATTGACCAGATTTTTATTGATATTCCCAGCAGTGTGTTTTTATCCTCTTTTGTCATTATGCCAATGATTCTGTAACTTGAAAATATGAGTCATTATTTACCTACTTTTCCAGTTTCAAGTTATACTCAGTTCTTAATTCTTCTGTCTTTACAAAGAAATCTGTTGCTCCCTTGGAGGCTGAACTCTTAATTGGAATTTGAATTACTGTGATGCTTTTATATGTTGTTTGCTATAATTCTAGAGCATCTGCAGTTAATAAGCATTGCAGTCTATTTTAAATCCTTCCCATCATGCTATTTTAGTTGATATTTTAAACTGTAACTAATTGTAAATACTGTATGATATAACCTATATGTGGAATCTAAAAAAAAAAATAAAACTAACTAGTAAATATAACAAAAAAGAAGCAGACTCACAGATGCAGAGAACAAGCAAATGGATACCAGTGGGTAGAGGAGAAGGGAGGGGCAAGATTGGAGTAGAGGGTTGAGAGGTATAGACTACCACGTGTAAAATAAATAAGCCACAAAGATGTATCATATAACACAGGAAATATAGCCAATATTTTATAATAAGTATAAAGGAAATGTAACATTCAAAATTGTGAATCACCATGTTATACCTTTGAAACTTATATAATATTGTATGTCAACCAATCATCAAAATAATTGAAGTCTGAATTGGTTAATCAAAATATGAATTGGTGTCTGAACTGGTTAATCAAAATATGCATTTCAATCAAAGTATAAAATCTTACAATTTCTATATTTTCCACCATTAATTTGCTTTAATGGTTCTTTTGCTGTACTGAAAATACCATCATAATTTAATAGCATGGATCAAAATTATTTTATTGATGTCATGTGTCTTGTTTTAAAATGCTTAATAGTTACATTATATTAATTTTTTATTTTGGGATATCAAGAATTTAATGTATTGTGATCTATAGCCATTATCTTCTTTTTCTTGCTCAAATTAATAAACTTTGGCTGTAAGAGCCCTTTTAGAGTTGCTTCTGTGTCCTTTTGACAAACTTTCATTAAAGGTTTGAAAGCGTTCTTATGTATGAAATAGCAAGATCTTCCAGCCTTAGTTTGAACCTCTATGCTGCAGACATAGAATTAGCCTTGAAAGCTTAGTAGAAAAATAGCACTAGTAATTATAATGTGATCACTCATTTAAATTGCATTTATGTTCAGTCATCTAGAATAGCATCACCTTTAAACCTTCCCATGTATGTAACTAGAAAGAATGTATTGGTTATCCAACTAAATTCTAATAATATAGCAATGTAAATTTTCTACTTTAATCTTTTGATTCTATGACTATAGAGTGGCACGTCACACCTCTAATAAAAGTTTTCAAATTTATTTATTATTTATTAGGTATAACTTACAAAAGACCAATGTTCTTAACAATCATAGTACACTTGAACTCCATGTGTTTTGATTAGCATTTAATTTATAATATTTTTATCACATAAAAACTATTTCCTAAGTTTTAGTGTAGAGATACAAATTCTTAAAATATACAAAATATTCTATGTCTCTCAATTTCCACTTCTTTTTTCTGCACAAACATCATCAATGGCACACGCAAAAATCAAAATTACTGTTATGAAGTAAAAACTTTACATTTTCTAATGTATTTAAATCATCCGTTTAAATTATATTTTGAAATCTAAAAGAATATAATACAAATCCCTAAATTCTGAACAAATATTTTGATAAGCAATGAGATTTATGTCATTAATTTACCAAAAACTGCAGTGGCATACTTAATCTCCATTTATCCAAAATCAGATTTTGTTGTTATTTTGTCTTTGTTGTTGTTGGATAAATTTATACATCCTTCTACTGAAGTGATATCAGTGGCAATGATGGAGTAAGATCCTCCAAAAATCTGTTTTTCCATGAAAGTTATGAGAACACTGGGGAAAGATTAATCAAGATTAACTTGTTCAGTTCTTGAAATTAACCAAAGTCTTGCCAAAATCTGTAGTGCTTATTAATAAAAACTACTGAATCTTGGTTTAAAACATTGAGATTTGTGACATTTTGTCTTGCCCTATTCCCATTCCTCTCTCCCTATCTCCACAGTAAAACCAAGAGCTTCACAATTACAGTGATACCCTGTAAAGGACAGATGGATTTGGAATTCCACAAAAATCCCCATTGACAGATAATTGTCATTGGTTGACCTGTTTGGCAGTTCCCTGGAAAGCACCACCCCTAAAGGCTGCAATTGTTTTTAATCTGACTTTGAAACTGATCTGTGAAAATAGTCTTTATTTCTGGGCATTTGTAGAAAACAATCGGCAGCAACTTGCTTATATTGAGGCTGTCTGAGATGATACAAATAAGAATATGATCAAAACACCTATGAAAACCTGGAAAATAAAATACCCTTAAGAGGCTTTGAAAAGCTTTTAGAAATTCATGGAAACACACACAAAAAAATGATCTACATATGCATAACTGTGTACTTGCCCAGGAAAGACCTGAAAAGGCTCTGAAATCTCTCTAGAGGAAGATCTTGAAGCTCTGTGCAAGAAAGAAGCTGAAACTAAGGCAGAGTTGTATGTAGACCAACTGCCTTAGGATTGAGTGTATGATCCAGCATATACAAGGAGCCTTTTAACAAATGCTAGGGACTTAATAGTTTAAGATTTTAAAGGAAATTGATCTTGACCACTAAACTAATCAAGCAGAGACAGTGGCCAAATGTGACAAAGAATGCCGACTTTACAGATTTATTTTAGGAAAAACACCACATAAACAAATAACAACCATGCACTTGAGGAATGAGAGAATCTGATTACTAAAATTGTCATATTGTTATTTAAAATAATAAAATTTCAACAAAAACCTATGTATCATGCAAGGAAATAAGGAAGTATAGCCAATATTCAGAGGGATGGAAAATAATCAGTAGAAACTTTCCTTTAGAAATTCAAGATTATTGCACTTAACTAGACAAAGTTTTTCAATTAGCTATTTTAAATATATTCAAATTGAATAGAATCAAGCCTAAAGAATGAAAAGGAAGTATAAGACTAATGCTGCACAAATCTAGAATATTAATAAAGAAAGAAATTATAAAATATCAAATAGAAATTCTGTAGTAGGAAAATACTAACTAAAAAGAAATCACTAGAGGGCCTTAATATTAAATATACTTAAAAGAAGAATCATACACCCTTAAAATTCAGTTGGAATTATTCAGTTTGTAATAGAAATAAAGAAAAAAAATAACATTCTCAATGAATGTGGCATGGCATCAAGTGTACTAACATATGCATAATAGGAATTCCAGAAGGAGAAAAATAAAAAAAAAATCTCAGAAAATAATTTGAAAAAGTAATGACTGAAAACTTTACAAATTTGATGTAAAGAAATCTATACAGTAAAGTTCAGGAAACTAAATAAGATAAACTTTGACATCCATATCTAGACAAAATATAATAAAACTAAAATGACAGAGACAAAGAGAAATTTGAGAACAGTAAGAGAAAAATTACACATTATACCCAAAGTATCTTTTTGTTTTTTTGGACATGCCAGTTATATGTGGAATTAATTTATTTTTTTTCCTTTTTTTTATTACTCAAATGAATTTATCACATCTGTAGTTGTATAATGATCATAACAATCTAGTTTCACAAGACTTCCATCCCATAACCTAAGCACATCCCCCCAGCTCCCAAACTGTCTCCTCCAGAGACCATAAATTTTTCAATGTCTATGAGTCAGAATCTGTTTGGGAAAGAAGTTCAGATTCCACATGTCAGTGAAAACATTTGATGTTGGTATCTCATTGTATGGCTGACTTCACTTAGCATGATAGTTTCTAGGCCATCCATGTTGCAAAAAATGCTGGTACTTCGTTCTTTTAACGGCTGAGTAATATTCCATTGTGTATATGTACCACTCTTCTTCATCCACTCCTCTGTTGATGGACATTTAGGTTGTTTCCATGTCTTGGCTATTGCAAATAGTGCTGCAATGAACATGAGTGCATGTGTCTTTGCCAGTCATGGTTTCCTCTGGATAGATGCCCAGGAGTGGGATTGCTGGATCAAATGGTAGTGCTATGTTTAGTTTTCTGAGGAATCTCCATACTGCTTTCCACAGTGGTTGCACCAATTTACAATCCCACCAACAGTGTAGCAGGGCTCCTTTTTCTCCACACCCTCTCCAGCACTTATTGTTTATAGACTTTTGGATGATGGCCATTCTGGCTGGTGTAAGGTGGTAGCTCAGAGTGGTTTTGATTTGCATTTCTCTAATAATGAGTGATGCTGTACATCTTTTCATGTGCTTTTTGGCCACCTGTATGTCTTCTTTGGAGAACTGTCTGTTTAGATCTTCTGCCCATTTTTTGATAGGCTTGTTTGTAGTTTTTGGTATGGAGCTGCAGAAGGTGTTTGTAAACTTTGGAGATGAATCCCTTGTCAGTGGATTCACTTGCAAAGATTTTCTCCCATTCTGTGGGTTGTCTTTTCGTGTTGTTTAGGGTCTCCTTTGCTGTGCAGACACTTTGAGGTTTGAGTAGGTCCCATTTGTTTATTTTTGTTTTTGTTGTCAATGCTCTGAGAGGTGGATCTGAGAAGATGTTGCTGTCGTTTATGTCAGTGAGTGTTTGGCCTAAGTTTTCCTCTAGGAGTTTGATAGTGGCTGGTCTTATCTCAAGGTTTTTAATCCATTTGGAGTGGATTTTTTTGTATGGTGTTGGGGAGTGTTCTAATTTCATTCTTTTCCATGTGGCTGTCCAGTTTTCCCAGCACCACTTGTTGAACAAGCTGTCCTTTCTCCATTGTATATTCTTGCCTCCTTTGCCATAGATGAGTTGGCTGCAGGTGCGTGGGTTTAATGCTGGGCTTTCTATCCTGTTCCACCGATCTATATGTCTGTCTTTGTGCCAGTGCCTTGTGGTTTTGATGATTGTTGCTTTGTAGTATAGTCTGAAGTCTGGGAGCTTGGTTCCTCCAGCTCCATTTTTCTTTTTCAGGATGTCTTTGGCTATGCTGGGTCTTTAGTGCTTCCAAACAAACTTTAAGATATTTTGTTCGAGTTCTATGAAAAATGTCCTTGGTAATTTGCTAGAGATTGCATTGAATCTGTAGACTGCCTTAGGTAGTATAGTCATTTTGATAATAGTGACTCTTCCAATCCATGAGCATGGTATATCTTTCCATCTATTTGTGTCATCTTTGATTTCTTTCATCAGTGGCTTATAGTTTTCAGAGTACAGGTCTTTTGTCTCTTTAGGTAGGTTTACTCCTAGGTATTTTATTCTTTTGGATGCAATGGTAAATGGGATTGCTTCCCTAATTGCTCTTTCTGCTCTTTCATTGTTAGTGTATAGAAATGCCATCGATTTCTGTGTATTGGTTTTGAAAATCCAGCAATTCCACTCCTGGGCATCTACCCAGAGAAAACCAGCATTCGCAAAGACGCATGTACTCCAATGTTCATTGCAGCACTATTTACAATAGCCAAGACATGGAAACAACCTAAATGTCCATCAACAGAGGAGTGGATGAAGGAGACGTGGTACATATACACCATGGAATATTACTCAGCTGTTAAAAAGAATGAAATACCAGCATTTTTTGCAACATGGATGGCCTAGAAACTATCATGCTAAGTGAAGTCAGCCATACAATGAGACACCAACATCAAATGCTTTCACTGACATGTGGAATCTGAGAAACGGACAGACTGAACTTCTTTGCCGAACAGATGCTGACTCACGGACATTGAAAAACTTATGGTCTCTGGAGGAGACAGTTTGGGGGGTGGGTGGATGTGCCTGGGCTGTGGGATGGAAATCCTGTGAAATCAGATTGTTATGATCATTATACAACTACAGATGTGATAAATTCATTTGAGTAATAATAAATAAATAAATTAATTAAATTAAAAAAAATAAATTAAAAAATCCCCAAATTAGTATTCAAGATCCTAAACAAAAAATATGAATTAATCTGCAAGGATCTTATAACCCCAAAATCACCATGAAAAGGAAATTTAGCTCAGTGTTTTTAAACATTAGTCATTATAGTCTCTCCTTCAATTGGTGGTAAACACAACAAACAACTTTTCATGTTCCTGAAAAGCATATTTGCTAATACCTTTAGTGAGAGAATAACTTCCAGAAGCACTTGATTCCTGAACTACTAAATTATTTCATGTATTTTATTACAGTAGAACTAAATAGCCCCTTTCACAGAAGCTTTTGGCAATTATATTTTTTCAAGATTTTCTTATGTTTCATAGGTATAGAATATAGAGGAGATATACTTCACAAGATGACCAATTTGGTTTTTTAATGTGAATGTATACTATAAGTAATTGAATCTAGTTGAGATGTTGTGATATAGACAGACAGACAGACAGAAGGATAGATAGATAGGTAATTGTTGTGTATGTGATAAATACTTGTGTATGTATTTAAAAAATAAAGTGAGCCTAAACTCTGACTCAGACAATTCTTAAATGTATAAGTAGAATTAGTGCTTGTGTATCTACTATAAATTTAGGACAACTACGAAGGCCCTCCAAGATACCTCATTTGCTTTAAGATACCTGAAATTCTAGCCTTGATGATTTATTCATTTGATTAGCATTCTATTACAGTTAAAATTGGTAATGAAATACAACATGTTAAGCCTTTTGGGTAAAATCCTAATATAACTTACAGTAGATTTTGCTTGTGATAGAGAACAATAATGAGAAAAGTCATCTGGTAGAATGGAAGAGTACTCTGACTTCTTGACAAAGAGCATAGCGTGAAAATGTGAGAATATGACATGAATGGTAATAGACAACAGATTTTTTATCTATGAAAGTGTTTTCTCCAGAATCAATTCTTGTTGGGGCAATGGGTAAAATGGTGACACTTTGAAATCCATGAATTGACAAGTACTGTCAAGTGTATTATTTCTGCAAGTCTAATGTCTGAGGATATTCACCCCCAGGCATCAACTAATCTTCGCTGAAATGTACCATAGTCAATTCTGCCAGTAAGCAAAATAATGAAGAAGCATAGTAAATGGTCTCAGTAAATTAAACTGAATTGTCATCTACACTTAGCCTCTGCCATGGCATCATGATTCATATTGTCATGGCAACTAATATTTGGAAGAGAGCAAAGATCAAAACAGATGTTCTTTCATTTGATTAACTGAGAGACATTCTGAAGGAAAAAAACTTAGACTTTTATATAGATTTTAGAGTGATCTTCAATTCTAATAATTTTTTTCTAAGAATTTGCATTTTAATGAGGTAAATATTACTTGCATATATCTACAAACCACCTAAGAATATTTTCTATATAGTAATCATTTTCCCAGAACATATTCTAGGCTTTGTAGACACAAAGATGAATCAAAGTTCTAGACTTCAAGAAACTGTCAACTGTGGACAATAGTTATACTTACTCTTCAGGTAATATTAAGGCAATGCATAGACTATAGTCTAAGGACAAAATATACAGGAAAGTGAAGTAAGGAGAATCATTAATTCTGCTTGGGAAACCAGAAAAAAAAATCTCAAAGAAGAGAAGAGATTTAACCTGAAATTTTAGGAATAAACAGTTATTTTTTTCAATCTGAAGAAATATTTTCCCCATGAATATGGTATGATCAAGAACTCTATTAGTGCCAGTTATACAATTGGGCAAATGTAAGTATTTGTTGAAGGAAAGAAACTGTACATACCATCATTTCTGCAACACAGAATAAGCACTGGTTTGGGAAGAATAGGAAATTAGGCAAAAATAATACAATACAAACTTATCTTCTTTGTACATCAATTAATCAATCTCTTATACATTTATCAAAATATGCTTTATAAACATCATGTAGAAAACAATTCTCATTATTGGATACCACTTGGACATATATATAGGGTGGCCATCATATCTGGTAACTTAAGTAAATGCATAATAAAATATTTATTGACTCTTTTTTTGCAAAACATGATAAAATGATTTTATCTTTGTTTTCAGATTTTATGGTCATTCTATAAAATAATGAAAAGAGATCACTCAAAGAAGGAATACATTAACCTGGATCTTCTTTCTCTGCAAGACATTAAAGATAGACAAGGCTATAAATCTAATGAATTCAATTAAGATTGTCAAAACCATTGTTTAATCAAGATGCATATTATACTTCAGTGATTATTTCAGCCCCAGATGCATACAGTTTGAAATGCTAATAGGCAGAGGAAAGTAAGCAAGGAAGAATAAGCAGAAGTGTGCCCTTAAGAGTACTGTATAACAAAAATACCGAATGACACATAAATCCATTAGCATCAGAGCACACTTAAGAATCTAAAGGCGTGCACCAGCATATAAAAATAGATCACATTTGTATATGTTTTTGAAATTAATTTGACATCTGTTTTTACATTTGTTTCTCTCAACAGTCTTGTGTTGTAGGGTAGGCAGGAAACTTTATGATTACTGTGTAAATGAGAAGATAGAGTTACTAGGAAGGTAGATATTTGTCTCATTAATGAGAAACCCCAGGAACACATAGTCTTTACACAGTGTCAGGTACAGCAGCACAAGTAAACTAAATAAAGAAGTTCTGTTATCATCAAGTTTTTATAGTTAAAAATTAGCCAACTGAGTATCTTTTTCCATTATAACCAGACTTCAGAGTTAATCACCTTAAATTTAAAGGAGGGATACAATTCATACCATAAACTTTTCATTTTTTTCCCTCTCTTGTAGAAGTTAGAAATATCTGAATAACTATTCAACTGCATCAATTATATGCAAAACACTCTTTTACTAAAATAATAAATTGCAGAAATTAACCCTAAACTTTTAGAGAGAAGATATATACAAATAAGGATCGGGACCCAGTCAATAATAAAGTCCAATGTATAGTTTAGACAGTCATTGCAGAAGTTGCTTTCCATAGCTGTAGTTAACCAAGTGTTCATAAATGGCAGAGAATTTAAGTTGTACCTATATTACTGAATAAGTGAGACAAATGTGAAATAAAGAGTAGGCATAAGCAAATTTATGATCAGATCAAGGAGTAAATGATTTTTGATTGGTGTGGTAGGCTAAAAATGTACGTTGTGCTGAGATTATAGGTAGAGTTGAGGACAGCAACTTGATGAAATTTGTAGATGGGGAACTTTAATCTAGTTTCCATGGGCAGAATAGAATTGAAACAAGATAGTCCTTGCAAGAATCCACATAAAAAAGTCCACGTAATGGGCTTGTCAAAGCGACTTGGAAAAGGAAGGCCAGATGTTGACTTTGGTAAGCAAGGACTAAGAATGCAGTCAGAAGCAGTGTCTGAAATCTCAAGATTTGTTAGCAAGAGAACTGTTTTAAAGAACACTTCCTCAGAAGCACATAGCCTCTGCAGATATTTTCTAAAGGCCTTTTTTTGGAATTAACATGGAAAAACTCTGGGAAGCAAAGAGAGATGATTGCAAATCAAGTGTTTCCTCACAGGTTTCTTCAAGATCAATTGCTTATTTGAAAAGGATCAGTCCCCATATGCAAACCTTTATAACTGGAAAAAAGGCGGCTGAGATTCCAGTGGATTGTGCATCAGGTTTGTAAGAAGTGGTGATGGCTCTCACGCCAGCATTTCAAAAGGATTCCTTTTTCCATTCAGTGGTTCCTCTCAAGATCTTCCAGATTTTTTTTCCTCATAGCTGTTCTTTTATCATATATATACACACATACACACACACACACACATATATATATATATATATATATATATATATATATTTTTTTTTTTCCTAGCAGTGTAAACAACCTTTTAGTTAGGAAACATTATACACTTCCTCTGCCTCAAGCACATGTCTTACTTCTTCATTTCCACCGGGATTTCAGGAATTGTCTTTCTTACTAAGTACATGACAGTGTTGCATCCCTTCTTCTTACAATGAGACTTGGGCCATAATTATTCATTTTTAAATTTCCTTCAACACACATACCCACCCAACTCCCCTCACACCCATACAAATCACATTTTCTCTTAACTGTTAAATTCCTTGCCAGTTACTTGATGAGTTCTGATGACAATGCGGAAACTTTTTTGTTTGGCATATTGTTTCTTTTGGATGAACGTAAGCAAAGTTTATTTGGATGCTGATATTGCATAGAGTTTGTGGTTAAGACTGATAAATTTCGGAAGTCAGTGTAGTGAGATG
Source organism: Sus scrofa (assembly GCF_054392235.1). Classification (NCBI taxonomy): domain Eukaryota; kingdom Metazoa; phylum Chordata; class Mammalia; order Artiodactyla; family Suidae; genus Sus; species Sus scrofa. The sequence goes on from NC_139393.1 coordinate 31,307,647, forward strand.
CTTGTACTTGATTTAATTCTAAAAGATACATGAAGAGAAGCTTTCCAAATTTTATTGTGCTGAACCACCTCTTTCCATGCCACCAATTTTACAGTATATGCAGCTCTTGCTAAATTTCGCAGACACCGCAAAAAAACTGTGGAGAATTTCTGTAAATATAACACTCCAATAACTACTTCAAGTACAGTACACACGTCATCATGTTAATTTGCCATTTTCATGGTGGCTTGTCCTTTCTACATTTTATTATTCATTTATGATAGCTATTATAGGCCTTTCAGATTCTATCTTGCTCTCCTGGGGAATATTTATGGCTATTATAGGGCTCTTATGAGAAGACCTGAAGATAGTTATTGCAGAAACCCTGTGAAATGCTACATTAGTACAGGGATTGGCTGGCAGTAAAAGATTTCAAGTTGTTTCAGAGTCCCCCCTTGATGAAGATAAAGAGGCAGGTTATTCCTGGTGAGGCTTCCTTTTCACCCAAGAGAAGCAAGTTATTTTTGACATGGAGGTTAGAATGCATAAATTAGTACAGTTCTGCAAATAAGAGCTGTTTTGGAAAGGTCACCAGGAGGAAAGCAAGAAAGGATTTAGGCTATATTTGCAAACAGATTTGTGAATGCAGTTTGTAACTCTATTTCTCAGGGAACGTACTGATGGGGAGGTGTGAGCTGCATGAAAAAGAAATGCCAGTGTCTTAGCCAGTACAGAGTACAGGTTTCACCACTCATATGAAGAGCACTGTCACAGGACATGGCATGTAAGTTCCTAAAGGGAAGGACACTAGAACGTTCTATTCACTGTGTGTGTACCCTATACATCTAGAACTGTGCCTTGCACATAATAGGCTCTCAATCAATATTTGATGAATGAATGTATAAACTTATACTATATGTGCTGAAGGTGTTCATTAATTTAGAATTAATTATTATTTATTTAAGAAAGCATTTTTTGTGTTTTCATTTGTTTTTTCTTTTGCTTAAGTTGACTTATAATAGAATGCATAAGTTTTAGTCCATAGTAAAAAGCCGATCAGTCAAAATACCTCTGATCTCTTATTTGTCACATTTACTCCAAAAAGCTATTAAATTGTTTCTTTGAAACTGATATAGTCTTTTCATTGCTTTCTTTAAAACTCTGTAACTTATAAGACCTAAACATTATGTAATTCATTTAATTTTAGATTCGTTGCAAAGTCATTGATATTACACATACTGTTCCATGTTTTGCCAGTCAGACAACTCTAATCTTAATTAAAGAACAAAAACAATGATATCAACAGAAGGGACAAGAGGAAATAATTGAGATTTATCTCAATATTCATTTAAGTGAAGAACAATTTTGTCGGAGTTTTTCTCATTCACCTTTTTCTACTGAGCAATTGTAAGAGTGAGATAAGATTGGATCTGGAGATTTGTTTAATTCTAAAAATATATATTTTTAATGTCAAGTTGTATCAAATGTTACATAATCACACCAAACACATCAACTTAGTCACTATTCTAACTTTATTAAAATCAACTCATAAAATATTCACAGAGTACTACATAAAAAAAGGAAAAAGATCATTACCTATTATAAAAAAAGTTGGACTATTGGTTGAATTCTAGTCCAGTTCTTACTAGCCATAGAATCTTATACTTTTACCTTTTCTACTCTAATATTTTCTGATTGATAAATTTTTTTTAAAGCCCTGTAATTCACCGGGACATTGGAGAATTAAGTGAAATAAATATTATGGACCCAGAGGAGAATAATAGCATTTAGATTTTATTCTAAAGTGGTTATAAATATTCTCTATTAATAGATACTTATTACTTTTGACAGAAACCTTTGGCAGACACCTAGAGCCAAAACTGTGCAAAAGGAAGGGCATAGGTCAGTATATGAGGCTTGCTGACTCATCCCAGTCCTCTGCTTATTGTTCATGTCCCCCTGGACAAATCACTTCTTTTGTTTAAACTCTAATCTCTTAGTTTACAGAATATCAATACTTATATGCCTCATTGAATTCTTGTGAGGATACAATTAAATAGTATATTTAAGGACATTTTAACGCAGTGTGATTTCTATACACGTAAAAAGCCTTATTTCTTCCAGTCAACCCGTATGTCCACAATCCTTCTTTATCACCGAACATTTCCTTGCAAGTTTAAAAACATGAAGTTTGGTCTTATATCATGCCTTGTATCCTCATATCTTTCTGGGCATTTCTTGCTTTCCCTTAGTTTTCTGATCACTGATACATTACGATGTCCTAAAGGCTGATGAAGAAACAAATAGGATTGGCCCCTCAAGGATCGTGTCAATGTGAATTTTTAAGAACAAAATCCAAAATCCAAAATAGACAGAAATGGATTTCCTGTGTGAGGATGCTGGTGTCTACATAGTGCATCCCTTTCTTCTTTATCAAGTTTCTATGAGTGCCTACTTGCATATTTAATTATTATTAGACTATTAACCGAGAAGAAGGTCATCTAGGCCCAAGAATATCAGAAATCTTTTAATGTACTTGGGTAGCTGAGGTTTTATTTTTTTCTATCTGCACTTTTTGAATAATAAAAGACACAGTCAATGCTTTAGATGTGATTTTAGCTCAGCACAAATCTCTTTAATGAACCATGGTTGTTTTGTTGATGTGCTCATGCCCAGGTATCCAACAGCTTGTGTCAGTCATCTTGGGTATATCAGCTATCTATAAATGCAGCTCCCTGCAAGATGAAATGACCTGGGTCCAATTAATTGAAAATGAAAAAAAAATGTAGTAAATGCCGTTGGGAGTGATTAACAAAACTAGCTATGCATCAATTGCAGATGGCCAGAGACTCTGCTTGCCAAATGGAGTTGGCTACATATGAAGGGGAGCATATTGTTCAAGCAGCAGGACTTATGAAGGATGTAGAAATTCCAGCAAAATGGGCATGAACAGATGCAACATTACCTAGATGCAAAAAAAGTGTGAGTGTTCTGTCATTGTCTGGTTGTTGTTGTTGTTGGTTCAAATAAGATATATTATATGGGAACAGGTACATTAAACTTCAAGAGATTTCCTGAAGTCATTAAGCCTAGAGCTCCATAGATCTCTTGGCTACTTATCACCCTAGAAAGTTATTTGCATGGGACTTATAATTAAATTGTTCATATTTTAATTCAATAAGAATTTTCTTAATTATAGTTGTATAGCTAAAAATTTCATTCTCCAGGTCATTCTCATCCTAAGAAATCATTCTCTATCAATATCTTCATGTTTAATCCAAGACATGCCATCATGCCCATGCATGAGAAAGCTGCTTTCTTTCTTTAAACAATTCTCCAATTTGAAGTGTCTGAACCCACTAATTTCTAGCTTTCATATAAAAGTTATGGATTTAAGAAGTATAAAAATTTCCTTCAAGGGAATACTTTTTATGTGTCTGCAGATATATAGTAGGTCAAGAATGTGACCTTTCATCTGGATCTATAAACATGTCTATTGAAAATTCATAGGCAATTTCTTTTTGCTTTTGGATATCTTGATATAAGAAACTGTCACTGTATGTAGATTGCATGATACTATATATATAAAACCCTAAAGACTCAACCCCAAAACTACTTGAACTGATCAACAAATTCAGCAAAGCAGCAGGATATAAGGTTAACATTCAGCAATCAGTCACATTTCTTTATACCAACAATGAAATATTAGAAAAGGAATACAAAAATACAATACCTTTTAAAACTGCATCCCCTCAAAAATCAAATACCTGGGAATACACCTGACTGAGGAGGTAAAGGACTTACATGCTAAGAACTATAAAACATTAAAATCAAAGAAGATGTAAAGAAATGGAAAGATATTCTATGCCCCTGGGTTGGAAAAATTAATATTGTAGAAATGGCCATACTACCCAAAGAAATCTACAAATTCAAGGCAATCCCTATCAAATTACCCATAACACTTTTCACAGAACAAGAACAAACAATCCAAAAATTTATATAGAACCACAAAAAACCCAGAGTTGCCAAAGCAATTCTGAGGAACAAAAACCAAGCAGGAGGCATAACTCTCCCAGACTTCAAGCAATATTGCAAAGCCACAGTCATGAAGACAGTGTGGTACTGGTACCAAAACAGACAGACAGAACAATGGAACAGAATAGAGGACCCAGAAATAAACCCTGACACCTATGGTCAATTAATCTTTGACAAAGGAGGCAGGAACATAAAATGGGAAAAAGACAGTCTACTCAGCAAGCATTGCTGGGAAACCTGGACAGCTGCATGCAAATCAATTAAACTAGAACATACCCTCACACCATGCACAAAAATAATCTCAAAATGGCTGAAAGACTTAAATATAAGACAAGACACCATCCAACTCTTGGATGCGAACATAGCAAAACATTCTCTCACATCAACCTTATGAATATTTTCTCAGGTCAGTCTCCCAAAGCAACAGAAATAAGAACAAAAATAAACCAGTGGGACCTAATCAAAGTGACAAGCTTTTGCACATCAAAGAAAACCAACAAGAAAACAAAAAGACAACTTACAGAATGGGAGAAAATACTATCAAAGGATGCAACTAACAGGGTTTAATCTCTAAAATATACAAGCAACTTATACAACTGAACAGCAAAAAAACCAACAACCCAATGGAAAAAATGGGCAAAAGACCTGAACAGACATTTCTCTAAGGAAGATAGAGAGATGGCCAACAAGCACATGAAAAAAATGCCCAACATCCCTGATTATTAGATAAATGAAAATCAAAACTACTGTGAGATACCATCTCATACCAGTCAGAATGGCCATCCTTAATAAATCCACAAATAACAAGTGCCGAGGGGCTGTGGAGAAAAGGAAATCCTCCTGCACTGTTGGTGGGAATGTAAGCTGGTACATTGCTCCACTATGGAGAACAGTATGGAGGTACCTTAGAAATCTATACATAGACTACCATATGACCAAGCAACCCCACTGTTGGGCATATATCCGGACGAAATGTTCCTTAAAGACACATGCACCTGCATGTTCACTGCATCACTATTCACAATAGCCAAGACATGGATACAACCCAAATGTCCATCAACAGATGATTGGTTTAGGAAGAAGTGGCATATACACACAATGGAATACTACTCTGCCATAAAAAAAACAAAATAATGCCATTTGCAGCTACATGGATGGAGCTAGAGTCTCCCGTAGTGAGTGAAGTACATCAAAAAGAGAAAGACAAATACCATATGATATCACATATCTGGAATCTAATATATGGCACAAATGAACATTTCCACAGAAAAGAAAATTATGGACTTGGAAAATGGAATTGTGGTTGCCAAGGGGGAGTGGGAGGGAGTAGGTTGGATTGGGAGCTTGGGGTTAATAGATGCATACTATTTCCTTTGGAATGGATTAGCAATGAGATCCTGCTGTGTAGCACTGGGAACTATGTCTGTTCACTTATGATGGAGCATGATAATGTGAGAAAATAGAATACATACATGTATGTGTAACTGGGTTGCCATGCTGTACAGTAGAAAAAAAAATCATATTGGGGAAGTAACACTTAAAAACAAATTATTAAAAAAAAAGAAATTTCTGCACAATGCTCCTATGACCCACTGAATATATACCTGAATACTCAGAATATTCAATTTAATGATATCCATTAAGAAGTGAAGCAAACTAGGTGGCAGGTAAATTTTCTTTAGCCCATAAAAACATTATACACTACTCTTCATTCATTTTTGACATTTAGAACTTGACTACTACCTCCTAAAGTTAATTCACTAATTAGATCTCAGCCACAAGTTCTACTATTCATCACAGTTGCCAGATAGCTTCTATTACTCAGTGATCATATCATTTTAAGCCTGTGTTTCTTAATATCATCAACCCTGATATTTTCCAAAATAGCTATTACTAAGCTAGCCAGTATTCATACAGGGACTCTAAGATTGGGAAATGATTTGGAAACATTATTTCTCAGTTTGACTGAGCTATGCTTTCTGAAACCTACATGAGTGATATCAAAAACCAGTTTAAACCATTGCAACATGATTTCTGGGAAAATTTATTTAAAGTGTTGCTGCCTAATGCTTTCAAGCTGTTGCCTGGGATATCTGGTAGTTACTAATTGGTGGAGGGTGGTATTCAGAAAGACTTAGCAGCACATAGAAAATTGGTATTCATGACTCATTTTTCATTATGGTAACACGTGTCTCTTTAAAGTTACTTTCATGGAAACAACCTATATATGCACAAACAGATGAATGGATTAAGAAGATGTGGCACATATATACAATGGAATACTACTCAGCCATAAAAAAGAATGAAATAATGCCATTTGGAGCAACATGAATGCTACTAAAGATTTTCATACCAAGTGAGGTAAGTCAGAAAAAGACAAATACCATATGATATCACTTATATGTGGAATCAAAAATATGGCACAAATAAAACTATCTGCAAAACAAACAGATTCATAAACATAAAGAACAGACTTGTGGTTGCCAAGGGGGAGGAGGAAAGGAGTGGGATGGACTGGGAGTTAGTAGATGCAACTTCCAGTCATTTAGAATGGATACACAATGAGGTCCTACTGTATACCATAGGGATATATATACAATCTCTTGAGGTAGAACATGATGGAAGATAATATCTTATAAGATAATATAAAACAATTTCTTATGATATAAGAAAAGGAATATATATATATAGTCCATATATACATATATATGACTGGAACACTTTGCTGTGCAACAGAAATTGGCACAACATGGTACATCAAATGTACTTTAATAAAAACTAAATTTTTAAAAAATAAAATTAATAGACTGTTGCCAGATGAATTCCCAATTATTGACACAGAGGAATTTGATTTACTCTCTTAAGTTTTAAAACAAAAGCAAGTGGATATGATTCTCTCAAGATTCAGGAAAAAATTATTCCAAAATCCTTGAAAGAAATATACCTTTGGTGGATTCACATGAAAGAAGGAATTCATCTTAATCTTGTGCCAATTCAAAGAATATCATAACACATGCATGTGGTAAATTAAATGTCACCTGTAACTACATCTAATTATTCTCCTAAGCTTCCATCCCAATGAGTTGGTGGAAAAATTTATCTCAAACTGTTTCATGGTTTTCCACCCCATCAAGCTTGTTCATTGTTTATATAACACTAAATTATTTCAAAGGATTGGGAGGAAAACTCTTAGCCTTTGTTCAGCTTCCCATATATCCCTCACCCTCTTAATTCTAATATTTGCTGTCCAGCAGCTCTCCATATTTCTGTTACCCTTGGGTTACCAAGGCTTTGTGAGAGTGAGAAGATGGATATTACAGCCATGCTGTCAAGGGTTCCTTTGCTCTGTTTATCTCACAGATTTCTCTGTGGTTTTATTACCTCTCAGCACATTAAAGAAATAGAGACAGATCTCTCTCTTTTAGCGTTTTCTTTTCTGCCAAGACTGGGAGTTTGCCTTCTAATCTCCCTTGTGAGATTAAGAATTGGGTAGATATACCAGTTTTCCTAATGCTTCTGGGTAAGATATTTTTTTCCAGAACATGCAAACTCAATTCCATCTCTGGAATAGCTTATTTCTAGGTTGTCTCTTATTTCTACCTTGACACATTTATGGCAATGGAATAACAACAAGATCTTGGATTTCACATAAAAGACAGAAGAGTAACTGCATATTCAAAAAACAATAGGCTGGAGCTCCCATCGTGGTTCAGCGGAAATGAATCCAACTAGGAACCATGAGGTTGCCGGTTCGATCCCTGGCCTCCCTCAGTGGGTTAAGGATCCAGCATTGCCATGGACTGTGGATGTGACTTGGATCTGGCGTTGCTGTGGCTCTGGTGTAGGCCGGTAGCTGCAGCTCTGATTAGACCCCTAGCCTGAGAACCTCCATGTACTCAGGTGTGGCCCTAAAAAGACAAAAGAAAAAAAAATAGACTAATCCTAACATTGATGCTAATGTGCAGGTCATACGTGAATTACATTGCCTACCTTAAATAGAGTGGTGCTTTTTGTTTGTTTTTGCGGGTCCAATTCAGAAGGGGTAACATGAAACAGCCCTCAAACTTTTGCAATTTGAAACTTTTTTAAATTTTCATAGGCCACCCTTAAGACAAGTGTGATCTAGACTCACCACAGTTTTTTAGCTATGTTAAAAAAATGTTCTGTATTTTTGACACTATGTGTTGAGGCTATAAAGATATCCTAGAAGTCAAAATTCCTCCAGCAAGTCCATTTGAGAAATATATGCTGGGCTACCTGGTACCTCTTATGAGATTTCAGACAGCCTTTGAAGAACAAAAAGAGATGACACTTTATAAAAGCATTTGTGAAACAGAAGGAGATATAAGTTTGGGCCAGAGAGAACTGAAAGTTATCTTTTTGGCTCATTGGTCTAAAATTAATCTGTACTTGACTATGAAAAAGTCTGCATCAACTTGTAAAATAAATGGATGAAGTGGAAATTAGATTATTTTCTTGGGGAACTAAAGAGAATAAAAATATCCACAAGTATCTACAAAAAAACCCCCCAAAACTCAAATTTTGCTACCATATTTGATAATAATATAAATACCTATTCAGATATTCTAGCAATTAACTCCTGATTTAAGGCATAAGAGTAGTTTTCAATTGATATGTATAAATAAATGGATAAAATGAAAGAACAGAAAATATTCTTTTTTAGTTAGTGATGTTCAGTCACTCTATTATGTCCTTTTTAAATAGAATATGCTGAAACCATACATTTGGAAAAACATGGAAAGAGTTTATAAATATTTTTGATGTGTATTTTATGGTAGACAAACTAGCACATGTCACTTAACAAATGTATCATGTTCTCAATATGTTACCAGATAGAAATACAGGCATGAATAAATCATGGATCATGCTTTCAAGAAGTTTGCAATAGAGTGAGGAAACTGAAGTAAATAGAAAAGTACAATAAAATATTCATGCCTCAGTATGGATGAGAACTTAGGAGAGGAACAAATTCATCACGGGAAAATAAAATTTCACCATGAAAATGGCATGTGAAATGAATCATGAAAGATGAGTATCAGCTCTTTAGGTGAACAAGTAGTGGAATGGAATACCAGGTAGAGGGAAAAGAATATGAAAAGACAATGTGTCAAAACAGAAGGCATATTGAAGTTTGTGGCCACTTCTTTGGATCTTATTATTGTCCATGAAGATTATAAAAGAGCCAAGAATTAGATGGAAGATGAAAATAGAAATAAAACCTTTCCACTGAACCAGATGATTTTTGCTCTAAGATATAGTTGCAGTGCACTCATGAATATGGTAATAGTAATAGTATGGTAATAACAATAATAATGATAATTTTTTCCATGCCTTCATTAAATGGTTACTAAGCTTTAGCTATTTGAATCCTCATAACCATCCTTCATTTATAGCTGAGTAAACTTTGGATCAAAGATGTTAAATCATGTGCTCAAAAGTTAGTAGTAAGCTGAGGAGAAAACATTTAAACCTAAGTCCTATTTGTAGCTCCATCCCTGAGCCAAATGTAAGCAAATGAATTATTTGTACACATTGATTTTCTTCACCTGTAAATTGGCCATTATAATAAAAACCAAATACCAAGGTTATAATGATCAAACAAGAATGCAAAAGAAGGAATTCTGTAAATAGAAATGTATGGAATCTCTGTTAGTGATACAAATAAGGGATATTCTAGGGATTCAGGCTATTTTAAATATTAAAGACGATGAGATTATTTAAATTCAGCCAGACTGGCTTTGTATTCCTAGAATAGTTTATTCATGGCAGAGATGATGTTTTTCAGAATACATTTTCTGGAATACAATTTGTGTACATTATGAATAGTTTTAATTATGGGAAAATGTTAACACATTTAGAAAATACTGAGCTAAACATACTTAAACTATTTATTTAATTGGAGAGCCTTAAATATGTGTTCAATGAATTTCCAAGGACTAGTAGAGTTTGAAGATTTTACCAAATTTATTTCAGCTCAGAAAATTATTTTCTTAGAAGTCATTACTATTATTATTATTTTTGGTTTTTAGGGCCACAAATGTAGCATATGAAGTTCCCAGGCTAGGGGGCAAATAGGTGTTACACCTGCTGGCCTACTCCACAGCCACAGCAAAGCAGGATATGAACAATGTCTGAGACCTACACCACAGCTCAAAGCAATGTCGGATCCTTAATTTGTTGAACAAAGCCAGGGATCAAACCCACATTCTCCTGGATACTAATCAGGTTCGTTACCACTGAGCCACAATGGGAACACATTTTCTTGGAAGTTAGATGGGAATAGGCTTTTATGAAATACATTTTGGAAATCATTATTATATGACACAACTTTAACCTTGCTGTTTATATATTAACATATGTAGAAATAGATTTTTAAAATTATTATTAGATTGTGTAATAATTGAATCACCTCACAGTTATCTAGAATTATCAGTGAAAGAAACTCATGTTTTAACGAAATGACATAACTAACAGTCAAATGAGACATTTCATGTATCACATTCAGCCTGTGTCAGACTCTTGATTATCAGGCATTTTAAGTGTATATAATTGACCTTTTTGAATATATTATACTATGCCTACCTCCCAGTATTTTTTCTTTTGGATACACGTTTTTTGAGCTTTCTTTGCAGTTGGAATTCAGTTAGATTCTGGCTAATCAGATATATGATATTGGTTTAAGGATGTCTTGTTGGCAGTTTTTGTCCCCATCAGAAAGATAGAGGCACAAAAGATGAATGACCTTATTTCATAACCTTTGTTATTTCCTGACTTTGAACATAGTGTTTGGACGTGATGATTTAGCCAAAACAGTCAGTTTGCCCTCACAAGGATTGAAGGGATACAATGGGAATTCTGTGTAGAAAGTCAGGAAATCTTGGGTCCTTGATGACATTGTTGAGCTATCAAAAAACTGAAGACAGTTTACCTTTGACTTCTTGTTACTGACATTTCTTACCCATGATTTAAACCACAGTTAGTTTCAGTTTCCTCTTTTTTATAGTCTGATACCTCATTCTTGGTGGAAGGATAATCTGCTGATAGGCTCCAAAGAGTTTAGGATCATTACGTATTGCTTAATTGCTTACCCTCAACAACAAACATTTCCCTCTTATGTGGTCACCTTCTCTTTCTCATCTGTATTCTAACTTTATATCACATATTATGTAAGTGTGATGTGTGTGAAAAAAATATTTTAGAACAATGAGATTGAAAAATAGTTTTTCTTTTCAACCGCCATCATCACAAAAAAGTATGTATATTTTTTAATCAACATATTTTTCTGCTTTGGAAAGATAGACATATCTTTCCCTATTATACCTGCTAAGTATAATTAAAAATCTGGATGTTATTTATAATACAAATAAAATAAATGGTTGAAGGTTTGAGAAAAGTAAGCCTTCTGGATCACTCAGGTAATTGGGGCACAGGTATGGCATGTTGATGCGTTCCTTTGGTTTTCCTTTTGCTTTATCCCAAACTTAGAGGTGAAGAAGCTGGCAACATGTATTAAAAGCAAGACCTAAATTTGTGTTGCTAGCAAGAAACTCACTTCAAGTATAATGACATAGGCAGGTCCAAAGTGAAAGGATATATCATACAAATATGAGTTAAATCACAAGATAGATCTTGAAGCAGATAAAATGATCAGAGATAAAGAGACAGTATATTTTTTTGGGTAATATTAAGAGTAAATTTATGAAGAAAAAATAGTAATCTTACATGCACAAAAGTACATCATATTTGAGAATTATGTGAAGATAAAACTGATAAAATGGAAGGAATAAATTTAAAAATTCTCAAGCTAAAGATTTCAACACCCTTCCCTTAAGGACTGATAGTCAACTACGCAGAAAATCAGCAAGGATACGGCAAGATCATCAAGCAACAGGATGTCATCAAAATTTATAGAACACTATACCTAACAGCAGCAGAATATATACTCTCTTGAAGTACCAAGGTACATATAACAAGGTAGCTAATATCATGGTTCATAAAATAAACCTTAGAAAATTGAAAATCATGTACAATATGTTCTCTGACCATAATGCAATTTAACTAGAAATAAATATCGGGGGGGGGGGGACAGGAAAATACTTAGACACCTAAGCATTTAGATAATAAATAAAATACTTTTGAATAATCCGTAAGTCAGAGATGATGTCTCAGGAAAAAGAAAATATGTTCAACATCACTAGCCCCTAGGGAACTGGAAATTAAAACTACCATGAAATATTGCTGCACATACACAGAATGACTAAATAAAATTCTGGTGTGGATGCCAAGAAACTGGATCACAGGTACATTGCTGTTGGGAACATGAAATGGTACAGCCATTCTAAAAAACAATTTAGGAGTTCCTTACAAATTCAAAACGCAACTGCTGTATGACACAGCTATTCTATTTTATTGATCTAACTGCCTATTATTTTGCCAATACCACACTGTCTTGATTTTTGTAGCTTTATAGAGATCATCTTTAAATCAGGGATCATCAGTCTTTCAACTTTGTTGTTTCTTCAGTATTGTGTTGACTACTTTGAGTCTTTTGTCCCTCCATAAAAACTGTACCATCAGTTTGTCTATATCCACAAAATAACCTACTGAGATTTTGATTCTTATTACACTGAATTTATGGATCAAGTTGGTAGAACTGACATTTCAACAATATTGAGTGTTCCTCTCCATGAACAAGGAGTATGTGTCCATTTATTTATTTCTTAGTTGATTTCATTCATTAGGATTTTGTGGGGTTGGCATTGTTTTTTCTTTCTTTCGACATTTTATTTCACTTCACTCTGTTCTTGCTTTCATGGTTTCTGAGAAGTTGAATATAAATCTTTGTTTCTATAGATAAGATTTTTTTTCCACTGAGGAAAGATTTTCTTTAATTTTCAATTATATACTAAGGTATAGTTTTTGACATTTATTATGGTTAACATTTTTTGAGCTTCCTGGATTTTTTTTTTTGACATAATTTGGGAAAATCCTCAGTTATTTTTTTTAAAAATTTTTTTTCGTTTTTTTTCTCTTTCTGGTATTCCTTGTGTTACACATTTTTTCATTGTCCCATAATCCTAGATTTTCCTGTATTGTATTTTTAGTCTGATCTATTTGCTTCATGGTTTTTGCAGATTCTATTGATGTATGCTTTAGCTCAGAGATTCTTTCCTCAACTCTGTCCAGTCTACTAATGAGTCCATTAAACACATTTTTCATTTTTGTTGGTATGCTTTTTTTTTCTTTTTGGAATTTCTCTCTCTCTTTTTTTTTTTTTCTAAGTAATCTTACACTGTCTGTCTCTTTCTGAGTGTTGTCTACTTTATCCACTAGAGCCCTTAGCATATTAATTAGATTTTTAAAAAATCCCTGTCTGATAATTCCAACACCCCTGCCATATCTAGTCCTGATACCTACTCTGTCTCTTCAAATATGTTTTGTTTTTTGATATGCCTTGTAATTCGTTCAGTCTCCTGGAGGCAAATCTCACAATACATGGATGTCCATCTATTTCTGGATCCTCTTAGAGTCTTAACATTTGTCCACACTGTGTCTACAGCAGTTCCCCAATTACAGTTCATGTTTTCCTGTTTTGGTACTGGATCCTATGGCAATTTCCACTTATGAAATTCTGCTCTGGTGACCTGAAACTTCCTGTTTTTGCTTATTTCTCCAATCTTTGAGCCAGCAGTTTGCCGTTTCTTGTAGTTCCAAGAAGAGTTGTTGACTTTTCAGCTTTGTAATTATTGTCAGACAAAATGAAAGTTCCAAAACTCTTTACATGAAAAACCTAATACAGCTGAAAGTACTTAAACTTAAAACTGGGCAAGCATATATATATTCTTTCTCTGAATGAATTTGGGAGAAAAAAGACATTAGAAAAGAAATTGACTTCAAAGAAGCAAACCCTGATGAGAAATCAGAGTATATGTGTTCCCATATTATAAAAAGATACAAAATTTTAGATTTAAAAATTATATTGAGATTATACAAGAGTCATAATTTCTTTGTTATTAGATCAGGTAAGCATGGAGAGTAAACTATACCAGAATACGATTAAAAAATGCCAGGTGATATCAAACACTCTTTAGGGGAGTTTCTGCTGTGGCTCAGAAGTAACAAACCTGACTAGTATCCATGAGGATGCAGGTTCAATCCCTGGCCTTTCTCACTGGGTTAAGGAGCTAGTATTGACTTGAGCTCTGTTGTCGGCTGCATTCATAACTCAGATCCTGTGTTGCTGTGGCTGCGGTGTAGACTGGCAGTTACAGCTCCAATTAGATCCCTAGCCTGGGGACTTCATATGCTTGTGAGCGTGGCCCTTAAAAGACAGAAAACAAATTGTTTAAGAAAAGGACTCTGCCATGAGAGGAAAAAAAAATCACATAAATAATGTAATTTTTGAGTAGAAGATATATTTGAATATTTAAATTAAAATGGTTAATGGATTGCCAAGCAAAAGTAGTAACAATGCCTAATACTTACATATTTATTTGTGGTTTGGAAAGTTCAAGGAAAAAAAAGTCCACAAATATCCAGAAGGAAAAATCTTATAAATTAGTTGAAATGTGTATTAACATACATACATTCTTTTGTTTTTTGTTACCTTAAGGTTTAATTCTATAAATCACTGAAATTGTTTTGCAGGGAAAAGATTGCTACTTAAGAATTGTTTATTTACAACAAAAGATCTTTAGTTGTACCACACAGTAGTTAAAAAATAGCTTTTAATATGTGTTTCAATAGTCTGAGAGATAAGTCAAAGTAAAGAAACCAAATATTAGGAAGTGATACACTTAAAGATGTTTTAAGGAAACAATATACAGAATTATATCCAAGTAAATTTGTTAGTATTATGTAATGATTTTTTTAACATGCCAAAAATAGTTTGTGATATTAAGAAGCACATCATGGAGGAAGGCATTCTACTGTATAAGAAAAATTAGGAAAAACAAAAATGGAGACTGACAGAATAAATCCTTCACCTTGGATTGGAACCTCTGGGATCATTTGAACTTTCTTCTTAAGTTCATGTGCAGATATATAGATACATAAACAAATATGTGTGTATGAATCAGTTAGTATGCATACATGTATTTCCCAGTTCTGTCCATTAAGAAAACCTATAGTTGGTGATATTCAGTAACAATAAGCATATACAGCACCAAAATCTTGATTTATAAATGTCATTCTTCATGAAATGGAATTTGAGCTCCTTGAAGAAGTAAGTTATTATACAGCTGGAACATGAAAACCCCCAAATTGAAACTGAAGCCTTAAGAATTTAAATGAAAAAATAATAGTACTTTTTAATTATAACTCAAATTACATATATATATATATCTGTATGTAAAAGTGATATATATTTTGGGATCAGCAAGGTAGAGCAATTAATCACACAATTTCTAGGGTCTCTGCTTTTATTTCTTTTCATAGTTTTAGCACTTTTTCACACTTCTAAATGCCTGTCCTATAAAAAAAGTACTTAAAGCTTATGAAGTAAATAAAGTATCGATTTCCAGCATGGGTATATGGGAAATTTGAATTTGAAAATTCTCTCGACTTCCTCTTCAGCATATCTGAAATACTCTAGATAACTAAAAAGTAATAGAAAAATATAACATTCATGTACAATTTAAATGAAGTGCCTCATGTAATGATTTAATTTAAATTTAATAAGCCAATTATTGCAGGTTAATTAAATGGCACTTGATAATTAAAAGCATATTTATTTAGATTAACAGCTATTAAGTGAACTTATCACACCTTTTATGGTTAATTTTGTTTTTACTATATTTTAAATTATTTAAAATTTTATCTTGTGCCCACTTCTGTTTGAAATAGTCCCTGTAAATTTTAAGATTAAAATCTTTTCCTTTTTAAAAGTCACTTTAATCACTTGCAAACTAATTTATTATAATTAAATAAACAGAAAACATTTGCAGTGAAGCATAATAACATGGAGATATTTTAAAAGATCAACAGACAATTAAAGCAAGGTGAAATGGAAGCAAGTAGTTTAATTTTTCAATGGGGTGTGCAGACAATTAATATTTTAATCATGAATTTCTCTCATACCTCTTACATACTAATACATTTTATTATTAATTATTAATAACAATAAAAATTTATTAAACACATTTGTGTCAGGCAAGATTTAAGTGTTGCTTTTTAAAAAATTATAGAAGTATAGTTGACTTACAATGCTATATTAGTTTTAGGTGTACAGCAAAGTGAAGCAGTTTTACATATACATATATCCATTCTTTTTTTTTTCCCATATAGGTTATTACAAACTATTGAGGAATTAGGAAGATGGGAATAATTTAAGAGTGTTGCTTAAAAAATAACAACTCAATCTTCAAAACAATTCAATAAGTTAGGTGTTATTATTTTCATATTTTATAAAAGAAAACTCAGGAGAGGTTAACTCTAATAAGAGATCAAACTTTTCAATGAGAGAGAACTAGGAATTGACAAACCCAGGTTGTGGCACCAACTTCTATACTTTTACCTACTAGCTTTACGATTGCTCTATGGTCAAAATGATCTTTCTGAGATCAATTGATTGAAATAGGTATCAACTAGTAAAGGGAAGAGATAGTCAAGAATGACCAGGAACAATGTCCTTCAGCTCTAAGGTACTAGAGTTTGAGATCAGCTCCTCACAGAAGAAAGATGTGTTTAATGGGGAAAATTCAGGAAGAAGTTGACACTAATGGAATTAGGAAACAGTTGTTACGGAGCTTGAAGGTGTAAAAGAGAACACTGGGCTTTATACCTAAGAACAAATTTATCATGATCATGCTTGATTTTAACAAAATCAGTTAGGAAGAATTAGCTTCATGTATTATTTTATTTGTGATACCTTAGAAAGTATTGAAAGTGTTATCAAAAAAGAAATTCTGAAAGCTCTCAGTCTCTTTGATAATTGAAAAATTTCTTCCGCAAAGTTAAAAGCACCCAACCTAAGAGTTGGATGGAAATTTCACTGATAAGGGGAAGCAATGTATGATTGTGAAATGGGCTGTGATAGAGTGAAGTAAATGAGTAAGAGTTTCTGTGGATCATGTAAAAGGGAATTCTTTAGGCTCACTTTTTCCCTCCTCTGTGTACACAGGTAAATAGATTTTTGGCCATATAAGTTTGTTCATTTCCATTTTGTGAAAACTTACTTGAGCTAAAGATAGAGGATATTGCTTCTACACTTCCCTAACCTTTCTAGATAACTCTTTTCAACTTAATTCACAGTGTAATGGTATAAAATCATGGACGCTATCATTAAATGGCCTGGATTCAACTCTAGCTCAGTCATTTACCAGCTTAATGACTTTTTGCAATTTATATTCTCTGGTCTCAGTTTCCTAATCTGTAAATTGGAATAAAAATGTTACCTCTGTAACAGAAATTTTATGAGACTAAGAAAAGTTACACTTTGTATAGCATCTTTGCATTTTAAAAGTGCTTATCAAGTAGATTTTAGTATTTTTTAACATGATTTAACTTGGTGGTTTTATGTCTTATACTTACTCATTGCTTCTATAACTCATTGCACATTCAATTGACAGGACAATAGCTTTTCATTATTTAATTCAAATCATCCACTAACATTAAGAAATATCATACTAAATTCATCAAATTCAGTTCATATTTCTTTGGTGGCCATGGCTTATGTTACTTCAAAAAACAGGCCCAATTATACTATAATCAGTATTTTTGGTTTATATTCTCATTGGGCCTAGAAAAAAAGAAATAGCTATAAAATCTAGACTAGCCTTTGGATCACAGTGAATAATACCTCTTAGAGGATTATCTAGTTTCCTTATATGCAAAAAAACTCCGTCATTTTTGTGTGAATTATTTACTTTTTGGTTTTACTCTAACCAGCTTTTATTGAAAGCAGCTTTTTTCCCCCTACCCCGTAACAAATTTAACATTTACCTCAATGAGGTATAAATAATGTAGATAAATAATGTAGATAGTTACGCTAACCAGAGCATTTTAATGACTTCTGCAAGTGTAAGTATTCAGTAAGTTTGATAAACATAAAAAAATGCATCCTCTTTGGAAAGACCTGATAATAATGGTTCAGTTATTAGTAACATAATGCAAACCAGCAATTTGTATTATGGCTTTGTCAGATGTCAGGACTTATTGCTGGTTCAGAGAAAACAACAATTTGGTTCTGGCTTCTCCATTCCTGCCCTCTTTCCTATTCCCTGCCTGGCTCCCACCTTCAGTTGACGCCAGAGAATACCCTGCATACAAAGAGTTTTCTTTCTAGTTTAGAAACCCAGGGAACTTGCTCACTGTAGTTTATATGTGTGTCGAGACTGCTTTCTGCGTTGTAAACAAAGTCCGGTATGGGGGAAAAAGTAGAACAATTTGTTGTTATTTTATTTGGCTTATGAATAAACGCATTCTTAAAAGATTTTTGTAGTTGTTACTTGGCTTCTTTAGTTTTAAGTGAACAGATTTAATGAAATGCAACTTTTCTCTTGAAGTTAGTCCTACTTCTACATAATATCTATCCCCCTCCTTCCCATGTTTTCACCTAAATGAACAGTATTGTTTAGCACAAACATGTTTTTCTACTTTGGTATCCTTGGCACACAGTATTGATAGAAGGGTATTAAAGATAAAGCTGTGTGGGAATGCAATCTGGTGGTGAATTATCAGCAGACTTGTACATGGGAAACTCACTAGGAATGAATCACAGGAGTCATTTTGGCATAGCTGTTCCAGAAATAATTATTTTGAAATAGTAGTGAAACAAAGAGGAATTTGTTCCCATCTTAAGCCACTAACACCCACACTACTACTCCCATGTAAGATTTATTTCTGATCAAAATTTTTGCTAGTAGAGGTGTTAAAGCAGTCTCTCTTCGTACAATAGTTCTTATGGTCTTAAGAAAACCAGTATCAATGGAATAGTGCACTCTTTTTAAGTAAGACTTCAACTAGAGTTTGAAAGAATTTCGACAAATATAAATAACTTGATATATAAATGATCTCTACCATGGTGGATCCTATTTTCCCAAGTTATAAACACACCAAGGGATTTAAGAAAATTCAGTGGTTTGTCTCAAAGTGAACACGAATTTGCAACTTCACATGGACATCTGAAGGCCCCCATAAAAGTTAAATTAGCTTCTGTAGATGTGATCCAATTCCTTCTCCTAAAGACTCAATCACAGTTTCATCTTATGCTTTATTTTCTATTTTAGATTGGAGATACATATATTCTATTTTTTCCCATATCACTGTAGAGAAATTATTGTCTTAAGAAAAATTTATATGACTAATGGAACTCCTAATGAATATTGTCATATTCAATCACGTCACTGAACCCCAGTGAATTAGTGAACGATTAATTTTCTGGTTGTTCTGATTTTGCTTATTTTGAAAAAGATGTTGCCCTTTTTCTAAAGTGCTGTTATGAAAATGGTGGATGATATCAGCTCCTGAACCATTGCTGCTGTGATAAAGTGAAGTCAGCAAGGGGGATGGACACAGAATCAGGATTTCAGCTGCACCTGTGCTATGGTCTCTCTGCAAAGGCTTTAGCTTCACATTTCATATATGGGTTTTAGGGACCTAGGGAATATTACGATGTTGGCATAAGTGCTGCCCAATAGCAATCCAGCAATCCATCTCATTTTGATGGCCTACTTGCTTCTATTTTGGTATTTAGGGAGTACTTTGCAATGTATTTAGCAATATTAAAGTTGTGTTGCTTTTTCTTAGCTTTTTTCCCCCTTTTCATTGATGAAGGATCTTTGTCATTCCCATTCTGCACGTAGAGAATGAGAATTCCTTTAGACTATGGGATCCTTTAGGCACTGGGTCCCATGGATAAACACTACTGTTGTTTTTCTTTTCTTTTTTTCTTTTTCCTGCTACCTTGTCTTCCAAAAATTATCTATGAAGATAACATCTGTAACCCTCTTGAGACAATTCTAGAATAAGATGTTCATTTCCAGTTACATTATTGTTTCCATGTTTTGTTATATAATCTACTTTACTTAGTGCTGCTGTTTATCTGTAGGTCTTCTGCAAGGATGATTAGGGTTGCTGGCATAAGGAATAATATAGAATGAATTAATGGATCTACATGAAAAGCATGTCCATGGGTATTGGTGAAAAAAGAATACAGACTTTTTTTATTAGAAAACATTTTTATTTATACTGGGAATTAAGAAAAAAGGGAGAGTGAAGTGATTTTACCCTAATTACAATAAAAGAGCTGAATCAAAAGCGCAGGGCCTTAGAATTCCATTTCTAACCAGTAGGGACTCTAGGTCTGAGTGGGTAAGATAATGGATGATAGTTGGAGCTGATCAAGACCATGGTTAAAAAATGAATTAACTTATATCAGACTTATGCTGTGTGAGATCCTGTGAATAGAGAGAACACTTGGAAGAAACTTGTTCTGGTCTTTGGAATTTTTCCTTTAGTAAAGCTGAAGTAAGGATAATAAAAGACTATTTACCCTACTTAATCAATCCCCATAACTTCTATGGGAAATTCCAATTCTTCTGATCGCCTTTGTAAAATTATAGCTATCTGGAGAAGCAATTCAAGTACCAACTATAGGAAATTCAGACAGAACTTATTTATTCTCTCTCTCTCACATATACACACACACATGCACATTCACTATCTCTCTCTTTTCTAAAAGTAAAAGACAAATCAATAAGAAATCTGATGCCCAGAAATTTGCATAACCAGAATCTCATATATCACTGTCTAGGGTGCAACTCTACAAATTCCCAGGCATCTGTTCCTGGACACAAAACCATATGGTTCTTTACAACTCTTTTGTGTGACATTAAACTAATATTTGCAAAGTATAATAGTAGAAAGTAAATACATAATTTATAAAGATTTAAAGAATTTTAAATATAATTGCTCTGTTGATGAAGATAATAGTTTGGGAAGAAAATCATGGTGTATCTATAAAAAAATCTCATTTATTTCCATTGAACTCTTTAAATTACTTTAATTTGATTTGCGGGATCTGATCCCATAGCACATAATGAAATTTCCTTTTTTTTTTTTTTTTTTGGTTTTTAGGGCTGCACTAGCAGGCTGGAGGTTGAATCAGAACTACAGCTGCTGGCCTACACCTCAGCCACAGCAACATGGGATCCAAGCCAGGCCTGAGATTTACACCACAGCTCACGTTCATTCCTGACCCACTGAGTGAGGCCAGGGAGCAAACCCACATCCTTGTGGAGACTAGCTGGATTCATTTCTGCTGCACCACAGTGGGAAATCCTACATAATGAAATCTTAATTAAAATGGGAATAAGCATTATTAATTTATATTCTACATTTATATTCCAAGATAGTTTAGAATTTTTTTTTCCCCTTTCACATGTGATGTTTTTCTACAGTGATTTGATTATGATGGGCACATGATTTTGAATGTTATTATGTGAAACCTTCATTCAATTTTGAACTGAGAGGTCATTAATTCTATTAGATTTTTTGTAAAATAATGATGGTCTGATATGGCTATAGAATTGCTTTTGATGTGATTAGTTGTGTAGAAATCTTATATTTTAAGTCAGAGGTCATACTTTAAAATATCTAAAGCAAATATTGTAAAATATTTATAATTTTAGAACCTATGTGGTGATTCTATGGTTGTTCACCATATATTTTTATCAAGTTTGAAGTATATTTAAAAATTTTATAGTAAAATATTAGAAAAAGAACAAAGACTCATACAGACAGAAAGTCATCAAACTATAGCATACTCTACAATGTTACACAGAATGATTTTCATTGGCTTCTGTGATGCTTTCAGCTGCTATTATCTTTATCTCTTTGAAAATCACAGATAACATTTGAATCACCGATTAATGAGTAATATTTTCTTTTATCTTAAAGCAATGCTAATTAGCATTCAGTTTGTGTAAATAATGACTATAACACATATAACACATTTAGATTCATGACTAAGTCTCTGGCACTGATTCTTTTGTTTTTTTTGTTTTTTTGTTTTTTGGGTTTTTTTTTTTTTGCTTTTTAGAGACACACACACAGTATGTGGAGATTTCCAGGCTGGGTCAAATCGGAGCTATAGCTGCTGGCCTACACCACATCCCCAGCAATGCAGGATCCAAGCCATATTTGCAACCTACACCATAGCTCACAGCAATGCCGGATCCTTAACTCACTGAGTGAGGCTGAGGATCGAACCCAGCACCTCATAGCTGGATTCGTTTCTGCTGTGGCACAATGGGAACTCTGGCACTGACTCTTATGTAACTTTATCTGGCAGCATTTTAAACTCATATCTTTGTCGAAAATATTTACTTAAATACTTAAATATCTAGATATTTAACACCTAATATATTACAGGTACATAGTAGATTTGTCATCAGTAAATATTCAGTGAAGGAAGAAGAAAAAAGAAGCAAGAACAAAGAAAAAGAAAAAAGGAGAAAAAAAAAAAGAAACTGCTGTTCTTTGATTTGGCCAGTGTTCAGCTGCAAAACTAGGTAAGTCCCCTCTGTTTACTACTTCTTAATATAAGGTACTATTGAAAATCAAATGTAAAGACAAACAGATTTTTCTTAATTTCTTAATTCCATTCAACTGCCTCGCCTTTCCTCATGCTTTTCTCACATCTTTCCCTAATTCAGAGAGAAAATGGGGTGTGGTTAGTGAGCTGACATTTATGACACATGGAGGGTGTGGTACAGAGAGGAAGATAGTAGGAATCCTTCATGCCTTGTAGTGTGTGTGAATGGAGTCTGACTATGAGGCAAACAATAAGTTTCAGTGAAATGAGTCATTTCAGAATTAAATCGGTTAATTGTTTTGCATGATATTTACAAGTGTTTTCAATTGGACTTCTACCTGCTTTTCCTGATATACACTTCCTTAAACAAGACAGCCTGTCTTAAATTGACCTCATTTAAATCTAAACTGATGCAGCCAATTGTATACATCAAGTACTATGGGCAAGGTGATGTACTGTACATTGTGAAAAGATGTAATGTGAAGAAATATCAAGTTTCTGATTAGGTGGTTGTTTTAGAGATAATGGTAAATGGTTTAAGTTTTTTGTTTTTTTTTTTTTAAATCAGCTTCAGCCCTCAGGGATCTTTTACCATCATCAGAAAGAAGGAAGTGAAAGAGATGGGCATTGTATGCCTACCTTATTAATAGCCATCTGTGTCCTCAGGACTGACCCTCACCTCTCTACCCCACTGCCCACATCATTTCTTGTTCTGCTTTTGTCTGGTTGTAAAACAAATTAAAATCCTTAACTATAAATGTGGTTGGCAGAGTTAGAGCAGTGATAGTTCAAAGAACCCCATCTGGCAAGCAATCTCCAAAAACAAAAATAAAACCTTTTTCCAGATCACAGAAGTCCAGAGTAAGAGATTAATTAAAGTCAAAGGAGAATAAAAAAACATACACAAAAAACACTTTCTAGTATCGTCATGATGGTGATTTTTTTTCTCTACCCTCTGCTTACAAAGTCTTTCTCCTTCACAGTATGTTCTTTGAAAAAACAATAGTCTCTTCAAACAAAATTCAAAACATTACAGTATTTATGAATAAATCTTCTTGCTGAACCCATATTTTAGGAATGCTCAAAGAGTTGATAATATAAATTCTGTCACATTTACATATTATTTTTTTTCTCATACAATTTTTACTTCTGCACAGTCATTAATCTTTGTGGTTAGGTTTATTTTTTATGTAAGTTTTAACATTTTTCCTGGTCTATTGACACAGTGTACAGTTTACTAACTACACTTCCCCTTTGAGCTCAAGTACTTATTTAAAATAGCACAGATAACACCAGATTTCTCCCACACTATGTGGTAATTTACATAAGCATCCTCAGGGGTCTCTGAAGTTCTTGGTGAACATAACAACGCCCGAGATAATAGGATGCCTAGACAATGGTTTGTCCTTTGAAACCTGACTTTTCCTTGTGGTTTCAGGATCTCTTTTAGAAGAGCCTGAACTTCCTTTTAGGTTTTTGTTTCTATGTGGAGGGGAAAAAAGCAAAATCAAAGCCCTATACTGAGCTTTCAATCCTACATTTTAACAGACACTAAAAGCTAAAGAACTGAGCTATCTCTGAAGTATTGTTGGGTATGATGGCTAGGGAGGAGGGAGAACCTGCTGCTTGGTGGTGGAAAAAAGAAATCCAGGGATGCTTTGTGCTGAGGGAGATAACATAGCTTTTACACATTCTCTGACATAGCTGGCAATAACGCCTTTCTTCCCTTATATCTTTCCCTTTCCTTAGCTTCCCTTACCACACCCCATTGGCTCATTTGTTCAAAGGGAGGAAGACTACCTGTAATACAAGCTGTCTGATGTATTGAGAAGGAAATCCTGAGGGAATACATCTGTTATGTTTTAAGGTGATTTCCAGTCCCCAAAAGATGCAAAACTGGTAGGAGGGGGTGATTCCAGTCAGAGAGCTGTGTTTCCACTGTGAAGCTACACAATTTCACAGTGGCAAAAGTACGTAGGATTTAATCTATTGATTTGACTTATGGGTTTTATATTTGCTTTGATTCAGGCTTTATTTTAATTTTAGAATATTAAGATGTTTTCAAAATAAACTTTATGTTTTTACTCCTGATATTTCCTGTTTAACTCTTCAGGGGTGATTACAAAACTATAAGGATGTTTCAAATCACCACATCTGACCCTCCTCAAATTATTCACCAGCACCTCAGACCTTCCTGCCAGCACTACAACATGGATTAAAATCTCGGATTGATTAAACTTCAGTTTACTGCCACAGTGTATCACATTAACACTATCAAATTCCCTCTGGTTTTAGAACAGAACTAGTGGCTCAGAACATTAAGGAAAAAAATCCCTTTACTTTTTTTCTGTCTAATTTTTCAGTTAGAGACTAAAGCAGGCTCTTTTTCAGAAGTGAACAAAGCTTAAGTATGTTTTGATAACCAATAAAATGTAACTGGATCCTTAATACCTAATCACTAAGAAGATATCAAATTGGTGTAGTAGGAAGGACACTGGATTAAAACTTAGAATAAGGTGTGGAAAACATTATTTTATTTTATTTTTTTATTTTTTTTTTGTCTTTTTTTTTTTTTTTTGCCGTTTCTTGGGCCACTGCTGTGGCATATGGAGGTTCCCAGGCTAGGGATCTAATAGCCACCAGCCTACGCCAGAGCCACAGCAACGTGGAATCCGAGCCGAGTCTGCAACCTACACCACAGTTCACGGCAACGTCGGATTGTTAACCCACTGAGCAAGGGCAGGGATCGAACCCGCAATCTCATGGTTCCCAGTCGGATTCGTTAACCACTGCGCCACAACGGGAACTCCCAAAAACCTTATTTTAAAGTCCTGTCATTTAATAATTTGTGACTTCAGTCAAATCACTTAACTATTGAGTCGTTAGTTTCAATGTATGGAATACATTATTCATACATATTTATTTGGACAAAAGATAAAAAATTAGAGTTCCACATTAAGGACTCTGGAATGCATTCCTCATTCCACTCCTAATAGAAACAAGCACACATAGAAAAACACACATCATGTAAGTGTTTTACCAGATCAGATAACCTTTAGTGGTCTACAAAGCTGATGAACAGTCAGTTTTTCCTGTGTATTCATTAAACTTATGAGTGAGAAATAAAGAAAATTTAAAGATAAAAGTTCTGTCATCAAGAAACAGTAGATATACATAAAAAGAAATTTAAGAATATAAGAACTTTTAGGAGTTCCCATTGTGGCTCAGTGGGTTAAGAGCACGATGTTGTCTCTGTGAGGATATGGGTTTGGTCCCTGCCCTTGCTCAGTGGGTTAGGCATCCTGCATTGCTGCAAGCTGTGGTGTGGGTCAAAGCGGCAGCTCTAATGTGACACCTGCCCTGGGAAATTCCATATGCTGTAGATGTGGCTGTTAAAATAAAAGGAAAAAAAAAAAGAATATAAGACCTTTCATGAATGTATCCTGAATAATCATAATTTAGTTAGGGCTTGGGACACCATGTGCTTTGGACAATCTCATTTTAAAATGGAAATATTTAAGGATGGAGGGATCCTCACAGCAGTACAAGAAAAGCTGAGTTAACTAGTCTTGAAGATGAGGAAATAGGCCAGCTCTGGGTGAAGACTCCTTCATTGTTTTGATTTCACACTCCTCACATTATCTTCTCTACCACCTATGCCTTTCTATCGTTAGCATGCAGATGGCCCCATCATTCCCTCCTTCCTTCATTCATTGTGCCATTTATTGATCAATTTGTTTTTTGTTGTTTTCCTCACTTGTAAGACATTATCTGGTTTACTGCTTAAATATAAAATTGAATAAGACATGTTTTTAGTTTATAAAGAAATTGGGGACAGCAGGTAAGGTAAAAACATGCAATAAATATATTGAAGGAAAGTGTGACTAATTAAATGATAGTGAAGACATATTATATTAAATGAATCTAGTAACCAGAAGGATAGAGGAAACAGTCAGGAAGGAAGGGTTATCTGAGCTGGATTTAGAAGTATAAATAATACTTCATTTCACTGAGAAGGAAAATGATGTGTTTTACGAAGAAGGATCAGCACAATTAGCAATAAAAAGAGGAGGGTGATAGAAGCATAGAAGTTCCCCTTGTGGCCTAGCAGGTTTAGGACCTGACATTGTTTCTGTAAATTGTGTCACGTTAACTTTAAAAGAAGTTCACAAAAGTTTACAAAAAGAACATTCACTGTCTGGTACTATTGCAACAGGTCAACTTCATCCAGTTAGGCAGAGGAACAGTATTTCAGGCAGACAATAAAGTAAAAATACTGATGTACCTGAGGGATAGGATTCTGTGCTTTGAAAGAATCTGCTGATCAATCATCCTAGTTCAGAAACCTAAATGTATGGGGGAAACTACAAAGCTCACCTGTTTGTCTATTCAGATTAGTAACTTCAATGACTTGCTAAAGACTGTGCAGAGTGAAGAAAGTTCTTCCCCTGCTTTACGCTATCATATCACGAGGCCACAATATAAGCACTCTGAGAGAAGCTAATGCATAAATATTGATGTCTGAAATAGGAACTCTTTTCTCACTTGGGAAAGTATTAAAACTATAGAAATTTCAGTTCACATTCTGGAAGAAGAGATAAATTTATAATTTTCCTAGAAATTTAAGGTAGAATTACCGCACTGAGTTACCTGCACCAACAATGTTAGCGATTGCTTCTGTTTTTCAGAAGTAGGGAACTGCTGATTCTTTTGTAATTACTTTTCTCCACAGGGACAATCTCAGTGCCCCCTGATCATATTAAGCCAGAGTTTAGCTAACTCCATTTCTCACTTTCACATAATGATGAGCTTTCCTGTAGGACCTACTTTGCAGCTTTGCAGTAGTGTTCTAAAGCTATTTTTTTTTTTTTTTCATTCCTTGTCACTTGAATTACCTAAGGTAGTTATCAACCAATACCAGACTGCCAAAATTTAAAATTTATATATATAT
This sequence comes from Sus scrofa, assembly GCF_054392235.1. Taxonomy (NCBI): domain Eukaryota; kingdom Metazoa; phylum Chordata; class Mammalia; order Artiodactyla; family Suidae; genus Sus; species Sus scrofa. Next base: position 31,335,168 of record NC_139393.1, read on the forward strand.
ATATATATATATATGTAAAGAAACAATACCCAAGAACAACTTTCTTTTAAACAATACTATTATAATCTAAAAGTCAGATTATACTCAGAACCTGCACATCATTAAAAAAAAAAAAAATTGCACCTGAATCTTAAAGAACAATGAAATAGAAATAATTCCTTATTATAATTTTTAGAGTTACTTTATTCAACAATTATAACAATTAATTATTCAGAGAATATCTGTTATAAATTGTATGTTTGTGCCTCCCTCCAAAAATTCATATTTTGAAAACCAAATATCTTATGGGATAGTATTTGGAGATGGGACATTTGGAAAGTAATTAGGTCAAGAAGGTAGAACCTTCATATGGAATTAGTGATTTTATGAGAAGAGACCTAAGAGTGTTTTCTTTCTCTTTCTCTTTTTTCTGTCTTCTTGGTCTCTTTCTTTCTCTCATTTCTCTCTTTCTCTGCTAAGAAGAGGGCTCAAACCAGAAGTCAACCACACTGGCACAGACCCGGGACTTCCCAGCTTTTAGAACATGAGAAATAAATATGTTTATTAATCACTCTGTCTATGGTGTCTTGTTTAAACAGCCTGAACTAAGACAATACAGTTGTCCCTTGATATCCATAAGGGATTGTTTCCAGACACTGAGGTCTGAGGATGCTTAAGTCTCTTATATATAATGACATAGTATTTGCTTATAACCAACACACATCCTCCAAAACACTTTAAATCATCTCTAGATTATGCATAAAACCTAATTCAATGTATATGCTAACAGTTGTAAATACAACATAAATGCTATGTAAATAAGTGTTGGCATGTAGCACATTTAAGTTGTGCTTTTTGAAAATTTCTGGAATTCTTTTTTCTAGAATATTTTCAATCCACAGTTGGTTGAATCCACAGATGTAAAACCAGCAGATACAGAGAGCTATAATTTTAATATAGCAAATGACTATTTTCATGGAATTTACAAACTAGTGTGAGAGACAGATAACAAGTAGATATTCTATTTTTATGCCATAATTTCACATAATTAAAGGGGCTTTTATTAAAACAAAAATTCAGAAAAAAAACTGAAAAAAATGAGTATAAGAAGAGAGATTACTTTGTACAGAATAATCAGAAAGCTTTCTTTGGGAAGTGGTATTTGAATAGAGACCTGAATTAAATGAGAAATTCAGCCATAGGAAGCTCTTGGAGAAGAGGCTTCCAGATAAATGATATAGCAGATGAAAAAGGCTTATGTACAAAGGATGGGAAATTGGGGACAGGACAGAATGAGGATGAGTGGAATTAGTGAGGTCAGTGGGTTATGAGGCCCAATATGACTTGCTAAAGCAATACAAGTTTATAATATAAATGAATAAAGAAAAATATAAATAAATGGGCCCTTGTGATTTTGACAAAACAAAGCAAAATAAATAAATAATAGTGATAGAACGCAGAGATTGTTCCAAAGAAGAAAGTGCCTTGGTTGGTTTAGATAAAAACATGGGCCACAGAGATCTCATTACTAATTATATAAACCAGTGATTTCTAATTCTGGTTTTGAGACACATGGTGTAGTTTTAATTATCCTGAGAGGTATAATATAATTTTCCAATAGGTGATTAAAACTTAGAAATGGAAGTATATTCCAAAATCAAATTAACCTGTCTACAATTGTCAATAATCTAAATTTATGGTCAGAGGAAGAAAAAGTTTTTGCAAATGAATTTATCTTTATATTGACTTTTAAATAGAAATTCAAGCAACATGGAAGACATTGTGAAATGCTTCTGGTACACCTTATTCTACTGTTTTATTTTAAATAACTTCAATGCTTGCTGAAATGTAAATGTGCCATTGTATTCACCTCTGGATTAACAATAACTTAATATGTGTATCTTATCTCACTTCGTTTACTTTATTTAACTCCTGTATATGTTATAATTCCTGGGATGACATTGACATAAACATTCCCTGTTTAAATATCAAAAGAAAATGATGATAAAGAGGGGTATATTCTTACTGCTGCTAAAAGATACTCTCCCATTTTGTAAGCAAAGATTTTCCATTTCTTCCTTTTCCTTCCTCTATTACAGCCTATTGCAACTTTCCAGAAAGGCAAGATTTTTTTTTTTCTTTTTCTTAGTTTGTCTTCCAGCTAGGGAAACTATTTAGAAAATTGGTTTCTTTTAGTTTGGGCCCCATGCAGGCTTGACCTATTTTACCTTGTTACAGTGATGGAGAGCTCCATTCCTGCAAAAATTTAGCTTCAAAGTGTTCTGTTAATGGAAGAAGTACAGGAGCCTCCTTACCAATAAGTAAAAACAAAACTTCTCTCTTTAAATCCTTTCATACAGTTACCAAATTAAGGTGTTAAATAGTTTTAATTAAATAAAATGAGGATAAGCTAATAACAATAAAGTAGTCAGATATATTATATATTGTCATACAAAACACAATGAGCCTTGATTTTCAACCAAAGTTTTCTAAACATTTTGTTATTCATCAAAATAATGTGGTTTAAAAAATTAAAATATTCATATGATAATCTTGATAATTCAGGCATATATATTTAAATAGTATATTTCCCTCTTGCATTGCTTAAAATAAAACAGATCCAATTTTAAGGATAGCAAGATTGGTAAGCTTCACTGGTACACAACAGTGTTGAGTATGAATATAGTTTGGTCTATAAGCGAGCCAAATGGAAACACAATTCTGTGCAATGACTAAAGGAATAGCTTCATTAATCTGTGAGACATTTTTTTTTTTTTTAATTCACAAGTAAAAGAGTGAGTGAATCAACATAAAACATTGCCACACCTGGGAACAGCTCTGCATAGTCTACAGTAATATTGAAATGTTATCTTATTATAGGAAGCAGGATCCCAATTATTTGAGTGTAATTATTAAATTTTGGCCAAGGCGCTTATTTCATTTTCTCAATATATTAATGTTACTTTGGCTGGCCTAACTCAAGGTAGCTGAGTTTGCCGTAAATGTATTTCATAAAGTTGCCTTATTACAGAAACAAAACTGTGCAACACAATTTCCTCTAAATAAAAAATACTGGAATTTTGTTCATGACAATGACTAACTAAAATTCAATGGAAGTGGACATTTTGGTCAGTTGAAGACACAAACTAGTTCAAAAGTTATTCCTAAGCAATTCAATCAATATTATTATAATGGTAGTTCAGAAGTCCGTATGGAAACATAATAACCAAATATTATGTTTTTTCTAAACAGATTTTTTTCTCTATGGATATTGGAATTACTAGATTAAGTGTTGACTAAATCTTGTTTTAAATTTAGCAAGCATAAGTGTAATAATAATAATAATAATTATTATTATTATTTAATTTGTTTCAGTTTATCCCAAAGAACATGGAAAAAATATTCCTGAGACATAATAAACTTGTTTGTATTGCCAGGGAAACACACTTTTCTAAACACATGTTTGAAACATCTGCTTAATGTCTCCAATTTTTTTTCATTTACAGTAAGCTTGTCAATAAAAAGAATCATTCAGAGAAAATATAACCAAAATTCATGTTTGAATATCTTTGGAAAGAACTCAGTATATCAGGTCTAAAAAGCTTTCAAATAATAAAACATACTACAAGTACACAAAAACTGATATGAATAAACAACTGATACAGGGCCTCATGTGAAAAATTTCCCCCATATCAGTTGTTTACTAGTTACAAAAACTAGAATGCTTTCTCAATGTGTGCATGGTACATAACTATTCCAGCAGTCCTTTCTTGGGGTACCTACATTTTGACATAAGACTTACCACAGAGTCTTACCACTCCTCTAATTAAAAGCTCCATCAATAAATTTGTCTTGGTAATGCTCCATTTCAGTTGTTGCCCAGTCTTCCACATTCCAGTTTTTAATTTGTAATAATTATTGTAATAATATAAGTAATATTTAGACATTAACCATGAGATACACATCATTAACCTGGATTCTTGAATTTATAATTAATCTTCCTAGCAATGCCATTAATATTCTGTTATATTCATTTTATTTTATTTTAAAAAAAATTTATGAGTGTAATTGACTTACAATGTGCAGCAAAGTGAATGTATTATACATATACATATATCCATTCTTTTTCCCATATAGCTTATTACAGATATTGAGTAAATTTTCTGTGCTGTGCAGTATGTCCTTGTTAGTTATCTATTTTATATACAGTAGAGTATATATTTTAATCCCATCCTCCTAATTTATCCCCCCCCCTTCCAGTTTCCCCTTTGGTGGCCATAAATTTGATTTTGAAATCTGTGAGTTTGTCTCTGTTTTATAAATAAGTTCTTTTGTATCATTTTTGGTTAGATTCCACATATAAGTGATTATCATTTGATATTTGTCTTTCTCTGTCTGACTTACTTCATGTAGTATGATAATCTCTAGATTCATTCATATTGCTACAAATGGCATTTTTTCCTTCTTTTTCATGGTTGAGTAATATTCAAGTTTATACATGTAACACATCTTGAAAAGAAGAGTTGAAATAAGTAAGGGGAAGAAAAAAAAAAAAAAAAGTAAGGGGAAGAACCAGATTTTAATCTTGGTTCCTCCAGGTCCATTGATCATTTTCTTTCCATCAAGCCACATGCTTTCACTCACTTTTTTGGGGAATCAGTCTTACTCTCATGGATCAAAACCAGATTTAAGATAAGATCAGTTATATTGCTGGATTGCCTTCTTGCTCAGTAATTCCCTTTCTGTTTCTTGGCAAGCTTAGTCAGTGATCCATGATAGTAAGGTCACAAACTTTAGAGGAATAAGAAGAATGGATGAACCTAGAAAATTTTGTGAAATTTCCCTATTTTAATGAGACCAATTGAATCTATGAAGTCAAGTTGCATTTCCAAACATTTTTCTTCACTGATAAAATGACTATCCGAAACATTTATGGGAATTTAGAAATCAATCTGTTGAAAATTTTCTTTTTATAGCAATGAGTCTAAGGCTCAAAATGATAAATGAGTTCCTTAAAGTCTATGTCAACCATATTTTATCATTAATGGAATTTTAAACTCATTAAGTTCATATCCTTTGCTACTAACTTTTTTATGTATTAAGCTAAGAAGATACACAGAATGAATTAGTATTAACCATGAAGAGAATTTCTAGAAAAATTTTTAGCATTATTATTTGTGATAGTAATGAATCATGATCCTTAACAAAGTATAAACTAATGTTTAACAAAACATATTTCAGGAGACCTTAATTTTAATATTGCTTTAATTAATTTCATTGTCTCAAGCATAACCTTAAATCAGATTTTAAATCAGTGATAGTGCAATACAATGAAGGATATGTGTTTCAGATAAATGTAGTTCTTTCTGCTCTGATGCTTTCTATTGTACAGTATATTAAATTACACAAATTGTTTAACCTTTCTGAGCTTCATTGTACAAACATGTAAAACTAAAAAAAATTATCCTCATAAGAAATATTATAAGAATTAAATGTGATAACTGACATCAAACTCTAGCACTGTGATAGTTTGTAATTGAAGATTTTGTTGTGATTCCCCAATATGTCATGATCTATCCTCATGAGAGGATTTTATAATCCTGATCCATGACTTTTGAGTGGAAGTGGTACGTCAGCCTGCTGTGCAGATGTTTCAAGAGTCTATCATTACAAACCAAAAGTTTCATACTGGCTCTCTAGTCAGCTAGAGTGTTGCAAGGAAGAAGGTATGGCCACCTTTGATGGAGATATAAAGTGTATAAAAGACAATTCATTGTTGTTTTAAAATCACTGAAGTGGTGGAATGTTTCTTGCTGGTAGTGCTGTGGTAGCTGTTGTAAAAGTAACAAGGTCTAGCGTATTCTTGTTGGTTCTGAATAATTAACAAATGATAGTTCTTCTAGTAAACTTTGGTGATTTACTTACCAACATGTATCCCTCTGGTTTATTTTATGTCACCCAAGAGAATTTTATTCTGCCCACTATTGAGGATGTGCATTTAAGTCTGTGTACTTTAATGCATTCCATCATATTCTTTTCCAAGACATGCACTTTCAGCTGTTCACTGCCACACACAATGGCTAACACTCCCTTCTCCAGGGTTAGAGAGCCAACATTAAGTGGGTATAGTAAATGTTAGAACCACAGGAAAGTGGTAAAATGATTTTTAAAAAATTAAAGGCTGCGAACACCTCCCCTCACCATCACCCCTTCTCACCCCAACCCCCAACAGCATACAACTCTTATCTTTACCCCAAAAAAGATAAAATAAATATAATTTTGCAAATGAGTTTGGAAAGCAGCTTGTGCTATAGTAGTACTTTACTGTGCCTTGCCATCCCAATTTGTTGTTTTAGATTTGTCCTAGACAGAAGATTAAGCTGAGTCAATTGAGTACTATCAGAATGTAGAATACTAAGGCTGAGGCAGAGATTAAAAGACACTCTTGGGTGCAAACTCAAGTATTCAAGCACTTTGGCTTTGAGGGCTAGCACTTTGGCTTTGAGGGCTAGCACTGCTAGGTAGCACACAGATCAAAATTCTACTGAGGTTTTAATGTTATTGCTAGAGAATGACAAAAATAACAAAAACATGACTTTGGTGCTTTGGTGATCTCCAGGGCTTTAGAGCTCTGTGAATAAGAAGTTGGATGCTCAAGCCAGAGTAGCTAATGGAAGTTTTCTAATGTTCATCTCAAGTGTGTCAGTGGATCACAGTGGACAGTGGAGACTCTCTTAGCAAACTGAACAAAGACAACTCTTCAAGACCTGGATTATGATAACAGAGACCTTTGAGGAGGATATAAGTGCATTTCTTGTAAGCATGGCTATTTTGAATAGTTCATGTTATATATACAGACATTGGTTAATTAAGATAATGGAAATTTTGAGACTTTTTCCACATACCACCATGATTTTATTTTCTCTTCTCCCTTCACTGTTATTCTTTGGGGATTCACATGTTCCAAAAAATGGGGGGGGGGCAGATTCTAGAATTAAGCACATGGCCTAGCTCTTTTCATCTGGACACAATGATTAAGAATTGGGCAAATAACATAAACTGTATTATAGATTAAAGTCATTTCCTGGGAAATCTGGGGAAACAAAAAAATCTGTCTCTGTTCCAGATAGTATTTTATGCATATACTATTTTGCTATCAGGAAAGAATGTCATAGAGATGAGAACCATAAAGAAACAAGCAAAATCTGATCAATTATGTCTGAACTCTTTCCTAACTCTGAAATTTTTACAAGAGATCATGACTTGCCCTACTGTAAAATTTTCGCTTTTGTTTATCTTACTTAAAAAAAAATGTGTTGCCAAGTAATTTTTAAAGGACTTTATTTTTAGAGCATGTTTATGTTTACAGAAAATTGAGAGAAAGGTACAGAGATATTCTGTATACCCACCATCCTATTCCTAGCCTCCCTCAGCATCCACATCAGCCACCAGGGTAGCACCTTACCTACAGTTGATGAATTCAGATAGACATATCATTGTTACTCAGTCTATAGTTTATATTAGGGTTCACTCTTGGGGGGTTTAAACAAATACATAGTGGCATGTATCCACCACTATACTATCATAGAGGTTATTTTCACAGCTCTAAAAATCTTCTATGTTTCACCTATTCAAACAGGAAACTCTCCCTCACCCCCTCCAACTGATGATCTTTTTACTGTTTCCATAGCTTTGCCTTTTCCAGAATGTCATATAGTTGGAATCATATGGTATGTATTCTTTTCAGATTGGCTTCTTTTACTTAATAAATAGTATTTGAGTTTCCTTCAATACATGACAATATTTTATTTCTTTTTAATGCTGAATGATATTCCATTGTCTGGATGTACCACAGTTTATTTGTGCATTTACTTACTAAAGGTTATTTTAGTTATTCTCATGTTTGGGCAATTATGAATAAAGCTGCTATAAATATTTGTGTGCAGATTTTGATGTCAGATTTTCTTTATTTCTTCTAATTTTATGGTTGCTTCACCTCATCCTTTCCAAGACTATGAGATAATCTATATTAGTATTTTTGTATAATGCTTCATGTTTTCTTCCATGCACATGTGAAGATATGGTCATATAAAACATATAGAACACACACAAAAAAACAGTGGGATCATATTTTAAACACATTTCTGCATACTAAATTATCTCTTGGAAATCCATGTCAGTTAATTGGTCAAATTAAAAGTCATTTCTTTAAAAGCTAGAAAATTTTTTCTTGGTGTGGATATACTAATTCTCAATTGATGGGTATTTATTTAGGGGTTTTGTTTTTTATGTGTTTACATTTTTACTTAATGAGAAATACTCTGCTAGTAATATATTTGTACATATTTTAATTTGCATTTTTCATTTTTATAGAATGCATTTTCTGGGTGAGTAATTACCAAGTTAAAAGATATATTTTTTAATTATATTAAATTTTTATTTTTCTGTAAAGTTGAAACAATTCACATTTCTTTCAAAAAAAACTGAGTATACTCTCTCCCCTACAATCCTACAAAAAATAGACATATCACTAATTTTTGCAGTCCAAAATATACAAATTACTCTCTCTTTATCACTTATATTTACTGATACTGGATTTAGGCATACTTTTTGCAGTGTTTATAGACAATTGCATTTACTCTTCCATGAGTGGCCTATGCACATCTATTGTCTTTTTTTCCCCATGTTACATATTATTTTGCTATTTATCTCTATGAGGCCTTGACATTTTTACTATTACTATAAACATGTTCCCCATTTCCAAAGTTTTGTAGACTTTGTTTAAGGTATATTCGGAAATACAATCTTTTAAAAATTCTATATAGCAAATGAGCCTTTATTTTTAGAGTTACCTGACCTAAAGATTGCTCAGGATTTTTAATATAGCCTCCTTGATTTTCTTGCTGTATTTTTATCAGTAATCTGTTTCTAAGACTGATGTCATTTGATTTTTTTTTCAATAAGTGGTATGTAAATGGAAATCCAACTTTCACTTTCTCCCGATGAAGATACAATTATGTCAACACCATTTATTAACTACTCTTTTCTTTCTTCTTGAGTTGAATCACTAGATATGCAAGATATTAAATATTTATATGTACTGGGAACTATTTCAAGATTCCCAATTCAATTCTATTGATCTGTTTGTTTTTTCACAAGTCAATGTTGATTAGGTGTGTACACTCAAGCCAACTTAATTTTATTACCAAAATTCTAAAACATGTTATGATATTAGATATATCAGAACTATTATCAGAATTTTATCAGCCCTGCTCACTTCCACCTACCCTCAAGCAAAGCAAAGCCCTCTGTTCAAATGAAATTCGACTTGCATTAAATTTATACATTAATTTTGGAAGAGTGACTATTTTCATTATTTGACGTCTTTCCCTTAAATTGTTGTTTACCCCTTTTTAAGGTTAGATCTTACTTTATGTTCTACAGACAATTTCTATGATTTGTATTCATTCTTTTTTCTTAAACTGTCCCAGGAAGACTGGTTTTGCAACATTATAATTGTAATATTTTTCCTCATTTCTTTTTAGATACTTACTACAATCTTTTTAAATGTACTAGTGATTTCATGTATTCATCTTGAAAGTAAAACACTTCTATAATTTATTATTTCCAGAAATGCTACTCTACCCAGACATTATAATCCTAGAATCACATAATCAACAAATATTATAGTAGTAAACATTATTTTTCAATGTTTTTATCAGTTCTCTTCATTTTCTTATATTATTTTACTTTTTATTTTATTATGTTTTTATCTTATATTTCAACTCTAACAATGCAGAATACTAATAGTGAATGGAAAGTAGCCATTCATTCTAGCTCCTGAGATAAACTGAAATTGTATTTGTATTGTAGAATAATATTTCCTCAAGTTTCTGAGATAAATTGAAATTGATTTGTGTTGTAGAATAATATTTCCTCATATTTTTGGTTAATTGTCATAATTATATTTTAAAAGTTTACAGCTAATTCTATTCCTCAGAAAGCTGCTAAATTTTGTGTACAAGTATACTTTTTCCTGTTTACTAAATTTTACTTTCTTTTTTGTAATATAAAGCATTTTATTGGCACTATTTGTTACCTTCAATCCACACAATGACAAAGTTTATAAACATATTTAGATATACTAGTATCAATTCCCAAACTTACAAATTCTAAATGAATTTACTATTTCAATGGTCTAGTTTTTAAATAATCACTTCAAGTAGAATTTTTTAATGGAAACTACTCTCCTTCATTCAGCTTAATAGTGAGTGTAGATGGTAGAGCTTATTAAGACACACTTTTTTCAAAACTTCTTAAAAAATATATTATGGTTGACTTATAATATTCTGTCAATTTCTGCTTCACAGAAAATTGACCCAACCATGGATCTATATACATTCTTTTCTTCACATTATCCTCCATCATGATCCATCACAAGTGACTAGATATTGTTCCCTATACTATACAGCAAAATCTCCTTGTTTATCCCCACCAAATAAACTCCCAGTCCCTCAGACTCCTTCACCCTCCTTCTTGACAACCATAAGTCTGTTGTCCATGTCTATGATTTTGTTTCTTTTCTGTAGATAGGTTCATACGTGCCATATATTAGATTTTAAATATGTGATATTATGTGGTACTTGTCTTTCTCTTTCTGACTTACTTCACATAGAATGAGAATCTCTAGTTCTATTCATGTTGCTGCAAAGGGCACTATTTTTCCTTTTTTAAGGCTGAGTAGTATTGTACTTCTTCTTTTTCCTTTGTTTTTTTTTGTCTTTTTGCCTTTTCTAGGGCTGCTTCCCATGGCATATGGAGGTTCCTGGGATAGGGGTCTAATTGGAGCTGTAGCTGCAGGCCTACGCCAGAACCACAGCAACGCGGGATCCGAGCCACATCTGCGACCTACAGCACAACTCACGGCTGGATCCTTAACCCACTGAGCAAAGCCAGGGATGGAACCCACAACCCCATGGTTCCTAGTCGGATTCATTAACCACTGCGCCACAAGGGAACTCCATTCTTCTTCTTCTTCTTCTTCTTCTTCTTCTTCTTCTTCTTCTCCTTCTCCTTCTTTCTTCTTCTTCTTCTTCTTCTTCTTCTTCTTCTTCTCCTTCTCCTTCTCCTTCTTTCTTCTTCTTCTTCTTCTTCTTCTTCTTCTTCTTCCTCTTCCCCTTCCCCTTCCCCTTCCTCTTCCTCCTCCTCTTCTTCTTCTTCCTCTTTCTCTTCTTCTTCTTCTGCCACACCTGCAGCATATGGAAGTTCCCAGGCTAGGGTTCAAATAAGAGCTATAGCTTCTGGCCTATGCCACAGCCACAGCAAGTTGGGATCCAAGCTGTGTCTTCAACTTACACCACAGCTCATGGCAATGATAGATCCCTGACCCACTGATCAAGGCCAGGGATTGAACCCACATCTTCATGGATTAATTTCTGCTGCACCACAACAGAAACTCTTGCACCACACATTCATCTGTCAATAGACATTTAGGTTATTTCCGTGTCTTGGGTGTTTTGAAGAGTGCTGCAATGAATATAGGGGAAGCATGTATCTTTTTCAGTGAAATTTTTGTCTATATATGTGCCCAGGAGTGGGATTGCTGGGTCATATGGTAGTTCTATGTTTAGTTTTCTGAGGTACCTCCATACTGTTTTCCATAGTGCTTGTACCAATTTACATTCCCACAAACAGTGTAGAAGGGTTCCTTTTTCTCCACACCCTCTCTAGAATTTGTAATTTGTAGACTTTCTAATGATGGTCATTCTGACAAGTGTGAGGTGGTACCTCAATGTAGTTTTGGTTTTCATTTCTCTAGTAATTAGTGATGAGCATTTTTTCCTGTGCCTGTCATCCATATATCTTCTTTAGAGAAATGTCTATTCAGGTCTTCTGTCTATTTTTCAATTGGGTTGTTTGTTTGCTGGTTTTGTTTTTAACTTGTATGAGTTTCTTGTACATTGGGAGATTAAGCCCTTGTCTGTTGGATCATTTGAAACTATTTTCTCCCATAAAAGCAATCCTGAGGGGGAAAAAACAAGCAGGAGGAAAAACTCTCCCAGACTTCAAACAATATTACAAAGCTACAGTAATCAAGACAGTGTGAAAATGGTACAAAAACAGACATACAGACCAATGGAATAGAATAAAAAACAGAGAAATAAACCCAGGGACCATAGATGGTCAATTAATCTTCAACAAAGGAGGCAAGAAAATAAAATGGGAAAAAAAAAGTCTCTTCCATAAATGGTACTGGGAAAACTGGACAACTGCATGTAAATCAATGAATCTAGAACACGCCCTCATACTATGCACAAAAATAAACTCAACATGGTTTAAAGACTTAAACATAAGATAAGACACAATAACACTCCTAGAAGAGAATGTAGGTAAAACATTCTCTGACATCAACCACACAAATGTTTTTTTAGGTCAGTCTCCAAAGGCAATAGAAATTAAAAAAAAAAAAAATTGGGGACCTAATCAAGCTTTTTTCAAAGCTTTTATATATTAAATTTAATATTTGAGAATAATTATCTGTTATCATAGATTACAAGCTGCATATGTTCTATTAATATTGCTGAATTAATCTGAAGTTTTTACCTGAAGATCTTTGGTGATAAGGCATGTAATATTACACATTGAGACTAAAATTTACAATAAAAAATTTTTAATCTGTTCCTTGAAATTCCAATTTAATAAATATGAGACAAATCCAGACTCACTGAATATGAAATATAAGTATTACTTTATTCACACTCAGAACATTAGAATTTTACCATTGTTTTGTCCCTGATCAAATATGTTTCTTTGACGTTTAAAAAATTGGTAATGCTTAGCATAAATAACAGTACCGATTTTAATCAAAATGTTTCATTCATGTTTACTTCAATATTTTCATCAGCAATGTTCAACATTCAACATAATTTTAAGAATAATTGTATAAAATAAGCTATACACATCAAAAATCTTCTTTCAGGGTCTAAAACAATATCATATTCACTGGCCAATGATTAACTGTTATTATTACTTCTGAATAAATAATAAGCATTCAGCTTTGTAGTGTGTATGTGTGTGTGGATATTAATATTTTCACTGTTTGTAAATTTGATTACAAGTTTAGATTCTTTGATAAATTTAAAATGTCAGTGAAATTTGTAAAGTTCACTGACATCCTCCAGGAAATAATTTATGTTAGGTTAATAGAATTACTGATTTGCTATGGATTTAAATATTCTGCTCATATAATTCTACACTGATTTATTCAGAATTGATGAAGTAGGACCAGGCCCTTGACTAGAGAGATGGGAGAAACACATAAATAGTCATAGCATGATTTGATAATCTTCCTCATAAATTAAGACCAATAAATGTTAGAAGAGTACTGTCCTTGATGTAATAAAATGAATGGGCATGTGCCTCAGCTTTAATAGGAAAATATGTGTTAATATTTTCTTCAACTTTCTTCTTTGTTTTACAATGCTTAATTATCTAAACAAAAGTCTTATTCAACTGAGGAATATAAGTATAATATTAATTTCCCAAAAGAGGAAAAAGGTGGACAAGGTATTCCACTCATGTTAAAGTTGTCAAAGCCTTTTATCAGCTATTCGACAGAACCTAGTTCTAACCTACCTATTAGAGAATTATAGAGAATATCTTATAAAAGTTTGTGTTTGTAATTCAGGGTGTATTTTATTGTAAATTTGTCATTAAGTTTTATAGAAATGCTGTGCCTCAAATAACAAATTGTGTCCATCATTAGTGTGGAAATTGCTACAGACCAAGATAGCCAAATGCAGAACTAAGTACTATATAATTAACCAACCATGAAATAATTTGGCTGCATCATGCAAGCCAACTTTGCTGACAAATGATAAGGCCAACATTTTGCTTTGAAATGGAGAACTTTGATTACATTTCCAACTCAAAGAAATTACATTTTCTAAGTCTCTAGTGGAAAGCAGAAGTCCAGAGTTAATGAAAGAAAATTCAGGAATGTCTGGAATTCCTATGGCTTCCATATTATTTTAAGACATAGTGAATATTCATGGAAAATTTTTGAAATACCAACAAAAAATTATGTGTGTGTGTATGTGTGTGTATGCTCAAAGACTTCCTAGAGACAATAGTACTAAATCTCAAGAAAAATATGAGGTTTGGTAAATAAAAAGCTATTACAATAAATTGGCCAAATTTGACCCTAATTGCTTGAAGGAATTAAGATAAAAAATTATCATTTCATATTAAACAGATTTTGAGCATTTCATCATACAATAGTGACTGTACATCATCTTTTTTCTATACTGACACAATTTTGTGTATTTTTATTATTTTCTATAATGTTGATATATGTAAACTTAATAAAGTACCAATTTTGATCTCTGTGGCTTTTTAAAATACGTTAAAATTAATAATTGTATTGGACTGGTTTCTAAATAAGTCACTAATTATGGGGAATCCTCAATATGACTTATTGAATTAAACTCAGAAAACTCCCATCTAAACACACAAAGCAAAAATCACAAAGATGCAGTTTTTGTTAGCTCAACTACTTTCTATGAAAAAAATTACTTCATTTAAGGATTATCTCTACTTCAAATATCACTAAAATTATCAATTTCAATATGATCAAATTTTCTCACTGCCTTTATCTCCATGCTTTTCTTGCCAACCAAAATTTGTTACCACTATATTTGCTTTGCCTTACACTTACAATTACAGTTTTGCATAATTTTAATGTGCTTTTTGTAGTGGAACTTAAACATTATATAGTTTAACATTCTTGTTTTAATTTACTGTGTTCACATCTATGGCGGGAAGGGAAGCATTCTATAGTCTCATGATTATTTCAGTCTTTTGGTTGAAACTGTGTCCTTGGACTAGTAATTGCATCAGTGCTTCTCATTTTTTTCCGCCACTTAGGTGGGCAAGATGGCTTGGGGTTAGTTTTCCACATGAGAGGCTGGAGGGCTAGAGTTGTGTATTTCCTTACTCCCCAAGTAGATTAGGCTCTGATTAAGCCCCAGCAGGTTAGACTCTGGCAAAATAATTTCTCCTAAAGCAGCCTCCTTCAAAACAGAATGGTGTGGTAGATTTTAAAATGGTTCTTTTTTCATTTCCTTTGCTGAAAGAAGGAGAGGAATTTTCTCTGATATTTACTCTGAAGTCCTAGAGGTAGAGTGCCTGGAGGTAAAAAAAAAATTGTATGGTTTCCTCTATTAAGAGGTCCCCTGGATTTTTAAATTTTCATCATTGTTCAAGCTGAGCCTCTAGCAATTTTTCAATTCCCTACCTCAGCACCAGTTCTCATGCAAGTTTCTACTTTTGAGTTTCTGCACTGGAAAATTATGTCTGTTCATCTCTCCAATTCTGGAGAGAGTGGATGTCCTTTTGTCTTCACTTCTCTGACAGCTCCAAAAAAAGGTATTTTTTTTTTTCCAGCTTTTTATTTGTTAGCACAGAGTGGCAACTTCTAAGATCTTTCCAAGCCAAATTGGAAAAATTCAGAGTTGTAAATTTTTATTATTTTTTATTTTTTGGCTTTGCCTATAATATTCAAATGTTTTGGGGCCAGGGATTGAACCTGGACCACAGCAGCAAGCTGAGCCACAGCAATGACAATGCTGGATCCTCAACTCACTGAGCCACAGCAAACTCCAGAGTTGTAGGCTTTTTTCTTTTTTCATTTTTGCTTTTTAGGGCCACACCTGTGGCATGAGGAAGTTCCCAGGCCAGGGGTAGAATTGGAGCTGTAGCTGCCGGCCTAAGCCATAGCCAGCCACAGCAATGAGGGATCCGAATCTGTGACCTACACCAGAGCTAATGGCAACACCAGATCCTTAACCCACTGAACAGGGCCAGGATTAGTACTTGCATCTTCATGATACTAGTCAGATTCCTTTCTTCTGCACCACAAAGAGAACTCCTCCTTTTTTGTTTGTTTGTTTGTTGTAACAGCTACACCTGTGACATATAAAAGTTCCCTGGGACTAGAGGTTAATTGCAGCTTCAAGCCTACAGCACAGCTATAGCAACAGAGGATATGAGCTGCATCTGCGATTTATACCAAGCTTGCAGCACTGTTGGATCCTTAACCCACTAAATGAGGGCCAAGGATCGAACCCACATTCTCATAAAGAAGACATTGTGTTCTTAACTTGCCACAAGAGGAACTCTCAGAGTTGCAAGTTTTTAATGAACATGTATAAGTTCTGCGGGGTGGAGAAGTAAGGAAGTCATGAGTGCTGAAGACAACCTTGGGCTGCTATGAGACAGTCCAGTTTTGCTGTGTGTAACTATGTCATAGCTGAAGATTAGAATCTCAAATAGTATTTAGGAAAACTGAGGAGAAAAGACTAAGAAATATCCTATGTATGATTTAATCATATTAAAGCGTCATCATGGGAAGCTCCCAGATAGCAATGTTTCTATTCAGTTCTGAAACATCTTCAGGGATGTTTGCCAAATTTATTGTCCTTTTTGCAACTCTTATAGAGAGACATTCAGTAGGATGATATCAGCTGTAGATCCTGAATAATTATGGCATTTCTTATATGCTAAAGGGTTTATATTGCCAGAGTCCATATTGATCCACTTTATCTGGTTTACCTTTATAGAACATTTCACATCTTTGTTGATAATGCTGAGTTGCTGCAGAACTGAAGGATTGTTCACAATATTTTGCAATGAAAGTTGTCAAGTGTCTTTAGAATTCAGTGAAATTAACAAGAAGAGCTTATGATTCTGAATGCACTGACAATAACCCTTTAAGATGACTATCTCAACAGAGAATTTTCAGTCTGAATTCAATCTGTAAATTTTTTAACTACTGTCTCAGTCATACTGTATCATGTGATATTTCATAATACATCCCCTGTAATAAAAGCATGCTATTGTGCCTTTGTAGTTGCTATGGATAATATAATTTAAGATTAACCTCTGGGCAGTATTCTCCTGTTTTCTTGGGTAAATTGTTCCTTTTTTTTTCCTATTGGGGTTCAAGTTCTACAATTGTCAGCTTTGATTGGTAGCTATTAGCAAATAGATATTTTTGCTCTGATTTTAACAACTCAAATTATTTTATTTGTTAATCTATTCTTTGTGAGGTTTTTTGTTTATTTAATTTGGATTGTAGTTTATACTATTTACCCTAGGAATAGGTCACACTTTTTTATCATTCACATCTGACTATGGGTATATCAAATATTAACATTCAATTGCCTTATTATCTGAATTGTTTGTTTATAATTTGAAGAGTCAAATAAATTGAGACAATTGTCTATCTAGAGAATAGGGACTTTTAAACTCTTTTAGCTACTTATTGTGGGACACGCTAAATAACATGTTTATTATTTTAGTAAGTATTTTTTTCAATTTTAGACATAATCTCTGAACTTCTATTTTGGGAAATACATATTTTTCTTTTACTTCTCTTGCATAAATTACCCTAACACTGGCACACATTTTTCATGCCTTATCATTAAAACATAGTTATTTCTTAATTTTGATTA
This sequence comes from Sus scrofa, assembly GCF_054392235.1. Taxonomy (NCBI): domain Eukaryota; kingdom Metazoa; phylum Chordata; class Mammalia; order Artiodactyla; family Suidae; genus Sus; species Sus scrofa. The sequence continues at coordinate 31,352,660 of NC_139393.1, forward strand.
GATGAAAATTTAAAGCATATAAAAATCTAAACACCTTTTACGTGTTATATGCCAAAAATATGCTTTTTTTTGGCAGTCTTTTTTCTCTACTTGTAATAGTAGAGTAATAGTCTGCTTGTTTGCTTCCTTAGTTTTCTGTGTACAACTTAACATTAATTCAACCACAAATTCTCTCACCATTATTTTATCTCTTCCGTTTTCTTTCTTCTCTCTTCCTCAGATTCCTAATAATCTCAGAATTTAGCTATTACCCTTGTGGATTCATCCTCAAACCCTCTTTACATTCTCATTATTATTCATATGTTTTTGTTTTTCAGGGTTTTTTTGCAGGGCATTTCCTCAATATTCTCTTTTATTGCTTCCACTGACTTCCCAGTTTCAATTCTGTTTTTAAAGAGCTCTTTTTTCATCACCATCTAATTCCATTTTAATAGCACTCTATTCTTACTGATGCAAATGCTTCCCCTACCTCTTTTAGGTGAATAATAATGATATAAAATGAATGTGTTTGTATCCCCCCAAAATTCGTATGTTGAAGTCCAATGCTCAGTGTGATAATACCAGAACTGTGGCCTTTGGGAATGATTAGGTCATGAAGGCACAGCCCTCATTAATGAGTTTAGTAACCTTATTGAAAAAAGCCCCAGAGTGTTAGCTCCACCATTGTGCCATGTGAAGTTATAGCAGAATGACAGCCATTTTTAAGGATATATATTCTTATACCAGATATCGAATCTGCCAGCACCATTATCCTGGACTCTTCTTCCAGAACTTGGAGATATAAATGTTTGTTTTTTATAAGCCATTCAGTCTGGATATTTTATTATGGCAGCAGGAATGGCTAAGACAAATATAGTTTTTATTTATTTATTTATTTATTTAAATTTATGCATTTATTTACTTTTGGCCACTCCCATGGCATGCGGAAGTTCCTGGAGATGGGCTAGGGATCAAACCCATGTCACAGCAATGACAACACTGGATTCTTAACCCACTAGGCTACTGGGGAACTCCATGATTTTTAAATTTTTCTTTTCAAGGTATCATTCGTATCATTTTCCTCCAAAGTGTTTTTTCCTATATGACTTTTTGTTATTGTTTCATCTCAGATATTTTCCACATATGTCTGGCAATCCTTAAATATAAGCTCTGCTTCTATTTATTTATTTATTTTGCTTTTTTTTTTTTAAGGGCCACACCTATGGCATACGGACATTCCCAGGCTAGGGGTCAAATTGGAGCTGCAGCCTCTGGCCTATACCACAGCCACAGCAATGCAGGATCTGAGCCACATCTGCAACCTACATCACAGCTCAAGGCAATCCACTGAGTAAGGCTAAGGATCAAATTGCATCTTCATGGATACTAATTGGGTTTGTAACCTGCTGAGCCACAATGGGAACTCCAGCCTGCTCCTATTTATAAGTAGTCTGTAGGAGGCTGAAATTTACTTATAGGTGCATGTGCTTGTCAATTGTGGCTTTATATTTAAGATGGCCTGGTTAGGTTCTTTTCTTAGGAAACTCCTGCATTTGGAACATATTTACCTTTTCTGATACACCCAAGAAACCTCTTCTAGACTCCTAACTCCTGGTTATGAGGGTAGATGCCAGCATTCTAGAGATGAGTGTGGGAAGAACGCTCAGGCCATACCACCCACTGTGAGAACGTTGTCTTAACCTCTGACTTCACAATGTATTCCCTCCTCCCTTGTGCCTGGTGTTTTCCCTCATCTACACTGCATTTTTTCTCTTACCTTTTCGGGAGTTTAAATGTCTTTTACCAAAGAAAAGAGAAGACAGTTGAGAGGTTACATGAAGAAAGGATTCAGGGATTCACGAGAAGTCTTTAATTCAACTCTCCTAACTTAGTCCTATATTTCTACCTACATAGCAATGGTTACTAAGCTTTTTTATTGTAGAGCATATTCTATGATATAATGAATGTTGTTTCATGTCTTTCTTTACATCAGGCTAAGAATTAAACATTCCTAGGTCTTTTAAATCAGTTATATTGCTTTATATTCTTTTGTTGTTACAATTCCCTTTTCCATGCTCAATCTCTTTAAAAAGTATATTTACTTTAAAAGTTTGTACTTTTAAAAAATATGTTTAATATAATTTTATGGCAGTTTCAATAGAGAGGGGAGCTAAATATGTTTTTTAATCTAGTATCTCTAACAAAATTTATTAATCAAAATTTATTTGATTTTCATTTGTGATTTTGGAATATTAATGTTTTCTTTTATTATGTAGAAAATTCCATAGATAATATTTGATGTTTCAGAGATATCATAAGAGAAGAGGCATAATTTAGACATTGACTCTAATAATTCACTTCTTTTAGGGGTATTATAATACTTGATGTTAGTTATTTTAAAAAGTTAAAAATACAGAAATAATGTTTACTCTTATCACCAACAGGAACTAGAGTTTATGCCTCAACAGTGCAACAGTGATTTGTTTTCCCAAAATAACTTTATAGGCTGATACAGTAAATAACTAATGCAATTCATGTAACCAGCATTTTCAACTGACAATTTACAATAAAAATTTATGAGCAAAATAATTCAATAATATTAGTCTAATAACTACATATTACTCTACCATGTTTATATACAAATAAGCATAAACATTTATTATATGTTTATGTTGGACATTTCCAAAATTTTCTAAAGTTATACTGTGAAGACCATTCTGGAATTCAAGAAACACTATTGATCTCATTTGACAGTTAATACTAAAAACAAATTATTGTCAGAAAGACTAATTTGTAAAACTAGTCAAATGATACTTGGTGATTGGTTTACAAGTTTTATTTCTCTAGTTCAATTAACAGACTATAACTGATAAATCAATTCTGTTATCCATAAGAATGTTTTGCCATAAGTATGTTTTGCCGTAAGTTCATCTCATTGACTTGAGGAAGAAACTAATTTTGCCTAAAATCAGAGGTTCAAAGGGAGCATTGTAAAATTTCTCTATAGTTCCTTTAGACAACTACTTAGGAAAATAACAAGGAGTAAGTCATTCTAATTTTTGGTGTACCATTCTAAAAATGCCATAGTAAATATAATCATGTGTTTCAGTAGATTAGAAACTGCTTCCTAAGGAAAATTTGGGGCTTCCTTGTTCATACCTCTGAGTCTTTTAAGAAATTGAGGGAATTACTGTTGTGGCTCAGCAGTAATGAACCCAACTATTCTGGGTTTGATTCCTGGCCTTGCTCAGTGCGTTAAGGATCTGGCATTGTTGTGAACTGTAGTATGGCTCAGATCCTGCATTGCTGTGTCTGTGTCTGTGGTGGTCACCTGCAGCTCTAATTCTAACCCTCAAGCCTGGAAGCTCTAAAATGCAAAAAAAAAAAAAAAAAGGAAATCGAGTATCTAAGTTAGACCATCCAATTTTCATTAACAAATACTACAGATTTTTTTTTTTTAACCACTAGATCATCTTTTGTCTTAGGCATGTGGATCTATTTTTAAACAAAAACATAAATTATCACATAAGGAATTCTCATCATGGCTCAGGGGGTTAAGTCTTCATGAAAATGCAAGTTCAATTCCTGGCCTCCCTCAGTTGGTTAAGGATCTGGCATTGCTGCAGCATAGGTTGCAGATGTGGCTCAGATTGGTGTTGCCATGGCTGTGGTGTAGGTCTCAGCTGCAGCTCCAATTGACTCTTCACCTGGGAACTTCAATATGTTGCAGGTAAGGCTGTAAAAATAAAAAATAAATTATCACTCAAAACCTCAATGGGAGTATAATTTCAAATAGTCAAGAAATCCCTCCTATCAAAATACTTGATTAATAGAAGTAATATTCATAAAGTATTTTCTTATATATAAGCATTCTCCTTTTTTGTAATGTGGATTATATTTTCTAAATATAGTTAATGGAGTTCCTGCCGTGGCTCAGTGGAAACGAATCTGACTAGTATTCACAAGGAAACATTTCGATCCCTGTCCTCGCTCTGTGGATTTAAGTATCCAGCATTTCCACGAGCTGTGGTATAATTTGCAGACACAGATCAGATCCCCAGTTGCTGTGGCTGTAGTATAGGCCAGCAGCTACAGCACCTAGCCCAGGAACTTCTGTATGCTTCAGGTGTGGCCCTAAGAAGACACACACACACACACACACACATACATAAATATAGTTAATTGATCACATTAATTCACCAAAAGATTTGTATTTTGAGTCTGATGTCAGCTACAAGACAAGACCACATAAGATTACACTTGGATTATAACATAAATGTGTAATATGCTGGCCAAAATGTATCATTTTGTAGTCTATATATATAAATGACATACGAGAATTTTTTAAAGAATTAAGCGCTGTGAAGACATACTATGAATGTCATGAAAAGGGCGCATGAATCTCATTCAGTGCCCTAATCTTCAGTGCTTACCATTACATGTGCTTATCTATATTTTAGAACAAATAAAAACCATTTTTATTTGATTGTATACATTTTTGTGTGATAACTGTTTCAGTCTTAATGTTAAATATAAAGATAGAATTAAAGTCTAAATGTCATTGGAAAAAAATAAAGATTGGGGAAAGGGATGGAGAGGTAGTTAGAAAGAAATGCTCCTCCACTCTTGGAATTATTATTCCTTCCTTTGTTAACTCTCTAAAATTAAGAATTAGGCCCATTAAATGAACACTACCATTATTGACTGAGAGTTTATAATGTTTTTGCTTGTTATCTTGCTTTATTTTGTGCTTGAAATTCTAATAATTTTAGGCATGTTAAACCCGACAAACTAGTTTAGCATGTCTAAACTCTGGATCCCCTTATAAAAATAATTTAAAGAAGAAAGAACAGTGAGAAAAAAAAAGTCACTAATGCACATTTTACTCTGTCCCCATTTGAAAAAGGTGGAAAAATTAGCCAAAGATATGCTGCATAATTGTGTTGATGCTGCTTAATCAGTCAGCTATGTTTCTGTTTGGTATTACAAAAAGATGGTAGATAATCTTCTCAAGTTTGTAATTTAAAGAGAATGGGAGCTGTTTTAGTTTACAAAGCTCATATGAAAGTAATTTTTGCTTCTCACCATATATTTTTATTCAGAATGCATCATTGATTTGAATGGGCAATTCTGTATGTGGATCGATGGTAGGATATGGTAACTAGCTCTAAAAAGAACCTAAATACAAAATAGCTTGTGGCTAAATGCCTTATCTAAAACATTAATCCATCTGTTCAAATTAAGCCAATATATGTCTCAGGAAAATAAACTACCAGTAAATAAAACTGAGTGATGAAATAATGCCTCTATTCTCTCTGGGCCAAATGTATTCTGGATATAAAAACATCATTGCTCTCTTTGCATTTGTGAATGACTTTTTTTTAATGGTTTTCCACATTTGAAATGGTTATCTTGAGATAAACAAGTCAGTCTTGTGAAAAAAATTGGTCTGAATTATTTTAATTTTACATTATTCTATAAAGAGGGACATAAATATATACAAATACATTCTGCAGCTCATTATACATGAATCTTAGAAGTTATTAGCAGCACATATTACCTGCTATTCACCTCCCACAGAATGAGTGAGGAATTGGCATAGAGGCAGAGCAGGTGGAAGTGAAAAGGAGTGCCCAACCTTGGGGTGGAACGTTCAGAGGAAGTTATTTTCTTCAGCTCACCCAGGTCACCGATAGAAACTGAATGAGATCTTTCTCTGACTTTTGAAGTCTCTTGTTAATTGACATTTAAATAACGGAGGATCATGTATAGGGTACAATTTGCAAAACTGAAAGAATTTTAGGTATGTTGCAGAAGTAGTGCATGATACAAGACAGCAAATACATTTTCTTCAAAAATGTAAATTTACAAGGTGTAACATTTCAAGGAAAAATAACTATGAGGGTCATGTTTGACAACTTGAAGGTGTTCTTACAATGGGCTCATGCATATACAAGGTACATGTCAACTTTTTATAAAAACTCCTTTTCTTGCTATCTAGAACAGGGTCTCCTGGTTCTCTTCCTTCAAATTAAGACATTCCTTATACATGGCAACTTATATTTCCTTGCCGAATCCTAAAAATTTCAGGTTCCTCATACGTCTGCTCTTGGTCATTTCATGTTCTTATTTTCCTGTTTAAAGGGGATTTCATCTTCCCTTGCAAAATTCAGTCCTATCTGTACTTATAACATCTAATGCTTCATATCCAGTTTTGACCTTTCTCCTACTTGCAGTAAAGGACTTTAGACAGAATGTAAATGAAGCAGAATAAATTACTACAAGAATACCCTGCAGGTAATCACCACTTTAAAATGACCAATTCTACTCAATTTCTTTCTCCAAATCATTCCTAGTTTCACTTTTCCTATCTTAAGGGTTTATTTATTAAGGTATTCACTTGCTTAAGAGAAAAAAAATCCAAATACACGAGTTCTACAATTATGAGTTAACTCATTTACATATTTCCTGTATCTAAAACTTCCCTCGCATAGGTATTATCCTGTATCAGCCATTCTCAACCTCCTTAATGAATTCTTATTTCTCACTAATAATTTAAACCCAGTGGTCTTAGACGCTCTGATTTTATTGATGCTCCATTCCAATCTATCCACCATATTGCTTTTAGAATTTCCACTCAAAAATGCCAGATTTAATTGTCAATTTTCTTCTTTAAATCTTTTAGGTTTTCTTAATTATGTCTGAAGACATTCAAAGGACTCCGCATAACAGAGCCTAAATTCTTTTTCAGTTTTCTTCTATTTCCTCATCCTAATATACATCAATATTGAATTAACAGCAGTTTTCTCATCTGTGCCATGAAATATGCACCTTTTACATTTTGAATCATTTTCCTTTTCTTGCTATAATCTCTTCAATTCTGGTAATCTAAGAGACAAATCTGACAAACACTTATTTCAGACTAAAATCCCAGGTTCACTTCTCCTCTGCAGCCTTGAAGATAGCACACCACCAACGTAGACCTCTAAATTTATTCCCCATTAAGTTGTGACAGTCTCTAGTTTTCACAGCTGATTATAACTGTACATGTATACAGCAGCCAAACTGGCCAGATGGTGAGCACCTGGAGGGCAATAACCGTTTTTCATTCATATTTGTACTGGCCCATTGTAGGCATTTAATACATTTTCATCATTTACAAAACTGAGCTTGTGACTGAGTTTGTGACCTTTTCAGTTGAAATGGAGAAAAAAAAATCAAGCATCTTTCCAGAAAAGTATAAAGAATGTCCTTGCAGTCCCAGCCAACACTCAACAATACAGGCTTTAATATCCCAATGCCAACTTTCACAGAGTGCTCACCTAACAGCTTCAGAATTACCCAGACTGATATTTACCTCCATTACAAAGCACTTTAGGGGGTGCCTATAGCATGAAATATATACTATAAAACCATACTCTCATCTCTTGGTTGTGTGCACCTCGGTGATAACTGGCCTGTTAGGAAGAAAACATTTTGTCTGGTTTCTGACTAACCCTTCTGAGTAGTTTTTGTACTATTTCAAAGTAATTTAACTCTGGGGAGGGAGCAGAAGCAACAGTCATCAGGATAGGATCAGAATTAATAGGGTCTTTATTGATCAGACATAGCTCTTTACTCGACTTCTGGCCAGAGTCAAATGTTATATTTCTTCACTTTTACTTTTGATTGTCTTTAGGGACCATCATCAAAAGATGTATGAGTTGAAAAATGTTAGTCATCTCTTTTAGACCATTAAAAAGGGCAGAAAATTGAAAAAAAATGTGGAATCTTTCATTAGATCCCAAATTTAAAAATCTTGTAGAAAAATAAAAAAGCTAAGTAAGAAAAAAGCAACATAACTTGTGATATATTACCCATGTTGGGAAATGTTTTCACTAGTATACATTTCATTTATTTCTATGTATAGTAACAAAGATCATAAATTGAGCCTTCCAGTTATAGATCTGTAATGCTAATAATTTTTTTAAATGGCTTCTTATTTTTCCATGTTCTCCTCACTCAACAGTAAGATCTGCATATACTATTTTATAATGTTGTTTATGAATACTTGTGAAATCAATGGCACTGTTTATTTTACTTCATGGCTTATTTTTTAATTGAATGTTTATTTTTATGTCTGGTAATAAGAGCTTTGTGAGAAAAAGTAATATTCAGTTGCTTTTATATTTTCTCTCTTGTGATGTTTTTCCCAATATCTTTGAATATGAATTCACTACTGGCACTTGGATTTGGATGATTAAGTTAAGGTAAAAACAAGAAATTTTAGAGATTTAAGAGGAAATAATGGGCAAAAGTGGAAGACACAAAAGAATACAAACATGTGCAGAACAAATGAACCAGTGTGTGACTGAAAACTAAAATTTCCTTTATTATACTTGAGAAAGTAGACTATTGATGTGAATGTTGTGACTCTTATCTCTATCTTCAACATCATCTATGTTTTCCCTTTAATTAATCTTAATATGTGCTTACATTTTCATTTGATTACTTTGTTTAACATGTTAATTTATCATTCTAAATTGTTTATTTCATACCATGTTTGCTAGTTTAAAATATTTATTTGTCATTAAAGTAAATATATATATGACATGAACTGATAAAAGTAAAAAGAAAGCAAAGCACTACATCCATTGTTTTATCCATATAACTGCAAAGAAATGACTTAACAAATTTCCCTTTAATTCTATCCTAACAGCTCTCAGTGAATTCATGTTTCTGAAATTAATGATTTACTTACCAGTCTGACATTTTTGCATGCAATTCTTACCCCAGATTCTTACTCTTAACTTACATATAAAATTAGATCATAACATTTTTCATAGTGTTTTACAATTGTCTCTTTGCATATCTGCTGGTTATTCAACTCCTAAGCAATTTTTCTTTTACTTTTACATCTTTATTGCCTAGCCTATGACTAACATCAGTATATGAGAACATCAATAAATAAGTGTTGTTATTAATATTCTTATCTCAGAGAAGATAATCTGCAAAATGCCTAGTAGTGTTCTGGCATTTTTTTTTTCTCTGCAGTTTTTCTCTCCACCATCATTTCCACATTGTCCTCCTTTTAGTCTTCTTAGAATACTATTACTATTTCCTGGAGGAAATATTAAACAAAAGATGTATCTTTTAATTGCATCTTTTGTTAATAGAAGCTGTTGACAAGTAAAATGTACAATATCTATGATGGGACATGTCCCTTCCTATAAAGTAAAAGACAATTTTCTCAACACTGGAAACACACTATCTCCAGTTGCACTTCTCTTTACTTAGAGAACTATATTGTATTTTAATTTGTTCCTACATACAAACAAGAACTAAAAGTTATACTATAAAGGCAGACAAGTCAGGAATGTCTTGATTTGTAACTTATAAATTTGATATAATAATAAACATTAAGTTGACAGTGTCCACATAATTAATAAAACAAAAAAAATGATGGAGCCTTTCATTTGCTAAAAGAGGATTAAAAGGATCTCTATATGGTCACTTCCCAGGGAATTTAGACTGTATTATGAGAATAGCACAATTATTTCTACTTTTTTTCATGTAAGGGCAAAACAATTTGTGCATGCTTTCATTTTTCAACATGTCATTTTTTTTTCTATTCACATCACATAGTTAACATATGTCGAAAGTCACTCTTCAGATAATCTGTTATCATCATACACATATCCACATTTACAAAGATGCATTCCTTCTCCCTATGGTTTAAAAGATTTCTGTTTTTTTTCTCAACAAGTTTTTGCTTGATACTTTTAGTTCCTTAGTGATGTATTTTCATTGGATTTTACACATATAATTATTCCTTCTTTTATTAATTTAAATTCCCCATTCCAAAGATTGCTTAGCTTTGTTAGGTCAGTAACATTGAAATGGATAATCCAAAAGGAGGGAGAGTGTGAAATTTAGGTTGGAATGACACATCAGAGCTAGGGTATGTTGGAGTATTACTTTTCCTAAGAGCAATGGGAAAAAAGATATTTTGGCGACATATTTAACTTGTATAAATGGGGCTGTTTAAGCAGCTATGTGGAGAACAACCATTAAGGGGACAGAACTAATAAAAGAGACAAAAGTTGATATAGCAAGCTGAGTCACATTTGACTTGACATAACCTGATATTATGGCTGTAGTTACAGGGTATAAGCATATATTTATGAGATTAATGTGGGAGAAAGGGAGAGAGAGAAATAATTCATTATGTCTAGTTATTATTTTGAAGACTGCCTGGTTGATGATAGTGTACACAGAGTTAGAGAATAAGGAAACAGCTTGTTTGGAGAACAATAACTTGAAAGGTTGCACCTTAGTATGGGTTCCTTGAGAAATAGATGCTGGGGAGATGATTGAAATTCAAGGAGCTTAGTTTGAAGAGGATTTTGGAAAATACTGATAGGGGAGGAGAAAGTGAAACAGGGACAGAATACAATAATGCAGGATATGTTACCTCGTACGTTTTTACTTAAGTTAAATAGCTAGATCCAGTTTCCAGTGGAAAATAGGAGTTTGATCCAACTGGCACATTTTGGTGTCCCTCACGTGTAAAACACATCCCTAGTGTTACCACCACTTTGAGAAAAGGATACTTATAGACGGTAGAGCCAAAGTATTTATAGAAGAGGGCTGCTCCAAACGGATGTTAATTTTCTTCCTCTCTGGCTTATATGCATGTGACAAAGTGGGCTACCACCACCAGAGAAAGCTCTAGGTTTTAGCAGCTGGAACTGGAACCAGAACCATTGTGTACTGAAGGCAATAGGGTGAGAAGTTATGTGTGAGGCAAGATGGCATTTGTCACACAATGGATTGAATAAGAAAAAAGTAATAAGCTGAAATTCATGAGAATTTATTTTTTTTCCAAAGTCCAGTAAAAGAGGGAAATTTGAAGAAAGATAAAGCTGAAATATTGGATCTTTAGAATACAAGGGGAATGTGGACTAAAAATAATCCAGTATATTTACAACTAAATATGCTATTTCTTACTTTTTATGAAGACTTGCAGAGTAACAGTAGAATTCATATATTACTTAGCAATTTTCTTTTAATTTTGCCCTTTCAGTTATGGTATATTTATTATACTTTGTATCAGTTTTTATCAATTTTTATCTATGTTATAATCATTACTGTATTTTTTTAAGGTCCAGATCACCTCCACTTTTGGATGCATGAGAGGATTTTATTTCCTTATAACTTGAAATTCATAGGACTTGCCTTGGTCAATTAAATGTCAAAAATGATGTTACACAGAAGCATGGAATGACCAGGAATCTTCTACCTGGTACTACTGTTAGTTCATAGATAAGTTTGAACTCTATTGGCTCCTGCTATAACATAAATCCTAGTGTTGCAGACTTCAATTTTTTTGTTTGTTTGTTTCAGTGGTAAACACATACCTGAGTTCTATGCTTTCTACTTCAAAGTTCATTTTAAACTGTTAAATCAAGTGTGTAACTGGGTTAGTTCAATGTGACCCCCCAACAACAACCCACATATAAAGAGGCACTGTAAATTGTACCTCTTTCTTATTATTCTTTTCTCATGGTCCATTTTCACTTTATCATAAATTCTAAAGTTGTCTAAAATTTGGGTTGCATTATTCCCTACTTTCTAGCCTTCTAGTGCTATTTCTTCTTCTTTTCCTCCTCCTTCTTCTCTCTTCTTCCCCTTCATGTAGATTTGTAGTGTGGTAAATAAATCTTCACCATTTTTTTCCATTCTCTTAATCAGGTGTTTACTTTGTTTCACTCTAACCACAATTTTTTTGTTCTTTTAATATATTCAATAACTATGATATATTCCACTGAATACATGTTCAATAATGATATATTCAAATATAATGGCCCATTAAAAATCTTTTTTCTCTTTGAATTTTAAAATTTTGATTATGATTTCTTCAAATTCTTTACTCTTTTTAAGTAATACTTTCATTTTTTTAAACACTATGTTTCAATTTCTTGCTTCTTTGTACTTATTTACCTTATATATGTATATAACCTTTCAACTTAAGGGTTTATTCTCAAATTTACTACTGTTTTCTTCAATATCCAGTGTCTTGGAAATCTAATTAACACTGATATATTATACTGTCACTTCTTTATTTCATGTATATAACCATCTTTGCTAATGAACTTTCCTCTGATTCACATTTTTATTTCATTGGGTTACAAACAGAATATTTATATTTTGTATTTTAGTAACCAAAATTCAGCAAAATACTTAGTTTGGGATCTCTGTTTTCCAACTCACGGTGGTGAATGGAATTACAGTAATTTCTGGCCTCCATTCAGTTAACCAAAATTATTAGTTCACTTTAACTGAATATAATCATATTTAGTTGTTGGGGCAGATTTTAAAGACAAATAAACATGTTTCTGATGTTAAAGAGTTCACAGTACCTTAGGGGATATAAGTCAGCATAAAAATACATGATGGTAGCAGTATATAATAGCACACTGAAGAGAATTTTATCTAAAATATAATAATAATTCAGATCTCTTGAGGGTTGAACTGGTGCCTTCTCCTTGGCTTTCTCCCAAGTAAATTACTAGATGAAACAAATTCCTCTTTTGAGAATTCTCTCAGATTCTTGCTTTCTTTTCATTCTCACAACCAGTATAGTCTAGAATATAGTCTAGTATATTCTCTAATATATTCAGTGTGTCCTACAGAGTTTGGTTATTTTCTTCAATGAAAAATGACAGTATAGGAGTTCCTGCTGTGACTCAGTGGTCAATGAATCTGACTAGGAACCATGAGGTTGTGGGTTCAATCCCTGGCCTTGCTCCCTGGATTAAAGGATCCAGCATTGCCGTGAGCTGTGGTGTGGGTCACAGACACAGCTAGGATCCCGCATTGCTGTGGTTCTGGTGTAGGCTGGTGGCCACATCTCCAATTGGACCCCTAGCCTGGGAACTTCTATATGCCACGGATGAGGGCCTAAAAAGACAAAAGACAAAAAAAAAAAAAAAAAAGATGACAGTATAATCGGTTTCATAATCTGATTATAAAATGTTACATTATTGAGGTCCTATACATATATGTGTATATATACATACACACACACACACACATTCCAAAGGGGAGAGAACACATTTCATAAGGAAAAATGAGAATACAAACTAATATCTTATTTTTCTATTTTCAGAAGACACAGAAAAAAATAATCTAGTCACTTATGATGGAGCATGATAATGTGAGAAAAAATAATGTATACATGTATGTGTATCTGGGTCACCATGCTGTACAGTAGGAAAAAAAATAAGTATTACAAAGTTTATATATATTTCTTATCTGGGGACACATCAAGGAGGCCACTCAGCAATAGTCTTCATTGTCAAAGATGATTCTACCTTCTAGTAAATTTTAACACATCTTTAAGGGCTACCAGAAAAACAAAAAATGGAATCCTGACTTTTCTCTCTTGTTACTAAAATTGGAAACAATCATTCTGGAATTCAGAATTTTTCCTAGAGCATCACCTCTTCCCTGAGCTCCTTGGTCACTTGACTATATCATCTATGTCTGTCAGGCCAGACTAATATTAACTAGGTTTCTTGTTTTGTTCTCCTTAGTTCTCCATGTACTTGATAATACAATTAGAAAAAAAGATGATAGTTTACATTGACAATGAAGTCTATCCAAAGTATCCCAACATATAAGTACCTACTATAGCCAATATAACTTGCTTGGAGATATACAAGCTCTGGATTATTAGAGTCTAGAATTCTGTCTAGAATCTTAGTATTCTCCTCTAGAAATTTCATGGCTCCTCTTTTTACTTATGCATCCATATCATAAATCATATGGTAAACTACAAACCAAATGAGTTTGTGTCCTTTAAAGGATTTTACAAAGGACTGGGCTTTCAAAAGGCATTTGATCAATTTTTGTTAATGTAAGTTAATAAAAAAAGTTATCAGTTTAGGGACGTTATTTATAATTAACATTTTCTCTCATATATTTTTTGGCTGGACCTGCTGCATGAGGAAGTTCTTGGGCCAGAAATCATACCTGCACCACGGCAATGACCCAAGCCACTGTAGCGACAACTCTGGATCCTTAACCCACCAAGCCACAAGAGAATTCCTCATATATTTTATCTTTAATAAAAATGGCAAAGATATAAAATGCACCATAATGCTATCTTTTAAAATACTCAGAGACCCTGTGAAAAGGAAATTTGGTGGCTAATGTTTCTGGATAATTTCATCAGTTCTTTATTTAACTTCATGTAGATAAAAATTAATATTTGAGTATATACTTAGTGTTTAAAATATTCTATTTTATTTTATTTTATTTTATTATTATTATTATTTTTTGTCTTTTTGCCATTTCTTGGGCTGCTCCAGTGGCATATGGAGGTTCCCAGGCTAGGGGTCTAATTGGAGCTATAGACGCCGGCCTACACCAGAGCCACAGCAACGCAGGATCCGAGCCGCATCTGTGACCTACACCACAGCTCACAGCAACGTCGGATCCTTAACCCACTGAGCAAGGACAGGGATTGAACCCTCAACCTCATGGTTCATAGTCGGATTCGTTAACCACTGTGCCACGACGGGAACTCCTAAAATATTCTTTATTTTAAACTCGACACAGTTAGAAGATGAACTCACTCTCAGTACTATTTAAAAAAAAATCATAGTACAAGAACATCATCTCTTACCTATTGCTTTGCATTTACATGATTATTTTTTTCTTTATGGGAAATTAATCAAAAGACTATAAGCAATAAAAAGTTTAAATTTTGATTTTGCCAAATGTAAGATGCAAGGATTTTAAAAAGGTTTATTTAAAATATTTACATTATTTCTTTTGCAAATTATAGTGCTTTCCATATGTCATTGATCATTTTTTCTAAATTACATTATCAAGAAATGACAGATTTCATAAACCTCTGGGTTTAGCAATTATTCAATGGCAACATTTTCTAATAAGGTTTACTGTCAATGTAATTATGGGAAATACTTTTTTGGAAATATTTGTTCAATGCTTACAATGTGCAAGGTGCCTTTTCTTAAGTCCTGTAATACTGCATGGCATATAGCTGGTGCTTAATAAGGATGTGTGGAATGTATAATGAATGAATATGCTAACGTTTGTGATACAGAGAAGAAAATGAAATAGCCATGAAAATGATCTCTGCAGCAATTCATTCATTGATAAAAGCCATTCAACAGTGTTTATTGAGCTTCTACCTTTTGTTTTTTCTTAAGAGCGTGGCGAGTGTGGTGAACAAGATGCATTTCTTGCTCTCATAAATTTAGGGGTTTAGTTGGAGGAGACAGAGAACAAATATAATTTTTAAAATAATAGATACCATTGGTATAAAGAGCATGAATTTAATATTAGGAGACTGGTTTAGAGAGTCACTGATGCTATGGCCTGAATTTTTGTTATCTCCTCAAAATTCTTACCTTGAAATCCTCATGCCCTAAAGATATGGAAGTAAAAGGTGGCGCTTTGGGGAGGTACTTAAAACCTGAGGGTGAAGCCCTCCTGAATGAGATTACTACCTTTTTGTTTTGTTTTGTTGTGGTTTTTGACATGCAGACTTTCCCAGTCCAGAGATAAAGCCCTGCCATAGCAGTGACGATGCTGGATCCTTAACCTGCTGAGCCACCAGGGAACTCTGAGATTACTGCCTTTTAAAAGAGGCTACAGGGATATTGTGGACCCCCCCTGATCTGTGAGGACATAGCAAGAAATCTGTGTCCTGGTAGAGGCTCCTTACCTTCTTGAACTCCGATCTCAGTTTTCCAGCCTCCAAAATTGGGAACCATAAATTTCCATTTTTTTTCAAGCTACCCAATCTGTGGCACTTTTTTAGTGTAGCCAGAATGGACTAAAATATTTGAGTAGAGAGATTAAATAGGCAGGTTCAGAGAAGGCCTAACTGTAAAGGTGACATAGAGTGAATAGAAGATGTAAGAAAACAAACAAACGAAAAAGAAAAAAATGGGAGTTGCTTTTGGGTAGTTGAGAGGTTAATTTTAACTAAAGTATCTCAGGTGATCCTAGATATTTGAAGAAAAAATATACCTATGGGACATTAAAAGGAAAGGTTTGGGACTGGTAGGGATACCATAAAAGTAGTTTAGCGGCCAAGATGAGAAATTTTTGAAATGCAAGTTTTACCTCTTACCTTGTGTGATTTGTATAAATAAGATTTAAATGTGTGCATTTGTATTTTCATAAGTTAACTTATATTTAACAAATAGCTTAGTATTTATAATATATTTATACTATATTTAAGAATAGCTTAATATAACAATAATTCATTCATTATTAAATATTGTCCATATGATTCAGCAACCCCTGATGGGCATATATCCAGACAAAACTACAATTCAGAAAGATACATGCACCCCTATATTCACTGCAACACTATTCACAATAGCCAAGACATGGAAATAACCTAAATGACCATTACAGATAAATGGATTAAGAACAGGTAGTGCATATATACAACGAATACTACTCAGCCATAAGAAATAATGAAATAATGCCATTTGAAGCAACATGGATGCCACTAGAAATTCTGATACTAAGTAAGTGACGTAATTCAGAACAAGAAAGACAAATATCATATGATATAATTTTTATGTGGAATGTAAAATAAGGCATAAATGAACCAATCTACAGAACAGGAACAGATACATAGAGAACAGACTTGTGGTTGCCAAGGGGGAGGGGAAAGGGAGTGGGATAGACAGAGAGTTTGGGATTGGTAGATGCAAACTATTACATTTAGAATGGAAAAGCAAATGAGGTCCTACTGTATAACATAGAGAACTATATCCAATCTCTTGAGATAGAACATGATGGAAGACAGCATGAAAAAAATAATGTGTGTATATATACGTGTGTGTGTGTGTGTGTGTGTGTGTGTATGTGTGTGTGTGACTCGGTCACTCTGTTGTATAGCAGAAATTGTCCCAACATGGTAAGTCAACTATATTTATTATTTATTTATTTTTTTTTGTCTTCTTAGGAATGCATCTGCAGCAGGCTAGGGGTCGAATTGGAGCTACAGCAGCTGGCCTATGCAATAGCCACAGCAATGCAGGATCTGAGCCGTGTCTATGACCTACACCACAGTTCACGGCAACACCGGATCCTAAACCCACTGAATTGAGCAAGGCCAGAGATTGAACCTGGGTCCTCTAGTTGGGTTTGTTAACCACTGAGCCACTCCAATACTTTAATGAAAAAAAATTATCATCCATACCTGCAATGTATAACAATGTCCACTTCTTGCTAAAAGAAGTGGGAGGAGAATAGACATTATTTTATTCTTATTTTATTTCTCAAGTGATTCTTTAAGACAAAAAGAAGAAATAAGAAGGAAGATGCACAATGAAGGGTATAGATAAATGCTGAATCATTTTCCAGGAACATTTGGAGAGGAAATCTAGGTATCAGCTAGGAGCTAAAGTAGAATAAAGATTGTAGCGAAGCAGTTTTTGGACTTGTGGAGAGAAGCACTTTCAGAGCCTGCCATTAGAAGAGCATCAGAGCAGCCATTGCAGCCAGAGACCACAGATCCATCTGTGGCACTGGTGATCATTTAGCCGATTTGAGAGGTAAATTTGCACAAGCAGCTTTGTATGACTTTTTGAAACAAAAGTGTCCAGTATGTTTATCTTTTTGAACCATAAGCATCTCCTTTAGTAGGATCTCCAAAATGACTGCTCAGAGACAATTCTGGGACCAGTATCTGTTACTAATTACTAACACAAATAACAAACACATTTTACTAATTATATGGAATGTTAAAAATATTAGGCCTCCCACAATGAGCTATGGTGACAAGTTCCTGCCCAAGGGGAATCGAGAGTCCTTACCACCCAGCCAGAGCTGTTGCCAAGCTGTTTGGAGAAAGCTTGTTCAATAGAACATCTATCTGCCCTTTGACTGATTTAAGGCTGTGTGAGCTTTCTATTTACCTAATATATGAGAAAAATGTGTAAAGGAAAAGCTGTGTAAATTGAATTGGAGTTCAAACCAAGATGTAGTTGTCAGTTATAATAAGACTGTGAGTGCTATGTGACCTTAGCTTGCAGCAATGAGCAGATTTAACAGGGATTCTGGAAGGGAGAGGCAAAAAACAAATCATTATCTCTCACAAGTATCAGCTCATAACATTAATGCAGATCAAGATCTTTGAATCGCATAGGGAAAAGGTGCATTTTAACAAACATTGCTCTACAGTGATCTTTGTAGGCATGGATGTTGATTGACAACTAAATAGCAAGCATATTATAGAGTGCATTTGCGTTATTTCACCATATTGGGAAAAAGAAAACGTGGCATTAAATTTGTTCAAAAACTGAAAAATAATGGAGAAAATGCACCATTTAGAAAGAAACTGTTGGCAACCTGAAGTTGAGTATTTTTCCTCATTTTTTTTTTCAAAGTTCCCAAAAGGAGATCTTGCTAAATTTTCCAGCTCTTGGATAAATTGCCATTAGTTCCAATTCAAACATCAAATGAAGGACACCATATTCTACCAGTCAGCAATGCTATTGAGAAATGTTATGTAGTGTTGCCAGAGCTGAGAGTAAGTTTTCAAACTGAGCAGGAGAGAAAGAACTTCATTAGCTTCTATGGAAAACTGTGATTTCAGTACAAAAAAAGTCCCTGATTTAAATCATGATGACCAGACACATCAAAAAAGATCTATGAAAAGAAGAAGGTTGATTAAACAATCTTAAATAATAGTTTATCTTTTTATTTGAAAGTTGAACATTTATCTATGAAATTATTCAAAAAGAATTACATTTTTTATTGAGTTTTAAAATGAAATCACCAAAGGCTCAAATATATATATTCAGCAATAATACTCAACATGAATAACCTTCTTCCATTTAAAAACTTTGGACCTGTGTATAGCACTGAGAACTCTACCCAATATTCTATAATAATCTGTATGTGAAAAGAATCTGAAAAAGAATGGATATGCACATATATATATAACCAAATCACTTTGTTATACCACAGAAATTATCACAACATTGTAAATCAACTATTCTTCAATAAAACTTTAAAAATGAAAAAAATAATTTAAAAAACCTATGATCTTAAAAAACAAATTCACTTGGTGGATAACATAATGAAAATTTAGGGATTGGATTTTTCAGAATGATTCAATATTTCACAGGCTGTAAAAGAAAAATATGAGGCAGCATAAAATTTTATAAGTAGTTTTGCTGTTATGGAATCTATTTTTTACAAAACACTTCTCTAATAATTATGTTATACTTAGAAGAAATTAGTATGTGATATGTCCACATGTATAGAAAGTTCAAGGGAAGATTAGGATATGTTACAATATAATATTTTAAAAATTATCACCTTTTATTAAATTTATCACAGAGCAGTTCACTACCTGAATTGTTTGCAAGTAGATAAACGCATTTCACATAATTCTTTCAAAGGATTTATTTTTCCTTCAGGGAATTAAGTAGTCTATATAAGAAGTAAAATTGAAAGCATCAATAAGCAGCAACATAAAGATAAAATCATACTTATTTCCTACTTAGTATCTGATTAAGTGAACAATTCCTATTTCCTAAAGATACAATGTAATATTTTGGAGGTTAGATGTTAGAACATTTCAAATTGTAGAGATTCCAACATTTCTTATGAAACTAAAATATTATAATTTCCTTATATGAATGAAAGCAAATATTTTAAAAACTAAATGCTTATGAAGGAATTTTTGGCACAGTGTACACAGAAGGATTTTTTTAAAAAATATCAGTTCAATAAAATCTATACTTCAAAAAACTTTATTGCTTCAAGGCTGTTGAATTTATTTAAAATTGGAATACTTATCTGGAAAATTTTTCATAGACTATGTGTTTGAATGTCTCTTAAAAGGCTTTGATTAATGAATGTTGGGAGAGAGTGAGTTTCCCCAACAGGTGTTTCACATCTGTCTCAGAGAGTGGATTTTCTCTTTATTATTTCAGCATCTGTTTCTAGAAAATTCTTTGATGTCATATTGGCAATTTCAACTTTATTCTGAGATTTGATGGTATGCCCACTAGTTTTCTTTCCATTCACAGTTCTGCCATAATTTTTCTTGTCACCATTAATTGAACGTGTTCTAGTAACAATGTACATGATGAGGCACAGGCAAGAATGTCACCATTGACTGCGACAGCTAAGAAATTTTAAATATAATATAGGGTCTCTACTACTGGGTTCATTATTACAGGAAGACTTCAAGCTACTGGGAATAGCACTTCAGTACATAAGTAATAGATTTCTTCTACTATGTTATAATTTGAATTTAGAAAAAAAGTATTTCCTAAAAAATGATGACATTTCTCAGAACATTTTTTTTCAAATTGAATTTATTTACTTTTCTTTTGTATTTCCATTTTAATTTGTCTTAGGTGAAAAAAAAGTCATTTATTTCTCTCAAGAACTTTTATCTTTAAAAGGTGGCACCATCCATTCTCTGTTCCTAAGCTTGATGATTAGGATAGTCTGCTAGAAAAAGCAAGACAGGCAAAACCAAACTGAATGTATTGGTTTTCCCTCAATCTATAATTCCTTGATAACCATTTTTCTTCCACTGTCCCCAAATGGTGTTTCTTTGGAAACTTTTGTAAACCAAATGGTGTGGCGAAGCAATTTCCACAGGACATATCTTGCTAATAGATGCATAAAATGAATCCAAATCAAGCACAAAAGCTCACAGACACTTCAAGGCAATGGTGGCTTGATGCTAAGATGCCAAGGGAAGATCCCGGGGAAGGAACTTGGTGGTGCCACTCTCTCTGCTCCTGGTGCATGTCCTCCATAACTGCCCCCTGAAAAGCACATTTTGAATGCTATCTTTTTTGTTTGTTTGTTTGTTTGTTTTTGCTTTTTTGCTTTTTAGGGCCACACCCATGAAATATGGAAGTTCCCAAGCTAGGGGTCGAGTCGGAGCTACAGCTGCAGGCCACAGCCACAGCAATGCCAGATCTGAGCTGCATCTGCAGCCTACACCACAGCTCATGGCAACACCAGATGCCCAATCCACCGAGCGAGGCCAGGGATTGAATCCGCATCCTCATGGATACTAGTTGTGTTCATTTCTGCTGTGCCACACAGGAACTCCTTGAATGCTATCTTTACTGTTTGACAATTTTTGTAAAAGGGAACATCCTCTTTGGATTTATTTCTGTTATCTAAAACAGGTACTGATATCAGCCTTTGGTAAAAGCCAAATGGCTTAAAGCAAATTTTGAAGAGCAGAGGATGGTTATACTCCAGATGTGCTTGAGTTTGCTGAGTGGTCATATCAAGAAACTTTTTTTTTTTTTCCCTTTTAGGCTACACATGCCCCATGAAGAAGTTCTTGGGCCAGGGATTGGACCTGAGCCACAGCAGCAACTGGAGCTGCAGTTCTAACAGCCGCTGGATCCTAAACCCCTGAAACACAAGGAAACTCCAAGGAATTATAATTGAATGGGAGATGGGTACATATATTTCCAAACTGGATAAAGATGCATATTTTATTCACTACTCAGAATTGAGTTGTGTTATTTTAAAATTTTGCCCTTTAGAAAATAATTTTCCCTGTGTTATCTCACTTGATTCCACCTCACACTAACTGCAGGTAATGTGCCAAGGGAACAATTAAATACACAGTGATACATCTGTAACAGGGCAATGTTGTTCATGAGACAGATGTGGGACTAAATGATCAATGCTTCATGGATTTCTCTTTTTTATTCTTTTAATATATCTGGTTTTGCATTTTGATTTTGCCTTTGATTTTCCCTATGTTGGAAGTCACTTGGAGCAAGAGTGAGCATTAAAAAACAGGACTCATGGTGTTGTTTGTGAAGATGTATCTTTTGACCTGAATTTAGGTGAGACAAGGAGGGAATAAAGGAGCCAGTGTGAATGTATGTACTAGCTAATAGGAGAGATATTAGGTGCTTCCTGAAGAAATCAAGCCAGGATTCAGCACACATTTGACTGAAGTACTCTTGTGATAATCTCTCAGGAATGAGAGCTAATTGGTTGGCAGCTGGATGGGTATTTGAAGGCAAGGAAACTATAACTTCTGGCAAAGCCCAGAGGATGTGAATGCAAAATGTGAGAAAACTAGTATCTTCATATTTAGTAGTGCGGACCCCAAATCTGAATATTATTATCATTTTCAGTTTAGAGGGTGGAGGTAGTATAGCTACAATAACACGAATTAGAGAATATCTGGGTCTTAAATTTCTTTCCTATATAGTGAGTTCAAGAAGAAGGAAAGAAAAACAGTTCTATACACAAATACACACACACAAAGTAAGAACAGAGGTTTTCTATAATTTTAAAATATATTGATATATATATTAAAAATAAATAGATCAAATATCAGTATGTTTCACTGCCTTGCGGATATTTCAAGGTCACAATAAATTAGCTGAGGGGCAAGTGTGTACTGACAGTTTCCATTTTAGTAGATAAGCGTTTTGATTTCGACATCTCCAGAGAGATGAGCTAAAAGTTATAAATGATATGTGTAATTTATAAAACAAACCTTATTGTTTCATTACAGAATATTTATCAAGCCCTACTCAACTAATTACCATATGATGTGTATCAAAATGATTACTTTGTAACAATATTATTATCAAAGGTAAGAATATTTATTATTGAAGGTAAAGTGATTCTCTACTCTTCATTCCCTATGTCTTCCTCATAGATATTAAAAATGGCAAATATTTCACCCATATACCTCATTATCTTCTAAACTGAATCCAAACCCTACGTCATATTTAGTTTGATTTTTTTTATTATGCATTCATGGAAATTTCAAATGAGCAAAACTCGAGAATAGTCAAGGATAGAATATTCAGAATATTTACATCATCTATTGAGACTATTTTTATAAGGATTCTAAGGATAATACATTTATACATAATAACACTCCATTCGTCCAGAAACCAAATAAATATAAATCATGTTTTTAGTAAATGAAATTACTTGATGTCCAGGTGTAAACCCAAACTTTAAAGGTAGAATCTAATGAAAATTTCAGTCTCAACTCTTACAAAAGTTCTCTACAAATTTCATAAAATGCCTGGTTAATTCTACATGGCATATTATTCTATATGGTAATATTATATATGTATATATAATATTTTATATGATACACAGTTACCTATTTATATATAATCATTGGGCTATGTAGGATAAAACATCAACACAATGTGTTCAAAACATTGTTACTGGTACATAGCCATATAAACACACTCATCCTTTAGCAACTGAGGAGCTCCCCCCGTGACACAGTGTTGTCTCTGTGGCAGTGTGGGTTCCACCTCTGGCCCACACAGTGGGTTAAAGGGTCTGTCATTCAATCCCTGGCCCAAGGAATGTCCATATGTCACCATGAAGGCATAAAATAAAGGATAAAAAAAAAACCTACTTGATCCAAAACACTCATGTTAATGTGGATTCACACCAATGGAGGGCTGACTGTGACATTTTGTGCGGATTTTCAACTGCATGGAGGGTTGGTGCCCTTAAACCCCAAGTGGTTCAAGGATCATCTTTATATTTCAGTGAGTAACAGAGCCCTTTTGATAACAATTTCAAATCTGGTATATTTAGAGGAAAAAATCCTGCAAAGCTGACCAATAAAGAAGCAGTGGTTTTTTAAAAAAGTAGCCATGTTATTTATTTCTTATGAGGACTTTCAGCCTAGACTTCTTTTCTTTAAATATTAATGACTGCCAATGATTTTCTAAATTTCCTCACACTTCACGGTATATTATCCTTTGGTACACTTCAATTTCTGTTAGCTGGAATGGCTAAGCTCCCCTTTCAGACTTACTGGCTCAGAATTTCTGGTTGGATTTTCAATTCTTTATTTTTAACAAGAATTGTATGTAGGTTATTCTGATTCAGGACCTTCTAGGGCTATGTTCAGAAAATGTCTGTCATGGATGCTGATGACTCCATGTCCCAAACTTCATGCACTACATATCCCGTAAACCTTGCAGAGAAGGGTTTTCCAGAATCCCTATAGGCTTAATAGAGGTGCATACATAGAACATCCTCTATTAATACACATCGTATCAGCTCCAAGCAAGGTCCATCTTGTTGATTTGCTAAAGCAGCTGTCATTAAAACTATCTTTTATGTTGCTATTACCTGTTTTGTAGTTTATTCTCCATGAGATAAAATTGACCTTTTTTTTTTTTCTTTTTTTTTTTTTCTTCTTAGGGCCACACCTGTGATATATGGAAGTTCCCAGTCTAGAGGTTGAATCAGAGCTGCAGCTGCCACCCACAGCCACAGGGACATGGGATTTGAGCTCCATCTCTGACCTATACCACATCTCACAGCAATGCCAGATCTTGAACCCACTCAGTGAGGCCAGGGATCAGACCCACATCCTCATGTATACTAATAGGTTCTATAACCTGCTGGACCACAATGGGAGCTCACAATAAAACTGATCTTAATTCCTTACAAAAACTACGCAGGTAAAATTTAAAATAATAGCCGTCTCAATGTTTTTCTTAGGTTACTTTCAAATGTCCCATCTACCTGCATTGCTTCTCTTTGGTACATAATTCCTATTCAATTTTCAGATGCAATTCAAATCATACCATATAAGGGAAACCTTTCTTGAGCTCTTTTCTTAGGATTGTAAGTACCTTTGTTTTTTGTATTTACTAGTATGCTGTTTTCTCTTAGCTCTTGAGTAGCCATTGTGTCGTATGCCACATCTGTTTGTGTGACTTTCTGTCCTGTGTTCTGGTGATCTGTGACTTCATTTAGCCTATCTTATGTATGGCTTTCTATTTTTAAATACTAACAGAACATGTCTGTATAAGAGTTTTCAATAAATATTGAATGAATGAATTGTTGGCCTAAATGCTATGCAAATCATGTAACTTCTTATTGGCAAATTTGTGTTTAGGAATTTATCAAGACTTCTTTTTTTTTTCCTTTTGTATTTTTAAGGCTGCACCTGAGGGATATGGAGGTTCCCAGGCTAGGGGTCAAATCAGAGCTGTAGCTGCTTGCCTATGCCACAGCCACAGCAATGCAAGATCCAAGCCATGTCTGTGATCTACACCAAAGCTCATGGCAATGCCAGATCCTTAACCCCCTGAGCATGGCCAGGGATTGAACCTGTATCCTCATGGATACAAGTTGGGTTCATTAACCACTGAGCCATGACAGGAACTCCTATCAAGATATTTTGTATTTATATAAATAAAGAAGGAGCATAATCAGAAAGTGGAACCTGTGGATGGTTTCTAAGAGACAGCTAGTTATATCCATTCCTCTTGGGAATCATATCTTCTGTTTCTTTTCAATTTAAGATCATTCGGAGTATTCTGGTTGATTATAACCTATATTTTCCTTCTAACTTCTGTTTTAACACTCAGATTTTTATTTAAAAAAGAAAGTTCTCTAATATTAAATATTTTTAAGATACTTCCTCACACTCATTATAAATACATGTCCCAGCTTTTTATAAAATAAATTGTTTTGATTTAAATTATTCAAATTATATGATTTAAATGTATCCATAATAAAATGTCATTGGAATTGAGTTATTGTGATTAAAAAAATCTCTTTTAAAATTCAGGTTTCTTTTCTACAGATAATGGAAAGTTCTAGGGAAATTATTAGAAAAGAATTTGTCATTTAATTATCGCTTTATTCTAATTCACTTTATTCTTTAAGATGTTAACTGTAGCTTCCTGTGTTGAGATCTTCTAGAACTAATAAATTTAAAATTATTAATACTATATGCATGCAATTTCAAAATTAGAATAGTAACCTAGTTTTAGTATTTGCGACATCTAGAATGGACTACAGGGAGTTTCCACTGTGGCTCAGTGGGTTAAGAAACTGACTAGTCCATGAGGATACAATATAAAGTGCATAGATTTCTTACTGTAAAAAAGATCATTTTAGCATGAAGATATAAAAACTGGAGGTTTTTAAAGTTGAATCCAAGCAATTAAAATTTCAAAAAAATCCTTCAAAAGCATAGATGATGGGCTTCTAGAACATTAAACTCAATGACAGTTAATCGGCAAGTTGTATGAAATTACAGACTCTCTGCTTTTGCAGTAACCCACATTAGGGCTTCAGAGAAACACAATCACATCAAGGTCTTGGGTGGCTCTACTACATTGATTGCCAAACCAAACCAATCTTCCAAATATTGGTAAACTAAGGACAGCAGACTGCCACAAGCTATATTTCAGCCAAAAGGATTAGATCTGTCTCTAGATGGGTCTGACAAATGATACAGATTTCCAATGGGTTGAGGTTTTCCCAGTTGCAGGGTGACTTTCTAAGAGTTGCTGCTTTCTGAGGATAGAGAATGGCCCCTAGTGGGGAACTGAAATTCAATATTTTGCATACAAATGCTTTCCTCTGTAAGGAATTCTCCATTGAAGGCCCTCCATTTGACTGCCTGATATATGGGACCACTGTTGCTTCAAGATTCCTATAGTAGCAATTGATAACATTTTGGTAGAGGTTGCCATGTGCCAAGCCTTGGTCGATGGGTCATATTACCCATTAATGTTTTAATTCTCTTAATAATAATATGAGGTAATTATTATCATCATCTCAATAATACGTGAGGAGTCTGAGAAACAGAAATGTTTATTAATTTGCCCAAGTTCTCACAGGTAGCAAATAATAGAGCAGGGAATCAGACCTAAGCCAACTGTCTA
Source organism: Sus scrofa (assembly GCF_054392235.1). NCBI lineage: Eukaryota > Metazoa > Chordata > Mammalia > Artiodactyla > Suidae > Sus > Sus scrofa. The sequence continues at coordinate 31,379,362 of NC_139393.1, forward strand.
ATTCTGGAAACTCATCCCAAGACTATTAATCCCATATTGCTGTATCCTGGGTGTATCCGTGTAAACAACGACAAAAAAGAAATAGTACAGCTTAAAAATTCCACTTCACTAAGTGCCTTTTCTCCACTTTTTTTTCTGAAATGAAAGAAATAATAATCATATTAAATACTCTCTACTCATACATAGTTGTCAGTTTTTAAATATATATAATCTAGAAATACTGGGCATGAAATATTTCTACACTTCAGTGCTATGCATATATGAAGGGGGCCTTCTCTAATTCTTTCATATTAAGCCCAATGATGGGAGTGTATGGGGCAACGCTCCAAAGAATTTCTTTCCTTTGTAATCACTGGAAAAGGATTTGAGGTTATTTCCAATTCCCATAATCTATCCTTCAGACTCTATACAAAGAAAATGAGACAAAATATTTGTAATTAGGTAAAACTGGTAAGACACACTAGTTCAACCCAGCTTTCAAGTTAAATTTTGACTTGTATCTCTAAAGATACTAACGTTATTTATATAAATAACACCGAAGTACATCTGCTTTGTGTGAGCTTTTCCCTCTCACTGAGATTTGGGGAATACCACTTAAGGGAAAAAAGCAATTTTAAGGTTATCACATAAGTGACAAAGACATTGATTTGACAAGAGAAGCTCAAGAGACCCAAGATGCAGCTGTAGAATTCCTTTTGCCTCTCTCACCTATGATTTCATGAAGCTTGGTATAATTAACACACTTCATGGGATTTAAGTAACATTTGTTGCTTCTCTATCGGAATGTAAATTTGAGAGTGATATGGATCTGCACAAGAGACGGGAACAACTGTTCTCTAGGTAACAACTTGTGCACTACTTCCCAACGCAGAAAGAGGTGACAGATACAGCATCAGTCAGGTTTTATTAGGGAGCTAACATATGTTTTATTGCAGCCACAAATGTTAAAACCAGATATGTCATAAAATTACCTAAAATTAAATAGTTTATTGTCATTTTGGAATTCTTAGCCTCCATTTTCTTAAAAGCTATACTAAATAATAGGGCCTGTTCTTGACAGAAAAGTAAATATATGTGGGTAAATGGGAATACAAGCTTCTAAACCATAAAAAAATCATTGTGTTAGCATCCACTGTTTAGACAGGAACAAAAGTTCTCAACGATAGGGAATGATTACTGATTGGAATGTGTGTGTGTTTGTGTGTGTGAGTATGTACACAATAAACAGTGATGCTACAGTCAAGCCGTCTAACACTGGGATTCATTCTCTTCTATAATAAGTTGGAGAATTTGATAAAAAAATCAATTAGTGAAATGACTTATTCCCCTGTCCTATATTTATGTAAAATAAAAGCAAGAGTTCCCATCGAGATGCAGTGGAAATGAATCCAACTAGGAACCGTGAAGTTGTGGGTTTGATCCCTGGCCTTGCTCAGTGGGTTAAGGATCCAGCATTGACATGAGCTGTGGTGTAGGTCACAGACATACTCAGATCCGGTGTTGCTGTGGCTGTGGTGTAGGCCAGCAGCTGTAGCTCCAATTGGACCCCTAACCTGGGAACCTCCTTATGCTCTGGGTGAGGCCCTAAAAAGCAAATAATAATAGTAATAATAATAAATTGTAAAAATACAAAAATAAAAGCAACAGAACCCAAATTCTTTACTTTATAGAAATGAGATAGTCCGATTTGTTCATCTTTTTCTAATTTTGAAATTTGTCTGTAAAAACATCCACCTACTAGAATACAGATATAGAAAATGATGCAAACAATCCATTATATGGTAGAACTTTTCAAATGACACTTTAATACAGGAACATACTTCAAGGTTATGTCTGTACTGCTTTTACTTAACAAAAAATTGAATGCAAGTAAATAAATGTACAAATGCACTTTCTAATATATGTATAATGTGTTTGTACTTTTATACAGTTATAATATGATAATGAAAGAGGGAATACTGTGCATATTATCTAATGCTTCAAGTATATATATATATATATATCCACACATAATATATATATTTATTTAAGCATATTACCTATAGTAGTTTTACAGATCAGGTTTCTTTTTCATTAAGACAAGAATAAATATAAAAATTCGGAAACATGCTACAAATCAAGCTTTCCTTAATGCATTCAGCTTTGGCAGGACCCTGATTCAAGAGAATGCTCCTACGCTTTTATACACATAAAAGTGTATTGAAGACTCATTTAGTCCATATGTCTCTTATTTTTATTTAACTGCAGACAAATTATTTTAAGCTTTCAAGATCATTTTAGGGTACTACAGCAGTACTTCTTTATATCAATAGTGGATTTCAAAAATAAATTATGAGAAATGTAGTGGCTAAGCTAACATGAATGGCATACTGAATAAAATCAAAGTCTCATTATCATACCACATGAAAAGGAGCTATGAGCCCCTAAGTAGAAATGGTGCTTTTAAATTCTAAACTTTACTCTATAGACCATATATCAAAGCTTATTGAAAAGGAGAAATCTACTAGAAAGAATAAGGAATGAAGTCTATGTAGAAGTTAAGTTTCTTGCAAGTTGTCAAAGGGAAGTACGCCACTACTGAAGTAAGTGGAGTGGAAAAAGGCAAAGGTAACACAGATAGTTCTACTCAGAGTGCAGATGCATGGAGAGATAAGAAGCTTGAACTACAACGTCAATCTATGCGCTGCTTCCTTCATGGAGAACATCTTGCTAAACAACATGACAGGGAAGTCCTGTAAACTTAGCAGTGAACTAAATGACTTAGCCGCTTAATATTTGGCTATAAGCCTCTTAACAGCTCATAAACCAGAAATAAAATCTAAGATAAGTAACTAGGCCACAAACATACTTGGAGTAGCCCTGCAAAGCATTTCAAGACTCAAATGATTAAAATATAACACTAAAATAGGTCATATGCTTGTCTAATAGAAATAAGTTGCAGAACAGAATATTAGAATTTTAGGGTATATGTATTTTTGTGATTTATTTGATAAATTGTATTTTTAACATAAAAATTTTAAGTAATAAATGTCTATTTGCAATGTATATTTCTTTTGGGGGCAGGGAAAATGGTACTTTATCTAATCTTGAAGAATTGTTTCTAATGAATTCTTCACACACTGTCAAATAACAAAAATAATAACATTTAGCAATGAGTTTGTTGCCCTTTATTTAAGGGAAGAAATCAATCCATGGATTGAAGGCCTCATAAACAATGGAGAAATTTTCCAAAAGGATTTTGGGCAAGAGCAAGTTTCGCATTCAAACCAGCAATGTGGAAACAGAGCATGACTGACTAGAAGTTTAGGGATTTCCTGGTAAGGTTAGAAAGTCCTTTCTCCTAGAGTAGATAAACTAGTTAAAGCTGAGTCGGAGGATTGTGGTTGGTGTATGTTAGTTTTCCTAATCAGTAAGGCATTTCCCCTAAGTGCAGGTTGATTTAGGTTTAGATCCATGATGTAGGTGGGGCCACTGGGGCAGCTTTCATAGTGTGGATCCCCATACAGGAATTTCTTTGTCAACATATACAAAATTTCTATAGCAAAACCTGAACTCTGGAAGAGTTTTTCTAATGTAATATGAAACATGTTCCTCCCATCATCTTTTGAGCCAACATTTGCTTTATATGTGTATTTTAGCTATGAATATTAGGTCATTCCATATGAAATCACACAATGCCAAGCTCTTAGTGATGATAAGTCTGAGGAATGTATTTTAATTTTTACACATTTGTTAAGTAACAACTAAATTTTAAGTGTGTTTATATTTTTTATCAACTATGAGAATCATTCTTGAAACACTTACCAGCTATGTTATCATTTACACAGTTTTGTGGTTCCCTGACACTTGAACAATCACCAGTATTGTTCAGAAGTCTGTGACTTACTCTGTGGTACAAAGTCAAATCTTTCTTCTGCAAACTTCATGTTAAAAATCAGAGAAAGAATGTTTGTTTTTATTTGTACAAATCCACATATTACCTCAAGATTTACTTAATCATACATAAGCTATATCATTTTTCAGACAATATAACTTTAACTTGAGTAGGATTTACTCCGTACTTATCCATTACTTAATAGCAAATGAGAGATTTACTATTTTATCTAACATAATATCCATTCTTCAATATTTAACAATGAAATTATGTGTATTTCTATCTCTAGATTAATGCGGGTTAGATCTTGGCTCTAGACTTCAAGTTTCCAGTTTATTTCAAACCATAACAAAAATTCCTCTTACATATGCATATTTAAGAATGTAGTCCAGATGGTCTGAAAACTCGCTAGTAGTGAGTGCATGTATTGGCCCTTCCAGTTTCAATTTTGAGATTTCCCGTGGTCATACTATCTTTATCTCATCTGACTGAGAACTCAAAAAGAGTTACAGCCTGCAGTAAATTTATGAGAATTATGTCGCTATTTTTTGAGGTAGATTAAATGTTTGATGCTGAATAAATGGGTTAAATAATTTCAGAAAGGAAATAAAACTCATTGTAACAGGGTCTCATATTGATCTTATGTATATTTTCTTCCAAGGTTTAGGCATGTCTAGGCAAGTACGGGGAATAATAGCGTGCCCTCCTGCCCTGTCCCCAAGCTTATTATTTTTATATAAAGGAATAAAAGACATCTTGAGAGAGAACTCACTTAGAAAAGACTACAAGTGCATAAGTGTAGCTAAAAAAAAAAAAAAATGTGTATAAGCTTTGAAAGAAGTTTTAATTCTCAGGGTATTATAGTGCCTAGCACTCATATTTTCCTGTTTCCATCTCCTGAATCATGAATCGATCTTAAATTGAGAAACCTGTAATATGAGAGTGAGAAAAAACCAAATCTTTGCTTTTACAATCCAGTGCACACTCTATGCAACTTTGAGAGAACAAAGTGGTATTAGGATTTCTGACAATGTCTGCAGGACTGAGAGTTAATACTCTCAACGTCTACAGCATCAGAAAACAGCACAGTATAACTAACTTCTTAGGCATGTTCCCCATTGTTGGCAAAGATATTAGCAGTCTTAATCAGGACCAATAATGGCCCCAGTGGGCACCAGCTGCTACCTTGCTGCTTCTGACATTGTCATCAATCGGTTGCAGAAAGAAAAGAGAAGTTTCAAAATTACATAGGGTAGAGTCAGGGAAAGACATATTTCTGATTTCTACTGTGACTTAGCCTACAACTCCCACCCTTCTTCCAGAGCCCATGGCTGGATAAATAAGTGATATATTATTATAATAGTGGTAGAAATAGCATATGGAATTAAAAATAGTATTCTTTGCTGCTTTATTTTGATACAAATTATATTTTATGGACTCAAATCAAATTATATGAATATTATAACTCTAAAATGTAAATAATATGAATATATTAACTTTTTGTTTGTTGTTATCCCAATAAAAATAAATATAAATATCATGAATGTTTATACACTATAATTAGGCCGTGTTGCTGTGGCTGTGGTGTAGGCCAGTGGCTACAGCTCCAATTGGACCCCTAGCCTGGGAACCTCCATATGTCACGGACGCAGCCCTAGAAATGGCAAAAAGAAAGACGAAAAAAACCAAAAAACAATGCTTGCTGTGTCTCCAGAGAAATGTCCAAAAACTCAATAAACATTAGTGAGTACAACTTATTATCTAATTTAAAGAAAAATAAAATTCAAAAACTTCATTTAATAAATACCAATTTAATAGCAAATTCATTTAGTACTTGGTACATAGGTACACAGTACACATTTAAAAATCTTTGTTAATTATATCCTATTAATGGATATAATAAAGGTAAGCCAGTCTGAAGTAAGCATAATACACAAATTTGGTTTTCCTTTGTTTTTAATCAATAGTTTCTGTTTTTTAGTTTTTTACTTCTATGTAAATTTGAATGGCAAGTCTTCTGACATAACACCATAACATTGTTCCATATAGGGAGATGTGACAATTTCTGTAGTTTCCTTTGTTTGTACTCCTCCCTCCCCAGACACTTCCAATTTCTAACATTTCCAACATTTCTACCCTCCCATTAGAATGACCTTCCCTCGAAACTCAGTAACTAGTGACCAGATTCATTTTAGTTATAAGAAAAAATATCTTTGAATTCTACTAAGCACACAATTTATTCAGAAATCCTTAATCAGAATTTCAGAACTCAAAGTGTTTAAATTAACTTATTCTTTAAAGATTAAAACAGATTGCCTATCAGAAAAAGGAGAACTTCAAGTGAACTTTCTACAAGAGGCTTAAATCACCAGGCATTGATAAAGACTTTGGGTAAGGAGAAAAAAAAATCTTTTCAATAAATTAAGTATATGTGACTCAAATATAGCATCATCTTATTCTAATTACATTTTATCACATAAATTAAAAATTTTTGAGTTTTTACTGCACCCAGAATGATTGGTTAATTATATCTGCTGGTTATGCAATTTTGTGGTGATAAAAAAAACCTATGCTCTTCTTTACTATAGTATCTTAATTGTTCATCTAAGCATCTAAAAGTTATCCCTTTAGTTGTATTTAATTTTTGAATTTCATAGTCAAAAATCAAATTATATTGCCCTTTAATATTTGTTTTTGATTCATGATTCCCTCTGAGAAAGGGCTCACAAAAAAGATAATCATAAGATATACATACTTATATATTATTTATATCTTTTATTATATATTACTTATACTTATGTATTATATATACTTATTATACCTGATAATTTGATAGTTATTTACATTCATTTTCAAAGCATGTTAACAAGTGATGTCACTAATTCTTTCTACTCACATACAGTATATTATTATAACACAGTATATTTTTATAATGCACTAGTCATTTTCATCGCTACTATTGGTTATACACTTTAATACTGAAAATCCTCTGCTTATAATGTATTTTCAGCTGTTTTAGTTTCCCAAATTGAATTTCCTTTGAAAAATCCCCTCACTAATATTTAGTTCAACTGTAGGGACCATGTATGTTTCCTAATACAGTGATTTGATTATGTTAGGTGTTTAACAATGCATATTTTTGAGATATATTAATATAATCTCAAACAGATTGTTCAGTAGTCAAAATTGCATATGCTCTCAAGATGATGTAGTAAAAAGATTTCTGTTACAAATGAGTAAAATGAAGGATCACATATAATAACTCTTTAAAGGATATATCAAGATACAAATTTTTTTAAAAATTAGAAATGGAGGCTTTCAAGAACATTAAGATTTGCACATGTTTTCTTTAAGCAAATGTGCTGTGGGTATTACTGATATACTTAAATGATTTCCCAACAAAAGAGAGAAGACTACACTGTTTACCCTGAGAAACATTTTACAAGCTACAACAATCTCGAAGGCAATGCTTTTTTGGGGATTTTTAACTATTCAGTAGTTAATTAATTAACAATTAATTGATATGTTAAACTGCTTTTAAAAATATCCCTTATTAGAATATTTACATGATTTTCCACTCAAATTTGCATACAATATACATGTCTCAGCATGAAGTTCTTTTTTTAAAAATTTTTTTTCCATTACAGTTGATTTACAGTGTTCTGTCAATTTCTTCTGTAAGACACACACACACACACACACACACGTATACATACATACATACACACACACACACACATGTATACATACATACACACACACATATATATATATATATATATATACATTATTTTTCTCACATTATCCTCCATCATGTTCCATCACAAGTGACTAGATATCCTGCTGTGCCATACAGCAGGATCTCATTGCTTAACCATTCCAAATGCAATTGCTTGCATCTACTAACCCCAAACTCTTTAATCATAGATCAAGCAAAGCTACAAGAAAGATAAAAAATCAGCGTTATGGATGGCATATTTTTTAAATTGTTGATTGAACTTTATAAAAATTAACAATTTCTGTTCTACAAAAAACACTGTTGAAAGAATGAAAGACAAGCCTTTGTCTTGAGAAAATATTTCCAATGCATTTATATATAAATGTTGAATATCTTATATCTAGAATAAAAAACTTTCAAAACATACTAATAAAACACACAACCCAATTATAAAAACAGTTAAAGATTTGAACAGACACTTCATTAAAGAAAATATACAAATGGCTAAGAAAAACATGAAAAGATGGCATCTTTAGTAATTAGGGAAAATGCAAATTAAAACCATGATGAGGTGCCATTATATACTTACAGAGTGGCTAAAATTAAAAAAAAAAAGAGTTTGATTATGCCAAAATCTTTCCGGATCAGAAGTACCATAACTGCCATCTATTGCTGGTGGGATTGCAATATGTAAAAGTCACCTTGAAAAATATTTTGGCAGTTGCTTACAAATTTTAAAATATACTTATCAAATGCCCCAGCAACCTCAACCCAAGAGCAATGAAAATTTATGCTTTTGCAAAAACACCATACACAAATGTTTGTAGCACCTTTCTTCACAATCTTCCCAGTGAAGACGACCTAACCTTCAGTGGCGAATACATGAACAACTGTAGCCATACAATGAAATACTACTCAGCACAAAAAAGAATAACCTAGTGATACAAAACAGGTAAATCTCAAATGTATTCTGCTAGGTAAAAAAGAGCCAGATTCCAAAAGCAGAATCATGGATTATATGACTCCTTTTATGTACCCTAGTGGACAACATATGATACAGAAATGATAGGAACAGGAAAAAAATTAGTGGTTACCAGCAGAACATACCACTGTTTTGCATATTGTGTTCATACTAGAAATCCTTGCTATGGAATAAGGCAGAAAAAAAGAAAGAAAGAAAGAAATGTCATACAGATTGGGAAGGAAGATATAAACTGTTTTTATTCTGAGATAACATCATTGTTTATGTAAAAAATCTGAAGGAATTGACAAAAAATATAAACTTCCTGGAACTAATAAACAATTATAGCAAGATTGCATAAGATTTATATACTAAAATCAACTGCTTTCTTATACACTAAGAGTGACCAAGTGGAATTTGAAATTAAAAACACAGTACCAGAATTCCCATCATGTCTCACCAGTTAGTGAACACAGCTAGCATCCATGAGCATGCAGGTTTGATCCCTGGCCTTGCTCATTGGGTTAAGGATCTGGCATTGCTATGAGCTGTGGTATAGGTTGCAGATGCGGCTCAGATCCTTCCTTGATGTGGTTGTGGTGTAGGCTGGTGGCTATAGCTCTGATTGAACCCCTAGCCTGGGAACCTCCATATGCTGCAGGTGTGGCCCTAAAAGACAAAAAGACCAAATAAATAAATAAATAAAATAAAAAAACACACTACCATTTGTATTAGCATCCCCAAAAGAAATATGTAAGAATAAACCTAATACAATATACACAGTATGTAAGTGACTAAACTCTAATGAACAAAATCAAAGAGAAACTAAATAATGGGGGAAATATGTATGAAAGCTCAATATTATCCTGATGTCAGTTCCTACCAAATTTTTCTTTTTTATTCTTTTTTTTTTTTTTTTTTTTTTTTTTTGCTTTTTAAGGATACATCTGCAGCATATGGAAGTTCCCAGTTCCCAGGCTAGGGGTCGAATCCAAGCTGCAGCTGCCAGCCTATGCCACAGCCACAGCAACTTAGGATCAGAGCTGCATCTGCGACACCTACACCACAGCTCAATGCCAAACCCCCAACCCACTGAGCGAGGCCAGGGATTGAACTTCAATCCTCATGGATGTTAGATTATTTCTGCCGTAGAACAATGGAAACTCCCTTCCTTTTACTTTTTTTTTTGCTTCTTCTCAACTTTATGTATATATTAAATGAAATCCCAATCAAAATCCCATCAAGCTATTTCCTGGATATGGACAGATTTATAATAAATTTTATATGGTAAGGCAAAATACTCCAAATAGTCAACACAATATTGAAAGAGAAAAACAAAGTTGGAAGACTGACACCACCTGACTCAAGACTTACCATAAAGCTACAATAATCAAGACAGTCTAGTATTGGCAAAAGAATAGACAAATAGGTCAATGGAACAGAATAGAGAGCCCAGAAATAAACCCACATAAATACAGTCAACTAGTCTTTGATAAAGAAGCTAAATAAATAAATAAATAAATAATGCAATGGAGCAAAGATAGTATCCTCAATAAACAGTGAGGGAACAACTAGATATTCATAGAAAATTGAATATAGACAGAGACACTATATCTTTACAAAAATTAACTCAAGATTAATCATAGACTAAATGTAAAATGCAAAACTGTAAATCTCGTATAAAGTAACATAAAAGAAAACCTAGATGATTGCAGGTATAGTGATAACATTTTAGATCCAAGACCAAAGTCATGGTCCATGAAAGAAAGAATTGTTAAACTGGACTTCATTTATATTAAAAAGCTGCAGTCTATGGAAGATAGTGTCAAAAGAATCAGAAGACAAACCACAAACTGGGAGAAAATATTTGCCAAAAAAAAAGTCTGATAAAGGATTGTTATTCAAAACACACAAACACTCAAAATTCAACAATTAAAAAAATGAATGAAAAAATGGGCCAAATATCGTAACAGACACTTCACCAAAGAATATGAATAGATGACAAATAAGCACAAGAAAAAATGCTTCACATCATGTATCATTAGGGAAGCATAAATTAAAATAATAATTAGATACCACCACACACTTGTTAGAGTGGCCAAAATACAGAACACTGACAACACGAAATGATGACAAAGATTTGGAGCAACAGAAACTCTTATTTACTGCTGGTGGGTATGCAAAATGGTACAACTACTTTGGAAGAAAATTATGACAGTTTTTTACAAAACTTAACATATTCTTACCCTACTATTCAGCAATCACACTCCTTAGCAGTTATTCAAAGGAATTGAAAACTTATTTCCACAAAAGTCTACACTCAGATATGTAAAACAGCTTTATTAATTATTGCCCAAACTCAGAGGAAACTAAAATGTCCTTTGGTAGGTGAATGAATTAATAAACTGTTGTAACTCCAGACAATGGATTTTTTTTTTCTTTTTTAGGGCTGCATATTTGGCATATAGAAGGCCTGGGCTATGGGTCAAATTGCATCTGCAGCTGCCAGCCTATGACACAGCCACAGCAATGCTAGATGCAAGCTGCATCTGCAATCTATGCCTCAGCTTGCAGCAACACTGGATACTTAACACATTGAGTGAGATCAGGGATCGAACCTCCATCTTCATGGACACTATGTTGGGTTTTTAACCTACTGAGCCACAATGGGAACTCCTGGACAATGGAATATTATTCAGCACTAAAAATAAATGTTATCAAGCCATGAAAAGACATGGGAGAATCTTAAATGCATATTGTAAGTGAAAGAAGCCATCTGAAAAGATTACATCATGTAAGATTCCAACTATGTAATATTCCAGAAAAGGCAAAACTATGGAGACAGTAAAAGATCAGTAGTGCTAGGGTGAGGAGTGGGGCGGGGGGAGATGAATAGGCAGAGAACAGAAGATTTTTAAGATAATGTTTATACTCTGTAATGGTGGATACATGTCATACATTTGTCCAAGCCCATAGACTGTACAAGAATGAACAGTAATGAAAGCTATGGAATTTGAATAATTATGATTTGCCATTGTAGGTTCATTCTTGGTAACAAATGGACCATTCTAGTGAGTGATGTTAATGCAGGAGGCTCTGTGTGTGCTGGGACATGAGTACACAGGAAATCTCTCAATGTTGCAGTGAACCTAAAACTACTCTAAAATTTTTTAAAAGAAAAAAAAAGAAGCAAATAAAAGAAGTAGATCGTATAGTATAAAAATTCCTGTAGTTTAGGTATATGCACAATGCAGTTAGAGCAGAAAGTAATGCTAAATATGTCTGATATCAAACAAGTTATTTCTGATTAAGACAATTTACTGTAGACTTAAGTGTCCTCTGATTCAGACAACTCCAAAGAATGATACAAATTTTAACAGTTCCAGTTGTTATTTCTTGATCAAATCTCGGTAAATTATTTTTCTTTATCCCAGGTTACTGGACCACTTGCAGAGTGACCCTATAAGAAAACAATCTATTTTATCATTGTTTAATCCACCATTGCCTAAAAGTAATTGTCCATGGAGTTCTTAAAAAAAATTGTGTCTGGGGATATCCTGCTGTGGTGCAGTGGGTTAAGGAGCTGCCGTTTTCTTTTCAGAGGCTTGTGTTGCTGCTGAGTCTGTACACTCGGCTAAGGATCTGGCATTGCTACAGCTGTAGTGTAGGTTGTAGCCGTGGCTCAATTTGATCCCTGGACAAAGAACATATGCCAGGGGTGTAACCAAAAAAAAAAAAAAAAAAAAATTTGGTAGTAAAATCATGCTGAGAAATAAATGTCAATCACTTCTACATAGAAACTTAAATATATGCTTTGCTGTTTATTTACAAAAATATTTTGAATTGTGGTCCATAGAATTTTCTGATTTTTGACATCTCTGCTCTGATCACTGAATCACTTTTAATTACTACCTTAAAGATTTTTAAAATGCAATATGAAAACTTTATGTTTGATCAATTAAATTAATTGAAAAACTTGTGGAATAACTGCAATGTGATAGGTCTTATGTTAAATTCTAAGATAATAATATAGCATAGAGGCTCATTGAGGTGGATAGCAAAGCTGGCGTGAAATACATATCCTGGTTGCTATGGTATTCTGAAGGAAAGAAACTGAATAAAGTCATAAATAAAGGGACATGTCAAATGAAAAAACCATTTTTTTTTTTTGTCTTTTTGCCTTTTCTAGGGCCGCACCCAAGACCTATGGAGGTTCCCAGGCTAGGGTTCTAATCGGAACTGTAGCTGCCAGCCTACGCCAGAGCCACAGCAATGTGGAATCCAAGCCGTGTCTGCAACCTACACGACAGCTCATGGCAACGCCGGATCCTTAACCCACTGAGCAAGGCCAGGGATCAAACCTGCAACCTCATGGTTCTTAGTCGGATTAGTTAACCACTGAGCCATGGCAGGAACTCCTAAAGGAATTTTTTAAATAATCCAAAATATTTTATTTCTGAACTATACCTCACTGGAAGAACTTTTATATTTTATCTTTAATTCCACGGCTCATTATTGCTTTGCTATCAGATAATTCAATAAGCTGTCCTTCAGAGAAGTCAAAGTCTTGTCATCTATACTCTTTCCCCTCCCAAGATCCTGATTTCTATTTGTACACTGAATAGGAAGATTTTGTCTTCTTTTCATAAGCTCTTCATTCCAATTATTTGCTAAAATTATATCTTCAAGTACAATTCATCTTAAACACCACTTTATTTTATTTCAAAAATTATGAATAACTCAATCATCACAAATCCAGTGGACATGAATACAATGAACTACACTGAAAATTTCAGTGTTATTATCAAAATTATTAAGTTTTAAATAGATTTCTGTGAAAATTTAGTCTCCTCTGGGACAAAGCTGTCTCCAAGCTATAGATTTGAGCAGTGCTGTAATTTGTGGCTAGAACGCGGGTGTGCTCACCCCATTTGGTTTAGATCTGACAAAACATGCCTGACACATTAGGGTGAAAAGACATAACACGTTGCACACCCTCTTGAGGAAAATGCTTCAACTAAAAATGATTTTATTGTGTTATTTTCTTTTCTTCCTTTTGGTTTTCCTTCCTATGCCATTTATTCTGATGGGATTTAACTTTGAAAGCTGGAAACTTAACTCCCTTTTGTAGACTTAGCTTAATTTATTTGACCTATTTTGCTGCCTTGCTTTCAGTTTTAGTTTCCTGGGTAGACATGTGCAAGACACTGAGGATTGTTGTTCAACTTTAAATCTGCCACCTGATTTCCTGAAATAATCACACCTACTGTTTTAGTGTCCTGGTGAAAATGGGGCAGGGTTTCCCATTTCTAGACAGCTATTCATAGAATCATAGGATAGTAAAAACCTTCAGAGGTCATCTGTTTTCTTAGTTTGCTAGAAAGTTTTTTTCTTCCTCAAATATTTCAGGACAAGAGAATCACAAAACTTAGCCTTGAATCAATTCTGGACCACATAATCATAAAAGTCAATTGCCCTTCCTTCATCATGATATATGGAGGATATAGTATTGCATCCAGTTGCTAAAACAGGGTCAATATTTCTACAAAACCTGAAAAACTTCGCAAGAATTTAATGGTATTGATTCTATAAGTAGCACCATGTAAAAAATAACTAGATAGTCAGTTGACTGAACATATCCTGGACAAGTGATATTACTAGGTCAAATAAGTTGGATTTTCTAAAATAACTAAGAATGAGATATCTATGTCTAACATCTAACAAACACAAAGCCTGGAATTTTTTTTTTTTTTTTTTTTAGTCTTTCTTTTTTGTTATTGAGTAGCCATTGAGGCTACATCATGATTAAAGAACGGAAAATAAATCATAGAAACCTAAAGCTGAAAGGGATATTGAGGATAGAATAAAACTAAGACCTAAAATTTTTAGACAATTGATCCAAGTTCACTTGTAACTAATGAGCAAAACCATGACTCAGATATCACAAGTTAACATGATCTAGTTCAAAGAATAAACTGAAGTTAGGGCAAATAAATAAAATGGTTCCAAGAACAGGCAAATCTGCTCCTTAATTTGTTATCAAAACAAAGTAGTAAAAGAAAATACTTCATCGGTGAGTCACGGCTCATGTTTGGATAGTCAGAATAACTTTTCACTGATTTGCATTCTTCATGGTTGGTCAGAAAGGGTTGTGGCTGCTAATCAAAGCAGCAGGGCTGGAAACCATAGTGGATGAAAAGTGAAGACAGGTGAGTATCTGGATGAGTTTCAAAGGGATCTTGGAGTAGATCCTAATGGACATGAGTGCAGAATAGACAAACCTTGAAACAAAAAAATTACATATTCTTATTAAGTATTTAAAAATCTGTTCATTAGTATATTTTTCACAGTTTGATACATGCATTACCAGAATATTTCTTGCCATGCTTATTGGGTATCTTGGATTCCTATGTAGATCATCGTTTTGTTTTGTTTTTAAAAAGGGCTACACTTATGGCTTATGGAAGTTCCCAGGCTAGAGGTCAAATTGGAGCTGCAGCAGCCAGGCACAGACACAGCCCCAGCAATTCCAGATCCCAGCTGCACCTGCAACCTACTCGCATCAACATTGGATCCTTTAACCCACTGAGCAAGGTCAGAGATCAAACACATATCCTCATGGATACTAGTCAAATTCTTAACCCCCTGAGTGACAACAGGAACTCCTAGATCATCCATTCTTTAGAGATTTGTCAGGGGATTTCTTGCCATCCCTTTTTGCATGTGGCTTGTGATAATGCATTCAGGAATTCAGAAGTTTTGAGTTCAGAGTTCAGAGATACTGTCTATGTGTGCTTTATCTTAAAACATGAATTTTGCTACTAAGGATGATAATAATTTTGTTTGGCCAACTTAGTATTTTATACATATTTATCTTATCTATCACTGATTAGCTGGATATCTAAATCACATAGACATAAAATTAAGATAGGAACAAATGCTTTATACATTCTGTCTCTTACATTTACTTTAATTCATCTACTATTTTGTTTCCCTTTTAGTCATTTATTCAGAAAAAAAATGATAAGACCTAAAAACATTGCTTCTCTGATGCAGTTTATTTATTTATTTTTCTTTGTGTAGAACCAGTAATGGCTTGCAGGATACAGCAAATCACAATCGAGCTATATTGGAAGCATTTTTGAACTAGTAGACACATGGTTAATCTAAAGCATGAATGTATAGAATATGAATAGTAATATATAGTGACATTTACTTGTCATTTTATTTGGAAAGAAAAACTAGCCCTTCGGAGACTTGGAAAATGGAATATACAAACATAAGAAATAGAAAATGATTAATGTTTCCTAAGCAGATCACTCAAATTTTTAGATTCACAAACATCAGATTTTCAAAGAAAAAATGAAATATTCAATAAGTATTTCTCGAGAATTTCCTGGGCATGAGCTTCTTTGCTATATGCTGCAAAGCATAAATAAAAAAGTAATATGCAATCACATTCTAATAACATATTACAACCTATAAGACCATAAGAGAACCTTATAAATAAATAATTGTTTTTAAAAAGGAAAAATAGGTAAAGTGCTAGTGATAAGTAAAGTTCTATGGAGTTCAGGCTTTACAGCTGCTTTTCAAAAACCTCTTTGGAGAAGCAGTTAATAAAATTAAAACATTTCTTTCTTCTGTGTATCACACAGAAGACATTAGAGTGTACATTGTCTGTTGTAAAGAGAATAATAGGATGAGGTTGGGTGACAGAGAGATGGCAGTGAGAAGTATTAGGAAGAGGGTAAGTTGAGCAGGTGAGAGATCCAAATATTGGAAAAACATAGGGGTGGTGATGAATGCAGTCAGAAAGACAAAAATAGGGACCTGAAGAATCCAAGAAACAAGGAAGAAACATGAAAGGTGCCTGCAGCACAGTCACAAAGGATGGTTATAGGCATTTAGGTGAACAGTCTCCAACAAGTCATCCTACTCCTCTAAGCTTTTGTTCTCATCAATGGTAAGAGCCAAAATTCAGTAAACATTTTTGGAACTTCTGCTTTGTACCAGGTATTTGTCCATCCTTGAAGATCCAAATCTAATTGAGTTGTGGTTTCTGATTTTTTGTTGTTGTTGTTTATTTTGGGTTTTTTTTTTTTTGCTATTTCTTGGGCCGCTCCCGCAGCATATGAAGGTTCCCAGGCTAGTGGTCGAATCAGAACTGTAGCCACCAGCCTACGACAGAGCCACAGCAACGCGGGATCCGAGCCGCCTCTGCAACCTACACCACAGCCCACTGGCAATGCCGGATCGTTAACCTACTGAGCAAGGGCAGGGACTGAACCCTCAACCTCATGGTTCCTAGTCGGATTCGTTAACCACTGTGCCACAACAGGAACTCCATGGTTTCTGCTTTTAAGGAGGCCAAAATCACTGGATAATATCAAAATAAAATTTGTGTTCTGAAACTCAAAATACAAAATGAGGAGTTTGTGGTTAGTAGATGCAAACTATTACATTTAGAATGGATAAGCTAGGAGGTCATACTGCATAGCATAGGGAATTTTATCCAGTCTCTTGGAATAAACCATGACAGAAGATAATATAAGAAAGGGAATGCATACATACATATGTGTATATATGTATGTACTTATGCATATATGACTGGGTCACTTTGCTGTACATGAGAAATTTGCACAACATTGTAAACCAGCTATACTTTAATAAAAAATTAAAATAAAAATTAAGAAAATAACAAACAAAAAATTATTTAATAAAAGGAATCAAAATCAGTTGAATTTCCATAGTACACCAGATTTACAAAGTGAGAAGTAGTAAAGTACAAGAACTTTCAAGTCAAGAAAGGTCTGGATTCAATTCTGTTTTAGTCACTATTTCCCTGGTAGAAGCCCAAACTCTGTTGATTTGTTGTTTCTTCTCCTAGAAAATATGAATAATTCTCATGCAGTAAATAAATTAAATGCTATTTATGTATCCTTTTTTCTTTGATTTTCTGTTTAATAATTTTTATCCTAGGGTCCAGGACAATAACTTGTCCAGTAGGCATTCAATGACTATTTGTTAAATAGTGTTTTCTGAAAGATCAAGGAATATGATGCGTACAAAGTGCTCAGGCAGAGGGAACAGTATATAGACATACTAATGAAAGATAACTATTATTTTAAATGTAAAAATATTGCTGATACTTCTGCGATATTGCTGGCTTTCAGCTATGATATCTGTTGTTTGTGAAGAAATAAAAGTTTTACGGAAATATAGATTTGGATACTATGCAATGAAAATGTTTTTATTTATTTTATTCTTTAAACATTGAAGTACTAACTGGAAAGATAAATGACTTGCCCATTGATTGGGAGTGATTTTTCCTAGCAACTTAAGAAAGTTGGAAATCTACAATTCGCAGGGAATAATAGCAAACTTAAATTTAAAAGAACATTTAGTGAAGTCTTAACAAACAAAACACCTGAATTTTCTATTACCCTTTTTTTTCCTGAGAATCAGCACACATGAAGTTACATTTATTATTCTGTGGGCCAACGCATTTCTCAGAGACTGATGATTTACTTAGTGGTGTCTTTTCATTTTCAGGAAAATCGTTTAAAAAATTCAGATAGGGGAACTTAGATGAAGCTCATAGAATTTGCATGTTACCCTGTCAGGTTTAAAGTTAAAGCACCAAATATGAAATAGTAACTCTTTACAAAGACAGGCTAAGCCTTCCTCAAGAAGATGAATAATTATTAATAATATTGATCTGCTTCTGATTAAGCAGATAGACCGGGATAAATTAAAAATAATATTGGGCATTAGTGATGGATTTTCCCATTTTAAAATATACTGTATAGTCCATTTACTCACACTTTATAAGCGACTGAGGCCTAGAAATTTCAAATGACTGGGAAAATTCATAGAGTTTTTTGTCGTATGAAAACAAGCCCTGCATTTCTACTGCTTGTGCCCCTAAGACACCATTACCTTCACCTTGGAGAACACAAACATTCCTTCCGCCTTGCCTGTTATCTCCCCCAAACAAGATATTCTTGTCTATGCTGAGACATCCAGTTATTTTCAAAGTTAAACATTTTATCAAAAATACCCTTCGTTGGTTGAAAGCATTTCTTACTTATTCATTTATGGAAAAAATAACTAGCAAATGTATTATCTTTCCTCATGTAGTAAATTATAGTATACATTCTCAGTTTATCACCATTGGTCTAATTACTAGCTGATATTTAATGCTGAGGCTTACCAATTGCTACACCTTAATAAATAGCAGCTATGAAAAGAAGGAAAAGAAAAAGAATGTGGAAAAATAAACTCTATTCTTTTGTTGGTACTTAGCTCATTTATTTTGACAAGTGCAGTTTAATTTTAACAACTGGCTTAATCAGCCTTAATGCTGACTCACTCCAGGGAACACTGAAGAGAAAGCCAGAATCATCAACTTGAGGGCAGAAAAGGTCTGTGCTGCCTTGTGATAGAAGACAGAATGTTTATGTTGCGTCTGTGTCTTTGATGATAGAGTTTTTCAGAGTAACAATCAAAATATTTACTGAGCACCTTCTATGTCTAAAGAGCTATGAGAACTGTCACTAGAAATATTTTTGTGATTTTCCTTTTCCATGACACAAATAAGATGTTAGATATTTATGGAAAAAATGTATTGTTTTTCTCCCTTTCTTTCCAAGTTCAGACAATTCCCTAGTCCATTTCTGAAATTTACCTTACTATTCTGGTTATGATAAAGGCTCCAAGTCCTTACTGATTTGAAGATATTTACTTGCTGTCTTCTTTGGATGATAAAATGGAGTGTAATGCAATCCTAAGGGACTGCCACTCAAGATAATAGAAAGACAAGTTGGCCTGCAACATTTCAAACTTCAGATGGTCAAAGATATTGAAAATTAAATTTATAGGAAATGCTATTATAAAATGCCTCTAAATGTCAAAAATTGTTACCAAGTGTTAAATCATGTCGCTAGGAATATATAGACAATAAGCAATCAGATACTAATGTGTAAATAAATAAATAAATAATAAATAATGTTAAGAAGACTTTTTTCCCTCTCAGGTTGGATATGGAACATACCCAGAGGATTTACCATACAGCATGAAGCATACCATAAAGCACTGAGCGATTCTTGAAGTTAAGAGAGTCACTGTGCCCTTGTCCAAGTCCCTGGCAAGATGGTACGAGTGACTAGCAATATATTCACATGATGACACATTTCTGTAATTTTAGTCAGTGGAGTCCACTGAATTGCTCCACTTCAATGTCATCACACTTTCCCTTGTAATAGTGGACTTGGAGTAACTGTGGGCATGACTGGAATCTTTCAAAGGGAAGCGGAGTTGGAAATACACTTAATTTGACTGACTTGTGTGGTTCATCACTTACTTCTTATAGCTAAGTTATTTCCAGTTGCCCTAATGTGAGACAGTTTTCCAGGAAATCTACCACCCACTACTTGAACTCTTAAGGCAAGTATACCACTTTAGGACTAACGTACAACCAAGTGGACATATTTCCTTTCCCCAGTACTGTAGATAGAGGGATATCGGCAATGAAGCCGAAATAAGATGTGATATAAATGGAGCGAAGAGTTTGTGGAAAATTCTTCCAGTAATCAGACCAACAAAATTACAATTAGATAGTTTTAATACCTAGTGGAAACAGAAATCGTCATGAATAAGATCAATAATGTAACATATATGATTAAAAATGTATCATACACTAAAAAAATTTTAATTTATTTCTGCATGAATTTAACACAAATTATTCTAACAGCAAGAAGTAAATTGCAACAAAAAGTTTCAAAGTGTAATAAAATTATTCATTCAAATATTTCAAATAGAAATAATAGACTTAAATTATTTGGTAATATGTTAATAAAGACTGTAGAATATATACATATGCTGGAAATATTTTTCATTGAAATATTTCAGTTTCTCTCTAAATAATAAAATAAATGAACATAATATGGAACTGATAGTATATCCCTAAACACAAATGACTACACACTAGTTGAATTAAAAGTGTATTTGTTATTACACAAAAACATGTTTAAAGCTTGGGATTTTATATAAAAATTAGATATGAATATGCTACACACTATTAATATCAGATATAAAAGAAAAACTAGAGATTTAGAAGAAATAAAGTTGGCTTCTAGCTTTTACGATTAAGATTAAAATTTGGGTTAAGATTTTATGAGTAGAATTTGTGTTAAAAATTTAACAAGGAAAATGTAGACACAAATAAAATTTTAATAAAGGTCAAAGTTGGTTCTGAAGGGAAGTAATTTGTAGATAATTTGTAGATGAGGTATATGATATTGAGTAGTTTGATCTTAAATATTTTATACATATCTTTTAGACAGTTGTGGAGTCAGGCTATTCTTGAGACGGTTAGTCACATAACTAGTGCTATAATTTTATGAATTTTTTAAATTCTAAGGACAATACATGTGACTGCATGAAAATCTGATATGAAATTAGGGACTAGATCTATTTTTTGGATGATGGAGCACAATGCATTAATTTCAAGATCATTTTCCTCCATTATATTCTATGATTGAAATTTACTTATGTAAATAACATATAAAACTCTATAAGATGTTCTGAATTTTATTATTATCATTGTTTAAAAGCAAAACATTGTAATAATGATAATTTATTTATAAAAGCAAAAAATGTATTTTAGTTGTTAACAACGTTATACCTTACAAATAATATTTATAATGTATTAAGAATTAGACTAATTTTCCAATACTTATTCTGTAAAATTTCAAAGCCAATATTTACGTGTTTATTGGTACATTTTTAGATTTTAAAAGAAATTTTAAATTATTTTTCTTATATATTTGCTCTTAGTAGTCAGCAATAAATCTAATAATTAGATTTTTTTCAATCCTCAGTGACTCTTTTCAACAGAATTTTTTTTTTTTTTTCATTTTAGGAAGTTCCTAGGCTAGGGGTAGAATCAGAGTGGCAGATTCAGATCTACACCACAGCCACAGCAACGTGGGGCCTGAGCCATGTCTGCTACCTACACCACAGCTCACAGCAATGCGGGATCCTTTACCCACTCACTGAGTGAGGCCAGGGATCAAACCTGCATTCTTGTGGATACCAGTTGGGTTTGCAAACCACTGAGCCACAAGAGGAACTCCCTCTATTCAACAGAATTTGAGTGTTGGAGATTTTAAAAGTTTTCCCTCCAAGACAATATGACTATGCTAAAAAAATAAACTTAGGGGTAGTTGTTAAGTTTTAAATAAAGTCAGACTCCTGAGAATCACATCACAGATGCATGAATAAAATGATAACATGCTCATCCATGTTTACATTTATGTATCCATGTGTGTTATGGGTGGCATACATTATATCCTTAAAAATAAAATATAATTTGGCTAACACAGCATATTGTTCAACCTTGTCCTCAAACTATAAATTTGACAGGAATTTTATACTCTAGATTTTGAAAATTAGTAATAACACACATAGAGCATTCAATTATTTATTGTATGTTTTCCTGCTATGCTTTTCATTGAAGATCATACACCCCTCCTAAAACAGCAGACATTTAGCTGGTGGGGGAATTCTTATCTAATTCGTAACAAAGAATGTTGAATATAAATTCCATTTATAATTGGACTAGTGGCTCCCTTAAGAAATCCTTTTAAGGTTCTATGACTTTGACAAGAAGTAATTCAATAAATACTTACCAAATTCCCTACTGTGTGTAAAATATTATGATAACAGTAGGGAAGAAGCATAGAAACAAACAAGAAATAATCCTTTATTTCTATCATATGATTCAGAACAGTACTAAGAAGCAGTAGGTATGTAAGTCAAATACTAAAAGGGACTTAGAGTAAGGAGTAGAAGAAGACTATGTCAATCTGTTTATATTTATATTTGCCCTGCTAATCTAGTCAATCTATATCAGGGAAAGGGGTGAGCAAAGAGCAGCAGTTGGCCATTAGACCTGAGCTTTAAATAACTGAACAAACTGGCATTGGAACATGTCAGCCATTATTGACCTTTCATTTTGTTCCTTCTGCAAGGAATGATGGAAGGAAGGAAAGGCTGGGAGTTTCAGAAAAAGGACTCCACACTGAATCATTTAAAGATGTAATTTCTAATTAATTGTGGAATTAAATTTAAACAAAAATGACCTGATAATTGAGTAATTGAATTTCTATCCCTGTAGTGCTCATGTGTCCGATAAAGCAAAGCATCACTTTATGAGCTGTATTTATTCTCACCCCTTTTAAAAGTTGAACAATTGCCATCAGTCTCTTTCCTTCTAATTTCTATAGCATTTAGTGCCAAAATTATTTAACATTTCTTATATTAAATGTCATTTTTGCTTTCTTAATATATAGTTCCAATTGTGTGAGTAACTGACCCATATTCAAAATATATAAAGACATCCACTATTTCTGGTGAAGCAGGCTGATTTTCTTATAACTTTCCATTACTTATGCTTCTAAACATTGGTTTTTCTTTCCTTTTTTTCTTTTTAAATTTACTTAAAGCCATAGATCTTTACTATGCAAATGTACTTTATCTATCCCTTGGTTCTTTGCCATAGCTATTGGCATTCTCTAACTTTACAAAATATAGAATTAATACTAGTCTCCTAATAAGTACCGTTTTTCTATAACTACTTCTATAATACACTAACTTAACAAGTTTAAGAATTGAAATATCAGCAGTTTTTGTATGATCACAGTTTTGACTCTGTGTATTTGTTACAATATTACCTGGGTGAATAAACCCAAATAATATGTCAAAATCCTTGGATGTGTGCTTAAATAACATATGGATCATTAAAAAAAATAATAGGCACAAATAAATATAACTACTCTGTAAAATAGAAAAGAATGATTTCTTCTGGTGACAACGTAGTTAGATTTTGACAACACACTAAAGGGACGTGACAATCACTCTGTGAAGGTAGTTATAAAAAAAAGATCTCAAATACTCAATTGTAAATGTCTCACCACTAACTTGTAAAAAGAAAACCACAATGGAATTTTATAATTTAGTTGTTCTTATTTCTTATTTTAATTTTATTGATCAATGTTTTGTGGCAATATGTAGCAAACTATCTATTACTCATTTTTCTCTTTTCTTAAGAAATATTCCTAAATAAAGTATTTAATAATCTTTTAAATTTCTGTCTTTACTACATGTAAATTTAAGATTAAACATTTTAATCTTTGCACAATAAATATCATTGATTTTCCTTTAGTGAATCTATCACACCTAGAAATCTTTCATCTGTGTCTTAATCTTCTGCATTTCTTTGACCCCTGATTACATGAACTCAAGAATCTAGGTATGAAACTATGCAATGATATGAGAACTGCTTTCTGTGACACATCTTTGCATAGGATGCCCACTCTGTACTCATCCAGATGTTAATATTTTGGAAAATGCATGTCACTAAATAGAAGTCCCACCTTAAAAGAATGTGCAGTTCTGACGAACATGGAAATAGGAGAACTATTCCTTCTGATGTTCAGACATGGAAGGACACACTGAATCTGGTAGGCCTGAATTTCTAACTTGTATATCATTTACTACCAACACACTTCAAGTGCCAGTGTTCTTGCATTTAATATAAAACTCACCTGGCTCATCAATAAATTTTGGTTTTCTATTTATGACAAAATGTGCATGTTGATTTACCTAAAAGAAAGACAGAGACATTTATGTAAGGCAAAATACTGAAATCAGTATGTATTAAATGTGTACCAAAATGCTATTTGAGTAAATTTGTTAAAGCTGATTCTGTATATTGGGATTGTTTGGGGTAAACTCAGAGGAAGTCAAATCATTTGGAAAAATATCAAATAAATTAGGATATACATATGGAAAATACGATCTTGTAAACAATCCATATTTACAACAGTGTGCACTGCCTGACTGCCAATCTGCTGGTGGGATTTATGTATCCTCTTTGCACTTATGTGTTGTTTCATCTCCTTCTTACCATCAAATAAAGAGAGCTGTGATGGTTCATTGTTACATGAATAAATATTGCTTTCTTAAAGGTGAATCAAGGATTTTAACTCTCAGTCTATGAAATAAATGAAAAGTGAAGAAAATTGATATACAATTAGTCTCATCAATGATTCTCTCTGTTGTGGTCTTATTTTAAAACTTTTACTACTGAGTCAATTTAATGTTTCATTAAACTAAAATGTACTTACATATATAACTGAATAATTTATTAAAATGGGTATTTTCTAGCAAAGAATGCTTATTTAGGCTGAAATCAAATGGCAAATTATGATTCTCTATCCATGTTGTGTAGGTAAAAAACACTATCAAACTATTGTTCCCTTGTTTTAATAAGGAATTCCCTTTGTCCCTGGCTTATTCTAAACTAGTTCATTGGAATTTCCCAATGAATAGGAATATTTTTGTAATTCATAGTAGATGCTTAGAATTATACTAGTAATTTATGTCATACAATATAATATGGAATGACACAACAGTTTATGCTAACAAGGTGACTCATGATGGGACCCTGCCTGAGGCCACACGATATCTTTCTGATCTCTTGAGGAAAGGGGAAATGAAGATAAAGTTCAACCCAGTGGGCAATGACTCAATAAGTCATGATATGAAGCCTCGATAAAACTTTGAGCACTGCAGATCAGATGAGCTTCCCTAGTTGGCAGTCTTGTGTGTGTTGTTACATGTTATGTTGGGGAGGAGGCAATAGTCTGTGACTCCACAAGGGAAGAGTGACCAGAAGCAGCAAACTTTGCTGTTCTCCCAAACTCTGCCATATGTGTCATTCCCTTTAGCTACTTCTAATTTGTATCCTTTACTTGTAATACACATAACTGTGAGTGTAATAGCTTTCCATGTGTTCTGTGAGTGTCTAGCAAATTATCAAAACTGAGCGTAGTTTGGAAAACCAGAAACCTGTAGTTGGTAGTAGTCTTGGGCAGACCTGACAGTGTAGAAAACTGCCCCTCAACCTTGCAGTTTGGTTAACTCTAGATACTCATCAAGCCAAACTCTGGTAGGACCATTTTTTAAAATTTTTAAAATATATTATAGTCAAATGAGTAATCAAGATATGAATAAAATTCTGTATTACTTTTGAATAGAGTCAACTGGTAGCCTTGCAATATAAAAACTCAAGTATCTTCAATTAATTGACTTCTATAATAATGTACTTTATTTTCTTTTATCAAAAACTATGACAGATATAATCCTTGACCTAGGAACTCCATATGCTGTGGGGCAGTCAAAAAAAAAAGAAAAAAAGGAGTTCCTGTCGTGGAGCAGTGGTTAACGAATCCGACTAGGAACCATGAGGTTGAGGGTTCAGTCCCTGCCCTTGCTCAGTGGGTTGACGATCCAACATTGCTGTGAGCTGTGGTGTAGGTTGCAGAGGCGGCTTGGATCCTGCGTGTCTGTGGCTCTGGCGTAGGCCAGTGGCTACAGCTCCGATTCGACCCCTAGCCTGGGAACCTCCATATGCCGCGGGAGCGGCCCAAAGAAATAGCAAAAAGACCAAAAAAAAAAAAGAAAGAAAAAAACATATATACGTTTTCACAGTTTAAAAAATTCCAATATTTGAAAAATCATGTGTAAAAACATAATTTAAAATATATTTGCTTAAAAATATTGTGTGTTTAACAGGTTTAAGAAAAATTTTAGATTTAAAAATCTTATCTGTGTATCCAAGGCATGGTTTTGGTAATGTTTGACATACTAGTTTATTTTTCAAGATAATTCACATACTAATACTCCCATGAGATGGCCTAACTTTTATTATAAGATGTCTTATGGTGAATAGGGGAAAATAGATTCTGAATAATATTACCTCTAATACATAATGTTAATAAGCAAACATATAAAACAATTAATTTTTAAATAAAAAGTGAAATATTTAGTAAGTACTGAGTGATATCTTAAACAACATTAGTGAAATAACCAGGACCTGGCATGAAGACAATATTGCTGAAAGATTCTTGGAACAATAGCATAATAAATGGGCATTCTATTGGCTATCATTTTAAGAGACAATTACAAAACACGAGAAAATAAGAAAATCTTTCCTTTTTGTTTAATTTCACTTGTGAAGCAAAAACTCATATCCTTTTCCAGTAGGCAAAGGAAAATACTCATTTTTATTTTTGAATTATCAAATTTTCCATTTCCTAGTGGCTTTTTCAGTTTAGATAGTGATCTTCAGATCTTTGCAGTGTGAAAAGACAAATTGCTTAGATGGGAAGTGTTCCAGAAAATGAGCTACAATACTTGACCCAGTGTCAAGCTGGAGTCTGGCTGCTTTTTACCACTTTAATGATGCTAACCTTCAGTTATGATGGGAAAATGGAATATATTTCTTAATGGAGACATGTTCTTCAGTATCACAAAACCTAGATGTTATGCACGAGGATAAATGACAGCAGGAAAGAGATTTTAACCCCGATAGCTTCAGGCCAAAGAGTGAGCTCTTACATTAACATCAACACTATAAGCTTTTAATTTCCAAAATGAGAATGTGAAAGATTTGGCTAAATTATTTTAAGAACAAGCTTCTTTTTCTAAAGTCACAAGAAATTACTAGAAGACAAAGTAAGTTACCTTTTAAATATATGAAATAAAATGTTTCCTTTTGAAGTTAAATTACCCAAATATCAATAATTGGGTAAAGTATTAATGATTTTCTGTTAGTTAAAATTAGTAGTTTAAAAAAATCTTGCCAAACATGGCAGGAACAAGAGCAGATGGAGTTAAGACGATGCAGTAATTTCTGTCTAAGCTCTTGGATACATTAGCAAATAATCAAACATTTTAGAAAAATTGAAATATGTTCTGGTAAGAGATGTGAAAGACTGCCAGTTTCAAGAGAACAGCTAGGTTATTTTCAGAAAAAAAAAGTATTATGAAAGAATTATTATGGTATTTTCTCTGGCACATTTTATTTTAAAAATGTATTTCCATACTGTGATGAAACAAAATATATTAAAATAGAAAAGAGAAAAATAGTGAACTAGTAAAAATAAAAAAATAACACTTTAATCAATATCCCTTTTACTGAGAAGTATTCCCAATAACCTAAATTTCAGAAATATAATTTTCATGTACAAAATTTCACAGTGCACTGAAAACAATTTTAAAAATCTGTTTCCACAAGGTAGTTCATACTTTTGCTATGACCAAATCACCTTTTCTTATTAATATAAGAGCTTTCTGCTCACCACTGAAGGTGGTATGTTTTTAAATAATGATTTATCTCTATATTTTTATTCTGTTTTCTGGCTATTTTTAATTTGATGTTTTGCTTCACTGTTAGTTTTTTTTTCAGCTAGTGACATGTCATCAATTATTTCTTTTTTTTTCCTTCCCCCCCCCAAAAAAATGCCATTATTTCCCAGGCTACAAAAATCATTCTCACAACACAGAACAGATATTTTTCTTTCATGACTTTTTATGGCAGATTAACATGGAAAAAAGGAGCATTTCTGTAAATCCTAGCAACAAACATTTTTCACAATATATGTAATACACGAAAAAATTACTTTATTTAACAATGAAGTACCTTAAAAGTATACTGAATTTTTCTATACACCAGACTAGAAGTAGTATAAATGAAACCCTTTTCCGATTAGCACATTAACATTTTTTATTATCAACTGTCTTCAACAACCTGAGTCTGCTGGCATTATTTAAAAAACTTGTAACCTTACTTGATAAACATATTACTTAAAGAACAAAACACTCTTCTGTTTGTTAAAAGATTTGAAAAGAAGCCCTAAGAACAGATTTGAAAACAGGAAGCCAAAGTAGGGGGTACTTGTTTTTTCCAAATTCTCAACATGTTTGCAAAATGGCACTATAACAACTTCCAAGAGGGATTTTTGGATCTCATTCTTCATTGGAAAAAGACTTGCAGTTTGAAGAAAACCGAAGTCATCTCAAGAAATCATTAAAATTCATTATTGCTAAATTTGAAAAAGTATAGTATTTGGACTCTGAAATGCTTCTAAGTCACTTTGTCTTATAACTGCTGAATATGGATTTACATAGAAAAATTTAATTCTAGAATATCTAATTTATTTCCTGATATCTGATGTTTCTGCCATTTCCCCTGCACATACTATCAATGTTACTGTTTTACTTGATCACTGTTTTTGACAATATCGAAATTTTCAGATAATTTCCCCAGTAATCAGAGTTGGTATAATGAAAAGTAATTGTTCTTGGTATTTGTTATTTTTCTATTTATTTAATAACTGCATCCTGAAAATAACAAGACTTCTTCAATCATAATTAACCCTAACTCTAGCTCCATCTTCACCCAAAAATTAAAGAAAAAAGGTCAACATTTATATTTAGAAATCTAGTTATTTAAGTGTTCAAAGAAATGGTTAAAGTAAATAAACAAAAAACAAAACAAACACTGAAAACTTCAGGGAGTTAACAATTTTTTCATGATCAAAAATAAGGGAAAATAAATATATATGATTTTGAAAATAATAAAGAATATTTATGTGATTGGCTTTCCAGTAAGTAGAATATAGCAACTGAGACGTTGTTCTTTAGAATATAAAATAAATTTCCAGGGTTCCGTGAACATTTTGCACAAACTGGTTTTATCTTATAAGCGGTGGGCAAGCTATTCATCTTTCAGATAGGAAAATGTTTAGTTATTATCAATAGTAAATTATTATACTTTAGAGGAGGAACAAGCACATACAAAGAGTAAACTAACTTCAAATAAAAAAAAGTGACATAGAATTCTTATTAATGAAGTCCAAGTTTACAACTTCACTTTGATAGAAATTTTATTCCCACTTGCGGGCCAGAGAAAAGAATGACTCTCTAAAGTAAACCCCATTAGCCTTAGGCTTCCTGGCACTAATCTTTTCTAATAATTCCTGATTTCTTTTTTTTTTTTTTACCTTTTATGTATTTATTTTTCTACTGTACAGCATGGTGACCCAGTTACACATATATGTATATATTCTTTTTCCTCACATTATCATGCTCCATCCATCATAAGTGACTAGACATAGTTCCCAATGCTACACAGAAGGATCTAACTCCTAATTCCTGATTTTCTTAAAGGAAATCCCCTCTTTTCTACTGCATGTAGCCTTTTTTTTTTTTTCTATTTCAGATTCTTTTCCCATATAGGTTATCACAGAATATTGGGTAGAGTTCCTTATGCTGTACAGTAGGTCCCTGTCAGCCAATCATTCCATATACCTCAGTGTGCATATGCCAATTCCAAACCCCCAATCCATCCCTTCCCCCCATCTGTCTCCCTTGGTAACCATAAGTTTATTTTCTTTTGCTTTTTAGGGCCTCACCTGCGGCATATGGAGGTTCCCAGGCTAGGGATCTAATTGGAGCCACAGCTGCCAGCCTATACCACAGCCACAGCAACATCAGATCTGAGCCACTTCTGAGATCTATACCATACAGCTTACGATAATGCCAGATCTTTAACCCTCTGAGCAAGGCCAGGGATTGAACCCATAACCTCATGGTTCCTAGTCAGGTTCATTAACTGCTGCACCACAGTGGGGACTCCTACTATAAGTTTATTTTCAAAGTTTATGAGCCTGTTTCTGTTCTGCAAATAAGTTCATTTGTATCTTCTTTTTAGATTAGACATATAAGTGATGCCATATAATGTTTGTCTTTCTCTGACTTACTTCACTTAGTATGATAATCTCTAGGTCCATCCATATTGCTGCAAATGGCATTATTTCATTCCTTTTTTAAAGGCTAAATTTCCATTGACAGAGGAATGGATAAAGAAGATGCAGTACATATATATAATGGAATATTATTGAGTGTATTATTGATAGGAGGGTATTACTGAGTGCAGTCTTGATATAAAGGTATTTTCTAATTCCCTAGGATCTCTGCTTACCTTTTACCATGGAAGCCTGAAGGGCAAAATCCTTCTTCTACTCAGAAGTTGAGACAACCCATGGCTGCCATGTGACCAGTTAACAGTCATTATCAGTAGGAACCACTGAAGGGGAAGAGGTGATGACAAAGGCAGAGACTAATTGGTCGAGGTAAACTCTTTGTTCTCAGACATTTTCTTTTCTTTTTTTTTTAATCATTTATATATATATATATATATATTTTTTTTTCCTACTGTACCGCATGGTGACCCAGTTACACATACATGTATACATTCTTTTTTCTCACATTACGTGTTCTATCATAATTGATTAGACAGAGTTCCCAGTGCTACACAGCAGGATCCCATTGCTAATCCATCTGGAAGGCAACATTCTGCATCTATTTAGTCTCCAAGTTTGGACTCATAGACTTTTTGATTCTGCCAACATCCCAAATCTTTCTTCCATTTCTTATCAAAATTCCCTTTTGGCTTAAGTCAACTAGATTGATTCCCATGACTAAGAACACTAACTATTGACACTATCCATCTACTAATGACGCATATACTAAGTTAATTTATCTTTCAGACTTTTTTATCCTATTAAGATTTTTTTTTTGAAAATGATTCACAGCTATCTATTTTATGAGACCTATACTATTTGGCCTACAAATTCCACCTTTTTGTTATATTTGGGTTGCTATTCCAAGATTAAGCATAGTAATATCATTTCATTACATTTTGGACACAAGTTTTCAATTTTAAATATACTTAAAAATAAATTGTTTCATTTCATTTTGTTATCATAGATGCCACATTTTCAACAGAAAAAAGGCTACACTTCTATTTTATAGATGGACTAACATTCACTGAGGAAAACAATATTTCTAAGTATAGACAATAGTAAGTTTTAAACTCCATATCTTGTATTATTTAAACAAATATCTTGTGTTATTTACGATGCACCACACTGCCTTTCATCACTGCTGTTGGGACAATCGAAGACCAAGTGGGTGGAATATGATACTATGTGTTAGTGGTTCTGAAAACCATATTCCAGTGTAAGTCTATTTCTGTTCTGTAGATAGGTTAATTTGTGTCACATTTTAGATTCCATTTACAAGTCGTATCATTTAGTATTTACTTCACTTAGTGTGATCATCTCTAGTTACATCTATTGTGCTGCAAATAGAATTATTTAATTCTTTTTTATGGCTGAGCAGTATTCTGTTGTGTATATGCACCACATCTTCTTTATCCATTCCCCTGTTGATGGGCATTTAGATGGCTTTCATGTCTTGGCTATTAGAGAACAGACTTGTAATTGCCAAAGGGGACAGGAGAGGAGTGGGATGGACTGGGAGTTTGGGGTTAATAGATACAAACTACTACATTTAAAATAGACAGGCAATTAGATGAGGCTGTACTGTAGAACACAGGGAACTACATCCAGTCTCTTTGGATAGATTATAATGGAAAATAGTATAAGAAAGAGAATGTGTATACCTGGGTCACTTTGATATACAGAGGAAATTGGTCAAAATTGTAATTCAACTACAATTTATTTATTTATGTATTTTTTCAACTATAATTTAAAAAATAACAATAGCAACAAAAAAATCCATTGTGTGTGTGTGTGGTGGGGGGTAAAGGAGGTTGCCACACACCACCAAGCAGTGTTCAGGACTCCATTTGGGTGTCTTACAATTCAGTTCAGTTCTGACACTAATTACTTGGAGATAGCATCAGATCTTACAGGAAAAGGGCTCAATCCCATAAACTTGCCCTCCAATTATAATCCCATGTTGTTACCTGTACTTCTGAGGGACTGGATATAAATAAATATAAGGCTTGTATTTATTATAACCTTATAAATAAAAGGTTTCCATAACCCTTTTCTTGGGTTTGATTACTTTGCTAGAGCAGCTCACAGAACCCAGGAAGCTCATTTACTCTCTAGATTGCCCATTTATTATAAAGGATATTAAAGGATACAAATCATTAGCCAGATGAAAGGATAAACAGATGAGGAAACAAACAGAAGAGCTTTTGTCCTCGTGGAATTTGGGGCCCAGCACATGGAAGTGTTCTGGTTTCCCAACCTAATAGCTCTCTGAATCTTCTCATTTTGGGTTTTTGTGAAGGCTCCGTTATATAGTCATGTGTGATTAAGTCATTGACCATTGACAATTAATTCAATCTCCATTTCCTCTCCCCTCCTTGGAAATCAGGGGATGAGGCTGAAAGTTCCAATCATCTGCTCTTGGTTGGTTTCCTTGGTAATTAGCCCCCATCCCAAACGTCACCTCACTAGCATAAACTTGGTTTTGATGGAAAGGATATTGTCCTGAACAGCAAAACACTCATTTCACATTCATGACTCTGAAGTAACTTCAAGAACTGAGGGCAAGAGACCAAATATTATGATGAAAGATTTCCTCATTGCTCTTATCACTTAAGGGATACCAAGGGTTTTAGAAACTGTTGGCTAGGAATGTTGGGTAAGAAATATATAAGAAATATATTCTGGTCAACTGAATGAGAAAGTTAATTTTTTTAATAAATCACAGTATTGCACTAGAAACAAAAAAAATAGTAAAATACATAGGAAAAAGTCAATTAGGTTATGGTTTAAGCGTAGGTGGAGCAGTGTCAAAAATAGGGGTAATGTCATAGGTTTTACTGACACAATCAGAAGAATTTACAACAGTATCTCTCTCATTTTAAGGGATCTTTACAGAAATGTCACTGGAATCTGGGAATATCGTGCTACTAATGCCTTTCACCAGGACACCTCCTCTGGATAAAAGTAGAAACTGTTCCAAAAATTCTGGCTACCTGAGTTTTAAGCTTTTTCCTCTCCTCAGTTGATTTCTAAATTAAGGAACCTATTTACTGTGTCAGGGTGGAATATCTGATGGAGAGTAACACAAAGAGGTCTTTAACCAAATTTGTTAATTTTAATAATTGACAAGTATGTGCAAAGTAGTGTTCACATAATTAAAAGAAAAAAAAAAACATATAACCTATGTCTTCAAGAACCTCTTTTCTAAACAACTGCCAAAGTTTTTAAGGAGAAATGAAGGGTGTGACGATACATATGTGAATGAGAATTATGTTTGGTTTTAAGAGGTCAATTATTCAGCTGCTATTTCTCTTTGAATGAGCTTACACAGGAAAATGCAGGGCTAAGTGGACCTTATGATGATGAGAAGAGGATCAGATGGGGTCAGGAGGAGCACAGTGATCCATGGTAGAGAAGAGCTGACAGGTCCCAGAGGCTAATGGATCAGAAGCAGCTGATAACATTATGTATCCAGCGCCATGCTCCTAAGACCTTGCACATGGTGTGAAAGGTGACCCCATCACTGGATGAAATTCCACGTGGAGCAATGTACACTGACTGTCCTAAGGGAACATCTGAACTTTTGGTCAAAGGACAGGCCACTGAATTCTGGAGGAAAAGAGCACTAAAGGCATCAGGATGTTTTTGTTCAGAAGAGTATATGGTCTAGTCATTTTTTCATTGCGCCTCATCATATTGTACTTCTCATAATATTTATTCTGGTGATTTGATATTTGAGTGCTGTTTTTCTCTTTGAAATGTGGAAAACTTGGATCCTTTTTGACCAAATGACTGTAAACAATGACAGACTTATTGGGCATTACATAAAGACAGTCAAACATAACAAAATTCAGCACTTCCTAAGGAAGATAAACAGTTACAGCAGACAATATTTCCTGCCGAGTCATGTATGCCCAAGGACCTCACATCACCTATGTTCTCTTCCAGGGCTGAATTTAGCCTCCTAACCATGTTTACTTTATACAATTTAGAAAATGAACAAACAAAATCCAACTAAGTAAATTTAAATATTTAATTGGCCTTATTCAACAATTTATGAACTGTGTAGCATCCCATCCAGCAAATATAAAGGAGCACCAAAGATTTGTAGAAAAAGGAAAGATTTTTTTAAAGATAGAACCAGGGCAGTAAAAGTTATTAGGAAATGGTGGATTGTTTCAGTCTCAGTCACCTCCCTGAGCGAGGCAGATTACCCAGATTACTTCACAAATGCTGACTAGATAATTCCAGATTGACTGGTTAAAAAGTTTACATTCCTGGGAGAAGCTTAAACTGCAGTTGGGTTTGGTCCTAAGTCTAGCTTCAGTAACTCCATTTTCAGCTAATTGTCTCTCTCTTTCTCTTTCTTTTTTTTTTGAACACACCACCACACCTGCAGCATGTGGAAGTTACTTGGCCAGGGATCAAACCTTCACCACAGCAGTGACTGGAGCCTCTGCAGTGACAATACTGGATCCTTAACACATAGTACCATAAGGGAATTCCTGACTGTCTCTCTCTCTTTTTTTTTTTTTTTTTTTGTCTTTTCTAGGGCCACAGCCGAGGCATATGGAGGTTCCCAGGCTAGGGATCTAATCAGAGCTGTAGCCACCGACCTGCAGAACAGCACAGCAATAAGGGATCCAAGCAGTGTCTGCAACTTATACCACAGCATAGTAGTGCTGGACCCTTAACCCACTGAGTGAGGCCCGGGATCCAACCCACAACTTCATGGTTCCTAGTCAGATTCGTTAACCACTGAGTCATGATGGAACTCCCTGACTGTCTCTTTTTTTTAACACTGTTAATTATGATGTTCAAATTGCAGGTCACTGGAGGGAGGCTGAAAAATAATCAAACAGTGGCCACATTACATCTACTTACAGTAGTGCTGGAATGACATAAAGCAGTTCTGCAGAGCTGTATAATTTTTTGACCTGAATGTGTTCTTAAACCCGACAAGGTATTGATCTCTTTGCTTTTATCCTAGGGTGGGCTTTACTGCCGGGAAAGAACTTTTTCCCTGTTTCTTTCCTGCTCTTAATTTCTGTTTAAGTAGCATAAGCATGAAACTGAAAAGCATTATATTATTATAGAAGAGGTTCTGGGCATTTGTTACCTATGCTTTCATAGCTGTATCTGCAGCGAATTAAGAAATGATAGCCTTTAAGTGTTTAATTTTATTTATTACTATAAAACCAGCTTATAGGTCCAGCATTGATTAATAATTCAACTAGTAGAATATTATCTGACATGAGGAATCTTGGTAGGAAGGATAGTAATATTCTTTTAGGTCATTATACACATAGGTGTTAATATAGGCCTCACCCGTTTTATTTTAATCCAAGAATATAAGTGTCAGATTTCACCACTGTAGCATGGATCTGTTAAGGGATGCTCTTTTGTTTGATGGCTCTGTTGGATGGTATTTTAAACAAAGAAATCACTGAGTAATTCTGTGGTTTAGCCACTCCCCGACCTAGAGAAATTATGAAGGAAATATGAGCTTGATGGACCATGGCTTAAAAAATATGTAAATCTTTGATTATTAGCCAAGCTTATGTTCCAAATCCTAGCAGAGAGGTCTCTGTTAATAAATGCAGTTTGTATCCTAACCCACAAATCCTGCATGACAGACTCTTCACCCTGAACTGAGACCAAATAGCAAGATCTTGCCACCTTGCAACTAGTGCCAGGATAAAGTAGAACACAGGACACCTTGGAGAAAACAAGTTCACATAAAAATTAATGAAAAAATGAGTGACATTATGTCTTCGTATTATTACCTTTAAAGAGTACACCGTGGATAACTCAGGGAAGTTTACATGTAAATGATGAAGAAATGAATGGCAGAGGAAAATCATCTTAAATACACAATGACCATCTCTAAAAAGTTTAGTCACATGAAGGTCAAAGAATGAGATCAATCTTATTAGTAATTCCTCCTCCAAGGATTTAGTCAATTAAGAAGATCTGCATTAGAGTTTTATTTATTGAGCTAGCATTGATTTCTAAATCTAATAATTTTAGCCATAAATTCTTTTTATGTTACTTTTTTTTAAAGTTCCTTTTTATTGAAGGGCAACATTAATGAAGAAAAGTATGCAAATTATAAGTGTGCTGTGTGATCAGTTTTTTTTTGTTTACAGTTACTATATTCATAAAAGCACTCACAAAACTAAGAGCACAGGATATTGTATGGACTTTAGGAGAATCCCTTAAGCATCTGTACTGTTAAAACCCTCCTACCATAGGTGACTACTATTCTGACTTCTAATGTCACAGATCATTTGCCTGCTATTGATCTTTATACATTGAATTGGATATATACTCTTTTTTGCCTCTGCCTTTCACTAACCATCCAAATGTGATCTTCTTACATGTTGTTGCATGACAATCGTTCATTCATTTTCATTGCAGCATAGTATTCCACTTTGTAAACATACGCAATTGCCTTGTTTATTTTACAGCTGTTGGATGGATGAGTAAAATATAGTTTGGAGCCATTACAAATATGGCTGTACACACTTAATACATGTCTTTAGAGGCTCAAATGTACTCATTCCTATTATGTGAATACAGAGAATTGGAATCAATGGGTTGAGGTCACACACAGGTTTAGTTTTAAATTTTAATACCAGTTTTTCAAAGTGGTTGTTCCAATTTGTTTACCTACAAGCAGAGTATGAGAAGTCCCAGTGGCTCTACATTAACACTAATTATTTTTCTTTTTATTTTTTTAACTTTTTTTTTTTCAGCCATCCAAGAGCATACAGACTTCCTGGGCCAGGGATCAGATTCAAGCCACACTTGTGACTGCGGCTGTGCCAGTGCGGAATCCTTTAATTCACTGTGCCAGGTTGGGAACTGAATCTGTGTCCCAGTGCTCCAGCGATGTTGCCCATTCTGTTGTGCCACAGCGGGAAATCCTCTTTTTCATTTTTCAAATGGTAGTCTTTCTGGTGAGCATGTATTAATATTTGTAATTTTGATATTAATAAATCTTTGTCTAATCCAAAAATCATAAAATATTGTCGTATAATACATTCTCAAAGATTTAGTCTTTTACATTTTGAACTTTAGTTCCTTAATCCATGTGTAATTGATCTGTATAAGTGTAGAAATAAGAGTCAAGATTTTTTTTCCACATTGATAACCAACTTGACCTAGCACCATTAGTTTGAATGACAATCCCTTAGTTACTGCATTGCAGTGTTATATATGTCAAACATTTTGGTGGCAAATACATATAGGATTTCTCTTTCTAGGCTCTTTATTTTTTGTATTTTTATATTTTTCTTCCTTGCTCCCCTGTTAATGTACAATTAGCACTGTTGTAAACTTTGATATGTGATGGAATGAATTCCCCAAAGTTGTTAATCTCCTTTAAGATACTCTTTTTTTATTCTTGGACATTGCAATTCCATATGAAGAATTTTATGTGAGGAATTCACATCGTGGCACAGAGGAAATGAATCTGACAAGGAACCATGAGATTGTAGGTTCAATTCCTGGTCTTGCTTAGTGGGTTAAAGATCCAGCATTGCGGTGAGCTGTGGTGTAGGTCACAGACATGGCTCGGATCTGGTGTTGCTGTGGCTGTGGCGCAGGCCAGCAGCTGTAGCTCCAATTAGACCCCTATCCTGGGAACCTCCATATGCCACAAGTGAGCCCCCCCCCCAAAAAAAAGCAAAAATAAATAAATAAATAGCTATCTGTGAGTTTAAGGGGATTTAACATCTTTATAATATTGAGAACACTAATAAATGCGGTCTTGAAATGTTTTGTTACATTAATTCCTAGATATTTGGTGCATAGTACTTTTTAAATGTTCTGTTTATTGCTAGCATGTAGAAACAAAATTGCTATTATGTTGGCTTTGTATGCAATAAGATTCTCAAGCTCAGCTATTTATTCAAATAGTTTATCTGTAGATTATTTTGATTTTCTGCTTAAACAATTATATTGTATCAAAATAGTGATTTTTTCTCTGGTTCCATTTTTTTTTTTGGTCTTTTTGCCATTTCTCTGGCCTCTCTCGCGACATATGGAGGTTCCCAGGCTAGGGGTCGAATCGGAGCTGTAGCCACTGACCTACACCAGAGCCACAGCAACACGGGATCCAAGCCGCCTCTGCAACCTACACCACAGCTCAGGGCAACGCCAGAGCCTTAACCCACTGAGCAAGGGCAGGGACCAAACCCGCAACCTCACGGTTCCTAGTCGGATTCGTTAACCACTGCGGCACGACAGGAAGTCCAATATAGTGATTTTTTAAAACATCTTCCTGTCTAATTCTTATGTTGTTTATTATGCTTTCCTTAATTCATTAGCAAGGTCCTACTAATATTGTGTTGAATAAAACTGTTATGAATGGGAGTTCCCATTGTGGCTCAGTGGGTTACTAACCCAACTTGTATCCACGACGATGCACGTTCAATACCTGGCCTTGCTCAGTGGGTTAAGGATCCAGTGCTGCTGTGAGCTGTGGTGTATGTTACAGACAGACATTACAGACATTACAGACAGATCCCATTGTTGTAGCTGGGGCATAGGCTGGCAGGTGCAGCTCCAGTTCACCCCTAGCCTGGGAACTTCCACATGCTTCAGGTGTAGCCCTGAAAAGAAAAATCCAACAAATAAGACAAAACAAAAAACTGTTATGAGTGGTCACTGTATCTCATGTCTAAATTAAGGGGGAAGTTACCATCACTTCAGTATTAAGGAGTCGAGCTTTACATACTTTTGCAGATGATCTTTATCAAATTAAAGAAATTCTCTCCTCTGTTTTAGCAACACTGATTAATTTCCTTAGGTTAAGCCAATGTATTTCTCAAATAAATCTAAGACATTATGATATTTATCTTTTTAATGTATCGTTACTTTTTATTAAGTACTTTTTGTTCAGGTTTTTTTGAATGTTTGTTCATAGTTTTTGCATCTTAGTTGCATCTTTGTTTATCTAATGTTTGCTAAGCCCTGACTCTTGCCTTTATTCTAATGTCCTTATAAGCCTTGGAATCAAATTTATGACTATATCGTAACTTACTTAATGATTATTCCTTCTTTTTACATATTTTGGAAGAATTGTATACAATTGATACTATTTTTTATCTTTTGGTGAAACTATCTGCAGTTTGCCATGTGGAAACCTTAAAGTTTTTGATTACATCTCTTTAAGGTGGTGCAAGAGAAGGGAATTTTGCATACCAGGAACTGTGAGTCTGTGGGCCCGGCTGTTAAGTGAGGGTCCTTGGCTTTTCACAGGGAAAAAAAATCAAGAGAAAGCCAGAGTAAAGTGAAGGCAAGCTTATTTAGAGAGATACACATTCCACAAGCAGCATCTGGACCAACTCAGAAGGTGAGAGCTACCCAAGGGTATGGGCTATTAGTTTTCATAGGCTGGTTAATTTCACATACTAAGTAGTGGGAGGAATATTCTTATTACCGGGTGGGGATTTCCAGGAGTTGAGCCATTGCCCATTTTTTTGGCCTTTTTTTGGTCAGCTCTGGAACCATTATGGTGCAAGTGGAAGTGTTTTCTTAGTATTATAATGAGGGCATAATGGGCTAAAGGATTAGATCTTACTTAATGCCATCTTGGTTTTAGCTCATTCCAGTCAGTTTTTGTCATATCCTGTTTTTCTCAACTGCTGTGCCTCCCTCCACATTCTTTTAACATTTGTGTCCTGCCTCCTTCCTTCCTGTCTCAAAGAGACATAGGACAATTCAGATTTTATATATCTTTTTAAGTCTGTTTTGGTGAGTAAATTGTGTAAGGAATTTCTCCATTTCCTTTAAATTTTTCAATCTTATTAGGCAAAGAGTTTTTCATCTTATTCTGAGTTTAATATTCATAGCCTTCATGGTGACATTCCATTTTCTATTCCTATTAATGATACTGCATTTTTCTCTTTTTGTAAATCACTTTTTGTTAGGGTTTATCAAACCAACTTTTGTCTCTGTGATTTAGTCTGGTATGTCAGTTTTTCCTTTCATTAACTTTTGTTCTTTAACAATTTTAATAGGAAAGGCCGTCAAAATTGAATAAACCCCAAAGAGTATCATATTATTCAAGAAATGGTGGAGATAAATGCCATCCCTAAGGATGTATGCAGGGACAGTGGGCTCATTATAGCTTTGTTTGATTTATCTCCTTAATCCTAAAGAGTCAGATGGACCCTAGAAGCTGTAGCATACCTCAGGCTCATCCCATAATAGCCCTAATCACAACCACTGTGACAAAGAAGGTATGTTTCCCAGAGGAGTTTGTGAGGACCCCGATACATGATACATGGCCATTCATTCAGTGGATGAGTTCTTTTCTATCCTAATCAGAAATGAATGTAAAAAGTTACATTTTTATTACCATAAAAAGACAATAGCTTATACTTACAATTTTTCTCTAGTCTTAATTTCTCCCACCATCATTAATAACAGACTAAAGAAATCTGGACTGGCTTGACAGTCTCAGAATATGACATTGATTCATTATATCAATGACATTGTATTAGTTGAGTTGGGTGAGAAAGAGGTGACTAGTAGCCCAGAGAACTTGAGAATGCACATCTATTCTTAAGGGTAAGAAATAAACCAAGTGAAGATTCAGGAAACTGTCCCATACGTTAGGATTTAAGCGTCTTATCATCTTGGGGGTACCACAACCTCCCCTTCAAATTAAAGATAATTATTAAATATTGCAGTTTCTAAGCCAAAGAACCAATGCTAGGCATGCTTCTTCAGGTTTTAGATCCAGTAGGATACTTATCAGCCCAATATGTTGGGTGACATAAAGATCTCCCAGCATTCAATGGGGCCCAGAAAAGAAAAATATTTTGCATCAGGTCCAAAGTTTGGTATAAGCCACTTTGCTACTTGTAAAACATTAATAAACAGAAACCTTAATTAAATGGCTGGGAAAACATAAAAGGGAGCTCTCACACCCTGATGAGATAGCAGAGTCCACCAGGAAAAAGAAACGACTCAGGCTAGTTTTAAAAAAAAGCCATAAATCCCTTATTTTCCATAGCCCTTTCAACTCCTCTTTTCTTTCTGTAAAAATATTCTCCTTTCCTTGCCTCGTCATGGGGTAACTTGCATATGTCCCCCCCCCTCAACAACAACAACAAAAACCTGGAGAATTTATTTATTTACCTCAGGCCAGCACAGTTGAGCCATATAATCCTACAGACCTTATGATTTTTGAAGTATCAGTGGTGAGAAATGATGCTGTGTAGAACTTCTGACAAATTCCAGTGGGAGAACAATAATGCATGGGTTCTGGAGCAAGATTACTAGTGGGAGAATCACTCTGGACCAAGGTCCTACCATCTGTAGTGGAAAATTATACACCTTAAAAACAAAACAAAACAAAACAAAACAATACTTTTGTGCTACTGGGCCTTGATGGTCATGAACAAGTTCCTATCAGACATACAAAGACATAAGATTGAGGAGGTCCATATACAATCCTTTGTATGCTGGAAGGGGTCTATCTAGGATTAAGAACTAGATGGGTCATGCGCCATAAGCTGGACCCACTGTTGTCTCAGTACCTTTCCATTTGTTTAGGCCTGTGACTAGAAGAGGATGAATATGCCCCATCTTGGTTTATAGATCTGTCAACACTATGTATGTATGTATGGCCATTTCACTCCAGTCTCACTAAAGTTATATCTTTGGACAGTTATGAAGGAAAATCCTCTAAATAATCAGAACTTCAGGTAGTGCTCCAGCATTTACATTTTTTAGGAAAAAGTAAGTAGCTCCAAATTAGAATATATATAGATTTTTGAGCAATAGCAAAATGGCTTAGGAAGCTGGTCAGGGACTCAAAAAGGGAAAAAAATAGGAAAGTAAAGATAAGATATACCACATCTTTATCCATTCATCTGTTGAATGAAAGGACACTAGAGTTGTTTCCATATCTTGACTCTTGTAAATAATGCTGTTATGAGCATTGGGGTTCATATATCTTTTCATTTTCTTTGGATATACAACTGGAAGTGGAATTGCTAGATTATATATATTTCTATTTTTAATTTTTTGAGGAACATCCATACTCTTTTTCATTGTGACTATTCTATCTCCCAGGTTACTTATGTAATCTTCTCTTTCACTTAATCTGCTCTTGGGGCCTAAGGGCTTAGAGTCATACGTCTGAGCTGGCTCTGGCTCTGTGCCTTGGCTAGACACAAGGCTATGTCCTGAGGGGCTCTGCTCCTTCTTCAGTGCATGTGGGAAAGTTGGCAGTTGCTGTCTTGACCTTAGCAGGAGAAGTTCAGAAGCAAGAGAAACTGGAGCAGAAGCTTAGTGCAGAACTGGGGTTTGTACCGAGACTGAGGCAGTCCTGATAGGCCAGCCAGTGCACCAGGAAGTGTTTCATCCACTACCTCTGTGCTGGGACTGGAAACAAGCAAGTCTCGGCATGCACTCTTCAAGAGCAGAGTCCCTGATTCTCACAAAATTTTCCAGTAAGCCCTACTGGTTTTAAAACCAGCTAAGATGCTTTCTTCCCAGTGTCAGATCCCATGGCTGTCGTGCCTAATATGGGGAACAGACCCGTCATTCCTTAAGGAAAATCCCCAAGCCTGTGATATCCCCTTTCTATTCTGGGTCATCCACCAAGGGTATAGCCCTTACTAGAGCTCTCCTTCTCACCTCCTACCAGGCTCCACATCGTTCTTTATTTACAGCCTTGGTTGTAGAAGAGACATTCTGCTAGTCCCCAGCTCATTTTTTAGTGAGAGCTGCTTCACATGTAGTTGTAGTTTTGATGTGTTTCATGGAAAAGCAAACCCAGTGTCTTCGTACACCATCGACTTGATTCCACTCAAATTAACACATATTTTGAAAGGGAAAAATGTCAGTCAATGTCATCCTGAACATAATAAATTATACTTCTTTCTAGGACCTTTGTTCCTCAAGTTCTGATTGCCTTGACTTTTTTCCAATGCCTTCAGGTACAATCTTTTTGTAATATTTTGCTTTTTCAGTTGTTCTTGGTGGGAAGGCCATTCTAATTCAAGCTACGTTTGCCTCAGTCAGATCACAATGCCATAAAAAAGATTATAGACTGGGTGGTTTAAACAACAGAAATTTATTTTCTCACTGTTCTGGAGGGCTGAAAGTTTAGATTAGGGTGCCAGCTTGGAGGGTTTTGTTGAAAACACTTTTCCTGGTATGGGGGCAGAAAGGTTTTCCTCTTTTTTCCCTTCTAGTTTATTTGGCTGATCTAATAATTAAATTGACATAAGATAGATTAAGAGCAGAAAGATCAATTTCATATGTATTGGAGTCCCATATCAATATGAAACTCTTTGGTAATTACCATCCTGATCTAAAGAGAAGGGGTAGTGGTCTGATGCTTCAAGGAGGAAGATAATGCGTGGGAAGATGAGAAAAGCATATATTTGCTAAAAAATTAGTTTTCACATCATGGACATAAGTCTTTTTGATATAAAATTTTTCTCTGATAATATCTCTCTTCTTGGTGCAGGGCCATTATCTAAGTTTTTTTGGCAGTTAAGAGGGAATAAAAACCTCTTCCTGAGTCTGCTGGGCACCAATTGACTTTAGTTTGAAATCTTGCACATGCCAAAGTGGTCCACCCTTGGTTGTTGTACTCTGTTCCTCTTCACTGGCATGTAGACAATGGGCTTCTTGCTATGTCCCCACATGGCAGAGAGAGACAGAAAGTATTCTAGTGTCTCTTCGTATAAGAGTACTAATCTCATCATCATGAGAGCCCTACCCTCATGACCTAAAACTGATTTCCTCCCAAGGTCTATATCCACCTACCATCACACTAAGGGTTAGGGTTTCAACATATAAATTACATAGGGATGTTAGTCAGTTCATCCGCATGTCATAAACAAAAGTCGATACCTATTTTATATATTTAACAAATGCATACAAACAATTAAAAAATAAAAATATTTAAATAGTCCCAAAGCTCTTTCACCCTCACTCATTTTTAAGAGGAAAATAGTGTTGTTGTTATTTCATCTGTTATTTATTTCCATACTCCTATATTAATGTCAAGTTATTATAATGTGTTATGAGCTCTTATATGTACATTCATCAATTTTGACATTGTATATTGACTCTTTATGATTGTAAATAAGAGTACTAGCTTATTTATATTTGGAATCTTTCACCCTGCCAAGGTAATTCTCTCTCAAATTCTATTAAATTTATATTTAATATTTTAATTATTATGGCTATTGACTTGTGTTTCCTGTTAGGCCTAGCATTATC
This sequence comes from Sus scrofa, assembly GCF_054392235.1. Taxonomy (NCBI): domain Eukaryota; kingdom Metazoa; phylum Chordata; class Mammalia; order Artiodactyla; family Suidae; genus Sus; species Sus scrofa. The sequence continues at coordinate 31,423,893 of NC_139393.1, forward strand.
TTATCAGTTTATTTCATTTATCATATAACTTTTTAATTTTAATTTAATTTGGAATTGTCTCTTTTGCGTAATTTTTTTATGCTTTCACATCTGAATATTCTTTCTACACTCCCGCAAAACTCCAAAAATGTATTTTCATGCAAACAGACATATGAAGAAAGCTATTTTGATGATTTATAAGTTCTATTTATATTTTCCAAGCCACACACCTCTTAGAGCTCTCTGACTTCCTACTCTAGTCTTTCCTATAAGCTCACCAGACCTTTTGCACAGCTTTCCTCCTATGCTTGCTTTTCGAACATCATGAGAACTTCTTTCCCCTCTTTATAGTGTTAGGTCTCTTATTCATGCCTTCACATATTTTCCTCACCATTTTTCTAGCCTTTGCCTGCTACTCAGTCACAAAGCCAATTCTATATATTTTATGTTTTTGTTATGGTATTACCACACTTCTGGGTACCAATTCTTGTACCAGTTAGCTTTACACAACAAATCACCATAAAACTTAATGGTTTTACTCATTTTCTATTGGGGAGGATTGTAAGAATAGGGAGGTTTTCCCATTTAGGTCAACTCAAATAATACCTGCTTGGCTACTTCATGTATTTTTGGTTAGTTGGTTAATGGGCTGGTGGCTGAATGTTTAAAATGGCCTTAATCACTTGCCTGTTGGTTGCCAAGTTGTCAACCAAGCAGACTTAGCTCTATTCTTATGGTTTCTCATATTCTAGCAGGATAGCCCAGGTTTGTTCACTTGGTAGTCCCAGAGTTAAAAGTGAGCACAAGAGCAAGTGCTGATGAACATATATTTCCAAACCTTTGCTTGTCCTATATTTGCTAAAATCAAATTAATAAAAAGAAATTATATAGTCATTGCAGAATCAAGGGGACATGGAAAGGAAAGAATTTGGAGCCCTATTTGCAATCTACCACTCTATCTTCCATAACAATACATTTTCCTACCTAATCAAAGCTCTAGGCTCAAAACCTATGAATTATCTGTGATTCTATCTGTCTATCATCTATCTATCATCTATTTATACATAATTCTAAAGTTTATGATTTTCTAGGCACTGTTCTAAGATTTCTATAATTACTTACCCTTTAATCATAATATATCTAGGCGGTAGCTTTATTAATATTCCCAAATAACAAAGGAGAAACCAGTGGTAGAGTTTAAGGAGCATGTGCAGTAACAAAAGTGGGATTTGAAGCCAGGCTGTCTGAATCTGGAGCCCATGTTTGTTACTGTGGTCCTAGACTATGCTTTTGGCCACCTCACCATGCTGCCTGCCATAATTACATTTAGTTTTTGATTTCTTTTTAGAATTTTTTGTCTTGAAAATATATGTATCACCCTTCCTTTTCTGTACCACCTCTCTCATTTTCCTTTAAAAAATATTTATGAACTTGTGTATACAGTAATTGTCCTGTAATAACCTAGTATTTTTCTTTCCCCCAAAACTACATGACTTTTCTCAATTTACTCACATCGTGTGCTTAGTCACAATCCCAGTCTTTCCCTCAGGATCTTCCAACTGAAATACACCACATTGTGTTCCTTACCTTTCTCTTTCCTTTCCATATCTCAATCCTCGAGACTTTCTTTTACATGTCCTTATTCTTTTACTTGTTTTAAAAGATTTTTATTTTTTCTATTATAATTGATTTACAATGTTCTGTCAATTTACAATATTCTGTCAATTTCTGCTGTATAGCAAAGTAACCCAGTCACATATATACACATTATCCTCCATCATGTTCCATCACAAGTGACTATATATAGTACACTGTGCTATTCAGAAGGATCTCATTGCTTATCCACCCCAAATGCAATAGGTTGCATCTACTAACCCCAAACTCCTAGTCCATCCCACTCCCTCCCTCTTACCTTTGGCAACCACAAGTCTGTTCTCCAAGTACATGAGTTTTTTTCTTTTCTGTAGATACATTCTTTTGTGCCATATATTAGACTCCAGATATAAATGATATCATATGGTATTTGTCTTTCTCTTTATGACTTATTTTACTTAGTATAAAAGTCTCTAGTTCCATCCATGTTGTCACAAATGGCAGAGCAATCTTGAGGGGGGGAAGAAAACAAAACAAAACAGAAGGAAGCATAACTCTCTTAGACTTCAGACACTATTACAAACTACAGTAATCAAGACAGTGTGGTACTGGTACAAAAACAGACATACAGACCAATGGAACAAAATAGAAAACCCAGAAATAAACCCAGACACCTATGGTCAATTACTTTTTTCAAGGGAGGCAAGAATATAAAATGGGAGAAAGACAGTCTTTTCAGCAAGGGATGCTGGGAGAACTGGTTAGCTACACGTAAATCAGAGAAACTAGAACACACCCTTACACCTTGAACAAAAATAAACCCCAAATGGTTTAAAGACTTAAACATGACACCAACTCCTAGAAAAGAACATAGGCAAAACCTTCTCTGACAAATGTTTTCTTAGGTAAGTCTCCCGGGGGGGGAAGACAACCTATAGAATTGGAGAAGATAGTTTTAAATGATGCAACCCACAAGGGCTTCATCTCTAAAATACGCAAGTGACTTATACAACCAACAGCAAAAAAACCAACAACCCAATTGAAAAATGGGCAGAAGAACTAAATAGACATTTCTCCAAAGAAGATAAACAGATGGCCAACAAGCACATGAAAAAAATTCTCAAAATCATTAATTATTAGAGAAATGCAAATCAAACCACAAGGAGATATAACCTCACACCAGTCAGAGTGGCGACCCTTAACAACTCAATAAATAACAAATGCTGGAGAGGGTGTGGCCACTATGGAAAACACCATGGAGTTACCTCAGAAAACTAAATGCAAAACTACAATATGACCCAGCAATCCTACTCCTGGGTATATATCCGGACAAAATTTCACTCAAAAGATTCACGCACCCCTGTGTTCAGAGCAGCACTATTCTCAATGGCCAAGACATGGAAACCACCTACATGTCCATAGACAGGTGAATGGATTAAGATATGGTGATGGAATACTACTCAGCCATAAAAAGAACAAAATACATGACTTTCCTGTTTCAATGTCTATATAAATCCATCTCTTTCAAAATATTTTGAATCTACATTAACCGGTAGTTCATTTTGACAAATAAGTTATAGTCTTGATATTTAATTTCCTGGTTAGGACTATATGTTTGCTTGTTTTTTTTGTTTTTGTTTTTTTTTTCAAATTAAAAGGTAAGTTTACCCCATCACCACAATTATTTCTTTGTTTGTTGAGTATTTCTTCTTTGTTGAGCATCACAGAAAAGACATTATATTGTGAGTACCAAAATAAGCTGAAACCGTAGGCTTTATGGACATATTTTACCATGAATAGTTGACACAGAAAGCACTGATTTTCAGGCCTGGGTCTTGTGGAGAGTTACTAAAAGTAATTCCAGGAAATTGTTGTAAGATTTATAAATTTATCTCAAGATCAAGAAAAATATGTGATTTATTGAAAGGATAATACCATTCTAGGAGAAGGGGAAAATGGTGAGAAAGTTTTTAATGCTGTGCTTAGGTAAATTTTATTCAAAATAATAAACAGACTAGTAAAAGTATGAGGGGTAGAAGAAGGTCATTTTAGGGATATATAGTTAATAGCTCAGGGTCTAATGACAGTCTAAATGAAAAGAAGGGATACCACCACTTTTAAATTTGCAGTTCTCTTTGACTCCCCAGCTGAATCCTTTCTGTTGCTATTAGGAGAAATAGAGACAGAGCGGACTTAGTTTTAAAAGACTCGAAAAAGTGATCTAAAAGAACAAGCTTCATTTAAACATTTTAAGAAATATATTGCCTTAATTTTCAGTTTTGTTTTTGTGAGGAATAAAGAAATGCTCAACTTACTCAAGAAAGTTAATCTTTTATTGTGAATCTGTTTTTGAAAATTCTAATTTGCCAGTTTTATAATCCCATAGCTTTCACTCTCAGTCTAGGATTTAAAACTAAACCATCACAGAGGTACAGCAACAACAATGGAATCAACCAGCAACTATTACAGAGAAACAAGATTCATTGTCTGGGGAAGTGACTGAATTGGATCTGATTTTACAATGTAGCCTTTCTAATGAGGAGATGTACTAATCCTAAAAGTATTTTGCAGCGGACTTAGACTGCACCAGAGTTCATAATAAGGTAGAGCAAATATTCAGAATGTAGTTACAGTTTTGGATTAAAACTACTCAAATTTACATTCTGCCTTTCACTTAGTTATGAAACCTCAAATAAAATAAGCCTTAATTTTAAAATTCTAGGAGGTCCCATTGTGGCTCAGTGGAAATGAATCTGACTAGTATCCATGAGAATGCAGGTTCAATCCTTGGCCTCTCTCGGTGGGTTAAGAATCTGGTGTTGCTATGAACTGTGGTGTAGGTCACAGATGCAGCTCAGATCTGGCATTGCTGTGGCTGTGGCATAGGCCAGCAGCTACAGCTTGAGTGAAACCCCTAGTCTGGGAAGCTCCATATGCCATGGATGTGGGCCTAAAAATACAAAAATACATACATACATAAATAATAAATCAAATTCTAAATGTTCTTGAGTACAAAATTTTAAGATGATGGTACCTGACATAGAGAGACACAGCAGTTGTTAAGAGATATAAAATATAAAAATAGCTGATGTATATTAAGGGCAGTGGACACCATTATGTGTGAATTCTCCTTTAAAAACTAAAGAATTATGTTCCCAGCTACAGACCTCATCTGTTATTCTTTTCCAGGATTTTCCTTAAGCTAAAGAAGGCCACCTCAGCCTGTCTAGGAGCACACCCTTTCCAGGGCAGCCAGCATTTAATGACTAAACTCTAGAACAGTAGCAATTCTTGTTATGCAGTGGCAAAATATTTGGAAAAATGTTTCCTTCAGAATAATCTGAGAAATAGAGGATTTACCGTATGAATCTGAATCTCTGGAGAAAGTGGATATAAAATGAAATGTTAGCAAAATTGTTGTTGACAAGAGGTTATAGGAAGATGTATTACTGGGGTCCTGTGAATACAGATCTTTCTCGAATCTTCTATGTCTGGCATAGTTTCATCCTAGGCCAATTTAAGAGATTTTTAAGTGAACTTCACTTCAGTTTTTAGATTTCCTACATGGACTCCATCACCATATTCTCCTTTTTGTCTTTCAAAATGCCTTAAATGTTCCTCTTCCAGTGAGAAATCAGTCATTGTTTAAGGAGGTAGCTGAGTATGCTGGAAAGAGTGTGCATTTGAAGTCAAACAGAGATGGATTGGAATATCAGATTGGCTTTATGCAGTTTGGGGAAATATCCTAAAATCTTTACACTATTCTATTTACTTACCTTTTCAATGGAGATAATCTTCTTTACCTTTCTAAATTTTAGAAGAGATTACAAAATAATGACATACTAACCTGTGCTTAATCATTATGTATCATATTTTAAATACTAAATCAGTGATAGCTATACATGACACAATGAATTTATTAATTCCTGCCTTTTGTCTTCTTAGGACTGCACCAGAGGCATGTGGAGGTTACCAGGCTAGGGGTTGAATCAGACAAAGGTTTAAATAGTGCTTTCTATTCAAATCTTTGTCAGAGAGAAGTTCTTACCTGGCCAACCTGTCTCTATTTCCTGCTTATCCACTTCATTTTATCACTTCACATCAAATTCCTCTATTTAAAATTCATAACTATGTGGAGTTCCCATTGTGGCTCAGTGGTTAATGAACCTGACAAGTATCCATGAGGATGTGGATTCAATCCTTGGGCGTGCTCAGTGGGTTGGGGATCCGGGTTTGCAGTGAGCTGAGGTCGCAGTCACGAATCGGATTCCCATGTTGCTGTGGCTGTGGATGTAGGCCGGCAGCTGTAGCTCCTATTCAACCCCCAGCCTGGGAGCCTCCATATGCCTCGGGTGCAGCCCTAAGAAGACAAAAGACAAAAAGTAAATAAATAAAATAAAATTCATGACTACATATATAAATACTACCTATTTTTTCTTTTGTTTTTATTTTTTGCATTAACACACCAAAGATCTATATTTAAAATTAGAAAAAAAATCTATCTCAGATACTTTCAATTTATCAAAAATTATATATTGATACTTAGGTAAAAATATCATCTTTCCTTAACCCATATATGTATATAAATTTTAATGCAAAAAAATAAATTTTTTCTGCTCAAAAGTGCATCTATGGTTCTTTTTTCAATATAAATTATTCTGACAATTGTAGAAATTATTCTCTTTCTATACGAACAAATAGAGAATCATACGGTTTTGCTCATGTAATTCTGATTTTCTATTAGCATGCTTGCTTCTATTGATAGATCAAATAGAACTTTTTAAAAAATGAAGGAAAGGTTTTTTATTTAGTTTTAAGGGAAACTCTTCCAAACCAAAAAAAGTATATGAGATTTCCTTTGGGCTACATTTGTATCCAAATGTTCCCATTTTTCTCCCATTTCTCAGCACACAATTTTAACTGAAATGGAACAGTGATCACAATTTCTTACACTAATATGTACTTTATGCTTTATAGTATATTGTCATCTCCATTGTATTTTTCAAACTTCACAATAACACTGGGAGAAAAATCAAGAGAAACCTTTGACCCTCCCCCCCCAGTGAGTTTAAACAATCACAAAACTAGTCATTGTACATCAAAATTAAAGTCAAATAATCTGAGTCTTCAATTAGTGTTCTGTGTTATGCAATGGGCAGCTGATATTCTATTGAACAATATTTTCTTATATAGAAGACTTACTCTTTTCTCTTTAATATTTAAAAATTACTAACATTCTACCTAAATATGGGTAAAAATTGACCTGCTTTTTTTTAACCTGCTCTTTAAAGAAAAAAAAAATAGATGTTGGATATTGTAAATCTGGATAGATCTGTTTGGCAGTTATAGCACCATAATTTCAGTCTTTTAGAATTCTCTTTCCATGTGTAAGAAGTTAACTGCTTATCCAAGAAATCAAAGAAATTAAGGAATGGAAATAATCATGGCAAAATTCCTGCTTCTTTGAGATTTTATTGTATTTCTTACATTTTATCCAGCTGATTTAGAGGGATACTCAGGTCAAAAGGAATTCCTGAAAGTCCCTTTCTATACTATGTTTCTGTTAACAAGCCATTTTCTCCTTTGGATCAAACCTTTGAAAAGAAATCTTGCTACACCAGTTTTTTGCTTATTATTTCTACAACACCAATGGCTTATCTTTACTCCTTGCAAACTGTGGAAAATTAATAGGATGACATCACTGCCATTGTCTCAATTTCTATTCAAATTATTTCTCAAAAAAAAAGAAACTTTAGACAACTAGAATTCATAAAGGAGAGACATAAATTATTTTATTAGTAGCATAATAATGCACATCAAAGAGGAATCATGGGGGAAATGGAGAAAATGATCCAGTAGAAATACTAACCTATAATTTAGAGGGTGAGAGGTTAATAAGTACAAATTTATTAGGTGCTATATCAAGCTAATTCTTGTTTCATACATTATAGTAAATATCACCCTATATGTGCTGCTTTTTAGGCATTGCCATAACTGCCTCATAGTCTTAAATTTAGCAAAACAATTGAGCAAAAAGAGACATTGGGACAAAATTATATTATTAAATACATATTGGAGGATATGTTTGATTCATATATGTTACCTTCCAACATAAGAGATACTAAATATGCAATACATACCACAATAATATATATTACTGACCAAACCTGACTTTTTTTTCTCACTGAATTCAAAGGTAGTTCCGTATTGCAGGCAGCCAGAACCAGTAATTTGGTGCTTGCATGTAGATTTTTAAAAAATTACTTGGCATGCCTCTATCAAGTGTTTTATTTTTTTATTTATATATTTTTTGTTTTATTTTCTTAGAATGAGTTCATATTAAATGAGCTGACCAGATTGGGTATATACAATAGTAAAATATTTGAAGTAACCGATATATTTGCTGAATTAAAATGCATGTAATTTGTGAAAAAAAAGAAAAAAGAAAAATTTGAGTTGGCCACTCTGCCTTTTTTAAAGGTCCACTTGAACTCTATATACCTCTGATTAACTTTAATATTCAGGTACCTAGATTATAGTGAATGCAGAAAATAGTTTAGTATACTCATTTTATGGTTATTTCTATATCTACACATCTATACTCATACCATCATCCTATCTAGGGCATTGATGATTTTTCACCCTTGCAAATATTTTTGCATAAGCTGGGCTTTGGAGTCTGCATGTCAATGCAGTATCTGAAAGTAGTGAAAAGATTTGTAAGGAGAGCATGATCCCAAGGTTATAAATCCTGTCTAGATATCATTTAGGTGTAAAACTAGTGGACAAGTATTCCCTCATTGATCCCTTTTTTAAAAAATAAAATAACCATGAAAAAAAGACAAGTAATACATAAATTAAAAAAAAGAGAGAAACAATTCTGAAATAAAAAATCCAGGTTAGAAGAGTCATGAGCAATATTCATCCATTCATCCATCCATCCTTCCATCCATCCATCTGCCTCTATCCATCCATAGACAAGCAAGTAAAAATCATGAAAACAAGAGCAGTTACAGATACAATGCTCTTCACAAAAGATAAAGTGCAGTTGTGTGAAAAGAAACTAGGAAAAATGTACTTTCTATATTTCATAACCTCCTGATTATTGAAAAAAATATTTTATTACATAGAATACATATTTTAAGTCATAGTGATTCTAAAGTTATTTCTTCTTTGTTTTACATTTGTTTTTCTTTGTTTTAGAAATGAATATACCCAATTGTGATGAAATGTTTGTATTTTAGAATTTTTTCAATTTCCTTTCAGTGTATTGCTACTTATTTGTTTATACTCTGCGGAGGCCAGCTCAGTAGGATGGGGCTGAAGAACGGGTGCTGTGGAACTTAAGGAAGAAAAGTTAACATAAAACAAAACACAGAGACATTTATCTTAAGTAAAGGTGGGAACCGGGGGACTCAAGGTCTCAGGGACCAAGAGCCCTGCCTCAAGAAACCACACTACTTTTATTGTGCTCTTTAGATGAGATCAAGTGAGGAGTGGCTATGGGTGGATGATACAGGGTTTGTTTACTATTATATAAGTTATTTTACTATTTCAAAAACCACTTTGGGGGTAAAAGGTTAAGCTTTTACTCTGACCTCTAGGCACATAACAGTTCTTAAGTCATTTACTGTTTTTCAAGCAGGAAGATGGGATAAAGTAAAGAAGGACAAGATGGAGTTTTCAAAGAAACACGTCTTGCCACAATACTCAAGAAAAATTAAATTCATTGATTTTTGCTAAAGTTAAAATAATGATATAATCCTTTAAAAAATATATACTCTTCATCTATCACCTTTTCACTCCTTTCTCTTTCTTATATTTTTCAATTAAAAATTTGTATCTTTATATACATATAAGTGAATGATCTTTATATATTAATAAAGGTTAACTTCTTAATGGAGGATTTTTGGTTTTATATAAAAATTATTTCTTTAATGAGTTAAAAATCTATTTTTAAGATTCATAGTCTATTATATAAGCAATTTAATAGTGCAAGTCACTATTTGAAATCATTTTGAGGAGCAATTATAAATTCAAATATAAATTGACAGGAAAAAGTCCTTCTTAAGGACGTCTTTGTAAGAAGGTATTATGGTTGGTTTATTTGGACTTTCAGTTTTCATCTTGTAAGTTTGATTAGATTTATATATGTAGAAAATTTTAAGAGGGCATACTAATAAAGAGAAATAAAATGAGAAAACAATTACTTAAGAAAGACTGACTCTGGTGCAATATGAATACAATGAAGAAATTAGTTGAGATATAGAATGGGTTGTAAAATTGCAAGACAGAAAGTAAGATCATTTTATTTCTTATTCATTCATTCATCATTCATGCATTCATCTGTCAACTTTTGACAGATATGTATTTAGCCTCTACTGTGATCAAGCATTATTCTAGTAGCTTGGTATCAATTAATGAACAGATAAAAATTCTTGCATCTTGAATTTTATGTTCTGGGCCTGGTGGAGGCTGTGATGTCTTCACATTCTGGGCATGGCAGAGGCTAGGATGTTTAGTGGGTCTTAACTATGGTAATGATATTAGCAGAGGAGCAATATGAAAATATATAAAAAATCAAGTACATAAGCAGCATCACATATTGACTAAGTGAATGTTTAGGAAAAGTATTCATCCTAGTGAGGGTGTCTGGTAGACTTATGCTATTGTTTATATATGAATTACCATGATTTCCACCTGAACTAATAATGCCCTATTCCTAATCTCTTTACTTATTTACCACAGAGTTCAAAAAAGATTTACGGTATCTTAGGGAAATATGTATGACAAAATAGAACAAATCCCCATACTCTTTGTTTCTGAACTCTCTGGAGATGTGAGTTTTTTCCAAAAAAAAAAAAATAATAATCCCCTTATCAAGATTACATAACTATTCACAAAACAGAGGAAGCCTTCAGAAAAATTGTCTTTCTTGGATCACTGAAAAATTATTTTGAGGATTACGTTCTTCTATATTTCTTACTTCATTGGAATTTAAGGATTGATGAGCTCAGAATCTGTTAAGGATTCAAGAGCTTTTCAAGGAAATGATCTATATAAACACAGGGTTTTACATTACAGCATTCTCTCTTTTTACTGTCATGTCAAGGTGGGGCTAACTCAGAGAGCAGCTTATGTGGCATTTACTCCATAAGCTGCTGATTATTTCTTTAATGTCTGTGAAGCTCAGTCTCTTGCTGATGGTACCTGCTCTACACACCATTTCTTCCCATGAAGTATCAGTCATCACAGGATCTCTGCATGGCCACAATTATAGGTTCTTGGGTGACATTTGAAGTACTTCTTTGACAGCTGTTACTCTCACTTGATAAACAGTGTTGATGACAAAGTTTCTATAATTTTTGTTTCACTGACTCCATTTACAACTTGAAGTAGAGTTAATTTGTGTTTACACAAGAAACATAAATTTGCAAATGAATTGGCAAATTACAATAATTTTCTAATTAACTAAAAGAAAATTGAAAACAAAAATTACCTTCAATTACCAGCAAATTTCAGGGGAAAAAAAAAACCCGTGAATTCTTTAATTTACTTGACTATTATAATTATTTTCACATTTTCTCCTGTTATTTTTCCATATGGCTTTGAGTGGCCTACATTTAAAAAAAAAAATCAAACTATAATTCACATACTTCTTTTTTTCCCTATATTGTTAATATTAGGAAGTGATGAAAAAAAGTTCATCTTTTCTAATCAGCACACATTTTTATTAAAAATTTGTTTCTTATTTCTGGGAGCAGAAGGAGGCTGTCAAAATTTCAGAGGGTTGCCCAGAATTTTATGTGGGACAGTAGAAATTTCCCACTTTTTTTTTGCTTTATGTTGGATCATTGTACTTTTGTGTAATATCTGGTTAGAAAGATCTTTAGAAAAAGACGTGCATCCAAGGGGCTAGGAGCACTGAGAAAGAATATTCATTCTGGTCCCATCTTCATATGTCAATTCTTACATTGTCTTAAAAACTCAATCCTGCTCTAAATGTAATTATCTCATTCGAGTGGCATGTCATTGGCAAACAAACAAACAAACAAACAAAAAAACAACAAAAAAAATTTTCCTTCTTTTATTATCTCTTTTTTTCTTTAAATTTTATTTTCTCAAAACTTGAAAGGATTTTTTTCAAATCGACTTACAAATTTAATGGAGAAAATTTACTTCCCATTATATTTTTCCACATTTAATTCCAGTGAATTGAAATGTCCTTAAAACTACTCAAATCATGTTTATGTATTCTTTAAAGCAAATTTTATAATTAATGTTCACATTTGTCTATAGCATTAATATTTGCTGTATTTAGAGCTATAGTCTATACTATGTGATATATATGTATTTTGACCCTTGGAGTATGAACTCTTTCTCACTAGAAAGGATATAGTGAAAAAACTAAAGTTTACCTTTCTTTATATAGTGTGTGTATATATATATATGTGTGTGTGTGTGTGTGTGTGTGTATGTATACATATGTATTTAAATTATATATAAATGCCCCTGTCTAGTACACAAAATTTGTAAAATAAACACATTTCAAGGATACTATAATATCATATTGACATAAAAAATTACTAGAATGCAAATTGCAAGAAGTGTATTAAGTGAAATTATATGTACTTATTTAAATTTCTTCAAATTTAAGCTAAAAATTTTTATCTTGTATTTTGATCAACTTCTCTGAGAGTCAAGATTGAAACATACTGATGGGGGCCTCTGATGGGCTTTAAGCCTCCAAGTGCCTTCTAGAATCAATGGGAACACCATAAAGATTTCCTTTATTTGACTCTCAGTTTGCCATTGATTTTCCAGGACATCCGTTTGAGTATAATCTAAAGAAAGCTTGTAGAACTGCTTAATCAATATGCCATTACTCTTCATGAATTTGGTAGATTATCCACTTACTTTATTGGATATAGACTAATAGTCCAACAGTGCAGTTCCTGACTGGTAACATTTTGTTAAAGCCAAAAATCTGGCTCATCTTGAGTTTGAGCAAACATTAAACTTACTAGTGACCTTCTTCTCTGTGACCCAGCTTTCTTACAGAGTCTAATGCCGCAATTTAAGTTTAATTGACATGAGAATACTTGGCCTTAGAAAAACTTAGCCTTCCTCCTTGAGTAAATATGATTCAAAGAACCATCAAGTGAAGTGGCAACTCAATTTAATGAGGATTAAATTTTCTCTGACTCTTTAATGAAAGGTAACTAAATTTACATTTCACTACTAGAGAAATGTTGAGTTTTAAATAGATCAAGAGTATAGTCATTTGAGGGTCAATGCCTGAAGTAATGAAGGGCACCTCAAAACAAGAATAGATTTTGGAATCATTTTGTAAAAGACAGCATTAGCCTGGTTTTCCACATGTGGCTAAATGAATTTGAGTGCAAAAATTTATTGTATTCACAGTATTTTAACTTCGCCTTAATTTCACCTAATAGATTTCCATTAATTTAAAAACATAAAGTAACAAAAATGAATAGTTGCAAATATCTGAACTGACACCATGGGGAGAATTGTAAATATACATTGATACACAGTTTGCTTATATTCAACAACTAGTCCTAATGTTCAAAGATTAACTGCATTAGTACAATTTTTAGAAGAGGAAACAGTAAGTTGGAATGGTTTAATATCTTGATGAAGTTCACAGATCAAATACAGAATTTTAAAGCAGGTAAAGCTGACCCTATGGACTATGTTTTTTTGTTTGTTTGTTTTTTAATCACAATGCTATTTACTTAATATACCTTTAGATAGAAAGTTTTCAGTACTGATTCTTATCAGGGTCTTTTTTTCATGGAGTTTGCTTTCCTGTACTTATGTTAATCCAAGAAAGCCAGGTCATTTCCTTTCACCACACATGTTTTAACCCTGCAAAATTTTTAATTTCCATAAACAAATTCTATCAATAATTGCAAAACACCAGTGGAGAGCAAGGCACACTCTATGTTTGTCACGTTGTTGCAGGAAGGTGGACCCTTCTGCAGCCAAAACTGGCCTCTGTATACTGGCATCAATTAAGTTGAGAATGAGTTTTGGGTGAAGCAAAAAGAACAGCTTTATTTATTTGCCAGGCAAAGGAGGCCACAGCAAGCCAAGGTCCTCAAAACTGTGTCCTCCCTTGAGAGGGGGATAGCAAGGGGTTTTATAGGTTTAGCTTAAAAAAAAAAAGTTATTGATCATGATTAGGGTGTCTATATTCTCCTCCCTCCATGGATCAAGGCTGGAGTCAGGTGGTCCAGTGATGATCTGGTGGTCTTTGGGGTTATCACACCTTGACCTCTCTGCAGTGAAGACTGCTCACAAAAGGCAGGTGGTGTTAGGGAGTGTTTCCAAGGAAAAGAAAATATCAGGTGCACATAACTCGAACCAGAAAGTAACCATTAGTAATAAGTTAGTGGGCCAAGGCAGGGCATAACATAATAGAAACTATTTTAACTAGTTTTTTAGCTGTAACAATGTTTCCTAATCACTTTCCAGATAGTCTTTTTAGACTGAAGGAAGACCTGAGAGACTAAAGGAAAAAAAAAAGGTTTTCACTTCAAAACACAAGGACTCAGGGACTTGTACAAGGTTTCATTTCCAGGACCCACGGATGAATTCTTGTCCAATATTTCAGAAATGAAATATTGGAGGAGACACAAATACTGACAAAGCAAGAGGCTTTATGAGGGAGGGGTGCCAGGGGGTTGGGGGTGGTGGAGAGCAGCATGGTAAGGAGAACTGCTCTGCCAGATGTCTCATGCTCTGTGGTTTTATGGGAATGAAGTTAGTTCCAGGTTATCTCTGGCCAGTCATCTTGCTCAGCCCATATTTGATCTGATTCAGGGTCCTTCTTGGTGGCGCACACATAACTTAGCCAAGATGAATTCCAACACCAGTGACCCAGGGTGGTTTGTTGTCTCCTTGCTCCTATTGGCCCTTCCCAAATCCTCTCCATTAGCCTTCAGGTAGTACCATGTTCCTTATTAGGGCCTCCTGTTGTGACACAACTTATGTAAGCAGCTATTATCTTGGCTGGCCAAGGTGGGCAGTTTCAGTCAATGGTCCCCTAATATGGTGATGCCTAATTTTGTGACCTAGCCAACTGCTCCCTGTTCTCATCTTCCTGGCTTCTTATACCCTCCTTTGAATTTGCATTTTAGCTCTCAAAACTTGCTTTGGGTTTGCTGCCATTGGAATCCCTTTAGATGTCATTTGAAATGACACTTATGTACTTGCACTCAGATAGTCTTCTGGAATTCACCTTTCTTGACCTACAAAATTTCACTGAAAGGAAGCGATCCAACAATTTTCTTTCTGACACCACAAAGAAAAGAAAAAATACCTCTTTGGTAAGCCCCATTCAATAGCCCCTGAGTGAGAAATGAAAGACTATATGTATGCAGTAAGTCAATTTATAGTCTCTGAGACATAAAGTCTCCATTAAATGTAAGCCTGTTGTTACAACTCTTCCCTGTACCAGTTTGCTGTTTCACACACCTGTGAATATGTTGGAGTTGTGGCTCTTGTCCAGTTTTTTCAATACGTCTGTCAACATTTCCTGTGGTCCTCCATAAATGCCATCTGTGGCTTCGGTGGGAGAGGACTGAAAAACATCATTGGATTTTGGCAGAAAATAACCAGTCCCCATCTGAATGACGCCCTCCTACCTGTAACTTTAAAATCTAGCACACTCTGATTACTTTCTATTTTCAAAACAACTATCCCTCTTACACCTTAACACACAAAGCACACTAGTCATTTAAACTAACTGGAATTAGAAGTTTATTCTCATATGAAGCATTTTTTTTCACATCCTTAATTTCTTAATCTAGATAACACACAAAACTACTTAAGTAAAGTAGAATAATTTTAATAAGTACATAAAAAAGAAATACATTTAGTCAAGATTTTTAAAAAATTTTATATGTACTTTGACTTATACTTTTATTTTCAAAATACAGCAGTGACAAGAACATATCTGCATTATAAAACCATTCATTTTGTAAAGAAAGATTCACTCATTCTCTCCAGAATAAGAAAGATTCAAATTATTATCAGTCATTATATAAACTCTATATGATCTTCATTTTCTTCTATTCCAATCAAATGTTTATTCACTATCCTATAATACAACAAAATTATAAAGACAATTTTCAAATTACATCTTATATTAAGTAATAGGGGATAGTAAAGTAACATGACCAATATTTGTGTGTATCTTAAAATAATTATTTAATATATAGGTAGCAAATATATTTATTATTTTAAAAAATGCTTATTAGTATTGATAATTTTCTTATTCTTCTAAATAGAAGACACTCCAAACATTATTGTTCTATAGCCTAGATGAATTGCCTTCTCTTGATCTGGCCCTTATGAATCACTCAGGGAATGAATCAGAGCAACACACCAACCTCTGATATATTGTCTCAAATATTCAGAATCTTAGGAATCATTTTCTCTCTAAGTGATAGGAAGACCAAAAGGCAAAATTTTTGTTTCTCCTTAAAGTAGTCATTTGAACCTGTTCCAGACTACAATACACCTAGAAAATTCACTGAAATGCAAGTTCCCTAAATATTTATTTATGTCTTTTACTCTCTAATGTGCCTGTATCTTGTCAAAGCATTTCGGACACCCTATCTTTCTTACTCAAAAATAAATGGGCATGAGGTGAACCAGTTGATATAACCCTAAGGTAACCCAGTGAAAGTGTATTTCAATTGTTACATGTTGGAACCAACCATTACTGGTTTTTGTCTGTTGGCAGAGGAGAATAGTAACTAGTTATAGGTAAATAGCCAATTACTGGGTACTGATGGCAGAGTAAAATTACCCATTTAAAAACTACAGGTGGCACATAATCTGTGTTAGATTCAGCATTTGAGTAACTTCAATGTATTCCATTGTTATTCATATACTAAGTACTACCTTCAGCATAGACTAAATGAATAAATTATTTGGAAGGTACTAGACATTTCATTTTGATTCTTTCAAACCTTTAGCACTAATCTCTGTCATTTCCTATTTTGTGTTACTATTTTGGCAGACAATTATACCCTCAGTAGTCCCACATTACCCATTGCACCATGATAACCTCAATCAATGGGCCCAGGATTAATGTATTCCAACATTTTACTCAGAGACTGGCACATATCTACTGGATGAACTCATGTTCCACAGCATGACAAAGTCAAATTCAAACTACTTTTTCACTTGACTCCTGGTTGTGGACCCCAGCAATGTTTGGTTTTCCATAAACTGGAATTTATAGGAATGTATCCAAAAATCTCCCCAAAGATAGTTTCTTCTCTTTCCTCAGTATACAGCTAACCTAATAAATATCTACATGTCATTTTGGAAAAAACTAACACATATTCATATCAGATCCCTTCAAAAATCCCCAGTTTTCTCTCCATTGATGAGATATGGATCTGTGATATGTATCACATCAGGAATTGACTGGAATTGAATGTAAAACCATAACTACATAACGTTGAACTCAATCTTGATTGATTCTTTGGTTTCAATCAATGTAAGCCAAAGTTGAATTCAGTTTTAGATAACTAATTGAGCTAAAATTTATTGTCTCTTTCAGGTATTTTATACTCTTTCAGATGTTGAGTCCAGAGTTTGTAGCTAGTATGTTTCTATCAATACATACTGGTTTGGATATATCCAATGGATACATTCATTCAGGTTTTCTAATCAAGGCAGATCTTGTCACATCAGAAAATGCTAGAAGGACCATCTTCTAGCAAGGAAAGCTCAGTGGGCTTGGGGCTTCAGAGCCCTCACCTCAAATAGAATTCTTAGACTCATTTTCTTTTCAGCCAATGACTGTATTTCACAAAAAAGGAAAAAAAAAATACCAGGCAAGAATTCCACTCACATAGGAATTCAGCAATTTATAGTATTACACTTCTCACTTGATTTTTTGAGACATAAAACCATAGTGAAATGGGAAGTAATTCTGGGGAAATCACAGAAGCTACTTTGATCCCATCCTGAGTCAAAAGAGTAAAATCCTGAGCTTGCCATTTTTTTTTTTTTTTTATACTCTCCTTTGCACTCAAGAGCCCTGGACCATACTAGGGTATTTATATTCCTTATTTTTCCATAACAACCTTTTGAAACAGATACTAGGTATGCCAAAACTTGTCTTTAATAAGCACTTTGTAGCAGGTGACTGCCATTGAATAATTCCATAACTTTCTGCTTGTGCCATAGACTACCAGTATCTTGTTTTCCAGTAGTTTCAGGATTGTTATTCAATGTTCACATGTTCACTCAAGTCAAATAAGCAATGTCTGCCCCAACTTCCGAAACAAAATTGCTGAAGTTAATAAAGATTTCTTAAGGTGTTTTAAAGAAAAATGGATTTATTATATAGAATTAGGTGCAAGCAAAATTGAAAGGATGAGGGACATGAGTTGAGTCTAACTTAGAGATTTTGAGTATAAAAACAACCATTGCAATATAGCTGAGATGGAGAGACCAGAAACTATAATGGCTCCCACCATTGCATAACCACCAGTTGTCACCCAAACAATATTTGATAGTGCATATGAAAATGCTCTCTAGTTGAAACAACAACTGCAATTGCCATAGTCATGAAGCTGGTGGCTAAGCTTGGCAAGATTAAGTCCAAGGATTATCACAACTGCCCCTTGACCATCACTGCCAACTGGAGCAGCAGTAAGGGAATGGTATCCATCAATCTTCTACGTTCCAATATGAAATGGATAAATGGAAAAGCAGAACTACAATCCAGAATCCAGATTTTGAGAGTTTTTTTTTTTTTTTTTTTTTTTTAGTTAGAGTTGTACCTGCAGCATATGGAAGTCCCAGGCTAGGGATCAAATCAGAGCTGTAGGCGCTGGCCTACACCACAGCCACAGAAAAGCAGATCCAAGCCATATCTGTGACCTACACCAGAGCTCATGGCAATGCCAAATCCCCAGCCCACTGAGCAAAGCCAGGGATTGAACCCACATCCTTATGGATACAAGTAGAATTTGTTTCCACTGAGCCACTATGAGAATTCCCCAAGAGTATTTTTAAAGTCCAGACTCTTCAATAAAGAAAGGTATCCTGGAAATGTGTGATGCATATTAAATGGGTCCTCTTCCATAGAGAAATATAGTTTTCATGTATTTAGTACATGAAGTTTCAGTTTTAGCTTATAAGCAATCTGGCCGAGAGGAGAAATTTTTAGGGGCAAACATTATACTAGATTTGATTTAGGGAAGGTATTTTTTTTTTGGAAAGTTGGAGATTTGTTAATGTTTGAGGGTTGATTGGTTGGAGTATGATTAGGGGAAAAAAGATATCAGTTAAGAAAATACTGGTGCTGTAATGTTTGAGGGATTGAAATGTGATTAAGAGGTTAAATCATAGGATCTGCCATAAAAACATAAGTTTTACCCATTTATGCACTTGCCTGTGAAAAATTAAAATTCAGAGTAAAACAATGGCAAAATTTTAGAGATTTCACCAATAACTGCAATGTAAATAATGATATGACACTAAAAGTAAAAACCCTAAAAATAAATAAATTGAGCTTCATAAAAATTAAAAACTATTATTCTTTAAAAGGTACTGCTAGGAGAATTAAAAGATAAGCTATAGACTCAGATATTTTATCTGTGAATCACATACTTGATAAAGGATTTTATCCAAACTAAGGAAATCTCAAAGCTCAACAATGATAAAGAAAAACCTAATTTAAAAAAGGGCAAATTTTGAAGACATCTCATTGTAAAAAATATGTCAATGACAAATAAGCACTTAAAAGTAGAAGAGAAGGGCACACTTCCCACGTTATTTTATTAGTTATTAGGAAAATGTTAAGTAACCCCAAATCTGATGCTATTATACCCCAATTAGAATGTGAACCTGGGGTTAACAGAATCAGACTATTGCCTTTGGAATGGATTAGCAATGAGATCTTGCTGTATATCACTGGGACCTATGTCTAATCACTTATGATGGAGCATGATAATGTGGGAAAAAAGAATGTATACATGTATGTGTAACTGGTCACCATGCTACACGGTAGAAATTTGATAGAACACTGTAAACCAGTTATAACAGAAAAAATAAAAATCATTATATAAAAAAAATTAAGACCTGGGGTTCCCATTGTGGCTCAGTGGGTAATGAACCCAACTAGCATCCATGAGGACCCCTGACCTCGCTCAGTGGGTTAAGGGTCCAGCATTGCTACTGTGGTGGAGGTCACAGACACGCCTTGGATCTCTAGCCTGGGAACCTCCGTATGCCACAGGTGTGGCCCTAAAAAAGATAAAAAAAAAAAAAATGAAAAAAAAAATAGGACCAATCATACTAAGTTGGTGAAGATATAGCATGACTAGAACTCTCAGTGGGTATGCAAGATAGTAAAATCACTTTGGAAAACATGAGTTAAAAAGTTAAACATATTTCTAGCATAGGACTCAGTTATTTCACTCCTGCTATTTACCAAGAGAAATAGATGCATATATATAAACAAAAACTTACACATGAATGTTCATAGCAGTTTATTGTTTTAATAAATAATCAACTTTGGGAGTTCCTGTCATGGCTCAGCAGAAATGAATCTGAGTAGTATCTATAAGGATGTGGGTTGAATCCCTGGCCTCGCTCAGTGGGTTAACGAACTGGCATTTCCATGAGCTGCAGTGTAGGTGGCAGAGGCAGCTCAAATTTGCTCTGCTGAGGCTGTGGTGTAGAAGCCTGGCAACTTCCATATGCCTCAAGTGAGGCTCTAAAAAGCAAAAAAAAAAAAAAAAAAAAAAAAAAAAAGGAAATAACCAATTTTCATATTCATTAATTTTCTCTATCACTTCTCTGCTTCAATTTCATTCTCTTATCTTCACTATTCATTTCTTTCCAATTGCTTTGGGTATACTTTTCTTTTTCTAGGATCTAAAGGTAGAAAGTTAGGTCATTAATTTAAGACCTTTTTTCTTTTGTGAGTTTAGTTAATGCTATAAATTTCCCTTTAAGTGTTGCTTCAGCTATAGCCTACAAATTTTGATATACTGGATTTAATTTGATTTCAATTCAAAAATATTTTATTTATTGTGTGACTTTGTCTTTGGCCCTTGATTTTTACAACAATATTATTTAATTTCCTAATATTTGGAAATATCTCTGTTATTGAATTCTATTCTGTAGAATTTCTGTCCCTGTCATGGCTACCCACACTTTAACCATTCACTAAAAAAGGGGATTTAGTAATCTTCTGCTCACTTACATAATTTCAAGTGTCTAGTCCTCTTATGCTCTGCCATGGGTAAGATAATATCTCAGGTCATATCTCTACCTGGAGGTATCAATTTCTTCTTATATTTCAGGCTATTTGGTCATCCTGCCACCTTGGTTCCTTTATAGTTATAAGGAATGTGTCAATAAACACAAGATTTTGTGTTTTGGCTGGGTTTTGGTTGATTTGTTTTCAGAGTAGGAGCAGTACCCTTTGTGGCTTTCAGTATCCTAGGCAAAACCGAGTAGATTCTAGATTTTAAAGAACCAAAATGTGGGGGTAGAATATTGGACAAAAGGTAATGTGATTCAAGGAATTCTAATTGTCCAATTAATAAAATTTGCCTGTAACATGAAAAGAGCTGTTACCCTGTCTATCAATATCAGGAGATATTGGTATATGAAAGAAAAAATAAAGAAAGCTTAGCAGAAAAAACAAACAAGCAAAAAACAGTTCACTTCTATCTCTAGATATGAAATAGCCCATTGTTGCTGTGGGTACAGTATTAGAGTCCCTGGGCATTATATCTTACTGATCCTCCATAGTCAGCCTGCAGTCCATAAGTGTTGCTCCAACTCCAGATCTCCATATTCTATACGCAAGAAGGAGAAAACAAAGGGAAAAATACACCATCCTTCTCAATATAAGGACAATCCTTTGATGTCCCTTCAACATCTCTGCTCAAAGAATTCATTTATCCATTTCTATCTACAAAGGAGACTGGGACAGAAAGTATTTAAAGGGTTTCTGCGCCTGGCTAAAAAAATGCGTGTAGGGTTCTTTTGACAAGGAAGAAAGGGATGATGGAAACTTGAAGACAATATTTGAATCCATCATTCTCAAGGGGGATGTTTCGAATATTTATTCTGAGATAATTCCTGCTGAATATGTAGATATTCTAAAAATATAAGGATCCTGATTTTGCTCATTTATGTGAATATTTTAGCAAGTGTGTATGGGTGTATGCGTTTTTATATGTGTATTAACACATTTTGATATGGTTATAGCAAGGGTTAGAGTCTGGTAATAGTAGCACAAAGTTTTCAATTAGATCATTCAACTCACAGAACTTTTTCATTTTGATGTTATTACTCAAGATTTTATCAAAAGCAGTCATTATTTCCTTAAGTATATAAACATGAAGTAATCAAAAATTTTAATAACTCCAATAAAGGCTAGCATTTTTATCATGACAGTTGCAAAGATATTTCTGTTGTTAGTAGAGAAGTCGTATTAGGACGTAATGTGTATTATTCTGCACAGTTTTCTTTTTAATAAAAGACTTAAAATTTTTTATTCACTTTTTACAGTTAGAGGAGAGGAGACTAGTAAGTGAAAAAGTAGGAGGAGATGATTAAGAATTGACCTATGTCAGGAAGGTGTCTAGGCTAACATAAAACGTAACATTAGTAAAAGTAAAACCAATTATTATTTTAGCAAAAGAGGTTATTATTTTTGACTACCAAAGGAACCAGAGATCTATCTAGTTTTATTGCTAATTCAGAAAAAAATGTTTAGACATTTCATATATTACCAAAAAAGATCTCATTTAAACAAAGTAATTTATTATAATGTAGGAAATTCTTTCAGCCTATGCTGTTACAATGAGTTAAAACCTATTTGATTTATAAAACCAGACAACTACACTTCACAACATTATATACAGTGTTTTTTTTTTTTTTAATTTGGAAGCTGGCTGATTTTCAAAAATGCATGTATCTAGAAAATGTACATGTGATCATCAAAGTAAGATTGTGACCCATGATTGAATCCTAGAAGTAATTTGAAAAATATGATAGATGGTTATATGTATAAATGACAAGCAAGAATCAAGAGTTAGAGCAAGGATGATCTATTTAAACATGCAAGAATGTTTCAACATAATGAATAAACTTATACATCAAACTAAGGCAGACACTTCTGGATTGCAAACCTATTTAGAGAATGCTTTCAATTTAGTCATTTTTTTATTTCCCTTTATTGTTAAGTCAAAAGTACTACAGTTGAATTTTGAAACCAAAGAAATGAATTGGAAAGGACAAAAGAAATTAAATGCTCAACAACAAAAGCGATTATACCGGTGCTTGCTATACTCAATTAAAAAGAAAACCTTTGAAAAACGTGATATAGAACAATAACAGAAAAAAAAAAAAACTTGGATTGTATTACATTTCCCACCTATTTTAAAGATAATATAGATTTCCAGGGTTTTTTTTTTGTTGCTACTATAACTGAGCTCTGATATCTAAGGCTGGTGTTAGGAATTGTGAATTTATTATCTCATTTAATTTTCACAAAAGTCCATTCTACTTCATCAATTTTAAGTCAATTAATTATGTTTTTCTTTTTTATTTTAGCTTCTCTGAAATTAGGATTTATGTTACAATTAATGGAATGCCCTTGACTAATCACTGAGATTTTTTTTTTCCTTTGGTGCATAGAATAACGTTATGTTTAAACTATATGGCAAATATGCTTTATACTATATTGAAAAAAAATTATCAGAGAGCTAATAAGACTGATTAAAATGAAGTAACTAAGTTTTAGAACAAGGATTCCAACTCAGGACTCTGATAATTGCATATATATACTTCACAAATATTCTATAAATAATTTTCCATATTATTTGTAGATAATATTTCCCACATTAAGATTTATTTACTGATTACAAAGACAATTTTGCCATTATTTCAAATGTGGTTAAGTAATTAATTCTAATAATATTTACTATGGAAAAGAAAATAAATTAACATTTTATTCTCTTGTATGTCAGTTCTATACTTTGTACTTGAAAAAGTATCAGCAATAACCTTTGACAAAAATTTAGAAAATTGTTTGTTACCATGTTTATTGACATACTGATGGCTTTTGGATGCTTGCGTGGGGAATAAAACTTGTAGGATAACAAAAGTCCCTATGTAATTGTCAAAATTTACTTGTAAATGATGAATCTGTTTAGTAAATTTATAGCAAATTATCCTGAAAATCTCCATAGAATGAAGATATTCAATTTATCTTACATAAATATATTTTATACCTATCTTTGCTTCTCTTTATAAAGACTGAGGTCACTGTAAAAATATCAGTAAAATGAGGTCATTGTAAAAATAATTCATTTAATAATTTAACACATATTCCTTAAATGCATGTATTAAATTCTGTACAGAGTTCTTGGTATGGAGAGTATATTATTACAGACATTATCTATATTCTCAAGAATAATAAAATTAGATGAGATTTATATTAAATATTTTTACAAATGTATGTATTACTACAAATTCTGACATGTGCTCCTTAGAGGAAGGAACATAATGGTCTGACAAGCTACTTGTAACAGTCACATTTGATGTAGAGTAGCTTAGTAACAAATCCTCATACCTTCCTCTCCCTTCCTCACTATGCCCTGCCCCTGAGATCTGTGTTCCTTTTTTTCTTTTTTCCCTCAGGGCTGCACAGGTGGCATATGGAGGTTCACAGGCTAGTGGTCGAATTGTTCTGTAGCTGCCAGGCCTACAACACAGCCACAGCAATGGTGGATCTGAGCTGTGTCTACAACCTACACCATAGTTCATTGCAATGCCGGATCCTTAACCCACTGAGCAGGACAGGGATCAAACCCACACCCTCATGGTTAGTGGTTAGTTTGTTAACCACTGATTCATGATGGGAACTCCCGAGATCTGTGTTCCCTGATGAAGCAATACCACAAAGTTCCCTGCCTTAATGTCTAGGAAAGCCAGATTACAACAGGGATATTCCAGGAACTGCTACTGTACTGATGGCTTGTCAGATTAAAAAAAAAAAATTCTAACTAGTTTTAGCAGAAAGATATTGATTACATTTAATTAAATGGTTTCTATCAGTTCTCACATGGATCCCAGGTCTTCACAGCTCATGGAATATTCAGGTCTTTCTTTTCAAGCCCAAGGAAACCTGTCTCCGTGATTCTGATCTGCTTCCCCTGGGCCCAAATCAGGTCCCCAAAGAATGAGAGCAATAGGTATACAAGGCATCTATAATGTATGTGTAACACACAAACACATAACATACACAGGGCACACTAACACATTTTTTTTTTTTTTTTGTCTTTTTGCCATTTCTTGGGCTGCTCCCGTGACACATGGAGGTGCCCAGGCTAGGGGTCAAATCGGAGATGTAGCCGCCGGCCCACACCAGAGCCACAGCAACGCGGGATCTGAGCCACATCTGCGACCTACACCACAGCTCACAGCAACGCCGGATCATTAACCCACTGAGCAAGGGCAGGGATCGAACCCGCAACCTCGTAGTTCCTAGTCAGATTCGCTAACCACTGCACCATGATGGGAACTCCACTAACACATTTTTTAAACTAAATGACTTACTTGTTTTTTCTGGTAAATGGATGATGAGTATCTAGTTGATATGTATTTCGATTATGTTGAAAATGTTTAAAAGAGTGATGTAACAGTTTTATCTAAAAATATCAGTATTTACATGACACTGGAAAGTATATATTTTGGCAATTCTATTTTCCCATGAAATATTTCACCTGTTAACTTAAAAGTGTAAAGGGATACATGATTTTTCAAAATACTTTCAGGAAATATATGAGCATAACAGTGTGTGGGCCACTGCTTCCCCCATTACTTGGGAAGCTCTAGCTAACAGATTCATTAGGAAGCCTGAAGAAATGGTAAGATGAACATTAAAGATAAATCCCAGATAGTTCTCACAATGGTACAATGGGTGATGTTGCTATAGCTGTGGGGTAGGTTGTAGCTGTAGCTTAGATTCCACCACTGGCCCAAGAAATGCCATATGTTGTGGGTCTAGATGAAGAAGAAGAAGAAAAAGGTGACTTACAGAGTCATGCATGGAATGCACCAGCAAGGGAGCTCCTCTTCCTACCATGATCAGAAACTGTCTCGAAAACTAAACACTATATGCCAAAAACAAAACAAAACAATACAAAACAAAAAAAAGAAGCCGCTATAGCTTCTGCATCTTGAATAATGCCAATGTGGAAAGTTAGGAAAAAAAAAAAAAAAAAGACTTTTGCTTAATCAGGAAATTGCTGCTACAATCATCAACTCTAGGAAGTTTCCATCATGGTTCAGCAGAAACGAATCTGACTAGCATCCATGAGGACGCAGGTTCAATTCCTGGCCTTACTCAGTGGGTTAAGGATCCGACATTGCTGTGAGCCATGGTGTAGATCGCAGACACGGTTCAGATCCCACATTGCTGTGGCTGTGGTGTAGGCCAGCAGCTGTAGCTCCAATTTGACCCCTAGCCTGGGAACCTCTATATTGCTGAAGGTACAGCCCTAAAAAGACCAAAAAAAAAAAAAAAAAAAAAAACTTTAGAACGACTTTGCCTAGCACAATTCATAAATGACTAAAATGTGACTTTCAACCTTACTGTTTCCTAGGAGCAAGTTAACATATATATTTATAACTATTAGCTTTATATACATATACATAACATATACAAATATATACACATATATATACACACATATACTTATAAATATTATAATAGCATTAGATAGTACTAGAAGGTTGCAAAAAATTTGAGCTGTTTATATATCTGACATCGTCCGGAACCTTGGCTACCCAAAGTTCATATAAAGACTTCTTTCAAAAGGAAGTTATAAAGGCCAGTTTCTCTAAGCACTTGCTCCAATGGATGCCACAGTATCCTTTGGAGAAAGTTAGGAGGTAGGAGGAAGACCCTTGTTCTCATGGTGTTACTGCATGTTTTTTCCTCAGAAGTTTGTGTACACGTGAAACTAACACAATTTTGTAAGTCAACTAAACTCCAATAAAATTTATTAAAAAAAATTATGGCCTTTCCTTCCTTCAAAGAGCTCTGGGTTTGTAATATGACACAATATTGGGATTCAGTTAAAGGCTGTGACTTGACTCCATTTGGCATAAACTTCCTTCCTTTCTTCCTTCCTCCATCCCTCCCTCCCACCCTTTGTTCATTCCTTCCTTCCTTCTTTCCTTCCCTCCTTCCTTCCTTCCCTACTATAGATCTGAGAGGAATTTATTAAGTTTGCCAATGTCAGTCTTACATAATCTGTGAGACCATGCCAAGTGTTCCTCCTTATTAAAACTTATTAAACCATGTGATGACCTGCTGTCTGGAGAAATGGCCAGGCCTAACATCTCTGTCATTAGGGAGTCAATCACCCTCATTAAAACCACGGAAATCTTTCAAATAGCAGCTTCTCCCTTGCCTGCAGAGAACTACTATATTTATTTTCAGAGGTAAGCACACTTCCTCATCAATGTATTCTTCTGCAATACCTTGGTGGATGCATTTTACTCTAAATCTTTTGGAGTTAGTTATGGGGTTGACATAATATATATTTTATGTCCCTATCTATGAAAATTTGGGGATTAAATGTTTCATATTTTTAAATTCCTCTTGTCTTAAAATAATTTAACAAAGTGATAATTTGGTTCTGGTTTCAGTTAATTAACAGAAAACAATTAAATCCACTGAAGATGAAATCCTTGTAAGGGGTACCAGTATCTGTGGCTTAATCTAAATTACGTTTCTCCCTCCTTGGTTTAGTGCTCTCAGAATCAGTTCTCTCATGTATTTACTATAATTTTACCAATATAAAACAGGATCTTGCAGAATCTTATTATATCTTTTGTATATAATTATAGTTCTGAGATAGATTTTAAATGTACACCTCCCTTCCTCTTGTTATATGTTAGGTAAGACTCTATCAGGAAGGGGAGAAAAGGGGACCGGGCTTCTTTTGTTGCCTAAGGATTTGAAGGCTGACTATTCTCATTAAGAAACATGCTTTTCTATGGATATGTGTATATGTATGACTGGGTCACTTGGTTGCACAGCAGAAATTATCACAGCCTTGTAAATTAACTATATATCAACAAAACTTAAAAAAAAAAAAAAAAAGAATCATGCTTTCTGCCTCCTCAGGTACCTGGTAATTCTTGACTGAAAATCAGACTTTGGGAATTTTACCTAGTGGAGAGCTGGATATTATCCTAAATCTTGAGCTTTACTCTGGGTTGCAGTTAGTTACTTGGAAAGAGTTTCATATATGTGTGTGCGGTTTTATGATTTGTTAAATGGGTCTGGAACAGTGCTCAGTCTAGAGTTACTCTGTACTACTGAGGAAAGACTTTTCTGAGGGCTTAGCCCAAGTTAGAAATAACTAATTTTTAAAAAAATTCTCTTAGGATCTGTTACAGTAATTTACTAAATTCAGAGACATACATAAAAGTATTCATAACTCACAGCATTACTCTCAGATAATAATGTATATATTTGTAAGTTTTTGCCTTCCCAATCAGTTCAGTAGATTTAATTTTCAAGATTTTTATTCATCTTGCCACAGAACTTAATTTGGAATTAGACCACAATGACAATGATAATGATTTATTTGATTTTACAGTCCTCCAAGCCATATCATCAAACAATAGATAGGAATATCTGAATATTTTTATAATTCGATACTATGTAGTATAATATACACTATACTGTAGTTCAATATTACATAACATATGTTAATCCAAAACTGTGCACTTTAACATAAATGGGAAAATCTTGTACTTCAAAGATTTTTAATAGGTAGAGAGGTATATAGATAGATTTATCTATAAAAGAATGTGTGTTTTCTAATGTAAATATACCGTTGCTCTTGATACTGTTGGTTTATAACTTAATCACTGATTTTTTTGTTAAACTGCATTTGAATAGCTTTTCTTTCTAAAGCATTCACAGATCCTTGCTGTTGTTGGAAATTCTCATAGGTTAAGCAATGACAATTCTATGATTCCTTCAAGTTTTTGCTACATGTTGCTTATCACAAGGCTTTTCTTTTTCTCACCTTCTTCAGACATTTTATTAAGCAAATATTGTTTCTGCCTTTTAGCTATTTCAGCTCCCATGTTTGATCTAGTTCAAAGATGATACACTCATACTACTTTAAAAATTGCATTAAGTTCTTGCTTCATTTTAAAGAAAACATGTAACAGTAGGTGACTTTTTAATTTTTTTCCTGTAATTACTGTACACTTTAAAAGTTGGTGAAAAAAGGTACTTGCATATATTTTATTTGAAATATAATGTTTATATTTCAAATGTAATTATTATTTCTCCCAATAACCTACTGTATTTATTATCTTATCAACTAATGGCTACAAACTTATTTGAAGAGTGAATTTTCATCCACTGAGGAAATGAGATACAAAATAAAATTTTAAATACATATGATCCAGATTATGCATACTAAGCATTATTTCCAATATGTTGCATTCAATTATAAGTGGAATATCCAAGGCGCACAGAACTTACAGCCTCTTTCCACTTCCACTAATGTCTTTCGATATTAAGCCAATTACTTAAATAACACTTGATTATTCAAAACGATAAATTGAAAATTTAATATATATTTCAAAATGTATAAGTTCTCATTTCTAATGATAACTTATAATGATTATTTCTGAATTTTAAATGACATTAAATATTCTCCTTTTAATGAAATTAATATGAATTTGATTTAGATTCTGAGGGAAAAAATGTCCCTATAAGAATCAATATGCATAACATTTAAGTGTCCTTAGCAGTGTACTATCTATCAAGTCTTTCACTGTATCTCAGCAGTTAACTTGACTCATCTCAATTTGTTCTGCATGAATACATACTTTTCTTCATATGCAATATGGAAAGCTACTAAATGTATTACAGTGTACATGACAGGTCCGTTCAACCTAAATTATTTTCTCATCCTCCACAAATTCTGAGTGTCTTGTTAACCGCTGGTTAGAGTGAGAATTTGTGCATTGATAATAATTTGAATATAGACTCTGACTACATATAATGTAAACATCAACAGATTTGTACAATTTTACATCTTACTGTCATATACCGGAAGGTACTCCTGTATTCATTGAGGAAAATGTTTAACTTGTAACTTTGCCAAGATTCTTTGACAAAATATCTCAAAATCATGAGTTCAACCTGAAACTTGCTCATATTGCATCTTGCCCCATTTCATTAATGTTAACTACATTCTTGCAGTCAGCTAGTCCCCATAGTTTGGGAATATCTATTTTTTCCCTTTCACATAACATGCCCAGTCTACATATTTAAAAAGATATTCCCCCTCAGGAAACAAGAAAAATCTCAAATAAACAACCTAACCTTACAACTAAAGGAATTAGTAAAAGAAGAACAAACAAAACCAAAAGTTTGTAGAAGGAAAGAAAACACAAAGATCAGAGGAGAAATAAATTAAATTGAGACTAAAAAATAGAAAATATCTGGAGTTCTCATTATGGCTCAGCAGGTTAAGAACCTGACTAGTATCCATAAGGATGCAGGTTCATTCTCTGGACTCAGCTCAGTGGCTAAAGATCCAGTGTTGATGTGAGCTGTGGCATAGTTTGCAGGTGTGGCTCAGAGCTGGCATTGCTGTGACTGTGGTATAGGCTGGTAGTTGCAGTTCAAATTCAACCCCTAGCCTGGGAACTTCCATATGCCTCAGGTATGGCCCTAAGAAGGAAAAAAAAAAAAATCCAGAAAAGATCAATGAAATTAAGAGATAATCAAAACTGATAAATCTTTAGTCAGACTCATCAAGGAAAACAGAGGACCTGGATCAATAGAAACAGAAATGAAAATGGAGAAGTTACAACTGACACCACAGAAGTGCAAAGTATCAGAAGAGATTAATATAAAGAAATATACACCTAAAATGGACAACCTAGAAGAAATGAACAAATTACTAGAAATGCACAACTCCTAAGATTGAACCAGGAAGCAATGAACAATATAAACAGACCAGTTACCAGGATTGAATTTGAATCAGTGATTTAAAAAAAGAAGAAAAAAAAAAAGCTTCTAACAAACAAAAATTCAGGATGAGATGGCTTCACAAGTAAATTCTATCAAACATTTAAAGAAGAGTTAACATCTATACTTTTCACAATATTCAGAAAATATTTCAGAGGAAGTACAATTTCCAAACTCATTCTATGAGGTCAGCATCACCCTGATACCAAAACCACACAAAGACATCCCACAATAAAAGAAAATTACAGGTCAATATTAATGATGAACATAGAATCAAACCATGATAAATTGGGGTTTATACCAGTGATTCAAGGATTGAATAAAAGGATTGCAATAAAAGAATATAACATACATAAAATCTAGTGAATGTAAATTGAGAGTTCCTGTTGTAGCTCACTGCTTAACGAAACTGACTAGTATTTATGAGGACATGGGTTAAGGATCCGGCACTGCCATGAGCTGTGGTGTAGGTCTCAGATGTGGCTCGGATCCCATGTTGCTGTTGCTGTGGCGTAGGCCAGCAGCTGTGCTCTGATTCGACCCCTAGCCTCATAACTTCCATATGCCATGGATGTGGCCCTAAAAAAACAAAGAAAAAAAATGTAAATTGAAGTCTGAGCAATGTAAATAATATTTATGCTTTCTTGCTTGTTTGTTTGTTTTTTTGCT
Organism: Sus scrofa; assembly: GCF_054392235.1. NCBI lineage: Eukaryota > Metazoa > Chordata > Mammalia > Artiodactyla > Suidae > Sus > Sus scrofa. The sequence goes on from NC_139393.1 coordinate 31,455,232, forward strand.
TTTTCTAGGGCCGCTCCTGTGGCATACAGAGGTTCCCAGGCTAGGGGTCGAATCAGATCTGTACCCTCCGGCCTACTCCAGAGCCACACAGCAATGCGGGATCCGAGCCATGTCTACAACCTACACCATAGCTCACAGCAACGTCAGATCCTTAACCCACTGAGCAAGGCCAGGGATCAAAGCCTCAACCTCATGGTTCCTAGTAGGATTCATTAACCACTGAGCCACGATGGGAATTCCATATTTATGTTCTTATATATAAACACATTATTATTTAAAAATTTGTTTATAGTAAAAGAGCATAATAAGCAATTCCAGTTAAAATCCCAGGAGAGTTGTTATTGATTTTAATTGAATAAAATTATTTTAATATTGTTATGGGAGAATAAATGTCCTCAATAAAGCCACGCCAAATAGTTGAGGGCATTTTTCTTCCCAGTGTTGGAACTTAACATTAAATCTAGCAATTATATTGCCCCCCCAAAAAAATTGAACATGATAAGAAATCTAAAACGATAGCTCAGTATGTTTTTAGTTAATTAATATATGACAAAGTCAGTTCGAAAAATTTCTATTCTTAAAAACAGGTAAAGATGTAAATTTATATTCATTAAGATGAAAAAAATCATACTAATAATTGCATTGTCCATGAAAATGAATTACATACAAATTAAATGCTTAAATGTAAATAATACTAAAAAAGGAAAATAACAAAACTACATAAGTGGCAAAAGCACTGGAGAGGATATTCTCACCAAGACTGGAAACTCAGAAGCTAAAAAAGAAAATAAGCATACTTGATTAATAAAATATAAGCATGGCAAACAAAAGGTCTGAATAGACAACATAGGCAGACAATAAATTATAAAAATTTTTCATTGCTGAAGATCCTGTTATTATCTCTATAACAGTACTTGATCAATGACAAGAGTGCTAAATAATAGAAAACATACAAAGTATCTGAAAAGAACAATTCATAGAAGAACAAATGCTATGAAAAGATGCCTTAAACATATTAGCTTTTAGGGTAATGCAAAATAAAGTATCAATGAGCTATCAGATATTAGTAATCAGAATGACAAATTACTCATGTTAATATAAGCTGTTACATCTTTTTAGCAAAGCATTTGGAATATACATTAATAGAAACACTTGGTTTAACCCATCAGGTACATTCTTGGTAATCTGTCCCACAGATACAAAAGTACTAGTCTATAAGGATAGGAAGAAATTATGTTCTGATACCACTGTTTGGAGTTTCAGAGAATCCTGAAATAAAGTGGATTTATATTAATAATGGAATATTTATTTAATTACAGTATATGGCATAAACATACATTAGAATATTAGGCATCAATAAAGGTAAATTGGATATGTGCCAAGTGGCTTGAAATAATAGCATGCTATGATTGAATTAAAAATGAAGATAACTGTGTTGACAACAATCCCACTTTTTACACAATTATAATATTTAGTGTAATGTATACATAATTATATATAACAATGCATTACATATGCATAGGTATATGTATTTACACAGGTATATAAAATAGTACATAATATATAATTATTCAATCATAGTGAAAGATACATAATAAAATATGCCTATATGGATTACATCACTGTGTATTTTTGGGTGTGAGTGAGCTTATCTATGGGAGTAAGGGAAAAGGGGAGAAAAGAGCCATAGAAAATTTAAATAGTGAAAATTATAAAAAACAAAAATAGAATGTATTATGTAATGATATGCATGCATTTATACAATAAAATAATTGTGTCAGGCTTAGTAATTTTCCGTGGTATACATGTACCATATCTTTGTCCATTCATCTGTCAATAGACATTTGGGTTGCTTCCAAGTCTTGGCTATTGATAAAAGTGCTACAATGAATATTGAGGTGCATGTATCTTCTCAGTTTTGAAGCCTAGGAGTAGGATTGCTGGATCACATGCTAACTCAATATTTAGTTTTTTAAAGGACGTCCATACTGTTTTCCATAGTGGTTGCACCAATTTACATTCCCACCAACAGTGTAGGAGGACTCCATTTTCTCTACACCCTTTCCAGAATTTATTGTTTGTAGACTTTTTGATAATGGCCATTCTGACTCGTATGAGGTGATACCTCATTGTAGTTTTGATTTGAATCTCTCTAATAATTAGTAATGCTGAGCATCTTTTCATATGCTTTTTGGTCATCCATCTATCTTCTTTGGAGAAATGTCTATTTAGATCTTCTCCCTTTTTTTGATTGGGTTGTACTTTTTTAAATATAAAGCTGCATGAGATGTTTGTATATTTTGGAGATTGATCCCTTATTGATCACTTCATTTGCAAAGATTTTCTCCCATTCTATCAGTTGTCTTTTTTTTTTATGATTTCCTTTTCTGTGCAAAAGCTTTTAAGTTTAATCAAGTGCCATTTTGTTTGTATTTGTCTTTAATTTCATTATTCTAGGAGATTAGTCAAATAAGATATTGCAGAGATTTATGTCAAAGAGTGTCCTGCCTATGGTTTCCTCTAGGAGTTTTATAATTTTGGCCCTAAGTTTAGGTCTTTAATCCATTTTGAGTTTATGTTTTTGTACAGTGTTAGAGAACGGTCTAATTTCATTCATTCATTTACATGTAGGTGTCTAGGTTTCCTAGCACTACTTGTTGAAAAGACTGCCTTTTCTCCACTGTATGTTGTTCCCACTTTTGTCATAGATTCGTTGGCCATAGTGGCTTGAGTTTATTTCTAGGCTTTCTATTCTGTTCTACTGATATATATTTCTATTCTGAAATAATACCATTTGTGTAACATGGATAGACCTAGAGATTATCATACTATGTGAAGTAAGTCAAAGAAAGACAAATATCATACGGTATCACTTACATGTGGAATCTAATAAAAATGATATAAAAGAACTTATAAAACAGAAACAAGTCATATTTCAAAACCAATCTTAGGGGTACTTTATAAGAAATTGTGGGGGGATTGGGAGGATGAGAATAGCATATACACACTGTATAAAATAAATAACAAGAACCTACTGTATAGCACAGTGGAATCTACTCAATAGTTTATAATAATATTTATGAAAAAACATTTATATGAAATTGATTCATTTTGCTGTATACCTGAAACTAATGCAACATTGTAAATCAACCATATTCAAAAAATTTTTTAAAAGAATACTATTTTAAAAATAATAATAATAATAAAGAAAAATAAAGAATTTGGAAACATAAAAATAATTGTGTAAGTATGTTTTTTAAGAGTATGGGAAATAATGAGCATTTTAGCAAGCTGAGTTGAAGATAGTAGACTAAACATAATTGCCTTCTCATAATCTAGTTAACATTATTTATAGCTGTGCAACTACATAAATACATAAAAAATGGGAGCGATATATAAGCAGAGTATAGTAGATTGATCACATTTTTGGTAGACAGATAACAGGTTGCTCTTTGAGGATGAAGTAGAGTGGTAGAAGCTGCAGATCTCTGAAGAAATGAATCAGGCTTCCAACATTCAACTTTTAGCTTCCACATACTAACTCTACAAAAATTGTGTGTAACCAAATAGAACAAGCCTAATCAAAAAGTCGTATGTCAGAGCCAATGATATTATAGAGGTAAAATGTTAAGTGAGCATTTCAACTTGGAACTAGGATGCATTTGATTTTCTATCACTTTGCCATCTGTCTTAGGATCCTTAGGTTCTAACTGGGAACCTCACTATGATTAAAGAGAGAAAATTGTTTTAGTAGGTAGTGGGGAGGGGATGAAAAGTGGAATAAGAAGGATGGAAATGAATATGTGGATCTTGCCTCTTGTGTCCTAATTAATTAGTAATTACTTATAATAATGTGTTTAATAATGTATAAATCATTACACTTAAATAGGAAAGTTTAAATTGCTACATCATTGCAAATCCCATTTAAAGTTTGTGATTTCACACTACTAAAAAATGTACAAATATAGACCAAGTTAAATCAGCAAAGGTATTTTTTTTATAATCTTCTCAGTTTTTTTACCCTCCCCCCATCTAGCACATGCCCTAGCTCTTGGCTGAGACCCAATTCTTAAATAATAGATGAAATATAAATATAAATAGAGTGCCTTACTCACCTCAACTCTTAGCTTGTCAGAGATGATAACCAGGACTTGGTATCTGCTCCTGCTGCCCTCGCTTGCTGACCAGTAGCCACCATGTGTGTGCATCTCCATCCACATTGGCCACATTGGTGCCCACAACTGACAATGCATCCTGGGAACTCTACCGCCTTCAACGGCTGGCCAGATGCCAAGTGACAAGACCATTGAGGGAAGAGATGACTCCTTCAATACCTTTTTCAGTGAGAACAGGCAACTGACCAGCATGTACCCAGGGCAGTGTTTGTAGATCTGAAACCCAGAATCATTGATGAAGTTCACACTTTGGCACCTACTCCCAGCTCTTCCACCCTGAGCAGCTCATCACAGGCAAGGAAGATGCTGTCAATAACTATGCCTGAGGTCACTTCACCATTGGCAAGGAGATCATTGATCTTGTGTTGGACTGAATTGGGAAACTGGCTGACAAGTGCATAGGTCTTCAGTGTTTCTTGGCTTTCCACAGCTTTGGTGGGGAAACTGGTTCTGGGTTTACCTCCCTGCAGATGGAACATCTCTTTGTCAATTAAGGCAAAAAATCCAAGCTGGAATTCTCTGTTTACCCAGCCCCCCAGGTTTCCACAGCTGTAATTAAGCCCTATAACTCCATCCTCACCACCCTGGAGCACTCTGATTGTGTGTTCATTGTAGACAATGAGGCCATCTGTGACATCTGTCATAGAAACCTCAATTTTGAGCACCCAGTCTACACTAATCTTAACCACCTTATTAGCCAGACTGTGTCCTCCATCACTGCTTCTCTGAGGTTTGGTGAGACCTGAATGTTGACGTGACAGAATTCCGGACCAGCTTGTTGCCCTATCCCCACATCCATTTCCCTGTGGTCACATATGCCCCTGTCATCTCTGCTGAAAAACCTACCATGGACAGCTTGCTATAGCAGAAATCACTAATGCTTGTTTTGAGCCAGCCAACCAGATGGTGAAATGTGGCCCTCACCATGGTAAATACATGGCTTGCTACCTGCTGTATAGTGGCAATGTTGTTCTCAAAGACATCAGTACTGCCATTGCCACCATCAAGACCAATCGCAGCATCCAGTTTGTGGAATGGTGACCCACTGGCTTCAAAGTTGGCATTAATTACCAGCCTCCCCCTGTGGTCCCTGGCAGATACCTGGCCAAAGTACAGTGGTCTGTGTGCGTGCTGAGCAACACCACAGCCATCGCTGAGGCCTGGGCTCACCAGGACCTGATGTATGCCAAGCAGTGCCTTTGTTCACTTGTATGTGGACAAGGGCACAAAGGAAGGAGAGTTTTCTGAGGCTCGTGAGGACCCTGCTGCCCTTGGGAAAATTATGAGTAGGTTGAGGTGGAATCTGTTGAGGGAGAGAAGGAAGGAGAGGAATACTGATTACCATTCCTTTAAGCCCTGCAGCATGTCATACTCAGAACTTTAGCTTCAGCATTAGCTGACAGGAGTAAAAGCTTTCTGATTAGATTGTCTTCACTTTCAACTGTGATCATGTATTACTTTTCCATGTGTGCCTGTAAGATTTTTTTCTGTCATGTCTCAAAAGTAAAGCCTAGATACCTAATGGAATGGTGTGAGTTATTGTTGAAATAATAGACCAGCACTGTGTGACATGCATTATTATTATTAGATGCTTAATAAGTAGACATTTAAGTATAATGATGTGATCACGTCTTTGTAATTATTCAAATAATCACACAAAGAGTAAAAGATCAGATATTCAGTATATATTAAAACTATTTTAAAATTGAATGTAGATGCATACAGAAATTAAGGAGGTAGGAGCATCTCAAAATAATGAACATAACTTTGAAGTCTGCAAAAATGTGATAATATAATAACAAACAAAAAGCCAAGTTCAAGTGTGCAAAGACTGAGACAGGTAACTGGTAATATGTCCAGCAATAATAAAATGATTTGGCTTCATGATTATATGTAGTTTATTAGAATATAAACTGTGTAAATTCAGGGACATCATCCATCCTTTCATTTCTGCAGAAATTGGAAGAATATCTAGTATGGATTCCTTGCAGAAGAAATATTTGTTAAGTCAATTAATTTAATTGCATTGCCTTTCATATTCCTTTAGTTGAATTTCCTCAGTTTAAAAAAGAAGTTTAAATATAATACATACATTTTATAAGCATATACTAGATATTTAGGTATAAATAAAACTTTATATACAGAATATAGCTTAAAATATAATAGTTTATAACTCATTTTCTTAAAGATAATATTAAATATCAAAGTATTTAAGTTTTATTTCTCTAGTTCTTGTTACATGTATTCCACATTTTGAGTACTAGTGATTTTATTTATTACTCTATGGGACAACTATAGGAATCAATTTATCACTTTTTCTAAATATATTTTTGCTCCCATGGGCAATGAAAGGGAGATTTTATGACATGAAGATTTCAAGCTATGAATTCCAATCTGCATTACACATTATGAAAACAAATATTAATATATGAATATAGTAAAATACCAAATTTTATCTCGTGAACATTTCCATAAATGTGGAAACACATTTCTCCAAGTAAATCATTAATTACAAACTATTTTACAGGCATAATTTTCTTGTAGTAGATTCATCTCACAGTATTGTGAGACTCATCTTACAACACTCAGTATTTACTCTCCACAGCTCAAGAATTCCATCTTAATGCATCTGGAAAGTAAGCAAAGGAGGCTTAAAATAAAGAATTTGGTTTTCTTAAAGAAAAAAAGTTCTACTTCTAATAATAAATTTAGATTTTATAGACATTTGAGAAATTAGGAAAAAAGCCATCCTTATCTGAGTGAGTTTACATATTTTGAATCAAAGTAGATTATGAAACTAAACTTCCTCTAAAAGTATGGGTTATTTTCTCTTTTTTTGTTAATCTTAAGCATTTATTGCTACAGGTAGGTTTTTTGGAAGAGGACTGAATTGTGTGATTACATTCTTACTAGAGACAAGGAGCCCTCTATACCTACTAGATGCTCAGTAATGTTTGTTGTGAAGTTCTTGTTCTGTCTCAGCAGGTTAAGAACCCAATATGGTGTCCATGGGGATATGGGCTCAATTCCTGGCCTCATTTAGTGGGTTAAAGATCCAACATTGCTGTGGCTGTGGTGTAGGCCACAGCTGCAGCTCTGATTTAACCTTTGGTCCAGGAACTTCCATATGCCACAGGTGTGGCCATTAAAAAACAAACAAACACACAAAAACCCAAAACACACGATTTTTGTTGAGATGCCTGCAATGACAACTCAGGCTGCCAATAAGCACCCTAAGAGCTATTCCCTAAATACCTCACAGTGCATTCTGGCTCCTAAGTTCAAATAGGGGAATGCTCCTTGCTTGCTTTATTTATTTTAGAAATGTCTTCAGCCTTAGATATTTTTGTTCATTAACTAGATTTTGCTGATTACCTCTAGGTATACCATATTCTTTGTTAACTCACTAAGAGGAATGAAATAGTCCTTAAAGACAGGAGCTAATAAATTTGTGTGAGGTAGGCAAGAGAATAGACAACTATAAATGTTGTGTAAGTTGAGAGTTATTTATAGGTTTTTTAGAGAAGCTGATGGAAAGAGATGGACTTCACATTGGCAGGAAGTGGGAGAACCTAGGGAGACATGGACAAGTAGAAATTCTGAAATTTAAACTGAGCCTGATACTTCAGGAATGATTTGGAAGAAACCGAGTTAAGGAAGAGGCAGAAAGGATTTACTTGCAGAGTAAATATCTGAAAGAAAGAAAAGAAGGAAGGAAGAAAGAAGGAGAGAAGAGGAGAGAGAAAGGGAGGGAGGGAGGAAGAAAGGTCATCCTATGATTATGAATTTTAGTCCATGGGAGAAAGTGGAAAACATGCAATTAAGTACTGTTGACCTTTAAATCATGAAGGAATGGCAACTGATGAGGCTGGAAAAACAAGCAGAGCAGGAAATTTTTGGACAAGAACAAAAAGTATACAATTAACTGTTTAGGGTGATGTTTACTGACTTTATGTGTTTAATTGTTTGTATTACTTGTTTTTTAAAAGACCACTTTAGCTAAATACATTTTTATTTATCCATCTTTCTTATTTAAAGCAGATTTTCTTGGTTCTATATTTTACTTATCTCATGTATCATTAACATTAATATTCTTTTTTTGGAGGGATTTACTCTTTTGTATTCCACCATCTCCTTCTTTTTCTTTTTTTTTTCTTTTGTCTTTTAGGTCTGCACCTGCGGCACATGGAGGTTCCCAGGCCAGGGGTCAAATTGGAGCAATAGCTGCCTGCCTACACCACAGCCACATCAACTAGGATTGGAGCCAGATCCTCAACAGACTGGGTGAGCCCAGGGATCGAACCTATGTCCTCATGGATAATAGTCAGGTTTGTTAACCTCTGAACCATGATGGGAACTCTGAGGAGGAAAAGGTGTGCTTGTGGCCCGTACAGGGATCAAACTGGAGACCTTAGCATTATTAGCACCACACTCTAACCAGCAGAGCTAACCAGCCACTCCTGACATAATTGGCCACCCTCTTTTTTGATTATATAATCAAATTTACTTTTAATATGCATATTTACTGTATCTATAGATAAAGAATTTTAAGTAATATTGGAGTTCCTGCTGTGGCACAGGTTAAGGATCTGGTGTTGTGTCTGCAGCAGCTCAGGTCACTGTTGAGGCATGGGTTGGAGCTCCAGGCTGGTGCAGTGTGTTAAGGATCCTGTGTTCCCAAAACTGTGGTGTACATCGCACCTGTGACTCAGATTTGAGCCCTGACCTGGGAATTTTCATATACGGAGTGTGTGGTAAAAAAGAACCCCAAAAACCAAAAACCAAAAAACAACTTTAGGCAATGTACAAAATCAGTCCTGAGATGATTAAATGCCTTTTCTCACCATGTGGCATGGTTGTTAATCTCCTCTGCTCTTTCCAGCTCCCATATACACTTACCCTCTTCTACATTCATTCTAAGATGAGCCTTCAAACTAAAAAGCCAGCAACTAAGCAGCAATTCATATTTATAGGCAAAAATCTCTCTATTTTTTCCCCTTTTCTCTCTTTTCCCTTAAGCTAACATTACTCTACTTTTAGTAATAAGATAGCTGGACAACCAGACAGTGTTGCAGTCTTTTTGCTGTGGCATTGCGCTCTTATATTGCTAAAAGCAAGCTTTAGTAGAAAATTCATGAAATAAAATCCAGTGTTTCCAGTGTTTCCATTATTCATAAGCACAGAGGCTAAGCTATGAAGAGGGTGAAATAGGAGAAACTTTTATGAAGGAAAAATTTCAATACATCTCAATTTTTAGATTTTAAAATTAGGTAAAATTACATAGTATGCAATTAATAAATTGTAAGTATACATTTTGGTGAATTTTGACTAATATGAACTACCTTGTATTTATTTTCAGTTATAGTTAGAAAATGTCCATCTTCCTGAAATGTTTCCTCCTATCTGTTCACAATCAACACACCTCTCCGACTTCCCATGATCCACTGCTAGTTCCTAGAAATCACTAAGCTGCTTTGTATCATTACAGTTTTGCCATTAAAAAATGTTATACAGAGAGAGTCATGTACTCTTTGTAATTGGCTTAGTTAATTTAGCACAGGACTTTTGATGTTTTTTTTATTGTAGTGAGCTGAATGATGGACTCCAAAAATAATCTGCATCTTAATGATTAAAACCTGTGAATATTATCTTACAAGGCAAAATAATAATAAAAATGGGAGGTATTTATCCTAGGTAATATGCATGGTACATGAGTGCAATAACAGATAACTTAAGAGATGATAGAGGGACTTTTGTCAGACACACAGCAGAGAAGTCTATGCAAAGACAGAGCAAAAAGAGACATGGCAGCAAGCCAATGCATGCTAACAACCACTAGAAGCTGGTAGAGACAAGGAAGAGATTCTCTCCTAGAGCCTCCAGAGTGAGGCTTTTAGCAAAAAACGTTTCATTTTCTCTGCCCCCCTACCAGTAGCTGATCTTTTAAATATATTTTATTTGCAGCAGTTTTAATAGGTGTGTAATGGCATTTCATGTTAAATTTGCATTTTCTAGTAACAAGCAATATTGAGCACAGTCTCACATGCTATTGATAATCATCTATCTTCTTTGATGAAGTGTGTGTTCCAAATTTTGCCTGTATTTTTACTGAGTTTGGAGATTATATGAGTTTTCTAGGATTGCTTTCATAAAGTGCTACAAACTGAGTGGCTTAACCAACAGGAATATATTGTCCATTCTGGTCAATAATTATTGTCAACAACATTTGAAAATAAAACATTTGTGAAGACTAGAAGTTTGAGATCAAGTTCTCCATTCTATGTCTTCTCCCCAGTTAGCAGTGGTTTATTGGCAATTTCCAGGGATCCTAAGCCTGTTAAAACATCACTCTCATCTCTGCCTTCATCTTTACATGACTTTCTTTTTGTGAGCATCTTTTTTTTCTTTTTTTTATAAGAACACAAATTGTATTAGACTCCAACCTAATGACCTCATTTAACTTACCTTGTTAAAAGTCCAGTCTCCATATAAATGCACTTTCTGAGGTACTGGGGGTTAGGATTCGAACATATGAATATTGGGAGGGAAACCATTCCACATATAACAGTGATGAACATGAGAAGTTCTGTATTAGAGATACTGAGTTAGATGTTCCTCTAATACCTTGAAATGCATATATTTAGGGTTCAGCTAATAGTATTGGTCAATACCTCAGTAATTAATTCTGAGTTATACAAATACGACAGTTATCAGAACATATATTATAATAAACCTGTGGCCATGAGAATAATTACCAAGGGTAACAGAGCAGAGATTACACCAGAAATTTGAAGTGAAATGATTTAAGAAATGAACTGAGAAACACAAATTTGTAAATAAAATTGTTAGAGAGAAGCCAAAGACATAGGACAAACAAGCAAAATCTCATACTGAGAGAGGTTTGTTATGTCAAAGGCTAATGAGATTAATTAAAATAAAACTTAAAAGTATCATTTTGGTTTGGTAAGACAGAACTGACTGATGACTCCCAGCAGAATGGTGGGAATAGTATATAGATTACAACATGGTGGCAGATTTTGTATGTGGGAAAACTCAAGGTATTATCACCTTACTGCTTGGAGGTTGAGACATTAGATCAAAGAACCCAAAGAATTTTAAGTCAAAAACTATATGCAAATTTTCCCAGATAAGATTTTATTAAGACAGTCCAAGCCAGATTTCTCTTTCTACTTAAATTTAAATGTATAATCCATAACAAATGAGTTGCCCTTGGCCCAATATTCCACCTAGATGAAGTTATAATACTCTATGAATCTTCTCATGATTAATATAGCACTCATTGTTTTCCTTTTACATTAGTTGTTATTATACAGCATCATTTTTAAGTTATCTAAAGCTGAAGTGATTATAACATTTAAAAGCATTGGTAATATCTGTTACATTATTATATTATCATATAATATATGTGGCTATATATATATATATATATATATATATATATATATGTAGATAGAGATATATAGATAGCATAAATTTCTTCCTAACTAAATTAAATGTTATTTTGAAGATATCTTTGTAGTTTTGTAACCATATACCACATGGTTCAGTGCTAGACACTGAATGTTGAATTGAAATGTTGATTAATTTGGTAATTTAGAAAATGGATAACACAAAATCTTTCATCAAAACACATTTATTTTACATTAATTAAGTTTATTTTTTGTCATTCTGAGGGAAATGGAATATGTTTATTTTCAATTAAAGATAAATGTCAGATAATTTGGTAGGTTTTATAAAATTATCAACTAATCAAATGACTATTTACAGATTCCCACAATAAATGCACTCTTCTTACAGACATTGATTGAATGCCTACTCTGTGTCAGACCTTGTGCTGGTGGTATACTCAGAGTACTAGAGAAGACTGACAAGGCCCTGCCATCCCGCAGCTTGCATTTGAGGGAGAATGACAGCTAATATCACACAAGTGATTCAATCATGTTTAATGGGAGTAGAGGCTGGACCTCAAGAATCATGCCAAGCTAAAAGCCAGGGGAGGGATATCCCAGTCATGGAACAGGAAAAACAAAGCCCCTAAGACATAAATATGTTGTTTTAGCAACAATTCTGAGATTTTAGCATAGGTCAAAATCACATATACTGTATAACTGAAATTTGCTCTCATACACACAGAAAAAAAATAAATATATGAAGTGATGGATATTTTCATTAACTCACTGGAAGGAATCCTTTCACAATATATGCATGTCAAACCATCTCATTGTACATTTTAAATATCTTTAAAGATTGAAACTTGATAGGAGGTAGGTCATTATTTTCCTTGGAACCAGAAGCCAGGAGGATACAAGACAATGCTAGGTGTGGTGGTGGAATTAAGATAAAAGTTCATCCATTTGTTTTCTGTTTTCTCAGTAGAGTAAGATGTAAAACTATTGGCTGAGAAGAGATGCAGTTTGAAATTATCTTGGATATTAAAGAGGTGAAATTATTTTGGAATCTTCATAAGACTTTATGGCCGTGTTGAGCAATTTAAGTATGGAATCATGAATTAAAATTGAAAACATATAGCTAGTATTCAATTTACTCAACTATTTCAAATATTGAAATGAAGGTCCAGAGAAGAGAATTGATTTAAATCAGAGTAAGGGTTTTTTGCTTATATAGTAGAACAGAGGAAATGAAAGGAAAAAGAGTTGAAATATATGGATGGGAATAATCACAGCTTTATACTGTGGAACATAAGCTGGCAAGGTAAGAAATTATGACTAGAATAAATAATTAGTATTAAATAGGAGGTCAATGGATAAAGCAATCTATAAACAGTTGAACAATTGTCACAGTTTGTGCACAGAGTCAATACTGGAATATCAGATATACTTTTGATAAAATATGTTGTTCAAATAATTATATGATTTGTTTCAAAACTATTTCATCCTCTCAAAATTCTGCTGAAATGTGCATGATGGCATTTCACATGCAGCATGTTAACAACGATGTAGGGACTTGGGTCTTGGGGACTGAAGAATGCAGAAGAGAGAAAGAAAAGATGAGGAGGAAGAAAAAGAAAAACAGAGAAATAAGAAGAGCCATAGGAAGATTCATTCTTTTTTTAGCATCACTTTATTCATAAAATTTTATTTTATAAATTCATATTAAAGATACATTCCCTATATTAACCATCCTCAAGTAAACATTTTATCACTTTACATAATGTGGTAGCTCAGGGAATTAATGTATAGTATAAATATATCTATATATTATTTAGCATTTAATATGTATGTAATTAAGTTGAAAAGTTAACTGTGCTCATTCGATAGTGCAAATTGCAATCACTTTGATGGCCTCCTTCTTGCCTCTCTTAAGTTCTAATACAGAAGCGGCACTTGAGTTTTATTAACCATAGATTCTGAAAAAGCTTAAATATGAATAATACAAGATTGGTGAATAAATGCTGTCACAACTTTATTGTTAAGTACTTTGAAATATTAAAAATTATATTGTAGAAATACAATTATGTATAAGGAAATATAGTCAAATATATTTTTGAAAGGCTAAAATTTCAACTTGAAAAAGAATAGCTGAAGTATAATCCTAATTTTTCAATACTTGAATTTATCATTCTGTATGAATGCATATACGCATATAGGGAATTATTTGGATACACACAAATATAATTAATAGTTATTAGCTCTGGTAATGTAATATTAATTTATTACTATCTAATTTTTTTCCTCCAACAAACATATATTACTTAAATAACTTTCCTCACTTCGCTTTGATATCTGTATATCAGATTGGATACTTTACTCCCCAAGCCATAACTAATGTAGAGATTTTATAACCATATTGAATAGTACTATACAATTAAAAAGTATTAAATATATGTTTCTCTATTAAGGACAGAAAGTAATTCTTGTGGGAAATACTCTTGTGTATGAATCTTTTCCATTATATATTTTTTTATTCAGCTACTGGAATTAGCTTTTCTGTTTCCCTTTCCAAAAGTTGAAAATAAATCACAATCACTAAGAAAAAAATAACAGCTTACCTGAAAGGATAAGCGAAAAAAAATTCTCGCTCACAAAAAATTGGCATAGTTCATTCTGTTACAATCCACTATATAAATAAAATTTCCTTTTACACTTTTTTATTTTTGTCTTTTGCTCTACTGAATATTTTCTGTTCTTTTTCTTTCCTTTTACAAATTGTATCCTGTTTTCAGTCCATTTTCTCACTAAACTTGTACCTTAGATTTTTATTTCATAGAAGTCTATGATAGCCTATATCTTTTTAAATGTGTAATACCAAATTTATCTTATATGATTTGTTTTAGCCATTATGTTTCAATGCCCACTTTTTAGTCATTGACTTTTCTATCTTGGCTCACAAGATAAGTCAGGAAGCTTTGATTCCCCAAAACCATCCAAGTAGTGCTTGTAGCAATATTTTTTATTTAATTAATGAGTTAAGTAATTAATTTATTTATTTTTATTACTATATCGTTGATTTACCATGTTTCTTCAATTTCTGTTGCACAGCAAAGTGACCCAATCACACACAGTTCCCTGTGGTGTATAGTAGGCCCCCACTGCCCATTCATTCCAAGTATAACAGTTTGAATCCAAAAACCCTGAACTGACCATTCATCCCATTCCCTCCCCCTGATCCCCTGGGAACCATAAGTCTGTTCTCCTTGGCTGTGATCTGTTTCTGTTTTAGAGATAGGATCATCTGTGACATATTTTATTTTATTTATTTTTTTTGTTTTTTTAGGACTACACCCACAGCATATGGAGGTTTCCAGGGGTCGAACTGGAGCTATAGATGCAGGCCTATGCCACAGCCACAGCAATGCCAGATCCGAGCTGCATCTGCAACCTATACCACACCTCATGGCATTTCAAGATTCCTAACCCACTAAGCAAAACCAGGGATTGAACCATTCGTCCTCATGGATACTAGTCAGATTTGTTTCCACTGAGCCATGATGGGAATGCCTGTGCCATTTTTAGATTCCAAAAATAAGTGATATCATATGGTATTTGTCTTTTTTTTTTTTTTCTGGCTGATTTCACTTAGTATGAGAATGTTTAGTTCCATCCATGTTGCTGAAAATGTCATTAGCTTATCTTTTTTATGGATGAGTAGTATTCCATTGTATACATGTACCACATCTTAATCCATCCGTCCATGGACATTTAGGTTGTTTCTATGTCTTGGCTACTCTGAAGTGTGTTGCCATGAACATAGGGTTGCGTGTATCTTTTTCAATGACAATTTTGTCTGGATATTTTCCCAGGAATGGGATTGCTGGACTATATGGCAGTTCTATATTTAGTTTTTCTGAGGTATCTCCATACTGTTTTCCATAGTGGTTATACCAATTTACATTCCCACCAACAGTGAAGGAGGCACCCTTTTCTCTACACCCTCTCCAGCATTTTTTATTTGTTGACTTGTTAATAATGGCCACTCTGATTGGTGTGAGGTGATACTTCATGGTTGCTTCGATTTGCATTTCTCTTATAATTAGTGATTTTGAGCATTTTTTTTTTCATGTGCCTGTTGGCCATCTGTATACCTTCTTTGTAGTACTGTCTATTTAGGTCTTCTGCCCATTTTTCAGTTGGGTTGGCTTCTTGTTGTTGTTGAGTTGTAAATATTGCTGGTATATTTTGGATATTAGGCCCTTGTCTGTTGTATCATTTACATTGAAGCTATTAAAAATAGAGATTTTTAAAGTAATGTAATCCTTTTTTCAAGCCAGCTCTATAGAAATTGGAAATGTACACAAACATCACCACTTTTTTCTATGAATCTATTTTATAAATTAATATTCACTTAAATTTATTATGCCAACATAGATTTTCACTAACACTACTTCAATATAAAGCATCTTTGTCTTGTTCCTCAAATGTTCTCTACAATTTCGTCACTCCAAGAAACTTATTATATTAATCCGCAAAATGATATCTTCCTTAAGACAAAATTTCAATAGTAAAAATTATGTTATGCTATTAATCACTATGAACAACAGTAAATGAACCACCTGTGTATAATTTTTTTAAAAAAATGGTATATTATGCATTTGAGTGTGCATAATTATAAATTATAGCAATTTTTAGCTAAAACTTTATTTTTTAGGGCCGTACCCATGGCACATGGAAGTTCCCAGTTTAGGGGTCAAATCAGAGCTGTAGCCTCTGGCCTACACCACAGCCACAGCAATGCCAGATCTGAGCTGCTGCTGCAAACTACACGACAGGTCATGGCAATGCCGGATCTTTAACCCAATGAGTGAGGCCAGGGATTGAACATGCATCCTCATGGATACTAGTCAGATTAGTTTCCTCTGAGCCATGATGGTAACTCCCTAAAACTTTTTTAAATAGAGTAATAAAAAAAGAATGTGAAGATGAAGTTGGAATCTTATATTGTATACCCCCAGCAAACAAACAACTTTTTCTTAATGGTTCTAGTCAGTGACATCTCTCTCCTTGTCACATTGCCACCACATCCAATATCAAATAATTGTTTTCTTCAGTTATTTGGAGAATTAAGCATGGCCTAGCTTCTTTCCTCAGAGTGGCACATTCAAAATTGATGTCAGAAAAATTTTGTGTGTGTATAAGCTACATAGTAAATATTTTAGACTTTGCAGACCACATAGACTTTTTTGCCACTGGTCACTTTTGCCATTTTAGTACTAAAATAGCCATGGAAAATATGAAACAATAAAATTTCATTTACAAAAAGAAATGACAGTTCCAGCACTGGATCAAAATGGTATAGACTCACTCTTACCCATGCTTACTTCTAATTACAACTAAGGGCCCCAGAAATAATTCCAAAGAGAATGATAAAAGTATTTTGAAGGCTGTAAAGAAGAAAGGGCTAGAAATATTAATCCCTGAGGAACAAGAAGGTAGTTAGTCTCTTGGGTTTTCTTTTTTATTTCTCAAATATGTTGGACTGGTCACTGCAAAGTTCTATAACATGAAACCACCAATAGGAATAAAAATAAATAAATAATAAAAATATACTTTCTCTGCTCAAAGGACTAGAAGAGCAAAGGGCAATGCTTTTTCACATCTAAGATAGTGGTTGGTTACTTTACTTGCAGCAGCAGTTTCAAAATCTTAGTGTGTTGAACTCTCCCTGATCAAACCTGAACACCAGTGTTAAGCAGAACCACCCACAGGGAAAGTGGCTGAGAAGCTCTGTGTGTCTTGACCTTCCACCTGGTAGTAAAAGGACTCCCAAACTTAGTTTATTTCTTCCCCTTCACATGCACCCCCTGCCAAAACACACCCAGAAGTTTTCCCCACCAACAATAGGTACCTTTGGAAAGCAGAATCTGCTCCTGAAGGAGGCACTGGCAGGGTTTCAGCAGGTAGCAACTGAAGAAGGAAGCAGGACAGAATAGTACTGCAAGAGCTCTGAAAATTAAATAGTCATTGGAAATACATCCCACAAAAGGAGATCAGAATCTATCTGCTAACCCTCATAGAGTAGAATCTAATAACTCCTGACATAATAATCAAAATATACATGATGAGATAAAAAGTCATTCATCATATTAAGAACCAGAAAAAACAAAATTTGAAGGAGGAAAAACAATCAACCAATGCCAATGCTGAGATAAAGCACATGTTGGAATTATCTGATCATGTCTTAAATAGAATTACCAAAAATACTTAAATAAAAGAATTTAAAATCTCAGCAAATATGTAGAAGGTTAAACAATGACTAAAAGAAAATTATAGAACTTAAAAATACAATAACCGAAATAAAATCTTTTGATTGAATGTGATGTAGAGTGGAGATGAAAAGGATAAAATTAATGTTTTAAAGACAAATCAATAGAATTTAACTTTTCCAAACAACAGAGAAAATAGAATTTAAAAAACCATCCTCTAGATTATGTGGAACAATAGCAAAAGATGCAACATTCATATCACTGGAGTATCAGCAAAAAAGAGAACAGGAATAAAAATGAGTTAAAAATGAGTGAAACTTACCAAATTTGATGAAAGACATATACTTACTATATATTCAACAAGCTTAGCCATGTAATTTGATGAGCTCAAAAATTCTCATCCAATTTTCAAAAATACATCATATGAATATTAAGGATAAAAATTCTTATACAATTCCAGAAAGAAATAATACGTTACCAATGGAGGAACACCAGACAGTAGATTTATCATCTAAAATCACTGAGGCCAGAAGAACAGCAACATTTTCAAATGCTGAAAGAAGAGCCATTAATTTGGGATGATGTATCTTGAGAAAATCTCCTTTAAGATTGGATTAAAAATAAAGACAATTTGTTACAAACAGAACTGGCACTTAAAAATAGCTCTTTAAGGAGAAAATGATTGATAACCAGTGAAGTGTAGGACTTTCACAAGTGAAAGTAACACATCAGAATGGGTAAAAATAAAAATATAACATAACCAGAAATTTTTCAATTCATGAGTTTCTGTAAGCATATTTTATGACTGAAGCAAAAAGTTTAATACGTTCTGATATACTGTTCAATGTATGTTGAAGAAAAAAAACACTTATCATAATTATACTTAAATGTTGAGAGAGTAAATGGACCTAAATGAAAGTAAAGTTTTTAGATTAATACCAATAGATTGTGACAAATTGCTTATGCATATGGGAATATCTAGAAAAATTCTAAGACACTACAGAGCAATAAACTAAAAATATTATGCATAAGTCAAGTTAGAATTCTAAAAAAATTCAAGTAACCAATAGGCAGGCAAGATATAAGAAACAATATAAACAGAGGAAATAAAAAATAAATAATAAAATGACAGATTTAAACCCTAATATATCAGTAATTATTTTAAATGTAAGTGGTCTAAATACACCAATGAAAACCAAAGATATTTAATTTGGATTGAAAATGACACAACACAACTATATGTTATCTATGAGAAATTTGCTTCAAACATAACAACATAGATTGGTACAAAGTAAAAATACAGCTAAACACATCAAGCAAACATTTTCGAAAATGTAGCTATATTAATATAAAATATATTTTAGACCTAAACATAAGGCTGGATACAGGTGTTATAAAACTCTTAGACAGATCACTCTGACATAAATCACAGCAATATCTTTTTTTTTTTTTTTTTTTTTGTCTTTTGTCTTTTGTTGTTGTTGTTGTTGTTGTTGCTATTTCTTGGGCCGCTCCCGCGGCATATGGAGGTTCCCAGGCTAGGGGTCGAATCGGAGCTGCAGCCACCGGCCTACGCCAGAGCCACAGCAATGCAGGATCCGAGCCGCGTCTGCAACCTACACCACAGCTCACGGCAACGCCGGATCGTTAACCCACTGAGCAAGGGCAGGGACCGAACCTGCAACCTCATGGTTCCTAGTCGGATTCGTTAACCACTGCGCCACGACGGGAACTCCCAGCAATATCTTTTTTGATCCACCTCCCAGAGTAATGAAAATAAAAGCAAAAATAAACAAATTTTACTTAATTAAACTCAAAACCTTTTGCACATCAAAGGAAACCATAAACCAAGAGAAATGACAACCCTGAAAATGGGAGAAAATCTTTGCAAATGAAGTGACCAACAAGGGATTAATCTCCAAAATATGCAAACATCTCCTGCAGCTTTATATCAAAACAAACAACCAACCCAATCTACAAGTGGTCAGATCTAAACAGACATTTCTCCAAAGACAGACAGATGGCCAAAAACACATGAAAAGATGCTCAACATCACTAATTATTGGAGAAATATAAATCAAAACCACAATAAGGTATCACTTCACATTAGTCAGAATGGCCATCATCAAAAAGTCTACAAATAATAAATGCTAGAGAGGGTGTGTAGAAGGGAACCTTCTTACACTATTGGTGGGGATGTAAATTTGTACAACCACTACAGAGAAGAATATTGAGGTTTTTAAAAAACTAAATGCAGAACTCAATATGATCCAGCAATCCCACCCCTGGGCATATTATCTGGAGAAAATCATATTTTGAGAAGATATATGCACCCCAATGTTCATTGCAACATTATTTACAATAGCCAAGACATGAAACAACCTAAATGTCCATCAAAAGAGGAATAGATAAAGTAGACATGGTACATTCATATATATACAATGGAATATTACTCAGCCATAAAGAGGATGAAATAATGCCATTTGCAGCAATGTGGGTGGACCTAGAAATTTCATACTAAGTGAAGCAAGTCAGACAGAGAAAAACTAATATCATATGAGGTCACTAAAATATGTGGAATCTAATAAAAATGATACAAAAGAACTTATCAGACAGAAATACACTCAAAAGATTTTAAAACAAAAACAAATCAAAGGGGAAATATGAGGGGGAAGGATAGATTAGCAGGTTGGAATTGACACATACACACTGCTATATGTAAAATAGGTAAGTATAAGGATCAACTATATAGCAGTGTCGTCTATATGGGAAAAAGCATCTGAAAAGAAATGGATACATGTAACTGATTTACTCTGCTGTTACTTGAAACTAACACAGCTCTGTAAGTCAACTATACTCCAATAGAAATGTTTTAAGGAGTTCCCGTTGTGGTGCAGTGGTAAACGAATCCCACCAGGAACCATGAGGTTGCGGGTTCGATCCCTGCCCTTGCTCAGTGGGTTAACGATCCGGCGTTGCCGTGAGCTGTGGTGTAGGTTGCAGACGCGGCTCGGATCCTGCGTTGCTGTGGCTCTGGCGTAGGCCGGTGGCTGCAGCTCCGATTCGACCCCTAGCCTGGGAACCTCCATATGCCGCGGGAGCGGCCCAAGAAATAGCAAAAAGACAAAAAAAAAAAAAAAAGAAATGTTTTAAAAAGTAAATGAAAGGATAACAAACAGTGATGGAAAAAGGAATATCAAAGACCAGGTGTTTTATTGTAGAATTATACAGAGTATTTTAAAAAGAGTTAACCCCAGTTTTACATAATATCTTCCAGAAAATATAAGAAGGAACACCTCCCAACTAATTTTATGAGACCAGTATTACTCTGAAAACAAAATAAGCAAGACGGTTCTGAAAAAAAATTACAGGCCATTTTTTCTAATAGACTTGATGCAAAAATCTTTAACAAAATATGGGCAAATTTAATCCACCAATATATAAAAGTAATAATAGACCATGACAATGAAATTTATTCCTGGTATACAGTTCTGGCTCAATATTTCCATCAGTGAACTATCTATATAAACAAGTTATAGAAGTAATCATATGATAAGATCAACTGATTCAGAAAAATCATTTGCCACAATTCAATCTTAATTCATCATTTTTAAAAACCTTTATTATGCTAGAAATGGAGACATTTTCAACTCAATAGAGACTATAGAAACTTACATAGATATGGTCATATTTAATGGTGTAAGACTGGAAGTTTTCTAACTCAAAACCACAATAAAACAAAGATGTCTACCCTCATTATTCAACTCAGTACTGAAAATTGTAGCTACTACACTAAGGCAAGTAAAAGAAATAAATGTCAGATGTATTTGAAAAGATAAAAATACAATTACTTCTATTAGTAGATGACATAATTATCTTCAAAGAAAATGCCAAGTTATCTACAAAACACCTAAAATTAAGAAGTGATTTCAGTGAAGTGACAGGATATAAGCTCAACACATAATAATCAATTATTTTTCTGACAATAAATAAGTGGAAACAGAAATTAAGAAATACAATTCTATTAATAATTACTTCAAAGAAAGTTAAATACATCATTATAAAACTAAGAAAACATGAATATGATTTTGTACGATGATTAAAATGCTGAGGAAGTAAATTAAAGATATATAGTTGAAGATATATCATGTTCATTGATTGGAGAACTGAACATGGTAAAAGTATCAATTCTCAAAATTCTATCAAAATATCATCAAAAATTTTTATGGACATATACCAGATTATTCTAAGATTTATATGGGAAGAAAAAATCCTAGAATATCCAACATAAATTTGAAAATGAAGAGTTAAATGAGAGGAATCACTTTCCTGATGTTGAGATACTATATAGATTGCAGTATTCAGAGAAAACCTGTGTTAACATTGGGACAGACTTCAATCACTGGAGCAGAATAGGGAACTTAGGAATAAACCAACACAAATGTGCACAATTAATTTTTAACAAATGGAGTTCCCATTGTGGCTCAGTGGTATCCAAATCTACTAGTATCCATGAGGATGTGGGTTTGATCTCTGGTCTCGCTCAATAGGTTAAGGATCTGGTGTTGTTGTGAGCTGTGGTATAGATCATAGATATGGCTCAGATTCCATGTTGCTATGGCTATGGCATAGGACAGCAGCTCCGACTGGACCCCTAGCCTGGGAACCTGGGAACTTCCATATGCTGCACCTATGGCCCTAAAATGACAAAACAAAACAAAAACAAACAAGCAAGCAAACAAACAAAAAACAAAGAAGCAAAGGGAATTCAAGAGGACAAGTCTTAAAAAATACTTGTGGAGTTATTAGACATTCATAGGCAAAAAAAAAAAAAAAAATGGTTTGACCTAAATTTCTCATCTTATATAAAAACTAATTCAAAATGAATCATGGAGCTAATTATGAACCTTCTAGAAAATAACAGAAAATTTTACGTACATAGGACAAGGCAAATTGTTCTTAGATTTGGCACCAAAATGTGATCCATAAAGCAAAAGTACATGATAAATTGAACTTCATCAATATTAAAAACTTTTGCTCAGTGAATGAATCTTTTGAGATGATTACAAATTGCAGATGAGCAAAAATATTTGCTAATTACATATCTGACAGATATCTTGTTTCTAGAATAAGGGACTTTCAAAACTCAGTAGAAAAAAAGAAAAAATTCCAGTTGAAAAAAAGTGCCAATGATATTAGCAAACATTTCTCTAAAGAAGAAATACATATTTCAAAAGTATGAAAAGCTGTTCAAAATTATTAATAATTAAGAAAATATACTTAAAACCACAATAAATGTATAGCAATAGTTAAATTTTAAAAATAGCAACAATACATAAAAAGCTAGTGAGGATTCACCGGAAATAAACCCTGACACCTATGGTCAATGAATCTTTGACAAGGGAGGCAAGAACATAAAATGGGAAAAAGAAAGTCTATTCAGCAAGCATTGCTGGGAAACCTGGACAGCTGCATGCAAAGCAATGAAACTAGAACACACCCTCACACCATGCACAAAAATAAACTCAAAATGGCTGAAAGACTTAAATATACTACAGGACACCATCAAACTCCTAGAAGAAAACATAGGCAAAACACTCTCTGACATCAACATCATGAATATTTTCTCAGGTCAGTCTCCCAGAGCAATAGAAATTAGAGCAAAAATAAACCCATGGGACCTCATCAAACTGAAAAGCTTTTGCACAGCAAAGGAAACCAAAAAGAAAACAAAAAGACAACTTACAGAATGGGAGAAAACAGTTTCAAATGATGCAACTGACAAGGGCTTAATCTCTAGAATATATAAGCAACTTATACAACCCAACAGCAAAAAAAACCAATCAATCAATGGAAAAATGGGCAAAAGACCTGAATAGATATTTCTCCAAAGAAGATATACAGATGGCCAACAAACATGAAAAAATGCTCAACATCACTGATTATAAGAGAAATGCAAATCAAAACTACCATGAGATATCACCTCACACCAGTCAGAAGGGCCATCATTAATAAATCCACAAAGAACAAGTGCTGGAGGGGCTGTGGAGAAATGGGAACCCTCCTGCACTGCTGGTGGGAATGTAAACTGGTACAGCCACTATGGAGAACAGTTTGGAGATACCTTAGAAATCTACACATAGAACTTCCATATGACCCTGCAATCCCACTCTTGGGCATCTATCCAGACAAAACTCTGCTTAAAAGAGACACATGCACCCGCATGTTCATTGCAGCACTATTCACAATAGCCAGGACATGGAAACAATCCAAATGTCCATCCACAGATGATTGGATTCGGAAGAAGTGGTATATATACACAATGGAATACTACTCAGCCATAAAATAGAATGACATAATGCCATTTGCAGCAACATGGATGGAACTAGAGAATCTCATACTGAGTGAAATGATCCAGAAAGACAAAGGCAAATACCATATGATATCACTTATACCTGGAATCTAATATCCAGCACAAATGAACATCTCCTCAGAAAAGAAAATCATGGACTTGGAGAAGAGACTTGTGGTTGCCTGATGGGAGGGGGAGGGAGTGGGAGGGATCGGGAGCTTGGGTTTATCAGACACAACCTAGAATAGATTTACAAGGAGATCCTGCTGAATAGCATTGAGAACTTTGTCTAGATACTCATGTTGCAACAGAAGAAAGGGTGGGGGAAAAAATGTTATTGTAATGTATACATCTAAGGATAACTTGACCCCCTTGCTGTACAGTGGGAAAATAAAAAATAATTATAAAAAATAATAATAATAAAAAAAAAGCTAGTGAGGATTCAGAGAATGTCAGTCACTCATATATTGCTTATAGAATTGTGACATGGTACACCTGTGTTCAAAAAAATCTTGTCAATTTATTTCAAGAAATATACATGTAACTATCATACAAGCCAGCATTTACAGTCTTGCGCATTATCTCAGAAAAAAATGAAAATGTATGTTCATACAGAACTTGCACAGGAAAGTTAACTGCAGGTGAATTCTTTTATAAAATTATTTAAAATAGCCTATGTGATTTTATCACTACTTATGAAAACTAAGGGACATGTTTCTGCTACCATTCTAATGATACACAGGCCAAGATTCAGAGAGTGTCAAAGTCTCACAGTTGAATAAGTTGAATAATGGAGAGTAGGAGAAATTTCAATGCTCTTTGCATTATGTTTGACACCTGCATCCCACCATAGAGGCCACTATAATAAACACAAGAGAAACGGCAGGATATAATAGCTACTTCTTTCAAGATTCAACCTCAATAGTTAATATTTTGCAAAAAAAATGGCAAATTTTTCAAGTTCAAATGCTAAGTTTGATAAAAATAGAGTAATTCTGTTGAAGTAAAGAAATATGGAATTGCCAGAAAAAAACAGAATAATTAAAAACCACGCCAAATATTACCCAGGTGATCTTTTTTCAGCCTTCCTTAATGGAGCCCTGAATTGACTTATACGTAATTTCCCAGTGCTGGTGTTGATTGCTTTGTGTGTATGTAGCTCTTTATCAAAGGAGGTCAAAGCTCTTAAAACTTCGATTAAGTCATTCATGACAGTCAGCACATATTTGCATATGCTCTAACAGAACCAAGAGGCTTCTCTAAAATAATATTATTAAAACTGTCACTCTTCTGCAATCCTTGATGAATCTGGTAGTCACTGTGATTCACAGAAAAAATCGATACAATTTTCTTACCAGATGCTGTTCTTTTTTTATAAGTTGGGGTTAAACCATTCTAGGACGAAAAGTACCAGTCTCAAAAAATTAGTTGATATGTGGAAAAAATTAGATAAAAATTATTGTCAAAGATGACTTATCAATGCTTACAAGGCACCTGTCATTTAGCCTTAGAAACTTGGCAACTAATTAATATATCTTGGCCAGGAAACTAGTAAATATGTTCAGACTTCTCATTCTCTTCAGGAATTGTAAAACCATAATCGGATTTTATAACTATGCAGTGTTCCGCAAGGGAATTTTTTAAAGAATAGATTCACCGTGGTCACACAGTATACCATGAGCTCTTAGAACTGTGATGAAAATTTAATAGCAACATATTATTTGGGGGATTATCATATTTATTTTGAAGTTTTTAAGTAAAGGATTGAAGAAAAAATATCTCATGGAATGTTCCCCACTCTAGTGATTTTACTGGAACACTGAGGACTCTTTTTAAAGGCCCTTAAAAATGGAATTTATGAAAAGATGAGTTCAAGGAAATGTCATTTTTTCAATACATTTCCTCAAGTTGCCATTTTATAAGTAAATTAGTTTTACTCACTTGCTCTTTCCCCTTTTATTGTACATGAAGTACTACAAACCTGTATGCTAATGATCACCAGTTACATAAATGATAAAATGAGACCATTATGTGACAAACAAATAGCAGCAGTAGTAGCTGGTAAATAATGTCAGCCATTATACTGTATTTGCTGTTCCCAAAGTGTGACCTCCTAGGACAACCTTTGGAAATATGTTATCATTTGGGAGTTAATCATATGCTAAAAGCAACTTTTAGCAGAAAACAGGATTTTGGCACTATAGCTTTTTATGTTGCAAAATCTCAAAAGCATTATAAATTCAAGTCAAAATTACACAGGGCTCTGGCTTACCCTTATCATTGGATCTGTTGAATTCTAAAAGTGGGTCTATTTTCAGCGTGGTAGAGGCAACAATTCCTGCATTTCCTGAGACATTTTCTTGTCTTTCAATTTGTCATTATGGGATAATTCTTAGATGCAGTGTTTTACCCAAGAAATATTGTATCATTTCTCTGGCTATGCATTAAACAAAGGAACACATTTTTTTTAATCTTTAATATTAGTAAGTCTAGTGGCAAATAGGAATAAAAGAAAAGGATGTTAAGGTTTACTGGAGGAGAAAAAAAGATAATCTAAACAAAATATTTCTGTAACTACTAGGAAGGATAATTTAAAATTTCAAAATATAAACCAAGGGATCAAGATGAGAACATGGTGACTTGAAATTCACAAATTTCAATTCTGCTCTGCTCTCAGATCAAGATTAATACAACTAAATATCTCTATCAATAGTTCCCATATTGGATACATCTACTCGAAATGTTTTTAAAAAAGAATAGTATATATCTACGAATAAACCAGTTGGGTCTTGTCTTTGCCTACTGAGAATTACCTAATCCAAGATTTTAACAAGTCTCAAAAATGTATCATTTCAAATATGCATGCTTGAGGCATAGAAAATAAAACATCCAAGTTTGAATTACTAACAGTTGGCAAATTTAAGAACAGAGAAAACAAAGTTAGAGAAATAAAACTAGCAAACTTTTTTTTTTTAAATAGAGTCAATGTTACTATCACCTAATATTGAAATACATGTGGCAGAATCAGAATCCTAACTTCCCTAAATATTCAGATCCCAATTTGCCAGGGATAGAAGAAATTACAATAATAAGCCACCACACCTGGAGTGAGTTTATACAGCTCAAAAAAATCTGTAAGTAGTATATATACTAGTATATTCATACAGAATTATATACAGTAGTGAAATGCAAAGTCTCTTTTACATACATGACAAGTGCAGCTATTGATTCAATTATATTTAGTAATCTCAAGATTGAAGTTCAACCTCTTTTGGAAGGGAGAATGAAAGAAAGAAATACGCACTTAAGAAGAAAATCCAGACACTGACTTTGCTTTTATTTTCTAAAGACAGCTGTAGCAACTCTATCTAAAGAGGTAATGGACTTATTTATAGCCTAGAAAATTTTAAATAAAAATACTGAGACTAAATTTACCCAGAAAGACTCAGCTCATACTAGATCTTTACAACATCAGATATAGTCTATCAACTTTTGACATGAATTTATTAAAATAAGCTATCAAGGAGATGATTATTAAGTAAGATGAGAATTCTGAAAAGCCAGCTTGTGTCTGAAATGAAAAAGTCCCGACAATGTGACATACTAGGCTACTTCATCCAAACTATTACTAAAAGTAAAAATGAGTTTTTTTTTTTGTTTCTTTCTTGCAATAAACTTATTTAGTGCCTTTCCTGTGTAAAACACTGTTTTGGGCTCTGATTATGGAATTTCATCCCTCTTTGAGTTTACAATGTAATAATTGAGATAGAAAAGTTAGTAAGAAATTAAAACACAATGTGATAGAAGTTATCATAAAGGCAGTATAGAATTTAGGGGTCATGAATAGACACTGAAGATAACATCTAAGATTCTGATCTGAAAGATGAATAGGTGTTACATAAGTGATAAGTATGTTGGTTTCAGCTTGTTAGAGGGGAGATAATGTGTAATGGCTATTGGAAAAGGACAGTTCCTAACTAAACAAGCTCTTAATAAAAGGAGGCATATAGAAGTGGGACAGTCTAAGAACATAAGGATGCCAGACTTTATAGTCCATGATAGGAAGTTTAATTTTTTTTTAAAGCTATGAAAATTCGCTTAAGTTTAAGCAGTGGAGTAACATTGTGAGATTTTGTTGTTGAAAATAATTCCTTATGCTGTGGAAGAAAAGGCTTAGAGAGCAAAAAACTAAATTGTTAACTTATTAGTAATATTGAAATAGTCTAGGAGAGAGAAAAACATTTCTTTGGAAATGTACAGTGGAGAATAAAGAAAAATAATGGATCTTATAAGGAAAAATAATGGATTTGAATCACACTTTGGAGGTATACTTGGAATATCTGTGACAATTTGGACAAAGGGTATGAAAATGAAACAATTTACAAGTGATATCCAAGTTTATTATGTGAGAAACATTATAAATATAAAATAGTCATTTTGAGTTCTTGGCAACTATAAACATGTTGAAATGATGTAATAAATCAGATGAATATTGAAATTTCAAACCAATTGTTCAGAATGTTCTTCACCAGAGTTCCCACTGTGGCTCAACGGGGAATGAACTCAACTAGTATCCGTACAGATGCAGGTTCAATCCCTGGCCTCGCTTAGTGGATTAAGGATCTGGTGTTGCCATGAGCTGTAGTGTAGGTTGCAGACACAGTTTGGATCCTGCATTGTTGTGGCTGTGGTGTAGGCCTGCAGCTGTAGCTTCAGTTCGACCCCCTAGCCTGGGAACTTTCATATGCTGCTGGTGTGGCCCTAAAAAGAAAAAAAAAAAAATTCTTCACAAATTTTAATTATAGAAAGAATAGACATTTTTATTCAACATCTAACATAAACTGGTTATAAAAAATGAACACACACACACACACATAAAGACATACAGACAAAGTCCTCTGTAATGAGACAATAGGAAATTATCTTTCTCAATTGCTTTGAAAGAAACATTTTTTTTTCTCTTCAAACAAATTTTAAAGTCAACTTACTTGTCCAGATCAGAAAGCTTGAATTGGCAAATATAATCAGACTTTTATTTTGACTTTGAATTCATTTTTGGAATTTTTATGACTCTTAGAATAAATAGAAGATTTTTCCTTAATAATAAATTCAATACTAGTTATTCCTCTTCTTTCAATGGTCTATTTTTAGGGTAGATTTTTTGGATTTTCTACACTGATCATGATATTATTTGAGAACAAAGACTTATTTCTTCCCTCCTAATCAGTATAGTTTTTATTTCTTTTGCCTGTCTTATTGCATTAGCTGGGATTTCATGTATGATGTTAAAAGGCTGCAGTGAGAAAAGACTTTCTTGCCTTGAACCTGATGTTAATCACTTCAAGATTTTCACTATTAAGTATGATGTTAGCTGAAGGTTTTTGGTTGATAATCTTCATCAAGTTGAAAATTTTCCCATCACTTCCTACTTTACTGAGAGTTTTTTAATAATAAATGAATGTTAGATATTAATTAATTATTGATTGTTTTTTAATACATGTTTGCCTATCCTATGTATAGATGTGACATATATTCATATCATCTATTTCTTCTGTGAATTCTGGAAGACTATATCTTTCAAGATATTAGTCCATTTCATCTAGGTTATCAAATTTTGGGTCAAGAAGTTTCACATAATATTCCATTATTATTCTTTCATGTCCATGGGATCTATAGTGATATGAATTGTTTAATTTCTGACATTGTAATCTGAATGATCCTTTAGTTTTAGTTAGCCTAGTAGATTACTAATTTTATTGATCTTTTTGGCTTGTTTGCTTTTCTCTGTATATTTCCTATTTTCATTGTCATTGATTTGTATTTAATTTTTTTTCTGCTTATTTTGAATTCAATTTGCTCTTGTTTTTGTAGCTTCCTAAGGTGTAAGCTTAGATGATTGATTTTAGAAAATTATTTTATTTTCTTTTACCACTTTAAATTTCCCCTCTCAACACTGTTTACATTGCTTCCTAACCTCATTTGTTTTTACAAGATCGCATTGTACTTACCACATCATGTAGCAAGTATAATGGTTAGATCATGTATCTATATTCTACATTATATTATAAGCTCCAGTAGGGCAGAACTTGTCTTATTCACCTCTGTATTTTCAGGATCAAACACAGCTACTGGAACTTATAGGTGTTTAATATATATATATATATATATATATATATATATATATATAGAGAGAGAGAGAGAGAGAGAGAGAGAGCTAAACATAATTGGATAAAATATGGTTTATATTGTCATTTCAAATTAATTATCAGAGATTTATATTTGCACTTAGAAATTTCAAGAAATTTTTTTTTTTTTTGTCTTTTTAGGGATGCATCCGTAGCATATGGAGGTTCCCAGGCTAGGCGTCCAATTGTAGTTATAGCCACCAGCCTACACCACAGCCATAGCAATGCTGGATCCAAGCCAGGTCTGTGACCTATAGCACAGCTCATGGCAATGCTGGATCCTTAACCCACAGAGCAAGGCCAGGGATCAAACCCATGTCCTCATAGATGCTATTCAGATTGGTTAACCACTGAACCATGACTCCAAGAAATTTTTAAAAACCTTTTAGACCCTAGTAAAAAATTAGTAGAAGATAGCATAATATAATTTTAGAATAGGGCAAAAACTTAGAAGTCATCTTGTTCAACCAGTACTTAGCACTTAAATCTCTCAATAGCATCTTCAAAAAAAAAAAAATTGGAGTATAATTGACAGCAAAGTGAATAAGTTATAGATATAAACATATCCATTTTTTCCACATGCCTAATTACAAACTATTGAGTAGATTTTCATGTGCAATACAATAGGTTCTTATTACTCATCTATTTTACATAGTAGTGTGTATATGTTATTCCCACCCTCTCAATTCCTTCCTCCCCCAAATGATTTCACCTATGGTAAATGCAAGATTGGTTTTGAAATCGTTGTGTTTGTATCTGTTTTATAAATAAGTTCTTTTGTATAATTTTTATTAGCTTCCGTATGTGTTATATAATATGATATCTGTCTGATGTACTTCACTCAGTATGATAATCTCTAGGTCCATCTATGTTGGGGCAAATGGTATTATTTCATCTTTTTATGGCTGAATACTAGTCCATTGTATATATGTACCACATCTTTATCCATTCCTCTGTCGATGAACATTTAGTTGCTTCCATGTCTTGGCTATTGTAAATAGTGCTATGATGAATATACTATTTGAGCCCTGTAACTTTTCTTTCACTTTGATAACAATGAGGACAATAACAGGCAGTGTCATAGACTGCTGGAAAATTTTCACTGCTTGAACTTATTTTCTAATACAGAGCCAAATCTTACACCATGTAAATTATACCCAGAAGTATGATTTAGTTTTCTACTTTCTTTCACACTATCAAGCCCTTATTGAAGTCTTCTCATTTTAATGGCTTGCAGACTTTTAATAAATTAAGATTCCCATGTTTAATTTTTCATGTTTGCTATAGACAATACAAATACACCATATTACAAATATAAACAACTGTGTGTGATTCAAACAAGCACATCTAAAATATTTGTGCTGTCATACATTAAATATTAAATATAAGATTGCATAATTAATCTTAGATTTGTAAGATCTGCTAATTTCTTTTGGTTTCCTTGATTCCACATGTCTTCATTTGAAATAGAGATAAAAGTGTTAAACAAACCAGAACTAAATTACAGTTCCTCTGGTTTAAAGTAATCTATTAGGTTTGAATAAAATTTATGCACCTGGAGTTTCCATTATGTCTCAATGGGTTACAAACCCAACTAGAATCCATGAAAATGCAGCTTTGATCCCTGGCCTTGCTCAGTGATTTAAGGATCCGGCATTGCCATGAACTGAGTTGTAGGTCACAGACACAGCTAGGATCCTGTGCTGCTGTGGCTGTGGTGTAGACCTGCAGCTGCAGCTCCAATTCAGCCTTTAGTATGGGAGCTTCTATATGCCACAAGTGTGGCCCCAGAAAGAAAAAAAAATGACCCATTTGTATTATTCTAGTTCATAATGCCTTTAAGGATAGAATAATAGGTATTATCGCTTGCTGTGAAAATCAAGAAGTATTTAAATTTGTGATCTTTCGTTTCCTCACTTATTTTGAAAACAGCAAACAATTCATTATTGTAAATTGAGAGGTGTATGATCACAGTAAAATCTGTTTCATTGTATTCTTTCTGTGGGAGGAGTTATAAATCTATTTTATTTCTTATAATTTAAATGTATTTTATTATTGAAATACAATTGATTTACAATATTGCATTAGTTTCAGGTATTCAGCATAATGACTCCATAAAGCTTTGGCAAAATGTATTTCCTTCTGCTGTACAATATCCTTATTACTTACCTATTTTATACAAAATAGTTTGTATTGCTTAATAACATTCTTCTATCTTGCCCTTTTCCCAACTGGTACCCACTAGATTTTTCTATATTTTTGAGTTTGTTTCTGTATTGTTCTATACATTTGTTTGTTTTATTTTTTGGATTCCATCTATAAGTCATAATAAGTAATTACATATTTGTCTTTCTCTGACCTATTTCACTAAGCAAAATTTGCTCTGGGTCCATCCACATTGTTGCATATGGAAGAATTTCATTCTTTTTTGACTGAGTCATATTCCTCTGTGAATATATACCACCTCTTCTTTAGCCAGTCATCTACTGATGGACACTTGGGTTGCTTCCATGTCTTGGCTACTGTAAATAGTGCTACTATGAACATTAGGGTTCATGTATCTTTTTGAATTAATGTTTTTGTGTTTGGATTTATACCCAGCAGTGGAATTACTGGATCATATGGTACTTCCATTTTTAGTTTTTTAAGGAACTTCAATACTGTTTTCCATAGAGGTTATATGGGTTTACATTCCCACCAATGGTACAAAGGTACCATTTTCTTCACATCCTTTCCAACATTTGTTATTTGTAGACTGTCTGATATTAGCCATTCTGACAGGTGTGAGATTGTATCTCATTGTGGTTTGAAATTGCATTTCTCTAATAATTAGTGGTGTTGAGTATTTTCTCATGTGCCTATTAACCATTAGTATGTCTTTGTTGTAAAAATGTCTATTCAGGTCATTTGCTCATTTTTAATCATGTTTGTTTTTTTGTTATTGGGTTGTATAAGCTATTTATATATTTTGGATATTAATTCTTATCTATTTGCAAATATTTTCTCCCATTCAGGAGGTTGTATTTCCATTTTGTTGATAATTTCCTCTCCTGTGCAAAAACTTTTTAAGTTTAATTAGTTTTTATTTGTATATTTTTAATTTTATTTATTTTGCCTTAGGAGACAGATCTAAAAAAATTTATGTCAAAGAGTATTCTACCTATATTCCCTTCCAGGAGTTTTGTGATTTTAGGTCTTTAATCCATTTTGAGTTTATTT
Source organism: Sus scrofa (assembly GCF_054392235.1). Taxonomy (NCBI): domain Eukaryota; kingdom Metazoa; phylum Chordata; class Mammalia; order Artiodactyla; family Suidae; genus Sus; species Sus scrofa. The sequence goes on from NC_139393.1 coordinate 31,488,844, forward strand.
TTGGATATAGTGTGAGGAAATGGTCTAATTTCATTATTTTATGTGTGGCTGTCTAGTTCCAAGCACCGCTGATTAAAGAGACTGTCTTTGCTGTAGCTTTACTGTCTTTACTGATTTTCAATGTAGTATTGTCTAAAGTCAGGGAATGTGATACCTCTAGCTTTGTTTGTTTTTCTCAAGACTGCTTTGGCAATTCCAGGTCTTTTGTAGTTCCATATACATTTTAGGATTATTAGTTCTAGTTCTGTGAAAAATATCATTTTGTTTTTTGTCTTTTTAGGGCCACACCCAGGCATATGGAAGTTCGTGGGCTAGGGGTTGAATAGGAGCTGCAGCTGCTGGCCTACACCACAGCCACAGCAATGCAGTGTCCAAGCCATGTCTGCGAACTTCAACAGAGCTCATGGCAATATCAGATCTTTAACCCACCGTGCGAGGCCAGGGATTGAACTCACATCCTCATGGATATTAGTTGGGTTTTTTACTGCTGAGCCATAATGGGAACTCCTATGATTTTTTTTTTATTCAATTACATTTATAGTTGTACAATGATCATCACAACCAAATTTTATAGCATTTCCACCCCAAACCTTCAGTGTTATTTTGATAGGAAGTACATTAAATATGTAGATTGTTTTGGCTATTATGAATATTTTAATAATATTAATTATTCCAATCCAAGAATGTGGAATATCATTCCATTTATTTATATCACCTTCAATTTCCTTTACCAGTATTTCATAACTTTCAGAGTACAGGTCTTTCACCTTCTGGGTTAGGTTTATTCCTAAGTATTTCATTTGTTTTTCTTTTTACTATTGTACTTGCAGCATATGGAAATTCCCAGGCTAGGGGTTGAACTGAAGCTATAGCTGCAGGCCTACACCACAGCCACAGCAACATAGGATTCGAGTCCATCTGTGATCTACATTACAGCTGGCACTGGATCCTTAACCCACAGAGTGAGGTCAGGGATCAAACCCACATCTTCACAGGGACAATATAAGGTTCTTAACCCACTGAGTCACAATGGGAACTCCCAGTATTTCATTCTTTTTGATGCCATCTTGAATGGATTTTTTTTTTTTTTTTTTTGCTTTCTCTTTCTGATAGTTCATCATTGGTGTATAGAAAAACAAGAGATTTGTATATATTAATCTTTAATTTTGCAATTTTACTAAATTCAAGAAATTTTCAAATTCTTCACTTCCGATTTGAATGCTTTTTTTTGTTTTGTTTTGTTTTTTGTCTTTTTGCCATTTCTTGGGCCACTCCCACGGCATATGGAGGTTCCCAGGCTAGGGGTCGAATCGGAGCTGTAGCCACCGGCCTACGCCAGAGCCACAGCAACGCAGGATCCGAGCTGCGTCTGCAACCTACACCACAGCTCACGGCAACGCCGGATCGTTAACCCACTGAGCAAGGGCAGGGACCGAACCCACAACCTCATGGTTCCTAGTCGGATTCGTCAACCACTGCGCCACAACGGGAACTCCCAATTTGAATGTTTTTTATTTCTTTTTATTCTCCGATTGTTGTGGCCAAGTCTTCAATACCATGTCAAATAGAAGTGATGAGAGTGGGGATCCTTGTCTTGTTCCTGATTTTACATGAAAAGCTTTTAGCTTTTCATTACTCAGTATGATGTTGGCTGTGGGTTTGTCCTAAGTGGTCTTTATTATATTGACATATATTCCCCCTGTACCCACTCTGATTAGAGTTTTGTAATGAATAGATGGTGAATTTTGTCAAATGCTTTTTCTTATCCGTGTATGTAATCATGTAATTTTAAAATCTTTTGTTAATGTGGTGTATCACAGTGATTGATTTGCAAATATCTTTATAGTGTACTTGTATTCCTTTCTTTCTAGTTTCTGTGTCTCTATTGTAGGTTTTTGATTTGTAGTTACCATGAGGCTCACGTATATTGACATATAAATATATTTGCTTGTTTTAAACTCGTAGTCATTTAAGTTTAAACACATTCTAAAAGATCTACCTCGAGCTTCCACTGTGGCACAGTAAGTCAAGGATCCTGCATTGTTAAACCTGTGGTGGAGGTCATAGCTGCGGCTCTGATTCAATCCGTGGCCTGGGAACTTCCATATGCTGTGGAACAAAATTTTTAAAAATAAAATAAAATAAAAGATCTACTGGTTTTACTCCCTTCCCATATATTTCTTGTTTTGAAGTCCTCCTATTTTACAGCATCATTTTTTTTTTTTTTTTTTTAGGGCCTTACTCGCTGTATACGGAGGTTCCCAGGCTAGGGGTCTAATCGGAGCTACAGCTGCCAGCCTACCCCACAGCCACAGCAATGCCAGATCCAAGCCGTGTCTGTGATCTGCATCACATCTCACGGCAATGCCATATCCTTAACCCACTGAGTGAGGCCTTGGAATGAATCCTCAACCTCATGGTTTCTAGTCAGATTTATTTCTGCTGTGCTATGATGGGAGCTCCTACAACATTTTATTTTTAACTGTTTATTTTTTTTAATTTTTTAAATATTTTTTAAAAAGGTTTTTATGAATTGTATTTGATTTACAATGTTGTATTCATTTCAGGTGTACAGCAACGTGATTGAGTTATGTCTATAAGTTTTCAATATTTTTGTCTTTTAATCTTTATACTAACTTTTTTAATCGAGTGATACTTAGCCCTTACTATATATTTTCCTTTCCTATAGATTTTTACTACCTATTATAGGCTTTTATTTTCCACTTAGAGAAGACCTTTTAACATTTCTTTTAGTTAAGTATTGATGAACTCTTTTAGTTTTTGCTTGTCTTAGAAGTTCTTTATCTCCCCTTCAATTCTAAATGATAATCTTGCTAGGTAGAGTATCCTAGGTTGCAGAATTTTCCTGTTAAGTACTAAGAATTTATTATGCCATTCTCTTCTTGCCTGAAATTTTCAGCAGAAAAATCAGGTGATAGCTTTACAATGGATCTCTTGTGTAGGACTATTTTTCTTTGCAGGCTTTAGAATTCTGTCTTTATCTTTAAATTTTGCCATTTTGATTATTATGTCTTGGTGTACATCTGTTTGGTTTAATTCTGTTTGAGACCCTCCATGCTTGCTGTGCTTGGATATCTGTTTCTTTCTGCAGGTTTGGGAAATTTTCAGCCATCATTTTACAAAAATGCATTTTTGACCCTCTTTTCTCTCTCTTCTGGGACCTCTATAAAGCAAAATTTGGTATGTGTCATGTTATCTGTCAGATCTCTTAAAGTGCTCTCTTTATTTATTTATTTGTTGCTGTTCTGCTTGGGTGATTTCTATTATTTATTTTCCAGATAACTTATATATTCTTCTGTATCACATATTCTGCTCTTTTTTTTTCTACTTGTTTTTCAATTCAGTTATCTTATCTTTCAGTTCTGATTAATTCTTTTTATATTTTCCAATTCTTTATTACAATTCTGTGTTCATCTAGTCTTTTTCCTAATTCACTTAGTATCATTTTTACTAATATTTTGAATTATTTATTTCTATTTCAATGTTTAATTTTTCAGGAGTTTTCTCTTGTTCTTTCACTTGAGACCACATCTCTATTCTTTCATATCGCTTAACTTTGTCTCTATGAATTTAGATGAAATATTTACATATTATAACTTGAACAGGTTGTTCTTATGTGAAAACTTCCCTTTATAGTCTGTGTGCACCCGATGCCTTTGGTGGGAGAGCCAGATTTGGTATGAACAGAAGTAACATCTTCTGTCATGGTGTAATGGTGCTACCAAATTATTAGGAGATGTGGCTGCAGATGTAGGGGACGTAAGGTCAAAGCCAGTTATAAAGTAGGACAATTCCTCTGCTCAGTGGCCATCACTGCCCTGGTAGAGGTGGTTGGATCCCAAGTTGATGGATCAGAAGTCTTGAGGGTTGGATTCAAGCTAGCTTATTCTCTTCAAATATTTGCTCTCCCCACCTCCCAGGTTTGGTATCCTTGCCCCAGAGAGCAGCAATGCTGGAGCAAAAGAAACCCGTGAGGGCTTAGCAGGAAGGCCACAGATAGAAGTCCAGTCTTCCTCTGATACATAGCCTGTGTGACAAGCAGCAATGGCAGCCTCCTTACATCTGAGTCTTCTTTGTCCCTCACAGCTTATCATTCTCTTTTGTCTCTACTACACCCTATTTGTGGAGCCACAGGGCAGGGTAGGCAGAGCACATGCAGGCTTTAGGCATGTATGGGACATGGGCTGTGGCAATCAGGGCACTGTTAGAGATTTGGACTGCCCCCAAAATTTTGTCCATGCAAAGATCAGCATTCATTTGATACTGCCCCAGGTCTAAGTCACTTTGAGTTCCATTGCTGAGCTTTCTTTCAATTGTGCCAGATGTTGAGCCAATGGGGAGCTGTGGTGGGAAGTAAACAGGGCTTGAGTATTTGCTTGGCTTAGGCTTCGGCATGCACCAAGACAATTCAAGGAAACCTTAGACTGGAGCAGTCCTTGGTCCACCTTGTCTGACTTGCCTTGGGAACAAGCCAGGACTTGTGTGCTACTCATAAGTGAAGCCCAGGCTTCCCATAGGCCTTTTATTCATTCCAGCGGCCTCCCAAACAACCACAAGATCTCATCTTCCCTATGTCTAACCCCAGATCTGGGAAGCCCAATATGTGGCTCAAATTGCTCACGCCTCATGGAAAATCTACATCCATGTATTCATTCTTTTCTCTGAGTCTCCTCTCAGGTGCACTGGTCCCAACCTGATTGCTTTTCTTCTCTTCTTACTCAATTCCATGTGATTGTATATGAGTTTTTCTGCCCATTTCTAGTCAGTTTTTAGGGATATTTTTCCACATACAGATATATTTCTAAATACAATTCCACATCCTCCTACTCCACAATCTTGATTGATCCCTCTTGTTATTTTTAGATTATAAATATCTTTAGATTGATTTGTTTTGAATAATTGTTCTACCTCTGATTCTTTTCATATTTATTTAAGTGGAAAACTAAAGCAAACTAGTCTCTCAGTACACATTTGTCTGTCGGCTCTACTCTAAAAGAGCACATTTTACATACATCTTAATCTTGCACCCTTCATCCATATTCTTTCTAATTTTTTGTCTATCTGTAGTTAGTATTGTTAATATAATAAACTCATCATTTATAATAAACTATGAAACCTTGCCAAAATTGTTGCATGAATTCTGGGGCAAACTTTTCCATTTAATTTATGAAGCAAAATTTTATGTATTTATTTTAATTTTTAATTGTTCCAGTTTTGAGATATAATTGACATATAATATGTAAATCTTACATATACATGTGTTAACTTGAAATACATGTTGTGAAAAGATTGCTACAGCAGAGTTTAACACCTTCATTAACTCACATTATTATAATTTCAATTTTTATCGTGAGAATATTTGAAACATACTCTCTTAGCTTTTCATTATATAATGTATTTCAAATATAATAATACAAGTGTGTGTGAATGTGTGTGTGTGTGTGTATATAAATGTATAATTTCAGGTTAACTGTAATCCTTAGGTGTATTTGCTCCAAAGAAGTTATTCATCTTCTAGCAAGAAGTTTTTACCCTTTGACCACCTCCCCATTTTCTCATCCCCCAGTCCCTGACTGACACATTTCTATACTCTGATTCTTTGAGTTTGGATTTTTTAGATTGCACACACATACAATATCATATAGTACTTATTTTTCCCTGTCTGATATATCTCATTTATTATCTATGCCTTCAAGGTCCATCTGTAAAAGCAAGATTTCTTCTTTCCTATGTGTATGTGTGAATGCATTTGCATGTATTTCACATCTTCTTAATCTTCATCCACTGCTGGACAGGTAGGTTGTATCTATTTTTCTTGGCTATTGTAAACAATGTTGCAATAAACATGGAGTTGTGAAAATGTCTTCAAAATCCTGATTTAATTTCATTTGGATATATACCCAGAAGTGAGATTGCTGGATAATATGTTTGCCCTATCTTTAATTTTTTGAGAAACCTACATTCTGATATCCGTAGTTGCTGCACTTTTTACATGTCTATAAGCAGTGCATAAGGGTTTCCTTTTTTCAATATCCTTGCTAATACTCGTATTTCTCATATTCTTGATAATAACCATATTAACAGGTTTAAGGACTATGTCTTTCTGGTTTTGATTTTCCTAGCAGTTGATGAGCAACTTGTCATGTACCTGTTGGCTATTTGTATGTCTTATTTTGAAAAATGTCTATTCAGTTTCTCTGTCCATTTTTAAATTGGATTGTTTGTACTTTTGTCTATTAACCATTGGGTGATATATTTCTTATATATTTGGGGTATTAACTCCTTATCAAGTATATTATTTGCAAGTATTTTCTCCCATTCTGTAGATTTCTTTTTTGTTTTGTTGATTCTTTCCTTTGCTATGCAGAAGCTCTTTACTTTTGTATTGTCCCACTTATTGATTTCTGTTTTCATTGCTTTTGCTTTGAGTGTCATATTTAAAAATCTGCCAAGACCAATGTCAAGAAGTTTTTAATTTATGTTTTTTATAGGAGTTTTAGAATTGTAGGGTTTTTTGGTGATGGTGGGGGTTTTTTGTTTTGCTTTTTAGGACCACACTCATGGAATTTGGAGGTACACACACTAGGGACAGAATTGGAGCTGTAGCCTCTGGCCTAGGCCACAGCCACAGCAAAGCAGGATCTAAGCCTTATCTGCAAACTACACCACAGTTCATGGCAACACTGGATCCTTTACCCACTGAGCGAGGCCAGGGATTGAACCCCCAACCTCATAATTACTAGTCAGATTTGTTTCTGCTGTGCCATACTGGAACTCCTTTTTTTTTTTTTTTTTTAATAAACGTAGGTCTTATTTTAAGTCTCTAATCGAACTCAAGTTAATTTCTGTGAGTGAGATAAGTAGGGATCTAATTTTATTCTTCTGCATGTGAATATCCAGTTTTCCCAACAACATTTATTGAAAAAAATCATCTTTTCTCCGAAGTATATACTTAGCTTTTTTGTCAAATCTTTGTTGACTATATATGTAAGAATTCATTTCTGGGCTCTTTATTCTCTTCCATTAATCAGTGTGTCTGTTTTTATGGCAATAACGTAGTGTTTTGGTTACTGTAGCTTTGTAGTATAGGTGTTATAGCCATCAATGGGAGTCAATACAAATTTTTTGGCCTTGCCAATTTCACATATTTTGTATTAGAAGAGGGAATTCCCCTGGTTCTGATTTTTAATTTTGCAGACCCAAGGGAAGTGATCCCCCAATTCAACTCAACACACAGAGAGCACACAGAGAACACTCATAAGCATACACAGCACTCAATACCACTCACTTACTTACTTACTCAGTGGGCAAGTACATATATCAGTTTTGCAAGGAATAGTGTTTTTCCTCAGAATATTACTTGGAAATTAACTGAAATTAAATGCTGCTGAAATCAATGACCCTGGTGGAGGTCTAAAAAGTTCTTACAATCTCTCCCATCTATTTTAAGTATTTGGAATTTCCTCAGTTATAGGGTATAATCTGTGCAGTCTATTCATAAATAAGTATTAGAGCTGTACTACAGTTTCCTTAGTCACCCATTACTTCTCATCTCTTTGCAATATAAGGCCATAGAGCAAACTTCCTGGGAAAACATGAATAGAAAAACAAATGTTGTAAAGGGATATAACAACTCAGTGTAACAAGGTGTTTTCTGTCAGCATGTCCATCATCTGGTTTTCAAATGGAAGGTTTAAAAAAATCATTGATGGAAATGCCAGAGATTGTTAGAAAAACCATTATGTCTTCTGTGTATCATGAGAGACACTTAAGAAAAACAGATAATAAAAATATTAAAGAAAAATGTGTGAGGTATTGTTCTCAAAGAATGTGAAAGAAAAACACAAACAACTTCATAGCACTATTAATGTTAGTCCCAGTGTGTTAAGAGACTAAAATTCCAAAGTTTTCACATTATAGAAGAGAAACTAATGATCATAGAGTTCCGATATCACAAAAATTATTAGTGACAATCTATTGACTTCAAACTAGTATTCTTATCCTACTATGGTTCCTCAGTTTATTTTTGTTTATAGTCAAGATATAGAAAGTGAAATAAAAGTGAGTTAAACTATATGAATGAATAAACACCAGTCCCTACCTAATAACTGTTAAAAGCCAAACACCTCTGGATGTATACATATACACTTTTCCTTTTATATATATATGATATACAGTAATTTCCTTGAGAAAGATATATCCTTAGGCCATCAATGATGAAGCAGTTTTGATGTACCATGAGTAAATGGAGATAAATATTATACATATTATTGTTGCTACCGGCAATGTCTCACAGTGTAAGCCAATGTTTCTTTTGTGTTTTAAGTGCATATGTTTAATCTCTTCACCATTTAATTTTACATTTAGATTTTTCCAAACTCTATTTTGTGACTTAAAATGTTTTGTAGCTTAATATTCTGCTTGTCATTGTGAAGAAGAGTGAAAAGTCAATTGAAATAAGCTAAAAAGGGAATTAAAAACATAAAGAGTACAAAAGACATATCTGGTAAAGAAAAATATGCTATTTTAATGTGAGTTCAGATGCTAGACAGGTTCACATATGTAAAGGAATTACATAATATAGAAATTATGTGCCAAAGTCTTATCCCATGAGATTTGTTGGCACCTACATATGAGAAGAATCTAGCTTGGATAGTAAAAATGTTAGGAAATAAAAGGAGCAGACAGTTCATGAATTAATGATCATTGTATTTCTTCATTAGCAATTGTATATTTTGCATATTAGCTGAAGATAGCTAGAAGATGATGATTATAAAACATTCCGAGAAAATCAAGGTAATGCATAAAGGCTGAATAACAATAGGCACAAAGGTTATAATAATAACAAAATGATGACTGGTGACTTCAGCATTTTTGGTTTGCTATTATAATCTATTTAAAAGCTTTTATTAGATAATTTGATGTCCTTCTGAGATGAAAAATTAAGGTATGTAGGCGACAGGAAGGCCATTAAGAGAAAATTCTCCAGAGAAGAAGGAACATGACAACCTTTGAAGAACCCAGAAAATACCATCTTAAAAAAATAGCTGATGCCATTAGAATTATTTAGCCTTGAATGAAAACACTAAAAATGATAATTATATTCTTCACACACAGAAAGGTTTCTATAAAGAGAACTTACATATGCACTTCAAATAAATCTAAATTTCCTGCTTGGGTAAGTTTTTGATGATCAGAAATGTGATAAAATGACAGTAACAAAGACAATATCAGAAGAGAATAAATGTTAAAGAATACTTGTTTCCATGTCCGGGCTGTAGAGAATATGCTGCTATGAACATAGGATTACCCGTATCTTTTTTTCTTTTTTTGAGTTTGACTGTTTTTTTTTAATTTTTATTATAGTTGATTTACTATGTCATGTCAATTTCTGCTGTACATCAAAATGACCCATTCACACAGACATACACATTCTTTTTCTTATGATATCTTCCATCACAAGTGATTAGATATATTTCCCTGTGTTATACAGCAGGACCTCATTGCTTATCCACCCCAAATGCAGTAGCTTGCATCCATTAATGCAAAACTTCCAGTCCATCCTACTCCATCCCACTCCCCCTTGACAACCACAACTCTATTCTTTATATCCATGAGTTCGAGTCTGTTCTGTAGAATGTTAACTTAGAATGTTAAGTTCATTTGTGCCATAGTTTAGATTCCACATATAGGTGATATAATATGGTATTTGTCTTTCTCTTTTTGATTTATATCACTTAGGATGAGAATTTCTAATTGCATCCATGTTGCTGCATTATGTTCTCTGTTAAGGCTGAGTAATATTCCATTGTATGAATGTACCACATCTTCTAAATCCATTCATCTGTTGATGGACATTCAATTTGTTTCCATATCTTGGCTATTGTGAATAGTGCTACAGTGAACATAGGGGTGCCACTCCTAGGCATATATCCTGTATCTTTTGAATTATAGTTTTGTCAAGACATATACCAGAAGTGGGATTACTGGATCATATGGTAGTTTTATATCTAGTTTTACTAAATAACCTGCATAATGTTCTCCATACTGGTTGTACCAATTTACATTACCACCAAGAGTGTAGGGTTCCCTTTTCTCCACACCCACTCCAGCATTTTTTTTTTTTTTTGTAAATTTGTTAATGATGGCCATTCTGACTAGTATAAGGTGATACCTCATTGTAGTTTTGACTTGCATTTCCCTAATAATTAGTGATGTTGAGCCTATGTGCATATTGGCAGTCTGTATGTCTTCTCTGGAGAAATGTCTGTTTAGGTCTTCTGCCTATTTTTCAATTGGCTTTATCTTTTGTTGTCATTGTTGAATTGTATGTGTTGTTTTTATGTTTTGGAAGTTCGGCCTTTGGGAATTGCATCATTTGCAAAGATTTCCTCCCATTCTGTGCATTCTGTGGGCTGTCTTTTCTTTCTTTCTTTTGGTTTTTCTTTCTTTTTTTTTTTTCTTTTTTTGGTTTTTGTTTTTGCTTTTCAGGTCCAAACTTGCAGCGTGTAGAAGTTACCAGTCTAAGGGTCAAATTGGAGCTACAGCTGCTGGCCTATACTACAGCCACAGCAATGCGGGGTCTGAGCTATGTCTGCAACCTACACCACAGCTCACAGCAATGCCAGATCATCAGTTTTAGAAACTAACAGATGCTTTAAGAGTATTTAATCAGAGCTTCCAGATATATTTATTACTTTTTAAAAGCAAGTATCTATGAATATTTTAACTAACTATGCATTTAAAGCTAAATTTCAGTGATGGAAATATATGCATAGATTTTTTTTTCTGCTATGACAATGCATGAAAAATTTTGCCTTAATATAAGATTTTAAAAATATAAAATAATGTGCAATTGATACTCAAGGAGCAGGGGACTTAAGTCCTTACTTGAGAATAGCATATCTACATACATTTTTTCAATTCTTTTGTGCAGAAGATTTATCTATTCTCCCCATTCATTTATTTATTTAATCTCTTATTTATATGGGTGGATTCACAGATATTTATCTTATATATTAGATTTTAATCCAATACTACCTTATTAATTTTCTTGCTGAAGTCATTCCAGCTTTGGCCATTACACTAGGAGCTCTTGCAGTTGGGTCTTGTGTCCCTTTGACATTCGCAATCATCATAGGGTTTTTTTGTTTGTTTGTTTGTTTTTTGGGATTTTGGGGGGGGTTGTGGGACTTTGGGGGGGTTGTGGGGTTTTGGGATTTTTTTTATTTTTTTTGTCTTTGTCTTTTTTAAGGCTGTACCTGCGGCATTCAGAAGTTCCCAGGCTAGGGGTTGAGTCTGAGCCTCAGCCAAGCAATGCAGGATCCTGACCATGTCTGTGATGTACACCAGAGCTCACCGCAGTGCCAGATCCTTTAACCCACTGAGCGAAGCCAGGTATCGGAAGGGCAGCCTCATGGATGCTGGTTGGATTCGTTAAATGCTGAGGTGCAATGGAAACGCTCCAATCATTGTGCTTTTATTTATTTGTTTTTATTTATTTTGTTTTGCTTGCCCATAGTAAATTCCTTCAAGTGTGCAGTACAGGAGAGGGAGACAAAGAGTAAATCTGCATTAAAGAAATTGACAAGCATTACCTCAAGCCAAGTGATGAATGTTAACATCAACAGGGATACTATGTAGTCTTGATATAATGTGAAGGGGATGGCACTTTGCCTCTCTGGATTTCCTCCACCAACTCCATAATCCAAATCTAATAATCTGAAAATATCAGACAAGTGCCAATGAAGAACATTCTGCAAAATAACTGACAAGTAACCCTCAAAACTGCCAAGGTCATCAAAAACAGGAAAAGTTTAAAGAACTATATCAGACCAGAGTCTATGGAGATGTGGAAACTAAAGAGAATTGGTATTCTGGATGGAATCTTGAAACAAAAAAAGCTATTAAGTAAAAATTAAGAAAAAAATGAGCAAAGTGTGGACTCTAAGAATTTAATGTATCAATTACATTATTTTTAATGCATTTTAAGTGTGAAAAATGCATTAAGATGTTAGTAATAGAAGAAATTTGGGATATATGATAATTCTATCTTCACAGCTTTTTAAAATATAAGTGATTCTAAAATAAAAAGATTATTTGAAAGAGAAAATATTAGAAAAATTAGTACCAATGTAGAATATGCATATCTTAGTAGATCCAAAGAAAATGGAATAAAAACTTTTCTTTCAAATTTATACTTTGCTTTACATTTAATATTTACTTTTAAATACAGATTTGATTCTTTAAACTTTTTGAATACACAGGTAAAATGATCATTCTAAAGACAGAATGGCAAAATGAATATAAATAATGCATGTAAATCTTACTTAAATTATAATAAATTTTGGCCTCTAAAACTTTGCCATTGAAAACAAAATTTTGAAGAGGGAAATACTTTGCATACATTTAAATAATTTTAGTGAGTGTTTTTCTAAAACCTTACCACATACTTCTATATTTTCTATCTTAGTTTATGGTACCATATTGTTGTACCTGTAGAGACATTCAGATATACAGTGCATAAAATGAGATGGTACAGCTCAATGGTTTTAACCTGGCTATATGTTAGAATTATTTGGGGGAACAACCATGGTCCAATTAAATTAAAATCTCTATAGGTTAGGTACCTGCATTAATATGTTTAAAAACTTTTCAAGTGATCCTAAATTTCAGCCAGAGTTGAGAAGCTCTGCAGCCAATGTATATTCTTGTGCAAAAAAACTCCGCATATGGCTGCTGTAAGATATATTCTATTGTCATCTGCACTGAGTAGCACACATATCAGATTATACATTGAAGAGCTGATGTAAATTTTTCCGCTATAGAATGTAAACCTCTTCTTTTTTGTGTCTTCTTATCTTTCATGGCCCACAATGTTTACATTTATTTATAAGCTCCATTTACCACCATTATCAATGCAGTTTTAAAGACACTAGCTACTCTAATTTGTTCTTATAGATACTTTTAGTGATAGCTTCTTATGTAATTCTTCTTATGTAATCTTAAAGGCTTCTGCCACTTTCTGTCTACCTAGTTTTGTTCATGAGGTTTTTCTCCTTTCTATTTTTGCCTGCAACATATGTGTGTTGATAACAATGATGCATTTTGTTTTTGCACATTAAATTTAATTTATCAAATACTTTTTAAGAAGTCTCATCAAAAGGGACATAACTTGTCTATGGATCTATGAATACATCTGCAGGACAAACTATGAATGCCTGATCAAAAATATAATTTTCTAAGGAATCAGGGTTCACATCTTATTCCTAGATTATGAAGTCAGAGAGACAATTTTGATTAATATATTTATAACTTTAGCCTTGCATCTGATTTAAACTCAATATGCATTAAACTTATGCAAGATAATGCATATTCCATAGTTTAGTTCATCTTGTATTTATCTCTTGTCACAATAATTATCATTATTATATTTTTGTCTTTTTAGGGCCACACCTGTGGCATATGGAGGTTTCCAGGCTAGGGGTCCAATCAGAGCTATAGCTATGGGACTACGCCACAACCACAGCAATGTGGAATCTGAGCCACTTCTGTGACCTACATCACAGCTCACACCAATGCCAGATCCTTAACCCACTAAGCGAAGCCAGGGACCAAACCCATGCCCTCATGGATGCTAGTCGGGTTTGTTAACTGCTGAGCCACAGTGGGAACTCCATCTTGTCACAATAATTATGGAATTTACAACATCTTGATGACATGCGATAATGAACTCCATCAGATCAGAATAATATCATTTTATGTTGTGAGCCACACGGGAAGTCCAAGATCAGAATAATATCATTTTAGAATCATAATTTACCTTTAGCAGTATCTAGTCAATTATCTTTATTTATTGTTAAAGAAACTGTAAGAAGTTAAATAATTTGTCCAAGTTTACATATTAAGATCACAAACAACATTGTCTTCAATTGCTCATGAACAATTTCCCCCCCGTTGGTGTATTAACCCTTTATCATTTTCAAATATTCCTATTTCTGATAATTCTACCCTCCTCCCAAAGTTACATCTCATATCAATATAAACATTTTTCTTCCTAATGTATAAATTTACAAGATATGTACATGTCATCCTTTAACTCTCAACCTGTCTCTATCACTTCATTTGAAGTGAATTTTTAATTGACAGAATAGTGGATTACGTTTTCAAAGTGATATCTTTATTTTTACATTTGATTTTTGTTTTTTATATTTTTATATTAAAGAATAGCTAATTTAAAATGTTGTGCCAATTTCTACTGTATAGCCAAGTGACTCAATCATATATTCTGACTTATTTTTTATATTATTTTGCATCATGGCTCAGGAGATTGGATATAGTTCCTTGTGCTATACAGTAGGACATTGTGTTTATCGATTCTAAATTTAATAGTTTGTGTCTAGTAACCCCAAACTATCCCACTCCCTCCCACTTCCCCTTGGCAACCACAAATCTGTTCTCTCTATATGTTAGTCTCTTTTTGTTTGTACATATGTTCATGTGTGCCACATTTTAGATTCCACATATAAGTGATATATATTTGATATTTGATATATGATATATGATATTTGTCCTTCTCTTTTTGAATTACTTCACTTAGTATGATAATCTCTACTTGCACCCATGTTGCTACAAATGACATTACTTTCTTCTTTTTTGACTGAGTAATATTCCATTGTATACGTGCACCACATCTTCTTAGTCCATTCATACGTCAATGGATATTTAGGTTGTTTCCACGTCTTGGCTATTGGCAGCTGCCTGTAAATCAATTCAATTAGAACATCCCTTCACACCATGCACAAAAATAAACTCAAAATGTCTTGAAGACTTAAATATAAAATGTGATACCACAAAACTCCTAGAAGAGAATAGTTAAAACGTTCTCTAACATAAATCATACAAATGCTTTACTAGGTGAGTCTCCAAGGCAATAGAAATAAAAACAAAAATAAATAAATGGGACCTAAGAGTAGGAGGTTAAAGCTAAGCTCTTTGAATATTTGTTTTTAAGCCTTCCTCATATGATTGAAGTTGTATCTCTGCTTTTGTGATGGGAGGTGCAGAAAGCACAGCTCTCTACGGAGAGGTAGGTGAACAGATAATACTGACAGAACACAATTTGAATTACCTCTGGGTAAACCCTGTACAAGTACTCAGGCACCTTGCTTTGGAAATTGAGAGTATTACTCAATGTTCTCAATCATATTAACATCTTGTTCTTACATAAGAAGCCACTTGTATATGTTGCTGTTATATGTATTTGTTATATATTTACATACATAAAACTACACCAGAAATAAAATCTCGTTTGACCACTCAACTTGGTAACATCCACAAATGTTGGTGTCAATTTTCAGTTGGTGTTAGTTTTTCGAAATGATTTGTTGTGTATTTGTTTGTATAAATGTGTTAATTAAATGCCATTTTATTTTGTTTAGAAAAGTTATTATGTTATAAATACTAGGAAAATTATCAGAGTACATGATTGCTCAAGTTCTACAAGATTTGCTCATATTTTATGCAATAGTACTATATAGATATGATAGTAGTTATTAAATGAGAACATGTTCCAGTAGCAGCTAATGTTATAATTTTTTTTTTTAACAAACTCAATTTCACAAACCAATAACTAAGTCTAGGAATCAAAGCAATAGACTTCACTAACGACAGGTCTGAAGTGTAGGTGGGTAAAAGTCGTGGCAGTGATACTCTTATTTTGGCCATCTTTAAGGTTTATATGAATCACTACATCATACTTGACCTTGCTCATTTGATAGCATCTTAAGTTTTTGCGTGTGTGTGTAAGTGTGTAGATAAGAGATCTCTTCATCTGTAATGTTATTGAAAACCTAGGTTTTTGCTAGTTAAATTCCTAGGTCTTTACAGTGCATAATCGGGCTAACTAAAGTAATTGGAAGGACTGAAAGACATCAGACCTCCTTGATTTGCAATGGGACATAGTTTTTACTGAAAGAGATCTTAGCAGTTATAGAGAAAGGGGGAAGAACAAGAAAGTATCAGCATTGATTTTGTGCCTGAAGAAAATTTCAGAACATTTGGGTTGATATTAATAACCCTGGAGCATATATTGTGGAAACAAGAAAAATGGGAATAATAATTCTGCTTGTGTTGAAAAGGCAATCACCCTGTTCACTGTTAGGAGTCTGGAAAAAAAAAGATTTAAATTGATTTCATACTGCATAAATATTTTAGATTATTTTAGAAATGTCAGATTTTTAAAAATGTGTGACCACTGTGTCCAGACTAGTTACATAGAAGCAAAATTTAAGGTAGATCTTATTTTATATCTCGTTCCCTCCTTTTTTCTCCATATCTATAACTTTTCTATTATGAAGAACATTACATGTTGAGGTCTATATGAAATATACAAGAAGTTTGGTAGATATATAAATACTTCTTTCTGTTTCCTTCCTTATAAACAGTTGGTATCTATTCTATCAAATCAGGATTTTTACCAGTATAAGTCAAGTTTTCTAAAATTAAAGACTCATTTTCCCCTCGTACTAGGTGACAATTTCTAAAAGAAAAGCTTTGTGAAATCAACTGTTACTTCATGTTACTTTTCTGAGCCAATGGAGAACTTCCACAAATCAGATTTTAGATTGCTTTAACTATTTCTGAGTGTAATCAGTTGAAGAAGAACTGATTCAACCTTTTGAAGAAAAGAAAAAAATAGGTAAGGCTGCTACTGTCTGGATTTTGAAAGGTAAATGGTGAAACAGAGTTATAAAATTTTCCAATTCCTTTTTTTGTCTAAGTGTGCAGAATCAGACCCCTCTTCAATCGATTGTACAGCAGCTCTGAAAAGTTGTGTCACTTGTAAAGTCTTTTTTCCCCTGAAAGAAGCTCTACAAACTAGTCTGCCCCTTAACAAACCAAGATCAGGAGCTAAGTAGACTATTATCTCAGCCCAATTCTTATTACTTTATATCTTCAATCCTCATATTTAATTACACCTTTTTGGCTTAGTTTTTGATCCAAAACACCATGATCACTCCTCTTATAACACATAACAAACATAATAACTGTGTTACAGTAAAGAGGGCAAACATAAATAAATGTATTTGTAGAATATCAACCCATGTAACTAATTCTATATTTAACTTTATATCACATCTTATTTAAACTATATGGCATTATTTGGAGTTCCTGTTGTGGCGCAATGGTTAACAAATCCGACTAGGAACCATGAGGTTGCAGGTTCGATCCCTGGCCTTGCTCAGTGGGTTAAGCATCCAGCGTTGCCGTGAGCTGTGGTGTAGGTTGCAGACTCAGCTCAGATCCCTGAGTTGCCGTGGCTGTGGCTGTGACATAGACCAGTGGCTACAGCTCTGATTCGATCCCTAGCCTGGGAACTTCCATATGCTGTGGGAGCGGCCCAAGAAATGGCAAAAAAAGACAAAAATAAATAAATAAATAAAATAAACTACATAGCATTATTATGCCGTATATCAATAACTATATTCCCATGTTTCTGAATGCACACTGTTTTTAATCATTTGCCTTTTATAATGATTTATATTGCTTTAAAGGATTAAAGATATTTTATTTTTTATTCTTTATACATACGTAGAGAAACTCTGTTATCATTCTATTAAGGGAATAAATAGAAGAGGTACATTCTTCACTTCCTTCTTTATATAAAATATTTTAAAGTGGTCCTTATTTTCTCTTGCACATGTCACCATTCACATTGACTTATATTGCATGCACTTTCCAACCAACCACTTGCTTAAAAATGACTTTTGCTAAAAAGCTTTTAGATACTCAGGGAATTATAAAATTGCTAATAAAAGTTATTATGATTTTAAATGTGTCTTTATATCTGCTTTATGCTATTATTTCTCTCTTTGTATATTTATTCTGCTTCACTCATTAGTGTGAGCAGAGAGGGCAGAGGATAGCTGAACACTGTGCTTAGATACTTTCAAGGAAACAGCTCAGAATTCTTTTGTTAGTCAGAATTCTTCTTCAGAATTCTTCTAAGTTATCACATTCTGAAAGATAAAATTAAGCGTTCATATATCAATATTTTTATTATTACTATTAAGGAATAAAATGAATCATTTACAATAATTATAGGACCTGACATATAGTTTTTCAAAGTTGATATAACTTTAATGTTGATTAGGAAATTACAGACATAATATTTCTATGTAACTAATTACTAAAAAAAAAAAAAGTCACTAGCGAGTTCCCCTTGTGGCTCAGCAGAAACAAATCCAACTAGTAAGCATGAGATTGTGGGTTTGATACCTGGCCTCAGTCAGTGGGTTAAGGATCTGGTGTTGCCATGAACTGTGATGTTGATTGCAGACAGCGCTTGGATCCAGCATTGCTATGTCCAGCATTGCTGTGGCTGTGGCAGCTATCGCTCTGATTCAACCCCTAGTCTGAGAACCTCCATATGCCATGAGTACGTCCCTAAAAATAAACAAAAACAATCAAAAAATACTATTACAAGGTAGTCAGAGACTTATCACTTGATAAGACTAAGTGAACATCTACATGGAAGATCTTGGAAAACTTTTTGTAATATGAAGACGTAATGAACATATTTGTGATCTTTATTTGTTTTTAATTTGCTTTTGAGTAATAAAGCCAGCCTTCTAAAAGTACAATACAAGGGTTTATAATGAATGTAGAATCAACAAGAACATGTTCAAGCTATGCTTCTCTTTTGATAAAATATTGAATATTATTAGTCAATATTATCCATGTATTGGAGTTTACATGCTTGAATTCAATTAGCACCAATTCTATTTAATTTATATCTAGTCATTGTTGCTACAAAATAAATTTTCTACAGTAATATCCAGAAAGTATAGAAATCATAACCCAAAAAATTGAAGAAGAGCTGGTCTTAGCAGGTCACAGCAATGTTCTCAGGC
The DNA here is from genome assembly GCF_054392235.1 of Sus scrofa. Taxonomy (NCBI): domain Eukaryota; kingdom Metazoa; phylum Chordata; class Mammalia; order Artiodactyla; family Suidae; genus Sus; species Sus scrofa. The sequence goes on from NC_139393.1 coordinate 31,507,779, forward strand.
CATATTGATTTTACCTGTGAAAATAATCAAAGAAATAATAATAGAACGCAAGTATAACTAGATACATGTTAAAATGCAGGTCACTTCTTTGGATTCCTAAATTTAGTTAGTATAGTATGATATTGTAAATAGTTTAAATGGAAATCAGTCATTAGGTAAGTCAAGATATACAAAAACATTTTAAATTTAAGAAAATTTTAAGGGTTCCCTCAGCGGGTTAAGGATCCAACATTGTCTCTGTGAGGATTTGGGTTTGATCCCTCATTCAGTGGGTTAAGTATCCAGCATTGCCACAATCTGATAGATCACAGATGCAGCTCAGATCTGGTGTTTCTGTGGCTGTTGCGTAGGCTGCAGCTACAGCTCTAATTCAACCCCTGACCCAGGAACTTCCGTATGCCACAGGTGTGACCATAAAAAACAATAAAAAAGAGAAAAATTTTAAATGTTCTAAGAATTCATAAATGAAATGTCATTGAAAGAAGGAAAAACAAAATAACAAAAAAACATGTAATTTCAGTATTCAGTTCAAGCGATGTATCCAAACAGTTGATTCACTAGAATATAATTTGATTTAAAAAAAAGTTATTGTCAAACTTGTGATCCTGAAAGATTAATTCAATAAGTAGTATTCTATTTGATTAGTTGCAGTCTATGCATGTAATAGTTTTGTAGGTTGTTTTGTGGCTTTTCCTTAGATAAGGGTAAATTAGAGTGCATAAATTTTCATTACATATATTCAAGATCCACTTGCAAGGAAGAAAAAGTTTGATGTATTTTGCATACAGCAGTAATTCTTGATGATGGCAGTGTTTTACTGATGTAATATTTATACTCTTTCTGCTTTAATTTTATGCTCTTAAAGTCATGTTAAATTAATTCATATTCTCTTTGTGAACAATGGCATATTAGAATGAGTCTTTGGTAATCCTGTCTGCGTACAGAGAGATGACTATGATAACTTTGGTTCTATAGTTAGATGCTGAGATGCCAAGACTCAAGACTCAACAAAATGGTGAGTTAAAAAGTGCCTCCTAGAATTCCCATTGTGGCTCCATGGTAACGAACCTGACTAGTATTCATGAAGACAGGGGCTCCATCCCTAGCCTTGCTCAGTGGGTTAAGGATCAGCATTTCTGTGGGCTGTGGTGCAGCTTACAGACTTGGTTTAGATCTGTCATTGCTGTGACTGTGATGTAGGTCAGCATCTGGAGCTCCAATTCGAGCCCTAGCCCAGGAACTTCCACGTGCCGCAGGTGTGGCCCTAAAAAGCAAAAAAAGAGAAAAAATAATGTTCTACCTCATTCATTCATTCATGTATAGACTACATCATATAAAGTATGAGGTTAGTTTACTAAATTAAAGGGAAAGCTATTTGGAAAACATTCAGAATTAATTTGGAAGAAAGAAGGGAAAGGCATTTTAATGTAATAGCTAGAAACACTGCTCATATTCCTCTGTCTTGTCCTTGGGAGAGCTTGTCTCAAAATGCTCAAAGAAAAATCTTTGAGTTCCCACTGTGGTGCAATGGGATTGGCAGTGTCTCTGGAGCATTGGGATGCAGGTTTAATCCCCAGCCTGTCACAGGGGGTTAAGGATCTGGCATTGCTGCATCAGCAGCGTAGGTTACAATTGTGCTCTGGTCTGATCCCTGGCCTGGGAACTCCATATGCCATTGGATGCCCAAAAAAGAAAATGAAAAAAGAAAAATATTGAAGAAAAATGAATTGATAAAGAACATTCCTTGGATGCAAATAGACATGGTAAAATTAATGAAGAGGGGCCAGTCATTTCCTCAACTCAGCTTCTACAAGAAATGGAGGAGGGCATTTATAAACAAAGATTCTGCTAATTAAAGCTGAGTTTGGAATTCAGAGAGAAGCACTGGTGGCAAAAACAAATAATCATAAATGGCTCCCATGTCACCCACATAGGGTTCTCCTTGATGCAGAAGGGATTTCATAGGATTGAACTGACTACTCTAGACAGTGAGGCAGTAAAAAAGAAATTAATGTATCTGTTAATTGTGGGTTTTCTCCTCTTCATATCCTTTGTTAAACTATTGAAATGTATAAGCATTTATTATGTACTAGGTGATAGAGAAGTTGATAAAAACAAATATGTAAATTAAATATTTGTAAAATAAAGTAAAATATAGTTACCAGGTCTGGGAAACTCAGAAACAAAATATTACATATATACTGCATATGCATGACATGCTTGGATGGGCATGAAATTAGTTTAAATACTGGAAGAATACAAAAAAATTATTCTAAGTGGAATAGTCATAACAGACTTACAGTGGGTGAAATTTGAGTGAGACAGGAATATATATTAATGAATAATAAACATTACTAATTGGTGCTATCTGGTGTGCCATTTACTATACCAAAAGTTTCACATATATTAACTTATGAAAGTTTCATTACTAGCCTATGAAATAGGCCACAGTCTTTGACCTAGTTTTGCAAGTGAGGAAATGAAAGCCCATAAAAGTCTTTAAAAAAATTCAGAGATGTTTAAGAAATGAACTTCTATATTTTTAAGTAAGATTCTCACTCTTACTAACAGTATAGCTTACCTAATATGGTTTCTGTGACTATCAAATAAAATTTTATGTAGGAGCTTCAAACAAGTCCTGATATAGGATAAAATATTAATAAATATTAGATTTTTATATTCACCATAATTATTTTTATATTCTGGGGGTTTTATTTGGTTTTGAATAAAGGATAATTCCTTGTCAGTCAGTAAAAACAGTAATGGGTGCATGAAGAGGTATAAAATTAGAAGGAAACATAATGTGATGGAGCACAGAACGGAAGGTGGGAAATGCAAGGTGATGAAATTTGTGAATTGTCTGAAAAATCTATTCAAGTGGTTGTATTTATTCCAGTAGCACATAGAGAGCCAAGTAAGAGATTTAAATTCAATTATCATGATTATGTCTCTGTTTTAAAACATAAATCCAATGACAATGTGGAGACTGAGAGTAGGGGAGATAGAGAATATAAGAAGATGGGTTATTTAAGAAATAATTGAAATACTTCATGTAAGAACTGAGTGCCTTAACTAGAATAATCTCATGGACATAGAATAGTAACAGCAAAAAATCAAAAGTTTTACTGACATCATTAAATGAGATAAGAAACAAAGTAATGGGAACCATTTTTCAAGGGAGGAAAATTTTGATTTTTAGATATGTTTAAGCATCATCACCAAGAGATCTCCATGTGAAAATTCTAAGCAAGGCTAACATGGATAATATTTTCAAAAATAATCACAAGTTGGATATAGTTTAAAATACTATATGAAATAAAAGAGAAAGAAAAATAGAAAAACAGCATGAATAAAGAAATTTAAAAGATAAAAATTAATAGAAAAATTGAACCTTTTAAAATTACAGCAAAGGCATCTACATACACATAATAGATATTTAAGTAAAATAGACAGTCCCTATTTATTTAGAAAATGTTCCTCAAACGTAAGATTTCATAGTTATTGCAAATGGCCATTAAATTTTCTCTGAATTCCTTGACAGTGAAAACAAAAGGAGGCAGGTGATGAGGCCATATTGATTTCATGATCTGATAAAAAGAAATGTCTTTTTTTCTTCTGAAAAGATAAATTCCTGGCAGTTAATTTGAGGAGTAATACTACCACATGAGTGTTTATATAAACATAATTTAATATTATACCAGGAAATGTATTCAATGGAATGTTTTCAGAAATATAAGCTATAACCATATCTTATACAGATGATTAATAAAAGCAAAGTTGATATATATAAAACATAAATGAACATGTTCCAAGTCCAATAACATCTTTAAATATACACAGTGAGAAAAAACAAACAAAAATAATAAGAAAAGCAATACATTCAAGGGAAATATGAAAATGATAAATATGCAAAAAATTGTTAGGCATTGATTTTTTTGATAGGATTATAAAATGATAGCTTAAAATAAATGATCTATATGAATAAAATACCATAAATTGCATAAAACTTAGGCACCTATTTTTTTCAAAGAGCTGCTCTTGAGCAACACATTATTCATTTCTTTCTTCCTTATGATGTCATTCTTTCTGTAATTTGGTTATTTAGATTTTTGAATGATTTTTATCTTTGAAAATTCTTCAAGAAAAATCCAGAGTATTTGTACCTTTAAGGACTTTCTCAATCCTAATGACTTTAAACAAGTTAAGAAATGTTGACACATATAATCACTAAATCTATTAATTTCAAAAATGTTTCTCTTTGAATTATTAATTTTATTAAAAATAAAAGTTGTATTCTTAAATATACCACTAAGCATTTTTTATTTCTTTAACAGTCTGAAAAGATGTGTCATATAAATACTTCTCTCCAAAAGAAAGTCTGCCTTCAGTTATGGGGTTTTGTGGTAATTGGCAAAAAAAGGAAGTTATGACTCTTTGAGAAATTTTATATTGTATATAGACTGATATACATAAACATTATCTAAAATGTGAAAAAAATGTTCATAAGAGTTTGATAATGTATTTTTATAAATTGGTGTAGATACTGTAATGTTTCTCTTCTTTGAACTTGTTTTTTAGCTATGGATTTTATTTTAATATTTGATGTCTATGAAATAATATACTGTCATTGTAACGAGTGAGAATGTCAATATTTCATTATGGTAATCTTTAGAAAATCCTTATATAGGGACCAAAACTTCTGTCACACTACCATGCAAAAATATTTGCTTTTCAAGTGTGACTAGTGGATTATGACATTTTATCAAAAGATGGAGGGTAAGGGTCTATTCAACATTTTGTGAAATATGAGCTCCAAGATACTGTTAGAAATAAGAAAAAAATTATCTAACAAATCACTCAATGGAAATCCTTTCCATATAGACATCATTTTGGTTAGTGTTGATTTTTAGTTTTTGCATATAGATCATTGGAAAGTGTATTATTTCTGATCTCAACTAAAGCCAGTAGAAGTTTTAATTTAAATTCTCAAAGCCCATCACTTTTGTGCAAAAAAAAAAAAAAAAAAAAAAAAAAAAAAGGATGAAAAACACAAAGAATGCCAAGGAGGTAAAAACATTTTTTTTTTTTTCCTGAAATGGAAAGCTGATAGAGCTTGCAAAAAAGTTCAGCTCAAAGACCTAATCACTGAGTGAATACATCAAATCTGGTGTCCAAGACAATTTGGAAGACCAAATATACTTACTTTGAGGGAGAAGCTTAATATTGTCTGACAACTGCATTTGTCAGGAAGGAAAAGGCACATTAATCTCCAAGTCTTTAAAGAATCATAGAAACTTCTGACTCAGTGAGAAAATATATTTGAAGGACTCAGTAAATCCAAAATCACACATGCAAAGAAAAATGATCAGTTTCCTTTTAGAACCTCTTCCCTCCATTTCCTGAGTTAGCCATAGGCTAGATGTAGCTGAGCCTTTTTCTTTCTACACATTTTTCCAAAACAAAACCTAAAATGTGTGCATGCATGTCTATAATATATATTGTCTAATATAATATTCTGGTTTTCTTTAAGAAAAAAATGCTATAAAGATTATGCTGTAACTTGCATTGTTAAAAAGTAACCTTATTTTAGTACATTTTTAGATTGACAGAACTATTGTGAAAGAAAGTACAGAGAGTTCCCAAATATCTCACACTCAGTTTCCCCCATTATTAACATTTTAGTGTGGTACATTTGTAGCAACTAATGAGCCATAATTGATACATTGTTATTAACTAAAGTCTACACTTCATTCAGATGTCTTCAATTCTCCCCTAATGTCCCTCCTCTGTTCCATGATCTCATCAAGGATATTTCATTACATTTGCATTCACATTCTCATGCCTCCTTAACCTCCTCTTAGCTGTGAAAATTTCTCAGACTTACCTTGTTTTCAATGACATGGACAGTTTTGATGGTTAATGTTTAAACCTTTTTATAAACTGTCCTTCAGGAGGATTTTTTTTCTGATATACTTTGGACTATGTTATAGAGGAGGACGATCTGAGTTGGGTTCCTGAGTCTGCCACCAAGTAATTACTCAATCATGAGCAAGTCTGCTTTTACTATTAACATTTATAGCATATTAACATTTTATAACCTGAGAAATATATATAGATATGCATGCAAGTCTATTTGTACACATGTATGAATATGTGTATGTACATATATACATACACACATAATTAAAATATGGCATTGTAACTTATATACTGTGAAATCTTCAGAGTTGCAACACATTTTTATTCATTTCCGAATCCTTATTCATTTACTAACCTGCCCCCCCCCGCAGAAAACTCTAAATTATTACTGCTGAAAAATATCTACATTTGATGCATTCTTGAGTCTAAAGGAATTAACTTAGGATCAAAAGATAGAAGTTTCCGGTAAACAAACAAATATTCTAAAGACCTCTAATAATATTATCTTTAACTTGTGTATAACAAATGGGTAACCTAATGAGTTTGTGTAAAGCCATGAATGTAGATGTTCAAATATAAGCTGCATCAGTGATTGGTGAGGATTTTATGGCAAGAAAACTGAACCAAGAGGTTGCACTCAAAAAGCTAAGATGTCGGCCAATACAGTGATTCTGATGTAACAAAGGGCTTTGTACTAAGACCCAAAACATGTTGTCAAAGCTGTATTCCCCATAAATTATGAACTAGTAGGAACTATTCTAGATCGGTTTCAGTTGAATTTAGCTAATATATGCTCATTGTTTATGATGTGCTCAAAAATGTGCTAAGCACCATAGAGGGACAAAATTAACATAGATAACTGGATTTTCCTCAAGTTTTATTGAAAAAATAAAAAGAGAGACATTGAAGAGATTGCAATATTGTAAGATTAGAGTTACAGTGAGTGGAATAGAAAAATAAAACTACCTTTCCAGAATAGGACCCAAAGCCATTATTGTTGTTAAGCCAAGTCCTGTGTAAATCAGCATTTCCAATGACTAATCTAATGAGTATCCATCCAGTCATAGGCAAGTTAAGATGTTTAAATGCTGACAATTGGAAATATAGATAATTCCATAAGTTATGTAGGTATACACTTTATACTACATATTCCTTTTTACTTGTGTAATCTAAAACTAAAATGAGATATGTTTTAGTCTTGGAATATATTTTTAAAAAGAGATATACATTACCGGAGTTACCATAGTGGCACAGTGGAAATGAATCCGACCAGGAACGATGAGGTTGCCGGTTTGATCTCTGGCCTTGCTCAGTGGGTTAAGGATCCGGCATTGTGAGTTGTGGTGGGTTGTGAGCCGTGGTGTAGGTCCTAGACATGGCTCATATTTGGCATTGCTGTGGCTGTGGTGTAGGCCAGCAGCTATAGCTCTGATTCGACCACTAGCTTGGGAAGCTCCACATGCCGCAGATGTGGCCCCAAAAAGACAAAAAAAAAAAAAAAAAAAAAAAGACCGAGAGAGAGAGAGAGTTACACGTTACCTTTTTTTTTCTCAAATACATAGTTGTAAAACTCTCCTTCTTATTCTCATAAAAATGAATACAACCATTAAAAGAATATAATTTCAAGATACATTTATATAGTCAAAAGAAATTTAAGTTTTTATCTATAAAATGATGAGGTAATGATTTTTGGGAAATGATTCTCATCCAGAGAAACTGTTGTTTATTAAAAAGTTACTTAAACAATGTTGTCTAAATTGAGGTTTCTATGCTTTATATTTATTTTTTAATTCTGATTAAAATGAGAAGTGATATAACATCAATTTTAAAAATTGCTATGTAAAAAATTAAAGTTCATATGTATACATTTAAGCTTCTCCTCTGAATTCAATGAAGTAAAGTTTGACTACATGAAAATTTGGAATGTATTTTCGCACAAATAAATTGACATACCTTCATTGCATTTCCAAAGTGTGATTATGTTGCTTTGTTTGGAATTTACACTAATCTCCCAACTGCAGTATATATAAGCAGTGTGTCATTCTCTTACCAGCAGTGAGTGTCGCTAAGGCAGCGCTTTTGTTGTCATGGCAGTGATAGATCATCAATGTTCAGTGGAAGACCTATAATTTGCAAAGTGAATGACAGGCAGCATTGAAAATGCTCTGCAGTGGCCTTTTCTAGGTGAGTTGGAAGCTTGTGGTATGAGAGTTTTCTCCCTTTAAGTCATGCTTTATTTTAGTCTTCACACCAGGTTTGACATTTAGATTCAGAGGGTATAAAATGAGATCTTTGGGTTTTGAACTTAAAATAAATTCTTCATGTAATAGAGCAGTAAATATTTTCCTTTTCAAGAGATGCTAGGATTCATTTAATCAGGAAACAGCTTTGTCCTTATCCTTCCTCGAACAAGCCTTGGTCTCTCCCATTGAAATCTTGCATCATTATCTTTTCCATTTCATGTATATGGATGATTGCACAAAAGAAGGAAAAAATGACAACAACCCACAGCATCTCTTAAGAAACAGTATTTATGTTTGTCATTATTTTTCTCCATAGGAAAAGTCAATTATTCTCCAGGCTAGAATTGAACTTTCCTCTCTTCTATGACTGTTCACTTTTCAAGATGCAGCACGGGGTTCAATACATTTCTGAATCTTCTGCTGACCAAACAACCCAACCAAATATCTCCTCTCTAAACATCTGCAGTGTATCCATTATTAAGCTGTAAAGTGATGTGACTACAGAATCCATCACTGTTTTCCTCAGAGGGGTAGTTTCATGACTAATACCTAGTAGCTATTCATTAAATATACGTTGAATCACTAATTAATTAAAATAAAAAATCCCATTATCATTACACTATAAACTACTGGTTAAACCTAATCATGTACCTATTTGGCTATTTAATTTTCCATCTTCCATAAATAGATGGTAGGCTCCCAAGAGTGAGGAGAAATATTCAGTACATCTATGCATTACAAATAGCAAATTAAATAGCTTATATCTAATGCTTCTTATTGAGCCTACCCGGTGCTATGCATGTACAGCAGAATACCTACTATGTAGCTGATGTAAGGCAAATATTTAAGGTTAAAAATAGTTGAATACACCATTATTAAAATTAGCAAACAAAAGAAATCTTGTAACACAAAACATTAATTCCAAACTGCTATGTTAATTTGCATTGGCAAAACATGATATACCCTCAAGCAGCTCCTCTGATTTGACAGATGTGTCCCTGATTTGAGTGGAACACTTCTATAAAGTAGGACATGTGAGTACTATTTTAAATTGCTTTGTCATAGACCCTGGAGCAGTCATAATTTTTACTTACTCTGGTTTCTCCAGCTCTAAGTGTGAGTAGTAATTCCTGTCATCTGTACAAGTTATAGTCATGCGGCGATCTTAATAGACTGAATCCTGTTAGCTAAGAACTTAAGCATGCCAACTATCGTTCAGTATATACAAGACAACAGTCCTGTGTCATTTTCTGTTAAAGTCCTTAACTAAGAAGATAACACAAAGTTACCTACCAGTCATTTACTCATTCAGCTAATACATATTGAGTACCACTGCATGATCTGCTGTGCAAACAAATGACTGTAATATAATTCTAGTAGATATTATACTGTAAGTACATTAAAAGCATAATAAGTGCACAGGGAAAGGAGCCACACAATTTTTCTGGGGGGAAATTAGTGGGGATACTTTAACTATTGTGTATTCCAGTTTTTGAAAAGCATTGTAAACACATTCATGTTTGCTTGATTGTAAACTTGTGGAATATAAATTGTCTGATAGCAGAGAAGGGGAAATTCACACCTGTTTTAGCATCCTTATGCAAACAATTAGGCAACAGCAATCTATAGCAGTGTACCTCCGGGACCCATGCATGTATCAGGTTCATCATTATTATTTTTGAATCAGATAGCTAAAGGCAAAATCTGATCATTAAATTTGTAGCTGACACAAAACTGGAGAATATTACAAATATGATTGGGACAGAATTAACCATGAACATCCCCCTCAAAAACTAAAACAATAAGCTGAAATCAACAAATGGAATTTAACAGGGATAAATATGGTATGAGCAGTGCCAAAAAACTCAACTCAAATAAATGTAGGATTCAAAATATCTGGCTTTGCAACAATTGTAGTTAAATCACTGTGGGTGAGTTAGACAAAGAAAAATCTTAATTTGGCCCTAAGTGTGGATGTGTCTGATTAAAAAACCAAAAAAAAAAAAAAAAAAAAAAAAAGTGGAGTTTCCATTGCGGCAAAATGGAAGAACCCAATTAGTATCAGTAAGGATATGGGTTTGATCCCTGGCCTTGATCAGTGGGTTAAGGACCTGATGTTACCACAAGCTGTGGCATAGGTCACAGATGTGGTTGGGATCCTGTGTTGCTGTGGCTGTGGTGTAGACTGCAGTTGCAGCTCTGATTTGACCCCTAGGTAGGGAACCTCCCGATGTAGCAGGTGCAGACTTAAAAAGATAAAGAAATAATTAACAAGAGATATAACATTTAGTCTCTGTTCTACTTGTGCATATTGTATATCTATCCAATTTACTTTGGGGAAACTACATTTTAAAAACATCTCTGACAATAGGAGGGCACTAAAGAAGGATGAAAAGAATGATGAGGAAATAATCTAGAAATCATGCCACCTCCACTGAAGTTGATGGTTGGTGATAGGTTTTAAAACTATGTCAAACAAAATACGATTAAAGGACCTAGGTTTTTCTAACAGGAGGAAAAGAAGATTAAAGGGAAACATGACAACTGCTATCAAATATTTGAAAAGCTATTATGTTGCCAGGTGATTTAAGTATTTCTACAAAAGGCAGAGTGGACAGAATATATGAAGAGAATTAGTTAAGATGTTGACTCAATATTTTAAATGTATGAGTAGAGACAGATTTGTATCTGTTTTATGCACTTCTCTACTTCAACTTTTGCAAATAAGTCTACCCTATGGAAGTAACCCAACAAATATTTTTGAATAGGATATAAAGTATAAATGTCTGATCTGTTGAAAAACAGAATGAAGTTTCTCAATAGGTAGCAGATGAGAATTCCTCTAAGTATAACTTGTGTCAGAAAAAGGCAGTCAAAAAAAAAAACACTCTAGAAAAGGAAATAAAATTTAATAATAAACTGTAAAAAAATTATTGGGAATTCATCTTAAAATTAAAATTACTAAAATGGACATTTTATCAGATAGTCAACAAATTTTGAATTGTAGAAATTATGAGCTAACTTAGAATGAATCAAGTGTTGGTACATTTTGGGTGTGTATGTAATTGTTCTAACATGATTTTATAATAACACAATATGCTCTTTTTTTCTTTTTTACGGCCTCACCTGTGGCATATAGAAGTTCCCAGACTAGGGGTTGAATACGAGCTGCAGCTGTAGGCCTATACCACAACCACAGGAACACTTGATCCAAGCCACATCTGTGACCTGTGTCACAGCCTGCAGCAGTGCTGGATCCTTAGCCCACTGAGCAGGGTCAGAGTTCAAACGCACATCCTCACAGACACTATGTCAGGTTCTTAACCAGCTGAGCCACAAGGGAACTCCACGATATGATATTTTTCTTTTGTTTATTTAAAAATTTTATTGGTGTATAGTTCACTTACAACGTTGTGTTGTTTCAGGTTTACAGAAAAGTGAATAAGTTATACACACACACACACACACATACACACACACACAGGCACATATCCAATTCTCTTCAGATTCTTTCCCATACATTTTTTTACAGAATATTAAGTAGATTTCCCTGTGTAGTAGGTCCTTATTAGTCATCTATTTTATATATAGTGATGTGTATATGTTCATCCCAATTTTCTAATTTCTCCCTCCCCCACCATGTTTCCCCTTTATTAACCACAAATGTGATTTTGAAATCTGTGAGTCAGTTTCTGTTTTGTAAATAAGTTCATTTGTATCATTTTTATTAGATTCCACATATAAGTGATATCTTATGACATTTGTGCTTCTCATCTGATTACTTCACTTAGTATGATAATTCCATCCATGTTCCTGCAAATGACATTATTTCATGATTTTTATGACTGACTAATATTCCATTGTATATATGAACCACATCTTCTCTATCTGTTAATAGACATTTAGGTTTCTTTCATGTCTTCCTGGCTATTGTAAATAATGCTGTGATGAACATTGGGGTGCATATATTTTTTGAATTATGGTTTACTGCAGATATGTGCCCAGGAGTGGGATTGCTGGGTCATATGGTAGTTCTACATTTACTTTTTTAAGGAGCCTCCATATTGTTTTCCAAAGTGGTCGTACTAATTTACATTCTTACCAACAGTGTAGGAGGGCTCCCTTTCTTCCACTTGCTCTCCACCATTTATTGCTTGTAGACTTTTTGATCATGGCCATTCTGACTAGTGTGATGTGATATGATACCTCATTGCAGTTTTGATCTGCATTTCTCTAATAATTAGTGATATTGAGCATCTTTCCATGTGTTTTTTGACCACCTGTCTATCTTTGGAGAAATGTCTGTTTAGATCTTATGACCATTTGTTAATTGGGTTGTTTGTGGTTTTGATATAAAGGTGCTGGAGGTGTCTGTACATTTTGCAAATTAACCCTTCTTGGTCACTTTGTTTGCAAAGATTGTCTCCCATTCTGTGGATTGTCCTTTCATTTGGTTTATGCTTTCCTTTGCTGTGCACTTTTAAGTTTAATTAGGTCCCTTTTGTTTATTTTTTGTTTCTATTTTCATTACTTTAGGAGGTAGATCAAAAAAAGACATTGTTGGAATTTATGTCAAAGAGTGTTCTGCCTATGTTTTCCCCTCAGAGTTTTATAGTATCTGGCCTTATGTTTAGGAATTTCATCCATTTTGAGTTTATTTTTGTGTATGGTGTTGAAGAATGTTCTAATTTCATTCTTTTGCATGTAGCTGTCCAGTTTTCCCATTACCACTCACAGAAGAGACTGTCTTTTCTTTCTCTGTTGTATGTTCTTTGCCTCTTTGTTGTAGATTAATTGACTATGGGTGCATAGGTTTATCTCTGGGTTTTTATCCTGTTCCACTGATTATATTTCTATTTTTTGTGCCAGTACCATACTATTTTGATAGTTTTGTAGTATACACTGAAGCCAGGGGGCTTGATACTTCCCGTTCCATTTTTATTTTTCAGGATTGCTTTAGTTATTCAGGATCTGTTGTGCTTTCATACAAATTTTAAAAAAGATTTTGTTCCGTTCCTGTGAAATATGCTTTTGGTAATTTGATAGGGATTGCATTGAGCCTATAGATTCCCTTGAGTAATATTTTGACAATATTGATTCTTCCAATCCAAGAGCATGATATATCTTTCCATTTGTTTGTGTCATCTTCGATATGATATTTTTCAGTTCATGTTTGACTTTGACAATATGATCATGAAGAGTATTTTTCCTAAAGATTGTAGTTCACTCCATCAGTTACTCCAGGCTTCTTCCTTAATTTTTTGATACGCAAGTCATTCTCTTTGGAAGTGTTCAGAATGCTGAACACTTGAGGAGTTTGTTGGTTTAAAATCTCTGATCCTCATTTTTAAAGGCTTTGTATGTAATCCAAATATTCTTCATTCTCCCTTTTACCTTTGTGAGTGTATGTTTGTGTGTGTGTGAAATCCTACATCTTTTAAAATGTTTGTATTTAATTTTATGTTCAAGTGCCAGGATGTTTCAATAAGTGATCAATTTGTACAATATTTGACAGTCAAAATAAATTTTGGAAATTAAACACTTTGGGAAATTTAATTAAAATTTGGAAATTAAGTGAAAGTCACTATTATGTGGGAAATGGTTGTTTGAGACTATCTTATAAGTGATATTGTAAATGATTCCTCATTTATATGTGATGACTGCATTTTATATTGATATGGTCAGTTTTACTTTCCCAGTCAACTTTATTTTTTTGTGTGTGTGCTATGTAATATATCCTTGCTCCTTATTTATCTCATATATAATAGTTTGGATAGTTTGGATCTTTTTTTTTTTTTTGTCTTTTTAGGGCCACACATACGGCATATGGAGGGGGTTCCCAGGCTAGGGGTATAATTGGAGCTGCAGCTGCCAGCCTACATCACAGCCACAGCAACATGGGATCTGAGCCACATCTCTGACCTACATGGCAATACCAGATCCTTAACCCACTGAGCGAGGCCAGGGATCAAACCAGCAACCTGATGGTGCCTAGTCAGATTTGTTTCCACTGCACCATGATGTAACTCCAAATTTTTTTTTCGTCTTTTTAGGGCCACTCCCACAGCATATGGAGGTTCCCAGGCTAGGGGTAAAATCGGAACTATAGCTGCCACCCTACACCACAGGCACAGCAATGCAGGATCCAAGCTGTGTCTGAGACCTACGTCCCAGCTCATGGCAACGCAGGATCCTGAACCCACTGAGGGAGGCCAGGAATTGAATCTGCAACCTCATGGTTCCTAGTTGGATTCGTTTCTGCTGTGCCATGATAGGAACTCCTTCCCAGTCAACTTTAGATTGAAGACTCCAAGTAATATTTATAGAGGAAGGATCTTCTCTACTAAAGAGATAGTTAATCATTAATCATGGGGAAATATCTGTATTCAGTGGGATATTTACTTTAACAATATATATTCTTTTTAACTTTGTTTAACCGTGTAACAGATACACATGTGCTATGTGAAAGTCAATCTTTCCATTTGATACTGGTATAGTTTGGTTTATGTCACTAAATGTATTCACTTAGAGTCACCCAATTACTTCTATTACGTTAGGTTTAATTTACTTTTTGCCTCTTTATTTTGAAGTTCTGATTCTAATATAGAATTTAGTAGTTAGACCTTTCAAATTTATGTCATTCAACATTTTGAACAAGTAGGACTAAAGACATAAACTTATAGACTCTACGTAGAAATTTCCTAACTAATGTCAATCTGCATTTCAAACCACCTAGTTGTACAGCCAGGAGTTATACAACCTTTGCACAAAATGGAGTATGACCTTTACCTCATCTCCGCATCCTCTTCAAAACTTTTTTAATGAAGAGCAATTTTGTGAGACCATTTGATAAAATCCAGATGCACTGTGCCTAAAATATTGTTCAATTTATGATTTTGAAAGAAAAAAATGTGATTTGCTTCTCTTCTGTGTGAATATATGTTGACAACTAATGGACAGCATTTTTATGTCTGGAGACTTAGAAACCAGCTATAGAAACATCTATGACAGAAATTTTAGTTTCTTGTAAGTTGGAACACTAGATAGTTTTAAATTTTCCAGTGACTCTTGTTCTTCCATGTTCCACAAATATTACCACTGGTGGTTTTGTAGAACTTTTGAAGTTCTCCTAATTCCTTGCTGTGAAATATATCTGGACTGATCGATTCGAAATCATATAGAGCAGTTAAATTTTTGTTACTCTCTCTTCACTTATTAAGCTTCTATTCTTTTTAACAATCTCTTCTATAATTTCCACATCATTTTTGGACAGAAAATGGAAGTAAATTATGAGTTAGAAGCTCTGATTTAGCCCATGAATTCCATTTGAGCCATTCATCTCAAATAGAAGGCTGGTCACATGTTTAATTTTTGTGTTAACATATCCGGGGCGGGGGGGGAACACCTTTTTTCCCTTACATACTATTTTTCAGAAGCTTAAACTTGTTCTGGACAAGTTGAAACACTTTCACTCAACTTCCTTCTTTCATATCAAACTTTTGGTTGCTTTCTCTGTTGTTTTCTTTTTCTTTTTCCTTTTTTGTTTTAACACAAGAAATTTATTTTCTCACAGTTTCTGAAGGCTAGAAGTCCCAAAGGGAGGGAGAGAGAGCAAGAGTGAACTAGTCTTATCAGATTAGTACCCAAGCCATACGACCTCATTTAACCTTAATTACCCCCATACAGGCTCTGTCTCTCAGTACAGTCACTTAGGGGTTGAGACTTTTGGGGGGTTATTTTTTTTCTTTTTCTTTCATTCTTTCATTTTTTTTTCTGCACCTGCACTATGCAGAAGTTCCAGGACCAGGGCTTGAACCTCATCACAGTGTCAGATCCTGACAATGTCAGATCCTTAACCCAGTGAGCCACCAGGGAGCTCCCTAAACTTTATTTATTTATTTATTTATTTATTTATGTATTTATTTATTTTGTCTTTTTGCCTTTTAGGGACACACCATGGCATATGGAGTTTCCCAGGCTAGAGGTCCAGTTGGAACTGCAGCTGCCAGCCTACAACACAGCCACAGAAACTTGGGATCTGAGCCGTGTCTGCAACCTACACCACAGCTCACGGCAACGCCAGATCCTTAATCCACTGAATAAGGCCAGGGATCAAACCCGCATCCTCATGGATGCTAGTTGTGTTCACTAACCGCTGAGCCATGACAGGAACTCTTCCCTAAACTTTTAGTATTTTTACAACAAGCTTAAATTAATGCAAAATAGAGCATCTTGCAGATAGAATATACTTGGTAGATGTTATTTAAAAGAAAAGTGAGTTAAAGAATATGTTAAGAGCAATTCGTTGAAAATAAAAACTAGTAAGTATAAGCAGGTAAGGTAGTCATCTTTTTCTCAGATTAATATTAGAGCTGGGAAGACAGTTGCCATTTTCTTTCATTATAATAATCACTGTGGTTTCTTAATGAGGTGGACACTATTTCGTGATAATCTCGAAGACTAGGAAATTATAAATAATTGGTTAAAAATATTTTAGACTCTTTCCAAATGATTCCACTCACCAGAGAATGAGTCTCCGAGGACCAGAGAAAAGAAGATAGTACTGTTTTTTTTTTTTTTTTTCAACTCAGGGATCTTATAGGTCTCATACTCTCTGCTTTGTTTCTCTGAGCTATACTTCAGAAATTTATGTCTTTTTTTATAATTCCTGCTGATGCTTTACATATATGGAAATAATAATAGTAATAGAGGTAGCTATCATTTGCAAACACCTATATTTAAAACTTCTGCATGGAATTTCCATCATGGCTCAGCAGAAATGAATCTGACTGTCATCCATGAGGACACAGGTTTAACCCCTGGTCATGCTCAGTGGGTTAAAGATCCGGCAGCTGTGACCTGTAATGTACATCACAGACACAGCTCAGATCCCATGCTGCTGTGACTGTGGTGTAAGCTGGTGGCTACAGCTCCAATTCGATCCCTAGCCTGGGAACCTCCATATGCCGCAGGTGCAACCCTAAAAAGACAAAAAAATTAAAAATGGAAATTACAAAAAAAACACTTCTTCACTATTTCTAATCACAACATATCTGCAAAATGTTTCATATTATCTTCTTCTTATAAATTAAGAAACTGAATATTAGAGGGTTAAGTCTCAAGACAGTATTACCCAAGTATGAAATACCAGAATCAGGATTCTAATCCAGTTCTGTTAGGTTTCAAATCTATGTTTCTTCCACTTTAGCATGTCACTCCTCTTAGTCTTTAGTGCTAAGTTTTAAATTAGATTTTGAATAACCCTGGAAAATTTTTGGAAAAAAAGACTAGTTCTCTCTTTTACATCATGTCTTTCCACATATTTTCCAGGACTCGTTAACTGAACTTAATTCTTCATATCTATCAGGAAATTTGCTGCTACTGTACATGATTCACTATATGTTAGAATTAATATGTCTCTTTTGTGGAGTATCAAGACATTCCCATTTGAAAAAGACATACCATTAAACATTTTATTTATTACTTTTGGCAGTCAGATTTTTAGCCAACTTCCTGTGCTGTCTTTTTGTTTCATTTTTAGTCTGACAGAAAGGACAATGGGGTGTCTGGGCAAGTGCCCACATTTTGGGATCCTGTTCTATGCCCAGCTTTTCTGCTGCCATTTTGGAGAAAGAAAGGGACCTATGACAATAGTTATGACAGCAGATGTGATTTTTTTTATGTGGTGCCAGCCTTTTTCTTTTTGTAGAAGTAAGTAATATCTAAAGTTGATGCTAAAAACTCAAAGAGTACAATGTCTATTATTTCTTGTGTTCCACTGTAAAGGCAGTTTATCAAATTAGAATGAAAATAATAAATACATTTTATTTAGAAATATTTGCATTTATAGCAAATTAAGTGAAAATTACACATCAAAACAGGTAGAGAATATATACTTTAATATTGATTTATTGATGGTTTACACTACGAATTACAAAATACATGTTTAACTTACTTCAGTGTATATGAAACTAACACTTTTCCATATCTCAAACATTGCACAAAAGGATATTATATTTTAATTACATTTAGCATTGAGAGGAATTTATATTTTTTCATTTGTTTTCTAAAGGGTGGATCAAATTTGACTTGTAAAAGAGTATATGACTCATAAAAGTGAGACGTGATGGTCTGATATCGGAATGAGATGGCTAGTTGATTGGCTAGCTGAGAAAAATGTGAGAAGAGTGGATAGAAGATAAAGTTGAAAGAGTAAGTTCATACTCTGAAGGACAAATTTGAATGTCAGGTTAATACATTTCTTACTTAAAATTAAGACATATTAAAAGTTTTAGAGCAGGTGCCCGAATTAGTGCTATATTTGAGAAACAGTGCAATAATATCTAGCTAAGCAGTCTAGCATTCTAATGAGGAAATGGGCCCTGAGGTCATTTTGCCTTGGTTCATAGGTCACTCCTCCACCTAGTATCTGTGTAGACTGAGACACATGCTATTCATTTTCCATTCTTTTTCCATGTTGTAAAATTAAGAGAATATTAATTATATACCTATCTCACTTAAATGTTGTGAGAATTAAAAGTGATAATACGGAAAGGAAATGAATAAAGGATGATCCATAAGGTAAGTGTTCCTAGAAAGTTGCTACTCTTTGTACTTTTTTAATGTAATGCTTTCCTGCCTTCTCTAGATAAATGTAGATAATGCGAGTAGGAGATATTTAAGAAACAGACGAGACATGGGCAGTAACTGAAAGGTATCAGATTTCTAAAAAGGAAGTCATAGGTAGGTAAGATCATGGTCAAGGTAGCTGAGACTGCTCAGAATAACCACCAGTTGAAAAAATGTCCAGCAGCCAATGATGTTTTTGAAGCCTCTTAGAATGAATAGAAGACCACTGGCTGGAGTGCGTTTTGAGTGCAAGACAGTGAGTTCATTCTGACTATCCATAACAAATCTACATTTTCCACTTTTACTACAGCCACAGGATTCACCATTTTCGTACAACAGAATTTTTTCTATAAGTTGTTCTCAAAACTAATTCCTAATGTGCATTTAATCTATCATTCTTCATATAGTTCTGCCACTATTTTATTTTGGAGGTAATAATAAGTAAGAAGTGTCAGGGAATAAAATGAAAAGCAAAAATAGGCACTCTTTAAATTAGATAATGTGAATTAAAGGCATCACTTGATATGAAAACAAAAGAAAATAAATTCTGGGGATCTAATGTGTAGCATGGTAACTATAGTTAATAACACTGTATTGTATATGTGAAAGTTGCTAAGAGAGTAAATTTGAAAAGTCCTCATCACAAAAAAAAAAAAACTGCAACCTCATACGGTGTAGATGTTCACTAGCCTTACTGTGGTGATCATTCACAGTATATACAAATACTGAATCATTACATGGTACACCTGAAGCTAATATAATGCTACATGTAAATTATGTAACAATTTAAAAAAAGCAAAAGGAGGAAGTTCCCATTGTGGCACAGAAACAAATCAGACTAGTATCCATGAGGATGCAGTTTCAATCCCTGGCCTCGCTCAGTGGGTTGGGGATCTGGCATTGCCATGAGCTCTGGTATAGGTCACAGATGCAGCTCAGATCTGGCATTGCTGTGTCTGTGGCATAGGCTGGCAGCTGTAGCTCTGATATGACCTGTAGCCTGGGAACTCCCATATGTGGCTGAGCAGGTTAAAGACCTGATATTATCTCTGTGAGGATGTGCATTCTATTCCAGGCCTCATGCAGTGGATTAATGATCTGCCATTGCGTGGCTGTGGTGTAGGCCTCAGCTGCAACTCCAATTCAACCCCTAGCCCAAGAACTTCCTTATGCTGCATGTGCAGCCATAAAAAGAAAAAAAAAATAAAGTGAAATACTTTGGTGAATATGATCCTTCCAGGTACTGAGAAATGAGTCATATACATGGTAGAATTTGAGGGGATCCAGTAAATCACATCCTTTTTCTCTACTAATAATTGGGGCAAAATAAGAGATGGTCATAGAAATCAGAAAAATTAATTTCTTCATTCAACAAATGTTAACCTAATTCCTACTCACACTTGATGCTCTTAAACAAATATGATAAAGCAGAGAATGAAGCACTCAAGGAACTTGTAGTCCACAGAGGGAGATTGATGTCAGATGCTATAGGAGAAACAGAGAAGCACTATTAAAACCTACTTCAAGCCAGGACATACTGTATACCATCCAGCTTTGAGAACTGTCACTGGATGCCTGTGCCAAATATTGGCTCATTCAGGCCTGGGTACAGTTCAGCTTTGGAACCAAATCCACACTCTGCAGAGCAGACACTGGCCATGCCTGAGCAAGGGCCTAGTCATTACTGCCTAATATGTAACTCCCTTAATGGACTCAGTTGGGATTTGCAGAGAGAGTCTCAGGTCTGTGTCATGGTGAGTGTGTTCCACCTACCCGATCTTGCACCCTCATTTTGTTTTTCAGAAGTATTATCCCTAGCAAATTTGTTGTACTCCTAATTTGGTGATAATATGGTTTCCTGGAGACCTGTGACAGATACTGGTAAACAGAGGAGGATAAAATATTTTATTATTATAAGAAACAAAGCCTATTGGTGAATGGAGATTTAGACCTGGACTAAAGGGGCTTGCTTACTCTTTACCTGTGAAGCCCACAGCCTTATCTACAGTCTCTTACTGAAGTGTGGAGAATATTCACTCAGAAGCAGGAAGACTAGTAAAATAAACATAACCCCAGATTCACCACCCAGATAAGTTGCTTCTTCCACTGGGATGAGTCAGTGAGGAATGGTGAGAAATGAGCTATGCTCCTCCTGCTGAAATTTATCCACATGGAAACATGATGTCAGGGTAAAAAAGATGCTTATCTACTGACCCATAGGTAATATTGTTTCCATTTCAACAATAACAAAAATAAAGTTCTGAAGTATTGAATTGTTTGCCAAAAATTATATAAGTAGTACATTTTGGAGCTTGTTTAATCCAAGTAAATACATTTGAACTTCTTCTAAATATTTAAAAGTCTTCCATGCATTGAATAGAGTATAGAGTGTAGGGTATGAAGACATAAGTGGGCACCATTGCTTCTATGACATTTCAGTCAAGTTGGGGAGTCTGAGATTTTGGATGATTTCAATACAGTATTTATCTCCCTGATGTTTGAATGAGCATACCAAGATGAGCATGCTTGTCAACAATGGGTTGATGAAAGATTATGAGTAGTTTCCCAGAGGAGGTGATAGCTGAGTTGAATCGTTAAAGACAGAATTAGCCAGATTAGTGGGGTAGGAGATGAAAGATGGAAGTCAATTCTGGGTAAAAGGAGTTAAGGCCCAGAGAAAGGAGAAAGTACAGAATTTCAAAGGATGACACTGGTTCCACGTGATTAGAGCATATAGCACAAGGAGGGAGTGATAAAATACAGAACTGTACAGAGGCATAGAGTGACTACCTCATACCAGACACAGTATTGTGTGCTGAGAGTATAATAGCAATAGACAAGGTCAGTGGGCCTCAAATGACACTGGTGAATGTGTTCTGATAGAAGGAGCAGAATGTGTCTGCTCCAGAGACATAGGATGTAGCACCTACTTGGCCCTGACGTAGCCTGTCAATGGCTTCCTAGCAAAAGGGACATTTAACCTGAGAAGCGAAGTCTGAGCAAGATTTTACCAGAATAAGGGTAGAGAAAGAAAACTCCAAAGAGAGGCAACAGGATGTGAAAAAACCAAAATGTAAAAAAGCAAGAGGTAGCTTATGAACTGAAGAATCCTAGAGAATAGAGTATGAAGCAAAGATATATTCAGTTGAAAAATTCAGTTCTAAGAAAAAAAAAAAAAAAACACATATGTAGTCCATCATTGCATGAGAATTAGTTCTATATTCATAGCTTTCAAAATCTGTGTTTATTTGAGGATTTTTCTTTCTGTATCGCCAGGCCAAAAGGACATGAGGGCCAATCACATGACTGTGCAGACAGTTGTTGGAAGGTGATAAATCACCCGGGTTTTGACAATGGCCATAAAAAAATGCCTCAAATTCATGACTATACTTTCACACCACTGACTCCAGACTTTTTAAAAAAAATTGCTAAACTGCAAAGGCCTGTAGGATTCTAACATTTTAACTTTACTGATATTTATAGCATTTAGGAATAAACTGTTCAGATTTAATGGAGATAGAGAGGGAAGAACCCATAAAACTTGACATAGATTACCTGTTCTAATTTGTCAGAGGTGACTAAGTTTAATTTTTCTTCAGAAAATAGGACCAGTAATAGGGATATGGACATGGAATATTGCAAATCTCATTATAAGTCAAAACTCACCTCTGAGAGGTAGGCTTTTTCAGATGTTTCATGTTCCAATATGCTATTTTCCAGATCTATATAGAGCATTTGTTTCAAGATTTAAAGTTAAACTTTTTTTTTTCTTTTTTTCTGGCTGCACCCACAGCTGGTGAAATTCCCAGGCTGGGACTCTAACTTGTGCCACAGTAGTGACCTGAGTCATTGCGCTGAAAACACCAGATGCTTAACCCACTGCACCACAAGGAAACTCTAAAGCTCTATCTTATAAGATTTTCTTGACATGTCAGAATCTAACTAGGAGTTTCATGCAAACCTTTTTTTTAAATGTATACAAGTGTTTTTAATACCTAAACTTCTAATAGATATTTTTAAAAGAGGTAATGTTAGTTTTGTATTTTATAACAATGATATGCTTGTATGCTTTGATGTGATATGTTTAAAAGAAATCTCAAGTCTCCTAGACAAAGAGGTCTGTGAGGTAAAACAAAAATATAACCATAAGACAAAGGAAATAAACTATGGTTTATCGAAAGAAAAAACTTACTGCCCAAAGAATATTTTAAAAACAACTCCCTGTGTTAGAGGACAACCACTGCAATGAGTGGAATTGTCAGCATTAAATATTTGATCTAAATCAGCCATGGTTAATTTTTAATGATGCTAACAATAGCAGCAAGGCAGCCTCTTGTTTTGTTTTGTTTACGTGATGTTGTTCTTTCACCATTACTTTGACAAGTGGAGTTCAGAGGGAGTTCACTCAGAGATACCACATGTTTTGGAAGATGCAAGGCTGGCACCAGAGGCCACTGGGGCTCTGCTTCATGGTCTAGATACGAACACGTTTAGGACAATTTGGAATTTTCTAGTTCATGTCCTGCCCCTAGCTATCCTATTTGTTGGAACCTATGATCAAATTATAGCAAGATTACACTTTAACCTCCATTTAATCTAAACTAAGTAGATATCATAAGCCAAGTTAAATTCAGTTGTGTTACTTTAAGAAAAGGGGAGGGGTGGGGCTTTATTTGGGTATATTAAATGTTGCTGAGCAACATAAAATTGTTTTCAATATAGTTTATATCCATAAAGGGCAAAAAAAAAAAAACCGTGTTCCTTCATTTCAAGGGGATGCTTTCTATGAAATTTCCTCTGCAGATAACAGCATCTCAAAGGATTAGAGGTCAGGAAGAATTGTAACAAAATATATGTTGGAGAAAATTTGGGGAGGAAAAGATATTACTCCTAAAAGGCATTTCAAAGTCTTAGACATTGCAACAGTATCCTTTTTGATACAGTAGTTACAATTTTTTTTAATTTTGGTAATAGTAAATGCAGCTTGTCATTCTATTCTTTTCAATTATTGTTCTTTTTATTGCTCTTTGAGGCCCGTGACTTTACAACCCATTCTAAACTCATCTTTAGTAAGTATTTTCAGTTAAACAGACCTGGGTTGTACTGTTTATTATTTCCAGGCTTACGGGTCTAGGCAGTTTCCTTTGACTTCCCTCATGTACCACAAGGATGAAGTAGCATATCGGACTTCTTGATCTTTGTGACACATTTCTTAAAAATTATGTGCATGAGTCACTTTTGTTGTGTAGGTGACAATGCCACCTTTAATTTGATTTACATAACATTTAGTAATTGCTTAGAGCAATATAACTTTTATTAAAACTGTGGAATGTTTTATGGAGTCCTAGAGATCCAATTTTTCACTTACCGTGAGATGTTTCATGTCTTTTGAGAAAACACTGAGGTTCCAGGGGTTTATTTTGTTATGTTTCCTAAACATTGTTTTAACAAAAATCAAATAAACCATGTTACAGATAAAACAAAGACAGAAAAAAAATATATAGCATTGCATAAATACTGCCACAACCCTAAGATGAACTATTTTCTGTTTTAACTGCTGGCCTGCTGGCATTTTTTTTTTTCCCCTTTGAGCAATTGAAGTGCAATGCTAATAAAATTTAATTAACTACACAATGAGCTATTTTTGCTGTCTACTCTTAAATAATTTCTTTTATTTCCATGATATGTTTTTTTCCTTATTTCAAACAAGGGGGAGCAATTAATCTTTCCTTTAAAAAAAAAAGAAAAGAAAAGAAGAGGTATACAAAAGCTTTTAATTATTGTATGGTATAGGGTTAGTATGATTGCTGGGTTTTTTTGTTTTTTTGTTTTTTTGTTTTTTTTTTTTTCGGTTAAGGGGAACAACTCACCTCTAAACTGACACCCGCAAAGTTGCTTCTATTGGAAGCCAATTCATGGCTGCATTTCTGGAGAGTATATAAAACTAACATTGTTATGTAGTTTGCCTGACAGAGGCGCACTCATGCAAAGCAAGATGGATGGGATGTCGGCTTTCTCTATCATGGGATCTCCATTTAGTGACCCAGATGAGGACCGCGGGAACTTGTCACACAAGCCTGACAGGACCAGATAGGGCTTTAAATGGAGCTCCAAATCTCATATAGATTTGAAGTTGCTGAGAGCACAAAATTTGTCATAAAAGACTTGTCAGTACAGAGTTCATTAAGGTAAAAGATGATAGTACTTTATCTGGACACAACTGTGCTCTCTTCCCTCTGCCGGATCTTCAGTCACAAGAGAGTCGTCGTGTTTTGTTTGGTATCGTTTCTTAATGACCTTTGAAATGATTTCATTAAGATTTCCCTTGTTCTTTAATATGAACTCAAAAGTTTCTTATCGCATTTTCCTCCTAATTCTCCTTTTTTTTCCTCCCTTGTTAAATTTGGAGGTGTGTTTGTGATGTCAATTCACAGTCACTCAGGACTCGAGTGAGTCTGGAGGTGAGGTGTTAAACCTCGCAGGGCAGGAGTGTGAGGTTTAAGGTGAAAGACAAGGTCTTAATCACTTGCACTGCGACTGCCACACTAGACGTTTCATGGCTGCCACTGCATTTTCTTTCATTCAGTGTCCAGAGATCAGGAAAAGTATTCAGCAATAAAAGACTGTCTGAGATTTCCCTAGAATCTTGATGTTACAAAGTCATAAAGGACTTTATTCCCAACAGCAACTTTGTTTCCAAGAAATTAAGTCTGCTGTTTTAAAATATGTCATTTTAATAGCAATGTATGACTGTTAATCGCAGCATAATTCAGATTTATTATGTCTTCTTCAAAGACCAGTAAAGTTTTTTGGTTTGGTAACATTTTTTTTTTCTTTTTAAACTCAAAACACATACTCATGAGGTCATCAGGAGCGTATCTCCTATTATCCTCATTTTACTGATGGGAAAAACAAGTAGAGAAATACTTATTTTATTCTCGTTTTAGAAGACAATGGCACCAATACTATGTACACCTGATTTTCAGCTTAAGGTATTTAGTCTGAAGGATGAGCAAATACTAAATAACATATCATGAATGTGGTTATGCTCCTTCCAACCCTCCAACTACTATACAGGCCGCCAGATATCATCTCTCAGTTGATGGTCTTCTCCACAAATTTCCCCTTCCCGGTGTGGCCAGCATTGAATGACTGGTCTCTGTAGGGGAGATAAGGGCCAGACACCTGGCCCCAGATGAGGACGTCTCTGAAGTGTCACCTCAGTTTTAGAGCTTACCATGCAAACAGTTGAGATTTTTGCTGAAGTTACACTGCAACATTGTTTGGCCCCATCCATCCCAATTCCTCTCCTTCTCCCACAGGTTCTGATCACAAGAGCATGCCACAGTAATCTTCCTGCATCCACATTTTGTCTCAGTATCTGCTTCCCAGATAATCTGACTAGAGACACAATATTTAGAACTACTGGTGGGGGGGAACTGGTGGAGACAGCAATATTTGACCCTTCAACTTTTTCCTCCCAATATTTCTATTGTACATTAATTTTCTTTTATTACATTGCGTCAACATACATACCCAATGTAAACAGGATAAGGAAGTCCTTATTGAAGATGGTACTGCAAATAAAATCAGTTGGCATGTAGGCAAATGATGATGTTTGTCTTATGTCATTTTGAGTATTAATATTGACTTGTAATTATATTAATATTGATATGTGCAGTAATCCTATTAAGTGCACATTTGAAAAGACCAAGTAGCATCACCAGGTAGAAGGAACTGCCATCTAGGCTTTACTTTGAAGTGATAGACTTGGATCTCCCTTCAGGTGTGTGCTCCTCTAATGGATTGAATTGTTCTTTTATTTATTTTTTTTTATTTTATTTTATTTTTTGTCTTTTTGCTATTTCTTGGGCCGCTTCCTTGGCCTATGGAGGTTCCCAGGCTAGGGGTCGAATTGGAGCTGTAGCCACCAGCCTACACCAGAGCCACAGCAACGAGGGATCCGAGCCGCGTCTGCAACCTACACCACAGCTCACGGCAACGCCAGATTGTCAACCCACTGAGCAAAGGCAGGGACCGAACCCGCAACCTCATGGTTTCCAGTCAGATTCGTTAACCATTGTGCCAAGACGGGAACTCCTGAATTGTTCTTTTAATCAGATGTCCATTACTAAATGCTTGCTGGCTCCTGGTATTTTTCCATGTTGTTTTATTTTCTTGCACTGTATATACTTTTCGATTGCTATGCAAAAGACTATCATGGACTTAGAAGCTTAAAACAGCTGGATGGGTCCTCTGCTCATATTCTCAGCAAGTTTGCACTCAAGGAAATCAGGAAGTCTGTATTCTCATCTGGGGACTGAGAGCAGCTGGGGAAGGATCTCTCTCCAAGCTCTCTCATGTTGTTGGCTAAATTTATTAGATCTCAGTGTATACTGTTTCTTCAAATCTGGCAACAGAATACACACACACACACACAGACTCTGGTGCTTTGCTTTCAGACTCTGGCTTTTAGACTTTCTATTAAAGAGCTCACCTGATTAGGACAGACACACCCAAGCTAATTTCCCTTTTGATTCACTTAAAGTAAATTGATTACAGACTTTTTGTTTATTTTTGAAAGTTTTATTGAAGTATAGTTGATTTACAAGGTTGTGATAATTTCTGCTGTACAACAAGTTCAGTTATACATATCCACATATGCATTCTCTTTCAGACTCTTTTCCCACATAGATTATCACAGAATATTGGGTACCATTCTCTGTGTTTTACAGCAGGTCCCCATTGGCCAATTATTCCATACACCTCAGTGTGTATATGACAGTCCCAAACCACTAATCCCTCCCTTCCCCCCGCCAACCTGTCCTCTTAGGTAACCATAAGTTTTTCAAAGGCGGTGAGTCTGTTTCTGTTCTGCAAATAAGTTCATTTGTACCTTTTCTTTTTAGATTCCACATATATTGATAGCATGTAATGTTTGTCTTTCACTGTCTGGCCAACTCCACTTAGTATGATAGCCTCTAGGTCCATCTATGTTGCTGCAAATGGCATTGTTTTATTCTTTTTATGATTGAGTAATGCTTCATTGTATATATGTACCACATCTTCTTTTAATTACAAACTTCCTTCACCTTTGCCATGTTCTGTTGGTTAAAAACAAGTTCTAGTCTCCACCACACACAGCGGGGGTTATAAATAGGTTTGTGTCATCTTAAAATTTTGCCTACTGTGTGAAATAAAACTACCTATATTATAAGGCAAGCAGTAGTGACTTTTTTAATGTTACAAACTATGTTCAGGTATGGAAGTATAACTTAGTGGAGGGGTGCACATTTCGGTTTAGGAAGAATCCCTAACTGAATTTTGTCACCCTGCCATTGGAACCCAATTAATTATTAGTCCAGGTTTTCTTTGCCTGACTCTTTGACCTCCTGTTTCAATTATTATGTGTTTCTACACCCAGAGCAGGCAGTGCCACAAATGTGTTTCCTAGAGTAACTCATTCAGTTTACTTCTGGGTCTCAAATTTCTCTAAACCCTCTATTTTTGCTTACCCGGATGACTCTTTTGCTTATTGTTGACTCAGAATCAATCTTTCATAAGGAAGACTGACAAAGTTTCTTTCTTTTGTATTCATTAACATGGCAATAGAGGTGCACTTACGGTTTACTGGATTGAGGTGCACTGCACCCTTGTACATGAGTTTGCCCACATGACTTACTTACTTTGGCCAAAGGCAAATTATAGGCTCTAATGGAAGCTAAGTTCTTTGTGTTACCAAAAGTGTGGTCTGGTCAGCTGCTCTAAAGCCAATAAAGAGGTGAGGCTGGTGTAAGGGAAAGTGTGTTTTACTTTGGAGGCCAGCAACCAGGGAAGAGAAGGAGGGCAGACTTGTGTCCAAAGATCATCCTCCCCACTGTCAATCAGTGGGCAAGAACATTTAAAGGGTAGTTTTAGGGGTATATGGGCAGAAAAAGAGGGCTGCAGGAAGAACCAACACGGTCAGCTCTGACCATCATCTTGAAATTGGTCATGCATGATCATCTGGATTATTGTACTGAAGTTAATCTTCAGTTCCAGGGACAATTTATACTCATTTCTTTGAGGCCAGTTCTCAGAATTGCAACAGTTTATGTCATGGCTACAGTCTGGTCACCCTATGGTTAACTTCTTTCATCTGGTGGGGGTTTCAGTATCTACAAGACACTCACAGGATATGGCTCAGAATATTATCTATAGCCCTTGAAGAGGAACATAAGGCCCTTGACTTTCTTTAATTACCAAATTGTAAATATTTTGTCCTGTATGACTGCTTTCTTGCTTCTATGTTTTCTCACATCTCTGATTAAGTTTATTCTTTGGCTAAAATTCTTCTACAGACAATAGTCAGGTGGAGGACATGGGGGGGCAGGCAGGAGAGGGACATGGGGTCCTGCCCTGCTTGATTTGGATTGGCCTCCTGACTTCCTGCCATTCACCGTGAGAAGAACTTCCTCAGTTGACACAGGGGTGAGATGGATGATAGAAAATCAGAGCAGGCCTAAATCCAGCCCAGACCTTGGAGCCAAGCCTGTATGACTCAAATCTTGAAGTAGAGCCACCCAGCTGAAGGCAGCCTAGATAGACTTATGATGGACTACTAGTCAGGTAAGCAAGTAAAGAAAGGCG
The DNA here is from genome assembly GCF_054392235.1 of Sus scrofa. Taxonomy (NCBI): domain Eukaryota; kingdom Metazoa; phylum Chordata; class Mammalia; order Artiodactyla; family Suidae; genus Sus; species Sus scrofa. The sequence continues at coordinate 31,537,199 of NC_139393.1, forward strand.
CATTGTTTAAGCCACAGAATCTTGCAGTGGTTTGTCAGCATTATTTCAGCAATGGTTGAGTAAAATCTTGACATGTATGTATGAATTTTTATATATATATATATATATATATATATTTGAAATGTATATAATATATTAAATAGATCATAATGTAGAAAAAATGTATTTAATCATTACTGAGTATACTACTTCTAGGACTAGGTGGTAATGCTTTTATATATAATGCACATGGCCTAATGAATGGAGTGTCCTGCCTCTCAGTAAATTCTATTAATGTATCAAATCGAAACTAAGTCTTACATTCTTTGTGACACTTCCACTGTTTATGTTTTCGTTTTTCCTCTAGGAACTTCTTTGGACACCCATAAGATGAATGAATTTACTAAGTGTTTTAAGTATATGATGTTTGTTCATTTGGGCTGAACTTCTTCCTGTGCTTGTGGTTAACGATGATATTAGGGCTGGTACTGTCATTTCCTATGCTTGTTCTCCGGTAGGGTACTGTTGCAATGAGTGTCATTTATTCAGTAGATCATCAAATATTTATAGAGAGCCTGCTATGAATGAGGCACTATGCCAAATTCAGTGTTATCACTTACTCTTCTCTGATGATAGAACTTCTCTACTCAAAACTTTATTGCTAGTGATCACAGACCTATTGATATGTAAAGTGGAGATTGTTAGTGGGTATAAGACATTTTCAAATACTGTGCATATATACAAAATACTTTTAATACATATAATAACGATATAAATTTTAAATGTTGCTATTGGCATAGGCAGTAATAAAGATACATTGAGACGATCACAAAACAATGACCGATGATTAAGATATAACAAAGAGCACAACATTGTAAATCAACTACATTTTAATAAAAATGAAACAGAAAAAAACAAGATTCCTATAGAAAGCATTGAAAAAAGTAACAAAGATAACATTCATTTTGTCCTTTCTCTATCTCAAGTACTTTTCAAAGCCCTTTATATATATTTGTCCATTAATCCTTACAATATGCTGTGATGTTGTTAATCTCATTGTCCCTGTGGAGGCCAATAAAATCGCTAAAGGACACAAAATTAATAAGCTATGAAGTAAGGTTAAAATATTACTGTAGAAGAGGAAACAAAAATACACATATATAATATATATATTAGAATGCATATATTCTGTATTATTATATAGATTGCATGGATAGATGTCAACATAACATGCTGGTAAAGAATTCAGATTTTAGAATCAGGCTGCTTAAGTTCAAATTCAGTCTTTTACTTATTTTCTGTATAACCATGAGCAAGTTAAATTAATTAATTTCAGTTATATTACTATAAAATGAGAGAAGAGTCATAGTTATCTAATTTTTATGTCACAATTAATTAAGAGATAATACTCTTAGAACAGAACCTGGCAAACAAAAAAGTCCTGGATAAATTCCAATAGTTACTATTATTTCATAGTCTTCCCGAAATTGATTGAATGAATCAATAGTCTTTGTAGACACTACATGAACAAAATAAATAGATATGTCCATGTGAGAAGTTAACCAATTAGAGAGCAATGCTTACTAACAACCGCTCTTGCACCTTTCACTGTGGGACTTACCTCTGAAAATCAGAATTGTACTTTCTGGCCATAGCCAGAATGCTTACTAACTGCAGAGTTCCCAAATACCCCTCTGCTTCTCCTATTTTCCTCTCATAGTTTCCCATTATTGACAACTTGCATTGATAATGTGGTACATTTATCACAATTGATGAACCAATATTGATATGCTATTATTAACTAAAGTCCAAGGTTTGCAATAGGATACAATTTTTGTATTGTACTATTGGATTTTGATGACAGAATAATGGTATGTGTCCAACATAATAGTATCATAAAGAATAGTTTCAGGGAGCTCACTTCATGGTTCAGTGGTTAACAAACCTGACTAGTATCTGTGAGGGTATGGCTTCGATCCCTGGCCTCCCTTAGTGGGTTACGGATCCGATGTTGACGTGAGCTGTGGTGCAGGTCACAGACATGGCTTGGATCCTGTGTTGCTGTGCTGTGGCATAGGCTGGCAGCTGTAGCTCTGATTCAACCCCTAGCCTGGGAACTTCCATATGCCACCAAATATGGCCCTAAAAAGCAAAAAAAAAAAGAATAGTTTCACCACCATAAAAATTATAAAAATTTCTGGTGCTTATGCACCCACCCCCTGCCACCGCCTTCTCATGTCCCTGGATAGCACTGATTGATTTACTGTCTCTGAAGTTTTACCTTTTGTGGAAGTCACATAATATGAATCATACAGGATGTGAACTTTTCAGATTTACTTCTTTCACTTAGTGATGTACATTTACGATTCATCTGTGTCTTTCTATGGCTTGAGATCTAATTTCTTTTTATCACTGAATAATATCCTGCTGTTTAGATAAGCCATATTTATCCTTTCACTTATTGAAGGACAACTTGGTTGTTTCCCAGTTTTGCTAATTATGAATAAAGCTGCTATAAACATTTGTTTCATGTTTTTGAATGGATCTGTTTTCAGCTCATTTAAGTAAATACTTAGGTGTATGATGATCATATGGTAAGTGTAGGGTTGGCTTTGTTAATAACTAACAAAATATCTTCTAAAGTATCTGTACTATTTTGCACTTGCACAAATAAGCAATGAGAGTTCCCATTTTTCCACATCCTCACTAGCATTCGATGTTGTCAGTGTTTTGGATTTTAGCCTTTCTGATAAGTGTGTAGTGGCATTTCACTGCTTTATAATTCATAATGACATATGATATTAAGTGTTTTTGATGCTTATTTGTCATCTGTATATTTTCTTATATTTGGATCTTCTGTCCATTTTTAGCCAGGTTAATTTGTTTTCTTATTGTTGAGTACTAAGAGTTCTTTGTATATTTTGGATAATAGTCCTTCAGATATATTTTTTACAAAAATTTTCCCTCAGTCTGTGGTTTCTCTTTTCACCTTCTTAACAATATCTTTTATAGAGCAGAAATTTTAAAATTTTGATGAAGTCCAATTTATTATTCTTTCCTGGACTATGCTTTGGGTTTATATTTTTAAAGTTGTCGCTAAATATAAGATCACCTGATTTTTTATCCTGTGCTATCTTCTAGATTTATAAGTTTGCACTTTACAGATAAGTGTCTGAGCATATGTGAAAAAAATCTATTGGCTGTAATTAGGTTCATTTTTTTTGCATGTAGATGGTCAGCTATTCCAGCATCTTTTGTTGAAAAGACTATCCTTTCTCAATGAAATTTCCTTTGACCCTTTCAAAGTGAATTATTTATTTTTTTCTTTTTAGGGCTGAACTCAAGGCATCTGGAAGTTCCCAGGGTAGGGGTTGAATTGGAACTACAGCTGCCAGTCTATGCCACAGCCACAGCAGCGTATGATCTGAGCCTCATCTGTGACCTACACCACAACTCACAGCAAGGCCAGATCCTGATCCACTGAAGGATGTTTGAGGCCAGGCATCAAACTCTTATCCCCATGACTATTAGTCAGGTTCATTTCTGCTGAGTCACAACAGGAACTTCCCAAAGTGAATTTTTAATCATAAATATAGACTATAATTTAAGCTAAACATCAAAAATATTCTTTAAATTCATTGAATGTTCATCTAAAGAATGTTTTTTTTTTTAAATGATTTATTCAGCATCTTTTACATTCCTCCTTGTTCTTTTTTGTTGTTGTTGTTTTTGCTTTTTAGGGCTGCACCTGTGGCATATGGAGGTTCCCAGCCTAGGGGTCGAATTTGAGCTATAGCTGTTGGCCTAGGCCACAGCTGTTGGCCTATGCTGCAGCCACAGCAGCACCAGATCTGAGCCATATCTTTGATCTATACTACAGCTCACGGCAATGCTGGATCCTTAACCCACTGAGCAAGGCCAGGGATTGAACTTGCAACCTCATGGCTCCTGGTCAGATTCATTTCCCCTGTGCCATGACAGGAACTCCTAGAATGTTTTTAAATGTAGAGAAAGTCTGGATCCTTCACTATTAACTATTGTAGCAATTAGCAGCCATATGGAAAAAAGTAAAGGTACATCTGTATCCCAAACCTACACTTGAATGTGTTCTGGAAATACTATTTATGCATGAATTTTATTAATACTCGGGACAAACTTTTATAAATCTACTTATGGAAATATTCTGTATTATATTTTTGATAACTTGTTTCCCCATATTTATGACATATTTGTTCAGTATTTATTAAGATCCCATGATTTGGAATTTACTCTGCAAAAAAGGCAAGTGGGATGTGATAAAACTTTTTAATTAAAATAGATTCTGCTTTTCCGTGAAGTTTTACGAACTAGTGAGGGAAACAACATTGATTTAATATCACATGAGTATATCTTTGAGGTAGATAAATAAAACTCCAAAACCATCAAAGAGGGATGCCATTCATTGTTCTATGATCAAAAATTTCTTTATTGAGTCTTTATTCTTTTCAATGGAGAAAAATGAACTACTCATATCTGGGTAAATCCAATTATTTACTTTTCTTTCCTGAATGAGCTTCCAGGTTTTTAGCTTTATTTTCTCCATTCCTTGGAGTAGATGCTCAGATGGGGCCTGGAGATGCTGCACTCTTACCTTCTGGGAATCAACCATCACCTCCAGTTCTTTACTGTCCCATCAGCCCTCATGCCCTGGAGCTCCAGACCTGTCTCCAGCTTTGTTTCTCCAGTCTGATGTTTCAGTACCCTCTGCTGACTTCCTTGCAGATCTATCAGCTGACTTTTGAGTTCCAAGCAGCACTGGGATAAAGAGGAGGCAAAAAGCAAAAAATAAAATACATGTGATACTAACTTATCCCTCTTCATATAACTCCCTTAAGAGCCTGGAAATGAGAGAGGCTAGAAGCATGTGGTTTATGAGGTTACTGATATATACACTGTAACCAGAAAAAGCAACACTTGAACATCACCCAATGATGTTCTATACCTCAACAACATAGACTTATGATACAAGCAAGTCAGCAAGAGTGTATTAAGTGCCTGGTAAGTAAACAACAGCAGCAACAACAAAACATCTCTTTAACTACTATTGCTTGATGGTGACTGACGTGTAGATTCATCAGTGATACTTTCCTACTTTTCTTAAGACTAGTGAAATATTTTGACATTGAGAACTAATTTTTCCCTATAAACATGCTAACTATACTGTCTTTCAATAGAAAATTGACTGTTTAAAAAAATTAGTACTTTTTAAATATTCTACTGGAGAGTTTTTACAAAATCATCTCATTAATATGCTATGTTAGTAATCATGACCAGAAAGAGTTAAGAAAACTTCCAGAAAATAAAAAGTTATATTCCACAGAGGGATTTGTGCACTGGAAGACTGCAGCTTTAAGAAAGCACAAAAATAAGTAATCCTTTGTAACTCTTAATTACCTTAATTTGAATTTAACACTTTCCTTGGTGTCCTCATTCCTGCTAAAGTATCTCAGAAGCTGAAATATATCATAATTAACAGTCTTATTCATGCATTTCATGTGTTTTTATTGTGTGAATAAAGCCCTAAAGTTCCTAATTAGATGAATACAGTTTTTCCAAGTGGTGAATTTGGAATGGCTCTTCTATTTGAGATGGCATTATAATTCCTAATAATAATATTAGCCATAATCACCATATTACTCAATACCAGCATGTGACTCTTTTTAGCAACATCAAATAGTCTAACTTTCCCAATTTTCTTTCTACATAAAAACATTTATATTTTTACTGCCAACCATATTAAACCATGTATTTGAAACACTGCATTTCTAGGACCAATGCCTGCATGTCATTATCATCCTGTGTCCTTGTCTCTAATAAACGTTTCCCTGTGGGAGCCACATGGCACTCAAAGCTGCCTGCAGTCTTTCCAGGAGGCAAATAATTAGCCACAAAAATAATTCATTTCCAAAGGGAGTTGAAATTAGCTCCATTTTTTATGCATCTCTCTATGAGAATGAATTTCATGTGAGTTGATAAGTCAACCTGCTTCCGTTTGGACTTAACTCAGAGCTTTCTTTGACTGGTGGGTAGGAGAGATTTAGGCATGAAGGATGGTCTTACCCTAGGATCAGTTGGATCCATCCAGTTTCACTGATTTTTTTTTCTTAAAAACTATATTAACCTAAGCTACTTACATTTGGTTTTTAAAGACAAAGAACCCACTGGGTTAATTTACGGACCCATTATGTATAAAGTATACTCACTAAGTAGTCAAGTTAAATATATAAATATAAATTATAGCTAAAAGTAAACTCTCATGTGAGTGGATGTTTGTCTATTTCTGTGGGCTAATCTGGTGTCTAAATGTTTCTTTTGCCTGCTTCATGAGGCTTTATATTTTTGTTATCGAGTCTGCTGGCTAAATTGATATCACCTTTTGTAGCACTATTGTCTAAGGTAGGATATGTTGTAACCCTCTTGTACATTCCCTCTGCAGGTGATTGATTAGATATTCATTACTATCATTACTAGATTTGCAGAGATTGGTCAAATATTCAAGAACAAATTGGTTTCCTTTTTAACCCCACTCTTCGCTTTAATTTAAGTGTCACTTTGCTAATTCGCAGACCTAAGGGGACTTTCCTTTGATATCTGAGCACATACTATTGTCCATCTAGAGTTCTACTACTGTCCTGAGTTTTTATTTTTGCCTCAGCTGCCTTGGGTTCTGTATCATAAACATGACCACGTTTTTCCTTGCATCACTAGCTTCTTTTTGGGGGAAATAGTACCTTTGTGATGTGTCCTGATGCCTTGTGTCTTTCTGAAGCTTTCTCTCTCTGTCCATGTTGTAAGAAATGTTATTTATTTAGGCCACAAGAAAATCTATTTTTTGGCAGCCAGCTTTTGTGTAGTTCCACAACGAAGAGAGTTCTCATCAAGAAGCTAGGAGAAACCTTTATTTATATGCTTTCTCTTTCTTTAAATCAAAGCATCCATATATCAAAGGCCACTGGCTGGCAGACAACAGGAGAAACACGCTCAGCATTTTTGTCTTTAACTCATTATTGTCCATTAAATATGAGTTGCATAATTATAATGTAAGTCATAACAAAGTGGATAACCACTGGTATATTAGAGTAATATAAATTAAGGTGAACTTTGTAAAAATAAGGTAATGAACCTTAAATTTAATATTTCTGTTATATTTTCACCAACTTTCTTTTGGTTTGATTTCAATGAGTTTGAGTTGTCATTTTTGTTTTTTCTCTCAGATAAAACTGCAAGATAACTGCAAGATAAAACTGGGTGTCTCAATAACTGCCACAGGAAGTTTAACCAATTAAATGACAAATTTCAGGGCGAGAGCTGCAATTACCACACAAGGAATGAATTTCTATCAGTAAAGAAAATCTCTGTAATCAAAAATGTCTTATTGTTTGCCTTCTTCTCTCTCTATTTTTTACTCCTTTAGTGTGGGAGTTGTGAAATGCTGTTCATAATACCTCCAGTGTTCATTATTTCAGGTACATGCAGGATAAAAAGACTTGTCTCCATGTTTTTTAAAGTCAGCAGTGGCTCTGAGACTTGTGTTGGCCATGTCACATTTCTGGATAGACCATGAGGAGCCAATGCAATAAGTTACCATGTAGTCTTTCTCAGTGTTAATATAATGAGGAGCAAAACTATTCAAAATCGTAGCTTTTCCATGAGTTTAGACCATGATGAGGATGACTTGGAGCAAAGACTCCAATTGAACAGTAATAGTTAAAAGTCAAGATAAACACTAAAAAAAAATTAAAATAACTTATAATTCAAACACCAGTGGTAGTCATTATCAGTATTAGATCAGATAAGCTTTGTATTTATACAATCTCTCTCAAGCTCTGTGTGTATATATATATATATATATTCTTTGTACAAATCTATATCTGTATCTGTCTATGAATAATAACATAATGGTTGCTCTTTGATTTAATAGGAACATATTTCCAAAGAAGAAAATATTGTTCTTCAATGTAACATTAATAAAGTAAGGTCTTACATCATGTGAATATGTTCTCATATATATATTTTTTGTATATCTTAATGATTATTTGTTTTTGGATTTTGTTTAAACCAATTTAGTTTTTTTCAAGTATTTGTTTAAATACTGACTTAGTACATGCATTTTTACATTTTTATTTCCCATGTGACTTGTACTTTGTGTATTAGATGTGATGGACCTACAGATATGTGTGTTATCTTTCGGAAAGTGTAATAATGTTTATCACCTTTTTTCTAGGGTGAGACAGTAAGAGAAAAGCTTTCTTCCTTTGAGAAAGAAAATATTGAACTACTTTGGAAGTGAAGATATTTAATCACGTAATCTGTATGTTGATACAGTATAGGCAGCCAGTTTCTCCCTTTAGGCTATAAAATTAAGATACAGTTTAAATTGTGTTTTCAGTAAGGTATTTTTTAACTGTCTCCAAGAGATTTTCTGAAGACAAACCTGGTTTACATTTTTATGATTGCTGGTAAAGTGGTGTCACATTTTTATTTGATCAAAACTAGTACAGAATTTATCAAAGCAAACTGAATTTGTTTGAACTCTTTATGACAAATTTGATTTGTTTTAATTTTTTATAATTGAATTTTAGTAATGTCAAACTATTTATTGCCTGAGAACAGAAACACAACTATAAAACTTCAACAGTGTCATTTAATGAACTGCAAAGCAGCTTCTTTTCACCATACTAGAAGGCATAGGATCAAATCAGTTATCACAATGTTTGATTTCTAAAAATGATTTTTTTAATTATAGATAATAAGTATCTGGTTCCTTTTCTATATATGGATATAACAAAGTTGAAAATATAAAATATAGTTTGAGAAAATTGAGATAAATCTAGTCAATTGCAAATGTATTTGCAAAACTATTTTGAGCAAGATAAATGAAATAAAAAATTAGTCTGAAACATTAATAGAAAAAAAAGGGTAGGATAATCTTACATTATATGAAATGTAGTCAGATCTCAAGTCTCTATCTTGATCAAAATACCTCAATCAAGAAATCAAAAACAATTTCAAACAATTAATTATTTACTTGAATTAATCAAATTCTGCTAGTGGGAGACAGAGATGCAAAAGCTGTGTGTGTGTGTGTGTGTGTGTGTGTGTGAACAACATTCTTTTTTTGCCTTTCTTTCACAATCGCTTCCTATATACAGCACAGCTAAACTAACACTTCTGTCTTACTTTATATCATTGAAAATCGCTACTTTAGCCCTAGTCCAGTACATCTCTGTCTTTTTACTTCGTCTCCTGTTCTGTTGATTCTGTACAACAGCATTAGAGTATCTTGTCTCTTAGGAAAAATCTGCCTCAGTATTAAAGTAGGAGAAGAAACTGATTGGGCCAAACCACAATCCTCTTTGAAGGGGGAATCACAGAAGCCATGAATAGTGATTATTCCAAACTAGTGTATACTCCTTATTTGGGAAAGACAGTAAAAATATTATTTCATACTCAAGTATATCTCTCAATATTGCCACATAGGTGAAATAAACACTTTATATTCTACCTGAGAATCCAAAATATACTTTGTAACACAAGCATCAATAGAATTAAGAATGAGAGCTAATAATATCTTTAGTGTAAGGACAAACTGTTAAGCAGACCAGAAACATGCAGGTTAAGATGTTTTCATTATTTTTTTTTTATTACCTTACTAACAGTTAGATTTTAAAGCATCATGAGAGAATAATATGTAAGGATTAAAATAATTATGTAGGAAAATAACTAACAATTGGAGAAAATATTATCATGGGTATGTTAGAAAGGAATAAATAAGCTTGTTATGCTTATTATGCTTGTTATGCTGAAATAACAAGCAACCTGCACTTTGTAATAACTAACATAAGTTACTTTTTCCCTCACTGGAGAGCCTACAGCCTTGTGGGCAACTCCTGGGCCTCTGGTCAACGTATGTTTCCCCAGAGATCCCAGACATTTCTATTGCAACTGCATCAACTCCATAAAGCCCAAAGCAAGGGAATCATAAAGGCATTTCCGTTCTTCAACATGAACGTGAAATTCGTTTTTCCTGCTCACATTTCACTGGCCAGACCTAATCACTTGGCCCCATCCAAATTCAAGAAGGTGTGAAAGCATAGCTTTCTATGTGTAATGTGTGAAATGGATAGATATGAAATAATTTGTAGTAAGTATTGAGAATAATGTCTGGATATATATTTAAAATGCCTGTGAATATATTATTTAATTGTAATGATGATTTATGCATTTATAAAAATCTCAAATTTCCCATGTATATATATATATGTATATATCCTAAGCAATATTAGAATATTAGGGTCCCCATGGAATTTGCATTCTAATAAGAGGAAGATATAAAATAGATGAGATAAATCAGTAAAATATATAGGATGCTAAGAGTGCTAATGAAAGGCATAAAACAGGTAACAAAGATAGAACTACAGGGGTGGTAGAGGGAGGGAATTCAGTGTTAAATAGTACAATGAGGGAGAGGTCTCTTTAAAGAAGTTAAGGTGATGAGAAAAGAGTCACTTATGATGGAGAATGATAATGTGTGAAAATAGAATGTGTACATGTATGTGTAACTTGGTCACCATGCTGTACAGTAGAAAAAAAAAAATTGTATTGGGCAAATAACTATTAAAAAAAAAGAAATATGGTTACAGCTAAAAAAAAAAAAAAAAAAAGGAAACCAGTTCATGTGTATGTGTATGGAGGGAGTATACCAGGGATCCTAAGAAGAAAAAAAAAATACCCCAAGACAGAAAAGAGGTGAATGGTCCAGGAATAGGAGGGAGGTCAGGAGGAGGAAGCCAGGGAAAAATCTAAAGTAAGAGGTCAGAGAGGTCACCAGCACATAGTAGCATAGTCTCTGAGATCTTGGGAGCTGTGGTGATGAACTTGGCTTTTTGAGTTGGGAAGCAGAGGAAGAGATCATGTATATTCTCGGTCATTCTGGCTGCTGTGTGCAGACACACATTAAAGAGGCTCAAGGGGAGAAGCAAGGAGATCTGCTGGGATCAAGAATCCAGATAAGAGAAGAGCCTTCTACTGGAGTGGTAGCAGCAGAGGTGGTGATTCATTCTGAAGGCAAAGTCAAAAGGATTGGCTTATGTATCATATTAAGAATGTGAGAGACTTGTTCTGAAAGACAGAAAGAATCGAATTTCCCCTTTAGGGAATTCTGTGAGAAAAAGGGAAGTCTGGGAGGACAGAGGTGAGGCATAAAACCAACAGCATATCTATAAAACAGAAACAGACTCATGGACGTAGAGAACAGACTTATGGTTGCAGAAGGGGGAGGGAGTGGGATGGACAAGAAGGTTTGGACTGGTAGGTGCAAAAAACTATTATATGTAGAATGGATAAGTAATGAGGGCCTACTGCTCAGCACAGGGAATTATATTTAATCTCTTGGGGTAGAACATGATGGAAGATAGTATGAGAAAAACAATGGATATATATGTATCATGGGTCACTATGCTGTACAGCAGAAATTTACACAACATGTTAAATCAACTATAAAGAAAATAAAATTTAATAGAAGGGTATAGTTACTGTATATGTTAAGTTTGGAATCTTTAATAAAATAACCAAGTGAAGGTGTTCAAAAAGCAACTAAATACAGTAGTTTGTAGTTTTAGGAGGAGAGATTTTTCCCTATACTACAATGATAGTATGAATTAATGCTCATATTGCATTCACTATGTGCCAGGAATTATTCTTTTATTATATTTATGAGCTATTTGTTTCATACAAATTCCCATGAGATAGGTACTATTATCACCAGCATTTTATAGGGAGGAAGCCAAGACACAAAGAATTTGTTTCAAGGACAAATGGCTAGAAATATATAGTGAAGTTCTGTTTGTCTGTAAACCCTACTTACTGCTTCTCTTGGTAACTAATCATCATAAAGCTAGTATTCAAAACCATAACATTGGATGATATCCCCCAAAGTCAGAAGAAAACGGAAGACATCCTGACTGAGCCTTCCAATGCTCCAGAATTAGGAGTTAAAGGAGTTGAGAAAAATATCCCTGGGGTGATAAAGGAACATCTTATAAAAAAGAAAATGAGTAAGCTGTTCTGTCTTAGAAGCAAAGACAATATTTCAAGGAGAAGTGTGTGATCAATTATGTCAAAAGGATGCTGATAGGTCAAATAAGAAAGGCTCCAGATTGATTTTTGGATTTAGCAACATGGAAGACCTTGAGAACATTGACAGGATCAAGTCCAATGAAGGGACAAGAGTGAACTTCAGAGGGAGGGGAAGTGAAGTCAGGGAATGTAGACAAGTTTTTGAAGAGTTATATTGTAATGCAGAAAAGTAGGGATATAGAAAGTAGGGATAGTAGGGCCAAGAAGGGAATTATTTTGTTTGCTTGTTTTTAGGGTTAGAATAGTAAACCACTCTACCCTTCAAAGATAGAGCATGTAGGAGGAGGCACTCTGGGGAACTCTACTAATACACAATTAAATATTTTCTAAAGAGAGTACTACAAGAAAAAAGAGGCCAGTTGTCTAGAGTCAGGAAGAATGTTCTCTAAAGTTTAGGCAAGTTGAGGGGACTGTTAGGGTACACTTTGTCCCTTGGAGTTCCCATCAGAGTGCAGCAGAAGCGAATCTGACTAGGAACCATGAGGTTGCTGGTTTGATCCCTGGCCTCACTCAGTTGCTTAAGGATCTGGTGTTGCTGTGAGCTATGGTGTATATCACAGCTTGGATATACACCATATGGCTTGGATCCTACATTGGTGTGGCAGCGGTGTAGCCCTGGGGCTATAGCTCTGCTTGGACCCCTAGCCTGGGAACCTCCATATGCTGCAGGTGCGGCCCTAAAAAGCAAAAAAAAAAAAAAATAAATAAACAAAAATTAAAATTAAAAAAATAAAGTTTAGGGTGCTGTTGGTCCTTTCATTCCTTCCCTTCTTCCTTTCCTTCCTTTCTTCCTTCCTTTCTGCCCACCTTCCTTTTTTTACTCTTTGAAGATTTGGAATCCAATCCTTTTGAAATTTATCTTGATGTGCACATAGGTGACTTTGGTTGGTACACTTGGTATGCACCCATGACATAAAGGTAGGTGATCGAGGGACCATATTAATGGAAGCTTTTTTTTTTTTTTTTTTTTTTTTTTGTCTTTTGTCTTTTTGTTGTTGTTGTTGTTGCTATTTCTTGGGCCGCTCCCGCGGCATATGGAGGTTCCCAGGCTAGGGGTTGAATCGGAGCTGTAGCCACTAGCCTATGCCAGAGCCACTGCAACGCTGGATCCGAGCCGCGTCTGCAACCTACACCACAGCTCACAGCAACGCCGGATCGTTAACCCACTGAGCAAAGGCAGGGACCGAACCCGCAACCTCATGGTTCCTAGTCGGATTCGTTAACCACTGCGCCACAACGGGAACTCCAATGGAAGCTTTTTTACAACCTCCATCAAATGAGCAGTGATGATATTAAGAAGGAAATTTGTTTTTCTTTCCTAAAAAACATTTCTGGCCTTGTCTCTGATGTAATTATTAACAGAAGTGTCAACATATTATATATTCTTTTCATAAAAGTCAATGTAAATAAATTATTTAAATGCAAAATTTATTTTTAAGTTGTTGAAAAATTAAATTTCTGAGTGGTCATGACACTGTGCTTTTCATCTGTATGGCCATAAATAGAATAAGAACAACAAGAAAATAAAAATATAGCCATATTTGGTATTTTATTCTCTTGTCTACAAATAAAAACAAGTTCATATTCACTTAATGTGAAAAGCTGATGTGTGTTTTAATGCTTTAAAAAAGTAAAACACAATAGGGTATGTGCAGAATATATTTTTTAGTGTTTATAAATCATATATATTTAATTATATATTCAATGGACATAGAAGTTAACATAAGGGAGCAACTACTGTTCAATGGTGAGATCATTTGAGCATCAAAAAATAATGAATAGAGTTTATTAAAATATAATGACTAAAAATGAAAAGAAAAATAAGAACTTTGCCGTTCTAGAACAAAGTTGGATAAAGCAAAGTTGCATCTTCCAATGAGTGATCCCTAGTGTAACAGAATTTAAGTGAACATGAATTCTTTGCCCCTCTTTCTATCAAGAAGTGAAGTCTATTGCCTTCCTCTGAACCTAGATTGGCTTTGTGAATTGCTTTATACAACACACTGCAGCAGAAGAGAGGCAGTTTCTGTACCCAGGCAAGACTTTTGGCTTGAATTTCAGTATCCTCAACTAAGAACCTTCTGTGTTTGCTCTTGAATCCCAATTGCTATATGTTAAGAAAGTCCAGGCTACACTCCCAAGTGAATAATGGCCACAGGGAGAAAGGTCCTATGAGGTGACCTATGAGAGGCCGTCTTGGATGTTGAGTCTCAGCCAGCCTCCCAGATGAATGTAGCCGTGAGTGAACTCAGCCAGCATCATGTACAGCAAATGAACCAACCATGGAGCCTTGCCCAAATCTCAGAGTCATGTGAAATAATCAACTCTTGTTTTGAGCAACTGAAATGTAGCAAGATATAATGACAATTTTGGGATATCATATACCAACAAACAGAGCAAAACAGTTTTAAGAAAAATAAATGTGCTCAAATGTTAAGAAGTAAGAATTCTGGATGAAGATGTTGAGAATATTCATTCCACTATTCTTTCAATTATGCTGAGGTTTTAATTTTCTCAAAATAAAAAAATGGAGGAGTTCCCGTCGTGGCGAAGTGGTTAACGAATCCGACTGGGAATCATGAGGTTGTGGGTTCGGTCCCTGCCCTTGCTCAGTGGGTTGATGATCCGGCGTTGCCATGAGTCGGATCTGTAGGTTGCAGACGCGGCTCGGATCTTGCATTGCTGTGGCTCTGGTGGAGGCCGGCAGTTACAGCTCCGATTCGACCCCTAGCCTGGGAACCTCTATATGCCATGGGAGCGGCCCAAGAAATAGCAAAATGACAAAAAAAATAAAAATAAATAAATAAAAAATAAAAAATGGAAAAATATGAATGAAAAAATGAATAAATAAATAATAAATGAATATATTGTAATATAGAGAAGATCGCTCTCAAAGAGTTCTCTTATAGCTCATTTAAATTTGTACACTGTTTTCACCAAGCATTCCTGCTTCCCATTCCCTGATTAATTTTTTCATGTAAAATTTATTCTATATTTAAGTGAAAACATAGATTTTTTATACTTATTATGATGAAATTGATTTACCATCTACTTACATATTGTTTGCATCCCTCTTCCTCCTTTGCTATCCATCCTGCAATATGTTTTCACTCCTGCTGGTCCTAAACCCTAATAAAATAGAGATTTTTGTGTTGTGTTCATTGGTATCTACCAGATCTGCGTGATGAATCTGTTCATACCAGAGCATAGTGCTCAGTAAATACTTATTGAATTAGTGAATTCTGACAATAATCTATTTAATTGTAACAGGATCATTGTATTATTAAAATAAACTTTTTCTAATATATTCTAAAATAATATCATATATAATATTTATTTTAATATCTATCATATCTCAAAGATAAAATTTACAGGTATAATTTCTAGTTATTAACACCTTCAAATGCATTAATCAAGTCCATTTTACCAATGAAGAAACTTAGAGGTTTTAAATGGCCCTAAGTCAATAGATAATAGAAAGTTATCTAAGTACTAGTTTTTACTCTTATGAACAGGTTTCCTCAGTTCTTGTTTAGATCTCATATTGTCTGGATGGAATTCTTATCTTCTCTGGACTACTGAGCTTTGGGTGAGATTGATTTGATAGATGCTAGAAATAATTAGGCTTATTATAAAGGTTTCAATTTGTAAAATCATGGTGGTATGTGAAGCACACTCATTGGAAATGTATTATTAGTTATTACATATTTCTTGTTTCTTTTTCATTTTATTTTTTCTTTATATGGCTACAACTGCAGCATATGGGAGTTCCCAGGCTAGCGGTCAGATAGCAGCTGCTGCTGCAGCCTATGCCACAGCCATAGCAACCCTGGGTCCAAGACACATCTGTGACCTATGCTATGGCTTGCAGCAATGCTGGATTCTTAACCCACTGAACAAGTCTAATGACCAAACACACATTCTCACAGAGAAAATGTCAGGTCCTTAACCCAATGAGCCACATTGGGATGTCCACATATTTCTGCTTTTCACTTCGATTTTATTAAAATATGCTGAGTCAATTAAAAAATCAAAGTTTTAGAGCAAAAGCATATGACTTTTGCTAAACAACACAATTTACTGTCAATCTGATGTCCATTCAAGTAAGACATGACATATTATATAGTCATTAGAGGCATGGGATTTGCATGAAGAGAACAATCATAAAGAATCCAAGATGACAACTAAAGAAACAAATAACTGAATTAATTGAGAGAAGGTGGAGTATTGAAGTTTTTTTTAGCAACAGAGGTTAATCCTTGACAAAAGCAAAATGCTGTATTAAAATAAGTGTTAATTATTGGAGGCAGGACAATCTCCTGGACCAAATAATCTGAAGAAATGCTCAAAAGTAATCTAACTAACTGAAACTTTAATCAATAAATGTTACTTTTCAAAAATCTTCTCTCATACGATGTATGTCAAAATTTCTTAAACAATCTACCAATCTACACATAATAATCAATATTTTTACTTATAATTTTTACCTCATGCCAACACCCAAGACATTCTTGTTCATATATGTAATGTTTTATAATCTAGTAAAGATAATGCATGTGTGTGATGACAGTGCTAGACATTATTTATTTGTCAGTATTATAGCAACTAGAGATAAAAACTAAACAGAAATCTGATGAAGTATATAGCTACCTGAATAATTTGAGCTATCACCTTGCTAGATATGATGTAATTGTTTTGGTAAATAGATGATGTGCTGAGATACAAATGGTGGTTCTATATTTGAATGTGAAGAGAAATTTACTGTTAATGTGCTGGAGGAGAGTCAAAATTATCAATGTGTAGCCAGAAGGACAAAATATCATATGGTATCCTCTAGGATATGTATTAGAAAAAAAGCATTAGGTAAAAACTAAAGAAATTTGAATAAACTATGTATTTTTGTTAATAATTTATTATAAATCAATGAAATATGACAAATGTAACATTTTAATGTAAGATAATGATAGGGGAAACTGGGGATGGGTTATAATGTGAACTTTCTGTATTTTATAGCTTCACCACATCTTAGAAACCTAAATATATTCCTTAAAACTTGTATTAAAAGGAAAACAGGAACAAGAAACATGCAATGCTTTCATCACTTAGTTGGGTGTGTCTGTATTTGGTGGTTGCTATATTTGATGTGTTTTTACTTAATGAAAATTACAACTGTATCTTAAAGGAAAATATAATGTAAAATTTAAAACAGAATTGATGGCTATTAAAAGATTTTTATATTTCGAGAAAACACACAATTTGTCTGTTGCCACTTAAAAAAGAATATAGCACTTTTTCCAAATCCAGTTATACAATTGACCTAGAATTAACCATTGAAAAGAAATGGAAGAAGCATATTTTAACACAACCTTAAAAGTAGAGATGTTCTTTATCAGCTCACAAATCTTTGGCTTTCAGACCTGGTAAGTAAAAACGCAGTGTAATTATAATTTCTGATTTGAAATATCTTGGTTAAAAAAAACAATTATGGGTAACATGTTTGTAAATGTATGAGAAAATTCTGTGCACATTTCCTTATTTAAATGATCAGAATATTTTATGTCATTGTACCCCTGTTTTTGCAGTAGATTCAACAATATTTATAATAAACAATAATTGAGGTCAAAATGGTACTAACATCATTCTAACATAATTTTACTATTTTTGAGTCTTTAGATTATTGATTTAAATTTTACAAAGTATACGTCTCTTATCACTAATGGCAATAATAATGGCTACTTTTCTCCCTCATAGAATGTTATGAAATTAAATTAGATCATGTAAATGTAGTGAATTATGAATCATAAAAGCACTAAATTGATTATTTTCCTGTTTTGGACTGCGTTTTCCTTTTATAGTAAAAAGGGGAAATTGAAATTCAGAACATAAACAGTAACTATAATGTAACAAACAGTTCTCACATTTATATTATGGAGTTTAAAATAATTTCTGATGTAGCTTTACTTTTATACTTTATCTTTGGCATTTGATTTAATTGATGGCAGAATTCTTTGTTCCAGTGAAACACCTTCCATTCTTTTAGAACAAAGCAAAAATCATACCTGACTTATATGCAAATTATGTTTAGTTTTTTAGTATGCAAAAATTAATGTCTTACTTCAAAAAAAACTCAAATATACTAGTATTTACTATGAGTTTCCATATAGTATCTCTAATGATATATATATATATATATATACATATACACACACACACACACACACACACACACACACACAGTAAAGATAAACAGGTATAGACAGGTGGGAGAAAGGAAAGGAGAGGAAAGGGAAGGAAGGAAGAAAGGAAGAAAGGAAGAAAAAGAAAGAAAGATGGAGAGAGGAGGAAAAAAAAGAAAAAAAATCAAAAATCATACATCACTATATATTTTCTTATGCATGTACATTCTGTCAGTGTGTGCATTTTTATATGTATAATTGTGTACTAGGGAAAAGTAAGCAAGTTACTTTCTGTATTTGTGAGCTTTATCCCTAATTGTATTATTGATGAAAATAAGCCTTTGGGATAAAATCACTTTGGCATTTTGGATTCTTACTGAGAAAATGGGGATTAAAGAATATACTTACAGAAAAGAAGGAGGAGGTAAGAACTAAATAGTAATTATAGCTTATGAATATTTACAAATTAAAGCTACTTGGTAGACCTAAAGTTGTATCATAAAAAATGTTTACTATGCAGATGTTCCTTTGGAAAAAAAAAATCAACAATTAAACAAGAATCATTCTTGTCCCATGTTTAGAATTCAGTTATTTAAAATTAATCTTACGACAGGTCTGTCATAAGATTTTCTTCTAGAGATTTTGGATAAGTAAACAAATGATTTGGTATGCCTGTACTGTTTATAAAGTGTTAGGCCTAGTGTTAATAATCATTGAGATAGTTTCTCTGAGTGTATGCATGAGTCATTTGAAGGAAGTGCAGTGCTTTGGAGAAACTTTAATAACTTTTGCAGGAGCCAAGAGTATCATTTAACAAACAGTTACTGCCTCTTCCCATCAAAAATGGCCCATTACAACTAAGTTGGGTATCATATGTCAGGTAAATACAGTTCTTATTTTGTTGATTTAGCTGAAAAGATTAAAAACCTTTGGAAGAGGATAAAATAAAACAGTAAAGAACTGGGACCAGAAAATGAAGTCTACCACCACCCTGTCGTGTTTAGTGAGTCATTAGCTCATGTTCCCCTCACATTAGCGGGCTTCACATCAGCACAATACCATATTTTACAACATCTGTCAATCCACAAAGAAAGTCAAAGCAATAGGAAATGTGCCCTTCATTGTCGATCAGAAGAGCCGATTACAACTTCTAGTAAATCCCTGTCGAAGTCAGTGAAGTGCAAGGCAAGCAAAAAAGTCACTCCTCCAGGGTATGCCTTTTCAGCAAGATTTGACAACTTACAACGAATTATCTGAAATGGATGATCACGATCATTATGTGTCTATCACACAAGTACTAAACAGATGTGTACAACAAGCATTCTGTAAGAATGGCAAAGACATCTTAAGGATATTGGATTAAAATTATTTCAGTGGCCTTGCAACCTCATAAGCAGATATTCTAGACAGTCTTGTTTTTTAATGTAACCCATTAAAAACAAAATTAAAGCTTAAGAATTATCATTTTCAACTTCTATCATATATTCATCCATATTGAACAAACATTTATTTTTATTTTAAAACACATATATCTGAAGGATTTCAGAAACCATAAATTGCCGCAATTTCTGATGCAAAGAAAATGAAGTCTTGATGACTTAGAATTTCATAATTATATTTATCATGTAAATTATGTAACAAACATTGAAATTCATCAATAACTAACTTTACATTATATTTTCTATAGATACTATCAGACACATGATTTTCTCTAGACATTCCTGATTCTAATGTTTTTTTTTTTTTTGGATATAGTAATTAATCAATTAACAGTTAACATAAATAGGAATAATAGAAATCTTGATATCTAAGTTGCTTTTTAATTTCACTTCTAAAGAACTATGATTCTGTTTTTTAATGAAACCCTCTGCTTTTTTATTGTTTTGGAAAAGACCTCATATTCAAGTCAAATTTTAGTTTTAGGCAAAGTCCATTGAAGGACTTATAGAATAAGAAACAGATAATGTTGTTTATGACAGCACTTTATGAGACTAGAGTGAATATAGCTATGTAATAACTCAGCTACCAGTTTAGAAAGATATCATCAAACTGACTTAATGCTACCTCAAGCCAAAGGAGAATCCCAAAAGTTAAGGCATGTTTGTGTCAGGTGTAACCAAAACCTTTCTAGAACTTGTTATGAGAGATTTTAATCAGAGATATTTAAATGCATCTCTCATAGACATTGATTTCCATAATTGAATAGCAAATGATGTGTCATATATCGGTGTGTTCCACTAGCTCAGAAGTCTTAAAGTAAATGACAATCCAGTAGCAACAAACATGCTAGCACTCAGACCTGGGTGTCTAACATCATTATCCAGCAAAAGGAAGGAGGCACCCTTGGAGAAATAGCCTTTGGCAAGAAATATACAAAAATTTGAAGCATTTTGTTATACCATAAAGTAAGAAAGTGCTAAGAAAAAATGGATCAGGATATGTCTAAGGAACACAGGAGTCAACCTAAGTAGCCATCAAGTGACAAAGCTGAAAGTTTTGAGCAACAAAATAAATAAAGTAGAACTGGACTACAATCCAAAGTCTAAAATCCATGAGTCCACTCTGATAGAAATTAAGGTTTGACCAAATTAATAAATGAGAAAGAAGAGATAAGTCCTCCATGCATTTTTATTGCTACTCCACCCTCAAAGGGGTTGGCAGGCCCTTACATTCCTATGATCTGCATATAGACTTCAAAAGAATATGGTAGGAAAGGGAGGGCAAGAAGTGGCACTTTATAACAGATGAATCAGGTGACTGTTTGAAGGTAGATATTTTAGTAGATAAATCAGTCTGGCAACACCTGAAATTACTCATTAATTTTTTTCAACACACACACACACACACACACACACAAAGAGACTGCTAGACATTATGGGCATGGTGATATAATGGAACTAGAAATAAACAATACTTTAAGTACTTCACAGCACTTTAGGTAGTCTCTTCATTAAGAAATCTGTATCCATCTTTTCTAGATTTCTTTCTTGCTGAATTATTGACTAATACAGGATTAATATCACTAGCCCCAAGATATTCTTCAAGATAAAATTCATACCCTGGACTGCTCACATTTTTATCACATATTATGAACCCAATGTAACCTCCTTCTTCAAGAAACATGGCTCATTAGTAATTGTTGACACATAGAATCACAATTATTCAACCAGTGTGGGGATAATGAGGTCACATATAGAAGCTAGGCTTTGAGTGGTCAAGTTGCACTTATTTGCTTTAATATCAAGACTGCTACAAAGACTGTATAGTATGCTAGCTCTTTTTGACTGTTGGAAAGCACATGAAAAAAGAAAAAAAACCTTTAAGATCTCCATCTTCCAAACTAAGACAAAGGTAGAAGTAGAAATCTTTTGTGGCAGCATTGAATAATATTAATAATAAAAATCTCTTGTCTCCTAGAAACAGGTAGGCTGAATGACTGATGATGAAACAACAAATCTGATTTTGAAAACAAGAGAAGTTGTAATGTTAAAGGTGTAACCTCTCTCTGAAGTTCATATGTTAAGGTTATATACTGATTTTGAAGAATTAGGAGACTGACGTGTCTTTGAGAAATTAGGACAGAAATGGTTCCATTTTGCTTTCTGAAGAAACAATCCTTCTCTAGCATAATAACTTTTCAAGGACTTCATCAGGAGCAGGTGACCCAAGGACTCACAGTGTGTACCCATCCAACTAGAGACCCAGGGTCTCAAATTCCCTAAGCAAAGTGCATCTCAGCATGGTTCAGAGGAAAACTGCAATGCCAGGAGGTAGAGTATTCCAGGAATTGTGAGATCTCAACAGTTTGTCTCAATAGGATTCTAGTGTGGCAATGGGTTTTATAGGCATTAGTCCCAAGAAAATTAAATATAACACAGGATCTGACAATCAACCTGGACTTGGAATGTAATGTATAAGCAAATGAGATCGACTCTAACAGTTTTCTTGGTTACTTAATTGAGGCTTGGATTCAAAAATGGCTCTCTGATATATTTGGAGCAACAGGAACTCTCATTTCTTGATGGTGGGAGTACAAAATGGTACAGCCATTTTGGAAGGCAGTTTGGCTGTTTCTTATAAAACTCATTGTACTCTTTCCTTACAGCACTCTCATTCCTTGTTATTTGCAAAAAGAAGATAAAAATTTTTAGTCCGCAAACAATTCTGCACAGGAATATTTATAGCAGTCTGATTTCTAATTGCCCAAACTCTGAAGCAATTGAGATATCCTTCAGTATGTGAATAGACAAACTGAAGTGCATGAAGACACTAAAAAGAAACGAGTTATAGAGTCATTAAAAGACATGGAGGACATTTAAATGCACACTAAGTGAAAAAAGTCAATCTGAAAAAGTTATTTACTACAGGATTCCGATGATATGACATTCTGGAGAAGTCAAAACCATGGAGACAATAAAAAGATCAATAGCTACCAATGATTTGGGGAGGGAGGGATGAAAAAGTAGAGCACAGGTGATTTTTTTAGGACAGTAAAAATACTCTCTGTGATACTATACTGATGGATATATGTAATTTGTCCAAACCCATACAATATACAATGCTAAGAATGAAGCCTAATGTAAACTATGGACTTTGGTTGATAATAATGTATTAATGTCAGTTCATCAACTGTAACAAATTTACGAATCTAGTGTGAGTTGTTGATAATGGGAGAGGCTATGCCTTTATAGAAGTAGAGGATAAATAGGAAATTTCTGTACCTTCCTCAAAATTGCTGTGAGTTTAAGAAGTATTTTAAAAAATAATACTAAGTGTTTTGTTTGTTTGTTTGTTTGTTTTTAATATGGCCCTCTAGCTAATGAATCAGATGCCAGGACTTCCTTGGAAACTAATATTAATGCTTTGGAGAACAAGAAAATTCCTTGAAAAACTTTGAGGTGGCTTTTTTTTAGACTGGGATGCAGGTAAGGTGTGATATTATAGAACTAGACTCTCTGATTTCCATGGGATCCAAGAATGAATGACAAAGGGAAGATGAAATCACTTAGTTTTAAGAAGTTATCACAGTTACCTTTAATAAGGCTACAGTTACCACTGTAGGTGTAATAATCAGTGTAATAACAATAATGTCTTACTTGAAAATCATCAGAAGAATAAAAACAGTATTTGGTTAATCTGGTTAGTTGAATATAGACACTTTTTATGTCATGTTACTCTTCTGTATCTATGCCTTTTTATTTTATTTTATTATGTAAAATACATATATCATGAGATGTACTCTCTTAATTTTTAAGGGTACAGTACAGTCAATTATCAGCACAATGCTGTATGGCAAATCCCTAACACTTTTTTGTCTTGAATTACTGATACTCAACACCCTTTAAGGAGTTTTCATCATGACTCAGTTGTTAACAAACCCAACTAGTAACCATGAGGTTGCAGGTTTGATCCCTGGCCTCGCTCAGTGGGTTAAGGATCCAGCGTTGCCATGAGCTGTGGTATAGGTTGCAGACACAGCTTGGATCCAGCATTGGTCTAACAGCTCCAGTTAGACCCCTAGCCTGGGAACCTCCATATGCTGCAGGTGTGACCCTGAAAAAAAAAGACAACACCATTTGAAAGCATTTTTTCATTTCCCTAACCCCCCCATCCCTGAGTAACTGCCATTCTACTTTCTACTTCTATGAATCTGACTACACTTGATGTCTCATATATGTGCAGTTTATAATCCCATGACTGTCTTATTTCTCTTAGCATAATGTCCTCAAGGTTCAAAAATTCTGTAGTGTATGACAGGATTGTCTTCTTTTCATGTGTGAATAGTCTTCCATTGAATGTATACACCATTTTTTCTCTATCAGTCCATCACTGAAGGACTCTTGTTTCATTGTCTTAGAGGAAATACTTCAGTTTTCACCACTGAGTAAAATATTGATGTCCTTCTATACCTAGAACTGTTTTCTATATTTATTGAGATTTTCATATAATTTTTATAATTTGTTCTGTTAATGTGTTATAACACATTGAACAGTTTTTGAATATTGAGACATCCTGTACCCCAGAGACAAATATCATTTGGTCATGGTTTATGATCATTGTAATGAGCTATTGAATTTGTCTTGCTAGTATTTTTTGGGGGGATTTTGGCATTTGTAATCTCTATCAGGGATATTCAACAGCAGGTTTCTCGCTATGTCTTTTTTCTGTCTTTGTTATCAAGGCAACACTCTACTGAAGTGAATTTAGAAGTGTTCATGCCTATTCAATTATTTCCCCCCAAAATTGAAAAGGATTGATGTTAAATCATCTTTACATTTTTTGTAGAATTCACTCATGATGTCATCTGATCCTGGGCTTTTCTTTGTTGAGAGATGTTGATTACTGACTCAATCTCCTCACTAGTTATGGATCTGCTTAGATTTTCCATTTCTTCCTGACACAGTCTTGGTGGATTGGATGTTTCTAGGAGTATACCTATTTCTTTTAGGTGATCCAATTCCTTGGCATATGACTATTCATCATCATCTCATGATACTTTGTATTTCTGCAAATTTTATTGCTCTGTGTAGTGTCATGTGACCACTATCACAATCAAGATATGAAAAACTTTTATCACAAGGATTGTTCATGCTTCCCTTTTAGAGCCATAGCAACTTCTCTCCCTGTCCATTCCCTCTATTGTTCTAGTAAACACTAATCTATTCTACATCTCTATAATTTTGTCATTTCAGAATTCTATGTAAAAGATATCAAAAAGTATATAACCTTTTGATATTGGATTTTTTATTCAGTATTATTCTTTGAGATACATCCAAGTTATTGCATGTATCAATTTTTCATTTTTCTTTATTGCTGATTAATACTCCATACTGTGAATGCACCATTGTACACTTTATGATTCACCCACTGAAGAACATTTTAGTTATTTCTAGTTTAGGACTATTACGAATTAAGCTGTTATAAACATTGATATACAGGTTTTATGTGAATATAAACTTTTATTTATATGGGAAAAATGTCCAAGAATGACACTTCTGTATTGTATCATAGTTATATTTCTGGTTTTGTATGAAATTGCCACACTATTTCTCAGAGCAGTGTATAACTTTATGCTCCCACTAACAGGGTATGCATGATCCAGTTTCTCAATATCCTCTCCAGTATTTGGTGTTAATGCTATTTTAAAATTTTATTTTAGCCATTCTGATAGGTGTGTATTAATTATCTCATTGTTTTAATTGTGTTTTTCTAATGTATTCTGTTCCATTGATCTATGTTTGTACCTGTCCATTGAAACAACACAGTCTTTATTATTGTAGTTATATAATAAGCCTTAACACTGGGGAGAGTCATTCCTCCAAACCAATTCTTCTTTTTCAAAATTGTTTTAGTTATGCTATGACATTTGCATTATCATATGAAGTTTTTAAAATAAATTGGTGTTTAAAGACATCTGGCTAGGAGTTCCTGTTGTGGTTTGGTGGCAATGAACCTGACTAGTATCCACGTGGATATGGGTTTGATCCCTGGCCCTCCTCAGATGATTGCTACAAGCTGTGGTGTAGGTCACAGATGTGGCTGAGATCTGATGTTGCTGTGGCTGTGGTGTAGGCTGGCAGCTACAGCTCTGATTCGACCCCTAGCCTGGAAACTTTCACATGCCATGGGTGTGGCCCAAATAAATAAATAAATAAATCTGGCTAAAGTTTTCATAAAAATTGCATTAAATTTAAAGATTAAATTTGGAAAAATTGAGTTTTTTTTTTTTTTTCACTCCTTAGTCTTTTAATCCATGAATGTCCTTTACTTGTATTCATTTGTGCTAATCTCATAACTTTTTTTTTTCTTTTTAGGGCCACATCTGTAACATATGGAAGTTTCCAAGCTAAGGGGCAAATTATAGCTGCAGAAGCCAGCCTACGCCACATCCACAACAATGCTGGATCCAAGTTACATCTGCAAACTACACCATAGCTTACAGCAATGCCAGATCCTTAACCCACTGAGCAAGGCCAGGGATTGAACCCACATCCTCATGGATACCAGTCAGATTCTTCCCACTGAGACATGACAGGAACTCCTACTATTTTCATAACTTTAATTAAAATCTTTATGCAATTATTATAGTGGTGACTTTATTATTAGCTGAAATTTCTAAATTTCTAACAACATACTGAGTATCACATGGATATTTTGCCAGCACCACAAATTTAACATACATAAATTAAAAATGTCGGAGTGGAGAGATCAAGATGGCAGAGCAAAAGGATGCTGAGATCATCTCTCCCTATAAATGCATCAAAAATTCACAACTACTTGTGGAGCAACTCTCACCAAGAAAAATCTGGAGACTGGCAGAAAGGCTCTTCTGCAAAGAAGGATGTAAAGAAAGAACCATGAGGCATGTGGGAGGAAGAGAAGAAAAAAATGTGGTCAGGAACTCTACCACTGGTGGGGGACCCAAAAAAGGAGGGACATATCATAGGCTCAGGGTTTCTCAATGGGAAATGAGGGGTTCAAACCCTATAGTAGGTACCCAAGTCCTGGGGTCTAATACCAGGAAGACAAATCCCCTTAGTTTCTTTGAAAACCAGTGGGGCTTACTGGAGGGCCATAAGAAACAAATACTCCATCTTGAAGAATTTGCCTACTCCTGATCACACAGGGGATAGCAGATTGAAAACTCTCTGGAGCTCTGGCTGGCTTGCTGGGACCATTCCAGTGTACATCCCAGCCCACACCAGGAACCTACTCTAGCCCCTCTTGTTCTAGTGCTGCTTTTCACCAGGATGGATGTTGCCTTTGCTAAGCAGAGTGTGCATACTTAGAGGGAATGAAATCAGTTCAGACCTGACCCTGCCTCTGACAAGGGCAGAGGCAGTCATTTACAGAAGGTATGTGCCTGCCAACCTTTAGAAGGAACAAAATATAAGGCATTGCCTGAAGTAGTAAAACCAGCTAATGACATCAACCTCTACAGGACCTGATGATATATCTAGAAAAGTTACACATAATAGGGGGAAAAGTGAAACCAGCACAGAAGTTCAAAATTTCTCAGGCCCTTGCTACACCACCAACTAAAGTGGTCACTGTCATCACACAGAGGATAAACCCACTTTCTTAGGACTTCTGCTTTGGTCCCTTCATTCCCCAACCTACACCTGATAGGGAGGTGACTGTCCTTGAGCATAAAAGAGGCCCTGGCTCATATCTAGCTCTGGCATGTGTGTCTCCATCTCTTCCTGGCCTACCTCTCACCAATATGGAGGCTACCACCAACACCACAGGGGAATATGTGACCATCAGTTTAAAACTGTTATATGTATATGTAACATAAAATCAAAAACATACAATAGGTACATAGATACTAAAGAAAAAAGAACACAAGCATAACTGTAAAGAAAAATATCAAACCACAAGAGAAGAGACTAAGAGAAGAAGATAAAAACAGAGAACCACAAAAATAACCATAAAACAAGTAACAAAATGGCAACAAACATTTACCTGTCAATAATGAGTTTAAATGTCAATGAATTAAATGTTCTAATCAAAAGACATAGTGTGGCTGTTTGGATTTAAAAAACAAGACCTTTCTATGTGTTGCTTACAAGAGACTCACCTCAAAGCCAAAGACATAGGCAGACTAAATGTGAGGGGTTAGAAAATGACATTCTGTGCAAATGGAAATAAGAATGAATAATATTCATATGAGATAAGGTAGATTTTTTTAAGTATATAACAAAAGACAAAGAATGGCATTATGTAATGATAAGAGGATCAATAAAAGAGGTTATAAAATTTGTAAGCATATATGTACCTAATACAGAAACACCTAAATATATAAAACAGATATATAAGGAGAAGTTGACAGTAATACAGTAATAATGGGAGATTTTACCACCCTGCTTACATCAATGAAAAGATCATCCAGGCAGAAAGTCAATAAGAAACAGTGGCTTTAGATGACACACTAGGCCAGTTGGACTTAGTAGACATATTCAGACATTCCATAGCAAAATAAAATAATATACTTTCTTTTTATGTACACATGAAACTTTCTCTATGCTAGACAACAATCTAGGTGAGAAAACAAGTCTCCACAAACTTTAGAGGATAGAATAATATCAAGCATCTTTTCTGACCACAAAAATATGACAGTAGAAATCAATTACAAAAAGAAAAATGAAAAGAATTCCTGTCATGGCTCAGTGGAAAT
This sequence comes from Sus scrofa, assembly GCF_054392235.1. Taxonomy (NCBI): domain Eukaryota; kingdom Metazoa; phylum Chordata; class Mammalia; order Artiodactyla; family Suidae; genus Sus; species Sus scrofa. Next base: position 31,565,708 of record NC_139393.1, read on the forward strand.
GAATCTGACTAATAACCATGAGGATGCAGGTTCAATCCCTGGCCTTGCTTAGTTGGGTTGAGTGTCTGGTGTTTCTGTGGTTGTGGTATAATCCAGTGGCTACAGCTCCCATTTGACCCCTAGCCTGTGAACAGCCATATGTGACAGATGTGGCCCTAAGAAGGCAAAAAAAAAAAAAAAAGAAAGAAAGAAAAAGAAAAAAAATGGGAAAAACACAGATACATGGATACTAAACAAAATGACACTAAAAAACAATGGCTCAATGAAGAAATAAAAAAGTAAATCAGAAAATACATGGAGCCAAATGAAAGTAAAGACACAACAATCCAAAGTCTCTGGGATACAGAAAAACAGTTCTGAGAGGGAAATTTATGGCTATATAGGCCTACCTGAAGAAACAAGAACAAACTTAGGTAAAAAACTTAATTTACCATCTAAAGGAATTAGAAAAAGATGAACAACAACTACAACAATAAAAACAATTTAAAGTGAGCAGAAAGAAGGAGCTGGTAAATATCAGAGTGGAAATAAAATAGACACCAAAAGGATAACAGAAAGGATCAGTGAAGTCAAAAGCTGTTTTTTTTTTTTTAAGATAAACAAAATTGAAAATCTTTTAGCAAGACTCAGTTTAAAAAAAAAGAAAGGGTGTCCCTATTGTGACAAAGTGTAAATGAATCTAACTAGAATCCATGAGGATGTGGGTTGGACCCCTGGCCTCACACAGTGGGTCAGGGATCTGGCATTGCCATAGCTGTGGTGTAGATCACAGATGTGGGTCAGATCCCACATTGCTGTCACTGTGGTGTAGGCCATCAGCTGCAGCTCCAATTTGATCCTTAGCCTGGGAACTACCACTTGCCGCAAGTGAGGACCTAAAAGGCAATAAATAAATAAATAAATAAATAAATAAATAAATAAACTAATTAATTAAATTTACAAAAGAGTCCTCAAATAAGTATATCCAAAGAAAGTAAGAAATTAAAGAGGAGAATTTACAACAGATATTGCAAATATACAATCACAAGGGAATACATGCCAAAAAATTGGACAACTTGTGAGAAATGGCTAAATTTCTAGAAATATATAGTCTTCCAAAACTAAATCAGAAATAAATGGGTAATCCGAATGAACCACTCACTAGTATTTATATTGAATCAGTAATCAAAAATCTCCCAGCAGACAAAAATCCAGGACCCAAAGGCTTCATGGGAATATTCTACTAAATATGTAAATAAGAGTTAATATCTATCCTTGTCAAACTATTCCAAATAATTGAAGAGGATGGAACACTCCAAGATTCATTCTATGAGTCCACAATTACCCTGATTCCAAACACAGACAAAGACATTACCAAAAAAGAAAAATCACAGGCAAATATATATAATGAATATATATGCAAAAATCCTTTAGAAAATATTAACAAAACAAAGTCAAAAATGTATAAAAAAGGATCATAATCAAGTGGGTTTTACTAAAGAAATGTAAGGATGGTTTAATATTCACAAATCAATCAGTCCCACTAATAAAAGGAAGAATAAAAAATCACATGATCATCTCAATAATGTAGAAAAATCATTTGGCAAAATTCAACATCCATGATAAAAACTCTTATTAAAGGTTTTGTAGAGGATCTGTATTTCAACATAATAAAAACCATCTATGACAAACCCACAGATAACCTCACACTGAATAGTGAGAAAATTGAAAGATTTTCCTCTAAAATCTGGAAAAAAGATAAGGATTCCCATTCTAACCACTTCTATTTGGCATTGTACTGGAAGACAATCAATAAGAAAAAGAAAGAAAATCCATCCATATTGGAAGTCATTAAGTAAAACTGTCTCTGTATGCAGATGACATTAAACTAAAGATAGAAAACCTTAAAGTATACACCAAAAACTACTAAAACTGCTAAATGAATTTAGTAAAATTGTAGGATGCAAGATTAATATAGAGAAATCTATTGTTTTTCTATACAGTAATGGTGAACTATCTGGAAGAGACAGTAAGGAAAAAATTCTGTATTAAATTGTATGCAAAATACCTTGGAATACTCTTAACCAAGGAGGTGAAAGACTGATACTCTGAAAACATTAAAAAATTGATGAAGGAAATTGAAGATAATACAAATAAATGAAAAGACATAACATGTTAATGCATTGGAAGAATTAATACTGTTAAGATGTCCACACTAACCAAAGCAATCTATACATTTAATGTACTCCCTATCAAAACACCCATGCTATTTTTCATAGAACTAGAATAAATAATCCTAAAATATATATGGAACCACAAAACACCTTGAATAGTCAAAGAAATCTTGAGCCAAAAAAACAAAGTTGTGGGTATCGTGTTCCCTGAGTTCAGACTATACTCCAAAGCTAAAGTAGTAAAAACAGAATGGTATTTGTACAAAAACAGGCAGGTCAATGGAACAGAATAGAGAACCCAGAGATAAACCTAGACACATATGGTCAATTAACCTTTGACAAAGGAGGCAAGAATATGCAATAAGGAAGATGTTTTTCTTTAATAATTAGTGTTGGGAAAACTAGATAGTACATGTAAAAGAATGAAATTAGAATCTTTTCTCAAACAAAATACAAAATAAATTCAAGATTATTAATGACAGAATGTAAGATGGGAACCATAAAACTCCAATAAGAAAACACAACCAACACATTCTTTGATGTAACTGTTAGCAATATTTTTTTAAATCTTTATCCTCAGGCAAGGGAAACAAAAGCAAAAACAAACAAAGGGGACCTAATCAAACTTAAAAACATTTGCACAGCAAAGGAAAACATTGGTAAAACCAAGAGACAATCTACTGAATAGAAGAAAATATTTGCAAATGATATGATCCAATGTATAAACACCTTATAAAAATAATAAAAACAAAGAATCCAATTAAAAATGGGCAGGAGACTTGAATAGACATTTTTCCAAAGAAGACATGCATATGGCCAACACACATGTGAAAATATGCTCAACATTGCTAATCATAAGAGAAGTGTAAGTAAAAACTGCAATGAGGTATCACCTCACACCTGTCAGAATGGTTATCATCAAAAATACAACAAACAAGAAATGTTGGTGAAGATGTGGGTAAGAACGGACCCTAGTTCACTGCAAGGGGATGTAAATTGGCACAGCTCCTACAGAAAACATTATAGAAGTTCATTAAATAACTAAAAATAAAAATGCCTTATGATCCAGCAATTCCACTCCTGGGTATATATCTGAAGTAAATGAAAACACTAATTCGAAAACATACATGCACCTCAATGTTCATAGAAATATTATATGCAATTGCCAAGAGATAGACACAACCTAAGTGTCCATCAACAGAGGAATATATAAAAAACATGTACACACACACACACACACACACACACACACACTGGAATATTGCCATAAGAAGGAATAACATTTTGCCATCTTCAGTATGAATTAAACTGAAGGATATTAGGTTTAGTGAAATAAGTCATACAGAGATAAGCAAATAATATTTATTTTTATTTATATGTTGAATCTAAAAAATAAAACAAATAAGTGAATATAATACAATGGAAACAGCCTCACAGATGGAAAGAAAAAACTGGTGTTTACCAGTGGGGATATGGATGGTGGAGGGGCAAATAGAGTTACGGGATTAAGAGATACAAACTACTATACATAAGTAGGAAACAAATGTGTGTTGTACAGCACAGGGAACATGGCCAGTATTTTATAATAACTTTATTTATTTATTGATTGATTTTTAGGGCCTCATCTGTGGTATATGCAAGCTCCCAGGCTAGGGGTCAGATCAGAGCTACAGTCGCTGGCAATGAGGTACCCGAGCCGTGTCTGCAACCTACACCGACCTGCACCACAGCTCACGGCAAAGCTGGATCCCTGACCTGCTGAGCAAGGCCAGGAATCGAACCTGCATACCCATGGATAACTAGTCGGATTCAATTCCTTTGGGCCACAATGGGAACTACCAATATTTTATCATAACTATAAATGGAGTATAATCTATAAAAATATTGAATCATTATTTTGTATACCTGAAACTAGTAAAATATTGAAAATGAAGCATTCTTCAACAGAAAAAAAAAATCTCTTTCCCCAAGTAAAGACCTTCTTTTGTATTTCTGTTTCTACTGATGGAGTGATTTCTCCTAGTTATTTTTGCAACATTTCTCTTCCATGTGAAGGTATCCTCTATTTTTTGCTCCTTCTTATCTCGACATCAAATCCTTTTGAATGAACTTTGATACATTTTTTTCCATATGCCTTATCTTTTTCCTTTTGACTAAAGAAATCTTATTTCAAATATTCTTTACATATCCCTGACCATCAACATAGCCTCTTAATTGCTATGTACTTGAATCTATATGTGATTCAATATCTCTCTGTCTCACTCCATTCATATTACCAATTTACATTCAAGAAGATAAACTCTTTTCTCTGATGGTATACCATGAAAATTTGGTGATTGCTGTTAAAAAGGGAAACTGGTCAACTAATTTGGGTTCTTATATTTCTTTGTTTTACCTAGAAGAACACCAATAGTAAATATTAAGGAATCTTAAAAAAAGCTTATGTCTCCCTGAGAAGTGATTTTACTATTTCATTGCTATTCAAATCCTTTTCCTTTAGAATTGGTTGGAAGAAAAGGGTAGAAGGAAAGAATTTGAGGTAATGTGTGGTGTGGTTTTGTATGTGTGTGAAGGAAATTTAAGTTGTTGGGCGACTTGGCTGGTTCATTAGAAAAGCAGACATTGGATCTTTGAAAGAGTCTGTGAAGGTGCCCTCACTTTGAATAATTTTATCAAAGTATTTTCTCTCCTTCATTGTGTGACATAGAGCTTTTAAGCCATGTAACTGATTTTTGTTTTTTTTAGGCAGGAGGTATGATTTTTTTCAGGCCTGATCATTGGCAATTACAAAGACTTTAACTGGGAGACTTCATGGACCAGTTGCTCTCCCCACAGAAGACTTGGTGCCTGACCAATACATTAGTTTCTAGGCGGAGTTGCAATCAAGGACTCAAGCCCCTGGCTGGTTCTGTGCTTCACCTACTGTATTCCTAGTCTAGGTGCCTTCACTGTGAGGTCTCATCATCCAAGGCCTTACCAGAAGTCTTCTCCAGGCTGCTCTGCTGAGTCCTCCCTTTCAGAGAAGGGAGAGGAAAACCTGAAGATATTTTTCTCCTCTGACTCAGCATGCAGTGATTTCCTACTCCTAGCTCTCCCATTGCTCCCTTCTTCCACCTCAGGATTCATAAAACTGCCAGAGCCTTTCCTCCTGGGTTTCTCCAACAGTGAGACAACTTTCCCTTCTGCACTGACTCACCTGATCCTCCACTGCTGTGGCTTTCCCATGGGGAAAAGGGACCAGGCAGACAGGCATTTTTCTCCTGTTTTAATCTCTTACTTATACTATCCCAGGAAGTGACTTCAGCTTTCACTCTCATTTTTGTCTTGTTACTTTCCTTGGCAACTTCCAGCACATGACAGTTCCTCTCTCTCCCAGCTCATTTCAGTTCCTGACACAGAGACAAGGAGGGAAAGGGGCCATGAGAGAGGAAATCAGTTATCCCCATCTTCCTCAGGGCCTCCCTCCCCATTTTTCTTTACTCAGTCCCTGTAAGAGAACTTTCATATTGTTGTTTATTATTACTAACCTTGGGCTCTATTTAAAATCTCTCATTTGAATAATAACTTTGGACCATTTTGGTTAAATTCCTTTCTTGCTGCCATTGTATATGATTTGTCAATATATCTTTAGATCTGATTTTCTCTACTTTCTAAATAACATATATAATCTTTCATATTTACTTTTAGATTACTTATATCTCCCCATATAAAATCCTCAATCATAATGGGAATACCCTGACACTTCAAACCTGAAATTGAATATTTGCATGGTTTTGTGGGTGGGACACAGTCCTAGTATTATGGGGATTTTTCTGAAAAGATATTCCCCATTATATTTGCTCATTTCCTGTGAAATAAACTGCAAACTACTCCACCAAGAGTTTTAGAAATGTTATTGTGTGATTACAATCCAACTTAATTCTAGTTTTATCTTATAATTACCCATTGTATGTAACTGAGGCTCTGGTAAAACTAAAAGTATACCTGAACTCTAATATCTGCCTCAAATATATCTTTCTTTATAGGTATTTTATGTTTCAATATGAAATCCCATAGAAAATTTTGTGTGTGTTATAAAATTTATAATTTGATTGTGCCATTGTCATTTTGGTCCTTGTTCAATTCATTTTTTAAAAAAAATTTTATTTATGATTAAAAGCACCTTGATTCCCAAATGTGTGATTTTTGAAAAGCCAAATTATGAATACAGACATAGGTATCTAGGATCTTAGATCTCTGGCAGATGGCAGGTAATTCATGATTGTTTGGATGGGTGGCCATTTCTTTGTCAGAATAATGATACTCTATAAAATCACAACACGAAAAAAACTGAAGGGATGTTGTGGATGGCTCAGAAAATAAAAGCTGTTGTGACTGCTATTCTCTAGCAGTGGATGGAAGAAAATAAATTGAACATGGAAGTGGAAATTCAGGGTTTTTTTCTAGGTTAGGCACAGAAAGGACTTCTAGGAAATATGAAGATTAGCCTGAAAATGGATACAGACTGGTTCAAGGGTTTCCAATTCTGTTGTCAAGGGCTTTGTCTTTTCCAGTTCTCTCTTATCTGGTCCAGCTGTTCTCTTCCTTGCTTCTTTGTTCTTGGCTCCTCCCCCAATTACGGAGAGGTCACTGGATAACAGACAATCTGGCACATCAGTATGGAGCCTATTTAGTTTCCCTGGAAACCTTTAATGTCCTCTGATTTCAGGGAACACTTTGCTGTGGAGTATTTTAAAAGACAATTTGAAGTCTATTTTCTTTATGTCTGAAGTCTAGACCAACATTTACAATAGCCTCTCACAGTAAAGTTTCATTAAGTGTTGGGTGTTAAGATGTTAGTTAATCATCTCAAAATATAGCATTAATAACATTCCACCAGAGCTAAGAAATGTAGACTTGGTTAAGAAGGAAAGCATAAATAGGAGCATAACCAATTTATACCTTAATCAAGTTGAGCACAGAGAAATATTTTACATAGAAAAAAATGTTTATTAAAATGAAATACAGAATTATACTTAAAAGTAAACAACAATATATTTATTTGCCTAAACACTTTCAAAAGTAGAGCAAAATGTCTATAAAAATCTACACCAGTTTAACAGAAAATATATAGCAATATTTTTTTCACAATTTCTGAGCTTTTTCAGATTCTGAGAAATAAAACTGAATAGAACTTCAAAGATTAATTCAGTAAGTAATCTTCACCACACAAAGCTACTATTAGTGGATAAATTATTATCATTTATATTCCTCATATCTGAAATTATCTATCTTATTTGAAGGTATAAATTATGTTTTCTTAAGTGTGTATGTTAGGTGATTAATCTTTTACTAAAAATAAATAACTCAAACAATTTAATTCAACTTAGAGCTTGTGTGACCTATGTTTATGGAGTGTTTAAGTCATACATAATGGAGAACTCATTCTCAATGTTGAAGGAACTTCAATCTACCTAGGAAGATAATTCACACTTTTTTTTTTTTTTTTGGCCTTTTCTAGGGCCGCTCTCGTGGCATATGGAGGTTCCCAGGCTAGGGGTCTAATCGGAGCTGTAGCCGCCAGCCTACTCCAGGGCTACAGCAACACGGGATCCCAGCCACGTCTGTGACCTACACCATAGCTGATGGCAACGCCGGATCCTTAACCCACTGAACAAGGCCAAGGATCAAACCTTCAGCCTCATGGCTCCTAGTTGGATTTGTTAACCTTTGAGCCATGATGGGAACTCTGATAATTCATACATTTAATAAACAAACATATTCAACTTTTGTTTAACCAAACAATACAGAAATGGAGAGAAAATCTGTATACTACTAAAGGCACTAGCTAACAAGTTCTTTTAATAAAATCGATGACAAATCAAAATTTCATGTAATCTCAGTAGTTTTGAAATCTTGCAAAACTTAAGAACAAATGTAGACTTTTATTTTGATTAAAAATAAATTTGACAAAATCAGGATTTAACTGCATTAAAAGTTTCACGGACAGAATAAAAATATTCATAATGGAATGAAACTACTAAAACAAAGTAACATATTTTAGATGATTTATTTATTCAACACATTTCCCAAACAATATTTTCAAGTGCCTACTGTATGCTAAGTACTGAAAAATGCGTAAAATATAGATTTTTGTCATAAAAGTTGATCTTGTTAAAGTAAAAATATTCAAAAATATAGTTACATTAACAAGTAAAAAAGGATCTTACCTAATGAAATTAAGTGAACAGAAACAAGTGAGTCCAGATAATGTTTACATTTATACAACTGTATTGAGCAGATAAAGGCATATTATGTCCTATTTCCAATGAGATCAATAAAATTGGATCAAGTTACAATTTTTAAAGGAAGCCTAAACACTACAATTTATGCAGAAGAAAGTAACTAGGATGATCAATAAATCTGGGAATTATGTAATAGGAGGGGATGAAGGATAATTATTCTGGAAACTAATGAATTCTACTAAATATACTTCTTAAATCAGACATAATTCTTTTAAAAGTTGACAATGTCATTTAGAAAAGAAAGCACATATTTTCAGAGTTGTTTTATTAAAAAAAAAAAACTAGGACCAATTATTTTGTTAGATAAGGCAAGAATAAGTTTTGAATGAAAAATAATTTTCTATTAATGTGAACCCACCCAACAATGGCATAAACTGACTTGTGAAGTGTTCAAGAAAAGTTAAGGTGTCAGAAATGATAAAGAAAAAAATTCTTCTCTAGGTTATATAATGATCTGCCCAAGAACTATACATGATTTGATAATTCTATTTTTATTATGCATTTCATGTATTTCTAATTATGGTATGAACAATATCATTTTACCCTGCATTTATACCTTAATTATCATCATTAACATTAATTTTGTTATCAGAATCTAGAGTATTTGCAGTATACAGCCTTATTTCTAATTGGTGATCCACTTCTCTTACCTCTTAGTTCTTTGTTATAGCTCAACGCTTTAAGCTATCAGGGAAGCTTCTAATCTGCTGTCAGGTGCAACAAACCAGACAACCAATCTTGTTAAATCAATAAACTTAACTATGCATACAGTTCTGAGTCAGTAGTCTCCTTTTTGAGTGGATCAATTAAAGCAAGTGAACTTTAGGATAAATACTTGATAAGCTAAGAGGCCATGACCTATTTTGTTTTTTCCTATTTATTTTATTTTTTTGCAGGCCTTGAAGTCCCCTATTTCCTTATTTACTTGTGATTGTGGTCCAAGTTAAGCTACCATTCAAAATCTTTCATAGAGATTGGAAATAAAGAAGAAATATTCATAAAGTGTGTCTATGTTGGACTTAGACAAATTGCAATTTTTATTTTGATTTGTTTCATTTTGGTGGAGAGGAGTAGGGAATGTTATTTTCAGCAAATAGAAAACAATTGATAAGAGGAAGGAAGAAGCAAAGCAGAGCCATGGAAATAGTATGTAGAACATTCTTAACTAAAGCAAAAGATAACTTAAGTAAGAATGGGGGGGCAGGATAGAAGAGTGAAAACGTCAGATTATTGGAATTTTAGATCAACTTGAACAAATGTTTCCACATTACCCCACAAGGATACTGGTGGTTCTACATATGTACACCATGTATGTGCACACTATCTTAATTCTCCTTGTTAGGTTTCCCATTAACAAGAAAATTTCAAGTGACGTTAAACATTTTTAATATTTGAAATTGAAACCAATATAGTCTAGTCATTCACAACTTCTAAGAAACACTCAGATGAATAGTGAAAACTAGTTGCACCAATAGTTCCCAAGTATGAAAATTTGAGGACCCTACAGCGGCATCATTAATCTTGTGTGTGGCAAGAAAGCATCAGTTATATTTAAGATCACTTCTTTTCCCATTATCCTATGACACTTTATGAATAATAAACACAAATGAAACTATTGGATGAAAGCACAGGTTAATCTTTGGTTATCATATTGTTAAAGAATTCAGAATGTCCATATATTAATATTTTGATCAAAATAAAAAGGCATCATTGAAAATCTGGAAATTCAAGAAATCTGTTTTAGAAACTCTATCGTTACCTTTGTGACCAGACCACAAATACTGAAATACTTTTCACCTTCATCTGCAAAGATAACTTTGATGCTGAGTCTGTCTTCAGTTTTATTTTGTCAAAAAAGGTAACTAAACAAAGTACCAGAAAGAGTTCAAATGTTATTGTTCCCACAGCAGAAAAAGTGTATTTGAAGGCAAGGAGCAAGGGACAGACAAAACCCACAGGCCACAGGAAATTGTAGGAAGATTTGAGGAGTCCAGACAGAATGACTGGAATTCCATTGTGGCTCAGCAGGTTAAGAAGCTGACTAGTGTCCCTGAGGATGTGGGTTCAATTCCTGACCTCCCTCAATGGGTTAAGGATCTGGTGTCGCCACAAGCTGTGGTGTAGGTCACAGATGTGACTCAGATCTGCTGTTTCTCTGGCTGTGGGGTAGGCCTCTGCTGTAGCTCCAGTTTGATCCCTAGCCCAGGAACTTCCACACAAGTGTGACCCTACAAAGGGGGGAAGAAAACAGAATGAGAAGGATGTCCATCTTAAGATAGAGCAAGAGGGAGAATTTTAAAAAACGTTGTAGTCATTTACAAATTAAAGTCCTTTACTTTATTTCTTTCTTTTTCTTTCTTTCTTTTTTTTTTTTTTTTTCCTTTTCTTTAGGGAGCTGGACAGATACTTTTTGAAATTTGGCATGATCTTGAAATGCTTATTGGAGCCTATTTTTGCACAGCCTCCACATGTTTTTTGATTGAATAAATGTGGCACATGTCTGGCTACTACTTTCAGTTACTAGTAAGTGTGCTTAATTTTTTTTTATATTAAAATGTAGCTATCCCAGGTATCCCTCAAAAATCTCCTTCCACTCTATCACTCATATGTCAAGTTCATATTTTTGTGCACTCCTCTGACTGTGGTTCTTTTGGTCTAATTTCCTCCTATATGACACCCTTCTGGCTGGTACTGGGTCTTTTTTCTACACGGAACACGTTCCTAGAACATATAAATATCTTATTGTTGTGTCTCTACTATTGTTTGAAGTTACCATTCAATCCTGATTTACTCTGTTTTATATCTGTCTAGGTCACTACTGACACCATTTGTGATATAAATTCTCTCTTTTCTTTAAGCTAAAGCCATAAGCAAAGCCATTTCGGAAAAAAACTCTTCCTTTTTTCTTAAGCCTAAAACATAATATTTTCCTTCATAGACACATGTATACCAATAATTTCCCTATAAAAACATTTTAAATCCCTGGAGTTTAGGGTCTCTGCCTCATTCATCTTTGTGACTTACACAGAAGCTAATTTAGTTCATGGCAAATAGAGGCGCTCAATTAGTATTTGTCTAATAAAAAGGAAATTATTCTAAAGTGACTAAAAGAATGCAAAAAGCAATAGGCTTTTACATTATGCACTATTAATATCTCTGTTGTTAGGTTTTTCTTCATAGAAAATGTTGTTTTAATAGTGTGTGATTTCCACATGCCCATTTTAAAATACCTATAGAATTTCTAAATTAGTGTAATCACTGGGAAATCTTTTCATATAGGCTTCAGAAAGCTTCTTTTATTATTAAAAAAATGAAAAAATACAAGAACTTTTCATCTTAAAAATAGAATCAAAGTTATGAAACATATATTCCAAACCTCTGAAGCCTGTATCAAGTGAGAGGGAAGGTTAAACAGCTGCAAATATTTCTCCAAATTGCCAACAAATTGCCTTAATTCTTTTCCAGAGCCAATCTGTTCTGGAACACTGCTGTAGAGGGAAAGGAAAGGAATATAGTGACTGTAAGACCCTAACTGGAAGGTCAATGGCAGAGGAGGAACAAAAGTTCTTTGAAAAACTGAGGTATATATGGATATAGATCTATAGATATGTATAAATAGATATACACATACACATATAGTTAAGTAGCTGGAGAGATAACAAACACAAACTAGAAATGCTGATAGCTCCAGCTCACTTGTCAAAATCTATATCCTAGTTCTCCCACTCACACTATTCAACAAAATGATAGAGTCACAGTTTCTTTGGTTCCTGTCTCACTATAGCAAAGCATTGGAAAGGCAGATGTTTTACAAATTTATTAAAGTGAAAGTACATTTACAGAAAGAGAGCGAACACACATGTGAGCAGGTTAAAAAAGAGAACCTGATTCACTCTGTAATTGTCTTTATACCCCAGTGTGGACCTGAGTGGAAACCAAATGTCTCCTGCTCCAGACCCCTATGCTGAATGTTGTCTGATCTTGTACAGGGCATAACTTATCTTCTGATTGGTCTTGGCAGAATGCCTTATTTGCATGGGAAGCAGGTTGCACAAAGGTGAGGTGAAGAATGGGTGACATTCCTTCCCTAGCAGGGAGTGAGCAGCCCAGGCTGTTCAAGGCATGGGGGAAGGGGCATTACAATGAGACATGGCCAGAGTCTTTGGGGTTTCATCTCCTTGAAGGGGACTTGAAGCCTGTAACAAAAGCAATCATAAGAACTATGCATAGATGCAGGGAGGGAAAGAAGGAAATGAACACAAGCAGAAGACAGCTAGAACACATAGCAAAAAAGAATCACTCAAGAAAAATGGGATGATCCCAGATAAATCATTCTCTACACTCCCAAGTAAACTATAGTCAACATAGTTATTATTACTTTTTTTTAAAGCGCTACAAAAAGAGATCCACGGTTTCAAGGATTAGATAGAAATATAGGAGACTCAGAAGCTAACCTCTGGAAAGAAGCATAAATCCAAATAAAAATATCAGCACATTATAGAAATGTTTATCTTATTAAGTAGAATAAATAATCATATCTGAAAATACATTAGAGAAATGATTTATGGAATAGAATAAATATTCCTGAAACACTTTAGAGACATGGTATGTAGGACAGAGGAAATCACAAAAGAACATTGAAAGCATTCAAGGCAAAAATAAACATAACAAATATAAATAGTGGAGATGAAAAAAAAAGATAAACATAACCTGGTGGTGTTCTTGAAAAGGTTTAAAGCTATAACATACTAAATTGTCTGTGTGTTTTTTAAAGATAAAACTTCTTACATTTAGAAATGTAATTTAGCAATTAATATCATTGGAAAAAATGTGTTATTTAATTTCGGTTATAATTATTTATTAGAATAGCATTTTAAGTATGGTCTCAATTTTTGTTTAAAATATATAGAGCTTGTTAGAGTCTATTCTCTGTTTTCTACAGTATTCTAGGCAGTTGGAATTTGCATGAGTTTAAGCATTCTTTTTTTATGGTTTTCTTTATCACTTGAAAAGTGTAGGGTACTTAAAGTGACAATTCCTTTAAATTGCAGTTGCCATAATAGTAAATAATCTTTTAAAATGTAGATACTGACTTTCTCTTAAACTCCCACAAACATTTGAGATTTTTGTTTAAATTGCTTAGGTGATTAGGTAGGAAACTTCGAGACTTGAAACTTTTGTATTTAGGGTTTTGTTTGTCTGTTTGTTTTGTCTTTTTAGGGCCATACCCAGGGCCTATGGAGGTTCCCAGACTAGGGGTAGAATTAGAGCTGCAGCCGCTGGGCCTATACCACACCCTCTGAGAGAGGCCAGGGATCAACCCGGTGTCCTCATAGATCCTAGTCAGATTCATTTTCGTTGAGCCACGATGGTAACTCCCTTTCGTATTTAGTTTTAATCTAGTTGTTGATTGAATCATAGTTATACTCTATGTTGTTCAAAAAAGTCATTAAAATACGGTTCAATAATTTAAAATTACTTATGTTTCTGTTATAATTTTTCCTATATGGTAATATAAAATGATGAAGAATAAGAAAATGTGACTATGCTAATGCAGAAACATATGAAATAAACAAAACCAATCATTATTTGTATTTATAATAATAAAAAGGTAAAGAATTTTTACACCTAGAAGGCAAAATAGATATTAAGGGAATAGATTACATTAGTGGAATTAAAAATCATGAGGAAATTTGCTGTAACTTATAATAAAGAACTCCCTATCTAGCAAATATTTTTCTTAGTTTATATTTTTTATTTTTTTTTTAAAAATCATTTTCACTTTGCTTGTTTCTTTGACCAGGTTGTTTTGACCTTAGCAATATTGGAATTCTAAAATTCGTATTTTTAATATATTTATAACAAGCATACAAAACTCTACTGCAGTGTTTTTTATACTTATTTTATCTATCCACATAACTTCTGAATTGACATACTATTACACTATTATTTTCCTTTTGCTTAATTTTTTTGGCCATGCCTGTGGCATGGAGGAGTTCCCAGGCCAGGTATTGAACATATGCCATAGCAGCAGTGACCTAAGCCACTTCAGTGACAACCCAGGTCCTTAACCTGCTGTGTCTCTTTTTGCCTAATTTTAAAAACACAATTTAGCTTACTTTTGAAAAGTCCTCTTTGGACACAGTTGGACACAGTATGATGAAATATAGTAATAATTGATAGAAATCATCAAAGAAACCCAACTCATCATAATCCTCCATAATTTAGATTCCCAGAATTACTTCTTCTCCCTCAGCATGCTGTGTTGTCTCTGTTTTATCTTCTCCCCAGCATCTCATCCCCATAGTTTAATACAATTTAAAGAATGTACTTAATGTCACTGAATAGGATTTTAAGAGACCAAATAAATAAATGCACATATTAGTTATATCGTATGCTTAGCTAAAAGCTATTTGAATATCTTAAAGTTATAATTCACATAATTTAACCTCAGACATATGTTTGGCCAAAACATTATCAAACAGTAAAGAAATGTTAACATTTTTTTGTGTTATTTAAATAGTGTAGAGTGTGGAGGGGTATACAGTTCCGAATGACACTACTTGATATACTTTGCAGTCCCACATTTTTCTTTTATTTCTCTTTCTTAAAAAAGTTTTGTCTCAAAATGTTTCACATACTTCTAGCCCCAATGTCTTATTTCTTCCATATTTCCTCATTTTCTCCCTTATCTACATTAAATCTACGTCTCTCTTTTTTTCTGACTTCTACAATATAACCGAAGTCTAGAGAAATCTGTTGTGATAAATGGGAGAAGGCTTCTCAGAGAGAATGGCAGGAAGACAGACTTGAGTAGATAAAGAAAGGAAACTCTAATCAGGGACATAAAAGGGCCAGGAACTCTCAAAATAAATGTTTGCTCTTTCATACTTATTAATTTTCAGTATTATTCTCCTTAATGAAATACTTAGTGTATGTTAATTTAAAACTCTTAAACAGAAACTAACAGTAAAATCCCTGACTTAGTGAACAAAAATGCTGTTAATTACAGGGTGTTAAATGTATTAGGTGAATATGAAAAATCATGGAACTGCTTTTAATCTCTTCCTAAATATAGAGCTAAATGAATGAAAAATAGGAATCTTATTTCCTCGTGTTTCTAGATCATAAAAATTACTTTTGCATCAAAAATCTGGACATGTCAGAGTTCCTCAGGGGTCTAGTGGTTGAGAATTTGGTGTTGTCATTGCTGTGGCTCAAGTTCAATCCCTGGCCCAGGAATGTCTGCATGCCTTGGATGCAGCCAAAGGGGGGGAAAAGTCGGAAAAATCTAGACATGTCAACATGGAAATCCAATTTTTCTTCTCCCCATAGCTGTTCTGTGCACTGCATAAATATGGTGTCCTGTGTCTTCTCTTCCTTGGAAAACATTATCTATTTCTGTGAAGTTCACAAATATTCATCACCACTGTTGTTAAGGCCCCAAAGTTTATGTAAATTTTTCTTTCTCTTTGTTATGGTTAAGTCCACCTTCTGGGTTAAGAATAACTTATGTCATTAGCATTCTATTAGAGATTGATTCTGGCATCAGGGAAAGGGGCTTGAAAGAAATAATGTAGTGAGAACATGTCTTCACTCAAAGTGTTTGCAGTTTAGTGCTCAGCTTCTCTACTGATGGAGAACTAAGGTTGAAGTCAGGAACACTAGACATCCAGGCAGATTATTCAGGTCTGTTTATCAAAATGTTCCAGTAGTAGACAAACAAACACTCAGCCAGTCAGAGTGCTGGCTAGGCTGGCTTTCCAGAGTGTCTTGGTTGAACAGCAGGCTTGACTAAGATGAAGTCAGGAGACAGGAAACATGTTGGGTGAAGAAGGCACCAATTTAATACTTGTGGGGCACCACGGAGTTAAATCCTTCCCCAGGTGTTCCTGGCTATAATTATGTACACATTCCTGGTGTCACACACTCTGGATGACTTCTATGTTGCCATGGGGGCCTGGTACAAGAATTGGGCCAAGGGGTGACATTTGGCAGTTCTTTTCTAGTGAGAGCACTGTTCTGGTGCTTTCAGAGGGACACTGTTCTGTGAACATGTGGGTGTACAATGCAAAGCTTTCCACTGCAAACTTTGTTGTGTATAAGATTATTCTATCAAGAAACAAAGGAAACTCAAAGGCAACAACAGAGTAATTCGATTATAATTAAATCCAGGAAGAAAGATCATTCTGATCATTTTCTCCGTATTTTAGAACAGTATTAAGCCTTTGTTTGCTTTTGTTTTATTACATTAACTCCCATACTTGAAGTGAAAAATAATCTCTCAGCTATCTAAGCCATGGTTAGAAATAGTAGTACATTCCTTGGATAAGCCCACTTTAAAATGATCTCCATTAATCAACCTGAAGTTCTAAAAACCTTTAATTTATTTTTCATTCTTTGATGTTTTTCTGTCCACTAAGACTCTCCATACATAATTTTAGTGAAAGTACCTTTCCCTTGTGGCTATTCCTGTCAAATAACATGTGTATGTATCATGTACTTATACCAAGCTATGTTTTGAAAATAACAGCAAAATTGCCATAAAGACTGAAAATGTGTTTTTCTTTAAAGCTATTGTAAAGTTTTCCCCTCTGAATTAGTCAAATACTGCCAACTCAGGATATGAAATTATTGAAGTATATTTTTCTGCCAACTACAAGTTCATTAGTCAAATATGTCATTATAGACCTTCCACAATTTGTTGCTAGTAAAAATTATATTGAATAAAAGCATAGTAATATGGGAGTACCGTTTCTTAAAGTAACAAAAGTATCTTGAAGACACAGAAACACAGAATATTACTGTTGTCAGGAGTCATTTTTCTGACACTTACCAAACTTTAATTATAATAGAGTTAGATATTCCTCAAAGCTCACCAATGCCATTTGGATGAAAAATTCATTAAGGACAGTTTTAAAACATCACTTACTTTCAAACTTTAATCCATGTGTGTGGAGTTAACAGAGATAAACAATTTCAAAATACCTACTGCCATACCTACTACAAATATAATTTTATTGTTAATTTTTACTATGGTCTCAATTTTTCAATATCTATAATTAATAGTTATTTTAATAATATATCACATTTTTATCAAATGTGTTTTAATTAAATTTTATTTATAAGCTTAATGGCTATTCAGCAAACAATTATTAGCATATTCCCCAAATATGTTAGATTTCAAGTGGCCCACTGAAAAGGCCACAACTATTTGTAACCTATGAAGTGATAGAAGGGTCTATGGTTAGAATGAGTTAGATGAAATACGTGTAAGCAGAGACAAACTCATTTTTAACCAGTGTGCAGCATATTGAAATTTTTAAGTGCAACTTATTTTGAAACGTAATTTTTAAAACAAATTATATTAATTCTCAAATATTTCATTTTCCATGTCCATTTTGGAAAATACTAATGGCATTTGAAATTACCTGGAGGAAACAATCACTTTTTAACATCATAGGTGCATTATTAAATACTCTATTCTTTACTTCTTATATTCTATTAAGAAATGTAACTTCATGGGAGTTCCCATTGTGTCTTAGCAAGTTACAAACCTGACAAGCATCCACGAGGATGTGGGTTTGATCCCTGACTTTGTGCAGGGCTTAAGAATCCGGCATTGCCATGAGCTGCGATGTAGATCGCAGAAGCAGCTGAGATCACACATTGCTGTGGCTGTGGTGAGGGTGGAAAGCTGCAGCTCTGATGATTACACCCCCAGCCTGGGAGCTTCTATATGCCACAGTGCAGTCCTAAAAAGCAAAAAAAAAAAGCAAAAAAAAAAAAAAAAAAAGACTACTTCTTAACATAATCTTCCTCTTATATATACCTTTCATTTGCAACCTGCAGCATGTGTAAGCATCATTTCCAACTACTCCATTAACCTTGATCCCTCCTAATCTGTCACCAGGCATACTTCCAGGGAGTTCCTTCACTGGCACACTGCTTAAGTGTCTCATGTGACAATTACATTTTATAGAAGCTAAACACAATGTTAACTTTGTATTTACTCAATTATTTTGACCACTGGGTAGCCCAGTGGAGCTAGGTAATTTGAATTTATACATTATATATTTAAATATAGATTAACTTGTTTAGTTATCTACTCATGTTAGCTACAGCATTACCAAATTATAATATTTTATGATGTTACACTTAGCCCCAAATTTTCAAATGACCATATTAAAAAGCAAAGCAAATATTCATGAGATGTAAACCTGATTAACAGTTAATTTCTTTACTGAAAAAAAAAAATATCTCTGCAAGTCTTTTTTTTTTTTTTCCCCAGAGAAAGAATAATTTGTGCCACTTTTTTTTTTTTTTAATTTTTCAAAGCTGGATCATGTAATTAGTATATTTCAGTAATTGGCATTAATTTAGTCTCAAATTAAGAAACAGGTATTTTATTTGTTTATTTAGGAGAATACTTTGCTGTACTAGCACCTTTTTTGTTGTTATTGTTGTTGTTGGCTTTTTAGGCATTTGGAGGTTCCCAGGCTAGGGGTCAAATCAGATCTGTAGCCACTGCCCTACACTACAGCCACAGCAATGCCAGATCCAAGCCCTGTCTGCAACCTACCACAGCTCACTGCAATGCCACATCCTTAACCTACTGAGAGGGGCTAGGGAACAAACCTACATCCTCATGGATACTAGTCAGATTTGTTTCCCCTGTCCATGAAAGGAATTCCTCTAATAACAAACAGCTTTTGAATTTCATATGAAGATTTAACCACTTTCTGAATTATCTTTGTGCCAGTTTCCTAAGTCTATGGGTGCAATCTCCAAGCAGTCCTTCATGGATTTTTTTCAGCTTGTATATTATTTCAATAAATCCAAACTACCAATTAAAGTGCTCTCTTAAAGAGAAATTTCAGTTGTATTGTTACTGTGTTTTTCTCAAGTATCCATAATGTCTGAGACATTTTGTTGTTGCATGCTGACAACAACAACAAACTAACAACTGAACCTAAAATCAAACACCCAAATAAAACTCTGCCTAATGATCCTAAATGTTCAAGTTTGGCATTTAGATAAATCTGGGAATAGATGTTCCTAAAAGTAGAGAAAAGGGATGTTCTTAACATTATTTTTGTGTTCTGTACTGTTCATGCATGACATGATTTAGATTCCTTCCAAGCCATTTACACAGACCTACTTTTAACTGTGTACTTTTAATACATCTGAAATGAAGATTTTTTTTTTTCCCTGAAAAAGAAAACAAACAAAAAACCTCAGAAAACTGCATCTTTGATGAACTGTGGCCAAAGAATTTAGTAGTTTTCTGGTACACACATTAAAATTTTGACATTCTTAAAGATGTCTATTAAATCAAAATTATCCCTTGAGATAAATTCAAATTTGCACTTTGATTATGTGGAAAAAATGACATGAAACAATTCAAGGCAGTTCATATTTAGACACAAATAAACTTTGTTATATGGAAATATTGACTGGGATTACTATTGAGATGACATTCTTTTGAATTTTAGGAAGAGAATAACTGTTTCTTATTATAAACTCATAAATGTTAGAATGACTCAGATTTCCTAGTTTGTTAACTACCCATAAAATAGGACTGGACAGTGTTGCATAATTTCATATAGTTGAATTTATTAAAACAATCATTTAGTGAATAAGATTGAATGACCAAAAACAGAAGAGAACATTTTCTTAGATAGTCTTTTAGTAACATCAACAAGCAATTTTGTCCTGGAAGAATATAAATTCATGTTATTTTATTTGCATTAAGTATAGTTGATTTGTATAGGGAAGTTTTACTTCAGCAAATCATTTCATATAATATCTTTCAATACAAACCAAATTTTGCTCCATGTATATTAAAATACCATTAAAACCCCATGAATTTGAAGTACTCTATGATACTGGAATTTCTAATTTTTTTTTCCTTTCAAAGAGTTATCTCACTCACCCTAAACAGAAAATCATATCTTTTGTCTGTGAAATGATCATATAGTCTATTTAAAACAACAAATTGTAATAATTCTTTGGAATAACAAAGTTTTTTAACTATTGTAACATTATGCATGAACAGTTCAATATTCCTCATGTAGTCTCATAAAGAATTATACATTGTCATTATACTTAGTAATTATGTTGGAAAAATATAATTACACATTATAATGCATTTTCAGTATTACAAGTAATTAAACTAAAAAAACAATTATTCTATGAATAATTCATTTCTTCTTTAAAAAAATATTTTTTTTTAAAAAAAAGCAGATATCAATGACTTGTTAGAGACTTTATAAGGAACAAAGAACCAAATAGGGACTCTTAAAACTTCAATATTTTAGTAGTTTTGCAGAGGAAATTCATAATATTATATAAATAAGTCATGTAACTTTAAAAGCCTATTTCCACCCCAATATGTTGACTGAGAATGTCCTTGGCAAATTGCACATAAATTACATTAGCCCTCTGAGACATACACAGAGTCAGGGTTTTCACTGCCACGGAAAATGCACTTTCATCTTCCATGGGCTGTACCTATTCTCTTCCATGGGCTGTACCTATTCAAGCTACATGATTTAACTGTAAAGAGTATCTAGGCATTCCACAGTTGAACTTAATTTCTTCTATTCACTTCTGCGACAATTCTATTTATTATGACTATTACAAGTGATTTGGAATCATTTAGTAATCAGAATATATCCCAACTCTTTTTTTTAGTTAAACTGTCTTAAACTTTACAGAATATTACTAGAAAATTTAGGAATTTGAAGCTTCTTTTGATTACAAAATCTAGCTGAAATCGATTTCATCCTTCGTTCTAGGAAGTGTTTCTTACATGCATTAGATCACCTTTATTCTTAAAATAATTACCATTAGAAAGCCCATTTTTGGTAAGGAAATGTAGGTGTGGAGAGATTAAATTACTTGCTCAAATAATTTGAAAACAATGAGAGATACTTTGGACCCATATGGTCCAATCCAAGATGATGATGATATTTTAACCACTATATTGTAGTATGACTTTGGATTTTACCAAATATTCCTGGAATTCTTTGAGAAATATCCCAACTAGTCAATTGTGACTACCAAAGAGTATTGGATTATAGCTACACGGTTGTAAGATATATATCTAGCGTAATTATAGGTAGATAGATGATAGACAACAGATAATAGATTTCTCTCTCTCTCTCTTTTTTTTTTCCCCCTTTGGTGTGTGTGTTTGTGTATGTGGGTGTGGCTGCAAGTGCTTTATATGTATGTTCCCGGCTAGGGATTGAATTAGAGCTGCAGCTGCTATACAGCAATGTCGGATCTAAAACTATACCACAGCTTTCGGCAATGCGGGTTCCTTAACCCACTAAGCAAGGCCAGGAATCGAACCCACATCATCATGGATAGTTGTTGGGTTCTCAACCACCTAAGCCAAAATTAAAACTCCAATAGATAGTTTTCTCAACAGGCATTTCTTATGTAGCAAACATAGCTGATTGTTAGTAGTTTCATGAAAAGAGATATTATATTTAGAAGTATTCTGTCTCCATTAATGTTTTATGATGCACATTTCTTATCTTTTCATTCTATTCACTCCAAATACAAAACCTAACCACCTTAAGACTTTAATTCTGTAAGCTTCCAATTATCTTATTATGGACCAACAATCTCTACTTCTCTTATAACAGGGTAGAAAGGGCATGGACTTGAAGTTAGGTGGACCTAAGTCCAAGTCTTTATTCTGCTATTGCTAACTCTGTTCAAGAATTGCTTCAGTTCCCTTGTATATGAATGTAAGCAATCTCCCAAAAGTTTAATTTCTTTATTTCTAAAAGATGATAATACTGTAACACTGAACCACATATATGAAATCTACATACATATATATTGGGTACTCCATAGATATCAACAAATAAAATATGCAAATTATCAATTGATGCCAAAAAAAAGTTCCAGGTATGTCTTTCAGCAAGTGTTCAAATAGGCACAATCTCTTTGATAGTACCCTAAAGTGTGGTATACAAACAACAAAAATATTTAGTAAGCATATACACAAAACTGTTCAGAGTTGGGTTCTTGTAATGACTATCAAATAATATTTTCAAATATGCAATGATGACTAGGATATTGCAGGTAAATTCCATCTCCTTCCCATCAGAAAAAAACATGTAAATAGTACATTTGGGCTTAGATCCCTATAAAATCATCTTCAACTATGAAATGTACATAATTACTCTTATGGAACTCGATTTAAAAGAAAATTGGTCTAGGAGTTCTTTCATGGAGCCGTGGGTTAAGGATATGGCTTGTCACTGCAGAGGCTTAGGTCGATGAAATGCTGTGGATCCAGTCCCTGGCCTGCTAACTTCGGTATGCCGTGAGTGCAACAAAATAAATACATAAATAAAATTGATCTTGAAAGAGAATAAAAGAGATCTATGTCAGTGGAGAAAACTGAAAATCATGAAACAAAGAGAATGAGGAAAAGGAAAAAAAGTTACTTAAAAAACGTACGTGCACAAAACAGAATTTGATTTTTGTTTTCCATTCATCTCAATTGCTTACTATTCCAGATATTTATACTTAGCTATCAATCTCTCTAGCTTTAGTGGAGAATCTTATGGAAGTGATTAAATTACATTTCATCTCTGTTTGATTTCATCTTGTAGCCAGCCCCAGACTGATGCTCGTGTACTTACTGTCAAGTCCCTGCATCTCATGGACATTGGCAATAAAATTTTCCATATAATTTGTGCAATTAACATTTTCTTTCTTTCTTTCTTTCTTTTTTTTGGTCTGTGCAACTGGAAAAGTCCTGGCTTTAAAATATAAATTAACAAAGTTCCCAT
This sequence comes from Sus scrofa, assembly GCF_054392235.1. Lineage (NCBI taxonomy): Eukaryota > Metazoa > Chordata > Mammalia > Artiodactyla > Suidae > Sus > Sus scrofa. The sequence continues at coordinate 31,588,964 of NC_139393.1, forward strand.
TGTGACTCAACAGTAATGAACCTGATCAGTATCCATGAGGATGTGGGTTCTGTCCCTGGCCTCACTTAGTGGGTTAAGGATCCTATCGTGAGCTGTGGTAGGTCACGAACTTGGCTAGGATCCCATGTTGCTGTAGCTGTGGCATAGGCCGGCAGTGCAGCTCTGATTCGCCCCCTAGCCTGGGAACTTTCATATGCCGCAGGTGCAGCTCTTAAAAAAAAAAAAAAAAAAAATATGTTCTGGAGTAAACTCTGTTCTATTCCAGTGAAGCTACACAAGTTTATGACCAAATTTTAATAAGACCAGTCCTGGAATATATTGAACTCAGGTCAAACAGAACGTTTGTTTAATCCACCATTTTGTACACCTAAATAGTTGTGAGAATCAGGGCTCCAACTGTTGAAGCAAATCACATTCAATGCAATATTTTCTATTGCTAGGGTAGGCAGCACTATTTGTTTTGCTTGGGTGAATTCAGTAGCCTGGTCTACACAGAGAGGACTCCTCAGATTTAGTAAGGAAGGGCCACATAATTTGTGGGAATCAGGGAAACATTGAAATGTGGGGCCCCATATTCAAAAGTTATTAGGAATTTCAAAATGGCAACAGTGAGATGATAAACCATAGAGGTATGAGCCTCTATGTTACCATAAACAGGTCACAAGACTGCAAACCTGAACCTAGATTTTGTTCACATCACTCCGGTTGCCTTAAGAATTATGCTGGAAATATAATCTGCAGTCACTCTACAACAGATTTAATAAATTACATTTTAAATAGCTACTTCTTCCTGGATTAGGTTCTTGGACAGCAATCCAGTATTTCAAATTTTTGGCTGTGTCAATATATATATAAAAAAATGAAGACAGAGAAAGGGAGAGAGAGCTAGAGAGAGGGCAATTTACAAAATCATCTAGTTAATTCTAGCCTCAAAGTCAGTCATATTTCCACTTGACGTATATGGGAAAGAAGAAGAGTATTCACTGAATTACTTAAATTATTATGTATTTTTAGATTCTAGATGGTCCTTATTCTATATCACATGAATCAACTTAAGCTGTTATGTTATACTTCAATTGTTAAATGTTTTATTTTGCTATGTTTGTTGCAATTATTTGAATTGTCTCCTAGTTGTGTGTAATGATAATGTTAATTTTAAAGTGTATATTGTAATATATTTGTCACTTTGCCACTTCGTAATATGCTAAATATATACAAACAAATAGAAAGATGGTTGGATGGATGGATAAATAGATGGTAGATAGGTAGGTGCATAGATAGATAGACAGATGGATAGATAGATAGATAGATGATATTTAATTCAAATTGAATTTAATACTACCCTTGAAATCAGATAAAAGTGATTCAAATTTATAGGCCCATGAGAAGCTATATACATCCAAATGATTTTTGCTCTTTCTTATGCTCTCCCTGGCTCCAGGCATGTTTTTCCCCTGAAACATATTAAACCATACATGTAGGTCAGTACCAAACTAGGCACCACCCACTTATGCCTCCTCCCCCAAACAAAAAGAGTAATTACATGGAAAAACAATATTAATGTAATTTCCACATCTACTTATGATGGAATTACTGGAATGTATTTTACCTTTCACCATAAACAAAAGTTAGATAAAACCTAGTGAAAATGTTTTCAAATATTCAACAACAGCTAGGACAGGGCAGAGAGCCCTGAGAAAAGGAAACAAATGAACCAAGTTTATAAGTTCCCATAGGCCCCAAAGTTCAGGAAGAAAGACATTGCTCTGTTTAGCAGTGTCTCTGCGTTTAAGGGATCCCTCTCCTGGTCATGCCCTTCCTTCTCCACTGATGCTAATGCTTGCTACCTGTTACTGGTCCAGATGTGCTAGGGGCTTTCAATTCTGGATTATAATCATCTGTAAACCCAGTGAGTCTGGTACTCAAGAGGTATGGTTTTATCAGCAACTGCTCCTTTCATTCTGGCACCAAACTCTGCCCAAACTCTTCTTCCCTTCAACCATAAGTGCAGCTCATTTCTTCACTCCACAGTGGTATCTTGGGACACAAAGAAGTTTTATGCCTTCCCCAGAGGTAGAGACCATTTTGTCCTTCCTCCAGAAGCACTGGATTTTTGCCTAAGATTGCCTCCCCATGGCACTATGTCCATCAACTTAAGATTCTTGCTTCTTAGGAGGGAAGAGTCTGAGGAATGGTTTTTATACCCTCTCCCAGACGTAGCTGACTCTCTCCTCAATGTCCTCACTGTTGTATAGATCTCTTTCCCCTGCCCAGCTCCCAGCCTCTTTCTGAACACCCAGTACTGGGAGAACAGCTTGCAAATGAGTACAGGCTCCTCTTCATTTGAGCTCCTACTTTATCCCAACTGCCACATTAGTTCACGGTGGTCAGTCTTTTGAAAACTGTTAAAATTGTAGCTGACCTCTCTTAGCCCCTTTTAATGGAGAGCACACCGTTTCTGCATTCTCTGGCCAAAGTGAAACTTCTGTGTTCCAGCTCTCTTTGTGCAGTCTGTCATTCTTTGGAATTTATTTTCCTCTATTGTCATGACCTCAGCTCTCAAATGGGCTTCAGAAAAGTTATAATGTTGTTTGTGAATTACTTAACATTTTGTTTGTTTGTTTTTAACCCTGGCCCCAGTATGAGGATTGAACCTACTCCACAGCAGTGAGAATCCTGGCTCCTTAAGTTACTAGCCATCAGGGAACTCTACTGTTGTCTTATATTTTTAGCTCTACCTTTTAGTCTCACCTTCAGAGAGAAATGTAGCCTCAAATTCATAAGTTGATCTGGGAGTAGGGCAGAGTTGGCAACATATATAATTCTCTACAGCTTTCTTTGTCTTTTCATTTTTCCCCTTAAACATTTATCCTTTTATGAGCACTTTTCTTTTTGAGCATTTTTTATAACTTTATTAAAATTTCTTGTTCACTATTGTCTGCCTTCCCATTCTATTTATCTTTCTAGGCTTATACTCTTTTCTCTTTCTTTTCTGTTATTTTATTTTGTATTACAGAAGGAGTGAAGTATGTATGCACATACATGCACATGTAAGTCTACCAGATTTAGCCAGCTAGATCTTTTTTCATTTTTTAAAGTTTTATTGAAGTATAGTTGTTTTACAATGTTGTGATAATTTCTGCTGTACAAAAAAGTGATTCATCCAGTTAGATCTTGTTGCAATAATTTATTAGGTATAATCAGCTTTTATTTGATGATCCACTTTCATATGTTATCCTTATCATATTCACATATACATCAGTTAGCTTTTAATTCATGTTTCAAAGTCTTTCTGATTAATCTACTGACATGCATGATTATTTAATTCTTTATTAAATGGTCAAAATCAACTAGTTGACAAATTTTATGATCAATATCATCATTATTTTCATAATTCTCACCAATATCATTTGTCTATATGCCAGGTATTTTCTATCCATTTATATATATTATTCATTTAAAACTAGAAAGAATTCAATGAAATAGTTAGTAATAGCCCACAAAATATTTTAAAACCAAATATCTGATAAGGAGTTTACATCTAAAATACATAAAGTCCTCCTACAACTCAGCAGCAAACAAATAGATTTTAAATAAAAAGTTAAAGAATAGGCAAAGGACCTGAATAGACATATTTCCAAAGAAAAGGTAGAATGGCCTACAGGTACATGAAAATGTGCTCGATATCACTGAAAATCAGGTAAATGAAAATCAAAATCACAATGAGACATTATCTCATCCTGTTAGAATGACTATCATCAAAAAGACAAGAGATAAGTATCAGTGTGGAAGTGAAGAAAGAAAATACTTATACATTATTGAAGGAAATATAAATTGGTATCGTCATTATAAAAATAATATGATGTTTCTGAAAAAATTAAAAAATACAACTACTGTATGACCCAACAAGATATCTGCACTCCCATGTGAATGCAGCATTATTTGCAATAGCCAAGATATGGAAATAGCCTGTCTATAAAACAGGTAAGTGGACAAATAAAAACCTCTGTCTCTCTTTCTCTTTATAGATGGATAGATAGATAGATACATAGATAGATATAGATATCGATATATGAATGTATGTATGTATGTATTTAGAATATTATGTAGTCAGAAAAAAGAAGGAAATCCTGCCATTGTGACAACACATAAGAACCTGGAGACATTATTTTTTGTGAAGTAAGCCAGACACAGAAAGACACTGTATGATTTCACTTACAGGTGGAATCCAAAAAAGTTAAACTCATGGAAGCAGAGAGTAAAATGATAGTTTCCAGGGCCTGAGGATGGGGAAAATGAGATGATGTAAGTTGAAGGGTACAAGTTTCTAATTATAAGACAACCATCTTTTAGAGAGATAATGTACAGCATGATGGCTATGGTGAATATACTCTATCATATGCTAGAAATTTGCTAAGAGAATAGATCTTAATTGTTCTCACCACACATATTAAAACAGGTAACTACGAGGTGATGAATGTGTTAATTTTCTTCACTGGGGTAATTATTTTACAATTGATATATATTATATTTCAAAATATATAAATATATATATTTCAAACCATCATGTTGTACCTCTTAAATATATACATTTTAATTTGTCAAATATACCCCAATAAAGCTGGAAAAATACTTTAAAAAAATAGATGAACCTAAGGCTTTGAGTGGCAGAGACAATATTTTAAATACAGACAATCTTACAAGAGCACCCACTCTTTAACACAATGCTATTATTGTCACTATAAAAGCATTTTTATTTAAACAAAAACTTATGTTTGATATATTAGTGTCAATAGTTTTGTTTTATATCAAACATTGTGTCTTACATTTGTGGTTTGTCAGGATTTTACTAACCCTCCTCAATGAATCTCCAACTCAAGTTACCTCATATTTACTAGCATTAATCAAATAACGTATCCTTAACAATTAAAGAACTATATAGTCATATTTTAGGGCCATTGGAATATGGACCAGAAACTATCTCCTGCTCCATAAAGTTCCCATTTAGCAGAATGCCTAAATATGTGCTTATTAGGTCTTGCTCCTATATAGCAAAGTGGCAATAAATATGTGCTGATTTTATTTTACTGTTACTGTATCATTTGACATCATATATTAATCTATTATATTTGAGATCTTTGCATGTGAATACTTTGTTCCATTTTGCCTAGAGTCTTTCCAGTTTCAGTTGTAGAAGTCTGACATCCTTAAAAACTTCTCACTTTCAAGCAAATGAAGATGTCCTTTTTTTTTGCAATTTTGATAATTTAGAAATTAATAATTTGCAAATTTGATAATTTAGAATTTATTCTTAATATAGAATAAAAGAAATGAAATTCTACAAGGGTAGGGATTCACAGAAATAATTGACCACAATATTTCAGTAAACAACATGTTTTTCCTTGTCAGTGGAATCATTTCAGGGTCGAAATGTCCAAAGTGACAGTGCAGGCTGGAGGGAAGTACGAAGGCACAGAATAGACATGGGCAAAATAAGAAGAAGAGGACTGTAGGAAGGAACTTACGAGGAGAGAATGATGTGACTAACGTAGGCTAGTTGTGTTTACTGATGTTGGCTTTGAGTGCTTAGTCAGTGGTTCTGTTTTTCTCCCATGTATTGAAGGCTAAGGTTACAAAATGGTGAACATCATGCTCTTTCAAGAAGCAGGCTACCTGAATGAATCTGGAACACCTCAACAGAGGAGGAGCATCTAGAAAACCATTGATAGAGTTATTTGGTTCTTCTGGGCCATAGCCAGTGTTGAAAAAAGGAGAGGAAAACTCACCCACTTTTATAAATTGAATAGTCTTAGAAGGAGATAACTTCTTACTCTGCATTCATTGACTTAGAGAAAACCACAGAACATGATCCGTGAGTTTGAGTTTTATTCAGCATCTAACTGAGGAGAGTAGCCCAGGAAACAGACTCTCAGTCACTCTGAGGGGGCTGCTCTGTGGAGGTAGGGGAAAAGCCAGTATCCATAAGATTTTGGCTAGGGAATATGCACAGCGTGCATCTCAGTAAAAGGTCACTGCTAGTCACAAGGAAGAGATTTCTCAGTGAATGATTTTAGCGCTTTCTTGTATATGGGAATATGCAAAAAATCGGGGTTCAATGAAATTATTCCTGAGATATACATCTAACTATTGAAGAGGCCTGTTTTTCTAAAGCACTGAGTGCCTCATCCTGAATTCATTTCAGCACTCACTGTGAGTCAGCAATTGCAGTGCTGTAGAAATGGGTAATGAGCAACCTTCTTTGTTCTATTTTATATTCCTATCTTCTCAATATTCCTCTTCTTATGATGAGACCTCACAAGTGAAGGGCTGTGCCTCCATAATCATGAAATCCACTGCATCATATAATCTGTTTCATAAATAACAGGGAAAATAATGCAAATATTAAACACATTTTAAAGAAATTTGTGAACCCGCATAAATGTTAAATGGATTAAACAGAGAAGCCATTTGACCGAGGTGCCCTAATGCCCTGGCTGCCCCCAAGGGCAAACCAAAATCCAAACCTGTAAATTCCTCAAAGTTAGAAAGGCAAAACCTAAGGATTCTAATCGGAAATGGCTGACTTTTAATCAGAAATAGCCATCTTTAAGCTGTAGTCAATCAATAATTTCTTTACTTTTGATTTTGCTTCTTTTCTAAGCCTGTCCCTAGACTCCTGTTGGTAGACCACTCCCAACAACTTCCTGGTTAACACTGTCTAATTTGAATAAATGCTCAAATAAAACCTAAAAAAAAATCAATAGGACTCACTTTATCTTTCAACCATTCGTTTCTGCACCCTCATGTTTCTGTTAGCACATTCTGGTAGCAGAGAATGGTTTAGAATGTCAGGCCCCTCTGAGTTATCTCTTGACTGATTCTTGCCCACACACAACAAAGATTTGGAGGTGCAGGCAGTCTGACTGGGGGGTTGTTCTGGGTGAAGTATTGCAGTGGTGCAGGATGGAGGCAGATATCTGGTTGCACAGGGATGGAGGCAGGTGGCCTCTCAGGCAGGAGTGTTTGGTTCCAGGAGCAGCTCTGTCATGACCGTCCCTTAGTTTAAAAGTTATAGCTCTTCAATAGGGCAGTCTTAATGGCCCATTCCTGGTCCATCTACCCGAGAGATGGAAAAATGCTCTGAAAAAAGTTCCCACAACCAGTTGCCTCTTGATCATAATCAGGAATCAAGTTCATAGCAATGTACAGCAGATTATTTATGCCCTCAGAGAACGGCATTCCTGGGGTAAGGGGTGGCCCCGGCTGCAAGTGGGTCTTTCCTTATATCCCAATGTCATATAGTTAGTGGACCTGTTTGGGGACCCTAATTCTCCTGCCTGAGGCCCACTGATTTCTTGTCCCAGTCCCCCTGTGCTGTAAGGGCTAAGTGGTGTTTGATCTCTATATGGGGCATATTTGATCTTCTGATTGATTTGGGGCAGGATACTTTATTTACATCAGAAACAGGTTATATAGAGGTTGGGTGAGGAATTCCTACATTCCCTCCCTAGTAGGGGGTGAGCAGCCCAGGCTGTTCAGGGTGGGGGAAGGGGCATTACAAAGAAACATGACCAGAGGCTTTTGGGTATAATCTCCTTGAAGGGAACTTGAAGCCTATAACATTTCTGCAGCTCTATTCTACTTGGTCTTTTAAATTTTGGTCACTGTGGACAATGACTGTTCAGTTTTAAATATTCATGCAAGGATCTGCATTGAGTAATACTTCAAAGATTGCTAAATGCCCAAATGAATGTACAAAAGAGGCACATGAGATGGGTACTGCTCAGAGTTGGAACTTTTGGTTCCCTTTCTTACAGTTTCACCATGCATCCATTCATAAGGAAGTTTGATTCAATATTGTAGATTAAATATTATTAGGGCACATATTCACCTCCATGAGTTCCAGGACTTTTTTTCATTCTTAAATAAGCATTGAGAGTCTTATCTTTAGCTATGTGTTATCCTCTAGATGATGTGGACCAGGTATGTCTTATCTAGCTATTGATTCAGTATTACCAAATTCCATTACTATATGAACTGGAGTTTGGCACTTGCCATTTGCCTCTACATAGATGGAATCATGAGGCACTGCAGCTGCTGACCCTCAACATCCCCGGAAAGGAGCCTAGGGTAAAGGTCAGGATTGAGGCTCTTTGTGCTCTGGGAAAACTGGCAGTATAAGTCTTCAGATAGTTAGATAATTTCAGAAGATTTTATGAGCCCAATTCTTGCATCTCATCATATCTAGAAAAGCACTAAAATCCTTCTGGTGATGTCTATTCCTTGTGACTGGCAATAACTTTCATGAGACTAGCAGCAAGCTTCTGTAAAATGTGTGTTTGGATGCGTGTACCTCCCCCTTCACCAAAATCACATGGATACAGACATTTCCCCATGCCTCTCTGCAGCAGAATTGCAGAGCTATATGAAATGCTGCCTCCCAGACTATAGTCCTCATTTTTTCCCAAAGAGAAGTTAACTCTCAACTTTTAAGTTATGCATATTTTCTTAAGTTGACACCAAATTGAATTACAACAAGGCAAGAAAATATCTTCTTTATTTCATTATAATGTCCTATAACCAGTAGACTACTAATGGCTCTGCACTTTTTTTTTTTTGGTTTAAATAATTTTATCATGTTTTTTTTTCTTTTCCTTTTAATTCATTTTGAAGTATTATAGCATATTTTGTTCATTGTTCTAAATTGTTGTAGTACTTCTAGCCATATTTTCCTTGGGTAGGCATCTTTTCTATTATGCCACAGACTGAATTATTCAATTCATGTGTTATTTTTGCCAAAAAAAAAAGTTTAAGATGCCAAAAACATTTTTAAAAAAAGAAATAAAAACAAAAATAACTAGCTTTGTATTTAGATGGAAAACTTGGTGTTGTGTCTCATTCTATTCACAGTAGTTAACAGGTGTGAATTGCTTCTTCACTAGCATAAATTTCCTGCTGTGCAGCCCTTTGTTCACTTCATGCTGTTTTCCTGCTCTATTAAGACTGAAAAAATACCTGATTCTACCTTAATGTAATTTTAAATGCTTTACTTCTTTGAATAATGTTTATTTGGAAGGCCGTCCTGAAATGAAAGTAAATACAGTAAAGAAAGCAAATATCATGTACTATATCCAAAGCTGATTCAAGAAAGAATATAGGACCATTGTATATACACAAAAACAAATATAAAATGTATATGAATATAGAAACACGTATATTTTAATGTGTATACAATAGAGTTTTAGTCTTTATAGAATCAGGTATATGTGTGTTTGCCTGTGTGCACCAGTAAGGAAATTTGGTTCAACACTGAGGATAAGACTATATTTCTCATTATCCTGCCTGTCTTAAAATTTTGCAGATCCATCTTACGGTTTCATCTAAATTTGGAGGAAATTATTTCTGGAAATCTGTAGCTGCTTAGTGCCAGTAATGGTGATATATATTGATAAATAGAACTTTCAAATAAAGTTATTAACAGATACATATCAGGAAAACTCATTGCTCCATGAGTTATTTAGAGTATGCTCATCATGATCATGGTGAGCTTTCTGGGTCACTTTCTAGTTCCTTTCTAGACCATAGAATTCAACTGGGATGCCCCATTCCAGAAAGATCTGTGCTTAAAAAAGCTATCACCCCACTGCAATAGTAAAACTACCAGACAATGTGACAATTAAATAAAAATATTCTGACAGTTGGTAAAATGCTAAGGAAGGCTTTATTCAGGACTAGTGTGATAGATATCAGGATATCACAATAGAAGAGAGAAAATTGAGCTCAACACCAAATACAACAAGGAAAACTGAGGATTTACAGCCAGTGGGTCAGTTGGATAGAAATATAATTGATAGGGGGATTCTTGCTAGACTGACCTAAGGGGATTATTATTGAAGGTAGGCCAGGGTAATCATATATCAATGGGAGAATGGTGAGAGGTGAGGATATTTAATTAGATATCGAGGTTGGGATAATTCTCTCTAAATTGATTTAGCAGGATTTTTGCTGAAATCAGACTCTGCAAGAACAGGAAAGGACAGTCCAGGTTGAAGCCTAGTTGAGTTGAAGGTTCAGAGAAGCCTGACTAAAGTTCAGTCAAGGAGATAATCTTTGTCATAACCTCCTAGTGAAGTGGAAGAGAGGTTCCCTATAGAGATTGCGGAAGCAATAATAGCAAATAAAGGGGTGCTGGCATAAGAGGTAACCCCAGCTGCCTTCCTACCCAGTGTTGTGACAGTGCCAGACATAACTACAGTGACAACCGTTGTGAAAGTTGGCGGGGAGCTCTGGGCAAGTGTGGCTGTGCAGCCTGGGTAGAACAAGTATGAAGAGAGAGCCTAGAGTGATCCGCAGGAGTCAGTGGAATGCAAAGCAACTGAGATTGATGAAAGAAAGCCAGTGAGCCATACCTTGAGATGCACACAGACATTTCAAGCAGGAAAGGAACCCTATATGTGAATCAGAGATACTGTCTTTCCATAGTTTGTCTTTCAAGACTTATGAAAAATTGATATCTTATTAAATTGACCTCATTTATTTATACCCATGGGGCAATGAAGCTTAGGGACTTTCAGCTACTGAAATAATAATTCAAAACAAATACAAGCCACAAATGTATACATAATAAAAATGTGAGTAAAATTAAAATAACCTCATCTTTCAGGCACCTTAGCATTTTGCCCTTATCAGAAGTTGGCTGTGAATGATGAAGGAGATGAAGATGTCAAAGACAAGAACCAGTGCATGTTAGACAATTAAATCTTCCACAGAACACAAAGACAAATAAATAATTGGGATGCAAGGTGTTTCCTCTTCAAATATGTTATACAGTATCACCACTTGTAGTACACAGTCCAACAGATCACTATACAATATTACAACGTATACAACTTTGTATTTATTTACTCTTGATGAAGTTTTCAAGAAGAATGCAAAGCTCCATTCAGCTATTGGAAATCCCTGAGTCAATACTTGGGTTCACTTTGGAGGATGAATGGCTGAGCACAAATTTTAAATACTGTCAGAGGAAATCACATTCTTAGAAATTAAGGAAAGTCACTAAGCAAGAGCATGAGAGAATGGAACACATGATACAATTTTGACCTAGTGAAGCTAACAGGAAATTTGTTTTGGTTGCTGGTAGTTCTTCCCGCCAGAGTCCTCCTCTGCTGTAGGCAGTACTGCTGTGACCAAACACTCTTGAAAGATGTTGCTTAGACTCTTTTTGCTCAGCTTATTCTCATGTGCATCCAACAATCAATACACAAGTTTTTACTTGAGGGCATTTTCTGTGCCTATTTAATTCAATTTCATGGAAACAAAAAAAAAAAAAAAAATGAAAGACCCCATTTCTCCCTTCTGCGAACTCTTGGTCAATTAGGAGCAGAAGTTAATATACATGATTAATATGCAAACCACAAAAGACACTTAATAGAAAAGCATTAATGCATTGATGATAGAACTTACCAGTTCATGTTACAAAATTACTTACAGTTTTGGTTCTGCTATTTCTGTGTGATTTAGGGCAGTTCTTACTATATCTGATTCTCAGTGACCTCAGCAATTAAATGAAGAAATTTGATTGCGTGTTTTCCTAGGTGCTTTCCTTCCTAAAGTTTACAGTTTGTGAAACTGTATGGTGAACCAAAGAATCAAGTTGTATTACTTAATTATATTGAATTTTCAGTTTTGCTCAGGTTATGAACCACATATGAGGATGAATACTTGAAGAAAATCAACTTTAAAACAAGTTGGAGATCATAAATTATATACACATTCCTTAATTTTACAACCCAATTAGTGTATTATAAGAAAATATATTTCTGGAGTTTGTTTAACTTTGACAAAGTATTTTTCAAGTCACATAATCATATGTAACTATGCCATGTATATGTACATTTAAATACACATAAACCTATACATGTATATGCCATACATATAAATATGCATGTTGTTTAAATAATGCAGTTAGTACTTAGGCAAACACACTGAGAAATACTTGTGTTGGTGTAAGGACAGCCATACATCAATTTGAGGAAAAGGAATTATGGCAAAGCCTTGAACAGATATTTCACAAAAAATATATGTACAAATGACTATCATGTACATGAAGTCAATCAACATCATTACTCATCAGGGAATTCCCATAAAAATAACGATGAGTTCCTATTTCACACCCACTAAAATAAATAAAAAAGTAAGACTGACAAAACCAACTGTTGGTAAGAATGTGAAGCAATTGATGGCATAGTGAAAGAAACAACAACTTTGGAAAAAAGATTAGCCATTTTTTTATAAATTTCTTAAGTATATGCTTGCAGTATAGCCTAGAAATTCCATTTATGGATATTTATACAAAAGCTGAAAAATACGTGTCTACACTAGGAATGCTCATAGCAATTTTATTTATGAATTAAAAGCTGAAAACAAAATAATATCCTTCAATGAACTTATTGATAAACGCATTTTATTATCTTAATTCAAGGAGTATACTATTCACTAAAAGAAAAGAACAAACTACTGATAAATATTTAATTATGGGTAAATCCATGAAACAATTTACTGAGTGAAAGAAGCCAGACAAAAAGGTAAATACTGTATGATTCCAGGTATTGAAGATCTACACCAGTCTAAACAAATCCATGGTGACAGAAATCATGTCGATGGTTGCCTGGGACACAGGTAAGAAGGGTTATGTGGAATGCGTGCAATGGACCATGAGGGAATTTTCTTCATCATGATTAGGGTAGTAACGCATTGGTTTATAAAAGTCATTAAACTGTACATTTAAATGTTTGAATTCTCATCGTGTAATGAAATAAATCACAATGTTGTGACGTCATCATGTAATGTGAAAATATCTCTCCCAGGCAACATACTACAATATATAAATGTATCAGAGTAACATGTTGTACTCCTTAGATTTACACAGTTGTGTGTCAAAAATATTCAATAAAATATACCATTCTAAAAAAAGCTAAAATATTTGACCATATGAATAAAGTTTACATTTTGCTAGATGAAAATTTGATCATAACAAAACTTATTCTTAAAGAAATCAAAGTTTACCCTGCATTCTAGTGTTGATTTTGGGTAGGAGAACAACAAATTTGCATCACTTTGCCAGCCTACCAAAAAAGAGAATCAATAAGGTTTTTTTTTTTTGATAGTTCTTGGAGTGTTAGTTCCAAAGCCCCATCTTGGGTCTGGGACAGGGTCTACATTGGTAGATTAACAGAATAGTAATGAGACTGAATCAGCCATGACAGATATGCAAAATAAATTGATAGCCCTAGTTGAATTTGTTTTTCACTAGGATAAAAATATTGATGTAATAAGTGAAGAAATATAAAATGATAAAGAAAAAAGATCTAAAGGCCTGGGATTGGAATAATACTTAATCAATTGTAACTAAAATTGGATTTTAGATGTCATATCCAACCATACTTCAGATGGAAAAATACTGAAAATAAATTTCCAAATGTCCTCTATTTTAACGTTATGAATAATCTAACTTAGATTGGTGCTCAATCTAATTATATATGAAGAAACAAACCTTCTTTTAATTTCAATGATCTCAAATTCAAGAAGATTATAATAAAGGCAAACATGTCTGCTTTGATCAAGTGGTATCAGTGTAGACTGGCCAAAGACGAACAGGATGCTTTAGCAACCTGTAAATGATGTACTGGACCCTGACTCACACACATGCATATGCACCCACACAAGCACATAAACACACACACACACACTTTATTTTACTCAGACAGCATTTGAGAAACTTCTTCATAGGCAATGGGTAACTGAGAGCTTGAAGTAAAAGTGGCGTTTCATTGTATTACCAATTGTAGCATTTTAACTACTCTAGGTGGCATTATACAATGAACCTCATTGACCAGCCTGCAGGAATTACTTGATAGGAGACTTTGCCCTGATTTGGGGATGAAAAACTATATTTAGAAATTAATAAACCAACAGTAATCAAGAGAGTGTGTTATTGGTGAAAGAATAGACAATAGATTAATAGATTAATGGTACAGAATACACATAATGGAATTAATGGTATAGAGAGCCACATAAACATAGGTAACTGAAAGATGTTGATAAAGGAACATTTGACATATCCACTTTTGAAAACAGTTTGGAAGACACTTTTTGCAAAACTAAATAGTCTCTTACTGTATAATAATCCAGCAGTCACAATTCTTGGCATTTACCCAAAAGAGTTCAAAACTTATTTCCACGCAAAAACCAGCATATGGATATTTACAGCAGCTTTATTCCTAATTGTGGAAACTTAGAAGGAACTGAGATGACCTTCAGTAGATGAATGGATAAACAAAATGTGGTCCATCCAGACAGTGGAATATTATTCAGAACTGGAAATAAATGGGCTACCAAGCCATGAAAAGACATGAGGGTTAGCATATCAGTAAGTGAAAGAAGCCAATCTGAAAAAGGCAAAAATATGAAGATAATTTATAAAGTTTGGTTGTTGCCAGAGGTTGAGATAGGGGGAACAAATGAGTAGGTAGAACACAGAGGAATTTTAAGGCAGAGAAAATACTTTGTGTGAGACTATTTGGTGGATTCATGTCACTATACATTTGTCCAAATTCATAGAAGGTGTAACACCAAGAATGAACCCTAATAACAACCATGGAATGTGGCTGATTACGATGTGTCAGTATAGGTTCATTAATTGTAACAAGTGTACAACTTTGGTAGTGGATATTGATAATGGAAGAGGCTACACGTATTTAGTGTCAGAGGGTATATGGAAAATCTCTCTATTGTCTCCTCTACGATAGAGGAGAGAACCTAAATCTATTCTAAAAATAGTCTTTAAAATAAAAAAAAATTAAAAATGAGTGTTTGGAAAATATAAAACATAAGAGTGGCATTATAATTTTTCACCAGTAACATTTAAATTGTATACTTTATTAGTAAACTGCAAATAACATGGAAAAGGGATATTGCAGTGTCTTTCAATATGTTTTCTACAAGATTTTTCAGAAGCAATCTAAACAGTCCTTGCACTGCATGCTGGTTCAGCTGGAAATGTTAATCATATTTCTATTCCTCAGGAATGAAGAACACAAAGGCCACAAAATTTCTGCTATAAAGATGATTTATTAATGTTGAATATTCTCCTTTTCATTACTATGCATTTATTTGGGAAAGCAATCCTTGCAGGGTAAGAGGAACCATATGACAACCAGTAATTTGCAAACAAAAAAAAGGGCCTGCTTCACTGATCCATGTCATTAGCAGAGTCTTGGAGGCTCATAACAAACACATCAGTTGAACAATATAGACCTCCATAGCCAAGTTATCCACACAGGTTCACACACTCTCACACACACAACTCTCACACAAACAATACACAAGCATAACAGAGCAATATATGTGCAACATCCACATATGCACAGATAAATATACACACAACACACACACATGTGCATGCAGACACAATAGACCATTGTAATCTACACATCTATGGCAAGTAAGAAAAATTCAAGGATTACTACCCTAAAAAATGAACTATATAAGGGAAAAATGAAGAGGCAAATAAAGCTATAGTTATAGATATCGCAAACTTTGCCCTGCCACCCAGAGTTATTGTCCTTTTAACTCAAAATATATCACCAGACTGAATAACTGACAAACTTCTTTTCAAAAGAAAATAAATAATGGTCATACATACAATACACATTTAATCATGTGTCTTTTATCCCCAGGGACACAATGAATTCAAGAAGTATTGGTTACATGAACAAATCAATGAATAAGTATACTAATTAGATGAAAGAATGAAAAATTGTGAATCATTTTGTGGGCCTGAGTGGAAAGTTAATATAAACACTATTTCTAAGCAGTTAAATATCCGTGCGCAAATAGTTTGGTTATGTTGCCTAATTCCACCCCCCCTCATGGTTGTTTTCATCTACTTAATTGAAAATGTCTGTTGATTATTTTTATTCTTTTATAATATCTCCCAAACTTGCTATTTATTTCCTCTGTCTCTACCCTAGTTAAAAGTCTTGTTGTTTCATACCTTGAAAATGTCATTTATAAGTCCTCTCCCCCAACAATTTCTCACAATTCTCAACTATCATCCTGCACAAAAATGCCAGCTAGTCTTTTCATGGCAAGGATTTGGTCAATTTACTATGCTGCTTGAACTGCATCAATTTCCCAGCCCCTGGTATCAACAGAATAATTCGCAGACTCCATATCTTTCAGATTCCCTGCAGAAGTGGTTGTATGTTTTCTTTCCAATTCATCTACCTCTATTTCTCTGTGATTCTCCTAATCATGTCTACTTAGTATCACTATGACGCACATTGCACTTTTCCACTTTGACATTCCTGCTCACATCAATCCACTTTTTAAAACCCTATCCTGCCCTTCATCTCAGCAGCCCCCAGTACCTCCATCATGTTAATGAGATGAAAACTTCTCTGATGGCTCCAGAAAATAACCCTTCTTCATTTTGAGTAACCAGAGCACTAATTACCTCAACCACATTTTCTAAAATGTAGTTCATGATACAAGACTAATTCTGTGAGATAATAAATGTTAATAGTACATCTAATAACTTTTAAAACCCTCATATAAATATATTAAAAAAATTCTTATTGACAATTCTCCAAGCAGTGTTAGATGCAGTGGTACACCGGTGGAGGAACTCATGTTGTACAAAGCTTCTAATGGAACTGGCATCCCACCAAACACATCGTAGGGAATCTCTTGATTATCACAATTGTATAATACATATTTATAGCTTGAATTATTCTTTTTTTTTTCCATATAGGCATTTTAATTTTGTAGCCAAACATATTTTCTTCTTTGTGCTGATTTCTAGAATTTTTAGGTTGCCATTCATTACTCTTTTAACTTTATTCCTGGCACTATTTTACTGCTTTACTTGTATTTTCCTCTATGTCATATTTGCTACATTTTTCTAATCCATGTATATATCTAATTATATTTCTTGAAATATTCTAAGCTACTCTGTTAATTTCCTATTGCTACTGTAACTAATTAGTACAAATTTGGTCACAACACAATTAATGTATATTATCTTACTATTCTCACTAAGCTAATATCAAGGTGATCACAGTACAGTTTTCCTTTCTGAAGGCTGTGGGATTATTTGATTCAGATATGAAAGGTTGTCCCTACTTTCTCTCCCTGGCAGAAGCCTCTCTTCCACCTTCGGAGCCAGCTATGACCCATAAAAGTTCTCACTCTGACTTTGGCTCTCCTCCCTCCCTAGTCGCATAGTAAGGGCTCATCTGTTTATACTCAACTCATGGGATAATCCAATATAATTTTCCCATCTCCAGGTCAGCTGATCACTAAATTTAATTCCATCTGCAGCCTTAATTCCCCTTTCCCTTATAATACAATATATTCATAGTTTTTTAGTATAAGAATGTGAATATCTCTTCTGGGGTCAGTAACTTGCCTACAGTAGGAATTTTAAATTCTTTTGAACTAAAATATGACATACAATGTTAAAATAAGTAAAATACATAAAAAGTGATATAAATAAAATAATAGGTAACTAATAATAGAGATGTTCTTTGGGACACATAGTTTATCTTCTTACTTTAGATTATAAGTAGTTAGGCAGTTTGTGTAACTCTCTGTTTCTCCTCAGTGCCTGAAACAGATTTTTATCTACATATGATTTTCATTAAAATTTTGTTAAATAATGCAAACTTACATTATTCTCTCTTCACAATTGCATAGGCCATTATACACACATATTTACAAACTACAATATTACATATGATCATCTCCAGATATATAAAATGCTTCGATATTGCCATATAATATTTTTCTATGTAAAATACTGCTTTTCTCCCTTACCTGTTTAATTTAAATTTCAGATCCATCTGAAGTAAATGCTTTATTCTGTTCAAGCATTCATTAATTAAAGACTGATTCATATAAAAAAAGCTGTAATCCTAGAATATTTGGAAAACAAGAGAGAAAGAGTAGTTGTTAAAGAAAAGAAAATTTTCAAGATTCTTAATGTGACATAGGAAGAATGTGTGAAATATTACCTGTTATTATATTATATATTAAAATGCAACTTTTACTAAACTTTTGGAATTTACTTCAATGATTTAGAAATTTGATTTTAATTAAAGTAGCAGGATTAGACTAACTTAGATCTTTCCTATTGCTTTTCAACCTTCTGTATCAATTTGAGTGAAGGACAATAAATATTTATCATAACTAGAATTTATATTTGTAAAATGTGTAATATTAATAATAAAAACATGGATAAAGCCAGTATTCTCTGTGTTTATAACTGATTAGAAAACTCTATAGCAGGAATTTAGATTGTGAGGATGTAAAAAAATCACTTTATGTTTTTTTACTTTCAACATTTTTATTATGGTTGATTTACAATGTTCTGTCAATTTCTTCTGTACAGCAAAGTAACCCAGTCATACACATTCTTTTTTTTCACATTATCCTCCATCATGCTCCATTACAAGTGATTAGAGATATAGTTCCCTGTGCTGTACAGAAGGATCTCATTGCCTGTCCACTCCAAATGCAAGAGTTTTCATGTACTCTGGGGTTAGTAGATGAAATAATCATTTTAGATCACTGGTTCTCAAAGCGGGCTGACATTGGAATCTCTGAGGACATTTAAAAATCTTAATGCTCCTCTCCTCACTTAAAAAAAGATTAAGTTCAAGTACATATTCTGGAGCTCTGACAGTCAGACAGTTTCATATTTGGTTGAGAAAGAAAACCATCAGATAGTAGATTAACTGGTTCTTCACTACCTCTTATTTAGTAGCTGAAAGGTAATACAATAAAATTTTAACAATTAGGTTAAAAAACATTCATTGCCTCAGTCACACTTTTTTTCAAGGTTTGTATTTTCTATTATAGTTGATTTACATTGTTCTGTCAATTTCTGCTATAGAGCATAGTGACCAAGTCAAGTCATACACACACACACACACACACACACACATATACACATATATACATATATGTACATTATTTTTCTTACATTATCCTCCATCATGTTCCATCACAAGTGACTAGAAATAGTTCCCTGTGCTATAGAGCAGGATCTCACTGCTTATCCACTCCAAATGCAATAGTTTGCATCTATTAATCCCAAACTCCCACACTTCAGACCAATGAAATCAGTCAGATCCCAGTCACACCCCAGACCAATCAAATCAAAGTCAGATTGTAATGCATGGCACAGGGCATTACCAAAATTAACAGTCTTATGTTAGGGGTTGATTCCCAGAAGGAATTTACAATTGGTGAAATCTTTAGACAGATCTCCACTTCCTAATTTATTCTCTAAGTTTATCTCAGCAAGATTGCTAGATGTTTAAAACCATCCCCATAGATAAAAGAGATTCTCTTCTTTAGCACTCTTCCTTTATTTTTTGAATTCTTCATTTTTACTCTTGAATCATACTAGAATATCCAATCTCAAATTTTAACAACTGATTTCACATGAGCTGATAATTTTAGCAAATCAATTAGAAGCTCTTAATTTATCTATGAGTTTGTAACTATATATATAAGCATTAATAGGAAATTTCAAAATCTGTAGGAGAGCAAGTAAAAGTTTTAGTTACACATGATGACATTACAACACCTAATACTTACTGAGAACTCACTTTACACATAACACAATTTTATGAGGTAGAAATTTTTTTTTTTACTTACTTTATTTAGTGGATGAGTAAACTGAAGTAAAGAAAATGTAAGACTTGGCACAGGCCACACAGCTTCTAGATCTAAGAATTAGGATTATGAACCAACTCAATCTAAATTCAGAATGCATACTCTTACCTATTACATTATGGAAAAAATAGAAGTACATTAATATAACCAAACTTTTTTTATTTATTAAATTATTTTAGGGCCACACTTGCAGCATACAGAAGTTTCCAGGCTCGAATCAGTGTTGCAGCTGCAGGCCTATGCCACAGCTATAGCAATGTGGGATCCAAGTTGCATTTGTGACCTATGCTGTAGCTTGTGGCAATGCCAGATCCTTAACCCACTGAGTGGGGCCAGGGATCAAACCTACATCCTCATGAATACTATGTCAATTTCTTAACCCACTGAGCCATAATGGAAACTCCTAACTAAACATTTTTGAGCAGTACCAGAAACCCTATCAGGGAGCAGTTCACCAAGATGTAATTCTCCTTCCACTAAAGACAAAAAAGGCAGACTTTCACTAGACCAGCAGAGAAATACAATATTCCCTAAACATTAAGAGGCAGCTGCAGGAAGCATTTTGTAAACATATGGTATTTGTATAATTAATGTTTAAGCAGAGAATTAGCTTACAGTTACATAATTACAGTTAGGAAACCTGAGATTTCCTGAGCTGAATTCATAGTACTTCTTTTTCTCTCCAAAACCATCTATTCCCTTTTTTTCAGTGCAGAGCAACTAGAAAATTGGTTGTTCAATTCATCTTTTAGAAAATATTCTCCACAAGTTCTTTGTTTCCATCATGACTTCCCTCAAGGTTTCCCTCATTCTATGCTTTAACTATCTCTCCCTGCTTTCATTATAA
The DNA here is from genome assembly GCF_054392235.1 of Sus scrofa. Classification (NCBI taxonomy): domain Eukaryota; kingdom Metazoa; phylum Chordata; class Mammalia; order Artiodactyla; family Suidae; genus Sus; species Sus scrofa. Next base: position 31,609,557 of record NC_139393.1, read on the forward strand.
ATCCTTAGTTTAAAACTATGTCCATTTTCACCTTCAACATATTAATAGCTACCTACTTGCCCTATCAGTCTAGCCGATCTTCCATTGATCTTACAGATGACCTAAGCTAAAATGGGAATGTAAACTTTTTTTTTTTGCTTAAAATTTTCCAATAAATTTTAGGCTAAGATACAAAAATTATCTTTAAGATAAAATCCATTTTTCTTAAATTTAGTCCTACATTTTCTTTCTATAATCTAGCCCTGCCTGACTGTTTAGTCTCATTTCTGGTTTTAATTCTAAAGTGCTTCTTTATCTCTAAGCATTTAATGTGTGTGACTTCCTTTATTAGGGAATCTTAGGAAAACTTTTATTCTCCTGAATATGTCCTTTTAAATTTTTTGAGAATTTGCCAAGCATTACTTATTTAGGAGTTTCTTTTTCAAACCTCCAGCTACAAAATAATCAACATTTATTTTTTTGTGTGAGTGCGAGCAAATTCTAAAAGTCAACTGCTGACTAGATAGACACAATGCAAAAAAGGTAGTCTACAGAAATAGAACTGAAAAAAAGATGGAGCAGCAATACTTATATTAGGCAAAATAGACTTTAAAACAAAGACTTACACAGGAGAAAAAAAAGACATTAAATAATGACAAAAGAATCAAACTAGAGTAGCATATAACACTTAGGAGCATCTAAATACATAAAGTAAATCTGAATAGACATAAAAGGAACAACAAACAGTAACACAATATATTATGGAACTTTAACATCCAGGGTACATCAGTGAACGGATGATCCAAACAAAAAATCAATAAGAAAGCTCTGGCCTTAAAAAATATATTAGAAGAAATAGACTTAAAATATATGCAAAAAACATTCAAAACCAAAATACACATTCTTTTTGAATATACATGTAACATTTTTCAAGATACATCACATACTACTCCATAAAACAAGTCTCAATAAATTTAAGACTATTATATCAAGCATTTTTACTGACCACAATGGCATAAAAAAAATCAATTACAGGAAGAAAAATGGAAAAAAAAAAAAACATGTAGAGGCTAAACAACATACTGTTAAACAACCAATGGGTCAATGAAATAATCTACGAGGAAATTTTAAAAGAAATCCCTTGAGACAAATGAAAACAGAAACACAGCATACCAAAACCTATTAGACACAGCAAAAGCAGTTCTAAAGAAGTTTAGAGCTATATAGGCCTACCTCAGAAAACAAGAAAAATCTCAAGTAAGCAATTTAATATTATATCCAAAGGAGGTAGAAAAAGAAGAAAGCTGATAGTATAAAGAAAGAAATAATAAAGATCATAGAGAAAACAAATAAAATAAAGAATAAAAAAGAAATAGTAGAAAAAAACAATGACTGAGTTAGTTCTTTGAAAAGATAAATTGATAAATCTTTAACCAGACTCCAGAAAAAAAGCAACCAAACATGTAAAATCAATAATGAAAAAGGAGAACTTACAATCAGTAATACAGAAATACAAAGGATGGCAAGATATCAGAACTAAACAGAAAATCTGAACAGGCTGATTACTACTAGTGAAATTGAATCAGTAATAATAATAATATTAATAATAAAAACCCCCAACTAATGAAAGTTAGGACCAAATGGCTTCACAGGTGAATTCTACCAAACATTTAAAGAGGAGATAATACCTACTATCTTCAAATTATTCAAAAAGTGAAGAGGATTACTCCCAAATTTATTCTATAAGGCCAGGATTAGCCTGATACCAAAACCAGACCCAGACACCACTCCCCCAAAAAGGAAAAGAAATGAAAATTATAGACTAACATTCCTGATAAATATCCCATGAAAATCCTCAACAAAATTCTAGCACAGAATTCAGCAATATATTAACAAGATCATACACAATGATCAAGCAGGATTTATTCCAGTGTTCCAAGGATACTTCAATATCTACAAATTAATCAACATGATATACCATATTAACAAGAGGAAAGACAAAAATCGTATGATCATCTCAGTAGATGCAGAAGTAGCATTTGACAAAATCCAACATTTTTTTATGATAAAAACTCTCAACAAAGTGGATATATAGGGAATGTACTTTAACATAATAAAGGTCATATATGACAAATCCACAGCTATCATACTATGTGGAGAAATACTAAAAGCTTTTCTTCTAAAATCAGGAGCAAGATAAGGATGCCCACTTTCATCACTTTTATTCACATAGTAATGAAAATCTTAACCATAACATTCATAAAAAAAAAAAAAATTCAAATTGGAAAAAAGTAAAACTATTTCTAGTTCCAGATGACATGATAGCATATACAGAAAATCCTAAAGACTCCACCAAAAAACAATGCAAATAAATAAATTCATTACAGTTTCATAATACAAAATTAATGAATAGAAATCCACTTCATTTCTTTTTTTTTTTTTTTTTTTTTTTTTTTGTCTTTTTGTCTTTTCTTGTTGTTGTTGTTGCTATTTCTTGGGCCACTCCTGCGGCATATGGAGGTTCCCAGGCTAGGGGTCGAATCAGAGCTGTAGCCACCGGTCTACACGAGAGCCACAGCAACTCGGGATCGAAGCTGCGTCTGCCACCTACACCACAGCTCATGGCAATGCCAGATCCTTCACCCACAGAGCAAGGCCAGGGATCGAACCCGTGACCTCATGGTTCCCAGTCGGATTCGTTAACCCTGAGCCACGACAGGAACGCCCACTTCATTTCTATAAACTAATTAGAAAATATCAGAAAGAGAAATGAAAAAAACAATCTCATTTACAATTACAGCAAAAAAAGGATAAAATACCTAGGAATAAATTTAACCAAGGACATGAAAGACCTGTAGTCTGCAAACCATAAGACATGAATGACAGAAATTTAAGACAACACAAATAAATGGAAATACATACAGTGTTCACAGAGTCAAAGAGTTAATCTTAAAATATTTATGCTACTCCCAAAAAATACAGATTCAATACAATTTGTATCAAAATACCAATGGCATTTTTCACAGAACTAGAAGAAATACTTCTAAAATTTTCATGGATACATAAAAAACCCTGAAGAGTCAAAGCAATCTTAAAAAAGAACACAGCTGGGAGTATCACACTCCTTGGTTTTAAAGTATACTACAAAGCTACAGTAATCAAAGAAATATGGTGATGGCACAAAAACAGAAACATTGGTCAATGGTACAGAATAAAGAGTCCAGATATAAATTCATGCTTACATAGTCAATCGATGGCTAATGAGGCAAGATTATAAAGTCAGTAAAATACATTGTCTTCAATTAACAGTAATGGGAAAACTGGAACAGATACATGCAAAAACTTGAACCTGGACAACTGTCTTATATTATATACGAAACTTAAATGAAAGACATGAAACCATGACACTCCTAAAAGAAAACATAGGCAACAAACTCCTGATGTTGGTCCTAGCAAAATCTCATTGAATCTGCCTCCTCAAGCAAGGGGAACAAAACAAAATAAACAAACACAAAATAAACAAACAAAGCAAAAACAAAACAAAATAAACAAACAAAAACCAAATAAGACTACATCAAACTGAAATACTTTTGCACAGTGAAGGAAACCATCAACAAAATGAAAAAGCAACCTACTGAATGGGGAAAGATATTTGCAAATGGTATATATGGGAAAAGGTAAATATCCAAAATATGTAAGAATTCAAATATTGCCATATAAAAAAAATCAGATTAAAACATGAGCCAAGATCACAAATAGACATTTTTTCCAAAGAAGACATAGAAAAGACCAACAGACTCCTTAAATATGACTAATTATCAGGAAAATGTAAATCAAAACCACGATGAGTTAACATGGCACACCTGTCAAAATGACTATCATCAAAATGACGTCAAATAACAAGTGCCGGTGAGGTTGTAGACCAAAGGGGATGCTTGTACACTGTTGGTGGGAATCTGAATTTGTGTAGACGCTATGGAAAGTGATATGAAGTTTCCTCAAAAAAGTAAAAATATAAGTACCATACTAATCCAGTGATTCCATTCCTTGGTATATAGCTGAAGAAAATGAAAACACTAATTCAAAGAGATATATTCATCTTTATGATCACTGCAGTGCTATTTACAGCAGCCAAGATATGGAAGCAACCCGAAGGTTTATCAATAGAGAAATGGATAAAGAAGAATAAATAATATGTGGTATTTACATACGATGGAAGATTGCTCATCATAAATTGAATGAAATCTTGTCATTTGTAACAACATAGATGAATCCAGAGTGTATTATACTAAGCCAAATAAGTTAGAGAGGCATAGGCCGGCAGCTACAGCTCTGATTGGACCCCTAGCCTGGGAACCTCCATATGCCACAGGTGCAGCCCTAGAAAAGACAAAAATAAAAAAAAAAGTCAGAGAAATATGATTTCACTTATATGTAGAATCTAAAAAACAAAATAAACCAAAACAAAGTAGGATGTTAGATTCATAGAGTGAAGTGACAGTTGCCAGAGGAAAAGGAGTTGGGAGAATGGACGAAATAAGTGAAGGGGATTAAGAGGTACAGATTTCTATCCATGAAATAAATGTCATAGGGATGTAAGTACAGCCTAAGGTGTATAGTCAATAATATTGTAATAACTTTGAATGGAGATAGATGGTTATTAGACTTATTATGGAGATCATTTCATAGCATCCATAAATTTTGAGCCATGTTGTTGTACACCTGAAACCCTTATTGTATGTCAGCTATACTCCAATTAAAGTATACATTCAAAAAACGAATTAAAAAAGTAAAAGTCAAATGCCAGATATGATAACATTCAGTGAACGAGCAGTTAGAATTAGTTAACAAAGAACAGAATCAGGGCCGATAGTTTTATCATAAGCTTAAAAAGGTTTTAAAATCTTAGGAAATGTTCTATTTCAAATTTTATCAAGTATACTTTCTCTGTATTTGCTCAATTTTCTCCTTAAATTTTTTTGAACAGAGTAGATATAAAGCAGGAATTCCTCTCTCCCTTCAGCAGTACTTTATTCAGTCTCACTACATCACTTTAATACAATTTTTAGGACATAGTAATGCATTTGTCCTTTTCCTGTGGTAGTAGTATGGATAAACCAGATTAGCTCAGATAGTGACTATATCTTTTTTTAATTTGCCAGCTAAATTTTATAACGTAAGAATAAGAACAAAGTAAAACAAAACAAAACAAAAACTTTTGGTAAGATGATGTAGAAATGATATGCAGTTTGATCAGTGATTCAGAGCAATGATATTTATAATAAACTTGTATGAAGAAAATGGTTATTATATATGAGCATGCTGGCATGATATGGTATAAAATAGAGGCCTGTCATACAGTTATAGTGTTTAACATTTATTCAATAAAATTTACACCAAAACTAATTTATATCATTTATTTATCTTTTACCCCATTTTAATGACCCATACTAGTACGCAGTTTGCAAAAAATATTGATTTGTAATATTCAATCAATTTTCTTCTCCTTTTTTTTTTTTTTTTGTCATTTTGTCTTTTTGCCTTTTCTAGGGCTGCTCCTGCAGCATATGTAGGTTCCCAGGCTAGGGGTCCAATTGGAGCTGTAGCTGCCAGCCTACACCAGAGCCACAGCAACGCCAGCTCCAAGCCACATCTGCAACCTACACCACAGCTCACAGCAACACCAGCTCCTTAACCCACTGAGCAAGGCCAGGGATCAAACCTGCAAACTCATGGTTCCTGGTTGGATTCGTTAACCACTGAGCCATGATGGGAACTACCTGTTTTTTTCTCTTCTTGCTTTGTATAGCTACAACATGAGGAATCACCATTAGAAAATGCATTTTTAGGATTTCCTGTTGTGGCTAACAACCCAACTAGTATGAAGATGCAGGTTCAATCCCTGGCCTTACTCAGCAGGTTAAGCCACAGCTTTGCCACAACCTGCAGTGTAGGTAGCAGATTGGGTTTGGATTTGGCGTTGTTATGGCTGTGGTGTAGGCCTGAACCTGCAGCTGTTATTCAATTCCTAGTCTGGGAACTTTCATATGCCATAGGTGTGGCCTTAAAAAAAAAAAAAAAAAGCATTTTCATCATTACCGAATAGAGTAAATAAGAACCTCGAATTAGTATATAGCTGCATTTTCCTTGACCAGGGTATAGTATATTCTAATGAGAACTGTGGTTTTCTAACTTCATGCTGTGAACATGACCCTACCAACTCCCTCTGCACCTTCTGCAAACATTCAACTCCTACAAAATTGAGAGTATTATTGTTATTCTTCATCCCAGCTTTGATCAGAAACTTATACCAAGGCAGGTTATTTTTATTGAAATAAACATAAAATTAAAATATAATATGTAAGCATTAGATGTTAGTATAAAGTGAGAGGAGCTCTAGGATATGGTGATATAATTCAGAAGCGTTTCCAGAAAAGGGAAGCTGAGAATGGGGTTCTATCACACCTCCAAAGATTGATTTCTGGGACTGTTACCAGTTTGGCCAAATCTCCACATAAAGGCGTTTATTGAATGTGGATTGTTGCTGATATACAAGCCCATATCAAGTGGCAAATAGAATTTTTCAGGGAGAATTTGAAAGTCATGCTAAGGATTATTTGAATAGCATTACTATGTTTCTCACTGATCCCTTTGTTTTGGAGCATGACAAATGCCAGTAACTGAATTATAAAAAGCAAGTTTTATTTTCTAGGCAAAAATCCCAACAAAGAGCCTGAAACCTACTTTGAAAGAAAAAGAGTATTTCAATTACTTAGCTTGAGCCAACATGAGGGATTACAGAGTAGCCTGGAGAGCGGTTGATACATAAACATCAGAGAGCTGGGTTATGGTCACATGGCTATGTGTATCCATATGTGCAATAAGGATTAGCAGGGTTAGGTAAGCATAGTAATAGAGAAAGAGTAAAAAAAAGAAAAAGATGAAAGTTAAAAAAAGAAAGAAAATGGAAAATTAAATGGGAAAGAAGGTAGGAACTGAGGGAGAAAAGAGAAACAGAAACATGTAAAAAGAGGTTCAACATAGGAAAAGGATGGGGAGGATGGATAAATGTGATATATGATGTGTATGTTTGCTAAGGTTATGAATGAAAGGTTAAATATCTTCAACATGACCAGGGATATCTGATGAAAACACAAGTCTAAAAATACACAATTTGACAACCAAGATGAAGTAAGAGAAGCAGTGCTAGATGCAAAGAGTTGGGAATCTCTCTAAGTTGCAGAGTTCACCAGAGAATTGCCAGCTTGATTCCTCCTTCAAAACATATGAACCATAGTCTCACAGTCTAGATATAACTGAAATTCATCAAAGTGCATAAATCACAATTATGGCATAATCAAACAGGTTTAACTGCAAAAATGAAGTGCATCCTGGGGCAACTACAATAAGCTAGCAATTGTGAGGCCAGCAGTTCCTCATAAAACTGGAACTCTAATTTGGATAGAGAACAGAGGCAGAATGTCGCTCTTTGAGTAATTGCTTTTGTTACTAATGGAAAAGAACTGCATCCTGTTATCCTGATGAGGCATTGCAATATGTGGCAGCCTCTAACTAAATCAAAAAGGAATAGTTAGAGGATATACAACGATTTGATATATAGACTTCTGGAACACCATTGTACCGGAGGAAGCCAATAAATAACATTTTGAAAGGTAAGGATACATATAATTAACTTAACTGAAAAGATAAAATAACCAGTTCACCTACAGCTACACCTAAACTTTCAAGCCTGCGTCTATAAATATGAGGCAGAGTCTAGTTGTTTATGCAGGAGTCATAGTTTCCTGAAGGATAGGTTTTAGTTATTAATAAATCATAACATAAAAGAAGGATATAATGAAATATCTAGGCTACAAAATTGTGTAGCCATAGAAAGAATTCTCACCTGCCTTGGAAAGTAAATAGCTCTGGGGAGTCATACATGGCCCAAGGAATCCACAACTTGCCATACTCAGTATATAATTTTAGCATTTAACCTTGTATGGCTTGATCTATTTTAGTTGTGTGTCTTTTATTTATATTATACGGTGAGCTTAGCAAGAGTAAAAGCTATGTCTTCTCCGCTTTGCCATCTATTTCTCATAGTACTCAGTGTCTAGCAGATTGCCAAGTAATATTACTGATATTAAACCATATCAGTGTTATTTGACCTTACATGCTTTGAGTAAATGATACCATTTTTCTTTCTTTCTTCCTTTCTTTCTTTCTTTCTTTCTTTCTTTTTTTTTTTTTCTTATCCTCTCATCTCAAAATTTTCTGGAAATTACTTTCAAGCTTATCGGGTGGTTAGGTTGACGCTGCATGCCTATTTAGATAGTTTATATGCAAGTTCTTATGTGCAAAAGGCTGACCACAATGTTCTGGTGAAAAGGTGACTACAAGCAATTTAAGATCCAAAAAGGACTGTCATCTAGTTATCTTGATGACTCTCAAAAGTTGGTCCATTTGGAATGATGTTGTATATGAAAGGCAGTAGTAGCATAACAAAATACACAAATAAATTTTAAAGCATTGAACAAATTGAAGAGTGGAGTTGGCTCAAATATATGCTCAGTGGACAAGTTTGGACAGGCATATGGTTTTTTACCTTTGAAAGAATTTGGGGGTCAAATAAACCATCATATTTCAGTTCTGCAGTATATTAACAGAGCAAATATGGATTCCATTAGTTTTCCGTGAGTGTATGAAAGGGATCTCATCAAGAATATCACAGTTAGTTGTAAAGATTACATAGGATCATGGTTGTAGAATATGATTATTATAGTACCTAGTACATATGACTCATAAAAATGAGCTTCATTAAACATAAAAACTATAGAAATAGTGAACAAACTTTTTTTTGTAGGACATATATACTAAGAAAATTTTCTGGAGTTGCTGTCATGGTTCAGTGGTTAACGAATCCAACTAGGAAACATGAGGTTGCGTGTTCAATCCCTGGCCTGGCTCAGTGGGTTAAGGATCCGGCATTTCTGTGAGCTGTAAGTAAGGAAACCAGGCAGAGGGTAGCATTAGTGAAATCAATAGTGAACATATTTAAGATAGTCTGGAAACAAAATTATCTAAAACTCTCAACAGATTTGGGTTTATATACAGGAGAAAACTGTAGCCTAGGGGTGCAGAAACCTTACTTCTCATTCTGACTTTACACATCTAGCTGCATATCTATTGTATATTTACTCATCTGTGATAAACAATGGGACAATACAACTTTTAGCTCCTTTGAAATTTTAGTATTAAAACATCCATGATTAGATTAGGTGGGTAATGGGGATGTCAAATGAAAGATGGCATGAAAATTTCAAACTTTAGTGAGAGACAGAAAAGTTGCATTAAAAATATAAAATTTGTGAGTTCCCATTGTGGCTCAGTGGGTTAAGAACCTGACATAATCTCCATAAGGATGTGGATTCAACATCCTTGGCCTCACTCAATGGACTAAGGATCTGGTATTGCCACAAGATGCAGTGAAGTTTGCAGATGCGGCTTGGATCTGATGTTGCTGTGCCTGTGGCATAAGCCAGCAGCTGTAGCTCCGATTCAACCGCTAGCCTGAAGAATTCCATGTGCTGAAGAAAGACAGGAAAAAAAAAAAAAAAAAAAAAGAAACTTGGAGAGGAAGAATAGGGATTTAGAAGGAAGAATCTTTATCTATAGTATCTGCTCCTTATTTTTCCATCCAGAGCAACAGCCTGTATCTATTTGGTGGGAGCAAAATAAATATTATATAAGATTTAGGGGGTGACCCCTATCCTCTAATGAACTAAAACCTTTAGGATATTTAGCAACTGAATGTTGTTTACAAATCATCCAGGTCACATACAATCCAGATAAGACTCTGGTATGGCCTGGAACAGACTGGGGATTTAATTCTGGGGTATATTGGCTGGCCCCAAATGAAACTTATTGGATATGTGGAAATAATCTGTGGCCTTGGCTGCCCCCAGCATGGTAGGGCGCTGCACTCTAGGATTGGCTTTTGCTCATGGCAACATTATGAAAACTCTGAGCTGAGCACCAGCCAACCTTCCCTATTTACATGCTAGATGTGCCAGATTAGTGTTCCACTGGTACGATTACTTAGCAGCAATATTTGTGCATTCATTGGGAACCACCAACATAATGCTGCGGGTGGAAGCTTTAACTAATTTTACTCAACAATCTCTTCATGATACTGCAGAAGCTATTTCTACCCTAAATAGGGAACAATAATAAGAAAAGTAGTGCCATGAAACTGAATGGCCTTAGATATACTCACTGCAGCTCAAGGAGGTATGCGTGTTATAAAATCTGAATGTTATGTCTATGTAACAGATTAGTCACAGAATGTGTCTAAGTCCCTGTCTGATCTCCAGCAGCAGATTCATAAAATCTCTGATCAAACTCCAGCTTTTGGAACTGTCCTCTGGAACAGGTTGACCTCCTCCTCCTGGTGGAAATATTTGCTCACCGTAGTCATCATTGTGATCTTGATCCTTTTATTCAGATCCTGTATAATTAATTGTATTTCTCACTTTATTACATCCTGATTAGAAGCTATCAACTTTCAAATGGTGGTAGAAGGGGTACCCAATGTAATGTATCAAAGCCCACTTGACTGTCCCATGAATAGAAACCTAACAGCTTTCCCCTAATGATGCCCTTTTCAGCAGGAAGCAGTCAGAGTGGTCATCACCCCCTTTCCTCACAGTTAGAGTCTCCAACTCTAGAAGGGGGACTTGAGGCAGAATACTAACTCAGGTAGTCAGCGTAGAAGTCTGGGCTTTGATGCATTCTTTAATATGGCTATTGATTAACATTTGTGGCTTGAGTGCTCCAGGGATTAACATCCCCACAGGCCTTGTTTACTATAGTGAGTGTATCTATGCCCAGATGGACATTAATCCCTAATCACCCATGGCTCTGCTTACTGGAAGAAAAAGGCAAAGAAACTATGAGATTTAGGGGACATTTCCACCCCTAAGACCCCTATTAGACCAGGATTGATATAGGTAATTCAACAAGACCAATAGGAGAAAACCACATCTTTCTGGATCCCACAATGGTGCCCCCACATCTTTAAGGGGAAAAAAACCCTATAGAACAAGAGAGAGTGGGGGCTTTTCTCCCCCCTCTCAAGAGCCCTAGGAGCTATTTGCTTTCCTATAATAAAGACTGCTTACTTGCTGGAAAAAAAAGGAAGAATCTTGCTTTTCCTTATCTTTATTTGTAGGTTGTGATTTTGATTTGCTGGCATAAAATTCAAGATGTTGAGGAGGCCTTTGGGAATATGGACTTGACATATGACAGGAGTTGATTTGGAAGTCCTCTGCATAAAGGTGACACTGGTGCTTTGATAGTGACTGATATCACACAGCATAAAACTTTTTTACAGAAAGGAAAAAAGCAGTCCAAGGACAGAGCTTTTGCCAAGACTCATGAAGAAGAATCAGAAAACTTGGTAGATTTTTTGGTGAAGAACTTAATAAGTGAATGGCAGGCAATTAAAAAAAAAAAGAGTTTTGAGGAGTTTTAAGGGGAAAAGATCTTCATATTTATATTTATTAAAATTTTTTTCAGGGATCATAAAAATAACACAGGGAGAGTATTCATAAAGCAATTATGAAAAAAAGAAGAACTTGCTAAGAGACTAGGTCTTAATTGTTCAAATCACTGGAAGAAATGATAATTATGGGATGTGACAGAGACATTCCTTAAATTTACAATAGCAATCATGCAACAATATAAATGTACCAAATACCTTAATTTATACACAGTATCACATGTTAAATATATCTCAATAAAAATGTTTTAAAGTTAAAAATTAAAAAGAAAAAATAAATAAACCCATTAAAATTAGCAAGATGAGTGTGTATTAGTGTATTAAGCATTATCCTTTCTATATCACCTTGGAAATCACAGACCCATGATTGAAACTCAGATATTTCCAATGCCAGGAAATGTTCTCTTAGTTATTACTTTAATGAGATCAGGAAGATAAAGAATCAAGAAAGTGTATTGACTATGCTGTGTGAAAGGTGGTTTTGTGTATCTTTCTAAGAAGAGAAGTCAAATTTCAAGGGGCCAAGTTTGGAAGATATGGTAATGAGCTGAAGATAAACGAGATCTATTTCATCAAGAGAAGTTATAAAGTTAAAAAAAAACTGATAATTTGTAACTAATAAAGAAAAAAATAATTGAAGGATAGCAATTTGAGACAGTAATAAAATGAAAGGAAAACATTTCATGTTATAAGGTGATCGGATCTAATGTTTAGGAAGAGAAAATAACAAAAGGACAAAATTAAAGAAATTAGAAGGCCGTTTGTGTATTAATTTGCTTTACATCCTGGCTATGTCATTAACCAACTTTTTGACCTTAGGAAAGTTACTTGTCACTCTGAGACTGAGTTTCTTCATTGGTAAAATGTGTATAATAGTAATACCCAAAAATTAAATGGACAGTATGAAATTGCTTCTTCCTCTGCCTATAATGCCCTTCTGGCAAATATCTACATGGCTGCCTCCTTCAAGTCTGCAGAGAAATTTTTATTCCAGTGAGGCCTTCCCTGGACTCCTATCCAAAATCTCAATTTTCCTCATAACCTTTACATTACATATTTCCCTTCCTGCTTTAATTTTCTTGTAGTGCCTGTAGCTAGGTAATCTACATTTTTTACTTATAATGTCATTGTCTTTCCATCCCACCCAAATATATGTCTCATGAAGGCATTGGTTTACTTATGCTTTGTTCAGCATACTTCACAGGCTTTGAATAAATATTTCTTGAAGGAATGAATGAATGAAGATGGATATGGAACTTAACAACTACATCTCCTAGCAGGTTCTTCCTCAAATATAAGAATTCACAGACAATATAAACAAGTCTTTGTCCCCTGAAAATTGTATCAAATCTCTCTGGAATATGACATTAGTGTTATGCCACCAGCCAGCTTATTTCTAGAGATTTCTATCATAGAAAATTCAGATTAGTTACACTCCTTGTCTGCTCTTATAAAACAAGTGCTTCAATCATCCTTAATTCCCAACTATACTTTCTCTTTCTCTATAGCATTGTCACATTCAGCCTTATCCTCATACCCAGTCCAATTTCTTAGAACTCCAAATAAAGTAGAGGCTTGAAATACCCTTGTGTCTGTTTTCTAGGTAACTTCTTAATCAAGAAGCAGTGAGGAGATGTGTATTTTTAAAAATAACTCATCTTTTGTGAGTCCTGTGCACATTTCTACCACTTATTTTTATATTTCTATGGATCTGGCATATTTCTATATCAAAGCAGTTCACATAGACTTTACTTTAGAAAACAAAACAAGGCAACATCTTTGAATGCAAAGGGAAAAAAAATATGAACCATGCCTATAATTTCAGAGATCTATGACTTATTTTCATCACAATTTCTAACTTTGGTCTAAATTTGATAGATCTCTAAGCCGTCCTTTATTAAAACACACTCAGGGACTTACCATAAAATTCTGTGAAATTATGGGAGAAAATTAAAATTCTTGGTGGTGACACTAAAACGAGTGTTTTATTTGTTTGCTTTCGTTAGAGTCAGGATGGATAAGTAATTGTTACTCTCAAAAATTTATTTTCTATTACAAAAAATGAAAGCCACAATTAAGTTCATGTAAATGAGTGTCAATATTATCATTTGTGTATTTTGAAAAAACATTATCGAAGAAGATACAACATTTATTGCAGATCATAAGATTTATTTACTGTTTAAGATCATTTGCTTCATTGCCCAGCTGGCTAGTTCTATAAGACTTGCCTATAGTTCATTAGAATGTTATATAGCACTCTTCTGAGTCTTTTGCTTTCCCCATTATGCTTTTTCTCTTTCTTTTTAGTTTTTAGGGCCACACCTATGGCATATGGAAGTTCCCAGGATACAGGTCAAATCTGATCTGCTGCTGCCTGCCTATGCCACAGCCACAGCAACACCAGATCCTTAACTCACTGAGCAATGCCAGGGATCACATTCACATTCTCATGGATACTAGTCAGGTTCTTAACCTACTGAGCCACAGTGGGAACTCCCCATTATGCTTTATCTATATTTTCTTTCTTTTTCTTTTGTTGTTGTTTTATAAATACCAGCAACCTTTAGTGACATAGTGTTTCCAAAATAAACATAGTCAATTTATAATTAACACACTTTTCAAATTTCACCTATTAGACAACAGATAACTTCTATAATTACCAGACTTAAATTTGCGTTACTTCCTTTTTTAAAAAGTATTTAATTGTGATTCATTGAATCTTTCAAATAACAAATCTCCTTCAAGTATCATTCAAAACCAGTTTAATATATTTACTTTCAAATCTCTCTGCATTTAGGATATATTTATTAATTACTGTACCATGGGAATTTTGTGACAAATTTTACTCATTCTTCAAAAACCTCTTTTGTATGTCTTCTAATAATAATTTACAAAATACTCCAACATGCATTCTACCTATGAGAAAAGGCTATAGCAGTTGTGTTGGTGCTATTTCATGCTGCCCTACAGCATTTTTTCTATTGCGTAGTATTTATTTATGCTATAGGTGTAGCCAGTTTCTTGGTCCTCTGAAATTATTGCCCTATATTAAAAGCTTCCCCTGCCTCTGGTTAGCACTTTTGATAAGGAAGATTACTGACACATTGTGTAACTATTTTTAAAAGACTTTCTAGCTAAAAAAATACCTGGTCTTGGATGGCACAATAAATAGGGAGGACATCCCAACAATGCAGAAAAGGAAGACTGAGAATCCTGACAACTAATTTTATTTTTTTATTTTTTTGCTTGTTTTTATGGCTGCACCTGTGGCATATGGAAGTTCCCAAGCTAGGGATCAAATTGGAGCTGCAGCTGCTGACCTATGCTGCAGCCACAAGACTGGATCTGAGCTATGTCTGTTAACTACACCATAGCTCATAGCCATGCCAGATCCTTAACCCACTGAGTGAAGCCAAGGATGGAACCCTCATCCCCATGGATACTAGTTGGATTTGTAACATATACTGGTCGGGTTTGTAACATGCTGAGCCACAACAGAACTCCCATGACACTTCATTTTAGATACTTGGACATAGACAAGTATGGAAACATGTTCACATCAGGAGGTGAATTCTGATGAGGGGAAAACATAAGCCATGGGGAGAAGCTGGAAAACCTAAAACCTGCTTCTACATTCTGAAATCTGTTATCATGCTGAAGTGGTTTATCTGTCACATTATAAAGACAAACCAAATGAGTGATTTTATCTTTTGTGATTTAATTGAGGAGGTCAGGGTAGCCAGAATTTAGAAGTTGCTTCCAGTAACATGCAGTTAAATTTGTTTATATTCCTTTTTTTTTTTTTTTTCTTTCTGACCATGTCTGTGGCATGTGGAAGTTCCTGGGCCAGGGATCGAACTAGTCCCTCAGCAGTGACCCAAGTGCTGCAGTGAAAATGCTGGGTTCTTAACCCATTGCACCACAAGAGAACTCCTAAATTTCCATATTATTTATCAAAGAGTTATCACTTAAAATTCTGTGTTAATTAATCTAGTTAATTAAAAAGTGAGAATGTATTGAAAGGGTCAAAGTATTAAAGACTTAACTGTCAGATCTATTCCTGTGTTTCATAAATATTTATTGAGCATCTACTTTGTGTCAGAAACTGTTCAAAGCTCACTGGGGATGCCAAAGAGAAAAACACTGGCTAGTGTTTTTAACAACCTCCTGCTTGTTAAGCTTGCATACTAGTACAAGAAGACAGAAAATAGAACAAAGACAAAAAAAAAATCAGTTAATGATGAATAGCATGTAAATAATTAAAATAGGATGCAGTTCTGTCAAGTAAAACTGGCTCTTTTAGATTGGGTAGCCAGAAAATGTTTTGCTAAAGAGGTGACATTTCTGCCAAAGTCTGAATAGCAAAACCATGTTGGCAAAGAAGATTTGGAGAGGATTCCAGGCAGTGGGGCCAGCTTGAACAAAGGCCTTCAGGCATGAGCAAATGGGGCATATTTGAGAAACAGAAAGTCAGTGTGTTTGGGAGGGAAGAGTAGTGTGAGATGAAATACTTGAGAAAAGAATGCATGACTTTGTAAGTCATGAGTGGAAAAGGAATTTCATTTTGCATTTGGAAACCTAGCAAGTGACATGATTATGATTGGCTGGCTATTGTTCAGAGAAGGTATGCATTCATTTATTAAATAAATATTTATTGAGCACATACATACAAGGGAGGTATCAGTGAAGAAAATCTGCAGTAGTATCTGCCTTATTTGAACATGCTTCGTAGTGAGGGAATACAGACAATAAACAATAAGCAGATAAATAAATTATATAGCATATCAAGAGATTATAAGTGTGAAGAAGAAAAGAAAAATCATAGCAGGGAGGAGAGGATGAGGAATGTTGTAGGAGAGGTAAGATAGATGAATTTTAAATAGGGAATCAGGACAGGCAGGACTGAAAATATCTTTGAACGAAGACTTGAGAGTAAAAGAGGGCATTTGAGACTCTCGTTGTACTTCATTGTTTTTAATAGTTGAAAATAATGTAGTGTCCCAAAGCAATAGAAATAAAAACAAAAATAAAACAATGGGACCTAATCAAACTGACAAGATTTTGCACAGCAAAGGAAACCAAAAAGAAAACAAAAGGACAACTTACAGAATAGAAGAAAATACTTTCAAATGATGCAGTGGACAAGGGCTTAATCTCTAGAATATACATGCAATTTATACAACTCAACAGAAAAAAAAAAAAAACAATTAACAACCCAATTGAAAAATGGGCAAAGACCTGAATAGACATTTCTCCAAAGAAGATATACAGGTGACTAACAAGCATAGGGAAAAATGCTCAACATCCCTGATTGTTAGAGAAATGCAAATCAAAACTACCATGAGATACCACCTCACACCAGTCAGGATGGCCATCATTCATAAGTCTACAAATCACAAGTGCTGGAGGGGGTGTGGAGAAAAGGGAACCCTCTGCACTGTTGGTGGGAATGTAAGCTAGTACAAGCACTATGGAAAACATTACAGAGGTACCTTAAAACAAAATAATGCCATTTGCAGCAACATGGATGGAACTAGAGACACTCATATTAAGTGAAATAAGTCAGAAAGAGAACGACAAATACCATATGTTCTCACTTATATCTGAAATCTAATGTAAGGCACAAATGAACCTTTCCACAGAAAAGAAAATCATGGACTTACAGAATAGACTTGTGGTTGCCCGGTGGGAGAGGGAAGGAGTGGGAGGGAGTGGGAGGGATTGGGAGTTTGGGGTTAATGGATGCAAACTATTGCTCTTGGAATGAATTTCCAGTGAGATCTTGTCGTGTAGCACTGAGAACTATGTCTAGACACTTACATCGCAACACAACAATGGGAGGAAAAATTATGTATATATGTATTTGTAACTTGGTCCCCATGCTGTACAGTGGAAAAATAAATAAATAAATAAATAAAATTAAAAAAAAGAAAATAATGTCAACTGAAGTGTTATTTTGTATTTTCACCTCTGATTACCATATCTATCTCATGCTTATAGTTTGAAACTTGTTCTTTAAACTCTTTACTTATTGTTTCCCCACAATATTTAAATTTTATTTTGTTCACACTGAAAAAAAAAGTTCCACATAGAAATAGATTTTGGGTGATATTCTAAACATCTTGCATTTTTTTGTTTGTTTAGTTAATTTTGTCTTTACTTCTCAATATAATTCTTCAGCTTGCAGGAATTCAGAGACACACAATTATCAAAATAACTGGAACAAAGTTGTGATGGATAATTTTATGTGTCAGCTTAGCTATACCATGGCGCCTACCTATTTGGTTAAACACTATCCTAACTGTCTCTCTGAAGGTATTTTCTAGGATTTTTAGTAGGCTGGCTAAAACAGGCTGAAGAAGGTCCTGTGACAGTAAGAAGCTGTAGATTGAAAGATTTCCCGAAAGCAGTCATATGAGGTAGCAGAGAGACAAGGTAAAATTCATACAGAAACAGGACCAGAAGAAAATAAAACAAGAACTAATGGTAGACAGCCAAATAAGTGTGCCTTCCTAGTAGATTTTTTAAACTTATAATGAGAAGATTTTTTTTCACATGTTACATTGATAAGTTCTATTTGGTAAGTCATCACCAGTTTTACAGTCAATCAGTGCTAAGAAGTAAAGCAAGGTTGATAAAAATCTTAGTTTATCTTAGAAGGGCTATGTTATAACTCATCTAATGATGTAGTCTTCCAAACTAAGAAACTTAATAGGCCTGTAATCATGACTCACCCATAACTATCCCCTGGTAGAAATTCCAAAGAATGGTCTGGAAAAATCAGATACACTCTACATGCAAGTTTGAACCTCAGCATTGTTGAAGGAAACTGAATAGTAGAACTAACAGTGCTGATATCTTAGGGCAAAATTTGTCAGATCTAGGTATGTGTTTCTAGTCTAGAAGTTTATTTTAAAAAAGCTCTTAGAAAGAGTAGTGTCTTAATGACTTAGCATCAACTTAACAAAGGGTCTGATCCTATAGGGACATTTTGCCTGTTGGCTAGAGTACCTTCCAAATCCTGGATTAAAAAAAAACAAAAAAATAGATTTGGTTTTTAATACCCTTTTTATTTACAAAACCAAGATGTCCCAGGAATCCTAGTACTCCAGTCTTGCAAGTAATATCTTCTAGACACTACTTTTCATAGACAGATGGAACGTAAACATTCTCTGTCACACCAAGGGACCTAAATTTTAAAGCTAAACATATGGATATGGGAACCTAAGACTTGCTGGAGAAAATTTACATCAATTTTCAGGTCTGTACAAGATCTATTTTCACATCATTATCTAATTCTTATTTTTTTGCCCAACCGAGTATATCTTAACTGATGTTTTATTATTAATGTACAGTCTTAATGAATACAGTAGATTTAAGAAAATATTGATAATCGCTACTATGCATTTAGGTAGTGTTTGCTAAAATATCTATCTGAAAAGTCCAGAGCTGGATAAATGTATGTCTTAACTCATGTGTTATGTTAGGAAACTCTTTTCCAACCTTTCCTACCCCTTCATAATAAGCCTGTTTTCCCTCCCCTCCAAAAATCAACTATTAGTCTTTCCTTTTTCCTTTCTCTTCTCTTTTATGTTCTTGTTGCTACTATTCATTTTGCCTAGAATTGTTTTCTTATTATTGTATGTCACTTTCAATTCAGAATAACTCCTTGAAGATTCTGCTTTTTATGCTTGGTGTCAGCCTCAATGACCTAACATTGCGTTACATACATATCTATACAACCTAAGTAGAATTGGAATTGACCATCAGATTCTGTGTATTCAGTTTGTGGCAGCCTGTCACAAATGCCCTACAAATAAAGTGGCTTGTATTTCATGAGTTCTGCCAATCACATAAACCACGAATGAATCTTCCAGACACAGCTATTTGTAAGGCTGTTTATGAAGAGGAATAGACTAGATCTTGAAGATTATATGTGGATACAAGCTCTCATTGTGAGGTGGAAATATGTGTAATGCTCTATGAATCATTATTAATCATGATAGAAATAATAGCACTACCATCCAATGATACAATAGCAGTAATGACTCCGTTAATTCTTTGCAACTTAAAGTGACTCATTCCATTCTCAGAATAGCTAATAAATACTTGTTAAATATGTGTTAATTTAGCCTACTGATAAAAAGTGCTATATAAATGTACAATAATCAAATAACAATAGCAGTACTCTCTGTTCACAAGTTAATGAATAATGAACTCCTATGGAAAAAAAAAACTGACTTCAATCTTAAGGTTTTAAATTAGACTTAGACTTCTTTGTTTTTGTTTTTGTTTTAAATTCAAGGTAAAAAGTAAAAATTAGTTTTTATACTCAAGTGCAATGCATTAAAAATTGCATTTTCACACTTTGGAATTGGGGACTTAACTGCTACTGAAAATGGCATTAATATGATAATGATATGTTAAAGAGAATCTTTCATTCCTTGTTTCCTCTTGCCTAAGAGTAATAAATTTCTTTACTTTTCCTCTCTATTTTGTCTAGGCAGTAGCCTCAAATCTTTAAAGGATTCATTGATACAGTGATCATTAGACTGTTCTAAACATATTGGCAGCTTGAGCCAAACCCCAATCTGATATACATTCTTTGAGTCTTTAGCAGAATCAAAGATGAACGAGACATTGTCAAGAAGTTTATCATCCAGAGAAAGGAAGAAAGAGGAGTCTGAGATATCGCTGGATTTTTTTCTGTCAGAGAGGCCCTATTTATTATTCTCTGAAATATTAGATAGTATCTCTTGCCTTTCCCCTCAAGTTCTTTACACCCCACAGGTGGTCTGGAGCTTTCACTTTCCAGACATAGACATCTTGCCCTCTGCTTTTCTCCCTCTTCTTTCCATCTCTTTATTGCTTAAATTGACCTAACTGCTTCCTTAGGAAACCACGGTCCTTTTTTAGGAAGTAAAAGTGCAGAGAAAATTATTGGACAAACAAAGACTTGTCCTTGGCCAATAAGATGAAGAAAAAAGCAAGAAACTCTTATAAAAATAATGTTTCTCTGTAACTCATGAATAACTCAAAAAACAGTGATCCATAGTGAAAATTTAAGGGCTTGGAGTGCCTGGATCCAAATAGCTGCTCTACCAATTATTGCTTGAATGAACTTGGACAAGCAAAAATATGTCCTAATAGGTTTTTGGTAAATATATAATATACATGCATATGTATATACACATATGTATAGTTTAAATACTACATATTATTGATGAATTTAATAATTGAATAAAAGAATATATGAATCCACTAAATGTCATAATGAATATAATGGTATATAAATATATATCATTAAATGACTGATAATGAATATAATAATGAACTTAGTAATACCTAACTCATAGGACTATTGCACAATTTGGAGAATTAATTATATATTAAATCCCCAGCACACTATCACATGATAATTTCACAATAAAAATTTGCTATGATTTTTATTATTACTGTTATCCTGGCCTGGCTTTTCAATTTATTTTCTAACTAGCTAACAAATGGACTCTTAAAAATCATTTATTTTCATGAATAGCCATTTTTTAATGAATTTGATGGCTACACAATAGAACATTTACTGTAATCACTTTACTCAAATTAGGCATATTTTCTGTTGGGTTCTGTTCTCTAAATATATGTATAATTACATTTGATAGTGAAAATACATTCTTTTTATGATGAGATGTATAAAATATTATTTTGAGAAATAGAAAGCCACAAAGTAAATATATTATTTTTAACTCTGACTATACATTAGAGTCAAAGAGGAGGGGTTTTTTTTGTTTGTTTGTTTTAATGACCACACCCACGGCATCTGGAATTTCCTGGGCCACCAGGGATTGAATCCGAGCCAAAGCTGTGACCTATGCCAGAGCTGTGCCACACCAGATCCTTTAACCCACTTTGCTAGACTGGGAATTGAACCTGTGTCTCTGCAGCAACCTAAGCCACTGCAGTCAGATTCTTAACCCTTTGTGCCAAGCAGGAACTCTAAAGAGGAGTTTTTTTTAAAAATACAGATGACCAGGCCCTATCACCTGACAAGGAACATGTTAGAATGTGAATCAAAAAAAGTTTTTGTCACTTCATAAAAATACACATAAAGAATAATACAGTGTCCCAAAAGAGCAATAAGTCTGTGCTCGACCTAACCATTTTCATTAATTTTTTATAACCTCTCTAGATATTTCCACTGTACAGCCAGAAGTAAGAAAACCCATGAGTATATGTGATTATATCACAGAATCTAAGTTCTGAAAGTGATTTTACAGATTATCTACTTAAAATATATCTGTAACACCGACTCACTCAACATATGTTCTAGCCCCTTTAACTGAAGAGCTCAGAAAACAGAAAATATTTGTTGCTTTTTCACATTCTGATCTTTCAAATATTTAAAACAATTAACTTCTACTTTGCTTACCAGAATTTTTTTCACAAGGCTAAGCATCCCAAACTCTTTCTAGTAACATTTACCCAGATAACTCTTTTATTTTTTCAGTTGGCACTCAAAACTGAATGCTGAGCAAAGACTTACTTTCATCCTATGTATTCTTTGTCCACCAGATCAGTCTGGAACATGTAATTTTAAGGTCCCTACAACTGTCGTTACAATTCATAAATCCTGATGCTAAGTAGCATAGTGACTATATTAATTACCTATTACTGAATATCAAACTATCCTTAAAACAAAGCAGGTAAAAACAGCAACATGTGTAATAAATGACATTACTTTAAAATGACAGATCATTACTATATCACACAATTTCTGAAAGTAAGGAATTAAGTAGGGGAATTAAACTCTATCCCTTGAATGGAGGAATATAAAAGCATTTGTGCATATAATTTTTAAATTACCACATTAATGATCCAGAATAGGTACAACTGCTCTTTTTATACACAACTAAGGCACTTTATTATTTGTATATGTATTTTTACAAGGTCATTGAAACCTTTTTTGATTCACATCCTAACATTTCCTTTCTTCCACAACATCATGTTCCTTGCATATTTGATAATCACACATTGTATATATTTATCCAAGCTGTAAATGAAGCTCTTGAGACAGATCCAAGCATGGCACTGTGACATGGTAATAAACCAGCTCTCCAAGATGACACTAATTCATAGTGCAAAATGTACTATCATTTACAAGTTTGTCCTATATAATCACATTATCTTCATCTCCAAAGGGATAACTTCGCATTCTGGTAAAGCATTGCTCAGATTTACAAATAATATGTTCACCAGGTTTTCTCTCAGCTCTGGTTCAGAAATATCATAAAAGGAGAAGGCCGGGCTTCCTCTTTTCTCTTAATAAATGAAGCATTATGTTTTTGTCATAGAAACATCTGTGGCAATTGATTCTGAAATACACCTTCCACTCTGATCAGTTTCAACTTTCTGGCATTGTTCCCATTTCCCATGAATTCTCAGACATCCTCAAGCTGGCTTGTGCATTTTTTTGTAATTATCTTTAGAAATTGAAATATAACATCTGAGAAAGAATTAGCCTGTTTAAAGCCAATGAGTCAATTTTTTAAAAAGTATTATGTTTTCATATATTTATTTTAGCGGTTTCTGCATGCTCTTTCATAAGTTTCCTTTCTCATTTATAAGAATGTTTCTTGTTTTGTTAATCATCAGGTAATATATAATCAAGTGGAAATCAGCCTAGCACAGGACTTGAAACAAACAAGTAAAAATGATAGTTTATTTTTTTGCTTTCCACTGTGATAATAATGTTGATTTCTACTTTTAACAGTATATCATCAGAACATCAAATAAAATAGGAAATCTTATCAGGATGATAATAAGGAATTATTTTTATCTAGAAAAATATTCTAAGTATGACTTTTAGCTTCCAGAAGTTAAGGCATTTTAGGAGTTTTAGAGGTAAGATAGTCAAATTTGAAAAATCAGGAAGATTCAAATTTAGGTTCTAAATTCCCAAAGTAAAGTCTGAAGTCCAGTTTCCAAGAGAACCCTTTCTACAAAGATTTTATAAATATCTTCTTATGGCAATAAATTCACCAGTGTGAAGTGATACATTATTATAGCTTTGAGTTACATTTCTCAAACCATTTGCGATGTTGAAAATTTTTTCTTACGCATTTTTGGCATCTGTATGTCTTTTTGGGAGAAATGTCTACGTAGATCTTCTGTTCATTTTTTCATTTTTTGATTCAGTGTTTGTTTTTGGTATTGAGCTGTATAAGGGTTGTTTTGTTTTGTTTTGTGTTTGCTTCACTCATGGCATGCAGAAGTTTCCAGACCAGGGATTGAACCCACACCACAGCAGCAACCAGAGCCACTGCAATGACAATGCCAGATGCTTAACTTGCTGAGCCACATGGAAACTCCTGTTTATAGTTTAGTTTGCTATGCAAAAGATTTTAGATCACATTTGTTTATTTTTGTTTTTATTTCCATTACTTGAGGCAATGGATCCAGAAAGACATTGCTGCTGTTTATATCAAAGAGTGTTCTGCCAATGTTTTCTTTTAGGAGTTTTGTAGTATCTGATCTTACATTTAGGTCTTTAATCCATTTCGAGTTTATTTTTGCATGTGGTGTTAGAGAATGTTTTAATTTCATTATTTTACATTATTTCTATTTGTATAGATCTTTGGTATACCAATATATGAAGCATTAGAAAATTCAAATTTGATCCCCCTCTAGGACTAAGTATTCTTGTTATCTTGGTTCCAGAATACAGCTCTAAATCATCCTCAGCAATCTTCAGCATCAATGTACATAAAAACAACTGACCAAACAAACAAAAACCAAGATCACATGAATTCAAGCAAAAGTAACAATGAAGAAAAGTAAGAATTTAAATTTTGGCTCTACTTTCATCCCTAAAGGTATTGAAACACAGCATACGATAGAAAACAAATTCATTTTGCATTGTTGACTGAAGCAGAGTTGAGACACTCAGTGCAGATATGAAATTTGCTCCGACAGATCTGGAAGCACTGGTTCATCAATTAAAAATTAAGTGATATACAGTAGCAAAAATTGAAAAATGCTATATTCTTCATCTAGAGATTTTCTTATTATTGTTCCTGTCTTCCTCAAATATCTTTATCTCAGTCTGATTTTCCATAATTCTAACACCATTGAGTGCAGTGAGTGCTACTGTAGGATAAGGTAACACTGTTTGGGAAAAAATTCCCATGCTACATAGGGAAATACTTTTTAAGATTGCCTAGAAAATAGTCCCCCCCACACACAAACCCTTAAGAAATGCCATGAAACATTAATGATAATGCAACACACTAATTATTTCAATGGAGACATAATATTTCCTGGGAAGAAATATATTTATTTCCTAAAATATACCTCAGGGTATATATTCATAATAGCAGCCATCAGAAGCAAAACAAAACAAAAAATAAAAACAGGAAACAGGATTTAACCTGTTATTAAAACTTTCCTGAGAAGAAATGAGTTGTGAATTGTCTTTTACAGTATGCAGTGAAGTCCAGAATATGAAAAATAACTTAATTTCCTGTTTTTATATTTAAGAATTCAAATTTAAATATAGAGTTATATGGAAAGGATGGGTTCATTTGCTGAAGAAACTCTCAATATTGGATGAACTGTTCTTCTCAATTCTTTCATATAATATCCCTGTGGTTATTTATGCTTACTCTCATTCTACGGATATTTTCTTCCTTATTTTCTCTCACCTCATTGAGAGTTCTTGAGCACAGAGAAGGTTGTATTCAGTATTTTGTATCTATGACCATGCCTGGCAAATAATAGCTATTGGTGAAAACATTTTTTCAAGTAAATGAGTGATGAAAATAAATTTACTATACAAAACAACTAATATACAAAAATAATTACTTGGTGCATGGGTTAGATTACTGGATATTTATTTCCAATTAATGTATTTTCCATTTATTTTCAGCAACTGGCTAAGAAGTAATTTTCATGATGATGGTAAAAGTATGAAAACAGTGACATTCAGGTAAAACTGAAGTTGATATTTTGAGAAAATTTAAACAAAGGAGAGTAAATGAAAATTGAATAAAAAACAGAGGGACATGTCTTTCATAACGAAGCTGATGAAGCACTTGAATTTTATCTGGGTAGTTAGTAAAATTATATGTTGTTAGCAGCCATGTTAATTTGAATTAATGTTATTTATTAGCTCTGTCCAAAAACCATGACAACTCTACGGATAATCTAGGCAGGGAGAAAAGATCCAGGAGGTCAAGAAATATTTGGGCCAGGGGAAATGTGGGGTTGGAGGGATAAATTAGGGATTGTGATGGACATATACACACTACTATATATAAAATAGATGGAGAATAAGGAACCTACTGTAGAGCACAGGGTAATCTACTCAATACTGTTGAACAACCTATATATAGTAAAATAAGCTGAAAAAGAACAGATATGTGTTTATACATAACTGATTTACTTTGCTTTACACCTGAAACTAACACAACCTTCTCTTCTGTCAACTATACTACAATGAAATTTATTTTTAAAAAAGAGAAGAAATATTTGGGTAAAAGCTTGGAGGTTAGACTAAACAGCAACACAGAACCACCTTTATCCTTGTGACCTGGAAAAGATGTTTCAGGTTAAATAGGCCGGGCTAATGTCTAGCACCACATTATTTTCCTAAGGAATATGGAGATGGCATCTCTTCTTTAAATATAGAACAA
Organism: Sus scrofa; assembly: GCF_054392235.1. Classification (NCBI taxonomy): domain Eukaryota; kingdom Metazoa; phylum Chordata; class Mammalia; order Artiodactyla; family Suidae; genus Sus; species Sus scrofa. Next base: position 31,635,786 of record NC_139393.1, read on the forward strand.
GCCCCTATTCCTTATTCTTATAGCTCCATTGAGAAAAAAACAGAATTCCATAATATATTCTAAGGCAGTGATTCACAACCAGGGGTGGGTTTTGCTCCACTAAAGGAACATTTGGTGGTATTTGGAGACATTTTTGATGTTCACAACAGGGATGATGCAGGTAGAAGCCAAAAATGCTGCTCAATATTTTATGATACACAAGGCAGCCCCCTGCCCCTACCCCTGATGACAACATAGTACCAGGTCCAAAATAGCAATAGTAGTAAGGTTGAGAAAACTTGTTTAAAGGTAAATGTCTGACTATAGCTAATTATGTAAGTTACATAGTATATAACATATATTATATTAATATAAGCCTATAAATAATAGTATAATATTTCCTTATCCACAGATAAAATATAGCTGCTTATCTAAGTGGTTTGAATCAAACTAGCTAAGTCAATTGCTCTATGGAGACATGGCTTTAAAGGTGATATCATTACACCTACAGCTGCATACTTGTTAAATTGTCATCCTGCCAATGCCTTCTTTTGAAAATAAAACAAAAATCTGTTTTTGGATTTGGTTCCCTGCCAGGAATATAATCTTGATTAAACTAGCAGCTTCTTTTCTCTTCGAAATAAGACAATGTTTCTACGCAGTTGAGAGTGAATCACCTTAGGGATTAGTCATCCAAAAAAAAAAGTATTATAATCTCTTTAAAGTTAAAGCATAGTGTTAAATATATAGCAGCTTGCCATCCCACCCACCTTGTCGTTAGTGAAGATAGAAAGACATTTTAAAGCAGGAGGCAATAAACACCACCTGCTTTTAAAGTACAGGGTTCCTGACATTTGCATTTCTGTTTGTATTTAAAGTCTGATATCCACATTGAATTATGTTGGTATTTGAAAACAGACTGACTTTTAATGTAGTATATCAACTTCAAAAATGTAAAGAAATCAGATGTTACATATTTTCACATCTAGTAAATATCTGCAAAATTAAACACCAAAATATTAGAACTGGTAATCAAGGAATCACAGAATTATGGCTGTGTTTTAAACATGAAATTTTCCATATATTAATAAATGTTTTGCTATAATAAACTATCAGAGGCCATTCTTTAAAAAGCTTAGTGTATTCTATAAATTCAGGTCATTATGATGATTTATAAAATCAAAACTGATTACAAAATATACTTTCACTCTGTTTTCTTCTCTTGAAATGTACCATGAATATTTGTTCTTCTCTCTCTCCACACCCCATACTGCCTCACACCACTACCATATACACACAAACACAAGCTTTAAATATTTTGTGGCTACATTCTATTTATAGATACTTTATTGAATTGGTCCCCTATTATTGGACATTTTTGTTGTTTCCAAAATTTTCACTCAAATATAACACGTCAAAGAACATCCTGACATATCTAGGCCTATATCTCTATCTATATCTCTAATCTTTGTATATTTTCTTAGACTAATTCCTAAAAGTACACAGCAGAGTTAAAAGAAAGCACTTTTTAAAAAAATATTATTATTATTATTATTATTTGCTTTTTAGGGCTGTACTTGAGGCATATGGAAGTTCCCAGGCTAGGATTCCAATCAGACCTGCAACTGATGACCTATACCACAGCCACAGCAACACAGGATCTGAGCCATGTCTGTAACCTACACCACAGCTCAAGGTAATACTGAATCCTTAATCCACTGAGCAAGGCCAGGGATTGAACCTGCGTCCTCATTGATACAGTTGGGTTCATTACCACTGAGCCACAATGGGAACTCCCAGGAAAACACTTTTTAAAGTCTTCTGGCACACAGGGACAAATTGCCCTCCTGAAATATTTACTTTTACTGGATTGTAAATTCCTATGTTCAATCAGCGAGAGGGCTCAATTTTTCTTTTCACTAAAGTAATACATAAAATTTTCATATTTTAGCTATCTGATCATATGATGCTAGTATATATGTATATGTATGTATGTATGTATATATATATATATATATATCCATATATATGGATAAAATACTCCTTAATACATACTCAAAGATTTTTATTCCAATGAACAATAAAATTAGATGTGCAACTCACACTATTGTGTATAAATTCAACCAGAGAATGACTATGACTTTTGAAAGGCATAACCTTGACAACTGCTGTATCATCCTTCAGGTTCCTCTGGTTTTCTCAAGAATCCTCTTTTATCCAATTCATCTGCTTTTGTATAGGATCTTAAGTGATATTCAGTACTGTAGAACATTACTTACAGGTTCCAGTGAATAGATGCTTTCTGTGAAATAAAATATCTAGAAACATGGTTCTATTGTCCAATGTGGATGATTGATACGTAATAAAAACCAAAGACAAAATGTTCTGAAATTAAAAATGTGTCTTTCATTTGAGAGGAAGTGAAGTTTAACTGGCATTTATCTGAATAGATAATCAAGAAAAAGCAAAATAAAAGTCACCAAAAATAAAGACTAGAAGAAATAAAAACAAATACACATTTCTAACAATAAATTCAAATATACGCCTCATTAAAAGAAGGCAGCATTTTTTTTTTTTACAAGTGAAACTTTTCATTTCTTCATCTCTAAATATAGAGCAGGTGTTCCTGTAGTGGCGCAGCAGAAATCTATCCGACTGGGAACAGTGGGGTTGCAGTTCGATCACTGGCCTTACTCACTGGGTTGAGGATCCAGCATCGGCATTGGCATGAGCTGTGGTGTAGGTCACAGATGTGGCTCAGATCCTGTGTTGCTGTGGCCCTGGCATAGGCTGGCATCTGTGGCTCTGATTAGACCCCTAGCCTGGGAACCTCCATATGCCACAGGTGTGGCCCTAAAAGGCAAAAATAAATAGCAACAATATATAAATAAGTAATATTTATGAGTGCTCAAACTTTTCAGCATAATCTCATTAACTATGTAAAATCTGGATCCTCCATTAGTCTAATTTACCTAATAGACTATGGCACTTTAATTGTTAGATGGTTGTTTAAGCCTTGTTTCAAGCATACAACTATTTCCTAACACAGATTGCTAAGCTTTTATCATTTTATCCATCTCTGCATTTTTCTGGGGTTCTAACAAATCTCCAAGAATGTTAAACACTCATTCTTTCCAATAAGGCTGTGGAGTTACATCTGTATCAATGTAACCAGACATACTCAATCATCATCATCACATTTACACTCTACATTTACAATTAACAAAGTTATTTCATAGACTTTAATTCATCAGATCATCAAAATACCCATGGGAGTCAAGTTACTTGCTCTATTATATTTTTCCTTATACAGATAGAAAAACTAAAACTAAAAGAGGTGGAATTGGTTAAGACTGAAAAATGTGATGTCATTTATTCAGGTATACATGGTCATTATTGCTAAATTCATCACCTTGTGGGATTACTTGCTTAAACCTCATTGCACACAGTTTATTTCCATGTACATATAAAAACTATCATTACAAGTTTCTGTTACTGTTTCTGCTTTACACAACCAATTACATGTGTGAGATAAACCAATCAACATGACAACTTTTTTTAGTGTTTTAATATAAGAATTGACCACACCACCTTTTCCCACCATTATTTTATCTTCTAACATGATCTATAAAACTAGAATAATTGGGGATGGTATAAGCCATCAAATACACTCAGCAGTCTTGTCATATTCATTTGACATGACATTGATCTAGAGAGCTGATGATCACTCCATTTCCCAGAGCTACCATGAACAGAGAATCCATCGTTTCATGGCTGTCATCAATATGATTAATGACATTAATACGATTCATCATTTCACCAATATGATGTAAACAATGAGCTGATTTAGTCAATTGAACAAACAAAACATATTAATTACATTTTTATCAATGAAACCAAACAACCAGTTGAGATACAATGTTAACTTTTTAAACAACTGCACAACTGCTTTTTTTTTTTTTTTGTCTTTTTAGGGCTTCACCCATGGCATATGGAGGTTCCCAGGCCAGGGGTCCAATCAGAGCTGTAAGCTGTAGCCACTGGCCTATGCCAGAGCCACAGCAACATGGGATCCAAGACGTGTCTGTGATCTATACCACAGCTCATGGCAATACCGGATTCTTAACCCAGTGAATGAGACTAGGGATTGAACCCACATCCTCATGGATGCTTGTCAGGTTCGTAAACTGCTGAACCACGATGGGAACTCCTAAACAACTGCTTTGAAATCATGTAGGGCACAGCTTAATTTGAGATTATTTTACTTGAAATACCCTATGTATCTATCTAATATTAAGACATTTTTCATTGTAAACATATTAGAACAAAATATTTTATTTATATAGATCTATAAAACATTTTCAATCATTTTAATCATGTATATTTCATTTTCTAGTGGCATTTGTTTATCTCAACAACTTAATACTCTTGTGCACAAAACTAATGTGTATATGTTCGTGTGTATAGATATACTGATGTATAGATATCTATACATAGAGAAAGGAGAGAGGCAAAGAGTATTTTATATTTAAGGTAGAATGTAAATCAGATACCTATAACATGTACTTTCAAATATAGTCATTTTAAATACTAGTATAATTAATTAAAATATACATATTTTCTTATAAAAAGATGAGCCAGTATTTCTGTCAGGTTTTTAGTTGCTTCTGAGATTATGGTCAATCTCTAAGGGCAAGATACTTAAAGAGAGAACACACATGTGAAGTGTCAATCATAGAAAAGAAACTTAGGTTTTATAGTAAAACCATGTATTACTCCTTACAAGTACTCCATTCACAAATATACATGTGGATGCTATATTTTTTTCCCTATTCAACTCACATCAGCAATGCAAGAAAACTCATTTGAGTAAAATTGGGAAAAAATAAAATATAACAAGTGCTACTGCAATCAAGAAATTTTATTTGGGGAAAGGATAAATATGTATTAAAAGAGTTTGGAAAAAAGGGGTCTATTTTTATACATAAAAAACACCCCTGGAGTTCCCATTGTGGTTCAGAGGGTTAAGAATTGGACTACTGGAGCAGAGCAAGATGGAGGAGGAGTAAGATGTCGTGTTCACCTTCTCCCACAAACACATCGAAAAAACACATCTACATGCAAAACAACTTGCATAGAACATCAGTGAATGATGGCAGAAGAACTTAATCCTCCAAAAAGAGCAAGAAACTCTTGACAAATAGAACAAAAGAAAAAGAGAGAGAGAAAAGAATAAGGATGGGAAAGTATTCCTGAGAGGGAGCAGTGAAGGAGAAAAGGACCCCACATCCTGGGAAGCCACCTAACTGATGGAAAGATCAGCCAAGTCGGAAGGACCTCAAAATCTCTGAGAAAAGTGCAGCAGTTGAACTGAGGACAGCAAAGCAGAGTGAGAGCCACACAGATCATCTGAACCACTGGCCAGGACACCACAGCCTGAGATGCTCAGGCGGGGGCTGGGTGCTGAGACTCAGGCTCCAGAGGTCAGTCCATGGGAGATGACTGGGGCTGTCTATGTGGGGACAGCCTGAGGGGCTAAGGAGAAGTGTGCCACTGATGGGGGAGCAGTAGACCATGGGCTGGGGAGGGGAACTCCACTGCAGAGGGAACCAGGGAGAAGGTCCATACCCGCAGGAGAGGCAAGGTGCCATTGTTGGGAACGGTTAGTGGAAGAGGGGTGGATGCCATAGGAAACTCCACGCACCAGAGTGTGGTCATGCCTGCGGGCTCTCAGAGGGTAGGGTGGCTCTGGCGCAGGCTACTGGGGACAAGAAGCCTCTTGCTCATTTAGGGGAGATTGGGTGCTCCTTGTGCAGGCTACAAGTGGCCAGGCACCTCTTGTGTGGGCTAAGGGCATCAGGGGGCTAAGTGTGACCTGGTGCCTCTTGCGTTATCTACAGGTGGCAGGTACAGACCATGGAAGTCCTCTAGGAAGCCAGAGGGAGGTGTGTCTTGTCACCACTGGGGGCCTGTCAGTGGGCTACACCTGTGACCCCAGTCACCTCAGGGGTTGGCAAAAAAGAAAAAAAAGAGGGCACTGCAACCAAGCACTCCCCTGGGAACACACCCGCCCTGCAGCTGCCACTGCCAAATGCTCTGAGTGGCACGCAGACACTTAGTCACTGTCCCTTCCCAAGACCCTAAACTAGGAGCAGTTGGTACAGCACCTCGTGTGTGGGCTAAGTGGGACAGGGTGCTTCTTGAATGGTCTGCAAGCCACAGGGGCAAACCACTGCAGTTATCCCTGACTCTAGAGGTGAGGTGAGCATGGCCTACCAACACTGGGGATATCTGAACAAAAATCATTTGCAGCCCCAACCACCTCAGAGGGCATCACAGAGAAGGACATTGCAACAACACTACCTGTTGTTGCTCTCGGGCCCTTGGGAGCACAGCCATCCTGCTGCTGCCACTGCCAAACACTCTGGGCAGTGCTCAGATGCTTGATCACTGTCCCTTCCCAGGAACCTGCAACTAGGAGCAGCTTGTACAGCACCTCCTATGGGGCTAAACAGGAGGAGGTGCTTCTGGAATGGTCTACAGGAGGTGGAGGAAAACTACCACAGTTATCTCTGGCTCCAGAGGTGGGAGTGGCTCACCACCACTAGGGGTCTGTGAACAGGCACCACTTGCAGCCCCATTCACCTCAAGGGAACCACAGAGGAGGGCATTGTGACCGAACTCTATCTGTTGGTGCTCTCTCACCCCTGGGAACACACCCGCCCTTTTGTTGCCACTGCCAAGTGTCCCAGGCAGTAAACACACACCTGATCTCTGTCACTTCCCAGGATCCTGCAACTGGGAGCAGCCTGTACCGCACCTCCTAGGGGGGCTGAGTGAGACAGTTTGCTTCATGCAAGGTCTACAGGTGGTGAGGGCAAACCACCATGGTTATCACTGACTCCAGAGGCAGTCATGGCTTGCTCCCACTAGGGGCCCCTGAACAGGCACCACCTGCGGTTCCAATCACCTCAGAGGAGGACATTGCAATTGAACACTAGCTGTTGTTGCTCTCACTCCCCTGGGAACTTACTCACCCTGCTGCTGCTTCTGCCAAATGCTCTGGTCACCTTGTAGTTCTACCTAGAGCTCATTAGAACTTCCCAGGGCCCTGCAACTAGGAGCAGCCTGTGCCACCTTCCTGCAGGTCCTTGCTGCTGTTGAGAGCCCAATGACCAGGCACTGAATACTGGCCCTACCCATCACCTCGTTCTCTCTGAAAACACACTGAGCATCCTGGGAATAACAGCCTATTCACACTGAAGAAAGAGACAGCAAATATTCAAAATCCCACACCAAAAAAAAAAAAAGTAACTCCCCAAAAAAATACAAAGGGGTATACTTGCATAGAAGTAGCCTTATAAGACTACAGTTTGGCTTCCCTGAACTCACAGAAAAAGAAAAACACAAGCACGATGAAAAAGCTCAGAAACCAGTCCCAGTTAAGGGAATAGGGAATTCACCTAAAGCAGTCAACAATGAAACAGACTCCTGAAATCTGACAGACATTGAGTTCAAAAGGGAGATAGTGAAAATACTGAAGGAATTAAGAGAGGATATGAACAGTAATGCATATTCCTTTAGAAAAGAACTAGAAAATATAAGGAGGATCCAAGAAAAACTAGAAATTTCATTTGCAGAGATACAAACTGAGCTAAAGGCAATTAAGAGCAGAATGAATAATGCAGAGGAACGAATTAGAGACGTGGAAGATAGACTAATGGAAATCACCCAATCAGGGCAGCAGACAGAAAACCAAATAAAAAAAAGGTTGAAAGCAATGTAAGAGACCTATGGAATAATATAAAGCAGGCCAATCTATGCATAATAGGAATTCCAGAAGGAAAAGATAAAGAAAAGGGGATTGAAAATATATTTGAAGAAATTATGATTGACAACTTTCCAAATCTAAAGGGTATTTATATCAAGATACAGGAAGCACAGAGGGCCCCAAACAAGTTGAACCCAAACAGGCACACAACAAGACATATTATAATAAAAATGGCAAAAGTTAAAGCTACAGAGAGGATTCTAAAGGCATCAAGAGAAAAGCAAAGAATTAATTATAAGGGAACCCCCCATAAACATATCAGCTGATTTCTCTACAGAAACACTACAAGCCAGAAGGGAGAGGCAAGATATATTTAAAGTGCTGAAAGGAAAAAGAATTGCAAACTAGAACACTTTATCCACCAAGAATATCATTTAAAATAGAAAGGGAAGTAAATAATTTCCCCCACAAACAAAAGCTAAAAGAGTACAGCAATACTAAACTCCTTCTAAAATAAATACTGAAATGGCCTAAATTAAAAGAGAAAAAGAAAAAGAAAAAAAGAAGAATTAGGGTGGATGAAACCGCAATCAGAAAGCAGTCACTTAAATAAGCCAGCATACAGATCAAAACATGAAGATGTTGGAAAAAAAAGACATAAAAATCATACAATGTGGGGAAGGAAAGTAAGAAAATATAGATTCTTTTTTATTTTTATTTTTATTTTTTTGTCTTTTTGCCATTTCTTGGGCCGCTCCTGCGGCATATGGGTGGTTGCCAGGCTAGGGGTCTAATTGGAGCTGTAGCCGCCAGCCTACGCCAGAGTCACAGCAAAGCAGGATCCGAGCCATGTCTGTGACCTATGCCACAGCTCACGGCAACGCCAGATCCTTAACCCACTGAGCAAGGGCTGGGACCGACCCCGCAACCTCATGGTTCCTAGTCGGATTCGTTAACCACTGCGCCACGACGGGAACTCCCGATTCTTTTTTATTTTAATGATGTGTTTGAACCTATATGACTATCAGGCTAAAGCAAGCAGATATAGGAAGGGGTTAACATACTCAAAAAACAGGGCAACTGCAAATCAAAAGCGAACATTACCTTCACAAAAACTGAAAAGTACTGAAGTATAAAACAAATGGAAACTATCCAACCAAAAAAAGAAAAAAAGGAAAGAGAAACAAATAATCAACTGGAACACAAGGTTTAAAATGGCAATCAATATGTATCTATCAATAATCACCTTAAAAAATGTCAGTGGAATGAAATACTCCAATCAAAAGACACAGAGTGGCAGATTGGATAAAAAAGAAAAAACCTCCAATCTGCTGTTTATAAGAAACTCATCTTAGCACAAAGGACACATATAGATTGAAAGTGAGGGGATGGGAAAAGATATTTCATGCCAAATGACAAGACAGGAAAGCAGGAGTTGCAATACTCATATCAGACAAAATAGACTTTAAAACGAAGGCCACAAAAAAAGACAAAGAAGGACACTGTTTAATGGTTACAGGATCCATTCAAGAAGAGGATATTAAAATCGTCAATACACACGCCCCTAATATAGGAGCACCCAGATACCTCCAACAAATACTAATAGACATAAAAGGAGAAATGGATGGGAATACAATCATAGTAGGAAACTTTAACACCCCACTCACATCAATGGACAGATCCTCTAGACAGAAAATTAATAATGCAACAGAGATCCTAAAGGACACAATAGAAAAGTTAGACTTAATCAACATTTTCAGGACATTAAATCCAAAAAAAAATCAGAATATACATTCTTCTCAAGTTCACATGGAACACTCTCAAGAATTGATCACATCCTGGGGCACAAAGCTAACCTCAACAAATTTAAGAGTCTAGAAATTATTTCAAGTATCTTCTCTGGCGAGAATGGCATGAAACTAGAAATCAACCACAGGAAAAGAAATGAGAAAAAAAACTCACTACATGGAGACTAAACAACATGCTACTAAAAAACCAATGGGTCAATGAGGAAATCAAGAAGGAAATTAAAAAATACCTCAAGACAAATGATAACGAAGACACAACCACTCAGAATCTATGAGATGCCACAAAAAGAGTGCTCAGAGGGAAACTGATTGCAAAACAGGCCTTTCTCAGAAAAGATGAAAAATTTCAAATCAGCAACTTAACCCACCACCTAAATGAATTTGAAAAAGAACAACAAACAAAACCTAAAGTCAGCAGAAGGAAGGAAATCGTAAAGATCAAAGAGGAAATCAATAAAATAGAGATTCAAAAAACAATAGAAAAAAATCAATCAATCCAAGAGCTTGTTCTGTGAAAAGGTATACAAAATTGACAAACCTCTGGCTAGACTCACCAAGAACGGAGAGAAAAAACCCAAATAAACAAAATAAGAAATGAAAAGGGAGAAGTCACCACTAATACTACAGAAATACAAAAAACCATGAGAGAATATTATGAATAATAATATGCTAACAAATGTGCAACCTAGAAGAAATGGACAACTTTCTAGAAACTTAAAGCCTGCCAAAAATGAATCAAGAAGAAATAGATCAAATGAACAGACCGATCACTAGAAATGAAATTGAATATGTCATAAAAACATTCCCTAAAAATAAAAGTCCTGGACCAGATGGCTTCACAGGTGAATTCTACCAAACATACAAAGAGGAACTTGTACCCATCCTCCTTAAACTTTTTCAAATGTTTGAAGAAGAAGGAACATTTCCAAAGACATTTTATGATGCCACCATCACCCTAATTCCAAAACCAGACAAAGACACCACCAAAAAAGAAAACTATCAACTAATATCTTTGATGAATTTAGGCACAAAATTTCTCAACAAAATTTTAGCCAACAAAATCCATCAACATATCAAAAAGATCATATACCACAACCAGGTGAGATTCATCACAGGTTCACAGGGATGGTTCAACATATAGAAATCAATCAACATCATACACCACATTAACAAAAGAAAAGTAAAAAAAAAAATGATCATCTCAATAGATGCAGAAAAAGCATTTGACAAAGTCCAACATCCCTTCATGATCAAAATCTTACTAAAGTGGGTATAGAGGGAATATACCTTAACATAATAAAAGCCGTTTATGACAAACCCACAGCAAACATAATACTCAATGGAGAAAAGTTGAAAGTCTTCCCACGAAAATCTGGAACAAGACAAGGATGTTGACTCTCACCATTGTTATTCAACACCTTACTGGAAGTCCTAGCCACAGCCAACAGACAAACAAAAGAAATAAAAAGCTTCCAAATAGGAAGAGAAGAGGTAAAACTGTCATTGTATGCAGATGACATGATACTATATACAGAAAACCCCAAGGACTCAACCCAAAAACTAGCTGAACTGATCAACAAATTCAGCAAAGTAGCAGGATATAAGATTAACATTCAGAAGTCAGTAGCATTTCTGTATACTAACAATGAAATATTAGAAAAGGAATACAAAAATACAACACCTTTTAAACTGCACCCCCAAAAATCAAATACCTGGGAATACACCCGACCAAGGAGGTAAAGGACTTATATACCAAGAACTATAAAACATTCATCGAGGAAATAAAGATATAAAGAAATGGGGAGTTCCCATCGTGGCACAGTGGTTAACGAATCTGACTAGGAACTATGAGGTTGCGGGTTTGGTCCCTGCCCTTGCTCAGTGGGTTAAGGATCCGGGGTTGCCGTGAGCTGTGGTGTAGGTTGAAGACGTGGCTTGGATCCTGCGTTGCTGTGGCTCTGGCGTTGGCCAGTGGCTACAGCTCCGATTAGACCCCTAGCCTGGGAACCTCCATATGCCACAGGAGCGGCCCAAGAAATAGCAAAAAGACGAAAAAAAAAAAAAAAAGAAATGGAAAGCTATTCCATGCTCCTAGATTGGAAAAATTAATATTGTAAAAATGGCCATACTACCTAAAGCAATCTACAGATTCAATGAAATCTCTATCAATTCATCCATGGCATTTTTCACAGAACTAGAACAAACCACCCAAAAATTTATATGGAACCACAAAAGATCAGAATTGCCAAAACAATCCTGAGAAACAAAAACCAAGCAGGAGGCATAACTCAGGCAATATTACAGACTTCAGGCAATATTACAAAGCCACAGTCATGAAGACAGTGTGGTACTGGTATCAAAACAGACAGACAGACCAATGGAACAGAATAGAGAACCCAGAAATAAACTTGGACACCTAGGGTCAATTAATCTTTGACAAAGGAGGCAAGAACATAAAATGGGAAAAAGACAGTCTACTCAGCAGGCATTGCTGGGAAACCTGGACAACTGCATGCAAATCCATGAAACTAGAACACACCCTCACACCATGCAAGAAAATAAACTCAAAATGGCTGAAAGACTTAAATATAAGTCAAGACACCATCAAACTCCTGGAAGAGAATATAAGCAAAACGTTCTCTGACATCAACTGTATGAATATTTCCTCATGTCTGTCTCCCAAAGCAACAGAAATAAAAACAAAAATAAACCAATGGGACCTAATCAAAATGACAAGCTTCTGCACAGCAAAGGAAACCAAAAAGAAAACAAAAAGAAATCTTACAGAATGTGGAGAAAATAGTTTCAAATGATGCAACTGACAAGGGCTTAATCTCTAAACTATACAAGCAACTAATGCAACTCAACAGCAAAAAAGCCAACAACCCAATTGAAAAATGGGCAAAAGACCTGAACAGACATTTCTCCAAGGAAGATATACAGATGGCCAACAGGCAAATGAAAAAATGTTCAACATCCCTGATTATTAGAGAAATGCAAATCAAAACAACCATGAGTTACCACCTCACACCAGTCAGGATGGCCATCATTCATAAGTCCACAAATCACAAGTGCTGGAGGGGGTGTGGAGAAAATGGAACCCTCCTGCACTGTTGGTGAGAATGTAAGCTGGTACATTGCTCCGCTATGGAAATCAGTATGGAGATACCTCAGAAATCTATACATAGAACTACCATATGATCCAGCAATCCCACTCTTGGGCATATATCCAGACAAAACTTTCCTTGAAAAAGACATGCACTCTCATGTTCATTGAAGTACTATTCACAATAGCCAAAACATGGAAACAACCCAAATGTCCATCTATAGACATTTGGATTCGGAAGATGTGGTACATATACACAATGGAATATTACTCAGCAATAACAAAGAATAAAATAATGCTATTTGCAGCAACATGGATGTAACTAGAGACTCTCATACAGAGTGAAGTAAGTCAGACAGAGAAAGACAAATACCATATGATATCACATATCTGGAATCTGACATAAGGCACAAATGAAACTTTCCATAGAAAAAAAAATCATGGACTTGGAGAATCAAGTTGTGTTTCCAAGGGGGAAGGGGAGAGAATGGGATGGATTGAGGGCTTTGGGTAAGTAGATGTAAACTATTACTTTTGGAATGGATTAGCAATGAGATCCTGCTGTGTAGCATGGAGAATTATGTCTAGTTACTTATGATGGAGCATGATAATGAGAGAAAAATGAATATATACATGTATGTGTATACATGGGTCACCATGATGTACAGAAAAAAAATTTGTATTGGGGAAATAACAATAAAAAAATTTAAATAAATAAAAATTTAAATAAATAAATTGACTACTATCCATGAGGATGTGGGTTTGATCCCTGGTCTAGCTCAGTGAATTAAGGATCTGGCAGATATGGCTTGGATACGGCATTGCTGTGGCTGCAGTAGGCCTGCAGCTACAACTCTGATTTGACTCCTAGGCTGGGAACTTCCCTATGCCATGGGTGCAGCCCTAAGAGGGGGGATTAAAACACACACACACACACACACACACACACACACACACACACACACATTTCTCTATACATTTAAAGTAACCAGACATTTTACATATGCTGCCACCTATTATAGTTGCCTTATTAATATATCTGACTTACCCGCATTATCTAAGGCATTTGTTCCCAACTTTATTACTTTAAATTACTAGTATCATAAAAAATGTGACTTGCCTGAAGTTTAAAACTAATTAGGGTCAGACTCTCAGATGTAGCTATGTCCCCTGGCCCCCAGTGAAATGTCTTCTATTTGTTTCCTATTGTCATGCCTCTGAATGCAGACCAAGAATCCCAATGATGGACTTCTGAAAATCACAAATAACAAGCAAGGCTAACTTTATATGTAAATTCTGCTTTCTTTGTAAGCCATGCATCACTGAACATCTGAAACACTGATTCAGATTTTACTCTGAATCTTATGCCTTAAAATCATGGTAGCAGTGTGAAAGACAAATAGGAAGAGTGCTAAAACAAATACAATAGGGAATTCAGAAAAAGCATTTTCATTAAATTGTTATTTTCCTTTTGAAATTCAGGATCAACTGATTTGTTCAAGATGCCTGAGCAGAAAACTAACATGGCCCAAGAAACACTAAATCACTGGATGATACTATTAATTTAAATAAAATTTCAGCAAGATGTACCCAGCAAATAATTAGATACATATTTTATACCTAAAATTAGGATGTTTGAGATGACCTCATTCAAATAGCATAAGATGGAACCAATACAAATATTTAGAGTAACTGTTTTTTTTTAAAGACACGGCTATACCTGTAGCATACGGAATTTCCCAGGCTAGCGGCTGTGACCTATGCCACAGCCACAGCAACACAGGATCCAAGCTATATATGTGGCTTATGCAGCTTGTGGCAAGGGTAGATCCTTAACCTACCAAGAGAGGCCAGGGGTCCAACCTGCATCCTCATGGAGACAGTGTCAGGTTCCTTTCCCGCTTAGCCACAATGGGATAGAGTAACTCTTGATGCAGTTTGCTGTTCCTAAAAGGAAATTTGCTTGAAAAGTAAATGTCAATTTTCTTTGGATAATTCTTTTTAATGTGTGCTGAATACTACAGAATTAAATACTATGTTTAAATACATTGTCATGATAAATCTTGAAGAAAATATATTGATAATTTTAGTATGTTTGGCAATAGATGAGGTTAAGATTTCTAATGGTTATTTATACATTGATTTTTTTTCAAACTACAACTTTTTTTTAAAGAATGTACTTTTGTTTGAAAAAAGCAACTTTTTTGACTAACTTTGGTCAATAAAATACAGGTCTCAAGATAGGTGCTTCAGTGAAACACTATGAGAAATCAGAAAAAAGTGACAGTTTTATATTTGCGCAATGTGATGGATAATTTGGCTTTTCAACACATTCAGTGAGGTAAATATTTCTCCAATAGTACTAAAACTTTCATTCCTGAGTTTACTCCCTGATTTTACTTTTTTTTAGACTTAGATTTCCTGAAGTGATGAGGTACACTGAAACCTTGATGGTAAAAATGCACTCTTATAAGTTTGTCAAAATCTGTAGAATGTACAACATCAGAGTAAGTCCTTAGGTAAACTATGATCTTCAGTTAACAGCAACGATGTTATCAATAATAGTATCAATGAGATGGTATCAATAATAGTTTGTCAGTTGTAACGAATAAACCACATTAATGAAAAACATTAATAATGAGGTAAATTGTGTGTGTGGATGTGGGGAGAAGGTATTTGAGAACTCTCGGTTCTTACTGTTAATTTTTTCTTAAAATCTAAAAATTCTCTAAAACTTCCCAAATTTATTAATTTTATTTATTTTTGTTCACACCTGAAGTATGCAGAAATTCACAGGCCAGAGATCAAACCTGTGCCACAGCAGTGATGGTGCTGGATCCTTAACACATTAAGCCACCAGGGAATACCTAGAAATCTCTTTCTTAAAAAATACAATATTGCAGTTTGAGAAATATAATTTGAACATTATTTTCACAATAAATTAATACATAGTATTTTTATAGTGCATTACTATTCATTTTTTAACTTACGTTTTCTGTTTTATAATAGGTGGGAGAGTGAAAAATGTGTTAATTTTCATTTGGGTTCCTAAATACTCTATTTTTAGTTTTTAATACATTATATAATTGTTAATATATAGGTTGTTCTTTGATTAATTTTTGGAAACTGTATTTTAAAAAATTAGGAAGATCATCTCAAAAAAAATTACATTTTTTTAAAAAGCCTTTTCTTTAAACATAAGCCCAGATACTAATATATAGTTTCTAAGTTTCTACCTTGCTATGCATATGCAAATACAGTGTTAAGTAGAACTGGTGCTGATGTTGACACAGTGTTTGAATCTACTTGATCAACCTAGACAATGAAAGAAGTCAATGCAGTCATCACAGAAGAGGACATTTAGGTACAAGGGTAGTGATGGGTATTGCTTCAGATCCTCTCATTTGAGCTATGGCTTCTGGTCTCTTCCTCGTGTGTCTGGCTCTGCAGCCCAGGCAGCCTTGCCTTGGTCCATTACTTCTGACATCTGAAGTGCTCTTAAATAGCTCACACTGCCTCAGTAGGAGTGCAGTAACTGCATTTCCATTGCTTCTGTTATTATTTTTTCCGTTTCTCTTTATAATTCTGTTTTGTTTATCTCTGAAATGGAAGGGATATTGAAAGCCTCAACTCTTCTGTGTAGCTCTACTGAAACTAGTCCTATAGACTATAGATATGCACTCTTGGTTGATCCTCTAAATCATCTAAACAGTTTTGAAGAAATATAGATTCATATGCTTTATACAAGGCCAAATGAATCAATCATTTCCAAGGTGGGACTTAGAAACCTCCATTTCGATAAATACCTATATGTGACTAATTGGAACTCATTGCCTGGGAATGTAATCAACCACATTATGAGACTATCATGAACATGTGTTTGTATGATTACTATCCTAAAACTCTATCTCATTAGGCAAGTTCTCTATCTTCTAAGCTTATGTCTTCTATTCTAATACAAATATTCTCAGAGCAAGCCATTGTTTTCTTAATCAGATGATCTAGACTTTATTTTTTTTTTGCTATAAATACTTCAGATCAATATAAATTTTTGTTATTGATATACATAAAAGTGAAAGTTTGACAAAGCCCTTTAGGTCACGTCTTCTAAGCTTTACAGATAAGCCACAAGACAAGCAGAAAATTTTTTTTTTGTCTTTTTTTGTTTGTTTTTTGTCTTTTTCTAGGGCCGCACCCATGGCATATGGAGGTTCCCAGGTTAGGGGTCTAATTGGAGCTGTAGCTGCTGGCCTACACCAGAGCCACAGCAACGCAGGATCCGAGCTTTGTCTGCAACCTACAATACAGCTCATGGCAATGCCACATCCCTAACCCATTGAGAGAGGCCAGGGATGGAACCCGCATCCTCATGGTTCCTAGTCGGATTCATTAACCACTGAGCCACGACAGGAACTCCAAGAAAAGTTTGACCTTGAGTAGTCCTAGGCAGATTCTTTAACTCATGGCACTTATCCTCTTAAACTGATATTTAATATACGCTATGTTACATTCAATACATTGACTAATTTTTCATTTAAATAGGTTGGTATATTGCCAAGTAAACTTAAGTTTTATTTAATTAACTGGCAAGTATAACAAGAACACAAAGCTTAAAGCATTTTTTGGAGGGATAACCTTGTCAATTTCACATAGAGTCTGAATGGATTAAATAATCATTGGGTTAAAAAACACATTTGCTTATCTAATTTTTAAGAAAAGAGACATTCATTTTCATTAGCATTTATGAAACTAATTCTACAAAGCTATAAAAATACCTGATAAATTTTTTTTTTTGCTAAAAATCCTTCTGTACTTCCCAGTTAATAATCATACACTACTGGTGACTTTCACATTAAGAAGAATATTACATAATAAGCAGACACTGAGCACTAAGAAGAAAAAAAAGAAACAGAAAAAGCAAGTATAGCAATCCAATATGTAATGGGCCACAAAACCCATAGGTACAATGCATAATGGCCATGGTGTCAGCAACTCCAAACCCTGATGCATAGAAAAAGCCAATCACATACTGTTTCCCAAAGCGATCCCAAGCAGTGTACATGGAGCAATAGCTGTAAAATGGAGTCCCAACAGACTTATTCAAACATGCAAATTAACAGCATTGAAAAGCAATGTACAGTAATCAGGTCCCATTTAGTATTGTAACATCATCTGGGACACAATAGCTGTCTGTGTATCCTGCAGACAGTTTGTATTGGTAATAGCTACCACATGAGTAATTAAGCACTTTAAACAAGTCAACCATTTAAGCTGTCCTACAAGCTAGAAGTGAAAAGCAAAACTGGAACAAAGAGCAATAACAAGGAGCCATTAGCCTTGATAACACTGGTCCACCCAAAAGCATATGTCCCTCCAAGTGGGAGCTGACTGTAGACCTCACCTGCACTTCAAATATTTGTTTCCTTACTGTTTTACACATTTAAATAACTTAGATCCCAAACATGTCTTTGTCTAACTAAAAATAGTAAGCCTGGTGACCTTTTTTCTAATGCGTTTTGTAGTTTTTAACTACTTAAAGATCTATTTAACAACTAGTTAAAAATAGTCAACTACTTATTGTTTCCAAGCTTGGTGTGTTTTTCTAACTGCATGATTAACTTTAAGATAAGTTGATGTACTCTGGCACTTTGTACGCACATGTGATAAGGCCAGTGTTTTGGGAGTCTATGCTTCCCAGTGTAATCACTTACATAAGCCTTGGATAATCAGACTTAATCTGTTTTAACTTCTGGAGTAAGTACTGGGAGACAGTGATGAAAATAATATTTGTATTTAATTTGCCAGACACTACAAAAGATCGCATTAAAGTGTCTGTGGTAGTCATGTGCTTCTTTCCAACAGAAGAGATCGTACAACCCAATTTTCTAATTTATCCCTGATGTTAAAATGATGGACTCTTGATTGCCATAGAACTAAATGAAGGACAGTTACTTCGCTATTTGAAGATCATTATTCTATTTATCCTCAGCCTTTATTCCTCAAGGCTAAATAATTTAAATCCCTTTAGTCTTTCTACATAATCTGTTTTTAAAGTACTTTATCATTTTTGTGTCTGTCCTCTGAACCCTTTCTAATTTATTCATATCTTGCAGCTGCATTGGTATTTTAGTATGGCCTTTGCCCCACAGCAATCCTGCCAGGTCACTGTGGTCACTGTTCCCGCTAATTCTTTCAAGCCACGTGTAGGCTGGGTGACAAGGGAGCTGCTGAGAGGGTAGGGTCAGGTCAGAGTGTCAGTGGGGTTAGTAACTCACCTGGATTTGATAGCTGGCACAAGAAAGTGGACAATAGAATCTCCTAAGGCTTCAGACCTGCTATAAATGATGTACGTGACTTCCTAACAGTCACTTCTGTGTTCCCCCCAAGGGAGTGAAACTTTACCAACTGTTGTATGATGTTCAGTTTAAAGAATGTAGTGACCCATAGGACTTCACAGATGCCAACCAGCACAAAAATGTTTTAACTTGTTCTTAACCTCACTATTAAACATTCAGCCTCCTGCTAAGTAGCCAGGAGTTCAGCTTTGAAGATTTGACTTGTAATACATAGCAGCTGGGGACTTTTCAGGTGTCTTCCTAGGGAAACAAGAAAATGCTCATTAATTTTCATTCCTCTAATGCCCTCTTCAGCTGTTTGATGAGTCAGGCTCAAAATAATAGGAGTCATTCTCACATTATTCACTCAATTGCCTGGAATTTCAAGATCTTATATCTTCTTCCTGTCAGTATATAGTCCAAAGCAGTTAAGTAAATGTTATTAATACAGAGTCCAGTCTTTATGTGATTATGGATAGCCTAGTGTTAACCCCATATGAAGGCAAGAAAGGGAGCAGGATAGAAGTAAGCTTGTCGAAACAGATTAGTTGCAGAAAAAAAAAAAAAAAATTAAGTGTGATTTTTAAGAGTGAATGGAGAAGAAGTGTCACAACATTCCAATAAGAAGCCAAGACAGTAGGAAAGAGGAACTCTGTGCCTAATTAAGCCTTGAAGTTGAGGAAAGTACTCAGATTGAACACCATTGCCTGAAATGAGAGATTGTGCCGTTAACAAAGAACATTAAGAAGCAAGATGTTTGAATGAATGAAAGGTATTTCGCTACTGTGTTCCTAATATTTCAGTGGGATCACTTGGAAATTTTTCAGATTGACCCTTCCTCTGAAATGAGGAAAATTATCTTTCAAAGGATTTGTTACGTGTGACATAGCTAAACAGTTCCTGGGCAACCAGTGTAGAATTTTGGTCATAATCCAATGAAGCTGTTGCTACCTTGTAAACATTAATGTAGCCGGAGAAAGGCTGAGAGATTCCACTTTACAATATTCATTAAAATTATACAACATATATTTATTTATTTTATTGAAAGCCCTTACGATCAATAATATTGTCATATTAGCTAAGACAATGATGAATATATTGGAAAAAGAATGAAGTAGAATTGTATACAAAAAGGCCAAATGATCCAATAACAAGGGATTGCATCAGGGTCAGATACACTTCCCATCACTGGGAAATAAAAGTCAAAATAATTGTGTAACAGCAACTTTAAAGGGCTTGCTCAGCATTAGATTAAAACTTCCTATCTCTCTTGACTCATTTTATAAGATAATTAAATTAGATTCTAAACAACTGATCTAAACATTTTTGCATGAGAAGAACCACGCATTCTCTTCTCTTTTATTTCCAATTATTTTTAATGCATAATTTTATTTTTCTACATTATATCTAATTTCCTTATAAACAAAAAAACCTAATCATACCTTATCTTTCTACTAATGGGAAGGGAAGGGAAACTTTAGAATGAGACTTTTTCTTTTAACAAAGCAATTTCTATCATCTTACCCAATGCAGAACATCTTAATTAGAGTTGATGGTAACATTATTTTTATACTGAAAGCTGTGCTAAAAGCTATGATCCCTATTAGTCCATAAAGATTACTGGGCAGTGTGTTAGTTCCTAACAAAACCAAGATGATTTGAGAAAATTGAAGGGAAAAGTCAAAGCAATACAAGCTGATGTTCATTCTATAATAAAAAGTTAAAATTCTAATGACTAGTAAATTGAGACATTTTATATAATTTCTTGACATTGACACCTATGCTCTCCAGAAATGTTTATCTTGCTCTTCTCCTTTGGTCCTTTAAATGCACTACAGTGGAACGTCACTAACTTTCATGAAAGACAGAATAACTTATTTCTCTGTGATTATTTGATTAAGAAATGTAGAACTGTGACTTTTCTTTTTCAAAAGTAAATATTTTGAGATCAAAGTAAATAGTGTCCCACACAGAAAAATAGACAGTTTCTCTTTAGCAGACAGGGATCAAGCGGAAGGCCAGGTCCAGATGAATTATTATCCTCAGTTCACCAAAGATTCAAGCAAACTACTCAGTGGGTGATTTCAACCGAACTGGGAGAAAAATAGCTTCGCAGTTGAATATAATTTACCTGGGGAAAACATAGTGAGTATGGCTATATGAAACAGTTTCATCTGATACTCATGATTTAAATATTTTATCCGTTCCTTTGGTGATTGTTTCTTTAAAAAGTAGGTTCATCAGAGTTTGGAAGAAGAGTCTGACTAGGGAAGTGTTCTGAAATTCTGATAACTGCCCCCTCCCCCAATTTGAACAGACAAAAGTCCTCTTGGTCTCACTGAGCCCATTCTTAAGCTCATTTGTTGCAATTCTAATATCCATCCAGGTCCAGCCAGGCAAATTCTTTGTGTGTATTGGGCCTTTACACATGCTGTTCTCCCTGTTTGAAATACATTTCTTCCTCCCTCACTCACTTAAAAGATATTTATTCATATTTGCCAGGACTATTGCCTCCTTCCACAATCCTTCCTGGGGTGCTGGCTCTCTTGGGAGGTTATCATAGTAATCTGCATAGGCCACTAGCATAGAGATTGCAACTCTTCTTCTTATAATATTAGTATTTCCTCATTTGAGTGTCATAATTGTTCTTGAGTCTACAGGAATTAGCACATAAGTTTACTGAATGAAAAAAAGGAATAATTAAAGCAAGATGTCCAAACTTCCAGAAACTGTCAAATGAAAAATAAATTGAAATCATATTGTGAAATACAGTATAATTTTTCACTATAGTTAATATATTTATTCATTTATCTCACTGGAATTGTTTGAAATCTTACTGGTTTACTTTTAAGAAATAATTTTAAGAATCTGCAGAGCTTCCTCTGTGGCACAGCAGGTGCTATCTCTGTGATGGCTCAGATTCAATCTCCAGCTGGGTGAAGTGAGTTAAGGATCCAGCGCTGTGGCAGCTGTTGCATAGGCTGCGGCTGTGGCTCAGACTCGATTCCTGGACCAGGGAAGTTCCATATACTGTGGGTTTTGGCCAGAAAGAAAAAAAGAAAAGAAAAGAAAGCCTGCTGCTGTCCAAACACACTATTTTTTACTATGTGCTCATCTATATGGTCTTATCAAATATCTCATTAAAGTAATGAAGGCTTTAGACCCCTAGCCTGGGAAATTCCATGTGCCACCAGAGCAGCCCTAGAAAAGGCAAAATAAAATAAAATAAAATAATAATAATAAAGTGATGAAGGCTATCCAAAATTTCAAAATTTTAATGCAGTTAAAAAAAAAAAACCATCAAGAATATTAACTACAAGATGGAGGTTTTGAGTTCAGCCCTGTTCATTTTTGGGAGGCAATTAGAGCATGTTCATTTTTAATTCTCAATATAACACTAAGACACATAGAAATATACAAATAAAATATGACTAAAACACAAATAAATAAGAATTTTCATTATGATATTTGATATACAGAGATATGTTCTCATTTAAATGAATCATGATCATCACAATCATCTCTGATCCATGTTGAAATAAAAAGCAATTATTAAAGTCAAACTGTGACAGATGCTACATTTGCTAGTAAAATAATGCAATGCATACTCACACTGGGCATCTAGAGTAAAGATGAAAATAAACAGTATGTGTTCAATGGATGCAGAAATGTGAGCTTTGGGATTTAACAAACAGAAAACATGGACAACTACCCAATTTCTCTAGTGCAAATCCTTAGGGCAACTTCTCCTTACCCACCTTCCACACACTTGGCCATAAATGTGGATCTATGTTTTCTCTGGGGTTTTCTGTGTGCAAGGAGCATTTTATTTTTCTCTTTTATTATTAATTAAGTCTGTTCTTACAGTCCTCTACTTTACTATTTATCCTCCTCTGTATTCCCTATCATCTTCCAGGATTATATGATTAAAAATCTAGAGTAACATTTTATGCCTTTCTTTTCTACATGCTTATGCAAACAGAGGAAAACCAAGAAGATATTTACATAAATACATAAAGTAATGATTTTTAACTATTTTCTGACTACATGCTCATGACCATAGCATCCATAAAAACACAAGCTAGGCATGGTTAAGTGTGTTTGGTTTGGGTTGGTAAACATTCCTTTACCAATATTTGTTGACATATTCTGCCTTCCTTGGAGTAGCACTTCCAAATTTTTGTCTTCATAAGATTTCATCAACATGTGTTTACTTCTCACTTCCCTTCCTGAACCTTTTAATCTTAGCCATTCCTTCCACAAATGGAAGGAGTTTCAAGAAAGAAAGTGTGGATAACTCTTTCCACCAATTGCTAGTTCACCTAATTTAATTGTCAATGTTTATTTAAAATGTAAAATTACCTAGAGATGCAAGTTTTACTTATTGCTGAATGGATGAGTGTTAAAATTAATATCCATATCAACCCCAGACAGAAGACAAATATCATCATCATACACTGGAATCAGAGAGACTGAATAATTAATTTGATGTTGTAGAAAATATAACAGTTATTAACATTATAGTAGTTGATTTTTTTTATTTGATATAATGGGGAGACAATCATTTCTAAGATCTATTAGCTGCTAGATTGCCTCTGTCTTTCCTATACTGAGTTTACAATGCTAAATAGATACTTCCCTCCACTGGAAATAGTTGTGAAGCACATTATAATTCTGGTTCAGAACATTGCTCAGGGTATATTACCACCAAAGCAGCAAAATGTCCTTTCTCTGTCATAGCATCTGATTTAAGGAAAGGCTCTTTTCTTTAATGATAGTGACACTCAAACAGCAATTCCTATGTAGAAAAATTGTATTATCTAATTAATATTCTAGCTTCAGAAGATAACTCCTTGCCCTTCACAAAGTTATTGAGCTAATGTGTTCATTTCTAATATTGATATAAATTATCAGCCTGTTTTCACATTCTCTATTTTATTACTAATGTTTTTGGAAATAGAATTATCAGTGTTTGAAGTTGCAATTAATTGTTGCATCATTTTACTGCTTTAACATTAAGTATACATCTAGACTTCAAGTTACTGATAGAATTTCAATATATAAAGGACACTGGAAGATTTTTTTTTAAACTGTATCACAAATCTATATGTAAAATGGACATAAGAAATTACAATAAGTTTGAATGATGATAGGTTTTGTTTTAATCACTAGCACTGTGACTAGTTAAAGGATGAGGGATATGTCATTTTCTCATAGGATCCATCAAGTAGGTGGACCAAGGCTGAAATCAAAGTTAAAAAATCATAGTTGCTTATCAATATCTCTAATGTACTTATCTCACTAATATCATTTTAAAAAAATTTATTGACATATAGTTGATTTCCTTTATTGTATTTGTTGTTTATAGCAAAGTGGATCAATTACACATATACATATCTTCATTCTTTCCCCCTCTTTACTAGAGTATTACAGAACATTGACTAAATCTCCCTACATTACACAGTAGATCCTTATTAGTTATCTATTTTATATATAGCAGTGTGTTTATTAATCCAATCTCAATTTATCCTTCCCCCAAGCCATGGTCTCTCCTTTGGTAATCATAAATTTAATTTCAAAATCTTTGAGTTTATTTCTATTTTATAAGTAAGCTGTTTTGTATCTTTTCATTAGATACCACATATAAGTGATATCATATGATATTCGCCTTTCTATAGTTTACTTTATTTCATATAATAATCTCCATCCATGGTCAATCCACGTTACAGCAAATGACATTATTTAGTTATTTTTATAACTGAGTAATATTCCATTATATATATACCAGATCTTCTTTATCCAATACTCTGTTGATGGAAATTTAGGTTGTTTCCATGTCTTGGATATTGTAAACAGTGCTGCAAAGAATATTGGGGTACCTATATATTTCCAAATTATGGTTTTCTCTGGATACATGCCCAGAAGTGGATTTGGTGGATATTATGGAAGGATAATATGGTAGCTCTATATTTAGTTTTGTAAGGAATCTTCATACTATTCTCCATAGTGGTTGTACTATTTTACATTCCCACCAATAGTACAGGAGGGTTGCCTTTTCTCCATACCTTCTCCCTCTTATTGTTTGTAGACTTTTTCATGATGGCCATTCTTACTGGTGTGAGGTCATATTTCACTATAGCTTTGATTTACATTTCTCTAATAATTCATGATGTTGAATATAATTTCTCACTAACATCTTTATCCCTGGAAAATGAAAAAAAAAAAATCACTTCCTCTGATGTTGTGCTAGGAAGGCAATAGCAGAAAATCTTACAGTAGAATAGCAACTTCCTTACCCTACTGTTTTCTATTCATCAAGGAAGTCCTAGCCAGAGCAATTAGAGAAGAAAAAGAAATAAAAGGAATCCAAGTTGGAAAGGAAGAAGTAAAATATCACTATTTGAAGATGACATTATACTATACCTAGAGAATCCCAAAGACTCTACCAAAAAACTGTTAGAGCTCATCCATGAATTTGGCAAAGTCACAGGATACAAAATTAATACACAGAAATTGGTGGCATTTCTGTATACTAACAATGAAAGAGCAGAAAGAGAAATTAGGGAAGCAATCTCGTTTACCATTGCATCCAAAAGAATAAAATATCTAGGAGTAAACCTACCTAAAGAAACAAAAGACCTATACTCTGAAAACTACAAGCCACTGATGAAAGAAATCAAAGATGACACAAATAGATGGAAAGATATACCATGCTCGTGGATTGGAAGAGTTAATACTATCAAAATGACTATACTACCCAAGGCAATCAACAGATTCAATGCAATCCCTATCAAATTACAAAGGACATTTTTCACAGAACTTGAACAGAATATTTTAAAATGTGTTCAGCAGCACAGAAGACCCAGCATAGCCAAAAACATCCTGAAGAAGAAAAATGGAGCTGGAGGCATCAGGCACCTGGACTTCAGATAAAAAAAACAACATTCATCAAAACCACATGGTACTGGCACAACAACAGAGATATAGATCAGTGGAACAGGATAGAAACCCACACACCTACAGCCAACTCATCTATGACAAAGGAGGCAAAGAATATTCAGTGGAGAAAAGACAGCCTGTTCAATAAGTGGTGCTGAGAAATCTGGACAGCCACATGGAAAAGAATGAAATTAGAACACTTCCTAATACCATACACAAAAAATAAACTCAAAATGGATTAAAGACCTAGATATAAGACCGGACACTATCAAACTCTTAGAGGAATAAGACAGACTGCACACTCTCCAACATGAACGACAGAAACATCTTCTCAGATCCACCTTTTAGAGTATTGACAATAAAACCAAAAATAAACAAATGGGATTTAATTAAAGTTTCTGCACAGCAAAGGAAACCCTAAACAAAATGAAAAGACAACCCACAGAGTGGGAGAAAACCTTTCCAAATGAATCAACTGACAAGGGATTAATCTCCAAAATTTATAAACACCTTCTGCAGCTCCATACCAAAAAACAAACAACCTCATCAAAAAATGGGCAGAAGATCTAAACAGACAATTCTCCAAAGAAGACACATGGATGGCCAAGAAACACATGAAAAGATGATCAACATCACTCAGCATTAGAGAAAGGCAAATCAAAACCACTAAGAGGTACCACCTTACACCAGTCAGAATGGCCATCATCAAAAAGTCTACAAAAAATAAGTGCTGGAGAGGGTGTGGAGAAAAGGAAACCCTATTACACTGTTGGTGGGCTTGTAAATTGGTGGTACCTCTGTGGAAAACAGTATGAAGTATTCTTAGAAAACTAAAAATAGAACTCCCATTTGATCCAGCAACCCCACTCCTGGGCATCTACCCAGAGATAGCCATGACTTGCAAAGACACATGTACTCCAATATTCATTGCAGCAATATTTTTAATATCCAAGACATGGAAATGACCTAAATGGCTATCTACAGAGGAATGGATCAAGAAGATGTGATACATATACACAATGGAAAATTACTCAGCCACTAAAAGGAAAGAAATAATAGCATTTTTAGCAACATGGATGGTCCTGGAAATTATTATGATAAGCAAAGTCAGTCAGACAATGAGACACAAACATCAAATCCTATCACTGACATGTGGTATCTGAAAAAAGGACAGAATGAACTTCTTTGCAGAACAGATACTGACTCACAGACTTTGAAAAACTTATGGTTTCCAAAGGAGAGAGGTTTGGGGTGAGGGGATGCTGGGGATTTAGGATGGAAATGCTATATCAGTGTACAATTATAAATGCAGTCAATTCACTGAGTAATATAAAAATAAAATAAAATTTTTAAAAATACAAAAAAATAATATTTCCTTACCTTCCTCTAGTTCTTTGCTTTCACTTAGCAGAAAGGAATCACTATCTTTCTACTTACCAAATTGTTCCAAAAGCTATTTTGTGCTCTGTGTGTTTTAATACTGTTCTACTTTTTTGTACCATTACTCTTATTCTTTTTGATAAATAATTTTGTTTTTCTCTCTATGAAAATAAGTTCAAATCACCCTTATAGCATAAATGACTTTTTTTTTCAGCCTAATACTCTTTTAAGTTACCACTCCTAATCTCCTTGCCTTTTTCAAACTTTCTCCTAAAACTAGTTTTCATTTACTATCTCCAGTTCATCACCATATATTTACTTCTGAGTACCCTGAAATTACTTCTTTCTAAAAGTTGGTTAACTCTCTTTAAAACTTTGCCTGTGTAAGTACATGTTTATAATTTTACATGAATACATACATGTTATTATCATACCAACTCTTTTAGTTCAGTCTTCAGAAATTATTTTCCTTTAGCTTGCTACCCCCATAATTCTAGATACTTTTCACACCATATATTCATCCAAATTATTTATCTATGGTGATGTAATATTCTATCTCCCTCTCTCTTTTTGTCTTCTACCTCTCTCTCAAACATGTACATTTTCACATGAGCACATATGTAAAGAAATACATCTACACATATATTCAGTTTTTTATTTAGTGACAATTTCCCTTAAAATCATTATCATAATATCTAAAAATTTTAATATCTTGATTTATCAGAGGAAAAATTCATTGGTACATTTCCCTATATCCATATCAACAATTAATTCCTATTAATGTCAATATAGTACACTATGATTTGTGCAAATCCAGATTCATTTAATCTTTCTTCTACAGCGAGAGGTTCACTTGATTTCCTTTCTCTTTGTTGACACTGTCAATGAAGCTTCAATAAAAATTTTTGTATATATTGTATATATATTCTTAAGCTTTGGTGCTTTTTATTCTAAAGTTTATCAAAGTATTGACCCATTCATGTGGTGGGAGCAACACCCTGGGAATAAACGCTAATGGTAAGGATCATATTTGAATGAAACAGTGTCATTTACATAAATAGATCTATAAATCTATAAATAAATTTTCATGAATGGAATTATTGAGTCTAAAAAGATTTTCTCCCCAGCACTCCTCTATTCATCCGGATTCTTGCCAGAATCACTGATAGCAGTACCTTCATGGCAATCATAAGTTTTCTTGCATTCATCTTAAAACTCTTCTAGCCTCTATTCAGTTCTAAAGCCACTTTCATATTTTTAACTATTTGTACCCCAGCATCCCACTTCTCAGTCCCAATTTTTTTTTACTCTGCTTGAACCTCATAATAAAATATGATAGACAGGTAGCTTAAACAATAGGCCTTTATTTCTCACATCCTAGGAGCCTAAGCTTCTAAAATCGAGGTACCAGCTGATTTAGTGCCTGGAGTGGACTCTCTCCCTGACTAGAAGGTGGCCACCTTCTTCAAATGGTGGAAAGAGTAAGAGCTCTGGTTTCTTTCTTTTCTTATAAAGGTACAATATCATCATGGGGGCCCCAGCTCTTATAACCTAATATAAACCTAATTACTTCCAAAGGTTCTGCCTCCAAGTATCACTGCATTGGATGCTTGGAGCTTCAACATTTGAATTTAGGGGGGACACAAACATTAAGCACATAAAACCTAACTTGGTTAAAAAGTTCTCTTCCAATGTTTAATTCCATGTAGTCCTCTACAATTATTGCCATAGTATTTACTATATTTTCAATTTGTAATCTATTTACAAGTGAATTATTTCTTTATGTGAGGTAGATACCAAACTTTATTTTCCAGAGTGATAGTCCTTTGTCTTCAGACTTTATTGAACAAATCATGCTTTCTTTTCCATTCAAGTGATAGTTTCTATTATTTATTAAATTATCACATTTCTGTGATATCATTGTGAACTCATTCCTTAAAACTGCATATTTATTACTATTTGATAACCAAACCTATTATATTAGAGTGATTCTGGAGTGTTTTCTGATGTGTCCCATTCCCCTTGTTCATATATTTGTTGGAACTGTCAAAAGCTTAAACATTTCTTAGGTATAATGTATATTTCCATGACATTAAAATATTATTTCCCAGGAGTTCCCATTGCAGCTCAGTGTTAATGAAACCAAGTAGTATCCATGAGGACGCAGTTTTGATCCCTGGCCTCTCTCAGTGGGTTAAGGATCTGGCATTGCCTGTAAGCTGCTGCGGTGTAGGTTGCAGATGTGGCTTAGATATGGGATTGTTGTGGCTGTGGTGTAGGCTGTCAGCTGCAGCTCCAATTCAACCCCTAGCCCAGGAGTTTCCACATGCCATAGGTGCATATATATATATATATATATATATAGAGAGAGAGAGAGAGAGAGAAATAAAAGACAAATCTATATATATATAGACATATATAAATAAAATATATATAAAATACTTCCCAGAACAGGGATTTCTTTTCATTTGTTAAGATCTTGTTTTCATGAGCAATGAGATCCTGCTGTATAGCACAGGAAACTATATCTAATCACTTGTGACAGAACATGATAGAAGATAATATGAGAAAAAGAAAGTATATATATATGTTTATATATATATAACTGGGTCACTTTTCTGTATAGCAGAAGTTGACAGAACATTGTAAATCAACTATAATAACAAAAAAGATTTTGTTTTCAATCCTACCTACCACTGTATATTATTACATAAATCCTTCATATTTTTTTATTAAACTCATCCTTATATATTTCACACTTTTCGTATAACTGAGAATGAACTATAGTAAAACACTAATTTTTACAAATTCACCTTTTATCCATCTATACTTCAATATATCGTTAGGTGTAGCAATTTTTACTGCTGCCTTTTGAGCTTTCTAAGTATATGATCATGACATTCACAACTAAAACAGTAAAAAGCTTGCATCTTCTCTTTCACAATGTTTATACTAAAACTTTCACTACCTTATCTTATTGAATTTGATTTTTATTGAAATCAAATTGGAACCTGACTTATATCAAATGAAATTCTAATAATTTCATAATGACTCCATTAAAGTTTCATTGAAATGTAATGACAAGAATGTCTATCTCTGCCCATCTCCTTATATTTAATTAATATGGTTTTAGTGGTTTTTCCAATTACAATAATGCTTACTATGTTTTCTGTAAACAGGCTTAATCATATTTAAGGAGTTTCTTTCTAATCTCCCCTTGGATCTAGAATCCACACAGGTGACTTGAAGTCTACCAATTAGACTTCATTCTCATTCATGAATGAAATTCAGAAGCAGAAATAATGACTTGTGGGGAAACATGTTAAAAGTGCAGTGGTGGTCAGTTTGGTCAATGGTGAAAGGAGAAGTGATTCTGTGACACAATCCTGCAGTATCATAGGTGCTTAGATTAAGTGACAATGTGGTTTTCACTTAGAAAGGCTTCTTAGTGGTTGATATATTTCTTGATTATTTAGCTTGGCTCTTTGGCTCTCTAGCTTTTACTAAGATGTACTAACTACTCATTATTCTTTAATAATTTTGTTTGTGGTTCTGACAGTCCATAAAATGTTTGTTGCTCACACTTCACAATTCTGTGCAATATAACAACTGTTGACGAGAAAAGATGCAAAAAACCCTGAAAGAATAATCATTTGGGATTGTCTTCTTCAGCTGATTTGGATTGGAAGCATAAGGATACAATTTACTCTGAATGTGTCCCCCTAAAATTCATATGTGGAAATCCTAACACCCAGTCTGATGTTATTAGGAGGCAGGGCCTTTGGGAAGTAATTAAGTCATGAGGGCAGAAACCTCTTGAATGCTATTAGTGTCTTTATAAAAGAGACCCCAGAGAGATCCCTAGACTCTTCTGCCATGTGAGGATACAACAGGAAGTCTGCAGCCCAGAAAAGGGCCCTTACTTGATGATGCTGACATTCTAAAGTCAGACTTCCAGCCTAAAAAACTGAGAGAAAACCACTTCTGTTGTTTAGAAGATAGTCTGTTAATTTTTTAGCAGCCCAGACCAACTGAATAATTCTAATTTGGGGATTTAGAAATCCTTGATTGAAGCAACCATCAGGAAAATTTTTACTTTGCCTATTGAAACTGAGGTTTTCGCAGACTGAGTGGCTGCTAATACAGATCACTGTGAAAGACACAGAAAACACACACACACACACGTGCACGTGTGCACACATACACACACACAAACACACACATATACCACTGGGTTGACTATATGCTCCAAACAGTGCTGAGGCACTTAAATGACATATTAAGATCAAAGTTTAAAATTCTTGGTTTCTGCAAGGCCAGACTTCCTTAAAACAATATGTTTGCATCATTTAATTGTAGGGATTATATAGTTGAAAATCAAATTCATGGTAGGAAACTCGGGATTGCTGATTTGCAGTGGTTGAATTTCATGAGGTCACTATATGAAAATTAAGGGATTTATTGTAGAAAATTAGGGCATAAGACTAGAAAGAGGCTAAGTGAGAAAATGTGGATGACTCAAAGAATCTCCAAATACTTTGGGCCTCCTCTCCTTTCACATTTTGTGAGACTGTTTTCCTTTTGCAAATCTCTGTAATGACTTTCCCTGAGGTAGTTATCTTGCAAGGGGAAGTCACTTCTCACACACAGGCACACCATATTTTTAGTCTTTTTATTTTTTTCTTTTGGCTTTTTTCAGGGCTGCACCAATGGCATACAGAAATTCCCAAGCTAGGGGTCAAATCAGAGCTGTAGCCCCAGGCCTATGCCACAACCACAGCAATGCCAGGTCTGAGCCATGTCTGCAACCCTCAACATAGCTCATGGCAATGGCAGATCCTTAAACCACTGAGTGAGGCCAGGGATCTAAGCTGTGTCCTCACGGATACTAGTCAGATTTGTTTCCACGAAGCCATGACAGGAACTCCATTGCATACCATATTGCCTAGTATTTATTCCCTTTAGATCCCAGGGGCCAATTATACTAGCAAACCCAGAGTAAGACTTATGTGTCCAATAGATTTATCAGAATTTTTTTACTTATATCTATTTTGACCTGAAAATAAACATGAGAATGAATACCATGAGTTCAAAACCAGGGAGAGAGAAATACAATTGTAGAATGATCTAAATTTTCACTATGTGTGTGCACTTACCAGAGATCTCTGGATCAATCAATCAATGATCTTGACAAGCTAGGAAAGGTTCTGATTTCTGCTCACCTTGATAACCAGCACACATTATCAGTGGTGTTCTAAATCAGGTGCAGTTTAGATGCCCAGAATTTTCTGTTATAATGTAAAGAAAGAACTGTAAACACTTAGAAATGGGAATATTGGAGTGGATTCCTTTTGCATAACTTATTTATTCATCTTCTATCCATGAGTTTGAGACTGCCTATATGATAATCTATTCACCAAAACATTGGGCCTACATCTCTGAGACATGTACCCATGAACTTGGAAAGTTCTATATGGATGGTGTTCTGAGAATCTTGAATACAAGTAGAAGCCCCAAAACCTGATCAAGTCTCTCTCATTATAATGTCGATAGTGAGATCCTAGGGCAACAGAGACCAGTAGCAATGCCTAATTGCCGGAAAAAAAAAATAATTTTGTTAATGAAATAGGAACACAAACTAAAATAGTTTAACTCTTAGGGGGACCTGGCAGTCATGGATCAAGGAACAGTCGTTGGTACAGAAGTTCATGGACAGTCTATTAAAGTCCTACATGCATTATATTTTTAAAAATGTTCAAGATCATATAATGAGTGCTCTAAAATGACTACCATGTAAAACCAGTTCCCCTCAGCTAGGTACCCTCATTTCACATTGTTCTCCTCCCTTCACTTTCCACTGCCCTCCTGCCATGAAGTAGGTCTTAAAATAGTGCACATATTCAGTATCTTTCCTCTCCCTTCCACCAAACCACTCTTAGATTTTACTGTTTACTATTTTCTGTTCTAGAATATTATTAGAATTCCTCTTGTAATATTTCATTTCTTTGACAAGAATCCTCATTTCCCACTTAAAGAACATATTTTTACAGTAATATAATCAATTTAAGTTCTCTCTTTTACTTGACTTCTTGATTTGTTAGAGCTTATAATTTGGAGACAAGAGTTAAATTTACCTTATTTAAAAAAAAATTGTCTCAACAGAGCAATCGGTATTGGAACGATAATTATTTAGGTGTCTTTCAAATGGTTTCTCTGAAGAACTGGTGCCCTCTTTCAATTTAGTTTTTTAATGAGGAAGGTAAGCTCTCATAAAAATGTAATAGACTTTAAATCTATTGTAAAAATATTTGTTACCAATACCTTCAGACTTTTTTTAAAGAAGGATTATATTTTGCTACTAGGGCCATAATAAAATGTGTGTGTACTTCCAATTTTTTAAGTTTTTTTTTTTGTTTGTTATGTTTTTTTTAATTTCCAGGATTGTCGGTACTGGAATCAGTAAACAGAAACCAAAGCAGTTTCATGCACTCCACCCTGGAGGAGTGAGGGTTGGAAATAGAGCTCTTAGAAGTCACAGAAGATGAGGGAAAATGGAGAGAAGGAAAAGTCATGTGAGGATTTGGTTTATGTTTGTGAAACACTACACAACCCTGTCATGTGAAATTTTTACCCCTCAAAAACAAACAAAAAAAACAAAAAGACAAAGTTATTTTGTGTTATTTATAAAAAACAAATAGACTAGTGACTCTTTGTGTTTGTATGTAGCACTTACAGATGAGGACTCAGTTTGCATTTGAGTTATAAATGTCTCTCTCCATAGATATGACTATGTACTTGCCAAACATCACATTTATATTGACATAATGACATAAATTCTGGCTTCTAATAAATCAAGCCAGCTTTCAAATTTGAGTGATAAAGCACAGTGTCATTAAATTGAAATTCATTTTTAGGTACTCATTTTTATCTTAGAGATAATCCTAAGCAGGTAGTCTCTACTATGTTGAAGACTTGTATAATGCAAAGTGTTAAAAAAAAATTAAAAAAATAAAAAATAATTTGGCTAGAAGTGTCCACAAATTCTACACTAGGTTGCCTGACTCAGGTAATACAGAACTTGACCAAAATGAGCTTGTCATTCACTTTCGTTGAAAAGGGTTTTTGCATTAATTTTCCATCACATTACCAGTTAAAGGACGAGGTTGTGTAGACTCAGTGTTCAAAGACTACAATAGAAATAGGTGTGTGGCTCTAAATAGAAAAATATAAGTGGAAAAGATAGACGGGAAGGATATGCAATATTATATTGAAGAAGAAAGTCTGGAACATCTGCTGGCCATGCTCCAGGTTTGAGGGGATTTTCTCTAGGCTGGATGGGATGCCTGAGGTGCTACCAGGGTTAACTTGACCTTCTAACAAGGTGCTGAGATATCTGGTTGAACTTCCTGGGTGTGTCTGCAAAGGTGTTTCCAGAAGAAATTAGCATTTGTAAAAACAGACTCACCAGAGCAATCTCCCCTAATTTGGGTGGGTATCATTTTGAATAGAACAAAAAGGAGGAGAATGGTTAAGATTCTCTCTATGCCTTCCTGATGGATCTGAGACCTTAGTCTTGCCTGCCACTGGACTTGGACTTCCACCCTTGGTGCTCCTGGTTCACATGTCTTCTGACTTGGACTGGAATTTATATTCCTGGCTTTGGAGTTTCGTTGTGGCTCAAATCTGACTAGCATCCACCAGGACGCAGGTTCCATTCCTGGCCTAGCTCATGGGTTGGGGATCCAGCATTGCCATAAGCTGTGGTATAGGTCGCACACACACAGCTCAGATCCCGCATTGCTGTAGCTGTGGTGTAAGTCAGAGGCTGCAGCTCCGATCTGACCTCTAGCTTGGGAACCTCCATATGCTGCGGGTACAGCCTTAAAAAAGAAAAAAAGACAAAAAAAAAAATAATAATAAATATATCCCTGGCTTTGCTGGGGATCATACAGAAAGTGGATCATGGGATTTACGAGCCTTCTTAATCACATGAGCCAGTTCTTCACAATTTCAACCTCTCTCTCTGTTTTCTTTCTCTTTTTCTAGAGAACCCTGACTGATCCAAGTTATCCTGACAGGACTAAATCAAGAGTCCTTCTTGCTGGAGAAGCCACCCACTGTGGGTGATGCAGTTGCTTGTTAGAACAGAAGACAAGAGACAGGGAATGGATTCCATTTTTTTACCCCAAGAAAGGATCCAAGGGGCATTCCTCAGGGTTGAGGGAGAAGGAAATTTCTGAAAAATCCATAAAACTGTTACATTAAGTGGGGAAGTGAGCAGTTGATCAATTAACAGAGTAATGATTAGCATCCATCAAGAAAGGGATTGGCCTTTTTGTCTAATTACACCCTTCCTTTGCCCCAACCATAGAGAATCTAGAAGCTGTCAAAAAAACAGAAGCAGGAGGTGAAGCTCACATAGTGAAAGGTCAGACTATTTCCCTTTTGCACTGCTAAACTGCAGGATAAAAAATTGTATTAGGCTCTTTGGGGCCATGGGAAATAGTTTAAGTTGGATAAGAAAGTAAAGTTGTGAAATTGGTTCAAACTAGGTTTTCTCCTATCTAAATGTGTGTTTTATACCAAAAAATGAGCTGAAAAGCTACAGGGCACATGCTATATCATCCAGAAACATGTTTGAATGTAGTATTATATAAAATTACTGTTTGAATTCTATTGAA
Source organism: Sus scrofa (assembly GCF_054392235.1). Taxonomy (NCBI): domain Eukaryota; kingdom Metazoa; phylum Chordata; class Mammalia; order Artiodactyla; family Suidae; genus Sus; species Sus scrofa. The sequence continues at coordinate 31,671,785 of NC_139393.1, forward strand.
TTCCATCTATTCGTACAAGTTCAACATGTGATTTGTTTTTTTTTATTTCCTTTCAAAATACTTAGTATATGAAATAGTCACAAATCCATGAAAGTATATTCTAATGATCTTGGGACCTGAAAAACATGACTCTATAGGCCATGAAGCATAAGAGGGGAAAAGTGATACAGGGGCAGAATGGCAGAAGTTGTGGTTCCTAAGAATCTACAATATTTGCCCTAAAAGCTAGTTAATTTTGTTCTCAGGTAAGGGTGAATAAATGGGAACTTCCTCTCTATGTTTTTCTGACTTGGTATAAGGTATTTGAGTACAATTATAACATATTTTTCTCCGGAAGTGTCAAAAGATTAAGTGGCTAAAGGCATTAGAAAAGGGTTCCCCATTTGGAATTAGAAGAAAGTTAAAAGTCACTGCTCCTTTTCTCTAAAGTCTTATGAATTTATATGCAGCATCTTGGGAATTATCAGTAATGGGAGAATTCAATGTCTGAATATAATATAAAAATTAATATTTGCATCAATTTGGGGAATTTAGGAAGATCCTCATATGAAATAAATATTTCATTGATTAAATTCAGAAAAGCATTAAATATAGATATATAGATGTATATAAATATACACACTTCAGTCTGCACCATGTTGTGGTGTGCAAATGTTATAATTTATATTATAATCTGCACTCATATTGCAAAGTGTTTTCTGAATATTCCATAATATTCTTTTTCTATATTATTTTCCTTTTTTTCTAACAATATAATAAAATTTTGCTAAGAATCATAGAAACTTATTTTCAAAGGAATTAGAGGATTACTTAAAACAATATAAGTGTGTATTTAGAGTTAGAAAATTGTGAATGCAACATCACTGAAGCCATGGTGTTAATTTTTCGTTATTACAATATAATGAATCCTTATTTTGAGTTTTAACTTTAAATAGATTACAATAGTATACAACTTCAAATATTGAGGAAGAGTTATTTAATTTCATTATTTGGTACATTTTCCTCCTTTGGAGTTTTTTCTTTAATTTCTTGATGACTTCTATAAAGAAATTATCTATAATTATCTATATTGTAGACTCAGTAAATAAATGTATAAATGGACAATAAACTCAAAGACTATTTCACTGACCTACTCTAAACTGCTTAAATTTACCTATATAATCAATGATCAGCCAGTGGTTCTCAAACCTAATTGCACATTAAAACCATCTATGTACTTTTTAAAAATATATGTGCCCAGAATTCATCTTCATGTCAACGGTCTGGGAAGGGACCCTGGGAATCAGTGTGTTAAAAACCTTCTCTGGGTGTTCCCTACCTGTGACCACTAAATTAGACTAAAGTTGCACTCTTTTTTTTTTTGCTTTTTTTTTTTTAGGGCCTAACCCAGCACAAATGGAGATTTCTCATCTAGAGATTGAATCTGAGCTGTAGCTGCTGGCCTACACCACAGCAACAGCAACACAGGATCCAAGCAGCATCTATGACCTAAACCACAGCTCACAGCAAAGCCAGATCCTTAACACACTGATGGAGGCCAGGGATTGAACCGACAATCTTAGGGTTACTAGTTGGATTTGTTTCCACTGTGCCACAACAGGAACTCCTAAAGCTGCATTCTTTACAGCTCACTCTTCTACATTAAAGAGTACTCCTGCAGCCTCTGAGAATAATTAACTTGTTTTTTTTATGGACTTCATCTCTCAAAAATGTTTTTCCAGAAATACTTAGAAAAGTAGATTAATGGATAAGGAAATGAAGAAAAATAGTGTTACATGAAGCACTCATTTAGTTATTATGGGCTATGAAGAAGAGATTTTGAGAATGTTGGAAGTTGTATGGTAATAAAATTGAACTAAGGAAAAAAAAGGATTAAAGATGAATTACCTGAGATAAGTAAATGAAATTGGCACTAGCGAAAAAAGAAATGAATGAGAAAAGGAAATTAAGGTTAAGAAAGAGGAAATTCCGTCTAAAGAATATATTGGGCTCAGAGTATATCTCCAATCTTACTTTGTGAAATGCCCTTTTTAGCTTTTTGTAAAAGTATATGGGCCCCTAAGTTTCCTTTGTGTGATGTCTGGATCCTTCTTTCCTTTGTAAATTTTCTGTATAAGAATCTCATTCTAAGAGTCAATCAGAACGAATGTGCATGTAAGTACCATCCCCATAGCTTCTGGTACTATGTACTTTACTTATATAGTTTTAGCTAATCATAACACTTTTAGTCTTTTTTGAAAACCAAAGTGGGCATGACATTTAATTCCATGTAATTCAGAGGGAATCAGGAATAATCTGGAAATCACCAAAAAAAAAAAAAAAAAAAAAAGACAGAAAACCAAAAAAAGCCTGCTTCTAGCATGAGATATTAAGTCATAAAAAAGAGCAAGGAAGACAAGAAGATCTTGTACAAAATGTTCTTGGTTGTGATTCCTCATAGGTAAAAAAAGTGCCAAGGATATGGACAAATTGACTGCAGTATGTTCAAGTTGTGACCTGAATTGTGCTTGATAGCCTTGCTTAAAATATAATTGAATAGCCAGTGGAAAAACAGGAAATTGCTTGGGTCAGGTGATAGCTGAGGCCATCAGAGGAAACTAAATGGATGAAAGTTCAACAAATTAGTTTACTGAATTCAAGATACCATAGCTGGTAAATGCCTCTTCCTGACAGAGCAGAAGAAATAGTTTCAACTACCATATAAAAGTATAAGATTGGGATACTGATATAGAATATAGATGTTCTCAAATCAATAAACTCATATGCCTTTAGTTAAAGTATTTTTAAGTATTTTCAATGACATCTAGAATTCAGAGCTTATTCCTTTTTATCAAGGAAGTTTGGTAAATTTATCTTCATTAAGAAAAAAATCCTATCCAAATAAAAGATATCTACCTCATGTACAAAGTCCACAGGAAAATAAAAAAGTAGAGGAAAAATGAGCTTAAAATGTACTGACAGTTAAAACATTGGTTTTTTTTTGTTATTTTTTATTAAAGTATATTGATTTACAATGTTTCTTCAATTTACGTTGTACAGCAAATTGACCCATTCACACATAGTTCCTTGTGCTGTACAGTAGGGCCCCATTGCCCATCCATTCCATATACAACAGTTTGTATCCAAAAACCTCAAATTGCCCATCCATCCTACCCCCTCCCCCCAGGTTTCATATATAAAGAACTCACAAAAATCTGTAAGAGGAGATCATATAAGTGTGCAAATGGTGCAGGAACACCTAATGTCCAATAGAAAAATAAACAACATGAAATAATATTTTAGTATATGATTTTTAAGAAAATTGAAAGTATTACCAATCCCTAGTGTTGTATGTGAGAGAAGAAATGCTCAGGTGTTAATAATGAAAACATTTGTATGTGGTTTTAAATACCAGTTTGCATTTTACAATTTAATTCATAATATTTTTACAGAACTAAAATTTTCACTTTTATGTACTACTATCACTTTAATTATGTCTGTCATAGGATAATTCACATACTTACTCATCTCAATATCAGGTATTCACCTATACTTTGCTTTCTTAATCTGCTTTTTTGTATATATGTTTTACATAAGGATTTTGAGGGATATCTTAACTCTCCTGCCCCCTCCGGTAGATAAACTCTTTTAAAATCTGACTTCAGGAATGAAAACCCTTTAATGTAGAAAAAGATTTCATTAAAATACCTGGAATAAACAAAATGAGCTCCTACCAAGAATAAAGGAATCAGTTGATGGGTGTCAATGGATGTTGACAATAGCATTTGCTAAGAACAGTTCACCCCTGAACCTCTGCTCTCAAATGTACACACCATATGCCAGTGGGTCTTGACATTCTACAGCTGATGATGTGAGTGACAGATGTGAAAACATAATTGGTCCTCATTCACAATCATGAGCGTGAGCTTGAAATACACACTTTAGGAGGCTCAGTTAATTTGCTAATGACTAGCTCTGCTTGATTGTTTGAACATAGTGAAAAAGAAAATTTATGGTATATAGACCAGAGAGGAAATCTAAGTAAGGTAAAGCCCTTTTAACCACACACCTTGAAAAGCTGTTACGTATTTAAAAACTTTACATCCTGATGATTCCAACTTTAAAAAATGTGAACATTACCTAATTCTAACAGCTTCAGTAGAGTCAGTCTTGGTGAACTTTGGAAGTAGGTAGGTTTTGGTTTTTGTTGTTTTTTTCTTTTGGGAATCCTCCATTCATTGTATAGTCTTTTTCTTATTTTTCACAAGCTCTATAGAGTCTTCCTCTGTAGAATAACAATTTGATAAATTCATCCACACATGCTAAGTTATTAAGATCATCCTGTGGAACTCTTAATTTTCAGAAGGTGTTATCTTAAAAAAAAAGCAGCAGATTGATTTCAGTATATATGAATGATTTTCCAACTATGGAGTTTAGGTACTTTAGGTTAGATATAAAACAAATATTCTAAACTCAACACCATCTCTCTCGATGCTTGCACACTCCAGCCCTGATAAGCCTCCTGCTTTCCAAATCAGTAAATAGTCATCATCATTCTGCCTGTTGTATAAGCTAGACATGTCAAAGTTGCACTCGACATAAATACAACTCTAATTTTTACTGATATTTATTTCCCAAATATACCTCATGCATTTTCACTTCCTTCCATCCACCTTTCATCTCTCTACCTTTTTCCAGGCTACATATTTTTCCATGGCTTGATGGAATAAACAAGTTCAGATGATTTGCAAGAGCAAATGGGCCTCTTCGGCACATTTGAAATTATGTTTTGAAAGGGAAAAAAAAATGTAAAAAGAAGTAAGATGAGCTGGTAATTCAAACTCTGGTATTATAAAGATTTTCTCAATCTCCTTGGAGGTATTAAACCCTCAGCATGAGGCTTCTTAAGATGTCAAAGGGGAGAAATATTTCAGACAATAATTTGATAAATCTAGTAAAACCAAGCTTTTTATTTTGTGTCCACCTAATTAAAGCATGAACTAATCTTAGCAGAGTTTTTTTTTTATTTTGATCTAATTAAGTTTGCCTACAGCCTTAGAAGAGAATTTATGATCCGCAAAATATAAGTCTAGTAGCATGCAATTTGGCAGCATTTCTAATTGTTTTCCAAAGATCTTTTTACCCAAATGGTTAAGAAATGTTTCGTTTGGTACACTGTCCTCATCCATGTGGCCAGGTATAATAATCTCTAAAAATTTCATGGATTAATCATGTCTTAAATTAGATAACTCCTAAGAAATAGAACTGGAATTGCTAAAGAGCAATACTACTGAGTAAGATATAACAGTATACTTTTGAAATTGTGAAATTGTGTGCACATGTATTACTTTCTTGATCTCCACAGCAATTCTTTAGGATAAGTAGGTAAACTGATTGAAATAATTGTAGCTCTCAATTTATACATGAAGAGATTAAGTTTTTGAGAAATGTCTTGACTTACATCTTAGAACATGGGAGGAACACACCACTCAGGAAACAAGGAGAAGAATGAGCACAGACTTGCTAACAAAACTCAGCAGAGGCAATTCTTGGAGCCTTGATGATTATGCAAGGGCTTTAAATAAGGTCTCTGAAAATTAAACCAAAATAAGTCTAAGTACTAATAGAAAAATCAGAGCAACTTCTACTTTGTTCTCCAGAATGAATTGAAATGTTTTTGGACACACAGTTGTAGAACTCAAGCTGCAGTATATCAGATCAAACACAAAACCTGAAGCAAATGGACAAAACCTGGAGCTGATGAATGTGATAGGCCTGGGTCTCTTCCGATAAAGAAGTAGCCTACTCTAGCAGGCTCTCCTTTCTTCATAAGGGAATGGATTCCTCAAGCAGGCCCTTATTAAGAATGAGGAGAGTTTCAGACCCTGGGCTAATCAGCAAACCCCACCCTCTGGCTTACCCTTTGGCTATAAAAAGAAGCAGCCAAATTCCTTTGGGGTTGACTCTCCCTGACCACCAGGAAGTTATCCTGCTCTGTTGGCAGCATTTCTTATCTCAATAAACTCTTCTTTCTTGTCACTTCCCTATTTGTCTGAAAATTCCAGACAACAGTTAGTTTTGATTTGTGTGTGTGTGTTTATGAATGCTAGAAGTTACAGTTCTAGTTGAGCACAGTTTAACTTCTAATCTAGAAATTTTGAGAAGCTCTATTAATTTTTTTACAATTTAATTATGTCTTCACTTGATACACTTTGGGTCAGCTAATACCATAATTAGTTTCTTGTATAAGTCAACAAAAAACTAGGCAGGACAAGAATAGGGCAGCATAACTTGTGAGGAAGATATTGAGTAGGTCCAAATGACTACTAAGAACAATTATTTTTAAAATCAATTTAACTCGATTTGATCAAATATGTAAAGTTTGTGCCAGGTGCTATGGAGATGAACAATGAATAAAATATAATTGATTTCTTAAATAAATTAAAATGCATACGAAAGACCAATATAAGGTGAAATGGGTTAAATTTTATAATAGAATTTAAAAATTAATGAGAGTCATATGAAATAAAGAGAAATCAATTCTGAGAAAGTAGTTAGCAGTGGAGTAGCATTTGAACTCCACTGAAGGTTGCATATAGAACTTTTCCAAGAAAAAACAGATGACAAATGGATTCTAAATTAGAAGGTTTTGGGTCAATAATTATTTGAAGACTTCTAAACAGGTTGTTATGGTTTAATTTTAGTATGTGGGAGGGAGTTTGGTAAAATATAAGACTTGAAAGTGAGTTGAAGACAGATGATAAAGCCTTAAATATAGTGTGAAGGAATTAAGGTTGTTTTTTTTTTTTTTTTTCCCACAGGGATTGAATAAGGGTTATGACTCTGCATGACAACTTTGAGTTCTTGATAGTGATTTTCAGACACTGCTATTGAGAAGCACTGAAAGCACCAGTGTGAGCTTAGAGGTGTGTTTAATCAGCAGCATCTTCCATGGGTAAAGGAGGGTTGGGAAGAAATTAGATATGGGATATGCATGAAAAGACTGTTTTTCTCTTACCACTTCCCTCACCAATGCTGAGTCAGATCTCCTTCTAGATTCCTACCAACATCTGGATAAATATTAGAACATTTCAGTAACTTCTCCTTATTAAAACTGTGAAACTGTTTTCTCAGTCGGACTTTCAAAAATCAAATAACATCCAACTCACTTTAGTTTTCTATCTCATTCAACATTCTTACCTCTTTCTCTTACCTGATGGATTATCCCTTTGGGTTGAGTCTTGCCAAGATTGTTCAAACCAGGTAACTTTCCCAGACCAACGTTTGTGGACCACAGTAAACTGACATATATTTGTTAAAACTGACATAATCAATACGGGGTGATCCAGCTTGTCCCATTGTTGGTCCTCTCTCACAACACTGCTTTCTTTAGAAATACGTTTATCCCTTGGCTTAAGTAAGATGAAGGGAAACCAGTCAGCTTGCTGCCACCTCTTTTTCAGTCTGAATTACTTTGTAAGCAAAGTACAAATAGGGATTTGGAAACAAAGAGGCTGTGAAGGAGGTAAAGGTGAGACAATGAGAGGAAAGCAGCAAACCCAGGTTGCTTTATCAAGCCAGCTGCCACTCTGGGCAATGAGCCTTAATCCCCCTGGGTGGGCTCTAGGAGTTCAGGTAAAACATCTACCTCAGACCTATTTAGCCCAAGGAGCACTGAAGCTAATGTGTTTATACACTAATTTCTATTAGCCATTGCTGCACACTGCTCACTGAGAGGTGTGTTCATTCTCAGGAACTTTTGGCTGCTACACGCTTGCAAGGCAAGATCGAGGGCCCGGAAAAAACTCTCAAGCAAAGTCATTAAGGTTCTGGTAATTGGAAATCCAGAACTATTCCTGAAGCGGGAATGGAAAGTGGACATGGACAGGGCACCAACAACATCCACTATAGACTGGCTGAAATAGACTTTGCAAGTCTATGAAGGGCTCCCTTGGGTGCCTTGTTTTTTGACGTGGGGATTGTTGCTGATGAAGAAGGAGAGGGAAGGCTGAAAAAATCTCCCCAGGATCTTAATGTCTCCAGCTTCCACCAATTATTTCCTATGAATTTCTCATCTTCTACTCCATCGGATGATGAGGTTATGGGCCTAGGGCACTTCTGGCCACATCTTATGTTCTTCTAACAGCTAAAGACTTGCTTTCTAGTACTGGAGTACTTGGAGTTATGAAAGTTATGTATTCAGGCCAGAGCTGCTTGTAATCATCCACCTTGTTTACACAATTTTTGCTTTTACTCTTTTACCAAAATATGCTTTTCATATATATTCATAATCAGGTACTATGGCTTTAAAAAAAGTTGTTTATGGAGTTCCTGCTGTGGCATAGCAGGTTAAGGATCTGACATTGGCTCTGCAATGGCTCCAGCCACTGCTAAAGCACAGGTCTCATCCCTGGTTCAGTGGGTTAAGGCTCTGGCATTGCTGCATCTGTGGCGTAGGTTACAGCTGCAACTCGGATTCAGTCCCTGGTCTGGGAACTTCCATATGCAGTGGGTGCACCAGAAAAGAAAATAAATAAATACAAATAAAAAATAAAAAGTAAAAAGTCATTTATTTCTAATAATTTTGCAGGGCTTCAGAATGGTAGACAAAATCTTAAGGATTGGAAAAACAGATTTAAGAAAAAGAAAGGCAAATCTTTTAAAAGTTAATTTAAAAAAAATCTGATACCAGGGAAAAGAACATACAAGTGCTACAATAATTTCTAACTTGTTCTTTTAAAAAAAATTTGCAGTAATTATAATGCTTACAGTCTCTTAAGTATGGAATTTAAAAATTACTCACCAAGAATTATTTTCAATTTAAAATAGAATCATATCCAAGAAAAGCTTTAGCAGCTAAAGCATACCTAGAGAAACTTTGGCTGAATGTTTTACTTAAGCCCCATCAGCTGAGCATTTTTATATAAAACTCACACTTTTGTCCAACTCCTCTTCATTCACTCCCTCATGTTATATCTTATGTGATTATCCCCCACACTAAATTATAAGTTGCTTTAAGGACAGCGATTGTCTTTTTTAATGTTAGATTATCAACCTTCCTACAAACACCCCCCAGTTCCAGTACTAGTGAAATGCTTTGCCTAAAACTCTCTCTATATATTGCTTTTAGCACAAAAAATAAAATCTGAAAATTTGCAACATGATTTGGAGAGGGTTTTTGGTTTCGTTTTGTTCTATGGCCGCACCCATGACATTCGGAAGTTCCCTGGCCAGGGATTAAATTCAAGCCACAGCTGCGACCTATACCACAGCTACCACAACCTGGATCCTTTAATCCACTGCGCCAAGCTGGAGATGGAATGTGCACCTCTGCAGCAACCCGAACCACTGCCGTTGGATTCTTAACCCATTGCGTCACAGCATGAACTTAAAGGGTTTTGTTTTAACCACTTCATTTATTTTTGCCCTTGAAACATTTGAGGAACAAACAGTATAACAAGTAGCTAATCATTATTAAACAGACGAGGTATTCATTATAATCAATGCAATATAGACATTATATGCTATCCTATATGCATGCCCTTGTAAGTTTACTTCATTTTGTGTCCTTTTAAAAATAGTGAACAGAGAAATATTTTGGTATATACAAGTTGCAGCTCCTTTTCCATCAATAATATCCTTAATTGTGAAGATCCAAAAGGGAGATGCTGTGGCCAAAACAGATGCACTTCCTGGCACTTGTAACCTGAACTTATCCAAGATGGGGCTATAATTTTGAGGGATTCCTCAAAATGAAGCAGACCTTTCCTTTAACCTGTGACTTAATATTTTTAATTGTATAATTTGCTTCCCAAATGAGGGTAATTGTATTGAGGTTTTTAAATGCTATGGAGTGTTAGAAATGAGCTCCTACTTTTGGACATTAATAAGTTTTGTTTTCTATTTATCTTGTTTTTAAAAGAATGATTTATAACTCACAAAATGATTTGATATTACAAATAATCATGATTCAAAAACTTTAAAATCATAAGATAATTGGCTAAAAGCAGACACTAAGCAGAGTACATGTTTTTAAAAAAGGTTAACAATAATAATGAGAGCTTATATCATTCAACACTTATTTTGTACTGGGCATTTTAAGTACATGATATGTTGTTACTCACTAAATCCCCCAAACAAATTAATAATGAAGATTCTCTAATTCTCTCCATTTTACAGGTGAAATAAGTCCCTACAATTCAGCACTTTAAGAAATGTCACTGAGCTGATGAGCAATAGAGTTCAGCTATCAACCTACATAGTCTGATATGCTCTAAAACAGGGCAGTAAATTGTTGTAAAAAATAAACATATTGCTAGAAAATCTATGCTTGGATTTATATTAGAATTAAGAGAACCTGCACCCTCATGGACACTGTGTCAGATTCTTAACCCACTGAGCCACAAGGGGAACTCCAAGGCAATGTTATTTTTAATTAGGTAACCACAATTACTTATAATATACTTGCTACACAACAAATAGCATGTGTTAAAAATAAACAAATGCAAGATCTATTTCTCTTAATTCTAATATAAAGAAGTGGAAGAATGGAATATAGTTTACTCTAGGAAAGGAGGTAAATGTATATTTTAATAAATGTATTTCTTACCCTTGATTGCTAAAATTCTGTGAAAATTAGTCTTTGAAGTAAAAAAGAATCTTAAAATCATCACAATATTTCCAAAAATATTAGATGCAACACATTTTACTTTAAAAATATTTTATTTATTTTATTTCTGTCATATAATCAAAATTTTGAAAAGTCCCTAAAAGAATGCAAACAATAAGAGATGCCGATATTGGTGTGATATTGTGTATATGAGATACAGTTATCAAATACTGCATAAAAATCGCAGAAGATTTTCAAAAATAACAATTTTAATGGTTTCAGTCATTAGCAATTCCAACAGGGCAAGTAAGTAAAAGAACAATAAAGGCAATCTACTTTCTTTCACAGTGATAAAGGAGAGAGGATTATTTTAGATCTAACATGGCTTTTTCCCCTCTTCTTCACAACATCATGGCCAGGGGTAAAAGTGTAGAAGGTACCATGTTTTCATAGTCTAAACTCATAAGCCCAGGAATGAACTCTCTTGAGAAGCCGCCTACCCCATGCCATTTTGTATGGTATATGTGTCATCAATATTTTAAAGTCTTAGTTCCAGTCTTGGTGGTGCCTGACTGACTCAAAGAAGGTGGAGTATGGATGCGTGTAACTATGTAACTGCTGCACCTGTACAAAGAAGACTGGCTTAGGTGATTGCTGCTGGTAGAAACTGAAGGGCTGCACTTCAGCTACTTGCTGAGAGGGTGGTACCCTGGTATCACTAATTAACCACCATCATTATTAGGGTGGCTATTGCTTTAAAACTATTTCTAAGCTTCCCAGTTATTTTCAGGTTCTGTGTTCCCCTTCCCCTGCCCACTTGATTGGTTTTAAATTGCAACTGTCGACTACAGCTTTCCATAGCACTTACTCACGACTGCTCCAGCTTTCAACTTTCTCTTTCCATTCAAACAGCTAAATTGGAAGTGTATAGTGCTTGATTTATATTTAGATGTATTTTTTAAATGAAGAGTTAAAAGTTAAAAGTCTGCACAGCTGCAGGAAACATTATTGAAAGTCCTTTAAATCCATTATGTAGACTCACTCAAATGGCTGCTACAAATGCACATTATAAAATTGGCCTTTTAGCAGTTAGTATTTCATTGGAGTTTGTACTATTTTCCTTTGCTATTGTCAGTATTAAATGGTAATCATTTAGGATCATAAAGGTAGACATGTTTCTTTATCTAAGAATAATAATGGCACATATAGAAAAATAAGTGAGGAAGGAAGAAAATTTTAAAACATGGTGGAAGACTGAGGTTAAGGCATGCATCAAAATTAGTTTGTAATAATACTGGAACAAATCATCTTAAACTATGGCTAAATTAATCATTTTAAGAATGTAGAAGTCCATGTTGAGTGTGAGACTCAGAGTTAGTAGATGTAGTGTCTCAAGGATGACATCATGGACCCAGATTCTTTCCATCTTCCAATTCTGTCACCTTCAACGTCAGCTTCATGCAGGGCTGTTTCTCTCTCTGGAGGTAAAAAGTTGTTGGAATCTGCACAATTGCTTGGTTGTCTGCTTCCTTTTCTAGATTGAGCAGGAGAAGGTGGGGAATATGGACAAGGGGTGAGAGTAGGGGGGAAAGAGAGAGGGAGTAGAAGAGAGTTGGAAGAAGAGAGGGGAAGGAGAGAGAGTGGAAGAAGGGAGGAAAGAAGGGTGAGATGGAGGGAAAGACAAGATGGGAAGCAAGAGAAGAGAGATCCCCTCAAGTCTCTCTGACAGAGAAGTCTCCCAAGGAAGGCCCTGGGAATCATGTACTGATGGCCTTAGTGTAAAAGATTCTGATTATTCATAATAACCGTGGCAAACTATGACTGGCATAGAACATCAGATCATGACATTTTCCTGCAGCTGCACATTAGGTCAGCATCTTCTGAGTTTCTTGGCAGTGGGTGGAGGGGGAGGCATTGGAGTAAGGTGGTTCCCTGAACAAGTTTGAGATTCTTTTATTTATTTTTTTTTATTTTTTCCTTTATTAAAGTTTTATTGAAATACAGCTGATGTACAATGTTGTGATAATTTCTCCTGTACATCAAAATGATTCAGTTATACATGGACACAACCCATTCTCTATCAGATTATTTTCCCATATAAATTGTGATAGAATATTGGGTAGAATTCCCTGTGCCATACAGCATGACCTTGTTGGCCAATCGTTCTGTACACCTCAGTGTGCATATGCCAATCCCACAGCCCCAGAAAAATAAGGAAATAGATATTGCCTAGGCAGCCATGAGTATCTGCTATGGAGAGGCAGGGTTAAAAATAATGCAATAAAATTTTGCTGTATACAAAAGTACTTGACTTTTTTAAAAATACTCAGTTCCTCTATCATTTATGGATATCTCATTGCCAATAATCCAACTAAGTTATAGAATTATAAAATATGTGTTACAGTAAATATATTTTAAGTCACTATCACAGACAATCACTCTTCTTTTTATTTTATTTGAGAAACTTGAACTGTTGTAATTTGCTACTTTTATTGAAAAGGAATATAAGAACATTTCCTTTTCCTCCAGAAAAGATGGTAGTTAATTCATGATTATGTCCCTTTTCCATTATATGAAATAGAATTTCAATATTATTGTGACATAAGTATATTAATTCATTTAACCCATACTTGATAAATACCTACTTCAGAGTATAATCAGCTAGGTGTTTGGAAATTATAAAAAGGAAGCTGAAAGTGATTTGGTCCCCAAGCTCTTTATGGTATAATCAGAAATTAGATGTGCATAACTAACTTCAGTGCAAGATAGAAAATCAGTGCCATTAGAGGAGTGTAGATAGAGTGTCATGCAAAATGATTTTCTTTCCCTATATGATTATCCATGTGAATTTTCAAAGCAAAACTCAGTTCCAGTTCTTGCAGAAATTATTACTAGCTCTTCTTACTTTATCATTCCTTATGTCATTATCAGAATCTCTGCTCACTCTTATCTCATGCTAGTTTTACCTGCTTATGAATCACAATAGAAAGACTCCTACAACAAAGCATTTAATTACTTCTTTGCCTCTAGGGAAGTTATAAGCTAAGATATTAAGCTCAGATGGTGTCTATGTGCTCAGCTTCAAAAGCAGTCCTCCTCGCTGTTTTCCCTTTAGCACCTGAAGTCAACAATGCAGTCTGCTACATGCTAAAGTGATCTGCTCACTATGCCAGGACTCAGGCAGTGATTACCTTTCATTAATCTACGACTGTCCTAAATATTCCAAAGTTTAGACTAAATTCATTCAAAATTTTGACTGGAATTATTTCTGAATTATGTCCCTATATTCTGCTTTGGACAAGGGTAAGCAATTACCATACACACCCAGCAGAATGAAATTGTCAGAGGGAAGGTGATAAATAGTATGGTAGTTAGGGAAGGTGAGCATTTTTTCAGGTACTTCAAATTAAGATCTTCATTTTGAACATGAGTTGGATCATTTTATTTGAAGTACTCTGAGTTCACAGAACAGCAAATAAAAAAGGAGATTTGATCAGCAGTCCCAATTCTACTGCTAACTAGCTGGATTATATTTATAATTGTATTTGTTATCTCTGTCTGAATGCTTTATCTCTAAAAGGAGAGTTAAACCACTCAGTTCTTAAGGGGAATACCTTTTCGTGTCTAAACTCTATAGTGAAATATTAGAAACATAAAATATCAAAGTAGATCACAAAAGTGTATGAAAAATCACATTCACATTTTTATTTGCATAGAGATTTCCATATATCAGTATAAGTAATTTGAGGGTTAGCTGCTTTCACTATGGAAATAATTATTTACGTAGGAAGAAGTTAATTTTTTTTTTCAGCTGTTTGAATGCATATAGTCCTGGAAATGCTGCTCGTACCATTTCATATAATTCTCAAGTAATCCTTCAAGGTAGACATTAGACTATTATAAAAACTGATGAAGAACGATAAAGCACAGAGTTAAAATTATTTATCCAAGGTCATGCAACTAGTAAACAGTAGAGCTGGAATATACATCCAGTTCCCTCTATGTGTGTTTATTATAATCAATTTTGCATAACTTATTGAAAAGGCCCTATTGTGCATGTAATAATTTTCAGTGGAGGATGGAAGTTGAAATTCTTTTTTTTCGAATCATGTACTTATAAACCACAGAAAGTTAAGCACTCCTCTAAAGGATTAGTAAAGATTGAATCAGTTTTAGATTGCCAAAACAATTTAAGTAGGGTAGATTTGGACAGTGTAGATCAGTCTATTCCTTCCTCTGTAGGAGTGATAGAAGAAATTTCTCCTCACCAAGGCTCTAGAGAATACTTTGAAGTACTCCACAGGGTATAATGTGGGAGAATCTAGCCATAGTTTCCATTTATATAAAGAGAGTTTTTATTTTAAAAGCACTTTCACATGCATTATGTAAATATTCAGTAATGAATATTTAATCCAAAGACATCTGAGCCTCATCTATATTTTTATGGGGCATAAATTAAGCAACTTTTAGTCTCCCAATATCTTTGCCCTCTGAAGAACCCCACTTATGACAGCCTGTTAAAAACTGGATTTAATAAATGCCCAATATTAATTCACCTTGCATATATATAAACCACTTCATTCCAAAATACAACTTATTACAGAGAGTTTTGTTTTTATAGCATCAGTGGGCTTCACTGTAGCACAATGGAAACAATACACCACAGGACACTTAGAGTAACTCACTCTGTACGGCTGAAATTGCTCACGATTAAAATTAAAACCATAAACTTCAGCCTAGATGTGTCTTCATTACGAAAGCATTGGGTCATTTACTTTAACAATGTCAACTTACTTTCATTCTCACATTCCGTTTAATTAGTAAAGGAAGCAATATGCAAGATCACACCTCGTGGCGTCCCATTACCTTGGAGAAAAGTTTTATCCATTCCTAAAAATAACATGTCCAATTCTTATATCCTCTGTAGAATGAAAAGTTATCTCAATGGGAAGACACTATATAAACACTAGAATAAAACTGACTCTCACCTTCTATGGAGAATGTACTTAGAGTGACAATAAAACAGGTATTGTGGTATTTTGTTCATTTGTTTTGTTTTTACCTAAAATCATGTAAAAAAAAAAATCCATTGTCTCAGTTATATTAAAGTAATGTTGTCCAGAAATTCTAACCAGATAGTGAGGGGAATCTGAATCTAACAGAAGCAGTAAATATCCACGCTGGAAAATATCAGTTTAGTTTAGTTATTACCAGTGGATGGAACAATTTAGCCTATGTTTTCCTTCCTGGTATTTTGAAATTGTAGTGGAAAGGAAATCAAGCTGTGTTTATCCAACTCCTAGCATGACCCTGCAGGTTGACAGTCATTACACATAATTTTTAAAATAAATAATCCAAAGGGTAGTACATGATTTATTTTGCTTAGCACAATGGAGGATTTAAACAGCACATTGTATAAGCAGGCTTCATTAGGTATAATTATAAAGCAAGTGTATTTTATCTCCCTTATGTTTATTCAGGGGTGAAGTTTCCCCCTTGCCTCTGGATGATAACACAGACAGGCCCATAACTTTTCCATTCACACGTAGGTAATAAAGAGTTCTACGATCACGCTAAGTCAACAAACAAGCTGTCTTCCGTGGAAATTGCACAGTTCCATCCAATTTACATTAATATTGTCCCCCTTCCTCCTCCTGTTCTATGCAGGAAACCTAAGGCCAAGCATCATACTTGGTTGACATCTGTCCCTGTTGCAGCTCCCTCAGATTGCCATCCTGACTTCTTAGTCCCTTTGTTCTTGGAGTGAGGAGCAAACAAGAGACATAAAGGGAGAAAGAAAAGTACCGGAGTTCTGCTGTTATAAGATGGCTTTGCACTCAGTCAGCCTCTGGCATGTTTAAAGTTGATTTGTGGGGAATAGTGTCATCCCCAAGAGGGGTACCATTTGTTTCTACATCTTACTACCTTTGGTAATAGACTCCAATGGCACAATCCATGCCCTTACCACAGCGCCTCTCAGGTATGATATTCCTGTAGCCTTTATCTGCTGGGCAATAAGGTAAAGCTCATTCAGAATTTTTGGTGCTTTTGACAGGAAAGTGGCCAATGGGAATAGGTCTTCAAACTTTTCCTTTGTAAGAAATGTGCCAACTGCTTGCAGAGTGAAAACTTCTCCTCAGCTTGTCCTTTACAGCTCATGGGTCTATTGTACCTCTCATTTCTCAGGTTTGATTTAGACTAATGTCCATTGCATCACCACCGATCTCAAGCATCAGGGGCACATATTAAGTTCTCCAAGTATTTTCTTGACACCCTCACTCTCACCTTGGAAGAACAAAGAAAATAACACTCATTCCTTCCTACTCTGTGGGAAGTTGGGGGTGAGTGGGAGACCAAACGTCAAACTTCAGCTCTCTCTAAAGAAATCTCCATCATCATCAAATGTGCTGTAGTCTCCACACTCCGGATAATATTTTTATAATTTCAATTTGAGTGAAAGTTTTAAGAGCCATCTAAATTGTCTTCAGACTCCAACTTCAAATTTTTTGCAAGATTGGAGTTCCCACTGTGGCTCAGTGGCTTAAGAATCCATCTAGTATCCATGAAGATGTGGGTTCCATCCCTGGCCTCACTAGGTGGGTTAAGGATCTGGCATTGCCGCAAACTGTGGCATAGTTAACAGATTTGACTCAGATTCTGCACTGCTGTGACATAGTCCTGTAGCTACAGCTACTATTTGACCCCTAGTCCAGGAACTTCCATGTGCTGCTGGTATAGCCTTTAAAAAAAAAAAAAAAAAAAAAAGTAAAATTTTTGCAAGATAAACTCCTCTGGAATTAACTTCTATTTCTTCATATCTGAGCCAGAGATGAGATTAGGAAGAATACTATATAATACCCTATACCAAGTACTTAAGTACTTTTTTCCTTGAAACTGCCTATGTAACACTAAATATTCAAATATTTTTCAAAGTTTCTTGAAAAAAATGGTGGAACAGACTGATTTGGCTACATAATACTAGGGAGAAGATACTTAGAAACTAATTAGACATTGGTATTTAAAAATCATTTCACTATCCACGTTTTGGCAGATTAAAGCATAAGAATTGACTACAAATTAAATCATTGCTCTAACTTTTGAATTAATGATATCAGTTAGAGCATTCCCATCATCAATCCCAAATCCCAACTAGATGCATGCATTTTAATTTGTGCTAAAATCTGAAAGAAAAGCTTCACTGGTTTCTATTTGCTTTTGTATGTAATATCAAATTGGATATCAGAAATTAGGGATTGGTGATTGCATAAACATCTGCATTTATAGCGAATTTTCAACTTGTGTTCAGATGTTTGACATGGAGGATAAATAACACCAGACTTTTGTTTTTCTACTTCAGGGCTAGCAAAGAGACCAAAAGGCCAAATTCAAGGGAATAACTCAGTATCTTACATTATCAGAGAAGAATTATGTGTAAGCATCTCTGTATAGCTTACTAAGTTCTTACAAAAATTTGGTCAATATTTTGTATTGATCAACTACCATTTTAACAATCTTCTCAGAGATTAGAAAGGGTTGTTGATGAAATACTCTGTAGAAAGTTGTACTGCTTAAGAAGTGCTTCCCCAGATCACCAAGGGTGCAGTCTCAAGAAAGAAGTGCAGGTGGAAAAACCTGAATAGCTCTGTAGAGAAATGAGACAAAAATCACCAAAGCATGGCTGGATTTAAGCACCAAACTGAAAGAAATACAAAGGAAAACAAATTGCAACCTGCATTTTCTTTTATAGAAAAAAGTACAGTTCTGTCAATGGCCACAGGATTTGTAAATATAGTACAAATTTCTTATAAGATTAGATCCAAGACATTTGCAGCTTGGAATATTCTATTAATATTCCAGAATTTCTAGAAAGAGACAAACAAACCAGAGTCTGATTCTCAAATTAAATTACATAACATTTATTTTAGACCAAGATTTGAAAGGCAGCAATGTATGATTCAGTTCCCCAACTTTCACTTCCTGAGAAGAGCTGTATGATTCTGTTCCTTGGGGAAACTCACAAGCTCTAGGGTATTAACTTGGCCCTGAAAGGAGAATGAAGTGCTGCTTCTACACTGCTTTCGTTCGTAATATGATTACCACAGATCTTCTCTCCTGTAATTGCAAGGTCAGATACGCACTCCTCACCCTTGAATCACAATTTCCACTTAGGTCTGGCTGGCAGCAGCAAAAGCTACTATTAAGTGAGTGCTTATTATATACAATCTATTCAGGGTGCATTTTCTGATAAAGACCCATTTGGCACACTGAGGAGCAGGCTTTATAATTTTACTAATATAGGGAGAAAGCCCAAATCAGAGAGATTAATGCCTTCCTCAATTATCACAATTATCATAAGCAAAGGAGGCAACTGGCAACCCAAAGACACACAGACTCAAATGCTCTTCTGTGATGTGTGGATTGGCTCCCTAAAGGACCTCCTGTGAATGAAATAACTGTGTGGAGGGGTGGAGCTTGGTACAACCATACAGCCCAGCAACTCACTTCTAATTCTTGGAACTATATTCCCTTTTCCAAGACAGGGTCAGACAGGTGAGACATAGGCTCCATGATGTGATATTATTTCTCTAAAATAGTTTTTGTCCAATATTGCCACATTTGTAGATAAATATATGTCCATATTCCCCTACACACACAGGGACACATGTATAACTGACCATATACTCTTAGCAAGCCCTAAAGCCGTCACAGAGACTATAAGCATGAATGAGACAGGACCTCTGCTTCTTAGATCCTGGTGGTTTCACTTTGAAGACAAGATGGATTATAACACCATCAACTATGTGCTATCATAAATGAAAAAAAAAAATTGAAGAGCAGATGGATAGAATGATTTCCTCCTCTCTCTGTAGGAATTATAGAAAAAAAGTGGCATTTTTGCGATACAAGCCTTTGCTCCCTTTCTCTAGCTTCTATCACATTCATTACTTCATTTTATTACTTACTTATTCTAAGTAATCTACTTATTTAAATAGCATAGAGAAGTAAGTGTTCTTGCCTTCTTGAAGACATCCAAAAAAGGATCTCTAATGATTAAGGAAATGGATAGTACTGTGACCTGGATGCCCAGAATGACCTGGTTACTAACCTTAAGAAACTTACCTTACCAAAAAAAAAAAAAAAAAAAAAAAAACTCAACAAATAAAAACAATGAAATGTAGAAAATAATAAATACTGCTAAGTGCTTTGGTGGGTGGTATAAGAAATGGTCCTGGGCATCCTGTTTTAAATCACAATGGGTTTCATTGAACTGGCAGAGCTGTATTAAAATGAGCAGCCCTTTTTTTCTTCTCCACTGCATAATCAACGCTATAGCAAGCTTATTGTTATTCAGATAGGTACCAAAAATTAATGTTTGGAATCAGAGTCATTTCTCAAATGAGATTGAAAGAGGTTTGTAACAGCCATTACCTCATCAGCATTTAGTGTCTCTTCTGAAGGACAGGGGAGTATGGAAGAGACAAATCGGAATTAGGAAGAGTGGAGATAAAAGAAAGGCCAAAGGAAAGGAATTTTTTTCATTATACTGTGGTCTTTAATGGATCTCTGTTGTCAGTCTAATTTGTAAAGATCAATGGGTTCTGTTAAACTGTAGTCTGGGCTTCCCTATCTCCTTTTAATTCATCTACTCAGCACATGCTTTCCCTTTGAAAGATAAGAGCAAGAGGGAGTTTTCAGATATTTTTACTGGTTCTTTTTTGTGCTGTGAGCGCTCAAATAACCTAAAATGTATATGGGAATAAAAACTTCTTATCAAGGAATAGGATGTGAAAGCCATCAGTTGGAACACTGTCAAAATAAGAGCAAACAACAGTTTATCAGAGTGCATTTAAGTTGTCTTTACAAGTTACAAAACATGTGCAGGAAAAATGAGAAATGGAGTCAAATTTTCAGAAATTTTTTAACATAGAGCTGTAAAAATCTACAGTGAAACTGGCTCGATTTTCCAAATTTATCCAGATTCTCCTTATGTCAAAAAGGAACCTTAAAATTCTTTGTGAAGTATACTGCAGATATTTTACAGGGTGATTAGAATAATGCATAGCATAGAAGATATGGTTCTTGTTTAATTTAGTGATCATATCTATTTACCTAGTATTCATTAGACTTTGATACTCAGCATGATGGATTCAGTTTTCTGTTATCTCAACACTTTACTTTGTCCCTTTAAAATATAAGAGGAGGGAGTTCCCGTTGTGACTCGGTGGTAAGAAGCCTGACTAATATCCATGAAGATGTGGGTTCAATCCCTAGTCTTGCTCAATGGGTAGGGGACCTGGTGTTGCCATGAGCTGTGGTGTAGGCCACAGACGTGGCTCAGATCTGGCATTGCTGTGGCTGTGGCGTGGGCCAGCAGCTGCAGCTCCCATTTGACCCCTAGCCTGGGAAGTTCTATGTGCTGTGGGTGCGGGACTAAAAAAGAAAAAAGATAAAAAAATACAAGAGGAGGAGAAAATAAATATATTACAACATTGATAAGTTATAGCTTAAATAAAATAATAAATATATGTAATAGCAAATACATATATATGTACACTTTTATATGTAATGTACTTTATAAATATACACATTATGAAATGTATTTTATATATAGTACTATGTAAGAAAATAATTATTTACTAATAAATAATACATAATTCATAATAACTGTAATTATATATAATACTTATACTGCTATATAAAATGTTTATTCCTTATTGTTATATAGATGAATATTTGCCCCTCTAATTTCCATATAAAAAAGTTCATTACAAAAGTATGATATAACAAGTTAATGATATTTTATTACAAAATTTTAGAATATATTCTAATATTCGAGCACAATCACTCACAGTCATTATCTGCAATGTTGAGACTCTTGCCTTATAATGTTAACATTGAGATCCCAAACAACCTTCAATCATCCAAAGAAGAATAAATTACCTTTTGCATAATGTGCTGTGAAGGTCAAGGAAGTTGACTAATACATTTTAAAAGAGATTTCAATAATACATTTTGAAATCAAATGGTTTGTCTCAGTTAAACTGAAATCTAATTTTACCACAATATTCTATTCCCCCAAATATTTTAGTTAAGGGAGGTTTGCAATGTGATTTACTTTCAAAGAATCTTGGAGTCTATGGTGAAAAGAATAAGACAGTATAAAATATCCCAGCATGAATCAGCCAGACTTAGTTTTGGATCCCATCTCTGTGATGGTCCAGCAGAGTGCCACAGAAGCTGGAAATGAGAATCTAAAAGAAAATGTGTGCTCAAACTTTGTGTTTTCCTAAATTTTGCCTTGCAGCTGAAAGAACCCAACAGAGCCCAATACCTAGGGCATGGGCTAAACATTATGTGGAGACACACAACTTTATCACAAAAACTAATCGGACTCATGCTCCAAGGATAAAGAACAGAAGAACAAGCAGTGGTGAGAAGAAATTAAGGCAACAAACCCAAATCAATGCTGCTGTCTGGTATTGTCTCTCACTTCCCAATCTATTTTTCATCAATTCTCTGTCTCCTTAGAAACAAATCATAAAAATACATATGAAAAATGAGTAAAGGGTCTTAAAGCTAAAGGCCCTTGAAGAACAAAAAATTATTTCAAAGAAAAAGAAGAGTTACAATGGAAACTTTCAAACAAACACTATGCCTTATTCTCAAAAAAATTACAGAAAATATGATCTTTCAAAACAAGTTCATGGTTCAGAGAAGAGAAACGGAGGTTCCAGGAGGTGATTGTAAGACAAAGGCAGATGGTAAAATCAATCTGGAAGAAGTGAGAGGGAAACTAGAATTTAGAACTGAAGATATTACAGGGTTTAAGGAGTATTTAATGCCACAAAAATAGAGCAAAATGTGATTTACAAAAACACCAGGCAGAGAGTGGCTCAACATGCAGAGATCACAAGTTGTGCAAGGTGGAAGGGAGGAAAAAATTAATAGAATAATCACGACTATTCTGGTCAAGCTACAGAATTTCAAGGGCTTTAAAAAAAGACATATATGCAGGGCAGGACTTCAGAAAGACATTAGATTCTTTCATAAAAATAATAACATTGATTGTTATTGACAATACATCTTAAAGATATATAGCCATAGATTGGAGGTGAAAAAGTCTTGGTCACTTGTGCTCAGAAACAAAGGAAACTATTGTGAAGATGTACAACGTATAGGTTGTACAACTATAAATATAATAAAATATATTGATTTTTTTAAAAAAGAAAGGAAACTAAAAGGAAATTTTCTCAATATTCATAAGCACAAGGATTTTTTTTTTTAAAGGGAGGGGAGCTGAAGAAAGGAGAACATTGAAGGAAGGAAGGAAGGTTTTGGGTAAAGTGAAATAGGAAGCACCAAATAGTTTAGTCACCAAAGATATTTTCTAAATAACTCAGGAATGGAGAGGCTGTGTTTAAATGACTGTTAAATGACCCACTGAAGAAATTTAATTATAAAATATAACTAAGAATGATTGGAATTATGTTTCATAGAATGGAATGTAAATTAACACAGGAGAGAGGGTAATTTGTGGCTGTGATTATTTCCTTATGCTTTTTAAAGCAAGGAGTCAATAATTACAGTCTAACTTGAAATGTATGGTTATGACACATGATGCTATTGGCACCATTTTCACAATTAATCTTGGAGGGACATTTTAAAAATACTGTATTATTACAATTATTATTATTTTTGTCTACATTCATGTCATGTTTAAGTTCCCAGGCCAGGGATCAAACGTGCTGCCACTGGGACCTATGCTATACCTGCGGCAATGCCGAAAACTTAACCCACCGCATCACAAGGGAACTTGACACAAATACTGTATTTTTGACTGTATGTGTGTGTGAATAAACATTTATTCCTTCCTTTAGACTTCAGTGGTGGTAGTTCTTAAATTTTATTAAAATTAATACTTTTTATAAAATGACATGTATAGTGCAGTTTATCTTTCTTAAAATATCATCAATCTCTTCTTCTCTAAGCGTATGTTTATAATAAATAGCAGAAATTATGTTTTCCAGATGTTGATAAGGTACATTTCTGGAAGATCAGCTATTCAGTAATATTTTTACTGTTCTTTGCATTTTCCTATCCTGCATTTTCTGTGCTCCTGCATGGTCCTAATGACTAATAGATCATTTAAAAATATTTTCTGGGAGTTCTCTTTGTGGCACAGTGGAAATGAATCCAGCTAGTGTCCATGAGGATGCAGTTTTGATCCCTGGCCTCAATCAGTGGGCGTGGGGGGGGCGGCGGCACGGCCATGAGCTATGGTGTAGGTTGCAGACATGGCTCAGATCCTCTGTTGCGGTGGCTGTGGCATAGGCTTGCAGCTACAGTTCCAATTCAACCTCTAGGCTGAGAACTTCCATATGCCATGGGTGAGGCCCTAAAAAGCAAACAAACAAAAAAAAAAGTTATTATTTCCAGTCTTCAAAAGCACAGCATATTTCTTCACTCTCTAAATTCTATTGTATTATATTATCTAAAAATTGTGATTAACCATTTTCCAGTGTGTTCTAATTATCAGTTGTGCACAGGTGGTTAATAAATTACAAATTACTTAGAGCTGCACATTCATGAAATTTTTAGAGCCGTACTTTCCCAGAACTTGATTCTGAAACCAAATAAACAAAACCTCCACAAAAACTGCAGGCCACCTTTCTAATTCACTTATTTTTACAGATGTTGAAGCCAAAACTAAATTAAAGCAGATCACTAGTTTGTGTTTGTGAGTGTCTAAAATCTTTTCCTAGGCACATTTCCCCAACTATCACCACCTAAACACCTGCCTCCTTCCTACCACTACCAAATAAAAGCTACACTCCATCCTTTTCCTGCTCCTAACAGGATTCTATATTCTTCAAACGACCAAGGTGCCAATATACAACCAAAGTAAATGTGGGTTCCGCACATTCTACGTAATAAAGTATGAGTTAGAACTTTCCAGGTGCATGATTCTGAGTCATTCTGGTGATTCAGGGTCTTTGGGGGACTTTAAATCAGGAAGAGTTAACAGTGCTCTACATTCTTATACATAAGACTATATCTAAGGAGTTCCCATTGTAGCTCAGCAGTAACGAACTGGACTAGGATCCATGAGGACACGGGTTCTATCCCTGGCCTTGCTAGTGGGTTAAGGATCCAGTGTCGCTGTGAGCTGTGGGTAGGTCACAGATGCAGCTTGGATCCAATTTGACACCTAGCCTGGGAACTTCCATATGTGGAAGAGCAGCCCTTAAAAAAAAAAAAAAGACTCTATCTAGACAAACTCTGGTTGAATTGTTGGGATGGGAGTCCACATTCTTCCTCTCTGCCTGTTTCCTCCCAGTGAAGATGCATCCATTAGTATATCACTCTTGGTGCCACTTCTTCCCTCCACCAACTTGTTTCACAGAAAGTGAAGTGTTTTACGTGACCAGCCAGTTAAGGGAGAAGAAAATGTCCATATATAGCTCTGCCTTTTATTTTCCCTCACCTCTCGAGAGAGGCTGCCTCAAAGTGAACACTTTACTGCTTGTCCTATAGCAGCTTTTTCCCAGTCTGTCCATCTCCACAGCTCACTGCAGCGCCAGAACATTAACCCACTGAGTGATGGAACCCGCATCCTCATGGATACTAGTCAGATTCTTTTCCACTGAGCCACAATGGGAACTCCAACACCGCATTTATTATTGGGCCCCAGCAAAGTGTATTGTAATTTGTAGGAAAACATTGGAAAGTAGTAACCCCTTCCATCCTTGGGTGTCAGTTTTTGTAAAGCATTATCTCAAAAATAATTATTCCTAAACCTTCTACACCTTTCTAAGTGTAGGGTTTGTCATTCTCTAAGTATTAATTCTGTCACCTATTTAGTTGAGAAATGTCATTTTTAAGGACATGTAGAAAATTGAGATTATTACTACTATTGTGTTATAATGAACTGCAGGAAAAGAACTTTCATTTTTTAAGTTGTCTCTGAAAGGTATACTTTTTTCCTTCAAGTCAAAAATCCGTATTTTTTAGGGTAACATCTCTAACATCAAAAGGCATACCATAGTTAAGAAATAATTGTCATTGTTATTATTGTCATTATTTTTGTTTCCTAATTGTATTAAAATAATGACATATACATGCAACAGTGTCATAGATTGGATGAAATATGGTATACTGATTTTCTTCATCACTTGGGATCTAATCTTAAAAAGAGTGGCAACTTCTTAAATCTATTTTTTTTTAATATCTACACCTCTGGTGAAATAAGCCATTTCAAATGTGATTCATTAAAGTCAAAAGAAGGTGCCTAGAGTAATTTCCTTCTCTCTACTGAGATTTTATTATGAGCCACTAGCCAAATACTGAGGGGTAAGTGACATTTCTGAAAGTGGGTATGAATGTTATGAAGCTTAGGAATAGTCTGGGTTAGTCAGAGTTTGGCGGTGCCTAGAATGCCACGTAGTACAGGATTATATGTAGTTTAATTGGCTATTTGCCTTTTCTAGCTGGCTATCTGATGAACTGACAAGATGTGGACACAAATAGTCTCAGGAAGATGCTCCTGTCCTCTGACACAGCTGACATGCTTCACTCGTGGCAGTACTACACGAAAGGCCACCAGATAACTAAAAAGACTACATTCTTCATAAAATGGTTGAGAATAGCCACAGAAGGTAAGGGTCTGTACTCCTGAGAAGATTTAATATAGGAACAGCAAGACCATCTAAGGA
This sequence comes from Sus scrofa, assembly GCF_054392235.1. Lineage (NCBI taxonomy): Eukaryota > Metazoa > Chordata > Mammalia > Artiodactyla > Suidae > Sus > Sus scrofa. Next base: position 31,698,086 of record NC_139393.1, read on the forward strand.
TGGGCCAGATAATCCTCACCCTAGAAGGTAGTATCATTGGAAAGGAGACATCTCTACTGGGAGTTGAAATAGCAACAGGAGAATACTGTAGGTCTCCTGCTTTACACAATTGTCTTTACATATATTTTTTGACCTTGTATTCTTTATGTGCATTAAAGAGATTTCTTTCCTTTGCTTCTATATGCTGGGCTATTTCCATCAATCACAATAACAGTTTGTTGTAAGAAATAAAACTATCTTTTATTTTAGTAAAAAAAAAAAATAGGCCAGTTACTTCCTTAGGAATAATTTTTTAAGAAGCATTTAAGGAAGACTATAGATCCCTGGGAAATATTTTCCTGAGACTTTATCTTCCTTCCTTTCTGTATTAAATTAGCAGTAAAGCAGGGAATAACTGAAAAGTAACTGGCTTTAACAAACTCACAGTGGCTTTACACCACCTGCATAGAGATGTAATTCCCTTCAGAAGCATTGAGAGAGAAGATGGAAGCAATAAATCATATACAGTGGAATCCAGTTTTACTGCAGTGGTACAGAAAGCAGAAGTCTCTCCTTACCACACCCATAGGAATTGTAGTAACTATAGGAATACACAGTCTGATATGTCATAGTTACTAAGGTATGAAGTTTTCTTCTAGTTCAAAACAATGTATCTAAAAAGGATTTTCAGAAAAACACATTTTTGTTATTGTTTTAAGATATCTGGCCATTTACATGGTTTTCAAGTTAAAATACCTAAAGTGGTTTGATGTAAGGTAAAAAAGAAATAACCTGGGGTGCTTGTAATATATTAGAGTAGATGGCCACTTACCAGTTTCCAAGTATCAAATTTCTTTTAAAATGTGAATATAACTACCATATCATTAAGAACTTGTAAAATCTTTGTGAGAGAAAATGTGCTATTCATGGTGGGTTATTCAGCATGAATTTCTATGTGGCTTTTCATATGTAGATATAGTTACTTCTTCAAACATGAAACTATAGAAATTTAAAAAGGCCAATCAATTTCATTTTTGGGTGAATCCTGGCTCTGCTTCTTAGAAATATTTATTTTTACCAAGAGTTAGATAACAGGTCTCCTTGGCAATGACCATCACACAAAATACGTTTTACTCCTCCTGAAAGCCATCACCAAACAAAATTAGGTTTTGCATAAAAAAAAAAATTATTGTGGAAAAAAAAGTGAAATCTGTTTCTGTAAAGTGAAGTATTACATTTTATCTCTGCATTTTTCTATTTTTTTCCCTTTACTCTTTGGGATAAAATTTTATTGAAATACTTCACAATGAATAAAGATAACAAGGTATATAATAGATTCAGATACCCCTATTTATCTTCAAATCTGATGTTGTTTTTTGTTATTATCCATGTACTTTTTTTTTAAGAGAAAAGACCATAAATGACATTCAGTGATATCCTATTTTAAAACTTTTTGGCAAAGAAGTATAGCTGCCTCACACTTAATGTTTTTGGAAATTTCTCATTTCTATAATCTTATCCTTTGGAAATGTGTAGAGTATATACACAGTACAATGTAAAAAATGTAAAAACTGGAAGTGTTACATAAGTACTTATGTAACATTTTGCCCTTTCTCACTCACAATTTTGAGACCAATAGTAGTATTCAAATATCTCTTCCTTCATGATTAGTTTTCATAAACTTCTACCTTTTCAAGTACATCCATCAGTCCTAAATTTTAGAATGTTGTAGTGGACTAACTTCCATCCTGGAGCTTCTGAATTTGTTTTATATACTTACTTAAGATGATCTCATGTAAAAAAGTTATTTTTTAAAAAACGGAATAAAAGGAGGTCCTGTAGTGGTACAGCGGAAACGAATCTGACTAGGAACCATGAGCTTGCGGGTTTGATCCCTGGCCTTGCTCAGTGGGTTAAGGATCCAGCATTGTGGTGAGCTGTGGTGTAGGTCGCAGACGCAGTTTGGATCTGGCGTTGCTATGGCTGTGGAGTAGGACAGCGGCTACAGCTCCAATTAGACTCCTAGCCTGGGAACCTCCATATGCTGTGGGTGCGGCCCTAAAAAGACAAAAAAAGACAAAAAAAAAAAAAAAGAAAGAAAGAAAGAAATGGAAGAAGAAACACAATTCCAATTTGGAGGATATTTACAAGCAACATATTCTTGAAAATTGAAATTTTAACCTTTGTGATTTAAACTACTTCCAAGCGGCAGTGAAAGCTCATGGCAGATACTGAGTTATAATTCTGTTGAGCACACATTTGAGCTTCCAGGTGGCAAGCAGGTGTCCAAATAAATATGTGTTAGATTCAGGAACGGTTTAGCATCGACTTCTCTACATGGAATCCTTATTTCTTTTCTTGTTGCAATATTAGAGCTATGAGGAAACCCTGTTTATTGTAAATCTTCATCTCTCTGCAGTCCTTGGGTACTTTAAATAGGATAGAAATCATCCAGCACACAGGATCTTAAGAATATTCATTGACCTCTTGGCATCATAGGTATAGGGGAAGCAAATAATTTTTTGTGTGTGTGTTACAAAATTCTCTTCACCATTATCAAGACCACAAAACACAAAATATTAAATTAACAGTGATTCAAAGCTATTAGACAAAAGCTTATAGTTATTATTAGTTTTTTTTGTTGTTGTTTGCTTTTTTTAGGGTTCCAAATAGCATTTTCTCTGTCTCATCTTTCTTCTTGAGAAGTGCTTTAGCATACCATGAAATACAGGTGTGGCCAAATAACCCCATTAATTCCAAAATACACCTGAGAATTTCTGGATTTCTTCTAGCATAGTGAGGAAACCTTATTTAAAAAATGAAACACATAAATATCTCCTAGATCTCAATATTAAAAGAATTAACAGCATAATAAAAAGTGGACAAAATATTTAAACAGTTCACCAAAGAAGATATAGAAATTACATGTAAATGAAAATATACTCAAGGTCATTAGTCAACAGGGAAATTTACCATAAATGATTGCCCTTTCAGGTTTTATATATATATTCCAACTCTTATTTTATATTATTATCCATAAGTGAAATGCAAAAACATAACTAGGCAGTTTTGCTTTATTTAAAAATAAAAATGCCAATTAACACCAATTACATATAGTGATGTATTTGGGTCAAGACTAAAACGGAAAAGAGTTCTTGTTGTGGCTCAGTGGTTAATGAATCCGACTAGGAACCATGAGATTGTGGGTTCGATCCCTGGCCTTGCTCAGTGGGTTAAGGATCCGGCGTTGCCCTGAGCTGTGGTATATGTTGCAGACGCAGCTCGGATCACACGTTGCTGTGGCTCTGGAGTAGGCTGGCAGCTACAGCTCTGATTGCGCCCCTAGCCTGGGAACCTCCATATACCTTGGGAGCAGCCCAAGAAATGGCAAAAAGACACACACACACACACACACACACACACACAAACACACACACACGACTAACAAGGAAGAATTGATTCTGGTGCTATGGTTCGACCCCAACAATATGGCACAACGGTCAGCACAAGCCATGCTAAACTCACTGTTTTTTGTGCTGGTCAAAAATTCAGATCTTTTCTTTGAAGCTAAATACATGAAATCAGATGAAATAACTGAGTTTTAAAATGCTTTAAAATGAAGCTCACAAACACATACATATGTATATAAATGTGCACATATGAATAACTTTTTCTATGTATATTGTAATTTATATTTTTGTCTTGTATAAGAAGTCTTTGTCACACCAATTTTAAAAAGAAACTTTGTTTCATTTTTTTTTCTAGGAAGCGTATTATTTTGGCTTTTATGTATATGTCTAAGACCCATATCTAGTTCAAATTTTTATATAGTGAGAAGTAGGATTTTAGGATTTTTTTAATACATATATTCCATTGTTCTACAACCATGTGATATGGAAATAATTTACTTGGCACCTCTGCTGAAAATTAATTGAACTATATAAAAACAGTTATATATATATATAGCTATGTATAATTATATAGTCAGATGCAATGAAATCATTAATTTTTTGTACATATGGGAGAGGCTATTTCTGGGAATTTTTTTTCTTTTTTTTTCTTTTTTTTTTTGTCTTTTTGCTATTTCTTGGGCCACTCCCGCGGCATATGGAGGTTCCCAGGCTAGGGGTCGAATCAGAGTTGTAGCCTCTGGCCTGCACCAGAGCCACAGCAACGCAGGATCCAAGCCGCATCTGCAACCTACACCACAGCTCACAGCAACGTTGGATCGTCAACCCACTGAGCAAGGGCAGGGACCGAACCTGCAAGCTCATGGTTCCTAGACGGATTTGTTAACCACTGCGCCACGATGGGAACTCCAGAAATTTTTTTGTTTCATCAACCTATAAGTTTGTCCTTTTGCTAATTGTTCATTATCTTGATTATTGTAACTATACAGTAATTATTAAAACAAATAATATAAATACACTTATTCTAAAAAATAGTCTCATATTTTCAATAATTTAATTTTTCATAAAATTTTGGTTAGTAGTTTGTCAAATTTATGAGGAAGCCTAGTGGAATTTTATGGAAATTGCTTTGACTCTATGGAGATGAACTTGGGAGACGACTTGATAACAACAGTTCTATTTTTTCTTCTAATTAAAAAAATATATATAATTACACTATACTGTCATCCTAAAATAAGAAAAATGTTAGTTTTTATTTTCAGTTTTTAAAAGTAATTGTTATTCTTTTTTTTATTGAACTGATCAGGAAAAATGTTGAAAATAGAATAGATTTCCTTGCCATTTTCTCGATTTTAAGGAGGAAATATTTTGTATTTCACCATTAAATATTATGTTTACTGAAGATATTTTCATAAATACTTTTGATCAGGTTGAAGAAAATCCTATTGATCCCAAGTTTGCTGAGACTTCTTTTATGAATGACTTTTGAATTTGTTAAATGGCTTCTGAATCTACTTGAGATAATATTTTTAAAAAACTTTTCCTTTATCTTGTTGATGGGGTGAATTACACATTAATCTTCAAAATTTTGAATACCTAGGATAAATGCTGCTAAATGTTAATGTGCTATCATTTTTATAGGAAGCTGAGATGGATTTGATTTGATAATATTTTATTAAGATCTTTTACATATATGTTCGTGATGAATATAGTCACATAATATTCTTTTATTTTTCTATTTCCTTTTAAAAAATTCATATTTCTTTGTTAGGTTTAATTATAGGGCAAACCTTAACTTTGTAAAATGAATTGATATTTCATTCCTCATTCTTTATTTTCAAAATTAGTTTGTATTATATTAAGATTATTCCTCCCTTATATGTTTTAGTAAAATTCAATAATAAAGTCACCTGCTTCTGGAGTTTGCTTAATACCTGATAATTACCAATTGAATTTCTTTAATAGACATGTGTTTAATTTTTTCTATTTCTGTTTTGTGACAGTTTTGGTAATTTGGATTAAAAGAATAAATCATACATTTTTTCCAAGTTGTCGAATATATTGATGTCAACATCTTACATAAAACTGGTTTCTGCTGTTATTTTTCTTACTCCCTTTTTTCTACTATATGGCTTTTATTTCTCTTCTTTTACATCTTCTGATTTTAGAGTTTCCTTATTTTTTGTTATCATTTTAATATTTAACCCCCCAAAGCTTGGCCGTTTCTGACAAATTTCAGTATATAGTATCTTCATTTTTATTTTGTTGAAATAAATTATTGTTCTCCTTGTGATTGCCACTTGCATCCACAATGCTTAAAAGATTATTGTCAAAGTTCTTTGTCTTATGATCCAAACTTTGGGCTGTCTTGGTAAATATTTTGTGTACATTTGAAAACAATTGTGTATTTTAACTTTGGAAAGGAAGCATTCCATAGATATCAATTAAGTTAAATTAATTGATATTATTGTTTTAGTGTCTTGTGGCAGACTGATTTTCTGACTTTCCTTCCCCTCCCAATTCATTGCTTAGAGAGAAGTTCAAAATTTCTAATTATAATTGTGGATATGGCCATGTCTCATCTTTGTTCCAAGTTTTTGCTTCTTGTATTTTGAAGTTGTGTTTTAACATACACATAGAGTATTGTGTGTCTTTATAAAAAAAAGGACTTTTATAATTTTAAAATGTCTCTAAATGATTTGTTTTCTATTAAGTGTCACAACACCAGTTTTCTGACACACCAGTTTTCTTATAACTATTTTTGGTGTTATAATTTTCCTCAACTAATTATTTTGTATCTTTCTCTGTCTTTGTATTTAAAGTTAATTTCTGGAGTTCCCGGCGTGGCACAGTGGTTAACCAATCCGACTAGGAACCATGAGGTTGTGGGTTCGGTCCCTGCCCTTGCTCAGTGGGTTGACGATCCGGCGTTGCCCTGAGCTGTGGTGTAGATTGCAGACGCGGCTCGGATTCCACATTGCTGTGGCTCTGGTGAAGGCAGAAAAAAATAAAAAAAAATAAAAAAATAAAGTTAATTTCTTTCTTTCTTTTTTTCTTTTTTTGTCTTTTTGCCATTTCTTGGGCCGCTCTCGTGGCATATGGAAGTTCCCAGGCTAGGGGTCTAATCGGAGCTGTAGCCACCGGCCCACACTAGAGCCACAGCAACACGGGATCAGAACCACGTCTGCAACCCATACCACAGCTCATGGCAATGCCGGATCCTTAACCCACTGAGCAAGGCCAGGGATCGAACCCGCAACCTCATGGTTCCTAGTCGGATTCGTTAACCACTGCACCACAGCGTGAATTCCTAAAGTTAATTTCTTTTTATTCTTCTTCTTTTAGGTATAACTGACATGACATTAAACTAGCTTCATATGTACAATGTAACGATTTGATGTTTGTATATGCAAAATGATCACCATAAATCCAGCTCATATCCATCACCATGTAGAATTACAAAAGTTTAATTTTTTTTTTTTTTTTGTATTTTTAGGGCCCACCTCTGGCATATGGAGGTTCCCAGGCTAGGGGTTGAGTCAGAGCTATAGCTGCTGGCCTACACCACAGCCACAGCAACACAGCAACATGGGATCTTAACTGCATCTGTGATCTACACCAAGCTCACGGTAACGCCATATCTTGAACTCACTGAAGAGGCCAGGGATCGAAACTGCATCCTCATGGAAGCTGGTCAGATTCATTTCTGCTGAGCCACGACAGGAACTCCCCAAAGGTTAATTTCTTAGAATATGGTAGTCTTGCTCTCTTTTAAACACCTGGTCTGACAACATTGGTCCTTAGTTGATGTGTGTGTGTGTATTTTTGTTTGCTTTTTGGCAGCACTAATGCCATATGGAAGTTCTTGGGACTGGGATCGAATCCGACTTTGCCACAGCACTGACAATGCCATGTCCTTAACCTGTGGTGCCACAATGGGAACTCCCCTAATCGAAGTATTTTATACACATATTTTAATTGGAAAGTTTAACAGAAAAAGTTTTTTTCCATTAAACATTTTTTTAAAATTTTGTTTGTTTCAACTCGTTTCTTTTTTTCTACTTTCCCGTCTTTGATTATATTATATTGATATTTTATTTAATCTATTGGTTTAATCACAATTTATTTTGCTTTATTTTTAGTGAGTTTCTCTAATATTTCTAAGTTATGAATTTTTAAATTATCATAGTCAGCCTTCAAAAGGTATTACACACTTTTGTGTAAGAACCTTAAAAAACATACTCCTAATTTCACTATTCATCCTTTATGATATTATTTTAGATTTTTAGATTTACTTATGCTATAGATTCCAAAATATATTCCTATTATTTTTACTTCAAAAGTCAGTTATTATTTTTGCTTCAAAAATAGGTTACTATTTTTTAAAATGTACCCACATATTTGCCAAGCTCACATATTTTATTCCTTGAATAGATTTGTTTTGTTTTTTTATTGTTGTTGTTGTTTTGGTATAATTTTTTTATAGGCTTGAAGAATTTTTCATTTTTTGTGAAAATTTTATTGTGATGATTTTTTTCAGTTTGTCTTCTTGTTTTTTTTTTTTTTTTTTTTTTTTTTTTTTTCTTTTTAGGGCTACACTCATGGCATATGGAAGGTCCCAGGCTAAGGACTGAATAAGAGCTGCAGCTTCGGGCCTATGCCACAGCCACAGCAATGCCAGATCTAAGAAATGTCTGCAAACTACACCGCAGATTATGGCAATGAGTGTCCTTAACCTACTGAGTGGGGCCAGGCATTGAATCTGAATCCTCATGGATACTGGTAGGGTTCACTATTTGCCTTCATTTTTCATGATTTTTATTACAAATGTTTTTATTGATTTAAAAGTGTTTTTCTTGTCTTTTTTTTAAAAAAAACTTTTTTTTTTTTTTTTTTTTTTTGGCTGTGCCTACCACATGTGGAAGTTCATGTGATCAGGGGCCAGGGGCCAGGGGCCAGCAATTGAACCTACACCAAAGCAGGAACCCCCGGCCATTGCAGTGCCAATGCCCGATAGGATCCTTAATCCATCGCATCACAAGAGAAGTCAAAGATGTTTTCTTGATGTACAATTCTAGGTTGTTTTTCTATCAGCATTTTAAAGTGTAATTGCATTGCCTTCTAATGCACATTATTTTTGATGAGAAATCAGAGATAATTTTTACTTTTGTTTTCTTTGATGTGATGTATTTTTTTTTTCCTCTGGATGTTTTAAATATTTTTTCATAACATTTGGTTTACAGGGATTGCTTTTGTGACATGCTTTCTCTTCTCTGAGCTGTGCTCTAGAAAGTTCATCCAGGTAGAAAGCAAAGCAACTAGGAGATTCATGTCATTCATTTCCTTCTCTTAATTATTACACTGTAATATTGTGTTTTTCCAACAATAGAAATAGTTATTTCATACATCTTGTTCAGTTTTCTAGTTGTTTATGCCTAGAGGGTTAATCGGATGGGGTTATATATATAACAGAAGAGAAATACATCAAGTATATTGTATTACTATATTCCTCCATTGTTGTGTTGTTTATTTTATTTATCATTTTGTTAACTACCTTAAAGAGGAAAGCAAATGTCAACGATTTTTGGAGTCTATTCAATCAGTTTGTAATGGAAAAAGAACTTAGAATATTCTGTCTCCATTTTACGTTTATCCACATTTTTTATGATTATCATGTATTTTGATTTTGCACATGATAGAAATTCCACTGCATGTTATTATTGTTTTATGTAGCTGAAAATATTTTTAAAGGAGGTATTACTCTTCTTTGTTGTCTTCCTTTTTTCTCTTGCATTCTGTGCCTCCATCTTAAATAATTTTTCTTTCTTTCTTTTTTTTTTTTTTTTTTTTTTTGGTCTTTTGTCTTTTGAGGGCCACACCCACATATGCAGGTTCCCAGGCTAGGGGTCTAATTGGAGCTATAGTTGCTGGCCTATGCCACAGCCACAGCAACACCAGATCTGAGCTGCATCTGCAACCTATGCTGCAGCTCATCGCAACACCGGATCCTTAACCACTGAGCGAGGCCAGGAATCCAACCTGCAACCTAGTCGGATTTGTTTCTGCTGAGCCATGACGGGAACTCCCTTAAATAATTTTTCTTACGTCTTAAGCAATTTTTAAGTCTTGTTTGTGAAAATCAGATAATGAGGGGTTTACCCAGTTTTTATTTTTTGATAATTATGTTTTTTCCCTATATATTTTGAAGACATACTGCAGCTGGGTGTTGAATTCTGGGATTAGCATTTATTTTTACAAAGCATTCTAAATATGGCATTTATTTTTCTTCAGTTTAATATCGACTCTGTGAAAAAGTCAGCTGCCAGTTCTATTATTATCCTTTAAAGGTACTGTGTTTGTTTTCTTTTTTCTTCTGGCTGCTTTAAGATTTTCTCCCTATCTTTGATTTGCTTTGAATGTAAATGTCTTGAGGATTTTCAGGCATCTTCACTTGTGGATCGATGGCTTTCTATTAATTTTCAGACATTATTGTCTGATATTTCTTCAAAAATGACTCCCTTCTTTTTTCTATTACCTACCCCCGTTGCTTTTCTCATGTTCTCATGTGCTATTCTATCTTTCCGTTCAATAATCTTTCTAATATATTTATCCTAATATAGTCTAAAATCATCTTAGTACTTAATTTTAGTTATAATACCTTTTCAGCTTTAGAAGTCCATTTACTATTTTTCATAAATTATGACTCTTTAGTAAAATTCTTTGCCTTTTAATTTGTTTATCTAAACTTAATGCATAGTTACTTCTAAATATATATCCTATAATCTCAATATCATAAACACCTTTGTTTCAATTTTCATAGTCTCTTTTTCTCTGAATTTTCAATCACTTATTCTTGTCTCCTGGCATTCTTGGCATGCTTGTTAGTATCTGACTGATATTAGATATTATTTATTCAAGTATTTTTTCAGTACAATAGTGTCATTTTTGCTTCATAGAGGATTTAATTATTGAGAGGCAGTCAGGGAGGTGTCTCATTATTTAACAAAACAGAAGAAATTATTTAAGGCTAGGATTGAGTTTTTGTGAATACTATTCTATTTTCTTGCTCTATTTCTACGTCTATTTTGTAGGGCATAGCTTTTCAGCGAACTCAGCTGAAAATTTTAAGCATTTCCTTTTTTGGTGAGTCGTAAATTCCAAATTTTAACACCCACCTCTGTGACACTGATGAGAGCTCTGTTCACCTTTTTAGTTTCAGCTATTTTCTTCCACTTACTTTCTTATACTCTCATACTATTTAAACAGAGGAATCAGAAGTTTCCATTGTGGCACAGCAGAAACGAATATGACTCATATCAAAGAAGACACTGGTTCAATTCCTGGGCCTTGATCAGTGGGTTAAGGATCCTGCATTGCTGTGAGCAGTGGTGCAGGTTGCAGAATTGGCTTGGACCTGGAGTTGTTGTGCCTGTGGCATAGGCCAGCGGCTACCGCGCTGATTTGGCCCCTAGCCTGGGAACCTCCATATGTCATGGGTTTGTCCCTAAAAAAGAAAAGCAACAACAACAGCAACAACATAGGAATCAACAAATCTCTTCAGAAGAAAATAATAGAAGACTCAGTTTAATATGCTCTTTCTCCCTGGGAACTTTAAATTTTTGGATCCTTAATTCCTAGAAATCTTGGCTGCTTTTCAATGTTGTTTGAACAATAACTTTATAATATATCTGATATTTACAATCGTTTTTGCTAGCATGATTATTCTGATGCAGTGCTGGCTCATATCCGGAAGCGGAAGTGAACTGTTTACCTTTCAACTGTATTAATAGGTTACATATTCTCCAAATGCAAATCCATTATCATTGTCCTTAATGTATGCCTCATTTAAAAAATGAATTATTAAAATGTTGAGTTCTAAATTACAAATTTAAAATTTAATCTATACTGAGTTGGAGACAGAAGAATGACCCACAAATTAGAATGGGGAAGGATGTTATGAGAAAACACTAAAACTGTGGTCATGAAATTACCTTCTTCTCTTAAATGATTACTGCTACTTCTAAATCTTAATAGATCCAGTATTAAAGCTACACTTTCAGCAAAAAATTCATAATGAATTCATTTCAATCTTTAAAGTTGTACATTTATTGTAATGTATGAACTTTATCTGTAATGGAATGCATGTATATATTTTATGAATTAAAAAAAAATACTTAGAGAATGTGCACTTTTTTTCTCTAGGGTATGGGTCTGACCAGAAAAGCATTTAGAAATGCTGTGATAGAAAACACACACTTAAAAGTTTTTGTGAACTTGAGAATTCAGGAACTAATTTCTACTAGTTTTTATCTACCTGGAAGAAAACCAGAGGTTCTAGTCTTACTTAGGGAAATGTTACATTAAAATATGATATTTTGTTAAAATCATTGTTTAGGATATTTATTCTTCACTGACAAAAACCACACATCTTTCATTCTTGATTAACTTCAATTAATAATTAGATTCATGTAAGTGGGAATCCGTATTCTTTCAGAAACCTTGAAGTCCATAAATTTTTTTTTTTTTTTTTTTTGTATTTTTCTAGGGCCACATTCACGGCATATGGAGGTTCCTAGGCTAGGGGTTGAATCGGAGCTGTAGCCGCAGGCCTGCATCAGAGCCACAGCAAGGCAAGATCCAAGCCGAGTCTGTGACCTACACCATAGCTCACAGCAACGCCAGCTCCTTAACCTACTGAGAGAGGCCAGGAATCGAACCCTCAACCTCATGGTTTCTAGTCGGATTTGTTAACCACTGAGTGAGCCACAACGGGAACTCTGATAAAATAATATTTTAATTAGGTAGTTTTATTGATCAGTGGGAGAAATATTTTAGGCACTATGTAAGTTGCTAAATTCATTTTCTGAACTGATATGTCCTCTCAATTCTTATTTATTTGAATTGTTAAGACAATTGAGAAAATGAAGGTTTATTAAAGGACTCATATTAATTCAGTCTGATTACCACTGAAACTTATAATCAGCTTTATATTTTAGAATAAATAACATGCAATTTTGCAGCTTGGGAAACAACATTTGGTTTTTATATCTTTATCAACATCAATCCAAGTCTACAAGTTACTTATTAAATTGTACAATTTGGCTTAAATTCAGCTCATCAAATGAGCTTCTCTTTCTTCTGTTTGAGATAATTTGACTTTCTGGGAAAAAAAAACTATTATGTTGATGTATGACTCATTAACAAAAAAATCAAGCAGCTATATTTTACTATAAGGTTTTGCAACCATATATTTCCAAAAACGTCTGCATTTTGTACTTTGAAATACTGAAGTCCACCTGTACTCATATTAGGAAGGCAATATTTATGTATTACCTCTATAGCAGATAGCAGATTTAATATTTCTATACATCTTTAGAAGAAGTTAGAGAGCCTGGTTTTCCATACATGGCAATCATCTTTTTAACTGGCAGCATTTGTGGCAGAATAAACTCCATTAACTTGTTCTATTAGTGCTCTGTGCAGTCAGCAAGACCAAGGCTGCATAAAATGATGAAATGACTAACAGACTTCTCAGAGCCCTGCCGAGTGCATTTTGCCACCTAGAATGTATAATTACTGCTCACATAAACAGGCAGAATTTGGTATTCTATTGCTCAGGCATTCCCTGGAAATTCAAGAAGGTTCTTAATGAGAGGAATAAAAATAAAGTCTTTTTCTGTCTGCATAGAGAGTCATTTATTATATGATTATTGTAGGCCTATTATATTAAAAAATAAAACTGTAGAGTAAAACCTAATCCTTTTATTCCATTGGCTAATATGATGACCAAACAACTTGGCACATCCTAAAAAGCTTGAAATAGAAGAGATTTTTCTGACCAGATGCCTCCTCAGTTAGTTGTGGACAGCAGAACACAAGGTGAGCCAAAAACAGAAGAGATGGGAGCTAATGAAACCAGCAGACCAGAGACCACTTGACTGAATATAAGTAAACAGAGGACACATATCACATCATTAAAAATAATCCACGTTACGTGTTTTATAACAGATATCTTGCTCTGAAGAGGGTAAGCTGCCAGTACTTATCAGAAGTGCAGTATTCTTTTCTGGAATAACTTGTGAAAGAAGGAACATTAGTCACTTCAGAAATATAAATAGGGTTTTTCTTGTCCTCTGCCTCCATTTTCTGCTGCCTGCTTTTCCCCTTTATAACGCTCTTCTGCCTTGTCCATTTAAGATGAAAGCTATCTTCAGAGCTGACTAGCTGCTTGGACCTGTCAATGAAACCTTGAGTCCATTACATTTTAGTCTAATAAAATATAGGAAGCATGAAGTCAAGCAATCACAAAGTATATGATTGAAAGAAAGAGTCAGAACATATGTAGAATGAGAAGAAGTATGAAAAAAAAAATCAACATTAAAATCAAATCCAAGCCACTTTTGGTGAGCAAGAGTGAGTTTATGATTTGCAGATTGAATATAACTAAGGAAAAAAGTATTTTTCATAACAATGACTTACATATTCAGACTTTTGTTGGAAAAAGATTCATTTTTATATTACAGCAGTATCTTTTCTTGCTCTTATATGGAAAGGTCTTTTTGCATTTCCATTATAAGCCCCTAGATAGAGTGTTTTGTAACGTGGCCACAAAATTCACTGCAGATAGAAATTTTAAATTCAAGATATTATTCTTGTGAAATTTCTAAGCTATAAACATTTTTTCATGTGTCCATTTGTGAGTTAATAGGACTATATAAATTGTTTAAATATCCTAGTTATATAGAAATTGTTAATGCTTTCCTAATTGAGTTCTTTTTCTGAAAATAAAATTTACTTCTAAATGATGTAATACTGTTTTCTGAATCAGCAATTTCATGTTTAGAACATGCATGTTTTCAGGAGGTAAAAAGAGTGATTTGAATTTATTAAGCTGCATAAATCATGCAATCAGAAGAAAGTAGCAGAAGCTATTTTTGGCTTCATAGAATCACTGAAGTCACTACTTTAGAGTAGTGAAGAACTTAAAAGCCACTTAATTTGGTCAGGATATAATAATCACTCCAAGCAGTAAGTAAAGTATATGGACCTACTATGGAAATTAGCTACAAAGTTTTTTCTTAAATTTTGCTCCTAATTAAATCATGTTTTTGCCCAAGAACAATGAACTAAAGACATCATTTCCCTTAGGGTAAGTTCAAATGTCATAGTGTGTCTAATCTGATTTCCATTTGAATTCAGAGACATGACAAAATTGTATTTTGTATTTGTATATTACTTACCAGTCTATATCAAGCTCTATGCCATTTTCCCTATTTTTTTCATAGATTTCTCTTAGACATTTGTTAGGAGAAATGATAAAAAGAAATAAAACTATGACTTAAGGATTGTTTGATTAATGATATATATCTATTCTCATTTATGTTATAAGAACATTAAACAAGGTGTCAAATATGAGTTTTAGCCAGAGTATTGTGTTGACAAAGCAAGACCAATGAGGAAACAACTCGAATACCTCTTGCCTGAGGCTATTTGTACTAAGTGCAAGAAGGATGCAACACACAAATCATAATTAGAAAAAAAAATAAACAAGGTTTGATAAATAGTAATGAGATAAAACCAACTGAGATCAAGAGGATGAGAAAATATAATGAGTTTATTTGAAGGCATTAGGAATTTAAAGTAGTATGAAGATACCCAAGGGTATTTTGCTTATCATATTTAGCAATACAAGAATTTAATGTTAGTTAATAGTTGAGGCCATAAAATTAGGAGAAGAGATAGAATGAGGATAGTTAACCAGAAATCTGAAGAATGACATTTTGTAAGCTGAGACTGAAAATAAAAATAGCCAATGAAAGACACTAAAAAGAAAGAGTCAGAATAGAATAAGGTAAGTTTTGTGTTATATCCACACCAGTCAGAATGGCCATCATTAGAAAATCTACAATTAATGAATGCTGGAAAGGATCTGGAGAGAAAGGAACCCGCCTACACTGTTGGCAGGAATGTAAATTGGTCCAGCTGCTATGGAGAATAATATAGGAGTTCTTTAAAAAGCTAAAAATAGGGTTATAATACGATCCTTCAATCCCACTTTTGGGTATATATCCAGAGAAAACCATAATTTGAAAAGATACATGCACCCCAATGTTCATTTCAACACTACTTACAATAGCTAAGATATGGAAGCAAATTAGCTGTCAGTCAACAGATGAATGGATAAAGAAAATGTAATGTATAATGTGATACTATATATATAATATAGATAATATGAAATATCCATAAAAAATGAAATAATGCCATTTATAGCAACATGAATGGACCTGGACATTATCATGCTAAGTGAAGTAAGCCAGACAAAGACAAATATCATATGATACTGCTTTTATGTGGAATATGAAAAAGGTTACAAATGAAGTTATTACAAAATTGAAATAGACCTAAATATGTAGAAAATAAATTTATGGTTATCAAAGGAGAAAGGGAGGTAAGGGATAAATTAGGGGTTTGGTATTAACACATGCATATTACCATCTATAATAACCAGCAAGGACCTACTGTATAGCACAGGAAACTACACTCAATGTTTTGACGTAAACTACAAGGAAAAAGAATCTGAAAAAGCATATATATATGTCTTTCTGAAAAAGCATATATATATGTCTCTCTCTAAGACATTGAGAGAGTATAGTATCAAGGGTAAAAGTGTGGTAGTCTTATCACCTAGCTCTGGAGGGAAAGAAACACGGTTGAATGTTTATAGATAAGTGCACAGGTAGGAAGTTTCCAAAGTCTAATATAAGTATAACATACATATATATATATAATTGAATCACTGTACTGTATACCTGGAACTAACCCAGCATTGTAAATCACTATACTTCAATTAAAAAAATTATAACATTTTTAAAAGTAGAGAAAGTCAAAAGAAAAAGTTAATGTCTTAAAGTATAGAAGAAGTAGATAAAAAAACAAGCACTGAAAAGTCTACATGCTTTGGCAATAAAGAAGTCAAGAGCAAAGTTGATTCAGTGAAGTTGTTGGCATAGAATCATAATTATCTTAGGTTGAAGAGTGAATAGGAGGTGAGCAAATAGAGCTTCAAGTGCTGTGAAAGCAGGACCAGCTCTATCTTGTTTTTCATAGTATCCCCGGGTGTAACCCAGAGCCTGACCTAAGTAATAGTGTGTTAACAGATAGAGATGGACTGACTTATCACTATTTTTTCCAGAAATGGAAACGAAAGGGGAATAAAATAAATTGAGCCAAAGCCACAGGGCACAGGGGAATGCAGTATTTAGAACATTTATTTTCCTGTATTTATGTATAGAAATTAAATAATAGCATTAGGAGATGATAATTTAAGTATATAATAATTGATGGAGAACTAAATTATGAAACAAGATCTAAGACATTGAGAGAGTATAGTATCAAGGGTAAAAGTGTGGTAGTCTTATCACCTAGCTCTGGAGGGAAAGAAACACGGTTGAATGTTTATAGATAAGTGCACAGGTAGGAAGTTTCCAAAGTCTAATATAAGTATAACATACATTTTATATTTCTGAATATAGAAAAAGGAAAGTAATTTTATGAGGATGATGATCAGGAGGTGAGCTAAAGATTATAAGAAAAGTTGTGAAATGTCTGAAAGGAGAGATTGTAGATAACAGGCAACCAAAACAATTGATGAGCATCATTAAAGTTAAAAATATTAATTTGTAATTTCAGCCAATTGCAAAACTAAGCAATTTCAAGGATGAGTCATGCCAGAGAAGACTGATTGAAGATGAAGATAAATAATTCTAGGATTAAATATTTTAGCTGAAAAAAGTAAAAATACGTGTTTAAATAATTGAGCAGTTGTGATGACTATTTTCTATGAAGCTTAAATTAGGAAAATAAAGCCAGAGGGTCTTTGACCTTGTGACAAGGGGAAGATCAAGAACTTAGAGAGTTTTAAGAGTTTCAAGAGCAAGTATTAATAAACTGAGAATATGAGGTAGAAGCAATAAATGATTTGATCAGGAAGAGAGAGATTCGTATTTCATATGTCTGAAATGAAGAAAGACGTTAACCCTCAGGATAAAGCCATGGAAAAGTCAGTGGCTTAATAAACAAGGGTGAAAATTACTGGAATTGAATAGATTGAACCACTTTTTAATTGAAGTGTAATTGATTTCAATATTGTGTTATTTTCAGACATACAGTAAAGTGATAGAGTTATACACATTTATAACTTTTCTGATTCTTTCCCATTTGAGGTTATTATGATATGTTGAATGTAATTCATTGTGCTATGAAGTAAATTCTTGTTTTTTAGAATTAAACTATTTTTTAACCTAAAGTTGGAAGAGATTTTCCATATGAGTATTAAAAGAGCTCAAAATGATGGCATAGCTTGAAATAGAAAAGTCAATAAATAAGCAGGTGCAAAATACTCATGGAAGGCTAGACTAGTTATTAATCATGATAAATTCATTTAGAAAGCATAGCTAGCAGTGTAATACAATGGCATGAGATTTAAAGTAAGAGTGTTTTATACATCAGAATAGATCCCAAGAAGTATACAAAGGAAAGGATTTGTTTAGGGTTATTTGATATTAAAAGAGTTGTTTTGACTTGAGGATAAAATAAATTACACAAAATCTAAATATAACTTCAATATTACAATTAAAACTTCCATTTGCATTTGATCATTTTTTATTTCAAAATTATATTTTGTGCATTTTGTATCAGTCTATGGGTTGTTACTGTGGATGACTAGATGTTTAAGAAAATATCTGAGTAATTGAGACGCTCACAAACTGCTAGTAACCCATAGTTTATCAGCTCTCATAAATGGAAATTTTTTTCCATGTATGTGAATTAATAAACATAAAACCTGTTACTATTTTAATCCATAATTTGCAGTAATTGTTACTTAGAACAATTAATGGCAGTCATTAGTATATGAATGGGGTCAAACCTTATTCTTTCTCTGAAGGGGATAATAACTTATTTATAAGTAAAATAAAAGAGTAATATAACATATCACATAAATGATAAACACATTTTGGGAGTTTGCAAAGGGGAACCAGACCATGTTATCTCATTTTCCTGGAAACCTCAAAGAGTGCTTTTTCAATGACCACCACTTTGTTATTGTTTAGATGAAAAATGAGTAAAGTGAAAGACATTCTAGAGGGATTTTATGGAATGCCTTTGGAAATTCTAGAGTGCAATATAGAAAACAGAGCATCCCTGGAAATTTCTCATTCCCGGCTGGCTCTTCCTAAGGGCATAAAGATAATTATGACAATGAGCTGTATCATTATTATTTTAATTTATTGAGTGTTAATGCTATACTTATCACAGTAGTAAATAGCAAACAGGAAATGATCACTCCTGACCCAGAACAAAGCAGAACACAATAACAAACACAGATACAAAGGGGAGGGCAAGCCCAATCCTCAGAGGCATTTTAGAAAAACTAAACTTGGAATAGATTATTTAAAATGACCTAATGAATAATATTTCTTGTCATGTAATGTCATAAAAACGTACGTATATATTTTTTTAAAGAATCCTGTTTTTGGTGTTTGATCTAAAACAGACAAACCAAAATAAAACCCCACAAAACTATCACCAAAATCAAGTTTACAAAGATTTGAACTATTTCTATGAAATATTTTCTTCTAGGAGTTTCATAGTTTGTATTTTACATTTAGATTGATAAACCATCTAAAATTAATTTATGTTTTGGTTTCTTTTAGGGCAATGACCATGCTATGATGTACCAGTACATGTCAAAAAATTCATTTCATGGAACTTTGGCAAAATCAGAACTTACTTAAAGATGTCAAAGTAAAAATCATACCAGATAAATTTAATTAAGCAGGCAAGAAGACTTTATTCAATGCCATTGTGACAATAGAAAGGCCAGAAATCAGTCTGAGATCTACTCTGCTAAAATAAAATATGGGAGAGTTTTTAAGAGCTGAGGTGGGAAGTGGGGTTGTAGGCCATCTTTGTTTGCTAATCAACACAATCCAAAAGGCAAATAAACTCCTGTATCTTCAGGACAGAATGTAGTTTTACAGATTGGCTCCCTCCCAACCACCCAGAATCAGAGATAGGGAAGATACTTTTTTGATGATTATATTTCAAAGAATGACCCTCAGGTCCTTAAGAAAAATATTCTTGTGTTGAAAAACTAACAAGAATTATTTTAAAAATCTCAAAAATATTTTTTGAGAAATATTTACAGATCAGAGAAAAGTTTACAATTATAAATTTTCTATAGTAAATATACTAAGAAGAGGGCAATCAGGGACTTAACGCCAGGATAAAGGCTGTTTAAAGTTTAGTTAAAATGAGGGGAATGGTAAGGCTGTCTTCACTAAAAAAAAAAAAAAAAAAAAAAAAAACCAAAAAAAACCCCACCGTGTTAATCATTGCCCTTTTAGGAGGTCTAGTGCATTAATGTGTTATTTGCAAAAAAATAATCACCTAAATGTTTTTATGTTTCATTATAACTTCCTTTTTTTCAAGTTATTCCTGTAAAGAAACATTTTCTGAAATACTTGAGATATTTCAACTGATGAAACTTGATCATTTTAAATTATAAGAAAGACTTTTTAAAATTTTTCTTGGAATCCACCAACATTTGATAACATTTAGTCCTCAGGTCTAACATAGAGAACTACTGGCTCCATCTAAAAGAAATCTAGATTTTAGGGCAGTATACAGATGCATGTCATTAGGTATATCTGTAGTATAACTTCCACATTTTGCATAGTTTGTGCATTTTCCCCCACATCAGTCTCATGAAGGATGCAGTACAATTCTGAGACTTGGATATAATACTATTAAATATAATTAAGTATCTTTCAATTGAGGTATAACTGACATAAAACATTATATTAGTTTCAGGTGTAGAAAATAATGACTTGATATTTGTATGTATTGCTAATGGTATCCAAAATAAGTCCAATTAATTAATGTTTATCACCACACCTTAAAAATTTCTTCTTATGACAAGAAATTTAAAGATTTATTCTCAGCAACTTTCAAATATACAATAATTTATTATTAACTACAGTCACCATGCTGTACCTTACATCCCCAGGAATTACTTAATTTTATAACTAGAAGTTTGTACATTTTGACTATCTTAATCCAATTCCCTCACTTCTCACATTTTTTTTTTAATTTCAC
The DNA here is from genome assembly GCF_054392235.1 of Sus scrofa. Taxonomy (NCBI): domain Eukaryota; kingdom Metazoa; phylum Chordata; class Mammalia; order Artiodactyla; family Suidae; genus Sus; species Sus scrofa. The sequence goes on from NC_139393.1 coordinate 31,718,632, forward strand.
ATGTTATTAACTTTATCTAAATCTTTCCTGGAAAAATTTCAGTTCATTTGGTTCTACTGTGATGATGTAGAGAGAAAAAAAATATATTGTTCTTGAATTAGACTTTTCATCTTTTTTTATCCTTTGTCCAAGGATAATTAATTGTCTTTCCTAATTACATTTTGAGTTTAATTTTAGCAATTCTATGAATACAAACTCATAGATGAAAGCAAATACTGAGGTGACTCTCATGCTGTGGTCTTTCTCCAAAAACAGTTGAAGGGAGTGTCTAATATTTTAGGAGGACATTAAAAGTATATCTAGTCTGCATTCTGCTTTGCTAAGGCCTTTCAAGAATGTGGTAGGGGCTATCTTTTATCATTGATAAAAGTCAATGACCCTTACTCTTGAGGAAGAAAATGGGAAGTCGTGCCATAGTAAGAATGAAGGGGTTATAGTAATTTGGAATGGTGGTTAGAATATTCACCTTGGGCCTAGAAATATTTTTCTGAACCCTCTGAAGCAGAGGATAGGCCCAAAGAAAGCCAAGAATCTGAATATCTCCAAAGAGATGACTGCTATGATTCAGGAAAAATAGAATCACATATCCCCAACCGCATTCAGGGGAGAGGTTTTATTTATATCTTCCATTTTGAAAGGGATTAGTGTACAATGTTCTCCATGGGATCAAAGATGATTTTGGAAACTCAACATTCACTAGTGAGAAAGTAGAAAGATAATTTTCTTTTTATGTCTTTTTAGGGCCACACCCACGGCATATGGAGGTTCCCAGGCTAGGGGTCTAATTGGAGCTGTAGCTGCTGGCCTACACCACAGCCACAGCAACACCAGATCTGAGCCACGTCTGTGACCTACACCACAACTCATGGCAAGGCCAAATCCCCAACCCACTGAGCAAGGCCAGGGATCGAACCCATAACCCCATGGCTCTTAGTTGGATTTGTTTCTGCTGCACCACGATGGGAACTCCTAGAAAGATAATTATTAAAAGAATACTTTGCATCTTTTTAAATTTGTCATTCTTCCCTACTTATGAGTCTTTTCTTAATAAACAAGGGTATTCATATTGGATCTTGAAGAATTAAGATTGTTGCAATTTCAAGAGAAAGATAGGTAATGCCCAGCTTCCAGACCTTCTATGCAATTTTCTTTTGAAAGTCAAAGGAAAACTCAAATAAAGGACAATGTCATAGGAAGAACCTGGCAGATAATTCTGGGAAATCAAGACTACACTGACTCAGGCGGGAATTAGAAGAGGGGACGGGGATGCTCTCAGAAGAGGTGGAGGCTTACAAAGTGACCTCAGTCCTGGGGGGCAGTGTTGGATCTGAGAAGCTTGGAGACACTTCCATCCAATACTTCCTTGTCCAGAGCCAGGGAGACCTGAGGATCCCAGGCAGAATCTTTATACTATCATTTGATGTTTAACAAGCATATTACACAGCCTATGCTGAGCAATCATATTATTTATTCTTCTTATCACCACTGGAAGATAGAGTTCCATCTGCAGCTGTCTGAAATGGGTTTCAGGATCTAAGTAAGGATGCAGCTTGCTCCTGCCTCAAAAATGCTAAATTCCAACTTATATTGCTTTATGTCGACCATCTTGTCTTCCCAGTGTCCTAGGACTGATGAATTCCTGCATAACAGAGTTGGAGATCTTGCCAACAAAGTATCCTGAGGAAAATACATAGTATCACCTTTAAGAGTGAGGGATCTGGAGTCAGAGAAATCCCTATCTTCTGAATCTTCCTAATCCCACATCCTCAAAAGCACCATTCATGCTAACTATATGATAACTGAACATACTAATATTACTCCTGTCTTGAAAAATATAGAAAACTCTTTATTTAGTTCCATCAACAACGAGATAGAACAATGACTAAATATTCACTATTCATAGTCCGGGTTTTACCACCAAAACAGCAATGCAGTTTTATCTATTGCAGTTCTGTTTGACTAACTCTGGACTATCTGTGTATATTGCAAGTAGTCCAAGAAAGCACCACAAAAAAAAAAAAAAAAAATTCTCTTCTTGTAACATCATGTTACTTTGATTTTCAAAGTAGAAAAATTTCTCAGTGATTCATTCTTGTCAAATGAGAATTCAGATGTGAAGGAATTTATGGGATTTGACTCAAATGGGAAAACTTATTGAAAGATTATTTATTTTGACTTAAATCAATAAGCGTGTTAACATCCCATAAGATAGGAATTAATGAAAAGGGTCTGAGGTGTAATGGAAACCTAACAGTAGAGGAAGGATTCAGGGATACAAATCTTATAGTCTTAAGGCAGCACTGCCTCCTGTAAACTATTTTATTATGATCTTCATGACAAACATGTCAAAATAATAATTTGAATATCTGTTTCTGTTGGATAATTTCCTCAGACAAAGTAAATGGTCTCCTGGCACTTCCTTCTTCCTCTCTCCCTGCTACTCTCCACAGGGTTGCATCAATAAACAGTGCTGTGCTAAGGCCAGGCACTGAGCAGGAAACAACCACATTTTATTGACTCCAAGACATATTTTTACATGTTAATATTTATGAAATCCGATGTATACCACAATAGATGGTGTACATAAATTAAATGACAGGGCATTTTCTTCCTTGAGGGCACATTAAAAATTTTATATATTACAGCAGATGGCATCTCAGATTTGATGAAATACAGCACACCCTTTGGCAAGCAAAGGGAGGGATTCAAGCTCTAGGATCACTTACAGAAGATCATGACCTAGAATCTGAGCAAAGTAGACTGATTATCATCAATGAGGAATTCTGAATTTTAAGATGAGACAAGAAAGGATAAATAATGAAAGGAACACAAACTCTGGAATTAGAGAGAATCTAAAACCACATGGCCTAGATTGAAACCCTTATTATCAATGTGACAGGGGAAACTTGTTTTGACTTTTCTGAGCTTCAGTTCTTATCCTATAAATTGGGATAATCTGCAGGGCTCCTGGGAGCTCTGGATAGATGAGCCAAGCCTGAAACATCCATTACCTATTTAAAAATTTCAAATAGTGATTATGCCACTCTTTTTAAGATTGTTAAAAAAGTAATGTTAGTGTTTGTGCTATTTTCATATTTATAGAGTACAAGTGGCTGTGGTTCCATTTTGTAGCTTACTCTTTACTACATCATTCATGACGCCTCACAGAGATATCCTCCTTCAACAATGTTCATTCGGTCTTAAAATCTCCTGAATAGATTCATTTATTCTTTTTTTTTGCCTTGATTTCAGTATTGCTACTGTAACCACATGATTTTCTGGTAAATGAGTTCTGTCAGAAGCAAGGTTACCTGAGCTGAACTAGGTTTAATTGATTTATTCAACGGAAACACTAAGAATAGCATTCAAAAAGTTTAAACTGTTCTAAAACTAGTTACAGGAGCTGAGTGATAAAATAGTGCCATAATCAAGGCCATACTTGTCAAAGCATCTTCACTGGCGTATTTTTACATAAATTCCGTTTTTAGTTCTCAGGACCACAGAGCCTCTAAATGACAACTGTTCATTTCATCATAAGAGCCAAAGTATTTGTGTCATATTCTATAAGCACCACAATATTAAAGAAAATAACCAATGCCTATGCAATGGTAAACAAAATTAATGATTCAGACAATTATAAAAAGAACACCAAGCTATTAAAATTAGTCTGATCTTTAAGAAATTTCAGCCCAGCAGTACTAATGTTATTAAAAATAGCAAGATCATAACAAGTATTTATTAGAATTTGCATATGTGAGTGAGAATATTCTTAATTACAAATTACATTCTCTAAATTATTTAGAAGCTGTAGATCAGCACAACAAAGAATAACAAGTTTAGGGAGTAAAGTGTTTTAGGTGATTTCTCAGTGCAACTGTTGGCAACAACAACAGCAAAAAAACTGTTTTTTCCCCAAATCAAATATTTTATTTGATAAAATATTATGACAGAAACTTTAAAGGTTTTTAAAATTCAGTGATAACCTCCATTCATCTGGAATTCTGTTTTCTGAAAATGTCAAGTTTATTTCTGAAGCAGAATTGAGTCATAGTCCAGGGATTTCCAAGTAACATCCTTAAATGCTATTAAGACATTAATTTAACAACTAATTGTCAAATATTTATTATCTGGGAGTCAGTATGTAAAATGTTAGAAAAAAATATTGTTGGACAGATTTTGAAAAAACTTCCCTATTTAGGAATACGGAGATCTACTTTTCTCTATACCTCCCACCAAGAGAAATTAAAAGTCTTGGACAATATATATATATAAAACAAACTAAACATGACCCTGAAAGCTGGAGAGAATAAGTCAGACCAGTCTAGAAGTTTGGACCCAAGGGAGGATAGTTAAAGTCCTTAGACTTTTGTGTAACTGCATGTATCTCAGAATAAATCATGAAGAAGCTAGCAACCTGGAAATGCCAACAGATGCCGATAAAATCCCCCAAGAAAAAAAAGCCTTCTCTCTATGACAAAAGATCAGAAAAGCTGACCTAGGAAAACAAATTATTTTTTTTAAGAGGATAATCATTTTACTTCAGCCAAATACCATAGACCAAACAAAGGTCAAGCTTTGAACCTAGACTTCTACCCTTGCCAGGCTATGCCGAGATGACCTGACTTGCCTGCCTAGGTGGTGCTGGAGAAGTCTGAGTGCGGAGCTAGAACTTTTAGCCCAGCTTGGGGTAGAAACCCCCCATTCCCCAGAGGAGTCTATTGGGGAGGTGCCCTCCCCAAGCAGTTAAGAATAGTATTAGTAGATGCCGAGACGGAGGGCCTGAATTCATACTCCAGTCCAGCTGTCACAAAAGGTTCCTCATTTTTAAGTGTCAAAGAAGACTGAGTGGAGTACCCACACTTCCACTCCACCTGGCAGCAGCAAGGTAGCAACCACCACCTCTTACTCATCAGACAATATCAGAGGAAGCCAGAAAAAACACAAGGCTTAAATGAGGTCCAGAGTTTTATACTACTGAAAATGTTCAGGTTTCACTAAAATATAACATACAGTACTATGAACCAGGATGATCTCAAACTGAATGAAAAAATACAACCAACAGACACGAAGGGTGGTATAGGTCTTAGAATTACATGACAAGATTTCTAAAGCACTCATAAAAAATGCTTAAACAAATATTAGCAGCATTTTTGAAACAAGTGGAAAAATAGGAAACCTCAGAAAAGAGATAGAATATGTAAAGATGAACTAAAACATATGATCGCTCAATAGCTGAAATAACTCAATGGATGTGCTCCACAGCAGAATGGTGAGAACAAAGGAAAAAACAGGTGAACTTGAAGAGCACAGTAGAAATGACTCAGTCTAAACTACCAAAGAAAAAATAAACTAAAAAAAAAATAATTAGCAGAGCCTCAGAGACATGTCTGAATATAATTAAAGATTTAACATTTTTTGTTATCAGGGTCCCAGGAGAGAATAAGTGAGTGTATATTGGGGATAAGGGGGGAGTACCTGAAGAAAAAAAAAATAGCTGAAATTTCTCCAAACGGGGTGGAAAACAGAAGCCTATAAAATTTGCTGCTTCCTTGAAAAATTGCATATCCTAATTGCAAAATGATAATATGTATGTGTGGAGGAAATAATGGATGTCAATAAATGCAGTAAACGGTATAAGCATTGCAGTAAATATTTGAACAAAATGATGATAAAGAGATTAACTCTGGTTCGAAGTGGGAAATACATTTCATAGTGAGGAAAACATGTGAAGCTGCTCTTCAAAGTACCAAAGTCAGCAAAAGGAGGTGCCAGAAAAATATGTAACAAGCAGTGAAAGTATTTGGCTTCTATTTTTTACTCCAGTTTATAGTATTCGGGGCTTTCATTCTATGTATACTTTTAATGTGAGATGATGTAGATTCTAGGCCTGAAGAAGACTGGCTGCAGCACTTTAGAAAACAGGGGTGATATGGGTGGATTTAACACAGGTCCAGTGATAACTAGAGAATGATAACTGCAAGTATAACATACAGAAAGGAATATTTAGGAGACTGACTTCCAGAATGGCAGTTAAGGACCTCAATAAACTCACTTGCCCTCTCAAACATACATAATATGGAAAAGACCACTAAAATCAATGATTTCAGAAGTCTAGCAGATAACCAAACTCACAGAATAAACTGAAACTTGTCTTTCCAAGAGAAAAGATGGAACCTTAGTAAGATAGCAGGGGTCCATGACACTTATATTCAGGTTTATATTCAGGTAAGGCATTAAAGGAAATCTTCTAACCAATAACTGACTGTCCACTAAATTATATCTTGTATCAAAACCAGATGAAGGCATCCCAACAAAAGATATCCTTTATGAATATAGATACAAAAATTCTCTGCGAAATACTAACAAAATACTAACAAACAAATATGTGAAAGGATTATAAAATGTGACCAAGTAGGAATATCTCAAAAGGGTAGAATTTTTTTTGGATGGTTCACATATGAAACTCAAACAATGTAGTAAATCATATTAATAGAATAGAGCATAAAAATCACATGCTTATTTCAATGTAGGCAGGACAAAGATTTGACAGCATCTAACCTTTTTCCATTAATAAAATATTTGACAACCAAGTAGGAAAAAGAAACATCTTCTATCTGATAAAGAATATCTTCAAAAAGCCTTCAACTAATATCAGATTTTAATGGAGAAAGAATGGATAATTTTCCTCTTAAAGAGGAAATGCTTACTGAAGCCACTTTTATTCAACAGTGTACTATTGGCTTTAGTCAAAAACACCTACGCAACTCTCTGAATCCTTTATTTTTCTCTTCTTTAATATCTCTTCCAGATATTAATATCTCATTCCAATGCCTTCCTTGATATAGGGCATTCCTATTTTGCACAAATAAAAATATTTACATTTATGACTTATATTCTTTATACTAACTCCAAACAATGGAAGTAGAATAGTTTTCGTAGATATAACTTCAATTATTTTAACATAGCTACTTATAATTGATAGAGATGATTCTTGGTTCTTTTACATACTTTTATTCTTGGCTTTGCCAAATTAGTAACTGTACATGTCATCAGGTGATAACTGAGTAATTTTTTTTTTTTTTTTTTGCTTGGCCAGTTACTTCCTTATTTCTAGACCCAAAGACATCACTCACAGTTGCTGTGATTAATAATAATGCCTAAACATTTCATTTTTACATTCATAGGAGTCTCATGCTCTTTTATTTCTGTGTTTATCCTTCATCACTCATCTTATGACACAATTTGTTCTTTCTTTCTTAGCTTTACTCATTCCAATAATATACTATATATACTATTCCAATTATAACAATATCTTATTTGTGATTCAAAATATCTCTTTTGCATTTCAAGAACACCTTTATCTCCTTCATCAAGATTTATAAATTGATCAAGTTGCTTTCATAAAAGTGCCTTTAGTGACAAAGATTCTAGTTCTATGTCTCTCTTGAATATCTTAAAAGAAGTTAGCTACTACAAACCAAAACCAGAAAGATTTTAATTATTATGGTGCTTATCCTTATTTTAGTTTGAATTTTATCATTCTAAAGTCAAAGAATACCCACCTAGCTGTATCAATCAATATAATGCCGTAACATGTATTCCCTAGACGTCTTGACAAATGTGTTATATGAGAAAGTACAGAAAAAAAAAAGGGAGATAATTCTCTCCAAAGAAGCAGTCTGATATGATATTGAAGGTTATCTGCACACTTAAGAGTGATTTTTTAGAAATTTCATTGAAAGGAAATGTCATAACCTATAGTCCATTCTTATCTGCTTTAATATAAAAGGCAATGAATGTCACAACTCTTTGATATCTCATAAATTTTAAACATGTCAAAGTTGCATACTATTATTCCCATAAAATTTCCATGAGGTAAGAAAACCAGAAATACCAGTCTGAGAAGCCATATAGTGTATTCTGGGGCATTTAAAATTTTATTTCATGGACTATCTTGCAAAATCTAACTTTTCTTTTCTCTTGACCATATTCTTTGGACTTTGCTATCCTCTGTGTCTTTGGTTTTAAAATGGCCTCATAAATAGCTTGCTTGGTATGGTGCTTTACAAATAAAATGTTGTATTACTGTTATTGTTGTGATGATCATTATTATTTTAGGTTGATAGTTTTACTTTTCAAGTTTAGAAAAAAAATATCTATCCATATCTATTCATAAATATTTCCAACACATAGTATCTAAGCACTGGGCCTAGAAGCTGTTTAGTAAAATATATTACAAAGAAGAAAGAATTGGTTCCTAAATCTCAGGATGATATAATATCCATGAACTTGGGCATGAGTTTTAGAGATTTCCTTGAATAGGATAATCACAACCTATGGGTCAGACAGAAGAAAGTTGGAACTAAGAAAAGATAAATAGGGCGCAAATTAGTAAAGAAAGTAGTATTGTGTTTTGTGGAAGCATGGGGCTGAGTTCCAACATAAAATAATTTTTATTGCATCATAAATTAAAATATTTAAATGAATGTGACTTTTTAAAAAAAACACTGCTGCCATAATCTGTACAGAATTACAACATAAATAACAAATCAATTAAATTGTTATTATATATCAGTTAGTTCAGTACAGACACCTATATTCTATGCAACAGACATATTGACAGAAAACCATATGTATATTACATTGAGTAAATCAAATTTTAGTTTTGACTATATTAGATAAAGCTCTAAGCTTTAAAAGACAGATTTTTATAAAACATTAAAATTCATTTTACAAGTGAAAAATTCTTATATTTTTTTATAGGTTGGCTTAAATAGTTCACAAACATTATTATGACAGTTTTATTATAATCAATTATATAATCAGTATTATAATCAATATTATAGACAAATTCAACAAAATACATTCACTTACCCACTCAGCAATATTTACCATTCATAAGCATGCAAGATTCTCAGACAGAGTAATAAATGAAGTTGAAAATATCCTCAAGAAGTTTAGAGTTCAGGAAAAAGGGAAATGCTTACATTATGTACATTTGAGAATATAGATTCTATTAATTCCTTTTCATGATATTAATTAATTAGAAAGAGCAATGGAGTCATGATTTTTTTAAACTTTCTGTTTTATGTTTACAGGTATCCTGAGCCTCAAACAAATTCCTACAAGTGAAAGGCAAAATGGACTCTTCATATTTTCATCAGCAAACGACCACTAAATCTGGTCCCAATGATTTCATTTTGATTTGACATCTGAAATGAATAAGTCAGATTTTGTGATTGTTGCTTGGACGAAAACCTAAGAATAAATGTTAAGAAGATTAGGCTGAGGGCTCATAATGGTGGAGTGAAGGTTGAGATTGATTTAAGAATCTGATCTCTATAGATCAATTCTATCTTGTCCATGAAGTTTACATGATGAACACATATCATGGATTGATCTTTTATCTAAATTCCTCTAGGCTGTAATTATTCATGTAATCTCTTACCCGTTTTCATTCTTATCAATCAGCTTGTGGGTGCCTTGCAGGAAAAGTAATTCTCTGTGTCTCCCATTTTCACCTGGACATCCAGCATGGTGCTGAGTAGCCCTTGACCTTATGTGAAAACTCAGCCGTTCATGATATCAATGTTGTAATGAAAATAACATTGAATAAGAAGCACCTGAAAAATTCTCAGTGCTTTCCATATTTTGGAATTATGATGAAAGTGTGACATATTGATGGACAGAGGCATAGAAGAAATGCAGACTTACTCATTTTCTTGCCTCCAGTGGAACACACTTAGTGTCTGTACCCAGTGATAAATGCTAAGTTGAAGTTGTTTACTCTGAAAGGAACAATAAAGCTCTATCTTACCTGTCTTTATTAAAAAATCTGCTTCTGCTGTATAAGCCAAGGGTATGGGAACTCACTGTACTTAGAGCTCTAATTCACACAGCATGGGGAGAGGAAGTACGTTGGTGGGAAGGATCATGTTAAGCTTCTTTTAGTCCCCAGACATCAAGGTTTTCACATTCCCTACAAGGTCATTTTACTTCAGTGAGTGGTGGCTCACACATGCTTCGTATCTTCTTCACAGGGTGTTGTGAGAATTAATGAGATACTCAGCTCAATTCATATATTTCTGCACACCTCTGTGGATCTCTTCCACACCTCAAGGAGTACTTTATAGGCATCCCTTCCTGGAATTTCAGTATGCTCAATTAAGAATAATTTAATTAAAATTTTATTTTAAAAATAACATCAAAATCCCCAATGCTTTCAAACTTATAAGCATTCCTCTCTGTAAAACACATATTAATTAGGGATCTCAGCTCCATTTGGTATACTTTGGATGTCTTGAACTAGCTAACCAAGCACTTCCTTCTTCAATCTAAAATAAATAAATAAGTAAACACCACATGTAACTGAGGGAAATGCTGTGCAAAATTAATATGCATCCTGCACCTTATTCATTGCTTCTGTATATGGAGTTCTCTTCGCAATTAGAGTTGGAGCTGTGAACACTGATAAAATGAGGTTGCAGTGGGGAATGCCAATCTGGCCCTTCACCTTTACTTTTCTGATTAATTTAAACTTAAATCATCAAGATGTAAATCTTAAGAATCAGTTGCTTTTTCAAAGATAACTCCAGCATTTACAGATTTTTGAAGTTCCTCCCCTTCCTTATAGATTCTTGTATAAATTAACTAACCAACTAACTAAAAAATAGGATAACATTTAAAAAGAGAAAAGTAAAAGAGATGGGAGGTGGGGAAAACAGGATAGGAAAGTGAAGAAACCAAGCGTGAACTTGAACACTAAAAGTTGAATTAATTCACCAATATTTAATCAAATTGTTGTGTGTTGTAGGAGAGAGCATACTGGTTCTGCAGTCACAAATTATTTATTCTATCAACAAGTGACAACTTACAAACACCCAATATGGTTTGGGGCAAATCGCTTAATTTCTCTGCTCTTCAGATTTCTCATTTACAAAGAGGAAAGAAGGTAATCCCCACACCCTCTTCTAGTCCCATTTCCCATGTGTCTGTGTCATACTCCCACAGTCTGACCCAGGGGCCAGCCCTGTGTCTCAGGAATCACATTGTACTTGTTTACATTGCCTGCTAATTAAATCGCTCAGTGGAAGCTCTTGTGATGTGCCCACTTTTTATAGCTACAGTTTTCCTGGAACAAGGTCGGACTTGAATATACATTTTCTGAATGATCATATTGAAAAAGGTAAAAACAAATAAACAGGCTTCAACTGAAAAAGCTATAAAAATGACTTTTTTTTTTCCAAAGTAAACATCTATGTAACTATTATTTTTATTTTTAAAAAATTTTATCATTCTGAGGAAGGTGGAAAATAAATGACTTTGAGAAACATAAGGCATAGTAATAAATCACAGGTGGATTTATTGAGAAGTAAGATCAAGAAAAGTAGAATGACCTGTATCACAAAGCCTGTGAAGAAGAAAAGGCAATTTTATAAAAGAAAACTAGTCCGCAATGGCCCCAGCTACTGTCTTAAACTGCAGAAATACTTGTATGGTCTGTGTTTAATGGTCCACAAGTGACAAATTATCATTTTTCATTTGTTTTTATTTCTCCTTGGTAATTGGAAAGATAATATAATAGCATCAAAATAGCATTTATGACTTCTAACAATAAGACCCAATAGAAAGCAACTATTTCGAGACTTAATGAAATATCCATGGGCAGTTCTAAGAAGAATGAACTAATCTCTAAACAGAGCTGTCTTATGAAATATCCAATTTAATTGTTTTGCAACGATGTTCTCTCCTGCCACATCAGGAGGAGATTTTCATAAGAAATGATTAATCAGCATTAATCTTGGCTGCCATATTAGTCTGCTCCTCCAGCTTCTTGCTGTTAACTTTATAAAGGCAATTACCACAAAGCAGCTAACCCAAAACACAGGACTATTTCACATTCTTTCCCTAGCTCTCCAACATCTGTTTTTTGTTGTTTTGTGTGTGTGTGTGTGGGGGGGGGGAATTGCATACTTTCTTTCTTATCAAGTTATTCTATTTTCTGTATTTAAAATAACTTCATCTTTTTCCTATTTCCTTCTTACTTCTGTTTACCTTTGTCCTCCACTAAACCAATTTATTTTCTACCTTACTCTTCTTATCTGGCATCCAATGCTCATGGATTTGATCTTAACAAATAATGGAGTCAGCTTTCCAGGTCTGGTTAAAGAATCATTCTCAATCTGCTATGGGCTCCTACTGAATGCTATTCGAAAAGAAATTATATCTTAAAATGTTCATTTAAAGGACAGGCTAAATCTTACTACAGTATAAAACCAAATAGCCATAATCTATATATACGATCATATCATATCAATTTAGCCTCTCACAGAATCACTTTCTCAGAGTTCAGTTCCAGTGTTATGCCTTTGGCTTTATCTAAGGCTGTTAAAAGCAAAGGCTTTTGACAACTTTAACAATCAACATCCTCTATATACACACCCTTCTGGGAGAAAAGAAGGAGAAAATCATCACTTTCCCTAACAAATTGATGTTCTTCATTTTTTCCCTTTGTTCTAGCAACCACTAACAAAATAATATAACCAGCTTAAGCATGAAAATAGAATGCAGTTTGAAGTATTTCTGTTCTCTACTATTTACCTTTATTATCAGGGTTTCTAGATTCAGAGATGAGCTTTGTGCACTGTACGAACATATCCAACAAAGCTGTTTTGCAGAAATGTTCTCTACTGCCTTTTCAGGAGGGAATTCCTACATAACATGATTCATCAGCCTTAACTGGATATACAACCTCCATGTGCTAATGTGTATGAAGTGTCCTGTCAATAAACACTATAAAATTGATTCTGCATTTACTGATATGTAAGCTACTTGACATGCTACTCACAAATGCAAAATTCCATTCCATCTTAATAAAATACAAACATAATTGAGTTTTTATGGTTAATAGATAGTTTTTATTTGAAATGAAATCATAGGAAAAACCCCATATAGAGAATTTCCAAATTGAATTTCAAAATTATACTCTTATGATGGCCAAATTTAGCCATATTAAAGTCACACTGGAAATATAATCCAACAAGGACTTTATAGGGAGATGATGTAGGGAGCTTGAGATTCTCTTTGACAAATATCTTTATCAGCAATTCAGATAATGGTTTTAATAAGATTAATGTACACTTTAGTTTTCTACTCTTAAGAGAGTCAGTATGTTTGCATTTTAAGAAACTTTCTTCCAAGTGGCCCACATAATGGCTCTATAATGCCTTCAAATTTGGCAAAAAATTAGCCTTCAGAAGAGAAACTGCAGATATTCTTTATTCATCTTATTAGGTTTCCATGAGTAACATCAGAAGAAATGACTGACTCTGGGAACTATTATTCGAATACTGCAAAATAATATTGATAATGTTACAACCAGGATCTCCATGGATTATACACAACTTCATTCTCTAACTGCATTGGATAGGATGACTAGAAAAAGAATTGCCAGGGGACTTTTGTTTTCTCTGTTACAATGATTCATACATCAATCTCATATGATTTCCCTAACTGTATTTCAAAAATCTCTAGAAAAGTGCATACAGAGGGAGTAGAGTCAATTACTAGCCTGTTTGTTTCACAGATAGGGTAGAGTTGTGGGAAAAGTAAATGAGGGTGATAGATTAACATGATAGTTTCAGCATCACATCAGTTTAGCAACTTGTGTAGTGAGGCCACTTGCTGCTGTCACAAATATTAGAAGATAGTTTGGCATGGCTTTAATCCATATGCAAGCCAAAGCCTACAAGAAAGTTAAATGTTTAAAAGAAAGTTAATTGCCAACATTTGGGAGTGACATTAAATAATAGGTAAAAGTTTTGTAAGAAAGCCACAGAATCCAAGTTTCTCTGTTTCCTTGAGCTCAAGAACTAGAGCATCTAAGAGCAAGTGAGGGACACAGCAACAATCATGAATGAATTCAATTAGCATTCTCTTACTTCAGTTATTTATGATTTGTATTATAGTCTCTGTGACACATGTCACAAATATTTGTGACACAGTCCTGGGTACTCTTTCTCTCATTGCAATTTAGTGAGCATGACTAGCATTCTCCTGCAGATCTTTTTCAACTTTCAAAGGTGTAAGTAGTTTATTAAACATCTCTTACCCTCTAACCTTCCCAACTAAATATCTGTTGTTAGCCAAAAGTCTCAGGCACAGGAAGGCAGTCTACTAATACATGAGTATTTGGCTAGGATTTTTCCCACTGATTATTCTTTTTTTCTTTTCTTTTACACCATACCTGTGGCATATGGATGTTCCTGGGTTAGGGGTTGAATTGGAGCTGTGGCTGCAGACCTACACCACAGCCACAGCAATGTAGGTTCTGAGCCACATCTGCAAACTACATCGCAGCTTGTGGCAATGCTGTGTCCTTAACCTATTGAGTAAAGCCATGGATCGAACCCACATCCTCACATCAGGTCCTTAACCTGCTGAGCCACAAGGGGAACACCTGACTACTCTTTCTTATTCAGGTTACAAAAGTAGTATGAAAAGGAAAAGAATATTCATTATTTCATATTACAAGTAAAGGATACAGGTACCTAGATAAAAAAGAAAGGATCCAGTTCAGTGTATCCATATCCATCATTTCTAATTTTTCATAACTATTAAGTATATGTTTCTCCATAATCCAGCAAATCATTTCTTGTTACCTCTGAATCAAATTCTGATCTCAGAATTACATAGCATGACTGCAGAGTTTTCTATGCTCTAGCCTAAATGGCAAATATACAGATTTGAATTTAACCAAGGTAGATTAGTTCAAATTAGAATGCTAACTCTTGCAAATTTGAAAAAAAAATTGTTCTATGCTTCATAAAGTCAATATGTTGATTTCACTATCACAGGAGGTCACTGAGCCTGATACCATGGCTATATAATTTTATGACTCTTAATAACATTTGTTTTATGCAAAGTATAGATAATGACAGAGGAAACCGAACCTTATGCTTCAGTGCATATACCACTTTTCTTTGTGGTTCATGAAGAATAAAACAATACATTGAAAGCCACAACTAACTGCTGAAGGAAGAAATTAAATAATATTCATGGATTTAATTTTAGCCAATTTTCTAAGCATGATGTATCATAATCTATTTTGCTATATTTTCCTATGTCTCTCTTATATTCTGGAAAGTAATGTTAAGAAATGCTAGTTGAGGGATTCCCATTCTGGCTCAGTGGAAATGAACTTGACTAGCTTCCATGAGGACACAGGTTCGATCCCTGGCCTTGCTCAGTGGGTTAAGAATCCAGCATTGCCATGAGCTGTGGTGTAGTTTGCAGATGTGGCTTGGATGAGAACTGTGTTAATCTGTGTCAGACTTTTAAAAGAGAAATTTCTTTTTTGTGTCTTTAGTGTAACTTTTTTTTTCACTTTTTCATTTTTCACCAAAGTACTCTCCAAGCATGAAAACATCTTCTCTAGTGAAATAATGAAAAAAGGGAACTCATTTTGTTACCGATCTGGGTTCTTGGCCTTCCTTAATCAATAAAAATTGGTAAGAGGCCAGACAGGAAAATTCAGACAAGGCGTTATTGGGACACTTGCTTGCTTTCTCTTTGGTGGGGAGTTGGAAGGGGGTGGTGAGATGGTTCCTTATATGGGTTGAGGGTAGGGGTGGGGTCCAGTGTTCTGGCTTAGATGATTTGCCTACCCTTTTGGTACTGTTGTGTGTAGGGAGCATGAGTAGTATTCCCCTGCTTTGACTTTTTGCCCTTTGTAAGTGGCAGCTGGCTTTTCATGTTTTTTTGTATCTTCTTGCCCATAATTTGCCCTAGCTGTGCATCCACACAGTTATTTTTAGTCCCTTACAGTTTCTTTGTATTTTGTTCCTGGAAATGTTTGTCCATGTGCAAATGCAGCAGATTCCAGATCCCAGCCTGTCTCAACATTAGATATAAATGGAACTCAGGTATAAATGATTTGATATGCCTTTAAATTTATTATAGGACAAACTCCATTTATAAGAAAATTGCAATTAAAAGGGATTTTAGGAATTTTTGAGACTTTTTTCATAGGACAGTTCTTTATGGGATTTGTCAAGACCTTTTAATATGTCATGGAGATGACTCTCTATTTATCCAGAATATATTTGCTTTAAAATAATTATGTATTATCAAACAGTTTTGAAGTAGAATAGAATTTAATTGGAAAAATCCCCCTTTTATAAATGATTGAAAGACACTTCCTTCATCTCAGAGCTAGTAAATGACAAAGCTGACCCTAGAAATCAGTTCCTATGATGGTTAAGAGAAATGTTTGCAAAATAAAATTCCTTTTCAAAAGAATAAATTAGTATATTTTCCTTGGGCAGTAAGATAAACAGTGAATTCATTTTACACATTCTTTAAAAAGTCCAGAAAAGTGCAGCTCACTTTAAAAAGCCAACCTAGGTTGGAAAATCCATTGACCTGAGATATAACTTCCATCCTCTTGATACTTAAGGTTAAAAATAAAAAGAATTGAAAAAGTAGTCTAGGAGAGTGCTGATTTATAGCATAAAGAAAGAAGATTTGGGTTCTGCAGAAATTGATGGGGATTTTTGATTTGTTGCATGGAGCTTATTAATTGCCTTTTTCAGATAATTAAATCACTTGGAATCATTGAAAGTAAAAGATTCAATAAAAGATTTAACTTTGATAGTGATTACAGTCTGACGGCTGAAATTCATCCCAATAAGAAAAAGTTTTCTTTTAAAATGTCTAATGATACTCATGGTACTTTCTAGATGCATGATATACTTGCTATTTGAACAAACCATCTGTGTCACTCATTATGACCCTTTGGGTTTGAGTTCAGTAATGGTAACACAGAGTGACAATGTCTTTCCTTGTTTCAAGTTTAGACAATGAGTTGACTACAGAAACTGAGACAAAACATATTGCTTAAGGCTATGTGTTAGTATATTTAGCTTTGGCAGTGGAGTTGGGGTTAAGGAAATGGATATATTATTTATACGGTAAATTCTTAATTAAATTTTTTCAAAATAAATTTTTTTCCTTTTAAAATTAAAAACAAAATTAAGAAAAATGAAAAATTAAGTGCTAACTTGAAGAATTCTGAAGGTACTAGGAAGTTTTTTACATTTATTTAATACATATTTTTCTTATATATATATAATAATGGAAAGTTAAGTTTTTTAGATAAAATACTCAATCCCTCAAAAATCTCAGTTCAGTGGTAGATCTTGATATGTTTTATATTAGAAGCAATTGAGGGCTTATATATAAAACAATTACTTCATTTCCTAAAATAATCCTGAATTTAGTTTAACTAAAAGTCATGGTTGAATTTGTTTGAAGCCATTTTGTAACCAGTTATGTAGATTAACCATTAGATTCCATTTCTGAAATGAAACAGTGGTAGTGTTTGTGATGTTAATGTTTAAATAATGAAACAAAATGAAACAAAAATGACTGGATTTTAAGTCTTGGGTTCTTAAGACCTGATTTTTAAGTTTAGACTTCTTAAGGTGTCAGCTGCGTGGCATTACCAGGTAAATTACCTCTTTTATTTTTCTCATGTATAAAATGAGAATAATTATATCTGCCCACTTATATCACATCTTGTGAATATCAAGCCAAATTAATGCCTATAAAAATGCTTTAGGATTTCATAGTAGAAATGTTATTTGTTATGTTTTCAATGAGAGAGAAAGATAAGAATGAACTTGAAAAAAGATACAGAGGAACAGGTATATAAATAACTCTATACAGAAACTACATAGAGAAAAATAAAACCTAAGAAAACAAGAGAAAACTCTATAACACAGATACTGAAACATGAAGTGCCAACCATACCTGCATTTATTTGATGCTGTTTTCAATTTATCCCCCTAGCCCCTGTTATTCAGGTTCTACATAGACAGTTGATCTGAATCCTTCTGTGGTTTTTCAAACACAATCTAGAGAAAGTTTCTTCAAATCCTTCCTCTGCTGTTTCTCAAAGACAATCCCTGATTAAAAATAAATATATAAAGGAAGTACTTTGATCTTCTCTTTTTGTCTCCTGCATCTCCAATTTCTTCCTTTGACTCACTGGTTTTCACCCTGGATCTCTATCAGAAAATGATCTAAAGTGAGATCTGTAAATTGTGCTTATATCCCTAAAGACGCATGTTTTCAGAGTTTCTGACCAAGCATAATGCTTAGAGTGAACTACAGAACTTTGTCATTTTTGAAGGAAGTTTCAGTGGAAGAAAGTTTAAATTTGGTACTTTACAGTGTGAATGACCTGTAGCTAAAAGAATCATGAGTTCTTATTTCCTTTGACCTTGATGTATAAGGAGAGTTTTGGATTCAGGTTTTGTTTTATTTTGTTTTGTTTAATTTTATGGCTGCACCCATGGAATATGGGTATTCCTGGGTGTGAATTTGAGCCAGAGCTGTGATAGCTGCAACAATATCATATCTTTTTAACCCACTGAGCTGAGATAGAGATTGAATCCACACCTTTGCAGCAACATAAGCCTCTGTAGTCATATTTTTAACCCACTGTGCCACAGTGGGAACTCCTCAGGTTTTAAATGTTGAAGTTTAGTTTAATTAAATTATTTTTGTTTTAATACATGTATTTTTACTAAAATTATGTAATACTTTATAATTTATTTTAAAATACTTGAAAAACAATCTTCAGTGTTTTAATACTTTGTAATTATATACTATTTCAATTCCACATTCTCTGGGAATTAAGTACTCAATATGTTAGCAAGATTGATTTGGTGGATTGTCCATTTTAGTGTTCTTGGGCAAATCATTAACCATTTCATAAATCTCTATTTTATATGTAAAAATCAATCCTGTTCATAGCCATCAACCTCCAAAATATGATACTATTTTTTAAATCAATCTATATTCAATAGCTTTATTGAGATATAATTTTTATACCATAAATTCAGTCATTTTAAGTGTACTCTTCATGGTTTTCAGTAAATTTACAGTTGTGTACCCACCAACACGATACAATTTGAAACATTTCCATGATCTCAAAAAAAAGTCCATTATACTCATTTGCATTTATAAATCTCAATTCTAGTTTCAAGCAACCACTAATTTCTTTCTGTTTTTAGATTTGTCTTGCGTGGACATCTCATGTAAATGGGGTCGTATAATATTTTGTTTCTTACATCTGGCTTCTTTCACTTAGCATTATGTTTTAAAATTTATTCATGTTTCTATATGTATGTATACTTCATATTTTGTATTGAATAATAATAGTATTCCACTATATCAACATACCTCATTTGTTTAGCCATTTATCTTGTGATGGAAATTGGGTTGTTTATACTTTTTTGGCTACTTTGAATAACATTGCTATAACCTTCCTATATATGTCTTGTGTGGGCATATGTTTTCATTTATCTTAAGTAGGTACCCAGAAGTAGAATTGCTGGACTACATGATTAGTATATATTAATTTAAATTTTTTAAGAAACTCAATTTTTTTTTCCAAAGTGATTATACTGTTTTGCATTTCTACAAGTAGTTTATGAGATTCTAATTTCTCCACATTCTCACCAACAATTTTTTGGCCATTCCGATAGGTATGAAATAGTACCTCATGTTGGTTTAGATTTACCTTTCCCTAATGTCTAATGATGTCAAGCACTATATCATGTGATTTTTGATCATTGATATATCTTCTCTATTTAAATATTTTCATTGGTGAAACTGGATATTTGTCTTTTTAATTATTGAGTAATAAGATTTTAAAAAAATCTTCTGGCTATACATCTTTTATCAAGGACATATTATGAGGTATATGATTTGCAAATATTCTTTCCCAATCTGTGACTTGTATTTTAATATTCTTAAAGGTGCCTTGGGAGGCGTAGGGAATTTTTATATCTATGATTTTACATTTGTTTTCTATTTATTTGACATAAAACAATAAAGAAATTTATAAAACAAAGTGAGAAATACTTGGCAAATATTGTTGAAATGATAAGAAAATTAACAAATGGTTTAAACACTGGCTACTGCCTGAAACAACATTAAGGATAAATCATTGCAAATGGTGATTCAACAAATGAAAACAATATCCAATATCATTAATATTCAAATAAATCCAAACCTTGAAGTCATGATCATGTATTTTGTTTACTAAACCTGTAAGATGAAAAAAAAAAATCATGGTACCTCCTGAACTAGGTAGATAAGAAGGAAGAAGGGGCCAATTGATAGCACCAATTTTCTCACTTTCATCCTATAGCAATTGGGATAATTAAAAGTCCACAGATGGAGAAAAAAACATCCCCTTTATTACTGAGAAAGAATTAGCTGGTGGACATACCATAGTATGAGAACCAAAATAGGCTTCTTAACACTATGGTCAACCCCATACGCAGGTCTAGCCCTTGGGAAGGTAAGTTTAATATTGTAGAACACCAACACTTACCAAGGTTATTGTCTCTCACTGATCCAGGTGGAGAGAGAAAGAGAACTTGGCAGGGTTTGCACAGGGAAGAGAGTTATTGGGTGAGTTATCAGACAAGGGATTTATTATAGAAATTAAACATTGCTTAACTGTGGAAAGAGTCAAGGAGATGAAAATCTGAAAGGGAAGGTTGGATTATCAGAGAAGGCAACAACCAATTGATCTGAGAAACTAAGCATGTCTAACTAATAATGTGGCACCAAGGGATGCTGGCAAAGAAGGTGGTATCTTCTGTGGTTCTGCAACTAAATATTTTGTAAAGGATGTAATGACTCTCTTGGTCAGCAAGGCCAGCAATTTGGAAGAAGAGCTGGACATGGAGTAAAGGAAAATAAAAGGTGCCTCTGTGATCACTGGCATTGCCTCCAACTGCATGATCTTCCACAAGAAATGGATTTTGATTTCAGTTTTCAAATGTCTTATAAATTCCTTGTTGGACAACTATAATCTGGAATCAACAGGCAAGGGAGTTCTAAGGACTAATTCTAGTTTAACTAATGGATAGCACAAACCATCAAGGGATCCATCAAGAAAGATGGATCAATGATTGTTAGCTTTAAACTACTAACTTGCTTCTCTGTTGGATGGATGGAGAAAGAGTTGGTCAAGAGGTCCAGAATGTTTATGGAAAAATATTTTATTATTTATTTATTTTTGTCTTTTAGGGCCACACTCACTGCATATGGAGGTTCCCAGGATAGGAGTTGAATTGGAGCTGTAGCCACTGGCCTATGCCAGAGGCACAACAACGCTGGATCCAAGCCACATCTGTGACCTATACTACAGTTCATGGCAACACTGGATCCTTAACCCACTGAGCGAGGCCAGGGATTGAACCCACAACCTCATGCTTCCTAGTCGATTTCGTTTCTGCTAGCCATGACTCGAACTCCAAAAATTCTTTTTAATTAACATAAAGAATGGGTAAAAGAGATTTCCCGTATTAATGAGGATATTCTATAAAATTGGATTGTGATGATCGTTGTATAGCTATAAATGTAATAAATTCATTGAGTAATAAAAAATAAATTAAAAAAGAAAAGAAATAGAGGGGAAAAAAGAAAAGTGGCATCTCATATATTATTGGGAGACACACATTAATATATTTTTGAAATGCAATTTGGAAATACATACTAAAACATTCAAAACATTAATTCTCTCTAATACATTATTGTCATTTACAAGCATGTATCCAAAAGCAGTAATTAGAAACATGTGAAAAGATATATTTATAATTATATAAGTAGTATACTTGTAGCCTTATTTACAATGGGAGAAACTAAAAAGCAACTTCAAGCTCCTTCGATATGTAATTGCCTGAAAAATTGTGATGTTAGCATCATTGTTGTTAGGAGTTATTAAGCCTGAAATATGTGATTATAGATATAAAAATAATATGATTTCATAATGATGAATAATGACAACATATAGTGTGTGAAAATGTCAATAGGGTAATTTAATACAGTTACAAGAATTCAGCTAATATATTTCTTCATGGTTAAATGTTGTTTGAATTTTTACAAGGGATATACATTATATTAAAAAGGAAAATATAGTTATAACATTTTGAGAACAAACAACTATGTGAAAACTGGCTATTCAAGTAAATACTCTGAACAAGTTCAAGTTTTTTTGTTTTTTTTTTTAAGAAAATTGAATTTATTTTGGATGACTGCAGCAAAACACACTGGTTAAAAGACTTCTATCCATGTCATGCTTGTTTGAAAAATTTCAAGTATAAAGTTGAAAAATGTGAACACATTTAAACCTCCTGAAGTTTTAATGAAATTGAGAATGGTATTATTTCTTTAAGCCTGTTGAAATGGTTTCAATATAATCTTTTTTCCTAAAACAGTTTATTGCATTTAATGTGAGCGTCAGAAACACTTCCCCTTCCTTTTCATACAAGACTGTAAGAAGATAGAGCTTATTGTTACTATTCTATTCTTCATTCTTCCTTTGGCTTTGATTCTAAGGACAGAGCACCCTTTTCTTGCTACAGATATGACTCCGCATAAATTTTGTAGGAAAGCTCTCTAGGTAGGAAATGGTTTGGTGAAAAAAATTCTTTCCCCTTTTTATATAGTTTTTCCCTCTGCGAGCTTGTGGTCTGACCCTAAGTTTTATTATGAATCTCAGTTGCCAACCAACTTTCTTTTGTGAATTACAATCATTGGCTTCTTGCTTTGTCAGAGCCAGACATTTAAACAATAAGGGCTTCCTTGTGTATGCCTTCTTGCCATACTCCCCTGTCTTCTTTCAGGTCCTTTCTTATGAATAAAAAGGCTTTTAGAATGAAGCTAAAAGTCAGATTTGTGGACAAATATTTTTCTTTGAGTTGACTGAAGGTCAAATTCTCCAATTTACATTGGTTAAATACCACCAAGACACAAGTACATTAGCTACTAAAAGAAAGGAATGTTAAATATGGAATTAAATTCTATATAATCCTTCACATCAAATGAATGAACAACAAAGCACATCTCATAGTAATCCATAGAGTGATGGACTTTCGATGACAGGTCTGTGGCTTAAGGTTATGACCAGAGATTCTGAAGCCAGACTTTCTCAGCAGCAACATTCAGCTCTGCTGTGTGCTCCTTGGGCAAGTTTGTAAGCCTCTCTATACTTCAATTTTCCATCTATAAGACAGGAATAATAATGGCTACCACATGTAAGAGCTGGAAGGATCCAATGTGTTAGTATATGTCAATTATCTAAAAATGTACTTGCTCTACAGATTCAATGCAATCCCTATCAAATTACCCATGACATTTTTCACAGAACTAGAACAAACAATCCAAACATTTATATGGAACAACAAAAGACCCAGAATCGCCAAAGCAATCCTGAGAAACAAAAACCAAGCAGGAGGCATAACTCTCCCAGACTTCAAGAAATACTACAAAGCCACAGTCATCAAAACAGTGTGGTACTGGTATCAAAACAGACAGACAGACCAATGGAACAGAATAGAGAATCCGGAAATAAACCCTGACACCTATGGTCAATTAATCTTTGACAAGGGAGGCAAGAACATAAAATGGGAAAAGGAAAGTCTATTCAGCAAGCATTGCTGGGAAACCTGGACAGCTGCATGCAAAGCAATGAAACTAGAAAACACCCACACACCATGCACAAAAATAAACTCAAAATGGCTGGAAGACTTAAATATACGACAGAACACCATCAAACTCCTAGAAGAAAACATAGGCCAAACACTCTCTGACATCAACCTCATGAACATTTTCTCAGGTCAGTCTCCCAAAGCAATAGAAATTAGAGCAAAAATACACCCATGGGACCTCATCAAACTGAAAAGCTTTTGCACAGCAAAGGAAACCCAAAAGAAAACAAAAAGACAACTTACAGAATGGGAGAAAAGTTTCAAATGATGCAACTGACAAGGGCTTAATCTCTAGAATATATAAACAACTTATACAACCCAACAGCAAAAAAGCCAATCAATCAATGGAAAAATGGGCAAAAGACCTGAATAGACATTTCTCCAAAGAAGATATACAGATGGCCAACAAACACATGAAAAAATGCTCAACATCGCTGATTTATAAGAGAAATGCAAATCAAAACTACCATGAGATACCACCTCACACCAGTCAGAAGGGCCATCATTAATAAATCCACAAATAACAAGTGCTGGAGGGGCTGTGGAGAAAAGGGAACCCTCCTGCACTGCTGGTGGGAATGTAAATTGGTACAGCCACTATGGAGAACAGTTTGGAGATACCTTAGAAACCTATACATAGAACTTCCATATGACCCTGCAATCCCACTCTTGGGCATCTATCCAGACAAAACTCTGCTTAAAAGAGACACATGCACCCGCATGTTCATTGTAGCACTATTCACAATAGCCAGGACATGGAAACAATCCAAATGTCCATCCACAGATGATTGGATTCGGAAGAAGTGGTATATATACACAATGGAATACTACTCAGCCATAAAAAAGAATGACCTAATGCCATTTGCAGCAACATGGATGGAACTAGAGAATCTCATACTGAGTGAAATGATCCAGAAAGACAAAGGCAAATACCATATGATATCACTTATAACTGGAATCTAATATCCAGCACAAATGAACATCTCCTCAGAAAAGAAAATCATGGACTTGGAGAAGAGACTTGTGGCTTCCTGATGGGAGGGGGAGGGAGTGGGAGGGATCAGGAGCTTGGGCTTATCAGACACAACCTAGAATAGATTTACAAAGAGATCCTGCTGAATAGCATTGAGAACTATGTCTAGATACTCATGTTGCAACAGAAGAAAGGGTGGGGGAAAAACCTGTAATTGCAATGTATACATCTAAGGATAACCTGACCCCCTTGCTGTACAGTGGGAAAATTAAAAAAAATAAAAAAATAAAAAAAAAATGTACTTGCTGCTACAAGTATTATATGCTCTACAATGATTTTTTTTTATGTTCTTTCTTTGGCCACACCCACAACGTGTGGAAATTTCCCATCCAGGGATCAAACCTGTGTCACAGAAGCAACCCAATCCACTGCAGTGACAGCACTAAGTCCTTAACCTATACTGTGATTATTAAGCTTAATATAGAGAACTCCCTATACTGTGATTATTAAGCTTAATATTTTGATAAAGGGAACAGGAGAATCATTAGAGTAGGTCAGTATCATTCTCCCAATGTTAAAGGGCTTACTGGTTTTGTGCTCAGTGTGTATAGTTGTCATTTTCATAATTATATGATAACTACAAACAATGTCAAGGGCTTACTATGAGATACACTTTGTATTTAAACACTTTATATGTATTACTTCATTTGTTCCACACAAAATCTATGCAGCACATCAGATATACAGATGAGCAAATTGAGGCTGATTAAGTGCTTAAGGTTAGCTAGTGAGGAGTTCCCGTCGTGGCGCAGTGGTTAACGAATCCGACTAGGAACCATGAGGTTGCGGGTTCGGTCCCTGCCCTTGCTCAGTGGGTTAACGATCCGGCGTTGCCGTGAGCTGTGGTGTAGGTTGCAGACACGGCTTGGATCCTGCGTTGCTGTGGCTCTGGCGTAGGCCGGTGGCTACAGCTCCGATTCAACCCCTAGCCTGGGAACCTCCATATGCCGCGGGAGCGGTCCAAGAAATAACAACAACAACAAAGACAAAAAAAGACAAAAAAAAAAAAAAAAAAAAAAAAAAGGTTAGCTAGTGAGTGACAGGCCCAGTTTGCCCAATGCTGAAGTCTTTGCTTTTAAACACTGTAGGAGTTCCCGTGGTGGCGTAGTGTTTAACGAATCTGACTAGGAACCATGAGGTTGTGGGTTCGATCCCTGCCCTTGTTCAGTGGGTTAATGATCCGGCGTTGCCTGAGCTGTGGTGTAGGTCGCAGAGGCGGCTCGGATCCCGCGTTGCTGTGGCTCTGACTAGGGGTCCGATCAGACACCTAGCCTGGGAACCTCCATATGCCACGGGAGCGGCCCAAGAAATGGCAAAAAAAAAAAAAAAAAAGACAAAAAAACCAAAAACCAAAAACCAAAAAACCTTGTGTAGTGTACTTTCAAAGCTTTGTTTGTTTGTTTGTTGGCTGGACCTATGGCAGGCAGAAGTTCCTAGTCCAGGGATCAAACCTGAGCCACAGCAGTAGTAACACTCAGTCCTTAACCACGAGAACACCAGGGAATTCCCCAGAAATAAAGTTGAATGTAGGAGGTATGCATTGTTCTTATTTAGTTTCTCTAAACATTACTATTAATTTAGACCTTATTTAAAAATTCAACCATGAACATTACCTCCCCTTATGGGATAAATCATTCATAAACTACTGTTTTTTTTAAAATATATTTCCTAAATTGACTCAAGATATCCTTATTGGTCCGTCAATTAAAATAAATCAAAGATTTTTAGGTTTCTAAAAGGTATATATTGTATCAACTTTAATCAACATGAATATAATAAAGAATATCCAGAGTTAACATGGCAAAAAGATCACCAACATTACAAAATCACAGACTATCACATTCCCAATAAGATAGGATCCGGACTTTATATACTCTCTTAGGGACTTGCAATTTTAATTTTAAATGCATATATTTTTTTTCTCAATTTGTAGCTCAGAGTTAATGATGTTGTCCTTTTTTTTCCTTGCAACTCTGGGAATTAGAACAATCTAAATTTCATTTTTTTTTCTTCAGATACTGCAGGATCTGTGGAGGATCAGGACTGGAAATCTTGAATTTGTCTAAGCAAAGAAAATAAGTGAAAGATGGCTAATGGAAGGAACTATATTTAGTAAACAGAGGATTTGCATTATTAACTAAAATATATATCTATATATATGCACACCCTAAAAGCTGAGAGTTAAGTTTTACTGGGGACAAAATGAGAAATTAAGCCTAGGAGGCAGCATCTAAAATAACCCTGGGAAAACCAGCTCTGAGAAGGAGTGTGTGTGTGTGTGGCAGTGCGAGGAGGGGGACTAGAACATATAGGAGTTTTGCAACAAAAGAGCAGGTACTAGCAAAAAAAAAAAAAAAAAAAAAAAAAATTACTTTAATTAAGGAATTTAGTGCTTTTCTATGTACGGAAAGATGCAAGGTTTGGGCTCACTACTCCCAACAGTAGGCAGATCACCCCAGAAGAATAACATCTGAAGAGAGTCAGGCTGCTTGCATTCAGTGGATAAGAATGAAGAACCCAACATATTGCCTCAATGACTTACTGAGATCTGCCTCCCCATCCCTCATTTCTCCCTTTAAAAACTGGTTGAGTGGAAACTTTGGATGTGGTCTCTGGACAGAGATAGATCATCTCCCCAGATTGCTGGCTTTTCTAACTGAAGCAACTTTCCTTTCTACTGACACTTGACACTCAAATTATTGGCTTTTGAGTGACAGGGAGCTGACCCTGTGTTTGGTTACAATCATATTCAGTTACTTGTAGATAAGTGTGGATGAATATTTAAAGAGGCACAAATGAAGAAGAACCAGCAATATAAATGAAGAAATAATATTTTAAACTAAAGATGAATTTCAGATTTTTTATTTTCTAAATCATCTTGAATATGGCCTTGAAGTCTGCTTAATATCACATAAATTTCATTTTATCAATCTAAGGATTATCAAGAGTTCTAATTTTACTGTTATACTTGGGTATAAATTATACTCTTAAGGTACATAGTTGGAGTTCTCTCATGGCTTAGCATGTTAAGGATCCTGCATTGCCACTGCTATGGTTCTGGTTATTGTTGTGGTGTGGGTCAGATCCCTGGCCTGCAAACTTCTACATGCTGTGGGCATGACCTAACTTAAATAAATACGTAAAAATAAAATTGCATAGTTAATAAGATTAAACATTTTTGAATTGTTTGCAAATTTCCTATCATCCTGTAACGTAATGAGATGGATATTTAGAATGCAGTATGTTTGTTTCCCTAGGATGTCTGTAACAAAGTACCACAAGCTATGTGGCTTAAACCAACTGAAATGTATTGTCTCACAAATCAGGAGACTGGCAGTTCAAAATCAGCCCTAGTGTCTTTAGAGTCAGGCTCCCTCTGAAACCAGTAGGGGAGGATCCTTCCTTGCGATTTTGTTTCTGGTGGTTGGCTTGCAATATTTGGTATCCTTTGGCTTGCAGCTGCAACACTTCCACCTCTGCATCTATTATCACATGGTGTTCTCTCCTCACCTGTCTGTGTTCCTGAAAGGAAGTTTCTTGTTCTGTTGCAGAAAGAATTCAGAAATGAGGCAGAAATTGATAAAGTAAAAGTGAGGATTTATTTAAGTGAGAAATACACCTCTTAAAGAGAGGTGGGTAGAGAGACGAGCAGCTGCCCTGTGTTTCTTTGGTACACTGGTTATAAGGGGCATCTGAGTGCATGGGCATTGGCGTGATATTCACTGGAAGGAGGGGTTTGGGGATTGCATCATATTCCCTGATTTTCATTCCAGCTCCAGAAGGAAGGAGGGACTTTTGACCTTATTCAGCCTTGACTAGGAGTGTCATGGCCTCAGTGCATAATGGGAACTTCTTACCTTCCATCTAATTTTATTTTAATGAGGGCATAATGAGCAAGAAGTTACATTTAGATGTTGGAGATTTATGGCCTTTTCCACCTTTCTTTGCCTCCAGAGCACTTATCAGCCCAAAATGTGTGGTTTCAGTCAGTCTGGAGGTTCTTGCTTTTCTTTGTATGCCCATGGACCCTGCTGTTTACATGATGCTTGATTTCCTGCCACCTGGCCCTGCACCCCCTTTCTCTGCTCATACCTAGCTGCTTGCTGTAACATCTGTGTCTTAGAGTCTCTTCTGTTCTTATAAGGACACCAGTCATACTGGATTAGAGCCCACGCTACTTCAGTATGACCTCATCTTAATTTGATTACATCGGCAAGCACTCTATTTCCAAATAAGGTCACATTCTGAGATACTGGGGGATAGGAATTAGTTCGACAATTGTGTTGTTCTATCCTTACTTATTATTGTTTTGTATTGTTGTTGATATGTCAAAGTTATGCTAAATCAAGAGCATGCAAAATGGCACCATTTTGTAGGTAATATAAGACTTCAGAGCTGCACAGATGAACTGATCATTTGAAAGGCAGCCCCAGCCTTTGTGTAATGTGTTATCTTCATTCCAACTTTAGATAAATTTACTATGCAGTTAATTATTTCAGGCTGTTACATAGTTATGATTACATCAGAAATTCCATGCCAATTCAGTGAAAGTAGCTGTTCATCTTATAGTGTTTTTAATATCTATACCTAAATTTTTATGATTGATTTAAAAGTTAAAACCTAGTGTAAGTATTTAAAATTAACAACAACAAAAAAATTTAGGGGAATGAATTTTGTTCCAGGTAAGCACCTAAGGATGCACAGAGAAAACTCAGGCTTCCTTCTAGAGTCTGAAAATATTGCTAACCAGTAATTTTGTAATAAACCTCCTCATTAGCAATACTTGGTGCTCTCTACATTAGATCTCCTTTTGTACCTGAACTTGAAACTAACTTTATGGGTTTTAGTTTCAGTTATATTCACTATTTCAGGAAGTTCCTTGCTGGGTATTTCTTACTTGTTTGATGAAGCTTGATCCTTCTGCCTGACCTTGTTTTAGAAGTAGTTGCTGAAAGGCTGTGAGTTCTTGTTCCAGTATATCACTAAAAAGTTTTTCTCTGACAAAACTGAGCAAAATTCTCTTCCTCTTGGACTGCATTCTTTGTGTTAAGTAAAGCAAGCCCCCAAGCAAGCTTATGTTCCTTCTGCAGGGTGGTCTGCTGGGGAAACACATGAACCTTTCTTCAGGGAGGCAGACACCACTTCAGGCCTGGCCAACTCCCTGTATGTGCCTTTCAGGCTTGCCTCCAGCCACAGGGTTGGATGGAGTGCCCTCCCAGCTGTAAAGCTGCTGCGGCCTTTTGTGCCTGTGGGCTTTATCTCAACAATCTGGCTGAAGCCTAGAATGCTGTCTCCTAATATTGACATCTCTTTTGGCTCCCAATGCAAATACTTAAATATGTTTAATGTAAGACTTCTGTTGTTAAATGGTACCTGCAGGAGTTTCTGTTGTGGCTCAGTGGGGTAAGAACCGGACATAGTGTCCATGAGGATGCGGGTTCAATCTCTGGCCATGCTCGGTGGATTAAGGATCCAGCATTGCCACAAGCTGCAGCTCTGATGCAATGCCTAGCCCTGGGAACTTCCATATGAAGCAGGTATGGCCATAAAAAGAAAACAAAAATGATATCTGGAAAGGTTTAAATATATATATTTAAGAAACAGAAAAGTATATATATTATATAAATATATTTACATTATATACATTATATAAATTTATAGTATATACCTTTTAAACAGAAAAATTAAAAAAAAAAGAAAACTGCAGCCTCACTATCATGTATCTTTGGTAAGAAGCCTCTAAACCAAATATTCTCCATTATAAAGTTGAGACAGAGAGAAGCCAAGTTACAGATTCTTGGTAAATTTAGAATAACTACCAACACTTCTGCTTTTTCATCTGGAATCCTCCAGAACTCATAATTATTGAATATTTTTAACATCAATACTCATTCATAACTTTGTCCATTTGTAACATCTGTGCACAACACCTCAATTTTGAAAAGCAGATAACAAATCTTGTTCTCAGTTATTAGCTGTATGACTTTGCACAAGCTGCTAAAACTTTTTGAGCCCCAGATTGCTCCAAAAGATGAAAATTATAGCTAATATATACAGGAGTACAAGAAGGAAAGAAGAAATAACAATCAATATTTAAGAATGTATATAATTTAGGAAGTGTATAAAATGTGTTATTTGGAAAATTACTAGTGACCTTTTTAGTGACTAAAAAAAAAAAACCTATGGAATGAATTATGATTTTGGTTACAAAAATTGCCTACTCAATAAAATAGCCTGAAGTCCTCAAGTAACAACGAAGTACACAAAACACAATAATGTATACACCTTTCAACTTGCAATAGTGTGAAGGATGTATTTTGAGGTGAAAATACTCAATTAAAAATACAATGTATGGTACAATCCCTACCAACATATCTATATGTATATTCATAGTGATAGTGATATGGATGTATAGATATGTAAATAAATATGTAAAAAATATTCTAGATGGAATAAAAAACTAAAATAGTAACCAAATATAGTATTATATTTGTTTATTTTGATTCTTTATTTTTCTAAATAAACTATATTAATTCCATAATAAAAGGAATTTCATATTTAAACAAACAAAAAACTGGCTGAAAACCAAACATAACAAAAATATACCCTCTTGAAAATGGCAGTCAAATGATGGTTGTGAGGAACTAATCCAATACAAAATAAAACCTAAACAACCAAAATATTTTAGAGAGAAAAACATTTTTCTGTTTATATATATATTTGACAACTACTCCCTTTCCTTACAGGCTTTATAGATGAGGAAGGGGGAAAATGAATTCAGTTCCAGGTGATCCATAATTCATGTAAATTCATTTTTTAAGGAACTGAGCTCTAGCAGTTATTAATTATTAGAAGATTTACAGTATATGTAAGAATGATGCATAGCAATGTCTGCTAGAAAAGAATGGATCCCATCCAAATAGCATGGAAATAAGTGCTGCTTTTATACATAAGGAAAGAGGATTTAATTCCATCATTATCATTGCCATTTTTAACAGCACTACAACTCTGCAGCAGTCATCATAATTATTGTCATAGGCTGGGAGGTTGTGGGAGGGCAGGAACATTTTTATAGATTAATATTCTCTTGAGGTCATGAAGTACCCAATGTGTTTCTTTTCTATCAATGGGAGGGGGAGGTGAGGAGCTGAGACTGATTAAATCTGAGAACCCTGGGTTTCTGTATGAAGATCTTAACAAGGAAATGAGATTGAGCTGCTTTAAAAGTCATCCCGTTCAGCTACAGTAAATATTGCTTGGCGGCAGTGAAATCTTAATTAGTATTTCCCTTCTGTTAAACAATTTCAGTGGTTAAGAGATCCTGAAATAGTGGCATTTGCTTCTTCTGACATGTTCTTCTTTAGCTCATTTTTTTTTTTAAATCTCAGCGTTTCAGATGAAGGACAGTCTATAAACCGCGCATATCTTTCTATGCTTATTTGCCATTGCCTTGTCCATCCGGAAAATTTTTGATTTCCTACTTATTTTTTATATTTTTAAAATTTTTTTTATTCCTCAATGAATTTATTACATTTATAGTTTTACAATGATCATCACAATCCAATTTTATAGGATTTCCATCCCACAACCCAAGCACCCCACCCCACCCCCCATGAAATGTCTCCTCCGGGAACCATAAGTTTTTCAAAGTCTGTGAGTCAGCATCTGTTCTGTAAAGAAATTCATTGTGCCCTTTTATAAGACTCCACATGTCAGTGGTAGCATTTGATGTTGTGTCTCACTGTCTGACTGACTTCACTTAGCATGATAATTTCTAGGTCCATCCATGTTGCTAAGAAAGCTATTATTTCTTTCCTTTTAATGGCTGAGTAATATTCCATTGTGTATATGTATCACATCTTCTTGATCCACTCCTCTGTCGATGGACATTTACGTTGTTTTCATGTCTTGGCTATTGAAAACTGTGCTGCAATGAACATCGGAGTACATGTGCTTTCCGAGTCATGGTTTTGTCTGAATAGATGCTCAGGAGTGGAATTGCTGAATCAAATGGGAGTTCTATTTTTAGTTTTCTAAGAATACTTCATACTGTTTTCCACATTGGTTGCAGCAATTTATAATCCCACCAGCAGGGTAATAGTGTTCCTTTTTCTCCACATCCTCTCTAGCACTTATTATTTGTAGACATTTTGATGATGGCCATTCTGACTGTTATAAGGTGGTACCTCTTAGTGGTTTTGATTTGCATTTCTCTAACAATGAGTGATGTTGACCATTGTTTCATGTGTTTTTTGGCCATCTGTATGTCTTCTTTGGAGAACTGTCTGTTTAGATCTTCTGCCCATTTTTTGATGAAGTTGTTTGTTTTTTGGTATGGAGCTGCAGAAGGTGTTTATAAATTTTGGAGATTAATCCCTTGTCAGTTGATTCATTTGGAAAGGTTTTCTCCCACTCTGTGTGTTGTCTTTTCATTTTGTTTAGGGTTTCCTTTGCTGTGCAGAAACTTTAATTTAATTAAATCCCATTTGTTTATTTTTGTTTTTGTTTTCATTACTCTAAGAGGTGGATCTGAGATGATGTTGCTGTTATTTATGTCAGAGAGTGGTCTGTGTTTTCCTCTAAGAGTTTGATAGTGTCTGGTCTTATATCTAGGTCTTTAATCCATTTTGAGTTTATTTTTTGTGTATGGTATTAGGAAGTGTTCTAATTTCATTCTTTTCCATGTGGCTGTTCAGATTTCCCAGCACCACTTATTGAACAGGCTTTTTCTCCATTGTATATTCTTGCCTCCTTTGTCATAGATTAGTTGGCTGTAGGTATGTGGGTTTAATGCTGGGCTTTCTATCCTGTTCCCCTGATCTATATTACTGTTTTGATGACTGTTGCTTTGTAGTATAGTCTGAAGTCCAGGAGCCTGATTCCTTCTAGCTCCATTTTTCCTTTTTCAGGATGTTTTTGTCTATGCTGGGTCTTTTGGGCTTCCAAACATATTTTAAAATATTTTGTTCAAGTTCTGTGAAAAATGTCCTTGGTAATTTGATAGGGATTGTACTGAATATGTAGATTACCTTGGGTAGTATAGTCATAACTCTTCCAATCCAAGAGCATGGTATGTCTTTCCACCTGTTTGTGTCATCTTGGATTTCTTTCATCAGTGTCTTATAGTTTTCAGAGTACAGGACTTTTGTCTCTTTAGGTAGGTTTACTCCTATGTATTTTATGCTTTTGGATGTGATGCTAAACGGGATTGCTTCCCTAATTTCTCTTTCTGATCTTTCATTGTTAGTATATAGAAATGCTGTTGATTTCTGTGTATTAATTTTGTATCCTGTGACTTTCCCAAATTCATGGATGAGCTCTAACAGTTTTTTGGTAGAGTCTTTGGTATTCTCTAGGTATAGTATAATGTCATCTTCAAATAGTGATATTTTACTTCTTCCTTTCCAACTTGGATTCCTTTTATTTCTTTTACTTCTCTGATTTCTGGCTTGGACTTCCAAAACTATGTTGAATAGTAGTGGTGAGACTGGAAATCCTTGTCTCTTTCCTGATCTCAGTGGGAATACTTTCAGCTTTTCAACTTTGAGAATGATGTTCGCTGTGGGTTTGTCATATATGGCCTTTATTATGTTGAGGTAGGTTCCCAATATGCCCACTTTCTGAACGGTTTTTATCAGAAATGGGTGTTGGATTTTGTCCAAGGCTTTTTCTGCATCTATTGAGAGGATCATATGGTTTTTATTCTTCAGTTTGTTAATGTGGTGTATCACACTGATTGATTTGCAGATATGGAAGAATCCTTGCATCCCTTGGATAAATCCCACTTGATAATGATGTACAATCCTTTTAATTTATTGTTGGATGTGGTTTGCTAGTATTTTGTTGAGGATTTTTGCATTGATGTTCATCTGTGTAATTGGCCTGTAGTTTTCTTTTTTTGTGGTATCTTTGTCTGGTTTTTGGTATCAGGGTGATGAGAATGAGTTTGAGAGTGACTCTTCCTCTGCAATTTTTTGAAATAGTTTCAGAGGGAGAGGTGTCAGCTCTTCTCTGAATGTTTGATAGAATTTGCCTGTGAAGCCATCTGGTCCTGGACTTTGGTTTGTTGGAATTTTTTTAATCACAGTTTCAATTTCAGTTCTTGTGATTGGTCCACTCACCTTTTCTATTTCATCTTGGTTTAGTCTTGGGAGATGGTACTTTTCTAGGAATTTGTCCATTTCTTCTAGGTTTTCTGTTTTATTGGCATATATTTTCATATAGTTGTCTCTTATGACCCTTTGTATTTCTGTGATGGCCATTGTTATTTCTCCTTCTTCATTTCTAATTTTATTGTTTTATGGAGTTCCCGTGGTGGCGCAGTGGTTAACGAATCCGACTAGGAACCATGAGGTTGCGGGTTTGGTCCCTGCCCTTGCTCAGTGGGTTAACGATCTGGCGTTGCCGTGAGCTGTGGTGTAGGTTGCAGACGTGGCTCGGATCCCGCGTTGCTGTGGCTCTGGCGTAGGCTGGTGGCTACAGCTCCGATTCAGCCCCTAGCCTGGGAACCTCCATATGCCGCGGGGAGCGGCCCAAGAAATAGCAACAACAACAACAATAACAACAACAACAAAAAAAAAAAAGACAAAAAAAAATAAAAAATAAAAAAAAAATAATTTTATTGTTTTGTGTCCTCTCTTTTTTTTTTCTTGATAAGTCTGGCTAAGGGTTTATCAATTTTGTTGTGCTCTTCAAAGAACCAGATTTTTGTTTCATTGATCTTTTCTATGGTTTTCTTTGTTTCTATTTCATTGACTTCTGCTCTGATCTTTATGATTTCTTTCCTTCTGCTAACGTTAGGTCTTGTCTGTTGTCTCTCAAAATGCTTTACATTTAAAGTTAGCTTGTTCATTTGAGCTTTTTCTTGTTTCCCGAGGTGGGCTTGTATTGCTATAAACTTTCCTCTTGGAATGGTTTTGCTGCATCCCACAGATTTTGGAGTATACTATCATTATTGTCATTTGCTTCTAGGTATTTTTTAATTTCCTCTTTGATTTCTTCAGTGATCCATTGGTTGTTTAGTAGCATGTTGTTTGGTCTCCACGCATTTGTGTTTTTTGCCGTTTTATTCTTGTTGTTGGTTTCTGGTCATATAGCATTGTGGTCAGAAAAGATGCATGATATGATTTCAATTTTCTTAAAGTTACCGAGGCTTGATTTGTAGCCCAGGATGTGATCCATCTTAGAGAATGTTCCATGTGCACTTGAGAAGAAAGTGTATTTTGTTGCTTTTGGATGGAATGTCCTATAAATTGATATTAAGTCCATCTGGTTTAATGCATCATTCAGGGCCTGTGTTTCCTTATTGATTTTCTATCTGGTTGATCTGTCCACTGCTGTAAGTGGGGTGCTAATGCTTCCCACTATTATTGTGTTATGTCAATTTGTCCTTTTAAGGTTGTTAGCAGTTGCCTTATATATTGTGGTGAAGCTATGTTTGGTGCATATTTAAATTCGTCATATCCTCTTCTTGGATTGATCCTTTGATCATTAGGTAGTGACCTTCCTTGTCACTTAAAATATTCTTCATTTTAAAGTCTGTTTTGTATGATATGAGTATTGCTAACCCAGCTTTCTTTTGATCCCTGTTTGCATGGAATATTTTCTTCCATCTTCTCACTTTCAATTTGTATGTGTCCCTGGAAGTGAAGGGGTCTCTTGAAGAGTTCTCTCCTATTCTGTTTTGATGACTATCTCTAGTGTTCTATTTGAGTTGATTTTTCTTATTTGTTTATGTATCCATTGTAGATTTTTGGTTTGCAGTTATTCTGAAGTTTTGATATAAGCATCTAAATATATACAAGATTGTTTTAAGTTGTTGGTCTCTTAATTGCAAGTGCAACTCCAGTACATTCATACCCTCTTCTTCTCACTATTTCTGATTTTGGTGGCATAATTTTGCATGGATGAGTTTGTATCTTTACTGTATATATACCTTTACTGGTGAGACTTGTCATTTGTGATATTTTTGTTTCTGCTGCAGCCTTTTCTTTTCTGCCTAGAGAAGTTCCTTTAGTATTTGTTGTAAAGCTGGTTTAGTGTTGCTGAATTCTCTTAGCCTTTGCCTATCTGTGACACTTTGATTTCTCCTTCAAATCTGAATGGGAGCCTTTCTGAGTAGAGTAATCTTGGCTGGAGGTTTTTTCCTTTCATCACGTTAAGTATATCATGCCACTCCCTTCTGGCCTGCAGAGTTTCTGCTGAAAAATCTGCCAATAACCTTATTGGGGTTCCCTTGTATATTATTTGTTTCTTTTCCCTAGCTGCTTTCAATATTTTCTCTCTGTCTTTAATTTTGGTCAGTTTGATTAATATGTCTTGGGGTATGCCTCCTTGAGTTTATTTTGTATGGTACTCATTGTACTTCCTAGATTTGAGTGAGAGGTTCCTTTCCCATGTTAGGGAATTTTTCAGCCATTATCTCTTGGAATATTTTTTCTGTCCCCTTCTCTCTCTCTTGTCCTTCTGTCACCCCATAATATGGATGTTGGTACATTTAATGTTGTCCCAGAGTTCTCTGAGACTCTCCTCATTTGTTTTCAATCTTTTTTCTCTTTTCTGTTCTGCATCTGTAATTTCCACTAATCTGTCCTCCAGCTTGCTTATTCGTTCTTCTGTGTCCTATATTCTGATCTTGGCTGCTTCTAATGAATTTTTTATCTCAGTTATTGTATTTTGCATTTCTTCTTGTTTAAGTTTTATATCTTGTAGTTCTTTGCTAAGTGTTTGCTGTAAATTATCCATCTATGCCTCCAGTTTATTTCCAATGTCTTGCATCATCTTCAGCATTAACAGTCTAAACTCTTTTTCCTGGAGGCTGAGAATCTCCTGATCACTTAGCTGTTTTTCTGTTTTTTTTTTTTTTTTTTGCTTTTTTTTCTCCCTCCCTCATCTGAGTTACAGTTCTCTGTCTTTTCATTTTTATAGGATTTTAGGTTTTTGGTTTCATTTCCTATTTAAAACTTAATTTGTTAAACACAGCATTAGAATCTATTTCTCTCAGGTCAGGTTAATCATCTCAGTTTCTTTTTTATTTTTTTAAGGCTGTACCTGAGGCATATGGAAGTTTCCAGGCTAGGGTTTGAATTGGAACTGCAGGTGCTGGTCTGTGCCAAAGACATAGCAATGTGGGATCCAAGCCATGTCTGCAATTTGCACCATAGTTCATGGCAATGCTGGAACCTTACTCTGCCCAGAGAGGCCAGGGATCAAATCTTCATCCACTTGGATACTAGTTGGTTTCTAAATCCACTGAGCCCCAGTGAGAACTCCATCATTTCAGTTTCTGTTACAACAAATATGTTTCCACAAACTCTCCTCCACTGTTGGTAGAAATTTAAATTAGCACAACTACTATGGGAAAAGTGTGGCAGGTCCTCAGAATACTAAATATAGAACTATCATATGGTCCAGCAACCAAACTCTTGGGTGTGTATCCAGACAAAACTATAACTCAAAAAGATACGTGCACCCCTATGATCATAACAGCACTATTCGCAACAGCCCCGACATGGAAACAAACTAAATGTCCATTAACAGATGAATGGATTAAGATGACGTGCCACATATATGCAATGGAATACTACTCAGCCATTAAAAAGAATGGAATAATGTCATTCCCAGCAACATGGATGGACCTAGGGATCACCATACTAAGTGAAATTAGTCAGAAAGAGAAGGAAAAAGACCATATGATATCACTTATATGTGAAATTGAAAATATGGCACAAACAAAACTATCTGCAAAATAGAAGCAGACTCACAGACATAGAGAACATACTTGTGGTTGCCAAGAGGGAGAGTGGAGGGAGTGAGATGGATTGGGGTTTTGGAGTTAATAGATGAAAATTATTACATTTAAATGGATACACAACAATGTCCTATTATATAGCACAGGGAACTCTATCCAATCTCTTGGGATAGACCTTGATGGAAAATAACATATCAAAAAAGAATGTGTGTGTATATATTGTTACTTTGCTGTACAGCAGAAATTGGCCCAACACTGTAAACCATCTACATTTTAATTTAAAAAAATGGATAAATTCTGCCAAAATAAGTTGTTAAAAAAGATGTTTCCACACAAAAATGCTAAGCTGAAAAGTGAATTATGTCAGTACTTAGTCTATTTTTAGAAACATAAATCATTTCAGATGGCTTTGTGAATGTATTTCTAGAAAAATATCATGACATATTTAATTATGATGCAATATAAACTTAAAACCATGGACAATTCTTCTGAAACTGAGAATGGCTTTTCCCAGATTTATTCCTAAATTTCTAACAGAATTCATACTCATTCTTCATTCATTTTCAGTCATTTCATATTTATTTAGAAAATCTAAATATGTTGAGAAGTTTAGCCATGGATATTACTCTCAGGGGACTATCAAACTCTTTGGAGAAGATAGGTTATGCACACGAGAAACAAATATGTCTACCTTCCAAAAGTTTAGCTAACTTAAATGGTGAAATTTAAGAAGTGCAGAAATTGACAGAACATTGTAAATCAATTATTTTAAAAAGAAGCACCAATAATACAAAGTTAAGAAAGGTAATTAAACTAATTTTTGCACATACATTTTTTCAACTGGTTTAAATGTGTTTTTCTTTTTTCCTATAAATTGACCAGGAAATATACTCTTTGAGCATCTTAACCCCAAATTAGTATACTTATGTGCGTGAAAAGGGATAGTAAGGGGCCAGGATATTGGAACAATACTATAAAATAAGACTGTTCCCAATAAAATAGGACATAACTTTTTTAGCTTATTTTTTAGTAGACTTAAGAATTTAATCTCTGCTCTTTTCTCCCTACAATTGTTTCTACATGTTGATAACAGAAGTACTTCATTTCTCTTAGTAGGTAAGAGAAGTGAACCAGGAGTGGGTGGTTAAGATAGAGTTGCATAGCCTTTATATTTTATTTTTTTTTTTTTATTTTTTTTTTTTTTTAATTTTATTTTCCCACTGTACAGCAAGGGGGTCAGGTTATCCTTACATGTATACATTACAATTACAGTTTTTCCCCCACCATTTCTTCTGTTGCAACATGAGTATCTAGACATAGTTCTCAATGCTATTCAGCGGGATCTCCTTGTAAATCTATTCTACGTTGTGTCTGATAAGCCCAAGCTCCCGATCCCTCCCACTCCCTCCCCCTCCCATCAGGCAACCACAAGTCTCTTCTCCAAGTCCATGATTGATTTTCTTTTCTGAGGAGATGTTCATTTGTGCTGGATATTAGATTCCAGTTATAAGTGATGTCATATGGTATTTGTCTTTGTCTTTCTGGCTCATTTCACTCAGTATGAGATTCTCTAGTTCCATCCATGTTGCTGCAAATGGCATGATGTCATCCTTTTTTATGGCTGAGTAGTATTCCATCGTGTATATATACCACATCTTCCGAATCCAATCCTCTGTCGATGGACATTTGGATTGTTTCCATGTCCTGGCTATTGTGAATAGTGCTACAATGAACATGCGGGTGCATGTGTCTCTTTTAAGTAGAGCTTTGTCCGGATAGATGCCCAAGAGTGGTATTGCAGGGTCATATGGAAGTTCTATGTATAGATTTCTAAGGTATCTCCAAACTGTTCTCCATAGTGGCTGTACCAGTTTACATTCCCACCAACAGTGCAGGAGGGTTCCCTTTTCTCCACAGCCCCTCCAGCACTTGTTATTTGTGGATTTATTAATGATGGCCATTCTGACTGGTGTGAGGTGGTATCTCATGGTAGTTTTGATTTGCATTTCTCTTATAATCAGCGATGTTGAGCATTTTTTCATGTGTTTGTTGGCCATCTGTATATCTTCCTTGGAGAAATGTCTATTCAGGTCTTTTGCCCATTTTTCCAATGATTGATTGGTTTTTTTGCTGTTGAGTTGTATAAGTTGCTTGTATATTCTAGAGATTAAGCCCTTGTCAGTTGCATCATTTGAAACTATTTTCTCCCATTCTGTAAGTTGTCTTTTTGTATTCTTTTGGGTTTCCTTTGCTGTGCAAAAGCTTTTCAGTTTGATGAGGTCCCATGGGTTTATTTTTGCTCTAGTTTCTATTGCTTTGGGAGACTGACCTGAGAAAATATTCATGATGTTGATGTCAGAGAGTGTTTTGCCTATGTTTTCTTCTAGGAGTTTGATGGTGTCCTGTCGTATATTTAAGTCTTTCAGCCATTTGGAGTTTATTTTTGTGCATGGTGTGAGGGTGTGTTCTAGTTTCATTGCTTTGCATGCAGCTGTCCAGGTTTCCCAGCAATGCTTGCTGAATAGACTTTCCTTTTCCCATTTG
Organism: Sus scrofa; assembly: GCF_054392235.1. Taxonomy (NCBI): domain Eukaryota; kingdom Metazoa; phylum Chordata; class Mammalia; order Artiodactyla; family Suidae; genus Sus; species Sus scrofa. The sequence goes on from NC_139393.1 coordinate 31,759,532, forward strand.
ATGTTCTTGCCTCCCTTGTCAAAGATTAATTGACCATAGGTGTCAGGGTTAATTTCCAGATTCTCTATTCTGTTCCATTGGTCTGTCTGTCTGTTTTGATACCAGTACCACACTGTTTTGATGACTGTGGCTTTGTAGTATTTCTTGAAGTCTGGGAGAGTTATGCCTCCTGCTTGGTTTTTGTTTCTCAGGATTGCTTTGGCGATTCTGGGTCTTTTGTTGTTCCATATAAATGTTTGGATTGTTTGTTCTAGTTCTGTGAAAAATGTTATGGGTAATTTGATAGGGATTGCATTGAATCTGTAGATTGCTTTGGGTAGGATGGCCATTTTCACAATATTGATTTTTCCAATCCAGGAACATGGAATATCTTTCCATTTTTTTATATCTTCTTTGATTTCTTTGATTAAGGTTTTATAGTTCTCGGCATATAGGTCCTTTACCTCTTTGGTTAGGTGTATTCCGAGGTATTTGATTTTGTGAGGTACAATTTTAAAAGGTATCGTATTTTTGTATTCCTTTTCTAATGCTTCATTGCTGGTATACAGAAATGCAACTGACTTCTGAATGTTAATCTTATATCCTGCCACTTTGCTGAATTTATTAATCAGTTCAAGGAGTTTTGGGGTTGAGTCCTTAGGGTTTTCTAGGTATAGAATCATGTCATCTGCATACAGTGACAGTTTGATCTCTTCTCTTCCTATATGGATGCCTTTGATTTCTTTTGTGTGTCTAATTGCTGTGGCTAAGACTTCCAAAACTATGTTGAAGAGCAGTGGTGAGAGTGGGCATCCCTGTCTTGTTCCAGATTTGAGTGAGAAGGCTTTCAGTTTTTCCCCATTGAGGATTATATTTGCTGTGGGTTTATCATAAATGGCTTTGATTATATTCAGGAATGTTCCCTCTATACCCACTTTGGCGAGGGTCTTGATCATGAATGGATGTTGAACTTTGTCAAATGCTTTTTCTGCGTCTATTGAGATGATCATATGATTTTTGACTTTTTTCTTGTTAATGTGGTGTATGATGTTGATTGATTTGCGTATGTTGAACCATCCTTGTGAACCTGGGATGAACCCAACCTGGTCATGGTGTATAATTTTTTTGATATGTTGTTGGATTCGGTTGGCTAAGATTTTGTTGAGAAGTTTTGCATCTATATTCATCAATGATATTGGGCGATAGTTTTCTTTTTTGGTGGTATCTCTGCCTGGTTTTGGAATGAGTGTGATGGTGGCCTCATAGAATGTCTTTGGGAGTATTCCTTCTTCTTCAACCTTTTGAAAGAGTTTAAGGAGGATGGGCACCAATTCCTCTTTATATGTTTGATAGAATTCACCTGTGAAGCCATCTGGTCCTGGGCTTTTATTTGTAGGGAGTGATTTTATGACCTCTTCAATTTCATTTCTGGTGATTGGTCTGTTCAGTTGGTCTGTTTCTGCTTGATTCAGTTTTCGCAGGCTGTAAGATTCTAGAAAATTGTCCATTTCTTCCAGATTGTCAAACTTATTGCCATATAGTTGTTCATAGTATTCTCTTATGGTTTTTTGTATTTCTGCTGTATCCGTTGTGATTTCTCCTTTTTCATTTATAATTTTGGTGATTTGGGTTCTTTCTCTCCTCTTTTTAGTGAGTCTGGCCAGGGGTTTATCAATTTTGTTCACCTTTTCAAAGAACCAGCTCTTGGTTTTATTAATTTTCTCTATTGTTTTTTGAGTCTCTATTTTATTGATTTCTTCTTTGATCTTTACAATTTCCTTCCTTCTGCTGACTTTAGGACTTCTTTGTTCTTCTTTTTCTAATTCATTTAGGTGGAGGGTTAAGTTGTCAATTTGGGATCTTTCTTCTTTTTTGAGAAAGGCCTGGATTGCTATAAATTTCCCTCTGAGCACTGCTTTCGCAGCATCCCATAGATTTTGAGAGGTTGTGTCTTCATTATCATTTGTTTCAAGATAGTTTTTAATTTCCTTCTTGATTTCCTCATTGACCCATTGGTTTTTTAGTAGCATGTTGTTTAGTCTCCATGGAGTAGGTTTTTTCTCTTTCCTTTTCCCATGGTTGATTTCTAATTTCATGGCATTGTGGTCAGAGAAGATACTTGAGATAATTTCTATGCTCCTAAATTTATTGAGATTCGCTTTATGTCCCAATATGTGGTCGATTCTTGAGAATGTTCCATGAGCATTTGAGAAGAATGTGTATTCTGATTTTTTTGGATGTAGTGTCCTGAAGATATCAATGAAGTCTAACTTTTCTATTGTTTCCTTTAGGATCTCTGTTGCTTTATTGGTTTTCTGTCTAGAGGATCTGTCCATTGATGTGAGGGGGGTATTTAGGTCTCCTACTATGATTGTATTCTCATCAATATCTCCCTTTATGTCTGTTAATATTTGTTGTATGTATCTGGGTGCTCCTATGTTTGGGGCATATATGTTGATGATAGTAACATCCTCTCCTTGGATGGATCCCTTAATCATTAAATAGTGTCCTTCTTTGTCTTTCTTTATGTCTTTTGTTTTAAAGTCTATTTTGTCTGATATGAGCGTTGCAACTCCTGCTTTTCTGTCATGTCTATTGGCATGAAATACTTTTCCCCAGCCTTTCACTTTCAATCTATATGTATCTTTTGTCCTAAGGTGAGTTTCTTGTAGGCAGCATATTGAAGGTTTTTGCCGTTTTATCCACTCAGCCATTCTGTGTCTTTTGATTGGGGCATTCAGTCCATTGACATTTAAGGTGATAATTGATAGATGATTATTTATTGCCATTTGATCCTCGTGTTCCAGTTGATTCTATGGTTCTCCATTCTTCTTCTTTTTTTTTTTTTTTTTTTTTTTTTGGTTGGATGGTCTCCTGTTATTATCTGCTTGAGTGTATTTTTTTTTTTCATTTTTTGCAAATGCAATATTTGGTTTTGGCTTGTGGTTGCCCTGTTTTTTAAGTATGCTAACCCCTTCCCATAATTGTGTGTTTTAGCCTGATGGTCCTGTAAGTTCAAACACTTCATTATTATATTAAAATTAAGAAGAGAGACATACATACAAACAAAAAGGATTATTTACCTCCTAACATCCCTTGCCCACATTTTATGGTTTTGATGACTCTTTTATTTTTTTCTTTTTAATTTTATTTTGTTTGAAGCATGTTCATGATTAAATCTGTATGCTGGCTTATTTGAGTGACTGCTCTCTGATTGTATCTTCCTCAGTCCTAGTTCTTCCTCTTCTTCTTCTTCTTCTTTTTTTTTTTTTTTCTTTTCTTTTTTCTTCCCTTTCCTTCCTTTCTTTTTGGTTTAGAGAAGCCCTTTCAATATTTCCTTTAACCTGGGTTTTGTGTTGCTGTATTCTTTAAGTTTTTGTTTGTTGGGAAAAATTTTTATTTCCCCTTCTATTTTAAATGATATTCTTGCTGGATAAAGTATTCTAGGTTGCATATTTTTTCCTTTGAGCACTTTAAATATCTCTTGCCATTCCCTCCTGGCCTGTAGTGTTTCTGTAGAGAAATCAGCTGATATTCTTATGGGGGTTCCCTTGTAGGTAACATTCTGTTTTTCTCTTGCTGCCTTTAGGATCCTCTCTTTATCACTAACTTTTGCCATTTTTATTATGATGTGTCTTGGTGTGGGTCTGTTTGGGTTCAGTTTGTTTGGGGCCCTCTGTGCTTCTTGTATCTTGAATCCAGTATCCTTTAGATTTGGGAAGTTTCCAGCGATAATTTCTTCAAATATATTTTCCATTCCTTTATCTTTTTCTACTCCTTCTGGAATTCCTATTATGCGTAGATTGGCCCGTTTTATATTATCCCATAGGTCTCTTATATTGCTTTCCAGTTTTTTGATTCGGTTTTCTGTCTGTTGACCAGATTGAGTGATTTCCATTATTCTATCTTCCATATCACTGATTCGTTCTTCTGCATTATTCATTCTGGTTTTTACTGCCCCTAGTTCAGTTTGCATCTCTGCAAATGAATGTTCTAGTTTTTCTTGGCTCCTCCTTATATTTTCTAGCTCCTTTCTGAGGGTATCTGCATTGCTGTTCATATCTTCTCTTAATTCCTTCAGTATTTTCACTATTTCTCTTTTGAACTCCAGGTCTGTCAGACTGCAGAGATCAGTTTCATTGTTGACTGTTTTAGGTGAGTTCTCCTGTTGGTTTGACTGGGGGTGGTTTCTCAGCTTCTTCATCTTGCTTGTTGTCTTCTTTCTCCTGAGGGAGTTGTACTCTCCGTTATCGGGTAGTGTTTGCCTTGTCACTGCCCTGGAATATTTCCTGAGGGCTGTCGTTGTTGGTCAATCTTTTTTTGAGGCAGTGTGGCTTTTCTGGAGTGTTGATGGGACTAACAGTGTTTCTTTGAAGCAAAGGAGGACTTCCTGAGGGCAGACAGGACTGGGAGGTCCACCCCACGATGGTAGCAGATTTCACTTGGTTCTCAGCACCCCCTGGGGTCTTGGGCGGGTAGCAGGGCCCTTGGAGACTCAAGAGGTTCCTCCCCAGGGCAGCCCGACTCAGAAAGACCGTCTGAGATCTTTTCCCGATTCCGCCAGGCTTGTTGCAGCTTTTCTGGGCTGCAGGGGGTCCTGCCTGGAGCTGGCAGTCCTATGCAGCTGGTCCACTAGGTCTCAGCACCCCTTGGGTTCTTGGGCGGGTAGCAGGGCCTTTGGAGACTCAAGAGGCTCCTCCCCAGAACAGCCCGACTCAGAAAGACCATCTGAGATCTTTTCCCAAGTCGGCCAGGCTTGTTGCAGCTTTTCTGGGCTGCAGGGGGTCCTGCCTGGAGCTGGCAGTCCTATGCAGCTGGTCCACTAGGTCTCAGCACCCCCTGGGGTCTTGGGCGGGTAGCAGGGCCCTTGGAGGCTCAAGAGGCTCCTCCCCAGGACAGCCCGACTCAGAAAGACCGTCTGAGATCTTTTCCCGATTCGGCCAGGCTTGTTGCAGCTTTTCTGGGCTGCAGGGGGTCCTGCCTGGAGCTGGCAGTCCTATGCAGCTGGTCTACTAGGTCTCAGCACCCCTTGGGGTCTTGGGCGGGTAGCAGGGCCCTTGGAGGCTCAAGAGGCTCCTCCCCAGGGCAGCCCGACTCAGAAAGACCGTCTGAGATCTTTTCCCGATTCGGCCAGGCTTGTTGCAGCTTTTCTGGGCTGCAGGGGGTCCTGCCTGGAGCTGGCAGTCCTATGCAGCTGGTCCACTAGGTCTCAGCACCCCCTGGGGTCTTGGGCGGCCTTTATATTTTAAATCAAGAGATGATTAAATGGTAACCTTAGATCAGAATAGTTTCTTCTGTTATCCTAGTATCACAGCTCCACTGTCACTCTTCTAGGAAGCTCAATGAAAATTGTGCAAATATTAAGAAAATGAAATAAAAACTAGCTCTCTCCTTCTTTGGTTAATGTATATTTAACCTTCTTCAAGTGGGAATTTGAAGAGAATCATCTCAATGTATATAGTTTGATATACTTTCAATCACTCTTCATATGTCCGTTCTCCTCTAATATTAGTTTTGCTCTGTTAAACTTCTTGACCAGAGATGAATAATATACATATATCCCTAATTGAGGGGGTCCCCAAATTCTCACCTGTGCACAGATATTTTGAAAGTCATTCAGCTGCAAGAAATATACAAACTTTTATAACTTAAACCCTTTCTATGACATGCTTAAATAGCTAAACTAATAGTTGCAGAACAATATAAATTTGTAATATTTTAAAGTTCCTTCTTAATATGCTATCAGTTTTGATTCAAAAAGAACTTGAAAAGGAAATATAGGTACATAGTATCCTCTTGTATAGGAAGAATGAAATTCAAAGAGGGTCAGAGACTTTATCTAAAAATAGATTCAGACATTTTGATTTGGAAATAATATTTTAGGTATCATGACCATATTTTTATTAATTATATGATCCCTTTGAAAATGAAAGAAAAACTAGAACTTCCTTGGAAAACTGAGATATAGGTTTTAATAGTCATCTTGTCAATTACATTGTTTTAATTCCATCCATGATAATTTAGTTCTTGCTTAAATAATTCCAATTATGAGAGAAAAATATTTTGTGAGACAAGTTACTCCTTAATTCCCCTTTTTCCATATTAGATATTTTATTTATATTCATCCAAAGTCTTCACCCATTTATCTTTTACACATTGATTTTTCTTTTCTTTTCAGGGCCACATCCGCAGCATATGGAGGTTCCCAGGCTAGGGGTCAAATAGGAGCTGTAGCCAGTGGCCTACACCACGGTCAGACCAATGCCAGTTCTGAGCTGTGTCTGTTAACTACACCATAGCTCATGGCAATGCCAGATCCTTAACCCACTAAGCCAGTCCAGTGATAGAACCTGTGTCCTTCTGGATTCTAGTCAGCTTAATTTTCACTGAGCCACGACGGGAACTCCTACCCTCTGATCTTAAGTTAACTTAGAAAATGACCTATCTTCTGCATAGAAGTCCTTTAAATATCTGAGTTCCTCCTTCATTTATCTATAGTTCTCTTCTCCATCACTACCATATTTTTTCCTTTGTCCTATATGAAGCATGATTTTCAGACACCTTAACACTTTTCCATGGTGCTTTTTAAAATGTATCATTTATAAATGAGAGCAGACTATAGTGAAAGGAACTGGTGTAACTAGATCCAATTGTGTTTCAGTGTTGACAGAAATAGGACTGTTTCTAGCTTTATGTTAGGTGATAATGACTGGTATCATGCTATCATCATGACAGGCATCTGAAGTCCAGTTATTGTGGGAGCCATTGTGGATTGCAGAGATCCATCCTAGATTGTAATCAACACTAAACTCCTTCCCTCACAGGAGAAGCACTCTGCTGACTCCTGACTCCTACTTTCCTCCTGACCCTGGGACAATCCTCTTATTTCCAGGATCACCTCTCCTGTAAAAGAGTCTCCTCAGAATGCACTGCTGGGCTCCCATAACCCCACCAAATCTCATGCATCTTTGCCTCATCCAATGGGAACATCTCTCTTAACAGCAATTTTTTTCCCCTTGTTTTCTCCAGCCAGATTCTTGTCTTCAGACTTCTGGTAAAAGAAAGTAGGCTTCGGTTTCTAGGTTCATGTGTTTTCCAATCCCTATTGAACACACACAAATTTGGTCTAAGTTTGTCTGGAGCAAAACCGCACAAGTGCTGTGACATAGTGTAGACAAATTCCTGACCATTAAGAAAAGGTCAGGCTCACCCTCCTGTAGGAAATCATCTCTATTCTAAAAGTTCACTTGAAAGAATCTTCACTTTTCTAGTCTTCTATCATATATTGTTTTGGGGAGGGGCATTAGATTTTTTAACCCAGTTTGCTACTCAATAAATACTGTCATGGATTTATTCAAAAAGCATTTTTTAGAATGAGTGGGTATTTAATACCTACTGTCTTCAGCTTAAGACTTTAGCTAGAACTTTAAAAAAAATGCATTTAACATTTTGATGAATTAGTCTTATCCTTTACACAACATAGGAAAAGAATCAAAACTATTAACTTTAATCTATGTACAAATAGTGGGGAAAAAAATAGAGCTGTAGGAAAAAATGCTGAAACAGACTCTTGTACCTCAGCTCCCACTGTTATGCAAAATATTTAACAGCATGAAAGCAACTTAATAGTCATAGAGTCACTGGTCCCATCATTTTAACCCCTGGGTGCATTCATCCTAAAGATGTTTATATAATCCTTATTTCTATAGGATTCTCAGAAAGAAAGAGAAATCAGAATGCATGACTAACATGATGCTGTCAATATTTATGACACTGTGTAAATCTAACCCACATTGTTGGGGAAAAAAATCAGCTTCCTTATAGTCCAATAGCTCTTAAATAATAAAGTTTACTTTGGATGATTAATCATGGGAATCCTGCTTACACATCTCTATCCTGATCTTTTAAATCATATCACATCTTCTTTTCATTTAGTGAGAATCTAGATGATTTGCATACCTTCCTCTGATTGATGGTTTTGAAGTAGAGCCCTCACAGGGCTCAGTTAATATGGAAATCAATAATGCTGATGCTAAAAGGACTCAATGTGTATGTGTTTCCTTCTTTCTCCACAATGTTATCTAGGGCCCTTTCTTAAAAGGTCCCTCCGACTATGTTATCTGAGCATTGCTATGGGATCAGGGACCAAGAACTGCTCATTTGAAAATCTAAACTGACTTTTGATTCTTATGATTAGTATTTTAAATACAATTATTACAAAGTCTTTCCTATAAATTATCCCCAAATCTGGACTTTAGAAAAGAACTTTAGAATTAAAAGTGGAAATTTAAAATGTATAGTTTCTAGTGATCCATTTTAATACTACTCAGTTCCTGGATGCCCTGCATGAGTTACTACAATGTCAGCTACTGCTCACTGTTCCATTTAATTATTGAGATAACTTACAGAAACATACAGAACTCAGCAACAGAACATTCATAGTTGAGTAAGTAGAACAGAAATGATGAGCCTATTCAGCTAATTGAAGATAGTTCATTAATAGCCAGAGGATTGAGATTATAAAGTCTCATCTTAGAAAGGATCTATGGTACTACAGCAGGCCCACTCTGTTTGGGGAAGATTTATATCCGTACCTGAAAGAAGAAAATGTATATGATTCACAAATAGCTTTCAATAATAAGACAAAGTCTTATTACTTTGTCATTTTTCAAAATAAGTCACCTATAAATGTTTTGAAACTTTCACTGTGAAGAAATTTTTAAAAAGGTTTACTAAATTAATTGTACTACATATTATGTCTTGGCCTTTTTTCCATTTTCTTTGATAGAAATAGACAATGACCTGCTACTGTGGTCTATAACGTAACCCTTATAAAACATTTGGTTGTAATTAATCACTACCTTGATACTTTATTAAAAAATAACCCCCCAAACCTTCCTGTTTCTTTGACTTTTTGTATGTTCTACATTTTAACATAATGGACATACTTTGAATTTCTTCATAATTCTTTTCTTACTTATTTATATTTCTGTTTTTTAAAGTTGTATTGATATATAATTGATTTACAATGTTGTGATAATTTCTGCTGTGCAACAAAGTGATTCAGTTGTACATGTACATAGGCCATCACAGAATATTGGTTACAGTTCCTTGTACTATGCAGCTGTTGGGCAGTCATTCTGTATTTCTCAGTGTGCATAAGCCAGTCCCAAATCCCCAGTCCATCCCTCCCTCCCACCTGTCCCCTTTAGTAATTATAAGCTTGTTTTCAAAGTCTGTGAGTCTGTTTCTATTCTGCAAATAAATTCACTTGTACCTTTTTTTTTAAATCCCACCTAGAGATGATATCATATGATGTTTATCTTTCACTGTTTGACTACCTTCACTTAACATGATAATCTCTAGGTCCATCCATATTGCTACAAATGGCATTATTTCATTCTTCATAATTCTAAGTTTTCAATAAACACACTAAGCTGTGGATCCAAGACCCCAATAATGGAATACCTCTAAAGAGCTGATACACTTATCACTGAATTTTCTCCTGGGATGTTAAATCATTCCTCATCTTTCCCTAGAAGATCTTTTTTGGGGGTGAATAAACAGCCAATCTGTACTTGCTTCTACTATTTAGAGACTTTTATGGTCAAGATTTTCCTTAAATTTCCCATACTAGCTGCCTGTGTGAAGATACCTTGCTAATGCAGAGGGAGTGTAAAAAAGAGGGACAGGGGCCCTGGAGGGTCATGTGTCTTGAATAGATATTAAGGGACTTCTTAAAAATAAACCATTCATTTTAAACCTGGCCCTTCTTGCAATTCCATTTTCTTGTCCCTTTATAATCAACACCTAGCCTCTGGGTTACCTTATTTTTAATATTGCTGAACTAAAATTTGATAGGCTTTTGGGTGATAGCTATGAACTTCACAACTATTATTGTTATGTATATAATATATAAATGTTATATGTAATATATAAAATATGCATTATATATAATATTATATAAAATATATAATATAAAAAGTTATATGTTTATAACTGTAATTTTGAACATTTATAAGTTCCACCCACTGCACTGGAAACACTAGAAGGACATGGGCTATACATGATATATTCATCATTATATGCTAGCACCTAGTATTCCTTCATTCATTTAACAGTATCTATCAAGTACCTACTATGTGTCTGACATGTTCTCAGCTTACAAAAGAAAAATACTTTTCCTCAAAGAGCTTGCATTCCACTATCTGACACATGGACATACTCTATAATCACTAGGTTGCTTTATTAAATGAGTGAATAAGTAAATGAATCAGTAACCCAAGAAATTATTCCCATGTTTATAAAATAGTTTTAAAATAGCTACATAATTTTTAACCTATGATGACAAATCACTAATTACTGGTATAGGTTCTCTGTGAGTGTTTTATATAGTGATTTTTTCTATATTTTTTAGTGTGTTTCTCTCACCTTACTCATTTTTCTCTCTTTATGCAACCATGATTACTTATGATCTTATATCTTAAAAAAATAAGCCATATATCCTAAATACATACAAATTAGAGGCTTACATAATGAGGCCATATGTAGACATATAGATAAATTCAATATAAGTTTATTTAATATTTTGAGATAAATAGAACTAAAAATTATTCACCTCTTCCAAATAACTACAAATCAAATTTACTTTATTTCATAAGTTCCAATCAAATGCAACAAAGTGTTCATATATATTCACTTTAAACTGACATTTATTTTGTTCTACTTTTGTACTCATTTTCATTTCTTTATCTGTTTTTCCCATTTTTCAATATATATTTTATTTTCCAACTATCTCTGTCCTCAAAGTGTGTTCAAATATGCAGAAGAAGACACCATGGATTACCCTTATTATTTACATATTCATTAAAAGCATCACTGTTGCTAATTGGATTGGATATATTTTCCATTATAATGAATGTGTTAAACTCAATATAAATTATTCCTTTTTAGTATTTACTTAGTACCTACTCATATTTTTGTATGTAGCATTCACTTTTGGTATTAATTGGGACATTTTTATATTATTATAAATTATTTAGTAAAACTAAAATATTTTATTTAGTATATAGAATTGTTAATAGTCAGGGTTATGAATGCAAGAATAATTTATTCAGGAGAATTTATAAAGGCTCTCACTGAGTCCAGTTCTTTTATTTTCAGGTGGCATCTCACTTCTTAACGTAAATAGACATCCAGTTGCTTTTGAGTTACACAGGACTTGGGAATGTAGTGAGAATATTATGGCATCACGTTTATGTAGTTATTCATTAGTGTACAAATTAGAATTTTCAAATATTATAAATATCATTCATGTCCTTATATCCTCTTTCCTTATGTAATGATTCAATTTCCAGATTATCCATATGTTGTATAGGGTTGTAGTGGCTTCATGTTATAAATCAAACACTTGAGATACATTTCTGTAGATATAATGGGTGGGTCAGAATTATTTATAGCCTATGCTATGTATAGCACAAAAAGTGACTTGAGATTGAATTATAGCCCTTTCCTGAAGAGTAGCTTTTTGGAATAATAGAAAAGTTATCATCCTATCATCCAGTGCATATATCCTCATGAGCACTCTCATATTCAGCATATGAACTGTCAGAGTGATCATTCACCATGGATGCCTCTGATGGATGAATTACTCATTTCTGCCTAACGGACCACTCAGCATTTCAATTCAACAGTAACTAAGCATATTCTTCATAGTTTTCAATGATCAAACACCTAGTATATTGCTAAATCCTTAGAGATACTCAGTGGTTCTTTGATGATGATTTTGCTTATGAGCCAAATAGATTAGGGAAGCAGAAAATAGAAAAATAATCAATGGCAAAATCTTACACATTTTGGCTCTCCAGTGTTAACTTTAAAGGAGATAGGCACATGATCTACTAAACCTGAGACTGTAAAAAAAATGTTCAAATTAATTAATCAATATGCTGCTATAGGTATACAATATTAAAGATAGAGCTCCTTAATAAAAGTTTTTTTTAAGATGTATTATATTTTCCCTAAGGTGACATATTTTATGCTATAGCCTCAATAACTATTGTTACATTGACAAAAGTGTATTGAGTCTTTAATATTTATTATATAAATATGTATTTATATAAATATGTATTGTTTATATAAATATGTATTTATTATATAAATATGTATTATCTTTAATTAAAGATGAACATTACTTTCAAATAAAAATAGTATGTATAGGTTAAGGTTAACATAATGTGTTATATAAAATTTTTCAGTTTTAATGTAAATAGTTTACATTTTACACAAAATGTGGTCCTGTGCAATTTGTATGTTCATTTTGCCTCCATTAGTTCCTTAAGAAATTCTACAATTTGTTTACATTAAATATAAATCAGGGAGACAGTAGAGCAAATGTCTCTTCATTTTCTTCTTTTCAACTGATATTTGGTGGTAGATTAGCAGCCATATCTTCTTATAACATATTTTTACATGGCACAGGACTAATCAGGCTGATAAATATATGAGTAATATGTCATTTTCAATTAGTAAATGTCATTCTTAAGTAGAAAAATGTGAACATTTAAAGACATGAAGATTTTAAATTATCCATATTTACTGAGTCCTATTTTTTTCACTGTGTTTACAGAGAAACAACAGAAAATTCTATTTTGTCCATTTAATTCCATAAGTTAGCTTTATACATTTTGCACATGTGAATTTGGATTTTACATTTTCTTGAATCAGACCTAATCTGTGGTGTAATGTAGAGTATTGAAATGCAAACACAATTAACATTGCCAAGAAATATTCCCTACAGTCTGCTGTTTACATCAGTTAACCCATATTGTGGACTATAGAAACTTGGCAATAGACAAATTGGCTACAAGATCTAGGCAGGCATCATTTTTTTTTTTTTAATACTTGGAAAGTTTCTATTTCATAAAATGCTGTAATATAACCACATTGTCTTTTTCTAGGCAGCAACTAAACTCATATACTAAAATGAGAACTATATACAATTTACCATATAAGTAACTAAGTCACTTACAGTAAACTGTAAATGATGTAAATGTGAGAATTTAATATTTATTTCTAGTTTTTGTATATTACTGTAAGGAACAGATGAACGCCCTTAGTGGAGGAATATATATCCATTCTGGAACTTCATTTTTTACTGAAGGTTTCATATATTCTTTTGGGTCTATACCCTCTAAGCTAAGAAAACTTAATTTTTACAGAGACCTATTGTCATTTGCAATTTTTTCCCCCAATTTCAGCGGATGGCAATTTTAAAATGTGTTTCATGCACCATCTCTGCATGGGTTGCTCCCTGTGTGATGTCTCTCTATGCTAATGGTCTGGGAAATGTGCTGTAGCGGTTTCCTACAATGAGCCTAACAAAGTACCACAAACTGAGTGGCTTAAAATAACAGAAATTTATTGTCTAACAATTCTGAAGGCTACAAGTCTGAAATATGGCCCTGCTGACTAAATTGTTAGCAGGGCTGGAGTCCCTGCTATGGCCCATGGGGTTAAGAACCTGACTAGTATTCAGGAGGATGTGGGTTTGATCCCTGGGCCTCACTCAGTGGGTTAAGGATCTGGTGTTGCCATGAGCTGTGGTATAGGCCACAGATACTGCTTAGATCTGGGGTTGCTGTGGCTGCGGCATAGGCTGGCAGCTACAGCTCCAATTTGATCCCTAGCCTGGGAACTTCCATAGGCCCCAGGTTTAGCCTTAAAAAGAAAAAAAATAATGTCAGCAGGGCTATATTTCCTCTGAGTCTGCCTCGAGGAATCCTTCCCCCTTCTTCCTAGCTTCTGATCCTTGGTGTTCCTTGTCCCCATCACCCCCGTTTCTTCTCCTATCATCACATTGGCCATCTTCCCTCTGTATGTCTGTGTCTCTCTTTCCTTTTCTTATAAGGACACTAGTATATTGGACTAAGGCCCAATCTAGTGGAATACAATCTCATTTTGGCTTGATTACATTTGTAAAGACCCTATTTCCACATAAGCTCATATTTGTAGGTATTGAACATTAGGACTTCGACATATCATTTTGGGGTCTCAGGGCTCAATCCACAACACTTACCTCCTTTCACTGTGTTAGGCTCTGTGGCTCTGACCCCACATAGAAAGTTGTGTATCTTTATTTTGCTTTCCACTGAATTGTTTCCTAATTTGAAAATTAACCAAAGATTCAGTGTTATGATCCGAATATTTGAGTCTCACCCCAAATTCATATGTTGAAAATATTAACCTCCAAGGTGATGATATTATATGGTGGGACCTCTGACAAGTGAATACATAATGGGAGCAGAACTCTCTTAAATGAATGGTGTCCTTTATAAAGACCTTCCAGAAAGAGCCTTTGCCCTCTTCCACCATGTGAAGACACAGCTAAAAGATGATGGTCTATGAATCCAGAAATCCTCACCAGAAACAAATCTGTTGGTGCCATGATGTAGACCTTCCAACCTCCAGAATTACAAAAAATAAAATGTTATTGTTTATAAGCCACTCAGTCTGTGTCTGTTACAGTAGCTTGAATGGACTGAGATCACTGCCTTCCTGCTATGCCACTGCACTTCCTGTGAGATTTAGAGATGGCCAAATCAGGTGATGTTATCCTTTGCTGGCACCTTGATTTTTAAAATTACACTAAAATATAAGGTCCACAGAATCTGATCAGAGAGATTTTCATACTTTTATTCTGCCTTGGAAAAAAAAACAAACCTAAACAATAGCCAGTTCCACTTGCACTGTTTTCAGATCTCTGCCATAATGTCAGAAAAGACTTCAGTGACTCATAGCATCCTGGAGGAGCTGACATTATTAAGAGATTGGTGGTATTTGCAAAAGAAAATGTCCTCAGCCAAGTTCCAATAAGGAATCTCTGTTCACCACTCTAGCAAGAAGGGATGTGTGTTCTGACCCTTTTATTATATTCTTAGGGCTGGGTTGTCAGGTCTTTTATTTTCTTCCCTAGGGCAAGATGGTGGGTCTCTGGTGAAATTTAATTACAAATTCTGCCTTATCTTCATGAAAACCAATCACAACCTTGCCTGGTTGAAATGAGTTACTCTTTAATGGATTTAGGAAGAAATACATATCAAAAAGAGCTGTATAAAGTGCCTCAAGCAGGGAAGGTCTATGTTATTCTATTCATTCTCCTTTATCCTGATACACATATATCTTAGAGTGAGAGGTCCTAGGTTACAATGTTGCTTAAGAAAAGTGATGTAAACTCTTTTTGTTATGCTGGCATTTTTATGTGACTGGGAGGGTAGTATTCAGAAGATCTTCACTGATATTTTCCCCAAACACTATGCAACACCTTTTTAACATATCGTTTGCTGTGGTAGTAGTAGCTATTCCTACTTGCACATTTTAATAGACTATAAAAGCTGCAATCTTGTAAAAGTCTATAGGTGATTTTCCTATTTGGAATTGACAATTTTTACCCTGAAAATTAAATGAGTTTAGATGCATCACACTGATATTGTATGGGCTTCAGAGCTGGGCAAACTGGGTTAGAATTCTGATTTATTACTTATTAGAGGAGAAAGTGAAGTAGATTAATTGACTTAATATAAGAAAAGTACCTTTCATATACATAAAACACATTTCAGTAGTCTAATATAGGTCTGGAATTCCCTTTTTGACATTTTAATTTGATATTCTATAAGAAATATAATTTCTGCTATACGTAAATATTCTCAAAAAGAGAATATGCAAGGAAGCCAATTGTAGGAGTTCTCTGTTGGTTCTGTAGGTTAAGGATCCAGCATTGTCATTGCTGAGGCTCAGGTCACTGCTGTAGCTCAGGTTCGATCCCTGACCCCAGAATTTCTGCATGGCATGGACAAGCTCAAGAAAAGAAAGAAAACCGACTCTAGCAAAACCCTAAGGATGGGTGAAGACTGAGCACGCGGTTTGTAAGCTAAAAGCTACTTGCCATTCTGAATCTTTCTCTGCTTCCAAAAAACACTGGACAAGCCCTTCATCTTATCCACATACCAAAAGTTAAAGATCAAATTAGCATAAATTGACTACAAATTCATTTTAAAAAATTGTTCAAAGGAAGCACTTCATTTTTGGAATATAATAGTTTTAACATTTCATATTTTATATGCTTAAACTCATTAAAGATCAGAAACTTGGAAACGCTTTAATTACCTTCAAATAAAAATGAGGTAAAATAATATAAATCTAATATCTAATATATTTTTAACAAAAATATAAGATTTTGGTATTCTGAATTATTCTTACTCTAAATAAATTTCCTTGAAAAGTGAAGTATAACTAACACATATTAAAGGCAAAAATTATAAATGCTCAGATGTATAGATTACCACACAATAGACATATTGATGTAATGAAGTTAATAAATAAAAGTTTAGAATCACCTGTTCAGTCTTTCCCAATAACAAATCATCCTCAGCTCACTGAAGATAAGCATTATTCTGACTTCTTTCATCACAGTTTTGCTTATTTCTGAAATTAAGGCAATATAATCATATAAAAGGTGCCATTTTTTTTTTTGCTGAACATTGAGTTTTCTAGATACAACCATGTAATTGTGTATAGCGGTCCTTAATTTTCATTGCTATATAGTTTCCATTATATGGCAACACCAGTATGTATCCAGCATTTTTTTTTTTTTTTTTGCCTTTTCTAGGGCCACTCCCGGGGCATATGGAGGTTCCCAGGCTAGGGGTCGAAACGGAGCTGTAGCCACCGGCCTACACCAGAGCCACAGCAACGTGGGATCCAAGCCGCGTCTGCAACCTACACAACAGCTCACGGCAACGCCGGATCCTTAACCCACTGAGCAAGGCCAGGGATCGAACCCACAACCTCATGGTTCCTAGTCGGGTTCATTAACCACTGCACCACGACGGGAACTCATCTATTATATTTTTTAATGGATATTTAAGCTATTCCCATTTGGCAATAATTATAAATAAATAATGCTGCAATGATTATTTTTGTTCATGTCCTTTGCATATTTACTGGCATTTTGGGGGATATATAAAGTACTACAGTTTATTCATTCTAGACATTAGGGCTACTTTTCATATTACAAATAGTAATGACAATTTGTGCATGTATATATATTTTGTCTTTGTTAGGACTACCCCAAGATTCCAAGACACACTAATGTTCAACTTTGTTTGGTGTTACCAAATAACTTTTAAAAGTACCCATTCTAGTATACACATCTATACACAGTTTTTTATAGTGTTGCAATTATTTTACAACCTCACAAGTACACATGGTGTCATCAGTCTTTTTCACTTTCACCATGTTGGTTGCTTTCATTTGGTTTCAAGTTGCATGGAAGTTCCTGGGCCAGGGATTGAATCTAAACCAGAGTTGCGGCCTATTCTGCAGCTGTGACAATGCTGGATACTTCAACCCGCTGTGCAGGGCTAGGGATTGAATCCACTCTTCCACAGCAACATGAGCCACTGCGGCTGGATTATTAACCTATTGTCCTACAGTGGGAACTTTTTTGAAGTAAGATTTAGTAAGTTTTTAACACTTATTCTGAAAGTAAATATGAGGTTTCTAGAGTAGGGAAGGATTATTATCACTTATAGCAATAATTGCATCAATACCCAATGCCCTTTTATTTTGTCCTAAAGTAATGCAAATGAGAACTAGATAAGGTCTACTTGTATATCAAAGTGCTCATCTTTTTCTTTGCAGAGAATTTATTGGTTTGTTTATTTAGTTTTCTTAATTTTATTGTAATAAGACCACAATCTATTATCAACAAATTTTAAATGTTCAATATATCTTTGTTGACTGTAGATACAATGTTACATAGCCGATCTCTACAGCTCATTCACCTTACTTAAGTAAAACTATATCCTTAAAGAAAACTGTATCCCTGTTAATAACAACAATTAAGCCCCTCCCTCTTCCCAGACTCTGGTATCTACCATTCCAATCTTTGATTTTTATGAATTTCATTATTTTAGATAACTCCTGTAAGTGGAAACATGCAGTACTTTTCTTTCTGTGCTGGCTTATTTAACCTAATGTCTTTAAGGCCCATCCACATTGCTACATGCTGCAGCATTTCTTTCTTCTTTAAGGCTGAATAGCATTCCATTAAGTGTATATATCACATTTTTTTTATTCTTCAGTCTATGGGCATTTATGTTGTTTCCACATTTTAGGTACTGTGAACAGTGCTGCAATGAATATAGTGCTGTTACTATCTCTTCAATATCAAAGGGGGTTTCTAAAGTCTCAGGAAAGGAACTCTGAAATTAGGAGCCTTATATAGTTTGTATGAATGCTGTACAGCTTCAACCCTCTTCTTCTATGAGATAAAAGGAATCATCTCCCCGATGTAATCACTTCCTCTTTGAGAATAAAAAGAAGCAAGGTTGCCAGGATTTTTATATTCTCGGATATAAGAATGTCTATTTATATTGGGAGAGTGAAATAAACAAAATGATGTATCCAAGGCTTCAGATTTTATCCTACTTTGAAATGTAAATAATGTGCCTCCATGCACTTTAAATCTCTCTGGAGTCCTCACTATTCATTGTCATTTTTAAACTTTTAAGACTTATCCATTAGCCCAAGTTGCAGTGTTATGTCTCAGAAACCCTTAACTTTCTGAAACATGAAATATTCATATTACTTCCCAGTTGTTTTTTGTCCCATACTTATTGAAGGGCTTTTTTTCTTATTCATATGAATTTGTAGATGTTCTTCATAGATTTTGGATATAATTTTTGTCATCTTTGGTTTTACATTTCTTTTCTCAGTTTTTTGTTTACCTATTTGCATTTCTGTGGTTTAATATAGATATTTTATGCTGACATCTTCCAGTTTATTAATCTTTTAACATCAGTGTCTAATCCATTACTAAACTCATTACTGCAATCTTAATGACAATTTTTTTATATCATTTAAATCCAGTGTTTCTATTTTATTATTTTTCTCCATTCCTGATTGGTAGTGAAGTTCTCTATCTTGTCATTAATTTTCTTGAGGCTATTCATCACAGTAAATTTAAAGACAGCATAGGACTCCTTTAATAGCTGAATCACCAATGGGCCTATTTCAATTGCCTGTTTCCTTTTGATTTTGTTTCTTGATAATATATTATGAAAGCTATAAATTCTGTAAGAAAATTATATGTGCTCTTTATGATGGTATGTATCTTCTCCATAGAAAATTTAATTTTGCTTTTGACAAGGAGTTAGATTAAAGGTAGATCAATACCTTATATCTTGATTCTGTCTCAGATGGCAGTACTTGGACGCTGGGATCTCATCTAGGTTTTTTAGATCTCACACTTAGGAATTAGTATATTAGAGCTCTCTTCTAACATCTTGAGGCATATAAAGGTCCACTCTTCCCCTGAAGCCCAAATTTTGTGTTCCAGCACTCTTTCAGCAGTGCCACTGAAAGTTCTACTTCAGTAAACTTGGTCAAGATTCTCAATCTCTAGGTATTGGGCTATTTATAAATTGGCAAGTATCAGTTTCACCTCAATGTATTGTCTCATCTCTCTAGGATCATGGTCTGCACGATCTGGTTGCCTTGGTAGTTCTCTGGTATTGTCCAAAGATTTTTTGATGATGTTATTATGTTTCCTTTGGATTTGTTTTGCTTATTTTTTTTTTTTTTTGCTATTTCAACCAGCATTTCTAGTTATTCTTGGAAAGAGAATTTCCTTTCCAAAACTTGATCCATTATAACCAGAATTGGAAAGTTTACTAAGACTATAATTATTCCTAAATTTCTACTCATTATTTAACATTGAGTAAAAATTTTATTTTTATAGAGTAGTTCTCTAACATTCCATATTGTCATGTTTCACTGTTTAATGTTTGCAGAGCTCCTTTTCACTTATCAAGGTTGGTAGTTAAGTAGTTTTTTGATTAATTTGGTTTATGACTTTATTTATCACTAGTCCGTAAACTCTAAAAATGGAGAGGATTTGCCAGTTTGCTTACCACATTACAGTAGACACTCAACAAATACTTTTAAATCCTGAATAAAAAAATGACAAAATTATCAGACATATACAAGAATAAATATCCAAAATTCAGTTAGCACTAAAATAAGTTTTAAATTGGTTTAATTTAAATAGTTTGTTGTAGGAAAAGATTCTCCACAGATATAATGCAAATATGCCTAAAATTTTACTTGAGATATTGTCTTTGTAATAATTTATTAAAAGTCCAAGCACATAATGTGGATGCAATAGTTTTATAAACACTTATAAATGAAAACAAAAACAAAAAAAAACAGTATGCTGTCTGTTTCTAAAAATACTTAAAAGTTCCTATGTGGAAAACAAACTAAAAAGTAGATAATAAATAATCATAGTTTTAATAAGTACTGATATCAGACTAATTTAATAAGCCTAATTAAAATATTAGAAGTGTAGTTAAATAAAACATGTTTTTAAGAGGCATGTTCAATAGTGACACATTTGTTGGATACTCTTTTAATAAATGAACAAAACATAAAAGTTACCATCCTGAATATAATAATAATTCTCTGGCTAAATTCTCATCTTTGACCTATGGCCTAGATATGCTCAATAGATTATACCATAAACAAAATTTTCTTTACTTATAGCTACTCTTTTTGACCCTTAGTATATTTTTCTTTTTTAAGTTTTTTTGGCTGCACCCAAGTCACATGGAACTTCCCAGGGCAGAGATTGAACAGACACCATAGCAATGACTCAAGCCACTGCAGTGATAATGCTGGATCCTTAGCCTGCTATGCCACAAGGGAACTCCTAGTCTTAATATCTTATCAACCATTAAAATCTGCCATTCCAACATGCCACCTTCTGTTGCAAAATTACTCGAGGGGAAAAATGTCTATGAACATATCGGATTAATAAATCTTCTAATCTTTAATTTTTTTCCAAAGAAATTTCAAGTCAGGAGCAGATAAATCAGTGCTAGAGTCACAAAATTCTTATTAGTAACAAGACAGTAGAAATAGTACCTGTTAGAATAACATCACCATGTGGTAAAGGAGAAATAAAAATCATCATCAGTAAGATACCAAAGGAAAATCAACACTTTTTTAAATTAAAAGATACAATTTTTGAATCTGTTTACCGAGTTTAGTGTCAGTTGTACTATTGTTCATATTTAGCTTTCTAGAAAAATGAGTAATATCAGTAGAAGGGCAATACATTTGGAGCCAGACAGTTTTGGGGTTTGAATTCTGGCTTTACAATTTACTATGCATATAATCTCACATTCTTGTTTCCGTATCTACAATATTGTGCCAACATCATCTACCGTTTAGACTTCAATGACTAAGAAAAAAATCCATAAAGTGCATATCAGAATTTCTGGTTCAAATTAAACATCCAAGATATGCCACTTTTTCTTTTCCTCTTGCACTAAAATCATTAAATAGTTGATCTATTGTATTGTATAATTTTTATTCATTCTAATATTCATCTTGTAACCACCATATTAGGCTTATAAGTTGGAATACTTTCTGTGGAATTTGACATGAGTTACTTCCTTTTACAAAATCACACTCTTTACAAAGTTAAATATTGAGGAAAAAGCTGGACTATAAATAAAATATTTAATTGAGAAGAAAAGTCATAAATAACCTTTTTGATCAAGGATTAAGTTACACATGTCTGTGCCTCTTGTAATCTCAGGGGGAAATGCCGACGATGGAGTTTACCCTGACTTGTGGAATTTTAGGGAGCGCTATAGTCAGATAATATTCACTGTCTTAAACATAAATATAGGCAATACAGTTCATGAAATATAGTCCCAAAAGGGAAACTTTATGAAGCTAAATACCAGCTCTATTGCCTTCCTTTACTATGACAAATTGTTGTCACTGTTATGCTGTCAAGAACCATATGGAAGCTAAAAAATGCGTGCAAGTCACACTTCTAGTTTACATGACATATTCCAAAATATAAAGTTGGAATTCAATAATGGCTTAAAAAAATATACTCAACTCACCTTCCCAGGGTCCTCAAAGTGGTGTAGAAGGTTGGTTTTCCACTCAGACTACCCCAGTTAAAATGATCTTGTCAGCAGCAAACAAACAATCCACTATTTACATCTAAATACCACCATCTTCTCAGATTGGCCACAGGCTTTACCTGGCTCATTTACTCAGTTTCTTGGAGAAGGTGAGCAGCAGCATGAGGACTAAATTTAGAGATGGGAACAATGGTGAAGTGTTGCCCTGGTATCAGAGGTGAATTTCTTAAAAAAACACACCCAAGATCAAGGTCCTATTCGCATTTCCCACTGCATATTCCTGTATATTCTTCCAAGGAGTTTCTAATTTATTTTACGCCTAGAGTTGCATTAACAAAGATCTCCTTGACTAATCCTAACTTCTATTTGAAGTGGGATTAGGGAGGAAAGAGATAAAAGAAGGGATGAGAAGGAGAAAATAAGTGTTACCTTCTTGCATTTAAATATAAAGGGAGGTTAATCTGCTCTTTTCATTGGATTGTGTGTCCATGTCTTTTCTCAAGTGTAACCACTTTCTTCAATAAGCAGCAGAAAGAAGGGGCTGCTACTATCCCCATCTGAAATTTCAAGTTGCTTTTCCTCAAAAGAGTTTAACCAAGTAATTTTTACTTTATATTGGGTGCTACAGATAGGATTCTTCCCACCAGTATTTGCAATCCCCACCGTACTCTCTGTCCATGCTCTGAATCAAAGTCTTCCAATCCAACAGCTGTTCCATCCTCAACAATTGCTCCTGGAAAACACCAACACCTATTTTGTCAATTCCTACTTTCTAATATCTGTATCATAAAATAAGGATTTTAATCACTCTAGTATTAAAAAAGAGAATCTTATAAATAGTTCATTGGACACTAATAAAGCATAAACCAAAGGGGGGGAAAAAAGAGTAGAAAATGCAGGTAAGATGTGTTTGAAATATTCATAGAATCCTGACCTGAGCTCCTCAGGCTGTGTGCCTAGCAGGGCTCAACTGATTTTCAATTGACGATAAAATGTTTTAAATCTCCCTCAACAATAGAGTATGTTCTTTTTCTCTAATGAGAAGCACAAGTTCAATAAAATTGGATTTTTTTTTAACTTGTCACTTGACATTTTAAAAATATCATCTTGGTTAATTCTGCCCTTCATGGTAAAATAACAGTGATGAAACTAATATAATTAGAGAAGAGAAAATTACCATTTTGAGGACTTTTAAATCTCTTACATTTTGCTAAAAGTTTTGTGTGTATTATCACTTAATTGTCAGACTAGCTCAGTGAGATAGATGTTATTTTTCCCATTTTATAGATGAAGAAACTGAAGCTCACAGATACAAAGTTGTCACATTCTGTTAATATACAAAACCGGGCACCCTGACTTCGTTTTGTGTGAGACCAAAACTCATGCCTCTGGCAACTGAGCAGCATTGCTAAATAAAAGCTCAAAACTTTCCCTAATGTTTTACAATTTGCCAGATATTTATCTTTTTCATTAATGCATCTCACAATCTCATAAGTCAACTAGAATACACATTTTAGAATTTTATTTTTTGTTTCTTTATTTATGTGTTATTTTATTGTGATGAAAATGCTTAACATGAGATCTAACCTTCTCAACAACATTTTAAGTATATAATACAGTGTGTTAACCACAGGCACAATTGCCTAAGACTTATTTATCTTACAGAATTGTGACTTTATAGCCACTGATTGGCAGCTCTTCATTTCTCCCTCCTCCAACCCCCCAACAACAAACATTTCACTTTCTGATTCTAGGAACATGACTATTTTAGATACAGCATATAAATGGAATTATGCAATATTTGTCCTCCTGTGACAGGGTTATTTCACTTAGCATAATGTCTCCAAGATTTATTCGTGTTTTCATTTTTGCAGGATTTTCTTTCCTTTTCTTTTCTTTTTTAAGACTGTATAGTATCTCAGTCTATATTGTGCCACATTTTTCTTTATCCATTCATCCAGTGGTTGACATTTCCACATCTTAGTCATTGTGAATAGTGCCACAGTGAACATGGGAGTGTGAATATCTCTTTGAGATCCTGATTTTAAATCTTTTGCCAAGATGTGCCGGAGGCAGATTGATGGATTATATGGTATGCTATTTTTTAGTTTTTTTTAGAATCTTCATACTGTTTTCCATAGCAGCTGAACAATTTTGCATTCCCACCAGCAGTGTACAGAAATTTGAGATATGTCTATTCAAATCTTTAGTTCATTTTTTGATTGGGTTATTAGGGCTTTTGTCTTTGTTTTGTCTGTTTGCTATTGAGTTTGAAGAAGTTTTTTTTTGAAAATTAACCCTTTATCTGGTATATGATTTGCAAGTATTTTCTCCCATTCCCAAGCTGTCTTTTCACTCTAAAGAAAAAAGAATATAAAGACTCTGAATGTGTAACTCATTTTCCCAAGAAGACAGAATTATAAAACGGCAGAATCAGAATTTAAATTAAATTTTTGAATAATCCACACTATTATTTGTGCAAAATAATTTTGTGCAAAATAAATCCATAAACTTCATTAAAGTTTTTCTGGAAATGCCACACCAAACATTAACTATTTTCTAGAACTTTAAAAAACAGATAAGAAATACCAGCATGAAATTCTAGTAATGAAGCCAAGAAGGAAATAGCAATAAGTGACAGGCCCTCTGGGCAACATCTGCTTTTGTTTTATAAAGTACATATTTCATTTGAAATTACTCTGGAAGAGACTACTGGCATTTTTTATTCAAGTAAATTCCATACATAATATATAGTTTATGCCGACCATATTAAAATACCTAACAGTATTCTAATATGTTCATTGCATCTATCTGCTCAGTGGCATGGCACATTTGTGGGTGGATCCACAATTTTATTCATCACAGTGAATGTTACTGCCTCACATATATTTGATATGATTTCTTAATTTACTGGATTGTATTGATAATATCTATTTTTTTTTTCATTCCTAACCAATACAATTTAGCCCATAACTTGGTAACTGAACAGAAAAATACATGATTATTCCTGTGACAGTATTTTGTAGTTCAACAGGATGATGGAAACTTCTGTTTTCTTACTTTATTCAAAGTCAATGAGTACAAGTCAATAAGGAAAAGGGGAAAAGGTTATTAATATGAACATTCATCAAGTACATTGGAATGCTTATTTTATTCATAGGAATAAACATATTCCTTATATTTGAACTGACCACTAATGTATCTTTGTTGGTGCAATTACAGGGATATATTCCATTCTACCTTCTGATTTCATAACAGTAGGAAGCTCTTATTTGAATCAGTCCCTACAGCAATTTGGAATGACAACAACCCATTTAAAAACAACCTGTTATCTTTCTCAAATACAACACGATTATTTAATTTCACTGTGCAGAACTAGTTCTTTTCTGTCTTAGAAAATGTGAATGTTCTAATTACCCACATCTTGGTTCAAAGACTATTATAAGTCTTTAAATTGGATTCTTCTACAGAATACAGAGGTTGCACATGCTTGATATATACTAACAGTGTTTAATGTGGAACTTCAGTCTTTATAAAGTGTTTAGAAATTGCAGGTATTTTTGTATAGCATCCTTTTTGATAAGTCAGTATTCAGGCCAAATCTTTATGCATTTAAGAAAAATAAACCAAATGAGGAAAGCCTGTCAGTGTAGTTTGCCATGGTCTATCTTCAAGATGGATATGAGTTGCTGCTGCTATATCAAGCATGTGCAATCTGTCCAGATCTTTAAAACTTCTGCCATTAGCAAAACTGACTGATTATGAGGTACCAGGATCATTCTCCCTCAGTATATATATAACATAGCTAAGGCTTCCAAGATGGGATTCTGGAGGTCAAGGGACACCAAAAATATGTCATCATTCTCTGGTGTCTTGCACAAATTCATACTCAAGGTGAGTCCCCATAAAATGTAAGTTTAATGAAAGACTAAATGTTATTATGACCATTTTTACATGGAATGGCCAAATAAAATCAGTTCCAGAAACTCTAATTTAATCTGACAAGCCCATCCTGTCTATACAAATCTGATCTAGAGAAAATCAGAACTTTTAGGCTTGACTGACATCACTGGCACTGTGTTCTGTAAGCCAGTACATATTTATGCTGAAATAGCACCTCAACACTGAAGAACTGAGCAGATTATAGGAAAAATATCTCTTCTAATTTATTACCAGTAGCACTTAACATTCTGCGTCAAGAGCCAACACTGAGAGGCCAACAGATCAGGAACTTTCCCAAATAGTTTTTTGCCTATGATTGCAATTAAGTGACCATAGCCGATAGTGACTAGTCCAAGAGTAGAGCAATAAAAGGGAAAAAAGAATGACAATAATATAAAAGTAGATGGAATACAAGCAAGAAGAGAAAATAGAAAAGAGATACACTGAGTATAACTATTGTGTTTTTACAAGATTTTATTGGCATCCTGGTCACAGATTGACCATGATAATTTTCAGATACATTACACAGTGCTCTTGTGTTCAGAGAACAAACAAAAAGAGAAGGATTAGCCAGATGGACAGATTTATGCCTCTTTCTTCCCCCGCTTCCCCTTTCAAATCACATAGTTCTGCCTTTATATATCTTTTCTGGATATTTCTACAAGATAGTTCATATGAAGCAGTTATGATACCTTTCAAAAATGTGTTATTGTTACTTTTTTTTTTAATAGTCCCTCTGTCTAGGAGAGAAATAATAGGTAAGGAGGGAAAGATTTAGGCAATTATCTTCATTCTGTATTTGACACATCGTATGTTTCGGTCTGCAATTCACCAGCCATTAGCTACAGAAAACATGTCTTCAAACATAGATCCTTTATGGTTCCCACTTCTATCTGCAAAATCATCTCCGCCTATGTTGCCTGTTTAACTTGGACTCTTCCTAAAGTTGCAACTTCATTTGTCTCCTGACATACCTTATACGTTCTCTCTTCCATAACCTTGCTCATCTGTTCTCTTCTCTACCTAAAACACTCTTAGCTATGTTTTTAACCTGACTTCACACCCATCTTTCAAGCCCTTTTGGAAATATATTTCAAGATCTTTTTTTCCCCCCAATTTCCATCTGGATGGGAACTTTTCCTTCCCTGTCCTTCATATTATATGAGTATATTATGTATTATATGTTTGCCTTTAGTTTTTGCTTAGATCAATTATAAACTGATGAAGAGAGAATGCTCTAGGATCAGGATGCCTCATCCAAATCTCAGTGTTGCCACTTTTCAGGTATATGACCCTAAACGAGTTATTTATGCACTCGATGCCTCAATTTTACCATTTCATAGAAATTTTGTGAAATTTAGATAAAACAAGCAAAAATCATATTTTGTAGATAGTAAGTGCTCCATGTAACTACTTATTAAGATCATTATTATTTGTTTTATAAATATGCATTATTTCCCCCAAAGACAACATGTCTTATTCCATTACTGATACATTATAGACTATATCAAGGTGCTTGATATTCAGTAAGTAAAGTTTAGTTTGAATTGTGTTGAAATAAGTTAAATCAATGTCTATTTTAGAGTTCCTCTGTAATAGAATCTTGCCAAAAAATAGCAGAATCTCTCTTTATTCTGGGTTTCCTGGTATAGTTCCAACTTTGGTTATTACATTTGGTTTATAACATTCCTTGTGTGCTTTAGTTGGACATGTGCTTTTCTTACCTCCCAGAAGGGTAGAAAAAAAAAGGAAATATGCAATGATTCAACCTGTAAGGGGTTACATTCCACTGTGATATGGTTGAGACCAATTCCCTTCACCTGCGCTGAACAGAGCTCAGTGAAGGCATGGTACGTGTCTTGCAAATGAAAATTCTTCACAAGAAGCCTTTATCAAGCACAGTGGCTAATATGCACTGGGAGTTTACTATGCTCAGGTCTGTATGATAAATTTCTCAGATG
The DNA here is from genome assembly GCF_054392235.1 of Sus scrofa. Classification (NCBI taxonomy): domain Eukaryota; kingdom Metazoa; phylum Chordata; class Mammalia; order Artiodactyla; family Suidae; genus Sus; species Sus scrofa. The sequence continues at coordinate 31,787,418 of NC_139393.1, forward strand.
AATTTATTGTTATAACTTCAACAGTTCAAAGAAGAACTGTTTTGTCCAATTAAGACAGAGTTCAATGAGTTTGCATGATGTGCTCAGAGTTATCCAGCTAATGAAATGGCAGAATCTAGATCTGAAGACAATTCTTGGCAGACTTATTTCTTGGCCTCCTTAATCAACAGAAATTAATGAGGCCAAGACAAGAAATGCGGGCAGGGCTTTATTGGGGCCCCTACTGTAGCAGGAAGAAGGGAAAACAAACAACAGTTGCCCTTGCTTGCTCCTCGAAAGTGGGGAACTGATTTCCCATTTGGGCTGAGGGTAGGGTCAAGCACAGGGGCTGGCCAAAGGGGTAGCTTAGGTGGTTTGCTTACCCCTTTGGTGGTGTTTTATGCAGGCAGAATGAGTAGAACCCTGTTTTTGCTCTTGTTTCTTCAGAAGTGGCCATTGGTTTTTAGTTTTGTGTCTTGCCCATAATTTGTCCCAACTGAGCATGTACACATTTATTTTTAGTCCCTTATAGTTCCTTTGTATTGCTCAGAGGAGATGTTTGTCTAGGTGCACACACAGCAGTCACTGCAGCAAAGTGTCCTGGGTCCCAGCCTATCTCACTCTGATTTCAGAAAAAGATAGCTTTTTGCTAGATTGATTCTTTACATACTAATATTGAAAGCCATCATTTAAGCTTCAATATCCATCTTTATTAGTGAGAGTTTTTTAGAGATTTAATGCTCAGATCCATACAGAGAACAAATTTTAATAATAATAAAAGCACTAAAATGCTTAAACCCTATCATAAATGGCTGGGAAAGTGCATAGAATATTGAGGTAGGTGAATAACAAACTATTAACTGAGAGCTGTGGTCTCTAGGATTTTTTGTTGTTGTTCTTCACCCTTTCTCCCTCTCATCCAAAGATTTTATGTTGTAGGAATCTGATTTTCTGAGTTCAAAAATATAAACTCTGAAGGACTTTTAGCACATAACATTATGATGTAAATTAGAAACATGCAAAAAACATAGGAAGTGTCAGGTTACCACAAGCAAGATAAAATTCTCTTGACTGAGCAAAGAATAAGGAATGGAGAATGAAAGGGAAGAGAAAACACTTGAGTGGCTTAGTCTCCATGAAAATGTCTTATACATTGTTCCTGCCCAACCCAGACAGAGGTTCAATACTGAGTACTTGAAAGTTCAGTTTGGGGAACACATAGCAGAGAGGACCTTTGTAGGAACACCTCAAAAGCTGAAAGTACAACAAAGTTCCTATGCAGTCAGGATGATGATGCAAATGCAGAAAAAAAAATGTCTACATAATATGCATGATGAGGAAGGAGGATTAGCAAATGTAAGAATGAAGAACACAAGAGCAACTGCCAGCAATCACCATAAAATGCCACTATAGGGTATTTTAAAGAACCCTGACGTAATTCAGAATGAAGGGTAGGAGAGACCCTGAACCGAAAGTGTTCAAATTCTCCCATCCTTGGAGAGAAACCTCCCATCATCCTCCCATCATCCTCCCGTCATGGCTCAGTAATAACAACCCCAACTAGGATCCAAGAGGATGTGGGTTTGATCCCTGGCTTCACTCAGTGGTTTAAGGATGCGGCATTGCCATGATCTGTAGTGTTCGTCAGAGACAGGACTTGATCCTGTGGGCTGTGTCTGTGGGTGGGCTGGCAGCTACAGCTCGCATTTGACCCCTAGCCTGGGAACTTCCATATGCTGCAGGTGAGACCCTAAAAAGACAAAAAGAAAAAAAATATTCTCCCATCCCAAGGAAGGAGTTTCAGAACAGAAAGCTAATTTGAGATGCAGAAAATGAAGTTATGTTTTGTGTCCAATTGAGTTTATAATCTGAAATCCATAGCAATTTATAACTATTTATTTTAGCTCCACTAATCCAATTTAAACCAATAATTTCAGAATGAAATTTACTCAAATTGCATAACTTAATTTTAAAAGTATATAACACATGTGCATAAACAACATGAAGTAATAATTCTATAACTCTGCCTCTCCTTTTTATGGCTTTTTTTTTAAAGAAATAAACATTACTAAGAGCATTTCTATAAGAGTAATCTAAAGCTCGTTCTTCATTGTCTACTCTTGGCTTGAAATCATTTTCAAAGAATGAAATTAAATTATTTAATCTTTATTGAATCTTCTTTAGAAAATTTCTCAAAAGGTTATATATTTTTAATATTAGCAAATTTATTTTAAGAATTTTTCATCCTTAGATTTCTCTCACCACTTCTGCAGATGGTCCAAAATCTCTTCTTTCAAAATAAACTTCTAAAATATGATTCCCCTGTTGGCCATTTATATTGGAATAATAATATTACTTCATAATGCCTAAGTGCTCAGCATAGTGTCAAGCACATATTAAACACTCCATAAATGTTAGTTCTTTTTATTAATTGCTGTTATTATTACTGTTATTGTGTCTGACAATTTAGAACTATATTGCTATTCACAAAAATCAGAGATGTTTAGCAAGAAAGTTAAATGATGGAGGTTGTTTGCTGAATATGCAGGAAGGGAGGAGAGTCCCTCCATAAAAGTCTGTCACATGTGATGCAAAAACACAGCTGAGATCCAAGGCCTCCTTGAAAATAATACACAGACACAAGCCCTGTCAGTGCTTTAAGGGTATTTAATGTGAAATTTCATGATGCCTCAGAGAGCCTATGACGTTTGAGGTTCTAGGCTCTCAGGTGCCTTTGTGGCAATGTTCTATCTAGCCAGAATAAAAAGTGAAACTCTGGCACATACATGCTCTCACAGCTAAAATACAACCACTCAGCTTCACAGCCTGGACTTAGATGAGATTCCAGCAACTTCAGTGTGTTCTGTGGAGACCAGTCCTCCTATGCTCCTCCAGTATCTTCACTCCTGAGGACTCAATAGTCTCCTCTTGCCATTTGCTGTAGTCAGGAGTCTTGGTCTACTGGTCTGTTCTCCCACATCTAAAGTAAGTGACAACATGAAGCAATAGCAGTAGTGAAGGTAGATTTTTATTAGACACTTCATGCCTCACATTAATTTATAAATTCATTAAATTATTCATCAAATATTTAAGAAAAACTAACCATGCCCCAGACATTTTTCCATTTTCTAGCAATCTAGAAAACTCAGAAACTTTGGTTCTAACATTAAGGACAGAGGCAATAAGGGAGAAGAGACATGAGAAGAAAAGATAATACCCTTAATGATAGCTGTCAAAACAGCAATAAAATTAACTGATTTAGTGGAACGTGACTGGGGTAGTGGGGGTGGAAGGTGTGTATGTCATAGTGAGTGAAATAAAGGAGCCACACTTAACATTCTTGGGTCTAAGATGCTACGAAGAATAAACACTGAATTCAAAAGTTCTAAAGGCACAAACAATATTGGGGTACCAGAGGAAGAGAAAGAAGGTGGGTGTTGCTGACTCATGGTCTATCAGCAGAAAATGGTAAGGAATGAGATGGAGAGGCAGGCCAGAGTCATATAATGAGACTCTTGTGCCCATGCTAAGGAGTTTGAATTGTCTTGTGTATGCAGTGGAAAGCCATGTAAATATTTCAGCAGTGGGAATATACAATCTGATTTACATTAGGTTACTATCATTCTGAGGGCTTGGTGTTGAACAGACAAGAGGGACTTCAGGCAAATAATTTAGGATGCTGTTTCAAGAGAAAAATTATGTTGGTTTAGATCATAGCAGCAAAACTGAAGAAGAATTCTGGGCTTTGGATGCAGCATTTTAACTTCTGTTAGAATAAAGAAGACCTTTATGTTTATGGATAATTTTGAAGTGGGATGTATTACTTGCAAAAAGTGAATTTTATAACAGTAAGATGTCAGTGCACAGGAAGAAACTAGGAAAAAGCACAAAACAGTATATTCACCCTGAGTTTATGTAATATATAATTTAGTTAGGTTGTTAGTTAGTTAGTTTGTTTTTAGCTGTGCCCAGGGCATGCAGAAGATTCTGGGCCAGAGATAGAATCCAAGCAACAGTGGCCACCAGAACACCAGCAGTGACAATGCTGGATGTGTAACCAGCTGAGCCACCTAATCTTGTTTTATGATGTTTAATCAATGGTTCTTTAGTTGGAGTATCTAAGAATAAAGACATTTAGGAATTTCTTCCATGTGATTATAGAACTTGGTAGTCTAATTTTAACCCTAACTCCTCTGGAAAAATAGAGTTCCTTTTGTCTTAAATGGATGTAAAGAAGGCTTGCATGTCACCCCTGCTAGAATTGGTGCCCAAAATATACAGATCCTTAATTTTCCCCCTTGGAGTATTTGACATCTTGGTTGGTTGAGGAACAATGGAATTCCTACCATTGTGCTTCTGATTTCCATTAATGGAAATGATTTAATAAACAGAATCTAGATTGATGCTCAGTAGAAACATTTTGGTGGGGGGGGTGTAGCCTGCAGGGAATGTTTTATAAACCAGCTCTGCAATGCCACATACACTGAGTATGTATCATTTTCTGATTTACAGTACAATGATGCTTCTTCCTCCTCCAGGATTCAAAGATAATCATGTATATCACATATAAGGAATTCTTGAAAAAAGTGCATTTGAAATACAATTCCTAATAGTACAATCTTTAAATGTGAACTCGAGCCCCAAAGTGATTTAGAGACTTGCCCTAAGTATTCCACATGCTGAGTAGTGAAGATGGATTTTGTACATTGAATTCTTAGCTAATATCCCTCATTCACGCCGAGAGTCAATCTAATTTTTTCAAAACTCATGTTTTAATAACCATAACCTAATGTTCTATCTTTAAATATCAATGAGTTGAAGATACAAGTAATTTTCAAATCTAAGTGTGAATGTGACAGTCCTTAAAAATTAGAACATGTGGGAAATGTAAAGAAGTTAATATAAAATTATACTAAAATGTGTAGTGTGTGTTTTTCATAAATATTCACATTCTCAAATCCTTTAGTATGTGTAAAATTGAATAATTCTTTTGGGGGGAGCCACACCCACACCATGCATAATTTCCTTAGGCCAAAGATCGTACCCATGCCACAGCAGTGACCTGAGTCACAGCAGTGACAACACCAGAACCTTAAAGTAATGCACCATCAGGGAACTCCCTGAATAATTTTTTATTACTAGATTTACACAGCTTAAAGGCAAAATATCATGAAATGGTAAAATCAAGACTACTTAAGAATTGCATAAGTGCCACGGCAAATCATCCTAATTATTCTTTATTAGTGTGTAAGTCATTAAAATGACACATGGACATTGTTTCAAACCTCTAGGACTGAATATGGTATCATATTTGATTCTTACATTATTATGAGATGTACAGTCACGGCTAGTTTTAATATACTATATACCCTAAGTCAGCTGTCATGCTTCTCCAGTGTGATGTATTTTGTTCTGCTGTGGTAGGTATTTACATGAATGTTCTTAATGATTTAAGCAACTTGGCTCAGAGGCTCTTTTCATAACTCCTGCTGAAGAAGAGGTAATAATAGTGGACAATACTGTCATCTGTCATATAAAACTTCAGAATGTTCCCATTAAGAGAAAACCACTCAGCAGTTTTTCCAGGTGTTACCGATCAGCTACAAATTCCTCCTTATTTTCAGTTTCACTCTGTGTCAACATAAATTAATAGTGGTTTTACAAGTTAATTCCTTTCACTAGCCAACGCTTTCTCTGAGAGCATATAATGAATTCACGCACCACCATGACACGTTGCTCATATCTGTAAGAGAATTTTCACTTAATATATTTGATTTGTAAGTTAGCAAGATGGAAAATGATATAACCAAAAAGAAAGTAAAATCATATGGGATATCTGTCTGTGCATAGGTAGAATATCAAGTTACAAGGATATGTAAGTTGGTATAATGTGTAGAGGGTGCTGCTGAAGAGAGAGTCTTTGGGAGTATTTTTCATCCCTACTAACAATAGGACCATGGATACATTATGAAACCTTTCTAAATGTCAGTCTTCATCTTTAAATTGAGGACAATATTGTAGCTACTTCAACAGACATACTGCAGATGGTATTCTTCATAAGCCTGGCATGTGTTAAGCACCTGAAAAACTGTGCATAGTACCATTAATGTTATAATGATTGTGGTTATTAATATTAGAAATAGAAACTAAATGACATTTTTGTTTGTGGTGGTTTTAAGACATGTCTGCTAATTTTTTGACAAACCCGACTTCCAGTAGGAAGAGTATTCTTGCCCCATTATACATGAACTGGCCTTAACAGTTCATTTCCAACAAATAGAATGTTTTGGAGGTTGCTGTGTGCCTTCTAAGACTGTGTCATACATTGTGGTAGAGTTCCCCCATATTCTGTCTCTCTTTTGGGCCATATGCATTTTGAGTTCTGAGTAGCCATGTGAGAAGTCCTTGACGCCGCCATGCTGAAGTGATAACATCGAGCTTGAAAGATGACCATGGAGGTCTAGCCGTTCCATCCTCCAACTGTTTGTTATTTACAGTCCATAAGTAGATACTTAGATGATTGCAGCTCCAGCAGCAGTCTGACTGTCACTATATGAGAGATGACAGCAAGGTGCAATTGTTCAAGCCATTATTGGGAGGTAGTTTTAGGCATCAGTATATTACCAAAACACTATTAGAAAGGTCAACCCTTTCTATCTTTCTACCTCTTTCTCCCTTTTGACATCGCTGTGATCTAATGGTGTAATCAAGGGTATAGAAACATTTCTTTTCAAATGGTAATGTCACATGCCTTGTAGGTCTGCTTGTAAGAGGGCAAGCGTGAAGAGAGTAAAAGATGGTGGACTCTTGTCCAGACCGTCAGCATGGATAAAGGTATGCAGACTTTTATGCAAGAAAAGACCGTTCTGTCTCTGTGGTCAGCATGTGGAGGAATGAGTCAGCTGTGTTATTTCCAGTTTTTTAGGCTGAGAGCTAGGAAAATAACATGAATTTAGGAACATGTGGCCACCTATGCAGCCATTGCATTGCTGTTAGGAAACTCCACTCACAAATCCAAGTACATGTGGACACCCCTGGTGTCACAGGGGCTCATAAAGGGGAAGACACCTGTGAATGAGAATAACTGACACTCTTGGAGAATGTGCTAGGTCATGCATGGCAGAGAACCCCAGAATATTCAACATAACATGGACACTCTGGGCTTCATTACAGAATATCCCAAAGGATAAAAAAGGGATGAAAATGGCCTGAACAAATTAAGCCACTCTCAAGTCATGATAAACTCTTTCTGATTTCCATCATCAATGTTTAGTTAATTCACTCATTGAAAGCAGTAGCACATTGATGAGTTCTCTGTATGTTTCACAGAATAACTATAAAACATGGCACCAAAACCCCATCAAAAGACAAAACTTGCTCTGCGGTTTTACTCTGAGAAATTTAGTGTAAGTGAAACTTCCATCACTTTTCTCACCTCACAGTTTAAATTAAACACTTTCCTATCTTAAAATCAAGTTCAGTTACAGAGTCATATAAGCCTAGAAAATTGTGAGTCTGTGTCAAAAACTTGCCAGAGGTCTAGTCTCAGGCTCATACACTCTTCAATGCAACAATGCAGTTTCATGCGTACAGAAATGGTGAGACTCTTGGACCCTCAGGAAGAAGGTCAATCTCCTAGAAATACGTTGAAACTGAAAGTTAATCTGCATTATAGAATGTTACTTTGTAAAAGTCAGCAGTAGAGGAAACAGTTATATTTAACATTTTTTGACCTCTTTTCTCAGTATCACCACACTTTCAACTACCAGTCTTCAGTCTCAGAAATTTCGAGGGCTCCCCTCTGCCCCTGCTTTGTCAGTCTATTCCCCTGGTATGCCTCAAAGGTATGAGATTTTCAAAGTCCAACTATTTGGGGATAGGAAGGAACACAGCAGAATTTTGTTTGCTCCAAATGTTTTCTGAAATATGTGACAAGCCCTCCAGGAAAAAACATTTTGGATGCCAAACTCTCATTATCACATTAATTGCCTCAGTCATGACAGTTTGGGCCTGACCAAATGTCTGGGACCCTTCTCGCTCCTCAAGAGCAACACAGGCCAAAGGAAAGTGGGTTTAGAGCTCCCCAGGCCACCAGCAAAAAGGTGTGGGGCCCCATCTTTACCAACAAGTCACTGTTAGTTTAGTGGGGATGTGGCTGTCAAAAATCTTGGTCTCTAAAAACTTATGACAAATATTCATATAAACGAAAAGAAGTAGGGTTAAATTATATTTTCTCAGCAGGGCATTTTCGCAATAATTGAATTGTCCAATTGACCATATGTCAAAGAAACACAGGGTGAAGAAGGTGAGTAGAGGGCTTACAGATAAAAGCTGCAAATGGGCTTTGAGCTTCTCTTCATCTGAAAAGGAATGAACACTGTGTATTCAGAACACGGAGAGCAATTTGAACTGAGCCGACAGTAAGTTACATCCAAAGTCAAAGCAAAATCCAAAAGAAGATTTCCTTAATACTTTCTCCTCCAAATATCATTAATCTTAAAGTAGCCTTTTTAATTAATGTAATTAGAGGTTTTAATTACTGAAAGTCAGGTTAAAGATGAAAAGTACCATGTAATGAAGATGATTATTTTCTTCCTTTAAGCCCCAGTGGATAACCAAATGCAGTTTTTCTTCCCAACCCTTTCAACTTCAGTGATATTTCCTATATTTAAATAATTATAAGAGTTAAGGGAAAGAAGGGGGTGAATGGAATATGTGAAAATTCTGATTGAACATAAGGAGAAGATAGCTTTGATCTCTCTCAGGTCATAAAGGAGTCTCAAGGAATTAGGTCTCAATGATATTGCAATTTTTATAAACAGAGGGTGGCAATGCATATTGAGCCAATATTTTCTTTTTCTTTCTTTTTTTTCTTGTTATTTATGGCCACTCCTGCAGCATATGAAAGTTCCCAGGCTAAGGGTCTCATTGGAGCTGCAGCTGCTGGCCTACACCACAGCCATAGCAACTTGGGATCCGAGTCATGTCTGCAACGTAGGCCACAGCTCATGGCAACACCAGATCCTTAACCAACTGAGCAAGGCCAGGGATCGAACCCGCATCCTTATGGATATTAATCCAGTTCATTAATGCTGAGCCACAATAGAAACTCCTCAGGCAATCTTTTCACAAAGCAATTTTGTTTTTAATTTTTAATTTTTGTCTTTTGTCCTTTTATGGCCTCATCCGCAGCATATGGAAGTTCCCAGGTTAGGGGTCTAATCAGAGCTGTTGCTGCTGGCTCCCCCAGAGCCACAGCAACGCAGGATCTGAGCCGCATCTGCGACCTACACCACAGCTCATGGTGATGCTGGATCCTTAACCCACTGAGTGAAGCCAGGGATCTAACCTGGAACCTCATGGTTCCTAGTCAGATTCGTTTCCACTGTGCCACGACGGGAACTTCACAAAGCAATTTATTTTAAAAAGTTCTTCAATGACAAAAAAAAAACAGAAAAAAAAGTTATGAAAGCCATCACAGCGTTACTTGTAAAATGGAAATTTTGGTAAAAATATGACTGTTTATTATTGGAATAAAGACTGTGCTACAGTAGTAAAGAGACTCCAGCCATAGTTTAGATGAAAGTGTTTCCTCATATTTTACACAAGCTTCTGGCTGATCTAGGAGAGTGTTGGATAGCTTTCTACCATGAGGTTATTTGGAGGCCCTGGTTCCTTCTCTCTTCTTTTGCTTCCATCTCCACGTGGAGTTTCTGTTTCTAGTTGGGCCACTCCCACTTCAGGCTTCCAGCCTGAGGAAAGTGGGAAGAAAGAGCAGGAAGAGCAAGTAGTTGGATTTTTAAAAAGGCAGATTCAAAGGCGCATACACTCTTTCCGTTTTTATTAGTTGACAAAACTTAATCACCTCGAGATAACTACCTACAATGGTTGCTGCAAATTTTAGTTTTCTAAGTGGGTAGACATGCGTCCCTTTAAATTGGGTGGTGCAATGGTTCTAGCATTGAAAGGAAGGAGGGAAAATATATGGAGACAATAGGAATAGATGTCACCAAGTCTAATCGCAGAGATGTCCATCAGTATATTTTGAAATAATACTTTTTATGGAATGATGTAACATAAGTAAATGCTTTTACCCAAAAAATTGTAGCAATGAAAAACATTTACATCATACTCTACACACACACACACACACACACACACACACCCCTAAATTTAATGGTTCGCTTTATGTGTCAAATTGTCTAGGCCACAGTACTCAGATATTTAGTCAAACACTAGTCTAGATTTTTCTGTAAGGTATTTTGTAAAATGAAATTAACATTAACTGTACTTTGAGATTCCCCTTCATAATACGTGTGGGCTTCATCCAATCACTTGAAGGCCTTAAAATAAAACAGACTGAATCCCTTGAGAAAGATAATTTCTCCTTAGATGCTCAAGATCTGCTCAACTTGAGTCCACACAGTGTCCATCTTTACAGAGCAGACTTTGCTCTTGTCAGCCTCCATAATGATGTGAGACAATTCTTTAAAAATCTCTCTGTCTCTCTACATACACACATACACACACACACACACACACACACATGCACATGCACACACAAACATCTATTTTACGTATGTATCCTACAGAGGTGTGTTCCTGATTTACAGGACATTAAAATTAATATAGATCTACTGCACATTTTTATGGATTACAGTGTTAAGGTTTTACATACAGTGGTTTATTTTGTCTCACATAATTTATTTTGAAATTAGAGAAATGTATTAAAGCTTCATATTTCTTGTTATTTTTCCTTCTGCATTTCTTGTTTGACCTAGTTGCTGCCATGTAAATTGATAGACAGATTTTCATAATTATTTTCTTTATTATATGCCATAAAGTGCCTTTGTCATTTCTGTTCCTTTTCAGCTGGAAGCATGTAGTTGAAACAACTTTGCTCAACTTTTTCAAGATTTAAATAACATTGTTTTCAGTGCATCATGTTTATACTTCATAGCTTTATATTATGCTCTGTAGTACAAACCGAAGTCTTTTCTTATTTCCTTTAATAGAACAGTTATAATCTTTTATGTGTATTGATAAGGATATGTATGATCTTAATTTTAGCTTATTATTTTATATTTATTTATGTTTGCATGATTTTTTTTAATGTATTTTAAAACGTATTTTCTCAGAGTTCCCCTTGTGGCTCAGTGGTTAAGGAATCCACTAGGAACCATGAAGTTGCGGGTCCGATCCTTGGCCTCGCTCAGTGGGTTAAGGATCCAGTGTTGCTGTGAGCTGTGGTATAGGTCACAGATGCGGCTAAGATCTGGAGTTGTTATGGCTGTGGTGTAGGCCAGTGGCTACAGCTCTGATTCGACCCCTAGCCTGGGAACCTCCATATGCCTCGGGTGCGGCCCTAGAAAAGACAAAAAGACAAAAAAATAAAAAATAAAAAATAAAATGTGTCTTCTCTGTTTTTCTCCCTTTCTGTTTGTGGCTTTTCTAATATTTACAAAGTGTTAGCTATTGTTCTAGAGATTACCTTTACAGCATGCCTTCATAAGATACTCCTAGTTCTGTCTTTCTGTGTAGAGTAACTCCTAGTTTCACTTTATGGAAAATAATATTTTTTTATGCTTTACTTCTCTTTTCTATCATTCTCTTATATCCAAAGATTTGAGCTATGGTATACTCTTTATTTGTATTCACTTTTGTACAATTAAATATATTTCTGCCTCTACTAGTTGATATGTCAGGTTTGTGTTGTAATGTTTTGGTTCATAGCTGTGACATGTAGGAGATCTGCAAGTTCTCAATTTTTCTCCTCATGCCCTTCTCAATTTCGTTAGTTATTTAATAATGTTTATAGTATATTTAACCACTCTGGTCTTCATTTTCCTTTAGAACCTAATTTCATCATTCAATATGTTTAATGCTTGTTCTCGTGGCTTTGGTTAAATTTTCAACCACCAACACTTGGCAGGCTGAATTCAGTCTCTATCAGATTCCTCAGGCTATTCTTGGGGACAAACCCCCCCCCCTATTTTTCTGTAGCTTTTATAATTGAAAGATCTTGGTTATAAAATCTTTGGCTGAACCTTTATCTTCTTAGGAATATCAGAGCCCAGTGTATTTTGGAGTTGAATAATTGGATAGGGTTGCCTCAGGAAACACTCTCTTTTTTCATTTTATAAGTGACTCTTTTTTGCCTCGGCTACCAAAATGTTTATTTTAAAATTTGACTAACTTTACTAGGATGTATCTTGATATTAACCATTGTATTTCATTCTCCCTGGTACACAGTACAACTTTCAACATGTAGATTCAAGGCTTCCTGTTATTATCATATTTTTATATATTTACTCTGTTTCATTGGTATGAAATGTTCTCCTTTCACTGTCTTCTAACTTGATCATGTTCTAATGCTTCTTCAATTCCTTGATTGTGTGTGTGTGTGTGTGTGTGTGTGTGTGTGTGTCTGTCGGCGGGGGGGGGGGGGGGCTCCTCATTTCTATCCTCCATATTCTTCACTGTGTCTTACATCATCTCCTTGCTTGTACTTAGTTTCATCTGAAGTGCTTAAGACTGGGTTCCTTCATTTCCTTTCCTGAGTTTTGCCACTTCTCAGACTCTGCTTTTCTCACATTCAGATTGCATTGTCCCTGGGCCTTTGTATTTGAGTTTTGTCTTCTTCTCTTCTGTCCTAGGTATAACTCACACATATATATACATATGATGTATGTGTATATTTTCTATATATATATATATATAATTGACATATATATTTACCTAATTTCATGTAATCAATGTCATCTATTTTTTTTCTCAGCTCATAAGGAAGAAAATAAAGAGATCAGTGAGATGGAATCACAGAGATCTCCAGCAAGAAGGGGAAGCCCTTGAATGATAAATCCTTGTCTCCATTTCTCATTTATAAACAAACCCACAGTTACAGGAAACAAAGGAAAAAAATAATAGAGCATATAAGCAAATTCTTACCAGATGATATTATCTGGTACTGCAAGGACTTTTAGAGATGAAGAAAATACCACAAAATCTGTGCATAATCACATTCTAAACACACAATTGCCCTAAATATTGCAGGAGACCTTGCAGAGTCATTTTTAATTTCAGAGGTCACAACATCTCTGGAGAATTCAGCCATCTCAACAAATGCTCACAGAAATTATTTCTAAAGCTCTGATACCATAAAGTAAAAAAGAACCAAATGACCATGAGCATGAGGTTGAATCCACGGGCTTCTGTTCTATCTATAATCATTTAGCCCACTGGAGTTTTTCATTGCTCATACCACTTCAGTCAGCAACTGCAAGGATTCTCATTCACTAGCCAGTATATACCAGTGAGTAGCAATCTACGTGTTCAGCTTTAAAAAATCTGGTGCTCTAATGAATGTGTGGGATGAGGGGCATGACAAGATTACTGAGTAGTTCACCCCTTCTTCTCTTTTTCTCTTGGGTTTTTCTTTCCCAATAATAAGGTCTGAGCGAGCTATGTGCCACCTAAAATGGGCAATTTGTCTATGGACCATGTTTTGCCGACTTCTTTAATTGGCTAGTGCAAGGTTTCTAAGTCAGCAAAGAGAATTTAGAAAACATTCAGATGGCTGTATCCAAAGGCTCATTAGCTATTTCCTAGAGCCAGCCCTGTTTATGCAAATACAGTTTAGAACCAAAAATTTAACATTAAGAGAAAAATCTCACTCTTTCCATAACAGAAGAACCCTTTGGGTAATATCCAATTAATAGGACAAGCTATTTTGAATGCAAGCAGTTGCCTGTGCCAAGTAAATTCTTGAAGGAACAATGCAGGCTCTGTCTTCCAGAGGCTTGTTGAAGTGGTCACTAATGTCGTAGTAGTAATAGCCTGAGTCAAACCATCCATTTATGTGAGCCAAAGAAGAACACGCCTTGTTTCCTCAACAGTTTGCTGATCTATGACTATGGCATCTTTATTGTTAGATATAAATAAACCAAATCCTCATTTCAAGAATGGCAAAGAAATAAAGAATAAAACCTGGAGAAAGGAGATAGAGACTGATTAACTTTCACAAAATAGAGCCACAGATTTGAAGTTATTTTTTCTTCTTCTTTTTTTTTTTCTTTTTTCCTTTTTATGGTTGCACCTGCCACATATGGAAATTCCCAGGCCAGGGGTCAAATTGGAGCTGCAGCTGCCCTCTATGCCACAGCCACAGCAATGCTGGATCTAAGCCATATCTGTGAACTATGCCTCAGCTTATGGCAAAACCAGATCCTTAACCCATTAAGTAGGCCAGGGATCAAACCCACATCCTCACAGATACAATGTTGAGTCCTTAACCCACTAAGCTACAACAGCAACTGCTGCTTTTTTCTTACTGATGCATTTTTTTTTCCTTCTCAAGAAAAGTTCACCCTCCAACCATCCATTTGCTTATAAGCAATGACAATAACAACCAAAACAACAACAATATGAAAAACAATATGAAAGCCTGGAATACACAAGGTATGCTGATGAAAAAACAAATAGTTCCACTTTGATCATGGGCAATTTTAATTGACCAGTGTTTAGAGATTGAAGAATAGTTAAATACATCAGGAAGGTACAGATGCTCTCTTTCCTCATATGTTAAGATTCCTAACCTACTGGGAATATACTGTATTCTAATTTAACATATCCCAGAGGTAGCCGATTTATGATTACATAAAGCATAATGAAGATATCCCTTTCTTTGTAAGTACTCAGGATTAACCCATGAGAGAGACTACTTTCCACAACAAGACATTAGTGAAATCGTGGCTCAATGGTTTAAGAACCCAACACAGTGTCCGTGAGGATGCAGATTTGATCACTGGCCTCGCTCAGTTAAGTTTCTGATATTGCCACAAGCTGCAGTGTAGGTCGCAGATGTGGCTTGGCCTTGGTGTTGCTATAGCTGTGGTGTGGGCTGGCAATTGCAGCTCTGATTTGACCTCCAGGCCAGGAACTTCCATATGCTGCTGGTGCAGACCTAAAAAAAAAAAAAACACGGTGAAATAATATTTGGTTACTTTTAATGAGCTCATACAAAGACAGGAAACTATGTAACTGGGTTATGTATTCTACTAATTCTCAGAAATCTCATTTTTCTATTTTTTTTAGACAAACTAAGGTGTCATAATGGTCTCAGAAGGCTTAAAGTAAATTCTGACTCCACTCATAAATAACCTCTAATGTTAGTCAACTTATGTAGCTTATGGTAATTCCATTTTCTTATCCTCAAAGTGAGAAGAATAATTATGACCCCCTCCAAATTGGCTTACAGAATTTTTTGATAAACACAAAAGTTTACATGTAAAAAAAAAAAAAAAAACTTCATAAATACAGACTGTCTTACAATGGTGTCTTGTTTTTTCTTGGTTGCTGTTACACTAATCCCTTTTGACCACTTTGGCAGGATAGTAGGAGGGAAAAAGTAAGACTTACATTTCTGGTTAGTTTATATATTTTACTATCAGATGATAAAATGCCAGAGTGTGAGGTTGTCATTTGCTCTTCAGACCGTTCCAAAGGATAGATATTGAATTAAATCAGCAAAATTTTTCCTTCAGTTTAAATATAATGACATCCAGGATGTGATTCTTCCAAAAATCAATATGTATAAAATAGAAATGTATATTTGTTTTTTTTCCATCTCATTTAAGTTAATGTGTACCATTGTCTTTGGTGGGCATAGTCTCTATATTTTTCATCAGCTTTGAGAAAGATATTTGAAATATTCTGCTATTAGTTGAAAATGCCTAGTGCCTTTAGACACCTTATTCTATGTCCATCCTTCTCATTATGCCATGAAGCATGTAACATATGGATATCTTGAATTTGGACATATTTCTCCATTTTGAACAATATTAGAAATGGTATCTCCTTCTTAATTCTAAACAGATGTACTTAAAATGGGAATGAGTTTCCCTTTGAACCTAGAATTAATTTTATACACTGGTTAAGGGATTTATTCCCTCTAAAACAGGATAAGGTTTCACACTCCTTTACCATGACAGCAAAGCAAACCTAGTTGAGAATTTCAAACAACTTCATACTCTTTTGTGGTAACTTCCTTCTATAGAAATACAGAGTGCATAAGGATGGAGCTGCAGAACTTCCCTTCAGTTCTTTTTATTCTCTTCAAAATGTTCTTGGAAACATCTTTAAATAATAATGTCAGAAGAGAGTTTCAATTTTGGGTCATTTAAATTGATTCAAGGTAAAGTAAGAATACAAATTAAATAAGACAATTATATATACATATATAATTGTATTTTTAGTGTCATTATATATATAAGTATAAAGTCAGTATATACATAAGTCAATATATATAAAAAGTCTGTATATATATATATATATATATATATATATATATATATATATAAAGTCAATTCAATTTGTAGACTGTATCCTCCCTTTATATCTACCCAATGGACAAGAGACAGATTATACTCTGCCTATAGAGGGCATATTGCCTAGATATTTGGGTGGTGAATAATTCTTAAAAAAAAGATAACTCGTTATAGCATATCTATGGATATAAATTAGTGCAATAATGAGCAAAGAAAAAAGATGTTGATGTTTATAGTTTAATTTTTTGAGTATAAAAACAAATGAGTTTAAAATTAGAAACAAAGATAATGACAGCAGCAGAGTATCATCTTATGTCTGACTTGAGGCAAAGGTCTAAAATCTAAAATATTTAAAGCTTTATTAAGCAGTATTTGCCATTATAGGAATAAAAAAGATATACTTCAAAAATGACTAGACTTCTGAAATGGAATTGATTTTCATTGTATCTGTCAAAAATGAAGAAAAGGAAAAAGTCCACAAAATAAAATGGCATTTGATACAAATGGTGCTATTATTACATATAAATTGGATATTGAGACTCCATACAATCTTCTTGCAAACTAGATATGCAGACATCTGAAAATGAAATCTGTAATAGGGAAATATAGTGAAGTAGTAAAGAAAAGCGAATTTCAGCATTAAAAATATGAGCACCCCGGTGGAATACAAGAGTAAATTATATAAAGTGACTTTTATTCTCAAGCAGGGAAAGTTAGAGTTAAAACTGGAATTTTTAACTTGGAAGAAACTTGGATACATTTTAGATTAAGAAAATGACTTTTTCCTCAAAAAGCAAGGTTTTATAACTTACTAGTGTTACTTCCACAGGTTACTTTAACTTAATTTCAAACCTCCACAGAATTTACAGAAAACATAATTTATGCTGTTTAGCTTGGTTTTCTTACAGCTATTGATGTTCAGCAAACCTTTGCATTTCCAATATGAGCTTTAAATGATACTGTATGAATAAATACAATTGAATCCCTAGAGTTTCACACTTAGCTCAAAAGTCAGCATCAACCTATGCAGAAAAGCCCTGGTTTGGCCACTCTAAAATGCATTTTCTTATCCCTACTCAAAATGTGGAAAGCACCAGAATAAAAAGTCATGTGCAGGTCACTGCAAAGGAAAAGATAACACTGAAACAACCTGAATATACTTGTCGATGTGTTTAAATGGATTATTATGTTTCCCTATAACATGGCGTATGCAACGAAAGCAAAATGTAAACGCAGTGATTCATGCAATGAGCAAGGTACCTGTGTCACCAAAGTCAGGGCTGAAAATGTGAGTTGGACTGAATGATGAAGCCTGACATCATTTGTTAGTCGAATGAATTTTCTGACTAGATTCCCAGAAAAAGGAATCAGTGAGAAAAAAGACGATAACTGTTGAATTTTCATAGATGCATTAGGAAGAGCATAACAAAATAGATCAGAGTATATTCCAATGTTAATTTAAATGTAAAATAATTTAAATAATAGATTTGAGAATACATTTGTTATGATTTGTTAACACATACACAAAATAGCATCATGGTCTGCATGTGACCCTATGGTAATATTTACAAAGAACCAGGTTAGCAACTATAGCTAAACAAGAATTAGATTGTATTTCTCCAACTTCCTCCTTTCCAAATGCTTCTTGTTCTGCCTTTTAAAATCACATTAGTGCCTCTGGTCCCAGTGTTTTAAAAACAAAGAAATGTAGTGATTTTTTTAGATATGTACCCAGGAATGGAATTGTTGGATCATATGGTAGTTTTATTTTA
The DNA here is from genome assembly GCF_054392235.1 of Sus scrofa. Taxonomy (NCBI): domain Eukaryota; kingdom Metazoa; phylum Chordata; class Mammalia; order Artiodactyla; family Suidae; genus Sus; species Sus scrofa. The sequence continues at coordinate 31,805,494 of NC_139393.1, forward strand.
TTTTTTTTAAAGAAACCTCTACATGCACCCCACAATGTTCATAGCATCATTATTTACAACTGCCAAGACTGGAAGCAACCTAAGTGCCTATCAACAGATGAATGGATAAAGAAGGCATATATCATATCTGTCTCTCTCTAGATAGAGAGACAGAGACAGAGACAGTGACAGAGAATGTTAGCCATAAAAAAGAATGAAATTTGCCCTTGCAGCGACTTAGATGGACTTGGAGGGTATTAATGATAAGTGAACTATGTCAGACAGAGAAAGAGAAATACTGTATGATATCATTTATACATGGAATCTTTAAAAATAGAAGAAATATAACAAAAAAGAAGTGGACTTATAGAGAACAAATTAGTGGTTACTAGTGGGGAGGGTGAGGAAGGAGGGAAAATATAGAGGTAAGGGATTAAAGGGTACAAAGCAATATGTATAAAACATGTTACAAAGATATATTGTACAACACAGGGAATATAGCTGTTTATAATAGCTATAAATGGAGTATAATCTTTAAAAATTATGAATCACTATATTATACCCTTCTAATTTACAATACCATACATCAACTATACTTCAATTAAAAAAGGAAGGAAGGAGGGAAGAAAGATGAAGGAAGAAGGAAAGAAATGTGAATATTAAGTAGATTGATACAATTGAAGAACTTTAGAAATAGAAATATATCCCAAAGTCAATAATAAGACTTGACAAGGAAGACCAAACAAATTTGTGGATAACAGGGATTTGAAAAAAGAACTCCACACCATAAGCAAAGCTCTCCTTCTAAACTTACTATTCCAGGGAAACCCTGCAAGGCAGTCATCTAGGAGAAGCTAGAGGCAGAATACAAACACAGAACACAATGTGATCTCTTGTCTGCTTTTGCTTAATGTTGTTCCTTCTGTGATGGTTCCAGCTCACCCTCTACACCTGGGATAATTTGAGCCATCCTTAAATGCCAGTTCCAGTTGAACTTCTTACTAGTGACCTTATCTTCGATGGGTTTCTGCCCAATGTTTCTATCACTGGTCTTGTCTTACCATTTCCTGCTTTATACTTTTTTGTGTGTGTACCTGATTAGCTTATTACTTGGGTAGAAACTCTGTGAGGACAGGCATTCTATTAGCACTTATTCCACATCACAATATAATGCTTTGAACTGTAGCTACTTAATGAATGTTAAACACACACACACACACACACACACACACACACACACACACGATGAAAACAATGAATAGATACTTAGAAATTCTGAGTAGTCATTCAGGACAATGCTTTTGAACATGTGGTTTGAGAGCAGTCTGTATCCAAATTAACTATAAGACCTGACCTCCTGAATGTAGAACTTCGGGAATGGGGCCTGAAAACTTGAATTTGTAACAAGCTCTTCAGTAATGCTTTGGCCCCTTAAAATTTGTGAAATACTATGGGTGTGGAGGGATTGAGGATGAAAGATTTTCAGAGAGGTCAACAATGTATATTTGTGTCTTCAATAACCTATAATTCATTATTTTACTAACGTCTGTTCTATTCTCTGAGTTATCTACAAACATCTGGGCAACTCCTTGATTTAGGATGGTGTTGGTTACAGTGTCCAGGGATCAGAGAATCTGATTTAGAAGAGATGTGTATTAGTTTTCTAATGCTGCTGTAACAGGTAACCCCATATTTAGCAGTAAAACAATAAACATTTATTATTTTACAGTTTCCATGAGTTGGAAGCCTGGGCATTTTCTAGACTTTTGGAAATCTACTGGGGACTCATAGAACTAAAACCAAGATGTTAGCCACTCACATAGTTGTAAAGTCATTCATATTGTCAGCAGAACCATTTCTTGCAGTTGTAGGACCAAGGGTAATATTTTGTTGTCAGATAGGGGCCTTCCTTACTCTCTAGAGCACTCTCTGTATTTGTGCATGGACCTGTCCATCTCAGAGCCTTAAAGCACACTTAGAATCTTTCTCAGGCTTGCAATCTCTCTGACCTGCCCATACACTGCCTTTCTTTTGCCTCCCTGTTCTGATGCATCTGCCTTTTACTGCAGATGGATCAAATTCTCTGTCTTAAACTTTTATATTATCATATTAAGTCCACCCTGATAACTCAGTATACTTCCTGTTTTAAAGTTTTATCTGCAATGTCCTTTCTGCCTTTTAATATAACATTCACAGTTTTCAGAGCTGAGAATTTTGGAGGTCATCATTTGGCATGCAGAAGATATAATAAATGTCTAGTTCAAACTTCCTCAGTTTCTCAAGGTCTCTACTGAAACACCGTGTATGCTTTGGAGCATACTCAGAACTCATTGTCAATCATGATCTTAATCAGCTGCAATAATCTCTATGATTCCTTTAAAATATCTTTTAATGTCACCTAAAAGAATATTATCCGTTCATGAATCCGTATAAAAATGTTCAATCATATAGGGCTTTTTGATATTTAAACTTGCTAAGTCCTCTTTGCAAACATAGCTGCTGAACCACCACCTCAATTTTGTTGGTATGAATGCCAGTTTTGGTAGCTGGGGTTTCATTGCAAAAGTTAGATATAGCTTCTTTACACTATAGAATTTTCCATGCTGTGTATTTGCTACCTTTCCAATGTTATGGCCTCCTTCTAATATTTAGCTTTATTTGTTCAGAGGTCAGTTTCTGAAATAGTAGCAGAGAAGCATCAGTAAGTAATGATTAAACTTAAGCATTTTAGCAAAGTAAAATAAAGCATGTTACTCTTTAAAGGGATAAATGGTTAAAGGAGAGAGGCTTCCTGAAGAGAAAAAACCTTTCAAGCTCTGGGTATGAAAAATGAGAAAATGATATTAACAAATATTGGCCTATTCGTTCGACTTGTTTTGTTGTTGTTATTTGTTTGTTTTATTTTTGCCCTATATCCATGGAAGAAGCAATTAGGACTACAGTAGCTGGCCATGATTTAAAAAGTTGAATTGTTTTTTCTGTGTTTATTTAGCTCAGGAAGAAGCATATATAATTTGTAAAGTTAACACCATGTTGGAGAAAGAAGAAGATGTGCACTTGCAGAGCAAAGGGATTTTCATACAAATCAAGGACTTCTGATATCCAAGAACCATGGACAAATGTTCAGGATTTCACAGAGCACCAAGAACTTTACAGAATTAAACTCATTTCAAGTACACATTAAAAAAAAAAAGAAGAAAAAAACCTTATTTTAGATAACCAAACAGGATTCAGTAAGGATGGGAGTTAAAAACTATTTTCCGAGATCACACAATTTTTACAGAATGATGATTTGTACACTGAGTGTTGCACTTCAAAGCCCATGATCTCTTTGCTCTCAAACATTATTTCCATGGGAAGCAAATGGTTTAAAACTACCCTTATCAAAGCCATGAAGAAAGATTTAATATTCGCAACTGGAAAGGATGGTGAGATTTGTTCCTATGTTGCAGTGTGTTCCCCATCCTTTACTTTCTGCTCAAAAATTTTCAGTATTTTTTACTTATTATATTTCTTTATTGAAATACTCTAGAAATACATGGTAAAATGCTGAAAACATGGTAAAGCACTAATGAGTACAAAATGGAATATTGTATAAGATCAATATCCCTTCTACCTTTACCTATCAGCTCTCTATATCCCCATCTTAGAGGCAACCACTAACATTGATTCATTTATGTTGCATCCTCTCAGAAATATATGTGTTTATACAACATAAATGTGTACGTATGTGTGTGTGTGTGTTCATGTGTGTACACAGGTCCTGTTTGTATATTTGCAGACTCATGGCATAGGACATATGCCTGTTTTTCCAGATATATAACATGTTTTCATACATGAAATATATCTTAAAGATTATTTTTTAGTGTATATGTAAATCCATTGAATTCATCTTTTTAATAACTGCATAGTCTTGTAATGTATGCTTCTACTTTTAAATAAATTAGCTATTGCTGCAATTTTTTTTCTAATCTGTTATTACCAAAGACAATGTAATAGCTTACATATGCACATGTACATCTTTATGCACAAATGCCTGCAAAATACACTCTTAGATATGCAGTTTCCAGGTGAGTGTTCACGTTGCCGTTTCAAATTGCCACACTAGTTTCAAGTGTTTTTACCTATTTCTACTCTCTTAGACAGCATATGAAATGACTTGTTTCCCCATACTCTTACCTACATAATATTATCACATATTTTTGATCTGTGCCAATGTGGAAAGTGAAAAATGGCATCTCATTATTTGTGTAATTTGCATGTAATTATGCAAAATATTATGTTTTCTTATATTTAAAAGCCATTTATCTTTGTTTTTATTTATAACAGTTAACAGCATCTTCATGCTGTGTCTGGTTTTCTCTTGCATTTTGGTCATCTTTGTCACTTTCTTACTGATTTAAAAATACCCTTTTATAATAAAGAAATTAGGTTTTGTCCATCATTTGTGGTGTATACATCTTGTTCTGTTTATCTTTTGATGTAGTTTATGAATTATTTGCCATTTTAAAAAAATTTATAAGAGTGAAATTTATCATTAATCTTTTCCTTTATTGCTCTGGCTGCTAGGGTCTTATTTTAAAAGTTTGATTCTTCATATTTATTTGAAAGGCTATGCCAATGATTACTTTTGGTGATAAACCAACTGTATTTCTTTTTTTCAGCTAGAACTTATTTTAGTGACACAAATAGGAATCTAGTTTTTTTTTTTTTTTCAAATGGCCAGCCAATGTCCAAAGACTTTGACTTGAAACATTGTAATTATGCTATTTTCAGTTTTATAGATAGATGCATAAATTGTTCTGGTGTTACTGTTTTGTACCATCACTCTTTCTTTCTCAGTTTAAATGGAAAATCCAAATTATCTCAATTCCAATGACAATATATTTTAATGGCTAACAGTCTAAGCTAATATCACTTCAACACAAAGACATAGTCTCACTAGTTATTTTTTCAAGTTTAAATTTTTGCATGGAATTTGGAATCAGCTGGTTTGTGTTTGCAAAGAAAGAACTGGCCATATTTAGGGTATTGCATCAAAATTGAAAAATGTTTAGGAATATTAAAATACCCAATTAACCTCTAAGAAACAATATGAGTATTTCCATAAATTTAACTCTCTTTTTTTAATCTTTCTCTTCCATGGTTGTGAGAGAGCATTTCTTTTTATTTTTTTCACATAGATGCTGATCTTTCTCATTCATTTTATTAATAAGTATTTATTTTCTTATCTTTAAATGAGCACAATTGTAAACTGTTTTGAGCATTAATTTTCATACATGTAAAAAATCCTATAAAAGTGATTTGGTCATAGTAAATACTCATTATGTGTTAGTTATTACTTATTAATTTGTAATAATTTTAAAACTTCAAATTACTGGGTGTAAAATATATCGTTAGTTTTGATAGTCTTATAAAATAATTAATTTGGGTAATATTTATATTATTTAGGCTTCCTCTTGTATAGACACTTTATCAAAACCATGATTATTTTGCCTCTTCAAAAAAGCCTACCTCCAAAATTACAAAGCCACAGTAATCAAGACAGTGTGGTACTGGTACCAAAACAGACACATAGACCAATGGAACAGAATAGAGAAACCAGAAATAAACCCAGACACCTACTGTCAATCAATCTTTGACAAAGGAGGCAAGAACATAAAATGGGCAAAAGACAGTCTACTCAGCAAGCATTGCTGGGAAACCTGGACGGCTGCATGCAAAGCAATGAAACTAGAACAACACCCTCACATCATCCATCAAAATAAACTCAAAATGGCTGAAAGACTTAAATATAAGATAAGACACCATCAAACTCCTGGAAGAGAACATAGACAAAACATTCTCTCACATCAACCTTATGAATATTTTCTCAGGTCAGTCCCTCAAAGCAACAGAAATAAGAGCAATAATAAACCAATGGGACCTAATTAAACTGACAAGTTTTTGCACAGCAAAGGGAACCAAAAAGAAAACAAAAAGACAACTTACAGAATGGGAGAAAATAGTTTCTAATGATGCAACTGACAAGGGATTAATCTCTAAACTATACAAGCAACTTATACAACTCAACAGCAAAAAAGCCAGCAACCCAACTGAACCCAATTGAACCAACTGTAAATTGAAAAATGGGCAAAAGACCTAAATAGACATTTCTCCCAGGAAGATATACAGATGACTAACAAGCACATGAGAAAATGCTCAACATCCCTGATTATTAGAGAAATGCAAATCAAAACTCCCATGAGATACCACCTCACACCAGTCAGGATGGCCATCATTCATTAAGTCCACAAATAACAAGTGCTGGAGGGGGTGTGGAGAAAAGGGAACCCTCCTGCACTGTTGGTGGGAATGTAAGCTGTTCCAGCCACTATGGAGAACAGTATGGAGGTACCTCAGAAATCTATATATAGAACTACCATATGACCCAGCAAACCCACTCTTGGACATATATCTGGACAAAACTTTCCTTAAAAAGACATGCACCCGCATGTTCATTGCACCACTATTCACAATAGCCAAGACAGGGAAACAACCCAAATGTCCATTAACAGATGATTGGATCAGGAAGATATGGTATATATACACAATGAAATACTACTCAGCCATAAAAAAGAACAAAATAATGCCATTTGCAGCAACAAATACCATATGGATGGATGGAACTAGAGACTCTCATCCTGAGTGAAGTAAGTAAGTCAGAAAGAGAAAGACAAATGCCGTATGATATCACTTACATCTGGAGTCTAATATAAGGCACAAATGAACCTTTCCCCAGAAAAGAAAATCATGGACTTCGAGAATAGACTTGTGGTGCAAAGAGGGAGGGAGAGGGAGTGGGGTGGTTTGGACTCTTGGGGTTAACAGATAAAAACTATTGCCTTTGGAATGGATTAGCAATGAGATCCTGCTGTGTAGCACTGGGAACTATGTCTAGTCACTTATGATGGAGCATGATAAAGTGCGAAAAGAGAATGCGTACATGTATGTGTAGCTGGTCACCATGCTGTACAGTAGGAAAAAAAATTTGTTTTGGGGAAATAACTATTAAAATAATAATAAAAAAGCCTACCTCATTATTACATTTAATGAAATTGCATTGACTTCTACTTGCAGAGAAATTTTAAGCAATATGTGCACATTATTTTCTAGTCATGACATAATACATGTAGCCATCTATTATTTCTAACCAATTATGTATTGGTTTTTGATATGCCTTTTTAGGCATTGGCATTGCACTGAATAAGCTATTGTTTACATATGTGACTTTTCTTCTTTTAATTATTTATATTTTTGACATTAAAAGTCTTTAAATATCTGAGTTAATTTTCTTTTTTAATTTTTTTAATTTATTGGATATTTTCTTATATAATAATTAGAAAATTTTCATAAATATTTATGAATTAAATTTTTTTCAATTTTTTGTTGTATGCTATGGTAAATGTTTGCATGTTTTGGGATGCATACATAGTTCTATACTTGTTTTATATAAAAGTTTTAAAGGTGCTTCTCACATTTATGTGCTGTGGAATTTGAAATATAATTGGATTTATCTGTTCCTTGAATGTTTGATGTGACTCTATTATAAAGGTTACTGTTCCTTGTAAATTTTTATTTTGTGGGATTGAGAGTGGGAGTTGTGAGCTCTTGTGGTGGACCAAAAGGGATTTTTATCAATTTTCTTATCCTTAGCTATGATAACTGCTTTGTAAAAAAAAAAATCCTATCCTTTCCAAATTCATATTTTCAGCTTTTTTTGGTATGGAATTGATTATAACATTATCTTAGAATTGATTCATTTTCCTTTCTATTTATAGCTATGTGTCAATTTCTTTTCCAAACTTTTAATTTGTTTTCTTAAAAAATATTTCTGCTATTTATTAAAGGGTTATTAATATATTTTATTAATGTTATTGTTTCAGAGAATTCACTTGAAGTTATTATTTCTAACCTTTGCTTTTTCTCTATTATGTTTCTATATCTTACCATTTTTTTTCCATTTTGTGCTGAAGTTAAACTTGATTTTCTAATTTCCTGAGTGAATTCTTAATTAATTAATATTTGCTCACACTTCATAATGGATAATTTACTTAAAGTCAACTAATGGTGGACCTTAACCATATCTACAAAATACGTTGAATGAAAACCCTAGATTAAGACTGGATGAAATAGCCAGGTACTAGCCAAATTAATCCACAAAACTAATCATCACATTGAGAGACCTCATCTAAAAGCGGAAAGTCATTTCCATCACAAATGTGTCTTGCTTATTTCTTCAGTTTCCCAAGGGCAACTTTCAGCACTTACTGCTCCTTGGATTCAAATCATCTCTCTGTTCTTTGGCATATGGAGATGGAAAGATTACCTGAGGCAGGAAATCACCTAAACAAGTTCCCATCACAGACAAGCCGAAACACCAACCACATTGACATTTTCTTGGCTCCTGGACAGCGCACACTTGATAGTCTTTCCCCTTTCAGATAATAAAGGTAGCAATACGCTAAGAAAAGTATGTTATAGGAGGGCATGGACAAAAGCTAAAGTTGTTGTCCGTATTTTATCCCGATTATCAGTGTTGCTTAGCTTTCTTCTAAAGAGGCTATAATTTCCTCCATTCAGGGCTCTTAGCTTACTGAGGGAATTTTGGAGTTTCTACATCAATTCCTTAGACTGTTCAATTTCTTCCTTGGTATCTTCCTGGTATAGAGTTGCTTGAGTTAAACAGATTAAACAATACATTTAAATTTAGAAAAATGTTAAGTAATATTTCCTTATGAAGAATTACTATGATAAAAAGAATTTCTTTTTAAAATTGGATAACAAAATAAGCAAAGTTAAATAGCCAAGTGTAAATCACAATATTTTGAAAAAATTTAGTCTATGATGGAAGGAATTGAGTTATTTAATCTCTCAGGAACAAGTTATCGCATCTTTATTGTGGCTGTTGATCCAACATATCTAGGCCACACAATACACGCCCAGCTCAAAAACAGGTAACTCTCAGTGTTTAATGTGGAAAGATAGAGCTATCAGAATCTGTTGGATGAGAGTTTGTGACTGGAAAGAGTTCTTCAGGTGCTTTTGATATGCCTCCCTGAGATTATAGGCCAATCTTTCCTCAATTTGATAATCATTTCTCTAAAATTGGAAGTGGCCCAAGACATAGTTGTAGAGCTACACAATAGGGAGAAATATTAGCTTTGAGCTATCATTTTAAGCTTGAAATTTAACAGCACAGTATATCTTTGGTATATTATACTATATTGAAATGGTATGATATGTATGGCATATTGTATTTTTGGTATTACTGTATATTCTTCTGCTGTATTTCTGCCTTTCTCTGTCTTCCTCTCTCTTTCTCTATTTCTTACAAATAGATTCTCAAGGGTATATAGGAAATTTATATAAATTTTGCAGATAGGTTGTATGTCCTCCACTTTTAACTCAGGGGGCATGATGTTTTGAATGGACCATTAGAATTCCTCTTGTCTACTGGTCATGGTTAAGGCAGAATGGTATTTAAATAGTTCTCAATTTTTGTAATCTTTCATGTTATCACTCTATTAATTCTACTCAACTTAATAGGCACTTACATTTTGCTTTTCACCATTTCTTCCTACTCCTTCAGTGATTTACATCAATGATGTTAAGCATCATTTAAAACAGATGAACCAGTAGCATATTTTTTTTTCTTTTTACAACAGTCTGTCTTACAGTGCAGTTTCTTTTTTTCTAATTTTTGGTCAAGTGGAAATACCTACTGGCAAAAATTTATCCTGTGTTAAAATTAACTGAAAAATAAGGATAATGTTGGAGTTCCTGTCTTATATCCATGAAGACGTTTAATCTCTGGCCTTGCTTAATGGGTTAAGGATCCAGCTTTGCCATGAGCTCCGGTGTAGGTTGCAGAAGCAGCTCAGGTCTTGTGTTGCTGTGGCTGTGGCACAGGCTGCCAACTGTAGTTCCGATTTGACCCCTATCCTGGGAACTTCCACATACCACATAGCCCTAAAAAAGAAGACAAAAAAAAAAGATAATTTAATAACAATGGATTATGCATTTGATAGAACACTATGACTAGATTTTTAAAAGTCAACATTTTTCTATGCTCCGTAGTAATAATCATTATTAATAGCTTCCTGTTTCCTTGATTTAATTTTCTATCCTGAATTTATCATTATTTATTACAAAATCAGTCTTGACAAGATTATTTAATCATTTTCAGAATTTTTTTTTGTCTTCTTTTTCTTTTCTAGGGCTGCACCTGCGGTGTATGGAGGGGTCCATACTAGGGGTCCAATCCGAGCTGCAGCTGCCAGCCTACACCAGAGCCATAACAACGTGGGATCTGAGCCGCATCTGCGATCTACATCACAGCTCAGAGCAATGCCAACTCCTCAACCCGCTGAGCAAGGCCATGCAACCCCATGGTTCCTCGTCGGATTCATTAAACATTGAGCCACGACGGGAACTCCCATTTTCAGAATTTTTAATGAAAAATCAGGAAAGGAAAATACTCATGTGGAATTGGCAGAAAACTCGGGCTTTTCAGGCAGTACTAAAATGGTTTAGAATAATTAATTTGACTGAACCCTCCATCATTAGGGAAAGTGAAGACCGGATTGAGAAAGTGAACACCTCTGCTATTACCACTGCTAATGTCAACAACAGCAATAGTAATTAATATTGCGTGATCACTGTACTGGGTCCTCTCCTTTCAGCTGTAGTCTTACTCTTTAAAGTTCTCTTTGATGAGAAGATGACACTGCCCACATTTTATGGACAAACTACTTCTATGGTATTGAATAACCTATGTTCATGTAGTTAGTTTATCTGTGATATGAATCCAGGTCTCTTGACTTAAAAATGGAGTTTCACCCCTGATTATAAATGTCTTCTCCAATTTCATATTTTCTTAAAGAATTGTAGGTATTTTTTTAGGTATTACTTTCAAATACACCCAGATAAATATTAGGAATTACAGTAATGATGATTTATTCCCCTCTTCAGAGTTCAGAGGCAGAGACAGAAAATATTAGCATCTATAGATGTGCTTTTGAATGAGAAATGGTGGAGGAAAAGCACTGGGCACTAGTTTGACTAAATTCTGATTTGGTTTATTATGTGGTCTTTTCCACCATCACCACGAACAGAGCAGTGGCCCTGTCTGCTTTTGTAATACGTGACCAAAACCAACTTCTTCCTGTCCTGACACCCTCATTGAAATAATATGAACAGACCTCACAACCTCATAATGGAAATGAGAGATTTATAGCTTTGGCAGTAGAATTCACCCTTCAGTTTTCGTGACTCCAAGTGAACCACATAATCTTGTGCTCTAACAGATATACTACTCCTTCGATTGCCTAGAATTAATTTTAATATTTTCAATACAGACAACTTGGTATTTATGTACTAGTGTCTATGAACTTTAATCTCTTTGTTTTAGGAGAGGTTGGCTTACTTTGAAGTACTCCAACATGGAAGTAGCAATCTAGGGATGGTTAGCTAACATTGGAAAAACACTCATCAGGCATCCATGCTGTAGAAGTGACCAGTGCAATTGCTTCAACTGACCCTAACTGCAATTTCACAACCAGTTCATTAATTAGCATAAGGGATGTTAGGAATAGTTTTTCATTACTAAAATGAGCAGCATTCGAATTTGTCAGTTCGCTAGGTATGGTGTACAGGCATGACCGCAATTGGGTGATTGCTGCCTAAGACTCGAGTGAGCACAATCAACCAATGCTCTTCAGAGGAGCACGCCCAGATCCACACTAAGACTCTAGTTAAGCCCCTCGTTCTGCCAAATCACAGCAGACTGTGTCCCCTGAGTCTCACTAAGTCAAGAGTGGATGTTACAATGAGACTATTACACTTGCTTTCAATGAACCTTTGTGCCAGGTATATATTGCCATGCCTAAAAGATAGTTTTCCTGGACTTCACCAAACTTACAGGAAAAGGTTGTCTGCCTGTTTCTGCCAGAATGATGAGGTGTTTTTTGTAGTTGTAGCTACCTTAACTTGAGACTTTCATTTGGTATGAAGCTTGTTTTGGGGTTTCTAGATCTCTCACCTATTTTCATTCCTAAGAGGTAGTGATGGGTCATTACCCAGAAAAAACAGTGGAAGTCAAATTATCATAGGTCGGCTTCAACTCCATATGCAATAGCCTAATAGCACTTGTTTTATTTTCTTCTTAAATTATAATAAGGCCTATTGCTTATTATTTGATTTTGCCTAATACAAATCCTTATTGTAAAGTGATGCTCGGAAGTGCCTTAAGTTATTGCTGTATTCCTCACCATTGTTCCTCAAAAGTTCAAGTGCTCCTTCCTGCCATCCTCATTCTGCTAGCACTTCCACAGAAGTTTCTGAGGCTTACAGCACAGCACAAGTCCAATGGAGAAGTCTTACATAACAAAGAAAGGATTGTCTTATTCATTCCACTCAGTTGGGGGTGCGTCTCTGTTTTGTAGGCTCAGTATTCATTTTGAAGGCTAATGCTCAGCCTTTCAGGCCCAAGTGTTGGCAACCTCTACAATTTCACACACACTTCAAAATAGTAGTGTGGAGTCTGAGAATACTTGCTAGAATATCTAAATTTCTAAATAAAAGACTTCTGAAATTCCTTGTCATTTGGGTAATGACATTCTTGTAATCTTATCCAGAAGGATGCTGCCAGAGTAGGTTCTGCTTCTTTTCTCTTTATTTTTTTCTTCTTTTGTGGCCACACCCATGGCATATGGAAGTTCCCTGGGCAGGGATCAAATCTGAGCCACAGCTGCAGCAACACTGGATCCTTAACCCACTGAGCTGAGCTGGGGATGGAACCTGCACCTCTGCAGTGACACAAGCCACTTTAGACAAAGGTGGATAAAGGCAGATCCTTAACCTGCTGAGCCACAGCAGGAAGGAACTCCTCTTTTCTCTTTTTTATAAGTATCCTTTAACTGTGTTTTGTCCAGCTATGATTCATCAAAGGAAAATTGTTCCCTCTGTTCCACCTATAATCATTGTTCAAAATTTTAAGTGCCACTAGTCCCCTTGATGTAGACTTATTTATGGATAAAATTTTCTTACACAGAAAAGGTAAAGATGTTTCACAAGCCAGGAAAAGGGATGTTTTCACAGCTTTACAAAATCTGTGGTCATGCAGCAAAAAAAGGCTTGGTACAAATTAGTATACTAGACTATTTCACAAGAAAATATATTCATATAATTTCTTTCTGTTCAATACTTAATTAACATACTATATAGCTGGTTAGCATATTCTCCTAATTAGATTATATACTTTATGGGGATAATCAATGTGTTTACTTCTCTAATCAATACACTTTAAGCATTACTTAAAGTTTCTATTTTCTAACGCTTCCCAGAGGTATAATTATATATATGTAAAATATTTTCTGCAGCTTGGGTCATACAATCATTTACAGTATTTGAGTAATAGAGTGAACCAAATGAAAGTCAACAAATGTTATAATAAACAAGAGCATGACCGGCAGGCTGTGGGCAAGGGAAAAACAGCAACTTTAGTGTAAAAGTTTCTTACACAGCGTTACCAGTTACTAGCCAGGTGTCCATGGACATCTGACCTTGGGCATCTGACCTTGGGTTGTTGTGAGAATTAAAGAAAAATAACATGAAAAGATGACTAACTCCTTTTATAGAATGTAGTGAATGTTTACAAGTGTACCTCACTATGCTGTATTATTGGGGTTTATTTTTTGAAAGACATAATGATTTAAAAAATGTGCTTTACCATCAAGGAATTTTCTAAATAAATGCAAATTCCCAGAGAAAATTCTGGTTTGTTGATGGTTTTGAGTAGAAAAAACCAATTGAGTAAATGTTTAGAAAAATAGGACTCTCAAATATATAGCATTCATTGTATGAAAAACTGTAGTGTGAATACATTAAAAAGAAGCTTGTTTTTAGATAGAGCAAAACTAGTTATCTAGAGTAAAGAATTACCTCAAAATGAATAGATCCTGTCAAAAAAATTAAGAACAATTCAAAAAAATGACAAAAGTGCAAAAAACTAAAATATGAACCATGTCTGAGGGAAATGATTAATTTTAGGGAAAATTCACCTCAGGTTTGAGTTAAAAAAACTTTTTACTACTTAACTGGAATTAAGAATGCACTTTCTACATTGTAAATCTAGTGTTCTATTTTCAATTGATTTATAATATACAGTTAAGATTTTTTAATAGTAGGTTATTTCAAACCTGTTAAAATAGTTTAATAAATATTAATTTCGAGAACATTCACATTTGAGTTTTCATGTAGGAGGGGGAATAATGGTAAAGAAATGCCAGCAGCTCACCTGGTTCCAAAAAGTTTCAGAACCTATAGTCTGCTGTGCTTTATTGAAAAAGTTAAACAAGGAATTCTGTCGTGGCTTAGTGGATTATGAAGCTGGCTAGTATCCATGAGGATATGGGTTCGATCCCTTGCCTCACTCAGTGGGTTAAGGATCTGGAGTTGCTGTGAGCTGTGGTGGTCTAGGTTGTAGACATGGCTCAGATATAGCTTTGCTGTGGCTGCAGTGTGTAGCTCCCCCCCCCCAAAAAAAAGCTAAAAGAATACAAAGAAAAGTCTACATATTTTTTCCCTTACCTCTCAACATGAGGGCTAACCAAGAAGCATCATGAAGTTTGACTAAACTTTAGAGAGTTTTCTTCCTGATTCCATCCTTCTCCCTAACTATCATACCTCCCTTTTCTTAGAGCATTTACTTTAGGACATATCACTGTAAATTATTTCTTTGCCCCTTCGAGATGTAAATCTCCACAAAACAAAAAGTCTCTTTTCAGTTTTACAACCCAGAATGTCTTTCTGAAGGACCTGGAAACCATCTTTAAAAATGTAAATATAAAGAGAGGTAGTACCTTTGCCTTCCAGTTTCCTGAGAGGGTGGAAACTAACTTTGGAGGGCACTTTGTTCCAAGCTGTAAAATGACTTCGTGTCATGAAGATAGCAGACGTTTACTTTTCCTCAAGCTAAGGCCAGCTAGCCAACACAAATGGTCAAGACCACACCCTCCATCCTAGTGCTTCATAAACCCCTAGATTTAGTTGCAGAGAAGTTGAGTTCAGCCTGAGTTCAGGCTTTCCCCTAAAGCAATAGCTCTGAAAAAAAAGTCTTATCTGGCAATATTAAATTGTCCAGTGTAATTTTCGCTTTAAATGGTAGTGCTAAAAACAAAAATAATTCAATATAAGGAGTCAGAAAAAAAAATACTTTTTTTTGTGTGTTCTTTTTAGGGCACACCTGCAGCATATAGAACTTCCTTGGCTAGGGGTTGAATCAGAGCTATAGCTGCTGGTCTACACCACAGCCACAGCAACGCCAGATCCAAGCTGCATCTATGACCTACACCACAGCTCACGGCAATGCCAGATTCTTAACCCACTGAGCAAGGACAGAAATTAAACTTGCATTCTCATGGATACTAGTTGGGTTCATTACTGCTGAGCCACAATGGGAACTCCCCAAAATGTACCATTTTTATGTAGGATATTCAAACATGTCCTCTCTGAAAATGAAATGTCCGAAAAGATATCTGAAGGTATGGAGGGATGTACATATATGGATTACAAAGAAACTGAATATATATATACACATATGATTTAATATCCATATATCCATATATATATATTTATATATATGTATGTATTTGGATGTATGGACTACATAGAAATGAAAGAAATAACAGTGTGAAAAATCCTTGATATGTCATTTGTCTTGGAAAGTCTGAGGAACATCAGGAGATTTTTTTCTCCGTGGAACATCATTATGGATGAGGTCCTTTAAAAGACAGCTTCCTTCTTTCTTGGATGACAAAACTGAGGCTCAGAAGAGTTTAATGACCTCTATAGATAAATGAAGATTTTTCTATTAGGAAAGATTCAATAGTCAATCAAAGTGATTTATATTTTTGAGTTGCATTTTTCTTTAATAAAAAATCCTAAAGGATTATCAACTGGAAAATCCAATAAGTTCACATCATAAAATGTAATCTTTTAAAAGAAATGAGAAAATTTATGAAAATTCTTCAGTGGCTAAATTATAATATAAAGACATCTTTAGGAATGAGAAATTGAAAGCAAACTTCGGATGTTAATTATAACCATTTTGAAATGGTTTCATTTATTGACCAAGATACTTTAGCAAAAAACTCATTCATGAAGTATCTCCTTGAAAATTCCTTCAATAATATTGAGCATAAAATACATGTAAAATAGAGAAGGGATTCAGATAGTAATGAAAGACTGCATATTTCAAATATAGCAATGGTAGAAGGTAGTATATAATTCTGGCTCTGCCACTTATAAAGTAAGTGACTTTGGGCAAGTTTTAAATTCTTTAAGCTCTAATGTCATCATTTATAAAATAAGGATATTGGTATATAACTCACAGGGCTGTTATAGGATTAAATGAAATAATGTATGCAAACTACTTGGTATAGCTTTCAAAATGTGTGTAATTGTCATCAATATTTTTATACTGTTACTAAATGTGCAGTGTAAAAAATGCCAGCAAGTGTCATCAATAGTATTTTTATACTGTTATTAAATTGACTGCAAAACTCCTGGACTTAATTTGTTTTAGTATGTTTTTAATATTGAAAGTTTAAAAAGCATCCAAAAATAGAGAAAACATTATAATAAACTATTCGTGTTTCTATATTCAACCCCTATCTTTTCCTCCCCAGCGATGGATTATGAGAAAATGAATTTCAATCATCCTGCCATTTAATTCATAAGTATTTCAGAATGTGTCTCTAAAAGATCAGGACTTTTAAAAAATAAGATATTCTATATGTCATTCTCACAGCTAAAACATTAACAATAATTCCTTAATGTTAAATTCTAATCAATATTCAGATTTTTCTGATTATCTCAAAATTTGTTTCAATTTGTTTATTTGTTTTGGAATCGATGCAAATAATATCCACACATTGAAACTAGTTATGCCTTTTTAATCTGTTGTAATCTATAACCTCTGTTTTTCTTTTTGTCTCTCAGTCTTATTTAAGATTTCAGACCATTTTAAATTTGAAATTCAAGACTAAATAGCGTTAGCATTCTATCCTGTTCTACCCATTGCAACTGCTGGCATGATGTCTCTCAGTAAAGGAAATGAGTAATTAATTCGTCTGTAGGCCTTGATAGAGATGAGAGAGATGGCAAAAGACTTTTAGTTCAATAGATGGGAAGCACTCAAGAGAGGGGGCGTGGTCCTGACAAGGCAGTTTGGAGTGGGGGTGAAGCAGTCAGTCAGACTTAGCAGCAAAATCAATAAAGGCAAATTGTTTGCAGCTGCTCACAGAGTTCTTCTTGATAAACAAGATTTTGCCATTAGAGATTACAGAATAAGAGGCTGCTACAAAATAGTCCACAGTTCTCACCAGATAATCCCAAATGAGGTAATCATTTCACTTGCACCCTCTGATCCTATCATGTTTAAACCTTTAAAAAGAATTTCCTGGTGTATAGCAATGATTGAAGTCACTTTCCAAAACTTCTCGTATATATTGTATCCTATTTTCACTTTTTGTTCCGGTAATAAAGCAATAGAAATAAAATCAATAGGGAAGGAACAATGATG
Organism: Sus scrofa; assembly: GCF_054392235.1. Classification (NCBI taxonomy): domain Eukaryota; kingdom Metazoa; phylum Chordata; class Mammalia; order Artiodactyla; family Suidae; genus Sus; species Sus scrofa. The sequence goes on from NC_139393.1 coordinate 31,823,099, forward strand.
TTCATGCACAGATGTTAACTGCAAGAACTGTAAAAAGTAAATATTTTAATCCATGGGAATGTAATTGTACGAACATGTCCTTTCCAGAAAATCATTTTGGATAGCTGGGAGAACTCAGCGCATTTTGGAGGATGTGACTAAATTTAGCCAAAATACTAATATTTCAAGGAAGAAGGCAGAAGTGTGCAGACTATGTGAACTGAATGAGAATTTCTAAGTTAATGTGCAGGGGTAAACTCGAGTTCCCAACACCCAGAAGAACAAATAATCCTGAGGTGAAAAATTGTAAAGGAATTAGAAGCATTATGAAAGTCTGAAGATTAAGCAATTGGGAAGACTAATGACAAAAGCCACAAAGACAAATACTCACCCAAGGAGGGTGCAACAGTGTGCTATGGGCTAAATATACCATAGAGATATCAGAAAACATCTGGTTCTGACAATGACTATTGTGTGTACTTGGGCAAATCATTAGATTTCTCTGAGGCAATCTTCCATTTCTCCCTTGGGGAAATGAAGAAAAAAAAATCTAGCTGGAAGAGGTATTGTAAATGGCAAATTATAAAATATATGTAAGTGATTGATCATGATGCTTATCACTTGGTGATGTTTACAAAAGGGTGACAAGTATTCTTCACATACACTATGAGACTCTCCAGATTGTAAGGCACTTAAAGCTCAGCTGCTCTAATCACAATGCTTGAAATTTGAAAATGGAAGCCATCATTAATATTATTATTATTTTTAAACCTCTGTGACTTCCCTGCCAAGGATTCATTCAGTTGATAATTATATGCTTCTAATGATGGAGAGTCCATTTCCTCTTGAGCCAAAGTGCTTTCAAATACACGTAGTCACTTCTTGTGAAATTGGAGTTTGCTTCTGTTACAATATGAGTTAGGAACTGCTTTTGCTTTCCTGCTAAGCATATTAAATTAGAATACAAATCATTGCTGTTTGGTAGGCTGGATCATATATTTTTGTTGAAGGAGGTGGAGACAAGTGCATTTTAAAATCATAACCAGCGCAGTGTCTAATATATAATATGTCCTCCTTAAATGTTTGTTATTGGTGATAATGATGATAATGAATCTACTTCTGATCTTTGTGCTTACACATTTTGAAGCTATTTTCAAGTTTTGTATAAAATTTTCTTCTTGTTGTGTCTTCAAAATATACAGCTGGTCTCCATTATCTCAGACATGCCTCTGTGGCATGTGTGTTTTATATTATTGCTCATTTGTTTCTTTCTCTGCCTACTCATCTGTTTTCCTGGCAGTGACTTTTAGCCTCCTCATTTGTCTAAGTAAGTATTGTCCTTGGCTACTTCCCTTCCATCATTTCTATTGTTTCTTGCTTTCTGGTCACTTTGTTTGATGGCATCTGTGCAATACTTCGCACTCATTAATATCCTCCACAAGTTGCTTAATAATAGAGGAACCCTGTTGAGTCTCTGCACAGTTAAGAAGTCTGTCCAGTTTTTGATAAAAGCCTGTACACAGATTATTCTTAAGAAATTTTCAGAAGTTAATGACAGGGAAATAAAGGCAGATGCAACCACTCAGTAATTTCTTTGATATGTGGTGTGTATGTGTGTGTGTTTGTGTGTGTGTGTGAGAGTAAGAGAGAGAAAGAGAGAGAGAGAGATTTAACTCATTTACTGAAAAAAAAGCACTACATTGACAAATTATTCTTATGAGTAGGTCATCTAACTATAACTAATTCTTAAAAGTATTTTGTTAAAACATTCCAATGATAATTATTATTGGAGAAAACTTTAATTAACTTTAAGCTTAATTATGCAAAATGGTTAGTCTCTTTATTGTATATTGTGTGCATGCATAATATATTTCAAATCAAATATCTTTCATTTTACAAGGCATGTAAATACTTTGATCACCTCAGTGATAAGAATGTTCTAAAACAGACATTTACTTCTTACTTAATGCTTAGTTCTAAAGGGATAAAGATAGTAATTCAACATGGCATCATTCAAGATGACCAACTTATCTAATTACTCTTTGACCTCCAAGATGCAGGCCAGCTATTCTCTCTTTGTCTATAGATGCTGGTGGCTCTCTTATTCTAGAGACTTCTATGGGAGAGGCTATTTAAAACCAAGTGCTCGCATACTACAGAGTTTCTGCAATAGTTATAACTTGTGGAGTAGAAAGATCATTTGTAGTTCAATCAAGATTTCTGCTAATGCAGTGGGTGATAGGTACATGAAGAACATGTCAGTTAATATTAAGAATGACATAAAGAGTGTGTTCACCCAAAAGTTGAAGTCAGAGCACAAAGGATAACATAAAATCCTTTCATATGGAAATGCAACTCCACAGCTGGAACCCTGGTGGGAGGCCAGGGGTTTTACTTCACCCTCCACTTCCCTGGGGTGAAATGAAGTGTGAAAAGAGCTCTAGGTTCACTCTGGTTTTCCTCCTGTGAAAATGGTAGCTATTCTCTAAATCTTCAAATGTCTCTCTTGTTCAGACAAGAACAAAAATTTCATTTTTCTTAAATTTTCTGTCTCGAAAGAGTGCCTGGTTACTTTGAAAATCTTAAGTAATTCCTTCTATCTTCCTTTCTCCTTTATTTTAAACTTTTTACATTTATATTTCACTTTATTTTTCTGAGCATTTTAGGTAATAGTAAAAGACAGTGCTTTTAGGAACATCAAAAGATGTTCAAATATGTACAAACTATTTCATTGTTGAAATAATGAAAGTGGCTCCATCATATCTTCATTATTCCCAAACACATGTACATATGTACCAAAGACTCATTGAGTACAAATAGCTGGACAAGTGAACTTTATCCCAAGGATACTACTGACATTTCAATTGAGACTGGTTGCCTAGGAACCAGCTCCCTCTCCTAGACCCTAGCAGTGCTTGTCCTACTAACAGTGATTGAAGTTTATTAGCTCCATTAATTCTGATTTTTGGAGTTTGTACCCAGGGACAGAGGGGGATACTGTCTTTCTAAACCTTTGTTGTCACTGGCAAAGATCACACTCAACAAGTACTGCACACTAATTCTGTGGAATTTTTACAAATCAGCTAATCTGCCCAGGATAATGTTTACACAGAGGTCTTTTTGTCTTAATTGGCCATAGATTTTTTTTTTTCTTCTAATTATCATCCCAGTTGAGTGTGGAGGACAATAGACATTAAAAATAAATGTCATTTTATGTGCCTTCCAAGGGTAATAAAGTCATTTAGCCAAATATTCACAGGCCAGATAGGGAAAACACAATGGACTACAGAGAATGTTTGTCCTGTTGGTAATTTTCTGCAAACCTGTCCCCTCCTTTCTCCCTTTCACATCTCTATAATATGTCATTTAATCTAAAATAAACCAGATCTGGGAAGGTGTCTGAGTTTTAGCCAAGGGGAAGTCCTGTTCAGGTTTATTTTACCTGGGGTCTGCATGTAGGAAATATATTTATTTCTAATGGAATCCCAATTTCACAGACAAAAACATGAATACAAATCCTTACTGGAGATGTTCAGCAACCCAACAATTATAAAGCCATGTAAATTACAGTGTTCTCCCAAGCTGTCAAAAGGCTCCGGGAGCTGGTACGGAACAATCTTTTCTAATTTCAATCTGTTTTGCATCATAGATAAATTCCCAGAGCTTCCTGGAATTGCACATGTTTGAGGACACTGAACATTAGAAAAAGTTTAGGTTGGTGTTGCTTATAAAAGTCTTAGAAGGGGAAAGCAACTGTCCATGAATGCCTCCATATTGGGGCTTCTTCAACTGGGGCCAGAGGATTGGATTCAAGAATCCATGTGCTGATACCTACCAAACCCTTTGTAGAATTGTATCGCAATTTTTCTTCAAATGGATTTTTTCCCAAGTATGTTTTTGCTATTCCCTAAAAATACATATTATTTTCAAATGCCTAAACCAGGATTTACAGTGTCATATATAGGAACTAATGCTTATGATTGAAAAATATATGTACAATTTGGGAAATGGAAAATAATAGGAGATATTTTAGGAAGGTATTGTATATTATACAAGATAGATGTGTATGTTTTCATTTTATTTGCACATGGTGAATTTAGTAGCTTTTAAATGAATTTATAATGACTAAAATCTACCTGATATTGACATAGAACTAGCCATAATAACTTTATCTTGATCATTTCCAAAATGAAATAAAGAATAAACTTTTTTGGACATAGAAAATACCAACACAAAGAAATACCTATTTCTGTGAGGTGGACACCAGATACATTTACTCAGAAAATTAGTAATATATGCAGAAAGTATTCTTTATATTGCATGATATGTGAAATAATAATGTAGTATAGTTAGTATGTTTTCTTGACCAGAACAAAAAATTTAAATATTAGCGTGGGCATTAATTTCTAGACTGTGAGGCTGTTAACTGAACTTTCTTCTATCTAATCATTATGAATCATCTACAGTGCATGGTTTTACACTTCCTGTTGCACAGTCTTGAAATGAAATGCAAGAGAAATAGCCTGAGTCATAATGAACATTTCCATCCAATCATGAGGCACAATGTTCATCTCTGCCATGAAATATTGAGGCCACAGAACATGCATTAATTATAAGATGATTTTATGTGCCTTTATGATGTGTTTATCCTAAAAGGTTATGGAAACAAAAATATTTACAGAAATAATGTCTTCCCAATAAGCCACCTGAGAGAAGAATGTTTAGAAAGTGAAATGATGAAGAATATTAGATTTCAACTTAACTTTAAAATTGCCAAGTAAAGCCACTGTGTTGGATCTTAAGGACACAGGTGTTCCTAAAGAGGTGCAAATGTTCAGAATAAATCTAGAAATATAGCTGAGGCCACTACTTTCAGAAAATAGGAAAATAGTTGAACCTCTCGTGAGTCATTGCCAGATAAATAAAAAGTAATATGTGCTTATTTAGATACATCTAGAAAAGAAATGTCTTTACAGTTTCACAAGTTTTAGAATAACTTAATTATTAAATATGTATTGATCAAAGGCATCAGGAATCCATGCAGAAATGGCTAATTCTAGAGCTGGGACAGGAACAATATAAAATGGTTCTGGAAAAACTTAGAGCACTAGAAAGTAATGTTCAAAAATAAAGGATAGGGGCCTGTCAAAGGGATGAAGGAACAAATCAGAAGGAATTCCTGGTGGCCATCGCTGGGATATTTTAATCAACAAAATCAATAGTTTTGGGGACTTACTGCTATGGCTCAGTGGGTTAAGAATCTTACTAGTATCCATGAGGATGTGGGTTCAATCCCTGGCCTAGCTCAGTGGGTTAAAGATCCAGCATTGCTGCAAGCTTCAGTGTAGGTCACAGATGCAGCTCTGTTCTGGCACTGATGTGGCTGTGGTGTAGGCTGGCAGCTGCAGCTTCGAGTTGACCCCCCCTAGCCTGGGAACTTCCATATGCTGCAGGCGTGGCCCTTAAATATATAGTATTTGTATATAAATCAAGGTATAAAATACACATCCAGGAGTTCATATTGATATAAATAATAAGAAGCAAATTAATACATAAATAGAAACAACAGACAAATCTTTCTTCTAGAAGAATTCCAAATGATACATGTAGACATCTCCCCCTTTTAAAAAATAGAGCTTAGATGTCCCCCTGCCACCCTCATGTACTATTTACAGGACATAATGACTCATCTCCAAATAATAGAGTAAGAAAATGGAAAACAGTACCATAGTATGTTTGCAAAGGTGAAATCGAGCAGATGCCACCTTAACTAAGTGATGGAAATTATACCATCAGAGATGTCATGGAGATGTCCTGATAGGACAGATGCGAAGGGAGCTTCTTCTCTGTGGGGTAATGTCTAAATTCGGAAAACCCCAGTCAAATCACAAAATAAACATCAGACCAACCAAATGTGAGGGATGTTTTTGACCAGTATTTTTCAAAATTGTCAAGGTTATTAAGAAAAAAAGGCTTAAATCAAGGAAAGTCTGAGAGACTCACAGACCAGCAGAGTCTAAAGAAACACAATAATTGAATGTAATGTGGATCCTGAAACAGAAAAAAGACATTAATAGAAAAACTGGTGAAATTTGTATAAATTCTGCAGGTTGGTTAATGTAATGTATTAATATTGTAAATCTGAGAGAGTACTAGAGTAGAACTCTTTCAGAGCTGTTACTCTATACCACCCACCCCGTGCCAGAAAAGTGCTTCTCCTTTTTCTACCTTTCAAACACACACTGGACTGCTTTACGTCAAATTACTGTCTCTCTGTGAAGTTCATACTTCTCAAAAACAATGACGTTCTCTCCCTGTTCTCACTGCATGTATATATACAACTCTATTTTAGAATGTCCTATACAGTTATAAGCACATGCCTATATGCTTCTCTCTCCCATTAGAAAGTAGGCTGATTGACTCCAGGACCCTGTGGTATTAATCTCACTTTTCCACTGGAGCTTACAAAGTGCTCCAGGTGATTATTTAAGGGTTTTGAATAAATGACACTTACAACAGAAAATGCATATGTTCCTTCTTATTGGTCTCCACATGCAAAGAAAAATTGGTCACTTCTGGCAATTATATATGTCAACTACTATTGCTACTTTTTATCTGAAGTACTCAGAAAGGATTTGTTGCCTTCTGGAAAGTTTTCAATTGCACAATTGCCACAGTTAAAACTTGCAAGAGTCAAGTGCCACTACCCTGCCACTTGGCTGAATATGGCATTTATAGAAAGAAAATGTTTGCAGGTTGCGGGGTAATAGTGTGAAATAATGAATATATTTTTACTTGGAGCATTTTTTCCTCCAATCATAACATGCAAATATGTTTTTTTCATTTCCAAATATACTCAGAATTTATTTTCTATTCAGGGAATTCTATCTCTCCACTCCACAACATTTAGAATTTAAATTTGGTAGCTTGGGGTTGAAAATTGTACCTGCTTAAGACAGGTAAAATTGGAGTAGTCACATTCATACCTCTGAGCACATCAGAAGGTGCAAAGCTTATTCCTCCACCACACACTGCAGACTTTATTATTTCTCCAGTGAAATCTACAAACATAATGAAATTGAACATCTAAAGGTGGATAGGTACCTTGAAGACACTTCACAAATTCTCACACCAAGGGAACAAAGAAAGCATATAAGGAAAAGACAGAAATATGTATGTATATACATATATGTCCATACGAGTGAAAGATGTATATATACACATGCATTGAAATACAAATATGTATACATATATATAAAACTAAATTGGACACTACTGAGAAGGAAGAAATAATAAGACTGGAGAATTGTAGCATACTGAAACTGGGAATTCCTTCTTTACTCTGTACCCTGAGCAAAGGATTTGATGTGCATATTTCTCGGTTGAAAAAAGTAATTTGACTTTTATTATAACAGCAGAAGTGTTATATAATCATCAAATTCATAAGTAATCCACATGTAGAAAATATATCTCAATCGATATTAAAATAATGAGCATCAATTCTAAAAGTGCAATTTAGCATTGAGCTTCATTTTCTTAAACATTTCAGACTTTTGCCTAAATGATGTAGGTAGTTTTGAACTTCTACTTTTTTACCGTATGGACATTACTTAAATCCATGTAGAAATTCTCTAGTCTCCTTAAATGCAAGAGAAATTTAGGATGAAGTTAGAAAATAAGTCATGTAGTGGAAATCTATGTGTAGAGGATATGAACACCCCGTTTTCAGAAGATTATAGGTAGCTGAACAGGAAAAGACACTGATTGCTAAAAAATGGTCACTTAACCAGTTTTGGACATACACTAATTACTAGTTGAGGAAGGCTTTATCTACCAGGTCTGCTTATAAAACATTTTCTGCCTAAATATTATCTAGGTAATCCTGCATTATTTTTAATCTCTATACTCTTTTATCACCTATGTGTTCCTACAAAAATTTTGAATCTCCTGTGGTTCCTATTGACTTTATATTAAGATCCACCAGATGGAAGCACAGCAGTGTCATGTATAAAGAACTCTGTCATAAATACTTTTATTTATGTATAAATAAAAAACTCGTGGAGACAATAGGACAATGTCATGATAGAGTCCTTTATTTCAGAGATAAAACCATCAATTGAAACAATCTATTCAAAGGCCTGCCTGAAGAAAATGTGTGACAATTCTATGGACATTAAAAATATTGGTATTATGTTAGCTGGGATAAAATTTCTAAGGAAGACCCCTTTACCTGTTACTGTTCATATGATCTAAAAAGACAATGTTCTCAGAGTATCAAATAAATTGTCATTTACTGCAATACATTTTCTATGCATTTGAGGAGAGGATGGCCTTAAAAATAATTCACGAAGACAAAGGTGGTGAATAATCAAGGATAAATGTGTATTAACTTGGTGTGAGAATTATCTATGATGATAAAGCATGAGCCAAAAGATTAAAAATGAGTAATCAAGAATATAGACAGGACAAAAAAAAAAAAAAAAAAAAGATGGCCTGAATTTCAATTGGTAGGAAAGTGCAAAACTGTGATATAATAAAGTTGTGGTGCCAAGCATTAGGTATATTCCAACTTCTTTCCAGAAATTTAAAAATCAAAGGTGTCAGATTTAATTCAAATATATCAGAAAACAGTGGGCAAATTATATAAAATAGCTTTGAAATTAAACCCAAGTGCATAAAGCTGACCCTAGGTAAATTTGAAAACTAGAATACTTTCTGTAATTCCACACTAATGCCAATATTTTAATCTTCTTACAGTACCTATAATCAATACTAAATTGGCTAAAAAATCATTTCCCATTATATGGTAGGTTAGGTTTTCACATTACTTAGATCACATCTTATTAAAAGAATCTTCCTAAAGAGAGTAATATCAATCCCTAAAACATGAACCCCTAATGATAGACTGGCAGGTATTACCCCAAAAGAGTAAGAAAACTGTTTTAAGATATTACAATTTTGAGAAAACTCAAGCTCTAAAATTTTATTTCACTTAAACATGTTTTGAATTCTCAGGTACTCAGATAGCAAACAAAAGGAAAAAGAGTCTCGAGTTCCTGTCGTGGCTCAGCGATTAATGAACTCAATGAGTATCCATGCGGTTGCGGTTCAATCCCTGACCTCTCTCGGTGGGTTAAGGATCCAGCATTGCTGTGAGCTGTGGTATAGGCTGCAGATGAAGCCTGGATCTAGAGTTGTTGTGGCTGTGGTGTAAGCCAGCAGCTGCAGCTCCGATTAGACCCCTAGGCTGGGAACATCCATATGCTGCGGCTGTGGCCCTGAAAAGCATTTCACAAGTTGATTAACACCTGATCCTCACTTTAAGATCTGTGGTTTAATCATGAACCAGTATGGGAGTCACTTTCAATTCTCAATCTTAGAAAGAAGCAAAAACACTGCCTAAGTATAATTCAAGATTTTGATGAGTAGCTTGATGTTCTATGTAATTTTTAAATTCTTTTTACTCTTGTTTGTTCAGTTTTTACTATTTCTTGATTAATATATGGCTTCTAATCCAAGATTCCACTATCTATGACAACTGATCATAGACTTTGTTTTCTTGTACACTGCTGGGACAGAAGAATTTGGCTGTTCAGTTATACTCAGAGCGTAAGCTGTAAAATACCAACGTTGAGTTATGCTTTTCTGTTTTGGAATCATGAGGTCTTAACCGTCCATGGCATTGGTATTGAGCTTCCTGAGAATCTTCCCAAGTATTCAAGAAAAGTGATTATTTTAAGTTATTGTTCTATTTAAAGGTAAAGTCTCAAGGTAGATGTAGGTTTATTCATTTTAATATTAATCTATAAAAATAGATTTAATTTAAGGAAATAATTATTGTTACATATACAGATGATTTAAAATGTGTGTACATGTAAGTACAGAACAAAGTATGTGTACATTTTAATACACTGGAGAACTGAAGATGTATGTGTATATATACATACATATGTTATATATTATCTATATAATTACATATCATTTCTCAAACTAGAGATAAGCACTACTATTATGTTGATGAATGACTAAAAATATAGCCAAACATGCACATAGACACACATTCATTCACCAACACACTTAGATGTATAGATACTGATGAGATTTTGGTCATAGAAATGCTGCAACTCATTATGGTCTATGGAATGAGCTCCAAACAGAGAGGAAAGCACACTTCAGTTATTAAAAAATAGTTAATGTTCTTCTGGACAATTTTCAGCTGCATATGTTTCATTGAATTGAAATATTATTTTCAAAAGGCTAGTCTCCAGAGAGGGATTGAGACTTTGTTTCTTAAGGGAAAATTTTTATCATTATTGACCTGCTGTTGGAGAAAGACCAGGTAAAGGAAAATAAATGAAAAGTGTTACATGGCCTGCTTTTACTTTGCTTATAAGAACTGTTTTTTCTGGGGATCAATGTTTGCACCTTGTAGTATTATGACTTTCATGTTGTCTTTGCAATATGGGTCAGGCAATCAATGTAACACTGAAATTTTTCCACCACCCTTCAGTTGGCCATGACCATGCACTCTTTAATTTTCAATTTGAATTTGGATTTGTTCCAGAGACCCCTTAAAGAAATTGATTCCTGACTGTAAGTGGCTTACACCGTTCCTGATATTTGGAACTGATGTTGTGGCAACTACATATAGTTGGAGTCAAAACCTCATGTTATCTTTGCCAGATGCTAACTTTCTGTGGAGGAAAGTCTTTCTTTGCCCTTTAGTGAATTATATCATTTCCTTTTTTTATATCCTAATTTTCATCGAACTGATGTTAATAAAGTAAGAGTTGTTGATCATAAACTTTGGTTACAACAGGTTATCCTCAGTTTTCTTTCCCAATTTCATATATTTATATTCTTAAATATTACTTGGTTTCTTTTTCTATGTCACTGGAGTTTGGCAATATATTTACCAACAATAGGCAACTAGGAACTGAAGAATCTTTGAGATTATGGTCAGTTACTGTTGTAAAAATAAATCATTCACCCAGATTGATGGATTTTTTACATAGATATTTTAGTCATATATAATTTTTCCTTTGAGAATTTTTTATAATAAGTTACACATAAATCAATTTTTAGTCCTTAACTGAAAATATAAATAGTATTTCAGAATTTTGTGGTGTCCTGGGTTATCAAAGAGCCATTAATCATTTCTGAATAATTTCTAAATAGGTTGAAAGTAATGGATATGGTTTTGAGTTTCACCTAATTTTATGATACTTTGGATATATATTTTTTTCTTTCCAAAATCACTTTTTTTACTAATAAAAATTGGAAAATTAAATCAATATATAGTACAAAATATATTTAAATTCATATTTAAAGCATGCTCATATACATTTCTGTTAAGAATGTAAACTGATTCACATAAACCTTTAGAGAATCATGCACACAATATGAGAAAAATTAAAATGTTCAGAATTTTGAAAATTATTTATGACTTTCCCTGTTCAATATTAATTATTGAGTTAGGTTGCGTTACAACTATAGGTTTATTCATTAGCATAGTTTTAATTTCCTAATTTGGTAAATTTACTACAATGGTAATATCTTACTACTTTATATATAATATATATAATGTCAACTCTATATAAGATATATGATGAGTCAACTTAGTTTTAAACTTAAATAAAATATACTCAATATACCATGTATATTATAGCAAGGTTCCAATGTTTTTTTTTTTGTTTGTTTGTTTGTTTTTTTTTGTCTTTTCAGTGCATTTGTTTTATTTCATTGTTTGGCACTAACAATTGCAATCAAGCAGATCAAAAATTCCCCATGTCTAAGCCACTTATTGATAGTTATATCACATATGTGGTATAAGTGAGGGTGAATGTATGGTTAAGAGAAGAAAATGGAAAAGCTATCAAACATTGTGTGTCTCGGACCACAAAGCCCAAATGCACCTACACAATTACCCAGTTAACTTGGAAGTGAATGGGCCATTGTGGGCAACAGACACCCATCTGTTCTAATCCTCTTCTTTTCAGTGGGTCATTCTCCATTTACTTCAGTTGTTATCACTAACACTTCAAGCAGGCAATGTTAAAACTCTTATCCTCTGATCTTTCTTTTCTCCTAATTGGTAAGGAATTCATTTTCTTTAACCTCTATTTATAAACTCCTTCATGTTTAATTGGTTGCTAACCCTATCATTAAAAGGAAGAAGTAAACCAACTAACATTTTCGGAGATTTCTTTTATTCAACCAAATGAGAAAAGTAAAAATGGAAATACTAAGTAAAAACAGTATTTTTATCATAGCTTAAAATAGCCATTGTAATTGTAATAGTCTATATTAATGAGAGAAATAAAGAGACAAACTCTTATTTAAGCACAGATTATCATTTAAAAATTATTTTATAATTATTTACTGCTAAAAGCATTTTAGGTTGAATTATTTCAGCTGGGCAACTATTCTTCTTAGTTTCCTTTCTTCCTAACACTAGGCAAGTGTCTATATTTGTTAATAAAATAATTGTTTTTCAATCTCGCTGAAGAGAGGAATTAGAAGTTATTAAGAATTTTACTAAAGCAACTGCTTGTGAGAATTGCGTAAGTCACAGGGAAACAAGCCTCAGGTTTTGATACACAGGTTAATTTTCTAATGCTCTTCAAAGGTCATTAGGCCCTGGAACTAATAGTCCCTTTCAATGACCTTTTAATAACCTCCTTTAATAACATAACAAAGAATGTATCAAGGCTACCTGCAGGGGAGCCATCACCAGCCAGAACACAATGGGTCCTTACTCCTGGCTAAGATTCTTAAGTGCTGGTATTCACAGGCCTCTTTCCTTTTTCTCAAAAGGGCCACAAAAAAGGACCCATCATGTTCTTGAGAGAATTTAAACTTATCATATTGATAAAAGTAGAGTTGTTTTGTTTTGTTTTGTTTTGTTTTTTGCCCATGGGGCATGCTAAAGTTCTTGGCAGGGATCAAACCTACACCAGAGCAGTGACTTGAGCCGCTGCAGTGACAGTGCTGGATCCTTAACCTGCTTCCCCGCAAGGAACTCCCAAAACTGGGCTTTCTTTAAAAAGATGTAGTAGAAGCAATAAAAATATAAATCATTCCATATTTTTACATACGCGTCTCTTCATTGATCTAAAGGTACTTACTGAATGCCCGTAAGGCATTGGACTAGCTATGTTTTAAAGACGAAATAGGAGTTCCTGCTGTGGCTCAGTGGTAATGAACCCAACTAATATCCATGAGGATGTAGGTTTGATCCCTGACCTCACTCAGTGGGTTAAAGACCCAGTATTGCCCTGAGCTATGGTGTAGGTCGAAGACTCAGCTCAATTCCTGCATTGCTGTGGCTATGATGTAGGCCAGTGGCTACAGTTCCAATTCTACCCTTAGCTTGGGAACTTCCATATACCCCAGGTGCATCCCTAAAAAGCAAAAAAGTAAAAATAAAAACAGAGATGAAATAAGAGAAGAGACAAAATATATGTCCAAAAGGAGCTTACATGTATAAAAGAGAAGATAAAACAAGAAAAAAATGGAAAACTAAGTGATTAAAAAGAATAATGTAGCCAAGTTAGTTATGACAGGAACTTAAATAATACCTGCCTAGCTTTACATTAATAAAAAAATTAACTGAAGGGATATCCTTAGCCAGTATCTTGATGAAATTATCTTGTTTCATATAATCCTATATAAGCTAGGTAATATGACTAAAGAGATAAGAAAACAGACTCAGAAAAAGAAATTTAACCAAGACCATGTAGCTAGTGCATATGACATCTCAGTCAAACCAGCGTTAATTTAATTCTAGAGTCTATTCTCACTCTAAATTCCAATGATAATTAATTTGAATCTAGAAAGTTAAGTATGCGTTTGACAGATAAACAAAGTAAAGAAGAAATATTGGTTTTAATCCACTGAATTTTTTCAACTAATATTTTATAATCCCGTGAAACTGACGTGTGCATTTCTCTTGCAAAATTGGTGATGGTGATACTAATATCAAAACCTTATATTAACAACTCTGTTATACAAAGACTTTATATATGTGAAATCATGTATTTCTCATTAACACCATGAGGGCAGAGTGTTCAGGCCATTGCACACTGAAGAAACAGACATGTTAAATACTGTGTTTTGAGACACACAGTAAAGCTGAAATGTGTGGTACACTCTAAGTCCATATTCATAACAGCTATGCAATCCTGCTTCTTTCAGAAAGTTACAGGCTATACTAAACAGTTTGAGGTTTGAGCAATGGGTGAACCACTAGAGGGTTCAATTGAGAGATTTTTTTTCTTTTCATGAATAGAAACCAGAATTATCAAGAATGGACAGGTTTGTGTGACCACCTCCTAAACACTGAAAGCATCCTCTGTATTTATTTAAAATGACACTTTTCAGTCTACTACATGATTACATGCTTATTTTACTGTGACCTCTTTCCTTCCGCTACCACACTCACCACTTCTCAGGCTGCAGCTCCCGGATGGCTAGAACTCCGTTTTGTTATTTGATCCTCAGCATCTGGTTTTTCCTCAGACACTATGTTTATCCTGAGGAAAACTAGTTAGGAGTCCTAGAAAAGTTCGAAAAAGAGATAATGAGGTCCTGCACCATTGTTATGCCAAAGGGGATGGGAATCAGGAGCATATTGCTGAGATAGTCAGAACGTAATAATTAGCTATGTATGGGTTGAAAGAGGGAATTATTTAAGATGATTGACAAATATCTGGATGATGGGGATTATAGAGGAGGTAGAATCATTCACAAAGAGAAGGATTTCAAGAATTAATTTCAGGGATTTTAAATGTTAGGAAGTTGGGGGTTCAGGCTAGATTTGGAAAGGTGGTGAAGTGGGTGTTTTCCTCATAGATCTTTCATGGCAACTATGAATATAATTTTGCTGTTAGTTGTATAATTGTACCACCGATATATTATTTTCCTGTACAAAAATATATTGTCAGTCTTTCCAACTTGATAAGTCTGTCAACCAGGAAAGACACTTCTTTTCATTTCCAGCCTCCACTTTTCCTATTGTGAAAAAGATGGATAACTTATTTGAGTAAGAGTTATAGATAAGAGGTTTTTGACTGACGTTATACAGAAATAGCAAATATTTAGAACTGAGGATGTGTTTCTAAAATACAGGTTAATTTCATCTTGACCAAGAAGACATGACGTTTTTCTAAATGAGATTATTTTTCAGTTGGACCTCATATTATTAATTCTACTACTTATAATTGTATTTAATCCAACTTACAAGAAGACTACTTATCATTTCCCACTAGAATACAGACAGTAGGGCAACTTGTTATGAATAAATATTTATCTCTTAACCCATGCATATTATATTTTATATATTCAATAAATATTTATATATGAAAGAAAATTTTAATGTTTGATTTTTATGTTAATTGTCCAAATCAATATTTATGAATTAAATATATATTTCACATAAAAATGTTCTGTTTTTCTGTATAGTATAAGAATGCTGTTTTCTGGTTTGATTTGTTTTTAGTCATGTTTTCCTGAGAATGTAATTTGAGATGAAATGGCATTCCATTCAATTCGTTATGTTAATGAGCACTCAATAGATCTTACTTTTTAAAAGAAAATACACATAGACGTAAAAAAAAATGTTTGGGGTATAAGAGTTTTATTTGTTATTTTAAAAGATATCAGTTGTCCAGAAGGCGCTAAATACCAAAGCTGAGGGATTCAGATTTGGTGTTATCACTTATCATTTGTTATCATGATTCCTATCAAAAATACATCCATTCCAGAGAGAAGCTGTGAGTTGGAATTCCCTCACAATTTTATGGCAATATGCCAGCGGTGGGGTTTATGGTAAGTGTGTGTCTGAGCCTTTCCTACCTATTTCAGTGTGAATATTTTCTCAGTCACCTTATGTGTAGGAGTCGCTCAGCTAGTGCCTGAGTTTCTCTCAGGGGGAATTGTGTAGAGCTCTGTGTGTAGCTGTATATGTCTTGCTGTGTGTACCTTTGTACACTGTTGATGGGAATGTAAATTGTCCAGCCACTATGCAAAACAGTATGGAGTTTCCTCAGAAAATTAAAAATGGAGCCCAATCTCATTTACGAAAACATCATGTCTTCTAGTTAACCCAAAGGAATAAAATAAGGATCTCCTGGAGGAAATATATGCAAACCATGCTTATTATAGCATTATTCATAATAGCCAAGGTAGTAAAACAAACTGTCCATCAAGAGATGAATTTATAAATAAATAAATGGAATATGCTATAGCCCTAAAAAAGAAATGTATCCTATTATTTGAGATGATATGAGTGAAATTGGAGGGCATTATTCTAAGTGAAATAAGCCAACAGAGAAAGACAAATAATGCATGCATCACTTATAGGTGGAATCTTAAAAAAAAAAAAAAGGCAAACTCATAAAAATAGAGAGTAGAATAGTGATTGTCAGGGTTGGAAGGTGGGTAAAATAGGGAGAGTTTGGTAAAAGCCTATAAATTTTCAGTAATGAGTTGAATAAGATCTGATGATCTTAAATACAACATGATAATGTTGTATTGTGCACTTGAAATTTGCTGAGAGTAGAATTTAAGTGTTATAAAAAAAGAAAATGTAAATATGTGAGGTAATGGATGTGTTAATTAGCTAGATAGTAGAATTCTTTCATAATGTCTATATCTATCAAATCATCAGGACATGCACTTTTAATATGTAACAATTTTGTCAATTATACCTCAGTGAAGCTGAAACAAAATAAAACCTATTACAAAGCAAATATAAATCAATTTCTAATATTAATTTAGGTTATTTTTTCAGGATATGTGGCACACAAGAATGGCCACTAAAGTGTTTTCTGGATTTCCTGGAAGGAATGGAAGAATTAAATTTAAAAATTGGCAAATGTTTATAAGTGCTATTTTTGGATCTCACCAAAATTGGACAATTCAATCATATCTTTTGTGTGGAGTATTTTCACGAACATGCAAAGCTAATAGTTCGATTTTCATTCTTACATGGTTGAATGTGTTCCTTGACTTTAAAATTTGGCTGATAACCATTCAGCCTGATTCGATTAGTCTTTTTTTCCTTTCATTGCAGCTCCTTACTGCAAGCTTGAAAAGGACCTAGCCTGTAGCCAAGAGTTAGCCAATCCATTACCAGCCCCTTTCTTTGAATTAGTTTCTTTTAGCATTTTTTTCAAATCTCTGAGAGTGCATTTTCAGATAAAGAGGTGTCTTCTTCATTGTGTGTGCACTCATGTACATGAAAGTATATATGTGTTTCTGTGTGTGCACGCACACATGTGCGTGTGTGCGTGTGTGTGTGTGTGTGAGAGAGAGAGAGAGAGAGAGACCCTCAAGGCAACTCAACCAGTCTGCTCATTTCATAGTATCATTGTGCACCATGCTCAGGTGTTCCCCTTGCTGACAGAATCCAGCCCCAAGTCTTCCCTTCCAATCCCATGTCCCTGTTTCCACTGAGCAGGAGTAACTTCCTGTTATTCATCCACATTCTGGCTTTTCCACCCAGGGGAAAGAATGAAGTAGACCCTCTAGGAAATCACCTTATAGCAATCACCTCAGCACCTTAGAATGACTTTCTGAGAATGTGATCTTCACCTATCTGGACACTCCTGTTACAATTTCAAATTCTTATCACTACACCTCAAATCACTTATCGCTGCTGCATTTTTATTTAGAAGACCATATCACTTTCAAGTATACTATATATAAGAGATGATAGATAGATAAGATGTAAATATAGGTATAGATATAGGTAGATCTATAGCTATGTAATACATCTGTCTATTTGTATATATATGTAATCTATCTGTTTATTTATCTATCTAATCTATTTATCTTTATTCCCCTGACAGTAATGCATTGTTGTTTTGTTTTTGTTTTGTTTCTTCCTTGGTCCCTAACAAGGACCCTTCTGAAAACACAGTGAGATACACACACACACACACACACACACACACACACACATGCACGCACACACACATATATATTTTTTTTCTTACTGTGGTACTTACCCCTGGTACTCTGAAAATTATTCTGCCCCTGATAAGAAAAATCTCATCAAAAGAGTATAACACATTTCTGCTCCTGCCGGGCCTTTAAAAGCCAACCAAAGCTGAAGCTCACACTGAATTCCTCAACCCACTTGGCCACAGAAAGTTCTCCAGTCATTCTGGGCATTGCAGGAATCACCTTTTCTTTGTGATATTCCACCTATTTAGCTTGTAGTCACTCTTTGTTTTTTAATTACTTGATTGAGATGGTTCCATGAACAAAACTGGAGTTTTCAGAGGATAACTAAAAGGCTCAGACAAGTTAAGGGGAAAAAAAAGAATGACTGTAGTTAATTCAGATACTAAAATATGCATGATCCCTTCTTCCTACTAGTTTAGGCACTCTGGGTGACCTGCTTTCCCCTGTAATTTCAGGCTTCCCACAAGGAGTACACAGGGCCGCGGCAGGAGGCCTTTTACATCTCTGGCGTTCTGTGACATCTTTGGCTTTTCTGGGTCTAGAAATATTTCTAATGTTTGCAAACATTGTCTCTGGTGCAGGCTTTGTTCACTTCCAAAGGCCTCGACATTTATTCCGCATTATTATTTTTTTTTAATTGTAGATGAGAGAAGCTTCTCTTTTCTGAGAAGTGGAGAAGGAATGCACCCCGTGATTTTAAAGCTTCTTCTCTGATATTGGCATTTAGCAGTGGTACTACCAGATTGATCCTTTAGAAAAATGCAAGAAAACCACATCCCTGACAGGGGGGAGAACTCTTGCTTGCTGGAATGAGAGCAGCTATGGCGTCTTCTGATCTCATTATTACCAATGAAACTGGTAACCCACTTCTGCAAATTGGCAGATTGAGTAGGGAGTCTGAGAAGCAAAGTGGCAGCCTTTCCTTTATCTGTATTCCAGAGTTAAGAGCAGTTTCAGCTTTTTTTTTTTTTTTTTTCCCTCTCCCAGTATTGTTGTGGTACAGCAGTGAGAAATCACAATGGGAAGAAAAAAAAAAGACAGCTAGCTAATGATGAAAAGTCTCTCTCTCAAGTTACAACAGAGACGAGCCTATACTACACTGGGGAACTTACCTAGAGATGGTTGGAGAGGCTTCCCCAAAATGCAAGATTAAAAATGGCCTTAAATTTTTGGTCATCATTTCTCATCATCTTCAAAATATATTTCTTCTTAAAACTATCAATTAATAGATTATTATCTGACTTTAATATTTGAGAAGCCCTAAAAATGCATCAGTTATGTTTCTTTAAAAAAATATCTTTTTTTCTTCTTTCTATGTTTGGTTCAACTGTCATAGCATTGAATGGTGGGGAAAGTAAAAGCTTCAGAAATGCAGGGGGTTTTTTTTGTTTGTTTTTAAGTATAGAAATTCAATCTAGTCACTTTTCACTTGACTCGTTTATAATGATGACCAAATAAGTGAATTTTGTTACAGTGTTTACTCTCTTTCGGGGCAACAAAAATTAAAGCATACTTGTGTACCCCTTGCAAACTTCAGAGCACATGTTGACTTATGGTCAACACCTATGGTGACTATCAGCACATACATGAGTGTGCAGTTTCCCAGCTCTTTACATCATCTTTAAGTTAGATTTCTTACATCCAGGCTGGCTATCCTGCTGAAGGATTTGCATCGGCTGTCATTCTTCTGACACACAGACACCAGTCTCCAGCACTCAGAAAGCTCCTTTTCAATTTATTTATTTTTTTCCTTGACATAACAACCAGGAATGAAAGATCAGAATGTCTTTTTCCTGGGTTAGCAGTTCATGGAACCAATGTGACTTCTCTGGTTGGAGGGCAGGCTGAAACACAGCACTTTACAAAAGCAAATCCAGTTGTTTCAACCTAACAGAATGTTGAATCTGGCCTGACATCTCAGACATAACATTTGCTTCTTCCTGTTCCCCATGCCATGGCCTCTCCCTGCCTTTCCCACACCATCATCCACTCTTCGGTTCATCACCGAATTTCAGCTACACACCGTCTCTATCTCCACCTTGAACACAGTAAGGCCATTTTTGTCTCTAGATCTTTGCATTTTCTTTTCCTTTCTTTTTGATGCTTCTCTCAGATCTTTGTATGATTGCTCCCACCTTGCAGGTGAGAATTCAGGGTTTACCTTTCCTGAGCACATCAGGTAAACAAGCCTCTTGTTGTAGACACAGTCACATGTGATTCTGTTACATTTCCTTGGTGGATCTAGTTGGGATCTTATCATGTGTACATATTTGCATTTCTATTCCTGATTATCTTTCTTTATTTCAGTGAGAAAAGAAATGTGTTCTCTTTGTAAACCACAATATACCCACTGGCTGTAACAGCTTGGGTGTTTTAGGACATAATCAAGGCATTAATTCCTTGATTGAAATATGGTAAAGCTAAATAAAAAACAAAAGTTGGATCATGCTGCCTATAATTACCAAATGGTAAAGCATGATTATTCACATCGAATCATTTTAAATATAAAATAATGCAAAAGGCATTAATACAAATTATAATTTTATAAAAGCAATCTGAAGATATCTTCAGTAGGATAGCTGTTCAGACTCCAAGGCTTATTGTCTTTATTTACTAGTTGAAGACTTCTTAAGGCCTTCATCCTAATATGTATCAAAGGTATGGACAGAATCTCCTTATACAATACTTGGTAAGACATTACTGTATGCCTACCCTTGTTCTCTTTACATTTATTGGGAAAATTAATGAGACTATAGCTGATCTTGTGTTTTTGTTACCCTTTGGAGATGATTTTCATAATGTTATTTAGGTGCTACAATATTTGGGTATCTACAGATGAAGGTTTTTCTTAGTAAAGATAGAATTTCAGAGTCTATTTTAAAAACATCATGCATGGTACATTCTATTCTGTTCTTTTGTTTTATTAAAATAATAGAAAAATTGTAATAGGTATATATTATTTAACTAAGAAGTAGAAGACATGAGTCCAGAGATAAAACCATTTCTAAATTCACAAAAGCGAGTCAGTTGTGGGGACACACAATCCAAGAATCCCTTTGCCAAGTCTAGTGCACATCCAAGTACTGCTGTGTAATAATGATATTGGAGGAAGCACAGGCGAGAACAGAAGTGATGGTGGCTTCTAATTCAGCTTTGGCTGATGAGCTAAATGAACTGGCAGCATTAATAGGACAGGGACTAGGAGGAGTAGTGATGGCCAATTTTCTGTGCAAACTAACACAACATTTTCTTTAGCAGAGGAAATGGATTGAGAATTCTCTCCACTTTCAGATGTCTTTTGTTCAAGGCTTCATAAGTGCTGTTTGTCATGGTATATTTCTATTTGCTGGAAAATTTTAATAATTAGGAAGTGTTCTAGAAAAGTTTCAATAGTTTTCTCAGCACTGAAGCCAGGTTTGTGAGCACTGGAAGATCTTTTGATCCCTTATACCAATGATTTGATAATTTTCAAAGGTTCCTGTTAGAACCTCTGACAAGTCAAGCTTTGCTCCTAGGCCAGTCAATTCTAACTTAGATTCTGGGAGGTACTTGCAGTTCAGGGATGGAAAATGAAAGTATGGGTGTGAAGACTGAGTATGTGATCCCATTTAACCTTCCAGTTAATCTACCAAGACTCAGCATTAGTCAAAGGTAAGAGAAAGATTCTTTTGGACTCCCTCTCCACAGACTAGAAATAGACAAATTGGGGCAAGCATTTTTTTTTCTGGTTTTTAAAGTTTTATTGAATTACAGTTGCTTTACAAGGTTGTGATAATTTCTCCTATATACAACAAAGTGATTCTGCTATACATATACACATATCCATTCTCTTTCAGATTCTTTTCCCACATAGATTATCACAGAATATTGGGTAGAGTTCCCTGTGCTATACAGCAGGTCCCCATTGGCCAGTCATTCCATACACCTCAGTGTGCATATGTCAATCCCAAACCTGCAGTCCCTTCCTCCCCACTCTGCCTTTGGTAACCATAAGTTTTTTAAAGTCTGTGAGTCTATTTCTGTTTTGCAAATAAGTTCATTTTTATCCTTTTTTTTTTTTTAGATTCCATATATAAGTGATATCATATGATGTTTTCTGTAACTGTCTGATTAACTTCACTTAGTATGATAATTTTAGGTCCATCCATTTGGGGCCAACATTTTTTAATGACTTATATTTTTCTTCTTATGGAAAACAACATCACCACCTTTTATTATTCTTTCAAAATACTTACTACTTTCACAAATTTCTAACTAATGATATAATTACTTCATTAGGTAGCATAATTAGAAATTTCTTGAAGTATAAAGAGCTCCTGGTAAAGAAATGCTTAATTTACTAAATAATTGCGATTCAAATGATTATTAGGTTTAAATCAGAAATTGCTGAAAACCTCAAGTAATGGTTTTTACCAGTACCACATGATAAAGTAATTGCTCAATTAGCAATTACTTACAAAGAGCAGTGCCCTTTATTTTTACTTAAAATAAGTAAGCTGATTTCCACTCTTCAAAAATGAATATTAATTAGAAAGATAAAAAAATCACACCTTGTTTGCAGAACCTACAGTCATAAAGCAGCTCTGCCTGTTCATGTGAACTAGATACAGAAATAAACAAAGAAACTTCTACATTTTATCCTTAACTCCAGAAGCATAAGAGAGAGGGAGAAATTCTGACTTTAAGATTGATTTTTCTGGGTGCCTTTACTAGAGTGAGCTAAATGAATTTTTATTACTTTGAAAATAGACATGCTACTTCCCAGGTCTTTCAATTTTTAAATGACTAATGTTTGTGACTACAGATGATTATATAATAATTAAAATCACACATTTTTTTAGGTAATCATGCTTACCCTTTTATACTGAGGCATTCATTATTCAATTTTTTCTCCTTCCTCTTGGCATTAGCTTACATAGTGTGTAGGAGTGTAGGACACTGTCTATAATGTAGCTTTATAATATTATTTTTCCTCCTGCTTGAATATAACATTTCTAATTTTTCTACTTCTCTTTTAATTTTTATTTTTTTAATTTTAATTTTTAAAAGTTTTATTGAAGCATAGTTGATTTACAATATTATGATAATTTCTGCTATACAACAAAGTGATTCGGTTTTACATACACATATATACACATATCCATTCTTTCTGAAATTCTTAAAATTCTTCACTTATTGTGTTTTATTACAATCAAGCTGCTTTTTATGGTTTGTGTCTGTTTATGTTGCTTGAATGTTACTATATCTTTGAAAGAAGTAGGGTTTTGCAGGCAGGTAGATGTATGCTTCATTTCTTCAGTTCACATTTCTGACCCTTACTGGCTGTGACATGTAGAGCAATTAAACTATTGCAGACTGTTTTCTCATCTCAGAAATGGGGGGCATGATGGCTCCCTCCTAGGGACATGTAGGGATAAAATAAAATAAGGTATGAGAGATCGCCACCATGGACAGCACTTAATATGCACCACGCCCTCTGTTTCAACCATAGCTCTCCAACTACTGGGAGGGTTCAAGTAGATATGGGATGGTTGTCAAACTGAACCACTGTAGAAGGATTTTCTGTACTGAGGGAAAGTTTCATTCCAAAGTTGGATAACATCTTCTCTATCTCTACATTTCTGTTTTCTGAGTGAAACCAAATTAACTCTAAAGATAATATTTGCATGTTGAGGCCAAGGCAATGCTTTTCACCTAATAGTAGAAAAGGTAAGATAAGGCAAACATGAAAACTAAGTACCTTTATTTACCATAATAATAGTCTCTAGACTAGGGGCAAGCTAAATCCAGAGAGAAGTGAATGGTGCCTTCAATCTGTATTATGAAACCAAACATGGGACTCCTCAGACAGTCATGCACAGCCATGAAGCTTTTATTAGCAAATATTTTGTTTTTGTATTTGCAAGGTTTTAAACTTTTTATTTTATGTTGGAGTATAGTTGATTTACAAAATTGTGTTAGTTTCAAGTGTATAGCAAAGTGATTCAGTTATACAAATACATATATCTATATATCTATTCCTTTTCAGATTCTTTTCCCATATTGGTTATTACAGTATATTGAGTTTTAGCAAGCTTTCTTTTTTGTTTGTTTGTTTATTTGTTTTTTTGTCTGTGCTTATGGCATGCAGAAGTTCTTGGCCACACCACAGCAGTTACCATAACCATAGCCATGGCAAGGCTGAATCCTTAACCCACTGAGCAACAAAGGAACAAACTCCTGGCCAGCATTTTTGGTAACACTGAACAATTATGTTCTCCATCCACATCTCTTAGGGGCTGAATTGTGTTCCCCCCTCAAAAGTATACTGAAGTTCTAACCCAGGAGCCTCAGAATGTAACTTTATTTGGAAATATAATCATTGCAAATATAATTAATTAAGATGAGATTATTCTAGAGAAAGTTTAGCTCCTAATCTATTGTGACAAGTGTCCTTATAAGAAGAGAAGAGATATATTCATTGTAATGATAGAGTCATAGGAAAGTACCCATTGGCCCCACCCAAACCCACTCTCCTTCCCAAAGATTTTATCAAGAAAATGTAACAGAAATAGCAAATCTTGATGGTTGTCATTTTCTGAAGAAAAATGTATGCTAGCTACTCCATGGTACTCCTAGTATGTTCACTTTTGATCATCAGGCAATCCTGCTTTTAGTATAACACTTCTAGTATTTATATTTCCCTTTTAATTTAAATTTTTTTTTAATTTTTATTTTTTAAGTTTTATTGAAGTATAGTTGATTTACAATGTTGTGATAATTTCTGCTAATCAAAAAAGTGATTCAGTTTTACATGTATATATATATATACACACACACATCCATTCTTTTTGAAATTCTTAAGATTACTTATGAATTTAAAAAATAATCACTGCCTAAGTAAATAAATATATTGGTGCAACCACTATGGAGGACCTTACGGAGGTTCCTTAAAAAACTAACTATAGAAATACTATATGATCCAGCAATCCCTCTCCTGGGTAAAACCAGAGAAAACCATAATTCAAAAAGTTATGTGCACCCAAATGTTCATTGCAACAGTATTTACAATTGCCAAGACATGAAAATAACCTAAATGTCTATTGACAGAGAAATGGATAAAGAAGATGTGGTACATATATATAACAGAGTATTATTCAGTTATAAAAAAATGAAATAATACCATTTGCAGCAACATGGATGGACCTAGACATCTGTACTGGGTGAAGTAAGTCAGACAGAGATAGACAGATATCATATTTTATCACTTATGTGTGAAATATAATAAAAAATGACACAAAACTGATTTATAAAACAGAAACAAACTCAAAGATTTCAAAACCAATCTTATGGTTACTATAGGTGAGCCATTGTGGGGACAGAGGAGCTGGGAGGGTAGGAATAACATATACACACTACTGTACAAAATAGATGACTAATGATAACCTACTGAATAGCACAGGAAAAATCTACTTAATAGTTTGTAAAAACCTATATAAAAAAAAAATGTCCGTATTTATATGTATGACTGATTCATTTTGCTGTACACCTGAAACTAGTACAACATTGTAAGTCAACTATATGCCTATAAAAATTTTTAAAAATAAAAGAAATAGTTTTAATTAAAAACAAGGAAGAGAGATAGACACAGAGAGAAAACAGCATTTGGCAGCAGAGGCAGAGTTTGAAGAGAGGTGCATTAGAACACTGAGGATAGACTGCTACCACCATAAGTTATGCAGAGGCAAGGAAGTTGTCTACCAGAGTCTCAGAGGGGGACACGTCTCTGCTTATGCCTTTACTTAGGGCATCATTTTCTAGAAATTTGAGAGAATACATTTCTATTGTTTTAAGACACTCAATTTATAGTACTTGATTCCAGCAACCCCAGGAAACCAATCCAACATCACATTAAAAAAAAAAAAAAAGCAGTTATATGAAGTAAAATCATTAAAATCAGGCAGAATGACATCAAGAGGAGGAACAGCTAGGTTCAAGAAGCTGGAGGAATTATATGGAAAAATTAAACAAACAATACAAATGTGGGCTGTTTTATAATTATGTTATACTTTATAATCAGAGTATGTCTGAAGTGAAAACCAAGCTTTCATTTCTTGCGTATGAGTTTCTTAAGTTCAAAGACTATGTATTGTTTATTTTATACCCTTGGGGCCTTGAACAATGCTTGTCACAGAGTAGGTGTTAAGTGAAGGAAAAAAGGAAGAACTGAAAGAGGAAAAGAAGAACAGGTGGGAGGGAGGATGAAAGAAGGAAGGGAAGCAGGAAGGAAAGAATCAGGAAAGGAAAAATGTAAAGAAAGAGGATAACATAAACTGTTTTTAATCTTCTATGCACAACTTAAGTAGAATTCATGAAAACTGGAGACTAAATTTTATTTGACCTATCATTCACTAAAAAGCCAGTTTAGTAAAACACTGCTCTACCTTCTCCAGGTCTATCCTGTTGACTTAAAAAATATGCACAGCTTAAAAGTTGAGAGTTAAGTTTTATTGGGTGCAAAATGAGGATTCTAGTCTGGGAGGCATCATATCAGATAGCTCTGAAATAGCATTCCATAGAGGCAGAGAGAAATGTCAGTATCTGCTGTGTGATTTTGGTGAAAGTGGAGGTACATGCAACCAAGCACACATTTTATAGGAGGTTGCTGCTGGTCTCATGAAGGCTACAGCTAGTCACAGGAGGAGAGGCCACCATGAAGGATTTTAGTGCTTTTCTAGATATGAAGAGATGCAAGAATTTGGCTCATAAAATCTCCTGAAAATATCTATCTGAAGACCTGTTCTGCCAGTTTTCCCAGAGCAAAAAGTGCCTCACTCCTGATCTCCACCTTTCAAAGGGTGTTGAGGGTCAGCAACTTCAGTGACTCATTATTCAATCCAGGTAGATGGCAGGCGCCAATATCCAGTTCACAATTCTGAGCCGTGAATTATTATTACAAAAGAAATATGACATTGGCATTTACATTTAATTTATATGTAAATTTACACTAAAATTAAACATATTCTTTATAAGAGTTAACTTCAAAACTGGAAACAAATAGTGTTATGGCCATATATTTGTACATTAAGATTACTCTGAGGATACAAAGTTAATTTGTACTACCTTCTATCACTTCTAACTAGTTTGCTGAACCTTGAGAATCAAATTTGGTTAGTTAAATATGTGTATAAATTTTTTCAGCCTTTAAACTAAGTTTGCTTTTCTTTAAAAAAAGAAAAAATATGATATCTATACCTGAATTCTGCTTTAAGATAAAATGTATCAACCTTATTTTATAGAATGCCTTGAATGAAAGGTAAAAAGAAAAAATTTCACTATTTATTATGTTTTCTATGTTTGCTTAACTATTCTGATAAAACTAAAAAAAGGAATATCAAGTATTTTTACAAATGTTTTATTTGATTTCCATTATAAAAACCATCTCGCCTTTTAACTTTTCCTGCTTATCTTCAATTATTTTTGATTTACTGGGTTAATTTTCACATTTATCTGAGAGGCTATTGGGTGCCAACAGGTAGAATAAGTGCATAATTAGACACATATAGCTTAGAGGGAGGCCCTCAAATTTTTCATAGAGTTCATTTAATCAAATGAAATATTCATGTAAGTTTCATTCAGTATTACAGGGTAAACTTCAGGTGTTCAGCAACAAAGGTGGAGACTATGACAGACAGTGGGGAAGAGACTCCAGTGCAGAAGCAAGTGGTACAAATGGAGATGATAACAACTTACTTAACATACCATATCAAATGAGTCTTGTTAGTAGTTTACGTTTCTTTGAATTTTGTTGAATTAGCATATAAAATCAGAAGATTATCTTCATATTCATATGCAGATAACAAAACTGGTGGTACCATTTGAAGAGTTTTGAATTTTTCTCTAATTCACTTAATTCAAATTAATCCATTATCCTCTAGCCTCACTCAATCTTACAGGATTTCTTAGTATTTCAAAATAACAACCACCAAAAATAGTGCCATGTCTTTTACAAAAATTATAAAAATCCTCATTTAAACCCTACAAGGAATTTAGAAGGTTTTCTGTTTGTTTATATGTGAGGAAACTGGCATCTTACAGGTGCTTGAAATGGGTAAGGTTTTCAACTGCCAGTTCATTTGCTTCATTTGGTTAGAGATTCAAATAATCTAAATTCAGTGCAAGAAATTTCACAATGAGCATCTACTGTTCTCCAAAGATTGGACTGGGCACAGGGAATAAAGAAATAAATCCAGAAGTGAAAATATTTCTCATATGCAGGTTATAGTGGAATTATTAGTTGCCTAAAATATACTTGAGAATGCTAAATGACTGCAGTAAGATGCACCTTAATAATTATAACCCTAAATATCAACAATGTTTAAAATGTTACTTTTTAAAGCAAGTGCTTATGCAATATTTACTCATGGTGTATATTGTTCTAGGAGCCTAGAATGTTTGCTTTTTTAATCTTCATAAATAAATCTGCAAAGAAAGACCTATGATATTTTATCAAAGAGAAAACACGCACACCAAGAGATTCATAAACTTGTTCGAGGTCAGACAGCAAAAATGAGGTATCAGAAATTTGCAACCAGGCAGCCTGATGCCAGAGGCTCTCCTTAACCACTACACTGCACTGCCCCTGCTGGGCTGAGACACCTGCCACGTAAAAATTTATCCTTTCAAGATAATCTGTAAAATTGCCCCAAAGTGACTACACTGAGAACACCAGCTATTGAAATACCACACTTCTTCCACGCCTCCCCATCCCATACCATCATCAGGCTTATTTTAAGTTCATTTCTCCAGAGATACTGCCATAGACACTTGCTTTGCATGTGTTTGTGTAAATTAAGTTTCCTTAGAAACATGAAAGAGCAAGACAGTAACTATAAAGGGCATATTTAAATAGGTTATTAAACACCAGTGTGATTTTTCAAAAGCAGGCAACCCCTACAGATAAACACATACACGTCTCAAGTATATAAATGATTTATGAGCTTAAATATATTCAGAAAAATAAAAGAGATGTGTACTAGAAATAGAGAGGTTTACAAACAGACTAGTCTTTCAAGAAAAAAATCCCTCCCTTGCTATTCAGCAAGCATGCTTTTTTACTACATATGCACTCTCATTTGCTCTAGTTTATGCTGAAAAAGGGAAAATATACCTAATATTTATTGAATGCTTGCTATGTAGCAGGCTTTTCCACATATGGCTTCTAGTTCTAATAATGCTTCATAATATTATTATCCTTATATTACATCTTGAGAAATTGAGACACTGATAGGTTAAGTGACTTGACCAAAGTCACACAGCTGGTTAACAGTGAAGAGAGGATACTAATTCAGGTTGTCTTACCTATGTGTGCTAGTTTTGCCAAACTATTACATTTAGAACTGGTAAGTAATGATGTCCAACTGTACAGCACAGGGAACTGTGTCCAGTCTTTTGGGTTAGAACATGATGGAAGATAGTATTAAAAAAAAAGAATGTACATATATATGTATATATATATATACACATATATATGTATATACACACACACACACACACGATTGGATCACTTTTCTATACAGCAGAAATTGAAGGATCATTGTAAATCAAATAAATAAAATTATTTTTTTAAAAGAAGACAATGTGAATATAATGGATTCACAGTAACATCTCCTCCCCCCCCTTTTTAGTCAACACTCACAGCATATGGAAGTTCTCAGGCTAGGGATCAAACCAGTAATTCCACAGAGACAAGCAGGCTCATTAACCCACTATGCCACAGCAGGAACTCTGCAAAAATAATGGATATAAACTTTTTGGACATATAGATTCAGTGATGAAAATCTGAAGCATGCCTATAGCTTTTTTTTTTAATGCACACTTTAATTAATTAATTCCTTTTTAATTCAAAATTTTCATGCTAAAAACTTATAATAAATGCTTGGTGTTAGCCTACATACCATTCAGGTTTTGGTGTAAAGTTTTTTTGGCTAAAAGAAATAACGTTATAATTATTTTATGATATTTATATTTTATTCATTAATTTTTGATTTTCAAGGCAGTGTGGTTTTTGGCCAAAATTCAGTGTTTTCTTATTAATCGACTAGGTCATCATATGCATCCTTACCTTTTAATTGAGCTCAATCTGAGGTTTTTTTTTTTTTTTTTTTTTTCCACTTCTGAAATCTGTACCTCAGGGAAAAAAACAAATGGATCTAGCAATACCCAGGGCATCCTAAGCTGTGTGATTAGTCAGCTCTCAGGGTCACTCATTAGCTTGCATGGATGCCCTTCTCTGGGAATGGCCTGCAGTGAAAGAAGCGTTCCCACAGCCACCACGTTGTTACTCGGTGGTATTTTTTCTTAACCGTGACTGACAGATCCGGAGTGGAGTCATCTGGTCCCAA
This sequence comes from Sus scrofa, assembly GCF_054392235.1. NCBI lineage: Eukaryota > Metazoa > Chordata > Mammalia > Artiodactyla > Suidae > Sus > Sus scrofa. The sequence continues at coordinate 31,853,431 of NC_139393.1, forward strand.
GTGAGTCAATTGGGAATTTTTACTTTTTTTTTTTTCTTTAGCTGCACCCACAGCACTCAGAAGTTCTCAGGCCAGAGAGCAAACTGGAGCTGCAACAGTAACCAGAGCCACAGCAGTGACAAGGTGGGATCCTTAACCCACTGGAGCCATGAGGGAACTAGGGGAGTTTTAACATTTTGATATGAGACATAGATCCTGAGAGTTGTTAGAACCCAGACCATTTAACTAGAATACTCTTGTTGTTTAACTGGTAAATCGCTGTTGCAGAGATGCCCAGAACAACCTTAGCTCTTATTTTCCAGTCTCTTGATTTTAAAGTTCTTTCTTGGTTTCAATGAGACTTGCATTTTTTTCCTAATTCATTTTAACTTTGGATCTAATAAACTAGAGTTTTCTATTGCTTGCTATTAAAAACATGTTTACTCACATATATCCATAATTGTATAGGCTATCAAAACCCACGTGAAAAAGATAAATTCCCCAAATGAGAAACATCCATAATGGGAAGGATTCATGACCTTTTAATAATATTTCCATTGAATGTTATCTGTATTATTTCCTATTGTTGCTTAGTGACTTACACAATGCAAATTATTTTTGTTTACACTTTTGAGGTCTAAAAATCAAGGGGTCAGGAGGCTATGTTCCTTGTGGAGCTTCAGGGAAGAAATCTCTTTTCTTCCAGCTTTTGGTTTTCCAGCTTTTGGTCTGCCAGCATTCCTTGAATAGTGATCATTTCCTCTATCTCCAAAGAGAATCATTCCAATGATGGTTTCATCTTTAGATGTATTTTTCTGACTTTTATCTTCTTGCCTCCTTCTTATAAGAACCTTTGTGATTACAGTGGACCCACAGGGATAATTCAGCATAATCTCCCCAACCCCAAGATCCTTAATCACATCTGCAATGTCCCATTGACTTTGTAAGGCAACATGGTCACGGTTTCTGGAGATGAGAACATGGATATCATTTGGTGCCACATAGATTATTTGGGGGTCATTTTCTAGGCCACTCCACTATAAACTGTAGATTATTATAGTGGGGGTGAAAGGACTGCTGAGGGGCACATTTTGCATTGCCTACTCTAGAGATAGCAGCAAACCTCATGAGATGAATAAGTTTTCCTAAGATTCCACACATCAGAAAGTGTTCTGACTTCCATGCATTACCATGAATTTTAAGAGGGAACCAGCTAAGAATAACATAAACAATATGGTCTTTTCCTCACTTCCTGTGATAAGATATCTTCTCTTTCTGACTTCATATACAAAACATTTTGGAAAGATCAAGGAGGGTAGGACTCTAGCAACTGGTATATTTGCATGTATACATTAAGTTAATGAACCTGTCCAAGATGATTTATAAGTTAGCCTTTATTTTTAATTAACACCTAGTATTTTGAAAGAAATCTTGGATGTGGAGAAAGTGTAATAAGTGAAGAAGTGTCATCAACTTTTAGGTCAGTCCATAAGATTTTACATACCAGTTGATTGTGTATACTTTTGTGAAGACACCATTTAAATAGAATTTTAATAATTTTTTTTTATTGTCCTCCAAAGGCCAGATCTACCCAAGACAAATCCAATATTATTCATATAAAAAAAGCTTAATGTGGAAGGAATACTTTCAATCTATAATTTGATACAGTAAGGGAAATGTTAAGAGCCCTTGGCTTTAATAAACACAGCTTGTAGTTAGGAGTTATTCTTTAAAGGAAAACAAATTGTGGATCTTTGAAAGAAAATGAGTAGCGAATGTCAACTGAAGTTTGGTGAACATGAGTAATTAAGGCCCAGATGCTCTGCTTGACCCTCTGCCCACTGTCAAACAGCCCACATCGTCAACACTTGTTTACAGCAGCCCTGATCATAGAGTTGCATAACCCCAGGTTCCTCATACCTACAATTGTCAATCACTACAAACAGAGACTCCGCACCAGTGACCCTTGTGAAGAAGAATTAGCTCTGACAGATTTGATAATAGTGAAGGATCCCAGGGCATGCCACAGTCGTGGTTAAGACCATATACTTTTTTTTTTTTTTTTTTGTCTTTTTGCTATTTCTTTGGGGCCGCTCCCACGGCATATGGAGGTTCCCAGGCTAGGGGTCGAATCGGAGCTGTAGCCACTAGCCTACACCAGAGCCACAGCAACGCGGGATCCGAGCCGCGTCTGCAACCTACACCACACACAGCTCAGGGCAACACCGGATCCTTAACCCACTGAGCAAGGCCAGGGACCGAACCCGCAACCTCATGGTTCCTAGTCGGATTCGTTAACCACTGCGCCACGACGGGAACTCCCCATATACTTTTTTAATATCTAAAATTAAACACAGAAGTGGTACCTCTAAGATTTTACTTCCTTGGTGGGGTGAAAAGGGATTTTGGAAGCCATGTTCTGGTTCAGAGATGAAATCCACTTTTGATGTTATGCTCATCAAATAAGGCATTTTCTTCAATGGGCAAATTTGGGTGAGGCTGTGGAAAAGATTATAAAAAAGATTTATAATAAGATACAATGTATTTAAATCCTTTTTTCTATCTATTTTTGATCCTGTGTTCACAGATTACTTAACGCTCTGAGTTTCAGATGTCAATCATAATTTTAAGAAAAGTACTTCATCACTAGTAATTTTTGAACACTTCCTCAAAATAGATATAGTTCGAACAGCATGAATTTATAATCCTCCAAACAATCTTTTGAGGTAGGTACTAGGTTTATGAACACTTGTCAACAAGGAAACTGAGGCTTAGACAAGTTAGGTAAACTGTCTACAATTTTATTAATAGAAAGATAGTAACACCGATCTAAAAAACTTAGATCCAACTAGGATTCAAGATAATGACTTTAATGAACTTTGACACTCAAAAATGGATTCTAATATTTGAAGAAAGTGTAGCATACCACACAGAACACTTGATGTGATTAGAAATGACCTGTGTTTCTGTCTCCAATGTGCCAATCACTATGACTATGGTATCAGGTAAATTATTTCACTTCAATTATTATCAGTATACTCATTTATATAAAGCAAATAAACATTATGAGATTTTCTGTGTGAATTAAAGGAGTCGGTGTGTATGAAAACTGAGTAAGGGGCAGGACACAGAGCAGGAGGAAATAAATTACCATTTCCATTTCCTTCTTCTCTCTCTCTCTCTTTTTTTTTTTTTTTTTTTTTTTTTTTCTTCCTGGAAATAAGGGAGAATGTTAATCCCAAAGAGATTCTATTACAAATTTTGTCTGCTTTTTAATAATCCAGTGGGGAAGTGACTTAATCCCATTTTGTCATCGCAAAATGAGGATGATGATATGGGTAATGGAAGACATTAACAAGGCAACATTTATAAGGCACTAGCCCACTAGGTGGTATGGAATATGAATAGGACAAATCCTGTTCTCTCTCTTTCAAAGTAACACCTATATCCTTCCATAAAGAGAACTGTTAGTTGAATGGTAGCTGAAGACACTAAAAGAGATTATACATGTTTACTCTTTAATTTGACAAATGTGTGCGGAGCACTTATTCCATCATTGTTCACTGAAAAGACATTCTGTGGTGGATAAGGCAGAGGTTCACAGAATTTACTTCCATGGTAGAGAGAAAAAGCAATAAATATGTAGATGATTAATGTGTTGAGTGCTAAGAAGAAAAGCAAAGAGAAGACTGGGATGGTGTGATTCTTAGAAAAAAGTGTTTGAAGGGAAGAGAGCCAGCCATGCAAAGCAGGAAAGAGCGTTTCAGGCTGGAGATGCCAGGAAAGCAAGTTCTAGGTGGCACAAATACCCTAGGGAGTGAATTTTGTTTCTTTTGAAATTACCTTTCTCAAGAAGAAAATTACATAAAAATACACAATTCTACATGTATGATTTGGCAATATTGGCAATATATTGTGCTTTCAGAAATTTTTCTTTTGATTCTGAAAAATTCTGGTTTTACTTTTATTAAAAAGAAAAGCCTCTTGCCCTTTCAAATAGATGAAAAAGTGTGAATCATTTTTAAATAAGTCTTTTTGCCCTTTCGTTTCTTTTTTTTTCAACCTTTTCTTTCACATAATTTATTCCCATCACAACTAGTTGTCTTAATAATATAATAGGTTTTCTTCCATATTTTATTTCTGTTCCTACAATCTAATATACATAAATGCATATATTCATTTTCCATGATCTTGACACTATAAAAAATTCTGAAATAACACAAGTGCTTGCAAGTACACATGTGGGCATACATATTTTAGACCTGGGTTGAAAGGTGTTGGGGGAAAATTGCCCATACCTGAATGTGTAGTCAAAGATTATTAATACTGGTTACCAGGTTGTTTTCTAAAACGGCTGCAACAGCTTATTTCCAGCAGCAATGAATGTGAGAAATCTGTTGTCTGAATCACTAGCGATGGCAGAAACAAATCCTTTGAGGCTTAAATTTTTGCCTATGTAATAAGTAAATGTGATACCATAAGGTGACTTTGATTTTACTTCCTTGATTACCACAAATTTTGACCATTTCTTCATGTTTTTTAGCAATTTGTGTTTGCTTTTTTATGAAAGGCCCGTTAGTAATTTTTTTCTCTATTGCTCTTTTATATTGCTATTTTCTTTGTTATCGATCTTATATTTCCTATGCTCCATATTACCAGTATTTTCCCTAAATATGTTGTTTCCCTGTAGACTTAATTTATAGGACCTTTTCCATGCAAATTAAATTTTTATATTTTGAATATGGATTTTGCCACTTCCCAACCTAATTTTACATTCTTTCAACTAGGTTTTCCTATACTGTTAGGCCTGCTATTTTTTATTTATTTATTTTTTGTCTTTTTGTCTTTTTAGGGCTGCACCTATATGGAGGTTCCCAGGCTGGGGGTCTAATCAGAGCTGTAGCCGCTGGCCTATACCATAGCCACAGCAATGCCAGGTCCAAGCCATGTCTTCCACCTACACCACAGCTCATGGCAACACTGGATCCTTAACTCACTAAGCAAGGCCAGGGATGAAAACCACAACCTCATGGTTTTCTAGTTGGATTTGTGTCTGCTGTGCCACGACGGGAACTCCCTAGGCCTCTTATTTTTACACCGATTTTTTTTTTTTTACATTGTAATATTATGATTTCTACATATAAATATTTAATTAATCTGGAATTTATGCTGTTTATAATAGAAGATAGGGCCTAATCTTGCTTTCTTCCCAACATCTATCCACTTGGGTCAGTACTGTTGAATAATGAAACTTATTGCCTCTGACTGGAAATATCCTTATTTGTTGCATCCTCATCTATACTGGGATCCATTTCTAGATTCTCTTTGAAGCACAGTTTGAAGAAACGGAGTGAGCCTATGTCTCAGGGCCACGGTGAGAAGGAGACGACAGTAGCATTAACTGAATTCCAATAAGAAGGCAAAGACAAAGTCAGACCCCTATGGGGCAGGAGAGTAGAAGAAAGGAGATTCACTTTAAAAGGCCAATTCAGAGAACCAAGTAAAAGATTATGTGGCCAAGGAGATGGGATAGGATTAACTCAAAATATTTGGGGTCTTTGGCTAGTCGTTTATTATCTGGGGTAACTAGTTGACCCAAATAGAACTAGTGCTGAACCACTGTGAGTATACTGAAAATATGTTTTCTAGAATACTTACAGAGTAGAGTTTCTAATAAATCAGAAATACTAGTTACCAGATACTTTAAAAACTTCTGTGTTTCAGCTTGTTGATGATATTTCTAATATTTCTAATTTGTATTCATCACCTTCCCTGAGATAGTTAAGTTCAGTTTATTGAAGGTAATTGAATCTTTCATGATTCAGAATCCTCAGTGCCTCAGGAACATCATTCTAAACATCAATCCTCATTTTATGGGCAGAGATCAGACAGAAACTCGAGTGAATATAAGTAAAACTCTGGAAATTGCATTTTTACCAAAGCCCTGATATCATCCTAGTTTATTATGCCTTTTTTGGATCATTTGACTTTTTTCCTAAAAAGCTGAGTATGTAACAATTTTAGTTAACTCAAGTTTCAGGTTTATTGTAATATTTAGAGTGTATCAGAGGATACAAATCTTTTTTCTTAAGAGAAATTTCTATTTTTTTTCCACTTGGTCCAAATATAATGGAAGCTATAGTGCAGAGACTTTATGAGGATATGGAGGAGTAAAAGAAGGTGAGCATAGAGTTTGACTTAGACATTAACAAAATGATATTAAGAAGGATTTTAGGCAAGAGGAAATGAAAAAAGAAAATAAAAAAAGAGAAAACTGAATCTTATTTTGTACCAGTTAGCCCCTCCTCATTTGCATTTCCAAAAGGAATTATATTATTAGGGTGGGACTCCAAATCTAAGTGACAAGGTTTAATGAGCTACATTGGGAACAATGGAAATCTCTTCTTGCTTGAACACAAGGCAACTTAAGTCAAGAACTTCAGCTGCGCAACTGCCTGCCCCCTTTCACATTTCCCCTTTCACCCCCCCACACTCTTCCAGTAGCAAGGAGGCACAACCCTAAATCATATCTGTCCTCACAAAGCAGACAGCTTTCCCTGCTGTTTCGGGAAAGTTTTCTAGCCCTCAAACTTAAAGATTTTTTAAGTATGGAGCCATATGCATGGCAGTCACCTTCAGGGAAATTTATCCTGGCTGATTACACAGACAAGGGGATTGGCCGTGTCACATTTCTCCAGACTCACTGTAGAGAAAAGGAGAACGTGAAAAAGACATAGAAACTGACACTTAAGAGTAAGATGAAAGAGTGAATTTTTGAGAAATGAGAGGGAGGCGCCCAGGCCGCTTTATCACTCTGCATTTATTAAAAAGTTCCAGAGAGAAAAAGCCCCCTATTCTCCCATGTAGACTCCCCCTACAGCTAATGATATACCACAACAAAAAGTCATCTAATTAGTGTTCTTTGATCGATCCAATTAGCACTTTTCTTTGGTGGTGGTAAAGTGTGGTGGTGATGGGTGTTGTGATAATTGGAGGGGAAAGAGAAAGAGCTAGAAATCTTACACTCTTTAAAACCAAGAGTATACATCTTACTAAAGAATGACTGTTCTTTATCTCAGAAGGCAATACACTTGAAACAAAGGCACAGTTTAAGAAAGTATTCAAGGAGCAGTGAAAGCAAATGGGACACCACTTTGATAATCAGGGGAACTATGGCAACCTTGGAGATCAGTGGAAGATCAGATGCCCCAGAAAGATCAACAGCATGTTCTACAGCTTTTATTAACATTATTAAAAGTGTAACTTATTGGTTAGGGACAGAGACTGAATAGCCAAAGTTATTTTGCTATGCATCGGTACTTTTCAGAATGTCATTTAGAAAAAGTGAGGGAGAATGGAGATATAGAGAGGGAGAAAAAGGAATACTTGAAAAGAACAAGATTAAGACAGTAAAGGAGATTATAGGAGGAGTATTGGAGTAATGTGAAAAAAAGAATATATACATGCATGTGTGACTGGGTTACTTCGCTATACAGCAAAATATTGACAGAACACAGTAAACTGAATATAATGGAAAAAATAAAAATCATTTAAAAAAATTAAAAAATATGCACTCGAGTTCCCATCATGGCACAGTGGTTAACGAATCCGACTAGGAACCATGAGGTTGCGGGTTTGGTCCCTGCCCTTACCCAGTGGGTTAATGATCCGGCGTTGCCCTGAGCTGTGGTGTAGGTTGCAGACGCGGCTCGGATCCCGCATTGCTGTGGCTCTGGCGTAAACTGGTGGCTACAGCTCCGATTCGACCCCTAGCCTGGGAATCTCCATAAGCCGCGGAAGCGGCCCAAGAAATAGCAAAAAAAAATAATAATAATAAATAAATAAATAAATAAAAATAAAAATAAAAAATATGCACCACAATGTTGAAACATGTCTTGACAAATTCTTCTTTAAATCTCCCAATAAGTGAACTCATTACCTGACAAGTTATTACTTATTTTTAAAATTTTATCCTGTTAAAAAGAAACATTCTTCTTTTAACCAAAACTATATGTAGAACACAACTTTCTTCTTCATACCATTAAAAAATAATAACTCTGACAAAAATTTTATAAATTCAAAAGCTAATTCTTCCCTTTAAATCTTAGCTAAGAAATCCAGTTCCTTCATTTTCTTCTCATGCTACTTTCTCATCATACTCTGCATTATCCAGGCTAGGATTGTTTAGATTCACTCTAATTTTAATCCCACTCTTAAAATAGCACACCGTAACTGAGCAATGGTATTTAAATATGCTGATCATCATCCATATCTAAAAAGTTAACAAATTTCAATTTAACAAAAATTGTTCTTAGAATGGTATTATTTCCTTGTGTTCATAGCTTTATTTCTATAGAGTCACAAAACATATACTTAACATGTCTGTCTATGTTTTTCCCATGGAAATGTTTTGTTTTGTAATCTTAGCTAGAGACTTACATTGTTCAATTCCAGCTTTATTTTGATTGATTGCAGCATGATAATTTTCACTATCTCTTTACTTTTAGCCTATCCATGCCTTTACATTTAGTGTGAAATTGTTGTAGACAACATGTACTTTAGTCTTTTTTTTAAATCCACTCTTACTCTCTGTCTTTTAATTGGTACATTTTAAATATTCACATTGAAAATGGTTATGTATACAGTTGGATATATATATATACATATATATATCATATTTGTAACTATTTTGTATACATTTTATTTTTTTCATTTATTCTGTGTTCTTTTTCAATTGAGCATTGAATATGATTGCATTTGCTCTCTTTTCTTAGTGTATTAATTCTACTTCTTATTTAAGAAAACGTAGTGATTGCCTCATAGCTCCTAATATATCTTTTTAACTAACCTGAGTTTAATTTTGAATAATACCATATCACTTCATACTTACTCAGATTACCTATAACAGTATTTATAATTCCTTCATTCTAGCCTTTGTGGCATTGCTGTCATTAATTTAACCATATGCTGTAATTGCCTAACATGTGGACACTATCATTTCTTTAAACAGTTACTTTTTAATCAATTAAGTTTAAGAAAAATAAAATATCTTATTTTTATTTTATTTATTCCTACTAAATAGTCTCCCTTTCTTTATGTAGAGCCAAGTTTCTGACATATGTCATTTTGACTCTCCTTTGAAGAATTCCTTTAAACATTTTTGCAAAGGGGGTATTATGAATTGAATATTTGTATCCTCCCAAATTTGAATGTTCATCCTGATCCCCACTATGATGGTATTTAGGGGTGGAGTCCTTGGGAGATGCTTAGCTTTAGATGAAGTCAAGAGAGTGGGGCCTATATAATGTGGTTAGTGCCCTTTTAAGAAGAGAAAAAGGCAACAGAGCACTGCCTCTCTGCCAGGTGAGGACACAGCTATAAGGCAGCCATCTACAACCCAAGAAGAGAGCTGGCACTAGATGCCAACCTTGCTGATACTTCTCATTTCCAGAATTTCAATAAATAGATTCCTTGTTTTCACCACCTAGTCTATCATGGCTTGTTTTAGCAGTAGCCAGTTAGAACTAAGACACAAGATTTCCTGATGATGAATTCCTTTAGCTATTGTTTGTTAGAGAATATATTTCTCCTTTGCTTTTGAAGTATAATTTCAATGGATATAGAATCCAAAGTTAGCATTTTTTCCATATTTCACTCCAGTATTCTTGTTTGCCTGACCCCCCCGCCCCCCGCCCCAACACACGTAGGAAGTTCCCAGGCCAGGGATCAAACCTGCACCACAGTAATGACAACACCAGGTCCTTAACCCACTATGCCACAGGAAAACTTCAGTTTGCATGTTTTTTGATAAGAAGTCACCTGTGATTCTTACCCTCATTACACTATAGGTAAACTTGGCTTTCTACCCTCTTTCAAGATTTCTTTTTTGTTTTCTGTTTTCTGCAGTGTATACATAATATACTTAAGTGATGTTGGATTTTTCTTTATTTATGGTTTCCTTTTTGGAATTTATCCTAATTCATGTTCTCTGAGCCTCCTGGCTCTGTGTTTTGAGGTCTGTCATCAATTTTGGAAAGTTCTCAGCAATAATCACTTCAATTATTTATTTTGTCTTGTTCTTTCTTCTCTTCCTGACATTCCAAATAGAAGAAATACCTGCACTTTGAAATTGCCTCACAGTTCTTAGCCATTCACTTCTTCTTCTTTTTTTTTTAACTTTCTCTTTGAATTTCAGTTTGAGACATCTCTATCGACATTTCTTCAAGCTCATTGATTTCTTTCTCCCCTCCTCAGCTACATCCAGCCTACTGATGTATCTATCAGAAATATCCTTCAATACTGCTAGTTATTTTTTTCTTTCTAGGATATCCTTTTGAACCTTTCTTGTAGTTTTTATCCCTCTTCTTACATTACCTACTTGTTCAAACATATTGCTCATACTTTGCAGTAGAGCCTTTTGCATATTAATCATAGTTTTTTAAAAACGTTGTCAGATAATTTCAACATCAGTGTCATATATGTCTGATTCTCTTGCCTGCTTTACCTCTTAAGTCTGTGTTTTCCTCGCCTTTTTGCCATAGCTTGCAATTCCTTGTCAAAAACTAGACATGATGTATAGGGTAATAGAGAATAAGGTAAATAAGTATGAGGATTCACATTAATCTGGCTAAGAATTGGGTTGTTGTTAGTGTTTGCTATAGCTATATGTTTCAAAATCTTCATTTTTTTTTTTAATTTCATCTCTTGACTTTGGGCTTGTCAGTTTTTGCAGTTTTATCATCTACAATCCTGTTATTACCCTGGAATCCAGTTGGTAGGTTACTAAGGTTTGAGGGAAAGTATTCTTTAGTCTTATAATCAAATCTCAGTCTAAGTGGCATGTGTCTCTGGACAAGTATTTCTCCGCTAGTACAACTTTCTTCCCACAATTGGGAAAGACAAGAAGGCTGAGAAGGACTGGTTTGGGATGAATACAATTTTCTCAGATGAGAAAAGTCCCTGTTAATTTTTTCACTCTTCTGGAGAATACATTTTTTTTACAGAAAACATTCTGGGCATATTTCACAATGTCTACTTTTTCTTTCTCCTGCCAGAGCCAAGAAGTCATCTTTCTTGAATCTGTACTTGAGTACCTGGTGGGGTTACTGGAGGTAAACTCCCCTGCACCCCCAATATGAGGCTCCTTTAAAATTGTAGCCTGCAAAAGTTTCTGATTCTCATGCAAGTTCACACTCAGCCTCCATCAATTTGACAAATTATCACTTTGCTTTCCCTACCACTTTATGGCTCTAACAGTTTCTGCTCTAAATAAGAAGATCTCATCTGTGACTCACCATGTTCACCTCTCTCTCCAAATTTCCAGTTGGAGATGTGCGTTGCAGTCTCATTTCTCTAGTGGATTCAAGGAAAAAAAGTTGATTTTTTTTTAACTTTTTTTTTCTAAGTAAGGATGGAGTGACCATTTCCAATTTCTCTGCATTTTAGAACTAAATCCAGAATTCTCACCCGTGTAAACTTTAACAGCTTCTCTAACTCATACCATTTTCATCAGTTAGTGAACTGCTATCATTATTATCTTCATCCTGAGTGTTCAAATACAATATACACATACTAATTTGCAACCAGAAGTAACCCCAGTCAAGACCTATGTACAAATCTCTTAAATTTCAATCATTGTTGGAGAGTAAAAGCTAAATGCTGGATTTTATTTTATTTATTTATTCTTAAATTGTAAAGGCTGATTCTAGGCTGGTGATGTCTGCATATTCTCATTTGAAATTTTTTATTAGGCGTCACTACTATATTAGCTTTATTACTACTATATTAGGTGGCTCAGGCTGCCTAGCATTCTTGTTTGGGGCACTTTTTTTTTTTTCCTTTTTGGGGCTGCACCTGTGGCATATGGGTTCAAATCAGAGCTGTAGCTGCCGGTCTATGCCACAGCCACAGCAGTGTGGGATCTGAGCTGTGTCTGCAACCTACACCACAGCTTACGGCAACTCCCGATCCTTAACCCACTGAGTGAAGCCAGGGATCAAACCTGCAACCTCATGGTTCCTAGTTGGATTCATTTGTGCTGTGCCATGATGGAAACTCCAGGGAAAATGTTAATGAAACCAAGGTCACAGGTTTCATCCCCCCCATGGGTCAATTATCTTTCCAGGTTCCACTGCACAGTTTTCCCTCATTTTACAAACTCCAATCAGGAATTCTGCATATGGGTATCATTGCTAACTAAGGGGATGCAATTAAAGAGCATGGAATTACTTTTAGGGAAAAAACTCAATGTTCACCTAATCTAGTCACGAGGCCAGAAGCTGTTTGATTTTATAATAGCAGGGCACTTAATATAATGCCTGTTCACACCTGCAATTAGATTCAGAGTAGCCCTTCAAGTCATAAATGGCCAGAACCTAAAATGACATGACATGGCACATCCAGAGTGGAGTACCTTTATACATAAAGTGAATAGATAAATGTATACCCTGTAGAGAGATAAAATGATACCTTATATGCAAAGAAATGAGTTTTAAAAATTTAACAAAAAAGTTTCATTCGCAATTCTCATATTTTAATTTGTGCAAATAGAGTCCAGATATTTTTATAGCAATTGGTATGTTTTAACCAGAATGGTTTCTTTATATTATTTCATTTAAGGAAATAAAATAAAGGTCCTCGATCTCAAAATTCTCATAAGAAATGAAATTCAGGACTAGCAAAATATCAGTATAATCTATTGCTTTAGTAAGTACTCTATAAGTTCTAATTAGTATTTTCTTTATTAGTATTAGTATTTTCTTAATCTATCCCTCTCAACTCACTGCTTGTCACATTATGTAAACATTTTTTGTTGTCATTTTAAAACATTTATTTGATACTATTGGAAAACAAAACATGTAAAATCACAGGCAAGATTTTAATTAAGAAAGACTAAAACTAGTAGCATTAGATCAGTAAAGTGAAAATAGGAAGCCTAAAGGAGAGTTCTGTGGTGAAACATAAAGTGCCAGAATCCTTCTATACTTTGTCAAATGTGTGACCCCACATGCAAGAGACAGAAGCATCAGAAAGTTTGTGTGCCAGTTCTAGTTTTCTTTGTCAGCTTGGGAGTTCCACAAAATTATTTCAGAGGGTTGAAAATGTGTGCTTTCTCTGTCTCCTTCATCAACAAAGCAATGGAGTAGAAGTCTATTTTATTCTTCAGTTATTCTTATAACAACTGCTCAAAGAGTTGTAGAGGAAAGTTTATTAGTGGTTGAAATGATTATTGAATGCTGAAATGAGATGAGTGATGAAGTTCTCCAGGTAGACTCTGTCATCAAGCACCAGCCAGATTCTTTGTGATAAAGAGGTTTTCAGTGGAAATGGGAGGTTCCTGGCAGTACATTCTTATTAAGCTCTTCTCTCAGGGACCTCCCCATGCACCCTGCACCTCATCTGGCATTGAGATTCAGTGTAAACATGAGAATTTTTTTCAGTTCTTTGATTTAAGATTTTTATTTTTTCCAGTATAGTTGATTTACAGTGTTGTGTCAATTTCTACTGTAGAGCAAAGTAACCCAGTTACACACACACATGCACATGCACACACACACACACACACACACACATTCTTTTTCTCACATTATCCTCAATCATGTTCTATCACAAGTGACTATATATAGTTCCTTGTGCTACACAGCAGGATCTCATTGCTTTTCCACTCCAAATGCAATAGTTTGCGTCTACTAACTCCCAAATCCCAGTCCATCGCACTCCTTCCCCTTCCCCCTTGGCAAGCCCAAGTCTATTCTCCATGTTCATGAGTGTTTCTTTTCTTTAGATAGGTTCATTTGTGCCATATATTAGAGTCCAGACATAAATGATAACATATGGTATTTGTCTTTCTCTTTCTGTCTTACTTCGCTTAGTATGAGAGTCTCTAGTTCCATTCACATTGCTGCAAGTGGCATTATTTTGTTCTTTTTTATGGCTGAGTAGTAGTCCATTATGTATATATACCACATCTTTTTAATCCATTTATCCATTGATGGGCTTCTCTCTCTAGTCAAAAAGTTCTCTGAATAATCTCAACCACTTTCACACCTTTGATACTTGCCTTTCTTTTTTTTCTTTTTTTTTTTTTTCATTTCAGGGCTGCACCTGAGACATATGGAATTTCCCAAGCTAGGAGTAGAATTGGAGCTGCAGCTGTTGGCCTATGCCACAGCAAGAGCAAGGTAGGATCTGAACCATGTCTGCAACCTATATCACAGCACAGCAATGCTGGATACTTAACCTACTCATTGAGGCCAGGGATCAAACACACATAGTACCACTGAGCCATAATGAGGACTCTGATATTGCTTCTACTTGATATTTGGTTTCCAAATTTCCATCATAATTCCAACTCTGTCTTCAAGCCCATAAACTGGACAGATGATTAACTCCTCAATACTGTCTATCACTCCTACCCCCATATCAGAGACAAATCAGTTATTAGTTTCTCTCAACTCTACCTCCTCCTTAACCTGTCTTGTATCTGGTCTTTCCTCTCTAATTGCTTCCGCTATTACCCTGGAGCAGACCCTAGCCACAGCCTGATTTATAATAATAAGCTCTTAAATAGTTTTTCCCTCCAGTCTTGCACAATCCATCTGGCTTTTACTGCCAGATTGATTTTTCTAAAATGCAAATCTAATCACATTTGCTCCTGATTAAAACCTTTTAATGGTTCCCTGTTTACCACAGGATAAATAAAAACTCTTCTGTATGACACACAAAGCTATCCTTGATCTGGCCCCTACCCTCTGACCTCAGATTCCTCTTTCTTCAAATTCCTTTCTTTTCACATGCCGGATCCATTACAGATTCTCCACTGTGACAGGCCATCAGGTGCTTGTACTGGACTTCCACTTCACACCCAGCCCTGACCAACAAGCACTCTGCCTATCACCAAATTGCCTAACTGGACATTTAATAATCATCTAAGTCTTAGAGAGCTTACATCACCTTTCTCTACAGACATTTCTGACATCTTTCAGTTTATAAAGAAATTTTTGTACCCTCATAAAACCCATGTCTCCAATTCATATTGCTATGCCCAGCTTCCTTACTGGACTTTAAGCAGATTTCTTATTTATCTTGTATTCTCAGAATAGCATGCAGTTTCTGGAAAATAGGTAAATATGTAAAATAGTTGATTGAGCTGACGTTTGTATTAATTGGTAAAACTAAGCACACAGAAAGCAAATATGTTCCCATAACTGCAAGTTAGAAAGGATACTTCTATCAAAATAGCCATTTGAAATCTGAGAAGCAACTAGGATCTACTATTATTAAAGATAAATTAGATATTCTTGTTGGTCCTATAGGAATTCAAAGTGAAGCTGGGTAGGAAGAAGAAAAAGCTTTAAAAACAGTAAAAAATATCCTATTTCTCAGAACATGTTATAGCTGAATTCTCTTGTATCTAGATATTATATTCATAAATAAGGACATATGAACATAGATATAGAGGTATTACATTTTAATTCTAATTGATATCAAAATGCTTCCCTGGCTTTTCTTATAATCAATATCAGCTAAATAACTTAGCATTATGGCATTGTGGAAAGCCAAGAGGAAGAGAGGCAGCATAAACTTATTTTAAACACTTTTCTTGAGATAGGAATCTGCTTGGAAGTTGTTCTTCAAACTAAGGAAAGTAAAAATAGGCAAAGAAAATCCTTTAAATATTCAAACATCTGTGTCACTTTTAAACATTGCTCTCCTTTGTTTCTGCAGTGAATTTGGATAAGGTTTAGGTTAGGTTTTAGTTATGAAACATAAAATGAATGGATAAAATAAAGTTAATAAAATAAATAAAATAAAATTATATATTTTCTATAAATGATATTGTGTATATATATGTATATGTACATATATATGTTGATATGAATTGTGTAATCATCAACTATTAACTCCATCTGATTACCCTTATAGTTTCCTCACTTTGATCTGGATATGTATCTTCAGATCTAGACAAGTAGTCAGATTGAATCTAGAATGAAAAATGAACTACCATTTACCCTGATAAATTAGACACTTTGCCATGTATTTGTCAATAGGTTGGAATTCCTTCACAAGGTAGTCTGCTTTGTCAGCAAGTAGTGGTTTATTGCTATTCCCTTCTAATTTCCCCAAGGGCAAGGCAAACTTGAGATTACATCAAGACAAAACCGGCAGGTGCCAGATTGTCCATCTTCCTCTTCAAGCTACAGCCTTTGTCCTCATTAACTTGCTCACCTGTCTTGGGAAGAAACTTCGCCTTAACTCTTAGACATGCAGGACGTGAATTATTTTTTAAAGAAGTATTACCCACAGAAATGCCTAGAGAAAGGTCACATTATTATCTGATATACTTAATCAACATTACCCATTGGATGGAAATTGCAAGATTTCTGCCTCATGGGAGGGAGTAGGGCTGAAAATTGCATTCACTTTAACTTTTTTAATTTTCACGTGAATATTAATGAATTTAAATATACCAGAGAAAGGATGCTGACTTGTGTGAGGTTGAAGACAAAAAGGGAGGGCCTTCATCTATTGCCAAGAGGTATTTACAGCATGCAGAGGTCACAATTAGAGAATGCAAGGCTGGAGGAAGAATTTAGATAATTGACTCAGTTCACATAATTTGTGTCCAGCTAATGAATGGCACAGATTTTGAGGAGTTTTTCTACATCCAGGTAACATAGGAGTTCCATGTGAACTCAGTTTTTTGAGTCATATAGTTTTTAAATTTTATATTAGTAAGTCAAGTAAGTGACTGACTTGAAGACTAAATTCTATGGGACAGATGCTAGAAAGAATGCACATACATCTTCTCTAAGGCAGAATTTTCAAAGTGGTTTAAGGCACAACCAAGTGGCACATTTAAGATGCAACATGATCTAATGGCAAAGCATGAATAACTATTGTAAATGCTACTTACCTTTAATTATATCTTAAACCAATTTAAAATATTAAACTTACTTAAATTAAAATTTTTAGAAACTATCCTAGAAGTCTATCTGAAGGAAGTAAATTAAAATCTTTTAAGGAGTAAATAGCTTTAATACTTAAAGTCACACATGAATTTTCAAAAGTATTAATTTAGTTATATATACATATATTTCTATATAAATAAATACATATTATATACATTTATTTATAAACAAGTAAATATGATATACATATATATATATACGAAACTATATAATACAATTGTTTGAAATAGCGTGGTTTCACTCTCATAAAAAGCTAATATATTATTTAAGAGTATGGTCTTTGAAGTCAGGAAGATCTCTGTTTACCACCATGATCAGGATTTTAACTCCACTTCTGTTATTTACAAGCTGTTGCCTTGGGCAAAAAAATTATTTTTTTCTTCCTATTTTTTCAGTTGTGTTAGTAATACCCATACCGGACTGTTTTGAGAATTAGGTGAGATAACATTATAGAAATTCTTAGCATAATGCTTGCATGCAGAAAGTAGTCAAGAAATTAGATATGTTGAATCTCTCTCTTTTGCAAGACATTTTTTTGGGGGGGAGAGGGCTGGGCCTGTGGCATGTGGAAGTTCATTGGCCAGGGACTGAGCCCATGCCACAGCAGTGATGATATAGAGACCTTTAACTGCTAGGCCCCAGGGAACTTGGCAAAACACTTATTTATTATTCATTTATTTATTTATTTATTTTGCTTTTTAGGGCTGTACACATGGCATATGGAAGTCCCCAGGCTAGGGGTCAAATTGGAGCTGCAGTTGCTGGCCTACACCACAGCCACAGCAACACAGGATTCAAGCCATGTCTGAGCCCTACACTGCAGCTTGTGGCAATGTCAGATCCAGTGAGCGGGGCCAGGGGTCAAACCCTCATCCTCATGGATACTAGTCAAGTTTGTTACCACTGAGCCACAACAGGAACTCCTGCAAAACTCTTTTTAAACTGAGAGACTCTTTCCTTAGGAAGAGTGTAGGTGAATTACTCAGCTGCTTCCAGGGTTACACAGACCACTGAACAGAAGCCATTTGCATGACTACCGCTGAGACCACATATTTACCTCTTGACTTCTTGGCAACCACAACTATCCAAGGAGGACAATATTAATCATTTTTTGACCCCACATACAGGACCTTGGTTTTAAAAAAGAAATTATATCACAGAAGCAAATAATATCTATGAACACTGCAATGCTAGATTTTGATGATGAGGAAGCATAGGCCAAATAGATGTTCTAGAAAATCCAGTGGCTGTCTGGATTTTGTACCTCAGTCTCCTTCAGCTATTTCTCTTCTTTCTTCACGCCATTCCCCTATGGCAATCAGCTGTTTTTCTCTGTGTCTATAACTGTGTTTCTGCCTGGTTATATTTGTTCATTTGTTTTGTTTTTTAGAGTCCACTAAAAGTGAAATCGAACTTACTTGTCTTTCTCTGACTATTTCATTTAACAAAATATCCTCTAGGACCATCCATGTTGCCGCAAATGGCAGGACTTCATTTTTTTTATGAATGGAATGTAAGTAATATTCCATTGTGTGTAAATATATACATATATATATATATATATATATATATATATATCTCACATCTTTATCCATTCATCTACCGATAGGTATATAAATTGCTTCCATATCTTAGCTATTGTAAATAATGTGAACATTGGATGTATTATTTTTTTGAATTAATGTTTTTGTTTTTTTGGCTATAAACCCAAGGCTGAAGTTGCTCATTTAATCTATTTTTTAGGCTTTTTTTTTGGGCTCTCCATACTATTTTTACAGTGGCTCTATCAATTTACAATCCCACCAACAGTGCAAAAGGGTTCTCTTTACTCCACATCCTCACCAACATTTGTTATTTGTTGTCCTTTTGATAATAGCCATTTTGACAGGTGTGAGGTGTTATCTCATTGTTGTTTTGATTTGCATTTCTCTGATGATTAGCGATGTTGAACATCTTTTCCTGTGCCTGTTAGCCATCTGTATGTCTTCTTTGGATAAAAGTCTATTCAGATATTCTGTACACTTTTTATCAAATTGTTTGTTCCTTTGAAGTTGAATTGTATGAGTTTTTTTTTTTTTTCCCTATGTTTTGGATATTAACCCCTTATTGGATATATCATTTGTAAATATCTTCTCCCATAAAGTAGTTATCTTTGCATTTTGTTTATAGTTTCCTTCACTGTTGGAACTTTTAAAATTGGATGTGGTCCTGTTTATTTTTGCCTTTGTTTCCCTTTCCTGAAGATATATATCAAGGAATATTGCTAAGACTAATGTCAAAAGGCATATAGATTATGTTTCTTCAAGAAGTTTTATGATTTCAAAACTTACACTTAATTCTTTAATCCATTTTAAGTTTTTTATATATGGTATGAGAAAGTGGTTCAGTTTAATATTTTTGCATGTAGCCGTCCAGTTTTCACAACTCCGTCTATTGAAGAGGTGTCTTATCCCAATTGTATATTTTTGCCTCCTTTGTTATCAATTTTCTATATAAGTTTTGGCTTATTCATGGGTTCTCTACTTGGTTCTATGCATGTACGTGTCCATGTTGTGTGTTTTGATTAACTTTGTAGTACAGTTTGAAATCACAGAGCATGATGCCCTCAGTCTTTTTTTCTTTCTCAAGTTTGTTTTGGCCTTTTAGGATCATTTATATGTTCGTAAAATTTAGAATTATTTATTCCAGTTCTGCGACAAATTCTATTGGTATTTTGATAGTGATTGCATTGAATCTGTAGATTGCCTTGGGTATTATGTCCATTTTAATAATATTATTTCTGGAGTTCCCTGGTTGTTTAGTGGTTTAAGGATCTGGCTTTTTCACTGCTGTGGCTCTGGTTCAATCCCTGGCCCTGGAATGTCCACATTCTGCAGATGCAGCCAAAGGGAAAAAAAAAACGATAGTTATTATTTTGATTCATGATCATGGTATCCTTCCATACATTTGGGGCATCTCCAGTTTCTTTCATCAGTATATTATAGTTTTCCATGTGTAGGTCTTTTACCTCCTTAGTTAAAGTTATTCCCACATATTTTGTTATTTTTAATGCAATTGTGAATAAGAATGCTTTCTTTATTTTTCTGATTGTTTTTAGTGTATAGATACATAAGATATTTCTATATATTATTTTTTTATCCTGCAAATTTACTGAATTCATTGATAAATTCTAGTAGTTCGGGGTATGTTTTTAGAATTTTCGATGTATAGTATCATGTCATTTGCAAACAGTGACAGTTTTACTTCTCCCTTTTCAATTTAGATATCTTTTATTTCATTTTCTTTTCTGAATTTTGTGACTAGGATTTCCAATACTATGTTGAATAAAATTGATAAGTGTAGGCAACCTTGTCTCTTTGTGATCTTAGAAAAAATTATTTCAGTTTTTTTTTACCATTGAGTGCATTGTTAGTGGTGGGCTTGACTTATATGGCCTTTATTATGTCATGGTATGTTTCCTTGATTTCCACTTTGTGGAGAGTTTTTATCATAAATGGATGTTGAATCTTGTCAAAAGATTTTTCTTCATCTATTGAGATGATCATAGCATTTTTATTCTTTAATTTGTTGATATGGTGTATCACATTGATTAACTGTGCATAGTAAACCTTTCTTGCATCTCTGGAAACTGAATGCTTTTTATCTCAAACAGGAGGAACCTGATAAAGCATAGTTGAATAAGTGAATAAATGCCTTGATAGTGTCATACTTGAGATATGGGAAAAAACTTTTAGATATACTAGTCTAGCAAATACAAATTCTAGCTATAATGATTTAGATGAAAAAATTGTACTGCATATATATGTTTGGAGAGAGAATAGGAATCATCAACCTTCATTCAAGGCGTGAAATGCTTCATGGAAAATAAAAATCATAAATGATTTATGGATTATGAAGAAAGCTGAAAAAGCATACGAGGAAAATTGGAATTCATGCATAAGGGGAAGGCTGGGCAAATATTTAAAAAGAAGATAGTTGTGATGGTTAGTATTAGGCTTCAATTTGAGTGGGCCATGGATGCCCAGATTAAACATGGTTTCTGGATGTCATCTTGGAGAATGAATTTTTTTTTTTTTTTTTTTTTTTTTTTACTTATTAGGGCTGCACCTGTGGCATATTAAAGTTCACTGTCTAGGGGTCAAATCGGAGCTTCAGCAGCCAGCCTATGCCACAGCCACAGCAATGTGGTATCTGAGCCATGTCTGTGACCTATACCACAACTTGTGGCAATGCTGGATACTTAACCCACTGAGCAAGACCAGGGAAAGAACCTCATCCCCATGGGTACCAGTCGGATTTGTTTCTACTATGCCACAATGGGAACTCTGGATAATTCTAATTGGGGGACTCAGTAAAGCAGATTATGTACCCCAGTGTAAGCAGGCATCATTGAATCTATCGAGGGCCTGGATGAAACAAATCAGTGGAAGAAGAAGGAATTCATCCCTTTTTTTCTGGCCTCCCTAATAGAGCATAGTCTATGATCTGGCCCTCAGATTGGAATATAGATTGTTGGCTCCTCTGGTTCTCAGGGATTCACACTGGAGCTGTTTTACGATATCAACTTTCCTAAGTCTCTACATTGCATAGTAGAGCCCGGTTAGCTGTATAAACCAGTTCCTCTCAACACACATCCCATTGGTTCTATTTTTCTAGAGAACACTGACTAATAAAAGGGTGAAAATTATAAAGGCCATTGTGTTAATTTTTCTGAAAGGATGGGAAAAAATACATGCAACTGCTGTAGTTAGTGTTCAACCAGTTACTTTGATAATGAGAACAGAAAGAAAGGGAAAAAAAAATGTTCCAAACACTCTTTGTAAGATTTGCTGACAACAAAAATGATAGAGAAAAGGATAAATTGGGACTAGGTTTATGTTTGTGAAAGTACAAAATCAGAAAGATAATATAGTTGATGAGACTAAAAATAGTAATTGAAATAGAAAAGTAAAATGATAGGAAAAAATTCAAATTTTAATATATATTATATGCTGTTCTTTCATATATTAATATAAAATAATTTTAAAATACAAGATTTAAAAGGCCCATAAAATAAATTTAATTGTTTCTTTGGACCAAGTTTGAAGAAGGAAAACATATTTTGTTTTCCACATGTTGTTACGTGTAATATTTCAAGAAAACAAAATGAAGTTCTTTAACTCACTTTGTTTACATTTAGACATTGCATTCATGCATGTACCAAAATCCCCTTATACCAGAATTTAAAAATTTAACAATTTATGGGTAATTTATATGTAATAAACACACAGATGAAGTTTTGTGGATGATCTGGAAAAACTGTAAAATTAACAATTTTTGCCACTGATTTGCTAAGCCAAATTATGAAGCTAAATATATACAAGTTCACAATACCCTGACTATTATTTCAATATAACTATTCCAAAATGCAACGTCTTCAGTCTCGTATAATGGCTGTTCTGACAGAAGAAAATTTAATTTGATTGTTTGATCTGTTTCTAAATATTGTAAAATTATACATATGCAAGCACTGGATCGTTACCTGCTTTTAAGCTCAAACAATATGAATACAAACACATGCACACAGTACACAGACTCTCTCTCTCTTTCACACCCTCACACACACACTCACACACACTGATAGAACCAAATTATAACATGTTATTGTCTCTTCCTGAGAGTAGTTTACATTTAACAATTTAACTATCATTAAATTTTCTAAAGAAATAAATCAATGTAAGTATATATTGTATTCCTGATTATGAACTCAACATTAAATGCATCGCAGTGATTACCAAGAGCATAGCATGGAAACAAAAATACAACCATAAATTTGGCACTGAATAAATCACTAAATGCATAGCTATTCCTGACTATGAAATCTCAACATACACATACAGCAAACAGGAGTTTTTAGATTATACATGACATCCATAGGTTAATTTGCTTATTAATTATTATTAATTATTAATTTGGATCTACCTGTTTTTTAATTTCTGGTAATTCAACTAACAATATGTTATAATAGGATTTGCTCTAAAACTGGATGAATATTTCACACTGACTCATTTCTTTATGACCTTTGCCTCTTACTCAGATTTTGGATCAACTCTATGTCAAAGACAAATGTTTCTTTTTGTTATTTATTTATTTATTTATCTATTTATTTATTTATTTATTTTTCTTTTTAGGGCTGCACCCATGGCATATGGAAATTCCCAGGCCAGGGGTCCAATTGGAACTGCAGCTGCCAGCCTACACCACAACAACAGCAATACCAGTCTGTGACTTACATCATAGCTTATGGCAATGGCGGATCCCTAATCCATTGAGCAGGGCAGGGATCGAACCAGCACCCTCATGGATACCTATTCATGGTTTATTACCACTGACCCATGATGGGAAGTCTGGGAACTCTGAGGCAAATGTTTCTTAATTAGTATTCTTTTCTTATCCTTTCATGGTGACATGTGGGCTAATTTTTTATTTTCTTCACTATCACCTAAACAGTTTCCTCTCACTCTGGATGAAGAAATGGTTCCTGCAATGAAATCAATTCAGTTGCAATATGGAGAGAGGAGACATGTTCAATTACATGCTAGGGGTTATACACAATGCTGCAGCACCTAGTTAAAATATATCTCCAACTCTCGTGTTGTTTTGGCTGCCACCAATCCCAAAGCATTGTCACTTTTGTTTTTCTGTGGAGAAATCTGAATTGATTGACAAGTAAACATAGCCTTTTTTCTCTTTTCTTGTCTTTTTCTAGGGCCATACCCATGGCATATGAAGGTTCCCAGGCGAGAGGTCTAATCAGAGCTATAGCCACTGGCCAATGACAGAGCCACAGCAATGCCAGGTCTGTGCCATGTCTGCAACTTATACCACAGCTCATGGCAATGCCAGATCCTTAACCCACTGAGCAAGGCCAGAGATCAAACATGCAATCTCATGGTTCCTAGTCGGATTCGTTCACCACTGAGCCATGACATGAACTCCCTGATAGCCTTTTTTCATTTGTTAAAATTCCAAACAATTGCTACATTATAATATGGTCCTAAGCACCAATAAATGACCAATAATTTATAATTAATATAAATAGCCACGATACTAATATATATTTTTATATACAAAAATAGTCTCAGTATATCTATGATAAATCTAGTCATTTCTTTCTCTATAACATGAAAGCAAACAGAATATCTGTGTTAACTCATGCAATACCTGAAGTATAGGTCATATTAAAATGAAATGAGTTTTTATCACTTCCCAACTGAACTTGCTACTCCATTAAGTTAGATCAAATTGCTTATCTTGACAGAGATTGATTACCAATTAACTGTAGAATAAACCAACAAAAATGAAGGGTTGGGAAATGCCTTGAAGTTTACTGAGACATCTATATTAAATATAGAAGTCTGTAGCAAAAATACTCAAAAGAAAATTGTTTTTGAAAAATGTTACAGATGCTGCAAGAGGGGTAATGGTATTCTGATAAAATAAGAAATCTTGGTAGTTTTGTAGTGAAGCTTAATGTGACCTTGTAAAGAGCCTACATAAAACATTCAGTAAAATTCAGGTTTTCTGACATTCTTTACTCTTGCCACAATTTGACATCGAGTTGCATCAAGTCAAATGAAACTATGTGAACAGCCATTCTTCAAACATTAAATCCCATCTTCTTCCAGCTTCTCAGGGCATGAAATAGCTGCAACCCCCAACTGTTTGTAGGTTTCTTTGTCAAGTTGCAAGGAGAGATTGATACCCTCTGACTTTCACAGCTTTCCGAATTTTACTCTATATGGGGTAGTCCTTAGATAAAACAAATATTTCCCTACTCAAGTCTAATAAAGTTAGTGAAGAACTTTAGTTTTAAATGTTTCCAAGACTTAATTTAAGTTTTCCCACATGTGTTTTAGTAGACAGCTTCTTAAATGGCAGCTCCAGAGCCAATTCACCAAATCCCAAGAGGAAGTTAGTGTAGCATCTGCAGTTTAAATTACATTGGCTCCACCAAGCTCCATGCCCTTTACAAAATGATTGTCTGATGTGTGGCTACTTGGTTTTATCAAACAAGTTCTTCTGCTTTCTGAAACCTTTCAAAATTGCAAGGGGACTTTAGGACCTAAAATCGCTTAATCTTGAAATTCTATCTTAGTTCCAGGTTCTATCTACAACCTGGATTTGATTTTATGATTTTATGTCTGTACATTCTAAAAATATTAGCACAAATGCACAACATATGTTCACTCAAGGTAACATTGAAAAGCTGGATGTATATGATGTATGTTTTTGGAATGATTCACTTCAGGTAAGCTGGTGATAATGCTTCAGAAAGACTTCTCTTTTACTGTTTGCCTGATGGATGCAAATCAAATTCTTTGACCTTAGGAGAGTGATCATAAAATGTAATCAAAGTTTCCAGATCGAAAGGTGCTCTGAACAGTTCAGCAGGCAGCTGCATCAATGCCATAAAGCATCATGACTGCTAACATAGGTCATGTTTCCGGAAAACAAGATGAAAATCTTTTGCTTTTAAAAGAAATCTGGTCAAGTCCTAGGAAAAGAATGGCAGCTATATTTATATGGCCTCCAACCCCAAGGAACTCCAAGTAATTTGCAGATATTTTAAAAAATATAATTAACCTCTGGGGTATTCCTGTTACATGTTTAAAAGCTGGTTGCAAGTACCATCATAACAGTTCTCAAAATGAGAAGTCTGAGGAGTTAGATTATATAATGACCTAACTCAGTTTGACAAACCAAATATTGGTATAGGTTTTGAAGTAGGATTTCATTTCTTCCTTGCAAGAAATTCAAAATATTTTGAGTACTGGGGAGAAAGGGTCTCTCAACTTACAATTGAACAAAAAGAGCAATTCTCAATGTGAAAAGCAGTTCACACATGTGAAAAGTCCAAAAGACTAATTGCTTAAAAGATTACCAGCATGTGACCGTCTACTCTTTTGGTGTTTCAAACTGTATCCCTTTGAATCCAGTGCCTTTCATTTGGAGTCATTCTTTTTTTTTTTTAATTTTATAATGATTTTTATTTTTTCCATTAGAGTGTTCTGTCTGTTTTCTACTGTATGGCAAGGAGTCATTCTTGTCTTAATGATTTTAGGCAGGTAAAAATGTGTGTGTGTGTGTGTGTGTGTGTGTGTGTGCACGCACGTGTATGTGCATGTGTGTGCACATGTGTGTACATATTTATATCCACGTGTGATCTTTGAAATGTGGGGTTTTAATAAAAACATGTATTGTGTACATCTGTTTACTACTACACCCCTTCTAGCTCTCACAAGATGTGACGAATCATGCCAGAAAGAGGCAAAATTATGTTATATTTCAAAATATTTTTCAGAATTTAATGGAAAACAGTGTGATTTCCCAGGGGGAATATTATAGGCCATCAAATTTATTGACTTAGTTATTGAAGGAACCTGATAATAGGGAAGAGTGGTCAGGTATGGCAGTGAGGCCAATATCCTTGAGAAGACAAAAGTAAAAGAACTCCTGCTGTTAGCCTCTTACCGATTGAAGTCAAGAAACCAAGAGTTTTTTATTGAGCCCCAAACATACCAGGAAATACGCTGTAAGTTAAAAATAAAAGGAGAGTTAAACAAGGTCAGTACCCTTAAGGAAGATAACAAGAAAAACATTTGATCCGTTGCCAAGTAGTTTTAAGGACTATGATGAGAAATGAGGCCCATACTAGTGGCATGGATTGAATTGTGGCCACCCCTTTACCCTTGCCACACAAAAATTCCTATATTGAAACCTTAAACCCTAATGTGACTTTATGTAGAGATAAGGCCTTTAAGATGGTTAAATAAATTTATTACTGTGAGCCTAAATCTGATAGGGATGGTGTCCTTACAAGATGAGGAAAAATCACCAGGGATCTCTTTCTCTCTCTCCACACACAGGAAAGTCCCGTGAGGATACACCAATAGGTTACCATTATAATCTAGAAAGAGAGGCTTCACCAGAAACCAGCACTGATGGCACCTTGATCCTGGACTTCTAGCCTCCAGAAAAGACAGAAAATTCATTTCTATTATTTAAGTCATCCAAAATGGCATATTTTGTTGTGCTCGTCCAAGCTAATTAGAGATGATAGATAGGTATACAGGTGTGGGAAAAAATAGAGCAAAGAATAAGACTTTCTCTGAATAGAAGTGACAGAAAGCTATGGAGTGAACACTTGAATTAGTTCTTAAAAGATAAAGTAGAAAGTCTGCTGAATATCATACTTTCTCTCATAATTGTGTGTTTATGTTTTGAGACTAAGTACCAAAAGTTTTGAGAAATGACTTTGCCTGTCCTTTCATATCAGTTTCATTCTGATTTTGTCTAACACCTTTTTCCATACTATAGTTTGTGTCCTTCAAACTCACTCTTCTTTGGATCTAAACCTCCCCATCTGTTTAAGTGTTACATTCCTAAGTACTGCCCTGACTCTTACCTGCACTTCCAGTGAAATGTTGCTACTTGGTCCTCTCTCTATTTCTGAAAATTAATTATTTCAATCATCTTGGCATAAATACTACTATTAATAAATTTGTGCGTTTATCAGTACATAGTATTTTCATGTATGTTATACCATTTATCACTTAAGACAATGCTATCATACAAATCTCTTCAATCATATTTCACAAAGACAAATATTAAGGTTTAAAGAGGATAAGTGGGAGTTCCCGTTGTGGCGCTGTGGTTAACGAATCCGACTATGAACCATGAGGTTGTGTGTTCGATCCCTGCCTTTGCTCAGTGAGTTAAGGATCTGGCGTTGCCGTGAGCTGTGGTGTAGGTCGCAGACTCAGCTTGGATCCCACGTTGCTGTGGCTCTGGCATAGGCCAGGGGCTACAGCTCCAATTAGACCCCTAGCCTGGGAACCTCCATATGCAGCAGGAGCGGCCCAAGAAATGGCAAAAAGACAGAAAAAATAATAATAAAATAAAGAGGATAAGTGATTTGCTAAAGTTACTCAGTTATTGTGTTTGGTGACTAGGACATGAAGTAATTTCTGAATTTATAGTCATTTTTCTCCCAGTGGATACCTGCTATGTATGGGATAATACCAGAGTCCAGTCACCATTTTATTGCTAATAAGAGGCCATGGTCTTTGTTTGTCAACACCGAGCTCCAGTTGTCAAATTCAGTGTTTGGATGGAAGGCATCTTAGGCTTAGGTAGGTCATTGCATTCCTTTACTCTGGCCATCGAGATTTTTTTAAAGATGGATCCAAGAAGCCCATTTATTGCTAATCCCAGGTATTTTGTTGGAGGACCTTGAAGAGGTGTTTGTTCTCTTTCTCTCAACTTGAACCAAGAAGTGAAATGTGGACTGCACCTTCCATCTCCTCACTATGTGCAGCATGAGCATGAAACCAACACAAGGAAGAAAGCCAAACAAAGAAACTGAGTCCTGAAGATGTCATTTGACCAGTGAAGACATTTACACCTGACATTTGCCACCATGTAGTTTGCCCCCCAAACACTTTTATTCAGGAGAATCAACAGATTTTCCTTTTCTTGGTTGAGCCAGTTTGAATTGGAATTCACAATCGTCACAACCTCAAGTCCTAAACGAACCTGTTTTCCTCTGAGATAGCTATGCAGAAGGCAACTTAGAGCAATGGCTAAATTAATCTATAAATGTGTATTTGAGATATTCACCCCCTTATGAAGATGATATAGCCATGTTTAATCATGAACCAGGGTTATCATCACAAAGCTGGGTCAAAAATATTTCTTACTTCAGGTGGCAGACATAGTGAAATATGGCCACCATAAAAGAGAAACAGAATCGAATGAAAGTGTTCTAGTAAGGGTCTAAAATGAGATAAAAAATGAAAATAAGAATATTTTTAAGTACAAAGAGAAAAGAGGAAAAAATGGCTAAGACTCTAAGATGAATATATTGAGAAGGAAGTTCAATAAAGGAAAAAACTAGTGACCACGTATCATCAAGTCAAAGTTAAAAGGAAACTGACTTGTTTTCTGGGGTAAGTGGTAGCTAGAAGGATGTTTTCACTGTTACACAATAACTAGTGTACCTAGAGTCTCATTTTGATGGGATTCAGGGAACAAATTAGAGAAAATGAAGGTAGGAACAATTGAGAAGATTATTCATCTCATATTAAACTGCATAGGGGGGTCCTTAAGTCTTAATCCCACCTATGTTTCTGAGGAAAAAACACTCTGAGAATAAAACAGTATAGTCATCTAAATATTTTCAATTTCTAGGCCCATGTGGCACAACGACAGCAAAACATTATGGATTAAATGCATAAATATTGAATGAACAGAAGCCTTCATTTATATAAAGCTTTTAAGATTCTTAAAGGTTAAAAAAATCTGGCATCTCGCGTGGGCCACAAGAAGAGGAAATTTTTCCTAGACTAATGACTCTAAAATAGAAGGCCTGTAGAGAGGCATTACACGCTACCTAAAGAGATTCATGTAATGTTTTAAATATACATTCAATGGAATTCTTAACATGATATTATATGTGCATATGATTATTTATGAACACCATAGAAAGAATGAGGTCTTCATTCAAAATGACTGGGTACATCAGTCTATTTTGAACTCTGTGTGGGAATTCCAGATGCCAGTGAGAAAAGATGGGTCAGAGAAATGCTGGGATACCAAAGATTTCCAGTAGTTCAAATCAAAATAATTTAAATGCGCAGAAGTAGAGAAAAGGATCCCATTGCAGAAGTACAATGGCTAAAAACTGCCTGTTTTTTTAATATATAATAAATTAAGCAGAATTTATTATATGTAACCAACCTAAGAAAACAAACTATTTTCAAGAACTTTATTTGGGTCATTTTCATACAGACATAATACTATGCTAATTTTAAATGAGTTTCAGCTTTTCACTTAAACATGCCAGCAGGAAGTCTACTTGGCAATACTTTCTGGGATGTTTTGCCAATTACTGTATGTACTTGAAAACAACAAAACCACTTTCTATAAAAAGCATCATATAATTCAAACTTTTCAATGAACCAGAAGGGGTTCCACCTCAACTATTTTGAATGAGTAAAATTTTACTATATTCTTTCTACATCAATTTTGAATTCCACTCTTGTTTCAGAAAATAATTCTAAAACATTAGGGGCTGCTGAATTTTGTGAAGACCTTTTTTGCTTGGCTCCCAGGATTATCTTTGGCAAATGCAAATGTTTCCCTCTTCATGTTTCACTCTAAACCATTCCTCCTTTTCTGGACTCTTAATGTCCCTGAGGTAGATGCCCACTGCCCTCTTCTAGTATTGATAGCTTGCATTTATTGGCACTAAATATATATCACAGATGCTAAGATATTGTCCCATACAAAAATCCTACATACTGGATGTTCTTATTCTCCCCATATTACAGAGGAAGGAGCTGATAAAGTGTTAGGTCACCTCCTCTAAGTCACACAATTAGTAAATAAGAGAGTTAGCTTCAGGTCTAGTTTTCTGAGATGTTAAATCTGAACTCTAAAGTAACAGGTAGGAAACTTTTGATCATTGTTGGAGCTGCTACTGCAAAACATCATGTGCTGGGCAGCTAAACAACAGAAATTCATTTCTCATTGTTCTGTAGGCTGGGGATTCTAAGATGATGGCACCAGCATGGTTGTGTTCTGGTGGAGGTCTGCTCCTTAGAGACGGCCTACTGCTTGCTATGCCCTCATGGAGCCAGGGAGCTCTGTGGAGTTTCTTTTGTAAGAAACTAATGTCATCATGAAGGCTCCACCATCATCATCTAAGCAGCTCCCAAAGGCTCCATTTTTTTATGCCAATATACCAGGCATCAGGATTTCAACACTGCAGTTTGAAGGAACACATATTCAGACCATAATACTCATTCTGCTACCTATTGTATAAAGTTTTAATGGAACAGAGTTATGCCTACTGGTTTATGCATTGTTTATAGCTGCTTTTGTGCCATAAACAGCAGAGTTAGGTAGCTGCAATAGATACCATATGGTCCACAAAGATGAAAATATTTTCTATCTGCTCTTTTACGGAAAAAAATTTGCCAAGTCCTGCTCTTGCAATTATATCATTAAGTCATCTCCTCTAGGATTCAATACTGTCACCAAAATAGTTTTTCACCTTGTATACAGATTTAAATAAAATTCCAGCAGTGCTGAGCAACCAATTGTAAAGAATCAATAATTCTATAAATTCAGAAGTAGCACTTTGGGACAGTCTTCATACAATTTTGTAAAGTACAAACATTGTGAAGATCTAAGTGCACATTTGAGTAATTCAGATGATTTAGTTTAACTTTCTTTGATATATTTTTCTAAGTTTGATTACACTTTATATTGACTGAGGGAATCAGCTTAAGCACAATTTAGTACTTGCTAAATGGTAGGTCATAACCATAGCATAGAAGATATTGTCTGGGACATTGCCCATGAATGAATAATTAACACACTCCAAAATATTGTTGGATTCTCATTTGAAAATTTTCAAATAGCAGTTTCACAATGGATAAATTATCTAATATTCCAAATGTCCCTTTCCAAATGCTTGATGAAACCAGTAACTTGAGGACAGTGGCAGCTGGAGTAAAACCCAAGGAAACAGAGGAGGATAGAGATGGGTGATTTAGAAGACTGTTAAATGTATGTAGTGTAAATGGAAGCTTTGGACTATCAATGAAAAAAGTCATTTTGCCAGGTTTAAATAAAAACCTATAGTAAAGATAATTGTCCCCAAGGCACAACGTTGGTGAGAAAGGAGACTTCCCATCCTATAGAGTAAAGAGTTTTCTGTCTTACCAATAGTCATTCCACTTGATCTTTTAGTAGTGACCTTTGCTGCATTTTCACCAAACTCTTAATCTTTAGGAAATTTCTCATTATATTTGTTCCACATTTATATAATTATGAATCCATTTAAAATCTATTAGAGAATTGTAAGCTTCACTATTGATACATTAAAAAAAAAGCCACTGATGCAATACCAGCAACTGTTTTCACAAGCCAAAATTGATGGAGAGCATCCCCTGTATAAAAATGAAATGCATTTCTGTGGACGCACTGACACTTCACCATCTGTCCAACATTTCAGATTTACTCTCCCAGATAACTTCATATTTCACCCTGCAGTCCCTAAAGAAGCATCACTTTAAACAGGGCCACATGGAAAAATACACTTCAATAACATCTGAAGGTCTTGCATTTAGCTGCAAGGGCCTCTAACCTAAATGACTGATGTGTCTAGAGAGAAGCTTCATTTGAAGTTATGGAAATGGGGAGGAGAGAATGCAAAGGATGGAATGTATAAAAAACGAAATGATAGCTGTAAAAGACATAGGGATTTACAGATAAAGCCAAAAGATGCTGGCAGCCATCTATCAGTCTGCCTTGATGAAATAGGTATTGGAAATTAACTCAGGAACCCTATGAATTACATTCAATCCATGCTCTGGGCTAAGCGCTTGTCAATTTCAGCTGCTATTGCAACCTATTACTTACAGAATACATGGCTGGCAAGCTAATAGCCTTGGATAGTGTTAAAGAAAATAGGAGAATAAACTGAATGTAGCAAGGCTTGTCACTGACAGAGCATGTCTTTCTGAAGTCCAGTGTGAACTTCTGGAGCTCCAACGCTTCACTTGCTCCTAGGTGAGCATTTTACTTTGCACAGCATCATTTTGTCTCCAAAGAAGCGTCTTCCTGAAGGATTAGTCACCAGTCACCAAGAGATCTGGGTACTTTTGCTAGTGTTTTAAAGGTTTGTGAAAAACGCTGGGAATCCAAAAGGTGTTTAACATTTAAATTCAATTTAAAGTTGTCAATTCCTTCCATAGTTGCTTTCTGTTCAGACAGATATCATCATTAACCATTTAGTTTTACTTTCAAAGAAGACCAGTCCTCTTGCTGTGTATGTGCCTACTCCCTATGTTTATGTAGGCATCATGTCACTCTCACGTTTAAGAGCAAATTGAGTGAGAAGTTGTAGTTTGTATTATAAGACATATCATCTCTCTATCTCCCATAGACTCTACATGTATAAGTGAATATGCCTAATCTCATCTCATAAAAAAATCAGAAAGATGCATCAGTACAGCAAAACCTTTCTTTAAGATGAGCTCCACCAGTGTTCTGGAACTATATTGTATTTTTCAACTGATAAGCTTGTCTAACATTGAAATATTTTAATAAGCAAGCACATCCAGAGTAAATGTCAGCCAGAGCAATCTCCTGACTAACAGATGCTAGCGGGTATAGAGGAGGGAGAGGGACGTAGAAGCACTGAAAAATCAAGCAGGGCCAAATTAGAACAAATGTTTGTCAAGTAAAAAGGGCAGCTCTTCATCTGATGGAAGGGGTTTAATTAGAAAAGTCACAGAGAGAAGCTGTCTCAGAAGTACAGGTCCCATTCTCATCAGATAAGCTAATGAACCTCATTGAACTTTGCAGAGAAATGCTGAACCAATAATACAAGGAAGAAAGAATGCGACAAAATGTGTTGCTGTGCCTCTTACATTCAAGAGGGTCAATTGCTTGGGGCACCTGGTCATAATCGAGAAAAACTGCGAGATTGTTCTCCTGATTCTCCTTCTGAATGGTTGAAGAGGTAAATGGATCAGAGGAATATATAATTTAAATATTCCCTTCTCTATAAAAATGAAACAAATTTTATTGTTAAGCAGTAAATTGCAAAATACGAATGCCGTATTTTACATATCAAATGATCTGCAAGATATATAATCTCCACTGATTATAGTCTAATTCGATGTATGCATCCCTGGGAATTTTCTCCTCCCCAATATTAACCATAAAGAAAATCTATTAAAGGACATGGTTTTTATTTTTTTATTTTTTATTTTTTTGGTATTAGTCAAGTCAACCAGGGTGTATAAAAGAATGCTGTAAGCAGAATTTTATAACAATAATTTTGTAAAGAATACACAAACCCCAGAGGAAGCTGGGTATGGAAAAATCTAAAGTTGTTTACAAAACTTACTTAAAAAAGGCTCTAAACTCTTCTGATTGTTTAATGTTTTGGTGCCTTTGTTTGTCAGTTTTATTTTCCTCACTGGTTAGCCTTTTGCAGAGAATTCATGTCTGGTATTGAACTCCTTGAGAGAGTAATAAAGCACATACGGAATAGAGTAGCATGTGGAATTAAATTGCAAAATGCTTATAGTGGAGCTTTTTCGACACGGGACATTTACCAACTACCTTTAGGAAAGTTTCTTTTGTTACCTGACATAAGCAAATCCAGGTGCCAGGAACTGAATGTATTAATCAAAGCTTCCTCTAATCCACTTTACCAACACATGAGAGAAAGCCAGAAGCAAACGACTAGTTGGAATAGGGTACAAATAAAAATCTTGAAATTAACAGGAACCGTTGTCATGTTCAAAATTATGTAAAATACATACAGACATAAATTAGCACACACATACACACAACTACGCACACACCTAGAGAAACCTAGTCAGAAAGAAATTGGACCATTACATTCCTATTAAGTTTCACATTTTCTTGTTGGCACAAAGAAAAAAAAAACTACTTTATAAAAGCGTTTACAAATTTTATGACTTAAAACCGGAAAGTATATGATATTTAAAAACAAACAGGATGATTTAACCTTTGGTGGGGAGGATTGTGTCAGGGAGGGGAACCATTATCAAATTTTATGGTGTTTCTTCAAAATTTAATCCTTGGGGAGTTCCCGTCATGGCACAGTGGTTAAGGAATCCGACTAGGAACCATGAGGTTGTGTGTTCGATCCCTGGCCTTGTTCATTGGGTTAAGGATCTCGTGTTGCCCTGAGCTGTGGTGTAGGTTGCAGATGTGGCTCAGATCCCGCATTACTGTGGCTCTGGCATAGGCTGGTGGCTACAGCTCTGATTAAACCCCTAGCCTAACCTCCATATGCCACAGGAGCGGCCCTAGAAAAGGCAAACACACACACACACACACACACACACACACACACACACACACAAAGAATTTAATCCTTGGGTCTGACTCCAATGGTCTGATACCTTTCATATATTAAATGGAATTACTCTCAACTACTGGGCTTCAGAGTGGGAAACTCGACCTGGGACACATCCTCTGCCTGTATCTGAGAGCCTGCTTAATGTTCCTTTAGCTTTAATAATGAGAAATTACTCTGGTCCCAGTGAATGTCTTCCATTACTCTAAATCAGTGGTTCTTAACTAGGATTGACTTTGTCCCATGGGGAGCATCTGACAAGGACTAGAAACAGGATTAGCTGCCATAACTGATGGGAGGGATGCTACTGGCATCTAGTGGGTAGAGGCCAAGGAGGCTGCTGAACAGCCTACAATGCACAAAACAGTCCCCCACAAAAATGAACTACCCAGCCTCAAAAGCCAATAGAACTACATTTGAGAAATTGTGCAAAGTATAACTCATGAATATGAGGATTGGATTTCTCAGGATATCTCTGCAAAGACACTTGACTATTTCTGCAGCAGCCAAATTGTTTCTGTCCACCTAATTTACATGTACAGCCTCTTTTATTGCTCATAGGCTACACAGATTTGAGCCTAGAGGTACACTAGAGCCAGTGAATCAACATGCGTGATTCTTTTTTGATAGCACAAAGCCATTTATTCAGAAAGGGAAGCTTCCTGAGGCATGGAGTGGGAGATAGATTGGGGAGATGGCAATCAAAGGTGTTGAGACAAAGGTCATCCACTTAAATGCTTCTCCCCCTGGGATTATTACAGAATTGTAGCTTGGCTCAAGGAGCTTCTATGAACAGCTACACTAAGCTTGTCCTACAATATTATCAACTCTCTAAATAAGAGAGAAAATAGATGAAGTAGCTGCAAGTAGAAAATCAACCAAGTTGAGCTACCTCTTATTTCTGACTTAA
The DNA here is from genome assembly GCF_054392235.1 of Sus scrofa. NCBI lineage: Eukaryota > Metazoa > Chordata > Mammalia > Artiodactyla > Suidae > Sus > Sus scrofa. The sequence goes on from NC_139393.1 coordinate 31,889,240, forward strand.
TGCAAAATTTTTAGTATATTTAAATTATCATTTGTGAAGTGGCAACTTACTTACATGGTTAACTTCCTTAAAAGACATTCTTTATAAAGCAAAGGGCATCCCAATAATTATTATATCTAGCAACTAAAATTAAACAGGTCACCTGAGAGAGAATGAGGCAGTTATTTTAGATTCTAATTTAGACCTGTCAACATGTGTACTCTTTGTTGGTAGCTATACTTAACATTTTTTTTTTCAATTCATGGCTAGAAGTAATCATGAAATAATTCACTAGATGTTGGTGTTGTAAAGGGGCTTAAAAACCACCTCATCCAACCTTTTAAGTAGTGAAGGACTCTTTTCAAAATTATTTCTGAGGGATGTAGAGCAAGCCTTATTGGAAATTTCTAAGGATAGCAGCTCACTCAAGGTTAAATGAATCTTGGTGTTAGAAAGAATTGAGCGAGTAATTTGTCTAACCACTCTCAAATTCTTAAATCCTTTCTACAATAGCTTTGACATTCACCTCAGTCATTCTTTAACTCAAAAAATATTATTTGAATGTGACTATATTAATTTCCTCATGTACTCTTTTTTTTTTCAGTATATCAAGAAATAGTACTTAAGAGTTGCCCTGTTTTAAAAATTGGTGTGTTAGATTCTGGAAAGATAATGGTAAAATAAAGTGGGGGGAATCCTTACTTCATAGAATGTTATACTTAAAACACAGAGACATGCTTCATAAATGTGAGATAACAACTGAGTTAATATCCTACGAAGGAGAAGCACAAGAAACTAATATTTCAAAGAAGCTTTCCTTGAGAAGTGATTTTTTTTTTTTTTTTGGTCTTTTGTCTTTTCAGGGCCATGCCCACTGCATATGGAGGTTCCCAGGCTAGGGGTCCAATAGGAGCTATAGCTGCTGGCCTAAGCCAGAGCCAAAGCAATGCCAGATCTGAGCTGCATCTGTGACCTACACCACAGCTCACGGCAACCCCAGATCCTTAACCCTGTGAGCAAGGCCAGAGATCGAATCTGCAACCTCATCATTCCTAGTCGGGTTTGTTTCTGCTGTGCCATGATGGGAACTCCTAAAGAAATGATTTTTGAGATAGAATAACAAACTCAGCACCATCACCTCTAGCAATTGGAAAATATTACCTTATATGCAAAAGCTGGTTTCTATCTTTTGACTGTGATTTTATAGTTTAATGGAGAAAAGGTTTAACCCTACTCTTTAAAAATAATGTCCACCCTCTATCCATCCCTTAAATGCTGGTCACCAAGCTAACAACTTTAAATAAAATAACCTAATTCTTTCTTTGCAACAGCTTTAGAGATATTTGTTATTCTTCCCTTTTATGAATGAGAAAATTGAAATTTAGCAATAGTCCATATCTCTTCAAGTTCTTATAAACCAATATGTTAGAAGTGAAATTTTATCCCCTAGGGTTACACATCTCACTACAATGTTTAAAAACAGCTATGATATATACCTGTGGTCTTTCTCTGTCCATACTAAACTCTTCCAGTTCCCTTTTAGCACTTTAACTTCACTGTTTTTTTTTTTTTTAAATTATAGTTTTTACTATCCTGTGTTCTTCCTCTCATTAAAACAATATTCAGGGAGTTCCTGTCGTGGGTCAGTGGAAACAAATCTGACTAGTCTCCATGAGGGCGCAGGTTTGATCTCTAGCCTCACTCAGTGGGTTAAGGATCTGGCATTGCCATGAGCTGTGGTATAGATCAAAATGTGGCATTGCTGTGGCTTTGCTGTGGCCTTAAAAAAGACAAAAAAAAATTAATTAATTAAGAATGGATGAGAGTTCCCATCATGGTGCAGCAGAAACGAATCCGACTAGGAACTATGAGGCTGCAGGTTTGATCCCTGGCCTTGCTCAGTGGGTTAAGGATCCGGCATTGCCGTGAGCTGTGGTGTAGGTCACAGACGTGGCTCAGAACCCGCTTTGCCGTGGCTGTGGTGTAGGCGGGCAGCTACAGCTCCAATTCGACCCCTAGGCTGGGAACCTCCATATGCCGCGATGTGGCCCTAAAAAGAAAAAAAAAAAAAAAAAGAATGGATGGCAAATTCCAGGTATGGTTTGATAAGCACAGTATAAATTGAACTAGCATTGTTTTTCTATCTTATATACCCTTTAAGTCATAATGCAAATGACTGTTTTAGGAACTGTACCACATTTTGAATTGCATTAAATTCCCTATCAACTGAAATCTTTGTCTTATTTTTAATACAATGTGAAACTAAGCTGTGTTTTTCCTTTACCGTGCATTTGCGCTATTTTCACAAGACAGCTATTTGAGCATAAGCCATTTAAAACTTTTACAAAATTTTTCCTTATATTGGGAAAAATATGTCTCCCTGTACATACCAATCATTAATCGTATTTCCCTATGTTCAAACATATCTGGCCCTGGGACCACCTGACAGTGAGAATGGTAAGAGTTAGCATTTTTTAAAGCACTGTAATAAGTGCTTACTTTGAATTACCTCATTTTAGCTTCCATTATGTGCTAGGAATGATGGGCTATCTCTCTAAAATAACTGCAACTTCAGGAGATTCTGTAATTATCTAAGGTCCCACAACTGGTAACTGTTAGAGATAGGATGGGAAGGCCTCCTTTTGCTCCCTAACAAATATGTAAATACAGCTACCAGGGTTATCTTTAGTTTTCCATTCTTTCATTTCTTCATTAAACATGTATTGAATATAAGAAAGTAAAATAAGCTACCCTTTATACTTTCCATATCTTGTATTCAAGTAAGGAAAATACATACTAGAGGTATATTATTTAACACCATATTAGGTATTTATAAAATGAAAAGACAGAAGAGGGGTATTTTAAACTGGATTAGAATCAAAACAACTTGCCATCTTACATGAGGCATTTCCTGAACTGGGTTCTGAGAGATGAGTGAAAACTACTTGGAAATGGAGTGGTGGAGAAACATCAAGTCATATACATGAAAAGTCTAGAGCAGAGGGGGACCCTTCTTATGAGTGGCCTTTTGTTCCATATTAGAAATTCAGAGGGAAAAAAAAAAAAAAAAAAGGAAGTGCAACTGGTGAAGTAAGCAGGTCATAAAATACCTTATATTTTTTGTGCTAAGGAATTTGGACTTTATCATGAAAGCTATGGGAGTCATTATAAGCTTTCGAAGCAAGGAAAAGACATGATTAGATTTGCATTTTAGAAAGCTAACTCTGGCAGCAGTGTAAATAATGGATTAGAGGAAAGTAAAACTAGAAGGAAGGAATCCAGCCAGGAGGCTGTTATAGGAATCCAAACAAGACAGGGTGAGGGCTTAAATTAAGGTGGCAACAGTGAGGATATTAAAACTGGACAGATTCATAACTCATTAGATAGTTTGTAGGTATATTCAACATGATTTGTTGGCTGCACAAAGGAAATAAGGAACAAGGAGGACTCAAGATCACTCCTGGTTACTCATTTGTATCTGTTATCAACAGAAAACAGAGACAAAAATAAGTAAGTTTAGAATGGGGAGATGAGCTTGTTTTTTAACATTTGGGGTTAAGGTGATAGTGTGGCATCTGAGCCAATCAGTTTGGGGGCAAAAGGATGTTTTCCTGCAACTCGAGATGGATTTTGCAGATAATCAACACTCAAGTAGTTGATGAATACATGATTAGGTAAGAACGCTTTCACTAAGTGCATCAAGTGAAGAGAGAGGGCTAAGTACAGCTATAAGGGGAAGAGTACATATCAAGGACAAATGCGGGACATCAGGAAAGTAAGAAGACAAGCAGTAGCAGTAGCATATTAAGTCATCGAGATCAAACATGAAACATATCTCAAGGGAAAAAAAAATCTCTCAGTGAAGACAAACACAGCAGAGAGGTCAAGTTAAAGTCAAAAAAGTCTCCTTGACTGGAATTTCTTTGAAAGGTGAAGGAGAGTACTTTTCAAGGCCAGGGAGTAAATGAGAAGTAAATGAAGCAAAAACACGTAGGAATTATTTCAAGAAGCTTATCTGTGAAAGAATGTTAGTTGGATAAGGGGGAAAATGACATAGGAAAACATTACTTTGTTGATTTTTCTTTGCTTTTCTTGTTTGGTTTTGCTTTGGAATTATAGCACAAGAGTTGGGATAGAAGCAAGAAAGCAATTATGATTGTTGAGATGCTGAAGAGTTCTCATATGTTAATGTCTATTTTGTTCTTTATGGACAAGATGTATAAATCATCTTTTGAGAGTGAGGGTTTTTGGGCATCTAAATCCTGGGCTGGGGTGGGATTGATGGTACTTGAAATAACTTCTGTGGGAAAGAAGCTAATTGGAATTTTGCAAAGGCTTTCCAGTTAGGCTAAAGACCAAGAGTTGGTAGTGCCCCTAGTTCACATATTGTGAATGATTTCCAGCAATCCTTAGCAGTATCAGTCAGAGATAAGGTATTAATTTAAAAAAAAAAAAAAAAAAGCTTCTGGCAGTTAGGTAGTATTAAAAAAAAAAGGAGCAGGAGTTCCCGTCCTGGCGCAGTGGTTGACGAATCCGACTGGGAACCATGGGGTCGCGGGTTCGGTCCCTGCCCTTGCTCGGTGGGTTGACGATCCGGCGTTGCCGTGGGCTGTGGTGTAGGTTGCAGATGCGGCTCGGATCCCACGTTGCTGTGGCTCTGGCGTAGGCCGGTGGCTACGGCTCCGATTCGACCCCTAGCCTGGGAACCTCCATATGCCGCGGAAGCGGAAGCGGCCCAAGAGATAGCAACAACAACAACAACAACAACAAAAAGACAAAAAGCCAAAAAAAAAAAAAAAAAGGAGCAAAGAGGGAAAATGGGTGAGGAATGTATTTATATATATATTTTTTCCTTTTTTTTTGTCTTTTTGCCTTTTGAGGGCCGCTCCCGCGGCATATGGAGGTTTCCAGGCTAGGGGGTGAATTGGAGCTGTAGCTACTGGCCTACACCAGAGCCACAGCAACGCGGGATCTGAGCCACGTCTGTGACCTATGCCACAGCTCACGGCAGTGCCAGATCCTCAACCCACTGAGCAAGGCCAGGGATGGAACCACAACCTCATGGTTCCTAGTTGGATTCGTTAACCACTGAGCCACAAAGAGAACTCCAAGGAATGTATTAATATGTTGATGACTCTACTTGCCAAATATTTATTGGGAGCTAGATTGATGACTACGAGTAGGGCTAGCCATTTCAGTTGTAATTCTCAACAATGTAGCCCATCTTTGCCCTGTTGGAGCCTTGAGTTATTGGGTCTTGAAGTCTAGTGAAGATGAGGAAGGTCATACACCTAATTCTCTGTTTCTTTATGCAGCTTTTATTATCTAACCAGTATGACTAGTATCACATATTTATACTTTAATATCTCTTTATTTGACTTCTCAGCTTTGAACACTGTATTTATGTCCTACCTATACAAATTAAGATTACAATCTTATGGACTTCCTGTAGTGGTTCAGTGGAAACAAATCTGACTGGTATCCATGAGGATGTAACTTCTATTCCTGGCCTTGCTCAGTGAGTTAAGGATCTGGATCTGGCATTGCTATGAGCTGTGGTGTAGGTTGCAGATATGGTATCCAAAGTTGCTGTCACTGTGGTGTAGGCCAGTGGCTACAGCTCTGATCTGACCCCCTAGCCTGGGAAGTTCCAGATGTGGTGGGGCCAGACCTAAACTGCAAAAAAAAAAAAAAAAAAATTACAATTTTATTTGTAATATTTTTCATCATCTCAAGCTCTTTCTTAAAAGTTAATTACCTTAAAAAGTTAGTAACATTTTCCAAAGTTAGTCACAGATATCTAGTACATTATATGTGATTGTTGTGCTTACAGCAGTCTTCAGAAATCACAGCCCCATGGGTCTTGCAGGCTTTCTCAGGTTTCTAACATACTCAAAAGAGTTTTTTTTTTTTTTCTCTCAGAGTAATCCATCTCCTTTGGGTGGCTAAGTGGTGGCTTGAGGGCTCTGCAGAAGATCTATAGCTGTGAGAGGAAGAGTAACAGAAAAAATTTACATCATAGGGTGGTCTTTCTCATTTCTTTTTCAGATATTCTACGAAAGCTGCAAGGGGAACCTTTTAAAAATTTTCTGTCTATAAAATTCAGGATTCCCAAGACTGAATGCTGTTTAAAACCCTTTCTCAAATTGGCTGAGTTACAAGTCAATAAAATAAAATAGCAGTTAGAAAGTAATATATGGAAGTTCAACTGAATGCTTTAAAGGATCAAATCAGAGGCACGTTTTTAATCTGATTGTTAACAACATTACTAAATTGCTTTATCTTTCTTAGGATTTTCCCATTAACAACTTAGAGGGAAATTTTCACCTTGCAAATATCTTATAAAATCATGAGGTAAGTGAGAATTGTGTTATATCTGACCAGAGTAGCAATTTCTGCTTGAAAATGTAAAAAAAAAAAAAAAAAAAAGAAAGAAAAGAAAAGAAAAACCAGACACATAGTTTGCTCAACAGAGGAAATCAACTATCTGGATATTCAGGATATTTAGAATGTTCAAATAAATTGTGGGGCTTTTAAACCTATTTAACTTGATATATTTGAATAAATTCTAAGAGTAAATCTGAGTTTATTTGGCTATAAATGTGGAAAGTCCACCGAAAGTTGTAACAAACAACTTTTTCATTTTGTAATCTAATAGGACATTTACATTAAGAGCATAATATGTGCTTGAGAAAAATGCTTTAGTACAGAGTAGGAAACCAGAAATTCTGTCTGGAGAAACACAAACATCTTAGAAAATCCAATCTCAAAGTTTGATGAAGGCAGCAGATTTGGGTCACTCTAGTCCCTGTAGGGCCAGGGTGCTCAGGGAAGGAATTTGAGTCTGCTGATGCAATTTGTGTTGTAGTGCCAAAAACACAGAATTGACATGATTTTCTGGTATCTCTGTTCTGTTTATAGGTAGTAGTTGATTTCTATACACTTTTGATCTTTTTCCTTTCAGTTACTTAACAATGTAGGTCTGGCCAAAACAAATATATGAAAAGGTTTATATCTTTGTCTTTATTTTCATGCTATTTTGTTGTAACTACACATTTGCATCATTTTTTACTAAACCTTTATATATGTAGAAAGACATTTTAAAGACAGGTTCTTTCTCTGTATGTTTCTGTCAGTATATTCTCAGTACATCCAAATGATATTAACCACTACTTTGTGGAGTGTTCACACACACACACACACACAGAGGCTTCTAGATTTGCAACATGTATATCACACACCCAAAGACATCAGTGAAGAGCAAAGTTGAGTAAGTTGTTTATATAGGTAGCATTTGTTGATACCATTGTTACTACCACAGGTTCTAACATTCACTTTCCCTAATTACTAGAACTCTCAAAAATATTCTACATTGAAGATATTAATTACATCTTATTAAGAACCCTAAGGATTTATATTAATAAATATGTTCGGCCAAATCAATCACAAGTAGGATAGAAAAAAACTTAGGTGGAGAATCAATTTGTAATTCAGCTACCTATAAGTAGCAAGTGTTTTAGGGAACTGAAATGGTAACCAGACAGAAATAGAGTGCCATTTACTAGCAAGGATATCAACAGAACAATCAGTACAAGAACTATTCATAAATGGGCACAAACATTTGCAAATTGCAAGTACCAACAAAGAAACCTTCCACCCAGTAAGGCAGGAACACCTGGCCATACCATATCTTCAGGGAGAGGGTCGGTATTAATGGTGACATTTAAAATTTTTCAATACTATATAATTTTGAATAGATCTTTTAGTAGATTAATCAGGGCTGTTTCCTTTTGTAAATTGGGATTTGATCAACTACATATTAGAAATAAGCAGAATATGTCAATCATTAGTATGATAACAAATGTTTATTATTTTATAAAAACTAGATAATTGATATTTAGATACTTTGAAATTTTCCATCAAAATTATCAGAAATTCTTTTTTTTTTTTTTGGTCTTTTTAGAGCTGCACCCATGGCATATGGAAATTACCAGGCTAGAGGTTGAATCAGAGCTACAGCTGCCAGTCTACACCACAGCCACAGCAACTTGGGGTCCTAGTGACCTACACTGCAGTCCACAGAAATGCTGGATCCCCGACCCACTGAGCAAGGCTAGGGATTGAACTTGCCTCCTCATGGATACTAGTCAGATTTGTTTCCTCTGTGTCACAATGGAACTCCCTCAGAAATTTTCAATTGCATACACTAAAAAAATTTCTTCTTGAAATGTGGGATCAGGATACTGCAGGCCAGTTTTAAAGGTCTTTATACATTCAAATTAAAGCCTTTTGGAGTGTTTTCTTGTTTTTTGTTGTTGTTTTTTAAGAGGGGTGTGTAAAGAAAATTGTTTTATTGATTTTTAAGAGGGGTGCAGAAAAAAATTGTGGTCACTGTTAGTTTTACCTGGGACAGTATAATTTAAGTTATTTGAGGTATGGCAATCAAATCATACTTAATCTGTTGTACAATTATGCTAAAACATGTATTGCTTTTGTCAATGCTTATTAAATATCGGGATTATGCTATGTGTTTTACACACTTTTATTTTTATTTTGTTTTATTTTATAACATGGATATTACTGCACCCTTCTTACAAATGAAGAGTCTTCTGTCTTAAGAAGTTGGTTTTATTCTAACCAGATAGCTACAATATGCTAGAACCAAGCTATCAACTTATATCCCATCTAAATCTCGGCAGTATTCTCTCTAGATGGTATCTTAAACTTTCAAACACTGGATTTTCTGACCTTCTAAATCAATAAGAGATTTAGATCCAGGCTCTGGTTTCAAATTTCAACAAGATATTTGAAATATGGTATGACTTCTAGGTGTCTAATTTAAACTTACAAATCTCCATTTCATCATCTGAAAAATGAGCATACTTGTAAGTAACTCAAGAAGTTCTTGTGATTATTCAATGAAATGATTTGCTGGTTAGTGTGGTAGCTGGCAGATCATAATTCCTCAGGAAATGTTTGTGGTAACTTGCCATCATCATCATCACCATCATTGCCTGGCCTTGGTGCTGGCATCTGTACTCTATTATGTTGTTGTTTTTCTTTTAATTTTATCTGCTTCATCAGATCTGAACAAGATCTTCATTTGATTTCATCATTATTAGGTGTGATATTGGCAAAGTGATATAAACTACCTTTTTCTCAGCTGGAAAGTGGAGGATGAGGGATAATATATCTGTTCTGGCACTTTCTTTTTGCTTATGTTTATAAAGGCATTTTGTGGGTTTGTTTCTGTTTTATAAATATGTCCTTTTGTATCATTTTAATTAAAATAAAGTAAGTGATATCATATGATATTTGTCTTTCTCTGTCTGACTGACTTTACTCAGTATGATGAGTCTCTAGGTCCATCCATGTTGCTGGAAATGACATTATTTCATTCTTCTTATGGCTGGATAATATTGCATTTATACAAGTATCACACCTTCTTTACCCATTCCTCTGTCAATGAACATTTCAACTCAATAGTTTGTAATAACTATGTTGGAAAAAATGAATGTATTTACATGTATAAATTGTTCATGTTGCTGTACATGTGAAACTAATAGATCATTTTAAGTCAACTATACTCCAATAATTTTATTATTTTATTTTATTTATTTATTTATTTTTTTGTCTTTTTGCCTTTTATGGGGCCGCTCCTGCGGCATGTGGAGGTTCCCAGGCTAGGGGTCTAATCGGAGTTATAGCCTCTGGCCTTGCCAGAGCCACAGCAACACGAGATCCAAGCCGCGTCCGTGACCTACACCACAACTCAGAGCAACGCCAGATCCTCAACCCACTGAGCAAGGCCAGGGATCAAACCCAAAACCTCATGGTTCCTAGTTGGATTCGTTAACCACTGCGCCACAATGGGAACTCCACTCCAATAGTTTTAAAAAGTAATTTGTAAGTCAATTTATAAAACAGAGGATTTAGACCAGGTTTTAAAACAAAACTACCATCTTTCACTTGCTTTAATAGACATTACTAATCAATCACTGCACTCCAGCTTGGCCAAGGTGTCCCAGAATTCTTTACTTGACCTTTCCAGAGCCATTAACAATTAATTCTAATTTGCAAATAGGATGAAATTTAGTTGTCACCATCCTAGTCTCATGTTTTAGTCTATATCCATAGACAAATTCATATTTATCTTCTTGGCTCTCACATCTTGTTAATTCAGTAAACAAATGTCAGTTGATCCAGGGTTTCTGCATACTCACAGTTAAAACAAGGAATAAAGTTGTAACAAGTATAATGCTGTAGCGCCCTCTTTATTGAAAGATTTTAAGAAATATTTATTTTTTATTTAAATTTTATTCTGTTTAACTAATCAGTAATACAATTCTAAATTAAGCTTTGTAGTTTCTTCTAAACTGTTAGTTGTTGGCTTTATAACCAATGTAAGAATACCTGACTGGTGCTCACTTATGCAGATAAAATATATCGATCAATATTTTTTATGTTGTCTCATCAGAACATTTTATTCTCCACCACCTCCCAGCCACCAAGTCAGAATCAAGCCAGATCAATCCTTCTGATCTTCCACATCACCACCCAATGTTCCTACTTTGCTTCATTACTTATATTTGTTTACACTTCTTGGATACATATTGAGGCATCAGAATCAGGAGATGTTTTTATAATACATTTTTTTTTATCAAGATCCCCACCTAAAAGGATGAAAAGCCAAGCATACTAGGCAGAGCATTAGTAGGTATTTTTATAAAATCTCCCTGCTGGTTCTGCTGCTGGTCCCTAAGAAAAGCTACCTTCGTAGAATGTTGAGGGCTTTAGAGTAGCAGGTTGTAGTCTCAGCCTTCATGCTTTCGACATGTGACTTCACAAATCATTGAGAATATCTGAAATATGGTTATCAAATATATCAATGATTATTGTGAAGAAAGTAGTTTGCACTTTGCTTCTCACCTGGTAGGAATTTAACAAACATCATCTCATTCATCTCTTCTCCCCATCTGTCTTCACAAATTTCAGACTCAGTGATTCATGGTGGAAGAAATCTTCAGCGCCACCCCAGAATCAATCGTGGCTGAGAAAGTTAAAGGGACTCACCCAATCTCCTACATTTACTTGTTGCGTTTCTCATGTCATATCTGCCTGCTGCTTAATTGTTTGCCCTTTTCCACATTCTAGGGTCCAACTCATCCAATAAAAACTGGTTTTCCTCCTGCTCTTTGCAGCAATCAGGGAGAAAAATAACATCTATCCAGAACCTATTGTGTGCTAAGTGTTTCACATGAATTATAGTATCAAATGTCTATGATGATCATATGAAGTAGATATTATCATCCTAGTATTGCAGGCAAGAATGCTAAGGTCCAAATAATGTCTAAAGGATTTCCCCACTGGCAAGTAGGAGTAAAAGAATTCAAATTTTTGTTTGTCATTACAAAAAAAAAAAATGTACTTTTCTTTAAGCTTTCACCAGGCTGTGATTTCCTTCTCTCTAATGGGATTATGAAGTCCCAAAAGATAGATTCAGGTAAAACCCATAGCGAGTAGTGAGCCATCTTTGGTGCAGGCTGCAGGGGAGGCTCATGAGGAGTTCTCCTTGCTTCTTCAAGCACTCTAGCCTTAGGCTATCTTTTCTGCATGTATGGCTTTTAATTCTAAACCAACATCTGGCTTCTGTCCATAACCATAATCTTACTGGATTACAAACCACTTTTGCAAGCCTCCAGGCAAATGCTATAAGCTTTCATTTCCCACTGAGAATTCCTCGCTAGTCAATTTGACATTTTCCATTTGATTCTGAGCTAGTGACGAAAGGTAAAGAACATGGTCTTGCTCTGAAGAAATTCCAAGAGATAGTTATTTACCTAAATGAGAGAAAATAAGAGAAATATCATTGAAATGTGTTTAATGTCTAATGTTCAATAATTTGAAAGATCTTGTCATTTGAAATGACAAAATTAATGACAATGTAGATGCATTTGAATACTAAAAGTCAGTCCAAAATGTATGTACACACACACGTAACAAATGTATTTCTTTTTATTTATTTATTTATTTTTGTCTTTTTGCCATTTCTTGGGCTGCTCCTGCGGCATATGGAGGTTCCCAGGCTAGGGGTCTAATAGGAGCTATAGCTGCTGGCCTACGCCAGAGCCACAGCAACGTGGGATCCGAGCCACGTCTGCAACCTACAGTACATCTCACAGCAACGCTGGATTGTTAACCCACTGAGCAAGGGCAGGGATCGAACCCACAACCTCATGGTTCCTAGTTGGATTCATTAACCACTGCACCACGACGGGAATGCCTATTTCTTTATGTTGTTTGCAAACTACATTCACTGTGTAAAAAAGTCCCTTTTTTTGGATGTGTTATAGCATGTGAAGTTCCTGTGCCAGAGATTGAAACTGTACCACAGCAGTGACCCCAAGTACTACAGTGACAACATCAGATCCTTAACCCACTGAGTCACATGGGAACTCCAAAAATCATCTCTTTTTTGAATGACAATAAAGAACTTGTTCTGTAATGTATTTGATTATTTTCTCCTTAACATAAAAAAAAAAAAAAAAAATGGAACTAGGAGTTCCTGTTGTGTCCCAGCAGGTTAATAACCCAAAATAATGTCCATGAGGAAGCGCGTTTGATCCCAGGCCTTGCTCAGTGGGTTAAGGATCCAGCATTGCCATAAGCTATGGTGTAGCTCTCAGGTGTAGCTCAGATCCAGTGTTACTGTGGTTGTGGTGTAGGCTGGCAGCTGCAGCTCTGATTCAACCCTTACCCCAGGTACTTTCATATTCCACAAGTGTGAGTGTAAAAAGAAGAAAAAAAAAAAAGAATAGTACTTTATTGCTTACCTTGAAGAAACACTGAGGATTAATTAGATGTGCATAAGTAATCTTAGCTTCTTAGAAAAACAAGAAAAATAAATAATATTTCAATGGGATATATTAGTATGCATATAATATGTATATATTAAATATATATGTATTTTTTCCTGTTTATATGTGCATGAATATTTCATTTATATTTATACATAGATTTAATCATTTTCTCTCTCACACACACACATATATAGATTTTCCCTTTTGTTGTCTGCTTCTTTATAAAACTGAAACTACTTCAAAGAAATCTTTTGTGGATTTTGCAGCTCTTCAAGGAAATATCCATTTAAAATGTCTGGAATGTGTGTTAGGAAAACAAAATGACTTCACATTTTCTTGAGAAGAAAAAGCAATTTCACAGTGCACAAAATGGTTTAGAGTAATATGGATATTTTTTTTCACTGTATTCTTAATTAAGAAAGATTGACACCTGTGAAGGTTTCCAGCCAAATAAAAATCCGAGATTTTAATTAGCTTTTCTAATGGTTCTGTTTTCCTGCTAGAAGACATTTGCAAATCTACCAATTTCTCAGGGAGAGTAGCAGAACATAAATAATATTAGTAATTATGTTTTTTCCTTCCATAAGTGTCATGGCATGCAGTCGTGCAGTGATAGCACTAGATTAAATAATTAAATATGCTACAGCGGCTTTTGGCCTCATCTCCTCCACCCTTAAAACCTGCCTTTCTAGCATTCAGTACTGTACACCTGACTACCACCCACCAACCCTGACCCTTTGTCCCCTGACACATGCCTCTAGGTAATCTCACATTATTACTGCCATGCCCATCCATGCCAATTTTCCATAGATAGTGACCCAGATCCATGACTTTCTAATCTCTCTTATGAAAACTACTGCTTTTCATGATTACTTGCTATAGAATATTGCTTTGAATATTGATAAAGATCTTTTTGTGAAATCGAGATAGTATAAAGAAGTACAAGATTTTTTTTACCCATTTTATTAATAGCTAGATACTGTACAGTGTGTTTCTCTTCTGCAGGGGTGTTCTTATTTTAACAGGGAAAAAGTGTTGAATAATGAATCATTGATAGTAGGATTTTAAGTACTGTCTTTCAGTGAAGAACAGGTTGAGATGATAGTCAACCCTCATCTGACAGATGACAATCCAATTTATATCAGTGTATAACATTTCTGAAAAATAGCAGAGGGAATACATATCAATCTTTTATCATATCATGAATCACTAAGAGAATATATGACTAATCATAAGGTGGAATCGAGATAAATCAAGACAGGTACGTATATCTTTTCCCCATAAATCTTTGCATAATTGTGTTTATGCAGGTTATTCACATGCCTGCCGGCATACACTCAACACACCTGTGCAGGCAGCCCTCCCACACACATACATCCCAATATTTATTTTGGCCTCAATCTTCATTATTTGCAACCATTCATGTTCTACAGCAAGTCAATCACTAGCATAGACTATAGAGTGATTTAGTTAAGTTATTATGTTGGCTAAAACCAACCAAGGTTAGTTTTCTCAGATTTCCTAAATGTAGCTCTTATTTTTATAGGATTAATAAACTTCTATGGATATATAAAAGGCTTATCTGTATATAAATTTTACAAATTGCTTGAGATTATTTGACAAATACATTGTAATTTGAAAGCTTACTTTAAATGGGATTTCAGGCATTCATTTTAAAGAACAGGAGATTAATAAAACCAAAATTAATAAAGAGAAGATGATTAAATAACATATGTATTACAAACTCAGAACAGCTTACTGTTTTCAGTGAATGAATTGTCTTTTGAAACATTCTGATAAATAACATGTTCACTAAAAAGCACAAATAATTTTTAAAAATTGTATTAAAAATAACTTAAAACAAGTAAAACAATCTTTAGAACATAATTTGAGGTAGAGTAATTTTTAAATATTAAACTTTTAATTTTTCTTTTTTTAAATAGACTCAGTGGACTTTCAGAGGCATATTACCAGCATCTTTGGGCATTTTTATACTCAAAATGGATACATCAAATTTATTAATTGGGTGAATTGACTTGTTAGTTTGAAATTAATTTAGGATTCAGTGTTGGAATCAAGATGGCAGAGTAAGTAGATGTGGAGCTCATCTTCCCCCACAAGTACATCAAAAATACATCTCTGTGAGGAGTAATTCTCACTGAAACATAGCTGGTGATTGGCAGAAGAACTCCTGTACAAACAAGACTGTAGGAAATACATGCATATAATTGCATAGAAAGAGAAGGAAATTGATAAAGTTGACACTTGTGTCCTTGGGAGAGGACTCAGAACTATAAGGAGGATACATGTTCAGACACCCACCTTGGAGAGTGAGCAACGAGAGCCATAGATTTTGTCCAACACAGTGAGGATGAGACCCCTTGGCTGGTTGGGGGACCACTGAGACTAACAGGGGCTGTGAGAAATCAGGTCTATGCTTTTGAAGAGCATGCATGTGCTGGTTTTCCCCTTAGGGAGGATAGGGAGAGGTTTGTTCTAAGGGTTACCAGTTGCTGGGTTTCTTGTGACTGCTTTGGGCATAACCCAGCCTGAGCCAAGTGAATGCTCAGACCCTGCTCACTCTATACCACAGTGTAGCACTGGTTCTGGAGTGGCCACAACCAGGCTTAAGACTTAACTGTGGAACAGAGGAGACCCAGCCCCAGCATGGAGCCTGGGGAGAGGGTGGGCAATGATCACTGCAGGCCTTTGCCATAGTGGGGTATCAGAAGTAGCCCAGATCTCAGACAGTGGCTGCATTACCACAGTTTATTCCCTGATATACAGAGAGTCCACAAGGACCCAACCTGCTCTACAGTGTAGTTTGACAACACGGTTTGTGCAGCAGGGGCTGGGGGAAGTGATCTATTGCAAAGGACAAAGGGAACTTACAATCAAGGATGCATCTGAGTGGAGCAAAGGAAAAAATTACGGGTGCTTGCATGGGCAGAGCATTGGAGACAGCTCTAATCTCTAAAATACAGACCAAGTTGAGTTGGGATCTCACAGGGGACCCATTTGCCTCAACACTCCCCTGGTCTGGGTCAAGGGTCCCAGTGTTGGGAGGGGGTAAGCATACACTTAAAGGAGCCAGCTTGAGCCTAACCCTCAAGGCTTCTGCTCCAACAACTTAGGATCACATCCCACCATCAATAGGGTGGTGATGATTACAGAGCAGAAGGGAAGCCTGACTCATACTGAGTTCCAGCTCTCACTCTATCATATCCAGCCCCAACTCTACCAAGCTGATAGCTTCTAGCACTCCCTGCGGAAAGATATGGCTTGCATCCACATCAAATTCAGCTCTCTCACCAAAGGCATTGGGTACACACAGTCTTTATAGAGATGATCCCGCACAAGAACTCCTCTTCAAGACTGCAACAGGTAATTTGTTCATGTAATTCATACAGGCAGAGAAAGCTAAGCAAAATTAAAAAGCAGAAGAATTGTTCTCAATTAAAAGAGCAAGAAAAAAATTCCTGTAAAATAAATGATAAAACAGACATAAACAAATCACCAGATGAAGCATTCAAAACATTAGTAATAAAAATACTAATTGAATTAAAGAAAAGAATAGAGGTACAAAGTGAAAATTTTAACAAGGAACTAGAAAATACTAAAAAGACCCAATCAGAAATGAACAGTTCAATATCTGGAATTAAAAGAAAAAATAAATGGAAAGAATGATTGACAGAATAAATGATTCAGAAGAATACATAAGGGATCTGGAAGATAGTATAATGGAAATCACCCAATCAGGAGAGTAAACAGAAAAACAAATTTAAAAACAAAAAACCAGGTTAAGAGATCTCTGGGATAACTCAAATGTTATCAACATTCTCATTCTAGATGTCTCAGAAGGAGAAGAGAGAGAGAAGGGAACAAAAATGCATTTGAGGAAATTATGGCTGAAAACTTCCCACCCCTGAAGAAGGAAATGTATATCTGGGTATAGGAATCACACAGAGTCCCATACAAGGTGACTCAAAACAAATCCACAGCAAGACATATCATAATTAAAATGGCAAAGTTAAAGAGAGAATTCTAAAAGCAGCAAAAGACTTACAAAGAGTCTTTTTGAAAGGGGATTTCAGCTGATTTCTTTGCAGAAATTTTGCAGGTCAGAAGGGAGTAGAATGTATATATATTTGAAATGCTGAAAGGGAAAAAAAAAAGCAATCTAGGATATTCTGTCCATCAAGATTATCATTTAGAATAGAAGGAGAGATAAAGAACTTATCAGATAAGCAAAATGCAAGAGTTAATCAATACTTAACTTATCCTAAAATAAATGTTTAAAACTCTTCTCTAAGTATAAAAGTAGTAAGAATCCATAGGAAAGGAAAAAAAAAAGCCAAACCAGGAAAGGCAAACATATAGTGAGAACTGATCATCAACCAAGTAAATAAGCCGGCATGAAGATTATACACAAAAAAATTGTAAAGCCGCTGTAACTATAATAAACAGTTAAAAGATAAACATGAAGATGAAAAATAGGATATCAAAAACACAAAATGTGGTGTGGCAAAACTAGATCTTATAGTTTGAACTTAAATGACTACTAGTTTTAAAAACAAGTAAATATAATTACAGGTTAACATATATGAACTTCATGGTAACCACAAATCAAAATCCTACCATAGATAAACAAAACTTAAAAGAAAGTAAATGAGCATACTAATAAATAAAATCATCAAATAACGAGGGAAGAAACATAAGGAATAAATGTACATAAAAGAACCACAAAAACAACTGGAAAATAAGTAATTAATGGCAATAAATACATACCTATCAATAATCACTTAAAATGTCAATGGACTAAACACTCTGATCAACAGACATAGGGTGGCTAATTGGAAAAAAACAGACTTTTCAGTATGCTATCTGCAAGAGACTCATCTCAGGTCTAAAGCCATTCACAGACTGAAGGTAAGAGATGAAAAAAGATAATTTATGCAAAAAGAAAGGATAAGAAAGCAGATGTACCATTATCATATCAGAAAAAATAGACTTTAAAATAAATAAAGTTTAATATAATATAAATGTTGTAACAAAAAAACAAAGAAGGGCATTATATAACAATAAATAAGAAGAGGATATTACATTCATTAATATACATGTTCCCAATACATGAGCACCTAAATATATAAAGCAAACAATAACAGACTTAAGGGGAGAAATTGACCATAGACAATAATATTTGGGTGTTTTAACTCCCCATTTACCTCAATGGATAGATCATCTAGACAGAAAATCAATAAAGCCAGAGTGGTTTTAAATGACACAATAGACCAGTTGGACTTAATAATTACCTACAGTACATTCCATTCCAAAACAGCAGTTACACATTATTTTCAAGTGCACATGGAATAATCCCACCAACAGTGTACAAAGGTTCTCTTTGCTCCATGTCCTTGAAATTTGTTATTTGTGTTTGGATGATAGTCATTCTGACAGATGTGAGGTGATATCTCATTGTG
Organism: Sus scrofa; assembly: GCF_054392235.1. Classification (NCBI taxonomy): domain Eukaryota; kingdom Metazoa; phylum Chordata; class Mammalia; order Artiodactyla; family Suidae; genus Sus; species Sus scrofa. The sequence goes on from NC_139393.1 coordinate 31,907,559, forward strand.
ATTTTGATTTGCATTTCCCCATTGATTAGCGATGTTTAGCATATTTTCATATTCCTGTTGTCCATCTGCATGTCCTCTTTGGAAAAATGTCTATTCAGGTCTTCTAACCATTTTTTATTCGAGTAGTTTGGGGTTTTTTGATATTGAGTTGTATGAGCCATTTATATATGTTGGATATTAAACCCTTATTGGGCATATCATTTGCAAATATTTTCTCCCATTCAGCTGATTGTCTTTTCTGTTTGTCCATGGTTTTCTTCATTATGCAAAAGCTTTTAGTTTAATTAGTTCTAATTGGGTTATTTTTGTTTTTATTTCCCTTGCTTTAGGAGACAGATCCAAAGAAAAATACTGCTACAGTTTATGTTCAAGACTGTTCTGCCTATGTTTTCTTCTAGGAATTTTATGGTTCCAGTCTTGAGTTTATTTTTGTATATAGGATAGGGTGACAGAATAGAAGAATGAAATGTGAGGAACCGATAGTCTAGAACTTCTGTGGTAATCCATTTAAAAATCCTGGAAAATGGATGTAGTAAAATAAGAAATATATTCGGTCTTTGTCCAAACACAAAAAGTGTTTTTTTGTTTGTTTGTTTGTTTGTTTGTTTGTTTTTTTGGCTTTTCTAGGGACTCACCCTTGGCATATGGAGGTTCCCAGGCTAGGTGTCTAATCAGAGCTGTAGCCGCTGGCCTTCACCAGAGCCACAGCAACATGGGATCCGAGCTGCGTCTGCAACCTACACCACAGCTTACGGCAACGCTGGATCCTTAATCCATTGAGCATGGCCAGGGATCGAACCCGCAACCTCATGGTTCGTAGTTGGATTCGTTAACCACTGTGCCACAATGGTAACTCCTCCCAAAAAATTTTAAATGCCTGGAATATCATGTTTTATTATTAGTAAGAAGCCAAATTTAAGCTTATATTAATGATGTCGTGTAAAGTGGTACCCTTCTAGATAGACTTAGGATGGGGCTGGTCAACAGAGATATCAAATGATGAGCAGGTTGGAACTTTCAGCCTCACCCAACCAAGCACTGGAAAGGGGAAAGGGAAAGAGGAAGGTGAAAACCAATCTCTGTAAAAATCCTTGAACAATAAAATTACATGAACTTCCAGGTTGGCAAATCCATCTATATACCAGGATCGTGTTGAAATTCAGTTCAATGCGGACAGAGGCTCCTGTGTTCAGAATACTTCCAGACCTCACCCTATAAACCTCTTCATCTGGCTGTTCATCTGTATCCTTCATAGTAAACTAGCAAGAATAAATATGATTCTCTGAGTTCTGTGACCTGATCTAGCAAGTTAATTAAACCCAAGGAGGGGTTATGGGAACTTACCCTGATTCTGGGTTAGAAACACAGGTGAGATGACTTGGACTTATGATTGGCATCTGAAGTAGGAAGGGGTGCAGTCTTGGGGACTGAGCTTTTAACCCATGGGATCTAATACTACTTCCAGGTAGATTGTGTCAGAATTGAATTACATTGTAGGACACCCAGTCAGGATCTGTTGAGGACTGAAGACTTGTTAGGTGGCATACACATTAATGGGTCTATGTGTTTCTTGGCAGATGAGAGTGGTGAGATTTTCAGTAAGGAAGGAGATGGTCAACAACTTTATTTGATACCTGTCGGTAAGCAACTAAAGCTGGGAAAAGATGATCTTAACATCCAGAATTCTTGACTCTCTTTTGACTCCTTGTACAGGAAGGATGTCGTTACAGTGAGGTTAAAATTAAGTATATGCTTGTAGACAGTGAAATGATCTGGGTGCTTTAGGAGACGTGATAAAGTCTTTGATGCAAGTTTTATAAGAATAAACCTTTTTGAAAGTCTAAGGAAAATGATGCAGTTTAGTTTTTACACATTGCATGTTTATAAATCAATGTTCATTTTTATCAAGGTGTTTGAAATTTGGCAGAGTTTGCTCTGACATTGTTATTAGTTTTCCAGGAATACACTAAACAAACAAAACATATTGTACAGTAAGTATAAGTTAAAGCAGTGAGAATATTAGTATGATAATCATTTAGTAAGTGGAAAATTTACATGCAAAAAATTTCATGGGTGAATACAGAAGTAGAATAAATTTTCTTATTTTATTAACTAGTATTAAAATCCTTTTATAAAAATCTACATATTAAGGGGAAGAATTTCAATAATTTCAAATCAGCATATTGAAAAAAAGCAAGTCATATCTCAACCTATGTCTTTTACCACTTTTGGGGGGAGGGCTTCAGTGTTGTCAATCATATTGAAAGCCTCTTGGGGCTTTTCACAAACATTGAATATGTGTGCAAACACAAACTCGTACAGGTTAGTAAAAATTTAGATTAGATGTAGATATTACAATATACATATTTTTTCCCACTTAATAATGTATGTTTTTCATGTTTTTTTCTACTAATTTTATGGGTTTTTTTGCCTTTACTTCACTGCTATATCATTGAATCACAAACATTTTTATAAACCAATGAAAACTGAAGTGAAGAAAGTAGCTGAATTGTTTCTATAAATGGTTGACCAACTGCATCTACATCATTTATTGAGTTACCACTATTATCTCTGTCCAATTTAAATGCTTCAGTTATCCTTCATTAATTTTATAATTACTGATGTCACAGTACCAAGACAAGACTCTTTCAACTACCATAGCTTTGTAATACTTTTTAAATATTTGGTATTATATTCCATGTTCATTAGTCTTACAAAAATTTAATGATGACATCTACAAGCTTATTCTTTTGGATGATCATTTGTGTCATTTAATTAGGAAAGAGGTTATTTCCAGAGCATTTTGAATTATTATCAACCTATTTAAGGGATTTTTTTTTAATCACAAGAAAATGATCTTTGGAATAAATGAGGCAATAAAATGAAGGTGATGGTAAGTTCATATTTCCCTAATTAGTGGGAGCATAGTTTAGGAAATCCAGAAGAAACTACAAAGGTGGTAGTATTGGTGGTGCGCCTGAGAATATTTAAGGAAAAATTTCAGAATCTTTTCAATACTCTTAGGATTTATTGAAGTTTCTGCTCTATGATTTTAACTATTTGGCCAATAAGGAATGTAATTTTGTAAGTTTTCAATCCCCCTATACAAAGGACCTGCAAAAGGAAATAGTAAAATATGAATAAATTAGGAAAAAAGAAATTAATTAGTAAGAATAACTCTGTCATAGTTCAAAATGATACATTATTTCTATAGTTTTAATGTAAAAATTACAATTTTGCTGGTTACTACTTATTTAAATCCAGTCCCCACCCCCCTTTTTTTCATTTTATATTCAGGAATAGTGTCTGAGATGAATTTGCAATAATTTATCAAGTTGCCTTGAAAGATGTCTACAATTTCTTTCTACTTTTATAAAAAATGGAAGTCAAACTAGAAGAATATACAGTGTGTGATAAATTGATATATTTTTCATTACTTGAAAACGTGGACTATTTTCTCTCCTATATATTTAGCTGTTTTGGCTTTAAACTTTCACAGTTCAATCAAAGTGTAATTTTGAAGGAAGACTGTGTCTTAAGTTTTATTGAAGACTCAGCTATGTTTTCTTTTTCACTGACTGCACCAGAACTAAATGTCCTGGCTGAGAAAATGCACTGCTTGCCACCATTTGAGGTACCCACTGCCCATAGGCATAATTGCTCATCAACTCTTAGAGATTTGTAAATGTATTTGCAAGGCCTGAAAATGAAATTGATCCAATAATAAATACCCCTAAGAAAGAAGTTAGAGGAAACACCAGAAACAAATATCCTTCTATTAATACCTCAGCATCCACTGTACTTAGCTCCATGACAGAAAACAAAGGAAATTGTTTTATGACAATTGGCAGCATTTCTGACTAAATGATGGGAGACTTCTTAGCTGTGCCCTTGAGAGGCAATGGTTGTGTGTAACATATGTGTAGTTACTCAATTGCCAGAATGTGTGTGTGTGTATGTGTTTGAGAGAGAGAGAGAGAGAGAGAGATTAAATAGTTCATTTCCTAATATATTATGTTTTAAAATTTTAAATGATGTCAGCAAGCCTCTATGTGGTGCACACCAACAGAGCAAGCAAACTCATGTCATAAATATTGCTATGATCCCTCATAACCAGCTACATGTTGGGGAAATGCATTTTGGTTTAGAAATATCAAATTATTGGACCATTTACTATATTTCTAATGTGAAAGGCTCAGGGGAATCTATAAATACCCTAAACTCATACTTGCCATGGTAAAATTTTACTCGTCGCTGAATTATTACTTGGCCTCTGAAAATCATTATCATCATTTGGCTCCCTTGGAGAGATAATTTACCTCATATGGACAAGCACTTTCCTCCCAAGAGGGAGTAGTTTTACTAGACTGTGCCTCATAGGATCAGAAATACTTTTAATTGTTTCTTTAGAGCTGATAGCCTCTTTCAACTGGTGAGAAGACTAATCATCTTATGCAAATACCAAGCCAATGAAATAATATGATGTTTGTATTCAAAGCAATTAGTTTGCCACTTCAATTTCTGTTCTGTACTCATAACTGGCAACAAGAAATCTTGAAACATCATTTGTGATCTTTTTTATTGAACCTCCAATTAGTAGACTTCATTTAGTGTTTTCAAAGATTATATGTGTGTGTATATACATAACATAATATACAGTGATATACATTATATATAAGAAAAATTATAAAGCTTAATATTTTATTTGACATCTTAATTTCTGAAAATGGACTCAAAATATAAAATTTGCAATACAATTTTTAAAAATAAAATAATTTTATTTAGGAAAACAACAGATAATAAAAATTAAATTATGGACCGTATTTATCTCTTGCCTATATATCCCAGGTTCTTTTTCTTTTCCTGAACTAGTAGCTAAATAGCTCTGTGCTAGGTTTCTGGATTATTGATTATACACAGCTCATCAATGGGTCCCAATCCACAGACACAGACAGACACATCTACATGCACATACACTCACAGATTCTGAGGTATTTTATTTTATTTTTAGTCTTCCCAAAGGTCTGGTTCTCATTTCTGTATGAAATGTACTCTCTAAATCACCCTGGACCTCTACCTTGGGCAGCTTTATGCATCCTAAATGAAGACAGCAGGGCCCTGGCCATCCCCTAAGAACAATGTTCTTATTTCAGAATGCAGACGCCAAGCAACAGGAGTCCTGAAGCTGCATCTGACTCGAGCTTGTCAAGCTTTACAAGCTGTTATTTCCCTGCCTCCTCATTCTCCTTGGGACTGCCTGATTGTCCTCTTGAAGCTTTTGCCATTGATTCCTGTTTCCTGACTGTGATGCACTTCTGAAAAGATATAGTGGCTTGCACAGATTGTTCTAATGAGGGTAATGTACAGAGCTCTTACAAAGATGTGTGGGGAGAAGGGAGGAGGCATCCAGGATGCCTGAACTGTTTGTTTAATCCACCTTTTCTATTAAGCTACATGCCGCATGCCTCATTCCATTGAGAGGCTTGCAGTGGCAAGTCATTGATGTTTGGGGCCATTGGATTTGTATTTATAGAGCCCTGGCTTCAGAGAAAGGAGGAGCAGTCTACCCTTTCATTACCTTTTACCAGAGAAGGCAAAACAGAAGGAAGAAAGGGATCTTTTGCATGCACTATGCTTCTCAGAAAAGTGAGCCTTTCCTGGTCACTGTTGAGACCTATTCTCAATATCCCAATTTGCATTACCCACCCTACATTTCATAGATTCTGTGTCAATTAGAATCATTTTTATGTTTTTTTTCTCTGACTTTTGTGAAAAGAATATTATAGCAGAGGGAGAAAGAGAAATTAAGAAGAGGATATTAAAAATGAGAAAAGGAAATACAGTTTGTTAAATAAAAAACAAAATTCCTAGATCATGTTATGGTACGAATGAAAATACACTGTAGCAATTGAGATGCAGATTCAAGTCCTGTTTTATTTATTTTAAAGCATTACAGATGCGCTCAAAAGACAAGCCATCAGTCAGTGATGACAGAGAACATGAAAATGTATAAGAATAAATTGGGCTTTAATTTTTCTTGACTAAGTATAGACATTTATCATAACTAATGCACTTATAATAGCAAAGTACTCTCCCCCCCTTCTCTTTGGTAATCTCATCTATTTTATTATGTGTCTTCAACTTAATTAGAAAGCAACTGTCCTGGCTGTTATAAGATGGCAATATTTCTTTTGACCAATATGGGCAAAACCCATGACAATTAAACTTACAGCAAAAGTTTATGCAGAATCAGTGCAATGTTTTTGCTAAATAGTGTGTGAAGTCCTCCTACTTGTGATACCTAATTACTGGTGTCATGCTCACTACAGCAGCATCTGTGCACACTCAACATTCTAACAGGCATCTCCCTAGTGGACTAATGCATTTTAATTGATGGCGTTTAGCGTGGCTTTTGGTTTCTCTCTCTGAGGAGAAGCTCTTCCCTTCTGCTCTCCTGTCCCCAAATGAGCTGTCTCTCTGCTGGGGAACTCACAGTACAGATGGTCAACAAAAGGTGAAGATTGCCAGGACTCTAGCTATCAGTCTCTTTTCAGCCAAGATAAAATCTGAATTACTAATCAGCTTCCCTCTGCCCCCACGCTCAGTCTAACTCTTAGCACAGGCTGTTTACATTTGGACTTAATGCTAATTTCTCTTTGTCAAATGCTTTATCAAGTTCCATTTGATTTGAAACACACCTTTTTTACTGGCAAATCAGGGCTGAACCATTCCAGTTCCTGAGCACCAGGCAGATCATTTCAAATACAAATCATTCTTTCCTTGGGGAGGGAGCTAAAGCCTGGTTAAATTCCATCTCTGGTATCATCTGAAATGGGAAGGAAAAGTACTTGAATACAATAGAACTAAATGGCATATCACGTGTCCTTCCCATGAATCCAGATAGTGTATCCTCTAGAGAACTGTTATCAATGTTATTATGTTTAGCTCTTCACAATAGCACACTTGGACTTCAGGGTTTTCTGAACAATGTTGCCTTAGTTTCACTTTGATAAGAAAGAAGTCAGGTATAGGAAAAGATAAATGAAATGATATACACCTTTTCCTGCACTGACCTCACAATTTTTCTTTGTTATTAAAGACACTGTTTTAAAAATCATTTGCTACAGTTCAGCACATAAGGTTGCAGTTGTAAAGAAAGATTCTACAAAACAGCATATTACTCCCAGGTCCACAGAGCTCAAAACTTCTGAGACTGAGGGCCTGAAAGATATAAAAGGGTCAATCCTGGTTTAGAAGAGGGCAGAAAATTGGCTACCCCCTGCTGGCCAATTAACAAGCATCTGTGTCCTTAGTTTTAGAGACAGCCAGCAGTGGGCCGGCCTATGTGGCCACCCAGAGGGAAGTGTCACAAAGTTCTAATGAGACGCTGTTAATTTTGAGTGATATTCAGTGCAGTCCTCTTTCTGCATTGGGGGAAAAGAGACATCAAATTGCACTCCTTTAAATCTTGATCCTACAACTGGTTTCTAGGCAACCGCAACAACAGAATAAAAAAAAAATAGAGCTTTGGAAGATTTTTTTTTCTTGAATAAAATACATGTTTTTGTTTGTCAATCAGTTTTTTTTTTTTTCCCCCACTGTGGATTTTGTAATGGGATATTTCTAAATCTGAGCTTTAAATTAAAAAAAAAAAATCACTCAATGTAAATGCTCTGTGCCGCTGTTTACTTTATGCTCTAAAAAAGACACCTTCTTTTAAAGCAACTTAATAAGATTAAGATGGTAAATTCTGTATATTTTAAGAAGTAGATATTCTTAGAGATGTATGTAAGATTGTCCTTTCTTGGTAGTAAGGACTGAAAACCAAAACAATAAAAGCAATGCTGTAAGACTAAGCAAAGAAATAAAACCACATCTATTGAACATCTATTTTAATATAAACACTTTGTAATGTCAGAAAGTATCACAGAGGTGTGCAAGCAGTGTGCCAGGTAAACAGAACCTATCTTCAGCTGCTGTAACAACATGCCATAAACTGGGTAACTTAAACTATAGACATTGATTTCTTACAGTTCTGGAGGCTGGAAGTCCAAGATCAGAGTGCAGGCTGATGTGGTTTCTGGTAAGTGCTTTTCTTGGCTTGCAGAATGTGGTCTGCTTACTGTCCCCTCACAGAATGGAGAGAAAGGGCCAGATTTCCAGTCTCTTCTTGGCACAAAGCCCATCATGAAGACTTTTATCCTCATGAATTCATCTAAACCTAATAATTACCGCCTAAGGCCGCACTTACAAATACTATTACATTTTGGGGGAGAGGGTGATTGGGACTTCAACACATGAACTTGAGAGGGATACAAATATTCAGCCCATAACCATCCTTGGCACTTAGATTACTATCATTTTGTAATTTTTTTTATACTAAGTAGTTTAGTCATCAAAACGTTTTGACATAAGAACTATTACTTCATATCACAGGTGGGGAAATTAAGGCTCAATAATTAATTAACTTGCACACTTTCCACTATTATTAAAGGCAATTTTAAAGTTTTAACTTTGGGCCTTCTGATTTCTGAATCAGAGATTAGCAAAACTAAAAACACTAAAATAGTAAAAGTCAAGGGTGAACTATGTAGTCCGTTGCATTAACAGTCACAAAATAAAGGTTTTTGAATAGATGAATGAATAAACAATTTTACTTGTTTAGAAGGGATAATTCATGCCAATACTTTAAGTAGGTCAATACTAGGGATACAGGTATAAATAAACACTTCTTGTAAGAGTTCACACAAGAGTTGGCCACAGAGACAGATATGATAACTTACATATGATGATCTTTTTTTTTTTTTTGGCCAGGCCTGTGACATGTGGAAATTTCCAGGTGAGGGATTGAACACATGCCACAGCAGCAACTGGAGTGAAAGCAGTGACAACACTGGACCTTAACCAACTGTGCCACCAAGAAATTCCTATAATTTACATACAATATTCTGAAGCGTATGGTGGTATATATTATATTACAGAAATAGTGGAGTGTCTCCTGGGCCAACTTCAGGAAGATAGAGGTACCTGGGCAAAGCAAGGTTTTATTAGGATGTCAGAATTCATGCTCAATTTTGGGACCTTATCTAATCATAAAAACAATGCTGTTAAAAAAGCAATCATAGAAGATGGTGGGGGAGTAAGAGGTCGAACTCACCTCCCACTAACACATCAAAAAACCACATCTGCATGTAAAACTACTCACACAGAACATCAACCGAGTGCTGGCAGAAGAACTTAAACCTCCCAAAAGGGCAAGAAAGTTTTGACATAACTGGGTAGAACAAATGAAAGAGAGAGAAAAGCAATCAGGATAAGACTAGCATATCTGATAGGGCGCTATGAAGGACAAAAGGAACCCACATTCTGGGAAGCCACCTAACTGACAGAAAGATCAGCCAAGTTGGAGGGACCTCAAAGTCACTTAGAAAACACAGCAGCTGGACTGAGAACAGCAAAGCACAAAGGAACCATTCCAAAGAAAAGAAAATCATCGACTTTGAGAATAGAGTTGTGGTTGCCAAGGGGCAAGGGGAGGGACTGGGAGCTTGGGGTAAACTGATGCGGAAGGTAGTCTTCGGGATGGATTAGCAATGGGATCCTGCTGTGTAGCGCTGGGAACTCTGTCTAGTCACTTATGATGAACATGTAATGTGAGAAAAAGTCATGTATACATGTATGTGTAACAGGGTCACCACCTGTACGGTAGAAAAAAATATATATTATATATATATACATATATAATACATATTATATATATATACGATAAAAAAAGAAGCAAAGCAGAGTGAGAGCTGCACAGATCATCTGAAACACTGTCCCGGACACCACAGCCTGAGATGCTTGGGCAAGGGCTGGGTGCTGAGACCTAGGCTCTGGAGGTCAGTCCTGGGGAGAAGACTGGGATTAGCAGTGTGGAGACAGCCTAAGGGGCTAGGGAACAGTGTGCCACAGGTGGGGGAATGGTATGCCAAGGGATGAGGAGGGGAACACCACAGCAGAGGGAATCCAGGGAAAGGTCTGGACCCACAGGAGAGGCAAGGCACCATTTTGGGGGAGGGCAAGAGGAGGGGCAGACACAATAGGAAACTCCCTGCAAGGAGGGTGTGCATGCCTTCTGGCTCTCAGAGGGTAAGGCAGCTCTGGCACAGGTTATGAGGGCAAGAAGTCTCTTGCTCATTTAGGGGAGATTGGGTCCTTCTTGGGCAGGCTACTGGTGGCTAGGCACCTCTTGTGTGGACTAAGGGCATCAGGGGGCTAAGTGTGACCTGGTGCCTCTTGCATTATCTACAGGTGGCAGGGGTAGACTGCAGCGGTTGTCTAGGAGGCCAGAGGGAGGCGTGGCTTGTCACCACTGGGGGCCTGTGAGTGGGCTATACCTGTGACCCCAGTCACCTCAGGGGTTGGCAAAAAAGAAAAAAAGAGGGCACTGCAAACAAGCACTCTCCTGGGAACACACCCGCCCTGCAGCTGCCACTGCCAAATGCTCTGAGTGGCATGCAGACACTTAGTCACTGTCCCTTCCCAAGACCCTAAACTAGGAGCAGTTGGTACAGCACCTCGTGTGTGGGCTAAGTGGGACAGGGTGCTTCTTGAATGGTCTGCAAGCCACAGGGGCAAACCACTGCAGTTATCCCTGACTCTAGAGGTGAGGTGAGCATGGCCTACCAACACTGGGGATATCTGAACAAAAATCATTTGCAGCCCCAACCACCTCAGAGGGCATCACAGAGAAGGACATTGCAACATAACACCACCCGTTGTTGCTCTTGGGCCCTTGGGAGCACAGCCATCCTGCTGCTGCCACTGCCAAACACTCTGGGCAGTGCTCAGATGCTTGATCATTGTCCCTTCCCAGGAACCTGCAACTAGGAGCAGCTTGTACAGCACCTCCTATGGGGCTAAACAGGAGGAGGTGCTTCTGGAATGGTCTACAGGAGGTGGAGGAAAACTACCACAGTTATCTCTGGCTCCAAAGGTGGGAGTGGCTCACCACCACTAGGGGTCTGTGAACAGGCACCACTTGCAGCCCCATTCACCTCAAGGGAACCACAGAGGAGGGCATTGTGACCTAACACTACCTGTTGGTGCTCTCATACCCCTGGGAAAACACCAGCCCTGTTGTTGCCACTGCCAAGTGTCCCAGGCAGTAAACACACACCTGATCTCTGTCACTTCCCAGGATCCTGCAACTGGGAGCAGCCTGTACAGCACCTCCTAGGGGGGCTGAGTGAGACAGGTTGCTTCATGAAAGGTTTACAGGTGGTGAGGGCAAACCACCATGGTTATCACTGACTCCAGAGGCAGTCATGGCTTGCTCCCACTAGGGGTCCCTGAACAGGCACCACCTGCGGTTCCAATCACCTCAGAGGAGGACATTGCAATTGAACACTAGCTGTTGTTGCTCTCACTCCCCTGGGAACTCACTCACCCTGCTGCTGCTTCTGCCAAATGCTCTGGTCACCTTGTAGTTCTACCTAGAGCTCATTAGAACTTCCCAGGGCCCTGCAACTAGGAGCAGCCTGTGCCACCTTCCTGCAGGTCCTTGCTGCTGTTGAGAGCCCAATGACCAGGTACTGAGTGCTTCCCCTACTCATTGCCTCCTTCTCCCTGAAAACACACTGAGCATCCTGGGGATAACAGCCTGTTCACACTGAAGAAACATACAGCAAATATTCAAAATCCCACACTAAAAAAAAAAAAGTAACCCCCCCAAAAAATACAAAGGGGTATACTTGCATAGAAGTAGCCTTATAAGACTACAGTTTGGCTTCCCTGAACTCACATAAAAAGAATAACACCAGCAAGAAGAAGAAGCTCAGAAACGATTCCCAGTTAAGGGAAGAGGAGAATTCACCTAAAGCAGTGCCGGGGCCAGCTCAGCAGGATGGGGAAGAACGGGTGCTGTGGAACTTAAGGAAAAATAGTTAACATAAAACAAGACACAGAGACATTTATCTTAAGTAAAGGTGGGAGCCGGGGGACTCAAGGTCTCAGGGACCAAGAGCGCGGGACTCAAGGTCTCCGGGACCAAGAGCACCAGGGAACTCCAGATCTCCAGGACCCAAGAGCCCTGCCTCAAGAAACCACACTGCTTTTATTGTGAGATTAAGTGAGGAGTGGCTATGGGTGGATCATACAGGGTTTACTATTACATAAGTTCTTTTACTATTTAAAAAGCCACTTAGGTGGTAAAGGGTTAAGCTCTTACTCTGACCTCTAGGCACATAACAGTTCTTAAGCTTAAGTCATTTACCAGCACTGTGACTGTTTTTCCAAGAAGGAAGATGGGATAAAGTAAGACAAGAAGATAGGATAAAGTAAAGAAGGACAAGATGGAGTTTTCAAGGAAACATGTCTTGCAACATCTCCCCCTTTTTGTTTTTGCGGGAAGACAAAAATAGTTCTTGAAACTTTTTTCACTTCTTCTTGAATTATTCGCTTAGAACACAGTCCAAGTTAAGTCTCAGAGTTCAAGTTTTAAGTCTCACGTGGAACTCCTCGGGCTTCTGCTGTGCATAGACTGACCAGCTTCCATGGGCGGCCAGAGCAGGGCTTAGCACTCTGATGATGGCAAAAGGAGTCTCTGTATTCTCGAGGTGCTGTACAGCCTCCCTGGTGTCCATGTCAGCAGCGGATGCAACCTTCTTCACTCTAATGTGATGGATCCATGGGGCAATACCCGCAACCTTTATAGCAGTTGGGCTTGCTATGCGACCCTCAATTTACAAATGTTAATAAATAGCTACAAAGAATGTATCAAAGCCCATATCCCTACACTGACTACCTGAGTTAAAAATCTACCTTAATTCCCCCCCTTTGAGTTGGAGACTCTAACTGTGGGAAAAGGGGCGACGACCGCTCTAACTTCTTCCTGCTGAAAAGGGGCGTCGTTAGGGGAAAGCAGTTAGGTCTCCACTCATGGAATGGTCAAGTGGGCTTTGATAACATTGCTTTGGATACCTCAAAGAAATATTTTCACCAGGAGGAGGAGGTCAGCTGGTTCCACAGGGCAGCTCCAAAAACTGGAGCTGGATTGGACAGCTCATGGATCTATTGGTGATGATCTAGCAGGGAATTAGACACATTCTGTGAACAATCAGGAATTCAACATTTAGATTTTATAATAGCACAGGTAACTCATATGATTCTTCTGATTTCTCTGGCTGGTTATGAAACATTTGTATGCCTTGGTCAGCATGCAATGGAAAGCTACCTTATGTCCTTTTGAACAGTATGATTTATGGCATCACCTTAAAGTTAACTTACTCAAATATATTCTAAACAGTCCCCACCATGTTCAAAATTCTCTTCTCAATGTCCACTTGTCACACACCTTGTATCACTTTCTGTATCCATATTAGTCTGTCCCTTATTTTCCAAGGAGAGCAATCAGCTGAAAACAGACTATCTTTCTTTTGCCTTAATAAGATGCAATTCCATTCCTCATTCCTTCTATATTGAAAACACTCATATCCTACTTTTCTAAAGCAACCACGGACTGACTTTTATAATTTCTAAAAACAAGTTTTTCTTATAGAGACCATTTCAGGGTGGCACTGATCATATTGGTTAATCATTCTAAAGACCTTTAGTTTCTGTTTAGTAACTGATGTTTCAGTGTCTCATTTGACTTCTGTTAAACCTAGGTATGATAAGATATTATACCTAATGTTGACAACTGTAACAACATGTATGTAGTTACCTTCCATATTTTAAGAATTTCTAAAAAAGGAGTTGGACTCTGAAACAATCAGAAAGGTATTGAGAAAAGAAAATGGATTCCCAGTCACAACTCAAAGGTTGTGTAAAGAATTTTGTAACCGGCTTGCCAGAAATATAAATGTGGCAGATTCATGAGGGAGGGGCCCAGGATTGGAGAGGAGGACTGAAAAGTGGCTCTGTATTCCTACATTTAGAGTCACCCAGGGCTGAGTGGTGATAAGGACAGGAGCCATTAGTCTTGATCCTGGGCCTGAGGGGTCAACCACAGAGACCTTCGTCTTCAGGGGCAATCCCTCTTCCAGTGATCTGAGTCTTGGGGCATTCCCATTTAAAGGGTCCCTCTTTTCCTCAGAGGAAACAGACTCCGGGCATAGGTCTCTGCCCTAGTCCTCTCACCTTGGAAACTCCCAGGTTGACTCCCTGTAGCGCCATAACCAGAGCCTCAGTCTTTTCTCAGTCTCTCTTCTTGTTCTCTTTTCATTCTTCCTGGCCCCGATTATAACATACTCTGAGGAGGTGCTCCAGATCCTGATCAGGGCCAAAAGCCAATTTTTTTTGGAGCTTTCTCCATATATCTGGCACCGACTGAGCTATGAATTTATCCTTAAGAATTATTTGGCCCTCCATTGTTTCTGGGTTCCTTTGTATGTTTTCTCAATGCCCTTCTGAGTCTTGCTAAGAAAGCTGATGGACTCTGTCATTAAACCTTACTATACAAGTAATAAAATGATTTCTATGCCAGTTGTGAGAATACTCACTGCGATGGAAACCAAAGTAAAGAGAGCTAGGACCAAATTATTTGGAGTGAGAGGCTTTCCTTTTCTTAGTAGATTTTCAGCTTCTTGGGTTAGATGTTTGATTTGACCTCAAGTGGGAAGATGAGGAAGATGAACCCTCATCATCCTCCTTCTGGGGTCTGGAGTCAAGGGATGCTTCACAAGCTTGCTCATGATATGGTTTGATTCTTCTATATGGCCCTTCTCTAGTTGTTTTTGGACAAGATCACTTAAAACCTTTAATTTTCTGAAGAAAGAGGCCACTGCTCAACCCAAACTGGTTTTTCTGTAGTCCATTTCAGTCGAATAGGTTCAGGAGAAACATAATTATTTTTACAAGCAGTGGCCGCTAATGAAAAGGCCGATATCCCAAACCAGATTTGTCCATTTTAATCTCAGATTCAATAGGTTCCACTCTCCCCTGATGATGTCTCCCTAATCCCAATCCAGGAATGTAACCCTGTTTCTGCAACATTTTTTGGCTTTGATGACTATATTGATCTACTGGCGGTAAGTAAATTTCTGCATGCCACTGTTGTAATAAATCTCTTCCCCATAGATTGATAGGGAGTTGAGCAACATAAGGTTTCAATCTAGCTGGCTGCCCATCTGGTCCTTCACAACTAAGCCATTGGGCACTCTTTTTGAGACCCTCTGCTTTTCCTAACCCAGTGACTTCAATATCAGCTGGCTGAAGAGGCCAGGTGTCTGGCCAATGTAAATGGCTAATGATTGAAACATCAGCACCAGTATCAATCAATCCTCTAAAAGACTTCCCATTTATGATAACTTGACAAGTGGGTCGTTCCTCTAGGACCTTTTCTGATAAAAACACTCCTGCCCCTCCTGTGGTATTGAATCTCTTCTGTCTAAAATTATTCCTGTCTTTTTTCTTCTGGACTCTAGGTAAAATTAAGATTTGAGCAATCTGATCCCCTTTTTTAATTTTCCAAGGAATCGCAGTGGAAACCATCACTTGTACTTTATCATCCCCGTTATTATCCAATATCCTGGTATGAACTCGAATTCCTTGTTCTGCCAGCTCTGCCCTTCCTATTACCAATCCTATTGTATCTGATGGTAATGGATTTTCCAACTTGGTTGTAATAGAAGTAGGAGTTTCGCTAGGAAGGAGAATTAAATCCTGTAAACTAGGGAGATCTACTGTGATGTCGAACGCTGGTGCAGAGCGTAGTTCCAGGGAGTCTGGCTCTTGTTCTGAATGGGGAAAGCTTCCTTGGTTGACGGGGCTGGAAGCTTGCCCCGAGGGTAGTTTCCCAACAAGGGGGTTCCATCTTTATGAAAGATGGACCGGCACTGGTTAGCCCAGTGATTTCCTTTATTACATCTTGGACATAGTCTGGGCTGTTTATTATTGTTGCTAGAAGGTGCTGAAGCTCCATGAGAGAAAGGTCGGGCTCGTGGAAGAGCACGACATTGTTTTTTAATATGTCCTGTCTTACCACAATTAAAACATTTTCCTGAAAATTTGTCTTTAACTTTTAAATTAGCCATTGCTTGGGCTAACATTGAGGCCTTAAAGGACTCCGTCCCCACTCCCTGACAGGCTTTAATATATTCGGCTATGTTAGCTTTTCCTTTTAAAAATCCTATGGCCTTTTTGCAATCAGTGTTTGCATTTTCATATGCTAACAATTGAAAAATAGTATCAGACACCTCAGAGTTAGTAACTTGTCGTTTTAATGCCTCTTGTAAACGAGCTAGAAATTCAGTATAAGGTTCCTTAGGGCCTTGTAGGATCTTTTGAAAAGAAATATTTATTTGACCCGTAGATTCAATTTTATCCCATGCCGTTAAGCAACATTGTCTAATCTGTTCAATAGCCAAATCATTCATTCTTAATTGATCTTGAAGATTACTCCAAGGACCAATCCCTAACAATTGTTCCATTGTAATTGGAAGATTTCGAGCCTGATTACGATTAGCAGTAATTTGGGCATGATCTTGCCACCAAGACTTAAATTGTAAATATTCACTAGGTGATAGCACAGCACGGGTTAAGCTATGCCAATCAGCAGGAATCATACGATTTCCTTCAGCTACTCCCTGCACGATTCCTTTTGTAAAGGGAGAATTAACACCATAGTTTTGAACGGCCTGTTTTAATTCTTTAAGAATTTTAAAAGGAAAGGGCTCATGAATGAACTCGTAAACTCCATCAGGGTTGGCGGGATCAATGCCTGGAGCCACTGTCTCCCTGACGGTTACTGGAAAGGCTAAGTGTATGGCATCCAAATCGCCTTCCCTTTGAGCCTGTAAAATTCCCTGTTGAATGGATGATAGGTGGTGTTCAGGGATAGCGCTCACTTTCTTTACAACCCTGGAAGTAGAGGCTTGAGGAGTCCGCGTCACCTTACTCCTAATAGGAGGCGATTGAGGAATATCAGAATCAACAATTGGAGCCGAAGGCTCAGGAGCCAGATATTCTCTATGATAATTTTGTTCAGGGACAGCATATTTAGATTCTTCCAACAAAGGTGTAAACTCCCCTTCTTCCTTTAAGTCCTCTGTGGTCTCTGGAAGTTCTAAAACTGATTTAATTAAGTTCCAAGTACTCCAAATGGACTCAGGAATTCGAATGCCCTCATCCTGCAATATCCTAAGTTCCATTCCTACCATTTCCCATATCTTTAAATATAATGTTTCTGATGTAAAAAGCCAATCACAATGTCTCTCAATAGTCTGAAAAAGTTTCAAAAGCTTACTTTCACTTGTTTTTGCACCCCCCTTTTTAAGGAGTTGTCCAAACACACAAATGTAAGGATTATAGTTTCCCATTTTACCCCGTAAATACCTGAGAGAGGGAACTTATCTGCAGGATTTCTTTAGCATGGCCACACAAAATTCCTCCCTTCTTCTCAGGGCTCCACAGCACTTCCAGAGAATAAAATTTCCACTGTAGTCGCGGTCCTTCGTTCCTCGTGCCTGCCTGTTTTTGAGCCGGCCCCACGTTGGGCGCCACTTGCCGGGGCCAGCTCAGCAGGATGGGGAAGAACGGGTGCTGTGGAACTTAAGGAAAAATAGTTAACATAAAACAAGACACAGAGACATTTATCTTAAGTAAAGGTGGGAGCCGGGGGACTCAAGGTCTCAGGGACCAAGAGCGCGGGACTCAAGGTCTCCGGGACCAAGAGCACCAGGGAACTCCAGATCTCCAGGACCCAAGAGCCCTGCCTCAAGAAACCACACTGCTTTTATTGTGAGATTAAGTGAGGAGTGGCTATGGGTGGATCATACAGGGTTTACTATTACATAAGTTCTTTTACTATTTAAAAAGCCACTTAGGTGGTAAAGGGTTAAGCTCTTACTCTGACCTCTAGGCACATAACAGTTCTTAAGCTTAAGTCATTTACCAGCACTGTGACTGTTTTTCCAAGAAGGAAGATGGGATAAAGTAAGACAAGAAGATAGGATAAAGTAAAGAAGGACAAGATGGAGTTTTCAAGGAAACATGTCTTGCAACAAAGCAGTCAACAATGAAACTGACCCCTGAAGTCTGACAGATGTTGAGTTCAAAAGGGAGATAGTGAAAATACTGAATGAATTAAGAGAGGATATAAACAGTGATGCATATTCCTTTAGAAAGGAACTAGAAAATATAAGGAGGAGCCAAGAAAAACTACAAAATTCATTTGCAGAGATGGAAACTGAGCTAAAGGCAATGATGAGCAGAATGAATAATGCATAGGAACAAATTAGTGACATGGAAGATAGAATAATGGAAATCACCCAATCAGGACAACAGACAGAAAACCAAATGAAAAAACATGAAGCAATATAAGAGACCTAGGGGATACTATAAAGCAGGCCAATCTATGCATAATAGGAATGCCAGAAGAAGAAGAAAAAGAAAAGGGGATTGAAAATATATTTGAAGAAATTATGGCTGAAAACTTTCCAAATCTAAAGGATACTTATATCCAGATACAGGAAGCAGAGAGGACCCCAAACAAGTTGAACCCAAACAGCCCCAAACCAAGACATATTATAATAAAAAGAGCAAAAGTTAGAGAGAGGATTGGAAAGTCAGCAAGAGGAAAGCAAAATATTAATTATAAGGGAACCCCCAACAAGGCTACCAGCCGATTTCTCTACAGAAACACTACAGGCCAGAAGGGAGGGGCAAGATATATTTAAAGTTCTGAAAGGAAAAAATTGGCAAACTAGAACACTCTATCCACCAAGAATATCATTTGAAATAGAAGTGGAAGGAAATCAAAAAGAAAACAAAAAGACAACTTACAGAATGGGAGAAAATAGTTTCAAATGATGCAACTGACAAGGGCTTAATCTCTAGAATATATAAACAACTTATACAACCCAACAGCAAAAAAGCCAATCAATCAATGGAAAAATGGGCAAAAGAACATATACCAATGGCCAGCAAACACATGAAAAAATGCTCAACATCGCTGATTTATAAGAGAAATGCAAATCAAAACTACCAGGAGATACCACCTCACACCAGTCAGAAGGGCCATCATTAATAAGTCCACAAATAATAAGTGCTGGAGGGGCTGTGGAGAAAAGGGAACCCTCCTGCACTGCTGGTGGGAATGGAAACTGGTACAGCCACTATGGAGAACAGTTTGGAGATACCTGAGAAATCTATCCATAGAACTTCCATATGACCCCACAATCCCACTCCTGGGCATCTATCCGGACAAAGCTCTACTTAAAAGAGACACATGCACCCTCATGTTCATTGCAGCACTATTCACAATAGCCAGGACATGGAAACCACCCAAATGTCCATCCACAGATGATTGGATTCAGAAGAAGTGGTATATATACACAATGGAATACTACTCAGCCATGAAAAAGAATGCCATCATGCCATTTGCAGCAACATGGATGGAACTAGAGAATCTCATACTGAGTGAAATGAGCCAGAAAGACAAAGACAAACACCATATGATATCACTTATAACTGGAATCTAATATCCAGCACAAATGAACATCTCCTCAGAAAAGAAAATCATGGACTTGGAGAAAAGACTTGTGGCTGCCTGATGGGAGGGGGAGGGAGTGGGAGGGATTGGGAGCTTGGGCTTATCAGACACAACTTAGAATAGATTTACAAGGAGATCCTGCTGAGTAGCATTGAGAACGTTGTCTGGATACTCATGTTGCAACAGAAGAAAGGGTGGGGAAAATAAATGTTATTGTAATGTATACATGTAAGGATAACTTGATCCCCTTGCTGTACAGTGGGAAAATAAAATAAATAAATTAAATAAATAAATAAATAAATAAATAAAATAAAAAAATTAATGAAATAGAAGTGGAAACAAAGACTGTCTCCAACAAACAAAAACTGAAAGAGTATAGCAATACTAAACCCATTCTAAAAGAAATACTGAAAGGATTTCTTTAAATTAAAAGAAGAAAAAGTAAGAAGAATTAGGATGGAGGACACCACAATTGGAAAGCAATCACTAAAATAAGCCAGCATACAGGTCTAAACATGAAGATGTTGAAAAAAAAAAAAAGGTATTTTTTTTTTTTTTTTTTTTTTTTTTTTTTTTTTTTTTGCCATTTCTTGGGCCGCTCCCGCGGCATATGGAGATTCCCAGGCTAGGGGTCTAATCGGAGCTGTAGCTGTCGGCCTAGGCCAGAGCCACAGCAACGCAGGATCCGAGCCACGTCTGCAACCTACACCACAGCTCATGGCAACGCCGGATCGTTAACCCACTGAGCAAGGCCAGGGATCGAACCCGCAACCTCATGGTTCCTAGTCGGATTCGTTAACCACTGCACCACAACGGGAACTCCAAAAAAAGGTATTTAAATCATACAATGTGGGGAAGGAAAGTAAGAATATATAAATTCTTTTTTTATTTTAATGATGTGTTTGTACCTATATGACTATCAGGCTAAAGCAAGCAGATTAGCAAGGAGTTAACAAACTTAAAAAACAGGGCAATCACAAATAAAAAACAAACATTACATTCACAAAAACTGAAAAGAAAAGTACTCAAGCATAAAACAAATGGAAACCATCCAAACCAAAAAAAAAAAAAAAAAAAGAAGAGAAACAAATAATCAACTAGAAAACAAGGTTTAAATTGGCAATAAATACATATCTATCAATAATCACCTTAAATTTCAATGGACTGAATGCTCCAATCAAAAGACAAAGAGTGGCAGATTGGATTAAAAAGAAAAAACCTTCAATCTGCTGCCTACAAGAAACTCACATTAGCACAAAGGACACATATAGATTGAAAGTGAGGGGATGGGAAAAGATATTTCATGCCAAATGACAAGACAGGAAAGTAGGAGTTGCAATACTCATATCAGACAAAACAGACTTTAAAATGAGGGCCACAAAGAAAGACAAAGAAGGACACTGTTTATGGTTACAGGATCCATTCAAGAAGAGAATATTGCAATTGTCAATATATATGCCCCTAATATAGAAGCACCTAGATACCTCCAACAAATACAATAGACATAAAAGGAGAAATTGGTGGAAATACAATCATAGTAGGAGAAATTAACACCCCACTCACATCAATGGACAGATCCTCTAGACAGAAAATCAATAAGGCAGCAGAGATCTTAAATGACACAATAGAAAAAGTTAGACTTAATCTACATTTTCAGGACACTACATCCAAAAAATCAGAATATACATTCTTCTCAAGTGCACATGGAACATTCTCAAGAATTAATCACATCCTGGGGCACAAAACTAACCTCAACAAATATAAAAGTGTAGGCATTATTTCAAGTATCTTCTCTGACAAGAATGGCATGAAACTAGAAATCAACCACAGGAAAATAAATGATAAAAAACTGACTACATGTAGACTAAACAACATGCTACTAAAAAACCAGTGGGTCAGTGAGGAAATCAAGAAGGAAATTAAAAAATATGTCAAGACAAAAGATAATGAAGAAAAACCACTCAAAATTTAGGGCATGCCACAAAAGCAATGCTCAGAGGGAAATCAATAGTAATAGAGGCCTTCCTCAAAAATAAAGAAAAATCTCAAATAGACAAATTAACCCATCACCTAAATGAATTAGAAAAAGAAGAACAAACAAAACCTAAAGTCAGCAGAAGGAAGGAAATCATAAAGATCAGAGAGGAAGTCAATAAAATAGAGAAAAAAAAAACAAACAAAATAAGAAATGAAAAGGGAGAAGTCATAACTCATATTAATGACATACAAAAAACCATGACAGAATACTGTGGACAATTGTATGCCAACAAAATTGATAACCTAGAAGAAATGACAACTTTCTAGAAGCTTAGATCCTGCCAAAACTGAATCAAGAAGAAATAGATCAAATGAACATACTGATCACTAGAAATGAAATTGAATATGTCATAAAAAACACTCCCTACAAATAAAGGCCCAGGACCGGATGGCTTCACATGTGAATTATAACAAACATACAAAGAGGAATTTATACCCATCCTCCTTAAACTTTTTTAAAAGGTTGAAGAAGAAGGGACACTCCCAAAGACATTCTATGATGCCAACATTACCCTCATTCCAAAACCAGAAAAAGATACCACCATAAAAAGAAAATTATAGGTCAATATTTCAGATGAATATAGATGCAAAAATTCTCAACAAAATTTTAGCCAACCAAATCAAACAACATATAAGAAAAGATCATACACCATGACCAGATGGGATTCATCCCAGGTTCATAAGGATGGTTCAACATACAAAAATCAATCAACATCATAAACCACATTAACAAAAGAAAAGTCAAAAATCACATGATCATCTCGATAGATGCAAAGAAAGAATTTGACAAAGTCCAACATCACTTCGTGATCAAAATCTTACGAAAGTGGGTATAGAGGGAAAATATCTTAACATAATAAAGCTATTTTTGACAAACCCACAGCAAATATAATACTCAATGGAGAAAAGATGAAAGCCTTCCCACTAAAATCTGGGACAAGACAAGTATGCCCACTCTCACCACTGTTATTCAACATAATATTGGAAGTCTTAGACACAGCAATCAGACAAACAAAAGAAATAAAAAGCATCCAAATAGGAAGAGAAGAGGTAAAACTGTCACTGTATGCAGATGACATGATACTATATATAGAAAACCCTAAGAACTCAACCCAAAAACTACTTGAACTGATCAACACATTCAGTGAAGGTGCAGGATATAAGATTAATATTCAGAAATCAGTCAAATTTCTGTATGCTAACAATGAAATATTAGAAAAGGAATGCAAAAACACAATACCTTTTAAATGTGCACCCCCCAAAATCACATACCTCAGAATACACCTGACCAAGGAGGTAAAGGACTTACATGCTGAGAACTATAAAACATTAATCAAGGAAATTAAAGAAGATGTAAAGAAATGGAAAGATATTCCATGCTACTGGGTTGGAAAAAGTAATACTGTAAAAATGGCCATTCTACCCAAAGCGATCTACATATTCAATGCAATCCCGATCAAATGACCCAGCACATTTTTCACGGAACTGGAACAAACAATCCAAACATTTATATGGAACCACAAAAGACCCAGAATCACCAAAGCAATCCTGAGAAACAAAAACCAAGCAGGACGCATAACTTTCTCTGACTTCAGGCAATATTACAAAGCCACAGTCATCAAGACAGTGTGGTACTGGTAGCAAAAACAGACAGACCAACCAATGGAACAGAATACAGAACCCAGAAATAAACCTAGACACCTCGGGTCAATTAATCTTGGACAAAGGAGGCAAGAACATAAAATGGGAAAAAGTCTATTCAGCAAGCATTGCCGGGAAAACTGGACAGCTGCAGGCAAAGCAATGAAATTAGAACACACCCACACACCATGCACCAAAATGAACTCAAAATGGCTGAAAGACTTAAATATAAGAAAAGACACCATCCAACTCCTGGAAGAGAACATAAGCAAAACATTCTCTCACATCCACCTTACAAATGTTTTCTCAGGTCAGTCTCCCAAAGCAACAGAAATAAAAGCAAAAGTAAACCAATAGGACCTAATTAAACTGAAAAGTTTTTGCACAGCAAAGGGTACCAAAAAGAAAACAAAAAAACAGCTTACAGAATGGGAGAACATACTTTCAAATGATGCAACAGACAAGGGCTTAATCTCTAAAATACACAAACAACTTTTACAACTCAACAACAAAAAAAGCCAACAACCCAAATGAAAAATGGGCAAAAGGCCTGAATAGACATCTCCCCAAAGAAGATATACATATGGCCAACAAGCATATGAAAAAATGCTCAACATCCCTGATTATTAGAGAAAAGTAAATCAAAACTCCCATGAGATACCACCTCACACCAGTCAGGATGGCCATCATTAATACGTCCACAAATAACAAATGCTGGATGGGGTGTGGAGAAAAGGGAACCCTCCTGCAATATTGGTGGGAGTGTAATCTGGTATAACCACTATGCAGAACAGTATGCAGGTACTTTAGGAAACTATACATAGAATTACCATATGACCCAGCAATCTCACTCATGGCCATATATCCAGACAGTATTTTCCTTAAAAGAGACACAGGCACCCACATGTTCATTGCAGCATTTTTCACAATAGCCAAGACATGGAAACCACCCAAATGTCCATTGACAGAGGATTGAATTAGGAAGAAGTGGTATATATACACACAATGGAATACTACTCAGCCACAAAAAAGAATGCCATAATGCCATTTGCAGCAACATGGATGAAACTAGGTACTCTTATACTAAGTGAAGTAAGTCAGAAAGAGAAAGACAAATACAATATGATATTACATATCTGGAATCTAATATACAGCACAAAGGAATCTTTCCACAGAAAAGAAAATCTTGGACTCAGAAAATAGAATTGTGGTTGCAAAGGGTGAGGGGGAGGGAGTAAGATGGATGGGGTGCTTGGAGTTAATAGATGCAGACTATTCCTTTTGGAATGGATTAGCAATGAGATCCTGCTGTGCAGCACTGGGAACTATGTCTGTTCACTTATGATGGATCATAATAATGTGATAAAAAATGTATACATGTATGTGTAACTGAGTCACAATGCTGTACAGTAGAAAATTGACAGAACACTGTAAACCAGCAAAATCATTACCTAAAAAAAAAAAAATGGGGACTAAAGATTGGAGGCATTAAGTAACCTGACTCAGATCACTCAACCAGAAAGTAATTTCCACTGGAACAGTCTTATCCACCACCCAAGGGTCTCGCTAAATGTGGCATTAAACTGTATTTTAGATGGTTCTCAGATGAGCTTTGAAAAACTCTTAAGAATATTGATTGGCCAAAAATAAATAAATGTCGACCAAAACCATGAAAAAAAATATCATGTACCATGTGAAACATGTGGCACTTTAAACTCAAATATAATTGCATTCCAATAATATTGAACTAAAGGAGTCTTTTGTAAAATGAGGGAATATTCTGAGAAAAGCATGAAATCTCTGAATTTTCTTATTTGTATGAGGAGAAATGCATGTGTTTATCTTGTTAGAAAAGGAGTGAGAACTTGTGAATAATCCAGGAAACTAATGAATTTCTCATCTTTATCAAATATTCTCTTTTTTTGATATATTTGTCTTTTTTCTAGGGCCACAACCTTGACATATGGAGATTCCCTGGTTAGGGGTCCAATTGGAGCTGTAGCCACTGGCCTATGCCAGAATCACAGCAACATGGGATCTAAGCTGCATCTGCAATCTACACCACAGCTCAGGGCAACACCAGACCCTTAACCAACTGAGCAACACCAGGGATTAAACCTACGTCCTAATGGATGCTTGTTGGGTTCACTAACCACTGAGCCATGATGGGAACTCCTCAAATATTCTTTTTTAAAATTTTTAATTTTTTTATTTTTTCATTTTAGCTGGTTTACCGTGTTCTGTCAACTTTCTATTGTACTGCATGGTGACCCAGTTGCACATACATGTATATATAGATTCTTTTTTCTCACATTATCATGCTCCATCACAATTGAGCAGAAACTATATTCTTAATTTGAACTCAAAGTTCTGAATAGTTGCTTACTATTTCTCCTTTTTGAAATTCTACTTCCTCCATGCCAAATATACTTCTGTTTTAATTGTAATCCTTAGTATTATATGACATTTTCCTGGTTCTTTGCAATTGGCTATAACCTAACCATCAGTTCTGTAATATTTATGAATCTATAGGCAATTCAATGAATATGTGTTTTGATTATTGCTATTGAATTATTATTTTCTTAAATTGGTTTTGATTAAATTAAAGTCCCTTTGCAAACAATTTACTGTTTTTCAATACCTGTTTTTCACAAACATGTAAGAAATTTAAGCTTGGTTATTGTTTTCACATCATAACACCTGTAGAAGGAAGCATACAACATGAGGAACCAGAAACTCTGTTAGTAAAAGAGTTGTTATTTTTAAGATGATATACTATTGCAAAGATTCACTTGAAAAGTCAAGGTTTGGTTCAAAATTCTTGATACCAAACTCTTGAGAAGAATAACTCAATAATAGCAGAGGATCTCTGTCCAAAAATAGCAAATCAACTTTTTTGTGTCTTGACTATGATTAATTAGAGAATAAAGTAATAAATAATTAATCATCCCATTTGCTTATTAATCCAAGTTGTTTTTTAGTTGTCCAACTTAGTGAAAAAACTTTCTAATATGGAAAATATTTAATAATCATGAAAATGTTACCAACTACACACTAGAACAGATGCATTCATCAGTGACAAAAAGAGAAAAGGATCATATGGCAGTTCTGTTTTTAATGTTTTAAGGAATCTTTATGCAATTTTCCATATTGGCTGACCAATTTACATTCTCACCAAGAGTGTACAAGTTTCCCTTTCTCTGCATCATTGCCAACCCTCATCATCTTTCTTTTTTTGTTTTTATTTATTTATTTTTTTGATAAGTCATCAATACCTGTGAGGTGACAACTCCTTTTAGTTTGATTTGCATTTTCATGATCATTAGTGAAATTGAGCATCTTTTCATATACCTGCATTTGTAGCTCTCCTTTGGAGAAATATCTTTTCAAGTCCTTAGCCCATTTTTTTCCCCAACTTTATGGGATATAACTGAT
Organism: Sus scrofa; assembly: GCF_054392235.1. Taxonomy (NCBI): domain Eukaryota; kingdom Metazoa; phylum Chordata; class Mammalia; order Artiodactyla; family Suidae; genus Sus; species Sus scrofa. The sequence goes on from NC_139393.1 coordinate 31,934,146, forward strand.
GTATAATATGTATAAAATTAAGTTATACAATGTGGCAATATGATCAATGTACAGGTTGTGCAATGGTTACTGCAATATAGTTAACAAATCCATCATTTCACATAATGTTGTTTTTTGTGTGTATGTGTGTGTGTATAGTGACAACATTTAAGATCTACTTAATAAGTAACTAGCAACTATGCAAGCTAGTATTGTTAATTATAATCTCCACATTATAATTATATCCCCAGAAATTATTCATCTTATAACTGCAAATTTATCTACTACTCTCTGTTCCTATTAGTTTGGGTCTTTTTAGATTCCAGGTAAAACTGAGATCATAGAGTATTTCAGAGTACAATTGGTCTCTGACTTATTTAAACTAGTATGAGATCTGTAACTTTTGTTCATATTGTCACAAATGCAGGATTTTCTTTTTTATGACTGAATAATAAACATATCATTATATATTACATATTACATGTATATTATACTATGTATATTTAATATATATTATATGTGTATAGCAATTGTATATATAGTTGACCCTTGAAAAACACAGCTTTAAACTGCATAGATCCTCTTATATGTGGATTTTTTTCTTACTTTATCTTTTGTTTAGGCCCACACCTGTGGCATATGGAATTTCCCAAGCTAGGGTCAAATAGAAGCTGCAGCTGCCAGCCTATGCTATAGCCACAGCAATGCCAGATCCATCAGAGCTGTGTCTGCAACTTACACTGCAGCTCAAGGCTTTTTTGTAATGTGGATTTTTTTTTCAATAAACTTTACAATCCTATTGCAAAATCTGTGGTTGGTTGAATCTATAGATGCAGAACTCTTGATACAGAAGGCTGATTGTGAAGTTATACACAGATTTTCAACTGCCTTTCAGGGTGGGGAGGGTCATTACCCCTGTCTTTATGTCAATTCTATACTAGTTTAGTCTCTATGGCTCTTTAATATGTTTTGAAATCAAAAAGTATGATGCTTTCAGCTTTGTTCTTCTTCATCAAGGTTGCTGTGACTATCCAAAGCTCTTTGTAACTTGACATGATTTTATAATTGTTTTTGATTCAGAATTCCACTTCTGGATATTTCTCCAAAAGAATAGATATCAGGATCTCAAGGAAATATTAACACTCCTATTTTATGGCAGCAATATTTACAATAGCCAAGATGTGGAGTTCCTGTCGTGGTTCAGTGGTTAACAAATCTGATTAGGAACCATGAAGTTGCAGGTTTGACCCCTGGCCTTGCTCAGTGGGTTAAGGATCTGGCATTGCTGTGAGCTGTGGTGTAGGTCACAGATGCAGCTCAGATCCTGCGTTGCTGTGGCTCTGGCGTAGGCAGGAGGCTACAGTTCCAATTAGATGCCTAGCCTGGGAACCTCCATATGCTGTGGAAGCAGCCCTAGAAAAGGCAAAAAAGACAAAAAAAAAAAAAAAACAAAAATAAAAATACAATAACCAAGATGTGAAAACAAGCTAAATACCCTTAATGGATAAATAAAGAAAGAAAATATAGTATACAAAAACAATGGGGTTACTACTCATTTTTAAAAAGGAGGAGATGCAATATGCAACAACATAGAAGAACCCTGTTGACATTGTGCTAAGTGAAATAAGCCAGTCACAGAAGCATAAATATTGCATGATTCCACTTAAAGGAGGTATCTAAAACAGCCAAACTCATAGAAGCAGAGAGTAGCATGCTGGTTGCCAGGGGATTGGAAGCAGGAATGAAGAGGAGTTGCTAATCAATAGCTATAAAATTTCCTTTATTTAAGATGAGTACATTGTTTTAGACATCCACTGTACGACATGGTGCCTATTGTTAACAATACAGTATAGCACACTTAAACGTCTGTTAAGTGCATTGATCTCATGTCAAGTGTGTTTACTGCAATAAAATAAAAATTAGAAACCTTGAAAGAATTTTAGTTCAATGTTGGGGCTGAACTACCAGGAGAATATATTCTGATCCAAGCAACTCTATGTAATAATGAAAATATATTTTAAGTAGTATACAAAAAGAGAAGAGAACTGAATGTGAATGTATAGCCATATATTCTGCTTTATGAGAAAGGAAGAAAATTACTTTTTAGTGTTGTTTGAAATACGATGTTGTCACTGTATGTGAACCTCTAGTAAGAAACCTACTAGAAAAGTAGGATTTGCTTATTTTATTTCCCCACACTAGCTAATACACTGCAAAAGTTCTCATCAATGTTTTACATCATTGCTGGTACTTTGTAGTTATAATGAAATGCCATTACCAAGGTAAACTATCCAGAATAGAAATTCATTACTATTCATCCAATAATATTCATCCTCACCCCAGCAAGAATAAAATTAAAATATAAGTTAAAATATTTGTTTCAAGTTTATATGAAAATGTTTCTATTTATAGAAAGTTTGGTAAAAAAACAATAGAATAATCACCCAGTATACCAATCATTTACATTTAAACATGGTTAAAATTTTCTCATATTTGCTATTCTTTTGTTTGTTATATTTGCTATAGATATGCATGCATACATGTATATTATGTATACATGTATTTATATATACAGTATATATTATATATTTATGTAATATACATATAAAATCTGAAAATAAGAATGTTTATTGTAATATGTCTATACAAACTTTTATTTTTTTATCATTTTTTAATTTTTTAAAATTTATTTATTTATTTTTCCACTGTACAGCATAATGATAATCTAAGATCAAACTATCAGTTGATGGAGTTCCCATCATGGCTCAGCAGAAACGAATCTGACTAGTATCCATGAGGATGCGGGTTCAATCCCTGGCCTTGCTCAGTGACTTAAAGATCTGGTGTTCCGTGAGCTGTAGGTCACAGGTGCCACTCAAATGCTGCATTGCTGTGGCTGTGGCTTAGGCTGGCAGCTCTAGCTCTGATTTAACCCCTAGCCTGGGAACTTCCATATCCCACTGGTGGTGAGGCCCTAAAAAAACAAAACAAACCAAAAAAGCTATCAGTTTGACTCTTACCCTTTACTGTGAATGCAACCATTCATTCAATTATTTATTTATGAAGAATTTTTTCAACATGTTGCAGTTTGGTGTAGTTATAAAGACAAGAAGTTGATTATTTTCCACCCTAAATGTGTTCTGAGGAAGCAGTGGAGAAAGGAAAGCTCCCACAAAACTGTCAAAGAAGCACTATGTAAAAAGAAAAAAATTATAATTAACCTTGGGTTTCTAATCTGGTGAAGAATATAAGGAAAATATAAGACTTTTAGCTTTATAAGTGAAAAATGAGAAGCAGCTCATGGACGATTTCATGAAGGAAGTCACACTTGACCTAGATCTTGAGAAATTGTGGTCATTGAAAATAGTGGGAAAAAGAGTGAAAAAAAATTGTGCTGGAGGGAATAAGATGAGAAGAGATGAAAATATATTTGGTTATTTAGTGATGCTAAATAGTCCAGTGTAGCTAGTTTTAGACTATTTCTTTGAATGTTGAAAAGATAAAACTAGAAAAGTAGTTGAACATAGTAGTAGGAAGGTAATTGAATGGTTATCTCTGGAATTTAAACTTAATTCAGTACATTTTGAAGAGAAAATATAGGGTTTTTTTTTTTTTTTTTTATGACAGCTTAGTCAACCAAACAAAACAGTGTGAATTGGGAAAAATAAGACAAAAAAAAAAAAAAAAGCCAGGAAACAGATGATGTAGGTTTCTTTACATATAGCCCAACCTTGAACACCAGATTTTATATCTACTCCAAAGCAATTGGATTTTGAGTGTTATATCAGTACTTCAAATTCATTTTAAAAACTTGAAAATTAATCAATTGCAGGAATAATGAAATGTGGGGCTCAACAAATTATCTTTCTTCCCCAAAAAACAATAGTTTAAAGACAAATTATCAAAAACAACCATTTCAATACACTGTAAATTGACTAAAGGCATGCAAGAATTTGAGATGTATTTATTCCAGAAAAATATTGACTCGATAAAAACATTGGGATTCTATGGTATTCTAGTCTAAAGATACTCCCTTTCTCTCCCAGCACCACTCCTCCACTCCTGAAAAAACAAACAACAATAACAAAGCCCCTGCATATCTGTGGCTGGAGAGCCTTGCCTTGGTTTGGAGTGGAGGAAGGAAAACCTCTCTGCCATGGGTGTTGTCATGAACAAGAGTGATCTAAATGCCAAAAGTATGGGATGAGCCAATGCATGTAGCCCAAAGTTTTGAACTTGGTTAGGCAAGAAAAGACTGATAGAGTAGTCATTATTTTAAAAAGGAGATAACCTTGATAAGTTCCCACATACACTTGGCAGTCCAGAAGAATACACACATGTTCAAGATGGTACACAGTCTCAGTCGAGATTGGAGAGGGCCCTTTCTACATACATATTGCTGAGTATGAGGATTTGTCCACATGAAAAGCAGACCTGGGAGAATCTTGTTGAAAGTAGAAGTTGGGACAGAATTTTAAATTTCACAATATTTTAATATGTTTTCCTCAACACACATAGGTCTATTTTCAAAAGATGGAAACTTTACTAGGCCAGGATGTTTACATACAACCTTTGACTAATCATTTGTTTACCAGTGAGCCATACTGACACACAGTGACATCTAGAAATCCAGGATTAAAATGTTTTTAATGTTTTAATTTTAAAAAAAAGGAGTTTCCATCTTGGCTCAGCAGAAACAAATCTGACTAGTATCCATGAGGATGCAGGTTCAATCCCTGGCCTTGCTCAGTGAGTTAAGGATCTGGCATTGCTGTGAGCTGTGGTGTAGGTTGCAGATGTGGCTCGGATCTGGCATTGCTGTGGCTGTGGCGTAGGCCAGCAGCTACAGATCTGATTTGACCTCTAGCCTGGGAACCTCCATATGCCACAGGTGCAGCCCTAAAATGACAAAAAACAAAAAGAGAAACAAAAACAAAAACACTTGAATGGAGACATTAGAAGTTTCACATTGTCAGAGTAGACTTCATAGGATTATATCAGGCAAGTTACCAGAAAAACAAACATATATTCAAAATCATCAATTATAAAGACTAAGGGAAAAATCAGTAGACATATTTGCTAAAATATCTAGTTTTTAATGGAAAATTATGACCTAGGAAGGAAAAAGAAAATGTGACCCACACTCAGGAATAAAAGGAGTCACGGACTGTATCTGAGAGGCTTAAATCCTGAAATTTGCAAAAATATTTTCAAAACAGCTATTATAAATATATTAAAAAATGAAGTAAATCATGTTTAAAATTTAAAGGAGAGCAGGATAATGATTCATAAAATAATGAGTATCAATAAAGTGATAAGTATTATAGAAAGAAGCAAGTAAAAATCCTATTATTAAAAATTACCATATCTGAATTGAAAAGTTCAACAAAAAATGTACAATGGCAGAGAATGAAAGAATAGTTTATGATAAATCAATACTATTATATAATCTGATAAACAGAATAAAAACTAGTGAAAGAAAATAAAGTACAGAGGCTTGTGAGATACAACAAAACATATCAACATGCACGTATTAGAACACCGGAAGGAAAACGGTAAAAAGGTAAGAAAATATATTTGAACAAATAATGACTGAAAACTTCCCAGATTTGATGAAATAGTATTAATACACACATTCAATAAGTTCAATGAATTCAAAATAGAATAAAGAAAAGATATTCATATCTTGAAATACCATAGTCAAACTTTTGAAAGACAGAAAAATCTTGAAGACTGAGAGTGAAAAATTACTCAACATGTGCAGTTTTGTATTAGAAACAATTTTATTTTAGAATTTTATATCAGAAACAATGGAAGCCTAAAGGAAGTGGAATAGCATCTTCGACAGTAAAGTAAAAAACTTTGTCAGTTAGGAATTCTATATCCATCAAAACTATTCTTCAAAAATTAAGCAAAATAAAGATGTGAATTAAGATAGATTTTTTTTTTTATTTATGGCTGCATGCATGGCTTATGGAAGTTCCCAGGCCAGGGATGGAATCTGAATCACAGCTTCAATATTTGCCACAGCTGCAGCAATGCCAGATCATTTAATCTACTACACCAGGCCAGGGATTGAACCTGCACCTCTGCAGCAACTCAAGCTGCTGCCTCTGGATTCTTAACCCACTGTGCCACAGTGGGTACTCCAAGATGGATACTTCCACGGCATGGGATAGTGGATGGTTTCATGGGTCTATCCTTATAGCCAAACCCATCAAGTTGTGTACATAAAATATATACAGCTTTGCATCTAAGTAATATTTCAATAAAGGGTTTAAAAAAAAACAGATTTTTTTTTTTTTTTTTGCTAACAGACTTGACTTAAAATAAATGCTAAAGAAAATCCTAATTATTTAGCATCAAAAACAACTTGAATCCACTAAAAGAAATAAAGGCACTGAGGGAAATAAAACAAACACTTTCTAAACATCCAAATTGTTTAGAATAAGCCAATACTTATCCAACATGTGAATTTCAATCAACATTTTTTTAAGTTTGTATTTACTGTAACTCAATTCCTTGCTTGTCTTCTAATGTTTCTACATCCAAGCCAGAAACCTTGACATATGACTATTAATTTTCTCTTATTTTTTTCCCCTCAAACCAATAAATGGCCTTTTAAATTCTACAAATAACTTCTCAAATCTGTATGATTTCCTTTATTTTTTCAAGTATCACCCTAACTGAGACTTACCATCATCTCACAACTGCTATGGGCTTCTACCTGATTTCACTGCTTTACTTTGCATTCCAACCAATTTCATGTATAACACTCAAAAAGACATCTCTAAAGAAATATGATCGTATTATATTGTTGGTTGAAAATCTTGATTCATTTTCAGTTTTGTTTAGGAAGTTCAAACTAAATAAATGCCTCTTATAATCTTATTTTGGCTAGAATTCTAAGATATCCCCCAAGTTTCTCATTCCATGATGTATTTGCTTTGTATAATACTCTCCCCTTGAGTATGAGTAGACCTGGTGCATATTACAGAGGAGTATCTCCCTCGACTAGGCTACATTATATGGGAAAGGTGATGGACTACAAACTGCTGTGATTGCATTATGTTATATAAGACTATTTGCACACTGCTGACTAGAGAGAAATTCTCCTGCTAGCTTTGAAGAAGTATACTTCCATGTTATGAGAGTACTACATGGCTAGAAAGTGAGGGGGGCCTTTGGGAGCTGAGAGAAACTTCTGGCTTATGGTCAGCAAAAAACAAAGGAACAAACAAAAACTAGGACTTCAGTCTTACAATCTCAAAGTGCTAAATCTGACAACAACCTGTACCAGCTAAGACCCTTGAGTGATTGCACAACCCTGGCTGATCTGGCTGATTCTTTAATTTCAGCCTGGAAAGATCCAGAGCAGATGACCTACTTGATTTGTGCCCGGATTTAATGACCTACAGATACTCTCAGATAATAATGGCTACTGTTTTAATCTACAGAATTTTTGTTCATTAGTAATCGAGTATTAGAAAACCGATACATGCTATAATTCCTGTGTCTTTCCAGTGTCTCTTCATAAAATATATTCTTCTAATCTAAGCTTATATTTTAGCCAAATTTCACTCCTTCTATATCTCTAATGTACTACCTTCTTGCTTTGGGAGTGCTACAGATTATCCTATTTTGTTTGATAAGAAACCTCTCAAAGTTCCTTTTACTTTAAGTCTACTCATTCATCGGGTCTTCATTTAAGTTTCTCAATAAAGAGGAGTGAATTCTTTACTTTAGAATTGTCTTGTATTAAGCATGTTGTTAGCATTCAGTAAATGATATATAATAGTTGTTAAATACTAGTAGTTTAGTAATGAAGATGATCAAAATGAATGGGCTGTTTTCACCATCTTTTTTTTTGGTGTTGTTTTTTGTTTTTGTTTTTGTTTTGTTTTTAAATATTTTTATTTATTTATTTTTTTTATTTTATTTTCCCACTGTACAGCAAGGGGATCAAGTTATCCTTACATGTATACATTACAATAACATTTATTTTCCCCACCCTTTCTTCTGTTGCAACATGAGTATCCAGACAACGTTCTCAATGCTACTCAGCAGGATCTCCTTGTAAATCTATTCTAAGTTGTGTCTGATAAGCCCAAGCTCCCGATCCCTCCCACTCCCTCCCCCTCCCATCAGGCAGCCACAAGTCTTTTCTCCAAGTCCATGATTTTCTTTTCTGAGGAGATGTTCATTTGTGCTGGATATTAGATTCCAGTTATAAGTGATATCATATGGTGTTTGTCTTTGTCTTTCTGGCTCATTTCACTCAGTATGAGATTCTCTAGTTCCATCCATGTTGCTGCAAATGGCATGATGGCATTCTTTTTCATGGCTGAGTAGTATTCCATTGTGTATATATACCACTTCTTCTGAATCCAATCATCTGTGGATGGACATTTGGGTGGTTTCCATGTCCTGGCTATTGTGAATAGTGCTGCAATGAACATGAGGGTGCATGTGTCTCTTTTAAGTAGAGCTTTGTCCGGATAGATGCCCAGGAGTGGGATTGTGGGGTCATATGGAAGTTCTATGGATAGATTTCTCAGGTATCTCCAAACTGTTCTCCATAGTGGCTGTACCAGTTTCCATTCCCACCAGCAGTGCAGGAGGGTTCCCTTTTCTCCACAGCCCCTCCAGCACTTATTATTTGTGGACTTATTAATGATGGCCCTTCTGACTGGTGTGAGGTGGTATCTCCTGGTAGTTTTGATTTGCATTTCTCTTATAAATCAGCGATGTTGAGCATTTTTTCATGTGTTTGCTGGCCATTGGTATATGTTCTTTTGCCCATTTTTCCATTGATTGATTGGCTTTTTTGCTGTTGGGTTGTATAAGTTGTTTATATATTCTAGAGATTAAGCCCTTGTCAGTTGCATCATTTGAAACTATTTTCTCCCATTCTGTAAGTTGTCTTTTTGTTTTCTTTTGGGTTTCCTTTGCTGTGCAAAAGCTTGTCAGTTTGATGAGGTCCCATTGGGTTTATTTTTGCTCTAATTTCTATTGCTTTGGGAGACTGACCTGAGAAAATATTCATGATGTTGATGTCAGAGAGTGTTTTGCCTATGTTTTCTTCTAGGAGTTTGATGGTGTCCTGTCGTATATTTAAGTCTTTCAGCCATTTGGAGTTTATTTTTGTGCATGGTGTGAGGGTATGTTCTAGTTTAATTTCTTTGCATGCAGCTGTCCAGGTTTCCCAGCAATGCTTGCTGAATAGACTTTCTTTTTCCTATTTTATGTTCTTGCCTCCCTTGTCAAAGGTTAACTGACCATAGGTGTCAGGGTTTATTTCCGGGTTCTCTATTCTGTTCCATTGGTCTTTCTGTCTGTTTTGATACCAGTACCACATTGTTTTGATGACTGTGGCTTTGTAGTATTTCTTGAAGTCTGGGAGAATTATGCCTCCTGCTTGGTTTTTGTTTCTCAGGATTGCTTTGGCAATTCTGGGTCTTTTGTTGTTTTGTACAAATTTGGGGGTTGTTTGTTCTAGTTCTGTGAAAAATGTCATGGGTAATTTGATAGGGATTGCATTGAATCTGTAGACTGCTTTGGTAGAATGGCCATTTTTACAATATTGACTTTTCCAATCCAAGAACATGGAATATCGTTCCATTTCTTTACATCTTCTTTGATTTCTTTGATTAAAGTTTTATAGTTCTCGGCATATAGGTCCTTTACCTCTTTGGTCAGGTGTATTCCGAGGTATTTGATTTTGTGAGGTGCAATTTTAAAAGGTATCGTATTTTTGTATTCCTTTTCTAATATTTCATTGCTAGTATACAGAAATGCAACTGACTTCTGAATGTTAATCTTATAGCCTGCTATTTTGCTGAATTTATTAATCAGTTCAAGTAGTTTTTGGGTTGAGTCCTTAGGGTTTTCTGTGTATAGTATCATGTCATCTGCATCCAGTGACAGTTTTACCTCTTCTCTTCCTATATGGATGCCTTTTATTTCTTTTGTTTGTCTAATTGCTGTGGCTAGGACTTCCAAAACTATGTTGAAGAGCAGTGGTGAGAGTGGGCATCCCTGTCTTGTTCCAGATTTGAGTGAGAAGGCTTTCAGTTTTTCCCCATTGAGTATTATATTTGCTGTGGGTTTATCATAAATGGCTTTGATTATGTTCAGGAATGTTCCCTCTATACCCACTTTGGTGAGGGTCTTGATCATGAATGGATGTTGGACTTTGTCAAATGCTTTTTCTGCGTCTATTGAGATGATGATATGATTTTTGACTTTTCTTTTGTTAATGTGGTGTATGATGCTGATAGATTTGCGTATGTTGAACCATCCTTGTGAACCTGGGATGAACCCAACCTGGTCATGGTGTATAACTTTTTTGATATGTTGTTGGATTCGGTTGGCTAAGATTTTGTTGAGAAATTTTGCATCTATATTCATCAGTGATATTGGCTGATAGTTTTCTTTTTTGGTGGTATCTCTGTCTGGTTTTGGAATTAGGGTTATGGTGGCATCATAGAGTGTCTTTGGGAGTATTCCTTCTTCTTCACCCTTTTGAAAGAGTTTAAGGAGGATGGGCACCAGTTCCTCTTTATATGTTTGATAGAATTCACCTGTGAAGCCATCTGGTCCTGGAGTTTAATTTGTAGGGAGTGATTTTATAAACATTATTTTATTTTATTTTTTAAAATTTTTTATTATTCAATAAATTTATCACATCTGTAGTTGTATAATGATTATCACAATCCAATTCCACAGGATTTCCATCCTACAATCCAAGCACATCACCCTACCCCCCAAACTGTCTCCTCTGGAGACCAAAAGTTTTTCAATGTCTGTGAGTCAGCATCTGTGCTGCAAAGAAGTTCAGTCTGTCTTTTTTTCAGATTCCACATGTCAGTGTTTTTACCATCTTTTGAAAAATCAAATTAAATTGACTACTTTGGACATAATCACTTATTTGGCATTTCAATCCCTGAAGTGTCATTATGTAGAATTGGCCTCTTCATATTATTTTGGTAGTAAATGATTATATACCTATTATTGTACCCCTAAGGATTTTCATAATCTTACAGGAAAAATTTCCCACAAATATTGACCAAGCACTGAATTTTTTTTTTTCATTCTGCTTCAGAGCGACACCCTGGCAGCTGTCTTAGATTTTGAAAGGTTAAAAAAAAAAAAAAAAAAAACCCAAAAAAACCTAACTTTTAGAATGCATAAGCCATGCATACACATATATATTATAGTATTTAAATTATTTCTAAAGAAGTTTTCTATCTACAGTTTAATCAAGCAGAACATTTTAAAACAAGATACAGCAGTAATTAAATTGTACTAATAAAGATTCTCAATAAAAAATCCAATAGTTTAATAATATACTAAAATGTTTAACTTATTCATATAAAAATTTGTAATTCAGAAAATCACTGTGCAAGTGGTTGCATTTATGAATATTTAATTTCATGAGCAACAGATTAACATATATGTCCAGCTAAAACTTTGGATGTCTCTAATATCAGGGATGTTTAGTTCCAGAGAAATCAAATTAGGAAACAAAAGACATTTCTATTGGTCGAAATTACAAAAGGAAAGCATGTTCATCTTGACTGTGGTCTGATGTGACATTTTAATATTGATTTCCCCAAATCTAGTGATCTATTGTTCTCTTTGATTAGTTATCCGCAAAATGTTATTTGAGAAGAAAGCTAAACATACTCCTGTCACACCATTTAGCAACTGTGCTTTTTGGTATTTACCCAAAGGAGTTGGAAACACATGTCCACACAAACACTTACAAACAAATACTTTTTTCATAATTGCTAAAATTTAGGAAGTTCTCTGCTGGCCTAGCAGTTAGGGACTCTGTGTTGTCACCGCTATGGCTCAGGTTTGATCCCTAGCCAAGGAACTTCTGCACACCATGGGTGAGACCAAGTAATACATAATTGCTGAAACCTGAACACAACCAGAACACCCTTCAGTAGGTGAATAGATAAATAAACTATGGTACAGACACACCATGAAATATATTCATTTCTAAAAAGAAATAAACTATCAAGCCATGAAAAGACATGAAGGAAATGTAAATGCATATTATTAAGTAAAACAAGGCAAAATGGAAAATCTACATAGTGTATGATTTAAACTATATGACATTCTGGAAAAGACAAATGTGTGGAGACCATTAAAGTGTTTAGAATTTGCCCAAGGCAGGGAATGAATAGGTAGATCTCAGAGGATTTTTAGGGTAGTGAAAATATTCTGTATAATGCTATAATGATGGACACATGTCATTATACATGTATCCAAACCCTAATCCAAACTATGGACTTTAAGTGATTATAATGTCAAGTACGGAGAGCAATTTTATCAAACATAACACCTCTGGTGGGGGCTATTGATCATGTAAAGAAAATACATGTGTGAGGCATGGTTCATGTGGGGAATCTCTATAACTTCCCCTCAATTTTTCTGTGAATCTAAAACTGATCTAAAAATTGTCTTATAAATGTTATCTTAGACATTCCTCTGTTATTTCACTTTTAACCTGTATACCATGTTGTTAAGATTTCTATTTAAACAACTATACACATTCTTTTTTCTCTTAATGTACTCTCCAGTCAACTTAAATACCAACTTAGAGACTGCCTTTTAATTAGCTCCATCCTCTCTTGGTTTTCACATCTGTTCCACCTTAATTTCTGTCTTCACTTTACCTACATGTCCCTTCCTGCTGCAGAGTTTTGAGTATTCTGGGCTCTTACAAATTTCTGTTTTTGTTATTTACAAATCAAGCCACAGACATTGAAAATATTCCCATTTATACTGTCCCTAATCTATCCTATTTTCTCAGAGTGCCTTCATATCTTGCATTGATCAGTATACTCTTATAATTTTTTTTATTTTCAGATCCTCTTATTTTCTTTTTTTTTTTTTTTTCTTTTTGTCTTTTTTGCCTTTTTGAGGGCTGCTTCCCATGGCATATGGAGGTTCCCAGGCTAGGGGTCGAATCAGAGCTGTTGTTACTGGCCTACCCCAGAGCCACAGCAACGCAGGATCCAAGCTGCATCTGCAACCTATACCACGGCTCATGGCAACGCCGGATCCTTAACCCACTGAGCAAGGCAACCTCATGGTTCCTAGTCGGATTCGTTAACCACTGCGCCACAACAGGAACTCCATTGTTATTTTCTTTTTACATTATGTTCTACCCAAAGTGTAGCTACAGTTTTTTTCTTAAGTTCCCTTATTCCTCCTTGCATATGGTCACTACTTACATCTTGAAGTCTTTTTAAATTTTCAAATTTAAGTACATAGATTAGAAACAACAAAAAGGGTTATAGTTTTCTTCTTTCAGATTTTGAAATTCCTGAAGTTAATAATCCACCATAAAATCTGTATGCTCATGGATATTTAAAATTCCACCATCCTCATTCTAGTTTCAACCTATCAGGACTATTATAATAATCTTTTAACTGGTCTCCATACTTATATTTTATTTTTTTGGCTGACCCACTTCTCTTCTTGTAAAAAAGTATTCATTCTGTATTCTGAATCAAATTCCCAATACTTTCCATGATCTAGAATTCTGTACTCAATATGATTCTCTATTCATATCCACAGATTCACTTTGTGCCCATCTCTCCCCCACTCACTATATCATAGCCCCTCTTGTTTACTTTATGTTTCTCACTCATGCCAAACTCTTTCATACTTACACTTTTGCAGCTACTTTCTCTGACCTCCACTCTTTTTCTTCATGGCGAGTTCTTCTCAATCTTTCGAGCTCAAGTCAAATACCACCTCATAGAAATGTATATCTCGGGCCATCCTGAGCAACTACCACATATTAATTTTTATTAAATCACCATTTTTTTAAAATGTATTATTCTTCAGATCTTGCTTGCTTATTTTTCTCTAGATCTTTGTGATGTGTATTTATTGATACATTGATTTGATTAAAAGTTTAGTATTTCTGTTACAATTTAGAATAAAAGGTGCCAACACACTTAACAATATCGGCATTCTTGACCCATGTTAAGTGTGTAAAGTAAATGAATACGCAAATAAACAAGTTGACAGGTTAATGGCTTAAATTGTCCCGTCATCAAGCATTTCATATACCACTTGCCCCTGAAATATTTGATTTCATTTTTTTTTTTAATTTCCCATCCCTAGATGTAGGAAAGATGAATAAACTGGCCTTATTTCATTTGATTCTATATACACACAGGAAGTAGAGGATTTGTGACATAATTAGTTGTAATGCACTTCCCCAAAATACTGCCATAATCCATCAGAACATTTTGATTTAACAAAGTTCTTACAAACACACACCCATGTTTGAAATGTTACGTCTCTGCTGAGCATACCATGATGTAAAACAATTACCATTTTCTATCAATTGCATATATGAGGGCTTACATACACATTCTAATAATTTTCATAAAATTAAGAACATGTTGCTTTAATATTACTTATCATTTTAAACTGCTCCCCAAATATTTCAGCCAACACATAAAATAGTATAGTTTTTATAGACATAGTATTTGTTTCAAAGACCATTCACTTCTAGCAAAAATTATGCAATTTTAATTGTTAAAATAACACATATCAGTAACATGTTTTAAAGGGATATCGGAGTTTGAATCTCAAAATTGTTTTTTTTCTAATTTCTATATATTTGAGTCAATTTATTTGATTTTTAGAATCCTATTTATTTTTGAAATTCATAGATATAATAAAAATATAACAGTTATAAGAGATTTAAAAATAATTTATGTGAAAGAAGTTTAAAGTGTTCATCTTAGACAATAGATAGTTAAAAATAATTCACCATAGTTTATGTAAAAATAGATGACACGGAATAGAAATACTAATATAATTAAGCACTTATCTCAGGAATTTATTCCACATCTCAGTTGTTGCCATCTTATTGTAAGGATTCATAGGAATTATAAATGATTTTCCCATTTCTTTATGTTTCTAACAGACTGGAAACATCAAATTAGAATTCAGTCTTTTTTCTCCCCATGACTTTTAGTATCTAGTTTCCATTTGAACAACCAATGCATTTGTCTAAACCACCAGGGTGCCTAACTCTGAGAGAAGGTGGAGGCGTATGCACACTAACTTTTATGTCATCTTGTCATGCTGTGGTATCTCAAGGTGCTTTGCAATAACATTAAACTTAAAAAAGTTATCTCTCCTGCTGAGTTAATTAGTTAAAATCAGATAAGTGGCAACGACAACAAACACATCTTACACTCAGGCTTAACCCTGGAGCCAATATCAATAGACATTGATATTGGAGGAGTTCCTTGAAGCAGGTGCCTTGTATCTCAAAGGAAGACCACCTACTGAGACATATTTTAGCAGGGAAGATGTAAGGATACCTGTTTTAGTTGACTTCAACTATGAGCAGTGAAAAGAATCCCTGGTCCAAGAAGGTAAGTCTGTATTTTTGATGACACTGTAAGTTTAAGTTATCTTTGTGGTGTGACATGAAATTTAAAATGTGCCACTGGAGCAAGCCTTACATGCAATGATGTAAGTTCGTAATAATTGGCAGCAACTATGTTTTGAATAACTCATAGTCCATTAAATAAATGAGTTAGGCTATCCAAGAAGGAAATGTCATGTTTTGCACCTTGTAAAAAGAATGACAAAGACAACCATTGAAACCATCCCAGGAAGCCATAATGCTCTCTCTTTCTAGTTAAGAGCAGGTATAATCACCAGATTGAGATCAATAACATATAAATTCAAATTGCTTAACTTCAGTAACATGACTATTGTTGAAAACTCTTGGAATCCATGGAACCAGCATTTGCTAAGGAAGAGAATCTCAAAAGGAGCATTTGACACTTGTGTGAGTGACAACAGCAAGATGGTGATATGGGTCACTACCAACTTCTGTCCCACTAACAAGAAGACCAAATAGCAACTATGCATAAACAAGACAACATTGTGAAAATCATAAAACACAGAGGTGAGGCTGAAGCACCATTTAACCAGAGACAGAGAGAGATTGCTTAAGAAAGGTAAGAGGAGCAGCTACTCACTGACTCCAATGCCCCTCCCCCAGGCCAGCACAACATAACACAGAGAGAGATCCCTGGGCCTATCGTTTCTCTAGTGAGCAAAAGACAACTCAAATGTTATTTCCTGGGAAGCTCACTTAGGTCTCGCTTCACCGGGATGGAGAGGTGAATCTGTGGGGCTTGACCACATAAGATTGTGACAGAGAAAGTGAGGGGTTTGGACCATTAGTGTTTACATCTTGACAGACTGAGTTCCTATTTGAAGGAACACTCAAATGTCTCAACCAGTGGTTTTGACTATTTACAGAACCAAGATGGTAGCCCCATCCTTCTAGGGGACTTGGGGAAAAATTCTACCTCATTCGGGACTCCAAATAATAAGTCTTGCTGGACTTAGGGCCTGTTTTAGCCAGCCTGGGTAGTGGGAAAACAAATTTATATGCATGCCTAGTTCTGAGCCCCCCCACCCAATAAGAAGACTGATGGGAGCTCCTTGGAACCTTCATAGTGTAGCAGCACCTGAGTAATGAGCCTAGCTGGCAGTGATACTCATTTACAGAGTGAGGATGATGACGCTATTTAGCCAGGAAACTCAGAGCACAGTTCTGCCTGAATCAGAATCTCAAACAATGAGCCTCACAGGTCTTGGAGCCTGTTTTGCCATTCTGCCCAGTCAGGGAAGCTATTCCATAGCCCTGCTTACTACTGAGTATAGCCCCCAGTGCTACCAAATTAGGAAATCTGACCAGAGAACCTAGGAATCTGTGTAGCCCAGCAATATCTGAGTGGAGAGCCTGACCAGTGGCCGTGTGCCACTGCAGAACCAAGTTAGCAAGGAGCTTAATATGTAGTTCTGCCTCATTCTGGATCCCCCAAAATGAGATTTTTCATCTTGGAAGTGTGCTATACCACACAGGCAAGGAAGAAAATTCACAGCCTTTTCTGATATTGAGTACAATCTCCAAACCTTTCCAATTAGGAAACCTGGACAGAACACTGGAAAACTCAATAGCCAATAGTACTAAAGCATAGGTTCATCCCAGTGGCTATGTCCACCTGCAGAGCTAAACGGATAGCCCCATCTGGCTAGGGACCTTGGTGTGCAGTTCCACCAGGTTTGTTTCACAAACAATGAGCCTTGCCAACCATAATGCCTGTTCGGAGGCCCTGCCAGGACAGAGAAGCTAATTTGTACCCCTGCCCATGGTTTAATAATGATTTTAGTCCTGACAAACCAAGAAATCCAGCCAGAAAATCTAGCAAGCTGCATATCTCATCTTATAATCCCTATAGGATGACACTTGACTAGGGAGCCCCACAAAAGACTTGTCCTTATTCAGAGCAAAGCTGGTGACCCCATCTGGCCAAGAAATTTGGTATAGCATTCTGCTCAGTTTGGGTCTCTAAATAATGAGCCATGCTGGTCTTAAGACCTATTATTCATCCCTTCCTAGGAAAGGAAGCTAATTCATAGCCCTGATAACTGTTAAGTATATTATCCAGTCTGATTTGACTAGGAAACCTGACGAAAGAATCCAGATAAACTGTGGAATACAGTCTATAGTCACACTTGGGTAGAGAGCCAAGCTAGCAGTCTCATCCAGCTATCCCCAGCCAGAGCATCACCTTCATGATTTCAGTTAGGCAGGGCTCTCAGCCAAAAATAGACCGACTTACAGAATCAAAGATCACACACACACAAATCAGGTAAACTTGATTTCACCAGAGGAAACTAATAAATTTTCACTAACTCCCCATAAATAAATGGTGATCTATGAACTCTCAGACAAAGAATTCAGATAGTCATTATTATGTTAATTAATTTAATGAACTACAAGACATAACAATATTTATGTTCTGGGAATTGCAGAAGGAGATGAGGGAAAGAAAGGGAAAGAATATTGAAAACAGTATAGGCTGAAAACATCCCAAAGTTAAGGTGAGAAAAGGACATCTAGATTCATGATGCCCAAAAGATCCCAAATAGTTTGAACCTGAGAAGGACTAAACTGAAACACATAATTAAACTCATAAGTCTAAAACAGAGGGAAAAACTTAAAAGCAGCAAGAGAAAAGTGACACATTACTAACAAGGGAAATAAGAATACTATCAACCAAGAATACTATACCCAGCAAAGAAAGTATCCCTTCAGAGATGGAAGAGATACAATTTTCTCAAACAAAATCTGAGGGAGTACATCATTACTAGAACTGCCTTATTAGAAATACTAAAAGGAGTTATTTAAGTGAACATAAAAGAAGACCAAATAAGAGTATGAACATAGATAAATGTAGGTGTAAACCTCAATGGTAGTGGCAAATATATAGTCAAAGTCAGGTTCTCTAATGTTGTAAAAGTGACGGCACTTACAAGTAGAGTTAAAAAGTTTAAAAAATCAATGGAAAATAATCATTCTATAATAATTTGTTATTGGATACAAATTGTAGAAAGTATGTATGTTGTAACATCAATAACCTAAAATGTAAGGAGGGAAGTAAAAGTGTAAAATCTAAGAATGCTATTGAAGTAAGTCATTAACAGATTACATCAGAGTACTAAAGTATAAGATATTTTTGTAAGTTTTATGGTAACTACAGGAAAAACCTGTAGTAGATACCTGTAGTAGATAAAGAAGTCAAAACATATATCTAAAAAAGTCATTAAATCACAATAGAAGACAGCAATATAAGAAGCCAGCAAAAATGTCTACAAGGATCTAGAAAACAGTGAACAAAATGTCATTAGTAAGTCCTTACTTATCAATAACTGCTTTAAATGTAAACAAATAAAATTTTCCAGTTAAAAGATAGATATGTATTAAAAAAATAAGATCCAATGATACGCTGCCTATGAGAGATCACTTCAGTTTTCAGGATATACACAGACTGAAAGTGAAGACATAGAAAAGGTATTTTAAGTAAATGATTAAAAAAAGAAGAGGAGTTCCTGCTGAGGCACAGTGGGTTTAGAATATGACCCCAGAGGTTCAGGTTGCTGCAAAGGTGTGGGTCCAATCCCTGCCAGCACAGTGGATTAAAGGATCCAGCTTTGCTGTAGCTGCAGCTAAGTTTGCAGCTGTGGCTTGGATTCAATCCCTGGTCCAGGAACTTCCATGTACTGTAGGTGTGGTCATAAAAAGAAAGAGAGAAAGGAAGAAAGAAAGGAAGAAAGAAAGGAAGGAAGGAAGGAAGAAAGGAAGGAAGGAAGAAAGGAAGGAAGAAGGACAGAAAAGGCAGGCTAATAATATAATAGACTGAACTAAAACTGGTCAAAAGAGACAAATAATTTTATTATATAATGAAAAAATTGTCAATCCATCAAGAAGATATAACAATTATAAATACTTATGCACTCAATATCATATCAGCTAAATATATAAAGCAAATAATAATAGAACTAAAAGAAGTAAGCAACAATCTAGTAATTGCTAGAGATCTTAGTATTGCCACTCTAAGCACTGGATAGGTAAGCCTGACAGAGAATCAATAAAAAACAGTGGATTTGAACAAAACTCAAAGGCAATTGAACCTAATAGATGTATATATATATAAAACAGTCCACCCAACAATGACAGAATACTTATTTTTCTCAAGTGCACTTAGAACATTTCTGGAAAATTCGTGAATACATGGAAATCAAACAATACACTCCTGAACAATGAATGAATCAAAGGATAAATTGAAAGGGAAACTATTTTAAATGAAAATAGAAACATAACGTACAAAACTTATGTGATGGGCTATGAGCTGTGGTATAGGTCGCAGACGTGGCTCAGATCCCACATTGCTGTGGCTCTGGCGTAGGCCAGCGGCTACAGCTCCAATTCCACCCCTAGCCTGAGAACCTCCATATGCCATGCGTGCAACCCTAGGGAAAAAAAAAAAAAAAACTTAAGTGATGCAGCAAAGATGTTCTAAGAGAGAAATTTATAGCTATAAATGCAAACAACAAGAAAATAGAAAGGTATCAAATAAATAACCTAACTTCACACCTAAAGTAACTAAAAAAAGAAGGACAAAGTCCAAAGTTAGTAGAAGGAAGGCCATAATAAAGATAAAAGCAGAAATAAATAAAATAGAGATCAGGAAACTATAAAAAAAATGAACAAAACTAAGTGGTTCTTTGTAAAACAAAACTGACTAAACTTTAGCTAGACTAACCAAGAACAAAAGAGGACCCAAATAAATAATAATTATAAACAAAAGGGAGACATTATAGTTAATGCCACACAAATACAAAGGATGATAAGAGACTACTATGAGCACCTGTATAACAACAAACTGGACAACCTAGAAGATATAGATAAATTCCTAGAAACATACAGCCTAGCAAAACTGAATCAGGAAGAAATAAAAACTCTGAATAGACTAATCATTAGTAACAATATTGAATCAGTAATCAAAAACCTCTCAACAGGAGTTCCCATTGTGGTACAGTGGAAACAAATCCTAACAGTTTCCTTGCAGATGAGGGTACCATCCCAGGCTTAGCTCAGTGGGCCGGGAATTGGCGTTGCTGTGAGTTGTGGTGTAGGCAGACGCAGCGTGGATCCTGCATTACTGAGCCTGTGGCATCGGCTGACAGCTATAACTCCAATTCGACCCCTAGCCTGGGACCCTCCACATGCTACAGGTGTAGCCCTAAAAAGCAACAACAACAACAAAAAACCTCTAGGGACAGATATCTTCACTGTCGAATTTTAACAAAATTTAAATAAAAAGTAATGCCAGTCCTTCTGAAATCCTTCCAAAAAAAATCAAAGAAGAGGGAAAAACTCCAAACGTATTTTATAAAACCAGCATTACCCTCAAACAAAGGCAGATAAAGACACAATAAGAGAGGAAAATTACAGGCCAATTTCCCTGATGAATATAGATTCAAACATTCTTAAGAAAATACTAGCAAGTTAAAGTCAGCACATTAAATGGATTATACATCATGAGCAAGTGGAATTTATCCTTGGAATGGCAGAATATCTCAATATATGCAAATAAATCAATATGATACATCACATTAACCTAGTTAAAAATAAAAATTATATGAACATATCAATAGAATCAGAAAAAGCATTAAGGGAGTTCCCATTGTGGCTCAGTGGTTAACAAAACTGGCTGGTATCCATGAGGACATGGGTTCAATCCCTGGCCTTATTCAATGGGTCAGGGATCCAGCATTTCTGTGAGCTGCAGTGCAGGTTGCAGACAGGGCTTAGATCCTGCATTGTTGTGGCTGTGGCTGTGGCCAGTGGCTACAGTTCCGATTCAACCCCTAGCCTGGGAACTTACATATGCTGTGGGTGCAGACCTAGAAGGAAAAAAAAAAAAAAAAAAAAAAAAAAAAGAAAAAAAAGAAAGAAAAGAAAAGAAAAAGCATTTAGTTAAATTCAAGATCCATTCATGAAAACTCAAGAAAATGGGTAGAGAAAAAATGTACCTCATCATAAAGAAGAAATATGGCAAGACCAGAGATAACCATCGATGATGAAAGGTAAAAGACTTTCTCTCATGATCAAAAACAGAACAAGAGTGCCCATTGTCACTATTCCTATTCAACATAGTACTGATGGTCCTAGGCAAAAAAAAAAGAAAAAAAAAGAAAAAAAAATCATCAGAATTATAAAAGAAGAGGTAAAATTGTATTTATTTGTAGATGATATAATTTTATATACAGAAAATTCTGGAGTCCACACACACAAAAAAAACATTAGATCTAATCGGCACATTCAGTAAAGGAGCAGGATACAAAATCAACATACAGAAATGAGTAGCATTTCTATACACTAATAATATATTATTTGAAAATAAGATGAAAATTGCATCACTTGCAAAAACATCATAAACAATAACATATGTATGTATAAATTCAAAAAAGGAGGTGAAATATCTCTACACCAAATTACCAGATTTTGGTGAAAGAAATAGAAAGCACAAATAAGTGGAAAGAGAACCTATCTTCACAAATGAAAATAATTAACATTGTTAAAATGCCGGTACAACTCAAAGCCATCTATAAATTCAATGCACTCCTTATTGTGGTTCCAAAGCTAGTTTTTACAGAAATAGAAAAAAGAATCCTATAATTTGTGTGGAATTACAAAGCACCCTGCATAATCAAAACAGCCATGATAAAGAACTAAGCTGGAGGCATCACACTTTCTGATTTCAAATTATATTTAAAAGTTAGGAGTTCCCGTTGTGGCTCAGCAAGTTAAGAACCCAGCATAATGCCTGTGAGGATGCAGGTTTGATCCCTGGCCTCTCTCAGTGGGTTAAGAAACTGGCATTGCCACAAGCTGTGATGTAGATCAAAGATGTAGCTCTGATCCCATGTTGCAGTGGCTGTGGCATAGGTCAGCAGCTGCAGATCTGCTTCAGCCCCTAGCCTGGGAATTTCTGTAGGCCACAGGTACGGCCGTAAAAACAAAAAATAAAAATAAAATTCATAGCATTAGTTATATATTCTAAATATAATTGCTTGCATCTACTAACCCTAAAACCCCAGTATAGCACAAGGAACTATATGTAATCCTTAGGATTGAACAATATCAATGATAATATGAGAAAAAGAATGTATGTATATGTATGACCAGATCACTTTTCTGTACAGCAGAAATTAGCACAACATGAACTATAAATTAAACTACAATTAACTATAGTAAATTAACCATACTTTAATAAAGACAGTGATTTTGCAGCTAGAAAAAAAAATGTTTATCTCTTTAAAAAGGCAATCAAAACAATATGGTATAAGTATTAAAACACACACAGACTGATGGAACAGAATGGTGAGCCTAGAATAAACTCATGCATAAATCGTCAACTAATACATGAAAAGAAAGCAAATAATACTCAGTGGAGAAAAATCTCTTCAATATATGGTGCCAGAAAATTTAAATACTCACATGCATCGAATGAAACTAGGCTGCTATCTTACTTCATTCACAAAATGAATTCTAAATTGATTAAAAACTTAAATGTAAGGACTGAAGCCATAAAACTCCTAGAAGATAAAGTAGGAAAAAAAGCTTCTTTACATAGGTTTTGGCAAAGATTTTTTATTTGTAACACCTAAATCACAAGTAACAAAATAAAAGATAAACAGGTGGGAGTGCATCAAACTAAAAATCTTCTGCAGAGAAAAAGAAACAATCAAGAAAATGAAAAGGCAACCTACATATGGAATGGGAGAAGATAGATGCAAACTATATTCTGATAAGGTGTTACTATCCAAAATATATAAGAAACGTATATAACTTGATAGCAAAAACAATCCAATTTTAAAAATGGGCTAAGGGCCTCAACATATACTTTTCCAAAGAAGATATTAAAATGGACAACAGGTGCATGAAAAGGTGGTCAGTGTCACTAATCATTAGGGAAATGCATAACAAAACCACTAGATAATCATCTTACTTACACCTGCTAGGATGGCTATCAACAAAAAGATGAGAAAAAGCACTGGTGAAAGTTACAGAAAAAGGAAGTCTGTGGTTGGGAAAGTAAATTGATACCACCGGTATGGGCATGGTATGGCACTTCCTCAAAAAATTAAAAATAAAATTACCATATGATCCAGGGATCTTATTTCTGGGTATAAATTCAAGGAAACAAAATCATTATCTCAAAGAGATATCTGTACCCCTATGTCCATTTGCAGAATTATTTACAGTAGCCAAGTCATGGAAACAACCTAAATGTCCAATAGATAGATCAGTAAAGAAAATATAGTATAAATATAAAAGTATCTTATTTATCTATAAAAAAATAAGGAAATCCTACCATTTGAGATGATATGGATGGACTTTGAGGACATCATGTAAATGAATGAGTCAGACAGAGAAAGGTAAATATGGTGCGATCCCACCTTCATGTGGAATCTGATAAAACCAAACTCATATAAAAGATCAGATTTTGTGGTTGCCAGAGGTGTATGTTGGAGAATGGGTGAAGATGATCAAGATATGCAAACTTCCAGTTATATGAGACATAATTTCTGGGGATGTAATATGCACAGGATGACTATAGCTAACAGTACTCTTCCGTATATTTTAGAGTCGCTAAAGAAAGATCTTAAAATATAGCATCACAAAGAAAAAGTTTTGTAACTATGTGAGTTGAAGAAAAACATTTTTGTATTTTGTAACTATGTGAGGTAATAGATGTTAACTAAACTTATTTGTGATAATCATTGTACTATATATACAAAAGAAAATCACTGTATGGTGTACCTTAAACCTAGGCAATAAAATATATATCTCAATAAAATGGGGAGAAATTCCACAAGTTCTTACTCTCTTTAAGACTTGGACAATGTTTTTTGATATTTTTCTTTATCATTTCTTTTTAATTCCTTTGTGATAAATTGCATTACCGATCAAATTATTCATTTCCTTTCTCTTTGGAAATGTGTTATCCATTAACATCAGAACCGCACAGTTTCTTTTGACCAATAATTGTGAGCAGAAGTGATAGGAGTCATTTTCAATGAGTTATAAGAAACTTTTCATAGTTTCATCATATCTTTGTTTCCCTTTCTTTGAGATTTATAATGTCCTAGATAGAAACATGTGCTTGGTCTTATTATGAGGATAATGTGGAGCAGAAAGCTGGCCAGTCCTGGAGAGACAAAAATCTGTTGAGGAAGTAAAGGTTACTGAGATTTAGGATTTGGATGCTATTGTGCCATAAATTAACCAAAATTGATAGAACTCTTGCATGTTGAAGCAAAGAAACTAGCAAGCCGCTAAAGCAAATAAGGAGGCAAATACTTGAAAGGCTGAAATTTCCATTACAAAAAAAAAGAGAATAGCATTAAAAATCCCCAAGACTACATAAAATAAACATTTTAAAGAATGATAGATTCCAGTTATTACAAGGATTAATTGTACCTTCTACATTATAAATTTTGCTCAAAAACATAATAAAGTTTAAATATATTAAATACTGAAAACATTTTTTTCAAGTGGGGATATACTTCTAGGGATGAACACAGGTGAAAACACATCAAAGAGCTTCAGGAAAAAATTTACCACTAAGGTAAAAAGCATAGCCAGAATAATAAGAACTCCGATATAAAAACTCTATATTTGCAATTTAGGTCTATAATGAACTTGTAAGAGTGTTCAGCAATTATACAAAGGAAAATTTAATTTTCAGTTTCCCAGTTTTCATACTCCTGAGGAAGAAAGACAAAGTCAGAGAGGACCACTATACTTGTATTACTGTCTTTTCATTAATTAAATATCTTCTATATCCTCATAATTTCATGGAGCACTAGGGCACCAATATTAACTCTTAAAACTGGAAATATAATAGAAAAATGCTGTTACATAGAATACAGGAATTATTAAATAAAGGTATGCAAGAAAACTTGGAAAATATTTTTAAAGAACTACATAATAAAATTAAATATGAAACTTTTTTTTCCTGTGTGAATATGTATTTATAATGTCAATCATAGGTGGAAGCCTACAAAGTAATCTCTTCACTTTGATGCTGAGAAGGTATGATTTTAGAAAATCAAGTTAGAATACAGTCATAAGTTACTAACTAAATCATCATCAATTAATGTGACAGACAAAATATTTTAAAATAATTTTCAAGACAGAAACTCTATATGAAGAAAAATATTACAAGTTGTCTGGTGTTGATACAGATGAGTGAGATTTGTTTTATGTTTCGTATATGCATACACCTTTCCAAGGAAATAGATTAGTCAAAAAGATGTAAAAGATCCATGCATATTTATTATTCAATTCTGTGCCCATGCACATACAGACTGGTTGATTAGGCTGATGACAATTTTGCACTTAAGAAACACTATAGATTAAAAGGATAAAATAGGAGTTCCTGTTGTGGCTCAGCAGATTAAAAACCTGTGAGGATGAAGTTTCAATCCCTGGCCTCTCTCAGTCTCTTAAGGATCTGGTGCTGCTGCAAGCTGTGGCATAGGTCACAGATGCAGCTCATATCCAGTGTTGCTGCGGTGGCTGCTACAGCTCCAATTCGACTCTTAGCCCAGGAAATTACAAATGCCACAGGTGCGGCTGTAAAAAGGAAAAATAAAATAAAGTAAAAGAAACATTGCCAACCTGCCTTTTTCTCTCTTTTGGAACACAGTGGCTATAGTTGGTGTACAAATTTAGTATTATTAATATCAAAACAGCTCCATACATCAAATAAAAATTATCATGCAAGAAGAATATGAAATGTACATCTCACAATTAAAAATAATGTCCCTGGTCACCCATGAAGTTGTCAATATACTTCTCCAAAAATTAAAATTATTTTCCCCCACTGAATATAATTTTTCTTTGTCAACCCAGTGCCATTCAATTTCTACAAATTTGGACTACCAAAACTGTTAACTTTAATTTTACTATTGCTCTTATGTATTATTGAATAATTCATGAGGCAATAAACATTGTCTCATATGAAGGTAAACACTAGAAAAATACTGTTTTATACAAAATATTTATGTGTCAATTCTTGATTTTTTTAACTTTTCTAAGGTGGTGCTGGGGGGAAAGGTATTTGAAAATTACACAGTGAAGAGTTGACAGAACTTGATCTAGAAGAATTTATTTAAGTAAGGATAGTAATTAAGGAACTATAATTATAGAGCCTGAGGCAAATTTGAAAACATGAACCAGAAAAAAAAAATGGAGTGGGACTCTCAAGTAATCTGCATAATGGAATGTATGTAGTTGACACATGAGACAGAAATACTGAAGTGCTGTCCTGAAATCCACTGTAGTATGGAGGTTTTCCAAGACAAAAGATAGGGTACATTACAAATTGCGTCCATATTTGATATGTAATCCTCTAATACATTCACTGACAATCCAGTCTTTGCTGGATTCTTTGTTCTCTATGGTTTTCAATCATTGGTCAAGACAAGTATCACTTATTAAAACGTGTCAATCATTTAAATATTTTCCACTGCCTTATCTCCAGTACCTAGCATATATTACTCATTCAATAAATGTTTAAAGAAATAATGATCTTTCATTATGGGAATATTGGTTTGTTTGTCTTCTTAATCCATTTCTCTATAGATCATTGGAACTATAAATTAATCATATTCAGTGTTTGTTTCATTATCTAGAAATACAGCTCCCATGAAAGAAGTTTTCCTCTATGTAAATTATTATATATGACAGGAAAAGTTATCAGGAAAAAAAAGCATCCCATTTCCATCACAGGAAATTGTTATTGCTGTAGCAATGTAACATCTGAGTAGCTTTTAAGAAACCAGTTCATTTTAATTCAAGTACTGGTTATCATTAGATAAATAAAAGATGGTAGAATACATTAATCAATTTCTAAAAATCCCATATTTAATGTTACAGATAGGCTGACACTGCACTTCATAGACAATGCAAAAATGAAGAAGCCAGAAGGGTGAAAAGTAGAAGTGGGAACTAAAAATAGAAATAGATGGCCAGGAGGAAGCTTCCTTTATTTAAACACCTCTTTGCACATTTCTTTGTTTTTTTTTAAGTATGAATATATTTAATTCACTTTGCCAAAGCAACTTTATTTAGCTGCCTGTTTACCTTTCTGCAAAGCCTCATTACCCATAAAAACAAAGAATGAAGTTGATTAATGTGCTCTATGTGTGATGTTCAAATTGTAATTTTCATATACGTAAATGGATGCTTCTGCAGTATTTTGTTTGATAATTTACAGAGTTAGCACCGTCCAAACCACTAATCAGTTTCTTTTTATGATGACAGCTGCAGAAGATTCTTTTGGAATGCTAATTTTCATTAGTGCATTCCCTTCCTGTGGACTAGATGCCTGGCTCAGGAGTGATTTCATCATTGCAAACTAAAGTTTTAAGAGCAAAGACACTTGGGCTATTCATTAGTTTTCTAAGCATACAGAGATAGAAAGAATTACAAACGCAAAATCTAATGGGTGAATTTCAAATGTGCAAAATGAACATAAACAATATATACAATATTGAAGGTACATGATGTTCACAAAATATTCTATTTAGATTGTTGCTAACTAAAATTGCTGCAGTTGATATACAAAAAGGGAAAAAAGTGCTTAAATAAGCAAAATGTCCTTGTCAATTTTGGAGAAAAAGTATTTATCATATATTTACTATTAAGTGAATTTGATTCATTAATATATAGTAGTTTTCTACCTATACAAGTACTTTTTCATGTATTTTTATAGATAACCATTAATCAGTTTTGGCTGTTCAATCAAAAATTTTGTTCATTAAGATTAAAATTGCTCACATTCACTGACCGCTTCTCATATGCGATGGACATTATCTGTAGAAGGTCAGTGCAATTATTATTCCAATTAAACATGAGGAAACTGAAGCATAGAATTTTAGAGGAACTTATTACTTAACAGAGCCAGATTTGAAGCCAAAGTGTTTAGAACCAGAGCCTGGCATCGTAAGCAGGTATTAAGGAGTTCCCATTGTGGTTCAGTGGGTTAAGGACTTAACTTAGTCTTCATGAGGATGCAGGTTCAATTCCTGGTCTTACTCTGTGGGTAAAGGATCTGGTGTTGCTGCAAGCTGCATCATAGGTCACAGATGTGGCTTGGATCTTGTGTTTCTGTGGCTGTGGTGTAGGCCAGTATCTGCAGCTCCAATTCAACCCCTAGCCCAGGAATTTCCATATGCCACAGGTGTGTCTGTAAAAATAAAAAAAAAAAGCAAGTATTATATTAAACTTATAAAGAGAAGGCATAACATTCAAAGTAGAGATAGTAGGTGGATTAATGCCTTGCTTTACCATGAAAAAATAAAGCTTAAATCTAGATTCTTAATATCCTACTAACCCATTTTTTATAGAATTGCTTTCATTTCTCATAGTAACTCCCACTTTGCCTGAACAGCAGTATTGGTTTCTGTTAATTTGGAATTTTCATGCTTGGATGATAGTATTAATGTTTTATGCCAGTGTAAATGTTAAGTCTCCAATCAAATGTTCTGAATATATTCATGTTCTGCCTCTGTGCATAGGTATGAGGAGATAAAATGAATTATGCTGACTGAAAAATTATTTTTGTACAAACCAGATATATTTTCATTAAAAACTTGGTATAAAGAAGACTTTTGATGTTTTCTTTCCTCTTTTGAAGAGTGAGTAAAACATTTTATCTTTAATATTAAGATAATAGTCAACCTTAGATTTTCAATGTTTACCTTTCCAGAGATAAAAGTATACAGATAGATATAATTTTCAATATTGTTAATTATAGATCTTTTCCTATTTTTGCCCTTAGAGAATGCTAATTTACAAATATAGGTAGTTTTTAACAACAACAACCCCCCACACACACACATACACAAATCAAAATTGTTACTTGACAAGCTATTACCTGCTTTCTGACCATCTTTTTACCTTCAGTTTTTCCTCCATTAGTAAATCTAACACTGCCTCTGCTTTTTCACCATCCATTCTCTTTTTAACTGCACCATGATTGCCCCCTTTTTTCAGTCTACTGAGATGTTTCTAAGGAAGACTCAAACTTTTACTTCTGTTGATGGCTATGCCACTATGTGACCATCTTACTGTGAAGGTTTATAAACACCCTTATGGCTGAAACACAAGTTCTTTTAAAATTCATATTTGCAATGATAAATGCACAGTCAGTTATCCTTCATGACTGTGATGGTGAATCTGAGGATATCTTTAACTCTCACTTAATTATGCATCCCAGGAAAGGAGCATGCTGTGAAAGACACTACCTATAAAACTGGGAAAGATGCGTGGAAAAATCGTGCTTCTAGGATTGAAGAAGCTATGATTCTTTTTTAAAATGATGCACAGTTGAAATTCCAATTTGCATCTTTTTGGCTACTAAAAAGTATTGTTTTTTTCAAAAAAGTTCTTAAGTTAACTTTAAAGGGTTATAGTTTTTGTTGTCTCTATCCTTTTGTGCAAATACACCCTATTGCCTAAGTAAATATGTTAGTTTATTGAAAAATGTATAAAGAAAAAGAAATTTGGAGTTCCCGTTGTGACTCAGTGGAAGGAAATACAACTAGTATCCATGAGGATGCAGGTTCGATCCCTGGTCTCCCTCAGTGGGTCGGGGATCTGGTATTGCCCTAAGCTGTGGTGTAGGTCACAGACACGGCTCAGATCCTGTGCTTCTGAGACTGTGGTGTTGGCTGGCAACCGTAACCCTGATCCAACCCCTACCCCGGGAGCCTGGGAACGTCCATATGCCTGAGGTGCAGCCTTAAAAAGCAAAAAAAAAAAAAAAAAAAAAAAAAAAAGAGAGAGAGAGAGAGAAAGAAAAGAAATTAATGGAATTGCATTAATTATGCATTGTTATTATAGCATTCTACAAACACTTCTAGACACTATAAATGTTTTCTTATAGACTTATTAGGATGTTTTTATTTATTTATTTATTTATTTTGCTTTTTAGGGCCTCTCCCATGGCATGTGGAAGTACCCAGACTAGAGGTCGAATCAGAGCTGCAGCTGCCGGCCTATACCACAGCCACAGCAATACCGGATCTGAGCTGCATCTGCAACCTACACCACAACTTGTGGCAACACCAGATCCTTAACCCACTGAGGGAGGCCAGGGATCAAACCTGCATTTTCGTCTGGTTCATTAACCATTGAGCCACGAAGAGAACTACCTACTAGGATATTTTAAGTTGATTGCTCTTTAGCATAAATACTCCCTTGAGAATCACTTTTCATTGTGTCCCAGGGTAGGTGAGGTAATTTTTGTAAAATTCTTGTTACAATAATTGGGCGACACTGATGGCAGTTAGTAGGGAATGGTCTGGGTGAGACAGTCCTACACAATGAAGAATGTTTCTTACAATTCACACAAGATTCTAATTTCACAAAATATTTATTTAGATTAAAACCCTATTTAGAGTTTATCGAACCTGAAATCTAACCATGGTGCAAAAAACATTCAATCTTTGTTATATGAATTTTACTTGCACTAAATTTTCCAGAAATGCAAAAACTCTATAAATCCAGAAATGACTAAACATATTTGGTTTGAATTTTTCAAGAGTTGTTCATGATTTCAGAAGGTCACATTCCCAGTCAAATACCACTCATAATATTTGAGTCATTACAAATTAGCTTGTATCAGACTGTTTGTAACTGCCAGAAATATAGTACACAGAACTGGATCTTTTATCCCATCTCATAATGATGTCATATTTGAATATTTGTATATTAAGATATGTACTACCTTATTATACATTTCTTTCATTTCTCTTTCACATATTAAAGGCACTGTACAGATGTCACAAAATTATATGTAGAGGTAGATTTTATTATCTATTATTTTTATTGCAATGATTTAAAAAAATAATTTAACATTTAGGTTATTAAAAGATTGTTGAATTTGATAAGTTTGACAATCAAAGACATAGGTGAACATTCTGAAATTATAAATCATCAATACATTTCTTTTTCACAGTTTTTCAAATGGCAAGCTGACAGTGTTGGGTAGATTGAGACATGTTCGATATTGTTTTTCAATGTCATAAGAAAGAGAAAAATGTGTCAGAGGGTCTTATTATTTCTGCTTTCATTTCATATTCAACTGTAATATACTACAGTGATCTTATTACAGAAATGGAACTTTTAAAAGACCAGAGGGTAATATGGGTTAGAAAGAATCAAAGTGTTGTAAAAAGGTACCATAAACAGAACTAAAACAGTGACTATCCCTACTGATAATAGAATTGAAGAAAAAGAAGCAAAGGCAAGGTTCTGATGCAAAATTGATGGCTCTAAAAGAAATAAGTGAAAAATACTAGAAAAAAAAAAAAGTTTCCAAAGGAGGAGAAATGGGTAAGGTATATTGAAGCTATATTTGTAAAGATAGAAAAAAGTTAATGAAGGAATATGTTTGCTCAGAATTCATACGTTTATTTAAAGCACTATTTTTTTCTGTAGAAGATACTCACGGCCTTCTTAAGTCAGCTGCAGTAACACATGGGACAAGATATACACATCCTCTAACAACACTGAAACCAGAACGCAGCAACTCTGCAAAAAATCTAGTCTTCTCATTTATTATTCACTGAACACCAGCTCAATGCTTCTTATAACAGAGATTTTTTTTTCTATTTTAGATATTTTTGATATAAATAAAAATAAATGTAAGAATAGAGTTGTCCTGAGTCTAGTACTATACCACTTATCTCTTTTCTATGGAATTTTATAATGGAAAAAAGTAGACCTAAGCCTTAAAGAATAGATGATTAAAATCAAGGAGTGAGTAAAAAAGCATACCAAAGTGAATAGAAAGAACTCTGCAGAAAAAAGCAAGTAAATGCGAAAGTTTCCAATCCAATTTGAACAGTTATTCTTTAGAGTAAATGGTCATAAATACCAAGTTGAGTCCTTTTCTTCATTCTTCTCTGTTTTTTTTAATCACCTTCTAGACATTTTTGAATGCACATTTGTATCTTTTCCTTAAGTATTCAATATCCAAATTAATTATTTTTTGTAGTATTTTTCATTTTTCACTTGCAAATTCAGCTTTAAATTATCCACAATTGCATTACATATTCATGCAAAAACAAAAGCTCACATACTTAAATAAAAAGTCCATTAAATTTATTATAAACAGCACCTGAGAAGTTTTAGACATATATCTTCATGGAAATATACATTGTTACAAAATTATTTGATTAGTACATATATAATTTCTAAATATTGAAAAACTGCTTTATAACAAAATATGAAAAATTTAGGGAGAAAGTGCTAAATGATAGGTATGGTGGTAAGTGCTTTCTAGACAATTTTTCACTGACTCCTTGCAGCAATGTTGAGTGATATTTATTTTTGCCTCTTAATGAATGAGGAAACAAAGAAACAAAGAATTACTAAGTTTCTCACTGTCACAGAAAAAATATTAATCTGGATTTGAAATCACAATTCAAACCATATTCTTAATCTTTGTTTTCTAGTTCCTTCCAAGAATTTTATTTTTAATTTAATTTCAATGTTTGTTGTTGTTGTTTTGTTTTGTTTTGTTTTGTTTTTTTGTCCTTTTTACAGCTGTACCTGCAGTATATGGACGTTTCTGGACTAGGGGTCGAATCAGAAGTGCAAGTGCAGGTACCACAGCCACAGCAACACCAGATCTGAGCTGCGTCTGCAACCTACACCACAACTTGTGGCAACACCAGATCCTTAACCCACTGAGGGAGGTCAGGGATCAAACCTGCATCCTCATGGACACTATGTTGGGTCCTTAACCAACTGAACCACAACAGGAACTCCCCAATGAATTTTTTTAAATAAAGAATAGCACAAAGTGTTAATGTAACAAACTCATATTCATATTACCACAATATAGAATTAACTATTCATTTGAACAAGGTAAACTGTATGTACTTTGGTGAAACTCTCCATTCCAAAATGTCCTCTACACTGCTTGTATCTTCTTAGAATATCAAAGTCATTCTAAACGGCACAACCCATTCCATTTACAACCCACTGTAATGAATAACAGCAAATGAACAAATAAAACTGAACTAAAATTGTTTATCCTATTTTCTCCAAAATGGCAAAGATGAGACTATAATTAAAATTTGGTAGGGCCTAATATTTTAAATCACCTGTCCATGATCTGAGAGGCTTTACTAGGACATTTATCTTCAGAAAGAAATAAAAAGACCTAGGGATTCTATCATTATATGAAAGCAAATGGCATGGCAATGCAAAATGGAATTGTTTTTGTTTAATATTTTTCCTATTTAATTGTGGCATTCTTTCTCCATTTTTCAGTGCTTTGCTGAGTAGAACCCCATCAGCAAACTTCCATAGCAATACTCTTTGTCTTCCTTGTTTCTGGATCTGCAAAGAAATGTCTTCTCACCACAGTCTCTAAATGACAGTTCTACTACTACTTATAGAACTACATAGTTCCATTACCATTACAATATTGATGTTTTAAAGGGAGGCTGAGTAGTGCTTGGGACTAAAATATTTGATCTTCTGTGAGGATTGGATTGTCTCTGGGGAGATTTTAACATGGCCATTTCTGCAAATGGGAAAGCCTCTGTACTCAGACAAATGCAAAATACGAGTCTTGGAAAAGGCTTTGGGGACTTGGTACTTATTGATATATCAAAAGATATAAAACACAGCAAAAGGATATAAATTCAATTTGAATACTCTCCAAATGTAATTCTACATGCACAAAGTAATTATAACACATGTGCAATGACATAATTCTGTAGACCATACCATGGGAGAAACACATTTCTCAATCTATATACTGAAATTTTGCAACAACTTCAGGACTCATTTTTCTTATACTACAAATGAGGCTAATACAACTTGTCATCTACCTCATAAGGAATATTATGAGGATTCATGATATCATTAAATGAAGAGTCTCAGAGTGTTTAATTTACTCCCTGGTGGGAACTCAGAATCCCATTCACCCTTGCAGGGCAGTAGTCCATGTTTTTTCTAGAAACAGTTAATATACCTGCTTAATTTTTCTCGATCCATTTAGAAAATCCTGTAATTGTGTATGGTATATAAATAGGATTGTTTATAATGCATTAGGAGATCCTCAGGGTAAGAGGCAAAATTGCATTTTAAGTAAATTAAAATATCCCAGATTTTTTTCTAGAAATCTTTTAAAAAAATAACTCTTGTAAAAAAACACCAGAATGGTTCTCTGTTACTTTGTCTCATCCTATGGATGGGAAAGTGCATTTTTAAAGATTCACAGGTATAAAAATTAATATATAAATATGTGAATCATCTGGAGTATCATTAAAAGGACCAAGTTATACCTGAACAATTTTTGTGTCATTTTGTATCATCGAAGTCATTTGATTACTGTCTTTTTAACTAAACAAGCTCTTTAATACATAATAATTATAAAGGTATTTTTGATCCATCATTTAAAACCAATTGTCAAATTTCAAGCTAAGGGATGACACAGTCCTTCTTATTATCTTTTAAAATAAATTCTTACTCTTTGATACATTAAACATCTTTAAAACATAAAAGCTCATAGAGATGTTCTGAGATGTTCAGGAGTGATTACTATGACTGTTTAATGAAGTCTACTTTATTGAGCACTTATCTGTCACCATGCTGGGAACTTTCATGTGAGGCCAAATGTCTCCATGGCAATCAGGCAAGATGGGCATGGTCTCCAGGGATGTTCCATGCTGGGACAAAGGATCAGTGATGCTCATAGCTGATAGGAACACAAGCCTGTGGGACTTCAACACCCATGTTCTTATCACAATGCCAAGCTGCTTCCCAGAAAGGCCTAAATAAATATACGATATATTTAAATCTGTCTCAAAAGGGAGAGAAGTTGTTCATAAACTTGATACAGGGTTGCAACTCATTTTCTCAGGAAAAAGAAAAATTCTTTGTATTTGCTTTTGATAATAGAAGTCATTTCTTAAAAGAAAATAAACTTTTGGCAAAAGACAAAGCACAGAGACAAATGAAGAATAAAAGTTGAAGATGCTATTGATATTCACAAAAATAAAAAAATATTTTAGAAGAGTGTGCCCCAAATTTGACATTAACTATGTGATTCATAATGTGAGTACCATATTCCAATTAAGCAAGTGTTTCATAAAATCAATTTGATTGATATCATTGGGGGCAATGTGGAATATTTGGAACAGACAATAATTTGTGAAAATGTAGCTGAAATAGAATTACCTCTTTCATTCCAAACTTTCCACTTCTGCAATTCATTCAGAATTTTCTAGGTATAGATATAAAATAATATTTTATATATTGGCATGAACCTAAGCAAAATCTTTTACAACAAATTTGGAAGTATCCAGAGTTACTAAATTACTGATAAATGTAAAACTCCTTGAAAAACACACCAGTTTTTCTGATCACTAGTCCTAAATATGAACAAATACTTGCATTTTTAAAAATCTCCACATAAGTATATTTGAAGAAAGCATATGCATTTTTTAATTTTATATAATTCTACTTTATGAGATATTATGCACTAAGAGGAAAGACATTAAACTTTTTAGGAGCCTGGGATTCTAGTATAATTTTGCCAAACCTATAAAAGCCCAGGTAAAATTCATAACTGTTGCTATTGCAAATCTATCCTCTAAACAAAGGAAATGGACTAAATAATTTTCAGCCAAAAAAAAATGTGGTTTGCTATATATGCAAAGATACTCACTTTTTTTCTCAAAGTTTGTAAGCTTCTTTGGATTTAATTTTTAATTTTTTAAGACACCGAATGATAGTGCATATTTCATTTACCATCTTTAATATTTTTCCTTTTTCACTCAATATTTTCATATACTTGGCCAACAAATAGAATCTATGCCAATTATTACTGAAATACAATATAAATTTCTGGCATTTTTGTGTCTCCAATAATGAAATGGTATTGTGAACAGAAATGTGCTAATATCCACGTCGTAGAGCTATGACATATAGAAAAAAGAAAGTCCTTGTTCTTTACATGTACATGTACAAGTAGCTGCTGCAGCTGGGTCATAGTTTGCACATAATGTAGCACCATGGCATGAGCAAATTTAAACAGAGTAAAAGGAAAAAACAGGATTGGGTTTTAAAAATATAAAAATTTCTAAGGGCAATATCAAGGACCTTTTCCTGCCATTTTCTCAACCTCCAGTTAAAATATAGACCCCCTACTATAGGCATTCATAGTACATTTCCATGACCACAGTCCAGTTTATACTCAAATAGTAAAGAATTATTTGATTAGTGCCTGTCTCCCGTATTAGATGAGAGGCAAGGGTCTGTTTGTCTTTTTGTTCTACCTCAGGTTATTTACCGGATTAGCAAGGGCACTGAAGCATTGAATATTTATTATTTTATTTTATTTTATATATTTTTTATTTTATTTTATTGTATTTATCTGTCTTTTTGTCTTTTTAGGGTCATACCCACAGCATATAGAGGTTCTCAGGCTAGGGGTCTAATTGGAGCTGAAGCTGCTGGCCTACACCACAGCCATAACAATGCAGGATCCAAGCCACATCTGCCACCTACACCACAGCTCACAGCAATGCCAGATCCTTCACCCAGTGAGTGGAGCTAGGAATCAAACTCGCATCCTCATGGATGGTAGTCAGGTTTGTTAATCACTGAGCCATGATGGAAACTCCTATGAGATTATTTTAAAGTGAAATGGTTATGCAGATAAACCTAAGAATGTTATACAGCCTATTATTAGGAGCCTATTCTATCTAAAGCATGTGCAAGAAGAGAAGGGGTATCCAGGTATAAAGTGCTCTATCTTTTCCTTCTTTCTGATACTAATTTATGAAAAGAAAATCATATTTTTGGACAAAAGTTTCAATTAGTTCCTAGTTCTCACCATTCTTTTGGGATACTTTCTCCAAACACTATTCTTATTAAATCAAAGCCATGCCCAATATAAGAAAGCACTCTAGTAAGCCCATATATTTTTGTAGTCTAGGAAATGAAATTAGAAAGAATCTTCAGTGTATATTCCAAGTCTATATTGCCCCAAATATATTGATAACATCAATGCTATATCTAATAAGATTCAGCCTCTTGGTGACATAGATTTCCTTTTCTCTACCTGAAACACAAAAAAATAACAGAACAAGTATGGTGACTTAAGAAAATGCTCATAATAATCATGGATTTGTGTTTGTAGTTTGTCAAGATATATTTTCTCTTAATGTTCCATCTCTAGTTCTTCTGAGCAATCTTTCTTCCTAGAAATGGCGACCATGACCCCAGAATTATATGGGACATGATGGAGGAATTCTGGAATGAAGAGTGCACTTGACTCACGCATGTCCAGCTAATGTCTTAGCTGCAACTCTGAGCTCTTTACTGCGATCAAGTGAGGTCAGATTTCCACCTCTGTGGAAGAAAATGAGGCTCATGGGACTAGAAAACAGCTGTTCCCAAAAGATAAGATAAAGTTGTCCCCAAGGTTAAAAAAAGTAAAAAAGAGATGTCTTCTTCCAAGGGCTTATTTTTTTTCTCCTCAAAAACTACACCATTAATAAATATTCTACCCTTTTTGACTGAGCCATTATAATCACATGTAAGGACAGAATTTCTTTCTTGTGTGATTCTATATATATATATAAAAAAATCTTTATGTTCTCACTGGTTTTAAGGTATTATCAGAAGGAACCAGGAAGAGCCAACTATATAAAAATGCCATGACATCCCTTGGTTCACTTTTGCGTTTATTTTCAGAGAGAAGGGAATATTTCTTTGATGTGTTACCTCTGCCTTAAAAGCAAGTGACAGCTCTGCGCAATAATCTCCGTTAAGTCAATTGGAGCTTTTGTTGAGAGGGTCATTGTTGAGGAAAAGTGCAAGAAGTCAGAAAACCTCAAATCATTTCTTCATGCAGAGTATGTGTAGCTGATATTGGCCACTGCTGCTCTTACAGAATGAGATGCCCATTGGGTAAGTCAATGGAATATATTATGCAGACTCTAGAATGTAATACCAATGAATACGAATTCCACAGTGCTCTTAACAAGCAGAAGTTTTTTTCCATAAATTGCAGCCTCTTGACTCCCAAAAGTACATAAGATTTCCTTTCAAAATAACAAGTTAGACAATACATATATACAAATATATATATGCACATATATATATATATATATGTATATATATATATATATATATATCTCCCAGCTTCACTGGAGAGCTAGTTTAAAAGGAGTTAATAAACTTCTGCTATTTACTCAGTTTCAGAATAGACCGTGTCTTCCATGATTTACAATATAGTCCATCTATTCTTTATCTCCAGTAAAAATAATGAAAATTTAATTGAAAATTTGTATTATAAATGTATATACTTCATTGCATTTCTCTCACATTGCATCATGAAATATCTTAGTATTAAAAATGTTCCTAGTAAGACAGAGAGTACTTATATGAAAATTTGTCACATACAATATTTAACAGATGTCTGATTTCAGTGTTCTATTACTAGAGAGGCAGAAATGATCAGGTCTGCAGTGAATTACACCAGAAGTTAGAAAACCTAGAATCTTAAGTCCTTGGCTCTGCGACTGACTATTAAATAGCACCAAATGGGAGTTCCCATTGTCGCTTAATGGAAATGAATCTGACTAGCATCCATGAGGACTCAGGTTTGATCCCTGGCCCTACTCAGTGGGTTAAGGATCCGGCATTGCCGTGAGCTCTGGTGTAGGTGCAGATGAATCTTCAACCTGATGTTGCTGTGGCTGTGGTGTAGGCTGGTGGCCAAATCTCTGATTCGAACCCCTAGCTTGGGAACCTCCATATGCCACAGGTGAAGTCCTAAGAAAAAGACAAAATAAGTAAATAAATAGTACCAAATGATTTCTGGATCATCGGTGCCCCATTTTTTTTCACTTTCAAAAAGAGGGAAAAATTCTCCTACCAAGTGTTATGAGAAAATGGTTAAACATCTCAGGGTGGTGGCCAGAAGTCTAAATTATTACGTATGTAAATATTAGAAATTAAGAGGCAAGGCATTTATGGAAGACTGTCAGGACAACATTTATAGGAATTGATGGAATGGCATGAGGAACCATGTCCTGGAAATTCTCCCTGAAAGAGGAATTACCACGTGTCTGCACAAAAAAGCTTTAATCATCTGATGATGTAACAATGTGCCCAGGTACTTGGGCTCCTTGTATAGAACATGTTGTGGAACCATATGGCTAAAGCAGGGACGTGGTCACTGGTTCATCAATGGTTCATGTGTCTCTTACAATCGCAAGCCTCATATTCTCTTCTGAAAAGTCAAGTTGTTTGTCACATGATGCCCCTATAAGAGAATAGTTATAGGGAAATGAAAAGTTAAAAAATTTTCAGCAGGTTTAATGGGCAAGAGAATAAAATATAATGTAATCTAACCAGTTCCCATTA
Source organism: Sus scrofa (assembly GCF_054392235.1). Classification (NCBI taxonomy): domain Eukaryota; kingdom Metazoa; phylum Chordata; class Mammalia; order Artiodactyla; family Suidae; genus Sus; species Sus scrofa. The sequence goes on from NC_139393.1 coordinate 31,974,020, forward strand.
GGGCTCAGCAGGTTAAGAACACAGCTAGTACCCATGAGGATGCAGATTTTGGCCCTGGCCTCATTCAGTATGTTAAAGATCTGGCATTGCCACAAGCTGTAGTGTTAGTCACAGATGCAGTTGGTATCCCACATTCCTGTGGCTGTGTCATAAGCTGGCAGCTGCAGCTCTGATTTGACCCCTAGCCCAGGAACTTCCATATGCCACAGGCATGGCCCTGAAAACAAACAAACAAACAAATAAATATAAAAATTAAAAAAATGAAATTTTAAAAATACAACCTGAAAGAAAAATTGGCAATTGACATATTGTAAAGCAATATGGAAAACTTTTGAGACTTCCTATTACCTGCACATGACCTTTCAAGAATGAACCAGTTACAGTGATTTTCAGCCTTTGGCTCACATGGTAACCAGCTGTGAAGAGGCTAGAAATGCTGATGCACACCCCACACCCCAGGCCAACTAATAAGAATCTCTAGGTGTGGAGTTAGATTTTCATGCTTTAAAAGTTGTTCAGGTGATTCTAATGTGCATCCAAGTTGGAAAGCCAATGATCTAGTGCAGAACACAGCTACCAACAGTAGAAATTTCCTCCTGGCTGCTGTAAGAAAAAAACAAACAAACAAACAAACTACAAAACATCTCTTCTTTCCCTTAAAAGGTCTGAATAGAAAAATAACTATTCATAAAACTTGTAAAGATTAACAGCTGGGCCAATGTTTCTTATAGAATAGGATACAAACCAAAGATTCAGCATTTCACTCACCTGAATCTACAATGTCTTTTGAAATGCCTGACTGTAAACTCTTATGCTTGTCCTCCTGGAGCTGTCTACACAAGTCTAAATATTACTTTTAAAGTCACTGTTTTAAGGTCTTAATTTCTGCTGTACAACAGAGGATGCCTTCTTCTCTCCTTATTGACTTTTTTGCCCTCAAGATTTATTCCTTTTGATTGTGGTCTTAAGTGGCAACACAAGTACTCTGACCTGAATTCATAGACCATATTCATCATTTAGCCAACACAATATAATAGCATCTTATAAATGTCACCACATTTGCGTATGTGTGTAAAACACAGATATTAAGTGTCACATGCAGGTTTAGGTGTTATATATGTTAGGACCAGCTAAATAATATGTAGGTCCCAGGGAAAGATGGAAATACTATATCCCTTGTTCAAAAATAATAAACCTTTCAAGATAACAGCAGTGGATCTTTAAACCTAGTGTGAGATGCTTGTCACTCTAGGGACTGATGTGAGTGCCCAAATCCATCCTTTAGGGAGGAACACAGTGTATTAAACATTTTTTAGGAAGCATAGATGAAGAAGAAGTAAGAAAAAAGAACAGAGATGGATAGCTAAATCAAAGAATGGAAAAAAACTTCAATACCTCTCATACCAAACGAAACATATGTGGACTACTAAAGGGGTCCACAAACTACTGCCTGTGGGACAAATAAAGCCCACCCTCTGTTTTATTATTTTTTTAAGTTTTATTGAAGTATAGTTGATTTACAAGGTTGTGATCATTTCTGCTGTACAGCAGAGAGATTAAGTTATACACATACATATACCCATTCTCTTTCAGGTTCTTTCCCTACATAGATTATCACAGAATATTGGGTAGATTTCCCTGTGCTATACATCAAATCTCCATTGCCCAATCATTCCATATACCTCAGTGTGCATATGCCAGCACCCTCTGTTTTATTGGCACATAGTCAGGCTCACAAATTATTTAATTGCTTATGACTGCCTTCACTACAGTGGAAGAAAGTAGTTAATGACAGGGACTGCAAGAGCTCCAAAGCCTAAATTAAAATATTCACTTTCTGTTCATCTACAGAAAAATTTGCTAATCTTCAAAATAGTATCATGGACTAGATGCAAAGATAAATTGAAAATGTCTTAACTATATTTCAACAATTATACCCTTTCTGTTACCAGGTAACTGAAATAATTACTTTTCCTATCCTTTGTTATACCAAAAATATGTGAAGATATATCCCAAGTAGACCTCCAAATATTAGATTAATAAATCATAATCACTAGTTGTTCCCATCTTCCAATCTCTGGAATGTCATCAAAGTTTCTGCTAAGCAGTCAGCACTGTGTGCCCAGAAATAAGCATTTGAACATGAATAAAATTTAACTAATACAGTCTTTAACAGTCCACCTTATCTCTGAATGGTTTGTGGATGAAAAGTCACAAAGTTACAGCATTTCCCTTATTGAAGGAATTTTTTGATGCCATATTACTGAGAGTGTCTCTATTCCACTTCTGTAAATGCTACATTAGCTGGGCTATCAAAGGCCAATATTTAGACTCAGTTTTTGGAAAATTCATCTAAAATAACTTGGCAATTATATAAAAACTTATCCATAAAATAAAGCAAATCTTATTACCAGCCCCATGCTCAGAAATTACCAACTTACATTTTAATGACCTCCAGATGCATTACACAATAGCAACTCCTCATTTCAGGAAAATAGAAATAGAATAACTACGCACTGGGGAGTTAGCTAGAGAAGTATTCAATTCTTCAAAAATACAATTTCACTTCAAGCTTAAGCAGTCAGGGATGAGTTGTGAGTTTAGAGCAAAATATATAAAACTCACTTCATTTTTTTTTTTTTTTTGCTTTTTTAAGTTCAAATGGAAGGAAAATTCAAATCAAGGCAATTGGACTTATTCTTTTCTCTGCCAAGAGTTGGGATTTTAACACATATATTATACTGGGCATTTAGAGAAATACACAATGATATTCAGTTTAGTTTTGAACTGCGAAACAGAAGTAAAAAAATAACAACAGATGGAGAAAATAAAATTGAATTCCTAGTATACTGCAAGCAAGCTTAAATACTGTGTTCAGCTCCCATGTGGTCCTATGTTGTCTGACAGACTGAATATGACAAATGATACTGGTGATTCAAAGCCCATGTCCACCTGTAGCCACAAAATTCAATTTTTGTGACAAAATATTTTTGTTTTATTTATTTTTTGTTTGATTTATCATTTCTACCTTCATAATTTTAAGAAATTTTGAATTTATTTCAAATCATAACAAAGAAAGTTGACCAGTGTGTTTTCACCACCTGAATCCTGTTCTTTTGTGATATCATTCAACGAAAAGACATTGTATTAATTGCAAAATATGTTGAGGATGCTTCTTATGAGGCCTAAGAAATGTGCCAGTTTTTGACATTCCAAAACTCTTCCTAAACTAGAAAATAAAAAAAGATAAAAACCCCAGAGTATTACCTAGTTTGACATCTTTAACCATCGCTATAGCTGTTATATCCTGAATTGAGACTTCAAGATTCTTCCCAGAGTCCTGTTGTAGACTTTTATCACTGCTTTCATGTGTGATTTCCCATCAAAACTTTGGACAATCCTACCCTTTGATGCATAACTTTTAATCAAAGTATCACATACAAACAGAAAAGCAAACAAATCAAAGTCTAAAGCTCAATTAATTTGACAACTAGAACACTTTTGTTTAATCAGCATCAAATGAAGTAGCAGAATATTCTACCATGCCAGAATCCCCTGTTGCTTTCTTTTAGTTAAAGCCTCCCAAGAGGTGCTAATATCATGGAGTCTAACCTCAGAGATTACTTTGCATATTTTTGTATTTCATATAAATGGGATCATACAGAACATGCTCCTGGATTTCTTTATATCAATGTTATGCTTGTGATATGCAGTCATATTGCTGCATTAATTTTTATTTTTATTTCTAGAGCATTACCATTACACTATGAATCAGCATCCTTAGTCTCTTTTATGAATTCCTTCACTATACTACCCTGTATTAGTTCACTTTTATTGTCTTCTATTTCAATTAATTCTCCAATATCTAATTTTTGTAATTAACTGTTCTTGGCATTATGAGAATTAAAATAACTGTTGATAAAATGTCTTTGTCTTAAGACATTAAACATTTAGTGGAAAGAACCAAACATAACTAACTCAAATGTCATATATAATTACAGAAGCCCTAAGTAGAAGTGTAAGAAACATGTTGCAAGAATAGAAAAATAATATTTTTTTTTGCCTAGGAGGCCAGAGAAAATTCTATCTATGAAGCTGTCTTGATGGTTGAGAAGAGTTTAGATAGCTAATGAAAAAGTACAGGGTACTGCTGGCTGAGGACATAGATGAACCATGCCCTATAAAACAAAACTGAAAAGAATTACTAGGAATAATTGTGATGAGAGGCACTAGTTGATTCTTCTGGAAATGTACCTTGAGGGCATTGTTCCTTATGCAAGAGTTCCTCTTCCCATTTTGTTTGCACCTTTTGGAAGGTAATCAGCTCTTTTCATTCCATTGTTCATCCCCACTTCTAAACTTACTTCTTGCCTCTCTGTGGATTTTTCCCTATCCTTCCGCTTTTCAACTTTTCCATTATTCAAACAAGATATGACCACACTAAGGGAGATCAAGATGTTGGAATAGGATGATGCTGAGCTCACCTTCCCCCAGTGAACACAATAAAAATACACTTATATGTTGAACAACTGTCACTGAAAACAAACAGACTGGCAGAAAGAGTCTTATACAACCATGTTATAAAGAAAGATCTGTACTGAGTCAAGTAGAAAGGGAGGAGAAGCAAACAAGTAGGAACACTTAAACCTAACAGGGGACACAGAAGAGGAAGTAGATGTCTTGGGATTGAAGATCATCCCTGGGGGTTAGAGCCAAAAGTTGGGCACCCCGTCCAGGGCCCAACACTGGCAAGATGAGTCTCCTTAGCTGGTTTGAAAATGAGTGGAACTTAAAGGAGGGCTGTAAGAATCTGAGACTCCAATCATAAAGAGTATGTGCACCCATTTAGGTGCTTATGGAAATAGCACTCCTGGAAGTTTCAAGAAGATTGAAACTTCTCGGGGGGCTCTGTCCAGTTTCCATGGCTGCCACAACATGCACCCCAGCCCACAAAGGGTGCCTACTCCAGCATCTCTTGCCCCAGTTCAGCTCTCTACTAGGTCAAAGGCTGCCTTTGACAAGGACAGTATGCACATTTAGAGAACACAGCCAACTTTGACCATACCCTGTCCCTGAACAGGGTGAAAGCAGCCATTACCAGCACAAAGTGGAGGCAGCAGATTGAAAACTTCCTGGGTCCATGACCAACTTGATGGGACCATCCTAGCACACATGCCAACCTTAATAAAGCATACCTTCTGGCCTTTCTTGCTCCAATGCTGCTCTTCAAATAAACACAAGTAAAGAAAATAAATAGAAGAGGAAAGATTACAACCAATATCACAGGGACACAAAAGTCATAAGTAAATGCTACAAACAGTTAAATGCAAATGAATTGAACAACCTAGAGGAAATTTAAGAATTTCTAGAAAAAATATCTTCCAAACCTGAGCCAGGAAAATAGATAATCTGAACAGACTGACTATTATTAGTGAATTTGAATCAGTAGTCAAAAATTTCACAGAAAACAAAAGGTCAAGATTGGATGGCTTCACAGAGAAATTCTGTCAATCATATAAAGAAGAGGTAATAGCTATCCTTCCAAAACTATCCTCCAAAATTAAAATGACCACTCCCAAATTTACTCTATGAGTTCATCATCAAACTGATACCAAAATTAAAAATATTAAGAAAGGAAAATTACAGGCTGATATCTCTAATGAATGTAAATATCAAAGATATCAACAAAATATTAGAAAAAACAATTCAAAAATATATAAAAAGGATCACACACCATGCTCAAGTGGAATATATTCCAGGGATGCAAGGATGGTTCAATTTCTCCCAATCAATCAATGTGATTAACCAAAAGGAGGGTAAAAACCACATGATCATTTCAATATATGCAGAAAATGCATTTGGCATAATTCAACATCCATTCATGATAAAAACTACCATCAAAGTTGATATTGAGGGAAAATGTATTATAAAGACTGTTTATGACAAACTAACAGTTAACACTATATTCAATGGTAAAATGATAAAAAAAAAGTTTCCTCTAAAATCAGTAACAATACAATTATGTGCACCCTTGCCACTTCTATTTAACATAATATGGAAGTCCTAGCCACAGTTATCATATAAGAAAAACAAATAAAATCATCCAAATTGGAAGGGAAGAAGTAAAACTCTCACTATTTGCAGATGGCATGATATATAAATAGAAAACCCTAAAATCTCTACCAAAAAAACTACTAGAACTAGTAAATGAATTCAGGAAAGTTGTGGGATACAAGATTAATATGGAGATTCTGTTACAATTCTACCCACAAATAATGAACTATCAGAAAGATAAAGAGAAAAAAAATTATGTTTAAAACTGTATGAAAAAATAAAACACCTTAGATTAGAATACATATATACTGTGAAAACTGTGAAACAGTGATGAAGGAATTTAAAGATGATATAATAAATGTAAGGATATTCCACATTCATGAATTGGAAGAATCAATATTGTTAAAATGTCTCATCTACCCAAAGCAATCTACAGGTAATGAAATCTCTATCAAAATACCCATGATGTTTTTAACAGAACGAGAACAAAGAATCCTAAAATTTATATGGAACTAAAAGACCCCCTACAGCTAAACAAATCTTGAGGAAAAAATGAAAAAATCTGGAGATACAAACTTCCCAGTCTTCATATTGTACTACATAGATACAGTAATAAAAATAAGATGATACTGGCACAAAAAGAGATACATAAATACATGGAACAGTATAGAGACACCAGAATTAAATCCAAGCATTTATTAGTAATTAATATACTTTAATGGAGGAAGAATATACAATCAAGAAAAGAGAGTCTCTTCAATATGTGTTGCTGGGAAAACTGGACTGCTACATGTAAAATAATGAGATTTGAATATATTCTCATACCATATACAAAAATAAACTCAAAATGGGTTAAAGATCTAAATGTAAGACAGGAAATCAGAAAACTTCTAGAAGAAAACATAGGCAGAACAGACTTCGACATAAATTGTAGCAATATTTTTAATATCTGTTGAATAACAGTGGTGAGAGTGGGCATACTTTTCTTGTTCCAGATTTTAGTGGGAAGGCTTTCATATTTTCTCCATTGAGTACTACATTTGCTGTGGGTTTGCCATAAATGGCTTTGATTATGTTAAGGTATGTTCCCTCTATACCCACTTTGGTAAGAGTTTTTATCATGAATGGATGTTGGACTTTGACAAATGCTTTCTCTGCATCTATTGAGATGATCATGTGGGTTTTGACTTTTCTTTGTTAATGTGATGTATGACATTGACTGATTTGCATATGCTGAACCGTCCTTGTGAACCTGGGATGAATTCCACTTGGTTGTGGTGTATGATCTTTTTTATATGTTGTTGGATTCAGATGGCTAAAATTTTGTTGAGAATTTTTGTGTCTATATTCATCAAATATATCAGCATATAGTTTTCTTTTTTTGGTGGTATCTTTGTCTGGTTTTGGAATTGGGGTGATGGTGGTGTCATAGAATGTCTTTGGGAGTGTTTCTTCTTTGACATTTTGAAAAAGTTTAAGGAGGATAGGTATAAATTCCACTTTGTATTTTTGGTTGAATTCACCTGTGAAGCCATCTAGTCCTAGACTTTTATTTGTAGAGAATGTTTTTATGATATATTCAATTTCACTTCAAGTGATTGGTCTGTTCAGTTGATCTATTTCTTCTTGATTCAGTTTTGGCAGGTTGTAAGTCTCTAGAAAGTTGTCCATTTCTTACAGGTTATCAAATTTGTTGGCATACTATTGTTCATAGTATTCTCTCATGATTTTATGTATTTCTGTAGTATCCCTTGTGATTTCTTTTTCATTACTTATTTTGTTTATTTGGGTTTTTTCCTCTCCTCTTCTCAGTGAGTCTAGCCAGAGGTTTGTCAGTTTTACCTTTTCAAAGAACCAGCTCTTGGTTTTATGGATTTTTTCCTATTGTTTTTTGAATCTCTGTGTAATTGATTTCCTCTTTGAGCTATATGATTTCCTTCCATTTGCTGAATTTAGGGGTTTTTTTTTGTTCTTCTTATTCTAATTCATTTAGGTGGTGGGTTAAGTTGTTTATTTGAGATTTTTCTTCTTTTTTGAGGAAGGCCTGCATTGCTATGAATTTCCCTGACATCTGCTTTTGTAGCATCCCATAGATTTTGAGTGGTTGGGTCTTCATTATCAATTGTCTTGAGGTATTTTTTAATTTCCTTCTTGAGTTAAGTCAGAAAGAGAAACATATGATATTGTTTATATCTAGAATCTAATATATGGCACAAATGAGCCTTTCCACAGAAAAGAAAATCATGGACTTGGAGAATAGACTTGTGGTTGTCAAGGGGGTGGGGGAGAGAGTGGGATGGACTGGGAGCTTGGGGTTAATAGATGAAGACTATTGCCTTTGGAATGGATTAGCTGAGATCCTGCTGTGTAGCACTGGGAACTATGCCTAATCACTTATGATGGTGCATGATAATGTGAGAAAAAGGAATGTATACATGTATGTGTAACTGGGTCACCATGCTGGACAGTGGGAAAAAAAATAATGTATTGGGGAAACTAAAAAAATTATATATATTTATATATTAAAAATTAAATGTAAAAAATTATGTATATAAAATCTGTCCCCTAAAGCAAAGAAACCAAGGCAAAAATGAAAAAAAAAATGGTCCTAATAAAACTTAAAAGCTTTTGCACACCAAAGGAAACCATTATAAAAATGAAAAGACAACTTCTGAATGGGAGGAAGTATTTGTAAATGATATGGCTGATAAGAGATTAATATCCAAAATATATAAACATTTCACACAACTCAAAACCTACAACCCAAGATGGCAGAATAGAAGGACTGGAGCCCAACTTCTCTCCTCAAATCAACAAAATTCATAACTAAAGTCTGAACAGTCTTCAACCAAATGGACTGGAAACCCTAAAAAAGATATCCCACACCAGAAGAAAAAGAGGAGGCCACATCAAGAGGTAGGAGGGGTAATTACATGATATAAGCAACCCCATACCTCCCATGTGGGAAGTCCCACAGACTGGAAACTAACTGGTTCACAGAGACTCACCTATAGGAGTGAGAGCTCTGAGCCCCACATCAAACTCCCACTAGTGGGCATCTGGCACTGGGAGAAAGAGCCCCCAGAGCATCTGGCACTGAAGGCCAGTGGACTTGTGCACAGGAGCTCCACAGGACTAGGGGAAACAGAAACCCCATTCTTAAAAGGTGCACACAGACTTTCACATGCACTGGGTCCCAGGGCAAAGCAAAGTCTCCACAGGAATTCAGGTCAAATCTGACTGCAGTTCTTGGAGGACCTCCTGGGAAAACAGAGGTGAATGTGGCTTGTTGCAAGGGAAGGACACTGGAGGCGAAGCTCTGGGGAATATTCAGCAGTGTTCCTTCCTCTGGAGGTGGCCATTTTGGGAAAATAAGGCCCCACCCATCAGTGCTGAGAAGCCCCAGGCCAAACAACAAACCAGGTGGGATCACAGCCCCGCCCCTCAGTAAACAGACTGCCTAAAGAACCCCCAGGCACACAGCCACCTCTAATCCATCCAGAGATTAAGCCCCACTCACCAAAAGGATAAGAATCAACTCCATCTACCAGTGGGCAGGCACCAGTCCCTCCCATCAGGAAGTCTACAGCAAGCCCCTGTACCAACTTCAGACACAAGGGAGGCAGACACCAGAAGTAAGAGAGGCTACAATGCTATTACCTGTAAAAAGGTCATCACACCAAAAACCTATAAAAATGAAAAGACAGAGTTATAACTCAGATGAGAGAGAAAGAAAAAAATCCCCAGAAAATCAGCTAAGTGATCAGGAGATTCTCAGCCTCTAGGAAAAAGAATTTAGACTGTTGATGCTAAAGATGATGCAAAACATTGGAAATAAACTGGAGGCAAAGATGGATAACATACCAGAAACACTGAGCAAAGAGATACAAGATATAAAATGTAAACAAGAAGAGATGCAAAATACAATAACTGAAATAAAAAATTCACTAGAAGCAGCCAAGAGCAGAATACAGGAGGCAGAAGAACAAATAAGTGAGGTGGAGGACAGATTAGTGGAAATTACGGATGGAGAACAGAAAAGAGAAAAAAGACTGAAAAGAAATGAAGAGAGTCTCAGAGAACTCTGGGACAATGTCAAATGCCCCAACATCTGTATTATAGGGATGCCAGAAGGACAAGAGAGAGAGAAGGGGACAGAGAAAATATTTCAAGAGATAATAGCCTAAAACTTCCCTAACACGGGAAAGGAACCACTCACTCAAAGCCAGGAAGTGCAATGAGTACCATATAAAATAAAGCCAAGAAGGAATACACCGAGACACATATTAATCAGTCTGACCAAAATTAATGACAGAGTATCTTAAAAAGCAGCTAGAGAAAAGAAACAAACACAAGGGAACCCTGATAAGTTTATCAACAGAATTTTCAGCAGAAACTCTACAGGCCAGAAGGGAGTGGCATGATATAGCTAATGTGATGAAAGGAAAAAGACCTCCAACCAAGATTGCTTTACCCAGCAAGGCCCTCATTCTTATTTTAAGGATAAATCAAAGTGTCACAGATAAGCAAAGGCTAAGACAATTCAGCAACACTAAACCAGGCTTATGACAAATACACAAAGAACTTCTCTAGGAAGAAAAGACAACAACAGGAAACAAAAATACCACAAATGACAAGGCGTATCAATAAAGGTATATATATACAGTAAAGATATGAAATCATCCATGCACAATTATGCCACCAAAATCAGAAATAGACTCTTATATCAAAACTTCAGAATAACTGCAAACCAAAAATCTACAATTGATACACAAACAAATAAAAATCAGCTCAAATACAACACTAAAGGTAGTCATCAAACCAGAAGAGGAGAGAACAGGAGAAGGGAAGAAAAAAGAGCAACAAAAAAAAATTCAAAGAAATTAATAAAATGGCAATAAGAACATATATATCAATAATTACCTTAAATGTTAATTGACTACATGCTCCAACCAAAAGACATAGACTGGCTGAATGGATACAAAAACAAGATCCATATATATGCTGTCTTCAAGAGGTCCACTTCACCTCTAGGGACACATACAAATTGAAAGTGAGACAATGGAAGAAAATATTTCATGCAAATGGAAATCAAAGGAAAGCTGGAACAGCAATACTCATGTCAGACAAAAATAGACTTTAAAAGGAAGAATATTTTAAGGGACAAGAGGTCACTACATAATAATCAAATGATCAAAGAAGAAGATATAACAATTTTAAATATCTATGCACCCAACAGAGGTTCACCACAATATGTAAGGCAACTGCTAACAACCTTAAAAGGAGAAATCAACAATAACACAATCATAGTGGGGGATTTTAACACTCCACTTACAGCAATGGACAGATCATCCAGACACAAATTCAATAAGGAAACACAGGCTCTTAATGTAGCATTAGACCAAATGGACTTCGTAGATATTTATAGGACATTCCATCCAAAAGCAGCAGCATACACATTCTTCTCAATGCACATGGAACATTCTCTAAGACTGATCATATCCTGGGCTACAAATCCAACCATGGTAACTTTAAGTAAATTGAAATCACATCAAGGATATTTACCAACTACAATGCTATATGACTGGAAATCAACAACAAGAAAAAAACTGCAAAAAACACAAATATTTGGAGACTCAACAACATGCTACTAAACAACCAATAGATCACTGAAGAAATCAAGGGAAATTAAAAAATACCTAGAAGCAAATGAAAGATACAACACTCCAAAACCTATGGGATGCAGGAAAAGCAGTTCTAAAAGGGAAGTTTATAGCAATACAAGTCTACCTCAGGAAATAAGAAAAAGCTCAATAAACGAGCTAACTTTACATGTAAAGCAGCTCAAGAGAAAAGAACAGACAAGACCTAAAGTTAATAGAAGGAAACAAAAAATAAAGATCAGAGCAGAAATCAATGAAATAGAAATGAAGAGGAGTTCCCGTGGTGGCTCAGTGGTTAAAGAATCCAACTAGGAACCATGAGGTTTTGGGTTCGATCCCTGGCCTTGCTCAGTGGGTTAAGGATACGGTGTTGCCATGAGCTGTGGTGTAGGTCACAGACTCAGATCCCATGTTGCTGTGGCTCTGGCATAGTCCAGCAGCTGTGGCTCCAATTTGACCCTTAGCCTGGGAACCTCTATATATCATTGGTGTGGCCCAAGAAATGGCAAAAGGACAAGACAAAAAAAAAAAAAAAAGAAGAAGAAGAAGAAAACCATAGAAAAGATCAATGAAACAAAAATCTGGCTCTTTGAAAAGATCAACAAAATTGATAAACCCTTAGCCAGACTTATCAAGAAAAAAAAAAAGAGGACTCAAATCAATAAAATTAGAAATAAAAAAGGAAAATTAACAATGGACATCACAGAAATACAAAGGATCATAAGAGACTATATGCCATATGCAACCATATGCCAATAAATTGGAAAACCTAGAAGAAAGGGACAAATTCTTAGAAAAGTACAATCTTCCAAGTCTAAACCAACATGAAATAGGAAACATGAACAGATCAATCACAAGAACTGAAATTGAAACTGTGATTAAAAAACTTCAGCAAACAAAAGTCCAGGACCAGATGGCTTCACAGGTGAATTCTATCAAACATTTTGAGAAGGGCTAACATCTCTCCTTCTGAAACTATTTCAAAAAATTGCAGAGGAAGGGATACTCTCAAACTCATTCTATGAGGCCGCCATCATCCCGATACCAAAACCAAACAAAGATACCACAAAAAAGAAAACTACAGGCCAATTTCACTGATGAACATCAATGCAAAAATCCCCAACAAAATACTAGCAAACCGCATTCAGCAATACATTAAAAGGATCAAGTGGGATTTATCCCAGGGATGCAAGGGTTCTTCAGTTTCCACAAATTCATCAGTGTGATACACCACATTAACAAACTGAAGAATAAAAACTATATTATCCTCTCAGTAGACACAGAAAAAGCCTTTGACAAAATCCAACACCCATTTCTTATCAAAACATTTTCAGAAAGTGGGCATACAGGGAGCCAACCTCAACATAATAAAGGCCATATATGACAAACCCACAGCGAATATCATTCTCAAAGTTGAAAAGCTGAAAGACTTCCTGCTGTGATGAGGAAGAAAACAAGGCTGTCCACTCTCACCACTACTCTTCAACATAGTTTTGGAAGTCCTAGTCACAGTAATCACAGAAGTAAAAGGGATAAAAGGAATCCAAATTGGAAAGGAAGAAGTAAAATATCACTATTTGCAGATGACATGATACTATACCTAGAGAATCCTAAAGACTACCAGAAAACTGTTGGAGCTCATCCATGAATTTGGGAAAGTCACAGGATACAAAATTAATACACAGAAATTGATGGCATTTCTATATACTAACAATGAAAGGGCAGAAAGAGAAATTAGGGAAGCAATCCCGTTTACCATTGCATCAAAAAGAATAAAATATCTAAGAGTAAACCTACCTAGAGACAAAAGACATGCACTCTGAAAACTATAAGACACTGATGAAAGAAATCAAAGATGACACAAATAGATGGAAAGACATATCATGCTCTTGGATTGCAAGAGTTAATATCAACAAAAGGACTATACTACCTAAGGCAATATACAGATTCAATGCAATCACTATCAAATTACCAAGGACATTTTTCATAGAACTTGAACAAAATATTTAAAGTTTGTTTGGAAGCGCAAAAGACCCAGCATAGCCAAAGACATCCTGAAAAAGAAAAATGGAGCTGGAGGAATCAGGCCTCCCGGACTTCAGACTATACTACAAAGCAACAGTCATCAAAACAGTATTGTACTGGCACAAAGACAGACATATAGATCAATGGAACAGGATAGAAAGCTTGGAATTCAACCCATGCACCAACAGCCAACTCATCTATGACAAAGGAGGCAAGAATATACAATGGAGAAAGGACAGCCTTTTCAGTAAGTGGTGCTGGGAAAACTGGACAGCCACATGGAAAAGAATGAAATTAGAACACTCCCTAACACCAGACACAAAAATCAACTCCAAATGGATTAATGACCTACATATAAGACCAGACACTATAAAACTCTTAGAGGAAAACAGACCAAACACTCACTGACATAAACAACAGCAACATCTTCTCAGATCCACCTCTTGGAGTCATGACAGTGAAAACAAAAATAAACAATTGGGACCAAATTAAACTTAAAAGTTTCTGCACAGCAAAGGAAACCCTAAAGAAAATGAAAAGATAACCCACAGAATGGGAGAAAATCTTTGCAAATGAATCAACTGACAAGGGATTTATCTCCAAAATTTATAAACACCTTCTGCAGCTCCATACCAAAAAACAAACAACCCCATAAAAAAAATGGGCAGAAGATCTAAACAGACAATTCTCCAAAGAAGACATATGGATGGCCAAAAAACACATGAAAAGAATTTCAACGCCATTCATTATCAGAGAAATGCAAATCAAAACCACTATGAGGAACCACCTCACACCAGCCAGAATGGCCATCGTCAAAAAGTCTACAAACAATAAGTGCTGGAGAGGGTGTGGAGAAAAAGGAACCCTATTACACTGTTGGTGGGATTGTAAATTGGTGCAACCACTGTGAAACAGTATGAAGATGCCTCAGAAAACTCAAAATAGAACTACCATTTGATCCAGAAATCTTACTCCTGGGCATATACCCACAGAAAACCATGACTCTCAAAGACGCATGTACTCTTATGTTCATTGCAGCACTATTTGGAAACAACCTAAATGTCTATTGACAGAGAAGCGGATCAAGAAGACTGGTACATATACAGAATGGAATATTATTCAGCCATTAAAAGGAACAAAATACAGGCATTTTTAGCAACATGGATGGACCTAGAAATTATCATGCTAAGTAAAGTCAGCCATACAATGAGACACCACCATCGAATGCTTTCACTGACATGTGGAATCTGAAAAAAGGACAGAATGAAATTCTTTGCAGAATAGATACTGACTCACAGACTTTGAAAAAGTTATGGTTTCCAAAGTTGACAGTTTGGGGGTGGGGGGATGTGCTAGGGTTGTGGGATGGAAATCCTGTAAAACTGGATTGTGATGATCATTGTATAACTATAAATGTAATAAATTCATTGAGTAATAAAAAACAAACAACTCAATAAAAAAAGGTAGAAGACATTAATAGATATTTTTCAGAAGTTTTTATGTGTCTGTTACATACACATCTTTATATGCACATCTATACATAAATACATAAATATTAACATATATATCCTATACTAAATACTATTTGTATATTTAGCAGCTTTATGGAAGTAAATTGGTATGAAAGGAATGTACACACATGATTGTACAATTTGATGAGTATGGACTGTGCAAACCCCAGTGCTGTTATCATCAAGGGGAAAAGGGAAATTGTTTTCTAATGTGTGTAAAATTTCGGTTATGCCAGATGATTAAGTTCTAAGGATCTGCTGAACAACATTGTACCTATAATCAAGAATATGGTATTAAGCATTTCACAATATAAGAAGGTAGATCCTGTGTACATGTTCTTACCACACATACCCACACACAAAAGAAGCTCCATTATAAGTTTTATGCCATGGCATTTAATATCTCTATTATATATTCATTTTTTAATGTTTCAAGTCATCTGTCATTAGAAGCTCAATACATCCTTATAAAATGTTGATATTAAGATTGTAATGAGGAGTTCCTGTTGTGGCCCATCAGGCTAAGGACACGTTTTCTCTGTGAGGATGCAGATTGATCCCTGGCCTCACTTCTCCATGACCTAAGCTGCAGCAAAGTTCCCTGGCCTTGATCCAGCATGGCCTAAGCTGCAGTGAAGGTTGCAGACAAGGCTCAGATCTGATATTGCTGTAGGCTGTGGTGCAGCTTTGAGTGGATCCCTAACCTGGGATCTTCCATAAGCTGTATATGCAGCTGTTAAAAAAATTACAATGAAAGGCTTGAATTTGTAGCTAACATATTCTCTCATATTGTTGCGACAGTCAACATCTATGATGTATTACATTAATTTTTATTTCTATGGTTTAAAAGTGCATTCTTCCTAACGATATTATTTTTTAAATTACTATTTTCCATCATGATATCTGTTGCTTCCCTCTAAGCAGTTGCCCCTGCCTTGTATCCCACAACTGATATAATTTCATAGTTACTCCAAATAAATGAAAGTATTGTATGGCTGCAGTAACTTCCTTAGTACTTACATTAGTGCTAATACTCTTGAAATTGCTCTCTTGATACATCTTGGAAACATGTATGTCTACTTCATGATTGGCTTTCTTCCAGATTTTCTTAAGGTAACTTCTGAGCCATCTTTATACCATCCACTCTCATCACGTGATCCATCCAGTGCAGCTAATCAGCAAGCCACACATCTTCAACACCTGTAAAAGTGTAGGACAAGTGATGAGAATCCAGTCAAAATGAAGTCTGATTGAAAATTTTAAAGAAATAAAGGATTAGAGTGACTCTATTTGTGCATTAAGAAAACCTATTATAAGAATTGCCAAGTCTGAAATTTATTTTCTTTTTGAAGAAATAGAAGAAAATTATTACACGTATAAAATTAATTAAAGTATCTGTTACAATACTATTAGTAAAGTTTTTGAAAGAATGATTATGGTTTTTAATACTTTGTAAGCATGAGTTACTTGGACAAATATATAATCTACTCAAACTCAATTGACTCTTTTTCCATTGATTTACCAAAAAAGGTATTTGTGATTTATTTGACAGCAAAAATTTATTTAGCATTTGTTTTACGTTCAAAATAATCCTATTAACAAATGATACACTTCATCAGATTATATTTTGTCAAAGTAAACAACTAGGATTCACATTCTCTCAGATCTCTTTTCTTACGAATTTATGGAATAACACAAGGGAAATAAAGTAAGACCACTTGTTTAAATGAAAATTATAATATGTATTTTATTTGTTTTCTTATAATTTTCCTTGAATTCTTTGTGGGGACTCATATTTCCTAGGAAAATGAAATGTTTTGTCAATATCACTTCAAACCTATGAATTAAAAGTGAAAAAAAATCAAACTGAAGGAATTATTCTCATAATTATATCAATCTATCGCTTGATTTGGGGCTCTACCAACTTGGCCTAGAAAATTTTTGGATCATTAACACAATCAATCCAATATGATCTGATCAGTTTAATCCATGGAGACCATTTGTGTGCTGCTTTATTTCCTTAAGATACTTAAGATATTTATTGATCAAGGGAACACTTGGAGTTACTTATTCAAAAAATTTAATATGAATCCATTTTTGTTTTTCTTACAATTTGTTTTGTTTGTGCTGAGAGTGTATTTTTACCTTGAGGTATTCTTTTATAAGAATTTGGATCTCTCATTAGTGAAGAAATTAGCACTCTATTGCACTAATTCATTTATAAATTACCTTAATAAGAAAAAATATGATTTCTACCTCAACTGCTTCCTATCCCTATTTCAGAAGAGAATTCCAAAGTGAAAACAAATCCTGGCTCTGAGATGGCTTCTAAATACTTTAAAGGAAGCTTTAAATATTAGCGTTTTTAAACTATCAAGGTAAATCTAAGGGAACTACCATTTCTATAGAAATTTAGAATTTCAGGTTCTAAATTTAAAATAGAGTAAAATATAATTTAAAGTTGGGGGCATTTCAGGAAATAGATTTTATACTGTACTGACCCATATAATTGCATTTACTATGGTTTTTCTTTACATTTGTATTTGAAATACATATGAATAAATGAAAATACTGATCTGGTCTTGACTGACAAAAGTAATAAATAAAAGGCTGTGGGAAAGTTTTAAGCCATAGGAGATTTTGAACTTGTGAAAATTTCTTTTCTTTGGAGAGTAGATGATCACACTGAGAAACAGAAAAAATAAGGGATTCAAGTCATGGCTTTTCAAAATTTCCTTAGTTCTCTCCAATATTAAAAAAAATAAGGGAGTTCCCGTCATGGCGCAGTGGTTAACGAATCCGACTAGGAACCATGAGGTTGCGGGTTCGGTCCCTGCCCTTACTCAGTGGGTTAAGGATCCGGTATTGCCATGAGCTGTGGTGTAGGTTGCAGACATGGCTCGGATCCAGCGTTGCTGTGGCTCTGGCCTAGGCCGATGGCTACAGCTCTGATTCAACCCCTAGCCTGGGAACCTCCATATGCCATGGGAGCAGCCCAAGAAATAACAAAAACAAACAAACAAACAAACAAAACCAAACAAACAAACAAAAAAAACTAAGGACATACACAAAGGGAAATTTCCCCAAAAAGATACATAAATAATAAAAAAGTAGTAAGATGAGAAAACATACATGTTATAATTCTCTTTAGTGCATTTCTTTGAGACTTTTTTTTAACTTAAATTATTTCCAGGATTACTACAGTGGAAGTGGAAAGAGTAGAAATGTCAGTGTTATCCACTAATTGTGTTTGTTTGTTTTGTATCCAAATTAGATGTGAAAGTAACAGTGTACAGAATTGTTGCTCTATACAAAACTGCAAGAATAATAATTAAAAAAAAACATTATCCAATCCAAATAGAGAAGAGCCTTCTGTTTTAGGGGGAGAGAAATGTAAGCATAACCTTAGAGAAGATCAGAGGGTGGGATATATGAAAAGAGGACCGGAAGGGCTATGTGGACAGAAGTGGAATCAAATTAAGACTACTAGGCAACAGATGACATCAATTCTGGGCCAAAGTTCATATGCCATGATTGCTAGTAAATAAGAACTGAAGAGGCCTGGGTGGTAAAGTAAAGATGATTGTAATCTCATGTCTTCCCTCAATTAGGTTGCAATTCATACATGGATAACACTTCAGGAAGGTTTGCTCCTTATGTCAAAGCCATTTTGTGCCCAAATATACACTCCTCTTTTGAAATATTCCTAAGCTACAAAAAAAGATGTCAAGTGTCTTTGGCCTCCCAAAGGACAATGATGTAGAGGAAGAAAACATTTATTCTAGTTTTAGGGAAGGTCTTGGAATAATAACATCACTTAATATTTAGAAGTGTTTGGGAGTTTCCATTGTGGCACAGCAGAAGTGAATACAACTAGTATCCACGAGGAGACAGGTTTGATACCTGGCCTTGCTCGGTGGGTCTGAGATCTGTTGTTGCCATGAGCTATGGTGTAGGTTGCAGATGTGACTCAGATCCCACATTGCTGTGTCTGTGGCCTAGGTCAGCAGCTGTAGCTCCAATTCAACCCCTAACCTTGGAATTTCCATATGCTACGGATATGGCCCCAAAAGCAAAAAAAAAAAAAGAAGAAAAGAAAAAAAATTTGGAAATGTTCAACCCAACTGCTAACTAAGGAAAGGTAGATTCAAAAAAGATTTATCTTACTACATCAAGTTGGCAAATGTTTGTTAGCTAAGTCAGTTTTCCCAAAGATACAATAAATAGATACTCTACTATGAAACTGCTATGAGCATACATTAGCTCAAATTCTTTGAAGGTTTTTGTCAGTTTACATTAGGAACCATAAAATTGATTATACCTTTAGTCAAGAAATCACTTCCAGGAACTTTTTCTCAGAAACCAGGCAGGAGTGTGCAGAAAAGAGTATGTGTATTAAAATATCATCAAAGTATCATTGAGGCATTACTTATGATACCACAAAATACAAAACTGCCTAAGTATCAGCAATAGGTCACCCTTTAAATATCTAAGCAAAAGTTTACTCTTGTATCCATAAGACAGGAAATTTTTCAGATAAATTTCATTATATTCATAGGACATTTTAACTATATTTTGTTTTATATAAATAAATATGAAAATTAATTTTATATAACTATAAATGGAATAAAGTAAACTACATCATTCTATGTGCGATAAGCAAATATACATAGAGAAATGCACAGATACAGATAAACAAATATATTGTCCTGGCTGCCCAGAATTGCATAACAGAGCAGGATTTTGTCCTTTTTATGGTGGGAAAAGTTGTAGGATACTGTAGGCACAATAAAGCCACTTCACTTGTTGCTGGCAGAGGTTCCTGAGTATTCAGCAACATTGACAGCTATGATGCATCTTCCCTTAGCTTGCTCAGCACTCTCTTGGAATAGTTTTGTATCTCTTAGTTCTCATACTTAGTCCCAGGTTTCCAGTGCTTGATCCAACTACTCAACAATCACTCCCCTCAATTTTATGCCTTCATAGTACAGAACAGGAAATAGAGAGTCTGTCTTTTCAGATACATGTAGGATTAAGGTAATGCTAAACACAAAAGAATCTTCCTTTAAAAAATGTTGTAACATCTAAGGACACAGTTAAAAGAAGATCATGTGACTGCTTTTGAATCAATCCAATAGAGTTAACATTCAAGATTCTGTTCGCACATACACATATTCGGACACTTAAAACAGTACAACTTTATTGATTATGCTGTCTACATTTGAATATTCAATTATAACTTCCAGAAATATTTTGGTTTACCCTAATGCTTACTCTAGTGAGAAAATATCTATAGCGTTAGAAATTGATTACTACAGCACTAACAAATGAGAGAAATTTTAATCCACATGACAGGTTCACTATAAAATTTTCAGAACTAATTGTTACATTTTACAGTGTAGAACTTACACAAGTCAGGCAAATAGTGACAATTTTACCTCCATTAAAAAGAAAAAATGTCAACATTTCCTGACTAGTAGAATATACCAATTAACAAAAAAATCAGTTTTGTAGAAATATATAATGGTGAGAGGATATTGATAAAATAGTAATATTGTAAAGACATATATTACAATCTAAAAGAATCTGTGAATGTTTCTGCCTACAGGAATATCACTTCATCAGTGATCACTTTCTTAAAAAAAAGATGAAAACTTATATGTACTAGCTTTCTAGATTTTTGGCCACAAGATATGTCCCAAGGGGACCGATTGTGCAGGGGGAGGAATTGGGGGTTTGGGATTGGCATAGGCATGCTGTGGTATATGGAATGACTTGTCAGTGAGGACCTGCTGTATAGAACAGAGAACTCTACCCAATATTTTATGATCATCTATGGTAAAAGTATCTGAAAAAGCATAAATGTGAGTACATGTATAACTGAATCACGTTGTACAGCAAAAATTATCACCATATTGTAAATTAACTGTACTTCAATAATTTACATTGTGAATTAACTGTACTTCAATAAAACTTTAAAAAATGAAAAAAATTGAACCCTAACCCTAACCTGAATCTAGCATCTACGTAAACCTTAACACTAACGCTAAATCCTAACCCTAAACCTAACCCAAAACCGAAACCTAACACTAGCAATAACCCTAACACTAACACAAAACCTTGAAACAGTTTTAGTGCTGTCAAGCATCTGATTTCTGTTTTACTGGACAATACATTGAAAACCACAATATTCAAAAACAGATGACTTCTATTCCTAACTGTAAAACCCTCTAGGTTTGTAACAACCTCTCTCAGATGCAGAAATTTGTAAAATAATTTGTTCTAAGAGATTACTATAAACACTAGATCAAATAACTATTTTAATGCACTTTCTAAATTCTAAAACCCTGAAATGAAAAAATATTATTATGCACAAAGGTTAAGTATTATCAATATTGTTAACATGTTATCAGCTAATGGTATCACTTTATAAGATGGAAATCGCAAAAAGTTTTTAATCATCAATTTGAAATGTTAAGCTGTATTTAACCGTAACCCTAAGCTGTATGTTTCTGAACAGCTTTTGATGAATATACTCACAAAAATAGAAGCAGTCAGTGAAGGTGCTACTGATTCCAATCATGCCCTTTAAAAACGCTTTTCTTAATTTTATGACTTTTTCCTACTCCTTTTCTCATGATCCACTGGCAAGTTACTAATCCAAGAACCATATCCCTTGAGTATATATATTTTTTCCCACAGAGATAGTTTTTTGAACTAAAAGGATGTTAAAAAAAATTTAGTGCCTAGTAAAGAAACTCCTATTGAAGCAAAAACTGGACCCAATAAGATAATCAGAAGAAGAAGAAAATAAAAGAATAACTTGGAGATTTGAAAAAAGCAGGTTTCATAGAGCATATAGTCAGGAACATAGTACCCAGAAACTTCAGACAATCCCATAAGTATTTTCATTAAGCAAAGACCAGCTTCTTAAAGTTTCCATCTTCTCCATGACTTTCCAAATTTGTTTCTAATTGTATTAAATGTTCTATAACAGACATTCTTTTGGAAGAAGAACATCCTGATTGACACAAAATAATTCATTTTTAAGACATAATTTTTATTATGAAATATTCAATTCACTGTGTACAAATAGTAACACATGGATTAATCAATCAAGAGTTATGAATATGATAGCATGGACTAGTTTTTCCAGGAGTTAGTAAACTAAAGTTTTTGTGACAAACCTATATAGTCATGAACAAATCTGATACATAGAAAGACTAATAGAAATCTAAATTTCTCTCTTCAAACAATGCTTTAGCAGATGTTGCCACAGTACTAACTTTTTGTTATTGTTAAATATAGTTGATTTACAAAGTTTCTTCAGTTTTTGTTGTACAGCAGTGACCCCCAATCACACATAGTTCCCTGTAGTGTACAGTAGGGCCCCATTTCTTATCCATTCTCATTATAATAGTTTGTATCCAAAAATCCTAAACTTGCCCATCCATCCCATTCCCTCCCCCCCCGTCCACTGGGAAGAAAAAGTCTGCTCTCCTTGGCCATGATCTCTTTCTCTTTTGTAGATAGGATCATCTGTGCCATATTTTAGATTCTACAAATAAGTAATATCATGTGGTATTTGTCTTTTTCTTTCTGACTTACGTCACTCAGTATGAGAATCTCTAGTCCCATCCATGTTGCTGAAATAGCATTAGTTTATTTTTTATGGCTAAGTAGTATTCCACTATGTATATGTAGCACATCTGTTTAATCCATTCATCAGTTGATGGACATTTGGGTTGTTTCCAAATCTTGGCTATTGTGAGTACTGCTGTGATGAGCATAAGGGTGCATTTATTCTTTTCATTGAAATTTTTTATGGGTATATTACCAGGAGTGGGATTGCTGGATAATATAGTAGTTCCTGATTGAATGTTCTGATGTACCTCCATACTTGTTTCCATAGTGGTTGTACCAATTTATATTTTTACCAACAGTGAAGGAGGATACCCTTTTCTCCACACTCTCTCCAGCATGTGTTGTTTGTTGACTTGTTAATGATGGCAATTCTGACAGATGTGAGATGGTACCTCACTGTAGTTTTGATTTGCATTTCTCTAATAATTAGTGGTGTTGTTTCTATATCTTAGATATTAGGCCCTTTTCTGTTGCATCATTTGCAAAGATTTTACCTCATTCTGTGGGTTGTCTTTTTGTTTCTTTAATGGTTTCCTTTGCTATGCAAAAGCTTTTGTGTTTAATTAAGTCCCATTTGTTTATTTGTGTCTTTACTGTCATTATTCCTGGAGGTGGATCAAACAGGATGTTGCTGTGATTTATGAGAAAGAGTGTTCTAGGTTATCCTCTAGGAGTTTTATAGTATCTGGCTTTCATTTAGATCTTTAATCTATTTTGAGTTTATTTTTATGTATCATGTTAGGTAGTGTTCTATTTTCATTCTTTTACAGGTAGCTTTCAAATTTTCCCAGCACCATTTATTAAAAAAACTCTTTCTCCTCTAGTGTATGTTTTTGCCACCTTTGTTATAGATTAGCTGACTATGGGTGCTTGGGTTTACTTCTTGGCTTTCTTTCCTGTTCCATTTATCTGTATTTCTGTTTTTTTGCTGGTACCATATTGTTTTGATAACTATAGCATTGAAGTATTGTCTGAAGTCAGGAATATTGATTCCCCCATTTTGTTTTTCTTTTTCAATATTACTTTGGCTATTCAGGGTCTCTTGACTATCCATACAATTTTTAAAATATACTGTTCTAGTTATGTGGAAAATGTCCTTGGTAGTATGATAGAGATTGCATTGAACATGCAGATTGTGTTGGGTAGTATAGCCATTTTGACAATATTGATTCTTCCAATAACAAGGCATGGTATATCTTTCCTTCTGTTTGTATTATCTTTAAATTCTTTCATCAGCATCTTATAGTTTTCAGAGTATAGATTTTTTTCCTCTTTAGGTAGGTTTATTCCTAGGTATTTAATTATTTTTTATGTGATGGTAAATGGGATGGTTCCCTGATTTCTCTTTCTGATTGTTCATTGTTAGTATATAGAAATACAATTATTTCTGTGTATTAATTTTGTATCCTGCAATTTTACCAAAGTCATTGATGAGTTCTAACAGTTTTCTGGTGCTTTCTTTAGGGTTTTCTAGGTATAGTAGCATGTCATCTGCAAACAGTGACAGTTTTACTTCTTTACTTCTTTTTCTTTTTGGATTCCTTTTATTTATTTTTCTTCTCTGATTACTATGACTAGGATTTCCAAAACTATGTTTAATAATAGTGGTGAAGTAGTGACATTCTCATCTTTTTCCTGATGGAAATGTTTTCAATTTTTTACCATTGAGAATGAGGCTAGCTGTGGGTTTTTCATATATGGTTTTTATTATGTTGAGGTATGTTCCCTCTATGCCCACTCTCTGGGGAGCTTTTAAGAATGGGTGTTGAATTTTGTCAAAAGCCTTTACTGCATATATTGAGAGGCCCATTTTTTTTTCATTTTGTTGATGTGGTGTATCACATTGATTTGCAAATACTGAATAATCCTTGCATCCCTGGG
Organism: Sus scrofa; assembly: GCF_054392235.1. Classification (NCBI taxonomy): domain Eukaryota; kingdom Metazoa; phylum Chordata; class Mammalia; order Artiodactyla; family Suidae; genus Sus; species Sus scrofa. The sequence continues at coordinate 31,998,798 of NC_139393.1, forward strand.
ATAAATCCCACTTGACTATGGTGTATGATATTTTTAATATATTTGGATTTGGATTGCTAGTATTTTGTTGAGGATTTTTGCATATGTTCATCACTGATGTTAGTCTGTAATTTTCTTTTTTTGTGGTAGCCTTGTCTGGTTTTTGTATCAGGGTGATGGGAGCCTCATAGAATGACCTTGGAAATCTTCCTTCCTCTGCTATTTTTTGAAAGAGTTTTCAGAAGAATAGATATTAACTCTTCTCTGAATGTTTGGTAGAATTTTCCTGAGTAGCCATTGGGTCCTAGACTTTTGCTTTTTGAAATATTTTTAATCACATTTTCAATTTTGATACTTGTGTTTGGTCACCTCATATTTTCAATTTCTTCCTGGTGGGGGACTTTAACACACCCACATACATCAAGGGGCAGATGATCCAGACAGAGAATCAACAAGCAAACACAGTCCTTGAATGACACCCTAGGCCAGATAGATTTAACTGATATTTATGGAACTTTGTATCCCAAAGCAGTAGAATATATATTCTTCTCAATTTCAGATGCAACATTCCCCAAGATTTAGCACATCTTGGGGCACATATCAAGCATTGGTAAATTTAAAAACGTTGAAATTATCCCATGCATTTTCTCTGACAACAATGCTATGAGACTAGAAATCAACTAAAAGAAAAAAAAAAAAAAGCAAAAACCACAAACTCCTGGAAGGTAAACAATTTGTTATGGAAAAACCAATTGATCATTGAAGAAATCAATGAGGAAATCAAAAGATATTAGAGGTAAATGGCAATGAAGATACAACAACCCAAAACCAATGAGATGCAGCAAAAGCAGTTCTGAGAGGAAAGTTTATAGCAATATAATCTTATCTTAGGAAAGAAGAAAAAGCTCAAATAAAAACCTAACTTTACGCTTAAAATAACTAGAGAAGGACGAACAGGCAATATCCAAATAAATAATAAAAATAAGAGCAGAAATAAATGGAATAGAGAAAAAGAAAACAATAGAGGAGTTCCCGTCGTGGCGCAGTGGTTAACGAATCCGACTAGGAACCATGAGGTTGCGGGTTCGGTCCCTGCCCTTGCTCAGTGGGTTAACGATCTGGCGTTGCCGTGAGCTGTGGTGTAGGTTGCAGACTCGGCTCGGATCCCACGTTGCTGTGGCTCTGGCGTAGGCCAGTGGCTACAGCTCCGATTCAACCCCTAGCCTGGGAACCTCCATATGCCGCGGGAGCGGCCCAAAGAAATTAGCAAAAAGACAAAAAAAAAAAAAAAAAAAAAAAAAAAAAAAAAAAAAAAAAAGAAAACAATAGAGAAGATCAATGAAACCAAAAGTTGATTCTTTGAAAGGATCAACAAAATTGATAAACCCTTTGCCAAATTCATCAAGAAAAACAGGGCTATTTTAGAGATTAAGCCCTTGTCTTTCATCATTTGAAAATATGTTCTCCCATTCTGTAAGTTGTTTTTTGTTTGTTTTCTTTTTGGTTTCCTTAGCTGGGCAAAAGATTTTCCATTTTATTAGGTCCCATTGGTTTACTGTTGCTCTTATTTCTGTTGCTTTGGGAGACTGACCTGAGAAACTATTCATAAGGGTGATGTGAGAGAATGTTTTGCCTCTGTTCTCTTCCAGGAGTTGGATGGTGTCTTGTCTTATATTTAAGTCTTTCAGCCATTTTGAGTTCATTTTGGTGCATGGTGTGTGGGTGTGTTCTAATTTCATTGCTTTGCAGGCAGCTGTCCAGGTTTCCCAGTAATGCTTGCTGAATAGACTGTCTTTTTCCCATTTTATGTTGTTGCCTCCTTTGTCCAAGTTTAATTGACCATAGGTGTCTGGAGCAAAAAAGCCAACAACCCCATGGAAAAAAGGGCAAAGGACCTGAATAGATATTTTTCCAAGGAAGAGATACAAATGGCTGACAAGCACATGAAAAAAAAATGCTCAACATCCCTGATTATTAGAGAAATGCAAATCAAAACTACCATGAGATACCTACCACCTCACACAAGTCAGGATGGCCATCATTCATAAGTCCACAAATAACAAGTGCTGGAGAGGGTGTGGAGAAAAGGGAACCTTCCTGCACTGTTGGTGGGAATGTAAGCTGGTACAACCACTATTGATATCAGTATGGAGGTACCTTAGAAATCTATACATAGAACTAACATATGACCCAGCAATTTCACTCTTGGGCATCTATCCGGACAAAACTTTGCTTGATAAAGACACATGCACCTGCATGTTCACTGCAGCACTATTCACAATAGCCAAGACATGGAAACAGCCAAAATGTCCCTGACAGATGATTGGATTAGGAAGATGTGGTATATATACACAATGGAATACTACTCAGCCATAAAAAATGAAATAATGCCATTTGCAGCAACATGGATGGAACTAGAGACTCTCATACTGAGTGAAGTAATCAGAAAGAGAAATACAAATACCATATGATTTCACTTATATCTGGAATCTTATATATTGCACAAAAGAACCTTTCTACAGAAAAGAAAATCATGGACTTGGAGAATACACTTGTGGTTGCCAAGGTGGAGGGGGAGGGAGTGGGATGGATGGAGTGCTTGGGGTCAATAGATGCAGACTATTTCCTTTAGAATGGATTAGCAATGAGGTCCTGGTGTGTAGCACTGGGTACTATGTCTGTTCACTTATGATGGAGAATAATAATGTGAGAGAAAAGAGGTATTTATGTATGTATAACTGGGTCCCCATGCTGTGCAGTAGAAAATTGACAGAATACTCTAAAGAAGCTATAATGGAAAAAAATAAAAAGAATTATATAAAAAATATGATAATAAAAAGAAAAAAAGAAAAAACATGGAGAGGGCTCAAATCAATTAATTAGAAATGAAAAATGAGAAATTACAACTGACTCCACAGAAATAGAAAGGATCATGAGACTACTAATAAGCAACCATATGCCAATAAAAGGGACAGCCTTGAATAAGTGAACAGATTCTTACAAAGGTACAACCTACCAAGACTAAACCAGTACTATATTCTTGTTGACATTTTCCATGATTCTTTCCAAATGACTACTCATTCTTTAAAAATCATACAAATTTTTAGAATGTGCTACATTATGTCATATTTTTATTTAATATCACTTAATAGTGTCTCAATTTGCCAATCACATTTTACGTTTCCAAATGGTAGCTCTAAGGACAGAGCCAATACTCATCAAAGTTCTTAACATCTCGCAACTGCTAGGATCAGTATTAGATGCTAATATATATTTTTGAGCAATGACACACTAATTTTGTGTGATTAATATAAACATTTACACATAGCGGTGTGTAATCCTTCCTGTCTTTAAAATTCATTCAAGGAATGGAAAGTAATTGAAAGGAAAAGGAACATTTCAGAGGTTGTTCTATGCTAAACCAATGTTTTTCCCTTTTAAAATTAATTGATAATCACCTTTTGACTAGTACATTTAAAATATAAGTAGATTCATTTAGTGTATAATATAAAACATGAGCTCATACTGTAGACACCTTATTTCACTTTATCATCTAGATATTTTATGCAATCTTGGTTACTAATGAATATTATTGTTGTAATATAGTACAAAGGAATTATAAAATTTAGCAATGTCTGACGCGCTATTTCTAAAACTCAGCATCATCTCCGATAAGGCATGATTTTTTATTGTTTCACCAGTTTCCTTATACTTTAATATGGTAGACTATATTATCATAAATTACATTAATGGGGGTTCCAAAGATTGCTGAAGAGTGGGGGGACGCACTCGTCCTCTCCCACAAACACAACAAAAAACATATCTACACATAAAATGACCTGCACAGAACGACAACTGAATGCTGGCAGAAGAATTTAAACCTCCAAAAATGGCAAGAATCTCTTGACATAACTGGGTAAGATAAAAGAGGGGAGAGAGAGAAGAGGATCAGGACTGGACTGGCACTCCCAAGAGGGAGCTGTGAAGGAGAAAGGGAACACACACCCCAGAAAGTCACCTAACTGATGGAAAGATCAACTGAATGAGGGGGATCTCCAGACTCAGAGAAAAGCGGAGCAGGAGGTCTGAGATCTAAAAAGCAGAGTGAGAGCCACACACAGATCATCTGAACCACTGGCACAGATACCAAAAACCAAGACGCTCAGGTGGGGGCTGGGAACTAAGACCTAGGCCCTGGATGTTAGTCCCTGGGAGCAGGCCGAGGTTGATGATGTGGAGACAGCCTAAGGGATTAGGAAGTGGTGCGTAGTGGGTGGAGGGAGCAATATGCTAAGGGCTGGGGAGTGGAAAGCCGCAACAAAGGGAACCCAGGAGAAGGTCTGGACTCACAGGAGAGACAAGGTGCCAGTGTTGGGGAGGGGAGAGGAGGAGGGGCAGGCCACCACACAATACACCTTATGCCCCAGCATGAGTGTTTGCCCACCAACTAGCAGAGAGCAGAACTTCCCAGCGCATCCCCCTCCCCTACTCCGCATGTGCCTGGCCAGAAGCTTCCTGCCATCCTAGTGGACTGACCTCACCACGCTGAGGAAGCCATCCAACACTGTGGCTTTCCCTGGCTGGCTTGCCCACACACAGGATGTGCCCCATTCCTGTGGAGTAAGCTGCACATCACCACTCGCGCTTGGGAAGAGCTCTGTGGTGCAGGAGCACCAGGGTAAGCCCTGCCAGCCACGGGAAGTGTGCCTACACCACAGCGCACACCTGCTAGTCCCACCCACACTCAGGAAGCACTCCTTTGCCTAAGTCCGCCTACACCCCAATAAACACCTGCCAGTCCCACCAAACCTTGGGAAGTGCTCCTTTGCCTCCGAGCAATCCCCTTAGCCCCGACGGCCAACCGGAAGTGCTGCACTTCTGCCAAGAAAATCTCCCAGCACCAATACCCTTTAAAATCACACCACAAAAAAGCAAATGCCTGGAAATACACCTGACCAAGGAGGTAAAGGACTTATATGCCGAGAACTATAAAACATTAATCAAGGAAATTCAAGAAGATGTAAAGAAATGGAAAGATATTCCATGCTACTGGGTTGGAAACATTAATATTGTAAAAATGGCCATACTACCCAAAGCAATCTACATATTCAATGCAATCCCGATCAAATGACCTATGACATTTTTCACAGAACTGAAACAAACAATCCAAAAATGTATATGGAACCACAAAAGACCCAGAATCACCAAAGCAATCCTGAGAAACAAAAACCAAGCAGGACGCATAACTCTCCCAGACCTCAGGCAACATTACAAAGCCACAGTCATCAAGACAGTGTGGTACTGGTAGCAAAAACAGATAGACCAACCAATGGAACAGAATACAGAACCCAGAAATAAGCCCAGACACCTCAGGTCAATTAATCTTGGACAAAGGAGGCAAGAACATAAAATGGGGAAAAAGACAGTCTACTCAGCAAGCATTGCTGGGAAACCTGGACGGCTGCATGCAAATCAATAAAACCAGAACACACCCACACACCATACACCAAAATGGACACAAAATGGCTGAAAGACTTAAATATAAGACAAGACACCATCCAACTCCTGGAAGAGAACAGAGGCAAAACATTCTCTCACATCAACCTTATGAATAGTTTCTCAGGTCAGTCTCTCAAAGCAACAGACATAAGAGCAACACTAAACCCATGGGACCTAATCAAACTGACAAGCTTTTGCCCAACAAAGGAAACCAAAGAGAAAACAAAAAGACAACTTACAGAATGGGAGAAAATGATTTCAAATGATGCAGCTGACGAGGGCTTAATCTCCAGAATATACAAGCAACTTATTCAACCCAACAGCAAAAAAGCCAACAACCCTACTGAAAAATGGGCGAAAGACCTGAATAGACATTTTTACAAGGAGGAGATACAAATGGTTAACAAGCACATGAAAAAATGCTCAACATCCCCGATTATTAGAGAAATGCAAATCAAAACTCCCATGAGATACCACCTCACACCAGTCAGGATGGCCATCATTCATAAGTCCACAAATAACAAATGCTGGAAGGGGTGTGGAGAAAAAGGGATCCCTCCTGCACTGTTGGTGGGAATATAAGCTGGTACCACCACTGTGGAGATCAGTATGGAGGTACCTTAGAAATCTATACATAGAACTACCATTTGACCTAGCAATACCACTCTTGGGCATATATCTGGATAAAACATTCCCTAAAAAAGACACATGCACCTGCATATATATTGCAGCTCTATTCACAATAGCCAAGAGCTGGAAACCACCCAAATGTCCATTAGCAGACAACTGGATTAGGTAAAATTTGTGTGTATCTATATAGATAGATAGATAGATAGATAGATAGACCAAAGCAATCCTGAGAAACAAAAACCAAGCAGGAGGCCTAACTCTCTCAGACCTCAGGCAATATTACAAAGCCACAGTGTATCTATCTATCTATATAGATAGATAGATAGATAGATAGATAGATAGATAGATAGACACACACACAATGGAATACTACTCGTCCATAATAAAGAACGACATAATGCCATTTGCAGCAGCATGGATTGAACTGGACTCTAATACTGAGTGACATAAGTCAGAAAGAGAAAAGACAAATACCATGTGATATCACTCATATCTGGAATCTAATATAAGGCACAAATGAACCTTTCCACAGAAAAGAAAATCACGGACTTGGAGAATAGACTTGTGGCTGCCTGGGGTGAGGGAGAGGGAATGGGATGGATGGGGAGCTTGGGGTTAACGGATGCAAACTATTGCTTTTGAAATGGACTAACAATGACATCCTTCTGTGTAGCACTGAGAACAATGTCTAGATACTTACAAGGCAGCATGACAATGGGAGAAAAAATTATGTACACATGTATGTGTAACTGGGTCCCCATGCTGTACAGTGGGAAATAAAATTGTGTTGGGGAAATAACAATAAAATATAAATTTAAATAAATAAATAAATAAATTACATTAAAATCTAATGTCCACTTGTATCTGACTTGAAGCAAGAAGGAGGATATCACAAGAAAAATGTGTAAAGAAATTATTACTATCTGTATAACACAGGGAACTATATCTAGTCATTTGTGATGGTACATGATTGAGGATAATGTGAGAAAAAGAATGTGTATATATATATATGTATGACTTGGTCACTTTGCTGTACAGCAGAAATTGAGAGAACATTGTAAATCAACTATAATTAAAAAAAATAAAAATCTTACAAAAAATAAAATTGAGAAAACAAAAAAAATTAAAAAATAAAATATAGAAGTTATTGTTAGGTGTTTTCTCCATTTCTACTCTACAATTTTCTTATTCTTGCAAATTACCCATTAATCTAGATCCCAAGAAAGAATATTAGGTATATGATTTCCTCTTTGTTGACTTCTTAAAAATATATTTTACTTTTAGAGCAGTTTTATATTCATAGCAAAATTGAGTGGAAATCACAGAGATATTCCATATATTCCTTGCCCTCACACTTGTATCATTTCCCTATTGTCAACATTCTCCATCAGAGTGCTACAATGGCTATATTTTATGAAACTACATTAATACATATTATTACCTAACATCCATAGTTTATAACTTTTCACTTTGGTCATTCTTTGTGTTTGGACAAATGTAAAAGAACATGTATCTCCCATTAGAGTACCAGGTAAAATAAATTCACTTACCTAACAACTCTCTGTGTTCTACATATTCATTCTATCCTTCTCCCCAGCCTATGGCAGCCACTGCTTTTTATTGTTCCCATACTTTGCTTTTCCAGGAATGTCACAGAATTGGACTCATACCATATGTATTCTTTTCAGATTGGCTTTTTCACTTAGTAATATGAATTTAAGCTTTCTACAAGACTTAAAATGGCTTTATAGTTAATTTGCTTTTCTACCAAAAATACCCCATTCTCTGGATGTACTAAAGTTTATTTATCCATTCACCTACTGAAGGACATCTTGGTTGCTTCCAAGTTTTGACAACTTTAAATAAAGCTGCCATAAACATCAATGTATAGATTTTTCTGTGAACATAAGTTTTCAAATATTTTGAGTGATTATCAAGGAATAAAATTCCTAGATCGTACATACAGTAAAATGATGCTTAATTTTATAGATTAAAAAAATGAAACCACAATTCAAAAATCTCAATGTTATAGATGGTTAGAACAAATAGTATGGGGTTGGAAAAAAAAAAGTCAAAACCTCAGTTTTACGTAGAGATTAAAAAATTACATAAAATGATTGTTTGTAACTCAATGGTAACCTCCCAGACTGGAAGCAACAATTTTTAAACATAAAAATGTAAAATTCATAAAATTTGGGATAACTAATCATTGCATGGTAGTCAACAGACCCTTGAGAATGTAAAAGAATTACGATTTTTATAACAAATTTTTCTTGTACTGATCAGTTTAATTAAGTTCCTACTATAAATATTTTTCCATTGTTATACTGAAGTCTTAGACTCTATTATTTCTTTTCATTCACCTTTGGAATTGCCACTGCTTGAAAACACTGTGAGTGGACTAGACTCTGAGTTTGGGGTTAGTAGATGCAAACTATTACATTTAGGATGGATAAACTATAAGGTCCTACTATGTAACACAGGGTACTATATCCAGTCTCCTGGAATAGACCTTGATAGAGAATAATACATAAAAAAATGAAGTGACTCAGTCACTTTGCCATACAGCAGAAATTGCCACAGTATTGTAAATCAACTATAATTTAATTGTCATGACATTGTTAATCAACTACAGGTGATAACCTATGTGGGGAAATAATCTAAAAAAAGTACATATGAGTATATATACAACTAAATAATATTGTTGTACAGCAGAAATGATCACGACATTGTAAATCAGCTATAATTCAATAAAAGTTAAAAAAAAAAAAAAAACTACTGCAGGAGTTACCATTGTGGCACAGCAGAAACAAATCCAACTAGGAACAGTGAGGTTGCAGGTTTGGCCTTGCCCAGTGGGTTAAGGATCTGGCATTGCTGTGAGTTGATGCATAGTTCACAGACATGGCTCCGATCTGGCATTGCTGTGGCTCTGTCATAGACTGGTGGCAACAGCTCCAATTGGACCCCTAGCCTGGGAACCTCCATATGCCTCGGGTTTGGCCCTCAAAAGATGAAAAAGATGAAAAACTACTGCAGCAGTTCCCTGCCAGCATAGTTGTTAAGGACTCTCACTGTCACTGCTATGGCTAGGGTTACTGTTGTGGCTTGGGTTTGATCCCTGATCCAGGAACTTCCTCATGCCACATGGGTGGCCAAAAAATAAAGTAAAATAAAAATAAAATAATATAAAATAAAATAAAATAAAATAAAAATTCTATGCAATTCATTAAAGAGACAATTTAAAAAATGTTTCTCTTGTGCATAGACCACTGTTGGACTACAGTTTCCAAAAATTGTATTCTAGAGAACAAGAATTTTAAGGATTTTGTAAGATACATAAGGTTTTAAATTAACTTGTATTACATGTGTCCATCATTATAAATATATGTTTAATGTTAAATATTCTGGAAACATTGCAGTTTTAACAAAGATTTATGTTTCTCAAACTTACCTGTGTACAAACCATTTTTATAATTAATACCAAATAACCATAGATTAATCTTTTAGAAACAAACATAAACATATAAATTTATATTTTCCAGTTTCCAAATTAAATACACCATATAATTTTATTTTATTTTTTAATTTTATAGAAGTAGAGTTTATTTATGATATTGTGTTAATTTCAGTTATATGTACATTCTTTTTCATACTCTTTTCCATTATGGTTTATCACAGGATATTGAATATAGTTCCCTGTGCTATACAGTATGACTATGTTGTTAATCCATTGTACATGATAGCTTGTCATCTGCTAATCCCAGGATTCCAAAATTTCCCTCCTCCACTTCCTCTATCCTTTGTCAACCACAAATCAGATATTCTCTATGTCTGTGTACCTGTTTTTGTTTCAAAGGTATATTCGTCATTTTTTAGATTCCACACATGTGATATCATAAGGTATTTGTCTTTCTCTTCCTGAATTTCTTTGCTTAATATGATAATCTCTAGGTCCATCCATGTTGCTGCAAATGACATTCTTTCATTTTTTATGTCTTAGTAATATTCCATTGTATTTATATACCACATTTATTTTATCCAGTCTGCTATTGATGGACATTTAGGTTGTTTCCATGTCTTGCTATTGTGACTAGTGCTGCTATGAAAATAGGGGTGCATGTGTCTTTTTAAATTACAGGGTTTTTTTTGAGTATATACCTAGGAAAGGAATTGCTGGATCATTCTATTTTTAATTTTTAATCAGCTTCCATATTGTTTGCCATAGAGGGTGCATCAGTTTACATTCCAGTCAACAGTGTAAGATGATTTCCTTTTCTTCAAACCCTCTCCAACATTTATTATTTGTAGACTTTTTAATGATGACCATTCTGACAGATGTAAGGTGGTACCTCACTGTATTTTTGATTTGTATTTCTCTAAAACTGGCATTTTTTCATATGTCTATTGGCCATCTTGCATGTCCTCTTTGAAGAAATACCTATTTAGGCCTCTGGTTAATTTTTCAATTTTTTTTGTTGTTATTGAGTTGTATGAGCTATTTGTATATTTTGGAAATTAAGTCTTTGTCACTCATATCATTTACAGATTTACAATTTTAGATTTAAATTAGTATAATGATTTTTTTAAGGATTTTAAAAATATTTAGACTTGTTTACACCTATATTTAATGACGTCAAGTAGGATCTCCTAGTTACATTTTGCTCATTTGTTTCCTTCCTTCAACTCACTCTGCTTCTTTGTTTTCCAAAGTAGTCTTTATATAAACTCTGACCAATGCTTCCAATTTGTTGCTCACAGCAAAATGAACAATGGGAAGAGAAAATCAAATAGCTCAGTTTAACTGAGATAACCTTTACTCTTATGAAGAAAATCCATTCTGATTAACATTATCAGCTTTTCCTTATTCTCAGATGTAAGAATATGAAGTTTGCTATAGCTATCCAACTCATCAATTTTTAATTTGTTTTAAGCATTTACAGTGTTGTGCCAATTCCGGCTGTACAACCTAGTCACCCAGTTATACATATACAGTCTTTTTTTCCCTACTACTTTCCATCATGTTCTATTTCAAGAGATTGGATATAGTTCTCTCTGCTATACAGTAGGACCTCATTGCTTATCCATTCTAAATGTAATAACTTGCATCTACCAATCCTCAAATCCTAGTCTATCCCACTCCCTTCCCCCTACCCAATCACAAGACTTTTCACTTTTCTTACCATCATGTACTCATGAATTTCACTCAATTTAATTCATTTTTAAGATATTTTCATAAGTTGCCTTACCCACCTTTGTAATATTTAAATCAGTTGACTATGTGATATTTGATCATCTACTGTATGTTTCCCTTTAGGCGAAAGAGTTACTAATGTAGGTGGTGAAAATAACTTTACGTATTCACCAACAAAAGCACAATATAAAATAGTCAGCAGACTAGAACAAAATTAGTGAAATAAAAAGTAGAATCACAGACAAAATAATTTTTTTTAATTTCTTAGGAAGAGGAGAGTGAATGTTGATTGGTAAAATAATAAACAATACCAAATTACTAAATCACCCTCAACAAAAATGATATAGCTTATACATAATTAAATTGATTAGTGATTCAAAGGCAGAAGCAATAGCAAAACTCAGGCCAAGTACTCTTCCCCAAGAGAGATATGACAATGTCAATACAGTTCCCCAACTGTAATTTTTTCTGACATTTGGAAATGTTCAGCTGTAGATTTGAGATGTGATTATAAGCAATGTATGTGGATCATGCTCATAGAGAGGGACTTGTGTTATGAAAAATCTCCTTTTTATATCCTATTAACTACATAATTCATGTGACATTTTCCAGTGGTCCATGCCTCATAAATCTATGAACTGTAGGTTCCTTTACATTATACAGAGACCAGGTCTATTCTGATAAAAAGCATTTTAAAGGCAAGAATTCTCCATTATCTTTCTGCAGTAAATAATACATGCGTCTTACAAAGAATTTTGAATGGGTCATCTCTTTCTTTCCCAAGTATTCCAGAAAAGAGAGAAAATAATTTACAAACCTATGGTTAATCTGATATTTACAGCTGATGTAATTGCATATTCATGGAAGAAAATGGTATAACCTCATATGTTACTTAGCTATGGCCAGGATTATATCTCTAGGTCCAGTTCACCACCTCAAAACTATCTTGTTCCTAACAGCTTTTCCCAACTGCTAAAAAGTCCCACAAACAGAAAGATTTATTCTTCCTTTTTGTTTTTATCATACAACAATACCAAATTATTTGCTAATAAATGGAATAATATAAACGAAAATAGCATACAAAATAAGCAACACCAAAAACACAGATTAAAATAGGCAACACTGATTTTGTAGTTTAGAGGGATCATTATTCATCTTAATAGAATGCATTTACAAAATCATTTGAGAAACGTATTTGATTGTTTTCTCTTGTAGTTTTCCCAGATGTTACTCCTGAAATTCAAAAAGATTTTCTGATAAATGTGAGGCAATCCTGGGTATGCTATAAATATAATACATCAGCAGCCTGTAGAAATAAAGCTACCAAGACTTGAATGATATTAAACAATTTGGCAGCTATTTATAATTAAATCAATATCACTCATTTTGGAAGCACATCTTTGTCAATCAATTTCCTTGAGGTGGCTGCCCTAATATTCATCAGTTCCTGATTGCTGACATCTGAAATATGCAGGAATCATGAGTTAAAGGCCAAGCCATTTTGAAGATGTGTTAGATCTATTACCATTAAATCACAGATTACCTACTAGTGCTATAAACTCATCTAAGTTTTTCCACTTGTAGTTCATGCATCTGTATTCCAATGATATGATAACTGTTGATCAGTTTGTACTTGTCTACTATGTTTTGTTTTTATGTCTGTTTGTTTTTACCACAATACCAATAAATGTTAAATTCACAAAAAATGCTGTTAAAATTCATTGATAGCTGCATGGTGTTATGTCAATTCATAAAAGTCTAACAATGTTTAATAACATAGGTAAGATACATTAAAAATCACTGAGGAAAAACATATGTATAATGGTTATATTTTGAGGTCAGTTTTATTTTGTTTTGCTTTGTCTTTTTAGGGCCTCACTCATGGCATATGGAGGTTTCCAGGCTAAGGGTTGAATCTGAGCTGTAGTTGTTGCCCTACACCACAGCCACAGCAGAACTGTGGATCCAAGCCACGACTGTGACCTACAAAACAGCTCATGGCAACACCAGATCCTTAACCCACTGAGCAAGGCCAGGGATCAAAACTGTGTCCTCATGGATGCTAGTCAGATTCATTTCTGCTGAACAATGATGGGAATTCTGAGATCAGTTACTAAACATTAATTAGGTTTTATGACATTGAAATCCATAATTAACATTAATTAGACTGTAGGACATTTATATCCAGTTGTATCCATAATACAACTTGTGTTATAACAACTTGCCTAATGATAATTTTATCATCCATTCAGGGTTATTTCTTGAAAAAAATATACACATACACATTCATACAGATGAAAAATAGTTTAACATTTGAGTATTTGAAATTTAGGGAAATTATACAGCTAGCAAACAATGAAAAATATTATCAACCCATATTCAGTTTAGGATATGCACACATATAGGGTACATTGAAGTAGTTGAAGAAAGTATTAAAATTCCTATAAACAATTATTTCTCATATATTTTAGATATTTTTATAATTTTTAATGTATATAATACATATATATAGTGGTAGTACAAATATGCAATTTATCCATAAATTGAATATGTAGATATTTTATTTAGAAATAAATTAGAACATTTAAGAAATGCCTTGGGAATGTTTTTTAACAGAAAATACAAAGAATCAAAAGTTGTATAGTTACATGGGTAAAGAACATAATTCTATAGTTTTCAAACAAATCAGTCCTATCAAATATTTTTCATTTATGTGTATCCTAAAATATTATGGTAAAATTTCCTATGCAACATGACTCAATATCTGCCATTGAGCCAATAACTGGCCCCCAGTTCTTTCTTAACAGTCACTCTTGATTGTTTATTTTCATAATCAAAAAAAAGTCAGATGTGATTAATTCAAAGGTAAGTTAAATAATATAATTTTTGTTGAAAAATTTGTCCTATATATATCAAACAAATCATATAAAGAAAAATAATTAGAATATAAACATTTAGTCTTTCAGTTGAATTTTTCTATTTTAAGTCTGATAACACATTTAAAGAAATCATGAGCTCTTAAATAAAAGATACATGTCATTGAGATATTTCAAGCTTAATAAGAAACATACATGTTTACATGTGTGTGTGTAGGGGGACGTGTATCTACAGAGAAAAAGAGAAAATTCAAGAAACAATCAAAGTGTTTGTAATATTTATGAGTCGGATGACAAAAAACTATCAGCTCTTAATGGTACTTGATTTCTATGGTATACCTGAATGGAAATAATTTAATAAAAATGACATAGAATATATCAATCTACAGTACTTTATCAGATTAAGATTTGTGATTATTCTAATTTTGAAATTTTAAACTGTGACATGAAGGAGAAAATTTTCAATATTCCTAAATTTTTCCTATTACAGTTTCTCCATTTGAACTGGGGAATGGGTTGTTTATCAAGTACTTAACTTTAACCATTAACTTGAAAAGCATCACAGTTAAGTGTTGTGATCTATAGGATATTGAGGGAAGAGAATGGTGTGAAAGATACATTTTCCATTTCTTTTTTTTTCCATTTCTTTCATAACTAATAATATTGGCTGCAATATATGGATCACTTCTGATGATTTGAGTATTATTTTCTGTATATTTCATATAGTCTTCATTACAAAATTATGAGGTGGTAGTTTCTCCATTGTACAGACTGAGAAAGTAAGGTTTTGAAGGAGTTTAATTACTTTCCTCAGTTCACACAGCTTTAAGAGGCTAGAGCATAATTAGAAAGGGTATCTAGATCTATCTAGTTTCCAGCTACCACATTCTACAGACTAGTGCTTTGCTCGGACAGCCTATTTTGTTTCTTTTTCTGGTGAGAAAGTCAAAGCAGAAATCTCAAGAGACGGTTCTAGAGCTGTACTAGGTTTCTTTTTTCTTTGATACCCACCTTGATCATTATTACTCCTACTTCACAGAGCAGCTTTTTAAAACATGGTATTTTAAACCATTCTTAAAATGAAGAAAAAAAATAACCAGAAATAGAGAAATTTAGGAGTTCCCATAATGGCTCAGTGGAAACAAATCTGACTAGTATCCATGAGGATGCAGTTTTAATCCCTGGCCTCACTCAGTGGGTTGAGGATCCAGCATTGCCTTGAGCTGTGGTATAGGTCACACATAAGGCTTGGATCTGGAGTTGTGGCTGTGGTGTAGGCCGGCAGCTACATCTCTGATTTGACCCCTAGCCTAGGAACCTCCATATACCGTGGGTTCTGCCCTAAAAAGACAGAAGACAAAAGAAAAAAAAATTCAAACCTTCACTTATGCTACCAAAATTCTGTTTTCCCTCTCTTGGCATAATTCTCTGATTTCTATACCCTCAATTTAAACTTGAGGTTTCTAATGTGCCTAGAAGAGAGATAGGAAGGTGAGGGAAATTCTTCTTTGACCATTTGCACGCCAAGCTAGGAGAGTAAAATCTCCTAGAGAGTCAAGTCCAAGTCTGTGGATATCAGTTACCTGTGGGATACTTCTGCCCACATCATTGAGAGTTTGTGCCAGTGTTTCTATTCACTTGGGAATTTGTGTCGAGAAATAAGGATCATGCTGTTATACTTCATGTAAATGAGGAACAATGCCCTGAATTGTATGTCAAAAAAATATTTCAAATTTTATACTATACTTATGATAATAATGAAGTTCTACAAAATCCATCTTGACAGTTTGGGTAGTTACATAGATAAGCCAACAATCAATACATTTAATTTAGAATATAGTACTTGTGAACAAATTTAAATTGACAGCTTAGAAATTTTGGATCCTCCATTCTAGAAACATAGTGAAAGCAAATGTAATGGCAATATAGTTTCCCAACTCACCACTTTAACCCTAACCTGTGTATAATACCTGTGTTCAGTGGTCATTTGTCTCCTAGCTGTGACTGCCAAAAGACTTGCTGGTTAGTGTCAATCACATAGGTAGGTTGGGAATGTGGGCATCTGACCAGGAAGAAGAGTATCAATATCATTAACACATGTTGTATGAAAATAAGAGTTCACAAAAGTTATTAATAAATTTATCCCAGGAGTTCCCATTATGGCCTGGTGGATAAAGGACCTGATATAGTGTCTGTGAGGATGCAGATTTGACCACCGGCCTTGCCCAGTGGGTTAAGGATCTGGTATTGCCACAAGCTGCAGTAAAGTTCTCAGATGCAGCTTTGATCCAGTGTGGTTGTGGCTGTGGCTGTGGCATAGGCCAATAGCTGCAGCTTGAAATCAACCCCTAGCCTGGGAATTTCCATTTGCTACAGATGTAACCAAAAAAGAAAAAAAAAAAAAGTAAGGTTTATCCTAAAACACAATCTCATAATATTCCCTTGTCTCCATAAAATTCAGACTACATCAATTAATTTCATCAAAAGTAAGGTATGTGCACATGATATCCTGAAAATCTATTATCTAATCTGTAGTACAGATCTTCATCTTTCTGGCCATTTCTAAATGATCTCATGCATCTCAATGACTACTACCTTGGAAAAATCAGCTACTGGAAGACAATTTTCTGACTATATTTTTCCATGGTGTCTTCTTTATATGGTATGAAAATTACACAGGGGATTCAAAATGGGTTTATGGGAAACAAACACCTTCACAGTTAGTCTAAGGAGAGGCGATCCTTTTCCAAGAGACATGCAGGTAATTTATAGTTAAATATTTTCCTTTGATCTCTTTATCTTCACATCACATTTTTTACTTGGAGTTAATTTGATTAAGTGCACACCAAGAGGGAATTCAAGAAAAAAAGAAGTATTTTCTTTGGGCAGACAGCCAGGAACACAGCAGCAGAAACTTTTTTTTTAAATTAGTTGAGCCACTAGTGATATGCTTGACTTGAAATTAGAGATAGACTCTGGGGCACTTAAGAATCTCAAATAGAGATTCTGGCCCATGGTTAGATTGTGCATTTTTACCATTTGTATATCCAGAAAATCCCTGTTTTATAAAGTTAGTGAAAATTCTGCTTTTGTGAATGTGCACCAAAGAGGAAATATAAAACACTGAATCATGGGAATTTCTGTATATGCTTTTTAAAATATTTGAGATTATTTCAATGCCAACATACTGCTGAATACATTATCAAGCATAAGAATCTTGAAATAAAGATATCTATAAACATAGAAAAATATAAAGATAATTGTGAAAACAATTCTGATCCTGCTTCTTATTATGTCTGGAGTTTCTCAAGTAATGTACCTATTTATCATAGGTACTTAGTTTTACTTGAAACTTATACTATTTCCTAAACCACTTTTTAATATCATTCTCTATGTATCTTCCTACCAGTTCCTATATAACTTCATTGAACATTTAATATACAATTATATAGAGAAAATACAGAATGCAAATAGTAAGTTCTAAATAATACCAAACATATAAATTTAAGGGAAATTTTAAAAACTGGTGCTCTATTTTATGTTCATATCTTTAACGTGATTTTTAAAGATGAGAGCTAAGTCAGTTAAACAAATGTGCTACCCTGTGCTGATATGTATTGAAGCCTTAATGTCAGTTAAATATAATTTTGATATTTGATTTCTTTAGTCTTGGGAGACTGGGAATAAGGCTAAAAATGCATGGTATTTATTTAAGAGCTAAGATAAGGTTTTGTAAAGCCAACTCAGTACTTCTAGGAAAATCAAAATTCTCTCTTAAAATAAACCTCAGTCAGAATACTACTTGGTTTGAGTATACCAGAGACTTATTTACAATGTGTGAAAACAGGATGATCTTAGAAGGTTAAACAGAGTGAAAACCTTTGGGAAGCTTGGATTAAGCCTGTTAAAGCATACCAAAGAAGAAATGCCTAGGCCATAACAATCATTCAAGGGACTAAAAAATCCAATCGGTTATTTTATTTTATTTAGGCCATAGCAATCGTCCCAGGGACTAAAAAATCCAATCAGTTATTTTATTTTATTTTAAGTCTTTCCTTTTACAGCCATATCCATAGCATACGGAAATTCCCAGGCCAGGGATCAAACACGAGGCTCAGCTATGACCTATGCCATAGCTGAACAACACCAGATCCTTAACCTGCTACACCACAGGAGGAACTCCCACCAATCAGTTATATCAGAAACAACGAAAGCAAAATGCTGATATTGTTTTTTACCTGATTATATTAATAGGGTTATTCATTGAGCTACCTGTTTGGAAAAGCAGATTGTTCTTATCCTTCACTTAAAGAGTCCTGGAAAATGTGCTTGATCCAGAATTTGCTGGTTTAAGATATTTAAGGTGATTCTTCAACTTGGAACCTCATGCTACTACAGGCTAAAGCTTTCTTTCTTTCTCTGTCTCTTTCTTCTTTTTTTTTCTTTTTACAGCTGCACCTGGAGCATATGGAAATTCCTGGAACAGGGCTCAGATCAGAGCTTCAGTTGAGCCCTAGGCCATGGCCACAGCAACAGTTGATCCGAGCTGCATCTGTGATCTACACCACAGCTTGAGGCAATGACAGATCCTTAACACACTGAGTGAGATCAGGCATTGAACTCACATTCTCACAAAGGCTATGTCAGGTCTTTTACCTACTGAGCCACAACAGGAAACCCAAAAGCTTTATTTTTATAATTATGAATACTCTATAATATAGTCTTTACTATCTTAGAGATGAGCGTGTGAAACACAGAGAGTTAATGTACCTTATGCAGGGACATCTAGAAAATTGTAAACCCAGGGTTAAAACCCATTTCAGTATCTTAAAAAAAGTCTTTGTTTTCTACTGTACTATATAGCATTAGCAATAAGTCATTCCATTAATAATACTGTTTAATAATAATACTAGTAACTTCCACATGGGAGACACAATTCTTTTTTTGTCTTTTTTTTTTTTTTTTTTTTTTTTTTGCTATTTCTTGGGCCACTCCCGCTGCATATGGAGGTTCCCAGGCTAGGGGTCTAATCAGAGCCGTAGCCACCAGCCTACACTAAAGTCAGAGCAACGCAGGATCTGAGCAGTGTCTGCAACCTACACCACAGCTCACGGCAACGCCAGATCGTTAACCCACAACCTCATGGTTCCTAGTCAGATTCGTTAACCACTGCGCCATGACGGGAACTCCAGAGACACAATTCTAATCAATGAAGATGATTCAGTTCAGAAAGTCACATTTTCATGAAACACATTTTTTTTCTCTTACACTGATTGATGTCCCCAAGGTTAGTAACTGTACTAAAACATTTCTCTCAGGTTCTCCAATATACAATTGTTTACACTGACCAGCTTGTTTTCCAGGTATATGTAGGTAAATGGCTATTCTTTAAAAAAAAAAAAAAATAGTTTCATGGAGTGTGACAGTCTTACTCAGCTAGTCATATTTCTTCACAAGATAAGGAAAGGTGGGTGAATCCTTGGTGGAGAAACTTATAAATGTATGCCTTGCCACCCCCTCCACCAAGATTCTGATGCATCCCCAGAGAAATATATTTTGTCTTCATATACTTGAGAATAATTGCTTTACAAAAGCATTTGTTACTAATGGGAGAGTGACATATCTTGGATCCATCAGAAAGGACAAAAATAAAAGCATGGCCAGGTGCAACAGCTTACTTCACAGCACTGAATCTTGGGTTTCTACAAGTCTACTTATATTTGCTGTCTCTGCATGGTCCAAGTTATAAACCCTCAGGGGGGAACCATATTTCCAGCAAGGCAAACTAAGTTTTTTTTTTGTTTTTTTTTTGTTTTTTTTTTCCCCACTGTACAGCAAGGGGATCAAGTTATCCTTACATGTATACATTACATTTACATTTCTTTTTTTTCCCCAGCCTTTCTTCTGTTGCAACATGAGTATCTAGATAACGTTCTCAATGCTACTCAGCAGGATATCCTTGTAAATCTATTCTAAGTTGTGTCTGATAAGCCCAAGCTCCCGATCCCTCCCACTCCCTCCCCCTCCCATCAGGCAGCCACAAGTCTTTTCTCCAAGTCCATGATTTTCTTTTCTGAGGAGATGTTCATTTGTGCTGGATATTAGATTCCAGTTATAAGTGATATCATATGGTGTTTGTCTTTGTCTTTCTGGCTCATTTCACTCAGTATGAGATTCTCTAGTTCCATCCATGTTGCTGCAAATGGCATGATGGCATTCATTTTTATGGCTGAGTAGTATTCCATTGTGTATATATACCACTTCTTCCGAATCCAATCATCTGTGGATGGACATTTGGGTGGTTTCCATGTCCTGGCTATTGTGAATAGTGCTGCAATGAACATGCGGGTGCATGTGTCTCTTTTAAGTAGAGCTTTGTCCGGATAGGTGCCCAAGAGTGGGATTGTGGGGTCATATGGAAGTTCTATGTATAGGTTTCTAAGGTGTCTCCAAACTGTTCTCCATAGTGGCTGTACCAGTTTACATTCCCACCAGCAGTGCAGGAGGGTTCCTGTTTCTCCACAGCCCCTCCAGCACTTGTTATTTGTGGACTTATTAATGATGGCCCTTCTGACTGGTGTGAGGTGGTATCTCATGGTAGTTTTGATTTGCATTTCTCTTACAAATCAACGATGTTGAGCATTTTTTTCATGTGTTTTCTGGCCATCGGTATATGTTCTTTGGAGAAATGTCTATTCAGGTCTTTTGCCCATTTTTCCGTTGATTGATTGGCTTTTTTGCTGTTGGGTTGTATAAGTTGTTTGTATATATATTCTAGAGATTAAGCCCTTGCCGGTTGCATCATTTGAAACTATTTTCTCCCATTCTGTAAGTTGTCTTTTTGGTTTCTTTTTGGTTTCCTTTGCTGTGCAAAAGCTTTTCAGTTTGATGAGGTCCCATGGGTTTATTTTTGCTCTAATTTCTATTGCTTTGGGAGACTGACCTGAGAAAATATTCATGATGTTGATGTCAGAGAGTGTTTTGCCTATGTTTTCTTCAAGGAGTTGGATGGTGTCTTGTCTTATATTTAAGTCTTTCAGCCATTTTGAGTCCATTTTGGTGTATGGTGTGTGGGTGTGTTCTAATTTCATTGCTTTGCATGCAGCTGCCTTTTAAGAATAAAATACCAGATAATATTAAACCAAGAATCTGGAGTTCTTGTGGTGGCACAGTGGTTAACGCATCCGACTAGGAACCATGAGGTTGCGGGTTCGGTCCCTGGCCTTGCTCAGTGGGTTAAGGATCCGGCATTGCCTTGAGCTGCGGTGTCGATTGCAGACACAACTCAGATTCCACGTTGCTGTTACTCTGGTGTAGGCCGGTGGCTACAGCTCTGATTAGACCCCTAGCCTGGGAAACTCCATATGCCACGGAAGCGGCCCAAGAACCGGCAAAAAAAAAAAAAAAGAAAAGAAAAGCGAAAAACCAAGAATCAGATACCAACCACACATCTCTATCTTCCGATCTCATTTTTCCATCAGAATCACTCTGCAATTAGAAAGTTCTAAAATTGTGACAGTACATTTAGTGAGAGATACCATAGGAAAAAAGAATTCTCACACAGTCTTTGTGTGCGTGTATTTGGTATTTAAAGCAATGTTGGCAATATCTACCAAAATTTCAAATATATATACATTATATATATATATACTTGTATTTTATATATATATATTACACATATATATATACACACTTATATTTTGAACAAGCAATATCATTTTTAGGTATTTGTCCTACAGATATATTCCCACACAAGCAAAATCTCTTATGTACAATTTTACTCCTAGTAGCAGTGTTTGCTGAAGCCAAAGAATTTAAACAATCCATAAATCCAAAAATAGAACACTAATTTTATACACATATGTATTTATCAACATAACAGAATATTATGAAGTCGTAAAAATTGAGAAAGCTTCTTATGTGTAGAAAACCCCCAAGATATATATTTTTAGTGAACAAAAAATAGAATAGAATGTGTAGAAGGAAATTGGAAATACTTTATTATCCAGTAAAATAATAAAATATTTTGATACACATTTTCTCATATATTAATTCAAAAAAATCTACAATAAACAAAAACAATGTTAAATTTGGTGAAGGCAAGGTATATAGGGATGAGACTGGAAGAGAGATTTTTTCAGTTATAACACTGTATTTTCAGATAGTCGAAAGATGTATTTGAACAATCTAATAAAATATTAATATAAAAATACATAAACTGACAAAACAGTTAAATAAAACATGTCTTGTTCTCAAGATTTTTTTTTAATTGGATTAATGGAAGACAGTAAAATCAATATTTTAAATATTTTCTATTTTCTAGGTATGATTATCATAAACACCACTTTAAGCTGCATCTACAATTATATTATAGCAATCAATGTAACTATAAGTTATCCAATTCATTATAGCTTCTAAATACTAATATTGAAACTGATACTGAGTGGTATTTTGGAATGAAACTTAGTGGTCATTATAAAGACTGGCCAGACATTAAATCAAATTTATATCATATTTTCATCCCACGATAAAATTTAAAAGCTTAGTGTTGAAAATCCAATGCTATTGTAGTTTCTTAAATAATTCTAAATGACATTGTTTGACTAAAATATTTTATCTTAAAAAAGTATAGTTTTATTAGTGAAGGAGATAATTGTTTTGTTTTTAAAAATGCAGCACACTAGTATATAAGCTGTGGAGACATAAACTCTATAAATTTTAGAGTACAGAGTATTTTATTTAGAATTCAATTAGGAAAAAATGATATATATGCTTTATATACTTGAAAATTTATAACAGAAGAGGCTGGTTTCATGGAACGATAATACAATGAATTTCAGGTTCTAATTTTGTGGATATAAAAAGTACCACTTCTGATGAGAACATCTGACTTGAGTGTGTCTGAAAACTAGTTCCACAGATTTCCAGTGCTCTTCAGAACATGGGAACTGATTGTGATTAATCAAGGAAAAGCCCTTCTCTAATAAGGCTCTGTCCAGTTCAATTGCTGAACATGACAGTCTTGAGAATTACATCGCCAAATGGTCTACTAGAGATGGAAAGTTGAAAGATTGGCTGAATTAAATAGCTCACCTCAGATGACCTTAGAAATGGACATTTTGACTGAAGGTGAAGAAATTTCATGCATTACTTATTTTTTTATACTATATATGTATTTTGAAAGAAAAACATTATAGGACGTTTCTTTTATCCTGAATACTTCCAGGTATCATTATCCTTTCTAAATGCTGCAATCACTCAGTGACAGCCTGTGGTGTGCATCCATCCCTTCACTTCTGATTATGGATAACATTTGTAGCATGAGAATGAGGGAGGGAAGTGAGAGCCTGAACACCGATAAAAATCATCGAGAATGATAAGAGAATAGAAGCTCACATTGTGATTTTACCACCATCCAATCAAACACCTGCTGCAGATATTTATTATTATTTCAATGTGGGTTTCTAAGACAAGTGGGTCATTTCTAAGAGTGGGTTATTATCCAACACAATTAATAGCCAGAAGACTTTATACATAGATTTTTTTTAACTCAACAGCAGAAGTTCTTTAAATTGATCCATAGACTTATATACAACCCAATCATTACACAATCAAAAGACAATTCTGATTGTACAGAGATATGTCACTATTTTCACCAAAGGAGACTGTACTCCATTAACAACAACAACAAAATATATACACGCCTATATTTACATGGAAAGAACTTCTTGTCAATCATATGAAGGCATATATTTATATAACTCTCCATAGAGTGGTAAAGATAAACCTTGTCTTTAGCATTATCTTTGTTCCAGAGATAAAGCAATATAGATTCAAGAAATATTTTGCTTTATAAAAAATGATTAATGAGCCATCATGTTTTTAACTATTTGAAAACAAAACATACATATAACTTAAAAAATAGTGATAAGCAAAAAGAGAGAAATATTATCACCCATAACTTTGGTATGCACATAACACCTATTGAGAATATTGATATACTCAATGTCACCTGGTTCAACATTTGACTTTTTTCCAATTTTGCTAATGAACAACCCTAGGGTAAAAATCCACTTAGCTAAACTTTTACATAACCACGTGATTATTTCCTGAGGAGATATTCCTGGAAATGTAATACAATTTAAGGTTTTTAATATGTATTACCTTGTTTATCTCAAAAATCTTGTAACAATTTGTATTCCCACCATATTGTCAGCTAGCATTTATTTCCATTAAACCTTGAAAACACAAGTGATTTTCTAGGTGAAAATATTTTCCAAATGAATGTTTAAAAATTATAGTAACTGTGTATTTGTATATATTATATTGTTGTCTAAAGATGTATTTCCTTTATTATAAAAATGACAGTTAATAATTATAAAACCTGCTAATTTTTGGATACTTGTTTATTCTGGATGTTTTACTTATTTTATTGGTTCCAAATATCATTTTTATTTTTAAGAAAACTAACATTAAAAATACTATTATTTTTCATTTTTATGAATAATTTTTATTACTTCATCATTTGTATTAAAACTTTTCAGTTTTTTTTAAAATGTCCTAGTGTATGCTAAATTTGTATGTTCATACAGTAAATTGTAAAAGTCTTGCAAAAACCAAATAGAAAGAAATACCAATAGACAAAATTGGGATGATATGAACAACAAAATAATTAGGTAATAGAATCTGATAAAAATAATTGAATAAGTAAGAAATGCAGAAAATCCCACCTGGTCATGATCTTTTTTATATGTAGTTGGATTCAGTTGGATAAAATTTTGTTGAGAATTTTAGTGTCTATATTCACCAAACTTATTGGCCTATAGTTTTCTTTTTTGGTGGTATTTTTATCTGGCTTTGGAATGAGGGTGATGGCGGCATCATAAAATGTCTTTGGGAGTGTTCCTTCTTCCTCAAACTTTTGAAAAAGTTTAAGGAGGATGGGTATAAGTTCCTCTTTGTACACTTTGTAGAATTCACCTGTGAAGCTATCTGTTCCTGAACTTTTACTCATAAAGAATGTTTTTATGATATATTCAATTTCATTTCTGGTGATGTGTCTAATCAGTTGATCTATTTCTTCTTGATTCAGTTTTGGTAAGCTCTAAGTCTCTAGAAAGTTGTCCATTTCTTCCAGGTTGTCAAATTTGTTGGCATACTATTGTTCATAGTATTCTCTCATGGTTTTATGTATTTCTGTAGTATCCCTTGTGATTTCTTTTTCATTTCTTATTTTTCTTATTTTTTGTTTTTTCTCTCCTATTCTTGGTGAGTCTAGCCAGAGGTTTGTCAATTTTGTTTACCTTTTCAAAGAACCAGCTCTTGGTTTGATTGATTTTTTTCTATTGTTTTTTTGAATCTCTATTTTATTGATTTCCTCTTTGATCTTTATGATTTCCTTCCTTCTGCTTACTTTAGGTTTAGTTTGTTCTTCTTATTCTAATTCATTTAGGTGGTGGGTTAAGTTGTCTGTTTGAGATGTTTCTTTTTTTGAGGAAGGCCTATATTCTATGAATTTCCCTCTGAGCACTGCTGTTGTGGCATCCTATAGATTTTGAGTGGTTGTGTATTCATTATCACTTGTCTCAAGCTATTTTTTAGTTTCCTTCTTGATTTCCTCATGGACCCATTGGATTTTTAGTAGCATTTGTTTTGTCTTCATATAGTCAGTTTCTTATTATTTCTTTTCCTGTGGTTGATTTCAAGTTTCATGCCATTTTGGTCAGAGAAGATACTTGAAATAATTTCTATACTCTTAATTTTGTTGAGGTTAGCTTATTCTCCAGTATGTGATTAATTCTTGAGAATGTTCCATGTGAACTTGAGAAGAAAGTATATTCTGATTTTTTTAATGTAATGTCCTAAAAAATGTTGATTAAGTCTAATTTTTCTAATGTGTTATTTAGGATTTCTGTTGCCTTAACTGATTTTCTGTCTAGAGGATCTGTCCATTGATGTGAGTGGGGTGTTAAAGACTCATATCATGGTTGTATTCCCATTAATTTTGACTTATATGTCTGTAATTATTTGTTGGAGGTATTTGGGTGCTCCCATATAAGGCCATATATATTGACAATTGTAAAGATCATAAACCATGATAAGGTAAGATGCATCCAAAGTTCACAAGGATGGTTCAACATATGCATATCAATCAACATTATACACCATGTTATCAAAGGTCAAAACCCACATGATCATCTCAATAGATGAAGAGAAAGCATTTGAAAAAGTCCAACATCCATGCATGATAAAAAAATCTTACCAAAGTGGGTATAGAGGGAACATTCCTTAACATAAGCAAAGCCATTGATGACAAACTCACAGCAAATAGAATACTCAATGGAGAAAAGCCTTCCCACTAAAATCTGGAACAAGACAAGGATGTCCACTGTCACCACTGTTATTCAACATAGTACTGGAAGTCCTAGCCACAGCAATCAGACAAACAAATAAAATACATCCAAATAGGAAGATAAAAGGTTAAACTGTTACTGTATGCAGATGACATGATACTATGTATAGAAAATCCCAAGGACTCAACCCAAAAACTACGTGAACTGATCAACAAATTCAGCAAAGCAGCAGGATATATGATTAACATTCAAAAATCAGTCGCATTTCTGTATACTAACAATGAAACTTTTAGAAAAGGAATACAAAAATACAATACGTTTTTAAAATTGCACCCCAAAAAATCACATACCTGGGAATACACCTGACCAAGGAGGTAAAGGACTTACATGCCAAGAACTATAAAACATTAATCAAGGAAATTTAAGAAGATGTAAAGAAATGGAAAGATATTCCATGCTACTGGGTTGGAAAAAGTAATATTGTAAAAATGGCCATTCTACCCAAAGCGATCTACATATTCAATGCAATCCCGATCAAATGACCTATGACATTTTTCACAGAACTGGAACAAACAATCCAAAAAGACCCAGAATCACCAAAGCAATCCTGAGAAACAAAAACCAAGCAGGACACATAACTCTCTCAGACCTCAGGCAACATTACAAAGACAGTATGGTACTGGTAGCAAAAACAGACAGACCAACCAATGGAAGAGAATACAGAACCCAGAAATAAGCCCAGACACCTCAGGTCAATTAATCTTGGACAAAGGAGGCAAAAACATAAAATGGGGAAAAAGACAGTCTACTCAGCAAGCATTGCTGGGAAACCTGGACAGCTGCATGCAAATCAATGAAACCAGAACACACCCACACACCATACACCAAAATGGACTCAAAATGGCTGAAAGACTTAAATATAAGACAAGACACCATCCAACTCCTGGAAGAGAACATAGGCAAAACATTCTCTCACATCAACCTTATGAATAGTTTCTCAGGTCAGTCTCCCAAAGCAACAGACATAAGAGCAACACTAAACCCATGGGACCTAATGAAACTGACAAGCTTTTGCCCAGCAAAGGAAACCAAAAAGAAACAAAAAGACAACTTACAGAATGGGAGAAAATGATTTCAAATGATGGAACTGATGAGGCTAAATCTCCAGAATATGTAAGCAACTTAAACAACTCAACAGCAAAAAAGCGAACAATCCAATTGAAAAATGGGCGAAAGGCCTGAATAGACATTTTTCCAAGGAAGAGTTACAGATGGCCAACGAGCGTATGAAAAAATGCTCAACATCCCTGATTATTAGAGAAATGCAAATCAAAACTCCCATGAGATACCACCTCATACCAGTCAGGATGGCCATCATTCATAAGTCCACAAATAACAAATGCTGAGGGGGGTGTGGAAAAAAGGGAACCCTCTTGCACTATTAGTGAGAATGTAAGCTGGTACAGCCACTGTGGAGATCAGTATGGAGGTACCTTAGAAATGTATACATAGAACTACCATATAACCTAGCAATCCCACTCTTGGACATATATCCAGACCAAACTTTGATTGAAAAACACACATGCACCAACATTTTCCCTGTAGCACTATTCACAATAGCCAAGACATGGAAACCAACCAAATGTCCATTAACCGATAACTGGATTAGGAAGAAGTGGTATATATACACAATGGAATACTACTCAGCCATAAAAAAATGACATAATGCCATTTGCAGCAACATGGATGGAACTAGAAACTCTCATAATGAGTGAAGTAATCAGAAGGAGAAAGACAAATACCATATGATATTGCTTATATCTAGAATCTAATATACAGCACAAATGAACTTTTCCACAGAAAAGAAAATCATGGACTTGGAGAATAGACTTGTGTTTTCCTAGGGGGAGGGGGAGGGAGTGGGATAGATTGGGAGTTTGGGGTTAATAGATGCAGACTATTGCCTTTGTAATGGATTAGCAATGAGACCCTGCTGTGTAGCACTGGGAACTTGGTCTATTCACTTATGATGGAGCATGACAATGTGAGAAAATAGCATGTACACATGTATGTGTAAATTGGTCACCACGCTGTATAGTAGAAAAAAATTGTAATGGTTTATAACAATTTTTTAAAAATGAAGAAAACCTACAGCTCTTTCTTATATTAGAATTCCTAATTAATAAATGTAGAACTCATTAATAAATGTAGAAAGAAAAGTGGAAAAGACAATTATTTGGAAAATAAAACAATAAAATTTATTTCAGGCAAGAATAATCTATGGATACTAAATTTAATAGACAATAGCATAAAGAGAAAAAATGTATTGAAATATTTCAAAGTACCTACTCACAAGATGCTTCTTCATTAAAAAATAACTCATAGTAAATTTTAGAGTTGAATATTTTGGCATACATGAGTTTAGCCAAATATCAAAGTAACCGTTCACCAATAAGGAAATTTTCTGTTATCAAAATTGGTGATACACTACACTGAGAGCCAATCATTTCTGAAACATTCTTTCAAAAGCTATATAACTTCCATTGTAACTATGAAAAGCATGACAAATGCAAATTGAAGAAGAGTACAAAATCCCTAGTCAGTATGCTTTAAAACTTCCAAGGTCAGGAAAAACTAATGAAAATTGAGGAATTATTCTGGGCTGGGCCAACTACCAAGACATCATGTAAAACACAAAGTGAGAGGCTGGATTGGACTCTGAACCAGAAAAGGGACATTAGTGGAATGACTGGCAAAATTTGAATAGAGAAAATAAGTGTGTCACCAGTCTCATGTCAATATCAATTTCCTAGTTTCGATATTGTGTGATGTTTATATAAGACATTATCCTTTGGGAAAGCTAACTGACAAGAAGGAGTAAATACAATGCACTAATTTTGCAATTTATTATGCTCTAAAAATTATTTCAAGTAAAAACATTAAATTAAGATCTAACATTTGGCTCCTTTGAGATTTTTGTGTCAAGTATCTTTCCTACAATATCCTCTCTATAAGGTTATGTGAATATCTCTTAATATTATATCTAATAGATTTTTGTTTCAGTATTTCGTATTAAATATCAATTGTTCCAGGATTTATTTTGGCATTCCTCAAAATGTTAATCAGTTGTCTTTACCACCATTTGTTGATTAGTCAAATCTTGCTTATTTAAACTGCTGTTCTCATCTTATGCTAATAATTTTTAAATGTCACTGGGGTTGCTGTTTTGCCTTTCATTGATCTCATTGTTCTCGTGCCAAATTCATAACACCTTTATTGTTATGGATTTATAAGTTATATAGTATGCCAAATATCTCTTCATCCTTTTTCAATTTTTTTTTCAAAATTGATTACTTCTTCAGGTAGTTTCTTTTATTATAGTAAATGAAAAAAATGGTTATTAAAGTCTCAAAAAAGACTTATTAGGATTGTATTCAATGTTGCAGTGAAGTAGATAGAAAGTTTATTTGAGTTCTGTTAGTACGGAAAAAAGTAAACTGCATTAAGTCTCATGAGAGTTTGGGGAATATTATTTGTAAATTTAAAAGGAAAGAGGATTTCAAAAAATATTCTGTGATTCATCTAGGGTGCCTAGTAGAATCAAATGAGAAACTTCTCTGCAGGGACATGCTTTCAAACTGGATACACAGAATTTTAACAAACAAATTCCTCCAGAGGTAGTTTTTTGATCTACAATTACAGATCGCACAGAGTTACCGAGAGCCTCCTCTTTCTCCTTTCTTTCCGGAGCTCTGATGACATGAACATTAGATCTTGTGTTCTAAGTATCACAGTTCCTGAATCTTAGACCATTATTATTCAATATCTTTTTTCTATATTGTTCAAATTGTGTAATGTTAATTTTTCTATCTACTAGTCCAGAGAATCATTTCCGGTCCTTCCTTCATTATGCTGCTGAGTTCACCTTTTGAACTTTTTATTTAAGTTATTATGTTTATTGGTTTTAAAATTTCCCGTTGGTGCTTCTTCATATCTTCCATTTCACTGCTGAGTCTTCTCTGTTTTTTTTGTTTGTTGTATGTGTGCTTGCAATTGCGTGTTCAGGTTTTTACTTATGGCTCCTTAAAATCTTTGTTAGATAATTCTTTCTTCTCTGTCATCTCATGTTGACATATATTGATTTTCCTTTTTAATTTAGTTTGAGATTTTCCTGATTCTTGGTATGACAAGAGATCTTCAGTTGAAAGCTGAATATTTTGGGTATTGTACCATTAAAATCTGGGTTTTATTTAAAACTTCTGTTCAAACTGGTTTCCTCTAAGACCATTTAGTCAGGAAAAAGAGAAAAAGGTATTACCACCTTGATAGGGATGAAGTTCTAGCTCCCTACTTTGTCTTATCCAACATGATCCTATTGCGGATGTGAAGTACCCAAGGCCCTCCACACCCCCCACTGGGATCATGTCGGAGAAGACAAAGTAGGGAGCTAGAACTTCATTCCCATCAAGGGGTTAAGTCCCACTTCCACCTCTCTCTGCTATGGTGTTAGTGGAACCATGTGTGAAGCCTGGACTTCTACCTCTCTCACCAATCTGGATTCTTAGCCTCCTTAGTAAATAGAAATTAATAAGTGGCCAGACAAGAAATTCAGGCAATGGGAGTTCCTGTCACGGCCAAGCAGTAACGACCTGACTAGTACCCATGAGGACACAGGTTTGATTCCTGGCCTTGCTCATTGGGTTAAGGATCCAGTGTTGCCCTGAGCTATGGTGTAGGTCACAGACACACCTCGGATCTGGCATTGCTGGGGTTGTGGCATAGGCCAGTGGTTGTAGCTCAGATTCAACCCCTAGCCTGGTAATTTCCATATGCCAGGGGTGTGACCCTAAAAATATTAAAAAAAAGAAAAAGAATAAAAAAGAAAGAAAAGAAAATCCTTAGGAGTTACTGTTGTGGTACAGAGGAAACAAACTTGACAAGTATCCATGAGGATGTGTGTCATCATATGTAACAATCAGAACTCAGGCTATGCCTGGAGATCAGCTTGAAAAAGGCACAGAGACAGCTAATGCTACAGCAAGCAAGAGCCCTGAGCAAGCTCAGTGTATGACTTTTTTTAGGAGTATGAGTGTGCAGAAGCATGGGGAGCAAAATTCTTGAAGAACTTAATGATAAAACTTGCAAGCCTAGAGGAAATAATGATTAGAACCCCCTTAGCAAGGCTAGGTCTGTTCTGTCTAACAGGCATCAAATCTTATCTCAGGAAAGCATACCTTAACCTTTATAGCAAGCCTGTTTGTTCCCCTCACAAGGCCGATAAGTCTTAACTATCTAGAGTTCTTTCCTAGTGTAACCTTCTTGGCATTCCAAGAGGAGGTCATGGTTTCCTATGACCTCAATATTCTATTCTCCTTCCTTACTCTAGCTACATGCTTTCAAGCTTGAGGCTTATAGCCCTGTTTTCTTCCATCCACAGATGTGGGTTTGGTCGCTGGCCTTGCTCAATGGGTTAGGGATCTGATGTTGCCATGAGTTGTAGTGTAGGTCTCAGAAGTGGCTCTGATCCCAAGTTGCTGTGGCTGTGGTGCTTTGGTGTCGGCTGGCAGCTACAGTTCCAATTCGACCCCAAGCCTAGGAACTTCCCTATGCCACAAGTGTGGCCCTAAAATGCAAAAAACAAAACAAAACTAAATAACCAAAAAACAACAAAAAAACTCCTTAAAGAGAATTGTAAGATTTGAATCCAAGATGAATTATATGTACTTGGGTAGAAGAGGGAGCAGAGTGTTTCCCCGCCACCCATGGTGTTGAATTGGAATAAAGAAGTTATTACCTAAACTTTTGTATCCTGGTAGGCTACCATTTACTGTTCCTTTTGCTGGAGATATTAGAATTTTATTGTTGTTTTCTGCACCTGTGGGCATTTCTGGATTGCTGGCTCCTTTACCTTCACATATCGAATATATGAGGCAAAAATAAAACCTGAGGAAGTCACCACCATGTCATTATTTGTGTCACAAGTTCCCTATCTAGTCTTTTTCTTCTACACCTTTCAGGGTCTCCTTTTGTTTATTTCAAAAAATTGTAGTGAGTAGAAGGTATATGGAAAATTACATCTACTTCATATTCTTGGATTTAAATCTTACAATTCTCTTTAAAAACACTTTTAAAAAAGTATTTTAAAAGGGGGGGTATGTGACTTAAACTTGCAAAGGCTCTAATTTTACAAAAACCTTGAGTACCATGATTTGTTCAAAATAACTGGAACTGAAGCATTTCAACCTCTGGAACTTCAAGTTTTTCATTCCCCAGTGAGAAATGAGAAGAAATATAAATTAAAGTGAGTTTCATCATGTTGCATTAATTATTCCACTTATTGCTCATTATCTTACTTTGTGGTTTTATGTGCCTCTGAACTGTAAAAAGGAAGAAAAGAATAAGCTAATTAAACTTGGCCCTCTAAAAACTACAAAAATAATCTTGAAAGTCTAGACAAAAATGTGAGTTGAAATTTTGACTAAGCTATAAAAAATAAATCTGAGAAAATCAATATGTTGTATATATATATAGTTTATATTTACCTTCATGATTCACTCAAGAAAAAGAAGAGTTGTGTGTTGTCAGTAAGTCTCAAATATCCAAGAACTTAAGTAGCTATAAATAGAACTTTAATTTTAGGAGTATATCCTAACCACTTTTACCAAATTACCAAATCAAATTTCTCTCTCTCTTTCTCTAATGTGTCTTTCTCTTTCTCTTCTTTTCTTTCCAAATTCTTTCTTTCCTTTCTTTCTTTTATTTAATTTTTTTTTTTTTCTGTAACGACTTTCTGTCCTTCATCACTACCTATCTCAGACCAAAAAGCATCAGTGACCACTGGTCTATATCTAAAAAAATAAACCTTCAAAGGAGAAAATTCAAAAGAAAATCTATGAATTAAATATATTTTGAAGGAAAAAAGAGGATTTTCTTAGCAAGATGGGTTCTGAAATATCTGCTTCCTTTTCCCTTTGCTTTATGAACCTGTTAAAGGTCTACAAAATAATGAAAAATGATATATTGTACCAAATATTTTTACTGGGTTTTCACTCTTGATCTTCTACCATATTTTGGCCTTTGTGAAGTATATTGAAACCTGACACAGCCATGCCTTCTCTAGCTAAATTTTGCTGCATAAAGAGCTATATTCACAACTTAAATGCATACAGTGTTATATGTTAAAATAACTAGGGAGTAATATGAAATTAAATGTAGTTTTCTTTTGCATCTTTTCTTAAATGCCTAATATACAACGTTTTAAAGCATCTTAACTGGAAGTTCCCATTGTGGCTCAGCAGCAATGAGCCTGACCAGTATCCATGAGGATGCTGGTTTGATCCCTGGCCTTGCTCAATGGGTTAAAAGGTCTGGAATTGCAGTGGTGAAGGTTTCATATGCTGTTTGGATCCCAAATTGCTGTGGCTGTGGTGTACACCAGCAGCTATAGCTCCCATTCTACCCCCCTAGCCAGGGAAGTTCCATATGCTGCATGTGCAGCCCTAAGAAGCAAAAAAAAAAAAAAAAAAACAACTTAACTATCCCTGGTTTCTCATGTTGTGGCATCAAGGTCTCTTTATTTCATACTCTGGTTAAATTGGATCTTTCCATTGAAGTGGAATGGTCTTTAAAAATATTCCACAAGATTGAAGTCTTCATATAGCTGTATTCTGTATGTAGTCAATTTTAAGTGCAGACTATAATATGTGCACATAAATATCTGAAATCTTGCCACTGTTTGTGGTGTTCTATGAATTTATTTCAAACAGTGCTAGGGATATTAAGCAACACAAGTCCCTCTGACAACAAAGGTGCTATTAAGGGCTATTGCATCAATAATGGGTGGATGTAAACTCCCTAAATAATCATAGATTGGATATTGTGTAGCAGTTTCAAAAGCGCAATTATAGTCCATTGTGTCAGTAATGTGTGCATTTATGCCTCTTAATAGTACATATTGGCACAATGACTGTGAGATAGTGGAACTAGTTACCAAAGGGTAGATTCTCATTTCCTGTGTATATTTTAGTAGTGGAAATAACTATCTGTTTGGAATTATTTAGGTTCATTTTTACTAGAGTCAGGGAGTTGGAAAATATTGTCCCTAGTGGGCTCTTCTGCCCCTCTGTCATTAGGAAAAAAATGACTAAACTGTCACTCAAGTTTTTCTCAACCTTGCTTCAGAGATGCAGAGCTCAATTTAGGATACACATGTGTCACATCTGTCTCAATTCAACTCTCACTTTGAAATGTGCAAAATCTAGTCATAGCTCTCTCCAGATTTCTAAAGCCATTCCTTAATTTCCAAATCCACTCTTTTTAACAACAGAAAAAAAAATGTATATGTTTAAAAAAAAAAAATAGGGATTAAGTTTCTCCTGCTTACCATCACTAAACCTGTCTTTACCTCCCCTGAAAAGTCAAATATCTGCATTTAAATGATTACTTGGAGCCTATTCCCCAGCTTTTTTATGGGAAAAATAGTAATAGATAATTACACAGCATTCCCAAACACCTGAACAATTCCTAAAATGTAACTGAAATATAGTTAAAGTCTTATATACGGGTAACAAACTATCATGTTAAAATGTTAGATAAAGCTCCCATTGTGATCCAGTGAGTTAAGGACCCAACATTGTGTCTGTGAGGATGCAGATTTGACCCCTGGCCTCACTTAGTGGGTTAAAGATCTGGTGTAACTACAAGTTGTGACATAGATTGCACATGTAGCTCAGATCCATTGTTGCTGTGGCTGCAGCATAGGCCTCAGCTGCAGCACCAGTTTGATCCCTAACCCAGGAACTTCCACAGGCTGCAGGTGTGGCCATAAAAAGAGAAAAAAATAGTTAGATGCTTATCGCTTCATTTTCTGATCAGTAAACAATCCATTTTTAATAGTTTCTCTCCATATAGTAGCATGTAAAGTTTGCATTTCAGTACAACCACAATGCATTTATTATAAAGTATGTAAAAAGCAATACATACCTATAAATAGATTAGAAAAATACAAATAAAATTTATAGCAAGGATAAGAAAATTTCCCAAAATGATTTTTTTTTTTTGATATTTTTAGGGCTATACTCACAGCATATGGAGTTTCCCAGGCTAAGGGTCAAATCAGAGTTGTAGCCACTGGCCAACAGGACAGCCACAGAAATGAGGGATCTGAGCCATGACTGCAACCTACACCACAGCTCAGGGTAATGCCAGATGTCCCAACCCACTGAGCAAGGCCAGAGATCGAACCTGCATCCTCATGGATACCAGTCAGATTCATTCCCACTGAGCTACAATGGGAACTCTCTAAAATGATTTCTTTCTTACCAAATGAAATAAGAAGTAAAGCTTGAAGAAATGGGAGTGGCAAGAAGGTTTCAACAGTCTTTGCTTTTGGTTGCAAAGGTGATGTGGCAGACAGTTTGGGCAATGGCAGAGAAATGGCAGGCAAACCTTAAGATTCAGAAGAATTGGAAAATATTCTCCATCATTTTAGTCCTGCTCTAGGCACTCTTGAACAGAATGTAAGTAGTGCATATTTACAGTAGGTAATATTTATACTTTCGGGAAAGAGAAATTATAAAACTAGTTTGTGCTTACACTTTGCTGAATTTCACCTATTTTTAATAAAGTACGTTGGAGGAATCCAGCCAAATTCAAATATAAATGAAAGGACAATGTACATAATTGCAACTGAATTTGTTTTGGTATTAATCTTACTTCGTTAAACATCTAAGCATAATTCTGATATCCTATCAATATTTTGATAACAATTTTCCAAACATAGTGTATAATGTTTTTAATTCTTAAGTAAAACTCATCTCCACATTATCATTAGCAAAACCAAACTAAAAGCAGAGTCTATGACATTTATGTTTTTAAAATCTCAGTAAAGAGATTGACTGAGAAAACTCTAACAGAAAGAAATTTGGGGAGTTTGTCTAAACTGCCAAGAAAGCTAAACTTGCCCAAATTTATATTATTTACAAAATTTCAGAAGTTCCCATCATGGCTCAGCAAAAACAAATCTGACTAGTATCCATGAGGACGCAGGTTTGATCCCTGGACTTGCTCAGTAGGTTAAAGATCCAGCACTGCTGTAAGCTGTAGTGTAGGTTGCAGATGTGGCTCAGATCTTGCATTGCTATGACATAGGCCTGCTGCTGCAGCTCCGATTTGACCCCTACCCAGAGAACCTCCGTATGCCGGAGGTGTGGCCCCCCCCAAAAAAATTCAAAATGTGCTAATATCAAAATTCTTCAATAAAACATGTTTGCATTTGTCCCTAGGCCTTCCCAAAGGACTTATATCATATTCCCCTAATTCATATCCCACAGTGTTTCACTCTGATTATAAGACCAATTGTTTCATCCTGCCCTGGCTTCTCCACAAGTTTTCTTCTCATAGTGGACATTCCCTCCAATCCAGGACATATTACTCTTTCTCTGAATACCACAAATTTAATGATACATGATTATAATTCATAGTTAATGCAAAGTCATGACCCTAATTAATACATTTTCCTTTCCTATTTTTAGTTAAAACTTTAAAAGTTTAGATTTGATTTATTTACTTAATGTAAATGCCAGTTAACAATATTTATGACTGTGCTTTGTTTTGTTTTCTTTTGTTTTTGGCTGTGCCCACAGCATGTGGAAGTTTCCAGACCAGGGACTGAACCCAAACCACCTCAGTGACACCAGAAATTCCTTAAACATTAGGCCACTGGGAAACTCCAATTGTGTTTGAATTATATTTCTGAAATCTTTTTTATTTCTATTAGTATTTATTATAATTATAAAAAAATGAAGTAAAGATAGAAGCAAAGATAAAAAAATTTCAGCAGGTCTACTACAAAACAAGAGACCTTTCTTAAAAAGATTTGTTTTTGTCTTTCTTTACATAAGCAACAAACAATCAATTAAAAAATCAGCTAACTCAAGAACCACTAGGATATTTATGAATTTTGGACTGAGTCATTAAGAAAATCTCTCCATTTCTACAAGCATGTGTCTATTTCTAGATTCACACTTATTATATGGTACATATTTACTTATATTGTTTATGCATGTATATTTATTTCTGTTTTTAAATTTCTTTATACCAATATATCTTTAAAATTGTATTTCTCAATATTCATTGCTGTTTCCAAGTTGCTAAACTATACCTAACTTTTCTTAATCAGTTATTTTAGAGGAAACTCATACTTTCTTGTATAACAGAAGAAAAATTCCTGAAGATTAAAATCTTAGCAATCAAAATAAATATTTTATAAAACTAAAAATGATAATGAGAGCTTTAAGAATTAAAATTGTCAATATATTTCCTTTGTACTTTATTTCCTGCAATTTAACTAACACATGGATAGATCAGATTAGAAGCAGACTGACTTAAGGCATATGTATAGATTTTAATTATTCTTTCTTGAAAGTGAGAATATTACAGCACTGATCTCAAGTGTTCTCAGGGAGATCTGTTACCAAAGACTCTTTCAATAAATAACTTGTCATTTAACTATAATCAATGACCAACTAGGAACAATAGTATACCCAGGATGAGTCTTCAAACAAGCAGGAAAAAAAATTAAGTTTCTATTCATAAGGAATGGCGCATCAAGTGAAAGCATACTCAGTCTAATATCTAAACAAGGCTGGATCAAATACCATTCATTTGTTTAGCTAGTATCTATTAAATACCTATCCTATTTACTTCACTGTGTTATAAAAATAAATATGGAAACAAAATAATTATAATACAATATAATAATTTATATACCAAAGATCATGTGCAAGGTACAGAGAAAAAGCTTGTGAAAAAGAATACTTAATTTGGCTAAGGAAGTATGGGGAGGTTTCAGAGTTGGGAGCATCAAAATTAAATATTACAGGGTAAATAGTATACTGCCCAATAGTGGTGGTAGGAAAGGCATTATAAATATAGGAAGCAATTTGTGTAAAGACATAAAAGAGTGTGAGTATGGAATTTTCAGAGGACTAAAGTATTTTGGTATTGTTGAGCCACAATGTAGAAAAAAAAAAATAGCAGGTTATGAGGCTATACAGGTGGCAGAGCCAGGTCATATCAGACACAGTATGTTAATGCCTCAGTGAGACAAGCAAGAAATAAAAGCAGTAACCATATATTGTATTTCTATTTAGGAACTCGGGGGTCTGTGCTAGAAATCTCGGTATCAGTCTTTTCATTATATTAAATGGCATCTGAAGTCATATTTAAGCTATCTAAATGAGATGATGAAAATAGAGTACAGATCCTCTTTTAACACAAACAGCAAGTGTGCAGATAAGAAAGGAAGCTATAAGTGGTTCAGTAAAGATAGGAAGAGAATCAAGAATGAACATACTTGCAGACATCCTGGGATGAGAAAATTTCACATACAGAGTAATTAGCAACATCAAAGACTAGAGAGGTCAAATAAAGACTGAATATATGCATAAGATTTGGCAACTGGCAGATTTTATTGCTTATGCTGATGTTGCAGTAGACATCTATAAATCTGTATCAAAAATTAATTTGAAATCCACATTTTCCAATTTTAGGAACAAAGGACTTGTGAATGAAATAGATTTTATAAATGCTAAAAGCTTAGCTGTACATATCAAAATTTAAAATCTGAAGGACTAATGAATCATACTGTGGATATAGAATGTGGAATAACATTATTAACTTTTCCCAGACCAACCAAAAAAAAAAAAGTGTTAATACCACAAACAGGGACACAGGAGTGAGTATTTTGGTAAAAGAAAACCTAATGGGACAGAACCAATATTTAAAGACCAATGAGTCATTAAGAGTTTAGGTATAAACCTTGAATAAATTTAGATAATTCAAGAGACAAAATAGGATTTTTCCATGCTTTTAAGTTCAGCTTTAGAGAAACAATTTCATTTTGGCATCAGAATTCTGTGAGTGTGACAGACATACTCACAAAACTTTGTTGCAGAAAAATGAGAAAATGGAAACATAATTATATACATCACATTTTGAACTTGGAATACTAGCATACAGGTTAAAAGACAAAAGTATTACAGTAACTCTACTTAAAATATTTTGTCAATGTATACACTACATAAAAGGATGTAAATTGTGACATTAATAATATAAAATTTAGGGATTGGACAGGTGAATAGACCATTCTCATACAGTTGAAGTTTTGCTATTGTCAGCATAAAATAACCTAGTATAACTATGAGAGGTATTATAAAATCTTCCTGGTAATTACAAAGAAAAAATATATATTAAAGACAAAAATGATAAAGAGATAAAAAGCAAAACATACCATTACAAAAAAAATCCTTAAATAACAAAGAAAAACAGCAAGAGAGGATGAAAGGACCAAAGGAACTGCAAAACAATCAGAATAAAATTAACAAAATGGTGTAATTGTTCTCAGCTATTGATTATTACCCTAAATGTAAATGGTTTATATGAGACCCAGCTATATGCTACTTACATAACAGGGATAGCTATATTCATATCAGACAAAACAGACTTTAAGCAAAATATAAAAGAAAGACATTATGTAATAATAAAGGTACTATTTCATCAGTCTATATATAGATTGCTATAATAATTATAAATATATAGATACCCAATTATTGGAGCACCTAAATATATTAAACATTAAACAGATCTGAAGGCAGAAATAGACAATGTAAAAGAGTATTTCAAATATCTAGTTTCAGTAATGGATAAATCATCTGCAAATATAATTAGTAATGAAATAAAGGACGTCAACTACACTTTAGACCAAATGACCCTGAGAGACATATACAGAACATTTAGTTCAACAGCCACAGAATACATTTCCTTCCCAAGTGCCCACAGAACATTTTCCAGGATATCATATGTTGTCACAAAATAAGTCAATGCATTTAAGAAGATTGAAATCACATCAAGTACCTTTTTCAACCACAGTGATATGAAAGTGGAAATCAATAAGAGAAGGAAAGTTAGAAAGTTCATAAATATGTACAAATTAAATAACACACTTCTCAACAAACAATGAGTTAAAGAAGAAATCAAAAGAAAAGTTTAAAAAAAATCTTGATCCAAAGGAAAATGGATACATAATACCCAAAACTTAAGGTATTCAGCAAAAGCAGTTAAGAGAAAACCCTGTAGCAATAAATGCCTACATTAAGAAAAAGACCTCAAAGAAACAACCTAACTTTACA
This sequence comes from Sus scrofa, assembly GCF_054392235.1. Classification (NCBI taxonomy): domain Eukaryota; kingdom Metazoa; phylum Chordata; class Mammalia; order Artiodactyla; family Suidae; genus Sus; species Sus scrofa. Next base: position 32,039,518 of record NC_139393.1, read on the forward strand.
TGTCAAGGAACTAGAAAGAGAATAATCTAAGCCCAACACTATCAGACAGAAAGAAAATAATAGATTACAGTGGAAATAACAGATGAGAACAGAAATAAATGATATAGAGACTAAGAAAAAATAGAAAATTGACAAAATGATTTTTAAAACAAAATTAAATTTAAAACAAAATTTTCAACAAAATCGACAAACATTTGCTTAGACTAAGAAAAGAGAAATGATCCAAATGAATAGAATTATAAATGACACCACACAAATACAGAGAATCTACTACGAACAATTATTTGCCAACAAATGGAAAAATCTAGAAGAAATGGATAAATTCCTAAAAACATACAACTCAAACTCACTAAGACTAAATCATGAAATAACAGAAAACCTGAACAGACCAATAATAAGCAAGCAGATTGACTCAGTCATCAAAAATCTCCCAAAAAAGAAAAACCCAGGATTAGATGGTCCACTGTTGACTTCTACCAAATATTTAAGAAAGAATTAATTCCAATCATTCTCAAACTCTTCTCAAAAATAGAGAAAGAGAGAATACTCCAAAATTTTGTTTTTGGGGAGGGGGGTCATCTGTGGCTTATGGAAATTCCTAGGCTAGGGGTCTAATCAGAGCTACAGCTTCTAGCCTACACCACAATTCATAGCAGTACTGTGATCCTTAACCCACTGAGCAGTCCAGGGATCAAAATTGCATCCTCATGGTTCTTACCCGGGTTTGTTTACCACAGAGCCATGAAGGGAACTCCCCCAAAATCATTTTTTAAGGCCATTTACCCTGATAATGAACCCAGACAAGAAAAGAAAATTCAAGGCTGTTATTTCTGAAAACAGATGCAAAACTCAAGAACATATTAACAAACTGGATTAAATAGCACATTAAAAGTATCATATACCTCAATCAAGTGGGATTCATACCTGGGATGCAAGGACTATGCAACATATACAAGTAAATTAATGTGATGTGATACATTAAGTCAATAAAAGCTAAAAATCCCATGATCATCTCAAAAGATGCAGAAAAATATTTGATGGAATACAAATTTTTTTAGGATTAAAAACTCTCAGCAAACTATAGAAGGAATTTAATGTAATAAAGGCCATAGATGAAAAGCCAACAGTTAACATCATACTTGATATTAAAAAAATCAAAGGCTTTTACTCTAAAATAAGAAACGAGACAAGAATGTTGACTCTTGTCAATTCTATTCAACATGGTACTAGAAGTCCTAACCACAATGGTCAGGAAAGAAAAATAGAGAAAAAATATTCATATCAAGAAGAAACAAGTAAAATGATCTATGTTTGCAGATTACATCAGCTTAAATGTAGAAATATTAAAGACATCACCAAATCCATTAAAACTAAAAAATGAATTCAGTAAAATTACAAGAAACAAAATCAACATACAAAAAATGAGTTATGTTTCTGTGCACTAATAAGGAATTATCTGGAAAAGAAATAAAGATAATCCAATTTATAATAGCATCAGAATGAGTTCCCATTGTGGTGCAGCAGAAATGAATCCAATTAGGATTCATGAGGTTGAGGGTTTGATCCCTGGCCTTGCTCAATGGGTTTAAGGATCTGGTGTTGCTGTGAGCTGTGGTGTAGGTTGCAGACACAGCTTGGATCTTGCATTGCTGTGGCGTAGGCTGGCAGCTGTAGCTCCAATTAGACCCCTAGCCTGGAAACCTCCATATGCTTTGGCTGCAGCCCTAAAAAGCAAAAAAAAAAAAAAAAAATAGCATTAGAAAACAATACTTAGGACTAAATTTAACCAAAGAGCTGAAAGACCTGGAAACTTTAAACTACAAGGCATTTTTTGAAATAAATTAAAGATACAAATAAGTGGAAATATATTCTATGTTCTTGAATTCAAAGACAAATATTGGAGTTACATTGTGGCACAGTATGTTAAAGATCCTGCATTGTCACTATAGCAGCTCAAGTTGCTGAGGTGGTACAGGCTCAGTCCTTGGCCTGGAGACTTCCACATGCTGTTAGTATAGCCAAAAAATCCATAGAAAGACAAACATTGTGAAAATATCTGTAATACCACAAATGACCTATAGAATGAATGCAATTCCTACAAATTCCAATGGCATTTTTCACAAAATAAAAAATATATATTATAAAATTTGTATGGAATTACAAAGACTCCAAATAGCCAAAGCAATCTTGAGTTAAAAAAAATAAATAAATAAAACAAGCTAGATGAATCAGAATTACTTATTTCAAACTATTTTACAAAGCCATAGTAATGAAAACAATATGATACTTGCATAAAAACTGACACACATATAAATGGACTACACTAGATTAGAGAGCCAAAAATTAAAGCCATCTATATATAGTCAACTAATTTTTGACAAGGATGCTAAGAGCACAAAATGGGGAAAAAATAGACTCTTCTATAAATAGTCTTGGGGAAACTGGATACCCACATGCAAAAACATGCAACTGGACCCCTATCTTCTACTCACAAAAATTACCTTGGCTTGGAATAAAAGTTTTAAGATATAAAATCATAAAACTCATAAAAAATAGGGGAAAATCTCCTTGACATTGACATTGTCAGTAATTTCTTGTATCAGACACTGAAATTACATGCACAAAAAGCTGAAAAAAAAAGTGAGATTGCATGAAACTAAAGGGTTCTGCAAAGCAAAGGATACAATCAATAAATTGAAAAGACAATATACAGAATTTAAGAAAATATTTCAAACCATTTATCTAATAATTTTTTAATGTCCAAAATATATAAAGAACTCATACCACTCAATAGCAAAAGAGAAAATAACCTAATTTAAAAAGTAGTGGACTGAGAAGACATGTTCTAAAGAAGATAAATGGCCAACTAGTACATGAAAAGATCTCAACATCAGTAATCATCAAGGAAACACAAATCAAAACCACAATAAAATTATCACCTCACTCTCTGCAAGAGTGCTAATTATCAAAAAGAAGAAATTACAAATATTGGTGAGAACATGGAGAAAAGGGAAATTTTACATTTTTGGTGGAAATGTAAATTGATATAACCATTATGAAAAACATTATGGTTATGTCTCAAAAAATTGAAAATAATATCACCATATGGTCCAGCAGTCCACTTCCTAAGTATATACCTGAAGGAAATGAAATCAGTATTTTGAAAAGAACATGTATTCCTATGTTCATTGCAGCATTATTCACAATAGCCAATGTATGGAAACCAACAACTTCTTCCTAAAGCCAAATTCATAGAAATAGTGTGTAGAATGTTGGTTTCCAGGAGCTGGAGGATGGACAAAACTAGTGAGATTTAGGTCAAGGGCAAAAACTTTCAGCTTTAAGAATAAATTTGAGTATTTCATATACTGTATAATGACTTTTTTAATAATACAGCATGTGCACTTAAAATTTGCTGAGAGTAATCTTAAGCTTTTTAATCACAAAAAATTGTAAAATATGTGAAGTGATGGTGTGTTAATTACCTTAATCCTAGTAATCATTCCTCAATGTATGTGTACATCAGATCTTCATGTACACTTTACATGTATGCAAATGTATTTGTCAATTGTTGCTCAATATAATTGGAAAAAAATAAGACAGTGATAGTAATGTTTCAGTGGATGACAGATTATGTAATGGTTGTCTGGATATGGATATAAATAAATAGAGGTATCTCAAAAGTCTGAATGAAAAATTACAACTACCTATAGTAAAGTAGTCCAGAGACTGAATAATGTGATCAGTAGTAAGGCCTAGGTATTGATTAAATGGTGTATATCAGAGAGCAAAAATTCAAATTTTTCTTTCACAATTTTAAAAATGTTATGATCATTATACAACTACAGATGTGATAAATTCATTTGAGTAATAAAAAATGGAAAAAATAAAATAAATAAAAAATAAAATAAAATAAATCTTATTGTAACGGAAGATGTGCTATAATTGATCAATGTTATTTCAAACTCCTCATTATAGTGGGTAGTCTGACTTAGCTATGGACACATTAAAATAAAATTCTGTAATTGTGGTTCTTCTGCTAACCCAGAGAAGAAAAATATGAATTTCTTTGGGTGATCCCAATTACACAAGATTTTAAAAATAAAATTAAGCTCTCTACTTTACTTTTTTTTCCCCCTTAAAATCATTTCTGGCCTCTTTTGTATTGTCAATTGTCAATAGATTAATTAAAACAAAGTCACATGTTCTATTTCCCAATGTTTATACAGTAAAGGTCAGCAAAATTGCACAAAGATTTTAACTACCACACTTATTTTTAAATTGCTGAGAAATAATGATGCCATACTCTTCATTTTATCCAAGCATTTTAGGAATCTTCTAAGCAGCACTAATAAAGTAGGGTAAGAAAGGGATGTTTTCTGGGAAGTCTTTCTTTTCTGTCTCAAATTCCCTTGAATTAAATTCCCTGGAACTTATTTGAAGACAGGGATTTTTTTAGAAAATCTTCCCATTAAGATGAATGAGCCCATCTGAATCTGCTTCTTTTAAAAGGAAACAAATCTCTGGAAATTATATTACTGACATGTTGTTTGACAGAATAAATTAAAGACAAAAAAAAATGAAAAGGGACCAAGTTAACTAAAAAAGAGGTAAATGTGATGTCAGTGTATTCTGCTGTTGGTGACTTTACAGAGACTATGTGTTAATATTTGTTTAGAGTGAAATTTAGTCCTTGGAGGTTTTTGTTAATGCTTTAAAAGGCAAGTGAATGCTTCAGGGTGCATGTATATCTTTTCAATATACTTATAGTCTATTTGACACTTTTAAATAATCTTAAAGTAAAATTTTAAGATTAGATTTATGTGTAATATTCTGTGTTAAAAATTATTTTCTAGTTAAAACTTGCTCTTCTATCAGGCTATATCAGTTTTATTTATTTTTTTTCATTTTTTTATTACTCAAATGAATTTATCACATCTGTAGTTGTATAATGATCATAACAATCTGATTTCACAGGATTTCCATCCCACAGCCCAGGTATATCCCCCCACCCCGCAAAATGTCTCCTCCAGAGACCATAAGTATTTCATTGTCTGTGAGTCAGCATCTGTTCTGCAAAGAAGTTCTGCCTGTCCTTTTTTCAGATTCCACATGTCACTGAAAGCATTTGATGTTGCTGTCTCATTGTATGGCTGACTTCACTTAGCATGATAGTTTCTAGGTACATCCATGTTGCAAAAAATGCTGGTATTTCATTCTTTTTGATGGCTGAGTAATATTCCATTGTGTACCACGTCTTCTGGATCCACTCTTCTGTCGATGGACATTTAGGTTGTTTCCATGTCTTGGCTATTGTAAATAGTGCTGCAATGAACATTGGAGTACATGTGTCTTTGCGAGTTGTGGTTTTCTCTGGATAGATGCCCAGGAGTGGGATTGCTGGATCAAATGGTAGTTCTATGTTCAGTTTTCTGATGCATCTCCATACTGCTTTCCACAGTGGTTGCACCAATTTAAAATCCCACCAACAGCATAAGCAGGGTTCCTTTTTCTCCACACCCTCTCCAGCACTTATTTTTTGTAGACTTTTGGATGATGGCCATTCTGGCTGGTGTAAGGTGGTACCTCATCATGGTTTTGATTTGCATCTCTCTAATAATGAGTGACATTGAACATCTTTTCATGTGTTTCTTGGCCATCTGTATGTCTTCTTTGGAGAACTGTCTGTTTAGATCTTCCGCCCATTTTTTGATGGGGTTGTTTGTTTTTTTGGTATGGAGCTGCAGAAGGTGTGTATAAATTTTGGAGATTATTCTCTTGTCAGTCGATTCACTTGCAAAGATTTTCTCCCATTCTGTGAGTTGTCTTTTTGTGTTGTTTAGGGTTTCCTTTGCTGTGCAGAAACTTTGAAGTTTGATTAGATCCCATTTGTTTATTTTTCTTTTTATTGTCAATACTCTGAGAGGTACATCTGAGAAGATGTTGCTTTCATTTATGTCAGAGAGTGTTTGGCCTATGTTTTCCTCTAGGAGTTTTATAGTGTCTGGTCTTATACCTAGGTCTTTAATCCACTTGGAGTTTATTTTTGTGTCTGGTGTTAGGGAGTGTTCTAATTTCATTCTTTTCCATGTGGCTGTCCAGTTTTCCCAGCACCACTTGTTGAACAAGCTGTCCTTTCTCCATTGTATATTCTTGCCTCCTTTGTCATAGATGAGTTGGCTGTAGGTGTGTGGGTTGAATTCTGGGCTTTCTGTCCTGTTCCACCGATCTGTATTTCTGTCTTTGTGCCAGTACTATGCGGTTTTGATGATTGTTGCTTTGTAGTATAGTCTTATGTCTGGGAGCCTGATTCCTCCAGCTCCATTTTTCTCTTTCAGGATGTCTTTGGCTATATTGGCTCTTTTGTGCTTCCAAACTTTAAATATTTTGTTCAAGTTCTGTGAAAAATGTCTTTGGTAATTTGACAGGGATTGCATTGAATCTGTAGATTGCCTTGGGTAGTATAGTCATTTTCATAATATTAACTCTTCCAATCCACGAGCATGGTATATCTTTCCATCTATTTGTGTCATCTTTGATTTCTTTCATCAGTGGCTTGTAGTTTTCAGAGTATAGGTCTTTTGTTTCTTTAGGTAGGCTTACTCCTAGGTATTTTATTCTTTTGGATGCGATGGTAAACGGGATTGCTTCCCTAATTTTTCTTTCTGCCCTTTCATTGTTAGTATATAGAAATGCTGTCGATTTCTGTATTGATTTTGTATCCTGTGACTTTGCCAAATTCGTGGATGAGCTCTAACAGTTTTCTGGTAGAGGTAGGATTTTCTAGGCATAGTATCATGTCATCTGCAAATAGCGATAGTTTTACTTCTTCCTTTCCAATTTGGATTCCTTTTATTTCTTTTACTTCTCTGATTGCTGTGGCTAGGACTTGCAGAACTATGTTGAAGAGTAGTGGCGAGAGCAGACATCCTTGTCTTGTTCCTGATCTCAGCAGGAATTCTTTCAGCTTTTCATCATTGAGAATGATGTTCCCTGTGGGTTTGTCACATATGGCCTTTATCACTTTGAGGTAGGTTCCCGTTATGCCCACTTTCTGAAGGGTTTTTATCAGAAATGGGTGTTGGATTTTGTCAAAGGCTTTTTCTGCATCTATTGAGAGGATCATATGGTTTTTATTCTTCAGTTTGTTAATGTGGTGTATCACACTGATGTATTTTCAGATATGGAAGAACCCTTGTGTCCCTCAGATAAATCCCACTTGTCATGATGTACAATCCTCTTAATGTATTGTTGGATGCGGTTTGCTAGTATTTTTTTGAGGATTTTTGCATCGATGTTCATCAGTGAAATTGGCCTATAGTTTTCTTTTTTTGTGGAGTCTTTGTCTGGTTTTGGTACCAGGGTGGTGGTGGTGGCCTCATAGAATGAGTTTGAGAGTATCCCTTCCTCTGCAATTTTTTGAATAGTTTCAGAAGGAGAGGTGTTAGCCCTTCTCAAAATGTTTGATAGAATTCGCCTGTGAAGCCATCTGGTCCTGGACTTTTGTTTGTTGGAAGTTTTTTAATCACAGTTTCAATTTCAGTTCTTGTGTTGGGTCCATTCATCTTTTCTGTTTCATCTTAGTTTAGTCTTGGAAGATTGTACTTTTCTAAGCATTTGTCCATTTCTTCTAGGTTTTCCATTTTATTGGCATATAGTTGCATATAGTAGTCTCTTATGATCCTTTGTATTTCTGTGATGTCTGTTGTTACTACTCCTTTTTCATTTCTAATTTTATTGATTTGAATCCTCTCTCTTTTTTGCTTGATAAGTCTGGCCAGGGGTTTCTCAATTTTGTTGATCTTTTCAAAAAACCAGCTTTTTCTTTCATTGATCTTTTCTATGGTTTTGTTTCTAGTTCATTGATTTCTGTTCTGATCTTTATGATTTCTTTCCTTCTACTAACTTTAGGTCTTGTCTGTTATTCTCTCTCTAGCTGCTTTAGATGTAAAGTTAGCTTGTTGATTTGGGCTTTTTCTTGTTTCCTGATGTGGGCTTGTATTGATATAAACTTTCCTTTTAGAACTGATTTTGCTGCATCCCATTGGATGTGGAGTGTTGTATCTTTGTTGCCATTTGCTTCTAGGTATTTTTTAATTTCCTCTTTGATTTCTTCAGTGATCCATTGGTTGTTTAGTAGCATGTTGTTGAGTCTCCACGTGTTTGTGTTTTTTGCAGTTTTTTTCTTGTTGTTGATTTCCAGTCATATAGTGTTGTGGTTGGAAAAGATGCTTGATATGATTTCAATTTTCTTAAAGTTACCAAGGTTGGATTTGTACCCCAGGATATGATCAATCTTAGAGAATGTTCCATGTGCATTGAGAAGAATGTGTATGCTGCTGCTTTTGGATGGAGTGTCCTATAAATATCTATGAAGTCCATCTGCTTTAATTCATCATTTAGGGCCTGTGTTTCCTTATTGATTTTATGTCTGGATGATCTGACCATTGCTGTAAGTGGGGTCTTAAAGTCCCCCACTATTATTGTGTTAGTGTTGATTTGTCCTTTTAAGGTAGTTAGCAGTTGCCTTATGTATTGTGGTGAACCTGTGTTGGGTCCATAGATATTTAAAATTGTTATATCATCTTCTTTGATTGATCCTTTGATCATTATGTAATGTCCTTCTTTGTCCCTGAAAATATTCTTCATTTTGAAGTCTATTTTGTCTGATATGAGTATTGCTACTCCAGCTTTCTTTTGATCCCCGTTTGCATGAAATATTTTCTTTCATCCTCTCACTTTCAATTTGTATGTGTCCCTAGAAGTGAAGTGGGTCTCTTGAAGACAGCATATATATGGGTCTTGTTTTTGTATTCATTCAGCCAGTCCATGTCTTTTGGCTGGGGCGTTTAGTCCATTCACATTTAAGGTAATTATTGATATGTATGTTCTTATTGCCATTTTATTAATTACTTTGGATTTGTTTTTGCTGCTCTTTTTCCTCTCCTTCTTCTCTTGTTCTTTTCTGCCTAGAGAAGTTCCTTTAGTATTTGTTGTAAGGCTGGTTTAGTGTTGCTGAATTCTCTCAGCTTTTGCTAATCTGTGAAGGTGTTTGATTTCTCCTTCAAATGTGAATGAGAGCCTTGATCGGATCGGTAGAGTAATCTTGGTTGGAGGTTTTTTCCTTTCATCATGTTGAGTATATCATGCCACTCCCTTCTGGCCTGCAGAGTTTCTGTTGAAAAATCTGCTGATAGCCTTATCAAGGTTCCCTTGTATGTTATTTGTTTCTTTTCCCTAGCTGCTTTCAAGATTTTCTCTTTGTCTTTAATTTTGGTCAGTTTGATTAATATGTCTCTTGGGATGTTCCTCCTTGGGTTTATTTTATATGGTACTCATTGTGCTTCCTGGTTTTGAGTGAGGGTTCCTTCCCCATGTTAGGGAAGTTTTCAGCTATGATCTCTTGGAATTTTTTTTCTGTCTCCTTCTCTCTCTCTTCTTCTGGCACCCCTATAACATGGATGTTAGTGCGTTTCATGTTGTCCCAGAGTTCTCTGAGACTCTCTTCGTTTGTTTTCAATCTTTTTTCTCTTTTCTGTTCTGCATCCGTAATTTCCACTAATCCGTCCTCCACCTCACTTATTCATTCATCTGCCTCCTGTATTCTGCTGTTAGCTGCTTCTAGCGAATTTTTTATTTCAGTTATTGTATTTTGCATCTCTTCTTGTTTAAGTTTTATATCTTGTATCTCTTTGGTCAGTGTTTCCTGTAAGTTATCCATCTTTGCCTCCAGTTTATTTCCATGTCTTGCATCATCTTCAGCATCAACAATCTAAAGTCTTTTTCCTGGAGGCTGAGAATCTCCTCATGGCTTAGCTGTTTTTCTGGGGTGTTTCCTTTCTCCCTCATCTGAGTTATAGGCCTCTGTCTTTTCATTTTTATAGGTTTTTGGTGTGGTGACCTTCTTACAGATAATAGAGTTGTAGCCTCTCTTACTTCTGGTGTCTGCCCCCCTGTGGCTGAAGTCAGTATGGGGGCTTGGTGTAGGTTTCCTGATGGGAGGGGCTGATGCCTGCCCACTGGAAGGTGGAGCTGATTCTAATCCCTCTGGTGGGTGGGGCTTAGTCTCTGGATGGGATTAGAGGCAATTGTGTACCTGAGGGGTCTTTAGGTAGCCTGTTTACTGAGGGATGGGGCTGTGATCCCTCCTGGGTTGTTTGCCCTGGGGCATCTCAGCAGCTGGCTGATGGGTGGGGCCAGATTTTCCCAAAATGGCCACCTCCAGAGAAAGGCATTGCTGCTGAATATTCCCAAGAGCTTTGCTTTCAATGTCTTTCCCTCATGACAAGCCACATTCACCCCTGTTTTCCCAGGATGTCCTCCAAGAACTGTGGTCAGGTTTGACCCAGATTCCCTTGAAGACTTTGCTTTGCCCTGGGACTCAGTGCACATGAAAGTCTGTGTGTGCCTTTTAAGAATGGGGTCTCCATTTCCCCCAGTCCCGTGGAGCTCTTGGGCACAAGCCGCACTGGCTTTCAATGCCAGATGCTCCGGGGCTCTTTCTCCCTGTGCCAGATCCCCACACGTGAGAGTTTGATGTGGGGCTCAGAACTCTCACTCCTGTAGGTGAGCCTCTGTGAACCAGTTCGTTTCCAGTCTGTGGAGCTTCCCACCCAGGAGGTATGGGGTTGTTTATATCATGAAATCACCCCTCCTACCTCTTGATGTGGCCTCCTCTTTTTCTTCTGGAGTAGGGTATCTTTTTTAAGGTTTCCGGTCCATTTTGGTGAAGAGTGCTCAGTCTTTAGTTGTGAATTTTGTTTTTAGGAGAGAAGTTGAGCTCCAGTCCTTCTATTCGGCCATCTTAATCCCATCTCTTGACAAGATTAATTTTAAATAGTAAGGTAATTCAGGTGAGCTTCAGATTTCTTATATGACTATAAGATCTAGAGGGGAAATATGTTTCTTGAGCCTTCTACATGTGCTATATATGAATGGTCCTGAAATGTATTTTACACACAGAATCAAAGTCAAATGATATAGAGGATTTTTGCATTTGTATTGTTTTTTTTTTAAGGTTATAAAGATTATTTCCTGACAACTATATTTTTCCTTTATAAGCACTGTAATAGGACACAAATGTAAACTCATATTACAGAGTGGTCATTTTATAGCAGTTGTATATAAGCTGTTACTAACATAGACTCTCAAGAGTCTGCTTTTAAGTCCCAAGTGACCTCTGTAAGCAGAAACTAAAGATATATCATATATATACAAGATGAATTCCTTAGGAAATGGACACATAAATGTAAAAAACAATAATAGTGATATTAATAATAACAGTACAAAAGTCTATGAAGAAAACAAGGATGCATTTATTTTTTAACTTAGATCAAGGAAAAATATTCTGATTAAATACCATTCATAATGGCAATGAAAAGAAGAGATAAAATCCATTTGATGGCAAAAGACACAATAAGGAATGTAAAAAAAAAGAAATAAGAGTAGTAATTGATAACCTGGAAAATACATTTGTAATATATAACAGACAAATGGATAAACATGTTTTCTTCTAGTGTTTGGAAATGTAACGCCTAGAAATATTACATTTATATTACCAGTTAGGTCATCAGTGTTACTCAAGGGAATCTATTCCAAAGATAGCCTAGGAAAACACAAAATGATTGAGCAAAATATTATTCTTAATGAAAGGGTTAATATCAAGAATTTGAAACAATTCATAAATCTGTCAATAGGAAATTGACATATTAAAATAATCACATGTTGGACAACATGTAACTGTAAAAAGGAATGAGATCTCTTTCAGTCATGTGAATAGACAGCTGAGATAAAAAAAACAAGACACAGAATAGCGTGCAAAACTTTTATTTACACGTAAATAATTTGCAAAAATAAACATGAGATCAATATTTACCCCCAAAATTGACAATATTCAATATCTACTCCAAATAAAAACTCTTGAAAAACTAGGAAAAGAAGAGAACCTCTTAAAATAAAATGTATCTACAAAATCTTAATGGTGAAAGACTGAATAATACTTTCTTAAAAAGATAAGGAAGTAAAATCTCACCACTGTATTCAATATTGTAACAAATCCTCAAGTCAGTGCAATAAGATAAGGAACAATGAAAAAAAAAGATATCAAGAACAGAAAAGAAGTAAAAGTATATAGAAAGCTGGCAGAATCTATAAATGCTACCAAAACTAATTTTGGTAGCAATTTAAAAGAATGCAAACTCAACATGCCTTTTTTATATACTATCAACAAACACTCAAAAACTGAAATAAAAAATGCTTTTTACAACTGCACCAAAATTATGAAATACTTAAGGGTAAGCCAAAAAAAAGAAAAAATCTGTACAGCGATATGTATGAAATATTGTTGAATTCAAAGACTTCCTTAATAAATCAGGAAATTTACCTTGTTAATGGGTAAGAAGACAATATACTTCTTAAATAAGCATCTACTTAACCCAACTCAATCTATAGATTTGACACAATCCTAATCAAATTTTCAGCAAGTTCTTTTAAATACAAAAAGTGACAAAATGATTCTACAATTAAGTGCAAGAGACTTAGAACACCAAAACAATAAAGAAAAAGAATAAAGTAGAAAATTAGCACTGCCCGATTTCAAGATTAATAATAAAGCAACTACAATCATAGCAGTGTGGTATTTGTGTAAAGACAAACAAATCGATAAATGGAACAAAACACCAAGTCAAGAATTAGATTTACATATTTATTAATAAGTGATTTTCAACAAAGATACAAAAACTAGTCAGTAGAGAAAGGGTATCTTTTTGATAAATGATTTTGGAAGATCAGGGGGGTTCCCAGCTGGCTCAGTGGTAACCAACCCATATCCAAAAGGATGCAGGTTTGATCCATGGCCCTGCTCAGTGGATTAAAGATCCAGTGTTGCAGTGTGTAGGTCACAGACATGACTTGGATCTTGCATTGCTGTGGCTGTGGTGTAGGCTGGCAGCTGCAGCTCCAATTTGACCTCTAGCCTGAGAACTTCCATATGCTGCAGATGTGGCCCTAAAACACACACACACACACACACACACACACACACACACACACACACACACACACACACACACACACACACATAATTGATAAGCAAAACAAGAACTTTAAGCCATAATATGTAACATACAGAAAACACTGATTGATTTAAAATGGGTAATGACAATGCAAAACCTCAAATTATGAAACTTATAGAACTTTTTCAACTTAGATTAAGAAATATTTCTTAGATATAATACCAAAAACATAATCCATAAAAAAATAGATAAATATATGAGAATTAATGACAGTGAGAAAAAATCATCTGCTCTTAGCAGGACACTTTTAAGACAATGTAAAGACATATTAGGAGAAAATATCTATAATGCATATTTTTGACAAAATCTTATACCTAGAATTTAAAGAATTTGCAAAATGTAATAATAGGAAAGCCATCAAGAGAAAAAAAGTGAGCTAAAGATTTGAACAGACACTTCATCAAAGAAGATATGCAGATGGCTAATAAGCACTAACACAAAAAATGCTCAAATGCATTAGTGATTAGGAAATGCAAATGAAAACCACAATGATGTAGGAGACGCTTATTAGAATGTCTAAAATGAAAACTACTGACTATACCAAGTGCTTACAAGGTTTTTGAAGAGCTGTAATGCCTACACTGACATATGTAAAATTATTCATTCTGAAAAACACTTTGGGGATTTCTGAAAAAGTTAAACGTACTCCTACTGTATAAACTAGCAATTCCACTTCTAAGTATTTACTCAAGGGAATAAAAGTGCACGTCCAAACCAAATGTTGTACACAAATGTTGTTTGCAGCTTTTTTGTGGTAGCCACAAACTGAAAACAATCTAAATGTCAATTGGCTGGCAACTGGATAAAGAAATGCGATATATCCTTTTGTGGAACACAACTCAGCAATAAGAAACATCAACACACATAATAACGTGGAGTCCAGAACTGTCATGATAAGTAGAAAGAAAACACGGAAGATATTGCCCTATGTGATTCTACTTAACATTAATTCTCTAAAAGGAAAAACTACAAAGATAGGAAGTAGACTAGTACTGGCCAGGCAAGGGAGAAAGGTTGGGTCTGGGTCTGGTGGAACCACTCTGGAGGGAGGACTCTATATCCAGGGAAAGGAAACTTTGGACAGTGGTGATTACACTTATTCTTTGGACTGTCATAATGATTTCATGGATCTATACACGTCCTGAAACTTATTTAGTTGTGTACTGTAAATAAGTGCAGTTTGCTAAGTGTCAACTATGCTGCAATAAAGCAGAGACAATAATAAATAAATAAAAATGAAGGTAGAATAGGAGCTTCCAGTGGCCAGATATGGAAGGATTTGATCATTTGAAAGAACAATAACTGCGATACAAAAAGCTCTAACTTAATAATGATATTCGTAAAAGAGATGAGAGGGCAAGACAAAGTCAGCATTTATTTTATACTGTGCAAATGGTATTTCAGGATAACCAATTAGGTAAACCTTAGTTGAAAAGTTATTCTTTTTGTGGAGGGGGCCACACCTGCAACACATGGAAGCTCCCAGGCTAGAGGTTGCAACATGGGATCCAAGCTGAGTCTGTGAACTACATCACAGCTCACCACAATGAAGGATCCTTGACCCACTGAGTGAGGCAGGGATCAAACCCACATCCTCATGGATACTAGTCGGGTTCATTTCCACTGAACCACAACAGGAATTCCCTAAAAGTACATTAGTGAATAAAACCATTACTAAAGGATTTATGGGGAACTTTACAATGAGTTTGATGTAACAGTAGTGTTCACTCTCAGCATTACTAAAAGCAAGATAGTAAGGTAGTATATTCTGCTTGATGTAATTAATATAACATGACATGTCATAATAAAGAGGTTTTGGTAAAGAACGTTGAAACTGAAGCTACCCAAATCTTTATAGTTACGCTCCAGGAAATGCAGGAGGAAGAAGCTAAATGACATTAAAAAAGCAGAGTTAAAACCAGAAATTAGGACACCCTTCCTAATAACTGAGCTAATTATTCAACAAGCTAGTGCCATAGAAAAGAGGACCATTGATTAAGAAAACAAAAGGCTTACAAATAAACTGCAATTTAAGGACTTGTTCTAGATTCTGATTTGTATAAACAATTTTAAATATGGCTACATGTTAGACCATAGCAAGAATGTATCAATTTTGGGAGTTCCCATTGTGGCTCAGCAGTAAGAATCTGAACTAATAACCATGACATTGTGAATTTGATCCCTGTTCCCCTCCCCCACAGTGAGTCAAGGATTCAGCATTGACTTGAGCTGTGGTATGGTCAAAGACGTGGCTTGGATCTGGCAGTGGACTGTGGCGTAGGCCAGCAGCTTCAGCTCCAATTTGACCCCTAGCTTGGGAACTTCCATACAGTGCAGGTTCAGCTCTAAAAAAAAAAAAAAGTATCAATTTTGTTATATATCAAAATTGGCCTTGTAGATATTTAAGATACTGTTTACATTTTGGGGAGATATATACATCTTATATATATGGATGAAATGATGCACCATCTTGGAGTTGATTTAGGCTATTTGACAATTGTATCAAAGAGAGAATGGATGAAGCAAGACAGGAGTGGCAAAATCTGGAGAGTCCTTTCATGTAGGTGATGGATCTAATGGATCTAGCAGTTTCATTACATTCTTGTATGTGTTTGATATTTTTTTCACAATAAATATATATTTTTTATTTTTTAATAATTTTTTAATTGTTATTTCCCCAATACATTTTTTTCCTACTGTACAGCATGGTGACCAGTTGCACATACATGTATACTTTCTTTTTTCTCCCATTATCATTCTCCATCATAAGTGACTAGACATAGTTCTCAGTGCTACACAGCAGGATCTCGTTGCTAATCCATTCCAAAAGCAATTCTGAGGAACAAAAACCAAGCAGGAGGCATAATTCTCCCAGACTTCAGGCAATATTACAAAGCCACAGTCATCAAGACAGTGTGGTACTAGTACCAAAACAATAAATATTTTTAAATTGTCAAATCAAAATATTCTGAAAACAAGATAGTCTTCCTGTCTCCTCTCAGTCAAACTGGCTTTACTACTCTTTTACTTAATATTTGGTCTTTCTAACCCTGTTGCTTTCTTTCCTTGCTCCTCAGATCACAGGAATGTACCTAATCTGGTATTTATCTGAAAGCTACTTCAACTATCTGTATTTCAAGAAGGCTGCAAATTGATTAGTGATGTTGCTCCATAGGAATTTCATTAGCCCATTTTATGGAGAATTTTCCATTCTTCTCACCAAAAAGAAATACAGAAATCTATTTCAACTATATTAAATACCTGTTTATTCTTTCAGAGTGGTTTGTGACACAGTTCACAGATGTAACTGAGGTATTCTGGGATTTTTTTTCATATAAGTCTTAAGTAATTTTCAAAATTTGAACAACAAAAATACCTTTTAGCATGATTCTTACATTACCTCAGAGTTATCAGATTTTTACAGTGATTCTCATTGCACTCTTCTCCTTATGGATACAGAAGACATTGGGACTAAATGTACATTAATTGTAACATAAAATTATGTCCATTCAAATGCAATCCCTGATAATAGCTTTGTGTACTTAACTACCCTATTTCTTCCAAATAAAGTAAAGGATAGGAAGATTCTCAGAGACAATTTATAAACTAAATTCTACTATTCAAAATACATTATTTAGATTTTTTATTGAATAGTCACTTCTGGAATTATTACTTTTGACTGCATGTGTTGGCATTATTCCATGTTTCTATCTTCTATGCTCCATAAGTATATTTTACATATCCTTGTGATATATGAAGCAAATTCAAGTAGAATTTATACTTTTGCTTAAAATAAATTTTTGGAATATATATAATTCTCCAAAAGATGATTTTTTTCATTGAAGAGAACACTTTAAGACTTAGCTGAACAAAAGACACTAAAACAGTGATTTATTTTCAGGGAATTAATGAAGAACAGAGCAAATGTAATTAATTATTAAATTCAGTAGGTAATTAGACTAAAGTGTGATTTCTAGTCTAAAATGACAAAAGTCTAAAACATTCATTCTCAAATCCAGAAGCACACAAAAAGGGCTTAATATAAACTCATCTTTACTTGTATATATTTTAGTTGTATATATGAATATAACACTATTTTTGCCATATTTGACCTCAAATTCTTGCAAATTATTCATTCATGTTCATATCCACTAATTTAACTGTTTTTATTAAAAGATATTTGTATATTTCTTGTTAATCATATACAATTGTAAAGATGAAAGAATTTATTCATCTGCTTTTTTTTTAACTTTCTCTGAACCTGATTTGATATTGTATTCAAAGTAAAAATGAATATACCTAAACTTAGGAAAACAGGCCATTTTTGAAGCTTTTGTTCCAGTTTTATAAAAATATGAATAATCTACTCTGGCACAAAGCTTCACTAACCTAGAAGCTAGAGATATTACTCTTTGAAACATCATTCAAGTACTTTTTCATTTGTTCCAATCTTTTGATTGTGAAGAGCAAAAGCATTTTCATATATTCCTCAGTAAAATTCAACAAATAAATATGAAATATCATAAAAATAATGAACACTCTTTGTGGCATGTTTGTGACAGACATGTGTAGAACAATTACAGCAATTCTAGATTGATTTCTGTCCCCGTTTCATGGTGGCCAAGCATGGTTGCCTGACTAGACAAAAGCCACACTGGTAGGAATCACTCTTCAGTCACAAGCCTCTATAAGGCTGAGTTCACAGTCACCACCAGGCTCTTATTTCCAAGTGGCAGAACTAGTGTTTGTTCCTGGCAAGCAAAAACAATAATATACAGACTGTGCTCCCTGCATATCTGGAATAAGGGAGAAAGGAGGCCATTCAGCATTTGCAAGTTCCTGTACCTCCCTCAGATTCAATTTCCTCCCTTACCAAATGGAGAGTAACAATATCACAGCATTGTTAGCAGGGGTACATGAGACAATGAACATGAAGTGTCTATCATATAGTAGGCACTCAACACATTTTCCTTCTCTTTTATTCTATGAGCCTATAAAATGGAAGGGATTTAGCATCAATAAAAGAATTTTTACTTTCTTTTTTCTTTTTTGCTTTTTAGGGCCACACCCGAGGCATATGGAAGTTCCCAGGCTAGGGGCTGAATCCGAGCTACAGCTGTGAGCCTATACCACAGCTACAGCAATGCGGGATCTGAGCCCCATCTGTGACCTACATCACAGCTCATGGTAATCCTGGATCCCTAACCCACTGAGCCAAGCCAGGGATCAACCTCACATCATCATGGATACTAGTTGAATTCATTTCCACTGCATCATGATGACGGGAACTCCAAGAAAAGATTTTTTTAAGGCAATTTAATTTTAAAAAAATTCAGTGACTGATTTATAACCAAGGCAGTTTCCATCTGAAGAGTAACAAACTTCACATTTTCTAAAAAAAAGTCTAAAAACTTACTAGTACACAAAAAATCACTCTTAACCAAATTACTTTAATGACTTGTGGTAAATGCGCTTTTGAATGTTGGACAATTTGGAGAGTAGCAAAGTGCTTTATTCTTACAAGGATCATTTGTTCTGTATTTGACAAAAATGATGAACATTTCATTCTGCTTTACTTTTAAATGAGTATTATTGTCTTTGTTATTTGACAATGTCAAGAAAAATGTCACACCAATCAGAAAAGCCCATTCATACTTAATAGGTCGACTGCAGTACAGAATGTAACTTTGATTTATGGCTTCAAAATTCTATATAAACAATGTTGATATTTTCATTTTTACCAAGTATCAGCACAAGACATTTTACAACTGTTGTTTAGGCAAAACACAAATGTTCATTGCTATTAAAAAAAAAAAAAGTAGCTAGTAACAGAATGTTCTTTTTTTTTTTTTTAAATTGCCTATTTACTGAAAATGGTTAGTTATAACAGTAGTGTGTTTTAACCTTTAACTTGGTAAATTTTATGTGCACTAACAATCAAAACATACTCTTTGAATTTGAAGTTCTTGGAATTGTGGGTTAAGATTTAGAACATTTTTTTGGCAATGTTTACTAACTATATTTTCATAAGTGAAACTGATAATTAACATATGAACTTTATAAGTATAGATCCTAAATGCTCTTTCTTTGTCAGAGCCGTGGTAGAATAGTACCTTAAACTTCTTATTCTAAATATCTTGATGTTGCCTCTTCTCATTTAAATGTTAATGTGGTCAGCAAGTGTAATTGCATTGCACCTTTCTTATCAAACTCACTTTTAATTAAGTACTTCAAAAGAGAGGCTGAACTTTCTAAACATTTTGTGGCTATAATGTTGCTTTACAATGATGTGAACAGATTTCAAATACCCACAGAAAATTTTATGAGAGGAAATCTCTCTAATTATCTCTTTGAATTGATCTATGAAGAATTATATGTCTTTCTTGGTATTGGGGCTGCATTTTAAGAGGTGTGTGTGTGTGTGTGTGCGTGTGCGTGTGCGTGTGTGTGTGTGTGTGTGTGTGTGTTTTGCTGATTAGTACAGGAATTCAGAAGGAAATGCATTACCCTTGAGTTCCGAGGAACTTAGACAGATTTATGAGATGTATCTGTGTGCTCAAGCATATCAAGACCTGCATAAAAAACAGTGCATTCCCTCAACTCAAAATCATTTAGTAATCTCTCTTACATCCCATCTCCTTATCAAGGAGAAACACCCAGCAACCATTACTAAGGCTTCAAAAGCCTATCATTTAAAACAAATCTCCAGGCAATCCCTTGCTTTTAATATTAGAAATTTATTACTTGTACTTTACACATATACATAAATATGGAAATTTGTGTTTTAAAAACCTCATCCTTATATGCATGTATACAACTGAAGCAAAGGCTGTTAAACATCTTTGAGTTTTTAATTATAAACTCCTTGTTGTGCGTCCCTTTAAAAAAATTAGTAAGCTTGATCAATAGGACTGTCAAACTAAAAGTTAGGATAATACCTGGAAAGGTGCAGTAATGGATTTGGTGGGGACAAACTGATTAAACTAAGTCAACTTAATTCAAAGCAGCAGGAGCAACAGATGCCGTTGCCTTTGTTTATTCTCCTTTGTTGCCAGATGGAAAGGGAGAAATAAATGTTAGGACACCAAAGAAAGCTGCCGAATTGTGTTTCTACTCCATCTTAGCTTGCCGCATTTCGACATGCACAGTGGTCTAAACAAAGTGCTATATTTAGAGTGGACCTTCCAACTCAGGAGACCAGTTCTCCCTTAAAAAAAGGAGGCATCAGTAGGGTGGAAATCATATATAAGCAACATGTATTTTCTCCTGAAAAATGAAGTAATTATATTGTATTATTTTATTATATTCTGGGAAGCTATAAGGCAACTATGAAGTTATGCATTCCCATGCTAGATGGTATATGTTTGAAGGCAAACATTAGGTCTCCCTATCACCATATCGTTAGCAATTTGCATCACCTGGCATAGAATGGACACTCAGTAAATAGCTAAGCCTCAATGTAGACTCAATCTTACTTTTCCTATATTAACAAAGAATTTTTGAGTTCCATCATTGTTATACTGCACCCTGAGAAAAGTCTTCTTTTGCATTTCTTTATGGCATACCTCTCCTGAAGTCATGTAACCTAAATGGAGTACATTGATTTTGAATTTAGCAATTATTTGCTGAGAAGCTGGCATGTGTTAGGAAATTTTAGCATTGGAGATAATGGTAGTGAAGAGAGAATTTTAAAAAGCCCAAATCTCATAGAATTTACATTAAAATCAATAAAAATAAATAAGTAAATAATATAAAGGCATATTGTAGAATTATGGCACATTCAATTCCAGACCACGACAATAAAACAACTATTGCAATAAAGTGAGTCATGCGAATCTTTTGTTTCCCATTGCATACAAAAGTTGTTTACACTAAACTGTAGCTTATTGAGGGTGCAATAGCAGTATGTCTAAAGAAAACAATGTATATACCTTAATTAAAATATATTTTATTGTGAAAATATATTAAACATTATTTGAGCCTTCCACTAGTCATAATCTTTCTGCTGGTTGAGGGTCTTGCCTTGATGTTGATGGCTGCTGACTGATCAGGGTGGTGGTTGCTAAAGATTGAGGTGGCTGTGGCAATTTCTTTTCTTTTCTTTTCTTTTTTTTTTTTTTCTTTTTAGGACTGCACCTGCAGCACATGGAAATTCCCAGGCTAGGGGCTGAATTGGAACTGCAGCTGCTGGCCTATGCCACAGCCATGACAATGTAGGATCTGAGCGGCATCTGTGACCTAAACCACAGATTGTGTCAATGCCAGGTCCTTAACCCATTGAGTGAGACCAGGGATCAGACCCATATCCTCATGGATACTAGTTGGGTTCTTAATCCACCAAGCAAAAATGGGAACTCCTGCAATTTCCTGAAATAAGATCACAATGAAGTTTTACACATTTGTTGACTCTTCCTTTCATGAATCATTTGTCTGTGGAATTCAAGGCTGTTTGACAGCATTTAACCCACAGTAGAAGTTTTTTTCAAAATGGGAGTAAATTCTTTCAAATCTAACAACTAAGTTCCCGTAATACATTTTCTGCATCCACTGTTGTCATTTCAACAATATTCATAGCATCTTCACCAGGAGTAGATTCTACCTCAAGAAACTCCTTTCTTTGCTCATCTGTAGGAGCAACTTCTCATCCATTAAAGTTTTATCATGTGATTGCAGCAATTCAGTCACATCTTTAGGCTCCACTTCTAATTCTAGTTCTCTTGCCACATCCACCACATCTATATTTGCTTCCTCCATTGAAGTATTAAACTTTTCAGTTATTCATGAGAAATGGAATCAATTTCTTCCAAACTCCTGTTTATGTTGACAGTTTGACCTCCACCCATGAATTACAAATGTTCTTAATGTCATCTACAGTAGTGAATCCTTTCCAAAACTTGTTTGAGATTTACTTTGCTCAGATCCATCAGAGAAATCACTGTCTAGGGCAGATATAACTTTGCAAAACAGATTTCTTAGATAACAAAGCTTGAAAGTCAAAATTACTCCATGATCCATGGGCTGCAGAATGGATGCTGTGTTAGCTGCCATGAAAACAAGATTAATCTCATTGTTCACCTCCATCAGAGCTCTTGGGTGACTAGGTGCATTGTCAAAGAGCAGTCATATTTTGAAAGGAATCTTCTTTTCTGAGCAGTAGTTCTCAACAGTGGGCTTAAAATATTCAGTAAACCATGTTGTAAACAGATGTGCTGTCATCCAAGCTTTGTTGTTCCATTTATACAGCACAGATAGAGCAGACTTAAGGGCCCTAGGATTTTTCATAATGGTAAATGAACACTGGCTTCAACTTAAAGTCACCAGCTGCATTAGCTCCTAACAAGAAAGTCAGTCTGTGCTTTGAAGCTTTGAAGCCAAGCATTGATTTCTCTCTCTAGCTATGAAAGTCCTAGATGGCATTTCTTCCCATATAAAGACTGTTTTGTTTCCACTGAAAATCTGTTGTTTACTGTAGTCACATTAATTATCTTAGCTAGATCTTCTGGATAACGTGCTACATCTTCTATATCAGCACTTGCTGCTTTATCTTAAACTCTGATCTTATGGCGATGGCTGCTTTCTTAAACCTTATGAACCAACCTCTGTGAGCTTCAATTTGTTCCCGTGCAACTTCACCTCTCTCAGGCTTCATAGAATTGAGGCAAGTTAGAGTCTTGCTCTTGGAATTAGCCTTTGGCTTAAGGGAATACTGTGGCTGGTTCAATCTTCCATCCTGACCACTAAAACTTTCTACATATCAACAAGAAGGCTGTTTCACTTTCTTTTCTTTTGTGTGTAAACTAAAGTGAAATTTTCATTTCTGTCAAGAGCTTTTCTTCTGCATTCACAACTGCCAACTGTTTGCTACAAGAGGCCTAGCTGTTGGCCTATCTTCACTTAGAGCATGGCTAAGCTTAATCATTTCTAGCTTTTTATTGAAGTGAAAGATGTGTTAATTTCCCTTTCACTTGAAAAATTAGAGGCCATGGTGGGGTTAGAAACTGGCCTAATTTCAATATTTTTGTGTCTCAAGAAATAGGAAGGCCTGAAGCAAGGAGAGAGATGGAGGAAGAGCTGGTCAGTGGATCAGTCAGAATACATACAATGTATATCAATTAATGCAAGCATCTTATATGGACCTGGTTAGAGACACCCCAAACAATTACAACTGTAGTGATCAATGATAAAAAATCACCATAGCAAATATAATATTTGATTAAAAATCTTAAAATATTATGGGAATTACCAAAATGTGACAAAAAAAAAAAAAAAAAAACATGGCATGAGCGAATACTGTTGGAAAAACATGGCACTAATAGAATTGTTTGACATAAGGTTGCCACAATCTTCCAATTTACAAAAAATACAGCATCCATATAGTGCAATAAAATGAGGTATGCCTGGAGTATCTATTTGTCTTAGCTGGGATCCCTAGAAAATTGAGGCTGCATCAAAGCATAAACAGCAATTCTTCATTGAGAAGTATTAAACCAGGGCAGTAAGAGTGAAAGCAAAGTTAAGAGTGTCAGGGAGGATGAGAGAAAATCCAAGTTGATGTGTTATGGAGTTGGCCACAGCTTCACAGCCATGGTCATCTGGCTATGAGGCACTTATGCATTTGTCATTGGATAAGTTTTAGAGAAAAGTAGTCATTGGAAAGTAGGAAGGAAGGGGAAATTATCTGCCTGTTTTCAGGTTCCCTCCTGCTGCTTTCTGTTTCTCATTAGTCAACAGTTTCCCACTACTCCCTCTGCTGCTGGTGGTGTGGTGGTGGTTGAATCCCACTTACAACACTTCTGAGTTAACTGGCCCCTTGGAGCAGCTGCTGGCAAAACCAGATCCCAAGTGTCATGATATGGACTTTCTTTGGGATTCAGTAGTATGGGTTGGACCTCTGTGGTTCACATTGGATGGACCTAAATGTCATGATAAACACTTTATAAATATGTTTGCCCAAGCAGTGGGCATGTAACCCAAATCAGTCTGATTCATTGCCCAAGTATGTTATTCTTTCATCTAACAAGGAGAAATCTTGGTTATAAACTTAGTGAAGGCCAGTGATGCAATCCTTGGTTTGCCTGTGGTCATCTTTTGCTCTGGAGAGAACAATATAGAACAAAAAATAAAGAAGCAGCAATAAGACAAATGAATGGAGAGAATTTAAATGGCTTTGTGCCTTTCATGTCTTACCCTTGGAGTGGTAGATAACCTCTGTCTCCAACAGCTTTTTTGTTTGATTCAGTCAGCTACCCAACATCTTTACTAAATCACTTTCTTTAATCTGCTTTGAGTTGAGATTATGTCATTTGCAACTGAAATAAATCCTGCCTAATGCAGCATGTATTATTTTCTTCATTTTTCAGAAAAGAAAGTGGAGACTTTAAGTCATTTGCTGAGCATCATTGATTTGACTGTTATTTTGACAAACTCATACCAGTCACTCTGGTATATGTGCCATTGATAGTAATCAATTTTTACATATTTACTGAGAATTACAACATAGAAAACTACACAAGGACACTAAATTATATTGAATATAAATTAACCTGACAGATGATTCAAAATGTACTATCCTATATTCCAAAATTTCAGGTTAATCATTATACATGCAAATATAAATTACATACAATTCTAGACAGTTTTTTTTAAGAGTTTGTGATAAGTAGTTTGTATTAGCCTGCTCTTCATTTCTGTCATATAAGTTGAATGGGAGCTAATGTTTACTCTAGACTACTATAAACAAACATTGTATTCACATACCTTATATTGCCAGTCACACTGGATCCACCCAAAAACTCTGTTGTCCCTCTTCCCCAGATGTAGAAACCAGACCTCACAGGATATGTAATTTTCTTTCAGGTTGAAAATATTTGGAGGTGATGGGGCTAGATTATCTATATGTCTGACCTGAGGACCTTTAAATAAGACATCATGAAACTAAACAATAATCTTATGTTTATGCTATCAGGGGGTTTGGATAAATATGATTTTAGAAAATTTAGTATACTTTTGATGTAGATAAAATAAATAGTTATAAATAAGGTATAAAAATGTCATATGCTCATTTTTTCTCTTATAGACACTAAAGAAATGCAAACTTGGGATAAATTGCTTAATAGTGGGCATGCCCTGGTTTTGCACAAAAGCAATCTTCAAACTAAGTATTTCCAATTTTATTTTAAAAGACTTTCCTCAAATATATGTAACGATTACATTTGCAATACATTATTGCTAAAAGAAAAAAAAAGAAACTGGAATCTTAAGCATATATCAATGCAAAGTTAATGAATTAACATACACCAGAAGGTCTCCTTTCTTTTCACAGCATCTAATTACTCTCAATATATTGGTGCATATATTAGCATAATTGTTTCACATATTGCAGAGTGCTCTTAAATACCCCTAGAAATATGTGTATACTATTCTATATCATTCAATCCATTGATTATTTTAATTCATTTAACATGAAATAAAAAGTTTTTGTAAGAGTGTTTACATGCATATATACGTGCACATATTTTCAGGTGTTAAAACTCATTGCCTCAGATAAGTTGAATATATAGACTGATCTTGATAAAAAGTGAGAGGGCTTTTCATCCATGGTTTCTTTGTTCAGAAGTTTTTAACTTCTTTAAAATCCCATAGAATATTTTCTTTAAATACATGACAGAATAAAATATGAAGGGAGGACTGTTTTATCTAAAATTATAGAGTCTCAAAGACAAGCTTAACTTCAAATATATAGACAAATGTGAAGAACAAAAGAGAAACAACCATATATATTAATGAGATACCAATATCTAATTACAACTTAGTGTCTCATAGTAGTTCAATCAACAAATTGGTGCAAAAAATAATGTCACATGCTTAGGAACTCTAAATATTTATAAACAAATTTAGTTAAATATCATCAAAAATAATCAGGTTTAATAGTTTAATATTTTATTAGAGCAACTATGGGAGATTTGTAGAAGTTACAAATAAGAACAGAAATAAATCAGAAAACATGAAAGAACATTATAGAACAAACTGTGTCAAATTATCCTTATACCCCAAAATGTAAGAAAATTCTAATGAAGCATATTTAAGATAGATATAAATACAAAAATATCTGTGCATACTTATATGTATATGTTTACCTTTTGGGACATGATATCTTTAAAAATGATTGAAATTGTATTTTAATAATTGGTAAATCACTAATACATCAATAGTGTTGTTTGTCAAGTATTTTCATCTCTGCATTTGCCAGACCTTAGGTAGGATTGCACTTCCTATGTCCTTTGGATGGTACTGGAGCATTAATAGGGAGGGGGAGAGAGGAAGGAATCCATGTGCTTTTTAAGCAAATGAATGGTGAGGAGGCCAGAGCCTATAATGGTTGTTGAAAAACTCTCCAAAGATTTCTTTCCCTTTACCTAGAAGATTAGGGCTTTTCAAGGTAGAACCACACTTGAAGGGTGCAGCCTTCCAGGTCAGCCTAAGTTGTAGGTTGAAGAGATGTGGAGCAGAACTCTGAGTGAATTGCAGTGGGCATGTGGATTGAACAAGAAACATTTCCATTACCATATGTCATTGAAATTTGAGAATCTCCTGTTAATACATTTTTCTATTCTTATTGATGGAGAACCACAATTTTTGTTCTTTTCTAATAGAATCATAGCTTATTTGGCAACATCTTGATGATTTTTTTTTTTAAGATCAGAGAGATGTGTAATAGTTATAAACTCAGTTCCTAGCAGAAACAGTTTAAACACTGTAAGATTGCCTCTCAAGTTCTAGGTCAGGATTATATAGGTAAACACTAGTAACAAATGATAAAATTAAGCTGTAAGAAGAAAATAAGCTGAGAGTGTACCTTGCACTTAGACACAAATGGCTGTAAACTGATGACCTTGGGATTCTCCAGAATGTCTCTAACATAAAGGACCTCAAAAATAGGACACTAAAATGTGGCAACATTTAAGTAATCAGTTAATATTTAGGTTTTTCAAAATAAGAATTTAAAAATAAAATCCTTAACAAAAACACATCGGTTTAATGTTTATAGCTCATGGCAAGCTTAACTCATGGATATATAAAGGGGAGGCT
Source organism: Sus scrofa (assembly GCF_054392235.1). Classification (NCBI taxonomy): domain Eukaryota; kingdom Metazoa; phylum Chordata; class Mammalia; order Artiodactyla; family Suidae; genus Sus; species Sus scrofa. Next base: position 32,066,679 of record NC_139393.1, read on the forward strand.
TCTGTATACAAAGATATGCCTGAAGGAGCAGCTGGAAGTTTATGTCAGAAAAGCTTCTCCAGACCCAGGAACTTCCATACATCACGAGTGCCACCATTAAAAAAAAATTATCTGGACTATCATATGGGATTAAGATGGCAGAATAGAAGGACTGGAGCTCAATTTATCTCATAAAAAACACAAAATTACAACCAAATGCTTAACAACCTTCAACAAAACGGACTTGAATTCAAAAAGATATCCACTCCAGAAGACAAAGAGGAGGCAACATCAAGAGGTAGTAGGGGTGATTATGTGATATAAGTAAGCCCAAAACTCCTGGGTGGAAAACTCACAGATTGGAAAGTAACTGTATTACAGAGACTCACCTACAGGAGTGATAGTACTGAGCCCCACATCAAATACCCACACCTGGGGATTTGGCATTGGGAAAAAGATATCCTGGAGCATTTGGCATTGAAGGCCAGTGTGGCTTGTGTGCAGGAGCTCCATGGGATTGGGGGAAATGGAGACCCCATTTTTGAAAGGTGCACAAAGAATTTCATGTACACTGGGTTCCAGGTCAAAGCAAATTCTCCATTCCTCTGGGTTGGACCTGAGTGCAGTTCTTGGTGGATCTCCCAGGAAAACAGGGGGTGACTGTGTCTCATTGTGGGGAAAGGACATTGGAGGCAAAGTTCTTGGGAAAATTCACTAGCATGCATTTCTCTGGAGGTGGCCATTTTGGGAAAATCTGGCCCCACCCATCAGTGCTGAGAAGCCCCAGGCCAAACAATAATCCAGGTGGGATCACAGCCCGACCTATCAGTAAACTGGCTGTCTAAAGACCCCCCCCCCCCCCAGGCACAAAGCAGCCTCTAATCCCAGAGACAAAGCCCCACCACCAGAGGGATAGGAATCAGCCCCACCTACCAGTGGGCAGGCACCAGTCCCTCCCATCAGGAAGCCTACAGCAAGCCCCTGTACCAACTTCATCCACAAGGGGGGAAGATATCAAAAGTAAGAGAGGCTACAACTCTATTGTCTGAAAAAGGTCACCACAAAAAACCTATAAAAATGTAAAGACAGAGAACTACAATTCAGATAAGGGAGAAAGAAAAAAAAATAAAACGGCTAAGTGATAAAAGAAATTGGAAATAAACTGGAGGCAAAGATTGATAATTTACAGGAAACACTGAAGAAACAAATACAAGATTTAAAACTTAAGCAAGCAGAAATGCAAAATACAATAACTGTAATAAAAATTCATTGGAAGCAACCAATAGCAGAATACAGGAGGCAGAAGAATGCATAAGCAAGGTGAAAGACAGACTAGTGGAAATTAGAGATGCAGAACAGAAAAGAGAAAAAAGATTGAAAAGAAAATGAAGAGAGTCTCAGAGAACTCTAGGACAACATTAAACACACCAATGTCTGTATTATAGGGGTGACAGGAGAAGAGAGAGAGAAAGGGACAGAAAAAATATTCAAAGAGATAATAGCTGAAAACTTCCCTAACATGGGGAAGGAACCACTCACTCAAATCCAGGCACAATGAGTACCATATAAAATAAACCCAAGGAGGAACACCCCAAAACACTGACCAAAATTAAAGACAAAAAGAAAATATTGAAAGCAGCTAGGGAAAAGAAACAAATAACATACAAGGGAACCCTGATAAGGCTATCAGCAGATTTTTCAGCAGAAACTCTGCAGGCCAGAAGAGAGTGGCATGATATACTTAATGTGATGATAGGAAAAAAACCTCCAGCCAAGATTACTTTACCCAGCAAGGCTCTCATTCAGATTTGAAGGCAAAATCAAAAGCTTCACAGATAAGTAAAAGCTAAGAGAATTCAGCAACACTAAACCAGGTTTACAACAAATATTAAAGGAACTTCTCTAGGCAGAAAAGAAAAGGCCACAACCAGAAACAAAAATACAACAAGTGAAAAGGCTCACCAGTGACAGCATATATACAGTAAAGATAGAAAGTCATCCACACACAGTTATGCTACCAAATTCAGAAATCATGAGAAGAGGAGGGTACAAATGCAGGACAGTGGAGATGCACTTGCAATTAAGAGACCAACAACTAAAAACAATCTCATATATATACATATAGACTCCTACATCAAAATTTCAGGGCAACAGCAAACCAAAAATCTACAACTGATACATAAGCAAATAAGGAAAATCAATTCAAATTCAACACCAAAGATACTCATCAAACCACATGAGGAGAGAACAGGAGAAGAAGGGAAGAAAAAAGAGCAACAAATCCCAATCCAAAACAGTTAATGAAATGGGAAGAAGTACACACATATCAATAATTACCTTAAATGGTAATGGACTACATGCCCCACCCAAAAGACATAGACTGGCTGAATGGATACAAAAACAAGACCCATATATATGCTGTCTTCAAGAGACCCACTTCACTTCTAGGGACATATACAAATTGAAAGTGAGAGGATGGAAGAAAATATTCCATGCAAATGGAAATCAAAGGAAAGCTGGAGTAGCAATACTCATATCAGACAAAATAAAACTTAAAATGAAGAATATTTTAAGAGACAAGGAAGGACATTACATAATGATCAAAGGGTAAATCCAGAAATAAGATATAACAATATTAAATACTTATGCACCTAGCACAGGATCACCACCATATATATATAAGGCAACTGCAGATAACCTTCAAAGGACAAATCAACACTAACACAATAATAGTGGGGGACTTTAAGACCCCACTTACAGCATTGTACAGATCATCCAGACAGAAAATCAATAAGGAAACACAGGCCCTGAATGAAGCATTAGACCAGATGGACTTCGTAGATATTTATAGGACATTCCATCCAAAAGCAGCAGCATACACATTCTTCTCAATGCACATGGAACATTCTCTAAGATTGATCACATCCTGGGCTACAAATCCAACCTTGGTAACTTTAAGAAAATTGAAGTCATATCAAGCATCTTTTCTGACCACAATGCTATGCAACTAGAGATCAACAAAAAGAAAAATAAAAACTGCGAAAAACACAAATAAGTGGAGACTAAACAACATGCTACTAAACAACCAATAGATCACTGAAGAAATCAGGGGAAATTAAAAAATACCTAGAAGCAAATGAAAACAAAGATACAACACTCCAAACCTATGGGATATGGCAAAAGCAGTTCTAAAAGGGAAGTTTATAGCAATACAAGTCTACCTCAGGAAATAAGAAAAAGCTCAATAAATGAGCTAACTTTACATCTAAAGCAGCTAGAGAGAAAAACAGACAAGACCTAAAGTTAGTAGAATGAAAGAAATCATAAACATCAGAGCAGAAATTGAAATACAAATGAAGAAAACCATAGAAAAGATCAATGAAATGAAAAGCTGGTTGTTTGAAAAGATCAACAAAATTGATAAACCCTTACCCAGATTTATCCAGAATAACTTTTCCAAAAAGGAATTACATAAGGTTGAATGGTATGGATTTGAAGACACTCATCTTGAATTTTAACCTCCAACTCTAAATTGGGAAACTGACATAGTTATGAAACCCTTAATAGTGGTATGAATCCCACCCCCTGAACCTTACTTACTGTATGACATATTTCTCTCCTTTACATCTTTCATTTTCTCCTCTAAGTAGATCTTCCTTAGTGTTTAGTTAGGTTTGCTCTAATCTCTTTTAAATAAAAAATAATCCATCCTAAATTTTTTTAGTCTATTACCACATCTACCTCTCTTCTTTGCCAAGTTGCTGTGTTGTCCTCTTCTCTTCATTGATCATTTGTTTTTTTGATTCCAATTCTTCAAACCTGAGCAATCTGTTCCTCTTTATCAAACACTCAATCCAAACTGCTCTCACTTCCCTAATATTAAATCCAAGATATGATTTTAATAATCTTCTCTAACTGAACTTGCAACAGTATTTGAAAATGTCATTACTTGCTTCTTTCAAAGCAAAGTAGTCTTTGTCTTCATTTTTCTATAGTGGTTGCTAAAGGGTTTCTTTCTAAAAGGACTTGAGGACAGAAATTTGATTGTAAAAATACTGCTAGAAGAGATGCATTGTGGTTATTTGTGTAACAATTTCCCATGTCTAGCAAAGTAAATTTCTATATCGGAAACAAGGTGGGAACACTACAGCAAATGTGTTGGTGGATGTTGCATTGCCAGAGCTTCCATGACCCTCGCAATCCTTGACTTTCTTTCTGCCTCTTTGATCATTTATCACATGTATTTTTCAGACTCCTTTTTATCACTTGCACCTTAAAGCTGGTTCTCATCCAAACTCTTCTTAAGCCCTTTGACCTTTATCCATTTTGACCTTTATCCTCTGACCCAGTTCCAGAAGATTTGAACTGAAGAGAAAGTAATTGAAACCCATTTGAGCTACTTTGGGGCTTTAGAACTCTCTAGAAGTGGGTAATTTATTGGAATAATGCAAAAGCATCAAATGAACACTAGGGCAGGAATTATCCCTGTTCTCTTAAGGTTTGGTGCCAGGAAAGGGTAACATGGAATTGCTGCTTACATTTCTTGAATTTCTTGTTACCAACGCAGATTGACTGGCCTCTGTGAGTCTCAACATTGTTCCCCAGAAGGAATCTCACTATAAAGGCAGCCTCCCGCACCTATTAAAATCAATCCGTTCTGATAGTAAATGTCTTTCTTTCTCTAATCTTAATACAATTGAGTAGGCCTCCCAGTAAAATTCCTTTCAGAATTTGGCAATTATAATGTATTTTGACTTTTAAACACCTCAGATATTTCATTCAGAATAATAATCTTTCACCACTTTTGTCTTACAAAGGAAAAGAAAAATATACTATCATTGCTGAAATGCTAAGCTCAGCTCATTCAGTTCCTGGCTTTCTATGGAATTTAAATCAATAAAAAGATTTGTTTTTTTTTTCCTTTCAGTCAGTGGACAAAGTCAAAGGCAGAGAAATACTATGAGCTAGTTTCTCCAAGTTCAGTCCACTGCTACAGTTGCTCACTACACTAGAAGTGGTCCCTCTGCTACTGCAATTTAATAAAGGTAGAAAAGATTGAATTTCCTAACTTCACCCAAACCAATTAATCAGCCAGCAAATTAAAGTCAGCTGTGGTTTGAAACCCTCAGTCACAGTTTGGACTTACTACCATCAGTTATATTATTGACAAAAAAAATCAGATTTATAGATAACAGCAGGGCATTCAGACACTTTTGGAAATGAATATGATTCTTCATATTATTTTCCTTTGTTGCCTGCTGTGGACTTACCCTCATACATCATTACTGAAAAAAAAATAGTGTAAGTGTTGCCATTATAACTCCAATTGCCACAGAGTTCTAACAATTGAATTTTATTGTGAAAATACTGCAAACTTTGCTTCATCAAAGAAAGATTTCCTGCGTTTAAAGTGTTATATTAATACTTATCAGATAGTTCTCCTATACAGAGTCGTATCAATCTTACATTAACTGGAAAAACAAAAACAAACACACAAGACCTTAATATTACAATGTTTATCCTTAAAATACCCAGGTTTAAGTTCTGCTGCCATTATGGTTTTGCAGAGCCCTGGAATTATGTGCTTGAAGGCTATTTGTATTTTTTTCTGAATTGGTGTCTATGAACTCCCTAGTAGCTGTCATATGGGGTTTGGTAACACTTCAATTTTAATGACACTAATTACACTTAAAATGCTTTTGTAACAAGTATGCCAGTATTTTATATATTTTGCTCATAACTAAATGAACTTGAAGAGGAATTCAGCACTCTTGGGCTTATAAATTACATGATTATACCTTTGGTAGTCTTAAATCTTAATAATCAAAATATACATCAATGGTACACCAAAATCTTCTGGAATTAATCACCAATAATGGAGCTCTTGAACATGGAATCTTTCTATCTGTAGGTCTACTAGACATGCTGATCCCTGCTCCATACTTTCTTATGATATACTGCTTCTAGACATTTTAACTAATGGGATCATGGAGCAAAGGGAGAGAGTGAGAAATTAGAACCTTGGAGTGAGAACCTCTATTTTACTACCTCCAATTCTAATATAAATTATGTTGACTATTCATTCACCACTTTCATATTTATGGACTCACACAGATGCCTATTATATAGTAGAACATATACATATATATTTTCTTTAAAAAAAAAAACTCCATTTTTTTTTAAAGAAGTGCAGTTTATAATCCAACATTTAAAAATGTTTTAAATACACCACTGAGGAATTCTCTTGTGGTGCCAGGGGTTAAGGATTGACATTGTCACTGCAGCAGTTCGAATTGCTGCTGTGATGAGGGTTTAATCCCTGACTAGGAACTTCCATACACCACAATGTGCAGCTAAATAAATAAATAAATGCACCAGTAAATATGAGCAATTTTTGATCACTGGTTCATGAAATTTCATGAAAGTGTGAATGTTCCTAGGTATGTACAGCAATGATAAATAAAATCAGAAATAGTATGCTTGTATTTCTACATGTTAATCTATATAGAATATAGTCTACCACTGTTCAGGGTCTTAAGAAGCAATTCAGTTAAGTATGAGGTTCATATACAGAAGTAGATTAATTAAAACAAAATTAGAAATAGTATCAGAAATCCAGAAGATTTCTGTAAAATGTCAAGAATCACCATATTATTTCCATATTTCCATGTATGCTTTGTTTTTGTTTTTTTTCTTTATTTTTATAGCTGTACCTGGAATAAATGAAGTTCCTAGGCTAGGGGTCAAATCAGAGTTGCAGCTGCAGCCTACACAACTTGGGCAACACGTTATCCAAGCCACTTGTAACAATGCCTAATCCTAAACCCAGGGATGGAACCCACATCCTCATAGAGACAACATTGGGTCCTTAACACACTGAGCCATGAGGGGCATTCCTGCTTTGGTTTTGATACATGCTATTTATAAAAGATAAATTGAATTCATGTACTTTAAACAATATATCCTGCTAATGTCATGTTGAAAACATAACAGAGCACCATAGACCTTATATACATCTTTCTCATTTTTACTAGAAAACAAACAAACAAAAAAAACCGTAAAAAAACTACCAGAGTAAAGATAGCCTTTTTGACAAAATGTGCTGGAAAAACTGGCCATCTATATGCATTAAAAAAAATGATTCTAGGCATAGACTTTACACTCTTAGCAAAATTAACTCAAAGGGGATCTACACCTAAATGTAAAACACAAAACTATAGAACCCTAAGATAACATTGAAGACCTAGATGACCATGGGTATGGTGATGACTTTTATGTAAACATCAAAGCAAATTCCATGAAAGAAACATTTATTTCCATTAAAATTAAAAATTCTACCCCACAAAAGACAATGTCAAGAGAATGAGAAGACAAGTCAAAGACTGGGACCAAGTATTTGCAAAAGACAATATTTGATAAAGGACTCTTATCCAACATATGGAAAGAATACTTTAAACTCAGTAATAAGAAAATAAACAGGAGTTCCTGTTGTGACTCAGTGGAAACAATTCTGACTAGCATTCATGAGGATGCAGGATCAATCTCTGACCTCGCTCAGTGAGTCAGGGATCCATGATTGCCATGAGCTCTGGTGTTGGTTGCAGACACAGCTCAGATGGCATTGCTGTGGCTATGGTTTAGGCAAGCGGCTGCAGCTCCAATTCAACCCCTAACCTTGGAACTTCCATATGCCTTGGGTGTAGCTCTAAAAAGACAAAAAAATAGTAATAATAATAAATAAACAAACCAATTGAAAATGTGAGCCAAAGGTATGAGCAGACACTTCACCAAATATATACAGGTGGCAAATAAATATATGAAAGATACCCCACATCTCATGTCATCAGGGAACTGCAGGGGTCCCCTGGGGTACAGCAGGTTCAGGTTCTGATGTCACTGCTGTGGCTCAGATTACTGCTGTGGTGCATATTCAATCCCTGGCCCAAGAAATTCTGCATGCTACAGGTATGGCTAAATAAAATGAGGGAGGGGCAATCTGCAAATGAAAGCATCGAGATACCACTCCATACCTATTAGAATGACCAAAATCTATACAAACTACTATGTATAGAATCTATAAGCAACAAGAGGATATTGTAAAAAACAGGGAATCATAGCCATTATTTTGTAATGATTTTTAATGGAGTATAATCTATAACATACTGAATTACTAAGATGTATACCTGAAACTAATATAATATCATAAATCAACTGTACTTCAATTTAAAAAATATTCTGGAACACTGACAATGCCAAATTCTGGGGAGGATATGGATCACCATTTATTACTGGTGGGCATGCAGAATGGTAGAGGTACTTTGGCAGAGACTTTAGGATATTTTTTTAACAACCTAAACATAATTTTATCATGTGATACAGCAGTTGTGCTCTTTAGTATTTACCCAATGGAGTTGAAAATGTGTTGACACAAACCTATACATGGATATTTAAAACAGCTTTATTCTTAAAGTCCAAAACTTGGAAGCAAACAAGATGTCCTTCAGTAGGTGAATGGTAGATAAACTGTGGTACCTTCAGACAATGGAATATTATTCAGCACTAAAAACAAACGAGCTATCAAGTTACATCAAGACATTGAGAAAGCTTAAAGGCATATTACTAAGGGAAAGAAGCCAATCTGAAAAGGATACATATTGTATGATCCCAATTATATGATATTCTGAGAAAGGTAACACTATGGGAGTAGTAAAAAGCACTGATTGCCATAGGTTAAAGAGGAGGGAAGGATGAATAGGCAAAGCACAGAAGATTTTTAGGGTAGTGAAAATATTCTGCCTGCTACTATGATTGATTGCGGATGCATGTCATCATACATTTGTACCAACATATGGACAGCACAGAACCAAGAGTGAGCTCTTATTGTAAACGATTGACTACAGGTGATAATGATGTGTCAAAATAGGTGATAATGATGTGTCAAAATAGGTGCATCAATTGTAACAAGTGTACCATGGAGGTGAAGGAGATCAGTAATGAGGGTAACCATGTGTGAGGGGGCAGGGAGTATATGGAAGTGTCTGTACTTTCCTTTCTATTTACCTGTGAACCTAAAATTGCTCATATATATACATATATACGTATATGTGTGTATATATATATGTATGTACATATATATGTACATATAGGTGTGTGTGTGTGTATTATATATATATAAAGACACGTCTCTAGCATATGGAAGTTCCTAGGCCAGGGGTTGAATCTGAGCTACAGCTGCTGGCCTATGATACAGCCACAGCAATGTCAGATCCAAGCCATGCCTGCAACCTATGCCATAGCTCACAGCAATGCCGGATTCTTAACCCACTAAGTGAGGCCAGGGACTGTATCCATATCCTCATGGATACTAGTCAGTTTCTTCACCCCCTGAGCCACCAAGGTAACTCCTAAAAATAAAATCTTAATAAACAAACTGCCCAGACCCTTTAGGAACTAGGTAGCATAAAGATGCAACAGCTCTTCTTGGCATGTGTTCTATAATGAATATTTTTGCAGTTCGTTACTAGCAAGGAAAACTGTATGTTGGTATATCTAACATATAAAAAATGATAAGGCTGGATATATGTCTTATTATAACTTTAACTTTTTGATTTTTGTAGTCTGTGAAATTTCAGTGATCTATAATGAGCTCTGCTAAGAGTAGAAGCTAAGAAAGAGCATAAGGAATTAGCTTTTAAAATTGTATTATTTACACTGAGATCCATGGGAACCAATCTTTAATGTCCCAATAGATGACTCTCCTCAATTCCACTGCGAACTTCTAACTGTTCTAGTCACATCAATCCCTGGCTTTTGAAGTCTAATGTGTCTTACATTATTTTTTCTTTGATCATGCCATTTATCTAGTCTGTTATCTCTTCCACAATAACAACCGTGGTGTTTTAGTTGCCAATATCTTTTATCTATGGAATTATCAAGAATAAGTTTCCTCCTACCCTGTCTCTTCCTTTACCCCTCCTTTGTTGTCAATATTTTGAGACAATTGTAGTGGATACTGTAATATTCCACTCAAAACTTCTTTTCAAAGCCCATGCACACACATTCCTACTTCTGGGCATATTGACTGCCAGTGACTCACATCTCTGAGCATCCTTGAGAATTCCTTTGACCAGGCAGAATTCCATTGCCCAGATGCTGCCCACAGACAATGGAAGGTTGATGCAGAGAACCAAAACCCATCCTCCATGACTCAAGCTAGTACAACTATCAAAACTATCCAAGATCCAAGGGTTTTTGTGATGACAACAACTTTTCAGTTGCCACTACAGTAAAGGTCACCTTCTGCTGCCCAGCACAGCCATCCTCACTTCCTATGGTCATATGTCCCAAAACCATTCCTCAATGAATCTTTGCATGTAATTTCCTACCTCAGAATCTCTTTCCAGAAATCCAATCCTAGACATTAACTCTTGAGATATTTGGAAACCAGAGAAAATCAGAGGAAGGACTATATTATAATGAGGGATTGTACTCTAACCTCAAAACAAAGTCATAATGAATAAGGCTGGATTGATGTCCATTATTCTAGTGCTCGGCCTAATACTTAGAACTAGTGCTCGGCCTAATACTTAGAACTGAGTCCAAATACAATGCCTCTATTGCTCAGTTCCTTTAAGACTAAACCCAAATTCCTTATCTTTGAATCTTATGAAATGGAGAAACCTGACTTAGAAAAGCAGATCAGCTGAGGAGAAGCTGGCCAAGGTTGGGGTTGATTGCTCTAAATCTTCCTAGGAGTGGCCGGCACCCTTTAGCAGCTCTGGACAGTTCTTACAACTCCAAGTACATAGAAGACAATATTTTTAAAAACAAACAGAAAAGACAAAAGGTAACTTGCTCAGATAAGTTCTACCACCCTACTATAAAAGTTTGGTTCTCTAGAAATTTATTACATTCAGTGGTTGTCATTAGACCTCACCATATAAATATCATACTTCTCCTTGGAAAAGCAAAGGAGAGAAATTATAAATTCCTCTTAGCAACATTACTGGTTATAAAACCTGTTACATAGGCCTTTATGTATAGGGACATATGTATGTTAGTATTATTTATTATCTGACAGATTTTCAGTCAAACTGCAAACATCTTGAGAAAAGGACCATGAACCTGTTCTTCTCAGCTTGAATAATGATAGCCTGTGACATATTTTAGGTGTTCAACAAATTGATTTTTAATAAATGATCGAATACATTTTTTAAAAAATTGAGCAGAACATGTTTATCCACATAAGTGATAATATTTTGGGAAAAAAGCCCTAGAAACTGATCCATTTCTATGCTATTCATTATCCCCCAGTTTAGCACAGTTCTAATAATCAGCATTCAACCAAATCATCTGTGAATTCAGCATGTTTCTATTGTCTTTATAAGACTATTAGTTAAAGCTTTATCAAATGTACTCCTAAAGTCATGCTAAATTATTACACACATCCATCCTTACCAAGGACCACATGAATTGGGCACTGCACTGTTACTGGGAATACCACTTAAACCTCACCAGTGAAGCTGTCCAATCAGGCAGCCCACTAAAATCTTTCTGAAAGGTAGTCTGCAGATCTATTTAAAAAGAAATTATTTCTTCACTTTGTGATGAATTCATGTGCACTCATTGTGACCACAGATTTTTTTTTCAAGGCCTCACCTGTGGCATATGGAAGTTCCCAGGCTAGGGGTCGAACTGGAGCTGTAGCCGATGGCGTATGCCACACACACTGCAACACCATATCCAAGCCATGTCTCCAATCTACACTATAGCTCATGACAACACCAGATTCTTAATGCACTGTGCAAAGCCAGGGATCAAACATGTGTCCTCATGTATACTAGTCAGATTCATTTTTGCTGAACTGTGAAGGGAATTCCTGACCACTGATTTTATTTTTAGGTATTCTCAAATCCTAAATGCACCAGAATGTGACTCTCCTTCTTTGAAAACAGAATGTCTATTCATCACCAATACTGGAAAACATTGTGTTTCTAGTGTTTCACAAAGGTTACTTAGATGGTTTTGTTGTTAAAATGGCAGCACATTGTTAAGTATCCTGTAATATAATTCATCCTGTTCTGTAGACTTAAAAACCTTTAAGCCTTTGCATGATGAACTCTGTGTGTGGGTACCATTTTGGCATCATCAGTGGTCTGCTCATAGCCTCTCAAACCCTTTTACCATTTTCATATGTACATTCTATCAACCCTCAGAATGAGTTCCTATAATCCATTATTAGATCCTTGCCATTAGACTACTGGATTAAACTGGGAAGTACCTGGGAAATTATATCTACCATGGTAGCCACTGACCAAAGAACTGATTGGCCAATGGCATAAATATTCTCACTGCCTTATTCCTGAATAAGATAACTGAGCTATAGGCTACAACATCTGCAGAGAGTCCTATGGACTGAGCCCAAGTTATATTACAAGGAGCTTTGCTTCACATTTCACCCTCAAAATTATGTAATTTTGCAAACTGTGTCCTTCCAAAAAAGATATGTTGAAGTCTTACTCCCCCTTATCTCAAAATGTGATCTTATTTTGAAATAATTACCTACTTACAGAGGTAAGAAAGATAACATGAGGTCTTTCCTGTGGGCCTTAATCCAGTATAACTGGTGTCCTTATAAGAAGGGGGTTACATGTATATGTATATCTATCTCAATGTTTGCTTCTAGAAAATTCAAAGACCACTCCTAACTTTAACTTAAATTACTAGTGCATGAAAAAGATTATTAGAAGAGAATTGGTAAAGACCAGTCCTCTTACAGAACAAGGCAGAAATTTTTGGGAACTGATCATTTAGGCTTCATTCTGCCATCAATGGATATCATACCTTTCTCTCTAAGTGATAACAATTACCTCATTAACTTCTACTCTTATTGTAATGATAGATTCTAGCGCTTTTATCATTAACTCAATTTATTTCTGCATTTAAGTACTTTAATTCTATTTTTAGAATTTCTTGGTTTCCATTTGCCTTTACCCTAGTTTTCTGCCTTTCCTTTTATCTTTGGAAAATGCTTAGATTTGAGCTGTATGCAGATTTCTCCAAACTGTCACATAGGATCCATTTACTGTTTCTTACTTTTCTTCTACATTACAGTTATGCAGAAATGTATCATCAAAACTTTTTTAACAGTCTTTCAACATTCTGAACACATGTATACCTCAGACTTAGAGATGGGATCATGGGTTCACATTTACCTTTTGAAGTGTTTTTGAAGTCAAGATTATGTCTTTGAATCCACTAAGCAGTTTTGTCCTCACCATCATAAATTCTAAATAGGCACAGCCACTTTAATTGAAGGGTTTCCATCACACTCACAACCTCAGCCAATTTTCTTTTCTCATTTGAATGAAATCCAGCAATTGCCCATTTGCCTCCTCTTGTAAGATGAAATTGTCAACAAGGTAAATAACAAATTTATTAGATGTCATCCTTTTAGCAGCATTAGATTTCTAACAGATGTTCACACAGCTTAAGTCCACCATTATTTCCATACAGATGGTTTGGTATAAATTTGGAAATCTCTTATGAATTTTTATCTATAATCTTCATTTGATTTGACTATATATCAGAATTATTCTTTCAAAAGATATTTAATTTGTATTTATGTTGTACTTCCTAACAGCCAGATTTTGGCAGAGTATTAAGCCACAATGATATTAATTCTGTTTATTTTCCTTATTTTTTACCTGAATGCAAAGACTCTCTGCTTTGCAGAGCCTGTGTATAAAAAACAAGGCATAAAATCATAAATGTTCTCAGTATGTGTGTCTTCTGTTATTCCTTCCTTTTAAATAATTATCTTGAGCTGCCATTAAAAAAATCATAAATTAGATGGCTTAAACAAGAGAAATTTATTTTCTCACGGTTTGATGGCTGGAAGTCTGAGATCAAGGTGCCAGAATGATCAGATTCTAGTGAGAGCTCTCTTCCTGCCATGTAAATGATCACTTTTTCCCTGTGTCCTCCCATGTTGGAGAGGAAGCAAGCTTCCTGGTGTCTTGTCTTATAAGGACACTAATTCCATCATAAGAGCCCCATCTTCATCTGAACCTAGTCACTGCTCAAAGGGCCCATCTCCAAATATCATCTCATGGAGGATTAGGACTTCAATATATGAATTTTAGGGTACGTAAATGTTCAGCCTATAACCACATTCATGCTCTTTTCTCACTGCTCCACTCTGCCAAGTCTTGTTTTTACTTATGAAAGTATATTGTGTGAAACTTCAAGCTTACTTAATATGCTAAATGAAAGTCAGATATATAGACTCTGTCATAACACAATTTGAAGTCCTCTTATTGTAACCAAGCAGAACTCTGCAGGACCTTCTAGGTACAGATCCCTCTCCCCATGTTCTCTGCCTACCTCTTGTTTGTAGAAAAGCATCCCCTGAGTCACAAAAACCTGGTTCAATAATTAATGATTGAAAGAACCTTTGTCACTATGTATTCTCTTGGCTGAAGCAAGAGAACTGGTAAAATTTAAATAGTAAATTAGCTATATGGCAGTCACTTCTCCCTGAAGTACATAAATAATGATATCCAATGCACATTTCTGAGTTGTTTTACAGATACTAAAACCCCCACCAGATGGTAGAAGTTAGCTACATGACCATGAGCATGTAGCCCCTTGATCAGCTGAAGCTTGAGAATTGTTGATAATCCTAACACCATGACACTGCCCTCTTATCTCACCAGGAACCAATCAGAATTGATCACACACTCTGCCACTATCCTCCCTTACCTTCCACTTGAGAACTATTCCCTGAAACCCATGAAAGAGTTTGGATCTTTTGACAATAAGCTGCTTGTTCTCCTTGTTTGGCCTTTGCAATAAGACTTTCTTTGTTCCAAACTCTGTTGTTACAGTGTGTATGGCCTCCGTGTTTATTTGGCACATGAACTTGGGTTCAGCAACATTATCTTTTACTTACTTCTAAGAATTACTGGAAGCCCCTTCAATGTAATCTTTATTCATGTATGTGTATAACTGCATACATTTGCACCTGTGATATAGCGAGCATCAAATTTCAATAGAACATTTTTCTTCTTCCTACATATACCAATTTAAATAATTCTGATTACATTGGCAAATGTGACAATAAATTTGTTTCCCTAGTCTTCACGAATTCCCACTACCTCCTGCCAGAATACAATTGTTTTGTCATCACAAACCAGAGTACTGAAAATTTATCTTCTTGCATATGAATAAAATAATTAGCTTCCATGTCATCATTCTCTTCCCAATTTTGACTATCAGTCTGAAGACATTACTCCATGGATGTTTCTAAGACTTTCAGTATTTTTACCCAGTCTTCAAAGGCAATCAATTTCCTCTCAACCAATTTGCTTGTTTCAGGCATGAACCGGTATAACTGGATAACATTGCATGTTGTCCAACTAGCAGTCACATTTCTGGTTTATGTCTCAGAGTTTGAGACAAACACATAATCATTTTTTTCCATTTGATTAAGAAACATGATCAAAAACATTGTAACATAGCTACCATGTTTTATTATTACATTATCTTGTCTTGTCTTACCAATTAGATTATAAACCCATTTATATCACAGCAAGTAAATCTTTTAAACTCTGAGAGACACTTGATAAATACTTGATTAATTAGCCATGCAAATTAAGCATGTGTTTGAAAAAGTTTTTATCAATTTAAATGCTGCAAAGGAAAGCATTATAATGAAAATAAAATTATAATGGTATAAATTTGACATGGGACTATAAGCTATTCAACCACATGATTTGTACAAAATAAAAATTAGCTATTGATTGTTATGATAATTATGTCTACCAAAATTAATAATTATTGAGGGGTATATTTCCTTTAAGAGTAAGTACATTCATTATTATTTTTGTGATCAAATGCTAAAAATGGATTAAGACAATTGTCAGCTTCAACTCTGTGTTGGGACCCTTAGAGTGATTGAGGCAGGGAAGTGATAAGTCACAAATGGCAATTGGGACAGACAGAAAGACAGACATTGAAGGCTGGCAGTTTGTAAAGGACTTTGCTTTTAAACTTGGATCTCTCTTTAATACAAACATCAAAAAGGCCATGTAAAATTGGCATTGCTTGAGGAATTCTTAATTCATAATGAAACATCACTATGGCCAGACCCATAAAACACCTGCCCTCTTTGTGGATTCTGTGCACTGCCTGGACTTGTTGAATGCCTCGATTCTACAGTACTTAAAGCAGAAAATGTCACCACAATTTCAAAGGAAGTTCTTCATGGTTAGGAACTACTATAAATGATTGATTTCCATGTCAGCTTAAAATTACCCAGCTTTATCAGTTCAGGCCATGTCCTTAATGTACTTTTAATGTTGCTGATTTTAAAAAAATATTATTTAATATAGTCAATACTTAACAAAACCTACTTGCAAGTGAAGCATTTTCTAATCAATATTTTAGATTTATTTGATTAAGAAAAATGGGTGCTCCTCAATTGTAATAATTTTTCTCAGTGTTTCCTAATGACTTTAAAGTGATACAGTTAGTTTTATGTAAACATAGACTCTTCAATTGCCAGAAATAATTCTGTAAATCTAGGGAGGAGCTGACATCAGTTCTTCCAGATAAGATATTGAGTCATACTGAAACAACATAAATAAAAGCCTTCAAAACAAATACAAAACATCATAGGAAGTGGAATATAGAAGGGTTTAATTTATCATGGTTGTTATAAATCAGCATTAAATTTTCATTTTTTTATAGCAATTATATATTGTCTTTCTTTTCAAAAAATCACATATATATTAACATATACAAATAGATTCCCATTTGAATGTCTTATAAGATTCTTAAATATGTCAAAAAGAGAAAATGGAATCAAGGAATGTAGTAAGATTTTATTATAGAGGCAAATTTGCAATACTTGCCTGATAAATATGCATCAATGTGTATATTAATAATACCACATGTAGATCCATGTATGTATGAGCCAAGTTTTATCACTGAGATTTTTTTCTTTTTAGAATTATTATAATTCATTAAAGTCAATAAACTTTTTCATTGTTGTCCAAACTAGGAAAAACATACAAAATTAAAAACATAAAATCTCAGGACTGAAGATCATTTTTAAAATTACTTAATTTAATGATACATTCAGTGAGCAATTCACCACCAAAAAGAACTTGAAGTGCCAAGTATTTTAGCAAAGTGCTCAAGGTCACAGTGTGGATCCCAACACACTTGTAGCACCCAGTTTCCTGTTTGTTTGCTTTCATTTCAAAGACCATATTCTTCTTGTCAGTGTTGCTTCTGGAAAACTCTCCTGTGTTGTCCTGTTGTCCAAATATGCATCCTCTACACATTTAACGTACATTCTCTAATTTCTTGCAAGTGTTTGTTCAGAAATTTTGAATAGAACTCCTTAAAAGATATTCATTTGTTATCTGTGGTGGACTATCTGCTGTTAACACTAAAAAAAGACTTTTCTTTGTGCTTAGATAGCTGTCCTCTGAAGTAATGGTAGCCCTGGGCCAAGGGCTTTAACACTGATGAACTTATTTTATCATTAAAGTGAAGCAAGCATTGCTGCTTCCTTTCTTACATGCACAGTTGGGCAACTGAAAATAGTTTCAATTTGCCCAAGTTCATACAGTTGAAAGTGGCAGAGCTGGAATCCTCCCTTCCTCCACCTACCTAAGCCTTCCAAAGTTCTTCATAGTTGGAATTACTGATGATCCTCACTAGTACCTTCAGGGCCTCTCCAGTATTAACACAAAATAATAGTAAACAAGATGCATAACATGTTTTCTTTCCAGCTCCTTCTTATCTACCTAAACATAAATGCAAGCAAACCTATAAGCCCAGAGAGCTGCTCGGTCCCCTGTCACTTCTTTATGCTTCCTCCCTGGCTTCAGAGCTGGTGCCTGAGGGTGAAGGCTGGATACCTTTATGGCTCTAAATTAATGAATTAATAAGTTCTGTTGGACCCCATCTTTTTCATGTTGGTCCCCATCTTTTTCATGTTGGTCCAGTCTGCAGGATGAGATTTTTGACCAGAGACATCTCTTCAGTAGTAACTTTGATTAATATTCTAGTACTCTCCTGAGTTCAAATTCCTGACTGGAAACCCAGGATACTGTTAAGGCACTGCTATTACTGCTACTCCTACTTTTTTGACCACTTCTATTTATGTGATATTGTAAATTTTTTTCATTCTTGCCAGAATCCCTTTCCATAACAGATACCTAGGTTTCCAACCCAAATAGTTACATTCTTGTGCACTTTAAGTTAAATTTTGCGGTCTCTTAAATCCCAAATCATTATTTGTCTTCACCAATTCTGGGTCTGAAAACTTCACTGACTGAGAATATTAACCATTTCTTGTATTATCAAAGGCCTCCATAATCTTTGGACATTATGGCTTGTCGCTTGACTACCTGGAATTTCCTTGAAGTCATGTGTCTTAGAAGCCCGGATCTTT
Organism: Sus scrofa; assembly: GCF_054392235.1. Taxonomy (NCBI): domain Eukaryota; kingdom Metazoa; phylum Chordata; class Mammalia; order Artiodactyla; family Suidae; genus Sus; species Sus scrofa. The sequence continues at coordinate 32,085,127 of NC_139393.1, forward strand.
AAAACACTCCTCCATCTCATCAAACACACACACACATACACCTTATACCAGATCTGGGATCCTGAACTTTCAAAACATGCCTAAGACCAAATTTTTCTCTATTTGAGCTAAGCTTATCCTCCTTCCACCAGCCCAGTGTCTCTGCCTGATGGCAACACTGGCTCTGATGTGGGTATCTTTCCACTTTTCCAGATTCTGCCCTCCTCCAGCTTCTCATTATGATTGTGGCTTGTCTTCTTGCTCCCAGATCTAGCCATTCAGAATGGTGTTAGACTAATCATAGCCTGGTTTGATTACTTGTAGATTTGTCTGCATCTCTATTTATTATCTGCTAACTGGGTTATTTCATTGCCCAACTTGTACCAGAATTCATGATTCATTGTTTATTCCAGGATGTCAGGCACATACATGGAAAACACTTCCCCCAAACAGGTACACTGTATTATTTATTCTGAGCGTCAAATGGAGAAATTAAAGAAGAAAAAAAAAACAAAACACTTTATTTCTTCCAGGTACTCCCAATCATGATGCGTTCATTACCATGATAGGTGATCACAAAATTCATTTTTCCATATTTAATTCTCAATGATTCCACCCTGCTTTTGATAATAGTTAGTTTTTACAAGTCATTCATTAAAAACTGGTCCTAGATTTGGTCTAAGGCCAACATTATTCTCACTAATTTATCACTATAATTTAGTCTATTTCTCTATCCTTCTTTTATTTTATAAATTATTGCTATTACTATCATTATTTTAAGAAATATTCACTAATATTTTAGCTCCTTTTCTGCTCTTTAAAATGCAAAATGTCAGTTACAATGGACTGACTGTATTATGGGCAAACTACTTCATTGTTTTGGGAAACATTTCATCAGTCAGAAGAGCTGAACTTATTCAGAGTGACTATTAGAATCTTTCACCCACTTTGAACTTAAATCCCTCTCAATAACATTCATTCTATCCTTTTTAGTTCATAGATCACTCACAATGACAGAGAAGACAAGTAAAATAGAGTTGAGTGCTTTTGCCTTCTCTTTGTCACTTATCAACATTCAATCATCAGCTGCAGGAAGCATACATAACCCTCTGTTCTTTTTTTGGGTACAATTTAAAAGTCCCTCAAACTTGTTACATATTTTTCCTTGGAATGCCTTGCAAAACTCAGCTGCCTTGAAACTTCACCATCTCAGTACATTTTCTCTAGCCCAGTCCTGCCAAATATTTCATGTTAGCTATACATTTTCCACACTAATTTTTAACTAAGGACAGTTAGCTATACTTTCCTTTTCACAACTTTCTGACAGAGCATTTGTCATTTAATGATTTTTAATTGTGAATTTTTGTACTTGACTTTCACAAGCATGGAAAATCTTGTGTCTCAAAGGTAAACTGTGAATGAGGAGTTGTTTTTGGAGAGAATCGTCAGAGTAGTTCAGAGGAGCACTAACCTCTCCAAAGATCATTTATTTGGAGGGAGTGGGGAAGAAGTAGGGGTATTCACTGGGGTTAAGGGAAAATGGAACTGAGCCTTAAGGAAGACTTTGGTTGCAAGAGTCTGTTAGAAGGAAGGAACAACATGAGCATTAAAAATTATGATATAAATGTGTATGTCTGTGTGTGTTTATGCATATATGTATATACATAAATATTTTAAAATTTTAATTAAAGTGTGGTTGATTAACAGTGTTCTGTGAATTTCTTCTGTACATCACAGTGACAAAGTCATATGCATTCTTTTTCTCATATTATCTTCTATCATGTTCTATCACAAGTGAATGGATGAATTTATTGTGCTTTACAGTAGGACTTCACAGCCTATCCATTCTAAATGTAATAGATTGCATCTACTAACCACAAACTCCCACGCCCTCCCACTCTCCCTTGGCAACCACAAATCCATTCTCTAAGTTCATGAGTGTGTTTCTGTTCTGTATATAGGTTCATCTGTGAGATATTTTTATTTTTTAATTTTTTTTAATATTTTGTTTTTGGGGGCCACACCAGCAGCATATGGAAGTTTCCAGGCAGGGATCAAATTGGAGCTGCAGCTGCCAGCCTACGCTAAGCCACAGCAAAGCAGGATCTGAGCCACTTCTGTGACCTACACAACAGCTCATTGACATGCCAGAAGCTTAACCTGCTGAGCAAACCCAGGGATTGAACACATATCCTCATGGATACAAGTTGGGTTTGTAACTTGCCAACCAACAACAGGAACACCCATCTGTGCCATATTTTGAATTCCACATATAAATGATATTGTATGGTGTTTGTCTTTATCTTTCTGACTTACCTCACTTAAAGTGAGAATATCTAGTTGCATCCATGTTGCTGCAAATAGCATTATTTTATTCTATTTTATGGCTGAATAGTATTTCATCATGTATATGTATCATGTCTTATTAATCTATATGTCTATATTTATATATACTTTCTGTTGTATATCTAGTGAATATCTTGACACAGCGATCTGCATTAACCAAGAAGAATTATCATCCCTTTCTAATTGTCCCATTTTCCACAGTAATGTTTTTAAGGACAGTTTTATTTCTTTGAAATGTTAACTGAGGAAATAAATAAAATAGAGATTCAAAAAATATATTAAAAAAATCAATAAAAACAACAGCTGGATATGTGAAAAGGTAAACAAAATTGACAAACCTCTGTCTAGACTCACTAAGAAGAGGAAAGGGAGAACTGAAATAAACAAAATAAGAAATGAAAAAGGAGAAATCACAACGGATACTGCAAAAATATAACAAGGCCATGTGAGAATACTATGAACAATTATGTTCCAACAAATTTGAAAATCTGGAAAAAATGGACAATTTTCTAGAGACTTACAGCCTGCCAAAACTGAATCAAGAAGAAATAGATCAACTGAACAGACCGGTCACTAGAAATGAAATTGAATATATCATAAAAACACTCCCTACAAATAAAGGGCCAGGACCAGACGGCTTCACAGGCAAATTCTACCAAACATACAAAAAGAAACTTATACCCATCCTCCTTACATTTTTTCAAAACGTTGAAGAAGAAGGAACACTCCCAAAGACATTCCGCCATCAACCTCATTTCAAAACCAGACAAAGATACTACCAAAAAAGAAAACTATAGGCCAATATCTTTGATGAATATAGATTCAAAAATTCTATACAAAATTTTAGCCATCTGAATGCAACAACATATAAAAAAGATCATACACCATGACCAGGTGGGACTCAATCCATGTTCACAAGGATGGTTCAACAAACGCAAATCAATCAACGTCATATACCACATTAACAAAAGAAAAGTCAAAACCCACATGATCATCTCAATAGATGCAGAGAAAGCATTTGAAAAAGTCCAATATCCATTCATGATAAAAACTCTTGCCAAGGTGGGTATAGAGGGAACATTCCTTAACATAAGCAAAGCCATTGATGACAAACTCACAGCAAATAGAATACTCAATGGAGAAAAGCCTTTCCACTAAAATCTGGAACAAGACAAGGATGTCCACTGTCACCACTGTTATTCAACATAGTACTGGAAGTCCTAGCCACAGCAATCAGACAAACAGAAGAAATAAAAAGCATCCAAATAAGAAGAGAAGAGGCAAAACTGTCACTGAATGCAGATGACATGACACCATACATAGAAAACCCCAAGGTGTCCAACCCAAGACTACTTGAACTGATCAACAAATTCAGCAACGCAGCAGGATATAAGATTAACATTCAGAAATCAGTCACATTTCTGTATACTAACAATGCAACTTTTAGAAAAGGAATACAAAAATACAATACGTTTTTAAAATTGCACCCCAAAAAATCACATACCTGGGAATACACCTGACCAAGGAGGTAAAGAACTTACATGCCAAGAACTATAAAACATTAATCAAGGAAATTCAAGAAGATGTAAAGAAATGGAAAGATATTCCATGCTACTGGATTGGAAACATTAATATTGTAAAAATGGCCATTCTACCCAAAGCAATCTACAGGTTCAAAGCAATCCCTATCAAATGACCCAGCACATTTTTCACAGAACTGGAGCAAACAATCCAAACATTTATATGGAACCACAAAAGACCCAGAATCACCAAAGCAATCCTGAGAAACAAAAACCAAGCAGGACGCAAAACTCTCCCAGACCTCAGGCAACATTACGAAGCCACAGTCATCAAGACAGTGTGGTACTGGTAGCAAAAACAGACAGCCCAACCAATGGATCAGAATACAGAACCCAGAAATAAACCCAGACACCTCAGGTCAATTAATCTTGGACAAAGGAGGCAAAAACATAAAATGGGAAAAAGACTACTCAGCAAGCATTGCTGGGAAACCTGGACAGCTGCATGCAAATCAATGAAACCAGAACACACCCACACACCATACACCAAAATGGACTCAAAATGGCTGAAAGACTTAAATATAAGACAAGACACCATCCAACTCCTGGAAGAGAACAGAGGCAAAACACTCTCTGACATCACCCTTATGAATAGTTTCTCAGGTCAGTCTCCCAAAGCAACAGACATAAGAGCAACACTAAACCCATGGGACCTAATCAAACTGACAAGCTTTTGCCCAGCAGAGGAGACCAAAGAGAAAACAAAAAGACAACTTACAGAATGGGAGAACATACTTTCAAATGATGCAACTGACAAGGGCTTAATCTCCAGAATATGCAAGCAACTTATACAACTCAACAGCAAAAAAGCCAACAACCCCATGGAAAAATGGGCAAAAGACCTGAATAGACATTTTTCCAAGGAAGATAAACAAATGGCCAACAAGCACATGAAAAAACCCACGACATCCCTGATTATTAGAGAAATGCAAATCAAAACTCCCATGAGATACCACCTCACACCAGCCAGGATGGCCATCATTCATAAGTCCACAAATAGCAAATGCTGGAAGGGGTGTGGAGAAAAAGGGATCCCTCCTGCACTGTTGGTGGGAATGTAAGCTGGTACAGCCACTATGGAGATCAGCATGGAGGAACCTTTGGAATCTATACATAGAGCTACCATATGACCCAGCAATCCCACTCTTGGGCATATATCTGGACAAAATATTCCTTAAAAATGGCATATGCACCCATATGTTCATTGCAGCTCTATTCACAATAGCCAAGGCATGAAAACAACTTAAATGTCCATCAACAGATATTTGGATTAGGAAGAAGTGGTATATATACACAATGGAATACTACTCAGCCATAAAAAATAATGAAATAATGCCATTTGCAGCAACATGGGTAGAACTAGAGACTCTCATACTGAGTGAAGTAAGTCAGAAGGAGAAAGACAAATATCATAGGATCTCACTTATATCTGCTTTCTAATATAAGGCACAAATGAACCTTTCCATAGAAAAGAAAATCATGGACTTGGAGAATTGACTTGTTATCTGAGGGATGGGCAGGGAGTGGGATGGATTGGGAGTTTGTAGTTAATGGATGCAAACTATTGCTTTTGAAATGACTAACAAGGAGATCCTTCTGTGTAGCACTGAGAACTATGTCTAGGTACTTACACTGCAGCATGACAATGGGAGAAAAAATTATGTATACATGTGTGTGTAACTGGCTCCCCATGCTGCACAGCGGACAAAAAATGTTTGTTGGGGGAGTTCCCATTGTGGCTCAGTGGCTAACGAATCTGACTAGGAACCATGAGGTCTTGGGTTCAATCCTTACCCTTGCTCAGTGGGTTAACCATCTGGTGTTGCCGTGAGCTGTGGTGTAGTTTGCAGACGCGGCTAGGATCCTGCGTTGCTGTGACTCTGGCTGGTGGCTACTGCTCTGATTAGACCTCTAGCCTGGGAACCTCCATATGCCGCAGGAAGCAGTCCTAGAAAATGCAAAAAGACGAAAAAAAAAAAGAAAGAAAAGAAAAAAAAGTTTGTTGGGGGAAATAACAATAAAAAATAATTTTAAAAAAATGAGATTTGTTTTATCAGTTTCCTGTAAGTACTAAATTGCTCTATTTATGCAAGTAAGCATGGGGGTAAAAAATTTTATCCTCATGTTATTAGTTTTGCATTATTTTTCCATTGTTATGTGTTCTAAAATCATTAGAGAAGATATTTTGGTAGACACTGGAAGCTTCTTTTCACTTCATCCCATAAATATATAACTATATCTAGAAGTAAATATTTTATGAATGGTATATTTTAACTATGAATATAAATCAATGAATTATAAATAAAATATCTAAGTAACATGAGACCTACATAGTTTTGCTTGTATATTTTAGAATTTCTTCTTATTTTACTATCAGTCATAACTACTGAACACATAGTAAACTAAAGTTTTATCAGTTTTTTTACGTTATTTGGTTTTTGTAAAAAGAATGTTCAATATTTAATAGTTGAACAATATTTAAAATTGAACATTTTGGTAAAAAAAAATTTCTTGGTAAAATAAAAAAATTAACATTTTTGTGAAATCTTTTTTTTTTCCCCTCACCCACTATGAAAGTTCCGGGGCCAAGAAATATCATATTATTAGCCCACTGCACCAGACCAGAGATCAAACCCATACTTCCAGAGTCACCAGAGCTGCTCCAGCCTGATCTTTAACCCACTGTACCACAGCAAGAATTCTATTTTTGTGAATTCTTAAGACTATAAAATCCAAGTTTTTGGCCTGAGGTTTATAATCACTTAAGTGTAATTAAAATAAGCATTGTGTTGTCATAGTTATTGGTTTCTGTCACGGGGGAGAACCCTGTTGCCTTTGCCTGGGTGCATATTTGCATTTGTTTATCTATCATTAAGTCCTAGTCAGACCGGAAAACGAATGTATCTGTTGATTTTATAATACTGAAATTGCAGCTTTGGATCATTTTAATGATAAGGACATTAGAAATCCACCAATCCTGAAATTAACGTTACTTGGGAAGTAAATTTACCAGGACACTTGAACTCTAAGCTCTTTAGCAATCAACTCTCAGGTGGAAATTTGGTCCCTAGAAGTATTGTGTTCTGTTTTTGTTCACTTTTAAAACAATTTTTAGGAAGTTAAATTTTCTTTCCTGTCTAGAGGTATTTCCTAACTAGAAGTATATATAATACCATGGCAACATGGTCTTTTTGAGGGCACGTAGGAAACTGAAGAAACTTGATTGGCCATCATCCAGTCTGAATGGCCATCCATTGCAGGAATGTTATAGACATAATTTGCATTTGGAGTGAGAAGTTGAATTATAGGAACTCTAAAATCTAAGAGGGCATATAACCTTAATAAATGTGAAGAAAAAGTGGAGGTGAGCCTATGTGGGGAAGGTTGAAAAAAATACAGGAAGCTAGAATCAGGAATTATAAAATTTAATAATGATGATTATTGTGGAGTCTAATCCAGTGTACAGATTTCTTCAGGTGCCCAGATTCTACCAGGGGTCATAGAGAAATTACTATTTCCAATATCTTTCTTTGCCCAGGAAGCTATCCTGCCTCTGCTTCTTGATACAAAGTCAAGAAGCAGACTAAAGTTGCTTTTTTAACTCCAAATTCTTTCACTAAACTGCAAACTTTTGGGAAATATGGTTAAACAAGATGATCATGAAGATATCGAACCTATTATGATTCTAAAAAAAAATTCTTCTCCCCAAGTTTAAGTTCATGCACCCTGGGGTGGAGAGAATCAAACTCATTATGTTTATCCCAGGTAACTATAAAAAGTGGGAACTTCTAAGTTTCACACCCAACAATTAGCTACTTTTCTCTTGACTACTGTGAGTATAATTGGATTTGAATGAACAGGATAAATATAAGATCAGCCTCTATATGGGGTGGCTGAAAAATTCAATAACCATAATCTAGTATAAGCAAATATACTTTGTTAAAATAATATAAATACTAAGGAAAATGTAATAATCAAACACTTTAATGACAACATTCTTATAGCAATCTCTGTATTGCTATTTACTGTATATTTCTCATAACTGTAACTCTATATAATGTTAATTGAAACATTTTCTGTAATTTTTATTTCCTTTGATTCTTAAAAAAACTTAGCTCATTATTAACATGTAAGTTTTCAATACATGACTGTCATCAGAGGCTATTGTCAAGAAGAATGAGTGAAATGAGTAACTGAATAACATTAAATCTAATTCTAACTAATTTTTAGGTATATTTAAAACTATTTTAACTCAATCTAAGTTTAAAAACCAAACAAGTTATATCTCATGGTAAAAGAGATGGTGATTTCCATCTGTTCAACTATCTAAAGGAATGGAGGACCCTATTTTCTCATACAAGAATAATCCTTCTACTCATACTTGAGATTCTGTGTCCTAAATATGTATCTAAATTATTTTTACCCCAATAATTCTTTTTTAATGTAAAATTTCTCAAATGATTTATTTTTAAACTGTGACATCAAAACCAAATGTTTCTTTTCCTTCACTCTTCCTTCTGACTATATTTGATCTCCTTTGTTTGACTTTTACTTAATAACTCCATTGAAACTGCTTTGTTAAAGTGCATTATTGTATCTTTATTGCCAAAATCAAGGAATACACTTTAATCCCAATCTGACTTAATCTCTCTTTTGTACTTGAAATTGAAGCCCAGTCTCATTTTTAGTACTATATCTATCATCTGATCTGATCAGTCATATAGATGCTTCTGTACACATACACATCTGCCTATCTCTACCTCTCTTCTGTTCATCCTATTTTCCCCTTTAGATCATTTTAGATCCTGATCATTTAATTCAGCTATTCACCTTTTCTTAGCTAAAAATTTTCCAATAGAGAGTTCCTGTTGTAGTGCAGCTAATCCAACTAGTATTAATGAGGATGTGGGTTCAATTCCTGGTCTTGCTCAGTGGGTTAGGGATCTGCCATTGCAGTGAGCTATGGTATAGTTCACAGAAGTGGCTATGATCCTGCATTACTGTGGCTGTGGTGTAGGCTGGCGGCTAAAGCAGCAATTAGACCCCTAGCCTGGGAATTTTCACATGGTGCGTGTACAACCCTAAAAAGCAAAAAAAGAAAAAAAATTCAAAGGATCCTTAATATATCTCCCTGAACATATCCTCACCTCATTTATTCCTCATCTCCCTCCAATCCTGTATTCAAAATAATTTTCGTAAATAAATGCTGAATTAACTCACCCACTCAAAACCATTCCATTATTACTATTTTTATTAATTTAATATTCATTGGATACTACAATTCATGCATTTCTAGTTAGATCAAGGTATAAGTAAGCATAATCCCTAATTTTAAAAAGTATTTTAATGGGAATTAGACATAAAAATAAGAATAAAAACATGAAATTTCTCCCTTTGTACATAGTATAAAAGCCAAATCCCTTGGCATGATATGAGAGGACTAAGTGAATTTCTGGTAGTTATTAAACAGATGTTTTGAGAGCATTTGAGAGAAAAAGCAATGATCATTAGGAGCCAGCATGGGCTCACAAAGAATAACCTCTTTTTTGATAGAGTTGTTAGACTGGCAAATTAGGTGAATTTTATAGACAAACTTTGTTAATTTCAGGAAAGCTATGTTCTCCTCAGTAAAGTTCTTTCCTTGATATTTTTGGAAAAATTTAGGACTGTAATAGTTGTAGGGCAAAATATTAAGATGTTGATTGGTGGACATATGATAATTAAATGTCTTCATATATTTTTACTAAGTTGTTCCCAAAGAAGTTGAACATGGGAATGATGTAATTGAAAGTGTTCATTATTAATATTAAACTAAGACTATTCTTTAAGATAGACTTGATTGTAGAGAAACTGGAGACAATTTGACCAATTGTCGCTGTATCATCCAAAATGGTAGACATTAGTTCCATGTGACTACGAGCACTTGAAATATGCTAGCATCACTAAGGAACCAAATTTTTAATATTATTGAATGTAATTAACTCAAAATTGGATACCCACATGCTCGTTAGTGGCTAACATGTTAGATGATATTTACCTAGAAGCTTTCTATCATCATGGACAGTTCTATAGGATAGTCCCATTTTGCTAGACATAAGATAAACAGGAACATGAGTGATGGATTTGTGATAGAAAAAGAAGCAGTTCAAATACAGAAAATATTTAGGAGAACAGTTTAAAGGGATTTTAAAAATGATTTAATCTAATCATCTTTTGATGGACATTTGGGTTGTTCCCATGTCTTGGCTATTCTGAATAGAGCTGCAATGAACATGCAGGTGCATGTGTCTTTTTTAAGGAAAATTTTGTCCAGATATATGCCCAAGAGTGGGATTTCTGGGGCATATGGTAGCTCTATGTATAGATTTCTAAGGTACCTCCATACTCATTTCCATAGTGGTTGTACCAGCTTACATCCCCACCAACAGTGCAGGAGGGTTCCCTTTTCTCCACACCCCCTCCAGCAATTGTTATTTGTGGTCCTATGAATGATGGCCATTCTGACTCGTGTGAGGTGGAATCTCATGGTAGTTTTGATTTGCATTTCTCTAATAATCAGGGATGTTGAGGATTTTTTCATGTGCTGGTTGGCCATCTGTATATCTTAGGAAGATGTGGTATATAACACAATGGAATACATCTCAGCCATAAAAAAGAATGACATAATGCCATTTGCAGCAACATGGATAGAACTAGAGACTCCCATATTGAGTGAAATAAGTCAGAAAGAGAAAGACAAATACTGTATTATATCAGTCACATCTGGTATCTAATATATAACACAAATGAACCTTTCCACAGAAAAGAAAATAATGGATTTGGAGAACAGATTTTTGGTTGCCTGGGGGGAGCGGGAGGGAGTGGGAGGGATTGGAAGCTTGGGGTTAATGGATGCAGACTAATTGCTCTTGGAATGGACTAACAATGAGATCCTGCTGTGTAGCACTGAGAACTATGTCTAGATACTTAAAATACTTACAATGGGAGAAAAAATTATGTATACATGTATGTGTAGCTGGGTCCCCATGCTGTACAGTGGAAAAAAAAACAATTAAAAAATTGATTTAAAAAGTTAGTTGAGGTTTGTGTACATCAAGGAGCCCACCCCCCACCCCTGCAGCTAGGAGGCTGGACTAACACCTGAAAAGAAAAGCTTTAGGACACACATCTTTAAACTACTTAGGAAAATTTAATGATGAGATAAAAAATTTCAAATATGCAGTACCATAGTTAAATTTAGATATTAAAATTATTTAATATTTAGTCAGTGCTTATTGTATTAGGTAGTATTAATTCAATATGTTATATCACTCATAACATTTTACATATGCAGAAACAAAGCCTTGGAAAATTTAAATATAATATTTATAAGACTACACAGCTAGATAATGACAGAGCAGGGATTTCAACCTTCATCTATCCCACACCACTATCCATAATCACCAGACACTGCTGTCTTGTGTTCTGTAGGATGCTGCTTGAAATGTCTTATCTGACATATTCTTCCTTTCGTAAACGATAGTGTGAGAGGTAGCTAACATCCAAGGATATGTAGCACTTTGACCAGTTAATACAGATACTTGAAAACCCATAGTAAATCTGATATTCCTATTTTTTTCTGAACTTGTGCTCAGAGCGCTTGAGTTGTGCATAATAAAGAATCAATATGAATCTATTTTAGCAAAACTAAGTTCTATAATAAATATGAATTGCAAATTAAAGTTTATGGCATTAAAATTATAGTAATAACTCAAAATAAATGGTTGTATTTTAAGTCACATATAACAACTTTATTTCTTGTGAGTAAATTCTAAGTACTGTAAAGAGTGTGTATCAATAAATCTGTTAGCATTGGATATACAGCTGAGATTTTAACTTTTAATTTCCAATTTCTTCATGTTTTTGACACAACTGAAAGCATAATGTTATTATTCCAACTTTGGAGTGTTCTTCACATGCTAACACATAATTTGAATTAACAACATATTGCACACTTGTCTTGTTAAAAAGGAATAAAATATTTTTGCAATTACAATGAAATTAAATGGGGTAAAATGCCTTTGCATTTCCCCTGGCTCTCAGTACTGGAAGGAGGTGACACCTTGAAGGAAACAAATCCACTTCTTGGCCTTTGCTTCTCTGCTAATGAGCAGTTTGCTTAGAACATAATCTACAGAATTTTCACCTCTCAGAAAGTCTGTTTCCTATGAATCCAATTTTTTGGGGGGGTTATTTTTGGTCTTTTTGTCTTTTTAGTGCTGCTCTCTCAGCATATATATGGAGGTTCCCAGGCTAGGACTGCAATTGGAGCTGTAGACGCCAGCATATGCGGGATCTGAGCTGAGTCTGTGACCTACACCACAGCTCATGGCAATGCCATATCCTTAACCCACTTAGCAAGGCCAGGGATTGAACCTTCATCCCCATGGATGCTAGTCAGTTTTGCTAACTGCCGAGCCATGATGGGAACTCCCCAATTGTTAAATATTGTATCTGGTTGGCAGAAACTTCTGTTACTTGAAAATGAAATCCAGAGTAAAAAGAGCAATTCATATTCAAATTAAAGAGACAAATTAGATGTTTGTTGATGTTATTTGAGATATTATTGATATTTTCTCCCCAGCTCTTCTCTCTGATGCTATCCTTAGAAATAGAGTTCGCTTTTCTGCATCATAACTAGAGTAACAAAAACTATGCAGAGAAGAAAACATTGTAAAATTGGTAAAATTTGGTAGCAAAAAGAATGGTTCAAAGATTTTGAGACTGTTTAGAGAAATGATGCTTGGAACTGGTAGTAGGAACCTTAGATGGGCAGGTTCCTAAAGGGAGTGGATTGTTTTAAGAGAGGGAATATAGAGAAAGTAAAATGAGGAAGTATGCATGTGGTTCCCATTCTATGTCCTCTATGAATATAATCCAAAAAGGAGAACAGGCTTCATATGTCTACTCCTCTTTGCCCAACATCACACATCTTTGATAAAATTTGAAGGTGCTTAGAGAAATAAATATTTAAACTTGTATTACTTAATGTTTCACTAGTGAAAGTTTACTCCAAACTTCTCCTATAGCTAAGACATGAGCAAGAGTATGTGACTTGGAAATTTTTATTATGTTTGAAAATTTTCTGAGAGTGGCTTTGGGAGTGAAAAAAAAGGAAGAAAGAAATTTGCAACGTGTGCCCCTACTAGTTAGTCACCGTCTGATACTATTAGGGAATAAATTTTCTTGCTTAAGATGTCTGATCAACAACCATAGATTCATTCCTTATTATTTGTTGCTTAGGCTGTTTGATTAAGAGCTGCTGGTTTGTTGCTTATCATTTCTGATTAAAGATCCACACCTGGCATCCTCCGGCAAGGCCCTCATGTTGTTATAAGTTAACCTATATCAAACTTAAGTTTTTTTTCCTATAAATATTTGCTAAATTTTCTCACCATTTAGTCTTATCATTGCTTCCATTGTTAGTAATTTTTTTACACATACATAAGATCAATTTTTCTAAGACATTTGGTTAAGTAGGAGGTATTCTGTATGAAGATAGGCAGAGAAAACCCAGAATAGTTCTCTGGGAGTCATCAGGAGGGTTATTGACTTCAGCTTCAGCAAGAATTTGGTGGCAAGCAGAAATCTCCTACAAGCCACCCAGCTAACATATCCCTCTGCCAATTTAACCAATAGAATGTCCATGTCTGTATATACAATTCACAGGACTGAGATTCTCAGATAAAACATGGTATGTTCAGTGAAATTTAAATTTCAGGCACAAAATTTATTTTACTATAGTGCATTGGATAAACATATTAAAATTTTTGTTGTTTATCTGAAATTCAAATTTAATTGACATGCTCTACAGATCATAGAAGGAACTAGCCTGGAAAGAGTTATACAACTTGCCTAACAATCTTTCAAGAATAGAAATGACATCTTCCAAGATATTCCTTTTGGGAAAATATAGAATAAAGTGTAGCTAGAACTGAAGAGCAAAAAGAGAGGCTCTGTAAGTGTAGTGAGAGGACTATAGTGGTCTTTTGGGGGGATTCTGCTCTTAAATTAATCAGAATAGAGTACCTAAGCATGGACCCTGCCACACTGGGTTATGTTGGTTTGCATCTCAACAGAAAAAACAACAAACACCGTAATGACTCTCTTCATCCATCTATATACTTTTGCAAAATAAGGCATTTTATATAATTTTATATGGAAATGAGTTGGAATTCAAAAATGTAAGTATTGCCTCTGTTAACTGAGCTAAATAAACTCTATTATCCAATCTCTCCAAAGTACACTTTTCTCACCCTCAATCAGTAAAGCAATCCTGTCCATCTAAGGGCTGCGAAGAGTTTTCATACTAGTAATGTTCTAGAATCAGTGCTTGAATTGCATTAATCTCTCAAGAGACTTTAGCTGGTATTATTAAAAAGATATAGCTATAAACTAAAAAAGAAATGGGTTAGCAATTTTTTTATATAAATAAATGTTTTTAAACAAAATAGACTTCAGAGTTCCCATTATGGCTCAGTGGGTTAAGAATCCAATGTTTTCTCCATGAGATATGGGTTTGATCCCTGGCTTTTCTCACAAATAATAATACTGATCCAGTATTATCACAAGCTGTGATCCAGGTTGCAGATGAGGCTCAGATTTGGTGTTGTGGTAGCTGTGGCATAGGCCTGCAGCTGAAGCTCCAATTCAACCCCTAGCCTAGGAATTTCCATATGATACAGCTATGGCTATAAAAAGAAAATTTAATTCTTCTAATTTAATTTTATTAATTTTTAAGATTTTTATTTTTCCATTATAGTTGATTTACAGTGTTCTGTCAATTTCTACCATACAGCAAAGTGACCCAGGCATACATATATATTTTTCTTTTCTCACATTATCCTCCATCATGTTCTATCACAAGTGACTAGATATAGTTCCTTGTGGTATACAGCATAATCTCATTGCCTATGCACTCCAAATACAATAGTTTGCACCTATTAACCCCAAGCTCCCCATCCATCCCACTTGCTCCCCCCCGCCCTTGGCAACCACAAGTCTATTCTCTAAGTCCATGGATTTATTTTCTATGGAAAGGTTCATTTGTACCATGTATTAGATTCCAGATATAAGTGATATCATATGGTATTTGTCTTTCCCTTTCTGACTTATTTCAAAACTCAGTATGAGAGACTCTAGTTCTGTCCATGTTGCTGCAAATTGCATTATATTGTTCTTTTTTATGGCTGAGAAGTATTCCATAGTGTATATATACCACATCTTCTTAATCCATTCATCTGTCCAATGTGTGTTTAGGTTGTTTCCATGTTTTCGATATTGTGAATAGTGCTGTAATGAACGCAGGGGTGCTTTTATCTTTTTCAATCAAAGTTTGGTCTGGGTACATGCCCAAGAGTTGGATTGCTGGGTCATATGGTCATTTTATATTTAGATTTTTAAGGTACCATACTGTTTTCCATAGTGCTTGTACCTTACATTCCCACCAATGGTGTAGGAGGATTCCCTTCTCTCCAACACCCTCTCCAGCACTTATTTGTTGACAGGTTAATGATGGCCATTCTACAAGGCATAAGGTGGTACATCATAGTAGTTTTGATTTGTATTTCTCTAATAATTAGTGGTGTTGAATATTTTTTCATGTGCCTGTTGGCTATCTGTATATCTTCTTTGGAGAAATGTCTATTCAGGTCTTTTGCCCATTTTTCAATTGGTTTGTTCACTTTTTTTGCTGTTGAGTTGTATAAGTTGTTTGCATATTTTGGATATTAAGCCCTTGCCAGTTGCACATTTGAAATTATTTTCTCCCATTCTATAGGTTGTCTTTTTTTAATGGTTTCCTTTGCTGTGCAAAACTTGTCAGTTTGATTAGGCCCCATTGGTTTATTTTCACTTTTATTTCCATTGACTTGGGAGAATGATCTAAGAAAACATTTGTATGGTTGATGTAAAATAGTATTTTGCCTATGTTGTCTTCTCAGAGTTTTATCATGTCTTGTCTTATGTTCCAGTCTTTAAGCCATTTTGAATTTATTTTTGTGCATGGTGTGAGGGTGTGTTTCAGCTTCAGAAAATTTAAAAAAAAAGATTTCAACTTATAGTATCCTTTACTCTTAGGGCAGTATTGTCAGGTAAATTAAAAAAAAAAATTGCTGGAGGACTTATTCAGGTAACTCAATTTAATCATACAACTTAGTGTCCTGTGACAACTCAGAAATAGTTTCTATCATCTAGCCTCAGTTTTTTAGAATTTAGCCTTTTGGCTTAGAAAAGTTTCTATGAAGCTATATTTTAATTTGCATAACTTCATTACAGACATGTGCTTTCTTCAGATCTGATTAAATTTCAATTGGTTAATCTCTGATGGAAGATGAAAAACATCTATTAGTTACGTGTCAATATGTTATTCTAAAAATTTGAATTTATTTTATTTTCTAACTTTTATTTACTTTGGGGAATTTATAGCCACCTTATTCATAAGTTATTGTGAACATGAAATTATTACTTTTCATTTCCAGATTAATAAGAAAATCATTCTAAAAATAGAATACATTATTGCTATAGTTGTACAGTAAATTAAACCTAGATTATTGCTAAAACTATTGTTTTAATGATATAATTTTAGTTTTTATTATTTGTAATTAAAAATGGAAAATATTAGAGAAATAAAATAATTTCTTGCCTCCAAATTTTCACATTTAATATAGTTCTTGCTAGCATTTGTGTATATTTCTATTATACCTCAATAGCTAAAAATGATAAAGACCCTTTCTCTTTCATAGCAAAAGAAACTGACTGCTGAATTAAAGCTACTTCATCTATCTAGTCTATTCACAATAGGAATTGATGATCTATTATTTCCTTGGGTTTGGGACTTTTGACAAGAAGATCTGGTAATTCAGAGAAGTAAATTATATGTGGATGAACAAGATTAAATTCTGTACAAAAATAAAAAGAAGAGAGAGAAATTCATATTGATATTGGACAAATGTTTTGATGAAGCTTTAGAAAAAAAGAGAATAGACACTAATCAAACAAAGTATCATTCGAGCACTATGAACAATGCAACCAAGAACAGATGTGAAGGGCTGATATTAGAGTAACAAAGAGTAATAAAATTATTCAGTGCCAACTCTCATTTTATCTGATTATTACTGGTTTTTTGATTGAATTATATATGAGAAAGTACATTGATAAAGCACTAAATATATTTCAATTATTGAATTTGCCAGTAAACTATCATCAAAAAATGATCCACTGTTAGTATTTGGAGTTGCCCACAGGGGGCTGAATCAGAATGACACCTTGACGAAATCAAGTAAACAATATATGCATTATTGAAAAATAATAATATTCATAGTAGCTGAGAAATTTTTATGCATTGGCATGTATCGAATGCTTTAAAAAGTTAAAGTACTAAATCTCACACTACCAATAAGTGGAAGAGCCAAGATTGATCTTTCTATATCTAATCATTTATCATCCATCTACCTATCTGTCTATCTAACCATCTATCTATCTATCCAACCATCTAAGTTTGCTAAATTAAAATTTCTATGCTTTAGGCTCTATGTGGTCCATATGTGATTCAATTTTTCCTCAGTAGGATAGAGTAAACAGAAATACCTAACTCTAGGAGTAATTTTGTATCAAATGACAAAATGTTTGAAATCCGTAAAAACTGTAAAGTCTGATACAATTATGGGTATTTTCATTAGTAGTAAATAGAAAGTTCAGGCACTGGGTTTAGTTAAAAAAAATAAGATATGGGTTAAATTTCATGATACTTACAGTTTGACAATTTCATCTGTGCTATATATGAAATATGACAACTTCATATTTCATATATAGTACTATAGTTTAACAATTTCATGTGTAATTAAAAATAAAGGAGGTATCAATGTTTCATAAAGAGTTTAGAAAAAGCAGAGGTTTCATATAAAGGAGAATGGGTAGGAAGAAAAGAGTAGACATAAAGCGATATGAAGATTAATATGAAACATTTTCAGACAATGGACTAAACAGAAGAATTCAGGAGAATTTATGTAACTTAACTTGGCTAAGTCTTGCGTGGTATATGACAATTTCTAATTCTCCATATTCTGATCAATATATTTTCATTTTTACTAATAAAACAGATGAAAAGTAATAGTAGTTTTAATGTACATGGCTTTTTAGAAATAAAAAGTGATTTTTTTCACCTTTTTTATGTTTTTTTCACACTTTTTTATATGATTAAATATTTGTGTAACTAATTTTCTGGAAAGATATTTGACCATATTGGATAATTACTTGCTATTGGTTTCCCAAATGTTTCTCCTTCATTATCTAGAGAAGTTTTTCATGTATTAGTATAATAGTCCTATGGGACATGAGTTGCAATTTTTTTTCAGTTTAATATTTGTCTTTTGATTATGCTTGTATTGATTTTTGTTGTGGAATTTTTAAATATGTATTGGTTTTAATTTTTGCTTCTTTTTTTTTTCCATTTCCATGGATTCTGAGTTTTGTTCCATGCTGAGGAAAGTCCTTCTCTATCTGATACATTTAAAAAAAAAAAACATTCTTTCATAATATTGATTTTTGTGGGTTTATTTTTATATTTAAATAGTTGATTCATGTGGAATTCTCCCTAAAGTAATAATGGGAGACAGGATTCTAATTTATTTGTTTTCCATGGGTCTTCACAATTATTGAAATAGCAATCATTACAAAAATGAAGATTTAACTTTATCCTTCATTAAATATCTATATGTATTTGGATGGATTTATAAATTTATTTTTATTTTTGGTAAGCTATTAATTTATATATCAAAATTTCAGGATTTTAAGAAGCATTATAATTTTATAATGTGTGTTCTAATGTAGTGGTGCTAGAATTTCAATATTAGTCTTCATTTTCAGAAAATTTATAAACAGTCTTGCTTGCTTATTTTTCCACGTGAACTTTAGATTCAGGTTTTGTAGCTCCAAATCTCTTTTTTTGAGAGTCTCTTAGATTCATTATCTTAGGAGAAACTGCAGCTGTACTATGTTGAGCTTCTTGATTTTCAAGCAGCAAATAACATAACTAAAGTCTCCTGATGTTTTCTCATTTAATAGTCTCATTCAAGCCAAAGCACAGCAACATACACTTGACAGTCTAGCCTGATAGGGGAGCCCCCAAATCCAGCCTAATTGTGCCAAACTCTCAGCACCTGTAGGGAAAAGTCACCTAATTGAGACTGGAGGTCTGTTGGTGCCTTAGCATAGGAGGAAGAAAGTAGCCCACTAGACCCCCAAGTCCCTGAGCAGGAAGGTGGAGAGGAATGGAGGCTTGGGGTCCACAGACAATGAGGACTGAAGGGAGACTAAATCAGCTAAGAGAAAATATTATTGCCCTGAAACCTTGTGTAAAGCCAAAGGGGGGAAACAAACAAACAAAAAAACACCTGGCAGCTTCACTGAGTCCAACAGGAGTAGCACTGTGAAGTGGCTTTGCAGGGGCAAGACTGCATTTTTCTTACATGTTTTTCTCACAATGTAAGTTAAATGTGCAACCCATCATGCCGGCCCAAGGGTGCCATTAAATGTCTATCTCCCCTCTTTTAGAGTAACAGTTGAGACTATTAGCAGTATGGAAACCTTTCTACCTTAATTACTTATTAGATCTCCAGCATTTAGATCACCTTCTAGCAGTTAGCAGGCATGCGAAAAACTTTTCAAAAACAAAACTCAGTAAATACATATTGGGAGTTCCCACTGTGGCCCAGTGTATTAAGGAGCTGATGTAGTGTCCGTGAGGATTTGTGTTCAATCCCTAGCTTAGCTCAGTGGGTTGAGGATCTGACATTGCCATAAGTTGCAGCAGGTCTCAGATGCGGCACAGATCTGGCATTGCTGTGGCAGTGATGTGGACCTCAGTTGAAACTCCAGTTTGACCTCTAGCCTGGGAACTTCCATATGCCTCAGGTGCAGCCATAAAAAATAGAAGAAAAAAATTAATAAAATAATAAAGTCATAATAAACAGAATGATTTTCTGCCAAAGATATTACTTCTGATTATCAGACTCCATTAGTTTATTAGTGAGATGGGCCATGAGAAAACAGAAAATAGTAAAGCCCAAAGGCCAGAAATGTGAGAAGGTGTAATTGTTCTTTTGCTTGAATTCATTATGTTTATGTATTCTTAGTAAAGTAAAAATTATTACTTAAGTAGTTCTTTAAATCTCAGTTTGTCTGTATGGCCTTGACCATGTTATTTACCTGACAGATAAGTTTATTGGGAGTTTTATGGTCATTTGAGACCTTGACCTTTCACTTTCCCTCCAGAAAGCAAATGGAAATAAGCATCGACTTTGCTTGTTATCATTGAAAAAAATATGGTCCAGATGAAACTTTGCTTTCAGTGGCTAATGCAGTTTCTTATTCATGTGTTCATTATGAGTGAACTTGACCATTGCAATAGTTTCCATAATCGCTTCCCTACCGTTAGAACAATTTTTGATGATATCACCCTCATGTTTCACTTGCTTAATTAGACCCCAGTTCATCAATGATTCATTTTTACTTTCTTCTGTGAAGGCTCTCTATGCCCAGGGCTAACCCCTGTCTCTAAGTTTTACGCTGTTCTTCTTAGCCAAGGCTGTAGGATATTTGGTTACAGTTACTTTTTAAATAATTCAAATACATTTTTATTAATAGCAAAATAATCTTTACCTATTTCTTTGATGTTGTTTGAGAACAAAAGATGTTTGATAGTTTTGAGTACCTACTGTGTGTGAGATGGTGTTCTATGGATGTCACAGTCACAGTTTCATTTATAATTAAGACACTATTTTCCTTATATTAAATTAGTAATTGCTCACTGCAAAAATTTTGGAAATGTAAAAGTTTACAAAAAAGAAAACATAATTAACTGATTTTTTTTTCTCCCAGCTGAAAAGTCACCATTTTTAATACTGGGCTGAATGATTTCATGTGTTATTCTGTAGATATATTTAATACATGTATATGATTGTGCTGTTCACATAATTGTCAATTTATTCAACCATGAGCATTTTCTCATTGTATTAAAATATTTTTAAAACTTCTTGTTTAATGACTCTGTAAATTCTGTTGTAAGGCTTTTATGCTACTTCCAGTAGACTATTGGAATTGCATGTGATGGAATTAAAAGCATGAGTGAAAAAGAAAACAAATAATTTTGGGGATACAATCTAACATGAGTAAACTCCTGATTTGGTATCCTTGTGTCATGTTTAGTTTAATTTTTTTCTCTTTTTTTTCCCTTGCTTTTCAGGACTGCACCCATGGCATAGGGAAGTTCCCAGGCTAGGGGTTGGATCGGAGCTACAGCTGCCAGCCTACGACACAGCCACAGAAACATGGGATCTTTAACCCACTGAATGTGGCCAGGGATCGACCTGTGTCCTCATGAATACTAATCAGACTTGTTTCCACTGCACCACAATGGGAACTCCTATGTTTGGTTTAATTTAAAAACTAATTTTAAAAACTATAATTTTTCAAGCTTAAGAGAATTGTGTAATAACCTCTATACTAAAAGAATTGTGAATTTTAAATAATTGATTTGTCACTAACAACCTTATAGTCCATCTTCTAATGTAACATTATTACATTATTGTAATAACTTATAACATTACATTATTATTACATATTATAACATTAACATTACATTATTATTACTACATTACATTATTATTACATATTATGTGTAACTATATATCCAACTCACACACATTAGAATTAAGATATTTACAATATAAATATCATTTGTGTTTTCAGTCATTTATAATACGAGATATTTTGAAAGCAATATCCTTTCTACCTTCCCTTCAAATGCTATAAAGTTGCATTAAATTGAACAAACCAATTTCATATCAGCTTCACAGTGACTGTAAACCAGATTTTCAAATTATCAGCTAATTACTTCTGCTAGTTTAAGTAAGAGGCAATGAGATCAGAGTGGACATGGGAAGTGAGTTGTGTTGTGTAGTAGAGAAGATAATAAATTATCAATATGTCAGTTCAAGTATGATCTTATCGAATGTCAAAGAAATTATAATCCTGAAGATCAGTTTTGTAAGCTTACTGGAGATGGAGAAGTATGGAGCCAGAATCCTACATTATACATCCAGGACTCTTGAAATTCTTGCTTAAATTCTTGCTCTGTTTGGTATGTGGCACTCAGACACTACTGGGAATTAATGCTAGTGAAAAGTTAATATAGCACTCACCAGACAGAGATGTCTTTTCTCTGCAGCCCAGAATTAGGGAGCAGGCAAGAGGAGGTACCCTCTTGTCCCGTGCGTAGATGTCATTAATGTTCTACTGAGTCCATCCAGTCGAAGAAAAGGATTAGGAAGAAGAATTAAGAGACTATGATAGAGACATTACCTATCACTTCATCTCACATAAGGACTTTCATTTCAAATCGGTTTTTTCTTTAATTTAGAATTGAATTCCTTGAAAAATAAATGAAAGTTTAGCTTATTAAAATCAGGGAGAAGGGTTGAAGAACTAAGGACAACAGATGAAAATATACCTCAAACAAAGAACGTTAGCAAAGGTGATGTGGAAAAGCCACTCCATTGGAGGAAACCTCACAGAATTTATTGGTAAAGGCTTAGGGACCTCAAAAGAGAGGGAGCATATTGTTTATGAGTTTATTTTCTGGACAATCTTTTGATGGTGGTCATAAAACTCTCTTTGAGATGAATTGGTATAGCAGGAGGCTAACATCAAGGTAGTGCTAAGTAAAACTGTGTAGACATGTTCTCATAGCAACCTCAGAACATGACTATAATTGTGTAGTTGTTGCATGGCCCCCCTAGACAGGCCAGTCCTTCCTAGAGTTTATCCTGAGGTAATTATTTGGAAATTCTAAACTGCTTAAGAATAAATGATGAGGAGCTCCCATTTTCTCTCAGCAGTGAGGATACAGGTTTGATCCCCGGCCTAGCTCGGTGGGTTAAAGATGTAGTGTTGTCATGTGCTGTGGCATAGCTTGCAAATGCAGACCAGATTTGGTTGTTGCTATGGCTATGGTGTAGGCCAGCAGCTGGGTCTCTCTTTAAAACCCTAGCCTGGGAACTTCCATATGCCCTGGGTGTGGCCCTTAAAAAAAAAAAAAAAAAAAAAAGAATAAATGATGAGTACAAAACTTTCAACTGGAAAACTGCTCCAAAGAAAAAGCTTCATCTCTGTAACAGTCTTTAAAAGAAAAGTCTTTCTTCATCACTGTTTTCTTAATGTTTATAGGCATGTATTATGCTTGAGAAACCATATAATTCTCAGGTATAATCTTGTTGCTAAAAAAAAATCCAGATGAAAATATCACTGCTGGCTTATTAATAAGTATAAAATGACTGCAAATGTAAACTAGTCCAACAAATGTTTCATTTTAAGTTCGCATATGCAATGAAACACTTCAAGGGTTATTTGGCAGCATTTTGGTGAATTTGATCCTGACAGTTGAGGATATTTATTATTATTTGTTTGTTTATATAGTTTTTGTTGTAAAAACAGAGTATTAAGAGAAAGTGTCAGGCAAAATAGAAGCTGTTTGCTATGACAGATTTAATTAGCTGACGCAAATATTATATTAGCACTTTTAATAACATGACCTTCAGTTGCTCCTTGGGGGACACAACACAACAAAGACAAAGATCTTTTAAAATGACAGCTGCTGATAATTCTCTGTATTTACAAATTGTGTTCCTTCTACAAAGCACATCATGACCTTAGTTTTGTGATGTTTCTCTAAGGTTGGTGGGTCTGAACTCAAATTTCCTGATAATCGAGCTTTTGCACAGTAGGCCAAGTTCATTGCCAAATCAGGGGAATAAGGATTATTCCATAGCTAGAACTATGAAAGGCAACCAAAAAGGAATAGAGTTAAAAGTATTGAGTCAAAAGATTAGCACTGATCCTAGGTTATCACTAATTCATCTAAATATTCTCATGGATGGGGTCTGTGCTCCCTCCAGATGCTAAATCTTTTTAACTTGGCTGCAGATTTGTTTGTTCTCACCCAAATCTTTGATCAGCTGCAATCACAAGGACAATGTCCCATAGCTCCTTAGAGTGTCAACCTTCTGGCCACTACTTGTCTTGTCAAATTTCTATGTACCAATTTTGTAGCGCCTCCTCCTCAGCCAGTGTGCTCTGTTTTGTCTGAGCTTGACTTAAAACATCACCGCCTCCCACTGTCCCCCACAAAGCCACTCTCAAACACACATACAAAATGCCTTGCTGCTTCTCCATCCATCTCCTTTTCATTGATATCATCCCCAAAGAGTATAAAAAAGAGATTAAACTCTCAACTTCTACAACATTCTGCTGTCAGTTAATAATGTTCATGATATTCTCATGACCTGCTTTCCTCAGGTCAGAGTAAAGTCCTGCAACTAGTGACTGGTCCCACTGCTTGATCTTACAAGTACTCCCTAGTTATTCAGTAAAAGTCCAGTGGTTAAATGGACAATGATATTATATATTTTCCAGAAGCCTGAATGGAATTATATGCATTGTGAGACATGAATAATGTAGGTAGAGCAGAGAATGTATTCCAATTTTCTACAAACATGTACAAGTCAGGAAGCATCAAGAGGTAGGTGTCTTTCCACTTGCCTGTGGTGTTCTTGCCTTCTTTCTGGGCCTACCCTGTGTCTTGTTTCCACAGGACAGTGGCTGGATAACATTTGGCATGGTGAGCATCTTACCTGATCCCCCAGAATATTTACTGTTTCCCATGGTTATTTCCACTAGGCTGAGATTTTTCCATTCAATTCTTTTAGAGGTTTAGACTTTAGAAAAGAATTTAGAGAGAATAAAGCCGTACTATGGGTTGAATTTTTAGAGACAAATAATTCGTATATGGAGAAAAGTAACTAGTCTTTATTGGCTATTGGTATGTTCTAAGTACTACTCAATGGTTTTTGTGAAGGTATCTTCTCTCTTCCCATTTTTTAACAATGAAAAATTGAGACTCGGCATGGCTAATCAACCTTACCAAAGTCACACAGTCAGAATAACAAAGGTCAGATTTGTGCTCAATATGCTGATTTTAAAATAAGATCCTATTTCCCCTGACTAAAGACCTAGGAGAGAGATAGTTCAGTTTTATAATAAATGTATTTTCAATTATTTTAGGAAGTTTCAAACAATTTTTGAAGTGGTTGGACAATTACATTTGCACCACCATGTTATGAGAATTTCAGCACCACCACATTTTGCCAGAACTTGGTATTTTTAGTAATTTAAAATCATAGCTACTGTAATGGGTATATATTGATATCTAACTGAGGTTTTTTTCTTACATTCCCCTAGTGACAAATTATATTAAGCATCCTTCCTTGTGAGTATTAACAATCCTGTGAAGTATCTGCTCAAACCTTTTGCTCGTTTTTATTGGGTTGTTTGTCATATAACTATACAAAGTCTTGTACATGCATGTTCATAGCTATTTCACTTGCAATAGCCAAAAAATTATAAATAATTCAAATGTCCAACAACAGGTGAACAGATGAATAATATATATATCAATGCAAAAAATACTAGGCAATAATTAGAAGCTACTGATACATGCAGCTAACTGAATGAATCTTAAAATCATTGTGTGGAATGAAAGAGATTCCTTATACATATATGCGTGTGTGTGTGTGTTGTGTGTATGGTAGATAGATAGTAGATAGTCAGGTATAGAAATAGATATAAAAGTGTAGCTTCATTAAAATGATGACATCACAATGGAGATTTGTCAAAACTCCTTAAATTGTATACTGTGAGAACAGAAATTATACCTCAGGTTGATAACAGGCAATAGAGAGGTAAATAGATACATAAAGACATAGATACATGTATATGTACATACCAGGGGATAGATCAAATGAAACATGATTCCAGTATAATGCTCCTCACTGTGCCTAATGAGGCTAAAGAAAGCGTCTATACAGAAATACCTCAAGCCTGATCTTATCTGTTGCTGCCTCTGGTTGTATCTTCTTATTTCCCTGTCATTTACTGATTTTACCTTAACCTCCACTAAAAACAAACCTCTGAAACCTCTGTTTGTTCATAATTGCTCTCTTTTGGACTTCAATTTCAGAGGCAACATTGTTTCTAAAGTCAAAAACTGCTTTTCCCTTACTGCTCCTGTATACCACAAAATAATAATGGTATTCTCTGCGAACAGGTACTCTTCCAAACAATCATCACTCCTGTGAATTATCAAAAAACATATCCTCTTTTTGTCATTACAGTATGAGCAGTTCTATATATGCAATTAAAGAAAAAAAAAAGGTCTCTCCCATCATGCAGTCATCCTTGATGAGATGTGAAAGGATCAAAGAAAGGAGTAAAATTCAAGCCCACCTGCAGCTCCTGAGTCTTTACAGGCCCATGCATTTTTGCAGATATATGGGCATCATAAAAATTATAAAAATGGTTCTAGAGGCAGAGACAAGGATTTCTGATAGTGGAATCCATGCAACACTCAAATCATTCCATCTATGGCCCACTCATGGGACAAGTTCTGCTCACAAACTATATCTTAAGAACATAAATAGCTTTGCCAGAATTTTCTTTTCTTTTTCTTTCTCTCTCTCTCTCTCTTTCTTTCTCTTTTCTTTTCTTTCTTTCTTTCTTTCTTTCTTTCTTTCTTTCTTTCTTTCTTTCTTTCTTTCTTTCTTTTTCTTTCTTTCTTTCTTTCTTTCCTTCCTTCCTTCCTTCCTTCTTTCTTTCTTCCTTTTCTTCCTTCCTTTCTTCCTTCCTTTCTTTCCTTCTGTCTCTCTCTCTCTCTTTTGTGTTTTTTTTTGTTGTTGTTGTTGTTTTTAGGGCTCCACCCATGGCATATGGAGGTTTCCAGGTTAGGGATAGAATTGGAGCTATAGCTCCCAGGCTATGTCACAACCACAGCAGTGCTGGATCTGAGCCGTATCTGTGACCTACACCATAACTCACCACAATGCTGGATCCTTAAGCCACTGAGTGGGGTCAGGGATCCAATATGCATCCTCATGGATACTAGTTGAGTTCATTAACCACTGAGCCATGATAACTCTGAGAATTCTCTAAAGAACTTCTGTAAAATATTAATACTAAGCCTGTAACTCAAAATTCAATTGATTCTCTACCATCTTAGTGATATTCACTTTATAATTTTTAAGGACATAAAAATAAGTGTCCATGTATACAGATGTCATATTGTCTCTTTGTACTAGAGAGATAGCTAAACACCTTTTTATGCATAAAAAATGAACTCTATGAATACATATTGAATGTATGAATGAACTTCAGGTTAGGAATGAAAAATAGTTCTCTTTAAAATGGTTTAACATCATTTAGAATCACAAATAAATGCAAGTGCATTATGGAAACTATTATTAATGCTCTAGCATCCTGTGATATTTTACTCTTTAAACAGTTCTCTCAATCCTATAAAGGTCTGACACCTTATGGGGAAATGCATACAAGTAGAAATTTACCTATAACTTATTGGGAAATCTAGTTCAACCATGACATTTTGAAAAGGAGGGCTCCACTTGATTCCTAGCTTTAAAAATTAGGCTGGGCAAGCTCCACATATTCACATGTAGTTTTAGCTCAGTAAATCATTTGGAAGACTGCCTCTAAATAAATTTGGTGCAATGCAAATGTAGGGATAGGCTCAAGTTAAATTCTCTATTCCTGATACTTCAGGTATCCTCATGCCTCAATTTTTTTTAGTTTATTATTATTTTTAATAGTTATTTGCCCAATGCATTTTTTACTGTACAGCATAGTGACCCAGTTACACATACATGTACACATTCTATTTTCACACATTATCATGCTCCATCATAAGTGACTAGACATAGTTCCCAGTGCTACACAGCAGGATCTCATTGCTAATCCATTCCAAAGTACTCAAGCATAAAATAAATGGAAAACATCCAACCCAAAAAAGAAAAGAAGAAAAGAGAAACATAGAATCCACTGGAACACAAGCTTTAAATAAATACATATCACTCAATAATCACCTTAAATGTCAACGGACTAAATGCTCCAGTCAAAAGACACAGAGTGGCAGATTGGATAAAAAAGAAAAACCTTCAATCTGCTGCCTACAAGAAACACCTTAGTGTAAAGGACACTTATAGATTGAAAGTGAGGGGATGGGAAAATACATTTCATGCCAATGGACAAGACAGGAAAGCAGGAGTTGCAATACTTATATCAGACAAAATAGACTTTAAAACAAAGCCCACAAAGAAAGACAAAGAAGGACACTATTTAACGCTTAAAGGATCCATTCATGAAGAGGATATTACAATCATCAATATATATGCCCCTAATATAGGAGCACCCAGATACTTCCAACAAATACTAACCGATATAAACGGAGAAATTGATGGGAATGCAATAATAGCAGGAGACTTTAACACCCCACTTACAACAATGGACAGAAAATCAATAGGGCAACAGATATCCTAAAGCACAAAATAGAAAAGTTAGATTTAATTGACATTTTCAATAATACATCCAAAAAATATCATAATATACAGTCTTCTCAAGTGCACATGGAACATTCTCAAGAATTGATCACATACTGGGGAGCAAAGCTAACCTCAACAAATTTAAGAATTTAGAAATTATTTCAAGTATCTTCTCTAATGAGAATGGCATGAAACTAGAAATCAACCACAGGAAAAGAAAAGAGAAAAAACTGACTACACGGAGACTAAACAAATTCTACTAAAAAACCAATTGGTCAATGAGGAAATCAAGAAGGAAATTAAAAAATACCTCAGGACAAATGATAATGAAGACACATCCACTCAAAATCTGTGTGATGCCACAAAAGCAATGCTCAGAGGGAAATTCATAGCAAAACAGGCCTTCCTCAAAAAAGAAGAAAAATCTCAAATTGACACCTTAACCCATCACCTGAACGAATTAGAATAAGAAGAACAAACAAAACCTAAAGTCAGCAGAAGAAAAGAAATAATAAAGATCAAAGAGGAAATAAATAAAATAGAGATTTAAAAAAACAATTGAAGAAATCAATAAAACCAAGAACTGGTTCTTTGAGAAGATAAACAAAATTGAAAAACCTCTGGCTAGACTCACTGAGAAGACGACAGAAAAAACCCAAATAAACAAAATAAGAAATGAAAAAGGAGAAATCACAACGGATACTACAGAAATAGCAAAAACCATGACAGAATGCTATGAACAATAGTATGCCAACAAATTTGACAACCTGGAAGAAATGGACAACTTTCTAGAGACTTACAGCCTGCCAAAACTGAATCAAGAAGAAATAGATCAACTGAACAGACCGGTCACTAGAAATGAAATTGAATATGTCATAAAAACACTCCCTACAAATAAAGGGCCAGGACCAGATGGCTTCACAGGCAAATTCTACCAAACATACAAAGAGGAACTTATACCCATCCTCCTTACATTTTTTCAAAACGTTGAAGAAGAAGGAACACTCCCAAAGACATTCGATGATACCACCATCAACCTCATTTCAAAACCAGACAAAGATACTACCAAAAAAGAAAACTATAGGCCAATATCTTTGATGAATATAGATTCAAAAATTCTATACAAAATTTTAGCCATCTGAATGCAACAACATATAAAAAAGATCATACACCATGACCAGGTGGGACTCAATCCATGTTCACAAGGATGGTTCAACAAACGCAAATCAATCAACGTCATATACCACATTAACAAAAGAAAAGTCAAAACCCACATGATCATCTCAATAGATGCAGAGAAAGCATTTGAAAAAGTCCAATATCCATTCATGATAAAAACTCTTGCCAAGGTGGGTACAGAGGGAACATTCCTTAACATAAGCAAAGCCATTGATGACAAACTCACAGCAAATAGAATACTCAATGGAGAAAAGCCTTTCCACTAAAATCTGGAACAAGACAAGGATGTCCACTGTCACCACTGTTATTCAACATAGTACTGGAAGTCCTAGCCACAGCAATCAAACAGAAGAAATAAAAAGCATCCAAATAAGAAGAGAAGAGGCAAAACTGTCACTGAATGCAGATGACATGACACCATACATAGAAAACCCCAAGGTGTCCAACCCAAAACTACTTGAACTGATCAACAAATTCAGCAACGCAGCAGGATATAAGATTAACATTCAGAAATCAGTCACATTTCTGTATACTAACAATGCAACTTTTAGAAAAAGAATACAAAAATACAATACGTTTTTAAAATTGCACCCCAAAAAATCACATACCTGGGAATACACCTGACCAAGGAGGTAAAGAACTTACATGCCAAGAACTGTAAAACATTAATCAAAGAAATTCAAGAAGATGTAAAGAAATGGAAAGATATTCCATGCTACTGGATTGGAAACATTAATATTGTAAAAATGGCCATTCTACCCAAAGCAATCTACAGGTTCAAAGCAATCCCTATCAAATGACCCAGCACATTTTTCACAGAACTGGAGCAAACAATCCAAACATTTATATGGAACCACAAAAGACCCAGAATCACCAAAGCAATCCTGAGAAACAAAAACCAAGCAGGACGCAAAACTCTCCCAGACCTCAGGCAACATTACGAAGCCACAGTCATCAAGACAGTGTGGTACTGGTAGCAAAATCAGACAGCCCAACCAATGGATCAGAATACAGAACCCAGAAATAAACCCAGACACCTCAGGTCAATTAATCTTGGACAAAGGAGGCAAAAACATAAAATGGGAAAAAGTCTACTCAGCAAGCATTGCTGGGAAACCTGGACAGCTGCCTGCAAGGCAATGAAACCAGAACACACCCACACACCATACACCAAAATGGACTCAAAATGGCTGAAAGACTTAAATATAAGACAAGACACCATCCAACTCCTGGAAGAGAACATAGGCAAAACACTCTCTGAAATCAACCTTATGAATAGTTTCTCAGGTCAGTCTCCCAAAGCAACAGACATAAGAGCAACACTAAACCCATGGGACCTAATCAAACTGACAAGCTTTTGCCCAGCAAAGGAGACCAAAGAGAAAACAAAAAGACAACTTACAGAATGGGAGAACATACTTTCAAATGATGCAACTGACAAGGGCTTAATCTCCAGAATATGCAAGCAACTTATACAACTCAACAGCAAAAAAGCCAACAACCCCATGGAAAAATGGGCAAAAGACCTGAATAGACATTTTTCCAAGGAAGATAAACAAATGGCCAACAAGCACATGAAAAAACCCACGACATCCCTGATTATTAGAGAAATGCAAATCAAAACTCCCATGAGATACCACCTCACACCAGCCAGGATGGCCATCATTCATAAGTCCACAAATAGCAAATGCTGGAAGGGGTGTGGAGAAAAAGGGATCCCTCCTGCACTGTTGGTGGGAATGTAAGCTGGTACAGCCACTATGGAGATCAGCATGGAGGAACCTTTGGAATCTATACATAGAGCTACCATATGACCCAGCAATCCCACTCTTGGGCATATATCTGGACAAAATATTCCTTAAAAATGGCATATGCACCCGTATGTTCATTGCAGCTCTATTCACAATAGCCAAGGCATGGAAACAACTTAAATGTCCATTAACAGATATTTGGATTAGGAAGAAGTGGTATATATACACAATGGAATACTACTCAGCCATAAAAATAACGAAATAATGCCATTTGCAGCAACATGGGTAGAACTAGAGACTCTCATACTGAGTGAAGTATGTCAGAAATAGAAAGACAAATATCATATGATCTCACTTATATCTGGTTTCTAATATAAGGCACAAATGAACCATTCCACAGAAAAGAAAATCATGGACTTGGACAATAGACTTGTGTTTGCCAAGGTGGAGGAGAAGGGAGAGGGGTGGTTGGGGAGCTTGGCATTAACAGATTCAAACTATTGCCTTTGGAATTGATTAGCAATGAGATCCTTCTGTGTAGCACTGGGAAGTATGTCTAGTCACTTATGATGGAGCATTATAACATGTGAAAATAAAATGTGTACATGCATTTTCTGGGTCACCATGCTGTACAGTAGGAAAAAAAAAATTGTACCAGGGAAATAGCTATTAAAAAAATAATAATAAAAAAATTTAAAAAAAGACAGAAATTATTTGCCCCTACTCTCAAATGATAGTTTTTCCAGACCATAATAGTTTTTCATCTTTTTGGGTTTTTTTTTTTTTTTTGGTCTTTCTAGGGCCACAGTGATGGCCTATGGAAGTTTGCAGACTAGGGTTCCAAAGGGAGCTGTAGCTGCCCACCTACACCAGAGCCACCAGCAACATGGGATCTGGTCTGCGTCTATGACCTACATCACAGCTCACGGAAATGCCATGTCCCTAACCAGGGATCAAACCTGTGTCCTGAGCGAGGCCAGGGATCAAACCTGTGTCCTCATGGATGCTTGGTGGGTTCTTTATCTGCTGAGCCACAGTAGGACCTCCCATAGACCATAATATTTTTAATATTTTTAATGGATAAAATTATCTCTTTGGAAGTGTTGAGATACCTGGTGAGACAACTCAAATTCTGCCAAAAGGAAAGTTTCTCAACTCTTTTATTTTTATTATTCAAATACATAAATATTTCAGTTCAAAGATTTTTCAAGAGACTTCTTTTAGCCTCTATTTGAAATACCTTACTTTGTTAAGTATTTTTACAAAAAGATGCACATAATTTGTCTCTTTATTATAACTTTTTATCTTTCTAAATTTAAATAATTCAAAACCATAGACTTTACTGATTTTGTTCTATTTTAACAAGGGTTATAAATATATCAAATTAAAATAAGCTCCATCAAAAGATTTCTACTATAAGTCAAGATATTACAAATAACACTATGAACCTGTGCAATTAACTTCTGTACTCCATTTGCAGTAGCATAACAATGCATTTTTTTCCTTCTTTACTTTTAAAGGGATAAACTTCAGTGTCTTCCAACTTGCAAAACTATTTCAGTAACTGAAGTTCGGTAAAGTTTCAAAACAAAATCTTTGTGTTCCATTTGTTGAATATTTTGATTAAATTGTATTTTAAAGTACAATTAAAATATAAATATTATAGATTTTGACAATGATAACTTTTATCTGATTGGCCGAATAGCAGTTTTTTAGATACTTGCACCAAAGTAATGTTAACTGAATTTATACTTAATAAATTTCTTAAATTAGTAAGACAGTTTTATGCCCTTGTGCTATATTCTACCACACTGGGTGTTTATATTTTCATCTCACAAATATTACACTTATTTTCATTGATAAGATTTTGAAATTAATTTTAAAAATCAGTAATAGTTCTCTACGTCTGTGAGTCTGTTTCTATTTTGTAGATAGGTTCATTTGTGCCATATTTTATTTTTTTAATTTTTTTTATTTTTATATATATTTTTTTATTTTCCCACTGTACAGCAAGGGGGTCAGGTTATCCTTACATGTATACATTACAATTACATTTTTCCCCCACCCTTTCTTCTGTTGAAACATGAGTATCTAGACATAGTTCTCAATGCTATTCAGCGGGATCTCCTTGTAAATCTATTCTAAGTTGTGTCTGATAAGCCCAAGCTCCTGATCCCTTCCACTCCCTCCCCCTCCCATCAGGCAGCCAGGAGTCTCTTCTCCAAGTCCATGATTTTCTTTTCTGAGGAGATGCTCATTTGTGCTGGATATTAGATTCCAGTTATAAGTGATATCATATGGTATTTGTCTTTGTCTTTCTGGCTCATTTCACTCAGTATGAGATTCTCTAGTTCCATCCATGTTGCTGCAAATGGCATTATGTCATTCTTTTTTATGGCTGAGTAGTATTCCATCGTGTATATATACCACATCTTCCGAATCCAATCATCTGTGGATGGACATTTGGGTTGTTTCCATGTCCTGGCTATTGTGAATAGTGCTGCAATGAACATGCGGGTGCATGTGTCTCTTTTAAGTATGACCCCGCAATCCCACTCTTGGGCATCTATCCGGACAAAACTCTACTTGTGCCATATTTTAAATTATACATATAACTGATACCATATAGTATCTGTCTTTCTTTTTCTGACTTACTTCTCACAGTATAAGAATCTCTAATTGCATCTATACTGCTGCAAATAGCATTATTTCATTCTTTTATGTGGCTAAGTAATATTTCATAGTATATATGTCTTTATCCATTTCTCTGTTGATGGATATTTAGGTTGATTCCATGTCTTGGCTATTGCAAATAGGAGCATAGACTTTAAAATAACTATGAACTATTGAAGTAGACATTGACCCTCTTATAGTAGATTAGTGTTGCCTGGTTTTCATGTGGTCAGGGCTTCAGTAGTGGACAGCAACTGCTGACACATAGTTTGTTCAAGTTACACATTCATCTTCAAATTTCTTTTGAGAATGAGATAGACCAATAGGCCAGGAATTATTTTTAGGACATATTTTATTTTTTTTAATCTAATTTCTGCCAAAAGGGTATATTGCAAAATTAAAAACAACAACAACAACAACAAAACAATTAGTAAGTAAATGTGTTAGATGCATACTTTTGATTTTAAAATTCACTCTAGGAAGAGTGTTCACACTACTCTCTGTATTATTTATGGCAAGACTACTAAGCCTCTATTTCCCACACATGTTCTCCACTCATTTTTAATGTTAACAACTATCCTGTTACATGGGGGCCCAGAGGCTTCATGTACCTAGCAGACCTCTGTCCAGGCTAAGAAACAGAAAACTGTTGATCTGATTGGCTCAAGGGGCAGCAGAGTGGGAGATTTCAAGGAGTAAGCTTTCCTACCCTCTCGTGTTGGAACACTTTAATAGACAGCATCCTGCAAGCACTTTTTGATTGGGAAGTGTTAATCATATTTTATCTGAAAAGGATTGGACAAGGAAAAGTCAATTATAACAGATTTTGTTCACAGGTTTTCAGAGAATGTTATTAATTGCATAAGCATGCCCCAGAGTATTAATAGAAAACATGGCAGAAATACTAAATAAAATCTGGGGGTCAAACAAGCCATTGTATGCTTAGTTTAATGCAGCTATTAATAAAATTGTATTACCAAAAAACAAAAAGCTCTGGAAAAATTCAAAACAGGATAGGATGTGGTGCCAGAAAAATAGGTCTAACCTGGGCCCGTCTTGGGCAAACTGGAACATGTCACTCTGGTCATACCCAAAGCCCAAAATCTTTGTTAACTCTGCCTAGAAGGTATGGTATTTCTTGATAAAATCTTTCCTTTAAAAAGACTAAGTAGAACCAAATTTCTCCCAGTTTATTCTCCATATCATATCCAAAGCTACATGGCTCTTCTTATGTATTTTGTCTTAAAAAATTGACAGCACTTATATTAAATAAAAGGCCATAAATACCCACACATTTCATGTTGCAACTGATCCTGGCCATAAACATAATAAAAAGAAAAATTCTTGACGATGCTTTTCAGATTTTACATCAATATTTGGCAAATTTTCATTCATTTATATTAAAATCTTGGCTGATTATTCAGACATTTTCCATAAATATCCTTTAGTCTTATTAATAATACATTAATAATATACTGTACATTCTGCATCTCTAGGAATTATAGAGTAAATTCATGTTTTAATAGAACTTATTAAAAAGGTTAAATTTTAATTAGAGTCAAATACACCAATTCTCTAGATAATTGAGGATCCTTCTAGAATGCAGTTCCCTTCTGGGATTAGGGACAATAACAATAAATATACGTTAGCCCATGAACATAAATCTATGTTGTTCCTAGCCGCTAGTTGCTACTATGTTATAGTTTATTCTATTTTGCCACAGGCTTATGGGAATACTTTGTTCAGTTTCTCAAATTTCATCAATACAGCGGCTACTTGTTATAGCCCTAGAAATTGTACCTGTGTTCTGAAAACAGCTCTGATTTCACTCTCAGCAAATATGGTCTGGGGCAAGGGTGAACCCCCGAAGCTCTATTGTCCAGTGTCCTTATGATAAGTAGATAGATGATAGACAGATGACAGATACATACAGATTAGAGGGTAGATCTTCTTCAACTGGTGTGCAATGGATTTTTTGTCACTTGCAAAATTCTAACAATAAAAATTCTAATAAAAAGATGACTATATGTTATAGAATCATTAATATTTTACCAGTGTCCTTATTTTAATATAATGTGAGCCTGCTTTTGGGAGTAGAGCAGAATGACAGTGCAAAATAAAATAATAAACTTCGCTTTAATATATGCTCATGATGCTTTAACTATAACTTAAGCACATTTTATTTGATTTTTACTTTCTTTTACATTAACACATTTCCCCATTAGGTAAGTAGATAGAGAAGACGTATTTATATAACATACATCCAGACATGGGCATTCAGACATTTAAAGAATGTTTATGATTCATTCAATGTTTTCTTTTTTTTTTTTTTTTTTTAATTTTATTTTCCCATTGTACAGCAAGGGGGTCAGGTTATCCTTACATGTATACATTACAATTACAGTTTTTCCCCCACCATTTCTTCTGTTGCAACATGAGTATCTAGACATAGTTCTCAATGCTATTCAGCGGGATCTCCTTGTAAATCTATTCTACGTTGTGACTGATAAGCCCAAGCTCCCGATCCCTCCCACTCCCTCCCCCTCCCATCAGGCAACCACAAGTCTCTTCTCCAAGTCCATGATTGATTTTCTTTTCTGAGGAGATGTTCATTTGTGCTGGATATTAGATTCCAGTTATAAGTGATGTCATATGGTATTTGTCTTTGTCTTTCTGGCTCATTTCACTCAGTATGAGATTCTCTAGTTCCATCCATGTTGCTGCAAATGGCATGATGGCATCCTTTTTTATGGCTGAGTAGTATTCCATCGTGTATATATACCACTTCTTCCGAATCCAATCCTCTGTCGATGGACATTTGGATTGTTTCCATGTCCTGGCTATTGTGAATAGTGCTGCAATGAACATGCGGGTGCATGTGTCTCTTTTAAGTAGAGCTTTGTCCGGATAGATGCCCAAGAGTGGGATTGCAGGGTCATATGGAAGTTCTATGTATAGATTTCTAAGGTATCTCCAAACTGTTCTCCATAGTGGCTGTACCAGTTTACATTCCCACCAACAGTGCAGGAGGGTTCCCTTTTCTCCACAGCCCCTCCAGCACTTGTTATTTGTGGATTTATTAATGATGGCCATTCTGACTGGTGTGAGGTGGTATCTCATGGTAGTTTTGATTTGCATTTCTCTTATAATCAGCGATGTTGAGCATTTTTTCATGTGTTTGTTGGCCATCTGTATATCTTCTTTGGAGAAATGTCTATTCAGGTCTTTTGCCCATTTTTCCATTGATTGATTGGCTTTTTTGCTGTTGGGTTGTATAAGTTGTTTATATATTCTAGAGATTAAGCCCTTGTCAGTTGCATCATTTGAAACTTTTCTCCCATTCTGTAAGTTGTCTTTTTGTTTTCTTTTGGGTTTCCTTTGCTGTGCAAAAGCTTTTCAGTTTGATGAGGTCCCATGGGTTTATTTTTGCTCTAGTTTCTATTGCTTTGGGAGACTGACCTGAGAAAATATTCATGATGTTGATGTCAGAGAGTGTTTTGCCTATGTTTTCTTCTAGGAGTTTGATGGTGTCCTGTCGTATATTTAAGTCTTTCAGCCATTTGGAATTTATTTTTGTGCATGGTGTGAGGGTGTGTTCTAGTTTCATTGCTTTGCATGCAGCTATCCAGGTTTCCCAGCAATGCTTGCTGAATAGACTTTCCTTTTCCCATTTGATGTTCTTGCCTCCCTTGTCAAAGATTAATTGACCATAGGTGTCAGGGTTAATTTCCAGATTCTCTATTCTGTTCCATTGGTCTGTCTGTCTGTTTTGATACCAGTACCACACTGTTTTGATGACTGTGGCTTTGTAGTATTTCTTGAAGTCTGAGAGAGTTATGCCTCCTGCTTGGTTTTTGTTTCTCAGGATTGCTTTGGCGATTCTGGGTCTTTTGTTGTTCCATATAAATGTTTGGATTGTTTGTTCTAGTTCTGTGAAAAATGTCATGGGTAATTTGATAGGGATTGCATTGAATCTGTAGATTGCTTTGGGTAGGATGGCCATTTTCACAATATTGATTTTTCCAATCCAGGAACATGGAATATCTTTCCATTTTTTTACATCTTCTTTGATTTCTTTGATTAAGGTTTTATAGTTCTCGGCATATAGGTCCTTTACCTCTTTGGTTAGGTGTATTCCGAGGTATTTGATTTTGTGGGGTACAATTTTAAAAGGTATCGTATTTTTGTATTCCTTTTCTAATGCTTCATTGCTGGTATACAGAAATGCAACTGACTTCTGAATGTTAATCTTATATCCTGCCACTTTGCTGAATTTATTAATCTGTTCAAGGAGTTTTGGGGTTGAGTCCTTAGGGTTTTCTAGGTATAGAATCATGTCATCTGCATACAGTGACAGTTTGATCTCTTCTCTTCCTATATGGATGCCTTTGATTTCTTTTGTTTGTCTAATTGCTGTGGCTAAGACTTCCAAAACTATGTTGAAGAGCAGTGGTGAGAGTGGGCATCCCTGTCTTGTTCCAGATTTGAGTGAGAAGGCTTTCAGTTTTTCCCCATTGAGGATTATATTTGCTGTGGGTTTATCATAAATGGCTTTGATTATATTCAGGAATGTTCCCTCTATACCCACTTTGGCGAGGGTCTTGATCATGAATGGATGTTGAACTTTGTCAAATGCTTTTTCTGCATCTATTGAGATGATCATATGATTTTTGACTTTTTTTTTGTTAATGTGGTGTATGATGTTGATTGATTTGCGTATGTTGAACCATCCTTGTGAACCTGGGATGAACCCAACCTGGTCATGGTGTATAATTTTTTTGATATGTTGTTGGATTCGGTTGGCTAAGATTTTGTTGAGAAGTTTTGCATCTATATTCATCAATGATATTGGGCGATAGTTTTCTTTTTTGGTGGTATCTCTGCCTGGTTTTGGAATGAGGGTGATGGTGGCCTCATAGAATGTCTTTGGGAGTATTCCTTCTTCTTCAACCTTTTGAAAGAGTTTAAGGAGGATGGGCACCAATTCCTCTTTATATGTTTGATAGAATTCACCTGTGAAGCCATCTGGTCCTGGGCTTTTATTTGTAGGGAGTGATTTTATGACCTCTTCAATTTCATTTCTAGTGATTGGTCTGTTCAGTTGGTCTGTTTCTGCTTGATTCAGTTTTGGCAGGCTGTAAGATTCTAGAAAATTGTCCATTTCTTCCAGATTGTCAAACTTATTGCCATATAGTTGTTCATAGTATTCTCTTATGGTTTTTTGTATTTCTGCTGTATCCGTTGTGATTTCTCCTTTTTCATTTATAATTTTGGTGATTTGGGTTCTTTCTCTCCTCTTTTTAGTGAGTCTGGCCAGGGGTTTATCAATTTTGTTCACCTTTTCAAAGAACCAGCTCTTGGTTTTATTAATTTTCTCTATTGTTTTTTGAGTCTCTATTTTATTGATTTCTTCTTTGATCTTTATAATTTCCTTCCTTCTGCTGACTTTAGGACTTCTTTGTTCTTCTTTTTCTAATTCATTTAGGTGGAGGGTTAAGTTGTCAATTTGGGATCTTTCTTCTTTTTTGAGAAAGGCCTGGATTGCTATAAATTTCCCTCTGAGCACTGCTTTCGCAGCATCCCATAGATTTTGAGAGGTTGTGTCTTCATTATCATTTGTTTCAAGATAGTTTTTAATTTCCTTCTTGATTTCCTCATTGACCCATTGGTTTTTTAGTAGCATGTTGTTTAGTCTCCATGGAGTAGGTTTTTTCTCTTTCCTTTTCCCATGGTTGATTTCTAATTTCATGGCATTGTGGTCAGAGAAGATACTTGAGATAATTTCTATGCTCCTAAATTTATTGAGATTCGCTTTATGTCCCAATATGTGGTCGATTCTTGAGAATGTTCCATGAGCATTTGAGAAGAATGTGTATTCTGATTTTTTTGGATGTAGTGTCCTGAAGATATCAATTAAGTCTAACGTTTCTATTGTTTCCTTTAGGATCTCTGTTGCTTTATTGGTTTTCTGTCTAGAGGATCTGTCCATTGATGTGAGGGGGGTATTTAGGTCTCCTACTATGATTGTATTCTCATCAATATCTCCCTTTATGTCTGTTAATATTTGTTGTATGTATCTGGGTGCTCCTATGTTTGGGGCATATATGTTGATGATAGTAACATCCTCTCCTTGGATGGATCCCTTAATCATTAAATAGTGTCCTTCTTTGTCTTTCTTTATGTCTTTTGTTTTAAAGTCTATTTTGTCTGATATGAGCGTTGCAACTCCTGCTTTTCTGTCATGTCTATTGGCATGAAATACTTTTCCCCAGCCTTTCACTTTCAATCTATATGTATCTTTTGTCCTAAGGTGAGTTTCTTGTAG
Organism: Sus scrofa; assembly: GCF_054392235.1. NCBI lineage: Eukaryota > Metazoa > Chordata > Mammalia > Artiodactyla > Suidae > Sus > Sus scrofa. Next base: position 32,125,439 of record NC_139393.1, read on the forward strand.
GCAGCATATTGAAGGTTTTTGCCGTTTTATCCACTCAGCCATTCTGTGTCTTTTGATTGGGGCATTCAGTCCATTGACATTTAAGGTGATAATTGATAGATGATTATTTATTGCCATTTGATCCTCGTGTTCCAGTTGATTCTATGGTTCTCCATTCTTCTTTTTTTTTTTTTTTTTTTGGTTGGATGGTCTCCTGTTATTATCTGCTTGAGTGTATTTTTTTTTTCATTTTTTGCAAATGCAATATTTGGTTTTGGCTTGTGGTTGCCCTGTTTTTTAAGTATGCTAACCCCTTCCCATAATTGTGTGTTTTAGCCTGATGGTCCTGTAAGTTCAAACACTTCATTATTATATTAAAATTAAGAAGAGAGACATACATACAAACAAAAAGGATTATTTACCTCCTAACATCCCTTGCCCACATTTTATGGTTTTGATGACTCTTTTATTTTTTTCTTTTTAATTTTATTTTGTTTGAAGCATGTTCATGATTAAATCTGTATGCTGGCTTATTTGAGTGACTGCTCTCTGATTGTATCTTCCTCAGTCCTAGTTCTTCCTCTTCTTCTTCTTCTTCTTTTTTTTTTTTTTCTTTTCTTTTTTCTTCCCTTTCCTTCCTTTCTTTTTGGTTTAGAGAAGCCCTTTCAATATTTCCTTTAACCTGGGTTTTGTGTTGCTGTATTCTTTAAGTTTTTGTTTGTTGGGAAAAATTTTTATTTCCCCTTCTATTTTAAATGATATTCTTGCTGGATAAAGTATTCTAGGTTGCATATTTTTTCCTTTGAGCACTTTAAATATCTCTTGCCATTCCCTCCTGGCCTGTAGTGTTTCTGTAGAGAAATCAGCTGATATTCTTATGGGGGTTCCCTTGTAGGTAACATTCTGTTTTTCTCTTGCTGCCTTTAGGATCCTCTCTTTATCACTAACTTTTGCCATTTTTATTATGATGTGTCTTGGTGTGGGTCTGTTTGGGTTCAGTTTGTTTGGGGCCCTCTGTGCTTCTTGTATCTTGAATCCAGTATCCTTTAGATTTGGGAAGTTTCCAGCGATAATTTCTTCAAATATATTTTCCATTCCTTTATCTTTTTCTACTCCTTCTGGAATTCCTATTATGCGTAGATTGGCCCGTTTTATATTATCCCATAGGTCTCTTATATTGCTTTCCAGTTTTTTGATTCGGTTTTCTGTCTGTTGACCAGATTGAGTGATTTCCATTATTCTATCTTCCATATCACTGATTCGTTCTTCTGCATTATTCATTCTGGTTTTTACTGCCCCTAGTTCAGTTTGCATCTCTGCAAATGAATGTTCTAGTTTTTCTTGGCTCCTCCTTATATTTTCTAGCTCCTTTCTGAGGGTATCTGCATTGCTGTTCATATCTTCTCTTAATTCCTTCAGTATTTTCACTATTTCTCTTTTGAACTCCAGGTCTGTCAGACTGCAGAGATCAGTTTCATTGTTGACTGTTTTAGGTGAGTTCTCCTGTTGGTTTGACTGGGGGTGGTTTCTCAGCTTCTTCATCTTGCTTGTTGTCTTCTTTCTCCTGAGGGAGTTGTACTCTCCGTTATCGGGTAGTGTTTGCCTTGTCACTGCCCTGGAATATTTCCTGAGGGCTGTCGTTGTTGGTCAATCTTTTTTTGAGGCAGTGTGGCTTTTCTGGAGTGTTGATGGGACTAACAGTGTTTCTTTGAAGCAAAGGAGGACTTCCTGAGGGCAGACAGGACTGGGAGGTCCACCCCACGATGGTAGCAGATTTCACTTGGTTCTCAGCACCCCCTGGGGTCTTGGGCGGGTAGCAGGGCCCTTGGAGACTCAAGAGGTTCCTCCCCAGGGCAGCCCGACTCAGAAAGACCGTCTGAGATCTTTTCCCGATTCCGCCAGGCTTGTTGCAGCTTTTCTGGGCTGCAGGGGGTCCTGCCTGGAGCTGGCAGTCCTATGCAGCTGGTCCACTAGGTCTCAGCACCCCTTGGGGTCTTGGGCGGGTAGCAGGGCCTTTGGAGACTCAAGAGGCTCCTCCCCAGAACAGCCCGACTTAGAAAGACCGTCTGAGATCTTTTCCCAAGTCGGCCAGACTTGTTGCAGCTTTTCTGGGCTGCAGGGGGTCCAATGTTTTCTTATAAATTGAGAGCTGACTACCAAAAACGATATTTGGCCTACATGATGAAATGTAGGATGTTAATATAGAAAGATAATCTGCTGTTTTGTTGTTGTTGTTCTTTTAATGTGCCAGAAACACTTAGTTCTTCCCCTGCACCCCCACACCCTGTCTTGGTAAATTCTTGAGAATTTGGTAGTCATAGTTTTCCAAATGAACAGGTGATGTTATAAACTTGCAGGTGGGTCAGTCTGTATGCAAAAAAGCAGCCAAGCAGCTGCAGTTCAAATAGATTGTGCACGGGAACTTATTTTACAACCTGAGCTAAAGCCCATCCAGTATTTCTGTTATGAAATTACCTTGATCTCTCAAAGACTTCCCTAAGGACTATTAGATAAGATTTTCCTACCTTGGCATAAGTAAAATAAACCATCTGGTCCGGATGATGTGTTATGTTTCCAGCAGCAGCAGTAGCCTTTGCTTATACTATAGACCTAACAGAACTAAGAGGTTAAAAATGTATGAATATTCTGTAAACATAATTATTTTATCAGATACTGGATCGAGGCATCTCTTCCAAAACACAGGTTATGGAGATATTTGGTAATATTGAGTGGGAAAGGAAAACATCAGAAATGTATAAGGGAAGAAAATTGTGGATTTTAGAATATTTCCAAAGAAATAACTGCTCTCCTGTGCTTTTAAAGGCATCGTTGTGTTTAACATATTCCTCCTGTGGCTGTGCACGTCATATGTGTCTATTGACATGGCCATTGTCTGTCTCACAATGCAGACTCTAAAAGGCAAGTACTGTTTATAGAGCTTGGCAAGGAGTCTTAAATAGACATGGACATTTAATACATGTCCTTTGATAAAAAGAGAAATTGAAGGAAAAGAGAATAAATAAGACTATATAAATAAGAAAAAGAAAGGGGAAAAATCACTTATTAGCGAGATCAAGACAATGAAAAATATACTATGGTTTCTTTTTGTTTTACAAACAAATGTTCAAATTATCATGAAGTGTTATATTTTTTATTTTGTATAAACAATTGGCATAAGTAATGACTATGTTTTAAAAATAATATATCATCCGTGTAATAACTATGTGGACCCAAAATTAATAATGAAAGAGAATCTTTGTTTTCTTTCTTTTTAAGGCTGCACATATGGCAGGGGTTGAATTGGAGCTGCAGCTGAGGCCTAAGCCAAAGGGGATCCAAGCCACATCTGTGACCTATGCAGCAGTTTGCAGCAACACTGAATCCTTAACCCACCGATTGAGGTCAGGGATAGAACTTGCATCCTCCTGGATACTATGTTGAGTTTTTAATCTGCTGAGCCACAATGGGAACTCCATGAAGGAGAATCTTGACACTATTAAGGGGTGTGTCTTCCATTGACCCTGACAGTGTTGGGATGACTTTTTGTGTTGGAATATATCTTTGATGACTTCCTCAGTTATGATAATACAATACAAATTTTGGCTCACTGACAAACTTATTAATTAATATATAGATGCCAAAATAGTTGAAATGTACCCTAAATTTTTGTGAGGGAAAATAATATTAAATCTCTACTGATCCCAAATACAAAATTTGTTTTAGAGAAAACAATATTTCTCTGGATACTATGATACCTGTGTCTTTATTCCAGTAACTGTATACCTGAATTCTATTGTATTGGTGTCCCCCAAGACTAGTTTGATTAAACTGTGATTTGGTACAGTTTTGTTAGCTCTGTATCAAGTGACTTTATAAGAAATAACTCTATGCAGTTAAAGCCATTTATATCAGAAGATGTGGCTGAGAATTTCGTTCCATTAGGTTGAAGTGTCTTCTTTGAAAGGAATTTGGGAAACATTAGTTTGCTTTTGTCTTACAGACATTATGAATAATCCACTTAGCCTATTTTCTCTTATAATTTTCTACTGTAGAAGTTAGAGTCTAACTGGGACCAAACTTTTGGGTTCTAGCCTCATTTCTAGATCTATTTATAGCTCTCTCCAGGTGACCTCTTTGCAACACATTTCTACTTTGAGTTTTTGCTGGATTTTTGGTATTTGATGAAACATTTTTTCATAGAATAATAAAGGATATAAGGAGATAATATTAGTAATTGATTTAACAACAAATACAAGTATATTCTAAATTTTAAAAAGAACATTAAAAACTGAACTTTAAAAAATTATATGTAAGGAACGACTGTGTGCATGTGTGTATGTATGTGTGTATGTGTGTGTGTGTGTGTGTGTGTGTGTGTGTGTATCTGTATGTTTTGGAAGAGATTGTAATATAGGTAAAAAAATTAAATTAGGAATATAATACTAAAATTACTGAAGGTTATGAGGCGGATCATTAACAAAATTATTCTTACCACATACTGATCCAGTGCTTACTTTTTTGTTTGATACTGGGTCAACTATACTTTATCATTTTGTGGTTGAGAAAACTGAAGCTGAAAAAATAAATGAACTTGACTAAGTGTGTCTTAGAACTGAAACTTTTGCCCAGGTGTTTCTGACTCCAAATATAGTATCTATTCAAAAAGCTCACAGGAAGCCTTTCAACATAGCATTTAAGTTATGTGTTCTTTAGTTAAAGCAGAAGCTGAAGAACAGAAGCTCATACCTTGAAGACACAGGTCAGCTTATCTTTTTCCCTATGAAAATCCAACAGCATGAAATTGCTGCCAAATGGTTAATCAAATCTTGAATGCACTGGTGAGAGTAATATATTTATAGAAAGAGATGATTCTATTGTACTCTGAAATGGTTGGACCACATCTTACATACATTTAGAGAAACATATTTTAAGAAGGAAGCTAATAGAGCAAATGCTCACAAGAGGTGAGAAACAAGTGTTTCACATGAAATATATTGCAAGAAGAGTCTATAAGTGATCTATCAAAGAAAAATACTGCATCATTGATTATCACAATTATATTGTGTAATAATCGCTCACAACACTCAGTGACTTACTGCTATAGACTTTGTTTTGGTCCTTAATCTGTGGAGAAGCGGGATAGTTCGAATGTCCTGATCTGGTCTTCTTGAGATGAACACATATCTCTATTAAGCTGCTGGTTGACTAGGCAGCACTGCTTCTCTTGGCTGGCATTTTTCTCTTATCTTATGTCTCAACTGCATCAAGAGGGTGACTAGCCTGTTCCATACTTCTAATTTTCTGAGAGAGCAAAGAAAGCTATCACAGTAAAGGTGCACAGATAAGAGACAGAATGAAACAAGACAAGGCTACCTGAGACCTAAGCTTAGACCTGGCACCATGTCATTTTTATTATATTTTATTGGATAAACAAATCCCAGGGCCAATTCAAATATAAATAGTAGGATGAGAGACTCAACTTCTTGAGGAGAGGTACAGTAAAGCCACATAGCAATGGACATACATCTACGGAATGGTGGAGAAGTGGGGCCTTTTTATAAACTTTCTATCACAAATACTGAGTGAAATGACAATACCATTCTTCCAATATGTGTTATTTCTACGTTTTTCTCACACCTATTAAAACTCTAAGTTGACCAAAAGAAAAGTCCCTTTAACTTGGTCTTTTTCATTTCTCCAATTATTTGTACTTCCCTTCCTTACATGGCTAGGCACTTAGCATTCATGGGCAGCTCTAGCTTGTCTGAATCCCATGCTCAATCAGCACAGCCAACTAAGATGCCTCAGGAAAATTAATCATCTTCTTTGAAACTCTTCTCCCCATCCCAATATTAAATACTAGGCAACTTTCAACATTAGATCTCCTCTTCCGTCTCAAAAAAAAAAAAAAAAAAAAAAACAGTTTCTAGAGCAGAATCTTGTACAAGGCTAATTAGAAAGCATGCAGATAGTACATCTATTGGGCACTCATTGCTGTATCTTTTTATTTATTTCTTGGTAAACCCTTGTTTATTCCCAAAGCAGTTCTTCCAAGACTCATATATTTGTTTAAATGCACCATATCCCCCATGCTAAAAAACAGGCCAAGCATTCTAACTCACCAAGAGCACTCATATCGTGAAATATTAGCCCCATGATCTTGGCTTATAGCAGTCACTAAATCCCCTGACATTTTAAAGTATTTCCCCTCTCCTATTACTTATATGCTAAAGGAAAAGGTATTCTCCTCTCTCCTAATAATGATTAATTTCTGTATTTCTTTTTCTCTCATGGCACCTTCTAGGATGTACATCAGTATTCTTTTTTTCTTTTTTTCCAGAAATTCTTCTGAGACCTCTCCTATCAGCTGTAGGATATATTCAGGTCTCTATTATATTAAAATATAAAACTATGGATTTCCCATTGTGGCTCAGCGGTAACAAACCCACCTAGTATCCATGAGGATGAGGGTTTGATCCCCGGTCCCCCTCAGTGGGTTAAGGATCTGGTGTTGCTGTGAGCTGTGGTGAATGTGGCAGACTGGACTCGGATCCCATATAGCTGTGGCATAGGCCAGCAGCTGCAGCTCCTATTTGATCCCTAGCATGGGAAATTCAAAACGCCACAGATGTGGCCCTTAAAAAAATAAATAAAATAAAATACAAAACCAAAAACTTTTCATAGCTATCAGGATTCTACAATATATTTTCCCTTTACTTCTATTGCTAATTTCAAATAATCATTTATGTTCTATGGATGTATATTTACAACTGCAACATTTCTTAATCTCTTACTGTGGTTTCTTCTTCCCCACCAGACTGAGAACTGAACCTTCCATAGAAATGTAACTTTCTGATGACTTGTGAAGCACAATTACTTGTTCTCTGCATTTTTTTATCCTTTCCTTGTTCTGCAACCATCAATTTTTCCTATCATGTGAAATTTACACCTTTCATTTTATAATTTTATTTCAAGTCTTTCAACTATGCCTCCTATGTTTCTGTCTTCATTTATTTACACCCACTTTCCGTCAGATACCGGACTGCACGTTTAATACACATCTCTTCTAGCCTTATACAAACCCTATGAGAGTTGAGATTAATACTTCCAAATTGCAGATAAACATATGAAACTCAGGTTAATTAACTTAGCTAAGTTTGCACAGGTATTCCAAGATAGAGACTGAATTTAAACTGCCTACATTCAAAGACATTGGTCTTAATCAGTACTTAATATAAGTAATTAATAATTCTAATTATTTGGCCAATAACTAGTGTTCTATGTTTGACTTTAATATTTATTAAATATTTATTTATTTATTTTGTTGTTAATGCCACTCTTTCAGTGATCTTTCTACTATCTTTTTTATTCAAAATGCCTATATCGGTCACTCCAATTCTGACTCCTCATCTGTTCTTTAGTCTGTATAAGGTCCCCTTTACTTACCTGTGGTTTACCTGTTCTGTAGTCCTGTATCTACCTGTCCTCATGTCATCCATCCCCTGTCAAACTAAGAATAAAATAAGTGAGCTAAAATTTATTGAATGCCACAACTCCTTGCCATCATTCAGTTACCATTAATTAATTGTCTTATGTTAATAAGACACTGTGAGAACATTTTCCACACAATATCTTATTTCATCTGCTAAGACTTTTGAAAACAGAAAGCTTTAGTAACCCTGGACTAACATTAGCCCAAGTCAACAGTAAATACACAGTAAATATAAAAAATATTTTGATTACTGTCTACAATGTTCATCTTATGCTTGATTTGCCTCACTAGCATAGATTTCCTGATTTGGCCCTGAAGCATTTGAATTTGCAACACTGTATTAGCAAATAAGAATTTTCATTTGATTTCTTTTTTCCGCTACATTCCCTCAGCCTGAATTCATCTCTCTCAGGCATCTTTGTCTTTTGATATTTTAGTGCAACTTGAAAAAAAACTAACAAAAATAAGAATTTATTGACTTGTTTCTGAAAATTCAATAGCAAGGTAGACTCATAGATTTTTTTCATCCTTTGGCTCTGGTTCTTTATGATATTCAAGGCTTTGCCTTTCTTTTGTTTCACTCTTCAGTATCACGTGGCTTTATAAATAGCCACAAGCATCAATCAACCACAAGTGCAGTATTCATCATTCATATTCAGGGATAAGAAGAGAGCTCCTCCTCTTACAATCAAACTATATCCAAAGTTATACCTGGGTTTAACCTCCAAGATGCCTTTGGGTGTGTCATTTACTGATTGACTTGGTTAGATCTGGGTTCCTGAAGCAATTACCATGGTAAGAGAGTTAAATTTACTCTGACTCCTAGAAAATCAGGCCCACCCATGAAAATCATAGCAACCTAAAATCTCTTAATCTGCAGAATATACGAGAGAGTTATATATGATATAATATATGATGCTATTTTCTTTACATCCCTGCATTAGAGAAATTCTAGCTTTTATGTACTTGCAACCTGAGATTACCTAGCACAGAGCCTTAAATATGGTAAATGTTCAACACATATTTGTGAGCAAACATTGAACAGCTTGACAGTCTGTCAAGCAAAGAAATTTAAAGTTAATGGATTAATGAGTGCTACAAAGCAAGCACAATTTAAGGTATAGACTCATTTATATACATGAATATATATATATATATGAATATATAGAGCTTATAAGTTAATTCTAAGTTTATTCTTTTAAAAAATAAATACATGTCTCAGCCTATAGAGGCATACATTTGAATTGCTAAAGAGGTTATATTTTTCTCTATCCATTCAGAATTTTATTAAAAAACATGGTTTTTCTTTTTTTTTATTAAAGTATAGTTGATTATGATATTGTGCCAGTTTCTGATATAAAGCATAGTGGCACAGTCACACACACATACACACTCCTTTTTTCTCATACTATATTTCATCATGGTCTTTCCAAAGAGACTGGATATAGTTCCCTGTGCTGTACAGTAGGACCTCATCGCTTATCCATTCTAAACGCAATAATTTGCATCTACCAACTCCAAATTCCCTGTCCGTACCAATCCCTCCTCCCTCCCACTTGGCAATAAGTCTGATCTCTATGTCTGTGAGTCTGTTTCTGTTTTGTATATAGGTCCATTTGTTCCATATTTTAGATTATAAATTAATTATTTTTCTTGAGGAGCCATGAATAATTCTATTAATAAACTATCAAAATTTCTTATGATGTTGAAAACAATTTGTATTACTTTAAATCACAGAATCTAATTTTTTCAGAGTAGCATTTTTCAGATGTATGAGACAGAGAACAAAACATCCATTCCAACCGTAGTATCTATTTTTTTGACAGCACAGTGTGAACAATTAAGAGTTGAATTGAGTTGAATAAGGCCTTTTAGTAGTGGACTCTTTCTGTATTTTGACATTCAAACTAAAACTTTAAGTTATCTCCATTACTCATATCAGAAATTTGTGAAGAAATTCATAGGCTCAAAAAACTGTTGTATTGGCTGACGTTGCATTATTTTTTTTTTCTTTTTAGGACTGTATCTGCAGCATAGGGAAGTTCCCAGGCTAGGGACTGAACTGGAGCTGCAGCTGTCGCCTACACCACAACCACAGCAACACCAGATCCCTAACCCACTAAGTGAGGCCAGAGATCAAACCCTCATCTTCACAGACACTGTGTCAAATTCTTAACCCACTGAGCTACAATGAGAAGTCTGCATTAGTTTTTATACATCACAGTACAATAAAGTCTTTCCAGAAAAATTTTCTAAAGGATTAGGTATTTGACTGCTACTTATAAGAAAATCATTTCTTATGATATACATGGATGTTTCATTCTAAGAGATTATGCTGCTGCATAATTCTTCAGCTTAAATGGATGTTTAAGCCTTGTCATACAGCTGCACTTTTGACAAAGCACAGGGTGATATGAAACTTTCTTCTTTAAAGTGGCAGTCTGTGCAACTTAATATGAGCCTCGAATATCATGTAGCTCTTCCTGGAATTTCTAAAGTGGTGTCTGTCACAACTACCTCATAACCTACTTGTGAGCATGCTAAACAGCTTGTAATAATGGTACTTCTTTGTGAATAGAAGATCTCAAAAGAGCGGCAGTTGGGATTTCTCTGTGCTATGAGTTGTAAAAACACTGTCTAATCATTTGTTTTTTTAAAAAATCTAAAGTTCTCTCTGCATTTGCAAAATTTAAACCCCCAAAATTAAATCTACTTAAGGAAAGAAAAAAAGGTGACAAAGTTCAAAATCCTCTTTGGCCTTCTTATAAGTTGAACAAAGAAATTTTGCAGAAAGCAGTTGGAGAGGGGCCTTCCAACTAGAGAAATACCATTCAAATAAGATATTAGTTCAGCTATATATCTACCTGGATTAGATATTTTTATTTAAAAAGAATATGCTCTCTAAGCATGTCCATCATCTCCTGGGAAATTCCAAAACCCTTCTGGGGTTGAGGAGTGTCAGTACATGTTAAAACTATAATGATACCAAGACATTTGCTATTTTTACTGTGTAAGCATTTGCACCAACGGTGTAAAACCAATGATGGGCATTTTTTTTTTGGGGGGGGGCCACACTCATGGCACATGGAAGTTCCCGGTCTAGAGGATAAATCAGAACTGCAGCTTCTGGCCTACACCACAGCCACAGCAACACCAAATCTGAGCCACATCTGCAACCTATGTCAAAGCTTGTGGGCATGTTGGATCCTTAACCCACTGAGCAAGGCCAGGGATTGAACCTGAATTCTCACAGACACTATGTCATGTTCTTAACCTGATGAGCCACAGTAGGGACTCCTAAAATGCTGGTATCTTAAGGATGACTTAAGACAGTGACACCAAGCTGTACTACCAACAATAGCATTCTTCACTACCACATATTCAGTTTTAAAAAAAAGGAATTAAGATTAAGATTATTAATATTATTAAATCTTGACGTAAATGTGTGACTCTTTAATATCCCACAGATAAAATAAGAGGTATTTATAAAGCATTTTTGCTGCATATGCAAGTCCTTTGATAATCTGAAAGAAAAGCACTTGTAAGAGTACTTGAAGTAAGAGCTGAACTAGCCAGTATTTATGTATTTATTTATTATTATTATTTTAAAATAAGACATCAATTGTACTTACATGAACAACAGTTCAACAAACTATGTGGTTACCCTCAATTAGGATGTTGGCAAACATTTTATCAAAAATGAATAATGTGAGACTGTCATTTTAACAGACAGTTTTTATTTCCATAATAAAGTTTAAAATTCTAAGAAAAATAAGAATTTCCAAAAACTTACATGTATCTTCCTACAAAATTTTTGTTCTTATTTTAAAATGAATTTATAAATTAACATTTAATATGATTCCATTTATATGAAATGTCCAGAATATATAAATCTATAGAGAGAGAATTGGTTGTCAATGGTGGGGGAGGAGGGGCAGCGAGAAGGAATGCTGAAGGATGCTAATGGTTCAGAGTGTCTTTATGAAGTAATACAAATGTTCTGGAATTAGTGTTGGTGGTTGCATAACCTTGTGAAGATACTTATACCAAAAACCACTGAACTATATACACTTTAAAAGGATGAATTTTGAAGTTCCCATTGTAGTGCAGTGGAAATGAATCCAACTAGGAACCATAATGTTGAGGGTTTGATCCCAGGCCTCGCTCAGTAGGTTAAGGATCTGGGTGTAGGTCCCAGCTGTGGCTCAGATCCCATGTTGCTGTGGCTGTGGTGTAGGCTGGCATCTGTAGCCCTGATTCGACCCCTAGCCTGGGAACCTCCATATGCCACAGCTGAGGCCCTAAAAAGCAAAATAAATAAATAAATAAAATAAAGGGGCAAATTTTATAGTATGTTAATTACCTCTCATTTTAAAAATTAACACTTAAACATTTCCCAGTTTGATTTTCAAATGTGGTAGATATTGATATAATCCATATGACCAAAACCTTTGGAATCATCAGTAATCTGAAGAGATAAGACAACCTGAGGCCAGAAAGTTTGAAAACCACTGGTGTAACCTAACAGGTGATAAATAATTTAAACAATGATAATAATAACAATAATGAGGAACAAATAGAATTTCCTGGAGATTGAAAATTATCACTACCTCTCACTCAAGATATTTGTTTCACATTCACATTTACACCGACAGTCTGCTGTAATGTCTCTGCAAATGAGTGGGCAATTGTCATTGCCTTCTTGAAATATGATTATGGAAGGAATCAGGCTGATTGGCTTGTTCATTACGATTGCTTCAAAGATTAAATTCTTTCACACCAGCCTATCTCATCTGTCATTCTTGAAACAGGTACCCATCTCTGGATCTTTTCCCTTTGGTCTATTTTTTTTTTTCTTTTAAGGGCTGCACCCATGGCATATGGAGGTTCCTAGGCTAGGGGTTGAATTGGAGCAGTAGCCACCAGCCTACATCACAGCCACAGCAACACCAGATCTGAGCCAAGTCTGTGACTTACACCAAAGCTCACAGCAATGCCAGATCTTTAACCCACTGAGTGAGGCCAGAGATTGAACCTACATCCTCAGTGGTGCTACTCAGAGTCATTTCCACTGAGCTATGACGGGAACTGTACATCTCTGGATCTTTGTACAGCAGTTATATGGTAAGAAGAGTAGCTGGGTGTTTTTCCCTATAAGTGGCTCTATGTGTATCAGTAAACTAACAGTTGGAGCATATATATAACTGACAGGGCCTTTACCTACAGCCACAAAGGTGAGGCATTTTTGAGGAACTGTACCTAGTGCCATAAGCCTGGAGTATAAGGTTCAGGTCAAGCAAAAAGTGAGGTTAACAAGGTAGTTAGATCAGAAGATTTTATCTATCTTCCAAACTAAATGGTCTGGAATTTATTCCTTAGAGTCTGAGCTGTTGCTTATCAAACTCTATCAATATGTTTATAAGAATGTTTTTTAGTAAAAATCTAGGGATTATAATGAACACTTCTTACTTTCTTATTTGCCTTGATAGCCTCTGCTAAGTAGCTGTCCACATTAAGCTCATTGTTAATGAATAAATGCATTGATTGGAGATGGAGTTATAAGTACTCAGAAAAACAAAAGCAAACAAATAAAAACAAAACAAAACACACACATATACAAAACATTGCAAGTGTGATTATGTTAAAGAACTTTAGATGGGACAATTTTCCTGGATTATCCAAGTGGGTCCAATCATATAGCCCTTCCTGGCTGTGGTCAGAGGAAGATATAGCATTGAAGAGTTAGAGAGATACAGTTGTGCTGATTTGAGGTTAAAGGGGCCAGAAGCCCAGGAATGTGGCCTCTGGAGCCTGTAAAAAGCAAGGAAAGAGAGTCCCCGCTTTAAGGTCTACAGAAATGAATGCAGCCCTGACGACAGCTTGATTTTATCCCAGTGAAGCCATGGTTCAATTTCTAACCTACAGAAATGCAGGGTAATAAATTTATGTTGCTTTAAGACACCAAGTTTTTGTCTTTGAGACACCAAGTTTTTGTATATAATTAGTTTTAAGCATATTTTTAACAAGTTCGTAATCATTTGTTATGGTGATGATAGAAAACCAATACTAGCAATCACATTCCTATAAATGGAGAGGTGGATGGAGGATATGCGAAATAGGACCTGGGAGATAGAGTCTGAACAAAAAAAAAAAAAGAAGAGTGTGAGAACTGCTTCATTATCATTACAGAATTACAGTGGTGTGGAAGAATGAAATTTTTGCATTGTGTTCTAAAGTTTGTTCTAATTTAATTGCAAAATAGGTTTTACAAGAGTAATGATTTCAGATATATTTCTTTCTGCAATAATCTGCACTCTGTTTTCACAATTAAATTATTGTATCTACTGTCTGCAGGTTAATGACAAGCATAGTCTACATGTTTAAATGAAGAAATGGTTTACTCAACAAGCATTCTAACATGCAATTTTTTTTATAAACATTTGCATTCTCAATATTACAAGTCAATAGTCTTTAGGGTCATTAAAACTGAATTTTCAGAATTATGAGAAAATTCTTTGTATCACAGACAAAATATAGAATTAGATTTAATTTTTGTTTAATGATAACTATTATGTAAATATTTGTTAATTTTCCTTAACTTCTCATAATATGAAGCAGTGTTAACCCTTATCTGTAGGATTATAGATAAATATTTACTTATATATTTTTATTTTCAAAAGCAAAATTTCTGTGTGAAATTTCTTTCATAGTATTCTGTGTTTTTTATTTAACTTGTGTCCTTTGGTTTCAATGATGATTTGATTTAGTAAGCATATGCATATGTATTACCCATACATTTTTGCGTGTGTATATATATATACATACACACACACATTTATATATAAATATATACATATATACATATGCACAGAGTAAAAATTGTATTGAAACTGTATATAATTAGTTTTAAGCATATTTTTAACATTATAATTGGCATCTCTAATAACACATAGCAAAAATAATAAATAAACTATATATTATATATACATATATCTCTACGGAGAAAAAATATAACAGTCCATATTTTATATTTTATTTAATTAATTAATTTCCTATTTTAGCCTTTTTATGGCCACACTTGTGGCATATGGAAGTTCCCTGGCTAGGGGTCATATCAGAGTTGTAACTGCCAGCCTACACCGTAGCCATAGCAATGCTGGATCCAAGCCACGTCCATGACTTCCACCATAGCTCATGCCCCCTTAGTGAGGCCAGGGATGGAATCTACATCATCATAGATCCTAGTTGTGTTCATTACTGCTGAACCAAGATAGGAATTCCCAATAATCCATATTTTAAACAACAAAAATAATACAACTTGACACTCAGATATTATGTTTTATATATATGTATATATATGTATATAACAGGGAATGTCAAGGAATTGTTAAAATCAGAATTAATAAAGCTGATGTAAATTTTAAATATACTTGTTTCAATAGTAAGCATACATGTGAAAAATTTATTCATTAAAAGATATATTTTCAAATTTGCCCCAAATTAACACCTGAACATGTATCTATAGGAGCTACATATGAAGAAGTTTCCCCTTTCGCAGATGTCTTTGAACTGACTTATATATTAAAATGAAAATTCTTAATCATCCTAAATTTTACTGAAAGGTGAGAAATTGTTATTATGTATAACATCATTAGGATGTTACATAAAAATCAATTTTATGTTTGAAAGATAATAATAAAACATCTGAACTCTTCCTTTGATTCTGAACTTTCTGATGACATAGGATAGAACGAATGGGTGATGAATAGTTCCTGCTAAAATGGGGAGTGACTTGGAGTCCTCATGGACTCCAAAAGCTGTGTACATGAATGGTGTCAAGATTCTTTATTTAGTACAGTGGATGACTACAGGAAGCATTACTTTTGGGCCTTGTTGCAAACTCTATAGAACTGATAAAAAAATAGGATATGAGATTTTAAAAGACCGTAAAAATGGTAGCTGTGACTTAAAGAGGTAATAAGGCAGTTTATTACCCGTTGCCACCTTCTTAAGCTATAAGTCCTCTAAGCCACTAAAATGAAAGCCAAAATTGCATAATGAGCTATAGCATAATTAACTTAGATTTAAAAAATAATTTGGAGGATGTAGTACCTCGTATTTCCTATCCCAGAAGAAGAGAAATGAAGTACCTGCCTATGTTGAAACATTTTCCAGTACCCTTGTTTATAGGCTGCAGTGACAGGATGACCAAGGTCCACTTCCTGATCACTGCAACGTATCTGTATTACCATACATGGCACAAATGACTACCTTTTTTCTTTTTACGGCCATGCCTGCTGCAACTGGAAGTTTTCAGGCTAGGGGTCGAATTGGAGCTGGTCACAACACACCCATGACAGATCTGAGCTGCATTTGTTACCTATGTTGCAACTTCTGGCAATGCTGGTTCTTTAACCCACTGAATGAGGCCAGGGATCAAACCTGCATCCTCACAGACAATATCAGGTTCCTACCCCACTGAGCCGCAAAGGGAACTCCCCAAAAAAGGATTATTTAGATGTGACTAAATTAATGATTTTGAGATGAGATTATTCTGGATGATTCTAATGGGCCCAATGTAAGAGCAGGGATTTTTAGAGGATTGAGGAGAAATCAGAGAAATTGAAGACAGAAACAAGAGATTGAAGCGATGAGAGGAAAGGTTCCAAAAAAGGCAAGAAACTGGTAGAAACTGAGAAAGGCAAGAAAAGGATTTTCCTTCCAGAAACTCCTAAAGAAACAGCCCTATTAAAACCTTGACTTTGCCCGATGAGACTTTTTTTAGACTTCCAATCTCCAGAGCTATAAGAAAATAAATTTGTTTTGGTTAAGTCAGTAAGTTTGTGGTCATTTATTACAACAGCATCAGGAAATGGATACAATTACTTAAACAGGGCTAATGAGAGCTAAGATATGACACAGCCACAGAGATTTGGAGTTTCTCTAAAGGAGCAATCTTAAATTCAATTCATGCTTTATCAATGTCCAAGAATTCCTTCCCTAAAGAAGACCATAAGTCCACAAATAACAAATGCTGGAGGGGGTGTGGAGAAAGGGAACCTTCCTCCACTGTTGGCAGGAATATAAATTGGTAAAACCACTACAGAAAACAGTATGATGGTACCTTAAAAAACTATCTATAGAACTATCATATGACCCAGCAATCCCACTCTTGGGCATATATCCAGACAAAACTTTCCTTGAAAAAGACACATGCACCTGCATGTTTATTGTAGCACTATTCACAATAGCTAAGACATGGAAACAACTTAAATGTACATCAACAGATGATTGGATTAGGAAGATGTGGCATATATACACAATGGAATACTACTCAGCCCTAAAAACGAATGACATAATGCCATTTGCAGCAACATGGATGGAACTAGAGATTCTCATACTGAGTGAAGTAAGTCAGAAAGAGAAAGACAAATACCATATGATATCACTTATATCTGGAATCTAATATATGGCACAAATGAACCTTTCCACAGAAAATAAAATCATGGACATGGAGAACAGACTTGTGGATGGCAAGAGGGAGGGAGAGAGATTGCGATGGACTGGGAATTCGGGGTTAATAGATGCAAACTATTGCCTTTGGAATGCATAAGCAGTGGGATCCTTCTGTATAGCACTGGTAACTATGTCTGGTCACATGTGTTGGAGCATGATAATGTGAGAAAAAAGAATGTATACATGTATGTGTGATTGGGTCACTTTGCTGTGCAGTGGAAAATTGACAGAATACTGTAAATCAGCTATAGTGGAAAGAATAAAAATCATAAAAAAAGAACAGCATAAAGGAAAGTGCTTGTAACAGGTAAGATTACCTCTTTTTTTGTTTGTCTTTTTAGGACCTCACTGCAGCATATGGAAGTTCCTGGGATAGGGGTCAAATCAGAACTGTACTTGCCAGCCTATACCACAGCCACAGCAACACCAGATCAGAGCCACATCTGTCACCAACACCACAGGTCACAGCAACAATGGATCCTTAACCCACTGAGCGAGACCAGGGATTGAACCTGTGTCCTCATGGACATAGTTGGGTTTGCTACTGGTGAGCCATGATAGGAACTCACATGTTATATTCATTTTAACACAGGGATTGCTTGAATTTATTCTTCAGTGAAGAAATAATTGCAAATTATATTTTTATTTACTTTAAGAATCAAATAGGAATAAATCATTAAGGTAATGAAAACATTATTAGAATAATAATATATTAAGTTTTCAAATTCTTTGTTGTATTCCTCCTCATTTTGTAAACCTCTTTCTTTCTGATGGATATTCAAAATAGGAACTGACATAAAAATTCCTATGTTAAAGAGAAATCTGACCTGAAATTGAATGGGAAAAAGTGACAAGGAAACTTGACAAAACTAAAATGATTCTTACAAGCTATGTTTTTAAATTTTATTTGTATTACCACAATAATATTGCATGTGCATGTGGCTTCCCATTACAAAACCTACCCAAATAAAGATATTATAAATAATTTGGATTATAGGATTTTTTTAAAAAAAACTTATGGTTTGTGGAGTTCCCCTCATGGTGCAGTGGTTAATGAACTCAACTAGGAACCATGAGGTTGCAAGTTCGATCCCTGGCCTTGCTCAGTGGGTTAAGGATCCAGAATTGTCGTGAGCTGTGGTGTAGGTCACAGACATGGATTGGATCCCGCATTGCTGTGGCTGTGGTGTTGGCCAGCGACTACGGCTCTGATTAGACCCCTAGCCTGGGAACCTCCATATGCTGCAGGTGAGCATATGGAGGAAAAGAGAGGAAAAAAAGAAAAAAGGCAAAAAAAAATTATGGTTTGCACTCATAACATTTTGAATTGATTTATGGTGTCAGAAAACACTTGGGAACTTTGATAATTATTGATATTGAACAAAACAAAAACATATTAGAAAAAGAGTTCCCATTGTGGCTCAGTGGAAATGAATCTGACTGGCATTCATGAGGATGCAGGTTCCATCCCTGGCCTTGCTCAGTGTGTTAAGGATTCAGCGTTGCCTGTGGTGTAGGTCACAGATGTGGCTAGGATCATGCATTGTTGTGGCTGTAGCATAGGCCAGCAGCTACAGCTCCAATTCAACCCCTAGCCTGAGAACCTTCATATGCCGCAGTTGCAGCCCTGAAAAAAAGACAAAAAAATATATTAGAAGAGCTTTTCTAAAGATCATAAACACACAATCCTCATGTTATTTTTAATGTAATATATGTACATGTTTTAAAGAACTCAAACATTACAAAGATTATAAAACATAATCAGTTTCTTTCTTTTTTTTTTTTTTGTCTTTTTTAGGGCCACACTCATGGCATATGGAAGCTCCCAGACAAGGATCAAACTGGAGTTGCAACTGCAGCTGCCAGCCACAGCAATGCCAAATCCAAGCCATATCTGTGACTTGGCAACACTGGATCCTTAACCTGCTGTGCGGGGCCAGGGATCAAACCCCTGTCCTCATAGACACTAGTTTTGTTCATTACTGCTGGGCCATGATGTGAACTTTTCTTCTTTTTATTATTATTTTAGTTAACATATAATATTCAGTCATCTCTCAAGGGATATTTAGGTTGTTTCCATGTCTTGGATATTGTGAATAGCACTGCAATGAACATAGGGGTGCATGTATTTTTTGAATGAAAGTTTTCTCCAGATATGTACCCAAGAATGGAATTGCTGGATCATGTGATAGTTCTATATTTAGTTTTGTGAGGTACCTCCATAATGTTTTCCATAGTGATTGTACCAATTTACATTCCCGCCAACAGTATAAGAGGGTTCCCTTTTCTCCACGTCCTATCCAGCAGTTGCTATTTGTAGTCTTACTAAGGATGGCCATTGTGGTGGTATGAGGTGGTACCTCATTGTAGTTTTGATTTTAATTTCTCTAATCATTAGTGATGTTGAGCATTTTTTCATGTGCCTGTTGGCCATCCTTATGTTTTCTTTGAAAAAATGTCTGTTTAGGTCTTCCCATTTTTCAATTGGGTTGTTGGTTTTTGTGTTTTTTGTTTTTGTTTTTGCTGTTGAGTTGTATGAGTTATTTGTATATTTTGGAGATTAAGCCCTTGTTGGTTGCATTGTTTCCTTCTTAACATGCTGGCCCCATTGTACTCCTAAAAAGCAAATAGTACAATCAATTTCCTATGTATAATCGTAGAGACATACAGGGTCATGCATAGAGAATGTATGCATAGCTTCTGTTTTAACATCCTTCAAACACTCTCACATTCAACTGCATTGCTTCTTTGTTTTTTTGGTTTTGTTTTTCTTTTTACCACCTCACCTGAAGCTTATAGAAGTTCCTGGGCCAGCGGTTGAATCACAATCAGAGATGCAGGCCTGTGCCACAGCCTCCGAAACTCCAGATCCAGGCCGTATCTGTGACCTATGCCACAGCTTTCGGTGATGTCAGACCCTTAGCCTATTGAGTGAGGCCAGGGATCGAACCTGCATCCTCATGGATACTAGTCAGGTTCTTAACAAGTTGAGCCACAATGGGATCTCCTACTTGTTTTAAATAATCTGCTTTGCAAGTCATTCCATCATCCATTATTATAGATTTGTTCTTTTTAATAGAAAGATCGTATTTTTGATTTATAAGTTACTATCATTTATTTAATCAGCCCTTTGTCTATACATGTACATATATGTATGTGTGTAAAATACTGTTAGTCACAAAGAAAAAACTGAAAATAGAATTTAGGTAGTACATAAAAATAATTATCATTAAAACCAGCTATTTTAGAGAATTGAGCCTACTAAAGAAAGGATGAAAAGGACAGAATGTTATATTTGTTCAGTGTTTCTGTATTTATTGTAGATTACAATGCAGTTTTGAGTCATTTCTCCTCTTTAACCTTTGCCGTAAATTACTTAGTATGGGGTTAAGCAGTAAATGTGTGGGTGATTAATATGTTATTTCTCATATTAATATTGAACATTAATGTCTAGAACTTAGTTCCAATTGATTAGCACTTTCTTCATCTAAAATTATTCATATTTTGCAAAATATGGCTTCAATAAATGTCACAAAATAGATTCTACTGTCTCCTTAATTGCCATTATTTCTTCTGGATGGTGTCTGAATAAATGCTTTTTTTTTTCTGTTATGATAATGCTAAGAAGAATGGAAAAATAGATCCAAATTCCAAGGAAAATTACATAATAAATTCCTTTGTATTATATTACACATATTCCCAACTCATATTAGCATCCATATTTTGAACAAGCTACTATAAAATTTCAAGTATGAAATTTAACTTTGAATGTCATTTTACTTCACATTGTGAAAAACACAAATAATGTATTTTGGAATCCTGATCAAATATTAAATATGTTGTGATAATATGAGAATCAGAAATATTCAGATTCAAAATTAGAATTCCCTATTTAGCAGCTGAGTAAGCTTTGACAATTCATTCACACTGAATGTTAATTTTCAAATATTTAAAATTCAATTATTAATATCCATAACACACAATTATATAGTGATAAGATGACAAGATATAAGGCAAGATGTTCATTATTCAATTTAAAACAAATTATTGATGACTTTATATCAGCCAATGTTCAGTCAAATGTTGGTGACTATTACTGCTAATGATGTATGCCAAACAAAAAATAAATACATCAGTAGATTTATTTATAATGAAAAGAGCATAGAGGCAGAAGAATGATGACCTGAGTTCTATATACAGTCTGCAAGCTCTCCAATTTTTTGTATTTGTGTAATCTCTGAGCCTCAGATTCTTCAGTTATTAAAAGAAAAGATGAAATCAGCTAATCTCTGAAATTCCTTCATTAATTATATTACGAATTATAATTTTGTAGATAATAACATATGGGTAATTGTATTGATTGTAATAATAAACTGAATTTTAAAGTGGCAGTCCTTTAGTATGCCATGAGTAGAGTAAGAATAATATATAGGATTTATGGTTTATGAACATCAGAATATAGCAGTTTCTGACTGTACTAATTGTCCTCAAGAAAAATAGTAAAACATATTCAAAATTGTTAACTATTTGAGGGGTCATTCTAATGTTAACACCTGTAATATTTATATCAACTTACTGGTTGATATAACTGCAGTAAGCAGGAAACAGCACAGAAGGAAGGAAAGGAGGAAAGGAAGGAAGGGAAGAAGGAAAATTTAGGATGTATTGTTGAGATGCAAAAATGGATTACAGACACATGTTTTCTATGCAGGTAGTGTGGATGACAGCCCTAGGTAATAAAATTACTCTCCAGAAATAAGTCAAGGAGACCTCAGAATGTACATTGAGAAATTACCTCACAAAATGGGCAGTGGGCCAGTCAAACATAATTCAGCCTGATAAAAGAAAGGAGATTAAAAAATGGTAGATCATCTCCAAGATGGAGAAAAGAAATAAATCACATCCTTGTTTTTCATTTTGAGAAGCAGACTATGAAAAATTATTCATTTTCTAAACCATGTATATTCTAAATTTAGTCAATCTTCCTACACAATGATATCTGTGTATTGATTGGCCTGGATCTTGTATTAATTGATAGAAATTGCAAATGCTCATCAGCCAGACAAAAAAACCCACAGTTTTCCTATTGCTTTCCCAACCACACAGTTTCTTAGATTTTTGTCAGGATTTTTCTATTTGTCTGACATATTTGTTTTCCAAGTCACGAATCACAGTCTCCTTTGTCTCCTTTGGACTAAATTAATGAATGCTAATATAGTTTTGCTTAGCCAATCTATCATTTATACCTATATAAACATGTATATTATTCTAATATATGTACATAAATATAAGCATTGATAGGGTCTTTTGATTCTTTTTAAATTATTTGGAAAAATGGATATAGCAATCCCAAAGCTAATTTTAACAGCAAATAAAAGTCAGGCATATATAAAAGCTTATTTTAAATTACATTTCATTGAATCCAATAAAAAATAACCAGCAGAAACACTTTTTTTGTCTCTCTTAGTAATGGAACTTTACCCTGAATTAAATGATTTATTTATTCTATAAGTTTTTAAAACAAAGACTAAAGGAATCTAGAGGAAAATCTTGGAAATTACTAAGCAGCAAACTTTATCATATTTATACTAAATGAAAGTTATAGGGCTCCCAGAATCAGTCTAAAATAACCTTATACCTTCATGACTTTTCTTTCTCTATCTCCGGGAATAGAGATAATAATAATTATTTCCCATTTCACTTATTTGAAAATATATTTTCTTGTAATTCTCTCTTGACTGACTATGAATATGCCTGGAATATTCATTTTGATAACATAGCAGATGAGCTTTTGTCAGTATTTAAAAAAAAATTCATGTCACTGTTTTCTTTTTCATTATTTTTTTCTGTACAATTGTGGATTCCAAAGACTCACATCTACTAAACTTGTATAGCAACCATCTCAGGTTTTCAGTCAGATTTATATAGAGAACAGCATTAAATTTAGGAGGAGAAGCTAAGAGTAATATAAACATCAATGAATAATATGATTTATTACATTGTACATAGAGTATTAATAAATGCAATAATAAATGGCATCTACTGTGGAAGTCCTAACAGCACCCAACAAAGGTGCATGTAGAAAGTGCTCAACAAATACTGTTGAATGAGTAAATAAAGCATGATGCATTTAATAGCAGCTAAATAAACAGACGGATTTTGTGTGGCAAAATATAGACTGGAATGTAAATAGGAATGTTTTCAAACATTCATTTACCATGTGCTGTGGTATGTATTCCAGGGTAAAATTGGAATATGTAAATTTTAAATTATCATGGAATCCAATGTATGGTTGATAAAATAGCCAGTTTTATTAATTGAAGCATTTAAGGAAGAGGAGAAACTAAAGTATGCTGGTGAAAGAGCCACATGTCTCCTTTATCAGGTTACAGATTCACTATTAGATGATTTTTATAAGATATCTATATATTTTCTTCATGCTAGACATTGTGAACTACACACATACACAGATATCACACCCATACACTACACACGGTAAATATCATGAAGAAATATTGAAGCACACAGTTTTGGAGTGTTTCATTTTGCAAGTACTACTTTAGAAAAAAATTTAGCTTATTAATAATATAAAAGCTTACATTATTAGAAATTAGTGAAACTGTATCAAGAAATAATGCTCAAAAAGGAATCTGTTTGGCAGATAGAAATGTTGAAATTAAAGAAAAATCAGTTGCAAATGGAAAGCAAATGGAAAATTTAGAAAGAGAAAAAGCTGTGAAGCAACTTTCACAGATTATCAAGAGAAAGCTAGAGAAAAGTAATAGGTACAAACTTCTAGCTGGCTACTTCTAGGGTAAGAAAATGGAAAATGCAGTGTCACTGCTTACTGAAAAGAAGCCACCAAAATTGTATGAATTTGCTCAGGTAAGGAAAAAAAGACATCATTTAAATAGCCAAACTTTAGGAAATATACTTTGAAAATAAACTCTAACCATTTTTCTTGAAGAATAATGTTTAAATAAAAGGAATTTCAACTTATAAAAAATAGCCGTGTGGATATCTTCTTTTTTTTCTTAATTTTTCTTGCACACAATCCTCCCCCTGGCCCCAGGCTTTCCCCTTATTTGTTTACTGTCCGTCCCTTTTTTACACAATATTGGTGTCAATTTTAGCTGTAATTATCTGGTATAAAAATCTGTAAGAGATGTCACATTTCCGGTAAATGTTGACAAAATCATGACATAAGTTGTCACATTGCTAAGAACACTGTTTCTCCCATAACTGGAGGAGAACAGGGATCTCTGCTTCCTATGCGGAGGTCATGTGAACCATGATGGTGATCACAAATTTGCTTTTGCTGAGCCGGCTGTCATCCTAGGACAGGGCTGAAGAAGATGGTCCCAAATGTCATCACCTCCCCAAGTTAAGATAGAGAAACTGAAGTCATTGTCAAAGTCATAAGAAACCATCTAGATACGTGATCCCCTAAGATGTCCATTAATGCATAATTTACCCTTTAGGATGACACAAACTTCTGATGGAAACATTAGCATTAAGTTTTTTTGTTTTTTGGGTTTTTTTTTTTTTGTCTTTTTGCCATTTCTTGGGCCGCTCCCGCGGCATATGGAGGTTCCCAGGCTAGGGGTCGAATCGGAGCTGTAATCTCTGGCCTCCCCCAGAGCCACAGCAACGCGGGATCCGAGCCACGTCTGTGACCTACACCACAGCTCACGGCAATGCCGGATGGTTAACCCACTGAGCAAGGGCAAGGATCAAACCTGCAACCTCATGGTTCCTAGTCGGATTCGTTAACCACGACGGGAACTCCAGCATTAAGTTTTTTGATGTTATTGGAGATAAGATTCAGAAAATGAGTTTTCAGAAGTCACTGACACTATTGTAGTATTGTGATAGCAGCACTGCTACGAATATATGAAGCATCATAATCATTGATCTGAATAACTAATGTCCATGGAGTTCCCATCATGGCTTAGCAGTTAATGAACCCAAAAAGCATCCATGAGGACGGGGGTTGGATCTCTGGCCTTGCTAACTGGGTTAAGGATCCGGCGTTGCCATGAGCTCTGGGGTAAGGCGGCAGCTTTAGCTTCGACTGGACCCCTAACCAGGGAACCTCCATGAGCCAGAGGTGTGGCACTAAAAAGACAAAATAAATAAATAAAGTCCTTAAAAGCAAATTTAAATCATTATAGACAAATTCCTCTTAATTTTCAACAACATAGTTGCATTTATTCAATGTTTACTAGGCACAAGGATCTAGGCAAGATAATATAAACAAAATGGTTGAAAACTGGATCCCAGCTTAAAGGAAATGAAATTTCTTTAGTGTAAGTACACACACATACACACAAATAATACTGATAATTCAGTTTTAAGTGTGAGATTCTTTCTTTACTCATGTTAGATGAGAGACAAAGACTAGAAAATCTCTAGGTTCTTATATGACTAAATACTAAAGTAAATATTAAATAAACATGGAAGGTTTATGGACATGATTTTTTTCATAAATTACCAGCCATTTAAATAATGAAATTTTGAGTACAATTAGCAGATGATCTTATAATTTTGAAAAATGGGTCATTCACACAATAGATTTAAAAGCTTTTGAAATATTTTGATATGTACCATAACAAATCACATCTTAATGCCACTGTATAAATTTTAGAACAATGAAGTATATCATTGATTTATACATTGTGTTAATGAGACATTTTAATTACTATGTAATTTATGATATCAAGTATAACAAAATATTCATAGGTAATGTTCAGCTACCTTATGTTTAAAATAATTTACAGTTTTCCAGCTATCATCCAGATAAATACTTGGTAAATTTTCCCATTGATTTATATTGGCTTTCATAAAGCTGCCTTAACTTAGCTTTTTGTTTTGCTTTGTTACTTTTTAGGGCCGTACCCATCGCATATGCAAGTTCCCAGGTTAGAGGTTGAATCAGAGCTACAGCTGCTGGCCTACACCACAGCCACTGCAACATGGGATCTGAGCCACATCTGCAGCCTACACCACAGCTCATGGTAACGCTGGATGCCTGACCCACTGAGCGAGGCCAGGTTGGAACTCACATCCTGGAGGATACTAGTATGATTTTTTTCTGCTACGCCACCACAGAAACGCCTAACTTAGTTTTTAACAGCTTTACTAAAAGAGAATTGACTAAGGATTATTCCTTTTGTCTCATTTTCCTACTGATTTTTTCTATTTATTCTTCCCTCCAATCATGACTTGCTTCATTTTCTGATTTTTCAGACACCATTTTTCAGCCCTGCTGTCTTTGTTAAATTTAATTTTCACCTTTTTGAAATTTTTTTTTCACTTACTGCAACTAGCGCCTCTTGACATTTATCCTTTACACCCAAGTTCTTTTATTATTTGCTGCCCGTTGGTTCTGCCATTTCCTTTTTCTCTCCCTCTCCACAGCTAATGGGAGAATGGTACTACATGCATTCATCTGCCATCTTCTCACTACCTCTCACATTCTGAAGAGCATCTAACATTCACTTGCAGTAATAGAAAGAGCTTGAAGAAAGAAAGGGGAAAAGCCTATAACTGATGGCCTTCTAGCAGGATTGTAAAAGCATAGCTATAAGGAGAAGTCAGCTATTGCCATGGCATTTTGCCTGGCAGAGTTGAATCAGGTAGCTTCTTTGTCGAATGGAGAATATTGGTATCTTATTATCATGGGTACAAGAGGTCACATATGTCCCATGCACTTATAATGTCTGTGAGCTACTTAAAAGAAATCATGATAACTCACAGAGAATCAGACATTTGATTTTAGCCCTGCCTCTGTCAGTGAAAAGCTGCCTATGTCAGGACAAACAGGTAATTTGACTGTTTTGATTTTTCCAGTGGTAATCAAGGTTAATGATACCTATTTAAACTGGTTATTGAGGCACTTTATTTACTGTTCAAACCTGAACCCTACATCAACATCAACGTGCCCTGAAAATTATGATATTTGGAGTTTGTTAAATATGCAAAGAAAACGCATTCCAGACTTGACATTTAAAATTCTTGAGAATTTTATAAATGATCATATTGTCATCAAGCTTCGTAACAGACAGATAATCACTAAGTTAAGCTCAAATTACTCGTGTAATTTATTTTTGTGACAAAAATAAACAAGTAAGTTTTCAAGGTTATTAAGTGACATATTGTCTATTGCCAAAGAAATATTTAGTAGTTTAAAGAAGGTGTTGATAATAATAAAGCGTTTTAAGTTTGAAAGAATATGTCACCATCTGGGCCAGAGACGCCAGGGGGAAAATGAGACATGATTATTTTTCATTACTTCTAAGCACTCAGAGGCACTTGAAAGTTGATGGGGGGAAAAAAAAAGACAAACATATTCTTCTGAAGATACTGGGTTATGTGCATATTCATTGGAGATCTAGAGTCACTGCTCTTTACCTGGCTCAAATCTGAACTAATTTATGTTAATAAAGAGAAATGACAGTTAATTGTGTTAGTTGACAATGTGTTACAAGGCAGAAAAGCTTAAGAAAATATAACACTGTTTGTCTTCTCTCCAGTAAAATGCTGTTTGTTGAACTCTGAAATTTTAGTAGAAAGACATATACTAGAAAAATAGTGCTCAGCCTTAGTATTCAACAATGATGTATTTAATTTTGTTTGTCTACTTAAGGTGTATTTTGGACCACTGCTCACACTCAAGGCTTCACATTCAAGCCATAAATTTGTGCAACTTGTTCTGTTAATTAAATTGACTAACACTGTAAATTTCTAAAGAAATTTTTTTTTTTTTGTCTTTTTTAGGGCTGCTCCTGCAGCATATGGAGATTCCCAGGCTAGGGGTCTAAACTGAGCTGTAGCCGCTGGCCTACGCCAGAGCCACAGCAACGTGGGATCCGAGCCGAGTCTGCAACCTACACCACAGCTCACGGCAACGCCAGATCCTTAACCCACTGAACAAGGCCAGGGGTCGAACCCGCTACCTCCTGGTTCCTAGTCGGATTCGTTAACCACTGAGCCACGATGGGAACTCCAAGAAATTCTTCATTTTTTATCAATTCATTTTAAAGATTTATCTTTCTTCATCAGAGGATTTCTTTATCCATTCACAGAACAGTCCCTTCTCTTTATCATTTAGATAACTCATTTAAAAAATGTTTTTTCAAAATGGTTGCATTTGGCAAGTTCAAGATGAGGTTTGTTTGTTTAATTTATTTGTTTTTACATATCAAAGAGTAATGAAAAGAGGATTCTCAAAAAAAATGACCTTGGGAGATTACTTTTTATTGATTAGAAGAAGCTGGAACTGGAGGAACTCCCTTTCCCCAGAAGGAAAGGTGACACCTGAACTGGGCAAAATGTTCACACCCAAGAGTCATTTAAGAGCTCAGATAGCAAGCTTCATTTTAGACAATTATTAATGTAAAAAAAGAATCGGCATAGTTATAAAGCACAAGTGAGCTTTGTTATAAGGAAAAGTAGAAAACTGGGGACATAACTAGACATGGCTGATCAAGGCAGGTTTAACTCAGAAAGAGTGGGTTCCATAGTCTTTGAGACAGCTGGTTGTCTAAAATTTACATTCACGGTAAAATTTTGTATATTTCCAATTGCAGAATGGGCACCCAGCAGCCTATTCATTCCCTATTAAGGTCATTCTCCCACAAATCTCCTATAAAAAGTGAAATCCCCAAGAAGGAGAATTTCCATATTGGAACTAAATCCACCTTAACAGAGCCCAAGGCTAACACCTCACAGGAAATGTGGTCCATTTTATACAAATGGACCACATTTTTTTCTTCTTGCTACCTTTTGATCTAAATAACTTTATATTTTATCCAATAAGGTCTTTTCCATAACCCATTCTGTGAGAAATTGTGGAATTTGTCTGAAGCCATTTTTCATGGTCAAAGGGAGACCCAGGTAGAACTCCCATGAATGACATGGAATAATTATGAAAAGATCCACCCTAATTGACAGCAAGAAAATTAGTCCAAGTCAAATCTATTTTTATGATAATCCCCTTACACCATTTACCCAATCCCTTCCCCACTGAGGATAAGATAGTTTCTGCAGTTCTCTATAGTTCCTCCTATGCATTGTCACCATAAATGTATCTAAATAGTAGTAAATTATATAGTTTTCCCTTGAATTTTATTTCTTCAACGTAAAAATCCATTTCACCACATCTAAGTGATCCTAAAAATTAAGAAACAGTGTTGAAATATTTATATTCTGGAGGATAATGCTCCTGGGGGAAAAAAACTTCTGCAGTGCTAAAAATATAATGAGTAGGTAAAGCATCAAATTAAAAAAAAAGATCGCAGTTTCTTATAACTGAGCAATTACTGAATGATAAACAGGTTTCCTTTTCAACAAACACTGAGGGCAAGATCTGAAGAAGCTGGTAAGCACAAGACAGCATCAGATCTAACATCAGATTTCAAAGGTTTCTTCTGCCAAGTGTGAAGTTTTTGTCTTTTCTTTTTTTTTTTTTTTCAGCTGCTTGTTAACCAACAGTGCAATCCTAAGGAAACTTCAAGGAGTATCCACTGTGTTTTGTTTTTAACACATATCATGAATATCATTTATTAATTTTAAGTAATACTCTTATGTCTGTTTTTTCCCTGTCTATGCTCACTGCTAAATTCTTAGCACCCAGATAACACCTGACACATGATGAGCTCTCAATAAATAATTATTGAATGAATTTGCTACTTTGAAAATTCACTATGTATTATCAATAAATGGAAAAATGTACTTAATAATCAAATTATTTGGCTTACTATAATTTTTATTTAAAATTTCTTATTTCAGCAAAACAGTCTTTCACGTGGACAAATTGAATGGTACATTTTTAAGGCAATTTTAAAAGTAAGTTTAAAAAAAAGTAAGTTTATTCTTGGGATATGAAAATGTTTCATTTTCTCCCTTGTTATTTTTCCTTTTTTTTTTTTTTTTCTTTTTTTGCTTTTCAGGACCACACTCACCACACATGGAAGTTCTCAGGCTAGGGGTCAAATCAGAGCTACAGCTGCTGGCCTACACCACAGTCATAGCAATGTGGGATTCAAGCCACATCTGTGAATTACACCACAGGTCATGGCAACACTGGATCCCCAACCCACTGAGCAAGGCCAGGGATTGAACCAGCATCCTCATAGATACTAGTCAGATTTGTTTCCTCTGTGCCACAATGGGAACTCTCCCATCTGGTTATTTTTCTAGCGAGAGGGACCTGGGAATTGTTGATGCCACATGAAAGTCAACACTGTCTTTGTGTAGAATGGAGGTGTGTAGAAATGAAGTTGTGCCATCTGCTGTAAACATTTCATGGTAACTGTAAAAAAAAAAAAAAGTTCCAGTTTTTGTAGTTTGCAGCTGCAAAATAAGGTACCAGTGCTCGAATCAAAATATTGGAATCAAATATCCTAGCTTCAGTACGATCTGTAACACTGTCATTTGTCTGTACTAATTATTGAGTTTGGTGCTCAAACAGTAGAGACAAAAGCCAGGATTCCTTTCTGCAAGGAGTTCCTTTACTGTCATCCTGTAAATGCAGTTCGGAAAACAAAGGTATAGCTGACATATTCGAAAAGAGAGGTCATGTGAAAGGGGAACTTAGCCTAGGTTGAAGGTGTAATGGAAAGCTTCCCGTCACAGGTAATAAGGGAGCTGAATAAAGATTTGTATGAAATATCCATGTGTAGGAGTGGGGATGTATATTCTAGAAAATGAATGTAAAAATACTGAGTTGTGATTGAATGCGCTGTATTTGCCTTTGGGTTGCTGCAAGTCATTCAGTGTAGCAGTGGTTAAGGTGCCTGTGAGGAAAATAATGAAAGATAGAGTCTGGAACAGTAGACAAAAGTGAGCAGTTGAAAGTTTTGTATTAATCCAAGAACTGTAGAAATATTGCCAAAGGAGTGATGGTTCAAAGTTTATCTTAGGGGTGGCAAAATTGTAGGCTGTGGAATATATAAAGAGGTACTGTTAACATGTTATTTGAAGGATAATTGCATATTAAACTGTTTTTTTTCTTTTTTTAATGATTTTTGTTTTTTCCATTATAGTTGGTTTACAGTCTTCTGTCAATTTTCTACAGTACAGCAAGGTGACCCAGTCACACATAAATATATACATTCTTTTTCTCACATTATCCTCCAGCATGCTCCATCATAAGTGACTAGATATAGTCCCAGTGGTATAGAGCAGGATCTCATTGCTTATTCATTCCAAAGGCAATTGTTTGCATCTATTAACCCCAGATTCCCAGTCCATCCCAATGCCTCCCTCTCCCTCTTGGCAACCACAAGTCTGTTCTCCAAATACATGCCTTTCTTTTCTGTGGAAATGTTCATTTGTGCTGTATATTAGATTCTAGATATAAGTGATATCATATGGTATTTGTCTTTCTCTTTCTGACTTACTTCATTTAGAATATTGGATTTTTTTCTCCTAGGTTTCGGAGAATGCTTACTTTTCCTGCTATTGATACAATCACTCCTTGTTTCTATACATGGTATACAGCTTTCTACATGATTCATTTTTTTATTGATTTCTAGTAGAGAGAAAATGCATTTCCATAGTTTTTATCCAATCTGACAAGCTTTCTTTTTTAACTGGCCTGTTGAAACCTATTGAATTAATGATATGATTCAGTTTAAATATATCATCATACTGTTTTATTTTAGTCCCAAGTATTCTTTGTTTCTTATTTCCTTTTTCCTGTCATATTTTATTCACTATACAAGAATTTTTTAGGAGTTCCCATTATGGCACAGTGGAAAAGAATCAGACTAGGAACCATAATGTTGCAGGTTCAATCTCTGGCCTCACTCGGTGGGTTAAGGATCTAGTGTTGCCATGAACTGTGGTGTAGGTTGCAGACATGGCTCAGATCTGATGTTGCTGTGGCTGTGGCATAGGCCAGCAGCTGCAGCTCTGATTGGATCCCTAGCCTGGGAACCTCCATATGCCCCGAGTATAGGGCAAAAAAAAAGCAAAAAGAAAGAATTTCTCTAGAATTTACATGTAACTTTATCATATTCTTACTTCAGATAATACTATTCTAATTTATCTATATTGTGTGTCCTATAGAAATGTATGCTTCCATTTACCCTCTCCTATCATTTATGCTATGATTTTCATTTATTTTTCAATGTGTTATAAGCCCTGTAACACATTATTATGTTTTTCTTTAAGTTGCCAAATATTTTAGAAAAAAATACAGAAATGAGAAAAATTATTTTATGTCTACCCATGCCCTGAATTTCTGGACTAGTCTTTCTTTGTCCAGGTCTTAGTTTCCGTTTCTTATTGATTTCTTTCTGCCCGGGGAAATGTCTTTAACAAACTTTTGTAGTGTAGATATGTCATCAACAGAGTCTCTCAGGAATAGTTTGTCAAAAAAACTTTATTTTGCCCTCATTTTTTGAAGGATATTTAGTAAGATAAATCCTACTTTAATAGATTTTTTAACACTTTTAAGACTGCTATTTC
This sequence comes from Sus scrofa, assembly GCF_054392235.1. Lineage (NCBI taxonomy): Eukaryota > Metazoa > Chordata > Mammalia > Artiodactyla > Suidae > Sus > Sus scrofa. Next base: position 32,157,903 of record NC_139393.1, read on the forward strand.
ATTTTCATGAGCCTTGTCTGTTGTTTTAAAAATAGCTCATCATTCGTATAGTTATTCCTTTTTACATGAGTGGGTGTTATCCATTTTCCCTTCTGATTGTTTTAATAGTGTTTCTCCTTGTCATTATTTTTAGAAGCTTTAATATAACGCATCTTGGTATTATTTTCTTTGTGTTTATTTTGATTACTTTGAATATGCCCATTTCAGATTTTCATCAAATCAAATATTTTTACCCATTATTACTTCAAAAATTATCTGTCTTTCCTCCACATCTTCTTTTTCTGGTATCCTCACTAAACAATGGTGAATTATTCGATATTTTCTTACAGACCACTGAGATTCTGGGCTTTTTTTCTTTTAGCATTTTTGAAATCTATATTTCAATTTGAATGGTTTCTATTGCTCTTTTTTTTCAAATTCATTGATTTGATAATATTTTTTGTAGTGTCTTATCTGTTTTTAAGCAATAGAGTGAAGTTTTACTTCACATTTTATCTTTTTAAGCTCTAGAATTTTCATTTAGCTCTTCTTACAGTCTTCATTTCTACTTTCATTATGTTCATATTTTCTCCAAATCCTTGAAGATTCAGTAGTGATATCATACATTAGTGATGGGATTACCTATGATTATTTTTTCAGTAAAACAAAACTTGTTTATTTAATTACCTATTTGAGTCATTTTTAGTTTGCTTTTTTTTCTAACATTGCTGCTGTGCATATTTTTGTTTCAAGGTGTCTATCTGTAAGCATTTATTGAGTCAGTCTGTTAGGTAGCAAAAAGTTATCCAAATTTTCAACTTTTCAGGAGAGTCAGTTATTTTTCAAAGCAGCTGTACTAATTTACATTTCTGTAGGAAATGTGTCAAAGTTACCATTACCTACATACTCTTGACCCCTTGGATTGCTGTACTTAATATTTACCAATCTACTTGGATACAGATGTATGTCTCGGGGTCTTAATTTGCATTTCCCTAATTACTGCCATTTTTTTCATGTTTACCGGCTATACATTTTTCCTTCTCTATAAAATTTGTGGTTATGTCTTGCTCATTTTTTTCTACTGGGTTGTCTTTTCTCATTTATTTTTAAAGAGAAATCAAGAACTCATTTTTACATAAGAGTAGTCCTTTGTCAATCCTTTGTTTTGTGAGTTATAGGTATGTTCTCCTATTCTATAGTTTGTCTTTTTCTACTTTTATTAATTTCCTTTTTTTAATTACTCAATGAATTTGATTACATTTACAGTTGTACAATGATCATCACAATCCAATTTTCTAGCATTTTCATCCCCCTGCTCCTCAACCTGTCTCGTTTGGAAAACATAAATTTTTCAAAGTCTGTGAGTCAGTATCTTTTTCTGCAAAGAAGTTCATAGTGTCCTTTCTTTAGATTTTACATGTAAGTGATAGCACATGATGCTGGTATCTCACTGTCTGACTGACTTAGCATGATAATTTCTAGGTCCTTCCATGTTGCTACAAATGCCATTGTTTCTTTCCTTTTAATTGCTGAATAATATTCCATTGTGTATATGTACCACATCTTTATCCACTCCTCTGTCAATGGACATTTAGGTGGTTTCCATGTCTTGGCTATTGTATATTGTGCTGCAATGAACATTGGAATACCTGCATCTTTTCGGGTCATGGTTTTCTCTGGATAGATGCCCAGGAGTGGAATAGCTAGAATAAATGGAAATTCTATTTTTAATTTTCTGAGGCATCTCCATACTGCATTCCACAGTGGTTGCACCAAGTTACAGTCCCACCAACAGTGTAATAGGGTTCCCTTTTCTCCACACCCTCTCTAGTACTTATTATTTGTAGACATTTTGATGATGGCCATTCTGGCCGGCGTTAAGTTACCTCAGAACAGTTTTGAGTTGCATTTCTCTATTAGTGATGTTGAACATCTTTTCATGTGTTTTTTGGCCAAGTGCATGTCTTCTTTGGAGAACTGCCTGTTTAGATCTTCTGCTATTTTTTGATGTTTTTTTTTTTTTTTTTTTTTTTTTTGTATTGAGCTGCAGGAGTGTTTATAAATTTTGGAGATTAATTCTATGTTGGTCACTTCATTTGCAAATATTTTCTCCCATTCTCTGGGTTGTCTTCTCATTTTTTTTATGGTTTCCTTTGCTGTGCAGAAACTTTTAAGTTTAATTAAATCACATTTGTTTATTTTTGTTTTTATTGTCATTACTCTAGGAGGTGGATCTGAGAAGATATTGCTATGGTTTATGTCAGAGAGGGTTTGGCCTATGTTTTCCTCTAAGAGTTTTATAGTATTTGGTCTTATATTTTGATCTTTAATCCATTTTGAGTTAATCTTATGGTGTTAGGGAGTGTTCTAATTTCATTCTTTTACATGTGCATCCAGTTTTCCCAGAACCACTTATTGTAGGGGCCGTTTTTTCTCCACTGTATATTCTTGCCTCCTTTGTCATAGATTTGTTGACTGTAGATACATGGGCTTAATTCTTGGCTTTTTATCTTCTTCCACTGGTCCATATTTCTGTCTTTGTCATATGCTGTATGGATTTGATGACTGTAGCTTTGTAGTATAGTCTTAAGTCAGGGGGGCTGATTCTTCCAGCTCCATTTTTCTTTGTCAGGATGTCTTTGGCTATTCTGGGTCTTTTGTGTATTCAAACAAACTTTAAGATATTTTGTTCAAGTTCTGTGAAAAATGTCCTTGGTACTTTGATGGGATTGCATTGAATCTGTAGGTTGCCTTGGGTATTATAGTCATTTGACCATTCTAAAATGGTCAGAAATAGATACTCTAACCAACATATTTTAATTATTTCCCTTTTCCACTGTTTGTGGGCCCAGATGGGGCCTTTATTTCTTTATTTATTTTTAATACCTAGCTGAGTACTTCTCATATTTCCTGAGATTATGCAAGTGAAAATATTAGTATTTACCTCAAAAAGTAGACTGAGTTAAAGGCATAGATTCATGCATTTCCTGTATGTTGGTAATTTGAAGATATACTCAATTTCATCACCAAGAATGTATTATTTTCAACTGTATACTCACAACATGTGCCATAATACTAGGAAATGTACTATCTTTACCTAATAGTCACTGATGAATTTTTTTTGTCCTTTTCCAATGTTTATTCTTTGTTCCCTGGCTACTTGCCTCTGCATCCTGCCCGATCAGCATTTTGCCCAATTACCACTGTGGTAATAAGAGGGCTGATGCATCCAGTTTGCTTTGAGGCAGTAATAATATATTCCGGATTGAGTCCTAACTGAAATTAGATTCCCCTGTTGGGCAGAAAATAAATACCATGACACATCCCATCTGATTTTTAACAAATATTACCCATTTTACAAGTGCCCAAATTATATCATTAAAAATGTTAACACCAGCTCTTGTGTGTGCTAAGTCTTTGCAGTTTTGTGTTTTGCTTCCATTCCAAGTCCTCCATTCTTTCAGAAGGCAGCTTTACTGTTGAGAATCTGTAGCAAGTTAAATTCTTTATTTCGTTCATTACTTTGTGAATTCTGTAGTTGATAACTTTTGGGCATTTGCCAGTAACTCTGCTTTTCCATATTTATCATTTAGATATAGCTCTTTCTAAAATAATTTGCATCTTTTTTTGTTACTTGGGGAAAAAAAAAAAACCCTAAACTTTAAATCGTATTTTCACAGAGCCATTTATTTTACCTTATTTTTTTCTAACCCTGGCAGTATTTGATTTTCCTCCTTCACTACTATGTGTTCAATAGATTCTTAATAGTAGTAATAGACAAAGAATGAAATATACTTTATTTCATTCATTATGTTTACTATTTATATGGAATTATATAGACTTATTCTCATTTAACAGCTGTGCAATTTTAGATAAATTACACAGTCTTTCTATCCCTCAGAATTCTTACCTATAAAAGAGTTCATAAGGCTGAAAAGAGAATTAAAAGGAGCAAAATGATAAACCATAAAGGAGAAGAATATAAAATTGTTTATATGTATAACTGAGTCACTTTGCTGTACAGCAGAAATTAACACAATACTGTGAATCAATTATACTTCAATAAAAAATAAAAAATTAAAAATAAAAAAGAAAGTAAATTGATGCCCTCTTCCCCTAAAAAAATTTACCAGGAGCAACATGCTTTAGAATGTGTCCATACTTAGAGCAGTTCCCAGAATATAAATTCTTTCAGTAAATGCCGTATAATATATAATGACCCTCCTGTTTTCCTTTCTCAAAAATCAATTGCAAAACAAAATTTTAGAGGTAACTGGAGCTTCAGGAGAACCAAAATTATCTTTGTATGGTCAAAACTTTGTTGGCCACATTTCTAGACATTTAACATTAAGCTGCCTACAAGAAACTCTTTGAAATTACAGCTCAGTCATTTACAATCCATAGGTCAATGTTTGCCAACCTTTAGGAACAAATTGTTAGATGAATTATTCATTTGTTCTATGCTAATACAATTATGTGCTTGTTTATTGCCTGTTCCTTGATTAAAATATAAGCTCTGTAAAGGCTACCTGCCTTGTTTACTTTTGTATCCTCTTAGCCATGCATAGACTGGCACATACTGAGCATCCAACAAATATTAGTAAATCAGTTGTAATATATATCCAGGTATTTTGCTGCTAATATATTTAAATTTTCAACTGTAGAATTGGTAATACTAGTTATTTATGATATTTTTTCACATAGTATGGGATTACCTGCATTGCAATGATTAATTTAAAGAAGTTATAGGAGTTCTCTGTTGGCTCAGGTTAAGGATCTGAAGTTGCCACTGCTGTGGCTCAGGTCGCCACTGTGGCAAGGGTTTGCTTCCTGGTCCCAGAACTTCTACATGCCATTGGTACAGCAAAAAACAAAAAAAAATTAATATAAGCACTCTGTTATCTATAAACTTGATCTAAATTATTCATAATAAAAATGCTAATAAATTATATCAATAGTATCATTTTATCACAATTATTGTTATTCCAATTTGAAGATTTTGTCCCTATTCATTCATAAAACAAAAATGAGCAAAGAGAAAAAAATTAATATTTCAAGTGTTTTGAAGGAGACTAGTTTTTTGAGAATCATAGTGGAAATCAAGATCTGTTATGAACCCAGTCTCAGTTTCTATGAAGCTACGAGTTGATTAGTTAATTCAACTCAGACCATCAAAGAATGAAGGCAATGGCTATAATGAGAGCCTTGGCTACTAGTATTTGAGGAGAAAATCAGTAAATGATAATATAAAAATCAAGCTGGTCTGAGACTATTACACTATGTCAGGTTGAAATACTCAGAATTTCTGGAGAGGCAGTTTTAAGAATGTCTCAAAATAGAATCATTCTTTGGATGTTCCCTGCTCTTTTACTCCATGGAACACAATAAAGGAATAGAAGCAAAATAGGGGGAAAATAGAATCTAATTTTGCAAAATAATTGGACACTTTTGTTTCATTGCTGCAGCCTGGGAGACCATCTTCTGATTTTCTTCATGGAAGGAAGACTTGAGTTAATGGCTTGAAAATTGTTAGGCCCCTCAGGTGGGTTTCAAGCCAGCCAAGCCCTTTCATAGCCAGTTAGAATACATGCCAATTTGGGTTGTTGGCAGTCATTGTCTGACCTGCTCGGCTTAATATCTCAGCAGGTTGGGACAATATCCAACAAAGCACCACTTTGAGACAGAATTGAATACCCGTGACACAATCAAATTCAAAAAGAGAAGAAATTGGCCATGATTTGGAGTGATTTGGATGACCAAAACATTGCTAAACATCTTGAAGCACTGATGCATATTCCATCATTTGCCAATAAATTAAAAATATTATCAGTAAAAGAGATGCCTTAAAATTACCTTTCCTTCTAATAAAATATAAAATTAATTTCATACCAAAATTAGAGAGTCTCACTAAAATGAAAATAGGATGTTACTATAGGAATAATCATAATTACACATGCATTCAAATATTTGGTAATGTAATATTAACTACCTCTATGCCAATTTGTTTAAGTTATAAACCAAAAAAAAAAAAAATGCAGCTTTCATTCACTTTAAAATGCATTTTTTCTTCTATGATTCTCTCTCTGGCACAAAATTCTTAAGCAGATAATAAAACAAATAATCATTTGGTTCAATACCATCAGTCTCTAACAGTTTGACCTCCTATTTAGTCACAAACTACCCTACTATTTTTCCTAGTCTAAAAGAACTCCATCCCTTCTTATGTCCTTTATTTGATTTGATTGATGACTTTGATTGTATCTTTTTTTTCCATGCTTGATTTAGGATTGCTTATTTTCTAATACAAAATAGTGTATCTTGTCTGTAATTAGTATCTTTAAAATGTAGATGCCTTTTTAATCTTTCATGTAATAAATATTTTCTTAAACTTCACCATAGTTTTCTTTTTTTTTTTTTTTTTTTTTTTTTTTGCTTTTTAGGGCCACACCTGCAGCACATGGAGGTTCCCAGGCTAGGGACTGAATCAGAGCTGCAGCCACTGGCCTACCCACAGCCACAGCAACACTGGATCTAAACCACATCTTCAACCTACACTGCAGCCCATGGGCAACGCCAGATCCTCAACCCACTGAGCAAGGCCAGGGATCAAACCTGCAACCTCATGGTTTCTAGTCAGATTCATTTTCACTGCACCACAGCGGGAATTCCAAACTTCACCATAGTTTTATTTTAATAAGCTTCTCTTCCTCTTTTTTCTCAAAACTTCTAAAATATAAATTTTGTTGAATAGAAAATGTATGCCATTATTTGGAATATACTATTAATTTTAAGGTTGAGAATTATTTCCTCTGAGTCAGTTTTCTTATAACAAAGAATGCTATTCACACCGGAAAGTAGTTTTCTTCTATCTTTATCAAAATTCCATTTATTACTCAGAAGAGTTCAATCAAAATATCTTGATTAATAGCTTGTCTGTATTTTGGTTCAGAAAATATATGTAGAGTTGGGAAGTCAATTTCTGAGTTTTTCCAAGTTAATGTATACATTGCATATGCGACATAATTATTCTAATTGTTATAACAATTATAAATGTTATGTCAGTAGTTTCATATTTCACTTTACAAGAATTAATCAATAGTCTTATATAATCCTTCATTAATTTTCAAAGATCTTTTCAAGAATTCAAAATGCCATGTTTCCTCAGTGTTTTAAAATAATTTATATTTATTTCATCTTCTTTAATCTTGAATTGGCAATGACTTTAGTTAGTGTACCTAATATTACAAAATGTGCCATAAAAATTTAAATTGTTCTCTAAGTGATGTTTATAAATTTCATCTATTTCTTTCCAGTTTTTTCAAACTTCACTCTGGCTATTTCATTTAATGTAGTTAAAAATGTGATTATGTAAACATATGAGTTTATTGTATGTATCACTATGTGAAAACTCTCAAACCAGTATTTCCAAAATATATTTCATAAATTTTGGCATTTCATGACTATTGATATTAATGATTTTATTAGCAATCAAGTTGATACAGTTTTCATTACTGTAGGAATTCATTTAAATCTAATATTCATAGTCTCAATGCTAAGAATATTCTGTGCCATATTTCCTCAACATTTTGATCACAGGCTAGTTTGTCTAGGAACATTTTCAAATAAAGTACCCCATGGAATACTCTTCAGGAAAAGCTAATATAGGTAAACAGATTTCCTTTTGTATTCTATACTACATAAAAAGTAAAACCAATTGTGCTAATTGGCTAGTATTCACTGATTCTTAACACTGTGGTTAAAAAGCTGTAGTTTCCACTGCCAAATTTTCATTTTCTAATATGCTCAACTTATCAACCATATCAAATAATTTTTAATGCAAATATTCTGTCAATTCCTTTTCCTGCCACAAACAACAACAACAAAAACTTATTTATCTTTATGTCAGGCCACAATCTACCTGGTCTGCACATCTATTTTACCTGTAACACTAAATGGAATTTATTAGTCTTCTTATCTACTCCCTATGCCTTAACTGTGAGCATTTTAATATTGGAGCACAAATCTTGTTTAAATTGTGTATGTCACAAAAACCCAGTGATTGTCATACTCAATAAACTTTGAATAAAGGAAGCAAGGTATTAAAAGTAAAGTTTTTAATATCTTTGTCTGGATATTGGCCAGTTGCTGTGTCTAATTCTATCTCTTGCCTTTTATAAGAATTGATAGTACCAATTGCCAAAAGTAAGAGGGAATGCATTCCAATGTCAAGGTCTGTACTAGGAAGTATACATATTTTTTTTCCAGGTAGACTTTGACTCTACACCTCAAACTTTGTCTTACCAGATGCTCCTAATTGACTATTGGTTACTTTCTTCAGTACAGTTTTCCTCTTTCAACTTTACATTTGCATTGAAAGAGAAAACATTGTGATTACAGTACAGCAAATTAAGTTCTACAGTGGCCTAATTAGAATGGCAAATTATCCCATTCTTTTCCTAGAATATTCCCATCACATCCAGTAAAAAATATACAAACAAATGAGGTGTTCAAAGTGTTACTTAATTTTGTACCTCATTTTAGTAGGGACTGTAGTTGGAAACAGAGAAAATATTAAAATTAGAAAATCATGGACTTGGAGAAGAGACTTGTGGCTGCCTGAAGGGAGGGGGAGGGAGTGGGAGGGATGGGGAGCTTGGGCTTATCAGACACAACTTAGAATAGATTTACAAGGAGATCCTGCTGAATAGCTTTGAGAACTTTGTCTAGATACTTATGTTGCAACAGAAGAAAGGGTGGAGGAAAAAATGTAATTGTAATGTATACATGTAAGGATAACCTGACCCCCTTGCTGTACAGTGGGAATATAAAAAAAATTATTAAAAAAAAAGAAAAAAAAAGAAAAATACAAAATGAACAACATAAAGTGAAAAGGATGTCAGCTTAAGTATTTAAAAATTCAATACATTTCTCAAAATATCTGAGCAAAAATTCATATTCTACAACATGCCTAAAGTTTGGGCACTCATTAAAATGTTATCCACTGCTCATTTTAAGAATCTCTTTCATATAAGGGGATTCTCAATTTCCTTTGTGTTTAAATACATAAAATAAAAATATGTAAGATCATGATGGAAATAAATGATATGAAAATATGTTAGGAAAGTCGTTTCAAAAATAAATTTGTAACAGAATACATGTTCTTCCTTAAATTATAAAATTTATTGTATGAACTAATAACTACTGTCTTTTTTCCAGTTTTATTGATAAATAATTGACATATTATATTAGTTTAAGGTGTACAACATATTAGCTATGTGTATTTACTGTGAAATAATTACCACAATAAATTTAGTTAACATCCATCACCTCATATAGTTACAAAATTTTTTCTGCTGATGAGAATTTTTAAGATTTATTCTCTTAGCAACTTTTAAATGTACAATTCATTATTGATAACTATAATCCCAATGCTATATATTCTGTAATTGTAAAGTGATAAGTACTAAGCATTTCAGAAGGTCTACAATCAAGATTTGTATAAATACATGTGCTATGATTATTTTGGTGACAATATCATAGATATTACTAATATTATAATATAGTGAAATTATGATATAATTTTCCCCATTCAAGGTTATAAAACTTTTTATTCTATCCATGGATTCCTTCTTTATGAAAGCATGCAATACAATGGAAGTCCAACCAGCTATGGTCATGTCAATGTCTGTGGATCATCTGTGATCTACCTAGGGTTTCAAAATCTCTGTAGTCCTCAGTCACTCTCTTCTTTCACCTGTTTTCAGAGCATTTGTTATCTCCATTTCTATAGTGAAGAGTTTAGATTAGGTGTTTTTTGGAATTCCCGTCGTGGCTCAGAGGGTAAGGAATCCGACCAGGAAACATGAGGTTGTGGGTTCAGTCCCTGGCCTCACTCAGTGGGTTAAGGATCTGGCATTGCCATGAACTATGGTGTAGGTCGCAGATGCGGTTCGAATCCCACCTTGCTGTGGCTGTAGCTGTGGTATAGGCCAGCAGCTACAGCTCTCATAAGACCCCTAGCCTGGAAACCTCCATATGCCACGGGAGCAGCCTTAGAAAAGGCACAAAGACAAAAATAAATAAATAAATAAATAAAAATTGGGTGTTTTCTACAGTTCTAGGTTTAAACTATGCCGTTTCAGTGCCTATCAAATTGACAATATTAAAAATTTATAATATATAAGAGACTGCAGAAATAAGTAAGAACAGCTCATATATACCACTAGTAAGTCTGTAAATTAATACAATATTTTTGAAAATCAAATTGGCAGAAGAATCCACAGTTTAGACTTTTGATTTTTTGGTAGAGATAGAGGATCTTAATTTTGTTTAGAGAAAATAAAAAGGTATTTTTTTAAAGAAAATGCTGCATTTCAAGGAAAGAAGTAAAGTAAATCAATAACTTCATTTTGAAAGCCAGATGAAATGGAGATTGGATAAAACTCAAAGTTGATTGTGGGGACAACTGAGATCTAACGTGATTTTTGCTACCACATTTCTCAAATCCTCAATAATGGATGGATCCAGATACCTAGAAAGGAGAGGCTTTAAAATAAGAGGATTTAGTCTTATGGAAATGCTTTTAAATTAGTATTAAGTGAAAAACCAAAAAAATTTGATTCTTAATATTGCCTTCTAAATTTTCTGCATTTTCAAGCTATAATGGCCATATTTATTGTGTTTATAAAGTTTTAAAAACCTAAAAATCTATGAAGCTAGAACTATAGATTTTTCTATTTAGATTTGTATGTCTCTTTTTTTTTTTTTTTTTTTTTTGCCTTTTGAGGGCTGTTCCCACAGCATATGGAGGTTCCCAGGCTAGGGGTCTAATCGCAGTTGTAACCGCTGGCTTACACCACAGCCACAACAATGCAAGATCTGAGCCTCATCTGTGACCAACACTACAGCTCACAGCAATGCTGGGTCCTTAACCCACTGAGCAAGGGCAGGGATCGAACCTGCAACCTCATGGTTACTAGTCGGGTAACTGAACAATTTCAGGAACTCCCTGTATGTCTTTTCAAATTCAGTCAAAACCAGCAAAGGAAATTTGAATTTATTAACCTCACGTAAATGGGAATGTGCCTATTATTTTTACTATTTAGCTTAAGTTAAAAAGTTTCTGAAGTTAATAGTTTATAGAATTTGGAATGAGGAATTATACCTTGCCAATAGGAGTCTTTTTCAGAGACAGTAATATTGTTATTGTCACAGATTGTTATATAGTCAGAACAAGTTATCTTTTTTTTTTTTTACTACTTCAAATGGCAATTTATAGCTCTTTCACATTTTTTCAATGCCGAAGAGGTGAAGGTATAATTTTCTGCAAATGTATTTCCCAGTTATAAATCTGATTTGAACACAAGAATGCATATATTCATGTGCTTGCTAAGCCAAAGGTATAATAGGAATGCACAAAAGAAACACAAATAATTTATGTCTACATGATGCCACAGTTTCAAGAAGAAAATTGAAAAGCAACCAATCAGCAGAATCTGGTGTGTTTGAGTTTCGTCTCTGAGTTACTTGCCTGATATTTTAACTGAATTGACTAAATGAGGTTATAGGGATATTGCTCTGACATTGGCAGCTTTAATTGGCTATGACATTATTTTGTAAAGATATGTTTCCAGGTGCTCAAATTTTTTAAGATTTTGCAGTTCTCTACATAAGAAGAATAAATATGTTATTAGTAAGTCCTTCTTGAGGGCAGACAAGATGCCCAGCTCTGTGTAAAGCACAGAAGAAACTTAAAAAAGGACTTTGTTGTTTTTAGTGCAACCTTAGCATTTGTAAATATGTAACACAAGAAAATCTATAATACGTAAGAGTGGAAATTTGTGAGAGAGGTCACAAGTGCTGAGGGAGGGAAAAAACAAGTAAAAAAAGGGTGTATATGTTCTAGAATTTCTCATTTAAACACAGATAAGTTCCTTCTGAATTCCCATCAAAACTCTAAAGTAATTAAGTTTCTACTGCATAATGTGCTCTTTCATAGCTATGCATATATGAGAATGTAGATTTCATGCATAGATTTGCTATTTTTAAAATGAGCAAAGATGAAATATAGAGCTTAAACACATAAACCTACAATGATAAAATTGCTGACTAAAATAAAATCATAAAATACCAAAATATGCAAGTGACACAAATCTTCCACTTATTCAATTTCTTACCAGAAACTCACAATAAAAATCTGTGGTTTTATGCTATAGCACAATGATTGCTCAAATGTATATTTCTATTTGCCATGTGACCTTACCGCTAATTTATTTCAGAAGAGTTTATACATTGTGTCTGTTCTCAAAAGAGTAATTGAAGGCAACGTTATTAAAAAATGATAACTAATTATCTTATTTGTTTCACTTAACTGAATCTATCACAGTCACATTGAATATTTTTGGTATAGCATTTGATTATAAGTTTTCTCCTTGTTTTTCCCATCTAGCTTAATTTAGCGAGTGCAGTAAAAGACTTAACCTCTCTTCTCTGTGAGAGTGTCACACTGTCAACAAAACTGGCACTGAATCCAAAGGGAAAAATATTATTTTGATCTTGTGATTGACTTATTCATTGGAAATAAATGACTTTCCTTCTCATTTAAGAATCATCTTAATATACACTGTGATTTTTTTTTTTTTGCAGTATTGATACTACTTAGAGTTAAAAAGGACAGTTCAGAAACATAGAAAAAATTCTCTGCTATTTTTCTTTTCCTCAAAGGTCACTGATGGGAACATTAGAGTTGGTGAACAGGTCATTTTGCCTCTGTTAATATGTCTGTATTGTCATAATCAGTTCTGAAGCTGTAATTCTCTCTCACATTATAAATTTTGTCAAAATGGAATACTGCAACTATAAAAATTATTTCTAAAGTAGAACACACTAGAAGAGAGATTTTATATCCAAAGCTATATGTGGAAATCAGTGCCATCAGTAGAATTTATGAAAGTGGGTATTATTACCACTTTAAATACTTTAAACTATTTAATGTTTAGTCACAATATCAAGAATCCTTCCATTGGAGGGTTATTCCTTGGCTCTGTCTATATTCTTTCAATAAATATTTGAGTATCTATGGTATATAAGACATCATGATGTACTTTTGAGGAATAGTTATTTTTAGGCACTTCTTATGCCAAGTTCCTGTAGTTGGATTAATACATTGTGTCTGTAGGGGTAAAACACCTTGGAGAATATTGGCATGTCATTAGCTGAGAATACCGACTATAAGCATGATTCAATTCTCGGGTAACAGTTAGGGGAGTGGGTTAGAAATGGATGATAAAAGGGTAGTGAGTATATATTTGTTACAAAGTTTGATCTCCTTTTACACTTTGAATAAAACAGTACATGAATGCTATTTGAGAGAACAAATTATCATGGCATATAGACTTAGAAAGGGGAAAATTGTGACCTGAGATGCAACTTTTAGAGTTTCAGACTTTAAAAAGTGGCACAGTTTAGTAGACAATAGCATCCCTGAAGATATCTCTAAATTGGATTAATAGATTTATAGAATTCATAGAATTGAGAAAGCAGTCTCAGACTGGACAATCAATGCAAACACCTCATTTGTCCAAAGACAAGGATGGCATAGCATAAGGGAGAGCTTATTGTGAACAAGGTGGCAGTAGTCTAGAGTTCTAAATTACAATAGTAATTTGAAGGCAAACAGATGATGACAAGCACAATGGGAAAAGAGAAGGATGTTTCATGAAGTTTCTATGTCTGTAACAACTCTACAACACCTAAAGAATATTGTATCTGAAATTAAGGTTAAAAACACCAGTTCACATACATATTCTTTCTTTATCATATAGATTTTTACAGGCACTCTCTGATCATTGTCAGAACAAACAAAGGGAACAGGAGAAATATGGAGTATTTTGAGTGGACAGTAGTGTCTTTGGGGATGTATCAGTCAGCTATTGTCACATCACCACCACACAAATAACCACACTAAAATCCAGTGGTTTGCAACAAAAAATTTATTCTCCTGGGCATTATCTTTGGGTTATAATTTGCCTGATCCAGGCTGGACTCAGCTGAGTTGCTCTGTCTTCAGCTGTGGTTTGGCCAGGCTTTAGCTCCAGGCTGCAGGTTGAATTAGATTTCTCTGTGTATGTTTTGCTTTTGAAGAGGAAGAGTTCTCTCTAGCACACTCTTCTCATGACAGCTGTAGAAACTGAGCAAACCCACATGGGGACAGCTCTTGCCTTGTCCCATTCTCTTTTCTTCTGTGGAGGTAAGTCATATAAATAAACCCAACATTATGGATTGAGGAAGTGCATAGTCCACACATAGGAGTCAGAGGGAAAGGACATTTATCAAAAAATAATCCAAACTATTACATGATAAATACAGTTCTCACTTCAGTGGATGAGTTAAGGGAGAGTTCTCAGAAGAGATGGCAAAAATTAAAAAAAAAAAAAAAAGTCTTCCTTGCATTTCCTCATGGTTCAGTGGGTTAAGGATCAAGCATTGTCACTCCAGCAGCTCTCTATCCCTGGCCTGTGAACTTTCACATGCTAATGTGCTATTGGCCCTGCCAAATAAACCAACAACAACAGCCTTCCCTCCACCCCTTCCAGCCACCGATTATACAATATTAGAAATATAAATCCACGCTCTCATTCTGCTTCTCCCCTTCTGATACCTCATTCCTGCATACCTGTATCATCACCAAAGATCATGTTCTTCTGAATTACTTTCTTAAGTTCATACAGATGTGTACCTACTTTCTTATCTGTAGAATCAGGGTTTCTAATAATACAATGGATAGTGTCATAGAAGGGAAATCATAATCTACACACAGTTGATTGGATGGTAAAGTAAATATTTTACAAGTTGTAATTGCAGATGACTATTATGGGATACCAAGAAATTCAAGGGAAGCAGCTGGAACAGCAATGGGTTTTCATGGGAAGTCTCTCTAAGTTGCCTCTTCAAATAAGTTGCAAGTGGCAGCAGTTGAGTGTGTTACTAATCATAAAATGTGGCAATCTAACTATAGCAGAAAAAAACTAACAGAAACTGTTAGCAGAGAATATTTAGATGAAAACACCATTTTCAAAAAGTCTTTGCATTTTGATGTAATTCAAGTCAAAAATTCAATAAAATGCGTAAGCAAGCCTGATATGTAAAGAATAGGCTTCAGTAAGTATTGAAAGGAACATGCAGCATAATTTTGGGAAAATGTTTATCAGGATATAATAATATCCTTCTGAATAGATGAGAAAAATGAATATGTAGTATTTCATTTTTGGGATATATCACTATTTGGTTATTCATTCTCCTGCTGATGGCCATACGGATACTTTTAAGTTTAGACTGTTATGAATAAGAAAGTTTTTAAACATTATTTTACAAGTCTTTTTTGTGGACATAAATTTTCAGTTCTCATGGAATCAAGTTGGTGGGTAACAGGGTTGATGTATATTTAAACTCATGAGAAACTGCCAAACAATTCTCAAAGTGGTTTAACAATTTCACTGTATCGCCAGTAATGTATACAATTTTTAGTTGCTTCACATCTTGCCCTCATGTTTGTTTGTTTTCTTTTTTAAATTGGTCTTTTTTATTTTATCCATTCTATCTTGAGAGTAGTGCATGGTGCTTTTAATTTACATGTCTCAGGTGAGTAATGATGACAATCTCTGAGTAAGCACTGGGGATTTGAAGTGTCTATGCAAGACTTTAGACAATTCTTATTAAATTTATAATCTTGGTTTTTTGTTTGTGTGCTTGTTTTCTCCTTTTAGTTCTACGTATATTCTGGAAACAAGACTGCTTACATATATATTTACTGCAAATAATTTCCCCATATTGTGTCTTATATTTTCCTAATAGTATCCCTTAATGAAAGGGAATTTTAATTTTTATGGAGCTTTTTTTCCAACCATTTATTTTTCTTCTTGGTTAGTGATTTTTCTGCCCAATTAATTATGATTTTCTGCCCAAATTTTCCTACCTCCCAAACACAAAGCTATTGTCTTCTGTTTTCTTCTAAGAATTTTACAGCTCTAAGTTTTATACATAGGTCTGTGATTAAGACCTTTGTGAATCAAGCAAAAATAAGTATTGAGCTTTTTTTTTTTTTGGTGGTGGTGGGGTTTATTTTGGCTAATGGAGTTTTCCAGTTGTTCTAGCAATAGTATCTGTTAAAAATATTCAATTCTCATTGAACTGATCTAATGTCTTTACCAAAAATCAAATTGATTGTATGTGGATAAATCTAAAAGTAGCAGCACTGTTCAAAATAACTTTATGTGATAATGAAATGTACTATAGCTACACTATTCAATAGTGTAGTCATTAGCCAGAGGTGGCTATTGAGTTCTTAAAATGCTGTTGAAACATTTTTCACTTATTTATCTTTTATTAATTTAAATTTGGACTGAACAGTTCTGGAACCAGTGTTCTACTTGACTGATCTCTTCAAATATTCCAGGTCAATCATATTTTTTTGTGATTTGAATAACATAGCGTTATGTTAAATCTTAGTTGCTGGTAGTGCCATTACTGCAGATTTGTCTTTTTAAAGACTGCTTAGGCTATTCTACATTCTTGGTATTTCCATACATATTTTATTTATTTATTTATTTATTTATTTATTTATTTATTTATTTTTGTTGTTATTTCCCCAATACAATTTTTTTTTCCTACTATACAGCATGGTGACCCAGTTACACATACATGTATACATTCTTTTTTTCTCACATTATCATGCTCCATCATAAGTGACTAGACATAGTTCCCAGTGCTACATAGCAGGATCTTATTTACATTTTAGAATCTTCTGTTTTTGCAGCAGAGCTTGCTGGAGTTTTGGTAGAGAATGGAAAATACTGACACCTTACAACACTGAGCCTCCCAATCTCTGAGAATGACTTATCTTTGCATTTCTTCAGGTACCACTTAATTTTCTTAGGAATGTTTTCTAGTTACCATTATAGAAATCTTGTACATTTTATTTGGCATCTATTCTTAGCCTCATTTTATCTTTTACTGCTAGTATAAATGGTATTTTTAAAATTTATTATCCAGTTGTGGCTCCAGTCACTGCTATTGTGCAGGTTCAGTCCCTG
The DNA here is from genome assembly GCF_054392235.1 of Sus scrofa. Taxonomy (NCBI): domain Eukaryota; kingdom Metazoa; phylum Chordata; class Mammalia; order Artiodactyla; family Suidae; genus Sus; species Sus scrofa. The sequence continues at coordinate 32,174,972 of NC_139393.1, forward strand.
GCTGGGGAACTTTCACTTACCACAAGAGCATCCAAAACTATAAATAAATAAAATATTTATATCTATATCTATATCTATACCTCCCTGAAACTGTGATGCTATTAAGAACTTTAGCATAGTCTCCCTCTGTGAGTGTTTTCTCTTCCATAATGCCAGCACATCACATCAATAGTATATAGATTTTCATTTGAAATTTTTTTATGAACACAGTTATGTTTTCTCTTTTTTAATTTTTATTTGTAGGGATACATGCACATAGGCATATATATATTTGATGAAGAAAATATAAATATATTATGATACTACTTATTTATTTAAAATTATAATTAATGTATTTGATTATCTTTTCCAAAGTAAGTCTGGGAGCTCCTCTTAAGTGTATATCTGATATTTTTAAGTTCCCTGTCCAAACATTTTCATTGAAGACATTTGTGTGGTAACCCTCCTGAGGCATTACATGTTTGCAAATATTTCCTGAGGGTATTTTTTTAATCATCCCTTAATATTTAATTAAAAGTTTACCTGAATATTAAATCTATATTCTAAGGGCTTTTCCCAACATTTTGAAAATATTGCCTCAAAATTGATTTGAATCTTGTACTGGCATTGAAAAACCTGATTTAAATCTAATTTTTCTTTCTTTGTTCAACCTTTTCTCTCCATAGCTATTAAATATTTTCCCTTTTTCTCTAATAATATATAGCATAATCACTGCAAGTTTTTTCTAAACTCTCTTCTTTGGCCCTTTTTTAGATCTCTTTAATCTGAAATCTTCCATGGTTTTTCAAACTAATTAATGGTGTATGCTGAATTTCTTAACTGAGATTCTTGTCTCAAATCCTCTACCATCCAATTAAAATTCTAAAATGAACTCTAACTTATAGACAGCAAACTATAATAAAGATCTTTTTACCAATATTCTAGCGGTTATTAATGTAAACTCAGGGTTTTTTATGATTAAATACCAACTTTAAAAATCTGATTTATGGTGAAAATTTCTGATAATTATCCAGAAGACACATTTAATGGAATCTGCAGTAGCAATGCTAGGGTAATTAGTAAAGGATGTTTTCCTCATGTATTTTCCAGATGTTCCACTGAAAAGAACAAAGATACCAAAGTTGTTCTCAAATGGAAGGTAAGTTATTAATACACATTATCCTTAAGGGATTTTTATAAGGCCAGTAATAAATGTGCATCCATGAGTGTTGATATTAATTTTTATATGTGCATTTTTAGATTTGAATTATTTTTATCTCCTGTCATCATCAAAATTTAGAAATCAATGAGGTATTCATATTTAGAATAACCTTTGCAAACATAAATAATTTCTTTAATATCCAGAAAATTAAGAAACAAACTCAGGAACAAGAGGAGCCTGATGATTGACTAATTGTGATTTAATGTGGTATCCTGGATGAGATCCCAGAATGAAAAAATGACAATTAGATAAAACCCAAGGAAGTAGGAATAAGGCATGGACTTTAATGAATAACAGTGTTTCAATTATTTTTTTCATTAATATTAACAAATGTGCCATACCAATGTAACGTGTTAAAAATAGGGCAAAATGGGTGCAGCTGTATGGGAGCTCTATGCTATCTTTGCAATTTTTCTATAAATCTAATATTACTTAATTTTTTTATTTTAAAAAAGTAAATTCAGGAATTTCCTTACCCATATAAACAGGAATCCCTTACAGTTTAATAATTACTCATTAGTATGGTATAATTCTCAACAATTTAGGGCACATAAATTTGTATAAGACTCTAGATCATTGAACATACAGTAATTATTCATTATTTTTCACAGCATTGGTAAGTATGTAAATATGGTATGTTTAGTTTTTTAATATGGGAAAATTAAGAAATGTAACTTTTTTTCTTTACAATAGACTATTTTAATCTATGATAAAATCATTCGAATGCTATAAGATGTAATTTACTAAATGGACCTTGGCTACCCAGAGTAATTCCTTTGTTTATTTATTATGATTTTTTAAAAGATATGTAATTCTAAAAGTGAGCAATTTACACTAATGATCAAAAGCATTAGTCCCATTAACTGTGTCAACTGTAAAATAGATATAACTAACCAAAGGAAAGGTGCAATAAAAACGTAAACCATACCATAGCACATTTCCCAGTGCCTTGTTTATTAAAGCCTTCATTGCTTATGGCAAACTACAAAGCAATTAAGGACCATTGTTGCTCAGATGTAACATGGTCATGAATCCCAGCGGAGCCACAGTCCACAAAGCCTAGATGCAACATTAACAAAATGCATATGAAAACCCACACTTCTGATGTCAAAGTCTCTTTCCAATTTTCTTCCTTGATTTTTTGAAGGGTAATTGACAACAAAATTGCATGTATTTAAAGTGTACATTGTGGTGACTATACATATATATATATATATATACATAATCAAATTAACTCATCTATCATGTCATAGAGTTATCTTTTTTTTTTTTTTGGTGAGAACTCAAACGTCTATACTTTAAACAAACTTCAAGTATATAATACAGTATTAATATTGCTACCATGATATACATTACATCCTCAGAACTTATGCATTTTGTGACTGAAAAATTGTACCTTTGAGTAATATCTCTCCATTTCCCCAACCTCCATCTGCTTCCAAGTGTCTGTTCAATTTACTTCCTTGATTTTTGAATTTTCATTGGCCCATTCTATTCCATAGTCACTGATCCTTAGGTTCTATAGTGTACCAATGGCCTTTACTCTCCGATGTGTCTATTTGTGTTTTCTGAAATATATTGTGCAGATACAACTTAAAATCTAGCTATAATTTAAACTGCTTAATGAAAGAGTGGAAACCCCCAAAATTAAGTCACTTTGTGACTAATGTATTAAGGTCATCTGCTTGGCCATCGCTGTGAACCAGATTAGACCTGAGAAGTCTTTTGGGGTCATACACAGACTCAAATAAGAAAGTAATGTATATGAATATGTATATGAATAAATACACTGTGAATTTATGAATAAATTATATGAACTTAGACCAATGTCTTTAAAGTGACCTTGCTGACACCTCTAGTCTAAAAATAGTTACATCAACTTTCTTCATATGACTCAGAAAATGTCCAGAGCTGCCTCAAGCTGGAATCTGTTTCAGTGATTATGATTTGTTTTTTGGACATATTGGTGTGTATGCCTCTTGCCAGCTCTGAGCATGAATAGTTTACATTTGAGAAGAGTTTTATTGGGTCGCTACTGGCAGTTCTATATGCATATGCAGGCATATACTTTTTAAGCCATAGAATCCCTAAACCCAAAGAATTTACATCCTCTGTAAATTTTTTATTCATCTTAAAATATTTATGAATGGTAGTATTTTATTAATTCTTTCTATTTTTCTGCCATTCCATGCACTAACATTCACTTGAACTTTATTTCTCTTATTAACAATAATTTTGATGTTTATGTCATCATTTTTTATAATCATATTACAATTCTTAGCATAAACTCTGCCTGACTCTCCAGATTTTTCCATCTTAGTGATAACTGCCATTATATGTCAAGTCATCTCTTTTAAAGTGATCCCTCAGTAGTGACTTAACTAGCATATTTCACTGTTAGTTTTCATTTGTCTTCTGAGACTAATCTATGAGCTTGTTATTTTAGTTCCCTGGTTTCAGCAAAATTCGCCAACTTTCGCAATATAGCCTTCATGTATGTATAAAATGAAATCATGTTTGTCAACACCACCAATCAAAAATAAAGCTTAAATACCTAAGTAAACCTCTGTGTAATGGTCAGTCCAAACTCCTGATTTGTTCAGTATATGTCCATTAAAAAATTACTGGGGCTGGGTAGTCCATATTAGTTGTTAATTCAATCAAATCATTATACATAATCATTTTTGGAAAAGAAGGGTATAAGGCTAATTCAAATTGAAACATAAAATATAATTTATATTTGGTTACATATATGTATATATATATATGTGTGTGTGTGTGTTTGTATGTATCTTTGTTAATATTTCATAGAATCACTAAATACCAGGTTTAGAGACCCCCTCACATGTAACTTGATACAACCTCCTACTGAATGTTTACATTTCTACAACCTCTTTGAAAATAGTATCTAAAGTTATAATAAATTTGGGCTCAAAATGAGTGAACATTTTTTAGGGTATCCTATGATACAACCTTAACAAATTGTGTAGAGCATTGAACTATAGGTTTACAATCCTTTTTCGGAAATTCTTGAAGCCAACTCTGTCTTGGAATTCTGAATTGTTAGGGTTTTAGAAAAATAATATACAACATATCCAGTGATATCTGAGGCAGCACCTCATAGCCCAATATATCTGTAGCACACAGAAATATATATATTCATACAAAATGTCACAAAGAGAAAAACATCTCCATGTCAGTTCAAGACAGGTTTTGCCCTCAAACAGGTTCAGGTCAAATCAGTTAGTATGATCAAATAAATTACAAAACGTTTCAGTTTTCTGTGGTTTTGAGATTTCAAAATTTCTAAATTCTGAATCATTATTTTGCTTTCTTTCCTTTGGATTACATGATATAATTATGCAATAAAAATACCTGAATAAAATACCAAGTTTTGTGGCCATAAGGCAAATGCCTTATTGCTGCATATCTACTAGTACTAAGGATTAGAGGTTTTTTTCCCAAAGAAACATAAACAGATGAATATAACATTCATGCAGGAGTTCCTGTCGTGGCTCAGTGGTTAACAAATCCAACTAGGAACCATGGAGTTGTGGGTTTGATCCCTGGCCTCGCTCAGTGGGTAAGGATCTGGTGTTGCCATGAGCTGTGGTGTAGGTCACAGACTCGGCTGGGATCCCGCGTTGCTGTGGCTCTGGCATAGGCCGGCGGCTACAGCTCCCATTAGACTCCCAGGCTGGGAACCTCCATATGCCGCAGGTGTGGCCCTAGAAAAGGCAAAAAGCAAAAAAAAAAAAAAAAAAAAAAAAAAAAAAATTCATCCATATTCTCTTGCTTCAAGCAAAAGCCTTGAAGTCACGATGGAAGAAAAAAAAAAGACTGACACTATGTACAAGACTATAAACTTCAGGTATTTAACCCAATCAGTAAAATACTTTTCCATTATATCTCTCCATATGTATTTCTATAAGTCATTTGTAACCCTCATTATATATCATATACAATGTAAAATACAGAAAAATAAAATTAAAAACAATGGAATAACATAAATATACAAATGCATTCATATTTTTCAGTGCCCTGGATCATTTTGAGGATCTTCTCTGACTCAGATCCTTTTGGAATCTGCTGCAAAAATGTTTTCATACTCCATATCCACATTCCCATGGCCCAAATTTATATCCCAAGGGTAGGAGATAGCACAGCTGAGTTGCATTTCCCAAACTGTGGCAAGTATGACATTGGTGATACAGGAGGTGATTTTAGGTTATACATGGAGGGACATATTTTATTTAATAATTATTTTGTAATGGAGTTCCCGTCATGGTGCAGTGATTAACAAATCTGACTAGGAACCATGAGTTTGCGGGTTCGATCCCTGGCCTTCCTCAGTGGGTTAAGAATCCGGCGTTGCCATGAGCTGTGGTGTAGGTCACAGACATGGCTCGGATCCTGCATTGTTGTGGCTCTGGTGTAGGCCAGTGGCTCCAGCTCCAATTAGACTCCTAGCCTGGGAACCTCCACATGCTGAGGGAGCGGCCCTAGAAAAGGCAAAAAGACAAAAATAAAAATAATAATAATAATAGTTATTATTATTATTATTTTGTAATTTAAATACATTTAATAAATTTCAATTATTTAAAAAACTCCTTTAACACTTATTCTTAAAAATTGTAGTTAACACATGAAACTCTTGGTTTTATTTTCATCCTTGCTTATGTGAAATATATAATTTCAAAAAATGAATCAGTATAAAGAAAAAATGTCAATTTTATAAATAAAATCACAGATGTTTTGTGACTACAGTAAGGTTTGAAATGATAGTATGCGAGTGAACAGAATTGAGGAAACAAAACTTAGCAGCCAAAAAATGAAGACTCTAGAGTCACTTTGCCTTCCATTTGGGAATCACCTCAGGTAATGCATAGAAAGTAGCTGGTATGGTGCCTGACTGAAAGTGCAAATCCAATGAATGATGGTGCTAAATGAAAATACCGTAATCATCTATTCAGTTCATCACTTTCCTCAACCCATCAGCCTTAAGGCCAGAGATGAAGATGGATTGCATGTAAAGAAGCTTAACACACTCGGGAGTTTCTTCTGTGGCACAGAGGAAACGAATCCAACTAGTATCCATGAGGATGTGGGTTCCAGGTTCCATCCCTGGCCTCACTCAGTGGGTCAGGGATCTGGCATTCCTGTAAGCTGTGTTACAGTTCACAGACTTGGTTTGGATCCCACGTTGCTATGACTATTGTGTAGGCTAGCAGCTGCAGCTCCAGTTTGACCCTAGCCTGAGAACTTCTATATGCTGTGGGTGTGGCCTTAAAAGGCAAAAAAAAAAAAAAAAATCTTAACACAAAGGGTTGATTGCCTCCAGAGGAGACTTGCCCTCATCCACTCAGCAGATAGCAATATAGTGTTCTGACCATATTTTTAAAAGGAGATAGTTTCCTATTCAGTGGATTGCAAGGATTATGCCATTCAAAGACAACTAAAGTTTATGAAGATATATGATCAATAACTTATTTGTGAATAAGAATTAACCTTTTTTAGAGAATTATTTTATAATATTAATTAAACATGCGGTTTTTTTGGTTCTGGCTTTTAATTATCATCATCAAACTTGAACTGCTCACCAAAAAATAGATGCAATTTAAAGGAAATCAAAGACGAGTAAAAAAGTACTAATTCCTAAGATAAACTTAATACATTGTGTGATGAGATAGTCTCATTATTTTTTAAAACAACAAAAAAGAGAAAATGCATACCTTTGAGCTTTATAGCATGAAGATTTTCTGGGATAGAAAATAATTTGACAACGTTAAGCTTTCAAATCAGGTGTCTAAAGCCTAACTCATACTGGATAATGTTCCATTCCCAAAACAAAGCTCTTAAGATTTGCTTGAGGAATGAAAACACATTTTATTCCTACAATTAATTTTCAATCTGTCTTACAATACAATAATTTTCTATAGGTATTTAAGACACATTTCTCAGTGATTAATCAGAATGTTAAAAGAAGATAGTAATCCCCTTAGAGCTCATTATAAACACTTAACTGAGATTGACCCAGGTTCCCAATAGAAATTATCTTTACAAGACCTGAAACAATCCTCTCATCTTTGCAGGCTCAGTCATCTTTTGAGAACCTAATAGAGCTTGATTGGCTTGTACTAAATTTCCTCTGATTATGAACTCTTTTGTCTAGTAAAATTTTGTTAGTGCTGGCTCCCACCAGATATGGCAGTAGGGGCCATACCATTTATTTAAATCTAGGCCATGTTTGGTGTCCATTGACGTTTTTCTCTTCTCTTCCCTTCTTTTCTCTTTTCTTCCTTTCTTCCTTCCTTTCTTCCTTTCTTTTTCTTTTGGGGATTGCTTTGTGAACAGTACAACTGCCATACAGTTGCAGAAATGCTGAAGATGCTAACAAAGAGGCAAGGGGTCATCTTGCTCCACCCCATCACAGACTCTCCATTAGCATCTGTATGTGACAATGAGGGGTAAGCACATCACAGCCCTCTTAAGAAAAGTCACTGGCAGCTTGGACTTGCAGCTCATTCCCCAGCCTCTAGATGCCAGTCTTCATAGGACTTCATGGTGTCTGTTCTGCCCCTTATCTTACTCATGCCCATTTATTGAAACTATTTTCCTGTGCCCTCTACAGCTCAAAGTCCAATATCAGTAGATTCACCTCTATCCTCATCACTTCCATGAAAATTCCCTCTACCTTTTTGTCATAGCTACAATTTGGTTCTCCCCTAATACCACTCTTTCTCTGAAGTCCCTTGTTTCTGTCTCACATGCTTCATAGCCTAGGATCTGGAGGTGTAGTCTTTCTGCCGTTTCTCAGAGTCTCTTGACATGTTCTCTCTCAGGGCCTTTGAACTTGCTGTTCCTTCTACCTGGAATGCTCTCCGATACTCCCCGCCACATTCACAGGGCTACATCCTTCACTTCTTTCAGATGATATCTTCCCAGTGAGCTTTTCCTAGCCCCTCCCTGAAACATCAGCCTCCTCTCTACATCTCCTCTCCTCCTTCCTGCTTTCATTTATCATCTTAGAACAAAGTGAATCAGGTCAAGAAAAACTGAAAGCCTAATACTTACTCAATACAGATACTATGCGTATTATTTAATATCCATTTTGTCAGTGAATACTCTGTGCTGCATTCTGTGCTATGTACCACATAATGGTAGAAGCCATAAAGTCCTTACCTTTCTGGAGTTTGGAGACTAATGGTTTATCAAATGCCTACTATGTTTCAGATGTTTTACACGTAGTCATTGTAATTTGCAAAGCAACCTTTACCTGATCTCCTTCCTTCAGCATTATACCCTCTCTTTTCTCCATATAACCATAGCAATTGATCTAAAGCACAAATCTGAATTTTCTCCTCTGCTTAAAAACATGCAGTTTCCTCTTTTTGGAATGTGTTGGAATGTTTGTCTCATCTTTACTGGGTCAGTTTCAACTCACTCAATGTACAATATTTCGTTTAGATTTACTTTTTTTTTTTTTTGGTCTTTCGTCTTTTTAGGGCCACACCTGAAGAGCATCAAGGTTCCCAAGCTAGGGATCTAATTGCAGCTATTGCTGCTGGCCTGTGCCAGGGCCACAGCAACGCCAGATCCAAGCTCTGTCTGTGACCTACACCACAGCTCATGGCAACTCTGGATCCTTAACCCAGAGAGTGAGGCCAGGGATCAAACCCTCAACTTCATGGATCCTAGTTGGGTTCATTTCCACTGTGCCTCAGCAGAAACTCCTATATTTACAATATTTGAATCCCTCTCTCTCTTTCTCTCTCTTCTCTTTATGTAAATCTAGATTTCACTAGATTCATTTTACCTGTGCTCAAATAGGTTTTATTATGGTATCTATCACTCTATCACAAAACAATTAGTTGAAATTCTATTGATCTATGAGATTATCCATCTTTGACTCTCCCATAAAATAACACAAACATGTAGTAAATGTTTGATAGGCAAATCAGTACATTGTACTTGTCTATGAGTGCATTTCCACAAGGAAGAAAGGTGAACACTCATTAGATTCAGGCATTGAATTCAGGTACATAGGTAAAAGAACTCATGAAATAAAAACATCTGCTTATCTCCTGTGCTTAGCATGCCTGTGGTGGCAAAAGCCATCATAACTACAAGCCTCCTGGGAAAGGATAACTTAGAAGATGGTGGATATGACCATTTAAAAAAACAGTTAAGGAGGGGAAAAAATGTTTGGAACCTCAGAAATTCAGAACGAAAAAAGACCTTGAAATAATATAATTTCACCAACATAATGAATTCCATATTATAGTAGAGGAAATAAGACTCAAAGAGATTAAGTGCCTGCATCAATGTCACACAGCTGGTGCATTTTAGAACCCTCATTCAAATTCTTATAATTAGGAGTTCTCACTATATGAACCTCCATTCAATTTCTGGGAAGTGAAAATGGTGTGGAAATCCATATGGGTGTCATGAAACATGATGCATTTTGCAACTCTTTATTCCTTTATCACCCCCCATGCCACTTCTAGGATTTGGTATAGCACTACAAAAATCCCATATGCCTAGGAGAAATAGGTTTATTATCTCAAGTATCCACCTGTCCTGTTTCGTCTGCTTTATTCTCCAAATCTTTTATATTTGACCACTTACCCATAATCAAATATGTGATTTTTCTACTGCCATCATTTTCTTCAAGATTTCCTATTAGACTAGTTTTTAATTCATGCTTTTTTCACTTTTATATGTTAACCTTATTTCTTTGCAATTTTTTTCTCCAGTTATATTCTTCTTAAAAGACAGATGTCAGTTGATAACAGTTGGTATCCTGGAATGATACTCCCAGTGTCTGGGCTCCCGGTTCCAGTGACACCTGAGCAAAGTTATTTGTACTGGGTTGCCTATATTTTTTGCATGTGTTTGTAATCAAGGCTCTTGCCTGCCTGTAGATTGGCTTACAATAGGATTTCTTGACTTTCTTGAGCCCCTCACAACCACTTCTTATGGTAAAAAGAGCCCCAGAAAAGAGAAACACAAATCTAAGAACAATCCCTTATACATTTCTAGAATTGTAATATTATTGCAATTTTTGTGGCTATAGTTTATCACAACAGAGAAAAAAGTCTGCACATAAAGCAAGGGAATTTGAATCATGACTGTATCCAAAGATTCACTTTCTGGATGTTTTATGTGAAATATCCTTCCTTTCCCTCCCCTGTCATACAGCATTCTTTGAATCTGTTCATGCCCAAGGAGCAAAGACTTTATTTCCCAGAATTTCTTTAATCAGAAGTCTCTGGAGTTCCCGTCGTGGAGCAGTGGTTAACGAACCCGACTAGGAACCATGAGGTTGCGGGGTTCGGTCCCTGCCCCTGCTCAGTGGGTTAAAGATCCGGCGTTGCCGTGAGCTGTGGTGTAGGTTGCAGACGCGGCTTGGATCCCGCGTTGCTGTGGCTCTGGTGTAGGCCGGTGGCTACAGCTCCGATTCGACCCCTAGCCTGGGAACCTCCATATGCTGCGGGAGCAGCCCAAAGAAATAGCAAAAAGACAAAAAAAAAAAAAAAAAAAGAAGTCCCTGTAATTCCCATCATGGCTCAGTGGTAATGAACCTGACTAGTATCCATGAGGCTGCAGGTTCAATCCCTGGACTCAGTCAGTGGGTTAAGGATCCAGCATTACCATGAGCTGTGGTGTAGGTTGCAGATGGATCCCATGTTGCTGTGGCTATGGTGTACGCCAGCAGCTGCAGCTTCTATTGGTCCCCTAGTCCAGGACCTTCCATATGCCACAAGTGTGGACCTAAAAAAAGAAAAAGACAAAACAAAAACAAACACTACCCCTGCAAAAAGTCCCTGTACCGATTCGTCAATAGCCACCAATAAGAACATGAACATTTAAGTAGTCTTAGCCTTTGCTCAGTGTCTACAGATCTTTTTCTCCCCTAAAATCATTTCCTTACTTTTTGTATAACTAGGAATGGAATTAAAAAATGTGAAACCAATGAAAAGAGGCTATTTTTGAGGTTGTGCTTTATTAAATGGGGACCATATTATTAGTGCATAAAGTATATTTAATACAGTAACAATGATTAATTTTAGATACTATTAAAGATGTTTTAAAGCCTCTTTTAAGAAAGCAAATATGCTAGAGTCCCTGGTGACAGGCAATGCTATTAATAGAGGTTTTGGTAGCTTTCTGGGTATTTCTTAAATTGTAGGCAGTTGAAATGCTTACACTCTCTCACTTTTTTCATGTCTCTGGGGATTAGTCTCCTACTCTTAGTCTGATGCAATTTCACATGATATTCTTTCTTTTTAAGTCATGCCTCAATTTCTCATGACTTGGACGTCAGTTAAAAATCAGTTGCCCATTGATCTATGAGATCTCCCTTACTCTTTCCATTTTCCTGTAAAAGCAAAAGTATTTTTAACACATTTCATTGTGCTTTAGAATGTTGTATGCTTCAAACTTATCTATGTATAACTTTGTTATCGTTTCTTCTATCACATTCAGAATCACTCCCAATATCCTGAGCTTTCTCTTACACTTTATAGAGAAATAACTGGCTCTCTCAAATGCCTCAGCTCTGTATACTAAACTAGGTGACTAAAATTCTTGTTTCTATTTTTCTCCAATTGTCTGCTGCATTTCTTTTAAAACTTAACTTTCTTAGAAGCTTTAATTGGTCCATTTTTAATCCCTTTTGACATCACGTAATTATTGGTTTCCTTTGGAGGAAAAAAATACCAGACTCTTGTCGTTAAATATAAAATACTTTATTGTGGAACCTCTGTGAGCACTTCAGATTGACCTTTTTTGTTATATGTATGGAGTCAGCACTGCACAATATGACCCCATGTAGTATTCTAATATTTTAAACATGTCTTCTCCACTAGCTGCGTCGGCCAATCTCTTGGTTAACTTATGTACCTCCCTAAAGTCCCCACTATCTTTGTTGCAATGACCTTGAGGCTATGTTCACTTCTAGCCAATTAAGCTGTAAATCAGAATTTATCACTAATAGTGGTACAATTATAGGCTGCAGCGAAATTGCTCAGCAAAGAGAGATTTCTGTGTACATTTAGACTTTGTTTATTTGCTAAGGAACAGACAAAATTAGAGCAACCACAGCCAGCTCTATTCCTTTACCCTCTCAGGAAAAAAAAAAAAAAAAGTCTATGTAGCATATTTATACCTCATTCTCTTTCTAAAAACATGTGCCTCCTCCTGTATTATCTTCTATACCTTTAGGAAGATTGACTCCAAGATTAAATTTTATTAGGCATAAGAAACAAACTTGGATAAACTATTCAACTCTGTTTAAAGTGGTAAAATACAGAATTTTGCTAGCCAATGATATTTAAAATTGCAGCACCTTTATTAATTGGATTGATGCTACCGAAACCCACCTTTGAATGGCTAATTGCTTTTCCATCTGAGGGATGAAATAAGCAAGCTGTGTTGAATTTGATCATGAGATGTTCTCATGTCCATTTGTAATTTGCATCAGCTCTTGTCAACATAAGCACCAAAATGGCAACTCTCCACAAGGAGGCCAGAAATCTCAGTGAACAGGGGGCAATTACAAAGACATTGAGCACATTTACATCTCTCTGTTTTGAGAGGAGAGAAAGAACCCAGTTGGGAGTATGAACAAGTTGTAGTGCAGGTTGAAGTATCAAAGGCATTGTGAAGGAAATGTCTTCTATTTTTTTTGGAAAAAGAGTTTCTGAAAGTCTGTGGTTCCATGAAATGCTGCTTGATAGCAATGCTGCTTTTGGGCGCACTGTCAGGCATTTAAATATATGAGTCAAGGGAATCTACCATGAATGTATTTTTAATCTATATGTTATGGATTGTTTTAATCACATGGAAGAACACCCATTTCCTAGGATGAAGAACATCCTAGGATATATTTAATCTTTTGGTCGTGACAAATGCACTAAATTTGGACTCATATATAAAGATCATCAGTTTAAAGTTAAATACTCATTAAAGAGTGCACTCAAGTCTAAAGTATTTTAAAATTAAATAGACATTTAAGAGTTTCTGTTACTTACATTAATTATGAACTCTTTTACAAGTTAGGTATGTTAAAAAAAAAACTATCAAGCAACTCATTATATAAGACACAACTTATTCACTTGTAAGGATAACACTAAACTTAATGACTATGCCATGCTTGCAAATGATGCTGGAATAATATTATAGGATTAGTATAATAGCCTAATAATCAGAGGTCCTTCAGTTAGTAAAAAAAAAAAAAAAAAAAGTGTCCTACACTTTCTTCAAGAATTACTTTAAAGACAGAATTTAGTTCTAGTAAATATTAATGTGTGTTTAGGGGTCATTCAGAAATATGATTGATTTTCTGCTTTTTTGGATTCCTCTTGATCACCTTTAAATCATGAAATCTCCTTTTACTCCTGTGTATTCTCCACTTAAATTTTATATTTATATTTAGATATTTCATTAAAAACTATTTTTTGCTTTTTTTTAAGATTCTCTATATGCTTAAGTCAAAGTATCCTGTCCATTAAAAATCTCTGGTTAATCTAAAACATGAAACGCAAACTATTTCATTACTCCATAATTGCTCAAAAAAAGTCATTTACTAGGTACTCTAGGGGAGACAACAGTAACTATAAAGACTTATCCTGTAGATATGGAAAAGAGACAGGTGTACTAATAACAGGAATATAATGTGAAATGCAAAAAGCATCACCATAGATTGCGCAAATCCTCACAGGAAGCCATCGAAAAAGATTGGTTAGCAGTGTTGTGTGGGGAAAGAACAGAGCAGTAAAGATGGAACCTAGGAAAAATCTTTAATACAGAAGACTTCGATACCTGGAAGTAAGCTGGTTCATGCAAATTTTCACAGTGTATTCATTACTCAAAATGGCACAAAGATGACTTAGTGATGGCCCAGTATGGAGAGAAATGCTTATGTGTGGATACAAGCTCTGAGAAAAAAGGTGGAGAGAAACTAGAGGGAGTGGGCTTAAAATGCCAGAGTTAGTAATATTTGTGAATGAGCTTTACCTGTAAAAGATTTTGAGCATACGGAGTTCCCAGGCGAGGTATCAGATCCAAGCCCCTGTTGCGATATACACTGCAGCCATGGCGACATCAGAATCTTTAACCCACTGTGCAGGGTAGGGAATCAAACCCGTGTCCTGGTGCTGCAGAGGCACCACCAATCCCATTGTGCCACAGTGGGAAGTCCAATCTGAGGATCTTGAAATGGATAATTACAATTGTTCTTTAGAAATTTTAAATTGGCCTGAATTTACAGTATTGACTGAAACAGGCAAAGAGGTCATTTGGCAAAACATGCCCTAGAAGCAAAAGGCTGTGAAGGCCTATTTTACAACATATGAATGATTTTTTTTTTAAAGGACACATTCGAGGTTATGGCAGATAGAACTAGTATCAGAAACCTGTGAATTTGTGAGAATACACAAAATAATAAGTTTGAGTAGATGGATCCCAAGACAATAATTTTAAGAAAAGATTTAGGGGGAACAGAAAAGAGTCAACAAAGGAGAGAAGTTGTATGAGTTTTTATGAGCCTTTCAAATCCTCCAGCATCTTCATGAAGCCACTATCATCAACCATCATCATTAATAGAGTGTCTGTTTTGTGCTAATAGAATGTAAGTGTGCTGGAGTTCCTGTAGGGGCTCAGTGGTTAACGAATCCAACTAGAAACCATGAGGTTGCAGGTTCGATCCCTGGCCTTTCTCTCGGTGAGTTAAGGACCCGGTGTTGCCATGAGCTGTGGTGTAGGTTGCAGACGCTGTTAGGTGCCTGCATTGCTGTGGCTCTGGTGTAGGCCGGTGGCTACAGCTATGATTTGACCACTAGCCTGGGAACCTCCATATGCTGCGGGAGCAGCCCTAGAAATGGCAAAAAAAGACAAAAAAAAAAAAATAGAATGTAAGTGTGCTAAATTGGGGAACAGACTGCTTGGTTTTAAATCCACAGTCATTCTGGGATTGTACATAAATCACTAAATTATCTGAGTCTGTTTCCTCATCAGTGAAATAAGGATAGTAATTCAACCTTCCCAAAGTGGTTTAGGTTACTTCCTGTCTCCAGGGCTCCAAAGAGATCTACTAACTTCAGTACTTTCGGGGGATAAAGCTTTGTGCAACTTCCACATTGAGGCTGGCATCTATAAAGAGGAAACCTCCATACATGTCAAGAATATGCTCTAGTTCTTCTCAATTTCCGGGGTTATAAACTTAAATCGCCTTAATAACTCCTGCCAAAATACAGCATTAATTTGTCCATTCAACCATCCATTCAATTAAACCATATTTATTGAGAACGTATTATGTTTCATACACTGTGTTAGGGAAGAGAAACCAGCAAAGCTAAGGTCTCCAACTCTCAAAAACGTTAGATATTAGTAAAAAGGGAAAAGCAATAAGCAAATAAATAAACTACCCTAGAAATACAGAGGGAAAGTCAGGAGGGTGGTGATTGTGGGGAGCAAAGCAGTAGCTGGTGATTTTGTGACTGGAGAAATCTGAAATGTGAGGATGAGGAGATGGCCGGGCATGGAAAGAGCATGGAAGATCCTGATTATGAACATCTTTCGCATTTCGGCCCTTCAGTTGCGTGGTGCATCCCAGTAGTATGTCTCTCACAATGCTGATCATAATCAAGTCATTTACCCTCCCTTTGCCTCAGTTTTCTCATCTTACAATTGGTCTAAATGAGTGCATGCCTCTTAAGCTGATTGTGAGGCAAAGTGTATGGTGTGTGGTGATTTTGGTGTATTTACAAATGAGTGGCTTTGAAATTTGTACATCATGATTTATCTTTATACATATATGCATATGTGTTTACCACTTTGCATGTTTCTACATATGTGTATATGCATAGCTATTTGTATGCAATAGGTAACTATGTATACATATGCACAGATAAGTATATTTATATACATATATCCACAACCACAAGTATACAGTTAAAATTGGCACAATGTTATCTTTGTTTTGATGCTATTCTTGCTTGTTTTCTACCACACTTTATTGATAATATAGAAGGTGACTGTTACAGCTAACATTAGAACTTGCACACAGTATAGAATTTGCCTGCATTCTATGTTGTATGCAAAATATAATGTTAGATGGATGCTATAGTAACAAAAACCCCTAAAAAAACTGCTTAATGAAATACAGTTTATTTCTTACACATGCAAATTCTGAAGCAGTCAGACAGTCCTCCTACATATTGGTAGTTAAGTCACAAGAAATAGGAGGCTTTCAAAGACACTTAACAGATGAAGAGAAGTCTTGAGAATAGTGGAAGTAAAACGGACTAATCCCCAGAGTCACTTCCATCCACATACCTTGGCCAAAACTTAATCATGTGACCCAACCTATCAGCAAAGTTAATGGGATGCATAGGTTTAGAGAAATTTCCATGTGACCAGGAAGAGGAAATGTGGGAATTCACAGAGCTGGTTTTGCCAAAGTATCTAGTGAAGTGTGTTGGATATCTACAATAAAATTTATAACTATCACATTGGATAACAATACATGAATAATGTGTTAATATACAAAATAACGACCTACAAATGTGACGTATTTGTAATCAGCTCTCCTTTGAGATTATAGAGCAAAAACAAACTATTTATCTCACATAAAATTCCTTCTCAACATCAATTTATCTCCATTTCTAATTGCTGTTTAGATGGAGTAAAATCAAACACACCTAAATGTGCATCATAAACTGTATTTACTGCAATGCAGTATAAAACATGTTATTACTGCCATTCAATATATATTATTTGTAAAATGTATTTAGGTTCAAATACATGCACACATGTATAATACCTGTAAAATATGTTTATGTTCAAGTACCCACACACAATAGCATACACTGTCTTGTAGTAACTCAAATGGTTGTCTGGCTCTGTTACTTAAGTTATCTGGAATATTTTTAATTAATCTCCAACCAGAAAGTGAAATCCTCAGGGTGCATGGCATTACTCAAGAGAGTAAGAATGCTATCCACATGGTCAACTCTGAATAAACATTTTTCAAATGATCAAACAAGGTCAGGTGGTGGAAGAGATTTTGTGCCAAGCTGAGGAATTTGGATTTTATCCCACAAGGACAACCATAGGAAGTTTTTGAGCTGAGAAATAGCCTGATGAAAACAGTAATTTAGAAACGTTACTATGTCATTGGGTGCAGTAATGATGACAGGGAAAGGCTGAAGAGGAAAACTAATCAAGAAGCTATTGCTATAACTCAGTATATGAGTATACTGAATACTTCTAAATAGTAGAAGTTGAAAGAGAAATATATAAAAAATACTGGAGAGGTTTTAAATAAAAATTGGTGGGTTATTGAATGATGAATAGTTGACCATAAAGGAAGAAGAGAAAAATCAAAGATTATTTCAAGATACTGAAATTTGGAATAAGAAATAATGTCCAATTCTACAGCACAGGGAAATATATTCAATATCCTGTGAAATATATTCAATATCCTATAATGGAATAAATAAGAAAAATTATATATACATACATATATATATAACTAGTCACTTTGCTGTACAGTAGAAATTAACACATCGTAAATAAACTATACATTAATAAAATTAAAACTAAAAAATACAGATACTGAACTTTGGAACTAGGACAAGATGGATGGAGAAAGGGCTACTTGAATGGAAGGATTTGCGCTTGTTTGTCAGTTTCAGAGGCAGTTGCCTTATGATTGCCAGTAATTCCTCTACCTGGTATATGTGTGAAAGGGTGCATGTACATTAGTCATTTCAAACTAGATATCTCTTATTCTTTGTGACAGTCATTTAAAGAATATTAAACATCATTGGGGTTGAAATAATATTTTCAACATTAATTTGGATTATGGGGCCACAAAACACTAAACAGTCAATGCTTACACAAAAACCTCATTCAAGTAAATAATTACTTCCACCTCTAAATAATTAGTAATTAAATTAGAAGGCAAATATTTTCAGTAGATGTATTGTAAAATATGCCACATGCAGATTTTGTCATAATTAGATGTAGGCAAAGCCGTTGAGTGAGCTACTCTCCATTCCAAGTTAAAATAATCCAGGGTTCCTTGATTTGATTTCATTTATAGAGATATCATTTAGCCTGTGCTGACTTATAAATAAAGGAATGGAATTAAGCTGCCGTTTTCCCTAATGTTATCAATTAAATGATTTTGTTTATCAAATTGCCTTGTTTTGAACTAATCTTAATGTAGAAACTAGGTCATCCAATAAAATATTTCACTTCAGGTGTTCCTGTTGTGGCTCAGCAGGTTAAGAATTCAACTAGATCCATGAAGATGCACGTTCAATCCCTGGCCTCACTCAGTGGGTTAAGGATCCAGTGCTGCCTCAAGTTGTGGCATAGGTTGCAAATGGGGATCCTATCCTGCATTGCTGTGGCATAAGCCTGCAGCTGTGGCTCAGATTCGACCCATGGCCTGGGAACTTCCATATGCAATGTTGCGGCCATAAAAGGAAAAAAAAAATTATTTTTTCACTTCAATTTTTATTCCTATGATGTATAGAGAGAGCTGGTGCAAAAAAAATGCTTTAATTCTCTATGAACTAGTAATAGTATCCACGGGAAATAGTATAGACGGTATCCTTTCTTCTTGATAGAATATGCAGAAAGAGGAAAGCAAAGTGTAAAGAGAATTATAAATAACATCGTTTTCGAGGATTCAGGCTTGTCCTGCACTAAACCTGTTTTTCTGGAGGAACATCTTTATTTCAAGTGAAAAAGTTGAAAATCCCTATAATGCTCTCTAACGACCTATTAAAAAATCTACTTTCTCAGCATTTTCGAATTGTTCAGAGTACCTGCTATGTAATAAAAGAAGTGATTGTGAGTGAACCCATTTATCAGCTTATGTGTTTTTTCCACTAAAGACTAGGGACAGAGGGGGTGAAAAGGGCACAAACATGTACCTGTTGCATAGATGGTCAGAGTGAATTCTCCTAAGTTTATGAACTTGGTTCTAATCTTATTTCTCCCTTTTACTCATGAAAGAATTGAGGGTTTGTTTTTTTTTTAATTAAAGTCAAAAAACTTCTGGAGTTCCTATTGCGGCTCAGTGGGTTAAGGACCCAAAGTTGTCTCTGTGAGGACCCAGGTTCAATCCCTGGCTTCATTCAGTGGGTTAAGGATCTGGCATTGCCAAAAGCCGTGGCATAGGTTGCAAACATAGCTCAGATCTGGTGTAGCTGTCACTGTGTTTTAGATGGCAGCTACAGCTCCAATTCCACACCTAGCCTAGGAATGTCCACGGCCACAAGCATAGCCATAAAAAGAAAAAAAAAATCATATAACTTCTATACTTAATTCAATCTCAATCAGTCTCAAGACATATTGTTATTTTATACATCACAGAGGGGGAATAAAGCAGTCCATTAGAACATGCCATTTGAAGAGACATCCCTATTTCAGAAATATTAAAAGATGATCATATAAGGGACTGAAGTCAGCAAGTTGGCATATTAGGAATCTACCTTCCTTCCTGGTGCAGACACTGAGTTGAAAAAGACTACAGACTAGGACACCTCTGGGAAAACTCTAGAGACTGGTTGGGAAGCTCCAACACTAGGCACTTGTGAAACCTAGATGGGAGTCTAGCAAGAGGGTAGGAACATTCAAAGCCCCTTCCCATGTGTCATAGTACTGGGTGACTGGGAGGAAACCCCTCACATGCAGGCTCCTCTCTCAGGATGGAAACAAAAGTGTGGACCACCAACTAATGTTCTGGATGGTGGAGGGGCTCTCCCAGGAACCGGGATCTGTCTTCTCTGACTCAGTGTTGACAGGGTGCTTGCCAGAGCTCCCCCAACCCCCAGCTCACTGCACCTTGTTTTATACACAGATATTACAGACTTTTGCTAGCTGAGTGTTGTTTATACAATAAAATACTAATTTTTTTTATTATTCATTTTTGATTCCTCAGGTTCATCTTAACAATCACCTAGGTCTCCTCTGCCACACAGGCTGTCCTGGGTGGGGAACAATTCTGAAGGCTTCACCCCCAAGAACCCCGACCAAATGGCCCCACCCACCAGGCCCTGAATGAGGAGGATGGAGGCACTGCCTTTGATGCCACATCAGCTGGTCACAAATGCATCTTTCCCACCACAATAGAAACCAGGCACACTGCACCAGTGTGAGGCCTGGGCCTCTCATCCAATCCCCAATACTTCACAAAGCTTTTTTGTCAACCAAGGATACTGTGTCAAGTAAAACTATGCCCCAAAGATAAAGGAGACATCAAGATGTTCCAAGATAAACAAAAGCTGAAGGCGTTTGTTAATGTTTAACAGGGTATTGGAGGCTCTGACCAGGTGTGACACATGTGTTAATTACATAGATGGTGGGAGTCCTTTCACAATGTACATGTTTATCAAATCACCATGCTTTCAATTTTTTCAATTTCAACTTCAGTAAAGATAAAAAAGTATTTATGTCCTACTAGTTTCCTATGGCTTACAAATAACCACAAACCTGGTGGCTTAAAACAATGAAAATTTAACTCTCTTCCAGTTCCAGAAGTCTGAAACTGGGCCGACACTGAGGTATCAGGATTTAGGATTTTTGCCTTTTCTAGTTTGAGGGCCATGTGTTCTTTAGTCCACAGCCCCTTCCTCCATTGTCAAAGCCCTCAGTACAGCATTTCAAATCTCCTTCTGCTGAGGTCATCACATCATCTCAGTCTTCTGTAATAGAATGTCCTTCTGCCTCCCTCTTATGAGGACAATTGTGATTGTATTCAGGGATCACCAGGAAAATAATTAAGGGAAGTTTCCCTATTTCTAGAACCTTAATCAAGTTGGCAAAGTCTCTTTTGTCATATAAGGTAGGACACATGGAATTCAGGAATTAAGACCTCAATATATTTGGGTATGCTTATGCCCCTACCACAGGTGAATTTTTATATATCTTGGGATTAATCTTCCTAACAAATTCTAACATATTCATAGTGTTTTCAAAAGCATATACTTTGTGTTGACAGAAGGGGGCTTTTCAAAATCCAGTTTAATACAAGTACAGGCAAAATATTTGGGATGACATGGAATTCCTACTGTGGTGCAGTGGGTTAAGGATGTGGCTTTGTCTCTGCAATGGCTCAGATTTCTACTGAGCCACAGATTTGACCCCCAACCCAGCATAGTGGGTTAAGGATCCAGTGTTGCCACAACTGTGGCATAGTTTACAGCTGTAGCTCAAATTCAATCCCTGGCCCAAAAACTTCCATATGCTGTGGTTACAGCCAAAAAAATATATATATATATATATTTGGGATGACAAAACTTTCCTTGTCTCAAGGTCTTTCAAAGTTTGGTTTTCTCTTTTGAATCTCTGCACCTGAGTTTCTCTGTAAATACCAACACATGCAAAACTGATGCCTAGAATCTGTGGTTGTCAGAGTATGTGGACAGTTAAAGAGAATGTCAAAAAAAGTACCTATCTGGTCATTTAGCCAATTTCTCCCATAACTTCACCATTCTTTAAATTAAATCCAGAAAAATAAACCAAGCTAGTTGTCTATGAGCAGCCCTTGGTTACATATTGCTTAGTGGCTGGAAATCACTGCATTATTTTTAACAGGTGTCTAAGTTTTGTAATTATCTGGAGGAGGCAATTCACTTTTTTTCTGATTCCAGTAGGAATGATTATGAAATCACATCATAACATCTTTCCTATGAAGCATTAAGACACATTTGATTCCTTTACAATGTTCTCAATTTTCATTGTTTAATTAAACAATTAAAGGGGAGGCCACTTAGAGGACACAGGAAAAGGGATCATGGGTGACTTCAGAGTCATTCATTTGGCCCAATCGTGCTATTCTTACAATGATCTGTGGGATTTCTGTTGTCAGCAAATGTCCAACCATTGTTTCTGCATTTCTGTCTTCAGGGGGTCGGCTGTTTTTCCCAGAACTCCCATGGAGCTCTGCTGCCACACAGCACTCTGCTCAGGGCTCAACTCTCTCCACTAGTAGTGTTTTCTTGCACAATGTGGCTCCCTGATGGGTCTCCTTGTGTTTCATTTTTACTTTGTATGAAATGTACTGCAAATAGCTGTTTATGCTCCGTCTATTTTATGGTGTCATGCTTTCTCTTTGGAGTATTAAGGGCCTGAAAGTCTTCTATTAGCTGTTTTCTACTTTAATTAGTTGCCTGCCACTCTTGTGTCTTTGAGCTATGTAATCTCCAATAGGTAGCAAGCTAAATTATCTGACACTTCTCTTCCTGTCAATTTGTTTTAAAATGTGCCTTAGCAGTTTTTAGCAGGCATATATTATCATTAAGATAACATACCAATAAAGACCAAATATTCTTTCATGTCCACATAAAGTAGAAGTACATGTACAAATGCACCTTTAAAAAGTGAAGGAGAATAGCAAACAAGTTCAGTGTCAAAAAGAAACTGGGTCAGAACTAAACAAGGTAAACTGTAGGTAAGAAGAACTTTTAATAAACATGAAAAACATGATCCTGGAATTTCTGCTTTGTAGAAGAGGGATAACTACACCTATCTTAGATATAATATTTGCAAAGGATCAGTGTTTTGCTTGGCACATAGCAAGCATCAATAAAATTTAATTATATTATATATCATATATCATATCATGCGAATGTATATAGTTTTGCATTTAATTCAACATAAACTTTTTCTGTGAGTATATGTAAACAGAACTATGTTTTTGAGGACCTACTATGTGACTGTACATTGCTCATGTGTTATACTGTAACTGAGCAGGACCCTGGGAGGTCTTCCTAGAGTGGACGCCCACTCATGTCCTTCACCTCCCTTTTTATCCATAGAAAAACTTTAGTCAAAAAAAACAATTTAATCAGAGAAGTGAGAAAATACAGAAAAAAAGGAAAACAGTCAAGCAAGACAGAGTAATTTAAATAGTCTAGCCATTCAACAAAGTCAAGGATCTTTAGTTCTTCCTTAAGGATCATAGAGAATATTCAGAGCCATGTCCTTGGAACTGTTTTGTAGGTGCTGAAGACCACACCAGGTAGAAGTTAACTGTATGCTTCCCAGAAGCATATCGACCTCCAGATCCTTTGGAACCAGAAGGCTGATGACACTGACTCCCAATTATCTCACCACTGCCCTATCAGGAAAGTGTCCATGAGCTGATTGTGCCCTGCTCCTAGAACACAATAAGACTCCTCATTACCCCCTCTAGAGGGGAGGCACAACAGTCCTTAAGACTTTAGCCTGCTGTTTTCCCTCTTTGCCTGGCAATTAAAGCTATTTCTCTTTCTTCCACCTCTGTCTCCGCATTTCTATTTGGCATCAGTGAACAGAAGCAGCCGATATTTTGGCAACAATACCAATATCAATTAATTTGATGCCTAAAACATGAACCACAAGCTTTTATTAAGCATATAGAATCCGTTTTAAATCAATACATGGAGAGGATCATTTATGTGTCTTGGATGCAGAAATTATGTCTCCTACATTGAATAAATTGTATCTCTCAACTATCACTAATTATGGCATTTATTTATTTATTTATTTATTTTATTTTTTATTTAATTTTTTGCTATTTCTTTGGGCCACTCCTGTGGCATATGGAGGTTCCCAGGCTAGGGGTCGAATCGGAGCTGTAGCCACTGGCCTTCGCCAGAGCCACCAGAGCCACAGCAACGCGGGATCCAAGCCGTGTCTGCAACCTACACCACAGCTCACAGCAACGCCGGATCGTTAACCCACTGAGCAAGGGCGGGGACCGAACCAGCAACCTCATGGTTCCTAGTCGGATTCGTTAACCACTGCGCCACGACGGGAACTCCAACATTTAAAAAGGCTATTATCTCTCCCAGCCTTCCTGAAACTTCCAAACACTGTTACTCAACAAACTTATGATATCTGCAAGATTTTAAGAGGCACCATGGCTCAGATGCTTCATATACAAGTTATTTAGATCACTCAAACATTCAGAAATTCTATGCAAATTTACATTCGTTACAGAGAGCTGTTAAAATGTCTACAGAGACCACCCAGCCTTGTGGATTGGCTTATTCTGCCATTCTCCTTTTCAAATGAATCTAAATAACTTTTACAGGCTGCCACTGTCATTATTCCAGTGACTCCCCAGTACTTACCCACACAGTATGTGATTTTGAATTATGCCCATCAATGGTCTTCCTCTATTTCTGCCCACAAAAAGCACAATAAGTGACTTCTATTGATCTTTGCTGAAGAATAAAACAGTGATCTAAAGAGATTCTTGACAGCACGGTTGTAAAATATGGGCCCTTTCATCATTTGTCTTATAAATTTTGGAACGCAAGGAACTAGAGATAATTTTTATCTGTGTCTATAAAAGTAGGATCTTGATGTAGGGTTGAAAGGGTCATTACATAATTAAGGGTTTATGAAGAGTCATATAATATATCCCCTGCATTCCAATCATTGTGTTAAAGTGCCTAAATATCTCATTCTTAACACAACCAATGCTATACAGTACTTTAAAATAATTTAAATGGTACAACATAGGTGGAGAAACAGGTATAATTCCATTTATGCATTTCACAATATTAGCTATTAGGTTCTTTGTTGAATGATATAACCTGGTTAATCAAATTTATCTAAGGCCATTTCAGAATTCAAGTCAAATGACTTGGCCAAATGTTTTAGTTCATAGAAACTTAGCAAATTTTGAATAAGACTAATGTAATGCAGGAAACAAAGAAAGGCTGTTAAGAGTTCAGTTTGGGCTCCACATGCCTGGCTTCAGGGTCCAGGATGTCTCTGTTAGCTCTGGGTCCCTGGAAAAGCAACTGAATCTTTCTATACCTCCATATTTAAATCTGCAAAATTGAGATAATCAGACTTTACAAAACCAGTGGGGGACTTACTAATTATAGACTTGTGAAAACCTTAGCATAGAGCCTAACACATAGCGTACATTCAATAAATTGCAATTCTTACTATTAAAAGTACAGATAAAATAGATCTATATCCTAAATCCACACCATGTAACAGCAATTCCAATAGCACATTCACATAATCACAAAAGTGAAAATGCTGTAAACATCATCAGCAGGAACCAAGACCACTACGCCCAGTGTTTATTCTAGTTGACGCATATTTTCCATGTGACCTACCAGTATAATGTCACTTTCTAGCCATACGTAATATTAATAGTCTATGCCCTGGCTGAAAACTAGGAGAGTTTTTGAAAGGATTAGCATTTTAGTCTCTTATTATCTTACAATATCATCCTTTGAATTTGACTCTTCTCTTCCTCTGGAACTAGAGGTTGGAAAGTGAAGGCAAGAACATCTATTATGATGGCATCTCCACACTTTCACTCCCTTTTCTAAGGAAGATTAGAGGTTTTCTTTTCCAATTCGCAGACTAGTACAATCTGATTTGAACAACTGCTTTGGGAGGGCTTGATATACATGGATTTTAATATAGCATATGAGTACCAATAAACTATTAGATCCTGAACCATCATTTAGAAAGAATAAAAGACAGGCCTAAAATATTGGAGTCTGCTAAAAATTCCTTTAGAATTTTCTTCATAGTCAGAGCCTATATTGTGGTTCATCTGCAGTGATTCCTTTCCAACAGGGTAACATCTTTGATGTTTCAGGGAAGAAATGAAAGTTAACTTCCAACCCCTCTGGAAATTACTGTTCTCATTCTTTGGGGTGGGGTTTGCGGGGGGAGGAGAAAAAAAATCTAATCTAAAACCAATCTTTTGAAAGAGAACAATCCTGTCAGGTTGTGCTAAAGTCTATTTGCCACTAAATTTTGAACATATTCTTAAATTTCATTAGGATATAATATATTTTCATTTTTCAATGTTAGGTTAAATATTATATTGAGTAATGCCTTTACCAATTCAGTTACGGATTCTACAGGTTATAATCCTCCTTTGTACGTTTTAGTAACTCCAAACATGATCTATTTCTTCTAGGAATTATTTTCTAATATTCTTCTTTTTCCACTAAAGCAGACCATTTCTTTTCATTGAAGATCCATTTCGAAATGTTCATTAGATGTTGAATGTCTATCAGCATCCACAGTCCCTGTGCTCCTAATTCTTCTTTTTGCCTTTCAACTTTCATTTTTCTCAATGCTAACGCTTTCATATTTTCACTTTCATCTATTCTTTAAGGACTTGAAGGATGACAAAACCACTTTCAGAAAGAGCTGGGTCAGTAATATAAGGCATTTTTTTTATAAGATTCTCTACCATGCATAACAGAGCAAAACAGGAAACAAGAAGAAGCAAACTAGAGTTGTGTGAAATTGCTCATTTATTCTTCTCAAGTAGTTTTCAGCTTTTCATGAAACTGCTGAAAAATTCACAAATTGTATTCCAATGAGATGAATATTTGTTTTCCAAGTATTCATCAAAACTTTAGTCTTCAGGTAAACATTGCATATGCATAAGACATCCTGTTCCCATGTGTGCTGGTGGTACTTGCTTGTTCACAGGCATGAAAATGGAAGCAAGATATTAAATATGCACAGACTGGCTGACTGGATAAGGAGAGAGGCAACTAGTGCTGTGAGTAGTGCTTACACACTAATGTAGGGGTGGGCATGCATTGTTCTCCCTCCTCACTCTTCCAAAGTGAAGAGTTTAAGCTTAAGATTTTTCTAATAGAGAATGTGTTTTGATTTTCTCTTTCTGACTTTATGGCTAATTTTATTGTGGAAACCCACCTTCTATGTCAAAATCCCTTCACTTTTATCATAATAAGGTAAAGAATAGATGGCCCAGCTTCTTTGGCTTTTTCCCAGCATCCTTTGTTTCTATGTATAACATTTTCTTTTGATGATAATGTAATAATTCATTCATTTCCTGCTTCAAATCGTAATTTTCTGAATGAACAACTTTAAATGCCATAGTCCCTTAATGGATCAGTAATATGACAGCAAGTTTTGGTATCTGCTTGTTTGAAATACCACACAAAGGGTACTTTAAAATTGCTTTTCCTTGATGTGCATTTAAATGATATTAAAGCATTCCTTAATTTGGATGCAGTAAATTATCCCATCACATAAGTCTGACAGAGGCATTTGTAAGATAGAAGCCCAAAATAAAATACCATTTCAGGCCCCTATAAGTGGCTGAACTGAGAAGCAAATTTTCCTTTCCTTCCTTCGTTCTTCCCTCTTTCCCTCTCTTCTTTCCTTTTCTCTTTAATTCCTTCCTTTATTTTATCATTTTTCTCTTTCTTTCTATTTATTTCCTAAAAATCTCAAAATGTGTCATAACTGATTTTAAACCTTCACAAAAAAGTGAAGCAGGAAACACACCTGTGCTAACTAGGCAGATGTGGGACAGTAGGAAACGGTGTGCTTGGCCTAAAGGCTTTCAACTTGCAAAATGTTATGTATTACTCTATGTACTGGATTCAGCTGGCCTTAACCAGTCTTTGATGCCATTCCAAAGCTTTGAAACTTCTTTAAAACTCTTTGTCTTGATTTCCTACACCTCCCGTATGCCAATGGATTTATTTATATCTGTGTGTACATCTCATGATTTGCTTATTGAGCCATAACATAATAAGAGGTGACTACACAGTCACACATGTTCACAGTCCTCCCAGAATATATGATACATCTTTGCAGCATGTGTAAAAAGCATTAATTTAGGCTTCTATTTTTAGGATTTTTTGGAGGCAAGAGCGTGTTTTTTTTCATTTCCCATACCTTTTTTTGATTCTTTAGGGACATATATGTCATTTTGTTTCACTATCAGATTTTAGAAATAATTTTTAAATATGAAAGTAAAGTAGTGAGTATGTTTAGTTAATTCTTCCTTTTTTACATTTCTGCCTCTCTATTTCTCAATTTAAACATGTTATTTACTGTACCTTGTTTTAAGACTGGCTAAGGTACATAAATATTGCAGTGAACCTGAAGTACCCAGCTACAGACCAACAGACCTTGGGTGGTAACTATAATCCAGTGGTATGAATCAATATAATAATATAGTCTCTTGTATTATACCATAGAACATTTAGTTCTCCTAAATTAAAAAGTCTAGCCAGAAGTATCACAGAGGGAACCATAACTTTCATGATGTGCTTTATTTCCTAAGTGGGGCCATAGCCAGAATGCTTTTCCAGGAAGTAGGATCAAGTTACAAGTTCAAAGGCTCTTTGTGGACTGCAATGGTAAATTTGCTCATTTGCAATCTTTCATTTTTACCTTTACAATGACTTCAAAATATATAATGAGTATCTGTTATATACCTTTACATTTTAATATATGCTACAGTCACATTGGTGAATAGGACAAAAATCTACCTCCTCAGGAAGTTTAAAATCTAATAGGTGAAAGGAAAATTATGATACATGGAAAATATAAAGTGTTATGAGAGGTACCTGACCAAGCTGCAGGAAATTAGAGTGACTACCCACAATAATGCAATGTCTAGGCTAGGTTTTCATAGGATTAGACGATATCCAGCTGAAGGAAATAATAAGGAAATGAGAGTACTTCAGACTGAGGAGACTTGAAAAAGGACTTAGAAGAAAAGTAACAGTATGGATAAGTGGAAAAGGCAAATAGTACATTTTGATAGGAGGTTATGATGTGAGGATGGTACTATTGAGAGATGAGTGGAGGGGGACAAGTTTGTGAAAGATCATAATTATAGTTATTCATTTTATCCAATTTTTATTGAAGGGCAGATGGTCATTACAGAACTAAGCTTAAAAGATTTTGCAGAGCAAAGGAAACCATAAAAAAAGAGACAACCTACAGAATGGGAGAAAATATTTGCAAATGAAATGACTTACAGGAGATTAATCTCCAAGATATACAATGGGCTCATGAAGCTCAACATCAAACAAACAAATAAACAACCCAATCGAAAAATAGGAAGAGGATCTAAACAAATAGTTTTCCAAAGAAGACATACGAATGGCCAAAGAACACATGAAAAATTGCTCAACATTGCTAATTATTAGAGAAATGCAACTCAAAACCACAGTGAAGTAACACCTCACACTGATCAGAATGAGCATCATCAAAAAGTCTACAAACGATAAATGCTGGAGAGGGTTCGAAGAGAAAGGAAACCTCCTACACTGTTGGTGGGGATGTAAATTGGTACATCCACTGTGGAAAACAGTATGTAGTTTCCTCAGAAAACTAAAAATAGAACTACTTATGATTCATTAATCCCACTCCTGGGCCTCTATCTGGAGAAAACCATAATTTGAAAAGACATATCCACCCCAACGGTCATTGCAGCACTATTTACAATAGCCAAGACAAGTAAATAACCTAAACATCCATTGACAGATGAATGGATAAAGATGATGAAGTACATATATACAATGGAATATTATTCCTCAGACATAAAAAGAATAAAATAACATAATTTGCAGCAACATGGATGGAACTAGAGATTATCACACTAAATGAAGTAAGACTGAGAAAGGCAAACATCATATGATATCATTTATATGTTGAATCAAAAAAATGATACAAATTAACTTATTTATGAAACAGAAAGAGATGCACAGATTTTCAAACAAACTTATGGTTCCTAAGGGAAATATGTCAGCGGGGAGGGATGGGTTGGATGTTTAGGATTGGCATATGCACACTACTGCATATGGAATGGATTTTCAGATGGGACCTGCAGTATAACATAGGAAACTCTACCCAAAATTCTGTGATAACCCATATGGGAAAAGAATCTGAAAAAGAATGGGTATGAGTATATGTACAACTGAATTACTTTGTTGTACAGCAGAAAGTATCACAGCATTGTAGATTAACTATAATAAAACTTAAAATTTCTTAAATTAAAAAGAATTTTAAGTACCAAATGTATATATGTATATCAAATTTATATATTATATTAAATTATATGTGGATTTCCTGAGTCCTAAGGGATGATCAAAGATGAGGAGAGAGTTACAAACCTAAGTGAGACCCTAGAAACATGTTACTGCAAACCCCCACCCCATTTCCACACAGAGACGCATTATGAATATTCTGCTATCACGGTGTTTGTTTCCCCTCTAGTCTATACAGTTTCGACTGCTAGTTCTGTGGAGGGAGCATGAGTTGAAAAATAAAAATATTACTCCCCTGTCTTATCAGCTATGAGGGTAGGCAAGTTGCTCAGGCCCTCTTAATTTTGGTTTCCTTTCATTTGTCAATAAAATACAATTTGGTAATATCACACTGGCCCAATATATGGTGCTATAGAATATAAAATAATATGAATCATGTGAGTCCACAGTGTGTTATTATTATATTATCACAAAGGAATTACTCAGAGAAGCATGGGCTACAGCACAAACGATGACAAAGGTTATGCAGGTTGTGTAAAGAATGATGCTGGAGTGGGTTAACACTCCAGTGTTGTCTCTGTGGAGGCTTGGTTTTGATCCCTGGCTCAGCACAGGGGTTAAGGATCCCGAGTTGCTAGAGCTGTGGTGTAGGTTGCATCTCTGGCTTGGATTTGATCCCTGTCTAGGGAACTTCCATATGCTGTAGGAAGAGGCGAAAAGGAAAAAAAGAAAAAGAAAAAGAAAAATACTGGAGCTGGCCATGAAAACCCTTCACTTGTTTCAGAGTCATTCAGCAGCCATAGCAAATAATAAGAATGTACAAATTTTATATCGTCCACAGATGACTTTGGTGGGGGTGCACAAATGATACTTTGAAGACACAAGGTGAGGAAGGAGAGAGAAAAAATGAAAATACATCCTGAAACATTATTTGTTGCAAAGCAGATGCCAGGAAGTATCAAGCAATGTATGTAAAAATGAGAAATAATGCAACTAGATACATCTCAGTACATTTTACACATGGTATAAGTAACTGCTTATAGATGACATTCTCTGAGAATCTGAGATGTAAGTATTGTTCTGACCATGCTTATCAATGCTCCCAGCTGGGTACAAGGTTCATGTATTCTAGTTTATCTTAGAGGAAATGAGGAACACAGTCGGAAGTGCCATTGTGCTGAAGCCTAATCATATTTGACCACAGACAGACAAAAAAAATTATTTAGCTCTGTTGATAATTTTATATTCTCACTTTGCTGAGGGCTCTTTTGGCTTAGCTAAAATAGTAGCATCCTAGAGTCACAAGCTCTTCTTGGGAGATATCAGATGTGCCCAGATTTCCTTGGTGAGTCAATAACTCCAGAAGTTAAGCTTGGAAAGGCATATGGATAAGAGCTCTGGAAATCATTTGTGACCCTGTTTCCTACCAAGTCTGGTAGTCATTTCTAACCAATACATGTACCTATATTCTCAAGTCTGAGCAGGAAACCCTGATCAGATTCAGAAATTTCATAACTGTATTTGGCAAGGCAAGTATTGCTTTCAGATGTTTCTATGCTATGGTCTATCAATTAAATGCATTTTTCTATTTAATGCAGACTCAACTAATTCAACTTTCTCAGGCTATCAAACAGGAATGAAAAGCCCCATTTCTTTAAGGGGCTAGAAGAAAGCACTAGTTATCATCCTAAATGCCTTTGAGTTAAAGTGATACCTAAACTTTACCAGACTAATGAATTGAGACTATTTCATAGGAGTTTTATTCTACCTCATTTATTTAATTCCATATGCAAAATGTGGTACACTCCTTGGATGCCTGGCAGGAGGATAGGATATGTATACTTTTATTCACAACTCGGACTCACCGTGGACCCATTAATAGCCCTTCTCAGCAAAATGGTACTTTCTGCAAACACTTCACACAGCCTATCAATCTACTCAATTTACATTTATGAGTGTCCTTCATGTGTCCATTCCACAGTGCAGACTTAATGTAAAAGAAGATACAATAAATATTTAAAAGGCTAAATCAAACAAATAAGTTTTTTTTTTCAGTTGAACCTTACAAATCAACAGTAATTTTAAAGTTCTCATGCATAAAAGAATAGATTCCTGAGCTGAAGAGCAGGGTGTAGAAGGACTTGTGATCTATTAGAATCAGACTGCAAGGTGGCAGGTGGAGGTCAGTGATTGTAAATTGTGACAGAAATGCTCCCAGAATCAGAAAATCTTTATGTGACAAGTTTGCCCCGGGTAGGTACAAAAATGAAATTATATGGTTAGTAAAACACACACACACACAATGTGTGTGTGCACACACATGCACAGGCATGCACACACAACTTTACAGTAATCCAAAGGTCAAAAATGTAATTTTAAAGCCAAAAAAAAAAATCACCTCTTTAAGACTACGAGCGTAGATTACATTTTAAACATTTATACTGGAAAACAAATCAGTAACAACCCAATTTTATCTGTACAAAATTCAGGGAAATTTGAAGACAGCCATGCTTGAATATCACACAATTATGCAAACATCAAGCACTTCATAGGTCTGCAGGGACTGCAAAGAATATCTGAGCATCGTCTGCATACATATGACACTGCAAGCCACAGCACTGAATAATGTTATTCACTAAAAATATCTAAATATAAAGCTAAATAGGATTTCAAACAAGCCCCAGGGGAATCAGAAAGTAACCTGGCAAAGCACAAACCATTCCCCAATGGAACAAATTGAAAGGACAATATAGGGATAAAGAAATGATCCAAAGCAACTCATGTTAATTCCAGAAAATTCAAAAACGGAGAGCTCTGTCAAAGAATGATACAGTCAGCATTATTCAAACTAGAAAAATAGCCTTAAATAATTACAAAAAAAGGCATTCAACCAACAAAATGCTCCTGGATCATATATTCTAATATAAGTCAGGGTCAGTAGCTTGCACATTTAAACACAAGATGCTAAAATGATATCATAGCAAAATTTCAAGATATATCTTCTGTCTAATAATTGATGAAAATATCAAAGTGAAGTTAATAAAAAATTAAAAAGAAAAAAAATATGTGTTTAGCATTCTAGATTCTGTTGAATTTGGCCTCTAAATCATGGTACTTTTATTCAAAACCTCATTAAAAAATACTTATATCTGGAATCTATAATCTATACATCATTTGTGTATATTACCGCACAAATGAACCTTTCCACAGAAAAGAAAATCATGGACTTGGAGAATAATCTTTTGGTTGCCAAGGGGGATGAGGAGGGAGTAGGGTGGATTGGGAGCTTGGGGTTAATAGATGCAAACTATTGCCTTTGAAATGGATTAGCAATGAGATCCTGTTGTGTAGCACTGGGAACTACGTCTAGTCACTTATGATGGAACATGATAATGTGAGAAAAAATAATGTATACATGTATGTGTAACTGGGTCACTATGCTGTACCTTTTTAAAATTTTATTCAAGATTTGTTTCTCTCATAACCCTAATTGCTAGGATCTGCATGTCAAAAAAATTGTGCCAAGTGGAGTTAAACAGGTAGAGAAGATTTTACTTGAGACTCTTATAATAAGGTAGAGAGACTGAGCATAAATCCTCTGAAACAAAAGTCAAGAGGATTTTTAAATGCTGGGATGATTCATGATTAGATTATCTATTTTTCTAATTGTCAATTATCTTATCAAGGTTGGGTCCCCTGCCTCTGTCCCATAGAAACTGAAAGGGAAGGGTTCTATCTACCTTGATGATTATATCTCAAAGGGGATGGCTCCCAGGTCTTTGAGAAATAAATTCCCAGGTTGTAAGACTGGCAAGAAGCTAGGGAAAGTTTATATCCTAAAGCTGCAGAGAAAGAATTTCCAACTGCAAGGTCTCTAAGGCCAAGGTTTTAAGAAAAGGAAAAGTCAGAAAGAAATCTGACTAAAGCTTAGTCAGAGAGAAATATTAAGGCCTATTGGTCAGCCATATGCATCTTTTAGAAAGCACCACTCAACTACCACAGAAGCTTCTCTCCTAGACAGATGATAGTTGGAGGTATTTCAAATAGATTCTAATTAACAAAATAAACCTACCAATTTCCATGGAAGAATAAAGCGATGGCCATTACATCACAGAAGAGCAGAAAAGTATGATTATGTACATAAATATACTCAAAATAGTAAAAAAAATCATATTTAATACCATCAACATGACAATGAAAAATGGATGAGCCTCATGTTTCTATCGACATACTGAATAAAAGTAGCTAATATACATATTTTCACATTTTAATGAAGTTATACATCTTCCGTAGTCAATGGATGTAATATTTTATAATTTTAGACTTCTCAACCTTTTGATGTTTAGAAGAGTGAATATAGCTCTGCATAGGCATGATACAAACACGTGTCAATATGAACAAAAGAGACTAATTCCTGACCACAATTCATTGTAAAAGAATACTGTCACAGCAGTGGGCAAGATGAAACCCACCAGATTGATTTTCTTTGCCCTTCGTCACTTATAATAAAATACTTATATCTATATGCTCTGAGAAGTTTGGCCGACAACGTCTCAGTTAACATACCTCAATGCCTCTATCTGATGGTTACAAAATTGAACTTTAAACTACATAATGGAAAGAAGACTTTCATGATAAATAAACCCTGTTGCTGCAGGCAAGCCCAGATCTGTTTTAGCTTCTTCCCTTGAAACTGTGCTTGCCTATAAGCTGCCCACCTGACAGCTAGGCTCTCTTTGGGAAAAGAATCCCTGTTTTGTCCCAGAGGAAGCTCTAGTTTTCAACCACTTTGTTTAATTTCCTCTTGAAAGAAGAGGTAAAACTTCTTGGGAGTTTTTTTTGTTTTTTGTTTTTTTCTAAAATCACTGCAGGCAGTTAACAGTTTGGTTAAAAATAAGTAAGCCAATTTGTTAATATGAAACTTACACTCCTCAGATAGACCACTAAGCACACAGGATAAAAGAGATTGTCTAAGTGGAAGGTTCTCAGGGGAGGCTTGGAGCCAGACCCAGCATGAGGTGCTTTATTTTCTACTGGAAGTCTTCACACTTCTGCAAAATTTTTGGAGGCCACACCTCTGTGGGTAGCTTTGCTTATTCTTTTTTGCATGTAACTGGTCCCTACCGGGAGTACCTCGAGTTGCTCCGAAGCAGATACCCTACAGCTAGCTCAAAGCAGTAACAGACTGCAGAGTGAACTGAATGTGGTGTGACAGATGCCTCCAGGAGGGACAGCCAAGGTAAAAACAAAGGACAGAGAATAACGGAGATGCACTGCACTTGCCTCCGTTAAAGACAGAATCAAAGCTCTTTCTTCCAGAATAAAGGAAAAGCCCATTCAATTCTATTAGTCTTGTTTTTACTAGTGAATCATTTGAAGTAAACCATCTAGCTTTCATCAGTCATAAATGCCTGTCAGTAAAAAGTGAGGATTTATGGACGTTCCCGTCACGGCTCAGTGGTTAACAAACCTGACTAGTAACCATGAGGTTGCGGGTTAGATCCCTGGCCTTGTTCAGTGGGTTAAGGATCCAGCGTTGCCATGAGCTGTGGTGTAGGTTGCAGACACGGCTCAGATCCTGCATTGCTGTGGTTCTGGTGTAGGCTGTCAGCTATAGCTCCCTTTAGACCCCTAGCCTGGGAACCTCCATATGCCGCAGGAGCCGCCCAAGAAATGGGAAAAAGACAAAAAGACAAAAAAGAAAAAAAGTGAGGATTTAGTTTTTAAGTAGTACCTCACTTAACAATGACACAACATTTCTTCTTGTTGCAGCTGAAAGTCTAGTTCAATATCAAGCTCTGATATTCATGTGTGAAGATACATTTATATAGACTATATTTATGCATTCATTTTCCTATTAAGTATATTTATTGACTGACTTATCTTCATCAGGCACTACGGATACTGCAGAGGGTAAGGCAGAAACCCACATACTCCTTTCTATCCAGCCATTAGATTAAAATAACAAAATAATTGTATGAAGGTGATTGTTAAACTCATGATCCTAGGATTAATAAGTGGGTGTTTTGGAGTTCCCATCCTGGCTCAGTGGTAATGAAACTGAGTAGTATCCATGAGGATGTGAGTTTGATCCCTGGCCTCAGTCAATGGATTAAGGATCCAGTATAGCTTTGAGCTGTGATGTAGGTCACAGATGCAGCTTGGATCCTGAGTTGCTGTGGCTGTGCCATAGGCCAGCAGCTGCAGCTCCAATTCAGGCCCTAGCCTGGGTCTCTAAAATATGCAAACAATGCTTACACTTAAGCAAAAAAACAAACAGCCCAATTGAAAAATGGGTAGAAGACTTCAGTAGACATTTCTCCAAAGAAGACCTATGGATGGCCAACAGGCACATGAAAAAAATTGCTTAACATCACTAATTACTAGATAAAGGCAAATGAAAACTATCATGACATACCACCTCACACTGGTCAGAATGGCTACCATTAGTAAGTCCACAAATAGCAAATGCTAGAGGGGGGATTGGAAAAAAGGGAACCCTTCTGCACTGTTGGTGGGAATGTAAATTGGTACAAGGACTATATAAAACAGTATGGAGGTACCTCGGAAAACTAAATATAGAACTATAATTGTTCCCATCCATACACTTCTGGGTACCTATCCAGACAAAACTTTCATTGAAAAAAATACACACACCCCATGTTCATTGCAGCAATGTTCACAATAGCCAAAACATGGAAACAACCTAAATGTCGATTGACAGATGAATGGATTAAGAAGATCTGGTACATATACACAATGGAATACTATTCAGCCATAAAAATGAACAAAATAAAGCAACATGGATGGAACTAGAGATTCTCTTCTAAGTGAAGTAATTCAGAAAGAGAAAGACAAACACCATATGATATCCCTTATATGTGGAATCTAATATACGGCATAAACGAACCTATCAACATGAAAAAAAATAATTAATGGACATGGAGAATAGACATGTGGTTGACAAGAGGGAGGGGAGGGAGTGGATGGACTGGGAGTTTGGGGTTGGTAGATGAAAACCTATTGCATTTGGCATGTACATGCTATGAGATCCTGCTGTGTAGCACAGGGAACTGTATCCAGTCACTCGTGATGGAGCATGATGGAGGATAATGGGAGAAAAAGATATATGTACATGTGTAACTAGGTCACTTTTCTGTACAACAGAAATTTACAGAATATTGTAAATCAACTATAATATTTTTTTAAAAAAAAGAAATTTGTATTTTAGTGCCAAGTCTTCAATTTTTAAAATTTTTTTGGCCAATCTGTATGGGCAAGCAATTAGTGACTCCTACCTCAGCATATCATCAAGATGGAGAGACACTCGTTTTTCTCAGTAGGAGAGTAGACCCTTGTGTGTCTGCCTGTCTGTCTGTTCACATTCATATACATGTTGTTTACAACCATCTAAAATATGTGTATAGAGTAAAAACAACTGATTTCCATATAAGGTTTTTGAAATCATGTATAAATTATAATTATAAAGTTGATAAAACACAGTTTATAATATTTATATGTAGATATTATCATAGCCAATGATAAAAACTAATTAAATTACTATTGCATTTTCTTGAAGTATTTTTAGTATAAGCTATATTTAACCCCAAAAGTAAATTGCCCAGTTTTAAAATATAATAAAAAATGTGCTGTTGCTTATCAATTTCTAATTGAAGATGATTTCACATTCTTCTACTTTGAAAACTGATGAATCAATTTTAAAAGCTCTATGTTTGTATCAAAATCCTCCTACACATTTTTAAATTAAAAACGAAATATCTACATCATTGAATCCGATTTAAAGAATTTTTTTATGTGAAGGAAAACAGAATGAATTGAAAAATATTTATCTCCACCTGTCTATGTTTTATATGCC
Organism: Sus scrofa; assembly: GCF_054392235.1. Lineage (NCBI taxonomy): Eukaryota > Metazoa > Chordata > Mammalia > Artiodactyla > Suidae > Sus > Sus scrofa. The sequence goes on from NC_139393.1 coordinate 32,212,866, forward strand.
CCAACTTAGCACACATTAGTTTGGAAAGCCATAAAAAATGATAGTAATTTTAAATAAATAAATTTGGAATATAACAGAGTGGAGCATAATTTATTTGGGAAAATAGCTATAGCTGTTCCACAAATGAATAGGTAAAGGCTCAGTGTAAAACAGTATTGAGATTTCTAAGTTTATTTATTTATAAATAAATGAATGTATTATTGTTCTGTCCAAGACTCCTGAATTGAATAAGAATATCCTCTGTTGATTTAGTAATCAAAGAAAATGCAGAAGATAAGATGGACAAAGGATTATTTTCTTTAGTTTATGTTTTCACTAAATATTTTCTTTAAAAAGCTAAAACTATTCTACAGTCAGTTAAAGGTAAATGGTTTTAGTGTTTTAAAGTATTTCAACACAATATTTTTTCACCTCAACTTCACAAATCAGATTATTTTTTTACCTTTTTGCCATTTAATACTAGCACTCTAACAAAATAAAACTCCTGGTTATCCTACCAATAATTGAAAGGCATTTATTAAGCACCTACTGAAGACAAAGCATTCAAGAGGTTATATAAAAATAATAGTACAAGTATACACACACACACACACACACACATCAGAACCAATTACATCATGTATAGGATAATTTCACTGAGTGGTAGTAATTATTCTAGTTCATTAGTAGCTATTGTCTTGTATAATAATAAAGTGCTTGTTGTACATCCTTCTGTTTTACTTAATGTTGGAAGACAATAAAGAATTGAAAGAGCTAGTTCCTGTCCTTAAAAATTCAAATCACAGAACACCTTAAAGGGAGTATATAAGAAATCACTTAAGCTAACCCCTCACTGTCCTACAAAGAAATGTATGAGTTTACAGTGCCAAACATAAATGCACATTTAAAAACAAATGCAAAACAACAAATTAAATTATATAATATGATATAATATAAACATGAAATATTCATTAAAATGAAAAGATTCTGAAAGTGGAAATGAAAAAACTAGGGATGTAATTAATTAGGAAAACCTTTGAAAAAATTATTTGAGACAGTCCATGGTATCTTACATGTTCCACGGTAGTTGAGAGCCTACCACACCTATTTGTGATGCCCCAGGTGGTGGCTTTGAAATGGAGTCCAAATAATTGTATACAAGGATCCCATATATATTTTTATTTTCACATAGAATAGGTGAAAATCCCCAAGAAGACAGGGGTCATGCATCAATCCACACAAGGAAATGAATGTAAATACAAGAGATTTTATCAAAAATATAAAGCCAGTTGCACAGCTGATAATGAAAACACTGAGATCAATCAGATAAAGAAAAATAATTTCACAACTAGGGAAATAAACAAACATCTAATGTACATTTTATAAAATATCCAGTCCAAAATACTAATGTTAATTGAAACAATGAAGAATCATTTGTTCTTATATTATGGTAACCATTAAATTCTGTGATATTCAGTCTCTTAAGAGTTTATGTCACTAGTAGTCATTCAGTGAAATGCAAATCTGGAGAATTTCTATGAAAATCAATTAAATATTTTTGTCAAAAAATTTAAAAATATACCTTAGCAAGTCTCCTTCTTTGAAATTATTTTTTGAAGGCATCATTCAAATCTTTAGGAATAAAGATAACACTGTGACTTTACTTGCATCAGTGAAAATTTTGATACAATATAAATTGGAAAACTAAAATATTATGACAACAGTAAAATATTATGCACCCTTTAATACTGTGTTTACGCATTCTTAAATGTGTATACTTACTGTCTCTACCTAGGGATTATAAATGATTATTTTCCTTCCTCCTTATATTTCTATACCTTACAAAATCCCTTATTTGAATGTGTCCCTTATAGGAAGGAAAGAGTTTTCTAACTTATGTAGGCAAAATATTTGTTAAGTGAAATGAAGTGAAGTATTAATAGGGCCGTGTAAGAAGGGATGACAAAATGTGGCAAGGTATATCCAGGTCAAATTTAAGTCCCATTGTAACAATGAACAGAGAAGATGCCAGCATGTGGGGCTACAGTAGTAAGGAATTACTGGCCTCAGTTACTATGTTTCATAATGACTGAGATCCTAAAAAGAAGTCATGGAGTTAATGGAAAATACGATTGCATCACTCTCAATGTCCTACCTAAAATTTCAGGGGAAACATTTACCTGCATTTACTTTCAGAACTATGAGCTCATCATAACACTTGAGATTAGCTTGCACACATTTTCTGAGATTCTATGTTTGAAAAAAATGGATGTGTGTGAGCAATGGGATATTCATCACTTATTATTCAGATATTTCAACAATTTAAGCTCTTGCTCCTATAGGGCCTAAGCTTCTTAGATGTATATTAATAGTTTCTGGTATCTGTTTGAAAGACATTTTAACAATTTACTATACTAGATATTTTCTATATTAATATTTTATCTTATAAAGCTAAATATAGCTTGGCTGATAGCTAAAATTGTAGTCGCAATTATTCAAAAATTTCACTTATACTTTTTATTCACAAACTCTATCTTTGAGGGTATAGAGCACTTCTAAACAAATTTCTTGCCTTTTAGAATAAGTTTTCTCTCTCAAAGCCATCAACCAATCATGAGAACATCAGCAGTTCAACACTTTAGTTTCCAGAAATAGTCAAGAACATTTTAAAAGATGTATTGACCTGTGTCACATACATTAAGAATATCTGCCATTTCTCTAAACATGTGGAAACTGTGTTCATTCACTTATAGAATTTCTTTTTAACCTCCTCAAATTAAGTTGACATTAACAGTTAATGGTAATGTTGTCACCAAAATGTCAAAGATCAACCAAACATCCTTATATCTGCTCTACAAGAGAGATGTTAACCTGGAAAAATATTGAAATTCCAGCCAGCAAGTGCTTTAGAATATACTTTTCCCAATTTTGTCTCAAGAAATAAAAAGCCAAGTAAATTAGAAATAAATGGTGTTTTCCTTTTCTTCCCCGAAAGGAATATGAATATTATTTGACTCAAATATTTGAATATCCCAAGGCCAAAGCCCCACTTTATGGCCAATTAAAAGAGTAACTAAGTCACCATCACCTTTCTTTATCTTCCTCCCTAAACCTAATAAAAATATAGCCATTATGCCTATGCTGTTACTTCACTGCTATCACTTTCTTTATAGTCATATTTCATCTGTACTATATTATGACTTCATTTGCCAGTTTGTCTTAATCTCAAATAAAATTAAATATTAAACGTTCCTAAAATGCATTTTCTTTATAATTACCTTGATCATTAATGTAGTCTTTATATATTCAACCAATAATTTATTTTATAAATAATTCAATTCTGCAAAATGGTTGTGTGAGGAGGAAAAGAATGTAAAAATGAATGAGGCAAGGTCCCTTCTTTGACAAACTCATAATGGGAAGAGGAAGATTACAGTGTAATAAGTTCCATAAAAAGGATATTCACAGGATGCTCTGGGAGACGTAACCTGAGGACATCAAGAGTATTTCCCTAGAGGAGGGAGAGCATCAGCTTGCCTCAGAAGATGAATGGGGATTTTCTAAAAGGAGAGAAGAGGAAAGTGGAGGAGATATATAGCAAAGTGAGGACCTTAAAATATACTATGTTGGAAAAATGCTAAATTCTGAGTATGGTTGGAACTTGTGTTAATTGACACGACTGCCCTTATGTAAGAGCTGTTACTGTTTTTCTTTTCTGAAAGTGAAAGCTTCTTAGTCTTATTAGGGCCTCCTCAAACTACTTCAGGAGAAATTTCTCCCTTCATTCACTGCCTTTCAGCCACAGATTTCTTCGAAAATATTCAAATTCACTAAAAACCTTTTCTCCCGTGGGATGTTGAATTTCCTGTTCCTCTTGATTGGAACCCTATTCTTCTGGTTCTTCACAAGCTTGGCTTCCTCTCATCAAGGAATCTCAATTTACATCTCCCTGAAGTAACAACCACATTATTCTTTCTCACATAACCATATTTTATTTCCATCATAGCAACCATCACTTTCTGAAGTTATCATATCTATTTCTTGTTTGCCTATCATTTGTCAATTGCTAGAAGGATATAAAATTTGTGAAGTTAAGAAAATAGTCTACTGGAGTTCCCTTCATGGCTCAGTGGTTAACAAACCCGACTAGGATACATGAGGACTCGAGTTCGATCCCTGGGCTTGCTCAGTGGGTTAAGGATCCAGCATTGTCATGAGCTGTGGTGTAGGTTGCAGATGTGGCTCAGATCCCATGTTGCTGTGGCTGTGGCATAGGTTGGCAGCTTTGGCTCTGATTCAACCCCTAACCTGGGAACTTCCATGTGCCCTGAGTGCAGTTGTAAAAAAAAAAAAAAGAAAAAAAGAAAATAGTCTATGATTCAACTCTAAAACTATCACATATAAAGCAGAGGCAGGCACATAGTAGGCATTGTACAAATATACTTAAGAGATTGAAATGAAAGATCCAAAGAGAAAAGCAGATGGAATGTATAAAGAAAGAAAAATCAAGGAAATAATGAGTGCATTTAATATGCCAGCGACAATGTTTCATTATCCCCCCCATGGCTTTTTACGATTGGACTTCATCAAGTACATGGTCAAAGAGAATGGAAGGACTTTGCAGAGAAAGAAATGGGAGTCTTATGTTTTGCAAATGCAGTTAAAAGAGCCAGTAAAATATGTGTATTAATATTTATTTCCACTTATAGTCAATGGTGAGTAATCCCAGTGATATTGAGTTTATACCAACCTTACTTATACCACTGAATATTTGTGAGATTCAAATGAGAACTGGATGTAAGAGTATCATAAAATGTAAGAGATTGTATTTTCTTGCCTTCTAATAGTAAAGAAAATAAAATATAGATTCTTCCAGGGTAGAAAGAAAAACAATTTAAGACACCAATTAAATAGGCTACTACTGGTATATTTTCCATTACCATCTGGTTCTTCTCAGTCTATGAATTTAGTCATGAAAACAATAAGTAACTGAATTATAAGAAATAGAGCTTTTGTTGATCTTCAGAAAAATGATTGTGTCATGATGAAAACATGGTTCTTTTTTAAATGTCACACATAATTGTGCATAGCCAGAGTAAATGAACTAATAAATGGGCTGGCATTAGTAATTATACTGACATGCATGCAATATCAAGTATTGACTAATAAAATGATTGATAGCTTTCAGATAATTAAATTTAAAATTATGAAAGAACTTTAAACATGACTCGTAGCTTTTATAATGTTTAATTGAATACATGCTAGATGTAGCCATAATTTGTTTCATCAATAAAACTTTGAATAAATGTGCAAAGTAATACAATTTCAACAAGAATATTGGTATCATAGGACTTTAAATGTCATTTTTTTAGAATAATGGTTTATTTTTTTGTGGATAATCTTACCATTTGCATATGATTTCATACTTCCATTAATCCACAAAATTAATTAAGTTTTTAATCATATTGGATATTTACTTTCTGGAGCTGTATCAATAAGAATTTTGAAACAAATAAAAAAAAATCTGGAAAATGTTTTTAAGGTAAAATAAGAAAGAAGAAACTGTCACAACCAAGAGGAGCCTAAGGAGACATCAATATGAAATATAATGCAATACTTTTTTGGGGATTTTGGAACTGATAAAGGACATCAGGGAAAAAACTGAAGAAATAGGAAAAGCTATGGCCTTTTGTTAATATTAATGTATCAATATTGCCTCCTTAATTGTGGAAAATGCACCATACTAACTACTGTAAAATGTTAATAATGGTGGAACCTTGGTGCAGGGCACACATGACCTCTGTATTATCTTCAAAATATTTTTTTAAATCTAAAACTATTCTAAAATGAAAAGTGTATTTAAAATACATTCTGCTTGAGTGTATTTTTTTTTCATTTTTTGCAAATGCAATATTTGGTTTTGGCTTGTGGTTGCCCTGTTTTTAAGTATGCTAACCCCTTCCCATAATTGTGTGTTTTAGCCTGATGGTCCTGTAAGTTCAAACACTTCATTACTATATTAAAATTAAGAAGAGAAACATAGAACAAAGGGTGGGGAAAAAATGTAATTGTAATGTATACATGTAAGGATAACTTGATCCTCTTGCTGTACAGTGGGAAAATTAAAAAAATAAAATAAAATATATTCATAGATTTAAAAGTCATACTATGCTGTTTGCTCATTAAAAATTAAAAAAAAATTGGTGATTTGGAGATCCCGCTATGGCAAAATGGGATCAGAGACATCTTTGCAGTGTCAGGACTCAGGTTCAAGCCCCTAGCCAGTGTGTCAAAGAATCTGGCACTGCTATGGCAAGACCATAACTGCAGCTTGGATGAGATCCCTGGCCTGATGGGGTGGCCAAAAAAGAAAAAAAAAAATTGATGAGTGCTAAATTGGCAAATTCTTTCTATTAATATTAATAGAATTTTTCTTTGCAAGAACATTAGAATTCTTTTGCCAGTGAGTAGCAGGTGAATATATAAGAATTTTGAAATCTAATGTCAAATTTTTAATCTCAGAGAGCTACCAATAATGAAACATGCATGTTCACATATAATACATAAAATATATTTCTTGTATATTAAATATATGAGGGTCCTCTATTGTCCCTGTTGGGTTATATATTGTATGATTTTCAAAAACCCTGGCTTTAACTGATTAGATGTGGTGTGGAAACCCGATCAAGGAAAATCCATCTAAATTCTGGCCAGCAACTAGGGTTGTGACCTGGTTCAACAATATATGCAAAGCCAAACCAGGTCTCCCTTCACAGAAATAATTGACTATGAAATACAGATACAGTTTGCATTTCCAGTAGTGGCAAAAATATTGCACATCAAGTTGTCAGGGGTGAAGAACCTGGGGTAATCATTATGGGATATGCATGAGAAGAGCAATCAAGAAAAGCTAAAATCAAAAAAAAAAAAAAAAAAAAAGGGAAGAAAACAGAGGAAACATACTGGACATCCATTCAGCTCATATATAGACAATTATACCTAAGACACTGAGAGCCAGAAAAAACCTGGATTAGTGGAGAATAGATATTGCTAAATGTTACCACAGAATTCTCATCATTGTACATATTACTTCTCTTGCTGTTAATTCAATTGTCTCTCATTTTTCTCTTGACATTCTTTCTTTTGACAAATCTCTAAAGTTCATGAGGTCAGTAATGTTTTGTCTACCATTGCATTTTCAGAACCTAAAACAGTAACTGGTACAAAGGTTGATGAAAAAAAATATTGAAAGAAGAAAGAAAAGGTAAAAAGACATTTATTCATTTCGAAAACCACACCAAGAAGAGGAAAAGCCAAAAAAGTAATAATAAAAGTCAGAAAACAGTGGAATAGTAACTTCAACAGGAGGAGAAAAAATGGATATAATTTTATCATATGCATTATGAAATCATATTTCAAAAATGAGAATGAAATACACTTTTAGTCAAAATAGAGTCTGTAACACTTGGAAATTATATGAAGAAACTCCAAAACGATGTATTTCAGGAATAAGAAATTTTCTCTAAAGTAAAATCTAAGATGTAAGAAAGAATACCTAGGAACACAAGTGATGTACATATAGATAAATCTAGGACAATATTAGGGTTTTTCTAAGTTGGGAGATTTTAAACAAGTTAAATAAATATGAGAAAATGGCATATAACAAGAAAAGAATTAAATTATTCCACCGTCTTTGAACTTTCTCAGAGAAACGTAAAAATGTTTAGTCCTTGATAAGTCTCTATGCTTGTTAACATTTGAAAGATTTGCAATAACAAAGAGAAAAATAGACACAAAATGTTTATTAGATATTAATCTAAACACAATAAATATGAACGTATTAATAAAACAGCAAAATGCCCCAATTGCAAAAATTATAGCTATGTACCATTTATAAGAGACTCACTAGAACAGTAAAGATACTGCTGGAGTAAAAGCAAATGAAATACCACTTGCAGCAAAAAATGTTAGTAAGGAATACTCTAAATATATTCTTTCAGTTTTTCTTAGTAACTGAACACTGATTTTCTTCAGAATGACAATTTGTCAAACCAAAAACTGCATTTTCCCTGCTCCCTTGAAGTAGGTGTAGCCAATGAAGCATAAACTGTGGCTTCAAGGAAATCTCTTTAATACAGATTCACTCGGTTGGAAGGAAGACCCATTTTGCACCTCCTCTCATTTTCCCTCCCCGCTGCCTGGAATGTGGATATGAGGTGAAAGTGAAAATTAAAGCATCATGATAAAGATGACATCAGAGAAAGAGATAGGGGACATTGTTTCATGGTGACTAAGGAATTGCCATTTCAGCCTTGGGCTCCCTGCTTCCAGATTTCATTAATGTAGGAGGAAAAAAAGCAACCTTCCAGTTCACTTTGGGTCTTCAGTTACCTACAACTGTACTAAGTCTTCACTGACATATTACAGAAACAAAAATAAAAAATGCTGATGTGACATATTACAGAAACAAAAATAAAAAATGCTGATGTGACATATTACAGAAACAATAATAAAAAATGCTGATGTGATTATTCTGACTCTCCACCGAAGCAAAGTCAATCACCCCCAAAAGAGTGACTTAAAACATTAGGTTTTCAGATTTTGTGGATCAGTAATCCAAACCGTGCACAGGGACAGCCTATTTCTTATTCCCAACATCTGGGGCCCTAACTAGAAAGTTTTAAAGTCTAAGGATAATCCAATGGCAAGGAGTAAGAATCATCTGGAATAGTCTTTACTCCCATGACTTGCTGCTCTTCATGCAATGTCACCTTAGACTTCACCCCCTTGTGGTTGCCTCATATCCCTCAGTTAAAGCTTCCTTATAGCATGGCAGATGAGAAATATCATTGCCTTTTATAAACTAGTCTGGAAAGATACATAGGATAACTTTCTCCTTAATCTCAAGTTTCCCAGATTCAAGATAAGATAACAAAGACACATTTTCAATGGAAGGAGTATCAAAGTTGCATTGTAAGAGTAGCATATGGGATGGAAAATGGTGTTGCAGTCATCTGTTCAAAATACATGCCACACAGAGGAAACAGATTAGCAGAATTATGATGCAGTCATGAAATATTTGATTTATTATAAAGACACAAAAATTCAACTCTCTTTAGGAGTTCCCTTCATGGCTCAGTGGTAAATGAACCCAACTAGTATCCATGAGGACATGGGTTTGATCCCTCGCCTTGCTCATCAGGTTAAGATCCTGCACTGCTGTGAGCTGTGGTGTAGGTGGAAGATGTGGCTTGGCTCTGGTGTTGTTGTGGCTGTGATGTAGGCCAGCAGCTACACCTCCAGTTTGACCCCTTACCTGAGAATCTCCATATGCTGCAGTGCCGCCCTAAAATGACAAAACAAACAAACCAAAAACTATCTTTAAATCAAATAATGTATCTTTAACAATAATGAAGAAATACTGACCAAAAAATAAAAATGGAAAATTGGCAAAGCCACCTTTGAAAACATCTCTTAGTAAACTGTAGATCAGATAGGAAAATATCAGTAACAATAATAGAGATTTGAGTAACACAATTAACAAGCTTGAAAAAATATATAGATACATAGGATATTGCACAAAATTGGAAATGAACATTCTTCTGAAATATTTAAAATATTGAACACACATTAGGCCAGAAAGCAAAATTTAAATGAATCTGTCTAATATAGATCTTGTTCTTACCTCACAAAGTAATTCTGCCTGAAAAAAACAACCAAACAAATGAAAAGAGAATTTTAAAAAGTCAACAAGTTGTAAGTTAAAAATACAATTCAAAAGAATTCATGGGTTGGAGTTCCTGTCATGGCACAGTGGTTAACGAATCTGACTAGGAACCATGAGGTTGCGGGTTCGGTCCCTGGCCTTGCTCAGCAGGTTAAGGATCCGGGTTTGCCATGAGCTGCGGTGTAGGTTGCAGACATGGCTCGGATCCTGCATTGCTGTGGCTCTGGTGTAGGCCAGCGGGTCCGATTCGACCCCTAGCCTGGGAACCTCCATATGCTTCGGGAACAGGCCTAGAAAAGGCAAAAAGACAAAAAAAAAAAAAAAAAAAAAAAAAAAAAAAAAAAAAAAAAAAAAAAAAATTCATGGGTTAAGAAAAACATGCTGAGAAGATTTTTAAAAATAAAACTGAAAATTAAAAAAAAAAAAGCTATGTAATAATTTTGGATACAGCTAATAAAAGGTGTTATACTTAAAACACTATGGTAATTAAAAGAAAGACTATAGATCAAGGAGGTAATTCATCTAACAGATGTTAGATAAAGGACAACAAAATAAAAATGCAGAAAGTAAATCATCATGAGAGGAGAAGCAATTAATAAATAATTAGGAAAAAATAACATAGTAGAACAAATTTAACAAACCACTTGGGTTGTAAATATTCTAATTAAATTGTCAAATCTGTGCCATGATTAATAAAAAATTAATTAAATTTCAAAAGAATATGTGTCTTTGTGAGAGAGACAGAGAGGAAGGGAGGAAGGGAGAGATGAAAGCAGGGGCAGAGAGAAAGAAAGGATGAAAAATATCTCTATGTATAGATGTAGCAGAAATTGAACAGTAAATAGATTATTTCAATTTTTGTAAAAAAATTTAGCAAACGTCAAACAAAATTAAACTATTTTTATAAAATATATGTAATATATCAAGTAGAAATATAAAATCTGAATAATTTTATAACCATTAAAAATTAAAGTAGTTGATAAAAATAATTCCATACAAATCACCAGGCTCAGATATGAAATATTATTAGAAAACACTAAATAATACCTAAATGACAATATAACATTTCTTCTCAAATATGTATAAATTCTAAAATTCAATGAATTTCTTCATTTCTTTAATTTTTTTTTATTTTTTGCTTTTTAAGGCTGGCACCCTAAAAGTATTCCCAGGAGGTGCCCAGGCTAAGAGTCAGATTAGAGCCACAGTTGCCAGCCTACACCACAGCCACCACAATGCAGGGTCCAAGCCACCTCTATGACCTACACAATAGCTCACGGCAATGCTGGATCCTTAATCCACTGAGCGAGGCCAGGGATCAAACCTACATCCTTGTGGATCCTAGTTGGGATCATTAACTGCTGAGTCACAAACAGAAATCCCTCAGTGAATTTCTTATCAAATACCAAATATTTATATTTGTTTTGGGAGGTCTTGGGGGAGAGCTTGTCATAATTTTAAGTATTAATAAAAGAAGAAAAGAACTGTGCATAGCCAGAACCTCATGAAAAAGAGAAATACATTGGATAAACATGCATTAATAGTAAGATACACATGAGTCAGGGTAATAAAGTCAAAGTGGCATTGGACACAAAAAAGATAAATAAACAATGGAGCAGACAAAATACTACACTGCAGATTACTATCAAAGTACATGCTATCCAACTGGTGTTGGAAAAACTGGTTATCCACACAAGAAGAAATTGAATACCTACCTCATGCCATTCTCAAAATTTAATTTCCAAAGATAGTATAGATGAAACTCTATCATCATAGAATATCAAAAAAATTTCTGAGACACAAAAGTACAAATAACAGAGAAAAATATTGCTAAATTCTAACAAGTTAAATTGAAAGTTCAATAGATAAAAAATGTAATCAAGGGACACTGAAAAGAAAAGCCACAAAAACGTTCATACTTTCCAAGATCTATAAAAAGGCCTTTTGTTTCTTGCTTTTTAGGGCCCCCCCCCTGCAATATATGGAGGTTCCCAGGCTAGGGGTCAAATCGGAGCTATAGCTGCCAGCCTACACCACCAGCACAGCAACACAGGATCCAAGCCACCTCTGTGACCTCACCACAGCTTATGGCAATGCCAGATCCTTAACCCACTGAGCAAGGACAGGGATAGAACCTACAACTTCATGGTTCCTGGTCAGGTTGGCTTCTGCTGCTCCACAACAGGAACTCCTAAAAAGGACTCATATTAAGAATAGATAAAGAACTCCTATAATAATATGACAATGATAAATAACAATAGAAATAGAGGCATTAAGTCTTGAAATAGTTCTTGGAAAAAAATAAGTAGCCTTCAAATGTTTGAAAATATGATCAACCTCATTTGTGAACAGGAAAATGAAAAATAAAAGTATGGTAAGATATAATCACAACCCAATGTAGGCAAAAAAATCAAAAAAGCCTCCCCAGGTTTAGCAAGGATGCAGAACCCAGGAAATTGCATCCAGAAATTTTCATATTCTGCTGGCAGATATATACATGCATAAGATGTCCTTTGAAAACAATTGAATATTACAATTAATGAAGTGAAACACCTGAATATTCTATGAACCAGCAATTCCACTCATGTGTGTACCAAGAAATATGTACAGGAATTTTTATAATAGCATTGTTTAAAATAGAAAAAAAAGAAGGGAAAATGGAAGGAAGGAAGAAAGGAGAAAGAAATAAGAAAGATCAGAAGGAAGAAGAAAGAAAGAAAAAGAAAAAAATGTAATAATCTCAAATTCCATCAACAGTAAAATGGATCAATAAAAATTACAGCATGCTATATGCAATGACTATTATGAGCTACAATCACACACTTTAATATGACTAAATTCCGTAAGCCAAAAATGGTTTGAAAAAGCAAGTTACAGCCCAGCTTGATTTACATCTAGTTCAAAAACATGTACGACTAAACAGTATGTTGTTTAGGAATAGGTACGTATGTGGTAAAACTATAAAGAAAATTGGGGAAATAATAAATACAGCTCCCATGCCAGAGGCTGCCTGTGTGCAAGAGTGGCAGGGAATACAGTGGGGAAGGAAAACACAGAGGCTTCAAAGTCATCAGTAGTGGATATGTTGATACCCAATTGTTTTTATTATTCTTTATGCCTTATATTTTATATCCATCAAGTATTTTATTATAACAGTTGTATTTACCTCAAGGTCTTAATAATTGCATTAAAGTAATAGCCTACAAAATGACACAATAAATACAAACCCACCTGCTTCCTGGCTTACACTACATTACTCAGCTACTTGGTGGGTTTTCAAATAGTATAGAGCAAATAATGGTTGAAGTTAAAGCAACCATGTGATTTTCTGTGTGTTTTTGATAACTTTACATTCTTCTAAATTGAAAAATACATATGGAAATTAAACATGGTTTTTATTTATGAAGTAATACAAAGTAATTTCCTTTTCCTCATTTGTGTTAACCTATTTTTTTGTATCTAGAGAATGGAGACAAATATGAATGATAGCGTGAATGATAGAAATACTGGAAAGATAAAAATAAATCAGACAATACAGTAGGTCTAACTATATTTGCATTCTAGCCATTGAGGAAGTGAAGATGAGTACCTTAGGACAGTCTATCAGCTAAGCAAGTTGGAACTGATGGGTGACTGATGGGGCTGACATAACCAGGTCAGAGTACTCTGCTAGGCTCGTCCAAGCCATAACAAGGAATTAACAGAGACAGAGCCATGTGCCTCTCTACAATGTGGGTGGGGGTAAGAGAAATAGCCCATAGCAAGTAGGGTGTGGTGGAATCCTTTTATCCTATTGCAACCTGGTAAGCTAAAAATGGTAACCCAAGTCTTTTTCTATTGAAAATATCCAGAACTCAAATTAAACTGGAAAATAAATAATTCCTGTCCTCCATTAAAACTTCAAAAGATTGAAAGCTATGAATACTGGCAATGATATTGATCTCTTAATATGATTACTGAAAATAGAGTTTAGGGCAGAGTTCACCAACTTATGTGTTTTAAGTATTAGTACTATGAGACAATATTCTAAGTATGTAAGATTTTCAAGGCCACATAAGAACACCCAAGGGAACTTTGCAAAATAACTTTATATATTAATTTCTGTGGTAAAGAAGCCTACTTACCTAATTTAAACCAGCATGTGCTAAATTAACTTGGACATGTTTTTTTTTCTTTTTTTTTTCCCTCTACAATGTTAGCATGTTCTATAAATGGTGTTTTACCTAATCTACTCAAGTAACAGTTGACTTATAGTAAGAGGTTTGTAAAAGATTCTAGGCATACAATAGTATGTGCAAGTCTAATTGTTGGAATTTGACTTCCAGATCTATAATTTTAAAAAGAATAAGAGATGGGAGTTCCCCTTCGTGGCTCAGTGGTTACCAAATCTGACTAGGAATCATGAGGTTGCGGGTTCGATCCCTGGCCTTGCTCAGTGGGTTAAGGATCGGCATTGCCATGAGCTGTGCTGTAGGTCACAGACGCGGCTCAGATCCTGCATTGCTGTGACTCTGGAGTAAGCCGGCATCTGCAGCTCTGGTTTGACCCCTAGCCTGGGAACCTCCATATGCTGCAAGAGCAGCCCAAGAAATGGCAAAAAAAAAAAAAAAAAGAGTAAGAGATGGGGTTCCCATTGTGGCTCAGTGGCAATGAACCCGACCAGTACCCATGAGGATTCAGGTTTGATCCCTGGCCTCGATCAGTGGGTACAGTGGGTAAAGGATCCGGTGTTGCTGTGAGCTGTAATGTAGGTCACAGACATGGCTTGAATCCCATATTGATGTGGCTGTGGTGTAGGCTGGCAGGTGTAGCTCTGATTTAACCCCTAGCCTGGGAACTTCCACATGCCATGGGTGCAGCCCTAAAAAGCAAAAAATTTAAAATAAGAATAAAAATAAAAGATGATGAAAGGGACAAAGTTCATTGAGAGTTTGCAGTGCTAATTTTCTAAAAAAAAAAAGTTAAAAAATTTTGAATCCAAATATGAAAGTATACACACCCACATACACATATATTCCATTTCAATATTTTTTGAAATGAGGTTGGATATTGTGTGGAAAAAATATATACGTATTTATTACTAAGCACAGAACACATAAATACTAATGAAAATTAAGTGGTCTCTGTCATCATTAACAGTGTTCTGCTATAGTGAAGAAAATAAATTCAAACACAAAATTTAAAGACTAAAATTTAATACATATATTAAAACCCTGCCATGATGTAATAAGTTCAGTAAAAATAGAGTTAAATAAATTCACCACCCCAGTAGAAGGTAAGAAATTTTCAGCTTTCTCCCCATGTAAAGGAGCAAGAAAAGAGCAGGCCAGAGAACTGGAACAAATAGTGGTTTCAATACATCTGAATTTAGGGTTGTATGGCCTTTTTTCTGTACTATGTATGAAACTAACAACCATGGGGCTTACACAGGGAATAGAAGAATCAAGGACCACTTTAAGTACACCTATTAGGAAACCCTGGCTGTAAAGGAGACATTTTTCTGAGACATGAAAGAAGAGAAAAATTTAGTCATGTGTTGGTAGTGATAGAATGTTGGCAAGGAGCATTCCGGCAGAGAAAAACATTCAATGGTGGACAAAGGCCAGTATGTTCAAGAAGGTGAAAGGAGCACCAAGAGGTCTGCAGAACCATGAGTTTAAAGAATCAGAAGTGCAGGAGTTCCCGTAGTGGCGCAGTGGTTAATGAATCCGACTAGGAACCATGAGGTTGCGGGTTCGGTCCCTGCCCTTGCTCAGTGGGTTAACAATCCGGCGTTGCTGTGAGCTGTGGTGTAGGTTGCAGATGTGGCTTGGATCCCGTGTTGCTGTGGCTCTGGCGTAGGCGGGTGGCTACAGCTCCGATTCGACCCCTAGCCTGGGAACCTCCATATGCCACAGGAGTGGCCCAAGAAATAGCAAAAAGACAAAAAAAAAAAAAAATATATATATATATATATATATATATATATATATAAAAGTGCAGACATGCAGTCATAGAAGAATACAGAAAGATGTTCAGAATATATTCCTTTTTTTTTTTTTTTTTTTTTTTTTTTTTTTTTTTTTTTTTTTTTCCTTTCTAGGGCCATACCCGCAGCATATGGAAGTTCTGGGCTAGGGGTTGAATTGAAGGTGCAGCTGCTAGGCCTAAGCCACAGCCACAGCAATGTGAGTTCTGATACACATTTATAATCTACACTCTGGCTTGTGGCAATGCTAGATCCTTAACCCACTGAGAAGGGCCAGAGATTGAACCTGCATCCTCATGGATACTAGTTGGGCTCTTAACCCACTGAGCCATGATGGAAACTTCTCAGACTGTATTCAAAGTACAGTGGGAAATTCTTGAAAGATTTTAGGCAATCAAGTAACATAATGTAAAGTACGTTTTTGAAACAAATAGAAGCATGGATGGATAATGGTGACTATAGAGTCAAAGATACTATTCCATAGGCTGTTGCCGGAATCCAGGTAAAAACAGGTTGCCGGCCTTGATTGGGGGGTCATCCATTGACAGTGAAAGAAGAGGTGTTTTAAGGAAGAGTAGAACTGTAAGAATAAGAAGGATGAAATCGTCTGGAAAGCAAGCTTACTAGAAAATTGAAGTAAGGAAATACCAAGAACAGCGATTTCATTGGAACAGAGTAGCTGAGTGTTGTGGTGGTTTCCATCAAATTTGGCTGCTGAGGTGAAGTCACTGAGGTTGAAATATCAGAGTTCATCCAGGATTACAATATGCTAGTACTTTTAAGAGGAAAAAAAGAAAAAGATAAGAAATAAATTTGAGAGTATTTATTTATTTATTTATTTATTTTATTACTCAAATGAATTTATCACATCTGTAGTTGTATAATGATCATAACAATCTGATTTCACAGGATTTCCATCCCACAGCCCAGGCACATCCCCCCCACCCCCCGTACTGTCTCCTCCAGAGACCATAAGTTTTTCAACGTCTGTGAGTCAGCATCTGCTCTGCAAAGAAGTTCAGTCCGTCCTTTATTCAGATTCCACATGTCAATGAAAGCATTTGATGTTGGTGTCTCATTGTATGGCTGACTTCACTTAGCATGATAAGTTCTAGGTCCACCCATGTTGCTAAAAATGCCACTATTTCATTCATTTTAATGGCTGAGTAATATTCCATTGTGTATGTGTACCACCTCTTCTTGATCTACTCCTCTGTTGATGGACATTTAGGTTGTTTCCATGTCTTGGCTATTGCAAATAGTGCTGCAATGAACATCGGAGTACATTTTTCTTTTCGAGTCGTGGTTTTCTCTGAATAGATGCCCAGGAAAGGGATTGCTGGATCAAATGGGAGTTCTATTTTTAGTTTTCTAAGAATACTTCATACTGTTTTCCACAGTGGTTGCAGCAATTTACAATTCCACCAGCAGGGTAATAGTGTTCCCTTTTCTCCACACCCTCTCCAGCACTTATTGTTTGTAGACTTTTTGATGATGGCCATTCTGATTGGTGTAAGGTGATACCTCATAGTGGTTTTGATTTGCATTTCTCTAATAATGAGTGATGTTGAGCATCTTTTCATGTGTTTTTTGGCCATCTGTATGTCTTCTTTGGAGAACTGTCTGTTTAGATCTTCTGCCCATTTTTTGATGGGGTTGTTTTGTTTTTTTGGTATGGAGCTGCAGAAGGTGTTTATAAATTTTGGAGATTAATCCCTTGTCAGTTGATTCATTTGCAAAGATGTTCTCCCATTCTGTGGGTTGACTTTTCATTTTGTTTAGGGTTTCCTTTGCTAAGAGAATAACTGAAGCAACACATCTCAGAATCTAGGTGGGCATAAAGGAAGAGAAACCAGAGGCAACAATAGAGAAAAATGGCACTAATGAAAAAGGAAGGAATATTCTATGCCCTCACATCCAGAGATCCCTGAAGCTATGAAAGAAGAAAAGATTCTCTGTTTGAGAGAGTTTCAAGGGAACAGTGACTTCCAATTTTACTTAAGGCAAAAATTGTGGAAGGATGCATCCAAGAAAAATATGAGTATGTATGTAACGATATATATAAGTCATGGAGCTAGTGTTCCAGAGGTGGGAGATGAGTGGCGGTTGGATCTGTTTCAGGGATGCATAGCACAGTGTGAGAATGATTATCACTCTACAAGGGGATGGCCAAGTAGGGAGGATCAGAATAATTATTATAATCACCAAGATAAGTGTGGACGTGTGGACCTACTGCTGTGTTTGCAAATGCTCATGCCTGTTTCTGAGACGGCGTCTCTCTGCTGTTTATTCCTGCTCATGGGGTATTGCCAGCTCTCTCAGAGAGCTCTGTGTGATAACAGTTTTAAGCAGCAGTTCCCTGTGGCTAGGCGAGGTCCTAGTTGGCTTACTTGAGGCTCCCTAACAGCTGTTCATAGAGGTTTAGAAGAGCAAGTTTTTGAGGCTTCTCAAAGTTCTGACCCTCAAGGTTAAAATTCTTCTAAATTCTTATTCCATCCCCTAACAGAAGGCTCTATCTACAATCTTATTCAAATATGGGATGTAGTTGCTTAAAGTAATTTAAAGACTACCCAGGACCTGGCTCTTAAATTTAATTTACATTAAGATCACCTTTGGGAAATTCTTTTGGAAAACACAAATCTTGCATTCCATCTAACAGTTCTTCAGCATAATTTCTGGAGAGTAATATATTTATGTGGTAATCAATATATTTAATAGAATTTCCCTGCAAGTAATCAATACACTTACGAAGATTCCCTTTCATTGGCTGTGCAACTAAGTCTACACTGGCCAAAGATGGGAATTTCCAGCTAGGTGAAATTTAAAACAACCTTCCACAATCTGGCTATTTCTATAGCCAACCAATGCATCCAGCTTGACTTTCAATAAAAAAAAAAAAAAAAAAAAGGTTATTTTGGGATTGACAAAAAGGATTTGGGATCCTTGGTATAGGAAGTAATTAACAGGTTGGCAATTCTGAGAAGCCAAGAAGTCCCTGTCCCTTGTTCACAGAGGGCACTAGAGTTTCAGTGCATTTCCTCACCTCAACACTCTCCACATTGCATTGGATGATCTATATATCTATCTTCCCCTACTAGGTTTAATTTCATCAAAGATAAGAAGGTATCTTTGCTCTCCAGCTTTGTCTTTTCAGCATTCAGCACAGTCCCTGGTTGGCACACTGTTTCTCTGATACTTAAAGAAACTAAATGTAAGACTTTGGAGTTAAGTGGGAATGAAGTGCAAAAAATTCAAGTATCATTGGCAAGTACATCCTGGAAAGCCACAAGAGATATTCTGTTAGCAACGAGAAGGGATCCCCAACTTAGGCTTGAATGTAGGGTTGAAGGCAAGAGACTTCACAAAAGATGTAAAAGAATTAAATCAATGTTTGAAAATTCTTAAACTCAATTTTTAAAACGTTCCTGTGAGAGTAGAGAAATGTGTCAATCAAGGAAAAGCATCTATTTAAGGTAGGGGAGTAATAAAATTGAAGTATAGAAGAATCACAAACTACTACTAGTGGTGGCTCAGAAAGAGTCAGATTCAATAGTGTGGCCCTGTGTTTAGGCAAGATTCTAAACTTTTTTAGCTCTTTTTTTCTGTTTTCTGATAATGGGCATTTACCCTGTCTCCTAGGTCCTCTGCAGACTATCTATTCCTGAAACATAAGACCTCTTGGTAAAAAAGTGATGGGATTTGAAGGAAATGAGCTTGAGCCCTGGTTCTTCCATTCATTAAGTTTTGTTGTTGGGTAGGAATTCAGTTCTTAAGTTTTTATTTATTTATTTTTTTGTGAGACTCAGTTTCTGTAAAATGAGGATAATGAGTCCTACTTTGCCATAGAGTTTTGGTGACGATAACATGAGAAAATGTGTGGGAATATGATTAATAAACTGAAAAGTGCCTCATAAACATAAATTCTCTTATTATTATTCTCTCTTCATTTTGGGTCTCATGATATTTTGTCATTTTTCTTAGAAAATACTCTAGAGTGCATGCAATTATAATTTTGTGATAATTATCTAAATTAATATTAAATTATTTTATTCAAGTGCCCAATTATTCAAATAATTTTTAATTTAACATGCATGATCTGAAGGACAACTAATATGGACTACACTCTCTTTGGTCATGGAATTCATAACCAAAAGAATTTGTATTTGTAAAGCACATTAAAACAATACTTTGTATATCCACTTATTTTTTTTAATTTTTACTTCCTGCCCCAAGGGATAAAAGCTTTTAATCTTTTCTCCTATGGACTTGAAATTTCAGGGGGAAAATATTTATATCTAAGGTGATGATAATGTAATAATAATCTCTGACATAATAATCCTCATTATCCAGGAGAAAACAATGATCATTTTTTAAGTATTAATTTGTTTTTCTACACATTAGTTTTAAAGCTTACTGTCTGCCAGACACTATGCTAAGTACAAAGGACACAGCAGTAATGTAATAGAGAAACTCAATGCCTTCAGGAAGCATACAACATATTGGAAAAGACATATAACTTAATAAAAAATTACAATGAAGTATGATGAATGTGCATGATGATACAAAAAAAGGAAACCGCATAGATGCAGATCAGCTATGCGAAACATACAATCAAGGCAAACCACAGTGAAAAAAGAAGGCAAGAATAAGTCTTGAGGTCCTAATTCTGTTTCAAAGTCAACATGGGAGTTCTATGAATTGCTTTATAAATGCTAGTTCCTACTGTATTTATATTTAGATTATTTCATCTTGCCTTATTTTTTCTAATCAGGCCATCCCTACTTTCCTGGAAAGTACAGAGTCCTTAATTGGAGTGAATGCAACAGATAAGCAGACAATACTGTCAGCAAGAATAAAGCAAAAGTAAAATATAATAAAGGGAACTCCTGCTTTGGAAGGAACTTGAGAATATGAATCTAATACGAAATAATTAAATATGTTTTGTGAGAGATCGGAGGGTAAAATTGTCATTAGTTCATTATGATCTTCGAATAATGGATGAGAAATTTATAGAATTAAACTCCAGCAATAAAATGCTTATAGGGTATAAAATCCCGCATACCCTCCCAATATTAATGGATTGTGGTAGAGCCCAAGCATGGTCTGCTTCAGAGCTGTGGGGCTGAGATTGACAGCCATGCCTTGCCGAGCAGGTTAAATCTTAGAATGCAGGTATCCACAACTGAACCAAAGTCAAACTCAGAAAGACAATTTTGACAGCTCAATAAAACACTGGAAAAATTATTTGTAGAGGTTGTTAGGATGATTAGTTCTTGCAATGCAACATGTTATTAGACCATTTGCTAAATTTTTGTGGGTTTTACTTATAATTTTGAGTATTATCAGAAACAAAGTAAAATTCCCAGTAGTTCTCCTTGTATTGGAATGAAAATGTTTCTTAAGAACTTCCTGGTTCTTTGCTTCACTCTTAATCACAGCATAAACCCTCTTTTCTCATCATCATTAAATGAAGCCACCTAACAGATTATTTTCTGATATTTATATTTCATTTGATATGAAGAGCCATGCTTGGCACATAGTAGGTTATTGGTGAATATACATAGAACAAATCCTTAATGTTCACAGAGCTACCTTTAAAAAAACTAGTCTGGAAAAGTGATGGCAAAATCATAGTCAGACTGTGAAAAGAATAATGTTGCAGGATCAGTGAAGGCAAAAAAATTAAATAAGTTTTGATTTATTCTCACAAATAAGATTTTTTAAACCAGTGCCATAGTACTACTGTACTTCCTTTAGTAATGAAAAATGGCAAGGCTTTGCCTTGTCTCAGTGCTGTACAAAAATGACAACAAGCTCTTGCTACAAGCCACAAACAAAAGGATTCAAGATATATTAGTGAGACAGTGCCAAGCCAACCACTGTCTCTATCCATGAAAGGTATATGACTAAAGATGAAATGGATTTTTGAAATAAGGGCCATATCTTGCCCAAATAATTACTGCATTAAAACCACTGTCATTCTGGTGGAGGGCTGACAGGTGAAATATCTAGCTGATGACAGTCTTATCATATTACAGTTCTTCTGTTGCACATCTCTCCCTTTGTTCCCTGCATTGATAAAAGCTGAACAGTAGATGTTAACAGAAGCCTCAGAAGTTCAATTTCCACCTTATATAATGTGTTTGACGTATTAGCAATGCCCTGATTCATTAGAATTGATCATAATTTCTTTTTATCCTCAGAAAGCCCATGTACAATGTATAGCCCATTTCAAAGACTTTACATATTTTTCACTTTCTCGTTTTTAGTTTTATAATTTCTTACTCTGATCTTTTTTCTTAATAAGAATCTCAAAAGAATCTACCTACAGAAAGGCAATCCATACAATATAAGTATACCTTCTAGCGATTTAGAACATCCGTATTTTTGTTACGAAATATAAAAATGTCAGGGCAAATGGCTGAATTGGATTACACTCAGGATTGCTGCTAGAAAAATCACCAAGTCCATCATCATTACGAGTGGTAGAGTTAGAAAGGCAATTGGAATTTAGAAATGTATTTTTTAATGGTGCATAGGAAAAATGCACAATGTGTTAGATATTGAATTTTCCCTGACTTGGGAAAAGTTATAATCGTTTCTAATTTTCTTTTATGTAATATATGACCATCTGAGATCAAGTAAATAGAAATTTCTAAATGTCAATGTGTAAAATATTTCATAAACAAGAGACACAGCCAGGAAGTCTTCTGTATTTCTGGAAATGTTCCCTACCCTCTAAAGTTGACAAGGCAGAGTGCCATTGCAGCATTAATTGCAGTCTTCAGAATGGAAGAATATTTCTTTGTAATTAAGACTTTCTGAATTTAAAGAAATATGATCTACACAAGTTTCTCTACTTTTATGGTAAACTGTTACATAATAAATGAAATCAAGTGATTTAAATAATGGCTACTGGGCAGCTTCAGCTTTTCATAAACAGCTTGTCAATACTGCTGCGTTGTTCGTCCCTAAATACTTGTACCTCATCAACCTACTTTGCCCCGAAGGAAAGGAAAGCCAGAGCAGAGGTGCCTTTCACAGAGGCAGGGTTCCCTCAAGGACTTGAGTTCAAGGACGACCAAGGTCCAGTCCTGAGTGCAGGTGACACTGGATGTGGGAACACTTTTTCAGAGAGCAATAACCAGATTTGGGGCTAAAGGATTCCAGATTCCCGATGAGAATGGAGTTAAATGCAAAGGCAGTTTCCCTCCCAGAATTACTAAGAAAGACTCCCTCAAACAATGGTGGGCAAAAAGGAGGAGACTTTTTTTATGGCTTATTGAGGCAGCAGTGTTCAGAAATTACACAGGTGCAGGTGGTTACAGGATGGAAAAAAAAAATGTTCTCCAACTAGTACAGACTCTGGGAAGATGGGGTTATTAGAGATAATCATGATCTGTGTTTGCATGAGCACTAGAGGTGTGGACAGATGGAGGAACAAGCAGTGGAAAGAACTGCAATACAGTCTCATCCAGCACATTTCTGCCAAGTGTCAGCCAGGGCTATTCACAGCTGAGAAAAGCTTTCCCAGACCTCGCTGGCAAGCCCTGAGGCTAACGTCCAAGAATAAACTGATATTTTCCTGGTCTCCCTTGCATGGGGCAACCAACAATATTCCCTCTTCTATTTCTTTCATCAGCCTCTGTAATTCTGAAGAGATTGGAAAGTTGTCAGATGTGGCTTATGGCAGCCCATCACACCTGGATGCCTGCTCAGATCCATTCTAAATGAGTTTCTCCCATATTACACCATCAAAAGCTACCTTGTCCAAGATCTATGTTACCAAAGTCATCAACCTCAAAATCAACATACCCTTCCTTCCACTATCCGTCTGAAAAGCAGGTCCCAGGTGATCAGTATGCCCTCAAATCTGTTGTGAGACATTCCACTATTGGTGTATCATCACTGAAATATGACTCCTCACTGAGAGAGCGAATAGCCCCAGAGGCTACAGCTCCCAGGCCCCCAATAAGTCACTGCCTGTACATCACTGAGCAGTGTTTGGTAACCAACATTGAAACATTCCTGTAATAGTTAGAGATCATTTCTGGTACACCCTCCTTTCCGTCATAGGCAAACAGTGGTCTGTGCCCCCCTAGTCCCATGTGTGAGCTGTCCTCCAGGTGTTATCTAGAACTCTAATGTTTTTATTCATTCTGTATCATCTTTCAAATTATAACTCCCCACTCCACTAGAAAAACTCGAACCAACCGTGACTTGAGTATCTACATTCACTTCTTCATGATAGTTCTTCAAATCAGCTGTCTCCAATTCCACTGGCTAAAATCAATCTATGTTTCAAACTCCACTTACACTAGGACTTTAGCAGTTTGAGTTGAATTGCTTTACAGAAAAATAAAATTATTTGTTCAAAATTCAAATGTGGATGGAATCCCATTGTTTTATGTTTCCACTTTTCTTTTTGATTTTGTAGTTAACTTAAATCTGACTCCAGATTATTACTTCAGTTCCTCACACCTTTCCCCTAAGGTTGCAGAAGAAATCAGAGGGACTGTTTGGTAGCCAGGAAATGCAGAGGAGGCTTTGGGCCTCTGGTCTGTTGTGGATGTTGAGTTTCCTGGTCCTTGGAAGCCCAGTGGTGCTGCTGTGTTTGTGCTAGCTTGAGACAGGGAAATTTTTTTCCTGGAGTAGAAAACCTATACTAGAAAACTTTTTGAGGGATTCTAGGCCACCTGACCTTCAGAGGTCCTTTTGTCTCCCTCTTGTACCATGACTGATCATCTAGTCTTTGTTCATTTTTTTCTGTGTCTACTTCCCTCTTCTTATAAAGTCATCTCACAAAACAGTTTTCCGATGGACAAAATTTAGAAAGGAGATTTTTTTTAATAGATTGTAAAATTCAGCCAGAAAATACAAGTCTTCCCTAAGATAAGACAGAACAAAGCTACACAGGCAACTTGGATAATTGGGTAGAGGCTGGAAGGGGCAGCATGAAGGAGTGTGAGAGAGAGCAGCTCATGAAAAACCAGCTAGAGGACAATAGATCCAGAATACATCTATGTATCCATCAATTATATTGGTCCTTGTTTCCTGATGGCTTTGTATTCCTTCTTGTTACAATGGATGGTGTGTTGGAGAATTTTGAACCAAAAAGAAATCTTAGTCCACCTCTTTGAATAACTTTTCCACTTTTTAAGATGAAGTTTTTTAAAACTTGGAAAGTTTAAGTTACATGAGCTCATGCACCTTCTTCTGACACAGTTAACTTTACCATTCATGAAAAAGTGATCACTGTGCAAAGACGACTGATATATCTATTTTATTCTCAGTATGTCTGTGTTGTGTATGTCTCACAATTTGTGCCATGGTTCCTTTACCAAAATTATTTTATTTATGAATTATTTATAATTATTTATAAATTATTTATTTATGATGAAATTTTTTAAAACTTGGAAAGCTTAAGTTACATGAGCTCATGCACCTTCTTCTGGCACAGTTAACTTTACCATTCATGAAAGAGTGATCACTGTGCAAAGGTGACTGATATATCTATTTTATTTTCAGTATGTCCGTGTTGTGCATGTTTCACAATTTGTGCCATGGTTCCTTTACCAAAATTACTTTATTTATGAGCCTACTGCACCTAATATTTCCTTCCATAAATCATTACACTTATGGAATGAAATCCGCACATAATGAAAATAGTATTTTTTGATACTTACAAGCACGCTTTTGTAGTTACCATCCTTTAAATGTCTTTGAAATAAGAAATTGTACAATGGGGGGAAAAACAGAAATTGTACTCATGCAAGGAAAGAAATACATATTGTCTATTTCCCACTTCCCCAAAGATTTTGGTATAGTATTGTACACATATTAGTCATTTAATATTAATTTTTCAAGGAAAAATTGTTATTGAATTAATCACTACTAATATTTAACTTTAGATATTTTCACTTTCATCAACTGCTTGCTTAATTCATATCATGGTACATTGCAATCCAGTGAAGCCGTGCTTAGCCCTTTTCTTTCCCCCAGAAGTATGAAGTCGCATGTCCCAGAACTCTGGGACACATTCTTAATGAACTTTTAATTCATTTGAAAAATGATTTATGCCATAGTTTAAAAGTGTCTGCATGGGTATGTACATTCACTTATTCAGTAATTGCTGTCCTACACAGAACACAAAGTAATATATAACATGAAAGTTGCCCTCTTACTGTGGATTTAAAACTTGCCTCTACTATTAGCTTTGTAACCTTGATCATCTTAACCTCACTAAGCTCCAATTTAAAAATCTTCAAAATAATGATAATACCCACTCCATGGGGTTCTTGTTAGGAGTAAGAGGAACAGATATAAAGCCCACTTAGTAGAGTATATGACATATATCCAGCACCTAATGTACATTAGCTAAACATAACTACAATTAGTCTTGCAGTAAAATGACTTTGAGTTCTTCAAAGCATAGTACATAGCACAGTTAAATCTCAACTAAGTACAAACTAAATATATTTTCTTACATTTCTGTTACTATGTATGATGAGCTCTGGAATATTTTTTTATCTCTTCTATTCTACTCTTGTATAATTATTTATTTATTTATTTATTGTCTTTTTGCCATTTCTTGGGCCGCTCTTGTGGCATATGGAGGTTCCCAGGCTAGGGGTCTAATTGGAGCTGTAGCCGCCGTCCTACACCAGAGCCACAGCAACGCGGGATCCGAGCCACGTCTGCAACCTACACCACAGCTCATGGCAACTCTGGATCCTTAACCCACTGAGAAAAGCCAAGGATCGAACCTGCAAGCTCATGGTTCCTAGCCGGATTCGTTAACCAATGAGCCACGACGGGAACTCCAAATTATTTCATTTTTTAAATGCTGAGCAGGACCCGCCAAATTGATTTTATGATCCACTAAAAAAAAGAAAAAAAAAAAAAAAAAGAACTCTCTGATATTGAGAAAAAAAAAGAAATAACATCCTAAAATGAATAACCATAATAGAAAGTATATTTTTGAA
The DNA here is from genome assembly GCF_054392235.1 of Sus scrofa. Lineage (NCBI taxonomy): Eukaryota > Metazoa > Chordata > Mammalia > Artiodactyla > Suidae > Sus > Sus scrofa. The sequence goes on from NC_139393.1 coordinate 32,239,525, forward strand.
TGCATAACACAGTCTAGATTGTGATAGTTGGGGTACTGATGAATTTCAGGTTTTGTTTGAACTGATGGATAAAATACAGTGTTTTAGGAGAGAATTTCAATGTGTGGCAACAAATGCTTCAAGGTTGTACTTTATTTTTCTGAATGATACTCAAAGATTTGGTGGAGACAGAGATATTACAAAAAAATAAAAGGAAAGAAAAAGGAAGGGTGTTTTTCTGTACTAAAATACACAACACTTGGCCTGAACAACACTGGACGAGTATTTGAAATAAAATTTGCTTTAGAAAATCCAGCATGTTTACCAAAATGATACAATAATATTTCATACTTCAAATAAATTATATTTTTACACTTTAAGACACCATGCTGATCTAATACATTAATATTCTGAACACTGCAAATGTGCTAATACAAAGTCATATAAATGTGCAGGTCAAGGAGTTCATTTGGTATTTCTCTGGGCATTAGTGCAAAGATACTTGCTCCTTTCAATATAGTCTGTAATTCATTTAAGTATTACATTTCCAGTTCTCAGTTAGGTTTTCAAATCTTAGTAATTTGATGAATTTTCTCACCATCATGTCTTGTTTTTAATAATTTAGTGCCTGACTCCCCTCCTTGATTTTATGGGCTATTATCATGACCTACTCACTGAACTTTAATATGCTTTTTTCATATTTATGTATATATGGATTTTTTAAACATTTAGCCTTTAACTATAGATTTTACATGAATTAGAAGTGTTTCTAATCCTTTACTGCAAAACCTAAGTATTCATGGGATTAGATGGAAAGTATAAATTCTAAGTCTAATGTACTTATGAATAAAATAGCCTCAAAGTTTCTCTGAAAAAGCATGTTCAAAAGCTTCATGTCCTTGATGATCATTTATTTTATTTCCAAAATAAAATCTGAGTGTAAAGGTATGTCATTCAATTTCAATTCCCCGAATTGAAAGACCTTTGGAGGAAAAAAAAAATTCCCAATTTAAAAATTCTTACCACGCTTTACTTTCCACATATCTCTTTTCCTAAAAAGCAAATCAGCTTAAAAAGACCAGTGGTAGAAGTTTGCTTTTGTAAAAACTGACACAAGATATAACACAAATAAAATGAATGTTGAACATTTGATCATATTTCAAAACCTTGAAATAATCCCTTTCCAAAGGTTTATAATGGATATAAATAAGAATTACTTCACTTTCTTAAGAGTTCTAAGGAAGGAAATGAAGGGTTTAGATCCAGTTACCAAGAGAAATGGAGATTTCTTTAGTGTATCAGAAAACTTATAACTTTTTTTTATAAAATGGTATCAATTAGCATATAAACAACCTCTGATTCACCTGATTGCTGAAGACATTTCATGGTAAGATAGTATAAAAATAAATGTTTTAAATTTAATTGTTATTCTACTCTTCAGCAAATTGATTTCTCTTAGACTAAGATGCTAAACATACACACACACACAAAACAATAGGGCCTTAGTTTCCAGCCAAGATGAAGTAGCCTCCTTCTTCTCCTTCACTAAAACTAAAAGCCCCTCTATATAACACAAAAACAAGCAGGGAGAAAACCTGTAAGGTAGAAAGAAAAAGGGAAACTGCCTGGGAACCTCAGAACTGAAGGAATGGCATGCTGTTAAATTCCTGAGTTTCCTTACTGCCTTCCATGTATCCCCAACAGAGTACTACCAATCTGGAACTGCCAAAAGGCATAGGCAAATATAAGTGCCCAGAAAAGCCTACTCTCTCTGGACAAAAGGCCAGAAAAAGAGGTAGCCTAGAACACTAGCACACCCATCCCACACCTCCATTTTAGCAGGCCTGAATGGGAACTGATTTCCTACCCACCCTCTACTCCATGAAAGCAGGCAGTGTGCTTTAAATGTCCCACCAGGTAGGGTTTGCCAAACAGAAATGTAATCATTTCTTTACATTGTTGTGTTATGTAACCTTCTAGTGATGGATTGGTTGCTATATATTGTTTAGAGACTTCTATATACTACAACCTCTAATAATTGAACTAATCAAATGAACTTATTATTTCCAAAAATGAACTTGGCCTATACAATCTGCTTTATTTACATCCCAGTTTTTATGCTGAAGAATCCTGAGTAATAAAGTTTATTTTATTGTATTTAAAGCAAAATCACACAATACAAACCAGGAAATAAACCAATAGTAATTCCTCTGCCTTTCTGTGTCCATAAGAATACTTAATGGTGTTGATTGGAAATGTCAGAGTTGTGTGAGGTAGAGAATAAGATTTCATTTTGGATTGCAAGTAAAAAGAGATTAAAACACCCATCTCCTTACCCCACCTCATTCTCCTGACAAATATTTTTGTACTGAGGGTATACTATGTAAACTCAGCATTTCATTTGCTGAGGATACAACAGTGAACAAAATGACATGGGCCTGCCTCATGGAACTTATATGTAAAACAGAAGACAGAGTTCCCATGGTGGTACAGCAGAAATGAATCCGACTAGTATCCATGGGATGCTAGTCCAATCCCTGGCCTCACTCAGTGGGTCAAGGATCAGCATTTCCGTGAGCTGTGGTGTAGGTCTCAGATGCAGCTTGGATCCCATATTGCTGTGGTGTGTTGCAGGGCAGCAGCGGTAACTCCAATTTGATCCCTATCCTGGGAACTTCCATATGCTGGGGGTGCAGCCCTAAAAAGCAAAAAAAAAAAAAGAAAATGAATAAAATATGTAGTATATGAGATGTTGAGGAGTACCAAGGAGGAAAAAAAAAATATATATATATATATATATATATATATATATATATGTGTGTTTGTGTGTGTGTGTGTATGCATGCATGTGTGTGTGTGTGTATACATACATATACATACATATATATATATATATATATATATATATATGAAACATGGAATAGGAATATAAGGCATTGGGAAAGGGAGATATTTTCAGATAGGGAAAGTTTCACTCGGGAAACTTTGAGGAAAATTTCACTCAGTTTCACTTTGAGGAAAAAGTCATGGGAAATGGGTAAATTACCTTTGGAGCTATTTAGGGAAAGGCCCTGACAGGGAACCATACCTGCTGTAACCAAGGAACAGTGACTAGACTGAATCGTAAGATGTAAGAGTGCAGACCTTCGGGTATATATTTTATGGATTATTCTAAGAACTTTGGCTTTAATTCTGATAGGTGATAGAGGAATTAAAATATTGGGCACAAGAGTGACATGATTGTCTCATATGTTAGTAACTTCATTTTGGCCACTCTGCTGAGAATAGACTACAGCGTGGCGGGGGTGAGATATTCCAATAATTAGGCCACGAGATGACTTGCCTGGACTAAGGTTGGTCTTGTAGTTAGAGAAAGTAAGGAGTCCAGGCTGAATCCAAATATTTTTACCTGAATATCAGGAATATGGAGTTTTCCTTTACTGAAATGAAGAGAAGCATGACAGGAGAAGGAGGGCTTGTTTGTTTGTTTGTTTGTTTGTTTGGGTTGTGGTGGTGGTTGGGAAGAAGGTTTCAGAAGTAAAAAAGGGGAAGGAGCTGAAGAAACTGATGTGTATCTGGAGAGGTAGAACAAAAACAGAATGAATGTAATTATCTGGAAATCAAATAAAGAAAGCATGTCAGGAAAGAAGATTGTTCAATGATGCTGATGTGTTAAATAAAGGGAGGCCAAGTGCTGATCAACAATGCAGAGGTCATTGGCAATCTTGACATGAGACAATGGGGATGAAAGCCTGGTTTATGTAAGTTAAAGAGGAAATTGGTTAAGAGGAATTGGAGATAATAAAAAATAGAAAATTATCTTAGGGAGAGAGGAAGTGTCCACAACATAAGGCATGAAGATGACACCAACCCCACTCAGGTTTGTTCAGCCCTTTCTGTGTGCCAGCATAAGTACTTCATTCATTCCACTTCCTTGAATCCCTGAAACAAACCTATGTGATAAATTCATTTTCTGTGTGGATATTCAGTTTTCAAAAACGGCTTGTTGAAGATTGTTCTTTCTCCACTGAGTGGTCCTCATACTCTTGTTGAAGACCATCTGAGCACATATGAATTTTAGAATTCCACATGAATTTTATTTCTATGTCTGTAAAAAAATGCTACCAGTATTCTGATAACAATAGTAATAAATATGTTGACAACTTCGGCGGTATAGGCATTTTTTAACAAAATAAAGTCTTCTAATTCATAAACACTAAAATATCATGTGTCCTTAGTTTAAGACCTACATTATAGGAGTTCCCATCGTGGCGCAGCAGAAACAAATCCAACTAGGAAACATGAGGTTGCTGGTTCAATCCCTGGCTTTGCTCAGGGGGTTAAGGATCCAGCGTTGCCTTGAGCTGTGGTGTAGGTTGCGGATGTGGCTCTGATGTGGAGTTGCTGTGGCTCTGGCGTAGGCCGGCAGCTGTAACTCTAATTTGACCCCTAGACTGGGAACCTCCATATGCCCCAGGTGAGGCCCTAAAAAGGACAAAAAAGACAAAAAAAAAAAAAAAAAAAGTCCTGCATTGCAAATGACATTGATCAGCTTTGAGAGATTTCAAACCCCATACTTGCTGACAGAATGCTCAAATTTCATATTAAGCTTAGAGATTTTTCTTCCTTTTCAAATTGTATCTCAAAATATGATTACCACTTTAATCATGATGTAACATGACTCTCTCTCTCTTTCTCTGCCCTGAGTATTCTTTCTAATTGATCTGTGCTTCTTAACCCAGCAGATACTCTCCCAACTCCCTTCTCCCTGCCCATGTAGCTGAACTCCCATTAAAAAGGCTGAAAAGCCTGGGTGCTCATTTGTGCTGCATCCTTTGCAGTAAGAACTCTGATGAGTTATTTGCTCTTAGCCAATAAGGTACAAAAGGTGGGAATTCTAGGAAATTTTTCTTCCTCTATAACATACCTACTACGAGAATTTCCTTGCCCTTCATTCCACCTGTTAAATGTTACCATATGAAAATGTGATTTGTGGAGCTTTGCAGCTTAGCCACACAACTCTAGGATTTTTGCTATGTAAATGTTGATGATTTTTTTTTTTTGCTTTAAGTCCACCAAATAGGCAAAACTATTCTAAATGATACAGTTCTATTACCTGATTGTTAGCATAACATAGTGCTTAAAAATGGGGCCTCTGAGATTTTAAGCAAGTTTTCTAATCTTAATATACTTCAGTTTTCTCATTCATAAAATAAGGATGATATGAACATTGGTGGTATAAACATTGAAAAATTATTTGCAACAGCCAAGGGGTTGGAAAATATATAAATATTTCTTGATGGATAAAGGGATTAAGAAAATGTGGTGTATGTATATGTATATATATATAATGAAATATTATTCAGCCTTTAAAAGGAAAATTCTGTTAAATGATACGAGGTGGATGAAATGTGAAGATATAATGCCAAGTGAAAATACCTGTAACAAAGATAAATACCATGATTCCACTTATGTGAGATATTTAAAATAGTTTATCTTTTAGAAACATAAAGCAGAATGGTGGTTTCTGGGTTCTTGGGGGAGGGAAAAATGGTAGTTGTTCAAGGGTTACAGATATCTTTTTGTGCATATATTTAACATTACTGTAATGTACACTTAAAACGGGTAAGACTGTAAATTTTTACGTTTTTGAGCACTGTAAAAAAAGAATAAATAAAATTTTAACTAGGATTAAATATCTTTTTTCATTGAATACCTTTACTGTGATCTGAAATTGTTCAACTATAATAAATAGTTGCATTTAATGACTATTTACCAGTGTCGAGTATAAAGAAGGAGACTGGCAGGCAGTTCTTTTGTGACACAGTGGGTTAAGGATCAGGTGTTATCACTGCAGCAGCTTGACTGCTGCTGTGGCACAGGTTCAAATCCCTTGCCCAGGAACTTCCACATGCAGTGGGTAACGAAAAAACAAACAAACAAAAAAAGAGGAGGCTGACTTAGATTGCTTATAATTCCATTTTAATAATGAGGAGATCAAGGTTTAGAGGAATATTTTCCCTGAAGTGACATGTCTCATAAATGGTTACATTATTTAAATTAAATACATCTGATTCTAGATAAGCATGGAGGATATGATCTAATTTGTTATTGTTTGGATTAGGAAAACCCACATGACAAATATTTTGCATCATTTTTTTTTTTTGTCTTTTTGCCATTTCTAGGGCCACTCCTGTGGCATATGGAGGTTCCCAGGCTAGGGGTCTAATCAGAGCTGTAGCCGCCAGTCTACACCAGAGCCACAGAAATGCGGGATCCGAGCCACGTCTGTGACCTACACCACAGCTCATGGCAACGCTGGATTCTTAACCCACTGAGCAAGGCCAGGGATCGAACCCGCAACCTCATGGTTCCTAGTCGGATTCGTTAACCACTGAGCCATGACGGGAACTCTGACATTTTGCATATTGAACTTCCTTGGTCTACTAAATTTTAGTAATTTTGCCAAACTCATTAAAGTTATAACAATACATCATTTAATTTCATTTCTAACATATTATATAGGTATATGTGTATATATAAATGTAAACATTCATAGCAGCAATACATCCTGATACATTCTTCCTTTAATACAGCTCATTTGACACTGTACTTCTAGGTTCTTCTGGCTGATCTAAGAATTAAGTTGACATAAGAACAATTAACAGGAGAATATCAAACTTAAATTTGGATGTACAGTAACCCTACCTACATGAGTGGATCAAAGAACCCACACAGAGGAAAGTTTCAAAGACGGAAGGCTAAAACAAGGTATACATCTATCCTGAGCTAGCAATGGGATAGGAACCTGGGGCTTTCAAGGGCAGGAGGATCATTCACAGGACAATAAAAAGAGCAAATATTTGGTAATTAGGTGTTTGCCCTGCCTACAGATAAGGCCGCTAAGATAAAATTTACCTCTGGTGATAACTCTTTTCTGGGAAAAATCACCAATTAAAATTATTCTAAGAGGGAGGAGTAGTTGTTTCCCTTAAACCTGAAGGCTCTCAATTTTACTCAACTTCAGATCAAAATAATCATGCAGAGTTGACATTTGGGGGATGCTTGTGGTAAACCCCTGCAACAATTTTTACTTTCACAACTCTTTCTCACATGGTATATTTATGTGATGGGATAGATTATTTTTTCACTTCGTTGATGAAAAAACTAAAGCTAAAAGAATTAGAAGTAAATGAGTTTATTAAGGTAAATCATTTAATAGAAGAATCAAAATTAAAACCCGTATTTTCTTGAACTTTGTCCAGGCCCTTCCCAAAAAGCATACTATCAGCTACTATTTTGGCAACTTCACCTATTATTAAAAAGAGACTAAATGTTTCCACAATATTTCACATGAATTTGAAAGATAAAGCACAATCTTTCCAAAAAAAAACAATATCTAGCAATGGGCTGCTTTTTACACAACTCCTTTTCTCCTAGAGGTTTCTGTCTCATCTATGTTAATAGCACTTGTATGAAAAAATTTTTAGAAGCCTTCCTTTAAATGTTTAAAAACAAAATTCTAACCAGTGACATTTATATATTTATGAACATAGAAAGTACCACTTGAATCTGTATGAAACAAAAGCCTATTCTTTTATCAAGTTTATTCATGATACGTGGAGTTTTCCTTAGAATGCCCTAGGTTTAAGTTTGTTCATTTGTCATGTTCCATTCTCTATCTCAGGGCTGGTGTTTCAGTGTAAATGACACCCTCTATCCTTCTGCTCACTTCTTGCTGTCTTGGCTCTGCTTAGTGATTTATTGTTCCCAGACAGCTCCGATTCTTGAGGGCTTCTAACACAGGAGATGTGCTTCCTCAGCTGTTTATGTGGTTCTCTGACAATAGCATGTGCACTGCAAGCCAACTGAAAAAGGCTTTTGCATCTTCGCTTCTTCTAATTATTCTGATTTGTACTGGTTTAAAGTCAATTGAACAAAGGCAGACAAAAGATCAGCCTCAACTTCTTTTCCTTTTTTTAAAGATTGATCTTTTTTTTCTATTTATATCTTACAAGAGATATTAATTTTATTCTTTTCGTATGTAATTAATTCAATATTTAACTATCCTTGCACTTCCCTTTAGCTTCTATTTTTTTGGTCCTTTTAAAATGACTGACATTTAAAAAATATCTGTAGGTTAATGAAATTGTAGTTCTTATTGGAGACATAGGCGTGGCTTTTTCTCTCGATCTCAGTTACATTCTTTATAAATCATATTTATGAATGGGAAGGTGGGAATAACATATACACACTACTGTATAAAATAAATAATTAACAAGGACCTATTGTATAGCACAGGAAATTCTACTCAACAGTTTTTAATTATCCATATGGGAAGAAAGAATGGATATATTTATATGTATAACTGAGTCACTCTGCTGTACACTGAAACTAATATAATATTGTAAGTTGCTTATACTCCAATAAAAATTTTTAAAAGGATTTATGGAATCACAATATGTAGAAAAAGTAATATATTAATTATGACCATCAACTGATACAAAGGAAGAGGGATCCAAATTCAGAGAGTACTTAGGTCAATTACAATTTAGTTGGTAAAACTAAGACATAAAGGTTTTAGAAGAGATTGGGAGGAGGACATGGATGAAGGAGATGAAAATTTATGTTAGGGAGAATGGATTTTTAGTTATTATTCCTCTTTACATTTTAGGAAATAGATGACTGTGTGACATGAATAAGCCCTGCTTTTAATTTTCAATTTTCTCTTGATAAATGGTTTGCTATTGTTCTCTAGTTCTTTGTTCCCCATAACTTGATTATAAATAAATATTCAAGTAAACTTGTATGTGGACAGCACCATATGCATAGTAATGGCCCAGTGACTGAGGAGAAAACAAATAAATTAATAAGTGATCATACATGTGTTTTAATTTCTAAAATATACTGTGTTATTTATTTTCAAAATGTACTAAATATATTACATGAGTCTTTGAAGTCTCTCCTCTTCAAAAAAAAAATTAAATGAGAAAATTTTCTCTTATTCAACTAGAGAACTAACACAAGTACTACTAATAACTTGTCTTATAGTGAGTTAAATTTTTGTCTTCTTTTTAATAGTATATTATTAACATATTATCCTCTAAAGATTGTCTTGAAATATATTGCAGATTAAGTTCTTGGAAAAGGAATTATAATTTGAAATAATGATACGTCTTATTTTCCATTGGAACAAAATTATAACAGAAAGTCACATTTCTAACCCTAAGTGGGCTGTATGCCCATTTTTATAAATGAAGCCACAAATACCATATTTAATCAACTATAAATAATATACCCACATAATCTGAAGTTTCTAAAGGATATATACCTTGGGAAAAGAGAATAGCATAGTAAGCCATTACATAAAATTGAATTTAATGTACTAAAGTGCAACAGAATACATTACAAAAGATTTAATACATTGGTAGAGCAGGTGAAAAGTACTTCAGAAGCACAAAACCCAGACCTTCACACCCAGGATCTGGTGCCACAGTTTCTTGAGGCTCAGAAGACCAGTCTACTGACCCCAAATTCCTCTGCCCAGGGTAATACAGGCTCCTAGAAATTATGCCCAGGTCCATGGGAGCAGAAATGAAGTGCTTTGAAAACCTTCATAGCAAATTCAGGTTCTCTGATCCTCAAAAAAGATATAAATATCTCCAGGTAGCTGTGCCATCCCATCATGGTGTGTGTTTCTTCTCTCCTAACCTTGCCTCACAGGGCTTCTCCCTCCCCCACCTTTCCACTCAGACCTCTGGTTCTACTAAAAATTTTATTTAAAGTAAAAAGTTCTCTCCATGAAGACAATATTGGCTGTAAAACACTCACCCATGGAAAATGTCTGAGGCAGAGGCCAGTTACCTGATCATCTAGAACTTTTGCTTTTCCTCATGGCCACAAGTCCTTTCAGCCTTTGCACTTGGACATGACCATGCGGCTGCATCCAGGTAAATGCATGTAGGAAAAGTGTGGAGATCTGGTTGCTTCTAATTCCAAACTATTAAAAAACTTCCTATGTGCAACCTTCCAAAGAATAATTTCCTTTCCTTCTGGCTACAATGGAGACTACCCTAAGGCAGTCTTGGGAACCATCTGTTGCGAGAGTAATAGAGCCATAGTCGGAAAGAACCCAGGTCCCTAAATCACTTATTGGAGGAAAGCTCGTCATTAGAGGTGATAACTGGGATAGTTATATGAAAATACAATAAATGTTTTTTATGCTAAGTCATGAAGTTATGGATGCTTTTCTATTATAGCAGTTAGTATGTCCTAATGCATGCGTTGTTCATTTACTCATGCCATAGTTCCTTAAGATTAAGAGGGACTTTTTATATATTCCTTAAAAAAAAAAAATGCCTGTAGTTTCTTACTTTTTCATCTCTAGTAAGCTTCACCTCCTTTCCTCTGCAGTTTCTTTTTTCATGGTCCCAACTATAATTTATCATTACCCAGAACATCTGCACCTCTGAAATATTAAATTCAAACATCACAATTTCATATCACAGCCTCCAGTTAGTTCACTCATTCAGTGACTCTTAACTTCTTTCCTTACATTCTGCCACATATTCACTTCCTCAGCTCCTCTACTTCCTCTTCTACTCCTTTGACTGCTGTCACTGTCCAGCTTAGATTATACTCTAGCACTTCCATCACCCTCTTCTCAGTATTGGCAGCTCCATTTGCCAATTGACCCTCCTCAGCAGATTAGTGGCACCTCCACTAATTGGTACCTCCATCAATTCAAGGTCCCTGGTGTCAATTAAGCTCTCAATGTGCCTGGAAATAATTCCATGTTTTCCAAATCAATTTTTTATCTCATTCTCCACAACAGTTATTTCAAACCAACATTTCCCCGAAATCTATGATGTTGCTACCTTGCCTCCCTTCTAGCCAGTGACCTGTTTCCCACTTCACAGACAAAACGGAAGTTAGTAGAAGGAAATCTGTGCTGAATTCCTGCTCTGAAAACTAAACTTAATCCACATCTTGCCATAATAGAAATTATGTCTTCTAATATAGTTAATCTTTCACCTTTAATTGGGCTCTCTTAAGGATTGCTATATAAAATATAAAATTCCCATTTAGGAGCTCCTGTCATGGCTCAGCGGTTAGCAAACCCGACCAACATCCATGATGATGAGGTTTCAATCCCTGGGTTAAGGATTTGGTTTTGCTGTGAGCTGTGGTGTAGATCATAGACTCGGCTAGGATCCCAAGTTGCTGTGGCTGTGGTGTAGGCAGCAGCTACACCTCCAATTTGACCCCTAGCCTGGGAACCTCCATATGCTGCAGGTGTGGCCCCCCAAAAATAAATATAAATAAATAAATAAATAAAATTCCCAGTTAAATTTGAACTTCAGGTGAATTGTTTAGTATAAATCACTCCCTGGAAATATATCCTCATACTAAAAAATTATTTAATGTTTATTTAAAATTTAATTTTTTGAATCCTCTGTTTTTTTTGTATTTTTAACTAAATGTGGAAATCTCAATTATTGCATTTCAACCCTTTATCAGCTTCTCACTAAACATTGCATTCTCTTTTGTATCTTCAGTACACCGTCTCTACTGGCCATTCGTCATGATCTTGTAGCATCCTTAACCCATCTCCCAGACTAAATTATTCTCTGTTTACCCCATGTTCTTCTCCAGTGACTCCTTGTTTTCCTTCCTGCCCTTTACAGCTTATTGGAAGTTGTGTATGCACCCTAAACCCTCTTCCTCACTTGACATTCAGAAAGCTGACCTCTACCTTCACCAATCTACTAAATTTCTCTCATCAAAGTTAACATTATTTTGCTACATTATATGGACCCTTAGTCTTTACCTTACTTGACCTTTAAGTAGCATTTGACACCAGTGTTCTTTTTTCCTTGTAATTTCTTTCTTGGGCATACGAGACCATGGAGTTTCCTCTCTGGTTTTTTGGTTTTTGTTTTTTGTTTCCTTCTCTCTCTGCCCAGCTATAAAAGACCAGTGTTACCAGGCCATCTGCTTTGTCTTAGGTCCATTGTACTTACAATCTCTCTTGAAAAAATCATCTTTCTCCAAGGCTTCAATCATTATTTCTGGCATAGCTGGAGTCCAGATCTTTCTCTTAACATTCAGGACTGTGTTTTCCAATGTCTTGCAGACATTTCTATTTGGATATACCTCAGGGTATTCAAATTAAATATAGCTAGAGCCAAACTTAACCTCTAAAATGTGTCCTTTCTCTTGTATCTCACTCAAAGGAAGCAAATTTCATTTCTGGATAACCCACACCCTTCATATCTCCTAACTAAACATCAAGTGTTAGAAAACGTAGCTACTGCACACATTTCAAAGCAAACTCTTTACCTTCACCGCCACTGTCTCCACTCTTAGACGTACCCCTTTAGTCAGTCCCAGCTTCTTAAGTCATCCTTACATGGCCTCCTTCCCCTGCCCCCAGGGAGATAGGGCCTTGGGACTGGCTCTTCTTTTCTGCTTGGTTCCTTTCACCTACTCCTTAATGGGTAATTAGAAAGGTAGATGTTCAATTTTGATAAATAATGTTGTTATCACTCCACAGTTTGATCTGAGAATCCCTCCATTCATTTTCTCACCACCACTTTGTTCTCATTAAGATCTGGAAAAAATTTCCTTTTTGGCTCAGAACATAGCCCTAGAGGTTTAATTTATCCCTCCTTCTTTTGTCTGAAGTAGAAATTTCTGTGATGCAATCTTCTGAAAAATACAGCTCAAACCCAGCCACACTTGATCATTTGGCATGATCATTTGATCATATTCTCAGTTATCAAATATGCTTTCCTCTTCCAGCAGTCTGCTAATTCACAATAATTTGAAAGCCTTCCCAAGTCTAGAGCTCCTGCCGCCACCTCATTAATGTTCTTTCTCTGAGTTAAAGCATCCATCAACCAATAAGGTCCATGTGCTGTCCTTGTGTTTAAAGGTAGTACCACATTTCTCCCCTATCCAATCCCTTATCCTAACTCAAAGTGTAAGTGTAGCATCACCTAGAGCTCTTATCTAAACTTCAAAAATGGGCTAAGAAAACACATGACACCATATTTGAGACACTGCTTGGTCCAGGACATTATTTTAAATACTTTTGTTCTGGATGGAATGTTTCTGACAAATGTCTTCAGCTTCTTGGAGAAGATATGGAATAACTTGTGCCTTTATTATCCCAGGTAACTAACAATACCTTCTGTGGCTATACTGTAAAACCTCTGCATCACTCTGAATATATTTAAACAGACAACATAAACTCACAAAAAATTTTATCACAGTAGCTACCTCTAAAATAGAGGACTTTTTATTCTGGGTTGGTGAACTAGGGAAATCCTTGGTTAAAATCTGGTTTGAAAGGCAAGGGCTCCTTAACCCACACCATATACTTAATATTTTTTCCAGTATCTGGAGAAAGGATGAAAGCATTAAATTACCAGATTGAATTCTGGTTTTCAAGTGAAATTACAGAAAATCATTGCAATACCTCTCACAGAAAGATGGGTATCATGTAATTAAATTACGTGGAACATGTGAAGCTTACAACGTTTATATGAAAATTTGTTGGCCAAATGTGAGACAGATTTTGTTTGCTGTTGCCATTGAAAATAAGAGACTTGTCTTTGAAACTGCCTCAAACGATCTAACAAAGTAATGACTGGTTGCCTTCACTGTCAATCCTTGAATCTAGGAGAGAATTTTAACAATATCCAGATGAAAGGAGTGCCACTGGTTTCTAGATTTCTGTTGTCCTAAACAGCTGTTTCATGGCTTATTAAAAATAACTAAAAATAAGGCCAACCATAAAGAAGGGAGTTATTCATTATTTTATCAAATACATAACAAAGAGATACACATAGAATGTGTTAAATGATGTATATCTACAAAAATATTACAGCAGATATTGGCTGTACAGTTCCAATACAATATTTCTAGCCTTTATCGAGTCTCTATTACATTTATTTTTTTATTTATTTTTATTTATTTATTTAGTCTTCTTAGGGCCACACCCATGGCATATGGATGTTCCCAGGTTAGGGGCTGACTCACCGGCCTACATCACAGCCACAGCAATGCCAGAGCAGAGCTGAATCTGTGACCTACACCATCATTCATGGATCCTTAACCCAGTGAGTGAGGCCAGGCATCGAACCTGCCTCCTCATAGACACTAGTCAGATTTGTTTGCACCACACCACAATGGGAACTCCTCTTATAGCCTTTAAATATACCCTTCTGTTAGGCAGCATTTTGGGATACCCGCCCTGACAGACATACAGTCTTCTTGTTTGGGCTCTGTTCTAAGAGCTCTAGACTGTGTTCCCGTCCACTTTTCCATCCCCATAACTTTTCTCATGAGCATATTATTTGGCGGATGTATTTTGGGGTGGAACAAACTGCTTTCATAGCCAATTTATAGAACATCATAATATTTGCAAACAATTTCCCAACCTTGCCACTAATGGACACATTCCTGGAGGTTGAGGGACCTTGTTCTGTGCATTGTAGGATGTTTAACTGCATCCCTGGATTCTACCAACCAGATGACTGTAGCATATATATTCAAGTTGTTATCACAAAAGAAAATATCTCCAAGCACTGCCAAATATCCCCTTTGGGAGAGGGAGGAAAATCACCCTGGTTTAAGAACGATTGTTATCTACAGTATCTCATTAGTGCGAGATAATGTCTGCAATTCTCAAGGCAGGGATGCTCTCCTACATCTCAGGTTTATATCCTTACTTGAAGGGACTTCTTCCTCCCATACTCTACTATCTGTACCTGAAATAGACTAAGTAGGCTTTTTGCCAATCTACCAAGGGCATAAAGGAATACCATGAAAGGGCTTTGGTTATACAGCCAGGCTGCTGTCATTTTTTAGCCTATCAACTTCTCGGCCTTTCCAGATAACTAGAAACAGCTCACTGGAAAGGTGGTCATTTATTGAAGAGTAGCCCCAGTAGCATGTATATTCTCTCCATTCCCAAGAAAACAGTAAATGTTGATTGTAGTCACCAAGATTTTTCACCTGGTATTATGTCATATCTAACATTGATAAGGGGATATTAAGTAGGATAATCATTTAAATGGTATTCTCTCCACAAAGTCCTTAAACATGTTTGAGATATCCCACTTCGGTACTAGTTTAATGAGTGATGTATCCCAGCTAGCTGTCAAATTGTCTATGACCACTGCAAATTCTGAAATTCCTTTTTTCCCCACCAGCCTTCTGCTATCATTTTACCTCCAATCCTTTCAGATAAGTATTAATGTTCATTGGATTTAGCAAATTAATCCAGAAGCATCTGCTAGCTGCTTCCAAGGAATTCAGACTGTCTGCTTAGTAAAACTCCTACCCAACTCCTGTTCAATAAGTCACTTCAGAGGCTTGGGAATTACATCATATTCCACAGTTAGAAATGAGTCTCAGTACTGTTTTCTCACTGTGGTTAAAACTTTAAAGAGCCTATGTATCATGTTCTAATAAATGTCTTCCTAAAATGCTTATATCAACTACACTGTACTTCTTGACAGTAGTTATTCCTAACTGCTTTTCTATCGACATCTCTGAAAGGTGATGGGGTTTACGGAGATGCTGAAAAAAAGTACATGTGAACTACCAAAAATAATAATAAAATCAAAAAGTAGCCTATGACAAGTAAAAATTATCTTCTTATCCTCCTTGAAAATAGGTATCTGGTAATGCTCTTTAAAGCCAACACTGATAACTGCTATCTCTCTACAAGGCCACAAGAACATCTAGAGTCCAGCTGTGTGTTTAGTGACTGAAATTCCCAATATATAGTAATCTGTGTAGATTACTTGGATACTGCCTTGAATAGAAATAAACTTGAAAATTCAATATAATGCCATTTTTTAACATTTTTTTAATCTGGTCCCCAAAGTATTGCCCTTTGACAGAGTGATCATCCTTAAATATTTGCTAAAATGCCTTAAATCCTGCAACCATGTTCCTTCTGTTCTCATTTTTATCATTTATGTCCCATTAATGGAGACAGAACTGTTGATTTCTAGTTTATATTCTCCCCTGCAATTTTCCCTTCTATTTCTGCACTGCTTAAAAATTAGAAAAGTCAAAGTTGTATAAATTTAATTCCAAAGTACCTCTTTTCCATCAGACGCCTGACAACTGGGGCTAATTGGAGACTGACTACCTCTGCCATCTTACTTCTACTTGATGATGCACATTAACCCAGAGGCCAGGTCTGGGAATTTAGCTCAACCATGCTCTATCCCCAACCACACTGGAATAGGACTTGATGATTTCATTTATTTCAATCAAGTTTTCAGAGGCTTGACAGGCCTCATAAAGGAACATGTTTCATTCATGTCATGACTAAAATATTAGAGTGACTAGGGCCCCACTGTTTGGCATTACAACAATCCAGATAAATTGTCCTATAAAAGCAACCCTGTGGCCTTCCACATCGGACAGTACAGACCATTACCCAAAAGGTCTTTTCTACATGGAATCCAGAAGGATGTGTAAAGGAAGTATTTATTATGGGCTCGAACTATGATAATTCTTATGAAACCCACTCCAGGTGTAGACTCAGGAGTGCCCAGTGCATCTTATCACATTGGTGTCTGCCCCTGCTGCTGATTTTCAAAACCTAAGTTGGACCTTATTTTCCTGTGGGTGCCCACCAGGCAACTTACACCTGAGCTCTCAGGGAGACCCACACCCCAACTCCATGCAAGTCCTCTCTCAATCATCTTCCCCTACAATCCTGTCAATCCCAAAGGGCTTCTTGTTCTGCCATTTAAAAATTGCCACTTTATAACAAAACAACATCTTCCCTCATTGAACTGCCATGATGGCTGTCTATTTGGCCTCCCTTCAATCATTAGTGTTTCCTTATCATTTATTTTCCACACACAGGCCAGACTACTTTTTTTTTAATGTCAGAGTTTTCCCCTCTTAAAACCATCTGGCAGCTTCTCATAACACTTAGAATTAAATCTAAGCTGTTTGCCAAAACCTAAAACAGCCATCATCATCTGTGGTCCAGTCTCTCCTACTATGCACTTCTTCTATGGGCTACATAGTGACCACTATGCCCTTCCTAAAACCCACTTTGCTTGGTCCTTTATCCATCAACTTTTTTCCTCTGAGCTTGATGTTGGTGGCTCTTTATCATTCAGGTCTCTGCCAAAAGTCATCTTCTAATAAAGACATTCTAGCAACTCTGTGTAAAAAGAGCAACCCCTTCCTTGCTAGGTACTTAATTCCTCCAGAGAAATTATCACATTCTGAATTGTTTTAATATTTGTTAACTCCTTAGAGCACAAACACTTGCTACTGTATCTCTAGCAATAGAAGAATGTATAGCTTATGGTAGGAGCTAAATGTATGCTTTTTTTTGAACTTTTATTTTTCCTTATTCATTTTTTATTACCCAATGAATTTATTACATTTATAATTGTACAATAATCATCACAATCTAATTTTATAGGATTTCCATCCCACAACCCCAGTGCATTCCCCCACCCCCCCAAACTGTTTCCTTTGGAAACTATAAGTTTTTCAATGTCTGTGAGTCAGCATCTGTTCTGCAAAGAAGTTCTTTGTGTCCTTTTTTCAGATTCCATATGTCGGTGAAAGCATTTGATGTTGGTGTCTCATTGTCTGACTGATTTCACTTAGCATGATAATTTCTAGGTCCACCTATGTCACTAAAAATGCTGGTATTTAATTCCTTTTAATGGCTGAGTAATATTACATTGTGTATATGTACCACAACTTCTTTATCCAGTCCTCTGTCAATGGACATTTAGGTGATTTCCATATCTTGGCTACTGAAAATATTGCTGCAATGAACATTGGAGTACATGTGTCTTTTCGAGTCATGGTTTTCACTGGATAGATGCCCAGGGGTGGGATTGCTGGAGAGACCAGATGGATTTAATAGATATTTATAGGACATTCTATCCAAAAGCAACAGAATACACATTCTTCTCAAGTGCACATGGAACATTCTCTAAGATTGATCACATCCTGGGCTACAAATCCAACCGTGGTAACTTTAAGAAAAGTGAAATCATATCAAGCATCTTTTCCAACCACAACACTATATGACTGGAAATCAACAACAAGAAAAAAAAAAAACAGCAAAAAATGCAAACATGTGGAGACTAAACAACATGCTATTAAACAATGAAAGGATTACTGAAGATATCAAAGAGGAAATCAAAAAATACCTAGATGCAAATGACAACAAAGATATAACATTCAACATTCCAAAACCTATGGGATGCAGCAAAAGCCATTCTAAGGGGAAAGTTTATAGCAATATAAACCCACCTCAGGAATCAAGAAAAATCTCAAATAAACAAGCTAACTTTACATCTAAAGCAGCTAGAGAGAGAAAAACAGACAAGACTTAAAGTTAGTAGAAGGAAAGAAATCATAAACATCAGAGCAGAAATCAATGAAATAGAAATGAAGAAAACCATAGAAAAGATCAATGAAATGAAAAGCTGGTTCTTTGAAAAGATCAACAAAATTGATAAACGCTTAGCCAGACTTATCAAGCAAAACAGAGAGAGGAAGGACTCAAATCAATAACATTACAAATGAAAAAGGAGAAGTAACAACAGACATCACAGAAATACAAAGGATCATAAGAGACTACTGTAGGCAACTATATGCCAATAATGGAAAACCTAGAAGAAATGGACAAATTCTTAGAAAAGTACACCTTCCAAGACTAAACCAAGATGAAATAGAAAAGATGAATGGACCTATTACAAAAACTGAAATTGAAACTGTGATTAAAAAACTTCCAACAAACAAATGTCCAGGACCAGATGGTTTCACAGGTGAATTCTATCAAACATTTGTAGAAGAGCTAACACCCTATTCCTGTGAAACTATTTCAAAAAAAATCACAGAGGGAGGGATACTCACCCTCATACCAAAACCAGACTAAGATACCACAAGAAAAGAAAATTACAGGCCAATTTCACTGATGAACGTAGATGCAAAAATCCTCAACAAAATACTAGCAAACTGAATCCAACAATACACTAAAAAGATTGTAGATCATGATCAAGTGGGATTTATCCAAGGGATGCAAGTTTTCTTCAATATCTGCAAATCAATCAGTGTGATACACCACATTAACAAACTGAAGAATAAAAACCATATGATCCTCTCAATAGATGCAGAAAACGCCTTTGACAAAATCCAACACCGATTTCTGAAAAAACCCCTTCAGAAAGTGGGCATAGAGGGAACCAACCTCAACATAATAAAGGCCATATATGACAAACCAACAGCTAATATCATTCTCAATGGTGAAAAGCTGAAAGAATTCCTGTTGAGATCAGGAACAAGACAAGGATGTCCGCTCCCACCACTACTATTCAACATAGTTGTGGAAGTCCTAGCCACAGCAATCAGAGAAGTAAAAGAAATAAAAGGAATCCAAATTGGAAAGGAAAAAGTAAAAATATGCTTATTGAATGAAGCAACCTCTTCCTCCCATGCCTAGTTTCAATCTTGTCTTAGCCACTTAAGTACTAGTGATCAATTATTCTAATCTCCACATATTTTGTTTGTTCATTTGCTTGCTTTTCTCTTTCTGTGTGTGGGCATGTGTGTGTTTCCCTGGATATCTGGAAGATATCTGGAAGAAGATAGGAAAGTGGAAGAAGAGAAGGAAGAAAGAAAATTCTCATCAGAAAGTTCAGAGTCAAACTGGGCTCTTTGCACAAGAAAGTGCCTCTTAACATATCTCTAATACCTTGTTATACAAAAAGATTCTTAGTCTCTATTACCTGATATTAATTGCACTACAAAAAGCTCCCAAGAATTTTCTTGCTTCTTTAGTTCTGGATTCAAAGAATGGAGGTGGGGATTATCCTGTACACCAAAACCCCAGGCCCCCAGGCTTTAGAGAGTTGCCAAAAAGGAGAGTAGAGAAAAATAAAAATTAATTCTGACCAAAAAGCTAAGGTATTTTTAAGAAACTGGGGTGGGGAGGAAACTGGAAAATATTGACAGATGTGGAAAAGAGATAAGAGGGGGCAGAATATACTTGCTGATTTATGAAAATGGGAGCTGATGCAGTAGATTCTTGAGTGTTTTTCCTAAACTAGTGGGATAACTTTATATAAGGGGAATTTGGGAGTGGGAGGCTTGGTTAGGAGAATTGTTTCAAACACATGAATTTATATTCATGATGACTATGAGAAACCTAAATGGATATGTCAAGTAGGTGTTTAAAAGTATAAACCTAAGTACATTAGAATGAGAAGGAAAAAAAAAAAAAGGTTAGTAAAATATAGAAGAATTTGTAAGCCAAAAGAATGTGAGATCATTTGTGAATATGATTTTGAGGCAGAATAATAACCCAGGTAGTTAGTGTAGGAACATGGGCTTTGATGCATTCTTTGATATGGGCATTGATTAACATTTGCAGCTTAAGGGCTCCAGGGAGTAACAACCCCACAGACCTTGTTTACTATAGGGAGTACCTATGCCCAGACGGACATTAATCCCTAACCCCCGTGACTCAGTTTATGGGAAGAAAAGGACAAAGAAACCATGCCACTTAAGGGACATTTCCACCCCTAAGACCCTTATTGGACTAGGACTGATATAGGTAATTGGGCAAGGCCAATGGGAGAAAACCACATCTTTCTGGATCCCATGTTAGTACCCGCCCCATTTTAAGGGACAAAAACCCTTATAAGACAATAGAGAAGGGGGCTCTTCTCCTCCCCGCTACTTACTTTCCTATAATAAAGACTTTTCTTGCTTGCAGTCTGTGCATTTGTGAAGTTTATTCTTCAGCTGTGTGAACAAGAACCTGGATTCCAGTAACATCTTTCTGGCATCAATTCCAGCCCAATCATTACCATCTCCCTCATGTTATAACACATTTCTAAGGCCAGCTTATTACCTTATGAGAAAATTCATACATAAAATAGCCTACTATACACATAATTTTAAATCAGCTATAATGAAGGACTGAGTTCTGGAGATACAACGAATTAAAATTTAGAATTCAGAAATGTAGAGATGTGGAAGTCATTGGTGATACTAAGAAGAGCTGATTGGAAGAGTAAGTAAAAATGGAAGCCTATTAGAGCTGGATCATGAAATAAAGAAGGCAAGAATATGGTGAGCTTTGTTTTAAGGAAGACCAGAAAAATAAATTGAAGTAATGAGATTTTTTTAAAGTATTGTGATGTGGTGGTGTATGGTCATTTAAATAATCTTAAACAAAGGTCAATGAGTCAAAAAATGAAGGAGAGGAGCTTCCAGGTGGCCTGGCAGTTAAGGATCCAAATATTGTCACTGCTGTGGCATGGGTTTGATGCCTGACTTGGAATTTTCTACATGCCATGGGTTAGGCCAAAAATAAAATGAGGGATAAATGGTAGAAAGAGCTTAAGTAGGTAAAAGGTGAGGAAATCATAGGCCACAAAGAGGGATGTTCCACAGACAGAAGAAAAAGGGTTTATATAACAGGAAAGAAGCATCTGGGGGATATAGCACTGTCATGAATATTCCTGAGAATCAAACACTGAAGTAGATTTTGTATTAGTCTTCTACTCCTGCTACAATGAATCACCACAAACTTGGTGGCTTTAAACAATACACATTTATTTTCTTTTGGTTCTAGAGGTCAAACATCTAACATAAAAGTATCATACTGCTTTCTTTCTTGAGGCTTCAAAGGAGAATCAGTTTGTTTGCTTTCCATCTTAAGAGGTGGTCTACATTCCATACATCACAGACATTTCCTCATGTCGCTCCAACCTCTTGCTCCCATTGTCACATTCCCCACTGTCTGACTCTGATTCCTTATGTATCCCTCTTGCAGGAACCATGTGAATACACTGGGCCCACATGGACAATCCAGGATAATCTCCCTACCTCAAATTCCTTAACTCAATCATATTGGCAATGTCCCCTTGCTATATAAGATGACAGCCACAAGTTCTGGAAATTAGAACATCAACATGTTTGGGGGGCATTATTTACCTCACTACAATTTTCTTCTGATAGCTTTTTTTTCTCAATTGAAAAAAAAATGAGATCATTATGTGAAAGTGAAATAAGGAAGAGATTGTAGAAAGTTTAAAGAGAGAAGAGAATGTGTGAAAATGTCAACTGACAGAATTGATCAGGCAAACAAAAGAAGAGTGCTTGCTGTTACGAGGGCCACCTTAAAGTCTTCACTTTTTCTTTTTTCTTTCTTTTTTGTTTTTTCTGTTTGTTTGTTTTTTTAGGGCCACACTCATGGCATATGGAGGTTCTCAGGCTAGGTGTCAAATCAGGGCTGAAGTCGCCAGCCTACATGACAGCCACAGCAATGCGGGATCCAAGGCAGGTCTGCAACCCATGCCATAGCTCATGGCAATGAGCTTAACCCACTGAGCAAGGCCAGGGTTTGAACCCATGTCCTCATGGATACTAGTCAGGTTTGTTAACTCCTGAGCCACAATGGGAACTCAGAAGTCTTTACCTTAAAATAGCACCATTACCAGAGTGGAACATGTCTCCTACTTGATTAATCTTCTCAAATGCTAACAAATCGTCGGAAAATGCTTGGGTTCAATAAGGTTAGGATTTGACCAGGTTAGTATAGCAGAAGGAGAGGAAGGCTAGGCTGAGTTGAAAAAGAAAAGAGATTATACAGAAAGGACAGGCAGTGGGAAAATAATAAGGTTGTCAATTGATAATTAAAATTGGGAAATTGTTGAAATGTGTGTTCTAGAATAGTCTGTCAAAGAGCATACTATGCCAAATTACAATACTGAAGATCTTAAAATTTTGGTAGTCATAAAGTCTAGGCTATGACCACAGGAAGGAAGATAACTCCTTGATTTCCAGGCTCTGAAATGTATGAGGTTTATAGTTATGTATCAAAATCCCTACTAAAACTAAGCACCTGTGGGGAAAGAGCAACTTTAGAAAGAAGATAGATTTGAAGAGCAGAAAGAGGTAAATAGGAGTTCCTGTTGTGGCTCAAGTGTGTTAAGAACACAACATAGTATCTATGTGGATGTGAGTTCCACCCCTGTCCCCACTCAGTGGGTTAAGGATCTGGAGTTTCTATAAGCTGGGACATTGGTTGCAGATGCAGCTCAGATATGGCATTGCTATGGCTGTAGTATAGGCCAGCAGCTACAGCTCTGAATGGACCCCTAGCCTGGCAACTTCCATATGCCATGGGTGCGGCCTAAAAAGAAAAGAAAGAAAGTTGTAAATGTAATGTTTAGAGACTACATTGTATATATAAGAGTTATGGGCTAAGTTTTGCTCCCCCAACAACTAATGTGTCAAAATCCTAATACACAGCATCTCAAAATGCGGCAATATTTGGAGATAAGGTCTTTAAATAGGCACTTAAAATGAAGCCGCTGTAATTGCCCTTTATCTTATATGACTGGTGTCCTTAGTAAGAAAATTTGGACACAGAGATAGAAGATCACGTGAAGATGCAGAGGAGAAGATAGCTATCTACAAGCTAAGATGCTTCAGAGGAACCAACCTTACTAACACCTTCATCTCAGACTTCTAGCCTCCAAAATTAAAAAAAAGGGGGTGGGGAGTTCCCATCGTGAGTCAGTGGGAACGAACTGGAAACCGACTAGGATCCATAAGGACATGGGTTTGATCCCCAACCTTGCTCAATGGTTAAAGATCTGGTTTTGCCATGAGCTGTGGTGTAGGTTGCAGACATGGCTCGGATCCTATGTTGCTATGGCTGTGGTGTAGGCCATCAGCTGCAACTCTGATTTAACCCCTTGCCTGGGAACCTCCATATGCTGTGGATGTGGCCCTGTTGTGTAGGTCACCTAGTCTGAGGTACTTGTTATGGTGGCCATAGAAAACTATACAATAGGGGATTTGCTATGTCAGCATGAATTCCAAGGGTCATAGGGAAAGAATTTGAGATGGGAGTGGTGAGATCATGAATCAAATTAGATGATGCTCAGAAATAAAAGAGGATAAAAACCTCATGGTATTGAATGATCTGGAAGATATGAGCTTTTTATGCTAATTGAAGAAAGATAGATATATGGTATATAAATATGAATTCAGGTGGTCTTTTATGAAAAGGAACATATTCAAATCTCAGTCATTTGCATCCTAGAACTAAGCTTTTATTTATGTATTTATATGTTTTTTTTTATTAAAGTGTGGTTGATTTACATTGCTGTACCAATTTCTGGTGCACAGCAAAGTGATCCAGTTATATGTATATATACATTTCCTTTCTTATATGATCTTTCATCATGGTCTATCTCAAGAGACAGATTTAGTTCCCTGTGTTGTATAGAACTAAACTTTTTGATGGTCAAAGGTGGAGAGGCAATAAGTGTTAAGTATAAGGGGGGGGTCTTATCATCATATGATTATAAATTCATAACATATTGCTAAAAGAAGGAAAATCTGGTAAAAAAGGGAACAGATATATATAATTTGGTGACATGGTGAAAGAAGTAAATGGTATTCACAGTACCACTTGAAGAATTTAGGACTAACCAATGCCAAGGGCTGCATGTTTAATAAAGATAAATAAATAAAATAATAGAAAGCCTGGCACACAGCACCATATGAACAATTAACCCTTAATAAATGCTTACTGAAGGGTACAACACTGAATTAGTGCCACCAGGAAATATCCAGATAAAATAATGAAGAAAAACTAGGAGTAAAAAATAACAGAAAGGCTCAGTTATTATTGATTTCACGTATGGTTGCAAAGCACTGCATATAAAATCCCTAACAAAAGCAACACAATGTAGGAAAATAGAGTCATTAGAAATCACAGACTCACTTTTCAGATAATAATACCTATTTTATAATTGGGAAACCTATTTTCTGCAATTTCCTGAGGGAATTTCTTTTTAGCTTTCAACAACTGAGTGTATTGGCAAATACTTGACAAGTCATATCTTAATAAGCAACAAAGTACAACCAATCAATAAACTGCAAAATGACAAATATTAGCAATTAATGTGGAGTATAAACAATAGCTGCATCAGAAGGTATATATACTTCCAAATGTTATTGCTTTACTTTAAGTGCTGGTAACATGTCCAGGTTTTAATGTTGTACTCAAAATAAGTGAGTCTCAGTATAAGGACCCCAAGTGTTAAGTACTGCTTACCACCCTCACCAGTGTATAACATTGTAGATGAAAGATTAATCAATTGATTTAAGGAAAATTTTGTTTGAGCCGAACTGAAGGTTATTGCATGTGCATACACACCCAGGGAGAGCACTTGGAAACCATTTACTGCAAATGCAACATGGCTTTATTTTGGTCCATTGTTCAGATGCACTGTGAGAAGTTCTTTTACAAATATCTAGGTGTGGTAAACTTCGAGGTTTCAGATGATGATAGTCTTGTTAAATGCAGAAATAGGAATAAACTCAAGTTATTAAAAAAATTACTAGTCAATAAGTGTGAGTGGTTGCAGCAGGTTTGTCCTCAGTAGGGTAAGAACACCAGGTCTCACTGGCTGACCCAGTGATGGGGAGTTACCCCCTTGACTAACTTCAGATTCCAAACTAATAAAGTACTCATACTTATTTCAGATAGAACTTCATGTGTATATAAGTAGACTTTACTAAGTATTAAGTATTAATGAGTATTAAATAGCAATTTGTCAGTTATTAAAATCTGTTAAATCTATTTATGAAAGGTTATTTAAAAATACCATGTTAATTAGCTTTTGTAATCAAGGTGCTTACAAAAATAATTTATGTTCTTTGAATAAAATCGTGTATGATTATAAAACAAACAAATAAAAAACCAGTGACAGCATCTCAGAAAGCTCCAAGAATTGTTCTTCCTTTTGGAAGTCAAAGCACAGTTATGCAAGTTTTGTGAGACAGAAGGCCATACATTAAATGATGTGTTGTTAAGTTTATATAGTCCACTCCTGCAAGTACAAAGTGGTAGGTCATTGGGGCCCATTAGGAGATCAAGGAGCAATGTTACCTTTTTAGGAGGTGTCTTACTGATGCTAAGAGAATGTTGTTCTTTATGGTTAAGGAGCATTCCTGATGAGGAGAAGGTTTGTTTGATCCATAATGCACAGAGGAAGGGAGAGAGAGGCCAAAGGGCAGAGAAAAATTTTTATGTTTAAATTTTTCATGTCTTGCCATAAAGTATAAATTTTGTTTCACAACATCATCAGACTTATGACATAACAACTTTTTAATGACTAGAGATTGACACTTTCTTTTGTGTTGAATTCAGTTCCATTAGCTCCTACTCGAATGTATGATGTTTCTGTTTTGTGAACTACCATATACAGCTTGTAGTTGTGCTGCTTTATTGTTTAGGATAAATCCCCATCTATTACTTTTTTCCCTTTCTTTTTTTTTTTTTTTTTTTTTTTTGTCTTTTTGTCTTTTGTCTTTTTGTTGTTGTTGCTATTTCTTGGGCCGCTCCCGCGGCATATGGAGGTTCCCAGGCCAGGGGTTGAATCGGAGCTGTAGCCACCGGCCTACGCCAGAGCCACAGCAACGCGGGATCCGAGCCGCGTCTGCGACCTACACCACAGCTCATGGCAACGCCGGATCGTTAACCCACTGAGCAAGGGCAGGGAACCCGCAACCTCATGGTTCCTAGTGGGATTCGTTAACCACTGCGCCACGACGGGAACTCCATTCCCTTTCTTGCTTTACATGAAAGAAGCCATATATAAGCAGCAACCGTGAATTTATCAGTCAGATTTACAAAAGAGAAGGTGAAGTTGTCCTTAAAATTTAGAGATTTTATGAATAAGTGGTCATCAAAGAGGAGAAATTATATTAATAAATGTGATAAAATTTAAAAAGCTACCCAGTTGCAGATGACAGCTATAGTGATTAAGTGAAGATAAAATTACTGGAATTAAAGCTGTTAATAGAAAACAAAAACTACTCAGTTGTTCAAATTTGAAGTTAAGGACTTAAGAGTAATGAATGTAAACTAAATGGATAAAACTACTTTAAACTTCACAGGGGACTCTTGGAGAATAATAACTAAGAGAATGAGCTATATATATATATATATCTAACATATTATAACTTTGTATCATTTTTTTTTTCCTTTTTTTGGGAGGGGGCTGCATCTGCAGCCTAAAAAGTTCTTGGGCTAGGGGCTGAATCTGGGCTGCAGCTGCAGGCATATGTCACAGCTTCCTTAACCCAATGAGCAACCCAGGGATCCAACCTGCATCCCAAGGACACTACGCCAGGGTCTTAACCCACTGAGCTACAACAGAACTCTATAAGTTTGTATCATAAATTCACTAAATTCTTCATCTCTAAAATGTGGACACTGACCACCTCAGTTGTTCAGTTGGAACATTTACAACAGTGCCTCAGGCATATCATAATACTCAACAAATATTAGTAGTACTAGTTTTTAATGTGATGGTATTATTATAAGAGATGAGAATATGCCACTGGAAAATACGTCTCTTTGGCATAAGGATTATTTTGATAAAGAGTAAATACAGTAGAAGCTCTGGAAACAGTATGATACCCTTCTGTGGGAGAAATTATTTATAAAGGAATTCTCCATTTTTAAGTGTCTTTCTCACTGTACGGGAAGAGAAGGGTTACTATAAATCAATCTAAATCACATGCAACTTTTATCAGTGGAGAAAGCACAGACTCAAATCTGTGAAAAGAAATCTTACCTTTGTTTATTGAACTATTTCCAGTAACTCTTCTATTGTGGTCTGTGCACACATGTCTGAAAAAAGAATTTTCCAGATTCAAAGCAAGGTGAAGAAAAGACCAGTTTATTGAGGTGAGAAACACTGATAACACTTCAAGCCGACTTCCTGATAATCAGGGAGAGCTGACCAAGACAGAGTGGTCATGTCTGTTTTAATAGACCAAGGAGAAAGGAGAAGTCTTGCAATACCTCTGCTGAACTGCTGATCGGTTGAGGAAAGAGGGGTCTCATGATACAATTGCTCTTTGGCTGGGGGAGTAAAAAGTCCCTATAGAAGCAGGTGAGGAGTGAGCCATATAAGTTTCCTAGTAGAGGGTAGGGAGGAGTAGGATATGTTGCTCAAGATGGGGGAGGGGGCATTACGAGGAGACAAGACAAATGTGGCAATGATAAGGGTATGGTAAAATCTTATCTTTGCCAGAGGCTTTCAGTTCTATATCCTTGAAGGGGCCTTGAAGTCCAGCATTTCCCACAACTTGGCTCCTCTGTATTCTTTGTTTTAATTTCAGGCAGTATTTAAACTGAAGTTCTAGCCACCTGTTTGAGTTTACTGATTCCTAAGTTTCTTGCATGTATATGTATATGAGATATACATACTAATAAATTTGTTTCTCTATTATTAATCTGTCTTTTGTAACTGAGTCCTCAGCCAAAAAGAGTAGAACAATGTTTTTACCTCTTCCTACATCATTATTTAAATAATTTTACTAATATTTATTGAGCTTCCACTATATGAAAATTATTATAATAAACCACAATTTATGTATCTTCAGAGTGACAATCAATTTCAAAACTTCAGTCTGAAATATTAACACCCAATTCTTCCCCCTTACCACCTATACAACTACAGTCTAACTACCTGAATGCAAAATTATACTCCTCAGCAATTTAAATTATGCTATTATTCCTTTGCCCATTTTTTTATCACAGATTTAAGCTCTGTAGTGCTCTGAAACCTGCAGACACAGAAGTTCATGATTTATGCATGTATTTGATAGCCTCACCCCTGACTTCCTAGCCTCAAATCTAAACTCTTAAACTGCCTACTTAGCTCTGTTAACTGATTTTAATCTTGCATATTAGAGAAGCCATTCAAATGTTCTTAACCATTATCTTCTTGGCACTTTAATTGAAATATATCTTTACATTTACCAAAAAAAAAAAAAAAGGAAGGTAACAGGGAATAAAAGCAGCCCTTTATTCACACAATGTATGCTAATGTTGACCCAACTGTTCTTGGCTTTTCAAAGGACTCATGATTTCCTGGAATTTCCTGAACGAAGCACTGTGATGACCATGGCTATTTTAACTTCATTGCTCTCCCAATTGCAAAGGAGCTTTTGACATTTGGATTTTGTGTTCATCTAATGGCAACTGCAATTAAAGCTTTCCCACATCAATGAGCTAACTTTCTAAGGCCATTTCAAAGGGTGAATTCAATATTCAAATTGCATGATGCTTATTGATCTGTGTGCTACTATTTGTGTGACTGGAAAAGTACTCATTAGAAATTTTCCGGACACTATTGATAGAAAAAAATTAGTGAACAGAGCTAATTTCACTCAAGTATTCTGCATTCATATAATGAGAACATAGCTGAAGTACAAATAATTCATTAATTAGCATTGGACATATATAGAGAAAGAAGCCAAACTCTCAGGCCTGACAAATAGTGCTTATTTTGAGAGGTTGAGTATCCAAACTGCATTTATAGATTCCTGAAAATGCAATTTAATCACATCAGAATCACTTTTAAAAGGTCTCCCAAGAAATTGCAGGTTCAGACAACTTAGAAATAGAAGCTTCCTCGTTAGCCCATGACCTCTGGTAGATTTAGGAACACTTGATGCCCTAGATTCACAGGCTATAAGTGAGTCTTTTCTAAGTCCACTGGGTATTACACACTGATTTGTTATGTTGCTACCATAATTATTTTCAATTTCAATTTTATTTTTACTAAATAGAAAAACATAGGGAAAAAGTTAAGTAAAACAAATCACTCCAGAGCACTTTAGGAATGTTTGATTCATTCACATTTGCCTGAGATTATACCTGCTGATAAAGAGTGAATCAGAGAATCATTCTATTATCTGTATAAGTGTGCCACTAAACTTTCCTTTGCTAAAACATCTATTCCCATAGTTTCCAATCTTTTTTTTTTTTTTTTTTAATAGTGTGTTCACTTCATATTTTGGGACTTCAGACAAGAATTACCAGACACTTATCATTTCCCCACCCATCTCCTTGTAATGCCTCCTCCCAACTTTAGGAACTTTGACTACTCCTTCCTGCCCCCTACTAGGAAAGGTATGTGGCCCACTCCTCACCTTGCCCCTATATAGACCTTATACATACCCAACAAACCAACAAGTGTATCATAAAACCTCTCTTTCCCCTACCAGTCAGCAAGTCAGCAGGTATATAAAAAGACCTCTCCTCTCTCCCTGGGCTATAGAAGAAGAAGACATGACCATGTCCTCAATGTCAGCTCTCTCCAATCAAAAGGAAGTTGTCCTGCTGCATTAGCAGTGTCTCTTATCTCAATAAATTCTTCTTTCTCTTAACCTTGCTCTGAATTTGGAAAATTCTTTTTCCAAACTGTGTGCATGGACCATGACTCATACCAAAAACAAAAACAAACAAACAAAAAAAAACTGAAGCCATTTTGAATTACTCAGTAATCAGCTGAAGAACAAATTGGAAGGTTTAACTTGGCTAATATTCCTTCCCAGTTTTAGTGTTTTTATTGGCCAAAGTAAATGACTGTTTAAATTAATTTTCACACATACATTTATGTGAGAGTAAAGAATACATAGTAATCATAATCAATTGGAAAATAAAGGCAAATGGCATTTCAGGAATCCTTTTCCTTGAATACTTTTGTTCCAAATAAAGAAAGGAAAGCATGTACATATCTTCAGATCTCATATTTAAAACTTGATGCAAATGTCAGGAAAAATCAATAAAAATTTTCCTTATATTTAAAAGAAATAGACTGTAAATACATAAAAAGGGGGAAGTACACTCCTGCCACCTCATAGTAGGCAGGGGCAAGAAAGAAGGTAGTTGGGGGTAATACTGTCTTGTCTAGCAAATAAGTTACACTTTTCTAAAGACATATCATCAGGTAGCAATCACTGTTGCTTTAATGTTATTAAAATGTAGTATACCTATGTGATGTAATGATAAATAATTTATATAATTATGCCTTTATATGGTCTCTTATAATAGTGTGGTTATTATTACCCCTATTTTAAAGTTAGAAACTTTGAGATTTTAGAAAGCTCAATGATCAATCTAAGTAACCTGCAAAGTTGACAGCAGAAATGGCACTAGCAACAGATGTCATACCCAGTATAGGACAGTTCCACTGTATGCTTGACATATGTGGCATATGCATGTGTATGTATACAGAAAAGAGTGCATGTATATAGAAAGTGTGTGTACTGAAAAGAGAGTATGTAGAAAAAAGGAGGCAAGTAAATGTAAATAAAATACACAACTTTTACTGAATTTTTTTCTGTGTAGAATGATAGAGAAAGAGAATATCAATTAGTCTAATAATTATGTGTCTTGTTCTAGAAACCCAGAAAGGAAAAACAAGCCATCAGGACAATAAAATCAGCAGAAAAATGAGTTGCCCCTTAAGTTGAATGGTAATTGGCATGAAATAATGAATACAGTTCTGTCTGAAAATTGCATCTGTTCTATGAAAAGACTACTTTACCTAGGTGATAATAATGGGCATTTTCAATGCATGGGTTTGATTTTTCCTGATAAGATTAAAAAAACAAATAATATGAAGAAAAATTCACAAACAATATACCATTTATCTAAATAATATCAAAATATAACAATTTCTGTAAACATGTGGAATCATAGATATGAGGAGTTTATATACAACTTATTATATAAAAATATAGGTATTATTTTATTAAGTCATTGACTCTAATTTTTTTGTCTCATCCTCAGGATATGGAAGTTCCCAGGCTAGGGTTTGAACCTGTGACACAGCAGCAACCTGAGCTACAGCAGTGACAATGCCAGATTATTAATCCACTTGGTCATAAGGGAACTCACAATTCTTTTTATGAAAACTATATTTCACTATATCATCTTTCTAAAAAAAAATAGAAAAAAATTTCCCTATGGTAATTTTTTAAAACAACATGGTTTGTTCATACATTCTTTGATTTTATAATATTTCCTGAGTGCTTACCATGTGATCAACACTGTGTCAGTTGCCAGAAGTATCAGGATTTAGAACACACCATCTGCCCCCAAAATAGATGAGTATAGGAGATAAACAAACTCAAGGTAGTCCAGTGGTGTATAACTACTGAGGGGAACACAGCATGCAAAGGACAGAGACTCGAGAGATCCAGGGGGATTTCCCCTGGAAATGACAACTCATCTGTGGATCCTCATGAACAAGCAGGATGTGGCCAAATAAAATGGAGCCTTAGGGTGTGTATGGGGAGTAAGTACGGTATTTTAAGCTTCTACAAAGTATTTTTAGGGGCCATATCTAGAAATTACTGGATATAGAACGACCAAATTTGGAAGGTCTGTGTGTAACATACTTTGGCTGGAACATAAGGTATGTAATGAATATGAAATGCAATAGGCAGATCATAAAGAGCCACATGCATTATGTTAAGGGACTAATTTATATGAGGTGATTGTATATGTAAGACTGCATATGCAATACCTGCCTTTTTATACTAAAAAGATTTATGTCAGTTAATTTATACTTTGGATTTCATTTTGAAGCACCTTTTAACATTATCAAAACTGAGAATGGAATGTCAAGAGAATCTCTTGCTGGTCCGAAAAATATTTTCCACTGCTTACCTTGTCTCCCTCCTACCCCAAATGACTGTTCCATAGAATTATATTTATCGCTTTTATTATGAAGGGTAGTTTTATCTTCATAAAAGATGATAACAAATGTATGTCTTAAAGAATAGGGATTGATAATCTTTGTAATTTCCTCTATGCTAATGTAACTACAAATGCTATTCATATTTCTTACATGTCACAACAGAAAATACATAATACAGGTAGAACATTGAAAGTATAGTTGCAAGTTGTCCTTCTCAACAAAACAGTTTACATTCTATTGTCGATGGAATATTTCTAAGCTGTTTGCTTGAATAATGTGTGAGGTAAAGCATTTGACAGGTTAATTATATATTGCTTTAAGAAGTATTTCCTAGCATTTTACTTGGGATTGGTTGTGTTTTAATTCCTTTGATTCTCCTGCTGCTCTTTTGTTATGGAACCAGAAAAAAAAAAAAACAAAAAAAAAAACACTTTTTGAAAAGATTCTCCTTGCAAGAGAATTGTCTCATCAGGCCTTTCTCCCCTTGTTTCCAAATCTCTGCTCACTTTCTTCACTGCTTCCTCCCTAAAGCGGGAGTCCTTACTAATGTGAGCAGCCGATGCCTGAGACATTTTTGGGGTGTGTGTTTTGGGAGTCCTTACTAATGTAAGCAGCCAATGCCTGAGACATTTTTGGGGTGTGTGTTTTACTACTAATGCATTAGACATCATAAACCAAGTGCAGTTTTCAGACTAATGGTGTTCAGATTATGTCTAGGCAAGGTTTCTACCAGACAACTGTTCTGTTTTGACCACCTTCTTGTCTCCACATTTCCTAATTAAGTTTATTGAGGTATAGTTGATTTATAATATTGCATTATTTCCATGTGTACAACATAGTGATTCAAAATTTTTATAAATTTTATACTTCATTTAAATGTATTATAAAATACCAGCTATATTCCCTGAGTTATACAAATATTCTTATAGCTTATTTATTTTATACACAGTAGTTTTTACCCCTTTATCCCTTACGCCTTTCCTGCCCCTTTTTCTGTTTCTTTCCTGTAATTATAGGGGACCTAGACAGAGTCCCACCCGTTTTGTTTCAAGGAAATGAAATTGAAACAAGTAGTCTTGTTTGGCTCGCCTGGCTTAAGCAGTGCTCTCCAACTTAGCTTTTGTTCCTGGGTGGTTGTAGGGTGAGAACACTGAACCCTAACCACTTGATGTAGGTCCCAGGAGCTTGTCGCTTTGGAGAAAATGTTCAGCAAGAGATGGAGGATAGTGAGGCAAAAAGGGTTTATTAGGAGAGGAGAGAGAAGATAGGTGTGGAGAAAGCACAGGCAGGTTGGGGCTTGGGGGTAGAGAGGGAGAGAGACAGCGACAGGGAGAAAGAAAAAGCAAGAGAGGAAGAGAGCAACACAGTACTTTGGAGGTCATTTAAAATCACTTGTAACAGGGCAGTCTTTCTGGGCTTCCTCTGGCCAATCACCTTGGTTTGTCTGGCCTTGCGCTCACTTTGGCCTGGCTCAGCACCTTCCCCTGTGTTTGTGCATCTTTTAGCCTGGATTCAACTGCCAGGGTTTTTGGGAAATTGACAGGATGTACCATGGCCCCTTCCTTCTCTGACCCTGGAGGATCTTTCTGCAAGCATGTTGTTCTGGACGTCTCCTTGACCTCGAGAATGAGAAATAGATGGTCTCTATCTTTTATCAAGCAGGATGGAGCTCCTCCTTGTTTCTGCTGCAATCTTTATCTCGAAGTATCTGTTAGGGAACAGATTACAGTTGCTCAGCCTGGGACCCATCTATCTCATGCTTCACTTTCACCACTGCTCTAACTCAGAGGTTGTTAAGGATTTGCTCAGCTATTTATATAGCAGCATTTTGTTTCTTATTCAAACTGGGATTCTAGAAAGTGTAATTCTCTCAGATAGGACACCAGGAATACAGAGTCCTAATGTCAAAACCATTGAAAGACCACAGACCAAGATACAACAGACCAAGGAACAATAGACTACAAACATTAAGCTGTTTTTCTGGTACCTAGAGGTATTTTGCCCTATCTGTGATCATCATGAAGAAAGGAATCCACAAATTTATTCATGTATCAACACCGAGTAAATATCTACTACGACTTTATATACTCCCTATTCATTTCTCTTCACTATATTCCAGACTCATATTTTCCAAATCTATGTGATATCTCAAGTTCTATAACTATCAGATATCACAAACATCAAGATCAAAAATATCTGTCCTTTCAAAACCTTCCCCGTCTCAGTCATACTGAATTTCCCCTTTTCTCACTCTTATCCTCATCTGATCTATCACAAGTTACTCTTATTTTTTTTTCCTTTGGTCTTTTTAGGGCAGCACCCACAACATATGGAAACTCCCAGGCTAGAAGTGGAATTGGAGCTGTAGCTGATGGCCTACACCACAGCCACAGCAACACCAGATCCCAGCCATGTCTGTGACCTACACTGCAGTTCACAGGTAATGCCAGATCCCTAACCTACTGAGCAAGACCAGGGATTAAACCCATGTCTTTATGGATACTAGTTGGGTTTGTTACTGCTGAGCCACAATGGGAACTCCCATCACAAGTTACTCTTAGCTTCATCTCCAAAATATACTTTGAATCTACCCACTTCTTTTGTTTCACAGTGGGCGCATCACTCCAAGGCCCCATTAGTTATCTTCTCAATGACTGCAATCGCCTCCCAACTGATCTTCTTGCTTCATATTATGTAATTGTCACATAGAAGCAAATAAAATTAGTATAATTTTCTGATTAGAACCCTCTAATGTCTTACAGTACTCTTCGAATAAATTCAAGTTCAATATCATAACCTAAAAGAGTCTATATATGATTGGTTCCCAAATCTCATGTCTTATCACTGGGCTTCCTCCTTGATTTCTGTGCCATAGACACACTGGCCTTTTGTTTGTATGCCTAGAACATAAAAGCATATTTTTAATCACTGGCCACACTTTGGCCTCTGCACTAGCTCTTTTCTCCACCAAGAAACTTCTTGCCATCAAGATTTTTATCTTTGTGGATTTAAAAATTATTTATTTGTTTGAAATAGCTTCTATTAACTAGTAAATTTATGTATGTGTTTATTTATTTATTGTCTTTTCTAGGGCTGTACCCACAGCATATGGAGGTTCCCATGCTAGTGGTCTAATTGGAGCTGTAGCCGCTGGCCTATGCCACAGCCACAACAATGCGAGAGTTGAGCCATGTCTGAGACCCACACCACAGCTCACAGAAACACTGGATCCTTAACTGAGCAAGGCCAGGGATCGAATCCGCAACTTCATGGTTCCTAGTCAGATTTATTAACCACTGAGCCACGATGGAAACCCCAAGTAAATATATTTAAATAATATATTGTGCTCTAAATATTCCACTGATTTTGAAATGTATACACTATAATTCATTTTTAGCAATCTCTAATGTCTACCTTAATTTTCTCTCTTACTTAACTTCTTATTAAAACAGCATAAAACATTTTATGCTGTTTTAAGTTATTAGGCTATTTTTAAGTATTTTAAGTTATATAGTTATTTAAAATCCCTTATGCATATTTTCAGAGTCAAGGTAGAATTTTTCTTTAGTTAATTAAATAATTAGTTAATTAATTTTATAGTTATTTATCTACTTGGATCACGATCATAAAATACAGTGACATATTGACAGCCAGTTTTTCTGCAACCATACTTTTTAATGATCTTTTTTTTTTTTTAATTTGCAGAATATTTGAAAAGTTCTAGTATGGATTCAAAACCAAGCATAAACACACATAGCAATATGGTATCTTATGCAGGGTTAGAATCTACGTTAGTATTAACATACAAACTAACAAGATTCGTAATGTTTGAAAATCCTTTCAGAGTGTTCCGGTTGGTGACCTACGGAACAATATTGGAACAGATGAAGGGGACTTCTGGTCCATATAGAATAAAGTCATTGTTTTGCATTTAAAAAGCACCTTCCAGGGAGTTCCCTTGGTGGCATAGAGGGTAAAGGATCTGGTGTTGTCACTGCTGTGGTTCAAGTCACAGCTGTGGTAAGGATTCCATTGCTAGCCCTGCAACTTCTGCATGCCAAGGGCACAGCTAAAAAATAAATTAATTAACAAATAAAATTTACCTTCTCTTTGCTATTTTTAAAAGCATATACTTAAATAATACCAAAAAAAATTTACTCTAGTGACATACTGTGAGAAAAAAGGGAGAACTCCAAATAAGTCTTTCATCTCAGGTTCCTCTTGCAAATATGTTCACTGATCAGAAATTGGGCATATTTGCCCATGAAATTTAATGTGTTGTTTTGATCTGTTGCTTTCTCTCTCTCTCCTTTAGTCTGTGTCTCTGTCTCTGTCTCTCTCTCCATTGGCCTTCGTCTTGGGTTAGCTCCCCAGCAGTCTCCCAAATATGTGTCAAATGCCTGCCCCTCAGGCTGACACTCCCTCACAAGCAAATTAAGTTCCCACATAAAGTTCAGGCACCCCTCAATAGGGTGCTTCTGGGTTGGACCTTGGGGTGGGTTAGTCCAAGCCTGTGAGCCCTCAAGAGCCATTTCTCAGATCACTATAACCCAGAAGATCTTGTGAGCAAAAGACATGTTGGGTTTTCAGAGTTAGATATTTTGAGGGTTCATCCCTCCGGTCCAGGTCTTAAAAGTTGGGGATGTCCAATGTGGGGTTCAGACCCTTTGTTCCTCAGGGACAAGCTCTGATTTTGGGTTTCATATATATATATATATATGGCATATTTTCCCATTCAATACCCTTTGGCTTATGTCTTGCTTTGCCTGATATTCAAATTCACACTCTTGTCAAATTTTTTGAACTTGATACATATATCTTTGACAATCTCTTATTTTCAACTTTTTGGCTATCTTTTATTTTATACACAAATCCAGTAAAGAAATTATAGCTTTATTTATCTACATATTTACTGAACTTGAGAGTCTCTCCCTTTTCATGGTGTAATGAAGTTTTATTGTTGTTACTCTTTTGTCTTTCTCTCTCATTTGAAATTTATATATCTTATTGTCCCTTAATATGAGTTACTCTTGAATTTTAAAATATATATTCAAATGCCTATCTTCTATGAAAAGCTTCAGCAAGTTTTCTGTCAAAATCTTTTTCATGTCTTTCAAAATCATCCAGGATCATAATTTTCTTTTCACATTACTATTGGCAGAATAACTTCTCACAACCATGTTTAGTTTTACAGATAACCATTCCAAGAGTAATATTATTTGAGGTTCAAGATGCTGGAAAGAGATCTGTTGGCAGTTCTTCTGCTAGCTTCTTTTGAGAAAAAGCGGGTTCCAGTGCATGATGGTGAGGTAAGAGGACCCCAGATTCACCTCCTCCCATGAACACAAGGAAGACACACATGGAACAACTTCCTCTGAAAACTACACACAGATAAATGAGAGAAGCTTGCCATCAACTCCAATCCCAGCTCAGTGAACACCACATGGAAGGAAATTCAAAACCCAGAGCTTGTCCCTGAGGAACAAAAGATCTGAACCCCACACTGGACATCCCAAACATCTAACTCTGAAAATCCAACAGAGCTCCTGCCCATGAAACCCACTGGATTGTCGTGATCTATCTGTGAAATGGCTTTTTAGGGCTCACCTGCTTGGACTTCCCCACCCAAGGTCCAGCCCAAAAGCTCCCTATTGAGAGCTGCCTGAACTCCATATGGGAATTTTATTTTCTTGTCAGAGAGTGTCAGCCTGAAGGGCAGGTGGACATCTGATTTGCCACACATTCAGGGGCCTGTTGGGGAGCTATCCCAAGATGAAGTCTTATAGGAACCATTTGTGTGTTATCCCTTTGCTATGTCCAGGGCACCAGTATCTTTTAGAGTGGAGCTTTTACACATGACTAGTGCCCTGGTTCTTACTTCTTGTGCCATGGTCTTTGCTGCTTCTGCCCAGTTGATCCTCCTTGATTGCCTAGCTCTGGTAACCAAGGGGGCTTGCATTCTTGCATCTCCTAGGACTACAACAATCTGAGAGACAGTTCTTAGCAGGTGATCACCCGCAGGGCACTGCAGAGACAGCTGACTGAATCACACCCCCAGTCTTCTGTGAAAGAAGCCTATTTGTTTTTTCCAGAGCTTCAGCCTAAGGGGAAGGCTCTGAGTTTGGCTCACATCTAGAGGCCACTGCACACCGTCTTAGCACTCTTCCTCTGCCTCACTCTAGCTCACCAGGATCTCCCAGAGAGGAGTTTACACATGAGTCTGAAGCCCCAGATTTTGTGATTGCTACCCATGGGACATTCTGGATCACTTTGGCACTGGTGGCTAAAAGAGTATATATTTCCTAATGTTAAAAGCTTCTGCCTGAGGGTCCAGCTTTCAATAGCTTGAATCCAGGTGCTGGATTCTCCCCTTTAGGACACCAACAGGTCTTAGCACATCCTCAACTACTGGGAGCCATTAAGAATAAGATAGGCTGCTTGGACCATCACAAAAGTTTAAGAAACAACTGAGAGCTAGGGCAGGGTTGAACAAGCCTCATCTCCTACAAGATGCCACTTCTTCAAGACTGGGAGAGGTGGCTGCCTTATCTAATGCATAGAACCAACATGGAGAGTCAAGCAAAACAACGAAACATAAAAATATACTCTAAACAAAAGAATAAGATAGAACTTAAGGGAAAAAAATAATGAAATTGAGATTAGTAATTCATTTGAAAAACAGTTCAAAGTCATGGTCATAAAGATGTTCAAGAACTTAGGAGAACAACAGGTAAACACAGTGAGAACATGAAGAGATGGAAAATATAAGAAGCCACCAACTTGAAGTCATAGAGCTAAAGAGAAGAATGGCTGTAACATCTGCCATAATAACACTTTCCTACCTGTGTTCTGGATGATATTTTTCTCAGATCAGATTTTTCAACTATATCCCAACTGTTTTCTATCTTTATTAATTTTTTTGTTTGTTTTTTTGCCATTTCTTGGGCCGCTCCCGTGGCATATGGAGGTTCCCAGGCTAGGGGTCGAATCAGAGCTGTAGCCACCAGCCTACGCCAGAGCCCCAGCAATGCCAGATCCAAGCCACATCTGTGACCTACACCACAGCTCACGGCAATGCCGGATCCTTAACCCACTGAGCAAGGCCAGGGATCGAACCCGCAACCTCATGGTTCCTAGTCAGAATTGTTAAGCACTGAGCCACGATGGGAACTCCTGTTTCCTATCTTTAAAAGTAACCCTATAGATGGAAAGACATACCATGCTCTTGGATTGGAAGAGTTAATATTATCAAAATGACTGTACTACCTAAGGCAATATACAGGTTCAATGCAATCCCTGTCAAATTACCAAAGACATTTTTCACAGAACTTGAACAAGATATTTTAAAGTTTGTTTGGAAGCACAAAAGACCCAGAATAGCCAAAGACATCCTGAAAAAGAAAATGGAGCTGGAAGTATCAGGCTCCCGGATTTCAGACTATACTGCAAAGCAACAATCATCAAAACCATATGGTACTGGCACAAAGACAGAAATATAGATCAGTGGAACAGGATAGAAAGCCCAGAATTCAACCCATGCACCTACAGCCAACTAATCTATGATAAAGGAGGCAAGACTATACAATGGAGAAAGGACAGCTTGTTCAACAAGTGGTGCTGGGAAAACTGGACAGCCACATGGAAAAGAATGAAATTAGAACACTCCCTAACACCAGACACCAAAATAAACTCCAAATGGATTAAAGACCTAGGTATAAGACCAGACACTATAAAACTCTTAGAGGAAAACACAGACCAATCACTCTCTGACATAAACAACAGCAACATCTTCTCAGATCCACCACTTAGAGTACTAACAATAAAAACAAAAATAAACAAATGGGACCTACTCAAACTTCAAAGTTTCTGCACAGCAAGGAAAACGCTAAACAAAACAAAAATATGACCCACAGAATGGGAGAAAATCTTTGCAAATGAATCAACTGACAAGGGCTTAATCTCCAAAATTTATACACACCTTCTGCAGCTCCATACCAATAAAACAAGCAACCCCGTCAAAAAATGGGCAGAAGATCTAAACATACAGTTCTTCAAAGAAGACATACAGATGGCCAAGTAACATCTGAAAACATGTTCAACATCACTCGTTATTAGAGAAATGCAAATCAAAACCACTATGAGGTACCACCTTACACCAGCCAGAATGGCCATCATCCAAAAGTCTACAAACAATAAGTGCTGGAGAGGATGTGGAGAAAAAGGGACCCTAGTACACTGTTGGTGGGATTGTAAATTGGTGCATCCACTATAGAAAACAGCATGGAGATGCCTCAGAAAACTAAACCTAAAACTCCCATTTGATCCAGCAAGCCTGCTACTGGGCTTCTATCCAGATAAAACTATGGCTTGCAAAGACACATGTACTCCAATGTTCATTGCAGCACTATTTGCAATAGCCAAGACCTGAAAACAACCTAAATGTCCATCAACAGAGGAGTGGATCCAGAAGATGTGGTACATATACACAATGGAATATTACTCAGCCATTAAAATGAATGAAAAACTGGCATTTTTAGCAACATGGGTAGACCTAAAAATTATCATGCTAAATGAAGTCAGCCATACAATGAGACCCCAACATCAAATGTTTTCACTGACATGTGGAATCTGAACAAAGGACAGACTGAACTTCTTTGCCAAATAGATGCTGACTCACAGACATTGAAAAACTTATGGTCTCCGGAGGAGACATTTTGGGGGGTGGGGGGATGTGCTTGGGTTGTGGGATGGAAATCCTGTGAAATTGGATTGTTATGATCATTATACAGCTACAGATATGATAAATTCATCTGAGTAATGAAAAAATAATAAAATTTAAAAAAATAAAAAAATATTTTAGAAAATAGAAATAAATAAATATATATGGTGTCTTTCAATGACTAGATATTCTTAAAAACAAAAAAAGAAAAGTAACCCTAAAATTAACTTTTATCTTAATGGCCTTATGCCCTGTTTTTGAGAATTATAAATTGATCTATGCCTAATACCTTTATTATCTTTAATTACATTTTGGATTTGAGAAAAAAAACATGCACTTAGTCTACCACCTTGAACCAACAGTTTAAGGCTGTATTCTGGAGTATACTGTCTTCCCTTTCTCCCTCTTTGGTGTGACAAAACTGTAAGGACCATTGTTCAAAGACCATTCATTGTGCCATACTAGAGATGGCTTCCTCATTAGAGCTTCCCATTCACTACACCAGTTTTGGTGTTCTCAGTACATACTTCTTCATAACTCAGGTATGTTCCTCTCACATTCCCTAAGTTGATTCTTTTTGAGGTTAGAACTTGTATTCACAATTTTAGGACCTATCAGGTGCTATTAGGACCTACCACAATGATTTGTATAGCAGATATTTAATACACACTTGATACAAAAAAATCTCAAATTAATGAAATAATGACATTCTTTGTGGATGGCAAAACTGGGGCTCGTTACTACAAGGCCACACTATAATCCAGCCCTGACAAAAAGTGTCCAGTGTTCTTTATATATGATGATCAACTCACAGACTTCTAAATCTGGAAATAAATAGGGAGTTATTCAACACTCAAAGTAGAAATTTACAGTTTTGTTGATAGGTTGATATGCAATTACTCTGTGAATACTTTTTGTGATTTAAAAAAGCTAACTCTTTTTTTTTTACAAAGCAGATTACATCATTTTTAAAAAGCTGTAAATGTAGAATGCTTTTGCCTTAACTGAGTAAGCCATGCTCAAAGAAATTTTCTTTTCATTAAGAACTCAATCCTGATCTGTTCTCTCAGTTCCTCTCATAAGTTCTCAAAAAACCTGAGGGTTCTTCAGTTGTTTACCTCAACATTACCTACATTCAGAGTTTGCAAGTATGAACACATATGCTGCCACTCCCCTATACTGTGATCACATAACACAAATCATATTCTCTGCAGAATATAGATTTAACTTTAGAATCCTTAACTAAGTTTTGGGGGAAACCTTTGTCAAAGGATGGTCAGTCTAACATAATATAGACTGAGTAATTGTTTAAATTATTTGTGGTCTCTCTCTGGGATGCTGCAGGATGGTTATAATCTCAAATCTAATTCTAAAGTGGGTATTCGGCTTTTTTTTGTTTGTTTTTTGTTTTTGTTTTTTTAGAGATGCACCCTTGGCATATGGAGATTCCCAGGCTAGGGGGCAAATTGGAGCTACAGCTGCCAGCCTACACCACAGCTCATGGAAACACCAGATCTGAGCCACGTCTGTGATCTATACCACAGTTCATGGCAACGTCTGATCCTTAACCCACTGTGCAAGGGCAGGGATCAAACCTGCAGCCTCATGGATGCTAGTCAGATTCATTTCCTCTGAGCCATGACAGGAACTCCTAATGTAGGTATTTGACTTTGGTTGGCCAATGAAATGTGCATAGAATTGAATACGTCACATATAAGCCAAAGCTGCAAGAAGCAGTTGTAATTCATGGTTTGCCTGTCTCCCTTCCTTTTGCTGCTAGAGCATTTATGTCAGTGAGGTTCTTGCAATAAAAAGCATGTAGAGAAGATTTGCAGCAACACGAACAAGAAATAAGCCTTTGTGTTGTTAGTCACTGATATGTGGTTGTTTATAACTACAACATAGCCCGTCCTCTCCTGAAGTGCTGTGAACGCATTCATTCATTTATTCACTCATCAAACACGTCTTAGTCTCCAATTATTATTAGGCTCTGCATATATAAACCAGGGAACAACATAAACACGGTCTCTGTGTCAAAGTTACATAACAATAAAACCCATTTAAAAAAAAATCTAATACACTGAGAGCTACGTCTAGATACTTACAATGGAGCATGACAATGGGAGATAAAAGTATGTATACATGTATGTGTAACTGGGTCCCCATGCTGTACAGTGGAAAAAAATAATTGTGTTGGAGGAAATAACAATAAAAATAAATAAATCTAATATAATTTTTAAAAATTTTATTGAAGTATAGTTGACTTATGAGATTGTGATAATTTCTGCTATACAACAAAGTGATTCAGTCATACATATACACATATCATTCTCTTTCAGAGTCTTTTCCCACATAGATTATCACAGAATACTGGGTAGGGGGTCTCTGTGCTTTACAACAGGTCCCCATTGGCCAATCATTCCATATACCTCAGTGCACATATGCCAGTCCCAAACCCCTAGTTCATCCCTCCCCCTCCTTACCTGTCCTCTTTGGTGGACATTTTTAAAAAATGTTTTAAATACCAATAAAGTTAGAGATAAAGATAAATCCAATTGATGGCACTAATTAAATTAAATTATAATATAGAAAATGGGGATGAAAAGTTAGGGTCTGATTAGACACTGTGTTAAAAAAATTCTTCTGTAAGAAGATGAAATTTACACTGGAGGAAGAAAATATGAGAATTAAAAAGCTATGCGGGATTTGGGATAAAGCAGGGATGCATCAAGAGTAGTAACAACATGGTCAAAAATCTAAAGAAAAAGTAACTTGATATATGTCAGGTATTG
Organism: Sus scrofa; assembly: GCF_054392235.1. Lineage (NCBI taxonomy): Eukaryota > Metazoa > Chordata > Mammalia > Artiodactyla > Suidae > Sus > Sus scrofa. The sequence continues at coordinate 32,283,624 of NC_139393.1, forward strand.
AAAGAAAGCCAATATGAGCTTAAAAATACTGAATAATTAAAATATTGTGAGAGCAATAGAGGTCAACTGCAGGACTGTAGGCAGAGATGTGATGACCCACATGAAAGATCACCCTGACTACTCTATTGAAAATCAAAAGGGCAAGGGGAGAAGGAGAAGAAACATCAAAGAGACTTTTGAGTTGCTCACAGTGAGCAATATGGTGGCTTAGAATAGGATAATAGCCATGAAGATAGTGGCCAAATTAAAATTTTAATTTGAGAATGGAATCTGTTGGAATTGATAATTTAGTAGAATAAAATTTGAGATTAAGGATAGAATAAAGAGTAACCTTGTTTCTATTTCCTGAAAGACTGACATAGGGACAGTTTTTCAAAGGTGTTATGATTGGGAGTTCCCTTGTGATAGAGTGGCTTAAGGGTCTGGATTGCTGCCCTGGCCCCAGGAACTTTCACATGCCATGGGTATGCCAAACCAGAAAAATAAAAGATAAAAAATTATGAAAAGGTGTTATGGCGAGTGGAAATGGAGAATACAAGTGTGGACCAATCAAGTGCATTGTTCTGGGAGATGTTCAAAGGGATATTGGGTGGGCAACTGAGTACATATAACTGAAGTTTGTACTGGAGATATAAATTTATGAATCTGCATAATATAAATGTCTTTTAAAGGCATAATTATGAATATAATTTCTTAGTAACAGCATATATAGCAAGGGAAATGAGAACCCGATATTAAGCCTAGGACAACGCCAAAATCTGGGAACTGAGTAAAGAGCAAAACCAGTGAAGGAGACTGAGAAGGCTCAGTTGTGAGAAAGAGTCAAATGAATGAAAATGGTATGACACAGAGATGATTAAAGTCTTTCCAAAATAGCGTGATTTGCTCATCCGCCAAATTCTGTTGAGACACCCAGTGAGTTAGAGAAAAACAGTGTTTATTAGATTTGGTAACATGAGAGGCTCTTAGAGATTTTGAAAACGTTGATGAAGGAAGAATCTGGATCAAGGGGAGTTATACATGAGCTACGGCCAAAGAGGCACATGTATCTCTTTTTAGCAAATTAAGGCTATTAAAAAGAACAGCAGAAGTAGGAAAGTATCTGAAAAGGGTTGTGCCTATGTGGAGGATTTTTTAAAGAATGTGAGACCTTAAATCTTGTTTCACATTGATGGAAATAGTCTGTAGGAAGAGAGAGATTTATGATGTGCTAGAAAAAAAATTGTAGCCATAGGCATGAATTCCTTGAGATGGTGGAAAAGAACAGACTCTAGAGCACACATAAAGAAATTGGACTTTAATAAGAGGTCAATCTATTCCTTCATCTTTACATGAAGGAAGGAGACAATGATGTTTCAAGAGCAGGTAGCTTGACAGACTGAGTGATAGGAGGATAATGACTTTGAGATTCCCTAGCTGAAGTGAGCACAAAATACGAGTGAGGAAGATAGGGGTGTGAGAAGTTTAATAATAGATGAGCAGGAATGAAATAGTTAAGCAGGACTATAAAGCTAATAAAAATAGTATAGATGACTCAGTGATCGTTGATTGCAAGGGTGGCTGGCCAATGTGGTTGTGAATCACCTTTGTAGGCTAAGGAAAGACAAACACTGTGGTTTATTCATGGTTTTGGTTTGGCTTTAGAGTCTGAGTGACAGATAAAGGGGTAAGCAATTATTGTAAAACCACACCATCTAAACTACAGAATACGGAAATGAAAAGACAAGGCTGATAGGCTGTAAGTTGTGGGGTAAAAAGATAGGATGTCTCAATGGAATCAAGGGATTAGAGCTGTGGCAGCATTTGGGTAAGTGAGCAGGAATAGTGAGAGGTAAATGTCAGAGTAAAGGAAGCAATTTCTAGTGATAACTGTGTGCTATTCTGGTCTTAAATTTTCCCTCCTTCATCTTTTAATGCAACTGTGATTCATTTATTACCCCGTCTTTCATTACATTCTTTCTCCTTTGCCTCAACTCCTTTAGCTATTTTTATACCATTGCACTGTATACATTCTTGTCAGTAATGCAAAATAACTTCTGGGAGGAATAAAACAATGTATTAATTAATTAATTTGCATATTTCAAAATACTTCTTTTACGGCATGGTTTCTAGATCTAGTACTATCTCAGTTCTTCTTCTCTGAATGGGCTTCATTTTTTTCAAGACCTAATAAAATGAAATATTGAAAACAAAGAATAATCACTTGGCAATGGGTTAAAGTGTCACAGTCAGCAAAAAGAAGAGTTAAGACAGGGACACAAGCCTCGTGACTCTTGGTCTGGTATGTACATCTCTTCATCTGCACTGCGAACTAAGAATATTAGCAAATATTCACTGAGTCATAATCTTTTTGCACAATGATGTTTAATACTTTACATGGTATATTTCATTTACTCCTTATAAATAAACATGAGGTTGATTTTTGCCCAATAGAGCTGGGAAAATTAAGGCTTAGGAAACTTAACCTGGACAAAGTCACACTGCTAAGAAGTAATAGAGACCATATAAAACCTCAAGCAATCTGAAACCATAATTCACTCTTCTAGTTAAGCTCAAGTTGTATTTTTTGTTTTAACAATCACTCATATACTCTTCTTGAGTTTATAACAGAAAATTCCTTGATAGCCTTCGTATACAATCTGTTTTTTCTCCTTGACAATGCCAAAAACATAATAAGTACCTGATTACTATTTGATTCATTGAATTAGTGTTCCGTTCAATCAGTAAACTGGATAAACACTGGCTTGCATATCTTCATTCCAATAATTAAAACATCGATTAGATTAGAATAGGACTGGAGACAGAGCCTTTTAGAAACTTCTTTCCGTCATTCTTCTAACATGAATGTTTAATTGACTATGCCAATTTTAAATTCATATAATATGCTAATCTCTAACATACATTCTTCGTCTTGTCCACAAAGAAAATCTGAGAGGCTGTCAAAAACAATAATAAATCTAAGTTTTTCCTTATAATGTCACTGGATCTCTTTGTCTAAGAAAATTATTCAAATAAGAAATAAAATTAGTTTGATATTACTTATTCTTAGTGAAACCATGTTGGTTTATAGTGATCATTACCATCTCTTCTGAGAATATACAAGCTATCTTAATAATTATTAATTCCACTTTGCATGTCTATTATGCCCAGAAATCACTTTTCACCCTTTTAGGTTTCCTTAATATTGTATTTGTGGGTAATAACTGTCTGTTAATATACTTAGTCTCTCTTTGTTTTCTTTTTCATTCCTGTGTGTGTGTGTGTGTGTGTGTGTGTGTGTGTGTGTGTGTGTGGTATTAATTGAATTCAATTTTACTTTTTGTTTCCTGTTTACATAGATGACATAGAATTCTCCACACGTCTGGAATAGATCAATACATGTATAATGATTTGAGAGTCCCAGTGAAGCCTGGATACTACCTAAATTCTTTGAACAGATTGCACACCATGGCTAGTAGTGGCCCTTATTTTGTCACTAAGACAATTTCTTTTTTCTTTTTTCTTTTTTTTTTTGCTTTTCAGGGCAACATCTGTGTATGGCATATGGAAATTCCTACACTAGGGGGTGAAATCAGAGCTACAGCTGCCAACGTACCACAGGCCACAGCAACCCCAGATCCCTGGCCCACTGAGTGAGTCCAGGGATTGAACCTGCATCCTCATGGATACTAGTCGGCTTCATTACTGCTGAGCCAAGATGGGAACTTCCAAGACATTTTATTTTTAAATTTTTAGGCTATGAAGTCCATAGGTTGGAAGCTCTAAAACTTTGAAAATGAGAAATAAAAGATAATCTTTGATTTGACTCCTAAAATGCACACATGATCGTGTATGTTCATAATTATCTTCAAAAGAGTTGATCAGAAAAATTTTGCTGTAACATGATATATTTCAAGAAAGACTATGTCACAGCACTTGAGATGAGGATAGGTGAAATTAGGTCTATAAGGAACCAAAGAAAAAGGAGATTCACAAAGGAAAATATGATCTGTGAGACCCTGAAGCTCTTTCCAACAGAGAGAGATTCTTTTTTAACAGAGTTTAAATATCTCTAGTCCTATTGGCAAAATCATCCTCATTTGAGTTCTTGAGTTATGTTTTTAGTCCTACCAGTAAACATTTTATTACCCAAACTTCCTTTTGCTCAATTCCTCAATCCTAATGGAATTTTCTAAACAATGCTTAATATTATATTATATATTGCTAAATAATAGGAAGAATATAGAACTTTCTGTTGTGGCTAGGAGATCAAACCTGACTACTATCCATGAGGATGTGGGTTTAATCCCTGGCCTCACTCAATGGGTTAAGGATCCAGCATTTCCCTGAGCTGTGGTGTAGGTCGCAGATCCTAGGTCGCTAGGATCCTGAATTGTTATGGGTGTTATGTAGGCTGGCAAGTGCAGCTTGGATTTAACCCCTAACCTGGGAACTTCCATATGCTGTATGTGCAGTCCTAAAAAAAGCAAAAAAAAAGTAGGGAGAAAATAGGTTAATCATGCAAACTTGCATATTCCCATTCCAGGAAAGTTATTTGTCACTATAAACAAAATTTTCTTTACTGGTATAGAGAAAATATGTCTTACCTAAACCATTTCATCTTACTGGGGATATTGCTATACTGAGAAATGTAGTGTAGCTGTGGGCCTAGTAAAATGAAATGTTTTGCTGATCACAGCAACACAGCTAGAAGAGTTTGGTGATTTATTTTTCATCTATAGAATATGAGAGAAAGTGATATGTCACTCATAGTCCTGGGCAGATAAAATAGGTATCCATTCTCCACATTCTTTCTTCCCTTCGCCAGTAAGCTAAGGAGCCATGTGTTCTAGGCGGTGTAGCTATAAATGTGAAGAGGTAGCAAAGTTCGAGTTATAGTGGGCCACAAGTGCCTCACTAAGAAAACTAAATAAGCAACTACTGAAAGATATAAGCAGAGAGGTAAAGCATGAGAGTATCACTTTAGAAGAAGTACACTCATTTTATGACCAATAGAGTGAGAATTGAGGCATAGAATAATGGCATATTTTTGACCTGTGCAAGTGAGAGTATAATGGAGTGCACTATTACATAAAATGTCATACAAACCCAAGAGGGAAAGGTAGGGGGGTTAGGGGTTTGGGGTTGACATATGCACACTGTTGCATATGGAATAGATGGTTAAAGGGGACCTGCTATATAGCACAGGGAATGCTACCCAATATTCTGTAATAATATATATATAGGAAAAGAATCTGCAAAAAAAAATCGATATGTGTACATGCATAACTGAATCATTTTATTGAACAGCAGAAATTATCATAGCACTGTAAATCAGCTATACTTCAATAAAATTTTACAAAATAAAAAAGGAAAAGAAAAAAATTAAACGTAATACAAAAGGAAATAGAGATCCTGTCTCAGTTTCCTTCAGAGTTGTCAATTTATACTTTCATTTTCATCTGGCACCTATCTAATATATCAGAATTTTCAGACCACTTTCAAAGATAGTGCCAAAGCCAGTAATTGAACCACAAAATAATTTTATACCAAGCTTAATCATCTTTTAAAAAAATCACAAACCTACATTTCATTGGATGAAAAAACATACATATTTTCTTAAGTCAATTGCATTTAATAGTTTATATTTTAAAATTCCAGGAGTTCCTGTTGTGGCTGAGTGGTAAAAAATCTGACTAGTAACCATGAGGAGGAGAGTTCAATCCCCGGCCTTGCTCAGAGGGTTAAGGATCTGGCATTACCATGAGCTGTGGTGTAGGTCGCAGATGCAGCTCAGATCTGGCATTGCTGTGGCTGTGGCATAAGCTAGAAGCTACAGCTCCAATTAAACCCCTAGGTTGGGAACATCCATATGCCACATGTGCGGCCCTAAAAAGAAATAAAAAAAATTCCAGAGATCAAGAACTATATCCACCTGTTTGCATACCATCCCATTGCCCAAACATATCCATAAGGTCACACAAAATCTAGATCAGGGTCTCATACATTTAAGCCTTTACTAAACATTCTCTTTAATTGTAATAGGAATTCTGTCAGCCCCAGCATTAGTAAAAATATGTAAGATAGTAAAACTGTACTGTGAACAAAAATGTTGGCTTTCAATCAGCTTTTCTTGGTTGAAATAACCTTAAGTTCAGTAACTTCCTATGTAGTGTTAGCTGTATCTTAGAGTAGTAGTTTCTGTTACCTTCCTCCAGTTCTTCATCAGGTTTACCATAACTTTGAAATTAGACCTCATTTTTCACCCTCGCCCCTCAAGGATATGTCCTTTGACCTTCCAGATCTGTCCAATATTCCCCTTCTATTATAAGTAATATTGACATAGTGGCTTATGTTAAGAAATACTTGGTGGATGTCTCTCTATGATAGCCAAGGTACAGTTATTGTCCTTTTGTAGTCACAACTAGAGATGGAATTTTCCTCTTTCTTTTATGATACTTTAATCAATATTTGTTTCCACTACCTGTCTATATGTGCCTTTATTTCTTCTGACAGTAGTATTTCTGTTTTTACCAGAATTGTTAGCACTTGCGAGAATTCATTAAAATTGTGTTAAATGAGAGTTCCTGTTTGTGGTTCAGTGGGTGAAGAACCCAACATAGTGTCCTTGGGGATGCAGGTTCTATCCCTGGCCTTGCTCAGTAGGTTAATTATCTGGCTTTGTCACAGGGAAATTCTACAAAGGTGAGGCCATTAAAAGTAAAAAAAAAAAAAGTGTTGAATAAATAAATGAAACATTTTGCTTTTTATTTTTTAAATCATCCTCCTATATTATCTGAAGCTTATCTTCTTGTTTCTGCTTTTGGTTTCCATATATATCTATAAGCATATGTATGTGTGTGTGCATGTATCTTTAGCTCTTCTACTTTCAACTGTTTTTTCTGGACAATAGCACAGAAAAAATGTTCAATGTAAATAACGTTTAAATAATCCATTGGAATTCTATCCAAAAATCCCCACAATCTTCTCACAGTCTTTTTATTCCTATTAACCTCAAGGGATCATTTAATTTCATTAAAAAGGTGATCCTACAGCCTGGAGGACTCCATACTCAGCAAGTTATAGCAAAGTGACTGAAGCCATATTTTTATTCTCTTTTTCCCTTCAGGAACCTCCAAGACAAGAGGTCAATTTAGCCCCATTTTATTCTTAAAAAAAGAATTTAGTGTTCTTGACAGGTGTCAGATTGCAAGTCCTTAGGGACAAACGTTTCCTGTTTGCCATCAGAGCACTTATAATACAGACAGTCGTACGTGGTTTTCCTTTCCATTCCCCTGTTCCTTACCTTATCCGCAGACCACAACCCTGACCCGCAAAGAGCAACTCCTGCTGCAGGAGAGTAATTCAGTCTCCTGGCTATTAAATCACTGACTCCTTAGCACAGTTTCTCTACAGGAGTGGCAGCAAACAGCACTTGTGATGATGTTTCTTGTGTGATGTTATACTTGGTTCCCTATAAAATAGATGGAAATGTTAAACCCCTTGCCCAAAAATTGTAGAACAAATCTACAATCAGAACACCCTCAATTTCTGGTTGTTATCATCAACCTCGTAATTGGTGCTTTTAAGATGCACATATTCTTTTTAATTAAAGTATAGTTAATTTACTATGTTGTGCCAATTTTCACTGTATAGCAAAAGATTGTGTATAGTTTCCTGTGCTATACGATAGAGCCTCAGTTAATTGGCACATTTAAAATCATATTATATTTGTTTTAATGGCCTTGAATTCAGTGTCAGAATTTTGGTGATTTTTCCCAGTGAAAATTTTCTGATTTTAAGGATGAATAACTGAAAGCTGCCACAAACATAAAACAGAGTGATCTACAAAGCATTCAATTCCTCCTAAATAGTTTTCATGCATTAGTATCATTAGCCATTCCTCGGAATTTTCTGGAGAATTTTTAATAGCCTTTTTACTAATGTCTAGAAAAATGCTTCAGCTATAGTTAGTCTCATATCATAGCAAACATCCTAGGAAGACTAATTAGAGATGATCTGGTGCCTGATGATGAGGACAACATCAACAGATTTAAAAATTTGAGGCTGTCATTTTATTAAAATGGGGATCAATCTCCCACCTCCATCACAGCAAACCTTCCAGCAATGTGCGAGAGATGACAACTCAGCCAGCAAGAGTCGGGGCCTGGTTGGTTCAGGATGGGGACCAGTAAAGCCATCACCTGCAACAGTGGGTTGTTATTCCCACCAGCAGCCACATCCTGCAACAGACAGCCATGATTGACAGTTCATCACATGGACATTCACTCACCATGCAGAGCTTCATTTTGAGGGTCACAATGCATGTTGACAGACTTTTCTTCAGTTCTAACATTGAATGGAACAGAGATGCTCCACCATACCCAGTCCTTGAAAATCTGTATGTGGCACCAACCAGTATGAGAGTACTATTTCATAGTCATCCTGGAAGGGCAGATTAGGAGTTCTTAAATTGCATGAGTTGGTGGCAGGATAGAATCCAATTCTCAAACCTGTATAGTTCCAGAAACAATGTGGATGATTTGGTATTCTTGTTCCAGGAATTTAAAGCTTGGACCTCAGCATCTTGTCACCATTCCAACCAAACACTGGCATAAAAATGCTTCTGACTTTCAGTTGTAGACCATTTCCTCCGTGTAGTTATTGACGTCTTTTTTCATTTCCTCATATCTCCTCTGGGCATATGGAAGGAGTCAGTGTAATATATTAAAGAAAAACAAAAAGCACTAACACTGTGTGTGACAGGAAGAACATTTTCATAGACACAATTATGGCCACATTTTAGATAGAAGCTCCACATTCACCATCATGCTCAGTAATAACCAATCTGGATCACTGAGCTGTGCTTATAAGTGTGTTTTTAACAAAGACCTTAGGTCCTAGGATCTCAGTAATGTCCTCATAGAAGGTGGTGATCTCAAACTTCCTGAGAAGTATATTGATCTTATGTTTAGTTTTGCCCCAACATAAGTGTATTTAAAGGATTTCTTCATCATCCCAGAGGCCTCTCTCTCAAACTCCTCATATGTCCCCTTATTACTTCCATCACTTTTGTAGATCAAGTGGTCACAAGTGTTGTCCATGTTAGAACCGTGTGCCTAATGACCATGGTGTGATGTGCATCTTTCTTTCTCCCATCTTGGTTTAGATCTAGGGATGATTCCATGATGCCTGGAATGTGGCTGAAGACATGCCTGGAATGTGGCTGAAGACATACCGTGAATGCTTCATTTATGCTGGATGTTACAGAACACAATCTGTAAACAGCTGTTCTATTGAAACATTTCTATGAATGCTTATTAAAATTACTTTCATAATCAGCCACTGTATAAAATCTACAATTTCTATCTGAAAATGAAAAGTTTAAAAATTACTTCCACAGCATGTTTTAATGCTTAGATGTCATCCTTTGTATCAGCCTGGAAGAATCTCAAAGCATGTGAATAGGGGAAGAAGTAAATATTTATTGAGCTCTGTTCTATGCTGCAGGCATGATACTAGGCACTGGAAAGATAGAGGTGGGGAAGGCATTGTCCCAGAAGTCACAGCCCAGTGAGACACATTCGCTTGCTTTCTTCATGCATTGCAGTGGCCTCAAAATCCTTTTTTTTTTTATTTTTTAAAGCTTTATTGAATTATAGTTGATATACTATGTTGTGATAATTTCTGCTGTACAACAAAATGATTCATTAAAACACATATACACATCCATTTTTTTTTCAGATTCTTTTTCCATACAGATTATCACAGAATATTGGGCAGAGTTCCCTCTGCCATACAGCAGGCTGCTATGGGTCAGTCATTCCATATAGCATAGTGTGCTCACGCCAATGGTAAACTACCCTTTTTTCCTTTTGGTGGATCTAACTCATTTTGCACAAAAGAACTGATGAACATAAGCAAAGGAGACAAATGGAAAAACTCTTGGAAATATTCTTTCTTGGGCTGGCTCTTCTCCAAATGGCAACTAATAATTAAGAAAGTAAATGAGACCTTACTGAAACAACTGATTTTCTCTGATTAAAATACCATGTAAAATAATGACATTCTGCAGAGGGAGCAACCTTTTCTCTTCATGCTCACTACGCTCTTGTTGAGTTGTCATTCAGTATTGGGTAGAGAAGCAGCTAAATGTACAAAGTTTAGGGTCAAGTGAAAATTACCCAAAGCTTTATGGGTAATTAGGTTGGGTTATATGAGGCAAGGGAGTATTCATTAGTTACAATGCAAACACCATGTGGTTGCTAGACATGCACATCCCGGCATGATTCCTAGTTCAGCCCATAATTACCTATTCACCAGATGATCAGTTTTGCAGCCGGGTGAAGAAGGAATCCTCAGGAAACACAGTCATGTCACCCTGGAAACATGGTGACTAACAGAGCAAGGGGCTGAGCAGAGCTTCATTATCTCTGAAGAGGAACAAAGTTCTCTTTGGAACTCCCTGCTCCCAGAGAGAGCTTGATGATTCATCTGAGTAAGCTATCTCCTACATGTGTTTCAAAGGAGTCTGTAATAAGCCTCTTGCTCTAAACTATCAACCCTGGTGATTGTGCCATCACCATTGCAGATTAATTTCCTCAAATATTGGGTGTATTTCAAATCAAGAGCCACCAGATAAAACCCAGATTCTGCCAGGAGACTAGTATTTTAAATTGGTGTCAGTTTAAAGTTAACATACCCTTTTAAGAAAGATGACCCCATACTGCAGTTTACCCACGACAGTCCTGGTTTACACACTCTATCATGGTATAATCTTTCATTGAGCCCCATTCACTCTCACTCTGGGTTAGATGATGATAAATTATATGATCTCTGAATAACTCTAAGATGTAGTCGATATCTGTAGTTTCAAATAACAGAAACAACTCTGGCTAAATCAGTTTTACAAAAGAGCATCTGATTGGTTGAAATAAAGTCATCTATTCAAACTGTACTGGCCAGAGACCAGTGAGAGCTTATAGTCAGCGCTGCTGCCAAACAAGAGTTTGTGGGCAGACTAACCAAATCAGAAAAAAGGTTCAGAGGCTGATAGTTTTAAAAAAAAATCAAAATTTCTTTTCCTTCTGGCTAATCTCTGATGTGTTGAATTATAATTTGATGTGACAATATGTGTCTCATAAGGACATAAATAGACATCAGTTAAATGGAAGAAAGAATTCCAGATCAAGAAATTTCTCCTTCTTCAGAGTGTGGCCTAGAAAAAAATCTTTTACATGTCTAATCAGGACACCAAGTTCTATAAATGGTTAGATGCCCTAAATTTGTCGATAGGCCATTTATATCTATAAAACCCTAGAATAATGTAATAGTAAATATTTCTGGAAATTTTATGTTAATTTCTCCATTGAACACTCCTCTGATATATGAGGATTACCTAATGTTTTTGCTAGCACACTCATTTATTAGGCATATGTAAGAACACTATGATTTAAATTTTTTAGCAATACTAAGCTAAAAAATGTTTGTGTATGTGAAGCTGCAGTTTGATTTTTAAATGCAAAATGTGGTTTTCATAAATTAATGACTGTTTTATTGAAGATGATGGAAACATATAATTTCCTACAAAAGTTTGGAAAAAGGAACTGAGGCCACTGGTGATACTTTGGACAGAAAACAAGTTCAATTTATAGGTATAAAAAACCAAAAAACAAAATTAAAACTTGTCCTGTGCTATACCAAATGTGTTAGTAGAAAAATAATCATAGCTGCTACTTAAACTCATAATAACCCTTTACCTTCTAATAAAACTGCTTAAAATTCTAGTATACAATATTAAAATACTCATTATATGACACTCAAGAGAGAGGTTTTGATTTTTTTGATAAGGAAACATGCATCTCTCGCAGAATAATAATTAATTGAGGTTTCAGCAAGCAAATGCACATTCATGAGATACACTCAGAAAACAAAATAAAATAAGACAGTATTTTTTTTTAATTGAAGTATAGTTGATTTACAATGTGGTGCTAATTTCTGTTATACAGCAAAGTGATTCAGTTATATTCTTTTTTATATTCTTTTCCACTATGGTTTGACACAGGACATTTAAAACACTTCTCTGTGCTATACAGTAGGATTTTGTTGTTTATCCCCTCTATGTATAATAGCTTATGTCTGCCAGCCCCAACTTCACAGTCTATCCCTCTCCCAGCCATGACCCCCTTTGCAACCATGAGTCTGTTCTTGTCCATGGGTCTGTTTTTATTTTGTAGATAGGTTCTTTTATGAGTAAGACAATATTAATCTCCAGCAATTAAAATAGCAATTTAGGAATTGAACAGCCGTCATTCTGTTCACTAATTCTTCATGTAGCAATAGGCTGGTAGCTGAAATTCTACTTACCTTAATGTCTAAATCAGTTTATGATTGTAACAAATCTTTTATTAATACTAAATCCTGTTCAACCATTAAATATGGCTTAACTTTAATTTTGAAGGCCTAAAATAAAAATAAAATTGCCGTATGTGAACTTATACCTGGGCCCATATACAATTTAAGATAAAACACATCTTCCTGAAAGCATTTTTCTCTGATAGGCCCATTAGAACTACACTTAAGCATTCTATGTCCTTTCTAAATGTTCTTTACAACTATACTTCTTGATTGATGATGAAAACGAACTCCAGAGACATGTTAAGAATGATCCTTATATAGATTTTGCACTGTAAAATAAATGCTTGATCACAGCAGGATTATTTGTAAGTGATCCATCCTCATAGAAGGAAAACATAACAGAGTTTATCTATTCTGCCATTAAAAGTCCTTCAGAACATGAACAATTGCTAATTGTATGCTTTAAAAAAATCTGTGAATAGAATAGACTCCATTCAAACTGGGAATTGATGAACTCCCTGCCAACAAAATATACACGCTTCATAGCTTATTAAATTGCTCACATGTCCAAAAAAAAAATCAAAACAATGTCAATGTGAAATAAAGTTTTAGTTCAAGTAGAATTTACCTTAATATTTGGGATTATCATGTTATGTTCAATATGTTGTATATTACTCTATTACAAAGGTGATTTTTTTTTTTTTTTGGTCTTTTCCAGGGCTGCACCTGCAGCATATGGATGTTCCCAAGCTAGGGGTCTAATTGGAGCTGTAGCAGCCAGGCTACACCAGAGCCACAGCCACAGCAACGCCAGATCCAGGTTGAGTCTGGGACCTACACCAGAGCTCAAGGGAATGCCGGATCCTTAACGCACTGAGCGAGGCCAGGGATCGAAACTGCAACCTCATGGTTCCTAGTTGGACTCATTAACCACTGAACCATGATGGCAACTCCAAAAAAGGTGATATTTTAACTCAATATTAAATGAAATGATCTTATGATTTTTAGTTGAATATAAAGATGCATTTAGATATGAAGGTGTATCTAAGCAAAAGCACAGCATCTATGACATTGTGTTACCAACAGATCACTAATCAGCTTGAACCTATTACTAGAGTTTCAAATTTTCCCTAAATGATTAGAGAAAATACCCTATGATAAATTGTTTTTATACTCAAAATATTTATAACTTTAAAGCACACAAACTTAAATGGGCATAGTGATGAATACGGAAACTCCATAATTCATATGTATTCTATGTGTATTAAAGGCCTTTGCAATATTCTTTTTATCTATGCAAAGGAAAGTACTCCAAGTTTTCACAGAACTTCACTATCTTTTTTCAAAAAAAGAAAAAAATTACATAATTTTTAGAATGACATTTGAAAGATATTAAACAATATTTAGTACTCATTGCCTTTGTTACCAGTAAAGTTCTTAAAAACTAAAATCAAGATTTAAGAGTTTTGTGTTCCATGTTCTGCCACAAATCATTAGAATATTCTATTCAGTAAAAAATATGATGAATGCATTATCTAATTGTACCAAGAAGGTTGATTATTTGGTGGGTGATCATGAATTCAAACAGAAATGACGCAATAGAAAATCCAAACTAAAACTTCTAACCAAATACCTTTCAATTAAAACATACTATTCCAGAGCCCAGTACCTATTTCAGCACTTTCTTCACTATGAATTTGCAAATAGCTTAATAGCTGTTCTTATTAAGAAATACTTTATCTTTTCACTTATTTTTTGGCCAATGTACATACAAGATTTTTAAATCCCATATTATAAAAGTAAGATTCTCAAGGAGGATAAAATACAGTCAGAATTCATTCCAAAAATGTCACTAATAAATAACTGAAAAAACTAATGGGTATAACTCAGAAACCTAGGCAATAATTATTCTTCTGAATTATATTTTGTGAGTAAAATATAGGTATATGAGTAATAATATACACATGTATATATATATATTTAGGTTGATTTATATTGAGTTTCATAGAGAATGAATGATTTAAGTTTTAAGGAAAACATACTGTGTGATCAAAGTACTCTTCTACACTTGTAAAGTCTAAAAACGTACCAGACCTATAAATAATTTTCTCTTATAGGAATAGCATCAGTATATACTAAAAGAATAAAAAAAAAGATGAAATCCTTGTTCTCTCCTTTTTTGTTTGTTTGCTTTTTATTTCTGTTTTTTTCTGCAAAATTGGACCCCTCCCTACATGTGTACTACTGCTAATATAGCCAAGACTTCCCTCTTGTGGCTGGTTGATGTCAACATATAACTCCTTTATCTTTTGAGTGACCAATTTCTTACGCTGTTTCAGCAAGGAAACTGAAAAGAACCAAATTACATTGTTTACGATACATGAAATAAAAGATGAATAATATCTAATTTGAGTAAGTTTCTCAGCTTCTCTGAAATATTTCAGATTTTAAAACAACTCAATTAAATTCCCAGTGTTCTTTCTAGCCCTTGATTTCCTGGGCGTGGGTTTCCTCCTTCTTCTCCTGGCTCACATCCCTAGGGATGTTATTTCATCAATATGTACTTTAATGGTTCTGAAATAAAATATTTCCTGTGTCCTTTAGACTTTTTTTAGACCTACTCTAAGTGGAAAACAAAAGAGAAAAATGTCCTTTCAATGAACATTTTTGCTTCGAAAACACAAAAATTCTGATTTTTTCTGAAATTTAGGATTCACTGGGTAGGAATAAGAAATGAGAAGAATAATTTTAACTTTTAATTCACTGTCCTCTTAGAGTTAGAATAATGACTCCGCTTGCAAACAACAGGTAAAGGTAAGGTGCTAACATTCAAAAAAGACAAAAATAAAACAACTAAAGGAAATCAAAGAATTGAACACCTGCTTGATCCCACTTGCTTTACAATTAATGTTTCAATTCATACTCATTTACTCCTGTGACTATTTCCTAACTTCCATCTTGTACATGAGAAAATTGCTGTTTTGATAATTTCCATGGATAAGCCCCAACTTGGACTCTTACTTTACTATTCAACAATTAATTGCTATATTAGTATCACTAAACAATGTTCTCAGTTTTCTGCTGATATTTTTCTGCCTAATCTTGACTTTCAATTAAAAATGAAGATGAGATAAAGAGGCTAAAAAGTTTGGTCAAAACTACAGCCAAATATTATAGTCTAGTTATGAAATAAATCACATGGGTTCTTTACCACAAAGGAAAAATACTAACGATATATCTGCTTTTTGGCAATAGGTTTTACCTCATTCTAGCTGAGATGTCTATTTCTTGGATGTTGTGAAAAAACACCTAGGCAGTGAAGTAAAAATAACAGAGGTACTTTAGCAGACGTATTTGGTATGAGTTTCAAAAGCAGGCTGTTTTATGATAAGAGGGAATACAAAATTCTAAAAAAATAAAATTGCAAAGAACTGGAGGTAATATATTTGAACATTTCTATAAAACTAAAACTTAGGGATAGACACAATCCTCTAAAAAGACTTTTGAATTATTAAAAAACTTTTCAGCATTTATTATTTCAGTACAGGCTGGAAGACTGGTTGCTGTGCCTTCTCTTTGATAAGGTGTAAGAAAAATCCTTTTAATGGCAGAATGTCTTTGAGACAACATTTACATCATTGCCAATCACATGTGATGAATTCCAAAACATGATTACGTTAGAGGCAATTTAGAAGACTTAACCTTTTAAGAATTGTTTTTTAAAAAATAATTTGAAAATAATTTTTAGATGAAATTTTTCCTCTGAGAATTAAAACTATCCTACAGGAATTAATGTGTTAGAAAATAATTGCTTTAGACTCATCTGGAAAATTGTAACAGATCATCATTGATTGTTCTCAAGTTTATTTTCTTTGCAGCAATCTGTTTCCGGTGATCCATAAGGAAAACCACTCTAGGAATGAATAATATGTGAGAAGGGTTGAAACTTGTCTTTACTTAAAATGTTATTTCCCCCTGTACTTTAATGAACAGGAAGGGATCTGAGAAAGTGTTCGTGCTAATGCTGATAGAGATTTTAAGTTCATGCCTAACATGAAGACTTCCTTCAAAGCTGAGCAGATTTTTTGAGTTTCAAATTGTTTGAGTTATCTTTAATTCCATCAGAAATAAAGCATGAGGGAGTAAAATTTGCTATACCTAAGGAAAACCATTTGTCTTAATTCAGTGTCATGAAGAATCTTTCAGAGAAATATCAAGGATTGTCAAATGCTGCTAAACCAATGGACCATATTAGATTTATACTATGATGCATGCTTCTGTTGAAAGTAATATTATATTAGTAGAGAATACAATAGACTTGGATACAGAAGACAAATCTGGCCATATATTTGTCATAAGGTATGTATTCATAAGTTCTCTATTCATTTCAACTGTCACAAAGTATCAAATGCATCTTAACTAAACTCTATGGTTAAAGAGAGAGAGAGAGAGATCTAATGCATGCCATAGTAATAATGATACTTTTATAAAATATGTCTTTTCTGCAAGGGCTTAACCAGACATTACACCATGAAATAGTTGAATTCATACCACAACTGTGACAAATTAGTGCATTCAAATTGCAGTTGAGAACTCTGATGTGGAGGGAATAAGTGTCCTTGTTTCCTTGTTTATTTGTTTTGTCATAATTGGCAACCATATTTCAAGGCTTACATACTCTTGGTCACTTAAATTATCCTCCAAGTTATATTTTTTATAGTTAAGCCAGCAAGACATATAAAAGAAATATTGAAAGTATCTTTCCTTCAAAAACTTAATTTATTTTTTGAAGGAAACAATAGAACTAGCCCTAGGGGAAAAAAAAAAAAAAACTCTATCAAAAAATGGAAATTCATAAAAGACAAACTAGAAAGCCAAAGAGTCAAGAAAAATAAATCAAAAAAGCTTTCATAAATTAAATTTATGAAATTTTCACAAGCTAAATGTTAGGAAATGCAGTAATTTAAGTATTATATTGTCAAAATTTATTCATGTAGGGAGGGATAAATTGGGGGGTTGGAAATGGCATAAATATACTGCTATATACAGAATTGATAAGTAACAAGGACCTAATATTAGAATAGGGAAATCTACCCAATGCTCTGTGATGGCCTATATGGGAGGTTAATCTGAAAAAGAATGGATATAGGTATAACTGATTTACTTTACTGTGTACCTGAAGATAACATAACATTGTTAGTCAACTATACTCCAATAAATTTTTTTTTTTTTTGTCTTTTGTTGTTGTTGTTGTTGTTGTTGCTATTTCTTGGGCCGCTCCCATGGCATATGGAGGTTCCCAGGCTAGGGGTCGAATCGGAGCTGTAGCCACCAGCCTACGCCAGAGCCACAGCAACGCGGGATCCGAGCCGCGTCTGCAACCTACACCACAGCTCACGGCAACGCCGGATCGTTAACCCACTGAGCAAGGGCAGGGACCGAACCCGCAACCTCATGGTTCCTAGTCGGATTCGTTAACCACTGCGCCATGACGGGAACTCCATCCAATAAAATTTTTAAAGAACTTATTCAAATAAATTTTCATTGGTCTTTGACAACACTTTAAGCTATTTGGTTATGTCCATTTAAAATAATTTAAATTTGTAAATTATTGTGAGCTTAGACATAGTAGGGGGCAATGGAACTAAGATTCTAGACTGATAGATTTGCATTTGATTTTTATCAATACTTTTTTATCATAATTCTTAGTATGAAATCAGTTATGTATTTCTGAGCAAGTGTATAACTATTAAAAAATAGCAGCAGTAGTGTTTAAAGACTATGATGTATAAATTGACATTGAAGAAATGAGAAATACTTATTCTGAAGAAAAGAAAACTTGCATGAGATAGATTTGGAATAGTTGTTATGTGGAATAGACCTATTACTATTTTTTTCAAATGCTGAATGATGATCATCAGGAGTCTGACACATGGAAGCCTGTGTGTGCTCGAATGTCTAGCAGTGTTTTGTAGAGGGGCGCATCCATCTCTAGAAATATTCAGTCTAATCATCTGGGAGGAGCATAAAGAAAGCATTTTTCTAAACCAGAGTCTAGAGTCTTAAGCTTGGAACACAGCTCTACCACTGGGATTGTAAACATGAGCACTGGCAATAATGGGAGTAGTTATATCATAAGGTTGTTGAGAATTAAATTAAATAAGACATGAAAATCACCTACACAGTAGGCTTTCCATGTAGGGTATCATAAGACATAAGTGTGGACTTCCTGTTGTGGCTCAGTGGGTTAAAAACTGGGCTAGAATACATGAGGATGTGGGTTTGATCCCTCTCCCCATTCTACAGGTTAAGGAACTGGCATTGACATGAGCTGTGGTGTAGGTCATAGATGCAACTCAGATCTTATGCTGCTGTGGCTGTGGCATAGGCCTCAGCTGCAGCTCCAATTCAATCCCTAAGCTGGGAACATCCGTATGCCAAGTGTAAACTAAAAAGAAAGAAAGAAAGAAAAACAACAGTAAATATTAAGTATTATTACTGCACACACAAATAAACTCCCTGCTGCCTATAAGGCATTTTCAGGTCAACTGCTATACATTAAGCACCTACAGTACAAAGACAAATAAGACCATCTCTAGTTTTGAGAGGCTCATTGTTCTCAAAATAAACCAAATGTCAAATCATTTCAATATGACCTAACAGGTGCTAATCAAGAACTGAGCAAGTCCAGAGGAGGTAGTAACAGGCTCACCTGAATTTATAAGCAGCTGACAGGAAGCCATGCAAAGGATTCACACCTCAGAGCTCCTTTCTTTTTTGGGTGTTTCCAACAAGCACATGAAAAAATGCTCAACATCACTAATTATTAGGGAAATACAAATCAAAACTACTAGGAGGTACCACCTCACACCAGTCAGAATGGCCATCATTAATAAGTCCACAAATAACAAATGCTGGAGAGTGTGTGGAGACAAGGGAACCCTCCTGCACTGTTGGTGGGAATGTAAGCTGGTACAACCACTATGGAAAATAGTGTGGGGGTACCTTAGAAAACTATACATAGAACAACCATATGACCCAGCAATCCCACCCTTGGGCATATAACCTGACAAAACTTTCCTTGAAAAAGACAAATGCACCTGCATGTTCACTGCAGCACTATTCACAATAGTCAAGACATGGAAACAACCTAAATTTCCACTGACAGATGATTGGATTAGGAAGATGTAGTATATATACACAATGGAATACTACTCAGCCCTAAAAAAGAACAAAAATGCCATTTGCAGCAACATGGATGGAACTAGAGACTCTCATACTGAGTTGAAGTAAGTCAGAAAGAAAAAGACAAATACTGATGATATATCACTTATATCTAGAAACTAATTTACAGCACAATGGAACCTTTCCACATAAAAGAAAATCATGGACATGGAGAACTGACTTGTGGTTGCCAAGGGGAGGGGGAGGGACTGGGAATTTGGGGTTAATAGATGCAAACTATTGCCTTTGGAATGGATAAGCAATGAGATCCTGCTATATAGCACTGGGAACTATATCTAGTCACTTATGATGGAGCATGATAATGTGAGAACAAAGAATGTATGCATGTATGTGTAACTGAGTCACCTTGCTGTACAATAGCAAATTGACAAAACACTGTAAACCAGCTATAATAGAAAAAATAAAAATCATTATAAAAAATTTAAATTTGTAATTTCTACAAGTAGCTAATCTCATCATTACACTTAATGTCATATTGTTTGCTCAAAAGTAGACTGGTGCTCAATAATGATTTCAAAATTTCTGCATATAAAGGGCTGGAAATGGAGTTGAAATGTAGACTGAGAGCATTCATCTGAATGCTAGATATGCATAATGAGCACATCAGTTTTTAAAATATGATATCTTGGTACTAGGGTGGGTTTGGGAGAAGTGAATGAAATCATGAAGATCATAAAAACCCAGAAGCCATTCTTTGGTGCCACCACTGCTGGCTTTATACTACAAAACACAACTTTATCATATTTGTTATTTCTTGAAATATTTTATTAAAACCAAAAACTAATTTTGATAAGACTACCTTTCTCTCATCTTAGTGCACAATTTAACAGGCCAAAGTTTCCTCTCTTCTTGGAGGACCGTTTCCACTGTTTCCATGTTTTAGGGCCTTTTCCATTCTTCAAATACCCATTGAATACTGTGTTCTCTGTTTCTTCTTAATAAATGGATTTTTGGAGCTCCCATTGTGGTTCAGTGGTTAACGAATCTGACTAGGAACCATGAGGTTGTGGATTTGATCCCTGGCCTTGCTCAGTGGGTTAAGGATCCGGCGTTGTCGTGAGCTGTGGTATAGGTTGCAGACACGGCTCGGATCCCGCATTGCTGTGGTTCTGGTGTAGGCCGGCGGCTACAGCTCTGATTAGACCCCTAGCCTAGAATCTCCACATGCCGCGGGAGTAGCCCTAGAAAAGGCAAAAAGACAAAAAAAAAAAAAAAAGAAAACTTATTAGAAATTATAAGAATTGATTATGTATGATGGGCCACATTAAGCACTTTACCTACATTATATCATTTAATCATCATAGTCACAGGAGGAGATACGTACTACCATAATCTAAGTTTGCATATGAGGAAACCAAAACTTTGCTAAATAAAGACTGGGCTGAAATTGATAGAACTGGTAAAACTCAGGACTGGTCTGACTCAAAAATTTATGCTTATACTCAACATGAACTTCTGTCCTAATATAACCACACAATATTATAAAAGCTAGTTTAGATTTGAAGGCAAAGGGTAATATAACAAAGACGATAGAGACAGTATTTGTTCAAATTATGTTCTTGCTTTGAAAAAATACTATATGAAGGAAAAGCATGATAGAAGTTTAACAAATTTATTCTATTGTCTTAGATCCAAACTAAAAAGAAAGCCCAGAGAACTCCAAAGTTCTTATTTATTCTAGATGTGGAGTTCTTGGGGCTATACCAACGCTCTGTAACAAGATTTTCACCTTCACTTTTCTCTTAGCTCCTTGATATCCGCTCCATTCGTCCTTTTATTTATTTTTACCTTACAATCTTGGTATTTAGTTTATAGTGCATATTCAAAAAGTGCTGAGTAATGTTTCAGTTGAAGGTCAAACTTAGTCTTCTGTCACATTTCTGCTTACTAATTGTTTCCTTAAGATTCATTTAAAGTCAACCTAGCTCAACAATTAAAAAGAGAATCTAAATGATGTATTACATAGGTGATTCTTTTATGTAATCAATTAGGATTTAGGGATTCTGTTACCTTCAAGAAACTCTTACTCTGTGTTGGATATTATGCCAGACAGAGGATAAAAATTAAAGTGAAATGTGGATTCTGTTTTCAAGGAACAAGGGAGATTGTGGTGAAAATGGTTACATAACAATAGGATTCAATTTCTCTAATACAGAGTGAGAAGTAGAATGAACGGGGTATGCATAGGGAATTAGGGAACCACAGAAATCTCTCTCTGATTTTTGAAAGATCAGTTAGTTAGCCAAAGAAAGAACGTGACAAAGAATGGAGTTTCAACAGAGCAGCATTCACTAATCACAGATGTGAGAAAGAGCAGTGTGTGTGTGTGTGTGTGTGTGTGTGTGTGTGTGTGTGTTTCTAAATTTGAATAAGAAGTGCCTCAGGGTAGTCAGGCCTAAAGTGTATACTATAAGTGACACCACAAGAGACTGAGTAGGTAGAGCCACGTAAGTCTGTTGTGCCAAGAAATGTATGAAAGCCACTGAATAATTTTATGCAGAGGACTACTATGGTTAGACTTGCATTCCAGATAGATTATAATGGTTTCGGTCTAGGGAAGAGATTTTTATGAAACATACTGGTAGTGAGACCAAATTAGACTGTATCATGATTATTGAGATGTGAGATAATGAGGGCATAAGTAAGAGCAGTGGAGGTTAGCAGATCAATTCATGCAGCATCAGGAGGTAAAAATGGAAGATAGTGGATGGACTATATTTAGCATGTGTGTGGGGAGGGTATTATAGGCTGAATGTTTGTGTTCCCCCTAAAATTCCTAGGTTTAACACTTAAGTCAGTATTTGGAAATGCAGCCAATGGAAAGAAATTATGTCATGAGGGTGGTACCTCCATGATGGGAGATTAGTGCCATTCTAAAAAAAGGAAGAGGAACCAGAACTCATTCTCTCTCTCTCTCTCCCTCCCTCCCCCTCTCTCACTCCCTCCTTTAGATGAGGACACAGTGAGAAGGTGGCCATTTGCAAGCCAAGAAGAGAGAGAGCTCTGTGTAAAATAATGTCTGTTGCCTAAGCTGCACAGTCTTTTGTATTTTGTGTTGAATAAGACAGAGTGAGAGTAGAAGTCATCACTTTCTGGTTTGTGTGTAGGACTGAATGATGAAGGCACAAACTAAATTGAGAAAACAGGAGGAGATTTATGTTTAGAGAAAAAATAAGGAGTTTTGATGTGTGCCTACTGAATTTGGGACAGGGATGTCTAATGAGAAAAGTCATATATTTATATATAGGAGGTAGTGGAAAAATGACAAAAAGAAAAGAAAAAGGCAAAGGCACAAGTATGCATAGATTCACTTCAAATATCCCCAAACAGCTTTTCCTTCCCTAAGTAACTTACAAAGTAAGATAAAAGGTAATTTTGCATTAAACTAATTGAAATATAATTACATATTTTTACATACTCAGACTCCTCTTTTTGTGAAATTTACCTACCCTTGGTGGTATTTTATTTTCCTGTGGGATGCAGGCCATTTTGAAGAAGTGTTTATTGGATATAAGTAAGAAAATTGTTAAGGAAATCTATGCTTGTTTCCCAATAGCAACTGGAAAATAAGGGAGGAAAATTGTCTAAAGAGAAAATAATAAGCTTTCAGTGTATGTGAATCAAAAATATATGGCACAAATGAATCTTTCCAAAGAAAAGAAAATCAAGGACTTGGAGAATAGACTTGTGGTTGCCAAGGGGAAGGGGAAGGGTGGGATGGATTGGGAGCTTGGGGTTAATAGATGCAAACTATTGCTTTTGGAATGGATTAGCAATGAGATCCTGCTGTGTAGCACTGAGAACTATGTCTAGTCACTTATGATGAAGCATGACAATGAGAGAAAAAAGAATATACACATGTATGTATAACTGGGTCACCATGCTGTACGGTAGGAAAAAAACGTATTGGAGAAATAACAAAAAAAAAAAAAAAAAAAAAAAAAAAAAAAAAAAAAAAAAAAACCTTTTCTATTGCAAGAGAATAAGATCCGACTCACTTAATTTTAAAAAAATTAAAAAAAAATTAATTGACTCCTATGACCAAAGGCTGATAATGGCATGTGGCTTCAGGCATTGCTTGATCCAGAATCTTCAACAATATCATCAAGATTCAAATACTGCTCTTTCTCTGTTATGCTTCTCTCTGGAGGGCCTTATGCTCATGTCACTCCTGTTTACAGTAGAAGAGGGAGGCTTTTAGTCACTCTCTACATCATTTAAGAATTGTATTAGGGAAAAAAATGTCTATTTATTTTGAGCTCAAAAGAAAATTCCAGAATTAAATATTTTTGGCCAGACTTGAACCATGTGTTTATCCCAGAACCACTGTGTCCAGTATGGATAGAACGTGTAGATTGGCTCAGCCTGGACCATTGGCCCATGGGAGTTGCTGGAGGGGTGCTATCCACTGGAGACCCTCACCAAAAAACCAACCAGCTTGGAAGGAACAGATATGTGCCTGGGTGCTGTGTTTGTGTGACCCAAGTGTGCATCCACACCTACAGTGAGAAACATCCACACAGCAGGCTACTTTTCCCAAGTATTTTTCATTTGCGAGATTCTACCCTCACACTGAACCAGATTTTAAAAGTTGGAGAGGATCTGTGCTGGGTCTTGGCTCCTAATAATCATATTAGCTCTTAAGAAGACAACCCTGGGGTAAATTCAAAGCCATCCTCCTCTCTCACTCTCGTTCAAAACAAATCATGCCCTGTCCAATCTAGCAACAGAGAAACTTTCTCTATTCTCATTCCCCAAGTGTTTGGCACATCACAAGAAATGTACAAGTGACAATTCATCAAAATGTGGTGAAAAGGGTCAAGAACCACATAATGATCAAGACAATTCAAAATTTAAAACCATTTTCCTATTGCCTTCATTCCTTCATAAAGTCAATACACTCATTTTTTCCACTCCCTCCCTCATCTCCTTGCTGTCTGCTTCCATTAAATTAACACAAAGACAGATATCAATCATGCACAATTTAGTGTGAATGGTGCTCAAACTGGCAGTCTTGCTCTCTGTGTCTCTATCAACTGCTGGGAGCCAGAGGGATTATGAAACAATTTTTTTTTTCTTTTTACAGCTGCACCTGTGACATATGGAATTTCCTGGGCCAGGAATCAAATTGAAGCTGCAGCTGAGGTTTATGCCATAGCCACAGCAACACCACGGGATCCCAGCCACATCTATGACCTATGCCACAGCTCACAGCAATGGAGAATCCTTAACCAACTGAGTAAAGCCAGGCATTGAACCCACATCCTCATGGAAACAACCTCAGGCCCTTAACTCATTGAGGCACAATGAAAACTCCATGAAACTGAATTTCTGTTTAGCCTGGAGAACTGAAACTTTATCCAGAGCTAGAAAGATAGTACTGATTTTTATTATGACCTTATGCAGACTTACAATTTGCCAGTTAAATTTTATGTCAAATACATCTGAAGTATCTAACTACTCTATAAAATTTAAAATTTATAAGCTTATTTAATTTGTTAAATATCAAAATTTCAAACAACTTACTTTTAGAGCAGCATCACATGACACATTAAGTTAAAAACTACCTACCATGGTAATCTTCAAACATTAGGGCCTCAATGGAAATGTGTTTTTGAATAGTTGTGCATAGCATAATTAGACTAAGTACAGAAAATGAATGCATGCTCTGTAGCGGCAATTATTTTCATGTCTATTCTTAGCTTCCAATACAATGTCTGGCATATAGTAGACATCATATAAATATTTGTTGAATGAGCAAATGGAAGATAATTCTGATTTATAAGATATGGAAACAGAAACTATAAATAAAGACTGCAAAAATTCTTTGAAGAAAACTAACCAAAAAACAACAACAAAAAAAAAAAACAAAAAGAGGGGGGAGAATTCATACTGAGCTTCAGCTATACCAATCTCAATTAACAATCAAAATTCTATATTACTAGGGTAAAAATTTTTGAGAGAAAAGTAAATTGCTTCCTGAGAGCTTCTGTAATGCTAATAGAATCTTTAGACTCTATTGTTGCACTGATGATTCACAGGTAAAAAGCAAGCACACTTTTTTTTTGGCCTTCATTATCAGCCCATTTCTGGCCTGATTTGCTTTAGATGATTTAGACTCTGCTGCACCTGAACTGTAACTTTCCATATCAGAAAAAGGAATGAAAAATGAACAAAAGAAGAAGGAAGGAGATTGTAAGAAGGAAAAAATAAAGAGTGTAAAAAAAAAAAAAAACTCAACATCCTGCTCCCTCTTTATTCTTTAGGTTGAAATTTTAAATATTTGTAGTACTTCACCCCACCTCAGACTCTGCAAAACCTTCTATTGTCTTGCATCCAAAGTACATTGCTTGATGGTATGTGAAACAAAACCCATCTTCTTTTGTTTTGCTTTTCAAACTGTCTGCAGTTCATAGCAAGAGAGTTGAGGACTACAGCTACACTACAACATTCTTTTGGCATTTCTTACTGAAACTGAAACCACACAATTTCAACAGGACTCAAACCCAGCCAAAAGTTAAATTGGTACTTGAACCCATGGCCTGGAATTCGAACCCAGCCCAAATTCAGACTGGAAGTTGAATCCATGGGCTGAGACTCAAACCCACTGTCTTTTTTTTAAGTACATTTATTTTTTATTAAGGTATAACTGATTTACAGTATTATATTAAAATCAGGTGTACAACATAATGATTCAATATTTTTACAGATTATATTCCATTTAAAATTTGTATAAAAGGGAGTTCTCCCGTGGCATGATGTCTAAAGGATCCAGCATTGTCATAGTAGCATCTTGGGTCACTGCTGTGTGTGGGTTCAATCCCTGGCCCAGGAAATTCTATATGCCACAGGCAAGGCCCAAAAAAAAAATTCGTATAAAATATTGGCTATATTCCACGTACTTTAAATTGCACATTTGGTCTCAGGAATTACTGAAGTTCAGGTTCTTTATGTCCCAGCACTGAAAGAATTCAGCAAGAAGGCAGTAAGACCTAGATTTATTGAGAGGGCTACCCTCTCCAGAGACAGAGTATAGGCCCTTTCAGAAGGCAAGCATGACCCTGGGAGATACTTCATAGACAATATGGTCCATCTCAAAAGAGAGGCCCCAAAATATGGGGTTATTATGGTGTTTTTATGGGCGAGGCGATTTCATGGACTAATGAGGGAGAGGATTATTCCAGCTATTTTGGAGGAGAGGGTATTTCCAGGATTTGGGCTACTGCCCACTTTTTGGCCTTTTATAGTCAGGCTTGGAACTGTCATGGTACCTGTGGGTGTGTCATTTAGCTAATATATTACCATGAGTATATAATGAGGCTCAAGGTTTACAAGAAGTAGAATCTTCCACCATCTTGGACCTAGCTGGTTCTAACCAGTTTATGCCCCATGCTCAATGGACTATGTCATTCTTTTAAAGGTTGTGCCTTGTCTCCTTCCCTCCTGTCTTACAACCATACATTTTGGCCACAGCTCCCACTTGTCAGTTTAAGCCCTAAGCACCTTTTGCCCATTGCCAAAAAACTTCAACGATTTTTCAATAATATTAAGTCATTCCAGAGCCCAGGAGGGCCAGAGAGAAAGTATAAGCCAAGCCTTTCTTTCACCATGTAGCTACCACTCCCGTTACTGCTACTGGGCATAAATGAAGTTGTGGATGGCCCTGTGGTCAGTATGTGAATTCAAAACCAGCCACAGCATTTCATTTCAGAAACAAGAATACTTATATTTGTTTCGCCCAGTGATGAGTGCAGAGGCGGGGCTTATTTTTCTAAGACTCATATGTGTGAATTTATACTCAAACACCTGAAATCATCATTTTAAAAACAAGTATTGAAAATAGAATAGAAAGCCCAAATTAACACAAATGTTATTACCAGTGAGGTGAAAATGGGAACATCATTTTGATTTAAATTAATATCATATTTTTATGGTTTCCCTCTTGAGAAAACTAAGTCTGGAATACTATGCACAAAATGATGAGGTCAATCCAACCATTTTGGTTTATATGCAAGACAGCTATACAATCAGTTGCTATGTTAATGCAATAAAAATCTTTAAATTCTTGAATGCAAAACTTTATGTTAGACTCAACAAAGGATTACACTAATTTCCCACACTAATTAAAGCATTCATTTCATCCCCCCATTTCTGAGCAAGTTCCATTCTCTTTTCCCTTTTCTTCGACCATGTAGCTTACTGATATGAATTAATAAATGCATGTGGAGCATATCCTTGCAAGAAGCTTTCTAGCAGCAGTGTTGAAATAACAAACCCCACTTTTTTTTTCCTATTTTCTTTTTTTTTTTTTTTTTCACTTTCGAGGGCTGCACCTGTTGCATTTGGAAATTCCCAGGCTAGGGGTCGATTCAGAGATACAGCCACAGCCATAGCAATGGGGGATCGAGCCACATCTGTGACCTATACCACAGCTTAGGGAAAGGCCAGATCCTCAACCCAGTGAGCAAGGCCAGGGATTGAATTCACAACCTCATGGATCCTAGTCAGATTCGTTAACCACTGAGCCATGAAGGAAACTCCCTTCACCTTTCATTTTAATGTTTTTTCATTTGTCCAGTCTCTCTCCCACATAAAGAACCTAAAAAACCTCTGTAGAAACATGGATTTTAAGGGAAATCAAGCTTTCTCTTAAATAATCAAAAACTTCTGTGTGTAGGCTATATTTTAAAAATCCATTAAAAACACATCCCTTCTTTTACTGCATTAGATTTTATGAATTAAAGCTGTTTTCCCTGGTCTTTCTGTACATGAGCATTTTGGATGGCTGATTAGTAAACATAGCGTCATAATGTGTTCCTCTAAAATGATTTTTTTTTTTTTGCCTTTTCTAGGGCCGCTCCCACGGCATATGGAGGTTCCCAGGCTAGGGGTCCAATCGGAGCTGTAGCTGCCGGCCTACACCACAACCACAGCAACGTGGGATCCAAGCCTCGTCTGCGACCTACACCACAGCCCACGGCAAAACTGGATCGTTAACCCACTGAGCAAGGCCAGGGATCGAACCTGAAACCTCATGGTTCCTAGTTGGATTCGTTAACCACTGTGCCATGACGGGAACTCCTAAAATGATTTTTAAGGATCTTTACATAGACACTTTGGCGTAACTATATTGGAAACAATGAAATCATCACACTTGCAAAAATTGTGGTATCTATAAGGTAGGTGAAAGCTAGCTTGTCACTATTTTGCCCAGTAATTAGTGGGGGAGAGGAGAAAATTGAATTCACTTTTCAAGATCTATCTTCTTAGCAAATTTCAAGTGTACAATACAGTAATGTTGACTCTCATCACCATGCTGTACATTAAGTCAGAACTCATTTGTCTTGCCTTCATGAAACTTTGTATCCTTTAACCAACATCTCTTCATTTGGCCCTCACCCTATACCAGTGGCAACCACCACTCTTTTCTGCTTTTATACGTTTGACTATTTCATGTTACTTTATTTTATTGAGATACAATTAAAACATAACATTGTATTATTTCAGGTGTATAACATAATGATTTGATATGTGTATACCTTGTGAAATGATTGTTATAAATTTACTTACCATTCATCACCTCACAGTTACAGTATTTTTCCCGGATGAAAAAAAATTAATATTAGAAATTTTCACATATACAATAAATTGTTATTAACTACAGTCACTGTGCTGTACATTACATCACGAGGACTTTTCTGTCTTATAACTGGAAGCTTATACTTTTGAACTGCCTTCACCCATTTCCTACCCCCTCAGCCCACTGCATCTGGCAGCTACCAAGCTGTTCACTGTATCTATGAGTTTGTTCGTTTTTTAGTTCCACATGTAAATGAGATCATACCATATTTGTCTCCCTCTGTCTGCCTTATTTTACTTTGCATTATGCCCTCAAGATCCATTTATGTTGTTGCAAATGAGATTTCCTGATAATGCTTTCTAAGAGCCTGTCTCCATGTAAGTATATACTCAGTAAAAGATAGCTAACATTGAAGGATGTAACTATAAAAAGATCATTAATCATTATTGATTATTGTTGATTATTATTTTTTCTCTCTACATTTTTCAGGTTACGGTAAATTGCACTGCACCATCTGCAAGCAGTCTATGAGGAAAGGGCTTCTGTGGACTGTTCACTGATACTTCCACTCATGTCACCCAAAAGGAATTGCAGTTATGCTTCCTTGGTTGTTCTTAAGTGACAAGTTTATGTCATGAGGGAACATAAATGATTTTGATATGGAGAATTAATGCTTATTCTAATTTGTGTGTATGTATCTTTTGGTTATTTTTTAGTTCAAGTTATTCTTAAGGTAATCTCTGAGATCACTGTCAGAATTTAAAAAGCAAGTATAAGCTTAGAAATGAAGACAAATCCACAGAATGAATTCAGTCAGTGCCAGTGGAGGGTCCTAGGTTCACATTCTCTAACTACATGATGTCAAGAACTAGTCAAATACAATTAAGACTAAATGAACTAACAAAATCAGGAGTCATGAGTTGGCAGAGTGGTAATGAGATTAAGATGCAAATTTCACCCTGAAATACATAAATAAACTGAAAGAATATAAGAAACAGGAGGTCACCTCCATGTTCCTATTCCAGCAAAGTAGGGGAAAGTGGAAATGTGCTAATTTGATGGGAGAATCCTAAGGTTGTAAAAGACAAGCCTAGGTCTAAAGAGTCATCCAGGCCACCACTTATTTTTCCAACCCCAAACTTGAGCGAAATTAGAGTCACAGAAAGAATAGCTCTTATTATCTCTAAAAAAAATGAATTTTCAGGATTTACAAAGCATATGAAAAAAGAGGGAGTACAAGGGAGTACATGATTTATTCTGACTCCAGTATCAGGTGAAGAATGAAGAAGGATGAAGGAGAAGGATGGAATAATCAAACTATCTTTAGGAAATGTGTTTTTATGTTACACTGAAATTAAACGACCCTCTGCTGTTGGCAATGCATCTCCAGGATCTCAGTTCCTCCTTTGACTGGGCAGGTGGTGATGAGCAAACACATCGTTATATATTCCTGGGCTCCAGTGTCCTCATCTGCATACTGAGGAAATAAGATTACGTGTGCTTGCCGAAAAGAATTGCAACAGGAATCAAAGGCAAAGTGCTGTATTTACTACTAATAAACTGGTTAAGAGCAGACTCTTGTCTGACTTGACTCAGTTCTTACCCAGGCTCCATGCTTAGGAGCTACAGAGCCATGGGCTAACTCTTTAATCACTCTGTGCCTGTTTCATCATCAGTAAAAGGAGGATGATAATACTACTTACCTCCTAGAGTTGTCATCAGGATTAAAGGAGTTTATTTAGGTAAGAAATTTAATGTCTGGCATATAGTGCCATCTAAGCACTGGATGCTGTTATTATTATAGATACGATGTTAAGAAATCTGACCGATTCTTCTTTATACACACATAAATCCTTTATACTGAAGTTTAAGCACATATTCGAGTCTGTGGGAAAAGAGCTTGAAGAAAATGATTCAGCACAGCAAGAGTGAAAATGATCTCCCAAAGCCAAAGCAATCATCAAAAAGTTCCCCAGTCTTTCATTACCCAAAGCTGTCAATTTATTGTATTTCAGTGCCCCATGATGATAGTGGTCATTATATCTTGCTAAAAAAGTAACTGCATTACATCAGACATCTTTCGAAGTTAATACAAGAATCTAAGTTACACACACACATTTATATATGTAGGTTCAGAGTAGAATTTAGCTTCAAAAATATCTCCATATCTTCTTTCAAAATCAAGAAAGATAGCTGACTAGAAAGATGATAAATAAAGAGATAAATGATCAGAGTAATAGTTAATAGATGAATGAAAATTCCAGATTGATGTCCATTTTTATCTTGTGATTACTTAGCAGTTTGGACATAAGACCAAGGAAAAATAAAGATTTATCCACAAATCAACATTTAGTGGTTCGAGTAGCAATAGTTTTATAAGAAAAAAAATCATAAAAAAATAAACAAGCCAAGTGAATTTAAGGGAATCTGCAATCATTTTCTACTATAAAACAGGAAAATTGAAAAGTAACAGGCTGTTTAAATTTACAAAAGAAAAAAAATGCACATGGATATTTTCATACTCATTTAAAATGTATATGCGTTCACAACATACAACACAAATTAATTTCATAGGTAAAAAGTATGAAATATGAAATGTCAGGGTGTCATTTAATTCATGGGTATATATATGTATGACAAGGAAGCCCAATTTATTTCTCCTCTAATAAGAAAGACACTGACGCAGAAAATATGGAAATTTCTAACATAGCATGTTCATACATCTAGACTATCTTATAAAGACAAGCTTTTCTTGCTTTTGAGGACATCCTAAAACTCAGTGACCTGTGAAGAGAAGAAATTATTAGCTCTGTTGCTCTTAGGGACATGAGTCTGGTTGAATCTCTGTGATGCCATGGGCACAAAGTATATATTTTTTAAAATTATGCACCACAATATCTTCCATGAGCACATTTTTACTGTGATAACCAACACAATTTTTTTTGAATATAACAGCCACATCATTGACAAAGATAAATTTTACTTTCTGAAGACTTGGCAATAACATACGAATGAACTGATCATGCCAGCCAACTCAAAATAATCCATCCTCAATTGGTAAATTATAGGATGGATGATCAAAATAAGTAAT
This sequence comes from Sus scrofa, assembly GCF_054392235.1. NCBI lineage: Eukaryota > Metazoa > Chordata > Mammalia > Artiodactyla > Suidae > Sus > Sus scrofa. The sequence goes on from NC_139393.1 coordinate 32,315,876, forward strand.
GTGCTTTTGACACTAGAGAACAGCCACATTTAAAGGGCAAGCACATCATTTAGTAAGCCACACATATTAAGCTTTGGAAAGTTACCTTTTCCATTATCCTAAGGACTGTATTATAATTGGTAATTTTAAATTCCACTAGAATTGTTCTGTGATGCTTGAGTTCATTATCTGACAAGATAGAATAGCAACAACTGGTGGCCAAGAGATTCAGAGTTGACTCATACTCTGTCGGTAACTCAGTCAGCGTAACTATGAACAAATCACTTCGCAGCTCAAGGGCCTTGATTGCTTAGAGAAAAAAAGAGGAGAGGAGACAAAATATCTGGATTCTGATATCTACTTCCTGAGACTAAATAAGATATAAATTTCTGAGTGTCCAACCCTCAAATTTCTCATCTTATTTCAAGCTTCTCAAAATGTTTATAAAAAAAAAAGATAAAAGGAAACAAAATCTGTGTTACTATTCCCAGGACCAACAGACTGGAAAATTTGAGAATGAATAAAAGAACATAAAAAATCATAAGATGTATTTATTTCATCCACTCACACAAATCAATTTCTCCACTGCCACCAATGTGGGAAGCTTACCTCAAAGAGGTATATGACTGTTTGACATGATGTGACCCTCTTATAAATAGGAATCACCATCAAGTTTTTCTTCAAGCTGAGACTCAGTGATGATGACTTCAAATTATTCCCTGCCAAGAAGAGAACTAAGTCAGAATAAAATAATCCCCCCCCCACCACCACCTCTACATACCTGTATCCCATGCCTCAGAGAAGTGCCCAAACTTACCCTGACCCTTGCAATTAGATTCAGACTTATGAAAATCAGAAAGTAGGCAATCTCTTAAAAAGTTAAAAACCCTTGACTCTTTGTAGATAAGTCTTGGTGTAGTGTAACCACTCTTACCAACAGTGTTTAGGGGAGAAATTAAGGTTAGGCTTCAGAAGGCTGAATCCAGCATTTTCAGGAATCTGGGTTCAACTGTTTTCAGAAATGTGCTCCATGAACACATGACACCTTCACAAAATCTGCTCATCATTCTCCAGGTCTCTGGGGCAACCAGAAAGGGAATAAAAGCCTGAACATAGAGGTCATGGATTTTTTTTTGTCTTTCAATACCCACAAAAGGCATTTACTGGAATGAAAGAGGTAACAGATCTCTTCATACTTCAGACTTACCTGAAGAAATTTTTATATAAATAGATTTCATTTTTTTCATGTATCTGTATATATCTTGTGTGTAAAAGGAATGGGTGGGGTCCTCATACCCTGTTTACTGAAAACAAGTCTTTCAGATGCACTGTAAAAATCAGTGCTCCATTTTTTTGCCCACCAATATTAAATCCCAAATGTATTTTTGAAAACCAAATTTTTTTGTGGAATTAATAACCCGAAAAATCACCCTCATCCAGCTCCAAATTGGCCTTTTGTCTCATTTGTTACATATTTCATCACTCACCAACCTTATGCAATTCTCACAGAAAGAGAAGCAGCATTATTAGTTTTTGAAATACCAGTATGACATAATTTCTCCATGAAATAGGCTAAGAGAGACAGATTTTAAAAATAATGGTGGAGGGCCCTAAAAAGATAAATAAATAAATAAATAAATAAAATAATAGTGGATGGAAGATTTGCAGAGCTGATTTGAAGCTCTCATTAAGAATCTAGTGCCTACTCTGGTATGCATTGGTTTATTACTTTCCAAACATGTGTTTGCTTTTTTTTTGTAGACACAAGCTTAGAGTCAAACACTCCATAATTGACTGCTTATGAATGTTTTCTATCGAATCACTGACCTTGGTGGTGTGTCACAGCTTGAGAGAGTGAACCACAAAATTCCTGTGCCACCACTGAAAGATCATAGGAATATTTGCTTTTCATGTCTGTGCTCAGAATAGTATTTGATGAACACAAAGTCTTTAATGATTGTTGGATATATTTACTATTCAGAGTCAAACAAGTTTTTTGGTGCGCCTTTTTTTTAACATTTTATTCAATATTCTGAGGGAAAGTTATTTTTACATTCACAGACATTTAACAGAGTTGACTACACAGTATATGTTATTTCCAAATATAGTAAATGCTGAGGTCTGCTTTTTCTTTCTTTCTTTTTTTCTTTTCTTTCTTTTTTTCTATTTTTTTTTTTTTCAAAAACAACTTTCATCTTAGAAATTTGGCTGTGTTACATTCTTAGCAAAAAAGCAAAGCATTCTGAAGGATGTACTCATCCTTGATTTTAATATCAGTGGACAAGGGCTTTTTTTCCAGGGTGATAATACACACTCATTGAAATGGAGTTATTTTCCAGACACCCTCTCCTTATTTTCCCTTTGAACAATGCACACATTTTTTAAGACCAGGTATTAGAGCCAGAAAACCTCCTGAAGTTTCTCTACTCTAAGCACATTCTATGACATATCTGAAGGATAGTCTGTGACCATGAAAAAATTTTTCTCTACACTGTACTGGTAACTGGGCTATATGAGGAGCAAGCAAACAAATGTTATTAAGAGTAATTAAATTTTTAACATAACTTTGAGCAGTTTTACACTGTATTGCTTCATCACTGCTTTGAAAGCACCTTTTTCTCTGTTAGACTCGTAGCAAACAAAGTTGTTGCAGGTAATTATTTCTCTGATAGTCAATAGTCCCTTCTGAAGAATACAGAGATATGCAAAAGAAGGGGTAAAAGCCAAGGGAAAGGCTTGTCAAAGAATTTTTTCAGTTGAATTTTGTAAGTACTGAATATCAAATAAGCTGATACATGGAAAGAGGCAACCGCTGATCTACCTAAACTGCAGTGAAAACTATCAGGTATTTTGAAATGGAGTAATTGGGATTGGTGAATTTCAAACACTGGAGCAAAGGTGGAAAGGTGAGAGATGTTGCTGAAGGAAGGAGAAACTCTGCTTGCCTCCATGGCTGAAAGCGGAAAGCTCTTCAAATCTCCCTCTCTCATCCCTGCGCAGACCCAAAGGGAGGGTCCTTCACCTAACCCCCACCTTGAGCACCCCATTCAGGCTGAAGGCTGAGCTTGCATAGCAGCTGCTTTTCCCCCTTAAGATTGCCTTTGATCTTGCCATTTTGGAAGAAGGTGGGAAGAATAGGGTGGGAGTCAGTAAAGGGAAAGAGACACTGATGTCACGATGGAAAGAAAGTATCATATTCTCTCTGACACTAATGCTTTTAGTATTATAAGGACATCCTCAACTGTATTTGATCCATTCTTTGTGAAATTTTTCATTTGTTTCTTTGTATTTTACTTCTTAATTTGATTCCATTGATTTTTCCCCACTCAGCCATTACTATACATCAGATTGATGACTCTGGACCAGAATCCTGACAGAAATTAGGAGTGAAGCCATTGTAAATACTTTAAATTAAAAGGAAAAAAAATCATTGAATTGTGTGGTAAGGATTTCCTTATTTCTATTCATGAAGTTACCTTTAGAAAATGTTGGCGACTGACTTGCCTAGAGAGATGTCTTAAAAGCTTTCATTAATTGGCTCCCCTACTAGTTCTTCCCGATTGATGATAATGCTAACTACTTGTATCTGGTAGTAGCTACAGGATGCTTAATTGTTCCTTTTGGTTTCTGTTTCATATTCCCAGTATCATCATCCCCATCCAGCTCTCTTCTCATCTGTTTCTTCCTGCCGCTTCCTTGCAGCCTTCCAGCTAAGTATCTTATTCTAGGCATCAGACAGCAAATTCCTTTTTCTATTTCTTTAGTTAAGTAGGTTGATCCTCATCTCCACTTTATAGCCAGGAAGACATTAGAAATGTGCCTGCCTTGGCAGAATGAATAGAAAACCATCTCGGATTCTTACCTCCTCCTATGGACAGTCTACAACTGGAAGACAATTTCCAACCTTGGTCATTTATCAACCCATTAACAGATCTCTGATGTGTCACTTTAAAGAATCCATCAGGAGACAGACCTGGAAATGCAAGCAGGAAACACTGCACAATTACTGGTTCTACCCGAATATACTTTTGACACACCACTTTTACATCCTTTCAGCAGGAACAGTTAGAACTCACAGATAGTGACTTAATGTTTTCATGTGTGTCTGTTTCCTTACAGTTTTTCATGCCAAGAGTCATTTGGGGGACAACACAAATAATAAATTTACTCACTAATGGAAAATGCTTTGGCTCTAAAGGCTATTTACAATATTAAAGTCAATGATTAACTATCAAGATGCTATAGAGAATATGGAAATACATCCAGCTATCTTTCAGAAGTAAGCAAATCTAAACACCTGCTGACCTCAGAGTGGTGGCTAAACGTTGAGACAGGTGCAGAACCCATGTCCCTTTGCCACACAGCCTCAGCATGTCTGTGGACTGTCAGTATTAATGCTGACACCCCACCCCCAACCACTTTGCCTTTCATCACCTAAAGCTCTCAGACAGAAAGTGGTGACAGAGGTGGCCTGCCTTGTATGTCAACAGATTATCAGGATGGTTAGTAATATTCCCTTGCTAGGAGCCTTTTTAAATCCCTGCATTGGCAATCCTAAAGCTCTGTTGATTTTTGTTACTTGCTGATAAGGCTTTTAATGGCCAAAGCCTGATATATTTTTAGATCTTTTGTCACCACAGGTCTACTGTCACTCACTGAGGTTGAAATCAGCAGGCTATTACTTTGCCCAATGTATAATCTCAAGTCCCCTGGAACAAGAGCTTGCAGCAAGGAGACTCCCTGATTCAGAAACTTACTTTGAATTTTTATTCATAGAGCACTGTCATTTCTGCCAGTAAAACTAAAGTGAAAACATATCTGTCTGTAGCTGTGCTAGAACTCTCTTAAGGAAAATATGTTTTAAAGCCTCCTGCTATGTTTCATTAAAATGATCTATATGTCTCTTTGCTTAACACATCAAAATATAGTTCAAATATTTTTAAATTACTGGATGATTCTTTTTCCCCCTAAGAGAGGTAATTAGAATCTCTTTTTATTTAGATTGCAGCACTTTTCTTAAAAAAAAAAAAGATAAAAGGAAACAAATCATAAAATGGGGGACCTAAATTAAATACAGGGAGAGAAAACCTTCAGCACATCAAGAAATATTGGACCAAGGTCCTTTAAAAGATGCTTTAATCCCTTGTTCTTTACCTGGAGGTTTGTGTTAGTAGAAACAAATCATCTGTGGTCTCTCATTTGTAACTGTGGCTCCCCCTGCTTAAGTGGGGGAACATAACAAGAGTAGAAGGAAACAGGAAAGAGGAGTTTGAAAAGATTTCACTGGAGTAGTTTACTGGGGAAGGAGCAACTATAAACCTCCAGGAAGAGTGAAGGAAATACTCGGGAAGCAAAGCAAAGTAAACACATTGTGAGTTTGATGCAGGAAGTAAACACACGTGGAAAAACTTATTTTCCAGGACAGTGAAGAAATATCCTGTTAAGGGTGTAACATATTGAAAAAGAAGTTTTTAGCTTTAAATTACAAAATATTAAACTGCAAGAAAAAATAGCGTGACATACTTTCAGTGGTCTGCTTCAGTAAGATGTTTTAAAGCCAGGCTGGCCCCAGGATAGCAGGTGGCATAGTGGGCAGGACACAGGCAAGATAAAAAGGGTCATTGTGCTGAAACACAGTGAACAAAACCCATGGGGAGAATGATGTGCTAATGTAAGGCACAATGAGATTTTAAGATAAATAACTCAGTCAGATGAAAAGCCCTTTAAACAAAAAGTGCTAACAAGATTTGAAGATATTGACGGTGTACTGTCATGAGGATTGGACACTAGAATTTCCTGGAAAAATAAGGCAGATATAGCTTAACACACATGATCCCATCCAACTGTACATTTTCTTCCTGTTGTAAAAGCATACACTCCCTTTCACTAAATCTTAGTTACTTCCTCTTACAAAACTTTTTTTTTTTTCCCCAATGGACAACTACCTGACTTTCTAGAACTAATACTTATCCACTTCATCAAAAGCTGAAGGGACACAAAGAGAAGTGTACATTGTAGTAGCTCTGACACCTGGGAAGGTGTGAGGCACATTAAGTCCCCAGCCAGGGGGTGAACTGCTAAATGAATGGAAGCAGGGCAGTTACAGCGGTGGGTGGGCAATGGCAGAATCCATCCAATATGCTCAACAAACATCTTGTTCTCTGCACTTAGTTTATTCTGATTTTCAAAGGAACAATATACTATGTATGTTTGAGATGCTGCACAAACAGCACATCTTTTCCTCTCAGCATTTTTCTCTGAAACTTAGCACTGTAAATTTCCAACTGGCTGAGGTTTTTGTTTTGTTTTGTTTGTTTGTTTGCCCTAAACAACTCTACCATGGCTTCTGTCATTTCTACAATAGCAAAACTGCACGTACTAATGATGACTTTGGCATTGCAAAGCTGAAATTCATTTTTTTGGTTGTTGCTTCTCTCTGACCCTTCCTCAGTTTTTGACAAAGTAGATTATGAATATACAGAAAATGCCTTTTCTGCAGCCACATACTGTTTTGTCATATCTTCATCTACACTTCCTCAGTATTTCCTTTGTAACTATTATAAGAAATGCAATAGTTACAAAGGAAATATTGAGGAAATGACAAGAGACATAGGAGACAAAATGCATTAAGGTAAACATGTTATTTTAACATTATATATATGTATATTATGCCTTGCAAATAATCAAATGTGTATATAATGGCCATTATATATATATATATATATATATATATATACTTTAAAATGTATAACAAATAAAACACATAGATGTTCTACTGAGATACTTAAAATCTAATTATAAGATGAAGATATAACATGAAATAATTTAAGAGCCACCATGAAGAGGATATTATGAGCTTTAAATGTATAACACACAAACAGTATGTTTCAGTATTTAAATGGTTTAATATCAGGACATCATAAAGACATGTTTACTGCAAACTTATCCCAGATGAGATAAAATTTGAATCATATTTTTCTAGAAAATGATATAAATAGCTTAAGATAAGGACTTTCCATCAATGAGAATGGCTTTTCTAAATGAAATTAGTATTTTACTAGAAATTTAGAGGTAGAAGCAGATTCATCTAACATTTCTCTAAGCCCATTAAATATTTCTGAATAAGACTTTACAACTCTTAAATTTAACCAGATTGAATATTTTCAGTCCCATTCTGCTGAACATTTTTAAATGAGGGATTTGCTTTTCAATGAGGCATTTGCATTTAATCATAAATTTGGAATGCAGCATTTTTTTTTTTTTTTTTGCTTTTTAGGGCTGCACCCACAGCATGTGAAGTTCCTAGGCTAGTGGTCCAATTGGAGCTAGAGCTGCTGGCCTACACCACAGCACCAGCAACATCAGATCCTAGCAGCGTCTGTGACCTACACCACAGCTCACGGCAATGCAAGATCCTAAACCCACTGAGCGAGGCCAGGGATCGAACCCCCAACCTCATGATTCCTAGTTGGATTCATTTCTGCTGTGCCATGATGGGAACTCCTGGAATGCAGCATCTTTAACTTGGTTGTTTCTATTGGAATAGGTTCGTTCAGGGCTTTATGATTATCCTATAGTAAAGACAGTGACTCCTCAAAATGTATTTGAAATGTAAAAGATGAGAGGAATACTTATTTATAGAGAAACCTGAGAAATATAGCAAACCCATAGTTGTGTAATAAAAATTTTGAAAAATGTTATCACAAAACCATATACGACAGCTCCAAAAGACTTTTCTTTTTTTTTTTTGCTCTTTAGGGCCACCCCCATGGCATATGGAGTTCCTGGGCTGGGGGGTCAAACTGGAGCTACAGCTGCTGGCCCACACCAGAGCCACAGCAATGCCAGATCCAAGCTGCATCTGCGATTTACGCCACAGCTCACGGAAATGCCAGATCCTGAACCCACTGAGCAAGGCCAAGGATCGAACCCCCAACTTCATGGTTCCTAGTCAGATTTATCTCTGCTGCGTCACAACAGGAACTCCCAAAAGACTATTTTTAAAAGAAAGGCAGAAACAAGTTTTAGAAAAATGATTCACAAGACTGAAGTTATTGATAGAGAAAAGCTGCAGTACCAAAGAACAGATGAGTCAGAAGCAAATTTAGAAGTACATCAAAGAATGTTTTAAAAATTCATCATTTGGAGGGAAACTATAATCCCCTAGAGAAAAAAGAAAATATACCTATATAGAATTAAATTTAAATTAGCAAAAATCCTCAACTGTTTTTACAACTTCCTGCCTCTTCTTTTTTTAATAACAGTTTATTAAGACACAATTTACATAGAACAAAATTCACCTTTTAAATTGGGCAATTCAGTCTTTTTTTTTTTTTTTGGTATATTCAGGGATGCAGTCATCACTATCTAATATCAGAAAATTTTCATCACCCCAAAAAGAAAGCCCATTTCCCACTAGCAGTCACTCTCCAATTTTCACTAATTCGCCTCCTTGCCTTCCCCAGGCAACACCTAATCTATTTGCAATCTCTATGGAGTTCAATATTTTAGACATTTCACATAAGTTGAATTATGTAATACATGGCCTTTTGTGACTCTTTTTTGTTTATTTAGCATGTTTTTGAGATTTATGCATGTTGTATAATACCATATATCAGTATTTCATTTTTGTTTTTACCAAATAATTTTCCATTGTATGGCCACCACCAATTAAATGTGGATCAGAAAATGGGCATTTGAGTAGTTTCCACATTTTGGCTATTAGAGTTCTGCTGTAAATGTTTGTATATAAATTTTAGTGTGGACATATTTTTATCTCTCTTGGGTACATACCTTGGAGTGGAATTATCTTGCCAGTTCTTCAATAAGAAGAAGATAAACAAGAATTATGACATGTTTTAACTAAAAACAAAACAAAACAAAGCTTTAGACACAGTTTGTGGCAAATACAATGCCCCCCAATGTTCTAGCTTTGTAATATTGTACAGTTACAGTGTACAGATGGCCAACAGGCACATGAAAAAATGCTCAACATCACTGATTATTAGAGAAATGCAAATCAAAGCTGCTATGAGGTACCACCTCACACCAGTCAGAACGGCCATCATTAATAAGCCCACAAATAACAAATGCTGGAGGGGTGTGGAGAAAAAGGAACCCTCCTGCACTGTTGGTGGGAATGTAAGCTGGTACAACCACTATGGAAAACAGTATGGAGATACCTTAGAAATCTATATATAGAACTACCATATGACCCAGCAATCCCACTCTTGGGCATATATCCAGACAAAACTTTCCTTAAAAAAGACACATGCATCTGCATGTTCATTGCAGCACTATTCACAATAGCCAAGACTTGGAATCAACCCAAATGTCCACTGATCAATAATTGGATTGGGAATATGTGGTATATATACACAATGGAATACTACTCAGCCATAAAAAAGAACAAAAAATGCCATTTGAAGCAACATAGATGGAACTGGAGACTCTCATGCTGTGTGAAGTAAGTCAGAAAGAGAAAGAAAAATACCATATGATAACACTTATATCTGGAATCTAATATATGGCACAAATGAACCTTTCCACAGAAAATAAAATCATGGACTTGCAGAATAGACTTCTGGTTGCCAAGAGGGAGGGGAAGGTAGTGGGATGGTTGGGAACTTGGGGTTAATAGATATACACTATTGCCTTTAGAATGGATTGGCAATGAGACCCTGCTCTGTAGCACTGGGAACTATGTCTAGTCACTTATGATGGAGCATGATAAAGTGTGAAAATAGAATGTGTACATGTATGTATAACTGGGTCACCATGTTGTAGAGTAGGAAAAAAATTTGTATTGGGGAAATAACTATTAAAATAATAATAATAAAAAAACCAAAAAAATTAAAAAATTTAAAAAATGATAGTCTGAATTATAATCTTCAGTTGCTATAGGGACATCAGATTGTCAGAAAGATGTTGTTATTTGTTTACCACATTATACTTAGTCAACTTTTTTTTAAAGTTTCAACAATAAGGTGGAAAGCAATATTAAAATATAATCAAAGTTTAATGGGCTTCTTTTCTTTAAAAGCATGGTTCAATGAAAAAATTATTTAATGATGAAATTATTCAAAAAACAGTGAAGCAAATTTAGATTGACATAATAGTATTCATGTCACTGGTACTTGTGCTGTAACACTGGTATTTCACCCTGAGTAGGTAGAATCTGATGATCTGACAGGCTCCAAGCAAGACATATGAGGGGAAATGTTTTCCACATTGTTGTAGGTGTTCTAAGATCAAATTTTGTCAAAATACATTGTTTTCAAGCAATAGGTAGGCTCAAACATGAAGTGGTTATTCATTCTCTTTGTATCATACCTTAAAAAATGGAATCATTCAGGCCAGTCTAAATTCAAAATTTGTTAGGTTTTTTAAATTAAAAAAATAGTAATTGTATACACTTATGTTTATCCATCTCCTCATACATTTACCTTTTGTTTTGTTTCACTTTGATTTTTAGGGAGAACACCTGAAATCTACTCTCTTGGCCATTCATTATACAATACAGTATTATTAACTCTGCCATACTGTTAACTAGGTCTCTAGAACTTAGCCATCCTCTGTAACTGAAACTTAGTACCTCTTGCCAACATCTCCCAATTCCCCCACCTCTCTGCCCTTGGTGGTAACTGTGGCAACAAAATGACTGTTAAAACTATGAATTATTGTGATGCATAGTGAAGATTTATTTTAAAGGGACTTGTTTGTCTCCTACAAAAAGTCTAGTAGGACTCTTTGATTGGTTTTATTACCTTGGCTTCCAAGCAAAATCATTGATTGACTGCTTCTTGTCTGAAGAAGACATTTGGAAAATTCACTTTGGACCTCCACCCAGAGAAGTTAACAGACTAAGAACCTTATGCCTCTCATCTTTAAACATAACTACTTTTGTTCTTTTCATCAGTGGTTGTCAACTATGTTTTCCCATTCGAATCACCTAGGAAGCCATAAAGATGTGGTATTTGAGTCTCATATGTGAAAATTCTCATTTAATTGGTCTGAGATGTGGCATGGGCATTAGGATTTTCCAAATACTAAGATGATGCTAATGTACAACCCATGGTTGAAAACCAATGCCTAAACACTCAGGCATATTTTAAGTTCCTCTGACTTCAAAGCCAAATTTTGTTAAACAAAGTCACCCATGAAATTGTACAACAAATCCATGACCTTGAAGAAGGCCTCCAACACTGTCAAACTGTGCTCCTATAATCATCTGATTGACTTACTCATGCTCTATCAAAACATGTTTTTCAACATCCCTTGATTCAACCTCGAGGTCCAGTGCATGTCAATTCATGGTCTGACTCTATTACTAGAGAAAATGAAGTCATTAAAGCTTAATCTTGCAGCTAACAAATATTAAATCCTATAATATCCCACCTATCCTGTTTTCCTTTCTTCCTGTAATAATGGACAAACGGTTCTTTCTATGTGAGGGATTCCCTTAACCTGTGATTCAATGGATCCATTAATCTCAAGCTATTCTGTGCTTCCTCATCCCATGGCATCCTATCTTGGCTTCCAGAGAGTAGAATATCCATCGCTTGGTGTATTCAACCACAATTCTTCCATTAGCTATTTCCCCAGGAATTTATTTTGTTTGTTTGTTTTTTTTATGGTCTCACCTGTGATACATGGAAGTTCCCAGGCCAGGGGTCAAATCATAGCTGCAGCTGCCACCCCATGACACAGCTCACTGGATCTGAGTTGCATCTGTGACCTACAGGGAAACTTGTGACAATGCCAGATTCTTAACCCAATGAACAAGGCCAAGGATCAAACTTGTATCCTCACGGATACTATGTCAGGTTCTTAACCACCTGAACTCCCCCAACATTTTAATAAGCTTTTATCCAAGCCCTCCTTTCTGATAACTCTCTATATCTCTCTTCCTCATCTTAATAAATCCAATGGGCATGTGTACTCTCATGTTAATTGACAGTGTCTAATATTTACCTTTTCTTAAAAAATTCCTTTCCCTTGACTTCTATGAAACGATATTCTTTTGTTTAACCTCCTACCTCTCTGGTCTCTCTTTTCTTATATTTCTTTCTAGGCTTAGGCTCTTTTAGCAAACCTGTTCATTGGCATTACCCAAAGCCCAAGCTTCAGTGTACTTCTCTTGGGACTCTCCTCTCTCTCTCAAGCCCACTTATATATATATATGATTCCAATGTTTATATACCTCAGCCAGACATTTCCTCTATCAATATATTTTCTAATTTCACCTTTGAATTTCTAACATTTCAAGATCTGGAAAGGCTCTAGATTTTACTTAACTTACAAGCTAATGACTTAGTTTGCTACAGCTTTATGGATATCAAGAGAAGACACAGAACTCCTGCATTAGAGATTAAACATTTTATTACTCACCACAGAAGCAATAGCCAGAAGGTCAGCGAATTTGGGCCAGTTTCTCTAGGCTCAATTCCTAGAAAGGACAAAACAGAGCAGAAGACATCAACAGTGAATTGTGTTAAAGGAGAGGAACCCAAGGCCAAGAAGCCAGCACTGTCTAGTCAAGTGGCAATGTCTACCTTGCCCCAGATGGAGCATGATGTGACAGGCAGGTTGATCACTATGCCCTATTCAGTGGCCTATGTGCAAACACAAGCCTTGTAACTGCAGCACTCAGCAAGAACAGGTGGACATGCTAAGGGCTTATAAGGTGGCAGATGGTCTTTCCCAATGCAAAGCGCCTTAAATTCTCTACAATCCCAGAACATTGGACTTCGCTCAGTCTTGTGAAACCCATGCTTTTCTCTCCTATTGCAGGAGCTCTGAGAAATGGAATTCTTTCTATGCCTGGAGTTCCATTCTCACTGTGGCAGAATGAAATGAGTTCAAAGTAATATGTATATGTCTGAAGAAGGTGATAATAAAGTGGAAAAGCGCCTGCATTTTTTTTCTTCAGTGAAAATGCCGTTTATATAGAAATCTTGGTCGCCCAACTAAATGCTCATCTTGACAAAAATGTTATGTGGTTTGCAGTTTAATTTTTTTTTTAAATAAATAAAGTGAAAAGGTGAGCTGAGGGCGATGAGAAGACAAAACCGTAGCACAATGAGGGAAAAGTAAAGCATATCTACAACTCCTGTTGAAGAGTAACTGAGATTTAAAAAAATCAGCTATCAATTTAAATTAAATCCATAACATTTAACCCTTCCTGTTTATATTTTGTGCCCCGGCATTATGAAAATAACCTAGTCAATCATTCCAGAGAGGTATCACTCTATTTCTTTCTCTATTATCCAAATTGTTCATGCATGTTCCTCACATCACTTTATAAACACATTCCCAATGAATGGCCTAAAAACAGTGTGAGGAACATTCTGCCGTTTTCTCCTTTCTAAAGAAAATCATCCCGCTTCTGAATTTCCTCTGCGGTATCTCACAGGATAGCTATGCTTTACCCCAGGCTAAGCTGTGGCAATGGCTCGTGAGCTTTTCCAACCTACTGTGACTCTTTCTACCCCCTGCCTTAAATATGGACCCCTGCCTGGGACGGTAAAACTGCACTGAGGCAAGAAAAGAATGTGAAATTACTACACTTAGAAAGATGCAAGACTAGACAGCTTAAAGGTATCCTCTCTAATAATTCTTTTGAATCCATACAAATTGATACAACCGTTTCCATTTAAAACTTGGCTACCCACTATTTTGCCAATGTGTTAACATCTTGTTTGCTGAGAATTTGTTTAATAGTATTCTGGAAGGTTGATGCAATTGTATAGCTTCTTTTATTTTCATGTACAGGAGATGTTTCACAAAGCTCTAAGAATTCCAATAAATGATATATTTTGCTGGTGTAAAATGTCCCTTTAATTTAATATTTGCTGTCATTTGCACACTTAAGAATAGATCCCCTACTTTGTATGTATATTTCAACTGCCTTTGCCAGATCCCATTATACACTTTTCTCTAGGCTAAAATTGATATTGCCACCCCCCAGAGCATGACATGGCTTTACTAGCATTAAGACTTAATTAAGAAACAGAATTCAGTGTTTCGTAGCTTTCTAATATTGGCCCTTTTAAAATATAAATTTAGTTATGAGGCACTGTCCCTGAGGGAAAATACCAGTGACAACCTAATCAGTTTCTGGCAGTTAAGATTCAAATAACAGTGGGGTTTCTGTATTGGGTCTGGGCAATTTCTCTGCTTCCAGTCAAGAATCTTCCTCTAGATGCATCTTCTGTCAAACCATCTGGGGGCAGATTGTTGATTAACAGTAGAAGATTTGGTTGGTGTGTTTGTTTGCTTTTTGTCTTTTTGTCCTTTTACCCATAGTGTATAGAGGTTCCCAGGCTAGGGCTCTAATCAGAGCTGTAGCCGCTGGCCTAAACCAGAGCCACAGCAACGCCAGATCCAAGCCACATCTGCGATTTACACCACAGCTCACAACAATGCCGGATCCTGAACCCTTTGAGCAAGGCCAGGGATTGAACCCGCCACTTCATGGTTCCTAGTTGGATTCATTTCTGCTGCGCCACAGCAGGAACTCTGAAGATTTGTTTTTAATTAATTTATTTATTTTTAATTGAAGAATAGTTGATTTATAATGTAGTGCCAATTTCTGCTGTATGGCAAAGTGACCCAGTCAGTAATATATTCCCTTTCTTATATTATGTTACATCATAGTCTATCCAAGAGACTAGATACAATTCCCTATGCCATACAGTAGGACCTCATCACTTACCCATTCTAGACAATAGAAGATGTGATTCACTGATACGATGCCATATCCATGTACAAACAGCGAGGAATATGATTAACGACTTCATAATGGTTGAATTCTCACATCTGAATATTTTAACATATACTTAACTAGAATCATAGGCACCTACTTCTTATCTAATGCAGAGCATATCTTTGCATTGAAAAGAGAATATGTTAAGGAGGAGGAGCCAAGCTTTAGGAAAAAGTTTAGTAAAGTTAAAGGAGTGACTTGAATTTATAAGGGGAAGATTTAGTAATTAAAGGGAGCACAGCTGTGGTGATTTTAAAATGATACAGTAATGAGATTTCATCATCACAAGTTCCTGGCATCCGGACTCACAAAGCCCATACTCATGGGTAACACAACTACGCTTGCTTTAGAAATGAAGAGATAATGGAGAGAGTCTGAGGTATACAGCATGCTTGGGAGTGATATAAATTACTCCACAACAATCTGAGGGCAGGGATAATCCATAGCAGAGAGACTGTGTGTGTGTGTGTGTGTGTGTGTGTGTGTGTGTGTGTGTGTGAACATGTCCCATATCTATACAACTCAACTTTAAAAGCTATATCTTGCTACATGTCTGTAGCAAAGAGTCATTAATGCAATGTTAGTCGTACTCTAATCAAGATAAAACTTCTGTTCCTGGGAGTCCCCAAGTGGCTGCACTAGTGTACACCTCCCCAATTATAATAATTTAATGTTTGGCAGCATATAACAGCATTTCATTACACTTTTTTCTCTTCCTTCCCACTTGCTGCACTTCACCTTCGAGAGGAAGAACTTTCAATGCTATCTATAAGCATCATTTTATGGGAGAGAGAGGGGGTGGGAAAGAGAAGGAGAGGGAGAGATGGAGAGAACAAAAGGATATTTCCAAAGTCTCCATGCATACACAGTTTGAGACAAACTTTTTTCTGTACTGTAAAAGATTGAATCAGTGACAGCATTTAGAGGCAGTGATAAACTTGATTTGTGTTAGGTAGGGCTTCTGCTCCTACTTTAATTTGACATCTTCTAAACTCAGTTTCCAATATCACCAACATTTTACTTGTTTTTTAAATCATTTAAAAAAATTTTTCTAATCTGTGGACTCAAGGCAGTTAGAAAAAACACAATTTTTATTCAATCCTTGCTTACCAAAAAATATCATCAGAATACCATTGTGCAATATTGACTCTTTCCTGGAATTTAATCGTATTAAGTGATAAATAATAATCATACATTTTAACAAAATCAAATTGATTGTGTTGTGGAATAAAATTGATGGTTTTGCAAAACAAAATAAAAAATAAATAAATGATCCAAAAAGTATAAAGTAAATGCATTTATGGAGATTCAACATTTATCTCTGTGTTATGTACATGTTTTTAATATATTTACTATAAAAGTTCTCTCTATAACTATCTATATCTAATCCATCTTTCTCCAAAATGAAGAATAAATACATTAGATCATCTGTAGGAAGCCTGTGCCTTTCATAGCAATAAATCACTGAATATATTTGACCATATATTTTATTTATCAGACTTTCAATCCACTTATTTTTTTAACTATTGAAAATGAACCATGAATTATACTAGCTGCATTCTATATTTATATTCTGGAGTATTTAGCAATTTAAGTAATTCAAGTTCCCCAGAGCTATGATAGCAGTGATCTTAATGAAATAATTCTGTATAATACTCTGTTATACTCTATACTGTTAACAGTAACTCCAGTCATTTTGCTATGTCCCACAGGTCTCTATAGAACTTTTGTGAATCAGCTAGCTCTAGTTTGTTCTTCTGGACCTTTTTCACATGAATCTGTGAGGCTGTTCTGGGCATGGATTCAAATCAGAAACATTGTGCGGGGCTCAAAAAAATGTGCACCCCCAGTTTCAGGACTTTTCCTGGGGTGTGTGAATCATGCCCCAGGTCCTTTTTGCCCAGGTGCCTTCTCCCCAAAAAGACTGTTCAGTCCTTTTTGAAAAAAGAATTCTAATGAGTCTTCTCCACCGAGCTCAGCTACTTTGGGATGCTAGATAATTAAGCAAGGCTTTCTTGTATGAACTTGAGAAGGTGGTCTTAAATTTCTGAGCTTAATTTTAAGATGAAATAGTAATATTGCATGACCTTAAATCCCTTTCCATTAAATGCAAATAAATATATCTTTTATACTACGTATAAGATTAAGCATGAATATTTTATTTAATAAACATTCTTTGATCATCACCATATGCCTAGCAATGTTCTCATCTCTGGGGACCTAGAGGGAAAAAGCCCCTAAATTGTAGAGCTCATATTCTACTCTAGTCAGCACATTTCTGCACCCAAAACAATTCTTTTATTTTCCCCAGAAGCTCCCTAATTAGGTATTCAGTCACTATAGTCTGTACACAAAAACCTAACTGTAACTGTACTGTAATTGTAACTGTAACTGTAACTGTACTGTAACTGTAACTGTACTGTAACCTAACTGTAAAAAAAACTGTAAGTTTTTTTTTTTTTGTCATTGTTTTATGGTTTTTTTGTTTTTGTTTTTTTTGTGGCTTTTTTTTTCTTTTTTTTTTTTTGGCTATACCTGTGGCATGGAGAAATTCCCAGGCCAGGGACTGAATACCTGCCACAGCAGTAGCCAGAGCCACAGCAGTGACAACACCAGATCCTTAATCCATTGACCCACCAGAGAACTCCAGTAAATCAATATTTCTTAATGGCCCATCTTGAGTAGAAAAGCTAACTTCAGACGTTACTTTGAAATACCTAAGCAAAGTAAGAATATGTAAAAACAAACAATAAATATTTATGAAACAATCAGCACCTATAGCAAAAGAAGCCAAGTCTGTTTGGATTCCGGAGTAATAAGTTTAAGTTTTCATTCAGTAACAACCAAAATCTTGTATGTCAAAACATCAGTAAATAAAATCCCTAGATACATATCAACCTGATTTTGCAGAATTACATTATAGTGGAATGACACCCAGATCCATTTTATACATATTTTTAATATTCCAAAGAAGAATATATAAGAATGTTATTAGCCTAGTAAATTGTAAGTGATGGAGCAGCAGTCTTTTTTCCACTTCCCTTCCCTTATACATCTTCTGCTCGCTGACAGCTTCCACTTTGGAATGGCTGGTTATGAATTACTCTGAAGCAACGGAGCTGTCTAAAGCAAAGATACTCTTCTATCCTTTCTTCCCTGGTGATGAGGTATGTCTCTACTTCCTGGGCCTTTTTGTAAAATTATTATTTTTCTTATATTTTCCTCTTTTACTTCTTTCATTCATCAGAGAGTGGAAGAACAAGTTAGAAATTTCAGGTTTATTCAGGGGCAAAGCACACTTCATAGATGGTGAAGTAATGTTGATTGTCTCAAGATGTTGTGAATCCAGGAAACTTGCCCAAAATTGTTAGCAGTCCCTTCTATGGCTTATTAGGTAGTTATCAGGTGTTGATGGAAAATTAAATCAGAAAACATATGTTTAGAAAAAGAATATTTGAAAGTAACATATAAGCACATATATATTAACTAAAGAAATTTTATGAACTTACATACACAAGAAAATGAGTTAGCCCATAGGATATACAATGAAGATAATTCTATTATTCTATAAGGGAACAGAAAAAGAGGGGAGATAGAGTGGTAATATGGAAGAGTGGTTATTATATGCCACACTCTTTATATGCATGTTTTATGAAAATCATACTTAGGCATCTATGAAAATCTTCAGTATACATTTATATTATATATAATACATAATGCTTATGTATTATGAAATGAAAACCCCAATGGGAAATGTATCTCATTAAATGCCCTGTAGTTAGCACGTGGTAAAACTGCAAACTGCCCTTTTGCCTCGAGTTATCCATTCTACCCTGTGTGATAAGATCCATGCCAGCTCAGAGCAGTGGAAAAGAAAGATACACAATAGGCAAAATCCTGCCCATAAACCTTGAGAAGTTAAAATCAAAAACAAAACAAACCGTCATAGGAAATGTGAAATGGAGCAAAAGCCATGTTTCCCTTCAGAAAAAGTGTTTTGGTCTCAGATGACAAAAGAAGATTGAAGTACAAAGGGTTAGTTACCCAGCCAGCAGATGGGTCAGGCTGGTATGCAGTCATTTTACTCACACTGGGTTAAGAAAAGCCCTTTCCCATATTTGGGAGTTTTCCAGAAGACATGAAACATTGTCTCTTTAATCACACCTCCACCCTAGATTGTATCAAAGTTCCACAATGGTTTTATTTTTTTAAGTTTTGTTTTAGTATAGTTGATTTACAATGCTGTGATCATTTCTGCTATACAACAAAATGATGCAGTCAGACATGTACACACATCTATTCTCTTTCAGATTCTTTTCCCACATAGATTAATTATCACAGAATATTGGGAAGAGCTCTTTCTGCCATACATTGGGTGTCTGTTGACCAATCGTTCCACATACCTCAGTGCGCACATGCCAATCCCAAAGAGCTTCAGAAACAATAACTCCCACATTTTAAAAAAGGACTAAATATCAGAATGGAATAAGTGTAAAATCCTCACCAGCAACAAATGAAGAAAACACACCCTGTTAAGTCCTGAGTTGAAGATCTTTGAGTAGGAATGTCATTCCAGCATTTTCAGAAAATAAGCTCCAAGACCCCTCACAACTGAATTCTTAAACCACGTAAGGGAGGAAAATGAGACCCTTCAAGCGTTAGCAGCTGGCTCCAAGTAGCAGTACTAGTAGATGTATAAATCAGATAACTTTGTCAAGACAGCTGTTATTAGAACAGTCTACAAGGGCACTTCTGTGAACATGTTCCTTTTGAAATCTTAGCAGCATTTTGCCAGTTGTGTTTTAAAAAACTGCAATTCTAAAGGATAGTTTTGAAATATTTTGAGCATTTAATTAATTAGAAAGGCTACATGTGCTTTGTTTAATACTTACATTATATTTATGATGAGTGTGTCAGTAAGCCAAGTGGTGCTCATTTGTTTCTTTTTCCAGCAAACTTTCATGGGAGCTATGTTTAATGACCCTGCTCATAAAAAAAGTCTCCTTCATGTCTGATAGTCTTATTACTCTGAATGAAGAGATTCCTAAAGTGGTTAAAGCTGTCCGCAGTTGTGCTAAGTGCCCATTAAAAACTGCTCTAGTCTTTAGGAACTACATTTTGTTGTTGCTTTTGTTGTTATTGTTGTTAGAGTGGTGGTTGGAATTGTTGCTCACTGAGAAAACAAGTTCTGACAAACAAAAACACACCAAGAAGGAGACAGAACTGGAGTGGGGGATGGACTTAAGGCTTTTTTGTGAATTTTGCTCTCACTTCTCCCACGATTTTCCTTTTATTTATTGAAATGGCTCTGTAGCTCAGCAAGGGGAAAACAAAAGGAATGAAAATTCATTTAAGTACTCTCTTTTATTTATGTTAACATTTCATCATATGCTGTTTAACAATTTACTAAATGTTTATTATGCACAGTGTTGCATTCTCAAGAGAATAAATAAGTTTCTGTCAGCACTTCTTTTATGAAATCCTATTTTGGTTGTGGATTTTAAAAATTCATAATAAACATTTCCTTCAGGAAAAAGCCAAGAAAGGAAATGCTTTGACACTGTTGATAAGTGAGCTTGTAACTAAAGAAATGGAAAATAAACATGCACATGAATATTCACTTTTTATATGTGTGGAGAGGGGAGCAGAGGAGTGGAGAGAGAGAGAGAAATATAAAGTGAGACAATGATTAATTCCTGGATCTTCTGATCTTCTGCATGGTGTCCTTTTTAACATTCCCATGGTGGAGTTCCCATCATGGCACAGCGGAAACAAATCTGACTAGGAACAATGAGGTTGCAGTTCAATCTCTGGCCTCACTCAGTGGGTTAGGGATCCAGCATTGCCATGAGCTGTGGTGTAGGTCACAGACACGGCTTGGATCTGGCATTGCTGTGGTTCTGGCATAGGCCAGCATCAACAGCTCTGATTACACCCCTAGCCTGGGAAGCTCCATATGCTATGGGTATGGCTCTAAAAAGACTAAAGGACAAAAGAAACAAACAAACAAACAAACAAAAAACATTCCCATGGTTATGCCCCAATCATACTCACAGAATAGAAATGGGAAATCAGACAATGGACCAGACAATGTCCAAAGTCCTCTCAGTTCCAATTTTTATTATTCTATTCAGTTAAGAATCAAAATAAAATGGAAAATAAATATCAAATAAATGTCAAAAGGTGGAAAAGGACAATCTCTAGTCTTCCCATAATAGACATTCTACAATTGTTTGACTTACATGTGGAGATATAAATATGCATGCACATATTTATACATTTGGAATTCACCAGTTCTAAGCTATATACTGAAAAGTAAGATAATATAGTTGGAAGAAGCTTGAAATTCTTGTCTTCACTTTTTAGTTATTAATTTTTTTTTTCTTTTTAGGGCCACACCTCCAGCATGGGAAAGTTCCCAAGCTAGGGGTTGAATTGGCGCTGCAGCTGCTGGCCTACACCACAGGCACAGCAATGCCAGATCTGTGACCTATGCCGCAGCTTGTGGCAATTCAGATCCTTAATCCCCTGAGTGAGGCAAGGAATCAAACCCGCATCCTCATGGAGATGATGGAGATGTTCTTAACCCACTGAGCCATAATGGGAACACCTAGTAGCTACTGAATTCTTTTAAGGGAATGGGAACCTTCAGTGATTGATTGATTATTATTTGTCAAACACTCTTAAAAGCCCTTATCTATTGATTGGTTTAATTTTTTAAACAGACTTATAAGTCTATTATGTGAGTATTCTGATTTTGCAGATTGGGAAAAATTAAAAACAGAGCAGTTAGTAATTTACCAAGGTCATGGTGCTCCTAAGTGGCAGAGATTGGCTTTCCAACCAAGTAGTCAGGTTTTGAGCACTTAATAAATAAACGAATGAATAAATGAGTAATAGAGAGGTGGTTTATTTATTTACTTTTTTCTTTTGTCTTTTTAGGGTCACACCCACAGCATATAGAGATTCCCAGGCTAGGGGTCAAATCGGAGCTGTAGCCACTGGCCTACACCACAGCCGAAGCAATGCCAGATCCAAGCCACATCTGCAACCTACTCCACGGCTCACAGCAACACTGAATCCTTAAACCCACTGACTGAGTCCAGGTATCAAACCTGCATCCTCATGGATGCTAGTCAGATTCATTTCCACTGAACCATGATGGGAACCCCAAGAGGTGGTCTATTTAATAGATGATGTGGAGAAACTTGACCGTTGGTGAGTGTGGATATAAAGTTTATCAGATAATCTCTCAGTGATACAGATTTGTAATCTGGGTACTTGCTACAAAGACACACAAAAGAAATAGATAGATTGCCCCCAGATTTAAAAAATGTATTTGGTGTAGTCTGACCTAAATGATATGTTCTATAGGAAACTTCCTTGGGGAGCCCTGAGGCACTGTGAAACCCTACATTTCTCAGGGTCAGTAAAGGCCAGGAAGAACCAGGGGGCCACAGAGCCACCTGTCCAGAGAGTTTCACCGCATATAACAGGACATCCTGGTTCAGCCGCCTGGCCAGAAGCTGAGAATATAGTGGAAAACAAAATATGACTCCTACCTCAAAAGGGTGAGAATCTATTGGGGGAAAAACAAATAGTCAGAAAATTAGAATAATAACCATGTGGTGATAAGACATATAAACTCACAGGATGTTGTCTCAGAGAGGAGTTTTATCTCCTTAGGGCATCCCAAGCAGTTTCTGTTGTAATTGGGAGCCCCCCCAAAGGCTTTTCAATCCAGATGTTCAGAGAGGCTTCTTAAACTAGCCATAGCCTTTCTTCATCTTCCCTAACACATGCCTATGCATTCTTTTAACACACAAAGCTGCTCTGGATCCAGTGGTCAAGCAGGAAAAATGAGATTTTATGACTGTTTCTATTGCCACCCTTCTCTGCTCAAGACACAGTGTTCTCTTATTTTCCAAGATCTACAAATAATGGTGGGGGTTGTCAACTTAAAAAACATGCAAGGGGGAGGGAGTGGGATGGATGGGGAGCTTGGGGTTAATAGATGCAGACTACTGCCTTTGGAATGGATTAGCAATGAGATCCTGCTGTGTAGCACTGGGAACTATGTCTGGTCACTTATGACGGAGCATAATAATGTGAGAAAAAAATAATATATACATGTATGTGTAACTGGGTCACCATGCTGTACAGTAGAAGATTGGCAGAACACTGTAAACCAGCTATAATGGAAAGAATAAAAACCATTATATAAAAAAATATGTATATGCACGACATTTGGGAGTTCCCTTTGTACCTCAGCAGTTAACGAACCCAACTAAGATCCATAAGGATGCAGGTTCAATCCCTGGCCTGTCTCAGTGGGTTAAGGATCTGGCATTGCCGTGGCTGTGGTGTAGGCCAGTGGCTACAGTCCTGAAACGATCCCTAGCCTGGGAACTTCTATATGCTGTGGGTGTGGCCCTAAAAAGCCAAAATAACAACAATGACAACAACAACAATAAAAAATACTGCACGACCTAAAAGTTGAGAGTTAACCTCTACTGGGGCAAAATGAGGACCATAGATCAAGAGGTGGTATTTCAGATAGCTGTGAAATACTGCTCCAAAGAGGTAGGGGAGATGTCACTATACATGTGATCTAGGAAAAGGTGGTTGGGGGGAGGGATCCATGCTACCAAGCACATATTTTGAAGAAAGTTGATGCTAGTCTCATGAAAGTTACTGCTAATTATGAGGAGCAGACATCACCATAAAGGATTTTAGTGCTTTTTTAGATATGAGGAGATGCAAGAATTGGAAATCCTATATCTTTTTCATTTGTTTGCAATAGAGAACTTCAGGAGTTTTTGATCCCCGTTCTCCATCTAGGACACAACACATTTTAAACTGGCACATGATATTCTAAGGCATAGTTAAATAATTAGTACTTAATGACTCAGTAATATTGCTCAAGACATGATCACAGAAAAATCTTTAATAATTCCATTTGATAGTGGAAAACATATGTCAAATCAAAATAATATAGGCAGTGAGGAACATACAAAAATTGAGGGTATTCCAAGAACATTTTGTTCTATTACAATCCTACACATTAATTTGTAAAGAAAAGTTATCTTTACATTATTCAGGCATTGCATTAAGAAACATGATATAGCTCTCTGTTTACCTAAATATTTTATCTCTCTCAGTAAAGTTTTATAAACATCTCCTTACAGGTCTTACCCATTTTCTTGTTAGAGTTATTTTTAAATAATATATAAGGATTTTTTGTTAACTATTGGGTATAAACAATGCTTCCCATTATATCTTCTAATGATCATCTCTGGTTGATAGCAATTGATTTTTGCACATTGATTTACATCTGACCATTACTACCTCCATACAATTTTAACTGTCTCATAAATGGAAACAACATTCACAAAAGTTGTGTCAAAGGTCATTAACACTAGTACATGTCTCCATTTTTATCAACTAGTTATTTCAGAATGTTACTAATTTCTAAATAGTTTACTTAAATTTTAGTATTGCCTTTGAGTTTTAGAGCATGTAGACTCCTCAGATTCAACATGAAGAAGAGAACAAAGATTATTTTTGATCCTTCAGAATAAATTTTGTATATGTCCCCTGAGATCTTAAACATCTTTTTTGTTGTCCTATCTATTCTGTCTTTTGTTGCAATGTATATTTCCTTATCAATATAAAATTTCAGGGCTATTGGGGCAAATAATTTTAAATTCTAAAAAATGCACTGCCATCTATATAGCTTTGATTGTCAATACCAAAATCAAGGTGGCCCTTTTTGATTCTATCCCCTGAGAGTTCTCCTCACCCCTTTCCTCAGTTCTTAGTAATGTTACTCTAATTTGATTATGAATATTATTTTAAAGAATTTATTGTATTTATAACAATTATTTAGACTTGACAAAATGCATAAGTGGCAGTAATATATATTACAAACCCTTTATATTGTGTCTATGTTAAGACTTTAGTTCTGTTTCCTCTCTTGAAATCCAGAAGGCATTGTGCTATATAATTTTCTGAGTGTTGGCATAGTTGAGAGTTTTCCTTGCACAAGAAATGTGAATGTAGAGCATACAGCCATTTACCTGCAATAAATAAGAGACTCTAGCAATAAACTGTTGATAAAAATATTCAAGTATTTGCCAATGTTCATTCAGGATTGTACAGTAGGTAGTGCATTTTAAATAATTAGGTTTAATTGAGCTAAGTATAAATATCTAATAATAGACAAAAGCACTGGAAATGTCTCTCTCAAACACTAAATGCTGTGTAAAGTCTATAAAGTTCTAGAAACATCCTTGACTAGAGATTTTTATGAGGAACAAATGAAACATTTAACTGACTCCAGTCTTTCCCTTATGTTCTTTTGAGTAAAACACCTGTGGTTTCATCTGCTAAATCTTTGCTCAGGGTGATAGGTGAACACAGACTTTCTTCTTTTTGTACTTAAACATCTTCAGAAACATAAAGGACATCTGTACCCTAAGTTAGGTCACATACAAGTGAAGAGTCTCCTGCCATGTAGCCCCACCCACCACCCAGGTACATAATGCCATACTTTGATTTCTGTCTGACTTTGTTCCTTTGGCTTTGGTATATGGTTCTGCCTCTGTGATTTAGGCCACCCTGGAACTTGTCACTGGTAAAGACTCTTTATAACTGTGATTCCCACTTCTCTCAACAATTACATCCTGCAAGAGGTCAGAATGAATATTCCAGGGGCCTTACACATGCTGCCTTAAGTCATGTGAATCCCAGATGTTACACTTTGCCAGAGTCAGCACTTCTTTGGGGAATATTCAGGGCTGTTATTTTTCACTTTCTTAGTAATGAGGCAAAGTAGGGAGGAAATATCTTTCATTTCACCTCTAGTTCTGCTTTGCTTACTTTACAGTTGCAACAAGAGAAAGCATCTTAGAAAATGTCTCTTTGATAACATGACTAGTCTCTAGGTAAAACACTCCTTATATCACTCAAAAACACAATTTGTAGAAAGGTGGAGCTTCTGTGGGAGAACTGAAGTGGGGAAGCACTTTCTTTCTCAAGGGATATGTTCTTTTGTATTTTCTCACCAGTTTCTCTTCTCCATGTTACTTGAGATGAATCTGGTGTGGGTTCCCATTTGGAAGGAGCCCTCCTCTGATGAGGGTGAAATCAAGAGGAAGGAGTTACGATATAATCTACCTAAGTGAGTTACACTCTAAGGACTGGATGAGAATTGCCAGATTAACACAAATTATAAGTAAAATTTGAATTTGAAATCAGCTATAAATACTATTTAATGATGCATGTGTCCCAAATATTGCATGATATATATTTATATTTAAAACCATTCATTTTTAATCTGAAATTAAAATTTTTTTCTGTATTTTTCTATATTTTTGTTTTCTAAAGTTTCCAACATTAGACTTGACTAAAGGGCAAGAGTGACATGTTCCTCATGGGAGATTATAATGGTAGGAAATGCTATTGAGACTTAGAACCAATTTCCAATCCTGGGGTAGAGACTGTATACTTGTATTTAAGGGTGTATACTTTTTTCTTTTTTAAAAGTTTTATTGAAGTATAGTTGATTTACAATGTTCTGATTTCTGCTGTACAAAAAAAAAATGGATTCAGTTATACATACACACATACTCATTCTCTTTCAGATTCTTTTCCCACATGGATCATCACAGAATATTGTGTAGAGTTCCCTGTGCTATACAGCCGTTCCCCATCGGTCAGTCATACTGTATACCACAGTGTGAATATGTCAATCCCAAACCCCAGTCCAGCCCTGGTCCCCTCACCTATCCCCTTTGGTAACCATACAATTGTTTTCAAAGTCTATGAGTCTGTTTCTGTTCTGCAAAAATTTAATTTTTATTTATTTATTTTTTTAGCTGTCACATGTAAGTGATATATGAAATTTGTCTATTTCTGACTTACTTTATTTAGTATGATAATTTCTAGGTCCACCCATGTTGCTACAAATGGCATAATTTCATTCTTTTTTGTGGCTCGGTAATATCCCATTGTATATATGTACCACATCTTCTTTATCCATTCATCTGCTGATCTATGCCTATTAAATCCCTATGAGCTCTGGAGAGGTGGGAAGAGGAGGAGTGGTTTACAATTAGGTTAAAGTTTGGGAGATTAGAACCCAGATGAAATCTCAGTCCTAAAGATGATACTGCTTGTGCTGAATTCACTTTAACAAATCAATCTTGTCCAATAGGCAGGATTAAGAATAAAAGTATCTATTGTCACACAATTCCCCAGAAGGTTCAGAGTATAATTTGTAATGTGTGCTAACATAATTTTGGCAGAATTTTAGAAGTGTTTTTGGTGTTAAATAGAATATACTAGAAGAAACAAGGAACAGGTTTTTCTTTCCAGGACACAAAGTTGTAGCATTCTATCTTCTCTTTTTGAATATCTTCAATCTCATGCCATTTTTATTTTTTTATGGCCACACAGGTAGCACATGGAATTTCCTGATCTAGGGATTGAATTCAATCCACACCTGTGATCTCTGCTGCACCTGCTGCAATGTCAAATCATTTAACCTGCTGTGCCAGGCTAGGGATCAAACACACACCTCTATGTAACCCGAGTTGCTGCAATTGGATTCTTAACCCACTGTGCCCCAGTGGGAATTCCCATCTCATTCTCTCTAACTAGACAATCTCTTATCTCTTGGGTCTAAGATCACCCACCACCGTAGTTATCCTTCTATTTATCACCTCCTTCTTCTACTTATGTGTCTCTCTCTCACTAGACTGAGAATTCTTTGAGGACAAAGATCATTTCTTTATATATCTCCATATCCTAAGAAACTGGAAACCAGTGAAGCTCAAGAAATTTTCGTTGAGTGAACTAAGAAGTGAAATCTGCAGTAACACCACTCGAAGTAAGGAGAGTCCAGAAAGAATTCCAAAATGCACAGTGTCAAATCTTTAAATCAATATCAGAAAATCATTAAACTATAATAAGATTTTTGAAGAATTAGGTCACAATAAAATTCAAATACTTGAGCCTCATGCTAGAAAAAGGGATGTATTTAAACTGAGGAATGTGCTTCAGCTTCAGTGTGGACATTTCACTGACTGCCATCTTGTTCACTCCTTTGGAACATAATACATTGAACACAGGTAGATACTTATCAAATAAGCTTCCTCTACTTCTTAATAAAAAAAAAAACACAATTAAACTATGCCCCACTGCATGATTTAAGTCTCATTTAAATTTGAATGATTATTTATAGCAAGTGGCAATTTAAAGTACCAATACATTTTAGAAAATCAAACTGTTTAAAAATCTTTAAAAGATTTATATAACTTAACACAAAAATTTCACTTTTAAAATTAACTCAAGGAGGAGTTCCTGTTGTGGCTCAGTGGTCTAAGAGCCTGATTAATATCCATGAGGATACAGGTTCAATCCCTGACCTTGCTCAGGGGGTAAGGATCCAGCTTTGCTGCAAGCTTTGGCATAGGTCACAGATGCAGCTCGGATTTGGCATCATTGTGGCTGTGGCATAGGCTGGCAGCTGAAGCTCTGATATGACCCCTGGAAATTTCCATGTGCCACAGGCTTGTCCCTAAAAATAAATAAAATAAAATAAAATAAACTCAAGTATGAAAACTATTTTATCTACAAAGAGATATATCAATTCATTTTATATTGCAGAAAAACACAGAAAACAATCTAGCTTACCTGCAAGCTGAAAGTGGATAAATATGTTATAAACACCTATGTTCAATTGGAAACTACTTACCTATTTAAAATATTATTTAAGGAGTTCCCGTTGTGGCGCAGTGGTTAACGAATCCGACTAAGAACCATGAGGTTGCGGGTTCGTTCAGTCCCTGCCCTTGCTCAGTGGGTTAACGATCCAGCGTTGCCAAGAGCTGTGGTGTAGGTTGCAGATGTGGCTCGGATCCTGCGTTGCTGTGGCTCTGGCGTAGGCCAGTGGCTACAGCTCCGATTCGACCCCTAGCCTGGGAACCTCCATATGCCGCAGGAGCGGCACAAGAAATGGCAAAAAGACAAAAAAATAAAATTAAATTAAAAAATATATATATTATTTAAAACAACCTGTTACACATGGAGCTATTTATAATATCACATAATTAAAACAAACATATCCAAAATGTAATGTATACAAAAGACTACCAAAAAAATTAGAGGGAGTTGAATGAAACTGTAACGTTTTAAAAAATGGTTATTCAGTAGTTTCCATCATGACTCAGCAGAAACATATCTGACTAGGAATCATGAGGTTGCAGATTCGATTCCTGGCCTTGCTCAGTGGGTTAAGGATCTGGCATTGCCATGAGCTGTGGTGTAGTTTGCAGAGGTGGCTTGGATCCTACGTTGCTGTGGCTGTGGCTAGGCCGGCAGATGTAGCTCAGATTTGACCCCTAACCTGGGAACCTCCATATCCTACAGGTGTGGCCCTAAAAAGCAAAAACAAAAACAACAGCCCCTACCCTGGGAACTTCCATATGTGGCCCTTAAATAAATAAATAAATAAATAAATAAATAAAAATGGTTATTCAATGGTCTTTATGTGCCAGTCATTTTTTAAATATTTTAAATATGTTAACTCAGTTAAGCCCTTTAACAACCCCATAAGAGAAGTAACACTATTACTGCCACTTTACAAATGAGGATGTATGTCACAAGGATGTTAAGTATCTTGCTTAAGTCATACAGCTAATCAGCTGAAGAAGTAAAACTCAAACCCAAGAAGTCTAGAGCCAGAAACAACTCTCATAGGCACAGGTATAATTATGTATCCAGGTTGGCATTTATCACTTTTCTCATTTTCTCTATGTTGTGTCATATTTCAAGGGAAACAATTATATAGAGAAATGTATTATCCATTGCTGAATAACAGTATCTAATTTTAAATGAATGAAATTCAATAAATCAGAGCTTTGAGACTTTAAGATGAACAAAGCTATTTCTTCTGAACTTGAACTTCCTTGTTCTCCCTTATGAAGCAGTCATTGGTATCCAGATATCTAAAGGCTGAGAAGTGAGGTCCAAAACTGATGTTGAATTCTTCTCTATGGCAGACAGCATTCCGGGATATCATTTAATTGCAGTACCAAGAGGGTAACTGAAAAAGGTGAGATCACACCCAAGCCTTTAGTCTCCAGGCAGAGGTGGAGATTGGCCAAGTGAAAAGGAAGCAGGTGTCTTAGTTGGATGGCAAGAGACACAATTAGTAGTTCCCTAGATTTGCACAGGAGCCTCCTGAGGCTCATGTAACCACTTCCCAGCAGGTGTGAAGCCTGATACCTGAGATAGCAAGCTGAGCTTAGGGACCTCAGGATAGCAGCTCAAACCTGGAAATGGGGTTGCTACCCCAGGGAGGAGAGGGGTATGTGGCTATGCTCCCGAAGCTCCCTGAAGAGCACTGCTCCATTTCCCTTGGCCACAGTCTTTGCAAGGTGTGCTGTAAACATGCCCCAAAAATGCATCTGTTCTACTGTCATTTCCATTCTAGAATGGTACTTCTCTGGCCGTGTTTTCCAGCAATACTAAGTTCAAAATCCTTACACTAAAACACAGTCTAGAAACACTTTATTTTAGAATCTGGGTGTTGAAAAGATTGAAATCATAAATATGAGCATTCCCCTATGTAATAATTTTCCTCTATTTTTGTTTAATGTACTTTGTCATCATCCAATCAAATTTATAACAGATGGCTAAGGTATATCACATTCTCTTTTACAAGATGAGAGGTCTTCACAATCTAATCCTAGACAAAAAATGAAATTAAAGTTTCCGATCAGGTGAGATGTCAAAACACCTAGGTTTATGGTCTCATTCATATGCTTCAGGAGCACTCCTAAATCCACCCCCTTTAACGTTAAGTGTTATTGAGTATTGTCAAGGAGAAAGGATATCTGAGCTAGGATGTTAGAAGCACAACAGTAAAAGTCAGTGTATAAGTTCAACACCTAGGCTAAGTGTTATCACAGTATCAACTTGCCAGAAGGAAATATCCTTCTTGGAAATGACTGCCATATCACGTCCCCTGATCATCATGTTCCCTTCACTTGATATTTTCTTAACAAAAATAATGTGTATACCTTGCCAAACACTTTTAATCTTATTTTCTCTTGGTAGCAGCTTGAAACTATGAAATACAGCTATGTTTTATTTGACTGAATAAATGACTTATCAAGTACTATAGGACCGGTATTGAGATATCTCTCAAAGACCACTATAATTTTTTATTAGAGTACAGTTGTTTTATAGTGCTATGTCAATTTCTGCTGTAGAGCATAGTGAATCAGTAGTACATATATATGCACTCTTTTTCTCATACCATCTTCCATAATATTCTACCCCAAGAGACTGGACATAATTCCCAGGGCTGTACAGTAATATCATAGTTTGCATCTACCAACCCCAAACTCCCTATCCATCCCACTTCCTCCTCCCTCCCCCCTGGCAACTGCAAGTCTGTTCTCTATGTCTGTGAGTCTGTTTCTGTTTTATAGAGAAGATAATTTCTTCTATATTTTAAATTCCACATATAAGTAATATCAAATGGTATTTGTCATTCTTTTTCTGAGTTCACCTAGTATGAGAATATCTACCTGCATCCATGTTGCTGCAAATGACATTATTTTGTTTGTTTTATGGCTAATCCATATTCCATTGTATATATGTACCACATCTTCATCCATTCATCTCTTTTTTCTTTTTTAAGTGGTACCTATGTTTATTTTTTATTGTTATTTCCCCAATATAATTTATTTTCTACTGTACAGCATGGTAACCCAGTTACACATACACATATACATTCTTTTTTCTCCCATTATCATGCTCCATCATAAGTGACTAGACATAGTCCTCAGTACTACACAGTAAGATCTCATTGCTAATCTATTCCAAAAGCAATAGTTTGCATCCATCAACCCCAAGCTCCCAATCCATCCCACTCCCTCCTGCACTGTCAGTGGAAATGTAAGCTGGTACAACCACTATGGAGAACAGTATGGAGATACCTTAGAAAACCATACATAAAACTACCATATGACCCAGCAACACCACTCCTGGGCATATATTCAGACAAAACTTTCCTTAAAAAAGGAACATGCACCTGCATGCTCATTGCAGCATTATTCACAATAGCCAAGACATGGAAACCACCCAAATGTCCATTGACAGACTATTGGCTTAGGAAGATGTGGTATATACACACAATGAAATACTACTCAGCCATAAAAAAGAACAAAATTATGCCATTTGCAGCAACATGGATGGAACTGGAGACTCTCATACTGAGTGAAGTAAGTCAGAAAGAGAAAGACAAATACCATATGATATCGCTTATATCTGGAATCTAATATATGGCACAAATGAACCTTTCCACAGAAAAGAAAATCATGGACTTGGAGAATAGACTTGTGGTTGCCTAGGGGGAGGGGAAGGGAGTTGGATGGATTGGAAGCTTGGGGTTAATGGGCCCATTCATCTCTTGATGGACATTTAGGTTGTTTCCATGTCTTGGCTGTTGTGAATAGTGATGCAATGAACATAGAGGTGCATGTATCTTCTTAAATGATAATTTTGTCTGGATATATTTCAAAAATTATGTTTCCTCACTCCCACCCATTAAATGGGAATACTATAATACATGGATATTATAAAGTTTCCAAGAACTTTATGTTTCATATACTGAAATAGATTTTATGGATGTTGTGTTTTATATGCCTAAACAGATTTTAGGGCTTTAAACCTTCTTTTTCAAGTGACTTATTGCTATAGAAATTAGACCTAAGCTGACATCATTTGCTCACTGTCACAACATATACAAACACAAATTCAGGTTGAGTGTCCTAAATGACATTAGTACTAAATCTTTATAACTGCTGCAACATAATCCCACTGTCTAATGAATGAACTATATGTGAACAGTGGGTATACTTGGCTACATTTTCAATGTGTGGCAATTATCGATGTGACAAAGTTAAGCTCTTTGAGAAAGTTTTAGTCTTCATCTGAGTTTATTCTATTTCACAAGTTGACTGCAGTATCCAGGAAAGGAAATACTGCTACAGATACATACAGCATTAATGCTATGCCTTTCTTAATGAAGCTTCTTAATTAATGTTTAATGTAACATGCATACATGGTCTGCACTGGGAAAGGACATCACAATTCTTGAATTCTAACCCCACAGCTGCTAATAGTCATAAACCATTTAACTTTCCTGGAATCAGTTTCCCAGTCTCTAAGCCATTTTATAGTTTTCAAATCCCATGAGCCCTTACATTGCTTCTAAAGCAAATTCTTGGTTTCAATTTTTATAAATAATTTTTAACCTCCATTTCTACCCAACCAATGCAGGATGTAGAGCACTACACACATCTCTTTCACCGAGATTATTCATGTAGATGTCAATGCACAAAAAAAATGCAAGAAATTAAAGGAGACTGTGATTAGTACCATGGGAAAGATATATAAAAAAATGCTCTGTAATTTCAAGGAAAGAGCAGCAGATTGCATCCTACAGTCAACAAATATTAATAAAGATCTACCTGCAGTTCTTATTGTGGCCCAGCTGGTTAAGGACACAATGTTGTCTCTATGAGGATGCAGGTTTGATCCCTGGCCTCAT
The DNA here is from genome assembly GCF_054392235.1 of Sus scrofa. Classification (NCBI taxonomy): domain Eukaryota; kingdom Metazoa; phylum Chordata; class Mammalia; order Artiodactyla; family Suidae; genus Sus; species Sus scrofa. The sequence goes on from NC_139393.1 coordinate 32,349,250, forward strand.
TCAGTGGGTTAAGGATCTGGCATTGCTGCAAGCTGAATCATAGGTTGCAGGTGTGGCTCAGATCCAGTGTGGCTGTGGCTGCAGCATGGGTCTGAGCTGCAGTTCCGATTCAAACTCTAGCCCAGGAACTTCCATATGCCTCAGGTGTGGCCATAGAAAATAATAATAATAATCTACTTGATGACAATGTGTTTAAACCTTGGATTTCACAGATTAAAAAATAGGCCTACGTTTAGTTTTGTTAGGCCCAAAGCCAGAATAAAAATAGAGGCCTCAATACCACATGTCTGCATATTTAGAAATTGGAATAACAGAGTATTAAATAATGTGTATTTCCTCATTCTACCTTGAGGAGCATACTTTCTCAATTGACCTGGAAGACCAGAATCATATTTAGAATTCTCAGACTTCCTTGCCCCTGACTTTCAGCCTCTACTGCTCCTCCACCTTCTCCCTTTATTTTTCCACCTCTGACCCCATTCCCCTTGGGTCACCATGTGTGCTGTAAGAACACTGCAGCCTGTGTATCCAGCTCCTTCAGTGCAAGCCAAAACTTTCCCATCAAAAAGCTGAAGAAGGTTTTAACAGATACCATTAAAATCATTCCAGGTAGGAAAAATAATTGTTAAAAGCTTCAGCAGAAGGAAGCTCCCAGGCTTGGCTGCAGTATGCTGAATTGTTCAGCTTTGCTAGAATTTCAACAAAAGAAAAATATTAATGTTAAACTTATAAAAAATGAGCCTAGATCATAATGTCAAAGGCTAAAAAGTTGGAACTTTATTTGGTAGGCAAAGAAGAGAGATTTGAAGGTTACTGAGCAGGGGTGACATAATCAAAGCTGTACTTTAGGAAGATTAATTTGGCAGCCAAATGCAGAATGAGTAGATGAGAAACAAGACGGGAGGTGGGGAGAAGAGTTATAGCAGTAGTTTAGGTAAGCAGTAATAAGACTGTTAACTAGGGCTGGGGTAATGTACAGGAAGAGAGGGCAGTGGGAGGCAGTAGGGAGAAGGAATTGACAGCCCCTGATGAATCATTGGTAATGGGGAAAGAAGAGAGATAAATCAAAGAGCTCTCAGAGGTCTTGAGCTTTGGTGACTAAGAATGAATATTAGAAATCATCAGCTAGAAATCAGGAGGAGGGGCTAAAGTGTAAGGTGAAAATGATGAGTGGCATTGGTGTATGTTGTGTTAGCGACTTTAGCAAATCTCCTCCCAGGTGAAAATGCCATTGTGAACTTGGAAATGAAGCACTGGAGTTTGAAGACTTATCAGGAAATCACACAAAGAGGTAAAACGTGTATCCGACTTGTTTTAAAGGCAGACTTTAATGCAATCTATTGTCCACAGGTCTTGAAAATTTTCTCTGGTTCGTAAATTAGTTCCTTGGTTTGTCCAGTTGATAAAAATATGTGTCTTCTAAAAACATGGTTATTTATAGAGTTTGGGCCAGTTCATTTACTTCAGCAAGATCTATTTTATAATCTATAGCAGAGTGGTCTGCTTTGTTAGGATTTGTTGATAACAGTTCCAGTCTCTTCCCAGAATAAATCATTTCCCAGCATCACAGTGTTTAGTTCTGTGAATGTTGACTTCGTCCAGATTTAGACTTTTTTGCATTTATTTAACTTCATGATTACAAACGGTGAGTCTGTCTCCAGGGTGACATATTCCTCAAATCCCCTATGATGTGCCAGATGCTCTTTTTGGATCTCAGGTGACAGACCTATTGTTTGGTTATAAAAAGCATTTGTCTTTTGTTCTCACACATATTAGACACTATTATATATAAAACACCGACATGCACGCACACACACTCACACAGCTCATGATCTCAAGCAACAATAAAGATGAGTTAACAGAGCTGATGCTTTCCTTCCTTCTGCCAATAGTATTCTCTGCTTCATTCTCTTCACTTGTCCCTGATGCATCTCGGCATTGCAGTCTTTGGTGAAAATCTTAAAATACCTGCCACTAGTACCAGGATTGGGAAAGAAGCATTCCTACGGCAAGAAAATGTCAGTCTTTGGACAAACAGAAGCAGGAACCAGTGTCGAACATCTTTTCTGGGAGAAACATATCCGGTTATTACAGTTGACTCCCTATGCTTACCTCTAGTTTAGATAAAATGTAGACACGAAAGGCTTCCCCTCTAGCAGTGCTACCACTTTCAGACTTGATAACTAGTTCTACATCTAAATAAATATCTAAATATTTTCTGAGTCTCCTTTTTAACACATACCTTCAACTCAGACAGTATGGAGGAATGTACAGCTAATATAGTGAGCATTCCTCAAAATATTATAGGGTGAATATAGACTTTATAAAGGAAAAAATATTAATTTAAAATTCTGTGATGGCTTTCAAATAACAAAAATGTAAAGCCGCTAGAGGAAACCATATGACACTAATAAAAGAGCATTTTGCAAAACAAAGCATACAAGAGGGATAAATATAACCAAAAACATAATAATATCAAAAACAGGCTAACTAATAGCTTTTAGGCCAGCTAACTGCCTCTGGTCTCCCATAACCAATCAAGGTCTAGAAAGGATCCACAGTGGACACAGGGCCTTTTCATTGTTACTGGAAGAAATGTTCTGTGGTTTCCAACAATCTGACAGCTCATCAGAACATTGGCCTACTTCTGTACCTACTTCTGTACCTTAAAATTCTGCCTTGTTTACTTCTTTACCTTTTCAGTCAGTTACCAGCCAGTCTTTGTTCTCCTTACCCATTTTCAATTATTACCTCTCTAACTTCCCTAAATTTTCAAGATTCCCTTGGCCTTGAGTCTTAAACATTCATACATGTAACCATAAGAATGATTTTTTTTTAAGAGGCAAGCAATTGTCAAAGGAACAAGCATGGGTGTTACCAAAGGATATGTAACTTTCTTTGAAAAGTAAATGAGCCTTAGAACAAAATATCTAGATAGCTAGGAAGAAAAAAAAATCAGCAAGAAGTCACCTTAAACAATGTATGAGACTCCATTTGTTTTAAGTCTGGATTATGAAAGGAACTAATAAGTCCTACTGTTGATTCTGGAGAGCAGGGAACACAAACATATTCGAAATTTAAAAAATGTTTAACATTTCTCTTCTCTACTCACCATATGTTACATATAATATATTGTATATTCATCTTATATCACTGTGTGTGTGTGTATATATATATATACATATATATAGTATATAGTATATATCACATTCATTTTCTCAAGTTTTTTCACTAACTTAAAGTAAGTATTAGTGTTTGTTTCCTAATTTTCTGAACAGAGGCAAAACAATTAAAACCATATCAGCAGGTATTTAATTGAAATTTATGAAATTAAAAGTTTCCTTAGACTGTTAAATATTTTTTAAAATACCATAAGGACTCATCACTACCCTTAAAGAATTTAGTCTTCTAATATTCTACTACTAGGTTTGGAAACATCCCTTAAAATATTAGGGAGGAAAAATGGATTAAAATGTTGAATTCAGACAAGCTGCTAGAACCATAAGTGAGAGGGGCCAAGGTTTTTCACGAGAACTTATTAAGCAAAAAAAGAAAAGTAGAGCTAGGCAATAGACACTGTTTACTGAAAGAAAGAAAACAAGTTGGTGAGAAAAGCTTTGGTCACATGTCTGACCCACAGGGAAGGGGTGGACACAACCATGAAATTAAGCTATTTGAATGGTTGACACATAAACCAGAAAAGTATGTTGGGACAACAGTGAAGATGATTAAGTGGACAAGTTAAGAAATTATCCTACAGAGAAATGGACAGAGGTCAGCAAATTCAATGTGGAAAAATCACATGTAGACTAAGTGGGACAACTCAGGACCTCCAGGAAATCCTGTGTGTGGTGGAAATAAGTCATCAACTTCTTGAAAGGATGATTCTGCAGGGAGATTCTCATAAATGCCTTAAAAACCTTGAAAAGAAAGTAATAAACAGAAATATCCTCAAGCATTATAAATTAAAAATAAATTAAAAGTATCACAGGTTTAGCTTCATTGAGCATAGATATACCAGAGGCTTCAGGCATAGCACAGCAAGGTTTCTTATTAATTTAAATGGGATAAAATGAGAAATAAAATTCACATCAGAAGTCTCATGAAATAAAAATGTATATTCTGAGCAAAATCAATACAAGTTTACAGTCAGAGCTCAGAGCCTCCTTTACCTGGTCTCAACAGGGTGCCATCTTAATGCTATCTGCTCAGCATCCTATTGTGCTCGAGTTTTGAAAGTCTGATCTTTAACTATGAATTTCCTCCTCCTGATTGCGTTAAGGCAGCATGTAATGCTTTTTGAAGTCATTTTTGCTGAGTGAATATTTTAAAGCTAGGTCTGTGTTATATAGAATGTACAGGAGATTTTTACCAGTTTATAGAAATGCTTTAGCAACCACATCCCATCTATAAGCACTATTAATATCAATAGAAAGACAGTGAGCCTGAAGACCCAAATGTATCTGCAAAAATTGCTGGAGCAGAATAGACAATAAAGAGGTAAGTGAAATGTATGAAAAAGCAGCATGGAGCCAACAAGGTTGAAAAAATATTAGAATGCTTTGCTTTTGAAATTATGTGTCAGTGACCTGTAGGATACATCAATTTTAAAAGCCAATATCAAAGTATGTAGGTTAAAACCAGTATTTTGGAGAAAAAAAACGTGTATTACTTGATATACATTTTAATTATTTATTTTTTATTTTTTTATGTATTCGTGTTTTTTATTCATAATATAGTGAAAAGATGAAATACACAATTGGTGGGATATGTCATAGAGAAATATTAAGGTTTAAGAATATTTTTACCAAGATACTATGAGTTCACATCATAGTTGTTAATAGGTTAAATAAATATTATAAATTTATTCACAATAGCCAAGAAATTGAAACAAATGTCCAGCAACAGATGAATGAATAAAGAAGATGTGGTATATACACACAATGGACTACTACTCAAATAAAAAAAAAAAAAAAGAAATAATGCCATTTGCAGTAATGTGTATCGACCTAGAGATCACCATACTGAGTAACTTAGAAAGATGATGACAAATGATATCACTTATATGTGGAATCTGAAATATGACACAAATGAACTTATTTTTGAAGCAGAAACAGATTCACAGACATAGAGAACAGACTCGTGGTTGCCAAGGATATGGGAGGTGTGGGAGAAATGGATTGGGTGTTTGGGATTAGCAGATGCAAACTCTTATAATGGATAACCTAATAGTTATTAGAATAGATAAACAACAAGGTCTTACTGTATAACTTGGGGAACTATATCTAATATCCTGTGATAAACAATAATTGAAAAATATTAGGAGTTCCTGTCATGGCTCAGTGGTTAACGAATCCGACTAGGAACCGTGAGGTTGCGGGTTCAATCCCTGGCCTTGTTCAGTGGGTTAAGGATCTGGCATTGCCGTGAGCTGTGGTGTAGGTTGCAGATGCAGCTTGGATCTGGCATTGCTGTGGCTCTGGCATAGGCCAGTGGCTACAGCTCCTATTAGACCCCCAGCCTGGGAATCTCCATATGCCACAGGAGCGGCCCTACAAAAGGCAAAAAAGACAAAAAAAAAATTAAAAAGAATATATATATATGTATATATATATATATACACACATATATGTGTGTGTGTGTGTAACTGAACCATTTTGCTGTACAGAAGAAATTAACACTACGCTATAAATCAACTATAATTCAATAAAATCAATTTTAAAAATTATAGATGTAAAAAGATTAACAATGTATAAACAGATGGAGTAAAAAGATAAAGTAGCTTTAAGAACACTATAAATTTGCTGAGGGAAAAACCATGTATAATAGTTTATTTAATTTTCATCAGTGATGACTGATCTTGCCATAAAATCAGTATAAAAATATTAAAGAAAAAGATCAATACATAACAAAGTTTTAAATAAAGGAATGAAAATAAGATGTAAATGATAAACTCTATGAAAAAATACAATTTAGATTATAAAGCATTAATTTTCTTAAAAGGTCTTAAAATACAGAAAACACAGAAAAGAGAAACAAAGATAAAATATTTTAAAACTCAATTTCCAAAAGAAAGAAAAAATTAACCTACTAAAATATGAAAAATTTCTTTATACTTTTTTGTAACTAAAATTGCAGATCGAAAATCAAAGCTAAACTTTTGATTTGAAATTAGCAAAGATTTAAATATATAATAATACCCAGGTATATGAAAGAATAGAGATTGTGAAATTTATATACTTTTAGTAGAAGCATAAATTGGTGCACACATTTCACAATTTTGTCAGTCTCTATTGATTTTTAAGTATTTACAGCCTTTAGTCTTATAATTCGATTTATAGCATTTCAACCAGAATGTGATTTAGGAGAGGAAACAATTTCACCTAATCTACATATATAGCATTTAGAATGGTATTTTTTAAGTTTAATTTTTCAATTTTGTATTTTCTGATGGCAAAATAATTATTGAATTTCCTTTTTATCTCCTTGGCTATATAAAGTAAAAGATAAACCAAGGATAAACTTCAGGAGGTCTCACCATGGCACAGTGGGTTTAAAATCTGACTATAGCAGCTCAGGTTGCTGTGAAGGTTTGATCCCCAGCCAAGTGCAGTGGGTTGAAGTATCCAGCATTGCTGCAGCTGCAGTGTAGGTCACAGCTGTGGCTCGAATTCAACTTCCATATGCCATTAAGTGTAGCCATTAAAAAACAAAAGGGAGAATTTCTGCATTGTTGGCAGCCTTAAGGCTTCTGATATCCTTGGGCCAGCTGAAAATATGAGCCAAAAAAACCTTACTTACATTAATGTAGCTACAAATAAAACTTCATTATGAACCAGAATACCTGGTAGAGTGAAACATGGCTCTACTTTGACCATGAGGTGATCTTCTAGCAAGTCCTGATCAAAGAATTTATTTCAATTAAGTATATGTAAAATTAAAAAAAAAAAAGCCCAAAATCTGGCTAAAGTGTTTAATAAGAGGGCTATGCCTTTATAAGACCAGTCTGTAAAGATTGGGAGACATCACTGCTTTGCCTAATGTGCAGATACCAACATACAGAGCCAAAAAAAAAATGAAGAATCAGGGAGATATTCCAAACAAAGGACTAAGATAAATCTCTAGAATCTGAATCTAATGAAAAGGAATTGTATAATTTACCTGACAGAAAATTTGAAATAACTTTCATAAAGATGCTCACTCAAGTCAAGAGAATAATTCATGAACAAAGTGAGAATTTTGATAGAGATAGGAAATATAAAAAAGACCAAGCTGAAATCATGATAGCGAAGAATGCAATAATTGAATTGAAAAATTCATTAGACAGAACTTGATGGAACATTGTGAATCAAATATATTTTAATAATAAAATATAAAATAAAAAAATAAAAATTCATTAGAAAAGTTCAACAGCAGACTAAACCAGGAAGAAGAGAGAATAGGTAAACTTAAGAACAAGTACTGTAAAAAAGTCAAAGGAGTAAAAATTTTAAGAGAAGGAAAAAGAGAAAAGAAAGTTTAAGGAAATTAGACATCATTAAACACAAATGGATGCGTTATGGGAACCTCAGAAGGAGAAAAATGTCCAAATCTGAGTAAGAAAATGGACATCTAGTTCCAAGAAGCCTAACGGACTTAAAATATCATAAATTATTACTAATTTTTTTGTCTTTTTGTCTTTTTCTAGGGATGCACCCACAGCACATGGAGGTTCCCATGCTAGGGGTTTAATTGGAGCTGTAGCTGCTGGCCCATACCAGAGCCACTTCAACGTGGGATCCGAGCCATGTCTACAACCTAAAATACCATAAATTAAAACAAACAAACAAACAAAAAACAAGGCAGCTTGTACTCATGGTCAAAATCAAAGTGAAAGAGAAAATGCTGAAACTTGTCACATACAAGAGAAGCCCCCACTAGGCAACTAGAAGATATTTCAGTATAATCCTTTCAGCCCAGAAAAGAGTGGGATGATAATGTGCACAGTTCTAAAAGAAAAAAAAGTCAATGAATAATACTATCTTTGCAAAACTGCTCTTTAAAAAATGAGCCTTTCCCAGGAAAACAAAACCTGAGGGAATTCATCAACACTAGACCAATCTTAGACCAATCTTAAAAGAAATCCTAAAGGAAGTTCTGCATGTTGAAATAAAAGGGGACTAAAAAGTAGCATAATAGCATAAGAAAGTAAAACATTCAAAAGTACAGTTAAACATATGGAAAAACAGGTAATACTGCATCGTTACTATAATAGTGGTAGTTAAATCACTTTTTTTTTTTTTTAATGACTGTACCTGTGGCATATGGAAGTTCCCAGGCTTGGGGTCAAATCAGAGGTGCAGCTTCAGCAGTAGGCCTATGCCACGGCAATGGCAACACCATATCTGAGCCACATCTGTGACCTACTCTGCATCTTGCAGCAATACCAGATCATTAACCCACAGAGCCAGGCCAGGTATCAAACCCTCATCCTCACAGATACTACATAGGCTTCTTACCTCATCAAGCCACAGTGGGAACACCTATTAAATCACTTTTAATTCTAGTATAAAAGTTAAACAACTAAGCTATTAAAAATAACTAACAAAAATATATGTTAAAAGCTACAGAATACAAATAGCTATAAATTGTAACAACGAGAAAGTAAATCAGGGTGAAGAGAAGTTAAAGTGTAGGGTTTTGTATGCAATTGAAATTAAGTTGTTATCAGTTTAAAATAGATCTTTAACTGTAAGATACTTATGTTAAGTTCAAAGGTAATCACATACACACAAAAAATACTTATAGAAGTTACACAAAAGAAAAATGGAAAAGAATCCATAGGTATCAATTTTTTAAAGGAAATCAACAAAACACAAAAGAATGCAGTGAAACATGAAAATATAAACCAAGGAACTACAAAACTAATAGAAAGCAAAAAAAAAAAAAGGGGGGGGTGAGTTAATATGACTATCAATAACTAAATCTAACTATATTTAACTCCTCAAAGCATGTAGAGTAGCTTAATGGATTAAAAAAATAACAGCCAACTATATGCTGTCTTCAAGAAACTTTCTTTAGTCTTAAGGACTCAATATTCTGAAAGCAAAGAGATGGAAAAACATATCACATGCAAATAATAACCAAAAGGGAAAAGGAATAGTTTTACTTACTTCAGAAAAAAAAAAATAGACTTTAAGAAACACTATCTCAAGAGACAAAGAATGGCATTATATAATGATGAAAGGGTAAATCTACCAGAAAGATATAACAATTATAAATACATATGCACCCAACATCAAAGCAGCCAACTCTGCAAGGAAAGTGTGGACAGAACTGAAGGAGAAATAGATAGCAATACAATAAGAGTAGAAAACTTTAATACCTCACTTTCACTTTCAATAGCAGATGGACTATCCAAACCATAGATCAATAAGAGAACACAATCTTAAAACAACACAAAAGACCAACTAAACCTAATAGACTTGTATAGAATATACCACACAACAACGGCATAACACACATTCTTCTTAAGGGGATATGAAATTTTCTCCAAGAGAGATCACAAGTTAGGCCACACACACACACACACACACACACACACACACACACACACACACACACAAATCCTCAACAAAATTAAAAAGATTGAAATCATATCAATATCTTTATTGAACACAATGGAGAGAAGCTAGAAATCAATATCAGAAGGAAAATTGGATTCACAAATATATAGAAATTAACATACTTTTGAACAATTTTGCATCAAATAAGTCAAAATAAATTATAAAATACCTCAAAATAAATAAAAATAAAAACACACAATACCAAAATTTATGGAACATAGTAAAAGCACTACTAAGAAGGGAGTTTATTACAATAAGTGCTTGTTTAGAAAATAAGGAAGATCTCAAACAACTAGACTTTACATCTCAAGGAGTTAGTAAACACAAACAAAATAAGTCCAAAGTTAGAATAGGGAAGTAATTAACAAAGATTAAACAGAAAAAAGCAAAACAGAAAATTTTAAATAAAAATAGAAAATTCAGGAGATCTTACTGTGGCTCAGTTGGTTAAGAACCCAACTTGTATCCATGAAGATGCAGGTTTGATTCCTGGCCTCACTCACTGGGTTAAGGATCCAGCACTGCCACAAGCTGCTGACTAGGTTGCAGATGTCAATGTGGCTGGAACCCAACATTACTGTGACTGTGGTGTAGGCCAGCAGCTATAGCTCCAATTCAACCTCTAACCTGGGAACTTCCAAATGCCACAGGTGTGGCCATAAAAGAAAAAGTGATAATAAAAAATTCAATAAAACTGAGTCATTTTTTGAAATATAAACAAAATTGCCAAACTTTACCTAAAGTTGTTAAGGAAAAAAAGATTCAAATAAAATCATAAATAGAAGAAGTGACATTACAATGGATGCTGTATAAATAAAGATCGTAAGAGACTAATATAAACAATTATTTGCCAACAAACTGTAAAATCTAAAAGAAATGGACAAATCCTAAGAAGCATAAAACTAATGCTAAACCATGAAGAAAAAGAAGTCTAAACAGACCTACAGCTACTATGGGGATGAGTGAGGAATCAACCCTCTCACACTTACCACCAAAAAGGATAAGTACAGAAGCAAATGGCTTCACTAGTGGATTATACCAAACATTTAAAGAAATTAAAGCCAATCTTTCTCAGAGTTCCTGTTGTGGCTCAACATCAATGAACCTAACCAGTATCCATGAAGATAAGGATTCAATTTCTGGTCTCGCTCAGTGAGTGAAGGATCTAGCATTGCTGTGAGCCATGATGTAGGTCACAGGCATGACTCAGATCCTGTACTGCTGTGGCTGTGGTGTAGGCCAGCACGTGCAGCTCCAATTTGACCCCCTAATCTGGGAATTCACATATTCCACAAGTGTGTCCCTAAAAAGAATTTTTAAAAAGCCAGTCATTCTCAAAATCTCCAAAAAAATTACATGGGGGGGACATCTTCAAATTCATTTTATGCAGTCAGTGTTACTCTAATTTCAAAATTAGACAGAACAAAAAAAAAAAATAAAAGAAAGAAAGAAAGAAAGAAAGAAAACTATCAGCTAATTTCTTTGATGAATGTAGATGCAAAAAACTTCAACAAAATACTAGCAACCAAATGCAACAGTTAAAAAGATCATATATCATGACCAAGTGGGATTTATCCCTGATGATTCAACATATGAAAGGAAATTAATGTGATATTCAATATTAACAGAATAAAGAATTAAAATCACTTTATCTCAATAGAAGTAGAAAAAGTATTTGACAAAAATCAACACCTAATCATAAAAGAGATATAGAAGAAATGCATCTCAACATAATAAAGTCTGTGTATGAAAATTCAACAATTAGCATTGGTTGAGTGGAGAAAAACTGAATGCTTGATCTAGATCAAGGCAAAGATACCCACCCTTACCACTTGTCTTCAACACATTACTGGAAGTCGCATCAGAGAAATTAGGCAAGGGAAGGAAATAAAATGCATTCAAGCTGGATAGGATAAAGTAAAACTGCCCCTTTGGCAGATGTCATGATCATATATATAGAAAACGCTAAAGAACCCATTAAAAAACTGTTAGAATAAATAAAAAGTTTAGAATAGATGCAAGATACAAAATTAACATACAAAAATTGTATTTTTTTCTATTAGCAATGAACTAACTTAAAATGAAATTTAAAAAACAAACTCATTTACAACAGTATCAGAAAGAATTAAATCCTTAGGAATAAATTTAAGGAAAAGAAAGACTTGTGTTCTGAAAAACATAAAACATTGTTGAAATAAGTTTAAAAAGACACAAACAAATAAAAAGATATTCCATAGGCCTGGACTGAAATGGAATTAATTAATTATATTATTAATTAAAATATTAATGAATATATTAATTAATTAATGATATTGTTAACATTTTTATAATTCTGGGGGTACCTATATATTCAGTGAAATCCCTATCAAATATTTATGGAATTTTTTTATGAGAATAGAAAAAAACATATCATATGCAACCACAAAAGACCACAAACTGACAAATCCATCCTAAAAAAAGACGAACAAAAGTTCAAGGCATCCACTCTTAGGGATTTCAAACTATGTAATACAAAGCTATAGTAATCAAAACAATCTGATGCTGGCATAAAAACACACATGCAGACCAATGGATCAAAATAGAGAGCTAAGAAATAAACTCAGACATATGGTCAACTGCTCTTCAACACAGGTGTCAAGAAAGCACAAATGAGACACCTTAATCTCTTCAAGAACTGGATATCCATATGCAAAAGAATGAATTTGTACCTTTATCCTACACCAAACACAAAAATCAGCTCAAAATAGATTAAAGACTTAAATAAAAGACCTGGACGTATAAAATGCCGAAAAAACATTGAAGAAAAAACTTCATGAAATTGGTTTAACAATAATTTCTTGGACATGACACCAAAATGGAGAAATCTTAATGACATTTTGCTAAGTGAAATAAGCCTGTCACAGGAAAATAAATACTGCATGATTCCACTTGTATGTGATATCTAATAGAGCCAAAATCATACAATCAAAGAATGGAATAATGGTTGCTAGGGGCTGGAAAGAGGGTGAAATAGGGAGTTACTAATCAAGGAGCATAAAGTATCACTTAAGCAAGAACTATAATGCATTGTACCTATAGTCAGCAATAATATATAGAATACAAGATTTTATTAATATTGGAATGATCGCATATTGAGTTTTCCTAAACCACAGTAAAATAAAATTTTAGAAATAAATAAAGAAAAAATGGTCCCAGATGCCGGTATGGCTCTTTCAGCATCAACACTAGAGAGGGGCTTACAACACCCTATATATTGTTATATTAAATTTTCTATTGCTATATAAAATATTACTACAAACTCTGTGACTTAAAACAGTATCTGTTAATTATCTCACAATTCAAAGTTCAGGTAAACTCAGCTGGGTTCTCTGCGTAGGGCTAAAATCAACATGTTGATTGGGCTAGACTCTTACCTGAAATCTCAGTGGGAGAATTCACCTTCAGAATCATCCAGATGCAGATTGTTGGCAGAACTTTTCTCACAGCTGTCATTCTCAGGTCCTTTTCCTTTCTGACTGCCAACCAAAGTCCACCCTCATGTCCTAGGGGCTGCCTGAATTCCTTGATTAATGACCCTCTTCATCTTCAAGCTAATAACGTAATATCAAATCCCACACATGCTTTGAATCTCTGACTTCCCCCTTTGTTACCAGACAGAGAAGATTTTCTGCTTTTAAGGGCTCCCGTGATTAGATTAGGCCTTTCTGGATAATCTCCCTTTTAAAGGTCAAGGGAGCCATTGTGATAGCTTGAATTATGTTCCCCCAAAATGATACATTGAAGTCCTAGTCCCTAGTACCTCACGATGTGACCTTATTTGAAGATAAGGACTTTAAAAGGTACTCAAGTTTAAAATGAGGTTGAGGGGGCCCTAATGTAATGTAAAATGGGGGAACTTAGACACAGAGACAGATACTCACAGAGGGAAGATAATGCGAAGAGGTGCAAGAACTCCACATGAAGAGAGAAGCCGAAACTGTACTGAGGGAGTTACAAACCAAGGAATACCAATGCTTGCCAATCACCATCACCAGGAGCTAGGAGGAGGCAGGGAAGGATCCTGGCCAGAGTTTCAGAAAGAGTATCTTCCTGCTGACATCTGTTTGTTAATTTCTTTGTTTTGTTTTAGGGGTTGCACTCCAGTATGTGGAAGTTCAAAGGCTAAGAGCTACAGCTGCCGGTCTACACTACAGCCACAGCAATTCCAGATCCAAGCCACATCAGCAACCTACACCATAGCTCTCCACAACGTGGGATCATTAACCCACTGAGTAAGGCCAGGGATCAAACCCCTGTGATCTAGCTTCCAGAACTGTGATGCAATAAATTTCTGTTGTTCAAACAAAATAAAAACAGAACCAAAAACAAAACAAAACAATAACAACCAAAAATCCGAAGTTGGGATCACAGTAGACTTGGGAAAAGAGAGGTAATAAGATCAAAATAAAGACTCAAAAGACAGTGATAGCTAGGAATAACAAGGAGCAAATGGAATTCTAAAACTTTCTTAAATAGTTTTTAAAAATATTACTTTAAAAATTTTAGAAATAAAAGGTGACCTGAATATATAGATTGCAACATGACCTCATGTCTCAGAAAAAGCCGATCTGGGATCATCAATACTGGCAAAATTTCTGAGCTTGAAAAAAGATAGAGGAAAATTTATTAACATTTAGCTTCAAAAAGAGCGAAAACATGAATAGTTATATGACCATTTGAGAAAGTAGAAGAGTCATTGCTTTACAAAGAAACCGGCTCAGGTATGGTTACAAATGGATTTTATTGAATTTAAAATAAACAGCTAAAACCTATGTCTATTAATACATCCTAAATAGAAAAAAAAAGAAAAATTTCAAGCTCATTATAAGAAACAAAATCCGGGGAGTTCCCTCTGTGGCTCAGTGGTTAACAAACTCGACTAGGATCCACAAAGAAGCAAGTTCGATCCCTGGCCTCACTCAGTGGGTTAAGGATCTGGTGTTGCCATTAGCAGTGGTGTAGGTCAAAGACATGGCTCATATCCTGCATCGCTGTGGCTGTGATTAGGCCAGCATCTGCAGCTCCAATTTAACAATTTCACTCCTAACCTGGGAACTTCCATATTCCACAAGTGTGGCCCTAAAAAGAGAGAAACAAAAATCCAATTCTAAAAGCTGTTAAATATATCACCCAAAAAGAAAACACCTGACTTATCGCACAATTATAAATTAAAATATCAATAAATTCAATGCAAGTTTAAAGAATAATACACCACAATCAACATAGCAACCCAGAATTATGGAAAGTTATACTAGAAAATCTACTAAGAAAATTTTTGACCCCTTAGCTACTCAATGGAGAAAAGTAAACAGAGAAAAAAAGGCACACAAATTTCTGGTTTTAGAATGAAAGGAAAGTAAGCAGGATCAAATAAAGTTTATCTATAGAAATTTATAAGGAAAACATTGTAACCTGAAAGAAATAAAAAGAAATCATATTAAAATTGGGATTATCAATGCCACCAACCACTATTTTAAAAGCAGTTTTAGAAAGTACAATAAAATTTGAAAAATAAAATATTGATATGCTTATTAAAAGGAAAGGAACCTAACATTCACTGTTTACAATCACCTCAGAAAAATTAAAAAGCCAACAAACTCATAAAAGCATAAATAGCTTCACAAATAATTCAAGAACTCAAGAAAAATTGGAACAGAAGATATCTTCAAAAATTTAAGAGAAAAAATATTTTCTGAATTAAAGGAAAAATGTAATATGCACATCAAAGGAATAGCATTTCTTGGAAATGTAAATAGTTAACAGTCAGCTTTGGGACAGCTTGGCAGTGTTATTGGATTTAATATATTAAATAAGGAAGTCACCTATAGGACAAAAAAATAAAAATGAAACAATAATCAAGTAGACAAGGATATAGAAGAATTTATAACGTAAAAGGTAACATTACATATGTGTGTGTGACTATTATATAATTCTGTATTCTAAAAGCAGAGTAATGTATGATCATTTCAGAAAGTATAAAAAAATAATCTTTTAAAAAATGACTTTCAAATTTTGAAAAAGAGCTATATCCTCTAGTTTTCAAAATATGAACATCCGAAAAAATTAAGCATATCCCTTTATTTCAAAAAACAGACCTACAAATGCTCCAAGTTGTATTCTCCATAGCTTCAGGAAGCTCAGTAAAACTATTTTTTTTTTTTTGGACGACAGGTATATTTCTGGTGGTCTTTGGTTGTTGGATTTTAACACCTGCCTCAGAGAAGTTGTTAAAAAGATTTATGTATCCTTAATATGGAATATTCTGCAATTTTAATAACATGGACAGATCTCCAAGACATATTTTTATATGAAAAGGCAAGTTGCAGAGCTATCTGGAAAGTATGTTCCAATTCATATTTTAAAAATAATTACATATGTAAAAGAATTCATGCAAGTAAATGCATTGGAAATATATTCAAATTTGAATATCAAATTATCCAGGGGGGAGAGAAGAGTAGGAACATTTAAATAAAACTAAGATATTTTATTCCATATACTTCCAAAGTTTTTAGGTCTTTCAATAACAGTGTTTTCATTTTATTCTGTGTTTAAAAATCAAAATACATTTTTGAAAGGATTATTTGACAATCCTAAGACATCTCCAGCACCAACTACTTTAGTAATTAACAATTAGCTCGTTAATGCAACTTTTCTTGGTTCATTTTTTTTTCAAAAGCAGAGTAGGCAATAGTTTGTAGGTTCAGAAGGAAGGGGGAGACACCAAAAGTATTTACCCCATCTACTAACGGATGACTATAAGAATATCTGCCTTCAGTCTAAACTTACGATTCTATTAGGATGTATAATGCACTAAGGTATATAGCACTTTAAGTAATTGTTAATTATATATATATTGTTTATTTGTTTGTTTGTTTTCTTTTTTGGCCACCCAGTGGCCTATGAAGTTCCTGGGCCAGGGATCATCATGGCAACCTAGCTGTACCTACAGCAACACCCTTAACACGTAGTGCCAGCCCAAGGATTGGACTTGCATCCCAGCATTACAACAATACCAATCCTGTTGTGACACAACTGTAACTCTTAATTATATTTAAAGCTGTCTCTCTTTTTGGTCTTTTTAGGGCCACACCCATGGCACATGGAAGTTCCCAAGCTAAGGGTTGAACTGGAGCACTAGCTTCCAACCTATGCCACAGCCACAGCAATGTGGGATACAAGCCTTGTCTGCAACTTATATCACAGCTCAGGGCAATGCCTTAACCCATTGAGGAAGGCCAGGGATCAAACCTGTGTCCTCAAGGATACAAGTAGGGTTCCTTACCGCTGCGGCACAATGGAAACTTCCAAGAATGGTTTTTATTTCCTTTCTCAGGAAAAGGAAGACACTGGGAAAAATTGACCTAGATAATGAGAAGATCTAAAGAAAAGGAGAAATGGAGGGAGCAATGCAAATCCCCAAATACTGGAAGATTAGTTCAGGTACTTGACACAAATACCTAGCAGGAGAATTGTAAAGTAACACAAGGGGCAGGTCTTCATTAAAATATCAAAAGAAGGAATGTGAAAACAGTTAAAGGAGAGAAGAAGTGTTGAACTCACTATTTTTAATATTGTAAAATATAAGAATAAGAATCTGGAAGTCAAGAAAGGAAGACATAAGGAAGAATGGTGATACAATACTGATGTAATAGATTTCAATAGGACCCTAATGTCCACAGCCACTTAATATATTCTTAATTTCTGATGAATATTTTCCAAACAATTTAGACTCTAAATCTGACAAACAACTAAAGAGTGGAGATTTAAAATATTCCAGGAACTACTGACTCAAGTACTTAGTATCTATAACAAAGTAATGTTATGAAAGTATGAGGTTAAATATAAATCAAACACAAACTATGTGCAAGTTTTCTTTTAATATATCCAGAGAAAGCCTGTCCAGCCAAACCATCTAAACCAAAAATCATGAGTCATAATGCAATGTTAAAGGTCTTATAAATGGTTCTAAGTATTGCCCTACTGACATGTTTTCATTTTCCTAGGGAAGTAGGATATTCTTTTTTTAAAGGAGCAGATTTTATCAACTGATGGCAGGTAAGGTGGGGGTGGGTGGTGGCTTGCATTTAATAAAGATAGAGAATTCTCAGTAATCTAACACACCCTTGCTTCTTAAAATAATATATTTGGGGAAATATTAACATATTCTGCTAGGCAAGGAAGGTGAACAGGAAATTTAAGAACCAAATAAGTAACTTAACGAGATAACCTTTAAGGTCCCTTTCAACTCAGACTGTCTATGATTCCAAACCAAACCAGGCTGCAGTCAAAATGCAGACACTGAATTAAAATCATCTGCTACTATCAAACAATCCTTACAAGCTGAATTTTAGGTGTGTATTCCCCTTTATTCAATTTAATCAAGAATGAGATTGTGTTTTGAACAGAAAATTAATAAAACCTATTGAAAAACAAATGATTTTATTCAGGAGAGATAATTCACCAGTGGGAAATAAAAGAGCTCTTTAATATGGCATCATTCCTGAATTTGCAGCCATCCAGAGGAGTACCTCCATCTCATATCACTCATTTGCTTTTACTTGCTAATTTATATCATGATCAACTTTCCCAGCAAATAATTATTATTTGAAATTCAATGGCTTCTGGTGACAAGTCACTGGCTTTACAAAAGAAATTAATACTTTTACTTGTGTCTATTATCTCTGGCTTTATTTTTATAACTTTTTATTTTAATACCATTCAAACTGACGGAAATTATATTGTATCCAATGTACAAGTCCACTATAGCTTTCACTCAGATTCAACCTCTCTACAGTTTACCCCAATTCTTGCTTTATCATGCTTTCTACATAGAGACATAAACACACATGCACACACACACTTTTCTCTCCCTACATCATTTAAGAGTTCATTAGAAGTATCTATACCTTTTATCCCCAAATATGTCAGCAAGTGTTTTGCAAAAGAAAGACACTCTCTTACATAACCATAGTATAATTATCAAAATTGGGAAATGCTGTTTTACCTAAAGTTGGTATTCAAATTTGTCAATGACCCAATTCAAATCAGGCACTGTGTTTAGCTGACATATCCTCTTGGATATTTATTTTGCTTTTTAGGGCCACATGTGTGGCATATGGAACTTCCTAGGCTAGGGGTCAAATTGGAGCGGCAGCTGCCAGCCTACACCATAGGCACAGCAATGTGGGATCCGAGCCGCATCTGCAACCTAAACCACAGCTCAGGGCAACACCGGATCCCTAGCCTACTGAGTAAGGCCAGGGATCCAACCAACATCCTCAAACCACAACTCAGGGCAACACCGGATCCCTAGCCTACTGAGTAAGGCCAGGGATCCAACCAACATCCTCATGGATACCAATCCTTTCCGACGCACCACAACAGGAACTCCCCTTTGGTCTCTAAATTAGAACAAGTCTTCAACTTTTGTCTTTGTTGACTTCGGTTTTTCAAAGAAAATAGGCCATCGATTCTACAGAATGTCTCTCAATTTGTTTTTGTCTGATGTCTTCTCAAGTTTATGTTCAGACCATACATTCCTAAAAGAAATAACACAGTACACCATATTAGGAGTCACATAATGTTATTTTTTTTCCAACATTAGTGCTATTAACTTTGATTGTCTGATTGAGGTAGTGTCCATAAGACTTTTCTACTGTAATATTACTATTTTTCCTTTTGTAATCAATAACTAATTTGAATGTGAGCTATGCCTTGATACAATGGAAATATTCTGTTTCTTCTCAAATTTTCACCCACCTATAATAACATTCATTGATTTTTTTAAATGATTTTTATTTTTCCATTATAGCTGGTTTACAGTGTTCTGTCAATTTCCTGCTGTACAACAAGGTGACCCAGTCACACATAAATGTATACATTCTTTTTTCTCACATTATCATGCTCCATCATAAGTGACTATATTGTAGGATATCATTGCTTATCCATTCCAAAGGCAATAGTTTGCATCTATCAGCCCCAATTCCCAGTCCCTCCCACTCCCTCCCCCTCCCCCTTGGTAACCACAAGTCTGTTCTCCATGTCCATGAAAAATCATTGATTTGTTTCAATTCTGTCATTTTTGTAACTATTAGTTGTCTTCTTATGGTAAAGAATATATTTCCCTTTACACCTATTCATTCACTTATTCACTTATTTACTATTTCAATGTGAGCTCATACACTCATATGTTCATCATGACTGTAATTACTGATTCTATAATTTATTAACATATTTTTCCATTAATAATTTAATTCATTATCATTAATAATAGCCTATTGATACATTGGTATCATTAGTGATTTTCATGCTGGATTTCCTATATTTGGTTAGTGAGAGCATTTGGAATTGACCCCAGTGCTCCTTTGTAATGTCAGTCTTTCTTTCTTGTGCAAGAAAATGGACCAGGATTAGTTTGAATTTTCTCCATTCTAGCCCTGGAACAGTTTATTCATCAAGAAGCTTTGAAACTTTTATTAGTAAAGGACATTTAGAAACTGAAATCTGGGCATTAGATGAGCTTAGCTAGTGGTATATAATTACTTCTAGGATATTCCAGCAGACAGTGAGGATATATATGCTAAGTCATACATATATACCTATGTCTGTAATTTTCCTCCATGTATATCTATATACAGATATAAATAGAGGCATATATAATATATGCATGTATCGATTATAGTAAGCTTATAGTAATAAATCCAAATCCAATCCAAAACCAAAGGTTCCATTCTTGTCTTCACTTTCTCACTTTTGTAACTCCCCTCTCACTGAGAAATTTGACTTCCGTCATTTTCAAAATAATTGCTTATTTTCCCAAGCCTAGGAAACATTCCATGTAAATGTCCTATCCTCATAAGGTATAGAACATGTTCATTACCCCCAAAGTTCCTTAGTATTCTTCCCATATAATCCTTCCCTCCCACTAGTCAACATAAATTGGTTTTTGTCTGCTATGGAAATTCATATAAATGGAATCATGCATTATGTACTTCTTTGGGTCTAGCATTTTTTGCTCATCATAATATCTATGAGATTCCTACATGTTACTGTATTTAATCAGTACTTTAATTTTATTCCTGGATAGTATTTCTCTCTATGTAAGTATACTACAATTTCTTTTACCCATTATCCTCTTGATAAACATTTTAGATATTTCAGATTTTTACTGTGGTGATACGGTTTCTATGAACACTCTTGAACAGTCTTTTTCTAGTCATTTATTGTCATTTCTATTAGATAAATACAGTCATTTCTGCTATTATATGACATAAAAATCACCATGCTATGAAAAATGCACAGTGAAAAAAGAATGGGCTTATTGGGAAAATGAGATTAAGGACCCAACACTGAACATGAGTGTCAGTAAAACATAACAACAACAAAACCTCATGAAACAGTTATACTGTTTTATATACAGTTAATGATTGGGTATAACAAAAATATAGTAAGTATGGCTCTTTACCAAGAAAAAGATAAAAGAGGCTGGTAGAAGAGTGCATTCAAAAGGTTTCAGCTTCATGGAGTTCCTGTCATGGTTCACTGGTTAATGAATCCGACTAAGAACCATGAGGTTGCAGGTTCGATCCCTGCCCTTGCTCAGTGGGTTAAGGATCGGGCATTGCCGTGAGCTGTGGTGTAGATCGCAGAGGCAGCTCGGATCTTGTGTTGCTGTGGCTCTGGTGTAGGCTGGCAGCTACAGCTCCGATTAGACCCCTAGCCTGGGAACTCCATGGGCCGCGGGAGGCGGGAGTGGCCCTAGAAAAGGCAAAAAGACAATAAAAAAAAAAAAAAGTTTCAGCTTCAGAGTTATTTTGAGGATTATCTGAAATAAAAGAACTATAATACCAGATGTGGATGGGTATGCTCATAACACAAGGATAAAATGTGAAGTAACTGGTAGATGGTTGAGACACATGCATAGTTCATTTCAGCCAAACTTAGTTTTCTTCACTCAGTGTTCCTTGTGGATAAAATTATAAATAAACAAGTAAAATATGTGTATTATCCTCAAATTATCCCCTAATATATCAGTTTTCTTGTGTCAAATTAACAATTTTAAAAGGAGCATTACAGCAGAACTGCACTTGCTGAGTCCTAAGGTATGTATATATTTCACTTTATAAGAAAATTGCCAATTTTTTCCCCACATATTTTGGACTGTTTTAGACTCCCCCTAAAACATTATCTCATTGATTTTTGCTCTTATTTTATTCTTTGTATTACATTTAAGTTAATTTGCTCTACTCATTCTAGGTCTTAAGTTGGAAATTTTAAACTTAATTGAATGTCATCAATTTCCTTTTAAGTACTGCTTTAGTAACTCCTTACATACTGTGATATATTGCATTTTCTTTACCATTCAGTTTGAAATACTTTGTAATTTTCCTTTTAACGTTTTGATTCATGTGTTATTTATGTGTGCTATAAAACAGTTCTAAATATCTTATAATTGATTTATGTTTTGTATTTGGTCACATATCATATGTGTAAGATTTCAAAATTTTGAAAGACATTGAGACTCTTTTTAGAGTCCCAAATGCGATCTATCTTGATAAAAGTTCCATTTATAGTGAATAAGTGTATTATAAATATTTGTGTTGTTAGGCATTGTAAACATAATTAAAGTCAGAGTGGTTGAAGGTTTACTAACATCTATACCATTACTAAATTTTTATCTGTTTTTTCTGACAATTACTCTCTGTTTGTCCTATTGGATAATGTTGTTTTTTTTTTTCCAAGTGGTTTTATTCTGAAAGTACACGTTTGTTTATTTATTTATTTTTTTTGTCTTTTTGTCTTTTTGCCATTTCTTGGGCTGCTCCCTGGGCATATGGAGGTTCCCAGGCTAGGGGTCTAATCAGAGCAGTAGCTGCCAGCCTACGCCAGAGCCATAACAACGCAGGATCCGAGCCGCGTCTGTGACCTACACCAGAGCTCACGGCAAGGCCCACTGAGCAAGGCCAGGGATCGAACCCGCAAGCTCATGGTTCCTAGTCGGATTCATTAACCACTGCGCCACGACGGGAACTCCGGATAATGTATTTTGATCCATCTTCAAGTTCACTAATCCTCTCTTCTGCTGTCTCCAAATTACAAGCAAGGTTATCCTATGAATTTTTCATTATCAGGTCGATACTTCTAAGTTATAGGTTTTCCATTTGGTTCTCCTTTATAAGTTTCATTTCTCTGCTGAAATTCCTCGTAGATTTTATCATTATGAATATATTTTCTTCTAAGTCCTTGAACATATCTCTGATAGCTGTTTTAAAATTCTTTTCTGCTAATTTCATAATTTTGGTAATTTATGATCAATTTCTATTCATTGCTTTTTTTTTCTTGACTTTAAATGGAATTTCCTCATTTCTTTCCATGTCTAGTGGACATTGCAATAATATAAAACTGCTGTCTTTTTTCTACCAGTTGGTTAAATTGAATGTACTCAAACTTCAAACTCTCTCCTCTTCAGTGGAGCAGCTGAAATCTGCCCATTTCTTTCAGCTTTCCAGTTACTTTTTGCAAGAAAGTTGAAAGTCGTTCCTTGAGGATTTCAGTGGATTAGGTAGAAGTTATAGATGTATTTTGGAGCTTTCCTTTCTATTAGTCTCTCACTACCAGCATTTCCATTTTACTTTTCAGCTGCATGGAAACTCCAAACTTCTTTTAAAGGCCCTTAAGAGCCAAGTTTTGCTTTTATTTCTAACTTCCATCAGATGAAAGTTTATGTAATTTCATATTTTACCTATATAATTTCTTTAAGCTTAAATTCCCCTCCGATTTCTACCTGTTTCAGTCATTCTTAGTGCCTTAAAATACTTGTTCTTAATTTGTTCAAATTTATAATTGTTGTCTGCAACAGCCTTCGTCAGATACAAGTTAGTCTACTGTTATTGGTAACAAACCTTATCAGTGATTAAGTTTTAACTTATTTAATTTAGGCAGTAAATATATACTATGCTCCCCCTAGGTTTCAGATATCTTTCCATACACTAAGAATACAAAGAATGTAAAACTATAACCTAGATCTTTGCAGGTGGGAATTCATAGTATAGAACAATTATTCTGAAACAGTCTGATAAGATAAATTAAGGGAGTAATATTACAGCACCAAAAAAGGAGAACTTACAAATATATCTCTATCTCTTATCTTTCTTCAAGTTCAGTAACATATTCCCAGTTGAGATAATTATAATTCATGAAATCTATGTGTTTTATTTATGTGATAATGACTAGAGAGTCTCCTAGCATTGACTTGATCAGAATAGTCCCAAAAATGTTTACTGTGAGGAGTTGTTATGATTGAATGTTTGTTGGTTGGTTGGTTGATTGAATAACTAGTGTGTTAGTGGTCTAGGTGGAAATCATCAAGTAACTTATTTTAGAACACACCACTATTTATAAAAGCCAAAAAAAATGTAGAAACTACATAAACAACTAACAAATTTAGACCCGATAAAAATTCTTAAAAGAGAATTTAGGAGACTCTATCCACAACCTAGAGATTGGAAACATCTTTCCAAACCAAGAAATAAAATATAGATATTATAAAAATGTTTTTATGCAAATATATTAACCTCTCAGACATACAACAATTTAGAAAAATTGCAATGCAAATGACAGATAAAAGACTAACTAACTGGAATGCAAAAGAGAAATTTTGTGAAATGGTTGCAAAGAGCTTAACTTAAAACATGCAAATAAAAACGATATGAGTAGATAATTCACAGAAGAGCAAATTTAAAGTTGCTGAAAAACGTATGAAAACATGATCAGTGTTTATAAATGTCAGGGAAATATGAACTAAGTGAAAAAGATAGATGGTGAAAGTAATCAGAATGCAAAAGGTACTCTCATACATTGTTGCAGCAAATTGGGGAAGTAGTTGTACAGCATCTGCTAAAATTCATTCCAACAATCCAATTCCTGGCATTTGGCTCATTTAACTAAAAGCATCAGTAGGTAAGGATAGATACACAAAGGGGTTCATTACAGTATGGATTTATAAAAAGAAAGATAATTTCGAGGTTCTCTTTTACTTATAAACTCGGAACATCCCTTAATGCCATCAGAATCAGTGGTTTAGTCGTGACAGTCTAGATTCAAAATCTTACTCAGTTGATGTGCTACATAAAGTAAACCCAATACACAAAGCCAATGACATTAGATAACTCATCGCATAGACTGAAGACATGTAGGGGAGGAAGAGAAAGGCATTAATATTCTACAACTTGGAGAGGGCTGTGAGGAGCTCTATGTGAGTGAAATTCAGTACTCTATTTAGTCACAACCTGAACTGTCCTACACTGGTGTCCTCTGTATCTGTTTTGTCCTTAGTATATCTTAAACTCCTCTTAGACTGATACTGAGTTCCTCCCTAAACTCAGGACTTATCACAATGCTTGCTGCTATGTGTGATACTAGTAAACGTGGGGTATTTGTTGAGCAAAGGAACTTTATGTTATTGTCTGAGATGCTCAGCTTAAAATATATTTGATGCTCTTTAAAACTATCTGAGTAACAATTGTAATCAAATTTGGGTTGAGCTCCTCAAATGTACTTAGCTATCTGAATACAGACAACTTCCTACAATTTTACATTATAAACAGGAAAGCATGTCACAAATCTTTGTGAAACTATAAAAGGATACTACCTAATGGAGTTCTGTAATAACAGTATTTTTTTATTTAAAAATTTTTAAATCTTTCAAATTGTCTAATTTTTTGTGGTTTCCTTATTATTAGGTCAATGAAGTATAGCAATATTTAAAACATGCAGTGCCTTAAAAAAGCTTCAAAAAAAAAAGCATTAAATAAAAAGACTTTAGCCAAACATACTGACAAGATTATAGTAGCTCTCATAATCTAACTTGCATTTACTCTGTAATTACCTAGGAAAAGGTGCAGAAGTATAACTCACTGATGTCGCAGAACAGCAAACAAAAAGATAGGTGATAAAACCGTGAAGTAGGAGGTAAAATTAGTCACTGGTGCTCTTGCTCTTTTTGATGCCACCAACTATCCAAAGCAAAGGCTTCAAAAGCCATTCACAGCTTCATTCTTTGTATGCCATTTCCAGTAATACCTTTCCCTCACCTGCTCTGTGAAACAATTGTTCTCTTCCTAATGGGATACAAAATGCATGTGAATTCGTTGCAAATCTTAGACAGCCTTAGCACACACAAAAGTTTGAGATTTGAGTAGCATCGCTGCAACATTCTGCAGTGCAAGACAAAAATTTGGGAGAAAAGAGAAAACTTAAACTTAATTAACTGGTGATCTTATACCTTAGAATAATTAAGTTCCAATTAAACCATTGCCCATAAAGTTTCTTATTCTTTCATGATGATATTATCACATATTAAATTCCAGTTAATTACTAATTCTGGAAAATATAGAGGGCTCAATGAATATTATTGTGCTGGCTGTCATGTTTAAATGACACTGTGTTAAAAAAAATGTAATGAAAAAACCCAATTCAATATAGTTTTCAATATTTCAAACATTCTGAAATGTCACACAAGACAATAATTTTGACTCAGGATCTGTTGCTTCGTTTGTAAATGAGGGAATACTATCCACCCCTTAGGATTATTATAAATAGCGAATAAAATTGTGCATTTAAAATATCGAACTCAGCATTTAAACCACAGTTAACAATCATCAGGTTTTGATTTCCTTTATATAATTTGGGTGGTCTATTTGAATATCATATTGAATATAGTAATAAAAAAGAAAATGATAAAAATAGTGTTACAAATATAAATCTGCACAAGTCTGGCATAAAAATACTTATAAAAATAACTTCCTTATTTGAAGTACCTCATGTAGGTATTCACACAAGATTCACACAAATCGATATTGCTCCCCACGCGTGATCCATTTTCTGCTCAGACCCCAAGTAGTAGACACCTTTCCAAATAAATGTGAGGAATAAGTCCACATTCTTATTTCACAAGCATAGAAAGGGCAGGGGCAGAAAATAAAAGCAACTGGCTAGAAAACCAGGCATTTAACTTATAGCATTATTTTTTTAATTAAATATCCATTCCCAGCTCTCTCCTTCTCCATCAGAATATCTAATAATGGGAGGGAAAGGAAGGAAAGATGTAAGGAACTTACAGCTTTTTGTTTTGTTTGTTAAGAATCTCTAGGGTTTCAACAAAAGAATCTAGATTTGTTTGATAACATGAACTAATAAACTATACTTTGGGGAAATTTTATGGTATTCTTAAGCTCTATTATTTTTCTTTATATGGACTTATAAAAAGTATAATGAAAGCTGTGAATGCGCCTGCCTCTTAAGAGGAAAAGAATTTCATATAGATCCAGTGACCCTCTAAAGCTAAGAATTATGGGATAAAGTGGATGGTGGAGGAAAAGAAGAGGTTATTGCATTAAAACTTAGGGGTGGAAGATGAAATATGAGGCAAAATTGGACTTAAGTGGGCACTTCTGCCTCTTTTAAAGAAAAAAAAAAAAAAAAAAAAGGCGCCACCATAGCCATGTACATGAAGGAAAGCATCAGGATAGAGAGTCCATCAAATTGATGCTGAAACAGGATAACTCCAAACATCGAGCAAAAATTTGTAAAATCCGTATTTGGAATGTGCAAGTATGGTAAATAAATATTACCAAAGTTCTTTGAGTCTTAAGCATTCAAATTACTCCAAGTGGCTGGTCCTAACAGACAAGACCAAGGACACAGAAGTTAATGCTAACATGGAAAAAAAATCCAAGAAACATTTTAATGTGGAACTGGAAACAAAACAAAACAACACAGGCTTTTAGTCTGCATAAGAAAGAAAGAAAAATTAATTATAAACATCTCCTCAATATGAAAGAGGAAGATCTTAAAAAGTTTCTAGCAAATGAGGACTAGTAAACAAACAAAAAATACAATAGCTATGAACGTATATTTATATTCTTTTTTGTGTGCGGCTTTTTGTCTTTTTGTCTTTCTAGGGCCACACCCACAGCGTATGGAGGTTCCCAGGCTAGGGGTCCAATCGGAGCTGGAGCCACAGGCCTACACCACAGCCACAGCAACACAGGATCCGAGATGTGTCTAGAGCCTATACCACAGCTCATGGCAATGCCAGATCCTTAATCCACTGAGGGGGGCCAGGGATCAAACCCATGTCCTCATGGATGCTAGTCGGGTTTGTTAACTGCTGAGCCACTATGGGAACTCCTTTTGTGTGTGTGTATGTATTCTTTATTAAGTATTTTTAATTTCCTCATGACTCAGTAGGTTAAGGATCCAGCATTGTCACTGCTATGGCTCTGGTCACTGCTATGGTATGGGTTCAGTCCCTGGCCCAGGAACTTTCACATGCTGCAGGTGCTGCCAAAAAAAGTAAAATGTTTTTTCATAAAATAAAAAGTACACATATAGTATTATCCTCTTGGCCCTAAATTCCCCATAATGTTGTAAATTCCTTGATTCTTGATCCCCACCACCAGTAGTAGAAGTAGAGGCTAAGGAAAGAATTGACTATTGGAGTTCCCATTGTTGCTCAGCAGTACTGAACCTGACTAGTATCCATGAAGATGCAGAATCGATCCCTGGACTTGCTCAGTGCCTTAAGGATCCAGTGTTGGAGAGAGCTGTGGTGTGTGCCAGCAGTTGCAGCTCTGAAATTCTACCCCTAGCCTGGGAACTTCTATATGCTGCAGATGCAGTCCTAAAAAGCAAAAAAAGAAAAAGAAAAGAAAGAACTGCTGACTATTAATAATTAACTGTTTGGTCTTGTGAATATCTCCTGGGTATATACCACAAGATTCTGGAGCTTAAAATGGGGAAAGTCACTTACACATTTGTTGCACCCTAGTTAAGCAGAAAAGGAATGAAAGGCCATGGAGGGTGGGGTTTACAAGCTCTCAAGTGGCCAAGAGTCATCCAGAACCAATGTGAATGCCACACTGCAGAACTGCAGGCAGGTAGGTATATTTCCAATGCTCTTTGGCAGAGGGATCTTGTCTTGCTCCACAGTCACTGAATCCAGAACATGCTCCCTTAGAACCATCACCCCTGCTACAGGTGAAACCCAACACCTCTTCAACCTTAGCTTTTTTTTTTTTTTCTTTTTTTTTTATTTTATTTTTTTTATTTTCCCACTGTACAGCAAGGGGGTCAGGTTATCCTTACATGTATACATTACAATTACAGTTTTTCCCCCACCCTTTCTTCTGTTACAACATGAGTATCTAGACATAGTTCTCAATGCTATTCAGCAGGATCTCCTTGTAAATCTATTCTAAGTTGTGTCTGATAAGCCCAAGCTCCCGATCCCTCCCACTCCCTCCCCGCCCCATCAGGCAGCCACAAGTCTCTTCTCCAAGTCCATGATTTTCTTTTCTGAGGAGATGTTCATTTGTGCTGGATATTAGATTCCAGTTATAAGTGATATCATATGGTGTTTGTCTTTGTCTTTCTGGCTCATTTCACTCAGTATGAGATTCTCTAGTTCCATCCATATTGCTGCAAATGGCATTATGTCATTCTATTTTATGGCCGAGTAGTATTCCATTGTGTATATATACCACATCTTCCGAATCCAATCATCTGTCGATGGACATTTGGATTGTTTCCATGTCCTGGATATTGTGAATAGTGCTGCAATGAACATGCGGGTGCATGTGTCTCTTTTAAGTATTTTTGCTCTAATTTCTATTGCTTTGGGAGACTGACCTGAGAAAATATTCATGATGTTGATGTCAGAGAGTGTTTTGCCTATGTTGTCTTCAAGGAGTTTGATGGTGTCCTGTCGTATATTTAAGTCTTTCAGCCATTTGGAGTTTATTTTTGTGCATGGTGTGAGGGTGTGTTCTAATTTCATTGCTTTGCATGCAGCTGTCCAGGTTTCCTAGCAATGCTTGCTGAATAGACTTTCTTTTTCCCATTTTATATTCTTGCCTCCCTTGTCAAAGATTAACTGACCATAGGTGTCAGGGTTTATTCCGGATTCTCTATTCTGTTCCATTGGTCTGTCTGTTTTGATACCAGTACCACACTGTTTTGATGACTGTGGCTTTGTAGTATTTCTTGAAGTCTGGGAGAGTTATGCCTCCTGCTTGGTTTTTGTTTCTCAGGATTGCTTTGGCAATTCTGGGTCTTTTGTGGTTCCACATAAATGTTTGGATTGTTTGTTCTAGTTCTGTGAAAAATATCATGGGTAATTTGATAGGGATTGCATTGAATTTGTAGATTGCCTTGGGTAGTACGGCCATTTTTACAATATTGATTTTCCCAATCCAGGAACATGGAATATCTTTCCATTTCTTTACATCTTCTTTGATTTCTTTGATTAAAGTTTTATAGTTCTCAGCATATAGGTCCTTTACCTCTTTGGTCAGGTGTATTCCGAGGTATTTGATTTTGTGAGGTGCAATTTTAAAAGGTATCGTATTTTTGTATTCCTTTTCTAATATTTCCTTGCTGGTATACAGAAATGTGACTGACTTCGGAATGTTAATCTTCTAGCCTGCTACTTTGATGAATTGATTAATCAGTTCAAGTAGTTTTGGGGTTGAGTCCTTAGGGTTTTCTATGTATAGTGTCATGTAATCTGCAGACAGTGACATTTTTATCTCTTCTCTGCCTATATGGATGCCTTTTATTTCTTTTGTTTGTCTAATTGCTGTGGCTAGGACTTCCAAAACTATGTTGAAGTGCAGTGGTGAGAGTGGGCATCCCCATCTTGTTCCAGATTTGAGTGAGAAGGCTTTCAGTTTTTCCCCATTGAGTATTCTATTTGCTGTGGGTTTATCATAAATGGCTTTGATTATATTCAGGAATGTTCCCTCTATACCCACTTTGGCGAGGGTCTTGATCATGAATGGATGTTGGACTTTGTCAAATGCCTTTTCTGAGTCTACTGAGATGATCATATGATTTTTGACTTTTGTTAATGTGGTGTATGATGCTGATTGATTTGCGTATGTTGAACCATCCTTGTGAACCTGGGATGAACCCTACCTGGTCATGGTGTATAATTTTTTTGGTATGTTGTTGGATTCAGTTGGCTAAGATTTTGTTGAGAATTTTTGCATCTATATTCATCAATGATATTGGGTGATAGTTTTCTTTTTTGGTGGTATCTCTGTCTGGTTTTGGAATGAGGGTGATGGTGGCATCATAAAATGTCTTTGGGGGTATTCCTTCTTCTTCAACCTTTTGAAAGAGTTTAAGGAGGATGGGCACCAGTTCCTCTTTATATGTTTGATAAAATTCACCTGTGAAGCCATCTGGTCCTGGACTTTTATTTGTAGGGAGTGTTTTTATGACATCTTCAATTTCACTTCTAGTGATCAGTCTGTTCAGTTGGTCTGTTTCTTTTTGATTCAGTTTTGGCAGGGTGTAAGATTCTAGAAAATTGTCCATTTCTTCCAGATTGTCAAACTTGTTGCCATACAGTTGTTCATAGTATTCTCTTATGGTTTTGTGTATTTCTGCTCTATCCGTTGTGATTTCTCCTTTTTCATTTATAATTTTGGTTATTTGGGTTCTTTCTCTTCTCTTTTTAGTGAGTCTGGCCAGGGGTTTGTCAATTTTGTTTACCTTTTCAAAGAACCAGCTCTTGGTTTTATTAATTTTCTCTATTGTTTTTTGAGTCTCTATTTTATTGATTTCTTCTTTGATCTTTATAATTTCCTTCCTTCTGCTGACTTTAGGACTTTTTTGTTCTTTTTCTAATTCGTTTAGGTGGAGGGTTAAGTTGTCAATTTGGGATCTTTCTTCTTTTTTGAGAAAGGCCTGTATTGCTATAAATTTCCCTCTGAGCACTGCTTTCGCAGCATCCCATAGATTTTGAGAGTTGTGTCTTCATTATCATTTGTTTCAAGGTAGTTTTTAATTTCCTTCTTGATTTCCTCATTGACCCATTGGTTTTTTAGTAGCATGTTGTTTAGTCTCCATGTAGTAGGTTTTTTCTCTTTCCTTTCCCATGGTTGATTTCTAATTTCATGGCAATGTGGTCAGAGAAGATAATTGAGATAATTTCTATGCTCCTAAATTTGTTGAGGTTAGCTTTGTGTCCCAGTATTGGTCGATTCTTGAGAATGTTCCATGTGCATTTGAGAAGAATGTGTATTCTGATTTTTTTGGATGTAGTGTCCTGAAGATATCAATTAAGTCTAACTTTTCTATTGTTTTCTTTAGGATCTCTGTTGCTATATTGGTTTTCTGTCCACTGATGTGAGGGGGGTATTAAAGTCTCCTACTATGACTGTATTACTATCAGTTTCTCCCTTTATGTCTGTTAATATTTGTTGTATGTATCTGGGTGCTCCTGTATATGGGACATATATGTTGACGATAGTAACATCCTCTCCTTGGATGGATCCCTTAATCATTAAATACTGTCCTTTGTCTTTATGTCTTGTTTTAAAGTCTATTTTGTCTGATATAAGTGTTGCAACTCCTGCTTTTCTGTCATGTCTATTGGCGTGAAATTTTTTTCCCACCTTTTCACTTTCAATCTATATGTATCCTTTGTCCTAAGGTGAGTTTCTTGTAGGCAGCATATTGAAGGTTTTTGCCTTTTTATCCACTCAGCCACTCTGTGTCTTTTGATTGGGGCATTCAGTGCATTGACATTTAAGGTGGTAATTGACAGATGATTATTGTCATTTTGAACCTCGTGTTCAAGTTGATTCTATGGTTCTCCATTCTTCCTTTCTCTTTTTTTTTTTTTTTTTTTTTTTTTTTGGTTGGATGGTCTCCGGTTATTACCTGCTTGAGTGTTTTTTTTGTTTTTGTTTTTTTTTCATTTTTTCCAAATGCAAGTTTTGGTTTTGGCTTGTGGTTGCCCTGTTGTTTAAGTATGCTAACCCCCTCCTCTAATTGTGTGTTTTAGCCTGATGGTCCTGTAGGTTCAAACACTTCATTGCTATATTAAAATTAAGAAGAGAAACATACAGACAAACAAACAAAAAGGGTTATTTATTTCCTAACATCCCTTGCCCACATTTTATGATTTTGATGACTCTTTTTTTTCTTTTTAATTTTATTTTGTTTGAAGCATGTTCATGATTAAATCTGTATGCTGGCTTATTTGAGTGACTGCTCTCTGATTGCGTTTTCCTCAGTCCTAGTTCTTCGTCTTCTTCTTTTTTTTTTTTTTTCTTTTTTCTTCCCTTTCTTTCCTTCCTTTCTTTTTGGTTTAGAGAAGCCCTTTCAGTATTTCTTTTAGCCTCGGTTTTGTATTGCTGTATTTTTTTAGCTTTTGTTTGTTGGAAAAAACTTTTATTTCTCCTTCTATTTTAAATGATATTCTTGCTGGATAGAGTATTCTAGGTTGCATATTTTTTCCTTTTAGCACTTTAAATATTTCTTGCCATTCCCTCCTGGCCTGTAGTGCTTCTGTAGAGAAATCAGCTGATATTCCTATGGGGGTTCCCTTGTAGGTAACATTCTGTTTTTCTCTTGCTGCCTTTAGGATCCTCTCTTTATCACTAACTTTTGCCATTTTTATTATTATGTGTCTTGGTGTGGGTATATTTGGGTTCAATTTGTTTGGGGCCCTCTGTGCATCATTTATCTTGAACTCAGTATCCTTTAGATTTGGGAAGTTTCCAGCGATAATTTCTTCAAATATATTTTCCATCCCCTTATCTTTTTCTACTGCTTCTGGAATTCCTATTATGTGTAGATTGGTCTGCTTTATATTATCCCATAGGTCTTTTATATTGCTTTCCTGTTTTTTGATTTGGTTTTCTGTCTGCTGACCTGATTGGGTGATTTACATTATTCTATCTTCCATATCACTGATTCATTCTTCTGCATTATTCATTCTGGTTTTTACTGCCCTTAGTTTTGTTTGTATCTCTGCAAATGAATGTTCTAGTTTTTCTTGGCTCTTCCTTATATTTTCTAGTTCCTTTCTGAGGGTATCTGCATTACTGTTCATATCTTCTCTTAATTCCTACAGTATTTTCACTATTTCTCTTTTGAACTCCAGGTCTGTCAGACTTCAGAGATCTGTTTCATTGTTGACTGTTTTAGGTGAGCTCTCCTGTTGGTTTGACTGGGGGTGGTTTCTTAGCTTCTTCATCTTGCTTGTTGTTTTCTTTTTCCTGGTGGAGTTGTACTCTCCATGACCGGGCAGTATTTGCCTTGTCACTGCCATGGAATGTTTCCTGAGGGCTGGTGTTGTTGGTCAATCTTTTTTGAGGCAGTGTGGCTTTTCTGGAGTGTTGATGGGGCTAACAGGGTCTCTTTGAAGCAAAGGAGGACTTCCTGAGGGCAGATAGGACTGGGAGGTCTACATCACGATGGTAGCAGATTTCACTTGGTCAAGCAGAGCTTGCTCTGGTGTTTTTAAGCTGTGGGGTTCTTGCAGGAGGTTGGTGGTGTTGGGCAGCTGTTACTTAGGAGTGCAGCACGCCCTGGGTGCTGGAGGAGCTATCTGGGTCACTGAGAACCTAAGAGGCTCTTCCCCAGGGCAGCCCAACTCAGAAGGACTGTCCGAGAATTAGGCAGATCTTTTCACGACCCGGCCAGGCTTGTTGTAGCTTTTCTGGGCTGCAGGGGGTCCTGCAGAGAGCTGGCAGGCCTGTGCAGCTGTTCCGCAAGAGTGCAGCACCCCCGAGAGCTGGGGCGGCTAGCTGGGCTGCTGCGAAACAAGCAGGCTCTTCCCCAGGGCAGGCCAACTCGGAAAGACTGTCTGAGAATTAGGCAGATCTTTTCACGGCCAGCCAGGCTTGTTGTAGCTTTTCTGGGCTGCAGGGGGTCCTACCAGGAGCTGGCAGTCCTGTGCCATTGTTCTGCAGGAGTGTGGCTCCTTCCAAGAGCTGGAGCAGCTAGCTGGGCTGCTGCAAAGCCAGGAGGCTCCTCCCCAGGGCAGCTGGACTCCGAAAGACTGTCCGAGAATTAGGCAGGTCTTTTCACAGCCTGGCGAAGTTTGTTCTAGCTTTTCTGGGCTGCAGGCCTTTTCTCAGGGGCTGGTGGTGTTTGATGCTGCTCTGTGGGGGTGTAGTCCCTCCAAAGGGCAAGCAGGCCTGTGCAGGGACAGCCCCCAGGGTGGTAGGCTTCAGGCAATTGTTGAGGCCAGCCCTCCGAGGTGGCAGGCAGCCCCAGGTCTGGCGAGTGTGTAGGGGATGGCCAGGGTGGGGGGAGGGGATGCACTGGGAAGCACAGCTTTCTGATAGCTAGTGGCCGGTAAGCTTGCTGTGGCATGGGGAGTATTCTATGGGGACCCACTCCTTCTTCTCTCCCCTTCCCAACATGGGCGCAGACCAAGCTCTTCTCCCAGGTTCCCTCTGATGTGGATTTCCACTTCCCTGCCCTTAGAGTATTGTTCCCTCCCCCTGCGACAGCTTTACTTTCTAGTCTCCCAAGCAGTCTCTGCCCCGTCACACTTGACAGACCAGTTTCTAGACCTCCCAAGCAGTCTCCGCTCCACCCTGCCGCCCCACTGCCCCAGCCCTTTCCCTGGGACTAACCTCCGGAGCTGAAGTCTCGGTGCCCAGACCCCACCCAGGCATCTCAATTTTTGGTGACTGTGCCCTGTAGTTCAGATGATCCATTCAGTTCTCGATCTGCTTTTCAGAACTCCGACTTACTGCTACACTCTTTTCTGCATCTGGAGATTCCTCCGGTTCATTTGATCTTTCCCTCGAGTAGGTGACTTTCCAGGGTGCAGGATCCCTTTCTCCACCGCAGTTCCCTTTTGGGAGCGCCTGTCCAGCTCGGATTCACCTTCTCTCACTCTCCTCTTTTCTCTTGTTTTACCTAATAACGTCACGGAATTTTTGCCGTTATTGGAGTTTAGGTTCTTCTGCCAGCGATTGGTTGCTGTTCTGTGTGTCATTTATCCTGTAGATGTGGTTATTTTTTGTGTGTTTGTGGGAGAGGACGAGCGTGTCCCCCTACTCTTCGACATCTTGTCTCTCTCCCTTTTTTTTTATTTTTTATTTTTTATTGTTATTTCCCCCAACACACTTTTTTTTTTTCCCACTTTGCCACATGGGGACCCAGTTACACATACATGTACACATAATTTTTTCTCCCATTGTCATGCTCAGTTGTAAGTATCTAGACAAAGTTCTCAGTGCTACACAGCAGGATCTCATTGCTAATCCCTTCCAAAAAGCAATGGTTTGCATCCGTTAACCCCAAGCTCCCAATCCCTCCCTCTCCCTCCCCCAACCCAGGCAACCACAAGTCTATTCTCCAAGTCCATGATTTTCTTTTCTGTGGAAAGGTTCATTTGTGCTGTATATTAGATACCAGATATGAGTGATATCATACGGTATTTGTCTTTCCCTTTCTGACTTACTTCACTCAGTGTGAGAGTCTCTAGTTCCATCCATATTGCTGCAAATGGCATTGTTTCATTCTTTCAGCCATAAAAAAGAACATCCCTCTTTCTAAGAGCTCCTTGTTTTTGTTTTGTTCTATTTATTTATTTATTTTTTGTCATACCTGTGGTATGCTGAAGTCTGGGGCCAGAGATCAAACACGTGTCACAGCTTTGACAACATGAGTTCCTTTACCTACTGTGCCACCAGGGAACTCTTCTAAAAGCTCCTCGTGTTCTGTTTCTGCAATTCCACTCTAGCTACACTCTTGAAAATCACAACCAGACCTTCATGAAGTCCTGTGGTCTTCTGAGCCCACATCTCCCTTGACTTCTCTGAAGCATGTGGCATTGTAAATCATCTTCTGAAAGCTCTTCCTGTGTTCCTTTTCTATAACTCTTCCTATTTTTCTCCACTTGATCTCTCATTTTTTTAATGCTTTATTACTTCATTTCTGGTATAGGCTCTTAAAATTATCTTCAAGCCTCTCTTTTCTCTTTATTATCTTCCTCACTGAGGCCACCCACTCACTCTTCCACATTCACTTGTTTATCTACTCCCTCGTTTATTCAACATGTGTATATTGATTAACTACTAGACAGCAGGCACTCAGCTAGAAATTGGTGAGCAAAAAAGTGAATAAGACTCAGGCCCTGCCCTCAAAGAACTCAGGACCTTTTCAGAAAGAGCCCGCAGCAGAGACACCTGCAATAAGTACAGAAGAAAGTGCATAGATATAGCCATGAACAGCTTTGGAGTCATCTAAGAGATGGATGAGAGTAATGTAGACCAAGACAAGGGCAAACTCCCTGGATCCCTGGAAGAAATGACAATATCACTTTCTTTTTTTTTTTTTTTATCTGCACTAGCATATGTGGAAGTCCCTTGTCCAGGGATTGAACCCATACCTCAGCAGTGACCTCAGCCACAATGGTGACAACACAGGATCCTTAACCACTAGGCCACCAGGGAACTCCAATAATATCACCTTCATAAAGGATATCTTTTTCTGTCTCCATCTCTGCCAATGTGTAACTTAGACCCACCTCTCTTCCTCCTCCCTGGATATCCACCCCTCAATGCCTTTGAAAATATGTTTAATACCAAACTTTTCATTCTTATACCTACACTAATTTCCCATCTTTGTTTTCTAACACCTGGTGATAGCATCAGTGCTTGTTTATCCAAACCAGGTCCAAACCTCTGAGTCATAGTGGACTTGTCCCTCAGTCTCCTTCTTGACATCTGATTTTTAACCAAATTCTGTTGATTGATTTTTTGAAGAACAAGTGTAGTACCAGGTGGTAGTTGACAGCATGGGCTGGGTTCAAATTAGGTAAAAAAAAAGAACTGTGTGGCTGTAGCAGCCTTTTAAAATCATTTTACTGAAGTATAGTTGATTGACAAGGTTGTAATAATTTCTGCTGTACAACAAAGTGATTTAGTTGTACACATACACACATCCATTCTCCTTCAGATTCTTTTTCCCACATAGATTATCACAGAATATTGGGTAGCACGGATTTCTCTGTGCTATACAGCATACAGATGGCCAAAAACTCATGAAAAGATGTTCAACATCACTAATCATTAGAGAAATACAAATCAAAATTACTATGAGGTATCACCTTACATCAGCAGATATTTGTGTGTCTCTATTTCCTCCTCTTTAAAATGGGGGTAATGGCTCCTACATCACAGGGTTGTAAAAAATAAACAAGACTATTTCCTGCAACATATCAGGCATTGATCACACATCATATATCTTTACTCATAATTTCTGTGTTGTCTATTTTTACTTTTTCATTCCCACTCTCTTAATCTCGGCTCTAATTTAAACCATTCACATCTGTACAGCCATTTTAATGATTGAACTGAACTCTGCATGAGCTCACAAAGTCACTTGATACTTTGTTCTCACTGTCTCTTCATACTTACTCTGTAGATTAATTCTAGCTTTACACCTTGATACATTTCAGTCAGGTTAAATAACTTTTCAGGTACAGTGATTCACAAGAACATTACATTCTGGTACTAATAACTCCAGTTCCAATGGAATAATTAAAATTCCAAGCTCTTATTTAATCTGGAGTGTCTCCCACCATGAGCTTGATAGTTCTTCAGATCTGTAACCCTACTGGGTGGGTGGGGTTGACGTTTGGTGGACTTCATTGTTGTGTGGTTGGCCAGGTCTTCCCTCAACCCAGAAGTTGCTATTGCTGCCCCTTCTAGGGTTAGGACCAAGAGAAGAAAGAATTAGGGGCTAGGACAGGATGATCTGTGTTTGGGTCCTCTGCATGAAAGTGGGCATTTTAACAGATGTTTTCTCTATGAGGGTTTTTCAGCTTTTCTGCAGTAAGTCTGATATAAGTGGCTGCCTTGGGACTCTCCTTCAGTTCTTGGACTTCAGGTAGCACCACTGCTTTGATGGGTCACTTTCTCCCTCCCATCTGGACCTCAGGTGCTCTCAAGTCCTCAGGCCAACATCCTCCCACAGGACCTACATCCTTTCTCCACATCACTACTCTGGGTTCTCTTCCAAAATATATCTGAATCAATCTCTTCTCTCTCCCTCCTTCTCTGTCTCTCTCTTTCTCTATTTCTCTGTATCTCTCTCTGTACCTCTCTCTGGTTCTTGCTCTATCTCTGTATTTATCTCTCTCACTCTCTGTTTCTCTCTTTCTCTCTCTCTCCCTGTACCTCTCTTTCTCTGTCTCTCTGTATCTCTCTCCATTTCCCTCCTCATCCCTCCCCTCTCTCTCAGAATTCTGCCATCTTATGTTGATAGCCACCACCTCTCATCCCTAGAGTTTGCAGATATGTGTAAAAACATTCCCTTGTATTCTTCAAACCCCAGATGATAAATATCAAGCTCTTCAAAATGTCCCCTTGAAACTCTTCATGCTGGGTTTAAGGTGAACAGAAGCATCTCAGAAGGAAGAAGACTTACTCCAGGGTTCCAACAGTGCCTCCTAAGGAATCTTCTGTGTTAGTTGCACTGCCCTCCTCACCTGTCCCTGGCCTGTTTCATCCATTACTGGGAGAGGCGATGAGCCT
The DNA here is from genome assembly GCF_054392235.1 of Sus scrofa. Taxonomy (NCBI): domain Eukaryota; kingdom Metazoa; phylum Chordata; class Mammalia; order Artiodactyla; family Suidae; genus Sus; species Sus scrofa. Next base: position 32,388,251 of record NC_139393.1, read on the forward strand.
CCCAGGGCAGCTTGGGGAGCTTCCTTGGCAAGGGCTCTAAACAAGTCATACAGACACTTGATATCATTGTTCTCAGTCTTAGGACCTTATGCCAAAAGTGAAACAAAAAGAGCTCCATTTTAACACCCTGGTACCCTTCATTAGTCTATTCTCCATGAAACTCTTCTCTGTCCCCAATTCTGTTCCCCATTAACCAGGTGTATCTACCTAAAGCACTGCTTCAAAAAGCCCCCATTCTGGCTTAAAATCTCCTGCCAAGTCCCACTGCCCACTGAGGACTTCTGTGATTCCTATTTGGGCTACAGACTTCATGCTTGGCTCATCTGTAATGCTTAAAAATAGGATCCTTCCCCAAGTGGCTCTTGAATCATTATGACTACATTTTAATAACTAAAAGAGAACAATCTACTAATAATTAATTAGAGTAAATGAAAGGGACTCTCCCTTCATAGATGTAAGCAAACTGCTCATATTTAGGGAAGACGTACTAAAGTACTTCAAACTGTAAGAGTGGCAATAAAAAAAGGTGGAAATATTTTCGTCAAACTGTGACCAGACATGATTAAGAACATCTCTGCAGATGAGACACACAAGTAATGAACAGCACTCAGCCCTGAATAAATTAATAGACATGTATGTATTCTTAGTCATTAGAAGAAAAGATCTATTGTAGCTTATCTGTAGATTAGAAAACTGGAATAATAAATAATTTAAACTAACTGCTTTCTTAATTTAAAAAACACTATCATCTTTTTCAATACCAAAAAAAGTTTTTAGACACTAATTATATTATACTTACTGAAAAGCACCATGAAAATAATTGCTGGTTTTTTTTGTTTGTTTGTTTGTTTGTTTTTTTTGTTGTTGTTTTGGTTTTTAGTGTCATATCTGAGGCATATAGAAATTTCCAGGCTAGGAGTCTGGAAATGGAGCTGCAGCTGCTAGCCGATGCCACAGCCACAGCAATGACAGATCTGAGCTGTGTCTATGTCCTACACCACAACTTACAGCAATGCAGGATACTTAACCCACTGAGCAAGGCCAGGGATTGGACCTGCATCGTCATGGATAATAGTTCAATTTGTTACTGCTGAGCCACAATGTGAAGTCCCAAATGACACATTTTGAATATTGTCCACACAGAGAATATTTTAGAAATAAAAAATAATATATTACAGTATTCAGGAAAACCAAAGAATTGAGAAACATTTTGATCAATGGGTAGATTTCAAATTAGACAAAAAGGTAAGCATTTTTCAAGCCTCTGTAATTCAGTCTGTAGCTTTTTAAATTATCTAATTGGAGAACACTAGAAAAGGGGGAAATTCAGGGAAAATAGAAAACAAAAAGTATCCTAAGTGCTTGGTACTAATAAAACCTAAAAATGCAAAATCTGAAGTTAGCTAGAAACAGATGAATTGTGATTCTTATTTTTGATGAGTCATAATGTTCAAGAGGAAGGGTGTCTGAATATAGAATGAGGTTGTTCTAATTTCTTGATATTGTCCTAGAGGTCTTTTAATATATTACTTATATCTTTTCTTCCACTTGAAGAAAGAAATGATCTGACCTCTAAGAGGCACATTTTCAATAAATTCCATAAAACAGCAGGAGAGAATGCAGATTGAAAATGCAGTTCCAGCATCTTGCACTTTAAAAAGCTTTTAAAGCCTGTCTCATGCATTTATCTTTTAACAAAGATGAATGCACAAGACACCTCGTATTCTACCCTACTTGGTAAGGCAGTGATAATGTTAAATCAATGACACAATGATCAAAAATGAGAACAGGATCAATATTCTGATCAATTGAATTGCTTTAGATATTAAAAAGTAATTATTTCAGTACAAGTCTGCATTGGCAAAAGTAAGAGTATGTCTGCCTTGTCTAATAATTTCCACTTTAAATATTGACAAACTCAGCTCACAAATAAAATAACAAATTTTGAACAATTATATTGAGCACAGAGTTAGCTGAAAATGTGCCTGGTACAGATAAAAATACAATTATATTCTTTCACACATAACTCTGAAAGGAGAGGTTCACCCCCCCACAATTGAATTTAATGATGAATTTCTAATGTATTATTACATTTTAAAATAAAAAGCATGTGTTTGAGTAGAAAAAAGAAAGTAGACTGAGGTCATACCCTCAGTGCCAGACATAAATCAGAGCTGCTAGGAGACCATCACAATGCATCGATTTATAGCTGCAGGTGAGGGTCATAGTAGGTAGAATTAGAATTGGTCCCTGACCTTCAGGAACTTCCATTCTGGTTAGAAAGCCAAACCTAAACATATGAAACAGAATGAGAAGACTTATGAGGCTTATGAGAAAAATAATGTAATGAAAGCTAACAATTATTGGCAGCTTCCAATGAGCAGATACAGTTGTAAGCACTTTGTATGTTGCAGTGAGTTTTTGGTGTGCTGCCCAGAACTGCATCAGTGGCTTGGTGCACCCAGTACCTAGCTGCCATATGTATGGGCTGGAAGCTGCTCAAAGCTCACTATGCTCCAAAAAAAGTGCCCTCTTTAGAAACAAAGCCAATTTGCCTTGGAGTTTATACACTGACCTCACTGGAGCAAGCTGCAGCCAATGACTGACTGACACAGAAAGGCCATCCTTTGCCCAAAACAGGGCCAACTCTGTGGTGTAATTTGTAGTTTGTGTCTCCCAGTGGAATGAGTCTGGTACTAGTTTCCTGCTGAAATCACATCTTTGTTTACTTTTCTCCTTCCTCCTCCCCAATTCCTTCTTCCTTTGAGATCTCTCTCTCACTCTATTTCTCAATAAATCATTTGCACAGTACACTTTACTTTAAGCTCTGCTCAGACCTAAGACATGTAAGGTCTAAGCTTCATTACATATTCATAGCAAACTTACAGAAAATTACTACTAGTGTACTCATTTCACTGATGAGAAAACTGAGGCACAGAGAGGTTAAGACCATGGACAAGGAAGCCCAGCTCATGTTAACCTTGGTTTTGATACCAGGCACTGCCAGCTGGAGAGGTCATGCTCTAAACCTCTACATTCCATGCTGTTTGCCAAATGAAGGCATCACTATGGCTGGTAGAACAATGCAGGATTTAAGATAAGGAGACTGATTTTAATGCAAGTGCTTTAACTTCCTTGACTTGTGATTTTGAGTTAGTCACTTGATTTTACAATACGTATTTGTACAATAGGATCAGTAATATGGAGCTATTGGGAGGATGAAATGAGGTCAAACAGGTGAAGTACCTGGCCTAGAGCAGACCTTCAACAGGGTTAATAAAATTTTGAATTTGAGAATACTGACATTGCTTTGAAAGCATGCAGCACTTTATAACTTACAAAAATGTTTTATTTAATATTTCTTTAGTTGTCACCATAGGGTTGTGATAAAAATATTATTGGGTATATTTTATTGATTATAAAAAATATTGAGGTTTGGGAAATCCTCAAGGTTAGTTAATAGAACTAGGACTCAGATTAAAGATATCTGAATACAATTCCAGTATTTTTATCTTTATACCACAGCTATTTAATAAAGTATAATTTGAGGATACTTTAGTGATTACCAGCAAATCTTACTTTATTCCTCTCCGGCCTTCTGAAGGAAATACCAACATTTTGAAGATGGTGAGTGCCATTATTTTCACAGGAATTAAAAAAGGGAAGAAAATATGTGAGGTCAGGGAGAGAGAATCAGGAGACAATTTATGAAGGACAGAGCATTTGAACTCAATTTTTGTTTCTTCCACAAGCAAATGTTTGTTGAGTACCTATTGTATGTCAAGTGCTTTTCTTTGGAAAGACAAAGATAGATGGTGGTACAGAAACAACACAAGCAGAAGCAAAGTCATAAAGGAAAGAACATCTTTGAGAAATAGAAGCAATATGTCTCAGGAATCTGAGGAAGAATCACAGAACATAAAGCTGGAAAGTTCATTTGGGGTAGATAACTGGGGACAGTGAAAGTCCAGGTTAGGATTTGGAGGCTGGCAGAGAGCTGTTGTAACCCATTGAGAGCTATTGAACACTGTGGGTAATTGTAACATAATTTGAGCTATACTTTAGGATCTATATCAGTGAGCAGATGGATTTGAGAAAATAGAAGATGGAAAGGAGGAGACATATTGAAATTCTAGCAAGGGATTAAAGGAAGGAGATGCGAAATTTTCAAAGGTCAAAGTAACAGGATTTGTTGATTGACCAGCTGCAAGGGGATGAGAAGGAGCAGGAAGTCCAAAATAACTTTGCAAGCATTTCATTCTCATAACATATTGATTAAGAAACAGTCTAATCCAAGAACTTGCCTTCTTTCAAATCCTAGCACCTCCAGTTTATTGCTAATTAAATGAACCTGTGTAGGTTCCTTTTCCTGCTTCTGTGACTGCATGTTTTATGGGGTGAGTAATTGTGCCTACCGCCTCAGATTGTTGTAAACAGTAAATGAATCCTAAGAGATGCACCAGCTGCAAAGGGGTGCTCAGAAAACACTCCATTATTGTGACACACTTTGACACAAAGAAAAACACAGGAAGACATGATTTACAAGAGGATGCAAATATGGCATGAGAGGCTGATACTGTCAGAACAGTTTGGTTTGGTTTGCATCTTTGCCCTTTAGTTTTGAAATTTCTTCCTTCTCAACCCTTTATTTGATTTTTATGATTTCCCCAGAAGGAATAAATCAGTCTTTTTAAATCTCCAAATTAAAATGCCATATAAGTAAATCACTGTCAATAAGATCAATTAAGTCATCCATTAATGTGCTAGTCCAACAGACACATATACCCACAACCGCAGAAACTCACATGTTAAGCTTTTCGTCACATACAGCCTCATTTCCTCAAGGCGAAAAGCACTGTGAGTTAACTAAGGTGGCTGCAAGTTGGAAAAATGGAAAGTATGACATTTTAATGTTATTAACAAAAAAGTTGGAGTAATTGATACAATCCAAGGGAATCAGGAATATCTGAACAATATACTATGTAAAGTTATTTACATTTTTATTACATTTTTTTTTCTGACCAGCAATTGTTCTTTCCTAGTCATATAATGCGATTAGTAGGTCATTAGTCTTCTGCACTGTACTGATTTTCATTATCTGTAGCTGATTCTCAGTAACACCTTAAGACGCCTGGCCATCTTTTCTGAAACTCTTGATTAGATAGCATAGGATGAGTCTCTCCCCACTCATCCCCATTTATAAATTCTATGAGCTGACCTATTGCTGATCCTTCCTTTTATTGATAGACTTTCATTTTTAGGGCAGTTTTAGGTTGATAGCAAAATTCAGCAGCAGCAGAACAGAGATTTCCTATATACCCTCTGCCCTCACACGTGCATATTCTCCCCTATTATCTACACAGCCTCCCCAGCAGTACACTTGTAACAACTGATGAACTTACACTGATACATGTTTATCCCCCGAAGTTCATAGGATACATTAGAATTCACTCTTGATGCTGTACATTTTATGGTTTGGGCAGATTAATAATGACATGTATCTGCTATTATAGTATCGTACAGAGTAGTTTCATTACTCTAAAAATCCTCTCTGTTCCTGATCCTTCATTTTTTCTGTTTTCATTTTAATCAGACAGATGTCTCAGGCAAAGTCCTCAACCCATAGAAATAACATTTTACAAATAATATACTTAAGATAAGGATAAAGAGTGATCAAATAAAACATGTATCCTATTTTTTTGAGCAGTGTACATGATAAGCAATATATATTCTGCATATTTTCTCTTATTTAATATAAGTGTGTTTAGTTAGTCTTGTTCGTTTTTATTGAGGTATACTTGATTTACAATGTTGTATTACTTCTAAGTATACAAAAAAGTGCTTCAGTTATATATATTCTTTTCAATTTTATTTCCCTTATAGGTTAATACAAATATTGAGTATAGTTTCCTGTGCTATACAGTAGGTCCTGGTTTGTTATGTAGTTTATGCATAATAATATGAATATGTTAATCCTAAAATCCTCATATATCTCTCCTTCTTTCCCCTTCAGTAACCATAAATTTGTTTTCTATGTCTGTAGATCTATTTCTGTTTTGTAAATATGTTCATTTGCACCATTTTTTTTTAGATTCCACATATAAGCAATATCATATTTGTCTTTCTCTAACTTCACTTAGTATGATAATCTATATGTCCATCCATGTTGCTGCAAATGGCATTATTTTATTCTTTGTTATGGCTGAGTAATATTCCATTATATCCATATATACCACATCTTCTTGATTTATTCCTCTGTCAATGGACATTTATGTTGCTTCCATGTCTTGGCTATTGTAAATAATACTGCAGTGAACATGGGGATAGGGGTGCATATATCTTTTAGAATTATGGTTTTCTCCCCATATATGCCCAGGAATTGGATTGCAGGATCACATGGTGACTTTATTTAGTGAGCCTCATGTATGTACTTTTATAACAAAATATTTTCAATATGGTAGGAGAATTTTGCTTAGGCAGCAAACCCCTGAGGCTTCATGTTTTCTACAAAATGCCAAGGAAAATTTCAAGGAAATATTCAGTACTAATTAAAAAGGGAAACTGTTAGAAGGAAGATTGATTACTCAAGGGAGATAAAGGAAAAGACAATACAAACCTATAATACATAATATTGTAAAATCTTATCTGATACTTACCATAGTGGTGATAGTCACTTTCACTCCCAATGCTGTGACAAGCAAAAATGTCTCCAGACATCACCAAATGTTCCCTAAAAGGTAGAATTGCCCTTGGTTTAGGACCACAGAAGATAAATAATATTAACTTGTCCAAAATCCCTCCTAGTTTGACATGGCATCACTTAAATAATTATACTCTTTTAATTCCTCCACATCCTCTTTCTTTAATATTCTAGAAAAGAGATGCTAAGGACACTATAGATAAGCAACGTCCTAAAATGGCAATTCTTTATTTATTTATTTATTTTTCCTTTTTATAGCCTGCAGCATATGTAAGTTCCCAGGCCAGGGGTAAAATTGACGTTACAGTTGCCAGCCTATTCCACAGCTACAGCAACACCAGATCTGAGCTGCATCTGCAACCTACACCATGGCCTGTGGTAATGCTGGATTCTTAACCAACTGAATGAGGCCAGGGGTTGAACCTGCATCGTCAAGGAGACTATGTTGGGTTCTGAACCCACGGAGCCACATTGGGAACTCTGAAATTCTTAAATCTAGTCCAAAGATAGCATTCCTGAAGATGAACTTCCTGAAATAGTATTGCAAAAATGTAAATATCCTATACACATGAATCTGGGATAAAATCCATTGCTTTTATCAATCTTTCAAAGGGTTCAAAAAAGGTTGACTCACAAATGGATTGATGATTAGCACAGAGGAGTTTCTTGGCTGGGTATGATTACTGTGGGCAGTTATGTGCAGTCTTTGCTTTTGAGGAAAAATGCTTCAAGAAGTTCAGAGGGAAAAGAGAATACACATATTGTGAACTTACAACCTGGGTGGCCTCATAGGAAGGAGAAGACAGACTCTAGAAACAGGAGCAATGTTAGCTTTTGAAATAGTACAAAAGCAGCTTTTCAAGAACTTCCCCTCAAATATCGAGTACCACAGAAAATCTTCTTTAAGAGTTCCCTGGTGGCTCAGCAGGTCAAGGCTCCAGCTTTGTCACTGCTATGGCTCTGGTTACTGCTGCTGTGGAGATTTATTCCTAGCCCAGACACTTCCACATGCCAAGGGCTCAGCCAAAAAAAAAAAAAAAAAAAAAGAGAAAGAAAAGCTTCTTTCTTTAATGACTCTCAATTTCCAATTAAAAGGAAAAATTGGGAGGTCAATGCAAGACTTTCTCCTCCCAAAAAGACTTTCACCCTCATTAGAAAACACAAGAATATTTGATTCCATAAAATAAGAACAAATCTAATTTGGAATGAATTTGCCAGGAAAAAGTCATACTTTCCTGCCTAATGCACATGCTTTTTTTTCTGGCCTGATTGTTACATATTTAAGGATTTAAGATAATTGATCACAAGCTTTAGATAGCCTTGAAAAATATTATGAATAATTCATCTTAAAATAAAACCTTCCTTTGAAGAATCCATCATTCTTCCTTTTATAAATCTGTCTTTGGGAAAAATACACTTTCCTTTAGAAGAAACTATGGAAAGAAATGATCACAATTAGAGAGTGAGGGAGAAGATTAGAAATAGGACAGGACGATGAAGAGAAAAGCTAGTGATCGATCGTGGAAAATAAGACCAATCTCATAGAGCACCTGTGAATTAGCTGTCCAGTTGCAACAAATGACACATTGATAGGGTTACTTTACAAAGAAATGAAAGGTACTTCCAAAATATACTTTATATGAGAATGCAAAAATAAATAAAATTGATTTATACATGAAATTAAGTACATTCACTAATACATTATTACAAAGTGCCAATTCGAAAAGCCAAGTGGAATAGCAGAAACTTTCACGTCCTTTTTCAGGAATTAATCCAGTTATCTGGCATGTACCTTTGCTACACACTGCATTGCCTTAAACGATGTAACAGCCTGTTCCCTGCACCATCTCCCTCAATGAGACTTGCAAAAAAATCCCCATAATATCACTGAAGGTCATTGTCAAGTAGCAGAGATTCTAACTTTTTTAGATCTGTAAGCCAAGATACCTCAGGAATATTAACCAACTCAGCCCTTCAACAACAATTATCCTTATTAAATAAAATCTGTATCAGCTGAATCTTTAGCACAAAAGAAATTAGAATGGCTATGGCAAATCTGCAGTGTAAATCCATAGCAGTAACTGATTTTTGCAAGAGAATATTAATCAAGAAAAGTTTTAACTTTATCAACTCCACTAATGAAAAGACATTTTCTGTTACATATCACACAAAGCCTGATGGGGTGAAGGAGTGCAAGCCTTAAGCCTCTAGATTTTAGCTGATGTATTACTTCTTCAAATTCACAATGCTTTTGAAGTGCCTCAGATCTTAAATCAAGGAACTTGCACTACAAAGAAGAGAGCTGCAGTGAAATTAACTTTTTCCTATCCTTGTAGATGGTATTACTTTTCTTGTCTTAGTACCTTAACATGAAAGATGTGTGGTACTGAGGGAGACATACATTTTATAAAAAGACCTAAATGGCTAATTTAGCAAGCAAACAAATTGTGGCTCAAAGCTTCTGCTCCTTTAACCCATCATCAGCAATTCTAATCAAGGTAGTCTGTTCCTAAGATACATTGCAGTTACAACTTTTTTCTTGCAGTTGCGTTATTTTCTTTTGTGTTGACGTCTGAAAGACAGCCAAACATGTTTATTGTCAAAATTCAGTTTCAAAACAAATCAAATTTCAGATAACACATCCTCTCTTCTTCTACTATTTCTCTCTCTTTTTTTATTAAGGTACAGTTAATTTACAATATTGTATTAGTTTCTGGTGTACGGCAAAGTGATTCAAATATATGTACATTATTTTTCATACTTGTTTCCATTATGATTGACTACAAGATATTGAATATAGTTCCCTGTGCCATTCAGCAGGACATTGTTGTTTATCTATTTTATATATAGGAGATTGTATCTGCTATATCTGCTAATCTCAAACTCCTAAATTATCTTTTCCCTGTCCCTTTCCCCTTTGTTAACTGTAAGTTTGTTTTCTACATCTTTTGAGTCTGGCATGTTTCTCTTGTTAGTATCACCAGGCCTTCATCTGTGAAATGGGAAATCTAAAACTATCATAGGCTTAGTGTGTTTATAAATAAGACAGTGTATATAATATATAAATCAGTCAGTAGGCAGTGCCTGACATATAGCAAGTGCACAATGCACTTTAGTTTTCAATTATTGTTTTCTTGTTGTGCAGAATTTTTGAGGGGAAAAATGATTATGTTCATAATTTCCCACTGCAATCACAGTTTTTATTTACATGTTTTGAAAAATAAGCTAATCAGTGGGAAAAAGAAATAAGTTTTATCTACATGTGTTTACTGAGATAATGTTTTGTCTGTGCTAAAGTTCATAGAAGGATAATTCATGAAGTGTTAAGGTTCTTCCTGTTGCTTCTAACGCCCTGGAGAGTACAACAGGTGAGATGTTAAGGACTACTCCTCTCTGCTAGGACCAAACTCTCTCAATGCATCTTTATTTCCATTATTCCCAACCACAGGTTAGGAGAGGATTTGGAAAGTCGTTGGTAAATGCAAGTTCTGCTATTTGAAGGAGCCCTCTGGAAAGCTTCCAGGAGTGAGATCAGATTGTCATAGTACTGCAAGTAATGAAGTAAATGGATGAAAATGAAAAGGTGGTCAGCCAGGGGATTCAAAAACAGAGGGAAATAGCAGAGTACATGGGGGAGCCCAGGATACAAGTGTTCAACACATATTTAACTGACACTTTCAAATGTGCCAACTACCGTTCCAGGCACAAGATATCTATTAGTTAAGAAGGGGTGGTCAGATGTAAGCAACGCTTACCTTGAGAAACTCCAAACTAATTGTCATGTAAAAAAAAAAATGCATGTATTTGTAATTAAGTGTTAAAGTACAATGGGCAGATAACAAAGGGTCCTTGTCAAATATACTTAAGAGGTGTGAAATATACAAAGAAGCAAGTCACATTTCCTGGGAAAGTGGAAAAGAATGAAATTTGGGCAAAATGTCAAAGGTTAGCTATTGCTTTGTTTAGTAAACAAAGAAGGAAGGAAGATTTGGGTGAGAAGGTGTGAGATGGGGGTGATGTTTCTGGACATGGGGTATGTAAGAGAGACTGAAAATCAAGTTAGAAAGCTGGGGTTGGGGGGGTGGCAATTCTTGAGGCCTTCTAGCTCATGCCAAGGTATCAGACCTTCATCTGGTGAGCAATAAATGAGGAATGACTGTAGATCTTTTAGCAAAGAAGTGACATGTAGTAACTTGATTTAGGAAAGAATTAGGCAGCTATGGGGAGCAGTGAAAAGGATATCACTTGAGACAAGAGACCACCTAGAATCTGATCAAAGTTGTCCAACAGAGGAAGATGCTGGCCTGAGGAAAACTGAGAAGACACAACCGGGAGCTACATAGGATGGAGAAAAAGAAGAAAAAGTGGGTTCAGTGGAGATTCAGAGTTTGGCCCAAACTATCAATGAGAGCAAAGCAAGATCAGCCAGTTGAGCATATTGACATTTGAATGACACACATTGAAAATGATTCACCAAGGCTTTTCCCAAATCTGAATAACTTCTCTTTTATGAATAGCTTAAAAGCCCAAACCAGAACTATATCCAGTCTCCTAGGGTGGACCATTATGGAAAAGAATATAAAAAAGAATATATATATTGGAATTCTCATTGTGGCTCAGTGGCTTAGTGAGTTAAGAGCCCAGTATAGTGTTCATGAGGATGTAGTTTTGATCCCTGGCCTCACACATTGGGTTAAGGATCTGGCATTGCCTCAACCTGCAGTGTAGTTCACAGATGCATCTCGAATTCTGCATTTCTGTGGCTGTGACATAGGACAGCAACTGCAGCTCCAGTTCAACCCTTAGCCTGGAGAATATCCATATGCCGCAGATGTGGACATAAAAAGAAAAAAATAAAAGAATGCATACGTGTGTATAACTGAGTCACTTTGCTCTACAGCAGAAACTGTCACAACATTGTAAATGAACTATACATTAAAAAAATATTTAAAAATCAGGACTTCCCATTATGGCTTCAGAAGTAACAAACCCAACTAATACCCAAGAGGATGCTGGTTTGATCCGTGGCCTCTTTCAGTTGGTTAAGGATCCAGCATTGCTGTCAACTGTGGTGTAGGTTGGCAGCTATAGCTCTGATTCAAATCAGGTCTGGGAATTTCCCTGTGCTGTGGGTATGGTCCTAAAAAGACAAAAAAAAAAAAAAAAAAAAAATCAAAAATCGAAAAAGCACAGACTACCTACTCCATTTTGTTTTTGATTCTTTCTTAGCAAGTCCTAACCCCATGCTGTTAGGTAAAGCTAAGAGAGCTATTTATTTACGGGCACTTCCCATATCTCATCATGTGCCAAGTACTGCACAGATTTTTATAAATATTAATGACTGGGCCACAAGGTTCCTAGACATTTGATCAAACAGTGTTCTGGGTGTTTCTGGATGAAATTAACATATGATTTGGTAGATTGAGTAAAGCAGATTTCCCTCCTTAATATGGGTGGCCCTCCTCCAATCCACTGAAGACTGTAAGAGGGGACCTCTTCCTGCCTGATTGCTGGAGCTGGGACACTGGTCTTCTGCAGTCAGACTGGAACCAGCATCTCTGGTTCTCAGGCCTTTGAACTCAGATGAAACTACACCATTGGCTCTTCTACAGACCTTGAGACTTCTCAGGATCCATAATTATATGAGACAATTCCCTTTAATAAATCTCTTGGTTTTGTTTCTCTGGAGAACCATTAACTGATATAATTCATCTATTTACTCCACATAAAAGTACGCTAAGGAAAATCCAGTCATCCTGATTTTAAGATGAAGAAAGTGAAGCATGAGAAGGATTAAGTAACATGTCTGGGAACACACAAGGCTGGAGTCTAAATTCAAACACAGTCCCCCCCAGCCCAGACCTCCAGAGCCTCTGCTCTTAACCACTGCACAGAACTCAAGGATGGACATTCAAAAACAGGGCAGGGGTGGGAGGGTAGGGGGGCAAATGGAAGAATTAACTTTGGAAGACAAATCTCACAGTTATTTAAAGTTGTGACGAGAGCCACAAAAGTGTCTCTAGGGTGATGTAAGACCATGTAAGAGTTGGACCTTGCCTCTTCTGTGGTTCAGGGAATGCCTCTTGAGAACGTCCTGATTTAGCAAGAACTGAAATGTTCATAAGACACTAGGCAAAGGCAACAGCAGGAGTTCCCGTCGTGGCGCAGTGGTTAACGAATCCGACTAGGAACCATGAGGTTGCGGGTTCGATCCCTGCCCTTGCTCAGTGGGTTAACGATCCGGCGTTGCCGTGAGCTGTGGTGTAGGTTGCAGACGCGGCTCGGATCCTGCGTTGCTGTGGCTCTGGCGTAGGCCGGTGGCTACAGCTCCGATTCGACCCCTAGCCTGGGAATCTCCATGTGCCGCGGGAGCGGCCCAAGAAATAGCAACAACAACAACAACAAAAGACAAAAAGACAAAAGACAAAGGCAACAGCAGATCTGAAGTCTCCATCAGTGTGGCTGATGTGAGGCAGGAAAAGATGGGTTGTAAGAGAAGTCTAGATATGTAGCCAAGAGGCAGATGATTCTTGATAAGAAGTCTTGATTTCTTGCTAATATCAATGAGAGGTTATTAAGGGGACATTAGGGGCTATGGATTTTACTAGAACTATTGGCATTTGACAAAGCTCTCAGCTCCAGTGAGACCTGGGTCAAAGTAAGGTAAGTGGGAAAAAAAAAAAAAAAAAAAAAAGGACATATTAGGGGACACTGCTGTAGTTTCAGTGATTTTAAATACAATAAAAAGTGAAAGACTAGAGCAATAATCACATGCTTGAATGTCTTCCAATATCAAAATTCCATTAAAAATTCCTAAATGGTTACTCTACATTTCAATGTATCTCCCTAAAAAAAAGAAAGTTTGTGTGCTGGCACTAGCCCACAGAGCACACTTTGAGGAGATTAGAATGGCAGCAGTAGAAATGAGAGAAGTAGATGAATTTAAGACCTATTTACATAGTCTAATGGATAGCACTTGATGAATAATTGGACTGGAGGGTTTGTATTAAGACAAAAAGAGCAAGAATGACAATTGAACTTTCAGCATGAGTTGTTAAATGAATCATAGAATTTTCTACTTAAAGAGGAAATTGGTGTGGAGGAAGTACACATAGACCAGAAAATAGGGAAGGTTTTGAGAAAAGAGAATGTACTCAGGTCAGAGATGTTGATTTTTCAATGACTGAAGATTTTGAGTAGGTGGTAGGACCATGGCTTTGGAGCTTCAAATATTACATAACAAAAAACTTTAATAATAACAAATAATAAATATTAGTAGTAATAAACATATAAATAATAACACATTAATAAAAAAAACCTTGTTCGCATAAATGCCTAAGAAATTTAGACATTTAATTTTCACCATTGTATAGGTACCATTTTTAGTCCACTTAACAGATAAAAAAGTGAAACAGTGGTTTGAACTGCACAGGCCCACTTATAAAGGGACTTTCTTCAGTAGTAAGTATGGTAGAACTACACAATCCACAGTCAATTGAAATTGCAGACAGGCATAGATTTGATGACCAACTGTAAGTTATACTTGGGCTTTCAACTGCGTGGAAGGTCAGTGCCCCTCACCCCCATGTTGCTCAAGCGTCAACTGTAATTTATTCAGAGTCTCACAGCTGAAAAGTGAAGGCCTTGGAGGATAAAAAAAGCAATCGGATACCAGACCAAGGGAAGGAAGCCAGGCAGAGAAAGACAAATATCATATGATATCACTTACACGTGGCATCTAAAAAATAAATAAATGATACAAAGGAACATATATACAAAATGGAAATAGACCCACAGACATAGAAAACAAACTTACGGTTACCAAAGAGGAAAGGCAGGAGAGGGATAAATTTGGAGGTTGGAATTAACATACACACACTACTATCTCTTAAGTAGATAAACTATATGACCTCTTCTACAGCACAGGGAACTATACTCAATATTTTGTAATAACCTATAAGGGAAAAGAATCTGAAAAAGAATAGAAATATATGTACATATAACAGAATCACTGTGTTATACACCTGAAACAAATGCGACATTGTAAATCAACTAAATGTTAATAAAAGAAATATTTTTTAATTTATGTCAAAAATTAGTTAATCAAAAAAGAGGAATCTGAGCCCTACAACTATTTTATAGCCAGAATAAACATCCAGATAAAAAATATGCTTTTAAGGTATACAATTGTGTCCTGACAGAGGTTTGCTTTAGCTTATGGGCAAATTTCATGAGCTGTAAATTTTGTTGTTCGGCTATCGGGTTTCCAAAGGAACAAAGGCTGGTCAGGATCAGTAAGCCAGAGGCATTATACTTACAACTTACTACTCCTTTTCTTTTTCTTTTCCTTTTTTTTTTTTTTTTTTTTTTTTTTTTTTTTTTTTTTTTTCCTGCTTTCTTAGGGCTGCAACCACAGCATGTGGAGGTTTCCAGGCTAGGGGTTAAATCGGAGCTATAGCTGCCAGTCTACTACACAGCCACAGCAAAGTGGGATCCGAGCCACATCTGCTGCCTAAACCACAGCTCACAGCAACACCAGATCTTTAACCCATTGAGCAAGACCAGGGATCGACCCCAGATCGTCATGGATCCTAGTCGGGTGTGTTAACTGCTGAGTCACAGTGGGAACTCCTACTAGTCCTTTTCATGGAACAGGTGATCATAAACTTCAAAAATGAAATTCTGAAGAAAGGAAATCAGAGATTAAAGAAGAGATTTCCTCTTCATCACTTGGCTTCAGTTTCCTCTTCATGTACTATCTTGCAAACAGGTAAGTAACAATGCAGCATTGTTGATGAAAAGTATTATTAAAGCTAGATCGAACTTAACCTGGTCATTTCAATATACAACACTGGTCATTCCCTCTTTAATTGGTAAGAATTGGTGGCAATCATCAGTGGATACTGAGAGCGGTAGCAGATTAGGGTGTAGGCTCTCAGAATCAATGCTCAGGCAATAACAGATGGACCCGGGTAAGCAGAGAACCGATGTGAAAGGCCCCAGGTAGGCTATGAGTCCAAACCAAAGGGCAAAAGTATGCGACTTTGACTCTGGGTCTAGACCAACATGGGTATGTGTCCAGAAGATCAACCTGAAATCTGTCCAAGGGACAGGAGGCCAGATGGGTGCACGTAACCTGGAGCTGACATGAAGTCACGATGAGATATAACAATCCAACAACAATCCAAAAACAGCATCTGAAATATTCAAATGACAGACAGTCATCCTAAAGACAAAAACAAAAAGTAAGGATGGAGTATGTCAGGGAGTGATTTCTAATCACTTTAAAAAAGCGGTGGTTACCAACACAGGCTTTGTATCCTAAGAGACTGTGTTGACTACTATTTAACTTTGGACAATTTGAAGTTCCCTAAACTTCACTTTTTGCTTCTCACAGTTGGCCGACAACCAATAAAAGAAAGTATTTTGCAAAATATGTGGAACGTTTTAATAGCAAAGAAATGGGCTGATGAACATCTTGATGTTGATAATATTCAGACAGGGCGAGGCAGGCCTACTGTTTGTGAATATGATCACAGATAATATATAGATATTAAAATGTCTTTTTTTCTTCAGTCTCTTTATCTGGGATTTTATTTTTATCTTTGGTTAATAAAAAAAATTAAACATTTTTCTGACTACTCCATATCTTTTTTTAGTTTTTTTAAATTTTACTGAAATAGAGTTGATCTACAATGTTGTGATAATTTCTGCTACACAACAAAGTGATTTAGTTATACATGTATACACATCCTTCCTTTTTCAGATTCTTTTCCCATACAGGCCATCACAGAATACCGGGTAGAGTCCTCTGTGCTGTACAGCAGAAACCCACTGGCCATCCATTCCATATACCGCAGTGTGCATATGGCAATCCCACACCCCCAGTTCATCCCTTCCTACCTCCCACCTTTCCCCTTTGATAACCATAATAAGTTTGTTTTCAAAGTCTGTGAGTCTGTTTCTGTTCTACAAATAAATTCATTTGCATCCTTTTACCGATTCCACATATAAGTGATATCATATGATGTGTGCCTTTCACTGTATGACTAATTTCAGTTAGTAGGATTATCTCTAGTTCTATGTTGTTACAAGCAGAATTAAAAATTAAATTAATGTGAGAAAAAGAATATGTGTGTGTCTGCGTGTGTGTGTGTGAGACCGGGTCACTTTGCTGTGCAGTAGAAATTGACAGAACACTGTAAATTGACTATAAAGGAAAAAAGTAAAATCTTAGAAAAAATGATATTAAACTTTGGTAAATGAGAGTGCCTTTTTCAGATTGGTCCAGCTGTGCCTACAAAATCACTGAATCAAGCCTGACCAGAGCAGAGTATGCCAGAATTTTCCACCCTACCCTTGGATAAGGCACAGCATAATTGACATTGAACTAGCTCAGGTCTGGCAGCCCACATACTTTGGATAAGCCCTGTTCTCCATGTCTCTACCCTTACCCCAAAGCTGTAGTCTTCCCCTAAATCCTTCATGTTAGGCTAGAAAATATGCCTGGGGATATTCCCTATTTTCTGTTTGGTATTCCAGTTGACCCCAAGTTCTCAGCCCTCGTTTGTTCTGGATCACCATTAATCACATACCCACCATGACCGCAAGATAAGCTGGGGGTATGGCAAGAATTAGCTTCTATGGAAATAAAGTGTAGGACTGAAACAAAAAATATGAGAAAGCAAGGCAAGTTGTAGGCCAGGCTGAATTTTACAACTGACCCAGAGATCCAGTGTCACAGTACAGCTCCAGGGATGAAAGGTGGGGGAAATTATTTCAGAGCATTGAGGACACACAACAGGACTAGGAGCCAGCAGGGCTGGCTCAGCAAGCTGTCTGGGTATGAAAAAGAACCCTGAAAGGGGATGGAGAACCTCGACTGTTCATTGCTTTCAAAAATAATTTGGGGAAATTTTAGCCAATTTGTGGAAACAATCTGACACTTTTAAGGTAATTTAGGGTATGAGAGAGAGAAACTAATTGTGAATATTTCTTTACACTATACATGGAGCTTCAGATTTACTATCCTGTTAAATTCTATGTGGAGACAATAAAATGTCAGTAAAAACCCGGACATTTCTGAATACACTTTTGAAGTAATAAAACTGGATAAAGACAAGATCAAGGGTGATACCTGCTAGCTCCAAACTTCTTATACACACGCACACAAATACAATCACATATTTATACACACATTTACAGTAGTATCTGTCTCTCTCTCACATATACAGTTACACACGTATATACAGACACACACACACTTTCTAGATGTCTATGATGATTAAAATCAAGTGTGAGGTTATTAGATCGTGTCTCTGGCTTTCCTTCAACTGTCAGCTTCAGAGATAAATAAATTATCTTACTATAAATTCTATCAGAATAACCTGTTTTCCTAAGTTACTAGAATTGTGATTGAAAAAATTATGATAGACATAATACAGCACTGTTTAGCAAAGCAATTGACAAAGACTCTCTTTGAATGAAAATTAAAGAGGGATATAGTTATAAAAGTTCTGGGAAAGAAAAAAAGCAAATAAATTGGTAACTGGTTTACCACCATATTCAGAGGATAATCACAAAAGACATTATTTAGCTTCAAAATCTAACAGAACTAAACTAAAGTACAAGCAGTGATATCTATTAGTCTTATAGCTGTGGACAACGTACTTCATTTCTCAGAACCTTTATTTCCTTAGCTCTATAATTGATACAAAATAACAATAACTTTCTTTATATATGGTGGTTCCAAAGCTTAAACTAAAATTCATTAAAAGTTCTTAGCATAGTGATCTGTCTTTCTTGGCTCAATTAAAAAAAAATCTTTTGAGTTTTCTTCTCAAAGATAAAATTTACCACCTTGATGTCCTACTAATGGAGATGGTATAGATGAGTCAACTATCAGATGGGAGATTGTATAAAATAGCATTAAGATCCTTTAGCCTATGAGTCTGCAATCCTATCCTCAAATTATTAGACAGCTGGGGTTAGAGGGATCATTCAGTAGATGTCAGGAGTCATGTCACTAGAACTGAAGAGACTAGGAATGCCATACAACAGAACAGTTAGAAAATCAACTGCTGTTCAAATAGCAAATACCTCTACTCAAACCGGCTCAGTGAATAAGAAAATATAATTGTTTTAACCATAAAAGTACCTAAATAGTTTATATTAGGGTTAATCAAATCAGGGCTTTGGGGATATCCAGAAATTTTATTTCATCTTCCATCAGCAGTGTTGGTTTCATCCTAAAGTGAGTATTCCTCATGGTCCCAAAAAGGCTTCCAGCAACAACTGAAGAAGTATGTTTTTATAAAATTTTCCCTCTCAACTGTCCTTCCCTTACATACCACTGGCCATTTAAGGACACAAGCTGAAACTCACTTTTAGAAGGTTAACAGTCACCAGGGGATTTCCAGGCACTAACTAGCTTACACCAGTTAAGACGCATTCTTGGATTAGTAAATGGAATCAAACTTGCAGGAAGTACATGTCTATGAAAAATAGAGGTTAAGACCTGAAGTAAACAGATGTTTTTAGAAAGGAATACGAAATTAGTGACTTAGGGAGTTCTCACTGTGTCTTAGCAGAAAGGAGCCCAACTAGTATCCATGAGGACGCAGGTTAGATTTCCCTGGCCCTCCTCTCTGGGTTAAGGATTCAGCATTGCCATGAATTCTGGTATGGGTTGCAGAGGCAGCTCTGATCTGGTGTTGCCGTGGCTATGGTGTAGGCCAGCAGCTGTAGCTCCTATTTGACCCTAGCCTGGGAACTTCCATATGCCATAAGTGAGGCCCTTAAAAGCAAAAAAAAAAAAAAAAAGAAAGAAAGAAAGAAAGAAAGAAAAAAATAAATAAATTAGTGACTTATAGCTAGGCAACAGGGCTCATTGCAGGTAATAAATTCAGAAATAAGAGGTTGAGTAAGAGAGAATCGATGTGTATCCTAAGACTACGTAACCTATAGAGTAAGAACCAAGTAAAGAAAGAATTTGGTCCAGTTTAGAAGGATACAGGATATAGAAGCAGATGGACAGTATCAGATGTTTATACAACTTTTCAACCCTGAAGCTCTTCACATAGTAATAAAACGATTATGCAAAAAGGTAAGAGAAATAATGCAACTTAAATGTGACCAGTACACATTAGGCACTCATTATTTTTTCAGTACATATTGAATAATCAAAAGAGGAGACATTTTTTTTCTGAGTAGTCATTCTGTAACCATGTGCAGTGTCCTGTATACATTATTCCATCAATAGAAATTTTTGACTGACTGAATAAATAAATGCGTGAACCAATGTTTTAGTGAGAGAACTGTTATACAGAGGAAACACTACAAATCATACCTCATTCAAGTTTCACCTTTCTGTCAGATTGGTCTAGAGACATCGTGAAAGAAAAACTAGAACATGAACTTGGCTGTGGAGTAGCCAAGCAAAAGTTGTAGGAAGTATGATTCAGTTTGATAGAAACACAACTTTGAAACCCAGGTAGAAACTTAGAGAAATCTGTGGTTATTTGGGGATCTAGACCATAACTAGACTATAATATTTTATAATGCCCTCACAAAAGGGAGACTTTCAGATCAGTTTGTGTGATTGTTAAACCAAAGAACAAAAATAAATCCAGTCAGGAGTTCCCATCATGGTTCAGAGGTAAGGAACCCAACTAATATCACTAAGGACGTGGATTCGATCCCTGGCCTCACTCAGTGGGTTAAGGATCTGACATTGCTGTGAGCTATGGTGTAGGTCACTGATGTGGCTCGGATCTAGTGCTGCTGTGGCTGTGGTGTAGGCCAGTAGCTACAGCTCCAGTTCAACCCCTGGCCTGGGAGTTTCCATATGGCATGGGTGTGGCCCTAAAAAAAGACTATCCAGTCGAAAGAAAATTTCATTTAAATACAAAAGTATTTTTTTCTCTTACAAAAGTCCTTTCTCTCCTTGCAAAGTCAACAAAATTTTGTAGTGGGGGCTGAACAGTTCTCAGTAGCTGGCTCTTCCTTTTCTTGATTTGGACTTGAATCTGCCCTATAACACACTTGTTTTATCCAGTTTGGTAAAAAAGCAGACTGT
Source organism: Sus scrofa (assembly GCF_054392235.1). Lineage (NCBI taxonomy): Eukaryota > Metazoa > Chordata > Mammalia > Artiodactyla > Suidae > Sus > Sus scrofa. The sequence goes on from NC_139393.1 coordinate 32,409,028, forward strand.
CAAATGAAGGCTGGCTCTGTTCCACTGGCTCTTGGGCTCTCTTGCGTCTTCTTGCCAAATTCTGTCTGCTCTCTGTCAATGTCCACTGACAGTTGGATAAAGTGCTGGACCTGCCGAACCCAGCACGCTGTGAGACAGCTCCCAGAGCAGATCTGACAGATTTTCTTCCCCTTCAGTCATAAGGTTTGTACTACATTTTGTACAGAGGGACATAAATTAGCTAATATTTCCAAAGCATTTTGAAGATGAAAGTACCATAAACATAATCAGTTTTACTATTCATCTCTGTTACTGTAAGGATCAAGATAAGTACGGAAACACATTAAGCTTAACTCACAGAAGCATTAGGTTGCGGAGGTGGCCAGGATGTCTGATCAGGCCAAAACATCACATTTGCCTTCACATTTGACCACATTTGATAAAATGGGCAAATCAATATTCTGGAAAAAATAGGCTTTTATAACAGTCATAATTTATCTGAGCCATAGATAGAAATCTAACAAAGACTCTGCATATGTTGACAATGTTATGGATAGTCACTTGAGAATTTCACAACACAATCTCAATTCTAAATTCAAAATTGTTTTACTAGAATAGACACTGGCCTTTCTGTATATATCTTTTTTTTTCTTTTTCACAGATGAGACTTCTATGAACGTTCCCAAGGACAGGCCCAATTTCTAAGGATTTCTTAAGGAAGGCCCAAGTTAAAAATACCAATTCTTCTTGGCCACTCAAAGGAGTGAATCTAAATATCCAGGGATAAACCTAGAGCATTTGTATTTTTGACAGGAGTTCCAAATACTTCTGTTTTCTGGTTGGGGCTGGAAATGACCATTAGCTAATACCTACATTCCTAAAAGAGCTTATTCTTTCTCACAGCAGGTAATGCTTTCACTCTTAATCAAAATGTTGGTTACAGTTACCTTGTCACTAAGCTTTACGTTATATTGGTTCAGATTTACAAGAAATCCAAATTTGCAAAATTTTTGTAAAAAAATTGTCAAAATTTCTGTTTTTCACCTCTATTTAAGTTCTAACTTTTGTAAAAAGCTTTCTCTTCTTTGTGTCTTTGGTTCTTTCTCTACTTCTATCCTCACTAACCAAAAAATGTTTGCTAACAATAGATTAAGAAATTCCACCTATAGTCTTCAGCAAAATCCCGCTCTTTGATTGCTACCATAGCCCTCAGTCTTTCTCTGACAGTGCACTAACTTCTTGCTTTTAGCTATTTTAAATTCAGACAAAAGACTTCACTTAGGCCTTTGAAGATATTCTGTCTGTTCAGTTGAATTCTGTGTTTTCACCTCGTCTACTTTGACTGTTTCATCTCATTTTCCTTTAAAGCACTATCTGTCAACGTATCTTTGTTTTATTTATTTTCATGCACCTTTTTATCCTTTCCTTTTCAAATGTGCAACAGGAGGTGCCATCATCAGAGGAGCAGTCAGGATCATTGCTAGCACATGCCAGAACAGTACAATCAACCCCAATCAAAACTGGGCTCCTGTTGCATTATAGCGTCACCTCATTTCCTGAGGAATTTAGGTGTATTCTGATAGAAGTAACAGTGCATAAGATCTAGGATGAGAAAATTTCTTTATGTTTAAACTCTTGTTAACAGGGACCTCAATCAAGAAATTAACTCCCTGACTCTGTGAAGACAATGACTACAGCTTTTCCTATTTCATGGGATGGTTGTCAGGATTAGATAAAATCATGGATCTAAGTAACTGTTGCTCATTTAAGAGAGTCTATAAATGAAAAAGTCATGATTTCAATTCAGAGAACCACTGGAAATTGATTAATGCTCCCATTTATCTCTTGATGAAGTACCAGGTGCGAAAGTATAGTGAAGGGCAGCACCTCCATGGATAAGAAGGAAAACTGTGAGGACCAAGCTGAAGTCAACACAACAGGGCACAGAGTAGAAAGAAACAGCAACATCATCTGAGCCACTGCATCCAGCTTAGACTGATATTAGCCATCCCTCAGGACTTTTCAAATAAGGGAGCCATCACCTTCCCTGTTTCAATGTTAGATTTAGTTGGATATTTTGGAAAGTAATGTATGATTCCCTTACATCTCAAGGAATCATAACCTGTAAAACACACCTGGTAATTCTGAGTACAAAGGTACTACACTAAATTCTAGGATTTAGAAAGATGAATCCAAATAATTTGACTTGAGAGGAGGGTTGGTTTTGCCAAAAGCATTTTTAAAAATCTCCAATATGTTCAAACAACTCTTAATTTATACAGAGTGAATGTAAACCTCCCTGGGGATGATTATCCTTGGGAATCCTATAAAACTGGGGCCCTGGACATAATATCCTTTATGAGAGAAACATGGGTCTCAGATAAAGCTATTCTATTGTTGACCATTGCTAAACATCTACCCAATTTTTTACCCTGTGCTTTGTAGAGAAATTTTTGCCTTACCAGGAAAATATTTGAGAACAATGTAAAGCCTTTGTCAGCAGTATTGATCTACAGTTAGGCTTTGATTCTACAGACAGGAATCACGAAGGGCCAAACTATGTGATCTCAGCACAGATCTCAGGCTATGAAGGTTCCTTCAAAGTTTGAACCATAATACCACTGTGAGAATCAGAGCAAGTAGGAATAGGCTCTCAACATCAAATTCCAATCAAAAGCCTAGAAAGAGACTTGTGTCCTAGCCTTCCTTCTTTTTAATTTATTTCAAAATAATTTGATACAACTTTCAAATGATCTGAATGAATACCTTTCTGCCACAGGAAATGAGAAGACAAGCACCTACTTCTGTGCTGATGACATGGATTTCTCATTAGGTTTGAAGAGCTGCCTTAATAAGCCACTAGCCTGCTGGCTAAATACTGTCAGTTTAATATCTCCTGTGCCAAAACCAAAATTATTTTAGACAGACACTCCCAATGTGCAGATAAAAAATGTGAGTGAAATCCATCCAACAGGATTATTAATTTAGCTATCTGGACTAGTGGTAGGAGTAATACAACTTGTAGATAGCAATCAAGAAGCTCATAGACATTAATTTATGACATCTCTGTTGAAAAAATAGATTCCAAGTGCCAGATTCTGCACTTGGAAGAATCTGAGGCTGCTTAATGATGAAGATTCAGTTCCTACCAAACTTATATTCTAATGTGGAATGTGAGGATCATATACATTCTCTAGAGTCCAACTATGGAATAGAGACTAAGGGATGAAAAATTTCAACCACCTGAAAACTTGCTTTGATACAATGGGTAACAACATATTATATTCCTTTCATAATGTACAAGTTCAACAAGTATCCTTAGCAAACAGGAGTTTCATCCTTTATTTTAGTAATTTTCTTTGTATATGCTTCTTATTCCAAGGATCCTCAAATCTTTTTATGTTGTTTTAAGTATTTTGAAGAATAGATACCATATTTTTGTCTCTGCTTAGCAATCTCACCTGCATAATAAGATCCTTAACCTCTTGCACGGTTTACATTCCATTCAGTAATTTTATTACCTTAAGTACTAATGAGTATGTGTTGCTTTTTTAAGGGACAGACCCTCATCTCTTACATTTCTATTCCTACATGGTATTTGTTTCTTTTCCCTGGAAAGGGGCTAGTTATGCTGGAAATATACAGTATCAAGAGTTTCTTAGCAGCTGCTAGAACTCTCCTGTAACAAAAACAAAACAAAACAAACAAAAACATGAAAAACTAGTGGCAGTTAGATGTTTTCAATAAATAAGGTCCTTTTTTCCAAATTGATGAGAATGTCTCGGGGATGATACATTTTTATTTCAATAATCTCTCTGCTCTAAATAAAAGCCATTTTGGCAGCAAATTCTTTGACATGAAACAATCCATACCCTTGGATATTTTTTTTCTTCATTTCTAGGGTTATTTGCCTAAAGAAAGATTCTGTAATCCTTAATATTTTATCAGTTTTTACCACTACTTCCAAACTCTATGTTCCATCCTCTGGAATGCCCTTCTCCCAATTATTTTCCACCTAGGAAACTCCTATTCATCTTTCAGTACCCCACTCAATTTTTCCATTTCCTTTGAAGTTTGGCTCGGCTAGCCTCATGAAAATGTTTATCTCCTCTTTCTCAGTGATAACTTCCATCATGTCTTCATTGTAGCTTTTACTATGCATTAGTCATATATTAGTCTCCCCATCTAGAATATGAGTAAGTTCTACAAAGAAATTACTTTTTGTTCATTTTTCTCCTCTTTAGAACCCAACACTGAAGTATTTGGGACATAGCAGTCATTAAATGAAAACAGAGGAGAGATGGCTGAAGCAACAAATACATGAAATGGATGAGCAGATTAAAGCGATTAAGAAAAACTCACTTGCGTGAATGGTACAGATACATACCTAAAAGAAACATGGTTGGAGTTCCCGTCATGGCGCAACGGAAACAAATCCGACTAGGAACCATGAGGTTGTGGGTTCGATCCCTGGCCTCATTCAGTGGGTTAATGATCCCGTGTTGCCATGAGCTGTGGTGTAGGTTGCAGATACAGCTTGGATCTGGAGTTGCTGTGCCTGTAGTGTAGGCCGGCAGCAACAGCTCCAATTAGACCCCTAGCCTGGGAAACTCCATATGCCATGGGTTCAGTCTGGCCCTCAAAAATACAAACAAAAAAAAAAAAAAAAAAGAAAGAAAGAAAGAAAGAAACATGGTAAAAAGAATTTCTCTGATGTGAAACTAAAGTTTAGTGCCATAACATTATCCACTGTCACTTACAGTTGCAGACATTAAGTGCACATTGTCACCTGAGGCCATTCACCTAAGAAAATTGTGAAGGTAGTAAAATTTAACTTGTTTCATGTGTCAAATTTTTATTTTTTCTTAAAGAGAAGATCATTGACAAAATTCATTAATTCTTATTTCTTCAACACCAAAAAAACTGTTAGTTTATCTTTGAATTTCAGTCCTTATATATAATAGAAGTACACCAATATTTGTTGAGTGCATTATTAATTATTACACACTCTGTGATTCTCTCTCCTTCTGCTATCAAAACTGTGTTGCTGAATATCTGCTTTCAAATTACTAGATTTATAGATTAAGAAATTAGATGAGAAATATGATCAGAATTGTGCGTGAAAAAAAAATCACCAAATGCTAAATTATGTGCTCTTCAATATAACAAAGTTGGAGCTTTATGCAGAATTTTTCTTGAGTAATATGCTAGCAGTCCATATTACTTATATTTTAGTCATTGCTGCTTCTCTTTGTGATTATTGATATCAGTTAAATTTTGACTTCCATATTACAAAAGCATGACTGTTTAAAAATATCTATTGATACTGAGTACCTAAATGAGGAGAAGGTATTTTTTTTCATATAGAATCACTTGATTTTTACACAAAAGTGAAAATGATGGTTAGCACAATAATTAAACACGTTAACACCTTAAATCTAGATTTGGGGAAAAACTATTATTTGCCCTGAATGAATTTACTAAATATTTATATCTTTGAGCACTTGTAAATTAGATGAAAAAAAAAAAGTCCATGTGATGCTATTGATGAAAATTTCACAAATTTCACTACAAAAATGAGAGATATTACACAATGAGATATTATCCCTGGAACTATGGTATCGGTGGTGCATTTTTTTTTCTCAAAAAAACTTTGCCTAAGCAGCATAATACTGTTATTTGAATGTAAATAGTAGGTGCTATATGGGATTACCTATGGAATTGGACACCATCTGATTCAAGAGTATTTAATCAGTGAAATTTATGGAGCAGCAGTATAACACCCCTACGGTGCCAAATGTATCTGGTGTTATTCCTTACGTGGTCCTGTTGCAAGCAGGTTGATTACTGAAGTGAGAGGTATGCCACGTGTTATGTGTTACTTTCTCAGCAGCTGAAGAACACTCTAAATGTTATAACAGAGATGAAACACTAGGTCTCCTGAGTGAATCACATGTCTCTCATTTCCCTAACACTTATAATACATGTCACAAGTGGATTTCAACTATATCTCACGCTTTAAATATGCTTCACAATTTTGTTTATACATTTAAGCCATAGGTGTTATAAAACAAATCAAAGGAACTGTGCTTATTAAGATTACAGAGACAATGCCTAGGTAAAGGAAAATCTACATGAGCAAATGAAAGAACTCGTGTCTATTCCATTCTAGGTCTAAAGTTGGTGCTGAAGAATGAAGTGTTTGTGGGTAGATTTTCTGTATTTAAACATTTTGCATTCACCTTTATTCCTGTGTATTTTTGCTATGCTTAAGGATTTTAGTACTTGGAAGTGAGACTTTGTGGGCTTAAAATTCTTTGCCAACTTCTTAGAATATAAAATTCAGAGCAGAGAAATTGACACAAGAATCAACAATAAGAGGTATTTCCTAATTAAATGAGTTTAGATGTACCAAAGACAGTGGATTTCTCCTATAGTATATCCTCATAAAATTTCAGTTAGGTGCATTTTGCTATATGTAATTTACACATAAGGAAACTGAGACTTCGAGTGGTTGAGTAACTTGCTTGAAATTACACTAGGTTATGAAAGAATCTGAATCAATTCCACTTTTCCCTCTGCCTTAAAGCTATGCTTAACCCTGTGCTATGCCTCAAAATAATGTAACAAAGGCATGCGAAAGAGCATTTCATTCTAGGGTTGCTTAATATTGATTTAAAGAGGAAGATAACCTTCCCCAATCCTTTCATAATTGTAAATGTTTGTTCATTCCATATTTATTGACAAAAAAATACTGGGGGGAAAAAAGACACTGAAAAGAATGACAGTGAAAAGTTAATTTTGGGCCTATCACTGTCTTGAAAAATACTTTGTCTAGCTTTCAGTTCTTTTGAAAGCTTTAGAAATGATCAAATGACACTCCACAACCAAATCGGCAGTACCTTTCCTGGATGATCTCGTTAGCACACTCTTGAAGGGCATCCTGACCTATGTTGCTCCATGTGTCCAAAAAGCATCAATTTTCTCCCTTGATTTTCTCTGATTATTGACAATTTTCTCTGCTAGGAACTGTTTGGATGATGAGACAAAAGTCAATGTGATTGGCCAGGTTAACAAAGTGAGAACATCCCAGTCAATCAACATACACCTAGTTAGTATTGTTCTCTCTCCTAAACTCATGAAAAGATATCCAGAGATACATGAAAGAATTTTCCTATAAGGTAGAAAACTTTTCCTTGCTGGGTCTTACCAACATCAAGCCTGGTAGTATTTGATTATAAGAATCTAAAAGTCTTCTTTCCCTGCCTCCATTACTAGTCCTTCTCTAAAGTTTTTCCTATCCTTTCCCACTTAGAAGCATAATTATTTCATATTTTAAATCCCTATCGGTTATAAATTGCTTATTCACAGAAAAATGAGCAATCATAAAAGTCTTGGAAAGATAATTTCAAGGGCATAGGCTTCACATTTATTTTAGGATATGATTACGTATTTGTCAATAAAATAGAATGCTGTATTTATAATTTAAGATAACTAGTAAGAAATACTGTCATTTGACAACAGCAGAGAGAGTTCATTTCATTATAAATATTCGAACTTTGGCAAGGACCTTGGTCTTAAAATAGTGTTGAGTTTGGAAAATGGCCAAGAATGTGTTTTAAAATAGGAATATAAAACCTGAAAACAGATAATAACACTTAATGTAGATTGATGCTTGACTACACAGTCAAACTAGTAAACTGTGTCTCCGAAATAAAATACCATTATTCATAAAATGGCTGCATAAGTCAGCTCAGAAAAGTGACAGATAGATGGCACTCTATAAATTCTTTTAAAACAGTGAATTTCTATTGGCAATTAATGCCAAGTTTATTCTGCCTACAAAAGACAACATTAAAAATGGCATACTCTTGGGTGCCACCAATGTCATCTATTTTTCTTCAGAAATGAAATGGCAAATCAGCTTCTAATACTCAACAAAAATACCTGCACATTTTGCTTAGTTTTACTTATTTATATATCACCTAAAGGGATCCTGGAAATTTTATAAAACTGAAAAACAAGGACATATTACTGCAGTTAAGAGGTCTTCTTAAAAACTGTTATCTAGAAAATATTCTTCAAATAACTCTCTGATTTCCAAATTGTACCTAAAAATTTTATATAAAACTTCTTTCTTTCAACTACCAAGTCCTATATATTAGATTGAATGTTGAATCGAGAATTAGAATGTCTGCATTTTTATCATGTTTGCTTTTTATAATCTTTTTATTGATTAATTCATCTTTCATTGTATTATTTTTAAAAGGCATAATAATATTTGTGAAAATTATTTTAAATACTAGTTATGATATCTACAATTTTTTTTTTTTTTTGTCTTTTTTTTGTCTTTTGTCGTTGTTGTTTGTTGTTGTTGCTATCTCTTGGGCCGCTTCCGCGGCATATGGAGATTCCCAGGCTAGGGGTTGAATCGGAGCTGTAGCCACCAGCCTACACCAGAGCCACAGCAACTCGGGATCCGAGCCGCGTCTGCAACCTACACCACAGCTCACGGCAACGCCGGATCGTTAACCCACTGAGCAAGGGGCAGGTACCGAACCCGCAACCTCATGGTTCCTAGTCAGATTCGTTAACCACTGCGCCACGACGGGAACTCCTACAATTTTTTATCTTTGCAAATAAAGTTTATATTTTGTTTCATGATATCAATTATTCTAGAAGCAATATTTCAGACATAGAAAATTTGATTTTAGAGACATATTTTGACAAGTTGTCTCAAGAAATAATTCTTGAAAAATAAACATTAGTTCGAATGCTGATATTAACACATGAACTAAAACCTGTTTGAAAATTTATCAAAGAATAGTGACAACTAACAGTTTATTGAATTAACTGGAAGGATCTTATATATGTCATTGGGACTGATGTTAGGTCCTGTTAGGTTCTTTTAACAGCTTCATCAACGATCAGGAAGAAAGAAGGGACGACATGTTAATTAAATCCTTGGATTCATTTAATCCCAGAATCAATCTATAAAAAGTGTCAGCCCAAAGTACTTACTTCAAATATGCTCAGATATAGACTTGAAAACAAACCAAAAAAGGACTGCTACGGAATTTGTATTTCAAAAACAAAGTTGATAGAATAATGCTTAACATTATATTGCAAAGATATCACGTCTTCAAATATCAAGAAAATTGGACAAAGATGGCTTTTTGCTTAAATTTCATCAATATTCTTAATTTTTTATTTGCCCGTAGAGATGAAAGCAAAACTTTTATAAGATGTTCAGAGCAAGAGCAGGCAAAAGATTAAATTCAGGCTCAGACCATGAAATTAATTTGTCCTCAACCATCTGCTTTTCTTTGCAACTAAGCACTTTGAATGCTCACTGCAGAGTCAGCTTTGCTTCACTCTTCTAAGAACAATCCTGCCAAGAGTTGTAGCTGGTGGACACGGAAGGAGCTCTGGCGATACTCTTGAAAGAGATCCACAGCCCAGAGCCCTGATGTTACCCTGGGTTTGGCCTTGCAGCTCGCTTGGTAGAACTGAGTTTCTGTCATCTTCCTGAGTCTAACTTAAAGCTCTTTCCCACTTTTCCTTCTTATATTGGCTTTAGTCCCATCTTTATAATATTGCCAGTTTCTCAATCCCAATGGCATGAGTTTTTTTCTTCTTCTTACCAGCCATTCATCTTCCTCTCATCTTGAGAACTGGAAATTTCAGTTTCTGAATACCATATTCTGCTCTATGCTGACAAATACCTCTGACACTATTGATCTGGCTGCCCATCTGCTTCCCTGAGTGTCAATATACTTAGCTGCTCTAGCACTGTCTGTGTTATATCCCCTTGCTTCTGAAAATACTCTATTATTCAGTCTTTCTAATAGCAACAGCTTGCTACTACCAATGATGAGTAATAAATCCATAGCTGTAATTAATAAATAAAAATTCAAAGAAATAAAATGCCTCTCTAATTTTAATACAAATATAGCAGTGTGAAGTTTATTTCACAATTATCATGAATAGTACATACGAATTTAAAGTAGAATGTCCCCCTTTAAAGAAAAATAATTCTAAATGAATGTAGCATATTTACTTGCTGTTAGACAAATCTCATTTGTTAATTTCATTAAGGGAATAAATTCATTGTTTTTATTGTTTTAATCTAAACTAATCTTCTAATATTTTATATTTTTCTGTTTCAGGCAATTTTCTATCATATCCAGGTTTTTTTTAAATAATGATTGGAATTTTGCACTCTGTAAATGCTAAGTATCAGTGCTATTTTTAAAACAATAATTTAATAGTAATAATTCTGCTTACTGAAAACTAAAGCAGAAGAAACATTACATTGCTCACAAGTTCATGCTCCCCATAATAATACCTGCCACTCTATTCTGATACTTCAGCCATGCACATCTACCTGAAAAGATCACTTCTGGCCTTTGACTTGAAGTACATAAGATGCCTTTCATTCCCTATTGAGCTTTATTCTTGGCACACTTTGCCTTTTGCTCAAATGCTTTATGAGGCTGATCCTTTTTCTTCCCCAGACATACAGCCCCATTTACTCCTATATCTGAGGAATCTCTGCTCTGCCTTCAAAAGTTCTTGATTTTGTATGCAGTGTTATGCTAGTAAATAATTACAACCAAATCTCTGAGTGAGTAAACGTCCTGATTTACAGCATTTGCCAATTTTAATGTAGAAATGTTCACCAGGGACAAATTCAAGCTACCAAAGAGGCTTCACTGGATGTAGGACTGGCACATGTATTAGTTATTTATTTCTGCATAACAAATTATCCCAGAATTTAACAGCTTAAAAAATACACATTGATTGTCTCAGAGAATGTTGGTCAAGAATCCCAGGCATGGTTCAGCTGAAACTTCATTGGAGACCAATGCCTTGACTGAGTATGGAGGCATTTCTAGATTCATTCACAAGACAGATGAAAGAATTCGATCTTCTTAACAACATCATTTTCTGCTTCTTCCCAACTTGAGTCCTCTTCACTGGATCCCTTGCTTACTGAGTTAAAGACAGGTTAGGAAGGGGAGTTTTATGGCAGGTGTTATATCTTCTGAATGGAGCTGTCCAGCACTTCTTCATTGCACCTGAGACTCGGTAAGGTGGCAATGAAATTCAAACAGTAATATAGAGTCTCACCCCCATCAAAAAAAAAAAAAAAGAAAGAAAAAAAAAAGAAAAAAAAGAAAACTTTTTTTTTTACCTGATGACACCTAAAACTTAAGATATGTTTATTTCCCTTCATTCAATTATCTTAAATTCATTTTTGTAACAGTAATGAATCTACCCAACTCAGATCAACATTGTTAACTTTAACTTGGCTTTTGCTCCATGAGACAGTCATCACATCTTTTTCTTTTTAAATATTATTTGACCTCTTATAACTCTGCTCTCCGGGTTTCTGTAACCCAACACTTTTTATGGTGCACGCTGCGTCTCACTATCATCCCTTTTCTGTCTCTGTCAGGGCTTCCTCTTCCTTGCCTGCCTTTTAAAAGCTGATTTCCTACGGATTTCTTTTTTTGGCCCTATAATCACCTTAATCTACAAAACTTCATAAGTTTTATGCATACCCCATAAGCTGATTGCTCTTAAAGTTTTAATTAGCTTAGCTTCCTCTTCTAAGTATAGGCCTTCTCATGAATGTTTATAGTATCTTTATGCATAGCTGCTTAAAATGGAAAATGACACAAATATTGATCAACTAATAAATGAATAAAAAATAGTAATATAAATGTATAATGTAATACTACTTATCAGTAAATAAATAAATACAAACAAAAATCAAGCCTAAAGAAAACTATCAATAACAAGAAACATCCCCGGATCTCAAAAGCCCCCATGCTAAGTAAAAGCAATGAGACACAATAAGTTGTACACTGTATGATTCTACTGACATGGCATTCTAGAAAGACAAAGTTTAGAGACAGAAATAGTCCTTATCAGATGTAGGAGATTTGTGAAAGTGATGTACTATAAAAGAACTTACATATAGGGCGATGGATATATTTTTTAAATTGATTTCAGTAAAGGTCATATGACTACATATTTATTCATTAAGACTTACAGAATTATACTTCACCAAAAGAGTTGCTTATATTTCATATACATTATATTTTAATAGCACTGATATTAAAAAACCAAAATATCCAATGAATTCAGATTTGTTATCTTCTTCCTTAATCTTTTCCTATTCTTATATTTTAAATGTGAATTTATATGACTAATTCTGTTAAATAAGGAAAAATCTAAGGTTGCTTTTATTCTTCTCCCTTTCTAACATTCCACATCTGGCCCATCACCAAGTCCAGCCAATTTATAGAGCTAAAATATGTCCTCAAATTCCTCTCCTCCTTATAGCAAGTGACCAGGTGTAGACCCTCATCTTCTCTGGCTTAACTAAAGGCAAATTCACTGAAGTCACCTCTTGAATAGTGAGACTCCCTATTCCATCTTTTGCCACCACAATTTGTTTTTATAGTGCCAAAACTTGGCACAATTCACCATCCTTCTTTTTCCTGACAAACTTTTTTCATATCTATATATATATTAATATGAATGCCCATGCAATATTTCTGAACAAATTATTGACATTTACTTATGACAAATAATAAACCTGTAGTTCTCTTGCTCTTGTGTCCCAGTTTATACCTCTTGGAAATACAGCGAAAGCATATAGGGCATCTGTTTTGTAGGAAGAACTTATAACATAAATATGGGCATTTCCGACAGAGGGGGGCGTGGGGAGAGAGAGCACTGCTGCCTCTCCTTCTGAGAAAGCTTCTATAGAAAAGTAAGGGAAAGGTCCTGGCTTCTAACCCTTTGGAATGTAAAGAAATTCTCCAGAGGAGAAGTAAAACCCAGGGAAGTGGGGGGCAGGGGGGCGGCCACAGTTCCACATCCCATTCCCTTTTAAACTATAACCACATACCTCCGGGGAGGTCAATCTCTCTGGATAGTTTTTCACTACCCATTCAGTCATAATTTAACTTCTAGATTTGTCTTTCAGTTCAGATGCCAAGTAAAATTTTTTCAGAAAACCCTGGCCGTACAGAAACATAAGAACAGAAGGAACATGCACATACTTCCTCTCTTGCTCTCTAACTCCCAGAGTGGGATTAATAAACTGTTCTGACTCCTCACAGTTCTCTCTGAAAAATCCCTACACTTCCTTGCCTGAATCCTTACCTGCATATTCTTTGAGATCCCTGTTTCTCCTTTAGCCCTTTCAAGCAGATGTTCTTTTGCTCATTTCAGTAAGGAGATTGAGTAAGCATCCTTCTCTCTCTCAGGCATCTTCCAGATCATTCCTCCCTTTCCAGCCTGCAAAATTCTGCTCTTTGATTGAAGTAAAGCCATTTTATCCATTTTACCAGTTTCCTCCTTCAATTCTGCCAACTTCTGACCTAGCAACTATTCCTCTTCATTCACTCAAATCTCAGCCTTTCTTTCCGTAGTCACTTCTATTGCCATTCTCTGAGTAACAACCAAGTCCCCTTTTTAGGCAACAGAGAAACAAGATGAAAGAATCCAGATGTAATATCAGTCTCAAATCAGCTCATCACCAATGTTTCCACTACGGCTCCAGCCACATTCCTTATTTTCCTGGAATTCTGAAACAGCTTCCATTCTGATTTTCCACTCCCACCCCTTCCAATCATTCTCTTACACAGAAGCTAAAAATTCATTTGTCACACTGCTGAAACTCTTCTGCTCCTTTTACTTAAAACTTAGTACAGACTTATCACCAAGAACTAACCCTGTATGCCTGGTCCTCCATCAACCTTCCACCTCAGAGCATGACACCTGCTCTCTAGCTCCAGATCACTGTGCCACAGACTATAAGGTCTTTCAATTCCTAGAGTACAAAACCTCCTTCCCTCTGCTCCTCTTTGGGCTCAACTGTTCTCTCTGAATACACATTTCCTTTGGCTTTTTGTCCTTCAGTTATAAGATTAGATAGTTCCCCTTCCAAAAAGCTTTTCATAAAGACATTTTCATCTCTCTCTGCTGCTCTCAATAACAGGACTCTATTTCTTTCTCTCTCTCTCTCTCTCTTTTGTTTTTTTTTGGTTTTTTTGTTTTTTGTTTTTTGTCTTTTTGCCATTTTTTGGGCCTCTCCCATGGCCTATGGAGGTTCCCAGGCTAGGGGTCTAATCAGAGCTGTAGCCACCAGCCTATCCCAGAGCCACAACAATGTGGGATCCGAGCCACGTCTGCGACCTACACCACAGCTCAAGGCAATGCCGGATCTTTAACCCACTGAGCAAGGCCAGGGATCGAACCCGCAGCCTCATGGTTCCTAGTCAGATTCGTTAACCACTGAGCCACGACAGGAACTCCACAGGACTCTTTCCTTGCATTTATCACTGAATAAAATTCCATTTATATAGGTTTGTTTGTTTCTTATTTATCTCCTCATCAAAATGCAAGCCCCATGAAGGTAAATCTCAAACTATGCCATGATCAGGTTTTAGCTGCATATTAATTGGAATATGCTGGGCTTCAACAAATATCTGTGGAATGAAAAAATTGTCTCTCTCCTTTCTCAAATTCAGCCCCATTCAGCCAATAGAGGAATTTTTTTAATGGTTCCCAAAGTTCAATAATTGTTTATCTTTGCCACATCTCAAAGGTAGAGCTAATTCCCACTTATTCCAAAAATTCTTAACGATACTGTGGAGCAAATGGCTATACCATTTTTGCCAGACCTATCATCAATATCTCCCCAAAGGTATAGAGGCAAGAAATTACCAAGAAATTCTGAACCATCACCTCTTACTTCTATCCCCACACTCTCCTACTGACTGAGAATCAGGAATTCTAAGCAAAATTTTGACTTTGTTACTTCCTTGTTGAAAACCCATAAACAGTCCCTTAAACTGGCACACAGTTGTTAACCATTAGATCTATGTTTAAGTCATCAACTTCATCTCAGCAATGCTTATCTCATCCTGTACTCCATAGCATTACAGGATTCTTTTCAGATGTATGTGACTGTATACATAAAACACATTTAAATTTCTTCAGTAGTTTAATATTTTTGAGTAGTCAAATTTAACAATCATTTGCTCTCCAGGTAATTTGATTGTTTCCCAAATAGTCATATTAATAGTGCTTTATTCATTGACCCAAGATCACTTATAAGCCACCCTAAAACAACCAATTTCTCAGTTACCATCCTTACCCCACCTCATTTCACTTCACAGCAAGATTATGGTATTCCTTAGGGGTATGAGCATGAGAAGGAGGGGGCACTTTGAAAAACTCCCCTAGTGATTCTTTATTGTTCTGCCTTACTTAAAAACCACTAAACTTTAATGTATACATGTATTGGACTCATATATCATAACAAAGTAGAAAAAACAAAAAAATGATTTTGCATCAGGATTTGAATGTAGTTATTACTTTTTATCTGTCCAGGTAAACTTACCTGCCAAATTAGTTTAAGTAGCTGCCCCTCTGTATTGTATCATCTGCCAAGATTGATTAATTAATTATTTTTTATTGTTATTTCCCTAATACAATTTTTTTCTACTGTACAGCATGGTGACCCAGTTACACATACATGTATACATAATTTTTTCTCCCATTATCATGCTCCATCATAAGTGACTAGACATAGTTCTCAGTGATACACAGCAGGATCTCATGGCTAATCCATTCCAAAAGCAATATTTTGCATCTATTAACCCCAAGCTCCCAATTCATGCAGCATCATGGATGCCAAGATTAATTTATTAATTACACAAACACTTGTAGAATATCTTTAATGTGATAACTATTAACTAAGAGCTGGTGATACAAATGATGAGTAAAAAGAACACTGTCCCTATACTCAGTAAGTTTAAATTCTAGTAGGGGAGTCATATGTTTTTGTTTGTTTGTTTTTGTCTTTTCTAGGGCCGAACCCGCAGCATATTGAGGTTCCCAGGCTAGGGGTCAAATCAGAGCTGTTGCCACCAGCCTAGGCCAGCGCCACAGCAATGCAAGATCCAAGCTGCATCTGTGACCTACACCACAGCTCACAGCAGCACAGGATCTTTAACCCACTGAGCAAGGCCAGGTATTGAACCCACAACCTCATGGTTCCTAGTCACATTCATTTCTCTGCACCATGAGGGGAACTCTGAGGAGTCATATGTTAACCAAATAATCAGGGTCATGATGTATGGTTATGAATTGAGATAGATGTACTGAGGGAAATTATCACGGTTCTGTGATGAAATATATCACATATATCTGATTTATACTGGAAATCAAGTAAAGCTCCCTGAGAAATAATTGGCTGTGATATTAAGGATGAATGAGTTAACACACAAAGAGGAAGGAGGAAGGAAGAGTTCTGGCAGAGAAACACAATGTATGAAAAACCCTGTGATGAAAACAAGCAGGGAGATGGCAAGGACTCAAGGTCAATGTAGTTAAAAGTATGGTCCAAGATGGGAGATCAGAAACTACAAGGGTAGCAAAGGACCAACTACTAGAGCCTTCCCAGCCATTTTAAGCATTTTAGGCTTTATTTTTTTCTAAGATCAATGATATTAAAATATTTTAAGTTTGGGGAGGATCTCCACAGTTGATATTTTAAAAATACTAGTTAACATTAGAAAGAATATATCACAGGAGAAAATTCAACTGTTATTCATCAATTCTGTATTCTAGGCTATAATGGATAATTGTACATCAACTAGTCAAGGCTAAAGAACATCCAGAAAGCTAGTAAAGCATTATTTCTGAAGGTGTGTGTGAGGATATTTCTAGATGAGCTTAGCATTTGAGTTAGTAGACTGAGTAAAAAAGATCATTCTCACCCATGTGGGTGGGTGTCATACAATCCATTGAGGAGCCAAATAGAACACAGAGACAGAATTAGGACACACTTTCCCTCCCTTTGCTTGAGCTGTGACATAGCTCTTCTTGTGCCCTTGGACATTGGTGCTCCTGATTCTTGAACCTTTGGATTCAGTCTGGAACAGCCATCATTAGCCTCCACTTTTCTGGACTTCAGACTTGGACTGAGACTTATATCATCAACTTCCCTTGTTCTCCAGCTTGCAGATAGCAAGTCCTAGGACTTTTCAACCTTCATAATCATATGAGAAAATTACAATTAAAAAAAATTACTATGTATACAATTGGTTATGTTTCTCTGAAGAACTCTAACTAAAATATATGCAAATTACAAGGGTAATTTGGACTAACATATTGTTATTGGAGATAAAAGAAACTGGATTGGGATAATGAACTATTTAGAAAAGAAAATAGACTGAGTTTGATAAGAAAGGATTTAGAGATTGCCCCAAGATTTATTTTTTAAAAATAAATTAAAGAATAGTATTCTAAACTGGGCAACAGTTTGATAATAAAGAGCTTGATTTTATAGCTGTTGACTTTGAGATATTTGAGATAGTCAAGTTAAGCCAGCAGTCAGGCACTAAAGTCTGAAACTAAGAAGAGAACTGAGGTGGAGATATATATTTCAAGATGTGATGCATGAAAGTGCTGAGGAAAAGAATATGGCATAAGAAAAGCAGAAATAGTAGACTTAAGAAATTCCATCTTGGGAATTCCCATCATGGCGCAGTGGTTAATGAATCCGACTAGGAACCATCAGGTTGAGGGTTCGATCCCTGCCCTTGCTCAGTGGGTTAAGGATCCGGCATTTCTGTGAGCTGTGGTGTAGGTCTCAGACACGGCTCGGATCCCACGTTGCTGTGGCTCTGACGTAGGCTGGTGGCTACAGCTCTGATTTGACCCCTAGCCTGGGAACCTCCCATATGCCACGGGAGCAGCCCAAGAAATGGCAAAAAGACAAAAATAAATAAATAAATAAATAAAAATAAAAAGAAATTCCATCTTAAAGAAGGCAGAAGAAGTTGGGCCTGACAAGAAAAAGAAGAAAGCACATAGGCAGGAGAAATGCAGAATAATATGATGTTAAAAAAGGCAAAGGAGGAAGAAGTTTTAAGAAAGATATAGTCAACATCATTAAATGATGCTGGAAAGTCACATTAGAAGATAACTGAAAGTTGCCCACTGAACATAGAGACATGGAGATATTCAGTGATTTGGTGTAAGTTTCTTTAGAGAGTAATAGTGTAGAAGTTAGAGGGAAGTGACTTAGGAGTAGAAGATAAACACGTGCAGATGGTAACATAGATATTTCCTTAGAACGTGTGATTGCAGAGAAGAAACAACAGGCTATAGCTTTAAGAGTTATGTAGTAAAGGCAGATTTTTTGGTTTTGTTTGTTTAAATAAATAAGATATATGATAAAACATATTGATAGTTATTTTTGAAATACTTGAGATTGTCCAAGTATATACATATGTTTTTATGTATATACCTATACATACATACATATTACATATAAATACACACATACATACATACACAGAAATGTGACTCAGGGAGGAGAAAAGAGGAAGGGAGGTGAGGAGAAAACAGGAGGAGAGAGAGGAAAGGAGAGGAGAAGGGAAGAGAGGGGAGCAGAGGGGAAGGGAAGGGTTGAGTGAATATTGATACTGGAAAGTTCCTGAGAAGATAGGACGACAAAAGGGAACCAAAGCACACTGGAGAGTCTGGCCTAAGATAATTATTGAGGGAGCTTCTCTATTACAAAAGAAGTGAAGAATGAGAGACTGGAGAATATGAAGGTAGATTGATACATTTGGCAGCAGGGCATTTAGAGTTGACTTCTAGAAGTTTTGTAAAGTGAGAAGAGATACATGTTGAGAAATCAAGAGGAAATGTAGGAATTACGAGCCTTGACAACAGAGAAGACTTGAAATAGACTGTTGTTGACATTAGAAGAACCCAAAGAAACTTTGATGAGTAGTGAATTTCCAGGCAGGATTAAAAGCCAAACTGAGGTTATTGATCATGAATTTATACTGATACTAACTTTCTCAATAGTTCCCTTCTTTCTCCAGGGCTCAGATACTTAGGTAGGTATGAAAAAAAATTACAGTAGGGTTTAATCTGGTTTGGAGTTTTGCAGGGGATGCAAAAAAAATGACAGAGTTAAGAAGCTCAGGGTACTAGCAAGATTATTGCTGATAATTAGATTAAGAAGAAAGATGAAATTCAAGTTAAGAAAGTGAGAAAGGGAGATTGGGAAAAATTAAAATGTCAGTGATTGTGGAGACCCTAAAGTGGTGGAAGTATGGTGATTGCAGAAGTACTGATGTGTACACTGGAAAGAGAAGAGGTAATAGTAAGTTGGGTCATTTAATTAGTGATTTTGGAAGAGAAGCAATTTCAGGTGATAACAAGGTGAAGGGTGAGACTGTGGGATGGCATGCTTGAAGTAAATTGAATGTGCATGTCATTGGAGATAAGGAGGTGAAGAAAATAAGCAGTCTTGTATTGGATAGCTTGTCTATGTGAATGATGGAATCAGTCAGAATAATTGTAGGACTTAGGTTGAGAGGAGGACAAGGAATGAAAAAAGCTCATTAAAGTATCTGCTTACTAAGAGTGACTGAGTTTGGTGAATGACAATCTGAGGCAAGGGAAAAGGTTAAATGGTGTGAACATAAGAATAACAGAACTTTCTAGGAAATCATAGGTAAATGTATTGACATCGAAAAAGGAGACAAAAACCCTAATCCTGTGGCTGAATCTGGGTTTCAAATTTAGGAAGAATAAATAACCACCACTAGAAATAGCTGTAGAGGAAAAAGTATCATGGGAGAGCTTTTTCCTGTTAAGATAAAGAAGCAGAGAGAAGATGAGGGCATAAAGAGCAATGCCTATGAAGCAGTATTTCCAGTGGAAGAATGGGAAAATTTTTTTAAAAAAGGAAAAGATAGAATCAAAGGCAAAGAATTCCAAAGCATTCTGGAGATGCTAGTGAGAAGGGTAGCTTAGTACTTTGATCAGTGACTGATGAAATTTGTGATAAAAAGAATGACGATTTCACTTTCAAAAGACTTTGGGATAGGCACCAATCCTGAACCTAATGACCGGAATGACTAAGCCTTATCATCACCTGGTGATTTTAGTACCAGTAGCTTCTGGTGGCAAATCCAAAAATGACAGAAATTCTAAGTTGGAAGTTAAAGACTTTCTGGCAGCTGCAAACCATACCCACTAAATGCAGCTGTAGATTTCATCTAAGAGAGCTGTACTGGAATGGCACAATGTGATAGCTGTGATCTGAAGCTGTCAAGGTTAGGAAGGCTCAAATAAGATGAAAAAAAATTGATTCTTTCAAAAAAAGAAGAAGCAATTAGTATGTAAAAAACTGCTCAAGTATTGCCTTCTTAAAAGAAATACAGCAAAAAATGAAAAGATGTGGGTACGTACAGCTTTAATTTTCAAAGAAATTTAAATTTGCATTATTTTTAAAGCTTGTATATGCTATATAGCACAAAAAACTATATTCAATATCTTGTAGTAAACCATAATGGAAAAGAATACATGCAGATAGATGATAGATAGATAGATAGATAGATAGATAGATAGATAGATAGATAGGCAGACAGGCAGACAGATTCTGTATACCTGAAACTAACACAACATTGTAAATCAACTATACTTCCATTTTTAATAAAATTGGTGCAAAGCTATGTACAAGAAAAATGCTGCCTTTCTTAATAAAAAAAAAACAAACACACAAAAAAACTAGTGTATGATTTAAGCAGCACATTTTTTCTGTTGTAGTTTTGTCAGTGCAATCTCATCTGCTACCTATTGACACAGTATGAGTAAAAAAAACCTGACTGTCATAGCTTTGGAAGAATTTTGGTTGACTTTCAAAAAAATAGAACCTTGCTTTAAAATGATTTAAATAGCCAGGACATGGAAACAACCCAAATGTCCATCAACAGATGATTGGATTCGGAAGATGTGGTATATATACACAATGGAATACTACTCAGGCATAAAAAGGAACGCCATAATGCCATCTGCAGCAACATGGATGGAACTAGAGAATCTCATACTGAGTGAAATGAGCCAGAAAGACAAAGACAAATACCATATGATATCACTTAAAACTGGAATCTAATATATGGCACAAATGAACATCTCCTCAGAAAAGAAAATCATGGACTTGGAGAAAAGACTTGTGGCTGCCTGATGGGAGGGAGAGGGAGGGGGAGGGAGGGAGAAGGAGGGAGAGGGAGGGGGAGAGGGAGGGGGAGGGGGAGGGGGAGGGGGAGGGAGGGGGAGGGATCAGGAACTTGGGCTTATCAGACACAATTTAGAATAGATTTACAAGGAGATCCTGCTGAGTAGCATTGAGAACTTTGTCTAGATACTCATGTTGCAACAGAACAAAGAGTGGGGGAAAACAATGTAATTGTAATGTATACATGTAAGGATAACTTGATCCCCTTGCTGTACAGTGGGAAAATAAAAAAAAAAAAAGACAAGTGGCCACTTACTGAATGGAGAAGATATTTACAAACGGTATATGTAATAAGGGGTTAATATCCAAAGTATGAAAATTGCCATAGCACTCAACATCAAAACAACCTAATTAAAAAATGATAGACTACCTGAATAGACATTTTTCCAAAGTAGACGGGAAGATGGTCAGTAGACATGGGAAAAGATGCTCAAGATCACTAATCATCAAGGAAGTGCAAATCAAGACCACAATGATATAGTACCTCACACCTGTAAGAATGGTCAAAAAGACAACAAATGACAAGTGGTGAGGAAGTGGAGAAAGGGAACACTTATGTACTGTCATTGGGAATGTAAATTAGTGCAGCCACTATAGAAAACAATATGAAAGTTGCTCAAAATAGTTAAAAATAGAACAACAATATGATCCAACAATCCTACTTCTAAGTATTTTTCCAGACCATATGTAAATTGGAAAAGATATATGCACTTTTATACTTATAGCAGCATTATTTTAATTAGCCAAGTTATGGAAGTGACTTATGTGTCCATCAACAGATGAAAGCATAAGGAAGATATAATATATACATATGTATGTATATTTATACACAAGGGAATATTACTCAACCATAAAAAGAATGAAATCTTTTAATTTTGTGACAACATGGATAGCCCTAGAGGTATTATGCTGAGTGAAATAAGTCAGACAGTGAAAGACAAATATTCTCTGATTTAATTTACTTGTGAAGTCTGTAAAAATCAAACAAATGAACAGACACAACAAGCAAAAACAGAGAACAGTCATGTTGTTGCCAGAGGGGATGGGCTTAGGGAAGAGAGGAGAGGTGGATTAAGAGGTACAAACTTCCATTTACAAAATGACTGAGTTATGGGAAGGAAATGTATAGCATGCATAATATAGTCAATAGTAATGTAATTTCTTTGTGTGGTGACAGATGGTAACTAGATGTATCTTGGTAATCATTTCGTAATGTATGGAAATATCAAATCAGTATGTTGAACACCAGAAACTAACGTAGTGCTGTAGGTCAATTATACCTCTAAAATAAACAAACAACAAAACAAAACAAGCAAATTAATAGAACAGCAGATCAGATTGTTACTGGAGACAGGGTGGATTGGATGAAGGTGGTCAAAAACACAATCTGCCAGTTATAAGATAAATAAGTACTGTTAGTGAACACTGGTGTGTGTTATACACAAAAGTTGTCAAGAGAGTAAATTCTGAGAGTTCACGTCAGAGGGAAAACTTTTTTTCCCTCATTTTGCATCCATATGAGAGATGGATGTTTAAACTTATTGTCATAATCATTTCGTGATGTAAGTCAAATCATTATACTGTATATTTTAAAATTACGCAGTGCTGTGTGCAAATTATATACAGTAAATCTGGAAGCAAAGAAAAGAAGAAATTCTCTTTCTTCAGCCTGATAAGGGTGCAGCATCCTGTCATCTTTGTCATGTCTTATTGGTTAAGGGCAAATCATAGATGTCCACCACACCAAAGGGAAAGGCATTGTAGAAGAGCCCGCGTCATTTTGTGATCCACCCTGGAATGTGTCCACAACTGTGTACTTGAGTAAGCTGATTTTTCACTAAAGGGTAAAATACATGGACTAAAGACACTCATGCTTTATCCTGAATTCTGAATATGAACTTCTAGTATATACATTTGTTTTTTAGGGCCACACCTGTGGCATATGGAAGTTCCCATGCTAGGGGTCATATGCCAGCTTATGCCATAGCTGTGAAGGATCCGAGCCACGTCTGTGACCTACACCACAGCTCAAGGCAATGCTGGATCCCCAACCCGCTGAGTGTGACCAGGGATTGAACCCTCAACCTCATGGATCCTAGTCAGGTTTTTTACTGCTGAGCCACAGTGAGAACTCCTAGAGCGTTTTGTTTACAATAGAAATTGACATGAGAAAAGTCATGGGAGAATCAGAGCTCAGATACTTATAAATTACGATTTTCTCACTGATTTTCCAAATTACAAACGTACAGAATTAGTTGTATCCTGAGCACAATGTGCTCAGTAAATAATCAACAAATTCTGACATGTATTAAACTGATGAATAACATTTTTCTTGAATGTCAGTGGGTGTTGAGGAAGAGAGTTGGTTGAGTTCACTATCAACTGATATGTTTTAGAATTGTGTTCCCTCAAAAGGAAATATTTCTTTTGAAGTTCATTAAGGAAAGAAACAAATAATAAACTATTTAGTTATCATTTTCCATGTTATACTTTAACAATATTTTTGAGAGTGGATTTAACAGAATGAATATTTATTAAATGACTTGATTATTTATTTGTTTGTTTCTTTATGTTACTGTACTAGAAGAGGTCTGCTGACAAGATCAGCAAATCCTCCAGGCCCCTGTACACATGAAATAATCATCACAAATTACTTTTCAGAACAGAGGTCATACTTTCTGCTATAATTTACCCTGATCTGCAGGAATGAATTTTTCTCTTGTATTTCAATGTTCCTTCTTAAGTTTATTAAGCCAATGAATTTTGTTAAACTTTATTCCAATGCCTTACATTCGAACTTGGGACTTACTTTTAAACAAATCCTGACAATCGTCTTGAATAATTATACATAATTTTATGTAGGGATATTTGAGAAAGGTGGACACAATATTATAGGAATAAGATTACTAATAATTTCTTCTACTTCTATCTGAAATGATTTGAGTCATAATGATGAATACAAAAGATGATGTATTTGGGACTGAGAAAATATGCAGGTGTTAATGCACTTAAAACTCTTTGCGTTTGACGGTAGACTAGGATTTCCAAGAGAGATAGTATCTTCTGCAGTTCTTTGCTAACCTTGTATATGCAATTTCGTTATTTAGAAAGCTGCTCTGTGTTCAGATGTCTTGATTCCATTTAAATCATTTTTTTTAATCCTATTTTCCCACTGTACAGCAAGGGGATCAAGTTATCCTTACATGTATACATTACAATTACATTTTTTCCCCCACTCTTTGTTCTGTTGCAACATGAGTATCTAGACAAAGTTCTCAATGCTACTCAGCAGGATCTCCTTGTAAATCTATTCTAAGTTGTATCTGATAAACCCAAGCTCCTGATCCCTCCCCCTCCCTCCTCCCTTTCCCCCCCTCGCTCCCCCTCCCTCCTCCTCCCATCAGGCAGCCACAAGTCTCTTCTCCAAGTCCATGATTTTCTTTTCTGAGGAGATGTTCATTTGTGCTGGATATTAGATTCCAGTTATAAGTGATATCATATAGTATTTGTTTTTGTCTTTCTGGCTCATTTCACTCAGTATGAGATTCTCTAGTTCCATCCATGTTGCTGCAGATGGCATTATGGCGTTCCTTTTTATGCCTGAGTAGTATTCCATTGTGTATATATACCACTTCTTCCGAATCCAATCATCTGTTGATGGACATTTGGGTTGTTTCCATGTCCTGGCTATTGTGAATAGTGCTGCAATGAACACGCGGGTGCAAGTGTCTCTTTTAAGGAGAGTTTTGTCCAGATAGATGCCCAAGAGTGGGATTGCGGGGTCATATGGAAGTTCTATGTATAGATTTCTCAGGTATCTCCAAACTGTTCTCCATAGTGGCTGTACCAGTTGACATTCCCACCAACAGTGCAGGAGGGTTCCCTTTTCTCCACAGCCCCTCCAGCACTTGTTATTTGTGGATTTATTAATGATGGCCATTCTGACTGGTGTGAGGTGGTATCTCATGGTAGTTTTGATTTGCATTTCTCTTACAAATCAACGATGTTGAGCATTTTTTCATGTGTTTGCTGGCCATCTGTATAAGTTCTTTGGAGAAATGTCTATTCAGGTCTTTTGCCCATTTTTCCATTGATTGATTGGCTTTTTTGCTGTTGGGTTGTATAAGTTGTTTATATATTCTAGAGATTAAGCCCTTGTCGGTTGCATCATATGAAACTATTTTCTCCCATTCTGAAAGTTGTCTTTTTGGTTTCTTTTGGGTTTCCTTTGCTGTGCAAAAGCTTGTCAGTTTGATTAGGTCCCATGGGTTTATTTTTGCTCTAATTTCTATTGCTTTGGGAGACTGACCTGAGAAAATATTCATGATGTTGATGTCAGAGAGTGTTTTGCCTATGTTGTCTTCAAGGAGTTTGATGGTGTCCTGTCGTATATTTAAGTCTTTCAGCCATTTGGAGTTTATTTTTGTGCATGGTGTGAGGGTGTGTTCTAATTTCATTGCTTTGCATGCAGCTGTCCAGGTTTCCCAGCAATGCTTGCTGAATAGACTTTCTTTTTCCCATTTTATATTCTTGCCTCCCTTGTCAAAGATTAACTGACCATAGGTGTCAGGGTTTATTTCCGGGTTCTCTATTCTGTTCCATTGGTCTGTCTGTCTGTTTTGATACCAGTACCACACTGTTTTGATGACTGTGGCTTTGTAATATTTCTTGAAGTCTGGGAGAGTTATGCCTCCTGCTTGGTTTTTGTTTCTCAGGATTGCTTTGGCGATTCTGGGTCTTTTGTTGTTTCATATAAATTTTGGGGTTGTTTGTTCTAGTTCTGTGAACAATGTCATGGGTAATTTGATAGGGATTGCATTGCCTCTGTAGATTACTTTGGTTAGTATGGCCATTTTTACAATATTGATTTTCCCAATCCAGGAACATGGAATATCTTTCCATTTCTTTACATCTTCTTTGATTTCTTTGATTAAAGTTTTATAGTTCTCAGCATATAGGTCCTTTACCTCTTTGGTCAGGTGTATTCCGAGGTATTTGATTTTGTGAGGTGCAATTTTAAAACGTATCGTATTTTTGTATTCCTTTTCCAATATTTCCTTGCTGGTATACAGAAATGCAACTGACTTCGGAATGTTAATCTTCTAGCCTGCTACTTTGATGAATTGATTAATCAGTTCAAGTAGTTTTGGGGTTGAGTCCTTAGGGTTTTCTATGTATAGTGTCATGTAATCTGCAGACAGTGACATTTTTATCTCTTCTCTGCCTATATGGATGCCTTTTATTTCTTTTGTTTGTCTAATTGCTGTGGCTAGGACTTCCAAAACTATGTTGAAGTGCAGTGGTGAGAGTGGGCATCCCCATCTTGTTCCAGATTTGAGTGAGAAGGCTTTCAGTTTTTCCCCATTGAGGATTATATTTGCTGTGGGTTTATCATAAATGGCTTTGATTATATTCAGGAATGTTCCCTCTATACCCAATTTGGCGAGGGTCTTGATCATGCATGGATGGTGAACTTTGTCAAATGCCTTTTCTGATTCTATTGAGATGATCATATGATTTTTGACTTTTCTTTTGTTAATGTGGTGTATGATGCTGATTGATTTGCGTATGTTGAACCATCCTTATGAACCTGGGATGAACCCTACCTGGTCATGGTATATAATTTTTTTGATATGTTGTTGGATTCGGTTGGCTAAGATTTTGTTGAGAATTTTTGCATCTATATTCATCAATGATATTGGGCGATAGTTTTCTTTTTTGGTGGTATCTCTGTCTGGTTTTGGAATGAGGGTGATGGTGGCCTCATAGAATGTCTTTGGGAGTATTCCTTCTTCTTCAACCTTTTGAAAGAGTTTAAGGAGGATGGGCACCAATTCCTCTATATATGTTTGATAGAATTCACCTGTGAAGCCATCTGGTCCTGGACTTTTATTTGTAGGGAGTGTTTTTACGACATTTTCAATTTCACTTCTAGTGATCAGTCTGTTCAGTTGGTCTGTTTCTTCTTGATTCAGTTATCTTAATGATTAGTTCCTTCACTGTGCAAAAGCTCTCTAGTATCATTTGCTTATTTTTGCTTCTATTTCCCTTGTGTATGGAGACATAACCAGAAAAAATAATATTGCTATGGCTAATGTCAAAGAACTACTACCTATGCTTTCTTCTAGGAGTTTAATGGTGTCAGGTCTTACATGTAAGTCTTTAAACCATTTTGAGTTTATTGTGGAACATGGTGTGAAGTTTGATTCTTTTGAAGTTATCCAATTTTTCTAAATAAGAGGCTATTTTTTCCTCACTGTATATTCTTTATTTTTTATTTTTAGAGCTAAACCCGTGGCATATGGAGGCTCCCAGTCTAGGGGTCAAATCAGAACTTTGGCTGCTGGCCTACTCCACAGCTGCAGCAATGCCAGATCTTTAACCCAATGAGTGAGGCCAGGGATCAAACTCACATCCTCGTGGATACTAGTCAGGTTCATTACCACTGAGCCACAATAAGAACTCCTCACTGTATATTCTTGTCTTATTTGTCATAGATTAATTGACCACAAGTAGGTCAATTTCTTGGCTCTGTTTTTTTCCATTGATCCACTGATTTATGTGTCTGTTTTTATTGCAATATCATACTGCTTTGATTCCTGTAACTTTGCAGCATAGTTTGAAATCAGGGAGTGTTATATTTCCAGCTGTCCTCTTCTTTCTCAAGGTCAGTTTGTCTATTTGGGGTTTTGGGGTTTTCATGCTAATTTTAGAATTATTTGTTCTAGTTCTGTTCTGCTTTTGGTATTTTAATAGACATTTCACTGAATCTGGAGATTGCCTTGGGTATTATCATCATTTTAACAATACTAATTCTTTCAATCTGTGAGCATGATATATCTTTCCATTTGTTTATGTATTCTTCAATTTCTTTCATCAATGCCATAGTTTTCCAAGTACAGGTCTTTTATTTCCTTGTTTAGATTAATTTCTAGGTAATTTATGCCTTTTGATGCAAATGCAAATGGGTAGTTCCTTAATTTCTCTTTCTGATAGTTCATTGTTAGATTATATAAATGTGACAGATTCCTGTACATTAATTTTGTATCCTGTTACTTTACTTAATTCATTGGTAAGTTCTCAAAATTTTTTAGTGGCATCTTTAGTATTTCCTATATACAGTATTATGTTATCTGTAAACAGTGACAATTTTAATTCATTTCCAGTTTAGATTGTTTTATATAATTTTCTTGTGCAATTGCTATTAAGATTTCCAGTACTATGTTAAATAAAAGATGCTAGGATAAAAGGATCCTTGTCTTGTTCCTGGTCTTAGAGGAAATGATTTCATCTTTTTTATCATTGAGTACGATGTTGGCTTTAGGTTTGTCATATATGCTCTTTATTTTATTGAGATATATTCCTTCTATACCCACTTTCTGAAGAGATTTTTTTTATCATAAGTAGATGATAAATTTAATCAAAAGTATTTTTGGAATCCATGGATAAAGGCATATGATTTTTATTCTTCAGTTTGTTAATGTGATGTATCGCATTGATTGATTTGTGGATTTGAACCATCCTTCCTTCCCTGGGGCAAATTCCATTTGATCATGGTTTATGATTCTTTTAATGTATGGTTGAATTTGGTATTCTTATATGTTTAAAGATTTTTTTTTTCATCTATGTACAATGATATTGGCCTGTACTTTGTGTATGTGTGTATATTATATCTTTGCTTTTGGGATCAGGACAATTCTGGCCTGAGTAAGGAAATGAGTAAGGAAGTGTCCCATTTTCCTGGAGATTTTTGGACTAGTTTGAGAAGAATAGATATTGACTCATCTAAATTTTTGGGAGAATTCACCTGTGAAGCCATCAGTCCTGGCCCTTTGTTTGACGAGATTTTTCTTAGTTACTGATTGTTTCATTGCTGGTAATCTCTGTCTTCATATTTTCTATTTCATCATAGTTCAATCTTGGGAGATTGTACATTTCTAGGAATTTGTCCATTTTATTGGCATATGGTTGTTCATAGTAATCAATATGATCCTTTACATTTCTGTAGTGTTGGTTGTAACTTCTCCCTTTTCATTTCTGATGTTATTGTTTAGGACCTCTTTCTTTTTTTTCTTGAAGAGTTTGGCTAAAGATCTATTATTTTGTTTGTCTTGTCAAAGAACTAGCTCATAGCTTCATTGACATTTTCTTTCTTTTTTTTTTTTTTTAGTCTCTATTTCATTTATTTCTGCTCTGATCTTTATGATTTCTTTCCTTCTACTAACTTTGGGTTTTGTCTGTCCTTCTTTTTCTATTTCCTTTAAGTGTAAGATTAAGTTGTTTATTTTAGGTTTTGTTTTTTGTTTTTTTTTCATAAGGTAAGTTTGTATCACCATAAAAATCCTCCTTAGAACAGCTTTTGTTGTGTTTCATAGATTTGGCTTTGTTTTGTTTTCATTTTCACTAGTCTTCGAATACTTTGTGATTTCTTCTTTGATTTCTTCATTAATCAATTGGTTGTTTAGTAGCATATTTATTAGCCTCCATGAGTTTGTGTTGTTTGCAGTTTTCTTTCTTATAGTTGATTTCCAGTCTCATGGCATTGTGCTCAGAAAAGATGTTTGATATGATTTCAATTTTCTTAAATTTACCAATACCTATTTTATGGCCTAGGATGTGTTCTGTCCTGAAGAATATTCCTTGTTCATGTGGTCTAATCTGTCATTTAAGACGAAAGTTTCCTTACTGATTTTCTGTCTTGATGCAAGATCATTGATGTCCATTGATGTCCATTGATGCAAGTAGGGTATTAAAATTCCCTACTGTTATTGTGTTACTATCAATTCCTCCCTTTAAGCCTATTAATATTTTCATTATGTATTTAGGTGGTCCTATGTTGGATGCATATATATTTTGAGTTTTTATTCTTATTCCCAGATTTATCCCTTGATTAACATATAATGCCCTTCTTTGTCTCTCATAACAGTCTTTGTTTTAGAGTTTATATTACACCCAAAACAGAAAGAATTTATATATAATATATAATAATCAAATATATATGATTATTTTTAGCTGTTAATCTCTTAATTTCAAAAGCATTTTAAAAACCTGAATTTTTATTCTCCTCCCCTTACATTTACATCATATTTTACATATATTTGTTTTGTGTATCCCTTATTGGCTTCCTGTGGATAAAAATGATTTTACTACTTTTGTCTTTCAACCTTCCTACTAGCTTGGTACATGGTTGATTTACTACCTTTATTATATATTTGTCTTTACAAAATAGATTTTTGTTTTTGTAATTTTTGTGTTTCTATTTGCAGGCTTTTTGTTTAGAGAAGCCCCTTTATCACTTTTTATAAAGCTTGCTTGGTGGTGCTGATATCTTGTATCTTTTGCTTGTATGGAAAATTTTTTATTTCTCCTTCAAATCTGAATGACAGCCTTGCTGGATAGAATATTTTGGGTTGTAAATTTTTCCCTATTGTCACTTTAAATATATTATACCATTTCTTTCTGGCCTGAAGAATTTCTGCTTAAAAGTCAACACATAGTCTTTTGTGAGTTCTTATATATGAGACTTGTTTCTTTTCTCTTGCTGTTTTTAATATTCACTCTTTATTTACAATATTTGCCATTTTAATTAGTGTTTTTAGTGTGGACTTCTTTGGGTCCATCCTGTTTGGAATTCTCTGTGCATCCTAGACTTTGATGCCCATTTTCTTTACCAGGTTAGGAGTGTTTTCTGCTATTGAGTCATCAAGTATACTCTCTGACCCTTTCTTTCTCTCTGCTCCTTCTGGAATTCCTATAATATGAATATTAATATGCTTGATGTTGTCCCAGAGGGCTCTTAGGTTGTTTTCATTTAAAAAAAATATTTTTTCTGTCTGTTTTCAGTTAGTTCCACTACTTTGTGTTCCAACTTACTGATCCAGTCCTCTGTATCCGTTAGTCTCCTATTCATTCCTTCTAGTGTATTTTTCATTTCAGTTAGTATATTCTTCATCTCTGTTTGTTCTTTATATTTTCTAACTCTTTGTCAAAATCTTTCAACTTCTCACTATGCTCAACTTCTCACTTCTCCCAAGTTCTTTAATCCTCTTTATGATTAATACCTTGAACTCTTTCCAGGGTAGGTTCCTATCTCCACTTCACTTAGTTTTTCTCCTGGAGTTTTATCTTATTCCTTCATTGGACACATATTCCTTTTTACTTCATTTTGTTTAACTTGCTGTTTTTATTTTTATCTGGTAGGCTGACTACACTTCCCTACATTGGAGAAGTGGCCCTTTGTAGAAGATGTTTTATGTGTCACAGCAGCACACTCCCCACTGATCACCAGAGCTATATGCTCTAGGAATTCCCCTGTGAAGGCTGCATGGGAGCTTCTGTAGGGGTCGGACTGACTACTGTAGGCCTGCTTGGCTGCCAATACCTGTCTTTGCAAGAGCTGATACTGAGTGGAGAATGGTCCTGGGTTGACTGAGTGAGAGGTCTTATGTCCTGGGGCTAATACTAGCTGCTAGTGAGCAGGGCAAGGGCCTTGAGAGGTCCCACAACAGGTACTAGCCAGTTAGTGGACAGGTTCAAGCCTCAGCAAGGCTGGATGCTTGGACTAGGAGGTCTTAGGACTGGTGCTGACTAGCTGGTGGGCAGGTAAATCATTGGCACTAATAGGCTAGAAGAAACATTCCCAAATGGCACTAGACATCACTGGTATCCTCATAGTAGACCAAGTTACCCAAGAGGCTGCTGCCAGTGTCCTTGTCACCAGGTGGAGTCACAATTTTTCCTATCTCTCCAGGAGGTTCTCCAAGATCTGAAAGTGGGTCTGACTCAGGCTCTTTCAAATTACAGCCTGTGGACTGAGTCTCAGAACACATGAAATTTTATATATGCCCTTTAAGAGAAGAGTCTCTGTTTCCTACAGAGGTCCAGCTCTTCCATACACAAGCCAAATTTGCTTCAAAGCCAGGCATTCTCATGGCTCATATTTTTGGTGCAGGACCCCTAGGCTCAAGAGTCCACCTCAGGCTCAGACTCCTTGCTTCTTGGGGAGAACACCTGCAATTGAGATTAGCCTCCTGTTTGTGGATCACTTACCTGGGAGTGTGAGTCTTGACTTTACTGTGTAACCACCCTGTCTACCCATCTCATTCTGGTTCCTTTATATCTTTAGTTATGGAAAACCTTTTTTACTAGTCTTCAGGTCATTCTTATTTACAGTTGCTCTGGAAATAGTTACAATCTTGGTGTGGCCATAGAAAAATGAGACCTCAGGGTCTTCCTGCTCTAACATCTTGGCCATTCTCCCAGAAAGATACTTTCTTAGTGGCTCTGAGCAAGTAAACTATTAGAGTATCAATTGCCTATGAAGAAGGTCACAGGTAACTGAGGGCAGCCTCTAGGAGCTGGAAGCTTCATTTCTATAGCGTCAGGAGACTGAATTCTATCAAAAACTTAAATAAACCTGGAAAAGGACCCTGAAATTCCAATAAGACTGTAGCCTTGGTGTCACCATGATTAAAGCCTTGAGATACCCTTGATGGCCATGCCCCAGATTCCTGACTTACCCATGAAAACAGGGAAATAACTTAGAGGTGTTGTTTTACATCACTAAATCTGTTTTGCAGAGATTAAAAAAAAAAAAAAAAAACAGATTTGTGTTTTTGAAAATTGATTTCAAATGGTCTCTAATTATTCTGTTTGATTTGAGAAAATCAAAGCAACCTTTGAGAGTTCATCAAAGTCTTTTTTCTCAATGCCTAGCGAAAGCTGTTCATATAGCATTCTTAAGCTGTGTTTGCCTGTGCTCACCTCCTGATGACTTTGGGAGTAAATTCAGTTGTGTATATATGTACTTTTTTAATGTTTTAAGAGACTGTAAGCTGTATAAAAATCTAAGAAATCCTAAACTCCAAGATATTCAACAGCATAAGAAATAAAAAATCCAAATGAAAGACATCAGAGTCCTAAAATAAATTAGAATGGTGGAAATAATAACAAATAAAAAGGAGTTCCATTGTTTGATCCCTGACCTCGCTCAGTGGGTTAAGGATCCTGCATCAAGCTGTGTCGTAGGTTGAAGATGCAGCTAGGATGGGTTTCTGTGGCTGTAGCATAGGCTGGCCAGCTGTAGCTCCAGTTTGACTTCTAGCACAGGAACTTCCATATGACACAGGTTTTGACCTAAAAAGAAAAAAAAAGTTAACGGATAATCTGGTAAATTTTAAATATTTGAAAATTAAAAATAAAATAACTCCAAATAAAAATACAAGTTCCAAGAAGCCAAAGTACACATTACTCTTAGGAAGACACTTTCCAAGAGCTAAATAGTCTTAATATACTGTCAGTAGTATAAACAGAGACATAGCTACCATTTATAACTATTTGCTATGTGCCAGGGACATTATGCATTTCATTTCACTAAATTATTTCTATCAGAACATATAATAAAGGTGTTATTATTTGTAGTTTGAAAATGAGGAAATAAATTTTAAAGAGGTTAAGTAGTATTTTCAAGATCAGACATATAGTAAGTATCAGAATGGGAAATTTACCTAAATTTCTCTAATTCAGAAGTTGATTTTTACAATCTACTCCAAACTTCTGTCCAATAATGTAAGTTTGTATATCAAGAAAATCTCTCCTCAGATATTTAATTTCTCACACTATTAACTTGACTCTTCATTTGTTTTTTATTTGTTTCAGTAAAAAGTACATCAGTCAGAGAGTATAGGTTATGCTGCTATGAGAAATACACCCCAAATCTCTGTGGTTTATAATAGCAAAGTTTATCTTTTTTCTAGTTCTGCAGGTCTGAGGTGCTTACAGCTCTGTTCCACATCACCAGGCTGACAGAGCATCCTCCATCTGAAATACTGCTGGTTGTCATGGCAAAGGAATAAAAAGTAAAAAGAACAAAGCAAATCTGGAACTAGTTCATATAGTTTTAAACTAAAAATACATCTACTCATATTTCATTACCCAAAACAAGTCACATGATGACATCTACTGTTAACAGTATATATAAACATATCCCTCCCTTGGATGTGGCACTAATACAAAGTACTTGTATAGTCTAAGTTTTTGAATATTTATAAATATTTCTACATCTGAAAAAAGTAAAAGAGAATTATATTAATTATAAAATACAAAACAGACACAAAATCAAAAAATAGATATGAAAACCAGGAGCTAAGTTTTGAACAAATCTGTAAAATTTTTAAAAAATTGCTAGCATAATCAGACAATAAATTGAAAAAAAAATAAAACAAATTTAGAGCAAATACATTATACTTATAGCCACAGGAATCAAAAACCCCTTAAAGCTATTTTGAAAACACTCTGATAATAAATTGGAAAATATGACTGAAAATTATGATTTCTAAAAAATAAATCAAATTGAATGTGACTCAAAAATCTATCCTACGAACTGTAAAAAGAAACTGGACATTTTCAGGAGAAATACTCCTTCAAACAAAACACTCCAAGGGATGGAAACTGTGGTGAAATTGATTTTCAAAAACAATTTTAATCTATTTAAAATGATCTGATATTTTCATGTATAATGCTAGCTTAAGTCCAATAACATAACTTTTTGCCAAGGATAGAAAAAATAAAGAAAGAAAAAGGAAGGAGCAAGGGCTAGAAAGAAAGAAAAAAGGAAGCGGAAAAAGAAAATCACTGAGTAATAAAACATTAAAATGTCTAAATAGAATAACACCAAATAATGCTAAAGATCAACACAGGGATGGACAAAATGATAAATGACAAAAATATCCCAAATATGTCTATGAATCAAATATATCACAGGACGATATATCATATGGTTGACAACAGTTTTATTAATTAAAAAATAAAGAATTAACATTACTGAAAAGTCATTGGAATAAAAAAAGCTAGATATCTACTTCATTCTCAAATTCCAATGGATAAAGACATAATATATAAAATATATAAATAACGTTATTTTAAAAAGGAAAATCTGCTTATTTTTACACTTACCCATAATTTGGTGTGGGAGACTAACCACTCTAACATGAGAACAAAGCCAGAATTAACAACAGGATTAGTACATGTTACTGTAATAAAATAAAAACATGATTTAAAAAAATCATAATCAAATCAAAATGCAATTAGTAATATAAAATTATTATGAAAATTTGTAACAGTCCCTAGTACCAAGAAGGCACTCAATAAATATTTTCTGAATGAATACATTCATTTTACAAACAGCCTATATTCCCCCTCCATAAGATGCATTTAAAAATATATAGGTAATATATGAACATCATAATAGTGAAAGAATCCAAGTTTATGAAGTATAAATTTACCAAAAAGAAAGGATAAATACCCTTTCAATAAATATGTAAAATATATGTATTAACTATTTATTGGAAAAAAGTAAACTAAAACAATAGTGATAAAGTATTTCTAAGTATCAAACTGTCCAAGCTAAAAAAGACTGAAAAAAAAAAAAAGGCTGATTGTGAGGATATAGGTCACAGGCACTGTTGGATGAAATATAAATGGATAAATGTTTTCTGTAGATATATTGGATAGTATGTATCAAGATTTACATATACCTCCCCTCTTCAGAATCTAGTAATTTTTAGTGTATAATAGAATCATTGTGCAGATATTTGCCAGATTAGATGGATGATAATATATGAAGAAATGGATGGATAGATATAGATATATACACACATATATACAGACATACATAGATTTGATGTGATTAGAGCAATTTTAAAATTAAAATATGATGCTCATCAATACTATTGAGCTGAGTCTTCCATAAACAAAACCTCGGAGTGCCTGCCACATCATTTATAGTTCATGAGGTACTGAGTGGAAGATGGCATATTTAGAGCAATTTGGCTAACAGGATGCCCATGATTTATGGGATCCCAGCCATTCTCCCAGTAGAGGCAGTCCTCAACTTTTGCATATCACCAAACCTGCAATGAGCATTCTCACTCTCTGGGAATTAAAAATCGTAAGTCAAGTTCTGAACACCTAGGGATTCTGTACAATGCTGGGAAGTCAGCTTGTTTGTGAGCTTGTAGTATGAATACCCAGGTCTATTATGTACATGTTGAGGTTTCCTATGTTTCTTGTGTTCTATACATGACTTCCTCTCTCTGTCTCTGCTTTGATTGTCCCAATAAGAGCACTCTCACCAAAGCAAAGGATTTCATTTGGCTCTTAAAAACCTCTGCATCTTTCTAGAAGGTGAAACCCTTGTAGGGCATGATCTAATTCTGAACTCTGCCTCCATTTATGCTTAGTACTCAGACAGTCCCATGGACTCTGAGGCAACATCAAGAGAGTCATGACACTGCCTGATAGTGCTGGCCACTCTTATGGACATTTTTGGAATAAAATGCTTCTTCAATTCCAGTTTGTCCTGAAAATTGCCACCAGGTTTACTAGCTTAAAAGTGGGTCTGTAATTTGTACTCTCCCTTTTTTCTACAGCTGCATCTGCAGCATCTGGAAGTTCCCAGGCCAGGAGTTAAATTGGAGCTGCAGCTGCAGTTCTTCACCATAATCACGGCAACATCAGCTCCAAGCCAAATTTGCAACCTACACTGCAGCTTGAGGCAACACCTGATCCTTCCTTAACCCACAAAGCAGGGCCAGGGATAGAATCTGCATCCTCATGAAGACTATGATGTGTTCTTAACCCCCTGAACCACAGGGGAACTCCCTAATTTATACTTCTTTTACACCACATTATACTTGCTGGGTTATTTTTTTTTTTTATCTTCTAATGGAGTGATAGCACTTCATGAAACTGAGCATTGTTCATTATGCTGTCCCACTAAATGTTTAGCCCACAAATTTGATACTCAATAAATATTTGCTTTGGATTAATAAATAGATGCTAATTTGAAGAAAAGTCAGGAACAATAAGGTTCTGAGGTTTTGGGGGTTTTTTTGTTTGTTTTGGTCTTTTTGGGGTCGTACCCACTGCATATGGAAGTTCCCATGCTAGGGCTCAAATTGGAACTACAGCTGCCAGCCTACAACACAGCCACAGCAATGCCAGATCCAAGCCGCATCTGCAACTTACACCACAGCTCATAGCAATGCTGGATCCTTAACTCACTGAGCAAGGCCAGGGATTGAACCTGCATCCTCATGGATACAATGAACCTAGTCAGGTTCATTACTGCTGAGCCACGATGGGAACTCTGATTCTAAGGTTTTAAATCACAAATATCAATTGCAGTATTCTACCTCTACACATAAAAAAATCTTAAGTTTTATATACGTTATTTCTAGAATATAACATTTCTTAGTATCTTAGCTTACATATACTGTATTTTTGTCTGACTGTAGGTATACTTGAACAGGTTATTTCAGAGTGGTGTTCTTACAAGTTTTGTTCCAAATCATGCTATGAGTTTTCTCTAAGGCAGTAACATCATCTTATCCAATGTATACCTACTAACCTACTGAAATTAAGAGCATTTCACACAGTAGTTTAAATGTCTTTGTAAACTTGCGATCAACCAAAATGCTCATATATAAGATCTTTGAATGAAATTTTACACTTGGGGAGTTTTTGCTATGGCAAAAAAGGATTGGTAGCATCTCTGCAGCGCCAGGATGCTAGTTAGAACCCCTGCCAGATACAGAGGGTTAAAGGATCAGGCAATGTCCAGCTACAGAGTAGGTTGCAAAGGCAGCTCAGATCTGATCCCTGGCTGGGGAATTCCATATGCTATGGGTATGCCAAAAAAGGAGAAAAAAAAAGAGAGAGAGAAGAAAAAGAAAAGAAATTTTATCCTTGGAAATAAGGAAGCTGATACTCAGCCAGCAAAGGTCACTCATCTGGTGAACAGAAGACTGCCCTTGATTACAAACTAGGCAGTTATTGTGCCTTGTTTGAAAAAGACGTGCCTTCAGAGACAGTGAAGTCAGATGCTGTTTTGAATTTCTAAATGAGGCTCTGATTTCCAGTTGCAGCAAGTCTTGCTGACACGTCCCTGGGTTTCACAGCTATGCCTCACTGCTTGAGTTTTGCTTCACTGTGTCCTTCTGCCCACACACTTGAAGGCTCCCTCCTCCATTTGCCATCCAGCAGCTGCTTAAGCATCTAGCTGTCACCCATCTTTCACACATGCCCCACACCCAGAGGAGTCACGTCTTGCCACCCTCCAGAAGTACCTCTGTGCTGAGGAACTGAGGGCACTCAAAACCCAACAGAAAACAACAAGTTCAAGGGGAGATGCTAACAATA
Source organism: Sus scrofa (assembly GCF_054392235.1). NCBI lineage: Eukaryota > Metazoa > Chordata > Mammalia > Artiodactyla > Suidae > Sus > Sus scrofa. The sequence goes on from NC_139393.1 coordinate 32,447,339, forward strand.
TATAACTGGTTGGAAGTACCAGAATATTATAAATGGAAAGAATTTAGCAAAAGAAAGATAAGAAAAGTGGCAAAATGACTAGTTATCTATACCTAATATATTGATATCCAAAAAGGGGGTAATGAACCAAAGATATTAAAAAAAGTGATTAGAAGGAGAAAGGCAAATTAATATATGGAGTGAGCACTTTGCTGAATACAGAAATGTTTCCAATGCTACAAAAGAAAAAACTTTTTTTTTTCTTTTTAGGGATGTGCCTGTGGCATATGGAAATCCCCAGGCTAGGCCTCAAATCAGAGCTACAGCCTCTGGCCAATGCCATAGCCACAGCAACACAGGATTCAAGCTGTGACTGCGACCTACACCACAGCTCAGGGCAACGCCAGATCCTTAACCCACTGATCAAGGCCAAGGGATCAATCCATATCCTCATGGATCCTAGTTGGGTTCATTAACTACTGAGCCATGAAGAGAACTCCCCAAAAGAAAATATTTAAATAACATGAAATAGTAAGGTAACTTTTCTTTTTTTTTCTTTTTCCTTTTTCTTTTTTCTTTTTTTTAAATTTTTTCTTTTTGTGGCCACACCCACAGCAAATGGCAATGCCCAGGCTAGGTGTCTAATCAGAGAGATAGTTGAGGCCCACACCACAGCCATGGCAACACTGGATCCAATCCATACCTGCAACCTACACCACAGCTTGTGGCAAAACCAGATCCTTAACCTACTGAGGCCAGGGATCAAAACCGCATTCTCATGGATATTATGTGGGGTTCGTAACCCTAGAGAGGCACAATGGGAACTCTAAATAATTTTTAAAAAGATATTCCTAGTTAAATAAACTTTTATCATAAGGCTAATATGTGAAAAAGTATTTAAAAGTTTATGTTGTGTGGGAGTTCCCTTCGTGGTGCAGGGAAAAGAATCCAACAAGTATCCATAAGGATCTGGGTTCAATCCCTGGCTTCTCAGTGGGTCGGTGATCCAACATTGCCCTGAGCTGTGGTGTAGGTTGCAGACATGGCTAGGATCCCATGTTGCTGTGGCTGTGGTGTAGGCCAGCAGCTGTAGCTCCAATTCGACCTCTAGCCTGGGAACCTCCATATGCCACAGGTGCAGAAAATAAAAAAAGTAAAAATAAAATAAAATGAAAAACAAATAAATCAAATAAAAGTTTATGTTTTTGTAAACAGTTTATGCAAATCTCAAACCTAAAAGAAATTTACTGATGAGTGACCTGGATGCTGTCTTCAGATCAACTTGGAAGTCTTAATATCCCTTGTTAAAACTACCACCTCACAAAATGTTCTATGCTTTAAAGAGGAGAGGGGCTTATTTGATAATGTTTTGATATTGAAAAGTACTGGCAGAGTGAATCAGTACAGGGAAGGGCAAAGAGAATAAAATTAAAAAAAAAAAAAAATCCAGGGCTATTAGTCAAAAAGAATGAAAAAAAAAAAAAGTAAGTTCTTCAAGGCAAGGTGATTAAAAGCATGACACTGAAAGATCCAAAGGGAATAAATAAATGTTTCAAACATGGATGGAGTGTTAAAATATACATCTAGAAGGATTTGACACCTAAATTTCTAAAGGGCTTGAATGATTTTAAGCAGACCTCGGGCTAAAAATTTGTAAGAGAATTTTTCAGAAGAAATACCAAGGGGAAAGATTCAGCTATAAATAAAAAGGAATTTGTATTTGATTTTCATTAATTCACATGTGTTTAATTTTCTTAAATGGGGAATGTGACAACATCACAAAAAAAAGAATAAGAGAAAATACTAGTTTGTGTCTATGAAATAGAATATTTCCAATCATTTTGCAAACATTGCCATATAAAATTTCTTTACAACTAAGTGACATTCAACAAATATCACAGTGAAATAGCAAATAAGCAATATGAAAAAAACAACAGGACTATCTGTCTATAGTACTCTATCAGATAGACAGTAAATACTCATAATTTGAAAGCCATGGAAACAGTGTAAATCAGGGATGTTCTGACAAATGTAGAGGAGGCAGTCAGCCCATCTGCAAGGAGATTCAAAAAAGGCAAGCATAAGTACCTTCTCCAAACTATGTCTGCCCCTAGTTACAATGTTTGAAGTTCAATCAGCAGTATTTCTTTTATTTTAAATCCATGTTGGGAGTTCCCATTGTGGCAGTGTAGAAATGAATCCAACTAGTATCCATGAGGATGCAAGTTCAATCCACGGGCTTGCTCAGTGGGTTGGAGATCTGGCGTCGCCATGAGCTGAGGTGTAGATCGCAGACGTGGCTCAGGTCCCATGTTGCTGTGGCTGTGATGTAGGCCAGCAACTGTAGCTCCAACTTGACTACCCCTCGCCTGGGAACTTCCATATGCTGCGGGTCCAGCCCTAAGAAGCAAAATAAATAAATCAATCAATCCATGTTTATTTTAGTAATCATCTATTTTTTTTTTAAAGTCCTGAGAGAGAGTAACTAATGACAAAATGAAAACAAAAAATGCTGGTAAAGATCACGACCTATAGTGCTTGTTTATTTAAGCATTTGGGAAGGATGGGGTATCAGAAAGCAGAGTAAAGATGGAGTAGAAGGTGAAAAGGGGTCAAAGTTAATTACTGAATATTTCTTAAAATTACAAGGCTAGTAGTGATCTCTATTGTATGACATTTGTGGGCAAAATTGAAGAATTATAACTTGAAGGAGAAAGAAAATAAAAAGTGTTTTAAAATTTAAAAAATGAAGGAAGAAGGTAAAATATACCTGTCGAGGTGAGAACTCTAAAATCGTTTCATCATTTTTCACACAATTTTGTACCATAATGGAGACACCATTCAAATAACAGAATTTATATTCTAGTCTTTAAAGATCTTGTAACATCTCCAACATTTTACTGAGGGAAACAGATTGTGACTTACTAAGTTCATTTACCAGTTGATCGTACAGGCAAACCAGTCACTAATTTCTTCGCGTTCAGTGGGGTCATAATAGATCTCACAGTCTATTGTTATTCTAATTTTTTTTCTCCTTTAGATAAATCTATCAATGTTGATGATGTCACCAATGTTATAATTAGACTGTATCATTGAGTTGTATCTGCACTACTGACCTGGTACCCAAAAGTATGCTATGAATCAGTTAATTGGAGTGGAACACTGGGCTGATACTACGTGAAAACATTGTCTCAGAGTGGTGATGCTCTCCACTTTATTTCTAAAGATACCAGATGTTATTGGGACTAGTTTCAGGGGATTTTTTACTTTTTACTTTCAAATTTAGGAATGCATTATTTACCAAAAGATGATAACTACTTTTTTTGGTCGGGGTTGTGGGGGGGCTGCACTTGCAGCACATTGAAGTTCCCAGGCTAGGGGTGGTCAAGTCAGAGCTACTGTTGCTGGTCCACACTACAGCCACAGCAATGCAGGATCCAAATTGAATCTGCAACCTACACTGCAGCTCACAGCAACACCCAATCCTTAACCCACTGAGCGAGGCAAGGAATTGAACCTGCATCCCCGTGGATCCTAGTCAGCTCTACTACTACTGCACATGACAGGAACTCCCATGGATAATAACTACTGATTAAAATTTTCAATGATAAAATACTAGAAAACTAGAAAATAAAAGGAATATCTAACTATTTGAATTATAAGTTGCTTCATTGCCTATCATGAAATGATCATTCGAGTTCAGTTGTGACTGAAAAGTCTGCTTTTTTCCCCCACCTCTTTAAGTTGGTATCAGAAATAGTGAGACAGATGACCTAACAGGCCAAAATGGTTCCTGTCTGGGCTCTGGCAAGTACTGTTTTCTGGGGTCTTTTTTTTTTTTTTTTTTTGCTTTTTGGGGCTAAATGTGCAGCATGTGGAAGTTCCCAGGGTAGGGGTTGAATTGGAGCTGCAGCTGCCGACCTATGCCACGGCCAGAGCAATGCAGGATCCAAGCCACATCTGCAACCCACAGCTCACAGCAATGCCAGATACTTAACCTACTGACCAAAGCCAAAGATTGAACCCACATCCTCACAGACACTAGTTGCATTCATAACCTCTAAGCCACAACAGGAACTTCTTTTAAAATTAAAGTATAGTTCATTTACAATGCTGTGCCAATTTCTGCTATATAGCACAGTGACCCAGTCATATATGTATACATATACATTTTTTTTCTCATATTATCATGTTCCATCATGTTCTACCACAAGAGGTTGGATATAGTTCCCTGTGGTACAGTAGGACCTCATGGCTTATCCATTCTAAATGTGAGAGTTTGTATCTACCAACCCCAAACTCCCAGTCCATCCCACTCCCTCCCCTTCCTACTTGGCAACCACAAGTCTGTTTCCATGTCTGTTAGTCTGTTTATCTTCTGCAGATAGGTTCATTTGTGCCACATTTTAGATGCCACATATAAGTGATATCATTTGGCATTTGTCTTTCTTTCTGACTTACTTGACTTAGTAAGAGAATCTCTAGTTGCCTCCATATGGCTGCAAATGGCATTATTTTGTTCTTTTTTATGGCTGAATAGTGCCTATTTTGTGTATGTACCACATCCTTTTAACTATAGGAAGTCTTCTTGATGCGGAAGCTACTTAATTGGTTGCTTTGAGAAAGGACTCAGAGCCCATTGTAGCTGTTCAGTACTGAAACAATGATATAGAATGTATTCATTTTTTAGCAAACTGGACAAAGAGTGACATGCTAAAAATCACAAAATAGCTAGCCTAGGCCTAAGTCTAAGTGCAAATTATATCCAACATTATTGAAATGTATTTATTTGTAACATACCCATGCTTTCAATTTTTCAGAAACTTCCACAAGCGAAGATTATGCCATGCCTGCTTCAACCCACTTCTTCCAATATTTGAATAATTAACTCCTTAAAACCAAACTAAGAGGTTTTGGTTAAATAAAAAAAGCAACAAAATAGATTACATAGATGTCAGATGTATAATCAAAAAGAAAAAAAAAAAAACAATGAAAATTGTTGTTGGAAACTCTTGACCTCCAAACTAATTTACCACATTGAAAACCAGTGGTGATATTTTCTGCTGTCCTGAAAAACGAGAGTCTTGGATGACACTTTGAGTCTGTGTTCAGTTTCCTAGAATTTCCCAGTATTTCACCACATATAGAGAATCCAGTAGTTCCCTTCATTCTCACCTCAGAACTAATCTTTCCTCAAAACTGATCTCTCCTCTTGGATCTCTGTTGGTAGTTTAGATTGCTGCCTCAATTCTCAACTTTCAGAAGCTCTGGGTCTTAAAGTGGGAAATGTAAATCAGCATTTAGCTTTTACTTCCTCTAATTCTAATCTTGTTATTATCAGAGTCCTGATAATCCCCCCCCACCCCCACCCTATTCTCCACCATGACTCGGCATTTCTTTTACCAAAATTCTGTTTCATGTTCATTTGTTTAACAGTTACTCACTGAGTACTACTATATGGCAAAAAAGTCTTCTAGATACTTCAAAAACAGACATCAAGATAATAAAGTCCCTATCCAAGGAGCTTTTGGCCACACCTGCAGCATATGGAAGTTCCCAGGCCAGGGACTGAATCCAAGCCTCAGCTCTGACCTACTCCACAGCTGCAACAACACCAGATCTCTAACCAACTGTGCCAGGCTGGGGATTGAACCTGTGCCTCCGTGGCAACCTGAACTGCCACCGTCGGATTCTTAAGCCACTGCACCATGGCAGGAAACTCCTCTTTGTCTTTCTTAACCTGGACATTATAAAGAATATAGGCCACACGAACCACATGTGGGATCTGTAGGGCACCTGTACTTATTAATTGTATACATATTTGGATTTCCATGACCCCCGTTGGGTCTTATAATTCATTAGAATGACTCACAGGACCATTTTCTTATACCACTTCTGTCCCACTATGTACTTTATATAAGAACTCTTATTTGTATTCAACTTAAAATATATATATTCTTTTAATGTTTCTTTCCCTGATCCTGGACAAAATTAATCATTCTGTGGTACTTTTAAACCTAGTAATGAGGCCTTCTATTGGGCATTTTGTTGAAATTTTAGTTTGTGTATATCCCTTAATAAAATCTTACCTCCTTGGGGGAGAAAAGGAAAAGAATAGTATAGACCAATGAGTTTATAGAATGTGTTTTAATTTTGGTTTCCCCGGTGTTCTCTCATGATCAGATTCAGTTTTCACCCTTTGGCAAAAATAACACAAGAGTGATATTGTCTTCTTACTGCAACATTTCAGGAAGCACATTAGGTCAATCTTTCCCATAAATGGTGATATTAACTTTGATTACTAGATTAAGTTGGTGTAACAGGCATCTCCACTGTAGAGTTACTCATGTTCCCTTTGCAATCATTAGGTGCCTTATGAGGAGATCTTCCGAGACTCTGCAGAAGTCCTGTTGCTCACTATATTTATATACACTAGTTTTACCATACAAGGATATGTACCTGGAACAATGATTACTATCAAATTTGCCAAATGGTGATTTTTTTGATCCCTTCTATATTTATTAGATGATAGCAGTCATTATAATTGTGAATACACTAATATTTAATCGATGTACAAACTGATGGTAAGAGAAACCACTGACAAACATTAGAGGAAAATGTTGTTTCATCTATCACATACATCTTTTTTCATTTTTTAAAGTTTTATTGAAGTATAGTTGATTAACAAGGTAGTGATAATTTCTCCTATACAACAAAGTGATTCAGTGATTCACACACATCCAATTTCTTTCACATTCTTTTCCCACATAGATTATCACAGAATATTGGGAAAATCTCTCTGTGCTATATAGCAGGTCCCCACTGGCCAATCATCCCATATACCTCAGTGTGCATATGTCAGTCCTAAACTCCCATCCCCCCACCTGTCCTCTTTGGTAACCATAAGTTTTTCAAAGCCTGTGAATTTTCTGTTCTGCAAACAAGTTCTTTTGTATCCTTTTTTTTTTTTATTCCACCTATAAGTGATATCTTTTTATATTTGTCTTTCACTGTCTTGCTAACTTCACATTGTATGATAATTTCTAGGTCTATCCATGTTGCTACAAATGACATTATTTTGTTCCTTTTTATGGCTAAGTAGTGTTACATTTTATATATGTGCCACATGTTCCTTATCCTTTCCTGTGTTGATGGACATTTAGGTTGCTTCCATGAATTGGCTATAAATAGTGCTGCAATGAACATTGAGGAGCATGTATCTTTTTGAATTATGGTTCTCTCTACATAGATGTCCAGGAGTGGGATTGCTGCATCATATGGTAGTTCTATTTTTAGTTTTTTGAGGAACCTCCATATTGTTTTCCATAGTGATGGTACCAATTTACATTCCCATCAACAGTGTAAGAATATCTTTTTACTTGGTGTTCATCATTAAGACAATATCTAATTGAAACATAATTTTAAAACTGCATTCAAACTCCAGCACAAAGAATAACGAATCCTGACAAAGCTGATCATCTCTAATAGGAACCAGGAGACAAAACCACCAAGAATACAATTAGTCAGATAATACTGCCTTGAGTGCACATGAGAAGAGAAGGCTATCTAGATATATTCACTAACATGTCTTATGCTTTGATTATTCATTCTTTTTAAAGTCAACTTCCTCTGAAGAAATCTCTAGGCCTATTCTCATTGTGAAGCTCAAAAAAAAAAAAAAAAAAAACTGAGGATATCATTTGATAGTTTTACAATTAGATTGGTTATCACCACAATAGTTAAAAAGCAAACTCAAGAGTTCCTGTCATGGCACAGTGGAAACAAATCTGACAAAGAACCATGAGATTGAGGGTTTGATCCCTGGCCTCGCTCAGTGGGTTAAGGATCTGGCATTGCCATGAGCTGTGGTGTAGGTCGCAAATGCAGCTCAGATCTAGCGGTGCTGTGGCTCTGGTGTAGGCCGGCAGCAACTGCCCCGATTGGACCCCTAGCCTGGGAACCTCCATATGCCGCAGGTGGGGTCCTGAAAAGACAAAAAAAAAAAAAAAAAAAAAAAAATTAACTCTTCCTCACTAAGAAAATATGTAGAGAAATTTCTTCAAAGGTGATTTTCTAAATGTTTGGGGGTTTGGGTTTTTTTTTTAAATTGTAATTTGTACTTTTATTCTTCAAGGCCACTGTATTTTGGCTTTTACAATACCACTTTACTTCTAATTCCCAAAACAAGTTTTCTGAACAACACAATAGAGTGCCCAATGAGTTGTAAGAAATTGTGAGAAGTGTACTATACATGTAAGATTCTCCAGAGAAAGAGAATCAATAAGATATATATTGATTGGGGATAGAGAGACTGATGTATTTTAGGAATTCACTCTATCCATATATTTGGGGAGATTGATTGATTATAAGAATTGACTCACTCACTCAGCAACAGAAGCCACGTCCACAATCTGCCCTCTGCAAGCTGGAGAACCAGGAAATATAACTCAGCACAATCTGAAGGCCCCAGAATCAAAAGTGTCAATATCTGAGGATAGGAACAGATGGAAGTCCCAGCTTAAGCAAAGAGAAAACCAACTTGCTATTCCTCCACCTTTTTATTCTATTCAGTCTCTCAGCTGATTGCATGATACTTGTCCATGCTGGGAAGATGAATCTCCTTACTCAGTCTTCTGAATCACATGCTCATGGATTCCAAAACCACGCTTACAAGCACACCCAGAAATAATGTTTTATCAGCCATCTGGGCACCCCTAAGTCCAGTCAAGTAAGTTGGCACATACCTTAACCATCACATTTACTATTTTATGATAATGGGAAATGTATTGACTTTTTGGTTGTAGAACTAAATTTTTCTGCCAGGGACTGATTGAAAAATTACTAAAAGATCTGAATTTCATATTAATTGTTGATAAATAAACGTAGAGGTTTCAAATGCTTATGTTAAAACAACCTTATTTTTCCTACTAGATGCATTTTGCTGCCTATATAGATTAGAGATGATTTGGATAAGTAGATCCAGTAAAGCTCTAGTAGTCTAATAGTCAGGAGACCTAGCATCTAGTTTCAGCTCAATACTAATTAGTTATGTGACCTTGGGTGGGTTAATAACCATCACAAAAGAAAATAGGTGGATTATATGATCTCTTGAGGTTTCTTTCAGATCTGAAATTCTTTTATTCCAAAGAAAAACTGTTGTGATTCTGATTATATTTCTAATTAGCACATTGTATTCAAATGATATTGTCCTACTTTATGTATATATCAAATCATTTGCTCCTTATCTGTATATTTAGCTTAACTTTCTATATATATGTTTTAATAGATTGGGTGTATGTAACTTTATCCTAGTATAAAATATCATTAACTCTGCATGAGTTATGATCCAAAATAAAATATCACTAATTAAAATTATCAACATCCAAATCATGAGATTTTACTATACTCTTCTTTTTCTTAATGTTAGTAAACATTTGTGTTATTTAACTAAATCTTTCCCTCTTTCTTTTCTCATCAGACTACCTCTGATTATAATGTTGTTTCCATGAAAGTTTGTTTTCATACAGGGATTTCACAAACATTCTAATCTTCCAGATAATCCCCATAGTATCATAAAATGCATTCTGGCGAATATTTTATTCTCATGTTTGATTGGTATGAACCAACCTCTTCAGGTTCTGCTATCTATAGAAGAGCAGCAAAAACCAAGTTTCTGTACCACTGGTTCAACAAAACTATTGCTTGGGCCCTGATAAATTCATCCAGAAATCTTGGTGATATCTGATCATTGAAGTTTGAAAATAGAGAGTCAGTAGACCTTGCTCCAGCAATAACCCTACTTGACAATAAGTTTCTTTTAGATTTTGTAATTTCCTACTTCCACCTTGAGCATTTCTGAATCTTCGAGCCAACTATTAGAACTATTCAGGTAAAAATGAGCTCTCGTAATTTTGGACCTAATTCTTAGGGATTTACTTGATAAGAAAAATAGCATTTAATAAAAGTCATCAGTCAGAAAACTCAAACTTTACCATTTAAACATTAAGACAATGTGAGAAAGATACACTCAGAATGGCAAACACCCAATTCCAGGCCAAGGAATTAAAGTGAATGATGAAATGACTCCAGCTTAAATTATTAAGTTATATCCAATATCCAGGCTTATCTAATAACATACATGCTTAACAGAACCAGACAGCTCATCTCTGTGCACACAGCCTGAAGAAGTATTTCACCTCAAATGATGGATTTTTTTCCATGTAGAGAAGATCTATGGTTTTCAGTTAGCCTTGTCGAAGGAAATAGACATCCTCATTCTAGACCAAATTTTTCCTGCCATTCTCCTTTCATTGCTTGCTTTAAAGTTCACTCTATATTCTGCATGTGTGCATCCAAGTAATAGCAGTCACAATCAGAAGCAGGGTCTTTGTCATATTTTACCAAAGACAGTAAGGATGTGTTAATAATTCAAGTCATGACAAACATGCCTCTACAGTCACCTTGTTGACTTGGTATGGCTCTTATCTAGGTGTAACCGTATTTGTTCCTTCTGGTTTTTTTTTTTTTGTCTTTTTTGTTGTTGTTGTTGCTATTTCTTGGGCCGTTCCCGCGGCATATGGAGGTTCCCAGGCTAGGGGTCGAATCGGAGCTGCAGCCACCGGCCTACGGCAATGTGGGCAATGCGGGATCCGAGCCGCGTCTGCAACCTACACCACAGCTCACGGCAACGCCGGATCGTTAACCCACTGAGCAAGGGCAGGGACCGAACCCACAACCTCATGGTTCCTAGTCGGATTCCTTAACCACTGCGCCACGACGGGAACTCCCCTTCTGGTTTTTATTATCTCTTGGGTTACCTTCCATCTCCCATGTGGTTGCTCTGCTTATATTTTAAGAATAGCACACATATATGGACATACTCCAAATATATACTCATGTACTTAGATAGATAGATAGATAGATAGGTAGATAATTAAATAGGTAGACAGGCAGATATCCTCTCATTCATTTTGTCTCTTTTTGTCCTTTCTCTTAAGTGCTTTTGAGTCCCTTAAGACAGGTTAAGGCTACTATCAAATGATTAGCACCATCCCTACCTAAATCCTAGGGTTGCTTGTCCCAAACCATAACAGCTTGCTCTTCTAAAAGGTATAAAGTTCTTGGAGTTCCTATTGTGGCTCACTGGGTTAAGGACTGGACCTTGTCACTGTGAGGATGCAAGTTCAATCCCTGGCTTTGATCAGTGGGTTAAGGATCCAGCATTACTGCAAGCTGTGGTGTAGGTCACAGATGCAGCTCAATCCAGTGTTGCTGTGGCTGTAGCTGTGGCATAGGCTGTAGCTGTAGCTCTGATTTAACCTCTAGCCATGGAACTTTGGCAGGTATGTCCATAAAAAGAAAAAGGTAAAAAAAAAAAATTAAAAAAGTAAAATACAGAAAGTTCTAGGAGTTCCTAGTGGTGCAGCATGTTAAGGATCTGCCATTGTCACTGCTGTGCCTCTGGTTACTGCCATGATGCGGGTTTGATCCCTAGCCCCAGAACTTCCACATGCCATAGGTGAATCCACTCAACCCCTGCAAAAAAAAAAGATATAAAATTCTATAACTTGCTCACATAGAAGTTAACCTGGTTGAAACTTGGACTTGAATTTTTTTTTTTTCCAAATCATTTTTCCCTGGTCCCTATACTCTACTTTTTGCTGCCACCTATACCAAGCCCAGGATAGATATTTACTGAGCATCTCTGCATGCTAGGTACTATGCAATCTCATCTTGGTTAATATTACTAACAAGCATACCAGGCAGTGAAAATTATCCATATTTTACATGCAAAGGCAGTGAAGATGAAAGAAGAACAGTAGCTGTCCAATGTATCACGGCTGATCCATGGCAGATTCTGATTTGCCTGACTCAAATGTCCATGCTCTTCCAGTGTAACTGACTATCTCACAATGAGAAAGCTGCTTGCGTGCTTTAAGTCTGTCTGTGGGCTCTCACAAAAAATAGATCAGATCCAGCAGTATCTCAAGATTTCATTTTGTCAGTTTCAGATTTTATTATTTTTCAACACAGTGCACATTATAACCAAATAATAACTATATAAGGGGTGTGTGTGTGTGTGTGTGTGTGTGTGTGCATGAGTGTGTGCATGCACGTATGTGTTGCGTGTGTGTGTGAAAAAAACAAGCCTTGAATTTTTTAGGATGCCCTTTTTAATGATTACTTTTGGAAACACTGTCATCAAAGAGGCTTGATTGAGGGTAGAGGCATATATTACATTCCAGTCAAATTAGCACAGTACACATGTAACTTTGTGTTTTGGCATGGCTCTGGGAATCTCCTTTTGACTTGGGGATTGCCATTTACCCCTGTCTAGAAGGAAAGAATGATGGCTGAGGTGGCTGTGGATAGACAATGACCTCATTAATCATTGTGATGGAGATATGGGTTGTTCCTTACAATGACTCATTATAGAGTGCATCAAATAATAAACTCTGACAACTAGCTAGTAGTGAGTGAAGACTGACAGATGGTCAATAAATTCAGAACTGGCATATTTTTGTAAATTGATTGTAGGTTTGAAGGCTTGCAGTGCCTTTCACTACAACTTTAAATCACTAGAGTTGTCTTCCAGATTAAGCAATTAAAATTTAAACATGGAAAGACCTAATATTTGAGAATTTCCTGCTTTCCTATGCCAGTAAAATTTACCCAATTATTTTTACTAGAATAAAATCACTTTTAGAATTTCTGCAAAGGAAAAAATTACATTGGCTAACCTGCAGATACCTCTCTCTGCAAATGCCATGAAAGGTCTATGTAAAATAAAAATACAGGCACAGAACCCAAGAAGCATTTTTTTCCTGCTGGGAATGATTGTTTCCAATCTAAATATGCAAAGTTAAAAAAGATGCAGTGCTTGAATAATGTGTGATCCTTTACCAAATGCATTAGCTAAGTCTAGATATTCTGCCATGTAAGGTGTAATTACTACAGGTGATATAGTTGCCTCTTCCCATAACTTTCAAAATTGCATGAGTCTTATTCTGGTGGTTTTAGGAGATTTATGAAAAGCATACCAATTTCAAATCTCAAGGCAGTGCATTCAACGAAGGCCAGTGTCTGTTGTGTTTGGACAGCTATAACAGTATTCTCCTATGACAGCACTTCTGCACAAAGCATAGATTGTAAAAGAACTCTGTCCCCAAGAATGGTGAGACAATACTAATTCAGTTCATTTTATCGGTAAACAAGCTTATTTTAATGGCAACACCACAAATAAGCACTCAGAACATACCTTTCTTCCCCATGGAATTATATACTGAATGTCTTCTATTTGACCCTCCAGACATACACTGCCCCCTGTTGGTTAGGGGTTGAATTGTATCCCCCAAAGTTGTTCTAATCTCTAGTATCTGTGAATGTGGTCTATTTGGAAACTGGGTCTTGGGAGATACCATCAAGTTTAAATGAGGTCATGCTGAATGAGGATGGGCCCTAAACCAATATGACTTGTGTCTTTATAAGAAGAGGACACAAACATATGACAGAAGAACATCATGTGGTGATAGAGGCAGAGATCACAGCCCTTGCAAATCACTCAAATCTAGGAAGAGGCAAGGTAGGATTCTCCCCTCTAGGCTTTGGAGAGCATGGTCCTGCTGAAACCTTAGTTTTTGACTTGTACAAAACTGTATGATATTACTTGTTTGTTGTTCTAAGTCATCCAGTTTGCAGACTTTTGCATCCCCAAGAAACAGATGTCCCTTCCATTCTGCTTTGTGTCCAGGAAGATGACCCTTCCAGGCTGCAAGAATAGGCTTCCCCTCAGTACTGATGCAGTTAGACCAAAATAAATCTCTAGCAGGAAATTCAAAGGCTGCGAGATAATAAGGACAGGTATTTATTCCCAGTTCCCTCCTGCTAGTTATGTTGAGTCAGCTGTTTCTCCCCCAAAGGCCACAGTTACCCCTCTCCATACGCCTGTGCTCTCTGAGTTTGGAACTGTCAGTTCCCTTTGCCCTTCAGGCTTCTGAGTAGTTGTGGTTGCCAACTTTTACCATCTACACTAAATATCTATTGCTACATAAGAAATTGTGATGAACTTAGTGGCGTAAAACAACATGACTTATCATTACAGTGTTTCTCTGGGTCAGGAATCATGAATGGCTTAACTGGAACCCCTGCTCCAGGATCTCCCAGAGGCTGTGATCAAGACTGCAGCTCATCTGAAGCCTCAACTGGGAAAAGATCTTCTTCACATCCATTTGTATGGTTGTTGGCTGGTTTTGGTTCCTTTTAAGCTGTTGATCTGAGGGCCTTGGTTCCTTGTTGGCTGGTGACCAGAGGCTGTCCTCAGTTCCTTGACCTGTGAATCTCCCCAGCATGACTACTTGCTTCCTTAAAACTGGCAAAGGAGAGTGTTTGCTAGCAACACAGGAATCTGAATTTAATTTAATCATAGAAGTGGCATACCCTCAAAGTCAGGATATAAACAATTCAATCAAGAGGTGGAGATGGCATAAGGCAATGTTTATCACACAATCGGGATCATTTGGGATCATCTTAGAAGCTGCCGACCACACCTCTCCTTTTATTTTTAATTTTTTTAATTAAAAAAATATGTTTGGCCATATCCATGGCATATGGAAGTTCCTGGGCCAGGGATCAAACCCACACCACAGCAGTGAGCTGAGCCACAGCAGTGACAATGCTGGATCCTTAACCAGCTGAGCTACCAGGGAACTCATTTTATTCCTTAAATGCTTCTCACAACTTAGGAATGTTTCCCTCTGGGTGTGCCATCTGTTTCCGTACTTGATGCTGACTGATACAAAGGGTGATAAAGGGAATTTAATCACTCTTCTTTCTATTCACTGTGATGGATTATTGTTCATTATGAATAATGTGCTGGTTTCCACAATTCACCAAAACTAAAGAAAGCTATGTAGGTTTGTCCATACCAAGTGCTGGACATTCTCAACATATGAGCAATATGGCCTATAAATTCAACATTTACTCTAAGGTATGGAACAAAACTTTTTTTTTTCCTGAACTGATTTAAATATATGCCACATTAGACCAAAGAAGAACTAGTTCATGAGAAATTGTGTAGGATATCAAGGACCAGGGTAGATTCAACCAGTGTGTGAATAGGACAACTGGGAATATAATAATTGAATGAACATTAAGCATGATCATGGAGAGGACAGAGTCAGAATTAGAACAACACCTAATGTCATGTCCATGTGATAAAGACTGTAAACAAGTATATGGGTCAGGAAAGGAGGAGATAAGAATTTCTGAAGAAGACTTGGAATGGGCAAGCCTGGGAAGTATCCAGGATATGATTGTAGGTGCAACAGGTAGAGAAAGTCACTTGCATTTGGAACAAGGGTAGCTAGGTTGACAACACTTGCACAGACACATAAGCTGTGTCTTGAAGAAGTCATATTAGTGATCCTCTTTTTGTTTTGTTTATTTGGTTGGTTGGGGTTTTTTTCTTTTTTGACTGCTCCGTGGCATGTGGAGTTCCTGGGCCAGGGATCAGATCTGCACTACAGCTGCAGCAATGCCAGATCCTTTAATACACTGTGCCAGGCCTGGGATGGAACCTGTGTCCTGGCACTGCGGAGACACTACCGATCTCACTGTTCCACAGCAAGAACTCCTAGTGATTTTCTTTTTAAGAAAACAAGAAAAAAAAATAGTTACATTTTCCTTTATTTTCCTCTCTCTCTTCATTTCTTAAGTAATAAAATATTACAAATATAATTTCAAGGAAATAATACCAAACCAGAAGCAGAATCAGGGATTATAGACCCTTCCTTCTTCAAACACAAACAGCAATTTACCACGTGATATAGAACAATTCATTTAATCATTTTTTGCTTTCATTTCCCCATCTAAAAAATGGGATAATAACAGCTACCTTCTCTACATTGCACGAATGCTGTGAAGGTTGGAAGATAAGACAATGAATGTAAAAGTGCTTTGAAAAGTAAAGCATCAAATAAATATTATTAAAAATATTTTTCAAAACTTAATCATGTGGCTGCTATTTCTGACAGTTATAAGTCTCAGTGAAGTATCTTACCAGGCAGCTCTAAATTTTGTTATTAAAATTTCAAAAGCCCAAAATTTCTTTCCTTTGCTTATGATTAGGCTATTTTGGTGACTATTGAACTAAAACATATGATATATAAAAATATATCAATTTAATGGCGCCAGAGAATTTTTCCCTAAGATCTAATTCAGTAATTCATGTCAGCTCAATACAGTGAAAAATGAGGCTAATGTTTTCTAATACTTCCTGACATAGTTTCCTTCTCTGTAATTAGATACCTCCCTAAGAAATGTTATCTTGGAGTGAGAAAGAGATGATATAGGAAACATTCTTGAAGATGATAAAAAGGGAAAATAGAAACATTTTCCAAGGGTAGAGGACAAAAAAAGAAATGGTAATCCTCATTTCCTGTCTCCTAGCCCATGTGAGTAGAAAGGAGATGCAGTAAAAAGATACTTAATAGTTTAGAAAGAAAGTTCCCTAAGGAGGTGAGCTCCTGGAAAGGGTCATGAGCTCTCCTGGGAGGCATCTACCTAGAATGTCTCCCACCGACATGAACTTGACCACTGCACAGACATCGTGGTAGGACATACAGAGAGAAAGGAAGATCTGAGATTGGAATCACTGAAGCCACCAAGGCTTAGAAGTAGCCAGGAGGTAAAAGCTAGCCTGTCCACCATGGGACACTGGTAAAGATAATGACAAATC
The DNA here is from genome assembly GCF_054392235.1 of Sus scrofa. Classification (NCBI taxonomy): domain Eukaryota; kingdom Metazoa; phylum Chordata; class Mammalia; order Artiodactyla; family Suidae; genus Sus; species Sus scrofa. The sequence goes on from NC_139393.1 coordinate 32,464,053, forward strand.
TATGTCACAGGCTGAGATAAAAAGTGAAAGCCAAGGGAAAACATAGAACTTGGTTGAGGCTAGGAGGATTCACAGAAACATGGAAAGCCTAGGAGAGGCTAACTCAGCCCCGGAGGTACCCTCAGTGTCACCAACTATCCCATCTCTGCTGAAAATGATGGCCCAATGAATAGATGGAACAAAATGCTTGTCACAGAGATCAAGAAGGACTCAAAAAGGCCATATAAGGGCTTAGATTCACGCTCTCCACCCATACACTGAGAAAGGCCACACTCTCCCCCTCCAGCCCATGTGGCAACTTGGGAATTAGCAGATAAAGGAAAAAAAAACACCTCTGATTCAAGGTAGAGCTCTGTATTGTCTCAATATGGATCTGAAAGAAGAGGGGCTTAAGCTAGATGACACTCAGGTACATTTACTTAGTAAGTTTACATTTTATGGGACACTCTATGGATAGTGGCTATGAAAAAATCCAACTCAGCTGCAGATAAATTTTTGGCACACCTGGGTATAGTGTACAAATACCAACTTTCCCACAATTCCAAGCCTGCTTTGACATACACATTTTAAAAGAAATATCACATTTCAGACCCACAAAGAATTTAACCGTTCAACAGGAGCACACAGAATTTGCATAAACAGCTGCCTTACTGGGGAATGACAGATTCTGAAACGAATTTATACGTGTACCATGATACATTACAGGTGACGAGTGCTCAGTGGCACAGGGCAAGTGTTCTTAGGCAATGGTCCCCTCTTCTCTGGAATGAGATGTGGACCCTGTAAACCAAAGAGCAGGAGAAGCGCAGCCCACAATTATACATATTTCTGGTTCACAGGCTTTGTGTACAATAAGGCATTCATAAGTTAGGTAAAACACTTCATTTTTCTTTTTTGGCTGCCCCAAGGCATATGGACTTCCCAGGCGAGGGATCAGATTCGAGCCATAGTTGCAACCTAAGGCACAGTACAGCAATGCCGGATCCTTTACCCACTGTGCCAGGCCAGAGATGGAAACTGTCCCTGCACTCCCAAAGCACTGCCACAGATTTCACTGTGCCATGGTGGGATCTCCTAGAAATTTTAAACGTAAATCCCAAGTACATGTTAGAACAACATTAATAGTGAATAATTTAGGACTTGGCTTAACTCCTTATTTTCACTCCATTCAAGATTTCTTCTTTTTTTGTGTGCGTGTGTGTGTCTTTTTAGGGCCGCACCCACAGCATATGGAAGTTCCCAGGCTAGGGGTCGGATTGCAGCTGTAATCTCCAGCCTACACCATAGCCACAGAAACACGGGATCAAAGCCACATCTGTGACCTACACCACAGCTCAGGGCAACGACAGATCCTTTCCACTGAACCACGACAGGAACTCCCGAGATTTCTTCTTCATGAGATTGTAAGTATCAGAAACGTTTGTAATACTAAGTAGATTTTTGAAAATCTGAGGCAAAGGAGACCATTGAACATGGGAAACAAATGTCAATTCTGGTATCAATAAAATCATATTAGTAAAAATGTTATTCATGTACTTGCAATTTAAAGCATTTTATCTTCAGAAGCCCATGAGAAAGAGAATGTTAATATTATTCCTTTTTTTTTTTTCAGAAAAAAAATGTGTTTAAATTCCTAGAAAATATTATCTTAAAGCCCACTTATGGTACGTATTTCCTCAGAAAATACAAAAAACACAGCAAGGGAGTTCCAGTCATGGCTCAGTGGAAAGGAATCTGACTAGTACCCATGAGGACATGGGTTTGATCCCTGGCCTTGCTCAGTGGATTGGGGATCCGGCGTTGCCGTGAGCCGTGATGTGGGTTGCAGGCACGGCTGGGATCCTGCGTTGTTGTGGCTCTGTCTGGTATAGGCTGGCGGCTACAGCTCCAATTAGACCCCTAGCCTGTGAACCTCCATATGCCATGAGTGCTGCCCTAAAAACCATAAAAAAAAAAAAAACATAAAAAGCCATACACAAAATAATGCTTCAACTTTCTCATTGATGAGTGATTTCTGTGCATGAGGTCAAAAAATTATTTTGCTTGACTTTTTTCTTCAATGAACAATTTCAACGATTTCAAGTATAGCGACGGCGACATACATCACTAAAGACACCAGTTTATTCAACTAAAAGCATGAATCCTAGGGATATCTTATTTATACATGAAATATTTCTGCAGTAGTAACCATCTGTACCTTCCCTCAAGAAGGTTCATATCTTCCCAAGGTCCAGCTATAATTATTAGATGTTCAGAAGTGGACTAGCAGAAATGAATATTAGATATGGTGGAGAACATGCAGCTGAATTGGGTAGAAAAAAGTTGATTCAAAAATAAGTGCCCCAAAGGAGTCTTTCCACAGAAAGAAGCTCATAGACTTGGAGAACAGACTTGTGTTGCCAACGGGGAGGGGAGGGAGTGGGATGGACTAGGAGTCTGGGGTTAATAGATGCAAACTATTGCATTTGGAGTGGATAAGCAATGAGATCCTGCTGTATAGCTCAGGGAGCTACATCTAGTCACTTGTGAAGGAACATGAGGGAGGAGAATGTGAGAAAAAGAATATATATATATATATATATATATATATATATATATATGTGTGAGTGGGTCACTTTGCTGTACAGTAGAAACTGACAGAACAGAACACTATGAACCAAGTCTAATGGAAAAAAATAAAAATCATTAAATAAAAAATTATTTTAAAAAAATTAAAAATAGGAGTTCCTGTCGTGGCGCAGTGGTTAATGAATCCAACTAGGAACCCTGAGGTTGCAGTTTCCATCCCTGGCCTTGTTCAGTGGGTTAACGATCCGGCATTGCCATGAGCTGTGGTGTAGGTTACAGATGCGGCTCCGATCCTGCGTTGCTGTGGCTCTGGCGTAGGCCGGTGGCTACAGCTCCGATTCGACCTCTAGCCTGGGAACCTCCATATGCCACGGGAGCGGCCCAAGAAATAGCAAAAAGCCAAAAAAAAAAAAAAAAAATTAAAAATAAAATAAATGCCCATGCTTATTTTATAGAGTTGCTAAAGCACGTGGCTACTTATGGTTTCTGCCTTGCATTCCAAGTTGCATCAGAAGTAGCCAGAATAAATAAATAAATTTTTAGTAACTTTGAGATAATCTATTTCCTAGCTGGATACTTTAAATATTTTAATTTTTCCATAAAATTCATGTATGGTAAGTCACATTCATACCCCAAAATTTATAGTCCCCGAGCAGCAATAACTCCTGCTTCTGCCACAACCTTGACAACGCCTTCCTTATTTATTTATTTATTTTTCTGTCATGAAACTTAACACTGCTGGCTCTGGCAGGAAGGTAATACCCCCGGTATTTTTTTCCTCCACACTTAGAATTCACAAATGAGGTTGACTACAGATTGGTATGGATGTGGCTTATCACAGGATACTGCCGGCTGACTAGCAAGAAATCTTAAATTTGATGAAATATCAGCAGTGTGATTAAACATGGAAGAGAAATGACAACATACTTGCTGATCCTCTTGAAAATCATATTCAGCTATGCAACAGTTTTAGAAACAGGCAAGATATCTCTGGAAGGTAATTTTATCATAGTTTGTTTAATTCAGAAAACCTTTTTTTCTGATGCAGAGTTGTCTCCCATCTTGGTCATTTCCTAATATTTAGGGTTGTTGACTCCATAAAAGCAGGGATGACTTTTATAGACTAAAAAAGGAAGGATGGGGTAGATTATATTTTTGCTTTTATATTATTATCAATATTAATTACTTAGTAATTGATATATTCTATAAATATCCACATTTCTAAAATGATTCTTTTTCAATTGTAACTTCACTAGCTGGGACATTTTTAACAATATAGAAGTATGGTAAGAATGCCTCTGTATCAGAAATTTTGCTTTGTGCTATTATTGTTGTCCTATCCATTCAGACATACCCAGAGTAGTAGATAATTAGTTAGAATCATGTATTTATTTCTCATAGTAAATTTACCTCATGCCCCTAAGGAAATTACTTTAAAAAAAAAATTCCTTGTTCTCTCCATTTATTAAACAAACATGAAAGTAACCATCATTTTCAATAGCATGTGGTGTGTATTTTTATTGGCTTATGTAAAGGAATTTTGAGATCTCAGAAAATTCTAGGGAAGTATCATGTATGATGATCAGTTTATCACTCCAAAGTTATTATATGTTCATCTTTTTTTGTGTGTTTCAATAACTACAATAAAATTCTAAAGCAACAGTCCTCAGACTTCATCAGAATCACATGGAAGGTTTGTTAAAGCACAGAATTGGGGGCCTCACCCTTAGTGTCTGATTCAGTAAGGCTGAGGTGGCATCTAAAGAACATTCATTTCTAACAGATTTCCAGGTGATACTACTCGTCTACTCGTCAAGTCACCATACTTTAAGAACTATTGATCTAAAAAAATAGCTTTGTTTGGAGTTCTCGTGGTGGCACAGTGGTTAACGAATCTGACTAGGAACCATGAAGTTGCAGGTTTGATCCCTGGCCTTGCTCAGTGGGTTAAGGATCCGGCATTGCCGTGAGCTGTGGTGAAGGGTACAGACACGGCTCAGATCCCATGTTGCTATGGCTCTGGCGTAGGCAGGTGGCTACAGCTCCAATTAGACCCCTACTCTGGGAACCTCCATGTGCTGCAAGAGCGGCCCAAGAAATGGCAAAAAGACAAAAAAAAAAAAAAAAAAAAAAAAAAAAAAAAAAAGAAAGCTTTGTTCTGGGAACATACATAAAATGGTAACTATAAAGCATATAAAGGTGACTATAGGATAAGATAAACCTTTTGTAAAGTATTTATCTCTCTCTCTTTCTCTGTTCTGGGTCAATTTTGGGAAGTTTGGCTAAAAAGTGTTTGGACCATTGCTAAATGTCACCCAGCCTGGGTTACTTGGGTGAATTACACAATTAACAGGAGAGATGTCTGGCAAGATGGCTGCATTAGATCATTGCACCATAAACTGTGTTTTCCCCAGCACACAATAGCTAGCCATCCAGCTAACTCAATAAAAACAATATTAACACTGTAACATTACCTGACAATCACATTGCTATTAGCATCAGCCTCAGTGAAAGGTATTCCCAAGTTGGAAGTCAGCCAAACTCCTTTGGACAATCTCAATTTACAGCACATAGTAATTTGGAAATGGCCATATAGTAACAAATATGGCTACACAAAATACTGCACAAGCCCTTGCTCAGCCTTACTGGGTGACAGAGAGAACAGAGCATCTAAAGATTGCCTTAATAGTAGCCTATATATATATATGAAACATATTACCATTATCTTTGGCTCTATTGCCACAGAAAAATAAACATTCTTTCTGAAATTGAATAAGAAAACATTTTATCATTCTAGTCACTTTTAATACACAAATCCTTGCCTGTACTCAGTAAGATGTAAGTGGTAGAAAGAAGGGAGAGGATTACAAGCAGAGTTTCATCTATTGTATAACTGGTCACGTTTTCTTCCATTTTTCTTGTATTTGATGAAATGAAAGAACTAACGCTGACAATATTAAAGCAGAAATATTTAAAACCTGATAGAATCTGAAGTGAGGTCTGTTTCCATTTTTCCCTCTGCTGTGTATGTCGGTTAGGAGACTATAGTGGACTTCTCCTAATAAGAACTATCTTTTCTATTCTCTTGCCTTTTAGCATTATCCTCCAAGTACAGCCACCTGCTCAGACAATCAACATGACTTTCTCTGACTTCTTGGTAAATGAAGCTCACTCCACTAACCCAAGGGTACTGTCAATCTAAAATATCGATATGAAAGCTTGAATTGCACATTTTATGATCAGCCAACTGTACTTAGGCAGTGGCCGTATTTAGAAGAGAGCCATTTTCTTATCTTTTACAATCATATTCTGCTGTGCCCTCTCACCAATACTAGAAACCTATCATTTTGCATATTAAATGCAACATTACTAAAAGTACAGCAGAATAAACTGGTAGCTCTATTTCCACCCAGAGTAATTTCAGAGTTGTTATTTCGTTTGGAGGGAGATCTCAAGAAAATAGCATTAAGGATTTTTAAAGTGTCTTCATAGAAATGTGGCTGAAGAATATGAAAATAACAAGTGTATATCCCAGGCCATTAGTCCTATGCTATTTCTGGCTAATGTTTCTCTTTTTTAAGGCATTTCTTAATATATGTATATCCTAGATTGTCTACTTTTTCAGGGTGAGAGGATAAGAAGACTATCATCTGACTCCTTTCAGCCTTTTGTAAAAAATGTGTTAGTTCTCTCTGTATATTCTTCTACAATTTACCTATAATTTGTGAAGGAGAGTTTGACAGATAGTTCCCCAAACATAGACCATCCTGCCTTATTAAGATTGGATAGACATTAAGTCAGACAGTGGCATTTTAATTTGGGTTTTCTTCTTTACCTAAATCAATTTTTAATTATCCAACCTGCCATAACAAGTGAGGCCTAAGAAGAAGCTAAAATCATTGGCAAAATGGACACGGGTATGGCTAGTATGGTATTTTCTACCATCTTAAATAGGAAATGGTTCTACTCTGACTGTATTGGTTGAAAATACCAACTCAAAATTACCTCAAGCAAGGCTACTTTCCCCACTGTAACTCAGTAACTATTTCTTGCCTGTCACAATACTGACCTTAGATAGTTTCCCTTTAGGAGAAATGAAAGCACAGGAGGAAAGAAAATTTTTTTTCAATAATGTCATAAGTATAAGACGTATGAAATATTCAATGAAATTAGGTCGTCACAATGCAGTTCTGATATAACAAAATAAATACTAAATTTAAAAGCAGAAGACCAAGCTAGGTTTGTGACTGGGATAACTAGCATTCATTCTTTGCTATTTATGGGGTCTGTTGTTAACTTATGTGAGCATCAATCCTCATATCATAAAAAGGAAAGGGTGAGTATTGCTCTTTCATAGCATTGTCTTGGGTGTCAAAAAAAATGATGTATTTTAAAATACTTCTGAAGTTCCCTGGTGGCCTAGTAGGTAAAGATCCAGCATTGTCACTGCTATGGCTCAGATTTGATCCCATCCCTGGCCTGGGAAATTTTGCATCGCATGAGTGCGGCCAAAACAAATTAAAAAAAAATTAAAATAATAAATAAATAACTTTTGACCTATAAAATCTCTATTAAATATTAGGTCTCCCCCACACCTCAGTTTCCCCCGGTTTTCTAAGACAATCTTCAAATTAAGTTCATGGCTTCAATGAGCCCTCATGTCCTGCTATGTCCATACCATATTTCCACTTCTTTTTTTGTAATTCTATCCACACATCTCCACTCTAGAGTCATCCATGGGTTCTCCAAGTTCCATATGTCAAAATCAGAATCTATTCTTCTCCCTCTTAAAACCAGCCAATTTTCTTACATCCCGCTTCTTAGCAACCAGAACTTGGTGAGACCTAGGACCAACTTTCTCTTTATTCCATCATCTTTATTCACCTGGTCACCAGCCTTGATAACTCTATGTCATTAATACTGCCTAGTGCCATATTTTTGTATTAATCACAACTGACCCTGAGGTTTAAGCCTTCAACTCTATTCTCCTGAATTGAGGGAAGTTTTACTAACAGATCTCCTTATTTCAGTCTCCATATTCTACCTCCTCCCTCAAGTGTGCTGCCAAAAAAAAAAAAAAATGGAGTTCCCTGGTGGCTCAGTATGTTAAAGATCAGGCATTGTCACTGCAGTGTCTTAGGTCACTGCTATGACTCGAGTTCAATCCCTGGCCCAGGAACCTCCACATGCCTGCAGGCTGGGCAAAAAAAAAAAAAAAAAAGACTGCTGCCCAAATGCTCCCATTAAATAGACAATCTGATTAGGTTATTTCTTGTTTAAACTCCTTCTTAAATTTATAATCCTCTAGTAAGCAAACTGTGCACTCCTCCATGCAGACTTCCAAGATCTGGCTTCCTTCTAGATCTGTCTCCCCTCCAGCTCCTCCATCATTCACACACTAAATCCCAGTCACGGAGAAACTGGAAGTTCTCTAAACGTGCCTCAAGTTCCACTAAGCCTCTCCTTTTCACAGGCTGCTGCTACTTCCCCAAAAGACTTTCTTCTTTGCCTCTCATTCTGAAAGAAATAGGACATCCATGCTCCTCCAGGAAGCTCTGCCTCAGACTGAGCTTTGAACCCCCACTCTGTGCTGCCAGGTCATCTTTGTCATTCTTATCACACTAATGGTTTATAATTATTGCTTTTTCCTTTGTCTCTCTGAATTAAAATGTAAGTATTAATTTTTCTTTTAATATATATATTACTGGTGTCATGGTTGCCTATAACACTATAGATGTTCAATACATGATTGTTAAAGAAGCACATATTTCCTAATCATTTGTCTCTCTTGTTCTTTGATCTGTTGAAAAGTCACTAAAATATTTTAAATAACTAAGTTAATGATGTCTATATTATAGCAGAAATACTACCTACTTGCCTGTATCTATCCCGAAACTAAATTTTGCCATAAAGATCTTATATACGTATAAGATCTATATACGTATATAGATTCAATCCTAGGAAAATAAGTTGACTTTCTTATCCAATTCTATCATAGGAATTCCGTTATAGGACCACTCTCTGATTTCCAGAACACGGAAATAAAAATTACCAAGTAACCTTGTCTCATTCCAAGCAGCACTAAGTGTTAAGAGGGTCTTTCTTTGAAAAAAAGATGACTCGATGCATTAAAAATCGAAACTGACATTGAAGATTTCTTTGGTGCTTAAGAACATTTATCTTCTATCCATTAATCCTGCAAGTCTCAATGATAAATTTAAAATGTGATAAGGCCTCTCATTTAAAAAGATGCGTTTTGTACTAAATATGCCTATGTTATTGCATATATCTTCAGAATTTCTATACAAAAAAAAAAAACCCTACATTTTTCTTTTGTTTCCTTTGATTGGTACTGTAAATAGTGGTAATCTCTAATTTTTTTTTTTTTTGGAAAAATGGGACATGCTATTATAAGGAAGATGCTGTTCAAAAGTAACTCCCTATTTCATAAAATGATACTGAAAAGAAATAGAGTAATGAAAAGGAAGCTAGAGAATATGGAAAATTCTCGTTCAATGTCACAAACATATCAGCCATTACAGAAACAGGAAAGCAGAGTGCAATTAAAGTGGTCTACGAATTATGTTTTAATTGACATAAACAACTTGAGGTCAAGGCTCAAATTTACTGATTGTTTTCTATAAATAGATTTCCCTATGTTCCTTCCTCCTTTTCATCCTGTGACCACAACTACCTTACACTAACTATATTCTTCTACCAAATTCTGACCACTCCAATGAAAACAAATATATTTATGCTAAAAATCCTTTAATCTTTAAATACTCTTTAAAAACCCTTTGGAAAAGAGAGAGTTCACTTTACTTCCTTCTCCCCTTAGAAAAATAGAAGTGTTTGAAATAATTTTACTATTATCATATATTCAAGGCTTTGTGTTCATGTAGAAAGATAAACTCCATGATAAATTTTACTTTGTAGCAATAAAAGATAACATAGAATATGCTGAAGTCTTGTCAATGATATCTTTTAGGGGAAGTACAATAAACTGGGTTTTAGTAAAATTCTTTCCAAAGATCCTTTGGCACTCCTGCCACTAAACCTTCCATTAAATTCCCTGTTAGTTAAGCAATAAGCCAACTGCTAGGTAGAAAATTGTTCATGAGCTAAAATAAAAACCTAAAAGATTTTCTGATTAATAGTCAGAATTCCCTTTGTAGTAGGTCGTTAGTACTACTATTGCCAGTTAAGGATAAAAATATAGGTAATGAGCCTAACCTAAAAATACTCAAAAACCTCAGTCTCCTACTTCTTAAAGATAAAATTATCCCAATAAGTCCTGTGAAACAAAACAGAATTGACACAGTTGAAAAAGAAGTTACAGCATATACATTTAAATATGTAATTTTTTTCTATAAGATTTGTAAATCAGTCCATCAATAAAAACAAAAATGAAAATATTCACAAAATAAACCTCACCTATAAACATTTTTGTTTTTACATTGGCAATTATTTACATATACATGAATTTGCTATTTTCATATGTTTAATTATTAGGGTTCATGTACAAAACTTACATTAATGGAGATTTTAAATAACTGTGTTTGATAAGGCAGGTCTTTGAAGTTTCTGTGATATATATTTTCATATATATTTTTTCAAATATATATTTGATTTTCTAGGACTAAAATAATAAAATGCTTGCAACATGACCTTAGGGAGATCTTGCAACACATCTCTATGACGGCCAGGGGAGAGGCAGTATAATTCAGAAAGTTAAAAAAAAAAAAAAGAGAGAGTGAGTAGCCTTAGCCTTAATGGTTTAGATCTCTTTGAAGTTAAAGACTAAATCTATTCATTGCTTTTAAACTACAGCAATTTGCAGAGAGAGAAAAAGCATAACACACAACATAAACAGATGATCTAATTTCAATAACACTGGCTTTATAAGCCCCTAAGCATCCGCATATTTTTTGGACTGGAATTAAGGGCATGGCATTACACAGAAATCTAAATCTCTCATAAGATAGCCATTTACCAGAGACTAATTAAATTGCAAGAGAAGTAGAACTTTCCTTGTTTACAGAATCGCTCTAATCTAAGATCATTTTCTTAGATTTAAAAAAATTTTATTTTATGAATCAAAGAGAGAAAAAACAAATATATTTGGAGTTAATCTAAAATTTTTGTTGAAAAGAAATCATTATCTTCTAATAACAATAAACACTTATCACAGGTGCTCCTTCCTTTTTATCATGGCATATTCAGAATCTTCTTAAAGGAGTTCCTATTGCGGTTCAGTGGAAACAAATCCAACTAGTATCCATGAGCCCCCTAGTCTGGGAATTTCCATATGCTAGGGGTGTGGCTCTAAAAAGGAAAAATATAAATAAATAACTTCTTAAAATTTCCATGAAATACCCACGCACATTTGCACACGTATATTCCATCTCCGAGGAAAACAGCCCTTAGCCATCACCTCTAAAATGGCCACATACACCCACTCACCCTTGTATTTCTTTCCTTGTGGGGAGCTGAGAAAATGCAGGGACTCAAAACAAGGACCTTGCCTGATGGCAAAAAAACCTGAAGGCAGGTTCCTAACCAAGCAAGGGAGCTCACCTGAACGGTACAAGCTGAAGGTGGGCTTCTGGTCGGAATAAAAGCTCACCTGAAGGTGCATGCCAAAGGTGGGCCTCTGGTCAGGATGAAAGCCTGCCTGCACAGTACTAGCCGAGGGCAGGCCTCAGGTTACACAGCTCTCATTTTGATGTTTATGGGGAAGAATTGGGCCTTTCCTGGGAAAACAATTTCCATGTTTGCACTGGAGAACATGGATTGTTTCTCGGGTGACCTAGTCTTTCCTGTTGTTTTATTTGTTATTCAGTTTTCCTCAGTCTTTCCTGATTATTTACTTATTATTCTTATTTTCCATTCCTATTTTCCTGTGGTGATTTGTGATTTAACAAAATTACAACAATAATATAATAAGAATTTCATCCTGAAGGACTTTCCCCTATTTTAATCCAACTTAGTTAAAACATAGTGTTTATCTATTAACTAGTTATATAGTAAACTTTAGAGTTAGAATCTTAACGACGTTCATAAAAGTTAGACATATATTATCCAAAGAACCTAGCTGTGAGTTTTGTCTTTGATTTTAAAAGCTTTTAAGTGATAGCTAGTTCAGTTAAGTTGGTTTATATTTACTTACACTATCTCCCTGCCATAATGCTTTGAAGGTAAGCACGAGTCTACAAACAAGGTTTGTGAATGCCAAATTCTTGTGTCTATGGCCTCTTCAAAGTACTCACTAAGTTTAAGATAGAGATCTTAAAACAGGATGCATAGCTGCTATACCATGTAATAGTTAACCAATGTACTTTTGATACTGTGATGTAATCTGTAGTAAAAAACTGTCTATATAATCAACCACTGTTGCAATAAAGTTTGAGCAGTCCAGCGCCCTGAAAGAAGGGACAAAGAGGCTGTCTCCGATGCAAAAGCTGACATCCGTCCATCTTCTTTGGAAAGAGTGTACACTCCCTGGCCACCGGAGCTGGCCTCTGGCAACATTTCCTTTTTCTCATTATTTTAAATTTTGTCTTATTTTCATTTGTTTATTTATCCATCTCTTATCCCCCAAGAGTGCACACACTATAAACATGGGAAAGGGTCTAACTTGATAAATTCTGTGCCCTAGCACCCCTAATATGTGCCTGGCAGGGTGACAACACAGTGAGTTATTTACATTTCTTTCCACACATTCACTCATTAATTAGCATTTGTCTTTTGTTATAATACCATGATGATTCTCTGTATAAATATGTCTTCGTGTCTGAATGTAAATTCAAAATTCAGAACATATGAACCAAAGCCCTTGTGTTCTTTGCATTCGTCGTGTTTTTCCTTCATGAAGTTTCCTCCATGGTGCCTGGAATGAAATTCATTGGCTGCAATGGGTTCTCATTTGAGCCCCAGGTCCCTCCTAGCAGCCGGTGGCCAGGCTGACCACTGTGGAGAGGTGGCCAGACATGGAAAAGTGGCTTGTAAACTTCCCCTATAATCAGGACCAAGAAATGGCCCAGGCTCTGTCTCCAGGCTCCTTTACAGTGTCTCTTTCTTCCCTCCTGTTCTTTAGACCCCAAGAGAGACACAGAGGGAAAAACAAAACAAAACAAACAAACAAACAAACAAACAAAAACAGAGAAAGCAGAGGAAAGGGGAAGGAGAAAATGAGACAAAGGGTGTGGTAGATTTCCTAAACCATCAATTGCCAAGGTTACTTTTGGCCAGAAAAAAAAGAAAAGGGGCCAGACTGTGCCTGCTTGAAGCTTTTGTACTTCTGCCCAGACTGTGGGGAAAATGATGGGATTAAATAAAAACCGCTGGTGATAACAAAAAGGAAATCTTCCCAATAGTTTTCCTTGCCTGAAGGATGAACTGCTTGAGGCGCTGACCTCCCTGCCTGTCTCAATGAGGTCAAGAAACTGCCTGTCACTCCTACAATTATGATTAATGATACTCCCGCTGGTAACATATTTCTAACCACCGTCTCTGGTGCGCAGCAAGACTCAGTTGCCTGGTGGTGTGTTGAGTCATTGCTCTGGCAGAAGATCTATTTGTTAGAGCTACAGGCTTTGCTTTCAACAAGCCATCCTCTTGATTCTTTGCTGCGACATCCTATCATGAAAGAACAGAAAGCTCAGTACAAAGAATGACTGCTAAGAAGGATAAAACATTAAATTAATTTAAAAAAGCTTTTGTACTGAACGGCAAAATGCAGCATAATGAATAATTAAACAATTAATAATATAATCCTCTTAAAAGCACAGAACCACTATGCGAGAAGATTAAGTGTTTAACAGTTTCCAGTATAATGCAAATGGTAAGGATGAGCCTTTTTTTTTTTCTCTCACATTTTAGGGTAATAGAATTGAAAACACATTTTCGGATTTTAATTAAATACTATTAAATTTTCAGTAATAAGCCAGCAACGACAGTGCTGTAATATGGAAGGATTATCAAATACAAAGGTAAGTACACAATAGCAAGAAGCTAACATTTCTTGCTTCTTTTTACATAAAAGGAGGTTACGTGAAAGGGTGCAGTCTATTTCTGAGCTGCTGTGGTGCACATCAGCAAACATCAAGTTGAACGCTAATCTGTGGTAATGACTGTAAGATCGGGATTTAGATTGATGTATTTCAGTGACAGTCCAATCATGGAAAAAGAACTGGAGAAGCAACGTAGAATAGTTGCAATCTTATAAAGCAAAGTCATTGATTCACCCAAATTCCATTTCACTATTACATTCTCAAATCTACAATGAATATTCTCCAGCATAGTATCTCTGTTCCTTCACATCTATTTTTACTATTTTTCAAGTATCACAAGTACGGGTTATCTTAACTCAGTTTCCCCAGAAGAAGCACATAATAGAAAGATTCATGTGCAAGTGATTCATTCGAGAAGTTCTTCCAGGAGGAAATAGTGAGGCAGTGGAGAAATCAAAAAAGGTGGTTTTTAAATGAACCTCCAGCTCAGCCTGAATCTGCAGAGAGCTCTGAAACATAAATTACAGAGTTTTCCCTGGCATCTGCCTGAGTAATTCCTGCAGCCCCAGGTTGAATGCCCTGAAGAAGGAACAGAGCATACAGAAGTGACCCTGGGCAGTACAGGGGAGTCCAGGGGTCTAAGTGGAACACCACAGACTCTCTACATAGTAGTAGTAAAGAAGCATCCTTGTTTATTATTATCCATGACCTAGATTAATGTGGTATAAGTAACCACATTCTAAGTTTCAGATGCTGGTTAGGTCAAGCCTTGGTTCCTACCTTCCACTGACCCCGCTCCCCGTGGCTGACTCCTACATGAAGATGTATCCCCTGGATCCATTCAGACCTCAAGCAAACATGATTTGTGAAACTGGTGGTATTTTGCCTGCCATTGCAGAAGTTGACCCCAAGTGCCTGGGACCCTGTTATGAGAACTGAGATGTGTTCCTAAAACTCAATGGTAACCACACTCCATAACATTTCCCCTTTGGTCAGGATTCCAGTGTGTTGATCTTTGTCCCACCAAGAAGAGAGTTTCACAGCTGTCATTTCTCCTCTGAACTTTGACTCTCAACTCCAGATTTATGATCTTACCGTTTCCCATTTGGTTACTTTTCAGGAAATTCCAGTGACTATGGTCCCATAGAAGTTTTCACAGATGCAACATGCAAAAAAACCATTGCTGCTGTCCATGGGCACGTCCTCCAGCTTGATAAGTCCCTATTTCAGATTCCCTCTTCTTGTATCTGTATCTGGAGCTATAGGATAGTCTTTTGCAGATGCTACACTCTCCTTGTCTTCTATCTGGTGGCAGTCACCTGGGCCATAAAAGCTATAATGCTACTTATGGTTCTAAAGAAACCCAATTTAAAAAAAAAAAAAAAAAAGAATGTATGGTTAAAGTCATGTAGCAAGCACTTGTATGGAGAGAGGGAGGTCTGTGAAAAAATTTTTTTCATAAAATACTCCAGTATGAAAGGATATTTTAGAAGCTTGTAAAAAAGGCTTGCCCTATAGAGCAAAAAGCTTCACTCTAGGGAATAATTCTTTAGACTACGCTACACTTAGGCAACAAAGTTGATCTGGAAATGAAGACCAATACTCATAACAGGCAAAGCTTAACCACAGGACGTAATGATTATTATAATTATGACATCTTGAGGATATGGATGCACAAAAAATAGCTAAGAATCAGGTGAAAGACTGAGTCAAGTAAACTAACCACAGTTCATTTAAAAAGTTTTTTAAAAAACATCATTCAGAGTTCCTGTTGTGGTTCAGCAGAAACAAATCTTTCTAACATCCAGGAAGGCGCAGGTTCAATCTCTGGCCTTGTTCAGTGGGTTAAGGGTCAGGCATTGCTGTGAGCTGTGGTGTAGATCACAGACGTGGCTTGTATCTGGCTCTGCCATTGCTGCAGTGTAGGCCAGCGGCTACAACTCTGATTTGACCCCTAGCCTGGAAACCTCTATATGCCATCAGAACAGCCCTAAGAAGAGAAAAAATATATATATTTTGGTTAAGCAGCAGTACTTAGCTTATCATTATAAGGAAGAGGGGTTCTGGCTATGGTAAAATGGGTTAAGAATCTGATTGTTGAGGCTTGGGTGGTTGCAGAGGCACGGGTTCAATCCCCAGCAGGGTACAATGGGTTAAAGGATCTGGTGACACCACAGTTGCAGCATAGGTCACAGCTGGGGCTTGGATTCAATCCCTGGCCTAGGAACTTCCATACGCCATGGACACAACCATTAAAAAAAAAAAAAAAAAAAAAAAAAAAACAAAGAGAGGAGACAATTAAATATATTATTCATGTAAATACTTTTCAATGTATATAATTTTGGAATAGTTCGGGAATATTTTGTTTTGAATTTATTTTAAAAATCTTGTCCTAAAGTATGGTTCACAAGCCATCTCTGCTATGTGGAGTACAGAATCCAAGACCACAAGATTAAGGCAAAATTGAGGCCACTATTAAACAGGTGTTTGAAGTCTAGAAAATGTTGGGCAAGATGGAAAAAAAAAATGATCATTGAGAGCAAAAAAAGCAAAGAGAGAACCATATGCTTGAGAAAACCAATTTGATAGGAATTCATAGTATCTATGGAATAATCAGGCAACAAACCCAGTGGGAATTGAAGAGACAGAAGTAAACCCAGAAGGTTCACCGATGATTAACATCTTTACAGATGGAGCTGTCTTCACTGTTCATTCTCCTTTAGGACACATCCCTTGGTTTTGAAGTTATAGTTCTCTGAGACCAACTTCCATGAGGCATAGTAGAGAGTTCTAGACTTTAAATCAGAAAGATCTGCATCCTAATTGTAAACTGCAAGAACCTGGGAGAAATAATTATATTATTTGAAGTATAATGGGAAACATCATATCCCACTCTTAGAAATATTGTGAATATATATAAAAAAAATAATGGATGGCACCTCATGGCACACTTCCTCTTGAGAGTTGTTCCTTCTCTGTCACTCACCCCTACACTAACATCTGGAGTCCTCTGAGCAGAAAGTATCTGAGATTCTTGTAGTGGTAGTAGGAGAAAACAGTCACATGATGGGAGGTGGAGGATGTAAAGCCAAGTCTACCTGCCATTCTTCCTAATTTAGCAAGTACTCCAACCAGCTCCAGCACCAACACTAGTGTCTCCCACCCACTCTTGGGAACACATGGCACAGAGAGGTCAAATGAAACACGAGTTCCTCTAAGGTCAGGTGAAGCAAAACCCATGACATGAAAGTTGGAAAAGAAGAAAAGGGAGCAATATAGAAAGCAACCAAGACAATCAAGATGGCAATTTTTTAAAAAAGAAATACATATACATATATATTTATATATATATACATACAAACACACCTAGGAAGCTACCACCTATTAAGTACCAGAGCCTGTGTTGGGTATTTTAGATCTCACTTGATCCTCACAACTCTTGCAAAGTAAGTATTAATATGATCATTTATAGATAAGGACATTGAACTTCATAGAGGTAAAATGGCTTGTCCAAATTACATAGTGAACAAGTAACAGTTAGAGATCTGTTTAAATCTATATCCTAGATCTCATCTGTGATTTCATTGTGATCTTGGACAGGTTGTTAGGGCTGAAATGATGTAAGAATTTTTTTTTTAATTTTAAAGAAAAGTTAGTTCTTTTTTTTTAAAATGGGTGATAGCAGATTTAAATCTTTATGATATTTAGATTCCAGTGGATACATTTAGAAGATAGATAGAATACATGTTAAAATTGACATGATTTACAATGTACTGGAAGTCACATTGTTTACAATTGTTTAACCCTATGAAATTTTTAGACATCAACTTAAAAATTCTCAAGGAGGTACATAATTTTTCAAAGGAGTGTGTTTTCAAATTTTGAATTTTGAAAAACCACTTCTTAAGAGCAGGAAGAGGTTTTTGTTTGTCTGTTTGGGTTGTTTTCACTTGTTCATTTGTTTGTTTTTTGCTTTATAGGGCCTCACTTGCAGCATACCAAGTTCCCAGGCTAGGGGTTAAATCACAGCTAGCTGCTGGCCAAAGACACAACCACAACCACAACAAGGCAGGATCTGAGCCAAATCTACAACCTACACCACAGCTCACTGGCAACAATGTATCCTTAACATACTGAGGAAGGCCAAGGATCGAACCTGCATTCTCAAGAACACTAGATACTAGTCAGCTTCATAACCTGCTGAGCCACAGTGGGAACTCCAAGAGCAGTAGTTTTTAACATGAAATGGGCATCAGTGGTTTAAAATAGTGGGTACAGACACAAACTTAGGAGTCAGTCTTGCTAATTGAGTGGCATTGGTCAAATAAATGACTTAAATTCAACCCAGTCTATTTATCTGAAGTGAGAATACTAGCAACACCCTATCTCAGTGATTGTCAAACATTAGCATATACTAAAATGGCCTGGAGGTCTACTAAAAACACAGTGGTCACCCCCCACTCCCAGAGTTTCTGATTCAGGAGGTTCGAGGTGAGGCCCCCAAAATTCCATTTCTAGCAAGTTTCTGGGTAAATGCTGGTGCTGCTGGCTAGGGACCACACTTTGAAAAGTTTTGGCCTATAGGATAAGGTCATTGTGAGAATTTTAGACATTACTACATAAAGTGTTTGAAACCCCACAGGCACATATTAAGTGCAGATATATATTAATTAGCCAGTATCATCAGTTAGGATAGATTCACTGTAACAGAAAATTCTTGGTTAAACAGAAAGGAGTTGATATGTGTTATTTAACAAGAGGTGTCAAAGTAAATCATCCATGGAGGGCACCACGGTTTAATAATGTCATCAGATTCCTGTCTTCTTGCACAATTATCTTTGTTCCATGGCTTTCATCATCGTGGACACATAACAGGTGCTTCTCTTCCAGGAATCTTATCAATAGATTCTATTTGCTATACACTTTAGTCACAATCACCAGTATACTTCTCAGATGTGCATTTGCATCTGGGAAATCTCTCCACTCTTTCTTGTCCACCTAAGACAGCACTGACCTATTCTGCTTCATTGTCTTGTTTCCTGGTCTCCTTTCTTACACATAGTAGAATAAATTACTGGTTTATTATAAAGGATACTAAAGGAAATGAATTAACAACCTGGTAGAGTTATAGAGGGCAAAGTCTGGAAAGGTCTTGAGCATAGGAGTTTCTGGCTCATGAGTTTGGGATGAACCAAGCTCCCAGCTCGTGGCTGCATTCTTGTTCACCAACCTGGAGGCTTACATGTAAGGACTTTGATATAGCCGTTTCACTAAAGGGATCCTACTACCAGTGGCCACAGATTTATTCTATAATTTTAATTAAGGATGTATAAATCCCTCCAAGTTTAACTAAATAATGATCCATAATGAACACAACAGTGAATCAGTTGTTTGTTGGGAGAATATGGATGAAAACTATCCTAGATGCATATGATGAGTATTTAAGCATCAAAGACATTTTCTGGATTTAGAAAATGTATTTATCATGGAGGGTACTTTCTTAGAGTTAGAAATGTACTAGTAAGAAAAAAAAATTGGGTGGAAGGAGTAAAAACAAGCCCTCCTAAAACCAAGTTCCCCAGCTGAGTTTATGATTAACTTTATCCAAAACTTTATTCTCTTTCTTGACCCACTGCTGTTCCCCTCAGGATTAAGGAATAGCAAAAAAAAGGGGGGATTGAAACCAAGTGGGACCCTGCAGTACCCTAACAAGTACAAAAGCCTGTCTGTGTCCCATTTCCTTGCATGTAAAGAAGACTTTAGTCTCCTAGGCCATCCTTGAATTCCAAAACGCAGACTAAAGCAGTTACTAATTAGAGAAGTGATGGAATGCAGAAACAAAGAAAAAAGTAGTTATGCAAAATAGCTTGAACATAAGTTCAGCAATAAAACAGAATCCTAGTTCCTCCTCTAAGGATATACAAAACAATATGATGCATATCTTGGAGTTGTTCTGCAGAAACCAACACCCACACCCAGCTGGAAGATGGTGACTATAAGCTGACTACAAGCAGTAGACCCCAGACCAGCTGGAACCATAAGGTTAATGATCAAGATCTAAAACATTACCCTGTTACCTCACCATCAACCAATCAAAAGAAAATCCAGGAGCTGCAACCCTCACCCCAAATGTTGCCTTTAAAAACCTTCCCCTGAAAGTCAGGTCTTTTAAGCATGAGCTGCCCATTCTCTTTAACTGGCATCCTGCAAATAAAAGTTGTACTTCCCTTCACCAAAATGCTGTCAGTAGATTGGCTTTGCTGTGTGATAGATGAGTGGACCCAAGTTTGGTTCAGCAGCAGAAGTAATTTCCCAAAATTCCAGCCATGTTATTTTACTACAGTGTTTGTTGTATAGTACTGAAATCCTCTATCACCCTTCAAAGTTTTCCGTACATTTCTATATCCTCTTCTTCTTTTTTTTTTTTTTTTAGGAAATGCAAATCCAATTTTTTATGATAACCAGCTGAGAAATCTGATTTGCTTTTAAACAACTGTTTTCCAACCAAGTTGGCTGGCATTCATCTACACACTAATGAAACATAAAATTTTACTTCTCAACATTTAACTACCCTGTGTTGACATTTGAAACTACTTTAAAGGAAAAGGGTATCATATTTGAATGTGCAGAGAATTGGATCAGGTGTGAAAAGGCTAAGACCTCAGACCCTCTTAAGAAAATTAGTGTTATTCTTAACATTCCCTCTTTAAAGAATGAATGGCAGAGTACTATTATGAAATGAAATGTGTATGTCAGATACCATCAAGAGCTTTGAAGCCTTTCTAACTAAACCAAATTTGAATGAGATAAGAAGTGGAAGAACCGAAATATATATTACTGCATCCAAATTATCCCAGGCTTCCCAAATTTCAACTAAAGTCAGAACACCAGGAAATATTACCAGTAAAAGATGTGGCTATTCTTGCCAGGGAGAGCTGATTAAATTCTTTCCCAGAGGAAAGACTGATATTGAGAGAAAGCTACCACTTTGGGGCAAGTAAAATAAATAACACATTTATGCAAGTAACACTCTGTATTAGAGACTCTCTTTGGTCTGTTTGCACCAGTGCACACCTGTAAATGCACTCATGCATGGAACCCTGAAAGCCAAACCATGCAACAGACCACCGCACAGCAAGACATAGGAGTCTTTCCAGAAGGCAGATAGCTGTGGGAGGAGCAGCCAGAGGGAGAAAAGCCTATTGTTTCTCTCAATCCAGCTGCTACTCACTTTCCTAAACACAAAACTCACTTAATGGCTGTTGAATTCCCTTTTAAATGACAATATAGATACCTCAATCTCAGCTAAATCGAATTTTATGCTCATTTCACTTTGCTGCAGCATTTCTTTTTTTCTTCTATGCTGCATTTTTCTTGAACAGTCACCAAACTGGCAGATTCTGACTAGCTGTCAGAAAGGAAAAGGAATTTATGTTTCATATGAAATTAACCTAATCAGCAGAACATTTATAAGAAGACCAAGCCAAACTAGTTTACAAATGAACAATACCTGAAGGCGAGAAATTTTAATCTCATTATAATATGACCTTCTGAAGCCTAGGACACAATTGTTTAATTCTCTTTGTTAACTCATTGTGTTTAAAGTTGACTGTGTCTTTGGTTTTCGGGGAAAATAAGGAAGCTGAAAATCACCTTATTCCAATAAAATAGGAAGCAGGAAGTAAACCAATAATAACCTTTAATACTGTGATGAAAATAGCCTTCATAAAACAAGGATAAACAACATTGCAGTCTAATTTACCTCTGCATAAAATGTGAGCTAGAATTCAATGTGCAGTAAAATATTAGTATCTTTACTGCCAGCAAAATCTTAACTAATCTTTTCTTATGTTATTTCTGTAGTTACAGAAAGTCATCTGCATGAAATTTGAATGAATAGGATTGGGCCATCAAGTGAAAATACACTGCTGTGGTTTTCCTCTCTTTCTGACTCAAAAAAAAAAAAAAAAAAAAAAAAAAAGTTTTCATTAATGTTCTCACACATTCCTAAACTAGTCCCAAACAGGATGTCCCTCTACTCTTTTCAGTATGTCACCAACCCCAGTCTTCTCCTTAACAAGCCCCTTCTTTGTAATACATAAACACATTCTTCAGGGGCACTGTAATTATCCAAAATGAGCTGTACTACTGCAAATTACTTCAGCACCCTATGATTTATCTGTAGTAAACACACTTTATAATATTTATATTCCCATTAAAACTGCCACTAATAATGAATCGACAGTATGGAAACATTTATATGATACAACATGGACAAATACCGGATGCCCGATAATAGTTACATTCTTGCTCTTCCTATCATGTTGGGAAAAACCAAACCTTGGCATTTTGCCGTGTTTATGAAAATACCTTTGAAAATGGCTCAGCACATCACGCTTCACATTTGCAACCATTTCCTTTAAAAAGATGGCATTCGTCTGTACTTATGAGGTCTGGGTTATTGCATTTTCACATTATGCATCATTACTCCGAGTAGGTGTCTTATCAGCAGCTCCAGTTGCTGTGGAGAAGATTGGAATTAAGCACTGGAAGCTTTTTATTTATTTTACATGCTTTATTCCTACAAGATTTTCTGCATATAAGCTTCTTTGTTCAGCTGAGAATTGGATACATTGCCAAGGCATTGTAAAATTTACATCTTGCTTTTTCTCCTGTATTCTTTCCAAAATTGGATTGAAAACAAAGTATAGTTTTTAATTAAAGCTCGGACTGACAATAGACATCTTTCCCCCTAACCATTGGCATTTCTGATCAGTGGTGAGGTTTTATAAAAGCCTAATAGGACATGCTCACTACTTAACTGCAATCAGCCTTCAAGCAGTCTAAGCATCAGCTAAAACTTGTGGTGTTCCTGACAATATTCATTTAAAGATAACCATCACTCAAGTTGATATAACTTGATCAACAAGGGCATGAAGAAAGCTGAAGTAAATTTACCTTTTCCTTTTAACATTATATAATTCGGAGTGATTTTCCTGCTGATTTTAACAGAGAAAAATGAGAAACACTGAAAGTAATGTTTCAGTTATTTTTTTTCCAGCAATTTCAGAATAGAGTTTTGATTACCATTTTATTACTTCTTTCAAACTATGATGGCCTATTTTATCTTGAATTGGAGTCCAAAAATCATCTTTTTTTACCTCTAAAATGTCTAAACATCTTCAATGTCCTAATTCAGACCAAGAGCCTGGTCATTCTAGCACAAGTTTAAGAAACTCCAAGATCATAGTAAGCATGGTTAACTGGTTTGAAGCTAAGCTAGTCAAGAAAGAAGGAGGTCCATTTTCCCATTTTTAAAATGAAATTCGTGAACACTCCTCCAATATGGGAAAAACTTTTACTCATCTTACTGAAACACTGGGGTCTCTGAGTTGTATGGCATCTTGTGTTTCTCCTTTTTCCCTGAGCTCTCTGTCTTCTGCACACCCAACATCTAGATATTAAAATTTCTTAGGACTCAGTCCTAGCTCTTTTTTTTTTCTCACCATACTTTCCCCGAGGTGATTGCATCCATTTTCAGAGCTTTAAAAACCCTTAATGCTAGAGACATCTAAATTTTTACATTCAGCCAAGAATTTCACTGAAATCCAGATACTTATATCCAAATGCTCACTTGACATCTTGACTTGAACGTCTCACAGACATCTCAAGTTTAACCCATCAAAAAATGGAATATTAAATTTCCCCCAGTTTCTCATTTATTGTACCTTTCCCCATAATCTGCCTCAATTAATAAACACTACTAAATTTTACTCCAGTACCTTAGCAAGAAGAAAAAATGTTTTTGATAGAATAGGATGCATTAACATCAGTAAATTCTGTCCAGTCCAGCTCCAAAGTACAAACTGGTCCAATGTCTTTATTTCCAATGCCTCCAACCTAATCAAAGACACCGCTGCTCTTATAACTTTCATGTTTGTCATCCACCAATTCCTATTCTATACAATAACATAAATGATTTAAATATATATATATATATAGTGGACTTCAATTCAGATTTTTATTTCAATTCTCCAACTGATTCCAAAACATTACAAATAAATCTAACTCATTGCCAAGACTAGGAAGCCTTTCATGATATGACTCATCTGTCTTATCAAATTTCAGTTTCTTCTCTGTTCACTGAATTTCAACCATACTGGCTTTCTTCCTCTCCCAGAATAAGCCATCTAATAAACATCCGGAAGCTAAGCTCTATCCTCTTTTTAGAATTAATTTATCTTCTACTCTTAGACAACATAGCTCGCCTGAGCTCCTCAACTTGAGCTCAGTCAATTTCTCTGAGATGCCTTCCCTAACAATTCAATACAAAGTGGATCCAAACACCCCTTCCACTTTATTTTATCCTTCAAAGCAATTGTGACAATTATGTTGCTTATATATTTATAATCATGACTTTTTCATTTATTACTTTATGTTTAAAGGAAATCAAGGCATTTTCATTAAGCAGAACAAAACTGGCATAAAAAAAAAAGTTGAAGTGCAAGAGTAAATGAAGAGCAAATATTATAAGTGGTAAAATTATAGATAGTTTTACATAAATATTGACTTATAAAACAATAAATTTAAGAATTTAAGAAGATAAAGAATCAGAATATGTGACAAATTGAATGTAAAGAAAGTCACCAAGAAATCCTAACAATTTAAAATATGTATGTAATCAATAACATGACCTCAAAATGTATACGTTTATTAAATAACAAGACTAGAAATAGGAAAAGCAAACTCAAGAAATATGTAGAGAAAAGAAGTTGACTCAGTGGATATCAGAGCACCCTGAAGTGTTCTTTTATTCTTCTAAGAAAAGCAGAACAATTATAAAAATTGAAGAGTATTTTATGCCCTAAAGCAAGTATCAGTATACATGAAAGCTGATCATGTTCTTTGACAACTATCAATAATAAAAATATAGCCAGAAAATCTCCATATGTTTAGATATCATAAAAACATATTTCAAAGGAAATCAAGAGAAATAAGGAAACATACTGAACTTACTGAAAATGAAAATACAACATATCAAAATTTGAAAAGTACAGCATGTAAAAGGAAATATGTAGCATACATTTTAAAAAATGAAGTATAACTTAAATATAATGATTTGTTTCCATCTTAAGAAATTATAGAAAGAAAATCAAAAAAGAAAACAGAAATAATGAAATATTAAGAATAAAGAACCACCTCTAATGATGATGAAATAAAAGTTTACATAAATATAATAAAGAAGACAAAGTCAAATTTTTAAAAATTTAAGTATGTATATGAGAAGGTTGATCAAGAAATCAATAAAGATAATAAACTCATGTCAAGAATAAAATAGGGGAGTGGGCATAAATAAGATCCTATGGATATTAAAGAGATAATAGGCTTGTATTACAAATAGCTTTATTTCAATACATTTGGAATTTAGAAAAAAACCTCCTTGAAAATTCCTAGAAAAAACTTACGAAGTTTCCAAAATAAATAATAAAAAACTGAGGTAAAAATAAAGAAACTAACCAGTAACATTAAAATTTCTTCTAAACAAATTCTCGGCCCAAGTGACTTTACCAGTGAGTTCAGGGACAAATTCATTTCAATCCTCCACACTTTCAGAGAACAGAAAAATAGGATTAACCCTAATTGTATCAGACTGGCATTTACTGGATATATAGGAAAACATAAGAGAAGAATATGGTCCAATCTCATTTTGTACGTAGATGCAAAAATCCTTTAAAATTTTTGGAAAAGCAAACCAAGAAACTGGATAAAAAGAGTAACTCATCATAATCAAGTTGGTTATACCATAAATGCAAGGTTAGTTTAACTACAGAAAAGCAATGTAAATGGCCATATTAACAGATTAAAGGGAAAAAAAACACTAAAAAACAAACAAATAAGAACAGAGAGAGAAGAAAATAACCAGATCATTATATCCCAAAATGTGGGTAAGTGCAGATAACATTTATTATTAATTATAACACAGTATGTTTTCTTTTGATAACTTTAAGTATTGAAAATAATCATGATCTAATCTTTACTATAATTAATATCAGATTTCCATTTCTAATACATCAATTTTAGTTTTAAAAAGTGGTTGATTTAAAGAAAGATAGCAAATTAAAGGAAGATAATAGCAGCAATATAAAAGACACAGACAGTATAACTGGTAGCAAACTCTGAACAATGCTAAGAAGAGGAAACGAATTCCAGGTGGATGAGAAAAAGTGTGAAGGCTTTAGGAAAGAGCTTAGCCAGCAGAGGATCTGAGAGCAGTCAGAAAGGGTGAAGTTCTGAGGGAGAAAGGATAAGTGTTGGCAGAGGACATCAACAGGGGAGGAAAAAAAAATGAAAAGGGAAGAATGTTTTGAGAAAATCTAATATGGAAGGAGGAGGAGTAAATGAAAAGAAACCAAGAAGGAATTAACAGGAAAGCAGAGGAGAACCACGTAGAACTATATTGTTTCAGCCAAAAGAAAACATGTTTCCCAGAAAAAGAGATTGGTTAGCTGTGCCCAACAGTGCTGAAAAGGCAAGATGGGGGAACCAAAGATTATCAACTAGATTTAACAATATTCATACCATTCACATCCTGAACAAGAAAAATGATCATGTCTAAAGTCTCTGAAACATGATGAATGATGAATGAAAAAAATCAGTTTTAGGCAGAAGATAGGCTTTAATCTCTCTCCAGTGTTATGGCTCAATTCTTCAGGGAAATACATACTTCTAGATTTATTTCTCTGGGAATGGATTACATAAAAGGATCATAATTTCTTATATATATTACAAATTATCCATGTTTTCCTTTGACAGCAAAGTAACATCCCTTTACTAGATGTTTGATTCTGGGTAAGTTATTTATGTCTGAAGTTCAGATTCCCCTCTGCCAAGTGGAGGAAACCATACCTACAGTACAAAGTTTTTTGCCAAGTTTAAGGATAATGTACAACCAATGACTGACATAAAGCAGATATTGCTAAATAGCTTGGATTCTCATTCTGTGCCACTAGAACCCCTTTTCTCACCTCTGTTTTCCATTCCTCTTCCCTAAACCATCAACAAACTGAGTCTAAGGATTTCTCTTTCAATATCTCACACTTACCCATGGGGTTACACAACCAATTCCACATAGGATCAGTGTTTGACTACAAAGCAGTCTGTTGCATATCACAAAGTTCCAAAAATAATCACTTTTCAATAAAATACCTTTAAAAAATGTAGGGGAATAGTTCACATCTCCAAAAAGCAGATCGCTTAAAACAAACTGCAACTCCATGAAATTCATGAAATTCTATTTCCTGACATTAACATTCAACAGATGCTTGATATGCCATAAACATTGTTTAGAATATTACAGTTATTTTAGCTTATTCTTTTTAGAATAAATCACATTCACGGAAGCACATTTATAGAAGGCTGGTGAAGACAATGCCATGTGTAATAAATAGAATTGTTGTTTTTGTACTTGACACTGAACACTTATTAAACACCCACTAGGTACTGGAGCTAATGGAAATGAATATAAATTAACATATTTCTTCTCTGAAAAGACATTTTTCAGCAACTTGATCTTTTTCTAGTGTTTGGGGTAGGCAAGGAAAACTGTACCACATTAGACAGCAATCAGTTATCAAATGTAATTTTTGCAAAAGCAAGCATTTTTAGATTATACAAACACACACACACACACACACACACACACACACACACACACACACACACACACACACACAGCATCTGAAACAAGCAATCTTCCAGTATTCTAAATGTGCACCCTGACTGAGACCTGGTATGCCAGCCTAAAGTAAATTGTTATAGTCTAGCTATTAACTCCTAAAAATAGGGAGCTATAATGGAAACATTTGGAGACTAAAGAGTGGGCAAAACTACTGCCCCAATAATGGTCCAGGAATGAGACACATTTGTTAAGACTGCCATGTCATGATAGAGTGATGGCATGTGGCAGACATCCCTGACTGTGGCACCGACCTGGAGTTGTGGCTTGATTTTTTTTTTTCTTTTATTGTAAGCTTTAATTTAAAAAAAAAAAAAAAAAAAGCGCTCTTTTTTAGTTTCTGTCTCTTCTCTCCTCTCTGGCAAATTTCTCAGCTTCCTTTGAGAGACTATTCCTTTGAGGCTGTACCAAAGAAAAGGGTGGCAGCATTTGTTGAAGCAGAACCTACAAGTAAAAATTGCTAAAGTGATCTGAAATGAAAATGCCAGAACTGTGACCCTTGACAATTTTTCAGAGTCCTTGTTGAGTGACTGTATATGTGAGTGATCATTTCCTACTGCAGCCTACTAGGTTCTGATCATTTTACAGAGTCTAACATTATTTTCTTTGAGCTTATGCTAAAGCTATAATGCATTGCCAGCTAAATTTATGTTGTAAGTCAGCTGTTTTCTGTCTTATAATGTGTTAGTAAAATTTGCCTGTGTATCTATTAGACTAATCCTTTTGTGTAATGCAATATTGTTAAAAGAAATTCTTAAAAAAATCCTATTTAACCTACGGATTTCACACAGGTATAAATGGATAACTGCAAAATTCATTTGGAACCACAAAGAGAAGACAAGGTACTGAGTAATTCAACATGTACTTCTATTTTAAATTCAGGTATAATTTTCATACAATAAAATTCAGAGACCTTAAATGTTACAGTTTTGACAAATATATTCATTTTTGTAATCCACAAGTTCATTATAAAAAGAGATATTTCAATCATCCTAGAAAGTGCCTGCATACCCCTTAGCACTCACTCCTTCCCAAACCTCTCCGCAATAGAAAAAAACCTGTGTTCTGATATCTCTTGCCATTGATCAATTTTGCCTCTTCTAAAATCGTACTAAAAAAAACGACTTTTCTAATTGACTTATTTCACTCAGCATTATGGTTTTCAGAGCTATCCATGTGTTTACCTGTGTCATTAGTTCTTTTCCTGTTACCACTAAGTGATATTTTCTCTCATAAATTCGAATTATTTAACCATTCAGTTGTTGATGAAAAATTTTGAGTTTGAGGCTATATTAAATAAAACTGTTATGAACATTCTCCTACAAGTTTTTTTTTGTCAAAATTTGTTTTATTTCTCTTGGATAAATATTTAGGAGTGGAACTGAGGAGTCATAGGGCAATTGTAACTTTAAAAGATACTGCCAAATGGTTTTCCAAGTTAATCTTATCATTTTTACATACCTATCGCCGATGTATTAGAATTCCACTTATAACTGTTTGTCAATATTTGGTTATTTCAGCCTTTTAAAATTTAGTTATTCTACTAAATATATACTGGCATCTGCTTGGTTTAACGATATTGAACATTTTTTCATGTGCTATTTGTTTATCTTCCTTTGTAAATGTCTGTTCGGGTCTTTTGCTCTTTTATTAAAAAGTACATTTTTTTAAATTGATTCATAAAAATTTTTTACATAGTCTGACATAAGTCCAATTGTATTGCAAACATGTTCTCCCAGCCTTAGGCTTTTGATGAGTAGAAACTTATAATACTTATGAGATAAAAATTATCAATTTTTCACTTCAGTTATTGCATTTTTGAGCTTCAAATTTCCATTTTTTAAGTTTCTAATTCTGTATTGGAATTTCCCATCTGTCTATTCATCATGCTCATTCTTTTCTTTAAATTTTTATACATGTTCAAATTGCTGTTTTAAACTCTGCCTGCTAATTCCAACATCTCTGTAATCTATTTTTTCACCTTATTGTGGAACATACAATTTCTTGCTTCTATGTATATGTAGTAATGTTCTATTTTAAGCTAAAAATGGATGGTATACTATTGAAAGTAAAGTTTTTTTGTTTTGTTTTGTTTTGCTTTTTAAGGCTGCACCCATGGCATATGGAGTTTCCTAGGCTAGGGGTCAAATTGGAGCTGCAGCTGTTAGCTATGCCACAGCCACAACAAAGTAGTGGTTAACGAACCCATCTAGTAATCATGAGGTTTGGGGTTCAATCCCTGGCCTTTCTCAGTGGGTTAAGGATCTGGCATTGCCATGAGCTGTGGTGTAATTTGCAGACATAGCTCAGATCCTGCGTTGCTGTGGCTGTGGCATAGGCTGGCAGCTACAGTTCCTATTGACCCCTAGCCTGGGAACCTCCAAATGCCACGAGTGCGGCCCTCAAAAGATAAAAGGCAAAAAAAAAAAAAAGGACTTTTTAATAAAAACTTTATTTAAAAATCCTTGCTTCAGGAGTTCCTGTCATGGCTCAGTGGTTAAGAACCCAACTAGTGTCCATGAGGATGCGGGTTCCATCCCTGGCATCATCCAGTAGGTTCAGGATCTGGCATTGCCATGAGCTGTGGTGTACATCACAGACATGGCTTGGATCCGACTTTGCTGTGGCCGTGCTATTGGCTAGCAGCTGTAGGTCTGTCTGATTCAATCCCTAGCCTAAGAACTTCCACATGCCACAGGTTCAGCCCTTAAAAAAAATAAAATAAAATAATTCCCTGCTTCCATGAGACTAAATTCTTTGGTTCATCAGTCCCAATGAATAACAGATTCCTTCAGCTAAGTGTATTTTCAAACATAAAATATGAGCAACTTAAAAAAAAAAAAAGCCATTAACAGTTAAGAAGAATCAAGTATATTACATACATATCCTTTTTTTTTTTTTTTTTTTTTTTTTTTTGCTTTATAGAGCCTCACCCACAGCATATGGAGGTTCCCAGGCTAGGGGTCAAAATCAGAGCTACCGGAGTTCCCGTCGTGGCTCAGTGGTTAACGAATCCAACTAGGAACCATGAGGTTGCGGGTTCAGTCCCTGCCCTTGCTAAGTGTGTTAAGGATCGGGCATTGCCGTGAGCTGTGTTGTAGGTTGCAGACGTGGCTCGGATCCTGCGTTGCTGTGGCTCTGGCGTAGGCCAGTGGCCACAGCTCCAATTCGACCCCTAGCCTGGGAACCTCCATATGCCGCGGGAGCGGCCCAAGAAATAGCTAAAAAGACGAAAAAAAAAAAAAAAAATCAGAGCTACAGCTGCCAGCCTACATCACAGCTCATGGTAACATCAGATCCTTATCCCACTGAGCAAGGCCAGGAATCAAACCCACAACCTCGTGGTTCCTGGTTAGATTCATTTCCACTGCACAACGACGGCAACTCCTGTGCATACATTCTTAAGAAAAAATTGGATAAAATATGATTTTTGGAAATCAGATCTGAGATGAGCTATACCTGATATTTGATTTTACTTTTTTCCTCCCTGGACAGAGAAGTTCATAAGTGAACATTGACAGATGGATAGGTAAATAGATAGTTACAAAGTTGAAGGTAGATTTTCTGGCTCTTGACTGTGAATAGCTTAAACTAGAACATGTGGCAAGTTTTCTTTCACTGATCTCAAGGTGTTTCACATCCCCATTCTATGGACATTTACCCCTAAACCTTACCATACACACTCCCCCCACACACCCCCACGCCCCCCCCCACACACACATACATAAGTAGCCCTATGAAGGCAGACCCCCCATTACTGCCTTTGCAAGGATATAGATATGCAATGAACACTTTTATTTTTTTTTAATTTTATTTATTTATTTATTTATGTCTTTTTGCCATTTCTTGGGCCGCTCCTGCGGCATGTGGAGGTTCCCAGGCTAGGGGTCGAATAGGAGCTGTAGCCACTGGCCTACGCCAGAGCCACAGCAATGCGGGATCCGAGCCGCGTCTGCAACCCACACCATAGCTCACGGCAACGCTGGATCCTTAACCCACTGAGCAAGGGCAGGGATCGAACCCGCAACCTCATGGTTCCTAGTCGGATTCGTCAACCACTGCGCCACGATG
Source organism: Sus scrofa (assembly GCF_054392235.1). NCBI lineage: Eukaryota > Metazoa > Chordata > Mammalia > Artiodactyla > Suidae > Sus > Sus scrofa. The sequence goes on from NC_139393.1 coordinate 32,495,439, forward strand.
GGAACTTCCCCAATGAACATTTTTAAAAAATTGAATTGATGCCACCTCCATTATCATTTGTTTTCACTATTTCATCATGGTTTAGTGTCAGCTGTTTTTTTCAGTGATCTCTGAACATAAATATCCTAGATTTTGATGTCTTTGGAATACTTTCAAGGCCTTTTTAAATAAATAATCAGATCTTAGCTTTCTATTAGTGCTGAGGGGTGAATTAATTTGGGGGCAGTGTTTCATTCATTAAATGTTTACATAAATGTATTTTTGTTGTTACATGGCAAGTTCTGCTTCTCTACTTACTAATTTTAGTAGTCAGTGCAGAAGGAGGGGGACATAGGGAGCAACAGAGGTTACAGAAGCATATAAAGGACAAAAAATAAAAAATAAAGCTGGTTCACGTTAGGAGAGAAAATAGCTTAAATTCAAAAACTCATTTACTAAGAAACCCTCAAAATAAGAAAAGAATAGGCTAAAAGATGAGCAGAAGCCAAACAGCAGCATAGCAGAGCATAAGAAAAAAAGACGGAGAATGAGGAATCCCTTCATCTAGTTTAAATCAAAGTGGCCCTTTGGGTTATAGACCTTTAAGTAAACATATTTGTGTAGATGTGGAAAAGCGGGCAGTGTACACCTCTCCTTACCTTTCACATACAGGTAACTCTTAACAATGCAAGACTGATCTCTTGACTTTGAATTGCTTGATTAAATCCCTTATCTTTTCTTTCTTGTCAGCAGTCTTATCCTAACCCTAACCCTAATCCTTTCAGATGATATATAGATATCCACTCTAGTCCTTGGTCCATAGTTGGTCCACTGTGCCTCCTGATGTTCTTTCATGTTGCGCAAGGAGGCAGAAAATAGGAGTGAGGGGAAGATTTAGACCAGAACCTTTATTGGGGTTTCTGTGGGAAAAGCAAGGCAGGGCAGAGTGAATAATTTAGAACTGGCTGGTTTGAGTATTTCTTCTGGCTGGCTTTGGGCTACAGGGATGATCCCCATTACCTGGCACCTAGCCCAGGGAGGATTAAAGGAAAAGAAAATTGCCTTCTGGAGTGCTAGAACCAGAGGAACAAGGTGACTCTGGATTGATCAGTCTGCATATCAACAGGCACCTGGCTGAGCCCTTTGCTGTCTTTAAGAATTGGCTCGTCCTGGGAGAGGCAGTCTTTCCCTAACTAGGAAGATCTTTTAAGATGTTAAAACATCATAATATAAAAAAAAAAAATTAAAGAACCTATTACAATACAGTGGGAGAGAAGGTAACTCAGCCAAACTAAGGAAAATCTGTTTTATGAATCTCCAAAAGAAAGGGCCGCCTATAATCTTCCCAAGAGGAGAAGTAGGGGCTATGCAGAAATGAGAGTCTTCTGGGGCTGTTATGAAAGGCTGTTGCTGCAGAAGTCTCTCCAGTAGAGTTTGTAAAGAGCACTGCAGTTTTGACAACTTCTTTTCTATTGAGTAGTGGCCATCCTTGTAAGTTGTGAAAGGTCAAGCAGGGATTATTTTAAAAAACATCCACAATGCAGTTACTAGTTGGAAGAACACACACCCCAGAAAGTGGCAGTGAGACCGTAAATGTCACACTTTCCTAAATTTATCTAGGATCACCCCTGTTACTGAACTTGGGTTGGCTGCTTACCACTGGAAAGCCAATAATCAAGAGGCAAGCATTGAAGAGAAAGCTTGCTCTAATCAGAAGGCCAGTAATCTGGGGAAAAGGTAGACTCATGTCCCCCAGATCAACTCCAAAGCTTTTGCTGAGCTACGATGCCTTTTAAAAGGAAAAAGGGAAAAGAAGAAAAGAATCTCAGTGAATCATCAAGGCAGGAGGTCAAGCTCTGCATCATTCTCCATTGTGTGCAGGCTGCCTGACTCCTCATGACCTTTCTTCAGATGTTGTCTGCTAAGGAGGTTGCTGCGGGTAGAGAGCTAGTTGTTCTTTAACTACTTCATTCATCATTCTTACTACTTTTTTGATTATTTGTATTTAATTTTTTATTGAAGTATATTTGCTGTACAATATAATATGTTACACTTATATACAGACTCATAGCTCTTAAAGGTTATATAAACTCCATTTATACTTATAATATATTGGCTCTATTCCCTGTGTGGTATGAACTTCTTCTTTTAATCTAGGAAAAGAATCAACAGGTTAGGCAAAGCACTATGTGCATTTAGTAGAGCTTAAGTCAGGAGTTAGGTTAAGTATTACCTAGTGATCTCATTTTTATAATTAAAGTTTTAGGTGAACAGAGATAGGGAAACGGAAAAGGGCAAAAGTGCTGGTTACATCACCAACCTCTTTTGCTCTCCATGCCTGCCAGTTCCCTTATTCCTGGGAGGATTCCAAGCCTATGTATCTTCTGGCAAAATAAACCCTTCACCCTGACCATTAATAGCTGCAGTTTGCACTCTTCCTCTTTCTCTTATTTCACCTTATATTTTTGTCTAAGTTAATAACTTAGCATCAATCAAATACCACCCCAAGTGTTGGAACTAGCTTCTCCTGACTCACCCACAGGGTCTACAGCTGTTTCATGATCCTGAGAGTGGAAATAAAAGGAAAAAACCCAAGGTCCTGGCTTCCAAAACCAGTATCAACCTGTCTCCATCATTTTCTTGCTCATTCATTCCCTCTTCTCTCTCTTTCCCTTTGTTTTGTGTTATTTGAGCATTGGTTGTTTGACTAACCAACAGAGAGAGAAAAGGGAATTAAAAAATGAAGGGAAGAGACTTAAAGAGCACTGTGGAGAATGAAACTTCACACGAGGAGGCAGCCTCCACTTGCCCGTAAGGATTGAGTCACTGCTTCACTAGATAACTAAATGGGGAAATCACTGCCTTAGACTGAAGCATGACTCTGCCATCATTTATCTAGGAACTATATAAACAAAAGATTGTGTCACCAGTTATTAACTCCAAGACTACTTCTTGTGTGTTTACTTTTTCTGACAGTCGACTCTAACCTCTGTGCTCTTGGTCTTGTATCTTTACCTTTGGCAACAAATAGAGGAACGTTTTCAACTCCATTGATGGAAGCAATCAGTTTCTAATTAGGAATCATGTTGTGAATCTATTTGGTGAACTGCTGTGTTCTTGTCACTGGTTAAAGACACGTTTATTCCCTATCCATTAGCTATTTCTAGCCCTTTCCTCCTTGATCTTAAAACCCTGAAGCCCTGAGAGTTAATTTTCTATTTTTCTACTGGGCAGTTACTCATACCCAAAGGGAAGTCTATTGGAGGATGCCTGGAAACATTTTTTCTCTCTGATAAAACATGTCAGCTGGAATACTTTCAACATTCTCTTCCACTCCAATTTTCAACCTTGCTTCCAATTTTTGATACATTGTAGCCTGAGGACTAAGGCTTGAAGTGATTGTAGCTTCTTTAACCAAGAAGATGGAGCAAGAATGAAATATATAAAAGACAAACAGAAAGATAAAAGAGGCCTGGATCTTGAGCTTCTAAACCAACCAGAAATAAGCTACCTACAGATTTCTTATTATCTGAAATTACTAATTTCTTTTGTTTTCAATGCCCTCTTTTTTTTTTTTTATTTTTCTGGTGTGTCACTATTTATATATAAAAGTATACAAATTTAAACTTGAAAGTAGCCCACACTGACCTGTGGCATGGTGATACATCTTTATTCATTTTCAATCCTTAACCTCTCTGAATAGACCATCAATAAGAAATACCAATTACCCCAAAGTGAGCTGTGGAATTTGAAAGGATCATGGAAATCCAAGAATGGAAGGGACTGGACACTCTCTTCTAGCTCATCAACACTCTTTTCTACATTTTGCTCCTAGGAAGTGTTCAAGCTTATATTCAAGCTTTCTCAAGACAAAAAACTCACTACCCAGTGAAACAGCTCAATTCTCCCCGTTCCTTTCATGCAGTTTTCATACCATCCACAGAGTAGTACATTGTCAGAGAGAGAAGAATTTGGTGACACTGATTCTTCAGTTGATGCACATTTGAAAAATTCACCAGTTTACAATGAAACGAGTCTTAGGGGAAGATAACATATTGAATAATTGTATTTTTTTGTATTTTTTTTATAAATCATTAACACGTGTTTAATTGATTTAAAGCTAAAGAAAGTGAGCCAAGATTACCATTATTCGATAGTAAATATTACAACTAATACAATTAATGTCATTAGTAAAGCAGCCTTGCTGTATTCAAATTGTTTTGTTTTGTTTTAAAGCCATATCCATGGCATATGGAAGTTCCCAGGCTAGGACATCATATCCAATGCCACAGCCACAGCAACAACACTGGATTCTTATCCCACTGATCCAGGCAAGGAATAGAACCTGCATCCTCACAGAGACAACATAGGGTTCTTAACCCACTGAGTTACAACAAGAATGCCTCAAATTGTTAATTAATGGGACATTAACAATAGAAAACAAAAAGAAAAGAAAATAATTTATGAAAGATAATCATAATCACTATGAACAAATTGAAGATAAAGTGCTATAAAAAATATCAAGTAAGAAAACTGCAGGGGAAAAATCTGATGTTATATTTAAACAAGCATATAACTAATGTAATATTAAACATAAATATTTGTCTAAGTATCTGTTCAGAACTTGGCTTCACCCAGCAATTTATGGTCTTAGAGGAGTCATGCATTTATTTATTTTTCAAATGGTTTCCATTATATGTTAGCTCTTAAAAAAATCAGAAGTTCAAAATAAAATTCACTGAAATAATTTCTTTGGTTGTGAATTTTATTTTGACGTTTGCTCAAAAGACTTAAAATTTGTTTGGTGATCAATGGGCTGATTTGGAATTTCTTCTGTGTGCCTATAATGTCATATTGAGATATTGCATTATTCTAAGATTCTGAAAATTTTTAACAAAACTTAATAGAACTATTCCAGTGTTATTCCATCAAGTATGAGATCGCAAAACTGCAGTATATCTTTAGGCCATAGACATGAACCACAGTGTATGAAAATAGAAAACAAGCTCAAGAATTGTATAGTATAGTCATTGATCTTACAAAAGCATCTGTCTGCCAGAGCAAAGCTGAATCCTGCACACCAAAACAGCCTTATACTTATTTAGTGTTCTTTCAATCTCCTAAGGCACATGTACCTATCTTTTAAGGCTAGAATAAGATTGTGTCATTCTAGACTATAAAATTACCTCCAAAATACATATTCTGAATTAACTATTTTGGCAAAGCGATAGACAAGATAATTTGCATTGCATTTTTTTTTGATTCTTTGTATTTCATATAAAACATCCAATTGAATGGGGCAGGGGAGGGGGGGATGCAAAAATATAGTCAAGGTCAAGTAACATTAGTGAAAGTTTATTTTCTCTAATGGGTTGTACATGTAAATAGAGGCTTGGAATTCTACCAATGTCCAGTAAGTGCCATAAAATATATTAAGCCATCTGTTTTCCTTTATCTTTTTAGGACTAGAATTTCGAAGCTAAAATTTGCCACTAGTATCCTCCAATTGCAAGGCACCTATTATCAGGCTAAGGTTTAGTGTGTTTAGAATTTGTTCCATGACTTCGTAGTTCGCTTAAACAGAGATGTACTAATTTGTCATAAATTGTGTTAAATTAGCTTAGAATTTCCAAAAGTAACATCTGTGAACTTTTATTTTAATATATGTTTCATGAGCATTTTCAGAATTTTGTTCATTTTTCCAAACAAAATTAATGACCCCTGGAAAAAATAAAGTGGAATGCTAGGTGCCATGTAGTATGATTTTTTTGTTTGGTTGGTTGACCATACTATGAAAAGAAAAAGGTTAAATTTGTGGCTAAGTCCTGCCCAAACCAACTTTGAAAAATGTCACCTCCAGGAACATCAGTTTTCTCTGGTTGATATCCCTTTATATCCTAATCTGAAAGTCTAATGAGCATTTCTAGGCAAAAGAAATAAGAGCTAGGGTGTGCCAGTGGGTTTATTTTTAATTGGAAAAAGAACTCCTCTTTCTTAAAAGTCAGGTAATGATTTCAATGTGTTTCTAAGCAAGACCTGAATAAAATATTAGACAATCACGCTCAAAAGCTATTAGCGGTTTTCTAATCTAATACACGGGGAGGTAGTTTTGAAAGTAATTGGAGTTTTCTTTATTTGTAGCTGTAGAACTTGTGGGAAATTTACCAAGTATACAATTTTTTGAAATTTTCGTCAGGCAAAGTGCTGAGTTTCAAATTCTTGACATGTGAATAGAAAAAATAGTCTCACATACTAACTGGGAAATTTAACACATTGAAAGATTCTATAGAAATAAATACACAGTATTCATAAGATAAAATCTAGACCTGCAGTGGGGAGAGATATGCCTTTTTACTCTGTTTCATTTTTCAACTGCTAATAATAGTCTGTTATTCTAGGGCAGGATCTTGTAATCATTTTTATATTTCTGGAGCCAAACTCAAAGGGTAGAATCCAATATGTTCTCAGATAAAGATATTTTAATTGAATGAATCAATGGGAGCATCGATTTGGAATGAAACTTTATGCGTTTTCAACAATGACCAAAAGTCTCTGTTAACCCTGCGATTTACTTGTCCAAATGCTTGCATGGGAAATTACTAAATGTGGAGCAATGGATAACTTTTACACAGAGAAAGAGTTGTCTGACTTAAACAGGAAAGTACTAATGAATCATGTTGTGTAACAAAGCCAGACATTATTTCCCTCCTCTGAAACCTTAGTACTAAAGGCAGAGATTCCATGGGTATGGTGGGTGGATGTTGTATTGGATTCATGTTTTTAGTTGGTAATTTTGACAGTTGTGTTAAGTTTTGGGATGAAGGAAGAGAATCAGACAAAATGCCAAAATATATAAAACCCCAACCACCCCACCCCTAGAAACAGGCCTTTGATTCTGCACTCTTCTCCCAAAATAAGCTCTTCAAAGGCTATAACTCCAACCGTGTTCTCAAACTGTAGATTTTGCATGGTAGAGGCTCAATTAAGGGAGAATGACGAGGATTTATTTCCATTAGCATACAAAAACTCCATTTAAGGAATATTTAAATGTTGGCAAAAGAATCGCTTCCCCACTGCATCTTTAAAAGGGCACTAGCACAATATTTCTTGCCCTGCTGATAATCATTTTTTTCTTCCTGCTGTTCATCCATTCGTCACTTTTGAAGACTAAGTATCTTCTTTTTCTTTGATGAAAAAAAGAAGGGAAATATTAAAATAAATCTCAATCACTTGACCTAGAGACAAATTATAATGACTACCATTTTAAATATCCTAAACATAATCAAAAAATAAGAACTTGATACATTTTCAAATATACAGCATTGTTGTATTTTTCAACACTAGCAAGATACCTTAAAATGTGTTCTCCTTACGAGATTTCAAATTCATTACCAGACAGTTATGTTTTCACTTTAGTTTTAAAGGCTGAGCTGATAGTGCTCTGAATAAAAATGAAAAGTAAATTCCACAGTCAGAAAATCTAGTAGCTGTGAGCCCTTGTTCCAAGGGATTTGAGATTATACATTGGGCAAACTAATAACCTGCTGATTCAACTTCAGTGAGTGACAGGGTGGTTAAAGCAAAAAAAAAAAAAAAAAAGAAAGAAAAAAAGGCTAAGAATATACTGGGGACTGGCTACCAAGTGTCTTTATTAGCCAGATAAAAAATCAATATAAAACTTTTGGATTTTCAATGCTGAGATTTTTAAGAAAATTGTAAGGGGAATATTATTAGTCTTCCTCTTCACCTATTAAAATAAAATAGAAGCTAGAGCTCTATTCCTCTAGATAAGAACAGTACGAGAACAGACTTTGGATAAGGCAAATGCTGCTTCGGCTTCTTAATCTCTGTACAGTTCTTCATTCAGCACCATGTCACCCTCTCAGTTAAGGTTAAGATTATGTCTAGATTTCAGAGCTGGAAAAGGTCTTGGAGATCATTTAATTAAATGCTTAATTTTATGTTTGAGTGAAGTGAATCCAGAAGGTAACTCAGCTCTTTGGTAGTACAGTTTGTCACAAGCAGAACTCAAATCTTCTAATTCTCCAGCAACAGTTTTTGCTTTTTTGTTTTGTTTTGTTTTGTTTTCTCCCCATCCATCATACTTAATAGTAATGTTGTTTTGTCAAGAGTCAGTGTCCTTCAAACATTTTTGAGATATGGTGAGAAATATATGTCGCATCATTACCCCATATGAACGCACACACAGGACTGACACAGAATTTTCCTGAAACAGTACTACATATGATATATCAAGGAATTTGTGGTTCTTTTCTGTCATATGCTATTGTATTTACTATTTACTTTTTAATGGTGATCAAGACAATAAAATAATGATTTCACTATTTGCTAAGGATCATGACATACCTTGAAAAATGAAAGAGTAGCTGTTAACTTTCCCAGTTTGTCATCTTCAAAGAGACAAAAGAACTTTACTTTTAACTTGAGGCATTTATGCCAACATTCTAACAGGTACCAGGACAGCACTCATGCCTTCCAGAGAAAAGAAGACCTTTAGCCCCTTTTGTGACTATGCCAGTTTTACTCATTAGGCTGCCTTTCTCATATCAATATTCACCTACAATACTTATTTGAATAACATTCTGACACTTTCAGTCAGGAAAGGGAAGCTTTATTTCTCTGTAACTGCTTCCACCTTCTCAATTCCCTTTTCCCAGGTGGAAACATTTGCATTCCAACCATATATGACAGAGATGTTGGAAAATCAGGACAGTGTTCACTGTAACTTCTTTTCCTCTCCTAAGTAAATCAGGTGTCCCACACTTGCTGGATAATTCCATTTTAATAATCCTTGAAGAGATGTCCTTGGCTTTCTTTCTGTTCTGTGCCCCATCCCATGGATCCTGGGCAAGCCATTCTTCTATCCAATTCTTCTCTCTAAAGAGATGATGGAGGAGGGAGCCCCATGGAATACTTACAAGTCCTTCGACTCTGCTGTGGTGCTTACCCGTTACCTCTGAACCGCACCCTGCTCCCTGCATCTCCTCCTATACATTCCCATTCTCTCCTTGTCTCTCACACACTCCTATTCCATCAGCCTCACTTGCAAACATACACATCCCCACAAGGCTACATACCTGCTCTGGGGGTTAGAATGTGCATGCTGACTTGGCTCTTCAGGTAATACATGTCTGTGCAATACTGATATTACCACACCCCCAACTGCCATACCTCTGTGCACACACATACCGGCTCCCACCATGGGCCAGTCCAGAGACCAGCTGACCTTTACACAGCTAGTTCTTTTTACTGGCTCATTCCATGAGCTTGTTCACTTGCTTTCAACTGAGGTTTAAGCAAAAGCCTGATATGAGAGCAAGGGAGAGGAGGAATTCTTCTGGTTTAAAGGATGCTTAGACTGGCTTTGCCTCTTATCTGTCTTCTACACTTGACCCTTCATCCTCTGTCACAACAAGGTGGTTTTAGGTCCTAGAAATAGTTTAAAATCCTAAGGTCTTTCCCCAGCACTCTCAGAGCCTACTGGAAAAAAAAAAATTCTGATTATCTGAAATGGGCATGGAAAGGAGAAAATGAATGAAGAGAAATACAGGGAAATGAATTCCTCACTAACATCTGGAAGAGCTAAGATCAAAGCTAGGCTGACATCTTTATTAAAAATATCATTGGCGAGTTTTCAATGATACACATTTACTCAGTAGGTTAAGGACCCGACTAGTCTCTGTGAGGATATGGGTTCAATCCCTGGCTGCTGCAAGCTGTGGTATAGCTCACAGATGCAGCTTGGATCTGGTATTGCCATGGCTGTGGTGTAGGCCTGCAGCTGCTGCTTCAATTTGACCCCTAGCTTGGGAACTTCCATATGCCACAGTTGTGACCATTAAAAGAAAAATATCATTGGCTGTTTGTGTTTATCTTCATATCAGTTTGGTTTTTGTAGCAGTCACTCCAGTGGTAAAGGGTCTTCAAAAAGATAGTACACTGTTATGAGACATATCACTCATGGTTAAGCCATCTCTACAACCCTGAAGCATTCACAAGCCCTCAAAAAGAACAAAATGGATTAAATTAAAAGGGAGAAAGAACTATTGAACCATGGTGCCCCTTGGCAGACAAGGCATCCTCTCCTTCTTAGCTAAAATCACATTTCAAGCAGTAAGGGAGTAGACTGCTGTGCGGCTCTCTGTCAGCTCTCAGGAGCAGTTATAAAGACAGCAGGTGATGCCATTCCAGCCTCTGAATGGTCAGAGAAGAATTTCTGCTTCTTCACATTTGACCTTGTGAATCAACGTCAAATATAACTGCAAAATAAAAGCCAGTAGTCTCAAACTTTCCTTCTGCTCCAAGGATCCAGATGATCAGCTTGGTAATCTTGACTATAGGCATTCTAGACTTCATAGACCACATAGCTTCCTTCCTATCAGGGAAAGAACCCATTCCACCCAGTTGTACTGGTCTTAGCAAAGACTTACCACTGCATGAAAACTCATAAGCAAAGTGTGGGGGAAAATGCTTTCTTGAAAATGTTCTTATCTCTCTTAGCTGTATTTAGTTAAATATGGATGAAAATATCTGAGGCAATTTATAATGTCAAGCCATTAGCGGAACAGGCTCTTCTCATTGAACATGGATAAAAGGTTAAACAGTGAGAAATTTTGGCTAGTCTTCTTGGCCAGTCTCCTTCAATGATCTGTTTCAGAAGAGCTTTACTTATCTGTGTTTTGTTTTCAGCCTCACCACTAGTTTGAAAGGGATGAGGCACAATTGTGACAGGTTAGATAAGGTAGGTGTCCAAATGTTCCTCAATGCAACAGAGGCAAACAAACAAACAAACAAATACCCCAGAAACAATAATGTCTGTCAACCTGAGGTGCTACAGATAAGTGACATAGAGGAAGCTGTGCCCAGGTGACAGAGTTTTTTTGGTTTGTTTGTTTGTCCTTTTAGGATTGTACCCACATCATATGGAAGTTCCCAGGCTAGGGGTCAAATAGAGCTGTAGCTGCCGGCCTATGCTACAGCCACAGCAAGACCAGATTACGAGCCACATCTGCAACCTATACCACAGCCCACAGCAACCAATGCCAGACCTTTTACCCACTGTGTGAGGCCAGGGATCAAACCCGCATCCTGATGGATACCTAGTGACGTTAGCTACCCCTGAGCCACAAAGGGAACTCCTTTTTTTTTTTTTCCCCCAGGCAACAGAGATTTAATTTATAACTAGGAGCTCTTAAATGTTGAACAGTCTCCCAGATTCATAAATTGTTTTCTTTACAAAGATGCAGCAAAAGAATTTGATCTCTTAACTACGGCTTCTTTAGTCTCCTTCTCTCATAAAGACAGTGCTTTGGATTTGTTATGACAGAAGACTGGTATGTGCTAAACACCTTTAAAGACTTTTATCAGAATCACTTCCACAAGACCAGCTACATTTTAAAGCCAAATCTTTCATGTAAACACTTCAGAATGTGTGCATTTAGTGTGGCAAACAGAATGCAGTCACTTCATTTGAGAAGAGCAATGTCATTTCCCCTCTTTAAAATGTGTGCTTTATGCATAGACAGTTCACATAAATGTTTGTGAAAGGTTTGGTTCCTGAGCAATAGCTTACTTAAGAGTATGCCATTGGTATCTCACTGCTTGTGGCATTTGCGGCTAAATCTAAACTGAACTGAGCGATGGTTGCCATTCAGAAGATAGAAACTGCTTAGAAACTGTCCTCATGCTGGTCTTTAGAGACACAAATTCATATTTTATTGCTATAACTCAGCATCACAGTGGAACAGAAGACATTTATTCATTCAAGTCAAACTTAGGAGTGTTTTCTTTGTTATTTAGTTTTCATATCACCAACTGCGAGATGGATTTCTCTTAGATGGAGCGAAAGTCAGAGGCACTGATGTAATTTGTCAGGAAAAAAAAAAAATGGCCCTGGAATTTCCAACTATAGAATTTTCAACACTTTTTTTACCCAGTATTGGAAATATGTAAATGATAAGAAATTCCATGAATCATTTTCAGAACGTTAATCCTTACAACCCAATAGAGAGAATTTGGTTTGCCAGGACTGGTTTTAGGAAGAATTGTGTATTTTTTGGAAGAAATAGTTTGATAAGTAATTTGGGTGGAGGGCGATTATCACAATGCATGTTCAGATAACAAAAGCTACAAAAATTCTTGACACACCTGGAGAGGGAAGGGAAATAGACCAAGAAGGGAGGAAAAAGAAAGAGTATGGAGAGTACAGAGAAATGCATGAGGTGGTAGATTCTATGTATAGCAATGAGTGACCATGTCACTTTAAAGTAAATTTGACAAAAAAAATCACAAAATGTTTGTGTGACTGGATTTCTTTTTGAAACTACACGAGAAGTCTACTTTCTATCTTGATTTTGAGCAAAATATAAGTGCTAAGTCTGGACTCAGTAGCTGATATGTGAAATGTGATGTGTGATATGATTTTTGACTCTGTGCCCAGGAAGCCAAAAGGAATATTCTACCGAACTTGGAGTCCTAAAAAAATGAGAGTTCATGTCTTACATATACACAAAAATTAAAATCTGGATAAGTTAAACAACTCAATATAAGAAAACTTACTCCAATAAAAATTGAAAAGAAATGAAGAAAATATTTTCTGATCACCAGGTGGAGAGAAAATATTTTGTAAAATAAGGTGAAAGAAAAGATCATTAGTAAGATGTTTGAAATATATGAATATAAAGAAATATTTTTAAAGTTTAAAGGGTAAAAACTGGCAAAGATCACTCTGAATACGACAAATAGTAAAAAATACTCAGTAAAAATAAAAATCAGTTTGATAAATGCTACCTCTTTAATGTAAGTATGAGCGAAAGAATCAATCCTAGAGAACACACAAAAGAAAATAGGAGTACTTAATGAGTGTGTGAATGCTGAAATCCTCAGTGCTGGTGACACTGTGATGAAATAGGCGATCTCATAAACTGCTAGTAGGCCTGTGAGTTGGTCTAGCTTTTCCTGAAAGTATCTATATGCAAGTCTGTTTCAGTGACATGATATCACTAAAATTATTAGAAATATACTCTTGTGTAAACATGGCAGATATCATAATAAAATGATTATAGTAAAACATTTCAAATTATCCTAAGTGTCCAGAAATGGTTGAACAATGATTCCACATACTCATGATGGGACGTTTTGCAGCTATTAAAATGATGTTTTCAAAGCATGATCAATGAATGATAAAAAAGCCCATAATATGCCATGAGGGGGGAAAAAAAAAGGTCAAATACAGAATTCCTATGGCCTCTGTCTCTCTTACTGTTTATATTTAGGTTTTATTTATTTATTTTAGGGCCACACCAGTGGCATATGGAAATTCTGGGGCTAGGGGTTGAACTGGAGCTGCAGCTGCAGCTGCAGGCTATTGCCACAGCCACAGCAGCACTGGATCCATGCAGCATCCACCATCCACACCACGGCTCGTGGCAATGCCGGATCCTTAACCCACTAAGTGAGGACAGGGATTGAACCCAAGTACTTATGGACACGATGTTGGGCTCTTAACATGCTGAGCCACACAGAAACTCTTTTGTTTATATTTAGATAAAGAAAATAGATGAGAGATATATAAGCCTGTTGAGAAACACAGGAAAAACAAATCATGGTTATATATGCATTCTTAGAGTAAGAGATTTTCATTTGCTTCTTTATACTTTCTATATTTTTTAAATTTTCAAAATGAACATTTACTTCTTTAATGATTTTTACTTTTGATCATTCTTTTACCAACAACAAAACAATACCCTCTCAAAGCACTGCACAAATAGGAAAAATACACTCTGAAATAAAGAGATGATAAAGTTTGGATGTACCTAAAGAATAAATCCTTTTTAAAACGTTTTCTATAACATAACCATGCAGTGTGAGAAGCAGGATGAAGATTGCTATTGCATATATCGTTGCTTTAGATTAGAGACTCCACAAACTTACATTTCATCATTAAGTATGGGAATGATTTATCAAGTATATGTAGCTATTATGAGAACATCTTACTTGATTATATTCTCTGATATGTATATTAGAAGGCATATATACATATAACGTGTGTGTGTGTATCAAAAAGGACGCTACTGTCTTTTAAGTGAGTTGATACAATGGATTGATCAAGACAAAATTATATTGGAGCCTCTTTGCAAATTCCAAGTTCATTTGTAGTTACCTTACATTTGAAGCCCAGTTAACCTTAATTGATGGGGACCCCATCATCACAGGCTGTGCTTCCACAGTTTCTAAAGTGCTGACAGCCAGAGCTATGAAGGTATAGAGTATAAAGCTACTAGGATTATCAAAACCTCAGGCAGAATAAGCCAAGATCACAGTTGTTGGGTTTGACATCAATCCCAGCTGAGCCAATAAAGTCAAGTTTCCCAGCCTCTGAAAAGTTTAAGATGCAACTAAATATGTTATTCCCCATTTCTGTTTTCCTCAGCCCATCCCCATCAAATTCCTCAGGAGTTTATTTAGGCTATTAGTTTTTTTTTTTTATTTTTTGTTTTTTTCCATGTTAAGCTCAGCCTCTCACTCTTAACTGGTTCCTTCCCATCAACAAGTAAATGGGCTGAATTTTTATCCCATAGTATAAATTTTAAAAAATAGTAAATATGAAATCATCTATTGACCTCACACACCTTCCAGCAAACATTGGATCTCTTTCCTCTTTTCCAGTAAAACATCTCAAAAGACTTGTTTGTTTCCTGTATATATATTTTCTCCCATTTACTAATTCATCAAATAACATTCATGTGGTTATAGCCAAGAGATACTTAGGATTATTTACTATATTTCTTTTTGAGATGCTTACTTTCCTATCCTTCTCCTTTTTATGAGTACATTCTCTGCCCTCAGCTTCCATAATTTTCTACTAAGTTCCATAAATTGAGATATTACGCTGTCTCCTTTATATTACCAAAGTTCTCGTGCCAGCTTTCTAAATATTTGCAGGTCTGGATTCTTTGCTTTTTAAATATAATAATCTGCCTTCCCCACCCTGATGATTTGATTTACACTGATGGCTTTAATTATCACCCTAAAAGAACTTATCAATTTTTATCTCAAGCTCCCGCCATTTCTCTGAGCACCTATATAAAACATCGACAAGAATTTTTAAAAGATGCCTCAGAACTACACCAAATTCATGATCACACTCACCCCACCCACCACCACCCATAACTTCACTTGTAATATTTCTATCTCCTCGAATGCTACCATTTAAGCAAGCTGCAAACCATATATTTAAACATTATTTGTAATACATCTGCCAATATTTCCTGAACCAAAGCAATAACTAATCTGGCTGATTTTTGCCTCTTCAAATATATCCATTTCTTTCCACCTGTATCTGGTCTCTCCGCCCTTACTCTTGCTTCCCTCCAATATGCCCTCCATTTTGCAACTAAAACGATATTTTCAAAATGCAAGTTTGGTCATGTCATCCTCTGTTAGAAACCCTGAATGAAGTTTCCATTAATGCATTAAGAATCCTTTATGTGTTTTAAACATCATTCACATTCATGGCCCTTGCCTCTCTCACCATCCCTGTCTGCTTCCTATAATCAAGACATGTTAAGCTTCTTCTATACCTTCCAGAATACATACTGTTTCCCCCCTAACTGGAATGCCTTTCCAAGACACCTCATTGCTATTATTTAATTCTTGCTCAACTCATATCTTATTCATATATCACTTATGTTGCCTTTTAAAATGAAATCTCCTCTGGCACAGACCAATTCTTATAACACCCTCACCTTTCTTTGAAGACATTTCTCAAAGTTGTGTTTTTAAATTATAGCTCAGCCCCTTTGTTGCCTAAAAGATATTATGAATGAACATGTAAATAATTAATTAATATATACCAGGTACTGAAGTGACAATAGAGATTTTAAAATAAATAAATCCAGGTTCCTGCTTGCCTTGCTGATGGGAAAAGAACCTAGGCAAATAATTAAAGGCATAATGCAGCCTAATAAGTATAGTAATAAAAATATACCATATAAGTTTGTAGAGAGGAAAATCTAATTAATTTTCTATGGAAGGGACAGGGCAGACAGGCTTCAAAGAAAAGCTGAAATTTTGTGCTGGACTTTGAAGGATGATCTGGAGTTAGGTAAAGACACTGGGAAAAAGATATCCTAGGCATACAGAACAACATGAACAAAGTCTAAATGGTACCGGCATGCATGTCAGGTACAAGGGTCTTGGCATGAATGCTTCATTGTGTCTGGAACATGTGGTATTTGGTGGAGAGCGAGGAAAGGTAAGGCAAAGAGGCAGGCCAGGATAAAACTGGTAAGGATCTAAAATACAGCTCAAAGGACTGTAGACTGCACTTTTCTGAACACAGACAGATCTTCTTCTTTCACTTTCCTGTCTTTCAAGCGATAGGAGGGGTTTACAAAAGGTAATAGATAGTGATATGGAGAGTAGAGTGGAAGGGGGTGGCAATGAGAGAGAGAGAGACCAGTAGAAACCTGCAACAATGATACAATGAAATTTTAATTAGAGTGATAGCATTGGAGCATAGAGAGAGTTTTGAAAGTGAGATAACTAGGATCCAATAACCAACTGGAATGTGCACCAAGGATGTGGTGAAAGAAAAGAAGTGAAGATGTCTAGCTTGGATGACTAGGGGATTACAAGAGCACTTTGTGAGATAGTGGACATATTAGGAGGAAAAAGTGTTGAGGAGATGAGTGCCACATTGTTCTGCCTTTTTAGAGTGTACAATCGAATAAAAGGCCGACACATAACTACCCACACAATGAAAACAATATTCAGGAAAGCCTTGTTTTCCTTAGCAGCTGGAAAGAGAGAGAGCATCTTAAGAGGAGCCCATCATTTGTTCAGGAAGTGTTTTGGTAAGTCTGCTTGGAGTCTGGGCTAACTAAGATGTTCAGACCTGGAAAGCAACTACATGGAATTTTGGTTCCATATAGGAGGAATATAGGAGGAAAGGTAGATTATTTAGGGGGTTGGGGAAAGAGTTAAAAAAAAGAAAAAAGGAAAGGTGGTAAGTGGCATCACAGAAGAAAGGGCCCATGGATACTCAGAAGTGAAATGCTTGTGCTGTGTGTTGGTACAAAACTCTTCCTCAGTTTCTCCTATGCATGCTTCAATAAATTCTTCACTTCTCCCTAAAGTGTTGTAAAGTATGCTTTCTTTGGAGAGAATGCAGAAAAATGCTCAAGGCTGTTTCATGCTTAATGCATGGAGGAAACAGAGGATTTCAATGTAATTTAAAAGCCCTATGAAATTCAAAGTTATACATAGAAGCATAGAATGGGGTGAAGTAGGTAAATCTCCTGCTGGAAATTCCCTGAGATGGAAATAGACATTCATGGAAAAGGATAAAGCATGAACAAAGGCACAAAGCCATAAAATGGTAACTAAGCTGGGATGATTAAGGGTGTAAAGTGTAAAAGAAAGAGGGGGAAGTTCCCGTCGTGGCACAGCAGAAATGAATCCAACTAGGAACCATGAGGTTGCAGGTTCGATCCTTGGCCTTGCTCATCGGGTTAAGGATTCGGCATTGCCATGAGCTCTGGTATAGGTCACAGATGCGGCTCAGATCCTGTGTTGCTGTGGCTGTGGCGTAGGCCAGTGGCTACAGCTCCGATTAGACTCCTAGCCTGGGAAACTCCACATGCTGTGGGTACGGCACTAAAAAGACAAAAAAAGAAAAGAAAAGTAAAGAAAGAGGGGAATACTGGGAAATTATTTTTTATTATTTTTTTTTATTATTTACAATGTTTTGTCAATTTCAGCTATACAGCAAAGAGACCCAGTCATACACACACGGATACACACACACACACACACACACACACACACACACACACATTCTTCTTCTCATATTATCTTCCAACATGTTCTATCTCCAGTGATTGGATATAGTTCTCAGTGCTATACAGTAGGACCTCATTTCCTATCCATTCTAATTGTAATAGTTTACATCTACTAACCCCAAACTCCCCATCCATCCTACTCCCCCCACCCTCTTGGCAAGCAAAAGTCTGTTCTCTATGTCCATTTGTTTGTTTCTATTTTATAGATGGGTTCGTTTGTGACATATTTTAGATTCCACATATAAATGATATATGACATCATATGGCATTTGTCTTTCTCTTTCTGACTTACTTCACAGAAAATGCTTGAAATAATAATTTCAGACCAAAAATTTCAATTTGAAAATAAGAGTCTATAATCAATATTTTTCCCAGTAGTACTTGGGAGCATATTTATGCCACTTGCTGTCTTTTTAAATATTTTATAATGAACACTTTTAAAAAGGCATAAGAACAAAAACAACAAAAAACAATGGCTACATACAAGGAAATAGAAGTTCAGTAGTTC
The DNA here is from genome assembly GCF_054392235.1 of Sus scrofa. Lineage (NCBI taxonomy): Eukaryota > Metazoa > Chordata > Mammalia > Artiodactyla > Suidae > Sus > Sus scrofa. Next base: position 32,513,790 of record NC_139393.1, read on the forward strand.
TTCACTACTGTTGGAAAAAAGAAAAATTTTGAAAATGTTAAATCTCTTATATATACCACTAAAGAAATGCTTTAAAAGCAAAGGAGAAACACCCACATATATGGGATCACCACGCCCTCTTGGCATGCATACTAGTGATTATTTACTGCAATAACTCCACGAAGAAAGGCGCGTTCTTGGTAAAAATCAATGCATAATAATCAAAGCGAAGGCTCTCTCTCTTGGTTGAGGACAATGAAGGTGGATTTCCTCTCCCTTCACTCAGAGTTGTATCTAATGCTGGTATATGCTGAATATGACTTTCTGCTCATGGCCAAAGTACCATCTCCTTCACCTTACAGGGTAGAAGAGTAATTATGTGTGACTAATTCTGCAAAGCTCTCATGAAAGATATAAACTTTACTATCATTACATTTCCATTATTCTTTAATAATTATTAAAACAAAGGACTACCTACTATAGATGGCTCAATGGACCTTGTATTTCGTCCCTCTGCATCTGTAATGAATTGAATAGATTTTATATTTTCAATAAATCAATAGCCTATCCCCTAGTATACATTACTGTTCTTATAAAAAAAGATGAAACACTTAATTCTTCTGGGCAAAGAGTGAGATCACATTAAATAAGTACAGGGTTTTACGCAAATTATTGCTCTACATGCATGAAACAGAAACATATCACTTAATACCAAAATTAAATTAGCCAAACAATTCATTATTAAAATTTTCTTTCCTCCCAATCTAACTTTAAAGTGCAAGATTATGAGTACACCTATGAATACAGTTATTTCTGCATATGTGACATATTTAAGGGAAAAGTATTTTTCTTTCCATATGTCTCTCAAAAACAAAAAACTTTCACTCTTTTTCAAAACTTCAAGGAAAATGATATCAATTTTTTTTTTACCTTTTCTCTAGCATGTTACAGGACTTCTTGGCTCCTGTACACATTTTGGCAGTTCTGACACATTTGAATCTAGAGCCAAACAAAAAATCCTTGGTGAAAGTGAATAGTGACTGTGTGGGAGGGTTTTTCTCACATTTCATTTTGGACGTCCTCTAGCTCACACTAGAATAAGTTGGCTTTTAGAGTCATTGCATTAACATTACTTAACCATGTTAAAGAAATTTGCTTGCAGAAGGAATTTTAGTCCAACCACACCAACCCTCTGGGAAATCATTTAGTTAACCTGTGAGACCAGACTAATCATGGTTTGTTAAGTGCCTGTGGCCTTGTTTAAACTCGCTTCACTGAAAACAAATCTTACCACCCACTATTAAACTTATAGCTGTCATTAGACTGGCTAGTTCACATACCTGGGAGATGCACAGCTTTCACTAACGCTAAATGTATCTCACAGTTACAGCCAGACGACGACAAAGACCACATTAAAAACCTTCTTTAACGATGATTATTTATCCTTGCAACTAATTTTTAATTCTTTTAATAAACTTATTTTCATGGCTATGTCAAAATTTATGACTTCAAACCATAAAATATACCTAAAGTTAAATAGTAGTGCTGTATTCAAGAAAATTGTTGCCTCAGTTCACAGGGAGGTTGCATTAGTTCAGCAAATCTATCCAAGCACAAACCTGATGTTTTGCTGCCATGCCCTGCTTCTCAGTAGTAATATGTCAGTTCTCATTAGGTATATAATAAAGTCTATTGCAAGACCTTTTAAATCAGCAAGCATTTTGACACAACCTGATATCAGGATGAACAGCTGTGGCAAAGACGTGATTCTTAAAAAATATACAGATGCAATCAACCACTATTGAACAAGAAAAAAGAATTACAATATTAAGAGAATTAGCAGATGTGAATTTTGCTGTGTTTGTACATACTTGGTTAACTATTCTCTTTCCACAAATATTAGCAAATCTCTGAGGATAATCACCTGTGTACCAATAGTTAATGTTCTTTCAAATTCTCCTCCTACCATTTTCTGTTTCATTTTTTTTTCAGTTATCCAAAAAGCAATGAAAATATTGACACACATTTTATTTATCATACCAAAAGCACAATTGTGAAATAAATAAATAAAAATTAAAACAGAGCCAGATACAAAAAATATCAACTTCTGAAACATTGAATTTTTTTTCTAAAGCTTTCTAGGCATTCCTACTGTGGCCTAGTGGGTTAAGGATCTGGCTTGTCTCTGCAGAACCACCAGTTCAATTCCACGCCCAGCACAGTTGGTTAAGGATTTGGTGTTGCTGTGGCTGTGGCATAGACCTGCAGCTGCAACTCCAATTGTACACCTAGCCTAGGAACTTCTGTATGCCATGGGAACTTCTGTATGCCATGGGGACAGCCATAAAAAGAAAAAAAGAAATAGAAATTAAAAATTTTAAAAAGCTTTAGCCCTTAATGCTCCCGAACACATTTGAATAAATCTAGGAAAATACAGCTAAGCCAAACAAAGTGTTAAAGTGTCCCACAAAAGAAAAAAGTAGATGAGTAAATAAGAATAAAAAGAGGAAGTTCCCGTCGTGGCGCAGTGGTTAACGAATCCGACTAGAAACCGTGAGGTTGAGGGTTCGGTCCCTGCCCTTGCTCAGTGGGTTAACGATCCGACATTGCCGTGAGCTGTGGTGTAGGTTGCAGACGCAGTTCGGATCCCGCGTTGCTGTGGCTCTGGTGTAGGCCGGTGGCTACAGCTCTGATTCGACCCCTAGCCTGGGAACCTCCATATGCAGCGGGAGCGGCCCAAGAAATAGCTAAAAAGACAAAAAAAAAAAAAAAGGAAAGACTAAAAAGAGAGAACAGGGAGTCATCTTCATAAGAACAATTCTGTCAATTAATTTTCAATAAACATCAATATTTGCAGTTATTTATAAATGCATGCAGTATAAAATTACAGTTAAGTTATAATTCTAAAAATACCATTACAAAATTCATTCTGGCAAAATTTTTAGTTCTTTAAGTGGCAACAAGCGCTTTTACTGACATAGTTTTTCACTGAGTCAAGTGACATCCACCCCTATTATGACAACCTCTTATTTATTCAGGAAGCATTTTGGAAAGCCCACTATGTGTCAGAATCTTTGCTGCCACACTCATCAAAAGAAATGTGAATAGATACATATCTTTTTTTGTAAGATTAGGTTTTGCATGTTCGATTTCTTAAAGAGGATCCAAAAATACATTAATATGCTATAGACGAGAAACAGCATTTGCTGAGAAGGGCATGCGATGTGTGGATTTATTCATTGTGAATAAGAAGTGAGAAGACCAGAGAAAAATCCACCTGGCACCAAGAATCAGTACAGGCTGAATGGACCACAAGAGAAACAAGACAGCACACAATCAGGAAAGGAAATTCTTCTTAGGTAGCAGCTCCACACTGGAAAGAGACACAGCAAAGTACTTTTATAAACATGAAGATACCATCATACTTCCAGCTGTGATAGGACTATAATTACAGCTGTTTTGTTTAATGGTGCTTTAGGGCTTTTCATCCCTTTGTGTGTGTTGCCAAAATTATATTAGAAAGTTCAGTCAAACAAATCAATTGAGCATCATTAGAATCACTGAGTATTTGTGTTTCTTCAACAACTTCTAATAACACTTAAAAATAACTCAGTGAATGTGACTGTTAAAAGTTGGGGTTGTCTAACTCTTCTCTCCCCTAGAAAATTTCCCCACTTTGCTTTACACTCTATTCAAATGTCTTTAATGTCACATAACACGTTATTACACTTCTTCACAAATCTGTCTCATTTAACATCATCTGGAGAGTAAGGTCCTTGTCTTATGCAACTTGGTATCCAATATGTAGGAAGAAATTAGAAATTTGTATTTGAATTTGATTTGTAAATGACCAAATTCAGGAAAAGAAATAAAACCAGGAGTATTGCCAATATTGTGTTTTGGAAAAAAATAATGTTTGATTTTAAAATGTGATAATTCTCATTAGTATTGCCATGATTCTACTGGCAAATGTCGCAAAGTCTATACCTTTAAATTCTGGCTATAAAATTAGCCCTCAGCATGATGCAGACCAAGTCACTCAAACTACATTCCCTTGCAGGAAAATATGTTCTAATTTACCTTGTAGGAAGGTTGGGAGAAACCAACTATGAAGCAAATTATAATGTAACATCTATATAAAGATTAATGGAGAGAACTCTGACTTATAAAAACTGATTATAATTAAATAAAATAATTCTGGATTCAACAGAAGCTTAAACCTGAAACAAAGCAGCTGTAGAAACAACTTTGAAGTTATTTCAATTCCCATTTATCCTAACAGAATTATATCCAGATCACACCTGATATTTATTTTTTCTAGGTCCTGAATACATTTCTGAGAGTACCTGTTTAATATGCCTTATGTTGTAATAATTAATAACCCATTGAAGTTATTAAGCATATTATTTATTTAAAGTCCACAATGGTGAAATGAGACAATGAATTTAGAAGCTAACAAAGTGATAATATTTAAAGTGGAATATATTTGGAGAGCTATAAAAATCCCAGTCTTCCAGGACAAAGAATCCTTTATCTCAAGACTTCTTTTGCCCCTTCCTTTTTATTTTGAAAAGTATGTCAAACATTCATAAAAATAGTGCAATGAGTACCATATTCTCTTTACCTAAACTCATCAATTGTTTTAACATTTTGCCACCAGTGGCTCTATGTCCACATACACATACACACAGTGCCTTGTTTTTTTTGCTGTTGTTGTTAAACCACTTGAAACTAAACTACACATGTTATAATATTTCTCTCTAAGTACTAAGTACTCCACCTTGCATCTTCTAAGAAACAGGAAAGAAGAACATTATCCTCCATAGCCACAAAACCATTATCACACTAAAGAAATAAACCATTGAAACATTAGCTAATACAGTGTTTCTTCAGATATTTGTGGAGAAGGATCCGTATTCCTTATTTCCAATTAATTGTGAAACAATAATTTAAAAGAATAAAATACAAATGAATTACTAAAAAATGAGGAATGACCTGTATATCACAACAATGTCAAATTACTATAGAATTTTTGAATTGCTTACTCTTGTACTTATCTCCTTATGAAACAATAAATATCAGTTCACTGACTGGCACTTCCTTAAGGCCCACACTCTGAATAGCACTATTATGAATTGATTAAATATTCAAATACCCCCAATTACCCCACCAAGTACATTTATGATGTGACCCGGTCAAAATTCTTTTTGTTTTCCTTTAATCAAAGAAAGTGACACTTTTTTTTTTTTTTAACATTTGTATCATTGATTTTTTTAAGAGTCAGGGCCAGCTGATTTGTAGAATGTCCCATAACATGGTTTTGTTGGGGATCGCCCCATAATTATTTTTGCTTTAAACAACTAGGGTCAGAATATGACAGTAGTGATTCTGTGCCCTTCCTAGTGTATGATAATAGAAGGTGCAGGATGCCAGTTCATCCCATTATTGGTAATGTTAACAGTCTGTCAGGTTTCACTATGGATATGGCTGTTTCATCTTGTAACTAATAATCTGTTTGCTGATACATTGCCATGGTTTGAAAATATTGTTCCCCAACAGCATTTCACCCAGTGCTTGTATTAGTATCTATTTATAAGCCTTTTCTGAAGTATTTTTTGTATTTGAGGTGAAAATAATAATTTTTAATTCTATGATATTCCTTATTTATTAGCTGTCATTCTGTAAAGAAGAGTTTTCCTTAGTCTCTCTACCTCTTTATTTTAGGGAAAGTATTTCTGTGGACTCACAGATTCTTTTATTCTTTTGCATTCAATGTATTATCATCCATTATCATCATAATCCATTTTGAAGTGTGAATTGTTGGAACCAGTGAGACTTTCTTTATACCAGCTCCTGTGATAAGCCGCCATAAGCTGTTTGTCAATATTTCCTTACTTTGTGATACGATAAGTTGCTCCAGGCTTATCATGTATTTTCCCTGCCCCAGGCTGAGAGTAAATCATTTCTTCAATGATCCCTGGTTCTTCTGATTAGGGAATGGTATTTAGAAACCAAGATCTAGGTGTTAGGTGTGTTCCTAACTAGTGCATAGTATAAGCATAAAGGGGCTGGCATTTTAAAAAATTCTCCTCTTACCATCCCAACAATTAAGTAACATTTTTTTCATACCTGGAAATATCAAGTAGGAACTTCATTGGAAAATTTACTAATGAGATATCCTTGAATGAAAAACGCATTTAAACACTTAAACACAAACTAGACTTATATTCCTATACCTTTTGGAGATGAAATTTATTATTCATAAAGATAAAATCTTGTCTAGATCTTTCCAGGAGTGATATATTTCCACACTTTTCGAATCTCATCAATAAGATGTGATGGCTCTCTTTCTGTAGGGAAACTATAGCCCTAGAAGGACATTTTTGGTCCATAATATCTCAAATACATAGTACACACTTTCCTATGCTGTAAATATTTCTGACTATGTTTCTAAAAGAATCCATTTTCTATATGGAAACAGGAAGAACATTATACCTTCATAGAAATGACCAAAAGATTGAATTTTCATAAACAGTGACTTTAAGTTAAAAAAGGGGGGGAGTTCTCATCACGGCTCAAGTGGTTAACGAATCTGACTAGGAACCATGAGGTTGCAGGTTCACTCTCTGGCCTTGCTCAGTGGGTTAAGGATCTGGCATTGCTGTGACCTGTGGTGTAGGTCACAGACATGGCTCAGATCCCATGTTGCTGTGGCTCTGGCATAGGCCAGTGGCTGCAGCTCCAATTAGACCCCTAGCCTGGGAACCTCCATATGCCACAGGAGCGGCCCAAGAAAAGGCAAAAAGACAAATAAATAAATAAATAAATAATAAATAAAGGGGAAAATATCAAAATCTGATTAGTGATATTTTCAATACCCATAAATGGTCTTCTAAGAATACAAGATTCTGTCAATTTTAAAAGATTTTAACATAAGGCATAAAACATACTTACGTATTCTGTCAAGTTAAGACCTTTAGACTTTCTCATGAAGATATTCCTAGGGAGATTTTTTTTAAAAATGCAAAATCCAATAAAGTGTTCAACTTGGGTAAATCAGCAAGCTTCCACAGTTCCATCAAGACAGAAGCTAAATTGGAGGTTTGTGCCACATGACCACTGGATTTGTGAAATGTAAACCACAGTACACTGTTTCATTAATAAAAAATATGGAGTGCTAGATAGGACAGATAGTCAATACAAAGAACAATGCACATCTGGAACTCCAGGCTGTACAATAGCCAAACTCTCAGATAGTAAGAAACCTCAGTTATCCAAAATAGTAACTCTCTTCCTGACTTACTTTCACAACTTTCAAACAAGTGTTTTCACTTGTTTCAAACAAGTTTTCTTGTATTTATCTTTCTAGAGGGATAGACTTAACATTAAACATGGACATGTTTAAAAGTAAATACAGTGGAAGCTTCCAGTTGTAGAGGCATGGAATGGTTTCTTACAACAAGAAAACCTGGACAAACTGAAAATCAACTACTCTTCTTTGACCAATAAGGGGACTGAGTTTGTTGGATAAGCTGCCTCCTAAAATCTGGAAAGATAAGCAACTGAGAGCTATGTACCTGGAGCAGAAGCCAGTGGAGCCATAAAATGGTAGGAACTCTTAAATGGAAATTTTTAATGAATTGCTAGAGGTTGAGTGTGGACTAGAGTGAGAATAAGAAACTCCTGGTGGCCAGTCATAAGAGGGCATCCTCACATTCATGGAATCCTCCTTCAGGTGCACCACCAGTTCTCAAAGTACCTTGCGGTTCTAAAGGTGAAGTGGGGTGAGGAAGAGGAATACTGTAAATTATCCCCAAAGCTTTTTCCACTTAAAAAAAAAAGCCTACTCTCCAGAGGAGAGAATTTTGCCAGAGCACAATTCTGAAGGTTTATGCCTGTAGGGGGAAAGGAATGCTTCCCCATTCCATGCCACTTCAACCTTCTCACCTTAGTGAAGTAGGGAGAAAATGTCAACAAGGCTACATCCAGGGGAGGCGGAAGGACTGTGGGTGGGGCCTTGAGGAGTTCGAAGGGAGTTATAACAAGGAGAAACTCTTGTGAAAAGTCACAGAGCCAAGATAAGATCGCAGTAAACAAAGATTTAATCAGATTTAACCTAAATCATGCAGAAGAAAAGAAATCATAAAAATTACATTCAAAATATCAATGAGGCTGAAATAGGGCATGGCCAAGATGGCAAAGTAGAAAGACACTAAACTCCTCTCCTCACACAGGCACACCAAAGTTGCAACATTTTTTTCCTTCATCTCTTTTTATTTTTTTAAGTTTTATTGTAGTTAATTTACAAGGCTGTGATAATTTCTGCTGTACAAAAAAGTGACCCAGTCATATATACACACATATCCTTGAATTATTTGCCACATAGATTATCTTAGCATACTGGGTAGAGTTCACTGTGCTGTACATCAGGTCCCTGTTGACCAATCATTCCATATACCTCAGTATGACTATGCCTATCCAAAAACCCCAGTCCATCCCTCCCACCCCCTCTAACCTGCCCCTTGGATAACCATAAGGTTTTCTTTTTTTTTTTTTTTTTGGTATTTCTTGGGCCACTCCCGCGGCATATGGAGGTTCCCAGGCTAGGGGTTGAATCGGAGCCGTAGCCACCGGCCTACGCCACAGCCACAGCAACGCGGGATCCGAGCCACGTCTGCAACCTACACCATAGCTCACGGCAACACCTGATCGAGAACCCACTGAGCAAGGGCGGGGACCAAACCCGCAACCTCATGGTTCCTAGTCAGATTCGTTAACCACTGCGCCACGACAGGAACTCCCGTAAATTTTTCAAAGACTGAGTCTGTTTCTCTTCTGCAGATAAGTTCATTTGTATCCCTTTTTTTTAGATTCCACATATAGGTGACATCATACGATGTTTGTCTTTCACTGTCTAAGTAACATTCTCTGACATAAACCACAGCAATATCTTCTCAGATCCACCTCCTAGAATAATGACAATAAACATAAAAACAAACAGGACCTAATTAAACTTAAAAGTTTTTGCACAACATAGGGAACCATAAACAAAACAAAAAAGATAACTGACAGAATGTAAGGAACTATTTGCAAATCAAGCAACTGACAAGAGAATAAGCTCCAAAATATACGGACACCTCCTGCAACTCAAAATCAGAAAAACAAACAACCCAATTAAAAAAAGGGGCAGAAGATCTAAATAGACATTTCTCCAAAAAAGACGTACGGATGGCCAAAAAACACATGAAAAGATGCTCGACATCACTAATTATTAGAGAAATGAAAATCAAAACTATAGTGAGGTAACACCCTATACCAGCCAGAATGGTCATTATCAAAAAATCTACAAATAATAAATGCTGGAGAGGGTGTGGAAATAAGGGAACCCTTTTACTTTGTTGGTGGGAATATGCGTGATGTAACCACTATGGAAAACGGTATGGAGTTTTCTCAAAAAACTAAAAAAATAGAACTACCATATGATCCAGCAGTCTCACTCCTGGGCATCTCTCCAGAGGAAACCATAGTTTGAAAAAATACATGCACCCCAATATTCATGGCATCACTATTTACAGTAGCCAAGACATGGAAACAACATTAATGTCCATCTGTAGAGGAATGTATAAAGAAGAACTGGTACATATACACAATGGAATATTACTCAGCCATAAAAGAATGAAATAATGCAATTTGCAGCAACACTGATGGGCCTAGAAACCCTCAAAATTACAAGTATTGACAGAGCAACTATTGATAAAAAATCCCATAAAACTAGAAGAAAAGATCTTCTACAATTAAGGATATAAAGAAGGAATCACAACAAGATGGGTAGGAGGACTGAGACATGGCAGAATTAAGACCTATACCTCTGAGTGGATGACCCACAAATTGGAGGATAATTACAATTGCAGAGGTTCTCCCCAAGAAGTGAGGGATCTAGCCCCACATTGGACTCCCCAGACCAGGGATCCTGCACTGAGCAGATAAGCCTAGGATGTCATGGCTTTTTTTCAAAAGTCAGAACATCTGATTTTTTTTTTTTTTTCTTTTTGGCCCTTTTTGGGACATGTGAAAGTTTGGGGGCCAGGCTTCAAACCCATACCACAGCAGCATCCCAAGCCACAGTAGTGACAATGCCAGATCCTTAACCTGCTGAGCCTCAAGGGAACTCCAGAACATCTTTCTCTGAGGGCCAGCAGAAATAACTTTGGGGAGAGCCAGAGGGCTGTAGGAAATATAGATTCTATTTCTAAAGGATAGACACAAAATTTTACATGCTCTAGGACTGAGGTAGAAGCAATAATTTGAAAGTAGCCTGGGTTAGACCTACCTGCCAATCTTGGAGAGTCTCCCAGAGAGTCAGGAGACAACTAAAGCTTACCCTGGGAATAATAGATGCTGACAGCATATATTTTTGGGAACTCATTCAGCCACAAGTGGTGCTGGCCATCACCATTTTGAAATCCTCTTTCTAGCTTGTCAGTGCTGGGACATGGCCCTGCCCATCAACTTGTTGGCATTAGTGCTGGGATGCCTAATGCCAAGCAACTACTTATACAGAGAAATAGCCCCATCCACCAGCAAGTCTGCTGCATTAAGATGGTCTGAGTCCACCTACACCCCAGGACCCAGCTCTGTCCATCAGAGGACCTAGGGCATCAGTGTGCTGGCACTAACCCAGGGACTGCCCCTTAGGGCCCTGAAGCTAGACACCCTGATACTAGGCTCGCCCACCAGCTGCAAGACATCCTAGGCCTCAGCCTACCCACCAGCAGGCAGACACCACCTCTGAGAAACCTTAGACTTTTCAGCCTGCTACCCCAGGGATCCAGATCTACTCATCAGTGGGCCAACACCAGCTTTGGGATACCTCAAATCTCAAGAGCTCATCTTGTCAGGAACTGATTCAACCTACCAGCAAGATAATACCAGATAAAAAGCTCAAGTTAATGATTGTAAAAATAATCAAAGAACTTGGGATAAGATCAAATGAACAGAATGAGAAATAAAACGAAGGTGTCAGAAAATATAAAGAAGAACCAAACCGAGATGAAGAATATACAACCAATGGATCCCTGAATAAAAAAAAAGAAAACGTTAAAAAGTACCTAGAGACAAATGAAAATGAAGACACAATGATTGAAAATCTATGGGATGCAGCAAAACATCTAAGGGGGAAGTTTATAGTGATAAAATGCAAACTCGAAACAATGAAAATCTCAAATAAACAACCTAATATTACAGCTAAAGGAACTAAAAAAAAGAAGAACAAGGAAAGACTCAAGTTAGTAGAAGGAAAGAAAAATTAAAGCATAAATAAATGACATGGAGACTAAAAAAAAAAAGTAGAAAAGATGAGTGAAACTAAGAGCTGGTTCTTTGAAAAGAAAAACAAATCAATAAATCTTGATCAAGAAAAAAAGATAAAGGGCTCAAATCAATAAAATCAGAAATGGAAAAGAGTTACAACCAACACCACAGAAGTACAAAAGATTATGAGGGATTACTACAAACAAACATATTCCTTTAAAGTGAACAACCTAGAAAAAAAATGGGACAAGTTCCTGGAAATTGTACAATCTCCCAAGACTGAAAAAGGAAAAAACAGAAAATATGATCAAACCAATGACCAATAATTAAGTCTGAAACAAACAAACAACTCCCAACAGAGAAGGCCAGGAATACATGGCTTTGCAGATAAATAAATATGTAGAAAAAAGTTAGCACTTACCTTGTCAAACTATTCCACAAAATTGAAGAGAAAGGAATGCTTCCAAACCTATTCTATGAGGCCAGCATGATCCTGATACTGAAACTGGACACAAATATCACCAACACACACAACAAAGTGATATGCTAATATCACTGATGAATGTAGATGAAAAAATTATCAATGAAATATCATCAAATGGAATGCAATAATATGTTAAAAGAACCATCCACCATGATCAGGTGGGATTTGTTCCCAGGATGCAAGAATATCCAGAAATCATTCTGTGTGATACACCACATTAACAAGCTGAAGAAGACACACCTTAAGTTCACTTCAATAGATGCAAAAAATACTTTTGACAAAATTCAACATTCATTTGTGATAAAATTCTCAACAGTATGACTATAGAGGCAAAACCCTTTAACATAAAAAAGGCCATATATAACAAGCCCAGTTCTAACATCATACTCAATGGCAAAAAGCTGAAAATATTTCCTCTAAGTTCAGGAACAAGACAAGTATGCCTACTTTCACCACTTTTATTCAACATTGTATTGTATGTCCTAGCCATAGCAAATAGAATAAATAAATAAATAAACAAATCCAAATTAGAAAGGAAGAAATAAAACAGAGAATACATATTAATATGTATTTTAAAAAATCCTCAAAACACAACAAACAAATTACTAGAGCTCATCAATGAATTCAGTGAAGTTGAAGGATACAAAATCAGTATGTAGAAATCCGTTACAATTTTATACATTAACAGCAATCTGTTGGAAAAAGAAATTAAGAAAACAATATCATTTACAATCACATTAAAAAGAATAAACACCAGAGTTCCAGTCACGGCTTAGTGGTTGATGAACCTGGCTAGTATCCATGAGAACATGGGTTCAATCCCTGGCCTCACTCCGTGGGGTAAGGATCTTGTGTTGCCTTGAGCTGTGGTATAGATCACAAACAAAGTTTTGATCCTACATTGCTGTGTTCCTGGTATAGGCCAGCAGCTATAGCTCTGATTGGACCCCTAGCCTGGGAATCTCCAAAACAAAAACAACAACAACAAAAAAAAACCTAGAAGTAAGCCTAACTGAAGAGGAAAAAAAATCTATACTCAGAAATATATAAGACATTGATGAAAGAAAATGAAGATAACATAAACACATGGAAAAATATACCATGTTCATGGATTAGGAAAATGAACATTAATATAAAGTGACCATATTACCAAACACAATCCACAGATTCAATATAATCCCTATCAAAATACCAAAGGCATTCTTCACAAAACTGAAAATATAATTCTAAAATTTATATGAAAACACAAAAAAAACCAAATAGCCAAACCAACCTTGATAAAGAAGAACAAACCTGGAGATATCAGGCTCCCTGATTTCAAACTATATTCTACAAACCTACAATCATCAAAACATTATGTTATTGACACAAAAACAGACACACAGATTAATGGAACAGTGTAGAGAGAGCCCAGAAATGAACTCACATTTATATGGGCAATTAATCTATGGCAAAGGAGGATATGGACAATTAATCTATGGCAAAGTAGGCAGGAATACATAAGATGGCCTTTTCAATAAATTGTGTTGGGAAAACTGGACAAGTACAACCAAAAGAATAAAACTGCTCTACTTTCTCAAACAATCCACAAAAAAATTTAAAAAGGACAAAAGACATAAATGTGTGAACCGAAACCATAAAACTTAGAAGAAAACATAGGAAGTATGCTCTTTGACTTTGGTCTTTGCACAATTTGGAGGAATATATCTCCTCGAGCAAGAGAAATGAAAACAAAGGTAAGCAAGTGGGACTATAGCAACCTAAAAAGCTTTCACATAGCAAAAGAAACTGTAAACAAAACCAAAAAGCTGCCTACTGCAAGAAGATATTTGGAAAGGCTAAATCTGAGAAGGGGTTAATATCCAAAATATGCAAAGAACTTAGACAATTCAACACCCAAAAAAAAAAAAAAAAAAAGCCAACCTGGTTCAAAAATAGACAAAGGACCTGAATAAACATATTTCCAAAGAATACATATAAAAGGTACGTGAAAAGATGCTCATGATCACTAACAGGAAAATGCAAATCAAAACCACAATGTAACATCATCTTATACCTGTCAAAATGGCTCTTGTCAAAAAGACAACAATGATGAAAGAGAATATTAAAAAAAGAACATATATATCTTTATAATTGAGTCACTTTGCTGAATAGCAGAAATTGGCACAACACTGCAAATCAACTGTACTTGATCAAAAAAATAAAAAGACAACAAATAACAAGTGCTATTAAGGAGGGGGAGAAAAGAGAAATTCCATGCACTATGTATATCCACTATGGAAAACAGTATGGAGGGTCCTCAAAAACTTAAAAATAGAACTGCCATATGATCCAGCAATTCCAATCCTGAGTATTTATCCAAAGAAAAAGAAAATTTATTTAGAAAAGATAAATGCAACTTTAATGTTCATTGCAGCATTATATATAATAGCCAAGACATGGCAGCAACCCAAGTGACTGTCAAAAAATTATTGGGTAAAAAGGTGATAGAATATTACTCAGCCATAATAGAGAATGAAATCTTGGCACAACATTGTAAATCAACTATACATTAATAAAAAATATATGTGCAAAAAAAAATGAATGAAATCTTGCCATTTGTGGCAGTATGGACGGACCTAGAGAGTATTATGCTAAGTCAAATAAGTCAGACAGAGAAAGAGAAATCTGTATGATTTCACTTATATACAGAATCTAAAAAAGTAACAAAATAGAAACAGAGTTATAGATACAGAGAACAAACAAGTGGTTGCCAGAGGGGAGGGGTACAGGTGTAGGAAAGAAACATTTAAAAAAACTAGAAGTACAAATTTCCTGTTGCAAAATAAATGATTCATGGGTATAAAACGTACAAGGTGAGCACTATAGTCAATAACTATGTAGTATCTTTGTTTCCGTATAGTGACAAATCTTAAATAGACTTATAATGGTGATTATTTTGTAATGTATAGAAATGTAAATGACTATTCTGTGTAACGGGAACTTTATGTAGTGTTGTAGGTCAATTATACTTCAATAACGAAGAAACAAAGAGACAAACTCATAGAAAAAGATATCAAATTTGTGGTTACCCAAAGTGAGCAGAGAGAGAAGACAGTCAAAATGTACAAACATCCAGTTGTTAGATAATTAGATACTAGAAATGTAATGTACAACGTGATAAGTTTAATTAATACTGCTGTATGCTATATGTGAAAGTCACTGAAAGAGTAAACGCTGAGTTCTTGTTTTTTAGAAAATTTTTTTCAATTTCTTTAATTTTGTATCTATATGAAATGATAGATGTTCATTAAACTGGTGGTATTTATTTCATGAGGTATGTAAGCCAGATCATTATGCTGTACATCCTGAACTTATATAGTGCTACATGTCAATTACATCTCCATAAAACTGGAAGAAAAAAAATAAAATCTAATTTTTTTGGTCTTTTGTCTTTTTAGGGCTGCACCCACAGCTTATGTAGGTTTCCAGGCTAGGGGTTGAATTGGAACCATAGTTGCATGCCTACTCCACAGCCACAGCAATGTGGGGTTTGAGCCAAGTCTGTGACACATGTCACAGCTCACAGCTCACTGCAACGCCAGATCTTTAACCCACTGTACTAGGCCAGGGATCGAACCCACATCCTCGTGGATACTAGTTGGGTTTGTTAACCACTGAGCCATGTTGAGAACTCTTAAAATTTTTTTAAATTAAAAAAAGAAGTGAAAATAGGAAACCAATTAATAAAGTCAAAAAATCTATTTTTAAAGAGATCAGTAAAATTAATAACTATTATCCATGCTAACCAAGAAAATAGAGAGAAGACAAAAATTACCAATGTAAGAAATAAAAAAGGAATTTAAATTGTCATAAGTTAACACCATGTACAAATCCCAGGGTCACAGATTTAAAAACTTAGTTGAAATAGACCAGTTTCTTGAAAGATAAAAAATACCAAACTTACACATAAATGTAGATAACTTAAATAGACATATATCCAAAAGAGAAATTAAATCAAGAATTAACAACAAAAAGAAAGCTATGCCCAGATGTTTCACTCATTAATTCCATCAAATTGTTGATGAAGGAAAAAGAGCAAGTCTCCACAATCACTTTCAGAAAATAAAAATAAACACTCCCTAACTCATTCTGAGGCCAGTATTACTTTAATGAAAATCAGATAAAAATATTATGAGAAAATTACAAACCAATATTTCTCATGATTATAGAAAAATCCTCAAGAAAATATTAGCAAATTGGATCAATAAAAGTGATATATGGAAAGAATTATGTACCATGAGCAGGTTAGATTTATACTAGGCATGCAAGGCTGATTCAACATTTAAAAGTGAATCAATGTAATATTCCACATCAATAAGATAAAGAAAAATCATATGAAGAAAACATTTGACAAAGCCCAACACACATTCATGGTAAAAATACTTGGCAAACTATAGATAGAGTAAAATGCTCCCAATTTGATAATTACCATCCACAAAAATCCTGCAACTAACAT
Source organism: Sus scrofa (assembly GCF_054392235.1). NCBI lineage: Eukaryota > Metazoa > Chordata > Mammalia > Artiodactyla > Suidae > Sus > Sus scrofa. Next base: position 32,530,061 of record NC_139393.1, read on the forward strand.
AATAGTTAATAGTGAGAAAGATAATACTTTTCTGCTAAGACTGGGAAGAAGGCAAGTATGTCCTTTCTAGCTTCTATTGTTATCTCAAGATGGTTTTGATTTGCATTTCTCTAATGGCTAGTGTCATTAAACCTATTTTCATGTGTTTATTTGCCATTTATATGTTTTCTTTGGTGAAGTGTTCTATTATTTTCCCCATTTTCAATCTGGATTGTTCGGTTTTACTTTTGAATTCAGAGAGTTTACTATATCTTAAAGAGAGTTATTTAACACATATATTATTTGAAAATATTTCCTCCCATTTGGTGAACTATTTTTTATTGTTTTAATCAGAATAAAAGTTCATAGAATAAAAGTTATTCATAGAATGAAAGTTTTAATTTTGATGAAATCCAATTTATTAATTTATTTTATGGATTATACTCGATATCCTGTCAATTAACACTAAGTCATAAAGATTTTCACTATAGTGTCTTCTAAGTTTTGCAGTTTTATCTTTTACATTTAGGTCATAATAATATTTTTTGAGTTAAGTTTTCTATAATATGTGAGTGTAGGCCAAGGCTCATTTTTTTCTTTTTTGTCTATTGACATTTAATTGTTCCATCACCATTTGTTTACAAGACTATCTTTTCTCCATTGACTTACTTTGCACCTTTTTCAGAAACTGTAATTCAATTCAACATATATAAACTTAATAGCTTTCAATTTAAAATTACAAGTTCAAAGCAAGTATTTAGCATATTAGAATATTTAAGTGAACTTTAGTTTGTTAGATTTATAAGAATTTTTCAGGGAAGGGAATTTTTTTTTTTTTTTTTTTACTTTTTCTTTTGTACAGTTTTAGTTATTTACCTCATGTCCTATTAACAAATTAGGTATTACGTATATTTAAAGTGTTCAACTTGATTATCTGATTTTTAAATATTCTAAAGTTTTCATTTGTTAATCAAACAATTGGGAAATAAATTATATTAAATTTATAAATTCAGTTTAAAATGTTAAAAAATGACTACATAATGTGTAACTGATACCGAATGTTATTAAAAGGGCCCTTAAAAGTGATTGCTAAAATTTTCTAGACATAGCAATAGAATAAGAATTCAGATGAGCTGCAGTTACATAATTAAAGATGAAGTATGTATTTTAAATTTATAGGTTTGGTAAACTAAACACTAATTTTTAAACAAAAGTATAGCTAAAACTTAAAAAAAATTATGGTAGTACCAAATTCTGGAGATGATGCCGAGAAACTGAATCCTTCATACATTGCTATTAGAATTGTAAAATGATACAACCATTCTGAAGAAGAGTTTGGCAGTCTCTTACAAAACTAAATGTTCACTTACTATGTGACACAGCAATTCTACCTTTGGGCATTTATCCAAGAGAAATGAAAACTTATGTTCATATAAAAACTTAAAAACAAATACTTATAGCTGCTTTATTTGTAGTAGCCAAAACCTGTGAACAATCCAAATGTCTTTCACCTAGTGTCTGGTTAAATAAGTTGTGATACATCTGTAACATAGAATATCACTTAACACACAAAAAAAGGAATAAACTATTGATAGACGCAACAATGTGGATGAAACTCAAGGGAATTTTGCTGGTTTTTTTTTTTTTTTAAAGCCAGTCCTAAAAGATGACATAGTAAGCTTTCATTGACATAACATTATTGAAACAACACAATTATAGAGATGGAATACAGATTAGTAGCTGCCAAGAATTAGGGACTGGCAGCATGAGTAGCAAGGGAGGTGACATAGCAGGCAGCATGGAGAATCTTTAAAGTGATGGAACTGTCTGTATCCTGACACGGTGGTAGTCAGACAAATCTAACATGTGATGCAACTGCATAGAATACAGGTGCCAATAAGTGCACCTAAAACATGAATTTTGGGTGAGTTAGAAGGATTTTATCAATGTTTATATCCTGGTTGTCTTACTGAACTTTAGATTTGCACTGACATTTTCCCAACTCTTAGGAAGTGTCTGATATGATAGAGGCTTAGGAACTATTTTTAAATAGGTAAATGTTGCAATAAACTGATGAATGAATGTTTATATTAAATATAATGATGTCAGTTTTTCTCTATTTTTAAGTAACAGCTTCTGATGCATGAGAATTCAAGAAAGAAATCTTAGAAATATCTTAGAAATTTTTATTAAAATACTCTTAAGACTATTTTGAAAAGAATCATATATGTACTTCAATATGAAGATTGAAAAAAGATCAAGGAAATATTGTGTTCATCTAGGCTTTGACATAATTCTCCTTATGCCTTATTCATGAGTTATGATCCCTTTTGGAACTTGTTCGCTTAATTCACTTCTTTGCTTCCAATAGCTACTCAAGCCAACTGGTTCCTAGGGTGGAAATTCAGTGTCCTCAGATCAAATTTGCATTTTTGCCCTCAGGTTCCATGTAAAGTCTCTTTCTTGAAGTTTCTTTTGGCCTTTTTATGCAGGAAATTTGGAATCATCAAGCTTCACAAGTATAAGCTCCCCCATCTTTTCCTCCCAGGATATCCAAGAGTCAGATTAGGTTTCCTAGAAAGAGGAAATGGCACTTTAAAAATATCTACTGGGAGTTCCCGTTGTGGCGCAGTGGTTAACGAATCCGACTAGGAACCATGAGGTTGCGGGTTCGATCCCTGCCCTTGCTCAGTGGGTTGACGATCCGGCGTTGCCGTGAGCTGTGGTGTAGGTTGCAGATGCTGCTCGGATCCAGCGTTGCTGTGGCTCTGGCGTAGGCCGGTGGCCACAGCTCCGATTCGACCCCTAGCCTGGGAACCTCCATATGCCACGGGAGTGGCCCAAAGAAATAGCAAAAAGACAAAATTAATTAATTAATTAATTAATTAAATAAAAATAAAAATATCTACTGGGCACCATGAATGTTTCAAAAGTGACCCATACTAACTTTCCTTCTCTTTCTGTTCTTAAAGGAACATCTTTCACCTAGGTCCAGAGTGAAATATTTTATAGCAACTCTCCCAATGAATACATGTGGCTTACTCTACATTTGAGGACGAGTAGGTAGGAAAAAGCTGCATAGGACCTATGAAAGAATATAAATACCTACGATTTATTGAGTATTCTTAAAATATCATATATTTCATGTTAGTAGAAGGGCTGAGGCTCTAATAGTTTTAAGATAGCAAAGTGAAAGTAAAACAACTTCTACTCCAAATTATGCCACATATACAAAGGGATTCAGGAAGACCTGTTCCATGACTCCCAGAGACATTAAACTTAGAGAAAGCAATGAGAGAGATATTTGAGTAGACTGCTGAGGAATACTATAAAATATAAGACCCTCAAGATAATGTAAATATTATGCTACTGCTGGCTGGTCCCCATCCTCTACCTAGCTCTCTAGTCTCAAAATACCCAGAACGTAATGTGAAGTTGGGTAGTACATGAATGACTCTTGATCTATTGTGACAATGTAGACTTGGTTTTGTACAGTGCTAAGTTTCACTCTCTTTACATCCTGACCAAAAAGTATAGTCTTTCATTAAACTCATAACTACATGGCCTTACAATTTATGTATTTGTTTTCTGGAGCCAAAGTTGTGTGTTACTGTGGGAAGTTTGTATGGAAGAAGCTCTTGGTCCAAGCCTGGTTGGAAGGAAGGGATGGTATAAGGAAGACAGGAGTCTTCAACAGAACTAACCAAGTGTTAGGGAGTGAATTCCAACAGTTGGGAGCCCTAGAGGGCCAGGGCCTGACTCACAACACAGCAGACTTGAACTGCGTTTGACCCTCATTGGGAAAATACAGAAGACTGGAGAGGGGCTGGCTTAACTCACTGGGAGGCAGAGTGTTAGGATTAGCCTGTCTCCCTGAGTTCATCATAAGAGAAGAAACTGAGCCTTCCCTCAGAACCAAATGTGAGAAGAAAAGTCTGGTATGGATTCATCCTATGTCTCATTTTAACAGTGCTACCCAAGGGTCTAGGGAGATTACATCAGAAAGATGCAGCAATAGTAAAAGCTGGATATCAGCCTAAGAAGTCTCCACAAGACTGAGATGCATCTTTTATGGACCTGCAGGAGAGGAGGCAGCAGCCAGACAGTGAAATGAAGCACCCATTTAAGTGCATCATAAGAAAAGAAAGACAAGTTGGACCATCTGCCAAGGCTAACCATCTAAATCACAGAACAAAGCAATACCTTTCTATCTTCTTAATCCCTTCTTCCACTTAACCCCAGGCAGAGTAAAAGAGCAGTAAGTGGATGCAAGTGGACCACCTCACCTTTCCTGTTGTAGGTCTCCAGCCCAAAGCATGTCTAAACCAAGGGGATGGAAGATTAGGCTACAGAAGTTAGGAGTTCTGATTAGTATACAGGATTGGACATTCCAATTATTTGAGACAATAAGTGTGACTTAAATTCTCCGCACCATTGTGTCTTATCTGAGAAACCTGCCTAATTATCATAGGCCTGCTCGAGTTTTCTTGCAGGGAAGGGGGATATAAACCTGGCTGAATGTTCAAGAAAAGAATATAAAATTTCATTTTGGTCAAAATTCAGTAATGCCTATTCAACATACTGATCACACATGCATGACTTCATTTACTCCTCACAGAGTCTTTAAAAGTTAGGCATGCAATTTGTGCAGTTGTTCAAGGCTGCCTGCCCAGGAGGGCCCTGTGATTGGTTTAATGCTCTGTTTTTTGCTGTCTTGAAATTTCTACTAATTTTGGAACAAGAGGCACCATATATTTATTTGTACTGGACCCTACAAATTATGTTTTTGGTCCTGCAAAGAGCTTTCAGTTTGTTGACCGTGTTTAATGTCTTGACCCAAATTAGAGTTATGTGATGTCAACTTTTAACAATTTTTTATACCGTGTACATTTTTATGCAATCATCTGCACATATTTTATACTATACAATTCTAAAATGTTAAAAATAAATCTTTCCCCAGAAATAGATTTACTCTAGGAAATACGAAAAACATTAATGTCTGGCTTATGTTCTCAATGAGATACAAAGACATGCTTCTATCAAATAGACAGAAATAAAAAAGTAAGCCTGCATTTTTAACATGTAAGAACTAAAAGAAAATCTCTACTGTAAGCACTAAATAGCAGATGTGACACAGTAAAAAAACAAATTTTAAAGAAGAATAATGTAAGTTTGAGATGTAATCATATAATTCAAAATGAAGATATAGGAAAGTGAGAGATACTAATAGAAATGCAGGTAAGATGACAGAGATTCAAATTACAAATAGTGGTCATTTCCAAAGGAAAAAAAGTGGATCAAAGTCAATTATAGTTTAAAAAAAATCTTTCCGTGGTAGAAAAGAAAAGGACCTGGCACCAACACAAACTGAGAAGTGTCACTGTGTTGAGGGCAAATTTAATAAGCAACGTGTTTCCTGTTAACTTTATTATTTGAATTCCAGGAGAATAAAGGTGATCTTAAAGCCTTCTAAACTCAAAAAAAATGTAATTTTTAAAGAATTAATATATAATTAGAAAAGAAACAAATTGGACCCAAAAAATGGAATATTTTTTTCTTCTTTTCTCTGCAGAAAACAGTAGAGACATGCCTGGATTTGGACAGGGGATATGGAGGGAGGTGATGGCACGAAAAATATAGTAACCTGTTAATTTGGTTGAGAGCAGAATGAAAAGATCAGGGTTTCATGCTTCAGAAAATACACTCAAATACTTCTATAAAAAAGATTGTTAAAGATGTTAATTAGTTCACTGGAAAAAGAAAATGAATCAAATTTAAAACTCTATCATTGGGAGGTCATAGTAGAATGGAAAAGATCCAGCAATAAACCCAAAACTAGCATGAGAAAAATACTTAAGAAATCACTAAACATTATTAGGAGAAAGATTGATGCTGATAAGTTTAATAATTGATGTAGCTATGGTAACTAGCATAGGACACAAATGAAAAGATATGCTTTAATGAAAGCACATTTTTCCCCTTAAATAACGGAGCTCACAACCTCAGATTAAATTAACAAAAAGTATATAAAGAGGAAAAAAGCAAAAGACTATATTTTCTAGTTTTACATAAAATGCAGTTGTTAAACTACCTAGGTTTCAAAATAGCATCACAAATACAACTTTAAAGAATCTACGAAAGTTTTTAAATTTTTCACTAGTAAAGTTAAAATAAAATTCTTCATTTTCCAAATTATTGTAAAAGATAAGAGCATAGAGAATATTTTCTATGCAATAGAACACAAGAAAAGAAAATCAGGGAGTTCCTGTTGTGGTTCAGTGGTTAACAAACCCAACCAGCATTCATGAGGATGTGGGTTTGATCCCTGGCCTCACTCAGTGGGTTAAGGATTTGGCATTGCCATGAACTGTGATGTAGGTCACAGATGAGGCTCAGATCTCACCTTGCTGTAGCTGCAGTGTAGGCCAGCAGATACAGCTCCGATTGGACCCCTAGTCTGGGAATCTCTATATACCACAGGTGCAGCCCTAAAAAGACAAAAAGACAAAAAACAAACAAACAAAAAAAAAAAAAACAAAAAAAAAAAGAAAAGAAAAGAAAAGAAAGAGAGAAAAAGAAAAAAAGGAAAATCAGCTTGGCTAAAAAAGGCATTAAGATTAACACAGATCAGACCCAGAAAAACAATTAGAATCAATTAAAATAAAGTTAAATTCAAGATAAATCATAAGATTTGAACTACAATTCCACCCCCACCCCCCCCCGCCAGGCCCTGGAATGATTCTAAATGATTCTTATTTCAGAAGACATGCAATACAAAAATACATATAAAATTTCTGGAGTTCCCTTCACGGCTCAGTGGTTAACGAATCTGACTAGGAACCATGAGGTTGCAGGTTTGATCCCTGGCCTTGCTCAGTGGGTTAAGGATCCAGCGTTGCCAAGAGCTGTGGTGTAGGTTGCAGACATGGCTCAGATCCCGCGTTGCTGTGGCTCTGGCATAGGCCGGTGACTACGGCTCCAATTGGACCCCTGGCCTGGGAACCTCCATATGCCGCAGGTGCGGTGCTAGAAAAGGCAAAAAGACAAATATATATATATATACACACATATATATACATATATATACACACACATATATATACATATATATATACATATATACATATATATATATACACACATATATATATATATATATAGAGAGAGAGAGAGAGAGAAAATTTGAAAAACTGTTACAATACAGCCCAATCTTCTTGATGAACATGGATGCTAAAAATGTAAATGAAGCAATAGGGAACAGAGAGAGGTCAAACATACATAACCCTAATTTCCTCTCCTTTTTGATAATTTGGCAGGGAGTTGGCTCAGGAGACCTGAAATCCCTCAAAGGAATTTTGGTCAAGACTTTCCAGGGGTCCCTTTTTCCAAGAAAGCCTCTTCTAGACCAGGAACTTCCCTTCTTCTTACACACTTCCACAGATGATCCCCGGCCCTCTGCATGAATACATAGTGCAAGACAGGGCTAGGCTCCCCTCTGCTTAAATATGGTCCTCCATGGACCGAGAGCCCTCTGTGCTCTCCTAAGTTGTGGAACAGTGAGATTTGGGGTGAACTGCCTGTGCAGTACTTTCCTCTGCTAGTAAATTTCCCCCATGTTAAATCTACCCTACTTTGCTAATGACATTGTCCATACTTTCTTTGCATACCAACAATAGAAGTCAACAATGTATTAAGCCAAAGGAGAGTTATCTAAGGAATGAAACATGGATTAAGTTTATAAAATTGATTAAAATCCTATGTCACATAAAAAGGATAAATAAGAAAAATGGGTCATCGCTTTAATGGGATGTCAAAAAGGCATTTGAAAAAACATATCCATTTATAATTATAAACCTTTAAAAGAGATAAGAAGGATGGATTCACAGAGTTTATTTCAAAATCACATCTAGCACCATACTCAGGGAGGAAAGTGCTCATGTATTTTCCTTTCAAATCAGTAGAAAAGGGAATACAATTTCTAATTTAAAATGAGTAATATTTAAGAAATACCTATCAATTTCATGATTTGAAAACTAAAAATAAGTGAAACCGTAATAGAAAGAAGCAGGAACATTTTTGTTAATTGCAGAAATTCATATTCAGACACTCTAGAGAAGTAACCAATTGAGAAATAAAATTTATAGAGGAATTCAGTAAAATAGAAGAGTAAAAGTTAGATATGGAAAACATCATTTCCAACTCCACATACCAAATTCAAGAATTCCCATTGGAAATATCATCTGAATTCTGGGAGTGTTATGCCTCTGACTTGGTTTTTGTTTCTTAGGATTGCTTTGGCAATTTGGGGTCTAAGGTTCCATATAAATTTTTGGATTGTTTGTTTTCAGTTTTGTGAAAAATGTCATGGGTAATTTGATAGGGATTGCATTGAATCTGTAGATTGCTTTGGGTCATATGGCCATTTTCATGATATTAATTCTTCCAATCCAGGAGCATGGAATATCTTTCCATTTCTTTGAATCCTCTTTATTTTCCTTATTAATGTTTTATTGTTCTCAGCATGTAAGTCTTTTGCCTCCTTGGTCAGGTTTATTCCTAGGTATTTAATTACTTGGGGTGTGATTTTAAAAGGTATTGCATTTTAATATTCCTTTTCTAATATTTCAATTTTAGTATACAGAAATGCAATCAATTTCTGAGTATTAATTTTGTATCCTGCTATGTTGCTGAATTCATTGATCAGTTGGAGTAGTTTTTGTGTGGAAACCCTTGAAATAGGAACAAATAGCAAGTATGAATTATCCAAATGGGAAAAAATTATATCTAGAGACAAAACTGTAAAAAAAAAACTAACATATTTGTATCTAAGAAAAAAGTATATAAAAAGTATATCCATTATTCTTTTATTCTTCTCAATAGTATCAAGATTTTATATATTTCCAAAAGCAATCTATACCTTTACTGTGATTGGAATAAAATTGTAAAGAGACTTGTTTTGAATATTGAGGAAATAATTTAAACTCTATTAGAACACCAGATGAAAACACCTTTGAAGTTTTTCAAAATAAAAATAACATCAATTATTTAAAACAAATTTTACAAATAGAGTAATTAATACTGCCTACATTTCCACAGATAGGTATACAGATTATTGTAACAGAGAAGGTGACTGAAAAGAAACTATATTACACATATGATACAAGAGGCATCACAAGTCAAGGAATAATGAAAGGATCACCCAATAAATGGCCTTTAGGGGAGGGATCTATGCATATCTTCAGTTTATACTATTCAACATAATTCACTCCCCGTGAATTAAAAGGTTAACTTTTAGTAAGAAAGATCAGAGAAAATCAATCTGAATAAATCCATTTTTGAAGAAAGACATTTTCTAATTGAACAAATATGCAAAAAAAGAGGAAATCATCCTTTATTTAACTCAATAAAAATAAAAACCTTTTCATGTGAAAAAATTAATAGGATCTAGAAGGTAAACAAAAGATTGGGTTCAAATTCACAAGGTAATAAACAGAGAGGTAATCGTTTCACATTGAGAAAAATACTTTTAATAAACAAAGAAAATGTGTAATACTTTTGGTGTACAGAATTAGACAGGCACAAAGTCCCCTAATTATCAAAGATATGAAAGCCAAACTACGGTGACATTATTTTTTTTTTTTTTTCTCTTTAAGGCTGCACCCCCGTGGCATATGGAGATTCTCAGGCTAAACCTCATGGTTCCTAGTCGGATTCATTTCCACTGTGCCATGAAGGGAAGTCCTTTTTTTTTTTTTTTTTTTTTCTGGCGAAAAATGTTTACTTGCTAATCTGGTGAAATTTCTTGGAAAGATAACCAGGCTGACTTGGGTAAAATAGAATTTTTCTATCATTCCTATTTGGTAACAGTGGAAATTGAAATTACAATTAGGAGAGCAACTTATAATTACAGGTACTATTTATAAACGGTCATAAAAATCTTTTTTTTCTCATTTTTTAAAGCTTTATTGAAGTATAGTTGATTTACAGTGTTGTGATAATTTCTACTCTACAACAAAGTGATTCAGTTGTGCATATATACACATCCATTCTTTTTTAGATTCTTTTCCCATATAGGTTATAACAGAATATTGGGTAGAGTTCTCTGTGCTATGCAGCATTTCCCCATTCAAGACAGTAAGCTCATATTCTAAAGACATGTAAACAAACAATCCTAAAATATGGAAAAGCAATTTAAAAAATTTTTAAATAGCCTGTATATCCAGCAGTACAGGAATTAGAAAGCAAATTATAGCACTCATATGGGGAATTCAATGCAGTCATTAAAATGATTATGAAGATTACAAAACAGCATGGAAATACTTATGATAATTTTATCATAGGAAAACACAAAAGCAAAATATAAAATGAGCATGGCAGCAAAAGAAAATATGGAAAGAAATGCACTAAATCAGTAACCTAGTGGTTTATTTTTAAACAATTTTTAAAAAGCCTAATTCATTTAAGTTACAAAATGTCTCTATTCAGTTAAAAGTATTCAGGTCATAGTTCCCTGGTGGCATGGGAGGATTAAGGATATGGCATTGTCACTGCTGTGGCATGGGTTGGATCCCTGGCCCAGGAACTTTTGTATGCCACAGACAGAATAAATAAATAAATAAATAAATAAATAAATATTTTTAAAAAGTACTCAGATAAATAGATTCCACTCTATTCCTCATTCAAAAATCAGACACCTCTAACTCCCACCTCAGATAAGGCTGAAACCCAGGGCCTAGGGAGGGAGGATTTCTTAATTCTTCTCCTTAGATGGCTAAGTTGGGACTGAGGCTCCTCTGCTGAGGAGTCCCTACCCCCTTTGAAGTGGTCCTCTTAAGCAGAGTTTTTTTTTTTTTTAATATATTTTATTTCTTAGAGAAGTTTTAGAACATACCAAAATTGAATGGATGACTCATAAATGTCCCATTTACCCTCTTCCCCCACACATGCATAGCGTCCCCATCATCATCATCCCCCACCAAATGGTACATTTGTTACAACGGATGGACCTACATTGGCATGTCATTATTGTCCGGAGTCCACTGCTCAAATTGGCAGCAAGTCCACAGTTCAGTCTGTGGGTTTTGGCAAATGGATAATGTCATGTATCCACCATGATAGTACCACACAGGGTAATTTCACTGCCTTAAAAATATTTTCTGCTCCACTTATTCACCCTTGACTTCTGTTAGAATTTTGATGAGCAGTTTCTCTTTGTGGGCCCATGCAGTCCATTGGAAATGCATGCCAATCATTTGCTCCCATAGAAATTGTGGTAACCCCAAGTGGCACTCCCTCTGCCTGGCTCTTAGACTTAAGACCTGAGTGGAAGGAAGCCACCCGGAACACTCAGAGCTTCTGGAAGTGCACCCCTCCAGACTCCAGACCTCCACCCCTCCAGACCAGGCAAAGGAAGGCAGCATCTCCCCCGCACCCCCACCACCACGACTTCCTAGGATGTTGGGAGAGACAGGAAGAGGTAGCTTCTCTCTCTTGAGAGGTCTTGAAAGTCACTCTCCATTTTCTTCACCCTATTACTATTTTTTTCCTTTTCTTTTTCAGTACATGTATTTTCTCTTATTTTAGTATTTTTATTAAAGTATAGTTAGTTTATCATACATTTTTTAATTGAAGTATAGTTGATTTACAATGTGATGCCAGTTTCAAGTGTACAACATAAACCTATACATATGTGTGTGTGTGTGTGTATATATATATATATATTTACATTCTTGAAAAGAATGATTGGGGAGGGGGAGTTCCAAGTGTTCACAGAATTCTTGTACTACCATTCTGAGGATTCCTTTTAGTGTCTCATTGGATCTTTTAATTTAAACAAGCTGTCTCCAGTCCATACATAGGGCAGAGAAGGCTGACCATTCCTAAAGCATCACTGTCGTATTCAATTTATTTTAGCGATTAAGAAATAAATGTATAAGTAATAAAGAAAAGAAAAGACAACTCAGTCAGGAATTGAAACTTTAAGATCTACTGGAACCCCTCCCACTTTTATGCCTTGGCCAGTGTCCTGAAACTCCCTGAGCTTCTGTTCTCTCATCTGAAATTGGAATGATAAATAATAGCTGTTGCACTTCTTTTTTAGAAATGTTACTGGAGTGTATTTGATGTACGACATTGTGTTAACTTCAGATGTACAGCAAAGTGAATTAGTTATACACACACGTATATCAATTCTTTTTCAGATTCTTTTCTTGAACAGGCCATCACAGAGTATTGGGTAGATTTCCCTGCACTAAACATTAAGTCCTTTTTACTTATAGATTTTGTATCTAGTAGTGTGTATATGTCCCTCCCACCCCTTATAGATTCTGTATCTAGTAGTGGGTATATGCCTCTTCTCCCCAGCTTTTCCCCTTTGTTAACCATGAGTTTGGTTTCAAAATCTTGGAGGCTGTTTCAGTTTTGTGAATAAGTTCTTTTGCATCATTTTTTTTCTACTTCTTCTACAGGATGTTATCATAAACAGATAATTTGTTTACTGCAAATACTGTATCAACGTAAGCTAGCCTTATTATAACAATTGAATATTTAATAAATAGAAACATCCTAATGCATTCTGTTCTCTTAATACAGTGTGAATTGCTTTGTTCTTCGAAGTGAGGAATGATCAGTAGTGAAACAATCAGAAGTGAATACCAAAGTCAAAATTTATTGTTACTACCGATTCGTTGAGGTTCATCAGAATACCTACCAAGCATTAAACAACAAAACAAAACAAATTACCTGTTAACATTTGGGGGGAAAAAATGACAATGTGGGAGAACTTTTTTTAAAAAACTGAAATTAGCAAAAATGAGATGCAAGGCATCTGGAACCAAAAGCACATCAAAGCTTTTCTTTTAACGAGCGTAAGAGACATATTGTTAGGGTGCGACACTTTAAAAACTAGTGAAATGAGTTTAATGTTGAAAGAAGCTTTTCATTGAACATTATTTCTTTTATTCAGATTCAGTTGATGAAATTGTTTATTTTAGTTAGACAATGAATTCCTTCCCTAAGAGTAATTTCCCTGTAAAGTAACTTTTATCTGTGGCAATTTATATCTAATGTTAGGACAGAACAATAATAGAGGCAATTTGTTCTAGGTTTTCCTGTGGTGGTTCCCTCAATCTGGGAATCCTTGAATTTCCTATAAAGCTCTAGGGAAGCCAAGAACAAAGAGAGTAAAAACTTTACCCCTGCTGCCTGCGTCTCCATCCCTTTTCCACTTCCCCTCTCTCCCCCTCTCCCATCAGCTCTCTAATAGACCTCCTCTAGGTAGGAATAAGAGCGTTGCAATAAGGGTTAAAGTATGTAATTCTTCCCTAAGGGAGACCTTCCATTCTAAGGGAACTTCAGTTCATTAGAAAGCAAATAGTTTGGGTCAAAGTGGCTTCTGGAGCTCCTTGTCTGTTAAAATCTCATTCCCTTTCCCTCCTCCCCTTACCCTCTACACACAGATCATCCTGTTGAGCAAATGAATTTGTCTTGTTTACAGCGTTCAGTCACAGGGCATCAGCCCTGCCTTTCCTGCATTCTCATCTCAATTTTATGGCAGAAATCTGAGTAAAACAGCACAACAAAACAAAGTCACACTTTTATTTGGGTAGATATAAGCAAGGCAAAGTTTTAAAGCTGATGATATGCCCCTCAAATATTTCCTAATAATGAGGAAATTAAATTATATATAATATGTGCAAATATATATATAAATATATATATCTTTGGGAGACATATGTTATATCTTCAGGTAAACATTCATAAAATAATTCTGAAATATGAATTAAATAACAATGTTAGTAATGAAGGATGTGTGATAGATCAATGGATTATGGAAATATTTACAGTGTTTTTGACAGAATGATACCATTTTGTTTTATTTTATTTTATTTAGAATTATGCTATTTTAATGTTAAAAAGTTAGTCAAAATTTTCCTGGCATCTTGCACTTGAGGACCCTGAATGATGAAAGAACTGCAAAATTAGAACGAGAGTTGAGGTCTCTTCACTCCTGGCCCATTACACCTGTGCATGTGTGTGTGTGTGTGTGTGTGTTTTACACAAGATTACACACCTCTTAGGTTTTGTTATAAATCTTATTGGGAAGTATTTGTTGAAATTATCAACCTGAAACCCAACTGGGCCACTGTTAACTCCCTTAAAGATCAAGAGAGATGAATCAGAAAAGAGAAGCCACCACATTCCTTCCTCCCTCCTGATCACCTCATCTTCCTCATGGTGTAATTGCTGATACTCACCTTGCTCTCTTTACCACCTTGGGATTCACGGCTAACCCTATAGGCCCTCAAGTTGTAGCACTAACTACTCCTGCCTTGGTAGTCACCTAATCACTGGTGTGCTCCACTGTTTTACTCCCTGCCCCTCACCCACTGTCTCCCCAAAATCTGGCTGAGCATGTAGGCCTTGGCCCCTGTGTTTTGGAATTGCCCAAACAATGCTGTTTGCTTTCTCTATAGAAAAAACATAACTCAGCTTCTCTGTGGTGGCCCCACTGCCATTCCTCTAAATAATGCAGCTTCTCAGAGCCTTGGGCCATGTACCATCTAAACACCATGAATGCCAGTTCACAGGGGCAAAGGACCTTGGTGCTGCTGCTGCCCACATATTGCTACTCTACCCAGGGATCAAGATCACTCCTGGTACTTCAGCCTAGAGATACACACTAAACAGGAATTTGGGGTCCTGATGGAGATTAATCTTTAAATCCCAAGGAGAAATCCAAGTCTCCAAGGCAATTTGATCTTCCTTCCTAATATCAAAGACTTGGCCCAATACAGATCAGAGACTCCATGAAGGTTCATTGCCCTGAGGGGGCTTAAATTCTTCAACTCAGAATTCTACCCTTACTCTCCCCCAACCCCCTCCCCCAATGTACTCCTCCCCTCCCCACCCACCTTCCACTCAGCCCTGGAGCACAAGGAATGGTCTAGTGGGTGAATACCTACAAATCTCTTTGCTCAACTAAGTTCTTCATGGGGCAATGGTAAAAAATTGGCATTCAGAATCATAAACAGCCATATTAAGTAAATACTTTTCCACATATATGTTAGATGTGTTTTCATACCTCTTTCCACTATTTACTTATATATTCAGGAATTTTGCACAATTATATGAAATTATACATTGGGCAAGCTAAGAGCAATTAAACATAAACCTATAACTGTGCTTAATTTGTAACCATAAAGGAAATCAAGTCTTGGGCATCAAATTGCCTGAGTTCACACTCCAACTCTACCTAAACTTGATTTGCTCTGTGACCTGAGCAAGCTATCTAACATACTTGAACCTAGTTTTTCTCATGTATAAAGTAGAAATAATAGTAGCACCTACTGCATGGAGTTTTTCTGTAAAGAAGTTGGTGCGTGAAAAATGTTCAGTAGACTACCCAGCACATGTGAGCATGTAGTGAGTATGCACTACCTTTATAAAAGAAACTTATGATGAGGAGTATTTCAGTTATAAAGACTGTAAGGAAACAATCTAAATGCCCTTCAGTGTGGGAATGATTTTACAAATTGTGAAGCATCATGCCATGGAGTACCATTCAGCAATAAATAAAGAGTAAACTCTTGATACACACAACCTGATCTCAAAGGACTAATGCTGAATAAAACAGATGAACACATTGTCTTACATGCCATATGATTCCACTTATGCAGCATTCTTGAAATGACATAATAATAAAGACCAAGAAAAGACGAGAGGTTTCTAGGGCTTAGGGAATGACAAGGGAGTAAGGTGGCTTTGGCTGTTAAAAGATAACACAATTCCTTGTGATGTGAATATTCTTCAACTTGACAGTGATGGTAGAGGTCACACAAATCTACAGAGGTGACAAAATTGTAGAGAACTAAATACACACACAGGCGCATAAATGAGGGCACGTAAAACCGATGAGATCTGAATAAATTCTGTAGATTGTATCCATGTCAGTTTCCTGGTTGTGATAATGTACTACAGTTATATAGGATGTTACCTTTGAGGGAAATTGAGTGAAAGGTCCATGGAATCTCTATTATTTTGTACAAGTGCTTGTGAAACTACAGTTATCTCAAAAAAAATTTTTTTTAAATGAAAAATGCTAAAAGAATTTTCTGGGTTCCCTATAATTAAATCGTTCAACCTTTGGTCTTTTTTTTTATTCAAACAAGACACCTAAGGAAACTCTTCAAATTAAAAAAAGAAAAGAAAAGAAAAAAAAGCAGATAGGTAAAAATTTATTTTAAAGTCATTGAAAATCCTTTACAAATCTAAGCTCAGAATTGATAGGCAAGTAGATGACTTTGCCAACTATGTTTTTCTTTTAAAAAGAAAGGAGTAAAATTAGGCATTCATTGACAATTACTTGGAATACATAGACTGAGCTTTGTTAGTTATGGCTGACTTTTCTGATTTTCAGCCACAAAATCCAAAACTAGCTCACCCTAGACTTCTGACATCTATTTTCTAGGTGTCTAAGATCAGCTCTGTTTGGAAACTTTATAACACATATGAGTGCACGTGCACACACACACACACACACACACACAAATAAAGGAAAGGCAGCCAGAAGTTAGGAGGATATGAGAGCAGGAAACAGATTTTGTTTGTAGCTGTCTTTCCTGCCCTTCCCACCTGATTTACTTTTAATGGCAGAAATTTCTTTTTGGTCTTGACTCCCCCAAGTTATTTACGAGATGAGATTTTAAGCCTGGGTCGTGTAAGTCATCAGGGAAGGAAATGCTGACTGCTGATGTTTACCTGAGTAGCTTCCGCCAGGCTGAACCAATGTGTCCACAGTCCTGTGAGTATTATAGAGAGCCTGCCATTTGTCTCAGTGTTGTTTGTTGGACAACTGCCATTCCCTTGTTGCTGTGATGTTCTGCATTATTAAACACTCACCCATTTGTTTACAAGTTTTCCATCTCATCTATGACACAGGCAAAAAGTCTCTGTATATTCCTGTCTCCTAGAAGTCCTTCATTCAAGCAGTCATGGACAGGCTGGTGCCATGAAATCATCAAAGCTTCAACTGCAACATCACACTGACAATATCATATTGTGTACATCACTGTTACACCACAGTTAGTTTAGAAAAAAAAATCCCTGTACTAACTTATAAACTTTTAATCAGTAGAATTCAAAATGTCTACAAGAACAGGATTTTTCAAACTGCTGAGTTGAAGAACCAATTGCAGACTGATACATCTGTAAAATTCAATAAAAATAAATTATTAAAAAAAAGTGACAAGAGGAGTTCCCACTGTGGCTCAGTGATAATGAACCCGACTAGTATCCATGAGAATAACAGGTTTGATCCCTGGCCTCGTTCACTGGGTTAAGGATCAGATGTTACCATGATCTGTGGTTTAGCTTGGATCCTGCATTGCTGTGGCTGTGGTGTGGGCTGGCAGCTACAGCTTTGATTTTACCCCTAGGCTGGGTATTCCATAAGCTGCAGGTGCAACCATAAAAAAAAAAAAAAAGAAAAGAAAAAAAAATGAAAAGATAGAACATGAAGACGTAAAAATATAGCCTTAAAATGTCATTACTAAATTAACTTAAAATTACTCTATCAAATTGCTATCACAATTCTAAACACTGAACTCTCCATTTCTGTACTAATTTCAGTGTACGTATTTCATAAACCAGCACTGGTCCCTCAACCACATTTTTTTTTGTCTTTTGGTTGTTGTTGTTCTTGGGCCACTCCCGCGGCATATGGAGGTTCCCAGGCTAGGGGTTGAATCAGAGCTGTAGCCACCGGCCTATGCCAGAGCCACAGCAACGTGGGATCCGAGCCGCGTCTGCAACCTACACCACAGCTCATGGCAACGCCGGATTGTTAACCCACTGAGCAAGGGGCAGGTACCGAACCCGCAACCTCATGGTTCCTAGTCGGATTCGTTAACCATTGCGCCACGACGGGAACTCCCTCAACCACATTTTGAGTAGCACTGAACCAAAGAACATTTTGACATCTGGTCATCCTTCCTCATTTCCTTAATCCTTTTCAATACTCATATTTAAATCCAATCATTTCCATTTTCTTTCCTTTCTTGCTGCTCTTGACAAAGAAAGACTATTAGAAAAAGCCTTCAAGTCTGCATAATCCTCCACAGGTGTGTATTGTCTCACTTAACAGAAAAAATGATAGGTCCATTTTTATTAAGCCTGATTCTGACCTTTACTCTCTCAGTGGTCAAATGTACCCTTTGAGGTAGGAATTATCTCAAGGAAATCAAAGCAAATCAACTAGTAATTTGCAGGACCAGACATGAATCTACATTTTGTTTTGTTTTTTTCAAAATTTGAATGTTCTCCATACCGCTTTCATCTTGTACTATATGATCTAAGAAGTTTATTGAGCCTATGTAAATGAACTTGATATGTAGTTATCTGCATTTTCTAGCATAAAGAGCTCAGTATATTTTTTAGAGTTCCTTCCCTTGCTATTTAATTATTTATTTATGCCTATTCTTCTTCCCCAAAGAGAACATACTGTTTTTTGAAGGCAGGGATTTTGCCTATTAACATTTTATATCTTCCATAGCATCTAGCACAAGACATAAAACAATGCTCAGTAAATATGAAATAAAGAAGCTAGCATTAGTTCTCTTACTGTTAGCTGAAACCTTATATATGCAAAATATAGCATTTTCAGAAAGAACCAAAATAATACTTCAAAGCCAAAGCAATATTTTAAATACAGAAAGAAAACTATGACAACATAATTTTCATTTTCCTTGATGATTAAAACGGCCTTCCAACATCTTAGAAATCAGTTTTTATTGCCTTGGCAAAGTATGTGTACCAGAGCAATTACAGTTATTTGCTTTTTCCTTAGTTTGGGCCATCACAATTATTTAACAAAGAATTTTGGAGGACTCTGAAGATAGGGCTGAATTACCCCTGGTTAATGAGGACCCTTAGTCAATAACAAGAATACCCCAGCTGTTAGATTAACCTCAAGAAGCAAATGATGACCCAAGCTGGATAGTTTTCCAATGTGCATTGCCATCTTGGACTTGCTTCTAAGTTGACAGAATCTCTGCATCTGCTTTAAAAGTGTTCTACTTTTTATTTTGCCAAAGCCTCTTTAAACATTGCCTATGCGTTCTGAAGCTTTTTCAAACAAATCAGAGCTTTTTATATCTCTAAAGCAGCTGTAAGGACTTTACATTTTCATAAAGGGAATAAAAGATGGAGGCTGTAAAGAGTGGCTTATAGAAGTCTTTGTACTTACAAATAAAATGTCTTAATAAGCTTATACATGTATACAAAATAATGGGAAATGATAAAAACCATGAAAAAATAATTTACTGTCTTGACCAGTGTACTTACACTGATGGATTCTCTCTTCTCCTGTGGAGAAGAAAAATAAAAATATTTAATACAAATGCTCTAAAATTTTATATATTAGAACACTATATACTTATGTTCCTAATTAAGGTTCTAGGCACAATTTTAATGGATCTTGTTGATATATAATTATGTAATTCCAATTTTTTTTCTAATATTCTAGGCAAACTTGAAAGTACAAATTATAATATGTATAAAATTAAGGTTGTAAAAATTATTATTATATTTAATGAAACTTCTTCATTCATAGTCCAAGTCTTGAATAAGAGAATGGAACATGTACTTGTAATAAAAGCATGCTATTTTACTAGGTATTTAATTGTATAATAGGTTTTTAATCCCTACTCCCAATATGTTAATATTAATATTAATATGTATCAGTGGTAACAATAGTCTATTACATTTTATGTTCCTGTTAGGGATGAAAAACTCTTCATGACATGACATATATGTTCAGGAAATGTAAACATTTAAATTGATAACAAAATATAAAAAATTCTTTAAAAGGCCCAAATAGTGTGCATTGACCATATAATGGTTAGATACGCCATTACCAGTTTCAGATGCATTTAGTGCTTTCCAGAGATATAACATTATCCTACTCTATTTCTTATTATATGAAAGTATATATCCTGTGACTGAGTGGTACTCAATGGATTATGAGCATTTGTCAAATGAATGAATGGATAGGTGAATGAAGGACTGAATAAAAACACAAGTACAACTATGCCTAACCAGTTCTGAATGCTATGAGCTCTCTCCCTGTATCCAGTATGGTGATTTCCAAACTCTAGGCATTAAGAATTCGTTATTTTTATTACGACAACATGGTTAACATTTCTTACTCTTCCAAAAAAGTAACCTAAAGAATTAACATTTGTCCATTTTAAATAAGTGACATTTCATGGCATTATCTGTTGTTCACATCTAGTGCGTGCTCAATCAGAAGGATTTTTAATTTCTTCCACAGACTTTCATAAATATCACCTCTATGATGCAGTAAGTCTATATTTTTTTCCCTTTTCATTTTACACATTGTAGTTGGAAAGGCTATGTTGAACAAACAACAGACAAAACAAAATAGAATAAGTAAGTGTAAGTATAAGATCAAAGCCTGAATCCCTCCAAGGCTGTAACAAAAAATAAAGAGCCCAGAAGAGAATATCAACCCTGTCACCCCTGGTCTGAGCACATAATATAGCAATGAAAAGCCTCAGTTCTGCTGTTGAAACTGCTTGCTTCTGAATTCCAGCCTTGCACCTTTTTTGGTCCATTTCAAAGGACAGTAATCTCTCTGTGCTTCAGAACTTTCAAAACTCCAATATGAATAATAATAGTATCTACCCCATAAATTTATCAAGAGCAAACAAGAACATGTATACAAAAAGTATTCAGTCAACATTAGATACTGTTTTCATTACAGGAATCTATACTTTTTCTGAGAAATAGACAGCATTTTAAAATTACATGTATTTTTCCAGCATCATTTGCCTTAAATTTGACCTGTGAATTGTATTTTTCCTTTTCTAAATTTAATATAGATTATAATTTTGAATTTAATTCTTGTTCTAGCATTTTTTTTTAGGCATGTTTGTGCAGGGTGGGAGCATTATCCTTAATGAAGTTCCCTTCCTTGGATTCGTTCTTAGTTCCTTCCTCATCCCTCCCCCACTCATGCCAACTTTTTCCTGTCCTTCATGGTATTACCTCAATACAAAATGTGATTAAAACTAATTGTCACTAAACTGTTACATGTACTTCACACTTCCCACACTGCTTGCATTTTAAAAGAGGCTTCTCTACATTTCCGTTGTGGCTCATCGGGTTAAGAACACAACATAGTCTCTGTGAGGATGTAGACTGATCCCTGGACTCACTCAGCGTGTTAAGGATCCAGCATTGCCACAAGCTACACAGTAGGTCACAGACGTGGCTCAGATCCTGTGTTGCTGTGGCTGTGGCATAGGCCTCCCCTACTGAATTTCCATATGCTGCAGGTGCACAGCCGTAAAAAGAAAGAAATAAATAAATGAAAGAGCCTTTTCTTTAGTAGTCATGCTTAACATATTGTGTAAATCTCAACTAGTGAAATTTCAGTCACTTTGGTATCAATTGTATACTATAGAGAGGTAGTCTGAGAGTCTAGAGGGGCAGGTACACTTTTGACAAAAAGCAAGAGAAGGGAACCTGAAAATGATGGCCTTGTAAGTCCAATATCAACAGTGAAATAATAAAACAGGCCCAAAGAGATGAAATTTATCAAATCTGGAGGATGATGGAATCATGAGCAATAAGCAGCATGGTTTTATAAAGAACAAATCCTGCCCGACACAGTCAATTGCTCTTTTTAGCAAAATGACAAAATTAGAGGATGAAGGGAATCAGGTAAATGTTGCCTATTTGCGCTATCACAATGCATTTAAAATGGCCCCTGAGAATTTTAAATTCAACTGAAGATAACACTGATTCAGCTATGAATGCTTCCTAAAAAGCCCTGAAAAAAAAGTGTAAAATGTCATAGATAATGACAATGGAGGCCATTGTGGGATGTTAGAGTTAATAAAGCTCATTCACTGCATTTCCTACACCGATGAAAGGGGAAAGTATATCAGAATTTGTATAACATACTTAGTGAATAGTATATTTCATGGAACACAATTTGGCAGATTTTAAAATACAATGGGTAATCTAAAAGGATCCTAAGTGAGATCCCTGAGACAGCTGTCTCCAGACTACAATAAAACAGACTGATCTCAGGGGAAAGCCTTCAGAAGGAGAATGAAGAAATCCTGGGCTGTGTCTCTTTTCACCTTTAAGTCCAGCTTCCCTGAATCATTGACTGTTGGGGCTTCATTCTTCAACCCTGACTTTAGGGTTGACTAGGTCATGCTGAGAACTTGACCAGAACTTGATAGGATAAGTCTATAGACACTTTCCCAACTCTGACTCATCTGTTTTCAGGTTAGAACAGAGGCCACCATGGCCCCCAGATGCTCTCCTGGCCCATAGCATTACCACAAAAATGCTTCCAGGATCTGTGTTCTTGTTCATGGAGTCAAAGAACAAACTTCTGAAACACACAGGTGACAGGCAAGCAAAAGTCTTTATTACAGGAAAGCAAGTATTTCCCATCACAGACACAGAATATATTGAAGCCCATGTTTCTACACTAACTACCTAAATCTTTATTCATTACTCTGCTTCAACAGTCTAAACAGAGAGAGGAGTAAATAACTACAAAACAATAAAATGAGAGAAATAATACAAATGTGTAGGAAGTTCTAGTGTAACTCAAATAAAATAATGAGACTGCCAGAGGGAATTGGGTAAACATTTGAAGAGACAGAATTTGAATTGGGCCTGGAAGACCAAGTCAAAGGAGGGGTGGGGACTGAGCTAAATTGCCCCCAAAAGCCCAGCAGACTCAAGAAATCTCCTTCTGGGTTATCCTTCTCTTCAGTCTAGCTCAGAGTGCTGCTTTGAAGAGCAGAGAGAATGACACACATGACAGAATTTTGTAAAACATTATATAAATGTAAAGATTTTAATTACATTGTGAGCAGTTTAAATTTACTTTGAAATATTAGCCAGTAGGAAAAAGCCAGGCAAGGCTTAAGCCCAGCACCACTCTGAACACACACAGCATCTTTAGTGTCACCCAGATCTAGCCGCCTCTCTTCAAAATCTTGAGTAGGGCAGGGAGAGGCCTCACGCAGAGAGGAGCTGAGTTTTGTTATGGGTACACGTCCTCCAAAACAGAGCATGACTCACAAGTGTGGGATATGAAACCGCCCCCAGAGCAGCATGGATTTTCAGGCAGCAGCTGCCACTGTCCTCCTCTGCAGTTATGTTCCCAGGGAAGGGAGGGCGGGGACCAGTGTGCCCAGCATCTAAGCTTAAACGCTAGGAATCACCTATGACGCCTTCTCTCCAGGCGGTGTTTTCACATTAACTCATCATATTTCTTGTATCTGTCTTCGCATTTTCTTCTGCACTGGCACCAGTAAATCTGCCTTCTTGCCTGAACAATTGTACGTCCCTTTATCTGGGGTCTTCTGCTTACCTGGGGTCATCCTCCACACCAACTTGGCATATTAAAATACTGCTTTTGTCCTGTTGTGTTTTTATTCAAAATTCATCAGCAACTCCCAATGGCTCACATCAATGATTCTCAAATTCCATCTGCCTGCAAACCATGTTTGATATTTGCTTAAAATGAAGATTCTAATACGTTCCTTCTCATTCTGACTCAGTAGTGGTGGGGTCCTGAAGTCTTGATTTTTTTTTTTTGTCTTTTTAGGGCCACACCTGCAGCATATGGAGGTTCCCAGGCTAGGGGTCAGATTGGAGTTGTAGCCACTGGCCCACGCCAGAGCCATAGCCACTGCCACAGCAACACCAGATCCAAGCCATGCCTGCGACCTATACCACAGCGCATGGCAATGCCAGATCCTTAACCCAAAGAGCAAGGATAGGGATTGAACCTGTATCCTCATGGATGTTAGTCATATTTGTTTCTGCTGATCCACAATGGGGACTCTAAAATCTTGATTGTTTTTTTAGCAACACAAATTTAGTGTTAGATTTTAAATTTTTTTATTTGTTAAAATTTATTCTTGATTTACAATATTGTGTTTGTTTTGTGTATTGATTCATTTGCACACATATATATGTGTGTGTGTATATGGATGTGTGTTTATATATATCCTTTTTTCAATTATTTTTCATTATAAGTTATTGCAACATATTGAATATAGTTCCCTGTGCTACACACTAGGCCCTTGTTCATCTATTTTATTTATAGTAGTTTGTATCTGCTATTCCGCAACTCCTAATTTATCCCTCCTTCTCTTTTACCTTTGGTAACTATAAGTTTTTTTCTTTCTATGTCCACAAGTTGGTTTTTGTTTTGTAAATAAGTTCATTAGCAGTATTTTTAGATCCCACATGTGATATCATATAATATTTATCTTTGTCTGACATATTTCACTTTGTATGATAATCTCTAGATCTAATTTTTTTATTATTAAGTGCTTTGAGGACATGCCTCTGGGAGAGATCAGCTCTTCCTGGACTTTGGACTTGAACTTTAAATGCCTGTTAACAATGGTCAATTAGAGTCTTTTAAAACACAATCACTTTATTTAGCTATGATTGTAAAACATAGGAATGTAGTATATAATTTATCTGATGTATGTCTATCCATTTATCTCTCTAGCTAAACACATAGCACTATATAAATAAAGTATCAGCCTAACTGTTACCAAGGGGAACAGGTGGTGGGGGAAGGGATGGATTGGATATTTGGCATATACACACTGAGGTATATGGAAAGATTGGCCAAAGGGGGACCTGCTGTAAATTAAGAACAGGGAACTCCACCTAATTTTCTGTGATGATCTGTATGGAAAAAGAATCTGAAGAAGAATGGATGTGTGTATATGTAAGATGAATCACTTTGCTGTACAGAAGAAATTATCACAACCTTGTAAATCAACTATACTTCAGTAAGACTTTACAAAAAAAAATTAAAAAATTAAAAAAGAAAATGTCTTTATACCATCTAAGGTGCTACTTACTTTTCCAAGGGTATCTTTTGAAATGGCTCACAGTTAAAAATAAAAGATGTTAAATTTTGTATAGTCATGTTCAAAGGAAACTTGATTCATGGTCCTAAAATCTCACAGTTTAAATAAGTCTCCAAAATTAACTTTTCCTGCCAGGAAGGGAGGGCTGTCTTCCTGAGGAGAGTTAAGTCATGAGATAACGATCTCTTTCCCCTTTCCTCCACATGCTAAGATTGGTAGTGGCAGAACATTTAACTTACTGCTCCCATCATGATGCTCCATTCGTCAATCCCCAATCCGGAGATTGTCCTTGCCTTCTGTCTGAAAGTGGTAAAGCGATCAAGCAGCAATTATACTCCACGTGGCTGAGAAATGGTCAGAAGAGTGTGAACTGAGAGACACGTTACATGGAATAGCTTACATTCCCAAAAGTTGGCACTCCAGTAGTCAAACATCTGACAAGGACAAAAGAAAGCCACATTAGGTAACTGGGACTTTTCAACTTGCCAGGTACCAACTGGAGTGGGAGGAGCCCAGAAGCAAAGGGTTGGGTTGAAGGGAATATGGCACCTGTGGACTGAGAGGGAGAAAGGGGTTGTATCTCAGTGAGGCCACCAGACCAAGTACTAAACCACTGAGTCTCCAAAGAATCAGCACGTGAACTCCATGAAAGTTCTAGCATTTGGAGGCCTGCAGTCGGAAAGAACTGAAGGCCACATTGGTTAGACCCTTGTAGGACTTTCCCCTCCTGAAGCCACTAATGGAGACTGGACCTGACACTCCCCCAGGCCAACAGTCTTTAACAATTTAAAATAAACTTCTCTATTGTTTTTAGAGGTTGTTTATCTCCTAGAGAGGAGGCATCAAATTAGGCTACATAATACCAAACTGACGATTTGTCCTTTTAAGGTTGTTAGCAGTTGCCTTATATATTGTGATGAACCTAGATATTTAAAATTGTTACATCTTCTTCTTGGATTGTTCCTTTAATCATTATGTAGTGACCTTCCTTGCACCTTAAAATATTCTTCATTTTAAACTCTATTTTGTCTGAAATGAATATTGCTACACCAGCTTTCTTTTGATTCCCGTTTGGTGCAACCAATGTGGAAAACAGTATGGAGATGCATCAGAAAACTAAACATAGAACTACCATTTGATCTAGCAATCCCACTCCTGGGCATCTATCCAGAGAAAACCACGACTCACAAAGACACATGCACTCCAATGTTCATTGCAGCATTATTTGCAATAGCCAAGACATGGAAACAACCTAAATGTCCATTGACAGAGGAGTGGATCAAGAAGAGGTGGTACATATACACAATGGAATAACAGCCATTAAAATGAATGAAATACCAGCATTTTTAGCAACATGGATGGTCCTAGAAACTATCATGCTAAGTGAAGTCAGTCAGACAATAAGACACCAACATCAAATTCTTTCACTGACAAGTGGAATCTGAAAAAAGGACACAATGAACTTCTTTGCAGAACAGATACTGACTCACAGACTTTGAAAAACTTATGGTTTCCAAAGGAAACAGTTTAGGGGTTGGGGGGATGGGCTGGGGGTGTGGGATGAAAATCCTATAAAATTGGATTGTGGTGATCATTGTACAACTATAAATGTAATAAATTCATTGAGTAATACAAAATACCAAATTGACTATACAAACTAGAATAATAAGAATATCATTTATCAGGAGGTATGGAAATACAGTCAATTGGCAACTTTGAGTCTAAAATATAAATATCGGTTTATGGAGAGTTCCCATTGTGGCTCAGTGGTAATGAACCGTACTAGTATCCATGAGGACAAGGGTAAGAT
Source organism: Sus scrofa (assembly GCF_054392235.1). Lineage (NCBI taxonomy): Eukaryota > Metazoa > Chordata > Mammalia > Artiodactyla > Suidae > Sus > Sus scrofa. The sequence continues at coordinate 32,556,797 of NC_139393.1, forward strand.
CTCTGGCCTCGTTCAGTGGGTTAAAGATCTGGCATTGCTGTGAGCTGTGGTATAGGTCACAGGTGCAGCTCGTATCTGGCTTGCTGTGACCTGTGGTGTAGGCTGGCGGCTACAGCCCCAATTTGACCCCTAGCCTGGGAACTTCCATATGCCATGGGTGTGGCCCTAAAAAGACAAAAAAAAAAAATTTGGTTTATGATAGTCTACTTTAAAAAAAATGGGCCATAAACATAAGATAAAATTAAAGTAAGGCAAATATAATTTCGACATATACATTAATAACTTCATTTTTGAATTATCAAAAGTGCAGTATGGTATGAAGAAAAAAGCTTGGGATTGGAGCTAAAGACTTGAATTCTAGTACCTACCAAAAGATATTAAAAAAAAAAAAACTGAGTACATGATTAACCATTGTGAACTATAGTTCCTTATCTGTGAATTAAAAGTAGTAGTTATTATAGTATCTACCCAAAAAACAGTTATTTGAAACAAATGAGATATGTAATATTATCATCCAAACTGTTATTAGACTTTCCAAATTCACTCTTCAAATCTCAAGTTTTGGTAGAGATGTTAAAAATGAAAACTCCATATAACACCAAACTTACTATACTTATTAAAAGTTTTTATCAAGTTGACCTCTTTCACAATATTTTAGGGTATTTATCTAACACTCAAAGCTAATTATCCAAATGAGGGAATTGAATGGTATGTTTTCTTATTTTCCCTTCAGCTCTTAAGATTTTATGATTCTATCTTTTCCTTTCCCTCTTAGAATATTTTTTATGAGAACTTTTAACAAATATGAGCATAGTCTATTTTCAATTTTCCACCAGGGTTACTGAGGAGTGAAATAGTGAAAGGGAAGCAAAAATCTAGAACGGGGAGAAGTAAGAGGGCAAAAATTTGAGGAGAAACAGACTAAAAAATCTGTTAAAGAATTAACCTAGAGTTATCTTTCTGTTCATCTTGACACATTCTATTAGATACATTTCACATACCCATTGGATTGCCTGAAACAAACAAAACTGTAAAAAAAAACTTGATTACAACTGAAGCTAAAATATTCATGGATAATAAATGAGCAAGCAAAAGGCTACTGTCACTTTCTAACTTAACTTAAATATTTTGTGAAGGAATCCCCAGCCAGAGACAAAATAAAGAACTTCACATTACTTGTTGGAATTTGAACTGTCTAGAAAGAAATAGTTCCTAGGAGTTTGTTGTCTTTGCAACATCGTGTTGAGGCATAAGGCATGCTCCACTCTTCATTTTTCCAGCAGGCTGAGCTGAAGCATTGCTAGGAAAAAATCATGACAATGGAGCCTGATCCAACATTTTTGATATTCCATCTCCAGCAAGGTAGTGTGTCCCTTGATTCAAGGATAGATAATGGGTTACAAACATCTGGCATTGCAAGGGTTTTGATTTTGTCCATAAACACTAAATTATCTGTGTATACAACCCAAATATCAATATGTTAAATAACTTGTAAAGGAAACATGGTAGCGCAGAGATTGCTAAAGTAATCGGGCTGGAAGAGAAGGAGGCCACAGTGAGAATTTCACATCAGAAACCTGTTCACTTTTCCCACTGAGGCTAAAGTAACCACGAATCATTTTAATTAATCTGCCATAAAATGTCACAGCCTAAATGAGTTCAAAGGATTTCAGTTCAATCCATAGCGCATCACAAATACCACCATGAACCAGAGTCAATGCTGCAGCCTTAAATCTGAGAGACATGCAGATAAGAAGACAGGTGTATGCATAAAAGAGTAAAGTAAAGTAGAAACCAATTACAGCAAAGTCGTTTTTCTTCCATAAGAAAAAATTTTATTATAAAAAGAAAAATTACTACAATGAAGGGAAACGATTTCTCTAATGATTGAAGTATCTACATACTTTCTTAATAAAATGAATTTCACTCAGGGTGAATTATAAATAAATTATCCAGCTTGCCATGAATATTTTCATTCTACCAAAGAATGGTACCACCTGCACTGAAAGACATATTCACCTCCTCATGTCCTAAACAATCTGATATAATTAACAGGGCAGTTATAATTAATATGATGTTTTCATATCTAAGATTAAATATGCAGATGGTGACAAAAGTCTAGGGTACATCTGGTTCCAAATAAGATCCTGACAAAGACTCTCTTGCTTGATTTGTTGCTTAAATATTTGACAGGGTACAGAGATCTAATATGTAATTTTACGGGTGAACATCACCACCCAGTTAATCCTAATGTGGATATCTTTATATTTCAGATGCATAGTATTTTTTCCATCCTCGGTAGATTGCTTTTGGTGGCAGCTGAACACTTAAGAACAGCAAAGATGTATTATTAGCAAAAATCTGGCTTATTATTCAATTATCAATGGCTGGTTGAACTCTCAAAGTAGACTAAGTATGGCTTTGATATAAGTATGCAGGAGTTTTCAAAATGTGCTAAAATAGTAATATCACAAAATAAAGCTTTTCAGGATTTTCTCTGTATTTGATAGTATATATCTGTCTCTTTCTCATTCAACAAAACTGGGAACATATTTTACCAAAATGGACTTTGGGTTGCTGATATTTAAGGAGTATTGTGTTTTCACAGGCTTTCAGCTCATGTGTTGTGTTCAAAACAAACAAACAAAAAAAAAGAGATGAAGGGGAAGACTTGAGTTTGTTTCTTTTAATTTAAAAAAATGTGCTAGACAATGCATTTTTTAACTAGTATCTGACTCAACAGTATAGTTTATTATCATTGCTATGAACCCAACCTTAGCTGCATAACTGGCAAAGTTCTTTAATTTCTTTGGCTTTCAGTTATGGTCACAATAGTAATGATATTTCATTATGTTTTGCAGCAGTTAAATACATTAGAGAGCTCAGCACTGTTGTTGACAGAAGGCATGTGTTCATTATGTTGGTTTTCCGCTTTGAGTAAATATCTCCTGCTTTCGTTCTTTACCTACTTCGTCCTCTACTCCTTATTTCCCCTTTTCCTTCTTAACAGTAATTTTCACACTTGCAGAGGGTGTAAATTATAGAAATTTAGCCTCTTCCATTTCTTCCATTATACCATAGTTTTTTCATCCTTCTATTATAAGCATTATTATGTTGTATTGTATTCTTCTTATTGCCTGTTTTTCCAATGGACAATAAGCTCTCTAAGAGCAAGAATGTACATTTACATGTGTATATCTTTAGATCTTATTAGAAGACATAATAAACTATCGAGTACTTGTTGAACAAATCAGTATTGGGAACATATAATGTGATCCCTGCCCCTGAACAAAGAACATATAAAAATATGACTTACACAATTATGTGCAGATTACAAAATGCTCTCACATACATATGGTATTATTTTAATCTGTATACAATCTTGAGGTATAATGTTCAAACAAGATTAATATCCATCCTGCCTCCCTAATAGGGTTGTAGTGAGAATCAAATGAAAGAACGTACATCAAAATGCATGGGAACTTTAAATATATACATGTAAGAGGTGTCTACAAATCCTTACTAAAAAGATAGGCTACAAATAATTAGTTATTAGATGTTATCTTCACTTAACAATAAAAACAACAAAATCTGATGACTAAAAAAGGCCCTATTTTGTAGAGAAGTGTGCAAGTAAAACAGGAATAATGGTAGTAGTTAAAGAAGAACACCTGTAAGAAGTCAGAAGGCATTTGAACCTTGAAGGCTGGTAGAAGCTGGAAGAGAAACAAGTGAGAGGAAACATATGACCGGCAAGAACATTTGACCAAAGGCTTAAAGTGTAGTACAGGAAGATTATTTGGAGAAGAGTAAAAAGATTATTCTTGATGGAATTTAATATTGATATTGGAAAATAATAGCTGAATTTGGATAGCTGAAGAAGACAGAGTGAGGAGGATTTTGAATGATCAGGGTAATTTTCAACTTTTTCATGTAGATAATAACATATTTCATGTAAAAAAAAAAACTGTTTTGGAGTTCCCCTGGTGGCTCAGAGGTAATGAACCTAACTAGTATCCACAAAGATGTGTGTTTGATCCCTGGCCTTGCTCAGTGGGTCAAGGATCTGATGTTGCCATGAGCATTGGCACAGGTCGCAGGTGTGGCTCGGATCTGACATTGTCATGGCTGTGGTGTAGGCTGGTGGCTGCAGCTCTGATTCAACCCCTAGCCTGGGAACATCCATATGCCACAAGTGCGGCCCTAAAAAATAAATAACAAATAAATAAAACAACATTTTATGTAACCAATACTACATTATGGAGCAAGTTGAATTTGGATTGGAGATGGAAGATTACAGCACAGAAATTAGTTAGAAGGCTATTACCATGTGTAAATAATGGAAGGAAATAATGGAAGAAGGGAGGAAAGAAAGTTAATGTGGTCTATTCAGAGATTACCACTCTTTACGCTTTAAGGAATAAAGTGCAAATGGGAAGTGATGAATTCAATATCCTAAGTAAGGAATGTGGAGTTAGTAGAAGTTTCAGATACATGGAATATGGCCTTAGGACACAAGAGTGAGACATGCTTAATGCACCAGATCCACAGTGGTGAGTCTATGAGTTCTAGGCATGTATGGGTCTCAAGAGGGGGCCCATGCTATAAATCTTTGTTTGGTATGAGTAATTAAAAATAGGTATAGCATTATGGAAGAGAAATTCAAACAGTGTTTCAGAATGCAGCTTTAGAAAATCAGTACCATATTTATATTTAAATTGTATTAATAATATCATGCCTGAATATGAGACCCAAATATATAATATTTTATCCCTATAAATTAATATATAATAAGAAGAATAAAGCAGTCCACATAAGGATAATTACCAATAGTAGGATATTAATAATTAGCTCTACTACCTCTAAAATCATTAGAGAATTGTTCTAATCATTAGAGAATTAAAGAACTGCTAGATGCTTAATTAATGGAGAGAAAAAATGAAGGCCAAAGAATCCTTTAAAAGATGATTAATTGGAATTCTAATACCCAAAGGAGAAAGAAACACATACAAAGAGAATGTAATGGTTCATTTTATATGTCAACTTGGCTGGCACATGGTGCACAGATAGTTGGGGGAACATTATTTTTGGTTGTTTATGTGAGACTGTTTTTGGACAAGATATAACATTTAAATTAGTGGATTTTGACTAAAGCAAAGTGTCCTCCATAATGTGGCTGGGCCTCATCCAATCAGTTGAAGGACTGAATAGAAGAAAAGAGTGACCTCTCCTAACCAAGAAGGACTTCTGCTAGCAGATGGTCTTTGAACTTGAATTGCAAAGGCTCTTCCCCAGCTCTTCAGTTTGGCAGCCTACCCTACAGATTTGGGACTCGCCAGTTCTATAATTGCATAAGCCAACTACTTGAAATAAATCTCTTTCTCAGATATACATATACATATCTACATAGACATAGATATATCCATAGTATTGATTCTACTTCTCTGGAGAACATTGACTAACAGAGAGAGCAATACACACGCATAAATACAATATCACCCTAATATTGAATATGCAGTAAGTAAGGCACATGAGCCCTCAGCAAAGTAGATATTATGCAAATATTCAATAAATTTCAATAAACAAAATTGAATATTTCTGGGTTGAAATTGACTCTAAGGTCTGAAATATTTTGTATGAACAGTATAATTTTACAGTATAAATTCTACCAAAAGTCAGAAATTCTCTTATTTTTGAATGTTGTAACCAATCATAGGAGAACATCATAGGAAATAAGAAAAGTCACTCAGTTTTGGAGAAAATCAAAGTATTTTTAGATATTTAGTTGCTCTTTCCCTCTACTTTTAAAATAATAGCACATGGAGTTCCTGCTGTGGCGCAGAGGAAACAAATCCGACTAGGAACAATGAGGTCATGAGATTGCGGGTTTGATCCCTGGCTCCATTCAGTGGGTTAAGAATCCAGCATTGCCATGAGCTGCGGTGTAGGTTGTAGATGCAGCTTGAATCCCGCGTTGTTGTGGCTCTGGCGTAGGCCGGCAGCTGTAGCTCTGATTAGACCCCTAGCCTGGGAACCTCCTTATGTCGTGGGTGTGGCCCTAGAAAAGACAAAAAGACAAAAAGTAAATAAATAATAGTACATATGAAAACAAATGTTTGAAATTTTAATTGAAGGGACATTTCATTTTCATGGAACTTCATAGTTTACAAAACAAATGTTATGTATATTTACTGATAGATATATACTAACAGATGTTTGTAAGACTTCTTCATAAACTGTAAAACAGGCAAATGTAAAGTATTGATAGTAATTTTATAGTCATTTCATTGAACAATTTTAATTTGCTCAGTTATGCCCTTGAAATAGATTTATTTTTCTCCAATCTTTGCCAAATCTTTTCTGTTCATTAAGGAGAGCTTAGGCAGACTCCATAGATTTCCATAGATTTGGGGTCATTTTCAGCTGTAAAAATCGGAGTAGATTAAACCTCTAATCCCATAATCCCTTTTTGCCCCAAAACCATGAGCTTTTGAGTGAGAAGCAAAAATGATCTGCTCTCTGTGCTTCCTACTGTTCTTTCTGGTTTTAGTTTCTCTCTGGAAGATATGTAAAAAAGATGGAAGGAAAAAGGGCAAGAGTTTCTTCACCTGGTTTCAATCCTTTGGCCTATCACTCTACTCCAGTTAACACTGACTTGTCTGGATGCCCTCCCTGTGGAAGTGTGCACTGCTGACTCTCCTATCTTCACTGACCTACTGTTCAATTCCCTGAAATAGATGAGAAAGCTATAGCATGAAATTTGCTAGCCCCCTCAACTTCTACCACAGGTTCAAACTGCAAGCAGTCACCATGGAGGCCCCTTGCCTGGTGGTCCATTTGATTAAGATAACAGCCCAAATAGACACATAGCAAATTTGCAAGTCCACTGCCAAACCAGAATCCTTATGATGGAATACAGGGTACTCAAAATTGATTTAGCATTGATTTCTTGGATATAACTCCAAAAGAAAAACTTGACTTCATGGAAGTTAAAATATTTTACACATCACAAGATACTCTCCATAGAGTAAAAAGGCAACCCACAAAACGGAAGAAGATATTTCCAAATCATATATATGATAAGGGATTAATCTTCCAGACTATATAGAGAACTCCTAAAACTCAACCCAATTCAAAAATGGGCAAAAGACTTCAGAAAACTTTTCTCCAAAGAAAATATATAAAATAGTCAATAAGCACATGAAAAGATGCTTTATATTACTAAACATTAGAGAAATGCAAATCAAAACTATGATGAGATGCTACGCTGTACACATTAGGATGGCTATGATCAAGAAAAAAAATTTTAAAAACATAAAACAACATGTGTTGGTAAGGATGTGGAGAAATTGGAACACTTGTGTGCTGTTGGTAGGAATGCAAAAAAACTGCTGTGGAAAACAGTAGAGTTTCCTCTAAAAATTAAAAATAGAATTACTCTGTGATCCAGCAATTTCAATTTTGAGTATATACTCAAAGAACGGAAAGCAGGGTCTTGAAGAGATATTTGTGCATCCATGTTCATAGAAGAATTATTCACAGTAGTTAAAACATAGACGCAATCCAAGTAACCACCAACAGATGAATGGATACACAAAATGTGTTATATACATACAATGGAATATTTTTCAGTCTTCACTGGAAGGAAATTCTGCAATTTGCTACAACATGGATAAATCCTGAGTACTTTATGCTAAGTGAAATCAGCTAGACACAAAAAGACAAAATCTGCTTGACTGAATTTATATGAGGTACTTTGAGTAGTTAAAATCATAGAGACAGAAAGTAGAATGTTGGTTGTCAGAGGATGAGGAGAAGAAAGAAGGGAGTGTAATTGTCTAATAAGTGAGTTTGCTTTACAAGATAAAGAGTTTTGAGGATGCATGGTGCTGATCACTGCATGGCAATGTGAATATATGTAATACCACTGAGTTGTACTCTTAAAAACTTGTTATTGGGAGTTCCCGTCGTGGCGCAGTGGTTGACGAATCCGACTAGGAACCATGAGGTTGCGGGTTCGGTCCCTGCCCTTGCTCAGTGGGTTAACGATCCGGCGTTGCCGTGAGTTGCAGTGTAGGTTGCAGACGCGGTTCGGATCCCGCGTTGCTGTGGCTCTGGCGTAGGCCGGTGGCTGCAGCTCCGATTGGACCCCTAGCCTGGGAACCTCCATATGCTGCGGGAGTGGCCCAAGAAATAGCAACAACAACAACAACAACAACAAAAGACTAAAAAAAAAAAAAAAGACAAAAAAAAAAAAAAGAAAGAAAAAAAAAAAAAAACTTGTTATTAATGCATAGTTTGATTTACAATATTGTGCCAATTTCTGCTGTACACAAAGTGAGTATATATACATATTGTGTGTATGTATATATATATATATGTGCACACACATACATATACATATATACACACACACACAAATATTCTTTTTTATATTTTTTTCCATCATGGTCTATCCCAGGAGTGAACTGTATGCTTAACATAAATTTTCTGAAAAACTAATGGACTAAGTCAAATAATTCTTAACTTCACAGCAGTTCATTAGCTTAGAATGTTACAATTTGTACAATAAAGCAGTAGAATTGCTGTTGAAAAGAAAAAAAAATGGTTAAGATAGTTATAATATGTTATGTATTTTAATACACACAAAAAAATAAATAAAAGAGAGGGAGAAGGATTCTACCTGCTGTTAGAAGAACCTGAAAAGTCAAATTGCAAAGAATATGGGCATGAGAGGCAGGAGGGACTAAGGGACTTGGTGTTATTTTGCCATCTTTTGGTTAGATGTGGAGCACCTCAGGGTGAGAAGGAGTAAAAGTTCCCAGCAGTCCCTCCTGGCCTAAGAACATAGCACATAGACTGTTCCCCAACTCCCACTGTTTCCCCAGTCCTGTGCTTAGGGACATGGAAGTTTATGAGGTGCTATGTTGGCAATCCTTGGCAACTACAGAGCTTGTGGAAAGTGGCTTCAGTTTTGGTGTTTGATTTTAAACAATGTATTCTACTAGTATTTCTTGGGCTCTAACTGTGGGTTAGAGTTGCTAATTCTGAGGCAAAAGTAATACTTGCACTCCAGAGTGTATTCTTATAGTATTATTATACCAAGTAATCTGATTGGGTAGGTAGAGCTGTAATTTAACTTTATTTATCAGATTGGCCTTTGGAAGGATTAAGGATCAGAACTTGAGGGCACACAGCTGTGAAGTCATCAAGCTTACATCCTAAAATAAGTCTTCTGATTCCAAGTCCCTGGCTCCATAATTTCTTCACTTGAGGGGTTTTGGTTTGCCAATCACTTTGACAGGAGGAACTGAAAAACTTTTCTGAAAGTTGCATGTACATAGCCCTTAACAGTGAAAAACCTCAACTGTCCACCTAAAAATATGAGTGGGGGAGTTGATGGAAATCGGGAAGAGAGCTAACCACTACCCCCTCCTACCAAGCCAATACTGGTGATGTCTTTGCTCTGAATCTGGTGCTCTTCCCACTATACAGCCCTGCCTTTTACAGTGGGTGATATTGTGTCCTACAAAAATGGGTGTTGGGAGTTCCCATTGTGACTCAGCACGTTAAAAACCCAACATAGTAGGATGCAGGTTCAATTCCTGGCCTCACTCAGTGGGTTTAAGAATGGGGTATTGCTGCAAGCTGTGATGTAGGTTACAGATGCAGCTCAGACCCAGTGTTGCTGTGGTTGTGGCCCAGGCCTGTAGCTGCAGCTCCAATTTGACCCATAGGCTGGGAACTCCTATATGCCAAAGGTGAGGCCATAAAAAGAAAAAATAAAGGTGTTGTTAATGCCCAATCCATGGTACCTGTAAATGTGATCTTATTTGGTAGTGCGATCTTTATAGATGTAATCAAGTTAAGATGATGTCATACTGTAAAAGGGTGCATGTTAATCTGAAAACCGATGCCCTTAAAATAAGAGGGAATTTTGGACAGAAAGAGACACACTGGGAATAACATCATGTGACAACAGAGGCAGAGATGGAGTGATATATCTATAAGCCTAGGAATGCCAGGGATTGCCAGCAATCACCAGAAGCAAGAGAAGACCATCCTCTAGTGCCTTCAGAGAGAGTATAGTCCAGACTTCTAACCTCCAGAACTGTGAGACAATAAGTTTATGTTGTTTTAAGTTACAAAGTTTGTTGTAATTTGTTATGGCAGCCCTAAGATACACCTTTAAATTTCTTTCAAATTTTACAAACTTCTTTCATGATAAACACCCTAGTGAACACCTTGTATAAGCTAATGAGAGAAAAAGAATCATAGACAAGTCAGCATTTAATATTTCTTAGAATGAAGGAGAGAGGAGTCAGAAGGAACAAAGACACTTTGCTTTAGAATATTGTTTTTCCTCTCCAATTCTCCTAAGGTCAGCCCCTTACCTAAAACAGCCACTTGAAGCTAATCTCAAAGCTTCCAGTACAATTTTATTTGACCTTTACCTAAAGACCACTTCTACCAGACAACTGACAGTTCCATCCCCTTGGGCTGTTGCAAAAGGCAGGTTTCACAGTGTGCCTTTCATTTCTTTGCTTGGGAATCTAAAACCTGTTCATCCTAAAAGAAACTATCTTGAAGGTGCCAAGTGAGGCAATAACAAAACATATTTCATACACTGTTGAGAAAAAAAAATATGCAGGGAAGAAAAATGAAGAGAATAAAATAGTCTGTTTATCTGAAAACTATGTTTTTTCATGCTAAGTACTGTGTTTATAGAGCCAATACATCATGTCCACCAGTAAGTGGAAGTGAAGCATGTTTCTTCCACACATTGTTTGACACAGCAAGTGAGTATTTTATTGGCATTGAGTAATTTAAACTCACATAGTGGTGTCTGGAGTATATTAGCAGCACACCATGCAAAGACTGGACTGTTTGGCAATTTGTGTACCAGGGAGCAGCAGTCCAAAATAATTCAGGAGAGAGGCAAGGGAAAAAAGTGTGGGGAAGCTGCTTTATTTATGTCAGACAAATATAATGGTTATTAAGATGGTGTGGATAAAACCTAAGAATCCTGGCACCCAGTTCTCTAAATATTTGTTTATATGGCAGAATTGAAGGCAATGACCTGGAAATATTGATTCAACCACACAAACAGAGCTGATATCTCCTCAGTAATTTGTGGCACTTCTCCCAATTATTTTTTTTTCCTCTGTCTCTCCCATAACGAACAGCATGTGAAAGTACAAACACATATACACAAACATACATAGGCATATTTATTGCTATGAGAAACAAGGTTTATTGTGGTTAAAACTGAGGGCCCTGGAGTTCCAACCTGCATTGGAATCCCAGGTTTACCACTTACTGTTGTGCAAACTTTATTTGTAAAATAGAGATTAGATAGTTCAAATTTCATTCATAGTATTATGACAAGCATTAAAAGGGATAGTGCATATAAAATGCCACCTGACACAGACACATAAATGTCAAGTATCATCATCTCTGTTATTATATACATGTACACACTTGGTTATCAATGTATGCGCAACCAAAAGCATCAATAGATTTGTATATAAACTTAGAGGTCTATCAGCTTATGACAGGTTTAGAATTTGGGGAAATTATATAAATTTCTCCTTTTAAAATGTTGAAATGACATCACCCAATGCTGGAGAGGATGCAGTACAACAAGAATTCTCATTCATTGCTGGTGGGAATGCAAAACAGTACAGCCATTATGGAAAATGTTGTGCAATTTCTTACAAATCTAAATATACTCTTACATCATACTCTAGAAATTGCTCTCCCTGATATTGATCAATAAAGTTGAAAAATTATGTCCTCACAAAATCCTGTACCTGGATGTTTATAGCTGCTTTACTCACAATTACCAGAAGTTAGAAGCAACCAAGATGTCCTTCAGTAGGTGAATGGATTCATAAACTGTGGCACATCCTGACAATGGAATATTATTCAGTGCTAAAAAGAAATGAGATAGTTAGACATGGAAACACATGGAGGAAGCTTAAATGCATAGCATTGAGTGAAAGAAGCCAATCAGAAAAGGCTATGTACAATTATGGAGACTCTAAAAAACATCAGTCATTGCAGAAGTGAGGTGAAAGGGAATGGATAAATAGACAGAATGCAGAGGATATTTAGGGCAATAGAACTACTCAGAATGATACTATAATGATGGATATGTGTCATTATATATGTGCCAAACCCATAGACTGTCCAACACAAGAATGAACCCTAAGGTAAGCTGTGGACTTTGGGTGATCACAAAGTGTCAATGTAGGTTCATAAATTATAAAAAATATAGCATTCTGGTGGGATGTCAGTAAAGGGGAACCTGCATGTATGAGCGCAGGAAATGTATGATAAAGTTCTGTACTTTCCGTCCAGTTTTGCTGCAAAGCTCCAACTGCTCTAAAAATATATAAGTCCAAAAAATATGTATTTGGAAATGCAGCTCAGGAACATGTCTCAGAGCTCAAACTTAATCAAATGGTCAGTTTAGTAATAGAGAAAGTCTGCTCAATATTGACGGACTTTGTCATCCAGTCAACTTAGATAAAACAGCTTTGCCTCATGTGAAAATTGGTGGACCATGTGAATCACACTATGAAAGAAGGGGTAATATAATTAAAGGCCAAAAGTAGCTAAAGCCAAAGGTATTGAGGGAAAGTAAAAAGAGGTCAGTGTGTCCATCTTGGCAGCTCATAACATAAAGCACATTAGACCTGAGACAAATCCCAGCTTCTACTGCCTGACCTGAAGTAGGCACATCAACCTCCTCAGAGTCTCAATGCTGGGCTGAATTTTCATTTCCACCCTAAGCAAATGTTTATGTGATATTAAATGAGTAACTGTGTGCCAAAATGTCTTCCAGGATTCCTCAAAATTAGAAAATGATAACAGAAATTTTATTGAACTTATTGTCAGAAATCACCATAATAGATGGTTAAAAAATAAAATTAGAAATGCCAGTCTATAGAATTTGGGTTCTCCACTTCAGTCCATGGAAAACCATAAAGAAATTGTAAGAAATGAGATGATCTAAGTGCATTGGTGGGTTGTTCTTGCAGCTATGCATGGTCTTATTTTTATTAGGTCATGTTTTTCTTCTTGCAATGTAGATGAAATCACAAAAACAGATTCTATAGAATATGTTTTTGATCCTTAGAACTTATTCTAAAAATGTGTATATATCAAAAAGCAAATTATGACATTTATAAACATGATTTCCTGGCTATCAGTTGACTTTATATTGCCACAAATGAAAACTCTTAAAAGAAGATGGTTTCAAAACCCTATCAGAAATGGATTTTTTCCCCATGTAATAGTGTCTGGTTCTATTTTTAAAGAAACATGACACTTTTTCTGTTGTTATAACTGTACTGCATTGGCCTTCTACCATTTTCTACCCATATAGGAGCCATATGATCATTCAAAATATTTTCTGTCTCTCTCACCCTGTGAGTTGATTGATTTGTTCTTTCATTTATCTCTGTGTTCTTCTTTGACCAATAAAATGTGAGTGGAAGTGACATATCACTTCCAAATAGAAACTATAAAAGCCTTCACATGGTTTTACCATCTTCTCTTTTCTGCATATTCAGGGAGAATGATAAAAGTCTCCATACTCCTACGGAAAAACTCTTCTGAATCAATGGAATCAGGTAAACACCAGAATTCCTTAAAACTAATCAATCATTGGCAGTTCTACAATCAAAGTTACAAGCACAGCTGCTCCGGAGTACCAGCCAAACTGTGACAGCACTTTGCTTCTAAAAGTCATCAGCAGGTGGACTTAAAAAAGAAACATTCTCACGTTAGTTTTGATTTGCATTTCTCTAATAATCTGTGATGTTGAGCATTTTTTCATGTGCTTGTCGGCCATCTGTAAAATCTGTATATCTTCCTTGGAGAAATGTCTATTCAGGTCTTTTGCCCATTTTCCAATTGGGTTATTGCTTTTTTGCTGTTGAGTTGTATAAGTTGTTTGAATGGAAAAAAAATAAAAATCATTATATATAAAAAAAGAAACATTCTCTGCATGTCAATTAGTCAACCAGTTTCCCTATAGTAGCTATGTTTCTGCAGGTGATGTCAGCACACCCATATCCCCAAATTCCATCTTTCCCAAGAGCTCTGAAAAAAATCAATTCCCTGCTTTGTTCAAAGAGTGTGTGCCTGATCACCATTACTTCCTCTCAGTCAAATAAGCAATAAATTTGGTGTTAAGGATTTTGTTTTAGATGATGTTCTTATCCTTTGCCACATGAAAAAATGATGTTGGGGCCACTGTTTGTTTGGGTTCTCCAATGACAAGAATGTGCTTATGGTTACCATAGGTAAGCCTGCTGAGGGGAGGGAAGAATTGGGAGGGTGGGAATAACACATACACACTACTGCATAGAATAGATGATTAATGAGAACCTATTGTGTGGCACAGGAAACTCTACTAAATTGTTTATATGGGAAAAAAGAATGGATATCCTTATATGGATGACTGATTTCACTTTGTTCTACACCTGAAACTAATACAATATTGTAAGTCAACTATACACCTGCCAACAAAATTAAATTTTAAAAAAGAAAATTAAAAAAGAAAATGTGGAGCAGCACCACAGTCGACCCATAATAGACCTGAAACATGAGCAAGAACTGTTATTTGTGCAAACCACCAAGATTTTCAGGTAGTTTGTAAACACAGAGTAACTTAGATTAAACTAAATTATACAGTCTGTAAATTCGAGTTATAGGAAATTACACAAAGAAACAGATGTAGTTACCTTTCACTTTCCACCTCATATGAAAGATGAGTTTTCCTCTCACAGAATCAGACTTCTCTTGGAATGCAATCATGATAATTTTCACTCTTCAGTTATGTTAAAAGCTTCATTATATTATTTCATTAGAAAATTATTTTTCTGTCAAATATGTGATTTTAAAAGATGTCTATTGTGCAAAAAGATTTGGCCAAAGCAATAACAACACCAACAATAACATGAGTAAAAATTACAAAGGAATATATAAATACAACAAAATAAATATTACTCTTAATACTACTCTGGTATGTTGAAGTGCCCCAAGCTAGGGATCAAACTCATGCCACAGCAGTGACCAGAGCCTCTGCTGTGACAATGCTGGATCCTTAACCCACTGTGCCACAAGGGAACTTCTACACTTTATAATATTTTATCCAGCCATAAATGTTCAAATCTTAAGCAATTTTCCCCACAGGAGACTAAAAACAAATAAGAAAATTAAATTTGTCTTCAGAACATGTTAAACTTTACTAGACTGTATCAGTTACAATGGGAGATAGTATTTTATATTTGTATCACATTTGATATGTCATTATTTTCAAGTTTTATTATTTGGTCGTAATCATAAGAATTCAGCTATCTCAGAAATCCATTGAGTCACTTCACCAATATGTGATGAGAACATATTATATGTAAAGTTCTGAATTAGTACTGAAAGTAATAATAAAGAGAAATCACCTTCAGGCCTAAAAGCAGAAAAGATAAAATTGGATGTATAATCATAATAATATGCAAGACTGATAAAGGCCATCAGAAAGCTATAATAGATGAAATGACAGGTAAGATCTAAAGGATGAGAAATCACAAGTAAGGAAAATCAGAAAAGAGTCATAGAACAGGTGCATTTAAACTGGGCCTTAAAATACAGGTAGGAAATACACATATGAGCCTGGTTCTAATCCGCATAAGCAAGAAAGAATTAGTTATCTCTTCATTGTTGCCCTGACCTAGCAAGACAGAGCCCTTCCCCAATTACAAGACTCCTCATGTTCCTGATGTGTAGATTCCATCATACCCTCTGAGATATGGCAGGAGGGAAAGAAGAAGGTTATGTTTTAGGATCTGCTCTCACATTTTCCCCATTCAATTAGGCAGCATCATTTAACCCAAGTACTTCTTCTAACAAATCTTGGTGAAGTAGAATTTCAAAGCATATGAGTCATTGGACATTAATTCAGGGTCTGTTCATCTCTCCGAATTGTTGGCCTATGAAGGACCAGGCTTGTCAATACCTTTAGTCAGAATCTTTCTCACAGTACTACCTTTCTAGATTTTTATTTCTTCTGTATGGGTCAGAGCTTTCATCCAAAGCACTGAACCCCAGCCTGGGATTAATAGTGGTGAAAATTGTTAGCTAACGAGATTTGATGAAACAGTTGACTGATAAGTCTTGATTACAGGCCTCATAATTCACTGGGAAAAATTCATTAGTCAACATTTAACCTGACACTCCCTTTCTGGTAACAGTCAAAGCACAGTTCTATAGCCCTTTCCTACGACTCCATTTCTCAGTGGAAAAATTCTGGGATGAAGAGATTAAAAGAACTGTAAATCCTTCGTCTAAAATGTCACCTACAAAGGTGGGGAGCAACATGAGTTGGGGAAATTTCTTGAAGTCCTGATAAAATTTAAGCAAAACAAAAGCCACCTGGACCTATTATTTATTTTGCAAAGCAAAGTAAGAATGTAAAAAACACTCATATTCAATTTTATTAAGCAATATTAAAAAGCAATAGCACTTTCAGAACACACAAGAATATAGTGCACATATCATTTATATGCAGTTGTGCATAAATCATTCCTCTTCTTTTCAGATGAATAGAATCAGAACTTCAGGGCACTTGCAGAAAATACCCACTTAACTCTCAGGAATAACCTTATAAAAGAATTCTTATCAAATTCCCCAGAATAGAAATCAAGCCTAAATAGGAAGACTTTGCCATTATACAGACATTCTTATCCCACAACTTAGGGAAGTTAATATTATTGCCGTCATTATTAAAATAAATGAAATAGGGCCACTTCCTGGGAAAAACAGTAAGTTAGTTGACAGAGACCATGAATTTAATGAAACTAAAGCCTCAATGTTTAAAAAAAAAGAAGTTTAAGTCTCCTGGCTAAAAACTTATTTTCATACGCAGCCACTTTCTAAAAAGACAAAAAAAGCAGCCTCTCAACTCTCCATGTGCATTTTACTAAGGGGCCAAACTAGAGGAAAAAATACTGGGCAATGATTCAAGGAACTTGGCCCCAGACTCAGAAATACTAGATATACCAGCTTAAGTTTACTAGTTGACATGAGGTGACTCTCTGTCCCTCAGTTTCTTCACCTGAAAATGTGAATCAAATCTAGGATTGTTCAAATGTTAAATTAACATAAGTGTTATTTAACTTATTTTAAGTGCTATATCATATATACAAACAATTCATACAACTCAGTATCAAAAAAACAAACAACCCAATCAAAAAGTGGGCAGAAGATCTAAATAGATATTTCTCTAAAGAAGGCATACAGATGGCTAAAAAACACATGAAAAGATGCTCATCACTATTAGAGAAATGCAAATCAAAACTACAGTGAGGTATCACCTCACACTGGTCAGAATGGCCATCATCAAAAAGAATACAAACAAGGGAGTTCCCATCATGGCTCAGTGGTTAACGAATCCAACTAGGAAGCATGAGGTTCGATCCCTGGCCTTGTTCAGTGGGTTATGGATCTGGCGTTGCGGTGAGCTGTAGAACCCACAACGCCGTAGACGCGGCTTAGAACCCGTGTTGCTGTGGCTCTGGCGTAGACCAGCAGCTACAGCTCTGATTAGACCCCTAGCCTGGGAACCTCCATATGCCGTGGCTGTGGCCCCAAAAAGACAAAAAGACAAAAAATAAGAATTAAAAAAAAAAAAGACTTAAATGCTGGAAAGGATGTAGGGAAAGGGGAATCTTCTTACACTCTTGATGGGAATGTAAATCAGTACAAACACTATGGAAAACAGTATGGAAGTTCCTCAAAAAAACCCAAAAACAGAACTACTGTATGATCTAGCAATCCCACTCCTGGGCATACATGCAGAGAAAACCATGATTCAGAAAGATACATGCACCCCAATGTTCATTGCCACACTATATACAATAGCCAAGAAATGGAAGCAACCTAAATGTCCATTGACAGAGGAATGGATAAGATGTGATATACATATAAAATGGAATATTACTCTGCCATAAAAAATGAAATAATGCCATTTGCAACCAACTTGTATGGACCTAGAGATTATCATCCTAAGTGAAGTAAGTCAGACAAAGACAAATATGGTATCACTTTCATGTGGAATCTCAAAAAATGATACAAATGAGCTTATTTATAAAATAGAAACAGATTCACAGACTTCAAAAACAAACTCATGGTTACCAAAGGGGTCAGGTGGGGGCAAGGAAGGATATGCAGTTTGGGATTAGCGTATACACACTACTCTATATGCAATGAATGATCAATGGGGACCTGCTGTACAGCACGGGGAACTCCACCCAATATTCTGTTGAGAACCTGTATGGGAAAGAGTCTGAAAAAATGGATATGTGTATGTGTATAACTGAACCACTTTTTTTGTACAGCAGAAATTATCACAACATCATAAATCAATTAGAATTCAATAAAATTTTAAAATAAAAAACATGTTAGAATCTTAGAATTTTTCAAGCATCAATTTCAAAAACATATGTAGAATCATTCTACAAACTGTAGAATGTAAGAGGTCACTATTTCCACATTTTTATCCTGTCTGCGTGACCTTGAGTTCCTGTACACACAGATTATCAGTTGATCCCTTGGATATTTACAGGCAGGAAGAAGGAGAAAAGAGAGGGTAGGGATCCATCCTGGCTTTGACTTTCTTGGTACTGCTAGATGGATCCCCACCCTCTCTTCTCTCCTTCTTCCTGCCTGTAAATCTGAGTTGATCTCCACTACTCACAAATATCTGTGAAGCACATAAATGTTTCAAAAGCTCTCTGAGAGACTTAGAGCAAAAAATAAAGACTGAAAATTCAAAGTTCTTGTAAGATTTTCATGACACTAAAGTCTTACCACATCTCTCTGGAAGTTGTAGGGCTTTTCTATCCTTAGGACAGAAGCAGAATAAATTGTATGAGGGTTACTGGGTCCTTGAGAACAATTACAGACAGAAACAAATGCATACAGACTGGGGCCAAAGCTGAATATGGAGCCTCAGAAATTCATTATGAGATTGTTGGGTGAGGCTATGTTTCCTATATATGTGATGAAGACATTATCTCAGGCTTCTTGCTATTTCAGACTAGACATATGACAGTTAAACTTGGGGTAAGCCTTTATTGAAAAGCTGACAATCTGCACCACCACCACCAAAAAAAAATTCAGACTCTTTCCTTCCACAACTAGGTTCATTTAACTGTGTGGAGAGAAGAGGAACTAATCTATGTTTCAATTAGTTCCCAGTGACTCCAGCAAGCTTTGATGGATTAATCAAATTCTGGCTTTTGGGGGGAAAGATTTACTTAAAATCAAATTGATCTGTTGTTCTCATATTATCACTGCTAAATCTATATTTACTCTGCTTTAGGGCTTCTGAAGGGTAATAAATTGTCACCTCTCCTGAAGTCTGCCTGAGTCTCAAGTCACACTTGAAATGAGTTTAATATTTAGAGCCCCTTTCAAAAGTACTGTTGCTTGCAGACACTCAGTCGTAAACTTTCCCAGAAAACACCACAGTAGAGGCAAGATTTCACAAAAGCAGAGCCAGATTGTAAATTTTTCTCTTGAATTTTGGGGACAAGGAAGATGGTTGCACCAAACAAAAGCAAAATCAAATAAAAAAGAGTGAGAAATGAGGGAGGGGTGTGTGTGTTTATGGCGTGTGTCGGGGGGAGAGGGTGCGGAGGGCATCTAATTGCTTATCCATTATTCCTCCCACTCAGTGGAGGGTTTTTCCTAAGGCTCTGCCTTTCTGTTCCCCTGATGGACACTGACGTCGGCCTCCACTGTCCAGAATACACTCTGCAGGTGTTGAAAAGCAAGCACATCACTCAGTCTCCTTATCATCTTTAGGAACTATTGTTCTTTGTCCTACATGGGACAGAGGCTCTGATAAAACCTCAAGGTTCTGAAGTTTAAATACAGATTTCTGAGCTTCAAAAGCATCCGCGTGGGTCTCCCTGCCAACAGAGCTGGACTGCTAATTTGACACCTCAAATGAGCCTTTTGGCCCGTCAGGGGTTAACTTAGTCCTCCAGCCAAGCCGGGCAAAAGAAGCTGACTCCCAGATGCTACTGCTTTAGCAAAATTAATCCTGGAGCTTAGCATCTGGATGCTTCACCTGCCAGGCAGGCCCCAGTAGGTCTTTTTCATCACTGGGCCAGATTAAAAGAGAATGATGAGCAGAAGCGGTTCTGCACCACTGGTGACAATAAAAGAAAAAGGGAAAGACGTCCTCCACTGAGAGCGAGCTTCCTGACGGCCTCCGGGTACCAGTGTCCTGGAAACTGTGGACAGGAGTGTGCGTTGCTATGTCTGGACGCTACCTGAGCTGTCTGGCTCCTGGCGAAAGGCTTGGGAACATCAGAAGCCACAGGGTAGCGCAGACTGAACAAGTCCAAGCTACCTTCAGGGTGCCACCTGTCAAGTTTTCACCCGAGTGGACAGGATTTATAAGTATGTTCTTTGGTTTGGGGCTGCTGGCAACATTTGTCAAGACACCCAACCCCCAAACTCCCACCTGGCTTTTTTTCCCCCTGCCTTGTTTGTGTTGCAGTTAACAGCAAATCATGCTTTCCCAAACCCGTGTGTCCTGCTGATCTTCTCTTCTCGTCTTAAGAATTTTTTAAAATTCGGAATTTCTCTTGTCTTCTTAGGTGTTTTTTTATTTTTCTTTATAGTTTAAAAATATAGCATTTTTAATATGTTGTTTTAAACACCAGAAATACAATTACACTGTTGGGGAAATGGCCAGTGCTGGAAAAACACCGCATGCAACGTATGTAGACAAATTTGATGGGAGAGTAGAGGGCCAAAAAAGCAGGAAGGAGGGCCAGTAGGACAGACCTGATATGCGGGGCAAGAACCTCAAAGAAATAATGAGGTCCCACGAGAGGTGAAGCTCTGATGTGAGGAATTGAATCCTTTTCCAAAGCTTTCATAAGATGTATTTTTCTTTCTACTGCCAGATAAAGGTCTGTGTGGGGTAGAGGGGCAGAAAGAAGGGAGTGGAAGCATTTGATGAAAAATGGAGGGGAATGGTTCAGTGCTTTGCTAAGGTGTCAGGTAAAGTTTCCTTCAAACTAGCATGAGCAGTTTAGACAGTAGAAGGGTCTGGGAGTTAAAGAATAAATCAGGATGAGACATGCATATCCAAGAGTCATTATGGGGGACAATACTGTTTCTATTTAGCAGACACAGCTAAAAGTAGATGGCAACTTTGTACATTAGCTCTCTGAATATGAAGCCATATTTTCTAAGTTTATGAGCCAATATCTTTACAAATGGTATATCTAAACTCTCATGTAAATTTCTTGAATTTGTGTGTGTCCTCTGAAAAGAAAGAGCTGGCAAGCCAAATCTCAAATTTCAGATTCATGTTCTCCTAGCTAGATAAAATAATTATTTCCAAATGTAAACAACAAAATGCTAATGCTTGGTTGAATGTAAGCATGATAATTTGACATTTCTACAGAGGTGACTTTTTAAAAAAATTAACCTATTCTGAGTAGATGAAACCCTCCTCAACTTCTGCCCTCCTGTAGTGTATGTTATTCTCTTACCATTTTGGAAACTATATATCCCAATTAGCCTAGGACAGTCCCAGCTTATTCTTGTTTTCTTAGTGAAATTATTAATAGCACCTCTTTTATTCTCATAAGTATTCCAGTTTGGATGATCAATTATATTGTCTTCCTCCTTAGAGAGGACTGCAATGTTCTCAAGCACATAGATTGAGGCCGTAGTGTCAGGAAGCAGGAGGCTGTCAAGGAAAGCAGCCTTAGGGTGAGGCATGGACCTTGGCAGAGGACCCAAGCTGGGGAGAGCAGAGACCAAGCTCAACCAGAACCAGGAAGCCAGTGCCCTGCAGCCACTAGTGTATCTCTTCACGTGCAGTCTGCCTGTTTAAACTCTTAGGGTAACTTCAGCTAAATTAGGTGGAATTAAATAGAAGGTTAATGCCCACTTCAGGGCCTGAATGTAAAGAGATGAAAAAACACCCAAAAATCCAGAGCTGTGACAATAGAGACCAGCGAAGAGTCACCAGGGAGGAAGGGATCCATTCTGCAGCTCTTCCAACAGAGGCACGCTTCCTGAGCTTCTGGCCTTAGAACGTCTGGCATTTGTTTGTTTTATTAGAATCTGAACTCAGAGAAGCAGAGAGTAGAATGGTGGTTCCAAGAAGATGGGACTGGGGGGAAAAGGGAGAAGCTGGTAAAATGGTAGACAGTTTCAGCTATAAAATGAATAAAGCTGAAGATGGAATGTTTAAGATTGTGATTACAGCTGATAACACAGTATCACAGAATTGAAATTTGCCAAGAGAGTGGAACTTAAGTGCTTTCATCAAAAAAAAAAAAAAAGACTAAATATGTGAGGTGATGGACATGTTAATTAACTTGATGGTAGGGATTCTTTCACCATATATAATACCTATATCAAATTTTCATGTTTTACACTTTTTAAATTGTAATACAATTTGTCAGTTATCCCTCAATAAAGCTGGGAAAAGTTAAAAAAAAAAGACATCAATAAAATTACTCGTTCTTCTACAAAAAAAAAAAAAGTCAAGAAAGAAAGAATGTTTGGGCATTCTATAAAAGATAATTTTCTCCTCGTTTATATTAAAAAAATACCTAGATTTTAAAAACTGCATTAAAGGAAGGAAACAAGAGTAAAACTTTTATAATAAAAGAAACTTGCCACTTCCACTAATGAGATAAGCAACACATGTAATATGTATAAAATAGTGTAATAAGCATACATTAACTTAAATTATGAAAGCTAGAGTAAATGATAAACAAGAATAATTTTAGGGCATTAATGTACTCAAAATAAATATTTACAGTTGTGAAAACCTCAATTTAAATATTTTTTTCTAGATTTTAAAGAACTTATCTGAAGATATACAGATGGCCAACAGGCACAAGAAAAAATGCTCAATATCACTAATTATTAGAGAAATGAAAATCAAAACTACTATGAGGTACTACCTCGCACCTGTCAGAGTGGCCATCACTAACAAGTCAACAAATAACAAATGCTGGAGAGGGTACGGAGAAAAGGATATCCGCCTACACTGTTGGTGGGAATGTAAATTAGTGTAACTACTATGTAAAACAGTATGGAGGTACCTCAGAAAACTAAATATAGACTACAATATGACCCAGCAATCCCACACGTGCGCATATATCCAGACAAAACCTTCTTTTAAAAAGACACATGCAGGAGTTCCCACCGTGGCGCATCAGAAACGAATCTGACTAGGAAACATGAGGTTGCAGGTTTGATCCCTGCCCTCATTCAGTGGGTTAAGGATCCAGCATTGCCATGGGCTGTGGTGTATGTCGCAGACTTGGCATGGATCTGGCATTGCTGTGGCTCTGGCATAGGCCGGCAGCAACAGCTCCGATTAGACCCCTAGCCTGGGAACCTCCATATGCCACAGGTGCAGCCCTAAAATGACGAAGAAAAAAAAAAAAGACACATGCATCCATATGTTCCTTGAAGCACTATTCGCAGTAGCCAAGACATGGAAACAACCTAAATGTCCAACGACAGATGAATGGATTTAGAAGAGGTGTGTATATACACACAATGGTATACTACTAAGCCATAAAAAAGAACAAAATAATGCCATTTGCAGCAATGTGGATGGAGCTAGAGACTCTCATACGAAGTGAAGTAAGTTGGAAAAAGAAAAATACCTTATTATATCACTTATATCTGGAATCTAATATATGGCACAAATGAACATTTCCACTGAAAAGAAACTCATGGACTTGGAGAACAGACTTGTGGTTGCCAAGGAGGAGGAGGAGGGAGTGGGATGAACTGGCAGTCTGGGGTTAATAAAGAAAAACTACTGCATTTGGAGTGGATAAGAAATGAGATTCTGCTGCATAGCACAGTGAACTATATCTAGTCACTTATGATGGAGGAAAATGTGATAAAAAGAATATGACTGTGTCACCTTGCTGTACAGCTGAAATTGACAGACTGTAAACAAACTATAATGGAAAAAATAAAAATCATTAAATAAAACATCTGAAAATCAAAAGGGAAAAGTTTTATTACAATTGTTTGAAAGCAGGCTGACAAATTATAAATGCATTCACCCAATGTACAAATATGAATAATACCTACCATGCACAATGCACTATTCTTTAAATGGTGATCAAACACATAACATCAGAGATGTTTAAACCTCATAGAAAATATGATATACAAGCATTCATAAGCAACTAACATTTCAATGTTATAACACGTAAGACTTTCACACACCCTTTATTTGATTTTCTGGTCAGCATATTTTGTAGATAAACAAAGCCAAATTTAGAGATATTGAGTTATTCCAGATCAGATGGCTAAATAAGTAACAAAGTAGAAAAACAAAGGAAAAAACCCATAGTTCTTAACCAAATTTCTTTGGCAATAGTTCTGATTCTTATAGGCTCAGTTGCACACTCAAAAGAATATGATACAAGATATCAATGCAGCAGGAGACAGAGGAACAAATGAAATAAGCATTCTAGTCACAGGACTTGTTAATTCAGACAAGTTTCATGAGTTTCTATTTCTTCTTCTTATTTTTTTATTTTATTTTTGTCTTTTTAGGGCCCCACCCACAGCCTATGGAGGTTCCCAGGCTAGGGGTCCAATTGTAGCTGTAGCCACCAGCCTATGCCACAACCACATCAACACCAGATCTGAGCTATGTCTGTGACCTACACCACAGCCCACAGCAACACCGGATCCTTAACCCACTGAGTGAGGTCAGGGATCGAACCTGCATCCTCATGGATGCTAGTCGGGTTCGTTAACCACACTGAGCCACAATGAGAAATCCTAGAGTTTCTATTTCTTTTTATGTGAAATAGTCTAAATAGTTATACTCCATTCCTCCATAGTTCCACAATGAAATACTCTCAAAAACTCAAAAAATGATGCAAAATTTTATTCCCACTAGAAACTAGAAGCAATAAATGACTCCATCAGTAATTTTAACTAAACAAATCTTTTTTTGAGGAAAAATGCTATGTTGAGGGCCAAAGGCTATGAGACGTCTGCACTGGTATGGCCATATGAGTTGGTAAAGTTTTGAAATACTTCTCAACTGATTGATTAATTGTCACATGCTCTAGTCCCTTGACTGCCCCACCCTTCCCCTGGCAACTTCTAGATCTCCCCATGAATCAGAAAGTAAAGAATTAACATTAGCAAGGTTGTACCTCAGTGCTAAGGACAGTACCAGCCTTCTAGCACTTGACCTCTGTCCCTGCCTTGTTGGAGACATTCCTGACCAATAAAGGGAAGACGGCAGCTCTGTGTTTGCAGCTTGCTTTCTGATATAACCAGAGTCATGCTGCCAATACCCGCCTCTCTTCATGTGATTAACACCCATGTGAAAATAATATCGGTCTTTCTACCTACTGCAAGATAATAATTCCCAGAAATATGAAAAATGTGGCTGGGATGGTATGTTTATCAAAATATGATGCTTGATCTCCAGGGACATTAATGGCCTATAGAGGAGGTCTAAGCTTGAGGGATCTGGGGGCAGTGGGAAGGTTGTTGGTTATTTACTGTCTTTGGCAAAGGAAGAACTAAAGAGTGCTTCGATTACCCAGGAATTTATTCCCCAACTCACAGCAATATAATGTAGTTGGACCAGGAAATGATCCCTCACAAGCCAGCTGAACCATTCTTCAGAAAGAACATCTGAACACCAGGAATTTCAGACTGTTAACATCAACGACACTTGCCTCTAGTTTAAAGTCTAATATAGCTCCAACAGCCGTCAAATGGACAGAGAGGTTAACCCAAGAGAAATGACCAAAAGTGTTTGCCGGCTATTATCATATTAGGACATAGTCTGCTCAATCAAGGAAAAAAACAAACAAACAAACAAACAAACAAAAGAAAAATAGGCATTGTATGTATGAAAATAGTCTGCACTTTAAAAAATGAAGTGGACTTGGAATTCCCATTGGGAGGCAACAGAAATGAATCCGACTAGGAACCATGAAGTTGTGGGTTCAATCCCTGGCCTCGCTCAGTGGGTTAAGGATCTGGCATTGCTATGAACTGTGGTGTAGGTCACAAATGCAGCTTGGATCTGATGTTGCCATGGCTGTGGTGTAGGCTGGCAGCTGTAGCTCCAATTGGACCCCTAGCCTGAGAACCTCCATGTGCCATGGGTACAGCCCTAAAAACCAAAAAAAAAAAAAAAAAGAAAACAAAATAAAACAAAAAATGAAGTGGACGTAAGTACTAAAAATGCAAAAGAAAAACATAACTTTTGGAAAAAATCTATTTTAGGAAGAGGTGAAAAAGACTGATAGATTTTTTTTTTCAGAAAACTGATTTTCATTCCCAATGAAAATGAATAAAATATAAACTCTATGAAAAAATATAATGTTAACACTTAGATAAAAAGGGAACTGAAGGGGTCACGGAGCTGGGTTTTGTTTTTAAAGAAAGACTGTAATGATTAAAAAATGCAATAAAACCAAATCACTTAATATGTCTTTATGAAGAACAGGGCAATCTCAGGATACAAAGATGCACAAGTATTAGAAGCAACATTATTGAAAATTAAAGGTATCTAGTAGGCAGCAAACTTAAGAAACACTTCAAGAACACAGAGGTATTGGTATGCAAACCAGCTCCTGCACACAAAGGGCAAGAGGAGACTGAAGAAATACTGGTCACTTCAGATTGCTAAACAGTAGGTTTAGAAAGCAAAGGAACTCACATAGGAGGCTTCTTTGGGTCAGCTTCAAGGCAAGTACCTTCAAAATCTCCATACCCACCCACAAAATCTCAAAAGTGTACATAAAGGCCTTAATTGGGTTCAGTCAAGTATATGGTCCAGCTGGTCTCAATCCCACATTGCTGCACCCTTTAAACAGCTCCTAGTGTGAGACCAGAGGGCAGAACATACATGCCAAGGAAAGGGGAGGAGGTGAGAAGCCTTTGATTGCCCAGATCCAGCTCAACGGTCAACAGTCAGTCATGTCTTTTCAATGACTTCTTCCAACAGAAGGATAAGAAAAAAAATTATATGATTAAAGATTATTAAAATAGAAGACAGACAGTAAAGACCTAAGAAATATATAATTGATTTCCTGAAGAAAAACAAAACCAACAAATGTGACATAATTAATAAATGATATAAAAGAATAGTCTCCTAATAGAATAAAATGCTCTTATATTTTCCCAATAGATTAAAATGTCCCTAATGTTTTCCTAATTATGTAAGGGAATCTCCAAAACATATCAAGACTTGAAGGCTTAGACTAAAAGGTCTTACCCTTTTCTCATCATATTCTGGTGAAGATGCGAATTTCAAGAAGAAAAAAAGAGTGCACCTTATATCTCTGAGGCTGGGGACAGGACACGCAGGAGAAAACCTTTCTCAGAAGAAAACTGCTTAAGCTGTACCTGGGCTTCTCTGCAGCATTAAAAGCCAGTTTTAAAAAGGTAAAAAGCAAGACAACTTAAAGATGTTTTAAAAAGTGTTGCTTTCAAATCCTATACTCAGCCAAGTAATTTTTCAAGTAATAAGACTGGAGAAAATTATTTTTAGTAACACAGAGCTCGCAAAGGATATCTCCCTGAGCACTTCCCCAAAATGTCAACTGTTCAAAAGATCAATCAAAAAGAGAACTGAGCAACTCCTGATGGACACCTAGGTTGATTCCATATCTTGGCTATTGTAAATAATGATGCCATGAACACTGGTGTGCATATATCTTTTTTAATTAGTGGTCTTTAGTTTCTTCAAATATATGCCCAGGAGTGAAATTCCTGGATCATATTTTAGTTCTATTTTTAATTTTTTGAGGAATCTTAAAATGTCTATACTGTCTATTTTCCATAATGTATACATGATTTTATATTCCAACAGTGTTCCCTTTTCTTCATATCCTCACCAATGTTTATTATTTGTTGTCTTTTGATGATAGCCATTTTGACAGGTGTGAGGTGATGTCTCATTGTGTATATATATATACATACGCTTTGGAATATTTGCCATAAAAAGAATGATATTTCGTCATTTGCAACAACAGTAATGGACAATTAATAATGGACAATGCAACAACAATAATGGACCTGGACGGCATTATGTTTGGTGAAATAAGTCGAACAGAGAAAGACCAATACTATCTTTTTTCACCTACATGTGGAATCTAAAAAATGAAACAAATTAATGAACATAAAACAGAAACAGACTCATAAATACAGAGAACTAGCTAGTGGTTACCATTGGGAAGAGGGGTTAGGGGAGGGGGCAAGATAGGCATAGGGGATTAAGAGGTACAAACTACCATATAGGATATAATGTACAATATAGGTGATATTGACAATATGATATAATAAATGTAAAAGGGAATATAATATATACAAATATCAAATCACTACATTGTACACCTGAAATTAATATAACATCATATATCAATTATACTTCAATTTTAAAATAAAAAAAAAGAGATTGCCAAGAAGCAAGGCTATGATGCACAGAAGGAACTAAATTCATTTAAATGCAATAATAATTGTAAAGCAGACCAACAAAAAAGAAAAATGATTTAGGAATAATAGCTACTTAATGGCATATACAATAATCTAATATATCATTTAAAAATTCCATATCATCTGAAAAAAATTATGATGGGGAAGAAGTGAATAAAAGTGGGCATTTCATGAGCCAGAAGGATAGAAACTCTTCTGGTTCATTCATGACATTGATAGTCAGCAAAATATATGTTCAAAATATGCCATTTGAAATTTTAAAGATACCCTCTAAAATGCTGTTTTCAGGAGTATTTTTCATCCAAATCATTAAGAAAAAAATTTTTTTTTTTGCTTTTTAGAACCGTAGTTGTGGCATATGGGGGTTCCCAGGCTAGGGGTGGAGTCGGAGCTACAGATGCCAGCCTATGCCACAGCCACAGCAAAGTGGGATCCAAGCCACATCTGCGACCCACACCACAGCTCACAGCAACACCAGATCCCTGACTTACTAAGCCAGGGCAGGGATTCAAATCGCCTCCTCAGGGATACAGTTGGATTCGTTTCCACTGCACCACAATGGAAACCAAGCAAAAAATTTTTACATGAAATTTTATATTTCACAGAAAAAGAGCAAACAAAAAAAATTTGGGGAGGCAAAACATACAAAACAATAGAATATAAAATACAGAAATCTCCAAACAAAATGACAAAATAAAGTCAAACAAAACATTTGTAATAACAAACACCTCTGCTAAAAGATAACTGCTAGACTTTATCTATAAAACAAAAACTAGCAATAATAGGTTTATCTAAAACAAAATAACAAATAAATATTAAATATTTGGACAAAATGCAGCAGTTAAATTGAAGAAAAAGAAAAAGCCAAATTATATTAATAACAGAAAAATAGCTTTCAACAAAAATTAAAATATGCATAATCTTATTTTTATGAATATACAATTTACAATAATAATACTGGAGTCATAAACAAACCTTAGAATATAAAATACATGAAGCAAATACTTTTAAAAGTATGAGACATAAATGGAAACACAACAGGAGGTAGAGATTTTAATACAACATTCACAGGCTCTGATAAATAAATAAGATTAAAAATTATATGAAAAATTTGAAAACTTGGTATTTATTTAACATATTTATATTTAACTCTATATGCAAAATAGAAATAGCTAAACTTTTTTTCTTATATGTCCGTGGAACTTTTGCAAAAACAGTTCTCCTATAAGGCCATTTTAAAAAAGTATAAATAAATTTAAAATAAAACTCAAAAAAATTCCACAATAAAGATTCTTTGAAACTAATACCAAAAAACCTTGCATAGTAACTCTAAAGTAATATTGAAATGTTAAAAAATTTAAAGTGTTTGAAAAATATATTAACCTTATAAATAGCTGATGTAAAAAAAACAGCAATTACAGAAAAATTTAAAATTAATACCAATCCTACATAATAAAAAGTTACTCGACTATTCTCAATCTTAAATGCTTCATTATTAAAATCGAGTGTGTATATATATACATGAAAGAAAGGAGAAAAATGTTTGTTTGTTTGTTTGTTTTTGTCTTTTTAGGGCTGCACCCGCGGCACATGGAGGTTTCCAGGCTAGGGGTCTAATTGGAGCTGTTGCCACCGGCCTACACCACAGCCACAGCCACGCCAGATCCAAGCCATGTCTGTGACCTACACCACAGCTCATGGCAACACCGGATCCTTGACCCACTGAGTGAGGCCAGGGATCGAACCCGCAACCTCTGGCTCCTAGTCGGATTCATTTCCATTGTGCCTCGAGAGGAACTCCAGAGAAAAATGTTAACTAAACCTTTAATTCCATAAGGTGGAAAGAAAGCACAACAAAGAAATATTTTATTTATTTTAGACAGATTGTTACACCTCTTACAAGATTTATTTTTGTAATTGAATAAAAGTTTGTTTTACAGGAAGAAATCTCTTAAGATATCGAATAATTGAAAAGAAAACTAGTTATCAAAAAAGTTACCTTAATACATATTGAAGAAATTTTCTAAAATTCTATGCATATCCCAGCATAGTAACAAAAACTCTTCCCTCCCGCCAAAAAGTCCCCAGAGCCAAGAAATTTTCGAGATCACAGCAAGAATTTTAGAGGTCTCTGATATAAATTTGCAATTTTGTGTTACTATGTATACAGCTGTGTTTTGAACTGAGACCCAACTGACAGCTACATAACCATTCTATAGTCTGTCAGCTGAGGTTACTTGATCCAGACCAGATCTCTCATCCATAGCCATATAAAAACCTATCCTTATGAAAGCTTATTGTGGTAACGCTGTGATTTGCTACCTATATTCTCCTTTAAGGAAAAATCTGTTGCTCAGACATGCTAGGAAAGCTAGCAGCACACAGCCTGCCGCCTGTTTGGGTTTAATTCAAATGCAGAGAACTGCCTCACTCAAGGTCAGACACTTTTTCTGGGCTGGCCCACATTCAATGCAGGCGTATAAAGTACTGGCCATCCTGACCCAACTTGGGACAGATCTGAACAGTCACTCTTCCTCTGGAGCTCATTTGGGAGGAGCTAAGGCAACCATTGGCACTGTGTTGCAGCTCAAAGTCTTCTTCTGCCCAGTCCTGCTTTTCTCCCTTCCAGTTTACAGGTGTCTATCCCAGAGGTGCTCCTTAATAAATATCCTGCAAGCTCAACTCGTCTCTGAGTCAGCTTCCTAGGAAATCCAACCTGCAACAATATGACTTATGACAATGTCATTTTATTTATGCCTGGCCCCAGCACTTGGGCCTGGGCATTACCTCTCGGCCAGGGACTGAGAAATGTGTGGAGAATACAGCCTTCAGTTGCCACTTCAGTTTCTATTTCTGAGGCTTTGCTCTGAGCCTCAGTTTCTCATCTATAAAATTTAGAAATCTAAGGGCTTTCCAGGCTCTTTTTCAATTTAAAAATGCCATATGATGAGATTTTTAAACATATATTAGATTTAGAACTTTAATATCCAAATACCCATTTAGACAATTTTATAAGCAACCTAATACTATAATCACTTTGTAAAAAATTGTCAGATAGTTTGAGGTTGAACCTAGAATAGTTCTCAGGGAGCCAAAACTATTCTAGCCAAAACCTAGAATAGTTTTCAGGGAGCCAAAATATTATCTTCATTCATCTACCAACTTATTTCTCCAATAGCCATTTATTGAGTAACTACTATGTTCCAGCTATTGTTAAATGTTCCTGTCCTTGAGGCCTCGCAATTTAGTGAAAAAAAAATGGATAGCTAAAATAATATAACAATAATCCACTATGAAAAGTTTGGTAATAAAATACAGTGAGTTCTATTGGTAAAAAATGAAATAAAATAAAATAAAATAAAAATAAATTTATAAATTAAATAAATGTAAGTTTATTTTAAATTTAAATTTATTTTAAATTTACATATATACATTTAAAAAATATAAATATACATTTAAAAGCTTGGGAATAAAATCCAGTGAGTTCTGCTGGTAATAAAACTAAACTTAAATAAAAATAAAATTAAAATTAAAACTAAAATTAAAAGTTCTGCTGGTACTATAATACCTACCATGAGTTCTATTGGTAGTAAAATTCCATGAGTTCTTTTGGACCATAGAGAGATGCACTGGACTCAACCTGAGGAGCACAGGAATGGCTCCCCAGAGAGCCTGATAGTCCCTGGATTGGGAATTGAAAGCTGTCCAGAAAGAGGAAGATGTATTCTCAAGGATCAACATGGTATGTGGAAAATACAATCAGTTGCTAAGTGTCTCAAGGGCTGGTCTAGGCAAAGACGGAAAGAGTTAGGAAACTGGTTTGAGGATCCTGTAAACCAGGGATAACTATGTTTCCTACAGCTACCCCCGACCCACGCCCCGGCCATGTGCTCAAGAGTATGCTTCTCTAGGTGTAGGGTGTGATCTAGAAATCAGCAACCCAAGTTGATTGGGTTGATTTGAAGAAGCAGTCTGCAAATTACAAACACACTGAGAGTGACACTATATTACAGTATGCCTGGAACAGCCTCATTTTTCACCTATTATCTCAGCCTGATTTAGTAATAATTTCCCCGTTCACATTAAGAAGTGTGCATGTCTGGAGGATAAATTATCATAGTCATTCTCGTCACACACGGGTCTCATAAAATGTCCCAGAGACCACAGAGAAGACTAAGGAGTAAAGAGTGGTCTAAGGAGGGGAGGCTCTGGCCCTTCCCCTAAATTAGTTGGATCAGAGTTATATATTGGGCCTTTTCTGGAGATTTCTCCTGAATGACAAGTTGGAATACTGAAAAAAAGAAAAACAAAAGTGGAAAATGACTGAACAGTTTTAGCATGCACTGACCTAGTCAGATGGGTAGATGACCTTGAAAGGGCTGTATGGATCATCTTGGTAGCTATGCAGACCATGAAGTAGAAGTGGGCAGTTCAGATGGAAAACTGTTCAGCTGTCCAACAGAGGAGTGATAAGGAAACAACGGTAAATATTTGAGAAATTTAAAAATTGGCAGGACTTGAGGTAATTAATTTTATAGGAGTAGGGTGAGGAGTAGTGCAGTGGGTTAAGGATCTGGAGTTGTCACTGCAGGAGCCTGGGTTGTTGCTGTGGCATGTGTTCTGTCCCTGGCCTGGGAACCTCCCACGTGCCACAGGTGTGGAATGAAAGATATGGGTAAGTTATGGAGGACTCCATGTGAACATATAACACTAAAGAAGAGACCCCTGGGTACACCAGGTCGGTGTTCCATTATTTAACGTCTTAGGAAAACCTTCTGCAAAGGTCTAAAAGGATTTAGTGAGAAAGGCCAAATCACTTGCCTACATATACAATAATAATGGCACTTTTTTCCCACTTACAAAAATGTTCTCCTCCATTAAAATTTACCAAGCATTTTTAGATTGTCGGACTAGATCCCTCAAATAAGATTATAATGCTAAAATAGAGAATCATAATGAAGTCAAAATTTATTATTGTTGTACGTAAATGTTTAATTATAACTCTATTTCAGGATTTGGAGAACAAATATTATAAAATTTTGAGTATCTTTTTTAAAGAAGAATACCAAATTGGGTATAACAATAAATTATGGTTAGGAAAAAATATAAATTAAAGTTTTAAAAATATCACAAATAGGAGTTCCCATTGTGGTGCAGCAGAAACAAATCCAACTAGGAACCATGAGATTCAATCCCTGGCCTTGCTCAGTGGGTTAAGGATCCGGCGTTACCGTGAGCTGTGGTGTAGGTCACAGACACGACTCAGATCTGGTGTTGATGCAGCAGTGGTGTAGGCTGGCAGCTGTAGCTCCAATTAGACCCTTAGCCTGGGGACCTCCATATGCTGCCAGTGTGGCCCTAATACACACACAGACACACACACACAAAATCACAAAATCCAGAAAACATGATATTTATTAATTACTTGCTCAACATCTTCCTGTATACTTTTCCCATATAACTGGCATATCCTCTTTGATCACCCCTTCATAAGACAAGATTTTGTATCATTTTCTATAGAAGGATTTCTCAGATTTTGCAGTCTTAGCACTATTGACATTTCGAGCCAAGTAATTCTTTGTTGGGAGCAGGTGGAGGAAGGAGGGGACACAAGTTGTCCTATGCATTGTAGGAATTTTTGCAGTATCTCTGGCCTCTACCCACTAGATGCCAGTAGCATCCCCCAGTTGTGACCATCAGAAATGTTTTCCAGACATTGTCAAATATTCCCTGGGGGGAAAAATCACACCCAGTTAAGAAACACTCTTTTATAAAAATTGAAGGATGGTGTCATAGTCAGCTCAGATTCCCCTAACAAAATACTATAAACCAAGTGGCTTAAACAACAGAATTTATTTTCTAACAATTCTAGAAGATGGAACATCCCAAGATCAAAGTACTGGCAGGTTTAGTTTCTGATAAGAGTCCTCTGCCTGGCTGGCAAATAGCCACATTCTCACTGAGTCCTCACACAGCAGAGGGTGAGAGAGAGACAGAGAGACAGAGCAATCTCTTCTTACAAGGACACTAATTCTGTAGTGTCACTATTATGATTTCACTGCATCTTAATTACCTTCCTATAGACACTTTCTCCAAATACAGTCACATTGAAGTTTAAGGCTTCAGCATAGGAAATCTGGGGGGGAACACAATTCAATCCATAGCATATAATTAAGTCTTTTAGTGTGCTTTGTTAAAAATTATTTTGGAAAAGTTTCTATAAACTTTACAACTCTTTACTGGTAATATGTACCTTTTCATAATTGCTATAAAATTTGAGAAAATATCAAGTTTCTTTCATAAATGGTCTATAGAATTTTAGGACATTTCAAGCTATCTAGAACAGTGGTTACTTGTAAATGCTCTTTGAGTTAATGACACTTGTTTACCAATTTGTCACAGCTGTCCTCATTACAGTGGTCTAGTAAGGTTTTATGTTAATTTTGCCAGTGTTAGATTTTCATATCACATTAGCAAGAAATTGATAAGAAATATGCATAGGTTTAGTTGGACAAAGCTATTTCAGGCAGAGGAAAAAGCATGAGCAAATTTTGTCCCACCAATGACAGAGTTGGGACAGAGTGTGGTATATAGGAAAGGCAGCAGCAGAAGAAAACATCAGAGAAAATGTTGTGGAGTCAAGAAGGGAGGGGGAAAATATTGTCAACTGACTGGCCAATGACTGAGATAGATGACGATGACTTGATGTTTGAGTTAAGGAATCAAAAGTTGGCTGATGGACCACTAAACATATAAAAGGCAGTGTAGTGTGACAATCATGAGCATCAGAGTCAGCCAAACTTCAGTCTAAACAAAGATCTGACACACTCTAACCTGTGAAACCTGTCCTCCATCAGTTCTTATCCTCTGACAGGAAGACCCAAAAATGGAATTAGGTATACAAGAGATTGATGGAGGGGAATGACCTTGGAAGATAAAGAGGTTGAACAGAGGATAGAGAGAATCTAACATAATGGAGATTTGACACCTGTGAAAGGAAAGAGAGCAAGAAGGAGAACTGGGTGGTAGGACCTAAAGACTGCAGTGCAGCTCTGAAAAAGTCAGGGTTCCAGGTCAAAGATTACCCATCCTGTGCCAGGCATGAATGGTCCAGCTCTAGAACTCTGGCCATAATCAGTCGTTGGCTGAGAGAAGCCTCGGAAAGCATGGTCTTGGTGTGATGCCTTGATGGACCCATATGGGTGATGGCTGGAGGATGGATGGTTGCCGATGTGTTCCCTTGAAGGGACGTCTGAACAGTTCACCTTCAGGCCTGCCCCACTAGCCATGGCTTACTTCTAGTAGAAGATGCTAAGCACATAATTCCACTCCAACACACCCAAACTAAATATATTTCACTCAGAGTCTCCTTGACCAAATCCAAAAAACTGTCGCTGCCCTGCCACCATGTCGTGGAAGTATGACAGTGTGTAAAGCTGCAGTGGTCTTCCCCGACTGAAGTTAAACTATCTTACTTTTGAAAATTTACAAAGTCATTTGTCTGTGTGAACACTTTGCTGGAGTCCCTGCCAGGGCATCAGAAGGGGTTCATACAAAGACCTTGAAACTTAAGATTCTTTAGCCTCACATAAATCTACTTCTAGATATAGGGATGACTTTTTATCAGACATACATTAGCATTGAGCCTTATCCCACTCCCAAATCGCCAAAACTCTCAGCTAACTAAAATTAGCATAGAATGGGTATGTCTGGAAGAACAGAAGGGTTGTCCCCCTCTTGGAATACAAAATCACCAAGTCGATGGAGTCAGAGAACTCTCATTTTTAAATTCAGGCCAGACTCAATATCTAAGGGGGGTCAGTATTCTAAGGGGGGGTGCTGAAAGAGGGGGCAGTTCTCATTACAAAGTGTAGGAGAGGTCCAGGCAAGAGAAGATCTATAAGACAAAGTCAAACAAAAAAAAGATCAAAAGTGGGATCCAAACCAGGTTAAGGAGCTTGCAGCATCTAAAAGTGGGGACCTGGAGCCCTAGTCACCTGTTAGGGCTGGCCTCTAAATTTAGGGGACTGGGCAGAGGGTTGAAGGAAATAGCAGGAACCCAAACCAACGGACTTCCTCCATGTGTAGCGAAAAGGGGAAAGCTAGATTGTGAAGCCATTATCCCCAGACATCACTGGTGAGGATGGAGCTACTGAAATCTTACCACGGCTTCCCTATCACCTCCGGAACTAAGCAAAGAAAGATAGGCCTTTATTACCCACACAAAGGCTAAGCAGGGTGAGGAAGAAAAGTAATGAATGGGGAATTACACCCATGCTGGGCAAGATTCTTCAGAAGGTATCTAAATGTCCTTCTCACTATCACCAAGCTGTCAAGAGACAGTGCTAATAAAAGGGAAGTGTGGCCCAGATGATACCCTGAGAGGCATGGAGAGTTACCAGAGGAGGATAAAAACAGCAATTGTGGGCACGCTTGCAAGTGCATTTTTCTGGAACAAAATGAGATACAAGCAAGTAAGAAAATAATCCTGGAGGAGAAATCAAGGGAAAAGGCAAAATAACAAGAGAGTGAGGGCAAAGAGTTCCTCAGGAGAGTCACAGACAAGTGGCCCTTTGCAATTACAGCATTGGTATAAAATCCAGTGTAAGCAGCAAAGCCGGCACATCTTTAAGTTTAAAAAAAAAATTCTCTTTCTTAAGCAGATCTAATTTGTGTCCCAGGTTTCTGGTTATTGGTCTCAGGTTTCCCCTAAAAAATAATTTAGAACCTCTGAGTGGGCAGAAGGAATTAGGGCTTCTCTCTAGCTATAAATTATTTATCACCCTCCTCCACTCTCTTTACCTTCATTGGGATGCCTGCGAATTGACAAAGAAACCTATTTACTGTTAATTGATCACTGCTCCAAGTTCATTGAGATTGCAGTAGAAACAGGCATCTCAAGCAGTTCAGCTGAGATTAGCTGTATCTCATCACAGGAGAGGCAAGATGTGGCTACTGCAGGTTCTCCTCACTGACAGTGGACTTCCAATTTTAAGTGCATATGCTTCGAAATTCGATACGACAGTCTGAGTTTGTCTAAAAGACAACCTAAAGTGCAGAGCTTCATCCTTGCAGCACAAATGATGGTCAATGGGAATTAAGTCAGGGAAAACAAAAGAATTCTTACTTCTTCCACTACCTGTTAAAACTTACTAAAAACAGGTAAAAACTCTTGATACCATTCCTGGTGATAGCAATAGGAAAAGTTTTTCATTTTTACTCAGGTCTAGTTTCCCAAATATAATAAGCATTAAATTTTAAAGCAAATAAAATAAATGCAGCAGAATCTAGCATTTTACGGGCATAAAGAAAAACTCTACACAAGGAAATGAGCTCTAACAAGATGCATCACATTTCACAGTATTTTTTGCCAGAAGTGACTTGATCATAATATTATCCATTCAATAGTTTGGTTTTACTTTTTGAGATTGCTGTTCCCCAAAGTTGAGAATATTTCTTGTCAAAGTCAGGGTCAATGACAATAAAGCCAGAGGTCAGTGATACAGGAGCAATAAAAGAAAAAGTATTTAAAAATTATTATACTTGGAGTTTCTGCTTTGGCTCAGTGGGTTAAGAACCCAACTAGTTAGTATCCATGAGGATGCAGGTTTGATTTCTGGCCTCACTCAGTGGGTTAAGGATCTGGTGTTGCCGTGAGCTGCTGCGTGGGTTGCAGATGAGGCTCGGATCTGACATTGCTGTGGCTGTGGCGTAGACCAGTAGCTGCAGCTCCGATTCATCCCCTAGCCCAGAAACTTCCATATGCCACAAGTGCTGCCCTAAAAAGACCAAAAAAATTTATTATACTTAAGAACTTTGACCCGATAGAAAAGAATGACAAATCATATCACAAATATTAACCTCAATTTACTCATTCAACCAATACAGATTAAGTGACTTGTTCATGTCAAAGACTATTCTAAGTAAATCTGAGAAGAAATCTCTGTCCTCAGGGACCTTGCATGTGAACCAGGATGGAGGGTATTGTGAGAAGAACTATGAACAAATATATCCAATGTTATGAGTGATGAATGATGTGGAGAAAACCAAAGAATAGAGAGAATGTTGCCATTTTATAATGAGTGGTCAAGAAAAGCTTTGTGACAAGGTGGTATTTTATCAGAAATGTCCAAAAAAAAGTGGGAAGTAATAAAATAGGCAACGTGCCTATCTGGGAGAATAGAGTTCCCTGCAGAAAGATTTGCAAGTGTTCATAGGTTTGGGGAACTAAAATGTGACCAGGGTGGCTGGAGCCAAGAAGATATGGGAGAAAAGTTGGCCATCATGTCAGAGCTCAGATTAAGCAGAACAAGGGAAGCAGTTGTACAGACTTTGAATCCTACATTGTCAATGGACCAAAGGGGCACCTCTTCAGCCAGTGGGGAGCAGGAGTCTGAGGAGAAGTGGAGGCAAGTGGAGGCACTTGGATTGTTGAGGTGGTTCAGGCAGGAGTTGTGGGAGGCAGCAATGGAGGGCGTGACAATTTAAAGACAGGATCAAAGGACATACATCTGGGGGTTGATTTCCATAGGGAAAGAGGAATCAAGGACCACTGAGGTTTATGTCCACAGGTGCCACACTTTAAAAGGAAAATTTTAGGGCATGGTGAGCAGGTTTTTCTCTTTTGCAGCCACACTTGCGGCATATGGAAGTTCCTGGGCTAGGAGTCCAATCAGAGCTGCAGCTGCAGGTGTATGCCACAGCCATAGCAAGACGGAATCAGAGCCACATCTGAGACCTGTGTTGCAGCTTGCAGCAACACCATATACTTAACCCACTAAGTGAGGCTAGGGATTGAACCGACATCCTCAAGGACACTATATCAGCTTCTCAACCCACTGAATCAAAACGGGAACTCCGGGCAGGTTTGAGACAGAGAAATTAATAGTTATATTCTGATTGTATAGAAATAGAAATGACAGATAGCTGAGGAGAGGGGGTTGTGTGTCTTTCCTTGGTCATATATTGAGAAACATCATTATTGCTGTTGATAAGGATCAAATCACAGATTTATTTAAAAAAAATTCTCATGAGGACACACTTGAAATACCAAAAGACTTGAACTGAAAGAACTAAAATGCCATCAGCTAAGTGATTTCAGGATGTCAGACAACCCTTCAGAGACTGGGAGGTCTCTCATCCCTAAAACAAAGAAATGTGACTAAATTCCATGAATGAATGACTCAGTTCTTCCAAATTCAAAGAGAATATAAATCCTCCCAAACAAATACAAATAGAGCCCTCATTTCTACCCTGGGGAAAAAAAGTTATTCTTTAGATGAGGGACCCAGGACTTGTTTTAAGGCTTAGGACCTAAAGATGAGAAAGGTCTCAAAACGAAAAGGCAAAAATGTACACATCAGACCCAGCATGTTCCAATCCTAGCTCTTCTGGCAGGAGCTTGGTTATCTTGCTCAGGTCTCTGGAATTCCACCTAAGTATCCTTATTTATAAAAGAAATAAGCTTCACAGAGCTGCTATGAAGATGTAAGAATTAAAGAATCGAACCCCATGTATTATGGTATATAACAGTATGATTTAGATTATACCATGTGATTTAGAATATATCATAATTCCTTTGTGTTCCAGTCTCCCCACTTCCTACTCCACAGCTTCAGAGAAGCTGGACAAGAACCAAGCCCTTTAGTGTCTGGATCTGATTAGTCCTGTAGTGGAAAGAGTGAGAGCTCTCAACAACATGAATTAATTTACACAGTGGGGAGGCCAAGAGAACTACATTTTTAGCATCTACTATATGCAAGGTATTTTGTAAACATTGTTTGAATTAATCTCCATAACAAACATACAAGGTAAATATTTTCATCCTATTTTGTAAATAAGGAATCTGAGGCTCTGAAAGGTTAAGTAATTCAAGTAACTCATACAAGATTATGCAACCAGTAATTGCTTCTCAGACATGCCTGATTCTGCAACCTCTTTTCACTCCATCCGTTGGCCCCCCTTGATGCTGCTTCTGCCATGCCTTGGTGGCCTAGCGTGGTTTTGAACCATGATGATGGGGCTAGGACTCCTTACTAAAAATAGCCCTTGAACATGACCTGTCTAGACTTTTGCCTGTCTGCATCTCTCTCTTTTCTGAATGCCACCTACCACTGTGCTCTGTCTGTACTTCAGTTTTTTTTATGATCAAAGCCCCTCTTTAAATCAATGTTATTCCTGATCAGTCATCTGGGCATGTCTCCACACAGCAGCTTGGTCTACAAGTCTACCAGCTATCTCCTTGGGCCACTGTTATTCAACTTTGAAGAAACTTATACATTGTAAAGTTTTCCCTTTAAGTCACTCTTTACATCTGACTCATCACCCAGTGCTATTGTTTCTACAGCCAAAGCATTTCTCGCATCTTCCCATTTTTCTCTATTCCTATAACCAGCCTCCTCCTCCAGCTCACTGACTGCCACTCACCTGGATTTCTCCAATAGTCCCCAAAGACCTCCTCATTTTCTCTCTTCTCCAACCCCAATCTATTCTCCACATAGCAAAGTAAGATTTTTAAAGTAGAAATGAATTATAGAAACCAATTATATTCATTCCCTCAAATAATATCTGTAGCTTCCCATCACACTTCAAATGGAATCCTCACCCTTGAGGTAGTGTAAGCTACCCTCAAGCCTGCAGGACCTGACTCTCACCCTCACTTCCACTCCTCTTACACCAGTCATAGCACCTCCTTTCACTTTCAGGAGAAGCAAAACTTCCTTTCTGAGATGTCACACTGCTTTCCTTCCTCCTAATGTGCCCTGCTTCTCCCTCCAGTTTCTGCTTAAATGTTACTTCTCTATCTCTACATTCATTTCCATTGCCTTGTAACAACTCACAGTTTGTAACTGCAGATGGTTGGCTGCCAAGGAAAGAAGAAGAGCCTTCCAGGCAGAGGTAAGAGCAAATACCAGCATGTGCAAGGGTTCTGATCCGCAGTGGAAAAGAGCTATGTGTTTAAGAAACTGAAAAAAAAGGTTTTCAGAAGACAGCTCCACTGTCTCTGTGCCAGAGTATAACCTCCATGGACGCAGGGCCGAATCTCTCTTATGCATCAGTTTACCTGACACAGGCTTGCACAGAGGAGTCACCCAATACACATGCAGGACAAGACTGATCACCTTTGAAATCAAGTATAACAATCATTATGAACATGACTTGACTTAATCTTTTCTCATCAGTACAGAAAATCTGTGGTATTTTCCACAAAAACATGTATCTAACTGCCTCACATACACAGGTTTATTTGTAGTCACTGATGCTTATCTGTGCATAATTTTGTTATCCTGGTTCAACCTTAACTATCTTTCAGTGAATCATGACCCATTTTCTTCTCTCTGCTGTGCCCTTCTGCCAACTTTGTTCTCCATAGGCTGTGGGTTGATCTGAAAGGTCATGTGTCTTCATCTTGACTGACACGTAACTCACAAAAATAAGTATCTTGGCATTCCCTGGCCTGACCAGAGAGGTTGACAAAAGCCTTATGAATATTTTATAAATATTTGCTGATGGTGTGATAAAAGAAACAAAGGATCTAGTAAGCCTGACTTTCTGTTTAACAAAATTTATTTCAAAAGTCTACCAGTATATCAGCCTAAAATTGTTACCTTATGATGATATTTATATTACTTTTCAAAAAGCCAAGGTAAAGAGATACTGTAAAGAGGTAAATAGTACAGAGTAAATCCAATGGACATTAAGAAATTATTATCGTATACCTAATTATTGTCTATATTAGTGCTAAGTTATTTCACATATATCATTAGTCTTATAGAGAAGACATTATTATCCAAGTTTTACAAAAGAGAAAACTTAGGCTCACTGAGATTAAGAAAATTTTTCATTGGCATGAAGCTGGTGAGTGGCAGAACCACAACTGGAATTACAAGCTAGAGTATTTTAATGAATGAAAATCTTAGTTTTTCAAATAATTGTGTTCATGGGACCAGAATGTCCCATAAAGATACGTGGTTTTTAAAATCATCATATTCATCATCTGTTGCTGCACTAATGCTGCAGAAAACAGCCCTGATATCTCAATGCCTTATAGCAATAGCATTTGTTCTTTTCATTCCTTGGTCTATATGTCAACTATAGTTTGAGTGATCTTAACTTGTCTCACTTGGATTCTTTTGGGCTTGGCTAGACTCTTATCTGCAGGTCAAATTCAGGTCTATTTCTACATTTCTTCATTGCCCTGAGGCCAGAACTACCTAGGGCAAGTGTTAGAAGCACAAAAGACTAAACCAAGTGGCAAACATTTGAAACTTCTGCTTACTTTCACATTTCATTGGCCAAAGCAAGTCACATGGCCTAGCCCAAAGTCAAGTAGGCCAGGGATTACATTTCACCTAATGGACTATGGGAAGTACTAC
The DNA here is from genome assembly GCF_054392235.1 of Sus scrofa. Taxonomy (NCBI): domain Eukaryota; kingdom Metazoa; phylum Chordata; class Mammalia; order Artiodactyla; family Suidae; genus Sus; species Sus scrofa. The sequence continues at coordinate 32,599,729 of NC_139393.1, forward strand.
AAAGTTACATAGTAAAAGGCATGATTTATAAACCTAGAATATGAAGAGGGTGAAGAATTGGGAACCATACTACAATCTATTACAGATTCAAATAACTAGTCTTTGAGTTCAAGAAGCAATCTTGGATCTAGTTACTTAAAGACTAAATCACCCCTTTTAAAACTACTTTTTATCAAAAATGCTTATTTTGAGTATGTCCACATACAAACTTAAATGTAAGTATATACAACTGTTTTAAGAATATTATTAAACAGAATGTGCCGAAAATAAGAGCTGCCAGTTCCAAAATACCCACATCCAGAGAAAAATTAATTAACAGCAGGAGTTACTTTTAAACCTGTCATATCAATAGCCATGAGCTACTAAAATTTATCATGTTAGTTTACAGATAATTACCCATAGAAAGATATTAAAGATCAATGTAAAAATAAGATTATGTCTAATATGTGGGCTCAAGGAAAGTGATCGAAGAGTTTTTGATTTCTCAGCTTTTCTTCCAAGCAGTCACAGTGATGGTGGGTACCAGGGAAGTAAGGTGGATATAGAATATTTACATAAGAGTGAATGGAATAGCAAGTGCTCAGCAGTCTCTGGAGGCCCTCTTGTGCCTGCCATATCATTCATTTATTTACTTAAAAGTAATATTTTTCCATTAATTACATACTTTGTAGGACAAAAGCCCTCCTAAATTAATCCCAGACTTTCCCCAAAGTGAAGGGAATTAGGTACCCTCCTCTTTAAAAACATGTGTGTTTTGTTTCCTAATTATAATTCCATGACTATAACATAAATGTCCTGCTGCCAGAGCAACAAGGAATGGGGTATATTGCATCCATGGGGCAACTTTGATCAAGAACTCAAACTGCATTTGCTCAGAGTACTTTTTTCTTTTGATTTTTTTATGTATTTATTTTTTAATTGAAGTATAGTTGATTTACAATGTTGTACCAATTTCTGCTGTACAGCAAAGTGACCCAGCCGTACATATATATACATTCCCTTTCTTATATTATCTTCCATCATGGTTTGTCCCAAGAGATTGGGTATTCCCTGCACTCTACCGTAGGACCTCATTGTTTATTGATTCTAAATCGATAAGCAGAGTATTTCTTAATATTGATTCCCTTTACACTTGGGTTGAAGTACTGAAAATCCTTCTGTGATGGAGCCTTTCTGTAACACGAAAGAACAAATCTGACTCCATATTGGATGTTACTTTTACCATTATACTTTTGTATTCTATTGCTTTTGCAGTAGGGATGTTTCCCATAGCTTAAATGTACATAGTGGTGCACCTCCTGAAAACCCTTCCTCCCATGCCTAAGCATTAATCCAAAATACCTTTAAGTTCTTAGAAAACATCCTGACCAGGCCCACCTGTGACCAGCTGCAGGAAGGAAGCAGTGAGCACTTCCCCTACATAGCCTGGCTGGATCCAGGAAATATTTGCAACAACTTATCACTTTTTTACTTTATCTCGTCACCTCCCCATCTTTGCTCTATAACAGAAACTAGCACCCAAACCCGGGTAAGACGGTTCTTTAGGACACTAGTCCACTATCTTCTTGGTCTGCTGACTTTCTGAATAAAGCCACTACTCCTTGCCCCAATACCTCATCTCTTGATGAGGCCTGTTGTGCAGCGAGCAGTGTAAGCTGGGATTCGGTAATAATTCCTTTACTAGTCTTGTCTCTTATTCCTCCAAATCTTGATGATCTGTACAGAGTTGTTCCCCTGACCCACACTTCTTCAACATCTCTTCACTTTTTAAAGAAATTTCTAAAATTTTATTTCCCTACTAAAAATCAATTTAAATCCACTGTTGATTTTCTAACTTTAAAAAATTGCTTGGTTCACTTTTTTCACTTTGTATAACTGTTATTAGAATGTAGCATTCTTGGAGAATTGTGATACTCTCCTTTATTATAATTCTCATATAAAACTATATAAAATGTCAAAACTTGGAATTTCTCTTAACCTACACAGTGACATTCCCCTAGCCTAACACAGTTGCTGAACACAGAAACACATCTTTTGACCACTGAAGATAACTTTGTTCTTTTCCTTTGTTCAATTGTTTCCCACAGGCAAAAAATCCTGAAGTTTCTTTCAAGATGGGCTAATGTAGTCTCAGGTGGCAGCACAGAGGTTGACCAAGCCAAAGGAGCCTTTTCTATATATCTCCAGATCATGAAGCATCTATGTCTCCAGGTGCCTATACTACTGCCTGTCTGTCCATCATTTGAGGTTTTTGCATTAACATGCAATAGAGATATAAGAGGAATTTTTAACTGCCAAATGCACTAGAACTAGATTGTATCTCAGTCCAATTAATTCCCCCTCAAGCCCAGCTTTAAACAATAATATTTGATCTGGGTAATCCTCGTGACACTCTGCAATACTGTCAGCATCTCTGCCAGAGATGTTTCCACTACTATGAGAGCACCAAAATAATGCAAGGGAAGCCACCATGTTAAGCTATGCAAAACTCAGGCATGACCACACACCCCACCCACTATATGTAAGTGCATGCTCTGTATTTACAAAGACTCTCCTACAACATGGCAAAGCAATAGAGATAAGACACTCCCTGCATTTTTAAATGATCTATCCTACTGACTACACTGTTTGCTACCATATTTATTCATTCATCACAGAAAACTAATGTGAGTATAAATGTAGCCAGTCATGAAAAATAAATGCCCAACAGCCAATGTAGTTTATGTATTAAGATGTGGGTTATATCAAGGCAGGTTATTTCTGTAGGGACTTCATCTCCACAAATCCTCATGCGTACATGGTGTTACACAACAGATTGCTTTGTCAAGGCTTCTGCCTCCGAATTCCAGGTGTGTTCAATTTTGCATCTGTTATTTCACAAATGCATCAGACTTGAACAGCAAACCATATGGCTTCCCTTACTGGACCTACTTTTTATCACAAATATGCACACATTACCAGTGCAGAGACTGTGCAATCTGAAAATGCCAAGAGTGAATGGTGTTGGGTTGGGTGTGCAGACATAACTCAACATGAGTTTACAGCAGCCCTGAATGTACTATCTGGTACTTCCCAGCTGACCCTGATCTATGGTATCTGGATAACAAATGTGCACATTTAGAATATTCTGTTCAGTTACAGCTCTGTGCTGGGAATCAAACAAGTTGCAAATAGCCCCAAGTCCACATACAGTAATGACATGCAGTAATGGTGTCATTATCAGGCAATAATTCTATGCCTATCACTGACTCTGACTAGCAATAAAAATGGTAGCCTGTAGAAAAGTGGCTACTCACAAATACTAGCAAGGGCATAGAAAATTATAGTTAGGACCATGACTGTATCCTCAATTAGTTCTGTGTGTAAATATGAGTCTGTGTGTTTATGTGTGTCTGCATGTGTATATGTCTGTGTGAAAGTCTTAATGCATGTGTCTGGTCACTAATTCCTTGGCAAAGAAAAATTAAGTAAAGCAAAAAAGAATGTTCATTTTTTAGAATCATTTTCTGTCATTGCCACATGACGAGTTATCATGAAGTATGTTTTCACTGCATAGCACTTCTTTTTATAACACAGCCATAGGTCTCTAAACATTCCCTCAGGACAAGATGCTTCTGGAGAAGGGAACTCTCTGAAAGCCAAAAACATGGAAATGTTCCTGTATGGTTCTTCAAGTGATAGAGAAGGGTTCATAGAGGAAGATCTACTTGAAATTCCCAAACAAGGAGAAAATAGAATTTTTTTGGACTTTGCATACTAGTGGCACCTAAGAAAGACTTGTTGAGACTGTTGTTACATCCCTTTTTTATCAAGGACTTATCATAAATACTACTTGAGGCAGTCTCAGATCATAAGGGTTTTCTTACTCAAGAAAAACAAAAATCACACTATTCTCTTCGAATTTTAATAAATTCCTTGTTTATTTTACAAATCATAAAATGCTGACAGAGCAAACATGTGAAAGACAGACACACATTAGCATTTTTAACAACATTCAAAATAAGTCTAATTTTATTTCAAAAGGTTACAAACATTTAGGACAAATAGAAACAAAAGATCTGAAAGCTCAAACTAGAACAAATGCTAGCACTGCTGGGAATGTTAGTGTGTTAAGCTAAGCTTCCAAGGCCTTTGACTGATAGTGCAAGCTTAGTGCTAACCAAAGCAGCAAATAACAGAGCACCAAAGTTTGTTTGGACCACTTGGCTTTCTCTGTTTCTCTTTACTTTTTAGTGTATGGTGAGGTTGGCTGTATTTCGATGTTATTTACTTGTTATCAACTTAGGCAATGAATTATACAGTTGAGAGCATCATATGCTTTCTTTCTTCTGGCCAATTGTATTGATTTAGTTCTTTCTCATTGGCAGATAAATTCAGCTTATGTAGCAGCAATTATCTAGAGGGAGCATTAATAAGATCCACAAGATGTAAGAAGCTTGCTTAAGCCTCCATCCTTAAAATCTGTCTTTGAGACAGTTTTTTATTTATGCAAGACAAAAATCTCACTGGCCTCACCTCATTAATCTTGAATGCAATGTCAAAATTTACAACATACTGGTATAACCTTAACAAGAACAGATCCTATTTTTATCAAAGGGATGTATATATATATGTATATATATATATATATATATATTAAATAGACCCTTATGTTTGAGGCTCGAAGCCTTGACAGATCCATGACTCTCACTCAGGTAAAGTTGTAACTAGAACATAGGGGGCACATACACTATTGTTTTGTGACAAGTTGAAGTTGTCCCAATATTAATTGATTCTATTTGATTGCCCCACCGTTTGCCAACTTACTGATTGTCATTAATAATGCAGGAATAGACTGAAGAGAATGGAACAGAATAGACTCTGACCATGTGGTGACGAAAATAATGAGTTAAAGCAGGATCAAAGGGAGGAATTTGCTGCCGTATCCTTAATAATGAATATTACTAAAATTATTAACTTCTAGGTCATTAGAATTTGATAAATGAATATTTACACCATTGTTCCATTCTAAAATGGATAAATTTACCATTTATATTAACCTGAGTAAATTTTCTCTCTGTTTACCTGGCTTGGTAAGAATTCTTTCTAGCAAAGAGCTGGAGAATTATAAACATTCTGCTGCTTCTAACCTATTTAAGTCTTCTGTTTCTAAATTAAAAGAGATATTATCTTACACAGACATCTGACCTCCATGAAACTGATATAATACTGTACATCCTCGGCTTTCTAAAGGATACTTCCTCAAAACTCTAAAATCCTCAAAATTAATTGAGATAGAGATACTGGGAAGCTGGCTAGTCTTTCTAAGCTGTTATTCATCCAATTTCCAGGTTAGCAGCCACATCCCTCAAATTCATAGGATTTTCAAGGATATATCATTTAATGTTATTAGGAAGTAGCTCTGTTTTTCCTTATTCCAATTATGGACATTTGGATCTCTCAAAGAATGTTGAAATTATAAATGCTAAAATTACTAAAACCAACAATTATAAAACCCCTGAGTTTCATTCTTTGCTTTTGAAAGGAGTAAATAGATTTTTAATATTAAAGCAATAATAAATCTGATGGTATGTTGAATTAAATGCCGAGTAAAGTTTTATAGATTCCCATTGAATAACAAAGTATAAACCTTCATGTTTAACATATGTATGTATGCAAATAACATGATATATTTCTACAATTCTTTGGAAGATTTTAAAATAATCTACAGCACTAGGAACTATATCTAGTCATTTATGATGCACATGATAATGTGAGAAAAAAGATGCATACATGTATATGTGACTGGATATATACATGTATACATTGCTGTACAGTAGAAAATTGACAGAACACTGTAAACCAGCCCTAAGAGAAAAAATAAAAATCATTATTAAAAAATAATCTGCAAAGTAAGAAGTAGCTAAGTTTCAACTATAAGTTACCATGAAATAGAATGTGGTAGTTAATCGGGTCAGACCTATTTTTACGTAGAGATATGAAGTCAAGGGAAACAAAGATAAAATAATCAAATAGATAATTATTAAAAATTATAAAGGAATTAAGAATTTCAGTGTAATACATGCTAGTAAAGTGATAAGAAAATAAAAACCAATTTATCAAAGACAAAAGAAAAAATAGAAGGACACAAAAATTAATGTACTTAAAATTTCAGCCTTCAAATGACTGAATAATTGGGCTGCTGTTTTTAAGAATATAGCTCCTCAAATACAGTGATTCAGTCTTCAACAAGAAATGAGGGTTTATGAACTGATACCCTTAAAAAATGTTTGGTATTTTAAAAAGTTCTGAGGCCCATAGCATTTGAAGACTGTTAGCTGTACCTCAATAGCTCTTCTCTTCTTTCTTAATATTTCCTCCTTCCAAAATTTTTTTGGGTACCTGCCCACTCAGAATACTTCAACCTACTGAACTCCCTGGAAGGTAGGTGTGACCATAGGCCTAAGTTTATATAATGGGATAGTAACAGAAGTCAAATCACAGCTTCCAAATGCTTTTCTTAAAAAAATCAATTTCTTTATTCTCAACAACAACAACAAAAACTTTAGGCAAATTTACCTCTAACCCACCCTCCCAAATGCCTTTTTTTTTTTTTTTTTTTTTTTTTTTAAATGGCTGCACGTGCAGTATATAGAAGTTCCTGGGCTAGGGTGTCAAATTGGAGCTGAAAGTATAGGCCTACACCACAGTCACAGCCAACAAGAGACCCACTCAGCATCATGACCTACACCACAGCTTACAGCAATGCTGGATTCTTAACCCATTGAGCAAGGCCACAGATTGAACCTGCATTTTCATGGCTATTATGTCCGGATCCTTAACCCACTGTACCACAATGGGAACTCCCACATGCTTTTTTAAAGAGTTACCTAATCTCACCTTTTACTCTGTTTTCATTCTTTCTCCTTGATGTTTTCTAGAAAGCTAGTGTGATAAGGGAAGGTGGACTAACCATTCTGGACCATAAGGTGACCTTAAGAATTGAAGACAAATGGTAGAACAACTCAGAAGAAATACACCTCCTGGAGCAATGCCAGCCTTGAACCCCTAGGCTTTGACATGAAAATAAATATATTTCCACTTTGTCTAAGCTACTGCTAACTTTTGTTTTATTCAGTTTTGTTTATTTTACCTTTGGGAGCTGAACCTAAACTTGTCTGTAGTATACTGATCACTATGACCCTTAAAACTATCGATAATTTGTTATTTAGATAGTAGTCTAAAGCAAGTGTGTCACCTTTGTTTAGGAAAAAAGGCCAACCTACAAAATTGGCTTTCCTATCAATATCTCTGCCTTCTTTGTGATGTCCGTCTACCAGCTTGCAATTTAAGGCTCTCTTCCAGTGCCTCATTCTGTTAAGGAACTTACTTGCTCTGCCCACATTGATATATTGGCTGGAGTTGACACAGGGAAGGTCTCTGTTCACTCATGGCCCAGTCTCTTTATCTCTCTGCCCCTGAAAGCAATGGACATTTACTCTCAACCTCTAGGTTCTGAAGAAAGAACAAGGTAAGTCAGGTTCCCCAGTCCCACTTCTATAAGTGGATAGACAAATGCAAGACTGCTGATAGAACAGAAACACCCATTTGGGGCTCAAGGCCAAGCCCAGTTCTACAATTTAGCTGAACTATGTATGAATAAGGAAGTTACTTTAATCCCTATCCTGCCCTGTCGTGACAGTTATCAATTTACACCTTGGGAAGAAGAAGTGTAAGTAATGAAACTACCGCAGCAATAGTATTCTGAGCTTCTCCTCAATATATCAGTGCAAAGTCAAATCAGGAATGTAAGTTATCCTTAATTTTTCAGTTCTATATATTTGTCCATTTAAAAAAATTTTTTTGGCTGAGGCATTCAGTGGCTTGATATGGGATCTCAGGGATTGAATCTGGACCACAGTGGATTGAACCTAGACCACAGTGGTAAAAGCACTGGGTTTTAACCACTAGACCGCCAGGGGACATTTCTATTTGTCCATTTGAAGTAACTATGAATTCCAAAAAAATTCCATAGAAATCATATGTTCTTTTTCCTTCATCCTCTTTAGGTCTGTGGTTTTAAAATATATATATCCAAGAAAACATCACACAACAAAAAGCATTACCATTCTATATATTAGTGACAGGAGCTTGAAAAAAAAAAATCACAAAATAGTGCTACTTCCAATCCACTGAGCAATGTCTTCAACGATGACAATAAGAATGTTATACCCAGGGAAACACGAGTTAACTCCAGAATGTGGCATTTTTGTGTGTATTCGGAATCTTAGATATTCCTAAGAAACATGTTGCCTGGGAATGAACCATACACAGCGGTTAGATGTTATCATGTCCCAGTAGATGGCAGATAAGGAAGTCTGTGCCATTGCAGCAGTACCAGGCCAAAATATATTGGAGCCTGGGGCTATCTTCATTTAAAATTTTGATATTTTTGGAAGTTTGCATTGCGGCTTGGTGAATAAAGAACCTGACATAGTGTCCATGAGGATTCAGGTTTGATCCCTGGCCTCCCTCGGTGGGTTAAGGATCCAGAGTTGTCTCAAGCTGCAGTGTAGGTCACAGATGGGGCTTGGATGTAGTGTTGCTGTGGCTGTGGTTTAGGCCAGCAGCTGCAGCTCTGATTCAATCCCTTGCCCAGGAACTTCCATATGTCACAGGTGCAGCCATTAAAAAAGAAAAAAAAAATTGATATTTTGCTTATTGTGGATTTTTTATACTTTTAGTTTGAATGTTTTATCAAAATATGATTTATCTTGATTGCTCCTTAAATTTGGCACCCAAGACAAAAATGTATGAGGATAAATTAAAGGGTCTTGGGGTCTCACTCTAGCCCTGACCCTATATTTTAGGTCCAGAATTGGCTATTTGTGTGATTTTCTGCAGAATTTATCTGTATTTCTGGACCCTACAACATCTGAAATGTGTCACCAGCTGATGCTTCCTTGATTCACATTATTTGACAATCAGAAAAGCCTGTGCTATGCATGATGCCTGAAGAGTTGGCTTTAAACAGCATGGACGCAGTCTCGCTCTTGTCCTCAAAAATATAAGTTCCTACTTGCATGAGGCAAGTTCATAACAGACTTGGTCCAACCATCCCTGAAGTAGAAGCCACATGGACCTGTCAAAGAGCTGCAAAAAATTGAGTGTGAATACTCAATTGTGGACCCCTTTGGAGGATTTTTCTTCTTTTTAAAAGGAAGACACACAGAACTACTAAAACCTGCAGATATTTAATAAGAACCAGCATCTGTGCCTTGCCTGCTTCCAATTACACAGCATCATCCTAGTGCCAGTCCAGAGCTTCGTACATGCACTGATGCTTAAAGCACAACCATAGCAAAAGCTGGACTGACACTCTTCTTTTCCTCTAGCAATTGCTCAATGTTCTGTTTTATTTTATTTGGCTTTATGATTTGGCTTTCAGTTAGGCTCACTACAAGCCCAGCCCGCAGCAAATGAAAACACAGTTTCCTTCCACAAGACCCAAAAAACCTCATAGTAATCTTCATTCCCTCCGCCTGGTAGGTGACAAAGATGAGACAAACTCCTTCCAAGGAGCCACCCACAGGCACACACTGACAGGCACATTGCTCCTCCCAGGATGATCACCGTCTGGAATGTCGAGATTGTCAGCAAAGAACAACGGGTATCTTCAGGGCTAAAAGCATTACCTAAATGCAAGATTTTGTCAAGTAATGACCTCACGATTTTCAAAGTCTCTCACAATTGCTGTCTGGTGGTGATTATAGGGTAGGGCACAGTGTGTTTTGTGGAAAGGTCCAGATTAGGCCTGGGAGGGAGGTAAGGCATCTGGCAGGACTGACACGCCATGAAAGATTATAAAACCCTGGTTTCTTCAGCCTGACAATGAGCATGGTTAGAAAGGAACTTAATTGCACCATTTAAGATTAGGAAAGGTACAGGGGGAACAAAGTTATCAATTCCAAGCTTAAAATGCCATCGCACAATATGAGAATAAGTACTCATATGAATGGCGCAGCAAGAAAATTTAAAAACCAATAAAATGAAATACTTCTGCACACAGTGGAATTCAGTGCTGCAGGAGATCAGAGAGTCAAATGCTGTAGCTGTATTTTAAAAGGAGGCTGAATAATTTTATGACCACTATAAAAGAGGAGACAGGCTTAAATTGCTGCAGGAGGTTAGAAATGAAGAAAAACTTCGTAACTACAAAAGTAGTAAGACCCGGATGTTGGCTTTGTCAGAGTATTTTGATTTGCCATATTTTCTTAAGCTTCACCAGGATTTGTCACTCCTATTAGCCAAGTCAGAATCTGCTCAACGTCTAAGTCCATGACCTTTTGTTTTGCTCTGTGTTGCCCTACCATCTTTTGTCTTTCCCACTTATAACATTACAAAGGCATTTATCACAGACTCCCTGGTGCTTCTTCCCTGGAAACATGTCCACCAAAGCGACGGGCCAGATGCTGTTTACTTTGCACAGATTCCTGAAACCTTCTTTATGCCTTCAGTCTTTCCTCCACTTCAAATCACATTATAGCCCTGAGGAGGTACTGGGAGCCCAAGCCAAACTATACCTAGAAATTCCATTAGATTTCACGTCAGTTGCTTTAACCTCTTATGTACCACACACCCAATAACCCATCAAACCAGGATGGTGCAATGACATTATATTTCTCCCCAATAGCCAGTTGGATAAATTAGCTCCTAGATTAATTAAGACTTTCATTCTATTGACTTTCTATTGCTTCACACTCTGTATGGGATAATTTTTTTGGATGGTGGCATCCTGAAATAATCCTTTGCATTGGTGTAGCACTTCAGAAGCTATGGTATATTTCTGGACCCATATCATGTGATAATCACAGGTGTTCACTACAAAATTCACTTTTTTTCACTTTCTCTAAATCCCTTACCTCTCCTAACCCCTTATCTAGCTTAAAATCTTTCTATCTTCCTCTTCTTTAAAGAGACTCAACTTTTATATTATGGCTCCATGCACCAATACCACACCTGTCACAGGCTTAGTGATCTTTCCAGTCAGTGTCTTAGGCTTCACTGGACCTCAGTCAACTACTTCTGTGGCTACTCTCTTAATCTTTTCACTATCCAAACACATTTGTTACTTCAATTTCAAACATCCCATGAACTGATTACCACCCACACCCTTCTTCTCAGTTTTCTTCCTCAGTTACCTCAACCTAAGCCATAAGATAAATCTTCAAGGAATGAGGTATACCAGTCAAAGGGACAGATGGAGCCCTGGATAGTGGCAACAAAAGGTGTTGCAGTTCATGACAGGGGAGAAAAATTTGAGTCTCTTTAAGGAAGAGGAGGATAGAAAGAATGATCTGGAAGTGGTCAAAAGGAGAGAGGTTATGGTTATGCCTAACCCGTATCTTATCCCTTTCTACAAGGAATGTAGAAGATGAAATGCCATATTTGGGGGACCTCAAAATAAGCCAATAGTCACCTAAGTTTTTCCCTCTGTTTTGCCCAATACCCTCCATTATTTCTTATGCACCCACAATGTAAAATGATGATTTAGGGAACAAAGAGAGAAGCAGTAGAAGAGATTGGATCTGTCAGCCATTAGAAGGTGGTTTCATTGAGATTTCATAGTTGTAGGACAAAAAGGAGACATCCTCAAGGATGGTCCCAAGACAATCCCCCCATCCTGTTGAAGGCCTTTCACAGCACTGGCCTACTCTGTGGAGTTTCTTGCATAGCCTGAATAAATAAATGTTCAACATCTTTTCACCCTAAAAGATTTTTTTTTCTTTTTATGGCCATATCTGCAGCACATAGAAGTTCCTGCACCAGGGGCTGAATTAGAGCCGCAACTGTGGCCTACACCAGAGCCACAGCAATGCTAGATACAAACTTCACCTGTGACCTACACCATAGCTTAGGCAACATGGGATCTTTAACCCACTGAGCTGAGCAAGGCCAGCGATTGAATCTGCATCTTCACAGACACAGTGTCAGGTTCTTAACCTGGTAAGCCACAACAGGAACTCCTCACCCTAAAAAAATTTATGAGAAAAAATTTTTAAAAAATGGAAAATGACAAAAATCTTTCCTAATGAGATGTTTCAAAAGTCCCAATTTAAATGTAAAGAATTTAGAACAGCACACTAAGCCTGCACTTGGATTCTGTTTACTTAGAGCAGAGATGATATTCCCTAATTACTGAAGGTCAGCAGTTACCAGAGCACACCCTGTGTTATAGCACCTCATGGTAACATCTGTGTGGGTGGCTGAAACATGAAAGAAACGCAGTATATTAAAATCTACTCTCAATCCAGGAGCCAAGAGCCAGCCCGATAAAGCAGAAGAGACTTCAAATAATTACTATATATGAACCTGCAAATTTATCCACATCCCTATCTCAAAAGCTAACTCATTTCATGCTCTTTCTCATATTTAAATCTAGATAAGTGAATTTCCAATATCCTTTGAGGATGCAGCTGTTGTTTAACACTGTGATTTCATATTTACCCAGCCCCTCCCATCATAGGATCTTAGACCATTTTACCAGCATAATTTAGTATTAATAACCATAAAAAAACAATAATTTCAGCTACATGATTCTATTGGGCAACTAGTCAGGAACACACTTATTTTCCTGGGCATTTGGAAGTTCCTGCTCTAACCTCAAGGAGAGAAAACAGCCAACTATTCTGATCCCCCAGAGGAAAATAAAAATTAATCAAGGCCAGCCAACAGGATAAGAGTGGTGTTTCCAAAAAAACCTCCATTGTGGGAACTTCTAGAAAACCATTTTATATGTCTTAGGAAAGAGGAAATTGGTTGGGCAATGTGGTGAAAATTTTTGACAATATTTATATAGACGAGGAACCTAAGATTCTTGCATGGATTAAGCTACTTGGATAAATTTATATTGTTGATTAATGTGGCAACTCCCCAAAATGTGACTATAAAAAATTAGCCTGGAAAGTTTTTTTCTTTTCTTTTCTTTCATTTTCTTTTTTTTTTTTTTTTTTTTTTTTTTTTTTTTGGCTTTTGGCTTTTGGCTTTTGGCTTTTGGCTTTTTAGGGCTGCATTCACAGCATAAAGGAGGTTCCCAGGCTATGGGTCAAATTGGAGCTGTAGCCTCCGGCCTATGCCACAACCACAGCAGCACTATGGATCCGAGCCGCCTGCGTCTGCAACCTACACCACAGCTCATGGCAATGGCGGATCCCTAACCCATTGAGTGAGGCCAGGGATCGAAACTTCATCCTCATGGATGCTAGTCAGATTCCTTTCCACTGAGCCACGACAGGAACTCCTGGAAATGTGTTTTCTATGTGAATGAATGATGGCATGCCACCTCTTTTACCACCACTGCACCTAGAATGTGATATCCTCTCCCTATACCCCTAAATCTTACTCTATGCAGCAACATTAGCAGGATAGTTAAGTGTATCACTGATAATTAATGTGTGAAGCAGGGACTATCTATTCCTGGAATGCTCAGCAACGCCTTCTCATCTAAGCAGATCAATCCAATCCCTTTTTATTTTTCTTATCTACACATCATTTACTTAATTCAATCTCAGGCCAGATTTCTCAGGTATTTCTATATCCCTTTTCCCAATATTTAAATATAGGAACATAAGTAAAATGGGCTTTACCCCAAAGTACTAGTTCCTGAATCAGGGAATGACCACTGAGAATTTACTTTAAAACAGATGGAAAAAAAAATCCTATGCAGGAAAATGAGCAAGCGTATCTATTCTATCCTGTAACCAAGAATACCATCCTGTGTGTAAAGATTAGCTGTAAAACTTGGCAGATCCTCACCAGATGCAGAGAATGATTTTTAAGCAAATAACTAAGATAACTAGGCCTCATTAAATGATACAGTGCATGTCAACACCTTACAGTACGGTGTATTTTGGTTGATTTGCATATCAAAATTCTTGGGACTGCATCATCCATCCCACTTTAAAATGAAATCTTCTCTTGAAAGTGTCTTTTTTTTTTTCTTTTCTTTTTTTGAATCATCCACACATCAGCCCTCCTCCCCCCAAATGGATGTCATTCACTCAAATCAGGTCACAAAACTCAAAAAGTAGCATGCTGGGAAGACAGACTGAACACTGGACATCATTAGACACTGTGGGATTACTTAAGTAGCTCCAGAAAGAAATTGCATTTCCATGTCACCGTGGTCTGAGATGGATTTAGGACAAGACGAGGCAAGTAATAAGGATGTCTGTTGAATGTCATGAATCCTACTAAATCAATTAGTTGCTAAGATATAAGAAGATTTTCTCTCCCCTTTTCCTCACCCCTAGTGCTATAAAGGCCACGAAGTTATCAAGCACCGGGGACTGGAGTGCTCCACTAGCATTCAAGCCCTCCAGGAGGCTCCTGAATGAACAATTACTCTGATTGTGGCAATACAATTTCATATGGCAAGCGTCATTGGCGATACTGAACCTCTCTGCTGAAGCTCAGAAGACGGCGCAAGTATTTATCCCCTTCTAAAGACACAATTAGCTCAAGTTTTTATCTCCACATCTAAAGAGCCTAAATCAAACTGGGGTCCCATGAGCATTTCTGGCTGAAAAAAGGAGAATGCAGTCCCACACTGGGCTAGTGCCTTTTTCTTTCCACTAACTGACTTTTTGAATAGGCAGCAATTAATCACCCTCCTCTGCCTGCAAAGACAAAATTAGAGCTTTGTATTGTAATTCTATTTGATGAGTATTTAGGGTAAAGAAGTATCAATATGGTCAAGCATCTTCCACATCAAAATAAGAGCTTAGGCAGAGTGTGGGAACAAGCAATTTTCATCTCCACTAGGATTTTTTCATCCCCAATCTGTTTCGAAAAATAAGAAAGTTATCAAATCATCTTTAGAAGTTTATCAAGTTCAAATGAATACATTGTTAGTGATTTCATAAAACAAGTACAAAGGACATGGAACCAAGAGGGTATTGTTCATTAGTGTTACTGTAAGAGGCTAGAGTTAATCCAATCATTCTTCCACTGCATGGACCTTTTTGATATTTTGTTTTGGAATTTAATTTTAATGTTAGAGTACAGTCACTCTCTAGATATTTGCCCCTTGAGGCTGTGTAATTTTTTTTCAAAACTTTCAAAATTCATATGGACGTTCATCACACCTGATGAATAAGAGCCCCCAGAGTGACCATATTGAAAGGAGTTCCAGTAATCACTTAGTGGAAAAGAATCTAACTAACATCCATGAGGATGCAGGTTTGATCCCTGGCCTTGCTCAGTGTGTAAGGATCCAGTGGTGCTGTGAGCTGTGGTGTAGGTCACAGACGTGCCTCAGATTCTCTGTTGCTGTGGCTGTGGCATAGGCCAGCAGCTGTAGCTCTAATTCTATCCCTAGCCTGGGAACATCCATATGCCATGGATCTGGCCATAAAAAGACAGGAGAAAGAAAGAAAGAAAGAAAGAAAGAAAGAAAGAAAGAAAGAAAGAAAGAAAGAAAGAAAGAAAGAAAGAAAGAAAGAAAGGAAGGAAGGAAGGAAGGAAGGAAGGAAGGAAGGAAGGAAGGAAGAAAGAAAGAAAGAAAGAAGGAAAGAAAGAAAGAAAAAAGGAAGGAAGGAAGGAAGAGGGAGGGAGGAAGGAAGAAAGAAAGAGAGAGAGAAAGAGAGAAAGAAAGAAAGCAAGAAGGAAAGAAAGAAAGAAAGAAAGAAAGAAAGAAAGAAAGAAAGAAAGAAAGAAAGAAAGAAAGAAAGAAAGAAAAACAATACTCCTTGGTGGGCACCATGTTTACCATGTCCATTCAGTGAGGCAACATTTATGGACTGAGACATTGCCCTGTATAAGATGTCAAGATGGAGAGGTATGAAAAGAATACATGTGCATCCTACCCATTAAGGTGCTTAAAGTCTACTTGGGAGAGAAAAATATATATCTGGACAATTGCAAAACACCTTCAGCAATTTACAAGCAGAGTGCTTTGAAAGTACCTACAGAGGAATTATTCATTTCAACTGAGGGAATCATGAGAGGATTGGTGGAAAACAATGAATTTGATATGGGCCTTGAGAGATGAGTAAAATAGCAACAGGGGGAAATCAACAAATAGTAGGAATAGAAGTTCTTGTTAAGCAAATGTGAGAGCAAAGCCACAATACCCAAGAAAGTACAGAGTGTGTTTATGGTGCCATAAGTATCCTACTGTAACTCAAGACTTATTTGCAAAATAAGAGGCTAACAAAAAGAAAGGTTGTCATGAAAAAAAAGCACAACTTGATAGAACCTAAAAGAACATCTAATTCCACTCTCATGTTTTATAGATGAAGCAACAAAAAGTAGCCTGTGTAACTTGTAAAGTCACAAGAGTCAGGATCTAGCCAGAACTGAACTCATATCTGCCTACCAGTTTCCTTTGCACAACTCCATATATAACTTGGCATCACATTGTAGAAGGAGAGTCTTGTAAGCAATAATGAATGTGAGGTTTTGAATCGAAGACTGATATGATCCCATATGCATACACTAAGGAAAACTCTGAAAGTAAGAAGAGACTGGAGAAAGATCAGTTAAAAAGCCTCTATAGTCATCTATGTTGGAGATTATGCCAGCATATACCAGACCTATGATGACCAAAATAGAAAGGAAGGGGTGGATTCAACTATCATTTCAAGGATGAAATTGCTGCAACTTGGTGATGAGAGAGAAGAAGGAATTGCAGATGATGATCAAGCTTTAGAGTTTGGATGAAAGATGTTACCCCATCATTCAGGAGAGGAAAAGGAGAATGAAGAAAAAACTTAGAAAGATAAGATAGTTAACTCCGTGTTCTCCTATCTTGGTGAATGGCACTCAATTGCTCATTAGAAGCTATGACCTAAGTCTCTATCCAAGTTTTTTGCCCCTAAAACATACATACAAAAATCAGTGGCAAAAAAAAAGGGCTAAAACATCAACTTTGTTAATGACTGGTAAAGAATAATAACAAAAAGTAAACTTTGGGTCATGGTAGTGGAGAAGTACCAAAAGAACTTTTATTTTTTACCCCTAGTCAGGTGTCTGGGAAACAGAAATATGTCTACAGGGCAGACACTCAGTCAGCTGCTCAATTAGCATCAAAAACAGCTTTACACTCTTATGGAGAAAGGATGCAGAGGAGAACCTTTCCCCATAGGAAATGACAAGGAAAGGCAAGGTCTTCTGCCTGATCCTTATTTTGAGCACATGCTAATAAACAATTATCTAATGAATATCAAATTCTGACCAAGCCTAATAACAAATGCTCCTCCTCAAAAAAATAGAAGTTGAAGCTTCTTTCCCAACATGTCCCTGCAAAAACCAGATTTCCAACAGAGTGAAAAAGAACAGAGAACTTCCTTGTTCTATATGTGAAGTCAGACACCTGGGATTCACCTACAACCTTCTCTTTTCCCATAACAATTGAGGGATCCTGAAGTCCTACCAATTCCATCTTCCGAACACAGGACACCACTTTTTTAACTTGCCCATCCCCATTGGTATTTTTTTTTCATATCTCCCCTAGACACAGTCAAATCTCCCAAAGGGCATCATAATCTGTGATTTCATGACCTTCCATTTTATTCCTTATGATACTGGGAGACACTAAAATGCCATGTGATTCTCTTTCCTCTTAACAGGCTCCCAATCATTTGGGTAACATCCAAATACATGACAGTATAAAATTTATTGCATTTATTTGTTGTCATATCTTTCTATCCTATTAAATGTAGGCTTCTTTCATTGTAAGAGCTTTGTCTCATTTACATGTTGTTTCAAAGCCTAACAATGTATCTAGGTTTTCAAAATTGTATTTTTACCTGTACAAAACCTTTCCACATCTGACCCTGCCTAGTTCTCCTGTTTTATGTCCTGTCACAGCCTCCTCAATTCCTAACTTTCATGCAAGTACTAAACTATTTGCTGCTAACTCAGTATTGTTTGTTCTTTCTGCTCACATTTGCAGTTTTTGCCCCCTTCCTTCTGTTCCTCTTTTCCACTTAGACATATGCCTACATATTATCTATATTTCAAAATATCAGCTCATGATGATAGGCTTCCTCCAAAGCCTTTCTTAATATTAATCCTTTCTTGTCATGGTACCACTGGGCCCAGAGTAAATAGAAGACCCTTCCCATACTACTTATGCCTTTCTCTACCTCTGCATTTAGCAAACTGCTTTATAATGGGATTCATCTTTTTTCCTATACAGATGCTGTTTCCTATGTAGATGCTGAGATGCAGGCACATGCCTTTATGTGAATGACACATACGTGGTTTCAGTAAATATAGAAGAAAAAAAGGAAGAAGGGAAGGAAAAAGGAAGGAGAAATCAAATAAGGAAAAAACAAATTCAGTATTTCACATATTAAGTTATTCAACAGTACATTCTTTGAAAAATATCCAATAGATCCACAGGGTGGAAGGGACAGAAGGTTGAGCATCTACTCATCTGTCTTCCTTCTAAACACTTTGTTTTACCAAAACTTTGGTAAATTCAATAACTGGAAGGTTCATTTTAAATTGTATTTTAAGTTGTTAGGAGACAGAGTAAAAACAAATCTTTTAGGAAAAGTCTTGTTTTATTAAATATGTATATTTTTTCTTAAGGGTTATAGAATTATGCAAGTCAAAAAAGGTCTGCTACTCAAATAAAGGGTGCAACTGTAAAAAGTAGGTAAGTAAGGTCAAATTTGACTATGTTTAGGAAACATTTGACAATCCCCTCTACTACTGGAAGAGTGTCACGTCCCTCCAATACACTGTCTGGTTGCTGCCTTCTCTCTGGACAGTTGCATTTCAAGGCCATGGTCAGACTCATTAAATACAATATTCCAAAAATTAAACTTCAGTCCACTTTTTCTCTAATGAAAGTCAAAGTTCTTTAAAAAAAATTCATATAGAAATAAATAAGAACATATGAAATACTTAAAACAATAAAATCTTTATAGTTAAATAAGTTAAAGCTGGAGGAAAAGCTTGAGATGATAAGAGATATCATTTATCAAGACCAATTTAAAGCACCATATAAGTAAGTTGTAAGAAAACAAGATGTTTTATTCGGCAAAGTTCTGCTTTTAGCAATTATGCTTCTTTGGAGAAGAATGCTGAACAAAGAAAATTAAGGTTCCTCTCAATGATAGCAAATATGTAATGGGCTGACACTTCCACTCAGCATGTTTTGTCTTTTCCTTGTCTATTCTCATTTTCATGACAAACTTGTTTGACTAGGGTTCTTTATTCAGCCAATAAATGTTCATTACATGCCTATTATAGAAACACAATGGTTAACAAAACTCAATCCTTGCCCTGAAGCTTAGCAGGTAAATTAAAGAACCAAAGACAAAATTAAGGTGTGATAAGGACTAAATTGAGGAAGCAGGTAGAAAGAAACTAATCTAGTGTGGGGGAAGGGCTAGAGTGAGGACTTCCAGGTGGAAGTCATTGCTAAACTGAGTTAATCAAGCAAAACAGTGCTTAGCAAATAGGAGAATGCATTGAAGGACAGAAAGGATCTTCCTGTCTATCTGAGGGAATAGTATGTGCAAAAACAAATGAAAGCATAATTGTAAAAAGATTTGCAAACATTTCAGTAGCTTGTAATTCATGTTGTGATTTAAAAAAAAAAAGATAACAGTTGCGACTAAAACAATAAACAACAAAATCATGAAAAATCTGAAAGGACAAATAAAGGAGTCTGGATCTTATCTTGAGGACTGTGAATTGCACTAAAGAGTTTTAATTACATAGTTTGGGTTTTAGAAAGACCTTAGGCCATTAGTGTGGGAAAAGATAAGACTGGAGACAGTTTGGAGATTGTTCTAGGAAAGAGGTGATGAAGGTCTAACCCAGAGGAACAGTAAAGCTGTGGAGGACAGGCAGAGCCTTTCTGTCCTCCAATGCATTTGCCTATTTGCTAATCACTTTTTCTTAGGGAGGAAAAAGCTGTAACAGAACTTATATGTAGGTGTAGGAGATTAAACAGGAAGAAATTGTTCTCCAGGTTTTTAAGAATATCATCTTTTCTTTTTAACATTATCTATGAAAGCTAAACATTAATGGTGGTTAAACACCCTATGAAGTCATGGAAGGCAGCTGTGTGGGCTGCATCCAGTTTATACTGATGGGCTAAGACTGCTGATAAAAAGAAATGAAACATCCCGTCCAATTAACAGGATTTTTTTTTCATTGCTCCAGGAAAATGGAATATTCAACATTATGCCTAAGAAGATGAATGGAAAATACTTGAAAAGATAAGAAGAACAAGGACTGAGGTTTGTGATCATTATTCTCCATGTAAATTACCAGTAGCTTATAATCCAGCCATAAATACCTCCATGAATCTGATGTGTTTCTGAATTTAGTGTTGTTTCTGCTCAAAACAAGTTTCTCTGACTATGATCTCATAGGAGTTCATATCCCATTTCTTTCTTTGAATCTAAATTCAATAAACCTCAAATCTCATCATAAGACTAGGTTTTTTTCTTCCTCCAAGATCTGAGGATAGATTGAAATTCTTTTCACATATGCATGAAATCTACATGGAAAGTATATTTCCCTATTGAGATACGTAGATAAATATAAGCAAATTTCAAAATGTTCCAAGTATCATCCAGTCTGTTTTTACTACGTCAACCATGAGACAAAAAAAGAGGAAGAAGTATTTTGTGCCTTGAGCAAACAGAGGAATAAGAGTGAAAAATCTAAATATACCACACTGAGAGTCTCCTTTAAGGAAATAAAAGTAACACAGACTTCTGAGAAGATATAAATGCCATGAGGTACTAAAATTATCAGTTATATTACAGAAAGGCAGAAGAGAGAAGGGAGTTGTTCATAAACAAAAATTTTCCCCAAGCCCTATATAACAAACTAACCAACAGAATACTCAAGGGAACTTTATTCTTTTACTACTCCTTCTCCGAATGGTCAGAAGTACAAATCTAGTAAACGCATGTTGATAGGTTTGAGTCTTAGAAAAACAGTATCCTAACATTACAACCCTTGGCAATAACCCAGCAAATATATAGCCAAACCAGAAATTTCTCTAACCATTACAACAGAACTGCACAAGAAACACCAGGAATACATCAAGGTCCTCTGAGTAATATGTATTGGCACTACATCTCTAAGGAAAGAAATTGCCTTAAATTTCTGAGATGAAACCTTTTTTAAAGTAATTTTAGGGAAGTTAGAAATTAGACAAATACCTACCTCGATTGAGCACCATACCTTGGAAGGATAAAGGCCCCTGTGAATGTTACCTTATGTGGAAAAAGGGTCTCAGCAGATGTGCTTAAGGTAAAGGTCTTGAGATGCGAAGATAACCCAGCTTATCTGAGTGGGTCCTAACATCATCGCAGTGTTTCTCCAGAGCAAGGCAGAGGGAGGTTTGGCTCAGGAGAGGAAAAGGTGATGTGACCACAGAGGCCGAGAACGCAGTGATGCAGCCATAAGCCAAGGAACTCCTGAGTCACCAGGAGCTGGAAGAGGCCAGGAACAAGGCTCCTCTAGAGCCTCTAGAGGTGGCAAACCCTGCCAACATCAGTGATGCTAATCTTGGACTTCCCGCCTACAGAATTGTAAGAGAGCAAAACTATCTTGTTTTAAGCTCCCAGGTTTGTGGTGACTTATTACAACAGCCACATAAAGCTCATACAGACATCTTGGGTATAGCAGGGATAGAGGCATTTCTCATCATTCACTTTTTGTTTAATTTTTTAAGGGTTTATGGAATTGTTGATTTACAATGTGGAGATAATTTTTGCTGTACAACAAAGTGATTCAATTATACATAGGCACACATTCATTCTTTGCTGGATTCTTTTCCCATATAGATTAACACAGAATATTGGGTGCTAATCTGAGAGTTCTATAAGCACAGAGTTCCCTGTGCTATACGTCAGGTCCCCATTGGGCAATCATCCATATACCACAGTGTGTGTATGCCAATCCCAAACCCCAGTCTTAGCTGTTCTCCTACACAATGCACTCAAGGCCCTGGGCTTGTAAAATAGGTAGAGCTCTAACTGCTTTATCTGAAGGCTGTTTCCTGGGTACGCTTACATCAAAGGAAGTTGAAACTTCTCTGCAATCAGAACAACCCAGCCCCACTCATGAACAGAGTTAGTGGTAGGTAAAAGACCACATGCTTTTCAATGCATTTCCTGCTGCCAGTTACTTCTGGAACGATTTGGTAGCAAGAACCACTTGGTATAACTCACTGACTCCCCAGTAGGAAGAAGTCAGAGGCCAAGTGTAGGGTGATGGAAAGGCTTCCAGAAGAGGCCCTTGACTCAGGCCCAGCCTTCACAAGCAATGTGACTTTGGGCAAGTTGATAAGCTACTTCACAATGGTGTCATAGGGCAACTTTGAAATTAATTTGGAAATGCCCTTTGGCCCACGGAAAATCCATTCAGCCTGTGAGATGTGTATCTCCCAGAGCTACAGATTTGCATACCATGCAGCTCAGCTGAGAAAACAAGCATCTGCCTGCAGTAAGCACATGTGCAGAGTTCTCTCCCAAACACAAATTCTATGTCAGATCCAGGTAAAAACGGAAGAAAGGGAGAGGGAGTCATCTATTTGATATATGCCGATTCTGTTTAGCAAACAGATACATAGGCAAGCGTGTATTTCTTTGAACCCTGGGAGGCTGTTGGCAAATTGTGTTGAGATGCTTTTGGATCCTCGGAAAAAGGGCACTGTATAAATCCAAGGAACTGTTATGTGAGAAAGACGGACACTTTATCTCCCAGTCTTAATAAAGAACTAAGCGTAAAGGCCGATCAGACTTGTAGTTCAGACACCAAATTGACCCCTCTGGGAGCTGGGAAAGTCTCAATCGCTTCCCTGCCTTATATAGCAATGGTAATAATAGAGCATACACTGAGGATTAACTAAAGTTCACATGCTGCCTTGAAGAGAAAAGTCTTGATTTAAGTGCTGAAAATTTATATTAGTGGGAGGGGAAAGACTAGAGAATGGCAAAAAGAATGGAAAGTTACAGAAAGTTATAATGAGAAATATAAATTGAATCAGGTCTAAGAGAAAAAGGAGAGATCAGATGCATCAAGGTAGGGGGTAGGAAAGATTGCCAAAAAAAATTCTAAAAAAGCCTTTTCCTCCATCTGTGTTGGCTTATACAGGCTCCGAAAGGAAAGTGCATCCTTTAGGCAACACAATAATAATGATTACAAGTGTAGAAAAGAGAGAAAGCAGCAGCGGAGTCCCAGGGAATGAGAAAAGGAAAAAGAGGACAAGAAGCAAAAAGGTTAAGGAGAGGGTAAGGGACATGAAAAGACAATAGAGAATGAAATTCATGGAATCCATAATGGGATCGAAGGGATGAGATCTTTAGTCCATTTTAAGGGCAAGACATACTGCCCTGATTTTATGAAACCACAGCCAGCACACACAGTCACCTTTCTGCTACAGAAATGATTTGATCAAACCAAATGGAGATACAGGCTAGCCCCCTGGCATATGGCAAAAAGAAATATTTTACCCACATTCAGAATTCCTAACAAAAAACACACTGACCACCACCAAAGCTGTATTTGCACACAACAAAAGCACTTTGGCAGAATTTTGTTAAAATTTGAATACAATTAAATTGGTTTGCAGGCTCCTATAATCAAGCAAATGGTTAGATTTTTCGTTTACCTGTGTGTTTTTTAACCCAAGTTGCCTAAGCTTTACATAGATGTCACTGACAAGAGAGCCTACAAAATGTAACATTTCAAATTTACCTCAAGGTATTGTCCTGCATTTTGATTTTACACAAGACAATTCCCAAACCCATGTGAGGTTTTATAAAAACCATGGCCAAATTCCATCAGATAATAGTCACATCTCTCTTTGTAATGTGAGGCATAACAGGGAGTAGAGAGGGCAGGTGACAAAATTGGGCAGTTCTACAATCCAAAGGAAAGACAACATTTCCCCAGCTTATATGTGAGCAGGTCTCAGATTACACCTCTACTCTGCCAGGCTCTGTTTCTTCATGGGGGCTCAGTTCTTTTACTCTGTTCCAAATAATGAAACCATATCATCTATGTAGTATTTTAAGATATAATGATCTTATTTTCCTAACAGCATCTTTCATTTATTAGACAAAAGTTTTGAATAGAATCCAGTTAAGGAATAAAATCAGACTATTTATTTCAATAAAGGATGATTTATACAAGGAATGATTAAGAAGATGTTACAAAACAGGACATACGGTTTTATCACAGGTAGTAACAGCAGAAAGCCCCTCCGCTAAGCCTGGGAAATGAAGGAAGATGTTGCAAATTAAACTTAGAGTAACATTGTCCAACATGGTAGCCACTGGCCACAGTTGGCTTTTGAGAACTTGAAATGCTGTATTATTCTGAATTGAGATGTACCATGATTTTAAAATACACACCAGATTTCAAAGATTAAGTATGAAAAAAGAGGGTAAAATATTTCATTAATTTATATTGATTGCATGTTGAAATTATAATATTTTTAGATACATTTGGTTTAATAACATTTTGTCTCCTATTTATATTTACTTTTATACTGCAACTGCAAGGAAACAAAATTTTACGAATGACTTGCATTTTCTTTCTATTGGGCAGTGCTGGCTCATGGGCTTAGAAGGCCCCTGGAGCTGTGACTCAGTCTTTTGAGAAGGGTGCTGTGGGTTGGTGTTGGTGCTTCTGAGGGAAAGTAATGGGGCTGGTTCTGACAGAGTAAAAATCAGCAAATTGGAGCCAATTTGTGCTGAATCAACTGTCATTGGCTGGATGATAGGCTCTTGCTGCAGTGATACCAACAACAGCAACAGAAAAACAAGGAGGATGAAGTCTCTCCTTTCCTACCCTTGTAGCTTTCAACTCTGTTGCCCCTAGTTGACCCAACTCTGGGGGTGAAATGTGACTTGCAGGTTCCCATCCCCAACAGCACAAAGCACAACATAGGAAGATGAGTTTTGTGTGGAGAGAAAAATAGCTTTATTTCAGGCATGGCAGATACTTATTGCTGTCAGGCATGGTTTTAGATATTAGGGATGCAACCATCAACCGAAGTCCTTGCCCTCATACAGCTTTCTTTCTAATGAGATAAGCAGACAATAATACATAGACAAGATGATTTCAGAGTGATAGGTATAATGGAAAGAAGAAAACAAGGTTGTGGACAAGAAGGTAACAAAATAAAAGAATGAGTTGGGCACTGCTTTAGATAATGAGATTGGGAAATGCCTCCCTGAGGAGATGACATTTGAACTAAGTTCTGAATGGGGGAATGGAGACAGATAGGGGAGAACAAAGAGGGAGCATTTCAAGGCAGAAGGAATAAAACATGCATAATCTCTGAAAGGAGAATGATCTGGGATTGCAGCTGAAGCATAGTTGCCAGGAGGAAAGCTGTTACAGGATGACTGGGACAGGATCATGTAGGGTCCCTGTAAATCATGGTGAGTAATATGGATTTTAACTTAATTACTATGGGAACCACTGCGGGATTTTAAGCAGGAGAGTGGTGTGATTTGATTTACCATTTGTAAAGGTCATCCTAGCTGCTGTGTAGAGCAATGGACTCTAGAGGGGCAAGCATATGCAGAAGACCAAGAAGCTATGGCAATTTCCAAGTAAAAGATGATGAAGCCCAGGACTGCAGTGGAAGCCGTGAGACAGTGAAAAAGGGAATGTATACAAGATATGGATTCAAAGTTAAGCAACCAGTACCCATTGAATCACGCAAATTTTGAGGAAATTTTCCAAATTGCTAACACACTTTAAACACTGAAAGTCTTTGAAAATGTTCTTGTTATTTTGCATGGAAATAATTCAAAATTGTACAAAACATTCTTGGTCTTGTTCTATAGAAAATCCTGACCAAATTTACAAACTGTTATTTTGACTCGGGGTCCTGTTCTCCATTTTTGTCTGCCATCTGACACAGTCTCTGTCAATTTCTTGAGTTCTTCAACTCCAATTACTTATACTCCATATGTTAAAACTCTGCTTGTTTTGAGGCAACTCTTAATTAGGATGAAAAGATGATTTTCCAGCTAATCTAATCCACACATTGAGTATGCCATTTAGGTAGAAACTGCACCTGCTTGGCTCAGGTCAGCATCTGCTGCCCCAGCCTGTCCATAAAACCTCTGCTTACCAAAGCCCTCATAAAACCAAAATTATCCTTGCTTCTGAGACATCAATCATATTTAGCTGGTGTGACCCACCAAGGTCAAAATTAACATGATCTGTACTTAAGAAAGTCAAATAACCAATCATTCAGAAAACCTTATCTCCATATTACTTTAAGTCCCAATTTCCAGTCCTTGTCTATTTTTCACTGCTCCTATCCAATTTATAAAGTAGTTAGGGTCTTTAAGGGGCCAATAAATGATCTTTCTTTTTTTACCTGCCAAGATGTGAATAAGAGCCTAAACTGAAAATCAAATTATCATTTACTGATGGACCTAAACTAAAGACCCAGCTTGGATTTAAGGCTAAATGGCTTTCCTAATACACCCTCCTAAGTTAAATGTAACTCACCATACTACAAATTCACCACCTTCAATGAAATGGTGAAGGTGAAAATCAGATAGGAGTTGGATGAAAAGCAAAGAGAAGGTGAAGTAGTAGAGATAGAAAATAAGGCTTGATCTGGGAGTTCCCATCATAGCAGTTAACAAATCTGACTAGCTTCCATGAGGATGAAGGATTGATCCCTGGCCTTGCTCAGTGGGTTAAGGATCTGGCGTTGCCATGAGCTGTAGTGTAGGTTGCAGATGTGGCTTGGATCCTGCATTGCTATGGCTGTGGTGTAGGCCAGCAGCTACAACTCCGATTTGACCCCTAGCCTGGGAACCTCCATATGCAGCTAAAAAAGAAAAAAAGAAAAGAAAGCTTGATCATTGCCAAAGTTGGGCTCCTGAGAGGAATGGAAAAATGAAACAGTAGTTGACAACGATGTCAGATCAGTGAAAGACTGTATTTTAAGAACAAAGGTAGTAGGACATGATTACATGTACATGAAAACAGGCAAGGAAAGATGGAAAGACTGAGGATATAGGAAAGGGAATGTGCACCAGGAAACATGGTCGAGAGTAAGTGGATGGGATTCAGAGCAACAGTGGAAAGACTGGCCTCCATAGTAACGGGTGAACATACCAGAGAGGTGGGCAAATGAACTTAGGTTTCTAGATTTAGTTGTGGGCAGATGGAGTTTTCATTCTATGTTTTCTATTTTCTGAATGAAAAATGTATTCAGTTAAGAATGAGAGGGTGGGAAGTGTGAAAAGAGAGCAAGTTTGAAATTAAAATCTTGCTGGGAAGCAAAGTTACTGAGGAAAACATTTCTGAGTAGAACTGAAGGTCCCTTTGAGGTGTGTGATAGTTTCAAATGAAACCAATCAGCTCAGATATGTAACTTCCTCCAGCAATTATCAGATACTCAAGGATGGCCATGGAGAAGCTGAGACGGTGAACTCAGGTAGGCATGGGTTGTCACAGGCCAAAAAGGAGGAGAAATGGAGAGTCAAAGGAGTTGAGGACATTTGCAAGAGCATGACTATATTAATATTTATATAATCCTTGAACTCCTAATGTATATCAAGAACTAGACAAAAATACCCAGCTGACTAGTAAGTAGATGTAGGTGCAAACAATTGTTTAGATGTTCTACCAGAACTGGGGGTAGATTTTTTTTTCTTTAACCTTTTTTCATCTTCTTCGAAAAAAGAAAAACAGAAAAGAAACAAAAGAAGACAACATATAATTAGTGCTTATCCCAGGTCAGGTACTAGGCAGTTTTTTAAATTATCTTACTGTTACTTATATCAATTCTACGAGGAAATCACTATTATTAGCCCCACTGTCAGATAAGAAAAAAGGGGCATGAAAATATTGAGCAACCTATGCAGATAAGCACTATCACATTCTCAACTACCAGCTTTAAAGCCCTTTGTTTCCACAGGTAAGTCTTCATCACTTGAGAGAAAACACTGAATATTTTTCATTAAAATATTTTAAATTTCCCATTTTTACTCTAACATATAAGCAATGGGTCCTTCATCTGGAGATCCTTTTGAAAGAAATAAGACCTTTAAACTCTGTTATAAAATTGAGTAAAATTATTCTTCCAAATTATCTGATTTTACAAACTAAGCAGTCTTGCCATACAAGTAATTATTTTAAAGCTCTACAAATAGGCAAATAGCTACCCCAGTCTCCTCCTTCCTAAACTCTCCTGTGAGTGCTACCGGCTGAAAAAATCATTTACGCTTTAGCTAGTATTTTCTACTTAAGAGAAACAATCAGAATTTCTAAATTTGGGCCTGGAAAATAAACAGAAATGTCCCTCCTTAACTCCTCTTCCTTCCTTCCTTGCTAATCAAACCAAGGTAATTGTTCTCCCCTAGAAAATGTTCAATGACTAATAGATACTATTGTTTGTTTGTTTTTTTCTATGAGAAACCAAACTTAAAGAGATACCCCATCCTATTCATCCAGAGTCATAAAATTCATGAGGAATGAAAGATCTCAGGCTTTAAAGCAAGGGTTAAGCAGGGATGAAGATCCCTCACATTTTTAATGAGGAAAGTTTGACAAGGAAATAGGAAGCCTTCCCTTATCATCTAGAAAAAAAAACACAATTTCTAAAATTGAGTCATGCAAAATTCCCTTTGACTACATTTTCAAGACTATGTCATATTTGAGTATATTCAACTATCACTATCTGAAAGGACAAATCCAGGTCAAACAATAAAAAAATGAACCATGCAAAACGAATTGGTCATGCATGACATTTAGCAAGGTTTGGTAATAACTCTCATTTGTTGAGAATGTATTTCATTCTAAGCCAGAGATTCTCAGTCTTGGTTACACCCTAGAATCACTGGAGACTTTTTAACTTTTTATTTTGAACTAATTTTAGACTTATGTAAAGTTACAAATATAGTACAGCCAGTCCTCATATATCCTTCACCTGCTTCCTGTGACATCAACCCCTTACTCGGCACAAAGATCAGAACCAAAATAGCATTAGTACAGTACTATTAGAATCCTGGAAGTTGTTCCATTCATGTCCCTTTTTTGATTCAGGATTGCATTGTACTGATATTTCTTCTGAGCCTTGTCAATTCTGTGATTTCCTGTCTTTCCTTCTCTTCCATAAATCTGCTCCTTTTGAAGAGCACCAATCAGTTATTTTGTAGACTCTCCTTCAACTCAGATTTGTCTGAACTTTTCTCATGATCAGAATGGTATAATGGTTTTTGTAAGAATGCTCAGAAGTGATGGACCCTTCTCAATGAAGTGTATCGAAGAGCTCATGATATCCATATCTTTTTCCTGGTCCTACTAACTGGGATAACTTGGTTGAAGTCATATCTACTGGTTTTCTCTACCAGATGGCTACTACCTTTCCCTTAGCGCTTGCTCAATACCTCAATACTTTGAAACCATGCAGATCCTGTTTATGCTCAAACTTTATCCACACATTTTAACATCCATTGGTAGATCTTGTCTACAACAATTATTACTGTGGTCTCCATCTAAAAGTGAGTTTCTATGTCCCTAATTTCTTCTACTTCGACTAAATAGAATTTCACCTGATACCTAGCCCTGCCACAGGCCAACTAAATGAAAGTATACTAAGCATATTATCCTTGATCCTCATACACGGCTAATAACCAGATATTATGATCTGCATTGGAATGCAAAGAAATTGATATTTGGAATGATAAAAGCTAATGTTTTTACACCCAGTAAGTAACCATGATCTGCTGTTTCCAAAATCCATTCTCCTTCCATTGTCCCATCTTCTTCCCTTTTAAGTTCAGCTGTTTCTGATGTCAAAAATTGTCCCATTTAAAGCCTATTCTCTCTCCTAACTCCAGTCATCTGTAATTTTGTTTGATTTTTGGCTGCACCTGAGACATGGAGAAGTTCCTGAGCCAGGGATGGAACCTGTTCCACAGCTGTAGCAATGCTGGGTTCTTAACCCTCTGTCACAGAAAATTTCCAATCACCTGTAATTTTTACCTAGATCAGTCCATTTTTGTTTTGGGATTTTTTGACATTCACCTTCCTAAAGAAAAGGAACAGATGCCAGCTATAATTTTTGCCTTCACTTCAACAGTAGATCTGTAATGATAATATTTGCATAAAAGAAAGGGGTATGCAATATACATATCAAATAATTTACATATTTAGGCTAATAAGCAACCTTTAAAGAAGTATACTCCAAATGCTCTCTGAAGGAATCAGACTCAACAAACATTGAAACATATGCCTATAGCGGTTAAGGGTGGGGTTTTGGAAGCAAGTAAACATGAGTTAAAGTCCAGCAAGTTCACCCTGTGAACTTGAATATGTTTTTTAACCTCTTTTTTTCTCTTTCATTCCTTTTTCTTTTTTTTTTTCCAGGGCTGCAGGTGTGGCATATGGAAGTTCCTAGGCCAGGGGCGGAATTGCAGCTACAGCTGCCAGCCACAGCCATGGCAGCCCAATCTAAGCCACATCTGTGACCTACACCACAGTTTGCAACAACGCTGGATCCTTAGCCCAGTGAGCGAGACCAGGGATTCAACCTGCATCCTCATGGATACTACTTTGGTATGTTACCACTGGGCCTCAATGGGAACTCTGATTTTTTAACCTCTTTAAGCTTCAGTTTCCTAAATGTTAAGATGCAAATATTAATACTGATTACCTAGACTTCATGTGAAGATTCAATGAGTCTTAGCACAGGGGCATAAGCACTCAATAACTATGAACTTAAAAAAAATAAAAGATAAAAGAAAAAACCCACTGTAACCAAATTACCTAACACATGAAAAGAGATGAGTGATTTTTCAAGAAATTTTTGGGAAAAGGAGAGAGAGGAAATTTAGAGAATACGGTCCTTTAAAAGAGAGAGAGTAGATGTGGGCATGTACAGGGGTTTTGGAACAGCCAGAGAGCTGCACAAGGACTTGGATGAAGACCAGGATGAAAGGAAATGAAGAGTGTCAATTATCACCTTGACTCATTTCCTTTGTGGGGACGACCATCAAGTCAAGAGCTAGATAAAAGGGTGAGCCAGGGAAAGAGGTGCTAAAACTGCCAATCCAAAATGACAGAAAGCTAAGATATCACATGAAATATAAAGAGAAGATTTCCCCAAAACGTCTCTCAGGAAGGCAGACTTGTGAAGTACATGCTAGATGTGCACACCATGTGAATAAGGAATTTTGTTTATTTCAATCACTTCCATATTCCCAGTGCCTATAACACTGCCTTGCATACAGCAACTGTTCAGCATGGATGTTAGATTACTGGAGAAATGAATGAATACATTGATAAATTCAAAAGACTGATTAGGAAGTGCTGCTCCTTAAGAAGAAGGGTATGTCCCGTTACTTACAGGTCTTCTCTGTTGCTAAGAGGGGCAAAAAACATTAGAAGGCAGGGTTGATTTTTCAGGTCTATAGAGGAAAGCTGAGGCCCGCCTCCCTGCTGCTCTCCTTGTCTCCCTTTTCCTCATTAACAGTTCAGCATCTCTTCTAAACACTTGTGGAACAAATAAAGAACAGTGATTTTTAAAAGGATGCCAAATTGTAAACCTGCTTAGGACATCTACAAATCAGTTAGGCCCTGGGTGTATGTCACTGAAAATCATATCTGTACAAAGAGAAAGAGTCATTGCTTGCCCGACTATGAGAATGTGAAATTAGATGCCTGTGGCAAAGATTTGAAGTTGCTTTTTCTTCCTTTCGTGTTTAATAAGAAAGCCCTGGGAGATGGGCCTCGCTGAGGAACTTTATATCCCAACCACACTTGTAAATAGAGGTGGCCACTTAGATGTAAGAGACCTCCACGGAGACTGCTTTGCCCCTTAATTTTGTATTCCTGCCTGCAGTACAGACAGGATGATTAGAACTCCAAGAGTTATCTTATGATTTGAGGATGATGAACAGAAATGTATTGGGTCTCTGATAATTTTCTAGAGCTGCCATAACAGGGTCCATCTCCAGACTTGACTTGTGTAGGAGAAAAACAAATTTTCC
Source organism: Sus scrofa (assembly GCF_054392235.1). Lineage (NCBI taxonomy): Eukaryota > Metazoa > Chordata > Mammalia > Artiodactyla > Suidae > Sus > Sus scrofa. The sequence goes on from NC_139393.1 coordinate 32,631,729, forward strand.
TCTTAAGTTGACTATAGTGAGGTCAGTAGCAAACACAATTTCAGTGCTGTGCCCCATCAGATGAAGTGTCTGTCTAGTTAAATTGGTAGAAGCTAAATATGTGTACTTTGGAGAAAGAAAGCAATTAGATGTTTTAATTGGCAATTTTAGTCATTATTAACAGGACAGAATGAACTTTGGTGCACAATTTAAACAAATACTTATTATGAGAGCACTGTTAATCCAGTTCAGAGCTGAATAACTGAGCTGTATCATAGCAAGTGTTTTGGTCAATAATTGGCACACGTAGTATTGAAAAGGATCATAAATCACCTAGTCCAATTACCTATTTGATGCTCAACTCTTCTCTAGAATATGTAGGTAAGAAGTCATCCAGCTTATGCTTGGCTACATCAAGTGATGAATAACTCTCTACTTCCCACGCCAGCCCATTTTTATCTTTGGACAGTTTTGAAAGTTAGAATGTTGTCTCTTACACTGAGCCGAAAATCTGTTTTCCCTTAGCTTCCATCCACTCATTCTAGCTCTCATCTTTAGAGCCATATTCAGCACATCCAATCCCTGTTCTAAATGATAAGCCTTCAATTATCACACTCCTCAAGACAGCTGCCCCTCCAAATTTTCATGCCGCAAAACTGTGCTGACATTGTTTCTGAACATGTTGAAATCTACTTCCCCAGAACCCAGGGACTATGTACGGCCGCTCTTTGCTTTCCTTGGTATCATATACCTTGAAAGGACATGGGTATGTCCTTCATAGTTACATAACAACTTTCATTTCATTAAAAATGTTCTTTTTTTACTGAAATAGAGATAAGAAGTAATCAGGGAGTCCCTGTTGTAACTCAGTGGAAACATATCTGACTAGTATCCATGAGGATGTGGGTTTGATCCCTGGCCTTGCTCAGTGGGTTAAGGATCCAGCATTGCTGTGAGCTGTGCTATAGGTTGCACACGGCTTGGATCTGGCATTGCTGTGGTTGTGGTGTAGGCTGACAGCTGTAGCTCCGATTCAGCCCCTAGCCTGGGACCTCCCATATGTCACACCCGCAGTCCTAAAAATTGGGGGGTGGTGGGTGGGATGGGGGAGTAAGGAGAAGTAATAATTTTTCCCAGTTATTTTCAATAACTCTGGGAGATACATTTTGAGACGAAGCTAGTAAAAAACTTGTCAGGTGTTTTACAATTAGCTGAATGAGGCGCCCATTATACTTCTCCCAATTTTGATATCCCCCCTTCTTACTCTGCATTGTATCTATTAAACTTATATGACTTAAGTCAGAAATAAATCATTTATTTCTTCTATCATACCAAATGACATCTGATACTTCTTCACAATAATATTGCTTCTGTCTTTGCACCTTTCACACACATTCCAGTGATTTCCAGCACATTTCTGCCCTTAGGAGGATGTATTTCTCAGCAAGCATAAATGATATTGAAACAGAATACTGCTATGAATTTCTCCACTAAACAAAGTCTATTTCTATTCAATTGGATTTGTTCTCCCATTACCATACTTCACTCAGACTCCACCCACCAAACTTTGATGCCACTATGAGATTTTCACCATCTGTGTAATAATATATAATTCAATTGGTTACTTTCTAAAATCAAATATATTAAGTTCACAAAATGTAATAATAGGCAAATAAAGGTAAACTAAAATAATTATTTTTAAAAGTTAAAAAAAAGAGAGACAAATTTGGCCAGCTAGCAAGGGCATTATAAATTTAATCTGGAACTAATCTCTGGGTTTGACACCTAAGGGCAGATATCCCATAAACAACTTCTGCCACTTTTCTCTGTTTCTACAACTGGTATTATGTCAAAGAGGCAAAATGAAAATGGTCAGGAACTGCAGTTACCCTGTACCAAGAGAGCAGAACTCATTTTTCAGGCTAGATTTTTAAGAGTATAAAGCCAGGTAGGTTCACGGTTTAGGAGAAACATAGTTTCTCATTCACAATCTATCTTCCAGTCACCCTATTCTATTACCAATATCAGGAAGGTACAGAGACAAAATATAGTTTAAACGTTAAATCTCTCAAACCAGGCTGTCAGGGAGGGGAGAGGTCAGATGCTGACATGCTCGAAAAAAAGGAATGCTGATGATGACCACAGTGGAGATACCAGTTTTTCACCAGACAAGTATGAGTTGGCGTGGGATCAGCAGAAGATGAGAGTTGAGTTATTTGCAGTTTATGCTTGATGGGAGGAACAGATGTGCCTAGAGAGGTAAGTAGCAGGTAAGGCAGTCCATGCTCAAAATTGAGATAAAGCCTCTGCAATCCCTGGGAGTCATTTTCTTCCCTGCTGAATGTAGAAGAGATTGTTTTTTAATCATATACATCCTGAAAAATTCTTTTCTTCTGGTCCCAGAATTTTGCCCAAATTATATTAGGAAAGATGAGTTTGGTCCTAGAAGCTTGTTCATGTCCTTCACTGGCTTTTACTTCAGCTTGTATCTGTTTTCCCTTCTCATTAAAAAAGAGAGAGAGAGATTAAAATATATTAGTGACATACTAATTGGAATTCTCATTCATATGGCATGCTATAAAAATATTGCTTAAAGTATACAGCTATTATGTTTCAGACAACTTATTCTTATTATTAACCTTATGTGTTGGTGTTGATATCTTACATACAAGAATGAGGATGTGTTTCTTCTGTTTTCAAAGATGTCACAGTCAAGGAGAGAAAATAAGACATCCATAAATACTTAATATATAACCCGTACTGTAGCATGTGCTTTAAGAGTGATGTAAAGAGTTCTAGAGTTTAGAAAGAAGAGATGAATTCTGAACTCAAGAATACCACAAGTAAAATGGCTATTGTGGCTTGAATGTTTACGTCCCCCTGAATTTGTGTGTTGAAATCCTAATGCCCAATAGGATAGTATCACAAGGTAGGGTCTTTGGGAGGTGCTTAGGCCATAAGGGTGAAACCCTCACAAAGGGGAGTAGTGTCTTATAAAAGAGGCTCCAGAAAGCTCCCTAGCCCTTTTTACCATGTGAGGACAGAACAAGAAGGCACAGGCTATGAGCCAGGATGAGGGCTTCCACCAGAAGGCCATCATACTGACACCTTGACTTTGCACCTTCTGGACCCCAAAACTGTGAAAAATATATTTTTGTCATTTATAAGCTACTCAACTTGTGATATTTTGCTATAGCAGCCCCAAAAAAACTAAGGCGATAGCCAATGGTGAAAGGATAGGATTCAAACATGACATGGTGAGTGCTGAGCTCAGTTCTGCTGCTCTGCCTTGGTCACATCATTTCACTGTGCATTAGTGTCTTCGACCATTAAATGAGAAAGGAAAAACGGCATTCATGCCCAAAGTACTCACATCCTCTGGAGACAACTCAGAGATGAACACATCAATAGACAGATCCCAAACCAAGCAAAAACATTGTATTGTTCATGGAAAGCTTCACACCACTAAGTATAAAGCAGCAATGTCATCTCTCCCCACCCCTGCCATCTTCCAAACTTTACATTCTTTAGGAAAGTCCCTCAAATTGAGACTGTATTGTCAAGCTGGAGAAAAACTAGATGTTCACATGCAGCCAGTCTTAAAAGAAGGTTAATTTGTGTTAGCAAACTGTCAAAAAACCTGTCATACCTAATTATTTTTCTCTACACACATCCTCCCCACCCCCACAGCATAAAATAAATAATCAGAAAAAAAAATGTCTCCGGGATAGTGTAATAACTAATCTTTCAGGCTACTTTGTGGTTAGATTAATAAAAAGAAAAGCAGAAACATTGCTGTTCTGAAGGATTTTTTTTCTCTCTTTGAAGACACTGCAAAGTAATAATGATGATATAAATGCTTTATCCTTTAGAAATTTGAATTAGTAAATTGATCCTCTTCACCCAGTATGTTTTTAATGCACAGAGAGACAACATTTGATAAGTTCATGAAAACAATTACATTAGTACAACAAGTAGAGGTGTTGATAGAGTATAGGCAGTGAAAATGCATGAAACAAACCAGGATGCAAAGAAAGTGATGGAGTCCCTATTGTAGTATATAAATTACATTGTTAAAATGATGATTGATATTATAGCTTCTATTCCGAAGGCTCCCTTTATATAACATGTCTATTGTCAAAACTGATAATAAGAAAATACTTTCTCAAGAGCACACCTGCCCATAAATTATTTCCATAAAATTGTAGACATGAGAGAATTATCTGAAATAATGGCACATCTAAATGAGATGTGGGTTGAGGAATTTAAAGAAGAAAATGACACTAAAATATATCACCTTAAAATGTTTTTTAAAAAGTGCACTGCATAAAGGTGCTATAGAATAGTCAAAAAAAAGGCATTCAAGATTACATTATTTAGATTTATATAATGCTCCATAATCACCCTCCATGCATGAATTCCTACAGTTACCTGATTAGATAAGTCTCTCTCCTTCTCTCTCTGGGTCTCTCTTTCTCTCTGTCTCTCCTGTTCTTTACAACTTTATAAAAGAACAGAGGGAAATTTAGATTGTTTCAAGTAATAGCATTCGTTCACTTCCAGTTTCCAGTCCAACATGTAAAGAGCTTAGAAATCATCACTCCAGGAGTTCCCGTCATGGTGCAGTGGTTAGGGAATCCAACTAGGAACCATGAGGTCGCGGGTTCAGTCCCTGCCCTTGCTCAGTGGGTTATCGATCAGGTGTTGCCGTGAGCTGTGGTGTAGGTTGCAGACGTGGCTCAGATCCAGCCGTTGCTGTGGCTCTGGTGCAGGCCGGTGGCTGCAGCTCTGATTCGACCCCTAGCTCAGGAACCTCCATATGCCGTGGGAGTGGCCCAAGAAATAGAAAAAAGCCAAAAAAAAAAAAATCATCACTCCCATCCCCACAAGAAAACAGCTGAACGGAGACAGGATTAAGACGGTGGAATAGAAGGACTGGAGGTCAACCTTTCTTCTAAAAACAATGAAATTCACAACAAAAGACTGAGCAATCCCCACCCAAATGGACCAGAAACCTTAAAAAAGATACCCTACTCCAGAAGAAAAAGAGGAGGCCACATCAAGAGGTAGGAGGGGCGATTTCACGATATGAACAAACCCATACCTTCCAGGTGGGAAGCTCCACAGACTGAAAACTAACTGGTTAACAGAGATTCACCTACAGGAGTGAGAGTTATGAGCCCCACAACAAACCCTCACATGTGGGGAACCGGCACTGGGAGAAAGAGCCCCTGGAGCATCTGGCATTGAAGGCCAGTGGGGCTTGTGCGCAGGAGCTCCATGGGACTGGGGGAAACGGAGACCCCATTCTTAAAAGGCGCACATGGACTTTCACGTGCACTGGAACCCAGTGCAAAGCAATGTCTCCATGGGAATCTGGGTCAAACCTGACCACAGTTCTTGAAGGACATCCTGGGAAAACAGGGGTGAATGTAGCTTGTTGTGGGGGAGGGACATTGAAGGCAAAACTCTCGGGAATATTCAGCAGCTGCCTTTCTCTGGAGGTGGCCATTTTGGGAAAATCTGGCCCCACCCATCAGTCAGCACTGAGAAGCCCCAGGCCAAACAATAATCCAGGTGGGATCACAGCCCTGCCCCTCAGTAAACAGGCTACCTAAAGATCCCTCAGGTACACAATTGCCTCTAATCCCATCCAGAGACTAAGCCCCACCCACCAGAGGGATTAGAATCAGCTCCACCTACCAGTGGGCAGGCATCAGCCCCTCCAAGCAGGAAGCCTACAGCAAGCTCCCATACTGACTTCAGCCACAAAGGGGGCAGACACCAGAAGTAAGAGAGACTGCAACTCTATTATCTAATAAAATATCACCACACCCAAAAACCTACAGAAATAAAAAGACAGAGAACTATAACTCACATGAGGGAGAAAGAAAAAACCCCAGAAAATCAGCTAAGCAACGAGGAGATTCTTAGCCTCCAGGAAAAAGACTTTAGACTGTTGATGCTGAAGATGATGCAAGACATTGGAAATAAACTGGAGGCAAAGATGGATAACTTACAGGAAACACTGAGCAAAGAGATACAAGATATAAAACTTAAACAAGAAGAGATGCAAAATACAATAACTGAAATAAAAAATTCACTAGAAGCAGCTAACAGCAGAATACAGGAGGAAGAAGAATGAATAAGTGAGGTGGAGGACAGATTAGTGGAAATTATGGATGCAGAACAGAAAAGAGAAAAAAGACTGAAAAGAAATGAAGAGAGTCTCAGAGAACTCTGGGACAATGTTAAATGCCCCAACATCTGTATTATAGGGGTGCCAGAAGGAGAAGAAAGAGAGAAGGGTACAGAAAAAATATTCCAAGAGATAATAGCGGAATACTTCCCTAACATGAGAAAGGAACCACTCACTCAAATCCAGGAAGCACAATGAGTACCATATAAAATAAACCCAAGGAGGAATACACCAAGACACATATTAATCAAACTGACCAAAATTAAAGACAAAGAGAAAATCTCGAAAGCAGCTATGGAAAAGAAACAAGTAACATACAAGGGAACCCCAATAAGGTTATTGGCAGATTTTTCAGCAGAAACTCTGCAGGCCCGAAGGGAGTGGCATGGTGAAGGGAGTGGCATGGTATACTTAACGTGATGAAAGGAAAAAACCTCCAACCAAGATTACTTTACCCAGAAAGGCTCTCATTCAGATTTGAAGGAAAAATCAAAACCTTCACAGATAAGCAAAAGCTGAGAGAATTCAGCAACACTAAATCAGCCTTACAACAAATACTAAAGGAACTTCTCTAAGCAGAAAAGGAAAGACAGCAACAGGAAAAAAAATTCCACAAATGACAAGTCTCACCAGTAAAGGTATATATACAATAAAGATACAAAATCATCCATGTGCAATTAAGTCACCAAAATCAGAAATCATGTGAAGAGGTGGGTACAAATGCAGGACACTGGAGATGAACTTGCAATTAAGAGAACAACAACTTAAAACAATCTCGTATACATATAGACACTTATATCAAAACTTCAGAATAACTGCAAACCAAAAATCTACAATTGATACACAAACAAGAAATCTCTGGAGAAGAAATATATCTCATAGTAAATAAGTGCATAATCCACCATAAAGGGGGTCATTTGACATCATTCTTGGAATGCTGAAGTCTTCTTACATCTGATTCTGATTTCCTCTCCATCAAAGAATTTATGATAACTATAATTAAATAATTTAACTGTACGATTAAATAATATAGTTCTAAAATTGTATTATTAACAACCATTTCTCTCCATGGTACAATGTAAGGTCTATAATGTCTTGTTTATCACATAACCTAGAATGGTGTAATGCCTATATTAAAGAATCAATAATATGTAACAAATTGTGAGGACATATTTATATAGTTATACTGTTTTTTTAACCAATTTACGCATTTTATATTTTACTTATTTTCAGAGGGTATATTATTTTTGTTATTCTTACCAGCTAAGTTATTCTTTTTATTATGCTATATAAAATATTTAATGGTATGTAAGACTTTCTTCTTTATAAATTTTAGTTGCATAATATACACAATTTTAATATAATGCTAATTTTTAAAGAAAAATTGAAATGTAATAGATAATACTAAGTAGTAAAGATGCCAGCCATACAAAATGGGATAAAGTATAGAATAAATTTCCTATTTGTCTCAGCATATTTTCCATTCCACTTCTCCAGAAGGAGTCACTTAATCCGTTTCTTAAGATCCATGATATAATAATCTGTGTGAATGTAATTGTGTTTAAATATATGTATTTTATTCTGTAAAAAAAAATTAAATTAAAAAAAAAGAAAACATCTGAACAACTTGAAAATCAACAGCTCTTCTTAAATCCAGCAGATAATTGAGCACAGAACAAACCACAATCTCCAAACCTGGAAAAACAAGCAGATACAGGGTGCCACATCTTTCTGGGAGAAGAAATTTCAACTAGATACAGTACCTATTAGGAATACTTAAAGAGAAATTGACTAACTATTGATGAGTGAGCATGGACAAGCTTGAAAAATAAAAACTCCTGGAGACCCAACCTTGGGGACATCCTCAACACTTTCCTGAGTTTTACCTCCTGTAGCTCAACCAGGTTCTTCCTGAGAAATCAGAGAAAAATCTCCTCAAGCTTCCAGAAGGGGAAGGAAAATGTAACTGTTCTGAAATATGCCTAGAGTATATATTTTTCTCCTTAGCAAAGACTTGCCTTAAAGGATACGATTTCACCAGAGCCTAACTGACTTGGATTTTACCAGAGACTAACAGATCTGAAGGATGGGAAATACCTAACTCCAGCCCCCTCTAGCTTTCCTAACTTACCTAAGGGGGGAAATAAAACTAAACTAAACTAAGATTTAGACATAATCATAGGACTATGGAATGAATCCCTCACCTTCAAATGCTTATTTTCCGACCACATCAATAGGGGCTCTGAATAATAACAGGGATTACAGAATAAAAATTACTATACACCTCAGACCTTACTTACAAAGAAATCTTTAGGGAAACCCAATTGCAATAGAGAAAACAAAAATCTCAAGAAATTTTAGCCCCTGACATCTACAACTACAGCAAATAGTGAACTCAGCCTTACACCTAGCCAGATAAATATGAAACTTCATACTAAATGTCTCATTAACCTTGGTTCCTTTACTCAATACATCATGTCTGGCTTTCAACAAAAAATTACAAAGCACGCTAAAAGACAAAAAACACAGTCTGAAGAGATAGAAAGCATTAGAAGCAGACTCAGATCTGGCAGATATTTTGAAATTACCAGACTTGGAAGTTAACTATATCCTTAGGCTGCTAATGGAAAAGGGGACAACATATAAGAACAGATGAGTAATGTAAGCAGAAAGATAGAAACTCTGAGAGAATTAAAAGAAAATGCTAGAAATCAAAAACACTGCCACCAAAATGAAGAATGTCTTTGATCAGCTCATCAGTAGCCTGGATGCAGCCAAGGAAAGAATCACTGAGCTTGAAGATATGTCAATAAACTCCTCAAATCAAAAAGCAAAGAGATTTTTAAAAACTGAAAAAAAAAGGAATAGAGTATCCAAGAACTATGGCACAACTTCAAAGATATATATATAATTGGGAGACTAGAATGAGAAGAAAGGGAGAAAGGAACAGAAGAAATATTTGAAGTATTAATGAAGTTATTGGGGATTTGTTGTGAGGATATAAGGGAAAATTAGGCAGTATAGACCATCTTCAGCTGTCAAGGGAACACATACTATGCAGGGTTTGAATGCCGTCTATCCCATCATATCCATTCTACAAGTAACACAAGTAACGTAGCTGTTACTATTCTCACAGGTAACTTCTCTACCTTGAGTGGATCTCTTCTCTTTTCTGACTACTTTCTTCCTTCTCTACCTCATGACCTTTGTTCACACGGCTCTTACCACCTCATGCCTGCTGTGTGTCTCTTAGCTTTGCGATCCCTTTATTTCCGTGTCCTTCCCTGGATGTCCCTATTCTACTCAGTAAGAGAGAATCTGACTAAGTTAATAACCCTGCAGCATCAGAACCTCTACAAGACATAATTCCTTCATCAAACCACCTGATAGGCTGCTGGCCAACCTCTAAAATGACTTTCCACAGCTTAGATGCCAATTCCTAATCTAATCATCTCTGCACCCAGCAGTGGAGTTCATGTTGGGAAGGTTCTATTGGCAAGGTAGTCTCTCGGTATGTATGAATTTATCTGAACTACCAGACATTTTGGTAACATGTTGCAAAAAGCAAACTTTAACTCCCCCCTCCAAAAAAATAGTAACTTTGATTCAAAATATTCTTCTTCGCTTGAGTTCCATTTCCCACCACCACCAGTAGGGGGGACAGGGAGTGTGAAAGGTAGCAATGCTGATGAAAGCCCCAAGATAAACTCTGAGGTTCATCAGAACTTGGATCAGGCTGCCTCTATGACCCAAAATACATTGGTGACATATCAGGGCAGACTACATAGACAGTACAAAGATTGATCCAACATCCCAAGAACAGCTGTGTCCATCTTTAATGGTGCCATTCACTGTGTCACCAGCCCCAAACATTTTCAACTATACTCTACTAAATGTGGCTGGAAGAGGTAAAGCTAAGGGCACTAAACCACAGGTGTGTGTGTATATAAGAATTTCCCCTCAAGGGCACAATATGTTTAAAAAGAACTATTTTTCATTTACCTGATTTCAATTTAAACCTTTAATTTTCCAAAGCAGATTGAAATCAGTGTAGGAAAAAAAAAAAATCAGTGTTCTATTAGTGTTTCCTTTCTGCTGGAATTCAAGTTAAACATGAATGTGTTTTCTCTTCACTAGTTTTCTAGGGATCATATTCAACTAGCTTCCCTATATACATATGACACACAGCAGAAAGGGAGAGGGACCAGGCACCAACATCATTTAGTTCTTGACTATATTTGACTTTCAAGGGTACCTGTCTTAGGAAGGAAAAGAATGTTCTGCTCTACATCCATGTAAAGGGCTGTGAATGAATAAAGGCTACAAGGTAAAGATAAGAACTATGTCTTTGTTTAACTAACTCTCCCTGGCCTCAGAATCAAAAGAGGTACCCTCATACATCACGTGTTTTCTATTATCTTTGCCCTCTATGCATGCTGTTTTTTGGCAAGAAATAGAGTGATACTTTGTGCTCTCCTAGTAGAGATCTGTGTTTAAGAATGTGACATGAGTATATGGAATGATTGCCCAATGGGGAACTGCCATACAGTACAGGGAACTCAACGCAGTATTCTGTGATAATCTATATGGTAAAAGAATCTGGAAAAGAATGGATTATGTATATGTATAACTAAATCACTTTGTTGTACAGCATAAATGATCACTACATTGAAAATCAACTATATATCAATAAAACTTTAAATATCTATATATATATGTCTATCTATTTGGGTGTGTGTGTGTATATACATAAATATATATACATAAGTGACTTGAAATGTGCACATGTACACTGTTCCCATTTTACCTGTTTCTCTGGTTCCACATACCTTATAACCTGGCTATGCATGGTTTTAAACAGAATATTTCATCCTAATCTGTTTCTTATAGATTTGTAGGGGAGAAAAGGTAAATCTTTTAAATATTTTTTCTTCATAACTCCTTCTTTAACAAGAAAAAAAGCAATCACAGTTGTCTTTGGTACATTTGCAAAAGAAAATACCAAGGTGATTTAATCATTCATCAAAATGTACTGAGTGCCCCAAGGCTCAAACAGCCTTTGTATTGTCCATGGGAACTTAAAATAGCCAGATACTTGTCCTATTTTAAAGATGAAGAAACTGAGTTCCCATTGTGGCTCAGTGGGTTAAGAACCCAACTAGTATCCATGGGTATGCAGGTTCAATCCCTGGCCTCACTGCAGTGTAGGTCACAGATGTGGCTCAGATCTCTTTTTCCCATAGTTGCAGTGCTGCAACTCCAATATGACCTCTAGCTCAGGAATTTCTATATGCAGTATGTGCAGCCATAAAAAGAAAAAAAAAAGATGAAGAAACTAAGTCACAAAGAGGTTAGGTGATTTTTCTAAACTAAGAAATGGAGCATAAATGCAAAAATGAGACTCTTTTTAAAGTCTGACCCTGTGACTCTCAGCCAAATCCTTCCACCTATACTTTCACACAACAGTAACAGGACCTGTGAGATCTTTACTTCATGTAATACACATATCATGTAACATATATTTCATGTAACCTCATGCAATTGATTGTTTTTATCAGTTATATAAAATTTATGGTGAATTTATACTCAATATTCATGGGAAAAAATGCTTAAAGTCAATTTTATTTTTCTCTAGCAAAAAAAAAAAAAAAAAAGGTTAGAATGCCCCCTAAATTAAAAAAGAAAATTGACCAGGCTCTCCTATGAGCCTCTTGTCCATGAATTAGCATTAATGAAGGAGTGAGAGAAGTGAACTCCCCGTACCTGGAGAGTAAAGAAAGCCAGACACGTACAAAGAGCTTAGCGTACATGGTGCATAATAGTATTTCTGAAGAGTGGTGAATTCTGTACTCAAACAGAGGTCAGCAAATAAATCCAGATTTCTTGCGTGTTTGATTTGTCCTTTTTAAAGATGAGCTGCTCTGATGGTTGGAGATTTCATTTCCAACACCGACACAGAATAGTCACATATGCAAATACGGACACTATGCCTGCAGCCTCCATATAGATTAATTATTTCTGGCTGCCAGGAACCACAAGTGGGCTATGCTGTTTCTGTGATAAACCACAGTCCTCCCTCACTCAGAGACAAAAGACACACACACATGAAAAGGCTAGAGCCTCAAACCATGGTTATTTCACCTTGAATAGACTTTCCACATGAAGCCCTTTCATTTTGCTTTCTATATTAAACATTGAAAACCAAAAAGGAATTTCAAAACTTGTTTCTTCACTCGTGTATCACAAACTGCTAATTAGAAAAGATTTCTTTTACTAAATGATTTAGTTCTTATGTCTTTTTTAACACTTGAAAGGTTACAGCTTCAGGAAAAGAGGAAAGAGGCTTAATTAAAGAATGAATTATTGAATATTCAGTTTTAATTGATGCTGCCCTATGCTATTATTTTGCATGTTTATAGATGTTTCGTATGATTCTGTGATCAGAATAACCAAGAGAGAGACATTGACTACTGATCCTAAAAAAGGGGGAGGGCTTCTGCCTGATCATATCCAGTCATTTAAGTTCAAGAATCATCTGAAGTGTGGTTTCCATGACAACAAGTCACTAATTGCGAACATAAAGTAAAAAAATCAACCTTCCATGAATTTGGCAGCTACATGGATGATGTCTAATTTTTTTTAAATAGTAAAATGGCACTTTTCCTTAGGGAATTCCTCAAGTCACTTTCCTGAAATGAAGAAGCCACTTCCTTGTGAAATTAACTCTGGTCTGGCAAAGGTGTCAGCTTAAAGCTGTCCAGATCTGTCAGGCTGTGACTGCCAACACCTAGCCTCTGCTACAGACATGGGGAGAAGTTTGCAATGAGAGCTGAGGGTTTTTTTTTTACTTCTTTGAACTAAGGGAGTTGTTCAGGCAGATGAATGAACCCAATAAATGCTATCAAATACTGGATTTGAACATTCTTTATTTAGACTGAGGGAAAGAAAACAATTGAGGGGAAAAGGTGAGTTAAAACCTAAAATTGGCCACTTTCCATGAGGTCAGTCATCCGTGCTCAATCACTAGCGAAGGTTTCTGGTTTCTCTGCCTGGCAGATTTTTAAAAAAACAGAAAAACAAAAAAGTGAACCCTTTGAGACTTGGAAACCTGTTCAACTGGCACAATGGCACCATTCAAAATTCACCAATTTATGACCTGCAGCATATCATTTGCAAAAATTGCTGCAGCCTGAGTTACCTTTCACTAGCTCTTTAAGTCTACTCACTGGGTCACTAGAAGTGAGTAAGAACATTTTGATAAATTCAGTTTCCATGACGATGAATTAACCAGTGAAAATGGGGAGGTGGTGAAAAATCTGTATTCTGTAGAATACTCTCAAATGTTTGCCTGTTTTCATTTTTAGCCATTTAGTTCTCGTGGCTCTGTTCCAGGACTCTTTAATTTGCCAGTAGCTGTTTTTCCTACACAGATTACAGGAGTAATTCATCAGTGAATGTTTCACTCAGTGGTCCCATCTAATATAAGAAAACATAAAAATGAATTTTTCCAATTATGCTTTTTTGTTTGTTTAGAAAGAATGCGGTAAGTTTTTTTCCTTCCTTTTTTTTTTCACCATCTAGCTATAGTATTCCTATTCTTCCTTATTTATTGACCATTACCTTACACAGACTACAACTGCAATTTGTAAGATGTTAGAATCTGCTTTTAAATACCAATGAATCTCAAAAAGGCAATGATTTTTGAATTTACTGGACTGAAACCCCAGAGGGGGACTTAAAGAGAAAAAGAACATTAAAACATGTAGGCCCAGTGCATGTTACAATGAAACAAAGTGTTCTGGAAAAATTAAGAAAGAAATAGAGCCTTTCTTTTACTAAATTACTTTAAATTGGCTTCCTTATTTATATGCAATGGAATCTGTTTATGTTATTTCAGCAGTTATCCACTTCCTGAATTTAATGATAACACTACTATTTCCTTGGAGGGGAAAAGAATTGATTCCAATTGTTTGTTTTCCAAATGATGAAAATAGCAAAAAGAACTCATGAATTTGCACCAGGAAAAAAAAATGGATATGCACCTATTTTTTTCAGAGGTATGAAATATTAAAATGTCTCCAAAATATGTATTTTCAATCTAGACTTAGTCTGCAACTCAATAAATAAATTGTTCATTTTAAAAACTAAGTTCAAGTAATAGGATTTTCCCCTTCTTTCTTTTCACCTAAAACAAGGCAAGTAGCCAGTTTTCAATTTTCAACTGTTTGTTCTGCCATCACGTAGCCACAAAGGATACTTATACTCATATCCAGATTCGTTCATTGGCTCAGAGCAGGAAGAAATATTACTGACAGATGTTGCAGATTTCCAACAATGAACAGATTGATCAGATATCATCTTTATCTGAGACTAAAAGTGCAAAGGACCATGAGATTCACAGAAAGAAAGCTATTTAACATTTATTATGCAAAGTTCTGCCAATCAGAACTACTTCTTAAAATTTCAATAAATAGTAATGCAATAATATATTTTTCTGTGAAGAACTGTTCTTCAGGGTCATATTTTCTCTGCAAGCTTAATTTCTCTACCAAGAACAGAAAAAACTCTCACATTGAAAAGAATATGGTAATTTTCTTTTCCTCCCTCTTTGACACATACACACAAAAAATATTATTAATATTACTGGATCTCAGAGAATGTACATGATTGAAAATCAAAGTAATTGTTTTAATGGATAAACTCTAGTTGTTTTGCAGCAGATATCTATGAACTATTAGAAAAGAAAACCACACCATTCTAAAATCAGTTTCTTGGAGTTCCCATCATGGCTCAGCGCTTAATGAACCCGACTGTCATCCATAAGTTTTCGGGTTTGATCCCTAGCCTTGCTCATTGGGCTAAGGATCCAGTATTGCCGTGAGCTATGATGTAGGTTGCAGATGCAGCTCGGATCCCACATTGCTGAGGCTCTGGTGTAGGCCAGTGGCTACAGCTCCGATTGGACCCCTAGCCTGGGAACCTCCATATGCAGCCCTAGGGAAAAAAAAAAGTCAATTTCTTGGCAGCACTGAATTTGTTTGTCTTGAATTAAAAGAGCAGGGGCAGCCATTGTGTCAGTTGACGGGATATGGACAAGGGGAACTCTAATGACTTCTTTTGCTCACCCACTATATGTAACTCCTGCTGCTTATGGGCACTATGCATGGGTTCTGCTAACAGTCATGCTTCCCTTCCTAGACCTAAGGTCCTAATGCAGGTAGCTGGCATTCAGTTCACATTGATGTAAACAGTGTGAGATCCCTAGGCCAACTGTTGTCTGGGAAATAGAGATGGCACAGTCCACCCAAGACAGCTGCCTCCACACCAACGTAACCTATAGCTAGCACCAGGCAGTGCAGGAGTCAGCTTGTTAATGCTAATATCTCTGGTCAGTGGGGATAAACAGTCGTTCTCTCAGTCCTGTAGATTAAATGTGTTACAAAAATACTGTCAGGCTCAGTTGCTGATCATTAAAAATGAGTCCAAATAAGAAGCATAATGACTTGTTGATTACCCAAGTCAAGTTGGACATCCTTATGACACTATTTACAGCTGTATAGAGGTCTTTCAGGCATTGGTGGGAGAGATTTTGACAAAGAAAAAAATTATGAAACTTTCTGAGTTTTAGGTTAAAACTGGTCAATAACAGAGACTGTAGAAAAAAGAATATATATACATATATGTGTGTGTGTGTGTGTATAACTGAATCACTTTGCTATACACCTGAAACTAAAAAAAATTATAAATCAACTGTATTTCACAAAAATTTTCAAAATAAAAATAAAATAAAACTGGTTGATAAAAAACATTCTTTATACTCAATACTTTCATTAATTAATAATTAATTCATTAATTAATAATAGTTTTGCCTTAAATGATGTGCTCAACAACTATTTCATATGTTGCATATGCCATGGAACATCTGTTACTTAAAATTATTTTTAACACTGACAGAACACTATACAAATATTCAGGATAATGACATTTTTAAAGGCTTATTACTTTGTGTATGAACATAATACATATACAAATACACAGCATTTATCATGAACGTGTTCACATTTAAAAAATAATGAGGAGTTACCATTGTGGCTCAGCAGTCATGAACCTGACTAGTATCCATGAGGATGGGAGTTTGACCCCTGGCCTTGCTAAATGGGTTAAAGATCTGGCATTGCCATAAGCTGTAATCTAGTCTCAGATGTGGCTCGGATCCCACATTGCTGTGAATGTGGCTGTGGCATAGACAGGCAGCTGCAGCTCCAATTTGACCCCAACCCTGGGAACTTCCATATGCCACAGGTGCAGACCTTAAAAATTAAATAAAATAAAGAATAAAAAAACAATGAAAAAGGATTTTTTTTTGGCTTTTTAGGGTTGCACCCATGGCACATGGAGGTTCCCAGGCTAGGGGTGGAATCAGAGCTGTAGCCGCTGGCCTATGACAGAGCCATAGCAACAGAGGATCTGAGCCACATCTGCAACCTACAGCACAGCTCATGGCAACACCAGATCCTTAACCCACTGAGTGAGGCCAGGGATCAAACCCACATTCTCATGAATGCTAGTCAGGTTCATTAACCACTGAGCCACAACAGGAACTCTGAAAAGGGATATTGAATATATATTCATATAGCAATATAAGCATTAATAGGGAAATGTGTATTTATGAATCTAAAAAATAGGTATCTTCTAATATTTCCAGTCCATTCCTGAAAATTTATGTGAAATAGTTTTTTTTCTTTTTTTATGTATTTATTATGACTGCACCTGCAGCATATGGAAGTTCCTGGGCTAGGGATCAAATTGGAGCTGCTGCTGAGGCCTGTGCCACAACCACAACAATAGCAGATCTGAGCCTCATCTGCAGCCTATGCCAAAGTCTACAGCAATGCCAGATCCTTAACCCACTGAGTGAGGCCAGGAAATGAAGCTACATCCTCACAGAGACAACATGAGGTCCTTAACCCACTGAGCCACCAAAGGAACTCCTGAAATAGTTTTTTAATCACAGTTTTTTAATTCACTGAGATCTCACTACTTAAATACATTTTTCAGTGAACCTATTAGTAAAGCCAGAAATATATTTGTAATATGAAAACTATTCTCTCTATATCTATTTTGAAACTTTAATTTTTTTATACCTAAGACTTTTAAATGGTGTGTTTAATACAAAAATTTTAAAGGACATATGTGCATTTGCTGTTGGCAATTTTTTTCCGACTCTTTCTCCAGAGGTAATACCAAGGGGTATAATTTCAAGGGTAGCAGATAGGAGCAAAGAGATTTGATCAAGCGTGTTGGCCTAGGATCCAACATCCCACATGCCCTGATTCTAATACCATTGGCTACACATAGCTCCCTATGGTGTAAGAAGTTTATATATACAGTTGACAGCTCAGCATCTCTGTTACAAGCCAAGAAAACATCTACTGAAAGATGTTTAGATCAGTGAAAGTCATAGTTATTTACTTAATATATGAGTCAGGGCTAACCCCCATCTGTAAATCACATAAGATTTTAACTGCATTGAAAGATTATCATTTTAAAAATACCTTCAAAGTAAAGTAGATTGCTGCCAATTCAGTGAACTACCTGACATAGTCGTTCACTCAACCAACACAGTCAAACACTCAACTATGGAGTATTCACTATTTCTTTTCCCCATGGTTGGCAAGGTGTGCACATAAGATAAATAGAAGTAGAGATAATTTGATGGTTATAAAGCAAAAGAATAATCACAGAAAGGCAACCAGAATAATTTTTTGAAGGATAGTGGAAGAGGGGTGTTACTGGGGGGATAAGAGTAATATTTAACCAAAAAACCTTTCTAAATGTTATAATTAGGGAAAGGGCATTCCATACAAAGAACAGCTGAGCAAAGGCAAAGGAGCAAAAATCAATTTTCATATATAAGACAACCACCGACAGCTCAAGGTTGCTTGAGTACCCAGTGTAAATCAGGTGGGAGAAAGGAAGAGAGACAGATATAGGTAGGGACCACATTAAGGAGTCTCATAGTCAGTATTAGCTACTTGCATGTTATCTTGTCCTAATAAACTTTTAGGAGGTGAAGGTAGCAGTTCTGATGAAAGATAATGAAAGCAATAGAAAATAGTCAAGAAGATGAATTTAGGAAGTTGAATTATCAAACCTTGGTGATTGATTGGGCATCTATGAAGAGATGAGAGATTGCAAAAATCTGTATGTAACATACAAGTTACACCTGGAGCAACTCTGTGGATGGTCGTATCATCAACTGAGAGAAAAGAGCCAGCTCATGGAGAATGTGTTGAATAGAAGTATCTGTGGAACATTCCAGTAGAGATGCCCACCTAGTAACTGGGTAGATGAGTGTGAAGGTCAGCACACAACCCACAGAATGGGAGAAAATCTTTGCAAGTGATTCAACTGACAAGGGATTCATCTCCAAAATTTACAAACACATTCTGCAGCTCTATCTCCACACCAAAAAAACAAACAACCCCATCAAAAAATGGGCAGAAGATCTAAACAGACAGTTCCCCAAGGAAGACATACAGATGCCAAAAAAACATATGAAAAGGTGCTCAACATCACTCATTCTTAGAGAAATGCAAATCAAAACCACTATAGGTACCACCTTACACCAGCCAGAATGGCCATCATCCAAAAGTCTATAAACAATAAGTGCTGGAGAGGGTGTGGAGAAAAAGGAACCCTAATACACTGTTGGTGGGATTGTAAATTGGTGCAACCACTGTGGAAAACACTACGGAGATGCATCAGAAAACTAAACATAGAACTACTATTTGATCCAGCAATCCCACTCCTGGGCATCTATCCAGAGAAAACCACACCTCACAAAGACACATGCACTCCAATGTTCATTGAAGCACTATTTGCAATAGCCAAGACATGGAAACAACCTAAATGTCCACTGGCAGAGGAGTGGATCAAGAAGAGGTGGTACATATACACAATGGAATATTACTCAGCCATTAAAAGGAACAAAATACCAGCATTTGCAGCAACATGGATGGACGTAGAAATTATCATGATAAGTGAAATTGGCCATACAATAAGACATCAACATCAAATGCTTTCACTGACATGTGGAATCTGAAAAAAAGGACAGACTGAACTTCTTTGCAGAACAGATGCTGACTTACAGACATTGAAAAACTTATGGTCTCTGGAGGAGACAGTTTGGGGAGTGGGGGGATATGCTTGGGTTGTGGGATGGAAATCCTGTGAAATTGGATTATTATGATCATTATACAACTACAGATGTGATAAATTCATTTGAGCAATAAAAAAATTAAAGAAAAAAAAAAGATTTTCAAAGAAAAGTAGCCAAGAAAGAAAACAGCAAGGAAACCAAAGGAGGAGACCATATCACATATAATAATATGGGAGCCACAAAAGTGAAAAATGCAGCAGAGGGCTATAGTAAGATAAAAAATGGAAAAATACCAATTTATCTCCCTCTCTGCCTTCCACACCTGAATACAAATCTACATCATTAAAAACAGAAAAAACAAAAAAAACAAAAAAAAACACATGGTTTTCTCTAGATATACACCCAGAGTGGAATTGCTGGATCACATGGTAGTTCCAGTTTTAGCTTTTTAAAGATACATTTACCCAAATATTCATTGCAGCACTATTTACAATAGCTCTGAGACATTCAAGCAACCTAAATGTCCATCAACAGAGGAAAGGATAAAAAGGATGTGGTACACATATACAATGGAATATTACTCAGCCATAAAAAGGAATGAAATAATGCCATTTGCAGCAACATGGGTGGACCTAGAGATTATCATATTACATGAAGTAAGTAAGACAAAGGCAAATATCACATGATATCACATACATGTGGAATCTTAAAAAATGATACAAGTAAACTTATTTACGAAATAGAAATAGACTCAGACTTTGAAAACAGCCTTATAGTCACCAAAGGGGAAATGTATTATAGGTGGAGAATAAGGAGTTTGGAAATAACATATACACACTACTATATATAAAATAAATAATCAACAAGGACCTACTGTATAGCACAGGGAACTCTACTCAATATTCTATAATAATCCATATAGGGAAAAAAACTGAAAAAGTATGAATACATGTATATCTATAACTAAATCACTTTGCTTTACACCTGAAACTAGAACAACATTGTAACTATACTTCAACCAAAAAAAAATTTTTTTTAAGTATAAAAAACTTAGAAACCAAAGATCAAGAAACGTATTATTTAGGAATTTTATGAGTTTATTTTATTTATTTTTTCCATGCCTTATCCTAAAAGCACTATGAATTCTTTAGACAAAATTCCTGAATTCATTCTTCACAATTAAGCTTATAATAAATGTTAAGCAAGTCAGTTCAATGTTATTCTCATTGACAAGTACCAGGAATGCAGGTTCTATCTGTTGCCAACTGTGGGTGGAAACTTTGACTTTAATGTCAAGCTGAGAGTGCAATGTATATTTTGTGAGAGATGAGAAACCTCACTCATCAGTAGGGTCCTGATAGAAAAGCATAGCATTCTTCAATGCAGACAAGAAGAAAAGCAAATTGTAAAAAAAGGAAACTGGGTTGTAAATCCGTACAGAGTAAGCCCACTATATTGTCCTGGATGGGAGATAGCAGAAATGTAGTATACTGTTGACTTCCTGGCATTGTACATAGGAAGAGTCAATTGATGGGAGACATAACTAACTAATATGCCATCAAAGCTTTGTTGTCAGGCACTGTCCAATTACAGTAATAGCTCAGCCCTTCCCAGCTGTATGTCAGGGAAAATATGTAACGTTCCTAAATTCTACTTGCCTTATTTGTACCTAACTTATAAGCTTGTTGTGAAAATTAAGAGGTAACATGAAAAGAATTAGTCTCAATACAGAGTGATTCTTCCCTCCAGGGGGCATCTGGAAATGTCCAAAGATATTTTTGGTTTTCAGAGCTGGGGAGGGGTTGACTGTTCCTGGCATCTACTAGGTAGCATCTGGGGATGCTGCCAAACACTCTGTAACACACAGGACAGCATCCAAGAATGAAGAATTATCTGACCCAAAATGTCAACAGTGCCAAGGATGAGAAACCCTGATCTACTAGTCATGTGCATACATTATAAAAGCTGGTGTTTCCTGAACACTTACACCACCTTAGGAACTATTTAAGTGCTTGTCATTATCTCATCGAATCACACCCAAATACCCTGAGATTAGTCCTACTATTGCCCTCTCTTTACAAATTAGGAAAACCTACAGATATAAAAAGAAGTTAAGTAATGTACATAGAATCACAAACTGTAGTGGTAGAACCAATATTTCATGAATGGTAACAAACATTAAATTTCATAGACAAGTGAAAAATTATCCAGGTATTTTCAAATATCCAACTCTTGGCATCAGATAACAAAAAAAAAAAAAGATTGGTTTTGCAATGTCTATGCAAACATTGGCCTAAATCCAGGCAAAATTGATACGTTGCATGCTTTGCCTTCAAGATTCAAGCTTTTCTTTAAATAGGGACAAAATGAAAATGGAGGAATGGTTTCAAAAGGCGGAAATTCAGCATTTCTTAAGAGCATCTTTAAAAGACAATTGCCTGAGCTCCTTTTAGAGAAATCTTTTTAGTGTTAAAAATCAGTAAAACCTGATTTCGTAAGTGGCATTAGGTTTTCTCTAATGCTGAAGTCAATAGTTCCTCTTGTAACGGTGTTACGGCTTAAGCACTGCTTCAGGCCTATGTGAAACTTGACTGTGGGATCAAAGAGATAAAAGTCACCTGACTCTATCACTTTCACTTTATAGTCTGAAATTCCTAGGATCTGTGCATTTATGCAATTTTCAGTGATGTGTCATTGATTGTTTTTAACAATCTTTTGCATCGATATGTTTTGGAGATATTCTTCTTCTTTTAATAATCTCCCTCCAGGGATGTTGAAACATAAGCTGTTGAGTATAGGTGTGTGTAGACCTGAAATCCTAGAAAGGCAACAAATGCTGAAATGTGAGCACACATATGAATATTCTGACAAGTATAACATAATGTTTATGGAAATTTTGAGATCCTGAATTTCCAAGATAATTGCAAATTGGGCAAAAACAGTATAATATAAAGAAGAGAGTAGTTTGGCATAGAGGCTAAAAGTGCAAGATTTACCCTCAGATCAGTATTCAAATACCAACTGTATCATTTAATAACTATGTGACCTTGGAAAGTGATGACTATTCTGAATCTCAGTTACCTTTCCTAATGAAGAAGGAAAACAGAAGGTCTGATCACAAAATGTTTTCCAAAAAATACAATTTTTATTTTTATTGTATACTATTATATGCCAAGCACTGTTTTTGACAGTAAAGACATTATAGTGAACTATTCTTGTGCAGCTTATAATTCAAAAGTTTAAATGGAATATCATCTCAGGTATTGTTGTAAGGAAAACAATCCTGGATAAGCTGATAGTGATCAGACAAGAGAAGGGGGTAGTAAGGCCTCTGAGGAGGTGCCATCTGAGCAGAAACCTGAAGGATTCATGTGAATATCTGTGAAAGGGCTTTCCAAGCAGAGAGAAAAGCCAATGCAAACATCCCCTATCTGGAATACTCTGGAGTATTTGAGAAAAATCAAGGAAGTCCATGAGGTTGGTAACAATGACTTATGAGTTTCATTAAAAATGTACCCAGGGATTTATATGCAACAGTAGGATTTTGGATTTTATTCTTTAATAGAAGCCATGGGACATTTTTAAGTAGGGGAGTATCATGATGCAATTTATGTTTGAGAGGATTACTGTGGGTTCTTTGTGGAGAATAGACTCCAGAGAACCAGGAGTAGATACAGGACAACCAAGCAAAGGCAATTGCAATAGCGCAGGCAAGGTATGGTGGTGGCTTCAAATAGGAAATGACATTTGGCAGCAGTCAAAAGTGGTTAGATTCATGATGCATTCAACAGAACTTCTGACAGATTAAATGTGAATTGTGGGAGGAAAAATACAAATGATTCCAAAGTTTTGACTCTAAGGATCTGAGTGAATGGAGATTGAATAAGGAAGAGGTAAAAAGGAGGGGGAACTATTAAGAGTTTAGTTGGAGATATTACATAGGCATCCATGTGGGAATATTCAGTAGACCATTAAATATAGAAGTATGCATTCGGGAAAGAGGACAAGAATTGCTCTTAAAATTTGGGCATTATCAGAGCATAAATATATTTAATCTATGAGAATTCAGTAAGATCCCTGTATAAGTATGTTAAAATAGTAAAGAAAAGAGGTCCTGGGACTGACCTTTAAGGGTCTCCAATATTCAGAGATCAAGAAAGTGAGGAAAATGCAGGAAAATGTGTGAGCGGAGTTTCTTAGAGCCAGACAAATGAAGTGCTTCAAGAGAGAGGAAATGACCTACTGTCATATGCTGCAGAGAAATGAGGTAAGAATTGACCACTGGCATTTCCAAGACTGAGGCCATTAGTGACCTCAAAGAGAAAACTTTCCGTGGAGTGATAAGCACAACACTTTATTTCCCGGAGACAGTTCAGGAAAGAATGAGAGAAATAGAAATGAGGAAGGAAATTTTTATTAACATATGTTTGTGAAAATTAAATAAAAAAATATATGGGAAGCATTGAGCTCTATACTTGGCACATGACAAAGTGCAAATTATGTGCAAATTAATAGTTACCATCACTATTTTTATAATTTTTAAGTAGTTCTCTCCTATCATTTAAATATCAACAGTATCCATAATCAAACCAAGAAATATGTATGTGTTATCACATTAATATTTTATGAAAAAGGTATTCAAAATATATGTCTGTATAACTATCTCATTTTTTTTCTCACAAAATTATGTGGGAAAAAAATAGTCATATGAGGTTTTTCAATTTTTCCACTTTCACAAGTGACAGGGTTTAGGCTCACAGCCTATGACTTACCCAAAGTCACATATAAAACCAGAAGTTAAACAAAGATCTGATGACACCTGACTCTTTTTTTTTTCCCTCATCAATAAAGAACAGAAGTTGAGTTATACCACCAAAGAGAAAAAAAAATCAATGAGAATTATACAATGCAATATGAGAATGCCTTGTTTTACCGCAAAAAACACAAACACTTGGAGAAGAAACAGTATGCTATCAAATAACAAATGGTTGCTTGGTAAAGAAATCAAGGAGGAAATTTTAAAAATACCTGCAGATGAATGAAAATGAAAACACAAGAATCCAAAATCTATGGAACACAGTGACAGAAGTTCTAAAGGGAAGTTTATAGAGATATAAGCTAAGAAAAATCTCAAATAAACAAGCTAAGCTTACATCCAAAGAAACTACAAAAAGAAGAACAAAAAAACTGTCAACCTCAGTAAAAGGAAAGAAATCATGCAATCAGAGCAGAAATAAATGAAATAGAGACAAGGATGTAAGGAGGGAAGGAAGGGAGGGAGAGAGGGAGGGAGGGAGGGAGGAAGGAAGGAAGGAAGGAAAGAAAGAAAGAAAGAAGGAAAGAAAGAAAGAAAGAAAGAAAGAAAGAAAGAAAGAAAGAAAGAAAGAAAGAAAGAAAGAAAGAAAGAAAGAAAGAAACTATCAATAAAACTAATCACTGTTTCTTTGAAAAGAGAAAAAAAATTGATAAACCTTTGGCCAGACTTATCAAGAAATAAAGAGAGGGCCCAAATAAATAAAATCAGAAACACAAGCAGAACAGTTACAACCAACACCACAGAAATACAAAGGTTTACAAGAGATTACTATGAACAATTATATGCCAATAAAATGAACAATCTAAAAGAAAGGAATAAATTCCTAGAAAAGTCAAATCTCCCAGACAAAATCAGGGAGAAATAGAAAATATGAACAGATTGGCAGTAATGAAATTGAATCAAAAAATAATAATTTTAAAAATTCCCAATGCATGAAAGTCCAGGAGCAGAAGGCATCACAGATGAATTCTACCAAATATTTAAAGAAGAGTTATAACCTCTCCTCAAACCATTCCAAAAAAAACTGAAGAGGAAGAAATTCATGCTATGAGCTTCCATACTCTTTGTATGAGGCCTAATACCAAAACCAGACAAAGGCAACACATACCAAAAAAAATCACATGCCAATATCAATGAATAAAATAAATGCAAAAGTCTTCAACAAAATATTAGAAAACTGAATTCAACAATATATTATAAGAATCATAAAACATGATAGTGAGATTTATTACAGGGATGCAAGGATGGTTCAATATCTGCAAATCAATCAGTGTGACATTCCACATTAACAAATTAAAGAATAAAATTTACATGATCATCTTAGAAAAAATTACATGATCGTCTTAGGAAATATTGACAAAATTCAATATCCATTAATGATTAAAAAAAAATCTTCAGAAAGTGGGTATTGAGGGAATATACATCAATATAATAAAGGCACATATGACTAACCTACAGCCAACATACTCAACAGTGAAAAGCTTAAAGCATTTCCTCTAAGATCATAAACAAGACAAGGATGCCCACTCTCACCATTTTTATCCAACATAATATTGGAATTCCTAGCCACAGCAGTCACGCAGACACAGACACACCCACACATACACACACACACATGCACACACGCACAAAGAAATAGAAGAAATACAAATAAGAAAGGAAGAATAAAACTGTCCCTGTTTACAGATGACATGATACCAGTTACAGAAAATCTTAAAGATGCTCCAAAAAAAACTATTAGAATAAGTGTATCCAGTAAATTCATGGGATACAAAATTAATATATTAGAAATCTGTTGCATTTCTATATACTAACAACAAACTATCGGAAGGAGAAATTAAGAAAGCAATCCCAGGAGTTCCTGTCGTGGCTCAGTGGTTAACGAATCTGACTAGGAACCATGAGGTTGCAGGTTCGATCCCTGGCCTTGCTCAATGGGTTGAGGATCTTGCATTGCCGTGAGCTGTGGTGTAGGTTTCAGACGCAGCTCAGATCCCCGCATTGCTGTGGCTGTAGCGTAGGCCGACAGCTCCAATTGGATCCCTAGCCTGGGAACCTCCATATGCCACAGGAGTGGCCCAAGAAATGGCAAAAAGACAAAAAGACAAAGAAAAAAAGAAAAAAAAAAGCAATCCCATTTACAATTGCATGAAAAAATAATAAAATATGTAGGAACAAATCTAACCAAAGAAGTAAAAGATCTGTACTCAGAAAACTGTAAGATATTAAAGCAATTGATGACAACAAAAAATGGAAAGATACATTGTACTCATGGGTTGAAATAATTGACATTGTTTAAACGACCATCCTATGCAAGGAAACCTACAGATTCAATGCAATCAAAACACCTACAGATTCAATTTAATCAAAATACCAATGGCATTCGTCACAGAACTAGAACATATAATTCTAAAATGTGTATGGAAACACAAAAGACTTCAAATATCCAAAACAATCTTAAGAAAGAACAAAGCCAGAGATATCATGTTCCCTAATTTCGAACTATACTATAAAGCCAAAGTAACAAAAATTGTATAGTCCTGGCACAAAAAAAAAAAGCAGACACATAGATCAATGGAACAGAATAGAGAGCTCAGAAATAAACCCACACTTATGTGGGCAATTAATCCATAGTAGTGGAAGCAAGAATATAAAATGAGGAAAACACAGCTTCTTTAAAAAATGGTGTTGGAAAAACTGGACAGCTACATTCAAAGAATCAAACTGGAATACTTTCTCATACCATACATAAAAATAAACTCAAAACGCATTAAAAACTTAAATGTAAGACTCGAAATCATAAAACTTCTAGAAGAAAACATGAAGATCATGCTCTTCAACATCAGTCTTAGCAATATTTTTTAAGCAACATTTTTTGGATCTGTTTCTTCAGACAAAGTAACTAACGCAAAAATAAACAAATGGGACTATACTAAACTAAAAAGCTTCTGCACAGTGAAGGAAACAACAGAATGAAAAGGCAGCATATTGAATGGAAAAGACATTTCCTAACAATATATCTCTAAGAAGTTAATATCCAAAACATACAAAAAATCCATTCACGTCAACCCCCAAAATAAACCATTTTAGCCATTAAAAAAATAGAAGACCTGAAAAAACCATTTTTCCAAAGACATACGTATGGCCAATAGGCAGATAAAAATATGTTCAAAAATTGCTAATCATTGGGTAAATGCAGAACAAAACCACAGTAAGATACCTATCAGAAATGACTATTAGCAAAAAGACAACAAATAACATGTATTGAGGATGAGGAGGGGAAAATTAACTCTTGTCCACTGTTGGGAAGAAGGTAAATTGATTCATTCACTATGGAAAACAATAGCGAGGATTCTCAAAAAATTAAAAAAATAAACTTCTGTATACTTATTACATATGCTCAAGCAACATGCAATCATCATTAAAACATAGTACAATGTCTAGAATTGTTTCTCATTGATAAAAATTAAATAAAATGTCTCTGCCTTATGATTAAAGAGATCTATGATTGTTTACTCTAAGCATAGATTAAGTTGCAGAAGATCTCAAAGGAAACTAGAAGGATCTTTTTAATAGATTTTGGTTTTACTTTTATCTTTGAAATAGAACACACTACCACAATCTTTTGTATCAAAAGATTTGCATGAAGCTACAGCTAGCAAAACTTTTATCTTGGATTTATGGACCATTTTTTAAATAAGAATAACTTGGATTGGAAAAACATTGGAAATTTACCAAAACCTAGCCAAGCCGGGAATCAGATGTATCCTGGACCCCTGTGTCTTTCATCCTATATTTATTTACTTTCCAAAGCTTATTTATTGAAAACCTTAAATATCTCTCAAATCTATCCACTTCTCTTTATACCCACAGCCACCACTCCTATCCAAGCAAGTGTCATCTATTAATACAAGCAATGCAATCTTCCCTATGCTGCTGGTGTTACTCCTCACTACCTCAATTCTGCACTTAGCCAGGGTTATTCTTGTATTGCAAGACAAAAGCAAAAGAGAGAATGATGGAGTTCCCAGCTGTGGCACAGTGGGTTAGGAATCTGACTGAAGAGGCTCAGGACACTGTGAGCATGGTTCTGATCCTTGGCCCCTCTCAGTGGGTTAAAGGATCTGGCACTGCAGCATAGATCACAACTGTGGCAAAGAGAAAGAAAGAAAGAAAGAAAGAAAGAAAGAAAGAAAGAAAGAAAGAAAGAAAGAAAGAAAGAAAGAAAGAAAGAAAGAAAGAAAGAAAGAAAGAAAGGAAGGAAGGAAGGAAGGAAGGAAGGAAGGAAGGAAGGAAGGAAGGAAGGAAGGAAGGAAAGAAAGAAAGAAAGAAAGAGAGAAAGAAAGGGAGGGAGGGAAGAAGGGAGGGAAAGATGGAGGGAAGGAAGGTGGGAAGGAAGGAAGAGAGAAAATACAGACAACACTGTGGTTGATTTTGAAACTGACCTTTTGGAAAATATGGAATGTGTGATGAAGGGAAAACTGTATTGAAGTAGAAGCAAAATTTAAATAATCACTTTGCCTATGGACAGCTAAAGTTCTTGAAGTTAATTTGACTGTAATTGTAAGGTAATATAATGAAGAAATTAGAGGGTGCTTTGGGGGTAAGGAGATCTTGTTGACTTGGTCTTTTTGTTTTATTTTTTAGAGAGTAAAGATTTATCTCTGTCTCAAAGTTTTCGGCCAACATTGGTTGCTGGGGGAGGGAGGACTCTGTTCCCTCAGTTGCTGGGATCATGGGGAGGCAAGGTTGATAGGGATGCTACCATCTTGGTGATATATCATCTGATGGTCATGCCTCTTCAATTCCCACAGCAGGTGATGCATAGCACATGAGGTCCTTACACATTTGTTCTGCTGCTTTAGTATGGGAATGATACATTGATCAGAACCACTTGTAGGTGTCTCCGTAAAAGTGATGGGGCTGGGAAATATGGTTTTCTATGAGCCTAGAAGAGAGAACCAGATAGTCTGCAGAGTCTCCATTCACTGTATATTCCAGTCACTTTCCCTCCCATGTAGAGAATTGTCTCAGCTACCCACTAAGGAAGACAACTCCTTATCACACTAAACACAGAGCCAGGCTACTTCTTTTCTTATTCAGGTCTCCTATGGTCTTTTTTTATTTCATTCTGAGCAATAAAGACTAATTCCCATCACTCCGGGAGATGGCTACCAAGGACAGTTCCCTGGCCCATAGAATCATCTGATTATTGCTGCATTTTGGCTGGATCTGGATGGGCCTCTTTGTATCTGATGATATAAAAGGGGAGCAGTTCCTCTGAGATCTGAAAGTGGAGATAAAACTTCCTTCCATTAAGAGAACATATGAAAAAATTGATGTGACTCCCACGTCCAGAATCAGTTTCATCCACAAATGTGCATATAATTTGTGGTGATATAAGGAGCTTCGTGATCCTGGCGTGATGCAAGAGTTTATTTAACCTTGAGGAAGGTGTGTATTATAGCAGTGACTTCTTTTTTAAATGCTAGGGTATGTTAACTTGTTACCTGCCTAGCCAGAGAAAGGAGTTATTCCTTTGTTTTCTCTGGAGTTGAAGTTCATGGGGTAGTTGAGGCTCAGGAAAGGGAGGAGGTGGGAGAAGAGGCTCTGATATGAGAAAGAACAGCTCACACATTGCTTCGATCTGTGGGATGGCCAGAGCCAAGGGAAGAAGTCAGCAAGAACCCCCCTGCAATAGCTAATGACAAACAAATTGACTTCCAAGTTTTCTTTTTCTCCTCTGTAATCCGCTTATGAAAGCCCCACGTATTTAGCAAAGCATATTAGTATAGCCTCGGAGAAGGAAGAAAATAGGCTCTACTTATGCTTGTGGCAAAGCAGTCTGGAAGGGGACAGCAGCTTGAAGAGTGGTGATGGAAAGGCCAGCAGTGTGCATGAGGAGCCTCAAGCACTAGTTCAGAGGGAGCAGTGAAGGGCAGCACCTGGGAAAAACAGAAGCCTTCCTCTTCTGGAAATTCTCAGACAAAATTGTGTACTTCGAGCAGATGGAACATTTGTTCAACAAATTTATATTGTCAGGTGCTAACACTGTTCTAGGTGCTGGGGATAAGAGAAGGGAGGTAAACTACCACAGCCCAGTCCTTGTGGAGCCTAGGGCCCTGTGCAAGAGACAATTTAAAAACATCCTAAATTATGTCATACGTTGGTAAGATCCTTGGCGAAAATCAAGTGTGGTATATAGGATAGCAGCTGCTTGCGGGGAGGGCTCTGTGCCATTTTTAAGAGATTAGGGGGACCTTTCTAAGAAAATGGCATTTGAGCAGAGATCTGAAGGAGGTTATGATTGATCTATACAGATGTCTGCAAGAAGAATGTTCCAGGCAAAGGGAACAAGTGAAAAAGACAAGACTGGTGTGTGCTTGATATTTTTGATAGCTTAGTATGGAAAGAAGCTCCATATGTCCATGTGACTCACTGATATATCCATCAGTGTATATTGGCATCAAATTTTATTTTCCACTGAGAAAGTCTTTAACTTCATCGGAAACAGAACATGACTGACCAGTTTTTCCTGAGGTTCCAGCAAGAAATGGAAGGAGAATATGAAAATACTTACTTTTATACTGGAGTTTTTTTTACTTTTCCATAGGGAAAATCTGGAAGCATTTGATTAACCTCTGGGAAAATACTGGGAAGATATTTCACTATTTGTTTTTTGAGGTTTTGGTTTTGGTTTTTGGGTTTTTTGTTGTTTTGTTTTTATTTGTTTGTTTATTTGTTTTTTTGAGAGAGAGAAGGAGGGAGAGTGAGCAAAAAGGCTATGCAACTCTAAGAACAGTTTTTTGGAAGTGTCCATTCATGATTTGCCTTATTTGGAAGTCATGTTTGGCTGCATTCATGTGATGTATCTTTTTACTTAAGGTCTTCCATCATTGTCAAGGAGGCTACTGCAAAATATGTGCATTTGGGGTCAAGCTGCTCCCTTTTGATGAGAAGACTGGAGGTAGAGGACTATATAACACACTGTAAATGTTTCTGAAGACTAGAATTAAGAATAGCAAAGCCCTAATGTCTCTAAAAGCAGAAAGTTGCAAATATCTGTATATGTTAAAAAGAAAGGAAAGGACAGAAGAAAGAAAAAAACAAAGAAAGAAGGAAGGAAAGAAAAAAAAGAAATAATGTAGGCCTTTGATGTGGAGAAAGGTAAGGATCACTTGGACATTTATCTTTATTTTGATGTCAAGAAAAATAGAATACCTTGACTTCAAAGGTTGAGGCAGGAAGTGGAACCAACCCTCATACAGTTCTTGCTCAGATGAGAGGGGGCTTATGTGGGGAATTTGAGAGATCAACCAAGCCTCCATGCTGAGCAGCTAAGTTCATGTAACATCATTTCCCTTGTCGTCAGACCAATAAAGCTGCCTTTAAGAAGCACTATGACACAGATGCTATCAGTGTCAGGAGGAAAATTATAATGAATTCATGCTTTGATATTAAGTTCACCTGAATACAAGCAATCCTTAAAGAACTTAATTTCTTTCTCTTTTTTTTGTCTCTTTGTTTCTTTCTTTCTCTTCCCTCCTTTCTTCCATTTTTTTTCTTTTTTCCTTTTTATTTGCAAATACCTGTAGCTTGCTTGCTTGCTTCCATACTCTCTTTCTTTCTTCCTTTCTTTATCTTTCTTTTTTGAATAAACCTGAGCTTTCTCGTTAAGTGTTAAAGCACATTAAAATTTACTTGTAAAATTTGCATAATTTGAAATTACATTAAAATTTTAGGAAATGACCATTTGTCGTTTGCATGGGAAAGCAAGACTGAAAGATGCAGTTATTTGTAGAGATTGATTTTTACATTCTGTCTCTGAAAAGAAATCAATTTTCCATTCAGTAGCATAACTCGTATGCAGTTTTTGTGTTTATGTGTGTTTACATGCAGTTTCCTGGGAACAAGCCTGTGGCTTTCATCAAATTCTCAATTGACTATTAAAGAAATCCAAATTTTAAAAGCCAAGGCCCACTGCCTTAGACTGAACCCTTGTTCTGCCCTGAGAATAGTTCTTCTCTTAGTCTCTCCAGTAGAGTCTGTTAGCTTTCATACACTTCACAAATCTCCGCACTGGACTATGGTCCCCAATGCCATTTCCAAACCATTCCTCAGCCACCACCTTGTATCTTGTTTATCCTCCCAGCATCACTGTCCTCCATCAACTTCCTTGCCAATGTCTAAAAATGTCTCATTGACTAAAATCTTTATAACCTAATTCATAGCCTCCCTCTCCATTTCAAGTTCTGCCAGCATTAACAGAAAATTGAGCATACAGGTAGGCGATATATCCAAACTGTCCTCAAACCGTTCCTTATTTCCATAATTTCAATGACTTTCCCCACCATTTGAATTCTGCTACCCACATCCCATGGAGGATCAGACCTCTTCTTTGTCATCACTTGAAATTTTCATGTCTGATTTCCCAAATTTAAACATCAAACCCAGGGGTTCCTATTGTGGCTCAGTGGGTGAAAAATCTGACTAATATCCATGAGGATGAGGGTTCGATCCCTGGCCTTGTTCAGTGGGGTTAAGGATTCCACATTGCCACAAGCTGCAGTGTAGGTCGAAGGTGATGCTTGGATCTGGCATTGCTGTGGCTGTGGTATAGGCTGGCAGCTGAAGCTCTGATTTGACACCTAGTCCGGGAACTTCCATATGCTGCAGGGGTGGCCCTAAAAAAAAAAAAATCACAGCCTAATAACTACAATTCCTAACCTTCCAATGCTCTCACTCAACTACTTATACAATATCTTATCTGCAAAGCAGCCCAATGGTTACAGTAAGAACTCTGGAGCAGACATTCCAGGCTTAAAAATAATTCTCCTATGTTCAAGTTATATGAACATGAGCAAGTTTCTTAATCTCTCTAAGCCTTTTTGTTTGTTTGTTTTGGAACTAACAGTTGGTGCTGAGAAGGTAATATAACCCATAACATTTAGCATGATGCGGCAGAGGAAGCATGCAATAAATCATAGTCCTTTTTTTATTATTTGATTTTAGCAAGACCTCTAGTGGCTTCACTCTAATTTCTTCTTTGCTAACTCATTTCTAAACCTATGTCCCTCCCTACCTATCTTAAACAATGTAGTCTTTCACTTTAGATATCCTCCAACCAACATCCCCAATTCTTTTACCCCACTGCACTTCCACCGCACCCACCCTGCAAAACTCAGCCCTAGATTGCCACCAAAAAAAAAAAAAGGCATGACTTAGTATGCTGTGCTTGAGCCAGTGTAGGTGTTCAATGAGTGAACTCATGAATGAATGCTGTCATAAATTCAAGGTCTTCGTAAGACCCTCAGAGCTACCCAGGAGTTTTCCCTCTTAGTCATATCTTTCCCTTTTTTCAAAGCCATTATTTTATGTATTCTCTACCATTCTTTACCCTACCACCTGATTTCTCAGGAGTTGCTATCTATGTATTTTCTTTCCCTCTTGTGTCCTACTCTGTTGGAATTTCTCCATCAGCAATTCCTATCCTGACTCAGTGCAAACAAAACTATAACTCACAGTTAAATCTGTCTTTCATCTTCATACCCTCTCCAGTTAATGCCTGAATTCTCTGCTTTTCCTATCAAAATTTCTTTAAAAAATTTGCCTAACATTCACAGTCTACAGTTTCTTGCTCCCATTTACTCCTCAAATGATTTGCACCCTCACCAGAAAATTGAATCTGTTCCTGCCAATGTTCTTTGTTGCAATATAAGCTTGATATTTTGGCAGCAATTGACATTTTGACCTCTAGATATTTTCTTTTGAATGCTTTATTCCCCCGAGGTCTTTCTTTTATAACAGCTTTATTGAGATGTAATTCATATACCATAAAGATAACCCTTTTAAAGAGTAGTTTTTAGTATATTTACAAAGTTGTGCTTCAATCACCACAATCTAATTTGGAATATTTCTTCACCCCCCCAAAAGAAAGTCTGTACCCATTAACAGTCACTCCCTATTCTCTCCTTCCCTGGCAAAGTTTCTCTTTTTCTTTTTTGTCTTTTTAGGGCCGCACTAGCGGCATATGGAGATTCCCAAGCAACGAGCAACAGCAATGCAGGATTCAAGCCGTGTCTGTGACCTACACCACAGCTCATGGCAACACCGGATCCTTAACCTGCTGAGCAAGGGCAGGGATCGAACCCACAACCTCATGGTTCCTAGTTGGATTCGTTAACCACTGAGCCACGACGCGAACTCCTCCCCTGGCAAATATTAACCTACTTTCTGACTCTCTGGATTTGCCTATTCTGTTCATTTCATATAATGAAATCATAACATATGTGGCCTTTTGCGTTTGGCTTCTTTCATTTCGCATACTTTGAAGACTGATCCCTATTGTAGCATATATCAGAGCTTCATTCCTTTTTGTGGTTGAATAATATTCCATAACAGGAATATATCGCATAAGAATTGTTTATCCATTATTTAACCAATGTGCATTTGAATTGTTTCCACTTTTTGGATATTGTAAACAATACTGCTAGGAACATTCGTGTGCAAGTTTATGCAAGGACATATTTTCAGTTCTCTTTGTGTATACTGAGGAGTGAGTTGCTGAGTTATATGGTCACTCTATATGCAACTTCTTGAGAAACCATCAAACAATTTGCTAGTGTGGCTATACCATCA
Organism: Sus scrofa; assembly: GCF_054392235.1. Taxonomy (NCBI): domain Eukaryota; kingdom Metazoa; phylum Chordata; class Mammalia; order Artiodactyla; family Suidae; genus Sus; species Sus scrofa. The sequence continues at coordinate 32,666,523 of NC_139393.1, forward strand.
ACATAAGAGGATACCAATTTCTGCACATCCTTGAAAACATTTGGTTGCCAATTACCTACACTTTAAATATTGATATTTATCTTTATTCTGCTTCAGATCCTATCCCTAGATGACCTTATTCATTCCAGGCATTCATTAAAATCTTAAAATAGAATATGCCTAAATCTCTACCTCTCGTTCAGTTCTCTTTCCTGAAATCCAGAGTTGGCTATCCAACTGTCTAATGGACATCTTCATCTGTGTATTCTATAATCATCTCAAATTGAACATAATTAAATTGATTGAATTCATTGCTCTCCATCTAAGGTCAACCCATTTCTCCCAAGATGCAACCATTCAATAATTACCCACTCCAACATCTAGCGATCTTCCTCTTTCCTTTACATCAACCTACAAATCTAAAATGTCCAAGTCCATCGTATTCTACCTCTTAAATTCTTCTCTAACTAGGGTCCTCCACCATGTCCCTATTATCAATTACTAGGTCAGCCCTGCCCATTAGTTGCCTAAACTAATCACAAATTAATATGATAATACTGCAGACTAGTTCCTGTAACACTAATTCAGCCAACATGAACAAAGGCTGGCATGCTTGAGGACTACATTTCCCAGTCTATCTTCAATCTGGTTTTTTCATACTGAATTTCCAAGCAGAATTAGAGGATAGAAGTATGATGAAGTGGCAGTAACTCAGTTTTCCTGAAAGCACTGGCAGAGAAGCAAGTTGGTTATCCTGTTGCAGTTTTCCTAGAGATCCCTGTGCTATGGTTCTTAAACTTGACGGTGTAAAATCTTCACATGAAAGTTTTTTGTTGTTAAATTTTTAATACATGACTGTGCCTTGCTCCAGGTCAATTAAATACAGTCTCTGGAGGTGCAAACCAATCATCAGTGCTTTGTAAAGCACTACAGGTGATGCTGATGTCCAGCTGGTCCCTAACTTCCTTGTTGCCAAGCCCAAGCTTTGGTAGCAGCAGTAGCTACTGATTCAGCATCTTTCCTGTATGTGGCCAAAGCAGGGTGGTTCTTGAATAGGAGGTGGTGGCAGCAAACACAGCAGTTCCTTGACCAGTCAGCATGGCAATTGTAAGAGCCAAGAACAGATCTGAGTCTATGTTAGATCTGTTCTATTGCCTTTGCTTAGTCATGCTGGCTCTGTACCTGTTGTAAAAGAATGTTGCCTATATGTAGTGGTAGATATATGTTAATCTCAAATTCCTAATTTATCCCTCTCCCCCACATTTGCCCTTTGGTAACCATAAATTTGTTTTCTAAGTCTATGAGTCTGTCTCTATTTTGTAAATAAATTTGTTGGTGTCATTATTTTTAGACTCCACATGTAAGTGAATAAGAAGCTGCTGTATAGCACAGGGAACTCTCCTTAATATTCTGTAGTAACCTATATGGGAAAAGAATCTGAAAATGAATGAATATATGTATATGAATATACTATAGAATCTCTGCTGTACATCTACAACAAATACAACATTATAAATCAACTATACTCCAATATAAAATAAAATTAAATTTAAAAAAATGTTGCTTATATCTTGAAATATATAGGATAGTCTCTTCTCAAGGCTCTGACCTTTAAGAGTCCATTCATATAGAAATAAAAAGTTGCAGAGCAGAGAATAACATTTGTCTCACTGGAGGTCTACAGAAACCTCATGACTATGTAGACAGCTGCAAGAACAACGGAATCCAATAGGAAGAAATTTTCAACAACTAGCCTTGCCCCTCCCTCACTTTGCCTGTAAAAGTGCTTTGCTGAAACCCACAGAGGAGTTCAGGGCTTTTTTTTTTTTTTTTTGGCACAAGCCACCCTTCTCCTTGCGTAGCCTTGCAATAAACATTTCTCTGTTCCAAACTCAAATGTTTTGGTGTTGTTTGCCCTCAGTGTGCATCGGACACTGTGCATCCATTTGATAATACAATGTGACTTGTGCAATTGTTGTTTCTGGGAAGCTCAGACTAGAGCCAGCTTCTCCATCCCTTCCAACAAGTCTGTAAGTTACTCAATACTCTGTAAAATTCCCTTTCCACTGAAAATTGCTAGAGATTGTTCTAGCAATTTTCATTGCTACTGAACACTGACACTGACAGCTCTCTAAAATTCAAGTCTGACCATATCACGTTCCTGCTTTAAATAATTTCCTGGTTCACTCCTGTTCTTACACTAAATCAAAAATGATTTTAAGTAAATTATAAGGTCTTTTGTGGTCTGGCACCTGCATTTTTAAGGTAAAATATATATTAAAGTATATATTAAAAGTAATTTAGAAATGCACACCTTCATTGAGAAATTACACTTGGAAGGAAATTTACTGAAAGGAAAGATTTGTACATATGGGCAAGACTTGGTATAAAGGAATATACATCATTGCATTGTATATTTTTTTTAAACTGTAATATCTTAAATATCCATCAGTAGGAGTCTAGTAAGAAGTTTTTTAGTATATTCATAGACTGAAATATTTTCTATTAGCTCAAAGAATCTCCAAGGGATGGTCTCGTGAGTGGTTTCTTCAGCTTTATTCTAATTTCTCAGTTTTTTTTTAAATAATATACATATGTATATCAGAAAAAATAATAGAGACAGTTTCCCTTTAGGAGGAAGACTTTTACGTTTAAAACAGACAAATCAAATCAGATAAATCACTTAAATAACAATGCCTTAACAAGTCAGAATTCTTTTTTTTTTTTTTTTTTTTTTTTTTTTTGTCTTTTTGCTATTTTTTTGGGCTGCTCCCGCAGCATATGGAGGTTCCCAGGCTAGGGGTCGAATTGGAGCTGTAGTCACCAGCCTACGCCAGAGCCACAGCAATACAGGATCTGAGCCGCGTCTGCAACCTACACCACAGCTCACGGCAACGCCGGATCCTTAACCCACTGAGCAAGGGCAGGGACCGAACCCGCAACCTCATTGTTCCTAGTCGGATTCGCTAACCACTGCGCCACGACGGGAACTCCCAGAATTCTTTTTGGATGACTTAATGGGCATGTGCTTTCTGTCAACATCTCCTTTTGTGCAAAACACTTTGGTCATTTCTATGGCCTTTCTGGTGGAGAGGAGGTGAAAGGGAATATTGCAAGGACATGGAGTCATCCAAATATCATGTAAACAGTGATTATTTCCTTTGCCTGTGGGTTGAAAGTAAGAGAGTCCTAAGCAAAGAAGAGAAGTAAAAGCAGACCTCAGGGAATTAGGATAAATTGTCAATATTTCTGCCATCTCCTTCTGCTTCCTTTGTCTCTTGCATGAATAGGATGTGCTATACCAAAAAGGAAAGCAATTTGGTATTGACTAATGCACATTCTGCTAAAAAAAAAATCACCAAAATGTGTTCCCAGGACTTAGCATGCACCAGGAGCCATAGCAGGAACTTTAGATAATACATACACATCGTTATAACCTCATAGATTATCTTATTTCATTCCTTCAATAATCCTGTGTAATGGGAATTCCTGCACCACCACTTTACAGGTAGGAAAATTGAAGTTCTGGAAAATTAAGTCCCTTGCTTATGTCAGTATAATTCATAATGGCAGGCTAGCTTTCTTAGCCAGATTTTACTATTGATTTAAATTCTTTTTTATAGCAGCTTAATTTTTAAAATTTTATTTTATTGTGGTCAGAAAACTTTGCATAACATTTACCCTCAACAAATTTTCAAGTGTACAATACATTATTGTTGACCATGGATCCAATGTTGTACAACAGATCTCTAGAGCTTATTCATCTCGTTTAACCAAAACTTTATGCCCATTATTAATACCTTCCAATTTCCCTGACCTCCAGCCTCTGGAAACCACCTTTCCCTTCTTTGATTCTATGAATTTGATGATTTTTGCTGCCTTGTAATAAGTGGTATCATGTAATATTTGTATTCCTGTGACTGGCTTATTTCACTCAGCATAATGTCCTCGAGGTTTACACATCTCATCATGTGTGGTAGAATTTCCTTCTTTTATAAAACTGAAATATACCTCATTTTCTCTATCCATTCTTCTGTAAATGGACATTTAGGTTATTCCCCTTCTTAGCTATTGTGAATAGTGATGCAATGAACTTGGGAGAGTTAATATCTCTTTGAGATCCCAATGTCAATTCTTTTGGGTACATACTCAGAAATAAGATTCCTGGTTGTTCTATTTTTAATTTTTTGATAAACTTCAATACTATTTTTCCAGAGCAGTTGCATCAGAGATAAAAGACTTGCGTATTGAAAAACCACAAAATATTGATGAAATAATATAAAGAAGACACAAATGGAAAGATATTCCACATTCATGAACTGGAAGATTTAATATTGTTATGCTGCCCATATTACCCAAAGCAATCTGCAGATTCAGAGTAATCTCTAGCAAAATCCCAATAGCACTCTTTACAGAAATAGAAAAAACAAAAAATCTACAATACATATGGAACCAAAAAAAAAAAAGCATGCAAGTTGCCAAATGTATGCTGAGAAAGAAGAACAAAAGTGAAGGCATTACACTTCCTGATTTCAGATTAAATTTAAATGCCTAGGTTTTGAAATGAAAATTCACAGAAAAAAAAGTCCAGGTCCTAATTGCCAGGTCTGCAAGTGGGAGGAAGGATGGGAGAGAGGGAGGGGAAAGGCTGAGGGAACAGAATAAAAAAGGAGAATTTTTTTCAAGGGACTGAGGAGCATAGAAAGCAGGAGTTCCTATTAATCACTTCTCTACAAGTATATTATTGTGGAATCTAAAAAAATGATAAAATGGACTTATATAAACCAGAAATAGGCTCACAGACAGAGAGAACAAACTTACTGTTACCAAAGGGGAATAGTGATGGGGGGATAAATGAGGAGTCTGGGATTAGCATATACACTGTACTATATATACAGTAGATAACCCGCAAGGAATTACTGTAAAGCACAGGGAACTATACTTTATATTTTGTAATAACCCTATAAGAGAAAAATCTGAAAAGTGTGTGTGTGTGTGTGTATATATATATATAAATTCACTTAGCATAATGTACTCGAGGCTCACACATCTTGTCATGTATTGTAGAATTTCCTTCTTTTATAAGACTGAAATATACCCCATTTCAGTCTTATAATACATATATGACTTTATATATAAATCATTTTGCTCTATACTTGAAACTAACACAACATTGTAAATTAACTGTTCCTCAATAACCAAAAGAAAAAAAGCAAATTTGGAGAAACACGCTCTTTGGGAAGAAAATTTAGTGGTTAACACAGTGTCTGCACATGCAAACATCTGTTCAGCTTAAAGGAAAAAATTCTTCCTCCTCTTCTGTTGATTTGAAGAAAGGCCATCCTAAACCTAGGGGATCAGCAAGTGTCACTGTATTCTCTTCTTCCTGCTAAAGAGTACAGGGAGCTCCCTATATTGCTCATTTTTAACTGAGAAATTCAAGTTAGAGTAAATTTCTACTGTAAGAATATGAAGCACTTGCTTAGATAATAAATACAAGAAAACAGAAATTCTTGCCTCCAACTTCTTCCCCACTCTGCCACCTGCGTCTTTTCTCTAAAGGTGACCCTGGGGAAGAGAAGCATTGTTCCTACACAGTTGAGATTCCTGCCCAGAACAGAGCTTCCCTTCTTTACTTCCAAGAATCAATTTTAAAAAGCACACACAGGTACATTTTGTACATGGATGTTCATTGTAGCACAGTTGACAACAATAAAACATTGAGGGGAAAAAGTCCTAACATCAGTAGGAATGTTAAGTAAATCATGGAAGAGCTATACTCTGGAACAGTAAACAGCAATTAAAAACAAGAAAATAGATGTGGTTACCAAAGGGGAAAGGTGGGGGGAGGGATAAATTAGGAGGTTGGAATTAAAATATACATACTACTATATGTAAAACAGGTAAGTAACAAGGACCTCCAGTACAGCACAGGCAAATCTACTCAATACTGTATAATAACCCATAAGAGAAAAGAATCTGAAAAAGAATGGATGGATGTACATGTATGGCGGATTCAATTTGCTGTAGTGAAAACAACATTGTAAGTCCACTATACTCTAATAAAGTTAAAAAAAAAATAAGAAAGTAGACCTAGAACAGAAATGTTTCGAAGTAGTCTCCTAACATCTCACTAGGGTCTTGGTGTGTATCTGGAAGGGAACTTAGGTTTGGGGACTTCTGGAAAAGTCTTTTTACCCTACACAGCTAAAACAGTCCTCTTCAACCCTAATCATTAAAGGGAACTGAAAAAAAGAAAGTGACAATATAAAAAGTAAATGACCCACATGGACTGCAGGAAATCAACACCATAAAACTCTCCTAGTAAGACATTTAAGTTATTTTTGCAACTGCCTCTACTATTTTGCTACTGCTCCATCCAGGCATCCAAAATATTCATGCTTTCTCTCCCTGCCTGCTATCAGCTCAAAGGCTGATCTGAAATCAGTCATTTACAGCTTAGTGGGAATGTATTTCAGAGCCAGACCTGGCTGAGTCACTCAGGGACCTATTCCCAGAAGTTCCTGGGATACAGAAGTATATATAGCTAAGTATTTAAAATAATTATGCAGTGGAATTGCTTTCTGCTATTTCCACCCTTTTAACATTTTTATTACAAGCGTATGGTTTTCTGCTACAGAAGGTCAGTTGTGTTTTTGAGGACTGGTCCCACCTGATAAGGACTATTTTCTAATATTGGGGGGGTGACCAAATTTCAAAATTACTAACGTCCACATTTTACAAAGCAATTTGTTTTCTAAATGTTGAAAAACCACAAACTGCTCTTAGAGAAACATTTCTGCCTTTGGAGCAGGGGTCTGAGTGTCATTGCTGAAGGTAATAGGAAGCCACTGAGGTCATGAGGAAGAGTGACAAAACAGAAGTGACACTTACAGAAAATCAATTTGTTAGTGGTGTAGAGAGAGAATCCAAAGGATGGAGGTGGAGGCAGGTAGATTGGAAAGCTCCTGTTGCATACAAGTCAATAAAATGTATATCTTACACATCTAACCTCCCTTATTCATTGTGACAATAATCCACCATAGATACTTTGATATTTATTTTATAGATGAGAGAATTGAGACGCTAGGAAATAAAACAGCTCTCCTAGTACCGCACAGCTATGAAATATCAGTGCCAATTTCAGGAAGGAGAGTATGGCATAAATGTACAGCCTCCTAGGACCTAAGATGAGTTACTTTGATGGTCCTCTCCCTAGAACAGTACTTCCAGCTTGGCTGAATATTGGAATCACTCAAAGAACTTGTTTTTTTTTTTTTTTTTTTTTTTTTTGGTCTTTTTTGCCATTTCTTGGGCCACTCCTTCGGCATATGGAGGTTCCTGGGCTAGGGGTCTAATCGGAGCCACAGCCACTGGCCTACGCCAGAGCCCCAGCAACGCAGGATCTGAGCCGCATCTTCGACCTACATCACAGTTCATGGCAATGCCGGAACCTTAACTCACTGAGCAAGGCCAGGGACTGGACCCACAACCTCATGTTTCCTAGTCGGATTCGTTAACCACTGAGCCACGACGGGAACTCCTAAAAGAACTTTTTAAAATACCAAGTCCAGCATTCCACACCAGAAAGATTCAGATTTTTAGTCAGGTTTGGGAACCTCTGCTGTCATCCATGTCATTTTCCTGAAAGAGAAACTAACCCAGGGGATGATTAATGTTAAATTTAACTAGAAACAATTTACCCAAACCTATAGAAATTATCTCCGATACAAAATAGGGCTTGGCCATGGTAACAACAAATGTTCACTGAATTTGATCTGTTAAATTTGACAAAGAATCTATAAACAGGATTCAGTTTAAGATTCAAAAATAAAGTCTGGGTTGGGGTTCCCGTTGTGCCTCAGTGGTAACAAACCCAACTGGTATCCATGAAGATGTGGGTTCAATCCCTGGCCTCGCTCAGTATGTTAAGGATCTAGCGTTGCCAGTGAACTGTGGTATGGGTCGCAGATATGGCTCAGATCTGGTGTTACTGTGGCTGTGGTGTAAGCTGGCAGCTGCAGCTCTGATTAAACCCCTAGCCTGGGAACCTCCATATGCCACAGGTGTAGCCCTAAAAAGTAAATAAATCAATCAATCAATAAATAAAAAGTCTGGGACCATGTTGGGCTCGAACTAGAGGAGAGATAGTCCTGGGGTTCTGTACCTCATGTTTCAGGTTTCACAGACGTGAAAGGGAGAAGGTCTGCCTCAAAGGGGTGAGGTGGGGTGTGTGCAAATGCAGACAGTCTATGGTTTTACAAAACCATTGCAAAAATTGAAGTAGGTATGTGAAAGCATCCCATAAGCTGTGACAGCTGTTGCTCATAAATTTGGTTTGAGCCTATGTAATGTCATATAGGACGAATGAGGGCAGAAAAAATGTCTTTAATCCACAGCTCTAAGCCCAGTGGATAAAATCGGGCTTGGTATATAACAGAGACTCATTCACAGCCTATCAATGAATACATCATCATTCTTCCTATTAAAATAAGTTAAATCAGTAGAAAACTTTGTTGAATGATTTAATTCTACTCCTTGAAATATCAGGCTTTTCTTTGAGGAATTTAATTTAAGGGTTCTGAAAAATAAGATAGAGTCCCATATACCAAATGGTGTTTTACAATTAAGTTGGTAGAACACAAAAATCATCCCCATAAAGATGACCTCGAGACCTCAGTCCCCAATTAATTGCCATTAATACCTGAAAATCAGCTCAGGCCTCATTTCCTCTGAAAAGCCTGCCTTGACTCCCCAGTCTGGGTTAAGGACTCACCACACCCCCATCATAGATCCATCACACACAGAACTTCTGTAGTACTGTGGGAATCTGTCTTGCATAGCCTCTTTCCTAGCGCTTTGAAATTCACAGTGTCTTCCCCACCAAACTTTAAGTTCCTTTAGGTCAATGGAATTGTCTTGTTCTTCTTATGGTTGCTAATTCTGAACATAATATCTGGCACTTAGTGGATGCTAAATAAGTTTTCTGTTGACGTGAACTGAATTTGTGAAGACTTTCATAGATGGTATCAATTTTATAAACTGATTCACTCATGCATTAGCTTTCAGTTTTTCAGCTAATCCCTGTTCATACCTGGAAGGAATGATAACGTATCATTTCATAAAAACTTTCCGGACCACTTTCAAGTTACCAAATATCATTTTAAAAGAATTCTGATCAATACTAGTTTAAATTAAATATCAGAAAATCCAATGCATATATAAGTATTTGCAGTATTTATATAAAGCTAAACTCAACAGTTTCTTCCATTTCCTTTTTTTTCATTGAGCCTGACATGCCAGCTGATATTCCTGAACTTCTGGTAAAGCAAATGCATTTCTATTAGAGCCAGTGTTTTCCTGAGAGATTTTGCCAACTGGTGCTACAGTTTCTTTATTCTATGTATGCTTTCCCTTGACTTGCTTGATTACTAGAACTAGAATTCTTTATTAAAGAATTTACTGTGATTGCTGTAAAGACCTAACTGTTTAAATAAATAAGGCTTTTTAGATAACGTATAAAATAAAAATTTAAGGACTGCCAGCCCCCAGCATTGTATAATACGTGGTCAGTAGACAGTGTCCTGATGTTTTCTTTCCTACACCTTCATTCAGTGCCGAAATTCTCAGGGAAAAGAATCTATTCCAAGAGCACATCTTTATAGTTACAACTCAAAGTATTCCAAACACATAGGAAAAGCCCACTCTTAAAAAATATAATGTAATGTTCCCTTCCAAATATGACATACCAGCCTAAGTCCATATATTCCACATAACTCTCTTCCATAAATATAAAACTTGTGTTACCCATCTGTGCAACTGCCGTATATTTTTAAAGCCCCACAATTCACAGAAAACTGTCTTAGAGAAACAAACAATGGAAAAAGTATACTAATATTTGATTTATTTTCCTGCATGGGGACCTCCACAGAAGAGAATGTACTACAATATCTTCAAGGCATGCGGTTTGTCTTTAGGTGAAGAGAGTGGGGGTGAAGGGAGAGTCATTTTTCTGCAGTCTTGGGGGTGAAGGGGGAGTCGTTTTTCTGCAGTCTTAAATGTCATCTCTAGTTATATTTGCAAAAATATTTATGATTCTCAGATTTTTAAAAGTTGGCTTTGTTATGGACTAATTAATTTTGAACTCCCCAAAATACTGCTTCATTCTTCTTTTCCCAAGAATGTTGTATATACATATTGCTAGGTGCACAGGTGAGGGCAGGGCGCGCGCACGCGCTTTATTTCCCTTTTCCCAATGGAATACAATTTCAATTGTATTCATTTTCTTCTGTCCTTTTTCCCTCTCCCATATCTCCTGCCCCAACGGAACAAACATTCTTGCACATTTCATTTTGGATTAACCAGCTAAACATCCCCAACTAATATTGCTCTGCAGCGGCCCCTGCTGGTAAAAGGCATCATGCAATTTTTCTGTCCCTTCTCAATCAAGTATGTTTGTTAAGCCAGGTGCTAAATCTCCAACAAGCCATGTCTAGCCACGAGTGACCTGCAGCCTCTGCAGATCGTAGAAGCAGGATGCCAACAGGGGAGCAAATGTGCCTTGTTTCCAGCATGAAAAGAAGGCCAGAGATATGCATAATTTTTAGGAGCCTTTATTTCCCTTGTTTCTAGAGCATACAAGGAAAAAAAAAGGGATTCAAAAGTGTTTGTGAATAAAATGATAAAAGAAAATCAATGCAGCAAAACATAGACCACCATAAAATCTTCAGTTGAAGCACAAGTTGTGACATGATGTCAAAGAGGCCTTCTTTTCACAGAGAAGGCATATTAAATTATGCGAGTGCTGACTGCTCTTCCAAGGACTGTTGATAGATGCTTAGGAGAGGAAAATCTTCCTCTCTGGTTGACCTTAAAAGCTGTCTTACCCCAGGCCTTAAACGTTTAAATGTGAACATAAAACATCTTTTCATTGATCCTAGAAAAAAAATATTCTCAACCTGTTCTCTTTAGTTGTTGCTTATCATCTGCCCATGCATATAGAAAGATCTACATGTGTATGGATAGGTAAGCAGATATATATATATATATATATATCAATTCTCAGATAAAGAATAAATACATTTATCATTCAGAATGACAACACAAGAGTGGAAAACACCCAGGTGATTGCAATTTGTTTTGCCATGCACCCATGAAAACCCCCTGTAGTGGGAAAAAAATAGAGCAGGAAGGTTGTGATAATAGAATATATCCGTTTTTCTTCACATTTGTCATTATATTTAAGCCAATCTTCCCAAACAATGTAAAATGTATACATTTGTGATAGAGATACAATCCCCCCAGGAATGGGAAAAAAAGATGTGGATCTAATTTACAAGGACATGAATCACGTAACAGATTAAGCAAGGCGTTGATTGGGAGAAATAAAAGGGAAAAGAACAATGGGAGACAGGAAACAGGACACAGAAGATATACCGATTTAAAGATTTGGAGTATGTGACTATTTTGGTATCCGGAAACCTATCTTTAAAAGGAAGGGTGAATAAGCCTAAAACAAAGGGAGATGCGTAATTTTAATACGCAATCTCAACAGAAACAACATCCCTTCAAAAGAGTCACCTTAGAACTACTTCTAACTCCACTGCAATGAATACAGTGATTTTTCTTTAATAGAAAAATATACCACCAGGTGTGCCAGTTAGTTACCAAGGGACTATTAACCAAGCCAGGTATCCCAAGTGGATCAGGCTGTGATTTTTTGCAGGCTTCTCACTTAGTAATGAGCACACCAGGGAACCCAAGTCCAGCAAAGCATGATTGGTGAGAGTAACCTCTATTTTAATGAAATAGAAGCATGCCAATACTTAATTTTTTTCTATTTGAAAACAAAAGTTGACCCCAAAGAGCCAGCTTGATATAATAAAGGGACACCATCCAGGCTGATATAACAGAAGTCTCTTAGGCAAAGTTGCTAAATAATTGTACCTTTAAAGCAAATAGACAAATCAAAACAAAACATGTTATGTTCCCTTAATGCAAAAGATGAACATTCAGGTTCTGACAAGGGACTCAGACTCAGAATCAGTGTGCAGATGAGAAACTGTTAAGTCATCTGACCTTCCTCTGTTCTCTACTTGGCAGATACTCACAAAAATACTACCCAAGAAATATCACTCCTATAAAGCAATGCGAAAAAGTCACTAATGCATTACTGTATCCAGCAAGGGGAATGCTCCAGAATTTATTCATTGCTAATGAATTAGCAATAGGAGGAGTATATGTTTATTCTTCTGTGCAAGAAAAAAAAAAAAAGTAAGCTTTCATTATGCGATGGGTATACCCTCCTTAGATGACCTTCTTGGCAGCGATTATAAAAGCAGAAACCTGGGGGGAAAATGTCATGAGGGCCTAGCCTATTAAATTTTGTAAATCATAAGGCTTGTCTGCAAATGCCGAGCACTGGAGCTGATTTAGTCATCAGCCTAGAAACTCTGCTGTTAGGACCATTAAACAGGTCCAGAGTTTAAGTTGCACAGTAAATTATACCCAAAAGAAACAGACTGAGATTTTGCCTTGTGTTTTCTGCCTGTGAAGCGCAAAACAGCTGCACCGCAGCAGCCCTGCGAGACGATATCAGATTTTTACATGGATGTGTCAAGCTGGTGCACCTTGGTTGAGCCCACCTGAGAGGACTGTGGAGTTCTCCTGTGAATTTTAATATCAAAAAGTGGAGAACCAAATTAAATGAGGCTTTTCCTAGTTGAAAACAGTTCACAGCTGGACGAGATATAACCAATAGTCTTTTTAGGTTATGCCAGCTTTTACAGTCACTTTCAACAAATAGCTATCATTAGAAATAGCAAGGACAATGCAGCTGATCGTTGAAAAATAAAAAGTCATTTTGAATTTTTTTTCTTAAAAGAAATAATGAATTGCACATAGCCACTATGACTGAAACACCCCTTTAGAGGCCACAAATAAATGAGGCCATAAAGAAAGCATAGTCATATGTCAAAGAAACCTGATCCAATTAATCATTCTTTGTAGTAATTCTGTCCTTAAACTTTCAATGTTTTGTTTCTATTGAGATGTAAACTGTTAACTGGTAATTTGGTTATTTAATATTATATTAATTTTTCAAAATTAAGGGTTTTTTTTCCATACAAGACTAAAATTTTGAAAGTTCCTAATGGCCAGGTTATAAATAGCCAATCATTTCATGAAAAGTGGAGAACAATTATTTTCCAAAACATAGAGATTGAAGGAAAATGCTTTGGAGTATGTAATAGAACATGAGTGTGATTATATCTTGACAGAGCATTACCTTCTGTAATTGTTGCCTAAATATTTAATTGGCTAAGAATAAATATCAAAATTGACCCCGTTATATTCACATAATCTGGAAGTATGTTTTTCAAACATCGTTAAGAGAAAACCATGCTAACATTGCTTCTAGAATGGAGCCCCACAAACAGTAGATGCTCAAAAACTTTGGTTGATAATAAGCACATTTCTGCCCATTCTATAGACTTTGTAACCATGTAATTCTGACTTAGTTTTCCATGGTAAATTAGCTGAAACCAATTGTCACTGGCAATTTATATCTACAAAGCCCTCTTCAGGGCAAAATAAAATTAGTGTAAGTCATTCATTGAGCTCTTCCTCTGTCCCCCAAGCGTCTGCATACCTAGTACTTCACAATGTAATGTAACAGAACATCACTTGCTTAAATTCATTTTAAAATTTTTTTCCCACTTTGACATTTTTTATGTGAAGACACAAGAATCTAGTTTGGAAGATATGATTAAAATGTGGTTTGATATCAATAGAGGAAGGATAGGGCAGAAATCAATACTGTGGGAGCTAATAAAGACAAATGTTCTATGATTCACCAGGGAAGAAATAATGGATGAAAAATTGAATATGATTCAGCAGTGTAACACTGTCACCAAAAGGCAAATGCTATATCGGATTGCATTAATAGACATATCATGTAAAACAAGCAAGGTAATTTTTCAGCAGCAGCAGCTCTCAATATGATTGGTTAGGCCCAAATTAGAAAAGCATCGGTTCTTTGGGGCACAATCATTACATGAGACATACAAAGCTCACAAGAGTACAAAAAAGAAAAAGAAATGAATTAGGATGGATTGATAGATTGGTAGATAGATAGATAGATAGATAGATAGATAGATAGATAGATAGACTATCAAACACAAAACTTAGGAAACCAGACTTGCTTTCAGAGATCAAGCGAATTAAGTCTCTGTTCAGTTGAAAACAAAGCCAAAACCAGCTACCCATAAAACCAAGTGCATGAAGGGGATGATATCCAAAAAGAAGATAGGGACATGTTGCTTTTATTAGGTAGTGGTTGAATTGACAGCAAGTGGATTCCAGTTGTTTCAGACAAGGATATACATTAAACAGAAAGGAAAATCCCTAGGCATGCAATTATTCAATGGTATGCCCAGGATCCCAGTCATTGGAAATATTCAAAAAATCATGATACCTCAGTCATTCAAAAAAGATCTGATTAGAGAGTACATGGCTGAAGACACCTTCAAACATTTATAGTTTTTTCATGTTCTATATAATATGATATCTAGTTAGTTACTTACTAAAAGAGCAAAATTGAAAAAAATCAGCTGAGGGAATTCAAACTAAAGCTACAGACTCTAGGGATCACTGAACCTCCACTTTGTCAAAAATAAATCATCCTAGAATAAAAAGGCAAGGAAAATATTAGCTAATTTTATTGAAAACTTATTATATACCAAGAACTATCCTGTATTTTGTACTTATAAAATCTCATTTAGTACACAATCAGAGGAGCTATACACTATTACTAGCTCCATTTACAAACGATAAACTTCTTTTGGATATAGGATATTACATTAAGTCCTCCCAAATTCTTTTATATCACACAATTTATATAAATCAAAAAATTGCTTGGAAACATCATACTAGAGAACTTCTAAGGGAATATTTAATTTCAGTCTAATATAGATTAATATGTAATTTCTGTCTAATATAGATTAATCTCATTAATAGAGGCAGCTGCCTACAAAATCATATCCCCAAATTTTGCATCTCTTGGGTGCCATTGAAAGAACAGGTGGTTAGAAATGCGAATAGAAAAGCAATCTAGAACATGGTCATGATTATGACAATTGCCTAAATTGTGTTACTTATAGCAGAGGCATACCAAATTTAGAAACATTATTTTTAAATGTTTTCATAGTTTAAGAAAGGATATCTAGCTGCACAACAGACGTGGCATTAATGCCATTTCTTATAAAAATCCAATGTTTGTAATTAACTTCCTCCTGCCTTATAGCTTCCAGTTATTTCAATATGCCTTGGCTTTTTGTTTCTTTTCTTCTTTGCCCCCTTTCCTTGAACTAGTCTCATTAAAAGCATATTTCATTTCTGGTCAAAATAATGATTCTACAGTTGATATTGGACTTCCTCCTTCAAATTTATCTTCATTACCACCTTGACCAGCTATGCAGTAGTACCAGTTCTACTGAGGATATTTCCCCACCTGCTCTATTATATTATTCTTCCCACTATCTAAGGATCTTTAAGGCCATTTACAACAACAATCTCTTATTTTGAAATGGGCCCATTCATCTGTCCATTGTATTGCATGGACAGATAAAATTGCATAAATCATTCCCTTTCAGCTTAAGGAATTTTCCCATTAAAGCTCTTATCTCAACAATGATTTATGATAATAAAAAATTCTAGAGAGTGGGCATAGAAGGAACCTACTTCAACATAATAAAGGCCATATATGACAAACCCACAACTAACATAATTCTCAGTGGTAAAAAGCTGAAAACATTTCCTCTAAGATCAGAATCAAGACAAAGATATCCATTCTCGCCACTTTTATTCAACATAGTTTTGGAAGTCCTAGCCATAGCAATCAGAGAAGAGAAAGAAATACATGGAGTCCAAATTGGAAAAAAAAAAGAAGAAAATCATCACTGTTTGCAGATGAAAATCCTAAAAATGCTATGAGAAAACTACTAGAGCTCATCAATAAATTTGGTAAAGTTTCAGGATACAAAATTAATACACAGAAATCTTTTGCATGACTACACATTAGCACTGAAAGCTTAAAAAGTGAAATTAAGGAAACAATCCTACTCAGCACTGCATCAAAAAGAATTACATACCTAAGAATAAACCTACTTAAGGTGGCAGAAGACTGGTACTATGAAAACTATAAGGTACTGATGAAAGAAATCAAAGATGAAACAAAGAAATAGAAAGATATACCATTCTCTTGGGTTGGAAGAATCAATATTGTCAAAATGACTGTACTACCCAAGGCAATCTACAGATTCAATGCAATCCCTAATAAGTTATTAATGGCATTTTTTTCACAGAACTATAACAAAAAAATTTAAATGTGTATGGAAACACAAAGCATTCTGTGAAACAAAAACAGATCTGAAGGAATCAGGCTCCCTGATTTCAGACTATATTATAAAGCTACAGTAATCAAAACAGTATGGTACTGCCCCCCAAACAGAAATATAGATCAATGGAAAAGGATAGAAAGCCCATAAATAAACCCATGCATCTATTATCAATTAATCTATGACAAAGAAGGCAATAATATACAATGGAGAAAAACCAGACTCATCAATAAGTGATATCTGGAAAACTGGACAGCTATATGTAAAAAAATGAAATTAGAACCACCTCTAACACCATACACCAAAAATAAACTTAAAATTGATTAAAGACCTAAATTAAGGCCAGATGCTATAAAACCTTTAAAGGGAAACATAGGCAGAATTCTCTTTGACATAAATCATAACAGTATCTTTCTTGATCCACCTCCTAGAGTAGTGAAAATAAAAATAAAAATAAACAGATGAGACTTAATGAAACTTAAAAGCTTTTGCATAGCAAAGGAAACCATAAACAAAACAAAAAGACAATCCACAGAATGGGAAAAAATACTTGCAAAAAAGTGACCAAAAAGGAATTAACCTCCAAAATATAGACACAGCTTATTCAGCTGTATATCAAAAAAACAAACAGCACAATCAAAAAATAGGTGGAGGATCTTAACAGACATTTCTCCAAAGAAGACACACAAATGGACAAAGAGCACATGAAAAGATGCTCAATATCACTAATTATTAGAGAAATGCAAATCAAAGCTACAATGAGGTATCACCTCACACTGGTCAGGATGGTCACATCAAAAAGTCTGAAAACAATAGGAGTTCCCTTGTGGCACAATGGGTTAAGAATCTGGCATCATCACTGTAGCAACCTGGGTTGCTGCTGTGGCACAGGTTTGATCCCTGGTCCAGGTACTTCCACATTCCACAGGCAGGCCCAGCTTAAAAAAGAAAAGAAAAAAATTACAATATATTATGGTTGGGCATCTATCTGGAGAAAACCATGTTGGAAGGCATGTAAACTGGTACAACCACTATGGAAAACAGTACGGAGGTGCCTTAGAAAACTATACATAGAACTACCATATGACCCAGTAATCCCACTCTTGGGCATATATCCAGAAAAATCTTTCCTTGAAAAAGACACATGCATCCACATGTTCACTGAAGCACTGTTCACAATAGTCATGACATGGAAACAACCTAAATATCCATCGACAGATGAATGGACTAAGAAGATGTGGTTTATATACACAATGGAATACTACTAAGCCATAAAAATGAATAAAATAATGCCATTTGCAGCAATATGGATGGAACTAGAGATGCTCATGCTAAGTGAAGTCAGAAAGAGAAAGACAAATACCATATTATATCACTTATATCTGGAATCTAATATACAGCACAAATGAAACTTTCCACAGAAAAGAAAATCATTGACAGGGAAAACAGACTTGTGGATGCCAAAGGGGAGGGGGAGGGAGTGAGATGGACTGGGAATTTGGGGTTAATAGATGCAAACTATTGCCTTTGGAATGGATAAGCATTGGGATCCTGCTGTATAGCACTGGGAAATATATCCAGTCATTTAATGATGGAGCATGATAATGTGAGAAAAAGGAATGTACACGTGTATGTGTGACTGGGGCACCTTGCTATTCAGTAGAAAATTAACAGAACACTGCAAACCAGATATAATGGGAAAAAAATCATTTTTAAAAAAGATACATACACCCCAGTATTCATTGAAGAACAATTTACAATAGCTGAAACATGGAAACAACTTAAATGTCTATCAACAGGAGGAATGGATAAAGAGAATATGATAGAATATTACTCAGCCATAAAAAAGAATGAAATAATGCCATTTGCAGCAATACGAATGGACCTAGAAATTATCACACCAAGTGAAATAAGTCAGAAAGAGAGACAAATACCACACTTGAGAATCACAAATGCCAAGCTTATTCTGACAAACATATCACTTATATGTGGAATATTTTTTTAAATGATGCAAATGAACTTATTGATAAAACAGAAACAGATTTACAGATATCAAAAACCAACTTGTGGGTACCAAAGAGGATAGTGGGGAAAGAGGGATAAATTAGGAGTTTGGGGTTAAAATATATACACTACTATATATAAAATAGATAACCAACAGGGACCTATTGTATGGTACAGAGAACTCTACTCAGTACTCTATAGTAACCTATATGGGAAAAGAATCTGAAAAAGAATGAATATATGCACATATATAACAGAATCACTTTGCTGTACACCTGAAACTAACACAACATTGTAAAGCAACTATACTCCAATTAAAAAAAAAAAGAACCTCTTATGTTAGAGGTTAATGTTTTTGTCCAATACAATATTTAATTCTCACATATAATACTAATAAATTTATGAATTGAACACTAGAGTCAAAAGTAGCTTGCTTTGGAGTTCCCACTTTGGTATAGTGGGTTAAAATCTAACTGCAGTGGCTCGGGTCTCTGCAGAGGTGCAGGTTCGATCCTTGGCTTGGCACAGTGGGTTAAAGGATCTAGCACTGCTGCAGCTGCTGTGTAAATTGCAGCTGTGGCTCAGATTCAATCCCTGGCCTGGGGAGCTTCCATATGCCACAGGTTCAGCCATTTAATTAATTAATTAAAAATGGCATGATTCTTCTGGATCCTAAATCCTGAGCCTTCTTTAAAAATTTTTTTAATCACATTCTTTATATAAAATGCTGCTTCTTCACTCCTCTTCACTGAATATCCACTACTTGATGAAACATTATTTACACCTAGGAAAGTTTAGAGCAGATAGGATTTGGTTCAAATATTGGTTCTGCTACTTACCAGCTGTATAAATTGACAACTCTGCACCTATTGCTGCATGTTTAATGGGAATAAGTTTACTTATGTTGCGGGATACCTGTGAAGGTTAGAGACAGAATCAGATTGCTATTATATCTTGTGCATAGCAGATAATGATGAATGATAAGATTTTAATATTCTTTTTATAGTCTAATTAAACATTAAAGCATATTAGAAAGCCAAATAAGAGTCTAAAATAAGGCAAAAAAATTTTGTACAGAAAAATCTGTAAGTTGGGATTGGAAGGATCTCTGCTTACCTCCCATTTCTCTGGACCTACTTTGTACCTCCAAGTCTTCCGTAGTGATTGAGTGCTCTTAAAAGGAGAGCCCCAAATCCCACACTTCTTCCAACAAACAATCTCAGAATGTATGTGTTTGGTGGAGTGGGTTTCTAAATAAGATTTTATTTGATGAAAATTTTCTTTTAATAAATAATGTAGGAAGTTATGTAAGAAACATATTTTTTAATTCTGAAGAGCTTAAATGCTGAACAATTTTTAAGTATATGAAAAAAATGTACAGTTTTGTCAAGTTCAAGGGTCTCTAATGTTAGAAGGAAAAATATTCTTCATATTTTAGGAATCAAAGAGATGCAAAATCCAATCAAGAGATATAGCCACTTGAAAGTAAATTATAGAATAATCTGAATTGTAATGGATATGATTAGCTGTGGTTATAAGTTATGAAGTCCCTGTCCCATATAATAGATAAGGATCACCCCACCCAATCCACTTCACAAAGAATCCATTGCTTCCTGAGCAGAACTTCTGATTGTTAATAACTTCAGCAAACTGAGAAAGTGACCAAAAACATTCCTCTTGAGAGAGCCACTCTCAAAAATGTTTGAGGCAACAAATTGGCACCCCTCAAAGGAAACATCAAGCCATGTATAATTTGAACTAAATATAGGGAATTTAAGATAATAATTTGTTCATTTATGTATCCATTCATTCCCTCAGAACTGCTAGGGCCTGGTACTGTTCTGAACACCGTGGATATATTAATGAACAAAACAGAAAAAGTTTCTACATTTGTAAACCCTGCCTTCTTGTTAGGGAATAAATATAAAAAGCATAAGAAATGAGTAGAGTTGATGATGCCAGTGGCTTGTTTACATTTTCTCCACACTCATGAGAGGAAGGCCATTAACTGTGAAAAACAATGATAGCACTTCCAGGGCAGAAGGCACACTGTCCACTCAAGTGCAGCAGTGGAAAGGAGCTTTCAAATCCTGTAAAGAGCCCTCATCCAAAGACAGAAGGGGTACTAGGTGATATGTACTCCAGCAGCTTGCCTCTTTATGGGAGGCAGTGAAGCTTCAGCTGTCCACAGTGATCATCAGTTTGATAACCTATCTCTCCCTGACCCACTACCTCACTCCCCTACCTGTTTTTTCTTGGAGTCATCTCCCACATAAACTACTTGAATTCAAATTGTGTCTCAGGATATGCTTCTAGAACTGATCTGTTCTAGGCAGTGAGTACATTATATGGTAGGTTAAAAGGTAATACATGCTATGGGAAAACACAGAGCATGTTAAGAAGGATCTGGATTCAAAGGCAAGGGGCAAGGTGGTAAGAGGCATTTTAACAAAGACTTGAGGAGATTAAAGAGTAAACATGGGATGCAAGGAGGAAAACTAGTGTAGGGGCCATGAAGCAGGAGTACACCTGGTGCATTTGGAACTTTGAAGGAGAACGTTGTGACTGCAGTGTATAAGGGAGGGAGTGGTAGAGTGAGGAATAGGAGTGAGGTAACAGTTGTAGGGAAGTATTAAAGATTTTGTAAAGTCTTATAAAGAATTCAGATGTTAGCCTAAGTCATACGGAAGCATCTGAGTTGGAGGGGAATGATATAATCTGACACTTTTTTTTTTTTTTTTTGCTTTTTTGCTTTTTAGGGCTGCACTCGCAGCATATGGAAATTCCCAGGCTAGGCATCAAATCGGAGTTATAGCCACCAGCCTATGTCACAGCCACGGAAATGCAAGATCCAAGCAGAGTCTGTGACTTACACCACAGCTCACAGCCACGCTGTATCCTTTAACCCATTGAGCAAGGCTAGGGATTGAACCTGCGTCCTCATGGATCCTAGTTGGGTTCATTACTGCTGAGCCACGAGGGGAACTCCAATATGGCACATTTTAAAATCTTCTCTCTTGTTACTGTGTTGAGAAAAGGCTGTCAGAGGTCAAAGAGAGAACAGGGAGAGCAGTTGAATATCTATTGCAAAAACAGATGCAAAAGTCCATCAACAGATGAATGAAGAAATAAATTGTGGTATTTAGGAGTTCCCACTGTGGTACAGTGGGTTAAGAACCCGACTGCAACAGCTCAGCCCTGTGACGGTGTGGGTTTGATCCCCAGCCCAGTGCAGTGGGTTAAAGGATCCAGTGTTGGGTCATAAAATTAAATAATTAAATAAATAGTGATATTTTTATACCACAGACTATTATTCAGATATAAAAGGCATGAAGTATTGATACATAGCTATAAAGTAGCATGCATCTGAAAAACATTATGTTAAATGAAAAAAGCCAGACACAAAAGTTATATACTGTATTCCATTTATAAGAAATATCCAGAATAGGTAAATCCATAAAGACAGAAACAGACTAGTAGTTTCCAGAGGTTAGAGGGAAAGATGATTTGGAACATAACTTCTTAATGGGAGTGGGGTTTTACTTTGAGATGATGAAACTATTTTGGAACTAATTAGAAATGATGGTTGACAACATTTTAAATATACTAAATGCTACTAAATTATTCACTTTACAATTACAATGGTTAATTTTGTGTTATGTGAAGTTCATCTCAATTTTTTTAAAACTCTGAAAAAATGGAAAAAAATAACTTCAAGAAATGATGGGCTTGGACCAGAAGGCTAGTAATGACAAGAGTGGTATGATTCTGGACATATTTTTAAAATAGAGTCAAGATGATTTTAGGACCAAGCATCAATGTAAAAAGTCAGAGATGACTCCAAAGTTTGGGGCTTGAGCAACTGTAAAGATAAAGTTGGCATATATAGGTACAGGAAGATTGCCACTGGAGCATGGTTGGGGTAGAAGATCAGTTTTGAATATGTTAACATTAAGAGATCTGTAGATAGTAGAGTGGAGTTTGAGATTTCTAGCATGATAGCAAAGATCTAGACTAGTATCCTACCCATTGAATTATTACATTCACTGATCAGTGATTCAGTGAACATTTGGTATTTTAAATATGCCTTGAGTTTAAGAGAATTAAGCTTATAAGAATAACACATCAGATTTGTAATTCTGAGTTAAAATGCATAACTAGAATTAAAATATATCGATTTTAAGTGGGAAATTTTGACTTTTATATACAAGATCATTTAAAAGAACTAAAACTTTTTTGTATCTGTATTGTCATTTATTAGGTTCTTAAATGATCAAATTCTTGAGACTTGCCAAGATATCACTGACATAGATAATAAAAAGAAAATATTAAAATTTCTAATGAAGTTTAAATTGTTTAAAGGCATATACACTTGAAAAGAAATCCAATTGTTATTCAAAGGATTTTAAAGATATTATAGACTTACAAGCATATAGTAAATTTTGTAAAGTAAACCTAAAAGCTTAAGGAAGAACAAGGTTTTCAAATCTCTGACTTAAATGACTTGACTATTATCCCTTAAAAGTAAGTTAACTACTGATTTTTTTTACTCTCAAGGACATTAACAAACATATTTGATAGCTTGTTCTGATGAAAAATGAAGTTGAATGTCTACTGTCTAGTGTGGCATATTTCTGAAGACTAAAGAAATTAAATGTGCTGCTTAAAATTTCAAAGCCTGGAGTTCCCATAGTGATGCAGTGGTTAACGAATCTGACTAGGAACCATGAGGTTGTGGGTTCGATCCCTGGCCTTGCTCAATGGGTTAAGGATCTGGTGTTGCTGTGAGCTGTGGTGTTGGTCGCAGAGGCAGCTCAGATCTGGCGTTGCTGTGGCTCTGGTGGAGGCCGGCGGCTACAGCTCTGATTCAACCCCTAGGCTGGGAACCTCCATATGCTGCAGGAGCGGCCCTAGAAAAGGCAAAATAAATAAATAAATAAATAAATAAATAAATAAATGGTATATGATGTCTTTTATTACTGCTGTTGTTGTAACTATTCAATGTAACATGTACAAAATTCCAATCTAAGGTGCTATGTGACACAATAGTCCTGCCCGCAGGCGAGAATGATGTTACCCCACATGTCCCAATATGTCACAACCAAGACAACAGCCGATATTGTCAGTGAGCAAAGAGAGAAATCTACATCTGGCATGTGAAAGGTACTGCATTAATTTTTTCTAGTCCATTAATATATCTGAATAGAGATTACAGCAGAAGTTTAAAATATTAAGAATTGGGAGATATATATGTATGTATATATGTGTATGTGCGTGTATATATATATATATATATATATATATATATATATATATACATATGCCATAAAAAAGAAATAAATAATGCCATTGGCAACAACATGGATGGAACTAGAGTCTCTCACACTAAATGAAGTAAGTCCAAAAAAGACAAATACCATATGATATAACATATCTGGAATCTAATATATGGCACAAATGAACCTATCTGCAGAAAAGAAACAAACTCATGGGCATGGAGAACAGATTTGTGGTTGCCAAGGGGGAGGAGAAGGGGGAGGGAGTGGGATGGAGTTTGGGATTAGTAGATGCAAACTATTGCATTTGGAGTGGATAAGCAGTGACATCCTGCCGTATAGCACAGGGAGCTATATGTAGTCACATGTGATGGAACATGATGGAGGATAATGTGAGAAAAAGAATATATATATATATATATGTATGACAGTCACTTTGCTGTATAGCAGAAATTGACATAACATTGTAAATCAACTATAATAGAAAAATAAAAATCTTAATAAATATAAAAAAATGAACACAAATCTAAAAAAATACATGCTGGTTAATTTTTTTTTAAATATTGTGTAAAAACAATACTGAGCTCTATTGGATTACAGCTATTTCTAAGTTTATAACCAATTCTAATGTTACAAGTGTAGTTTCACAGTGCTTATTTTTATGAACTTAATAGTTTAAGGCATCTGAAGTTTTGATTTGCTCCCATAAGTAGAATTAATTTAGGTGGCTTTGATAACATTATTTATGAGGCTGCGTGGAGGTGGAGCAGTGATATTAAAGTATAAAATCAGTTTAAGGCAGCTGAAATTTCCAGCCACGTTTTCTATATTAGTTTAATTCATTGGCAATTCCTCATTCTCCTCTTAATTTTATCTTTTGAGGATAGACTATCGCAGAAAATTAAAAAAAAAAAAAAGATTGAAAGTTAACTACAGTAGAGTGGAACATGAGATTTAATAGAACTTAAGATGTAAGAAAAGATAACCTATTAAAGAATATCAGTACTATCTGTCATTTCTTGTCCAATTCATTTGGCCTTATATTTAAATATTTTATTAATTTATTTCCAAATCTCCAAAATATAAATGTTTATTTTTTGCCTTGTTCAAAAATTCTTCCCATTTTACAAATCCATTTTTATAAAACACAAGACTCTTTCAAAAAGAAAATTAAAACTTCTCATTAATTTGTCAACATTTTTGGTATATTTTTTTCCAGGGTTTTTTCCTACATGTATGTAAAGAGTTTGTTTTTTAAAATTTTGGATTATATTTTCATCTAGTTTAGTATTCTTTTATTTCTTTAAGAAAACTTCATTTCATGGACATTTCCCCAAACCTATAAATATTCATGAGAAAGGTTTTTTAATAGTTTATAATATTTCGCTGTGTAAATGTATCTAGTGTATTTAATCATTTCCATGTGGTTAAATATTTACATTTTCTGATTGTTTCTTATTACATAACCACCTAATTAATACTTGAAAACAGGAATTCCTGTCGTGGCACAGTGGAAATGAATCCGATTAGGAGCCATGAGGTTGCTGGTTTGATCCCTGGCCTTGCTCAGTGGGTTAAGGATCCAGCGTTGCCTGAGCTGTGGTATAGGTTGCAGACGGGGCTCGGATCTGGCATTGCTGTGGCTATGGCATAGGCCAGTGGCTGCAGCTCTGATTAGACACCTATCCTGGGAAGCTCCATATGCCGCGGGTGCGGCCATAAGAAAACAAACAAAAAAAAAACCTTGAAAACGTGTGTACCAATAGAATAAAAACTGGCAAAATATATGTATTATAAGAAAGTTCCTAAAGAACTTCCTAATTAAGAAGTTCCTAATACTTCTTTTTAAAAAAAAATAAAATCTGTTCAGTTATCCTTCTCCTTGGAGATAAGTTTGTATAATTTTAGTGCTTAATACCTATTTAGTGCTTAATATTTCTTCTTTTTGCTCATAATTGAACATGCAGTCAATTAGTTTAATTCCATGAGTCTAATTATTCTGCATTGTTGACGTGCTAAATTTTCATTTTTATCTCAGCTATATTCATTTGAGAGATTTACCTCTGATTAATTGTATCAGCATTTCCCTTTTTTCATTATCCAATACACTTTTTGAAAATAGATTAGGAGTTCCTGCTGTGGCACCAGTGGGTTAAGAATCTGACTACAGTAGCTTGATTCACTGCAGAGTCGCATGTTCAATCCCCGGCCTGGCACAGTGGGTTCTTGCCACAGTTGAATTGCAGTGTAGGTCACAGATACAGCTTGGATTCAATCCTTGGCCATGGTGTGCTCCCCCCCAAAAAAGGATAATACAATGAGATATTCAATTAATTAGACAAACATCATTGCTATCACATACCTGTTATCACCATCAAGCTGAAATGGTAACTGGCATTTCATCTGTATATACCAGCAACTCAACTAGAAATCAACTCTAGTTTATCAGCTTAAGGAAAAAATAAAATATTGGGAAAATCATGAGGGAATTCACAGGACCAAAAGGAAGTCAGGATGGGAACAGGTAGCAAGTAGCTCCCTAGGATCCCTATGACAAGAAACACTAGCAGATTCATCCCGGCACTGCTCTGACTAGAATGAATAAAATCTGTTTGTTCTTACATCATCACATTCAAGGTTCAGTTTTCCTAGGAGAAAGTGTCCAGTTGGGCATTTGCCCTTGACATTACTGGAGGTGAGAAGAAGCCTCTGGAGTGAGGCACCTGCAGGGATGCCTTGGACTCCCCAATGAGAAAGCAAGCACATGGACTTCCCTTTACATCGAGTTGCCAACGAAGGAGGGAGGAATTCCTCAAGGGGAATTGAGGTGCTGAGGAAAAAGGGAAATGAATGTGAGACTGCAAACTCCCTGGGGCAGGAATTTTTATCTTTCTTATCCACTGATGCTATATATAATAGGTGCTTAATAAATATTTGTTGACTCAAATAGAATTGGGTAGGTAAAAAAATAAAAGCGAAAGGACAAAGGGAGGGAGAGAGGAAGGAAGCAAGGAAGGAAGGATAAAAGGAGGGAGGGAGGTGAAAGGAAGAAAAAGGAAAGAGGAAGAGCTGAAAGTAATTTAGAGTAAATATTAATAAAGAGCCAAGTTAGGTGACACTCTTCTTTTTCAATATGAATAACAAGTGACTTCAAAGCAATGTGATCGATTTTCCTGAATGGCTTGCATATTGACTCTGAAGGCTATTTTCAAAAGGAAGCTCTAAAAAGATCTTAACAATGGCTGTAATGTTTGCTGTAATAGAGAGCTTCCCTATGGGGGCACTTTAAAGGACTCATTTAGATGTTTAAGTCCTGCTATGTAGGCTTTTAAGAAATTCATTTGTGATTACACATTGCGTATTTTCTATAAACTAATTGGTTAAGGAAAGCAATATAAGGTAATAAGAAAACCAGAAGAGAAGCAGGAAGAACACCACTCTAAACATGGTATGTCTAATAAGATTTACCGGTGAAATATAATTTGGAGGGGCCTAAATGATTTTTAAACACATTTTCAAGACCTGCTAAAAGCTGTCCAAATAGTTACCATATAGCTAATATTGACTATGTATAAAGCACTTTACAGGAACTTACTTATAATATTCATAACATCCACCTAGTTAAGCAGATATCACTGCTCCAGTTTTACAGGTGAGGAAATTGAGGGTCAGAAAAGTTGAATTGTCCAAAGTCATGCAGTAAAGCCAAACAAAGTCGTGACTTGAACCAGTCTGTTCAGGGCCCCACCCTGAGTGTGATACTGAAAGCAACAGTTTCTAAAAGCAACCAAGCAAATGAGACAATTCCCCCTTTTACTCCTCAAAGGTACAAACTTAAGGGCATATTCACTCCCCACCTACAACTCCAAAACATTTTCACACAAATCATTTTCTATATTTTCTAAATGATGTTAAACTCAAGCATGCATTTAATGTTACCAAGCCCATCTTTTCACTTTGGTTCTTTTAAATCCAATTTATTTTACTGTTTTAAATTTCTAACTGTGGGAGTTCCCATTGTAGGTCATCTGGTTAAGAACCCAACAAAATGTGTCCAAGAGGATGCCAGTTCGATTCCTGGCCTTACACAGTGGGCTAAGGATCCAGCATTGCCACAATCTGAGGCATAGGTCACAGATGCAACTTGGATCCAGTGTTGCCATGGTTGCAGCAGCACAGACAGGCAGCTGCAGCTCCAATTAGACCCCTGGCCTGGGAACTTCCAAATAGCACAGGTGTGGCCATAAATAATTAAATTAATTAAATTAAAATTAAAATCTAACTGTTTGTTTAACCCATACTATTAATTTTTAAAATCAAAGTGCCAGAAACTTTTCCAGATAGTTGAATAGTGATGAACTTTCTATTCAATGAGTGGAACTTTAGCATATGATTCGCATTTGCACCAAATTCTTATTTTATGAACAAAAAGTCTTATTTTCCATAATGACCAAAGAATAGGCCTAGAGATATCCCTTGTAAGGAGCCCTTGATGCCAGAGCATATCAGCATGAAAAAGTAATAAAAGAGAGCTCACACAGATCTAAAAAGTTTATGGAAAGAACAACTGCTTCATAATGAGAGTTTCCAGATCACAAAGTAGAAAGAAGAAATCCAACAATAAATCTATATTCAGAGTACAGAGGAGGAAATAGGATATGAGGTAATTTTTGCCTTACCTTTGAGCAGCACAGATCTTATGAACGGAGGTGGAAGCTATTCAATAACATTTATTGCAAGGTCTCGTTCAGTGCCTTCCATGGGTGGACAGTTAATAAATCTTATCTGGAGATGATATTTATGCAATGATAATCAGTCTCCCTCAGCACAGCAATTTGGGGTGGGGAGCATACTGTCTATAGTGAGGTTAAACCTGGTGAAGTAAAATGATAAAAGGAAGGGCAAAGACCAGCTGCGGAAAGTATTCAAAAAAGAAATTAAGGTTTATGCGATATTTGCATAAGCATTGGCAATGACAGTTTAGAAAAGTAAATGCATTTTCAGAAAAAAAAATTGAAACACATTTTGGTAAATGCAAGGGAACACATTAAAATTATACATGATTCTACACTCCCCTCCACCTTTACCAGCCGACACATATTTATTTACACATTCAAACAGCAAAGACAAAGGCAAGGAAGAAATCTGACCTTTGTTTTAGGGCAGAGTGAGATCAGCCATATACAATGGAGCCCTTTTACCTTTGTTTCTTTACTCTACATAGACTAAATAAACAAGTTGTGAACATGACCCTCAAGAGTTTTGCCACAAAAATATCAAACTAAGTCATTTTATATGTTGACTTAATGGTTTGAATCAACTATAAAAAACAAAACAAAACAGTTTAAACACAGAATTTACATTGATTTCAAGTTGTGAACCTTTATTTTATTAGAATAAACAAAATTCATTATCTCATCGTAACGGACACACACACATCAAGGCGCTCTCAGCAGATGCTCAGCAGCTGATATACGATCTGGTCTTATGCTTAGGAAAAAAAAAAACCAAGCCAAGCTGACAGTTAATACAGAAAAAAATCTATATCTTTTCCTTATGAACAATGTATTTTTACATAATTTTGTATGGAATTTTAAAATAATAGAAATTTATATTTTATTTTCTTTAGTAAAAAATACTCTAGTTTAAGGGAAAACTTATGGAAAGGAAAAAAAGAAAAACGAGGACTAGAGAAGGAAAAAGCTGCTGAAGCCATGCCAAGATTTCTCTAAAGGTGGCACATGGAACTACTTCACTTCACTCACAATGAGGTTATCTCATGTGTATGTTTTAGAAGTTGTTAACAACTCAAAACTAATATATAAAGAAGATAGTTCCAGGTTCTCATAATTCAAGAAGCTGGATGTGTTTTTAATAATTTGGAAAAATGGATTCAACACAGGCCCACAGTGAATGAAACTGAGATGCCAGAAGTTCTTTGTATAGTGCAGAGCAGTGGTTCTCAAGTTTTTGTGTGTTATTAGAACCACAGGGCATCTTTTCAAAACATAATTCTGGACCCCACCTCTGGAGTTTGTGATCCAAGAGGTTTAAGGTGAAGCCCAAAAATCAGTGTTTCCGACAAGTTCTCAGGAATGGCAGTGCTGCTAATCCGGGGACCACACTCTGAAAACCAATGTATAGAGGGAGGAAATCAAATACTTTGAGAAGTTTGGAATAAATCCCAATCTTCTGGCCACCTGTCTTTCCCAAGATCAGCTGGATAACTCTACCTTCACCAAGGGCTTCAAACGTACATGAGTGCTGACTTCAAAGAATCAATACAGTCTTGGTTATTTAACATTATTGAGGTATAATTTACATAAATGGGCTGCCTATTTAGAGGATACAGTAGACAAATGTATACACTGTGTCCTCATCACCATACCATCCCTAAAAATTCGCTCCTCTCACTTTTGATCCCTGTCTTTCCTGCCACTTACACTGATCTGCTTTCTGACATTGTAGATTCGCTTTTTTTAAAAAAAGAATTTCATATATAGTCATGCAGTAGGTAATTTGGGGAAGGGGTAGGTTTTGTCTTTTTTGTCTTTTTAGGGCCGTACCTGCAGCATACGGAGGTTCCCAGGCTAGGAGTCAAATCCGTGCTGTAGCCACCAGCCTATGCCAGAAGATAGCAATGCAGGATCCAAGCCCTGTCTGCTACCTACACCACAGCTCAGGAAATGCTGGATACTTAACCCAAGAGCAAGGCCAGGGATCAAACCTGCGCCCGCATGGATGCTAGTCGGGTTCATTACTGCTGAGCCATGATGGGAACTCCAGTAATTTTTTTTTTCATATCTGGCTTCTTTTGCTTTGTATAATGTTTAACAACTTATCTGCATCATTGAGTAGTTTTGTTCTTTTCCACTGTTAATACTTCATTATATGAATATGCCAATTCATATAAAAAATAAACTCACAAAAATATACATACGTAAAAAACTAGAGCTGAATCTGTCACCGTAACAGTCCAGTTTCTCATTTAATATTTGTATGATCAGTAAGAAGAAAGCCCTGTAGCAGATAGGACACTCGGTTAAAAACCCCAAAGAAAAGAGATAATTTACTGCAAACTTCAGGTTACTCAACCACTAAAATAATTTCTACTTTAGGGTCTAAGTTTAGTTTTCTTATACATGCCTATATCCTCCTTCCTTTATCCATTCATAAACCCATCCTGAACCTCTGTGGCTGGCATAGCTCCCCAAGATTTCAGCAACTAGCTAAGAACACTAACTTTTTCACCTGATCTTTTCTATAGAGAGAATTAGGAAGAAAACAATCTCAGGCTGCTCAGTCAGCAGAGACAATGAAACATAAAACAGAGATTTCTGTTTGGTATTTGGAGGTGGTACATAAACTGGTCAAGAAAAGAAAGTGTAGGAGGCAAACTTCTCCGCAAGAACTCCTATCAGTCAAACCACTGGAAAGATAAACTGGAAATAAGAACGACTTCCTTTCTCTGGGGCTTCTCATTTTCCACAAACTCCTCTCTGCCTCCATACTTCAATGTCTCTGACTTCCTTCTGCAGGGACGTCTGTTGTCACAATTCAAATGAAGAGTGTTTATAGTAAATCTTAACAAGTCAACAATTGAAGCCTTGGGAGCAAGTCGCTTTGAAATCCTGGAGAGGATAAAACTCCACAAGACACTGAGACCAAGTTCAAATAAATTACAGATTTGTGCCAATGCGTTTTGGAAACATGTTGGACTCCATATGCACACACATACACACGCATACACAAATCAGCAAATTCTGAATGTCTCCCACTTTTTTCATTGTCTGACATAAACACGTGTACATGCATGCATTTGTGTATGTGTGTGTAAGAGAGAGAGACAGAGACAGACACAAAAACAGAGTTATAGCAAAACCCACAAAGAGAATTCAAGAAGATGGAAAAAGTTTTTTTTGGGGTTTTTTTTTTTTCCTATCCTTTGTAATACCCAAGCCCTTAGTAACTACTGCATAAGAATGCACCCAATTCAGGGAAAAAAAAAAAGTTGTGTGTTAGAACTGGGGGGAAAAGCTTGGAATATGTGAGTCTTGCTGAATTAGAGATGGTCAAATAAGGAGCATAAATCAAGCATTGGTTAGATTTAGGAACATCAGCCAGCTAAGACAAGGTACAGACAAATAAGGTATTCAGTAAGAACTTACTAATTATCCTCTCTTTGTCCACTCAACATTCTTAAATATATACTGAGCACCCACAATTTTCCAAGTTCAAGTTTTGCTTTCTGTCAGTTCACAAATGACCTTGTCTAGGTGGCCAGAAGTAACGCATCTGGGAGTCAGGCAATAGGGATCAGAAATTCAGGCTAAAGAGAACAAAGAGAAGGATCAGCTACCTGGGCAGAGGAATGCAGCCAAGGGAACCTGGGCCCTCAGACCAGTAGATCAGCCTCACTTAGAAGAGAGGTGCTCAATCTCAATTCAGGAAGGTTCCTGAAAGCACAGGCAGGGAAACTAAAGCTGACCCAAATCCCATACACTCTTATTTATTCCCCCATCAGTCCCCACAGCACCTACCAACACCCCACCATCACTTCCACCTTTGTACATTTCTGCTCAGACCCTGTATTCTAGTATAAAAAGAAGGCATTCCTTCTGGTCATCTCCTACTTTTTCTTTGCTCTCACTCTTCACCCAGCTGATGGAACCAGTTTCAAGATATGCACATACAACACACTCCTTCACACTCTTTCACACTTAACATATTTCTGCCAGAGCTTCCCAACACATGCTTAGTGTGGCTCCCCTGTCCTCATAGGCTTGATTGGTGGCCTGGGTTGTCCTATCCCTGTTTCCATCTTTCCATTCTCGAAATGCAGCTGCTGTCTCCAGATGGGGCCTTGTGAACTAGGGTGCAGCAGACCATAAACCTCCTAACCTTGTATAAAAATGTTATGCATAGAAGCGTATGTGCATATTTCTTTGAAAATGTCCACAGCAGAGTTCCCATTGTGACTCAGAACCCAACATAGTGTCTGTGAGGATGCGGGTTCAATCTCTGGCCTCGTCAGTGGGTTAAGGATCCAGCATTGCTATGAGCTGTGGTGTAGACCTGCGGCTGCAGTTTCAATTCGACCCCTAGCCTGGAAACTTCCATTTGCCACAAGTGCGGCCATAAAAAAATAAGAGAAGAAAGAAAATGTCCATAGCTTTTACCGGATTTTCAAAGGCATTGATGGACCCAAAAAGGTCATTAATCGCTCTCAAAATGAGGTGGAATGGCATGGTTGAGAGCATATTGCAACAACAGACTTGAATGCAGTCCTGACTTCACCAGTTGTGTGACTTCCCTACAAGTATTTTCTCATCTTTAAAGTGGGGATAATAATACCCTCTTCATAATACATTTTCTGTGAGGGATATTGTAACAGTCAAGGGAAATGCTGTATGAAATAGTACCCCGATTGTAAAAGACTTCCAGATGTTAGAGACAGCTATTATTATTATCTTCTCTCACTCTAAGGAACCATGTTCTCAGGAAATATCCCCCGTCAAGAGACACAAGTCAGGTAAACTGGTTAGGAGGCTTCAGTGCCCATAACTCGTGCCCCTGCCATGTTTATGAGGATGAAGATATTTGAGTGGACCAAGATATAAACAGCAGCAAGGCAGAGTGGTTACAAAGAAATGTTGCTTGAGCAGGAAAAAGAGATGGTGGTAGTGCCTGGCTTGGCTGCTATAGGTTGCTATACTTTGATCTCTAGACAGATGTCTCAGGCAGACATGTCCAGATGTGTCTTCCAGCCAGCAGTATTTTCTCTTCAGCAACACATCTCCAGGCAGCCTTGCTGTGACATTTCCATTTATCAACAGCCAAGTGAGTGGAATACAGAATTCGGAAGTCAAAAGATTCTGCTTCTTTAATTAAAAGAGGTCAAAACAAAGCCATATAAAGAGAGGGAGAAAAAACAAACTGTGTGAGGAGATTGGGATGTAAGCCTAGCTTTGAACCTAAACATTTCCACCCTGTAATCAAGTGGATTGTCGGAAAGCCATGAGTGTATAGCTGAGATGCAAGTGAAAATGAGACTGCGAGTGGTGTGATAACAGTTCTACATCCACCACACTTTCATCTTATAGTACTTATGTGCAGCAAATGTATTTTCCTGCCTTTCAAGTGGAAATCTAGCTGGAAGCCTGAAAAAAGGGAGCCATCCGGAAGTTAAGTTTGTGTACATACCCATAGGACCAGAATGGGCTAGCCCTGTGCTGAGTCCAAAAAAGGCCTCAGAGTTTTTAAAGCTGTATTACAGTCTTCACCACATTCTTGAACAATTCATTCTAATCAACTAGCTTTTCCTGGCTTGCATTCCTTTTGAAT
Source organism: Sus scrofa (assembly GCF_054392235.1). Lineage (NCBI taxonomy): Eukaryota > Metazoa > Chordata > Mammalia > Artiodactyla > Suidae > Sus > Sus scrofa. The sequence continues at coordinate 32,700,520 of NC_139393.1, forward strand.
TTCAAAGAGGAAAAGGCTGTCTCTCTCTGTCTTCCCCTTATCACTTTCAAATAAGAAACAAGGATATGAAATTAGTTCCTGAAGAAACGGGACAGGAAAGATAGTTAAAAATTAGGATGATGTTGGGAGTTTCCTGTCTCTGAGATTGAATCACGTTTGTGTCAGCCCATGACTGTCTGTAACTGATGTCCACATCCTGGTGTTTTTTTGTGTTTCTTCTCTCTGAGCTTTACTGCTTGAAGAGTAGTAATGAGGGGAAACGTATTTGTCTCTCATAACTGTCAGAGATGACACAGAGGAAAAAAAAAATGTGGGAGGTGCTGTTTTGTTTCTAATTAATGAGCCCTTTCAAGTATTTGTATTAAAAAAAAAAGAAGTTGACATTCGAAGGGTTGGAATCTATTGCCCTTTTCAATGCTTTCCTTTAAGAAGAAAAAAAATAAATTTTTTGTAAAGGAAATACAGTGGGTGAAATTATTTGATGGAAATGATTGGGACAGCTAGAAATCAAATATGAAAAAAGAAATTAAATCATCCAGGTACTATAAAGCAATGCATAGCTAAATGTACGTTATTATTTTATATTATACCTTCTCATTCTGAATAACTACTGTTATATAATATGAATCACTGATGTTTAATAATAGAAATAACCACAGTCAGATGCCAAATCAAGGAGAAAAGATCTGCCCTTTAAAAAAAAGAACTCTCTTAATGTACATGCCACATAAACGTTCAGGGCTGGAGCTCTGAAAGAAATCCTGCAGTGGGGAACTATTGAGAAAAGCAGTTCTAAGCTAAAGAAGAGGAGGGGGTGGCAAAGCGAGTTACAAGTCTGGCTCTTTCCCATTTGAAGTAAGTGACACTATGAAAGTACACCTAGGCCTAGCTCTGCGCATGTGAATACCACCACACACTGGCACCCTTTCTGGTTGCCTAGTAGCAGCTGGTAAAATTCAATGTGCAGTGTGTCCACCCATCAAAAGGACCCATTGAAGTTTCTAATAAGAGGAGAGCTCAGTATTACACACCTTAAAGGAATTAAAAAAAAAAAAATACTGGACTTTATAACTCAAAGACAAAAAGCAAAATGTAAGAATATATAGGGTAACATAGCAACAAATAGAAGTTTTTCATATTGCAAAGTGCCATTATTAACAGTGAAAAGTCAAGAAGTAAAGGGGTGCTCAATATAGTGTTCATTAAGTACCATGAAAAGAAAAGAATTTGTTTGTGATGCAGATATGGATTCAATTGTTTATGTCTTCCCAGAATAGAAAAGTTTTTAGCACACAGACAATTGATGGAGATCTACAAGAATTTGTTGTTCAAATTTACCTTACTCAGAATTTAATTACCCATGGTAATAGAAAATTGCGATGGATAGCAATTCAAAGCAATGGGGATTTCTTTATTTCACATAACAGAAAGCCTAGCGATAGGCAGCTGCTGGTGTTAGTTCCACAATCTTGAAAGATAAGAGCTGGAATTTCTGTGATTTGGATCTCCTCCTTCTTGATCACAAGATAGCTGTGAGACTCCCATCATCTCAACTTCATCCAAGGCAAAGACAAAGCAAAGAAAGGATAAAAGGTCAACAGAGGAGTTCCCATCGTGGCGCAGTGGTTAACGAATCCGACTAGGAACCATGAGGTTGCGGGTTCGGTCCCTGCCCTTGCTCAGTGGGTTAACGATCCGGCGTTGTCGTGAGCTGTGGTGTAGGTTGCAGACGCGGCTCGGATCCCATGTTGCTGTGGCTCTGGTGTAGGCCGGTGACTACAGCTCCGATTCAACCCCTAGCCTGGGAACCTCCATATGCCGCGGGAGCGGCCCAAGAAATAGCAACAACAATAACAACAACAAAAAGACAAAAGCCAAAAAAAAAAAAAAAAAAAAGGTCAACAGAGGATGGGAGGGGAGGAAAGGAAGAATGAGTACTATCCATGGTATATGTGGGATATGTCACTTTTACTAGAAAAAAGTTAACGCTCCAGCCCCCAGCCCCCCATGCAGACTTCTCTTTGTACCTTATTGACTAGAATGGTTTCTTATGGTCACATAGGGATGCTAATGAGGTGAGTCTTCAGTTTTTCTGGTCTCCAGAATGGGTGGCAGAAAGAGCTGGAGAATATCTGCTCTAACAAGGATTGGTGCCTGCCACAACAGTCCAGACAAATAAGAGAACATACAAATGATGGATAGATTAATTTAAGAGACTGAAATTAATCAAGAAGCTATTTTGAAAGATTTTATAAAGCACAAAAAAAGCACAAAAGAAAAATTGTGGATAGAAATAACATCTAGAATATCTTGTTTACAAAAACATTCACACCCTTCTAATACACTTTCACACTTTTATGCACTGGAAAATTTCCACCCGTGACAGAAGAGCAACCATCACTGAAACAGGATATGGCAATAATTTGCCATGCTACACACAGGAATTCTATGACACAGGTTAAGCAAGAAAAGAGAAACCACTTTTGCCAGAGCAAAACTACAAAAACAAGCTATAAGAACAGAATATATCTGCTTAAAGAATCTCCCACTGAAGTTCTGCGTTTCATTTTCTCTATTCTATGGTCTGTTATCAAACAAGTGACATATTTTTTCTATAGGGCCCAGGCACTTTGTCAAATTTTGGGATGCTTTATTTACTTGCAGGCATACTCTGCTGGACACTCAGGTCCCATTATCTGAAATGAGGGGTAATTAAAAGGTTTCTGTTCTCTGTTTACTCCCTGTCAATGAAGTCTAAATGTATTGGGACATTTGAAGCTCCCCATAACCCTGTAATTTGAAGTATTATCATCCTGATTTGCAAAGTGAGCAGCCTAAGGAACTGAGAAGGAGCCTCATGGGAGGAACAGCCTGGCACCAAACCAATCCCTTCAGACTAAAGAGGCCATTGTCATCCCTCCTGGGCACCTCTGATGCCAGGATTCTAAGGGACTAGCCAAGAACTCCAGAAACTAATAAAACTGCTGAATTACATTCTATGTTGAATAAGTGAATAAAACCAATTCTATTCTGACCTCAAAAGAGAGTGAACACAACACAATGAACAATTTTCCAACATTGAGAACATCGGGTCAGTTTGATTCAAGCCATTATGGTCATCTGAAAGCCTTTCCATGGTCTAGGGAAAGTAATCAGGTTCTACCTTGGACAAAACTGGGCAGGCTGGAAGGTCCCTGACTATGTACAGGACAGGAGGTAACAGGATCCTTTGGAAAGAGTGAGGGTTTTAGACCAAACATCCAGAGTGCAACTCCTCATTCTACTCATCACTGGTCAATGTCCTCTGTTGGTAGCCGAGTTCTCTGACCCTTCTTTTCCTCTTGTGTACAGTAGGGTTCATACTGTCTTCCCCATGGAGATAATGTGTGCAAAAAACCTTGCACTATGTGGATATATAGGGCTAGTGCTCTAGAAGGAGAGCAGACATGAGTGGTTGAGCCTATGTTAGCATCGTGGTCTCCGCGTGATGATACTCCATGAGCTGAGGACCCTTTAAGGCATGATCCCAAAGTGGAATGAGGGAAACAGAGTCAGCAGGGCAGTTCTCCTGGTCCCTGTCAGCCCAGAACAGGGCAATCCAAGGCTCAGTGCTACCTAAAGAGCACATAACCAAGACAGCAGGGGGAGTGTTTGAGGACACAGGAATGTGGCAGAGGAAAATGTGACTAGGACTGTTGAGAGGATGGAAAGCTGAAAGGGAGACCCAAGAGAACAAAAGGTTTTTCAGGTATATTTTCTTTTTACAAGTTACCTCGGTTTTGTGTCCTCATCTGTAAGATGGGACTAATGACAATAAAACCTTCCTCACAGGGATCGCGTGAGAGTAAAATGAGTTAGTAAATGCAAAGAAGCACTTAGAACAGTATGCAAAGAAAAAAAAAAAAAGTGCCAGGTAGATCAGATGCTCCACAATTAAAGAAGCTGAGGTTTTAAGATCTTTTTAAAAGTCTTGGAACTTCACAAAATTATGTTACTCCCAAATAGCAGACTAGAGGGGCGTGGAATTGCCAGTGTAAACCAGGAAGTGAGTGAAGAAGCAGTGAAAGTTTGAAAGTGAAAAGCCAGAGATGAGTCAGTGTTAGAATGAATACAAGGGTCAAGCCAAGTTTTGGAGGAAGTTGTTTTACAACAAGATTTCATAACCTCATCACTATTGATGTTTGGAGCTAGATAATTCTTTTTGCTGGGCTGTTCTGTGCATTGTGGAATGTTTAGTAGGCATCCCTGGCTTCTGCTTATTGGATACCTATACCTCTTCCCACGCCCAAGTCTTGACAATCTAAATGTCTTCACACTTTGCCACCTGTCCTTGGTGGGGGGAGGGGGGGAGCAGGCAGGAAGCGGGGAGACAAAGGGGCAGCAAAATCACTCAGATGAAAACCACTGCTTTCGAATGCAGAGACCAGTGTATGCTTTAAACCACAAGGGAAGAAACATATAAATAGTTCCAATTTCTTGCCATGTCAAGCTTTTCTGTTTCATATCAATATAGAGGAAAAATGCCAAAACTTCAAATGGTAAACAGAAAAAGGAAAAATAGCAATGACTGTCAACTTGAAGGCATGGGAATCAGCAGTTCCTTGTTGCTGTCTTTCTGTGCAATAGCGCAAGTAAAGACAACTGGAGGAAAGTCTTGAACTCTAATTTTATTTCACTTCAAGGTATGACGAAGTTGAGAATAAAGAATCTCTATTTACAAAATTAAAAATTTCATATTAGCTTGAAAATAAATTTCCAGCCAAGAGTTTTGAAAGAACTCAGTTGGCTTACAGTATCATTCCTGTATGGACAGGAAGAAGAAATAAATATGACAAAAAGTCCTGATAGCCTTAGCTTGTCTCTTAGCTTTTACAGACATGATGCATTTGGAATTTTTTATTTTTTATTGATTTATTTTTTATTTTTTTGTCTTTTTGTCTTTTTGCTATTTCTTGGGCCGTTCCCACGGCATATGGAGATTCCCAGGCTAGGGGTCTAATCGGAGCCATAGCCACCAGCCTAGCCAGAGCCATAGCAACGCAGGATCCGAGCTGCGTCTGCAACCTACACCACAGCTCACAGCAACGCCAGATTGTCAACCCACGGAGCAAGGGCAGGGATCGAACCCGCAACCTCATGGTTCCTAGTCGGATTCGTTAACCACTGCGCCACGATGGGAACTCCTGGAATTTTTTAATTGTTTTCATCTCCTGGCTTTCACTATGAAATCTTTAGCGTTCAGTTATGAAATATTGTGCTCTAGTTGCTCCTATTTTTAAACAGATTCTGCAGAGTTGATATTAGCATAGTTTAATATTTTAGGCAGAAGTTCAAAAAATAAATAATTCAACCCCATATCTTTACTTATCCACATATTAAAGAAATATAATTTATAATAAACATCTGCTTTCCAGTAATACCATGACAGACGGCAAAGAAAATTGGGTGTGAGAAATGACATACATTCATGCATATATGTAATTAAACCTTAAAAGAATAGCTGAGTGATTTCTTTCTTTTAATACCCATCCAAGAACATTCAAGTTAGCATCAGGTCTTATAAAAGTGCCATCTTAGATATAATGGCCTGGTCCAGTGCTAACACCTATTAAGGTCTCTCAGTTTATAGACAAGGCTCTGAGGTACATGCTGAGGTGACATGATAGGGAAACAAAACAATCACTCAGCTCAGAAGGGGAGGAAATCAATATAATTGATTATTTGGCATTGTGAATACACCTCTCCAAAAAAAAAGGTGGTCACATTTAATTTTCACTTTCCAATTGTTTCCTTTAAATTGCTTTGATAAGCACTTACAGGAAATTACTACAGAGATTGTTCTGTGTTATCTTTATACAAAAACATATGATGCTTATATTTTCCTCTCTTATCAAATATGTTCCTGAAGAAATAATGGATATTTGAAAAAGTAATTGCTGGATTTTCTGGAAAAGTCCCCAGAGATAAGGACTTTAATTTTTAAAATAGCCATTAGGTTAAAGCCAAAAAACTCTGGTGTAGATCATGTTGCAAATGAGGTTAAACTCTTGAGTTAATTCTGAAATAAGTTGCTTATTTTGGTTTAGGTCCATGACTATAGGTTGTAGCTTCTACCCAAATCAAAACCACAGATGTTAATCCAAGAGCAGACTACTGTTTAGGATAAATGAACCACTAAAACCCATGACCATTATTGGAAAAACAAGTCAAAATATATAGACCCACCCTAAAACATGACCCAGTAATGAGGGGAAAAAATCAACACACATGTCTGTTTCTTATGTTTGATCAATGATGCTACCTTCATTTGGGTGGGTGGGTGGGAACAATATATTTGCCAATCTGAATCAAAATAAACAAAGGAAAATTCTACTCAGCCTAAGATTACTAGTTACAAAGTATCTGTGCCTTTCTATAAATCAGCAAGGCCCATCTGCAGACATGGCCTATAGATTCACAGCTAAGTTATAGCTGGCCTCAGTCACTCTTTTAAAGCTGTTATTAAATAGGATTTGAAACGGCATTTGTTGAGAGATGACTCAGATTATAGGGTTCCAAATGGAAAGAAAGTTGTAATAGAGTAGGAAGGTAGAGCATCCATATTCTAAAGAATGAAGTTCCAAATGACCAACAAAACCTTTACTGAAAACAGTGAAAATCAATATTCCATTCTATACCATAGGCACTATAACCCCAGAAACCTGGCACCCAAACACTTGATCCTTAAAGCAATTGACAGGAAGTTGAAGTATTGTTGATGCTGAAACAATAGGTAATGTTTTGAATGCTGCAAAAGGATGATGATAAAACAGAAAAGAAGCTTTTAGTGCCAATTAGAAAACATCTTAGAAATGATTTCATCTGTTATTGATAATTACTTTTTCAAAAAAAAAAAAGGCAGCCATATTACCTCACCTTAGAGATTATTAATTCATCACATTACTTTTATGAAAATGAGACTAAATAAAAAAGAATTCATGCTGGTATCAGGGATTCCTTTTTAAAAGCAATCTTAGCTTCCATACAGTTTCAACCCACTGTCTCAACTTAACTGCATTTACATCTTTAATGTTTATCATAATTGGTGTTTAAAATATTTAACTCAAGGCACTACAAGAGTCTGAAAAGTCAATTTGTGTTTAATATACCTTGTTTATTAAAGCATAAAATTAGAAAATACATTATCAAAAGCATATTCAAAAGATATGATTGAAGCAAAAGAAGTGGGCATTGGGATGAATGATGGGTAATCAGATGGCTTATGTTCAGCCATGCCAGAAAACAGAGCTGTGACCAAATATTTATAGTTCTGTTACAGAGCTCATTTTAGTCAAGCTCCCTGCATCTGCTCTCTATCAGTGGTTCTCAACCTGTGTGTGTAGGAAGGGAGAGGATGCAGGGGGAGGGGAGGGAACTAATGGAGAGGACACATGCCCAACTGCATAGTTCCTCTCAAATAGCTCTGACTGTAAGTCAAGAGGGGATCCTGTATAGACCTGTGTAGTAAGTAACCCAGGTGAGTTTGATGTAAGTAGTCCATGAACAATATTTACCTCAAGAAATATTGCAGCCTTTACACTTGAGAAGCCTTGCTTACATCTTGAATATTCTCTACCCATTTTCAGGAATGCACATTCCTCATAAAAGATTCCTCTTCACTCCTTAGCATTTCCTGGGGGTATCTTTCTAGTCTCTGCCTCCCAAATCTCCCTGAATCTCTCCTTGCATCACTTTCTTCCACTAGACTTGATGGTTTGGACTGTTCTTTACTTCCTAAAACTTCACTTACCTGATGTAAAGATTCTAGTTCTCCCGCAGTTTTCTGCAAGGTACAGACAGTTCTGTTCTTTTCAGCGTAGCTGCTATCACACTTTTATGACAGTCTTATTTTGAAAAGGTAAGGGTGGTATAAGACAAACAACCTAGGAACCAGAGTCAAAAGACCTATGTTGGCATCTTGATGCTGCTAATTCTGACTTAGGATATTGGGCAAGTGACTTTATGCTCTGAGCTACCAATCTCTCCATCTGAAAATAAATCAAATGATGCCTTTTAGGGTACTAGTTAGGGTTAAATGATATGCAGTCTGTAAAAAGTCTTTTGGAAACTATACTTTTCCATAGGGTTATTAGACTATTAGATAAATTTTTGAATGTTTTTGCAAAGGAAGAGAAAAAGCCGCCTATGATAACTTTGAAATCCTTGTCTCCTGTGAAACAAAATACAGAACTTCTAGATTCTTCTTCAAAATGGGTAAAAACTATAATTCCTTAATAATAATTTAGTTCTTTAGACATCAGTAATGATAAATATTTAGCAATCCAGAAATCAGCTACTCTGGATATTTTCCATTTTTGTACCTCCTTCCTTTCTGCCTCCGTGCTATTTTGATGCTCAGGAATTGAACCCTGCAGACCACATCTCCTGGACTCTCTTACCAGCTGCCTTCTGGGTGAGGATGGCTGTAGAGGGACCAGGGGCAGATGATTGGCAGGAGAGATGCTGGGGGGTTTCTTCCCCCATCATTCCTTCTTATACCACATCTATGGTGACAACTGTATCCATTCACCTCAACAACAGCCCTCTCCCTCCATAATTCCAGTGATCCCTGGGTTCCAATTCATGTTTCCTTCCCTCAGCCCCTCAGCCCCTAAATGGAGCATCTCACCATCCTTCATTCACTGCCCCCTTTATCCCAGCCCCCATGACTCTATAAGCAATCTTTTTATCTAAGTCTTCTATTTGAATCTTCTGGAATGAATTGTGTTTCCTGCAGGGACCCTGATTGATACACCAATATAGTAGTAAGCCAACTACATGAGTGGAATTTTTGAAAGATAGGAATTCACTTTTGTGACCCGGGATTTTTTGTTAGTTATTCGAGATTATTTTCCATCCTCCTAGTCTTAATCATAAGCAGGCATTACTGCTAATATTGAATGGTTTGCCTGAGGCAACGTGGTAAAAAATATCATTGCCCTAAAGCTAAATAGAAACAAATTCTCTCTCCTAAAAAATCTCTCTGAAGTTTCTTGTTACCATGGGGTACTTTGGCTTTGTAGTGTTTTTCTTTCCTTTCTTTGTTTTGTTTAAATGATGCAGGGAAGTTTTCCAGTAGAGGGATGGAATTGTTTCCTGTTACCAAGGTGGGGTGAGAAATAATTTTTTTTTAAATAAATGCTTATAAGTCTTTTAAGTGGATTAAACTCCCTCAATATTTTATGGAGAAAAAAATTAATGAAGAAGTTATTAACATTGGAAAATAGGGTATCTCAATTACACAGTACCTTTTTCCCAATGGTTTTCTTAATACTTATATATTAACATCATATTGGCTCAATACAATTTATATAATTTAGAGCCATTATTGGGGAAAAAAGACCCATTAAAGTAATATCTCCATCTTACGGACAGACTCAACACACCATAATGACTCACAGGGAGCCAAGTGCAGGATTACGTGATAGGCCAGAAGCTGCGTCATGATCTACCAGGCCAGGTTAGTAATACACATTTCGTAAAGGATCCAAGTAAATAGTTTCAGAAACAGGAAAGTCTCTGTAGAGTAAATGTGCACTCAGGCAATTATTAAAATATGGATTATGGAAGATTCTCTTTTCTACTTTTCTCTAGACTTACCCTTTTAATAAGAACAAAAGTAAATCAAACGTGTGTGCACAAAGACGCAGAATACATTCTAATAACTTCAGGGACTCTGTTTTAATCGACTAAAGGGATATATTTCAGAGTAGAGAAATGACATCTTGAGACCCTTTCATTCTCTCTGGGTGTTACAGCTGATATGGGCCTGTGTCAAGCAAGCTAAGAACAGTATGTGCTGTTCTGATGCCTGAATATTATAGGTGCAGCAATAACTAGCTTGCAGAGCTTCAAAGAGCAGAAACGATTTCAACCTTAATAACCCCTGTGGCATTTTTCAATTTTCCAGGCTGCCAGTCAAATGAATGCATGTCTGGGTTGGAGAAGAGACAAGAAAAGGAAAAGATTAACCTCTGAGATCCATGATACAAGCCCCATTGGCTAAAACTGGTCACATGTTAGAAAACCAACATGGGTAGAGATAGGTCTCTTTAAACACTGAGCTCCAACGTTAAAACAAAGGTTCTAGGAGAGAAACTGAGGTCTTCGGGTCACCTGGCTGAAATAATCTCGAAATATTAATCGTTCTTATTTTCTTCTTCCTCTAGATTGAAAGCAACCCAGCAGTATCCTCCTGATCTTCAAACTAATTAGCTCGAGATGCTTCTTAAAAAACCATAAACTATCTTTTCATATGAGATAGAACTCAGACCTGCCCCTGCCCAAACTGCTGGATCTCACTGAAGTGAGCAAGTAGAAATCTTGGGCTGGTGCCTTCCTCATATACAACCCTTCCCCCAGCTTCCTTTAGCTGTGGGGAAATTAACATCTCCCCCAGGAGATGAAGAACTCCTTATTACGGATGCTCTAAGAAATCTAAGATTACTTCTATTGCTAAAAGAGAAAAATACTAATTATACGCAGGATGAACTTGCTCAAAAGAAGCCATTGTGCAGGTAACTCACCATACCTTGACTTGTTGCTTACATTATCTAGTATCAAACATTTTCAAGTTTTCTTTCAAAGTGTATCTTGAGCCTCTGCTTTTACACTCAGTGCTCTTCCCAGAACCTTTATGCAAGCACTGTGTATTCCAAAAAATAAGATAATGAATCACCCATTTCTGGAGTAAGGTTCCTTGGAAGTAAGAGGAAAAACCATGAGGAAGAGTCTGCTGATCCTGTCAGAAATCACCAGTCCCAGCCCTTGAGTTTTGAACAGGGTCGCCATGATACTGCCAAGGGGCTGCTGACCTCAGGGCTGACTTCTCCTGATCGATCCTTTTCCATTAATTAATCAGTTTATCTATTCATTTATTCATCTGAGAAATATGTAATGAGTAAGTATGACCTACAGAATTCTGTGACAGATACTAAAGAAAAATAATAGATAAATGCAGTCCAAAAACATACATCTTACTCAGTCTGCCTTACCTTAATCTAATGTATTTCTTATCCCACCTGACCTCCTTTACCCACCCAAATGTCCCTCTAACCTACTTTCCTCACTGCCTCCAGGCCAGTGATATTTTCAAATGTAGCCTTGCTGTGTCATCCACTGTTTAAAAACATCACATTCTTCCCCTCACTGCAAGATAAAGACCAACCTTCTTAAAATGCTGTACAAGGTCCCTGGAAATCTTCAGCCATATCTTGTACCATTGTTCCTTCACATACTGTTTCCTCCATTCTGACCTTTTTTAAAAAAATAAACTTTTAATTTAAATAATCATAGATTTGTAGGCAAGCGGCATAGGTAATAGAGAGTTTTTATACACAGCTCACTCAGTTTTAGCTTTGCCTAACATTACCGTCTTTTATTACTGTGACATGTTTGTTAAAACTGAGATACTAACAGTAGCATATTACTATCAGCTAAACTCCATACATTATTTGGATCTCACCAGTTTTTCCATTAATCTCCTTTTTCTATTCCTGGATCCAGTCACCTTGCCCTTCTTTTAAATGCTTAACCTGTCAATATGGCCATTTTCTCACTTAAAACATTCTCTTACCCTCTCTCTTCCCCTGGGTTCTCTTGGCTTTGTGATTTCTACCCATTGTTCAGATCCTAGTTTGAGTCGCTTCCTCAGAGGAGCCTCTCTGAAGCCTATATTATGTGCTTTTATATAACCATGTGGACTTCCTTTGTGGCATTTTTCTCAATCTGTTATTATAACCTCCTTCATCCTATATCTCACTTTCATCATGTCTTCATTGATTAATGACTTTAAGCAATATTTAATTTTAACTTTGTGGTTATTTAGTTTTGTCCCTATTTGCCACTAGACTTTAAAGGCCATGAAAGCCAAAAGCTTGTCTGTTTTTCCTCATCATTTTATCCCCTGAGATTTAGCATGATGTGTGGCTTATAACATGTACTCAAAGAATGTGTTGAATTAATAAATGAATACTAATAATAATGAGTAAATGAATGAGAGTTAAGTGATAATAGGAGGAGACACATTACAAAACATCAAAATGCGTGACACAGACAATAGATGGTCACAGAGCTTCAAAAGAAGGAAAACATCAAAGTGAGAGGCAGAATTACAGGAAGACTTCATGAAAATAGAGGGAGGGGCTTTATTCATGCAATTAACAATTACCAAGTACTTACTAACTGCCAAGCCCTCAAAGTGAAGTGTTTTGTTCATTTTAAGCAAGGAAATAGTATGATTGGTGTGCTGTAAAAACAATGGTACAATATGGAGGGTGGATTGGAGAAGAAAGAACACAGGAAGTTTTTTTTGTTTGTTTTTTGTTTTTTTTTGTAGGAAGTTTTTTTAAAAACAACTAAGATAATAATCTAGCTAAGAAATAGATCTCAAACTAAGGCAGAAGTTTGAGATAAAGATAAGGAAATACTGAGGAGCTCAATTCAACAAACACCTGGAAATAACAAATATTAAAATTAGAAATTCCCAGTAGGTTAAACAGCAACAAGAATGAGTTAAGAGTTAAAAATTAACATGGATATTTGGAAGACAGTGAGAATACTTCCACATGGGAAAAAAAGGCTCATGATGGAAGCAATGGAATAGAGATTTGGATAGATAAATTCTGCTTTTGAAAAGTCAAGGAGATTGGACTTTATTCTATTAGTAATGAGTCATTAAGCAATAATGACATGATGAAAGTGAGATATAGGATGAAGAGAATTCAGACAAAGGAAGGTGTCTTGAGAAGCTGCTGAAGAAATCTAAAGCACTTGCTTAGAGTGTTAGCATTAGAAACATAGAGGAAGTGACATACCTACAACATTTTTTAGAAGAAGATCAAGGGACAAGTACCTAGATCAGCATACTATGCAATATCTAGTACAGAGTATTTTACCCTCAATAATGTTATTTGACTTACTTTTCTTTATGGAGAAAACATCCTGAAAGATGAGTAGATTTTGAATATCCATAAATATTCACTGAAAGGCCTTTATATGACAGGTATACGGAGCATACCAAAAAATGTACATATGTGGTCGTCCTTTGAACTATCTTTTTTACCCTTAGCTTTCAGGAGAAAGGACTATATGTGATGTACTTCTGTGGCCATCCTCAAAGACAAGCCCCATGACCTCCACCTCCTGGCATTCACACTTAGTGTAGTCCCCTCCTACACTGTACTGATTTTAGTCTATAAGACCAGGGACCTAGAGCAGAAGTGATGGTTTAGCATTTTCCAGAGTACATATAAAAGATGGCATCTTCTGTCTTGGCTTTCTCTCAGATCGCTCATGCTGGAGAAAGCCAGCAGCTGTCATGAGGACATTTAGGACACCTATGAAGAGGCACACGTGGCAGGAAGGGAAACCTCTGGACAACAGCCAGTGAGGAACTGAGTCTTGCTAACCACAACATGAGTGAGCTTGGAACTGGGTTCTCTGGCTCCAGTCAATCCTTGATATGACTGCAGCTGTTTCCAACAGCTTGAGGGCGGGTTGAGACATGAGCCTGAACCCAGCAGCTAAACTGCTCCCTGTTTCCTGCCCCAGAGAAACTGTGAGAGATAATAAATGTTTGCTGTTTCAAGCTGCTAAATTTGGGGGTAATTTGTTACACAGCAATAGATAACTAAAGCAACTTCCTACTACCAAGCATTGAAAACTAGCAAGGAAATCATGTTTTCATCTTAGCTGCCAAGTAATACAGGCTAAATACTATTCTTAATTTGAGTCGCTTTTCTCAATCTAGAGTTGTTAATTTTTCTTCTCCCCTCCCCCCTTTATTTTTTGTTTCTCACCTTTTGCTTTTTGTCCACCTATTTTTGTTTTATTCTACTTTTTTATTACAAAGCTCCTAAAGTCTTTTTTGGAAATAGATGCAGGATAAAACAACAAAGCAAAAACAGGAGGCTTTAAGACAGGATTCCAGCCACCGTCAGAGAGATCACAATCTCACTGGAGTGAAAAGAGATCAAGTAATGTGACACTGTCTATTACTAGTGTAATAGTAGTACCACAGAGAGATTACCATTGGAATTCAAAGAAAGGGGGTACCAGAAAAGTTGTATTTTAGGTCAAGTTCCCCAGAAGCAGACTTTCAGATATTATTTGCCTTATTAACGTGCCCTCAAAATAAACTGCTAAGGAAATGAAAAAAGCAGGACAGGGAAGGGGAAGAAGCTTCCAAGTCCCATGGAAGATGGCTTTGAACTGATCCTGCATGAGAAATATGGAATGTAAGAACATCTGAGAAAGAATCCCAAGCTTTTACACTTCTATACCAGTCACCTGTTGGCCACAGACCTCTGAAAGACAGGATGGCTCCCAGGCATGCCAACTCTCAGCAGTGCCCCTTGAACATACAGGTAAAGTGCCTGCAGTAGCCTGAGGGAAGTCCTCTAAAGAAAGCTGCAGTTGTCTGCAATCAGAAGGAAGAGGACATTGAAACAAAGGGAGAACACACAGAAATGGTAAAGAGATCTGAGAGCATCTGCATAGAGCACCAAGGTCAAGTTCCCTTCAAGAAGATGGCTCATCACCTATAATGAACCTTACAGGATAGATAGAATTGGGATAGACATGAAGGAGAAAGTACTTCGCAGAGTCTAAGTGAGAGGACTAACCAATTTCTACAAAACTGGCAGAACTTCTCAGGCAGGGATCTTGAGCCCACCTCCTATTTGAGCTATTAAAACACAATCATTTGTCTTTATTTTTTTAGTTTAATGTATTTTAACGGCAAACTTATATGAACAGCACAGAAGACAGACAACATTAAACACATGTACTTGCATGTAGGACAACTCAGTTAGAAAGTATGGTGAATGGATGGAATCTACTGTGGGATAAAAATGCTACAAACAACATTTAGTTGCAGTCAATAAGAAATTTACTTGTTTTAAAAAAATCCAAATGCTGGCTTTGTCCAGAAAAATTTAACAGGTTTGTTTATAATTGTTATAAAGTTAAACTGCTGAAACTTGTTCACTGAAACATTTTGACTTGCATTAATGCTTTATGTCCCCACATTTATATTAAAAATTCACATACAAATGGAAATGGAAAAACTGCCAATACCCGATTTCTGTCCCCTATTTTTCCACTTGCAATCATATACTTAGGTACATGTGACCCCATGGAAAAAAATATGTGACATTCAGAACTACCAATAACAGGAAGAAGAGAATTTTCTTTTTTTTAATGAAATGTTTCCCATCATAGTGGATTCTTAAGCACGTTGTCCACATATGCAGCTTGCTAACTGGATGTCTCTTGGCATAATTGTTACAGTTTGGCATGGATAGCACACAAGTTGGTGTCTTCAAAAAGGGCAACTAGATAGGCCTCACCTGCCTTCTGCAAATCCCCAATAGCTGCACACTGGAAGCACAGATCTGTTTTGAAGTCCTGAGCAATTTCCCACACCAGACGCTGGAAGGGAAGCTTGCGAATCAGAAGTTCAGTGGACTTCTTTTTTTTAAAATCATTTATTTATATATATATATTTTTTCTACTGTACAGCATGGTGATCCAGTTACACTTACATGTATACATTCTTTATTCTAACATTACGTGTTCCATCATAAGTGACTAGACAGAGTTCCCAGTGCTACACAGCAGGATCCCATCCGGAAGGCAACATTCTGCATCTATTTACCCCAAGCTTCCAGTCCTTCCTGATAACGTCTAATTTCAGAGAGTGCCACAGTACCAGGCCTGTAACTATGAGGTTTCTTCATCCCTCCAGTAGAGGGCGCACTCTTGCGAGCGGCTTTTGTAGCCAGTTGCTTCCTTGGTGCTTTACCACTGGTCGATTTGCAGGGGGTCTGCTCTGTACAAGCAATGGTATAGAGACCTCCCTACTTACCCACTTCTCCTTCTGCTGGAGCTCAGAGGCAACCTAGAGCAGCGCTGTCGTTGGCAAGCGACAGGGCCCAGAGGCGGCTGCAAACACCTCTTTTGTCTTTAGAAAAGAGGTAGTGAGTGGTTAAAAACAACAACAACAAAAAACTCTCATGCTTCTAAGTCCCAACAATGCTACTTTTCACGCATTCTGTTTCTAAAATACAAATACAACATAAGACTCTGAGCTAAATTTTAAGTAAAAAGAAAACCTGGTGGATGAGGAGGAGACTTCCTAAAGAGTTTTACTTTTATTATTATCATTATTCCTAGGCTTCTGAAATTTGAAGACTATTTCAAATACAAACTTTGTTTTGTCTTGTTTTAAGAATTTATCACCAACAAGCAAAGTGCTATAGTAGCTTTTCCTCCTATATACACTTTAGGATTAAGTCTAACTTTATCTGGAGTTGAACATGAAGGCATAAATCATTAAGCCTCTGCTTGCCTGATCAAGAGCCTATCTTTCAGAAAAATCAGGCGTCTGGGGGGGCTGCCGTTCACAGAAGCTCTATTTTCTCGCTCTCCATCAGGGTTGCAGACACCTCTCCCCAAGGACTCATCAACTGCCAAACAAAGAGGAAGGCAGGTCAGTGACACCAAAATCTGCAGCTTCAGCAGCTTCTGAAGTTTCTGACCAGAAAAAATAAAATAAAGAGAGAGTTAAAAAACACACAATTTCAAAGGAACTTTAACAAACCGTCTCAGAATTCACAGATTACATTCTGGAGAGGAGACTTTCAGAACACTATAACAAGCAAGTTTCTGGTGCTCTAATGATACCAACCAGCCTGGGTAGATACTGGTCATTATTGTTTTATTAGCTAGAGTCCACTTTTGTGTGCTCTTCTCTCATTTTAGACCAAAGGATTTCTTCATGACATTTGTTGTCATATTATCGTGACTTAAATGTGGATGAGCTATACCAAAAGATTCATATCTATAGAATGTAGGCACTGCCTTCTGGTTGAGTATTTATCTTTCAGTGTGTCCCCAGGTATCTTAGTACTTTGGCAATACCAATTTATACCATCATATGATAGAATTCCAACCCAAAAGAGAAACCACTGCATGGCAGGTTGTTGCTCATTTTACAGGTGATAAAGCTGAGATTCAGAGAGGTCGAATACACCTGATTAAGACCACATTAACCTTTAGTATCAGCCCCTCACCTGTCTCTATCCAGAGCTTTTCCAGTTATACCACCGTTCAACTAAGAAGGTTGGAGACCAATTGACACTCCACAGTGGTGCCATATAAGATGTAGAGGATCTTCTGAGTACAAGATGCAATGCAGTGAAACTTTGATAGATGAGATGAAAATCAAACTCTATCACTTCAGCTCTGCATGAGAGAAGGCTATCAGGCAAGGCTCTTTGGGTCTGGATGGATGGAGGGAGAGTGACTACAAGCTAGGGACCGAGATGGGGTAAGCACTGCAAGTGGGGTGGGCTGAGCTAGGTTTTTCAAGCTTCCTATGGATAGGCTAATTTGAATAATTCCTAAGGTTCCAGGGCATAGGGGCTGTCCTAGTTGGATGGCATCTGGCTCTGGGGTGATTAGAAGGGTGCATAATAGCCCTGGAGTGTGAGAGTTCCATAAGGGAAATGGTTGGGTACAGACTTAACCAGTTGTTCTGTGAAGAGGAACTGACCAGCCTGTAGGCAAAGCTTTAAAATTGGTAAGCACATCATCTCCAAAAAATTATGTTACAAGTGATTATGAAAAAAAAAGAGCATTAGGCCTATGCCAAACCACAGATATTCATAGAAGCAGCTGTGTGGGAAAAAAAAAATTAAACAACACCATTAAGAATCAAAAGACCTGGGGTTGAGCCCCTCGGCCACTCATTTGCTGTGTGGCTTTAGGCAAGTTATTTAACTTCCTCTGTACCTCAGGCTCTTCATCTGTGCATTGAGAATTCATATAAGTCACCTCATAGGATCATAGTGGAGATTAAATATCATAAGGCATATCTAACAAATACACATATTTCATATGTGTATAGAAAACATAAGGTTGTAAACAAAGGAATTTTCACCTAATCACAGATACCATACACACGTAATGATATCAAAATATTTTTAAAGAACCATACTCTTATCTCTACGTATACACACAATCCTTCTAACTCTCAGGGAGCATCTTTTTACTACCAAATAGACAGAGCTATAAATTGTAGATTCTTGATATAATAGATCAAGATAACTCCTTCCAATGTGTTATGTTCTATTGCCTCAAAATAATAAACTGCCAAGACAATATCATGCATCATATTAGTGGCAGATTATTCAGTGAAACTCCCAAAGAGAGGAACTTGCAACTCACAGACAGACACTAGGTTTCATCCTTTGTTAACTCATCCTTCTTTTTATAAAGTCCTGAGGTTCAGAGAGTAAGAAAAACCTTAACTTACAGTAATCAGAAAACGACATGATTCATGAAAACACTCCAAGTTCTTGGAAACAGAAAACTTTAAAATTATCAAGGGTAAAAGCAAGAGAAAAATAAATCATTTTGAACTTAGAAGAACTACTTTGGGGGCCAAGATTTATAAGGGGTATCAAGGAATGGGAGTTCAACTATAAAACATTCAGAATTCTTTTCCAGACTTCAGAAGTTTTCAATGATTCTCAGTTCATTTTCCTCAGGAAGCTTGATTCTTTTGATATCAAAAAAAAGAGACTCAAATTGGCCTCACCACCGATTCTTCCTTATTAAAGTCTCTTCCCTCATCAGAAATTGGCGGTAGAGCAGACCCCCAAGGAATGAAAAGTTCTGTCAGTTAAAACCCTTGTTCACATTTTCTCAAGTGGTGAAAGGGAAGACCTCAATAGTTTCCAAGAGACAGAGTTCTTCTTTTGTGTCTTTTCTCCACAGAAACAAGACCCCAGTGAATTATTTAACTACATTTTTTTTCAGTGTCCCAGTGCATATACTTTTAAAATGCTTATGAAGCAATAATACACACAGACCGTTCCAGAAGAGCATCATTTCTTTTTTTTTTTTTTTTTTTTTTTTTTTTTTTTTTTTTTTTTTTTTCTGTCTTTTTGCTATTTCTTGGGCCACTCCCGCGGCATATGGAGGTTCCCAGGCTAGGGGTTGAATCGGAGCCATAGCCACCGGCTTACACCAGAGCCACAGCAACGCGGGATCCAAGCCGCATCTGCAACCTACACCACAGCTCACGGCAACGCCGGATCATTAACCCACGGAGCAAGGGCAGGGATCGAACCCACAACCCCATGGATCCTAGTCGAATTCGTTAACCACTGCGCCACAACGGGAACTCCAGAAGGGCATCATTTCTAATGAAGTCCAGCTCAAACAGAGATTTCCAATCATTATTCACAAATCCCAAATATTTAAAGGCATCTGATTACAAATGCATAAAAGCTCTCATAATGTGTTTTTTACTTGTCTACAACCTTCAAACTCCTGGGAGCCTCCTACCTCCCTAGTCCAAGTACGTGCACTCTCTTACCACTCACCCGTCTAATAAGAATTCCCCTCCTTTATAGGTGGCCAGACGAGGTCATGTAATAGGCAAGAACAAATCTGGCTCCATATCAGATCTGTTTCTTTTACTTTAACCTTTGTATTCTATTGATTTTGCTTCAAGTTTAAGAATGTTGCCTATAGCCTGAAAAATACATAATACAAATATACATTCTCCAGGTTCTGACCTTTAAGGATATGACACTTCCATTCACATAGAGATGAAAAGTTGCAGAACAGAGCATAACATTTGTCTTTTTGGAGGTTTACTGGAACATCCTCTTCTGACCTACCTAACTATGAGAACAAAGACTTCAGACACCAAGAAGTTTGCGACAACCAACCACAACCTTCCCCTCAGTATAGCAAGCCTGAATTCTGACTTGGGTAAGTTGGTTCTCTGGGATATTAGTCCACATGGTTGGCTATCCTTCTCCTCTTTCATTCAGCTGTTTTGGTAGACTAGCTAACAACTCTATAGTGCTTTTTATATGCCAGGCACCTTCCCAAGTACTTTACAGAAATCTCATTGAATAATCACAACAAGCCCAAAAGTCAGGTACTCTTATTTCCAGGCTCCTGGCTTTCCAAATAAAGTCATTTTTCCTTGCCCCAACACCTCATCTCCCAATTTATTGGCCTGTTGTGTGGCGAGCAGAACGAGCTTGGATCTAGTAACAGTCACACATCCAATTCTGGTGACACATCTAGCCCCTGGCAAGGGGAATTAGACCCCTACACTTGGCATAAACAGGTCAGGATTTATTGCTGAATCATGTGGGGAAGGGAACACTGAACACATTAAGTTCTAAAATGGATGTTGGGTAGAAACCAGCAGGGTCTGTTAGCATCGTCATTTCCCAAGTACTGCACTTACCATTATTTTATCTTCAAATACCCATGAGATATTTATTACTACTCTCAGTTTACATATGAGAAAACAGTTGTAGAAAGAATCAATAACATTCCCAGTAGATTAACGATAAGCCCAAGGTCACATCATTTTTCATAGTAGAGCCAGGAACTACAGCTAAGTTTGTCTGATTCTGAATCCCTTGCAATTACCTGGTGTGCTGAACTTTGCAGTAAAAACTTCAGCAGCTATGGTTTCTGCTGGATGATCATAATGAGTTGCTATTGAATTACCCATTCATCTTCCTTGAAAGTTCTGGGCAAACAACAGATGAAAGCTATGAGTTTAGACACTTTTTAGTTATCCCCAAATCAGCTCACCTCAGATTCAACTCGGATTCACCTATATTGAGATTGTTCAACAAAAATGGTCATACAAAAGAAACGGAGGGAACTAGAGGGTTGCCATGAAGCACTGAGAACAATAGAGTTAGTAGGAGGAAATACCAAAATATCATTGATTAGCTGGAGAAAATGTTCCTGTTCTGATCCTCACATGCTGATACCACAGATGGACCCAGCTTAGCTTAGGCACGCTCTGTGCTTCAGCTGTTTACTTAAGCAACACCAGGGTTCTCAGAAATAGTTGCTATGCCAACCAGCCCCAGGACTGTATATGCATTCATGACCAAGGCTTATTCTTAGGGCTTTGTTACCTCTCTTTCAAAAGTTTGAATCTCTTATTGCTAAACTGCTTGCATTCATGCATTACAGCCTCTGATAGGCAGCTTCCTTTTCTCCAGCAGGTGAAAAACCCAAGTAGAGGTTTGCAGTCTGTGCAGAGCAACATTTTGACGTCACAATTTTATAGTCAGGGACTAGACTGTTCTTTTTGCTGGAGCATCTGAAGGTTTGGTGTTTAGATGATAAAGGGCAGGGCAGTTGCCTTTTGTCATCTATTATTAATTGTCACATGTGTGCATTACCACAGAAGAGCTCAGAGGGGAAGTAAAGTGTGCTTTGAGGTGCCATGATTATCGTGCTTTTTAAATTTCTTTTCCGTGGTTTTAATGGGACACATTTCAGAAGAGCATCAGCCAAAAAATTTGGCCAATAAATCCAACTCAAATCTCTTGCCACAGCTGCATTTAAATAAACCTGTAATGTTGAAAGCTGAAGAGAAAGCTCTTTAATTACCTTTTCTCCTGTTTATGTTACTTTGATGGCTTTTGTTCAAATACATCTGAATTTTCAGTCTGTTTATTTTCTAATTATTGGATGACTACAGGCAGCATTGCCATTTCAATTAGACTTTGATGGCTGATAAAACCGTTGTTGACAGGGAGTATACGAATGAATTTGGGGAAACCAGATTAGTGATGTTTGTGTTGTTGCATTTAAATAAAACCAAATATCCTGGTAGCCATGTGATCAAATCTGAAAAAAAAAATTCATAAAGAGAAAAAGCAGCTCTGTGAGAAAATCAGGTTTTGCTGTTTCCTGTGGAGACATCATTTTAAATCCTCAAGTGTGCTGCCACTTCTTCTTCAAATAGATTATAAACCCAAAAAAACAATCATATAATCTCTTCTGACAAGAGGCTTGCAGGTAGACAGATTGCTTTAAAGGAGAAAGACGTAAAACGAAAGTCAAGATCTAAATATTGATAATACGTGCTAAATCCATTTGAATTGATATGGTAGAGAAAGTGTGGTGATAAAGCTCGAGGGGTTAAAACTTTATGTTAACTCAAAAGATCAATACCTAGGGAAGAAGAAAACTTGGAAACTTTTCCATCTGCAATTAACAACTGAAATATACATGGCAGATGAGGCAGAGAAGAAACAGGCTATTTCCAGGGAACAGACCCTGCTGGAGCAGGGCTCAGGCTTGCTTTGTTATCGATGTAACAACCGTGTGAATGACAATCTTGAAGTGCTAAAATATTTGCAAAAAGGAATGGAAATCTGCTGTTTCTCCCAAGTCATTTAAGCAAAGCCAGCGAGTTAAAACAAAACACAACCATGTGTGGTTGGCCAAACCGAACAGAAACTAACATCCACACAGGGTGCCACTATGCCCCAGGCTCCTCGCTGTGCCAAAACACAGCCTCCCAGCTTGGAACGTGTTTTCCACACAGCTGGTCAAGGGCAGAGCTGGGATAAGGACCCAGGAGTGACTCTGATGCCTGTGCACTTGGCCATTTGGCAATGGCAGGCTATCTAGTTTGATTTCACCTTATAAAATATTCACTTTATTATCTACTATTTTCTCCTTCTTCCCCTCCTTGTTTGAGCAGAATTTGATGTCTTCACTAGGAAAGCTCAGCCAGGATTGGAAGTGAATAAGAAGCACTGCTTACCATCTAGGGGTTCATGGACAAAGCTTGATTTTAAACATCTGGATGGACACAATGGTTGGCTACCCTTCTCACATCTCATTCAGGTGTTTTGATAGAGGAGAGCAACACCATCTAAAAATTCTATTGTGCTTTCTATTTGCCAGGTGCTTTCCTAAGCGCTGTATAGATACCTCATTTAATCATCACAACTCCAAAAGTCAGCTACTCTTATTTCTATCAGGCCCCTCTTACAGATAGGGAATGAGAGGGCAGAGAGAACTCTCAGATACTAAATAAAAGCCAGAATCTGATCTAATTTCTTGCTCCAGACTGACTCCTGCCTGACAATATTTACTGAGCCTGAGAGGATAGTGAATGGGCACGTATCCTGCACGTATAAGTGGTACCATCCCACATCCAGTACTTCCTAGGGTGCTTGCATTTTATTGTGTATCTCTGGTCCACTGAGCAGTAAAACAAATTTTCTTTTCTAATATCTGTTGTTTTTCCTTATTACTGCTGCTGATAATTGGCCTGATAAAAATTTGTTTCTAATTGTTATACTGTAGAGTATTTCTAACATTTCCATACCCCAGATTTATGCATAATATATTTCTACCCTGTTTCAAAACTAAATTGCCTATATTCTCTAATTTCACACAAAGGAAACAACTCTAGAAAACTAACATCTACTTGTAATGCTCTCTATACCTACTGTTCAAATGCGCACAGCATTTCATTTGGTCCTCACAACAAATCCATGAAGTAATATATGTATTATTTTTTCAAAGTGAAAGGCAAAGAATCGGCCATGGGAAAAGTCAAGCAGGCTTGTCCATAACAACTGTTGAATAAGTCAGACAAACTACTTAAGATCCTAGGGAGGCTAGGCAGAGGTATTTTAGCCAAGAAATTATGATTATTGTATTCTGAATACCATAGCATGGGCTGTGGGGAGTTAGATATGGAGGAGAAACCAAACTCTCTAACCTTGAAGGACTTATAATTTATAACTTATAAACATATAAGTTCATATAAATAAGAACAAGATTTGACATAGCTCCATCTTATCTGCCAGTAAAATACTTGAAAAAAGTGACTTTCTGCTAATCTAATATGTGCTAGATTATTAACATAATTTTTGCTAAAAAAATTATTAAAATTATGTTGAGGAAAGAATAAATATCACAATGGAATCATTGGGTAAGATTTTCAAACAGAAAAGAGGGTTACTATTGATGGGTAGAATCATGTTCTAGTTTGCGGAGCTGTTGTAATCCATTTGCTGCTGGAAGCTAGAAGTAACTTTAGAAAAGTTTCCATTGCATGAATTCAGAACTGAGTTCTGAAATGTAAAGTGGTGATGGAGTTTGAAGGGAGCGGGTTCTTATGCAACCAGTCTAAGAAGTTAGGAAACATAAGCACTGCACTCTTGGTTTCCTGTTCAGTAGTACGGCTGTATTGGAGAACAAGAAAGTTTGATAATGATAAAAATTCTATATTGTATTTCAAGTATGAAAATAACCACCTTTACCTGTTCTTTGTTTAATTTTATTGGAGTATAGGTGATTTACAGTGTTGTATTAGTTTCAGGTGTACAGCAAAGTGAATCAGTCATATGTATAAATATATTCATTCTCTATTTTCCCATATAAGTTACTACTGACTATTGAGTAGATTTTCCTGTACTATACAGTAGGTTCTCATTAATCATCTAATTTTTCCAATTCTTCCTTCCCCCCAATGGTTTCACCTATGGTAATCATGAGATTGGTTTTGAAATCTGTGAGTTTCTGTTTTTTAAATAAATTCATTTGTATCTTTTTTATTAGATTTCACATGTCACATCATATTATATTTGTCTTTCTCTGCCTGACTTACTTCTCTTAGTATGATAATCTCTGGTTCCATTCATGTTGCTCAAATGGCATTATTTCATTCTTTTTATGGCTGAAAAATATTCACATTTTCTTTATCCATTTCTCTGCTGATGGACATTTTAGTTGCTTCCATATCTTGGCTATTGTGAAGAGTACTGCAATGAGACTCCTCCCTCCTACCCTCCCTCTCAATAAATATGACACATTTACAGTAATAGAACAAAACAACACCAACCCCAATGGACTGGGTTAGGGTGTACATGTGCGAGCTACCTGGGGAAAGGAAAGCGAGCTGACTCTTATCAACATGTTGTGACAGAACCTGGCAAACATCTCACCAAAGTACCTAAAGGCTAGACCCAGGGGTTATTTCATTAAAATAGCTGTTTTCTGCTTTTAGTTTCAATTACATATGACAGTTTACCTCAACATAGCCTACAGATAAATTATGATTTAGAACCTGAGGAGGAGTAAAATGTTACATATCTTGTCAGAATTTTGTTTAGTGCAAACTTTAAAGTCTTACTCTTAAGTAGTGTATGGCCTTAAGAAAGTATGCCAATTTCTCTGGACATCTATTTTTCACCTATAAGAGATGGGATTGAATTGGGAAGAGATATAAACTTCAATATCAGCTAAAACCGTAATTTCCGGCACTATGACATGCAAAAATGGTTTTGCAACACACATTGTATGACACTGATGAGCTTTTCTGCAGCTCCTCTTCCATCATGAAATAAAGGGATTCTATCCAGTAAATAGTACTATGGTTTAATACTTAAACACACAATTATTTTTTCTGTATTATTACTAGGATCTTGTTTATATTTAAAAAATTATGCTTTCTTCCTTGTCTTCAAATATAGTAGTTTCTTCACATTGGGTATTCAAAAGAAAGACAAATGCGGAGTTTTTAGAAGGAAGATAGCTTATATTCTGTTTCAAGTCAGTTTCATCTTTTAAGTCTTGCATGGCATTGCATTTTAGGTCTCACATGATGTATTGGTAATCAGACTTCAAACTATCCAGAGGAAAAAAATCACTTCATCTCTTTTCTCTCCTTTTCTACTCTCCCATTTATAGGAGATGTGATGAAGGGAGGGGAAAGGAAAAAGAGAGAAAAAGAAAGAAGAGAAGCTCTTTTTCAGGTTTTGAACTATTGCAATTGAAATAGAAATTCTTACAAAAACAGCTTTCTCTGCAAACAGAGGGAGCTGGGAGTCTAGTCCTTCTTGAGAGCATGTTTCTTGCCTTTCCTCCTCCTCCATGCTGATTGCTCTGTCCACGATTTCACCCCTGCTCTCTATAATCTCTCCACTCTCAACCCGGCTTTGTTTTTTTAGTGTTCTCCCTGCCCTCAGCATCTCTTCCATGATTGCTCTGACCCCCTTGGCTCTCTCCAAGCTGCCTCTGCTCCTCCTCCGTTATCCCTCTCTTCTATGTTAGTAACCCCTTCCGTGCCCTCCTCTGCTCTCCCTGCCCTCCACCCATTCTTGTGCTCTTTCTGGCCTCTGAAGATTTTCTTGTGATCAAGCTTCTTGGTTTTTCTCTGATTTCTCTGCCCTCTCTGGCTTTATCAGCTTTCTTTAGAACTCAGAAGACCTTAAAAGGTTCAGAGATTAATTTCAGTTTGGATAAGCACCCAAACTTGTGAGTGCTTACACCAATTCTTTACTAAAAATCTCACTGGGAAGTTCAGCCTTATAAAAAGTTCAAGTACTTAGAAGTTTATCAAGAGAATTATTTCCCCTCAAACACTGGACTTTCTGCTTCTAATTGCAGGTAAGATGAAAAGAAGATGGCCAATGCTATGAATAGATTATCTTCTTTCATTGGGCATGGGCAATATACATGACTGGAAAACACAGTGAGATTCTAAGGAGGGCCTCAAGAAAGCATTTTTTTTAAATAATGATTTTTATTTTCTCCATTATAGCTGGTTTATAGTATTCTGTCAATTTTCTAAGCACAGAAAGGTGACCCAGTCACATATAAATGTATACATTCCTTTTTCTCACATTATCATGCTCCATCATAAATGACTAGATATATTTCCCAGTGCTACACAGTAGGATCTCATTGCTTATCCATTCGAAAGGCAACAGTTTGCATCTATTAACCCCAAATATCCAGTCCATCCTGCTTCCTCCCTCTACCCCTTGGCAACCAAAAGTCTGTTCTCCAAGTCCATGAGTTTCTTTTATATGGAAAGGTTCATTTATGGCATATATTAGATTCCAGATATAAGTGATACAGTATGGTGTCTTTCTCTTTCTGACTTACTTCACTTAGTATTAGCATCTCTAGTTCCATCCATGTTGCTGCAAATGGCTTTATTTTATTCTTTTTTATGGCTGAGTAGTATTCCATTGTGTATACACACACACACACACACACACACACACACACACACACACACACACACACACACACACAAATATATTCCTAATCCAATCATCTGTTGGTGGACATTTAGGTCGTTTCCATGTCTTGGCTATTGTGAATGGTGTTGCAATGAACATGTGGGTGCATGAGTCTTTTTAAGGAAAGTTTTGTCTGGATATATGCCCAAGCGTGGGATTGCTGGGTCATGGCAGTTCTATGTATAGTTTTCTAAGGTACCTCCATACTGTTTTCCGTAGTGGTTGTACCAATTTACATTCCCACTAAGAGTGCAGGAGGGTTCCCTTTTCTCCACACTCTCTCTGGCATTTGTTATTTGTGGGCTTATTAACAATGGCCATTCTGACTGGTGTGAGGAGGTACCTCATGGTAGTTTTGATTTGCATTTCTCTAATAATCAATGATGTTGAGCATTTTTTCATGTGCTTGCTGGCCATCTGTATATCTTCTTTGGAGAAATGTCTATTCAGGTCTTTTGCCCATTTTTCCATTGGGTTGTTGGCTTTTTTGCTGTTGAGTTGAGTAAGTTATTTGTATATTTTAGAAATTAAGCCCTTGTCAGTTACATCATTTGAAACTATTTTCTCCCATTCTGTAAGTTGTCTTTTTGGTTTCTTTTGGGTTTCCTTTGCTGTGCAAAACTTGTCAGTTTGATCAGGTCTCATTTGTTTAGTTTTGCTTTTATTTCTGTTGCTTTGGGAGACTGACCTGAAAAAACATTTGTAAGGTTGATGTCAGAGAATGTTTTGTCTATGTTCTCTTCCAGGAGTTTGATGGTGTCTTGTCTTACATTTAAGTCTTTAAGCCATTTTGAGTTTATTTTTGTGAATGGTGTGCGGGTGTGTTCCAGTTTCATTAGTTTACATGCAGCTGTCCAGGTTTCCCAGCAATACTTGCTGAAAAGACCATCTTTTTCCTATTTTGTATTCTTGCCTCCTTTGTCAAAGCTTAATTGACCACAGGTATCTGGGTTTATTTCTGTGTTCTCTGTTCTGTTCCATTGGTCTGTATGTCTGTTTTGGTACCAGGACCACACTGTCTTGATTACTGTGGCTTTGTAATATTGCCTGAAGTCTGGGAGAGATATGCCTCCTGTTTGGTTTTTGTTCCTCAAGATGGCTTTGGCAATTCTGGGTCTTTCGTGGTTCCATATAAATTTTTGGATGGTTTGTTCTAGTTCTGTGAAAAATTTCATGGGTAACTTGATAGGGATTGCATTGAATCTGTAGATTTCTTTGAGTAGTATGGCCATTTTTACAATATTAATTTTTTCAACCCTGGAACATGGAGTATCTTTCCATTTATTTTTAATCCTCTTTAGTTTTCTTGGTTAATGTTTTATAGTTCTCAGCATAGAAATCTTTCACCTCCATGGTCAGGTTTATTCCCAGGTATTTGATTTTTTGGAGTGCAATTTTAAAAGGTATTGTATTTTTGTATTCCTTTTCTAATATTTCATTGTTAGTATATAGAAATGCAACTGATTTCTGAATGTTAATCTTATATCGTGCTACTTTGCTGAATTTGTTGATCAGTTCAAGTAGTTTTTGGGTTGAGTCCTTAGGATTTTCCATACATAGTATCATGTCATTTGCATACAGTGACAATTTTACCTCTTATCTTCCAATTTGGATATGTTTTATTTCTTTTGTTTGTCTGATTGCTGTGGCTAGGACTTCCAATACTAAGTTGAATAACAGGGGTGAGAGTGGGAATCCTTGTCTTGTTCCAGATTTTAGTGGCAAGGCTTTCAGCTTTTCTCCATTTAATATTATATTTGCTGTGGGTTTGTCATAAGTGGCTTTTATTATGCTAAGGTATGTTCCCTCTATACCCACTTTGGTAAGAGCTTTGATCATGAATGGATGTTAGACTTTGTCAAATGCTTTCTCTGCATCTATTGAGATGACCATGTAGTTTTTTACTTTTCTTTGGTTGATGTGGTGTATGACAGTGATTGATTTGCATATGTTGAACCATCCTTGTGTACCTGGGATGAATCCAATTTGGTCATGGTGTATAATCTTTTTATATGTTGTTGAATTCGGTTAGCTAAAATTTTGTTGAGAATTTTTGCCTTTATATTCATCAAAGATATTGGCCTATAGTTTTCTTTTTTGGTATTATCTTTGCCTGGTTTTGGTATTAGGGTGATGGTAGCATCACAGAATGTCTTTGGGATTGTTCCTTCTTCTTCAACCTTTTGGAGAAGATTAAGAAGGATGGGTATAATTTCTTCTTTGTATGTTTAGTAGATTTCACCTGTGAAGCCATCTGGTCCTGGACTTTTATTTGTAGGGAGTGTTTTTTATTACATATTCAATTTCGTTTCTAGTTATCAGTCTGTTCAGTTGATCTGCTTCTACTTGATTCAGTTTTGGCTGGCTGTAAGTCTCTAGAAAGTTACCCATTTCTTCTAGGTTATAAAATTTGTTGGCATGCATCTGTTGATAGTATTCTTTTATTTTGTGCGTTTGTGTATTTCTGCAGTACCCATTATGATTCCTCCTTTTTCATTTCTTATTTTGTTTATTTGACTTTTTTTCTCTTCTCTTCTTGGTGAGTCTGGCCAGAGGTTTGCCGATTTTTGTTTACCTTTTCAAAGAAACATCTCTTGGTTTTATTGATTTTTTTTCTATTTTTTTATCTCTATTTTATTGATTTCTTCTCTGATCTTTATAATTTCCTTCCTTCTGCTGACTTTAGGTTTTGTTAGTTCTTCTTTTTCTAATTCATTTAGGTGGTAGGTTAGGTTGTCAATTTGAGATTTTTTTTCTTTTTTGAGGAAGGACTATGTTGCTATGAATTTCCCTTTGAGCACTGCTTTTTACCCACCCCATAGGTTTTGAGTGATTGTGTCTTCATTATCATTTGTCTAGAGGTATTTTTTAATTTCTTTCTTGATTTCCTCATTGACCCACTGGTTTTTAGTAGCATGTTGTTTAGTCTCCATATAGTAAGATTTTTCTCATTTCTTTTACTGTGGTTGATTTATATTTTCATGCCACTGTGGTCAGAGAAAATACTTGAAATAATTTCTACACTCTTAAATATGATAAGATTAGCTTTGTGCCCCAGTATGTGATCAATCCTTGAGAATGTTCCATGTGCACTTGAGAAGAATATATATTCTGATTTTTTTGGATGTAATGTCCTGAAAATGTCAATTAAGTGTGATTTTTCATTGTGTCATTTGGATCTCTGTTGCCTTATTGATTTTCTATCTAGAGGATCTGTCCATTGTTGTGAGTGGGGTGTTAAAGTCTCCTACTATGATTGTATTCCCATTGATTTCTTCTTTTATGTCTATTAGTATTCATTGTAGGTAATTGGGTGCTCCTATATTAGGGGCATATAGATTGATGATTTTAATAATATCCTCTTTTTGAATGGGTCCTTTTACCATTAAATAGTGTCCTTCTTTGTATTTCTTTATGGCCTTCATTTTAAAGTCTATTTTGTCTGATATGATCATTGCAACTCCTGCTTTCCTGTCTTGCCCATTGGCATGAAATATCTTTTCCCATCCCCTCAATTTCAATCTATATGTGTCCTTTGCCCAAAGTTGAGTCTCTTGTGGACAGCATACTGTAGGTTTTTGCCTTTTTATCCTATCTACCACCCTGTGTCTTTTGATTGGAGCATTCAGTTCATTGATATTTAAGGTGGTTATTAATATATATGTATTTATTGCCATTTTAAAACTTGTTTTCCAGTTGAGTCTATGTTTCTCCTTTCTTTTTTGGTTGGATGACTTCCATTTATTTTATACTTGAGTACTTTTCTTTTTATTTTTTGTGAATGTAATATTTGGTTTTGATTTGTGATTGCCCTGTTTTTTGAGTATGTTAACCCTTTCCTGTATCTGCTTGTTTTAGCCTGATAGTCATATAGGCTCAAACACATTATTAAAAAAAAGAAGAAAATTCTATATTTTCTTACTTTCCTTCCCCACATTCTATGATTTTGACGTCCTTTTTTAATATCTTCGTTTATTTTTTTGCTATTCCTTTTGTTTATCATTGCTTTTACAGTAGCATTTTTTTCCTCTTTTAGCTCTGTATATTGGCTTATTTAAGTGATTGTTTCCAGTTGTGGTTTCCTCCATCCTATTACTTCTTACTTCTTTTTTTTATTTAGAGAAGCCCTTTCCTTATTTCTTTTAGCATTGCTGTGCTCTTTTAGCTTGTATTTGTTGAAATTATTTATTTCCCCTTTCTATTTTAAATGGTATTCTTGCTGGAGAGAGTGTTCTTGGCTGAAAATTTTTTCCTTTCAGCACTTTAAATATGCCACTCCCTTCTGGCCTGTAGTGTTTCTGTATGGAAATCAGCTGATAGCCTCATGGGTGTTCCCTTATAATTAATGCTTTGCTTTTTTCTTGCTGCCCTTAGAATCCTCTCTTTATCTTTCACTTTTGCCATTTTTATTATGTCTTGGCCTGAGCCTGTTTGGGTTCAACTTGTTTGAGGACTTCTGTGCTTCCTGTATCTTGATTTCAGTTTCCTTTAGATTTGGACAGTTTTCAGACATAATTTTTTCAAATATGTTTTCAATCCCTTTTTCTTTTTCTTCTCCTTCTGGAATTCCTATCATGCATAGATTGGCCCACTTTATATCATCCAACAGATGTCTTTATTGCTTTCATGCTTTTTCATTTGGTTTTCTGTCTACTATCCTGATTGGGTGATTTCCATTACTCTATCTTCCAAGTCACTAATTCTTTCCTCTGCATTATTCATTCTGCTCTTTAGTGCCTTTAGCTCAGTTTGTATCTCTGCAAATGAATTTTATAAATTTCCTATATTCCTCCTTATACTTTCTAGTTCCTTTCTAAAGTAATCTGCATTACTGTTCTTATCCACTCTTAATTCCTTGATATCTGGCCTTAATTGCTTCAGTATTTTCACTGTCTCCATTTTGAACTCAGTGTCTATCAGACTGCAGAGGTCTGTTTCATTGTTTGCAGCTTCTGATGAATCTCCTGTTCCTTTAATTGGGAATGGCTTCTGAGCTTCTTCATCTTGTGTATGTTTTTCTTTTTCTGTGATTTTAGGGAAGCCAAAATGTCATCTTAGAGGGCTACTTCTATGCAAGAGCACCCCTTTGTATTTGGGGGGGGGGTTATTATTTATTTTTGGCATGGGTTTTTGGATATTTGCTGTCTCTTTCTTTGGTATGAGCAGGTTATTATCCCCAGGGTTCTGGGTATGTTTCCAGGGAGAAGGAGGCAATGGGTAGAGCTAGTAGCTAGTGCCTGGTTGCTGGGCTCTTAATAGCAGCAAGGACTTGTAGGATGATAGCACAGGCTACTCATAGTTGCAGGGCCCTAGGAAGTAGTAATGAGCCTTAGGAAGATTTAAGAGGTGCCCAGAGACTTTGGCAGTGTCTGCAGCAGGGTGTGCAAGTTCCCAGGGGAGTGAGAGAAACAACAGGTAGTGTTCAATTGCAATGCCTTACTCTGAGTTGATTGGAGCTGCAAGTGGTGCCTGTTTAGGGACCCCTAGTGGTAGCAGGCTATGCCCACCTCTGGAGTCAGTGATAACTCCAGTGGTTTGCCCCCACCACCTGCAGACCACACAAGAACCCCATCCCACTTAGCCCACACAGAGGGTGCTGCACATGCTGCTCCTAGTTGCATGGACCTGGGAATTGACAGTGATCAAGCTTGTGGGTGCTGCCCAGAGTGTTCAGCAGTGGCAGCAACAGGGCTGATATTCTCTCAGGGGTGCAAGAGCAACAACAGGTGGTATTCAGTCACAATGCCCTCCTCTGTGCTACCCTTGAGGTGATTGGGGCAACAAGTGGTGCCTGTTCGCCAACCCCTGGTAGTGGTGGGTCACACCCACTTCTGGAGTCAGAGATAACTGCAGTGGTTTTCCCCCACCACCTGTAGACCATGCAAGAAGTACCTCGTCCTGCTTAGCCCCCACAGGAGTTGCTGCACCAGCTGCTCCTAATTGTAGGTTCCTGGGAAGGAACAGTGATTAAGCATCTGGGCACTGCCCAGAGCATTTGGTAGTGGCAGCAGCGGGGTGGGTGTGCTTCCAGGGGAGCAAGAACAACAACAAGTGGTATTCTGTCACAATGCCTTTCTCTGAGATGCCCTCTGAGGTGGTTGGGGCTGCAATTGGTTCTTGTTCAGGGACCCCCAGTGGTGGTGGGCTACACCCAACTCTGGAATCAGAGATAACTGTGGTGGTTAGTCCCCACTATATGCAGACCACACAAGAAGCACCCCATCCTGTTTAGCCCATGCAGAAGTTGCTGCACAAGCTGCTCTTAGTTGCAGGGTCCTGGGACGTGACCATGATCAAGCATGTAGGCACTGCCCAAAGCTTTTGGCAGTGGCAGCAGTAGGGCAGGTGTGTTCCTGGGGTGCAAGAGCAGCAACAGGTGGTGTTTGGTCCTAATGCCCTCCTCTTTTGTGCCTTCTGAGGTGACTGGGGCCTCAAATGGTGCCTGTTCAGGGACCCCTAGTGGTAGCAGGCCATGCCCACCTCTGGAGTCAGAGATAACTGTGGTGGCCCCTGCCACCTGCAGACCATGCAAGAAGCACCCCATGCCACTTAGCCCATGCAGGATGCGCCACACCTCCTTGTTGCAGGGTCTTGGGAAGAGACAGTGATCAAGCATCTGAGTGCTTCCCAGAGGGTTTAGCAGTGGCAGCAGCAGAGTGGGTGTGTTCCCAGGGAAGAGCAGCAACAGGTGGTGCCCTCTTACAGTGCCTTTTTTTTTTTTTTGGCAGACACCTGAGGTGACTGGCACCGCAAGTGGAGCCCACACAGTGGTGGCAGGCCGCACCTCCCTCTGGCTTCTGAGACGACCTCTGCCTGTAGATCATGCAAGAGGAACCACATCACACTTAGCCCCCTGCCACCCTTAGCCCACTTGAGGTGACCGGCCACTCATAACCTACACAAGAAGCGCCCTGTCTCCCATGGCCTGAGCAAGTGGCTTCTCACCACCAGAGGAGCCCATCCTCTGAGAGCCCACACTCATAGGCACAGGGAGATTCCTATGGAGGTCCGCCCCTCCTCCTCTTGCCCTCCCCAACAATGGCACCTTGCTTCTCCTGCAGGCCCAGACCTTCTCACAGGTTCCCTCTGCTGTGGCGTTCCAATCCCTAGCCCATAGCACACCACTCCCCCAGCCACGGCACACTGCTCCTTAGCCTCTCGGGCTCTCCCCCCACAGCCAACCTTAGGCCCCTGACCTCAGGAGCCTGAGTCTCACTGCCCAGCCCCTACCTGAACATCTCAGGCTGTGGTGTCCGCGGCAGTGGTGCAGATGATCACTCTGCACTCCCCAGTCCAGCTGCTGCACTTTTCTGGGTGACTTTGAGGTCTTTCCTGGTTGGATGATCTCCCTGTCAGTTAGGTGGCTTCCCAGGATGTGGGCTCCTTTTCTCTTTCACAGCTCCCTTTTAGGAATGTTAGTCCAGACCTAATTCCTTTTCTCTCTTTTTCTTTATTTCTTTTGTTCTACCCAGTTATGTCAAGAGTTTCTTTCCCTTTTTGGATGTTTAAGTTCTTCTGTCAGCAGTCAGTAGATGTTCTATGCAAGTTGTTTTACATGTAGATGTGTTGTTTTGATGTGTTTGTGGAGAAGGTGAGCATGACGTCTTACTCCTCCACCATCTTGATCCTTCCCTCTCAAGCAAGCATTTTTTAACTGAGTATATTTGATTTACGATGTTGTGTTTGTTTCAGGCATACAGCAAAGTGATTCTGTGTGTGCGTGTCTGCATGCACACAGACTCATGCATATATACATATATTCTTTTTCAGATTATTTTCCCATATAAGTTACTATAGAATATTGAGTAGAGTTCCCTGTGCTATACTGTAGGTCCTTATTGGTTCTCTCTTTACATGTAGTAGTGTGCATCAGCTAATTCCAAACTCCTAATTTATATCTTCCCACTTTCCTGTTTGGTAACCATAAGTTTGTTTTCTACATCTCTGGGTCAAATTCTGTTTTATATATAAGTTCAAATATTAATTTTTTGATTCCACATATATCATATATTTGCTTTATCTGACTTCACTTAGCATGATAATCTCTAGTCCCATCCATATTCCTGCAAATGGTATCATTTCATCATTTTTAATGTCTGAGTAATATTCTACTGTGTGCTTGTGTGTATATGTGTGTGTGTATGTGTGTATCTGGCATCTTTATCCACTCATCTGTTGATAGACATTTAGGTTGTCAAGCAAACATTTTCTTAAATTCATTCATTCAGTAAAGGTTTATTAAATGCCTACTATATGCCAGAAGTGCAGGAAGCTATGCTTTACTTCAATCTCAATGAAATAATTATAGAGTTATAATTATTTATAATTAAATAAATATATGATTTATTTAATTATTATTGTGTTTTATAGATTGCATACTTTGCATGAAATGAAATGTCAAATATGTTACTGCATAAGACTCTTTACCACTCCTATTTCATGCTTTAGAATTTAAAGATTGGAGGTTACTTACTTATTACCTTAAAATACATATTTCCATTAATCCTATCACAGAGCAGTTTAGGTGCTTTTTAATCTAAGAGTTTTCACTGACTCTCCCTTTCCTGGTCAAGTCCCTACCATAAACAATAAAAGATGAATAGGATGAAATCATAATTCTTTTTGCTTGATGTCCATCCACTGTCAGTATATTTCTTTGCTTAGCTTTTATTTTTATAATTTTTAGCAAATTGGAAAACTGAATCTTTACAGCCAACATCAAACAGATTGCATAATTTGAAAATATTTGAAATGTTGAGCCAAAAGGTAAATGCTATCTTCTGTCCTACTAATACATGGGCATTTGCTCCTGAATCCCTTTGTTATAGGAATACCAAACTGGTGGTTTATGGGCCATGTCAGCCAAAAATATTTTATGTTCTTGTAAAATACTTTAAAAATCTGAACATGAATTCTCTAGCAGACTGATAATCTCCACTTTGCCACCCTCTCCAGCAATATCCAGTCATGTACGTGTTCTACTTCACACATTTATATTACTCAGCTAGTTCCATAAGCACTTGTATTTGTGATTTCTAAATTGAGTGTAAAGTTGGACTCAAACAGGAGGTGAGATACGGAGGGACATGAACTTTTGATAATAGCTCAATACATTCTAACAATAGGTTTGCTTGAATAGTAGTGAGAAAAATGCAAAATTTGAGTAAGACTCACTCTCCCACACCTTCTTCATATAGATGAAAAATAAAGTGAACTAAAAGAAGTATTATATTTTCTTGATAAGTCCCAGGAGAGCCTTCTTCAGTGTTTTGGATGAGTGAGCCTGCATACTTAGAAGAATTCTCTCTTTTAGTAGACGCTAAGCAGAGATATGGACTTTCGCCCAAACATGAGGATGTTGCTTTCCAGTGCTAAATTTGGTTCAAGGATCAGGAAAATAATATTTATAAGTAATCCCTTAAATAAAATTGCATAGATTATCAAGCTATCTTTGAGTTATGGCAAGGTAATGCCTGAGAGTAAAAGAGCATTGAGATTACAAGAATTCATCCATTTTCTTAATTCTGGCAGAATTATGCCTACATAGAAAAGTGTCACTGACAACTGCAAGTTCCTTCAGAAAGTCAAGGGGCCAGAAATAAGTTGAACCTAGACTGAATATGCTTCTCAACTTGCTCTGTGTAGCCGCCTCAATTGAATTATGTATCAGCATCAAAATTGTCTCTGTTTTAGAGGACAGAATGGTATACAGTATAGAATTAACCTTGTCCAGATGGATGTATGACCTTTGCCCTCAGATCTTGGGAAGTAATCTCTAAACCCTTAGAATGTCCACTCTGATAAGGGTGTCTTTGTTGGGGGTGGAGGATGGGGGTGGTTGAACAATGCACATAACAACATTTCTGAGTTCTGTGAATCCTTAAAGTGAATTATTGAACCTCAGGATTGTCTTGGGGACCCCTGAAACTGCAGGTGGAGAAGGTTGGAGGGATGGAGAAGAATCTATAATTTTCTAGGAATTCTTTTTGTGTGTGTGTGTGCTGCACCTGCAGCTTATGGAAATTCCAGGGCTAGGGGTTAAATTTAAGCTGAAGCTGCTGGCCTACACTACAGCCACAGAAATGTGGGATCCAAGCCTCATCTGAAATCTATGCCACAGCTTGCAGCAACCCAGCTCCTTAGCCCACTGAGGCAGGCCAGGGATCCAACCTGCATCCTCACATACATTATGTTGGGTTCTTAACCTGCTGAGCCACAATAAGAACTCCTAGAAATTCAGCAGTGAGTTTTCTAGCCTTACAAAGCCAACTGCTGTTAGAAGACAGAGCTCTTCAGACTTTCAGCCCTTATCCAGCCCACAGAAGGAGGTCTAGGCATCCAAGAAGGGTAACCTGAGCTTCTGAGCAACATCACATGGATTCTTTTTCCTCTCTCCAACCTAAGCCCCACAATGAGAGAGAAAGGCAAGCAGGACAACTCATCCTTCCTTCACTCTCAGCATTTTATTCAATGTTTTCCTAAACCTGCTTCTCAATACTATCTCATTAAGGAAGAGAAAATAATTACACTAATATCTTGCTTCCCAGTACTAAGTGAAGTCACAGGCATTTAACTTCACACTGAAAAGAAGTGGGTACAAATGTACCTTGCATCTATTATTCCAATGCAAACCTCACAGTGATATGAAAATTCAGTTTCTTTTCATTTCTGACTACAAAGAACAGATGGCATTTTCAGTGAATGGATCTCCAATTGCCTGTGGGACTGGAGGAAAAACACAGGTATGTGTATAGATCCACCTTAGAAAAGTTACAAATTAT
The DNA here is from genome assembly GCF_054392235.1 of Sus scrofa. Lineage (NCBI taxonomy): Eukaryota > Metazoa > Chordata > Mammalia > Artiodactyla > Suidae > Sus > Sus scrofa. The sequence goes on from NC_139393.1 coordinate 32,738,237, forward strand.
ATTTGGAAAAGTATACATCTAGCCTAATTCCACCCCTGATGCTAATAACATGCTGCCAAACATTGGAAAAGCTTTTCCAGTACCTATCACTTTCCTTCTTAGTATAAGTTTCCAAGCCCTACAGCGGAAATGTAGGATGGCTGATGGAGCACACCCAGGGTTTCCTCTCTCCTAGTATATCTTCCATGCAGTAATCACAGGGCACAACCAGTGTGGAACATGGTACCCACACCAGGGTGGCTTCAACGCCTACTCCTTCTATTTACTGAAGGTTTATTAGGTACCTGTCACTGTGCTGAGAACATGTATTATCACCTTTCATCTTCCCAACAGCCCCAGAAGATGTTATTTTTTTCCCATTTTATAGAGATGAGGAACCCAAAGTTTAGAGAGGCTCAAAGACTTGCCTAAGACCACAAATCTAGTGATGGCAAAATCAGCATTCCCGCCCAGCTCTGCCTACCTAAAAACAGTTTTTTTAATCGATCCACATTTGGCACTCTGGTTAATTAGAGACTCCAATTAAAGCCATTGATCGTATAGATCATGAATGGATTGCCAATTTTCAAAAAATTAAAGTACAATAAAATACCCTTAAGATGAAAAGTACCATAATCATATGGAATATAATCAAATTTTTCTTGGATGCTTCAGATGATACTTTAAGCTCTGGTAACGTCTCAGGTACATCATCCTACAGAAGAGTGATTGTGCTAATGAAGTGCAGGTCAGAAGAATAACAGATAAATCAGCTTCCACTTACATATAATCACTACCCTCATTCTCATAAATGCTTTTGCAGAGATCAGGATGTAGTGATCTGCTAACTTTTTTTTTCAGTTCAAGTTAACAAATCTTTATCTAGCAACTTCTTTGTGCCAAGCCCCATGGTAAGCTCTGGGCAGCTCTAATAAGTGTGATATAATGCCTGTCCTTAAGGAGGACACATTCTGACTTTGGAACAGTTCATGATCCCCTGGCAATAAAATTAGCTTGTCAATACTTAATTGGCTGTACAACAGATCGACCTTTTAAAAAATTACAATAGGTATGTTATAAAGTGACACTATTTTTCTCTCTTCTCTCCTTTATGTTGTATTTTTAATGAGCTATATAACTTTACCTCCCATGTCACCCAAAATTTTTTCAAAACTCTCTCCCAAACACCTTTCTTTCTCCTTCCCTCTCTCTCTCTCTCTCTCTCTCTCTCTCACACCTTAGTAAATAAATCATTTGGTGGTGCTGTTTATGGCATTATCTAGCAATCTAACATCTATCATCATTGCATGTGTACAGGGATTTTGCAAAAATCTCTCTAATGACTCTTGGGAAGTAAGGGAAGCAGGGAACAAAGGCAGAAGGAAGGGAGGAAAGAAGTATAACCTTCCCTTTGGCAGATGTCTAGGAAAAGACCCTTTATTCCATCACTACATCAAAGGGAAGTAAGAAGTTTCCAGGCTGCCAGTCACAAAGCCACCAAAAACTCACGTTTAATGAAAAAAGAAACTGTTAACTCCTGCACTGTTGTAAAATACTTACCAAAGACACCTTCCCTGCTAAGTGCCATTCATTTCTGTAGTGAAATGCTGTAACAGAGAAAAATGCCCAGAGCAACTGGGAAGTGGGAAGTGTGTGGTTCCGCTGTCCCTATAGGGAAGGAAAGTGTCTCTTTCCTTGACAGCTACCCCACTTAACTACTGTGCAGTCAGCCCTATTTGGCACCAGTGAAAATTTAGCCTTCCAGCAGATTCCCTGCCATCTGCCTTATGACTATCAGCCTACAGTCAACACACCTTGAATGTTTAAAATCCTCAGTGCTCCCAGGGGCTGCTTTTGGGGGGCAATTAAAAGATCCATGGAAAGAAAATCTTTGCTTTGCCACTTGGCTTTGGTTTCCCAATTTAGTTGAAATTCTAGAAGAGAATGTTCAGCTGAATATTATCTCCTGATTTTTTTTTCCTTCGCCTTGGTGCTGTTTTAGTACCCACAGCCAGCAGCCATGGAAGCTGAGGGAGTGACAAATGGCCATCAGGAAGGCTTGAGTCGCCAGAAAAACAGCAGAGATGTTATTCAACAGACAAGGAGGAAAAAGGAGAAATGAAAGCAGAAACAAAATAAGCTCAGTTTGGGGCCCCAGGGTTCCATCAGGTGTATGCCAATTTATTCACCCTGGAATCTGAAGAGATTCCAGATGGAAACATTTTCATTGTTTTTATCATCTCTTTACTTTTACTGGGATTTTATTGGTTATTATTTGAAAGTTTTTTTGTACAGGGCTAAGAGAGATGCTAAGACAATTACCAAAAATCTGTGGAAGGAAGTGGGGAAATTTTAGTATTTACTCACTTATATCACTAAGTATATGACTCAGTAAAGACAAGATCTGCTCTTCCAAAAAGTATTCTTCCACATTTTTTTTTTTTTGTAAAAAAACGCAAGACTGGAATTAAGTAAAACCAAATCATGTCTTACTGATCCATCTGGGTCCTAGATATGACCAAAGCTAAAAGACTTACTCACCAGTTCAGTCCAGGGTCTGAAAACTTAGTTAATTGCTCGGTATCTTTAGAGTCTGAAAAGGCTAGAGAACAGTGGTAGGGATGATAGAAACAGCTTTTTTAATCCAGCTAGTATTGTCCTCCCCACAGTTGCCTCTTTATTCATGACACCCTGGTAATTTCTGTCTAGTTCCCCTTGTTGAATGATTCCTCTAGATTTGGATTAATGAAATCCTAAATCTTGATTCAGATGCACATAGTTTAGATTCACAGCCCTCTGATTTTCCTAGACACACACCTAAAAAGGTCATCAGCTCCAATATAAATTATCCCTCTGAACAGCTATATTTTTCAATACAGTATTTAAAAATACACTAAAGCTGAAACAAAAGTTTCCTAGTTAAAATAGGAAGTGGCCTAATTTCAACCAAAAGCATAATCAACCATTCAACCATACTGTACCTATGTTCCAAGGACAGTTGCTTAGTTTTAAAAGATATTTAAAGGAGTTCCCAGAGTTCCCGCTGTGGTGCAGTGGTCAACGAATTCAGCTAGGAACCAGGAGGTTGCAGTTTTGATCCCTGGCCTTGCTCCGTGGGTTAAGGATCCGGCATTGCCGTGAGCTGTGGTGTAGGTTGCAGACATGGCTGGGATCCCATGTTGCTGTGGCTCTGGCGTAGGCCGGTGGCTACAGCTCCAATTAGACCCCTAGCCTGGGAATCTCCATGTGCCATGGGAGCGGCCCTAGATAAGGCAAAAAGACAAAAAAAAAAAAAAAAAAAAAAATAGGATTTCCCATTATAGCTCAGCAGTTTAACAACCAACCATAGTTTCTGTGAGGATGCAGGTTTGATCCCTGGCCTCTCTCTGGATTAAGGATCCGGCATTGCTGCAAGCTGTGGCGTAGGTCTCAGATGTGGCTCAGATCCAGCATTGCTATGGCTGTGGCATAGGCTGGGAACTGCAGCTCTAATTCGACCCCTAGCCTGGGAACTTCCAAATATCACAGGTGCGGCCATAAAAAGAAAACAAAACAAAAAAGAGACATTTAAAAATGCAATATGAACAATTCTGTAGCATCCTAACATGGATTTCAATAATTTCCATTCAGAATTAAACTTAGAATGATTTTACAATCAATACTCATCTTCCATTTTACCTAAATTTTTTGGGAACAAGAAGTAATTCTTTGGTAATTAAGAGTCTTTGTTGGGAGTTCCCATCATAGTTCAGTGGTTAACAAACCCAACTAGGAACCATGAGGTTGCAGGTTCAATCCTTGGCCTTGCTCAATGGGTTAAGGATCCCTCGTTGCCATGAGCTGTGGTGTAGGTCGCAGATGTGGCTCGGATCCCACGTTGCTGTGGCTGTGGTGTAGGCTGGCAACTACAGCTCTGATTAGACCCCTAGCCTGGGAGCCTCCACATGCCAAGGGTACAGCACTAGAAAAGACAGAAAGACAAAAAAAAAAAAAAAAAAAAAAAAAAAAAAGGGTCTTTGTTGCATTAAGAATTTCTGCTCTGTCAGAATCTAAATTAGAAGAGACAAGCATAGTACCTTTTTTTTTTTTTTAAGTGAAAGATCCCAAATTCATGGTTTATACATAGCAACTCTGAGGCAAGAGTCCTAGAACAGCAAATGATGTTTTTCCAGCCTCTGGTTCCTTTGTTGCATTTGCTGGGATTCTCTCAATAGCAGATCCCAGAAGATAGAAGTGAGTTCCACAGAAGAGACTGATACCTTGAACTCATTAGGTTTCTTCAGGGTAAAATTTTACACCAGTGCTCCAATTAGAACCTAAGGCTGATTACTTGCATTTATAGACCTCCTGTCTAAATCCTAGCTTTCTTCATCACTGAGTTGATGTTTCTTCACTAGATGATTTATTGTGGGATCATTTCAGTGGTTCTTCCACAGCAGTCTTTTTCTACTGCTTTTGGGGAAGCTCCAATGGCTTTGCTTTAGCAAACAGAGAAAGTGGCTACAAGGTAGCTCTGGAGCCTCCTTGCCTCCATTTACCACTCACCAATACCCCGTACCAGTTGTGCCACCTTGAGCAAGGTGCTAAAGCCTCTCAAAGTCTTGCTTTCTTTATATACTAGATGTCAATACTTAACAAGACCAGCCTTAAAGGGTTCCTTTGAAAATTAATATGTACAAAATATTACAACAGTATAAGTACTCAAAATATGGGATATTATAAGCTATTATTATATTATTATATACATTGTATATGTATATTATATATTATTAGCTTTTTTCTGATTTACTGAAGTCTCAGTGGTGTGTAACACAAATTATAGCATAACCTAACACGCCCTTGAAAATCTCCCTAAGATAGTATGTAGGCTTTTGGGTACAGAGCTTTGACGAGACTGTATATAGCAAACACTGTGACTGCCCTGTTGGTATCCTTTCTGTGTGCCTCAGGTCACTCACTGCAGGCAAACACCTGCATCTCTATGCCTGAGGACTTTCACTCTGTCTGGGTACACCTCAGCCTATGGTCAGGGTCAACCAGAAGTCTGCAGAGTTAATGCCTCTCAGAATCTTCAACCAATGGTAAAAGAGGAGTTGATGGGTAAATATCACCACCTCCTTGGTCATCAACTGGGATAAATGAAAAATGTTCACAATGTCCTCCAGAGTTCCCTTGAGGAGCTGAGTTCCAGATATCCTCAGAGATAACCGCTCAGAAGACTCCTTTAGTTGTCTTCATTTCCTTTATTCACTTCTCCACTCTCCTTGTATTTCCTGGGATGACCTCCCAAACATATTACTTTCTGTTTAATCCTTGTGTCTAAGTCAGCTCCTGGGAATCCAAGACAGCTCTCGATGAATCCATTAGAGTCATATTTTCATTCAGTGAGTGTGGAAATAAATTGTTCCTTCTTGGTTGAGGACCTAGAACTGACTTGGTTTGGAAGTTTTACATTACTCCCTTGTACTTATATTACTTATAATATTACTTATTCCTACGTATAATTCTTAGAGTTGAAATCATAGCAGTGTTCAACAGCATGGTTCTGCCTTCCCACCAACTTCCAGAAGTTTCTCCATTCTTCTGGGAGTTTCCTTTAGAACATAGGTCTTCTCTTCTTGAAAAATTGACCCCAAAATCAGTAGTGGGGGCAAAACCAGACACATAGCTTTGCATGCGGAATGAGGGAAGTCACAGGAGCAGCAGCAGCAGCAGCAGCAGCAGCAGCAGCAGCAGCAGCAGCAGCAGCACAGGGGGTGTTAAACCACATAGTATAAGGAGAGTTGAAGGATCAGGAGGGTACTGAAAGCGGCATGTTTAAACCTACATAGAGCATACCCAGCATCCAGATCAGGGTTTCTAAATACTATCTGCTGCTAAAACGAACCACAGATAATTCCAGGGCTGATTCCTGGCTTCTAGATGATCTTATGCCAGGAAAAAGAGACATGTTCCAGGAATGATGGAGATGTGTCAAAAGGACACAGAGGTCATCTTGAAGAGACTCCTGCTGGTCAAATCTGGGAAATTTTGTGCATCAGTAGAATATAAAGATGCAACAAATTTATAATTTATAACCATTGAACAAAACAGAAATATGTGAGTTCACACTGATCTTAGCTAATTAATTAACTCTGATTAAAAATGGGATATTTACAAAATTCTTAAATCAGCCCCCAACACAAAACACTTCTTAATTACGATGGGGAAAAGAATGACATGACTGTGGAGAATCCTGGAAGATGCCACCTAACTCTAATGCTCAAAACACTAATAGTGGAACAAATCAAAATTGTGCACCACCACCTGAGAAGATGCAGTAAGAAGCTTTATTGCTGTGATATACTTCCTAAAGATGCACAACATGAAAATAATCAGGAGGAGACATCAGTTATACAAAAAATTGAAGAACATCCCATAAAATAACTGACATTCAAAAATGTTAAGGTCATAAAATTTGAGGAAGAAATAAAGAACTTTTCTAAACTGAAGGAGACTAAGAGATATGACAGCAAAAGGCAACACAGGATTCTGGCCTGGATTCTTCCTATAGTGGACATTATGGGGAAACTTAAGTGGCATTTTAGGAGTAAATGGTAGCAATGTTACTTTTCTGATTTTGATAGATACAATTTGGTTATATAGGGAAAAGTCTTTGTGTGAAGAAAATACATGCAAAAGTACCATGTAGGCAACTTACTCTCAAATGATACAGAAAAGGGGGAGGTATATATTTACTATTCGTAAAACTTTTTGTAAATTTGAAAATTTTTCCAATTTGGTAGCCAGAGAAAATACCTACAAATAACCAATATTTAGAGGTGAGATTTCCCCCACCTCCTGCAAAAAAAATCAGTTATCAACTAGAAGACCCTAGTCAACAAGCTCTATCAACAAAATGCAGGTTCCATCAGGTTTTTAATGCCTCACAACAAAGCATGAATGGTTAACCAAAGATCATAAAATTTTTTAGGAAGGCTTTTGACATGCCAAAACAAACAAGCAAAGGGCAAAATGATCCAGAAGCAAAATATACATAGGAAAAAGAATTGTTTCGGTTCCTGGTTTTGTTTTTTTGGAACAATATCTGTGGAGCATTCCCAGGGTTGCTACAAAGTCCCCTCATGCAATAGTAGATTTCTTTCTTCTTTTTAGGGCTGCACCTGTGACATATAGAAGTTCCCAGGCTAAGGGTCAAATCAGAGCTGCAGCTGCTGGCCTATACCACAGCCACAGCAATCTCAGATCCAAGATGCATCTGTGACCTACACCACAGGTTGTGGCAATGCTAGATCCTTAACCCCCTGAATGAGGCCTGGGATTGAACCCACATCTTCGTGGATACGAGTTGAGGTTCTTAACCCACTGAGCCACACAGGAACTCCATTAGTAGATGTTTTTTGGATGAGCACTCCTACTTTGAATACAAATTTCTATTTCCCCGTGTTCTTTTAGATTTACTCTCCCTAGATGGTTGAAATTTACTGAATCAATCATTGATGGCTATTTTTGAGAGAGTTGATGAAGCTGAAAATCATGATTCAAATCCTAGTGGTTTATAACTTAGGCTTTAGAATCAGATTGACTCAGGCTTGAACCATGATCTGCCATTCATATGAGATGTTCTCCGGTCTGATTCTTCTTTCCTCATCTGCAAGATGGGGATAATGATACCTACTTTCATTGCATGGTTGTGAAGAGTAATGAGGTAATATTCACAACCTTGCCTAGCACATTAAAGTGCTCATGAAATGATGCTATTGATAGTATTTTTATTATCCACCATTAGCTTTTCATAATCTCAGGATATATAGTTCTTTCTTCTGGAAGAAGTTCTCAGCTTTTCATTCGTCTCAATCATGTTCTGTGAAAGAACTTCCATGGTGAATGTCTACTGATCACTCCACTCTACTCATGACACTAATCCCCCCAGTCAGTACCTATGTCCCAGTTTTCCAGTCGCTAAACTGTTGTCTCTCAGCATCAAACCCTACCTTCTATACTCGGGAAACACAAGGGCTGGGACTCTAAAAATCTTCCTTCTCCTTTGCCAGCATCTCTGCTAGGCTCTGCCATAAGAGGACACTAAAGGGAAGTTGCTCCTTCCTGTTTGTGCCCTTTTCTGTTTTGGGTTTCCGTGTTGCCTTACTTTCGCTTCTGTGTCACTCTGACTGACCTTCTTCGCCCTGATGGTTGATTCCAGTATAGTCATTAACTCTAGTCTACAACCTTTAAAGAACCAGCCTAATCACATGACTCGGGGACAGAGGCTCTGCAGAGCCCCTCCCCCATCCAGTCGGAGTTATTAATCCCAATCTCCTCCCCCTTCCCAACATCCCAAGGGTTCTGCTTAGTGTTCTCTTTTGGCCTTTGCCTTTCTTCACTACCTATTAACAAAGTCTCCACAGAATATGGTGGAGGCCAAGAGGGAAACATTCAAGAAATGGAGCAAGCCTCTCGGAAGAGTATGAAGTGATCCTCACCCCAGTTACATGCTATCAAGGGCCACAGGACATTTTCAAGAGGATTCGAGGGCTACAAAGCCCTCATTCCTTGACACAGAGGGTTGAAGGCCATTTACGTGCAGTCAATTGAGTCTTTTACCTGCATTAAAAGAACTTGAATATTTTGCCTGTCTCAGTGGGTGTTTCTATCAACCACACATAGCAACCAGATAAATTTCTCCAAAAAAGAATTTTTTTAAATTGCTTACTAAATAAATCTATGATGGTTCTCTTACATAATTAAACAGCTACAATCTTCAGCTGATAGGATGGTCACTCTAGGTTTATCACATTATATGTTACCTACTAAGAAAATTATCTGAGCCTAATTTACAAGTTAAAAGAGACTGCTCTGAATATTTTTGTAAGATTCTAAATAGTCAGCAAAAAAAAAAAACAGAAAACTCCGTCAAATGTCTGGATTTTTGATCAACATGATATTGAACACCTAGATATTTAAAGACACCTGGATCACTGACATATCTTACAGCCTAAGGAAAAGGGAAAATTAGGATATGTAAAATATATTTACACATTTTTAGTGTTCCTACTGAATTTTTACTTGGCTAATTATGATTTTGCTTTAATGTTAAATACTGTGTTTGGGTTTTTTCTTATAAGTTGACTTGATACTAAATTATCCTTAGTTTTGATGTCTCTGTCATGACTTTAGATATATTTACTGTCATTCATTTCATTTCAGTGTTTCTTCTCAGCTATGCTCTTGCCATTTACTCTATTTTAGCTTTTTCATGATTAGGATATGGCCTATTTCAACTTTTTCACACTCTGCTTCTCAAGGATTTATGTTTTTAACTTAGCTTGATTCCTTACTTAATGTTACAAACCTCTTTGATTTCAGGAGTCTATAAAAAATACTGAGTGCAAAATGAGGGATATAATCAAAAGAAATTTTATGTTACCTGATTTCACAAAAAAGGAAGATTTGATGAACAGGGTGGGGGTGGGTGGTACTGCCTATTTAAATCTATCAGTGGCCCACATTCTGAGTTTCACATGTAGCACATTACAAGATATTTTTTAAATTTTTACTTCTTTCCATGAAATAAAATGTTTACTATGCATATATCACTGAAACAAGTAGTTTATTCATATTTGAATGTGAAGAACATGCTTCTCTTTATGAATCATCTGGAGGTGGTAAATGTAAGCAGCAGTGTATTTATTTTTATAAATGTCCTTTAACCCACACTGCTGGCCAAACTTTATGTTCAGATTCACTTTATAGCTGCCTTAAGAAAAATAACTCTTACTTTAAAATAAATAAACATTTGACAATCAGTAACTATTATTTCTGTTTCCTTGGAACTCACCATACTGCTTATAATTGAATTTAAATACATTCTCAGATGACTAAAATGCCACTCATTCCAAAAGTCCTTTGGAACCTGCCTTCCCCAAGCATGCCAAGTTGAGCTTAGAATAAAATTCAAACTCTTTTACCTTGACCACAAGGCCCCGCCTGGTCTGTCAGTTGCTCATCAATTACTACTCCCTTATTTAATATATCCCAGCCATAACAGCTTTCATGTTACATGACTTGCAAGGCTCCTTTCCCCTCAGAACCCTTGCATTTGCTGTTTCCTCTGAGAACAACATTGTTCCTCCAAGTCTCTGAATGGCCAGTTCTTTCTCCTTATTCATGTCTTATCTCAAATGCCACATCCTCAGAGAGATCTTCTCTGAAAGTCTAACTACTCTCTGTTGGAGTCTAGCATTTATCTGTATCCGGCATCATGTATTTACTTGTTCTTTTCGGCCATAAGATGAGTTCCTGAATAGCCCCATTCTCTCTAAGCCTTCTCGTCCATCCTGACCATCTAGGTGCAGTCCTTAGATTCTCTTCAAGTCTTTGATTTGTCTCCTGCTCTCTGCTGGGATTAGGGCCTGTTGAAAGTCTTGAAATGTTAGTGTTTGGCCCTGAAGCCTATCCTCCTCCTACCAGCACCTTCTGTTTCAGAGCTAGTCATGGCTTCCTATACCTTCACACCCTGTTTCCACAAAGGGGCCTTCCTAAAACTTCTAATCACTGGATCAGAATCTTTGGCTCAGACCTGGGAACTTTGATTGAGCACATACCTCCTTAAGAAATAGGCTGAACATGAAGACTATTCTCTTCCTCCTCCAAAGTTCTTGAGATTGTAAATTCACTTACTAGTATTCCTTGATATTTGCAGGAACTTCATTTACAGAAATAAATTATTTCTCATTAGTTTTATCAGGACACCAAAATATGATTCATGCAGCTTAATGCAGGCAATGCATGGTACAGTGAGGTGGTTATTTGCATGAGTCTGGGTTCAAATCCTAGCTATGCCATTGACTAGACATGTGAATCTGGAAATATTCGTCAAGATCGCTGAGCCTCACCCTTCTAACTTATAAAGTGGGGATGATAAAAGAATTTTCCTGCAAATGTTGTGAGGATTCAGTGAGATGTTGCAGTTTTCATATCTGTGCCACACACTCTCACACATTGCAGAGACAATGACATTCAGAAGGCTGACTGACACAATACAGCACTATACAGTTGCAAAAAGAATGAGAAGTACTTAGGTGAACTGCTATGGAGGAATTTCTATGATCTATTAAGTGAAAAAAAGCAGATGCAAAGGAATATTATTTATAAGTATAAAACCTTTATCATAAGACCGAAAATCAGAAAAAAATATGTCATTATATATACACATAAATATATATATACATGTATATCATTTACCTATGCACATATATATTCATACATAACCAATTTGCTTTCTTTTGAAAAACAAAATATAAGAAGAATAAAAAAGATACTAATGAAAATGATTCCCTTAAGGGGTAAATGGAAATGGGGAGGAAAATAGAAATAGGAAAGAGACTTCTGAGTAGATTTTTTTTTAACGCAGTTTTGCCTTTTAAGCCACATAAATGTTTTTCTTATTCAAAAATTAAATTTAAATTTAAAAGAATTTACAAAAAGCAAACTCTAAAATTGAATACAAACAGAAACAAATGAACCTAACCACACATATCAACTTGATGATATAACCACACAGAAAGCAGTAGATTTTGAACACTAGTATGACAATCCACCTCATGGGATCTTATCAGGCAAATCCAAACTGTGGGGCTTTCTATGGAGCATCTGTCCTGGAATATTCAAAAACATTAATGTTATGATTGACAAAATAGGTAAGTGGGCAGAAGGCAAGATGAACAGGGACCAAAGAGACAAGACAATAAAATATAATGTGTGATCCTTTCTTGGATTTTGAATTCAACAACAAAAAATTGTTATAAAAGACATTATTGAGACAATTGGGGGAAATTTGCATTTGGACTGTGGGTTAAAATATGTTATCATATCAATGTTAAGTTCCCTAGGTATGATTATGATGTGGTGTTGGTTCTTAGAAGATAAACACTGAAGCATTTAGAGATGAACTCTCGTAACCCTACATGAACCTAACTTTCAAACTTCAGACATAAAGACAGAGAGAGAGACAGCAACTGTGCAAAATGTTCTTATTACTCTTTCAACTAGTCTGTAGGTTTGAAATTTTTCAATATAAAAATTGGGGAGGTAACCCCCAAAACCAACCGAAAAAGATCTGTGCGTGCTAGCTGGTATTATCTCTGATTCTCCCAATCTGGGAGGCTGTGAAAAGGAAACCTGGAATAAATACATAAGGCTGATAAATAAAAAAGAAATCGTGTACTGGGATCTATTTTCAGCCTACTGAAGCATGTCAGTTGATACTTATTCATTTCCCATAAGATTTACCCAAACAAACAAAATTGCCTCCAACTTTAAGAAAAAAAAAAAGGAAGTGAGACTGCCTCCAAGCTTCCCTGGGAAGAAGCAGTTAAATCTTATCCTTATTTTACCTCCCTTTTATTTAGTGATGTGCCTTGGCAGAAACTCAAGGAGAGTATAGCTCTAGCCAGCCTCTGGAAAGAAACTCAGACAACACTGCCTGCCTCTCCCATGAATTACGCTGGGGGACCTGCTGCTGCTTCTAGCCTGCCCATCTCAATTGTGGTGACAAAGCACCAGGCCGAGAGGCAGACCCCTGGGTAGTCAGGTCCATATTATTTCAGATTTTTAAATACTGAAAGCAAGACAGAAAGCCTTTCTCCCAGATCAGGGAATGGAAAGTATAATTTACAATAGTTTAAGCTCACCTTATCCGGGAGACATTTAAAGATCTATCAGCCCGTCCTTTTAAATTCCCAGTACACAATTGACCCAACTGAATACCTTTAGACACTCCTAAATTACACACTCCTAAAAAATATTTTTCCCAGATATATAATATTTGCCCCACAAGATGATGAAATGACAATTTGGCACTGGCCTTCTATTTTCCTTTCTTTCAAGACTTAAAAGCCTGTTTCATTTCTATTGCAGGATTGTGTCCATGTAGAGACACCCTTTGTAACTGGTTAAAAGCTTCAGAAAGCCTCTATTGAAACAAAATGCTGTTCATATCCTGATCCACGCTAGGAGGAATAAATCGCACAAAAGAACCTAAAGAAAACTGTTTTATAGTTACTACTGTGTTACATTAGCTGACAAGGGAGAGATGATTACATTCATGGATTTTTTTTCCCCTTTTATAGAGGCAGAATCTATATGCAGCTGAAGAATTGAGTATTATCACCACTGGAATTTGAATTCAGCTAATGAGAACTAAGAGCAAAAGGAAGACATCTTGTGAAATTTCTCCATCTTGGTCCTGTACACAGGCCATAAAATTAAGGTGCCTTGCTTCCCTTTGCTTTACAGTACTGGTCTGCAAATGCATTTCAAGAGTCCATTTTTTTTAAGTTTTATTGAAGTATTGTTGATGTACAAGGTTGTGATAATTTCTGCTATACAACAAAGTTGTACATATACACACATCCATTCTCTTTCAGATTCTTTTCCCACATAGATTATAAAAATATTGGGTACTGCTCTCTGTTTGGTACAGCAGATCCCCATTGGCCAATCATTCCATATACCTCTGTGTGCATATGCCAATCCCAAACCTCTGGTCCATCCCTCCCTCCCCCCACACCTGTCCCCTTTAGTAACCGTAAGTTTTTCAGATTCCGTGAGTCTGTTTTTGTTTTGCAAATAAGTTCATTTATATCCATTTTTTTAGATTCCATATATAAGTGATATTATATGATGTTTGTCTTTCTCCATCTGACTGACTTGACTTAGTATGATAATTTCTAGGTCCATCCATGTTGCTGCAAATGCCATAATTTCATTCTTTTTTATGGCTGAGTAATATTCCATTGTATATATGTGCCACATCTTATTTTACATCCATAAAAACATTATAACACTCCTCTCCTTAAAGCACACATCCTAGTCTAATTATGAAGTTGAAGCTATTAATACCAAGTTAATGTTATGAAATGATACCTTATATTTACATAATGCATTTTTTGTTTGTTTGTTTTGTTGGTTTGCTTTTCAGGCCCACACCCATGGCACATGGAAGGAGTCAAATCAGAGCTGTAGCTGCCAGCCAATGCCACAGGCACAGCAACTCAGTATCTGAGCCACATCTGTGACCTACACCACAGCTCACCGCAACACCAGAGCCTTAACCCCCTGTGTCAGGCCAGGGATCAAACCCACATCCTCATGGATCCTAGTCAGATTTGTTTCAACTGAGCCGTAATGGGAACTCCCTACATGGTGTTTTGTCCCTACATGGTGTGCTTGAGCACATAGTCACAGACATAATCTCACTGAAACCCAGGAACTCTGTGAGGCAGACGGAATGGTTCACCTTTCCATTATGCAGTTAAAACAACTGAACAAGACATCATTCTCAATGCTGAAACTGTGTCTGTCATTTATCAGAACTGAAAAACTCTGACTTGAGAGAGAGAGAGAGAAAGAAAGCCAAGTACTCAGTTCTGTCACTTACTAGCTGTGTGGCCAACTTCTCTGAGCCTCAGTTTCCTCAACTATAAAATAAGGGAAATAATACCTACTTCTTCAGCATGGTGTGATGCTGAGGTGTATGGAATGACTGGCCAACAGGGACCTGCTGTATAGCACAGAGAACTCTACCCAAGATTTTGTGATAATCTATGTGGGAAAAGAATCTGAAAGAGAATGGATGTGTGTGTATGTATAACTGAATCACTTTGTTGTATGGCAGACATTATTACAACATTGTAAATCAACCATCCTTTAATCAAATTTTAAAAATGAAAAAAAGAATCATGTGACGGCTAGATAAATTTTTTAAAAATTACTTAGCACCTCAAAAGTAATAGCTATTGGGTCACTCATTCAGTAACTATTTTAGTATTATTAGCAGTTAACAGACAAGAAAGATATAGAGGAGGCAAAAAATATAAATATACTTTAAGATACAGAGTCAGCCTTCGTGGAGCTCACAGACTTGAAGGATGATAGACATTTAAGTAAACTATTAGAATGTACTGTGGTATTAAGGAAAGTCGGCCAAGGCCACCATGTACAGTTGTGAAGGTTTTACACTGCACACTCCAGGAGACAACAGTCATGCCACAGTGTCTGTGAGTAATGATATTCCTAGTGTAGTGTAATGTACCATCCGAGAAGCCATACACAGCCATCCTGCTGATAACAAAGGTTAATAAAGGCTTCATAGAAGTGACATTTAACCTAGGCCATTCCAGAAAAGGTGGCTCAGCACCTTTTAAGGATCTGGTTTGTCATTGCTGTAGATTATGTTCAGTCCCTCACCCTGGAACTTCCACATGCTGTGGACAAGGCCCACCAAAGAAAAAACAATTGCAGTGGAGTGCATTTCATTGGGAGGGCACCACTGCATCGCAGTCTGCCTTCTTGGGCATTTTACCCTGAAGGATATTTTCACAAATTGCCATGTGGGTGGTGTGCCCTGGATAAGAAATATAATTGATGTTATGATCTGAATGTGTCTCCTCAAAATTCATATGTTAAGCCCCAACCACTAATGTGACTATGTTTAGAAGCAGAACCTTTATGAAGGTAATTAAGGTAAAATAAAGTGACAGGGGTGGGGCTTTCATCTGATGGGATTAGTGTCCTTGTATGAATAGACATGAATGGAGAGAGTTTACAATCTCGCTCTTTCCTCACTGTGTGAGGATGCAGAGAGAAGATCACTGTCTACAAGCCAGGGAGGGACCCCCTCACCAGAAACCAATCCTGCTGGACCTTGATCTTGGGCTTCTAGCCTTCCAAACTATGAGAAAATAAGTTTCTGTTCTTTAGCCACCTAGTTTGTAGTATTTTGTGATATCAGGCCTAGCAGACTAATTCAAAAGGAAAATCACAGAGCATTACCACCTAACCTAATTGTGGGGGTTCATAGAAGTCCTCCTAAGAGAAAAAAAAAAACTTTGTTTTGATCTTTCTTTTAGGGCCATACCCACAGCATATGGAAATTCCCAAGCTAGAAGTTGAATCAGAGTCAGAGTTACAGCTGCCAGCCTACACCATAACCAAAGCAACTCAGGAGCCAAGCTGTGCCTGTGACCTACACCATGGCTCATGGCAGCTGGGATTACCAACCCACTGAGCCAGGCCATGGATGGAACTTATGTCCTCATGGATACTAGTTGGGTTCATTACCACTGAGCCACAAGAGGAACTCTGAAAATTCAATTTAATATTAGATCCAAAGAGTAAATTAGAGTTAGCAAGTCAAAAGGAAAGCTGGTAGAGGGGTTGGGGGAAGGTGTTACATGGAACTGTTTCCCAGGCTGAGAGAGGAGCAAATGCAGAGAACAAAACATTCACAGTCCTCAATGAGTAAGCAGGGCACAGCTGGGACTGGATTAGCAGGGGCACAGTCACAAGTCTTTGGTAAACCTTCATAAAACATTTGAATTTTAAATCCATAATCCAAAAGTTTGGATTTTAGAGCTATAAATATGCTGGAGTATTCCTAATATAATAAAAATTAACAATCTCTAGAGTCATTTGTTCTATGTACAATAATTTGCAATCTGAGAGGAAATTTTCACTCCTGCAGTTTTTCAAACATTTGCTCAGCACCACATGGTTGGCCTTCAGTGACATTTGTTTAATAAATGATGGGTTTAGGGCTTTTCAGAGGTTATTATTATCCTCATCTTATGCTCACAATATACCCATGGTTCTGAAGCAAAGGTTTTTTGGGTTTTTTGGGGGGTTTTTTTTGTTTGTTTTTTAATGACCTCTTATTCATATGGTAAGAGGGCCCTTCTCTAACGAAAGCCATGTAAGACTCTGCCCTAAATCTCAGGCTCACGTGCTGCCTGCTAAAATTTAGCCCTTGCTTCACCAGACCAGCCAACACAGTGCTAGACTGGTGAAGGTCAGGTTTAAACCGTCCACTCTGGCTCACAGAACAATTCCATGTATTCTTGCCCTTCCTTGCAAGCTGCTGATTCCTGGGTGAGTATCACCACTGCAGTTAAAGGAAGAATTCTCATCCTTCTGGAAAACAATATCTAACATCAGAGAATGAACTGAAGTTTTGTCCTGGAATCTGCAGAGCATGTCAGGTCAAATTCCCCTTTTTGGGGCCTTCACATTGTGTTGTGAACTCCCTTAATAGCATTGAACCACATTGGTCTTCAGGAAAACAAACGTTGAAAGCAAGAGTTGATGGACCCTGACACCTGGCTCCTTAGCCTGGGAGATGGTTGCACTCTGACCTCCAGATCCTTGCCCCTCCCCCAATGTCCTCCCACAGCCCTCTGAACTTACAGCTGGGGGGAGTCCACTCCATGCTGGACACACACTTTGGTCTCAGCATTTGGGGAAGATGGCTAGCCCTCAGAAATCTTTAAAGTACTTTTTCATACTACCCATTTTTTTCTTTTTTTTTTTCTTTCTTGGCCACCCTGTACCAGGAGTTATGTAGCATAAGGAGTTCCTGTGCCAGGGTTCAGATCCAAGCCATAGTTGTAACCTATGCCACAGCTGCTGCCAAACTAGATCCTAAACCCACTGTGCTCATCAGAGGATCAAACCCACGTCCCAGCACTCCAGAAACACTACCAATCCCATTTGGCCACAGTAGGAACTCACATACTGTCCATTTTTTAATGCCTGGTGCACAGGCAAAAGCTCAGTGTGATAAAATGAAGCACTGGAGCTATGGAATGAGGAACACTATAACCCAAGCCTCAAGTTGATAAGATGAGCAAACCCCCACCCCAATCTTGTACCCCTGCTGATGGAGCTGGCAGCAAGAAATCATCGGGAGGAAAGGTGTTCCTTCAATCAATACTCTTTGAACATCCTACTCAGAAAAAACAGAAATATCAGGTTTAGAACTCAACGAGAGAATCTTCCTGAGAAAACAAGGAGACTTTCAGATTTCTTCAGAAACGGAGCTATCATTCAAACTCCTGAGACTCTACAGGAAGGTCCACAAGTACAGCTCACTTGAATTCTTCACCACTCTGTACATACTGCTTTGGCCAAAGTCACTGGATCTATTTCACATAGAAGTAATATTAAATGCATACCCTGCCTGAATAGCTATTCTCATCTCAGGGCAGTGTTCTCTTGGCTAAAATCCTCTTTCTGTTAGCACAAGTCCACATGCCCAACACACTGTGAGGTCAAACAAACACAGACATCAGAGCTTGGAGCAGACAAAGGTTTATTGCAGGGCCAAGCAAGGAGAGGGATCACTTGTGCCCCTTAGATATCCCAAACTCCCCAAACCAAAATTGCCAAGCATTTTTAAAGGCAAGGTGAGAGAGGGGCATGGTTGGTTCTTACAAACTTCTTGGCAGAAATCCTTTTGTTCCCGCAGCTGGTCACAGGGCTCAAGTCATCATGTTCCTGTCAACCTCCAAAAAGGTACATGTTTTACTTCCAAGAAGAGCTAAAGCAGAGGATATGGGGGGAGGGCTTGCCCCAGGAAGGCCCCATAGGCTCCTGCTCTGTTACTTTTCCTCTGGGTCCGCTACCAGCCCCTCCACCACCAGTCATGGACAGGGTCTCTACTGGTCATCTCTTGATCTTCCCTTGTCCTTATCTGCTTGTCTGTCTTAGGTCAGGTTGCCTGGAAAAGGAGCCTGAGACAAATTTGCATTCAGTTTTAATGAGGGATGCAATTAAGACCAACATGCACACAAAGTGAAGGAGGAAGTGGAGGACGGAAGTAAAGGAAAGGGGTTTGCAGTGGAGGGAGGAGATGAACTGGGATATACAGAGAACACAGAAGCTAGCACAGTCCTTCAGAGTCATCCCAATTATGGCAAGGGGGCCCAGGCTTTATATTCCTAAATCGAAGGGTTTTTAGGTGAGGAGTGCTCCAGGAAGGGATCATGGCCTTGGGCAAGGCAGCCCCAGCAGACAAAAGGCAATTCCTCGGGAGACACTGGCTGTAAGCCTCCAGCAGCAACACCCCCAAAATCTGGGGGGCTGGTATCTTTAACTGGAAGGGGGATGCAGATGGTACCCACAGCATTCACCACACCCTCTCCCCCCAATAATGTGAGGAGCAGCAAGCAGTGGATAGTACGGCTTAGGGTGATGAAGTCATGTTTTCTCCCTTCTGCACATAGGTCAGCATCCCTTTTTCATTCCTCCTTACACTCTGGTGGTGTGTTAGTGAAAGGCTCTGGAGTACTCCTCCTTCCACTCCTCCAAAAGCATCAGACCAAGGCAGACTGCTTAAGGTCTTGTGGTTTTAAGTTTTGCAGTGCCTAGATAGGTTTAAACATATGTAGTATTTTTTTTTAAAGAGAATTTCTTATACTTGCTTCTAATTTCTCTTGCTTGTTTTTAACTGCAAATGCACAGTAACTCAGCTACATTCTGGTACAATCAATTTTTGTCCACCATCCAAGAAGTTGTACAGCCATTGTTTCTATGGGAAAATGTATATTGAGTTCCAACTACTCAACTCAGAAGGAATCTTGGATCAGTGCCCAAGTAGAGACTGTCACAGAGGTAGTGGCTGAAATGAGCACGTGGAAACTGTCAGACCCTTCAAACACAAAGAGGGAGAGCACTGGCCCATTCAAAGCTGGAGTTGCTCAAACTCAGGCTACAAGTCCAAAATAGTGTTTTCATCAATTCGTTCCCAACAAACACATCCAGTATCACACCCTCCAAAACAAGGTACACTGTTTCAAGAGATCACACATTTTAATGGAATCACACTTCATTCCGGAACAAGCACATCTTGCCCAAGCAGCTCAGCTTGTCATCACCAGCAGGGTCTGGTCTCTGCCCTCGCATTATCCCTTGCATTATCCCCATTCTACTGGGAAGGAAGCTGGCCTGAGGAATGAATGATCCGGGCTGCAGCTGGAAGCTGGGAAAGAGGGCCTCTGCAGCCTCCACCGGGTTTGGCTTCTGCCTCCCACCCAGGACTCCCTACCAGCTACAGGGCCTGAAATGTGCCTTTAACTTTCCTCTGCTCTTTTACCTGTGAAACAGGCTGCAAACAGCCTTTCCCAGGAAGACTAGTTCATTCACTAATCAAAGAAAAACCTGCCCTTAAAGGAGATGCAGAACTGTTTCTGAGGAGTGACTTACTTTCCTCCTCAAAGAGGGTCAGGATTTCTGAGGCTCCAGGCCCTCTGATTCCTTTGGCAGTGATATTAATCATCACAGGCTCTCTGCCGGCAGGGCAGCCCCACCGAGGAGAGCCCACATGGGAGATGTGCCCAGTGCCCTGATGCAGGTTAAATAAGTGCCATTTGTTACCTCCCCACAGTCAAGGAGTTTAAAATCCTGTCAATTCATCCCAAGTGAGAGAGATTATGTGATTTACATGTTAAAGTGCCCCTGTGATTTGATTTGCATAAGCAAAGACTTCAGGGGCAAGGAAACAAAAGATATGTGTGCAGGACACGTGTGCTATTAACATAGAGCTTTCTGATTTCCAGACAGCCCAGCCCACAAACCAGCAAACCATTCTTGCCTTCCCAGTGCACGCTGAGTTTAAAGGATTTGACAATTTCTCATCGACAGTAAGGAGAGAGGTTAGGGAGTTGGGTGTGGAATGAGGTTTACTAGAAGGGCTGTCTTAAGCACAAAAATTAGTCTTTCATTAAAGGGCTTCCCTTCTCCTACCACCCCTTTCCCTTCTGATGTTCACTCTAAGGCAGAAATATTCCACCTGATACTACTGGGAAAGGCAGCCACAACCATTTCAAACACTGGAGAACACAGATGGGAGCTACCCTCATCAACACACACATCACACACACATCACACACACACACACACACACACACACACACACACGACTGTAACTTTCTTACTGAAACTTCCCAACTTCCATCACAATGGCACTTTGGGCTCCAGACTCTGGGCAGGTCTCTGATGAAATTATGGAACTAGTTGAATGTTTCTTTTTTCACCTCTTCCAGTACTCTTATGAATGGCCCTTATGATAGGAAGAGAGTAGGATAATTAAATAGTTTAGAAATCCCACTAGGGAATTAAGGACAGAAAAAGAATTTTAAGGGAGTTTGGGAGAGTGTTGTAAACTCATAACCACTCAAGAAGAAAATCCTATAACCTAGCAACAATTTACACTATTTGAAGGAAGACCCGGTGCATCCAAGTGCCAGACACACTAAGCCACAAACTCTGATAGTTAAAAAACAGTAGATGTGGGGTCTACATCTTGTACATGAGGTCAGGGAGTTGGTGGTCCTTGAAGAACAGCATTTCTGCCTATAGCCAAGACAGGACTATAGGTGAAAGGGAAAAGAAGCTAGGTGAAAGAGGTTATTACACCAAAACCTGATTTGAATTACCATATTTTAGTATATGTTACCACCCTTTTGGTAATATACATATGATTTAAATTGCACCATGGCCACCCCGGTTGAACATATAGGGTCAAAGGAGGAACTAATGATGTAAGCCTTGATGTCTACCCCAAAATGAGGAAGAAAATGGTCTTCTATTCTCCCCACTTTTTCTTTGATTATAAAAATGTAGCCCTTTTTGTTCCCTGGGCTACATTCCCTTATCTGACTGCTTGTATTTCTCACAAGCGTCCCAGGCTAATAAATTCACTCCTGGCCTATTGCTTTACCTTATGTTGAATTCTTTCTGCAACAAGACACAAAGAACTTGAGCTTCAGTAAGTCCTGAAACCATGTGAACAGTTTTAATTAAAAGGTTTTAATTAAAAGACAGTGGGTTCGCGGTCCCTCTTAAGTCTGGGATCATAGGTTCACGTCCCAATCTGAAGTATGGCTGGCTTCAAGTCCGGTCCACGGAGTGAGGTTTCACTCACAGCATCATCTGATTGCTCTTGATTCACATGGAGTGGTGATGAACCTCACGTGAGTCACATGGGGTTGGTGATTTGCAGGTTGTGCTTTCTATGGTGGGAAATTGCCTCAGGAGGTCAGATTAGAGGGGAGAGGTTGCCCAGTGAGCATAGTCAGAACAGTGGTGCCTTGAGGCTTTTCCATCAGCAAGGATATCCAGATGAGTTACTCCCCTCTGCTTATTTACAGTTGAGGCTTACAGTGCTAAAAATGAAGAAAACAAGCTCCCTGCCATCGAGGGGCTCCCCAGTCTAGTTGGGGGAAACACTATGATCATGTGGTGTTTAGTGCTGCAGAGGAGCCTGGGAGAATAAAGCAGCAGCTAAGCCAGTTACCAGTGGGTGGTGAGTGCCAGCATCTCAGGGAAAAAGATGCACAAGCCAGCACTACAGGATCTTAGGGGAAGATGCCTGCTTCAACATCCTCAAAGCTGAATAGGGCTGGTCAGGCAGGCCCACCTAACCCTGGCCAACTTCTCACTTGGCCATGGTTTTGACTCCTCGAAGGCTTTGATCCTCCCTCCTTCATCCCAGCTCCTCTCCACAATACTTCAGCTATGTTATCACTGAGCAAGGGAAGGCTTTTTGAGAGACACATTGGTTCTCAAATTTCTACTTTCCTTTCCTGATTATCCAGCCTCACTGACATTGCTCCCTAATATTTCAAAGGCACCTTTTCTCTCAATTCCCTCTTCCCTAAAATCTACCCCCTAAAACACACACACACACACACACACACACACACACATATACAGTTGTATTTATTTTATTTGCTTTTTCTTTCATTCATGGAATATTGATCGACCAGCACCTAATAAAAAGAACACAGGTTAGGAAGTTTGGGGACTTGGGTTTAAGTCCTGACTTAACTCAATTTGTTTATCTGGGCAAGTCACTTAAGTCCTTTGCAACTCAGTTTTCTCCTAAGACAGAAGATATGTGTCAGGTCTCTCTGTGTTATTTCTCTCAATCATTGCCCACAGACAACAAGGATTTGGAGATGTGGGCAGTATGTGGGTGGAGGAGAGGCTGTTCTGGCTGGGATGTGCTGCAGAGGTGCCAAGATAGAGCCAGCGGTTTTGCCACATAGGGATGGAGACACACAGTCTAGCATTTTACAAATTTATTAAAGTGAAAGTACATTTTCAGAGAGAGAATGCACGCATGCATGCACAGGTAAAAATAAGGCCCAACTCAATATACCCACCCTTATTTGCTTTGGAAACTGGTTACACAGAGTCAGGGTAAGGAATGGCCAACATTCCTTCTCTAGTAGGGAGTGAGCAGCCCAGGCTGCTCACAGGGGGAGAAGGAGCATTGCAATGAGACATGGCCAGAGGCTGTTGGGCTTAATCTCCTTGAAGGGGACTTGAAGCCTATAACAGATTGACCTGAAAAACTCTAGGATTCCTTCCATCCTTAACATAAGAGAAATTAATAAAACAACCCAATGCATGGTCATAGCCAACAGACTGAACCATGGGAATGTGGAGGCTGAAGGCCAAGGGGAGTGTCCCAGAAATCCCACCTTAAGTATATTGTCACCTGTCACTCTAAGAGTTTGTCACTTACCAGCCCTGAGCCAATCTCTACTTCTCTGAAAGAAGAATATCAACGAATGTATCCTAGGGCTGCTGGGAGAGTTAAATATAGTACTTCTATGTGAAAAAACACTTTGCAAATTATAAAGGCAATACACTGTTACTAATGTGTTAGTTCAGATGAGATTGAAATTCCAAGTACTGACAGCAGGATGTTGTGAAATAGTCCTTTAGACCATTGGTTTTCAGGGGATCAGAGCTGGGAGTGATTGTAGTGCCTGCACACACACACACACACACACACACACACACACCAGGAGACATCTGGCAGTGTCTGGAGACTTTTTTTTTTTTTTGGCTTTTTAGGCTGCACCTGCGGCATGTGGAAGTTCCCAGGCTAGGGGTCAAATAGGAGCTACAGCTGCTGGCCTATGCCACAGCCACAGCAACGAGGGATCCAAGCTGTGTCTGTGACCTACAGTGCAGCTTATGACAATGCTGGATCCTTAACCCACGGAATGAGGCCAGGGAATAAACTCGCCTCCTCATGGATCCTAGTTGGGTTCGTTAACCACTGAGCCATGAGAGGAACTCCTGGAGACATTATTGTCACAACCAGGAGCAGAGAAGAGACACACTGTTGGCAGATGCAGGATGCTGTTGAATGTTCTACAAGGCATAGGACAGCCCCTCACAATTAAAAAAAATTATCCTGTTTGATCATAAGCCCAATACTCAAAAACATTCCTAAACAACAGCTGTCTGTTTTCCCAGGAAGGGAGACAGGTCCAGTCAGCATGGACCACCAATGCTTAGATCCCATGAATATACTTAGATTCATGCAGAATCCTGTAGCCCTGAGACAGAGCTCCAGCCAAAAGCAGTTTCCCTCAGAGATTTTATCACCAAGCTCTTCGCTCTAGGAATTTGGATGGAATTTGTTCTGTGACCAAAACGTACCATAATGGAAGGGCAGAAAGATCATGAGCATGCTAATAACTCTGGAAAAATATATGTTCTCTTTTTTTTATTAGGCGATAGGAGTTGTGGGGGCGGGGGGGATGTATTCAGAGTGCCCAACGCATCATTTATACTGAATCACTGAATCAGTGTGTATTCCATCCCAGGCAAAAGAATAGCTCATTCTCTCTGGAAATCTACAAATCCAATGGTCTGCTGGGAACAGACAATGTAGAGATTTAAAATATCTGCTATAATTGATATTTCTTTCCATTCCTTTTTTTTTTTTTTTTAAAAAAAAGTGTTTGGTCACTAGCCAGGTGTTAGAGAGTTTGAAGCATGAGTAGTTCTACTGAGTGTCTGTTGAGCACTTGCTCTGGAAACACTGCTTGCCACCCAGGCTGGAGTGAACGTTATTCCGGTAGATCTTTAGTGGGTTGATAGTTGCTGTCTCCAACTGGTTCAACACCTCAGATGGAGAAAAATAAATTATGAAACCAGAAACTCTTATTTCACATTGAAATAGCAATGTTTTCGTCCCCAAGGGAAAAAAAATAACTTTAAACACATTGGAATTATTTCTCACCCTGGTGCCTTAAGGAGGATGTTACCATATTGGGGGAAACAAAGTTGTAAGAAATAAGAAAGCTTTGAAGGTAGGATCAGAACTCACAGCTTGGAAGTTGTCGAAACTCATGCCAATGATTCTGAAAATGCCACGGTTACCCTCGCTCTACCTTCTCCTTAAACTTAATGTTATGCCCATATGTTCTCTAAAAGGCTTCTGTGAGTCACAGTGACTTGTAGGCGAGGGTAGTACGACGCTGGCCCACTTCATCCTGATTTGTCATGTTCAGGCCAGATTCCAAGCCTTGAGCCCAGTGTGACAGTCTCTGAATCCTGACATCTCTGCACCCCAAGCTGAGAGTTCTTTCTTTACCCTCTTGAAATGTGTGTGGGGACCCTGACTCTCTCCTGTGAGATGAAGAGCCTGGCCGTGAAATCCTGCAGTGGAGGCGAAGCCCTTGTAAAACTCTGAGCAAAGGCATAATTTTAAGTGGAATCAAGGTCACTGCTCCTGGGAGCTTGGTGAGGTGGCCTTGACAACCCTTTGGAAACCCTGGTTTTGGTAACTGTAGTCGCTTTAAGAGGGAGTTGCTGATTAAAGTATATGCAGATAACATTCCAGATTTTTCCTGCATCTGAGTATAAAACTGTCCCTTTTGAAATGGCATAAAATCTGTCAAGTCACCAGGGTGCCATTTTTTAAATGATTGCTACAGTGAAATAAGTGGCACCTCCCAGAATTTACCCATGTTCAAAAATTGTTCTTATAATTAAGGGATAAAACCACCTGATAAAACCCTAAGAATAATGTAGGTCCCAGAAGAATCCAGCTATTTGGGGGCCTGCTTTTGTCCCTCTACTTCCCCCTAGGACTTAAATGAACTCTGAAACTTTCTCATTAACAGTTTATTGTAAGAAATTCTTAAAAGGTATTATTCTGCTTCCATCCTGAACATGCACACACATATACACATTTTCTTTGTAGAGTTCACCTTTGAGGTTTCTGGTTAAAGACAATCCCAGCTTCAAAAAGACCTTTCTGGTTGGAGGGAGGGAGAGAAGAATGCTTGGGAGTCACCTCTCAGAACGTGTAGATCATTTTCAATAAGGAAGGGGTAGACACAGGAATGGCTGAAAGCAGAAGGAAGGATTTATTTTCCACAGATGTGCACATATTCAAACTGGAGAAGAAGTTCGCAGTAGTACCTGGGTTAGCGGATCTTAACTAGGCAGCCAGATGGAGTTCCCACTGTGGCTCAGTGGGTTACAGACCAGATGTGAGGATGCAGGTTTGATCCCTGGCCTCCCCTGGTGAGTTAAGGTCTGGCATTGCCACAAGCTGTGGCGTAGGTTACAGACTAGGCTCAGATCAGAAGTTGCCCTGGCTGTGGTGCTGGCCTCAGCTGCAGCTTCAGTTTGACCCCTAGCCCAAGAACTTCCATGTGCTGCAAGTGCAGCCATTAAAAAAAAAAAAAAAAAGCAGCCAAGGAACTTTCCCTGAGAAAGCAGTGCTACCCTCATAAGATCATCTACCTGGGGTGGCTTTATCACCATACTTGGCACAGGAGAGCCTCAAAGCCAAGCCTCTGGGAAAACAATCCTCTAGGATGACTAGGGAGAAAACTAATCTTAATGAAAGTGATGTTTATTCAAAAATATTTCCAGTGGCTATGCATGCTTCAAGGAGTAAAGACAAAACATTTTTTCTTTGCATAATGAGGAAATTGAGCCAGTCACACTGTGTGCTGCAGTGACAAAGGAAACTCAGCTAGACCCAGGAGGTGGGCAGGTACTTGTAAGATGCTCAGCTATAGTTTGTGGTCTCTGCTGGGAAGTGAGGGATTCTGGGAAGAGAGATGCAGCAAACATTCCTTAGTTTTTGTCTCAGAACAGCAAGAAAACATCTCTGAGATCAGAACATTCTGGAATATTCTACCTCACTGTTGCTTAGATTTCATTGAAAATAATTGCCAATATGCCATTGGACACAAAAGTGTTTCGAAAAAGAATGAGACCAGCTTAATAAATATGAAAAAGCAAGAAGGTACATGTAATTACCTCTGTTCCCTTTGCTAATACCTTATCTTATGTGGTTCCTCTTGTTCCTCAAACCTAAAATTGTCATATAGACCAAAACAAAGTCTTAAAAAAAAGACTTTAAATAAGTAACTGAAGAATCTGTTTAAATAAATGCATTCTGAGGCACACTTGTTTAGTTTCCTCTGCCCTGATGTTAAATAACCTCAGTCTCTACCCTGATATTAAATCTGTGTTACGCATACTCTCCTATGAAATGTTGAAGATAAAACAAGGTTTAAAAAGTGTTTCAAGCTTATCAGAGAACAGTCACCCTCTCTCTCTGCCTTTTCATTTACTACTTTTTTCCACATAAGGAGCACCATATCTGAAAAATCCATTTTAAAAATAGCAAAGTTCTTTGGGTGGCTGATCTCAGATCACGTTTGAGATTCAACTTTGTATCAGCACAGATCTGTCCAGCCATGATGCTTCCTCAGCCTGCAGTAGAAGATATTCACCTAGGACACAGAGGATCCATCTTTCAGATGTCCCAGAAGGTTCTTTCTCAACATGAATGTTTCCAGGAGTAGTTTATATCCTATCGACCATAACCCTATTGCTTCGATGGGGGACAGATGTTGACATTTTGTGAAAAACTAATATCCACCTCTAAAATTTCATTTAGATCATTCTACATGAACATTTAGAGATAAATTCAGGGTTAAGGTAATAGAATACAAGAACATGGAAAAATTCTGAAATAGCTTTTTCTTGCCTTGCACTTTATCTTCTGGAAGTAAAAGCAACAAACTTTGCCAAGAATTGATTGGGAATTAATTATAAAATTCTCTGACCTGAATCAAATAATAAATTATATGAAAATAGAATTTTTTCATACGCAAAATTGTACTTTCCTAGATATATCTGTTTTATTAGGTAGTATTATAGATGTTCTTAATGGCACTCCATATGAATCATAGGAATCAACATTATTTATTTTATACACATTTTTTAGTTCAGTTCTACTTATAAGGGCACTTGGGACTCCAAACAAGTACAGTTTTATGGAAAAACACTGTCTTTGATATACTTCCCAATAGATACTGATAATGTCAAATCTTTTGAGTTTTCCAAATAATTTAGACTTTTTTAGTGAAAAGTGAAAGAGAATGCCTAGTACATATTGACCAAAACAGAGAGATTATTATAAGATTCCACAACAGTGCTGTACTATCAGATTGTGGTCTTAGATGCCCATCAAAGGCCATTCATTACTCAAGGACAGGAAAGATTATGAGGCCGCAAAAGAGACAGAATATGACCATTATTTAAAGAGGATATTTGAATTTAGGTATCAAAAACTTGAATGGCACTAATTATAGGACATTTGACAAAAAAATGTCACTGTTTTGATTGTTGAGCTCTTCAAAAACAGTGTGAAACTTAGACTAAATATAAAATCCTGAAAGAAGAGCTCGGCATTTTTTAGTAGGATTGTCCCAGTTAACCATGCTGTTATCACTGTGATGTAGTAAAAATACAAATGAAGAGTGAAGGCATTCTCCCTCAACCGCTCCTGTCTGGTAAAAGGACTCATGAAGAACTTAAGTATCATAGACATGCTTAAGTGGTGTAGAATTATATCATAGAAGTCAATTCTTATTTTTTAGAATTAAGATGGGAACTAAGATATCTGATACAACCCCTT
This sequence comes from Sus scrofa, assembly GCF_054392235.1. Taxonomy (NCBI): domain Eukaryota; kingdom Metazoa; phylum Chordata; class Mammalia; order Artiodactyla; family Suidae; genus Sus; species Sus scrofa. Next base: position 32,766,807 of record NC_139393.1, read on the forward strand.
TATTTTACAGATAAAAATACTCAAATTTGGAGAAGCTGAATGCTTTTTCTAAGAACACAGTAAGTTAGTGGGAGGCTGTTGGGCTTAAGGGTGGAGGACTACTCTGGAATTGTATATCCTAGCTCCACCGCTTGGTGACTACACAACCATAGTGTGTTTCTTTATTTATCTTTCTTAGTTTCTTTCTTTTTTTTTTTTTTTAATGGCTACACCCACAATATATGGAAGTTCCTGGGCCAGGGGTCAAATTGGAGCTGCAGCTGCTAGCCTACACCACAGCCATAGCAATGCTAGATCTGAGCTGCATCTGTGACCTATGCTGCAACTGGCAGCAACACCAGATCCTTAACCCATTGAGAAAGGCCAGGGATCAAACCTGCATTCTCACAGACACTATATTGGGTTCTTAAGCTGAGCCACAATAGAAACTCCTCTGTTTTAATTTCTTCACCTGTAAAACAGACATAATAACAGTAGAGTAGAAGCCCTCTTATTTTATGTCATAAAGACAAGTGTTATCAAAATGTCAGTATAAGCAATGATGCCTTTAAAAATACACAGTAGGGAGTTCCCATCGTGGCTCAGTGGTTAACGAATCCGACTAGGAACCATGAGGTTGTAAGTTCGATCCCTGACCTTGCTCAGTGGGTTAAGGATTCAACGTTGCCGTGAGCTGTGGTGTAGGCTGCAGATGCGGCTTGGATCCCACATTGCTGTGGCTGTGGTGTAGGCCGGCGGCTGCAGCTCCGATTAGACCCCTAGCCTGGGAACCTCCATATGCCACGGGAGTGGCCCAAGAAATGGCAAAAAAAAAAAAAAAATGCACAGTAAATTATTTATCTTTAACCTAAAACATATTTATTTTATTTACCCACCTTTCATGTAGGGTCAGAGATTTTTTCTTAAGTACAAGCCCTCCAACTCATTTTCTAGTCATCCATAAAATTTCTATTCCTTTAAAGTAGAAGAAAAAATTTTAAAGGCACCATAAGTCTATCTAAGCACAAAATTCATTTTCATTTTTACAATTTCCAAGTTTGTAGTGGTTGTCTTACCTGTATCTAATTCAACAGCATTTTAAAAAATACAGCATATTGATTGAATCCTTCCAATACATTCAAGTTAGTTGTTATATACATAACCTTTTCTTTTCTCTTGGGATTCTCATTTCATTGAATTGTGTTATAGTTAATAAAAATATGATTTGTGGTAACAAAATGCAACTCTTATAATCAGATTTGGGTTCAAATGTCTCTGACTCTTGATAACCTGAATTTTGACTTAGAGGAGCAATGGTGGTCAGCTTTCTGGAGCTGCACCTTAAGTATATCAGTGTGCTTTACAGATGATGTGGAGAAAGCTAAGTAATCTTTTCAATCCAGGTGGAAGCTTCTACCTAAAGGTCACAAAGCAGTGTCAACAAGTTAGCTATTAATATACAAGTTTAGAACTTGTTCAAGAGTCAGGGAGGGGGAAATTTCTCCCCTACTCCTCTTGAGTTCTTTTGGCTGGTCTAATAATTAAACTGACACAAGACAGATTAACAAGAGAAAAAAACTAATTTAATTCCTATGCACAGAGCTCTCATAGAAATAGGACCCCTGAAGTGACCAAAGTAGGCTATTTATATATTATTTTTAGACAGAGAATCAGATATTTGTGAAAGGGGCTTGTGCTTTAGGGTAGCAGACTAATGAAGAGGTAACAAAATCTGTTTATACAGCTTTCTTAGCCTTGAATTCTCTAACTTTATTGATAAGAATGCTTTCTGTCCTGGTGACACCTTCACATGGGAGATTTATTTCCTGCTTCCAGGGAGGAAGTGGGGGCTAAGAGTGTTTTTGTAATATATCTTTTTTTTTTTTTAACCAGCTGTTTCTCAAGAAACTTTAATTCAAAATAAACAGTATGCCACTAAAATATGTGTTGGGACAGCTTGCCCTTGGCCCTAACATAAGAGATAGACAGATACTTGATGGTAGATATTCCTCTTTATTCTCCATATTTTTTACACATTAACATTCAAAATTTTGACTCTTTAGTTACATTAATAAAAATTACTGGTGGAATACATTATATATTCAGTGTTTGTTATAAGAGTTAAGACTGGTAATTAATTCTAGAGTCATGCTGAATATGGACTGCCTAACATATGAAAATATTTTTGTTTTGTAAGAATTAGTTTCTATTTTTTTCTCGCAATTAAGAGGCATACAGTTTGAGTCAAATATTGTATTACACTGATTCTAATATGCACATTTACCCATGTTTTAATATCTTGAAAAGCTAGATGCCTTCTTACTTTTCCATGGCATCTTGTAATTACAGCAGACCAGGTGGCAGTCATAACATAGTGATGCTGCCTGCACATTACACTCCTTAAACCTATCAACATCAAAATTCAGAAGTGACAGCAACTTGGAAGAGAATCAGAGAATCAATAGATCAGTCTTGTGGGGAATGCTGAATTAGTGATCTCAATGGCACAGAGAGCCGTACAGTGGTATGGAAAAATGAAAGCACTGACAACTTTGAGTTAAAGTAATTCAAAAGAATTTGAAGTTTTAGGAATAATATCCAATTCATTTCACTTATATTTTTGCTTTTCATATATTCACAGTAGGGATGTATGATCACAAAATACTATGTGAGGAGTTGATTAAAGAATCTGACTAGGAACCATGAGGTTGCAGGTTTGATCCCTGGCCTTGCTGAGTGGGTTAAGGATCTGGCATTGCTATGAGTTGTGGTGTAGGTCACAGATGTGGCTCAGATCAGTAGTTGCTGTGGCTATGGCATAGGCCAGTGGCTACAGCTCTGATTAGTCCCCTAGCCTGGGAACCTCCATATGCCGCAGGTGCAGCCCTAGAAAAGACCAAAAAAAAAAAAAAAAAAAAACTATGTGAAATAAATGTAAAAAAGTCTTTCAGTATATAAAGATTAAAATAATCCTGACAGTAATATAATAACTAGTACCAAAGTAGCACTCCCATCATAAACAAGTGTAATAATGGCTCAAATATGTGAGGCAACTGGGCTCCAGCATTGGACCACAAGCAGTGCAAAGCTGTATTCCCTGAGAAAAGGAATTCACAAAGTTTCATTCATAATAGCCCAGCTGTCTGACTGGGGACAAATTCTTGGCCGTAGTGCAGTGAGCTGGAGTCCAAGCAGATCAAGGCAGTCTGTCTAAGCTGAGGAGGCAGATATCAGGGTTGGAGAAAGTGAAGCATCTGGTACCTATATGGCCAGGACACCAGAGGCAGAAGCTGCACAAAGAGGGGACTTAAAAAGTTTGAGAAGGAGTTCCTCACGCACCCCATGACCAAATGCTATGCGGTGCATTGTCAAACTGATATTATACAAACCTTGCCAGGGAATAGCCACTATAGGGTTCAACATGGAAAAGAGACATTAGTGGTCAAGCAGTGCTTTTTAAAATGTCATTAACGCATTAACACGTTGGGTCCTCCAGGACCACAAAAACTGCCCCATAGAAGTTAAGTCCTATGCCTTACTCCATACCCTCCCAAACAAAACCTAAAACCAAACCCTGACAAGATCTGCAGGAAGACAGAGATCTGATATTGAGTACCATAAAGTTAGAAGAGGTTGGAAAACACCTCCAAACATCTATCCTAACAAAGCATATAAGTAACTAAGGCTAAGGTTACACAATGCAAGGTGGTCAGCCAACAACTGAACTGCCTACTAAAATAAAATTAACATTGTCCAAAGTCTCTACAATGTACTACAAAAATCACTGCTATATAACCAAATCCATAAAGAAATAAGAAAATGTGAGTCCTATTCAGTTAAAAAAAAAAAGCTGTCAAAAAATCCATTCCCCAAATGACCCATATGTTTGATTTAGCAAAGACTTAAAAGCAGCAATATATAAATATATTCAAAGAGCTAAAAGAAAATATGTGTTAAAAGTCAAGTATGTTTAGTCATAATAAGGAAATAGATAGGAAATCTCAACAGAAATAAAAAATAAAAATTTATTTGTAGAACTGAAAGTAAAACAACTAAAATGAAAAAACAAGGTTAACAGCATATTAGAATTGGCAAAAGAGAGAGTTAGTGATCTTCAAGATATACGAAAAGAAGTAAGCAAATATGAAAAGAGAGAAGAAAAAGGAACAGAACCCCAAGAAGTTTTAAGTACTGCAATTAGAAAATAATAGATAGGGAGTTCCCATACATGGCACAGCAGAAATGAATCCAAAATAGTATCCATGAGGATGTGAGTTTGATCCCTTGCCTTGCTCGGTGGTTTAAGGATCGGGCATTGAGCTGTGGTGTAGGGCACAGATGTGATCAGATCCTATGTTTCTGTGGCTGTTGTGTAGTCTGGAAGCTACTGATCTGATTTGATCCCTAGCATGGGAACTTCCATGTGCTGAACCTGCAGCCCTAAAAACCAAAAAAAAAAAAGGAAGATAATAGATAGATGATAGATATAGAGATAAAGATAGAAAGAAGGACAGAAGAAAAGAAGGGAGGGAAAGAGGGAGGGAGGGAGGAATAAAATAAAGATTTGAAAAGAGAAATGGAGACATGGAATTATCTCTTACACCTTATGATTTTCTCTTCATGAAATTCCTAAGGAATCCACAAAATTCTTTGAAATTAATGAGTGAATTTATCTAGCTCATGGGGTATAAATTTATTGTATAAAATTAATTGTATTTCTATATACTAGCAACAAATGGAAAGTTAAACTTAAAAAAAATTAACTTAAAAAGTTCATGATCATTAAACTAAAAACTACACAGCATTACAGAGAGATACTCAAGCAGACTAATTGGAGAGAAATACACAGTATCACAAGTTCAAGTTTATAAACTTGAGGCATTGGTATTATGATATGCATCCTCCCCAAATTTGAATGACATATTCAAGCAACCTTACTTAAAAGTCACAGCAGCAGAAATTAATAAGTTCATTCTAAAATTGATTCACAAGTATAAAGGGACCTAGAATAGTCAAAACAATTTTCAAATCAAAGAATAAGCTAGAACAATTATACCACCTCATTTTAAGATGCACTAAAAGTTAAACAGTCAAGACAATGTGATAATGTGATGATAGACAAAAACATCATGGAAATAAAGTCAAAACTCTTGCAAGTACTTCTGTTTCCAGCTGTAATGGAACACAGGGACAGGAATTACTCTCCCATCTTAAACAACTCAAAAACTGGACAAAGCATATGAAATAATGATGTTCATCCACTGGATGATGAGTAAAACAAGACAGTGACTCCTGAGAGAAGGAAAACAAATGTGATGTTTTCTGTAACTGCCCCAGTTTATACTGACTGGAAAGAGTGTCCTGGCTGCATAGTAGCAGGGAGAACCAAAATTGAGCCTGTGGGTCCTACCGACTTGAAGACATAGAGTTCAGAATTTAGGAAGGACAAGATCAGGGCCAGGACTAGGGTAAGGAGAGTAAGCTACTTGCCTCAAGCACAAAAAGTAAAAGGATGCCAAAAAAAAAACTAAGTAATCATGATCATAACTATCGTGATTTCACAGGATTTCCATCCCACAGCCCAGGCACATCCCCCCACCCCCCAAACTGTCTCCTCCGGAGACCATAAGTTTTTCAATGTCTGTGAGTCAGAACCTGTTCTGCAACGAAGTTCCATCTGTCCTTTTTTCAGATTCCATCTGTCCTTTTTTCAAATGCTGTCAGTGAAAGCATTTGATGTTGGTGTCTCATTGTATGGCTGACTTCACTTAGCATGATCGTTTCTAGGTCCATCCATGTTGCTAAAAATGCTGGTAATTCGTTCTTTTTGATGGCTGAGTAATATTCCATTGTGTATATGTACCACCTCTTCTCGATCCACTCCTCTGTCGATGGACATTTAGGTTGTTTCCATGTCTTGGCTATTGTAAATAGTGCTGCAATGAACATCGGAGTACATGTGTCTTTGCCAGTCGTGGTTTTCTCTGGATAGATGCCCAGGAGTGGGATTGCTGGATCAAATGGTAGTTCTACGTTTAGTTTTCTGAGGAATCTCCATACTGCTTTCCACAGTGGTTGCACCAATTTACAATCCCACCAACAGTGTACTAGGGTTCCTTTTTCTCCACACCCTCTCCAGCACTTATCGTTTGTAGACTTTTGGATGATGGCCATTCTGGCTGGTGTAAGGTGGTACCTCAGAGTGGTTTTGATTTGCATTTCTCTAATAATGAGTGACGCTGAACATCTTTTCATGTATTTCTTGGCCATCTGTATGTCTTCTTTGGAGAACTCTCTGTTTAGATCTTTTGCCCATTTTTTGGTGGGGTTGTTTGTTTTTTTGGTATGGAGCTGCAAAAGTTGTTTGTAAATTTTGGAGATCAATCCCTTGTCGGTCGATTGACTTGCAAAGATTTTCTCCCATTCTGTGGGTTGTCTTTTTGTGTTGTTTAGGGTTTCCTTTGCTGTGCAGAAATTTTTAAGTTTGATTAAGTCCCATTTGTTTATTTTTCTTTTTTTTTTTTTTTTAATTTTATTTTTTTATTTTCCCACTGTACAGCAAGGGGGTCAGGTTATCCTTACATGTATATTTTTCTTTTTGTTGTCACTACTCTGAGAGGTGGATCTGAGAAGATGTTGCTATCGTTTATGTCAGAGAGGGTTTGGCCTATGTTTTCCTCTAGGAGTTTGATAGTGTCTGGTCTTCTATCTAGGTCTTTAATCCATTTGGAGTTTATTTTTGTGTATGGTGTTAGGGAGTGTTCTAATTTCATTCTTTTCCATGTGGCTGTCCAGTTTTCCCAGCACCACTTATTGAACAAGCTGTGGATGTGATAAATTCATTTGAGTAATAAAAAAAAATGAAAAATAAAATAAAATATATTTGGAGGAAAAAAAAACTAAGTAATCAAGATAAACAATATTTTAATCCAATATTTGTAAAATTAATATAAAAATTCACAATGGACAAAATATCTGTGTCATTTGACTTCACTTGCCTCACCCTGATTCTGCCATTATCAGAAATTTCTAATTTCTAACAGATCAGCTTTTATAATGGTTAGTATTGGAGTTCCCGTCGTGGTGCAGTGGTTATCGAATCCGACTAGGAACCATGAGGTTGCGGGTTCGGTCCCTGCCCTTGCTCAGTGGGTTGACGATCCGGCGTTGCTGTGAGCTGTGGTGTAGGTTGCAGACGCGGCTCGGATCCCGCGTTGCTGTGGCTCTGGTGTAGGCCGGTGGCTACAGCTCCGATTCAACCCCTAGCCTGGGAACCTCCATATGCTGTGGGAGCGGCCCAAGAGATAGCAACAACAACAACAAAAAAGACAAAAGACAAAAAAAAAAAAAAAAAAAAAAAAAAAATAATGGTTAGTATTTTTTGCGTTCTGTTTGAGAAATCTTTGCCTATAACAAGTTTACAAAGATGTTCTCCTAAATTTTCCTCTGAGTTTTATTGTTTTCACTTTTCAATTTAGATATGATTTTTATCAAATAAATTTTATATGTGGTTTAAGATGGAGTCAAGATTTTTTTTTTTTTCATACAGATATCTAGTGGTTTCTGTACCACTTGCTTTTTTCTTCTTTTCTTTTTAGGGCTGCATTTGTGGCATATGGAAGTTCCCAGGCCAGAAGTTGAATCACAGCTTCATCTGCCAGCCTATGCCACGGCCACAGCCACAGCCACACCAGATCTGAGCTGCATCTGCAACCTACACTGCAACTTGTGCCAACACTGGATCCTTTACCCACTGAGCAAGGCCAAGTTTAGAACCTGCATCCTCAGGGACACTATGTCGGGTTGTTAACCCCCTGAGCCACACCAGGAACTCCTGAATATATTTATTTCATGACATTTGAGTTTTGTAAAAAATCAATTGGACATATATATGTGTATGGGGTTTTAGACTTTATGTTTGTATATTTACATTCAGTGAATATGGCAAGCCTTTATTTACCAGTTTAGAAGAGAGTTACCAAAAAAAAATTTTTTTAGTTTTTATTGATATACAGTTGATTTACAACGCTGTGTTAGTTTCAGGAGTACAACACAGTGATTCAGTTTTATATTCCTTTTTACATCCTCTTCCATTATAGGTTATTACAAGATATTGAATATAGTTCTCTGTGCTATACAGTAGGTCCCTATAGGTTATCAGTTTTACATATAGTAGTGAGCATCTGCTAATCTCAAACTCCTAATTTTTCCCTTCCCTTCCTTTCCTCTTTGGTAACCACAAGTTTGTTTCCTATGTTGGTGAGTCTATTTCTGTTTTGGAAATACGTTCATTTGTATGATTTTTTTTAAGATTCCACATATAAGTGATATCATATGGTTTTTGTCTTTCCCTGACTTAGTTCACTTATTATGATAATCTCTGGATCCATCCAGGTTGCCGAAAATGGCATTATTTCATTCTTTTTTATGGCTGAGTAATATTCCATTATATGTGTGTACCACATCTTCTTTATCCATAACTCTGTCAGTGGACATGTAGGTGGCTTCCATGTCTTGGCTATTGTAAATAGTGCTTCCGTGAACATTGGAGTGCATGTATCTTTTCAAATTTTGTTTTCTTTCTGGAGAGTAAGCCCAGGAGTGGGATTGCAGGATCATATGACAACTTTATTTTTAGTTTTTTTTGCAAACCCCTGTACTTTCTCCATGATGGCTGTACCAATATACATTCCCACCAACAATGTGGAAAGGTTCCTTTTTCTCCACACTCTATTCACAATTTATTATTTGTAGACTTTTTGACAATGACCATTCTGACCAGTGTGACGTGATACCTCATTCTAGTTTAGATTTACATTTCCTTATTAATTAGCAATATTGAGCATTTTTTTTCATGTGCCTATGCCTTCTTGGGAAAAACATCTATTTAGCTCTTCTGCCCACTTCTTGATTGGGTTGTGGGTTTTTTTTTTTTCGGGGGGTGTACACTGAGTTGTATGAGTTGTTCGTTCATGTATTTCAGAAATTAAGCACATGTTGGTTGTATCATTTGCAAATATTTGCTCCAATTCCATAGGTTGTCTTTTTTGTTTTGTTTATGGTTGCCTTTGCTGTGCAAAAAGATTTTAGGTTTGATTAGGTCCCATCTGTTTATTAGATAAATATAAAATTTTAAAGTACTATAACCTTTCATCTATATTAACATTTTCCAGGTAGCCTGGTAACCATTAATTTTTATCATGCTGACATTTTTTAGGTCTAAAAATAGTTGGTAGTTACTTGTAAGAATGCTGTGCAAAGTATACTGAACTGAAGTTGTAGACAACATGCAAGTATATGACACAGGCCTGTCTAACATAATCCATGATGAAAGATACCAGGAGTTGCTGGCTTACTTGAATAACAATGATATTATTTCTATCTCATATGTGGGGATGTATTCCATTTGCATGAGGGAGGCTAGAGATACAGAGACTTGTTTACTTGTCTCTACTGCTATGAAACTTTGAAAGATATTTTATCCTTACCTTCTGACACAGGGATAAAGTATTAATTCCACGAGTGTGGACTAGGCTGGGAATGTGGGGGGAGGTCAGTGGCTCTCAGACTTCAGGTCACTTGCTGAGCTAGAATGAGGAACTCAGGGTAGGAATGGCAAAGAGGAAGATAGAGGGTTCAGGTTCCTGGCTGTGAAATGGGGACCAAAGAAACCACCCACAAAAAGAGTGTCTGAAGTAGAGAGGAGAAGACCAGAGGCAGCAGCTTGTATGGCCTCAGGCTAGAAAGTAGACAAGAACACACTTGTAACCCAGAAACTACTGAGTCTCCATTAGTGGGCATTAAATATTTCATTCAGAGGGAGAAATCATTTCACTCTGTTGTGTGCAAGGCACATTTACCAGGCCAGAGCAATAAGCATATAACGGCGACAACAAAAAAGAAATTTGTACTCATAAATTATCTCCCTAGAGGCATAAGACATAAACTACTTAGATTAGTTTAGATTAAGAAAATTATATTTTTATTTCCTCTTGATGACCAAACATAGAACATGCCCTCAGCATCTTCTAGCATTGCTCCAGCATGTGTTTATTGCCACACAAATGGGAAAGAAATGGCCAGTCTGCAAGGTGTAAGAGGCCCATTCATTCTTAAAGTCATTCCGTGTTCTCTTCTCCCTGTAAGGCTGCGAGCACCTGCCAATTGTGATGTGTTTTATGATACAGACGAGGGAGCTAGACAAGGATCACCAATTAATTTCCTTCCCAACAAATGACAAAACATATCGTGGAGCTGAATCACTTAAACTAGTGACCACTGGGTCTTGGCTTCTACCCCAAAGGCGAGTGACAGTTTCTCCTTTTTGACAGCTACTTTATACTGAGAATGAGCTCAGCAGTTCCTGCCCCCGTGGCCACAGCTTTCCAAGGCAGGCCTCTCAGTAGAATGTTCCATGGCGGGGTTTGGAAAAGACGGTAGAGTTCTTCCCATCCAGGTCTTCCAATTTATAGACAAGCTAAGAGAGACTCATACAACCTATATGACTTATGCAAAATCACCCTACTTCAAAGAAATGTGACTCGCGCATTTATCCAGTTCTTACAGTCAGGGACACCTTTCTTATTTACCTTACCCAGCGCCTTCACAGTTTAAGGATAAGTCTATTTTTGGCCAAATTATGAAACTAGTTTGTAAATATGTGGTGTGGCTTATTTACAACCAGCTTAACTAAAAATTTTAATTGAATAAATAAATAAATTGAATATCTTAAAAGTCAAAGAAGGAGCAGGTACTAATTGCATTAACGAACACTTGAGTGCTTATAGTGTGCAAGGCTATAGGCTAAGTTCTCAGGAGGCTAATGGGAAAAAATGCAAAGAAATTCAAGGTAACCTCCAGCATCAGCCATGTACCACTGCCAAAATAAACCAAAGATGAACCTGAGAAGGTCAAGACCACAATTTATCACATTTAAGGATCTTGTGGGATGACCAGGCAGTTCCTCTGATGTCGACTGGACCCTGTGGCTGCAGTAGGCTGGCGGCTTGGCCAGTGCTGGGCTGATAGCCCAGGGCTCCTAAGTGGGAAGGTTGACATGATGGAGACGGGTGGCCCTCTTTCCACTTGGTCTTTCATCCTGGGCTTCTTCACCTGATGGCAGAGAATTTCAAAAAAGCAAGAGAAAAAGCAAAAGCAAAATCTGCAAGCCTCCTTGAGACTCCCACAGCATCAACCCTACCATGCTCTTCTGGACAACAGTAGACAAAGGTTAACTCAGATGTAGGTGATGAAGATTTCTCTATCTCTGTGTAGGGAAAGCTGTGAAGCGTTGGTGACATTTTTAATCTATCGTTTCCCACTGTCTCAGGAACTTAGAATCCAGTTGCAGAAATCATAAATATAAATAGCATTATTTTACTGGTAGTGAAACAGAAACACCTCCAACTTGAACCCAGCCAAAACCAAGATTGGGACTTGAACTCTTTTTTCCCACTTTTTAAAAAACTAGATTCACTCACCTGGTGTCTGGACTTACTGAGGTTCAGGGGTTTTTTGTGTCTCAGTGCAGAAGGAATTCAGCAAGAGACAAAGAGATAGGCAAGAAATAGATTTATTAAAGGAGGACGCTTGTGAGAGATGAAAGCAGGCAGGCCAGCAGGCTCTGCCACTCGGATTAGTTGGGCTACATTTTTTATGAGCCAAGGAAACTGGGGAGGGGGAAAAGACCACCTTCTCCTTGTTCTTCAAGTAGACATCAGGCTTACATCACCAGTTCCTCCTTCGTTTTGGGTAAGAGAATATTTGACCATATGAGGTCAAACTAGGACTGTCATGATGCTTATTTTAAATCAGCAGAAGTGTGGTAACATATGCTAAAGCACATTGAATCATCTCAGGTTTCCATATAATGAGGGTCTCCTGCTTTGGTATGTCATCCTTCCCTTAAATTCCTGTCCTTCGTCCTGAGGATCATTCTTTTGCTGAACTTGAATGCCAGTCTCATTTTTAGCTTTCGGTTACTGACCTGAGGCTTATCTCATGCTTTTATTTATGGTTTTTTAGCTAAGCAAGCCTGCTGCATCCCATGATATTTTGATGGCTTTCTTGAGTGATTATTAGCTTTGTGATCTCCCAAAGTTCCCTAGGTTTCCCTTTCCATCTGTGGCCCCCTACTGGGACTTCTACAACTCTCTCTAACTGTCCTACTCTATCCCTATCCATAGGTACCAAGCCTGTTTATAATCCTTTTATATGTGTCATCTAACTTAGTATTCATTATAATCCTATGAATTATTGAATGATGATAGCTTTCATTAATAGACATGATGAAACGTCAGCACATAAAAGTTTAAGTAACTTGCCAGAGGACATGAAATTTGAGGGTATTGAAGCAGAATGCAAGCCCAAACAGTCAAATCTAAATCTGGGAGTTCCCTTCGTGGCTCAGGGGTTAACATATCTGACTAGGAACCATGAGGTTGCGAGTTTGATCCCTGGCCTCGTTCAGTGGGTTAAGGATCTGGCATTGCTGTGAGCTGTAGTGTAAGCCGCAGACACGGCTCAGATCTGGCATTGCTGTGGCTGTGGCATAGGCCAGCAGCAACAGCTCCAATTCAACCCGTAGCCTGGGAACCTCCATATGCCATGGGTGTGGCCCTAAAAAGGCAAAAAAGAAAATCTAAATCTGCCTCTCAAACAACACACTTTGTGGAATACACAGTAAGGATGTTGTAATAATTTTCTATTGCTAACATCACACATTGCCACAAACATATTGGCTTAAAGCGATAGGAATTTATTATCTCACAGTATAGATATGCTCCAGGTTTCACAAAGTCAAAATCAAAGCTGGGCTGTTTGGAAAGTTCAGGAAAAAATCTACTTCCTAGTTCATCTGGGTTTTTGGGGGAATTCAGTTTCTTGTGGTTGAAGGATTGACATTCTCTTGCTGTCTGTCAGCTGGGAGCCACATAGCACCTAGAAGCCTCTCTCCAGTCCTTCCATGGGGGACCCTATATCTCAAAGCCAGCAACAGTGCATCAAATCCTTCTCACACTTAGAACCTCTAACTTTTACTTCTGCCACCTCCCACCCGCCTCCTCTTATGCCCCATCTCTCTCACTGCAGCCAGAGAAAGTTCTCTGCTCCTAAGGGCTCATGTGATGAGACTGAGACCACTTGGAGGATGCAGGATACCCTCCCGATTTTAAGGTCTGTACCTTTAATTACACCAGGCAAGTTCTTATTGCCCTGTAATGTAGCACATCACCAGGGATTAGGGCATGGACCTCTTTGTAGGTTATTCTGCCTGCATGGATGTTAAGTACTATTAGAGTTCAGAGGAAAATGAGATCCTGAGGACTGGGAGGTTAGATAGTGTTCAAGGAATTGGCTTTTAAGAGATGCATGAGAGGTGCTCTTTGTGTTGAGGAGGAAGAAGTAAATGCCCATGGGGGAGGCTATTCCAGTAAGTAACAAGAATTGCACAAGTAAGGACACGCGGGAAAGTATAAGGCATTTGTGGTAAATGATAATGACGAGAACAATGGATTCGTGGAAGCAATTGGTGGGGAGATGTGTTAGAAAACAGGTGAAGGTCAGCTGGTGGGGAACAATTAATGCCACATAGAGGAATCTGGGTTTCATTCTGCAGGCAACAGGAAGTCATAACATTTTTTAGAAAGGAGTGAAAAATAAAGTGGTCTTCTGCAAAAATGGGAAAGATAGGATTGAGGAAGGCACGAAGATGGTGGGTAAATCATAACCATCCAATTGTGCAATAACTGTGGGTAGAAAGGAAGAGCAATTGGTGAGAAATCTCAGGAAGAAACGGCTGGACTCTGGAATTAATTGAAAATTACATGTGGAAGAGGAAACTGGAGTCTTAGAGAAAAGGGGGAGGTGGGTAGGACAGGATGGAATCTACTACAAATAGGAAGCCAGAGTCAGGTTAACATTAAATGTGATCCCAGTCTGAGAACAGCTCTGCCCTAACCGGGAGCAGTTTTGGTCAGCATCCTGTTCAGCCTTCATGTCCAACCATCTTCCAGATTAGGGTAAGAAATGGACTCCCCACAAAGCAGGCACCTGCCCGATTCCCCCTGACTTCAAAAGCCACATCTCCAGGTACAGAAACGCAGAGACACTTTCTCCCCTGAAAAGTTCCTTTTAATATTTTGAGTTATTTTCCAAACAGTGGTTTAATTAGTATTTTTAATTTCCGTGCTTAATGAAAAATTTACAGCTCCATGGTTGCTTCTGAGGATTCTATGTATTTGTGAGAAAGATTTTTTTTCTTTCTTCCTGTTTTTTTAATGTGAGATTCTTTTTTAGACTCAAAATCTTCTGAACGTTAATCTTTAGGGGCATCTCTGCATCTCAGAATTGATGTATATAATAATAATAAAAAATATCCCCACTGTACTAGAGGATGGATTAAGAGATCACTCTTGAAGGCATTTCTTAATAAACATTCTTTGGCAGGCCTGAGATTTACAGGGGCCATCATCAGAGCAGCCATGTAAATGGGGACATATTGACAACTTTCCCCCTTAAAGGCAGAGCAAAAAGGATTTATATGCTTCAACCACAGCTCTCTTGGGAACTCAACAAGGGACTTATTTTGTTTCTCTTTTAATAGCTCCTCTTGGGTACTTTATGGACCAGTTCTCTCATCTCAAGTGGCTGATCCCAAGACATAAATTAATTTTAGATGTACCTTTTATCCACCTTGTCTGCTAAAGCAATATTCACTATTTGTTTTAGTTGCCATGGAGATAATTGACTTCCTGCTGTGGCAGGAGTCTTGTTTGGGGGTGTTAAAGGGGTTTGGGTCCAAGGTTTCTTTAATTTCCACACAGTGAGTAAAGCTATTTCATCAATGGAATATTTGTATACATCACCCACTTATAACTGGAGTGTTTTGTTTTGTTTTTTTTAATCACCGTGTGAAATTTCCCTTTTTATTTTCCATCACTTCCTTTTTTAAGGTTTAACCTCTGCTCTCCAAGGTGCTGACTAAAACCACAGCTAAGGGCAAACAGTCCATTTATTACTTTTTGTAAGATGGTTAGACACAGCCTCCCAGCACAATATTATCTAAAAAAAAAAAAAAAAAAAAACAGCTGAAGAATCTGAGAAAATGGTGGATTATAGAACCCTATTCAAGTGGAGGAAGAGGCTACCAATTCATAAAATCGGTCTTCCAGTGACCAACTCGGGCTGCTAAAGACTGGGTCCCTCTGGGAGTGTCTGTACCAGTTCTGACATTTACAAAGGTGATTGTTGGATTCTGCTGTAAACTGTTAAAACAGGCAGCCTGAAAGCCCTCTTCAAGTACAGTGGGAAAATTAAGACAGAAATATCATTTATAAAAACACTCTCTTTAAGGTATACAAATAATAAGATGATAAAATACAACATTTTACATGCATTTCCTTCTTGCCATCCACGTTTTGACTACTACTACACATCATGAACATTTCTATAACAAATTATAAAAAGATCTTTAAAGGCATTGAAAAACATAACTACCAGAAACATACCATATTTGTTGTACTCCACAAATTGGATGTTTGAAAATCATATGAGTTGCATATATTTATAACCCCCCCAAAAGCCCTTAAAAATTATCCGCAGGGCTAATATTTTTGCTAAAATAATTTTTTTTGTTGTAGTTCAAAAAGCTATTACCAAAAGAAAAAAATTAAATCAATGATCGGAATGAGAATCCTTAGGACCAATCATAGTGAACAAAACTCTAAGAACCCACTTCAGTTCTTTTAAGTGCACAGCACAAAATCAATTTGCTATGACCCTGAGAATCAGCCTTCTTCACCACATGACAACAAAAGAAACAGGGATGAAACAAATTAAAGTAGGTTCTTAAAAGTATTTTTTGCTTTCCAAAGATTTCAGGGTATCTTTGAGCTATGAAACATTTAAAGGCAGCAGCTCTTTGAATGTTTATCAATATCATTATATATTCTTACAGTAATGGCTTTTAGGCTGACCCTAGAAACTCATGATTCACTTTCTGTTTTCTCTTCTCTTCTCTCTTTTTTTGGCCACTCCCACAGCATGCAGAAGTTCCCAGGCCAGGGATGGAACCATACCATAGCAGTAGCCAGAGCCACAGCAATGACAATGCCAATCCTTAACCCACTAAGCCACCAGGGAACTCCTCTATTATTTCCATTATTCACTCATTCCACAAATGTTTTTTAAGCATGTATCATGAACACTGCACTGGACTAGGCTAAGGAGAGAAAGAAAAATAATTGATGCAATCTATACATGTGCTAAGGTAAGGCTAACACAAGGTGGATGACTGGGTGTGTGCATTCAGAAGAAAAAAACATGCCAAATGAATTCCAAGTGGAGGGGACTGTTTTACTACAGTGTTCCCATAAGGAGGCTCATTTAACACTCATGACTCCCTGAAGGCATGTAGCATATGTAGGAGAGGAAAAGGCATTCCAGAGGAACGAAAGTACACTTGAAGGCTAGTATGCATGGAGACAAATAGTAGCTAAGTCTTACTGGGCACTGACTTGCTACTGCGACGTGATTCTAAGTGCATTCTATGTATTCACTTTTTTCATCTTCACTGTGACACCCTCATTCTTCAAGAAGAAATACTATTACCCTCTCCTCTGTCTAAAGGAAAAAGCTAAGGCTCAGAGAAATCAGAATCTTCCCCAAAGTCAAAGCTAGTATATGGCAGAGAACTCCCAAGTGGTGTCACCCAGAGCCCCTGTTCCTCCATCCTCTAACGCCCACGTTGCTGCCTCCCTGGAAACTGCATGGGAAACGTAGAGGGTGGGCTAGAGCCAGATCGAGAGGGCTGGAAAAGCAGCATGTGACCAGGCTGAGAAGAGCCTCCTTCTGATCTGCCCTCTCTAGGCTTTGGGGAGCCATATTTTTCTTTTCTTTTTCTCCTCGAGCAGGGATGAGTTAAACCCAGCTTTGTGCTTTAGAAAGATAACCCTGAAGCAAAGCAGAGCATGGATTGAAGGGGATAAAAATTGGAGGCACTTTTCTTTCAACAAAACCATATTTATAAATAACCCTTCACACACATACATACCACACACATAATACACTGCACCCACACATGTGACACATAAACCCACATATATCACATGCCCTATGCGCATACACAATGCCCACACGTATGCACCGAACACATATATTACACACACATACACATCCCAGACATACCTATAGCACACATACACACTCACACATATATCGCACTTGTACACACACGCTCACACGTGGCACACATATGTGCACACACACATAATGTGCACACATGCTACACATGAATCACACGCATTCACAAGACAAAGACACTGATGCATACACACATACTCACATTCATTCTTTGGCTTTTATCATGAGGTGAATGGGCTCAAAAAGGCCATACTCATTTATTTTCACTGTTTTCTGTTCTCAACACAGCCTGGACATTGTCAGGAATCCTGAGCCCGCAGAAAAGTAATGTTGCAAATCTTCTTCATCTTCCATTTTTAATGACCTGACCTTAGATAGATTTTCTAAGGTCTTTCTCCTTAGACTGTCCAGATTAACTTGGATCTTTTCTGAGCTCAATAAACATGTCGGGGAGGGGGGTGGTGGTGCCTGCTATCTTGAAAGGCTCAAAAAGGGATGTTGGACAGAATTTTCCTCAGCTACTTCAGATGACGTCCTGGTCACTTCAGTACATTTTGGTTTCCTGAGTTTTGTCTGGTTTCTTATTTAGAAGACAAAATTCTTATTTCGTCTGTGTTAAGCCTGGACAAAGTTAGTGTATAGACCAGCGACTCCAGCCCGCATATATGTGGACTAATTTAGGCAATTTTCTTTATGTCTCATTTTCTATATTTCCTTGTGTAATGAACACACAAATATAATAGTAATAATTTATAAAAATAATATATCTGTATCTAAACAAAATCAAAACCATTTTTACTCACAGTAACTGCCACCTAGATGGTAAATTATGTTCATACGATGATTCACACTTGCAAATTTCTTTGAGGCTTCAGGAAATTCTGGAAAGCAAAACATTTTTGAGCACACATGATTTAAGTTTCACTTCGGACCATGAAAAACACATCCGTTAGAACATGCACAGGGCATTTACAGGAAATGTGTTTCCTGAGATATGAAGCCTCTATTTGGTCTGAATGGAACAGCACATTTTCATATTTTAAGGTCAAATTACATCAGTTTCTTTCCAGTAAAAAAAAAAATGTCATACTAGAATGTTAACATCTTTAAAACCTCTGAGATGCAGTATTATGATCTCTCAGGATAATTTACTGAAGTGAGACTGATAAGTTGCTGCAGCTGTAAATACCCAGAGTTGTGCTTAGGAGAAAAGGATTTCAAGAATAAACCATTTGCAGGGAAACTTTAATCTAGCATCCTTTATTTTGAGAATCTATGTTTAGGGTGGAAGCTAAAAAAGCCTCCAATATATATCAGTGTAAAATTTTCACCCTGTGTTACAAGAATGGATAATTCAAATTGCTGCAATAATTCAGGGCTTTGGCCAGTTGTATGACTATGAAATCATTTCATTGAAAGAAATCATCAAAGTGATTTTCTTTCTTTTCATCTCTCTCCTCCCTATTTCCTCCCTCCCTGTTGACTGGCCGGTATCACTATGTCTACAGAACTGCATGCAAAATATATTCAAGAAGCGTTTACTGAGTCCCCACCCTTCTAGGTGCAGATTGAGACATAAAACTGGAGGAAACTTTACATTTGCCCTCAGCGAGCCTGAAGTCTAGCCAGAGGGGTAGGACACAAGAATATCTAAAAACAAAAATCCCCAGTTATGAGGATGAGCGAAGCCATGTAAGCTATTTCAGGAACACAGAGCTAAAGCTGAGAATCTCCAGACTATGGGCTAAAGAAGACATATGTGTAATTCCAACAATGGGAGATGAACTTCCCATTTCAGGGAGTGTTTAAGTCTCAACAGGGACATCTTGGCAGTGGCAGATGTTCAAGACCCTGGGCTAGAAATAGGAGAGTTAATGACTACAGGTGGTTATCACACCAAAATGACAAACAGCAATAACAAAAAATCCATAACAACCTGAGTGGATTCTGCTAGGTGTGCTGGCATCTTTTCAAACACTGGAAAGTATTGCTCATAAATTACCATTCAAGTTGATGTTCTTTTCCCCCTGTATGCTGTTGAAATGCGTTAATGAATATCCACACCATCTGGGTGGAATGGGGAGTTAGCGATTTTTGGAAAAACAGGTGAGGTTGTTGCTGAAGGAAGTATTAAGTGTGTACAGCAATGGATTCACAAAGCCCCTGGTGGGTTCCAGATATTTGCAGGAACTATCAAAGCAAGAGTTTGGGGGTCCCTGGGGAGTTTTCCAAGTGGGATTTTATGGAAGACTATCAGAGAGCCCTTGAGGCTCTTTCTGAGCATTCACACACCTGCGTCCTTCTCCCCTAGGCACCTGCAATGTGAAATTCCTGCACAGAATCACATCCAG
This sequence comes from Sus scrofa, assembly GCF_054392235.1. NCBI lineage: Eukaryota > Metazoa > Chordata > Mammalia > Artiodactyla > Suidae > Sus > Sus scrofa. The sequence goes on from NC_139393.1 coordinate 32,786,276, forward strand.
ATCTGCAACATGGAAGAGCCAACCTCCATCAGAGGCACCCCTCACTGCCCTGCCCACATCCATGAGGGAAAGTCTCCACCATTAATGTTTCTGCTGAAGTCTGAGCAGCCTAGAGCCCGTAGTTTAGGTAAATATATCATAAGATTTTCTAGTCTCCAGAGGAAATGCAATCTGCCACTTATAGAACACCTATCATATTCTAGAGCCTTACATACTTTTTTTTTCTCTAAACAATAATCCTGTAGGATTAGCTACTGTTATTCCTTTTTCCTGGCTTCAAAAGGCAAAATTTGCCCAAGGCTACATGTATAGCAAGTCGTAAGGCTTTCTGATCCCAGACCATTGCCGGTCTCTGTTCTGGGACAAGAAATATAATCCACAAGTGAACTATAAAATTCAATTTAATCAAAGTAAAAACATGTGATCAAATCTTCTTTATCCATTCCTCTGTCAGTGGACATTGAGGTTTCTTCCATATCTTGGCTATTGTAAATAGTGCTTCAGTGAACACTGGAGTGCATGTATATTTTAGAATTATGGTTTTTTCTGAATAGATGTCCTTAAGTGGGATTGCAAGATCATATGATAGTTCTATACTTAGTTTTTTGAGGAATCCCCATACTGTTTTCCATTGTGGTTTCACCAATTTGCATTCCTACCAATAGAGGAGGGGAGTTTCCTTTTCTCCACACCCTCTCCAGCATTTTATTGTTTGTAGACTTTTTGATGATGGCTATTCTGACTGCTGTGAGGTGATACCTCAGTATAGTTTTGACTTGCACTCCTCTAATAATTAGGAATGCTGAGCATCTTTTCATGTGTTTTTTTTTCCATCTCTCTGTCTTCCTTGGAGAAATGTCTATTTAGAAGATGTCAAACATACATACATACAATGGAATATCATTCAGCCATAAAAAAGCATGAAATAATGCCATTTGCAGTAACATGGATGGACCTAGAGATTATCATACTGAGTAAAGTAAATAAGACAGTGAAAGACAAATACCATATGATATCACTTATATGTGGAATTTAATAACATGATACAAATAACTTATTTATAAAACATAAACAAACCCATATATTTAAAAAAACATCTTACAGTTACCATAATTGAAACCAATGGGGAGAGGGAGGAATTGGAAGGGTAGGAATAACATATATATGCTATTGTATAAAATATGATTCACAAGAACCTTTTATGAAGAAGAATCTACACAATAGTTTGTAATAATCTGTGTGGGAAAAAAGAATGGAGATATTTACATTTATGACTGGTTCACTTTGATGTACACCTGAAACTAATACTACATTGTAAGCCAACTATACTCCAATTTTTTTAAAAAAATGGTGGTCAGCTAGGTATAACTCTAAAGGGCTAAGCGTGAGAGAAACTGAACAAAATCCTTGGGAAGCCCAGACTCTATTATTCCAGGTTAGAAGAGGTTGAGAAGGGAGGTTAAAGAGAGAGCTCAGCCTGAGGCATCATAACCTTATCCAGATAAATGAATTCCCACTCTGGATCCATGGGCCAGTGTTATGGATTGTTCCTCCCTCTTTTCACAAGACAGTGTTTTCATAAGCATGAAGCCCTCTTAGCACTTAAGAGTTTGATGATTTGCTCACTCATGCACACTACCTACTGACCTGTACTGGATGAAAATCTGAACCCAAGCAGATTATAAGTTTGTGATTTTCCCCATGGGCAGTTAATCTAAAAACAGAGATTTCAGGAAGTTCCTGTAGTGGCTCAGTGGTAAAGAACTCGACTAGGATCCATAAGGACATGGGTTCAATCCCTGGCCTCGCTTAGTGGGTTAAGGACCTGGCATTGCCTTGAGCTGTGGTGTAGATTGCAGACACAACTCGGATCCCACATTGCTGTAGCTGTGGTGTAAGCAGGCAGGTGCAGCTCTGATTTGACCCCTTGCCTAGGAACCTCCATATGCTACTGGTGCTGCCCTTAAAAAAATACAAAAAAACACACACAAAAAAACCCCATGGACATTTCAAGTACATCATGGACATTCTAAATTGCTGGGCTATCCTCTACGAAATAAATGTTATTTATTCCAAAATTACTGAATTCTCCTAGATTTGAAATGGGATGACCCCAAGGCTTAGAAATGAACAGAAATGAATGATGAAAAGATCTCTCCTAAAGAATAATCATTTTACTCTCCTATTACCTGTGAATTGGAATGAGATATATCCTAGATTAGCGAAATTTCCCAGCATCTCATAAACAACATGCTGTCACTGTTCCTTTTCTTTTTCTTAACTTGCAGTGGTCTCTGTGGAACAGTTATGTTCACTGTAAGATGGGCGTTGAGGTTTATGTGGAATGGAGTGGGATGAGAAAGAGGAGGAAGCAATTAATTCTTTCAATCATTCATTTCACAAGTATGAGTATTGCCTTTGTATAAGCTTGCATATTGTTAGGCAAAACAGTCAACACTCCCTGCCCTTATGAAAAAATCACAGTCTAATGAGGGGAAAGATGACAAAAAGAACAAATAAATAAGTCTATCATCTGTTAAACACTAAGTGCTGGGAGAAAAATAAAATAGAGGGGCATGAGAAGTGTCTGGGGGATGCAATTTGACATGATGTGATAATTTTTTTTCCTTTTATGTGGCATGAGGAAATTCTTGGGCTAGGGGTCAAATCAGAACTGCAGCTGAGATCTGGGACACAGCTGCAGCAATGACAGATCCAAGCTGCATCTGTGACCTATATCACAGCTTGTGGCAAGACTGGATTCTTTACCCACTGAGCAAGGCCAGGGATTGAACCCACATCCTCAGGGACACTTTATTGGGTCCTTAACTTGTCAAACCACAACAGGAACTCCCTTGAGGTGACAATTTAACATAGGAGCACATGAAATCCCTGCAAAGATTTCAAATTGGTGACACAATCTTAACCCTGGCACAGTTGACTTAGTCAGTAGGTGTGTTAGTTTGATGCTTTAACAAAGAACCACAAACTGGGAGAAATAAACAACAGAAGTATATTGTTTCACAGATCTGGAGACTAAGGCTGGGACTGAGGTGTCAGCAGGGTTGGATCCTTCTGAGGGTGGTGAGAGATAATTTGTTTCAGGTCCCTCTCCTAGCTTCTGATAACTGCAGGCATTCCTTGGACTGTAGATGGCCTTCTCTGTATGGCTTCACATTGTCCTCCCTCTGTAAGCATCTCCAAGGATGTGTCTGTCTCTATGTCCCAATTCCTCCTCTTCATGAGGACACCCATTATATTGGATTAGGGCCCATCCTAACAACCTCATCTTAACTCAATGAACATAAAGATCCTATTTCCAAATAAGGTTGCAGTCACAGGTACTAGGGTTTAAGAATTCAACATATTTTTTCATGGATGGGGGTATACATACTTACATCCATAGAAATTGATAAGAAAAGATTTTTAAAAAGATACATGCACCCCTGTCTTCATTGAACACTATTCATAATAACCAGGACATGGAAACAATCTAAATATCCATCAATGGTGAGTGGTTTAAGAATATGTACATACATGCAATGGAATACTACCCAGCCATAAAAAAGAACAAAAATAATGCCATTTGCAGCAACATGGATGCAACTAGAGATTCTCATACTAAGTGAAGTCAGAAAGAGCCAGACAAATACCATATGATATCACTTACATCTGGAATCTGAAATATTGCACAAATGAAGCTATCTGCAAAACAGAAACAGAATCACAGACATAGGGAACAAACAGACTTGTGGTTTCCAAGGGGGAGAAGGGAAGGAGTGGGATGAAAAGGGAAATTGGGGTTGGTAGATACAAACTATGACATTTAGAATGGATAAGTAAGGAGGTCCTACTGTACAGCACAGGGAAATAGATCCAGTCTCCTGGGGATAGAACACAATGGAAGAGAGTAGGAGAAAAATATTGTAAATATTTACATACAACTTGGTCACTTTGCTGTACAGCAGAAATTGATCCAACATTGTAAATCAAGTATACTTTAATAAAAATAAAATTTAAAAAAGGAAGGCTTTAAAAAAAATGCAAAGTCCTTACAATTGCACTTAGAGAGAGGAATCCTTAAAGGGGTTGATTGCTCTTGTCAGGGAATGGTGATGATGTCTGCTTCTATATTTAATAAAGGCTAATTTCAGCCCTACCAACATTTGTAATGAATTATTCAATGTAAGCTGGCAGAAATATACCCAGTGAACACAGATATTGTCTTCTGTTGTTCGTGGATTTGGCTATATAATACAAAAGGAATTAGTGATCTCTCCAGGTCTAGAGCAACAGAAAAATGGGGAGGTAGAGGTCTCCTTAGCCCAACCAGAGCAACTCAGCACACACTGGGCAAGTACCTGTGCTAGCAGCAGCCCAGCATCGCCTCCTGGGTTCCTTAATAAGCATATTTTCTTTTCACAAAGGGTAGAAAATACTATCAAGCTAATTTTTTCCTTCTGCCAACAAGTTAGGGATAATGTGCACCATGTGAATCAAGCTGATCACATAAATTAAGCCTTTAAAGCACAATATCTGAGCATTTCCCAACTGAACATTACTTTTCTGTATAAATTAAAAATGTCTAAAAGGGGGTTTATTAGAAGGAGACTATCAAAGCTTTTTATGAACATGCTTTCTCTTTTGATCTATATAATTTTCAAAAAGTGTTAGACATATCATGATTTCTAGCACAACTGGAATTTTAAATCTAAGACTCAGAAGGAAAAAAATGCAAATAGAAAGACATGATTTTGAAGCCATGTCTATTTCGTTGCAATTAGTCACTAAGCAGAGGAAATGAATTTCGGTAAAAAGCTTGCATTATCTAACACTTTATCAACCAGAAAGCTCCAGAAAAAAAAAAGGCATTTCTAATATCTCCTAACACAAATCTTCCATCTATTAACCACAGGACTACAAGAAGGTTGTTATTTGCATTCTTACTGGTTTGGGGAGGAGAGAGAAAATTACATCTTTGCATCAGTGAGCTTTTTCAAACAATGGTGATTTACATGTCAATCTCCTGATTATTAAATATTATCTATGAGATTTCCAACCGCATCCAATAGAAAAATTTTAATCACAGATGATATTTTAGAAATACTATGTACTTTGAATTTACATAGTACCTTGGAAAAGATCAAAGTCCTTTCAAGGTATGCTTGTGGATCTCTGAGCCAGAATGATGTGAAGTTGTCATTTATTTCCTAGTCCTCTCTTCAAGCATGTCAATATTGAAATATCAAATATTAATAGGCTTTTCAGGTTCTGTTCTTAAAGTACTCAGTCCATGTGAGACAAGTTCATACTGCCTCCTTGGACTTGGGAGATTACCAAATAGTAAATATGATGCTCATAATGTGTCCAGGTTGGTGACCATGGGAAACTGTGGAAAAATAATCCTTATCTGAGTGGGAACCAGAGAAAAGCAAAGTTCATCTCTTTTGAAAGATTAGTCCATCAAGTTACTAGACCACGGAATACTCAAGATACAAAGTCAAGTGTATTACTTTGCTAGGACTTCCATAACAAATTACCACAGACTAGGTGGCTGAAACAACAGAAACTGATTTCACACGGTTCTGGACACTGGAAGCCTAAGATCAAAGTTCTAGCAGGATTGGTTTCCTCCGAGGGCCATAGAGGAATGATCTGCTTCAAGCCTTTCCCTTTGGCTTGCAGATGGCCACTTCCTTCCCAGGTCCTCACACGATCTCGCCTCCCTCGATGCACACCCTCAGTAGCTCTTTCTGTGTCTTAGTCTCCTTTTCTTATAAGGACCCAAGTCAGATTGAATAAGGGTACCCTAACACCCTCATTAACTGCCTCTTTAAAGGCCCTCCCTTCAAATAAAGTCATCATCTTTATTCATAGATACAGTCAATCTATGAGTTATTAAGGGGAAATAATTCTGTCCATAAGAGCAAAAGGTAGGAATCATCTACTGGGCTCAGTGATCATGATTTCCCTGTTCATCAAGTTTTTCACATTCTTCCTGCTTGAGGGATGAATGCAGCCATCATCTCATTCAACTGCACAAGCTACAACCTTGTGATCTGCCTGAATAAAAAGAATGGGCAAAATATGGACCCTCAAGGCAGCATTCCCCCTTGGAGCACTTAAGGTTGCCACCTCTATTTTCTGCTCTTGAAATTAAGAGGAAATGCACAGTGGATTATGAGAGCAAGGCTTTAGAAATCACTAACTTGAATACAGGATCCACTGGGAGACTGCAGCCTTGTCTAGCACTGTGTTGGTACAATTTGGAGCTATCTGAAAAAGGTATCCCTTAGTAGGTTGGCCCCCATAATACTCCCTCTTGTTTGTATCTTTCAGCAGATTGCAACCATTTTTGGAGCAGAGATGTACCATATTCACTAGATTTCCCCAGTTCCCGGCATGGTAGTAGATACATGGTACTGCTGACTCTTGAACCACATGACGATTAGGAGCCTCAGTCCCTTGGCACAGTCAAAAATCTGCGTATAACTTACGCTCTTCCCTCTGTATACGCCTTTCCCAGAATACACCTTTCCCTGTATCCATAGTTCCACATCTGTGGTCTCATCCAACTACAGATCATGTAGTTCTGTAATATTTACTACTGAAGAGACCCACAAATACATGTATTTGTGCTTTTCAAATCCATGTTGCTCAAAGGTCAACTGGGACCCACCTGTTAGTCGGTGAATGTACCTTCTCCTCTAGAGGCAGTTCCAGGACTACCACAGCCATAGATGAGGCAAGTTGCATACTTCCCAAAACACTGCCTTTGGCTCCCCTGAGTAATCTGATTCAGATTGTCTGCCCACTCTAGCTAGGAGAAAGGCAGTTTGATCTTATCAATCACGGGTTTTCACTCTTTTCCCCATTGCTCTCTACAGTCTCCTTAGAACACTCTTATCAAGCTGAAGAAGACAACTCTAAACAGGATTGACTTTCCATTGATCAGATTTGCTTCTGGTGTGATTCATAAAGCTGAGTCAGAGCAGAGGCTTCACAAGAGTCCAGCCTGCACTAAGGGCATATGTTTCATTTTTTAATTGAAGTATAGTTGATTTACAATGTTGCATTAATTTCTGCTGTACAACAAAGTGATTCAGTTATACATGTACATACACCCATTCTTTTTCAGGTTTTTTTTTTCCTATATAGAGTATCACAGCTTATTGGGTAAAGTTCCTGCCAGATAAGACTTTGCTGTCAACCATCCATTCCAAGGGGCATCTGTGCCTGCGTACTTTACATAGTACAGGGTAAATTTTGTTTATTCTAACTAAATATCTGACATTATCCATTTCATTAAATTTCTCACACAGTGTCATCCTGATGGGTGGGTGAACATGTGCTCACAACGTAAGTCATACTTTGTGGCTCATAGGCAATCATGTCCATGTGCATTTTTATTGTACTCTTTTATGGTCATTTTTATTGTTTCAAATGGAAAATCTGCATACCTTCAGGGTCCTGTTTCCTAGGGTAAGGACTCCTTTACTCCCCTCATTTGCCAAGATTCCTGGGGGAGAAACATGGACCCAGCAAGAGCTCTCTCCCAACTACGAGAGGAATCTCAGTACCAGCCCTTCGTCCCCTTGTCCTCCCCTCCACCTTCCTGGAAACGAAGGTCATTCCTCTTTGATAGAAGACCGGGTCCCTGCCCTGCTCTGTGGGGGCACAAGGGAGACAAGACAGAATAAACAGCAAAATAAAAGATTGGATACTCGTTCCAAAAGTTCCTTCTCATTCTCAGATTATAAATGATGTAAGGGGAAAATTTCACTCAACCAAAAAAATTTGTTCAGTTCAGCGAGGCTGCAGATGTTATAAATGGACTCTTTCCTAAAGAGCACCAAACCTTGAATTTTTCCTGCCAGAGAGGACCCGATCTTCACGGATACCCATGTTATCACAAGACATTAAGAAGGAAGGTGAACTCTGTTCTCTCCTCATAAAACACATTTCTTTTTTTTTTTTTTTTTTTTTTTTGCCTTTCCCTCTCCTCTTCCACTGAACCCACTATGTTTACAAGTACAAGCTATGACTCTGGAGATGGAAAATCTGATACCGTCAGCACAAGTGGAACAAAATGAAAAGGGAAAAAAAATACACCCATCTGGACTTCCATATGCTCTATAGCCAGGAGGCTAATATAATTCCTTGAATGTTGGTTATAAAGCAATGTGATATGGATAACTGCTATGCACTGAGCTTATTTAGACAAGTGTTCTTTCTACTCAATAAACCTTTGAAAGGATTAAAGCACAATCACTCCCAATTATCTACCCATAAGTTCTTCCCTATCTTTCGGATCTTGGACCATACCTCATAACTGGTCCCTGTTTTTCTCCCAGTCTGGGTCCCTGTCCACTGGGTCAGGTGGCAGAGTGTCATGAGAGACATGAATTAAGGGAAGGTTGAGAAGTTTAACATGACAAGGGTGCTGGATGTACAGCCAGGCTGACAGATGAGCCTCGAGAGACAGCAGCCAGGCTGTATGTGCCTTATAGGCTTCGGTACCTCTGACCAAAGGGAACCCTTTAGAGGAATGTAAAGGTTTTTTGCTTGAAAGAAATAATCCTGGTGACAATGTGGACCGTGTACACAAGAAGAGAAAAAAGACGAGGGACAACTAATCAGTCGTATTGTCATGGTCCAACAGAGGAATATGAGGCTAAACTAGAGCAACTCCAGGAGAAGTAGAGAGGAAAACCAGGTTCAATGTTGTGCTCAGATTGATACACAGGGAAAGCTTACTCTAATCCCTTTTAGTCAGAGAAACAAAGCAAAAGTGAAAACCTCTAAGGGCTTTGGGCTCTGTCTGGGGATTTTTGCAGCCCCTATTATATAAGGAACTGTATTAGGGAGCCTTTAATGTGCTTGTTGAAGAATACTGGGGAAGAAAGTATGGAGGCACTTAAAATTATACACCTTATTTTTTATAGGAAAACAGTCATTAACATTCTAATTTCTATCTTAACATGTAAGTTACTTCCTTATTATTTCTAAAAGTCATAGTTTTCTGTATTCTAATTTGATTCCATTATACTGAATATAAAAATGCCCTTGATTTTTGTTTCTTTTCATTTGTTTCTCATGACACCTCTGATTTCCACCTCCAAAAGCTCAGTAACAGCCTTGACCATAGGCCCTTTAGTATACTTCATAATGAAATTAAAACTAAGTGGATTTCAACAGTCTAGCTTAAATGTTTCTATGTCCTCTTTTATATACATCCTTTAAACCTGAAGACCACACAATGGTCCTTGCACCAATCATCTTTTTTTAAAAGGAGGGGAGTTTTGCAAGATCCTTTCCCCCCTAAAAATGTAACCCTTGTGCTAAATTCTAGTCAAAACTATTTTTACATGAAAGAACTAATAGACCCATGATTCAGCATATAGCACTAGTAAATGAATAGTACTGTACTATAATTTACAAAGATTTCGTGGCACTAACAAAACTTTCTGTTGCTCTACACTTGGAATAATTGTGTTCCAAATATTTTTAGGAAGGATGTACCAGCCTAGCTGAACACAGTTTTATAGGTCAGCAGGTTCAAGGTCACCCTTTAGAAGCATCTTCAAAAGAGCCCAGAGCGTGGTGTGAATTAGATAACCACACCAACCTCAGCAGAACTTGATGCCCTGACATTCAGGGCCCCATAGCTGTGATTACAGGAGAGTCTTTTTTTTTTGGTCTTTTTGCTATTTCTTGGGCTGCTCCCACGGCATATGGAGGTTCCCAGGCTAGGGGTCCAGTCGGAGCTGCAGCCACCGGCCTATACCAGAGCCACAGCAACGCAGGATCCGAGCCTTAATCTTAGACGTTAGAGGTGGGTAGGAAGAGAATTGTGAGACGTGTTGTAAAAGAATTAACAGTTCCTAAAGGGGTGGAAGGAAATTACCTCATGTCCTCACTGAAGCTTCTTGAGAAGCCCAGGCACAAACTTGCTTCATCAGAGAAGCAGATGTTTATGATTTCTAGATTTCCCTTTGTTATGAAAATGAGCACCAGGTTAAAAGAGAACCGAGTTTGTCAGGCCACAATTTGGAGCAGGCATCCCACAGGTACCTGAGAGATGGCAGCAGAAGCCCTCACCTGTTTTCTGATGGGCGATGCAGAGAGACACGCTCTCGGCAAGTAAACAAGCTTGTCAGTTTTGTCAGTTCCCTAAGAAGGCAGCCGACCAGCTGTCACTCTATTGCACATCATTTAGTTTTTAATTTTATCCCGAAGATGTGAAAACAGTCATCCAACACTGCCTCTTTCTCTTAAGTAGCACAATGGAACTGAGATTCTCTGAGTCCACAGAGAAAAATGTCATCGGAATAACTAGAATAAGGAGAAAATAAATAAAGAGAGATGAGAGAAATAGGCAAGGCCACTCACTCAGGTTTGGGTTTTCAGTGAGTTTTCCTAATTCTGTCTGGAGTCTTTAAAGGCAGCTTCCATTTTCACCAGTATAAGCCCACATTTCAAAAGCAAATTGGATACCTGCATGAACAAGCAGGCAGTTAGGCAGCTAATTACTGTTTGCAATTCAATTACCTAATTACTGTGGGCAAGTGCAGGGTGTTTGTGCAAGCAAACAGTCCCACCCACAAATATTGCCGATTTGATTAAGAAGGCTTAGGTGCAAAGATCCATGTTCACTGCTAGTTCCTAATAGGCTCAATAATTTTCCCTCTGGACCCAGGAAGGTCCTGGTTAAACACTCTTCTGGGGATGGAGTGGGGAAAAGCCCACCTCAGCAGACCTCACAAGCTTCTACCCATGTCAGGCTGATGCTAAGCTGGAGCTCTGCCTCACTACTCAAAGAGTGGTCCATGGAGCAGCAGCTTGGGCATCTTCTGGGGGGTTGTTTGGGAGGCAGAATCTCAGACCCAATCCCAGATCTACTGAATAAGTATTTGCCCAACTACGAGATGCCCAGGTGACTCATATGCGCCTGTGTGTTTGAGAAGAACTTCCCTGATGGTTGCTCAAAACACAAGGCTGTCCTTGGCTCCAAGTCATGCAGAGTTAGGTTGGTGGGAGGTAGGGGTTGTCCTGGGAGGGCTTTCCTTTAAAATGAGAGTCAGAACAAGAGTCAGTAGTCAGTAGTAGTCAGTCAGCCACAATGAGCAAGCTTGAGGATTCAGGAGAAATCCTAAAGGGGAAAGCTTCAGTAGTAAATTCTTAAAGATGCTAATACTGAGAGGACTCAGCACAAGCCCTAGGAGAGAGCAAAGGTGATGGAGCTCGCTCCCTGCCTAAAGACTCCACAAACACAGCTTTCACAAATCATTCCACGGGCACTCTCCTCTCATCGAGGATCCATTTGACTGGTGACATTTATCTTCATCTGGGACTACATGTTCAGCAACAAAATCATTCTGTGAACGTCCTCAACTAGGACTCAGAGTCCAATTAATCAGTACAACCTGCCTCCACAGAAGAGCAGTACAAGAGGGCTCTATTTTGTGGTCTCTGCCAATCTCGACAGAGACTGACCGCTCTGATGCTTTTACCCAAACATTGCTGCTCCCAGAGAGACTGCTTCAACCACCTCATCAATCTCGTTCACTTTGCATGTGGCTGGAACCTGAGAGCAGTGCCATTTTAGGCAAAATGGCATAGTTTGTCTTCATAATCTGGAGGAAAAGCCCTGCACAGGAATCAGGGACCTGACCCCACCACTTACAGCTGGGCAACCTCGGGCTCAGTCTCCTCATCCGTAAAATGAGGAGATCAAATTGGATGGTTTCATTAATTCCCTCCCAGTTCCTACAATAATTTGTCTTCATCCTTCCATACTTGGGCTCACAGCTTCTAAGTCTAGAAGTCTCCAGACGCCCCATAGAGCACATGAGCATTTCAGCTTCCCAGCATGGGTCTTCTTGGCTATTTTCCCACCTGTGCTTTCCTACTATGAATCTCATCCAGTTCAGAGCTTCCTTCTGATGACTGTTTCTTTGGACACCTTCCAAAAACCTGTGCTCTAAAGTATTAGCAGCTAATTTGAATGTGTGAACTTTCCCACCATGGAGTATGTGGACTAGAATGGAAAACTCTTGCCTTAGCACTGAGAATTCAGTTTTAATGATGAAATTTGAAACTTGTTTACTTGATAAGCATTTCTAGACATAGCCAAATCTGAACCTAAGGCCACATAACACAATCCAGCTTTTTTTTGTTCCAGCAACCGAGATCTAGAGAGACGAACTCACTTGCCCAAGGAGATGCTGCCAGGATCAAAACTAACAATTCCTGAATCTCAACACTGTAAGGAGGTTCATCTTTTAATGTTATTATTATTAAGGCAATGGCAGTTGGAGGTAAGTGCTGATCAATCAACATGATCATTAATTTTGTCTCCCCAAAGGTCAATGGGAGACCAGATATCAGACAGGAAATGGATATCATTTCAAGACTTCTTCTGCCAAGGAAATGGGAAAGTATCTTTCAAAATAATGCTTTACAGCAATTTTCCAAACTAAAGTTAGTGGGCCCTTAAAGTCAGTCATTCTCTAACCCAGAGGGAAAAGGCAACACTGCTGAGAGCACAGAGGTTATTACAAGAGACGAAGGACTAAGACAGAGGAGAGGATGCAGAGAAACCTCAGGAACTCTGACTCTGTCATTCACTGGAGTCCATGACTTTGTACCTTTGTCAGGAATTGGATGATCTCTGCGTTTCTCTCATTCTCTGAAAGTTCTATAAAAAAAAAAAAATGTAATAAGTGGGAATAATGATTCAAGTCTAAAATGAAGTTTAATAAGAATAAATAAAAGGTCTGACATGTGTATCCACATAAATAACTGTACAAAGACAGGCTTAAATGAAGTCATTGTTTAGCAGCTCTGTGATTTTTAAAAAATCACTGATTCCAATCAATCTTACAAGACTTTGAAATAATTAATTTGAGTTCAAGCAGCATTAATGTATGTTCATTTTAGCATAAATTAAGGAAAGTTAGGAGTTCCCATGGTGGTTCAGTGGTAATGAATTCTACGAGTATCCATGAGGTTTGATCTCTGACCTCACTCAGTGGGTTGAGGATCTGGCATTGCCGTTAGCTGCAGTGTAAGTCAGAAACACAGCTTAGATCTGGCTGTGGCTATGGCATAGGCCAGCAGCTATAGCTCTGATTTGACCACTAGCCTGGGAACTTCCATATGCTGCAGCTGCAGCCTAAAAAGACAAAAAAAAATAAAAATAAAAAATAAGGAAAATTATAGTCCTCTTCTTCTTGGTTAGACCACATCTTGAGTTGCATTTCATCTTGATAATGCATTTCAGTAGCATAGGTGGACAATCAGAAGAAAGTGTCCAGAATGGTGAAAAGCTCTCAACTTTTCATATGAGAAATAAGAAAGATGCGGAATGTTTCATCTGGGGCAGGCAGGAATGTTCCTCGGGACCTGATGAATACTTGGCTGTCATTTTAGGAGGAGGAGGGGTTGGCATGATTCTTTGTAGACCCAGCAAGTGGCATCAGGGCAATGCCAAGAGAGAGGACCCTGGACAGCCAGGGCATCCAAAGCTAGAATGAGTGACTTTGGGAGATCACTCACCAGGGCAGTCCAAGCCTTTCTCTTTGTCCTTTTTGGGAGCATATTCAAAGATCAGATGAGTGGATGAACAAGGGGATCCTCCCCAACACAGAGTCTAAGAAATGGAGAGAGAAGCTGGACAAAAAAAGAAAACAGAGATGAGCAAATGCCAGGTGTTTTTTGCTTCTTTAAATGAAACCATTCCTGTCTAGAGACTGGCACTAAATCATTCATTTTCACATGGGGATATTTTTAGTCTATTTTGCCAGCATACATAGAAGGCACTTCTACAGAATTACAACAATTAAGGCGCTCTTGATGTCACTGATATAACAAGGCTATCACCTATTAGTAAGTTTTATCTTTTACTAATGAGATATAAAGTCTTGTGTTTATAATGAGAAAACTCATTTTTTCTGTCCATAATATGTGAATTCGCTCCATGGGCCTTATTTAAGGTTGTCATATCTCATTAGCAAATTTTATTTTTACCTGACCAGTTGAAAACAAATCACGTTAATGGCAACTCTTATTACTTCATGAAAAAGTGTGATGCCTTTGCTTTGTATTAATTCTAGGTTTCTTTGTCACTGCCAGGGTAACTATAATTTATTAAGATGTGATTGTCTTCAGTAGTGTGACCATCTGTGTTATCAATATGAAAGCAAAACAAAATCTGCTACTTTTATCTTATGTCTACCATGGCCCCCACCCCTAAATCCAATGATCATTTCATTTTGACTTGGCCTAGAGGCATAAATTGTTTCCTGACTTAAAGAATCTCCATGCTGAGAGTGTTTGAAGTTCACCTTTTCTCTGTAGACACAAGAGAAATCACTAAAATCTGAAAATACACATTCCAATCAAATGTACAGAAGTCCACAACTATTAATTAGCAAAGGCATTGACATTATCACAGTAAAATGTTCCTCTGAAGTTTGTATCATTATGACCTGCTTTCAACATGTACTATATTGCCCCTAATAAAAACCTGGAGACAGAGAAGAAAGAGATAGCAATTCATTAAAAAAGTGATCATTTTTTATAACTAGAAAAATAAGCTACTAATTCATTGTCTTCTGTTTGGGAAAAGGGAAAAAGAGATCAGTGACTTTTGGACAGCCACAGAGTAAAATAAGGCGCCTGCATGTTAGAAAGTAATGGAAAGGTGTTCCCGCCATGGTGCAATGTGTTAATGAAACAACTGCAGCAGCTCAGGTCACTACAGAAGTGCAGGTTCAATCTCTGGCCCAGCACAGTGAGTTAAAGGATCCAGCATTGCTGCAGCTGTGTCATAGGTCACAGCTGCAGCTCAGGTTGGATCTCTGGCCTGGGAAATTCCATACGCCTCAGATGCATATGGGAAAAAAATAAAAAAGAAAAAGATCAGTTTGAGTAGTTTTTGGGTTGAGTCCTTAGGGTTTTCTATATATAGTATCATGTCATCTGCATCCAGTGACAATTTTACCTCTTCTCTTTCAATTTGGATACCTTTTATTTCTTTTGTTTGTCTGATTGCTATGGCTAGGACTTCCAATACTAAATTGAAAAACAGAAAAAGAATGTATACATGTATGTGTAAATAGGTCATCTTGCTGTACAGTAGAAAATTTACAGAACACTGTAAAACAGCTATAATGGAAAAAATAAAAATCATTATTAAAAAAAAGAAAAAGAAATTAAGAGAAAAGAGTCTGTAAGAATGTTGGAGAAGGTACATAAGTGGAATGTGAAGACACCAGAGGCCAAATAACTGAAGCTTTTCAGTTCTTCCTGGGTTATAGGGAAGCCAACTGCCAAAGAAAATGGTATGTCTGTTCATTTCTGGCCAGGAGAAAGAAACAGCCTCGAACAAGAGGAGCCCTGGGCCACTCTGGGCCAATAAGCATCTCTTCTCTCATAAAGGCCTCTTAAGAGCCACACAGTACTTCAGTAACTCTCCAAGCCTCACCAGAAATACTCTTTAATTAAATGATTATTCTCAGAGAGTTTAGTCCATCAAATGGCCTGAGATTTCAAGGTCATGTTTTTTTCTTGATCACCACTATTTTTACCAGGTGTCTGGCATATATTAGAAGCCTGGGGAAGGTGCAGGACAGCCCCCAACAAACAGGCCACAAAAAAAGTTCATGCTCCTAAGTTTTAGAAGCCACTGGCCTTCACTGGACTTCCTCCCCAGAAATCGTGGGTGTCAGAGAAATAAACTCTGTCCAGATCAGTCTGTTCTAACAGCCCAGTGTCAGGGAGTTGGTGACCTCTCAAGAAATTAGGAGGAGTTCCCTTGTGGCTCAGTGGGTTAAGGATCCAGCATTGTCACTGCGGCATGCCTGCAGTCAAAAAAAAAAAGGAAACGAGGATAGAGTTATTTGAAATAAGCAAGATAATTCAATGCTTTCTGGTGTTGGAGGTGGGGGAGTTTTTTAGTATTTTTTTATTTCATTTGATTCTCAAGATAACTATGAGTCAGCAAAGGTAAATATCACATTCACCAATTAGCAAATGAAGAAATCAAGGGAACAAGAGGAGTTCTGATGTGAAGCAGTGAGTTAAGAATCTGACTGCAGCAGGTCAAGTCCCTGCAAAGGCACAGGTTCAATCCTCAGCCTGGCACAATGGGTTAAAGGATCTGGTATTGCTGCAGGTGCAGTGTAAGTTGCACATGTAGCTCAGAGTTGATCCATGGCCTGGGAGCTTCCATATGCCACAAATGTGGCCATTTAAAAAAAAAAAAAAGAAAGAAAGAAAGAAAGAAATTTGAGACTTTCCACAGTTGTCAATGTCAACTCTGGCCATTCAAAGGAGTTAAAATTCCAATTCAAATCCATATGCTCGAACCCCTAATTTAATTCTCTTTGGCCAAGGCAATTGCTCGCTTCCCATTATTGTTCAAATAATCTTTAATAAGAAAAATTATTAATTCTACACTTATTCCAGAAACTGTTCTAAGTTCTCATCAACCAGTCAAGTCCCCAGAAACTCAAAATTTTAAACTTAGGTAAGTCAATAATTTGTACTGTGGATCATAATACAAGTTCAAAGATGCTGCAGGAACACAGGAGAAAAAAAAAAAAAACTCTTAATTTTGTCTAAGGATGTGTAATGTAATCATGTTTGAGCTAGGTTTTTTTTGAGTTTTTTTTTTTTTTTTTTTTTTTTTTTTGGCCGCACTCATGTCAAATGAAAGGTCCTGGGCTAGGGATCAAATCCAAACCACAGCTGTGACTTATGCCACAGCTACAACAATGCCAGATCCTTAACCTGCTGTGCCACAGTGGGAACTCCCTGAGATAGTTCTTAAACTTTTAGTAAGAGTTCTCAAAGTAGAAAAAAGGCAAGAAATGTCCTGGAGGAAAGAATAGGGTAAATAAAGGCAGAAAGATATACAGACAAGAGACATTCTAAAGGAATGGTCAATGGTTTAGAGACACTATATTGGGGCTGGGCTGGAAAGGAGATTTTATGCTAGATTAGTGGATTGGCACTTAGCCCTGTGGGCCAAGGGAGCCATGACAGGATCCTCTAAAAACAGAGAGTAAAGACTATTTATTATCCACCTATTAACAGATGGCCAGGTTGCAGACATCACTCTCCAGGCATACTGATGTGAACTGCAAACAGAAAGGCTCCTTTTGCTTGTTCTAACCTTCTTCCTCCAAGCTGATGTCACCCTTTCACCTCCCCTCTACATGATCCAGGAGGCATCTCATGTAATTGAACATCCATAGAAAGTTCTGTGTGTGTAGTGAATGGAGTCATTCATTCCAGATCCAGGATCTTCATTATAATTGCATGAAGCTTTCACTGTGGGCTGCATTATGAGAGCACACTCAGTGCTGGCACCAGGAGAACAGCCTGGTAGAGCCAGCTGCAAATGTCATGTCCAGCTTTTATGCACAAAGTGAATGGGAGTTAAAAAAAAAAAAAAATTCAACGCCCATTATCATTGTGACTCATCTTCTTCCTATCAGCATCAGGATGTCTCAGATTACCTCATCTGGCTTTCGGGTAAAAGATCTAGGGCCAGGCTGAAGGGAAGGGGCTGTCATTCAAGAGTCAGGGGCTCCTCTGAGGCTCCAGCGGCAGACACCACACTCCAAGCTGACAGTTGAGTCAAAGTCAGCCTGAACAAAGAGCTGAAAAGGCCTTTATAAAACAGAGGATAAGCCTACTGCTCCCAGTAGGGAGAGAGGCAGGGACCATAGGAAGAGAGTGTAATTTTCATTTTCTGTGGTAGCAGAGCAAGGAGATGGGTCACAAATACGAGGGAGAGGAAATGGGAGAGCTTTGCACTGAGCCACTAAATTCACTGGAAGCTGAAAACCACAAGTAAATTCACATCAGACACCATTCAGCATTTCACCCAGTCTGTTCAAGATCCTTGAGTGCCAGGATTTTTAAAATACAGCTGTCTCATCAGTAGACAGGGACAGATTGCCTGAGACCTTGGGACTGAACTATGGGACCCTGAGGGCCTGGATCCATGAGGGTCCAATCAGAAGAGCAAATTACTGTAGGGATTTGACTTACAAAATTGAGGGAGCTGGCAAGTTGTCTCTGCAAGGCTGTTGTCTTTGCATCTGATGCTGAAGCCTGACATCTAGAGAGCAGGCAGCCCAAAAAGGAAAGTAGATGTCAAGTGGTTAGAGAGAAGATGAGCTGAAACCTGTGTAGAGCCCCTCACTGTCTCCCACAGGAGAAATGGATCCTGCTCACAGTGACAAACACACACCTGGTCCAGGAGTCGGAGAATCTGCAGAAGGATCCAGGGAAGGTCAAGCAGTTGTAGGCCCAGCCACTGCTCCTCACCAAGACAGTGGATGAGCAGCACCTCTATGGAGGATTTTCAAAGGCACCTGGTGACCCTGACCACCTTCTGAATATAAAAACAATACGGTCTTTGCTGTAACAGTTATGCAGTTATGGCCCCTAAAACACTCACAAAAATATCTCCTGTGACCCGCCACGATTAAAAATATACAGAGAAGGGAGTTACCTGATGGCCTAGTGGTTAAGGATCTGGCTTTGTCACTGCTGTGGCGCAATTTCCATCCCTGGCCTAGGAACCCCTGCCTGCCATGAGCATGGCAAAATAATAATAATAATAATAATAATACAGGAAGGAGGGTTCTGGGAAATGCAGTCCAGCCTGGTCAAGGCAACATGTGCCTTTAGAAGTAACTTCGTGACACTAACTTAAGGTGGATGATGTCAAGGTATCTTACCGATCCTGTAACAAATGCCACAACTTGAGTGGCTTCAAACAACAGAAATTTATTGTCTCTTAGTACATGACACTAGAAATTGAAAATTAAAGTGTCAGCAGAAGCACATTTCCTCCAAAGGCTCTTCTGGAGCCCAAGAAAGAATCTTTTCTTCATTTCTCTGGTTTCTGGTGGTTGGCAGCAACCCTTGGTATTCCTTGGCATGTGGCGACATAAATCAAATCTCTGCCTCTTTCTTTAAGTTTTACTGAAGTGTGGTTGATTTACAAGGTTGTGATAATTTCTGCTGTACAAACAAGTGATTCACTTGTACACACATCCATTCTCTTTCATATTCTTTTCCCACATATATTATCATAGAATACTGGATAGAGTTCTCTGTGCTATATAGCAGGTCCCTGTTGGCCAATCATTCCATATACCTCAGAGTGTGTATGCCAAAGCCAGACCCCCAGGCCATCCTTCCCCCCCACCCCAATTGTGCCCTTTGTAACCATAAGTTTTTCAAAATCTTTTAGTCTGTTTCTGTTCTACCAACACATTCATTTGTATTTTTTTTTTTTTTAGATTCCACATATGAGTGATACCATATGATGTTTGTCTTTCACTGTCTAACTTCCCTTAGTATGATAGTGTCTAGGTCCATCCATGTTGCTGCAAATGACACTATTTCATTCTTTTTATGGCTGAGTAACATTCATATGTATATATGTCACATCTCCTTTATCCATTCCTCTGTTGATGGACGTTTAGGTTGATTCCATGTCTTGGCTATTGCAAATAGTGTTGCAATGAACATTGGGGTGCATGTATTTTTTGAATTGTGGTTTTCTCCATATAGATACCTAGGAGTGGGATTGCTGGATCACATGATAGTTCTAGTTTTAGATTTTTGAGGAATATCCATACAGTTTTCCATAGTGGTTGCACCAATTTACATTCCCACCAACAGTGTAAGAGGGTTCTCTTTTCTCCACACTCTCTCCAGTGTTTATTGTTTATAGACCTTTTGATTATGACCATTTTTCTGCCTCTGTCTTAAATGACCTCTTCTTAGGTTCTCTGTGGGTCTTCTCCTCTTCTTATATGGATGCAGTCATGCTGGTTTTAGGGCCCACCCTAATTCAGTACGACCGGATAGTAATATAGCTAATTATATCTGCAGAGACCTCCTGTCTAAATAACATCACATCATAAGGTTCTGCATGGACACAAATTCTTTGGGGGACATTATTCAACCCAGTACAAGTGTCATAAGGAAACACCTAGATTGGGAAACAAACAGAGACCTTAAAACAGAGAATTCAACCAAAGAGGAACAGCCTCATTCCAAAGAACCATTTGTTCAGGAATGCAGTTATGATCCCAGTTGGACCCTAAATCTGTTGACCTTGGAATTTAGGCATATCTAGAAGATGGGAAGGCATGCATTTATTGTTTTATCATCTATCTCGGCCCTTTCCTCACAAGACATACCATTTGTTATTTAAACAACTTCAGAACTTTCTCAGAGAGATTAAATAATATGACCAAGGCTAACCAATCAGGAAGCAGAGGGTGGGATTTGAACTCAGGATTGTCAGCTTCCATAAGACATCCTCTTTCATTATCCACATTTTGTAACAATAAATACTACTTGCTGAAGGGAATATTAACAAACTTTTCCAGGCCATCCCTTACTCATCTTAAAGCTTATATTAAATATTACATCATCTCTGAAGGCCCATAACTGCCCTGAACAGAGGAAGTTCCTTCCACTCATCTCACACATTTTGATCCCAGTTCCAAAATGGCACCTATTCCAATGTGCTATGGTTATTGACTTGCACGTCTGTTTCCTGTCTCATTCACTGATACCATTTCTTATGGTTGCAGTACTCCTGTGTCCAGCCCAGTGCCAGGCACATAATAGGAACTCAGATCTTTTATTGATTACAATTCTTCAGAGAAGAAGCATCACTTTCTAAAAATTTCTGGAAATGTTGTGTCTATATCCTCCCCCAATATACTATTTTCAGACTTTAGAGACTCTGAACTTCTCTCTTATGCCAAGTGAAATACTTCTACTGCAATGCAAATTTTTATTTCTCTTCCCTTTGCTGAAAAGGTATAAAATAACTAGTCTTGAAAACTTGAAAAAGAAAGTAGCAGGTAATTTTTTGTTATCCAATTCTTTTCTTCAGGTTAATAATCTTACTTCTATAACCTAATTTTATGATATTTTTGGAAAGCCTATTACCTGTACTTATGAACACATATAAATGTTTTTCTTTTCATTTTTGTTTTTGGGTCATTTTATAACCTTAAAAAAAATCCACGTGAACTCCAGCCATGCTTTCTGTTCTATTTCTTCCTATGCATCTTCTCTATTTCTTGTCACTTTGTTCATACTCCCAGGGGGAAAAAAAAAATCTGCTTTCATCAGACTCACTCACTTCCCAGGGAAACAGATCACCTTTATGGCTATCCCAAAAGGGGGGCGGAACAAGGCAAGATTTACTTAGGGCCACCACCTAATTTTAGGTTCATGGATTCCCCTAGGCCTTTCGGCAACTAAATTTTATTTGTATTTATCTAGTAGATTTCAATTTTGTTGAGACTTGTGTTATCTACAATAGAGGCTGCAAGTCAGAAAGGGTCAATTTATTTTAGTTCATGCCCAACTCTCATTTCCTTAAGTATTTCAATCATGCTTAGTGATGTCCTAGATCCTGGCTATCAACTTATGCTCCACAGACCAGCAGCAACAGCATCACCCAAGAGCCTGTTAGAAATGCAGCATCTCTGGCCCCTCCTGGGACCTACTGTGTCAGCATCTACATTTTGATAGGTTTTCCAGTTGATTTGTATATATGTTAACTTTTGAGATGCATATCCCTAGATAACTGGTGGCAACTTTGAGTTAGATGTAATAAATATAGATGCCACTATAAATAAATAAATAAATAAATAAATAAATAAATAAATAAATAAACAAACAAACAAACAAACAAACAAACCTTAGGCTGAAATCCTGGGTCTTCTATATTTCTACCTATGTGACCTTTGGAAAACCTCATGGCATTTCTGATCCTCAGTTTCTTCAACTGTATATAAATGCTGTAAATAAACTCAAAAGCCACTTCATCAGAGTCCTAAGTCCTTCCCTAGTAACTCTTAATCAGAATTTCTCAGAGATTTTTAACAAGCTTCCCAGGTGATTCTCATGCACATATTAATTTAAGGGTCACTGTTGTCAATATATGGAGAGAACAGTCTTTTCTAACTTGACATCAACAATAATGATGCAAAGGCCAGTTCTAGTAAGGTAGAGAAGATGGTGATTTGGATAATTCTCTTACTAAGTTGGTGTCTCTACTGTGTTTCATCTTAGTTTTTAGTCTCCATCAGAGATGAAGATGTGGTAGTCTTCCCTCAAACTGAATCATGGCAGGAAGATTGCTTTATGGAAGAACTCAAAGACTGACAATGATTCTAAAACATGTGGCCAAGACAAAGGTGCATGGTGCCTAGTGAATTATTGTTATTATCAGTGGTTATTCATTGCCCTTCTGATTTGTCTAAGAAAACTGAAGAGGTTTCCAGGGAGATGTGTCTTCCTACTTTCTAGTCCACAAGATGTTTCTCCACCTGGCTGTTAAAGAAAATGCAGAAAACCAAGCACGCCTTGCTTGCTGCTGTGCAAGATTTCTAGATCAAAGATATTCCTTCAGCAGTCCTATACAATTAAGTAAAAGAGCAAAACGATGGAAATAAACATTTGGTGAGATTCTCTGAAGTGCCAGGCACTGTACTAGTTGTTCTATGGCTACAGAGTCAGAAAACTGCCCTGTAATCTTAGAAGCCAAGAGGTTATTTATTGCGTTTTACAGATAATGATGAGAATGACAGTTGGACACATTACATCCTGTTTTCATGCACAGCTTTGATTCTGAGCTTTAGGTAGCTCATTAGAGTCTCCAAAACACACACACACACACACACACACACACACACACACACACATCTAAGAACTAATACTTCAATTGTGCTTAACTTACAAGTCATTCCTCATCTAATCCTATTCATAGTTTTTAGTTTCACTGCATCAAGCAACTTAATTCATGAAAGACTGTTTAGTGCTGGCTCTGCTCTCTGGCCCCCTGATGGGCAGAGTGAGGGAAGGTTACAGGAATACTAGATGATAACAATAACTTTGAAGACTTTCTCACATCCTGCTCTAGAATGGGGTTGGTACAAACAAATGAGTTACCACGTGAGACGGAGTAAGAAACATGCAGTCAGCAAAGGGAATTTCCAAAGAGGAGAGCACTGGTATGTTCCTGAGAGGGAGAGACTAGACACAGGAAGGAGCTTAACATGATGAGATGGAAGGTTGAGCACTGCGGAAGAAAGATCAAATAAGCAAAGTTTGGTAGGCAGGGCAGTTCAGGGTCGGTTCAAGAAAACAGAAGCAGCCCCATCTAGAGACAGCCTGGTAGATATCAGGAGAGACCTGGGAAGGTGGTATGATAACATTGGAATGCTTGAATGTCAAGCCCAAGAGCCTGTCATAGATTAGGAAGGTTTAGGAGCAGGAGAGCATTTGATGAGAGCCCTACTCTGTGTAGGGTGCTTGGAAGAGAAAAAGAGATAGAGGTAAGGAAGGAGAGTGTAGTCAAATCAAAGCCCCTGGATAGGTGAGAGTTGAAAGTGGGCAGCTGATATGAGAAACCTCTGTGGAGCAGGACGTATGCACCTTCCTGGGGATAGAGCATCAGTAGGAAGGCAGGCAGGGCTGAGCACTTGTGATCCCTGATGTCAGCTGGAATGCATCTGTACCCCCAAGTCCATTCAGTTACCAAGCCTCTCTGAGTCTGAAACCTTATTTGTAACAAGGGAAATTTAATTCTGTAGGACTGATGTGAGGCGTGGCAAGGCAAACTTGTAAAATGCCTTGTCCAGATTGCTCCAGATATCATGTCGCTTCCTCTTCTCCCTGCGGCCTCTTTATTCAAAATACCAGGCATAGGCCAGCAGCAGCAGCATCACCTGGAAATGTGTTAGCAATGTAGATCCTCATGTTCCACCCTAGACCTACTGAATCAGAATCTGCCTTTTTATATGATCCCCAAAGACTTCCATGCACATTAATGTTTGAGAAGCACCACCCTAGGCAGTCCTCCTGGAATGACCCCAATCCAGGTCCCCAGATCATCTTTGACTCCCCCATTCTTTTCTCCACCTCCCATATTCCAAGAAGTGGAGAAATGAAACCAGGAAAGTACTATAAAGCCTAGAAAATGTCCTACAACTAACATAACAACACTAATTTTTCTCTTTTGTTAAAACTGTCACTAGAAGGCATTTTAAAAACATTTCTAAGAAGTGAGTTTCAGAAACGTTTGAAGAAAAATGACTTCCAAAGATAGATTTAGTTGGCAGTTTTTCTGCTGTGTTTGGGAGAGTGGGGGCTGTCTCACTATTTTATTGGCACAGCGGCAGTCAAGTTTTTAGAATGGCTGATAAAAGAAAAAGACGGTGCTCTAGTGACAGAAGTAATCCAATTTTATAAGGCTACAAGCAGGACCTGTGGCTGAGAGAGGAGAACCTTTGATTTTGTGGATTAAGAATCAAGCTCAGTCCTGAACGCCAATGCAGTTGGTTACCATTCAAACCAAAGCTTTTAGGCTTTTGACATTGTGAAGCAAAAAACATGATGAAAGATCAAAGGATGGAGATTTCTCTGCAAGTAAGGGTAAGTACAGGTATTCTCTGCATAACACCCACAAGCACAGGGAAGCTGCTAAGCTGATGAGCAGGTGGCTCAAGGCAGCAAAAACAGACATTCTGACTGCAAGCAGAGAACAGCCCCATGTTCTCCAAGCTGCATGCTTGCAAAGCTGCATTCATAATGTGAAAACAAGAGCCACAAAATAAACAGCCCTGGATAGACACCTCAGAAATTCATCAAGGTGGGTCCAGAACTCCTCACCAAAACAGTCCTCCAAATACTTTTCAGCAATTTTGGGAACATCTCCCAGGATCTCCTAACCCTGATGAAAATCTGAAACTGACCAAATATACCCCTCCCAATTTTCTTTCAGTCTAAATAAGTGAGGAAGGCATGGATTTAAAAGTATATGCACATGACTGTATAGTCTATCACACTTAACACAATTTCACATTATTAGTGATGGCACCACTGTGATAGGGAACCAAGAACTAGGGTGGTGTTTTTCTTCATCACTTCTCAGCTGAGTTCATGAACAGGTCTAAAGCTACCTTTTAAGTGTCCATGTTGGTTTCAATAATTTCCATTTATTTGGCAATTACTCCCTGCCGCAGACTATTCTTATAAAATATAACTGGTGGTAGATAATTCCTACTGTATAGATGTTAACTGAAGCAGAGAGGGGTTAATATCTTGTCCAAGGGTATACAACTGATTCAAGATGAACTTGACCATCATATTTATATCTTTCTGGCTCACAAATCCTAAAAGCTATATGGTCTCCTATGTCTTTTTCTACCCTGACAATCTTTGATTTTCTGTGTGAGGTTGACACAGTTAGTCGATTCATATAACATAAAGTATTGTTATAGTTAATTTTATATGTCAGCTTGGCCAGGCAACGGTATCCAATTGCTTGGTCAAAACTAGCCCAGATAATGTAGTGAAGATGATTTTTATTTTTATTTTTTATTTATTTAGTTATTTATTTTTGCTTTTAAGTGTTGCACCCATGGCATATGGGAGTTCCCAGGCTAGGGGTCGAATCAGAGCTGTAGTTGCCAGCCTACACCACAGCCACAGAAACATGGGATCTGAGCCACATCAGCAACCTACACCACAGCTCATGGTAATGCAAGATCCTTAACACACTGAGTGAGGCCAGAGACTGAACCTACATCCTCATGGATACTAATAGGATTCATTTCCACTTAACCACTATGGGAACTCCCATGAAAATATTTTTTAGATGTGGTTTACATTTATAAACATTTGCCTTTAATTAAAAGAGATCATCCTCAATAAAGTAAGTAGGTCCTGCTCAGTTGTGTGATGGCCTTAAAAGGAAAAACTGAGGTTTCAAAGAGAAAAAGTACTTTTGCCTAAAGACCGTAACACAGAAATTCTGCCTGACTTTCCAGCCTTCTAGCCTACCCTACTAATTTTGAACTCAAGACTGGAAATCTTTCAGAATACCATCCTGCCCTATAAATTTAAAGCTTGCCCTCACAATCTTTTAAGATATTTCTTTAAAAGAATATATATATGTACCCATATATATACATGTAATTCCATTTCTCTGAGGAGCCCTGACTAATAAAATTGATGAGAAATCATTTATAGGCTTTAAATACAGTGTTTTGTAGTCATTTGGCTTATATGAGAGCACTAAACACAATCAAAAGCAGGTATATAGAAGAATGGCATCAGCAACATGGGAAAAATTGATCAGCCAGCAGCTTGACCTTGAATTTCCCAGCCCTTAGAATTGTGAGAAGTAAATTTCTGTTGTTTATAAGCCACACAGTCTGTGTTATTTTTTTAATAGCAGTCTGAAAAAACTAAGATAAAAGACAAAAGAACAAGACTAACAGAAAACAATAAAATGACAATAATTCACTTTCCTATCAAAAATTGCTTTAAATGTAAATGGATTATTCTCCTCAATAAAAAGACATAGAGTGAATGAATTAGTTAAAAAGGGACAAACAAAATCTAATTATGTGCTGTCTATAAGAGATTCTATGTTTAAGGATAAAAATAGGCTGAAAATGAAAGGATGGAAAACATATTCCATGCAAAGGATAACAAAAAGAAAGCAAAGTTAGGCCTAACTATGTCAGATAAAATAGACTTTAAGTCAAAAACCATCAAAAAAAACCAAAGCTAAAACATTATATAATGATTAAAAAGTCATTTCACAAGAAGATATAACAATTAAAAGTCAAAATCAGAGGTATATGTACTTAAATACTTAAAGCAAGCATTGAAAAAAGTGGAGAGAAATACACAACACAGTAATGGTAGGAAAAGTCCATAACTCACTTTTAATAATAGATAAAATATCCAAATAGGATATTAATAAGGAAACAGAGGACTTGAGCAACACTAAAGATCAAATGGACCTAATAGGCATATGTAGAATGTTCCACCCAACAGGAGAAAAATATACATTCTTCTCAAGTACACATGGAGCACTTCTAGGACAGATCACATATTAGGTCACAAAACAAGTCAACAAATTTAAGATTGAAATCATACCAAATATCTTTCTGGCCAGAATAGAAAACAATAACAGGAGGAAAATTGGAAAATATGTGGAAATTAAACAACACAATCTTGCACCAGTGGACAGGGAAGAAATCAAAAGAGAAATTAGAAAATATCTTGAGACAAAAGTAAAAACACAACACCTAAACTTATGGGATTCAGCAAAATCATTACTAAGATAGAAGTTTATAGGGATAAAGGTCTATATGAAAAAAGAAAAAAAAATCACAAGTTAACAACCCAACTTTACAAGTTAGGGAATTATAAAAAGAACAAACTAAGCCCAAAGTTGCAGAAGGAAAGTAATACTAAAGATTAGATGAGAAATAGACAATAGAAAAAAGAACAGAAAAGTCAACAAAACTGAGTTGATTTTTTTAAATGATCAACAAAATTGATACACCTTTAGTTCAACTGACTAAAATAAAATCAGAAATGAAAAAAAAGGATATTAATAATTGATACTACAGAAAGAAAAAGGTTTATGAGACAACTATAAGCAATTATACCCCAACAAATTGGATGACTTTGAAGAAATGGATAAGTTCCTAGAAACATATAACCTACCAAGACTGACTCATGTGGTATATATACACAATGGAATACTACTCAGCCATAAAAAAGAATGACATAATGCCATTTGCAGCAACATGGATGGAACTAGAGACTCACATATTGAGTGAAATGAGTCAGAAAGACAAAGACAAATACCATATGATATCACATAACTGGAATCTAACATACAGCACAAATGAACAACTCCACAGAATAGAAAATCATGGACTTGGAGAATAGACTTGTGGCTGCCCAACGGGAGAGTGAGGGAGTGGGAGGGATTGGGAGCTTGGGGTTATCAGATACAACTTAGAATAGATTTACAAGGAGATCCTGCTGAGTAGCATTGAGAACTATGTCTAGATACTCATATTGCAACAGAACAAAGGGTGGGGAAAAAAAATGTATACATGTAAGGATAACTTGATCCCCTTGCTGTACAGCAGGGAAAATAAAATAAAATAAAATAAAATAAAACAAAAATATTTTAAATCAACTATACTTCAATAAAATAAATGAACAATAAAAAAAGATATTTAGAGGCAATAAGAAAGGGAGAAATACAATAATTTTCTTTTCTATGTAGTTTTATATTTTCTGAATAAAAAGTTATTATTTTTTGTGTTTTCCAAAAAAAAATCAACTCAAAATGGATTAAAGACTTAAATGTTAAGACCTAAAATTATAAAACTCCTAGAAGGAAACATAGGGGCAAAACTTCTTGACATTGGTCTTAGCAATAATTTATTGGATATGACACCAAAAGTACAAGAAACAAAAGCAAATATAATAAGTGGGAACTATATCAAACAAAAAAGCTCTGCACAGTAAAAGAATCAATCAATAGCATAAAAAGGCAATCTATGGAATGTAAGAAAATATTTTCAAGATGTATATCTCCTAAGGGATTAGTATCCAAAATATTTGAATTACTCCTACAACTCAGTAGCAAATAAATAAATAACATGATTTTTAAATGGGCAAAAGATTTAAATAGACATTTCTCAGAAAAAAAGGCATACAAATGGCCAACTGGTGCATGAAAATATCACTAATCATCAGAGAAATGTGAATCAAAACCACAACGAGATATCACCTCATACTATTAAGATGGCCATTGTAAAAATAAATAAATAATTAAAACAGAAAACGAATGTGGGTGAGAATGTGGAGAAATTGGAACTCTTCCACACAGTTAGTAGAAATGTAAAATGGTGTAGCCACTATGGAGAACACTATCAATGTTCTTTAAAAAATTAAAAATAGAATGGCTGTATAATCCAGCAATTACTTCTGGGTATTTATGCCCTCCTGCCACACCAAAAAATGAAATCAGAATATCAAAAGAATTATGTACTCCCCTGTTCATTATAACGTTGTTTATAACTGCCAAGAGGTAGAAGCAACCTAAATGTCTACCGACTGATGAATGAATGAAGACAATGTGGTATACGCATACGATGGAATATGACAGGCTTAAAAAATAAGGAAATCTTGTCATACACTACAGTATGGATGAAATTTGAGGACATTATGCTAATTGAAATAAGCAAGTTCCAGAAGGATAAATCCTGCCTAATTCCATTTATATGCAGTATCTTAAATCATCAAATAAAAAAGAAAGTAGAATGGTGGCTTCAGGGCCGGGTAGAGGAGGGAAATTGGGAGTTGCTATTCAATGGGCATAAAGTTTCAGTCATGCAAGATGAAAAAATTCTAGCAATTTGCTGCTATTTGACAGTGTGCTGATAGTTACCATACTGTAACGTACACAAAAATTTAAGAGGCTAGGTCTCATGTAGTATTTACCACGTTTTTTTAAAGGCACATATGTTATAATTGAAAGTAATATCCAATTGGTGAAAGGAATTATAAGTGTAATTTTTGCCTCTAGACCTATGACCAGCCACAATCAAAGTCCTTTTTTTTCAAAATGTATTCCGAAATTTTCCATGACAACTCCTTCCATTGTCCCTAGGAAATATTTCTTTAAAATTTTTAACTCTGTTTTGAAATATTGCATTTGTTTCTTAACCTAAGCCTAAATTTTTTTTGCTACTTGTCCAGGCCCCTAGGATTCTCTGTGTGCATTTTCTTCTCTATATTATAAAATTTTTAAAATGGCTCTGAGACTTTGCCTTGCTATAAACGACAAAAATTCCTTGGTATTGACCAGCAGATTGATGATCCTTAAATTTCATTATGAAATAACCAATTCAGTCAGCAAGGTTATCATCTCACCAGATTTTATTCTCTTCACTGTGCTTTTCACTTTGTTATCTAGCCCTTGCCTTTCAAAATGCCTAAAATTAGGTTTAGTTTACCTATGCTGGCCACATGTGGCTACTTGTATTTAAATTTAAATTATTTAAAATTGGACTTCATGGCACAGTAGGTTAAGGATCCTAAATTGTCATTGATGTGGCTTGGGGTAGCTGCTATAGCACAGGTTCCATCTACAGCTTGGGAATTTTGCATGTTGTGGGCAAGGCTCAAAAATAAATAAATAAATAAATAAATTTCAATAAATTAAAATTATATAAAATGGAAAATTCCGTTTTCTAGTCACACTAGCCACATTTCTAGTGCCCAATACCCTAATGTGGCTAGTTGCTACTGTGTTGAACAGTGCAGATAGAGATTATTTTTATCATTGCCGAAAGTTCTACTGGATGATTTATCTTTTCTTACCATCTGAAAAATCTTGTTTAAAAACTTAGTTTCAGATCCTTTCTTCACCCTCCAAAAGCCCCACCCTTAGTTGGCGTATTAGCTGAAAACTTAGCTTCTAAATAAATTTCACTTGTCTCAGCTGAAAAGTGAGAATAACACTTTTCTGACTCAAGAAAGAGGACTGACCCAGATTATTTCTGAGGTTCCTTACTAGTACAATAGCCTCATTTCTGCAAATCCACAAAGGCTTGACCCTTGGTCAAGAAAATAACTCCATTATAATAATGTTTCTCCAGGAAAAAAAAAATCAAATTTGAATTACATCATCTCAGCTCACAGCCTCTTTGCCAAGAATATAACCTACTTAAGTGTAGGAACAGCATTCCAACTTCATGAAGTCTTTATTGGGTCCAATATGGCAGGTGGTACTTAAACTGTATTTTTTCACACCCCAAGAGGACTTGAAAACACTGTGATAAAAGAACCAGCCTCTCTATGAAGGGTCACAGCATCCCTATAAGAAGACATCTGGGAAGCAGAAAATTCATTTAAAAATGCAAACTACATAGTCCTGTAAGTAATTAATTAGGAGCATAAGTTGTATTTGAACTAAAATGGAACCTTTGATTACACTTAATGTTTGGTGGATGATTAATGTTTAAAGTGTTTGCTGTTTACTAAACAAGGGATTTATCTTTTCTTACTATCTGAAAAATCTTGTTTAAAACACTTAGTTTCAGAGATGTGATCATTTCTTTGGCACTTACTGGACTGTTAAATTGAATTCATGCTGTCCTTCCATGTTTCCCAGCCTACGCAGTAAGTATGAAAATGGGAACTGATGAGCAAGGCCTGGACATGTTTCCACATCCACTGTGTTAATGTTTATTAATGCAAGACAGCTCCACACACAGATCTACCACCTGGACCAAGATAAATGGTGAATAGTATACTTTGCTGCTTGGGCAACTTCCCTTCCATGGCCAAAACAGAAGTTTCTTAACTTGGAATATTATTCACCATCATTGCAAACTTTATTGAGACCATCATTTTATCTCAGAAACCATTTTATATCAAAAACTCAGGTATGGTTGAATGACAAAAGTTCCAAGCATAAAATATAGCAGGAAAGGTTATCAAACTACCCTCCCCTCTTTGCCTCAAGTAGCCATCTTTCCTCCAGATACTCCTAAGCAGGGAAAATGAATTGGAAGAAAATTGGGTAATGCTCTCCATTCTTCCATGATGCTTCCTGGTCTTCTCTGGTGCCAACTTGTGTCATTCTTGGCTTTCTGCCTTATAAGGAACCAGAAGTTTATGAGCAGATTCAAGAACCAGTCGTTTTTATCCTGGATATATTGCCATATCCACTGTGTTAATGTTTATTAATGCAAGTCAGCTCTACACACAGATCTACCACCTGGACCAAGATAAATGGTGAATAGTATACTTTGCTGCTTGTGCAGCAAAAAAAAAAAAAACAAAAAAACAAAAAAAAAAAAAACCAGATTAAAAAGTCCCAGTTTCTATGGACTTGGAATGCAGTCAAGTCACCAATGAAGTTACTGCTTCTGCCACTAGTAGAGGCCAGTGACTGGGCACAACACAGTGGCCAGAGCTCTGTAAAAAGAAGCAGAACTTGGATGCTTAAGTCAAGAACCCCTCTCTCAGCTCCAACTTTTAATAGTTGAGCTGTGATCACTAAACATGGATGATGAACTTCAGGTGCTGAAACATTGACTGGCGATGTTTGAAAGCTGATTGCAAAAACACCCACAACTATTTGTTGTGAGGCCAAGCAGTTTATACACTTTCTTCCATTTAATGTCAATAATCTTTCAGGTGGGTATGGTTTACACTATTATAGGATGAAAAAAATGAGGCTCAATTTGGCTAAATATTGTGTTCAAGATAACTAAGCTAACACGTTGCAGTGCCAAAAGAGCCCAGGTTACTAGGATTCAAAAAGCTTGTTCATTGGAGCTTTCTTGTGGTACAGTGTGTTAAGGATCTGACATTGTCACTGCAGCAGCTTGGGTCACTGCTATGGGTCGGGTTTGATCCCTGGCTTCGCTGGAACTTTCACATGCCATGGGTGTGTAAAAAAAAAAAAGAATAAAACTCTCAGAGTTCCCTGGTGGCCTAGTGGTTAAGGATTCAGCATTGTCTCTGCTATGGCTCAAGTTCAATCTCGGCCCTGGGAACTTTCACATGCCATGGGCAAAGCCCCCCCTTCCCCCTCCCCCAGCCAAAAAAAGCTTATTCATTAATATTCCCCAGCTAGGAATGTTAGGAATGGCATGGACCGCCAATTCTCCTGTCACACAGACTGAAACTGAAAAAATGGCACATCTCATCATTCTTTGGGCAGGGCAAAAATAAAGCTAATTTTGGAAGTCTAATGAAAAAGATTAGGGTAGCTCCCCTTAGTGGCTCTCATTAGCAACAAGGAAAAACCCATTTATACTGTTGGCAAAGGAAGCAGCCTTAGCTTTCTTTTGTGATTCTCAGCTGGGTTTCCCCTTTAAGAAGCTTAGCACACATAGTCTCATTCATAGATCCTCTAAATCAAAACCCTTTTTAAAAAACACCCAGGAGTGATTCCTAACTACCAAGGAGTAAGACATATCCTCTCAGGAAAGAACACTGAAGAGGTTTCTCTGAATGCTGGTGAGTTTCATCTTTTCAAGAAAGAGAAAGCCATGCACAGGAGTGATTTTACACAATTTGTAAATTTTATTCAGTTTCAACAAACTTTTTATTGGCATCTGCCCTATGCAGGAATTGTGCAAAATGCTGCGGAAGAGACAGAGAGATGTGTAGAATGAGATTGCTGTCCACTGGAGGGTCACATTTCATTAGGAAAGATGGATACACACCCAATACATGTAGTCTTGCTGATAGTAGTTAAGTTGCAAAATTGATTTCCAACCAAAATGCAAGAAGATAGCAGGACAGGGAAAGAATGATTCTCATAGGTGGGCAGGGTACAGACAAGTCTGAGAACGGATTATAGAGAATGCAGGCTCTTTGGATAACTAAAGACAAGACATTGCTAGGCTAGCGTCCCAAAAAGCATAGAAGAAGGCATGTATGCATCTGGGAAATAGTTGTAGCCTGAGAAAGTCAGAGAGTAGAGTGACCATGGGAAATTTAAAATATTAAGGACAATCAGCCTGGTAAGATGTTGGAAGCCAAGTGCATAACCACTGTTGTTGGTCTTCCCCTGTAGACCCTTACTATTCAAATTGTGGTCAAAGGATGAGCAGCCTCAGGGACACCTGGAAGCTTATTAGATGTGCAGAAGCCCAAACCATACCCTAGAACAAATGCATCAATATCCGTATTTTTGCGAGATCCTCTGGTGAATCTTTACACATTATGGTTTGAGAAGCTCTTCTAAGGACAGTGGGGAGGCATTGAAGTTTTCTAGGGGCAAGGAGTAATCTGATCTTAGGTGGGCTTTGTGAAGCAGGATGGAGGGCACACAAAACGGTCATTCAATGAGCACAATCTTCATAAACATAAGACCAGTTGGGCTTCTAAAATGATAATTATTAAATGATACCTCAGTATTCATAGTTCCATCACATTTGACTTCAAGGTAACTCAGATATTAATTTTTCAAGCAATATTTTAATGGAAAGGTAAAGGGAAACGTTTGCTGCCAAAAGTAGATATGTTTTTCACTTTAATTCACTATCTGGAATCTATGTGACCATGCTGTTTGATTTCAGATGATTCAAATCTTTTAATGCTATCTGAAATCTGAGAGCCAAAGACCCTGTAATATGAGATAAAACTAATCAGCCAGGCTCAACGCCCTAATTCCGGAACAGTCTGCAGCAACTCCTATGCCCCCCGCCACACACACACACCGCCGCCACATTTCCCAAACACCCGCTTTGAGAGAGCCAGGATAATTTTCTTCATTTCCTGCCCAGACAGCTGTGGAATGTTGTAATTCATTGTTAGACAGCTGCAGCCTTCCTCCTTAGAAAAGGCTACCTCTTGTCAAGGATGTGGTTATTCTCAAATTTTGAGTTTATTTCTTAGATCGTGAGATACCCACCAGATGTAGAAATAGCCTAGCCTTAGAAACCTCAAAGCCGGAAGGACCTGCCGCATCTCTGCTTGGAGGTTAGTACTACATATAGCTTCTCTAGGTTGCTTGTGATCTCCACTGCTTCAGCAAACAGTCTAAACCACTCCTGTTGGAAAATCCTCTGCACTCCTGAAAATAACTCCTTACCAGCTGAGCAAAGCTTAACCCTCCCCTGCAACAGATAAGAAAATGCCACACATCTAGAAGGTGAGGGGTAGCCAATTTTAATCCTCAACTATCTCCACCCTCCACATCTGCAAAACAGCCCTGATATCTTCTGGTCTTTATGATGAATCCGTGGAGAGGAGAGAAGAGGAAGAGCTCAAAGATAAAATCTCTCCACTCTGCATGTGCGTACACATGTGCATGGTGTGTGTGCTCACAGTCCTGCAGGAGGGATACAGACAACCACATAAAAGCTGTAAATGACCTCCAGAGACAGTGAGGAGCTAGGTCTTGGAAGACTCCGGGGAGCAGAAACAATTAGAGTGAGTAGGCAAGTTGGGTGAAGCCTAAGAGGTTAGCATAGGTGCTTAGATTATTTGGGAAATGTTGGACATTAGGTCAAGGGAGGTTTATTACTATGCCACCCCTCCTATAATCTAGACATATCACAAACAGACAAATATGAAGGAAGCTTTTCTACTTTAAAATCACTTTTTCTACATTCATAATATCCTCTTATTCGGCATTGTTTTCATTTTTTAAAATACTTTAGCATTGGCAAAATGGGTCTAGAGGCCATTAAAGTCCCTCTAGTTTGGTCTGTGAAATTGATGTTTAAAAGCTATTTGGGGAATTTCTCCAAATAAAAATTTTTATTTTTTATTTTTATTTTTTCCATTTCTATTTCGGGATCTCTAATAACCATTAAATTTTGTTTGTCAAGTAATGCCACAAGTAAAGCTACCTCCTAATCAGTGCAATGGAGAGGAGACACTCTTTGTTCATTGGTACAACTTGAAAGTCCCCAGAGACCAGTCAGCAAAGGTCAAATGGTCCCATGCCGTCAAAAACCTCTGGGTACTTGCTTCAGATCAGGTGCTTGCTGGGGAGAGACTGCAAAAAGACAAGGCATAAACCTGGGACACTGGTGTTCCTGTTGTGGTTCAGCAGGTTAAGAATCCAACATAGTGTTTGTGAGGATGCAGGTTGATCCCTGACCTCACTCAGTAGGTTAAGGATCTGGCATTGCCAAAAGCTGCTGGCATAGGTTGTGGATGTGGCTGAGATCCAGTGTGGCTGTGGCTGTGGTGTAGGCCAACAGCTGTAGCTCCAATTTGACCCCTAACCCGGGAACTTCCATATGCCACAGGTGCGGCCCTAAAAAGAAAAAAAAAAGAGAGAGAAAAAAAAGAATGGGAAATTGAATATCATGGACATGGGCAAAATGAGCTACCCAGCACCAAATGCCAAAATCAAAGCAGTTTAAATTCTATAGTCAAGATGACCCCTCGGAGTTCCTGTCGTGGCTCAGTGGTTAACGAATCTGATTAGGAACCATGAGGTTGCGGGTTCGATCCCTGACCTTGTTCAGTGGGTTAGGGATCCGGCGTTGCCGTGAGCTGTGGTGTAGGTTGCAGACGCGGCTCGGATTTCATGTTGCTGTGGCTCTGGCGTAGGCTAGTGGCTACAGGTCCAATTCGACCCCTAGCCTGGGAAACTCCATATGCCATGGGAGCGGCCCAAGAAATGGCAAAAAGACCAAAAAAAAAAAAAAAAAAAAAAAAGATGACCTCTGAGCATCTGTAGAAATCCTTGTGTACCAAGTCTGAGGTCAGTCTAGTGAGAAAGGCTAGTGGGTTGAGGTACATCACCATCAAGCAGCTTAGAATGAGCAAGGACCATAGAGCTAGATGGACTGCCTGGCCTGGGATGATCCTGGCTCCCCATTTACCAGATATATGACCTTCATCTCAACCCCTCTGTGCCACAGTTTCCTTATCTGGAAAACAGAATAATAGCACCAACCTCATCAGATAGTTTGGGGACTAAATGAGTTAATATTTTACAGTCTTTAGAGTAGCACTGGCCCTTAGTAAGTGCTTTGAAAGGTGATGTTAAATAAAATTCAATATCCTGAGGACCTCCCCCCACTGTCTATCAAGACAAGGTGGCTGACTCATAATTTATTCCAGATAATACCGGCTTTCCTATGGATGAGATGACCTTTCTATGGGCGAAAGAGACCATTAGTCCAAAGCTGCCTCCATCTCTACCAAAAAAGATCCACTAGGATTATATTCAAATAAAATAGCTCCATGTTCTCCTATCTGCAGTTTTGGCATAGTGAATGGCATACATTTTCCCAAGAGACCTGCCATAGTGGGACCTATCATCTTCCCTTTTGCATGACATAGATATGCAATCAAAAGCAAGAGGAAGTCTCATATTATGGGAATAGAGAACCCAAGACCTGGTAGCAAATTAACATTAAACTATGTTCAACAGAAATGATCACAAATTGTAAATCAACTGTACTTCAATAAAACTTTGAAAAATTAAAAAAAAAGATAGCATTAAACTACGGTCACATCCCATTATAGGTCTCTAAATTCCACATTGAAATTAATTGATTGGCTTGTTGTCTTATCTCAGATTATAAAATTTATTTTCGTAAATCTTCTGCTTTTTCTATGATTCTCCATGAAAGTTAACAAATAATCTTCCTTCTCCGGAACATTCTTAAAACTTCTTTTTTAAAAATTGCACTCAGGCATACACATTATCCGTGGACCGACAGACTTCTGCAAAACTAATTTCCCCCCTCATCTTATCAGAGGTCTGTACTGAAGCAGCAGCCACATGGAAACTATTTACGAGCTGCACAGGGCAAGTAAATGCCAGGAAGCAAAATTGGCTGCCTTGAAGATTTTACACAGACATTCCAA
This sequence comes from Sus scrofa, assembly GCF_054392235.1. Classification (NCBI taxonomy): domain Eukaryota; kingdom Metazoa; phylum Chordata; class Mammalia; order Artiodactyla; family Suidae; genus Sus; species Sus scrofa. Next base: position 32,823,524 of record NC_139393.1, read on the forward strand.
GTCCCAGAGCTATTTCTTTTCTAAAATGTTAATAATTAGTCATTTTCTTAAGCTTCGACCCCCCCCAAAAAAAAAAAAGAAAAGAACAAAAGCTTCCTTTAGAGGATATTAGGATTGTATTACCCTACTTTGTCAGGTTGCTTAATAAGCTTCCCGCTAGGAGGGTCAGGCATCACAGCCCCTCCCAGGCTCACTGCAGATAAAAACTCCACTGATACGCACTTGAGTCCCTGACCTGCAAGTTCACACTCCCTGTTTATCTAGACGGCCATTCTCCCCGAGTGCAGGCTGACAATCATGTCAGACGAGGCTGGGCCCTGACCACCAGCCTCAATTTTCAATTGTGAGTAAAATCAGGATTTGAAGCCGGGTCTCTGAAGATCAGGCACAACGCCATGAACTTGGTCCCCTAATAAATCACAGCTGAAGTCAGTGTGCAGGAAAGCAAATGCTATGTGATGCTGCTGGTAAGATGAATTCTATTATAGCCTGGCTTGTCCTCTTTTGCCTTGGCTTAAAACTTTCAAAGAAGTTTAATCACAGTTTACAAAACTCCATATTTAGCCTTTGTTTAAAAGCAATTTTTTCGTTCTTTTGGGAAATCATCTTACAGATAGCCACAGGGGAGAAATTATATAGTTTATATTTATTCTGAGGATTGAGGGCTCTCACGGGAGTAGAGTTTAGAGCAAAAGTCATATGAGAATTTAGGGATTCTGAGTGAAGAAAGAACAAAGATTACATATCAATCCATTTTTGAAAGAGCAAAAATTACATATAAGGTCATTTTAGAGTATTTTTAACATTTTATATTTTCTATCTAGAAATGCTGAAAATAATAATAATACCTGAAAATTATGATTTACCTTCTGAAGTCAGCTTCAGTGGAGCAAGTGCTACTTAAGAAAGCACCACCAGGAAATATTGATGTCTTACCTCTTTGCTCTTAGCAATTTTTAAATGGGCCAAATGGTATAAATTCAGCATTAAACATGTAAAGTAAAAAATTTTTTTTCTGATTCTTAATGCAGAGATGTGTACTCACAAAGAAAAATCAATTTGTCAACCTTGTGTGTACATGACATTTTTCATTTTCCCACTTGCTGAGAAGAAACGCAGACAATGTGCACCACTGAATGAAGTGACATTTAGAGAATTGTGATTTTTTTTCATTTGCCACCTTAGTCACACTTAAAATTTTTATTTTAAATATTACATGAATAAGCCTTTCCTACGTATTTGAAATCAAACCAGTAAAACCCCTTGCAAGGAAGTAAATTTTTCACCTACTCAAATCACCCTTTTATGCTTGTCGTCAAAATGATGCATGTAAAGGCATCAAAAGCTGGAACAAGTAGAAAACTCAGGTTCTTTGGACAATATTTTACCAATTTATCCAGGTTTTACTTGTCCTAAACTGACTTTTTTTAAAACACCAAGTCATGCCTTCAGGATCTAGCCGATGCTTAGTTTCATGAGTACATTATCTTCCCTGCTGAACTAGAAGTAGTTCATTTACAATCTTACATCATAAACAAATCAGGTTTACTTCTTGAATGAGATAGTTAATTGTTGATGGTTGTGCCTTCTCTATTTAGAATATTCTCTTTGTCATAGCCTGCAATTTGAAAAGTCGGCTTGTTAGGAAATAGACTCTGCCCTGCTATTGTACCAGCTGAGCATTTTTTCCTAAAGTAGCTTCATTTTCCTGAGTAAACCCACTTCTCGGCTTCCCTGTCCTGGGGCAACAACAAGTACCCCAACCATCTGGCCTCAAGTGTTTCACACTCTAGGAAAGGAGGGTCTTGTTCAACACCAGGTCCAATGAACATCCATACCAGACCCTGACTGCTCTTTCATTTGTTTCCTGAAAATGCTACAGGATTGGTTACCTTACCTACCACATTTTCTAGTTGAGAAGGCAGACTCTGAGAGGGTCAGAGGAGATGGGTTCACTTAGCTATCTGTCAGTAATTTGAGTCTGCACCTAAAACTTGGATTCTAGTAATGGGTTCTTTTGCTTCTGTTTCTGGCCACAAGCAAAATCGAATGCTGAGGACCTGAAGCTTGGAGAAAAGACAGCCCCTTCAATAAGTGGTGCTGGGAAAACTGGGCAGCCACATGTAAAAGAATGAAATTAGAACTCTTCCTATCACCATACACAAAAATAAACTCAAAACGGATTAAAGACCTAAATATAAGACCAGATAGTATAAAACTTTTAGAGGAAAACATAGGCTGAATACTCTCCAACATAAACCACAACAACATTTCAGATCCACCTCCTAGAGCAATGACAATAAAAAATAAATAAATAAACAAATGGGACTTAATAAAACTTAAAATTTTCTGCACAGCAAAGGAAACCCTAAACAAAATGAAAAGACAACCCACAGAATGGGAGAAAATATTTGCAAATGAAGCCACTGACAAGGGGTTAATCTCCAAAATTTATAAACACCTTCTGCAGCTCCATATCAAAAAAACAAACAACCCCATCCAAAAATGAATAGAAGATCTAAACAGACAATTCTCCAAAGAAGACATACAGATGGCCAAAAAACACATGAAAAGATGTTCAACATCACTCATTATTAGAGATATGCAAATCAAAACCACGATGAGGTATCACCTTACACCAGCCAGAATGGCCATCATCAAAACATCTACAAACAATAAGTGCTGGAGAGGGTGTAGAGAAAAGGGAACCCTATTACGCTGTTGGTGGGACTGTAAATTGGTACAACCACTGTGGAAAACAGTATGTAGATTCTTCAAAAAACTAAAAATAGAAATACCATTTGATCCTGCAATTCCACTGCTAGGCATCTATCCAGAGAAAACCATGACTCAGAAAGATACATGTACTCCTATGTTCACTGCAGCACTATATACAACAACCAAGACATGGAAACAACCTAAATGTCCATCAACAGAGGAGTGGATAAAGAAGATGTGGTACATATACACAATGGAATATTACTCAGCCATTAAAAGGAAAGAAATAATAGCATTTGCAGCAACATGGATGGACCGAGAAATTATTATGCTAAGTGAAGTCAGTCAGACAGTGAGATGCCAGTATCATATGCTGTCACTTACATGTGGAATCTTAAAAAAAAAAAAAGGACACAATGAACTTCTTTTCAGAACAGATACTGACCCACAGACTTTGAAAAACTGTTTTCCAAATGAGACAGGTTAGTGGGTAAGGGATGCGCTGGCAGTTTGGAATGGAAACGCTACAAAATTGGGTTGTGATGATCATTGTACAACTATAAATGTAATAAAATTCATTGAGCAATTAAAAAAAAAAGAAGCTTGTATTCAAATCCCATCTCTGCTCCTTCCTAGCTCTGGCACTTTGAAAAAGAGAAATGAGGCTAGAGATGGACATGGCCCATTAGACGTTTGTCGGTAAAGATTAGAGAGTCTGTGGAAAGCACTTAACACAATGCTTCTCATGTAGCAAAGTGTTCCATAAGAAAGGGGCTGTGAGGAGTCCCCTTGTGGTGCAGCATGTTAGGGATCCAGCACTGTCACTGCTATGGCTTGGGTTACTGCTGTGACACAGGTTCAGTCCTTGGCCCAGGAACCTCCATATGCCATGGATGCACCGAAAGAAAGCAAAAAATCAAGAAAGCAAGAAAGAAAGGGAGAAAGAAAAGAGGCTGTGAGAGTATAGCAAACCCCAAAATTATTTAAGATACTCTAAGTCACACTGAGTGTCTTCAAAGCAGTTACAAAGTTAAAATACAATAGCTTCAGCCAGTTTTTTAGGCACTCAGGGCTTGCAGTAATCATAATTAATACAGATGTATTTTATGAAAGTCTTACTACAGACAGGCACTGTGATGTGCACTTCCTATACACCATCTTCACTGAGTCCCACAACTCCACAGTGAACCAGAAATTATACCTGTTTTATAGATGACAAGCCAAGGACTTAGTGTGGTTATATATTCAGCCAGTTGGTTATATGGTGGAGTGGAGCTGTAAAGCCAGACTTTTACTATAGTTCTGTGAACTACCATTTGATTACTCTGTGGCAGGATATGTAGTGACTTGTCTAAATGCAACTGTTTTATTGGTTTTTTTTTCTTTGCTATATTAAAAAGATGGAATACAAACATTTCTACTCACCTTCTAGAAAATTTGAAGTTTGACGTCTCCCTGCCCTCCAAGAAAATGAAGCTAGAGTTTATTGGTTGCTAACAATTCAGGCTCCAAAGGTGCTGAACCCAGTAATGGGTCATCCACTCTTGTAAGAACAAAGGAGAACAGGATCTCAAGAGAGTTGAAGTTCTTCTAAGAGGAAAAGAGTGATCCCTCCAGAATGAGAGTAAGTCAGACAGCAGCATGTTGGAAGGAGGAGATGAATAAGAAGAGTCATAGGAATTAGATTCTCGACTCCAAAAGTCTGCCTCACCTAAGACAACCCCGAGAGCCTGGGTGAAATGCTAGTGCAGAAGTGGTCAACAGCATCACCCTGAAGCCAGCCTGCCTTGGAACAAACCCCAGTTCCACTATTTAATAGCTTTGTGATCTTTGATAGGGGACTTAACCTCTGTTAAATGGAGATAATATCAATTTCTACCTTGTAAGGTTCTGAGGCGTCAATGAGTTGATATGCTAAGCCATTTGAACAGTTCCTGGCCCAGAGTATGTGCTCAGTAATTGTCGGTCATTGTTTATACAATATTTGCAAGCTCTGGAGTTGGGTGGAGCTATGTTACCAAATGCCCAAAACAAAGCTTTTGCATGGCCAGCACCCACACCTTGTGCTTGTGCCAGCAGATCCTCCTACTGGGCTCAGAAATTGTTTATTCCTGAAGAATGGCAGTGGGAGTTTTTCCTCTACTCTCTAGGTTCTTGGCTAAGACCTCTTATAATAAAAGATAGGTGAATAGGAGAAAAACAAACACAACTTTAATAACATGTGTACCTCCTGTATACATGGGAGATAACCAGAAAAATTGAGCCAAATGACCAAAACTGAGCCAAAATGACCCAAAACCCCCAGCTAAGTACCATCTCCAGCTAAAGACAGAAGATGTTGGGAGTGAGGCCCGTTATGGGAGATAAGTCATCAAAGTACAGTAAAAAGACTATGGCTTTGAGTTCATGCCATCTCTATTGATAACAGTTTCTTGAGTTTTGGTCAGCCTCCTCTTCCTGGTAGCGCAAGGAAAACACTTAGAAATGGAGAGTTCCCTTATGCATGCAATTATCTTTTAGAAAAGAGACCTTACTCACTTTCATAGCTCCTTTGTCTGCTCTTTCTTAAAAGAAATGATCAGCCTAAAATAATCTTTATGTTAAAATGGCATATTTTGGGGGTAACAAATTCTGCTCCCCCTCAGATCCAACAATGCACCTGTGGTCCCCCAGCAAGAAAAACTCTGTTCTGCCCTTTTCAAATATCATATGAACCACTGTAACCCTAAGGTCAGGAAGCTAGTAAAGTCAGAACCAAAATGACTAACAACTGGAACCCCAGTTCTTCATCCTTCTGCCCCCCACTTACCTCTATTTTACTCAATTCCCTCACCTGTAAAATAAAACCTCCTAAGAACATTATGAGTATTAACTGAGATAAAAATGAAAAGTGGCTAGCACTGGGGCAAAGTGGGTTAAGGATCCAGCATTGCCACAGCTGTGGTGTATGTCACAGCTGTGGCTCAGATTCAACCCCCAGCCTGGGAATTTCCATATGCCATAGGTGCAGTCAAAAAAAAAAAAAAATAAGTAGCTAGCACAGTGCCCGACACATAGTAGGTCATTTAAAAGATTTATCTACTTCCTTCTTTCCTTAATCTAAAGACAGCCCTTACTAAACACTGTTAAGGGACTAATGATTTAAAGTAAAAACTCTAATGGAAACAGGAATAGGTTCCAGTATTAAGACACCACTGCCTATGGAGTTCCTATCACACATCAGTGGTAACAAACCCAAATAGTATCCATGAGGACATGGATTCAATCCCTGGGCTCACTTAATGGGTTAAGGATCCAGCCTTGCCATGAGCTGTGGTGTAAGCCAGTGTCTATAGCTCTGATTTGACCCCTAGCCTGGGAACTTCCACATGCTGCGGGTTTGGACCTTAAAAAAAAAAAAAGACAAAAAGGCACCGCTACCTACCATATCTACTGATTTATCCCTATCCCAAATGTTTGTTTCCTTCTCCAAATATTTGTTTCTCATGATGTTGATAAGTCAGAAAGCATGACTTCAGTGCAGGAATAAAATGAGGATGATAATAGCAATGATCATCAATATACCTAACTTCAGATACGTAAGAAAATTGTCTTCTGTCTCTTTAGTATAAATGTCTACATTTTTCTCTCTAGGTCCCTAGAAAACTTAATCATAATTTACTCCTGTGTGTTAGGAGGCGATCAGCCTTGCTGCAGCCATTAAATCTATTTAAGCCCATATAGACATTCTGGGAGTCCTTTTTCATCGTTAAATGAGCACCTATGTGGTGTTGCCAGAAGTGGAGATAAAGGCACTTTGCAGAAAAAAGAGAAAAGGCCCTAGCATAAAAATTAATCCAATTTAACACATTAGTGGATAGAGACCCACAATCTGTTTACTACACCCCCTGAGAGAGAGCATGAGGAATGTACAGAGGAGAACTGCTGGAGGGGCCCTCGGTTTAAAAACCAATACACTGGAAACCAAGGCTCACTTGAAGGACCCATTATGATGCTGCACCTAACTCTCCTCAGGACAGCTAATTCCTCACACCAATCAGTCCATTGCTAGAAGTGCTGAGGAGGAAAAAAAAAAATCCCTGCTGCACACTTTCCTGTCCTTCCCCAAATTCTAAATCTTCACAGAAATAATTTGCAAGTGCAGACACCTCTGAGATTGGATGAATTTCTCCCTCCCACCTCCCTTTGTTCCTTCAAACTTAGAAGGATGCTACAAGCAGGCAGGAAAGGTGACCCAGTAGTGTAGTGGCACTTTTGTGTCTTGTTTCAGGAAGATGAGTCATTCTGAGCCTCCTCCAGCTGAACTCACACGTTCCATCTTTGAAGAGGATTTTAAACAGTCCTGGCTTATTTGGAGCCCTTCATTCTCAAGACCAGTTTAGAAACAGCCCTCAGGCTCTAGAGTCAGTAAAACGGCTCGGTGGTATCCCCTGTGCTCTGAGTGTTTATCTTCAGGAATCAGGACATGCTAGTGATATCTTCATATCATGGCTTTTTAGGCAAGGTCCCTTGTTGCCAACCAGTAATCTCAATCCTGATCTAGGCTCATTTTAAGAATCTATCTCAATGGTCACATGTCAGTTAATAGAGTGGATACACTTTATGCACATAGCCTTCAGATTAGTTCCACTTTGTCCCTTTAAGAATAAAATGTCATTGAAAGTATTTTTAAAGAAATAAATGGGAGATGTGCAGATAGTCCACACAACTTACCTATTTAGGTAGCTGGATTTTACCTAAATGAACCCAGACATAGAAAATTTATCTATGTTAACTGACAATAACAATCATTCATCTACCATCTTAATGAAATAGGATTTAAGGCTAGGGAAGTCACAGATGATTAAAGCAGGGGGGGGGTTAATTTTAATGATTCATTTTTAAGGTTTTATTGAAGCATAGTTGATTTACAATGTTATGATAATTTCGGCTATACAGCAAAGAGATTCCATTGTACGTATCCATTCTTTTTTCAGATTCTTTTCCCTTATAGGTTATCAGAGTATATTGGGTAGTTCCATGCTCTCCTGAATTCAGAGTGACACCAAAAGCACAAACATGCTCAAAGGTGCCACTAGATAATATGGAAAATGTTGGCACATTCCTGTCCCAACCCTAAGCAGAGGCGAAAAAATGAGCCCAGAATTTGTTGAGCTGAATAGTGATTGTACCTGCCACCTCGCTGGGTGCTATGTGTTTCACAAACACAGACACAGGGGGCTGAGGCCCTCCATGTGCCCAGGGCACATCCAACAGCAGAGTGAGAGCATCTTGTTGGGTGGTACTTGGAAATAGGGACAATCCTACAGGTGAGTCTTCAAAAGTGGCTTCCATCTCATCCTTGAGGTTATGGAAGTCGAAGTGAGTTTCTCCCATCCATGGCATAAAGTCAAGCGAAAAATAATCACCATCTCTCTTGCCAACCTGGTCCCCTTGATGGGGGCAGATTTTGAAGGCAGAGGGAGAGTTCACTTTGTTCTTTGCCTCAGCAGCAAACCAGCCTCTCCTTCACTGTTGGAGTAAAGCTTTGGGATGCCTACCCCTGCCGTGACAGGTGCAAGACCACCAAACACCCCAACACACAAACAGCTCATGTAGGAATAAGTCAAGTCATTATATGTAATATTATAACAGAATATGTTTTAGAATATTACGTATTGCATAGTATACATTATTATATGTGTATTATAATATATGTATAACATATAATAGACAATATTTATTACATACATGTAATATATATGTATATCATAATATATGATGTGTGTAAGTTATTATCTAACATTACATATTACATAATATTATATATTGTATCTGATTATATGACTAGATGAATGATTCTATTCTTTAAATACACAAGATAAATTTTATCTTTTTAGAAAATTCCCACACATTATCCTTCATAAATGAACAGGATGGAAAAAGTCACAATCAGGAAGGAAAGGAGAACGCACACAAATAATTTCTTCTGAATCATCTATCTTGCTCCATTTCTCTTCCCCCACCCTCCCCTAGTTTGTTGTTGCCAGGGAGGAAACATGAACTCTGAAGCAAGAACAAAAGGAACCCAGAAACATATATTTATGTAAACTTGTATTGATTCCACTAGGAAGGAACCCCACAGCTTTCAAGGTCTGAGTCACAAATCATGATGCTCAGAAATGCTGATGTGCTGGGAATACGCGAGTCCTTTTGCTTGTTACCATGGGCCAGGCCGGTGGCAGAGCTAGGGGTTAAGCTGAAAAGCATTAAATATAGTTTCAAGCCTCCATTTATCAGGTTATAATCTGGGACACAGAGGACTGAGTGGCCGTGAGTCTGGGTTGTACACTCAGCTCCACGTGTAACGGCTGACAGACCCACATTTGGGAAAATCAGAGTGGGGGTGGGGGTCGAATGACCTTTCCAAACAGAAGAAAACTCTCTTCTTCCCAAGATGACCCAAAATGTTCTAATTATTGGTTATTCCCTCTGGTTGGTGACACAGCCAACAAGCACGTAGAGTTCAGTGAACCCACAAGTGCACAGCTGTTATCTTTGACTGGTGGCCAAAGAAAAAATTGGAACAGAATTTACCCAGACAAGTGTAAAGACTTCTGTTTAAAGCAGCTATTTTCTAAGCCAGATAAACAGCTTTGACATGGAGAAGAAATGAATTCTTTTCTAGAATGTCTGAATCAAAGTGAGGTCAACATCTCGAAGACAAGATGTTAACATAGATTACCCACACAGGCTGCACACATCTCCCAAAGAATGAGGCCGCCTCCTGGCCTCCAGGCAGCCTGTCCTTCTCTACCTGTTTCATCAAGTTGTCTTTGTGTTTGCAAACAGCTTTCTGCATTGGGGAAATGTAGCTATGTTTATTTAGCTCCTTCATGATCTAAAACATCAAAGAACTGTGCTGGAAGCTTCCTCAAGCCTGCAGTTGCATAGGCGAGTGGCCTTTTTGTCTGGTAGCTAGAGAGGCTCTTAACTGGCAGTCTGAGGGCAGAAAGAAACAGAGGAGTTTCACTTCAGGCTTGAGTCAGTGATTCTGTCCCTTGAATTGCCACCGAGAAATGACATTAACAAATACCTCACTTTTTTTATAGGAAGCAAAGGGACTGGTAAGAAATAGCTGGTAGAAGGAGAAGCAGGGGGAAAAAAAACCCTCCCTGTTCTTTACACAAACACTGTGTGCCTGTACTAATCTAGCAATCCATCTTGCAATCACCAAGCAGTACCGGGCAAGGAAGCAATTCACGCAGCAACAGTGCTCCTCAGAGCTTTTCAGTGCTTGATGCCTATTGCGGCTGCTTATATTGTACCAGCAGGTGGGTATAAAATAGCAGATTCTGAGACTACAGAAGCAGTGTCCCAGGGTAGAAGAGGAGATGATTTTTTTTCCAGTAGAGTGAATATGCATATCAATGTACCTGAATGGAGAGCTGAGTCCTGGTGAGCTGTCATCAGCAGCCAATCTGTCTGTGCTTCCATCTCAAGTGGTCTGTTTCAGCTATAACGAGGCTTCTGCAGCAAGGGTTTGAAAAGCCGGCTTCTCTTGATTCCAACAGGGTTTCGGACCACGTCTGCAGTGCAGACAGCCCCCAGCCTACTCACAACTTTCATTCATTCCCAGACTCTCCCAGCACGCTTTCCTCGCAGCAATAGGAAAATGGCACCATCTTCGAAGGCCTTTAAGCACCACGCGCCCAGACGTGAAAAGGAACTAGCAGGCATCTTGGCCTGTTCTAAAACGCTCGTGAAGGCAGTCAGCTGCATAATTGGTGTCGACTTCATACCCAGTGGGCAGGGATGGTTATCAGAAGTCCATCGAACAAATGGATGGGATGTTTCAAACCTATGAGTGTCCAGCTTCTCCACAAATAACAAGAAGTGACAGCTGTAGTCATGCCTAGCAGAAGTGGTTTTAAAATGTGAAATGGGTTTTAAAAGCAGTGCCGCCTTCGTATTGGGTGTGAATGAGGCTTAGTATGAAATACCGTAGGAAGGCCAGTCCCTGTCAAAGTGGAGACCCCTTCTTTTTTCTGTGTATGACAACTAGACGCCTCTAGATAATGCTGGAGAGGATGAAGATGTGTGGGCAGCAGATGAGTGGGTGGCCAAGGCTGTGTAAGGCAGTGCTCCAAGAAGACATCTCAGCCAACTTCAGAAGCAGCCCATTCAGACTAATCCTTGTAACAGTTCCAGACCTGTTGTTCCTCTGGTAATTCATTTACAGACAACTGATTCTTGAAGTCAGCAAGAGACATTGTGCCTCCACTTTCCTATCCACCCCTGCACTGCATGTGTCCTTTTGCCAGTTTTCTGGTTTTTTAACCCCTCTTCCACAAGACTCATAGCTTTCTTGTAATTCTCTTAATGCTGGGGTTGGCACACTTGATCATAAATAGGTTAAAAGTAAAAAGGGCAGATCATAAATAGGTTAAAAGTTTGCAAGCCAGGAGGAGTTCCCTGGTGGCATAGTGGGTAAAGATCCTGCATGGCTCCGGTCATTGCTGCAGTGCATGTTCGATTCCTGGACCAGGAACTTTTGTGTGTAACAAAAAAAAAAAAAAAAAGAAAAGAAAGAAAAAGAAAAATGAACTAAAAGTGTTCAAGACATATAGTCTCAGTCACAGCTACTTAATTCTGTTATTGTAGCAGGAGGCCAGGCAGCCACAGGCCAAAAAAACAAATAAATAGCTGTGACTGGGTTCCAATAAAATTTTATTTTAAAAATCATTTGGGGGCCAGACTTAGCCCACGGTCATAGTTTGCAGACCCTGTTCTCTAAGACACCATACATTTTATTATTATTATTATTAAACTATAGTTGAATTACAATGTTCTATTAATTTCTGCTATATAGCAAAGTGACCCAGTCATATATATACGTACATTCTTTTACTCATATTATCTTCTATCATGTTCTGTTACAAGTGATTGGATATAGTTCCCTGTGCTGTACACCAGGACCTCATTTCTTATCCACTCTAAATATAATCGTTTGCATCTACTAACCCCAAACTCCTAGTCTATCCCACTCCCTCCCCCTTCCCCTTGGCAACCACACATTTGTGTCTGTTCTCCATGTAAAACACCATATCGTGAACAAAGTCAACCCTGGGAAATAGTGTGAATTTTCAATTCCTCTCCCACATTTTGATAACCTTCCATGGTAGACTGTCAGAGTCATGCCCCTCCTGCACCCCAAATCTGTTCATGCCTTCCACTCACCATGCCTCTGGGCAATCTCCTCCCATATTGACTGTTATGAGCTGAATCATTTCTCTCCAAAATACAGATGCTAAAGTCCCAACTGCTAGTAACTAGAATGTAACCATATTTAGAGATGAGGCCTTTAGAGAGGTGATTATGTTAAAACAGTTGCTTTAGGGTAGTGCCCTAATTCAAAGTGGTTGATGTCCTTATAAGGAGAGACACCAGGGAAGCACATCCAAAGAAAAGACCATGTGAAGAGACAGCAAAAGAATGGCCATCTACAAGCTGATGAGAGAGGCCTCGGAAGAAACCAAGCCTGCCGACATTTCGATCTTAAATGTTCTTGCACCGAAACTGTGAAAAAGCTACATTTCTGTAGCTTTTTCACTGTGTAACACAGTGTATGGTGTTTTGTGAAGGCAGGCTGAGCAAACGAACATACCAACACATGGCTTGCTTGGCCCAGTGGGGCTTTCTTGGCCCAGTGGGGCAGGAGCAAATACAACACAAGCAGAGACTGGAAAAGTGTCTCTTGCTGCTCTCGAGATCCTTGCCAGCAACCCTGTGAACCACTCTGGGTTAATCTGCTTGATGGTAAGAAGCATATGGCCAGTCTTCTCATCACCCCAGCTGGCAAGTCAACCCAAGAGGCAGCTGCCTCGCTGACCAGCAGCTGTCTGTGAATGCAGGAGAACCCAGCTGAGTTCAGAAACAAACAGCTTGGCCCATCCTAACTGCTGACCCACAGGCAACTGTTAGTGTTTTACGCCACCAAATCTCAGGTAGTTTGTAACATAGGATACATACCTGCTCTGCCTCCACCAATTTCCATGTCTTCTCCACCCCAATGCTCAGACCAATCCCCTTGCCTCCAGCTTACCTGGGCCACTTCAAACCTGCACGCCCTACCTCTCCAACACCCTAGTAGTTCAGCCCTTACTCATCCACCCAGAACACAGCTCTCTGCTAGGTGGGTGTATTCATCTTCTGTTGCGGTGATACAAATTACCACGAATTTAGCAGCTTATAACCACACACCCTGATTATCTCACAGCTCTGTATGTTGGAAGTTTGAGGGGGGTTTTTTCTTTTCTTTGTTTGATTTTTTATATTTGTTTTTTGTTTGTTTGTTTTAGGGCCACAATAGTGGCATATGGGTTGCCAGGCTAGGGGTTGAATTGGAGCTGCAGCTGCCGGCCTACACCACAGCCACAGCAATGCAGGATCTAAGCCACATTTGCAACCTATAGCACAGCTTACAGCTTACGACAACGCTGGGTCCTTAACTCACAGAACAAGGCCAGGGATCATATCCGAATCCTTATGGATACTAGTTGGGTTCTTAACCCGCTGAGCCACAAAAGCAGTTCCTATGGGTCAGAAGTTTAGCATGGGTCTCCAGATGAACATTTAGGTGTCATGTGGCCTGTGCTCCCTTATTGGAGCCTCTAGGGGAGACATTTTTCCTCTCATTCAGATTGTTGGCAGAATTTGGTTCCTTATTACTGTAGGACTGACATCCCTGTTTGCTTGCTGGCTGTCAACTAAGCGCCTTTACTGACCTCTAGAAGTCACCTACATGTCTTAGCACCTGCTTCCCTTCCTGCATTTTCAAAGCCAACAAGATGGGTCAAGTTCCTCTCATTCTTAGACTCTCTCCCATATCTCATCCATCACATTTCTCTGACTCCAGTTAGAAAATTTTTTCTGCTTTTTTTAGCAATCATGGGATTAGATTAGGTCCACACTGATAATTCAGGATAATCTCCCCATTCTCAGAGTCCAGAACTTTGATCACATCTGCAATCACATTGCAGAAATTTCTTTTGCCACATAACATAGGTTTTCACAGGTTCAAAGGTTTGGGATGTGGACATCTTGGAAGAAGGCGGGGTCTGTTAGACTGCCTCCCGTGGTTAGCATCTTGTGGCAATGAATTCAGAGCCTGTCGTTCTTACCAGCTCTCATTTACAATGGGAGTTTTTGAAAGGCTAGCTTCCAACTATTAATGTGGCCAGCTCTCCACCATCACCACCATCACAGCCACACCAGTGCTTCTACGGCATTACGATTGCCACTCTTATTTACTGCAGTCATCACCCAGCTTTATGCTCTATCTACACAGCTCTTACTCATACTTAATTATAAATTAGGATATGTCAGCCATGATTCCCCAAATACGAGGTTTCTAAGAATGGTGTCTGGATTCCCTTATGTCATTGTCTTGCACAAATGAGCTCTAACAGGTAGTTGTTTTTTGTTTGTTTGTTTTTTAGGTTTTTTGTTTGTTTGTTTGTTTGTTTTGCCAACTGCTTCAAGCTCTACTAAGCTTCCATCTAAGACTGTGTACAGGAAAAAATGCCAGTTCTATAGGCAATGTCACAAGTTCCTACCTCTCTCTCCTTAGAATTTTGCAAACCAGTTTATTGCAGTCAGTTAAAGCTACCAGGACCCATTCTAAATCAGTTAGGATGACTTCAGCTGCGAGTAAAAGAAACCCTGATTTAAACTGGCATACACAATATGAAAAATTACTATTTCACATTACAAGAAGCGCAGATACAGATCAGACTTCAGGGTTAGTTAATTCTGTGGCTCAGAAAAATAATCAAGGTCTAAATTTTGTTCTCTCTTCCTCTCTCCACCCTGCCATTCTCAGTGTCATCAAGCTGGTAGCAAGGTGTCTGCTGCTCTTCCTGGCATCGCATTCAATTATAATAACATCCAGAAGAAGATGGGAGATTGGCTCTTCCTGTGTCTCTGTCTTTGTTGTGAGGAAACATTTTCCTACAAGTTCCCCAGTAGACTTCCTCTCTGATTTCATTAGCGGAACTGACCTCCTTTTAAAACAGGACAAGGGTAGGAGAACATGTCACTTCATCAAGCCCTTTTTTTCCTTTAGTTTCATTCACTTTACTTTTCTCATAAAAAGCTATGTGGTGGCCACAGCTTGAGCCTGTGTCCTCTGCACGGAAACCCTGGTGTGGGTCTTTCCAAGATGGTCAGTGAAATTCCTATAAGGAGCCTTGGTGAACACTGTCTCTTTCCGGAGATCAGACGTGAGATAACTGTAGATCTTGGAAATGGCATCGAAAGTGTCCTTGGCAAAGTTGCCTAGGGTGGCAGTGCAGCCCCTGGCAGAGGTGCAGCAGTCATCAATTCTGGCCATCTTCAGTATCTTCTTGGGAACAAAGGCTGAGCTAATGCCAGTGCCCTTGGGAGCAGGGATGAGGCCACACACCTGGAGCCACAGAGGGCAGTCACCTCACAATGGGCGGTATCGGGCTTGCCCATCTTGTTCCCTGTGGCCTCACCACACAGGGACAGTGGAGAGCTCGCCCATAATGATGGTCACACAGATGGCAGTGGCCACCTCCTTAGACCACTGGACACCCAAACTGACATGTCACCAGCATGGTGACAAATGCCTTGAATGTGGTCTACTGGCCAGCATGGGTCTGTTTTTGCCCAGGCACAATCTTCAAAACCGCATCCCAATGAAACATGCCCCCAGGAAAAAGTAAATGATCTCAGGCACCTTGATGGGCAGAGAGAAGTGATTGATTTCCTCCAGGGACTTGATCTTCCTGTCTTTGATGAGGCAGCCCAGCTTGGTGACAGAGAGGCACTCATTGTCCCGGTCTTGCTTTGGCAAGTTCCATGACCTTGCCCCCCACCCCCAACTCCAGCCAGACTATGCTTCAGAAGCACCATTTGGTGTTTTTATGAAGAAACCATCAAGCTCTTCCTTGATCACCCTTTTAAAATAGCAACCCTCCCCCACACCACATCCTACATCCCCTGCCATCCCTGTTGAAGGCCTTGTTTTCTTCCTGAGTTTTCATCACCAGGTGTTTTGCATTTTCATTTGTACATTTTCTTTAAGCATATACTACAATGTTAACTTCACTGTGTTAGGTGGGGATTTGGAATTGTTTACTTACCTAAAACAAGGCCTGGCACATAAGTTTTCTTTAATATTCATTAAATAAATGAACATTGATATCCCCTTGAATGAATCAAGCCCTTGGAGCTGGATGTAGGATCCGCTTCCCCATATGACTTCAATGGGGAGGGTGGGATACTGAGTTTATGTTAAGAGTTGATAGGGGTAGTAAATGTTTAGACAGGCAACCAACATCCTCATTCTTAACCTCTTTTCTTCCCCATCACCATCACCAATATTGAAAAGACAGAGATTTCTGGAGTTCCCATTGTGGCTCAGCAGTAATAAAACCAACTAATACCCATGAGGATTTGGATTCAGTCCCTGACCTTGTTCAGTGGGTTAAGGATCCGGCTTTGCCGTGAGCTATATAGTGTAGGTCGCAGACAAGGCTCAGATCAATATTGCTGTGACTTCGGCTTAGGCCTTGGCCCTAAAAAGGCGGGAAAAAAAAGAAAAGGGAGGAGACTTTGGTCATAGTGAATCTTAAAGGGGCTTACCGGTCTCAGGTAATCTTCCAAGGAGTCTTGGTGTAAGGATCAGACACAGAGAAACTTCTCCTCACAGATCCATTCATCCTAGCATCCTAGCATCATTTGTAGCAGAAGGGAATTTACTGATGCCGCCAACTCCAGTGACCTTTATTTGATCCTTTGCTTCCTTAATATTTGCAACACTTTATATAATTTATAATTCTGAGGTAGCAATCTACCTAAAGTTTACATAATAATAAGAAGGAGGTTTATCCTGGAAATAATTAGGATAATCAGGAAATAGTCAGGATAATAAAGCAGTTAGTTGAGGTAATAAAAGGAACTAAGGAAAGCCATTAAGCTGATGTCTGGCTATTCAAACCACCCCACTGAGGGAAGCCTGAGCAGAGCTTGGAGAAAGTCAGCAGGTTATCATATTCCTTACACGTAGCATAATTCATAGTATTCCTCCTCATGTTCTGCTCTAAGACTTCTGAGAGCCCCAAAGCTGGGGAACACCAGGTCTCTCAGGCCTCCTCTTTCTGAATGTCCCTCTGCCTCCTCAGAAAGGAGCCAATATATTCACTTCAGAGAGGGGGCTACACTCAGGAACCCTCCGTATGCCAGTTCCAGAAACCCCTCACCACTCTTGTTCCCATGAATTTTCTTTATCCTTACAAAGAAAAAAGAGGTCTATGTGGTCTGTTCCTCTGGAATCACTAGAAGGAGACAATCCTGCTACAGCCACAACGACCCAACCTAACCCAGGCTCCTCTTCCTACTTGAACCTATTCTGCCCAAGTAACACTAGCTTCCCTCAGGGCTCAAAGCTGTTGCAGTCACTGTCTCTTCCAGGCTCTGCTCCTTCAGGGAGCTAATTCCCTCCCTACTTCCCAAGCAAGCCAAAGAAACCTCTGCCCAGTTTCTTCCTCTGGATCCTCAAGCTCCTTCTTGGAATTGCTCCTGGTCTCCAGGGCCACTGCTTCTCATAGAAGGCTGACCCTTTAAGGCACTCTTTGAGGAGACCCTAATTATAATCAGTGTTTTTATTATTTTTTTCTCTTGCTCAAATTGTTCCAGGTTTAGACAGCAAGATTTCCTTCAGGTTGACTCATGTGTCCTTAGAGCAAGCACACTTCCTTTCTAAAGCACTTCCTTATACTGCAAGATGGTATCAGTTAATCATGAGTTTCCCCTGCCTCACCTCTGGAATCTACCACTCCATTATGAACCCTGGCTCCTTTCATTGAAGTGTATTTAAAAACCAAGCTCTGGGCACCAGATATACTCATTGCTATTGTAATGGCATTGCTTCTTAGGCCCTCTCAGCAAACAGAGCTAGGAAATACCTGTGTGTATACTAACCCATGCATATACTCATATCTTTGTTTTTGTGTGTATATATCACAGTCTGTGAATTTATACTGATACCTCTGATTCTAGCCCAACACTACAGTTTGATTTTAGCCTTCCTCCCTTGCTCCAATAATGAGAAACCTGGCTTATTATATACCTTAATTATTTATTTGTTTGTCTGTTTATTGTCTTTTTAGGGCCACACCCATGGCATATGGAGGTTCCCAGGTGAGGGGTCCAAAGAGAGCCGTAACCTCTGGTCTACACCACAGTCACAGCAACACCAGATCCAAGCTGCATCTGCAACCGGCATCACAGCAACATCAGATCCTGAACCCACTGAGCAAGGCCAAGGATCGAACCTACATCCTCATGGATGCTAGTCAGATTCGTTTCTGCTGAGCTGTGATGGGAACTCCTCTATCTATTTATTACATAAATGAATATATGATCTTATTTGTCCAACTCTAGTATATACATGGAGTTGTTTCAGGATTTCTAACCAATGCCCCTGTGAGAAACATATTTACTAACTAGATTACAGCATTTGTAATAGTTACTATTGCCTTTAGTCTTACAACATTCAGTCCAATTACTGTTTTACAAAGTTATATAGGTTCATTCTTTTCTAGCAATAAATAGCATTCTTGATTTTGAAGGCTTCTTCAAACAACCTGTGTTCCTCCTCATCATTATGGGACCACTTTATTCACATACAAATGAACTTAGAGCAGTGGGTTTTAACACCATGATCCCTTTTCTTCTAGAGGGCAGGCACATTTAAACACACTTTTAAGGTCCTACTTTTAGATCCTTATCCTAAATACGTGTCAACTATATATTGTGCCAGATCTTTAAATGTCTTTTTACAAGATTAAATCTCTTAATTAAAGAAGGAGAATGGGCTTGAGTCTTGTGTATATTGCATTTATGCTTTATTATTTTTCTATACAATACTTTGGATGCCTGAGATGATCATTATAAATTTCTTTTTATTATTCTAAATTTGTATTATCCCCTTAAGTGGTATATTGGATTGCTATAGTTCACAACCTCCAGCCATAAAATACAAAGCAATAAAATCTTCTAATTAATGCACACATATGCAAAGTTTGTAATTAAATGCAAAGCTATAATTGGACCCAGTGCCCCATCCAACACAAATAGCAATAGCAAGGAACTTCAGGGAAAAAAGAGCTGGAATATTCAGCATTGAAGTTGAATGATTATTTACAGTAATATAAAGAAAAAATATTATTCCAGATTTTAAGGAGAAAAAAAATCCATAAAACCAATAAGGAGAAAATTTGTCTCAATTTATCATTGCACAGGAGGATAAGGTCTACTGTATTCACGACACACGAAGGTGGGGGAAGACTGTAGCAAATTTATGGATGTGGTATGTAAGAAAATAAGCTCATCTATTGCCTGTAATCTGCCCACATATACCCCTACATACAGCCAAAACACAACACACACACACACACACACACACACACACACTTCCACTGTTGGGAGCCTTAAATTCCCACTTCCTTTTCAGTTTTAATTCTATACTTTTCTATACACACATTGTGTCTCTTACTGAAAATGCAGTTGTTCTGTCTTTGACCACGCATATCTCCAATGATGATATCAAAGGACCTACAAATACACTTTTCACAAATAACTTGTTTCCAAATTCTAAAAAACTAAAAATAGTTTTAGGAATTCTGAAAATTACATAAAATGGAAAAAGACATGCACATCATTGCATTATGTTAACTTCAGGACCTCACTGACCAAAGCTGCTTGTCCCCTAGCCTTCTGATTGAACACTGTCACTATGATCCCTATAGTTAGATCCTGGAAATCATCCATCATCCCTCACTTGCCCTCTGCCCTGGGCACATTCATCCATGTGTAGGTCCTGTTAGTTCTATGGCTGAAATGCAGCATGAATTCTTCTATACTTTTCAGTCTCTACGGCCACAATCCTAATCTAGCCTACTCTCATTACTTAGCTGGACCGTGGAGATTGTCCCTTAACTATTTGTCCCCAATATTCATTTTCCCCACCTTGAATCCATCCTTTTTACTACAGTAATATTAACTGATGGTGTTACTCCACTGTTTAAAAAATGCTGAATGTTTCCAATTTACTCTGGGAACTCATCTTGCCCAACATGTCACCTCACTCTCTGAACTCAAGCCCATAATTATCCTTCAATTCATTTCTGTTCCAGGCCTATATCCACCCCTCCCACTCTCCACCTAGTTAGTTCCCAGCTATTATTCATATCTTAAGTGGAACTTCCTCTAAGAAATTCTCTCTAGCCCCTACATAGTAAAGCGGGGTACCTCTGATCTCTTCTCAAAACACAGTATACTTAGAGTTCCCACTGTGGCACAGTGGGTTAAGAATCTTGGGCCACTCTATAGGCACAGGTTTAATCCCTGGCCTGGATAGTACAGTGAGTTAAAAGATCCAGTGCTGGAGTTCCCGTCAGTGGTTAACGAATCCGAGTAGGAACCATGCGGGTTCGGTCCCTGCCCTTGCCCAGTGGGTTGACGATCCGGCATTGCCGTGAGCTGTGGTGTAGGTTGCAGATGCAGCTCGGATCCCGCG
Source organism: Sus scrofa (assembly GCF_054392235.1). Lineage (NCBI taxonomy): Eukaryota > Metazoa > Chordata > Mammalia > Artiodactyla > Suidae > Sus > Sus scrofa. The sequence goes on from NC_139393.1 coordinate 32,843,829, forward strand.
TTGCTGTGGCTCTGACGTAGGCCAGCGGCTATGGCTCCGATTGGACCCCTAGCCTGGGAACCTCCATATGCCGCGGGAGCGGCCCAAGAAATAGCAAAAAGACAAAAAAAAAAAAAAAAAAAATCTATAAAAAAATAAAAATAAAAAACAAAAACAAAAACAAAACAAACAAACAAAAAAAAAGATCCAGTGCTGCCACAACTGTGGCATAGGTCACAGCTGTGGCTTGGATTCAGTCCCTGGCCAGGGAACTTCCTTATGCCTCAGGTACAGTCATAAAATATGTGTTTGTGTATACACTTTCTCTTTTGTAACACTGATTATAGCTGAAATTGACATTTATCTCAAAAATTATTTAATTACAGTTCTTCTACCCCCACGGGACTATTAAGAATTATATCTGAGTTCTCTTTAGTATCTTTAGAACCAAGGAGGGTAAGTACCTAGCACTTAGTAGGTGGTCAATAGATGTTTATTCAATGAATACTGGATAGAAAAGGAACAGCCTGACTATATGGAATTTTCACGTTTCTTCTTTATCAACAGCAGGTGAAATAAAAATCCTGTCAGTGCATGTGAATCTCCTATCGTGATCCCTGAAGCTCTACTGAGCTCAAGACAGATGGAAACCCTGCAGCAGCCTCACAGAAGGGCTCTCAAATATGACCTGCATACAAAGCAGAGAGCAGGAGAACACTGCAGGGCAGACAGCCAGCAGCCTGTTGACATCCGTAAAATACAAGTCTAGCTCTGGCTTTGACCCTCTCAGGTTCAGTAAAACATGGTAAAGATGGAGAGAAGGGACAGGTTAATTTTCTTAGAATTATTCCAGAAAAGTTGAATATATGACCAGTATTTGAATATATGACCATTTATCAGCCACTCTTGTATTACCTGATAACACGCAATCATCTTTTCAGTCTCATAAGGGAAGAGACTAAAAGGTTCAATAGTGATTTTTCTTCTTTCTCTCATTTCCAGGTGACATATTTTAGGAAGATAAAAATAAGGGTAATGCTTTCTGATCCTCTCTTTTCTAGTTCCAGAAAACATCACTTCCTGACCTTGGGACATAGAAGCAAAAGAGTGACCCACCTGGAGAGGAGACACACTACCTCCAGAAAGAAGCCAAGAAGCCAAACACTGGTCCCAGGGGGCTGGCTGGCACCACAAGTGATCTCCAGGTGGCAGAATTTCTGGGCATCAGGTGGGGCCTGAGGCATGGATTTTGAAAATGCTGGAAGCAGGATCCAATGCTAAGAAAAGGGACAGTGGGAATCAGACAAGTAGAATCAAGGTCCATGGCCAAGCAAAGGGTTTTTAAATAGATGGAGGCAGAGAACTGAGAAACAAAGAGGATAAAGCTGTCTCCCTCCCTTACCACATACATTTGTTCTTGAATCTTACTGAGATTCCATCTGCAGTCTCTTCGAATTTTCTGATCTCTCTCTCTTGGATGAACCTGCCAGGAGACCCTCCAACCCTGGATAAATTCAAACACCTACTTACCATTCATAGACTTGTCCAGTGACTGTGTAGCTCAGGAGAAAATCTCCTAACTGTGTGGAATGGCACGGTTCCTAATTAATGACCTGTCCACCCGTCTGAGTTCCCAGGGTGCCCAGTCACCTTGCTCCAGATCCTGTCCAAAAATGTTAACATCTGAGCTGCCTCTTTTGAACTATCTCTGCTCCCATCAAATCCCATTTCCAACTTGACTCTCAGACAACTGCACCTGCTATTCTATGGAGAAAATGAAGGCCATAGAAAAAGAAATATCTTGACACCCTGCCCCTATTTTTGACCCAAAAACGTGTTTGGATCCTTGCTTTCTTCCTCTCTACCTCAGAAGAAGAGGTGGTCCTTCAGCTGCTGAATGCTAAGCCCTCTGCATGCACTTGGGAGTACAGCTCATCCAAGTCCTCTGAGAGCCTGTTCCGTCAAATATATCCTCCTTCCTTTCTTTATCTTCAATTTCTCCCATGCTCTTAGCAGGTCTCTCCCTGTCTACAGTAATTAAGTTATCCCTTTAACTCTTTCCTTCTCTGCTTTCACGGATGACTTAAAGGGCTCTCTTACACTTAATGATTTCTACTTGGTCATTCATGTTCTCCTGGCACAACCGAAACAGCTATCACTAAATCAACAACAACGCAACAGGTGCTTTTCTGTCTCTGTTTCACTCACTGCATCTGACACTGTTGGCCATCTTCTCTTCCCTCAGCTCCTCTCCTCATTCCCTTGTGATCTCTCCTGCTGGCTTCTCTTCTGCTCCTTTTCTCTTCTCAGCATCACACATGACTTATAAAACCTCACCCCCACCAGCCATCGCCAAACAATTATACACCACAGAGGACTTCCAAATAGGAACACCGATCTCCGTAGCTCCAGAATCCTCCATCTGAGAGTCTGCTGAAAGAGGACCTCCCAGAACTACCTCTCACTCATTACATCCCACATTGAATGAGCTTCCTCACAAAAACACCTTGTCCCTGATAGCTTCTCAGTTTATCCCTAGATATCCAAACCTGGAGGCTGAGAGGCCAGCTATATTTTTCCTGTTCTTTGCCCTCCATACCCAATTGCTCACCAACTGCTATTGATTCTCCTTCTTAAATACCTCTCAGCATCTCTGCTCATGTCCATCTCCACTTTCACTGCTTTAGTTAGGCTCTTATCATTACTCTCCTGAAATGTCACACTGGCCTCCTGATTTATCTCTTGTCCCTCCTCTGCTCCCCCTTAAATATATTCTAAAGAATTCTCCTCCGCTTTTATTCCTTAAAACACACACTACAGGGAAAATAACAAAACTTCCTAGCATGTGGTACAAATGATTCTCAATCTGAAGACCACAATTACTGTCCCCATTCATAAGTCTGTGATTTGGATGTTAGTAATACCCACTGTGCAAGCTTTTTGTGAGGCACAAACGAGGACATACAAAATGTTCAGAGGGGTCTCATACAAAGAGAGTGCTCAGACGGATTAGAGGATAGTCTACTAAGCATTCAAAACATGTTCAAGCAGAGTTCCCTGGTGGTCAGTGGGTTAAGGATCCAGTCATCACTGCTATGGTGCAGGTTCAATCTCTGGCCAAGGAATATCCACATGCTGCAGATATGGCGAAAAAATAAGTACCTGTTTGATAGATAAATAAATGATCACTGACATTCAGCAGAGGATTTGGTGGTTCACCTCCCAGTTTTTTGCAGGCACAGAAAACTATGTGTGAGCACAGTAGACTTCAGATTTCAAGCTAAGGGGGAAGGAACTGCTAACATGATAACACTCAAGGCCCTCAGTGGTTCAATAATCATATTCCTGGTTTTTGCAACCCACCTCTGTGTGGGCAGATCAATTAGGGATTAAAAAAAAAAGTTAATTATGAAACCACCTTTTTTTTCTCTTTTCCTTTTTAGGGCTGCACCTGCAGCATATGGAATCTCCTAGGCTAGGGGTGGTATCGGAGATGGAGCTGCCGGCCTACACCACAGCCACAGCAATGCAGGATCCGAGCCACGTCTGTGACCTACACCGCAGCTCATGGCAACACCAGATCCTTAACCCACTGAGCAAGGCCAGGGATTGAACCCACACCTTTATGGATCCTAGTCAGATTTCGTAACCACTGAACCACAAAGGGAACTCCGAGACCACTTTTTTTGTTGTTTCTTATTTTTATTCCTGTTGGGAATGATTCATCTGCACATTCTCTCTTGCTTGTTCGCTTGTTTGAAATCTTTGCATATGGACACATCCAGGGCAAGGACCATACTGCATGCAGTAGAAACTCAAGTCCTAACAGATGTTCCCTGGGTAACTGATGGTGAGAAGATGATCAAATGATGACAATGAAGATGCTGATAAACAGTTTCTTCTCCTCTCCACCTATATTTCATGAGCTTGCCAAGAGAGACTTCTAACCCTTTCAACTTTAAGGAAGATTTTACGTGAAAACACAATTGTTTTGCAGGGTCACAAGTGGCGGATCCTGTCTCTGTTGGAGGCACTGAAATTTATGCAGCAAAAGGATGACTCTGTGCTCTTTCATATCAACCTCCAAGACATGCCTGAACTTCCATTAATGATCTGTCATTGTTATTTATCTAAACCAGGCCTGCAAGTTGTTGATGTCATTAGTCTCCTCCACCATTTGTGGGCAGTGAGCTTCTCAAGTTGCAAACTTATCTCTTTAAAACTGAAAGAAGGTCATTCTGTGCACCTGAATTTGGGGGAAAACAATAAAGGGCTGGATGGAGGAAAATTCCTTTGTACAACGAGATATGATAGCAATATACTTAATGTCCTGCCAAAACCTTTCACTGGGACTGGAAGCAGCCACGAGTTCAACACAAAGACCACAAACCACTGGCAATGAAGGTGAGACACATTTACTTCATAATGATAGCCAGAAAACCACATTATTTTAAGGAGAAAATAGCCATTACATTTAGACATTTTGAGTCTTCTTACACTTTATGATTCTAGGATTCAGAAAGGATCATTTTATAAAATTCAATTCTCTATATAAATATAAAAGCAAACATAAGGTGTTTAGTGTGGTGCCTGGCACAGAGCAAATACAGTAAATGGTCATCTTTGATGTTTTCTTTTATTAAAGTATAGTTGATTTACCATGTTTCTTCAACCTCTGTTGTACATCAAAATGATCCAATCACACACGGCGATGTTGTTATTTTCATAACTTTGATCATCATCTCCCATAGGCCACTGGGAATAGGACCAGAAAGCCGAGCCAACCAGAAGTGTATCTTCTATGTAGGTGATACAGATATAAACATAGACAGACAGAGAGGAAAGACTCTGACATCCATCACATCACATTCACTTAGGAGCCCTGGTGAGGTAGGAAATGTAATATAATTATCCCAGTTTTACATATAAGGAAGGCGACACTGAAAGCATGGTGTCACACCTCCACCCCATCCCCCACCCCCTCTCAAGAGAAGGTTGCAACATGCAATTCTGCCCTTCTGACTCCTGGCATCTTACTTTTTCTCTTTGAGGTTGAGGGAAGGTTACAAAGGAGACTGGAGGAGGGCATGCAAGAGAGTTCAAGGGATAAGAGCTAGACAGAAGGATGCTGTCTCCATCCCCTAACCTGTGCAAGGTATAGCTCTGTCAATAGACTGCATTAGTGAGGGCGGCTTATGAAATTGACTCTTTACTTTGTTATTATCCATGTAAACTGACTGTAAGTAGGCATTCACCTACACTCATGAGTTGTTGAGATGTCAGCACACAGCACTGTACCCTACAAAAGGCTCCAACTTTTCCTGAAATTTATAGTACTTGTTCTGAAGGAGAAGAGAGATTCTGACAAGCCTGGGTTGATTTCCCATCATGTTCCCTGGCTTCTTGGCTTGATGAACTAGACCTTCCACGGCGCCAAGCATATGCTGACTGCCCTGGATCACCCAAGGTACGCTGCAGGCCTTCGGAGACCATATGTTAGGCATCTGACATATGTTTAAAAAGGAGCTGGTCATATTTTCTGAAGAGGATTTCCATAATGTAGTTTCGGCACTTCTCAAATTAGCCCTGTAGCTCATCATGTTTAATTCATGCTTAATTACATCTGATTCCGTGAACTTGCCCATGAAGTCTTCACAATTGCACTCCCACTGTAACAGCTATAATACTTGCTGAATTTTTCTGTGCTTTCAGCACAAACGTCAGTGCCTTATGAAGTTTCACAATTATGCTATTCACTGTCATTTCTCATCCAGCCATGAATCAACATAATTTGATGATAGCTGTACAATTATGAAAATACTGTCGAGTAGACATCACCCATGTGAACCTAGTGCTAAGCATTATTGTAATGAAGTCAGGGGGAAAGTCATGAAATTCCTAGCCAGCCCCAACTTAACAGAACATGAAGTCATTTAACTTAATTGAAAGTGTTAGCAGGCAGTGTAGATACTTCAGCCATGGAAATTACACAAATGAGAGCCGCTTAGGGAAGGAGTGCCTCCAGAGTTGCCTTTCACAGAGACAACAAAGTGATCAGGTTTACCCTGGCATTTCATGTGCACTCATCCTCCTTCTCTCAGTACCATTTGATAATCTCCCACCTACCATGTTTAAATCAAGTCCTACAAAACCCCATATCGGAAAGTTGTGGAGTCATAGCTGAAGGGAACTTTGCCGATGACCTAATCCCTCACATTCATTTCACAGATGAGAAACTCAGACCCAGACTCTCCTAATATCACAGCAGTAGCCTGGAACTGGAACTCAGGTGTTCCAACACCCAAGCCAGAAAACAGTTTTCAACATGTACCAGCACACATCTCAGTAATGGTAGCTAAGTGCAATGAGTGAAGGCCTGAAACTTTGTTTCTACCTGAGACATGGAATTCCAAAGTCTCAGGCTTTGTCTTCTTCCCCACTCAAATAGGCCATCCCTGCTAGTCTGGCTTTATGCCTAAAAACCTCACCATTAGAAGTTCTTCTTTGAAAAAAAAAAAAAAAGAGTTCCCATCGTGGCTCAGTGGTTAATGAATCCGACTAGGAACCATGAGGTTGCGGGTTTGATCCCTGGCCTCGCTCAGTGGGTTAAGGATCCAGCGTTGCCGTGAGCTGTGGTGTAGGCCAGCAGCTGTAGCTCTGATTCGACACCTAGCCCAGGAAACTCCATATGCCACAGATGCGACCCTAAAAAGACCAAAAAACAAAAAACAAAAAAAGTTCTTCTTTGGATTTAAGCTTTTGGGTTCCTAGGAGAAACTTGTTTAAATGGAAATAACGCATTATACAGCCAGGGTTGTCCCTGAAATGGCCCAAGAAATCTTTTGCAGAGATTTTTTTTTAATTAGCGTATAGATTTACAGTGTTGTGTCATTTTCTGCTATACAACATAGTGACCCCGTCATATATATATGTTTGTGTGTATATATATAGATGTTTATATAGATGTGTGTGTGTGTGTGTGTGTGTGTGTGTGTGTGTGTATTCTTTTTCTTGTACCATCTTCCATCATGTTCTACCCCAAGGGATTGGACATAGTTCCCTGTGCTGTACAGTAGGCATGGATTTAAATCAGCAATCAGGGCCTGAACCTGAAGGATGGAAAACAGATAATATTTGATGAAGGTAAGTGACACAGTGGACTGAGGGAGGAGATACTGACCCTGGAGTGGAACCACAGTGTGTACCTGGAATCTGATGGTCTGGATGGTAAACCCACCTTAAAGGGGCAGTGCTTAGAACAAGTGGGCAAATGGAGAGAAAGAGACTCTGATAAAGGGCATTGGGGTGGGTGATTAATACCCCTGCAAAGGACCCATGAATAATGACCATTGACCACTACCTCCTTCTCAGAAGAAGAGCTATATATGTCCAGGCAACATTTCCCTTATCCACCCCCTTCTTTCTCAGAAAAAAAGCAATAAAAATTTCTGTATACATCTTAGGCACTTTGCCTAAGGGTTTTCTAGGCATCTATTACATATAGGTTTTTTAATCCCTTAGCTGGACAGTTTGGTTTGAGAAAATCTTCTGAGTTCAGGCATCAGAGAGAAAGCTCCCAAACAAAACATCTTCCTCCCAAGCTTTTGCTTCCTCAAAATGACTGGGCTAGTTCTGAAGTCCACAAGGTACAGGAAAAGAACTGCAGTAGCTACCTAGCAGCTCTTCTGGCTCCCTCCCCTTCTCTCCACCTTCATACCTTACACATACAGGCTGGACAGGGCGATTATGGTGACTCTTAGAGTCTCTGACACCAGACCTGCCCTGCTTTACTCTGGATGAAGATATAATAAGGTAGGCAATTTCCATAGGGAGGCAACCTCCACCTGTGGGATGAGATGATCTGTTATAGATGACTTTCTGGTGTGTCTAAGTCAATCCACTGTCAAGGCACAGTGCTAGTCAAGGAGAATAGAGAGAAAAATCCAGAAACTCAGGTCTGAGTCTCAAGAACTTCCAACCCAGTGGAGGCAAGAGGCCATCTGTGCAGAGAGACAGACAACAAAAATGTTGAGATCAACCAATGAGAGGAAAGAGGAGAGGAAAGGAATGCAGAAGAGGCATGAAGGGGGAAAGGAAGAAGAAAATGGATGAAAGAGAAGGGACAGACCTGCATCTTTAGGAAGATGACGATAACAGTTAAGTAAATACCATGTTCCTAGCATAGGAGGGTCATTTATACACATTTTCTTACTTGATGGTATTTGTGATTCTACAGCTCCAGGAAGAACCTGTAATAATTAGTGGACAAGTACCTGTCTCCTAAAATGTACCACTAGGAAAAGTAACTGAGCAAAGGTATAGCAATGGCGGATGGCAAAGCGAATCTGGTGCCCAAGATTTGATAGCAGTGAGTCAATAGCAGGAGCTCTGCCTTATAGCTCCTTCCTCTGGAAACATCATCTGCCATTTTATCAACTTAGCTTTGAGCGTCCCGTAACACTTGGCATAGCATGCTGGACGGCACAGGTGCCCAACATTCTTGTGTGGGCTTGCCTTGTATTATAACTTCATTTGTGAGTGACCACAGGGCCTGACAGAACTAGACCCACCGTGGACCTCTGGCTGATCTATCCTAATAAGCACAGCCATTAAAACCTGCTCCCCTTTCCCTCCACACGCCCACCACTTCCCTCGAGGGCAAAGTCACTCTCAAGTGCCAAGAGCAGAAGTGGCATTAGAGGGGTTAGTAATGCTGAGAGGGTGGGAAAGGGGCACGGGGAACAACAGCACTCATGCTGAAGACTTTTACACCCAGAGCAGGCCAAACCTTGGTCTGCCAGCTTTGAAAACGCTGGCCTCCACACACACAGAGTCTGCCAGAATCAGAGATTCTATTGTGGAACTCTCTCTAGGCTCAGGGAAATAGTTATTAACTGTGGCTTCCACAGGCTAGGATTATGCCAGGTGGGAGGGAAAAAAAAAAAAAAAAAACCTGGACTTGAATCTGCTCAATCTGAAATGTCAAATTGGGCCTAAACACTTCCTAGGGCTCTAAGTGCTGCTGGGAAAGCCAAGCTCTTCATGCCTTCGACCTTCTGTGCTCAACTCAGCCTTTTCTTTTGCATTCCTACATTAATTAGAATCTCCGCAAGGGAGAGAATAATTGTTCGGGCTATTATGTACTATCAACAGGCTGTTTTCAAGCTTTTACCCCACATTCAGTGCTTAGACCTCAGTCGGCAGGCTTCCGGTTACTCTCACTTAGCCCTTCACACTTGCTGGGTAGACAACAGTCAATCCTGTGGTTCTGAGATTGGAAAAAGATCAGGCCTCCTTTCACTTTTAATCTCTTTACCTACAGAGCTAGGGGAGTGGGGGGGCAGAGCAAAGATGAGACCTCTTCCTGTGACCAAAACGAATATAACTCACTTCCATCACAGAGACAGAGAAAGCCTTTCAGAGGCAAAGGGAAAACTCCTGAAGCAACATCAGGCCACAGGAAAAAACTGGTCATCACCAGGCTGGCCATGCGGACTTTCAAGAACCAGGTGGGCTGCTTTTCACACAGCAGGAAAATGAGACCGGGGCAGAGGAGCGCCGGCAGATGGACATGTGCGAGAGTGCCGCGTGCGCTGCGCGCCATCATGACTTCTCGCCTCCACTCATTGGCCATCAGGGGCGCAGTCATTAGCCTGGGAGGTTACTAAACCAACAAAGCAAAAGTCACTGCCTTAGTCTGTCTCTTAGCTCCATCTATTCTTTGGAAGGCATAAGGATTATTTTCCAGGAGTTAAAAGGACCCGTGGAAACTAAGCATTCGAGGACCAGCAAATGCTATGTATTAAGAGTGGGACTCACTTTTGCTGTCTGCTTACTGAGAGCAAAGCCGGTGCGCCCACTGTCGGCACCAGCAGCAAGTTCAAACCACACAAACCACAGTCGGGGAAAACCTCACACACTTCCCCAACCACAGCTCCCTAACCACCCTAGAATCTCCCTTCTCAAGCCTTTCCAGATCACCAGGGCAGCCTGCTTTGTTCTCATTATGTGAGTAATAAACATTTTTACAGGCTCTTGACCAGGCATCATTTCATCAGTGTCAGGTGTTATTTCATCATGACCAAATCTGAGATGGAGACCCACCTCACCTCCGTGGATCCACCACAACGCATCGTTCAAAGTGCATGAGAGCAAGTATTATTTAAAAACTTGACTTGGGGGAGTTCCTGTTGTGGCTCCGTGGGTTAAGGAGATCTGACATAGTGTCCCAGTGGGGATGTGGGTGGATCCCCACCCTTGTTCAGTGGATTAAGGATTGGGTACTACTGCAAGCTGCATCATAGGTCACTGATGTAGCTCGGATCTGGTGTTGCTGTGGCTGTGGCATAGGCCTTATCTGCAGCTGGGATTCAACACCTGGACCAGGAACCTCCATATGTCCCAGGTGCAGCCTTAAAAAATAAAATAAAAACGACTTGAGGAAGTTTCCAAGATATAGAAAGCAATTTGTAAAACAGGGTTGTATGATTCCATTTATATAAAAATAAGTATTTGTATATATATTTTATGTACAAACTGAAACCTGTTAAACTTGGTCACTCCTGGGCAGGGAAGTGGAGACTAGAAAGGGATTGAAAAGTTGCTTTCTTGGTTTAATCTTTTCTTAGGTAAGGCTTGAATGATTTACCATAGATGTATTATATTTTTTTGTCTAAAGCACTACCAAACATTAAAATAAAATAAAGTTTTCAAACAAATTGTAAAGTTGTTTCACTCATCAAACAGGCAAAAAAATTTTAATGGGTTACCTCACATTGAGGGGGATGTGAGGAAACAAGCATTCTCTGAGTTGCCAATAAACCAGGGAGAAAACAGATACATAAAGTTAATATATACATATATTGTGTATGTATATATAGCCTCAAATGATCAAATTCTTTGATTTAGTAATTTCATTTCTCAGTGATAAATCCTAAGGAAAAAATTTAGAGCTATGCATAGCAATTTATATAAAAGAACCTCTATCAGTATATTTAAAGTTAATATTCATTTCTATCAATGGAATACATGCACACAGTTTAAGCAGGTGTAGGATACAAGATTTACAGTAAACACAGCAGTCCCTGTCCCAGTACTTCCCATCTCAGAGCCCATTCTAGTATAGGTTTTTTCTAATGTGTAACTCCACACTTTAAAATAATACACTTATCCTGCTACCTCTTGATTCATCAATTTTACTTTTAAATTTTTTTTTTTTTTTTTTTTTTTTTTGTCTTTTTAGGCCCGTAGCTGAGGTACATGGAAGTTCCCAGGCAAGGGGTCAAATCAGAGCTGCAGCCACCACCCCAACATCACAGCCACAGTAACACCAGATCTGCGCGGCACCTGTGACCTACATCACAGCTCATGGTAATGCTGGATCCTTAACCCTCTAAACAAGTCCATGGATACTAGTCAGGTTTGCTACCACTGAGTCTCAAAGGGAACTCTTGATTCCTTAATTTTAGATGTAATGTATTGATCTTATTATGGTGACGAGACTTCAACCCTCCTGCCTCATGACCATCTCCCTCACCCTTACTTCCTGTCCCTTCTTTCCTCCTGATATCGGTCTCTCACAATCCTCATTTTCTGTTATTATAAGTAAATACTGTATTGAGCCAAGAAGTGTGCTACATTGCCTTTCTTACAGGGTGTGTTTCCTAAAATTAATCATTGTTTCTTCTTTTCTCTGTAACTCCCCCTAATATTTTTCCAATGTTTAACTTGATGTTGAGCTAGATCAAGTGGTCATTTCCTCCTCCGAGCATATCTAGGGGCTTCCCTTTCTTCCTTCTCATAGTAGATCCACATTCATTTTTCTTGATCTCCCTCTTTCTTCGTTCACTCCCTACTTTGCTTGAGCTCATCTTCCAGCTGTCTCCCAAAAAGGGAAACAGGGAAGAGCCTCCCTTTTCAAAACATTTAAAAGATTTTTTTAAATTCTTGCATGTCTGGAAAATCTTTTATCATTTCTCTTATAATTTCCTCATCTTTGTTTTTGTCTCTCTTATTAGTTTGAGGTTAGACTTTCTAGAATGATTTTCTAATTTTCCTTTCTTTCTTCCATGCTCTGTCTCCTTTGGTCCTATTTTCTGACAGTTCCTCAGCTTCATCCTCTAGTCCTTTTATTGAATTGTGTATTCTCCTACCATATTTCTAATTTTAAGGGCTCTTTCTAATCCCTTGATTTTTTTACAGCCTCTTGTGTTTGTTTTATAGATGTAGTATCTTTTATTGCTCTGAAGATATTAAATATAGATTTTTGTTTTCTTCTGCATTGTCTCTGTGTTTTATGGGTCCTTCCTTTTTTTTTTTTTTAATTTGTTTGTTTGTTTTTCTCTTTAACGTTGGATACATTCCTCAAATATATAGTGATCCTTGGCTGAACATTCACATCTAAAGCTGGCAATTCCAAAGTTGCTAACTGGAATCTCAGTGCTCCTGAGTGTGACTCGTCCACTAGTGGAGTGTGCTGCTCACAGGCATGGCTTGTCCCCTCATGAGCTAAACAGGATGATGTTCAGCTGTGAAGAAAACAAGGCTTTGGGGAAGAGAAAAAAACTCATATCTGGAGATCTCTTCTCTGGAAGAGCTGTGTTTCTCCAAAAATTCTCTATGCCCTTGCGGGGCAAGGGAATTTTGTGAAGAGGCATCATACAACTGATTATTAGTGTTTTTATGTTGGTTTGTTTAAGCCATGCTCACAGTATGTGGAAGTTCCTGGGCCAGGGACTGAACTGACACCACAGCAGTGACCCAAGCCACAGCATGACAATGCCAGGTCCTCAGCTGCTATGCCACCAGGGAACTCCTAGTGTTACTGAATCAAACTTGGGTCCGCTCACAAGCGCACAGTAAAGTCAATCTACTGACATTGGGTTGTGGTGAAGGAAAGTGCAGCATTTATTATAAGATGCACACAAGGAGCCCAGGACAACTAGTGCTCAAAAAGCCCAAACTCCCAAATGGGTTTTAGCAAAGCATTTTGAAAGGCCAGGTGAGGGAGGGGTATCCCAGGGTATGTGATCAGCTCATGCACAATTCTCTGATTGGTTGATGGTGAAGTAATGGGGTGGTGGCACTGGGGGTTAATATTATCAATCCTTAGGTGCCAGTAGGTCTGGGGGCTGTGTGTTCATGGTCATCAATAGTTAATTTCTTCCATTTGGTCATTTGGTGGAGGTGTTAGCCTCTGTAAAACAACTCAGGAACCATGCATGAAATACTATTTTCTAGTACTTGAGAGAGGAAGCTAAAGTAGAGAATATGGCAGAGGGATCTATGCAGGAAGGCCCCCACTTACATTAGCATTCTAGAAGGGGGATGGGGAACTATGGAGGATTCCAAAGATTAGTACATTTTAATGGCCCTGCTTCCAGCTCTGTGCCCCACCCACAGCAAGTGCTATGAGTGTTACTAGGAGGGAGGAGACAGACAAACTGACAGAAAGGCAGGTAAAGTGTAGAGTCTGAAGGAACTGTTATTATTGGGATGGTGTGCCATATTCCTCAGAATGCATAGGGCTGGAAACTTCTGCAAGACCAATGTAGTTTATTGACACTTAAGATTTCCTAAAGATGAATCCTACTCTTAGGACTAACTGGCCAACATAAGGAGATAAAATGTTGTAAGCTGGATAAAAAGTACCAGGCAGCAGCCTCCATAGAGGTATATTGCTAAAATAAATCTTCCTGCTAGCTGGTCTGAAGCTCACTGTTTCTGTGTATTGAATTTCAGCCTATTTTTATAGTCGTGCATTCCTATAAAGACACTTATTACAGAATGCAAAGACCTGATTAGAAGGAGTAGCTACAGAAAATGAATTATGCAAAGAAAAGAGCTTGCATTCTTAATAAATACACTTGTTAACAAATATGCAGCAAAGAAACAACAGGCTAAGAGCCACTACCCTAGAAATAAAGGTTTATTATTCTAAGAAGAGTATCATTTAGAAAATAACCATGTCCTTTGGCAACCTTATGTGAATGACATCCTACAACTCAAGCAGATGAAAGCAGTAGCCCTTGTGCCATCACCGGGAGGGAATGAAAAATCTCTCTGCCCTCTTCCTAAATTCTTGGTTTAAGTTAAGCTCATGTCATGAACAAGAAAAAACTCACTTCTATAGCTTCCTTGCTAACTTGCTCAAAAAGATAAGGAGATGCGTTCAGAGACGGTTTTGGCATGATCAGGAGAATTTGGGGTCCCTAATACTAGTGTCTCCCACCTTGAGGGTAGTGATTTCTTGGTGTAGAGAACTGAAATAATGCTTCACTGAATTCCTTTGTATATGTGAGAAGTCTTATACTCCCCCAGGGAGGTAGGCTTAGTACAACCTCCAATGGACACTGTATAGCAACTCAAATATTTAATAGCTATAATGCCCATATCTACCCACCTATATATCTATCCATGTGTACCAGCACATATATATTATAGTTAGCATAAGTGGTTAAATGATACCTCCTCCAATCCTCAAGACTATAAATAGAACACCCCTACTGTATGTTGACATGTATACTTAATCTCAGCACTGTTATAATCGCCTATTGATACACCTATATCCCTTCTAGACTCTCAGTTACGAAGGCATGGATGGGGTCTCATCCACCTTTGTACACCCTGCCCAATGCCTAGCACAGTGCTAGGTACATAGCAGATGCTCAATAAATAGCTCTTGTGTGAAAGAGTGGCTTACAATGCCTTTATTAAAAGCTCCTCTTAGAGTTCCTTGGTGGCTCAGTGGATTAAGGATCTGTCATTGCTGTGGCGCCGGTTTGATTCCTGGCCTGGGAACTTCCACATGATGCTGGCGTGGCTAAAAATAAAAATAAAAAATAAAATAAAACCTCCTCCTAAAACTTGCCTCACTTCTCATTCCAGCATCTAAATTATTGAGGGATGGATATGAAGGTATAAGGGGAAAGAGAGTGGATAAGGATCAAATCATCAAATGAACTTGACTCTTCTTGTGTCTACACCTGTTTTGGGAACTTGAATATTGAAAACCACAACCCCAGCTATTTAAGTGTTTTGAAAGAATGTAAGTTAATGCAATCACCTTAGCAAACAGTTTAGCACTAGCTTTTAAAGTTGAATTAATGTAGTCTACAACCCAGTAATTCCATTACTACACTCTTTAAGAACTCTTGCATGTATGCACTAGGGGACATGCTCATGAATGTTTATTGCAGATTTGTTTACAGAAACAAAGAAATGGGAGCACCTAAGTGTCAACTGACAAGAGAATATGGAAATAATGGAATGGTAAGTGAGTTGAAATGAACTAAAGCTAAACACAAAAGCAAGGGTGAAGCTGAGAAACATGTGATGGTTCATTTTAGACATCAACTTGGCTAAGCTATGGTGCCCAGTTGTTTGGTCAAACACTAGCCTAGATGATGCTACTGGTGGTAAATTTTAGGTGCGATTAAAATGAATTATGGTAGATGCTAAGTAAAGAAGATTATCCTCCATGATGTGGGTTCCATCCAATCAGTTGAAGGACTTAAGAGCAAAGATTAGATTTCTTGAAGAAAGAATTTTGCCTCAAGATTGCAACATAGAAACCCTGTCTGAGTTCCTATTTCCAACCTACCAGCCTGGTCTACAGGTTTCAGACTTGCCACTCCCTGCTGTCATGAGTCAATTTCTTAAAATAAAAAAGTATACATCTACTTCCCACTGGGATCTGCCCCTATAGAAAACCTTGACTAACACAAAGCATAAACATTAGTGATAAAAGCATGTAAATTATATGCAGTGGTATGGTGTTACCATATTTGTAAAGGTCAAAAAGAAAACCAATCAATATAATGTTTGGGGATGTATACATATGCGGAAAAAATATTTTTACAAAGGAAAGGATGAGCCCTACATGCCTAACCTCACATTACGTTTATGCAGGAAATCAGGGGAGGAGTTCAGGTATTGGTCATTGGTCATGTCCTAGTTCTCAGACAGAGGGGTAGGTTTGTGAGTATTCATTTTTATTACTATGCTTTGCTTTTTTTTTTTTTTCTTTTTAGGGATGCACCTGCAGTCTATGGAAGTTCCCAGGCCAGGAGTTGAATCGGAGCCACATCTGCCACCTACACCAGAGGTTGCAGCAACACCGGATCCTACACTGAGCAAAGCCAGGGATCCAACCTGCATCCTCAAGGACACTATGTTGAGTTCTTAACTAGCTGAGCCACAGTAGGAACTCCTATGCCTTATATTTTATATGTGTACTAAATGTAGAGTTTTTATGAAGCAAACATCTTATGATTAAAACTTCCTTAATAACAAATCTTATAGGCACCTATATTAAAGAACATTGTGCTGAGCTTCTTTTGTTGGTTTAGCCACTGTTTTTAACATAAAATATTTCTTTCCAGAAGCCTTTTTCTGTTCTTTTGTCTTTAGTAAGACTCTTTCCTCTTTTATCCTTATCCCACTTACACTTTTCACAGCTTCTAATCCATTAACCACTGACATATGGATTTAAGTGCCTTTCTTATTACACTATGCTGGATTCAAGTTTTCCAGGTCTGACTTTCCCAACTGCTTCATAATCAGTAGCTTCCCTTGTAACATTTATTTTCAACCCTGTCCTCTGGATTGTATTGCCATTTCCCTCACACTCATGGTGCCCAGGCACTGAGCCATGTCCCAAGAGATTACAATATCCCCCTGTTGACTCCCCAGGCTTTGATTACTTCTCCTTTTAACCTTGTTCTTTTGGTTAAATAATTCCTCTTAGCCAAAAGTTCACACCTGTTCCTGTAAATTTCTTTCCTTCAATTCTCTCTTTGACCTTCTCTAATCCAGCTTTTACCCACTTCACTCTGCTGAAACACAAAGCTACCAATTACCTCCTCCTGAGGGCTAAGCCTCCTGGCCTCAGTGCCAGCTGTGGCCCCCTTGACCTCACAGCTGCCTTTTATCTTTTGAAACACTCTCCTTGGGTCCATTGATAACTCCCAAAAGGACCAGGCAGAATGTGTTCTTTGCCCAGAATGCAGAAGAGCAGCAGGTGCAACTGACCCAGGGTGTTTTGCTTGATTCAAAGTAGCTCTCAGCTCAAAGATAGGAGCCTTGACAGGAGAATCCACTTTTCATTTGAAAGGGTTGATTGTGCAGACTGAAGTAACTTGAGGAAAAGCTCTGCGAATGATTAGAAAATGCAAATCTTCTTTCAAATAATTTTTCATCCATTTAACAAATAGTTAAGGAAAATGAAAATTCTGAGGGAATTTTAATTGGGTTCAAAGTCTACTGTAATCACCTGTTTCTACTTTTCTAAAAATTTTCTGAGCAATGTATTTAGGATTTAGTCTTATAACTAAATATATGAGTAGCATCACAGAAATTTTTGATGATGTAGATTTAGAAAGAGCTAGAAATAATCTTATCTTCTCTGAAATCATACCTTTAAAATTTTTTTCTTCATGCTCCTTATTGTAATTTATCATATAGGAAGATAGGATGTACTGCTTATAATACAGTTATTTAATTTGGGTTGATAATCTATACTTGGACATTCAAGATAGACTCTCAACATATGTTCAAATTACAATCATTGATTTACCTTTATAATTTTATACACTTTAGCTAAACAAGACTCTTTTCTTCCTGTGCCTTTATTTCCCTCCTCCGTATCTCTGCTCTGGCACAATTTTGTTTGATTTTTGCTTTTGTTTGTTTTGTATCCTGACTTAAGGACCTCCATGCCCTCTCATTTCCTCTGGTCAAAATTCCTCCCATTATTTGTACTCAGTTTGTACACTCTCTGACCTTATTTTGTTTTATGTATTTGCTCTATCATATATTTAACTTTGTATTCGGAAACAATTTCAAACTCATAAAAAGTTGCAAAAATAATATAAAGCGTAATACCTTTTACACAGATAAACAAATTTAAACACTTGCAATATTTGTTGTATATTTTCCTTTCTCTGTATGTATGTATTATGTCTAATATTTTCCTCCTGAACTTCTTTTGAATAGGTGGCATTTATCATGCCTCTTATCCCTTAACATTTCTATATGTATTTCCCAAGAATAAAACTATTATTTTATGTATCCATGTTACAGTTATCAACTTCAGGAAATTTAACATTGATAAGATACTTTTTAGCTAAGCAGTCCATGTTCCAATATTGTCAATTGTTTTAATAAAGGTCCTTATAATATTTTTACTGCCAATACAAGATCCACTCTAAGATCACATATTACATTTAGATTGCATTTAAGTCATGCCAATATTTCGAATTTATCATTACAACTAATTAGCGATCTGGAAGTAGTCATATTAAGAATATATAAAAACCCTGCTCTTCCTCACACTCTCTTATCTAGATTTAGCAACCATTAATGATTCTTGGTCAAATCAATATTTATTCTGGTAATTGAAAAATGGTGAATTTCCAACCTCACTACTCCATCCCTATTTATCTGTCTGAATTTTTTTTTTTTTTTTTGAGGAAGAATGCTCCCCTTTCCCCATTTTTTTTTTTTTTTAGTAATTATTATCAGTATAGACTCATGGATTCCTATTTTATTCAGTGAGTTATTGTGCTTATTTATGGTAATGCTAAAAATTGCCCCAGATTTGGCCAGCAAGCATCTCTTCAAGCCAGCTCACATATGCTTTTGTTATGTCCATAAATGCGCTCTTGCTGGGACAAAGCTGGACAGGAGGGCACCTGAATTGGCTGTTGGGAACACAGAGCACTGGATCAACACTGTAGGGAGGAGGCAAATAGGGTCAAGTTAGAGATCTGGGTTAGTCAAATACAGTGAGGTATAGCCCCCCATTAACCAAAGCTTTGCTTTCTGGTGGTTTCACTTACTCATGGTCAACAGTTGTCTGAAAATATTAAATGGAAAATTCTGGAAATAAATGCTTTGTAAGTTTTAAATTGCACTCCCTCTGGGCAGCATCTTGAAATCTCTGGCCAGTCCTGCTCAATTCCACCTGAATCATCCCTCTGCCAAGAGTGCCCTCACTGTACGTGCCTCCTGCCCATTAGTATAGGAAAAAACAGTCTATATAGGGTTCTATATTACCCATAGTCTCAGGCATCCAACAGAAGAATTGGAACACATCCCCACAGAAATGGGGGCTACTGTATTGTTGTAAAGACACTGCATCTCCCATTATGTACAATTCTCCATCTTGCTCCCTGGGCTTCAGCCACAGCGGCTTTCTTTCCATTCTGTGCAACAGCCGAGCTCTGCCCCACCACAAGCCCTCCACGTTCTTCTCCACATTTCCCCATCTCTTATTCTCCAAGACTCTCACTAGCCCTGTTCATTTCTTTACTGTTACCTTCACAGACTGCAAAAGAGATCGTTTAAGAACATGGAGAGGAACTTGGATTTTTATTCAAGGGCAAGAGACTTAGAAAAAAAAAGGAGGGGCGGGAAAAAACCATCATGACATTTATGGTAATTGACTACAGATGTACATACCCACTCACTTGAGCTAAGAAATATAACAACCTAGATGAAAATGTTAGTATGCTCACCTCTATAATCTAGAAGACTTGCTTGCAATCTGAAAACCTAGAAATGAACAAATCACTGCACACAAATTCAGACTAAATGAAATGTCCCGTGGTGAGGCTTTGAGCAGAACCTCCTATTTTATTTAGGGGTGCAACTTCCTGCTTTAGTCATGCTGTTTGAAATTATTAGTGGACTGTTAGGTGCACCTAAGGGACTTTTGAGAATGTAATTTACAACATTTAATATAGATGAAATGGGAATGTTTTTCATACCCAGTTGTGCAAAGCTGAATGCAAAAGGGCAGACAACTGAAGAAGCGTATTTGTGTTAGCAATGCTTAATTTTGAAGACTTTCCTCTCCATAACCCCACCACCTTCCTTCATTTAAATGGAAAGTGGTGTGAAGCAGCAAAATGTCCCAAAAGAAATGATATCTTGAAGACTTTTTTTTTTTTTTTGTCTGCACCTGCAGACAAACCTGGAAGTTCTGAGCCAGAGACTGAGACACCACAGCAGCAACCTGAGCCACTGCAGTGACAACACCAGATCCTTAACCCACCGCACTACAAGGAAACTCCTTGAGGACTTTTCAGCATCTACATTTTGGGAATTTGAGAACTTGAAAAAATATGTAATCAATCAATCTGGTAAAATAATCAAGTATAACTGCTTTATTCACCAACAGACAAAAGTATCTATAGTCAAGACTGGAGAGATGTGCTAAAAAAATTAGATGTGAAGAAAATATTGGAAGTTGCCATCATGGTTCAGCAGAAATGAATCTGACTGGTATTCATGAGGACGCAGGATCCCTGGCATCACTCAGTAGGTTAAGGATCTGGCATTGCCGCAAGCTGTAGTGTAGGTCACAGATGAGGCTCAGATCTGGCATTGCTATGCTGTGGTGTAGGCTGGTGGCTATAGCTCTGATTAATCCACTAGCCTGGAAATTTCCTTATGCTGTGGGAGCAGCCCTTAAAAATGCAAAAAAAAAAAAATTTTTTTTAAATATTTGGCATTGGTTTTTTTAAATTATTTTTCTGATTATAAAGTTGATATTTAAAAAGCTGAATGTCTTGAAATAAAATAAAACAAATTTGCTACATCCCCACCCTCCAAATACACTAATAACTATTATTATTTTGATATGTGAATGAAAGAATTGAGGTCATCCTGTAAAGATAATTCTACCTTCTGACTTTTGCAATCATTTTCTATTCTGAGCATTTCTCCTTGTCATTAAATAATCTTCGAAACCATAATTTTGAGTGCCTACATCTTACTTGGCATGCACATACACCTGATACACTCAACAACTCCCTTGGTTGGGGAATGTAGGTTGTTTCTGAATTTTAGTTATAGTGAATAATGTTACAGATTTCTGGTTTGGAAAAAATGGTAGATGGACTAGAAATATTTTAGTTCTCTGCTTCTCCAAACCTGGCTAAAATATCAGTAAACAAGCATTAATCCTCAAGGGAAAAGAGAGGAGACCTTAGCGAATTAGAGATTCCAATACATTTTTTTAGAAAGCTAGAAAGAGAACAGAGGAGAGTAACTGGCTTAGTGAAGAAGACAAAGAGGCACTGAAAGCTGCAGAGGAGGTTCCAATAAGAAGCCAGTTGTCCCAGCAAATACTGAGAGGTTCTACCCTTAGGAACATCTGGCTATGACTTCCCTATGAATAACCTTTCTTAAACACCTTCCTCTCTCTCTCTCTCTCTCTCTCTCCCTCTCTCTCTCTCTCTCTCTCTCTCTCTCTCTCTCTCTCTCTCTCTCTCTCTCTCTGTGCAATACCCAGGCAAGAAGGACAACACGTTTTTAAACTTGACCAAGAGTCAGTGAGCTCTCAAAAGGC
Source organism: Sus scrofa (assembly GCF_054392235.1). NCBI lineage: Eukaryota > Metazoa > Chordata > Mammalia > Artiodactyla > Suidae > Sus > Sus scrofa. The sequence goes on from NC_139393.1 coordinate 32,865,163, forward strand.
CACTTTCAAAGAGGGTAAGGTCAAGTAGAGCTCTCAGAAGAGAGAATACATGGCCTGGTTGCTAGTTTTTCAGGGAGGACCACTATTTTTAATGTGAAGAAATAAGGAGGAGGCACATCCTATACTCTGAGCTTTCCCTCCCACCCACCCCCAATTCCTACTCCTCATCCCTCTGTCCAGTTGTTCATAAGTTCTCATTTTTATTTACAAGCTAACAACTTTCTTTTTCCAAGTACCCAAACACTTAGTCTACAGCTCTAAGATTCCATTCACTAGACACCCCTGTAAGTCCACTGCGCTTTTCCTCACCTGCAGTGTAGATTTTTTTATACATATAAAATTTTATTCCATATATATTGGAAATCTTTAAACACATACAATTTATTGAGTCATGGCAGAAATTCTAAGTCTACTTATATGACTTTGAAAGGAGCCCAGCTGGCACCAGGAAGCTTAACAAAAGGTTTTGATGATAAAATAAGTGGTTCTTATTATGTTCAAAGCTGAGTGCTTGATTTTTGACACTTTTGATTGGTGCAGGTAACACCACACTTGAAGGCTTTCCACCTCCATGCTATCATAGCTCTTCTATTACTGCATTTATTGCACATTGCAACTGTTTGTTCACAGAACTGTCTCGCACACTAGCCTAGGAGATCACTGAGGCCAGGAACCGTATTTTCATTCCTTCAACACTTATTTTATGAGCACCTGTTACGTATCACATTTTGACAGGAACAGGAAATACTGTGATAAACAAGTAAACATGGTTTATGGAGGCAATGCAATGCGGTCTGAACCCCAGACTGGCATGTTAGTTAGCTCTTTCCACCGTAATGCTATATTGTAACAAACCATCCCAAAACTTGGTGCCTTACAACAAAAAGCATGCCTTCCCTCGGGTCTGCAGTTTTCTGTAGGTTTGCTTGATCCAGGCTGGTCTCCTACATATATTCTTCTTCAGGCTGAAGGTTGGCTGGGCCTTGGCTCCTTGCTGTGAGTTGGGTTCAGGTCCAAGACAGGTCTGTTCATTCTGGGTTAACAAACTCCTCAGAGCATGTTCTCCTCATGAGAAATCACTGAAGCACAAATTGTGAAATACATTAAAGTCCTCTGCTCCGTGGTGTCCATTAATTTTCCACCAGACAGAGCAATAGCCAATGTCCATGCAAACTCAACATCAATGCGGCAGGAAAGTAATCCTTGTGGGAGGGCACGGCCTAGCTACATGGTATGCTTAAGGAATTACAAAATATAATTCAAACTACTTTGCTAGATTATTTGTTAAATTACAGCTAACCATTGTAACTCTTACTGCTCCTCTTTAATTATTCATCACATTTATAAATAATTTGTTCAGTATTTGTTTCCCTACTCATCTGTAAGCTCCATAAGGATAGAGATCTTGCCTGTTTTACTCACTAACTATTCACCAAATTATCCTGTGCACATAGAAGACGTTCAATAAATTACTATTAAATTCAATTGAATTGGTGGTAAGTGTCATGATAGGGAATTTCAGAGAGCTGAGAGATCATAAGGAACAGTTTCTTAGTGTTCCCTGCTTATGCATATAACCTGGAGAACTTTTAAAACTATCTCTGCCTGTGCCTCACCCAGACCCATCAAAGCAGAACCTTCTAGTGTTAATTTGTGAAAGTGGAGATCGGGCCTTGGCAGGTTTCAAAGGCATACCAGATGATTTTAATATGTAGCCAGGGATAAGAATCACTGATGTGGGGTTCATGGGTTTGGGCAGTCAAGGATAAGTTTGTGAAGGAAGTGGCATTTAAGCAGATACTACCCGAGGACTAATAGGTAGATTTGGGCCCAGCAGAGGGTGGAGGTGGCAGAGGAGGTATTATAAGTGTCAAGGTACTCAGGTAAGAGAGAGGTCCTTCACCTAGTGTCTGGAACAGGGTGCATTGGAGCCTAACAAATGTCACTCTGTGCAGCATTCTTCAATAAAATTACTGCAAAAGCTTAGGAATTGGGGAAAAGCCATCCAGGAAGCCATCAGGAAGCAGAGGTTTCTTAGGAAGGGCTCAGCCTGGTCTGAGTAACTTCCCTTGGCTGCTTATCAGGGTGAGGCTTTTGTTTAGTGCAGCTTTTGCTTGAGTTTATTTTTGTTGCTGCTGTTACTATGCTGAACTCTTTCCAGCTCTTCTTTGTTTATGTAACTCTAAGCAGCCATCTAATTTCGAGGATATGACAATCTTTCCACATGACACTTTTGTTCACAGTGACTGCTGAGTTACATTTTAATAGTAGGCAAGCAGGTTTATTTTTGTTCAAATATCAATATAAGAAATAATCACACCAAGAGCATTTCTGCTTTTTAAAAAAAATTCCTCTTTAAGACAGACTCCATACAGCTCAATACTCTCCCTATACAGATCCATATGATGAACCTATTTCAGATTTTTTTTTTACCAGTAAAAGCTTGTTGCCCTTGTCAAAATGATTTACTTTCTTGCATTCAATAATGAAAAATATTTATCCATCATGTTTTATTGCTTGTCTTAGGAAGCTTAGAGCTAAAAAACTGCAGAATTTAGCATTAGCCCAGGTTTGGGGTATAATTCTCTTCCTGCCTATCGAATTTTAATTCTTTCCTTTTATCTTTAGCAATTCTACTCTACATGTGTCTTCAGTGGTAATCTACCTTAAATACTTTTTTGAAGCAAGAAGATTACAGATTACAGAACTCTTACCAGATGCCACGGCAAATAAAAAGACCTGTAATACTCACTCACTGTCCAGGAATCTTCACCCTACTAAATATTCAGAGAGGAATTTCTTTAAGTATATTAATGGAAGGCTTATAATTTTCTAGGCCTCAAATTATCTCAACAATAGGCTAAACCTAAAAATATATTTCCTTGCATTCTATCTGCAAATCAAAGTTATAACCGTTTTTAATTAAAATTCTTCCAACAGTATGCAGAATATTCTTTTCTTTTCTAGAAAGATGTATGTACAGATATACACACATATGAAAAGGCAGTAATGGTTGATATTACTAACATATCATTGTGAAGTTTGGCAAATACGAAATGCTTATTTGTACCAGTTACATTTGGAAGGTAAATGGACACTAATGAAAAGGCAAATGCATAAATAATTGCTGCCTTTTTTTTTCAGCTTTACAAAGAAAATATCAATTGAAAGCAAGTAGTTTGAACCAGGTCATTCATTATACAACAGAAAAGAATATCTAAGAAAATTGAGCAGCCGCTTCTGAGGAATTTTGAAAACAGGATACAATAAATCAGCAAGAGGAGACCTTCCAAAGAAATCAGGCCATTCCAGATACCAACACCAGGGTTGTCTTCTAATCTACCTCTTTCAAATAAAAAGAGAGATTTTTTTTAAAAAAACCTTTGAAAAAAATCCCTTGCCACACACAGTTCTACCGTCCAAATCCAATTAACAATTTTGCTACCTCAATTTATTAACATCTGTTAATCTTGAAAAATATATTGCTGCCATTCTATGGACCTCTTTCTGGTCTATATTTATAAGAAAATTTCTAATTTCCATTTGCCAACATGAAAGAAAAGGACATATGAAGCTAGACACTTAGCATAGAAAACTCATAAACATCCACCTAGACAAGCAGTTACAGAAGAGCAGATGTGTCTAGATTGCTTTGGTAAATGGCACTGTGCCATAGACTAGTCAATAGAGTTAATGCTAATTGTAATATACCACTGACAAAATCATACTTATTCTTAAACTTAACTTCTGATTTATGTCATTTTCCATAAAGTAATTCTGGAAAACCTAAAGCTTATTTCATTCAGTTCCTGCTAATGGGAGACTAACATGATTTAAATATCAGTCTATCCTGAGTATTTGAATATCAGGTTTGATATTCCTTGTGGGTCCAGAATGGACTGGTGTTTGTTAAGTCATCCCCCACCCTCCCTAGACTTCCAGTAACTCAGCTCCAAATACTAGTGAATCAAGATTGAGAGGTCTTGACCTGAGCCCTATTTATGGAAAACATTGCATTTATCTCCAGAGGCAATATCCTCTGCAAAAGCCTATAGAAATACTTAAAATGCACCGTGGAGTGCCTTGATCCTTTTGTTCAATAAGTTATGCATTTCCAAAATGAGAGAAAAATTAAGATTCTATTTTCTTTATTTGATTACAGGTCTCCAGTGAACAGTTCTGTGGTTATTCCTCCACACCAGATTCCTATTCCTTGGTATAATCACAGGAACTACAGGAGCCAGAGCCATCACATGTTATTCTGAAGAAGCTGGCGAGTGTCAGAGCTCCTTGCCTCTATGGATGTAGAAAAATCCTGCCTGGAAGTTCCCACTGTGGCTCAGCGGAAACGAATCTGACCAGTATCCATGAGACACAGGTTCGATCCCTGGCCTCACTCAGTGGGTTAAGAAGGGGCCGGCATTGCCATGAGCTGTGTGTAGGTCACAGATGTGGCTCAGATCTGATGTTGGTGAGGCTGTGGCATAGACCAGTGGCTAAAGCTCCGATTTGACCCCTAGCCTGGGAAACTCCATGTGCCCCCCAAAAAAGGTGAAAGGAAAGAAAGAGAGAAAGAGAGAAAGAGAGAAAGAGAGAAAGAGAGAAAGAGAGAAAGAAAGAAAGAAAGAAAGAAAGAAAGAAAGAAAGAAAGATCCTGCCTGATCCTTCTGCTAGGCAGCATCATGTCAGAAGATTGTATAACACAAGCTTGTGCTAAGCACTGCTTTTTCTCCAATTATCCCAATCTCCCTCTCTCGCCCTCTCTCTTTCTCTCTCTCTCTCTCTCCCCTCCCCTCCCTGGCTCCCTTTCTTATTCCATCTATAACTATCTGGTTCACATTTACCTTAATAAAAATTTTGGCTACATAATTATTTAGCCAAATTTTTGGCTAGATGATTTTTCCCCTCCCCTCCTTTGTTTTGGGAGGGGGAAGAAATAGCAAAATGCCAGTTTCGATACCAAGACATTCACAGAAGAGAATCTAATAATTTCTTGTAGCAATTCTTCTCAGTGTGGTATGAAAATATATTCATTACTTTAATTTTCTTGTCCTTCTCATTGCCAGATTTATTTATTGCTGAAAATTGAGGAGTTGTGTTACAGCTATTATTTATTTTGATGGGCTTAAAAATTCAGTTTGATAGGAATCTTAAAAAAAAAAGAAAAAAAGAATCCCACAAAGTTTAAATGTGGCTTCGAAAGGCAGCAGAGGAATTTGAAGAGAACAGATCTGATGAAAAAGAAAAATGTTTTAGCATTTTCAGCCGGCGGGGAGTGGAATCACTGAAAAACAGGAAGTCTCAGAAGGAAACTGCAACAAAGTAAAAAGCGTTTATAAAAGAATAAATAGCCATTTTGAGGGTTGTGTTGGAAAGGATAAGGCGATATTTTTTTATCTGAGGTTGTAATGAAAAGACCAGAAATTCCAGATTTGATGCCCCTATAGGAATCAAACTTTTCCAAGACAACGAACAGACTTTCACTCCTGGCTAAAATTCTTGAAAAGATATGGAAATGTGGGATTAATTATATAGAGTTTATTCCATCACAATCTGTGGGAAAACCATGAATAATAAAAGGTCAGGGTGAACTGTTAGTTGAGAACAGTCCCAAACACTCATCTGAATGATGATTAGAGCTGGGGGTTTTATAGTCTAAGACTATCTATAGACATGAAATGAGCGGATTATGGCACAATCCCTTCATTGTTACTATCTGTGGAGATTGTTCTGCAATCAATTCTGCAGCCTTGATCATTTTCAACAGCCAGTGTGAACATGAGCAAACAGCTTGGTGCAATGGGGGGCCCACCCAGAGACTCAAAGTGAGGCTTGAGCTCTCCTTTACTCTTTCACTCACCAGCCATTTGATGTCCTGTCTGGTGAAGCCCTATACACCTATACATCTCTTAGTTTCTTCAACTTCACAATGGTAATGATAATATCCACTTATCTACTAACCTGCTAGGTGGCTATAAATATCAAATTGTATGAAAGAAGGAAAAGAACTTTAGGAAAGATTTAAAGCACTTACAAACCCAAGGCACTGAGAGTATTTGTTGATCAATTGTGCCAGAGGTCATTCTTGCATCTGCTTAAGGCTCAAATTTCACAATAATTTATGGCATGGATATTAATTTTATTGTTTTCTAAACTTCATCTGAACACATTCCTACTCAAAAAATAATAGGTGAGGCGTTCCCAATGTGGCTCAGAGGGCTAAGAACCCAATGTAGTGTCCATGAGAATGCAGCTCGAATCAGGTGGTGCTGTGGCTGTGGTGTAGGCTCACAGCTGCAGCTCTGATTTGCCCCTTAGCCCAGGAACTTCCATTTGCCTCAGGTGTGGCAGAAAGAAAGAAAGAAAGAAAGAGAAAGAAAGGAAGGAGGGAGAGAGGGAGGGAGGGAGGGAAGGAAGGAAGGAAGGAAGAAAAGAGAGAGAGAGAGAAAGGAAGAAAGAAAGGGAGGAACAAAGAAAGAAAAAAATAGATTAGATGGATTGTGTAAAGGGATGTTGTCTTTTGCTCTTGTTTTGTAGTAAGTAGAAAAGTCCTATTGTAGAGGTGCATCTTTCAGTCAGTACCTGGAAGACTTTGGAAAGAAGTTCAAATGCCAAGGTGAGTTTTAAATATCCTTCCCAAGTATATTAATGGCAACAACGATATTAACACTAACTCCATTGATAAAGGCCTCGATTTGCCCTTATGTCAAATGCATATTGCAGTTTGAAAAAGATAGAGCAATACCTCCTGGGAAAAGCCAACTAGCCTCCCACAGTTTCCTATAGAGAGGAGAGACTTAGCATGATCACCAAGGGTCTGGATCATGGATACACAGGTTGGAAATTAATGTACATCCAGAGGTAACTGGTCTCAGGGACAGGACTCATGCCAACCCAGCTACCAAGTCTGACATTAAGAATCCAGAATGCTGGAGTTTCCGTTGTGGCTCAGTAGGTTAAGAGCCTAACACAGCATCTGTGAGGATGCAGGTTTGACCCCTGGACTCACTCAGTGGGTTAAGGATCCAGCATTGCCACAAGTTGCAATGTAGGTCAGAGATGTGGCTCAGATCGGGTGTTGCTGTGGCTGTGGCATAGGCCTCAGCTGCAGTTCTGATACAACCCCTAGCCCAGGAACTTCCATATGTCACAAGTGCAGCCTTAAAAAGCAAAAGCAAAAAAAAAAAAAAAAAAAAAAAAAAATTCAGAATGCCAACTTATTCATTTACAATGAAAGTGTATCTCTCCATGTGTTGATGTGGGTAGGGCAATGCTCACCAGAAGATGTCTTGATGCATATGGAGTCAGAAGCTTAGTACCTAACCTGAACGTCTGCTGTGAGATAGATGCACTGCACAGACCAGGGCCTTGGGCTCCTTGTTCAGATTACCGGTCTTCTGGACAGGAGTGAACATGGAAAGACCATCTTTGTCCCCTTTTTATTAACCAATCAGCTTTCAGATTAAAACATTTTCCTTTTGATGTATAAATACCTTACCTTCAATGTTAGCCTGTTCTGCCTCTTTAAATAATCATATATCTTTGCTCTTGATATATTAAGTGTTTATTCCATAGAAATATCTGAGGGATCATCTTTCCAGGTTCTTGGGTTGCAGCTACCTCACTGTGGCCCCAGGTAAACACATCACCAACTGTTCTTCCTCACATTTTCCTGAGGCTTTTTCTGGGCTTTTGAGCATGGTTTGGCCTGGAATGTTCACCAGATGCTGTGAAAGTTCAGAACCACTTTAAAAGTCCATTCCTCTGTGCCCACTGGGTAGGCTAGGGTTCACTAAAAAAGCCACATCACCAAACTCAGCTATGCCATAGGGCTTACCTCATTTTGCTGGCATATCCCTTCCTGCCAATGGAGAAAAATATGGAAAGAGCATCTTCTTCATTTTGCCAGAATGACAATGTTGTAATCGATCTTCAAGGAACCATTCTAGTTCTATGGTTCCATAGCAGCTAGGGGGCCTCCTCTGGAGGATTTTGTTTCATACAATAAAAAAAGATGTGTCACTAATCACTGTAATATTTTAAGATTCAAGCCACTACTCCACCGTAGCTCCAATGGCCTACTGCAGCTAACATTTATTGAGTGCTTGCTCTGTGCTAGGCAGCATATTAAGCATTCTGCATGGATTACTTCACTTAATCCTCACGATGACCTTATGATGGAGGTAGTTTAATTATCCCCATTTTTTGGATGGGGAGACAAACAGTAAGAACAGACAGATGGGAGAAAGTAGAACTAGGACATAAACCTGCTGGTGAAATTAGAAACAGTGTGATGACCAGAGTGTTCCATTACCAAAAGCCTTTGTTTGCCCATGGTAAGCATCCCTATAGACGCCTGATCCCTATAGCACAGACGGATTGGGATATTTCACAATTGCTAATCATCCTGGCAAGATCTGGGCAAATACAGAGCAGGGAAGTGTAGAAACTTGAATTTTGTTGTTACAGGACGTGTGCCAGGTACTGCTCAGATCAGCTATGATTCTCGGTCAACTTTCTTAGCTGCCACAGAGCCATAAACACAGCTCTGGGATCTACTGATCAATGTTCTCAGCTGTCCAGAAGAATGTCATACGACGGAGAAGTATTAAGATTTAAAATGAAATAAGGTTTTTGTGCCACCACAAAAACCATAATTCAAAAAGAAAAAAAAACTCTCTCAGGGTTCCCACTGTGGCACAGTTGCTTAAATGAGCCAACTGCAGCAGCTTGGGTTGCTGCAGAGGTGCAGGTCCAATTCCCAGTCAGGCACAGAGGTTAAGGATTAGGCTTTGCTATAGCTGTGGCATAGGTCACAACTGTGGCTCAGATTCAATCCCTGGCCCTGGAACTTCCATATGCCACAGGTGCAACCAAAAAAAAAAAAAAAAAAAAAAAAAAGAAAAAAAACTGTCTAACATTTTTGAATGATTTATAGTTTTCACATTATTTCCAGAACATGAGACATTTGCTGGTTGTGTATATGCACATTTTCTACCTCCAGGCCTATGTGGTCTTCCAGTTTACTCCTGAGAGCCCGAGGAGAGAAAGTTCTGCCTCATCCAATACTCATAGGGTTAGAGACAGCATTTTTTTTTTCCCTTCCAGAAAACCAGTAAAATGTTTCCATGATAAAAAGGATCATGCTTCTTGGATGTATTGCTGTATCTTCAATCACACAATTTGCTCATCCAGAGGAAGCTATTATGTAGGCCACTGCCAGCTCGTGCTGGGATTCAGCCAGTGGTAATACCAAAGCACCACTTTTGCTCACAGTCCCCTTCTGACCACTCAAACACATGATTTTGGCTCCTACCATGTACTTGCCACTTTGCTATCAATCTTCAGTGTTTTAAGTTTTATCACTGTACCCAAAATCTGAAAATCATGTGGCCAGTGTAAAAATTTCAGATTCATACTTCATATGTATATGCAATGTCCCTTCATCAAATAAATTCTCTGGTGTGTAACGTAGACAGGGAAGCATGCCTTTTAGAATCTGAAGCACTTGACCTTTGAAGCTGGTTGTTACTGCTCCCTTCCTCATCTATCTTTCCCCCACATCTATCTCCAAGTCTCCCTCTCTCATCCCCTCCATACAAACACACACTTAATCAAAACAAGCCTGTAGAGCAGCTACTCATGTGGCTATTCCATCATTAAGATCTATCACTTCCTAGCACCTTATGGTTATAATAGGATTTCCTCCCGCCTTTGATGACTCTTTGTTCAGCATCTCTCACATCGCTCCCCAAGAAACTCTTTCCTGGGGGAGGAAACAAAATTACACCTTCTTTTACAATGATCCAGTTGAGAAAATGAGACCATCCAACACATTACAGCTTCTATTCAGTGGAGCCACATGCTCCCTCTTGAGAAAGGATAGAAAATGAGCTGCCAGCTACAAACTCCAAAAGAGTGTCACAATTACAACTTTTCATTGGTGCTCCTGGTGACAGTACTTCTGACCTCAGACAACTGAGACACGCAGACATACTCCTGAGCCTGCTCATTAGCCTAATGAGGATGGAGTCAGGCAAAGAGTTAATTTGACTAATTTAATCAGCATGCCCTTCGATGTGTCCACTGGGAGAACACCAAAGTGACAGAGACAAACACAGAAACACAGAGAGTAGAGGAATTTACTGAGCTCTGCTTGTGATTAGGCAGATCCACAGTTTGAAAACATAATAGAATCAAAGCTGGAAAAAGCCTTAATGATTGCTTAACCCCATCACATCATTTTTTAAGACCTAATGAGGTTAAAAAACCATTATACAAATAAAATTTATTGTGGCATTCTTGTCATGGCTCAGGGGATTAAGGACCCCACATAGTCTCCATGAGGATGCAGATTCAATCCCTGGATTAAGGATGTAGTGTTGCCACAAGTTTCAGCATAGATTGCAGATGAGGCTCTGATCTGGTATTGCTCTGGCCGTAGCATAGGCCAGCAGCAGCAGCTCTGAATTGACCCCTAGCCTGGGAAATTCTGCAGGTGCGACTGTATAAAGAAAAAAAAAAAAAAGAATATAGTTTGAAATTATTATCAGAAATTTTCTCCAAACTTTTCCTACTCTTGAAGACTCTGGAAAAATAAAGCATTGATGAGTATTATTTGATGATGAATATAAATTTTAGTTTTACCAGATTTAGAGATTTTCAGTTAATAGTAGAGATAAGTTATGTTTTTGATTAATGGTTTTCAATTTCTTTAAAGTTTCACCTTAAAATGAGCACCATAATATGTCTATTTAATGTTGGCAGTACTCCTGACAATGTGCCTTGATCTTACAATTAGAAATTAAGACACAATTGCTCATCAGATTCAGTAATTCTAAGCGAGTTGATTGAGGATTTTTTTTTCTGGACACTGGAATGTCATTTGCATTGATTATTTCATTATATTAATTTTCTCATCACTTTTCCATTTTTCTTTTTTTTTGTTTTCATTTGAACACTATTAAAGAAGTTTTTTCCAACAGGCTCAAGCCTAAGGGGATGAAAAAAAGAAAATAAATGGGTTTCTTCAGTTTAAAAAAAAAAGGAAAGGAAGAAATAAAGGGTTTATGGGAATACTAAGCCATATAGCTTGGTCCTCTTTCTTTTTTTCCTTGATGATAATTTGTGGCATTAAACTGGATTAGAAGATGTATATTTTGAGGGTTGAGTCTTTTAAGAAATTAATCTTTTGTAATGTTCCCTTTCCGTAATTTTTCTTAAAAATAATTTTTCTCTACTCAATTGTTGATGGAGATTCTATTATACACAGTAAGTATAAAGTTTATATTCTTTTTTTTTTTTTGGCTGCACCCACTGCATGTGAAAGTTCCTGAGCCAAGAATGGAACCTGAGCCACGGAGTGACCCAAGCCTCTGCAGTGACAACACCAGATCCTTAACCCATGGTGCCACAAGGAAACTGTTAATGTTTATAGTCTTGCAAGAGATGTAGACATTAAATAAACAAATAAATATGAGTAAAATATAAGTTCAATAAAGGGAAAGAGTTGTATTCCATGAGAGAAAAGAGGGATAACCTGGTTTATATCTGCGTGTGTCAAGGATGGCCTCTCTGAGAGATGTAAAGAACAGGTGCAAGTTTAGACTCAAAAAGGAGGGGGAATAGGGAACTGGCAAAGTTACAGCATATGCAAAAATCCTGAAGCAGAAAGACCTTGGTGGGTTCAAGAAATACCATCAAGTTCAGTGTAACTGGAGTAAAGGAGGAAGGGATACAAGATGAGCCTAGAGAGGAGGCCAGTGTCCAGACTAGAGCAGTTGAAGGGAGTTGATGTAGACTGGTGGTGAATTGAACACAGTATTGAATTCCTCTGCTTCCTCCCCTGAATCCATTATAAAATGACAAATAGAAAATAATTCTCTTATAGATGGCATAAACCCTCCCCAAAACAAAGTAAGATCCAGAAGAGACAAATGGCATTAAAATTTTAAAGTCTGAAAAGCATGTGAGCAAGTGGCAACTGATGTATCAAATCTGAGAAAGTCTGCAGGTGGGGAAGGCTGAGAAGTTGCTCCATTTACCAAGTTACCCCTTGACATGGGGTAAAGGTGAAGCTAAACACAGAAGGACTGGCTGAAGACTGTGGAGAAAAAGGGAACACTTGTACACTGCTGGTGGGAAGATAACCTGGTGCAGCCACCGTGGAAAACAGCATGAAGGTGTCTCAAGAAAGTAAAAATAGAACTACTATATGATCCAGCAATCCCACTCCTGGGAAGACTCTGTATACTCTGTACTTAGTGTACTTAGACTCTGTACCAATCAGGAAGTGACTCAATACAGAGAATAAGCTATTTACAAAACTGTTAAGAAAACTAGAGACGTTCAGGGCAGAGAATGCCATGGCTACTTCTCAGATTCACAGTCAGTTTTCAGAAAAGCAAGAAATGGCAAAAACGTCAGAAAACCACCAGAGATTATCACAGATACCTGAAGTACCACAGCATGTGGTTTGTAAAAAAAAGTAGTCTGAGGCTGCTATAAAATCTCATATTTGCCAAATTCCACAAAAATGGGCTACCACTGCTAGAGGGCAATTATGTGGTTTCTGCCTTTCTTAGGCTTTCCAGTCTTGTAGATGTGTCTTTCATTGGCAGACTTGAACCCAGAACTTGGCCAGCAAATAATTCTGGGAAAGTAGTTCCTAGGCTTCTAGCTCCTGCAGTACAAACAAGAAATCAAAAGAGTCATGACAGCAGGGGAACAGAAGTACTGAAGCTAAGTTGCTCCATCTGTTCAACACAGAGCCAGATCCCATTCCCCATTTATGCAACTGAGCAATTGCCCTCACCTCTTGTAGGCAGAAGATGAGGGGTAGGACAGTCTAGTATTTAGACTAGAACACTAGACTCAGGTGATGACTGAGAGAACATTCTTAAAACCAGGAAGTTAGAGAAAATGAACATATTAAATGTTGAGGACTGCACCCACCCAAACTTTTTCTCCCATTTAACACTATGTTTCAACCCCCTAGGCCAGGTATCATAATAGCCTTCCCTAAAAAGTATGACCAGCCCCAGAGAAAAGGCCACAGACATACTGAAAAAAGGGATTTCTCCAGAAAAAGTCCTTATCGGCTCACTTTGTAAAGAAGCCCCTTGGGGTAAAAGCCAAGGATCACTAGTATTTGAGGAAGGTAACAACTATGAAAATCAGAGCCCAAAATAAGCAAACAAACAAACAAACAAAAAAAAAAAAAACACACACAAAAAAAAAAACCATACAAATCAGAGGCTGTAAAGGAAAGTGAAAAATGTCAAAAAGAAAAACTATCATTAACTATCCTCAGAGAGTAAGGCAGATATATTGAAACAAGAATGGAAAACTATTTTCTAATTAAAATATGACAGCAGAGCCCCCCAAAGTTCTACCTTTTTGGTTTCTTAGTAAAAACTTTAGAAAATAGTTATAAAAATATCTTAGAACTTAGAGTAAAAACTAAGGGAGAAAATAGATAGGATTGTTCAAATAATAGAGAACCAAGGACATTATAAAAGAAAGAGAAGAAATTACAGGGAGGATAATTCAAGATGATGTGCCGGAAATGAAGGACACTGTGCTTAACACAATGAATAAACATGGACTAAGATACATTAGAACACTGGGGACAAAGTACTACAAGTCTTTAAAGAGGACAAATACAGGACTCACATCAGGGATTGGCAAAATTTTCCTGTAAAGAGCCAGGTAATAAGTGCCTTAGTCTTTGCAGGCCATACATTCTGTATGAAAACTAAAAATCTGCAGTTACAGTGTGAAAGCAGATACAGACAATATATAAATGAATATGCCTGGCTTTGTTCCAATAAAACTTTATCAAACCAGGCCATGTACCATAGTTTGCTAACCCCTAACTTATATGAAGAATCAAGAATCAAAATGGGAATTCCTTTTGTGGCTCGATGGTAAAGAACCCAACTAGCATATATGGGGATACAGTTTTGACCCCGGCTTCACTCATGGGTTAAGTATCAGGCATTGCTGTAAACTGTAGTGTAGGTCTCAGACAGGACTTGGATCCTAAGTTGCTGTGGCTATGGCGTAGGGTGGAGCTGCAGCTCCAATTTGACCCTGAGTCTGGGAACTTCCATATGCCACACATGAGGCCCTAAAAAGCAAAAAACAAAACAAACAAACAAACAAACAAAAAGCAAAGAATCAAAATGGCTCCAGACTTTGAAATCAACAGACTGAAAACTAGATGATGATTTTTTAATGTTGGTAAAATTCTGAATGAAAAGTATTTTTCATATAGGATTCTATTTCCAGCCAAATTATCAAATAAAATAAAACTAAAAGTTCAATAAGATCTCAGAAATGTTATTTACCACTGACCTTTTCTCAAGAAGCTAACCAACAGTGGGTTTCATCAAAATGATAAAGTCAAAAAAGAAAAAAACACAGGATCCTGAAACCAGGAATTAGTTTCCTTCCTTAGAACTCAGATTATGGTAAAGAAAAATACTAACCTTGCATAAAGGGCACCCACTCTAGACTGGAATAGATCACAAGATTTTGGTAGAAACTGCTTGAGGGAGATGAGATTGAAAGAATATGAACTCTATTTATATGGATTCAGAGAACACTTACATAAGTACATGGAAAATTATCCAAATAAACAAAATGATTGTTATTAACTCTAAAAGGAACAAAAAGTTATGCAAAAAAAAGTAATTGTTGATCACTGTATGACTCAACTCTGTTAGTGGTCTCAGAGTCCTCATAAACATTATGCATTAATATAATCAAAATTATGATAGAAGAAATGAAACTAAAATAAAAAAAATGGGACCTAATTAAAATATTTTGCACAGCAAAGGAAACCTTCAACAAAACAAAGTCAACCAACTGACTGGAAGAAAATATTAGCAAGTGATATGATCACTGAGATTAATTTCCAATATAATCTAATAATCATGTAAACAGCTCATACATCCCAACATCAAAAAAATAATAATAATAACCTGATCAACAATGGGCAAAATAGACATTTTTCCAAAGAAGAAATGCAGATGGCTAACATGAACATGAAAAGATGCACAACATAGCTAATCAACAGGGAAATGCAAATTGAAACCACAATGAGATATCACCTCACACACATCAGAATGGCTATCATCCAAGAATAAAAGCAACAAATGTTGGAAGGATGTGGAGAAAAGGAAACACTTGTACACGGCTGATGGGAATGTGAATTGGTGCAGCCACCATGGAAAACACCCGAGGCAGTTCTCAAGAAACTAAAAATAGAACTACCATATGATCCAGCAATTCCACTCCTGGGCATATATCTGAAAAAAACAAAGACACTAATTTGAAAAGATATATGCACCTCAATGTTCATAACAGCATTATTCACAATTGCCAAGATGTGGAAGCAACCTAAGTGTTCGTCAACAAATGAATGGATAAAGAAGCTGTGGTCTATAGATGCAATGGAATACGCTTTGAGCATAAAAAAAGAACAAAATTTTGCCCTTCGCAGCAACACGGATGGACTTGGAGGGCATTACGCTAAGTGAAATAATTCAGACAGAGAAAAATAAATACTGTATGATATTACTTATAGGGAATCTAAAAAATACAACAAACTAGTAAATATAACAAAAAAGAAGCAGACTCAAAGATATAGAGAACAAATTAGGGTTATCAGTGGGGTGGCGGGGGAGAGGTAATATCGAGATGGGGGAATGGGAGGTACAAACTACTGGGAGTAAGGTGGAGCCAAGGATATATTACACAACATAGGGAATACAGCCAATATTTTGCAATAATGGGAAATGGAAAGTAATTTTTAAAACTGTACAAATGTTTTAAGTAAAAATCTTGAAATTAAAAAAAAAAATTATGATAGAACTCCATATATGGAAAAGATGGAGGGAAGAAAGGACAGAGGTGAGTATTTGTGGAAAAGAGAGCTAAAACTTTCTCCCATAATGGAAAATCAAATGATAGAAGGTAAAGCCTAAAGTGTAAAAATAAGTGGTGGTACAAACATTTAGAGTTTTAGAGACAAATAACAGACAAATTAGCTTCGGAAGTTAAACTTGGTGTCTGGGTATTCCATATTAAGGGTGGCAAGGGTCATTTAACAAGCATTATGGAAAAATTTGACCCTTTTAAATTATGTGTAAAACTTGAATTTATTGTTAAGTTTTTTAAGAATGATGAATAGTTTTCCATCAACAGGAAAATAACCAAATGGCATATTTAATTGGTGGATTTCATATAGCTCTTAAAGTAATCAGATGGAACTCATGTTTTAAGTTGAATAAAGCTCAATAACAATGTGGAGGCAAGAAAACAAAACAAAGCAAATTGCAGAAAGAGATGTGGAGTGTGGTAGACATAAAAAGTTTAAAAGCATGGAAAACAATATTATATTTTATTTATACATGCATACATATGTACTAAAGAATAAAGAAAAGTCAACAACCAATTCAGAATGTGGCTGCCTCTTGGAGGGAGGACAAAGAGGTCAGAGAGTGGCCCTAGGAATGTCTCCACTCTAGGATGTTTTATTTCTCTAAAGCTGTCTCCTAGTAAATAAGGTGAAGTAATCCAGTTACACAAAGCAGGAAGGTGTTAGAGATGCGAGAAAAAGAAGAAAAAAAACATGGGGAGTTCCCATCGTGGCTCAGCCAGAATGAATCTGACTAGCATCCTTGAGGACATATGTTCGATCCCTGGCCTCAATCCGTGTGTTAAGGATCCGGTGTTGCTGTGAGCTGTGGTGTAGTTTGCAGACACAGCTCAGATCTGGCGTTTCTGTGGCTGTGGAGTTGGCCAGGGGCTATAGCTCCAATTCAACCGCTAGCCTGGGAACCTCCATGTGCCGCGGGAGTGGCTCAAAGAAATAGCAAAAAGACCAAAAAAAAAAAAAAAAAAAAAAAAAAAAAAAAAAAAAAAGGGTAAACATGAAGAACCATCATACTTTAAAATTAGAGACATGTTCCTTTTTCTGATGACACTTGGCCCCTCCATATAGGGTGTTCCTTCACTGCTCTTTTCCTGTCTTCTTTTGGTGTTGTTGCTTTGAATGCTCTTTCTTTGCCTTTCCAGCACCATTTCAACGTACTCTTGCAATGACTAACTGCCCTCCAGTTAGAATCTGCTCTGCCAAGCCTCCTAAGAGGGTTTTACACAGATTCTCCATTTTCTTACCTCCCATCCACCTTTCAGGGGTTTTTGTTTGTTTGTTTTTGAAGTGATGCCTCATTAGGAGTAATTCTGACTAAAATACAGTGGTATCAATGAAAACTGTTTCTTGGGGTTCCCATGTGGCTCGGTGGGTTAAGAACCTGACATAGTATCCACGAGGATATGGATTTGATCCCTGGCCTCACTAAGTAGGTTATGGATCCCATGTTGCCCAAGTTGCTGTAGGCCTGCAGCCACAGTTCCAGTTGACCCCTAGACCCAAAACTTCCATGTGCCTCAGGTGTGGCCCTAAAAAGAAAAAAAAATTGTTTCTTGCTTCCACCCTCCCTGCCATCATGTCTTTGGAGAGGGGATGCTGTAATGAAAATCACTGAGATTTGCAGCACAATTTCATCATTAACTATAATGAAAAAGTAGGAGTAATGATTTCCAGGACTGATTCAGTCATGCAGCACTATCACCAGGAGCCAGGCACCGTCTACCCCTGCATCCTCAGAGCATTGACTGGGTTCGCACCTCAAGATTTGCATCTCGAGGTGCCATGGGTATGCCACAGCCTCAGTGTCTGCTTAAAGAAGAGTTGTTTCCTCTTGTACATTTCTTTTATTACAGAGGAAACCTATCTTAACAATGAAAGCGGACATTCCTCCAGGTTGCAATCACCAGGGCTGAGTCACTTGCTCATGCTGTAAGTACAAAGAGGAATGAAAATGAGAATCTAGAATTTTCAATCCCGAGAATGGGAGGCAGATTCTGCCAGCATGCAAACGGGGTCTGGATAGGCAATTAATATTGCCTGTACCACTTGCCTTGTGTGCCTCAGAATGTCCACCACCATACCCCACAGAGGGCACAGCAGTGCCCAGAGGACAGAGCTGTACAAGCAGAAGTAACAGCAATGCCCACCAAAAGTGGTCATACTCAGCAGAAAAGGGAGTGCCAAATGGAAGCCTCTGTGGTGCCAGCAGACACAACAGTGCCCTATGCAGAAAGCTGAGTCCAGCACAGAGACAGGCTACATTTGCACTGTTTGATATGGTCGCCAACATCCACATGTGGCTCTTAAACAAAAATTAAATAAAATTTAAATTTGGTTCCTCAGTCACACTAGCCAGATTTTCAGTGTGCAATAGCCACTAGTTGCTACTGCAGTGGACATCACAGATCAAGAATATCCCCATCTTTACAGAAAGTTTATTGGACAGCCCTGGAGCAAGGGAAGAACTTCTTAAGTGACAAATCCACATTACATAAGAATAGAATTTAAATTATAGCTCGTCTGCAGGCATCTCCAGGGATGCCTGGAGCCATGGTACAGACCCTTGGCCAAGATAGCAATGTAATGTACTCGCTAATGATTTATGATGTGCTTTTTAAAGCCCAGAATTCCCCTGGAGATGCCCAGTGCCAGCTTGTCTGCATTGCTTAGTGACACTGTTGTAGATTGATGGACCCATCCAGTTTACCTGGTCACTCAGCCTGATTTTGGTTGTGTGATCAGTGAGGTATAAAAGACCTCCAAGCAAACCTGTGCCTCATTTTCCCTGAAACAGATACCTCGTTCTCATAAGGGTAGATCATGAACCTGAGATAGAGCACATTCTGCACCACTGAGAGAGGACCCTGGAAGCTGTGCCCAGGTATTCCAGGCTCTGTAATGTTGCTTTGTGCTTTCTGGCTCCTGGCGATGTGTATCCTTTGCTTGTAATAAATCTTTTATGAGCATGCCTTGTTAGAGTCCTTCAAGTCTTTTCAATTATATGACCCCAAGTAAATTGGTGCACCCCAGGGTAGCCAAGCAGATTTGGTCATTAACACATACAAATCCGCCTCAGGCCAACTGCTGGAAATAACTAGGCTGAACTTTACAAGGCTGTGGAGGTCCCCCCCGCCAACAGGTATGAGCAAGAAACACCATAACATATATATAAGATTTTGTTGTTCTTCTTCATTCTGACATGTCAAAGGGAGTTGTAAATGAAGTGACATAATTTGACATGAATAATCGGAGAGACTGTTTACATTCAAATTCTTGGAAAGATTATTTTACTCCCTAAAACTCAGTTTTTTCTCCTGTAAACTGGAAAATATTACAGAATTCACACCTTAGGACTGTTGGTGTGTTGATTTATATAATGCATATAATAATACAATGCTGAATAAGAACTCCAGAAATGGGAGCTCTCCCCAAATAAAGTTATCCGTTAATAAGGAACATTTATAATAACAAGTTGTGTAAATCGCCTTAAAGATCTCACAGTCTATCTTGGATGGTTGCTTTTTGGTGTTTTTTGTTCGTTTGTTTGTTTGGTTTTGGCCATGCCCATGGCATGTGGAGGTTCCTGGGCCAGGGATCAAACCTGCACCACAGCAGTGACCCAGGCCACTACAGTGACAACACGGGATCCTTAACCCACTGTGCCACAAGAGAACTCCTTGGATTTCTGTTTTTTATTTTATCCCCTAGCATGGTCTCAATTACCTTCCAATCTTATATCAATTTTGTTTTCCTTTAAGTATTTTACACAAAGACACGTACCTTAAAAAAGTGTTATATCTTCCCAACACCAAATAGCATATTTCCCCATGCTCTGTGTTGATGAGCCTAGCTGTTATTAAAAATGCTTTATTTTTATTCCATTCATGGCACTTTCTCAGTGGGAAAATTATGAATATAATTGTTAGGCCGCTAACTCAAATTTCTTCCCCTGGTGGTTAATCATGGTTTCTAATCCCAGGGGTATAAATGGCTTTCTGGCAGTCAGCTGGTATAATCCTCTCACTTGATAGAGAGATCTCACAGCTAGTAAATGATAGAAAACTCAGACTCAAATCCAATCAGACCCATAAAAATGTTGAAGTTGTAAGAATATGTAGATGATATGATACACTTTTTGGAGAGGATATAGTTTATGATAGAAATAAGAGGTTGTGAAGAGCCAAAATGATTTTTAAAAAATTGCTTGAACCAATTTCTAGGACAAAGCTGCAGGAGAGACCACAAAATACAGGATATTTTTTCCTGCCATTAAAGAACTTGGACCCCTAATTGGACCTGTCCTATTCAACGTTCTTTAAATCACATGAAAGAGAATCCCATTCAAGATAACTCAAATGAAATTGTGATTTATTGTAAGGCTCTCTCAAAGAAGAAAAGGAAAGATGGCTGAGCTTCATATAAACTAGAGAGGGAATCAGAATGGCCCTAGGAATTGAGGGAAGCACTTAACGCTATCCTTCTTGAAGGTAAGATCGCTAAACCCTACTTTTCTTGGATCTTTTGTGCCAAATTACTTTCCATCTTGCCTGCTTTCTTCTGCTCACATATCTGAACATGGCACAACACATCCTGACTTTAGGGTCCACCACCTCATGCTGACCGGCCATGGGTCAGTCTTTTCTGCCAGCCATCATCCTCACCATTTTAGTCACTCTGCCCTGCTTACCCTTGGCTCAGAAGCTCATCTGATTTTCCGTTTCACTGGAGGTTTGTGAGCACCTGCAGACTGGAGTTTTATGAGTCTGTGGGAAGCATGCACTTCCAAATATATCCTTTATACATGTACATACAAGTGTGACTGTTCAAGAACCACACAAGAGTAGTCATCTAGGTCTATTTCAGTGGTGCCATATGAGGTATATGCCAAATATGTGGTTAAAAGGAAAGTGCTCCAGCATTTCCCTGGTAGTAGATATTTGTGGGGGGCTGAAGCTCCAGGAGGCCTGAATAGAGGAATGCCATCATGCACCCATTCTTCAAGATACCACAGTAGACTGGGTATATGATGGCATTGAAAGAAGATAAAAGAGTCTTCTATCCAAGTAAAAGGGCATAAACTATTAAGGTGTGTTCAAGAGTAGAATACCTGAACTGGAGCAGAGTGTTCATATATAAGTGTACTTTTAAAATAAGGTTGTAAAAGATAAATTTGGTGATTTAAGAAGGTCCTGAAGTCTATACTATAGAGAGGGAATTTGATTCCATTCTAGAGGCAAATTTGTATAAGACACGGTTTAAAATGTTTTCTTTCAGGGGTACATGCGGAGAAGTTTTGGTATTGGGGCTGTTTGAAGATGGGTCTTGGGTGGTCCAGGACTGGAAAATGAGGAAATGCAGCAACGTGGATGGAACACGGATGGAACTAGAGACCCATGCTAAATGAAGTAAGTTAAAAAAGAAAGACAAATATCATATGATATCACTTATATCTATAATCTAATATACAGCATGAATGAACCTAACTACAGAAAAGAAAAAAACTCATGGACATGGAGAACAGATTTGTGGTTGCCAAGGAAGGAAGTAGTGGGATGGACTGGAAGTTTGGGGTTAGTAGATGCAAACCATTGCAACTGGAATGGATAAGCAATGAGATCCCGCTGTATAGTACAGGAAACTATACCTAATGACTTGTGATGGAACATGATGGAGGATAATGTGAGAAAAAGAATGTATGTATATGTATAACTGGGTCACTTTGCTGTACAGCAGAAATTGACAGAACATTTTAAATCAACTATAATAAAATTAAAAAAAAAAGTGAGGAGATGTGATTCAGCACATTCTACTTCTAAGGCTTCCTCCTTCAGAAATTATAAAAGATAAAGGCCAAAATTTATGGACAGACATATTCATGGCAGCACTACAAATAACCCAAAAACCTGGAAATGATTTAAATACATAACAACATGGGGTTCATTAATAAATTATGCATACCCAGATGTCATGTCACTGTAAAGAATGTTTCTTTCTTGTTTCTGAAAAATATTTGGTGACGTGGGAGAAGGAGAGGTGGGGCTGGAATTATATATTATATATTATATATTAAATGTGAAATTCAAGGACAAAGCTAATGTTTATGTATGCGGTACTGCCTGAAATTTACACATCGAATCTTTCTCTCAACGGTTTTGTCATTCACTCTCTACTTCTTAAACAGAGGATATTAGCATGATTATGTACATTTTGGACAAAGATATAACAAGCAAATATTGGTACCTGCTATAGGTATTAAGGTAAATGCTAAATTTATGTAACAAAAAGACACCCAAACTACAATGGCTTTAATAAGGCAAAGGTTTATTTCTCACTCATGTGATAGTCTGGCTGGTGTGAGCTTGTGGGGTAGCTTTTTCTCAGCAAAGTCAGGGAACCAGGTTTCTTTTGCCTTCGTTCTCTACCTTTTCACCTTTCTCTGGGTTATTTTCTTTCCTGAACAATCAAACCTGAGTTGGTGCCATGCCCCTGTTCTAGTCTAAAGGAATAAGGAAAAAGAACAAGTTTAAGCTACTCTGTTTTAAAGCCTGTGTCACAAAGAGGCTTGTGCTTATACTCGAGCAGCCAAAATTTGGTCACAGGGTCACACCTAGCTGTAAGAGAGGCTGGGAAACATACATACAAACATAGTGGGAAAGGGTGTGCTCTATGACTTAAAGGAAGAAGAGAAGGGATACTTGAGGATAATAATCTCTTCCACATCTCCTGGGTCCCCAGGGATCTTCATTAACTATTCCCCCAAGGGTCCTATTTTCCTTATGTCAGCAGAGGAAACACTCTGCAACTGTCAGTAAACCAATTACCCACTTTAGTTTACTGTTCATTGAGCAAGTAGGTAATCAAATAGAGCAAGGATAAATTTAAGACCACAAACTTAGGTGGGGAAAAAGTAACCATATTCCTTTATTTTCTTAAACTCTATTTAAATCTAACTCCTAGCCCTATGCCACCTGGCTGACAAGAAATTCACTCTTTGGCATTACTGGACTCTTCTCCCAGGTTTGTGTCAAGGCTTCCACTGAGCCCCCGTGGTCATCAGCTGGCAGTGAACACTGGGTGCATGTTTCCTCCAAGTGCCAGGTGCTGTGCAGTCCGGGTTGCACGCAGAGCCGAGGAGAATTCCTGAGACCGCAGGTGCCCAGCACAGCCTTTACCTCTGGGATTTTCCTGCCATCAGTTCTCACTCCCATCCCAGCCCTGCAGAGGATCAGATCCAAGGACTTCTGCAGCAAGGCCTCCGACTCTGCTGCTACCCTCCCAACTTTGTGTAAACTTTTTAAATTCTCTCCCTCAGTAACATTCAAGGAAATATTGTGAAACCCTGACATCCAGACGAACATGACAAATGCCAGCAAAATCTCAAGCCCTTCAGTGGGTCCTGCTTTCCTCACTGCAAAATGTCTATCACTTGTAATGGAAGAGGAGAGGAAAACACAGCAGACACACACAAAGCATCACCTGTCAGAAATTATCCTGCCACCAACTTGCTGGAATTGTGCATAAAACTAGGACCAATGGATTTCAGTATGCGAATTGTCTATCTGGAATTGGCAGGTTCTTTTCTGCTTGGTACTGAGTTATTGGTCAAATTTTGGAGAGTTGAGAAAGTCAGCTACACTGTACCTAAGTGGTGAGTCCATGTCTGAGTTTCTGCAGAAGAAGAAGAAAATAGCGAGAGGACAATGTGAAAGAGGAAAAGTTCCTCATTTAACTGCTGCACCTACCAAGTTTGGCCCTGGTTTAAGATAAAGAAGCTGCAGCCTGCAGTAAAGCTTGGAGGATACGTGTTGTTTACCCAAAACCAGGCCAGCAGATGAGTGGAAGAGTGTCAGGAGCCCTGAGTGGAACAGAGAAGACAGAAAGCAAGGAAAACATAAATATCACCCAAATCACATCCAGGGCAGGTAGATGGGGTCTTCTCTCTCTTCAGACAGCTTTCTATCTATATCTACTTCCCCAAAGAATAAAACCCTCTCTCTTTCCAAATAAAATCATATTCCTCAGTTGTTTGCCTGTGTGACTTCCTAAACATCAACATTTCAAATTTTTGGAAATATTTGACATTCTTCCATAGATTTAACACAAACTGGTGATTTTTTTTTTAATTTAAGAAAATTCATTTTAGCACAGTGAAAAGATGACAAGAAGCAGCATGCACCAAGTCCTTGCTAAAGGTTCAACCAGATACTTGGGAGAGCCTCGTATATCAGGCAAACACACAGAAGAGTTCAATATTTAATGTCAAGGGAAACTTTCTCTACATCTTCCCTTTTTTCTAAAGATGAAGAAGTGTTGTAGCAACTTTCCAAGATGCTGTGGTTGACATTTTTATTAATGATATTGCAGAGAAAGCAAATGGTACTTAAATGAAGTTTGCAGATGACACGAAATTAAGAGCTATGGCTAATACCAGGGAAGACAACATAGTAATAAATAAACCTGCAATGGTTAAAATACAGGGAAGGAAAAGAGGGAAAAGATAAATAATGCACAATACAAGTATGAAAACAGTACAGAATATGTACATTTTGTGATGTTATATGAAAGCTACTATGCCCCCCTAAGAAGGAGACTTATTTTAGGGTATTGCCTCATGGAGACTGGAAATTTCATGTCCTTTCCTTTCAACTCTAATGGACCTGAACTTGGAACAGCATGTCTAATTGGGAGCGCTGTATTCAAACTGAAAAATCTGAAACTAGAAAACAAAGCTTGAATTGAGAATCACCAAGTGTGATGCAAATAAAAAGGTTAATGGGGATAAATATTTATCATTTCAAGACTAATGAAAAGTCTGCAATTATCTGAAAGGCACAGACACTACAAAGATCAATTATTTGGCCCGGGGAAAGGCTTGTAACTGGAAATAATGAAGTTGAGTATGGCATTATTTCAGAAATGCCAGGCAACTTTTTCCCATCCACAACAGCTATTAATAGCTATTAGCTATTATCTAAACAATAGGTGCAAGGAACATCCTTCCAGAACTTTCCATTCTGTGGGGTAGAGGTGAAGTACTGGAAAGGATTATAAGATAGTTGAAGAGAAAATATGAGCCCACCAGTGAGCAAAGAGCAGGAAAATCCAGTACCTGGGGTTTAGTAGCATCAACAAAGGCCTCTGGGGGATTTGAGATGGGGAGTTCTGGGCTCAGTTACCCGGCTAAGAAAGGGCATTACAAAGAATAGGGAAGACCTATGAAAGAAAGTGCCTTTTTCATCACAACAGCAAATGAATATTGATGCATTCTGGCACAATGAACTCACAATGCAGCTGTGACCATCTCTCAGGCCTGACAATTTCTCCTCCCATCTCTTCTGGATAGTTAAAAGAATTAACAGATATTGTCGGCAAGCCTCAGCTCTGCCACATAGTAGTAATATCCTATCTCGATTAAGTTACTTGACTTTTGTGAGCCTCGGTTTTCCCATTTATAAAAATGGGTACCATAATAATATCTAGAAACTACCATTTACATACAATTCTCAAGATTCCAGTATCTTCCTAATCACCTAAATGAATTAGTTTTGTAAATTATTCGTTTTACAATTATTAGTCTTGTAAAATGGGAAGTGGGCAATGGAGGACACATCAGGCAGAGTTCTTGATTACATACAACAAAAGCCATCTCTGGTGATGATGTAAGTTTTTTAAAGGGATATTTAACTGGGACAAAGATGCTGTGGGAAAATCAGATGGTCACATGCAAAAGAATAAGACTAGACTCTTCTCTTACACCTCTTACAAAAATCAACTCAAAACAGATTAAGACTCAAATGTAAGGCCTGACACCATAAAACTCCTAGAAGAAAACGCAAGGAGGAGTTTCCAATGTGGCTCAGCAGGTTACAAACCCCACTGACTAGGATACATGAGGATGCGGGTTCAATCCCTGGCCTCATTCAAATGGGTTAAGGATCTGGCATTGCAGTGAGGTGTGGTATAGGTTGCAGCTGTGGCTTAGATCCCAAGTAACTGTGGCTGTGGCTGGCAGCTGTAGCTCCAATTCGACCCCTGCCCAGGGAACTTCCACATGCCATAGGCGCAGCCCTAAAAGGCAAAAAAAAAATGGGGGGGGGGGGCTCCTTGATATGGATCTTGGCAATGATTTTTTTAAATAAATTTAATCAGAGAAATGAAAAAAAAATGCAGAGGGAAAGAAAAGCAATCAAACAAGGACAAAATAATAATAGTTTAGTCATTAAACAAAATCAAAGACTTTTAGTTTCTCTTCAAGGGCTATAGATGATATTCTGAGCCACATCCTTTGTTTCGTAGCTATTGAAACCCACCAGGAGGAAGATGTTAACCACATGATGACCAGACTGTAGCCATGACAGAAGCTGCCACAGTTCTGAGAATTGTCATAAAAGAAATGGGGGAAAAAAAAAACTGATTCTGGAACTGAAGATTAACTGTACTTAAAACAATCAAGATGATTCTGATCAGACCACCACTTGACCAATTTCAAGATGATTGTCAGAGCTGACTGTGCTGTTTCAGCACTCAGCCCCCATCTTGCCTATACACTCCCAAGTTTCCCCTTTAGAAGCTCTTACCCCTGATCAGCAGTAGGAAGTTGACTTTTGGACATTGGTCCTCCTTCTCCCCAAGTTACTGACCTTCTGAATAAAGCAAGCTTTCCATTCCTACCACCACTCGTTTCTCAAGGATTGGCTTTTGAGCAGCAAGCCACTGAACCTGGGTTCAGTAACACAAGGAAAGGAAGTAAAGGCTGTTAGGGTTTTTGGTGATAACACTGGGATGTGCCACACTCAATTCCTCAGATTCAGGACCCCTGAGCTCTGGTTATAGAGGAGCCAGCATCAGATATTGCACCAGCTCAGGTCAAACCCACATCTTGTGGAATAACACACAAGCTGCATTAAGAGCTGTTACCCAACCACAGTGGTCACTAAGTCTTCATGGACCATCCCACTGAGGTACCAGGCCAGCTGTTTCTAGATGTCAAGGTACAGACTAGGACCAATGAGTCCTATGGTATGGGCACATTGGCTCATGTTTTTACTCTGAAATAAATTTTCTGTTCTGTAAATTCTGGCCTCAGCTAATACCTTGTGAAAAGGCAATCAACTTATCCTTCTCAAATAGGTAACTTTGAGATCTTGCCTCCCTGTAATTCTCTCCTAACCCTTTCTGGCAGTTTAGGGGTCAGAGAACATGATTCTCAAGATTCTTCAGAATCACACAGCAATCACAAGTAAAGCATTCCAGCTCTGCAGGGTACTGAGAGACCAAGTTTGTAGCAGTCATATCTCCACTCTCTCCCCCTTCATCCTCTTTCTTCCCCACCTGCTCTCCCTCCTCCTTCTCCCCCTTCCCACCTCCTCTTTCTTGTAGCCTTTTTGCTGTTTTTTTTTCTTTTTTTTTTCACTCTCTCTCTTTTCTTCTTCCTCCCTTTTTTTCCAATTCTCTCTTCTCCTTCTTAATCTTTCATGCTCTTTATCATTTTTTATAGTTTCAACCATCTACTGCCTTTCCAAATGAGTAGAAGCCCAAGTCCTACCTAAATTTCCCAGGGTAACCTTTATCCCACTTGACCCCCAGGCATACTTTAATTTATATACAGAGAAATACCATATGACCCAGCAATCCCACTCTTGGGCATATATCCAGACAAAACTTTGCTTGAAAAAGACACATACACCTGCATGTTCACTGCAGCACTATTCACAATAGCCAAGACATGGAAACAACCCAAATGTCCATCAACAGGTGATTGGATTAGGAAGATGTGGTATATATACACAATGGAATGCTACTCAGTCATAAAAAGAAAAAAATAATGCCATTTGCAGCAACATGGATTGAACTAGAGACTCATACTAAGTGAAGTAAGTCAGAAAGAGAAAAACAAATACCACATGACACCACTTATATCTGGAGCCTAATACATGGCACAAATGAATCTTTCCACAGAAAAGAAAATCATGGACTTGGAAAATAGACTTGTTGTTGACAAGGGGGAGGGGGAGGGAGTGGAATGGGTAGGGTGCTTGGGGTTAATAGATGCAGACTATTGCATTTGGAATGGATTAGCAATGAGATCCTGCTGTGTAGCACTGGGAACTATGTCTGGTCACTTATGACGGAGGCTGATAATGTGCAAAAAAAAGAATGTGTACCTGGGTCACCATGCTGTACAGTGGAGAATTGACAGAACACTGTAAACCAGCTATAATGGAAAAAATTAAAATCATTATATAAAAAACCCTTAAGACTATTACACTTCAGTATTCTTCTGAATATAGAAATATTCCTCATTTGTCTTTATTTTAAAGCTTCAAGCTTTGATTCTTTCACTAAAAAAGTATTCATTTAGATATCAGGGAAGTGTTTGCAAATTACTTTATACAATCTTTACAAGTCTTCTCTGTTTCAACTTCTTTCTAAGATAATTTTTCTTTCAAAATAAAAATCCTATTTTACAGCCATAGTCTCATTAGATAATTGATAACTAAACTAAGCATTTAATAGATTTTCATCTATCGACATACTTCTATGTTTATTTTTCTGTGTTAGATTTAAGTATATGTTTTCCAGGATAGTACTTTTATCCTCTGAAAATTTTCTTATATCTTTGTTGCACTGTTATTGTTTTTTTACCCTTTTCTAACCTGTTGACCAATTTTATTTTGTGGCTTTGATCTTTAGTAATAGATCCGTGATAAAAGTAATCATTATTTCTATAATCTGACATCTTTCAAAAACTTTGAAGTCCAGCCTTAAGTATACTCTGTTAACTGTCAGACATCTGTTTTTACTAATAATATTGTTTTATGGAAAAGAAAAAGAATGCCCTAAAATTTCAGTAGGGATTTTTCAATAGAGTCATAAATGGGAAGGTACAAAAGAACAAGCAATTTATTGCAAACAGCTTACAAGTAGAAATGGTCTTAGGAGTTCCCATTGTGGCTCAGTGGAAACAAAACGCTACTAGTGTCCATGAGGATGAGGGTTCAATCCCTGGCCTTACTCAGTGGGTTAAGGATTCAGTGTTGCTGCGAGCTGCAGTGTGGGTCACAGACATGGCTCAGATTTGGTATTGTGGTGGCTGTGTCATAGGCCAGCAGCTGCAGCTTCGATTCAACCCCTAGCCTGGGAACTTCCATTTCCATATGCTGCATCTTCAGCCCTATTAAAAAAAAAAAGATATGGTATAAAATGGAAGGAAATTTTCTAAAAATGAACACACACACACACATAAACACACACATACTCTTCTCTGAATCCCTTTGGGTCTTGGATTCCTTTGAGAATCTAAATAAAGCTATGCACTTTATCCCCAAAAAGAAATCCATTGGCACACAAGGTCCATAAATCTCAACATAAGAACCCACCAACACATCTCTAAGGAGTAATATTAGAAAATTAGTCTAAGTCAAAATACCCTTTGCTACCCTTCTGCCCCAAAGCCCCATTTGTTGAAATTTAGTACTGTTGTCCTTCGGTACCCTTGAGGCTCAGTTCCAAGACCCTATGGATACCAAAATCTGTGGATGCTCAAGTTCCTTGTATAAAATGCCATAGTGTTTGCAGGTATCCTACTCACCTTCTCCCTTACACTTTTATTTATCGATTTTGTTTGTGCTTGGATTTTTTTCCTTCCAATTTTTCAAAGTATAATTGACATGCATAAGTATAAGGTGTACTGTATAATGATTTGACTTACACATCATTAAACGCTTACTACAGTAAGTTTAGTGAACATTCATCATCTTTAATAAATGCGAAATAAAAGAAATAGAAAAAAATTTTTCCTAGTGATGAGAACTCCTAGGATTTACTTTCTCAACAACTTTCATATATAAAATATAGCAGTGTTAATTATATTAATAATATTTGACATTATATCACTAGTACTTATTTATCTTATAACTGGAAGTTTGTACCTTTTGTCTCCATTCATTCAATCCCCCTCCCCATGACATACACCTCTGGTAACCACAATCTGCTATCTTTTTCTATGAGGTTTTTTTTTTTTTTTTTTGAAGCATAATTGACCCACAATGCTATTTTAGTTTCTAGTGCACAGTATAGGGATTCTAAATTTCTATACATTTCAAGATGATCACCATGGTAAGTCCAGTTACCATCTGTCACCATACAAAGATATTACATAATTATTGACTATATATCCCATACTACATTTCATACCCATGATTTATTTATTTTGTAACTAGAAAATTGTACTTCTTCATTTCACTCATCCATTTCTCTCATGCACCACTCTCCTCCTTTCTAACGACCACCTGTTTGCTTTCTGTATCTGTGATTCCACTTCTGTTTTGTTATGTTTGTTGATTCATTGTATTTTTTAGATTCCACACAGAAGTGAAATCATACAGTATTTGCCTTTGTCTGTGTGATTTAGTTCACTTAGCACGATATCCTCTAGCTTTATCCATGTTGTCACAAGTGGCAAATTTCATTCTTTTTATGGCTGAATAATATTCCTGTGTGTGTGTGTGTGTGTGTACACCTCATATTCTTTATCCATTCATCTATTGATGGGCACCTGGGTTGCTTCAACATCTAAGCCATTGTAAATAATGCTGTAATGTATAGGAGCGACTATGTCTTTCCTCCACATACTTTAAATCATTTAATAGATGACTTATAATACTTAATTTGATGTAAGTGCTATATAAATGGTTGTAAATACAAGGTAAAATGCTATTTAAATAGTTGTTTCCATGCAGAAAATGCAAGTTTTGCTTTTTAGAACTTTATGGAATTTTTTTCATGTATTTTCAAGCCACAGTTGGTTGAATCCATGGATGCAAAACCCGTAGACACAGGACAACTGTATTCATCCTGACATAGAAGTAAGGTCAGTACTACCTGTGATTTAACTTTCTTTCCATTATAACAGAGTAGAAAAAGAAACAAAGAATGAGCAAATGAGTGAATGAATGAAAGCACAACTAATTATTGATGTGACTATGCAAAAATAGTGTGGGCCCAGGTTTGGAGAAAGTCATTTTAGGCAGAGGAGGCTTTTCTGGGCACAGCAAAGGGAGGTGCTATGAAGCACTGTGCTGTTGAGTGACAAATCTGTGGTGTGAAGGGGCAATGCAAGAGATGGGATCACTCCGGGGGCGGGGGTGGGGGGGCTGTTGTATGTAATGATTGGCACCTGTACTTTACCCTGTGGAGAAAATTTTGCACATTAGAGTACCTGGCCAGATTCTAATGTTAGAGAGATCACCCTGGCCTGAGTATGGAGAGTGCACTTTAGGAGGAAAAAACCGGAATGCTGGGGGCAGAGACACTATTGTGAGGTGGTTGCAGAAGTCTAGGACAAAGGTGATGTGAGACGGAACCAAGGCAGTGATGACAGATAAAGCAAGAAGAGAAAACGAAAACACCTTGAAAAACATGTCATAAATAAAAACAAAGGACTTGGTAATTGGAGGTGATGGAAAAATCAGTGTGCTATCTTAGGAGTACTTGTGTTTTATGGAGGATTTAAAGTGTAGACTAAACAGATTTATCATCCCAGGACCACCCCACTGAGGGCTTTGGGTGGTCTCATGCTGAGGACACAGCCCCCTCACATGAAATTTTCCTTCCACTAAGTGACATCCAAGACTAAAGTCAGGAAGCAAAAAAATTGAGTAGAGGGGGTTAGAAAATAAAGAAAGGAAACTCATAAAGAGGTTGATATGCCTATAAATATCCTTGTAGTCTCCTACTGCATGTGTGCACGTGCACGCGTGTGCGCACACGCGCACGCGCGCACGCGCACACACACACACAGACACATGCACATATGCACACACAAGCTGAGCCCTCGAGCACATACAGTCTATTTGGCCAGGATCCTTGTGCTACATAGAAAACGCACTGCCGTTGAGTTTCCAAAGTAGGTTTTCTTTGATTTTCAAAATACATTCTTTTATATTGAAAAAAATTCTCCCTTACTTCTTACCCTGGTAAAATCATAGTTTATGATGCATATGCCTGATTCTGGTTCCCTGAATTTTGACTCTCTTGGTAGATGATGTATTTTGGGGATATTTTCTAATTTCTGGTAAATTCCCTCTTTCTCTCTTATTCAGATCACTGGCCAAATGAAAGAACCAAAAAGAAAAAGGAAAGGAAAAGTGTGTTTGTGTGTGTGAGCAGCTGAACTAGCGTTAAGTCTTGAAGACTACGTCAGAGCCCTCCACTTAATTGCCATCTCCCTATCAAGCTCAGAATAGCAGCTGGCGGAGTTCCCATTGAGCTCAGTGGGTTAAGGGCTCAATGTTGTTTCTGTGAGGAAGCAGATTTCTTCCCTGATTTTGCTCAGTGGGTTAAGGATCTGGCATTGCCACAAGCTGTGGCGTAGTTCAGATTTGGCTCGGATCCAGTGTTGCCACAGCTGTGGTATAGGCCTAATCTGCAGCTACGATTCAACCCTTGGCCCAGGAACTTCCATATGCTGCAGGTGCAGAAGTAAAAAAAGAAAAAAAACAAAGAATAGCAGTTGGCTACTGAGAGGGTTTTAGTCCCCTTCCCTCCACTAATAATTTCTATTATGCTTCCCTTAGGCAAAATATATGAAATTACCATAAAAATATAATTAAGTAAAACAATCCAATTTTGTGTATTTTTGTAAACCCAATTACAAGCATCTCAAGTCCCCACCTCCACCCAGCTTGCTCTTCCTAAGCCCCTTCTATTAGGTTAAACCATATTAAATAACCTTTTTCTAAATATGTCAAGAATGGTTGAATGGCAGCAATTTCACATGGTTCCCCTTACTATGTAGAAATTCTGGAGCCATTGATACCTACAGTGTGTCCCTTCCTGAGATCATAAGGAAGAAAACCATTTTGAGCCACTCTCTGTAAATGTCATCCATTGCACACCTCCCTGAACACCCAGTTCCTTCTGCTCCACTTGAAGATTCTCTCTTCTGAAGAGTTTGTATTGGATTGAAGGGGAAATGAAAAAGAACTCTGAAAAACTTAAGGGTTTGCTTGGAAAAGATCAAAGAAAAGCCATCTGCAGCCCATCTTTTGTCAGAATCAGTGCAGGCATGAAGAATCCTCCTCTAGTTTCCCAGGACCACCCCACGCAGGGCCACAGTGGTCTTGTGCTGAGGATGCAGTGCCACACATGGCAGCAGGGGAACCATTTCTCTGCACTAGACCTTGGGCTGACATCTAAAGCACTGCCCTGGCCTCCTAAGAAAGATTTCTCCTTCCCGTATACAGAGGGGGAAAAAAATACAGATTTTATAAAATGTGGCCAACAGGAGAAAACTAAACAGTCCACACTTTGAAGACGCTGCTGGAAAAATTCATATCTGACTTTACTAATCAATAGCTTATGCTGGCACGTGGCTATCACACACGCTGTACGCCTGCAGACTCTGATACAATCAAGCTTTCATTTATATTCATGTGACCAGGAGGACTTTGCATTTGACGATTGTAAAAGATGCATGGACTCAGCTCCATTTAATTCTGATATATTGGTCTATTATCTATAAGAGGCCATTGTCTAAATTGTACTATTCACATGAGGGTCCATGATGAAAATTTATCAGAATGATAAGGAAATATTCAGATTTCGGTTTTCTTCAACAGTGAAACTTGAGGCTATAAGCATATTGTGTTTCCAAACAGCCATCAGAACTAGATTTAAGAGGACCTCATTGTACAACAAATGCATTATTAAAATAGTTTGTTATGCTACATTAAAAGAGAAACAGCTTAACAATTGATGGAGCAGGAAAGACTAGATCTGCAGAACTGCAACAGATGAAACTACAGTCTCAGGGAGTCAAATCCAGCAAGTCTGGAGGAGGCCCCTAACAGTCAAGGAGACTGTCATTTCAAAAAATAAGCAGAAATGTTTAAGTTTTTATTTTGCTTCAATAATACAATATTTAACTTCCTCGGTGCTACTTCCATCTAGACAAGTAACTTCAGTTCTCTAAGCCCTTTCATTCATTCAGCATCTATGGTTTGGTTGCCTCAGTGCGATAGTTATTGAAACAGACAGGTATTTTCAAATACCCATGGTCACTGCCCTTAGGAGTCTGACAGTCTAGAGAGAAAATAGATATACTTGTTGACAGAAAACACTAGTTTATTTTTCCTCCCAAAGGAGGTTAAGAAGTAGCAGGAAATTTCTGGTTCCAATGGGAATGTCAAGCACTTCTAAGAAAGGTGTTATAAGGGCCTGAGCCCCCATGAGCATGTTCTCTTCTCATCATCATCATTGTTTAATGAGGCCTTTTAAGGGGTGAGGTGTATGTCTGCCATTGTTTCAAGCAAAGGTGATGAGTTTGCAATAAATCATTCTTGTGTGTGATCAGTAGCATACAGATTCAGGTTGCTAGCCTTGCTGAGCCAAGATAACCGACTTACCGTGAACACCACAGGGGATTAAAAATGCATTAGACTAAGGTCGGGAGGCCTGGCACCAAGTTCTAGCTCTGCCGCTTCCTGCCTATGAGACCTTGAAAAACTCACTACAGTTCCAGGGAAATCTCAATTGTGAAATGTTGGGATATTGAAAGTCACTAGAGGCTTATATTTCTATGGCTTAGTGGAACTGAGGCTTTGCCCACAAAGTCTAACTAGATAGCTTTAAATGAAGGCCGCTATGGAGCATTTGACTTTGTTTCAGAACCACAGGTAGAATCCTGCCTTACAAGGCCACATGATCACGCTGATTAAGTAGATTGTGCTGTCTTTGTACATTAGATATTTGGAACCAAAAGCAAAAGATCTATCCATTCAATGAATATATATTGCAAGTGTACCATGGGCCCTTGGGAAACAATGGGAACAAAAGAGTGTTTCTTCTTCTCCCTGAAGCAACAAGAAAGAAAATCCTTCTGGAATTTATCCAGGAGTTCAAATATCTTCTCATAGAACACATAGCTTGCAGCTACTATCAGAACGTGACATCTGAAATAATCTTAGAGATCATACAGGAAAATATCCTCATTTTTCATTAGGGGAAGCTAAGACCTCTTCACATACATCTTTCCCAAGTCACTCAGAGATCTAGTGACATTCTTCATTTATCAACAAATAGTCGAGCTCTGGACATTTTGCTGGATGCTGAGAAAACAACAGTAAATAAAGCACTCACAAATCTTATAAAACTAATGTGAGACAGATAAGTAAACAGGACTTGACAAGCCTTATGATCTGGAAACCCATTTTAGAAGGGTGTCAGAGAAGTTTTTCTTGAGGGATTCAAGTCTAGGCAAAGCACTAAAGGATGGGTAGGGGGCATAGAGCTGTGCCTGTGAATCCTTATTTAGAATTCAACTCTCTTCTATTAGCCAGGACTATAGAAACCCAGTGGGACTCAACTGCTCAGAGGGGAGTAGGCAATATTCCTAGAGGAGATTTGCCTGCTCTCAGCCCTATCCGGCACAATTAAATGTCACTTAGTTCCTGTGAACTTCGCCTGGGTTCCTCTTCCCCTGCTTCGGTGGATGGTGGTAGGATAATGTAGAAGAAAAGGCACCTCCAGCTGAGTTGAGCAGATCTTGGTCAATCCCAACACTGATAGTGATGGCAACTCTGACCCATGGGCAAAACCTCTCTGAACTTCGCCCTTTCCAGCTGCCAGATGAGGAAAATATCTCCTTAATGAAGTTGTGGCATCTTCGGTCAAATAATAAGTATAAAACAGCCAGAGCCTCCAGCAGCCCCGCTGCTCAAGGGCCCATGAAGAGTAGTTTTGAAGGGTCAAGCAACTGCAAGCACCTGAACTTACATGTTTCTTGTCAAGGGTGACTGCAAGACTTTGTAAAGGACACAATAAATTTGAGGTCTCTAAACACTAAGAAACTATCTTCTGTTCTGTTCCTCTGCTTTCTCATTAACAATTAAAATTAGGAGTTCCCGTTGTGGCGCAGCAAAGAGGTTTCAGGTTCAATCCCTGGCCTGGCCCAGTGGGTTAAGGATCTGGCATTGCCATGAGCTGTGGCTGGCAACCGTAGCTCTGATTGAGCTGTGCCTGTGGCTGTGGCTGGCAGCTGTAGCTCTGATCAGACCCCAGTCTGGAAACCTCCATATGCCATGGGTGTGGTCCTAAAAACCAAAAAAAAAAGTAAAATTACTATAAACTGTTTTGGTGCTTGACATCTAGTCTATTAAGAGTTATTTCCATATACCCTCCATCCCAAGGTCATCACTACCATGGACTTATCAAGAAAAGCACCAAAATTAAGTTCAACCGTAGAGATTTACTGGTTAGAATCAACTCAATCAGCCTGTGTGAAAAGAAGCACAGTTTCTGTTGTCTTATTTTTCTGGCACAAATTAACTATAGTTTATCCAAAGGAATTTTTAATGAAGGACCTAACAAAAATATAAGTATAGGACTGGGCATATTTTAAATGAAAGAATTGAGTATACCATCCTACTTACTGATTCAAGTGGGTTCTTCCAAGGTGGACAGAAACACTGCTCCCCAAGTGATCCCTCCTTGACTGGATAAAGGACAAAGTGGGTGAAGGGATGACATCCAGACATGGAGGCCATGCATCCCCATGCAAAATTTCTCTTCAGGAAACCAAGGGTTCTATTTCTGTCAAAAGCGTCTGACTTGAGGGAGTTCCCTGGTGGTCTAGTGGTTAGGATTCTGTGCTTTTACTACTACAACCCAGCTTCAATCTTTGGTCTGGGAACTGAGATACCTCATCAAGTCACTGCACACAGTGGCCAAAGAAAAAAATGTTTTTAACTTAAAAAAAAGAGTATCTGACTTTCGTGATGATCATCATAGCTCTCAGCTGCCTGAATTTTACTCCACATAAGTTCCTTCTTATATCTCCTTCAAATGTTTTGATAAGCTTAGTCTAAGACATTAGATGAAGGGAAATGACAAGTTGCAAACTAATCATGCTGGACCTGGCCCAAGCTAATGAATGGGATTTCCACTGTCTTTTCAGAAACAAGGATGCTATCAATTCACTCTTCTGAAGTTATGCACCATCAGCTTCCAGTCTCTGATTTTTATGGTTTTAATGATCCGTAACCATAGATCTTCACTCTAGCTACAAAAATCCTAAGGATTTCTCTAACTGAACTTGCAAGGTTTTTTTTTTTTTTTTTTTTGGTCTCCTTTACGCACAAATGCCAATGTTATCAACAAAAGTCAAACTTGTCACATGAGAAAGGGAGAACAGTGCAGTATTTTTAGCCCTGAGAGAGCTTCATTGTTTGAATTAATTAATCCAATTAGTGACCCTTGTACTCTTTCAGCTAATTTTAAATTTCTATCAATGGGTGACTACCCCATATAACTTCAATAAGAGGAGTCAGAATTTTAGAAATAAGCAAGAGTGCACAAAAAGGGAATGTATGGTTATTCTAACTAATATGGGAAAAAAAGCAATTTTAAGTTTTCAAAGTCAGCATATTCTGGCATCTCTCACAACTTCTGTGTTGGTGTCATCACTAAACACACTGATAATATAACAGTTACTGAAAGAAGCCCTCTTCCTAGGGCTTGCTATGACATCAATTCTCTTGTTGGTTCTCACATCCCAATGTCCACACTAGACCAGTAATCTGAGCAGGGACAGTCAAACTGGGAGACTCATAAAGTCTCCCCAAGGGGTATGGGAATCCCTATCACTGCTTAGATATTAAAAAATTGATGGAGTTCCCGTCGTGGCGCAGTGGTTAACGAATCCGACTGGGAGCCGTGGGGTGCGGGTTCGGTCCCTGCCCTTGCTCAGTGGGTTAACGATCTGGCGTTGCCGTGGGCTGTGGTGTAGGTTGCAGACGCGGCTCGGATCCCGCGTTGCTGTGGCTCTGGCGTGGGCCGGTGGCTACAGCTCCGATTCGACCCCTAGCCTGGGAACCTCCATATGCCACGGGAGCGGCCCAAGAAATAGCAACAACAACAACAAAAAAAAAAAAAAAATTGAGGTATAATTCTTTTTTTATGATATCACCTATATGTAGAATCTAAAATATGGCACAGATGAACCAATTTAAAACAGACTCACAGACATGGAGAAGAGACTTGTGGTTGCCAAAGGGGAAGGGGAGGGAGTGGGGTAGACTGGGAGTTTGGGGTTGGTAAATGCAAACAATTACATTTAGAATGGATAAGCATAGGGGACTACATTGAATCTCTAGGGATGGAACATGATGGAAGATAATATGAGAAAAAGAATGTATATATATGTATGACTGGGTCATTTTGCTATACAGCAGAAATTGGCACGATGTTGTAAATCAACTCTAATTTAAAATTTTTTGTATCAAAAAAATGAGGTATAACTGACATAAGTTACATAACATTAGTTTCAGGTATACAAAGTAATGACTCAGTATTGTATATACTGCAATATGATTGCCACAATAAGTTCACTTGATCTCCATCATCACACATAATTACATTTTTTTTTCTTGTGATAAGAACGTTCAAGATCCACACCCCTAGCTACTTACAAACATGCAATACAGTGCTATTTTCTGTTGTTGCTTCAGCATGGTGGGGTTTACAGCTTAATTGTGCCCCAGCCTCTTCTATCTGCTTCAATGTGGCCTTCTTTCATTCTCCTGATGTGCCAGTTTTTAGGTTTTTAGCTTTCTGGGTTTTCTCCAGAGGAAGTTATTCTCTACATAGCTGTAAATTTGGTGAATTTGGGGGATGACATGCGTTCAGGGTCCTCTTATGTCACCATCTCAAACCAGGACTCCCGTAGAGTTTTAAGAAAATCAATTTCTAGGTTCTCAGACTCCACTCATACCCTCTCCTAAGAAGAAATTGCCTGAGAATGCACCTGTGCTCACCAATCACCCTATCTCGCTTCACGGAAAGTGTGCCATGGCCTCCCTCCCTACTCTCACTGTAAAAATCTTTAGGGGAGAGGACTTCCTCTCGTGACTACTCAAAACACTCAGTTTTTGTGGCTTCCAGTCATGCCTTCCTTTTTACATACTTCTGATAAGAATGAAGGTGCATTAAAAATGAAAATGTGGGTCCCTGTTTGTATGTTCCAAATGCACATAGACAATAAAGGCACATAGAAAATAAAAATAAAAAGAAATAACATGAGTGTAATGATCATTTTTGCTTAGTGACTTTACTTCTTCAATCCCCTATTATCAAAGGATTCATTATTCACGAGGGAGAATCTGTTGAGAGCAAGGCAAAAAGAGTTTCTGTGGGAAATACTGAAGACTAAAAATGGCCCCTTCTTTTCCTGTACTTAAATTTAAGCATTTCTTTTTAGCTCTTCTCAATGCTCAACCCTAAGACATGTTATTAGCTGCAGAAAAAGCAGCTTGCATCAGACAAAAAGAAAAAGGAAAAAAAAAAATCCATCAGCCCAAACAGTATGAGTTAGTGACATAGATCTTTTAAATGTAAGTGGAATGTTTTCTGGGATTTCAAATTTTGCAAGATAGATTAGATAAAACCCACACATAAACCTTTATAAGGTTTCTCTTAGAAATCGGTGTGTATTATTAAATAAGGTGGTTAAAACTATTTTATCTAGTCATATCTTGAAATATTTATTCTAATCTTCACTTATGAAAGTTTAATATTTTTATCTGCTATTAATAAAATAGAAAATTATGCTAGCTGCCAGACTGATTCATTTTCAGCGGTTTATATACCTTGCTCTTTTGTTTCATATGCAGGAACTCCGATTATAGTGTCAAACTAAAATAACAGAGTTATTTCTTGTGTTTATATTTGAATATTATTTAGTTATACCTAAAAGTCAGACACCAAAATACAACACACACACCGCATATACCCATGCACACACATTAACCTAAGGAATGCCGTAACTTTTATTA
This sequence comes from Sus scrofa, assembly GCF_054392235.1. Taxonomy (NCBI): domain Eukaryota; kingdom Metazoa; phylum Chordata; class Mammalia; order Artiodactyla; family Suidae; genus Sus; species Sus scrofa. Next base: position 32,904,937 of record NC_139393.1, read on the forward strand.
TCAGCTCTAATTTTTTGGCAACTTGTAATTTTACCTTGACATTAAACTATATCATTACAGGGGTTCCCATCATGGCTCAGCGATAATAAACCCAACTAGTACCCATGAGAATGTAGATTCAATCCCTGGCCTCACTGAATAGGTTAAGGATCTGGCATTGCTGTGGCTGTGGTGTAGGCCAGTGGCTAGAGCTCCAATTCCATCCCTGATCTGGGAACTTCCATATGCCACTGGTGTGGATAAATAAATAAATAAACTATACAGTTACAAGGTAAGTAATGAGAAACTACATATTGAATTATCTATATCTTAGTACAAAAGGGATTGGTTATAGTAAATCAAAAACGTTTAAATATCGATTTAACAGTTTTAGTAGTCACTTTTGTAAGATGCATTTAATATTTCCTTCATTAGAATTTCTATTATATACTTCAAAATCCACTTATTCTCACATTTATTTAATTTAAAAATTAAGTCAAAGAAATTTCTAATTCTAGAAAAAGATGGGATAGCCATCTTTTTTTCTAAATTCCCACAATTAAGTATAACTAAAACAAGAAGAGTCTAAAAAGAAGAGAGAAGGCAAACCAGTGAGGGGCCTAGAGATCTATGGAACAGCAATAAGTCCCCTATTTTTTTTTTTTTTTTTCTGTTTGCCTACAATCTGCTCTGGATTGGGCGCTAGAGGAACTAAAAATACCAATGGATGGGGGGTGTGCGGGGAGGAGTTACCTAAAGCCTACTCTCTGTAGCCAAAAGACCAGGAAAAGCTCATTAGTAGGAGAGAAAATTTTAGACAATACTGCCCTACTCCAGCCATGAAAAAAGCAGAGGTGGTATCCCTACTCCCACCACCTAAGGCATGTGGGGAGGGTAGACTTCCATCTTATCAGACCCTAACAAGGTGCACCTCCCTGCTGCCAGAGTGGTGTCTGAGAAGGCGAAGGAGGGAGTCAGGATTTGCACCACTATCCAGTGATAAAGAGAGCTCCTCCTCCCATTGTGTCAGTGGAGGCTACTTGGGGAGCTGAACATCCACCCCTACCTGACAGCAATGAGGCTCCCTCTTCCAGAGTGTTCATGAAACCTGGACATTGGCCAGTACCTTACAGCTACTGAGTGGTGTCCACCTTTCCCCACCAGCGTGGTGTCAGAGGACATCTGCTAAAACAAACATTTAAATGAAATCCAGTCTCACAACACAATATTCAAAATGTACAAGATATAGTAAAAATAAATCACTCATCATACCAAGGACCAGAAAAATGTTAACTCAAAGGAGATGACATAGGTGGAGGAATTACAAAATAGAGATTCTAAAGCAGCCATGATAAAAACGTTTAATGAGCAATTACCAACACGATTTAAAGAAATTTTTTTTTTTGTCTTTTGTCTTTTTAGGGCCGCACCCTTGGCATATGGAGGTTCCCAGGCTAGGGGTCTAATTGGAGCTGTCGCTGCTGGCCTACACCAGAGTCATAGCAATGTCAGATCTGAGCCGGGTCTGCGACCTACACCACAGCTCACGGCAACGCTGGATCCTTAACCCACAGAGCAAGACCAGAGATTGAACCCACAACTTCATGGTTCCTAGTTGGATTCATTAACCACTGAGCCATGACAGGAACTCCTAAAATTAATTGTCATTTTAAGTCTGATAGAATCTTTTTGGTATAGGGTACTTTCCTAAAATTAGAAACTCAAGATCAATAAGACAGAGAAAATTATAAAAGTTTCCAAACAGCATAATCATATACATTTAAACTGGAGCATAATGGATGTTAAATCATTATGGTATTTTTTTCAATTCCAAAAGATACATTTAAAAGAGTGATTAACAGTTTCATACTTAAATGTCAATATTTAAAAATACCAGAAACTGCATCTTTTTTGAAATTATTTAAACTTACAGTAAAATAACCTTTGAGGTCATTTTAAAAATGTATAGGAGGACAAATACACACACACAAAAAAAAGTTTGAAAACCATATCCATAAGCTCAGCATCTCTCAGAACCGCCCTTTTCCCCAAGGGTCCCAGACCACTCTGGGTGCTGACTGGCACTACCAAAAGGCTGCATAGACACTCACAATGGACTTGTAGGATTCAACTCCTCTCCTGTTTCCACTTCTATCATAGTCAATACCTGACACTTCCTAGAGATAGTCTTAGAGTCAGGTTTTCTGAGCATGGAGATAGTAGACTTTCTATTAGTCAAGGAAGTTTATGCCTTGAGCACAAGTGACCTAGATTCAGACCCATTAAATCTTTTTTTCTTTTTCTTTTTGTGGATGCACCTGCTGCATATGGAAGTTCACAGGCTAGAGGTCAAATTGGAGCTTCAGCTAAGGCCTACACCACAGCCCCAGCAATGCCAGATCCAAGCTACATCTGTGAACCATGATTCAACTTGTGGCCAACACCAGCTGTTTAACACACTGAGCAAGGCCAGGGACTGAATGCATATCCTCACAGACACCATGTCAGGCTCTTAACCCACTGAATCACAATGGGAACTCCCCACTTGATCTTTTTCATGATGACTTTACAAATTTTGTTTATATTATTTTAAGAAACATTCATAAAAATCTTCTATATACCAGACACTATACTTTGTGCACAGATAGCTTATACATCATCATATATATTTTATATATTGCATATATTCTTTATACATATTTTTATTTTTGTTTTAGTTGATTTACAATGTTCTGTCAATTTCTACTGTACAGCAAAGTGACCCAGTTAACACATACATACATTCTTTTCCTAACATTACCCTCCATCATGTTCCATCACAATTGACTGGATAAAATTCCCTGTGCGGTTGGGTTCATCCCAGGTTCACAAGGATGGTTCAACATACGCAAATCAATCAGCATCATACACCACATTAACAAAACAAAAGTCAAAAATCATATGATCATCTCAATAGACGCAGAAAAAGCATTTGACAAAGTCCAACATCCATTCATGATCAAGACCCTTGCCAAAGTGGGTATAGAGGGAACATTCCTGAACATAATCAAAGCCATTTATGATAAACCCACAGCAAATATAATACTCAATGGGGAAAAACTGAAAGCCTTCTCACTCAAATCTGGAACAAGACAGGGATGCCCACTCTCACCACTGCTCTTCAACATAGTTTTGGAAGTCTTAGCCACAGCAATTAGACAAACAAAAGAAATAAAAGGCATCCATATAGGAAGAGAAGAGATAAAACTGTCACTGCATGCAGATGACATGATACTATACCTAGAAAACCCTAAGGACTCAACCCCAAAACTACTTGAACTGATTAATAAATTCAGCAAAGTAGCAGGATATAAGATTAACATTCAGAAGTCTGTTGCATTTCTGTATACCGGCAATGAAATACTAGAAAAGGAATACAAAAGTACAATACCTTTTAAAATTGCACCTCACAAAATCAAATACCTCGGAATACACCTGACCAAGGAGGTAAAGGATCTATATGCCGAGAACTATAAAACTTTAATCAAAGAAATCAAAGAAGATGTAAAGAAATGGAAAGATATTCCATGTTCCTGGATTGGGAAAATCAATATTGTAAAAATGGCCATACTACCCAAAGCAATCTACAGATTCAATGCAATCCCTATCAAATTACCCAGGACATTTTTCACAGAAATAGAACAAACAATCCAAACATTTATATGGAACCACAAAAGACCCAGAATTGCCAAAGCAATCCTGAGAAACAAAAACCAAGCAGGAGGCATAACTCTCCCAGACTTCAAGAAATACTACAAAGCTACAGTCATCAAAACAGTGTGGTACTGGTATCAAAACAGACAGACAGACCAGTGGAAGAGAATAGAGAACCCAGAAATAAACCCTGACACCTATGGTCAATTAATCTTTGACAAGGGAGGCAAGAACATAAAATGGGAAAAAGAAAGTCTATTCAGCAAGCATTGCTGGGAAACCTGGACAGCAGCATGCAAAGCAATGAAACTAGAACACACCCTCACACCATGCACAAAAATACACTCAAAATGGCTGAAAGACTTAAATATACGACAGGACACCATCAAACTCCTAGAAGAAAACATAGGCAAAACACTCTCTGACATCAACATCATGAATATTTTCTCAGGTCAGTCTCCCAAAGCAATAGAAATTAGAGCAAAAATAAACCCATGGGACCTCATCAAACTGAAAAGCTTTGGCACAGCAAAGGAAACCCAAAAGAAACCAAAAAGACAACTTTCAGAATGGGAGAAAACAGTTTCAAATGATGCAACTGACAAGGGCTTAATCTCTAGAATATATAAACAACTTATACAACCCAACAGCAAAAAAACCAATCAATCAATGGAAAAATGGGCAAAAGACCTGAATAGACATTTCTCCAAAGAAGATATACAGATGGCCAACAAACACATGAAAAAATGCTCAACATCGCTGATTATAAGAGAAACGTGAATCAAAACTACCATGAGATATTACCTCACACCAGTCAGAATGGCCATCATTAATAAATCCACAAATAACAAGTGCTGGAGGGGCTGTGGAGAAAAGGGAACCCTCCTGCACTGCTGGTGGGAATGTCAACTGGTACAGCCACCATGGAGAACAGTTTGGAGATACCTTAGAAATGTATACATAGAACTTCCATATGACCCCGCAATCCCACTCTTGGGCATCTATCCGGACAAAACGCTACTTAAAAGAGACACGTGCACCCGCATGTTCATTGCAGCACTATTCACAATAGCCAGGACATGGAAACCACCCAATGTCCATCGACAGATGACTGGATTAGGAAGATGTGGTATATATACACAATGGAATACTACTCAGCCATAAAAAAGAATGACATAATGCCATTTGCAGCAACATGGATGGAACTAGAGAATATCATACTGAGTGAAATGAGCCAGAAAGAGAAAGACAAATACCATATGATATCACTCATAACTGGAATCTAATATCCAGCACAAATGAACATCTCCTCAGAAAAGAAAATCATGGACTTGGAGAAGAGACTTGTGGCTGCCTGATGGGAGGGGGAGGGAGTGGGAGGGATCGGGAGCTTGGGCTTATCAGACACAACTTAGAATAGATTTACAAGGAGATCCTGCTGAATAGCATTGAGAACTTTGTCTAGATACTCATGTTGCAACAAAAGAAAGGGTGGGGGAAAAAATGTAATTGTAATGTATACATGTAAGGATAACCTAACCCTAACCCTAACCCTAACCCTAACCCTTGCTGTACAGTGGGAAAATAAAAAAAATTATTTAAAAAAATAAATAAAAAGAAAAAAAAATAAAAAGAAAAAAATAAAATTCCCTGTGCTACACAGCAGGATCTCATTGCCAATCCACTACAAAAGCAATAGTTTGCATCTACTAGCCACAAACTCTGAGTCCATCCCACTTCCTCTCCTTCCTCCCCCACCCCCCAACCTGAAGTCTGTTCTCCATGTCCACGAGTTTGGTTTTGTTTGTCTTTTTTTTTTCTGTAGGTAGGTTCATCTGTGCCATATATTAGATTCCAGATATAAGTGGTATCTATCATATGGTATTTGTCTTTCTCTTTCTGACTTACTTCACTTAGTATGAGACTCTCTAGTTCTATATGTTGCTGCAAGTGGCATTATTACTCTTTTGTATTCCCCAAAATTTCTCCTGATATGTCTGTTAGTATTTGGTGTATGTATTTGGGCGCTCCTACATTAGGGGCATATATAGTAACAAGTGTAATATCCTCTTCTTGAATTGATCCTTTTATCATTAAATACTGTCCTTTGTCGGAGTTCCCGTTGTGGCGCAGTGGTTAACGAATCCGACTAGGAACCATGAGGTTGCGGGTTCGGTCCCTGCCCTTGCTCAGTGCGTTAGGGTTCCGGCATTGCCGTGAGCTGTGGTGTAGGTTGCAGACGCGGCTCGGATCCCGCGTTGCTGTGGCTCTGGCATGGGCCTGTGGCTACAGCTCCGATTGGACCCCTAGCCTGGGAACCTCCATATGCCGCGGCAGTGGCCCAAGAAATAGCAAAAAGAGAAAAAAAAAAAAAATACTGTCCTTTGTCTTTCTTTACGGCCTTCGTTTTAAAGTCTGTTTTGCCTGATATGAGTATTACAACTGCTGTTTTCCTGTCTTTTCCACTCACATGAAATAACTTTTTCCATCCCTTCAATTTCAGTTTATATGTGTCCTTTGCCCTAAGGTGAGTCTCTTGTAGGCAGCATGTTGTAGGGTCTTGTTTTTCTATCCAGTCTGCCACTCTATGTCTTTTGATTGGGGCATTACTGCATTGACATTTAAGGTAATTATTGATAAATACATATCAATTTCCATTTTAAGCCTTGTTTTCCAGTTGATTCTATGTTTCTTCTCTGGTTTTGGTTTTGGTTGGATAATTTTCTTTTATTTTATGCTGTGTCCTTTTTAGTTTTTATGAAACCAAACAATGTATTGTTTGATTTCAATGTGTGGTTGCCCTGTTTTCTTCTTTTTTTTTTTTTTTTTTTTTTTTTCTTTTCCTTTTCAGGGCTTCACCCACAGCACATGGAGATTCCCAGGCTAGGGGTCAAATCAGAGCTACAGCTGCTGGCCACAGCCACAGCATCACAGGATCCGAGCCCCAGCTGTGACCTACACCACAGCTCTGGGCAATACCAGATCCTTAACCCACTGGGAGAGGCTAGGGATCAAGCTCACAACCTCACAGTCACTAATCTGATTTGTTTCCACTGCACCATAACAGGAACTCCAGTGGTTGCCCTGTTTTTCAAGTATGCTAACCCCTTCATATATCGGCTTGCTTTAGCCTGATAGTCATACAGGCTCGAACACATTTAAAAAAAAAAAAAAATGAGTAAAGATTTTCTTACTCTCCTTCCCCACGATGTCCTTTTTTAACATCATCATGTTTATACTCTTGCTGTTCCTTGTATTTATCATCATTTTTACAATGAGTTTGTTTTGGAGGTTTTTGTTTTTTGGTTTTTGGTTTTCGGTTTTTTTTTTTTTTAGATCTGTATAATGGCTTATTGAAATGGTTAGCTTCCAATTGTGATTTCCTTTATTGTGTATTTTCTTCTACCCTATTTAGAGAGGAATTTTCAGTATTTCTTTTAGAATGGGTTTAGTATTGCTGTATTCTTTTAGTTTTTGTTTGTTGGAGAAATTCTTTATTCTTCTATTTTAAATGATATTCTTGTCAGGTAGAATATTCTAGGCTGCAATTTTTTCTTTTCTAGAACTTCTAATATATCTTGCCACTCTCTTCTGGCCTGTAGTGTTCCTGTAGAGAAAGAAGCTGATAGCATCATGGGGGTTCCCTGATAATTAACTATTCCTTTTTCTCTTGAAGCCTTTAGAATCCTCTACTTATCTTCAACTTTTGCTATTATTTATTATAATGTGTTTTTGTGTGGATCTGTTTGGGTTCAACTTTTGGCGGGGGGACTCTCTGTGCTTCCTTGTATATTGATATTTGTTTCATTTAGATTTGGAAAGTTTTCAGTCATAATTTCTTCAAATGTATTTTCAATCCCCTTTTCTTTTTCCTCTCATTCTGGAATCCCTAAAGTGCATAAATTGCTCAGTTTTATATTATCCCACAGATCTCTTATATTGCTTTCATGTTTTTTTCATTTGGTTTTCTGTCTGCTCTCCTGATTGGATGATTTCCATTATTCTATCTTCCAAGTCACTTATTTGTTCCTCTGAATTATTTATTCTGCTCTTCAATGCCTTTAACTCAGTTCGCATCTCCGCAAATGAATTTTATAATTTTTCTTGGCTCCTCCTTATATTTTCTAGTTCCTTTCTAAAGTAATATGCATTTCTGTTCATATCCACTCTTAATTCCTTCAGTATTTTCACTATCTCCTTTTTGAACTTGGTGTCCATTAGACTGCAGAGATCTGTTTCATTGTTTGCTCCTTCAGGGAAATTCTCCTGTTTTTTTAAACTGGAAATGGCTCCTGAGCTTCTTGATTTTGCTTACATTTTTCTTATTCTGTGAGTTTAGCAAAAACAACTACTTTGCTGTAGTCTTGGATGGCTTGCATCCCTGGGTATTTTGTGAGGACTTAACTTTTTTTTTTTTTTTTTTTTTGGTCATGAAGGCTTATTTGGGTTTGGATGCTTTCCTCAGTGTGTGCAGGCTGTTATCTTCATTCTGGTGTACAGCCTAAACATGTGCCAGGGAGATGGAGGCAATGGCCAGTGCTAGCAGCCAGTGCCTGGTTTCTGGGTCTTTGACTGTGGCGAGGACACACAGGGAGGTAGTGCAAGCTACTCCTGGTTGCTGGGCCCTGGGAAGTGGCAGTGACCCTCAGGCAGGTGTCAGCAGCACCTAGAGCATTTGGCAGTGGCAGCAGCAGGGCACTTGCATTCCTGGGGAGTGAGAGCAACAAAAGGTGGCATTCAGTTACAGTGCTCTCCTCTGCACTGATCCTTGAAGTGACTGGAACCCAGGTGGTGCCCATTCGCAGACCCCTAGTGGTGGTGGGCCCCTGGAGTCTGAGATGGCTTCAGTGGTTTATCCCCACCACCCACAGCCCATGCAAGAGATACCCTAGTATTCTTACCCCTCACAAGAGGTACCCAGCTGCCTTTAGCCAGTGCAAGAAGCACCCCACTGCTGAGAGCCTGCACCTGCACAGAGAAAGATGTTCCTATGGCAACCTGCCCCTCCTCATCTCATCCTCCCCAAAAATGGTGCCTGGCTTCTCCTGCAGGCCCAGGACTCCTCCCTTGCTCCCTTGGCTGTGGCACTCTGCTTCCCAGCCTGTGGTGCACTGTTCCCTAGCCTTTCAGGCTGTTTCCACACAGCCCACCCTAGTCCTCTCCCCAGAACTGGCCTCTGGAACCTGAGTCTCAGCTCCCAGCTCCCATCCAAGCACCTCAGGCTGTGGTTCCCGGGCGATGGTACTGAAGGTTTGTGCAGTTCTCTCTCTGCTTTGCCCTCCTCAGTCCACCTGCTGCACTTTTCTCTGAGGCTTTGAGGTCCCTCCATCTCAGCTGATCTTCCTGCCAATTAGGTGGCTTCCCAGGGTGCGAGTTCCTTTCCTCTTTTACAGATCCCTCTCAGGAATGCTGGTCCTGTCCTGACTCCTTCTTTTTTTCTCTTCTGTCCCTTTTTTTCCTTTGTTCTACCTAGTTATATGGAAGGTTTCTTGCCCTTTTTGGAGGCTTAAAGTCTTCTGTCAGTGTTCAGTATATGTTTTGTGCTAATCTTTTTACATGTAGATGGGTTTTTTTAATGTGTTTGTGGGAGAAGGTGAGCACCACATCTTACTGCTCTGCCATCTTGACCCCACCGTCTATATATGAAACATGTTGCCTGGTTTCTAAGAAGCTTATAGCTAATAGATTTAAGGGTATTTACAATAAATAAGTGGAATACTGAAGGAAAAGTATAATCATAAAATACATAGAAATATTTTATCAAATCTAAGACACCATAAAAATGTACCATTAAGTTAAGAATCATTATGGAAAACTACTCCTACTTAAATTATGACATTAAATAAATGCTTTCTTATCATTTTAAAAGTTATATAAATGTTTTCTTATAATATATAGGTATAAAATACAAAGTAAATATTTATTTTATAATTAATATTTATTTAAAGGAAATTTTAAAGGCACAGAGTTTATTTGTTTGTTTGGGCTGCACCCACAGCATGCAGAAGTTCTGAGGCCAGGGATCAAACTAGCATCACATCAGTGACCTGAGCCACAGCAGTGACAATGTCAGGTCCTTAACCCACTAAGCCACCAGGGAACTCTAGAAGTACAGTTTTATATTATAGATGCATCAAAGGAAAAATATAAGTAAAATGAATTGATTATTATGCTCCTGAAATTTATTCCAATTCAGAGTTTGTCTTTTCAATATTACTTTTTGAGTCAGAGTTTTTCATGTTTATGTCTTTCAACATGATACAGGATTTTCTTTCAAGTTACTAATACTCTTTCTGCAAGTATCTGCAAGTTTTTTCTTGACTTTATGGAAAAGTTGTAAATAAAAGATTTCAAAAATGTAAGATTCATGATCCAGAGTTCAGGCTTTTTTTAGAGACATGAGCCACCTGTCTCTTTGCAAGCCCTGCAATAAACCTTCCTCTGCTTAAAAAAATAATAATTCATGATTCTTCTTTGGAAGCCTAACTTAAATAGTCTGTTGACAATAGTCACTTTCCCATAAATAATAACTAATTTTAAGCATACACCTAAAACAACAACTACCTTGTGTCTGCTGCCTGCCTGGCCACCAGTAGTCATAAGATATCAGCAATGATAAAGGCTGTCTGACTTCAGAAATGATAACATGTAGGGGTATGTTTTAGATTTGATTAAGTATGGTAGTATAAAGCTAATAATTCTTAATTTTCTCTGGGATGATCTGGGTTGATTCTCAGAGGTCATACATGAAAAAGTTTTTTTGTTCATTTATTGTTATATTGTTTCATAGGCCTTCAACATACAGATAAGTGGAGAGGGCAGGGAAAACATGGAGACACGAAGCAGCAGGGCACATTGGGATATAAATGAGTTAGCGAGAGATTAAGATGAGCCTGGAAGCTGCAAGGAGCCTAGATCTCAGACGAGAAGCTTAGACTCTGTTAGGCAGCATACTAAAAGCCACTGAAATTTTAAAGCAGTGTTAAGATTTTAAAACCCACTCCAGTTCCTCAGTAAAGGAGAGGTTTAAGGGATGTATTGCTAAAGAGTAAGGAAGACAGGAGAGAAGTTTTCTAGCAGGAACAGATCAGAGATGATGTGAGTGGGTGCTAAAACAACTGCAAACCTCCCAGCAGCTTACAAAAATGAAGAAGCATCTACATCATCTACATAATCTAATCCAAGGTGCTTTGAAAACCAGGCTCCAGTAAAGTTGTGACCTGATGAAGAGGTAGAGAGAATCTGGTGCTGGAGTAAATCTCCAGTGGCAATCTTTTTCCTTTGACTTTTCAGCTCTCAATTAAGTCTACTTGGGAAGAGAAAAACATTGCTGAAATATATCCCTCCCTAGTTCAATGTAAGCATGCATTAAACATTCACAACCAAAAAGGAGCTGTATAGGTACTTTCCAGTAGGGAGGCCAGCAATAGGAACTAGATGAGTCTTGTTCTCTAGGAAATTTATTAAGAACTCAATAAATATTTGCTGACAGGAATAGAGAGAGAGAAAAATATGAGGGAAAGAAGAAGAAGAGGAAGAAAAAGAAGGGGAAGAAGGAGGAGAAGATCTAGAAGAAGGAAGAGAAGGGAAAGAAGTAGAAGAAAAAGAGAAAGGGGAGGAAGAAAGAGGAGGAGGAAGAAGAATGGCAGGAAGGAAGGGGGTAAAGGAAAGAGAGAAGGAAAAGAAAAAAGAAAGAGAGGGAGAACTTTAAAAAGAATCAACACTTCAGTTTTCAAGGACCTATTGTATAGCACTGGGAAATCTATTCAATATTCTGTAATAACCTATAAGAGAAAAAAGAATGGATACTGACCTATTGTATAGCACGGGGAAATCTACTTAATATTCTGTAATAACCTATAAGAGAAAAAAGAATGGATACTGAATCATTTTGTTGTACATGAGAAATTAATACAATATTCATTGTAAGTCAACTATACTCCAGTAAAATTTAAAAAAAAAAAGAATCAACACTTAAAATAGGAAATGCTATTTGCATTTTGAAAATTTGAAACAGTTTTAACAGATGATAGAGAAAGCCATCTACGCCGCCTTCTACATCTTTACCCCATCTCCATTTACTCATGTGAAGATTAGAATTAGGGTTTATTTCATCATCTCCTCTTCTTCTCAGACTTCAGTTTTATATCATATCATTCCATTGGTCAATGAGACACCATTCAATTTTTTACTCTTTTTTTTCTAATATTCAGATTTGATTTTTATTAAACTAGCTCAGGTTTATTGACTTTCCTGTCATCCATGCTGTACTGATTGCTAAGCCTATTCAGTAACTTTTTAAATTTTTCAGATATTATATTTCCATTTATAGAATGTCCAAATGGTTTCTCATTATCTCTACTTAGACTTTCCATGTTTTCCTTCATTGAAGACATATTTTCAGTTATATCCTTAAGCATAGTTAAATAGTTGCTTTAAAATCTTTGTTTGCCAATTCAAATATCTTGCCCTCCTCAGAGATTGTCTTTTCTCTTGAGAATAGGTCATATTTTCCTGGTGCATTAAATGTCATGTTATTTAAGATTGTATCCTTGACATAGTAAACATTGTGTTTTAGAAACTGAATTCTTTATATTTCTCTTAAGAATGTAAATTTTCTGTTTTAGCAAGCAATTATTTGGTTGGACTCAAATTTAAGACACTGCCTCGAGGACAACAACTTAAAGCTGAGTTGAGTTCTTTAATCTTTAGCTGAGTCTGTCCCATGCATGGTTTAACAGTTAGCCAGAGATTTGGACAGATGTTATAACAGGACTTGAAGCTCTGCCTCTCAAACTCTCTGGGATTCTCCGCCTTATTTGTCAATAGCTGTGGTTGCCGCCAACATGTCCTCTGGTTCTTTAGGCCAGAAAAATTGAAATTTTTCTTTTAGAGTTTAGTGATGTCTTGATGTCAACTTTGGCCTGCCCTCAGACTAAATACTATTGAAAAAAAAAGAGTAATTCATCCATGCAGTTCCCTTTTTTAAAGCATTAACTCCTCTCCAGAATCTGCTTGCTTTTTTTCATTCTCCTATGTCTTTTGTTCATGTCTCCCATGATTTTTCATTTTTTCCAGAATTTATAGTTGTTAGCAGAAGAGTGAGGTTCAGTAGGATTTACTCAGCCATACTGGAAGGGGATGTCAGGTTAGGATTAATCCTAATTATGATTTATGATTACTTACTGAGCCTTTGTTCTGTACAGGAACTGTAATAGATAGATTATAGATATGTAGATAGATAGATGATAGATAGATGATAGATAGACAGTCTCATTTAATCCTACAGTATTCTCAGGAGGAAGAAACTGTTACTATTTACATTTTACAGATAAAGAAACGGAAGTTTAGAAAGGCTGAAGGTCACACTCCATTAACAGAGTCAAACCCAAATGTTTTAGGAGTCCAAAATCCAAACTCTTATTGCTTTAAGGAATAAAATTAGCTCTTTCTACTAAAAAGTGCCCTGAGGCACCAAAAACTGCCCCAGGCAGGTTTCTTAATCAGAAGCCAACTTTAAGCTAGATGAATGCAGGTGCTTAGGCATCCATTTCCGTATTCACCTAAAGCAGAGCCCCCCAACTTGGCTTAACAGAGGATCACCTGAGGGAAATCTCTGGTTACAGATCACAGACGCTCTGAATCAGTCTCGAGGGGCACGGGCTGAAAATCCAAATATTTAACAGCCTCTCCAGATGATTCCATGTTCTTCCCAGTTTGAAAACACTTACTTAGAGAAATGAGCACCTGGTACCCAAATACTTTATTCACAACCATGTTTCCTGGTACAAATAGTGATAATAATAATAAGTGCTAATTGTGACCTAGAGCTTACCTCAGGCCTGGTAGGCTCTTTTCTAAATCTCTTACACGTATCTGGAGTTGCCGTTGCGGCACAGCAGAAACAAACTCAATAAGTATCCATGAGGATGCAGATTCGACCACTGGTCTCTCAGTAGGTTAAGGATCCAGTGTTGCCATGAGCTGTGGTGCATGTAAGTTGCAGATGCAGCTTGTATCCCGTGTTGCTGTGGTTGTGGTGTAGGCCAACAGCTGTAGCTCTGATTTGACCCTTTACCTGGGAACTTCTACCTGCCACAGGTACAGCCCCCAAAAGCCTAAATAAATAAATAAATAAATATTTTCACATGTATTATCTCCTTTAAGCTTTAAGCTTCTCAACAAACCTATAAGTCATTACCGTTTTGTTGTTGTTGTTGTTGTTGTTGTTGTTGTTTTAGGGCCACACTTGCAGCATATGGAAGTTCCCAAGCTAGAGGTCGAACTGGAGCCTCAGCTGCAGGCCTACACCCCAGCCACAGCAGCAGAGGTTCCAAGCCCCATCTGCGACCTATACCACAGCTCATGGCAACACCAGATCCCCAACCCACTGAGCAAGGCCAGGGATCAAACCACATCCTCCTGGATACCAGTCAGATTCATTTTTGCTGTGCCCCAACAGGAACTCCTTACTGTTTTTATAAGGAAACTGAGGCACCAGCTTGCTGGCAGTCAGACCAGTAAGTAGAGGGTTTAACTAGGCAATTAGATCCTTTGACCACTCTTTATTACTGCACTATTTCATTTCCACTTGTCTAGTCTGCCACAACCACTCCTAAAAAGAAGTTTGGGTCAACATGTTTCCCAAGGGCCCAAGAATTAAATGTGTTACTCAGCCTGGAGAGAGTACTTTTTCCTGTCTGAACTTACTGAATCTTTGGGTAGTGCTCTGTGCAGCAGCAAAAGGTCCTGTTTCTTCTGTTACTTTCATCAGGAAGATTGGGGAAGAGTAGGAAGCAGTGCTGGAGAGCACAGCCAACTAATTCACAACCTAATTATTCCCACAAATTTACCATAGCTATCCCATGCTAAGTGCCAGAGTGCAAACCAGGTGAGGATTTCACAGCCAAAGGAGGGAGGAAGATGATAATCCAGAATGCTAACCACCAAGGACTTGTTTTCCCCTGGCTGAGGGTGAGAACACTGAACCCTAACCACTAACCACTAACGAGGGTCCCCAGTCCTCGTCCCTTTAGAGAAAGAATGTGGCAAAGAGACTGAGGGTAGTGAGGCAAATAAGAGTTTATTAAGACAGAAGAGAGGGAAGATAGGTGTGGAGGAAGCACAGGCAGGCTGGGGGGTGGGGGTTGAGAGGGAGAGAGACAGAGACAGACAGAGACAAAGAGCAAAAGAGGAAGAAAGCAACATATGCTTTGGAGACGATTTAAATCACTTGTAAGGGGACAGTCCTTCCAGGCTTCCTCGAGCCAATCATCTTGCTTCATCTGGTCTTGAGCTCACATTTGACTTGACTCAGGTTGGTGCATCTTTTAGCCAATGGATTTGACTGCCAGGGTCTCTGGGAAGTTGGCAGGATGTACCATGGCCTGGTGCCCCCCCCTTCTCTAACCTCCGAGGATGTTTCTACAAGTGGGTAGTTTAGGAGGTCTCCTTGATCTCCAGAATGAGAAATACATGGTCTCTATCTTTTATCCAAGCAGGATGTAGCTCCTTTTTGCTCCTGCTATAATCTTTATCTTGAAGTTACCTGTCCACAGGGGACAGATTCCAGTTGCTCAGCCTGGGACCCATCTATCTCCTGCCTCAAACTGACCTATTGACCATATGCATGATTCTTAGGGTCTTTTATAGATTATGGTGGCCACCAAAGAAGTCTGAAGTAGAGAGAGTAAGCTATTTCTGAATAATAGGTTATGCAAAATCAAGTCAGACCAGTAGGTGTTTATTAACTAAAACTTTTAATAGCAAAGCAAATATTAAAAAAAAAATTCATACAACTTCTATAGCCTGGAGAAGGCCTCCACTCTCTTTCCTTTCAGATGCTTTAACCACTAACTTTACATGAAAAGCTCATTTTAAGACAATGCCAAATTTCTAGAGGCTAGATTCTGTCACCCTGATAGCCTGTCATAGTCTAGAGTTCATGGCCATGACCCAGACTTTTAAGTGCTGTCCCTAGGGGAACAGTCACAAGCCTTAATGGATTCTAATACCCTATTTATACTATTTATTAAACAGTCATTGTATATTAAATACCTTAATTACACAACTGACAGATCATTTCCTAATACTCCCCACATTAAGCAATAGACTATATTTTATGCAAATAGAAACCTATTTCTGATAATCCAATATGCTAATTAGAAACAACCTGTTGTTGATAGAGATTGGATAATAGAAAGGCCTGCAATAGCTACCTCTGGAGTGGGTTCTTTGTGATAAAATGTTATCTGACCCCCAACTGTACTTAGTAGCATCCTAGCTGACTACATCTTGACCATGCTGTCTAAATCAATCCCCAGGTATTGGCTTAACCCAAGTTTTGCATCTCATAATATCATATTATAATGTTAAAGAACTTTAAAGATAATTGCAGACATTATCAACAGCAAAGAAGAAACTGGAAATTCTAGTAAGTACTAAAAAGGAAGCCCATTATAGGGTGCTTTGACAGAGAATAAGAGGAGAAATCTCATATTCCTCTCACCAGGGCCCCATGACAATCGGGGGTAGGGAGATTCAGAGGTCAAGGATCACCTTTCCTGCCTTTTTCTCTCAGTATTACTACCTCCGTTGTCCAGAAGTACAAGCAGGGCAGAGCAAAGAAAGTTCCAGAAAGTGTAGATACTAGGAATCATGAAAGTTAGAGGGGACAGGAAACTTGAGTGCCAGGGATCAACAGCAAACCTTCCTGAAAACAGCCCAACTCAGACCTTCCCCAGTCACCGTCCGAGCTGGTATAGCGGTCTCACCAGTCCTTAGACACACGAATTCCTTCTTCTCACAGTGCACACAATTCTAGACTCTCAGAGCCCAATTCTCCCACAAACTGCCTCTACCCGTGTCATGACTGCTGCCTCCTCCACCTTTTCTCTTTAATTCTTTCCTCTCTGTTCAGCCTCATCTAATACTTCTCTACAAAAGCCGTCTCTGGTCATCCTGACTTTCCAGCAGAGCTTTTCTTCTGCTTCCTCATTCCTAAATGACAGCAATGATTCTGTTCATTTTTATAACTTCCCTGGTAGGCCTTTTTTTTTTTTTTACAGCAACATAAAAGTTACGTTTTGTATGCTCATTATACCAAGAAATAAACCAATATGCAAAAGAATGAGGAATAAAGCAATGATTACCTTATCCTACAACCCAAAGAGAAAACTGTCAGTAAACTAACTTTCAAATATCTTACTACAAATATATATATATACACAACAGGAATTCCAGGTTGTAGCCTTTTCAATCTTTCCAACAGAGTCTAAGAATGCCTGTTTTACAGCTTCCTTTCTAGTACGAACTATTCTTGTCTTCTTTTCTTCACTAACTCTACCTAATAAGAACATCCATAATCATAATCATCACTCTGTGTATCCACATCTCTCTCCAGATCCTGAAATTTTGACATTCAGCTGGTGATTTACTTTTTTGTAAGATGGCATCATTTGTGAAGTACCTTTAGTAATTTCTGGAGCAAAAGGAAATCCCTTTTGCTCTGGGGCAGTTTGCACTCTTGCTGATTACAATCTAGTTTATATCCCCAAACAAGTAATAGTTTTATCTTCCAAGGTAGACAAACTTTATCCCTTGAGGTTTATAGCACTGATGGATATAAACTACCACAATGGGGGTGTCTTCTTGATAAAATACAGATAGTATTGAGCCAGAAGAGGCTTAATCTTCATTTCTTGGAGTGCTCCTGTGGCACAGCAGGTTAAGGGTTCGGCATTGTCACTGCAGTAGCTCGAACCACTGCTATGGCCCTGGTTCAATCCCTGGCCTGGGAACTTCCACATGTCATGGGCACAGCCAAAGAAGAAAATCTTCATTTGCTTCTAAAGAATCTCCAGAAACTGTACAGTGCAGGGAACTATATTCAGTATCGTGTGATAAACCATAATGAAAAAGAATATAAAAAAGAATATATGTGTGTGTATATATACATATATATACACACACATATAGAGAGAGCGAATCCCTCTGCTATACAGCAGGAATGAACACATTATAAATCAACTATACTTGAATAAAATAAATTATACATTGAAAATAGTAATAATAATAATCAGGAAACTAAGCATTTATGAGAATTTATTTATCCCAATGCGTCTCAAACCTAATGTCTATTAGAATTACCTGAAGGGCTTGTTAAATGACCTGTTGCTAAGCCCAACCCCAGAGTCTCTGATTCAGTAGGTCTGGGACATGGTTGAAGAATTTGCATGTCTAGGGAATTCCCATTGTGGCTTAGTGGTAATGAACCTGACTAGTAACCAAGAAGATCCTGGTTCAATCCCTGGCCTCGCTCAGTGGATTAAGGATCCAGCATTGCTGTGGCTGTGGCATAGGCTGGCAGCTGCAGCTCCAACTGGACCCCTAGCCTGGGAACATCCATATGCTGCAGGTGTGGCCCTAAAAAGCAGAAAAAAAAAAAAAAAAGACTGCGAGCAAGAGAGCGAGCGAGTGGTAGAGAGAGAATTTGCATGTCTAACAAGTTTTCTGGTGATGCCAATGATGCTGGTTCCTTAACCACTGACTTCTCCTACTTTCCCCCACCCTATTTTGGTAACAGAGCCAAGAATTTAATAGGCCTCACCATGAAGTTCTATTACTTCTCTATAAAGTACCTCTCTTTGTCTTTGTTCTGTCCTCTGAGACAGTAAAGAGCAGCTGGTCAGCACATTCCTCATTATAACATTTCATATCCTTGAAGAAAAATATTAAGTTTTCCTCATTCTCCTTTCACCTATCTAAAGTTCTGATTCCCACAGGCTTTCCTCATAATCATATATCCACCTGCTCATCATTTTTATTGCTCTTCCCTGAAGCCCATTTTGAATTTCTACCCACCCCTACCCCACTCCTGTACCCATCTCAGTTACTAAGAGGACATGAGGCAGGCAGGGATGTACCAACATAAGATTTGAGTGCACAACTTTTAGGGCCACTTCTCCTGGTCTTTTAAGTAGCTTCATGCAATTGGTAATTTTTTTCTCGGTTCTTTATTTTAAAAATTACACAGTGAGAGACAAACATCATATAATTTCACTTCTATGTGGAATCTCAAAAAAGGATACAAATGAATTTATTTGCAGAGCAGAAACAGACTCACAGACTTTGAAAAATTTATGGTTACCAAAGGGGACAGGTCGGTGGGGAGGGGTGGACTGGGGGTTTAGGATGGAAATGCTCTAAAATTAGGTTGTGATGATAGTTGTACAACTATAAGTATAATAAAATTCATTGAATTATTTTAAAAAATTATAGTGTGACATGAAAGGGAAGAAAATACTGATCACTTTCTTCATCCTTATTCAAATATAATCAGCTGCTTCTTTTGGTACCAGAAATATCCATGTGTTAATTTTTTAGTCCACAAATATTTATTGAACACCTAGAATGTGCTAGGCTCTATGAACATGGTATCTGGTGGATGGGGTGTTTAACTTTTGATCACATCAACTTGTTTAGGCAGGTCCTAAAATCTGTGAAAGTGTGAAATGTTTCCACAGCCCCACCCACAGTGTGGCCAAAAAAATGAACTTGGGCAACCCCAAGTTATTTTAGCCTCTTCCAAATCCACAGAAATAAATCTAGATTATAATCAATTTTCCATTACCCTCAAGGAGGTAATAATAGTTTTCTATTATTCAGGTTGGTATGTTATTAAAAATATTTATTTCTGTTTGTCTTTGGTGTGTTCTGAAACATGCATATGTAGTTGAATGCTGTCATGGGTAGCATTGATTGGTCACAAAACTATGTCTGAAACCATCTAAGCGCTCAGATGGTGGAAAGGGAGTAGGAACTCTGTGGGCCTCTTTTATAAGAGCACTAATCCTATTCATAAGGGCTCCACCTCGTGACATAATTACCTCAAAAAGGCCCTACATCCTAGTACCATCACACTGGACATTAGCATTTCAACATATGATCTGGGGGTGAGGGGGGACACAGGTCTGCTGTCCATACTAAATGGCTTCCTCCTGCCCTGAATGCTATTCTGTACTCTGAGGCACCAAAAACTTCATGGTAAACTGCCATATGCGTTCTTGTGTCATGCTTGTGATTTAAAGACATCAGATGATTAACCGGTGAGCCAGGGAGTTCTCAGGTTGCCCTGTGTGGTGTGCTCCACATATGAACTGTTTAATCCTCTTTCTGCCAGTTATTCTGGCCTTTAATGAATGGGTTTTGACTCCTAATGCCCAATGAAGTGCCAACTTATCTCAAGTACACGACAATAATAAAGCCATCCCAAGAAAAGGGAAAATACAAGTTTTATGATAGCTTGAGTCTCCTTCAAGAAAATGACCATGGAAAAGGAAAGGAAAATCCGTAGACAGTGAGGGATTGGTGGAAATGTTTCAACCCAACAATAGGCATCGGACATCACTGTAGCTGATGCAGATCTGCAGCTTCCGGAAATCTGAAGAAAATGAGGATTGATTTCCCATGTTCAGTACCAGGGCCCCATTTCCTAAGGGGCTGTTCTAATTCTACCCTTTCTGATATCAGTTCCAATCCTTCCTGGAACATCTGGACCACACCCCATGGGGAAGTGAGGCAGGAAGTGAGCTCAGAGGCAAGCCTTTGATCTTCACACCCTCCAAATGAACATTGAAACAATATGTGAAAATGCCAAAGTAGTAGTGAATTAAATTCAACAGTACATTAAAATTCACTATCACCACACATAAATTGTTACAGTAACGTTGTTAGCATACCACCTAAAATGCCAAAATAATTAGAAGAGGCATTTGATAAAAATGTACTCCCATTCTTAATTTTAAGGTCTCTAAAAATTAGGAATAGAAAACTATTTTCCTACAGTGAATACCTACCTCAAACCAAATGGTAATTATCATACTCAATGATAAAATACTGTAAGCATTTCTATTAACATCTGAATGAAGCAAGAACATCTACCACCGTAACTATCACATAAAAATCCCTTTCTTTAATCAAAAATATATATTAAGCACATACATTTTTTGAGGCACTGGGTGTATAAACATAAACAAAATAAAACCTGCTTTCCTAAAAGTTCTCACCAAACAAATAGATATAGCTATTGGAAAGGAGAAATAAAATTATTTTTACCTACAAATAATGTATGTTTACGTAGACAGCAGTTTATGTAGAAAATATCAGATAATAAACTGAAAATGAAGTAGAATTAATAAGTGAGATTTTTAAAACATAAATGCCTCCAAATTAATATTCAGAGGAAATGTTACACATAGAGTAATAAAAAGATAGAACAACTAGTTACCTTCCAAGGAATTCTGCAGACCCCAAAATCAATGTGAACACCCCAAAATATGCTTCTTCTGTATATGGATTATTTAGGGCTAAAGGCTACTAAGAGCCAGCAAAGGCAGGACATTCTATTTACCTCTTCCTAACTGCCTAAAAATAGAATACAGTTGACCCTTGAACAGCTCACTCAGGGGCACCAACCTTTAGCGCAGTGGAAAATTGGTGTATAGATTATAGTCATACCTCTGTATCTTCAGTTCTGCATACTGATTCAACCAACAGTGGATCATGTAGTACTGCAGTGTTTACTATTGAAAAAAAATTTGCATATAAGTGGACATGAACAGTTCAAATCCTGCTGTTCAAGGGTCAACTGTAGAAATGTCCCCTTTTGGAGTTCCCATTGTGGCTCAGCAGAAATAAAACTGACTAGTATCCATGAGGATGTGGGTTCAATCCCTGGCCCCGCTCAGTGGGTTAAGGATCCAGCAATGTGGCAAGCTATGGTGTAGGTCAAAGATGTGGTTTAGATCTGGCATTGTTGTGGCTGTGGTGTATGCCGGCAACTGTAGCTCCGATTTGACCTCTAGCCAGGGAACTTCCATATAATGCACCTGCATCCCTAAAAAAAAAAAAAAAAAGTGAAGACATCTCCCCTTTTATAAAGGAAATTTTCATTTGTAAAAATGTCTCCACACCTGGAAGAGGACTACCCCTGAGTTAATTCTCATCACCTGAGAGACTCTTAACTGCATAAGACAATACTTACCATCCATTTCCTCCTCTCCCCTTCCTATAACTTGCCACCTGTGCCTAAGAGCCCCCAATCCCTTTTCCTTTGTTTAGTGTTCAGTGGTATTGATGGTATTGAGCCTCAATCATCTGGTCACTTCTTTGAGTCTCCTTTCTTTATAAAACACTGGTCATCAGTCATCATATAACTAAAATTGTTTTTTCTCTCATTAATCTGTCTTTATCGGTGTGATTCTCGAGCCCTAGCAATTGAAACTCTGAGGGGAGAGGAAGAGGTTTTTTGTTTTTCTCCCCTAAAAGTGAAACTATAAAGTTTATAGAAGGATCTCGAAGAAAATATGACTAAATGGAAAGGCACAAAAACTAAGCAGGATACAATTACAATTTCTTCCATAAGAATACACATAGCTTAAATACAATATCAATTAAAATAGCAATGACTTTTTTTTTTGGTTTTTTTTGTCTTTTTGCTATTTCTTGGGCTGCTCTTGCGGCATATGGAGGTTCCCAGGCTAGGGGTCGAATCGGAGATGCAGCCACCAGCCTACGCCATAGCCACAGCAACGCGGGATCCGAGCTGCGTCTGCAACCTACACCACAGCTCACGGCAACGCCGGATCGTTAACCCACTGAGCAAGGGCAGGGACCGAACCCGCAACCTCATGGTTCCTAGTTGGGTTCGTTAACCACTACGCCAAGACGGGAACTCCGCAATGACTTTTTTTAACTTGATAGACATGATTCTAAATTCAACCTGAAAAAATTAAAAGCAAGACTAGCTGAGAAAATCCTGAAAATGATGAATGATAAAGGAGATATTCCTTGACCAGATACTTTACATCTTCAGAGTAATAATTTTTCAAGTATCTAATTCTGGGGAAAGAATCTTGCAAAATAATAAAAATGCAATTTATAAGATAAGGGATAAATTATTCAATAAATAATTTTGGTTAAATCAACAATTTAGAAATAATCCATTTAGAACCTCATATTATAGATGAATTTTAAAAATTAAACATAAAAATAAGTTCTTCAAAAAGTTAGAATTAAACCAAGAAATAGAAACTATACTCTTAGGTATACACCCAAAATAATTAAAAGCAGATACTCAAATAAATACTTGTACGTAAATGTTCATAACAGTACTATTCACAATATCCAAAGATTGGAAAAAAAACAAATGTACACCAATGGGTGAAGAGTTAAACAAAATATGTATATCATATAATGAAATACTATTCATATACAGGATTGAAGTGGTTATGTTACCAGAGGTACCACCAGACCCTTGCCCAACCCCTCCCTTGAACAGGAACTAATATATATTTTTAAGTCACAAGGTCTGGACACCAAAAAAGGAGGCTATAGGTCGAGAAGAACAAAAACCAGATCTAGCCAGCTGAGACCAAGATGGTGATGAATCTGACCTCCAGTGGACCCTGAGTGAAATGACTCTACATTGGGGGTTTTCTTGTGGCTCAGTGGATTAAGGATCCAGCATTGCCACTGCAGCAGCTCGGATTGCTGCTGCTGTGGCGCAGGTTTAATCCTTGGCCCAGGAACTTTTGCATGCCACAGTGCAGCCAAAAAAACAAAAACAAAAACAAAAACAAAACAAAACAAAACAAAAAAATCACTCTGAACTGATTTTACTACATTAGCAAACTAAATGACACACCTATCAGGGGCCATGACCAGAAGTCCCCGACCACAAAAAGACAGTCTGGGTGGCACTCCATTTCAGGAAATCCCTGCCTCTATCCCAGAACACTAGTGCATATGCCTCCCCATCATTACCCTCACTCCTCCCCTCAATGTCCTTGCTCCTTAAAACGAATCTCTCTCACCACCGAGGTGAGACGTTGATTCGCAAACTAAGTTCCTTCTCCTCCATTCTCTGACATTGAATGACACTTGCTCAACTTCAATCTCAGCTTTAGTTTTGTTTTTGGCTGCATGAACCCAGTGGGAAAAGACTCTTCCTCATTGAGGCAGAAGGCCTTGGCCAAGCTAGGGCTCCAGCAGGGGTCCAATGACTTAATGTGGTAGCAGTTATACATCCTCCAAGATGGATGAACCTAAAAACACTTTGTTGGAGGAGGAAGAATTTCTCCTCTACCCTTCTAGGTTTGTCTTGCTGGTCTAAGAATTAAATTAGCAAGAGATAGATTAATAGGAGACAACTGAACAAAAGTTTAATACCATGTATACAGGGGAGAGACCCAGAAAAATGAAGTAACTCCTCAAAGTGGCCAAAACTCTCACCTTAAATACCATCTTTAGTTAAAGCAAAAGAGGTTCTGGAGGGTAGGGACTGGGGGCTTCCAAGGGGGAGAGAGTAACTCATGTGGAGATGGAAGACCAAATGTTTGGTAAACAAACAGTTGTGTGCTGGGCCCTGCAAAGATAGTGGAACCCAGAGAGGAATTTCAACTTTGCTAGGTTCCCCTCTGTCTGCCACACCCATCTAGTTCAGACCGTAGTTATCTATGGTAAGCCTCCCTTCCTGGAACAAGGCTGCCATCAACATTCTTTCAGGCAGCTGGGGTGGGGGTGGGGAGGTCAAAATTTATTTCTGAGTCTTCTGTGTCTTAAAAACAATCAGTCTAAATTAATTCTCATGCCAAAGAAATATGTTTGGGGTGGCAAGTCTTCCTACCTATATACTATGCTAAGTCATATACTTTATATTAAATAGCCATTTACATATATAAAATATATGGCATATTAAAATATGTGTAATAAAACATGTAACCAACTAAAATGATTAGTGATGTGAATTTTACCTTCATAAAAATGTAAGTAAATAAAATTACTGAAGAAAATATGGGTGTAATGCTATAAAATCTGGATTTGGAGGAGTTGTTTTTTTTTTTTTTTTTTTCCTTTTTCTGTTTTTTAGGGATTCGCCTGTGGCTTATAGGAGTTTATGGTCTAGGGGTCAAACAGAGCTGCAGCTCCCAGCCTACACTACAGCCACAGCCACACCAGATCCAAGCTACCTCTGTGACCTACATCACAGCTCACAGCAACACCAGATTCTTAACCCAATGAGTGAGGCCAGAGATCGAACGCACATCCTCATGGACTTTATGTTGGGTTCTTAACCCACTGAGCCACAATAGGAACTCCCTGGAAGAGCTTTCTACACAGGAAATCATGGAAGAAATAAAAGGAAACGATATTCACTCGATGGGTTAAAATATTTGTAATGTGGGGAGTCAAACTAATTAAAAAAACATACTATATGGATAGGATTCTCAAAGAATGTAAAAGCCCTTCCCCATTTACAACTCCTCCCTGCTTCCCTAAGCACTGCTAGAAAAAAAGTCAACTCCTCATCTTAATCTGATCTAGAGAACCAGCTGCAAGAATATCAGACATATGCATAAAATTTCTGTTTCTCACCTTGCCAACAGCATGAAATAAGCCTTAGTCTAGGGTTTATGAAGACACTGTTTATGCCCACAAAGCGTTGAATTTAAAAAGGAGCAGAACTTAGCAAAAGTAATCATCAGTGTCAGTTTGGTTAACCTATAAGGAGATGTTATTAGATATTTATTTAGATGTTCTGTGCAGATAGCTTTAATTTTGAAATTCAGTTTCCAGGTTGGCAGTGGAGTTTCAAACACTCAAATTCTAGAAAGGCAGCAGCTTTTAACCTTTGTATTTTGCTTTTAAAAGCTAATTAGGAAATTAAATCCAAAAAGACTGAATCCATAAAATGTTGGCTTTGTAATACTGATGGAACCATTTAAGTCACCTGCTATTTTGGTGTCATCTCCTGATTAGTCACTTGGATGAGATATTCAAAGAAGTTGAAAAAGATTTTTAAAAAATAATTTAGGAGCTCCACTACCTTTGTTAATATTAGAAGCTTTATTGCTTGGAAAATTAAACCTGAACGGAGAAGTATTTTAGACTCTCTTATAACTCCTGGCTAAGCGTTTCCTTAATTTATTATGCACTTGATCAGTCGGTAAACTTTGGGGATAATTCCTAGCAGTGGTGTCAGCTGGAGCTCCAGAGCTTGCCCATTATCTCTGCAGGTGCCCTGGCACCCTGTGGGCACACACCACAAACAGCTGGAGTCCACTGAGGGGGGAAAAAAAACAGCACTAAAGCTTTTTCTACCTCCAAAGGCATTTCCACCCTGTGAGCACTTGAAATGCTCAGCGACATTCAAAATTCCCCTTTCCTTTAGCAGAAGGTTTCATTGACGGCTCTGACCCTCGACCTCCTCCAATGAGTCTAAAATACCTCTTGACATTGAGGTAATTTTTTTCTCTTTTATCTTAAATGTGGCCAGGATCCTATGAAATCTCAATAAGCAGGGAGACCCCAGTGTGTGTGCCTCAGGAATAAGCTTCCCAGGATTCCCCTGTCAGCATCTCCACTTGAAACTTCTTCTCTTAAATACCAATTGTGGGAAGTCTATTTCTGGGTAATTTAATCCCCCAAAACAAACAGATATTTTCCATTGTTTTTAAGGATCTACTGAAACCCAGCAGGATCCTGTGAGCCCTCCGAGGTACAAAGCCTTTCCATTTCTTTTTTTCTTTTCCTTTTTATGTCCGCATGTGCAGCATATGGAAGTTCCCAGGCTAGGAGTCAAATCCAAGCTGAACCTGAAGCCTACATCACAGCCATGGCAACACTGAATTTACACCATATCTATGACCAACACTACAGCTTGCAGCAATCCAGATCCTTAACCCACTAAGCGAGGCTAGGGATCAAACCTGCATCCTTACAGACACTATGTCAGTCCCAATCCCCACCCCATTCTTGTTTGTAGAAAAAAAAGTTTCAGCCTCCTAGACCTTCCCTGAGTTCCAAAGGGCATATTCAGTTACTAATTAGAAGAATCAGAGAAAGCAGAAACAAAGGAAAAATGGTCAAGAAACAACAGGGCTGTAACGGAGAACGGATGCTGGTCCTTCATCAAGGAGTATACATAACACCTGATACATATCACTGAGTTCTACAGGACCTAAGGCCCCCACCCAGTGGAGGACAGTAACTTCAGGCTGAGTGCAAGATTCCTGGAGTGCTGCCCTGTCCCCAGCAACCGATTAGAAGAAGGTCATACACCCTGCAGCCTGCCCCCCATCCTCTGCCTTTGCCTATAAAGACTCTTCCCTGAAAAGCAGCAGGGAATTCAGGCTTTTTGAAGGGTTTAGGAGAGGCAGAAGTGCCAATGAGTAATTTAGACAACATATGTAGGTGGCAAATGAGACGCCCATAGAGGAAGAGTAGGCTTACCAAGGAGGGTGGGCCTCATTTTTGCTTCAAGGCATGGGAGAAAGATAAAGTAGATCTTCAAAAGTAAATGATGTGTTTGCTGATAGAAGTGGAGTGGAAGCCAAGAAGCCATTCTTGACTATAAGAGCGAGTCTCCAAAGACCAGCACCACCGTCCTTCCTGCCTCATACCTGCATACCTCACATCAACAGTTGGACCAGGAGTTCCCATTGTAGCTCAGCTGGTTAAGAACCCGACATAGTGTCCGTGAGGATGTGGGTTCAGTCCCTGGCCTCTCTCAGTGAGTTAAGATGCAGTGTTGCCCAAGCTGTGGCATAGGCTCAGATTCAGTGTTGCCATGGCTGTGGTGTAGACCCAGCAGCTACCGCTCCGATTCAACCCCTAGCCCCGGAATTTCCATATGTCACGGGTACCACTGTAAAAAGTAAAAGAAGAAAAAAAAGAATTGGATCAAATTTCCCACCTCAAATCCTTGAATATGGGCCAAACTTACTGGCTCCTAACTAGTAGAAAGTGGCAGAGGGACACTATGTGATTTCCACTGTGTGAGGCAAAAAAAAAAAAGAAGAAGGACATGCCACTTCTGCTTAGTGTGATTGGGATGCTTGCTTTTGGAACCCAGGCCACCCACATGGGGGAGCCCTTGTGGAGAGGCGTCAAGGACCCCAGCCCTCACCCCTGGCTGAGTTCCAGCCCATAGCCCCTAGGAATTGCCCCACATATAAACGAGGAAACCTCCAGCCCCATGAAAGAACACATGCCAGAATCACCCAGCTGAGCCCAGCAGTGAAAATAATCATATGTAAATAACTGTTGTTGTTTTAAGCTGCAGCCTTCTGGGGTGGTTTCTTACCTTAGCAGTAGACAACTAGAGCACAAGGGTGGAACTGAAGTAAGGGCACAGAGACACTGAACAACAGCCTGACCTTGAGCATCACGGGCTCACTGAGCCTGAGAAAAGGGGATAGAAGATAAGCATGGCATAAGGCTGCAGGGTCAGGCACAGGATACCAACTGTCGCTAAAGCCATACCAAGGGGGGCACTCTATTCCATGGGCAATAGAGAAGCCACTGAAAGAAAGGGTCTTAGAGGGGGTGTCAGGGATTAATATGATCAGATCTGGGAGAGTCTCTCTAGCCTCAGTGAGCAGAAACAGTGGGAATAGTCCGTTCATCCTGGTGGGGAGGATGAGGGCTCTAAAATAAGGCCAGACAGAGAAGCTGGGATGAAGCCAGGAGGGCAGATTTAAATGTGCTAGGAAAGATAATCTATAGGATTTGGAGGTTGTCTGGATTTGAGGTTTAGGGGAGGAGAAATTAAAGCAAACCTGTTCATTCATTAAATTCTGACTGACAGCTAAGTAACAAGCATTCTTCTGAGCCCTGAGGATAAACAGTGAATAAGACATTTGGGCCCTCATAAACTTATATTCTATTGAGAAAGAAAAATAAATGGGTTTAAACGAGTTTAAAACTCAATTTCTAGTAACACCCTTTCTGTTAATGCACCCTCCCATGTATCAGACAGTATACGGGAGATGTGGATAATTCTCCAGAAAGTAAAACGAAATCCTTAATTTAACATTCTGAGGGTGATCCACGGGCAGATTATCTGGGTGCTGGAAAAAGTTCAGGGCTTGTTCTTTGATACTGTTAGACCTTGTGTGGAGATCCAGACATATGGGGGTCAAAGGAGTACACTGGGCTGTCCATTGTGGTCTTTAGTTCCAGAGACCAGTGTCCTGTAGCAAAAAGGAAGCATGAAGGACATGCATGAGCTAGAGAGGAAGTGATTCTCATTCAATTTTTCTACAGTCAGGTATGCATTTGTTAGTCCAACAGATTTCCATCATTCTGACTGCTGGGCATGTTGCAGTGAAAAAGAAAAAGAAGAATCCTTAATTCATAAGGCTTCCATTGTACTGTGGAAGACAGGTAACAAACAGGTAAAGAAACAACATAATATCAGCATATTAGTTTCCTCTTGCTGTTGTGAGAAAATGCCATAAATTTAGTGGCTTAAGGCACCATCGATGCATTATCCTGAAAATGGATCTTATGGGTTAAAAACAAAGTATCAGCAAGACTGCGTTCTTTCTGAGAATCCATTTCCTTGCCTCTTCTAGCTTCTCAAGGCCACCTGCATTGCTCAGCTCATGGCCCCCGTCCTACAGTGACCTCTGCTTCTCTTGTCTTCTCCATCCCTGAATCTGATCCTCCTGCCTGCCTCTTATAAGGACTCCTGTCCCACTCAGATGATCCAGGATGATCTCGGCTCAACACCCATGACTTAATTCCACCTGCAAGGTGACAAACCTATTGAAAAATTCCACCTGCAAAGTGACAAACCTATGTGATTTGACAAACCTATTGGCAGGTTCTGGGGATTCGGATGGGGACATCTTTGGGGACCATTATTCATCCAACCACAGTCAGGTAATGACTGCTGTGAAGAAAAATAAAGCAGGTTAAAAGGTAGGGCGGGGGAGAAAAGGAATAAAAACTTTGGCCAAGTTGGGGATCTGATTATGTAAGATCTTGAGACTGTGGTAAGGACCTGGGAGTTTATTTTCACTGTGTTAGGAAAGATCTGAAGGCTTGACTGGCTGAGTGTGGCATGCTCTGACTTATAGTTTCAAAGGTTTATTTTGGATGCTGTGCAGAGAACACTTGTAAGGAATTTTGTTTCAAAGAGGAGCAGAAAAAAAGACTGAAGGAAGAGCCATGTGTGGTCAAGGAAGGTGTTTTTGTTGCTATTGTTTTGATACATCTTTTTTATATTGAAAATGTATCAGCAATGTGCCAGTGTGAATAGTCAAGAGGGGAAATGGATAATACAGGAAGAGAAGGGGTTGAAAGCAAAGGCAAAGTCTTGGCTGGGTAAGAAAGACAATAGGATCCAGTGTACAAATGAAGGAGTTAATGTATGACAGAAACAATGAGCATTCTCCCATTGTTAGGAAGTGGGAAAGGTGAGAAAGGAAAGAGGCAGAGAGACCAGCACGATGCACCTATTTGTCTGGTGGAATAAGAAGCAAGGCCATTGCTAAGTGTGTTGGGGAGGGTGTGTTATAGGAGAGAAAAATAAATGTGAAATATTTAAGAGAGTGAGAGAATGCATTGAGTATGGAAAATGTTGTCGGTTTCCCGGGCAATGTTGAGGACTGTAGTCATTAATTTCAAGCCAGCAGCATTGCAGGCATGCTTTTATCCCAACACTGATCATCTGCTTGGGAACAGTAAGGAAGAATGTGAAAAGGTGGATTTAATCACAGTTAGAATTTTGAATGTGAACGCAAAGGAGAGAGAGGGGGAGAAAGGATTTGAGTGTGATGGAAGGGAGTAATTATAACTATGGACACTGGCACCTAAGTTGTATAAAGGAGAGAGGTGAGGACATGGGGTAATGATGGGCAGCAGAAAGAGCTAGAGTCAATGGATATACAGTCTCAGCAGGTTAAAAAGATCATTTGTATGGGGCTATTATATTAAGTGGGATAGAAAATAGATGGTAGTGATCAGAGAAGTTTACCTTAAATTGAGATTTGGAAGGAGATAGATGTATGGGTAACAAATCATACCATGGGTTTGGGTAACTAAGGTGCAATGGAAGATAAGACCACTAGCGGTAAAGACAAGGTGTGGGACAAATTATCCATATAGCTGTAAAACACAACAGATTATAATAGAATAATGATAGGGAAACTTCCAGTAATCTAGGGCTCAAATTCTTCAACTAATGAAGGCAAAAAGATTAGATGGTAAGAAATTATTCAAAAGAGAGGTATTAAAAAGCATGTCTAAGTTCCCATTGTGGCTCAGCCAGTTAAGAACCCAAAATAGTGTCCATGAGTATGTGGGTTTGATCTCTGGCCTCGATCAGTGTGTTAAAGATCCAGCATTGTTGTGGCTGTGGCATAGGCCTGCAGCTGAAGCTCCAATTTGAGCCCTAGCCCAGGAACTTCCATGTGCAGCAGGTGCAGTCTTAAATAAACAAATAAATAAACAGCATGGTCAAAGATATTAGGTGGGGTAGGGGAAGCAGGGAGGATAATGGTCTGGAAGTGGTAGTGAAGAGTGTGGCCACTCTAGGTCCATGCAGTGTCAGGGAGGAAAACATTCAGCATTTGATAGAGCTACAGGTAAGCACTGGACTCAAGGGACAGCCAGATTTCTGTGAGAACAAGAAGATGAGAGGCTGAGGATTTAGGGGATTTTGCTGATGACACACAGTGAGCTCTAGAGAAGACAGCTGTCATGTTTAAAGGCTTGAGGAATAGGAGCTTGTGTCAGGGGAGAACTTCACAGAGTCAGGATGGGGATAATGCCCTGGGAGTTTTGAGCTTTCTGTGGGACTGTGGTCACAAGGGATATACGAACCATGGGATTAATCCGATGTTCTCTCAGTGCAGGGGCCAGGAAACATTTTCTGCAGAGAGAAAAATAGGTTTTGTGGAACATAAGCTGTCTGTCACAGCCACTCAGCTCTGCCATTGCAGCCTTAGACCTCTAAGTGAATGGGAGTGATGGAGTCCCAATAAAATTTCAATGGAGGAGTTCCCTGGTGGCTTAAGGTTCTGGCATTGTCATTGCCATGGCTCAGGTCACTGCTGTTGCACGGGTTTGATCCCTGGCCAGGAACTATTGCACACCATAGGTACATCCAAAAAGAAAATTCAGTGGAAAAACCAGGCAGTTAAAATGAACCCATCTGCAAAACAGAAACAGACCCACAGACTTACAAAACAGAACTGTGGTTGCCAAAAGCGAAGGAGGGGTAGTGGGATGGACTGAGAGTTTGGGGTTAGTAGATGCAAACTGTTGTATTTAGAATGGATAAGCAATGAGGTCCTATATGTGTATATATATACACATATGTGTGTGTGTATATATATGTGTATATGACTGCGTCACTTCGCTGTACAGCAGAAATTGGCACATTATGAATCAACTATACTTTCACAAAGACAAAATTAAACAAATAAATTTAAAAAACAAAAACACAGGCAGTTGGCTGACCCCTGCCTTAGGGTGGAATTGGAGGATGAGTTCTGGGGACTGTTATTTGGAGGGTTGCAGAGATAAAGCAGGTGGAGGTTGAAGGAGGGTGGTACACACAGCATTGTCACTAGGAGTTCATGTTGTTCTAGGGTCTTGCATCCTGCCCACGGAGTGAGGGCTGGGCATTTGGATTTCTGAGGGCCCACTCAGACCTGCTGTGGCATCTTGGATTTCAGCTAGAATATTGGGTGAATAGCACGGTCATCCTCCAAGACACAAGTGTTAAGGGAGAGCCATTTTTTAGGGAAAGATGATGTGTTTCATTTATGATGTTGCCTTGGAAGTGTCTGCAAGACATCTAAGCAGAGATGACCAGATTAGGATCCAGAGCTCATGAGATGTCAGGATGGGACATATAAATGAAGGCATCATCCTTGGGTAAAGGATAAATGGAGGCCTCACCTCAGCTCTCATTGAAGGCAATCCCCCCAGGAGCATTTAAGGGCAGGCAGAGCTATTCAGATACAGAAATCTCCTCCGAGTCCTGGAGTTTCCAGTTTTATATATCGATTTTAAAAAAATCAATCCCATCCTCATCTTGTGCTGGATGGGCACCAAGATTCTGATGCGTATGGAATGGAAAGATTCCAGG
Source organism: Sus scrofa (assembly GCF_054392235.1). Lineage (NCBI taxonomy): Eukaryota > Metazoa > Chordata > Mammalia > Artiodactyla > Suidae > Sus > Sus scrofa. The sequence goes on from NC_139393.1 coordinate 32,937,554, forward strand.
TGCACAGATCAAATAAATGCAGTACATGCTTGAGGTTGTATAACCGAGAAATGAGTGCGTGAAAAAAAAAGTCTGGAATCTCCTGCAATATTTCAGCAGAGCAGCACTGATTAATGAGTTGAGGGTTGAAACTCCCGCTTTCCTTCTGATGGCTCATTTTTCTGCCCATCATCACCTCTAGAAGAGGACAAAGAAATGAAAGAAGGAGGTGAGATGTAAATCATTTGACATTACTACAAATTAACAGCCTCAGCAGAGGAAGTCATGGAAATAGTTGCATAAGTAGACATTTTCAGGTTGTCTCTTTCTGTGCCCTGAGAACCCAGAAAGTCAGTATGAGGGAGTGGAAATGTGGCTTGCACTGAAAATCTGGAGACCTGAAATTGAAGTGGTTTGGGTACAAACAGAACACGTGACCTTGAGCTCCTCACTTAACCTCTATGTTTCCCAGTGTTCTCCCTTGTGAGGTGCCACCTACGTGCCAAACCTATGCCAGACACCTTGCATACCACTTGCTTCGTTTAACAATCCCTGCCTAAAACAGGGTTGATGGGAGAACCACAGGAAATGGATATAGAGACACTTTGTAGCCATAAAGCAATCTACCAATATAAGGCATTCTATAACACTAATCATTTGTTTTCAGTGGCCCTAATTGCCATAAAAATAACAATCGGTTTGCCCATGCCCATAAGCCTCATTTTTTTGTTCAGTTTTCTTCCACATTGCTGTTTTTTTGTTATTGTTTTTAGGTTAGGGAACCACATCTCCCATTTACTGCTTCTGTTTTGTGTCAAAATTGCCACGCTCAGAAAAGGGAAAGTGAGGTGCAAAATTTGGGGGTGACCTGAGCCCCAATCCTCTTACTAAATGTGCTGTGACTTTTATAAACCCCCAGTCCACTGCCCTTTCTGGAGCTCCCCTGAGCAAAGTAAAGGGTTTGGGAAAGGAAGCCATAGGGGTGCTCTTTTCTGGACTGAGGAGTTATTGCCATTAGAATATGATGGCATTCCTGCATTATAATTTACACCTGCATTTCATGCATTTTATTCACTGCCAATAATTATTGAATAATTACTGTGTTCTCCCACCGCGGCCTCTCTTTGTACTCCTACTTCTTCCTAGGGTTTCAGCTAGATTGTTGCCTTTTGAAAGTCGCTTTCCTTCCTAAAAGGAGGCAGGTGGCTTGTAATTCTCATTTTTGAGCCAAGCCTTTCAATAGGCAAGCTTTCTACCCCATAGCCTGTCCTGTCTCCCTGGTTTCCGTGTGTACTGTTTATTGGAAGGATAACAGGAAGCCGTTTGTCCTAGGAAGTCATTTTTGCTTAAAGATCTTAAAATTCATGTGTTTGTGGCTCCCATGTTACCTATTTTCATGTAGCATCTTCCAAATTTGCTAAGCTGATTTGAATTGAGATAAATTAGATCATTTGTAGCTCCACTTGCCTGCCAAATTCAAACTGGCACTTGAAGCACTTTATCTATGTTTGGGGGTTTGTTGAAAGACAAAATCATCAAGACTTAGCTGCACTGAAGGAGTTTGTTTGTTTTCCTGAATGGGAAAACAAGTTAACTCCTGCTTCTTGTCTTTTCCTCCTTTTGCAGCAAAAAAATAATTCCTCAGTCACCTGGTGAGTCTGTCTTCATATACATTTTCTGAGTCAGAAAGTCCTGTCTTCTTTCCAGGAAATAAAAACCAGAAATGATAAATCTAAAGTACGCAATATAATCTAATTGCCTTACCTTCCCGAGCATTTCGTCCTTCCAGTGTCACTGCTCCTGGGAAAAAAATCTGAGAAGACTGGAATCTTTACTCACCATTCCTTTCTGTTAAAAATCTGTAATTACTCTTGGAAGGAACTTAAACTTTTGTTATTCCCACAAGAGTGATTATTCTGCAGCTGAAAGTGTTTATTGGGTTTTTGCCTCATACTTTATGCCACCAAAAGCCTCAATAGATGGTGGTTTAATAAACTAAGTTTTTCTGGAGCCTGATGATTGAAATGGAGATGAGAGCTGTTCTGACCCCAAGCCTTCCACATAGTATCAGATTGCTTTGTGTATTTATTCAGCCTTAGAACTTGTAACCAAAATGGCGTGAGCCCTGGTGTCACAGGATAATTGAACACTCAATATTAGAAATCAGATCTCATTGGATAAATACAGATGTTGCTCCAGTTGGTGGTATAACGTAACACGCAGCACTTATTAACACAAAATTATTTATACTCATCTCTCAGTTAATCCTCACCTCAAAGTCTCCCTAATGCAGATGGGTGGAAGGTAGGAAAGAATTATGATCCTTTATAGCAGAGGAATGGAGCAACCTGAGATCGGATTGGAAGTATAATCTGGGGACACTCAGAACATTTTTTGTTCCCAGGGGGTCCTCAGTATGAAGAGTTTCAAAGAAATTTTCCCATGAGAAAAGAAATAATGATAGAGTCATAGAAACATTTGAAACTTTATTTTCTGTTTTTGTAAATAATACATTCCTTTAAAGAACATCCCTTTGCAAGCATATTCATCACCTTACCTAGCTGTCTCTATTTTTTTTCTAGTGAAAAATTTCTAATCAATAAAAATCCAATACATACAAGTAAAAGCAGTTATAATTATAGTTTGGTTTAGGAATTAAACAAGATTTTCTTTCCTTTTTTATTATTCAATGAATTTATTACATTTATAGTTGTACAATGATCTTCACAATCCAATTTTATAGGATTTCCATCCCACAACCCCAGCACATTCCCCCACCCCCCGAATTGTCTCCTTTGGAAACCATAAGTTTTTCAAAGAATTTGAGTCAGTATCTGTTTCACAAAGAAGTTCAGTCTGTCCTTTTTTCAGACTCCACATGTCAGTGAAAGCATTTGATGTTGTTGTTTCACTGTATGACTGACTTCACTTAGCATGATAGTTTCTAGGTCCATCCATGTTGCTGAAAATGCCGATATTTCATTCCTTTTAATGGCTGAGTAATATTCCATTGTGTACCACTTCTTCTCGATCCACTCCTCTGTCAATGGACATTTAGGTTGTTTCCATGACTTGGCTATTGAAAATAGTGTTGCAATGAACATTGGAGTACATGTGTCTTTTCAAGTCACAGTTTTCTCTGGATAGATGCCCAAGAGTGGGATTGCTGGATCAAATGGTAGTTCTTTTTTCAGTTTTCTGAGGAAATCTCCATACTGTTTTCCACAGTGGTTGCACCAATTTACAATCGAACCAATAGTGTAATAGAGTTCCTTTTCTCCACACCCTCTCCAGCACTTACTGTTTGTAGACTTTTTGATAATGGCCATTCTGGCTGGTGTTAAGGTACCACCTCAGAGGGTTGAGTTTCATTTCTCTGATAATGAGTGATGTTTAACATCTTTTCATGTGTTTTTTGGCCATCCATGTGTCTTCTTTGGAGAATTGTCTGTTTAGATCTTCTATTCATTTTTTGATGGGGTTGTTTGTTTTTTGGTATTGAGCAGTAGGAGGTGTTTATAAATTTTGGAGATGAATCCCTTGTCAGTTGATTCATTTGCAAAGATTTTCTCCAATTCTGTGGGTTGTCTTTTTGTGTTGTTTAGGGTTTCCTTTTCTGTGCAGAAACTTTTTAGGTTTAATAAGGTCCCATTTGTTTATTTTTGTTTTTACCATCATTACTCTAAGAGGTGCATCTGAGAAGATGTTGCTGTTGTTTATGTCAGAGAGTGTTTGGCCTATGTTTTCCTCTAAGAGTTTTATAGTGTCTGGTCTTATATCTAGGTCTTTTTAATTCATTTGGAGTTTATTTTTGAGTATGGTGTTAGGGAGTGTTCTAATTTCATTCTTTTCCATGTGGCTGTCCAGATTTTCCAGCACTGCTTATTGAACAGGCTGTCTTGTCTCCATTGTATATTCTTGCCTCCTTTGTCATAGATTAATTGGCTGCAGGTGCATGGGTTGAATTCTGGGCTTTATATCCTGTTCCACTGATCTATATGTCTGCCTTTGTGCCACTACCATATGGCTTTGAATACTGTTGCTTTGTAGTATAGTCTGAAGTCTGGGAGGCCTGATTCCTCAAGCTCCATTTTTCTTTTTCAGGATGTCTTTCGCTAGTCTGGGTCTTTTGTGCTTCCAAACAATCTTTAAAATATTCTGTTTGAGTTCTGTGAAAAATGTCCTTAGTAATTTGATAGGGATTGCATTGAATCTATAGATTGCCTTGGGTAGTATAGTCATTTTGATAATATTGACTTTTCCAATCCAAGAGCATGGTATGTCTTTCCACCAATTTGTGTCATCTTTGATTTATTTCATCAGTGTCATATAATTTTCAGAGTACAGGTCTTTTGTCTGTTTAGGTAGGTTTATTTCTAGGTATTTTATTCTTTTGGATGTGATTCTTTTGGATGTGATGAAATGGGGTTGTTTCCCTCATTTCTATTTCTGCTCTTTCATTGTTAGTGTATAGAAATGCCTTTGATTTCTGTCTATTAATTTTGTATCCTGCGACTTTGCCAAATTCATGGATGAGCTCTAACAGTTTTCTGGTGGAGTCTTTAGGATTCTCCAGGTATAGTATCATGTCATCTGCAAATAGTGGTAGTTTTACTTCTTCCTTTCCAATTTGGATTCCTTTTATCTCTTTTACTTCTCTGATTGCTGTGGCTAGGACTTCCAAAACTATGTTGAATAGTAGTGGAGAGAGTGGACATCCTTGTCTTGTTCCTGATCTCCACAAGAATTCTTTCAGCACTTCACCATTGAGAATGATGTTTGCTGTGGGTTTGTCGTATATGGCCTTTATTATGTTGAGGTAGGTTCCCTCTATGCACACTTTCTGGAGGGGTTTTATTGGAAATGGGTGTTGGATTTTGTCAAAGGCTTTTTCTGTGTCTGTTGAGAGGATCATATGGTTTTTATTCTTCAGTTTGTTAATGTGGTGTATCACACTGATGGATTTGTGGAAGCTGAAGAACCCTTGCATCCCTGGGATAAATCCCACTTGATCATGATGTACAATTCTTTTAATGTATTGTTGGATGTGGTTTGCTAGTATTTTGTTGAGGATTTTTGCATCTGTGTTCATCAGTGAAATTGGCCTGTAGTTTTCTTTTTTTGTGGTATCATTGTCTGATTTTGGTATCAAAGTGATGGTGGCCTCACAGAATGATTTTGGGAGTATCCCTTCCTCTGAAATTTTTTGAAATAGTTTCAGAAGGAGAGGTGTTAACTCTTCTCTAAATGTTTGGTAGAATTCGCCTGTGAAGCCATCTGGTCCTGGACTTTTGTTTGTTGGAAGTTTTTTTAATCACAGTTTCCATTTCAGTTCTTTTGATTGGTCCGTTCATCTTTTCTATTTCATCTTGGTTTAGTCTTGGAAGATTGTACCTTTCTAAGAATTTGTCCATTTCTTCTAGGTTTGCCATTTTATTGGTATATAGTTTTATATAGTAGTCTTTTATGATCCTTTGTATTTCTGTGATGTCCGTTGTTATTTCTCCTTTTTCATTTCTAATTTTATTGATTTGAGTCTTCTCTCTTTTTTTCCTGATAAGCCTGGCTAAGGGTTTATCAATTTTGTTGATCTTTTCAAAGAACCAGCTTTTTGTTTCATTGATCTTTTCTATGGTTTTCTTTGTTTCTCGTTCATTGATTTCTGCTCTATCTTTATGATTTATTTCCTTCCATTTATTTTGGGTATTGTCTGTTCTCTCTCTAACTGCTTTAGATGTATTTGAGCTTTTTCTTGTTTCCTGAGGTGGGCTTGCATTGCTATGAATTTTCCTTTTAGAACGGCTTTTGCTGCATCCCATAAATTTTGGAGCATCATATCTTTGTTGTCATTTGCTTCTAGGTATTTTTTAATTTCCTCTTTGATTTCTTCAGTGATCCATTGGTTGCTTAGTAGCATGTTGTTTAGTCTCCATGTGTTTGTGTTTTTTTGCCGTATTTTTCTTGTTTTGATGTCCAGTCATATAGCATTGTGGTCGGAAAAGATGCTTGATATGATTTCAATTTTCTTAAAGTTAGTGAGGTTTGATTTGTAGCCCAGGATGTGATCAATCTTAGAGAATGTTCCATGTGCACTTGCAAAGAATGTGTATTCTGTTGCTTTTGGATGGAATATCCTATAAATATCTATTAAGTCCATCTGGTCTAATGCTTCATTCAGGGCCTGGGTTTCCTTATTGATTTTTCTGTCTGGATGACCTGTCCATTGCTGTAAGTGGGGTGTTAAAGTCCCCCACTATTAGTGTGTTATTGTTGATTTCCCCTTTTAAGGTTGTTAGCAGTTGCCTTATATATTGTGGTGAACCTATGTTGGGTGCATAGATATTTAAAATTGTTATATCATCTTCTTGGATTGATCCTTTGATTATTATGTAATGTCCTTCCTTGTCCCTTAAAATACTCTTCATTTTAAAGTCTATTTTGTCTGAGTATTGCTACTCCAGCTTCTTTTTGATTCCCATTTGCATGGAATATTTTCTTTCATCCTCTCACTTTCAATTTGTATGTGTCCCTAGAAGTGAAGTGGGTCTCTTGAAGAGATCATATATATGGATCTTGTTTTTCAATCCATTCAGGCAGTCTATGTCTTTTGGTTGGAGCATTTAGTCCATTAACATTTAAGGTAATTATTGAAATATATGTTCTTATTGCCATTTTATTAATTGTTTTGGATTTGTTTTTGTTGCTCTTTTTTCTTCCCTTCTTCACTTGTTCTCTCCTCTTCTGGTTTGATGACTATCTTTAGTGATGTATTTGAGTTGATTTTTCTTACTTGTTTGTTTATCAATTGTAGATTTTTGTTTTGCAGTTATCCTGAAGTTTTGATATGAGTCTATATGTATATGAGATTAAGATGCTGTTCTCTTAATTGCAAGTTCATCTCCAGTGTCCTGCATTTGTACCCACCTCTTCTCATGATTTCTGATTTTGGTGGCATAATTGCGTGTGGATGATTTCGTATCTTTACTGTATATATACCTTTACTGGTGAGCCTTGGCATTTGTGGTATTTTTGTTTCTGGTTGCGGCCTTTTCTGCCTAGAGAAGTTCCTTTAGTATTTGTTGTAAGGCTGGTTTAGTGTTGCTGAATTCTCTCAACTTTTGCTTATCTGTGAAGCTTTTGATTTCTCCTTCAAATCTGAATGAGAGCCTTACTGGGTGAAGTAATCTTGGTTGGAGGTTTTTTCCTTTCATCACATTAAGTATATCATGCCACTCCCTTCTGGCCTGCAGAGTTTCTACTGAATAATCTGCTGATAACCTTATTAGGGTTCCCTTGTATGTTATTTGTTTCTTTTCCCTAGATGTTTTCAAGATTTTCTCTTTGTCTTTAATTTTGGTGAGTGTGATTAATCTGTGTCTCTGGGTGTTCCTCCTTGGGTTTATTTTATATTTACTCATTGCACTTCCTGGATTTGGGTGAGTGGTTCCTTTCCCATATTAGGGAAGTTTTGGCTATTATCTCTTCAAGTATTTTTTTCTGTCTCCTTCTCTCTCTCTCTCTTCTCCTTCTGGCACCCCTATAATACAGATGTTGGTGCGTTTAACATTGTCCCAGAGTTCTCTGAGACTTTCTTCATTTGTTTTCAATCTTTTTTCTCTTTTCTGTTCCACATCTGTAATTTCTACTAATCTGTCCTCCACCTCACTTATTTGTTCTTCTGCCTCATGTATTCTGCTGTTAGCTGCTTCTAGTGAATTTTTTATCTCAGTTATTGAATTTTGCATCTCTTCTTGTTTGCATTTTATATCTTGTATCTCTTTGCTCAGTGTTTCTGGTATGTTATCCATCTTTGCCTCCAGTTTATTTCCAATGTCTTGCATCATCTTCAGCATCAACAATCTAAAGTCTTTTTCCTGGAGGCTGAGAATCTCCTGATCACTTTGCTGATTTTCTGGGGTTTTTTTCTTTCTCCCTCCTCTGAGTTATAGTTCTCTGTCTTTTCATTTTTATAGGTCTTTGGTGTGGTGACCTTTTTACAGATAATAAAGTTATAGCCTCTCTTACTTCTGGTGTCTGCTCCCTTGTGCCTGAATTTGGTATGGGGGCTTGCTGTAGGCTTCCTAATGGGAGAGGTTGATGCTGGCCCACTGGTAAATGGAGCTTATTCTAATCCCTCTGTTGGGTGGGGCTTTGTCTCTGGATGGGATTAGAGGTGGCTGAGTCCCTAAGGGGGTCTTTAGGCAGCATGTTTACTGATGGGCAGGGCTGTGGTCCCACCTGGATTGTTGTTATTTGGGCTGGGCCTTCTCAGCACTGATGGGTGGGGCCAGATTTTCCCAAAATGGCCACCTCCAGAGAAAGGCACACTGCTGAATATTCTTGAGAGCTTTGCTTCCAATGTCCTTCCTCCATGACAAGCCACATTCACCCCTGTTTTCCCAAGAGGTCCTCCAAGAACTGCAGTCAGGTTTGACCCAGATTCCTATGGAGACTTTGCTTTGCCCTGGGACCCAGTGCACATGAAAGTCTGTGTACACATTTTAAGAATGGGGTCTCCATTTCCCCCAGTTCTGTGGAGCTCCTGTGCACAAGCCCCACTGGCCTTCAATGTCAGATGCCCCAGTGGCTCTTTCTCCCAGTGTCAGATCCCCACACATGGGAGTTTGATGTCAGGCTCAGAACTCTTACTCCTGTAGGTGAATCTCTGTGAACCAGTTACTTTCCAGTCTGTGGGGCTTCCCACCCAGAATGTATGGGGTTGCTTATATCACATAATCACCCCTCCTACCTCTTGATGTGGCCTCCTGTTTGTCTTCTGGAGTAGGATATCTTTTTGAAGGTCTCCAGTCCATTCTGTTGAAGATTTCTCAGCATTTAGTTGTGAATTTTGTTGTTTTTTGGAGAGAAGTTGAGCTCCAGTCCTTCTATTCTGCCATCTTAATCCCATCTCCCTAGCTATCTCTATTATAAAAAGCTAAAATTTGGGAGATGACAGATTGGCAACCCCAGTGCCACAATCGCTATAAAATGTTTGATAAGGTTGAAGTCTGCCGTCATGTATTTTTCAGACATGGGTCAATTTATTCATTTAATGAATTATTACTGAACATCTGTTACAGGCTAGATGCTGCACTAGGTCTTGGTGGTAAAACAAATAAAGCATAGCCTCTGCCCTCCATAGGATCCTCAGCAGCTGCTATAAGTAAAATTAGAGTCAAAATCTAGGCAATGAGATGAATCGAGATACTTACAACAAAACATAACAATGGAGAAAAAAGTATGTATACATGTATGTATAACCGGGTCCCCATGCTGTACAATGGGGAAAAAAAATTGTTTTGGGGGAAATAACAATGTTAAAAAAATAAAATAAAATAACTGACCTCCAGAAAAAAATTCATACAGGGCTAAGTTTTTTTTTTTGTTTTTTCTTTTTTGTTTTTGGTCTTTTGAAGGCTGCACCCATGGCATTTGGAGGTTCCCAGGCTAGGGGTCGAATCAGAGCTGCAGCTGCTGGTCTACACCATAGCCACCTCGACACTGGATTCAAGCCACGTCTGTGACCTATACCACAGCTCATGGCAATGCTGAATTGTTAACCCACTGAGCCAGGCCAAGGATCAAACCTTCATCCTCCTGGATACTAGTCAGATTCGTTTCTGCTTGGCCACGACGGAAGCTCCAGGGTTAAAATTTTAAAATACACAACCAATAAACAGTCACACTTGTATTCAGTCAGAAATGTTATCTAATCCAAAAATAGTCAATAGAAGATATTGAAATAATTCATTGAATTCATTTCCTCATATATTAGGTAATTATTGATTGCATACCTTTCTATGCCCTAATAGAACTTACAGTATTTATTTACCAGGGTCTCCCTCAGTTTTGCCAGCTATGAAAATGTCATTCCAGCCATCTTTCAACCTCAAACCTTCCCTGACTGTTCATCCCCAACACAATTCAGAGACAAACTTTGCCAGTTCCAAAATACACCCTGAATGTACACTTTTCTCACAATATCCACCACCACTGACCTCAGTGCATTCCATCATCTTTAGGCTGATCTCCCTACATCTCGTCTTCCTTTCCAACTCCAACACACACCATCCATTTCCAACTCAGCAGAAAGAGCAAACATTTTAAAATGGAAACCAATTTTATGTCAATTATGTCCCAATTAAAAAAAAAAGGAAACCAGATTGTGACACTTATCGGTGTAAAGTGGCTTTCTTTGTATGGAATAAAATTCAAACTCCTTTTTGGGCTATAAGAGCACGTATGATCTAGCTCCTGTCTTTCTCTCCAAGCTCAATTCCAACTATTATGGCCTGAACCCAGCCAAAATGGCCTTTCTGTGCCTCAAATTAAAAAACTTCTGGAGGAGGAAGCAAGATGGCAGAAGAGTAAGAGGACACACTCACCCTCTCCCACACACACATCAAACAAACCACATCTACATGTAAACAACTCACACAGGACATCAACTGAATGCTGACAGAAGAACTTAAACCTCCAAAAAGGGCAAGAAACTCTTGACATAACTGGGTAGAACAAAAGAAGAGAAAAAGAGAGATTCCTTTTTCTAAAGGAAGCAGGACGGGACAAGTATTCCCAAGAGGGAGCTGTGAAGGAGAAAGGCAACACACACCCTGGGAAGCCACCTAACCATTGGAAAGATCAGTGGAGTCGGATGGATCTCCAAGATACCAAGGAAAGTGCAGAAGCAGGTCTAAGAACCAAAAAGCAGAGTGAGAGAACCATTGGCACAGACACCACAGCCTGAGAAGTTCGGGTGGGGGCTGGGCATTGATCATGGCCCACTCTCACGAGGGGTCCCTGAACAGGCTGCACCTGTGGTTCCAACCACATCAAAGGAGGGCTTTGCAATCAAACACAAGCCTTTATTGCTCTCACCGCCCCCCTCCCCGAAACTCACACGCCTTACTGCAGCTACAGCCAAATTCTCTGGTCACCTTGCAGATCGTTCTATGGCTCATTACCACTGCCCAGGGCCCTGCAAATAGGAGTAACCTGTGCCACCTTCCTGCAGGTCTCTGCTTCTGTTGAGAGCTCAACGATCAGGCACTGAATGCTGGCTCTACCCATTGCCCCCTTCTCCCTGAAAACACACTGGGCATCCTGGGGATAACAGACTGCTCACACCAAAGAAAGAGACAGCAAAGATTCAAACTCCCACACCAAAAAAAAAAAAAAAAAAATTTCAACCACCACCAAAAAATACAAAGGGTAATTCTTGCACTGAAATAGATACATATGACTACAGTTTGGCTTCCCCAAATTTACAGGAAACAAAAAAAAATACGAGCAAGATGAAGAAGCTTCAAAAACCATTCCCAGTTAAAACAACAGGAGAACTCACCTAAAGCAGTCAACAATGAAACAGACCTCTGCAGTCTGACAGACTTTGAGTTCAAAAGAGAGATAGTGAAAATACTGAAGGAATTAAGAGAGGATGTGAACAGTAATGTAGATTTCCTCAGAAAGGAACTAGAAAATATAAGGAGGAGCCAAGAAAAACTAGAAAATTCATTTGCCAAGATACAAACTGAGTTTAAGGCAATAAAGACCAGAATGAATAATGCATAGGAACAAATTATTGATATGGAAGATAAAATAATGGAAATCACCCAATCAGGACAGCAAACAGAAAACCAAATGAAAAAACATGAAAACAATATAAGATACCTATGGGATAATATAAACCAGGCCAATCTATGCATAATAGGAATTCCAGAAGGAAAAGAAAAGGGGATTAAAAATATATTTGAAGAAATTATGGCTGAAAACTTTCCAAATCTAAAGGATACTGATATCAAGGTACATGAAGCACAGAGGGCCCCAAACAAGTTGAACCCAAACAGGCCCACACCAAGACATATTATAATAAACATGGCAAAAGTTAAAGCTAAAGAGAGGATTCTAAAGGCAGCAGGAGAAGGGCAAAGTGTTAATTATAAGGGAACCCCAATAAGGCTATCAGCTGATTTCTCTACAGAAACACTACAGGCCAGGAGGCAGTGACAAGATATATTTAAAGCACTGAAAGGAAAAAATTTGCAACCTAGAATACTCTATCCAGCAAGAATATCATTTAAAATAGAAGGGGAAATAAAGAATTTCTCCAACAAACAAAAACTAAAAGAGTACAGTAATATGAAACCCATACTAAAAGATATACTGAAAGGGCTTCTCTAAATTAAAAAAAAAAAAAGAGGAAAATCTAGGATGAAGGAAAACACAATTGGAAAGCAGTCACTTAAATAAGCCAGCATACTGATCTAAACATGAAGATGTTAAAAGAAAAAGAAAAAAAGGACATCAAATACATACAATGTGGGCAAGGGTAGAAAGAAAAATTAGATTCTTTTTCATTTTTTTTTTTTAAGGATGTGTTTGAGCCTACATGATTATCAGGCTAAGGCAAGCAGATATAGGAAGGGGTTAACATACTTAAAAAACAGGGCAACCACAAAACAAAACTGAACATTACAGTCACAAAAATTGAAAAGAAAAGTATTCAAACATAGGATAAATGCAAATCATCCAACCAACAAAAGGAAGGGAGAAAATAGAAGCATAGAGTCAACTGGAAAACAATGTTTAAAATGGCAATAAATACGTATCTGTTAATAATCACCTTAAATGTTGATGGACTGAATGCTCCAAGCAAAAGACACAGAGTGGCAGATTGGATAAAAAAGCAAAAACCTTCAATATGCTGCCTACAAGAGACTCACCTTAGTGCAAGGACACTTATAGACTGAAAGTGAGGGGATGGGAAAAGTTGTTTCATGCCAGAGGACCAGAAAGGAAAGCAGGAGTTGCAATAATCATAACAGATAAAATAGACTTTAAAATTAAAATGAGGGCCAGAAAGAAAGACAAAGAAGGACACTATTTAATGGTTAAAGGATCCATTCAAGAAGAGGATATTACAATCATCAATCTATATGCCCCTAATATAGGAGCACCCAGATACCTACAACAAATATTAACTGACATAAAAGGAGAAATTGATGGGAATACAATCATAGTAGGAGACTTTAACACCCCACTCACACCAATGGACAGATCCTCTAGACAGAAAATCAATAAAGCAACAGAGATTCTTAAGGAAAAAATAGAAATGTTAGACTTATTCGACATTTTCAGGACATTACATCCCCAAAAAATCAGAAGATACCTTCTTCTCAAGTGCACATGGAACATTCTCAAGAATTGATCACATATTGGGGCATAAAGCTAACCTCAACAAATTTAAGAGTATAGAAATTATTTCAAGTATCTTCTCTGACCACAATGGCATGAAACTAGAAATCAGCCACAGGAAAAGAAGTAACAAAAAACCTACTGCATGGAGACTAAACAACATGCTACTAAAAAACCAACTGGTCAATGAGCAAATCAAGAGGGCAATAAAAAATACCTCGATACAAATGATAATGAAGACACAACCACCCAAAATCTATGGGATGCTGCAAAAGCATTGTTCCAAAAGGAGTTCATAGCAACATAGTCCTTCTTCAAAAGAGAAGAAAAATATAAAATTGACGACTTAACCCACAACCTAAATTAATTAAAAAGAGAAGAACAAGTAAAACCTAAAGTCAGCAAGAGGAAGGAAATCATAATGATCAAAGAGCAAATCAATAAAATAGAGATTCAAAAAACAGTAGACAAAATCAATCAAACCAAGAGCTGGTTCTTTGAAAAGGTAAACAAATTAGACAAACCTCTGGCTAGACTCACCAACAAGAGGAGAGAAAAAAACCCACATAAGCAAAATCAGAAATGAAAAAGGAGAAGTCACAACGGATACTGCAGAAACACAAAAAATCTTAGGAGAATACTATCAACAATTATATGCCAATGAATTCGACAACCTAGAAGAAATGGACATCTTTCCAGAGACCTACAGCCTTCCAAAACTGAATCAAGAAGAAATAGATCAACTGAACATACCAATCACTAGAAATGAAATTGAATATGTCATAAAAACACGCCCTACAAATAAAAGTCCAGGACCGGAGGCTTCACAGGTGAATTCCACCAAACACACAAAGAGGAACTTATACTCATCCTCCGTAAACTTTTTCAAAAGGTCGAAGAAGAAGGAACACTCTCAAAGACATTCTATGACACCACCATCACCCTAATTACAAAACCAGGCAAAGATACCACCAAAAAAAACTATAGGTCAATATCTTTGATGAATCAACAAGATTTTAGCCAACTGAACCCAACAACATGTCAAAAAGATTGTACACCACGACCAGGTAGGATTCATCCCAGGTTCACAAGGATGGTTCAACATATGCATATCAATCAACGTCATACACCACATTAACAAAAGGAAAGTCAAAAACCACATGATCATCTCAATAGATGCAGAAAAAGCATTTGACAAAGTCCAACATACCTTCATGATATGTAAATGTATATACTGAAGTGGGTATAGAGGGAACATTCCTTAACATAATCAAAGCCATTTATGACAAACCCACAACAAATATAATACTCAATGGAGAAAAGCTGAAAGCCTTCCCACTAAAATCTGGAACAGGACAAGAATGCCCACTCTCAGCACTGTTATTCAACATAGTACTGGAAGTCCTAGCCACAGCAATCAGACAAACAAAAGAAATAAAATGTATCCAGATAGGAAGAGAAGAGGTAAAACTGTCACTGAATGCAGATCACATGATACTATATATAGAAAACCCTAAGGACTCAACCCAAAAACTACTTGAACTGACCAACAAATTCAGCAAAGTAGTAGGATATAAGATTAACATTCAGAAACCAGTCGCATTTCTGTACACTAACAATAAAACTTTTAGAAAAGGAATACAAAAATACAATACCTTTTAACATTGCCCCCCCAAAAATCAAATACCTGAGAATACACCTAACCAAGGAGGTAAAGGAATTATATGCCAGGAACTATAAAATGCTAATCAAGGAAATTAAAGAAGATGTAAAGAAATGGAAAGATATTCCATGTTCATGGATTGGAAAAATCAGTATTGTAAAAATGGCCATACTAATCAAAGCAATCTACAGATTCAATGCAATCCCTATCAAATTGCCCATTCTACATTTTTCACAGAACTAGAACAAACAACCCCCAAATTTATACGAAACAACAAAAGACCCAGAATTGCCAAAGCAATCCTGAGAAACAAAAGCCAAGCAGGAGTCATCTCCCTCCCAGACTTCACACAATATCACAAAGCCACAGTAATCAAGACAGTGTGGTCCTCGTACCAAAACAGACAGACAGACAGACCAATGGAACAGAATAGAGAACCCAGATGTAAACCCTGACACCTTTGCTCAGTTAATCTTTGACAAAGGAGACAAGAATATAAACTGGGAAAAAGACAGTCTTTTCAGCAAGTATTGCAGGGAAACCTGGACGGCTGCATGCAAAGCAATGAAATTAGAACACACCTTTACACCATTCAGGAAAATAAACTCAAAATGGCTGAAAGATTTAAATATAAGACAAGATATCATCAAACTCCTGGAAGAGAACAAAGGCAAAACATTCTCTGACATCAACCTTACAAATGTTTTCTCAGGTCAGTCTCCCAAAGCAACAGAAATAAAAGCAAAATAAACCCATGGGACCTAATCAAACTGAAAAGCTTCTCAGCCTTTTGGCTAAGATCAGGTGAAAAGCTTTGCACAGCAAAGGAAACCCAAAAGAAAACAAAAAGGCAATTTACAGAATGGGAGAAAATAGTGTCAAATGATGCAACGGACAAGGGCCTAATCTCTAAAATATACAAACAACTTATACAACTCAACAGCAAAAAAGCCAACAACCCAACTGAAAAATGGGCAAAGAACCTGAAGAGACATTTCTCCAAGGAAGATATACATATGGCCCACATTAAGAAATTCTCAACTTCCCTGATTATTAGAGAAATGCAAATCAAAACTACCAGGAGATACCTCATACCAGTCAGAATGGCCATCATTAAGAAGTCCACAAATAAAAAATGCTGGAGGGGTTGTGGAGAAAAGGGAACCCTCCTGCACTGTTGGTAAGCTTGTACAACCACTATGGAGAACAGTATGGAGGTATCTTAGAAAACTATACATAGAACTACCATATGACACAACAATCCCACTTTTGGGCATATATCCAGACAAAACTCTACTTAAAAAAGACACAAGGTAGTTTTGATTTGCATTTCTCTCATAATCAGTGATGTTGAGCATTTTTTCATATGTTTGCTGGCCATCTGTATATCTTCTTTGGAGAAATGTCTATTCAGGTCTTTTGCCCATTTTTCCATTGATTGATTGGTTTTTTTGCTGTTGGGTTGTATAAGTTGCTTCTATATTCTAGAGATTAAGCCCTTGTCAGTTGCATCATTTGACACTATTTTCTCCCATTCTGTAAGCTGCCTTTTTGTTTTCTTTTGGGTTTCCTTTGCTGTGCAAAAGCTTTTCAGTTTGATGAGGTCCCATGGGTTTATTTTTGCTCTTATTTCTATTGCTTTGGGAGACTGACCTGAGAAAATATTCATGATGTTGATGTCAGAAAGTGTTTTGCCTATGTTCTCTTCTAGGAGTTTGATGGTGTCCTATCTTATATTTAAGTCTTTCAGCCATTTTGAGTGTATTTTTGTGCATGGTGTGAGGGTGTGTTCTAATTTCATTGCTTTGCATGCAGCCGTCCAGGTTTCCCAGCAATGCTTGCTGAATAGACTTTCTTTTCCCCATTTTATGTTCTTGCCTCCCTTGTCAAAGATTAATTGACCATAGGTGTCAGGGTTTATTTCCGGGTTCTCTATTCTGTTCCATTGGTCTGTCTGTCTGTTTTGATACCAGTACCACACTGTTTTGATGACTGTGGCTTTGTAGTATTTCTTGAAGTCTGGGAAAGTTATGCCTCCTACTTGGTTTTTGTTTCTCAGGATTGCTTTGGCAATTCTGGGTCTTTTGATGTTTCGTATAAATTTGGGGGTTGTTTGTTCTAGTTCTGTGAAAAATGTAGAATGGGTAATTTGATAGGGATTGTATTGAATCTGTAGATTGCTTTGGTTAGTATGGCCATTTTTACAATATTGATTTTTCCAATCCACGAACATGGAATATCTTTCCATTTCTTTACATCTTCTTTGATTTCTTTGATTAAAGTTTTATAGTTCTTGTCATATAAGCCCTTTACCTCCTTGGTCAGGTATATTCCAAAGTATTTGATTTTTTGAGGTGCAATACCACCTCACACCAATCGGAATGGCCATCCTTAATAAATTTGCAAATAGCAAGTGCTGGAGGGGTTGTGGAGAAAAGGGAACCCTCCTGCACTGTTGGTGGGAATGTAAACTGGTACAGCCACCATGGAGAACAGTTTGGAGATACCTTAGAAATCTATACATAGAACTTCCATATGACCCCACAATCCCACTCTTGGGCATCTATCCGGACAAAACTATACTTAAAAGAGACACATGCATCCACATGTTCATTGTAGCACTATTCACAATAGCCAAGACATGGAAACAACCCACATGTCCATCAACAGATGATTGGATTAGGAAGATGTGGTAAATATACACAATGGAATACTACTCAGCCATAAAAAAGAATGACATAATGCCATTTGCAGCAACATGGATGGAACTAGAGACTCTCATACTGAGTGAAATGAGTCAGAAAGAGAAAGACAAATACCATATGATATCACTTATATCTGGAATCTAATATAAGGCACAAAGGACACTTTCCACAGAAAAGAAAATCACGGACTTGGAGAATAGACTTGTGATTGCCAAGGGGGAAGGGGAGGGACTGGGAGGGACTGGGACCTTGGGGTAAATAGTTGCAGAATGTAGCCTTTGGGATGGATTAGCAAGAGATCCTGCTGTGTAGCACTGGGAACTCTATCTAGTCACCTATGTTGGAACACTTAATGTGAGAAAAAGGAATGTATACATGTATGTGTAACTGGGTCACCATGCTGTACAGTAGAAAAAATATGTACATATTAATAAATGATAAATAAAATAAAAAACTTCCTTCCCAACTTTGTGACTTTATACAGGCTGGTCCTTCCAGTCTTTACAGAGTGGTCCCCTTATCACTGAGATTAGAGCCTAGAGTCATAGCCTCAGAAGTCTTTCTTGGATTCTCCCTTTATAATCTCACCACCATCAGTTGAATTCTCTGCCTACCACTTATCCCAATCTGGAGGTCTCCCTTTTCACTGGCTTACTTGATTCTTGTTTGTCTACCTCCACTATAATGGAAGCTCCATGTCTATCTTGTCTGTGAAACTCTTGTGCCTAGAACAGTGCCTGAAAATGTATCCACTGCTCAATAAATATGTGTGGAGTAAAAGGATGAATGATATCAGCTAGAAAAGGAGGGAGAGGAGGCAAGGAGAAGAGAGGAGAGACTGAGATGGTAAGATCTAGAGAGATGTTGACAGAGCAGGAAGAATAAGAGCCAGAGAGACAGTGAGAGAAATTAACTGAGACTGAAATTCCAAGGATAGAAAGAAGTTAGATATGGCAGGAGTATAAAGTGGGCATGCGAGAGGGTGGAGAGGTGAGCAGCAAACGGATCATCAGGACTCCTAAAATCCAAGAAAAGACGTGCGTTTTATCCCACAGAACCCAATTAAGGGTTTTAAGTAGGGGAGTGACAGGATCAGATTTGTGTTTTGAAAAGATCCCTGTGGCTGCAGTGTAAAGAATGAATAAGAGAGGAGACAGAAGAAAAACTATGTTACCAGAAAGGAATGGTCAGTGTGGCAGCTTAAACAAAGGGGAGTCAGAAAGCGAGGATTTGGCAGTGTTTTTCCAGCACTGTCAGGGAAGAAGCAGTAAATCTGAGGATTGGAACATTCCTGTGAGTGCAGAGGAAGTATATAATGGTGGTTAAGAGTCTGGGCTTGGAGTCAGACAGACCTGGGTTTAACCTCAAATCTATCTCCCTGTAGTTTATGTGATCTAGCACTCGTTATCAATTCTAAGCTGTAACTTCTTATTCTGTGAAATAGGAACAATAATTGTGAGCATGTAAACTGCTTTGCTCTCTGCCTATTAGGTATGGATGCTAAATAAATAGTTTGGTGGTTTCTTTTTCTTTCTTTTTTTTTTTTTTTGCTTTTTAGGGCTGCACTTGCAGCATAGGGAATTTCCCAAGCTAGGGATTGAACTGGAGCTGCAGCTGCCGGCTGACACCATAACCACAGCAACGCCAGATCCAAGCTGCATCTGCAATCTACACCACAGCTCATGGCAATGCCAGATTCTTAACCCACCGAGCAAGGCCAGGGATCAAACTCAAGTCCTCATGGATACTAGCAGGGTTCGTTACCATTGAGCCACAAAAGGAACTCCTAGAATGCTAAATAAATATTAGTTTTAATGTGATATTATTAGGTGTGTTCTGTTATGGGTTGGAACACTTCTAATTAGTCACCCCACGACTGGGAGGAACTATACCTCGATAGCCTCTACCTGTTTTGAAATGGTTCTCTGCAAGTCAAGAAACTCTGATTACTAACTTCACTACATTCCTGGTTTATTAGTATCCTGGCTGCCAAAAAGAGCATATTTCCCAGTGAATATTAATAAGATAATACCAAATTTACATTTAGTCTCTCCTCTCTCTCTCTCTCTCTTTATTTATTTTTATTTTTTGGTCTTTTTAGGGCCACACCCATGGCCCATGGAATTTCCCAGGCTAGGGGTTAAATCAGAGCTGTTAATGCTGGCCTACACCACAGCCACAGCAATGCCAGATCCTAGCCAATTCTGCGACCTACACCACAGCTCATAGCAATGCTGGATCCTTAGCCCACTGAGTGAGGCCAGGGATGGAACCTCCGTCATCATGGTTACTAGTCAGATTCATTTCTGCTGAACCATGACAGGAACTCCCTACATTTAGTCTCTTTTGAGTTGGCTTAGCTTGAGTCAGTCCCCTGAATGTGTTCCTCCCTGGGAAGAACCAAATACAGATGTGGGGCTTCCAAGGCTGATGTCCAGACCCAGGCCCAGTGGCTGCACCAAGGGCCCATCCCTAGGAGAGTGACCACAGGGCTGCCTTAGACAGCTGTACCTAGTTATGCACGTGGACTCTCACCCTTTGAATCTAAGCATGTTTTACATGATAACTCCACCAATACTGAAAATTTCCTGTTTTCCTTTCCCCACGCCACAAAATCGTCTCTTGAAGAAAGTTATCAACATAGAATAAGACTATTTTATAGTTCCCAGCTTCAAATGGGTCAGGAGTGACACCCGCCTGGGCATTTGATGTGCTTTTTTTTTTTTTTTTTTTTTTTAATCTGTCTTTGGGGGAAAGGGCTAGATCTGTTATAGACTTAATATTTTTAGAAATGTAGTAGGCTCATTTAGAGGTAAATATTTTAAACAGACCACCCACACGTTGTCTTAACTGTACCTCACTGAGACATTATCACAGAAGCTTCAAACCTTAGGGACCAAGAAACCTTTTAACACTGTTTAGGCTACGAGACACCCTTGGTTGATGATCTGAGTTCGCTCTCCCTTAGTGTAGATCAGGCTGCTGAGGCGGGTGATATTTCAGTCATTTGAATGTCAGTCTAAAAGCATGAACATCTCTGCTGCACATCATCAGAGCCCCGGGTCATTTACACTTTTGGTTGTTTTACTTCACAGCCCTGAGCCTTCCCTGAGCTGCTGTCATTCTGACCCTGAGGCTGCCCTTCACAGCCTCCTGACTCCACTCCCCACATCCTCTTTCAAGCCAATACAGAGCAGAGGTTGACCTTGTCCCATCAACCAGTTACCCATGCAGACCCAATTAATCTTTGGTCACCAGTCAATCTAACTCACTTTCCTCCTTGAATACTATAGAATCTCACAGAAGGGATATTTCAGCTTCGTTTGCTTTTATGTGGGATGAGCTGTGGCTGAAACATAAATGGCTGCCCTGTGGAAGGATGTGAGGACCCCTGGGGACCAAAGGTGTTAGAGTGTCAGGGTCTAAGATCTTACCCCTGCTCCTTTCCTTGCCCCTTAGGGCTTCTTTCCAAGGATAAGGAATTCCTAGGTATTAACTAATTGCCTCTGACTCCAGAGCATTCTCTAAGACAATTTCCACACAACGATAAGGGGAAAGGGATGAAAAATGGCCCCAAAGAAGGCATTCAGAGCATCTTGAGATATATGAGGGAGCTGGGTGTACCTGTGCAGAGTGATGTCAAGTGAGGGCACGATGTGATTCTAGAATCAGAGTCATCTGAGTTTGTTCAAGGAGATGAACCCCTGAGACCTGTATGAGATGTTTTAACTCTCTGAGGATATACATCTGAAAGATTAAATGATCCCCCATATGCAAAGGACTTACCAGACTGCCTATCTGCTGCATAGATGTGTGCTAAAGTCAAACATCACTCGCTGAGTTTAACACTGGCCAGACTGGGCTTTATCAGGCAACACAAAGACATACATCACTTGTTTCAACAAATGTTGGGCAGAGGTCTACCATGAGGACTCAGTTCAGCAGTTAGTATTTAAAACATTCCAAATGCATTCAGATCACCTGTGGGAGGAGAGCTATCATCTACAGGAGATGCTTATGTTGGCACTGGCTTGAATTTGATGAGCTGCTCCCCCGTGAGTAGAGTAAGGATGGAATTTGGGGTGAGCAGCCTGATAGGAAAGACGACATTGCCCATGGAGTGAGAAAGATGGGGAAGGTCAGTGGTCCAGCATGCCTTTGGGCAACAGGAACAACATCCAGTGGCAACATCCCTAGAGTTTGTGAGGCCCATGCCTTGTAACACCCATTGGGGAATATATTTGGGTCCTGTGGTAAGCATAACAACAGCCCCACCCCCAAAGTTGTCCATGTCCTGATCCCCAGAAATTTGTTAAATTACATATTAAAGGAGAATTAAGGTTACAGATGGAATTAAAGTCTTAATTAGCCCACCTGGAAATGGGCGAGATTATCATGAATTCTCTGAGTAGGCCAAATGTAACCACAAAAATCTTTTAATACAAAAGAAGAGGAGGTCAGCCTCACACTGGCCACAATGGCTGTCATTAATAAGTCTACAAATAGGAAATGCTGGGGAGGGTGTGTAGAAAAGGGAACCCTCCTACACTGTTTGGGGGAATCAAATTGGTAAAACCACTCTGGAAAACAGTATGGAGTTTCCTCAGAAAACCACATATAGAACTTCCATATGATCCAGCAATCCCACTCCTGGGAATATATCCAGACACAACTTTCATTCAAAATGATACATGCACCTATATGTTCATAGCAGCACTATTCACAATAGCCAAAACATAGAAACAATCTAAATGTCCATCGACAGATGAATGGATTAAGAAGATGTGGTAGATATATGTGGAATAATGGAATGGAACACTACTTAACCATAAAAAAGAACAAAATAATATCATTTGCAGCAATATAGATGCAACGAGAGATTCTAATACCAAATGAAGTAAAAGAGAAAGACAAATACCATATGACATCACTTATATGTGGAATCTAAAATACGGCACAGATGAACCTATCTACAGAACAGAAAGATACTCACAGACATGGAGAACAGACTTGTGGTTGCCAAGGGGCTGGGGAGTGGGATGGACTAGGAGTTTGGAATTAGTAGATGCAAACTATTCCATTTAGAATGGGTAAGCAATGAGGTCCTATTGTATACTACTGTATAGCACAGGGACCTATACTCAATCACTTGTGACAGAACATGATAGAAGATAATATGAGAAAAAGAATGTATATTATGTATAACTGGGCCACTTTGCTGTATAGAAGAATAGACAGAACATTGCAAATCAACTATAATAAATTTTTTTTAAAAAAAAAGAGGAGGTCAGAGTGATAACATAAGGACTTGACTCCTATTGCTGCTTTGAAGACAGGAGGAGGGGACCATGAAGCAGGAAGTACAGACAGCAGGCAGAGTCAAGGACAGATTCTCCCCTAGAGTCTAGAGAAAGAACACAGCCCTGTGATTTTAGCCTAGTGAGACCCTTGACGGACTTACAATCTACAGAACTGAAAGATAGTAAATTCATGTCATTTTAAGCCATTAAGTTTGTGGTCACCTGTTAGACCAGCCACAGAAAACTAATACAGGTCCCTCCTGAGGTGGAGCTCCAGATGCTTTCCCACCAGGGATAATCTGTCCAAAGCACGAATCATTTCTCAGTCTCTGAGGAGAGCACCTGCTTATCTTTAACCAAGAGCAAAAAGCTTTCCAATTCCACTCTCTATCTCGTGGCAAATACTGTTGAAACCAGCTCCTCTGTGGCCGCAGGCATTCAGAAGCTCTAGGTGGGCAGTGGAATGCTAAAGGAAGAACATTCATTATTGGAAGTCAATGTGAAACTTACCTCAGAACTTTTCAGACCACTACTTCAAAAGAAGAACTAAACACCAAGGGCGTTGTTAGGAATCTGACTGGGCAGCTTTCGGAAAACAAATTCAGAGACAAAACACATCCTATATCTCAAGTTTACCTTTATTGTTCCAAAGAATAGCAGGGATCTTAGAAGACTGTCATCTGAAAGCACGATGTGTGGAGTTAGAGATGGAGTGGCAGTATTAATGGAATTGCCTTGCTTTAGTAGGTTTAAGGAAAATCCTTAACATTATTTTCCTGCCGTTTTCTAAATTAAATTTATAAGAAATATTATGTATCCTGCTGTGCAGTGTGAAAGCTGTATTCTTGTAAAGGGCTTATAATCATATTAAAAAGCTGGAGGGTGAAGTTTGTTCATGCCATCAAAGTCACAAAGTGAAAATAGAGTCTTACATTGTGCATTTTTAGAATGGTAATACCTTTTGGCATATATAACACCACAAAGTGCTTCCCTGATATTGTTTCGTTAATCCTCAGAACAGCCCCACCGGGGAGGTATATTTTTATCTCCACTTTGCATATGGGAAAACTGAGGCACAGCAAGTGTCAGCAATTTGCTTTGGCCTGCCAGTGCATTGCAGCACAGCTGGTGCTGAAACTCCAGGATCTTAGCCTGAAGACAATTCCCGCCATTCATCAGACGACAGTCATCCAGCTAATCTACCTTTCTGCAGGTACAGAAATAGCTCCAGGAAGACTTCTGCATCGCTCAAATTTTATCTTCAAGTTCCTCAAGGAAAAAAAAAAAAAAGGTCTGTCAATAGATTTTTCTGTTAATTCCATAACATCTGCTTAAAATACTTACAAATAATGAGTAGGTTGGAGTGGGAGGGTTAAAAAAAAGCGGGGACATTTTGCAAAGTTAGGGGGAAATATGGAGACTCTGGGAAAAACCAACAGGGTAAGAGTTCAAGGAAGCCAGAACCTCCCACAGGAACCTGCCCACCACCAGAAGCACTGTCTCACCTCAGACCAGGGAAATCCAGTTGTGTGTCCCCGAGTGACGTAGCACCAAAAAGGCTTCAGAAGCACCCTACGAACAACAGAAGTGAATAAAGGATGTTTTAAGCCCCACTGTGGGGGGTATTAATCTCAATGTATCACTCCTGTGGCCTCATTGGAATTAGGCTGCTGTTGTTTCCCAAGAGGAATAGTCATAGGCTCAAGGCCCCAACCATTGAGGCTGGTATTCAATCCCAGGGCTGACAGAATTTAACTACCTGCTTTGAACCACCCACTGCTTCTCCAATTGACTCTGCCAACAGGTCACAGTGATATACTCAGAACTGTTTTCTGTTTGTGTCTTTCTTTGTTGTCCGAGCAATGAGCCTGATAAGCATGCCCTTATCTCATTCAATTTTATCCTCAATACCCTTCAATAAAAACATTAAGGGCATTGTTTCTAGTTCTTTTTCCTGAGAACTTATTTAAAACAAAGGTAGTCAATTTATTTGGATAATTACCATATTCTCTTCCTTTCCTTCCTGTGCCCATATGCTATGTGTGTCACTAAGTGTGTTGCAAATGCTTGGTTAGAAGTTCTCTGAGTTATTTATACAAATAGTCGATTGACCAGCTGCAGA
Source organism: Sus scrofa (assembly GCF_054392235.1). Classification (NCBI taxonomy): domain Eukaryota; kingdom Metazoa; phylum Chordata; class Mammalia; order Artiodactyla; family Suidae; genus Sus; species Sus scrofa. The sequence continues at coordinate 32,962,517 of NC_139393.1, forward strand.
GAAGCACATTTAGAGCTAAACTGCCATTCCAGGATTAAGATTAACAATAGGGAGACAAAGGGCTTGTTCTGACTCCTGGACAAGGTAGGTGGTCTTACACAGTGCGGGTTCTCACACAGGGAGTCTGGAGCCAACTGGAGTGTTTCGCAGACTTGCTAGCAGAACTCCAGCCATATCCTCTCACTTCATAGCATTCCAGTCTGTGCCAGTGGATTCATGCTGCCAGCACCCTCAGCTTTAAGAGTTTCCGCTGACCATAGGCATGCTCAGTCTGAGAGGAGAGGTCAGAGGTGCTGGGAAGTGACCGCCTCTGATGCAGCCTTAACCAGCCATGCATTAAGATGAATGGATCAACCTTGCACCCTCCTGACCTTCTGGAATACTTCCTAGGCATATTCAGCACCATCTTCCAGAGCCTGGACAGGGTATGACTCGGTAACACACAGAAGTCATCCCCCCTCTAATGCATCCTATCTTGGCTTCCTTCACCTCCCCATCTCATTTCCCCATGCCTTGTTAGCACCTCCTGGAATAACTTCCCAAATAAACTCAGGATCAGCTTCTCGGTGTACCCAGCCTAACTCATCCATGTTTCCTGGACTTCTGTCTTCCTTTGCCATATAAAAAAATCAACCTATTAAATTGTAGAGTCATAAGGGGCCCTCTAAATCATCTAACTCCCAACAGATCTTTGGGAGTAGGGGAGAAGCAGGGTGGAAGGAAAAAAGGCTGGACTCTAGCCACTTTCTTAAACTAGTACAGAGAAATTTCTGCTTTTTCCCTCATTTTCCCAGCAAGAGTCCGCTTGAACTAAAGGATCTAAACCTTTGGGCTTAGAAAACCCAAAAACCATGGGTCTAGGCAAATATATTTACCCACACAGGAATCCCATCTGTATTAGTTTCCTATTGCTACTGTAATAAATTACCACAAACTTGGAAACTACAGAAATTCACTGTCTCATAATTCTGGAGAACAGAAGTCTGAATCTGAAGTGTCAGCAAAGCCATGCTTCCTCCAAAGGGTCTATGGGAGAATCATCCCTGCTCCTCCAGTCTCTGGAGACTCTAGGCCTTCCTTGGCTTCTGGCAGCATCACACTATCTCTGCCTTGTCTTCCCATGGTCTTCTTCACTGGTCTACCTCATCTTACCTTTTGTCTTTTACGAAGACAGTTCTCATTGGACTTAGGGTCCACTCGGATAATCCAGAATGGATTTGGTAGCAGATTCATCAGGGCCGTTATTTCTTACCATGCTTACATGGCCTGTCACAGGGCCTGGATGACAGATGCTCATTAAAGACATTTGCCAAATGAGGGATTCCATGATGAGAAAACAAGAGCAATTGGATAAAAGTTTTCTGTAGGAAGTGACATTTGAGGAGGATTTTGAGGAAATGGCAGAGATGGGGCAGGGAAAACATTCCTGAAGAGTGAAAAGTGTATAAATGGGTTGTTCGGGGCTTCCTGTTTGGAAAGTGGCAAAAAGCAGAGTTTGTTGTTTTGTTTTGTTTTTCCAACTGCACCCGCAGCTTATGGAAGTTTCCAGGTGAGGGATGGAATCTGAGCTGCAGCTGAGACGTACATCACAGCTGTGACAATGCTGAATCATTAACCCACTATGCTGGGCTAGGTATCAAACCCATGCTGCTGCAGAAACAATGCCAGATCTTAACCCACTGCAGCACTGTGGGAATTCCAGCAGAGTTTGGTTTTAACATAAGGATATGTCTAGGGCAGGGATCAGGTGAGTTTTCTGTAAGGGGCCAAATAGCAAAGATTTTAGGTTTTGTGAGGTGGGTGTGGTTGTGTTCTAACAAAACTTTATTTATAAAAGTGGGTAATGGACCACATTTGGCTCACACTTGGGTTACAGTTTGCTGGTTGTTGATCTGGGGAATCATGAAAGGGCTGGCATTCATTTGAGGCTCGTGGAGTTCCCTTAATCCTAAACTGTGGATTTGATAAATTACCAGACAAGTAATAGACCCACAAGAATATAGCAAGTTTCTGGATGAAGAAGGTATGTGACAAAAGTGATTTTTAAATCTGATTAATATGATCAATATGATCAGCATCCATTGATGAAGAGAATCAGAAGAGATGAGAGGCACAGAGAGGAGCAGTTAGGTGTCTGTTGTAATAGATAATTGTCTCCACTGAAAAGATTGGACGTGAAGCGATAAGGGCAATTGAAACATTAAGTCTGTTGATCTCGGGTGTAGGGAAATGGTGCGAGGCTTGTAGGGAAGACACAGGGAAGTGAGGAGGAGGAAGAACTTTGGTGTTGAGGGGAAATAGCCAACTGAGTTTCCACATGGGCAGTATGAGGAGGTATACAATGGGGTATCAAACACGAGAAAAAACTTAGGGTTCAAGCAAGGGATTCATACTGTAGATGCTGACTTGAGTGAAAGGCTGAGCACATGGAGAGAGAGACAGCATGGTGCCTGAGGACAAATGTTGGAGATGATCTTCACAGAGACACTGAGTGGAGGAGGAAAGCATCAGTAAGTGATCCAGGATCACAGAGGGCTATGGGTTGGGGGAGTTGAGGCAAACAGGGAGGCCAGGAGGGTATCCCAAGGAAAGGTAAAATCAAGCTCAAACAAATCCACCTCCAGAAAGCAATAAAAACCAAATCTCTTTCTGGAATTATTATTATTTTTAATATTCACAGCATGGTGCATTAACCAGAAATAATGCACTAAAATTAGCCAGAGTGAGCCTCGCCTTAAGGTTGGCACCGCCCCGTTCTATTCAAGAACCTGCATCACAAAGAACGTGACACAGAAAAGCGACAGACCTATTTGCTTTCTTTATCCCAGGCAGACTTGCATACTTCAAATGACCTGAAAAAATTCAATAATCTGTTCATTTGCTAGAGTCTCTCTCTGAGACTCCACTGATGGGTGATTTATCAGAGCAGCCGGGGCCAGCGCAGGGACATTCTCTGCATTTGCTTTGATGCTCTGATGCCAAAGGACATTATCAGAACTGAAGGCAGTGATTTCCATGAAAACAATGGCTAGTGGTTAATACCACCCTGTTGGCACATAACAAGGAAGATGACCCGCGATAATGTGAGGGCTGAGAGTTCACCACAGCCCACGTCTGTCCTTCATCTGAAGCCTGTCTGCTCTGTGCTCTCAGGCTTGCCATGCATTCCCAGGAAGTGGGCTAGGCTGTTATAACAAAGGCTTGGCATCTTCCTTGGCCCTAGGTAAAATTGGGAGGCACAATGTCCATCCGGCCGAGGACTGACAAAGGCTGATTTCACTGCGTTTTTTACATCCCCACTGTCTGAGTCAAAGGCATTTGACCGCAGATTCTTGTGGTTAGGCCAGCAGAGAAATTACAGGAGGAAGAGAGCAATGATCCTGAATAACCTTTCTTGGAAAGAGTTCAATTTATCCTCACCTGCTGATCCCGGCACTCTTTCTGGATCCTCTTGAATTTAAACTACTGTTTATTAGTTTCTGTGAATTCTCTTTGTGGAGAATCTACCATTCTGCCTTTTTTGGAAGAAAAAATAAAATCTTCTGCAGCATTGCTGGGGATTTTACAATCAGGAAGTAGAAAACTGTGTTTCAAATTTGAAGCTAACAAGAACTTGTCCTGTAATAGATGGGATGTGAGGCTTTGTGTCTTCCAGGGAAGGGGATGGAGGAAAAAAAAGGCTACCTGGCCACTGTTTTTTTTTTTTTTTTTTTTTTTTTATTATTTTCTGTTGTTCGCCGTCGCCAGAAAAATCTCTTTACTGTCTGGGAAGAAAGGTTTGCAGTCTGGAACAAGTCATACCTCAAGTGAAAAACAACTGTTACCAATTCAGGTAACAATGCATCTGATTTTCACAAAGTCATCTGGCTACAGAATAATGAGTCAGTTATTTCTCTAGAATGACTTTCCATGGCGTTTCTCTGTGAATACATTTCAAATTTTAACAACACTACAGTGTTGCAAGTGTAAAAGCTACCAGGCCATAAATTGAGCTGTGCTAAGTCATTCGCCTTTGCCCCTACGGATGCATTTTCCCACCTTCTCTGTGCTGCAGGAAGCTGGACTTTCAAAATCTCTTCATCAAAACTCCTCATGCTCTGGCCTCTGGTTGGGTTTGTCCAATAGAAGGTGTCAGTGGGAGATCAGAGGATAGGATGAGGGAGCCCAGGGTATACATGTCCTCTCCTTTCCCTGTCAAGGTTTGGGCAGTGGCTGTGTTTTGTCATGTGGCCCCTCTTGTGAGCTCTGGTGGTGATATTAGCTTCCTACCTTTTGTTCCTGTTGCTTCCCCATCTCCTTGCTGTTTCCTTCAAACCTGCCCGCACCTCTTTCAATGAAACTCTTGAAGGGTGTCTTTGGTTTCCTGACTGCTCCTCGAGGGAAAACATAACAATATTTTAGTGGTAACCTTTGTAAAATAATGCAAAGGGGGTATGGAAATAATGATGTATATCCTAGTCAAAAATTTAACAGGAGTATTGGGAAACATGATTGCATAAGTCTAAATGTCATCTGGAAGAAAAAATATTCAAGAATATAGTCAAAAAATCCTGAAAAAAATATTTGAAAATGTAAAAGTGATGAAAGAGTTCTCCACTTAGTAGAGATTTCAATTGATTTTATTCTTATTATTTTTTCCTTCTAGGCCGCACCTATGTCATATGGAAGTTTCAGGGCTAGGAGCCAAAGAGGAACTACAGCTGTCAGCCTATTCCACAGCCAAAACACACTGGCTCCGAGCTACATCTGCAACCTACACCATAGCTTGCGGCAACACTAGATCCTTAACCCACTGAGTGAGGCCAGGGATCAAACCCACATCCTCGTGGATACTAGTCAGTTTCTTAACCAGCTGAGCCACAATGGGAACTCCTCAAATGATTTTATTTTTTTAAATATCATTGGAGTATAATTTGACTTAAAATGTTGTATTAGTTTCAGCAAAGTGAATCAGTTATACACATTTATATATCCATTCCTTTTCAGATTCTTTTCCCCTATGGTTATCAAGTAAACTTCCCTGTGCTATGCAATAGGTTTTATTATGTATTTTATGCATAGTAGTGTTTATATGTTAATACCATCTTCCTAATTTACTCTTCTCTGCAGTGTTTCCTCTTTGGTAACCATAAGTTTGGTTTTAAAATCCTTGAGTCCATTTCTGTTTTGTGAATAAGTTCATTTGTATTATTTCTTTAAAGTTTTATTGATATATAGTTGATTTACAATGTTGTTATAATTTCTGCACAAAGTGATTCAGTTATACATATACACAATCTATTTTTTCCAGATTATTTTCCTGTATAAATCATCACAGAATATTGGGTAGAGTTCCCTGTGCTATATAGCAGTTCCCCAAGCATTTCATACACCAGAGTGAGCATATGCCAATCCCAAACTCCCAATTCACTTCCCCCCACACCCCATCCCCTTTGGTAACCATAAGTTTGTTTTCAAATTCTTTGAGTCTAATTCTGTTCTGCAAATAAGTTCATTTAAAACCTTCTTTAAGATTCCACATGTGATGTGTGTCTTTTTCTGTCTGACTTAACTTCACTTAGTAAGATAATCTCTAAGTCCATCCATGTTGTTGAAAATGGTATTGTTTCCTTTTTCTGGTTCAATAATATTCCATTTTATATATGTACCACATCTTCTTTGTCCATTCCTCTCTTTATAGGCATTTAAGTTGCTTCCATGTCTTGGCTATTGTGAATAGTGCTGCAATGAAAATTGGGGGTGCATGTATCTTTTCACAGGTGCATATGTCTTTTCAAAGGTGCATGAATACTGCAGTCCTGGGTCCTAACTACGGTCAATCTGTGCTGGAGGCTTTGGTGAAAACAATGTCTGAGAGACACCAAGGCCAATTACCAACTTCAGCACCTAGCCCCTGCCTGCTCTGGTAGACACACATCTTGGGCTGGGGAGTGCAAGGCAATAGAACTGACCATCTGTGCAGAGCTGTTTCTGATCTAGCTGCTGCAAATTGGTCCCTGTATTCTCTTTGAGGCTCAGAAGCTCCTCCTCTGTCCCAACTGATCTCCCTGCTGGTGGGGAAAATTCCCAGGGTTCAGGAACTTTTCTTCTTTCCCAGTTCCCTCCCAGGGGCACAGGTCCCATCCCACCTCCTTTCTTTCTTTCTTTCTTTCTTTTTTTTTTTAGGGCCACATGCACCCACCCATGACTTATGGAGGTTCCCAGGCTAGGGGTCTAATAGCTGTAGCTGCCAGCCTAAGCCAGAGCCACAGCAATGTGGGATCTGAGCCATGTCTGCAACCTACAGCACAGCTCACGGCAACCGCCAGATCCTTAACCCACTGAGCCAGGCCAGGGATCGAACCCACGTCTTCATGGATGCTAGTTGGATTTGCACTAACCACTGAGCCGTGACAGGAACTCCTTTCTTTTTTCTTTTGTCCCACCAGATTACATGGAGACATTCTTGGTCTATCAGAAGCCTAAGGTTTTTTGCCAGCCTTCAGTAGATTTTTCTCCATGAATCATTCCACATGTAGATGAATTCTTATGTATTTGTGGAAGGAGGTGAGCTTCATATCTTTATAGTCTGCCGTCTTCTCCCTCAATTGATTTTGCAACTTCACTAATTGAAATGAATTAACACTTGTGCAAAAATAGAAGACAGATTAGTAAAAGAGAATAGAAAGCCTATAAATCCACATGACAAAGTGTGGATTTATATGAAAACGCTAGTATTTCTAATCATTAGTGGAAATAATGATTATTTAACAAAAGTGTTAGGTAACTGACCAGCCATTTGTAAAAAAGAAAAAGCTGAATTCCTAACCTCATTACTGACATTACAACAAATTGCAGAGGAATCAAAGATTTAAATGGGAAAAAAAAACAACTGATAAAAATACTAGAGGAACACATATTTAAACATTTTTCTAATCTTGGAGCAAGTATGTATGGGTGTTTCTAGGCATGTCAAGAAAATAGGAAATAATACAGTTTTCACTCTTAATTGCTATGTGAAATACAAAATTCTCTATACCTTAAAAAAAGAAAAAAGCCCACAGGACATATAGAGGAAGAAAAATCTTGACAGAACTTACTGGTAGTATTATGGAACACATGGACTGAAAATTGTTTGCCACTGAAAACAATTAAAAATGCTAGATTAAAATTTCTCAAGTTCTTTAAATGTATTGCTGAGCTGGGAAAAATTAAGGAGTTTGCAGAGGTCAAAAGAGGAATTGTTGTAGGACCCTGTGAAATAGTTGTCATTCTGAGGTTGTATGCCCACTTTAGTGACCCAGATCTTCTCTTTTTGGTGGTTGTACAAGGAGAAGGGGACAAGATGAACCAAAGCCTGACTGGGACCACTAAGGTTATACCTTTATTGTAAGAGTGAATGAGAACTAAGCCCTGTCATATGGAAGGAAACTTGCCTATCACTGCCTTGGCACTGAATGGACAGGTCCATTTACACTGTGTGGAAAAAGCCACCCTGAGGATTTGCCAGCATTCCTGGAGTCTGCAGCTACAATTACCATTATCTGGTGGAGTTAGTCCAAGAAACTTCAAGCTGGCAGTGCTCCCAGGCAACTGGCAGAGCAAAGTATAGGTCCTCTCTCAAGGCATGAAAATTCAACCCAAGCCCCAAAGAACTCTTAGAGATTTGATTCCAAGGAAACTGAGCTTTCATTCAAAAACAAAGGAAACAAGGCACCAGAAGCAAGAGCCAGCAGATACAAACTGACAAAATGTTTGGACATCAGAATTACCAGACACAAACTCTAAAATGATGTATTTAATATGTATAAGTGGATAAAAGAGAAGCCTAAATATATGAGAAAGGAACAAGAGACTGTTAAAAGCAACCACACAGACCTTGAAAAGAAGCAGATTTCTAAAACGAACCATGTAATAGTTAATGTTAAAAAAAAAAAAAAAAAAATCTCAGGAGTTCCCGTCGTGGCTCAGTGGTTAGCGAATCTGACTAGTAACCATGAGGTTTCTGGTTTGATCCCTGGCCTTGCTCAGTGGGTCAAGGATCCAACGCTGCCGTGAGCTGTGGCGTAGGGTGCAGACACGGCTCGGATCCCATGTTGCTGTGGCTCTGGTGTAGACCGTTGGCTACAGCTCCGATTCGACCCCCAGCCTGGAAACCTCCATATGCCACAGGAGCGGCCCTAGAAAAGGCAAAAAGACAAAAAAAAAAAAAAAAAGAAAAGAAAAAAAAAATCTCAGCAGGTGGATTAAACAGAAAATTAGACCCAGGGGGACAGAAATCACTGCCAAGGAAGATAGATTGGAAGAAATTATCCAGAGGACCAAATGCACAGTGAAGAGACATAGAAGATAGACAACATCTTGGATACATCTAACAGGAATTCCAAACGATAATAGAACAGAAAAGAAATCATACTCAGTGAGAAAATGGCCAGAAGTTTTAAAAACTGAATTTGAGAGACACCAAGGCTCAAATTCAGAAAATTAAACAAATCTTGGAAAGAGTAAATAAAAACAAAGCCATACCTATATGGGTCATAGAGAAACTGTAAAACCTCAAGGATAAATTTTAAAGCAGTCAGTGAGAAAAACAAGATTACTTCTAGAGAACAACAGACTGACAACCAATGTTTCCATAGGATGCAATTTATGGAATAATATCACCAGGTTAAAAGAAAATATATAAACATAAAAGCTTTCAAGAATGAAAGTGAATTAAATAGAATTTCTCAGTTAAAAACTGAGTTTATGGAATTCCTGTTGTGTCTCAGTGGAAACAAATCCATATTCGTGAGGACAGAGATTCTGTCCCTGGCCTCACTCAGTGGGTTAAGGATCCAGCATTGCCATAAGCTGTGATGTAGGTCATAGATGCGGCTCAGATCTGGCATTGCTGTGGCATAGGCTGGCAGCTACAGCTCCGATTAGATCCCCAGCTGGGAACCTCCATGTGCCGTGGGTGTGGCCCTAAAAAGACAAAAAATTTTAAAAATTAAAACTGAGTTTACTACTTATAGACTCTTACTAAACGAAATTCAGAAGGCAAATGCAAAATGATGTTTAAAGGGTTTGAAGTAAAAAAGAAATAATACTAGTAAATATATGATAAATGAAAAAAGTTGTGTAAAACAGTAATGACGTTAATTTATGGAATTTAAAAAAAGACTAGATGTCATTTTGAAGGGTCTAGCTGATGTTAAACATTTAAGTTGCATTATTTGGAAGAAGTATGAAACAATAGAAAATATATATATTGGCCTCTGCCCTTGGTTCCTGGAACACAGGTCCTTAAACCTTTGTAGTTTCCTGAGTGATAAGAGCACAATCAGCATACTTTATTCCAGCATCTGGTCTTTGACCTCATCCCTGAAACAGGGCCCCTAAATTCTTGTAAATCCCTAAGTGATAGAGCACTTGGACCATCTTTTGTACTAATGAGATGAGTCCATGTGGGCTCCAGGATGGGGGCTGGTCACCAGAAAGATCAAGCCATGATGAGAGGCTTAGCATTTTCAGTCTCATCTCCTGTTCTCCAGAGAGGGGATAGGAGCCAGTGATGGAGTCAATAATTGATCATGCCTACATGAGGAAGCCTCGATAAAATCCCAGGAGTTGTGGGTTTGGGGAGTCTTCCAGGTTAATGAATGCATCCATACCAGGAAGGTGATGTACCCTCAACTTCACAGGACAGAAGGTCCTTTGCTCAGAACCCTCCCAGACCTTGTGCTGTGTATCTCTTCATTTGGCTGTTCATCTATATCTTTCATCATAATCTTTAATAAACTGATAAAGGTAAGTGTTTCCCTGAGTTCTGGGAGCCACTGTTACAAATTAAATGCAAGGAGAGGGTGTTGGAGCCTCTGATCTATAGCTGGTTGGTACGGATGACAACCTGGACTTTGGACTGGGTTCTAAAGTGTGTGCGTGGTGTGGAGGAGAGGGAGGCAATTTGTGGAAATGAGCCCTTAACCCGTGTGATAGGATGCTCTCTCCAGGTAGATAATGTCAAATCGAATTATATTGGAAGACACTTAGCTGGTATCTGAGACTTGCTTGTTGTTTTGGGGAAAACCTCCCACTTTTGGCCACCAGAACTGTCGGAAGTAAAGTGTTCTGTGTGAGTAGTAAAGGAGACTCAGGAGAAAAACTAAGTAGGGAAGATCTGGGTTTCTCCCTGCATAAGAAGAACAAAATGAGTTTTCTTCTCATTACAAATAGTAATTCATTAACTTTTTAGGTAAAAACTATCAAAATAGAAAAACTACCAAAAGAATAGAATGTAATTTCCAAACTTAGAGGGGAAAGAAATGAAGTGGGAAAAGTTGGTGTGGGGAGGAGTGGGACAAAAATGCATTTTTAGGTGTGTGTGTATATATAATGTGTATATATACACACACACATGCACACACACATACATATGCGAGTGTGTATTTGTGTACATATATACATATAAATATGTATTTTCATACATGGAAAAATCACAAAGAAATGTGAGGAGACAGTGAACACAAAATTCAGAAAGCTGGTGGAGTCTGGAGACAAAGTGTGGCTGCTTTTGTATGGTCTCTGCTACTCTGGGCTCAGTGGAGTCACCTGCAAATGGGCTTAGAAGGGTGCCTTGACAGTGCACAGCAGAGCTCTGGGGTGGGCGGTGAGGAGGTAGGACCAGTTCTCAGCAGTACCTTCAGGAGCTGAAGGATCGATGGAGTAGATGGAGGAAAAAATGTATTAAGAACCCAGACCTCCTCCTGGTTGCTCTGGCCTGGGAATCTTGTATGATCTCATGGAGGAGTGAAAAGGAATCCTCAGAAATGACTGTGACGGAAGTTTCACTGGCCCAGCTCATAGCATCTGACTCAGAAAAATAAACAGGGTATTTTTTCCCTCTGAAAACAACATTGAAGACAACCCATTTCTTTCCCAAAATGTTAGTGGTGATGATTTTTAGTGAAATTTCAGGTATTTTTAAGTTTCTTTGTATTTATATTTATAATGTTTTATAATGTTTAACATTTTATATAAATATTTATAATGTTTATATTGAAAAAAAGCAGGATATAAATCTTGGTTTTTTAATATAAATGTATCTGAGTGCAGGACATAGCAAAGGGACTTTTCTGTGTTTTGAGAAGGCCAATGTTTATAATTTCCTAGAAGCTGCCCTGAAAATATTTTTGGGTAGTGTCTAATGTTCTAACTGTGTATTTCCTAAGGTAGGTTCTGTTTTCTAAACTATCAAGCCCCATCCATGCTACTCTTATCCTTGTCTTTCCCACATGTGTTAGTATTTAGCAATCATTTTTCTCTCAAGTGATCATTTAAATAAAAACACATTCATATTGTCATGTAATACTATGTCATCCTATAGCAGAGGAAGCCCATATTGTGGGCTTTCTATAATTATTAATACATGTAAGTAATTTTTTCTATCATTTTCAATGTTCTAACTACTATGCTGTTGTTATCTTCTCCTCATTGCCAAAACTTTTCTACCCTCACCCTTCTCATCTCTTTCTCCCAATACACACACACACACACACACACACACACACACACATGCATATATGCACACTTCCATGTTCTTTCATTTTCATCAATGGCACCATCATTTTTTTCAATTTCTCGGACCAATTTTCTCCTTCCTTTATGCATATAAATTGCTGTTCAATATTAATACAAACACATTTCTCCAGTAAATACTATCTAAAGGCAGAAGATAAGCTCAGAGAAGTGGCTGTGGTGGAGATTATCTTCCCCTATAAGTGAAATGAAGTGGATTATCTGACACTAGGATTCTTGGCTCCATAGTCTTCATTGCTGTCAGTGTCATGTAAGTGCCTGACACTGAGCTTTTGATGCCTGAGACAAAGACATCCATCTCGAATTAATATGTCACCAGCTACACCACTACGTAAGGAACCAGGCCCTCCACCTATGAAGTCCCTCTTTGAGAAAGTCCTGAGTAACTTAGATAACTACCTAGGGGACCTTGTTTCTCCCTTCCCATGCCCTAAGCCCTCCTCTTATGTTTTAAATTTGCTGATAAAGAGTGAACCCCTGCAACACTAGACACCCCACCTTTGGACTCTAATAAAGGCAGAGCTCCAGATCTACCTTCCTTTCCCCTCTCTCTACTGAGACCTCACAGTGTGACCCTTTGGTGTGCTGTGTACTTGCCAGGACTTGTAACTAATAAATCCTATTCCTCCGAGTTCCCCGACGATGTCTTACTAAAGTGCATCCTGCAATCATAAGAACCATAACAGCCTGTTCAGCCACAACATTAGCCCTGGTGGTAGAGCGAAACATCTGCTGGGGGTCACCTCAAGCAATACCTGGGCATTCCCACCTGAGAACACCAGTCCTGTTAGATTGGGACCAAACAGAAAAGGCAGTATCTCTGAGACTCCTGCTTACACTGGCTCGTGGAATCACCCTGAGACAGCCCTGGATCACTGAGAGCTAGAAATGGTAGTGCTGCACAATCCTTATCCTTCTGAATTGCAGAGCAAGGATTTGGACAGAGCCACAGCCATCATGGGGCTAGGACAGGTGCCCCACCGAAATGCTTTTTGTTTTCAGACAAAGAAATACCCTGTTCTATTATTTCTCTAAATCTTCAGGCAAACAGCCTGGAGGTACCTGTCCTTAAAGATCGTATAAAGGACAAACAAGGCTTATAGAACTGTGCTTTTAGGACCTCCATAGAATGAGAGTCCTGGAGAAAATGGAAATCAACTGAACAATTCCCAATTGCTTCTATCAGTGGCTTGGAGCATTAGCCTCCCAAACTGGTAACAAAGAATTATAACTGATATTGGTGGAGAGCAAAACTTCACCTCCAATCTCTGGGCCTTGCACTTCTCTAAAATTTTCCTAATCCACTTAGGTAAAGGCTCTGGGGCTATTGGAGAACTACGAGCTTCTTTCTAAACAGTGGAAAGAGTGTAGAAAAGAACCATCTGATCAGCAAAATCCCATAAAGATCACATATCATTATAACAGGGACCAAAAATTAATGTGGAAAAATTCACACCCTCTTTCTCTCTAACCTGCACCCTTTGCCTGGATGTCTCCATGGAGGTCAGGGTACCAAGTGAGGGGTGGGATATTGTGGGAAACTGTAGAGTAGGTTAGCAGGATTTATACTGAACAGGACAGAGAGGAAAGAGGAAGAGGTAGGAGAGGAGAGAGGAGGGAAGTGCAAAATGTCCATGGCAAGAAGTGTTTCTGCAGTCAACGTAGAAATTTGGTGGAGATGGAGGGTGAAGAGGAACCAGAGGCATCTTTCTACGTGTACCACATATGAAGCCCTGCAGAGCTCCTTCCTGGACCCTAAATAATATCCATATGATTTCTCAAGGCATCTGGAGTCAAATTTGTGGGATATGTATAAATGACTTGAGGGAGGAGATAGCTCGCCCCAGGCAAGTCTCTGGAACTCATTTCCTGCTGACCTTTTTAGATGAAGAGAGAAGCAGAAGCACAGCTCTCCTTGAGTGAAAGAGAAGGAGATGACATTTTTCTCATTCTTGGGGTTAAGACCTCCCAGACCACACATGGGCAGAAAAAATGCTCAGGGGTCACAGAAGGGAGGGGGTGCCAACCTCCCAGAAGCCCTCATGCTGGAATCCATTTTGATGGAAAGATGCACACACACACTGGGGAGGGCCCTGAGTCAGGACAAATAGGGACACAAGCGAGATGAGAGGGAACTTGGAAGACTGCCTCCTTATAGGTGATTTATTTATTTATTTATTTATTTTTTTTTTTTGCATTTTAACAAAGGGTTTATTTGCTGATTCCTAAAAAGCAAAATTCAGAAAATAGCCCCCCTCCCCCACTTATGACTAATTCTATAGTAGAACATTTCCAATTGTCCTCTCTTGCCAAGGTGTGCACTTTCATGGGCACTTCATCATAGAGCAGACCGACATCCAGAGATACTTTGAAAGGCACCTGGCACTGTTGTACTGCTCACGCCTTCTGGTACACCTCCCTGGCAGGGAAGGGGAACCTTTTCTGTAGTTGCCCCCTTTCAACAGAAATTCATTGAAAAAATTTCTTGATAGCAAAGTATTTAAAGATCCCTCCCCCAGCTTCAGTCATCAACTGGAAAAGTACAGAATTGAAAAAGTTTTTCCCAGCTGTGATCAAAACATGGAATACTGAAGAACATCTGGAGTACTCTACATCCTTAGGTTCTGTACTTAGATGTGTACAGGGAAGTTGAATCCCACGTTCTATTGCTTTCCAAAATGGGTAACAGAAGAGAGGATTTGATTAGAATAGCTAAAAAACAAAACAAAACAAAACAAAAAAGCCTGATAGTCAATCTCTGATGGAGCAAAGCCGATTTTTTTCAACCATAAACTGATACCATCTTATTGACCCTGCAGAGATCCAACAAGATGAGCCTCACATTTCAGAGAGTTGGCAGAGAGCTGATAGGTGAAGAGAATGCTGCTGAAGGCACAGAGCAAAGAATCCCAAGGAATTTTTAGTGCCATTTTCATTTAATAAGCCAGTAGTATAGCAACCTAAAGACCTTGGCTGAGATCACACCAGGATGTTTTTATGGAACTGCTGCAGGAAAATGAGAGGGGCTGCTGGCATCCTCTGGCTCATGGTGCTAAATGAGCAGCTCCAGCACCAACTCCTTGGAGAGCCTATGGCTGGGGTGTGTAACGGAGGTATTTCTTGCCAGATGGGAGCTCTTTGGTGAAGACTCCTTTAGGGAAAAGTTTTTTGGCTTCCTCTTCAGGGATATTTGGAAGGACCATCACGCTGTCTCCATTCTTCCAGTCAACCGGAGTGGCAACCCTCTTTTCTGCTGTCAGCTGGAGAGAGATAATTACTCTGAGAATCTCATCAAAGTTTCTGCCAGTGGTAGCTGGGTAGAGGATGGACAGTTTCAGCTTTTTATCGGGACCAAAAATAAATACCACACGAGCTGTCACAGGCATGCCCTGTTCGTCCTTTTCTGCTGGGTCTAGCATACCCAACTGGATGGCAAGGTCCCGACTCTTATCATCAATGATGGGAAAAGGTAACGTTTCCTTGGGCTCCTCACCATTGTAAGCATTGATATCCTTGCTCCAGGCAAGATGGTCTTCGACACTGTCTATTGAAAGGGCAATCATCTTAACATTCCTCTTGGCAAATTCTGGTGCCAGCTTGGCCGCTCTGCCAAGCTCTGTGGTGCACACTGGGGTGAAGTCCCGAGGGTGGGAGAAAAGAATGCCCCATGAGTCTCCCAGATAGTCATGGAAACGGATGCGGCCGATGGTAGTATTGGCTTCGAAGTTGGGAGCCTCGTCCCCGAGAAGCAGACCTCCGGGCATGGCGGCAGCAGTGACGCGGGAAGATGAAGAAGCCCAGCAGCGACAGCTAACGGATGGCTGGTTCTAGCCTTATAGGTGTTGCGGGGAGGAATACCTCCTTATAGGTGATTTAAACTGCCCCTTTAGTGTGCAGCTCACTCTGAGCCTGCCCATATGTTCTTGCACTTGTACTAAGTATCTTATAAACACTCCATCATCTTCACTACTTTGTTTAATTCTTTCTTCAAAGATCACAAGAACCAAGGTCCTGCTGCAAGCCCACTGCCCTTGTGGTCCCGTGGTTAAGATCCAGTGGTCTCACTGCCATGGCTTGGGTTTGATTCCTGATTGGGGAATTGAGGTCCCCACCTTAAGCTGCTGTATGCTGGGATTAGACTCAGCTGTACCTGGGTGACATATGAGACAGGCTCAAGAAGAACCATCAAAAGAGGAGACAACAGATCTGAAATTCCTGCAGCCTATTCTGGAACAGCACATATCATTTAGTTTTTGTTATAACTGTTGTTTTAAACCTTTTGTTTCCTCTAAATGTATGACTTGTTCCTGCTATTTTTGCACTTTCAAAAACTGCAGTTTCAGCTTTCAGATCACATTTACATCCATAATTGTAACAAACCAAATGGTTTTAGTGGAAAATGCTGCTCTGCTTAACTCTTGGCATCTGAGATGTACCCCCACAGAGTGTGCTTCTGTAACACACAGAGTGAAAAGACGAACAGTTTCGCACCCAGGAGATCAAATTAACTAATGAGGTAAATCTGACATTCATGGGTGAAACACCACACAGTGTTTAAGGATTTGTCTGAAAAGGACTTTACAGAAAGTCATTAGAGAGAAAAATTTCATTTTCAGGGTTTTATGTGCAGCTCTTGAGAATTTGCCTCTCTTTGAGTTAGGGTACGCAAGACAAAGAGACCCAAAGGCTCAGGGCTCAACATAGTGGCAGTTAACTTCCTAGAGCAGTTTGAGGTTGGCATGGAGGTGGAGGCAGAATACTTTAAGTCATTCAGGGCTCAGGCTGGTGGTGCCTTTGCCCTCTCAGCATCCGGCTTTGGAGTTGCTGTGGGTGGGGAGGTAGGAAGAGTATGGGGTCAGCAGCTTAAAGGAGAAAAGACCGTGGAGGAAGGAATGAGGGAGGTTCTTGAGGTCAGGCCTGGGAGAGCAGACATGATTTGTGCTCATATTCTGAGTGACCTCACTATAGGGAAAGCTGAGAACTGAAGTGCAAGTTTGTCACCAAAGCAGGAGAGAACAATGGGAAAATTGGGGGTTCTAAGGCTCATGTTTCCATTGCCCCTTTTCCTTTGTCTCAAACCCTCAATGGCTGGCAGCCCACCTGGCACCTCACCCCTGGAACCTCTGCCTTGCATTCTGAAGGCAGGGTCTCTGCCTCCCTGCCAACTTCATGTTACCTACCATCCTGCCCTCTGTGACCTTTACAGTTGTCAAATGAGCTTAAGGTCTTTTTTTTACCTCTAGTGCTTCACCCCTGAAGTGAAATAAAGCTATACATTAATCAAATTGGGTGCCTAGGCTTTGAGAGACACTCTGAAGCTCTCTGCTGTCTAGTAAAACATGTGCATAGGAGCTTGGCTGCCCTGCCCTTTCAGAATACACTGAGTGCTCTAAGGCAGCATGACAGAAGCCTGTTTAGATGAAAGCACCAGGCCTGTTTTGGTAGCTTCTATTTGGCATATTTGACTTTGGTGAGATCATACTAAAGTTTCACGCTTTCTGGGTGTATAAAATTGATGAAGCATAAATTAGTTGGCTGATCTATGCATTTTGGGGCTCTATTGTTTGAAAATTACTGTCTTTGGAAGCTCTCCAGTGGGTACAACCTTGCTTGCATGGATTTTAGACAAAACATCCCTGTTAGTATTTGTCAGAAAAGTATGCATCTATGGAGAAAAAAAAAAGGGTTCTCTAAAAATCAGACAAATTGCTTATTTCTACATATTCTTATTTTTTTCTCCCCCTCATTTCTAAAGAATGTACATCCCGCAGTGATGTGGCTGATCTAATGGCATGTACCAGTGGTGTTAAAAATTAGAGTGACAGACTTAATCTAAAGCGCTATGGTTATTTTCTAAAATAAACACATGAAAGCATATACTGAAAATGTACCAAGTAGGAAGGTGATATGCTTGCCTTCAATACCAAGATAATTTGTGCAGGCTAATTTTTGCAGTAATTAATATAGTAACAGATGTTCACCTTGGAATTCCTTAAATATAAATCTTGATGCATGTAAAATTAATAAAAATTTGAAGCCTCCTAATTTAGTTATGTTTTGCTTTTAAAGATGAATCAAAACTTATGGATGTTTGATGCCGTAGTAATTGTTAGTATTTTCCTTTTGTAGGTGGCTCAACAAAATTTATACAACCTTCTGTCAATTTTTTTAAAAAGTTCCAATGGTTCAAGAAAAATGTATGTGTCTCTGTGCTATGTAGGAAGCAGCAGTATTCTGGGTTGATTTGCTTCTATTTTTAAGTGTAGTTGATTTACAATGTTGTGCCAATTTCTGCTGTATAGCAGAGTGACTCAGATATACATATATATATGTATATATATATATTTTTTTAAATATTATTTTCCATTGTGGCCTATCCCAGGAGATTGGATATAGTTCCCTGTGCTATACAGTAGATCTTTGTTGCTTATCCATTATAAATGTAATAGTTTGCATCTACCACCCAAAACTCCCGGTTCATCCTTTTCCCTCCCCCTCCCACTTGGCAGCCATAAATCTGCTCTCCATGTCTGTGAGTCTGTTTCTGTTTTGTAGATAGGTTCATTTGTGCCACATTTTAGATTCCACATGTAAGATATTATATAGTATTTGTCTTTCTCTTTCTGACCTGCTTCACTTAGTATGAGAATCTCTAGTTGCGCCCATGTTGCTGCAAATGGCATTATTTCCATTTTTTTTCCTTTCTTTGATTAAATTCTGCTCAGCCTCAGACATATTCTGTGCCCTCAAATGAGAACTTCATGCTGTCTCCATCATCAAAGCTTCTGTCCATGTTGTTCCCTCTACCTGGCATTCTCTCTTCCGGCCTTGTTTTGACCATCCTCTCTACTTGAGCTTAAATCACTACCCATGAAAGCTTCCCTGATCCCCATCAGCACATTTAGCCCCCCGTAGTATTTGCCTACAGCCTATACCAAGCACACTAACATTTTGTTTTTCTCCTCCGTTATATTATATGCACTTCAAGGGCAGGGTCCCTGTTTGCTGAGCCTCGTATCCTCAGTACTTAGCAGAGTCCCTGGCATTATTGAATGAGTGAGTTTATGGTAAGGTTTGACATCTGAGCAGCTTATAAATGAGCCCCTGCCTCTAATTTACATTTCATATACACAATACTTTAGGAAAAAGGTAAAAGTTGTCTAAGAGGAAACAAAGACCATTCTCTCATTAAACAAATTGTTCATTAATTATTTTCAACACAGTCGAAATTAATCGTATTGAGCTTTATGGCATCCTACAGGACACTAAAGATATAGTAATTAACAAAACATAGCCCTTGTTTCCTGTAAGCAAGTCAGATAATGGATATGCATACCACTAGATTTGTGTGTAGAGAAAATATCAGTAACTTTTATCTTTAGGATGATTAGACTTGAAAACAAAAAATGGGCAGCTAGAAACCTTATACTGGAGTGCTTTGGTAATAACAGGCAAGTTTGCTTTTCATTTAAGTTGTCTTTTAAAAAATTAAATTATTTATTTGTTAGTCTTACCGGCTACAGAATGCAAACAGCATACTTGTGGGAGGCTAATACCAAGTTCAATTCATCTACATTAAATCTCTTATCTTCAGTATGACTGGGATATAAGTTGCTGCTCATTCAAATGATGGAATTCAGAAATCTCTCAAAATGCTATTCCAAAATGCACAGCTTACTACTAATCAACAGTATGAGAAATAACTTGATGAGTGAACTAGCTTCTAAACCCTTTACACATTCTGAATTTGCTTTAAAAAATCCCCCAAACTCAAAAGAATTCAGCCTATTTTAAACAAGGTTATTGTGTTGGCCAAAAATAAGTCTTGTCAAAGTTACAACTTATGCATTATACTTCCATTTCCCCCTAAATTCAGAAAGAAAAAAGAAAGCCAAGGGAAAAACAAAAATGATGTACATTGTTATTTTGCTGAGAGGCTAACGGTTTGGGAAGAACTCATCTTTTGTACATACCATACTTACAGAAACCTCACGAGTCTTCAAAACACGGAGGGCTTGACAAGCTGTTCATCTGTGCAGAAAAAGCATTCCTAGTGGGAGCAGTGCCTGGAAAGTCAACCAGCCTCCAAGGACTCAACATTCCTGTCAACTGTTGGTCATTTTGACCAACGATGGCAGCAAATGGTCCTGTTTAAACTTAGTCACCTTATATTTATTATGTGTGATTATTTGACCATATTGCACTCAAAGAGAAGCATTGATGACAGGAATTCAAATGAGAAAACACTTTATAAGATTGTCTATTTTCATCTCTGATATGTAGGTCTTGAAGATTCTGGGAAATCATAGCATTTGGAAACAAAATAAATGAGCTGAGTGGTGTCATCTCTAAGGGCAACTACAAAACTGTCTGCAAAACATGCGGCAGGCGAGGTGTTTGAGTCTCACCCTCGTGATTTTCTAGATGGCATTTTAGAACCGCTCAGGGAGACAGCATAGCTTAAGAGTATAACTGAACATCGCAGGGTTTGGAGTTTTGGAATGCTTAGATTTTAAATTCTGCGTTCACTCCTTTCTGGCTGTGTGACCATGGATAAATTACTTAACTTCTCTACTCACTCACTGACAAAATTGGATCCAGAATGAACTCCTCTTCATGAGATAGTTGTACACACAAAGTGAGATAAGACACGTAAATAACGTGCTGAGCACAGTGTGTTGCCCGTGTTGAGTGTCTTTGGCACCACAATTCCACATGCCAGGGGTAAGCTGTTCTATGGCTCAGACCGAGGCAACACAGCAGCTCAGATCCTTGGCAGCTATTCTTTCCTGCTAGCCTTTTTCCCTTTCCAGACCCTTTCTTTCTAGGGTAGGACTGATTTATTTCAGTTGCAAGACCTGGTACAGGTCCGTGAATAAACCAAGACAGTTTTCATGTCCCTCAAAGAGATAAGCAAGCAGAATTGTGATGGCATGACGGTGATAAGCCCAGGGCGAGGGTGCCTACTTATGATTTCATAATGTACGGAACACAGATTCTTAGTGATAAAGTCCTCGGGGCTCGTGTCTGCCAACCTTCTACCTGAGTAATAGATTCCTTTATTATCTCCCAGTCAAACTGAGACTGGCCTTTGCTTGCTGAGGTAACCTGGGGAGGGAGGCTGTGTGATGAGACAGGGTACAAAGAGCAAGGAGACTGGAGACCCTCGTGGGAAGAAAACCCCATCACCCCTCAGATGAAGAATCAGGGGCTTGAATGTGATGACTCCAATGTCCCTTATAAGAACTTGCTTGATTTACAATGTTGTGCCAATTTCTGCTGTACAGCAAAGTGACACAGTCACACGTATATTCACACTCTCTTTCTCATAATATCTTCCCTCATGTTCTATCCCAAGAGACTGGTAATGTTTCACTGTGCTATACAAGAAGACCTCATTGCTTATACATTCAACATTGTAAATTAGTTATACTTTAATTAAAATTTTTAAAAAAGATTTCAAAAAGAATGTATATACATATATGTGTATATATGTATGACTGTGTCACTTTGCTGTACAGCAGAATTGGTACAGCATTGTAAATCAACTGCACTTTAACTTGCTTGAACTCTAAGACTCCATGACTTCATAATCTTGAAGGACAGCCTCTCACTCTTGGGCAGCTCCATGGTTAAAATGCTTTTCCTTATACTCTTGGCCCCAGCTCTTTCCTCAGGAGACACATAGGATGAGTTCCTTGTCTTTTCCTTTTCAAGGGTTTGAAGGCAGCTCTTCTGTCCTCTGAGTCTACCCTTGCTCTGAATGAAGACACACTGTGCATCCATATTGCTCCCAGGCCTCACCATGGACAGCTCCCTTCTTGCCCTGCTCAGCAAGCTTCCTCTGATCCCAGGCATCCTATTCTGCCTTCCTCCTCAGTCTCCATGTGTGTGCATGGCCTCTGTCCCCACCTACACCTTCCAGTCTGTGCATCATCAGCCCATTGGTGAATGGCTTCCGCAGATGAGTGCTTTTGAGCACCATGAAGCTTACAGCCATGGAACCCTAACTGCCTATCCACAGAGACATCAAACCCAGCATCTGTAGAGTGTTGGTTGATGACACTATACAGTCCAGGCAAGGCCTGATGTTTTGTTTCTAAGTTTTAGGAAAGGTCAAAAGGCCCAGACAATCCCAGTGGGTATGTGGGGCACAATTCTGGGATTGAATCGGTGATTGCCATTCTGTAGGACAGCAGAAGCTCTAAGAGGGTGGGGTTGTTTCCCAGAAACTGGCCACTAGACCCAACCTCATGTGCTGTCCTGCCAGAGGACTGAACTCACCAGCTTCTCCTCAACATGGGGAGGGGGTGTCGCTGTGGAGGATGAGAACTACTGTTTATCAGCTTGGATGTCTTTATATATGACTTTATATTTCTTCCTGCCTCTATCTATCCCTCTGCCTTTCTACTCAGAGTTTTGTGACATGTTTTCAAAATGCCAACTCTGCAGGAGGATAGAGAAAAGGGATTTCTGTCCATGTTCTGACCTCAGCCTTGAAGGGTAATTGGCTCCCCCTGGAGACAGGGTGGCAGTGACATGGTCTTTGACCATAAAGAACAAAAGGAGGGTCTGATATAGGGTTTAGTTCAATGTGTGGGCATAGAATTCCTCTCTGTGTTGCTTCTGAATTCTCCATCAGCAGGCCTTCAACACTTATAGTTCAGCTGTAAAATGCACGAGTCCTCAGTGAAGGGTACCACTGCTGCTACCATCCATCTGAAGAACACAAAGGAGGTTCAAGGAGAGAGGAGGAGCCATAAGGATGGGAAAAGCCCAGCTTTTCAGGAACATTGGGGCTTATCAAAGTCAAATTTCGCCATCCTCGTGCTCTACCTGGGGCATGCCTGAAGGCCAGTCATCCGAACCAAGGTCACCCTCCTTGTAAAGGGCATCTGGTCTCCACAGGCATGGCTGATGCTCCCTTGAGCCACTAATATCTTTATGCTTAACGGTGTCCTTGAATTGTGCCTGTTCTTATATAAGCATGTTCTCCTTAGACTCAGACAGAAGCTGTTAAGCTTCTCTGGAAAGGATGAGGATAGCTATTACAACGTATCAAAATACTCCCTTTCTAGGTAGAGTCACAAGGATGTGCTGGAGAGGCAACTGTCCCAAGTGTGTCAGGATAAAGGAACTGCTCGTGGAAAAAGTGGGTGGGACACTGGTCCACTTGGGGAATACATGTTTCCTGTAACATCCTGGGACCCAGAAGTTATTAAGGAATGAACCTGGACACTTCTTGATGAGGTCTTGTAATCTCTAAGAGCCCTTCAGTTGTCATTTCATAATGTGAGACAGTTGTCATTTAATCTAATGGAGGCAGTAAATGTTCTGCAGAAAACATATGGAGTGAGTTCCAGGACATTTTAACTGACTTTCTTATAAAGTTAAAAAAAAAAAAAGGATTTGTTTTCTTTGGGTCAGTGATCCTTTATTTGGGGGAGAGGCTGTGGAAGGAGGGGAGGGTAACGGGTACAAGCCATAATTCAGGAGAGCGATACAAGGAAGGTCAGGCAGGACAGAATGATGTGTGAGACCACGTTAGAAATATCACCAGATTCCTTGGGGAGTTATAAAAGTGCCTTAATTCTTGTCCTTGCCAAACATCCTATAATTGCACGACAAGGTTTTATTTATTATCACAGTCAAATTGGACTCTTATGCACTGGGTAGGCC
This sequence comes from Sus scrofa, assembly GCF_054392235.1. Classification (NCBI taxonomy): domain Eukaryota; kingdom Metazoa; phylum Chordata; class Mammalia; order Artiodactyla; family Suidae; genus Sus; species Sus scrofa. The sequence continues at coordinate 32,985,755 of NC_139393.1, forward strand.
ACAGGTGTGGGATGTCGGTCATGGTTCTCACAGCTGTCAGAATGGCCCTCGTATAGGTCATTAAGGAAAGGAGTCAAGATGAGACGCTCCAAAGAAATGCGCTTTTTTTTTCCCCCCAGGCTGGAGAGGCACCTGTTTGCTTTCCTTAGGCAACTATTTGTTTTTGCATGGAAAAAGCTAAGTATTTGTGTCCAAGAGAAGGGAAAAATACTTCATTTGAAAATCAAGCTTCTCTCAGAGGTGGGGTAATGTAATAATGAGGTCTAAATTTTTTCATTATTATTTTTTAATTGAACTTTAGTTGATTTACAATGTTGTTAGTATCAGGTATACAGTGAAGTGACTCAGTTATACATATATATTCTTTCTCAGATTCTTTTCCTTTTATAGGTTATTACAAAATATTGAGTATGGTTCCCTGTGCAATACAGTAGGTCCTCATTGGTTTATCTGTTTTATATATAGTAGTGTTAATCTCAACCTCCTAATTTGTCCCCCCCCAATAAGGTCTAAATTTTGTTGCCAAATTTTGATATATTTTAAGGAATGCTTTATACATATTGAACTTTATGGTGAAGCACGTAAATAAAATGTCCATATTATTACCATATGTGTACAAACTATAATTTGCCTTTATACGTGTTATTAAGTGTATTAAGTTATGTTATTAAATATTTATGGTTAATATACTTTTTTTAATGCAAAGATAGATCTGTTGTACCAGAATCAGCATGCCTATGCAAACAGTTTGGGGTAAAATTAACTGGAATATACCCATCTGAAGACTTGGTCTCCTTTCAAGAAATAATTCACCAGAATGCATGTTTCAATCTGTTTCATTATTTTATTACAACTTCTTCCTGTTTGACCATCAGTCACACCCAGTCAGATTACAAATAAAATATTAAGATTGGATTGTCAGTGGAGATTCATCTTTAAATAAATTTTTAGTAATCCATAGAAAAAAAGGAAAAAGGAGAAATTTTTATAAATAGGCTTTTAATCCAAACATGACGTTGAATAAAAGTGCCAAGAGAAAAATTTTGTATCAAACTTTAGATACAATTAAAAAAGAAAAGCAAAGATACAAAATAGACTCACCTATGTTAAAAGGCTGTTGTAAAAAAATAAATAGGTGCCCCTGAAGAGATAATTCAAAATTTTGGCTTCCAATTCACCATCAGAATGCCTTTTAAAAATTGCAATTTCAAATAGTATAAAAGGTGTAACAACATAGATCTGCAGAAAGCTGGGGGATGTTGCTGATAGTCAAAGGAAGGAGGTAATTTCTGGAATTTTCAAAACATTTTTTATCCAATAGTTGGAATTTAAAATTTTTTTTAGAGAATAGTTGATTCACAGTGTTATGTCAATTTCTTCTGTACAACATTGTGACCCAGTCATACATAATGTGTACATTCTTTTTCTTATATCATCTTCTATTGTGTTCCATCCCAAGAGTTGGATATAGTTTCCTGTGCTGTACAGCGGTACCTCCTTTCTTATCCATTCTAAATGTAAGTTTGCCTCTGCCAATCAAATCTCTCTGTCCATCCCATTCCCTCCTCCCTCCCCCATAGCAATGAGTCTGTTTTCTGTGTCTGTGAGTCTGTTTCTGTTTGTTTTGTAGTCTGTTTCTGTTCATTTGTGCCATACTTTAGATTCCACATATAAGTGATACGTTATCTTGTCTTTCTCTTTCTGACTTACTTCACTTAGTTTGAGAGTCTCTAGTTGCATGCATGTTGCTGCAAATGGCTTTATTTCATTCTTTTTTATGGCTGAGTAGTATTCCATTGTATACACGTACCACATCTTCTTAATCCAATGGTTGCAATTTTAAAATGGATAGCTGAAGGGGAAAGTCTATCATTTTAAGGTTTCCTGAAATAAATCAAGATTTCTTTCAATTTCTTGTCTCCTGGAGATGCTGAAGGGAGAGTATGGTTGAAGCCAAATATGACACAAATCTAATGAGGTGAGTGGGAGACAAAGGGACCAAGACCACCACAGCCAAATACAATTAGGGGCACAGCTAACTTTCATTCTATCCCAGACCCCATCCCACCCTAGCCATAACCTCCTCCTTTATACCTATAGTAAAAGGCAATGGTCTACTTAGGAAGAATGAAATTTTATGGTTTAAGGTTCCATTATTTTCATTTTATGGGAAGATTTGGATTCAATTCTGAAATGCCATCCAGTCTCTGTGGTTTTCTGGCAGCTCCTCGTGTTTTGCCAAACAGTAGCTCTTGTGCAAAATGGTTGAACAGTTTGGCCCTGGGACATGTTTTAAGAACAGTCATTCCTGGCAAGGGCATGTAACAGCTACAATGCAACAATTCAGCAGACAAAAAAGAGGACTGGGTCACCGCCAGCTACAATTTCTAGATCTCAATATTTGTAATAATTGATATGAAGAAAAAAAGACAATGTATTTTTAACATTTTCATTCATATCAGCAGTTTATCTATAAGGTCCTACAACTTCCCAGAAGTTATACTCTGTACAAAAAGTTGTCAAAAACCTAATCACCAAATATGCTCCCAGTCCATTTATGCTTATCTCTAAATGAGAATTTAATTAGTAAGATGAAATGTAGCATGTATATTAGATATGTATATTATAGATTTAGTTTTGAACCAGTAAACTCTGATTTATATTGGATTATGATATTTCAAAATAAGAATGAATCACCCAGGAAATAATCATCTGTGGCTAAACTAACATCTTGAATTCATTAAAAACTCCCGTTTTTGAATAAATAGTATGGTAACAACTGAAAGAGTTTTTGGAGTTACTTAGTATAAATAATTGCATTTTCTAGACTTAGTAGAAAATTTTCATAGAAATGATTTAAACGTTTAATTCTTCATGTAAACATTAGGTGTTTGGCATATTGTTTAAATATTCAAATGTTAACAAAAGGACATACATGCTATATATGCTATATGATTAGATTTAGATTGCTTTTCTTTTTTTTTTCTTTTTTCTTTTTATGGCCAAACCTGCAGCATATGGAAGTTTCCAGGCTAGGGGTCGAATTGAAAGCTCCAGTTGCCGGCCTGCACCACAGCCACAGCAATGCAGATCCAAGCCATTTCTACGGACCTACACTGCAGCTCACGGCAATGCTGGATCCTTAACCCACTGAGTGAGGCCAGGGATCAAACCTGCATCCTCATGGATACTAGTTGGGTTTGTTACCACTGAGCCACAGTGGGAAGTCCCTGCTTTGCTTTATTTCAAATTACTTTATATGTTTGATTAGGAAGCATGCTAGCAGCTGGTCTTTGCTTTTGGACAACTCAGTGATCAGTTAGTTGTGTGTGTTCTTGCCAAATTCTCTCCCCTGACGTGAGAGAAAGGGGAGGGGAATATGTCTGGGGCTTGTCACCAGCCTGGAAAGAACATCCTCGTCAGAGCACTGAGCTATGTCAGTAGTTTTGAGTTGGCCTTTTATCCGATAATTCAAATGAACAAAGTCTATTTGCTCAGAAACACAAAAGTGTATGTCACTGTCTGCATTCAAAGGAACGGCCATCACTATAGTTTTAACCTACAGTTGGCTAAAGGAACATTATGAATTTTAAAGCTCTCATTACACCCCCCAGCCTACTGTTGAAGGGAAATTTTCTCAAAGAAATATATGCAAACAGAAAGCGATATTTCTTGGCTGGTTCTTACCTCTGTCAACTCTGAATTGTGGTTGCTTCCTCATGGCTACAGTCCCATTCAGGCCAGTTCAGAACAGGCTGCCTCAGCCAGGGGGAGGCGGGACAGGTGTGCTCTGCTTTGCTAGCCCCTGGCTCCTGGCCCTCGCCTGAAGGTTGTCCTTCAGCCTCTGCAGACAGATGCTCTGGGGTCTGATTGCTCGGTTTCGGGACCTCCCTGATTTCCTCTGCCCCTGGGAGGCTGTGTCATCTTCACTTCCCTTCACTGGGCAGGCTGCTTCTCCCCTGTGTCTGCTCCCTGGCCCTGTGTTGACAGACTATTTACCTGCCATCTGGTGTGTCCAAACTAGGGCTGAGTTTCAGTTTTGTTTCCAAAAGTCACAAGTCTTTGCAAAATTAGGCAAAGAACAGACAGAATTCTTTCATTTGACTTCTTTCTTTGTTGTTAGGGCTCCTGTCTGCTAAAATGTGTAAATGTCCTTTGCCTTTCCTGATTTTTAAGATTTCTTCTCAGGAAAGTAGGAACTGCAACTGGAGGGCAAAATGCACATTACAGCAGTATGGATGAGAACAATTTAATTCCATCTTGGCTATGGATAACACTCTGTTCCCCAATGTCTATAAACAAGGCTTGGTTCATAGTTCTAATTAATTGACTTCATTAACTTGGAGCTGAAGGGAGGTGGCAACTTAAACAAGGAAATAAAAAGCAGTGGACCTGCCAGACTAGTTCCATATAACTGCCTTTTAACTGAAGGTAAAAGAGCAGTCACTTGCTTCCCATACATCATAAACCAAAAGAGACGCTTAGATAGACTGCACAGCACAGTCTGTTTCCAGCTTATCCACAGAATATGCTAATTACAAAAAAGAGGCGTTTTTATTTCATTTAGTGCAAGTAAGTTTATTTTCTTTGATATAGAATTAACAGCATTAATTTGATGCCCCAAATGAGGTAATACTGCAACATATGCATAGGAACACTTTCCTTGAAACACTTCAGATCTTTGCAGATCAAAGAAAGTAAAATTTCAAGTTTGTTCACAGAAATTAAAAAAAAAAAAATTCGTGACTTGGGTTGTTTCAAAATGGCAATTGTGATCCCAGAATCATAATCAACAAGGGGTAAAAAACGCTCTCTTGGCTAAAAGTTGAGGCAGTGCTGGAATGCTGTGTACAACACTTTATACAAAGGCGTGTGCATTCTGCAAATAGAGTGTGTACATTCCTGTTTCATCATTTTTGGAAATGTGCTCAATTGCCATATAGTCTCCTACAGGGTCTAATTAACATGAATTCAACAATGATGATAATGAGCTTACCCATCATTTCCTCACCGATCTGTTATATTTTTGTTTTCCCTGCTACGTTGATAGCATACAGATTCCAATGAAGGAGAAACCTGGTCCTATATAAATAACATACATGGAATATACAGGGATATGTAGCAAGACTTGAGGTTGATGATTTAGTGTTCATTAATGTTGAAAATAGTAAAGTGAAAATTACTGTGACTTAGATGGTATTTTCTTAAGGACACATTGCTGAACACATGGCTACCTACCTGCTCTCTAAAGCATTATGTATAATTCAACCACCAAATATAGAACATATGAACACCAGGAGACAATAAAAAAGCATTAAAGCCCATTACAATCTTGAATAAGCCCAAACCTCAAGTACATAGGAAAAGCACAGCAATCATGTATTTAGCTTTACTTTTCTAATATATATCATAATTTAAAACTATATAAAGTACTTGTATAGAAAGCAATTTTTTCAAATGTTATAGCTTAAAGCATGGCTTTATATTTGGCTTAATCATTTTTTACCAGTTTAATTTATAAAGCTCGTAATCTTGCCAGCAGGGCTTCAACTTCAGGAATGGATTCGTTTTTAGAAACAGAGCCAAGAAGTTCCATTTCCTTTTTTCTGCTGCTTTCTACATTATAGGCTTCCTTCTTCTCAGTTGCCTTGATCCTCCCTGTAGACGTGTGAGTGTCTAGATTATAATTAAGCTCCTTGGCGACTGGAGTCCTTGTTGAGTTGCAATTGATATTGTAGTGTGAACGTGACCCTTCTGTCAACTGCAACTTCTGATTTTCTACAGGAAGGAAGAAAGAAACATAAAACTTATCACTGTGATAAGCAAGGACTGTTCACATTATGAAACATTCAAATAATTATTCGCAACAAACAAGTCCTCTTAGACTAAACTAAAAAATATTCAATAGAGGAAGGCAGATTTAAAATAAACACACAGAGGTTAAGAAAAAGCTAAAAAACATAAAGAGACGACCATTTCATTAGCATTAATGTTTATTTCCTACTTCTTCTGCACCTGAAACACCCATCACTCAGGATTGGCCCTGTATTTCATTCAGATCTCTGCCCCAATGCTATCAAGAGAGGCTGTCTCTGACTATCCATCTAAAACAGCGCTCACCTTTTCACCCATCTATCTTAGCCTCATCCTGCCCTTCATGGGACTTAAAATCATTGGACACATCATATCATATACTTGCTTACTTGTTTGTTGTCTGTCTCTTCACTAGAATGTAGGATAGGCTCTGAGACAGCAAGAAGATTGTTCTAAATGCTTCTGTAATGTCAATGCCTAGGATGCCATGGAGCAAAGTAGATGCTCAGTAAATATGCACTAGGCAAAGGATTTATTTTCGCACTCCATGACCCATTAGTTTGAAATAAGAACACAATTAATTTCCTTTTCATGTAAATACAAGGAGGAAAGTTTCTAAGAGTAATTTTAAAATTCAGTGCTTTCCCTTAAAAGAAATATTGAACCCATGTTAACCAGGGAAATGGTTAAAAGTTCCGAACAAATCGAAATAATGTCATACTTTGTCATATACATACACATGTATTCATAAAGACCTGTAACCTATACACATTCAGATAGTTTTTCATTGTAGGCGACAGTGCTCCCAACTGATCCAGGCTGTGAGGAAAGATGTATGATAGCTAAACGGTGATAGCTGATTGGCTTTTGCAAAGAGCAGTAGATTTCCTTTTAATTAACTTGACTCTTGCATTGCAGGGCCTTATGAGTGATCTCTCTCACAGATCTCAAACTCAAACTCAAAAAAAAAAAAAAAAAAATGCCCTCAATCTTCATGTAACCTTGAACGGGGCATGAGAATGGCTTCAACAAACTTGACATGACATTTAAAGTTTTTTGGTTATTCTCTGAGCGATGTCCCATTATCCCAATAGTGATGACTGTGGAGCACAAGCAGTCACTCATGACAGTGTGTTTTATGTGAGTGCTGAAAACTCCAACTGAAAACAGCTTGCACATTAAAAGGTGGCTGCTGAAGATATTTACTGCACTGTCATTTCTTGACCAGGGGCTTCTGGTGATGGATGAGTATTTCACACACTTTCCTGAACAATCTCAACAAATTTTAGAAGTCTGATCACCTTTTAGCTATTGGAAGAAAATAAATACACTTTTCCTATCATTTTCTCTATCAGGTGGGCAACTGTTACTCAAAAGTCAAAATCTAACAGAGCAGTGACTTTCTCTTAGAGCAGTTTATCCTCTATAGTTTATAATGTACATGTTATGTTTGCAGTGAAAAGCACAGCAGACAACTACAGTTCCCGTGACCACACAAGTTTTTTTCTTCTTTCTTTTCTTTTTTTTTCCCCCTAGCACCCACCCTCCTGGCCCAAAGTGTTTGAAAACTGCATTGCAGCTTAGTGCAAATTTTTGGACAGCTTACCGTTCCTTTCCCCAAATGTTCCTATCTTTTCTTGCCACTTGATTTCTTTTAAATGATTCCACCATGATGGTATCTGTGACAAACTAGCTTATTCCACTGCTGGGTAACTCTCAGTACATTTTTTGAGAACAGAGATGAGATTAATTTGGCTAAAATATGGGTCTATCATATACACAAAGAAAGTATTCCATACCTTTCCTGGCTGTGGTGTAGCAAGCCCAATTCCATGTGTAGCAAAGTGGAAAAGAGCGTGAGATTTTTAAGTAAAATCTGGGTTGAAATCGACGCTCCATCCCTTGGCTTTAACAGGTTACCTTGTTTCTTTGAGTCTCAGGTTCTAATAATCAACCTCAAAGAGTACTTGTGAGAACTGAAGGAAAGAACGTGGGTGACCATTCCTTCCAAGAACTGGTCTTTCCCTTCTTCCTTCCAAGCTTTCCAAGGAAGCCTTCTACTACCCAAGGCTTTTTCAGATGCTCTGACCTTTCGGTGTTTCTGGTGACCATACCAGTGAAGGCTGAAATATCATTTTATTCATAGCTTGTATTTAGGTAGCACCTTTATTTCTAAAGCATTTGATGCACTTTAACATCCCTATCCTCATTTTATAGGTTGAGAGTAAAGGCAAAAGGAGGTTAAGTCATTTGCTTAGAGTTAGTTACTGAGTAAATCAGGGGCAGGAGCCAAAGGCTGTCTCTAGAGATACTGAGGCTGTCTTAAAAGAAATTTAAAAAGCTTTTTACCAAGGAAAAGTGCTAAGTAATTCCAAGCTAAGTTTCATAATAACGATATCCTGTACGTATACTTCAGAATGCTTTCTGACACATTTAATACGCCCAATAACTTTGTAAAGCAGACAGCATACCTGTGTAAACCACCCTCAGCACCGTATCTCCAAGGTCACACGTAGACTCCTTTTCTTTCCTGGTCTCACTTAAATTCATGACTGTGAACTTCAAGTATGACCTTAATCCTCTACAGTTTCCTGGCCTACTCACTTTCCATTCTCCTAGACAACCCTTTCATCCTTTCTCCTGTCCCATCAAAATGTCCAACCTGTTCTACTTCACTTTTTTTTTTTTGTCTTTTTTGCTATTTCTTGGGCCGCTCCCGCGGCATATGGAGGTTCCCAAGCTAGGGGTCGAATCGGAGCTGTAGCCACCGGCCTATGCCAGAGCCACAGCAACGTGGGATCTGAGCTGCGTCTGCAACCTACACCACAGCTCACAGCAACGCCAGATCGTTAACCCACTGAGCAAGGGCAGGGATCGAACCCTCAACCTCATGGTTCCTAGTCGGATTCGTTAACCACTGCGCCACGACGGGAACTCCCTACTTCACTTTTATTTCACTTATTCACAGAAACAATCAGAAGAGAACGCCCATTTGCTTCCTGCACACCCGACATCTATCTGCTCATTGCAGGCACTCACACTCCTTTTTCTCCTGGGATCTCCTATGCTCTCCTGTGAGGACAACCCCTCAAAGTGGGTGCCAGCTTGTCCATCCCTCTGGCAGCTGTGCCTTATTTCTCCTGAATTGTAATGTTTTCCTTTTTCATGTAATCATTCCTGTCAGCAAACAAGCACTATGTAGCAATTCCAATCTTAAGAGAGGAAAAAAAAAATCTCTATTTGACTCCGCATCCTGCTCCATTTACTACCTACAATGTGGGCTGCCTTTGTAGCAAAACATCTCAGAATTGCCCATATTACAGTCTCACTTCCTTTCTTCCCATTTTTCTCTTAAACCTACTCCAATAGTGCTTTTGACCCTTTACTCTTCTGAGATAGCTCAAATATCAAGGGCACAAACAAAATATATGTTGCTAAAAACAAGGCAGGTATACCCACTTGGATATTTTCGTTTTCCTTTACTCGACCTATACCAGATCCAAGGATAAAACGCCCAGCAGAGCCTGGGCTTTTCTTTCAATCTTTGCTTTTTGAACTTCTTTGGGGCCTTAGGTGGGTAACAATGGGAGGGCCAATGCAGGCAAAAGTGTTTTGACCTTATTGAGAGAACTCCAAAGAGTTATAAGCTGGCTTTAGCAACAAAATGATAAGAAGAAAAACCAAGCTGGCATGTAACTCTTCTGTGCTTTTTGGGTGGAGAACCTGTCATGAGAAGCAATAGATAAGACAGTATAAAGTGGAAAGAGGCTATTCCTGAGACCACTGAAATACAAAAGAAAGCACACCTGGGTTTCTCTTAGAATGAGCTATTAGATATTCCTAGATAACATCTCTTTACTCCTCACTTTCATCTCTTAGCAGCCCAACAGCCCCCATCCAGGTCCCCAGACTTGGGAGGCCCAACACCGTGAAACTGAGGGAGTCACATCCTGAACTGCCAAGTGGTAAGTGAGGCTGGGTTGGGGAATGAATTACCTGTCCTGATGCAAACTAGAGCAAATGTTTACAGGTAGAGAAAGCTCCCAGGTTAGAAGTTCACTTTTACACAGAAATTTTATTAAATTGTTGGTTCAAAGCCAGGCATCCTTTGCTATTACTATCATATTTTAAAAGCTCACTATTGGGTGGCTTCATGTGAGCTGAATTGGAGACCAAATTTTATACACAAACGCATGCTTAATTGCTAAATGGTTCACTTCAAACATCAGGGGGATGCCACAACCTGTAAGTTGGTGAGAACTCTATACTGGTGCTCAGAGGTAGGAAATAAATTGTAATTTGAGGCCAGTGGGCTCATATCCTTTTTATATGAAATTAGTTCCAGATACAAGATGACACACTTGGACACGTGGATTCTTTCAGTGGAAGATAAGTCTGGGTGTCAATAAAAGGAAGCATCTTCTATTTCTCCTTAAGTCAAAACCTTACTGATACATATTTTTAAATGGAAATGAAAAATATTAAGGCAAAGAAGAATGATTGCTTAACTCTCCAGAGAGAGGAAGCTTGTGCTACTATTTTATGAATCAAATCCAAGTTTTTCTTTTTTTCCCCTGCCTTTTAGATGTTACAACTCATGACCAAAAAGTATGATCTATCTAGGATTACTGCCAAAACCAAGGCCATTGACAAAATTGGAATACAAATGGGCAAGGACCAGCTGCTATTCTTAGCAAAAGGTCAGTAGGGTATCCAATCCAAACGTCTTATACTTATGTTTCTGTGGAAATAAAGAGATTGAGAACACATGCTATTTTCCTTTAAGAAAGGAAAACTCACTTATTTCAGTTTAATTCCTCTATGATTCTTACTATAAGAATTGATTCTGGAGTCCCACAACAGCTTTTTTCTGAAACTAAATGAAAAGTTGAAAATTGTTGAAAAGTGCAATGGTGCTCAAATACAGAGAACTCACTAGATTTGGAGAGACAGAGAGAGAGAGAGAGAGAGGGAGAGGGCGGGAGGGAGGGAGAAAAAGAGTCTTAAACTACATCTGGGGTTGAATCCCACATGATCTTGACAGGCTGCAGATTTGGATGAAAAAAAAGCTAAAAACAGAAAAACCACCCTCAAACCCAGTATCTTCAGGTAAACTTTTCACAGTTACTTGAGTAACACAAAAGACACAGGAACCAGGAAAGTTACTGACAAAAAAAGAAAATATAAACATATGCAACTTGGCATCTAAATGAGGAAATATTTCAGCCAAACAGTTGTTATGCTTCCTGAGCTAAGAAGGCAAGGCTAAGGCCCTGGCTGACAGCCCTTGGGGAAAACGCTCTCTGCTACAGGAAATATCAGTTATGGTTCAGAAAGAGGCATTATTCCCTTTAAGCCAGTATTGATCCTTCATTACATTGTGGTTCTAATGGGCACTGGCTTCTTAGAAGTGCCAACTCTCAGATGAAATATAAAATTGAGCTCCTGCCTTTTGTGGTCAATGGTGAGCCTGTGGCAGCTTTGACAGGCGGAAGAATATAGAACTCTGGTGTCCTAAATTGACTGCGTCTGTTCAGTCTTCCTGAAATTTAATCTCTCCCTCCAATTCTTTACCTTTTGCTCTTAACTATTACTTTGACCTACTAAATAGCTGTTTGTTTCACCCCAGCAATGACATTACTTTGGTGGGAGAAAAAAATGACCCATAAATATAATTTTTAAAGCACTGCTGGGTCTACATGATAGTAAAGTGTGTGACAAATATATGTTTTTAATCTATGCAATAACTGAAGTTAGTGCTGGCTGCCAGTAGCCCATATCCCTGTGGTTTTCCTTACTGTTGATTTACTGATGCTATAAATAATTGTCTTCTCTTTGCTTCATTTTGCTGTTTATTTTACCTTTTGTATTGAAAATGTATAAAAATGATAAAAAGATCAGAAGGGCATTTTGTATATAGTTAAAATCTTTTAGGAGTGCCAAGAAGCTCTTATTGAAACCAATTATATAGATACAAAAACAACAAAACAAAACAATTACTTCCCCAATTCAAACAAAATGGACAAAGCAGAGGCTGATAAATAAAAGATACTTCTGAATAGAGGAGATAACTGACAGTTAACTTAGAAGGGCTTGTTTGCATAAACTCATCATATATACATTCATATTTAGTCTTGTTCTGTTTCACTGCCCTTTAAATACAAATTTAAAGACAGCATTGCCATTTTACAATTTCCTATACTGGGCTTTCCTCATTTAACAGTGTGAGAAGAAACGAGATGATGCAGACTCCTGGACACAGGACATCCAGGATAAGTGCAGATCTTTCCTCTAAAGAGAACAGTAGTTGTTCCTGCTGTGGCGAATCAACTGCAGCAGCTGGGGTCACCGCAGAGGTGTGGGTTTGATCCCCGGTCCTGCACAGTGGGTTAAAGGATTCAGCATTAGTGCAACTGTGGTGTAGCTACAATGCCAGCTCAGGATCAATCTCTGGCCAGGGAACTTCTATAAGCTAGGGGTGCAGTCATGAGAGAGAAAGAGAGAGAGAGAACAGTAATGTGAACCCTTCCATTCAACTGCTTATCCTTCCGATACTCAAACTAAATGCTCTACTCTGCATTTGCTTCTCTCTTTCTCACCTTTCTACCCAAATTCTAATCTGGCTTTTATCCACCCCTTTCTGTTAAAACTGCTCCCTATAAGATTACCAGAAGCCAGAGTTCCCGTCGTGGCACAGCAGAAACGAATCTGACTAGGAACCATGAGGTTGTGGGTTTGATCCCTGGTCTTGCTCAGTGGGTTAAGGATCCAGCGTTGCCATGAGCTGTGGTGTAGGTCGCAGATGTGCCTTGAATCTGGCATTGCTGTGGCTCTAGCGTAGGCTGGCAGCAACAGCTCTGATTTGACCCTTAGCCTGGGAACCTCCATATGCTGCAAGTGCATCCCTAAAAAAAGATGAAACATAAAAAAAAAAAAAAAAAAAAAAAAGATTACCAGAGGCTCAAAATCCCTAAACTCAATGGAATTTTCTCATGCCTCATTTTCTCTTATAGATGCAACACTTTGGAGTGTGTGTGTAATAAAGATTTTGGTTAGCCTTTTTCCTGTCCCAGGAAACAGGAATCCCCTGTTCAGGTGGTTAACCCTATGAATTAACAGAGTGATAGGAGTGTCTTTGTTATTCATGGTGGGCTCCTGATCATTTATGCTGATGAGGTGACTGCTGATGGGAACCTATTTAGTTTATGTGAACGAGTGAGTCAGGTTCGGGGGTAGCCACGTCAGAAAGGCCAACCAAGTGACTAGAGGGTTGGGAGGTGGAGACTGAGTTCAATCACGTGGCCTGTCGATCCTGCCTAAGTGATGAAGCCTGAATACAAACTGTAGATACTGAGGATAGGTAAGTTTTCTTCTAGGTAATCTGTATTGTCACACACTGATGATACAAAGTGCTGGGGGGTGGGGGTTAAAGTATCTCTGAGGACAAGAGAAATCTTATCTTTTGAACCTCCTTGGCTTGTTTTGACTTGTGTCCTCTTGCTATAATAAAGTTGCAACAGTAAGTATAGCACTTTCTTGAATTCAAGTGAATTTCTGAACCTGATGGGATAGTGAAAACCCCCAAATTTGTATCCAGCTGGTCAGAAGTGAGGGTGGAATGGGACTCCCCAAACTTGCAGCTGGTGAATGAGGTAAGGGCATCTTTTGGAGGACCTTGATTTGTGAAGTCTGGCCTAACTCCAAGTAGCTGTCCTCATAAGTCATTAGAGAATGTTACCTATAACTTTGAATATTATTATATAAGTAATAATAACAGTATCATCACCTTACCTTTATATATGGGTGTTCTACAGTTTGCAAACACTTTCCTCACCTATCCACTCATTTGATTCCTTTAACACTTCTGGGAGATGGGTGACATGGGTGTATTTATCTTGTTTTATAGAAAATCGGGGCAGCAGACATAACTTTCAGGCAGAGTCAGAGACAAAGTCAAGTTCTCAACCCCTGGTTAACAACTTCCTTCATGATGAGGCCCTTGACCATGCTTACTCTTCTACTTTTTGATGATTCATTCTTAGTTTTCTCTGATAATTTATTTTACCTTCTCAACCCCTCCCACACACAAGGGTACCTCTCTCCATCCGTGTGGCCATTTGTCACGGTTAGATTCTTGGTCTGTTTTTCTGTCCTTTACACATTCTCTTTACTAAGACCTCAACGATGCCCCCCAGGATAAAGATTCTCATATCTGCATTTCTAGCTCTAACGGGAGAGATCCAGTCCTGGGCCCACTTTAGTATCTCCACCTAAATACCCTCCAATAATCAATAACACTTTTTTTTTTTTCTGCTTTTTTTTAGGGCCAAAACCCAAAGCATATGGAAGTTCCCAGGCTAGAGGTCGAATTGGAGCTATAGCTGCCAGCCTACACCACAGCCACAGAAACTTGGGACCTGAGCTGCATCTGTGACCTGCACCACAGCTCATGGCAATGCCAGATCCCTGACCCACTGAGCGAGGCCAGAGATTGAACCCGTATCCTCATGGATACTAGTTGGATTTGTTTCCACTGTACCACAACAGGAACTCCAAAGAACACATTTTTTGAGTCAAACTTTCATGTCCAAAGCTCTTCACACTAACATACCAAAGATAACTGTGGTGTCTGCTTACCAGTCCTGATCCCTGTCACTGACAGATGTCTCAGGCTACCAGGCACTTGCGGTCACCTGCGTGTGGCTGAGCAGCTATTAAGTAAGCGGTTTCTAAAGTATGCAATTGCCTGTCAGCTAAGAGCTACAACGCAGTAAAGAACCTGATCACTTGATCTGGTGGTTTATGAGGAAGGAGATGGGAAAATTACACAGGGACATGGTTTGATATCAGAGTTATTGAACACATACTATATATATTAACCCTTTACTTGTTATTTAAAAAACTTTCCAACCACCCTAAACTATAGGTATTAACAAGTCTGTTTATAAAATAAAGAAAGTAAGGTTTAAAGAAGTCCATGAACTGTCAAGGCCATGCCAACTTTGATATTTACCTCTGGCAAACCCAGTCCAAATTATATCCCCTCATGGCTCGGGAAGCACATGATGAGGCTATGGCAAAAGTCATGTTTGAAAGGTAAAGAGCATTTAACGTTTAGGGGTTTGAGGAAAAGCCTATTCCTGGTGCTAATGACCAGGAAGCTGTTCTGGAGAATAACCAAATGAATACTATGGGACCTAAATATTTTCCTGAAGCCATTTCTAAGTAGAATCTGACAGTGTGCTTTTATGTATTTTTATTTTTTATTTTCCTAATTCCACATTTACTAGATATTTCAAATGTACAGATGTTTTTTCTGAATGGGGAACACATGCCATTTCAACTTCATTTCACTTTCATAGAATCATATAATAGAGAATCCCATAATTTCAGGATTGGAAAGACCCATAGTTACTTGGAAGAATTGTCTATCCATTTGAATTCCATTTCTTCAGCATCCTGTCAAGTGGTTGTCCAGTATAAGCCTGAAGACTTGCAGTTATAACCTCACAATCCCACAAGGCAATATATTCCTCTAATAATATTTTACCTAATGTTTATCTAGTGTTTGGCCCCCTGAAATCTTAGTCATTAGCCCTACTGATTTTTCCCATTAGGGCTATATTAAAAGAATCTAATTCCTCTTCTACTCAACAGCCTTTCAACTACTAAAGACAGATAGCACACTCCCCACATCTTTGCCAAGCCAAAGAGCCAGTTTCTTCAACTGTTCCTCCAGAAATCAAGAGCTGAAGTTATAGTTAAGCCAACTCATTAGTTAATCCACTGAGTACTTAGCCAGCATGCTAGGTGCTGAGTCCTTCAAACAGTTGGGATCCTGTCATTTCTGTGGCGAACAGGCAAAACCATATTGGTTTAGTTCAAAATTCTGGGGGAGAAAACAAACAAATAAACAAAAACCAAACAAACCCAAGTAGCGTATCTAGTACTATAGAGAAAAAGAATTATGTGCTATGCTCATAGAATCCTTTTGAATATAACCTTTAAAACATTTCCATGTAGACTTAACACTTGACTTTCAGCCTAATAAAAATCTGCTTAAAAGATCTAACGTAAGCTCCATGAAGGCCAGGATCTTTGTTTTACTCACTTAGAATAAAATAGTACTTAGAATAATGCCTGCTTTATAATGACTATTTAAAACATTTCCTGGAGTTCCCATTGCGGCTCAGCAGTACCAAACCTGACTGGTATCCATGAGGACTTGGGTTGAACCCTGGCCTTGCTCATTGGGTCAAGCATCTGGCATTGCTGTGGCTGTGGCTGTGGTATAGGCTGGCAGCTGTAGCTCCGATTTGACTCCTAGCCTGGGAACTTCCATATGCTGCAGGTACGGCGCTAAAAAGACTAACCCGCCCCCAAACCCCAAAAAACTTATTATTTATTTTTTTGCTTTTAGAACCTAACCCGCAGCATATGGAGGTTCACAGGCTAGGGGTCCAATTGGAGCTATAGCTGCCAGCCTATGCCACAGCCATAGCAACACAGGATCTGAACCATGTGTGTGACCTACACCACAGCTCACAGCAACACCAGATCCTTACCCCTGAGGGAGGCCAGGGATTGAACCCACAACCTCATGGTTCCCAGGTAGATTTGTTTCCACTGTGCCATGACCAGAACTCTGTTCCACATTATTTATTTCTTGGGTGAACCTAAGCATTCCATAATTTTATTATCATGTTTCATATTTATCCTTCCCAAAGAAAACACTTCAGAATAATATTACCTAAACAACACACTGATGACATGTCATTTTTGTTTAACATATATTTTTGTGCTTTCCTGGCCTCTTGAGGACCTTGCACTGAGTCTAGAATAGTTCTGACCAATAGAAATATAATGAGCATCATGAATAAGCTATACAGGCTACTTAAAATTTTCTAAACTTTCATTTCAACATAGCAAAATAAAAAAATACATTAATGAAATCTTTAACATTTTTTTCATATTAAGCCTTCAAAATCAAGTATGTATTTTGCATTTAGAGTACATCTCAGTTCAGATTAGCCACATTTCGAGAGCTCAAGAGGCACATTTGCCTATTGGCCACTGTACTGGGCAGTGTAGGTTTAGAACCTGGAGTTTCAACCAGTGCAGATATCTTGTAAGATTTTTGAGTTGGATATCTTTGTAGAAAATTTCAGTGATGAGTAACTATCTAGGTTGGATTTTGTATTATTATAAGGCTAATAATTATGATTAAAAATAATTTAGGAATTATAACAAAAATAATTTTTCAAAATTTACTTAAAAGTTCAAATTGGAATAATTCATATCCTAATGGAAATGAATATTGTTCATTTCCCCATAATTACTAAAAATATTTCTACAATTTATTATAAGTCACCAGAGAGGAATGTTTGTTTCACAGGGCTAGAGCAAAAGCTATAAAATAAGATTACAAGTCCCACCTCTGTACAGGTATGTGCTTTGAAAATTTTCTCCTGAGTATTAAGGATGTATTATATCAACAATTTATTTTCCTGTGTAATTCAGATGGTAATCTTGGCTTTGTTCTATGGTCACAGATTATACAAGAATCGCAATTAGTTATCAAATAAATATGTGCTATTTGAATTACATAGGGAAGTGAATTGCAGATATAAATACAACCCTAATACTGAGGAAAGAAGTCTCAAAATACATACCTTATTGAGATTAGGCCAATAAGTGAAAGATAACATATTAATGGAATATGTTAGTTATTATTTATCAGTAATTACAGATGGAAAATGTTTTTCAAACATTATTTTTTTTTAGCTAAATGAAAAACAATCAAGTGAAAGAATGCAATGTTCCAAAATTTAGCATTTCATTGCAATTTTATTTTATATACAGAGAAAAGCACTGTTGTATATTTCTAGGTAATTTGGATTGTAGCTTTTGTGAATGGTAAAATGAACAATGGCTAGAGATTCAAAATGAAATAATGAAATTGAATTCAAACTATGACATAGCTACTGTTTCTATCTCTGTTTTGACATGTTTTTCCAGCCACCCAAGCATAAGGAGACCATTCAGACCCTCCTACTTTTACTTCATAATTCTGTAGACATTTTAGTAAATCAGTAAAAATTAGAAGGATCTAACATATTAAATGTAATGCTCCTTTTCAAAATGAGATTGACTTTTAATTCTTGCTATATTCCTATTCAAACTGGAACAGGACCTATACTGGGGCTGAGGTGTGCAGAGGTGCCACTGTTAAGGCTGATAGACTTGCCTTTTTTGATTGTTCTATTCATAACCCAGTAGTATTATCTTGCACTGGATTGATGGTACCAAGTTTCATTATGAAATCTGAAACTACTTCTAAGATTTTGGTTTCTTGCATTTCTAGAAAATGAATTAAAAAAAAATTGGCATGAGTCATAGCTGTTACCTTAGAGAACAGCTCAGGCTAGTACACTACTGCCTCCTACTGACAGCTTGAGGAAAAGAAGTGCCTCAGGGGACCGTACTCAACCTTATTCTTTGTACAGATTTACAGACCACTGGCCTTCTTCCACAACGCACAATTCTGCATACTGTGCCCTTGGTTCTGTCACCTAGGAAGATATGCTGATATTTTCTGAATTTCTATGAATTCCTTCCCTGCATAGACGACTATGCATATGACAAAAATCCAGCCAAACACCAAAAAAAAAAAAAAAACAAAAACAAAAACAAAAAAAACTGCATTTAAAATGAATTTAAAGGTAATTCCCACATATGTATCTGTAAGGAAACGGCGTGAGAGGAGAAAAAAAACCTATATTATTTTAAAATATTTTAGCAGATTTCTCCTAAATAAAAAATAACAAGGATGAGTTAAAATAATATAGTAGGAAATATAACAGAGAAATGTTTAAAAGCTTTAAGTTGTGTTTCTAAAATATGGAAGGAATACATGATAATTTAGGGTAAAAACCACTCATTTTTAGAACTAGCGTATTTGGATCAATGATTTAGGTGCTGGCTGTAGAGTCCCTTGTGCTCAACCTGCAATCTGACTTCTGATGATTTCAGCTGAGTCAAAGAATTATTGATCTGCATTTTAAAGGTGAAATTTTTGATCGGCAAAATAAGTCAGGCAAAGAGGACTTTTCTTAGAAGCTACTCCCTTTTAATGAGGAAACAGCTAAAAGGAATAAGTCAATGTCACTTCAGTTATTTTCTTTCAAATAAAACCCTAAGCTTGGTTCCTATGAAACCCCAGGCTACGCAGAGATCTCTGAAAAATTGGTTTCTGTAAACAACTCATTTTGAATGCAGCATTGGCTGGGACTGTTTTTCCTAAGACCCTGTGGACAGTTGGATCTGACCACATAATTCCCTCTTTCCATTTACTGCTATAGATTCCTGCCTCAGTCTTCGCTAGCCAACAGGGACTGCCTCCTCAAAGATCCGCTTCTACTCATCTTCCCAGGGCTCTGGAGCACCTCCTGTCTCTATGGTAACATGAAACACAAAGCAGTAGAAATGTACCATACAGCAGGAAGAAAAGAAAGGAATCAGAGTGCAGTACTCCTGGTAAGCTAAAGAAGGTGCTGACTGCAGGAAAATGAACAGAGGACAAGATGCAGCAATTGTTAGTTGTTCCACTTCTTGTATAAATTCTCCTAAAAGAGCTACAAGTGTTAATGCAGAAGAAGCCTTAAAGCATTTGGATAATCTACATAGTATATGAAATTAAAAAAAAAAAATCACTGGAGCTCCACATTAGCCATATATACCTAGCAATTTATAGTTCATTAAACTATTGAGATGAAAGTACTCAGTTAATTGAGATACCAAGTAAAAAAAGAAAAAAAAATAAATATTCTAGTATAGTTTATGCTGAAGACAAAGGAAAATATGTTAATACCACATGGCAGAATGTTCTCTTTTTATTATTCAGCTTTATGATAATATAAATTTTCTTAGTCTTTTTCAGCTTGGTGCATCATATTAAATGTAGTCTCTAAGTCTACTTGGTTCAGTGGTTCAGTATAATCAGTTTACCTTTCCAAATTGTTGGTCCATTCCAATCTGTTTCCTGTTTACAAACAGCACCCTTAACTTGTGATGAAGTATATAAGGATGGAAATGCTGTTCATTTTGAATCAGAAAATATTTACATAAACCTACATCTACACATTATGAAAGACACATTATTCACATAGACATTTAACAGGTAGCTATTCTAAAAACACTTCGGGCAAGCTATGAAATAATGCTGGAAGCTTGCTATGAACCTCAGAAGGTCTATTAAAAATGCTGCAGTGTACGCTGGACTATTGGGTCTTAGGACAGCATCTGCTGACACATTTCAAGTACCTGAATGCAGAGATTCACAAAGTTGGTTCTGGATGCTGTCCTTTGAGGCAGTACCCCAACAATCAGACTGGCAGAAATTCAAGGAGGATAATCATACATTCACTTGTAGAACTCTATTACTAGGATCTGAGATTTCATCCACAGTCTTTAACTCATCAACTGAGATGTAGCAATGAGTTATAGCCACTAGAGGTCAGACAGTTACATCTGTCACTAAACATTAAGTAGGCATTATAGCACGGTGAATAACTTTTAGTGACTGAAAAGTATGGAATATAATACATTCTTTTGCAACTATTACAGTATAGTAATAATATGTTTGCTAACTATTCTATTTCTAATGGTCTTAGATTTTGAAATGGTACTAGCTTTCCATACTGGCTCTCATTTGATTGGAAGAGGAAAGAAACCAATGCAAATAATGGAATCCTATGTCATAAAAAGGCCTCTTCTAGAGTAAACAGAGATGTGAGGTGCTCTGAAGTTTTCCCAAGCCATTTGGTAACCCTTCCAACATGGATGACTTCATTTCTTTCATGTAACATCTCATGTCTGTTTTTTTCTCCTGGAATATATGAGCCTTATTATCATCCATGTTTATAATCCTACTTATCAGAGGAAAGAATTAATTATGAGGGGGTGGGTCACTCCTCAACTGCCTAAGGAGGTTTATTATGTGACAAACCAAAAATACTTGGTTAAAAAAATAACAACACAGTTTTCAACTATAACACAACCCGCAAAGATGCAACTCAGATTTAGTTCTAACAAAAATATATTCACTTGGAGTTCCCACAGTGGCACAGTGGGTTAAGAATCTGACTGAAGTGACTTGGGTTCCTGAAGAGGCTAGGGTTTGCTCCCCTGCCTGGCGCAGTGGGTTAAATGATCCAGCCTTACCACATTTGCAGTGTAGGTCACAGCTGTGGCTAGAATTCAATCCCTGGGCCAGGAACTTCCATATGCTGCAGGTGCAGCCATAACCATATATATATATATTCACTTTATCACCAACTTATTAGTACAATTAATAAAATAATTGTATGTAAGGGTTTTTTTTTTTTCCCACTTCAGGCTTTGTCTTATAAAAGACTAAAAATATAAATAATACTACTATGTTTCAGCAGTTTATTTTTTTATTTTTTGCTTCTCAGGGCCATACCCATGGCATAGGGATGTGCCCAGGCTAGGGATCCAATTGGAGTCACAGCTGCTGGCCTACCACAGCTACAGCAACATGGGATCTGAGCTGTGTCTGTGACCTATACCACAGCTCATGGCAACACCAGATCCTTACCCCCTGAGCAAGGCCAGGGATGGGTTCCTCATAGTTCCTGGTTGGATATGTTTCTGCTGTGCCACAACGGGAACTCCTGAGCACTTATTAATTGCCCTTTTGCATGAGGTGTTTCATACATTCATAATGTAGCCTAATGGACTGTGCTGTTTATTCTCCCCACTTCAGAGATGAGGAAGAGTGGCTTTGCAGAGTTAAGAAGCTTGTCCAAGGTCAGGAGGCAAGTTAGGGTGGAGCTTGGATTCAAGCTCAACAGATTCAGCTCCCGGCTCCAAACTGTTATCTGACTGGAAAAAAAAAATCTATAAATGCTGAAGGAGAAGCAGACAGTATTCTTATATTAGCACAAGGAACTAAAAGGAACTATGAGACACTTCATTTTTACTGATATTGTTTCTGACAAATACCTTAAAAATTTATTGAGGTCTCTAGTTTAACAGAGCCAGGAATATATTTTCCCAGGGTTTTTTGCTTGTACGGTATAAAGTACTGCCTATACTTAAAATTGCAATATAACTAGTTATTCATAGAAGCAAAATCTATGTCCCAGATTCAACAGTACGTTAGAAAATATGTAAAGCTAGTTATTTTGACATTATTACACATAAAAACTTTACATTTAGTTGATACTATCCAATTTGTTCCAAGTAGAGTCCAGAGTTATACAATTTTCTATTTTTTTAAAATGAAATGAACTCATCACAAATGCCTCAATTCTATTTTAAATTTAAAAAGTTTTGCACATAGTTTTTCTCTCAATAGTAGTCCATGCTTAAGGAAATTATTATTCTTTTAGGAAATAGAGCAATTCTTTAAACTAATATGCTTCACTTCTGCAGTGAACTCTCTATGTAATTCTACCTGCTTTTTATTCCTCTGTCCTAATCATCATTTACAATAATCTTCAATTCCTCAAGTCTTATCAAATGCTACCTCCTGATTTCTCAAAACGTTGTGATGTCCCTTGCTGTTGGACTTCTACTGTACTTCTCTCATGTGCTACACATCCTGATCTCCTGATATTTTAGTTTTTTTTTGCGTCCTTGCTACATGCCAGAGTCAATGACAAGACCATAAACCACTGGGAATAGGATCTCCCATCCTACCCTTTTCTCATCCCTTGTGGTGTTAAAAGCAGTGCTTTACATGCAGATGTGTTGTATCGCATCATAAGAGTCTAGATGCAGAAGGGCAGAGACCAGGTTCCATAGTCTTTTGGCATGCGGTAGGATGCAAGAAGAACATGCTTTCATTCATTTAATAAAAATCTCTGAGTATAGCAGGCCATGTGGTGCTAAGTGTCAGGGATGCAGCAGAGAATGAGCAGACAAGGCTCCTGACTTCAGGAAGCCTACAATCCAATCACCTTGATATATTTATAGAGTTTTTTTCTTATTATCTTCTGCATATAACAAGGAGAAATGGGAGTTCCCGTTGTGGCTCAGCTTAGCGGTTAACGAACCGGACTAGTATCCATAAAGACACGGTTTGATCCCTGACTTTGCTCAGTGGGTTAAGGATCTGACGTTGCCATGGGCTGTGGTATAGGTTGCAGATGTGGCTTGGATCCTGCGTTGCTGTGGCTGTGGTGTAGGCCGGCAGCTGTAGCTCCAATTGGACCCCTAGCCTGGGAACCTCCATATGCCTCACCTTTTTAGGGTGAGGCCCTAAAAAGACAAATAATAATATTAATAATAGTAATAATAATAATGAAAAAAGCGCCACAAAAAAACAAGGAGAAATATCAAGAACTGCTCAAAGTATTCTGAACAATCAGTTATTCCTCCTATGTTTTGAATGCATTATTGGATTTGGTACCTATTATGGCTTTGAGCAAAATCAGGATCTGTGCCTTGTAAAAAACAAACGCAAATGTGTAAGTCCTGTGGGTGTGTTTGACTTCAAAAGAGAGCGCTTATGGTGGGTGTGGGGGTATATCACTTGTAGCAGTGGATGATTAATGAATGGAACACAGCAGGGTTGAAGGTTAGAGAGCCTAATTAGAGAACATCTAGGGAGAGCCAGTGAACTAGGCTGTATGGGGGATGGACTGAAAGGCAGAAGACAGGAAGAGAAGAAAAGAGGCTCTGCAGAAATGCAGGTAAGTTGTTGATCAAATCTGGACTCGGTGATAAAAGGGTGAATTGGGGCAGAATCTGAGGAGTAACATATGAAGAAGGAGATGGATTTGTATCAGAAGTCCTGAGACAGTTCTTGCTCCAGATGTAGCTAAGAATGGTGGCTGCCTCCACTCTTCTTTCCTGAATTCATCATTCCATCTGGGCCTCTCTTAAGACACTGGCTGTTCCAGTTCTCCGTTGTCCCCAGTCAGTCCGAGACCAGGTCAAAGTGCTTTGGTTCAGGACATCACTCCCCATGGAGCCTCCTTAACCCCCACCTTTCCACACCTATTGTTCATTCTCACAGCATCCTCTTCTTTTACCTTCACTTTGCTCTTTATAAGCATGATGTGCTCAAGTAATTGTAGATTTAATATCTGCTTCTCCATAACTTTCTACAAAAGACATCTCTCACCGGATCTTAGCCAGATAGTAATGATGATACTGCTACCACTTATTGTGCTCCCTGTGTTCCTGGCAAGACAGGGAAGCTTTAATAACAATTCCCCAGGCACTTCCCACACACTCTATGAAGTTGTTGTTGGTATCCCCATTTTACAGGAAGAAAATTGAGACCAAGGGGCCAGCTGTCATCTGTCAGCCCATGTCAGCACTCTTGGCTTTGCTGCTTTGACTCCTTCTAGTCTCCTGGAGATACGATGAGCTCCTGAGGCAGATGAAAAGCCCTTTTGTGGGAGGCAAGTTTAGCTTTCCTTCCTCCACTGCAGATCTGGCTTTAACTGAGCTTACTGCCATTGAAAAACCTTTTTGTTTATCAAGCTGCGTGCTCTTTGCTTTGTTTGTTCTTTGGGTTTACATGCAAGAGAACCAACACCAATTTTCCTTTGCTCATCTGGTTCGTTGCAAGCTGCACATTTATGATGACTTGGGTCAGAGGGTACCCTATTATGGGGTTAGTATATAGCTAAAAGGAAGCTTTTTTTTTTTTTCAATCTATCATTCACTTTTTATATCCTAGAATGATTCCCTTAATTTCTGTTAACTTCAGCCCCTTCCTTTGTTTACTGGTGATGATTAAATAAGCCAAACTTACGCAAGATACTTAGGACATTATTCTGAAAGCTCTTAGATGAGGACAGATCAACACAAGTGTACAGCATTGTAAGGGTCCTTTCGGCACAAATCTTGGA
Source organism: Sus scrofa (assembly GCF_054392235.1). Taxonomy (NCBI): domain Eukaryota; kingdom Metazoa; phylum Chordata; class Mammalia; order Artiodactyla; family Suidae; genus Sus; species Sus scrofa. Next base: position 33,010,459 of record NC_139393.1, read on the forward strand.
AGCGGCTGTGTTTCAGCCTCTTCTCTGATAGTTACAAAAGACAGATTGGTAGCACATAAATCATATAACTCTGGGTGAAAACAGAGAAGCTAGAGATGCTTTTGGATAACTGATCAAGATATGCCTTTTAATGTAAAATAAAAAAGGAAAAATTCACTTCTAATATGTTCACTATTTTATCAGCACATGGGCTTATGCTTACACAGAGCAACATTAAATTCATGGTTAAAGCGATAAATCCAGTGATGTGTATTTATGTGTTAACTTTCTGGGAATAGGTGGGTGGATATCCAAATTCTGACTATATCTGACAAGAATGGCAGCTGTACTACTTATGAATTGCAGCTCTTTGTCATTTAAAATAATCTGGCAGCTTCCTCTCAAAGCATGATAATAGCAATTGCATTTAAGAATCAAATTTGAAGATTTCAGGGCCTCTAGTTAGTAAGAAAGAAATTATGAAAAGCTTTTCTTTGGGAGGAAGAAGAGGGCTTGGGGTAGGAGATTTTTCTTTCTTAGAGGCAGAGATATATTTCACACTTCCATAAAATGTTTTTCTTTCCTAAGTCTACACTCACCTTCAAATATCCTGAAAGAGATCTGTGACTTTTTTTTTTTTTTTTTTTTGAGTAGTAGCTAGTACACTATGTTCATGAATAAACTGGGAATGAGGAAACAGACTAAGAAGAACCACTGAAATCTCTAATTAAATATAAGCACCCTTGTTCTTGTATTCTCACCTTTTCGAAGTGTCTTCCTAAATTCTTGGGTAGCAAATATAGGTCTCAAAGAAGCAGGTGTGTGGACACATTAGCACACATAACATCCATTTAATCCTCCTGTGAGGTGGTTATTGTTTGTCTCTATTTACTGGAAATTGAGCCCAGGCATTAAGTAGATTCTTCCAATAGCGCAGTGAAGAAAAGGCAGATGCAGAATGAATACTTAAAAGTCCCTATCTCATGTGGCACCCTGACACTGTCTCCTGGGTCACAGATAAGCTGTTTTGTTGAAGGAGTGCTCTTTGTTGTAGGAGTGATTGGCTAATATGAACAGAGATGAAAAAATGGTATTGCTGATTATGTAGGAAAAAAGGAATATAGTGGAGCTGAATGAGATCAAAGCAGCTACAAGCTTAACAACTTTGTGGTAGCAGAGCTGAATAAGAAAAAACAAAGTTATCTTGAGTTCTCTTGCTTTCACATGGAATCTATTTAGGGACCCAGACCTTTATTTTGAAATACCCTTGTTTCTCTTTTATTTGCTTTTAATCTGAGATAAACAAAAATCTATAGTCAAAGTTAACATTTCAGTTGCTAAGAGTTGGAAATCCCTAAACTAAATGTGCCACTACCGGTGGCTTTATGTCATTTAGGCTCAGTTTCATTTAAAATAATCTGGCAGCTTCCTCTCAAAGCATGATAATAGCAATTGCATTTAAAAATCAAATTTGAAGATTTCAGGGCCTTTTCCTTTGAAAAGGAATTCTTTTCAAAGATCTTTTTCCATTCTAAAATTCTTTGATTCTATGAAGAAAACAAAGTGTCACCAGAAATAATGTGATAAATATTTCTTAGCAGAATATCCTATATGAGAAAGAAGTAGATAAACCACAGAAAATGTGAAGCTCTGCCTTTCATTCTTTCTTCTGAAACAAAGGAACATGCAGAATCCTAATTTCAGATGATACGATTACAGAGAATTTCTAAGCTGTAAAACTGTCAATTATTATTGGCTGGATTTAGTATCTTAGCGATGTCATGTATATTTTGTATCTTATACTGTAAGAGTAACATTACAAAGGATATCTATTTACATCAATGTTCTACTAGAAAAAGGAAAAAACAGTCACAGGTGCTTACCAGGCAGGAGTACTCACTAAAAGATTCTAAAAGAACAAATAGGAAAATGAGAAATCACTTCCGGCTCTTTGGGGAAAAGTTAACTGCTATTTAATACATTCAAGTACCATTTTCTCATTGAGATAATGTAAAGAATGCTTTCACTGACAAAATAGGGCATTCACTTTTAACATACTTATATTTTGTATACATTTACTTTGTTGTGAAAAATGTAGTGTCTGATCTACTTTGAGCTAGAGGTGCAGAAAGTTTTGCAGAATAGGAAGCCTTTTGTTTGGTTGGTGCCAGAGGTTTATCACAGTTTACACACCCAGAGTAAGCACATTCTAAAGCAGATCCTATCATACATCCTCAGGCAAAAACCATGTGCACCAAAGCGTTGCAGAAACAGCCTTCAGAAGTAGAACAGAGCAGTGGCACAACAATGAAAAACATTGCAAAGACCAGAACCTTTCATGATCTTTGACAAGTGATGGTATATAAAACGGTAACAACTTCAGAGCCATGGAGGTGCTGGGGTTTCATGTCAAAGCACCATCCCTTTCTCTTTGTCTGCTCTTAGTGGAGCCTCCCCATAAAGAGTGAGTCTAGACCAAGAGGCAATATTAAAAACAAAAGGTTAGAGATCATCATGGGACATTAATTATGCAAAAGAAGGCAAACTGAATTTAATCAGAAGCAGCAGACTCGGTGCAGGAAGAATTTTCTCTTTTTGACAGAAGCAGTTAGGAAAACATTTATGGTAATACCACAGCATCTGCTGATTACAGTCAAAGCTGCAGGACACCAACGTTAAATCACTGAGCCATCCTGACAGCTCCTGGGTACTCGAGTCACATAGAACTGCAATTTACAGTGAAATTCATCCAAGTCTAAAAATCAGCCAACATGTTCAAACCAGGGAGAAGTAACTTAGTTTGGACTTCTAAAAAACAATTATAAAAGGGAATTCCAGCTGACAAAACTTTTGATCTAATATATGTCCTCAACAAGTATATATTTTTAAAGAACATATGAATTTTCAGATCTATTAATGTGCTTTGTGATCAACAAGAAAGAAAGGATTTTATAAGGTCAAAAATGTAGGATAGTAGAGTTTTAACTCTTTTGACAAGTCAGGACAAAAATCTGATATCTTAGTGCTTGGAAATGATATATCTAAGGGATTCAGAGCATAATTAATTAGAATAATAATTTCTGAGCAATTAACTTGGTTGCTAAGCAAATTTGGGTAAAACAAAAAGCTCAGAGAAATAATGAACTACAATGTAGTGTAACATTAGGATGATTACGGTAATTAAAAGAGTAATGAACTCCTATAGACATTAATAACTAAAACAGTCATACTTAGGTGTTTCAGTGGGCTTTCTTATGGTCAAAAACATGAAGATTTAAATTTAAATCTTTGAATGACCCAAGAGCCCACAGAACAAAAGATTGTGTTAAAATCTTCTGAGATTAAAATTCACAAAAGTAAATGTCTCATACTTTACCCAAAATCAACACCAAAGACTTTCTTTCCCCAGCTGCGTTGGGAGTTTAACTAAATATTATTCATAACATGAGAGATTAAAGAAAAAGGAAACAAAAACTTTAAAATGACCATTTTTGAAGGAAGCCATTGAAACTCTAGTCACAAGGGATGGCTCTGTTGTTGTTTTTTTCTCAGCTAGATAAACTGCTTCAAAATATGTTTGCTACAGTTAATCACTAACACAATATTCATCTGCAATGTTAAAATCTAAACTTCCCAAGCATATTAAAAATGTCTCTAGACCTCTATTTTTGGACATAACCTATTGATGGTAAAAATGCAACTGGGTAATCAAAAACACTGACAAAAACCTAATAACCGAAAAGGTCAAAAAATGGATCAGTTGAAAACTTCAGCTTAACAAATAAGCCAATATGTAATTGAATAATGAATCAATAAATGTTCATTGAGCATCTATATGTGTTGGCTACAGAATTACATTCCACTGAGAAGTTTTAGGTACTGGTGCTAGTCTGAAAGGGAACATAGACAAAAGAAGTGCTTATGTGGGCTCATTTTTTAGTGTCAGGGAAGTGCCAGATGGGTTATACACACAACAAATGCATTAGGATGTCTGAGGAGGGAAGTCTACCCAGTGATAGTTTAAGTGAAGGCAGGCTTCCCAAAGGCAGGGACTCAGAAACTTAAGATCCAGCAGAAACAATCTGCAGGGCACCTGACCTGAGGGGAAATCTACTAGGTGGGACCTCTGTAGCATTTTTAGTAGATCAACAAGAAAATACAACATGGGTCTTCAGATACTACCATTTTTCATCTCAATTGTGTCAGGAATTCCACACAGAAAACATTTTTCTAATGGAGTTTGACCCAATAAAAATGACTTACATAGAAGAGGTTACATGTTTCCTATGTACTTGGTTGACCCTCAGGCACAGAAGGAAAGCAATGCTTGAGGAAGAGACAAAGGTGAATCTCTTGTTACAGAAAGTTAAGGGGTTCAGGAATTTACCAACTTCTTTCTTTTGTTCCAAGAAAGTCTCTTGAAAGGCCACAAATATTCTGGTGAAGCTTAAATATAGTGCAGAAAATAAAGACGGTTTGGATAGACTGAGGAGGCATTCCAGCCAGTCAGAGGGAAGGGGCAAAGCCAGCAGCATTTTGTTTGGAGAACAGCAGACCCCTGCTGATCCATCACACTTGGTCCCCTCCAGCTCCTACACAAAAGGAAGGAAGGAATGAGCTGGGAAAGTGGGAAGCACAGGTGGCATGGTAAAAACAGATGAAGGAGCTAAAATGGATTGCACTAAAATAAAAAAAAACAAACAGAGTAGTCATCGGCAAGCAGATGGCTTCTAATAGAGAATAAAGTTTGATTAGACAGTTAGCTGGAGCGCCTATCTACTATTCCAGCATCAGTGGAGGAACTCGCAGGGGGATCACGAAGGGAAACTTCTCTCTTCGTGGGAGAAACCAGAATTCTGTGCAAAGAACAAGAAGAGAGCTATTCTACAAGTTGGGATGGAGAAGTATGTGACAGAGGTTAGTTTCTATGTAGATTTTGAAGGCAGAAGTTAGGGAACAAGTTAGTTTCAAGGTAGGCATGTTCAGCAGACTAAGGAAATAAGCAGATTAATCAATAAAGACACAAAGTATGCAAGAGGTGCTTGAAGCAAATTTGTCACAGAAAACTGAAGAAATTCACACCATAGCCCTCCAGGACATTTTTGATGCCACCAAACTTATCACTTTGTCCAAATAATGTTAAGGACAAACAATCAGAATTGGAAGGTCACTTGGCTCAAAAGGAAATTAAGGCTTAGAAAGGTTAACTTATGGGTCCTAGGGCTGGTCATTATGGAAGAAGGGAAACAAGGTGGTTATTCCGGATCCCAGCTTTGGGGTCAGACCAAATGAGGCCGAAACCCCAAATCTACTCCATTAAATGTTCATAATTCAGTTTAATTTCATTTGCTGTGGGTATTTTATATGGTACACATTGCATTTATGTAACATTCTCCCTGTATGTTTCAATATGTACTTTATACTTTGCTTTTTCTTCAGGGGGAGTAGGCAAGAAATACCAAGTTAGGGGGACAGATAAAGAAATTCAGACAGAGTCAAGTCAAATGACCTATGGTACGAGTTAGTGAAAGAAGCTTGGCCTATATGCAGCTGGGTCATGTTATGCTTGCCCATTGGTATAATCTGCCCCAGACGCAGTTTCTACACAGAAGAGGAATTTATTTACTTAATGTAATGAAAATACTGCACATTTGTACCAGTGTTGCTTTCTGCTCTTTTTCATTGCAACTGCATAGTGTTTCAGCTACATTATGGGTTAAATAGACTCTTGAGGTCTAGCCTGGGAACCTACTGGCCATTTGTACCATTTATAACATTGTTTCTCTGGGAAATTGCTTGGTGAGTTCCAAAACAACTGATTTAAAAATTAACTTTGGGAATAGAACAGGGTTTCAAAGTAGAAGACTGTCTATCAGACATGTTATATAATTAGTAGCTTAATTCATACATTGAAGCAACAGTAAAGGACGGCATACTACACGTTGACCCTTCCTGGTGGCTGTGGCTGGGGCTGCAAAGGTGAAGAAGGTCCTAGACCTTGAGGCTTTCCTACCTAGCAGGGAGAAGCATACTATTAAAACAAATAATTTAGAAATAAGTGCTGAGACAGATTTATGGGGGAAAAAATGCTGCAGGAAGAAAGAAGGCAGAGGAATTAAGCCTCCAAAGGACTGACTGTGGAAGTAACATTTGAGTCCAGTCTTGACAAGTGAGTTCAAGTCCTATCACCCAAAGAAGGGGAGGAGGTGCTCTGAAGTAGAAGGAAGAACAGATACAAATACCAGGATGTGAGAAGGTCTGGTGGGTTTGGGGAAATGATGTCAGGAACACTGCTGGAAGGAGATAAGCTTGACATACTGGTCATACAAATTTAACTGTTGGAGAAAGGACTAACAAAGGACCACAATTAGTGTCTAAGCAAAACTGGTTCATTCTGGAGCTTGTTAGATTCTTTTATCTTTCTGGATTTTCCAAAGGAAAGGATGACTAGATCAAGAAAGTTACTTTAGATTCCAGCCCTGCATGAAAGATGGGGGGTTTCTACCTACTAATTTTATTAGAACTGTTTTTTAACTCCATATGTGATATTAATAAACTCTACCAAACTTTTACTGAACTATACACAAATCAAAGATGATAAAAGCTTGCCTAATGATATTTAGTGTTTCAGGAAATACGGTAAAGGGTCAGCAATTAAAATACAAATTGTCATATTTTAACCATTTCCTTACACTTGCTTCTGTTTAAAGTGCTTTATATTAGCAAAATTATTATCTTTTTGTCTATAAGAAACTGTCTCACTGTAAACACATGCTTCAGGAAAATTCAGAATACAAGTTCATCCCACATTTCAATCTGCACACAGATCAATTTTGGTTAATGTATATAGAACAAATAAAAAACAATAGAGGAGGCAAAGCTAGAGAAAGGGAAAGAAGGAAACAAAAAGGAAAGAAAGTTTCAGCTCAAGTACATTTGAAGTTTACAAGGAACTTTTTAATATTCAAGTGCATGATCCATTTGCAGAGAGCTGACTGAGAGTGTTTAGGACTAAGTAAACTATATTTCTTTCAAGTGTAACATAAACGAAGGGTACAGTCCACTGATATGCTGTAAACACTAGTTAAAAATAATCCTGACGCCTCGGTGTAAAACTTACGCAATATAAATGTACAGGTTAGGATGAAAATACTTCATTTGGCCTTAGACAAGTTAAAAAGGCTTTTAAAAAGCCACGCATACGGTTAAGGATCTGACATTGTCACTGCTGTTGCCATAGGTTTGATCCCTGGCCTGGGAACTTCCACATGCTGTGGGTGTGGCCAAAAAAAAAAAAAAATGCACAGAATTTAGAATGTAGAATACCTCAGCTGTAGTTGATGGTACTGTTTTATGCTTTTAGTAAATAAAAATAAAATTAAATTTTATTTTTGTCCTATCTTGCTTGGTACAGATTCCTCATAGCTTTGAGACATTATTATTTTTTTAAAAGAAAAGACTATCAGCTTTCATAGCTATTTTTATTTTCTTATTAAAATTTTTTTTATTATAGTATAGTTGATTTTCAATGTCGTGCCAATTTCTGCTGTATAGCAAAGTGACCCAGTCATACATATATATATACATTCTCTTTCTTATAATTTTTTTCTTTTTCTTTTTTGTTTTTTGTTTTGTTTTTTTAGGGCCACAGTCAACGTATATGGAAGTTGCCAGGCTAGGGGTCTAATTGGAGCTGCAGCTGCTGGCCTACACCACAGCCACAGCAACTCGGGCTCCAAGCTGCGTCTGCAACCTACACCATAGCTCATGGCAACACTGGATCCCTAACCCACTAATCGAGGCCAGGGATTGAACCCGCATCCTTATGGACACCAGTTGGATTAGTTTCCACTGAGGCACAATGGGAACTTCCCCTAGCTATTTTTCTGAATCCTGAGAATTTGGCAAGGAAATTTTGGTGAGGAAAAAGGAGGGTTGAGGTTCAAAACTAGGATGCCAAGAAAGGGTGTAAATGATATTTTTATTTTATTTTATTTTATTTTATTTTGTCTTTTTGCCATTTTTCTTGGGCCGCTCCCGCAGCATATGGAGGTTCCCAGGCTAGGGGTTGAATCAGAGCTGTAGCCACTGGCCTACGCCAGAGCCACAGAAATGCGGGATCCGAGCTGCGTCTGTGACCTACACCACAGCTCAAGGCAACGCCGGATCGTTAACCCACTGAGCAAGGTCATGGTTCCTAGTCGGATTCATTAACCACTGCGCCACGACGGGAACTCCAGGGTGTAAATGATAAACAACTAATTATGAATTTGGAGTCAAAGAGGTCAGGGAAATTGTGCCCTCCCTCTAGTGCTTCTACATCGCCCCCACGCTCCCCAGCAGCTCTAGAGTCTTGGCTGTTTGGAATCCTTGGCATGGTTTATAACTGTTACCCACATTTTAGAAACCAAAAAATATGGGAGCCCAAGCCACACTCTATTTTGTGTGAGGCTGACAACAGTATAGTCACAGAACTTTAGGTTTCCATTTACTTTTTTTTTTTTTTTTTTTTTTTTTTTTGCCAATTCTTGGGCCACTCCCATGGCATATGGAGGTTCCCAGGCTAGGGGTCTAATCTGAGCAGTAGCCTCCCTACCTACGCCAGAGCCATGGCAACATGGGATCCAAGCCGAGTCTGTGACCTACACCACAGCTCTCGGCAACACCGGATCCTTAACCCACTGAGTAAGGCCAGGGATCGAACTGGAAACCTCATGGTTCCTAGTCGGATTTGTTAACCACTGAACCACGACGGGAACTCCTAGGTTTCCATTTACTGACAAGGAAACTGAAGTCCAGAGTGGTCAAGCTTCATGCCCCACCTACTCACTACCAGCACCCTGTCCTCTCTGAGACCTCAAAATCTGGCTGTGCACCTCCTCTATCACACCACAGAGCCTCTCCTTGACTTTATGGTTTTCAGGCTGCATGCTGCTCCCTGGGAATCATTTTGGTCTAATTTACCTGTCAAAAGTTTGAAATACTGATTATAATAAAGTCTTTCCTCTGACTCCAGCTCTTTCTTTAATCATGGAGCTTACATTCTATTGGGAGAGGCAGGCATTAAACAAATAATCCAACAAATATGTAATTATAACTTGTAAACGCAATGAAGGAAAAGTAAAGGATGCAATTATCAAGTGTAACGGGGGACCTGATTTAAGTTTTAGAGGCAAGGCAGTTATGGGAATGCTTCAATGAGAAAATAATACTTGAGACCAGAAAGATAATTAAAGAGTCAGAGAGGCAGGTTTAGTGGGAGAACTACACTTCAGGCAGAGGGAGCCGCCTGAAGTCCCTGGGTGGAAGACTCTTGTGGTTGGAATGTAGTGACTGAAGGTAAGAGTCACTCAGTCATCTGAGACCAGGGAGGTCTGAAATTTTATTCCAAGAATGATGGAATGCCACTAACAGATATTAAGCAGACATATGACCTGGCCAGATGTGCACCTCTCTGATGGTCCTTGTCACAGAACTCAGTTTTTACAGTTTACTTAATGGGCCCGAGGAATGAAAAGAATTATCAGTGTAAATTCTTCTCTCCTATTTGTGAAAACAATTCAAGGCAAGTGCTCTTTCTATAGACTTTCTATAGTGTCATGTAACATTCAGGATCCTAAGATTGCAGTCTAACAGGAAAACAAAGTGCAAAGCAAAAACAGTACGTGTTCCAATCTTAGAAAGAAAAAAGTAACAAAATTTGTGCCCAATTCACATTCTAAATTCACCATAAGGAAAAGTCATTAGTAGTATTTTGAAATGTGATCATTCAAATAAGTAGCTTTATTTGGGTGATCCTGAATTACTCTTGTGGAGCTTTATACAAAACACAGTTGCCAAATACTTCACTTTCAATTTGCCTACCTTTGTAGAGAAAGCACTGATGTGAGATATTATTACTTTTTTTGGCCTTGAAACTAATATTAATAGCAATAATTGACTTTAATAATACGAAGAAAAATGCCTTTGAATGGATCTAATTAAGGTAAAACAAAATCAGAGACTGGCAAAACACTCAGAAGATTGTTTGTGACCACCAACCTCCATAGGACACTCAAGATTTATCTGCTATAGGAATCGAGAATCCCTTCTCAGGTCAGAGTTTTTATTCCAGGAATAAGTTTATGACATTGATACATTTTGATTTTGATCTAGCTTATTAAAAATGACAATAAGTCATTGTTTACTTGTAGCACAATTCTTAACAGAAAAATGGAAAGCTCTCTGTCAAAAAGTTACATGCTACATTGGAGGAAAGTTTATTTTCATGGTTTCTGAAGTTAGATTTGTTTCCATTTGGGGTACTGTAACAACCTAAGAACTGAAAATATTATAAACATTATAAATCAGCTAATTTTGATAAGTTCTAAAATACTTGATTGTTATAATAAATAAACAATGCTCTTGGAGTGTCTACATGTCTATTAACATAGCTTCTTGGTGAACATAAGACTTCAGTAAATACATTGTTCCCAATTCTTGGGGAAATGTTATTAAAGACAAAAAAAAAAAAAAAGAGAGTGAAAAAAAGTTACAGTTCTAGAATGAAACAAAGTTGTTTAGTCATCGGAAACATCTGGTACTGAATGTGGATTTCTTAATTATTGAGAGGGCCCTGAAATATAAATATTCACAGGTTCAAAAGAGTGCTGCCAAATAGGTTATCAAGCAAAAAATACGCAACCACCTGGAGAACAAAATCCATCTGTCTGACTGAATTTAGTTGAAAATAATTTTTTAGACTTGTTAGTAAAACCCTCATGTAAAATTTATTTGATTGAATAATTTACCAAGAATATTTCCATAAGTATCATGAAGTGCTACGGTTGATAAAAATGAATATACTAATCATCTTTCTAACTTTGAACCACTGCCACAGCTTCTAGTGAATACATTTTGTAGGTTACTAGTAAATCAGGCTTCATCATGACTGCGATCTTAACTTGGAAAACCAGGATTCCCCTGGATATGATATGGCCAATCCCATTGGTGGGGAAATGGGTGGTAGGAGTAAACATTCCCGGGCATAGCTGATATTTATGTGAAGGGAAGCAGGAATGTCTCTCCCTCAGAGACATACACCATGGGGCTTTCTACCTCTTCCCTGATTCTGGAACTCAGGTGATGGCTAGAGTTAGGATGAGAAAAGCCAAGGGGGAGTAATACTCATATAAACTGTGTCTTTGGAAAGAACCCACTGTCCTTGTAATATGTTCAGATGACCCCCCTGCCCAACTTCAAATATTTACAAGTTAAAGGTAAAATGTATTAAATGAGATCACAGAATGTACGAAAAGCAGTAAGCATGGTACTTCTCATGTAAAAGTCACTACACAAATATTAATTCCATCAGGTGCCCACTTGCCCTTCCTCTGAAGCATCAGAAAACAGCAAAATTCCTAACAAGGAAGAGAAGTCAACAATCAGGTAAATTGTCTCCTACCATTAAGTGAACTTGTTTCTACAACGTGCATTTCCTCTGTCTGAAGACTAAAAGATGTTCTTAAGAAGTTACCAGTAAACTTTTATAAGAGTATTCTAACAAAGGACATTAAGTAGTAGGATAAAATGACCCTTATCTAAAAAAGAATGACAATTCAAGCTGAATGGAGCAATTAAAAAGATATGCACTGCTACCCTTTCTTCTAATCTAACAGTATGGAAAAAAAGGTCTTTTAAGAAAATTCCTTGTTCCACCACCAAAACCTCTTGGTGTGGGTATCTTTCAAAAACAAAACAAAAGTTAGAAACTAAAATGCACCTTCATCTTCCAAACACAAGAAGACAACAGCTTACTAAATCCTTACTGAAGTTTGAAAGGTAAGGATGCCTCTACTCCTGTCTTTGATTCAAAAGAATTTCCATTTTAGCTGTAGCCAACATATTCACTGATTTCTATTCAGATGAGATCATATGCTCTTACTTGATCTTATGCTTTTAGCCAGAGATCAATCAAGATAATCTAAAATCAAAATGGCATATTATTTAAATGAATAATCACTTTTTAGAAATAGCTCAACGGATTTCGTATCATCTGGATTGATTTTTGACATTAAACAACAGATGGTTATTAATGGTGCAATATTAGAATATGAAATTTAGGGCAATCTGAAAACCTGTCAGTAGATATGATTACCATCTGAGAACATGTGGAGTTATTTCGTCAAGACAATGCCGTGTTTCCTTATGTCACAAACCTGTTTCCATGACAGGGAAGACAAATGCCTGCCATATAGTGCAATGCATCCCATCACAATGGGTTCATTCATATTTATAATACAATTTGTGATGTCAGTGCAATCACTTTAGATCTCACTGTTATTTCAAACAAATCCATAACTGAGCAAAAGGCAGGATGTTGACAGGAGTTAATGTGGGTTTTACGCTGGGTTTTACGCTGTTTACAATTGCTTTCTAATCTACTAAATGGCTGTGAAAATTGATGCACTGTTAGGGGTGCTTTTATATACTAGTACAGATAAAGAGCTGTTGTGTTGCAGTAATCTCTGTAATGCCAAATTGAATTTTCTACAGTGCTTTATGTTTTCTCTATTTGTATGTGATAAGTAGGCTTCTGATTTTATGCAAACCCTTAATAAAGAAACCAAAAACACCTTCTCATTTTATTAATTGAGATGTATTTGCTTTCACTTTCAGAAAAGAAAATCAAAATAGACTTGTAAGCCTATCCTAGTTACTTATAAAACTTTTAATTGTATTTCAAATAGATGAAGGAATCACATCCCAAGAGGTCTGGATTATCTCATTCTAAATCTCTGTATTATTTAACTTGACTAGCATGTGTTATATGGAGGGCTATATGATCTAATGATAATTGTAAAAATTCAGACCCACCAATGTGAAATGGTATTAGTAATACTGCCTCATTGTACTCTATACTTTGACAATCACAGGTAAGGGAACAAAGGGAACAGAAAGATTTTTCAAGGAAGGAATTGAGGTTCATGTACCAACATCTATAATTACGTGTGTATATGTAGCTTACTGAAATATCACCACAAACAGACAATGTGTCATCAGTCATCAGTTACCAGGAGACTGTATTGCCTCTTTGGCTGCGACAGACATGTGATTACAAATGTGTGACAGATCCAAGAATCATTTCTGTTTTTTGGGACGTGACTCCAGTTTCAGACTCACCATCAGAACAACCTAGAATCTGCTGTTCTACTTCTATACAAGCTAGGGAAATAGATCACCTATTGATAAAAGCAAAGAGCAACATGTTCGTGATGGTTAAAAACAGCTTTAAATCATCCAACTAATTATCAACGACTCATTTATTACACTAATCTTTTGATATTTACAAGAAAGGGGCTAGAAATAGTGAATAATTAGGCTTTCATTGTCAGATGTTGATTGAGCTTGTAAAATGGTTGTTTCTCCATAAAATTTCATTTAGAAAGAAATAATGCCCCTTTTTTAAAAAAAATTTTTTTAAACTAATGTTTTAAGCGATGATTGTCAAAGAAGGAAAACTATTCTGTGTTGGTAAGAACTAAACACCTAGGAAAGTTCAATAGAATACATTTGCCCCCAAAGTGCATCAACCGAAGAATGCTTATGTTATGACTACTAAAACAGAGGCAGCATCTTTCAAGATCTGTCGTCTTCCATTTTCTACTTATCAATACATTTCATACTCTTATTATTTTCCTCCCTATGACAAGTTATTGCATTGACATTTATAAAGTGCATCATTAAGAAAATTAAATAATTGGTTGTCTGATTACAATTTCACTCTGAGCTTAATGTGGGGTTTTAAAGTCTTTTCCCATCTGCTATCTCTGATTCCCTGTGGTAAAGTGGTCTTCACAGGGACTTAAAATAAGTTAAAGTGATGCAATTCTAATGAAGGAACAGAAGACTATTTTACTGCTTCAAAACAACTAATAAAAGTAAAAGAAAAAATAAAAGTACTAACAACAAACTTCTATGACCACCTGCTACCTCCTGAAATCAGAACTTTATAACCCAGCAACTATTGAAGCAACTTGAATATGAAAATAATATTTAATGATACTAAAGATAGCAAAGCACCAGCAAATATCCCTTTTATCTATCTTTTTAAAATCTCTGTTTTAAAAATATTACAGAAAAAGTATGTGAAAAACAAGTGTTCAATTAGTGCACAAAAAGTATTGTTGTATACTTTGATAAAAAGAACAGCATAATAAGCCAAATTTGTGCTTTTTTTTAAAAAAAATAGGAAGTAAGCAATATTCTTATTTCCTTAAATCAGCTGGAAGTAATTTATTTCCTAAGAACACACAGATACTACATGGTAAGGATCAGCAGACCTAGGGGAATTAGGATGGCATGGCGAAGTGGTCCCCAACAGTTTTCACAAGTGTTCACTGAAGCAAAATGACAAAGATAATGATTCCTGAAGCTCAATTTATACAAATTTTAAATTACCATTTGTTCTTTTCTTGGGGGTGTTAAAATATTCTTATTAAAACTGAAATATATGTATAACAAGAAAGACAAATATTATATGATATCACTTATGTATGGAATCTAAAAAATAATACAAATAGCCCATATACAAAACAAAAACAGACACAGACATAGAAAGGGAAAATGGGAAGGATAAATTAGGAATATGATATTAACAGATACAAATTACTATACATAAAATAGATAAGCATGAAGGACCTACTGTATAACACAGGGAATGATATTCATAGCTTGTAATAACCTATAATGGAAAAGAATTTGAAAAAAAAATGTATAACTGAATCACTTTGCTGTATACCTGAAACTAACACAATATTATAAATCAACTATATTCTAATAAGAAAAGAAAAAAATGAAATATAGTTGACTACAAAAGATTTTTTTTTTTTTGTCTTTTTAGGGCTGCACCCATAGCATATGGAAGTTTCCAGGCTAGGGGTCCAATTGGAGCTGCAGTTGCCAGCCTACACCACAGCCATGGCAATGCCAGATACGAGTCTCATCTGTGACCTAAACCACAGCTCAAGGCAACACTGGATCCTTAACCCACTGAGGCAGGTCAGGGATCGAACCCTCATCCTCATGGTTAATAGTTGGGTTTGTTACCTCTGAGCCGCAATGGGAACTCCAAAAGGATCATTTTTATAACCATTCATTCATTCAACAGTTAGTCACCAAACTCCTCTCGGTGGTCGGGCTCTGTTCTAGGACAAGCATATAGCAAAACTGAAAAGGTTCCTGCCCTTGTATTCTGGGAGGTGTATGCTGGAGGACCTTGTATTCTGGTGGTGAAACAAGAGGAGGTTCACAAGACACAAGCAAAACAAGTAAATACATTGTATGTCAGAGAGTGGTCAGCACATGGAGAAAAAGGGCAGAGTAAATGTACCGAGGGTTGAGGTTGCTATATTGTACAAAGGTTAGCCTCTCGGATCAAGAGAAACTGGAGAGCAGTGACCTGCAGGAAAACAGGGTCAGCATGCACATATTTGGAAGGAAAAGTGACTCAAGGAAGAAGGAACAGCAAGTACAGACTAGTGTGCCCTAGAGATAGCATGGTGGCTGGACAGCTGATAAGGAGCAAGCCAGGAGGAGCAGAAATGAGTTCAGAGACATGAGGAGGACGGAGGGTTTGGTTGTGTACGTCTCTTATCCCACCGGAGGGTTTTGAGATGACATGTGAACAAGCTCACCCTGGCTGCTGTGTTGAGAACAAAGGATGAGGGTGGAGGCCAGGAGGCCAGTTAAAAGATGATTTCAATAATCCAGGTGAGAGATGATGTGACTAGGTTTGCTCTCCTTCTTAAGAGACCCAGAGAAAACATGAGATGTCCACTCAACAGCAATCATTTTAATAGACTTCTTCCTCTGGCTTCCAGTCCAAAAAATTCATAATTTAAAAACTCTTAATTCAGAGAGATACATGCAACCCTATGTTTATAGAGCACTATTCACAATAGCCAAGATATAGATGAATGGATAAAGAAGATGTGCTATATATACACATATACGTATGTATATAGATACACAATGGGTTATTACTCAATCATAAAAATAATGAAATACTGCCATTTGAAGCAACATGAATGGACCTAGAGATTATCATACTAAGTGAGGTAAATCAGACAGAGAAAGGCAAATATCATATGAGATCACTTATATGTGGAATATAAAATATGACAGAAATGAACCTACTTACAAAACAGAAACAGACTCACAGACATAGAAAACAGATTTGAGATTGCCAGGGGGGAGGGAGGTGAGGGAGAGATGGATTGGGAGTTCGGGATTAGCAGATGCACACCGTTACACATAGAATGGGTAAACAACGAGGCCGTACTGTATAGCCCAGGGAAACTATATTCAATATCCGGTGATATCAGATTTTCAGAGGAATCCGGGTATTCTTCAAAAAGGAAAAAAGCCACTGGTATAAAGTCACAGTCTCTCTCTCTCCCTCTCTCTCTTTTTAACACACACACACACACATACTCACCACCCACCTGCTCAGAGCTGCATGGGCCTCCCTGAGGATGCTCACCAATTCACTGACTCTTTCCTATTGGAAAGTTTTGCATTCCCCAAAACCTCTGATATTTGACCAAGTACTGCCTTTCTCCAGATTATTTGTAAAAGTGTTAAGTAAGCCTAGATAGCTGAAGAATATCAATCCCTGAAGAAACCTAGTCCTTAAACTTCCCAACCTTTTTTTCCTATCTTTTGTTTTGCTTGTCCAAGAAGGTTCTTTCACCCTAATTAATCCTCTCATTCAACCTCAGAAAATGAAGATTCATATTCATATTTTACCACCTTGGCTACAAGAATTACATTTTTACATACCTTTGAGCAGGAAGACAATATATAATACTCAGGCATCCTTAGTTTTAATATCTTCATTTGTCAGGTGAAGACATGCTTTATCTTTCTAACCAGATATGTTCCTGTCCCCTAACATACAACGTACTGAATATGCTATTTATAATTTAAAAAACCCATTTTAACTAATTGAATATAGTTATTTTCAATCTTTAAAACAGAAAACAAAATAAAGAATTTGGAAATGAATAACTGTATTGATTTTCTTGCTAGTTATTACATTCACAGTATGGAAAAGTTTTTTTTTTTTTTTAAATTATGCTTAAGGGAGTTCCCGTCATGGTCAGCGGTTAACAAATCCGACTAGGAACCATGAGGTTGCAGGTTCTATCCCTGGCCGCTCTCAGTGGGTTAAGGATCCGGCATTGCCATGAGCTGTGGTGTAGGCTGGCAGCTACAGCTCCAATTAGACCCCTAGCCTGGGAACCTCCATATGCCGTGGGTGCAGCCCTTGAAAAGGCAAAAAGACAAAAAAAAAAAAAAATTATGCTTGAAGAGCTTTATCATATTCTAGGAACTAGGGGAAAGGGACTTGTAAAAGCCAACCACAAAGCAAATACCCACCTTCCCTGACTCTTCACACCGAGTATTTAGTGGTACACTTACGATATCACATGACTTCATCAGTCACTCTTAAGAAGTATTTTTTACATTAACAACAGTAGAAACACCAAATTATTTTTTAAGCCTTAAAATCCTCCCTCCCTTAATACTATAAAAATTTACAAACAGAAACCTCAATTAAAATAGATTTGGGAAACCAAAGGGGGTGTTCTCTATGACAATAGCAGAGCTCAATATGACAATAGCAGAGCTCAATATGAAGACCTCCTTTCTTGTCAGGCAAGGACCCAGCCAATGAGAGACTATCACAACTCAGCCCCTGAAAAGCTACTCTTGCTTCAAACTTTCAAATTCTCCAATAGACACTTTGTTTCCTATAACTCTTCCAGCTTCCTTTCCCCTCTTATTTATAACAGTCCTCCTCTCCTTGCTGTGTGGGACTTGAACATGGCTTGCCATGGCTGCAGATCCTGAATTCCAATTCTTTATTGATTCTGAGCAAACCCATTTTTGGTGGAGAAATAACTGGCAGTCTAGTTGTTTCAGGTTAACAATATGAAGTGAGTAAATGAAACATGAAAATGTACAGATAAAGGCATATGTCAGTGATATTACGGGTTTAGTTCCAGACTACTGCAATAAAGCAATAATAGGAGTCACACAAATTTTTTGTGTGTGCATATAAAAATTATGTTTACCTTATACTGTAGCCTATTAAGTATGTGATAGCATTATGTCTAAAAAATGTACACTTAATTATAAAATACTTCATTGCTAAAAAAAATCATCTGAGTCTTTAGTGAGTAACATCAAAGGTCACTGATCACATATCATCATAACAAATATAATAATAATGAAAAAGTTTGAAATATTGAGAGAATTGCCAAAATGTGACATGAAGTGAAGTGAGCAAATGCTGCTAAAAAAAAAATGGTGGCAACACATTTGTTCTATGCAGGGTTGCCACAAAACTTCAATTTGTAAAACAAACAAAAAACCACAGTGTCTCTGGAGCACAATAACACGATGTATGTCTTTCTATTCTTTATCTCCTCAAACACTTTAAGAAGTTTCCCAAGGCTTTACACAGTCTGACCCCACTTTGCTCCTCTGATCTAATTTTCTCATCTCCCAGTTAATCCCTCCATCGCACACACCAGCTTCCTTGATGTTTGTTAAAAAAATGCCAACATACTCCTGCCTCAGGACGCTGCCTTCAATTCTCCCTTCTCCAAGGCTTCATGTCCATCCTCAAATATTGCTCTTAGAGAGGCCTTCCCTCATTTCTTTCTTTAAAAACTAATGCTTTCTCATGTCCCCACTACCAATATTTAGCATCTCTCTCCCCTTTCCTACCTATTCTTCTAAAAAATATTGCTTCTGACTCCTTTCCTCACTTCCTTCTGGGGTCCTGATTACATATGGGTAAACAGCCACATGTGACACATGTGACAGCTGCACGGAGAGTCTAGACTGAGATGAAGCTAAGTGTAAAACACACATTGATTTCAATGACTTTGCATGAACAAAAAAAAGCAAAGTATCTGATTAACAATATTTTCCCATTAGTTACATATTGAAATAATACTTTATTAAATAACAGATTAAATTAAATATACTGTTAAATTAATTTCAGCTCCTTAAGTTACATGTGTATCTGCCATCTTATGCCTATTTTTCATTGCTGTTAAACATTTTTGTGTGTCTCATGTTCATTACATCTTCTTCTCCATTTTTTTCCTCTCCATGGAAAGAATGGATATTCTCTAATGACCTGTTTTCCAGTTCACCAATTCTGTTTTATCTGTAGTTACATTTTAATCATCATTTTACTTATCAAGTTGTTTTCATATTCTGTATTTTTCAACTCTAGAATTTCCATTTCATTCTTTTTATAGATTCTAATTCTCTGGTAAAATTCCATCGTCTCATCTTTTATTCCTTCCCTTCATTTTCTTGAATAGTCTCATCACAATTAAAGTCCTTGTGTAACAACTCTAATGCCTGGATTATCTGTACATGTATTTCTAACGCGTGTGTGTGTTTCCATGTCTTGCTTGACATACCTAGAAAAGTTCTGTTGCAAATCTGGACATTATATACATATTTATACAGATGATACTGCTTCTCCCTAAGAGTTCACATCACACTCTTCTCTACTGGTGACTACCTTAGTCAAAACAGGGACTGAGCTGACTGAACTAAATTGCAGTTTTAGTAAGACGCAATCTATTCGGATTTGCCCCAGTTCTAGAGGGCATTGACCTCTTAGAATTTCTGAATGATTGCCAGGCAGGTTGTGATTTCCTCAACAAGATATTTTCTGCATAGACTTTTAGTCTCCTGCAATTCCTGCAACTTCCGCAGCTTCAGAATACAGTAAACATCACAAATGGGAAACTGCCTCTGTGCTGAGGCCCTTCCAGGCTCCCATTCTGCCAGTTCACCCCCACATAACTGCAAACACTTGGCTGGTTTTGCACCTCTGAAGTAGCTGCCTTCTTTCTGGGGCCAAAGCTAGATTCCCAGCCTTTAGCCTCAGCAGCTGCGGGTCTCGTCCCGCAGGTGCTGGTATTAATGAAAAGTAGACTTTTCCACAGTGTTAGTCCCTCTGTCCTCAATACTTCCATATCTTTTGGACGATCGGATGTGTTTTATCAGGCATTCTAGTTATTTCCGGCAGGGGTGATCTGCTACCAGCTCCACCCTCATCCAGAAGCAAAATTATGCTTTATTATTATTATTATTATTTTGGATGGATCTGCAGCATGTAGAAGTTCCAGGGCCAGGGATCAAACCCATACCACATCAGCGACCCAGGAAGCTGCAGTGACAATGCCAGATACTTAACCCATTGCACCACAAAAGAACTCCTACTTTAATTTTATGATTATTTTTCATGGCACACTTTACCATCTAACATACTCTGTATTTTATTTATTTAGTATATCACCTTTTATCTTCAGTAAAATTTATCCTCCAGGAGAGCTGGAGTTTGTCTTTTTTTTTCATATCTGTATCCTCAGTTCTCAAAAACATAGAAACAATGAAAAAATAAATATGTGACCATTGCATTGGTAAGATATGAGAAACCAGGATAAAAGTGATTCTTAAGTAAAGATGAACTGATTTTCCCTCCTAAGAAATCTTTATTCTACCATCATTTATTGGGTTCTTATTTTGTGCCATAGAAATCTTTATTCTACCATCATTTATTGGGTTCTTATTTTGTGCCATACTTAGGGCATTCAACAAGGAATACAGCACAGATAGTAACTAGACTCACTGTGGCAATCATTTCACAATGTATGTACAAATGCTGAATTATTACGTTGTACAACTGAAACTAATAAAATATTGTCTGTCAATTATATTTTAATTTAAAAAAAACAGTGTATTTCCTACTCTAAAGATACACACTGGCAAAAAATAGATTTTTAAAAATCCCCCAAACCAAAATCTCTTTCTTAGCATGACAAGAGAATAACATTTTTAAACATTTGAGGACTCTAATTAACAACAGCCCCTTCAAAAGTTTCTATGGGAAGTTATACTCTCACTGCCTTGATGCCTCTCTGATTCTCCTCAGAACAATCTGCCAGTTTTTCTATAATTGCCTTCAGGGCCCGCAGCATCTTTGTTTTCAATGGTGGTGAATAATTTTCTCCTTGAAAGTAGATCTGGCTTTAGAAAAAAAATAGAATCCCTTTGGAGTGGGGTTTGATTTAAAAAAAAAACAAACAAAACTCATAAAATCATTTCTGATCAATGAGACTATGAGGTAAATGGGAATTCTTTTCTGGTGTGGTTTGCAAACTGGCTCTGAAGGCAATTTCAAGAAACTGGATAATTTATAAGAGTGAAAACATTGTTCAAGTAAGTATTTTAGTGTCCTGCTTCATTATTTTAGTCCTATAGCCAAACATATAATTTTCAAAGTATACAGTGCCCATTGGAAGGTGAGAATTAAGAATATATGGAAGAGTGGAGTTCCCGTCGTGGCACAGTGGTTAACGAATCCGACTAGGAACCATGAGGTTTCGGGTTCGGTCCCTGCCCTTGCTCAGTGGGTTAACGATCCGGCGTTGCCGTGAGCTGTGGTGTAGGTTGCAGACACGGCTCGGATCCTGCGTTGCTGTGGCTCTGGTGTAGGCCGGTGGCTACAGCTCCGATTCAACCCCTAGCCTGGGAATCTCCATATGCCGCGGGAGTGGCCCAAGAAATAGCAACAACAACAACAACAACAAAAGACAAAAGACCAAAAAAAAAAAAAAATATATATATATATATATATATGGAAGAGGAAGTAGGATATCAAGATTACAGAGAAGTCTATTAGGAATTGCTAGATGAAATTTAGATTTCACAAAGTGCCTTTACTAGACTTATTGTGGTGATCACTTCACAATGCGTGCAAATGCTAAATCATTGTGTAGTACACCTGAAACTAACATAATCTTGTATGTCAACTATATTTCAATTTAAAAAAGAACTGACGAACAAAAAGACAAAAACAAGCCAAAAAGAGGTCCAACAAACAAACAAAGCCTGCAACTTCACAGCTTGGAAAGCAAGTCTCTAACAATTCTATTTTGTGTTTCATGATACTGAACTACGTCCACATTGTTCATAGGTTTCCTCGCTGTTGATTCTGTTCTTTTCCCTGTAAGATATATGTGTGCATGTATTTTTTACATCTTACAATTCCAAACACCCTCAAACTTGAACTTGACAATACATATAATAAAAAAACAGCAGTGAAGAAATAAAGCCACCTCTTTCCATCTTCAGTTGAGGAGTTACTAGATCAAACAGGCAAGAAGAAGGAAACGGGAATTATTAAGATCATGAGTAAAATACAAACTATAAAACTGAAAGTTCGGAAGTTCCCCTGTGGTGCAGCAGGTTAAGGATCCAGCATTGCTACAGCTGTGGATGAGGTTGCAACTGTGGCTCAGGTTTGATCCCTGGCCCAGAAACTTCCACATGCTCTGGGTGCAGCAAAACAAAAACTAAACAAACAAACGAAACAATAACACCCCAACAAAACTGAAAGTTGGCTGCAAACAATGGTGCTGAAGTTACTTCAATACATTTTCTTAATAAACTGGGAAGAATATTATGATATTTTAATTTGTAAACTATGAGAAGACCCAAAATGAAGAGAAACTCAAAAGTCTTCAAAACCACACACCATCACTTTAAGAGGATATTTCTTTTGTTATCTAGATTTTGTTTGGTTTTGTTTTTGCTTGTTTTTCAGGGCTGCAGTTGCAGCATATGAGAGTCCCCAGGCTAGGGGTCGAATCAGAGCTGCTGCTGCTAACCTACACCACTGCTCATGACAATGTTGGATCCTTAACCCACTGAACCCACTGAGCGAGGCCAGGGACCAAACCCATAACCTTAGGGATGCTAGTTGGGTTTGTAACCCGCCTAGCCACAATGGGAACTCCCTAGATTGTTGCACAAAATTAGCTTTAGCTGTGAGAGAGCTGTTACTGATACCAGGAAATGAAGTAGCCCCTGAAGGGTCACCTCTTTTCCTTCTTCCCTCTCTTGCTAGTCATTCTTAGGTTACTATTGATAATTCAGATTACTAGTATTTTTTTACTGTAAGACAGTTAAATTGATTTCTTTGAATTGAAACTACCAAATGCTAATATTTTATATTAATAACTTATTTTCTAAGGGAATATTTTGATTGAGTAGAATTGACACATATATAAAAATGCAAGGATGTACTTATAATTATGTTATTAGCAGTTCTTGTGAAAATAATTTCAGAAAATGGTTACAACCATCTGTCTGAGAAGACAGACTTTAACACAAAATAAAGTCATATTCATTACACGAAAGAAGTGATTAGATCCTAGTAGTAAAGTCAGCTAAATGTGTTTCTACCAAGCTTTGGGTTTAAGTTTTAATGCATTTTTAAATGTTTCTGGTCTCAAAACATTGAACAGCTGACAATTCCCCCCAAGAGAACAATACCTTGAGGAGAAAGGCAATTAGAATATGGATTGACCAGCAATCAGTAATCATTACTTGGTACATTAAATGTAGTACGTTGGCACCTGGTTAAGTAATTTAGAAACTGGTTAAATATCTGGAAAACAAGGCTTTCTCAAGTTAATGGTGAAAGCTCAGAGAAATAAAATGGACTTTCTCACAGTTACAACATATCAGGAAGAAAACTGCTGAATAAGGTTTCAGAAAGTTAAAATTGGGTGAACATATTAAAGGCAATTGGAATCAAAGGGATTGAAGTAGAAAATCTGGTATTTCTGTTTAAATTCCCCACAGTTTATAACTTACAAGAGTGGATGATATATTTCATATCAAGGTTTAATATTTCCATGAAGGTGGTTTAAATAAACTGTACAATTCAGAAAAAGCTTTTCATAAAATTCTTAAACTAGAAGAGAAAAAATGAAAGTTACTTATAAACTGATGAGACAAGAACTGCCACAAATTCCCTTCACTGGAAACATCTTTCCACCTACCTCACCTTCCCATACACTCCACCTTCCTGCCCATTTCTACTCATGAACTGCCTGAGGTCTAACAGGGCCAAAACCTCTCCCGTCACTCAGTCCACACAGCCTCTCGTTCAAGCGCAAGGCTCCAGTGACTCACCCATCATTTTTTAACTCCATCAATTTCTCCCCACATCACTGGATTGTTCTCTTCAGCAAACAAACATGCTATTATTTCTCTCATCTTAAAGCAAACAAATGCCCTTTTCTTGACTCGAATTTCTCCTAAAGTACCCATCCATTTTCTCCTTCTTTTCCTAGTAAATTTCCTTGAAAAGGTTATCTGTAGTCTCGGCATCTCATTTCTTATTCCTTTTTTTCTTTTGTAAAAAATTTATTTTTGTTAAAGTATAATTGATTTATAGGGTTGTGTCAATTTCTGCTTTATAGCATAATGACTCAGTCATACATATACAGACATGTATATATATTTACATCTACTCAGTACATGTATATACGTGTGTGTATATACACAGATGTATATACATGTATATATACTAAGTATACATGTATACATATACACGTATATATACATGTTGGTATATATATGTATATATACACATACACACAATCTTTTTCTCATACTATCTTCCATTATCTATCCCAAGAGGTTGGATAGAGTTCCCTGTGCTGTACAATAGGATTCCATTGCTTATCCACTCTAAATATAATAGTTTGCATCTACCAACCCCCAATCCTCTGACCATTCCACTCCCTCCCCTCTCCCCCTTGGCAACCACAAGTCTGTTCTCTATGTCTGTGAGTCTGTTTCTGTTTTGTGCCATATTTCAGGTTCATTTGTGCCATATTTCAGACTCCACATATAAGTGGTATCATATGGTATTATCTTTTTCTCACTTACTTCACTTAGTATGAGAATCTCTAGTTGCATCCGTGTTGCTGCAAATGGCATTATTTCGTTCTTTTTTCTGGCTGAGAATCCAGTTCAATCAGGTATTTGTCCTACATATTGCACAGTCACCTCCATGATAATAAATCCAATGGTCACTTCTCAGTTCTCACCTCACTTGACCCCCGTCCCAGCAGTAGTGGACGTGGGGATCACTGTCTCTTCCTGAGATTGCCTTTCCTCTGGCTTCTAGAACATCAGCACACCTGGTTTTCCTGCTCCGTGTTGTGAGGTGTCTCCTCATTATCCTGAGCCCTTAAGTGTTAGCAAGCCCCAGGACTCAGGCCCTGAATGTTTTCTTTCCATCTACACCTATTTCCAAAGTTAGCTATTCCAGTCTCATTGTTTAAATACCATTTGCCTATTGAGAATTCCTGCATTTATATGTCCATAGGCCTGACCTATATCTGAAATGCATTTTCTGGATATTTTTAAAAAGTATTATTTTTATAATCTCCCCCATGCTGCCTTTCTTCCAGATTAAAAAAAAAAAAAAAAAAGTACTCTTCATTGTGGACAATCAAAAACTAATTTAGCAGTTCCCGTCGTGGCGAAGTGGTTAACGAATCTGACTAGGAACCGTGAGGTTGCGGGTTCGATCCCTGCCCTTGCTCAGTGGGTTAAGGATCCGGTGTTACCATGAGCTGTGGAGTAGGTGGCAGACGCAGCTTGGATTCCGCGTTGCTGTGGCTCTGGCGTAGGCCGGCGGCTACAGCGCCCATTCAATCCCTAGCCTGGGAACCTCCATATGCCACGTGAGTGGCCCTAGAAAAAAAGGCAAAAAGACGAAAATAAATAAATAAATAAAAGCTCTTTTAAAAAAAAAAAACAAAACACTAATTTAAAAAGTGCATCTAGGAATTCACGTTGTGGCTCAGTTGTAACAAACCTGATTAGTATCCATGAGGATGAGGGTTTGATCCCTGGCCTCATTCAGTGGGTTAAGGATCCGGCATTGCTGTGAGCTGTGGTATTGGTCAGAGACATAGCTCTGGTATTCCTGTGGCTGTGGCTATGGCTGGAAGATGTAGCTCTGATTCAGCCCCTACCCTGGGAACTTCCATATGTTCCATGTGCAGCCCTAGAAAAACAAAAACAAAAATAAAACAACACAAAAGAATATCTACTCAAGAAACATTTATTGACATGCATGATGATTTTTTTTAATTGCTAGGCATTTGGGATTAAAAAAATGAATAAATTCCTAACCTACAAATAACTACATTGGGATACATATAAACACTAAAATCCATGAAAAAATACAGAAGATCTATACCCATTTAAAATAAAATAGTACCTGATAAAATGTTTTTAAATGGGCACATATCTTTTGTGCTCTTTCATATTTTTAATGAGTAACTTTTACTTCTGAGTGAGTCTTTAATTTTATAGAATCACTAGTTTAACATGATTTATTCTTATTAAGTTGATCTTTTTGAAAAACAATAGATGGTAGGAAAGCTGTGCTTAAAAATTATGGTATATCTGCAAATATTTTGTTTTTACAGACTTTAAGAAAAGAAACCCTTCATTATTGTTACTTCAAATGTACTCTCTAAACTTAAAGTTAGTTAAAAAAACAATACAACAAATGATAATCCAAATTGAAATTATTTTTGGCTATGCCCGAAGCATATGAAAGTTCCCAGGCCAGGAATCGAACCTGTGGCACAGCAGCAACCCAACCTACTGCAGTGAAAATCCTAAGCCTGCTCTATCACAAGAACAGACTCGTGGTTGCCAAGGGGGAGGGGATGGGAGTGGGATGGACTGAGAATCTGGGGTTAGTAGATGCAAACTATTGCCTTTGGAGTGGATAAGCAGTGAGATCCTGCTGTATAGCACTGGGAACTATATCTAGTCACTTATGACGGAACATGATGAAGGACAATGTGAGAAAAAGAGTGTATATATGTATGTGTGACTGGGTCACTTTGCTATATAGTAGAAAATTGACAGAACACTGTAAACCAGCTATAATGGAAAAAATAATAATCATTTAAAAAAAAGTGAACTCCCCAAACTGCAATTTTAAAAAAAGCATGCAATGTAAAAGATGGAAGTAGATTAGGGATTGATTAACAAAATGGTGATTCAACTTTCAAAAAAGTATAGAATCCAACTTCCATTGAATTTGAACTCAATCCTTACTTATCCCACTCTTGCTAAACAATCAAGGATGAAGAAAAAATAAAGAACTTGCTCCACCAAGAAGATGGTTAAAAACATGGGGTGTGAGTGCCAGTTCTTTCTATCTCTGCCACTTTGTGTGAGTATGGGACAGTCTAAGTTTTATTCTCTTTATCTATAGGATAAGGACAATGTTGGCACTCATCTCGTGACCGAGATGATACAGGTAAATGTCTTAGATTGTGCCTGATCTACAAAGGAAGGACTTAACAAATGTTAGTTATCACTGCCATTATATTTAATTCCTTAAACTTGTTTACTACATTTTGCTTTTTCCTAAGAAGTTTTTTTTTTCACCAAAACTATTCAAATGAACAAACAACAAAAATAATTAAAACAAAACAAAAAAAAAAATACTCACACCGAGCTCTGAATTTTGCCTGGAAGTTTTTTAAGCAACATAATTCATGACAGAGAACAAAGCTACACTTTGAAATCAGTATGTTCTGTCAAAAAGAAAAAAATGCTCAGAGGATGTAATTGAACGATTATAATGCACCCTGGCCAAGAAGCGGGGCTTTAACTTGCTCTTTAAAGTACATGCAAGTGAGCACTGTTCTTTCCATTTTAATGTAGACTTTCCACCCCTAAATTGACTTTCTGAAACAGTCAGATAATTGTTGTACACTTTTAAGTCACTTTGTCAGTGTTCTTGAACTGTGAAAGTAATTCAGTGTTGAACTCATAAAATACACTCTCCAAGGTCCAAGTTTAAATGAGCACAGTGATTTGTTTCCTAACAATAGAGTCCAACTAAATTTAAAAACTCTTTTGTACTGGACAGTCCTTGAAGCTTTGAACACTTCTCTTATCCATAGCCCTTCTGAGCAAAGCAGCCAAGGGTAGTTTTTGTGCCTATAACCTACTATCACTACTCCCTCAACTCTGATGATCAAACTCTATTCTCACCCCAATTCCTGTCACTTTCCCCAATGCTTCTCTTTCCTGCTTTCATGCCGTTACCCTTACACTGCATGACAGATAGGAATAACCTAAGCCCTTTACCTATTTTTTAAAAATTTGTTTTATTGAAGTATAGTTGATTTACAATGCTGTGTTAATTTCTTCAGTACAGCATAGTGATTCAGATATATATTATATGTATATTACATATACATATATTCTTTTCCTATTCTTTTCCATTACAGTTTATCACAGGACACTGACTATAGAGTTCTCTGGGCTCCAGAGTAGGACTCTGTTGTTTATCCATTCTGCATATAATAGTTTGCATCTGCTAACTCCAAACTCCCAATCCATCTCTTCCCACTTCATCTCCCCCTTGTAAGCCCCTTATTTATATTATTTCATTCACTCCTCACAACAACTAGAGATATGTTGTTTTACACTTGGAGAAATCAAGGCACAGAGAACTTAAGAATAATTTTTGGCCTATGTTCATATATTTGGTGAATGGGAAAGCCAAATTTTAGATTAAAGTTTTAATAACCACAGGCACATGTTCTTTCCACGGCCTAGGATACCACTGGCACAGAATTAGGCTAAAAAAAAAAAGAATTTGTTGAATGAATGGATACATCAAAATCACCATGCTTTGGGTCATGTAGCAGTGCTGATGGTTCACTGGACCACTGGCAGGAGGCACTGATGTGCAGGATGTCCTAGACTTGATATTATCTAGTTCACCTGTAAATTCCTCTTGTGGGACAATGAAATGCACAGAGAAGGGCATACATAATGTAGGAACACTAAAATTAAGGACCAGAGAGAAGGAAGTGGGTTAGAGCCATAAAATCAAGACAACCAATGTAAACATGAGCCAAAGGTAAAAGGCATTATAGCTGCTAATGATGACAACAGAAACAGATAGAGCCAGAGACAAGAGGCTGCATCATTTCGATGGCACAGCACCCTTGAGGACAGTGGTGACATCCTGAACAGCTTTCTAGTTCTCCAAGGGGTCGATTGACATGGCAGCTGCCAACATGCTCTTTCAAACGCCTTCTGATTCATCTAACCAAGCAGCAATCTTTTCATTTTTTTTTTTCTTTCAGGAAACAATAGTCTCATCCATCTACTCAAGTCAGATGCTTATTCCCCACATGCAACCCCTCACCATGTTCTCTGTTTTCTCTTTCCTCCCGGCTTCAATTCTGGTTCAACCCACTGCCTGGTTGAATTACTTCGAGTTTCAGCTAATCTCAATCCATTCGCCACATGGCTAGCCTCCCACCCTACCTGAGCACCTGGCTCAGAGTTTCTCAGCCCTCACTTAAAACACCACTTCTTTGGGGAAGCTCACTTTCAAAATAAGGTCAGCCCTCCTATTAGCAAGTCCTTTGTCACACTTTCCAAACACTTATCACACTTACAATTACTTTCTCAACTTAATAAGTCTTTGTTTCTAGATCATAGGCTCCTTAAAGACAATACTGTGTTCATGCTGTTTTATCCTATATTCCAAGTACAGTGCCTGACCCATAAGAAGTATATAACAAATATTTGCTTAATAAATATTGATGACTATTTCTTCATGTAATATATGATCTACAGTATCCTAAGGTCTGTTTGTAGAAATCTAAAAAACACTCAGTGTATGACCTGAAAGTGTATACAACTAGCACTGTGGAGGACTGGCATTATGCATGTACTGCGCAGAGTGACCTGGGATGGGGAAAGGGTGGGAGGCAGACTTCCTCTGGTACCCAAAGGGAGGCCACTGGCCATCTTTAAGCAATAGAATGACCTGATCAGTCTTGTGGTAGGTAGAACAATTTGGTGGCAGTGATGGAATAAAAGAATGTTAAGACCTGAAAAAAAAAGAAGGCAGTTGGAGAGCAATTTGAATGCTGTGGGTGAGAGCCTTTTTCGATGGCAAAGACAGCCTCCCTTGTGTTCATGTGTTTTAGTTCTGGCCACTAAGACTTGAAAAGAAGTCAGTGAAAGAATGGTTGGGAAAGATTTTCCTTCCTGAAATCACAGACTTGAAAGAAAAGAGCCCTTCCCCAGACCCTGATGATTTGGACATGGTTGTGTGTGGCTGTGATGCCAGTTATTTTGCAAGCATGAATTGGTGAGCCCAAGAAAAAGGGCTATGGAGAGCAAGGAAGGAGGTGAAAAAGAGCCCAAATCCTCGATGACATTGTTGAAACCTCTATAGAAATTAAACTAAAAATAAATTTTACTTAAAAGAAAAATGTCGAGATCTTAAACTTCTGTGTTTATACCTTGACTTTTTTCCTTGTCCTTCTTCCCTAAGAAGATGTCATCTCAACTTTACCTGCAGCTTCTTCCACTCAGCCCATCCAAATCCGCTACGGTGCTCCAACTTCGAGAGATAATACTTACTAAAGTGACTTACACAGGAGGTGTATTTACTGTCTCACTTATCAAGAAATCTAAGCTTTCTTGGCTTTATGAGGGGGCTGATTGGGGCCCTCAGGGAGCTGGCTGGGGTAGGAACAGCATGTAATCCTATTTTCTAGCACATAACATTTGGCTCCATTTTATACGAAGAGAGTTTCTGGTGAACAAAAATAAGTATTCTACCCATCCAATAAAAATCTCTCAATTCAATTCCTCCTCCTCCACATACAATAAGAAAGCAGGAAGACAAATGAAGAAGGGCAGTCCTAAAGTAATTTTATTTCTTTCAACCAAAGCTTCTTATAAATTGATACACTCACGGCCAGAAAGTAGGACAGACCCTATTTCCCCCATTTACCTATCTATATAGGGTTATCTTCCTTTCTTTCATCCATCCAATATTTGTTACTGTTTAGTACATAACCATCTATTATCTAAGGATGTTAATGAGAGTACGTCATTTTTTCTGCCCTCAAAGAATTCACCTCAAGTCAACATCACAAATTATTTGCTTAGCAAAGTTCCCAGCACATGGTAGGTAATCAAATATTTGTCTAATGCATCTGTTCTCTAGCATTATATTTGTGAGGGTTCTGAAACCTTGGGAAGGTAAAAATCTTCAGGGTATGGCATCTGATTAGAGTAAGGGCTGAGGCAACAAATCACTAGAAAATACAATTTTGAGCTTGGAAGGTCTTCAGGAGACATAAAACCCAGTCATTCATATAAACCTCAGTTTCTTCACAGTACTCCTGACAAACAACAGCTCTGCCTGTGCTTGAATCTTACCACTGGCAAGAAGGTTGTTGTGTCCTAAGGGAGGTCATCCTGTTATTGCACAGTCCTGACAGTTAGAATGTTCTCCTTTAGAGTGAGACAAAATCTGTTCCCTAGTTAACAGAGGAGAGGAAATCCCAACAGTTTGTCCCAATTATAGCACTTAGCAAAGTAATGGTATTTTGATGGAATTAAGAGTGACCCATGACACAAGATCTTTGAACTTCGAACAAGTTCTACCAACTCTCCGAGACTCACTTTCTCTTCTCTAAGATGAGGATGATAATTTTCATCTGCCACATGTAATGTGAAAAGTATAAAAGGTAACATAAGTGAGCATATCTAGCGTCTGCTTGCATGCAAACATTTTCTAAAGTGTGCAAGAAGACATGACACCATGGAGCCCTTTAAAGATTACCCTTTGCAAAAGGACGGAAGATTTTAAAAACTACACTGAAAAGTAGACCAGCCATACTAATGTCAGTTAGATTTAAAATCTTAATGCACAGATATATATCATTTAACAAATAATCTCAGTTGTACAGGACAAGCAGTTGGTTATAATGGCTATAGCCATATTAATTTTTGGATGAAAATTTTTATATTGAAATGCACAAATAGTGATGATTCCACTTTCTTACATTCACAGGGGCAATGCTGGTCTTGGGCATCCAAGAAATGTTAATTCAAAAGTGATGACAATGAAGTTCAGGTCGATAACTAAAAACGTGTACCACTCACGGCTAAGTGCTTGGTGCCAGGTGATCTACCACACTCTCCGTGTCTGAAAAGCCTCCAGTGCTCATAGAAACCTTCTGAAGTAGGTATCATTATTTTCATCTCCATTTTATAAATATAAAACTGAACCTAAGATAGCTTAAACAGGGAGTTTCCTGGCGGATCAGTTAAGGATCCCACGTTGTGATGTGTGGTGTGTGGTGTGTGGTGTGTGGTGTGCGGTGTGCGTTTGATCCCTGGCCTGGGAAGTTCCATGTGCCATGAGTGCAGTCAAAAATAAACAAAAAAAGATAGCTTAAACTTAAATAAGGTCACACTACAAGTGGCTGAGGCTGAATTTGAAACCTGGTCTTTGACATCATATTTCCTCAGTTATGTTCTTAACACATAAAACAAGTAGGTCTGATAAAATTATTATATGTTCACTCACTGAATCTGATTTAAATGAGATGAACTATCTACCAACACAGGACTACTTGACTCTTTCACATTATGCATAATCTCTCTTTTACAATGATTGTGACTATGAGGACAAGTGCACCTATTAGAAAAACAAAAGATAATCATAATCAAAAACATTTTCATTTCATTTTTAAAAAATTCTCTACAGTGGACTAACTCACAAAATGTGCCTAGAAACACAGAATAGTACATATCAAACATGTATATAATATCTTCAAAACCCTGACCAAATATATTCAAAGGCTAAGCAATGTTACAGTCCAGGAGGGTTGACTTTTTTTTTTAATTTTTTTTTATTTTCCCACTGTACAGCAAGAGGATCAAGTTATCCTGACATGCATACATTACATTTTTTCCCCCACCCTTTGTTCTGTTACAACATGAGTATCTAGACATAGTTCTCAATGCTACTCAGCAGGATGACATTTTAAATAGCAATGAAAATATAGGAGCAACAAGGGCTAGTATCATTTAAGAAAAAAAAAAAGTTTAGAACTACTCTGAGTTTATGAAACAATTAAAAATTCTTAAATTGTTAAATTTTCAATTTTAATCTATATGCATTGATTTAAGCTATAAACACTATTTTTAAGTGTTTTCTCAGGGGCCTACTTTACAGTCTGCACAGAGGGTCGCCATCTGTCAACCCATCACCTTCAGTGACACCCAGTGATCCATGGTGGCAGGAACCTGTGGTCTCCATTGCTTCATCTACTTCCAAGTCCTGCATTAATTTGTCACCCAACAGCCCACTCCTGATCCCACCAAGGCCAAGTATACAGTCTGACTACTCATGCAGACCTTTTGTGAGAAATATTATTTTTTGGCCATGTACCAACTACTAGATTATGAATGAATACTATACAATGAAAATATTCTACTTATAAAACTAAAAACAAAAAAAACCCCAAACCTGTAATGATCATATTATGTTTTCAGTTACCTATACAAGAGAAACTCTGGTGACTTTACCACATAATCAAAAATCCATCTCAATATCACCACCACTGAGTTGATAGCAGCCAGGAGGGTTGTAAGTACAGGAGGATAAATATCCCAAAGTACTAGACTCAGAACTCCAAATGCTAAAAATAATGACAATTATTACTAATTTTTTTCTTTTCATGGCTGTACCTGCAGCATGTGGAAGTTCCTAGGCTAGGGATCCAATCAGAGCTGCAGCTGCTGGCCTAGCCCACAGCCGCAGTAACGCAGGATCCGAGCCACATCTGTGACCTACACCGTAACTTGTGGTAACGCCAGGTCCTAAGCCACCAAAGCAAGGCCAGGGATTGAACCCGCATCCTCACAGAGACAACACTGGGTTCTTAACCTGCTGAGCTGCTAAGGGAACTACGAAAATGACAATTATTAAAGTGGACAATCCTATATGGCACTAATTGTATTGAACTTTTTATCTGTAATCGTCTCTACAGAGATCACTAAACCAGAACAGGGAAATCTGACATTGGAAAGGAAGAAAAATCAATAATCACTAAACTGGCATATACCAGGCACTAACCAAGTCCTTTATGTATTCATTTTCAGATTCATAACACGCTTTTATGTTTGGAATTGTTATTTCAGATTTACAGTGAGGAAACAGGCTTACGGGTCAAGGTTATGCTGCTGGTCACCTTCTTAACACCATGTTGCCTGTGGTGAGGAAAAACTTACCCTCAACTTTCCTACCTTTAAAAAGAATGTCACTGAACATAAACCACCCTAACGAGGTCTTCTTTAGAGAAGATACTGTGGTAAGGCCTTGTAATTACAAAGCTAAATTCTTCTTGTTCTAAAGGCTATCTCTGAATAGCTCAAAAAGAAAATCAGATCTGTTTAGTACTTGACAATCCATCCAAATTTTCAGAAACACTCATAGTTTTTTATTCAGGGAAAAACATTATAAATTATAAACACCAAAGTGTTCCTGGCCTAAATAAAACAGACTACCTAATCCTATTCACAGCTGCTGAATGTGAAGTGCTTAATGAATTAGCTTAATGTGATGAGCCTGTTAAGATGATATCAGGTAGCAAGAAAATCACTACCAGCAAGTTTCCAAAAGTCAGATGGTCACTGTCTTCTAATAATATCCCTTAAAAATAAATATTTATAGCAATGCCTGTGCTATACAGTCTGTGAAATTGAGCCCATTTTTGAAAGTGAAATATTTAGAAACGCAGAAGAAAGTAATACATTTTTTAAAAAGTAATTATTATTTGTTAAGTCCTTTTGGTAGATTATAGTCCAATATAGTAACTCTTTGATTTGGTTTTTAATTATCAAAAAGATTTGAGAGGAAACAAAACCACTATTCCCAATAGCCAAGGTATGGGAACAACCTAAGTGTCCATCAACAAATGAATGGATCAAGAAAATGTGGTGTTTATACACACACACACATTATACACACACACACGCATACACACACACACACACACACATTATACACAATGTATATACACATATATGTATATAATATGTAATGGAATATTATTCGGCCTTAAAAATAAGAAAATCCTGACATTTGTGACAACATGGATGAATCTGGAGGGTGTTCCGCTAAGTGAAAAAGCTAGACAGAGAAGAAAATACATGGTATCACTTATCTGTGGAAAGAATCTAAAAAAAAAAAAAAAAAAAAATCAAACTCACAGAAACCAAGAATAGAAAAATGGTTCCAGAAATGGGAGGTGGGGGTGGGGATACAGGGAAAGGTGGGTAAAAGGGCACAAAAGTTTAGTAATAAGATGAATAGGCCAGTGGATCTAAATGTATAACATGGTGACTATAGTTGATAACACTACATTGTATAATCAAAATTTGCTAAGAAACTAAATCTTAAATGTGCTTGCCAAAAAAAAAAAAAAGGGTAAATATGTGAGTGATGAATGTATGAATTAACTCAGGGGGGCAATTCTGGCCTGATGTGTTATGTATGTCACACTATCATGTACACTTTAGACATCTTTTACATGTTCATTATAACTCAACACGTCTGAAAGAGATTATAGTTTTCCATATATTTTATTATGGCTTCTGTAGAAATAATAGACGCCTCATGCTCACATACCTTAATGACAGTGCCATCTCAAAAAAGGCTCCCCCTCAACTTTCTCGACAATTTATAGAAAGTATATTCAGAATCCAAATCTGAAATAAGTCTACCATGACACCCACTGATAGTACATCTCATTCCCTGAGAGTTAGCCCAGGCCTGCCTCTGATAAAAAACACATTTCTTCCTTAAAAACCCTCTTTAGTACAGAAAATAGTAGACTGTTCTTTTTCTATGACACCCCTTATAATGCCTTCCTTCCAGAATATTTTTTTCCCCTCGAAATTAAGCCATAAAATGTCCTACTCGAAAAACAGTGTATTAGTGAAATGGGACACATGTACTTGTGTAATCTGGGCTGAACTGCAGAATGGATAAGGACCTGTATTCTTACTCAGGGAAGCTGTCTATCAAATACAGCGTTTAGTATCAGTTCTAGGTCACATTTCTAGGTAAAATTTCCATTTGCAAATAAGACACTATAATTTAATGAAGAATGGATTAATAAACTATTATACATATAGGTTAGCCCTAAACAACAAAATAAGTGAAATAGTGAAAGATGTGAAGCTGCTTTGGCCTCTCCTGTCCCTGTGACATTCCATTTCTGGGAATACTTTCATGCTGTGCATGGCTTATCTACTACAGGCATTGCTTTCATGAGTCCCCTGTGATCTAAATGTCTCTCTACATCTCTTCGTCTTGATGTTGGGGACAGCTCTTTATAGAGCCATGATTTTCAGCTCTTCTTGACTTTCTTCTTGCTAGAATATAGAAATGACAGACAGCATTCCAGTAACCAGTCTGGACCTGGAGGCAGCTTAGAGATGCTAAAGGATAAAGATGGTAGGTACAGAGACAGAAGGAGATAATCCCATCTCTTCATCCTCTCCAACTTGGGGCTAGAAGAATAGCTCCTGAAAAGAAGGGTGGCAAGAAGGACTGGTGGTGACCAGAAGATACACCAGCAGCATTCAAAGCACATCCATGGAGTGGGCTTAAAGACATCTGCCCTTCAGACACTCAAGGAAACTGGAAGTCCTCGGTGAAGGAGATGGGAACTCCAGATGTGTACACTGACACCAGGCTCAACAAACCTGTTTAGGCCAAAGGAATAGGAATGCCCCACACTATCCATGTGTGGTTGTTCAGAACATGTAACAAGGATGAAGACTCACCAAGAAGACTCTATTTGCTGGTTATGGATGTTCCTGTCACCACTTTCCAAAATCTACATTCAAGTATGAGAGTGAGCCACTGATTGTCAAGTAAAGTTATAAAGTTATAAACAAACGAAAAGATAGGAGCCCAAGTCTCCGATGACACTGTGGGACTTCTATCTGAGCATCAGACTGACACCTTTGAATTTCTCTGTAAGTATTTAAATCAGTGATATTTGAGTTTTCTCTGATATGCACTTGAAACTAATCTAAACCAAAATGCATTTTTTTTTTTTTCCGGGGTGGGGGAAACTGGCTGGTTGGGGGACAAGGGGAAGAGGGACTGTCTGCTGTATTTTCTTCTGAAATTCTCAGTTTGAACCATGGGAATGTGTTACTCAAAATTAAATTAAAATTAATTAAAACAAGAGTTCCCATCATGGCTCAGTGGTTAATGAATCTGACTAGGAACCATAAGGTTGAGGGTTCGATCCCTGGCCTTGCTCAGTGGGTTAAGGATCCGGCGTTGCCGTGAGCTGTGGTGTAAGGTGCAGACACGCTCGGATCCCGCGTTGCTGTGGCTCTGGCGTAGGCCGGCAGCTACAACTCCGATTTGACCCTCAGACTGGGAACCTCCATATGCTGCAGGAGCAGCCCAATAAATGGCAAAAAGACAAAAAAAACAAACAAACAAAAATAAAATTAATTAAAACATAAATTCTAAAAAAATAAAATATTTTGAAATATTACAAGCTAATGAAAACACGTGTTTATTCTGTGAAAAAAGTTTATAAAATTCTGGAAATAACTGATTCATTTTAATAAATGTGGGCAATGTAATATAAACCCTCAAGGTTTCTTCTGAGAAACGTGGAAGTCCATTAGCAGAGGAAACACTGTCTCACCTTAGTAACAAGGGCGACTAGTCACAGGTTCTGTAAATGGTAGGTGCTCAGAAATGCTGGTTGAATGAAAAAAATGCCCTAAGATATATCACCACTGCAAGTGCTCTTCTCCGTATATGCCTGACATTTATCTATAAACCTTGAACTATGAGGAAGACTTTAGGCAAACACAGAGGAAAAAGATTAGAATTTTCAAAGCTTAGCAGAACATAGTTATTGGTAGTAAACTAGTTAAACAAACATTAAGCTGGTGAGCAAACATTATAACCCATTTATCTGCCCCAATAACTCATTTTCATGGACTGACTAGCATGTGCAACAATCCCATGTGAAAGTTTAAGAAGTATTTATGTGGGCTGGGGGATGGAGTTGCTATGAAGGAAGCATTAAAGGAACTTCACCCTAATTCCCATGATTTTTATTTCCCCAAGATTTTTATCCTATTAAAGCAATAAGAAAGAATGCAACTTACTAAATGTATACTTGGCTGAATTTTCATACTGAAAAATGCCACAAATAACTCTCTAAACATTATATAAGTCAAAAATTTTGATTTATATTTTACATTTATACTATAACACAACTTTTTTTTTTTTGTTCTAGTGAAAAAAAAATCACCCATCTTCCCCAAAGGGATTGTTAACAATTATAACCAACTTATATGAAAATTTGATTAGAAAAGCTCAAATGGAATTTGCAAGTAAGGCTTTTTTACTGAATAAATCCATGAAACTTGCAAAAGATTGATAGGAATGTGTAACTTACTTTGTCAGTTTCATTTTTCATGTCTTGGTAATAAATGTTATTTTGATAAATAAAGATGATTTTTATTGCACTTATTCCACTGTGATTTTTATACAACAATGGTTCCTCAAATAATGTAAAAGGAGGAACCATACCTCAGTACTCAAGTTGTTAACCCATATTTCTTTTAAAGTTATTTGTCAACAATCCCACAACTCTCTAAGAGGTAGGTGAACTAATAATGTGGGTTTCTCTATTTTCTACAAAACGAAAATCCCCAGAGGAAAATGGCCCTTTAAATAGCCCCTTAAGTATTTCTGGACTATCACTAATTCTACTCTATTTGCCTCTCATCATTGCCTTATGAATTTTTCACTCTGGGTCCATTTGAAAAATAATGGTAATGACAAGTAAAAGAAGGCTGTACCATAAACAAAAGAAAACTTGGGTGGATTTGAGTATGCCTCACTTGGCCTCAATCCAGCCAATAACAGTAGGTGAAAAGGGAAGGAATTCCCAGTCCCATTAGCCTACTCGCTTATGTCTAGAGGAATCAAAGCAGAACCAATCAAGGTAGATTAGTTCTGAAACCAATTTCTGAGCACAGGTCAACGGAATGGCCAGAGTGGTGCTGGCAGCTCCTGTCCTCTCAGGAGTCAGGTTTCACTTGACGACAAAAGCAAGACAAACACTTCTGAATAAAGATACAACAGTATAAAGAAGCTTTTACATCTGACATGAAACTGTTGTCAAAACATTGTCCTTAAGACATCTCATTATCCCTGTCAAAGATTCTGTGGTTAAAAGCCCTTAGGAATTCAAGGCCGGGAGAAAAAAACCTTGCCACTGTTCAAGAATCTGTATGTGACTTTATAGATGGAAATAATAATGATCTAACTTACAGAAGGTCCTCAGAAGCGTTTTCCAAAGTGTCTGAGAGCTTTATGACATGGCCTTTATTGATTTTTCCCTTTTGTAGGGGCAGGTTAATTACTAAGATGTGACTGTTTCTTATAAACAAGGTTACATATCCTAGTTATGGAGAGAACTCAGAGTCAGCATCCATTTTACCACCCACTAGAGTGCCTTTCCACACTGTATTAGCTGGAAAGCTAATCCTCTTGCAGTCTGGATCCTCTTGCAGTCTGGATGTGATTTGGTTTGGCCAGTTTCCAAAATGCTCTAGGTTACAAAGTTGGGAGTAAAGGAGGGGCTGTGTTTTTAAAAGTTTTGCTCACAACTATGATTTTGGAAGCATTTGGCTTTCTCTTATGTTATCAGCGAGTTCACAATATCTTGTCACTAGTTTTGTGGGTGCTGAAAGGCAGGAAGATGGACATTTGCTGTGTTGGTGTAGACCCAGAGGGCAAGTGCGCAGTAAAGGTGCAGTCAGCAGCTCAAACAGCAGCTTCCCGATTCAGCAGGTAGTTCTGTCCCACAGAGTAGGAAGCAATTGCCTTGATGGATATTATTCATAAAAGCTAAATCTTCTTCATTTCTCCTAATGATGCTTCAATCCACTTAATATGGTATTATAGAAAGTTTTCTGCATAGACTGGATTCTGGTCTCTGCAGCTTAACCCTGATCTAAATACATGCCAGCACATACATACCAAGAAATGGATTCCAATTTGTAGTGGAGAAGGACATGCATGCAAGGCTTAAAGTCTATAAGGAAGAGGGCACTCCGGAGGAATGTTCAGACTCCTCTGCTCTTCTGTACTGAGAATAAAGATGTGTTCTTGGTGACACTGACATGAGTTCAAGGATGAGTGTGTAGACTGTTAGTGTAAGTACTTCCAGAATAATATCCAAGATTTGAAACCCTAAGAATAAAAGAATAGTCAGCACAGTAAGAACTATGCTTTTCAGAGTTAGTGAGACCCTACTTCCTGGGCAGTGTTCTGAAAGCTGCTGGCCCCTATTGGTTGCTAGAGAGAGTAGGGTTCTAAAATACACTAATCCACTCCCACCAGGCAGCCATCCAACTTCCCATAAGATGTTAGCTCTCTGGCAATTTTAAATGGAAACTTAATTTAACTATATTCTGTGTGCATGTGTGTTCTTTTCTTGCCAATCCATAATGCACTTGAAATAGGTCTCTTGAT
Source organism: Sus scrofa (assembly GCF_054392235.1). Taxonomy (NCBI): domain Eukaryota; kingdom Metazoa; phylum Chordata; class Mammalia; order Artiodactyla; family Suidae; genus Sus; species Sus scrofa. The sequence goes on from NC_139393.1 coordinate 33,050,780, forward strand.
AAAATTTCCTTTCTGGTTTGCTTATTATATATGGTCTAAAGATCCTTTGTTGGAGTTCCCACTGTGGAGTAGTGGGTTAAGAATCTGACTGCATGGAGTTCCTGTTGTGGCACAGCTGAAACGAATCCAGCTAGTGTCCACAAGGATGAGGCTTTGATCCCTGGCCTTGCTCAGTGGCTTAAGGATCCAGTGTTGCTGTGATCTGTGGTGTAGATTGCAGATCTGGCTTGGATCCCACACTGCTGTGGCTGTGATGTAGGCTAGAAGCTGGGAACGCCCATATGCTGCAGGTGAGGCCTTAAGGAAAAGGAAAAAAAAAAAAAAAAAGAATCGTACTGAAGCAGTTTGGGTTGCTACAGAGATACAGGTTTGATCCCCAGGCCAGCACAGTGGGTTAAAGATCCAGCATTGCCCTAGCCGGGGCTTTCTATTGCCAACAAGATCTCGACAAAGGTTAAAAGAGAAAAAATTGAATTTCAGATTAACAATTGTTTTAGATAAACAGTGAATAATTTTTAAAATACCAGTTTGTCCCATGGAATATTTGGGATATATCTGTATTTTTAAAATATTAATGGGACATACTGATATTAAAAAAGTATTCATTGTTTACTGGAATTCAAATTTAACTGACCATCTGTGTTGTATGTGGTAATCCTAGTTATGGAAAAGACCTTTGCAGGCACTACCACAGCAGAGTGATCTTATTCGACAGCAGCTTAGGGGCTGGAGATGGTCTAATGGATTTCAGCCACTCAAGAGAGAAGGAAAAAGCTGAGTATGGGTAATTCACGGTTGTTTATGTATGTATGTATGTATGTATGTATGTCTTTTTAGGGCCACACCAGTGGCATATGGAGGTTCCCCAGCAAGGGGTCGAATCAGGGCTGTAGCTGCTGGCCTATACCACAGCTCACGGCAAGGCCGGATCCTTAACCCACTGAGCAAGGTCAAGAATTGAACCTGCAATCCTCTTGGATGCTAGTCAGATTCGTTTCTGTTGAGCCATGACAGGAACTCCCTTCGTGGCATTTTAAATAATGGGGAATAACAACTTAGAATAGATTTACAAGGAGATCCTGCTGAATAGCATTGAGAACTATGTCTAGATACTCATGTTGCAACAGAACAAAGGGTGGGGGAAAAATGTAATTGTAATGTGTACATGTAAGGATAACCTGACCCCCTTGCTGTACAGTGGGAAAATAAAAAAAAAAAAAGAAAATATTAAGCTAAAAAATAAAATAAAATAAATAATGGGGAATAAAGAGTAAATTAAACTCTCAATTGGCCTCAGACAGGGTGTTTCCCGGGCTTTGTTTCCTTGAGCCTAGATTCAAATTTGCTCTTGTCCAGAGGAGGCATCCTAAGTTTTGGCACTGTACACTTCTCCCCCTGGGCTGTCAGGGAGCTCAGAAATAAATCAGAGTACTGACTTTTCATTTATTCCTTCATCCTTTAAATAGACAAGATACCTTAAATTCTTTTTTAAAAAGAGAGGGACTATAAAAAAAATGATGGAATCAAAGGAGCTGGCTTTCCTTTATGGTAGTCAGGGATAGTCAGTGAAAGAGACAGTTCTAAAAATCATACATAACAGAAATCATCTTCCTAATTATTCCATCTGTGGGGGATATAATAAAATTACTTTGTTTGCTTTAATAGTTACCTAAGTTAGAAATTTAGCTATACAAATTTGAAAACAGTGTAGTATCCTATACTACTATATTGTTGCTCTGATGAATGTACAACCTAGAGCAGAAAAGCTATTCTAGAGTTTCACCTTTTATTTATCAAGGCATGTGTTGGATAACACAGGGAAAAGAGCAGTATATCAAGAAATTTCCTGGTTTTATTTGTTAAAACTGTTCTGTGGCTAAAGTATGAGAAGTGAAAATGTGTTTAAACTTTGAAATATAATATATATATATATATGGAAAATAAAATAATTTGCAGCATAGTTAAGTTTTGTTCAAAGTCTGGAGAGAAAACATGAAAAATTCTCAGACTAGCAATGTGCTGACTAGAAAATTGCTATATTTTCAATCAGCCTAATATGGCAGTTGTTTTTCAGAGGCAAAGAAAAGCTAAAGAAGACTTACAGCCTGCAGATATTCGGCATAGCTTGGAAAAATTCAGCTGCTAGTTTCTTCTTATCCTTGTTATATGTTTTCCATATGGGGCTTATTATTATCAACGAGAAGAAATAATAGAAGCAAACAGAAGCAAGAGGAAAGGTCCAGACTGGCTTGCATTAACTGCTTGTCAACTATGGTTTTCCTAATGAATTGCCCTGTTGCTCTGTATCTCACTGATTACAGTACAACAGCTTTCATTAGTCACTGCAAATAAGACTTGGTGCCACCTTATTTACATCCTATTGCAAATAATTAGCATTTCATATTAGAATCATCCAAGGCACTTCTGAACTTACAGCAAGACTATCTGACATCATCCAATACTTTTTTTCATCCTGAACAAGCTTGAAAACAGATTCTGTGCTTTTTAGTTACAACAGTGTCACCAATGAATTCTACCATGGCTTAAATTCCTGCCAATATTGTAGCTGGGGATAATCAAAACGCTGCAGTAATTAGACCTTGCAAGCCTGACTTCCCTAGTGGTAGAACTGTCACAGAAGGGGAGGAATTGATATTCAAAGTTTATAATAACTCAAACCTCTACAATTATTGCTAGAACACGAACACTACCATTTTAAATGGCAGAAAGCAACTTAAGAAAAATGCCTTCTTACAAAGGTAAAAGACAGAAAAAAAATAGCATCATATGCTTTGCTGACCAATCTCTGCTAAAAGTCTATAATTACTTATTAAAACGCAAACCTCATTGTTATTAACTTGGTGAGGAGGTCTTTCTTTTGAAAATGTAGCTGCCATATTTAACAGATTGCAAAGTCTTTTCTATTACATAAATTATAACTGCACTTTAAAAGCGTAGTATTCTAGAATTAAATTTATGGATTTACATGTATTAGTTCTTTCTTTTTAAACAATTTTTATTAGTGTGTAGTTGATTTATAATGCTGTATTAGCTTTAGGTTGAGAGCAAAGTCAATCAGTTATACACATACATTTATCTATTCTTTTTTCCCATATAGATTATTACAGAACATTGACTAGACCTCCCTGTGCTACAGAGTAGGTCCCTGTTAGGTGTCTACCCTATATATAGTAGTGTGCATGTGCCAACCTCATTCTCCCAATTTATCCCTCCCCTCCTTCAGTTTCCCCTTTGGTAACCCTAAATTTGATCTCAAAATCTTTGAGTCTGTTTCTGTCCTACAAACAAGTACTTTTGTATCTTTTTTTAAAAATTAGATTCCCACATATGTGATAGCATATGATATTTGTCTTTCTCTGCCTGGCTTGCTTCACTTAATATGATAATCTCTGCGTCCATTCCTATTACTGCAAATGGCATTATTTCATACTTTTTTATGGTGGAGTAAGAGCCCATTGTATTTATGTACCATATCTTCTTTATTCAATCCCCTGTCAATAGACATTTAGGTTGTTTCCATGTCTTGGCTATTGTAAATAGTGCAGCAATGAATATTGGGTTGCATATACTTTTATTTATTTATTTTTTGGTCCGTCCATGGCATATGGAGTTCCTGGGCCAGGATCAGATCTAAGACTCACTCAGTTGTGACCTACACTGCAGCTATGGCAACACTGGATCCTTAACCCACTGTGCCGGGCTGTGTTCCAGTGCTCTAGAGACACTGCTGATTCCATTGTGCCATGGTGGGAACTTGTAACTTTTTGAATTAAGAGTTTTCTCCAGATATACACCCAGGACTGGGATTGCTGGGTCATATGGAAGTTGTATATTTAGTTTTTTAAGGAACCTCCAGATATTGTGAGAAAAAGAATGTATATATATGAATGACTGGGTCACTTTGCTGTACGGCAGAAACTGACAGAACATTGTAAGTCAATCATAATAAATTTTTATTTTTAAAAAAGTAAACTCCATACTGTTCTCCATAGTGATTGTACCAATTTAGATTCCCACCAATGGTGTAGGAGGGTTCCCTTTTCTCCACACCCTCTCCGGCATTTATTGTTCGTAGACTTTTTGATGATAGCCATTCTGACTGGTATAAGGTTTTAACTCATTAGAGTTTTGATTTGTATTTTCTCTAATAATTGGTGATGTTGAGCATCTCTTCATGTGCTTTTTGGTCATCTGTCTTCTTTGGAGAAAGGTCTATTGTTACAAATTTCATGTAACCAAATTTATAGAAAGAATTTTGTATAAAACCAGTGATTTCCACCTCTATACAAAGAACAGATGTGTGTGTATGTGTTTGTATGGACCTATTTGTGTATATACACCTGTCATTCTTTATCTGTAACTGAAGTTTTCTGTAGTATGCATCTACAATAAGACAGGAAACAATGAATCAAATGGCTCCGAATTTGTGAATATGTTGTTTACGGAAAGAACTAGCTAACCTAAACATAATGACTTGGGATAGGGTAACCATCAGCCCCAGGTAGTGGTGGGGTCTGTATGCTTGCTCTTATTTCTCTGACCTTTTCATCACTGGGTTCTGTACTGTGTGTATAGACCCTGATACCTGTTTTAGAGCCTCACAAGATAACTGAGCCTCCTGGTCCAGTTAACCAATTAAAGAATCCCCCAAACCTTTACATATTCCTTCCAATTGCACTGAGTCACAGATCTAGTGCGAGACTCTCTACGTAGCTATCTCATGGCCCCTCACATGTAAGAGGGTTGATCTTTCAGAGTTTTCCTGTCTCAGGATTTCAGTGTCCAACTGGTAGTTAACTGTCCTTACTAGACATTTGAGAAAGACAGGCAAGTGGGTATTAAACTTCAATATAAAAATGATGATAATGATAATAATAAAAGTAGCCTTAGGTACAAAGAAGTAAATACAAACACATCAAAAATAATAGTGAATCAGACTGTTGGCTAAGAGCTCCCAGTGAATGTATTAGAGACTACAGGCTGGAAATCAATGATGGTAATAAAATGTACTCAATTGATAAAGGCATCTCATACAAATTATCTTTTCTATAAAAAGATTGAAGACCTTCAAAGAAATAGAGTCTCTTTTTCATATTAAATGTTTTATTCTTTACCATGTCTCTCAATGGAGGCAGTGAATTAATTCAATCTAAAGAAGCCTCTTCAAAAACAAAGCAAACCTCTGTGGATTTCTTGCAAGGTCAGTGTGACCTGCAGGAACAAAGGGGTGTTTATTTTGCCTGGCAACAGCTAGGTGGTCAAATCCTTCAGGGTACAGGTTGTTGTGGAGGAAACTGGGATAATAATTAGGTCCTGTATCCTTGAGGTCACATAAAACATAGTAACACTTATTTGATATTCAGGTGAGAGCACTATGAGAACGTGTCTAGGCTGATACACAATCAGCCTTTTCCCAAATGTCTGCCTGAAATAAACCAGGGAATTGGGAAACTCTTTCCTATGAGTCCTTATCCTCATCCATCCATTTTTTCTCAAGTAAAGGTTATGGACAAATGCATGGATTCGAACTCACCTAGGTAATTTATTAGTTATTTAGCCTTGAGCATGTTAGTCAGCAACTTTCTGTGCCTTATGTTCCTCTTATATAAATATCTGTGCCTTACAGTCTTTTTGTGATGATGGAATGAATTACTACATGTAAGGGCAAAACACTGTCTAGCTATAGGAAGAACTACATAAATGTGTTGTCATTTCTATCATTAGGAAGATGTGATGTAGAGAAAATAAGTCACCGAACTTAGGAACTTAGAAAAGGAATTTCTTGTCTAGTCTATTATTAAAGTGGCTGAGTTATGGTCTTATGCAGCCAGGCCACTACCATATATAGTTGTGCCTTGGTATCCATGGGGGTTTGGTTCCAGGAACCAAAATCCATGGATGCTCGAGCCCCTTCTATAAAATGGCATAGTATTTGAAAATAATGTAATCCTGGAACATCCTCCATATACTTTAGACTGTCTCTAGATTACTGAAAACATTTGAACCAATGTAAATTCTATGCAAATTGTTGTAAAGGCAATGTAAATACCGTATAAGTAGTTGCCAGAGGAGTGTAAATTCAAGATTTGTTTTTTTGGAACTTTCTGGAATTTTAAAAATATTTTCTTTCTGGAATTTGGATGAATCCGTGGATATAGAGGACCAGCTGTACAGAATTTGATGTGCAGCCCTAATGTCCACATTTTGGTCTCTAGGCGTCTTCTCCATTAAAGAAAATGAATGTTGTAGAGAGTAATTGATTTCGAGTTCTACAGCAGGGGAAAAAATAGTCAAAATGAGCAGGGAACATCTTGTTGCAAAAATGTAAGAACACATTAAAAAAGTCTAGGGTAGTGCTAAAAGGAAATACACTTGAAGAGGGCTCTTACTGGACAACCCTGACAACTTGGGCATCAAAAAGAAAAAAGAGAAATTAGTCCTTTGTGAGTTGAAATATACTGTCTTAGTTTCTCGTTTGTGGCTTGTGTTATAATATCACACTGGTCACTCTCTCTATCTTTTTTTAAAGCAGTTTTTTAAATTTTTTGCTTCTTTGTTTTTCCATTTGAATTTTAGAATTAGCTTATCTATTTCTAAAAGATATTCTGTTGATAATTTTATTGAAAATGACTTAATGTTAACTCAGATCTTTATGAACTAATACATAAAGAATTCCTAAAAAAAAAGTAGGGAAAAGACCAGATAACACAATAAAAATGGATATAAAAGGGATACAAAGGGAGATCCCATAGTCGCACAGTGGAAATGAACCCGACTAGTAGCCACGAGGAAGCAGGTTCAATCCTTGGCCTCACTCAGTGGGTCAGGGATCCGGCATTGCTGTGAGCTGTGGTGTAGATCGCAGATGTGGCTTGGATCCCGTGTTGCCATAGCTGTGGCATAGGCTGGCAGCTGTAGCTCTGATATGACCCCTAGCTTGGGAACTTCCACTGCTGCAGGAAGCAAAACAAAACAAAACAACAAACAAACAAACAAACAAAAATGGATATAAAGAGATATAAGACATATAAAAAATAAAAGATAGAAAAGATGCTGGTAATGTTGGTTGACTCTGAAAAGAAACTGTGTATAAGGAACAGGGATGGGAGTGAAATTTTTTATAAATTTTCAGTTTTATACCATAAGAACTTATTACTTACTAAAAATTAATTAGAAAATAAATATAAGCAGGGTTCACTGGGACATGTTGAATATGTATAAACATTAGTTAATTAGGACAATACAAATGGAAAATGTATATGACATGAAGTAATATAAAACCTGGTGAATATAATAAGGTATTTTTTTTTTTACTAATTTAATATGCAGAGAAGTATTGATGCTGAATGAAAAAAAGCCAATACACTTATCTAGATGAATTTTCCTCCATCTGTATCAAGTGTAGAAACCTATACATGGGGCACTATAAGGAACAGCATTCCACAAAGGCAGGATCTATTGCAAGAAGTAGGAAGAGTTCAAAGGGCTGTAAGAGGTCAAATGTTTTGAGAGGAGAGTAGACTGTGCCTATGAACTGCTCTTAGCTCCAGGGAGCTGAAATCTCTGAATGACCTGAGTAATTATCAGTGATACTCAGTGGGCACAATAATGCACTTGGTGGAATAAGTTGAAAAACTTTCATCTGATGAAGAAAAGAAGCACCAAGTTTCCTGACAAGGTGTGGACTTTAAAAGTTCCACCTATGCAAAATGCTGCTATAAGAAAAGGTCCGTAATGGCAAAAATAACCAGAACCTCAGCACCAACAACAGACGCTACTGGGAGCTACACAACGAACATCAATCTACTGAGTGAATTCTCAGCATTAAGCTACAAAATGCTGATGAAGAAACTGTAGATTTTGTCCAACAGCAATCTCAAGCTTCTGTGTTTAACTCTGATTAATGTCTCATGAAGTTCAAAAGACCATCCAATTGTATAATTATATTAAAAAAGAATATTTGGAACACTGAGACAAGCAAAGCACAACAGCAAAAGAGAGTGCCATTCTGATAAATATTAAGCAATCTAATTAGACAGCCACCATACCTACTTCTCTATGACACTTGTGACCTGCAAATTGTGCCTTCTCACGAGAGCGGCAGCTCTGTAATTATACGGATCATCACAGTTAAAAAGCTTAGAAAGAGAATGAGCTAGTAAATCAACGTAAAAGACATAATTGCCATATTTGAAGATCATACAACGCTGCTTGTTATCTATAGTTCAATATAATAATTTAAAAAAACCCAGGAAAACAGCAAGAACCAAAATGTCAGGTTGTTTAGCATTTCATAGCTGAAATGAAAATGTTTGTACCTAAATTTAGAAAGATTTATCACTTATTATCTGCTGGTTTCACTTGAATTTGAAGACTCAGCATTTAGAGGATCTTTACTGATCATCTGTCAGAATCTTGGTGTCTTCGTCACTAAAATATTTGAAAGCCTATTATTATGAGAACTGATCCACTGTGCTAAACTACACTGAATCTTTATAAGGAGTAATTCAGAACAACAACAGTGAGTTAACAATCTCCAACTTTGACCTTCTTTGTATCATAAAATTTGATTTGTCATGTTCTCTTTATTTATACAGAATGTTATTAAAACACCTTCCCTAAAAGGTCCTTTTCTGAAAAAAATAAAATAAATTTACCTTTCTCCATTCCTTCAAAGTTGAGTTCAAATAATACATATATATGTATATTTTTTGGTCTTTTGTCTTTTCAGGGCTGCACCCGTGGCATGTGGAGGTTCCCAGGCTAGGGGCAAATTGTAGCTACAGCCACTGGCCTATACCACAGCCACAGCAACAACAGTTCTAAGCCGCATCTGCGACCTACATCACAGCTCATGGCAACGCCGGATCCTTAACCCACTGAGCGAGGCCAGGGATCAAACCCGCAACCTCATGGTTCCTAGTAGGATACGTTTCCACTGTGCCACAACAGGAACTCCCAAATATTTTTTATAAAGGTTTTTTAAATCTATCCATATTCTTCTCATTAGTATAATCTAGGTATTTCTTTGTAATTATATTTGTTACAAGCTGGTATTAAGAAGGTTGATTATTAATGATATATGTAATTGTATTTGTCCTGTTTATATTTAAGTCCATAAATTACTTGAAGGCCTGAAGCTTTATTTCTCTTATGTCTTAATAGGAGACCCTGGGGGTTTGCATTAAATTATGATGATTATTATTAATTTATTTTACAAAGTTTACTTCTCAACTTTGGCTTTAGTATCTGAATCAATTAAATTGGAGAATAATATCATAATACTATTTTCTCTATCCATCAAGGCTAGAATTATCCACTTTATTTGTAATGAAATACAGAAGACTAGAACAGATTGGACTTGAAAAGAAAATGGACTACATTGAAATGAAGTAAAGGTAAAAACTGAGATTTTTTTGCTTCCTGGTTCTTAGGTAGGTGTTTATGTGTGTATATATATAGTAGGTCTTGGTATATTGTGTTTTTCTAAGTGTGGGTTAAAGTCAGATAAACCTGAAAGCCAGTGGGGATAGAAGATCTCTCAGTTCCCTTAATATCTAGGTCTGTAATTTCCAGGGCATTCACTTAGATGTTAACCTTTTTTCTTATATCATTGCTCAGTAAGAACTATTACTATGTTAGATACAATTTTATTCAAAGGAGACTATTAGAAAAAATTCTAATAGACAAGTACATTAATGAATAAAAAATGTTCATTACCAAGTAAAATTTAAAATAAATAGATTTTTTTGCAATTTCTTATTCTCAAAACAAAACCAGAATTTAACTTCCATAAATATTTTCAAATTAAAACATCAGAATCTAGTATAACTACTGAGAAGAAAATAATAATGAAAGGAGTACTTTTGAAAAAGTACTGTGTTAACTAGGGTGGTCTACCATCTTATTCTTAAGTTTTAAACAAAAATATCCTGACAGGTTTCTGGAAGATATCCTTATAAAAGAAAAATATATCACCTCTGACAAATTCATTCCAGATAAAATTTGAAGAATGATATCCAAGATATGGGTGTTTAATTATATTTAAGTCTTCTCTGCCTAAAGATTTCTGTAATATGTTTGCTTAGGAAAAGAAAACCCCAAACAAATATTCACCCCAATCCCTTTCCACTACCAACTTCAACAGGTTGAAGGTGCCGTCCAGAAAGGACAAATCTATGGTGTATAATGTATCACTTCCCTGTTCAGGATCCATCTCAGACATCACATCATAAGGTGAGGACAATGTCCTTCCCAACTGAGCCTTTCCCAACCAACCCAGTCCTCCAGGAAGTGACTACAAGTCAGCACGCTGTTGACAGAAAACACTTTCCACATCTGGCGTGGATCAGAATCCAAGTATGTCAGAAAACCTTGGCATGGAGACCAGGTTGCCAACATACACACACACACACACACACACACACACACACACACACACCCCTAGATGTTTGTCCAACTGATTGATACATACAGATATTCAGAAATCTTTTTTCATTTATGTAGTGAGGCAGATCTAGTCAGTAATTCAAACTTTCTACTGTTTAGTTCCTAAAGTTGCTTATTCAGGGAAACTCAGCTTATTCATATTCTTAAAATTCAGGAAGCAAGGCCATATATGAAGGTAGGTATCTGGTCCATATGATCTCCCTTTCTTTGCTCCCCATCAAAACTCATGTTCTCATCAAATGGCTTGGTAATGTAAATGATACCTACTACATAATATCCTGCATTAAAACAAGTATAATGTGTATTATTTATGAATAACAGTCTTGGGGGTAAAAAGAAAAACATGGAAGGCTAGTCTAATCCAACAAACAGGACCATAAATTTAGCTAAGAACAAAAACCTAATTTTCTCTTTTTTGCTCATCATCTCACATCAAAAGTTAAAGTTTATGAATTATTGAATTGGTGAGTAAATTCGCCCCCTAAATCATCTGACTTTGACTCTGAGGGCTCGTGTCACTTCCTCTTCATGTCAATGTCTTGCATGGCTGAGTTGCCACAATCCGCTCTGGCCACTAAAGCTCAAGTCATTTGGAGCCATCAAATCAATTATAACAGCCGCTGCTGTCTGACACCGACAACCAGTGATTGATAACAAAACCTGTCTGCTTTCAGTTCTCATCTGACAGCAACAAACCAGTCCTGGCCTGCTCTCACTGGCATTTGTCATAAATCAATAGCAATTCCACCACGCGAAGGTGCTGGCTACTCTTGAGTCCATCTGGTCTCATTTTCTTTTCAGATTTTAAAAATATAACTATGAAGCAAGATTAATGCCAAAAGTTCATTTTTAAAGTTCTAATATTACATGTGAGTAATCTCATAATTTAACACCACATAACTTTCCTTCTTTCATTTGATTTTTAAAGTAAATGACTAAGACATCACTAAACCTTTGAAAGAGAAAATTTTCCATTCAAATGCTATAATTTTATATAGAACAGAGAAAAATGACATTTCCTTTTAGATTTCAGATCTGGCAACCTGTTTTTAATTGATTGTTTAAGAAATATTTCAACAAAATTTCCCCCAGATTTTTTTTTTAATACTTAGCAATGTCATTATAGAAATGAACTCAACATTTAAATGCAATATTATAAGCAAATATCAGTCAATAAGCATTGAATATTAATTGCATTATTAGACTGAACTTTGTAGATATGAATATATAAATTTTTTTGTGAAAAAGTTATTACTAAGACCAGTGCATTTTTTTATGGAGTTGAATAACACTGAGTAATTTGAAGGAAAAACAATCCTGACTGAATTTGCAGAATTTGGAGAGCACTTTGAGAATTTGTAGCACCTTTTTATACAACTTTCAACTTTTTATTTAAATAATAAAAAAATATGGATGGGAGTTCCTATTGTGGCTCAGCAGTAATGAACCTAACTAGAATCCATGAGGATTCGATCCCTGGCTTCACTCAGTGGGTTAAGGATCTGGTGTTGCCAAGAGTTGAGGTGTAGGTTGCAGATGTGGCTCAGATCCCAAGTTGCTGTGGCTGTGGTGTAAGTCAGCAGCTGCAGCTCTGATTTGACCCCTAGTCTGGGAACCTCCATATACCTGGGGTGTGGCCCTTTAAATAAAACAAAAACAAAAACAAAAATCTGGATATATCTGTCATTATACTAAGCACCAAGCTAATCTAAATGGGAATGAATGATGCTTGCAGAAATCTTGCACAATAAAAATGAAATAAAGATCGTTCATAACAACAAAAAGCATTTATATAAAGGGATAGTAGAAGGAAAGAGAAGAAACATTAAGGTCCTATTTCACATAAGGTACTGATAAGCCCTTATATACATGATTTCGTTGGTTCCCCGAACCTCTAAAGTTGGCATTTTTATTCCAGTTTACAAAAGAGGACAAAGGGACATGTCAAACTGAATTAAGTCAGTTGAGCCTGATTTCAATGCCTATATCTTTGTGTTCATTTATCATTTACTTATCACCTATTGAGAGCTAATTATGTGTTCTATGCTAAACTAAGACAGAAAAATGAATAAAATGCAGGTATGAGGACTACAGGTAAACAAAGCAGACAACAAACCAATGAAGTTATAATAGCCATGAATATAAAAAGAGAATAACACAGTAACTGTTCCACCAGCTCCAAATCCCAACAGCTACGTACTTACGAAGCTTGATTTGCATCTCAGGTCAACTAAACAGATAAATGATTCTTGGGTAAGTTACTCTCTTAGTTTGCCTTTTTCTCACCTGTAAAAATGAATTTACCTCAAAAAGGTCGATTTGAGTTTGCAGTGAATTAACCAGTTCAAGAAAACACTGGGCATATGGCAGTTGCTCATAAATATAACTTGTACTTTCCCTTCGTATATAAATCCTCACCTTCAAACACCTTCCAAGCTTGGTTGCCCATCCTCAGTAATGTGCACAACCTATCTTCTTCATTTAAAATGTAAAATTACCTGATTTACAGAATTGCCTGACCCAAACTGGTACCCATGGTGACAATAGTCTGAGATCATGTTAATAAGGAAGGTGGCCAAAGTCAGGGGAGCATAGCAATAAGAGGGTGGTGAATGGGGCCAGGGCATTGGAGTGGCAGATCAAAGAAGTGGGAGGAGCTCAGCAGAGAAACCTCCAGAGGGACTGTGGTCTCCCTAAGCTCTGGCCAGACCCAGGGGGCCAGACCCTGACTTGCCAAAGCAGTACCTAAGTTGCTTAATTCTTAGTTGTTTCCTTTAGCACACTTTCTCTCCCCCTGTGCTGGAGATGGACAGCGCTCTCCCAAGTGAGACAGATTTGCCAGACTGTCAAATACTAAGATTACTAAGAAAGAAATACACACAAGAGAATATATTTCTCGGAGTTCCTGTCATGGCACAGCAGAAGTGAATCCGACTAGGAACCTTGAGGTTGCGGGTTCGATCCCTGACCTTGTTCAGTGGGTTAAGGATCTGGCGTTGCTGTGAGCTGTGGTGTAGGTCGTAGACGTGGTTCGGATCCTGCGTTGCTCTGGCTCTGGTGTAGGCCGGCAGCTACAGCTCCGATTAGACCCCTAGCCTGGGAACCTCTACAAGTCGCGGGTGCGGACCTAAAAGTTCAAAAGACAAAACAAAAAAAAAAAAAGAAAAAAAAAAAGAATGTATTTCTCAACATTACATAATTAAAACCTATAATCCCATTAGTCCTTGAAGATAGTTTTAATTGCCACTACTTTAAAAAATATACTCCTTCATATAACAGCTCACATTAGAGAATTCTGTAGATTATTAGTTATGCATCTACTCCAGTAACAGTTTCAGATTGACTTGAAATGTCTCTGCCTAAATTTTAGATCATCAGTTGACCACTGGACATATATTACCTATGTCTCTTTTCTGCAGAAATATTTTCACCAATACATCATCTGTCCACAAAAACTTGACTTTTTTTTCACACCAAAGGCTTTCCTACTTCTGGAGATTTTTTTCTTTTTTCTTTTTTTTCGTCAAACAGCAGGGAAGCAATACAATTATATTAAAAATATTTCAGGGGTAAAGTTTAAGTTCTGTCCTTTCTGGCCTTCCATTGCTCCTGACAATGCTGTAAGAATCTATCCCTTATGCTTAGGTCCAAAGTATCAAAATGAACAACTGTTAGGAGAGGGATTAGTGAAGGGATTTGAGGCTTTGAATTTGCATTTTGTTAAGAAGGTGAGCCTTTAGAATAAGGCAATGTATAAATATAAACTAATGACATTTCATCTACTGAACTGTAATTTGAATCTTGAATGTATTTGTCATTCTAATACTAAACCTTTGGAAGCTGCCTGGTATAGTAGAAAACCTATATTAGATGCAAGATTTAGAAATTCTTTGTTCTCTTAGGTAGCCACATGGGTCAGTTAAGTACCCTGAGTACCTATTTTCTCATCTGTTAATTGGGAATGCTAATATCAACATGTACTGTTCTGAGGATCAATGACAATATCACCAGTACCAGTACCATCAGAAGTACCATCAGAAATCCATGATTTTTCATGTCTGTAAGTATTAGTATTACTCTATGCCAGACAATCTGTGAAAAGCTTTGAAACATTTAGTACTTACAGCAATCTACAAAATACGTTTATTTTATGCATTTTAAGGAAAAGGATATTTGAACCATAGAGAGAGCAAACATTAAGGAAATATCAAAGCTGGGATTTGAACCTGGCTCTGTTTATCCCAATGCATATCCTCTTACCACAGTGTTAACACTGACTCCTGTTAAGTGTTATAAAAATGCAACAGAGGGCATTGGAAAATACGCAAGGGTACAGGTGCTAACATACTAATCATGAAAGTTTAGCAGACAAGCACCATTCATGTTTTTAATACCATATTTGTACCCTCCTCATCTACTTACTTATTCAAGGGTAGGATGCAGAATCATTTCAGAATATTCTTTGTTTCTTTGGAAAATATACTCTTGTCTAAGAACAATTAAGGGGCATTTTAAGCATAGAACTCAAGAGATACTTATTTTGGAGTCAGAAAGACCCAAGTTCCAATCCATCCCTACATACTTTACATATGAGACCACATGCTAATGATGTCCCCTTTCTTTACCTTGGAAATAAGAAAACTGTGACTTGATTCAGAGCACACCTTAAGGGTTAAGTACACAGTGCCTGTCACATATAGAGGTCTCAGTAAATGGTAACTGCTAATATTAATTACGATGATAGGCCTGATGACATTTAATTAGCCTGTGTACTGAGATTTCCCACATGCAATATCTAATACCATTCACCAAGGCCTTCTATAAACTGTAAAATTAGCAAATGATGAAATAAATAAAATGTCATGGAAGAAAGTAAAAGCAAGTTAAATTCTAGCTTTGACGTCTTGAGAAAAACTTCGAGTTGTATATAAAAGTTCAAGAAACTTTCAACAAGCTAGAATTAGATAACTTACCTATCTCCTACAAATTAGAATGATTTGCTCTCCATTAGAGAACAACATATTTATCCCTCTTGTCATATTTTTTCACACTATAATAAGGGGATGAGGAGCAGAGGATGGCAGGAACAAGAAGATGAACAGAGAAGGTATAGCCCAAAAGCATGGAGGGCATGTTCTCAAACAGAGTGGAGTAGCTCAAGATAGCCACATCCAGGGCTGGGAAGGAAAAAGGAACAATGTGGATGGTGAACAAACTGGGGTGAGGTTAAGTGGTGATTTGGAATTGTAGGACAGCAAGGGAGCGAGGTATTTCCTGTGCCCCATTTCTACAGTTTAACCTGCTGTCATTCCTGACCAGATAAACATGATCATCTTAAAAACAAAATTAAAATCAAGCAAGTGTTGAATTCCTGCTGTGGTGCAGTAGGTTAAGAATCCAATTGCAGGGGCTCAGATCACTCCTGAGTTGCTGGTTTGATCCCCCATCCAGCACAGTGGGTTAAGGATCCGGCATTGCTGTAGCTGTGGCGTAGGTCACAACTATGGCTTGGATTTGATCCCGGGCATGGTAATTTTCATGTGCCGTGGGTGCGGCCATTAAAAAAAAAAAAAAAAAAAAATCAAGCAGGTACTATTTGAAAGAAAGAGAATGGATACAGGGGTAATCAGGAAAGAAGAAATCTACAGAGAAGGTTTTTTTCCCCTGAATTTCCTCGCATTATAGGAATAATTGGGAAGTGCATGCATGGAAAACAAATACACAAAGAGGAAGCATCTAAAAAGGGGAAAGAAAAATTCTAATAGCACTTATGCTATTGTACTACTTATTTGCTTTTCTCATATCTATATAATATTACAAAGTTAATATAACAGATTTGAATGAATTTTAGAAAGAATACCAGTGAAAGGCATTGCTAGCACTAACAGAAAGGAAAGGGTTGCAAATGCTACTTTTTTAGAGATATATTCAAATTATTTACATAATCATAATTTAAAATGATTATATAGACTGTTACAGATTTTTGCAAGAACAAAATCTACAGCCCAATTCAAATACAGCTAGCATACCTAAAGTTAGTTTATAAAGTCTCTTAAATTCCAAAATTTGACCTACTTGAATATTATTCAATATAACATGACTTATAAATAGAAAAAAGAAGTCTGTGGAAATTATTCATAGTTACTTATTTAATTTTTTATCATGAGAATTGCCTCAAACTGGCATATGAATATTTTTCAGCCTCCTCTATGTAGTTTCAATATAATAATACTAAAATAAAATTATGTAATATAAATTAAAAATATGTGAACAAAAAATAAAAGATTTTCAAACATTTAAGCTTTGCTCTTTTTCAGTTTGTACTTTAAAGTTATGGAACTTTAAACATTTGGAATTAGGAACTTAAAATGGGTTTTTGTATGCAGATATAGAATTAACTTTGTTATAAGAAAAGTGGAAAGTATTAAAAGCATTATTCTTTAAAATACATGAATATGATGTGGAGCTAGTGTTCACTGAGTACAGAGTTTCAGTTGGGGGAGACGGAAAAGTTCTGAGAATGTTGAGGGGGGATGGTTACACAACAGTATGAATGAATTTAAGGCCAACAGAATTGTACACTTAAAAATGTACCAATGTTAAAATGGTAAATTTTGTTATATATATTTTATGAAAGTGTGTGTGTGTGTATATATATATGTGTGAAAATGGATGAAAAATACAAGCTAAAGATGCAAATAAAATGATCAAAAAATAGATTGAAGACTTAATATTGTACATAGTAGCATTAAATAGAGGAGATATTTTTTAAAAGCTTTTAGAAGAAAATAAGAATATATTCATGACCTTGAGGTGGGCAAATATTTCTTAAGTAGAACACCACTAAAAGTTAACCCATAAAGAAAAGTTCAACTAATTGGACTACACTAAAATTAAGGTATTTTTGGTTAAAAAAAAAAACAAAAAAACAGAAAAAGTGATGACAGTTGTATAACTATAAACTATAAATGTAATACAATTCATTGAGTAATAGAAAAAAAAGTGAAAAGGCAAGCTACAGGATCAAAGAAGATACATATATCCACTGAAGGACTTGGGTCTGGACTACATCAAGAACTCCTCAAATTAATAGGAAAAAGACAACTTAATAGAAAAATGGGCAAAGACTGAATCATAGAAGAGGTTACAAATTAAAGGGAAATACAGCTTAAGGTCTTGTGTAATACCAAGACACACCAGCAGAACAGTTAAAATAAAAAAGAACTTTATAAGACTGGCAATACCAAGCACTGTTGAGAATATAAAGCGACTATAATTTCACTTACTGCCGATCAAAGTATAAATTGGTAAGATTTCTTTGGAAAATCTTCTGGTAGTATTCGTGAAAGTTAAACAAGTATACACCAAAATCCAGCAATTCTATTCCTAGGTGTTTACTTGATAGAAATGCATACATATGTGCACAAAAAGGCATACTTGAGGATATTCATAGTAGCACTATTCAAAATAGCTCCAAACTGGAAACCAACCAAAAGTACTTCAACAGCAAAATGGACAAATTATACATTGTTCAAATAATGGGATATTAGCAGTAAGAATTAGCAAACAGTTTTTTCTGTGTAATGTCATGATTGACAGACATGCTGAGTCAAAGAAGGCAAATTCCAAGGAGAACAGACTGTGATACTCCATTTACATGATGTTCAAAAACAAGCACAAAGTACGCGATGGTTTTAGAAGAAACAGAATGGTTACCCTTAAGAAGTGGGGGAAGGGAGGCATAAAGGGGTTAGGGACTGGAAGAGGGCAGAAAATGGGGTTTCTGGGGGGTACTGGTGATATTCTGTTCCTTGACATGGGTGGGGTTACATGGTGTTTATTTTCAGAAACTATACTTCTACACTTTGTGCCTTTTTTTGCATGTGTGTAATATTTCAATAAAAAGTTCAAAAATGGAACAACACAAATATTAAAAACTTAAAACAGAAAAAAAGTTAAATACTGTAAAAGAGCCTCAATTTTCAATGAAAAATGGAAATAATCATAATGCACAAAAAGGTTTGTGTGTAAAACATTGAAATGGAGGATGCCAACTCCTGACATAAATATACCCTGGCAGATTTTCGGCAAAAAATAATTCTCCAAGTTTCAGAGTCCTGAACAGCATTTGATTCAATAGCCAAATGAAGGAATGGCTGAGGCAAGGGACAGACAAATCATACACAGCAATATAGTGCAGGATGTGGGGCTAAAGGAGAAATCACGGTGACATGTCACCCTCCTCGCCCAGGAAGACAACTACAGGGTAAGCAGTGACAAAACAGGGTTCCAATATGAAAAGCCTTTCAGAAGAAGTATTATTAAGAGGCACAGCTACTTGGATACTGAAAAGAGAAGACCCAGAGCAATAAGAAAATATTTGATGAAATTTTAATCTCAGCTTGGGACTATATGACAACCCGTCTCAATCCCTCCCCATACCAAATAAGTCCCCAGGAACCCACAAATAAGTAGTAATCTAAAAAGAACAGCATGTGATGGAAGAATAGATGCTGCTAAAGGGAGGGAAGACAGGGAAAAAGGGCAGATTAGGACATGACTACTCCACACAGTAGGTCACGTTTTTATTTTATTATTTTTTACATTTATATTGAAGTGGCTTTGACAATTCACCCTTTATGAAGACTTTTTAGAATTGAAGAATCAATAGATTTTGAAGGTGAGAGTTTTCGGAGTGGGAGTTGATGTTTTTAATCTTTATGAAATGTTGAATTGAAATAAAATACAGAGGCACCATTCCTAGAAGATGAAGGAATCATACAAGTTGAAAACTTTGGGACACAGTGGAAACTGCAAAGGGCTCAAGTATAGCGGAGTGTTGGGATCTGGTGATGGAGCATGGAAAAGGGGAGCCAGGACTGAAGCAGCTCTCTGCAGGAGACCACCCCAGCAGGAGGTCCCTTTTCTTGTCACTTCAGCAAATTTATATAGTAACTAAATTTTTTTTTCCTTTTTTTGCTTTTTAGGGCAACACCTGCAGCATATGGAAGTTCCCAGGCTAGGGGTCAAATTATAGCTGCAGCTGCAGGCCTATGCCACAGCCATGGTAATACCAGAGCCTAGCTGCATCTGTGACCTACACTGCAGCTCGCAGCAACATGGGATACTTAACCCACTGATCGAGGCTAGGGATCGAACCTGCGTCCTCATGGAGACCATATCAGCTTTGTAACCCGCTGAGCCACAATGGGAACTAGTAACTAACTTTTATTTTTTTATTTTTGTAAGTTAATTATAAATTTTACTGATATAAAGGATGCATAGCACACAATTTATACATAACAATAATATAATACTCTTTAGTAACTAACTTTTAAACCAGGTACCTCCATGTTCTATTCATCTCGGGCCCAAGCGTACTTCTCAAATCTTTTAATCACACAATACCTTGCCTAATTTGTCAGTTCTTTCTGTAGATCAAATAAGTAGAAATGAAGAATAAGTAATTAATGGATGACCAGATCTCTTTCCTAGCTTCTGCTTCCGTAATCTCCTGAACAAACTGTGTGACCTAACTGTGAACAAGACAACATTTAGAGGAAGATAGCAGCCTGAAGGGGGCTGGTGAGGGGGTAGGGTGGTGGCAGGGATGGTGACCACTCTGACCCCCATCTCAATGATAAATTGAGATTACTTCCCTCCTTCCCTTTTTCTTTCTTTCTTTCTTTGACCATCACCCACGGCATGTGGAAGTTCCCAGGCCAGGGGTTGAACCCAAGTCACAGTTGCAGCCTGTGCTACAGCCAAGGCAATGCTGGATCCTCAACCCACAGCACCACAAGGGAATTTCCCCTCCTTCCCTTATAAGTTTCATGGGCAAGTAAGATCTTTGGAAGTACTTTTTTGGGGTGCTGAGTCCACCATCTCAACAGCATTCTGATTAAAGTCACCTTTCCTTTCTACTAACATTTGTGAGTTGATTTTGTAAGCGGCAAGAAGCAGGACCCCCATTTGATAACAGGTCATGCAGGAAGTGTAAGCAGCCTCTGGGAGGGGGGCTAAACTGGATGAGATGACGAATGTTGCGTGTTTGTGGTCATGGTGGGGATGAGGCAAGGGAGGAGGTTTCCACCGTGGGGAAGATAAAGGCCAGGTTAGCAGGAGTTAGGAAGTGGGATAGGAGTCCAGAGATGCACTCTGTGGGGGGTGCCTGAGCAATGACCCCGCCCCCCCAAAGGAGAGAACACTCATTCTTTCTTCACCACTTACACGTCTGCATGACAGCCTGAACTGAGGACTGTGCTGAAAAAGTATGGAATTTCTTTCGCTGAACTTTTTTTTTTTTTTTTTGGATGTGCCCACAGCACAAGGAAGTTCTGGGGCCAGGGATTGAACCTGTGCCACAGTGGCCAGCGGCCCCACAGTAGTGACAATGCCAGACTCTTAACCTGCTGAGCCACCAGGGAATTCCATCCTTTTCTGAACATTTTAAAGAGAAAGTGGCCAATTATATTTCTGTAATGGCTACTCATAGATTTGCTGAAGGGTCTCTTCTAGCCTTTAGATTCTATGACAACTGCCCTTTTCAGAGTCATATAGGGATGCTTGGGGAATTAATGGGATATTTGTAAAGCATTTTCATTTCCTTTAAAGTTTTTATTTACAATCCATTTACATACATTTAAATGCAGCTAGGAAAGCATATTTAAATTCAATTTCCTTTGAAATTGCCAAGGGAAGGCAAAAGGGAGAATTTAAAAAGCACTTTAATAGAGGAAAAAATTCTACACACCACAGGCATCAATGTCACTTCCTCCTCTCAACACACACACACACACACACACACACACACACACAAGTGCACACACACGTGTGAGTGCACAATCAAGTAAAATGGTGGCAAACCATTTCTCAAACTAAGTTTACATTAGGATCCATTCTTTATTTTCTCTGGTAACTTTCTATACTGCTAAAAAAATCATATGGCAGTTCCCTTCATGGTACAGTGGAAACAAATCCGACTAGGAACCATGAGGTTGTGGGTTCGATCTCTGGCCTGGCTCAGTGGCTTGAGGATCTGGCATTGCCATGAACTGAGCTGTGGTGTAGGTCACAGATGTGGCTCAGATCTGGCATTGCTATGGCTGTGGCGTAGGCTGGCAGCTGCAGCTCCAATTAGACCTCTAGCCTGGGAACGTCCATATGTCATGGATGCGGCCCTAAAAAGACAAAAAAAAAAAAAAAAAAAAAAAAAACATCATATGGATGCTGGTTACTCATTTAAAGGAGTACTCCAAATGGAGAGCTCACTTTGAGAAAATACACTGAACTCTTATCATTTGTGCATCTTCTGCATGTATGTAGAATTCATTAAGAAACATCCAAAAATCAACCAAAAAGTAAATCTTCAAATTTTAAAGATGATTACAGGTGTCAGGCCACATGAAGATGTACTAGCTAATATCTGGACTTTGATACCAGTCGATTATCTGAACAGATATGATCTAGAGACAAATGGCATTATGGGTAAAAATTATATATACACCTGCTGGGCACTCTGCTAGGCATCCCGGAATGGGAGAGGAAGACAACAGTCCCTACCCTCCAGGAGTTTGCAGTCCAGTAAGAATGAACTGCATGGACAGCTAACCACATGAAAACAAGGAGTGAATACAATCTAGCTGCACAGAGCAATGGGGAGTATTTTTCTTTGGCCAGGTATGGCATGTGGGGTGGGCCTGGAAGGTGACATCTTGAAGGGAGCTTTGAAACTAAGAGTATGCCTGACAAGGGAGATCAGAGGGAGTTTACTGAAGATGTGGAGTGACTAAAGAATTTTACTAAGGGAAGACTAGAGTGGAGTCTATGGACAACTTGTAAAACTTGGGGCCTTTTTGTTCCAGAAAGGTTTCTTGCTGCAGTTACTTTCGTAAGACCTTTCATTAGCCTGCCTGGAAGGGAGTATTTTAAAACTTAGTTACATTTTTGTCTTCTTTTTTTTCCTTCTGGCTTTAACACACAGCCTGAGGTTTGTCAGCATGTTTAATAAGAACAAAGCAAGAGAATAAAAGAGAAGGAAAAAGGGAGGGAGAGAGGGCCCAAACTCAACATGGCAGGGGCCAGCACTATTTCAAGTGTGAATACTGTTTAACTAGGAGTTAAAAAGAGAATGCCAAAGGTTTTAGCAATTCTTCTGCTCTATCTGGAGGGTGGTCCTTCCAACACAAGGAGAAGACCTGGAATAGATATTTCAGACAAGTGGTTCATGGATAAAGATAGGAAACAGATTTACTAATGGCTGGTGTGGCAGGAAAAGCAAAATGGACCTGGTATTGCTAAGCAGGCTCTTTAAAACGGAGGCTGGAGGCCACTGAGGAAGTGTGGCTTACGCATGTCCAGTCCGGATGGAATCTGACCTTCTGACCACTTATTGCCCTAATGAAGGCATCCATAACATCAGCCAGAAACTCAAAATATTTATCAAACCCTTGCCCCCAAACAACTCATGACAGCAGTTCCTCAAGGACAAATATTTCCTTTCTTGCATCAGACTATAACCTCATGGTTTTTGCTTTATAAACCTAACTTTCTCTTCCCTGACTCTAGGTCTCCAAAATTGCAATTTTTCAATTAAAACTCTTATATTATTTTCAAGCTTCTGTGTTTTTTTCTTTCTTTTTCCTTGGTTGGTAGTGGTGTATGCAATAGAGATATTCAATTGAAAATTACCTGCAAACCAGTGGTTACAGTTCCCAAGTGCATGTAATATATGAGGCAAAACAGGTTGCCCATACATATGTTAAGTTGTTACTATTATAATCCCACTCACAGTAGCCCAGAATTTATTGAAACACTGAGTCGCTATTAGCTATGGAACTGCAGGCTGGACCTAGAGTTGGCCTCCTCAGCTGTCATTAGCAAGTGGACTAAAAATGAATGCATACATCAACATACACTTGAGGGCTTTCTAAAAATTATTTTTTAAACAAAGAAATTTTCTAATTAAATTTCCGCTAATTATGTCTATTTTGCTTGTTTGGCAGTTTTCCCTAATGTTAAAAGCATGTTCCAAGCTAGTCTAAGTAAAAAGTTAGAAAAGGTATAGACTGAAAATGAATCTTTCCAATCACTGGTTCATGCAGTCCAAATTAATTTTTTGGCACTCTGAGGTGTTCTTTTCTGACTTTTTACACCTTAAAAACAGCAATTTTGTCCATGTTCTATATTGCTTAAAATGTATTTCCAGTCTTATATTTCCATACTTACATTACCTTTTTGACATAGGGCTTTTTTTGTTGTATATATCTATTATAACCAAATATTTGAAATATTTTAAATTTTTTGATTTACTTTTTTTATTAGAGTTGATTTACAGTGTTGTGCCAATTTCTGCTGTACAGCATAGTGACCCAGTGTATGTGTATATATATAGGTATATTTTTTTTTCTCATACTATCTTCCATCATGTTCTATCCCAAGAGATTAGATATAGTTCCCAGTGCTGTAGAGTAGGACCTCATTGTTTATCCATTCTAAATGTCATAGTTTGCATCTACTAACTCCAAACACTCAGTCCATCCCACTTCCTCCCCCTCTCCTTTGGCAATCACAAGTCTGTTCTCTAAGTCCAAAACAATATTTTCATTTTAGAATAATACAAACATCGAGAAATATATATATATATATACCAGTTAGTTTTGAATATTCCAGGAATTGATATCAAGATTTTGTCTTTTTTTCATATATTTTTATGTGGTTTTAATAAACCTGATATTAAAAGATGAGAAATATTACTACCAGACCTTTCTTCCTTTCTTCATAATTTTTTTTTCTTGTCTTTTTGCCTTTTCTAGGGTCACTGCCGTGGCATATGGAGGTTCCCAGGCTCGGGGTCTAATCGGAGCTGTAGATGTCAGCCTACACCAGAGCCACAGCAACATGGGATCTGAGCCGCATCTGCGGCCTACACCACAGCTCAGGGCAACTCCAGATCCTTAACCCACTGAGCAAGGCCAGGGATCGAACCTGCAACCTCATGGTTCCTAGTCGGATTTGTTAACCACTGCATCACGACAGGAACTCCTCTTTCTTTTTTCTTAAGAGCCACACCTGTGGCATATGGAAGTTCCCAGGCTAGGGGTTGAATCAGAGCTGTAGCCGCCAGCCTATGCCACAGCCACAGCAACACAGGATCCAAGCTTCGGACATAATTTTCCCCACAGCTCATGGCAACACAGAATACTTAACCCATTGAGCAAGGGATCCAACCCACATCCTCATGGATACTAGTTGAGTTCGTTACAGCTGAGCCACGATGCAAACTCCCAGATCACTGTTTCAAAAATGCTCCTTTTCCAACTAGACACATTTTAGGGACACAATAGTCATCCTAGAAATTTGTTTAAAAACAGTTCCTGAGAACCTACTTGGAGAAGTTCTGATCCAGTAGGGGTGGAATGAGGCACATGAAACTACTTTTTAAAGAAGCTTCCAAATGATTATACACACAGCAAGGTTTGAAACCACTGATAAGAGTTTTTCTCATTATGTATAATTTATAATTTAAGGAGTGCTAGTTCTTGGCTTTTGACTAATCGTTTTCATGCAATGAGTGACAAAGAGAAAAATGAACCTAAGTTTTAAAAATTAAAAACTTGAACTATCATCTGAAAGTTATAAAATCATGCTGAGATAAAAAAAGGAAAAAGAATATATAATTAATAGTTCGAAACATTAATATTTGACCAGTTTTCTTAGGAGCAAATTACTTAATGCTGGGCACAATGAAGAATAATGCTAAACTGTGAATAAGACATATTTGGCCATAAATAATTGAGAAATAGCAAAAATGAGCCAAGTTATAAACCACAAAACTACTAAAAAAATATCTAACAGGTTGGCAAGGTGACTCATGTTGCCAATTACCAATACTTGAAAAAAAAAAATCACTACCGTTATTTAGGACTGTCAGTGAGGTTTATGCACTTAGGTAGGGATTTCCAGATAAGGTCTTGGGAAGGCCTGACTTCAGCATTGATCAAGAGAGACCAAATCTTCAATAAACATCCATATGGGGTACAGATTTTGCATCTAGACTTAGAGACCAGGCTGCTGCCATCTACGAATCGCTAGAAAGATTCATTAACCTTCCTGGAGGATCACGGTGGGACACATCTCTTCAAGCTTCTTTTACTTAAAAGGAGGGACAAGAAGTGAGTTGTTTTGGGAGACAGGGTTAAAACAGAATTTTAAAATTTAGGCCACTTTCATTTTCTTCGTGGAGTGATTCATTTAAACCATCAGGTCCTGTCTTTGCCACTGTCACCTGCTGAGAAGACATCTCAGGCTAAAATGGAGGATCACCTAACTTCATGAGCACTCAAACACATCACCTCTTGGGTATCCTGACATCCACCCTAGGATATGCTCTCTCCTCCAGGGGCCAACTGTCTCACATTTGAATAACACATCACTTCAGGAAGTAGTTAGCCCACCATCCACACCAGATTGAGGTCAGGAGAAGCAGTTTGGGCCCTGGATTCCTTTTCCTCATGTTCAACTCCTTCTCCCCAGGTGACAGTCCTTGAAAATCTCACTCCAATCAAGTGACCTGATTCTAAAAGTCCGTGGGCTGTCACTTCCCTTAGAAATCTTTTGGGAATACTTTGGTTTGTTAGGCCCAAGGCAGCTGGCCATGGAGCAGGTTATATCCTTAAAAGCCAAGGCTGAGAGACCACCCAGTAGACAAGCTGGGCTGCAGGTTTCTTTACTAGAAGGCTATGGAACACAATCAGCAATCCTTCTAGTTTTGCCCCTGCAGAAATCTGGTTGGGGATCTTGGTACCACAAAGACTTGCTTTCCTGATGAGGTTTAATATTAACATGATGTGCTTTCAGAACATGCCTTGATATTAGAGCACGTCTCATCCATATTCAGGTTTTAGTCCTTTCATCTCTCTGGCCATTAAGGAAAAGAGCTTTGGCAGAGTGAGGATGGACGGTCTACTCTGATTTCTCCAGAGGATAATCGTGGACTAATCATGGTGGAAATCTACCCTGCCACTTATCATCCAGTCCACTGCGAAGTCCTGTGTTAACACAAATTCTCTATGCCAATAAAAAAAAAAAAAAGTGGACGTGCAGCCTCATGGTAAGGATAGTTTACACTTCATTTATTCTCTGAACTCTATGGGAGACCTAATCATTTGAGGGGGGCAGGAGCCATGACTGGTAGTAAATTTGACAGTAACTTGACCTTGGTTGACTGAGAAATTAAGAGGAATTAAGAGCATATAAATTCTTTTCTCATTTATTATCCTGTGAATATAGGGTTTTAGAAGTACAACCAAATATGCTGAAGTTGAAGATTTAGTAAAAAATGACCTTTTAAAAAAAATTCCATAAAGCTTATTAAGGCTCACATACCTTTCATATAAAATGCACAAATAAGATATATACAACATTTTAAAATAGCATTTGCTACATAGTTTTGTCAATCAAAAATTTGAAAATAAGAAAATGATGTCTTAGAAAATTTCAACAAATAAATTTCAAGCCTTTTCTCCTTGGAATTTGTGGGCTGAATATCTATTTTGGTCAATGTGATGGGACTAATTTGTTTAAAGTACACAAATGACTTATGATCCCTAACTAATTTCTTTCAGGGCATTGAGTGATATTCTGGTAGTTGGCTCCCTTGGAAAGATCAGGACAAGTGATAAGCCTATGATATTAGTTCCTCTACATCTTAAGAACATTTCAGCCAGGATGAACCTTCAGTCCTATTCAATTAGGAGGCACACACATTCCATTTATACCTAAAAAACTACATTGAAATGTATTACTATGTTTACACAGTAGCTGGTTTTAAAAATCTCATGAACTAGACCATTTTTACAGGCCAATACACTTTTAAAGGGAAGACATAATAGTAAAATAGTGCCTCACATGTTTTCTCTTACCATTCTATTTTTTCCTTCCCCAAGTACCTACAGCAACTCGGTTGTACAATGAATTACTAGCCAGGCCTAAGAACGTTTTCTCAAATTAAAGTAGCATGATAGACCATACAATTGATAGATATTTTTCAAAAGGGGGTCTGTTCTCATTTACATCGAGTTGATTTTCAGTTTCAACTCACTTCTGGCAGCTACATAACAGGTCTCTTATGATTATAAAGAGAGAGGGGAGTTAACATTATAAGCCGAATCTAAAACTTGTGTGAGTTACAATTGGATGGTTCCAACCAAATGAATCACTTTACCTTAGGCCACAGTAACAGTTTCAGATGGAAATAAAAGGAAAAACCATTGATCTGTCTCCTACAGCCTCTGGGCATTCCAGGATTGAGTTTAGCCTGGATAAACAGTTGTTATGATATGCCTAGCACCCACCTCTGAGGGACTGGTGTCAAATTAATCTCCATGTCATCAGTACCTTCTCAACAGGTTTTAAACAGTCTTCTCTTTTCCTCTAAGTCCCAGATCAACAGTTGTCAGGGTCTGAGTCAAGCTGTGCTTCTGCCCACATAGTGGCACTGTCAGCACTGCCGGCTGCTCAAATGATTTTTTAAGCAGAGCAGCCGGTTGCCTTCAGCAGCAATGCTTTTGGGGGCACTCCGTGCTGTTCACCCAGAGTCTCTGGCTGCTCTACAACTGTGCTAGTTAAGGGATCGACAGAAGGAACAACAAATGGCTACAATTAGCATTCGCCCTGCTCCCGCAAAAGAATTTCATTGCTATGGCAACGGGAGTTGCCCAGACAACACAGGGCTTTGGCTGAGAACAGTGTACTGCATTATACCAAGTACAGAACAAAACAGCCAGAGATCAGGCTCTCGCTTCATGGCACAAAGATCTCTGCCTTTGTATTGAAGTTTAATTAACAAGAGCCGATATCTTAATTTGGGGAGCCAAGGTTCTGGCTCTTAATAGCCTGAAACAAAATACTGTTATTGATCCATTTTTCTAAAAATCCCAGTAAAACAGAGTGATTACATTAGATCCCTCTCTACTTTCCTGTTTGCTACCTTAAGATGCAGGCCTTACTTATATTGCTGCAACATTTATTTACAAACCCATTTTCCCCCTCAATTAGTTGCTATGATATAAATGTACACAACCTTTGAAGAATTAACATGAACTTCCTTACACCGAGATATTCAACCAAGCCCTGGATGTAATTTTATGAAGGAAGGAGCAACAATATCTAAGCAGTTTATATCAAGAGCTATAAATGTACAGTTACAGTAAATCACTTGAAATCAAAGAGGAGTCTATTTATCACAACGTTTTTAAAGTAAACTTTTAAAGCAGAAAACTGAAAATATCTTGAGATTATTTTGGTAGTACTACAAGTAAAATGGAAAAATTAAGCTAAATGACATAAAATAAGGTACCTTGGCTACCATTAAGTGGCTCTGCAGTCAAGCTACATAATTGGATCAGCGCCACTTATAGTCATGTAAACCATTCCGTGGATCTGATCCAGGAGCACTTCTTAATGAGCCAAGAAGAGGGGGAGATATTCAGGCAGCGTAGGACAATGAGGCTACTTGCTATAATCTGGCAGTAGGTGACAATCTTCTTTCCCTTCTCCAAAATTTTAAAAATTTAAATATTTCTTCTACCCAACCAACAGCCCTGTCTGCACGAGACCAAATATCAAGATTAATAATAATAGTTAACACTTACTAAATGCACAGTGTTTTGCATGGCTCGTTAAATTCCATTTTCACAAATACCCTATAAGGTGGACATAATTTCTGCCCATTGACATATGATGACACCAAGGTGCCAAGAGATTCAGTAAATGCCAGCATGCAAGCAGCAAAGCTGAAATTCAAAACTAAAGCTACCCTATAGTATTCTCTTTACTTCAGCTATATTGTGTTACACCACAACTAGTAATGTTATAATTTTAAACCTTCAGGCTTTTTTCAGAACAACTGTAAGCACCAACTCCAATACGGGAAAAGTTTAGGAGTTCCCTGGTGGCCTATGGGTTAAGCATCTGGTGTTGCCACTGCTGTGGCTCGGGTCACTGCTGTGGTGCAGGTTCGATCCCTGGCCTGGGAACTTCTGCATGCCCTGGGAGTGTCCAAAAGAAAAAAATAATGAGAAAAATCTAAATGAAAACAAAATTAGCAGTACATAGTAGAAGTGTAATGATGCTCAATTTGTTCAAATTTCTTAAATAATTATCTGGGGATGTGGATGAGTTGGAGTAAAGAGAGACAGAGCTGCAGTCTCACTGCGCAAATTAGCTACTGGTTTTGGGACAAAATGTCTGAAAACATACACAAAACTGTCTGACTAGAAGTTTTATCTTTTAACTTATGTAGACATTTATTTTTATTTATTTATTTTTTTTTGTCTTTTGTCTTTGTTGTTGTTATTGTTGCTATTTCTTGGGCCGCTCCCGCGGCATATGGAGGTTCCCAGGCTAGGGGTTGAATCGGAGCTGTAGCCCCTGGCCTACGCCAGAGCCACAGCAACGCGGGATCCGAGCCGCGTCTGCAACCTACACCACAGCTCACGGCAACGCCGGATCGTTAACTCACTGAGCAAGGGCAGGGATCGAACCCGCAACCTCATGGTTCCTAGTCGGATTCGTTAACCACTGAGCCACGACGGGAACTCCTAGACATTTATTTTCATTTTATAAAAGATAATCTAAAAAAGTAAACACCTTGCTATCAGTAAGTAACTATTTTTCCTTTTAGTGCCCTTTTAGTGCTGTTTAGGGCCACATGTGTGGTACATGGAAGTTCCCAGGCTAGGTGTTGCACTGGAGCTGCAGCTGCCTGCCTACACCACTGCCATAGCAACATGGGATTCAAGCCACAGCTGTGGCCACACCGCAGCCTGTGGCAACACTGGATCCCCAACCCACTGAACGAGGCCAGGGATTGAATCTGTACACACATGGACACGAGCTGGGTCATTAACCTGCTGAGCCATAACAGGAACTCCACAGTGAGTAACTATTAATAAAAATTAAGAATATTTTATTGCCTGCTGGAAAGAATCCTGTTTTATAGGTTTTTAATGTTACCTCCAGAGTTTAGATCATACTATACTACTTAGCTTTTCAGTTAATGCCAATCAAGCCAAGTCAAAGAACAAAAATAAATAATTTTAGAGTTAAAAAATCATTTACATAGGTAGATATAAAGACACATAACTAAGTCAAACTTTAGTCCACTCTAACAGTAAAGGGCAAAAATTCAAAGACTTTCTAGGAAATTCAATATCTTTCATGAATCACTAAATATTTATTTATATAATTCTAAGAAAACCAAGAGTTTTTATAAATCATTAAACTTCAGATGAATGCAGCACAAAGTGCTCTTTTTTATAGTCATAAAAATCCTATAGTAATGGAAGACCAGAAAATATAGTTTTTTATCAAACTGATATTTTGGGACTCAATACTGCATTACATGGGGAAAATTACTTCATTTTGAACATGTTTGAGTAGTGGCAGTATTGAGATTTTTGATACAGAAAAAGAAGGTATAAGATGACAGGGAAGTAAAAAAAAGATTTTCCATGACACTGCCAATATCATCATGTCACTGTGGCCAGTATTTTCCAAATAATACCTACGTCTAATTTGATCATAATTAAACTTGTCATTTATAATGAAATAAACACATTAAAAAAAAAAGTATGTGCAAAGAAACTCCAGTGTAGTTGTGGCTTCCGGCCAAGCTGGTATAAATGCTTCTTGTACTTACGGATATTTTAGGAAAATAGAAGAAAAATTGTAAACGTGCCCATCAATACAAGGTGAAAAAATAAAGAACTGTATGTGAAAGCCTTTTGAAAACCGTAAAGTGACATAAAAACATGTGTCTCACCAAATAAGTGTTAGATTTTAAAGACTACAAGAAATCACCCTTGGCGTTTACTTATTTTAAGTAAATCAATGGAGAAAAAAGAGGAAGTCCATAAATTGCCTACACTTCTGACCCACCCCCCTCCAATCTATCTCTATTTCTAAAACCCTCATCTAGCCCATCTCTAGCCTCCTTCTCCTGAGACACCTTCACATTTTAGTCATTTATTCAATTTAAATAAACTCTAGGCTCAAGAGAGAATCCCTCAGTTGATTTTTCCAATTTACTCTGTCACAAAATAGGAAGTAAACATGACTTTTGTCTCCACCTTATCTTTCTGTACTTTAACTCATATTTTTGAGTGTATCTTTCATTCCAGAAAAAGTAATCTGATTCCATTCTAAGATAGGAAGTTTATTGAAGTGATTCAGGGAATGAAGCTTGCTGTCACAGATCTGGGTTCAATGCCTTGCTCTTCCATTTATCAGCTTATGATTTATGGCCATTTACCTAACCTTTCTAAGCCTCTGAATGAAAATGTAAATAATGCACTCAATAATGTTTAAAACACATAGTAAGTGGTCAAATATTGGCTACTTTATTCTTTATGGAATCTTTTTTTTTTTTTTCTGTCTTTTTAGGGCTACACCCGTGGCACAAGAAGTTCCCAGGCTAGGGGTCGAATTAGAGCTGTAGCTGCCAGCCTGCACTAGAGGCACAGCAATGCCAGACCTAAGCTGTGTCTGTGACCTACACCGTAGCTCAGGGCAATGCCGGATCCTTAACCCACTGAGTGGGGCCAGGGATCGAACCTGTATCCTCATGGATACTAGTTGGGTTCATTACCGCTGAGCCACAATGGGAACTATTGGAATCTTATTTTTCTAAAACGGCTTTTCACTCCCCTCACCTCTTTTGTCTGAGCCAATCTATTTTCTTCATTTCTACTGTTTAGCAATTAGCATCTTGTAAACAGAAGTCCTGAGTTTGAATCCTGGCTCTTTCACTCAGTAGCTATAATTATCTACAAAAGAATACTTTCCAATAATAAACATAGCACATTAAGAATAAAAATCGAAATGATTTGCTTACAGAAAAGCATGCTTAAACTTGTAAAAACCAAAGGTTCTAGATGAACCTTACTAGTCAATTATTCAGAAGGCAGATCCCAGACTAATCACCCTGTCATGTGAATTGTAAATGATCAATCTTCAAATCAAAATACCTTCTATGATCAATTCCTCAATCAATTGACTCTTAAATCATTGCTATTTATTTGAACTGTTGCTATGTGTTAGGCTCTGTTAAGAAGTGCCCACACATTACCTAATAAAAATTTTTTTACAAACCAAAGCGGGAATGATTAAAATCACATTTCATGGATGACAAAACTGAAACACAGGAGCAAGTAACTCGCTCAAGGTTACACAGCTAATAAGAGGCAGCTGGTACTCTTAACCTCTATTCTAAATGGCCACAGTTAGAGTCACAACATCTACCTGACCAATGAACTATAGCTCCAATGTTCAATTTTTGTGTTCAAATGCTTATAAGCTCTCCGTTGCTCATGCAGCTCATGTTATACACACTTTCTCCTTAGAGTTAAAGCTAAGTCAAATTCAGCACTTATTTTCAACTGTTTAGAAGTCATAGAACTTGACTCAGTAACATACGTCTTCTAAGCACTAAATAAATGTTCACTGATAATGAAGAAAATGTGCATGGCCAGGGCAAAGTCAAGGTAGCATCACACATGTGCTAGAAATAATTTGCAATAAGATTATAAAATATTAAAACATAATGAGCACAGTGTCAATTAGGAAATTGAAAATCTGCTCATTAAACTTGCAGATGATACTTAGTTTGGCAGGGGTTAAACATTTTAGGAGAAAGAAATAGAATTTAATATGACCTTGATCAAAAACAGATGAAGTTCAATTAAGAGAAGAACAAAATGACATATTTAAGAACTGAAAGCTTATCACACATTAAAAATAGGAATGAGTGGCTAGGCACATTGGTGGGGAAAAAATCAAAACCAAAAACCTGAGCTACAAATGAAACAACCTGATTATGCGTTGGCAATATGGCTGTTCTTCTCTCTACCTATCTGTGTCTTACCACTCTGGCTACACATTGGAATCATAAGGGAAGTCTGAAAAAGCACAGTGTTCTAGGCTCCATCATTGACCAGTTAAACCAGGATCTGTGGAGATAAGGTACCATACTGATGTTGTTTAAAAACTCTCTAGGTGTTTTTCATGTGGCCAAGATTCAGAATGACTGAAAATTGTAACCAATCATATCCTTTATATCCATATGAATAGTCTTATGAAAATAATAACATACCTATGTTTTTAGGCCTGCACCTGGGGCATATGGAAGTTCTCAGGCTAGGGGTCTAATCAGAGCTGTCCTACACCCGAGCCACAGCAACGTGGGATCTGAACTGAATCTGTGACCTACACCACAGCTCATGATGACCCACTGAGTGAGGCCAGGGATCGAACCTGCTTCCTCATGGACACTAGTCATGTTTGTTACCACTGAGCCACTATGGGAACTCTATTATGTGTGATCAGATAGTGAGATATATGGTTCACAAAAATAAACTTTAACAGAAATATCTAATATTAATCAATGTTGATTCCAAACACTCAAAAAAAGAAACAAGACAATCTATATCTGTGGTTTTCCAAGCATGGTTCCTGGATGAACTGCATCTGAAATTTATGAGAGATGCAAATTCTCATGTCCATCACACACTTGCTCACTTGGTAACCCACCTGCTGGGTTGGGCCTAGCAACCTGGGTTTGACTGAGCTCCTCCAGGGAGTCTTTTTTCTTTTTTTTTTTTTTGTCTTTTTGCCTTTTCTAGGGCCGCTCCCGCAGCATATGGAGGTTCCCAGGCCACTGGCCTACAGCTGGCCTACACTGGCCTACGCCAGAGCCACAGCAACTTGGGATCCAAGCCGAGTCTGCAACCTACACCACAGCTCACGGCAACGCCGGATCCTTAATCCACTGAGCAAGGCCAGGGATCAAACCTGCAACCTCATGGTTCCTAGTCAGATTCGTTAACCACTGTGCCATTACAGGAACTCCAGGGATTCTGATAGATGCTAAAGACAAGAAATAAATCTCTAAGCTAAGGAGCCAACTTTCTTTTGTTTTCTTATAGCATCTGTTTTCTCTTATAATTATAGGATTATATGCTTTCTTTTGTAAGCTATCCCAAATTCTTCCTAGAAATAAATAGGGTATAAAATTATAAATTTAAAAAATAACATTTTAGCAAACAATCATAATGTACAATAGTTTGATTGCTGAAATATTTTTAATTAAGTGGATTCATGTGATATATTAAGGGAAAAAATCTGTTAAAATTGCTGGCAAAATTGTCCAGAAGAAAAGTTTATTTGTTGCCTCGGTTTCTTTACCTTTCAACTGGCCCTGCTGGCATCAAGCAGACTAAGTTTAGCCACAAGCATCTATACAGATCTTTATGCAGCTGCCTGATGACCTAAACCACTCAGGGAAGGAGGTAAGAGTCCACTGAGAGTCTAGCTTTCCCTTCACCAGTTATGTGCCACTGGGATTTACTGATTTCTACCCCTCTATCTCTACCTCATTACTCCAACAAATCAAGAGTTGATTTTATGTGTTGTTATTAACAACTAACATGAAAACCTACTCCTGGACTAGCAGCACTGAAAAATCATTACAAATAAACAGTATTAAGTGCTCCTAATGGATAAAGAAGACTAAATAAAGAACATTAAAGTGTATGGTTTTTCCTTAAGGGATGACATAGTTTGATTAGAAAAAAAAACCCTGAAAAACTTTCTCTCCTTCTAACTCCGTTTCTGGTTTTCCTGATCCTTTCATTTTGTCAGTTATAATTAAAGACAGAAAGATACAATTTCACTGTTAATTAAAAATGCAAAGCAATGAAACTTCATTTTGTCTAATTGCTGAAAAATGTGAAACAAATCTTGTCCTGTTGAGGGTTTGAGGAACAGACACAGCCACTGGTCGCTGGTAGGAATATAAATTAATATAATCCCATCACCCTTCCCTCATCAGTGTGCCAATATGCATACAAAGCCTTAAAACTATCCGTATCTGTTAACTTCTCCTGAATACACAGTGCTGTTTATTATAATGGTAAAATTTTAAAATCATGTAAAGGGAAAACCCTAAAGAAGCTGCTTAAATAATGTACGGCCCAACTTTACTTCCTACCACATTTTACAGAGGAAACATGGAAAGTGATGGACTCAGGGACAAATACTAAGTAAAAAAACATATCTTTCCCCCTTCCACAAATAGATTAGAATTAACATTTAAAAAATAAGAGTAGCTTCTACTTCATATTAGCTATTTATTAATTTAAAACTACCTTCATTAATATGTTGACATATGTTGACATTTGACCTTAGAAGATACTATATATCGCTTGAGACAAATAAATGAAAGTAATCTTCTAGGAGAAATATATACATTCACTCACTTAATTTGGATCTCACTCATCAATAGTTAAATTACGTGAAGTGAATTATTTCTTTAATAATAAGATAGGTATTTAAAAGTAGTTTATAAAGAAGCTACTCAAAAAAATTTCTTTTTGTCTTTTTAGGGACGCACCCAGGGCATATGCAAGTTCCCAGGCTAGGGGTCCAATCAGAGCTGTGGCCGCCGGCCTACACCATAGCCACAGCAATGCAGGATCCCAGCTGCATCGGTGACCTACACCATAGCTCATGGCAATACCAGATCCTTAAACCACTGAGTGAGGCCAGGGATTGAACCCACTTCCTCACGGATACTAGTCGGATTTATTAACCACTGAGCCATGACAGGAATTCCAAATTTTATCATACAATTAAATCTAAATGTGTTATAAGTTTGTTACCCTGAGAGTTCACCCCTCATTCACGTTTGTGAGCTACAAGTTGAGGACAAGACTCTATGGCAATAGCTTACCACACTCAAGAAATATTTCCTGATTAATAGTTATTAATAGGGCATAAAGAAACATACATCAGACTTCGAGTTGGAGAGTCCAACTTTAAGACTCACTCTTGCCATCATTTGTTATTCTTTCAGGTATTCACATATTCACACATTCATTCACTCACTCACTCATTTACTCACTTACTCATCCCTTCATTTTATAAATGGTGTTCTGAAGCCTTATCATGACATAGTTAGTTTTTCTAGAATAATGTTCTTGTAGTGTCCTCAGTTCAATCAGAAAATCTAGAGAGGCCCTGGAGTACTCTCACATGATAACAAGGAGAAAAAGATAATGCAGAGGTGCACAAAAGGGAATTTAATACAAGAGGGTAAACAGGCAGCAGAGTCTACACCATGCTTGCTCTTTTAACATATATTGGCCATACCTGCCATTCTAAGGACTCTTACTGGAAGATCTGAGTGATGTGGAGTACTAATAAATTGATACAGTCTTTCCTTTAATGGGCAGTTCGACATAAGTGTTAAGATGGAATTCCAAGTTGTGTCAAAATTTATTCGCAATAGCAAAAACACCTATGATCCAACAGAAAAAAACAGGCAAAAGACTGAACAGGCACTTCATATAACAAGATATTAAAAAAGCCAAAAGCACTAGGATGAGATTCAAATCACTTATGAGGGAAATGAAAATCAAACCCACAACATTTTCTGTATTTGTAACTTTGCATGTACTTGTATTATTGTAGTAAAAGTTTATATAAATGTTTAATATCTGACTAAAATTACACAGGAGCTAAAAAAAAAAAAAGAGATAGTCTACTGGAACTTTTGAAATGAAACCCTCATACAGTACTGATGGAAGTATAAATTTGTACAATAATTTTGGAAAACTGTTGGGTAGTATCTACGAAAGCTGAACATATGCTTACC
Source organism: Sus scrofa (assembly GCF_054392235.1). Taxonomy (NCBI): domain Eukaryota; kingdom Metazoa; phylum Chordata; class Mammalia; order Artiodactyla; family Suidae; genus Sus; species Sus scrofa. The sequence goes on from NC_139393.1 coordinate 33,087,963, forward strand.
CATGGAAACAGCAATTACACACTGGGGTATATTTCTGACAGAACCAGAAGACATGTATAAGAATGTTCTTAGCAGTACTATTTGTAATAGCCCACATCTAGAAACAAAATAAATATCTACCAACTAAAGAAAAAAATTAATACATTCATAGAGTGGAATACTAAATAACCATTAGAATGAACAGATTATAACCTCACACAACAACATGGATACAAAGTGTAGGACTACATTTATAAAAAGGACAAAGTAAGTCCAGTTACTGCGGTTCATAGCCAGCTTATGTATGGGATATGAGGTTATTAAGCAGAGGAAAGGGAAAGGGTTCTGTTAATACCATTTCTTGATCTGGGTATTGGCTACATAGGTTAGTTCACTTTATGAGCATTCATCAAGCCAGATACTTAGGAAGGGTGTACATTTAAAATGAGAGAAGAAGCATAAGAGTGTACAACATGTTTAAACAAAACAGAATAATACTGCCCAGCGTAGTACAATGTGTGTAGTGCCAAGTACTTTAGTGAAACAAAGAGAGGGCTTTGCTGAGGCCATAATTTATCCGTTTACGGTCTTTGATTCCTGACTTTGAAAGTAAAAATAGTGCTTGGTATTTCTCAAAAGAGGACAGTAGCAGGGTTAAAGAAGACCTTAGTGTAAAACTATCAAGAGATTCTAGGAAGGAATGGAGACCTGTTTAGAAGAGGAACATGGACTAAGCCTATAGGCGTACAACATGGAAAAAAAGTAAATCACACTTTTAAAAACAGATGGGCATGGACCCGGGGGCACAGAAACTACCACAAGGACACGGAAACTCATCACAAACTAATAACTTAAAAAATTACTCTCGAAGCCTTCCCTTTTCCTGGCTTTAAAACAAATATATAGGAGACACAGCTAATTTCTAGGAAATATTACAAGTTTCTACAACATAGTACCTCTAGGTATTACTGACTTTCCTTACCTCCTTCCAATACTGAACATATTTATTTCTCACTCTGAGCAGATCATATCTTTTTATATTTAGGTGAGAAAGGGATGGGAATCAGTAGACAAAGAGAATGGAGAGTAATAGAATGGGGGGTAATAGGCCTTGTCCAGTTGCCAGCCAGTGATGGCAAACAGAGAGAGCAGTGTGAAGGAAGTGATAAAAACCTTGAGGCTTAGAGTGGATGCTACTGCCAATGGCAGCAAGTGCAGCCCAGATCCCAGAGTCAGGGCTCCCCTCTGCGGGGGAACTGTGGGGTATCTTGTCACACACTACACGCTTCATTCATTTCTGTCTAAACATTCAACAACAGAGCATTGTCATCATTATTTGAGAAGTTGCCTAATGACAGGTCACAAGGAATTTTAAAAGGTCCTTTACTCTTTTTTCTTTTCCTTTGGCACATGGGGAAGACTAGGAAAAAGGTATGAAATTATGCTTTTCACCCAATGATATAATATACTTTGGATTAAATGAAACCCTGGTCATGGGTTACCAAACAGTTTACAAATCTCTCAGCCTAACTATATTAACAAGAATAAGAAATAAAAGGACTAATAACAAAAGTTTCTTGGTTGTGTCTTTTAGTTGTAGCCTTGAAATTCTATAGATTTTCAGTGATTAGCTTGTCAGGATCAAAGTATAAGATGTCAACATTTCTAATGCTCCATCTAAACAGTATTTATTGGTTCATCTTTCAATACGGATATCCTGGTAAATGGGGATTTTGTTTTGGTTTGCATATTATTTTAGCACTTTAATGCTGCATAAGTGCTTTAATGAGAGAAGTATGCACATATAATTAAATAGGCCTAATCATATTTCAAAATAAAGAGAACTGTCAGAAACTTTTAACCTTGAGGCTGCTATAATGGACTGGGTGAGGGTAAATGGAGACAATATATGAGGTAAATGGTGATGCGCTACCACTTTCTTTAGCTTATTTCAGTGTTCCCTTATTTCATTATTCCCCTAGAAATCAGGATTAGACAGCTCCTCTGACTAATTAACCCAAAGAGGTTTGACTAATAGAAGGAGATTGCAAGCATGATTAGTTAAATGATAATGTACATAGCACTTAATGATCATTATCATTTATTCCAATATTAGTGCTAATAAATGGTGAAACTGTTTAAGCAAAATGCTGTCATATCACAATAACGTACATCATGGCTAACACTAATAATTTCTAATTTACTTGGGAATCAATGGGACATGCAGCTTTCTTAATGCATGGCAATGCCTTCTTAAATAAATTTATAGACCTTTTTAAAGTAGAAAAACAGTTCTTTCCTTACCTAGGCTACAAAGTAGTCATACCACCACCCGCCTCCAAAGCACAAATAGTTCTAGCTACGCTAGCTATATCCGTGGCTTTGATGAGGCCAGTGTAAGATAGTAAGACACTTAATTACAAACAGTAAATAATGGCAACTAATATGAATTTCAAATGCAAATTTCATCACATTCTTTTGCTTTCTGAGGATTCAGTGAATATATATTAGCCCACTAGTTCTAGTTCTGATGTAGCACTGGAAGCATACTTTTCCTCCAAAAGGCCACACACACACAAAAAACCCCAAAACAAAAGAACAGTAGGGTAGTACTTGATTTTCTCTATTATGTATTTCTATCATTTTCTCTCACATTAAGATTACAAGAGAAAATATTTAGATATGTGCTGCAAAAACCACTGACCAATGATATCTAGAGAACACACAAAAAAGTGGGAAGCTGTTTTATGCAGAGAAGCACAGTCATTATCCTGAGCTAGAGGTTCCATCATTACTGACTCTCATCACCCCCATCACTCTTTAAGAACACACAGTGAAGAGCACTTAAGTCTCTGGATCACCTAAGAGTGAGAGCTAGAACTCAGGTAGAGAGAAGTCCTCTTCATATGCAGTATCAGAAGAAAGAAAATGAAAAGGAAAAATAAAATCAGTGTATTTTCAAAAGAAGATTGATAACTAATGAATGAAGAGATTTTAGCTCCTGGTTATTCTCAACAGGAATAACTGAGCCACTAATTGTATTCCTATCCTGACTGCCTGCCTGTCACCCATTTAGACCTTTTGTATTTCTAACTTTAATTTTCTTTAAAGTTACTGGTTACGTAATAAAGAAATACAAAAGGTCTCAGATGAAATACAGCAGTCCGTTGTCCCTGACCCTCTACCTTATTGATGCTGCTCCTGCTACTTCTTGATTCATCAGTTATAGACATTACTTCCTATTGTGATAGACCAAAGCTTAATTTCCTCACAAATCGGGTCTCTCCAAAGGGCTGCTCACAACATAGCTTTCCAGAGGGTGGAGACATAGCAGCCAAGATGAAAGTCATGGTATCTTCTGTAACCTAATCTCAGATGTGACCTACATCATTTCTTCCCTTTTCAACTGCTTTTAAATTAATTCTGGAAAATGTCTAGGGGGTGGGCTACATAAGAAAGAACACCAGCAGGCAGCCATCACTGAGGGACATCTTGGAATCTGGCTGCCACATCGTTTATTATTATGATGATGATAAAAGAGCATACAAGGCTATGCCAAATTCAAACAGCATACTATGATTATACAGGTGACCCTTGTACACACAGGGTTGGGGCTCTGACCCTCTGAGCATGTGAAAATCTCATGTGGTTTATAGCTGGCCCTCCATACAGGAGGTTCCTCCCAACCATGGTTCCACATCACGGATTCAATCAACAGCAGATCATGTGGTACCGTAGTTTACTATGGGAAAGACATTCGTGTATAAGTGAACCTGTGTAGTTCCAACCCATGTTCTTCAAGGGTCTATTGTATACCACTTTTTTTCTAGAATTAATAATTGCCTCTTATTTTCTTAGTGTCTATCACCCTTTCCTTATTTGTCTGCAAGCATTAGAATATAATTATTCAGTTGTATACAGTTGTATGCAATTAAACAAATATAATACAATTGTACAGTCAGATATATCAGATTATCTGTAAATTCTATATTTTCCTCTCATCTTCCTTAGAGCCCTCCATTTTATGCTTTTCCAAATACTGTACTATTTTTTTCTACTACTAAATTTTTCATATCGAAAAGATGTTTGTTTCTTATTCTTTTATATATCTTACATATATGACATATATGATCCTATTCTTTTCACCACTGAAATGTGATATCTTCACAATTACTAATTATGGTGTTGTTCTCTACATTTTCTTTGTTTACTAAGAGTTTCTCTGGTTTGTTTTCCCCTCTTTCTTCATATTGAATGTTTTCCTCAAATGTCAATGGATGAATCCTTGGCCCAAATTAATATTTAAGGGAAAAAACTTTGTCTAAGTAGGTTTGTTAACTAGCGGGCTTCTCTGTGGAATGATCTTTCAATAAGCTAGCATTTTTTTGAAAGAAGGGTCCAAATGCCAGTATCTGAAGGCCTTTTCTCTAGACTGTTCATTATCTCCAGAAAATTATTCCATCATCTTGGAGTATAAGCTTGGCTTTACTGAGTGGACTGGAAATTCAAGTCTCCTCTTTTCTCCTGGAGATCTGCCTCTATGTTTATGTAATCCCTGTTTTCAGTGCAGCATCTCACCTCTGGCTTGTACTCCAATTCTATAGTTTTTTTTTTTCTTTTTTTTTTTTCCAATCAGAGCTGCAGTTGCCAGCCACAGCCACAGCAACACGGGATCAGAGCCGCATCTGTGACCTACACCACAGTTCATGACAAAGCCAGATTCTTAGCCCACTGAGTGAGGCCAGAGATTGAACCTGTGTCCTCATGGATGCTAGTCAGGTTCATTTCCCCTGAGCCACAATGGGAACTCCTCTGGCACAATTTTTCCAAAAAGTACCGGTACTTCTCACCTCCTGGGGGACTGGAGGAAAGGGAGGGAGGGAAGTGCAGCAGGATGGTTTGGACTTGGGAGCTGTGCTACCTGGGTGGTGGTGGGATTTCTTTACCATCATCCCCCACTTTTAGCTGGATGTGACATTCCTCCTGTCAATGGTTCATGGCACCTGTGGCTCCTGAGCTCCGTGTGCTGTGACGAGTCTGTTTCTCACTTGGGTTACGTGCTGTTGTGGGTTGAACTGTGTCATCCCAAATTTATGTCAAAGTCCTAATACCTGGTGCCTGTGAAAGTGGCCTTACTTAGAAACAGGACTTTTGCAGATGGAATCAAGTGGGATCACACAAGATTAGGGTGAGGCCTGACCAAAAGATTTGTGTCCACATAGGAGGGTCATGTGAAGACATAAAGACACACAAGGAGGCTATGTGGGGATGCAGTTTAGATAAGAATGATGCAGCTGTGAACTAGGGAAGGCGAGGGCAGCCAGCAACCTTCAGATGTAAGAGAAAGGGAACAGATTTCCTCCAGGCCTCCAGGAAGAACCAGCCCTGCCAACACCTTGTTTTCAGACTTCAGCCTCCAGAATTGTAAGAGAACAATTTTCTGCTGTTTTAAGGTCCCCAGTTTGTGGTCATTTGTTTGTGGAAAGTAATACACCTGGATTCTCACTTCCTCCTTCCCGTGTCATCTTCTCTGTCTTTAATGGGGCTAGACCTGGCTAACGATGTCTTGACTTGATACAAGTTGACACTAGTTTTTGCTACTCCCTCATGTCTTTGTGGTGACTCCCAAGAGGAAAGGGGAGTAAAAATATCTTTATTATTTTATTTTAAAACCAAAAGTCTCGATAGACTATAGACTTTTAATTTTTGGGGGGTTTTTCTTGTCTAAGCAAATTCATGCCAATGATTGTACTTTAAGTGCAGTATAGGAACTATTTGCGGTAAGAGAATTAATAGCAATCCCTCTAATTAATTAGCATACCCATTCTGTGTACTGCTGTCACTTTGCTCAAGAATTTATAGTACCTTTCTATTGACAAATGCATCATGGAAGGCAGGTAAAGAACAGAAAAGAATGAGGGGGAACAAACATATATTGAATCTACTGAATACCTACTCAATTCTAGGTATTTCAGAACTTATACATACTTTCATTTAATCTCCCAAATAGTCTACAAAGCACATAGTATACATTCTCTTTTTACATCTAAGGAAAAGGAAATTCAAAGGTTAAATAAGCTTCTAGGGTCACCTTGTTATTAAGTCAAGGAGTCAAACCAAGGGCTGACTGCCTCTAAAGCCCACATCTGACTCCGTGCTATTTCCAAGGTTAGACTGCTTGGCCAAATCACCCAAGGCTTCTACAAACAGGATTCAAAATTCTGGCTCGTTTTATGCTTTCACAAATAATCAGTGAGTAAGAAAAACTATTGCTATTTTTTAAATGACTACTATGTGCCTGTTAGGCACCTGGCAAAACCTTTATTTTTAATACCCACAAAAATCTTAAAGGTTTCTGTAATTGTGGCTACTCCAAACTGATGTTTAATGAAGGCAAAATAAAAAATTAAAAATAAATCTAATGGTACCTTAGAAATAATGAGTTTTTAGCACTAAGTGTTGCTTTTGTAAAAAAAGATCTCAGACACATGATGTAGTTGGTTCTTGCCTGGAGGAAAACCAGCTGCGTTAGGGTTACCACCATCCCTGCCAGAATGCCTTCCACACATGTAATACGACACCCAAACCATGTGAAACACATGTGATACAGATGTTCCAACAGAAATTCCATTATTTTCCTAATTAACTACTACACTGTTTTAGAACATGAAATTCCTTATCCTCTATAAAATGGGATGACTCTGCTTGGCTGGTGCTTTAAAACACACTCAGTCTCCCTACTAACTAATCCCTATGGTTACATTTGGAGATTAACTTGTAGAAATTTCAGGCAATTGGAGACCAGCTGCCCTTCGTCACAGGGCCTAAGAAGCACCCTGGCAAATTTTCTTTCCCTCAGACTTTACAGACTACAATTATCACACAAGTGACAGTCTCCCTTTTCAGCTGAGCCATTGATGCAAAAATTACCTTGCATCTCCCTGAGCAGTACCCTCCTATAATCCTTCCTAGGGGGTGTGCCATCCTCTACTGCCCTTGTGTCCCTTGCCACTTGCAGAGACTTTATATCCTAGTTCTCGGAGAAAACAGATGTCATCAGATAAGACCTTCAAACTCCCTTACTCACTGTTTGTAACCAGTTCTCTCCATACATCCTTCTTTTTCATTGTCCAGGTCCTCCACACCTGTGCTCTGCCATCCCATCCCCCAGGAACCTCACTCTCATTATTGGCCCACCTCATTCCTCCCCATTAGAGTACCTTCCCTTCAGAGTACACATGGTAAAGTTAATGCCACATGGAAGGCAAAGAAATGTGACTCACTTATTTGTACTACAACCTGTTTTAGTTCCAGCTATTTCCCTTCTGCTTCATTCTTTCATAGTCAGGCTTTCAGACAGGACAGCCACCACACCTCCAACCAATACTGTTTGGCTTCAACTTCTCCTCTTCTATTAAAACTGCTCATCCAGAGGTGAACAATGATACCTGTGCCCTACAATATGTGCCCAGGTCTTCTCCATCCTTCCCTTGTCTGGCCTTTCTGAAGGCTTCAGCTTTGTTGACTGTTCTTTCTCTTGGCTGCTGGGATGCTGTACCTTCCTAGTTGCACAGCCCATGAGCCCTGCATACCTTCCTGCCTGGGAGATCCAGCAAGATTAATGACCATCCTGGGTACCACACAGGTTACTTGGATACCCTGAGGTGAGGTCTTCCCCTCCCTGCATTCTGGGTGAGGTCTTCCCCTCCTGCATCCACAGTAGTGCCTGTTCATGGAATCTTAATTATTTGTCCTAAAGACTTTGTCACTAAAACTGTAGAACCACCAAGCATTTTGTATATTTTCCACACTTGCAGTATGTCAATGAACATTGTTCTAAAATGACACACACACAAAACCACATTACCACAAATGTGGAAAACACTTTATATATATACATTAAAAAAGTAACATGCAGAAACAAAAAATTTGTAACAAACCCATAATCAAAAGACAAAATCAATAAATACTTTTTGGGAATTCCCTGGTGGTCTAGTGGTTAGGATTCAGTGCTTTCAACACTGTGGCCTGAGTTCAATCTTTGATCTGGGAACTGAGATCCCATATCAATCTGCTGAATGCTATGGCCAAAAATTAAAATTTTAAAAAATTTTTTTGGAGAAATTGATAAAAATCAACAGATGCTTTTACCAGGGGGAAAAAAAATGCCCAAGCACAAAATCTCAAACAAAAGCACAGAGTTCAAGGAGCTTCTAAAGTCAACCCATTGACTCCTTATAAGCCCAGATTCCAAACCTATAATGTGAGAAAAGAAGAGGTTTGGAATGAGCCAAAAAAATCTTAAAAATACCAATTATAGTCCACTATGTAACACAAACAGAGCAAGAGACATATTCATCATAACAACTATTCCAGGCAAGTCAAGGGCATTACTTTCCTTATAAAATAGTTCTTTATCTCCTTTTCACTCAATTTAGCCAACCTTCAACACACACCTGTGAATGCTCATTAAATGAAAGACATTTGCTATTTCTTGCATAAGTGTTCTTTTAAAACAACTTGAATGCCTCCCTACTTCAGAATTTTCTAACCTGTTCATGCTGAAGAGTCTGTTTGATAATGTCTAGCCAAAAGGTTGTCCTGCCCTGACTATAAATGAGAAAAACCTTTCCAGTCTACTCACAGGGCATCCTTACCTAGGCAGGTGCCCTGCTGGGCCCCTTCTTTCTTTTGCTTGACTACATAGTAAATAGGAGAGACTGACGTTTGAATAAAATGTGAAATCACCCAAATTGCTTTGCATTCGTGTTCTAGAAAAGTCTCCTTAAAAAATATTTAAGTCTTTTGACAGTTACAGGTAGTATTTAATTCTGCTTGAAAGCCCAAGTGTAAGGGTGTCAAAAACAATTAGTATTTTAATAGTTCCCTTCCTTAGGTAGGCACAAATTCATCAGAAAGAGAACAAAAAATCTTCTCAGGAAAATAAGCCAATGACATTCAGCAAAATCATATAATTTGACTATGTTATTCTTTAGGCTCTTTCTACTTTAAAATAGGATGCAGTTTTTCAAAAATGGCAATGGCAGTTGTCAGCATTTACTACTTTGATAGATAAGGTTTTCTAGACAAAGACTGAGTGGTGGTGTCCTCACTGTTTTGAGAAAAGCCCTAAGGCAGTTAGTGCTCAGTAGATACCAGTGAACACCTTACACATTTCATAATTCTCCCTTAAGAAAAATTCTTGCTGTGTGGGAAAAAGGTAAGTCAAGAAGTAAGAGGACCCAAGACTGAGTAGATTAGGGAGGGGGTGATGGTTGTGTGTGAAGTTTAAATATATTAACAACAAAGCCTGTTGTGTGCCTCCCTTACAGTTATTTTGTGGGGAAATATGCTAATTCAAAGACATCTAACTAGCTTCACATTTAATTCTGACTTCACATCTTAGAGTGGCAGAGCAGCTGTGCCTGGAGGCAATATAATCTTATTTCTATAAAAATCTCTCAAAGCTCCATATATAAGTGGAAGAGTAAAAATAGATAATCAAATCCAAATTAAGGCTATTAAGAATTGATTTAGTGTAAAGATAATATAGCAAGATTTTGTTTAGGTTATGGATGTTCAGTAAAAATGTGTAATACTTGTTTGCCAGAATTTTGATTATGTTTTATCTTATTTTGTCACAGTTAAATAGTTTTATCATTAGGGATTTTAATTGCATAGAGTTTATAGAATTTTTCTGATTACTCTATATCCATTTAGCTAAAAAAAAAAAAAAAAAAAAAAATCCCACTGTACCACTTAACGAAAAGAGAACCATCTAATGAGATGCAATCAAACTGCAGGCAGATGCATCATAAGGTGTGGCTGAACAATTCATATATGTGAAAGCTTTGTCACAAATGTCTTACAGAGTCTACATAGTATACAAGGGAAAAGAAGTCCTTGAAGAGAGTAGCAATTGCTGTACCCTGGGAACTACCAGTCACTCAGTGGTAATATCACTCCGTTTTATAAAGAAAAAAAGAAAACAACCAAAGACTGAAAATGGGGGAAACCAAGTCCTTGAAAATTTTCTTCCAAACTTCATAATGTGGGCAATTCCCTCTCCCCATCTTCATCCTTTTCCTGCCTCTCACTCACTCTGTTACTCACCTGTGTTTGTTCCTAAGTCTCAGTCCTTGACTTGAATTCTCCCTTGCGAAGATTTCATGTGGATAACGCATCTGCTTATGCAGTGCCGTCAAGTCTCTGTGAGGGTCTCAACACCAAGCTCTAGACCTGGCTTCTCTCCTCACACCTTGCCAAGCTCTCTGACTCTTTCCCCATTCCTTGCGGCCAATCCATGTCACCTTCAAGGTGGCTATAAAGTCCTTTCGATTCTTTCTTCTCTCTTACATTTGACACTTCAATTCCACACAAACTGCTCAGACCTGTCATTTTCCTGCTCAAAATCTCAATAGTCTGGAGCTCTTGGTCTGGCATGAGACTCTCAATATACCTATTTTCAACTAGGCCAGTTGATTAACTATGTGAACTGGAGATGGGCGCTTGCCATCTGGCTCTACACAGATTGAATCATGAGCCACTGCAGCAGCCAACCCTCAACATCCCCTGAAAGGAGCTTAGGGTGGAGATCAGGAGTGTGAGGAACTCTGTGCTCTGGGAAAACTGGCAGAACAGGTCTTCAAATAGATATTTTTAGGAAAATACTTTATTTTATTTATTTTATTGTCTTTTTTTGTCGGATTTGTTTCTGCTGAGAGCCATGGCAGGAACTCCCCAGGAAAAGATTTTCTGAGGCCAATTCTTACATCTCTTCAAATCTAGAAAAGCACTAAAATCCTTCATGGTGACGTCTACTCCTCATGACTAGCAATAGCTTTCATGAGACTAGCAGTTTCATGACTAGCTAGTCACAAGAGAGATTAGCATGAGACTAGCAGTAACTAGCTTTCATGAGACTAGCAAAATGCGTGCTTGGTTGCATGTACCTCCCCCTTCACCCAAATCACATGTATACTGACAATTCTCCCTGCCTCTTTGAAAGAATATTTCAGAACTATCTAAAATGCTGCGTCCCAAGCTACAGTCCTCATTTTGCCCCAATAAAACTTAACTCTCAACTTTTAAGTTGTACATATTTTTAGGTTGAAAACTAACACCTGAATATGGTATGATTTTATAAAAATGCATTAATAAATATTTTTATTAACTTATTTTCTATAAACTATAGAAAGTCTTTGGATTTTAAATGCACTGTATTGAGTAAAGAAATGAGATGGTGCTCCATAGTCATTAGCAGATGCTTTCACTTATTTACTGTTGTTAAACTTTGCTTGATTAAGCAAGGGAAAGAAATTTAATTAATAAGTAACTCTCTGCTGCTAAGGAGTGAATAACCCAATCAAGATTTGCATCTGACCCAACAACCTTTGAATGATCAACTATATCCTTCTGATGACAGATAACATTTTAGGGAGAAGAAACGGAGTTAAGTGGTCATGGCTGGGGTTTTAGCAACTGGTGTACTATATCCCATTTATTTTGGTGATGCCCAGAGACTTGATTTTGCTCAAGATACACTAACCATTCTATTCAAGCCTAAACACAAATGTATCTGTTCATTCAACACATCTGTACTAAGTATCCATGTGTCAGGCACCAGCCCAGGGAAGAACCAGGGTTACGGCAGTAAATAAGGCAGAGACCCTCCTTTACTGCCTTATCCCCATCCTGATGGGATTTAGGAGTAGTGTAGCTGGCACTGAATGAGGGCAGTTTTAGGGAAATATGTGTTGCAAAATGGGAAAACTATGGAGTTAGTAAGAGTGTATAAATGCTAATGAGAGCATACAGGGTTATAGGGTTCAAACTGAGGTTCACAAAAGATTTCCTGGGAAGGTGTGCACAGGCTGCTGCTGCTGCTTCTTGTCTCACCCTTGCCCTCAGGGTTTTGCCTCATTTCGACTTATGCTTCCAAACTCTGCTTTGATTTCAGGTCCTTCGAGAAGCCAAGTTTGAACTTTCCTTATAAAAATCTGAATTGCTCTTTCAGACTCCTTGGTATTCCAGAAGCTCGTGTGTTACTGCTATCTTGGCATTAAAGATATATGGGGATTATTACTTGCCAGTCTCCCAACTGGATGGTGAATTCTTAGAGGGTATCTTTACATCTTAAGTGCCCAGAAAGTGCTTAATAAATTTTGCTAAACAAATGACCGAGTGAAGGTTTGGCAAGGAAAAATACCGAACATTTAATTTCTGCCTAGGTCGTAACAGATAAAGCAAAAGATAAAACAGGTGAAGGTTTTAACCAAAGTATTTTGGGTAGGAGTTTGGAGCACAACACAAGGGCTGGATTAATCTGTGTGTACATTGGCTGTGCTTCTGAAGCCCATAGGAGTTAGAAATGTATCCTGTGACATTTTAACCCACAAATCTCAAAGGATACTTTACCAGGATTTTCTCATTCTGAAATAAAAGATGCTCAATCTCTCTCTCTCTCTCTCTATATATATATACACACACACATACATACAAACATATTATCTAAGTCTATATTTATATATAATATAAAATTTCCATGCTTTTAACAGAGCATACATTTATTAAATTAATATAAATATTATAGAGTTTAGTAAAAGAAATAAGCTCTGGTCCTAATTTCAGAAGATGGTTAATCCTTGTAATCTAGCCTCAGACAAAGAGTGCTACCTAGTGGTTCAATCTGCAAACAGGGGAGGAGACATGCCAGAGGCTAGAAAACCTGTAGATGGTACATCTCAATAGTTCAACCTTGTGTCACAAGAGAAAAAGATGTACACAGCAGCTCATCAGGTTGATGGGAAGAGGAAGAGGCAGTGATATAAGCGGTTGTAATCAAAGCAAATGATATGGCAGAGATTAAGAACTGGACTGAGAAGTCAGCCAGGCTGGGTTTTGAAACTTGGCCCCTGGACTGTATGTAAATTCTCAGGCCTGTTCAATACTTGGTTATTTTTGACTTTGAAATAGAGATAAAAACATTGACTACCTGATAGGATTATTGAGAAGATTAAATGGGATATGTATAAAACATTACAATATCTCTTGGCTTTTAACTCAACTCAGTAAGCCCAGTTAACTTAGTAAGCATTAGTTTGTTAATACTATAAATATTATTATTTTACTTAGGATGCAAACAAATTGAAAATAATTGTAAAAAAATCTCATCTATTTTTTAAAAGTAATGAGATAATATCAACTACTACATATATACATAGAAATTATAAATATCACACCATAGTTTTAAAAACATGAAAGAAAATGAGAAAGTAAAAGTGGTTCCGTGTTACATTTCAATCACACAGTTCAATTGTAGGGTTAGTATTTTCAATGAAAACAAAGAAATTTTTAGAGATAAAAAGATTTCAAAATGAACTCTGAAACGTCACTTTTCTCTAAAAATACTCAGGATCCTTGTTGCAACGTCCTTAACCAAATTCTCCATTTTGCAATACTTAGTCTAATAAATCTATTTTTATACATACAGTTCTTAAAGATCAAGATGGTCATTTGAATTTTTTGTCTACTTGTCAGAAATGTAAAGGGAAAACACAACAGACTATGAAAGGTAAGCAGGACCCTGTAACATCTAACAGGGAGGGAATGAGAGGCAAAGTAAATAAAACCAATCAACACAAAACAGCATCCTGAGGACAGGAAGAGGGCTCCATGGGGTTGGGTGCTGAGGAGCTAGTGAGAGGTTTTTGAAAGGAGTCAGATTCAGATAAATATTGGAGACCAAGTTGACTCACTTTTTTTTTAGTGAAGCTAGCATATCCTTCCACAATAATATCACATGAAGCTCACCTGTATTAAAGATTTTGCATACTGCTGGTCATAGTGCTTCATACCGTACTGGCAAGTATGATGAGGAAAGAGGTAACAATTCAATATTTCACACTGTATCTTGATGTAAAGCAAAACTGCTACTTAAAATAGTATTAAGAAAGCACATTGCTTTTGAAAGGATGCTCTGGACAACACTAAGCAGCAACATGTGAGGCAACTTCAAATAATAATAATAATAAATATAAAACATTCACTTGAGATCTGAAAGTAGAACTTTCAACACCACCTCAAAGCAATAATGGAGGGATGGAAAATAGCAGTGCACAATCTCGTCACAAATATGTAGATCCACACATTTTTCCTATTTTTAAGTCATATTAAAACTTGAGAACTTCACAACAGCCTACTAAAATCACAGATCAACAGGATAAAAGGAGATAAGGAGAAAGAGCAATTTATGAATACGGTTTATTACCATGGTTACAAACTTTCAGAACAGGCCTCTGAGACATTGGACTGAGACTTTGCCGAATATCTGTTAAAAAAAATAAATAAAAGAAACTTAATATAGAGGTCTGTTCATCTCAAGAAATTTAACAGTATTAGACTTTTTTCAAGGGTAAGTATTTCTGGAGGCGAAGCAATGCTTCAATACCCCGAAATACTTGAAGTAATAATGTTATGACTTTTACTTCCCATTTAATTATGCTACTGTAAGCTCCACTGGGATAAGGTACATATGGTTCTTTAGATGAGACCTGTCACACTAATCAGGCTTTTCCAGGCTGAGTGCATTGATTTGTTAATGTGTTAGTGACACTGGCCAACTGGAACACTTCTCTCTCTGACACTTGTCATGGCAAGAGAAAGACTGAACAAACTTATGAAACTTCTGGAGAGCTATTGCCCAGAGCACTACATCCTTGACACATGACTTTAAAAGAATTACAAAAAGGGGGAGTGGGTTATCCTTTATGATAGTTCCCTAGAAAGTAACATGAAACAAGTATACTGTTCACCTTTTGGCTTCGGTGTCCTTTTCCTTCGGTCACGGAAGGCAGCCCCCGACTGCAAGGCCTCCAGCAGACTATCCATCACTCCTGTCTCGTCGCCCTCTGTAAAAAGAGATGCAGGGAGTTCCATCAGCCCTCTGGGTTACCATAGCAATGTCAAGGCCTACAGAGAAACTGGTGATGGTATGGTAGGGGGAGGAAAGATAAGATGCCAGGACTAAGCCAGCAATTTCCAAATATGATAGGACTTTTAGTCCCTTATAAATCAAATCTTTTAATGAAATCTGTCTCATTAGTGCCTGTGCTACTGTCTACTAAAGAGACCCGAGTTTCACTGATTCACTTCAGAGCACTGCTTTTATAGGCTGGTGGCACAACAACTTTAAATGGAATATGGTTCTAGTCACATCTGTGTCTCGGGTTATCATAAATCACATTTCCCTTGCAGAAATGGGTTATTTTCAAGGCACCGGCTTCTATTCTAAAATCAACCAGGTGTGGGAGAACGTTTCTGTTGTTGTTATTGAGATTCTGCTATCTAAACTTATCATACAAAATTATATTTCCAGGCTAACTTTTGTGAACACACTTCCAACAACCGGTTTTTCATATTAGAGGAAAACTGCCCCCAGACTTTAGGTAACACAGAACAGTCACTACAGACTTTTCCAGAATGTATGAAAAGTTTGTCTTCTATAATGAAAAATAAATCAAAAGAGGCTCTCAAAAATCTAAAGGATTGTATCACACATTACGATTGGTTTAAATTGATATTCTGAATGTAAGTAATGAAAATATGTTTACAGAGCCATTCTCTCTAAAAATCCAAGTATCTTATAATAATCATAGTTATTTATAGTTGTCAATGCTAAATCTTGTTAAATGGTTTAAAAAAAAAGAAAGAAAGAAAGAAAGAAAAACTTCTGGCTCAACCAGAATTCATGGACATGCCCAAGACTTTTTTTTTGTCCCTTAGAGAGAAGTTATTTTCAGGCATTCTCTGTGAAATTGTGTGGCTGGTATAAACTCACGTCTAAAGTACTAGAAAACTATTTTCCTCTATTTTTTATTTCTTTTTTTGAGACGCAATCCCTTTACAAGGAACAGATGACAAATGAATGCAGTAGAGTACAAATAACATACTCATTTACAGTTTATAAACAGATATACAAATATAAATATGTACCGGCCCTTTTCCATCTGCTTCTATTTCATTTTTAGAAAAGTACTAAACCTTGTAGGTGTAATCAGAAAAAGTGGGTGAGAAATAGACCATTTAGAGGTTGTTAATATACATGTAAATTTAAGCCAAAAGTGGCTGGATGGTTATTTTAATTAAAACACATTAAATATTTCAGAGACTTTAGTAATTATCCAGCCATCTTTGAAGGTTTACACTCAAACTCAACTATATTTTTCCTAAAAAGAACTGCAGGTAAAGCTAAACATTTAAGGTTGTGAATACATTTCGTCAGTAAAACGAAACACTGAACTTCTCTTAGTAAATGTGCTGTTGGTGGTGGTATTGATGTAGTGATTGTGAAACCATTGTATGTGTATTCGAAGCCTGAGCAGATGGGTAAACATGTTGATGTTGTTGGCAACAGAGATGCTTGCTGTGGGAAAGGAAACACAAATATGGAGTGGGAGAAGGAGAGGGAGAACCACGAAGCACTGGATTGTATCTAATGGCATCAGATAAACTTAAGCTTTTAAAAACTTTTTCTAGCTCTGCGGCCCAAACAACCTGTAAGTAATGATACTACAGTAGCGATGAGCACACCTGGCCCTGATATCTTGGTTTCTAAATTTTATTATTCTCTAATAGGAACGAGAATACTTAGAAAAATGGCTGGTTCTAGGGCTGAGATCAAGAAAGTGTGGGAGTTCCTGTTGTGGTGCAGCAGAAACGAATGTGAGTGGTAACCATGAGATTACAGGTTTGATCCCTGGCCTCTATCAGTGGGTTAAGGATCCAGCTGTGGTATAAGTCGCAGAAACGGCTTGGATCCTGTGTTGCTGTGGTTGTGCTGTAGGCTGGCAACTGTAGCTCGGATTTGACCCCCTAGCCTGGGAACCTCCATATGCTGCAGGTGTGGCCCTAAAAAAAGAAAGAAAAAGGAAAGTATCAAATGAGCCAGGGAAATACTGTTGTGTCAGAAAACAAGAAAGTGCTCAAAGACAGGTAGGGATATATCAAAAGATCAGAGCAGCCAGGCTGAAGGGTAGCCTTGGACAAATTTAGGACAATTTGAACACTGAGTAATGATAAGTAATGATGAGAATAGATTATTACATGTTGGGAGAAGAATCATGCATCCAAATTGATACCGAAAAATTTTTAACAAATATTAAATATGGGGGAAGAAACGTTGTTTAAAGAAGAATGCCAACCAATAGATGTCAAAGATATAAAGAGGACCAAGATCCATTAACATAAGAGATATAGCTATGAGGGAAACAGAAAACTGACCAATTACAATTCACACAGTAAAAATTATTTAGGCAGCAATCATCAATGGTTACAAAGACCATTGCATGTAAGGTTTTGGAGGAACAAGATATGGACAAATCTAGTAAATATCACCTTACCCAAATAATCAAATTTGCCATCACCAGTAATGAGATACATGGACAACAATTATCTCTGAAGCGATGCAGTGAGATGGACACAATGCAACCTGTGTCACACTCTGCACAAAAATATTTACCCTGAATCTCAACCTGAGGAAACAATCATACAAATCCAAAATGAGAGACATGCTGTGAAACAACTGGCCTTAGTTCTTCAAAATCATCAATATCATGAAAGACCAAGAAGGAGAAAGAGAGAAGACAAGGTTAGGGAAGCAACTTTATAGGTTAAAACTGATTAAAGAGACATGACAACTAGATGCAACATGCAATCTTTGATTAGCGCTTGGGGCATAAAAAAAGTTATTAAGTGATATCAATGGGTAATTAGAGCAATTTTGTTTTGTTCTGTTGACTATGCCTGTGGCATGTGGATGTTCCCAGGCCAGTGACTGTACCCATGCCACAGAGGTGACAACACTATGTCCTCAACCTGCTGAACCACTAGGGAACTCCTAGAGCAATTTAAAAATGTGCTAGATGTTAAATAATTATACTGTACCAATTATGTTACCCGAGTGTGATAACTGTATTATCATCAGGTAGGATAGTCCCACTGTTATTAGATGCTGACACATTTAGGCTCATTAAACAACTTACATCACAGTTCCACGTTATCAACTTCATGGTTTCAACATACTGTTCTATAGACAGAACACCCTTCCCACTCTGTTCACCAAGCTACCTCCTCCTTCTCCTTCAAGGCAGATAACTGAGACTGCCTTCCTGACCTATGTGGGCTGAACTGTGTCCTAATCACGTGTGGTACACATGGCAATAAATCCTGTATAATATTGTTTACTTGATGGTTTCTACCACGAGACAATGAGTTGGTCGAGGGGTGTGGGGATTGCGGTTTTCATTTATCTTTAACAGCTCACAAAGAAAGTGTTCAGCAATATGTGCTGACTAGATTAACAAATGAAGCACTAATGTGGTCGGCTGGAAGGAGTTACCACACAGAGAATATAGGTCACCGATGGGGAGGGGATGTGCGGGGGCCCATTCCTACCACCACTGTACACAACACGGCATTGTTTCTTCCTTCACTGGTCTCACATATCCATTCAGTTGCCACACCTTGCTCATCACATGTCAATATCTCAAAAATTGACCCATTGTTTCCTTTTCTGACTAAACTTCACGTCAGTGGTCCAGAATTGAAATTTTTTTCATCTGAAATATCACAAGTTGCCTGAAGTCACATTGCTTCTAGTTTCTCCCTAGTTCTAATGCATCCCATACAGCACTAAAGCAGAACCATGACCCCTCATCACAAATTTTCAATGTCACTTCCCACAATATAAAGTCCCAACTATTTTACTTGCCCCTGACACTGATTCCAATTGCTTACTGAATCTTATCTCTTATTTCCAACATCACAACCTGTTCTTCAGCTAAAGGCAATGGCCTGTGCGTCTCCACAAACATTCTCTCTCCCATCCATCAGTCTCCATGTGGAACTTCTATCCCTGGTCTTGTTCCACAGAGCTGATGGCTTTAGCCTTCATTCCCCACAGGCACAATGGAAAGAATGCAATACTGGAGTAAGAAGACCTTCATTCTAGTCTGAGCTGTCAACTGGCTACATAATCCTTCTTAACATGTGTAATAGAGATGATACCTATCTAGGGTTCATGCGAGAATCAAATGGGATCATAGAAATGAAAGTACTTTGTAAGTTGCTAAGTGATATAAAAGTGTAGGGAAATAAATTCATAAATAAACTCTACAATATAGTTTAGGAAGTTTATGTAATATGTGATTATTGTGTTTTAAGCATTGTCTTAGATACAGTGTAAATAACTCTTTCATAGCATATTTGATTATGTCCTTGAATAACATCACTTCTAAGGGACACTCTGATCAAGAAGTAGTAGACTCTTAAAATAATTCCATGTATAAAATGGAGACATAAAATGAAGATATTATTCCAAACGCTAAAAATGCATTGAGAATATTTACTCATCACATGGTTACTGAGGGCTGCTATGCACTAGAACATTCTTAGGCATTAAGGATACCTAGGTCCAAGAATGAACAAGCAATGTTTTCTGCCCATAAGAAGCACAAAAGTTTGTTAGGTATGATGGCAAGAATCTACTGGATATGTAAGTACTCCTAGTGAATTAAGACCTGGTGAACAAGCAGGAGTTGGCCATGGCAGGGACTGGGAAGGGAACAGCATACCCGGCAAAAGGAATAGCAGGTACTAAAGCAAAAGTTATAGATAAAACACAAGTGAGGTATAATAAAATACTTAAATGCCTCATATTTACATCATTCTAGTACAAACCAGAGAAATAAAAATTAGCCATTTTTGTTGTAGACTACAATTCAGTTTCTTTAACAAGTCAATTTATATTCAAAATATTTATAGCCTCACTCCTGCTGAGAAAAACCTCTTGAATAAAGAGACTAGCTGCAATAGTCAAAACTGTGCTTTGTATGAATAACATATCACCTTGCTTAATTTGTAAATCATATTTTAAAAAGTCACACAGCATCAAAGGAAATGGAGAAGGGAGAGTTAAAAATGAGACTTTTCTGAAGGAGAATCAAGGGGATGTGGAGACAGGCAGAGGGTGGAACTGATAAGGAGATCATGTGGGAGACGATCAGGCTATAGGACAGAACCATGGCCAAGGAACTAAAAGCAAATCAGCTGGGATGGACCATTTGCAAAAAATGATTGTGCTGTACTTCACAGACCTGTTAGAGAGTTTGCATAAAATTGTGACAGGTATACACAAATAGCAAGCAAATTTAAAAACAATTATGAGTATAAACCTATAATATTGTCCAACAGGAAAAAAGGAATACTAAGTGGAAGCATGAAGAATATTTACATTTTTGTGGTATTATACACACTGGCTATTCTTTTGATCATGAAATGTGATATAAGCATAATGTGAAGACAGCAGATGTAAAGGAGGAGGGGTACATGAGGAGACGGTAAGTGGGGAGAGGGCACACAGGAACTAAATATTCAACCACTTTGGAACTCTATGTCTAAAATGAAGAACTGACAAATAGCAGTCTCAGAACACACATACATATATATATATTGCTATGAGCCTACTGTATTTCTTTAGGAATCTGCATAAATCACATCAACAAATACAAAGAAACTGAAAGATTCCCGACATGAAGAGACAACCAAGGAGGAGGAGGAATGAGGGAGAAAGAGGTTGATCTTTGACCTAAACGTGCTTTCTTATCACAGAAGGAAGAAGTCAGGTAATGAATGGTCCAGTACAAAATAATGAGTATTGTGATGAAAAGCCCCACCAGGAAGGATACCTGATACAGGGCAGAGGGAGAAGGGACAGCAGTTACAGAAAGCCTCCTGGATACCTAAGACTTAAAGAAGTTTTTACATTTGCCAGAGCTTCCTGAAGAGGGTAGGCCCTGCAGAGTTCACAGAACAGCTGTATGGGGGACATGAAACACTTGGAGGAACTGTCCAAAGGAGTGAAGGGCAAGGTACCAGTGAGGGTGCTGGGAGGCGATGCTGAGGAGGCAGGTAAGGGTCAACTCATCAAGCACTGAACATGCCAGGCTGTGGAGTCTGGGGTTTATATTTAAGGGAGCCATTGACTTGTTTTAAGTGAAGAAGTAAC
The DNA here is from genome assembly GCF_054392235.1 of Sus scrofa. Taxonomy (NCBI): domain Eukaryota; kingdom Metazoa; phylum Chordata; class Mammalia; order Artiodactyla; family Suidae; genus Sus; species Sus scrofa. Next base: position 33,109,006 of record NC_139393.1, read on the forward strand.
ATGGTCACATTTCTACTTTAGAAAAACCACTCTGAGAAGAGATAAGACAAAGGGCAAGGAAAATAAGTAGAAGGCGGGCATGGTGATTTTTTTTCCCCCTACATCCACGGCATGCAGAAGTTCTCAGGCCAGGGTTCAAACACACACCATAGCAGTGACCCAAGCTACAGCAGTGACAACAATGGATCCTTAACCCACTGAGCTATCAGGGAACTCCTTAGTGATTTAAATGTGGGAAAAATGTGATTGTGAGGGCCCAAGTAAAGAACAGAAATTGTGAAAAAGGAAAAGAGAAAGTAGGAAGAACAGAAAAATCTTGGTCTGTATGGATATATGAAAAAATGAAGTTGAGTCTAATTTCCAAGTATCTGGCTTGACCAAATGGATATATGTTGGTATTATTAACCAAATATTGGGTTATTTTTGTTTCATGTTAGAATGGGCTGAGCCAGGAGGATTCAGTCTGGATAGTTTGTGAAGTTCATTAGATATCCAGCTTCAGGTGATTAAAGGTATCTAGAAGGCTGATGGTTTCACAGGTTTAAAACTTAGGCAAGAGGAATTGGTTACACTAATAGGCTGATCTTAGAAACACAGTGGTCAAACTTGAAGCTATATAAAAGAACATAAGCATAGTGAAATGGTAGTGAATGCAAGTTTTGAATTGAAACAACCTGTATTTAAGTTCTGGCTTTCCAATTAGAAATCATTGTGACTTCAGGCAAATTACTTAACTTTACTAACCCCACCCTTTTTTCCCCTCAACTTTAATGTGTGACTAATAATAGTGCTTACCTCATATGATTATTAGGAGAATTAAAGGAGATAAATCACGTGTAACACTCAGCAGATTGCCTGGCACATTATAAGAACGTAACAGTTAATCTCTGTGTGGTCACTATTGATATTATGTTAGAGCATGACCTCTGTTGGGAAGGGTGTGGTGTGGATATAAGAAAAGAGAGCTGAGAGGAAGCCATGAGACAAGCTAATCCGAATTTATTGTTCATACGGGGAACCAGGTTTTATTGGCTTTATTTCATAATCTAGTTCAGTCTTTAACTTTCTAGAACAAAGCTCAAAATACTACTTAACCCAGACAACAAAAAGACAGGAATAACTTAAAATGTCTTTGAACTTGTCTTAATCTAGATGTGAAAGCTGAAAATTTATTTGAAATCAAGGGAGTTAGAAAGCCAATGTTCACTGAGATTTCACTAATAAAATGATAATTAGAACAGTTCACTTTTATACTGTAATTAAATGACTAGCTCAACCATGAGAAGTGGAATTTTACATTAAAAAACCTAATATTTTAACATTTCTGTTTTCTCTCTATTGTTCATTATTTGCATAACTCGAATTCAATATATTTCCTGTTACTAGAAGGAAAAAATTAGAATCTTTTACAGAGAAGGTTTTTTTTGTTTGTTTGTTTTTCCCCCTAAACAGCAATAACAAAACCAATTAAGCAAAATCAAGGAGTCAAAGTGTTGGGACTAAATCTTGGCTCTTACTAGTTGTATGCCCCTTAAAGACCACAGTGTGTTTCTCTATTTCCTCATTTAGAAGAAGGGGATAATAATTATATCTGTTTCAAAAGGCTACCATGAGGATTAAGTGAGGTAATATATGAAAAGAGCTTCGGATACTACCTCACATGTGGTAAGGCCTCAATAAATATTAGCTACTTTTTTTAATATTGTGGTGATCATTTTTATTCACTAATATGGCACACACCACTGAATGGCAAATGCAACATATCCATCTCCTACCCTCTCCTTGTGTGCTTCAACTACAGAGGCTCGGCGTGTTAGACCGTTATCTCAAAGCTCCCTTGAAGTGAAGCTGAGGGTGGCCATATGATGCATTTCCTACTGACAAGCCATAAGTGATCATCTGCATGGTGTTTCTAGGAATAGAAGAGGCCTCTCCCCTCTTCCTATCTTAAATATCTATGGGAGCTGTGAGACCTGTGGCTGCCATCACATGTTGCTACCCATTCTTGCTACCTTGAATGTGCTTGGACTTGCGACTGTCATTGCCACTCTGAGCACAGATCATGGGGCCATTTTCTAGTTGCTCTGGATAAAATACAAGACTAAATATATAAATAAATAAATAAATACAAATATAAAGCTTGAGTGAAAAATATTTTGTAGATACATTTGAATGTGCAAACCATAGTTATTATGCTATTTATTATATTGTATCCAGATTGGAATCTAAATTATTTCATGTCTTATAAGTAAAGTTGTGGAGATATTTATAAAATTAAGAATATTTCTTATATGAACTCTCCAGTCTTAAAAAAAAAAAAAAAACAACGTATTGGATGTCATGTATAAAGCATGGTTCTATTTTAATTATATAAACAACCGAGGAAAAGTGGTAATATAAATACACTGTTATAAATCAAATACTTATGATCTAGATTCTGTTGTAAGAAAATGACTTTGGCATCATAGTAATTTAGTTTAATTCATGAACATATCTATATTTACCTTCTTCTGGAATTTTTTCATGAAGGTTCTTTTATTTTAAAAAATAATGTGAACGAGTGACAAACTTCCAGACAAATATCTCTAGAAAGTGGGGATAGAGGGAATCTACCTCAATATAATAAAGGACATATGTGACAAACCCACTGTTAATATAATTCTCAACAGTGAAAAACTGAAAGCATTTCTGTTAAGATTAGGAATAAGACAAAGATGTCCGTTCTCACCACTGTTATTCAACATAGTTTTGGAAGTCCTAGTCATGGCAATCAGAGAAGAAAAATGAATAAAAGGAGCCCAAATTGGAAAGGAAGAAGTAAAACTGTCACTGTTTGCTGATGACATGATACTATACATAAAAACCCTAAAGAAGGTACCAGAAAAATACTAGAACTCATCCATGAATTCAGTAAAATTGCAGAATACAAAATTGATATCATGGAAATCAACCACTTTTGGAATGTAAACCTATTAAGGTGAAAGATTTAAAGAAACCATATAATCAATGAATGAGTTTGCCCTAACAAAATATTTTTGCAAAAACTTAGTTTTGTTGTGATAGACAACCAATATTAAAAAATAAAAACAAAAACACAATTTCACTAAGACAGGTAGAATTTCCTAAAGTGTGTTTCAAAGAATGCTAATCCCAGGAGTAAAGTGTTTGTGCTTTTTGTGTGTGTGTGTGTGTGTGTCTGTGATGGGGGGAGGAGATTCGTTCAGTTCTGTGGTCAAATAAATATATAGTAACTATTGTTCTTGGCAATTCATACCAAATACACATGAAAACTCAACTCATAATTCATGATAAATGTGGCATTTCAAATCAGTAGAGGATAAGAAAATATTCGAGAACTACTGTGGTGATTGACAGTAGTTTATTTGGATCTCACCCTACTATTTAACACCTAAATAAATTCCAAGTGGATCAAACATTTCAATATTGAATAATTAAATGGGAAAGTATAGCATAAAGTAGGGAAAAGTATATTTTCATGAGTTCTGGAGTGGGAAGCTCTTCCTAGGAAAAATCTGAATACCCAAATGTCATAGAGTTTATACTATAACAAATGTCCACAAATCATAAGAATAACAAGGACGAAGTCTACACAAACATTGAAAGGAGAAACTAGAAAAAATATTTGAAAACAGGTATTCTCTAAAACTGATTTTCTTGAAATAAAGAACATTATGACTCAGTTAAAAACCCAAATCCAAACAAACAACCCCCCCAATTCACCAAACCAAAATAAATAAATAAATAAAATAACCAAAAAAATCAGGCAAATGATATGTTCAGGAAATCCATCATAAAAACAAATAAACACAGCTTTTATACAGAGGATATAATCTCAACCTTGTTTATAATTAAAGATACTCCAAAGACATCAATGAGAGATCATTTTTCACCTATCAGCACAGCAATAATAACAAATGAGAATAATTCATAAAGGTTGGAAAAGAGGCCATTCCACACATTATTGGTGGAAACATAAAACTAATGCAACCTCTCTGGAATGCAATTTGGCAATCAGAAATATTTTTTTTCCTAAAAAAATTATCCTACTTATAACTCAGACATGCAAGATCATATGTACAAGGATGTTCATCACACTGCTGTTTATAACAACTTAAATGCCCATCTGCAAGAGACAGTCTAAATAAACTATGACATTCATGGACTAAAATATGCTGAGATGAAAAATAATGAAACATATTTAAATTGTTTTTGTTTTGTTTTGTCTTTTCTAGGGCTGCACCCGAGGCATATGGAGGTTCCCAGGTTAGACGGTCTAACTGGAGCTGTAGCCGCTGGCCTACACCACAGCTCACGGCAACGTGGGGTCCTTAACCCACTGAGCAAGGCCAAGGATCGAACCCGCAACCTCGGGTTCCTAGTCGCATTTCTTAACCACTGAGCCACGATCGGAACTCCTTCTTCTTTATATATATATTTAAATAGTTGATGTGGACCATATCCGCAACATAAGTGAAAAAAGCTTTTATGACCACTCATATCTATCTATTAGCTCCAAAGCAAAGGATAAACTTTCTGACTTTCTGCTTAGCAATTACTCTACCACATGATGTTGGCATGACCTAATCATTCTTTTCATGTTAAATATTTGTTAAAATGTCTACCATGTATGTATTTAAGTGACGAACTTTGATTAGCTTGTTCACAGTGATCTATTCTAACAATTACTAAAGAAAACACAATTTAAAATTAGTATTGACTCCCTGGCAAAAAGAATGTTGCCAAAGTTGTCCTCTTGTTTTGCACAGGGTCTAGGTTGTTAAGAGAGAGCCTCAGATGCAAAAGCACAGAATGTCAGAGGGAAAATAATGTATCCACTTAAATACATATGTAGATGTGTAATGATAATGACATTTAACAAGATGTGACTCTCATACAGTGAACCCTCTGATCCTTTAATCACGGGGTAGCCCAGAGAGGAAAAGGTTAATTACATGGCATAACATCACCATTCTCAGCAGAAGCTTAACCTGTTACCCACAAGAGCCTCATTTTACTCTGAGAAATAACCCTGACAGTGCTTAAATTTGACAACTGCTTACTTCCTGTTGAAAATATATTAGGACATATTTTTAAGCTTGCCTGAATATTTTCATATATTAGCAGAAAATGTTGAATATTTTCAATGGCTTTGTTCCTCACAAAGCTTTTTAACAGAGAACGAAATGATTTCAGAAGGAGAAAAAATAATGCTTAATTTAATAGCAAGAATCAAAGGGAGGCTATGCTAGGGAAGAGAAGAGATCTCACAGGAATTTTCTTTCAGGAGAAGCTGGGATAAAGGGACTTAAGGCCATGAGGGCTGTTCTCAAGCAGTGGTACCTGGAACGCAGAAGGGGGCCCAGAGGGAACCCAGCAGTCACACTCTGACAGCAGCATATGGCACACTTCGGAAGGAGGGGAAAGTACGGTTGGGAAGGGAGGCTTAGGAACTTCCATAGAATGTTTCTGAAAGGTGTGAAATAATCAACATTGTACTTCACTATGATTAAAGCTGGCACAGTGTGAAGATGTTAAGCCTGGGTGGCTGTGAAAATGGTAGTATCATTAACCCAAAGTGAGAACATAAAAACCAGGTTAAGTTAAACCATGATAAGTTAGGTTTTAGATGAACTGATTTTGAGGTGCTGGCAGATAAGTCAAACTGTTTTGTCTGAGAATTAGTTGGAAATATGAAACTATAAGATCTGTATTTCAACTCAATTCTACAAAAACAATGGAATATGTGACAGGCACTGAAACAAGCTCCTGCCCTGTTTTCATGGGGCTTACAGTCTAGGGGCAATTTCAACACATAATTTGTGACTACCTATATGGGGAATGTTCCAGAAAAGAAAGAAAGTTGGTATGAAATTGCTTATTACAGAAGCAGAAGGTTAGAGATGGCTGCCCAATAATTATTTAAGGGGGTTATACTTTGATACTTGTATTTGCACTTAAATTTCTGAAGATAGGTTGTATTTGTACTCTAAAACACACAACCCTGTAGACAGCACAGAATACAGTAGAAATTTGTGTATTAGCATTTTGGGTGCCAAGAATGTCCTTAGTTAAAATGCCACCTCACTATTGCCAACTTTTCAAAGTAATTTTACGAGATTTAAGTTCTAAGTTCATTTCTAATATGAATTTGTGGTTCAAAGTATTAAATATTCACTTTTTTTTCAGTTCCTTTCAAAGAAGAAATACAGATTTATTCTGCACAAGTATGGTATTCCTTCCCCAATCAGATGCAGGAATTGTGGCATTAATATTACAAACTGAAGATATGTTAAAATCCCAATCAGGGTAACAGTAATGTATTTTTGAAAGAAAGGAAGCCAGCAAAGACAATAAGGCAAGTCTGAATGAGTGGAAAGTGAGGAAAAGGAATTGACATATGCTTTGAAAGAAAGCAAATAACACCAAAAAGAAATGAAAATGGGAGACAACTGAACTTTTGATGAACTCATTAACAATTGCAAAGAAACTGGAGGCAAAACTGTGCTAAACTCTCTCAAGAGAACAATGGAAGATTTTTTTCCCTCAACTATAGACAGCTGACAAAATGAATACAGAAGCCCCCAAATAAAAACTGATACCCAGTAAATTTGAGAACAATTTTACCTAGAAAATAATGCGTAAGAACAAGAACATAAGCTAAATGGGAGATATATGAAGAACCATAACTTTGACTGAATGCCTCTGTACGAGGAGCATTTTACCTAGATTTTCTGATTTAATTCTCACTCCAGCCCTGCATAGTAGGTATTATCAGATCCATTTTAAAGCCAGGGAACCTGAAGCTCACAGAGGTAAAATAATGCATCCAAAGCCTTACAACAGATAGTAACAAAGCAGAAGTTTGAACAAGTATCTGATTCTAAAGCTAATACTCTTTTCCTTATACAGACTTTTCTTGACACTCTGATACTGTGATATTCTTGATCTCTGTATTTGTGTCCTGTGATTACTGAGAAGTACTGAGATCCTCAGTTTTGCTGAGCTGTACTTAGAGCTGTTTAGGAAATGCTTCAAGGCACAAAGAGTCAGTGGCTTTCATATCTTGGAACTCAACCAACAAACACAGATTAGCTTTCCCCAAATTCATTGAGAGGCAGATGCTTTTCTCTAGAACCAGGCAATAAATGAGATGCAGGTCACTGATGGCTTCTTTCTCACAGAGAAAGACCAGAGATATCTTCCTTCTCTAGGAGCCGGGGTATGTGGAAATACCACCATCAGTCCAGCCTGCAGTCCTGGTCCCTCCCTATAAGATGCCTACTGGACAGCTGCTACAGTTGGGTTAAAACCTTGAGGATAGCCAAGCCACCATCACTATCATTCTTGGTCAACATGTTCAAGAGGTGAGTCCATTTTGATCTCTATGTCTGCCAGTACTTATTAACATAAGCAACTTCTCTACTACCTCATTGTCTTCAAAGAACATTCCTTTTATCTCTACCTGAAAACTGGAGAATGATCTCCTGGCCCTTTCCAGTAGACATTGCTCATTTTCACATCCAATTTTGTCAACTTCCTCTTCCAGCCAAGTCTTGCCATTATCCTTCATGCATTCAGCCTATGAGAACTACTAATCCAACAGCAAATGAGTTTCTTGACCTCTTTCATCTCCAGGGCCCAATCCCTTCTAATTTCCATTTTCCACTCTCACAGCCATGATCTGAACTTTGTGACCACCCACAACTATTTTATTCCTATAACTTAAATTCATATAAGCCATCTGTCCTTCTTATTCTCTCTGTCTCACTAGTCCTGTCACTCATCCATGGAAATCTCCAATGCCCTGGCCCCACTGTCTTCATTTCCTTACCCACCTAACTTACATCACGTGGTCCATCACTTTGACCACGGGTTCGCCGGCCAATATCCTTACTTCCCTCCTCCACTGGGGTCTTTTTACAGACTCCCAGTGAAACTTAAATGAACTGAAAATTCTATCTCCTTAGCACTATACACCAGCTGCTGAGTAACTCCAATGAAAAATAATACTGCAAGATCATGGCTGGTACATAGTCGCAGTTGCCAACCTCAGCTGGATTCTTCATACTATCCAACACTCCACCTATGTTTTATTTGGAGGTTTTCATTCCTACTCCCCTGACAGGGGCTGTTCCAATACTTTCCCACTTTTTTCAGGCCTTTCGACCAACTGCCCTTCCTCAGCAGAGGACTTGCTCTAGTTCAGATATAAAACAGAAACTACTTGATGAAAAAACCCTTAACTTCTTACCATCAAATCTACAAATGTATCTGCACCTGGGCCCAGGTTTTCCTCCTCCTCATTCATCACATTAGCAGAGCATGTTGCTCTCCAGGACAATTTCCTCCACCTGTGCTGACATCTTATCCTCTGCACTCAGTCCTGCCACCCTCAGGATCTTGCTCTATTGAGTATTATTTCTTCCAAACCCCCTTTCCTTTCTCATTTCCAATATACATTTAAACAAATTCAAACATTTGTTTTGCCCTCTCTTGACCCCCAAGCCCCTATTACATTTCAGTCTCATTTCCTCTATCCATTTATCAACCTTCGACTCTCTCCTTTGAGCTGACGCCAACGGGACAATTGTCAGTCAGTTCATTCTATGATCTCTTGGCAGCATTTGACAATACTGACTACCCCTTCTCCTTTGAAATGGTCTCTTCCCTGGGCTTCACGATATCAGCATCTCCTAGTTCCCTTCCCACATCCATGGTGACTCTTTTTCAAGCTCTCTTTCTGGCTCCTCTTCCTCTTCCAACATTCCTCACATTCTGTACAGTGGGGACTTAACTCCCACAGCTTTGAATATGGAGACTTCCAAATTCCTATCGTGGGCATAAGCTCTACTCCTGAGCCCTGACTTTAGTCACCAACAACCCCTATTTGCTAAATGCTAAGGAGTTTCCTGGCATATTGGACTTTCAATGATAAAACTGGGAAAGACTCAGGCAAACCCGGATGAGTTGGGTTGCACCCACTAATTCACAAGACATGGTAACTCAGATGTTGTACAGATGGTTCAAACTTAAGGTCTACAAAAGTGAATTCATCATCATTTCCCTCAACCTTCATCTCCTCCTGGTGTTCTTTATCTCAGTGAATGGCACCCCCTGTTAAAGTCTGATAGCAAGTACATATAAAAGGATCCCTCTAACACAAAGCACTGAGTTCTCAGTCACTTTTCTTACTGGGGAAATATCCAATAGGATTGTTATATAACCTGCGAGTACTTAGAAGTTCTCAATGAAGAGAACAATGAAAACTAATGTATCATTTATCTGAAAAGTTACAGATCTACTGGACAGCTCCAATGGTACAATATTTCTTTCCTCAGTGTCACATTCTTCTACCATTCAAGTTCTTGACACTAATTTTGACCACAATCTAATTCACTATAAAATTTCTTCTTTAAAGACTTCTGGATATTTCTAACATGCTGTTCTGGAATGATCAATTTTCCTCTTCAATAAGCTAAAATAAAGCAATGTTTCTCGAGTAAGGAAACTCTGGGAAACAACTTGTATTCACACTTGTGAATGCCTCAGCCTGAAGCCACGGTGCACATTCTGCAGGTCACTGCCAAGCACAATGGTTGTCCTTCACATCTCATTCTATAAATGGTCTTGGACCTCAGTTATCTCCACACGGCTCCTGGCTCTGGGTGTCCCCAATCAAGCAATGCCTTTAAACTTGCCTGGACAAGTGAAATGCAGCCCAGTGCACAAAGGAGAATGAGTGGGAGTTTCAGATTAAGAAGCTGCAAGAGAAGAGCAAGATCTAAAACTCAGGCTGAAGAAGGGAAATGTATAACCTGGTATGCAAAGATTATCACATTTACATCTCTTCATCTTCATCCAGGACCGGACAGTAACTAGGCTGACATTACAATGAAAGCTTGACACCAAATTATAGAATGAGTTATCAGAAAATAAATGATTACACAGGACCAGACTGCCAAGGGAAATGGTGGCCTGTTCTTTCTCTCAAACTGAAGATACTCTCTTCTGTTCCTGGGAGTTTAGATGTAACATTGTCAAAATGGGAGGCTTGCTGTGGTTTCACAACTTGAAACATCTCACTAGACACAAAGCTACAAATTTACATGAATAATCCTCCATTGTTCCATAGATTTATCTAAGCCTGAACTTCCCATTTTCACCTTCTTGCCAGCCATCTCATGACCACATTTGTACATATTAGTGCTTTCACCAGGGGGTATATGCATCAATAGGAGGAGAAGTTGAAATTAGATTAGTTAATTTGCTACTTCATTAACAGCTGTGGTAAAAAGTCCAAAGAGAAAGGAGATTGAAACTAGCTAAAATGAGGGGTTTGTATTGTAAGCGTCTCTAAATTATCTATGTCCCCTCCTCCTGCGGATAACTGGGAGTCAGCTGTGCACACATCTGTGGGTGTTTATAAACATTTACCATCTGTGTGAAGCTTATGGGTTGTAAATGGTGGGCTAATTAGTGAAATGTTAGTCATTCCTAATGACAGTTGTTGTGGATAAAGGTTTTATCCAGGTTAAATCTATCGGAACCTTGTTGATCACTGGAGGCCATTCTACCTTTTATTATAAAACTGAGGAACTACACTGTGCAGTATAAGTCATGCATTAAAGATGCATTATAACTAGATCAGGCTGCTAGTTTATGCATGTTAATGAGCTCTGCTCTTAATGGACTGAAGTGCTGATGGAGTATTTGTCAGGAAAAATGAGAAGTTGTCAATCTGTAAAAAGGTTAACTGATTCCACAATAAATGACATTTTCATTTCTGTTCTACATGTATACTAAACATGTTCCATTCAGAAAATTAAGATGGTATAGAAGTAAACTGGTAACTGACAGGAGACAATTCCTTACTAAAAAGGTATATCCATATACATACATACATATCTGCATACATACATATCTCTCCAAATTCCTCATATCAGCAACTTTTTAAAAACCCATGTCTCTCTTTTATGTATCAAAAACTGTGGGGAAATATTCTAAACAGGTTAACTTTCACATACATTTGTCCTACAAACAAATGGAAAGCAAAACAAAAACATCCTGCCTATGGAGAGGGATTTCTACATACTGGCAAATGAAAAGAGTCTTATAATAATAGAGCTTGTATTTTAATAGACAGTGTTATAGAATGAGTGAGTGGAGAACTAAACACATTTTGATGGCTTGGACTCTAGCACAGTGTGTTTTTTTCCTTAAAAATTAATTGGCAGAATATAAACGAGATCGCAGAGTCAACAGGAACCTTGTTTTATGGATGAGAAGACATATGGTCTGGGAAGTTAACTGGTCTGCTCACTGTCCCTTAGCTTCCGGTAGAGCCAGGGCTGGTATCCTGGTCACACTGACCCCTAAGCTGGGTCATTCAGTACCCATATGACGCTGATTGTACTTCAAGGGGAGAACACTGTCCATGTCACTGAGAATTGGGGCAGATGAAAAAAAAAACAAAACCAAAACCAAAAACTGTCCTATCTGAAATGTCACTCCTGCAGTTCCCATTGTGGCTCAGGGGTAATGAACCCAATTAGTATCCATGAGGATTCGGGATCCATCCCTGGCCCTGCTCAGTGGGTTAAGGATCCAGTATTGCTGAAAGCTGTTGGTATAGGTCACAGATGTGGCTCAGATCCTGCGATGCTGAGGCTGTGGTGTAGGCTGGCAAGCTGCAGCCATGATTAGACTCCTAGTCTGGGAACTTCCATATGCCGTGGGTGCTGCCCCCCCCCCAAAAGTCACTCCTTCCCACACTTCCTATCTCCTGCCCCTGCTTCCCCTCATTCTCCTTGGAAGCTACTGATGTCTAACACTACAGTTTATATTAAATGCTGTCAGTCCTCTCCCCCAGGAGACAAGCCCTCAATGGCAGGGATGTTTGCTTGTTTTGTTTTCTGCTGTATCCCCAGGGCTTAAGATAGTGTCTCAACATAATATGTGTTCAACAAATATTTTTTAAATGAAGGTGACATTTTGATAGGAAGGATAATTTTTAAACATTACAGTAATAATGAAGGCAGGCACTCCAATGCCAATTTTTATACCTTTTCTGTTGTCAGAAATTTAAAACCACAAGAGCAAGTCATACAGGAACTTTGGGACTGTCTTTGTTATGCTAGATAATATGTGATTAATGCTTTTAAAACAGTTACAAAACACTAAGACATCACATATACCAGATAAACAAACATGAAAACAAATTTCCATGCTGAGAATCCCAGAGCCTTGGAATGCACATCTGAGCTGATATCAGCTGAAGTGGAAACTGGAGGTGTGAGCCGTTGTCCTTTAAGTGGATAATGGGACATGTTCTCTGTCTTATTTTGCCTGCATCCCAACCCTCAGTCAGACTGGAGGGGAGGACTGCCTGCAGCTTATCTTCATGAACTAGCATGATTTGTTTTTAAATGTTCTTGGTTAGTGCAATCATTAAAATGCCTAAAGTGTCTCTGGTAACAAAGTTTGTTTCCTCTAAGAAAGGAGTTAACATTTAGTAGTTTTATTTCATACCCCATGCCAGGTCCTGGCAGGTAAAATTACCCCCCAGATCAAAAGGCTTTAAATAGGATATGCAAAATCAACATGTTCAAAAGCCACTGTGGGCATCATCCACTCTGGTCATAAAAGTTTTTTCCAGCCTCCCCCAACCTAATCAGCTACACAGGCCTATGGTATTACCTCTAAAATGCCTTTCCAATCCATCCTGACTTCCCTTTTTTAATACCTCCTAGTTTGGGTCTTTAGCATTTAACTCCTACAAAACTGCAACAGTCTCCTAACTGGTCTCAGTCTTTCTACTTCCCCCACATGCTCTAATCCATCTGCCAATCAGATGTCATATTTGTCCTAGCATAGGGCCATCAGAGCCATCTCTAAAAGACGACGCTGTCACTGCTCTGTGTAATGCCCTTGGAGTGTCTACAGGATGAAGGAAAAACCCAAAACACAGCCCACTCTCCTGTCTTCTACTTTAGTTTCTCTGTTCCCACAGCTCTACCCAAAGATCATTCCAGGCCTGCTACATTCTCTGTTAATGTCCAAATATGAATTTCATACTTCTGTGTCTTAATTTACTCATCCCAGTGGATTCCCAGGCTTGGGAGTCCTGGCTTGATTCAGACTGCATTCATTTGGTATCCATCTAACTCAAGATTCTGCATTTCAAAGGATGAAGAGAGGGCTAAGCACTGCTGCTCAGATGCCAGCCCACCCTCCCTTCTTCCACCATAATGTGGAAGGTGGAAGGACCATTCAAATATAGGAACTATCCACATAGGAGAGAAGGCACACCATGTACTTGGGTTATAAATAAAAAAGATGCTCCCACCTGCTGGGAGACTAGGAAAGGAAGAGATTCAATGCAGTATAGGATCACAGAACACTGCTCCATTCCAGAAGGAAATGGGACTTAAAGGGCAGAATTTCCCATGGAGTCACAGACAGTGGAATTCAAGAGTGGAAGCATCTTGTGTCCAACAAGAGGATCTGGAGAGCACAGATCCACTGAAGCATCGCGCAGATGCATCATGTGCTCCCGCGAGGTGGCCAAGAAACATGTCTAGGCACGAGAGGGCTGTAGAAGTCCACCAGCCTTGAGAGCTGTGGGGGGGAGCAGAGTAACTCCCTGTGGTCACTGGCTGGAGAAGAAAAAAAAGTTAGAAAGTCCAAGTTCAACCAAAAAATGTGGAGATACTTCTGAGAATCAGCAACAAATCTGGGAGCAATACAATGGATTGGGTCAATTCAAGAGCAAAACAGATATCACCTTTATTGTATCCTGGGTCAATTCAAGAGCAAAACAGATATCACCTTTACCAAAAGCAGAAGGAGAAATTTTGTCAAAGCAGGGAGAGTGTTCTGGGCCCACACAGAACGGAACCAAGAAGAATGCACATTCTTAGAAGTGTCCCTTGGGTCAACTGTCAGGCTTGGGATCTCCTTTAGGAAGAGAGCTTGGAAGGTAATTTCAAACATGAAAAACTGAATTCTGTACTTGAATTACCGAGCTAAAACACAGAGACAGAGAATTGTCTAAGTCGTTTACCATTAGGAAGGTTGGTGGTTCAGACAGAAATTAAACTGCATTTATACAAATCATTACTTCTTTGAAAACTTGAATTTATTCTCTTGACTGAAATAACTATTTGTTACCAATACTATAAGGACAACAAAACAAATTTGACAGATGTCATATTTGTCCTAGGATAGGGTCAATTTACCTTTAGGTGAGTCTACTCAAATAGAATATACACAATTGGAGGAACTTTTGCTCCACAGACACAAATTCCATAAATACTTTAAAAGTGTTTATTGAATATCTGCTGCGGAAAGACACTGTATTAGAAACAGATTATAGCCAAGACATGGCAACTACCTGAATGTCCATCAACAGATGAATGGATTAAGATGAGATACACATATACAATGGAATACTACTCAGCCATAAAAAGATAAATTAATGCTATTTGCAGCAACATGGATGGAACTAGAGATTCTCAGACTAAGTGAAGTAAACCAGAAAGAAAAAGACAAATATTATATGATATCATTTATTGGTACAATCTAAAATACAGCACAGATGATCCTATCTGCAAAATAGAAACAGCTCACAGCCAAGGAGAGCAGACTTGTGGTTTCCAGGGGGAGAGAGGAGGGATGGACGGGCAGTTGGGGGTTTGGGGAAGCAAACTGTTACATATGGAATGGATGGGCAGTGGGGCCCTACTGCACGGCACAGAGAACTGTGTGTGATTGGGTCACTTTACAACAGAAATTGAAGAAATGTTGTAAATCAACTATAATTTAAAAAAATAAAAAAAAACATTACCTTAATAAAAAAGAAATTAAAAGGTTTACTTTTAGAAACATGACTAATTTTATTTTTATGAGATTTATTGCAAAATAATAGAATGCTTGATTTTCATGTGCAAAGAAGCAGGTTTTTAATAGCTAAATCAGAATATTAATTGAAATGTTTCACATCATATTCTTCTTTGTTCATATTTTATAGAAGATAAATCTAATTGAATTAATGAAATGAGATAAACTTTTTACTCCAAAGAGGACTCTGATGAGTTTTTGAGGAATATACCAAATTCTCAAAACTATTCATTTTTATTTTCAAAATTAACTGATCTCAAATTGAGGCAGGCTAAAAGCATGCACACACACACAAGCCTCCCTTAGCTAAGCTGTAATAATGAAATGGAAATTTTTAGACTTTGAAGAGTTCTTCAGATTCTAATAATGCTAAATAAACACTGTTGCAGATATTTTCCCCTTCTCTTCTTACATTTCCCTTTTTAGAGTAGATGGATAGCAGCTGAGTTGGGATTTTATTTCTATTACATCAAAGTGCACTACTTTAGGAATAGCATAGTGCTCAACATAAAATGGGAATTTTCTCCTAGGCGAGAGAAAAGATGGAAAAACAATACTTCCCAAGCTTTCCCCCAAGATACAAGTACAGTAGTTCTGAGTAAAGCTTGATATCACTTGAGCTCTTCTTCTAATTTTCCAGGCACAGAAGAAATAGTTTATAAGCTCCACACTATGCCTCCAGATCCTAACATGAACCCATTTTTATGTTCAATCTCAGCAGACGCCATGTTTTAGGAAACATTACTTCCTCAGAATGCAACACTGAGCACCATAAAGTGCTGAAACGGATGAATCAGTTGGAACCCAAACTCAAGTCAGTATAACCCAAACCCCATGCTTCCTTGGACCAAGTTCCTTGAGCATCCCATGGAAAAGCTCTCCAAAGGCTGAAGTCTATAAGGAACATGAGCAACATTAGGGTCTTTCTGCAAGGATGAAAGGTGCTTCCAAAAAAAAAAAAAAAAACCAGATGAACAGATTAAGAAGATGATATACATGTATACAACGGAATACTACTTAGCCATAAAAAGATCAGACATATTTTTATCAACCAGAGCTGAAATCATAGTATAATTGATAAAGGCCCAGCAAAATGGTAGACTAATCTATTAAAGTATTTAATACTTTATACTATAAGGACAACAAAACAATTGTGTTGTTATTTGTTGTTAAAGTAGTTAATAGATTTATTTACTGATTTAATGTTTATTTAATAAACACTTCATGCAATCAAGAAATAAATGAGTGCCTACTATCAAAAGGGAGTATGCTTTTTTGAGAGATCAACATGGTCCATATTAAAATAAATAAGGGAGGGCAAATAAAAAGAAAAGAAAGTACTTTCATTCATATGTGAAGCCAAGAGAAAATACAATCTAATTAGCATCAAGAAGATCCATTGGAAACAAAAGGTCATAATTGCAATTCAGCATTAGCAGTATCAGCACTTATAAAATACACCTGAATGCAATAGAAAAACTCTTTTCCTTAATTCTTGGCTTTTGAATAAAGACAGTCCTTTTCATTCACCAATCTTCTTGACTTTATGACATTTGAAGGTTATTCTGCAGTTAAGTTAAAAAGAGGAACTGTTGCACATTTAGCAGCTTATAACTAAAGACAAGTCAAAGAGTCAGAGTGGGATGGCTTTGGAAGGAAACTCCCCAGCCTCCTGATGCAGTGATCTTTCATACAACCCTCTTGAAAGTTAGTGATGGAGCTTTTGACTCAACCCTAATTTGACAAAAAGTGTTCCTACTCTGACAGAGTTCTTGCTTGAATGACTAACAGCTTAAAAACGAACATTCAAAGAATTATATTAAACTAAAATTACTGTCACTTTTACCCATTAATGATAATTATTGGTGAAAGTTCTATGGTGACAATTCACTCTAGCCAGCAATGTCTCCCAAGAATCGCTTGTTCCAAAAACAGTCATCTATTTTCTGTATTACATGAGTCTGTCAAATTCTTCCTGCCTTGGGACATCCTTGCCTATGTGAAGGCTGCCCTTGATGTTAACTTCGGTCATATTATGCTGCTTCTAATTTTCTTGACGAAAAGTGGCTATCTGAGAAAGTAAGCTATTCAAGAAGCAATATTTTAAAATCCTATTACAAAATAATGTCTAATTTCATCTAAACACTAATGCCTATTTATACCATTTTCAAGTAACACATAAATATTCAATTTCTCTGCTTAATTTTTCTAGTCTGCCCTAGGGTGTTCTTATTCATCATTGAAAGTCAAATACTACTGAGTTCCTTTTTTACTCAGCAAAATAATCACTTTAGACTTTGAGCAACTTTCATGACCAGGTTCAATACCATTGAATGGATTTCCTTCAACTTTAAGGATTTAATGTCAAAATGACCAAAAATAGGAAGTGAAAAGAAACAGCCTATTAATAAAGAAATAAAAACCTGGCTCCCCCATGACCTTTTGACACATTGATATTTTCCATCTCAAAAGATATACAAACAATAGTGCAGAAATACTGGGGACAAAAGCTGGGATGAAAAGCATAAGAGCACAATGGATGTGCTAGGTTGGTTACTGGAAAAATTGATAGCCCAGGCTCTTGCTAGCTTTTCAAAAGTTCAACTGTACAACTTTCCATTTCAAATTAACACAATCTAAAAAGCCAGGTAATTTTATGCTTCTGGAAATGTGCCAGAAGATGAAGTTTTCCTTAACAGTTACCATGATTTTTATCAATATATTTTTACTCATTTAATTACTAGATCCTCATTTTGTAACATAGATCAGCTATTTTGCAAGTGCATGCTTTGGCTACAGGAAGACAAGAAAAAAGTTAACATTTTTTTTTTTAACTCGGTGTCATAAAACTCAAATAATAATCTCTATCATTTGGCAAACTTTTTCTGCAAAGGGCCAGATAGCAAATATGGTGTCTCAATGACTCAACTCTGCACTTATAGCACAAAGACAGCCACAGACAATATGCAAAGAAATAAATGTGGCTATTCTCCAATAAAACTTAATTTACCAAAAGAGATGCAGGTGATTCATCTCAAGGGCTGTAGTTTGAGCTACATTTTTACTCTACACATAAATAATAATATGCTCAACCAAACACAAAATGGAAAAGATATCTTTTGACTAGTTAAATTTAAATCAATTATTCGACAAATCTGAGTGTCTTCTGTGGTATTTACTATGTGCACACAGTGTGATAGGTCCTACAAGAATAAAAAAATGCACAAAAGGCCATGTGCTTGGAAAATGTATAATCTATTAGAAGCAAAGGACTAAAGCAAATAAAATGAGAATCACCAAATATTCAATACCTAAGGTATATGGCAACATTATAATGGTTTGTATATTAAAAAAAAAACTATTATTAAGGGCAAACATTCAGAGAAGACTCTGGAGAATGCAAGATTGTTCAATCACATCTTGTTAGGTTTGGTCTGTTAAGAATTAGAGAAAAGAGCAAAGAGAACATCAGAAATAAATGCAGAGAGGGAAGAACGACTGTGCCAGAGGTAAAGTGGATAACCAGTTCAACAGAAACCAAGGACAGTCACTGAGAAGTTCAAGTTCACAGTCACTTATCTATAACCTCTGCAGTCAGATATTTCAGAATCAAAGTAGAAAGGTCAAAAAGCTATAAATCATACCACACATATACACATACACACACATGCACACACACACATATTATAGTTGAAAAAGAGGTGAGATCTATACCATGCCTGATATGTATAAATATAGGGCAAATGTTGGACTACATTCTATTAAAGTAAGAAGCAGGCTCAAAAGTCTATGCTCTATCGATCTAAAACAATTGAACGTTTATGGAGGCTTCTATTTCTCAGGGTAAATGCTAAAAACAGAGATTTACATAAAGAGAGAAAAAAAGAGGTTCAAAGAGAATGTGTCAGATTATAGAAATGAAATGTTCTTATTTTTTATTTACTTTTAGGGCCATACTCATGGTATATGGACGTTCCAAGGCTAGGGGTAGAATCGGAGCTACAGCTGCCAGCCTATACCACGGCCACACCAATGCAGGATCCAAGCTACCTATGCTGTAGTTTGTGGCAATGCTGGATCTTTAATCCACTGAGCTAGGCCAGGGATCGAACCCACATCCTCATGGATACTAACTGGGTTCCTAGCCCCCTTAGCCACAATGAGAACTCTGAAGTAAGTTTCTCAAAAGATGGAGAGATTTATGATTATGCCTGAAAATAAGACAGTACTCATTGTCTATCTTTAAAATTAAAGGGAATAACTTCCCGTCAAATACAAATAATAATTCCATTCAGAATTGGCAATCTGACATGGAAGGGTTCCTTGTGACAACAATCCACTGGTTTGCAAAGGGTACAACTGTGTAAATAACTACTGATTAGGGAGATGGTTGTCTAAGGAGAACTCAATGTTACACACAAAGAAGATGGAACCGTGATTGAGTCCTCAATTATAATACAACAAATGCAGCTGATGTTTTCAAAGTTATAGCAGCCTCCATATTGTAATAAGATCAAAATTACTGATTGATATGATTTCCTCCTACAATATGAACAAATCGAATCTGTGCTTAGCGATACAAAAATACAATAGGTGATGTTAATATAAAGATGTCTTTGGTAGGAGTTCCCATTGTGGCGTAGTAGGTTAAGAACCCCGCTAGTATCCATGAGAATGTGGGTTCGATCCTTGGCTCGAGTCAGTGGGTTAAGGATCTGGCTGTGCCGTGAGCTGCAGTGTAGGTTGCAGATGTGGCTCACATCTGGCATTGCTGTGGCTGTGGCATAGGTGGGCAGTTGCAGCTCAAATCCAACCCCTGGCCTGGGAACTTCCATATGCCACAGGTGTCGTCCTAAAAAAAGAAAAAAAAAAAAAAAGATTTCTTTGGTAAAATTCTGCTTCTACAACAAGATGATTTAGTTACACATGTACACACATTCATTCTCTGTCAGATTCTTTTCCCACACAGACTATCCCAGAATATTGGGTAGAGTTCTCTGTGAACATAATTTTTATTTTATATTGGAGTACGGTTGCTTTATAATGTTGTGTTAGTTCCAGGTGTACAGCAAAGTGATTCAATTATATATATACATATATCCATTCTTTTACAAATCTTTGGATAAGCAGAAAAACCAAAGTAGAATCTGAACCAGAGGGGAAGTTGATCTAATTTGGCAATTTTCTCAAAATGTCCAACACAAAGAAAGAGGCTCTCTAGAGTAAAATCACTGAAATGGTACCAAAGAGATAGTTGTTCCTCTCAAAGGTTTTCAGGGAAGACAATGCTCAACCTCCATACAAAGGCATAGTCTAGAGCCAGTTACCAATTAATAAAATTTGCTTCAGTTCCTTTTTCCTGCACTATGACTAAGTAATCAGCAGTAAAGGAAAAATAGTGACATAGTTAAAAATATGACCTCTGGTCAGAAAACTTGAGTACTAGTTTTACTGCTAAATAAATAAATCTGAGAATGTACAAAAGAAATTAACTGACTCTTCGTTAAAAATAGTCTCCTAAGATCATTGGATTACATGCAATAATGAACACATACAGAGCCGGGCAAATAATATGTGATCAATAAAATGGCAGCAGAAAAAGTAGTAGTAGTAGTGGGTGGTGCTGCTGCTTTTATTATTATTATCATTATTATTATTCCACAAAAGATAGAGATAAGAGAAATATATCAGTGCCAATGCAATCTAATTTATTACATTATTCTAAGTAGAGAAATAATTAAAACTATTGGCCTACATGCATCAATGGCCAAAAGATGCTAGAGAACTGAAAGCACTACTCTATGAAACTAGAATATATGCAATTATGGAAAATAATCTAAGTTTTATGATATATGTAGAGGGCAGGGTAATTGTCAAGCCTTTATGAAAGCAAGTACACACATTAATTGCATATCTGTTGAGACCGGCGGAGACATTCCCAAGTAGTATTTCTGTAATATGCATTTCCTCTAAAATGGAGGCCTAATTGCTTAGTTATTCTAAATTGCAGAATGGAAAACAAAGGAGCAATTTTGGCCATGTGGGTAAACAGCAGATTTCTAAAAGCTAATTATCTCTTTATTTAATAGACTGAAGTTGTACCAAATGAGACATTTAAGTCTAATAAATAATAAACAAATTGTAACCTAAAGACTAAAATATAGAAGCTGCTCATATAGTTTTTATTGCTCCATTAAATAAGCTCTTATTTACTTCCCCCACAAAACGTAATTATACAACACTGGGTCCATTTCAAGACCATTCTGGTGTGCTATTTAAAAATTAAGTGAATCAACTTACATACTCAGGAAGTCTTAGAGCACAATATCTGAATTCTATTATCAAACGCCCTATTCGTTTCCATGATTAAAAAACAAAAATCCAGTTTTCAACAAGTTATACATAATCGCATAAAACCACTATTAGTATTTGTCTTACTAGACATGATCACACATAAGGATAGCTATGTACTTTAAATAAATACCAGTGTGTACATGTAGTAATTTCTACATCAGATATGTAATACTTTCAATATCTTCTAAATTAAAATAATTCAAATTTAAACATTAACCTCAGAAAACATTCAAAATTTACCCACCAATTAAACAAAGACATCATGAAAATGTAGTTAATTTGCTTGTTTGTTTAATATAATACCAAATCACTCAACAGAAACAACCAAAACTGCATTTGTGAATATTTAAAAAACCTCCAGGCTCATCACTTTTAAAGAAAACAAAAATGAGACAAATGACCTTTTTAATACCATTACATGATAATATGAGATGCAGTGCTTCTCAGTTTTGTTGCTCAGAAGGATTTCTAATGCTTAATTTTTCTTGTGAGGGAAACTTAGCCCACTATTCCATGTATATTTTCATTCTACTAACAAAAATAGCATTATGAAATGACAGTGATAATAAATAGAAGATTTGAAAATAGTTTCTTGCTCTCTTGCTGAGGGCAAGTAATGATTTATGATGGTTAAAAAAGAGCAGGGATTTAATTTACTCTACTACCTCAGGTGGTGATACAAGAATCTGTATATCTGTGAGAAAACACAGTTCTTATTTGCATGTTGAAAACACTAAAGTCATGAAAATATATGGAAGGAAGCTCCCTGTGGGTTCATGGCAGGGCTATGTGAAGATTTTTCTCCTCTATCATTCAGGGTTTCGTGTTCTACATACATAAAAAAGTAAGATAAAAAGTTTTTGGTCCAGAGAGGTGACAAAACACTACTGTAAATTCAGCTTGCCTTTCTACATTTTTTTGAGAATAGGAAAGCTGGGCTGACAACTTCTACAAAGACTAGAGCAATACATTCAGTACTAAAATCTAACACCCAGAAAGAAAAATACCACGTTTTAGCTGATCCTCACAATGAAATGTTTACAAAATTCACTACAATAGCACCTATAGCACAGTAAAAACACATGAGCCTATCAGTTTCTAAGGAGTTTTATAACCAATATTTTAAATTAATAAGGTTGGTATAGATAAATATTCTCAGTTCTGAGGACCAAATTTCATCACCAGCACACCACAGCCAGCCAGTCTCCATTTCCATCTCATTATCCTCTTTTATTTTACTTCATATAACATTTTATTTTATTTTTTAGGGCCATACCCATGGCATATGGAAATTCCCAGGCTAGGGGTCAAATTAGAGCTGCAGCTGCGGGCCTAGACCACCACCACAGCAATGGGGGATTTGAGCCATGTTTTCAACCTATACCACAGCTCACGGCAACATCAGACCCTTAACCCATTGAACCCACATCCTTATGGATCCTAGTGGGGTGTGTTTCCACCAAGTCATACGGAGAACTACTCATGTAACTTTTTATAATCTGAAATCATCTTATATATATATATATATATATGTATATATATATATATATATATGTAGTTGTCTGATTCACTCATTTTAAACTTCATTACAGCATTAATCACTACAGCAGAAACACTATCCTTATTTATCACTGCAATCCCAGCGTATAGAAAAAAAAAAAACTGTTGATGAATAAAACAAACAAAAGTGGCCTATTAATTTTTTTCTATACCAATAAAATAATAATGGAAAACTACGCCTAAATTTTACATCATAATACAATGCCTTTATTGACAAAAAATATGTTCTACATCTAATATGGAAAGAAAAAGGTGGCTTCATATTTGTACTATTTTTAAATATGAAAAAAGCAAAAATTAAGTAAATGAAATTGGGGATGTAGCCCTAGATTCTTTAAAATCCTATAATCTACAGGAACAAAATTCAAAGTTGATTTGCAAAATTTTCAAATATTTTTAAAAGAACTATATCATAGCTTTCTGTTTCATCAAATGTTATATCATCTCTTATCAAATGGCTTTGATTGAATCTATTAAAACAGTCACAAATGATATATAGTATTTTTTATTTTTATTATTTATTTATTTTAGGGTTGCATCCGCGGCATATGGAGGTTCCCAGGCTAGGAGTCGAATTGGAACTGTAACTGGTGGCCTATACCACAGCTACAGCAATGCAGGATCTGAGACATGTGTGTGACCTATACCACAGCTCAGAGCAATGCCAGATCCTTAACCCACTGAGCGAGGCCAGGGATCAAACCTGCATTCTCATGGATGCTAGTCAGATTCGTTTCAGCTGTGCCAAAATGGGAACTCGTATATAGTGTTTTTTAATAGATTATTTTAAAGTATTGAGTATCATTTCTGTATATCAATGTTATCCAGACTATCCTATGAAGAACACTTTCCTGGAAAACGTCAAAATGTTTGAAACATATGACCTCACCATATAAAGTTTTGGGAACTCCTTTCACATAAGAGCCTACATTTATTTGAGACTCACCTATGATCATTTCCAGATGATGTTTGAGAGGAAATAGCATTGAAAAAATTTTATAAAATAATCCAATAGGACAAATAAGATGAGCTCTGATTAACAAAAGATGTAATAGAAAACTTTCCTTAAATTTATTTTAAAAGTTAAATATATTCAAATTTATTTTAATAATTTTTTAAATTAACAACTTCAACATAAAATTACCTATCTAAAAATAACATAAATCAACTATGAGCTGTAATTGATGCTTAAATATTAAAACAGAAACAGATCCTAGTATATTAAAATTATATGTCAAATATATGAATGACAAGCAGAATTACAAGTAAATGGAAAAGGGCAGGATTATGGGTAACTGAAACTTGGAAAAATTGAGGTGGAATACAAAACTGTCAAAAGGATGACTTTCCAAACTTAAACAACAGAGAAAAAAAAATCATAAAATCAAAGATTATAATAAACCAATGGATAAAAAACCATTTTTACATGTCAAGATATAAAAATAAAAAACCCAAGTGGAAAATGTATTTAAAAGGTAAATGCCTAATGTCAATCAATAGGATAAAAGACTAAGACAACAAGACTCACAAAAAAGAAACACAAATGCACTATAAACCCTTGAAAAATTGCCCTGCTTAAGTAGTATTCAAAGAAATCCAATTTAAGATAATAAAATACAAATTTTTAACCTATTAACAAAATCCTTAATGAGGATATTCAACCAAAGCACATTCATAAGCGAAAGTTAAAAGTTGGTGAAATTAAAATAATACGTTTGGAAATCACTTTGGCAACATGCTCCAAATCTTACAAACATTTATCCTTTGCTATTCTATATCCTAATAATTACAAACATTTTCCAACTATTGATGTGTTAGTGACCCATAAATAAATATCACACTAAAAAGTTATTAATAATAATACTGTTCTATGACCTCACACTGACTAATGCAAGTTAAGTTAGACATGGTACATTCAGTGGATACAGACATAGATATTAAAAAATTAGAAACTAAAAATCACATAAAACATGAAACATTCAGAAAGTTCAGAAAGATAAGGTGAGACACTAAATTGTGTGCTCCCTAGGATCATATAGCTATGGTCAAAAGACAGAAGATTTTAAAAATGAAAGAAAAATATTTCAACATATTAACAGTGATTTTTTGGATTCTGGATAATGGTTTTGTGATCCACTACTTTTCAGCTACTTTCCATAACGTGAAAATGTTATATTCCATAACGTGAAAATATAACGGGAAAATAAAATCAACTTAGTTACTTTTAAAAATGGAAATTTCCTTCAGAATAAATATTAATTTAAATGAAAGCATTATTAAGATTACAGTGGATGGAAAGTTTCACTAACATTTTTGCTTCCTGTCAGGCCTCAACCTTCCAAGGGTGGGAGGACAAAGGATTGCTAAGAGGCTCTGTGTAACACAGACTGTCTGCTAAAACCTGCGTACAGCACACAGCCAACCTGCCATCAAGTAACTCACCTAGATGACTTGTTATCCAATGCTAAATTAGCTGATGTTCAAGTACCAGAATGCCTGGCACACTAGGCAGGCATATATTATCTTTAAAAGGTTTTCCAGAAACATCTTTTAAAAATAAATGCTAAATGTTCCTGATATCCATGTTGTTAACACTCTATGTTATTTCTGAGAACACTTTCTGAATTTCAAGTGTACTCCTGTAAACAAGATATTGTGCTTGGATGATTTTTTTCTCCCCTAGAAGAAACATGTGTGATACATTAAGGCACTCAGTTTGCTTTATTAAAGATAAAATATGTCTGTAAAAGTGAAAGTGAAAAAGGCAAAAAAGGCATCTCAGTTTACCCCCAGGGAAACCTTAGGTGGATTTGCAGCCCTGAGTTGTAAACTATGGTAATTTAGCAGTGAAGCTGATGGATTTTAATTAGTTTTCTGCAATCCTTAGTGGCTTGGAGGTGGAAGAGCCAGAATTTTGAGGGAGCGAAATATAACTATAAATTACTTAATTCTTTTGTCTCTAAGTTAGTGTTATCTTTTAGCTTTGGAAAATATACATATATTGTCCCTGTAATGTAGTTATTTTTAAATTTTTCCAAGACCTTTTTATTAAGGAAAATTTCAAAATACACCAAAGTAGAGAACATGATATAGTGAACGCACTCTTCCTTCCAACTACCCATTACCCAACTTTAGAAATTATTATTTATAGCCAATCATGTTTCATCCATACACCTGCTTCCTTCACAGTCATGCTAGGCTGCTTTGACAGAAATCACTGACATTCTATCTTTTCATCTATAAAATTTCAGTATGAGTCTCAAAACACATTCACAACATTTTCATGTCTATTATAAAAAAATAACATATTCAAAATTTTCAGACTTTTTCCTACATTTGTTTGGATTGGAGTATATATAAGTTCCACTTATTACAACCTGTTGATAATGTTTCAAGTCTCTTTCAATCAATAAGTTTAACTTTATCATTTTTTTCTCTTCCTTAGAGTGCTTTATTAAACAAACAAACAAACAAACAAAAACCCAACAGGCTACTTGTCCTGTAGAATTTCCCAGAGTTACCTATAGTTGTTAATATATTCACTGACATAAATTTTTGTAGATTGGTTATTTAAGTAGTAGCTAAAAAAATAATAAAAAAACACTGACATAATGAAACTACAAACAGTGCAGCAGGGGGCCAAAATCACCAATGACCAATTTCAGGATGAAAACACTACTTGCTAGCAAAATAAGGTGGTGAAAACCCATAAAAAAGTAACTTCTCTGTGGTGTAACTATACAAATGAGTGAGTGCCTTCCTTTTTCATAGAAGTATCTTAAACTGCTGATAAAGTAACCAGTTTTACCTTGGTGTACACAGTAAAAACAGCAAATTTGAGTACTCACCAGTCTTCATTTCTAATAAGCGCTTTTTCTTTTGTTGGCGTTCAAGTCTTTCCTTCTCTGCCAATTCTTTGGCTATCCTGGCACGTTTTTCTTTTTCCTCTGCTTCTCTTTTTTTGAAATTCTCCTTTTTTGCTTGCTATTATAAAAAAATTTTGGAAAATGATCAGTTTTAAGCACAGTGATCCCACAAAGAACATGGAAAATTATTAATCTATGGAATTGAGATTAAATATGCTCTTAGGTCATGGTTACTTTTCATATTAGTACTACAATCTTTTAAAAGATTAGCACATGAACCCTTGTTAAATATGCTATGTATCTAAAAATACAACTGTTAAATGTTTAAAGCACCTGCATTTTAGTGAAATGAATTAAGAGAAGGAAGACAGAAACTAAAAATAAAGAAGAATTTAATTTACAAATCAAAACAGCTTTCCTATATATATTTCCAAAAGACTATCAAATGTATTGGTCTCCGATACTTCCTCTAAGTAAACAATTCAGAACAACAAAAAATTGGTAAAGAAATGATAGAAAAGTGCTGACACTTTGTAATGCTTACTTTTTTTTTTGGTCATGCCTATGGCATGTGGAAATTTCCAAGCAGGGACTGAGCCTACATCACAGTTGCAACCTATGCCACAGCACCTGTGGATCCTTAACTTGCTGTGCCACAGGGGAACTCCTCTAATGGCTACCTTCTATTGCAATCAATTGTTTAACAAATTTCTTTCATGTAAGTGTCACAAGGATGACTAAGGAATATCCGGCATTTCAAAGTCAGGCCTTCTGACTGTTCATCAAAACCAATGACATGTGATCTACAAGAAGATCTCAATAAATATGATTAGTTTCTTAGTCTTTAAAGTTTTATGCAAATCAAGAAATGCCTCTCATGTGGCATTTGTGGGAATTAGCAGGTGAACATGGATTTTTCAAATTGCCAACAAATAGCATGGCATCATAGTACAATCTCCTGTGAAGACTGTATTCTTGGTACTATGACAAATGCAAACATGTTATCTAATTGCTAGTTTATCACTAATAGAATTAAGTAGGAAAGTGTGTATAATTAAATTTAAACAAGTAGGTGTCATATGTTATTTGGGGAGAGGCTTTAACTTCTTCTTTTCTATAATTTTCTTTTTTTTAAAACCTAGAAATAAAGTTCTTCATTAGAAGTCAAATAATAAAGTTTAGCATTATTGATCAAGAGAGTAAAAGGGAAAAATGCAAGGAAAAAAAGGAAGAACCAAATGCAGAGAATAGAGGGAATATTGAGCATTCTATCCATCCACACAGTAAACACTTACCGAGAGACTGAGTAGTAAATGCTACTATTCTAAAGACTTGGGTATATACACTGTAAAGCAAGTTTAAATTCTGTGTGACAGTGTGGGGTGGGAAGCAAAGGCAGATGATGAACAATTAAAATATTTAATGAATATAATACTAAGAAAAAACTTAAAAGAGTGATGTGATAGAAGGCCTAGAGAGTTATTTTATATTTCATGGTCAGAAAAGACCTCACTCACTGATTCAAGCTCACTCAAAGTCAAGGGGCTACCCAGGTAATGATCTGGGGAAGAGCAAGTGCAGTGGCTATTGATGGGTTGGAGCGAGAGGAAGGAGGCCAGCATGGTGGTATTAGATAGGGTCAGGAGATATGCTGAGGCCTGATCATTTAGGGCCTTCTAGATGAAAATGGAGGATTAGAGTTTCCTTCAAGGGAACCAGAAAGCGATTGAAGATTTTCAAGTAAGTAAGTGCAAAACTAAGTACTCTAAGATGCAAGTACTGACAAAGTACCTTTGTTCCAAGCTATCTTTTCAAAGATATTTATGTAATGAAAGTCTTGAGAAAAAGAGGTAGTATCTCCTCTTTAAGCAAATGGATTTGTTTGCTGGCCTGTAATGATAATCAACTTGGACACAGGTCTTACTAGTTTTGGGAAAAGACTGGGTTCCCTAAATTCAAGATTTTCCTCCAATAATATAAGCCACTATGTGTGTATGTATTAAACCTGGCCTTTTTCACATTGCCCTGTGGGAATCTGGGCTCAGGAATCTATAAAATTTTTCCTCTGGCAACTATTATTGCTGTGAATAACAAACTGTTCTTCACACATACTCTTGTGTCTTTTTCCAACATCCTCCAAACTACGGAAATCATGAAAACTTTGGTAAATTCTCCAGCTCTTCATAGATCATGATATATGATAACACTAAACATTACTGCTAAGCTATGAAATATAAGTTATGACAATATATATTTTAATATGCAACCCCTCCATTCCTCAAAATGGAATCTGCATCGTCTATTCTGGCTCAGAATGGCTTGTTCAGTGCAATGGAAGTATCAAGAGGCAGCAGCAAGATTTGAAAGCTAGCTACAGTCTGTTTCTTCTACCGTTTGGCTTCATATTGATGTAGCATATGTTAAATACCAGTGATAAGACAACAGCTGCTATAAAAATCAACGTAACTTAGGAAAATAAAAGGGAACGTAGAAGTAGAAAATAAGTGTGGTGTCGAGGACAAGTGTGTATATCTGTATGCGTGAATGTATGTGCACCTGTGTACGTATGCTTAAGGAAGATGGGAAAGGAGAGATGGATTGTGGCGGAGAGAAGGATGGGCAAATATTCAGGAATCAAAGCTGTATTTCAGGGAAATGAGTAAGAGGAATTTGCAGTAGAGACAAAATATATCATGTAGCTTATTTATGAAACTTACTAAAGCATAAAATTTCCAGATGCAAGTTTTCTACTTTAGTGACTGGATGCATTTCAATGAGAACATCGAATAGATGACCTATTCCCAGATATAACTGCCACACCCTTTTAGTATTCCATTGGGCAATAAAAGTCAAAATTACTTCTCAGGATCTATAAAAACAATGTTTACATTTAGAAATAAGGTCTGCAGTAGTTCTTAAAGCTATTTTGTCTTATGGAAAATGCACTATTGATTTTCATTTAAAAGCCTATCTCATTTAGAACATATCTTATTCTGACACTGTAACTATTAGGAGAAGAATTTTAGCTGGAAAATACCAACATATAGTACAGAAATGGGTATTTAGTCTGAAAATACTATCATGGCTCAAATGGTAATTTGGGATTTTCCTTTATCCTAAATTTTGAGAAGTAAAAGCAACCTAAGACAGAAAAGCTGGATAGAGGACCACATCATTTTTGATATAATTGCATCTCAGGTACTTTGTGAAGTCAAAAAGGAAAATTAAGGTTAAGCCATACATAGCTATAAAACATCAATTTTTTACATCATCTGTTCTGCCACCAACTACTTTCATCTATGTAATGCTAAAAATTCTTCTGAGTGCTTGCAGAAGTTCCAGACACAGCCTGTTGCATGTTTTTGTCTAAAAGATCTATGGGCTTACCAGTCTAGAGCAATGACCACAGAGGGCTTTCAAACTTCAGTCACATCTTGACTGTCATTTGCAAGGCATTATCAATAATTTACCCGAGTTCCTAAGGTTCGTGTGCTTTTTATGGTAACAGAAGATTCTAGAATATCTATAAAAAACACTTAAGTATATCAAAAACATATGTACAAAAATATATAGAGCTATGCTAATATGTGTATGTGTGCATTTGTGTGTATCTTGAAAGAAAAGAAAACAAACCAGTTCACGATTATTTTCGTCTCATAGTTTGTTTTCAACATAACTAAATGTAATAACAAGAACTTTGCTACAACTTGTTTAAACATATATTATAGCATTATACTACATATTTTCTCTCAGAGAAACCAAAATAACCCAAAGCCAGCAAATTTAAATGAATGAATGTGTACATATGTAAAATTTAGAAGTCTGGCAGAGTGTTATCTTCCATTAAGTTGTGGCTAGAAACATAAACATTATCTTTGAGTTTTTTGAGTTTTGTGTTACCTTTATTGTAAACTTCTGTGACTTGCTTTTTTTCACTCAGCATTGTTTCTAAGATTCATCCATAGTTTTATGTATACCTTGTGCTTCCTTTTCATACTCATAATTATTAAATGTGTTTTATTATTTACTCTCCTATCAGTGGGATTTAGGTTGTTTCCAATCTGGAGCTATGATGAGCCATGCAGTTACAAACATTTTTGTATGTTTCCTTGTGTCTATGTGTAAGAGTTTTTTAAGGATAGGTCTCATTAGTTGGTTCTCAGATTTCATTAGAAACTGTTGACAGACACTCTTAAGTTAAAAAACACTTTAGAATGTAACATAAGCAGTTTAAGTTAAGTATTGTTTGTTGATGCTTTTATTTCTGTTCTAAAAATACATAAACCTAAGCGTTCTGGGTCCCATTATAAAATATAGTGTGAGTATGGTCAAAATAGTGTGAGAGCCACTGCCCTTTAGGACAGGAGCTATCAAAGTGTTTGCAAGGCGGTCAAGCCGGTTTACAGCCCTATCATCAGTGTATAATCAGAGCCTGTGTCACATCATGCCCTTAACTTGCATATCTATAGTTATTAATTCAAGTAACGTCTCATATGTTTATAAAACATTTGTATTTCCTATTCTATAAAATGCTGTTTCATATCTTTTACCTACTTCCATTAGTTTATTTTCTTAATGATTTCTTTTTCTTTAAATAGTCTGGATACTAATCTTTTGTTAGCTTTATACTTTTAAAATATATTCTAGGTCATAACTGTCACTGTATTTATGTTATCTTTCCGTAACAAGTTCTCAAATTTATGTAGTAGTCAAAAAATCTCCTTTCCCTTCTTGCTGATACATTTAATGCATTATTTAAGAATTCCTTCCCTACATCAAAGACAACAATATTATTCCATATTTTCTTAAAATTTTAATGATGTTGTTCACATTTCGGTACCTACTTTATTTATCTAGAATCAACATTTGCGAATTGAATGATGTGGGAATCCAATTTAACTTTTTCATATGGAAAATGAGATAATCCATATGATTTTACAACTAGTCTATCCTTTCCTCCACTGATCTAGTGAAGCCACATC
This sequence comes from Sus scrofa, assembly GCF_054392235.1. Taxonomy (NCBI): domain Eukaryota; kingdom Metazoa; phylum Chordata; class Mammalia; order Artiodactyla; family Suidae; genus Sus; species Sus scrofa. The sequence goes on from NC_139393.1 coordinate 33,140,687, forward strand.
TTCAGGATTTCAAGTATCCATATATATTTTGATGTTTTGGGGCTGTTTTAATCCATTTGACCAATGTATCCATCTCTGCACCAATGACACTCTCTTAATTATAATTTCCAAATACTTTGTAACTAATATATAAAAATATACTTGATTTTATATATTCCATTGATAAAATTTCATATTTTAAGTAATTTCCCTGAGGGTTTCTTTTTGTATTTATCCAAATACAACATAATGAATGATTAGTTTCTTCCTTTTCAGCTTTTATATTTTCATTTCATTCTTGTTTAATTGTATTGTACTAGCTAAGAAAAAAATTCTCATTATTAGATGAAGAGGGTTTCCTTTGTCCCTCATTTCCCATTTAAGGATATCAGTTGAACTATCTGTTGTTTTAAAATCTGAACAAAGGTTGAATTTTATCAAATATTTTTCTCAATCTGTTGAAACTCTTATTGTAGTAGATTGTATGTTTAGTATTTGTAGGTTGTATTCTAATACTAAACCACACTTCCATTTCTGAGATGAACTCAACTTGGACATGAAGAATTTATACTTTTGGATATTGGGTCTAAAGTTTTTTACACTCTATTGGTTTGGAATAATCATTAAAATTTGGGAAAAGACATCTGTAAAATTTTCTGGGCTGAGTATTTAATTTGTTAGAAGATCTGAAAAACCATTAAGTTAAAGTTTTAGACTTATTCATGCTTTCTATTTCTTTTAAAGTCAATTTAAATGTGTAATATTATCTTCCAGGAACTTACTTATTACCTCAACCTTTCCAGTTTTGGCCTCTACACATTTTTACAGTATGTTCTTCTCTTTTAGCATCTCTGTATCTGGCATCTGCAGTTATAGTCTTTCTTACAGTCTCAATATTGGTTCTTTTTTTTTCTGGATTAATTCAGAAGTTTAATTAAATTGTCTTCTTTTCAAAAACCCACATTTTTTATTTTTAAAATTCTCTCAAGTCATTTTCTCCCGTTTACTTCCTTCCTATTTTTTTGGGGGGGGGGATTGTATAATTATTTTTAAATTTCTAAAGTCAGATGCTTATTAACTTTGTTCTTCAGATTTTTTAATATAAGCACTTAGGGTATACATTTCTGTATACCACTATTACCATGTCATTCAAATTCTGATATAAAATATTTTCAATACTGTTTAGGTCTGTTTTTTTCTATGATTTCTTCCATGATACATGAGTTACTTAGTATGTTTTTAGAATTAAAAAAAATTTTAAATATCATCTTTCAAAACTTTATTTCCAATTTCATGCTATTGTGGTCAATGAATAAAACCAAAACAGAAATTTATCAAGATTTGTTTTACAATCTCTAGTATGTGATTAATTTGATAAGCGGTCCACCTGTGATTGAGAAAAATATGTGTTTCTTAATTTCTGGGCTGGGTTCTATACACATGTATAAGATCAAGTCTACTAATTAAATTGTTTAAAGCTCCCATTGCTTTAATAACATTTTTATGCTTGATTTATCAGTAAATTAGAGAACTTTGTTGAATTTTTCCAATATAAAACTAAATCTATCAGCTGTTTCATATAGTTTATCATTTTTTACAAGTTTATTTTCCTGCTATGCTATAATACACAGGCAAATTTTTGAATCGTATCTTTCAGGTAAATTAAGCTTTTTATCATCATGCAGTAATAGTCCCTTAAATCTATTTTGTCCATTATTAGCACAGTATATTTACCTCTCTTTTAATGATTTTTTGGCCTGTATTTCATGAATGTTTTTGTTACTTCAAATTTTTCCACATCCTTGGTTTTAGGTTGGTCTCTTATAAATAGCATAAGAACTAGACTTTTTAAAAAATTTTCTTATAATTAGTAAAATATTTTTTCCACCACCTTACATTATCTCTTATATTTATCCTGCTTTATCTGTGCTTTCACTTTTATTTTTAAAATTTTTCTTCATATGTTTTTCTTGGTCCATTTCTCCCCCAACATTTTAGAAATTATATACTGGATCCATATTTTCTTTTACTGATTATAGTTGTAATTCTATCACACAAATTAATGTTTAAAGTTAACTGATATCTTTACCTCCCTTACCCCTTCCTTTGAACAATACAGAGAACATACAACATCTGAACTTCAAAGATCTCTTTCAATATATTTCATGGTTTGTCCCACAGTTAATTTCCCGTCTCTCCTCTTCTACAAAATAAGCTACATATTGTTTTATTAAAACTTCATTTCTGTACAACTAGTATCATTGTAGATATGCTGTCTGGTCTCTCAAATTTTTCTTCTATTAAAAAAATTCTGCTTATTTAAATGCACCCTTTAGTACAGAAGTGAGCAAACTAAAATCATTATTTGGCCACCTACTTTTGTAAAAGGAGTTTCATGGAAACATAGTCACCCCATTCATGTAAGTATTACTCATGGCAGTTTCTGCACTACTACAGCAGTGCTGAGTACTGACAACAGAGGCCACATGGCCTGCATATATTTACTACCTGGAATTAAAACGTTTGTGGAGTTCCTGTCGTGGCTCAGGGGTTAACAAACGTGACTAGTATCCATGAGGTTGTGGCTTGGAAACCTGGCCTCACTCGGTGGGTTAAGGATCCAGTGTTGCCATGAGCTGCACTGCAGGTCACAGATGTGGTTTGGATCATGCATTGCTGTTGCTGTGGTGTCGCTGTGGTGTAAACCAGCTGCAGCTCTGATTCAACCCCTAGCCTGGGAACTTTCATATGCTGCAGGTGTGGCACTAAAAAGATAAAAGAAACAAGTACCAATCTCTGCTTCAGAAGGTCTTTCAACAAAGGGATGTTAATGGAAAACACCTTTATTATTTATCTGCAATTAGTTTACTTTTGTCCTTGTTCTATAAAGAGCTTTTGCTGAACACCCCAAATTAAAAGAATAGTCTTCTTTTTCTTCCTGAATACTTGGACATATTTCACTTTCTTCTGGTTTCCATTTTTGCTAATGAGAAGTCATCTGTGTCTGTTTTTGCACTGGTGATCACATTCTCCCCCTTGGGCTGCTTTTAAGAGTTTGTCTTTTAGTGTTCTGCACTTTCACTACATGATTTTTTCAAGTGAATTTCATTTTATTCATCTGGCTTAGTATAGGTAACACTTCCTATTCTGTGGATTCTTGACCTGGAAAATTCTCAGCTGTCATTTTGAATATCATCTTTCATTCATTCTTTTGTGTCTGTCTTTCTGAGCTTTTCATCCTAAAAATGGCAGGCCTTCTCAATCTGTCCTCCATGTTTCTTTTTTTTTCTTTTTAGGGCTGCACCTATGGCATGTGGAAGTTCCTGGGCTAGGGGCTGAATTGAAGCTTCAGCTGCCAGTTTATGCCATAGCCACAGCAACGCCAGATCTGAGCTGCATCTACGACCCGTGCTGAAGCTCGTGGCAATCCCAGATCCTTAACCCACTGAAGGAGGCTAGGGATCAAACCTTCATCCTCATGGGATACTAGTCAGATTCCTAGCTCACTGAGTCACAACGGGAACTCACATGTTTCTTAACGTGACTTTCACATTTGTAATTTTATTATCTCCCTGGACTGCATTCTGAACAATTTCTTTACATCTATTGTCCAATTTGCCTTTTCTTTCTTCAGCTGAGTACAGTCTGCTGTTTAATGTGTGTTTATTTTCATTATCATACTCATCCTTGAATTCTATTTGGTTCTTTTCAAGGTTGCTTGATCATTTTTGGTAATCTATTTCTTTCTCTCTCTTCAATCTCATCTGTTACTTCCTTAAACATTTTACATATTGTTATTCGATATCTAGAGTTTTGGCAGTTTATATTGTTCTGTTTTTTTCACAAGCATTTCACTACACAGCCTCTTGGTACCTTGTATGTTTGTTGATGGATACTAAATGCTCTTATTTGATTAAGCTTAATTTGTGAGAATCCTGAAGATCTAAATTATAATTGCCTCCTGCACAGAGCTTTGAATTTGCTTCTGTAAGCAATTAGGTATCAGTTGTAACACGGATAAGTTTAATTTCCTTTTGTCCAAAGGCTTGGTATGTAAATCTTATTCACTATAATTACCTTGTACCGGGCCCTGCTCTTATTTGGGGAATCCCAAGGTAGGCCTGGCTTTCCTCTTTGTGTACCTACCTATGTTTGACATGCAAATTTCAGCTCTGTTCTTTCCTCTTTTATGCTTTTGCCCTTGGAGATGTCCTTTGCTACCTCACAAAACAGCCATGTTTTAAGGTACTTTGCTGTATGGTGGTGGGCTGGACATTTAAGAGTCTCTACAGTCATTTCATGAAAAGGAAAGTCCTCAAAAGTGTGTTCTTATAGAACACATATATCTTTATTTTTTCAACATTTGTGAATAAAGTGGCAGTTCTTGCATACCATATTTTTTCTTAGTACCTTACATATGTGTTTTAGAATCTAAAGGTAAACAATTTGACACTGCACAGCAATATAAAATCAGTCCTAAGCAGGCATGCAAAAAAGCTGAATTGATAATCAAGAATGTCTTCAAGGAGTTTTTGCTGTGGTACAGTGGGTTAAGAATCCACCTGCAGTGGCTCACGTTGCTGCATAGGCATGGGTTTGACCCCTGGCCTGGTGCACTGGGTTAAAGGATCCAGCGTTGTTGTAATTGTGTTACAACTGCAGCTTGGATTCAATCTGTGGCCCAGGAATTCCCATATGCCTCGGGTAAGGCCATAGAAAAACAAATAAAGAAACAAATACTTTTAAAAGGATGTCTTCAAAAATACAATAAGTATGACATGGTTTACATTCAGAGATGTTGGGATAAGACAGTACATTGAATTGAGATGAAGTACCAGTAAAGCAGCTGGATTACTTGACAAAGAAGACAAAGAAGTGAATTACTCTAACATAAATCATAGCAATGTTTTCTTAGGTCAGTTTCCCAAGGCAATAGAAATAAAAACAAAAATAAACAAATGGGACTTAATCAAACTTAAAAGCTTTTATACATCAATGGAAACTATACACAACAAAAAGACAACATATGGACAGAGAGAAAATATTTACAAATGTTATAACTGACAAGAACTTAATTTCCAAAATACATAATCAGCTCATACAACTCAACAACGAAAAAACCAAATGACCCAGTCAAAAAATGGGCAGAAGACCTAGACAGACGTTTCTCCAAAGAAGACATACAGACGGCCAAGAGGCACATGAAAAAGATGTTCAACATCGTTCATTATTAGAGAAATGCAAATCAAAACTACAGTGAGGTACCACCTCACAACAATGAGTATGGCCATTATTAAAACAATCTGCAAATAACAAATGATGGAGAGGTTGTGAAGAAAAAGGAAGCCATGTACACTGTTGGTGGGAATGTGAATTGGTGCAGCTGCTATGGAAAATAGTATGGCAGTTCCTCAAAAAACTAAAAATAGAGCTATCATATGATACAGCAATCTCACTCCTAGAGATTTATCTGGACAAAGCTATCATTCAAAAAGATACATGCACCCCTATGTCCATTATAGCCAAGACTCAGAAACAATCTAAATATCCATTGACAGATGAATGGAAAAAGATGTGCATACACAAAACAGAATACTACTCAGCCATAAAAAAGAATGAAATACTACCATTTGAAGCAACATGGGTGGAACTAGAGATTATCATACTAAATGAAGTTGGGAAGAGAAAAAAAACTGCCATATAATTTCACTTTTATTTGGAGTCTAAAGTATGACATAAATGACCTTATTTATGAAACAGAAAAAGATTCACAGACACAGAGAACAGATTTGTGTTTTCCAAGAGGGAGTTGGGGAGAGATAGATTAAGAGTTTGGGATTTGCTGATACAAACTATTATATCTAGAATGAATAAACAACAAGGTGCTACTGTAAGGCACAGAGAAATATATTCAATATCTTGTGATAAAACACAAATGGAAAAGATTATGAAAAACAATGTATACACATGTATAACTGAATCACTCAGCTATACAGTAGAAATTAATAACACTGTCAATCAACTATACTTCAATAAAATCACTTTTTTGTGTGTTGTCACATAGGATCTTTTTTTATATTTCAAAGTTTTTCAATAAGGATTAAAGAGTTGAATTAAATACAGCTATTTACCTCTAAGGATATATATTTATATGGAGACACACATACATTAATTTTTAATACTTCTAAAGCTAATATGCTTTATGAGATTTTATTCTGGAAAAGAGTTTAATTTCCTGTGTTTTTCCTAACTAATGTCCTCTTTGCACTTGAAATTAGACATCCTTGATAAATTAATTTAAAACACTACCCAATGATATAACTAATATTTGCTTAATTTTTCCCTCCAAAGGAAAATTTTTCAATGTAATATTACCCCTCCCCAAAAAGCTTAAAAAAGTCTATATTCCAAATATGCCTTAACTTGACAAAACTGTTAGCTTTATGTTACATGATAAAATTGTAGTAAGATGAGGAAATTTGAATATACGACACAAGCTGACTTCCACAGATTCTGACTTTTCTATTATCCTTTTTTCTTTGAGTCTTAGCTTATTTAATTAGTCATATTGGCCCAACTCAACATTTTCAAGATGACAATATCTTATATATTTTTGTAACATAAAAATTGAGTGAAAAGTTTATTAAATGAAATGTTTAAAAATCTATAAATGTCTTCCTGTTCAGTGTTCCAGTTCTTGCAACATTATTGGATATTCATGCAAGGTAAGCCTGGGGTCTCTTAGTATAGTTTTACTAAACTCAAAAATCTTTTGCAAATATTTTCTTCCATTCTATGGGTTGTTTGTTTGTTTGTTTTATTGTTTCCTTGGGTGTGCAAATGTTTTTAAGTTTAATTAGGTCCCATTGGTTTATTTTTGTTTTTATTTTCATTACTCAAGGAGGTGGATCCAAAAAGATATTCCTTTGATTTATGTCAAAGCCTATGTTTTCCTTTAGGACTTTTATAGTATCCAACCTTACATTTAGGTCTTTAATCCATTTTGAGTTTTTTTGTGTGTATAGTGTTAGAGAATGTACTAGTTTCATTATTTTACATGTAGCTATTCTTTTCCCCAGCACCATTTATCGTATATTCTTGCCTCCGTCATAGATTAGTTGACCCTAGGCATGAGGGTTTATTTCTGGGCTTTCAATCCTGTTCTATTGATCTGTATTTGTAGTAAAAAAAGTAAAGGTAAAGCTTTATAGTAAAGTCTGAAGTTAGGGAGCCTGGTTCTACCAGCTCTGCTTTTCTTTCTCAGGATTACTTTGGCTATTTGGATCTTTTATGTTTCTATACAAGTTAAAAAAATTTTTGTTCTAGTTCTGTGAAAAATGTCCTTGCTAATTTGACAGGGATTGTGCTGACTTGGTAGATTGCTTTGGGCAGTAGAGTTATTTTGACAGTTCTTCTAATCCAAGAGCATGGTATTTCATACCATCTTCTTGTATCATCTTCGATATCTTTCAACAGCATCTTACAGTTTTTCAGAGTACAGGTCTTTTGCCTCCTTAGGTAGGTTTATTCCTAGCTATTTTATTCTTTTTGATCCAATGGTGAATGAGACTGTATACTTAATTTCTCTTTCAGATCTTTCATGTACAGAAATACAAGAGATTGCTGTGTGTTAATTTTCTATCCTTCACATTTACTGAATTCATTGATGAGTTCTAGCAGTTTTCTGAGAGCATCTTTAGGATTTTCAATGTATAGTATGTGCCATCTGCAAACAGTGACAGTTTTACTTCTTTTCCAATTTGGATTCCTATTATTTCTTTTACTTCTCTGATTACTATGGCTAAGGGCTTCTAAATGTTGAATAAAAGTTTTGAGAGTGGACATCCTTATCTTGTTCCTGATCTTAATGGAAATTCTTTCACCTTTTCACTATTGAGGATTATGTTAGCTGTGGGTTTGTCATATTACCATGTTGAGGCAGGTTCTCTCTATGCCCACTTTCTGAGGTTTTTTTTTTTTTTTTTTTTTTTTAATCATAAATGGGTGCTGGCTTTTGTCAAAAGCTTTTTTTTTTTTTTTTGCATGTATTGAGATGATCACATGGTCTCTATGGCAAACAAAGTGACTGACAGGGATTAATCTCTAAAATATATCAACAACTCATGTAGCTCAATATCAAAAAAACAAACAACCCAATGAAAAAAAAAGGCAGAAGATCTAAACGACACTTCTCCAAAGAAGACAGACAAATGGCCAATAGGTATACAAAAAGATGCTTCACATCGCTATTATTTGAGAAATTCACATCAGAGCTACAATGTGACCTCACACCAGTCACAATAGCCATAATCAAAAAGTCTACAGACAATAAATGCTGGGGAGGGTGTGGAGAAAACAGAACCCTCCTACACTGTTGGTGGGAATGTAAATTGGAACAACCACTGTGGAGCAGTATGAAGGTCCCTCAAAAAATTAAAAATAGAACTATTATATAATCCAGCATTCCCACTCCTGGGCATATACCCAGAAAAAACCATAATTCAAAAAGATATATGTAGCCAAATGTTCACTGCAGCACTATCTACAATAGCCATGACATGGAAGCAACCTAAATGTCCATTGATAGATGAATGGGTAAAGAAGATGTGGTACATTTATGGAATAGAATATGACTCAGTCAAAAAAAAAAGTGTGGAATAATGCCATTTTCAGCAATAGGAATGGACCTAGAGATTATCTTAGTAAGTGAAATAAGTCAGACAGGTCAGACAGAGAAACATCATATAACACCTATATGTGGGATCTACCAAAAAAAAAAAAAAAGGATACAAATGAACTTAGAAACAGATTCATAGACTTTGAAAACAAAAATTAAGTTTACCAAAGGGGTCAGGTGGTAGGGGGAGCGATGGATTGGAGGTTTAAGACTGGCATGTGCACACTATTTTATATGGAATGAATGGCAAATGGGAACCTGCTGTACAGCACAGGGAACTTTACCTAATATTCTGTGATAACCTACATGGGAAAAGAATCCAAAAAAGAATAAATATGTGTATGTGTATAATTGAACCATTATTTTATGCAGCAGAAATTATCACAACATTGTAAATCAACTATACTTCAGTAAAACCTTAAGAAATGGAAAAAAAACTGAACAGGATTGGGAAAAAATATTTTCTTTTTGCCTAAGTATTCATCTCAAGTCCCTAAAATGAGACTAGACCATTTAAATGCACATGCTTTCCTGAGAGGTGGATGTTAGGACTATGAAGAAATAGGTTAATTTTCTCAAAGTAAACAACCACATGAGAGCCCAACACATTCGCATGAAATACTTGTTGACAATTTACTTAACCTCGAGAAGAGGCAAAACTCAGACATACAGAATGACTTTCTAGAAATTCCTGATGACCCACCTTAAAAATGTATTCCTGGATACCTGCATATGTTTCTATACTAGAACATGAAAGAAAATGATATTTATTTATTTTTTATGGCTGCACCTGTGGCATGTGCATGTTCCCAGGCTAGGGGTTGAATTGGAGCTGTAGCTGCCAGGCTACGCCACAGCCACAGAAACACCAGATCTGAGCCACATCTGTGACCTACACCACAGCTCACAGCAACACTGGATCCTTAACCCACTGAGCAAGGCCAGGGATCAAACCTGCGTCCTCATGGATACTAGTCAGATTCTTTTCCACTAAGCCAGGATGGGAACTTCAGAAAATAATTTTTATAGCTAATGCCAGTCACGAGTCTTTAAGAATATAAAAAATATGTGACCTACTTGTCAGTTTTCCATCAAAATTATTTTCTTTGTAACTAAATAGATTAAAACTACCTTATGAAAAATAAGTTTATTCTTAGAAACCTCTATTTACTATAATTACAAGGTACATCCTTTAGAAAGGAATCTAAAATGACAGTAAAAATTAAATATGTTCTCTGGTATTACCAAATTCAACAAAAAAAGCTATCAATAAGAACAGGAGCACATGGTATACTCTATATTGGCACTAACACTCCATCATCTTAACATTCAATGTAAGATGTTACTAGTTGAACTTTTTAAGACCTATGAAACTTATGAAAATGGAAAACTATCCTTTGAGAACATCCCAAGGGATATGCAGGTACTGATGATTAAAGTGTTTTAGCTTCGAGTTGCTCTTTATTGTAAAGTCAGTCTCAGATGAAACACCAAATTACTTATTAGCCCATCAGGGACTTAGCATTACTGGCCCTTTGTAATTATCCTTTGAGTTTGTTTGCAATTCCTCCAAGCACTTATAAAATCCTCAAACCAGTGAGACTTTTCAACCTATTCAACAATGTCCTTAATAAATAAAGTATGAAATGTTCATTATTAAGGTTTTCCCAAAGTAGAACTTGATTTTCCATTAAATGTATTTTCTGTCCTTCGTTTTATATATCAGTATAAAATGATATACTACATCAAGTATATCAAGTAATTTACTCCAGAAAATAAGTTTCATTTTATACTGACATACTATATCAAGTATATCATTTTATAGTGACATGCTCTAAAAATATTCTTTGGGGTTTTCTGGTGACCTAGTGGTTAGGGATTTGGCTCTGTCACTACTGTGGCTCAGGTTTGAGCCCAGGTTCAGGAATGTCCACATTCAGTGGAGCATAGTCAAGAAAAAAGAAAAATCTTTTTATCACCCAATCATGAGGCTAAATTAAAGGCATGATTAGGCATAAGAAGGCAGCCTCAAAGAACAGTGCTTAAAGATTAGCTATTGCTAATAAGCTCTTTGAGGAAAACAGCTAACCAAAGCACAACAACATTCCATGTAAACCTGGTAATGTTTGAACACAACATAAAAAGCAGCCTTAAGCCAATAGTGTTTTTTCTCTCTTTCTCTTTACTTTGTTCAGAACATGGAAGATCAGTTCCATGTACAGCATCAGTATAAAGAATATGCCATTTTATTCATTTTTGTTTGTGGTATCCTAATTTAGTGGTATCTTTTCAATTACATGGGTTAATATACTTATTATGCTGTATTAGCTGATTTTTTTCCTCCATTATCAATTGTTGTTCTCATTACTATATTAATCTAGTCTTTCCTATATGATTTCAGTAAACAAACAAAATATTTAAAATGTGGAAGGGAAATACAAATCACCAGTCACTTAATCATACAGAGCCTGTCAGTCAAATGCATTTATTAGCCCCCTGAGCAACCTGCATAGTTAGAATAAATCTTATCAGTAACAAGGAAAATTAAGCCAGTTAGCCTAGGTGTGTTTTTATTGTGAAAAGCCTAAAGAATAAAGATTAGAAGAATCTATCAGAATTAATTTTCAAGGTACAACTCAAATATTCAGCACCTGGAGTTGATCTAATTCTTTAAGTAAACATAATAAAATAAGATCCTAGTGTTAGAATATTTATTTATTTTTATTTTATTTCTCTTTTTGCCTTTTCTAGGGCCACTCCCACGGCATATAGAGGTTCCCAGGCTAGGGGTCTAATTGGAGCTGTAGCTGCCAGCCTACGCCAGAGCCATAGCAACTCGGGATCTGAGCCGCGTCTGCAACCTACACCACAGCTCATGGCAATGCCGAATCCTTAACCCACTGAGCAAGGCCAGGGATCGAACCTGCGACCTCATGGTTCCTAGTCAGATTTGTTAACCACTGAGCCACGACGGGAACTCCTAGAATATTTATTTTGTTCTAAGTTTGGAGCTGCATGCCTCTAAGTATGATCCCAGAATATCAATGGTGCCAATGAGAACAATTTTCAAGTCTTAAGCTTACCAAAATCAGCAAGGATAGAAGATACTTCCTATAACAATTACATAATCTGGGTCAACATACAATTACAGGGCTTTCGCATGATTTTCTTTTCTCTGATAACATATACTGAGTCAATCTATAAGACTTAAGGAGCATACAGAAAATGCTTAGCGCCTTGAAGTTCCTGTTGGTCACCTACAGTCTATATAGTAACCATCAGAAATGAAATTTAGAGTTGACAGGAATCAAATTTGAGTAATTTAAATGATTTGACAAAATGAGCTTTGTTCTGACTGTACTCGATATGAAAAAATTTTACACTGAAAATAGTCTCATTGGATGTTCGTTTTTGTTCGGTAAGACACTACTTTAGTCTGAGTATTCATTCACTAAAAGGATAAATTGTATTTGATCCACATGTGTAGCAAGATAAAATAAGATATAATTGATTTTATATTTGTTCACTACACAGTATATTTCAATTGCATGAACCGAAAATCAACTTAAAGTTTGCAAACAGTGTGAATGATAAATCTTAAACTAGATGTAACAGAGTTTTAACAAAACTGTTGACATACTCTAAAGACAGAGCTCTTGATGGAAAATAGGTAGCTATTTATTTCAAAATATTCTATATGGAAGCATAAAATAAAAAAGAGATAAAATACTTAGAACATCGATCCTATTATAATGAAATGGGAAGGGTGAAAATAACTTCTATTCTCTGTAGTTGGCTCACTTACTTTGAGGGTGTATGCACATAATGTCACTTGATCTTCAAAATGTAACATTGCTAAGAAACACATGCCATTATTAACAGGGAAATGAGGCTCAGTAGGTAACATAACTTGTCAAAGGCACTCCATGCCAGCGTCTGCAACCCCCAGCCACTGCTGTCTTCCCAACAGTGAGGTGGACAGCAAAGCATCACTATTAAAAACAAACAAAGGGCTAGGCTTATCATAGACAGAATTCAGAAATCACTTAAAATGTGAAAAAGTCAGAGGGAATTCTTTGATTGTCATCACACACAATTCAGATGAGAGATATGTATGTGGGAAACAAAGTTTAGGGAGGAACAAAAAGGATTCTGTGGACTAGAAAATAGTAACTGCAAAGTTCAGCCCACATATCTAAAACAAGTTCACGAAAAGAAAAGAAAAATTCAAGGCTCCTCCACTTTTTGTGTGTGCAACAGTAATTACTCGTAAGGCAGGGATTGCTTTCTGTTCCACTCAAAATGCAAACCCTAAAGTGAGATGTCCAGATATGCCAGGTCTTTGAACCTATTAATAAAGAAGGATGTCTACTGATTTTCCCAGGACTTCAAAAATCCCAACAGAAAATGTCCATATGCTTAGGATGAAGTCTCCATGAATCAAATCCTGACTTCTTTAAGCAAAATTCCCATCAATTCTAAACTGAATATATAAATTTATAAACTCAAGGGGTCTACATAGTTACACATGTCTAATTAAAATGGAAGAATGGTATATTTTTAATAAGTAAAAATTGGTAGAAAATTTATTTTCAGACATTTAACTTATAAGAAGTCAAATAACAAAGGAATTCTAAGAGGTGAAAGTATTTGGAAGTATTTCTCTAAGATGAGATCTTAAGCAAAACAAATAAAGTGTCAGGTGAAATTTGCTCCAGGAATTAGGAGTATTGTTGCACGGTGCTGATAATTCTGTTTAAAGAAAGAAAACAGCAAAAGACCTTCCGACGACAAAAAAAGAGAAGCATCATCAGTATAAGACGTGAGGTACTAAAGAAGAAAGCATGTGTTTCAAGTCTCTGGGAGTAAAAACAATTTGAATAAGGTTCTGTAACATGAAGTAGTGTAGGAAGTGGGACCAGGACATACATTCAAATGTATGAAGGTATGAATGACTGTGGTCATTCAAAGACAAGTGACCAATGAGAGACACAAAAACTAGGTTTAAACTAGGAAAAAAAAAAAATTAAACCCAAAGAATAAAGGTGAGCAATCTACAGCCCTTGGATAAGATAAAGAGGGACAAGAGGGTCCTTGTAAGAGCCAACAAAAATTCCATAATGAGTTCAATTCACCCTGGAGAAGCGTGAATAACAAGTAAATTGGTAATGACATAAAACAATGGGCCTATAACCAGGGGAAGGTGGAAAATGGTGATTATTGTTATACAGTATGAAATGACTCAAGTCACAGACTTCATGGGGTAAAGCTTGATGGCTGGTGGGTCACCAATTTCCTCAGCCTCTAGTGAGAGGTCAAGCATTTCCACCTAGTACCTCCAATGTGAACTTTATGCCTCACATGAATCCTACAGGAGATAAAAATCTATTACTGAGAGGTGCTGGCTCTCTAGCCCTCACCTTAACCTCACTCCAGCCACAAGGCTTTCCATGAATAGGCCTCTAATTTTAAAAGAGGTTATTTTATGCTTTGAAATAGAACCAGACCTGAAAACATTTTTCTACGATGTAAACAGAAAGTTATCCTGTCAAGGTGGCAGGAAATAAAGTATGCCTTGATTCCCTCTAGTAAGTTTTCAAAAACACTCTGAAATATCACATCATAACTTTTCTTACAAACTCTCTGAGAAGCAATATAAAATAAATTTATTTTTAATCTCCATTAACATTTCTCCATCATTTTAAGTCTAGATAATCAACAACAACACAAAAATATCAAGCCCTGATGTGAAACATCTGCTGGTTTCCATGGTGTCAATATCCCCTTTACGGTGGATTTCAAGCTACCAAGTGATATTATTGAATAAAGTAGAGAAAATATGTACAGTATAACAACATAATATAATATTTCTACAATAGAGATATAAGGTAAAAAACGTGAAAATCACAAATAGTAAAAATGTAGTAAAACGCTTTTGAAAAAAAATTTTAAAGTACAGGCTTTAGAGTCAGGTAGGCCTCCATTTAATCCTGCCCCTTCTACTTCTGAAGAGCCTCTGCCAAGGCATGGAGTTCCTTTCTCTAGCCCACAGTTTCCTCCAGGTAACACTCCACACCTCGTAAAAATGCTGTGAAGACTAAGTAGGATCTTAGCAGCTCCATCAGTGGCAGGTGTATTTGGTTTTATCTTGTTGAAGATAATAATAAAAATACAGCTAGGAGTTCCCGTCCTGGCGCAGTGGTTAATGAATCCGACTAGGAACCACAGGTTTCGGGTTTGATCCCTGGCCTTGCTCAGTGGGTTAAGGATCTGGCATTGCCGTGAGCTGTGGTATAGGTTGCAGATGAGGCTCGGATCCCGCATTGCTGTGGCTCTGGCGTAGGCCAGTGGCCACGGCTCCAATTAGACCCCTAGACTGGGAACCTCCATATGCCGCGGGAGCGGCCCCAGAAAAGGCAAAAAGGCAGTAAATAAATAAATAAAGCTAAAAATTTACAATGTAAACTTAGTCTCTATTTCTTGGAAGTTGATCAGTAGTTAGAGATAGAAACCATTCCCAATGAGCAGGCTACCAATAATAGATTGTTAAGACAACAACAGTAACAAATTAACTCCCAGTTGAGAATCCCCAACTGGAACAGAGGTGAGTTCAAATGCTGCCACAGTGAACAGGTGTTCTTCAGAGGAAGCTACAAGATCATGAAACCCTTCCCCTTTGGTCCACATGGCTTGAAGCAGCAAATTGGAACAGATGTTTCTTCCTTAGCTATTGCGCAAAGGTCCTCAGAAAGAAAAAAAAAGAAGACCAAAAAAAAAAAAAAAAAAAGAAGCAGAACAGCTATATCTACACAAATTAGTTGGGAAATCCTAGTAACAGTGGTGAGACCCCGAGTTAGTATCTCCATTTAGTCACTTGCTAACTGTGTAACAACAGGCAAGCCATAATCTCTCTAAGCCTTGCACTTATTCTAAGTGGGAATAATCACAGTACACGTACCACATCTGTCTGTTGTTAAAAGGATTAAATGAATGAGAACAGCACTTGGCATTTGGTTGGCAGTATATGTGTTAGCTATTAGACAATGCTACCCACCACAGATGGGAACGTATGTTTCCAGATGAAGCAAAGTCTGAATAGAAATCAGAACATTGAGCACCATAACTTAGCCAGGCAAAACAGGGAGGGAGTTCCCCAGGGAGCAAACAGCAAGCAGAGTGGCCTGAACTTGAGAGAAAACATTCCAGGGAAAGCTGCCATAGTGGAGGGCAGGTGTAGAATGAGAGCGGTGCTCAGACGGACTCCTTATACAAAAGGAGTCTCCTCTACCTTAAAATTTGTTGGAACAACAGTGCATGAAGCAACAGTATAAACACATTTTAACAATGTAAACATATTTAACAATGTAAATATATCTTAACAGTATTTTCTTAAAGAGAACATAAATTTTCTTGCCTATTGTATTAATGTAGCTTTCTAGAACAGATCTTCGACATGTTAAACATTCATATCTATCCCAAATGTTTTCATAAAAACTCACTGAAATTGACCTAGTTTCCAAAGGTGAATAGTATGGAATTAAATAGCAACCTAAGAGATCAGAAGCCATGGACAAAACAGATATTTATTTGTCAATAATTTGTCAGTTTTGACACTGTGTTCTTTTTAAAGATACATTATCTAAAGTTCAAGCAGTACAACCATAAAGAAAGGAGGAAAAAAATATGTGTGTGAAATTACAGTTCCCTTTGTCACTTTCAGGCTCATGATTAGTCTAAAGAAAATTTCCTCTCCGAATTATTTAGATAAAAAGTGATTTTTATACTAAACTCTAAAGATTTTAATATAATTTAATTTTAAGCTCAGGAAGGTTAAATAGTGTTCACAGTAACTAAGTGTGGAATCTAAATCCAGCTCTCTCAAACTGCAAAGGCTTTGCTACTTCCACTAAGCCACGTTGCCTCATAAAACAAAAATTAGAATAGCATATTATATATCACACGAATACTCACATAACACATGTAATTATCAAATTCATTTCTGGTAATGAAAAAAATTGAAGAATCACTTTGAATTTGTGGAGGAAATAAACTAGGGGTGTGAGCAAATATGTGCTTATTGTAGACCAGTTTTCCTTTAAAATATTGAATTTTTATTAAAAGACTATCTAATCGCAACCAAGTGATTATAACCAAGTCAAATTCAGCAATAAAGTTTTCCTGATATTAAAGAACCAGCTCGTCTAGACCTTCTTTTTCTTACAACTCAAAACTTTATAATCCCCACAAACATTTGCTGAAGCACAAAACTGACTTACTTACCCGTCTATTAAGAATAACATAATTTTTCATTGCAGAAATGTATCACCAGTTTCCCTAGGGAGGCAACAATGCTTTCTCACTTTAATATGTGTGTGGTTTTTTTCCCCCATCTAATCAGCTAATACTTTTCAAAAGATCTTTTTAATGCCTAAATGAAAGGATTCCACATCAGAGACCTGACCTCTCTATTAAAGTATCTAAAGGAAACCCTAGGAATGGAAAATCCATTCAAAGGCAAATCGCAGGTAGCTTATTGTACAATGCATTAAGAAAAGAAAAGAGGAGAAAAAGCTTCATAAGAGCTGCACAGAATTTGGTAAAATTATACCACAAAAATACAAATTGATCTTAAGTATAAAGAAACAAATTCATAGCCAAAAACTTATTACAAAAGTGCTTTGTAATCAGCCAAGAGGGGAGTCTTTATGAAAAACTTCAGAATTTGTCACCTTTTCAATCAAAATTTCTGATTACAGCTTTATGTTGGGAAGGCCAAAAAGAGAACAAAACACACATTTTTCAATAGATTTAAAAATCTGAAAATTTTCAAGCCAACTTTCAACATCAGAAAAGGTAGGTTTTCCCACAGATGACAGTAGAATGAAGCATTGAAATAGGAGTAATAATAGATGAAGTAGTATAGATACTAGTACTTTGTAAAAATTTTGACATACCATAAACATGGTTCTGAAGTTATTCAAGTCAGTCAAAAAGTCTTCCACAGACACCTTCTTCATGTCGATGGCATAGTACTGCATTATGCTCTGGTATGACTTGTCCATGTTTTCATGTAATTTTGAAAGTTTCTCATGTTGTTCTTTTGCACTGATAACAAAGCTGTATATTACAGTTAAGGTATTCTGAAATTTACAGAGTAATCTTTCAGGGGAAAAAATTCTGTAAGCCCAATGGCTGCTTTAATTCTTAGCCACTATTACCTATTTCCAAAATGCCAAAATTAGCTCTAATAGGCATTAGAGTCAATCTACACTGTACAGGAATGAAATCTTCAGTGTAGTCAATCTACACTGTACAGGAATGAAATCTTCAGTGTAGTTCCTAACTACCGTTGGAAAAAGTTATCAGAAAAGCTAACTGTATATTTAATATTTCCACTTTATAATTGAGATCAAGGAAATTTTCTTCCAGTTTGCCTGTCTTACTCAGATCATGCAATATGATTTAAAATTATAGTGATATTGAAATTAATGACCCAGGCATTTTGCATGGTACTTAAGAGGATCATTTTCTCCCTTGCACACTTGGTAGTACTGTCCCTATGGACAAATGCCTTCATCTTTCTGTGCCACAATTTCCTCACCTATAAAATGGGAATAATAATAACAAAAATGATAATAATTACATCACCTATCTTATAGGGCTGTTGTGGGGACTAATGAGTTAATACACGTAAAGTTCTGGGGAAAAATGAATGGCGTTTAGTAGTATATATAAATATTTGGTCTTTTTTTTCTTTTCTTTTATGCTTTTTAGGTCCGCATCAGAGGCATATGGAAGTTCCCAGGGTAGGGCTTGAATTGGAGCTGAGCCACAGCAACACAGGATGCCCAACCCACTGAACAAGGGCAAAAATCAAACCTGAATCCTCATGGATACTAGTCAGATTTTTTGCATTGTGCAACAAGGGGAATTCCCCATTTGGTCTTATTATTGCCCACTTATTCAATTTAAATATTATTTAAGGTTCTAAAAGCAATAAATTTACTTGAGTTACATTAAAAATTTCTTAAGAAAGTAAACTCATGTTTTAACTTCTCCTTTGGAAAATATATGGTTTCTTCTATACATTACAAGATATAAAATTAGGATTATACACACAGAGAGAAATATTCTTTTCTCATTTATGACAATAAGTTCAAAGCACACTGAGACTGAGAAGACTAAATTTCTGTGAATAAGGTGGTGGCATTAGAACACGTCTTCTAAACAAACCATGGAATTTCCTTTGTGGTGCGATAAATTGCTATTGCAGCCAGACCAAAAATCCCCACAGCACATTCTGAAAAGATGACTCTGTTAGAGCATCTGTCATAATTATCTATGGCTCCTATAAACCAGGATAGTTAAAGAAATGGAATACACAGAATTAAACTTACTGAAGTCATCTTATTGTCCCTAAAAGAAAAGGATAAATGGATATTAGCACATTTTTAAGTCAATAACAAAATAAGAACTAGACTCGGGCCAGGACAAAGAAATTTTTTAAATGTTAATATCTAAAAAGAGAAATTTTCCACAATTTCAAAAAGATAACAGTTCCTCTCGTACAACATTCTCTAGTGGAGGATGAAGGAAGGAAACTGATCCAAGCCCTTTGTTTTGAGAATAAGAACAAAAGACCAAGAAAGCAGTAGCAGTGCTGACAGATACAAGGTGAACCAGGGGGCAGAGAAGAAGTCTAGTAACTAGAACCCAGCCTCCCTCCAAAGACCCAAGGCTTCCCAATCAATCACAACTCACCTGTATCCATGGCTTTGGTCAATCCACACATTACCTACTGCCTTCTATTTTCTGTTTGTTTGTTTTCATACTATGCTCTGTCTAGTTAAAGAGACAGTCTTCTAGAATGTAAGGGTTTCAGACGTGAGAGCTGAATTTTTCTTTTTAATGAGCTTAGAAAATCTATAGATCTTTGGCTAATTTATATTAATTTGAATAGCAAAATGCCTCCTCATAGTTTCTAAGACTCTAAAGGATAACAGTAACAGTGCATTTAGATGAGGTATCATCTTTTTTATTTTTATTTTTACTTTTTTGTCTTTTTAGGGCTGCACCCATGGCATATGGAGGTTCCCAGGCTAGGGGTCGAATTGGAGCTATAGCTGCTGGCCTATGCCACAGGCACAGCAATGCCAGATCTGAGCTGTGTCTGTGACCTACACCACAGCTCACGGCAACACTGGATCCTTAACCCACTGAGAGAGGCCAGGAATCGAACCTGCATCCTCATGGCTGCTAGTCAGATTCGTATCCACTGAGTCCTGACGGGAACTCCTCATCTTTTTTAATCCTTGAATGAACAGAAGATTTTGTATAGTAGTCAAATCACAAGAAATTATAATAATACAGTCACACATGACAAGTTTCCATATATATTGTCTTGTGAAATATCTGCTTTGTGAAAATTCTGTAGGTAAAGTGAATTAATATAAATAAAAATCACTTTTGAAATGCATGAAGAAACTATCATTAAATGAAACATATGGCAATTCATTTATGATGTGCAGCAAGCATTCCTTCATTTACCTAGCAAGTTAAGAAATCAGCACTGGTTTATCTATTCAATCTAACACGCACCTAAAATTTATGTCCCAGTTAGAGAATCTACCCACATGGATTATTTATATATCCTTAACTCCTGTCTAAAAGAGAAATTTTTCTCTGCCTTTGCTTGTCCGAACTCATCATCCTCTTCCATGAAGCCACCTTCTCTAATCTCAACAACTATGAGTTTGTTTCACTGTAAACACAGCACCTGTAGTCCATTGTACTTTCTGTGATGAAGTGAGTGTGCCTTGCTAGGCTGATCTCCTAGTAGTGTTTTGCTCTTGCCACATTTTGGGGAATGGTCTCCTGTGACTGTCAGCCCCTCCTCTAGAGGCTGTACTAAATCTAATCATCTGCAATTACATTGGTGCCAATGACTTGTTTTACCCAACTATCATCACTCTTTTTTTTTTTTTTTTTGTCTTTTTTTTTTTTGTTGTTGTTGTTGTTGTTGTTGTTGCTATTTCTTGGGCCGCTCCCGCGGCATATGGAGGTTCCCAGGCTAGGGGTTGAATCGGAGCTGTAGCCACCGGCCTACGCCAGAGCCACAGCAATGCGGGATCCGAGCCGCGTCTGCAACCTACACCACAGCTCACGGCAACGCCAGATCGTTAACCCACTGAGCAAGGGCAGGGACCGAACCCGCAACCTCATGGTTCCTAGTCGGATTCGTTAACCACTGCGCCACGACGGGAACTCCAACTATCATCACTCTTAAACTTCAGTGGGAAGGGTCACAGACTTCCTCAAAAAGTCTGATATAAGTCAAGGAACTTCTACTCATAAAACCGCATGTATACACATTCACTCACACACATAAACACACAATTTGGATGTAATGTTCAGAAGTAACAGTATTCCTATGGGTCACACTACTTTGCTGGGTGTTTCTAATTATATGGTTCTATAGCTACTCCTCTTTTTTCCCTATCACTGCTTCTAACCCTTTGAGTTTTAATAATGGGCACTCCACAGATAGTAGTAATTTTATTCTAGTACCTGGGAATATGTCCATTCATAGGAATAAGTTTAGTAAGTAGGTAAAAATAAAGCTATATTATCAATAACACTTTTTAGGTTTCAGATAAGAATCACAAGTTAATGAAATATCAGAAATATGCATAGGCATGCTTAATAAAAACTGTAACTCTATTAAACGACATGATGGGAAAGAAGACCAAGAGCCAAAACCATGGAAAATACATGGTCTTGTTTTAAAAGCCAGAGATCTTTATAAAGTAATTTTCTTATTGTAATCTATAAAACAAATTGCTCCCCAAATGAAGTGGAGCTTTGAATAAGTGGGATTACCCACAAAAATGGTAAAATTGTCACTGAACTGAAACAGTTTTGGAAATAGCCAAATAAATTCTCAGAAGTTTAAAATGATTCTCTACTAGAATGGAATAAATGGTTACATTAATGAGGCACTCTACATCACTACTGATGGGCTACTCTCTCATTAAGGGATGAGGCAATATTCACATAAAAAGCCATCATCATCCAAAAAGCAAAAACAAACACAGGTGTTCTTGTGTCAATTGTTAAACCCCAGTTAGAAGTAAATGTCTATGTTGGTAGGCTTTATTTTTTCCCAGCATCAAATCCTCTATTTGTAAAGATCTTTAGGGAAATAGGTGAGCTTATTCAACAAAATAAAGATGACAAAATTCATTACAGAAATGCTGATACATATCCAATTACCTGATATTATTGTGAAATCTATTTTCCTTTCTTCACCAGGATTAGGGCCAAATTTTGAAAATTTTCTACCTGAACCACTGTAATTTTCTCATTTCACTGGTTTTCTACATGACAACCAGATTTGTGTTCACACAACTGAACCACAAATGTTTAGTGTGGGCCAACTAAGTAGCCAGACTGAGATATGGGATTTAACTCCTGGTCAAAAAGTACTGCTCATTCCCAACCCATCTAGCACAAATATATTCTATATTCATTCCCACATTTTGCCCTCATTATTGTACTTCCCCCACTGAGGATGTCTATTACTTCTATTAACCATCTTATGTGGACAAGTTTCAATCACTCCTATATGTCTAATATCTTTTATGGATCTTCTTAAGTACCCAGGATCTGGCCAGTCAAGCAGGCAGGTGGGCAGTGAATCTATAAATATCCAGTGGACCCTTGATTTCCCCTCTCCTGGGCATGAGGGAAAACAGTAGTTAACAAGGTAAGCAAAGTCCCCACTTTCAGGAAACATGAATTCTAGAGTGTGGTGACAGAGAATAAAGAAGTAAATGAATGAGAGATTCAGAGAGAGGTAAGTGTGGTGAAGAAAATAAAACTCTTTGATGCTGTATAAGTGACAGAGGCTAATTTATGCTGGGTAGTCAGGGAAGTTCCACCTGAGAAGGGGACCGTGACTGCTGGTAAAACAGCCATGAGCAGGATGCTTTGTAGCCCCTGCTTTCAGTGTTAAGACTCTAGAGAAGGAAAAGATCATTAAAGACTCGAGGATTCACAGAGGATGAGGAGCAGGATATTTTAAACTTAAGTTCCCAGGCCAGGGATCAAACTCGCCCCAAAGCAGTGACAATGTTGAATCCTTAAGTGCTAAGCCACCAGGGACCTACTAACTCGAGTCTTAAAAGTTTAAGAATGGATTAAATGGAAAACAGGTGAGAGAGAAAGCCGAAAAAAAGGGAAGAAAGAAGACCAAGAGACAAAAATCTGCCCTTAAAAATCAATCACCCAGCTTCCCACTCTTGCAAATGGACCATGTATGGACCATACAAGTTCACATTTACTACTACTTTTCTATTTTACTTCCTAACCACAGTTCAATTAAAAAAAAAAAATACTAAATTCCTTTACCTGAAAAATGCTGTGCCTTATGCAATATGTAATAGACAGGTAAGTAAGATTTCACTCCTTCTCTCAAGGAATTTATTGGGATAGTTTTAACATCTATGTAGTAATTTCAGAAGTGCCTAAAATATTGTTACACAGTGGAACAACAAAAAAGGAAGAGTGAAAATGAAGCAGGATTGCAATGAAGAAATTTAAAGACTATAAAATGGGAGTCAAATAACTTGTCATGTAAGTTGTGTGACAAATACAAAAATATAGAAATGTGTAGCAAAATGATTTTTGTTCTAAGAGACTTGGGAGGGAGGGAGAATAAGGAAAAAAGAAAGGTAAAGACTTGTGCAAGGAACCTTTCAAGGGTGATACTCTAGGAGTTATTTTCTTTAAAATAAGAAATATTCCGGAATTTAAAGATCAAGAGAAAGGAACAGGCACAACATGACACAAATCCTGGCATTTTCCTAATATTTTCACTGATGAGAATTTAATAAGTATGTTCACCTTACATATATCACTTCATATATAACAATGTTGATGACCCCATCTCAAAATTACGTTACGCATTTTTCAAGCAAATATTTGCAGTGAAGCTATTCAACTCTATTTATATTTTTGACTAGGCTTAGCAATTAAGAAGTAACATAATTATCAGTTAAAAAGTCAATGTGATGTATATGAAATGACTGTACATGTCTTTTAAAGAATGCATAAAATGTGCTTTTTTAATATTAAGAAGTATATATAAAGAAAACAAGTATTGGGAGAATGAAAATACAATATACTACAGTTGAATGCTTTACATGAAATTTCATTTCATGAAACTATAACAAAATTGCATCACTATAAATTAAAGCAACTTAATTAATAGATTATTTAATAGTTCACTAAATCATGACTGTTTATATGAAATATCTACTTGTAAAAATCCATCCTTAACAGCTTAGATAACACATATTCTTTCAGAATTGGTTGATGAACCAAACATTTGTTATGTGCTTCGACTAATAAGCACTAATACTTAAATCATAAACAAAGTTTCAGTGTTAATAACCCAAATTTTAAATACATTTTATTCATTGTGAATTTAGCTTCCAAACTCTTCCACTTTCAAAGATGTAAGAAGTTCAAAATTTGCCATTTTACTAAGATCTGTAAAATGCATTTAATATTCAAAATCTGACTTGTCAGTCCTAATTAAAGTAAACAAAGCTTTGCAATGAATGAATTTAATTACTCTGAAACTAGTATGTCTAACCAAGATGAAAAGCAAACGCGTGCAATCTAATCTCAGCAAAGAATATTTATGATTATAAGCTTTGTCAATAGCAAAGTGCACCAACTGTTCATATATCTGACTTCCAAGAGACACATGAATGTTAATCAGTTCATTAGAGGCTTCTAGGTTGTGATATTTAGCGACAGGATGTAGTAGCTTTCTTGTCCATGGAGTATAATTGTACTCAGAATGAAAAATTGTTTCCAACAAAGCCTCATCCTTCCTGTTTCTGATTTCCTGCTGGTTGCCTTTTATGAGCTGCATACCTTTCAAGAAGCCAACATCATTCAGCTTCTGTGTCGTAAGAAGAACACAAGTATGGATGGGTCCTGAGATTGTCTGCCAAGCATAATTCTACCACCTTTATTCTCAGCTCAGGAATTTATATCAGGTCCTATGTTAGTACACTCACAGTTTCTTGTAAGAAACTGTATGCAAGAAACTGTATGCAAGCAAAACCTTTTCTAAAATGCTTTTGAACTATAGGGAACAATAATAAGTACCTCAATGATTCTTTTTTTTTTTTCAATCAATAAAAAAGAGATGATTTAATCTCTCTTTTCCAGCATTTTCTCAAATGATCTATAACATTTGTTATAATTTCAAAAATGTTGAGTATTAACAGCAATAATGAGCATTTCCATCTAACTCCTGATTTTCTTTTTTTTTTCTTTCTTTTTTTAATTTTCCCACTGTACAGCAAGGGGATCAAGTTATCCTTACATGTATTGTCACATATGAATATTTTAACATGACAAAATGAAGGGGGAGAAGCTAAGAATGAAAAAACGGATATAAATCTGCAATAACAAATTTAGCCTTAAAAAGCATACTTTGCCGAATGAGAAGGTGCTGTAAACACATATTTGATGGATAAACACAGACTTAGTTTTAAAAAAGCCAAACTTCTCAAATGTAGTGATAAAGGCATTCTGTCTAATAAAAGACGAAACTGGGTGAGTAGGAAAGATATGAAAGGAAATAAACACATTAGCTTGAATTGATTGTTGCTGGAGTACATTTTTATGATATTTCCCAAAAGATACGGAGAAGAAAGCTAAAACTGAACTAATTCACAATTAAGCTGAAAGCATATAGTACAATAAAATCCATGACAAGCCAAATAATAATTTTATGATTTGTCAAATCTCAAGGGAGAATAGATAGAGGAAAAGTAGTTTTATTTCATTTTATTTCAAGTATCTCAGTTTAAAATAAAATATTAGGAGCATCTATTTATAAGTGCTCATTTGGAAGTGGGTTATCCTTTCATGCAGAATTCTGAAGTCCATATGGGATTTTAATAATGCATCGTAGTAATACTTTATTATAACACAAAAGATATCAGTCTCTAATTTCAGAGAACGGTTTGGAAAGCAACTTAACATTAGTTTCTGGAAATTAAAAAAGAAAAGTTTATTACTTCAATTACTCATTAGAGATTAAGCAACAAAGTTAGTAAAACCAAAGATAACTGAATTCAAAGGAACCTTAAATTAAGTAGGACACAATCCTAATACCTTTAGTTTTTATGTATACATGTGTATATATAACCACACACATACTATATATATATTAATATAGCACAAAGGCACTATCAGAATTCTGGCCACCCAACAGGATGAGTCACTGCTTAAAATCTTTGCCTGGTCACTTTCAGAGGACATCAGGCAAAACAATTAATGATATATAAAGGAGATAAGAGTGGTTAAAACCAAATTTGGGATATTTGAAATTTATTTGATATTTGTTAGTTGATATTTGATATGGGTTTAGAATTTTAATTAAAAAACAATTCATTCACTCCCATTAACATTCAGTCCCATTAACCACACATATACTATACACACACACACACATACACACACATACACATTTGTCAATTTTATTTTGGATCTGAAGACTACCTACATAAGCAGTGACTCTGAGAAATTTGATTTTGATTTTGGAACCATGTAGTATTTCTAAAGGAGATTTCAAAGTTTCTCCAACATGAGTTTATTAATACATGCCAAGTCTTGAAATTAAGCTGACCTATCATGCTATATAAATTTATATAGATATAAAGTCTTTATCTGCTTCCTAAAACATTTTAAAAGTATCTAAATCACAACATGACATTAGATTCAAACTTCCTCAAAATGAGTGTTCTTATTCTTTCAATTTACCATGAACGTCAGCAGGAAAGAGGGCATATGGAAGGGAAAAGATGAAAGAACATATTATTCATATTGATAAAAAGGAAGAAAGGATTGAATTCAATAGAATATACTTCTGTATTATTTGTGATAAGGAAAATCCTTGATAAATTTCCTTGCAAGAAGGCCAACGTTAAACCTTCTCTAATTTGGCACTACAGAACAATTTCTGGTTATGCAAGTATACTTAAAACATTACGTAAATTGTACTCCTGACTAGTGACTTAAGTTATTTAGATATCAAAGGATATGGACATCTTTGTCACAAACTTATCATGCAAGTCCTCAGGAGGAGGAAAGATTTTCAAATCTTTCTCAAGCTGTTGAAGCTGCCTTCCCATCTGCTTCAAATTCTTTTCCAGCGTTTCTACAGAAACTAAAAGAGAGAATATTATATGCCTTGAAAGGACAAAATTATAATATAAAAAAGTAAAACACCCTAGAAAGAAAACATTTGTGAAAAACCTTACAATAATAATGAATGTCCACTATAATAAAAGGTAAATTGTGCTAAAATTTTTAGAAAGCTTTCAAGTCCAGAAATGAAGAAAATTTCACAAAAGTTTCTTTAAAACAGAAAATGAAATTTAGGAAAACCTCATGTGAACAAATCATATTTAAGAAATACATTTTGTTTAGAGTTCTTGACCTTTCTACAAACTTTACAAAATAGTCTACTCAGAAAAAGAAGGCAAAGAAACACTATGTTTTTAAAATTAAATCTATTTCAATATAATTTGAGCATTTCTCAAAATCACAGTCTTTTGAGAGGGAATGATGAGCACATGGGCAAGATGGGGAAGGCGTGCTCTCTTGTTCAAGCTCTTTCGCTAAAGGAATGCAAAGCTATCAGAGATGATCTGAGTACCAAGTGGAACAAATGGCCAACTTTCTTTACTGGTACTCTGAGGACAATTTGTGTTTATTAATTAATAAAGATTTTCCTTCTTCATCTCACAGTTGACATGAAAAAATAGTAATGTAGGGCACAAAGGCACTATCAGAATTCTGGTCACTCAAACAGGATGAGTCACTGCTTAAAATCTTTGCCTAGTCTCCTTTAGAGGACATCAGGCAAAACAATTAATGCTATATAAAGGAGATAAGAGTGGTTAAAACCAAATTTGGGATATTTGAAATTTATTTGATATTTGTTAGTTGATATTTGATATAGGTTTAGAATTTTAATTAAAAAACAATTCATTCATTCCCATTAACATGAAATATACAGAATATTTTTTAAAATGCAAATAATAATTTTACATACTCTATGATTTGGGGGCTTCAAATTAATCCTGAGAAATGGGTGCAAGTCAGGTTTCATATGTAGGGATAAGAATATCTTTGGAAGTAACCTGAATGCCCAAAAAAATGGGACTGAGTTACATAAATTTTGAAACAAAAATGAGAGTTACCACCTAGGTTCAACAGAATGCAATAGAAAGGAGGCATGAAAAATAAAGCTGTATAAGAATATGGAGTTTTTTGCTTTTTTTTTTTAAACTGGTTGTACATAAAATAATAATTTCTATTCTAAAATACTAATAACTGTTCATAAAAATCTTATAAACACATTATAATCACAATTAGAATAAGCCAATTCTCAGTTACAATGACGAATGAGTCCAATGCCTGAACCCTTCAGAGAGCGACATATAAAAGTTGTTTGTGTCTGAAGAGTGATGATGAGACTTTAACCTCTGGCTCCCCCTGTTGTGAAGCCATTTTCAAGTTATATTGGTGCATATTTTCCTCCTAGTTTTTTTATACCCATGTTTCCCCTTTCGTAGATCCTTAAGTTTGAGACAGTAACTCAGATAATAGAGTACATGAAATATTTCTACTATGGTAGCCTTGAGTGTATTAATAAATTCAATCTATGTAACTTACATGCCCAATAGCTTGCTGCAGGCTGCTCATGGCGGTAACCATGCCTATTTTCTAGGCTATGCTCTTTCATTTTTATGTCTGTTATTCATACCCAAGACAACTATTTGAGCAGGCCTCTGGGATTCATTGACTCTTCTCATTTCCAAATGGTTTTTGCTTCTCTCATCTATCTATCTGCATTACAAAATGAGATTCCTTTCCCTCTCCTGGTCTACCTAACTTCTCTAAGTCTCATTAGCATTTCCTTTATGATTTCCAGAGAAATCTTACAGGTGGTTCAGTTACTTCCTTAAACTATGAAACTTTTCTCGTTAAAAAAAAAAAAAAAGGCTTTGAGCACATAAAATCATTTTATTAAGTAAATACGTGATCGGAGTGTTTATAAGCCATAGAACCACTTCATAATACAAGTTAAGTTCCGATTATTACTATAATAGTAGTAGTAATAGTTGTAATAGCCCTGGTTGTTATAATGGCAATTGTAGCAGCTAAATTTTACTGAGTGTTTATGTATGTCAGGTACTGTCTTAAGTGTATCCCATTAATTAATTTGTTACGTTAAATTCTCACAAGAAAATAGTGAAATAGGCATTATGATTATCTGTTTTACAGATGAGGAAACTAGAGCTGAGAGGATGAAATAAAAGTCAAACAACCAAAAAGTGGTGATGCCAGAATTTGAATTCAGGCAGTTTAATTCCAGACTTTGTTTTCAACCATTTAGCTATACAGAAATTATTAATTACAGAAATTATCATTTTGTTTTTGCAACCCCCACCTACCTGTCAGTAACAAAATTTAAGTACATGGATGTAGTTTTCACATAAAGACTGCTTTTTTTGTGTACATTCTTCCCTAGTGCAAATCACAAGTAATCCACATATGGCTAAAACCAGGGGAACAGACTTAAGCATTCTGGATGGATGGATAGATGGATAGGATGGCAGATAGGTATACTATATTTTTAAATTAATATTTAAATTTAATATGTTGATGCATCATTGAATAAAATCACATATTTAAAATATTAGGATTAAATCTGATCAAACTTTATTATACACACGTGTAAAATTTCAGAAATACCTAGAAAAAAAGAGAAATAAAAACCTGAGGAACTCCCACATAACAAAAAACACAAGGCAAACACTGGGAAGAGACATAGTTGGATTATTTGGTTTTTCCAAATACATCATTCCAGAACCTATCAATTCCGCAGCATCAGCGGGATGTCTCCCAATTCACTTCAATTCTGAGACTGCCTGGAGTTAGTGCAGACCCCACGGGTTTAAGGACTCAGTCCCACAAGATCGCCCTCACTTCAGGGGACAGTCACAAGTCCCAGAGATCACCCATACTTCCCAATGATAGAGATGGAGTAGGATGGTTACACAGGTAGTTGTAGGAGTCCCAGGACGGAACCAAGTCCCAGGAGGGAACCACAGACAGAGAGGAAAACCTATGGGACTTTGGGAAATCGCCGTTAATAACTGCTCAAGAGGCCCATCAGAATGAGCCAGGCTTGGAGTTCCCATCAGGGCTCAGCAGAAATGAATCTGACTAGTGCTCATGAGGGCAAAGGTTTGATCCCTGGCCTCACTCAGTGGGTTAAGGATCTGCCTTGCAGTGAGCTGTGGTGTAGGTCACAGATTCACCTCAGATCTTGTGTGGCTATGGCTGTGGTGAAGGCCAACAGCTATAACTTCAATTCGATCCCTAGCCTGGGAACCTCCATGTTCCCTGGGTGTCGCCCTAAAAAGACAAGCCCCCCCCCAAAAAAAAAACACCCTACTTAGAACAAGGCAGGCTTGCGTGACTAGTGGAGGCGTGAGATATACCTCAGGTTATGGGATGGGGGATGGGGTGAGGCCTGTATTCAAGTTCAGAGTTGAACTTGAACTGGGCAGGAGTTTAAGGACACCCTTCTGGTGATTTGAATATGAACCATAACAGGGTCAAATACTCTCTTACTGGATACCAAGGAAGAGCTACTATCAGAAGAGAGAAGAAGAGGTTGTCTTTTCCCACCCCCACTCCTCTTGTATTATAAAACAGTAGCCCACCAGATCTTCAGGGCAGAGACTCCTTCCTTGCTCGCTTGCATGTCTCACAAGTGTCCTAGCTTAATAACTCAATTTCTTGCCTATCACTTTGTCTCTGGCTGAATTCCTATTGCGCAGAGGCATGAAGAACCTGAACCTCAGGAAGTCCAGGCATGGGTGAGTGATTCTAATTTAAAAACTGTGGGTTCAAGTCCCAACCTGGGTTTCGCCTGGGTTTGAGTCCTGGCACGTGGGTTCAAGTCCCTATTTGGGTGCTGGCTAGATTCAAGTCATAAGTGCTGCCAGTTTCACAACCAACTATAAATGCAGAGGTTCTCAAGCACTCCCCTGCTCCTCATTTATTTTCTATAATTTGCTAGGATGACTCACTGAACTTGGAAAAGTATTATACTATTACAGTTTTTATGATAAAAAGATATAACTCAAGATTATCACCAAATGGAAGACATGCAAAAGGGAAGGTGTGGGGAGGGAGTGTGTAGCACAGAGCTTCCCTGCCCTCTCCAGGTCCACCGCCCTCCCAACATATCCACACAGTCACTACAACAGAAGCTCCCTTAGCCTCCTTGTTCAGAGTCTGATGGAAGCTTCACAACACAGGTGTGATTAAGTCATTGGCTATTGGTGACTGAACTGGAGGTCAGAGGGTGGGCTGAGCGTTCTAACCCTCTAATCACATGGTTGGTATCTCTGTCAACAGGTCTCCCTGGCCTGAGGCTCTCCAGGCTGGTCCTCCCTGTATTTGCCTTGAGTCACCTCATTAGCATACAAAGTACACTTGTCTCTTTTAAGAAGGATTTGAGGAACCAGGAAAAAGACCAAATACATCATTTTTTACTCTGTCATGTGGACACTGAAGTGCATGTCTGGTTAGCAGGCAGAACTTTAGTATATTTGAGGAGGTGTGACTCATTTTTAAAAAATATTAAAGTATATTTACATTAAAATTTTTTTGACTAAATTTTTAAAATTTATTACAATGACTAATTTTTTTTTTCCTTTTTATACACCCGCGTGGCATATAGAAGTTCCCAGGCTGGGGATCCAATCAGAGCTATAGCCACAGCCTATGCCACAGCCACAGCAACACGGAATATGAGCCTTGACTGTGACCTACACCACATCTCAAGGCAATACCAGATGCCTGACCCACTGAACGAGGCCAGGGATCAAATCCACATTCTCATGGATACTAGTCGGATTCGTTTCCCCTGCGCTACAAGAACTCCTACAATGACTAACATTTTTCACGTATGTGTTGTCATCTCAGAGCTACCCAACAGCCAGGGCTGTCCTCAGAGGAGGCCGGCTGCTTGTAACTGAACATAGAGCCACCCCAGTAAGTGAATGCTTTTCAATGGGATGAGAGAAGGGCTTAGGGTTCAGAAGAAAGGCTTATCAGGTCATCCTTTGAGCCTTTTCCGACTCACTGGTAGCCAATGGGTCAGGAACTATGTTCTAGCATTGCGGTTTGAAGCAACTTCTCACTGACTTCATTTCCACATGGGTGAAAAGGAAAGCCTCACCTTATATTTTTACCTCACTGACATAAAAGATCAAATGCTGTAATAAAGGATGAAGAATTTTTAAAAAACAAAATGAGATTTTTTTTTTTTTTTTTTTTTTTTTTTTTGTCATTTGTCTTTTGTCTTTTTAGGACTGCACTTGTGGCATACAGAGGTTCCCGGGCTACGGGTCTAATCAGAGCTATAGTTGACAGCCTACGCCAGAGCCACAGCACCGCCAGATCTGAGGCGCATCTACGACCTACGACACAGCTCACGGCAAGGCCAGAGCCTTAACCCACTGAGCGAGGCCAGGGATTGAACCTGCAACCGCATGGTTCCCAGTTGGATTCGTCTCCTTTGTGCCACGATGGGAACTCCTAAAATGAGATCTTACTCTTCTTCTTAGAACCCAAGAAATGAAGACCTTAAAGACTGAAGTAAGTCATTTTTTAATTAAAGGAACCTTAAAAAAATCATCATCATCACCATCGTCATGTCAGGAACAGTGTTGTGGAAGTCAAGCTAAAAAGAAGAGTTAGCTCGTTTCCAGAGTAAAATCTCTGGGATGCTAGGAAGGTTTGGGGCATATTCAAACATTTAACATTGACATTGTAAGGAGTGAGAAGGTTGTCTTTAAAAATGGTTCTGTGGCTACTCAGAATGTAAATCCCATTAAGCCATTACTTAAGTTTCATTAGCACTATCTGGAGTTCCCATTGTGGCTCAGCAATAATGAACCTGACTAAGTAACCATGAGGACTCAGGTTCCATCCCTGGCCTCGCTCAGTGGGTTAAGTATCCTGCATTGCTGTGGCTATGGTGTAGGTTGGCAGCTGCAGCTGGAATTTGAAACCTAGCCTGGCAACTTCCATATGCCACAGGTGTGGCCCTAAAAAGCAAAATAAATAAATAAATAAATAAATACAATTAAAAAGCACTATTATTTCTACATCATAGGTAAGAGGATTTAAGTGTAATTGACCAACTTTTCACTGCTCATTTTTAAATAAAGACCAAAGCACAAGTGGAATAGGGAGAGGTCTGTGCAAGTTCTAAGCAGACAAAAGACAATCCAATGTTTGAGGCCATCTGATGGGAAAAACAAAGGATCATTTGAGGACTTGCTTGGTTTTTTCTTTTTGAGCAATTATATTTACAAAGATATTACCCTTATACATCTTTGAGCATAATTTAGCCATGCTTTCCTCATGTATCAAGTTCTTTGAGGTCAGTGACTATAATTTTTTGTATTAGAAATCCCACTAGAGCAGAGAATTTTAAATTGTACACCCTCGACAAAGTATTAATGTACTGGTGTCTCTGTATTCGATCTGTATGTAAATTTTACCTTTCAACTTTGTCAGGTTTCTTTTTCTTTTTATTATTATTATTATTATTATTTATTTATTTGCTTTTT
This sequence comes from Sus scrofa, assembly GCF_054392235.1. Taxonomy (NCBI): domain Eukaryota; kingdom Metazoa; phylum Chordata; class Mammalia; order Artiodactyla; family Suidae; genus Sus; species Sus scrofa. The sequence goes on from NC_139393.1 coordinate 33,174,095, forward strand.
TTGGCTGCACCTCCAGCATATGGAATTCCCAGACTAGGGATTGAATCGGAGCTCAGCTGCCAGCCTATGCCACAGCCATAGCAACACTAGATCCAAGCCATGTCTGCAACCTACACCACAGGTCACAGCAACAACGGATGCTTAACCCACTGAATGAGGCCAGTGATTGAACCTGCATCCTCATGGATACTAGCTGGATTTGTTTCTGCTACACTACAAGGGGAACTCTGTGTCACATTTCTTGACCAATAAATTAATACTATTTTTTTATTCTTTTTCATTATTTAGAGGTAACAAAAGATAGACTAGAGTTGACTAGAGTTTTAAAGGCAATTTCAACTTTTGCATTTTACTCCTTTAATATTCAATCAGATGGGATGTCCCTCAGTCACCTCAAACACCATGTGTCTCTGCCCCGAACCAACTGCCCATCTGTAATTTCCACACGTCAGTGGGTAGCAGAACCATAAATTCTGATTCCTGCACTAGAATCCTGCTAGTTTTGACCCTTCCTTCTTCTGAACCCCCAGGTCCAAAGGATGATGACATCCCCTGTAGTTTACTTGACAAATACAACCTGCCTCCTTGCTAGGCTGAACATTATTCAAGGCATCTGGAACACTTCTCTCTCCTCTAACCTCTGGTCTCCTATGATCTCTCTCAGAGTCACCTTCATACTGTACATGGGGAGCTTCTTCTTTGTGTGTGTGTGTATATGTGTGTGTGTCTTGTCTTTTTAGGGCCGCACCCACGTGGCATATGGAGGTTCCCAGGCTAGGGATTTAATCGGAGCTATTGCTGCCAGCCTATGCCACAGCCACAGCAATGCCAGATCTGAGTCACGTCTGCCACCTACACCACAGCTCACGGCAATGCCTGATCCTTAACCCACTGAGCGAGGCCATGGGTCAGACTCGCAACCTCATGGTTCCTAGTTGGATTCGTTTCTGCTGCGCCAAGACGGGAACTCCGGGAGCTTCTAATATTAACTTAAAGATGCCCCTTTTCTGCTTAAAACCAGAGAGTAAAAATACATGACAACATCTGATCTCCATCCAGTAGAGTAGGTGTACTCTACTTCCTATTCTGCCACATTTTATTCCCACAACAACAGTCCTGCTTGTAGTTTCCTTCCCCCGTCCCTTTCAATCTCTTCCATAGCTGATGCTAGAAATAATGTGTCTGTATGTCCATTCCACTCAAGTCACTCCTATTCATACTTTAAATTCATATCCAAAACTCTGGTCAGGCCCCTGGTAATGGGCTGTCCTTGCCCATCATAGCTGGTAATTATCTCTATCTCTGCAATTACTATACTTTATAAACTTTTATTTTGATGTGTCTTCCTTTCCCAACTGACAGGGAACTCCTAAGGGAAAAGTCATATTTATTCATCTTTGTATCTTCAGTTACATAACACAGTACAGATACTCAAATGTTTGTTGAAAGAATGGATTTGGGATTTAATTTTAACCTCTCGAGATGAAGGCATTAAGAATGAAATGGGAAAATACAACAGATTAAGTATCTAAAACCTTAAAATCCAAGACACAGGCTTTTTTCCAAGTGCCTAGTCATTATGATAATTATACACTAGAGGTGTTAGAGAAGCTTTGAATAAAAGTTAAAATCACAACTGTAAATATTTAGGTTTACAGAAATCGTGAATACAGGCTTTCTATAATACAATGGCCTCTATGATTTACCATGTTAAGATTTCAACTAAAAAGGAGAGATTACATACATTTACGTAATCTCTATAATTGAATAATAATTGTCTGTGAATATCTCCTAGAGGTGTTGGTCATTATTTTATAACCAGCACACTAAGAAATGTCACATCCATTCTTATGTACCATGATGCATTACAGGGAAATTGAATTCTTAAGCAACAACTTATTACCATAAAACTATGTACACATTCAAACTAAACTAACCTTCCTATGCTCTTAGACACAATTGTTTTGTGAGAGAAACTAGAGCTCATAGCATTTCAGGCTCCCAAGATAATGATTTTTCCAATTAGATTGTATTAATAAAGATATCCAACAAAGCTGTAAGAATATTTCACAAATGTAAGTTAAAAATAATAAACTGGATGGACAAGATGGACAAAAACTTCAGTAGCAGTAAAAAAAAATTCCTTAACATTAAGGTCTATAATATCATTATAAAACTCCATTATGCTGATAAAAAAGTATAAAATTGAAATAAGACAGTTAAAAAAGCACGAACTCAAATTGCAGTTTGGTTCATGATAGGCACAAAAGGTATAAATTAAAAGAAGCAATGCTAAGTGACTGGCCAGTCATCCTCAGCTTTTCCTTCATCCTGTGGTTCTGATTCTTAATGGGACCCTCATATAATAATATATTATAATTTGCATTTGCTATTTATTTAATTTACTGCACTACAATGATCCCCGACTTATGTTACACTTCACAATTTTCCAACTTTACAATGGTAGAGAAAGCTATACGTGTTCAATAGAAACCATTCTTTGGGCTTTGAATTTTGACCTTGTCCCAGGCTAGTCATGTGTGGTAGACACTCTTGTGATCCAATCAGTGATCTTAAGGGTAAACTACTGGTATACTTCCAGTCATTCTGTACCTACAGAACCATACTGTTTTTCAATTTCAGTACAGGATTCAATAAATTACATAAGATTTCCAACCCTTTATTATAAACTAGGCCTCATGTTAGATTATTTTGCCCAACTGTAGGCTAATGTATGTTCTGGACAAGATTAAGTTAGGCCAGCTTAAGCTACAATTTTCGGTAGATTGGGTGAAGTCCATGCCTTTTTGGTTTACGGTATTTTGAACTTGTTATGGGTTTATCTAAATATAACATCATCCTAAGTTGAGGAAGATCTGTATATGCAATGAGGATATTTTTGTTACATTTTTAAAATACATCACACTGCAAAAAAACTGCCAATATTTGCTACGGAGTCTGGAAAGTGGAAATGTAGGTAGAAGGCAAGCAGAAGAAATGATGAATACAGCCAGTGAAAGGGCTTCAGTCAGTTCTGTTGACCCATCTCTCCCACTCTGGGGAGAAAGAAGCAGTCTTATCCTCCCCAGCTACAGGTAGGGTGTGAAAGGCCTAACGGGCTTTTTAGAAGAGAAAACAAAATTAGTGGGAAAAGCCTATCTAATAAAAAATCATGTTTCCCTATAAGAATTTAAAAATTCCTTTCTGAAAATATGATGGTCAAGAACATTATTAAACACAAGAGTCCATAAAAGAGATATTTGTAACCATAGTCAAAATATTCCCTAGGGATAATGATTTTGTATACATGTGTGTGGGAGGGAGGTGGTGTTGCTTTTAATGTGTCCCACTGGTGAATCTTAAGGATAGACTGACTGATCTGCATATTATGAGATGAATTTTCATGTAGGGTTATTGGAGACCATGCGACCTAACAAGTTCTGGACTGCTTATCTCTGAGCTTGAAAAATTTCAATTTTTTTCTCCTGCTTAAATCTTTCCCCTGAACTCCAATGCCTATTGAATATCCTTACTTAATGGTTAATAGGCATCTTAAAGTTACATTTTCAAATTGGAAATCTTCCTCCTGGAATACATTCCTACCTCTCAGTATTGGTGTTATGACTCCTCTCTTTCCTTCATCCACCACACACTCAATCACAGAATAAGTCCTGTGGGTTCTACATAGCTTCAACGCAGATTCATAAATCCTTCTCACCTCTTGGTCCCATCCAACATTGTCTCTCCCCTGGACTATTACTACGGATCCAAGTGGTTTCTCTGCTTCTTCCATTTCCCTCTAACAGGGGAGCCAAAGCAATCCTTTGAAAATGCAAGGCAGATGTCACTCTTTCACTCAAAATCCTACCAAAGGCTCCTCATCTTAGAGCAAAGTCAAAATCTTTACAATGGCCAATAATATCCCTATGGACAGATCTGTAATGGAAAGATCAGTTACCTCTCCGACTGTCGTCTCCTATTATCCCCTTCCCTCCCCTCCTTCTGATCCAGGCTCACATCCATATCTAGGGTTTATGCACCTGCTCTTCCCTCTGCCAGAGTGCTTCTCTTATTTACTTTGCCTCACACCTGTCAGGCTTTCATGCAAAGTCCTTCCCTATGAGGTCTTCTCTGACCATCCAACCTACATTTCAAAAACAACCCACCTGACCTCCAATTCCAGTGCTAACTACCTGACTTAATAGACATTGATTTCTTTCTTTGGTTTGTGTTTTGTATCACTATCTAAAAATGTAAAAAAAAAAGAACAAAATAATGCCATTTGCAGCAACAACATGAATGGAACTAGAGACTCAGTCATACTAAGTGAAGTAAGTCAGAAAGAGAAAGACAAATACCATATGATATTACTTATATCTGGAATCTAATAGATGGCACAAATGAACCATTCCACAGAGAAGAAAATCATGGACATGGAGAACAGACTTGTGGTTGTCAAGGGGTAGGGAGAGGGAGTGGGATAGACTGGGAATTTCGGTTTAATAGATACAAACTATTGCCTTTGGAGTGGATAAGCAATGAGATTCTGCTGTATAGCAGCACAAACTATATCTAGTCACTTGTGATAGAACATGATAATGTGAGAAAAACGAATGTATATATGTATGTGTGACTGGGTCACCTTGCTATATAGTAGAAAATTGACAGAACGCTGTAAACCAGCTATAGTGGAAAAAAAGAAAAATCATTAGAAAATAAAAAAATAAAATAAAATGTAAACTTCACGAGAGTAGACTTTTCTTTTGGTTCATGTACTCTATCTTGTACCCCAAATGCTGCCTGAGACAGAAGAGGCATTCAAAACACAACTCAGGTAATAATGAATGAATGAATCTTATGTAAGCCATTTTTTTCATGTCACTCAAAATCAGTATAATCTTTATTAATACAAGGGTCTATGACAGTGTCTGCTATGCAGTAAGAATTCAATGTAATTTTTGGAAAGGGTTCTTTGCTTATAAGGTCAAAACATATCAAAAACTATTAATGAGCAATAGTTCTTTTTTATCTGTAAAATATGTAGTTTGACAGACAACCGCTGAAAAGCTGCCATCACAGTGATAGACATATTTATATGACACAAGGGTCTCCCAACTGATCAATTTTAAATTTCTACTTCTAAGGTGAGAGAGGAAGATTATCTAAGAAGACATTTTCTTTAGGTTTTCCTATAAAGGTGAGTAAAGATCTTTTAGATGTTCCTATTACTTGTGTCATTTATCTTCAGTGTTAATTCAAATTTCCATATGATATGTCTTAATAATTCTGGGCTGGTAAATTTAAATTTACATAACATCCAAACAGCTCCAGAAAAGGAAAAAAAAAAAACTATAAGTTCCTGGAGACTAGTTGTTCTCAAAGGTTTTTTAGTAATAGAAACACATTTCAAAGGAAATCTTATATCAAAGCTCAAAATATGAAAATAAAAATAGAGTTTCTTAGCACAGAGGCTAAAAAGAATCCATTTTCCAAATTCCATTCCCCATGCTAGTATATCCAATTGGTGAAAATGCATTTAGCTGTACATTTACAATTTGTGCAATTTCCTATATGTATATTATTCCTCTGTTTTTAGAAAAGTGCAAGAGTTTTTCAATAACATGAATCTATAAAATTCTTGGCCTTGAATTCTAAAGCTTGCATAAATTTCAGGCAAGACACAGGTGGAATCTGTTTAAACAACTTTTGAGACTATATATTAAAATTCTAGGAGTTCCCTTGTGGCACAGTGTGGTTAAAGATCTGATGTTGTCACTGCAGCAGCTCAGGTTGCCTTGGTGGCACAAGTTCTATTCCTGGCCCGGGAAATTCCATGTCACAGGCAAGGCCAAAAAAAACACCATTCTATAGTAATATATTATTCACAGAAATCCATGTTTACCTGCATCATTAATGGCAGCCTAGGCAGATTATGTAAACAAGATATAATCACTGAAAAATAACAGCAACGACTGCGACAAACGCAGAAACAGTGCTTATTAGATGCTATACAAGCTTTAAAATTACACATATAAACCTATTTAATCCTCACAATAAACCTCTAAATTACATACAGTATCCCCATCTTATACATAAGAAAACTGAATCCTGGAGAGTCTAAGAAACTCATCCAAGATTATACCTCTGGCAACAGGCAGAGCTGGGGTTAGAACCTCAGTTGCCTGGATTCAGAATCTATCCTGTGATAATGGCCTCTCCCATAACATAATGCTATAATCTTCCCAGGATCACATTTTTATTTTACCCACTGAAATAATTTATTGGAATTATTATAATTGTCACTGCCTATCAATAAAATTGTCACTGCCTATCAATAAAAACCAATAAAAATATTCTAAATTTCTGGTTTAACTGCTTTAGTATTTGCATATAAGAAAAAAGTATTTCACAAGCTAATTAACAATAACCCTTAAACATCAAAAGAATCACAGTATAATATAAACACTTTCCATATATACTACCTATTAGTACCATTAGCCTTAACTATTTCATAGTCCGCAAAGATGACAGTGCTGCCTCCATGCACTTAGTGGACTGATGACAAGGATGATGAGTGGTGTGAACAGTGTGCCCTCAAAATCCATTTCTGCTCAGAATACTGGAATATCACTTATTTTGAAATAGGATCTTTGCAGAGCGAATTAGTGAAAGATCTCAACTTGAAATCATCCTGGATTTAGGAAAAGTGAGGACAGAGGGACATAGAGAATAAAGCAGTATGAAAGTGGAACAGAAGAATGCCAAGGATTTCTGGCAATTAACTAGAAGCTAAGAGAGAGGCATTGAATGGTTCTTCCTGAGATGCTCCAGAAGAAACCAATCCTATTGACACCTTGATTTCAGATTTCTACATTCCTGAACAGTGAAGGAATAAATTTATGTTGTTTAAAGTGACCTGGTTTGTGGTGACAGTTTATGGCAGCCCTAGGAAACTAGTATAACTACTAATTCAAGATTTTACAAGCTGCACGAACACAGTCTGGTTTTGGGAAGCAGCTGACAATTCTACCTTTAGCATCTTATCAGCTCCATGCCTCTTTACCCAGTTGGTTACATATCAACTTGTGAGCAATGAGATACTGTGCACACAGCCATAACTGTGTTTGCTACATCCACTGCTCAGGCGTCTTTATAGTATACAAATTTGTTGTGTTAGCTATCCTTCAGAAAGCCCTTGTTCTGAAATTTTCTTTCAGCTACCCTGTTTGCAATTTCTCATTTTCATGTTGTAAAACTGGAGTACAGTAAATACTGCTTCCCAGACAGCAGTCTAGGAGAGCTCCAAGACCTTGGTCGTCACTGTTGATCCTGTCCTGTTACTTGATGTTCGCTATGGCTCATGGGTGACACTGATAGAACTGTTCGAATAGCTATTTCAAATCTGCAGCTGGCCAAAAATCTGCAAACACTGTAAACTGTTAGTTTCTCGAAAAGATTAATGTTGTATTGATGCCACTTTCAGTCTGCTAACCTCCAAAAAGATATAGAGGTCTTCCCAATGTGGTTTTCTTCTTCATCATCATCTATCAGCCCAAGCAGCAGCCAATTCAGGAAATGTTCCTAGCTCAGTATCTCAAAAAGCAATCTTTAGCTGCAAGTAGTTCCTCCATGGCAGTGTTCTTCAATGTCAGTCCACAGAACCCTTAATCCTTCTAGGGATTTTGGCCATATTCTTTCTACAGTCTCTCTTACTGCCTTCTAAAATAGTTTATATTTGCACCATAAAACAATGCAATACAACCTCAGATGGAAATTTCCAATTTGAACTTTTGATGCCAACACTACATAGATAATCCTTGGAAATAAACTAGCAGGAGTTAAATAAAATGTTGCCCATCAAACAACTTGGACCTTGTGGCTCTTTATCAGTATACTGCACCCCCAGTGCACTATAAATATTTTCCATAAATCCTGCAATTACCTGTGAATAGCTCAGTTATATTTCATTATATCTTTTTTTTTTTTTCTTTTTAGGGCCACAACTGTGGCATATGGAAGTTCCTGGGCTAGGGGTTGAATTGGAGCTGCAGCTGCCAGTGTACACCACAGAAGATTCCTTAATCCACTGAGCAAGGCCAGGGATCGAACCCACATCCTTAGGGACACTATATTGGGTCCCTAACCTGCTGAACCACAACAGGAATTCCCATTATACCTTTTTATGTTACAAGAGTTAATTTCTTGAATATAAACTTCTACACAGACTATACTTTCAATAAGTATATGTAAACCTACATGTGAATTACATTTTAAAAGTAAATTTATTTTTTATTCTATTTGGCTTATAGTAATATTAAAATTATTTTACAGTTCTTGATATATGTATTAGATGGCTAAAAATAGTCAAAATAGATCATTGAGACCTAACTACACAGGAGTCATAGACTAGCTTTCTAGACATAGCATCTTACTCTCCATCTATATGTGGAATCAGTGCTACTCAAGTGGGAGACATCAAATACTTACTCTATTTCCATAGGGTAATGAGAAGAAAAAAAAAGGAAAAAAAATGTATTCATACCTCATTTGAGAAAAGTGTCAACTAATAGTTCAGAGAGTCACTAGTCTTTATCAGTTACTTGCTTAAAAGGAAATTACAAACATTATAGTAACAAAACAGGCAAAAATGTGGAAATATGCGTAGGGATATAGTGACTAAAAGAAATGACAATACAAAACAAAAACTTAGTATACTTAGTCCAGTGTAAATGAATGCATTCTAAAATAAGATCTAGGAAATGCCTCATTTCTCACCCTGAAAATTAAATGTAAATGCTTATGAATACATTTATTTAGAATACCTCAATATTTCCTCATATATGTACTAATTTATGTGTGATGCCTATTCAAAAAGGGAATTGAGGCATACTTATAATTATTTAAAACCATGTAAGGAATTTTGATATACCTAAATTGATTGCCAGTGAACATCCAACTCAGCAGGCCTATGACTGTTCTTCAAATTATCTGATAATTCAAAAACCATTCAGTAGAGGCCACACTATTCCAAAGCCAAAACAGTAAACAAGAAAAATGCGTTGTTATTGTCAATTAGTTTGCTAGGGCTGCCATCACAAAATGCCACATACTGGGTGGCTTAAACAATAGAAATTTATTTTCTCACAGTTTAAGAGTCACGATCAAGGTGTTGGTAAGTTTGATTTCTTCTGAAGCCTCTCTCCTTGGCTTGCTGATGATCGCAGTTTTGCTATGCCCTATGACCAGCTATGCCTGGTCCTCTGTGTATGTGCACCTTTGATGTATCTCTGTGTTCAAGTTTCCTCTTCTTACAAAGACACAGCTCAGACTATATTTGGGGCCACCCTGAGGGCCCCATTTTAACATAATCACTACTTTGAAGGCCTTATCTCAATATACATGCTGAGGTAGTAGGGGTTAGGGCTTCAATATGTAGGGATAGAATCCAGCCCACAACACAATAAATTTTGTGCTCTTTATTGACAATTCAATTGAATCAATATCCTAATCATATCTTCTTTAACTAAATTATCTTACTGTAAATGCCTTCCCCACAAACATTGTGTTTTGTCAACTTATTTCATTGTATTGGTAGAAACATACATGAATGCATATTTTTTAAAAACTCTAATATTTTAGAATTGATTTGAAACATCAAAAGAATTATCTCACAAAACTATGAGGCTCCAACTTTAGTCTCCATGACATAATGGTTCCAACTAACACAATATTAGTTGTATTTTTAATTCTATTATACAATAAATATGTCTATGTATTTTCAATATATACTTAAATATAAAATGCAGTTAAATTATTAACTGATGCTGGATATCTAAAATTCATATAAAACCTGCTAATAAATTTTAATTGGTACTTTTGAAAGTCTAGAGTATAAGGAGGTTAATGGAAGCTTTGAAAATAGTTTCTGCAGATGAATTTGAAATTTTCAAATACTATGCATTTCCAGGTGGCAGCCACCTGGAAATTAGGCATTCCAAGAGCTCACAGTAGGTGAATAAAACACAAACAGTCACTATCTAGTAAGGCATTTGTCATAAAATGTTGGAAAGTCACAAGGAATTGAAATCTAGGAGATGTACTTGAGTAGACAAATATTTGGGTCAGACTAAGGAATTACCCGCCAAAAGCAAACAAACAGTCTTAAAAGCAGAGGTCTACAAAGTGGAGCGAACAAAAATCAAAGATACAACATCAAAGAATGCTCCTAAAAGCAGAAAATGTGGAAATGGAAAAAGTGAAAAAAAAAATATTAGCAATGGGCAATCATCAAATCCACTCTGATAATACACTGAATATTGCCCTATCTTTAGAAGCTAGTTTCATTCCAAGCAGTTCCAAGAATTGTCTCTAATCTAGAGTAGTAGTTCTTACATAGTGGTCTAAGATTTTCTGGAAAATCTATGAATTCATCCTAAAGTTATCTGAATACATAGAAACTTAAGTGAGGTTCCCAGCAAGTACTAGTAAAAAGCACAGAGGGAAGGAGGCATTTACTTTAAAGCACCTGACAAAGGTAAGAACTAGACAACATGCTAGGCCACAGCTGCCACTTCCCATAGAATCTACCACTGAGCTCTTCGCTAGGGTGCTGAGGCTATACAGAGACAAGCAAAATCAGAAAAAGGAAAGAAGCAAGTAGGCCAAAAAGGGCTTTCTCAAGTAAATACAAACTGGGGGGAAAGTAAAGGAGTAGGAAACAAGAGCAACATTTTATGGCATATCATGGTCTGCACACTGTGAGGCAGCTGGAGAGGACAAGGCAGCTGCTGGATATACAAGTGTGGAGCTCAGAAGGAAGTCTGGGACATAAATCTGCAAGTCATTAGTGTAATGATGGTATTTAAGCCCTTGTGGATTAAATGGATCATCTAAGGAGAAGCTACAGGGAGAAAAAAGGAGAATGAATTAATATTAGGTTAATAGTAGCAGTAATACTCAGAGGGTGCATAGAAGGAGGGGAGGAAGCCAAGCACATTGAGAGAAAAAGGGAGAAGCCAGCTGGGGCAGAAGCCAGATGTGAATGAGGTAACCTGAGCTGCACCAAGATACAGAAACTACACCTTGGACCAGCAGCAAGACAAGAGCACTGTTTCAGACACAGTAATCACACAACACGTACTTGTTCACTGATTAAGTGAGTTACAGACTAAACTAGCATGGCATTCTAGAATTCAGGGTTAACTATCTAGGGAAGAATGGAAATATATGATAGAGCTATAATAACCTTAAAAAGGACATGAGCTGAACAAGCTGATGTTTTAAGTTGACCTTGGTGTTATTTTAAGTCGCTCCAGACCCCTCAAAGTTTGGTCATATTTTCTATTCATTAATAAAATACCATTCCAATTTAATAATGAAACAAGTTACTATGAAATAATCAATATAACCATCATATATTAGAGGTTCATTAATTTTAACTGTTTAGACAAGAGAAAATGTATTCAACCCTTAGAAGTCCATAAAGGAAAGAAATATTACAAGGGTATACAGAAATACAATAATGACCCCAAATATTTTCACTGAAATACAACAGAAAGGCTGTAAAGCCATTATCTTTCAGCAAAGAAGCAGCCCTAATGAAGTAGATTCTTGAAAATTGTCATACGGGTAAGCTCATTAGTTGCAATGAAAGTTCTCCCTGCTGATCCAGGAGTATCTAATGGCCAGGATTTGTTATGTCTCAAAAACAAAGGTACTTCTTAATTCATGTGATAGCTCACTGAGGAGACTTCAAATGTGGAAACTTTCAAATGATCTATAATGTAAGAGCACTGAAATTCTCCAAAGCAAACATAGACTTATTTCATTCAAAATATTACATATTATACTCCAAAATTTCATACATTAATAAGTAAAGTAATCATAAAAAGAAATTATGCTCAACCATCACCTACACTATAAAAAAAAATCTCTCAGTGCTGGCTTTTCTGTTTCAAATATGAAGTTGGCTGCTCCCTGTGAAACACATTCACAGTATCTGCTGACCCATACACATATGCATGCCTCTGCTCTAACAGATGGAGACTAAAACCTCCAAGGCCCCCTGAATGCCCCATAGACACACCAAAAAGGAAAACAAACAGAAGACTCTCATTACCAAGTTACAACTCTCCAAGCACTTATGAAAGTTGAATGTTTTTCAAAAGCAAAATATTGTAGTATTTATGCAGAATTTTAAGTACAATCAAATGAGTCAAATTGATAAATTACATTTTGAAAACTTATAGCCAAAACTGCAAGACCATAAATTATACAAAAATATATCTGAAAGAGAAGTTCCAGCTTACTGTTCAGTTTTAGAACTAGTAGGAAAGATGGTTGAAGTGATCAGAAATGCAAATGGCTATTATCAGAAAATGTCCACACTGATTTAATTTTTGCTGAGGACCCAATGCGGATATAAGCTATTAACCACTCAACCATCTTTTCCCTAGAAAAAGAAATCCATCTATATTTCGAGGCACTTTACAACACTTCTTCATCTAGTACTGTTACTTACTAAGCTTAATATCCTCGAAGAACACCCATTTTTAATTCTTATTCATCCCATTTACTCAAATTTTATTTCAAAATATTAGAAATTTCATTTTAAGAAAGCTACCTTCCAGGAGTTCTCGTCGTGGCTCAGCGATAACAGACCAACTAGGATCCATGAGGGTGTGGGTTCAATCCTTGGCCTCACTCAGTGGGTTAAGGATCCAGCATTGCCATAAGCTATGGTGTAGTCACAGACGTGGCTTGGATCTGATGTTGCTGTGGCTGTGATGTAGGCCAGTAGCTACAGCTCTAATTCAACCCCTAGCCTGGGAACTTCCATATGCTGCAGGTACAGCCCTAAAAAGACAAAAAAAAAAAAAAAAAAAAAAAAAAAGAAGTTGCCTTCTTTGAATGAAAAAACTATTTCTTAAAAGCTATTTTGAGTAAGAGTAGGTTATTTTTAATGTTTTTTTCTCTGTGCTCTTTTGCCCAATCTCACATTGCTTAATATGAGAAAATAACATTTTCCCCTTTTAAATTCCCTTAAAATACACATATACGTATAAATATTATCTTCTTTTTTAATTTTTTTATTATACTTTATTTACAATGTTCTGTCAATATTATCTTCTTATACCAAGAACATTATAACGTGGCACAAGGGCAAAGTAAGGAGTAATTCAGTATCATTAGAACATTGGGATGCAAGAGTGAAAAGTTAAAAGTTGTTTTTTGGGTTTTTTTTTTTTTTTTTTTTTTGTCTTTTTGCCTTTTCTAGGGCCTCTTCCCGTGGCATATGGAGGTTCCCAGGCTAGGGGTCGAATCGGAGCTATAGCTGCTGGCCTATGCCAGAGCCACAGCAACGTGGGATCTGAGCCGAGTCTGCAACCCTCAACACAGCTCACGGCAATGTCAGATCCCCAACCCACTGAGCAAGGGCAGGGATCGAACCCAAAACATCATGGTTCCTAGTCAGACTCATTAACCACTGCGCCACGACGAGAACTCCCAAAAGTTTATTTTTTATCTTTAAAAATCCAGACTATTTCCAGCATTTTTTTTTTCCAAAAGGCTATATAAGATATATGCTTCAAATAAACCACAATGAAGTCCTACTGTACAGCACAGAGAATTATATCCAATCTCTTGGGATAGAACATAATAGAAGTAATATAAGAAAGGGAATGTGTGTATATATATATATATATATACACACACACACACATATAGGCATATATATAGACACATAAGTATGACTAGGTCACTTTGCTGTATAGCAGAAATTAGCACAACACTGTAAATCAACTACAATTTTTAAAAAAGGGGAAAAAAAGAAACACACATCTCAGGAAAAAGTGTCAAAGAACATCTCATCTAATCACATGCCTCTCTGATAAACAAGTGCTACAATCCTCACTTTATAGAAGAAACAATTTAAATGGAGGATAAAATGATAAAAGTGATTTTTTTCATTTTAAAAAGAAATATCCACTTTAATACAGGAAAAGTCTCCTTTAAGTTGACAAATGACCCAGTGGCCTCTACAAAAAGAATACACATACTCCACCAGTCCAAATGAGATGTTTTCCAAAATGTATATGCACACACATTTGCATGTCTTCATACAAATGTGTATCCATAAATTCTTTTTTTTTTTTTCAGGCAAGTAAAGTTTTGTCCACAGAATTGTTACGATACAAAAGTCAAATCTGGGTTCTTCAGGTGATGAAAAATTATTTAAGTCATATTCAAACCATATATAAAAAAATAGGGCCTATCCTTTCTCTGACCCTTTCTATAATCTGATCTAAGTCCACAGCACAAACTAAGAAGTAGGTTGGAAACTGGGACATTAGGAAGCAGTGACTGGAAGCTCTGGCTGTTTGGTGCCTCCCAAGACAAACAAAGCAGGCTCTACCTGCAAGGTAGGTGGATGGAGATTTAAAATTCTGGCCTATGGTTGAGCATAGGAAACTATATCCACCCTCTTAGGATAGACCATGATGGAAGATAGTATAAGAAAAAGTATATACACACATATCTATATACATATATGAACAGTAGAAATTGATACAAGACTGTAAATCAATTATATTTTAATTAAAAAAATTAATTTAAATTAGAAGAAAAAATTTTCAGGCCAAGGGGGATATTGACTTTCAGAACAAGGTGCTAGACTCAAATGCATAATAGTCCCAAATGTCTGTGAATGACACTTACCCAGGGAGCATTGCACTGCCATGGGCGGAGAGGGCTTAGCAGCAATGGGTGAGCTGGTAGGTATTCAAAAGGTTTAAACTGAAGAACTATGTATTTTTGAATATGGAGCCTCATTATCTAATCAAACAAGTTAAACTTCAATAACTAAGCTCCAATAATGATAATTCATAAAATGTCCTTCAACTTTATTTTTAAAATGACATACTTACTATGAAAACACTGTGTCAAAGTGGCAAGTATGTTCAAATAAAAGGTATTATTTTCTGTCTTCGAAGTACCAACTAAAGACCCAGAGCACTAAAATTTCTATAAAAGCACCAACCTTTACTAGCTTTGTCTAAATGTTCCAAATCGTCCACAAAATTCAGGATATCAGGGTACTTTTCTTCACATATTTCCACAAGAAAATGAAGTAGTGTTGTTTTCTGATCTGCTGATCTCGTGTCCTTTAGCTAAATAGAGTGAAAGGGAGAAAAAATTACAGAGTCAAAAATATTTGATAATCTCTCTACTTAAATAAATTTAATACTGTTTTTATAGATAAGATATGTTATAAAATCAGTTAATTCTACTTTTGAAAAGCAAATATTTAAACACTTGAAAAGCTATTCTTCACATATTGTTGTTTGGTCTAAGTCATTAATATTTACTGTAGGGAGTTCCCATTGTGGATTAGCAGTAACAAGCCCAACTAGTATCCATGAGGATGTGGGTTCAATCCCTGGCGTTTCTTAGTGGGTTAAGGATCTGACGTTGCTGTGAGCTGTGGTAAGTTGTAGATGTGGTTCAGATCCTGTACTGCTATGGCTGTAGTGTAGGCTGGCAGCTGTAGCTCCAATGCGACCCCTAGCCAGGGAACTTCAATATGCCATGGGTGTGGCCCTAAAAAGCAAAAAAATTACTGTAAAGAAGGAGTAAGCATAAGTCAATCTAGTATTCAATATTCCATGGGGAAGAAAACATATGATGAAATGCCCAGGAAAACAGGACAACCTAGGAACTTATGTCAGCACTTAAAACAACACTGCACACTTGTTTGTTTTCATTTCTCACATATTTATAGAATGCCTACTAGATAGAGTAGGAATTGGAGAAGCTACAACAAACATCATTCCTCAAGAAGCCATTTAGAGAAAAAAAAATAGAAAATATATACTTCCGCAGGTGTGATGGATAGTATAGTAAGAACAATCACAAAGTATGCCTAGGAGGACACGGGATCTGAACCGAAAGCTTGTGCACAAGAAGTTGTACGGGGCTGCGGAAGCAGAGGGAAAAAACTCAAAGGGACGGTATCAGAGCAGCATGTGAAAAAGACTAAGAGGTAAGGAAAAAGTGGCATTTTAGAGGAGTCAGAGTGACTTCAAATAAGTGTGCTAGGGAGGGCAAGTAGGGAAGAGGAAAAAGAAGTCTGGGAAGAAAGGCAAAGGCCAGAAAGTTAAGACAGGCAGACCATGCTATGGATACAGGATTCTGATCTCTGAGAACTGGGAATTTTTAAACTGGATGAGAGATAATCAGATATGTGTACATTGTAGAAAGCTCCCTCTATCATAGTGCGGATAAAAGATTAGAGTGAGGGTAAGAACAGATGCTGGATGAATAATTTAAAAGCTGTACCAATAATCCTGGCATGGGGAGAAGACAGCCTGAGCTAAGGAAATGCCTTAGGAATGGGACAGAGTGGGCATAGGAACCCACAGGAGGCCGATTAGTCAAACTGGACACAACAGATGAGAAAAAAATTTGGGTGCAATGAAGAAAAAAGAGACTTAGCTTTGGACAAGTGAGTTTGAAGCTTTCTAGTAAGATCTAAGTGGAGAAATCAGGGAAGGATGTTGATTACATCTGGGTAGAACAAGTTCTCAACTTTTTTTTACATTACTGATGGCTAAGTAGTTTTTTTTACAGTGTATTTCTTTTAGCCATTTTTACCTATGGGAAATTTTAAAAGGATACCTACACTATATATCTGTTTATTACTGCATGTACATCTGTGCATCACTCATAAAAACAGTCAGATAGGAAAGATATTTTTGCTCCCCAAGAACCAACGCTCATCCCTTGAAGGTGATAAACAGTAGAGAAAAGTTACAACCTAGAGGAGTGAACTATTCTAGGAGCATCGTTTGTGAGCTCTTAGCCCCGAAAGCTAAAAAGTTAATCAAATAAACAAAGATAAGTACATAGAATAAAAGACAGGAGAACGGAGGGCTCAAGAGAACACCAGGATGGACAGATCCTAATATGAAATGTCCAAGGAATGAATCAGAAGGGTGAGGCAGCTGGCTACAATCCAATGACTAGGAGTCAGCTTCGGGGTAGGGGGTGTTGAGTGTGAATACAAAGACAAATAAAAAGCTGGTAGTGTTCCTTATAAATAAGTAATCAGATCAGATACACACATAAGAGGGGAAAATCACTCTTGACACCAGGATTCAATTTAGAGCTGGAAATTCTTGGTAAACTTAACTGCACACAGCCCTATTCACCTGCTTGCTTTCCAACAATCTCCTATTTAAAAAAATATATGTCCATGTGTGTGTGTGTGTGTGTGTATCCATCTGTAATTTTTTTCTAATTCTATGTCACTAAATATTATACCACTAACAAAATATCAAGTGAAAGTTACTATCTAATTATGGAAAAGAGATATTCTGTGCCATCGTGAATATCATATACAACTTAATAAATTCAAAAGCTATCTTGTCCCTGGAAACACAGAGCTACCCTCCTAGACAGCCTGACTTTCACATGATTACTCTTCAAATAGGTTCAAATGCTACACTGGCCTATTCAACATGCAAACCAAAAAAATGGTTCCTGGCACTTAAAAACTGACTGATATAAACACAGTCTGTTATTTGATACCTTTTAAAAGGAACACAAATCATAATACTCATCGGAGTGTTTTGAAAAAGCATTCCTCAAAAAAGGATTCTATTATCTGGATTGATGGCCACTAATCTGTGTGAATGATCTGCTAAAACATTAACACTAAAATTTGCCTTTAACTAGCTAGGTAGCCTTGTGCAAATTACTGGAGCTCAGTTTTATACAAGTAAAGTGAAAACATGGAAATGGACAGGAAAAGGAAACTCTAAATTCACTTTGCACTCCAAAAATATTAAATAGATACTATAGTGGACTTAAGTGTTAGTAGACATTGCAAAACCTATTTTAAGATATCCCATCGTGGCTCAGTGGTTAATGAATCCAACTAGAACTATGAGGTTGTGGGTTTGATCCCTGGCCTCGCTCAGTGGGTTAAGAATCTGATGTAGCTATTGCCATGAGCTGTGGTGTAGGTTGCAGACACGGCTCAAATCCTGTGTTGCTGTGGCTCTGGTGTAGGCCAGCGGCTACAGCTCCGATTAGACCCCTAGTCTGGGAACCTCCATATGCTGTGGGTGCAGCCCTAGAAAAGAGAGAAGAAAAAAAAAAAAAAAAAACTAGAATAAAAATGAAAAAACCTAGTTATCTAGATTCAGAAGTTATTTTTGCATGCTTGAGTGAGTTACAATCTTTTCAGTTTTAGCTTTCACATACACTGAGAATGTTAATCCAATTTATAAAAGTTATCTTTCAAGTCTATGATTTCATTCACACTATCATCTTTAATGGAAAAGGCTGGGGTAAAACTAGCAAACTTTCACAAATGTAATAGTTTCCTCTGGTACTACCAGAAGTTAGCATAACAACTGTCCTTTGTTTTTGTTATTTTTTTAAAGTGAAGTCTTTCATTCCCCCACCTCCTCCTTCGTAGCACTAACTGGAGAATAACTGGTCCTTCTGTGGACTTACAGATCCTGACTGTCACCAGTTTATACCCTTCCTTATCATGGTCTGTTCATGTGAACCTAGACACATGGCCTGTGTAGAATGTTGACTAAGACAAGTACCATCTACCTCCATAATCTGTAAAGCCTGGAAAGAGCTGTCCAGTACTATTTGTGATGGAGCTTAATGGCCAGCAACTGCTGGGATTAATGTTATCAAGAAATCTCTATGATCCCACAATAAGCTACTGGATCAATCTTGATCTTTATTCATGAGCAAGAAGAATTCAGAATTAGAACAGTTTATAGCATCTACCAATTTAATGAATGTTAAGGATGCAGGTCAAACACAGATCCAAGTATTCAGAGACAATCATAAAGCTAAACACTCATTTATGGAAGAGGGTTCTATCCTGGCAGTAACTATGGAAAACATCAACTGAATAGCAACTCACATTCTGGTAATTGTGTAATATTTAAAAATAGACTTAGTGTTGGAGTTCCTGTCATGGCGCACTGGAGATGAATCCAACTAGGAACCATGAGGTTGCGGGTTCAATACCTGGCCTCCCTCAATGGGTTAAGGATCTGGCATTACCCTGAACTGTGGTAAAGGTCACAGATGGGACCCGGATCTGGCGTTGCTATGGCTGTGCCATAGGCTGATGGCAACAACTCCAAATAGACCCCTAGTCTGGAAATCTCCACATGCCGTGGGTGTGACCTTAAAAAGACAAAAAGACAAAAACAAAAAACAAAAAATCACTTAGTGAATAATAAACAGAAATAAATAAATCACTGAATAATAAACTGAATAATACATAGAAGTAAAAGTCTCCCATCCCTCCAAAAATCTGCATTTAACAATTATGACACTTAAAAAAACTCAATTTCCTAAATAAATAAATTTCAAAAAATCACCCAATAAAAGATAAGAGGTTAAGAAACACAGAGCATGACCATTTGCTGATAATGCATACTATATATTTACAAACTACTGTGTAACTCTAAACTCCAAGACAGAGATTCTTCACTTATTTCCTAAATTATCAGGAAAAAACTTCACCATGCTGGCAAGGTATTCTTCCTGCTTCAGTTACTCTCTTCTCTTCCTTCCTTCCTCCAAATCACTTGAAAAACAAAACAAAACTCAAGAAACAAAAACTAACCAACCAATCAACAAAAAAACCCTTCCAGAAAGCATATGGAAATGTATGAAAGCACAACAAAAATATATTTATCAAAGTCTTTATTTACTTACTCAATTTTTTTTCACTTTTTGATAAACATTGACAATGAAAGGGCATACTCTATTCCTACTAGTTATTCACACAGATAATCAGCGACTGAGCTGGAACAAGCAAAGCTTGAAAGACGGTGCTAACTTTGCTAAAGAGAAGGAACAACTCGAGCATACTCTGTAGTGCTAACTCTTGGAAAGAAAGTGAAGCTAAAATATTTGCTTTAAAAATCTATTCTTAAGTTTTAAAAAATATGCTTTATTTAAATTTTCACTGACATTGCTTGACAGGATTCGTTTTGTATCACTGTCAAGAGATTTATCTTACTGATGAGGAATCATCACTGTTAAGGAGAATTTCTTATTTATATATTGTTTCTTTAAGGTACATTTAATGTGGCATAGATGTCAAATAAACAAAAAGATGGATGGAGTTTCTTCAACTGCTTTGTTCATTCCAGACAAAATAATGTTAAAAGCAGATCCTGTAATAAATCATGTCCTAGTTGTCAGTCTAGAGTAGAACTCCAGCTACAATGCAAGGTTTTGGAATATTTTTTAAGGTATTCAGTAAAATTTGGATGACATCTAAAGAATATTCCATTGTTTTAGTCACAAGGCAGAAAATTCCTAAAACAAAAACTAAGTATCTTCCTGGAGATTTTCAGAATCTAAAGAACCAGAACTCCTTACACTTTGAATAATGTAACTTTTATCTTACAAACATTCTCAAATGAATAACTCTTCTCTATTATTATATTCTTATACTCTAATTATGTTATCAAGACAGCAGACTCTTTAGATGTTGTAGACATTGCTGATACCAGAAAAATGACAAAATTACAAGAGTTTGCAATAGCTCCATGAACATTCTAGAAGAACTTTCATTGTGAACAATATTAACTGCTGAGGACAAAACCAGCCCATTTTATTTGTGTGGCACTTACTAGGACACAGGGACCAGCCAATAATATAATTCCTCGTAAGTGCTTAAAAAACACAACAGCCCTGTGAGGAAGGAACTGAGGGAAAAAAGATTTGGAACCTCATGCAGCATACCCCAGACTACACAGCTACCATCCAGCAGAACCAAGATGTGAACCCATATCTGCGTTAATTCAAAGCTCTTAACCACTATAAAATACAGTTCTTCTTAAAAAAAATCTTTATTTAATCCAGATTATTATATATCAAAAGAAACAAAATTCTCAAAGCCACAGTGGATAAAAATGGTACTGAGACAACAAAAGAGTGTTCATTAATACAATTTAAAATACTGAAGCCCTATAACCTGCTAATTCTAGCTGGGAAGCCTCTAAAAACAGACATCTCTACCCTGAGGTCATTTCTAGTTCTAAAAGCATGACATTCTTTTTGTTGTTTTTGCTATAAAAAATTAATAAAAATGCCACCTGAATCTTACCACTCAAAGGCTTTCTATATTGCTAATAGATCAGTGCTAATAATGTTAATATTGCTAATAGATTATATTACATGAATATTTTTGAATGCAACTACAAAGTTTCATCATTAACAAGTTAACCAAGTATATTTACTAACATCATATTCTACCTTAAAATGCTTTGCTGTTATGTTTGAAACATCTCTAATATAATGTATCCGCATGAAAGTAGTTATGTGGGCATTACCATTGTGGCTCCATGGTAATGAAACCAACTAGTATCCATGAGGACATAAATTTGATCCCTGGCCCTGCTCAGTGGGTTAAGAATCTGGCATTGCCATGAGCTGTGGTGCAGGTCACAGATGAGGCTAACATCCTGCATTGCTGTGGCTATAGTGTAGGCCAGAAGCTACAGGTCCAATTTGACCCTGAGCCTAGGAAACTCCACATGCCGCAGGCTTGGCCCTAAAAAGACAAAAAAAAAAAAAAAAAAAAGTGGATGTGTGAATATGAACTGCCAAAGAACATATCATTTTGTTCAGATATGAAGCTTAAAAAATCAACATGTAGGTTCAACTTCACTAGTGAAGATAACTACAACTATAAAACTATTTTCTGATATATATAAATACACTTTTAAAAAAATAATCGCTGTGCTGATTAAATTTTTCAAAAATACTGTCATTTATCTGAAATGGATGAAAATTTAAAATCTTAACATAAATTAAAGACACACAGCATCATCTATGTCACTGCCATAACCATTAATACTACAATAAAATTTTCATAAAAATTTTCTTTTTTTGTTTTCTCTTTTTCTTTTTTAGGGATGCACCTGTGGCATATGAAGTTCCCAACCTAGGGGTCAAATAGGAGCTGCAGCTGCTGGCCTAAGACACACCCAGGCTACACACCAGATCTGAGATGGGTCTGCGGCCGAACCACAGTTCACTGCAACATTGGATCCTTAAGCCACTGAGCAATGCCAGGGATTGAACCCACATCCTCATAGATAATAGTCAGGTTCTTTACCACTGAGTCACAACAGGAACTCCAAAATTTCATAATAATTTTAAAGATAGGCAGAGATAAACTGACATTAGGTAAAATATATATTAAATTTGTGGACTTCACATATAAAAACAACTTATAATTTTTGTTAGTTTTCATTTTTAAATGATGAGCATTGAAACATTAAATAAGCAGGGAATTCCCGTCGTGGCGCAGTGGTTAACGAATCTGACTAGGAACCATGAGGTTGCGGGTTTGATCCCTGCCCTTGCTCAGTGGGTTAACGATCCAGCTTTGCCCTGAGCTGTGGTGTAGGTTGCAGACACGGCTCAGATCCAGCGTTGCTGTGGCCCTGGTGTAGGCCAGCAGCTTCAGCTCCGATTAGACCCCTAGCCTGGGAACTTCCATATGCCATGGGAGCGGCCCAAGAAATGGCAAAAAGACCAAAAAAAAAAAAAAAATTAAAAAATTAAAAAGCAAGAAAATGCTTTAAATAACATCAACTTCTATAAAATATACTGGTTTCTACCACATCCCCAAAGACACACATTCTCTGAATTATATTTTGAACACATTTCTCTTGGATTTTAGTGAGCAAAGACACTGCAACATGAAAAGCATTTTTGCATTTTAGTAAAATTTTACCTTATTGCAGGTTATCTACTGTATTGTTCAATGTTCTGTTTATACTACTCCCTTATTTCACAAGATAGTTAAAATAGTTCAGTCTGCTTTAGTTAATACAAGCAGACTAAGTAAATTAATTTTAAATTAAATGGATTTTATACTCTATTTTTTAAATTAACAGACTTTATATTTTAGAGCAGTTTTAGCTTTAAGACAAATTAAGCAGAAAATACAGTTCCCATATTTATGTGCCAATATTGATGATAAGGATACATTAACTAAGAACCACAGTTTACACTAGAGTCCATTTTATGTTCTATAGTTGTACGGGATTTGACAAATGCATAATGACAAGTATTTACCATTACAGTGTCATACAGAATAGTTCCACCATCCTAAAAAATGCCCTGTCCTCCACCTATTCATTTTTTCCATCTTCCCCCTCTCCCACAACCCTCAGCAACCATGATCTTTTACTATCCTGTTTCTTTTCCAGAATGCCATACAGTTGGAATCAAGATTATGTAGCCTTTTCAGATTGGCTTCTTTCACTTAGTATTATGTGTTCCTCATAATACATTCCTTTTCTTGGCTTGAGATTATTTCTTTTCATCACTAATTTGATAGTCTATTGCATGACTGTTTCAGTGGATTTATACATTCACCTATTGAAGGACTTCTCAACATGCTTCCAAATCTTGGCAACTATGAATATAGTTGCTACAAACATTAGTATGCAGGTTTTTTTACTCCTTTGGCTAGAACAGGAATGTGATTACTGAATCCTATTTAAATCTATGTTTATCTTTGTAACTGTCAAGCAGTCTTCCAAAGAGGATGTATCATTTTGCATTTCCTTCAGCAATGAATGAGAGTTCCTGTTGCACCACATCCTCAGCAGCATTTGGTGTTGTCAGTGTTTAGGATTTTAGCCATTCTAATGGTGTTTTTCACAGAGCAGAAGTTTTTAATTTTAATGGAGTCCAACTTAACAATATCCAGTTTTCCCAGCACCAGTTTATTAAAAAAAAGTATTCTTTCTCCATTAAATTACCTTTGCTTCTTTGTCAAGGATCAGTTGACTACACCTGTGTGGGTCTATTTCTGGGCTCTCTGTTATGTTTCATTGACCACCTTCTTTCCCCTCTAATATTAAAGTTTCAATTACTGTACTTTTATAGTAAGTCTTAAAGACAGTCTTATCTCCTCCTTCTCTTTCTTTTTCAGTATTATGTTGAGTATGCTAAGCCTTTTACATATCCATATAAACTTCAGAATCAGTGTGTCAATATCCACAAAATCACCTGCTGACATTTTGATTGAAATTGCATTGGCTCTGTAGATATTGTTGGGAAGAAATAAAGTTGAGAAGAACTGACACCTTAACAACACTGAATATTCCTTTCCATGAACATGAGATATCTATTTATTAGATCTTTTTTTAAGTCCTTTCATCAAAGTTTTATCATTTTCCTCAAATATTGTATATGTTTTGCTGGATAATACCTAAATAGTTTTTGGTGCTAAAGTAAATGATATTCTGCTTTTAATTTCAAAGTCCGATTTTTCACTGCTTACATTAAAAAAATTAGTCAACATTTAAGTGTCAATCTTATATCCAGAAACTTTGTTCTAATTATCAGGTCCAGGAAGTGTTTTTCTTTCCCCACCCCTGCTTTTTGTCAATTTTTAGGGATTTTCAACACAGGCATTCATTTTACTCATGATAAAAGATAATTTTATTTATTCTTTCTCAATCCATACACCTCTTTTTGTCTTTTGTCCTTTTAGGGCCACACATGCGGCATATAGAGGTTCCCAGGCTAGGGAATCTAATCAGATCTGTTGCTGCCCGCCTGCGCCAGAGCCACAGCAACACCAGATCCGAGCCACATCTGTGATGTACACCACAGCTCATGGCAATGCCAGATCCTTAACCCACAAAGCGAGGCCAGGGATCGAACCCGCAACCTCATGGTTCCTAGTCGGATTCATTTCCGTTGAGCCAAGATGGGAACTCCTCTGTACACTTTCATATCCTTTTTTTATCTTGTTGCTTTAAGCCTGGACCTTTGGTACAATGCTAAATACAAATGATGAGAAGGAATATCCTTTCCTTGTTCCTGATCTAAAAATATTTATCTTCTTATCATTAAATATGATGCTATCTGTAGTTTTTGTAGAGGTTCGTTATCAGCTTGAGGAAGTTCTCTATTTCTAGTTTGTTGAAAGTTTTTGTCATGAATAGGTACTGGAGTTGATTAGATGCCTTTTCTGCAATATGTTGATACTGTCAAATGATTTTTCTTCTTTAGACACTGTTGATATAATAAACTGCATTAACTCCTTTTCAGCTTTTCATACCTGGAATACATCCCTCTTGGTCATACTACATAATTCTTTTTATATGATGTTGATTTGATTTATGATATTTTGTTGAGGATTTTAATATCTATTTTCATAAGATATATTGATCTGTTATTTTCCTTTCTTGTGATGTCTTTGTCTGGTTTTGGTGTGCACCCATTTAATCATCAGACTCTTCCCTGCCACCTAAGAACACATGTTCACAACGGGGTCTCTTGTTTAGTTTTTGACTTTCATGTATAAAATATGCAAAAACAGGAGACTATATTAAACCAGAGACTGTTGGTAAGATTCGTGTTGGGTGCTACCTTTGATGAGTAGTAGCTATCAGTAAGCACAGTGTTAAGGAAGATTCTGAGGCTGTCTGTCTGGGGGAAAGGAAGTTTGACAGATTGGCAATGCTTGTTTTGGGAGTGGTAAGATGACAGCACATAAGCAGTTCATTTGCTGCTAATATTTAAAGCCTATAATTTTTATAATTGTTGAAAGAATAATTCTAATTTTCAATGTTTAATAGAAACTGAAAAAAAACAAAGGTAATGTGAATAAAATTTATCAAAAACACTACTTAGTAAAGTTAATTAAATATTTCTTGGAAAATGCTAGAGATTAACTGTATAAATGAATGAATCAAAGAGGGTTAAGGATTCTAAATAGTTTCACATTGCTTTGGAAGTCAGTATTTTTCAGTGATTTAATTGGCTGGATGTAAAATAAGAAAGGCATTTGTTATCTGCAAGTCTTTGGCCAAAAACTGCTTTAATTTCAAAGGATGCCAAAACTTGCTTGTATGGTTTTCCACTCTGATAACGAATAAAAATCCCTCTAAAATCCTTCTAAGATGCTAAATACAGATGGAACAATGGATTTGTTTGGCAGAAGTCGCTCTTAAAAATAACTTCACAGAGTAAAGGAAAAGGTGATATATGAGAATCAAAATTTCACAGAAAATATTCACAGCAGTAATCTGTGTGATTGTGACAGATAATGCAAAATATAAACTGCATCTGCCTTCTGCTTCTCATAATCACTGAAACTCTACCTTCCAAGGTCAATTCCTCCAAACAAACTCAGGGCACTGGACATCAGCTTATTTCAGTTCTACCATGTGTCTGAGATTCATACTCCTTTCATTCCTTCTCTTCACTTTCAGAATAGTGCCCAGCATGGCACAAAAGAAAAGCAGCAGTTTAGGGAAATGTTTTCTACCTCTCATCCTTAAGTGAGGAAGTAGAGCTGTTTCTTTTTTCTTTTTTTCTTTTTCTTTTTTTTTTTTTTGTCTTTTTGCCATTTCTTGGGCCGCTCCCACGGCATATGGAAGTTCCCAGGCTAGGGGTCTAATCGGAGCTGAAGCTGCTGGCCTACACCAGGGCCACAGCAACGCTGGATCTGAGCCGTGTCTGCAACCTACACCACAGCTCAGGGCAAAGCTGGATCGTTAACGCACTGAGCAAGGGCAGGGATCAAACCCGCAACCTCATGGTTCCTAGTCAGATTCGTTAACCACTGCGCCACGACGGGAACTCCAGTAGAGCTGTTTCTTTTTTGAATTTTGTTCTGTGTTGGTTAGGTTTTGATTTTTTGTATTTGTTGGTTGGTTGCTTCCAGGCCACCAATCAGGGATCTTTCATTCTGGGCTAAGTAGGGCAGAAGATAGAGAAAGTGATTCTCAGTTCAGTTTGTGCATTTAAATCACCTGAGGCAGTTTTTTAAAAAATGCCACTAATCCAGATCCACATCCAGTTGTGCTGAAGTAGTTGATCTGATGTGGGGCTGATGCATCAGTATTTTTCTGAAGGCACTGAGGGTTGAGAATGTCCCAGAAGAAGAGTTGCTCACAATTTCAAGTAATCACTCTCTAGAGTTAGTGAAGGCATTAACAAATATGCAAATTAAACATTTGCTCTAAAAATCTTCCCCATCACTGCACTGGTGAAGTTATTCTACTTTTGGTTAGTCTGTGCTTATAAAAGAAATATACAGACCAGATAAAAATTGCACACAATAGAATAGAGAACATAAAACTCAGTCTGGCCCACTACCACTGCCTTCAACACCTAACTCCCACATCTCTGGTCCCATTACTATGTAACCTTTGATAACTTCACATTTGAGATGAACTCACTGCATATTCCACTGCTGCTAAGAATGAAAGATTTTCCTCAGTGATAATATGGATAAATTTTAGAGGAATCAATACTGACTTTTCCTATAACCGCCCCCCCCCCCCCAAATAACAGCATGAACTGGTAGAAATTAATTATTACACTTGGTAAACTCTTCCAAAATTTATATTTACTTTCCCAATACAGGTAGTCTATTTAATTACCTAGAACAGAGAGCTACATTTTAAAGCTCTATTATCCAATTGTACTGATAGGGATAATCTGTCATTCAGAAATCACACATCTCAATAGACATTAGTTAGTATTGTTAAACCCATGCTATAGCCACTGTGTGCAGATTGATAACATCTGCCTTTTAAATAACCAGTTAAAATCATTTCATATATTTAATACAATGTTAAACATTGATGGCTGATTCAACTCATTCTTTTGCTAGAATGCTGATCTACTTGAACCTGCTTAGAGAGAGGTTCTCTAAAATTACTAATTCAACACCAAACCACATACAAATTTTTCTGGGTGGGCATTTTGGTCAGGCAAGAACCTACCATTTGCTGACTGGATTTCTAAGGATACTAATTTGCATTTAATCAAGAGCAGGTCCTGAAAAAAGAATGAAATCTCCAGCTGCTTATTGTCCAAATTTATCTAAAGTCTAGTAATATCTTTGGAGGATGTTATGAATGGTAAACAGTGTGTCCATTCTTATACAGCGTCTGAGGTTTATCCTTTTAAAAAGCCAAGCCATCACAAGGTAAGGTATTTATACTATACTGACTAAATTAAAGATAGCATCACCATAACTGAAAAGTACATATGTATCCTACTATGAAGGTTCTCCTGGAGAGTGATCCCCGAAGAGGCTCTGAATACATATTCATAGAGGAAGGGGAGGGGGAGAGCGAGGAGGCAGAGATGGCTCCAAAACAAAGATCCTCATGAAACTGATCTTCCATTTACTGTTTAAAAGAACACTGCTCAAAATCATATTTTCCCCTTATAATGATACACTGCAAAATTTCTTGAGAAGCTCAGCTTTGGCTAGTAAGAGAAACCACAATTTTTAGCTCATGAAAAGTTTCACTACTATGTTTTGCATGTCACTTTTACCATCAGAAAGCCTCAAGCCTACACATCTACTTTAATTTTTATTTATATCTTAATATATTCCAGTTTATAGTTACTTTATAACTCATATTTTACTTTTATGTTTATTTATCATAGGCCATATCAAGCCTTTGGGTAAAAGATAGTACAATCTTTTCAATCTGAACTCAGTTATTATAGTTGTCATCTCAGTTACGAAT
The DNA here is from genome assembly GCF_054392235.1 of Sus scrofa. Classification (NCBI taxonomy): domain Eukaryota; kingdom Metazoa; phylum Chordata; class Mammalia; order Artiodactyla; family Suidae; genus Sus; species Sus scrofa. Next base: position 33,202,675 of record NC_139393.1, read on the forward strand.
GTAAATAAAGATATACTATAGCCCCTAAAATGAAACTACAATGCACACAGAATTCAGGATTCAAGTAGTTATTTCTAAACAATGTAAAGATAACAATTCACTATGAATTTTCACATACTGTTCATACTTTAGCTCAATTTATAAAGGCCATTTAAAAATAAAGATTTTGGATATGGAATACTAAATGTCATATAATTACCTAGCATGTTTGAATAGATTAAAATATTACCCCGTCTTTCTACTGTCAAATCAACATGGAATTCCTTGTGGGAGGGCTTATCATCAAACCAAATGCTTTATACTCAGTGTGAAAATTCAATCACAATTGTCAAAGATCAAGCTGCTACTTCTGATAACAAACATGATGAGATATCATCTTGTTCAATATATGCTTTCAACTTGACATGTAGACTAATAAAAAATATGAAGTTGTAGTATTTATTTTGTTTCTTGTACAACAGAAAGCTCCTAACAAGGATGATCAAAATTTCTACTATCGTTAACTGAAAATATAGTCAACTCTATTATCTGGAGACAGAGTAACTGGTTTGTAGCTTGACTATAGTAAAATAATAGCAGCATGCATTGTATTTGTAAAAGATCTTCAATCACTATGCATCAGCAATTGTTTATCAATGAGAGGATATCTATTTTCAACTACATAATAACATTGTCTCTACACAACATTATATGTATTGCATTGTGTCTAATGCACTGCCATTCATTCAACAGCTATTTATTTGAGAATTTACTATGTACCAAGTACTGCATTAGGCCATTCCACCTCACTAATCAGATTCAATCTCTTGTCTACACCTATCTTTCAAGGAAGTTGGAAGGGGTGACAATGTGGTCAACCTTTTGTGATGACCACAAAAAAACCTTTAGTCGTAGTTTTGAGATGCAAAATCTCAAGAGGAACAGACACTTAGCACTATGAAACAAACACCTGTAGATTTGTATGTGTGGACATAACGTCTCCCCCACCTCTCTCCTAACTCTGTTTTTCTTCCTTTGCCTTCCTTCTCAGGGAGAGCTGAACCTGGCAGTCCTGCTTGCTTCCTTGTCCTTCAGCCTCCAAGTCCATAACTCCACGCCCTAGATGCTCCTTAAATATATACACTTCCCTCTGTCACCTCTCCCTTTCTACCACTTTGCCACTACCTTAGCTCGGATTTCCATCATCTCAAAAGCACAGTGACCATAATGGGGCCACAAATATTTGCTAAAATTGTTGAATGTGTCAACTTCAATCACACACCTTTTAAGACACTGAGGTAGACTAGGGGAAGGAAACACCGAAATCAGCATGACTTAATTTCTCTTTTGAGCGACTACTTCAAACATGTCAGTAGCAAGGAATTATCTTTGACCTCTCCCTCTTTTCCTTAACCATCCCCATTTATCTACTCAGCTCCATTTCCTCTGGCACCCTCACAGGCCACATGCCATATACCAGCCAGTTTACCTTTCTTCCACACTGCCATTAGAATTATCTTCCTAGAAGATATATGATAACATCACTTGACTTATAGAACTAACATGTCACCATAAAACTTTCACAAGGCATGACATTTGTAATCTTCACCGTCGAGACCAATTACTATCTCATTTCCATTTTCTGCACTCCTCTCGCATCCAGGCTCCAGCTTTAACAGGTCAGGCACCCAGTGTACTCATAAGTGCCATGATACAACCCTTTATTTGAACTGGTGACTCTTGCTTAGAATGCCTTTTCCTCTCAGGAGATCATACTTCCAGATCCAGCTCAAATTCCTTTTCCTCTCTGAATGCGTTACAGCCCTCCCTTTGCCAAACTGGCCTCTCTTAACTCTCTGACATAACATTTTGTCTATAGCTCCATTAAACACTTTAATCATAATTAATGGCTTACATGTGAAAATATGAGTCCCATGTATCCCAGGTAAATATTAATAACATGCATTAAATGAGATGATTGGGTCAAGTGTTTGGCACAGGAGTAGACATTCTATAAATGTGAAGTCGTTGATACACAGCCTTACTTATGTATTTCATAATACATAGATAGCATCAAGGGTAAATAGCATCGCCCTTGCTAGGGATCGTAACTGAACACAGCAGGCTAAGAAAACAAGGAGAGGAAAAGAAAAAGATGGAGATGAGAGAGGGGTAGCGCTCACAAGGCACTGATACACTGGAAGGCACAAGCCAGGGAAATCGTGTAAGAAAGCCATGAAAGTACCAAGAGATTAACTATTCAGCAAACCCATGGCTAAAGCTGAACTTGTTTCTCACCTTCCCGATCTAACTGGCAATAACAATAATCAAATTCCTTAATCAGGGAATGTAGGTGTTACCAGGTCAAGAATAAGAGAAAGCTTTTCTTGTGATGTGTAACTCAGGAGAATTTGTTGTAAGGAGATCAATAAAGCACTATTACTATCGCCCACTTTTTAAAACAGACTTCTGTTATATAAAACACTGAATATGTTTGCTGTAGGAAAATTTAACCTGTGGAAGAACCTGGAAGAACCTGGAAGAAAATAAAATCTCTAAACTTACTCAATTTTCTTCTCTAAAATTATATTTAGATAGAAACATTTCAAAACTACTAGTGACATCTGAGATATGTCTATTCCTAATATAATAATTTCCCCTTTATATAAAGCAGTCTCACTTTTCTCTCCCTTTAGTGAGCTTTCAAAAAAAGAAAACTGCAAAGAAATATTTAAACAGTTAAAGGTAAAAACTTTAGTGGTAATCCCAAGAAATTCCGAATATATATACTGTCATATGAAGGTATTTAAACTGAAAGAATATTAGGTTTAAATAATATTTTGATGTTCCATTTCATCAGTCTGAGAAAGCATAGGTTTATGACATAATTTTGTAATTCAACAAAACCTTTCATTTGAATTTGCAGAGCAGAGAAAATTAATACTTGGATTTAGTTCAAGGGGTGAATAAATTAGCTCAGTTCACCCTGGGTTTGGGTTGATAGTTCAGTTCAAGTTCTTGACAACAAGCACATCAAAATTTAAAAAAAAAAAAAAAAAAAAAAAAAGGAAAGAAAGAAAAAAGAAAAAAAAAAACACCTCAAATAATATAATCAAGGATGACATTTAAGAATAAGTGTTCCGGCAAACATGTGTTTGAAAAAAACAACAAACTCACTTTACAGAGAGAGCTAAGGTTAAATCCGAAGGTTTGAGCATTCCGGGAGCCAGCATTCATGTAGTTTCCCATTAGCAGCACAAGTTCCAGCAACTTGCTAAAGCTCCTGCTCTTCTTTATCTCTTCGCAGGCAGTACTGACAGCCATGATGTCAGGTTTGATGTTGTTCACCTGCTCTTCAAACTGAAGCTTAAAGAGAATAGCACTGAGCCGTGGCCGTAGTCTCTTCACATTGCTCATCTGATTGAAAAGAAAATAGCAGATTCCCTTTAAAATGCATGCTATACTTTAGGGCTGTGCGGTTGCAAGTAATCTGGGACGATTTATTGGTATGACAGCACTGAAGAAGCAATATGTCCCCTAAAACTGATAGCAGGAAGAAAGAAAAGCCCTGCATGTTTCTGTGAGGGATCCAGACTCATCCATCAAAGAAGAAATTAACAATTTAGACGCTCGATGAAAAGGAAGCTTTTGTTCAATGACAACATTTAAGTAATAAAGTACATATATTTTTGTAAAAAAAAAACCTAAAAATTTAAAAGGTAACAGGATACAGAAGCAATGACATTACAAAGCATTCATAGCACTGCTTTAATTTTTGTTTGGTACTGGAATTTGCTGGGTTATGTTTAAAACATATTCAGAAAGGTCTGAAGAGGGTTTATTTTCTTCAAATAGCAATTGCTGTCCACCGGAGCCCTGCTGACTAACAGTGTGTGTTAGATAGAGGGAGAGTAAATAGGTCCCAATTTGTGCTAAATTGACTTTCTTCAGAAACACAGGACAGCGGAATGACTCCTGACACATGCTAAATTAGCAGAGTCAGAGTTAGGAAACAAGGGCAGAACAGGAGACAGAAGTGGTGCAAAGACACAGGTTTACCACATGCCAACATTTAACTCTGTTTTGGACTCTGGGTTGCCTTGTTGAGTGTGTAAGGGGTTGAGAGTGTCAAAATGAACAAAAGGACTAGGGGGTTAGCAAGTTCTTGCCTTAAATTGATCCACAAACCACGTCCTAGCATCACATGTGAGGTGAAGAGCCTAAAGGCTGGAGGCCTACTGCATGTTAAGTTATATAGAAATTCCTTGACCAAATGTATTAGGAATGTGAGATTTAGATGGGGCAGCTGCAGTAAAACTGGTGAACTTCAACAATGATTATAAACATCAAAAGCACTTTGAGGCAAGATCAGGGAAAAAATAGTAACAGACATATAGTATTAAAACAGGTAATAGTTCTAATGAAATATACCACACAAAAGCCTGGACTTCTTAGGGTTCAATAGGATACTATAGACATTGTTTTAATGACCTAACAACATAACCCAGATTACTCATATAACAAAATCTGAGCAATAAAGAACTTTTAGGACATACCTCTGAGAGAATATCTACAGATGGACTAAATTCTTAAATGACTAAAAAATTTCCCAGCCAATAACACAAATATCTAACTTACATACAGTATTCTTCCCAGCCACTTGACATGTTAAATATTTGTGTGAACACAACCAAGATTCAAAAAGCTCAGAAACCCCTTCTATGAACAGAAACCATATTCAATATTTTGTGATAACCTATATAAAATAGAAAAGAATCTGAAGCAGTATACCTGAAACTAATACCATGTTGTAAATCAATCACAGCTAGATAAAATTTAAAAAATAAATTTTTAAAAAGAAACAAACTTAACAACAGTCTACTCTACAAAATGTTTTAAGAAATGTCTTAAAATTCCCTGAATTAAAGGAATGTCTTGAAATTCCCGCCCAGAGAAAATATTTTTTTTCCTAATAAAGAGTAAAGAAACTGTAAATTCAAAAATCACATTTTTTAAAGGTACAAAGAAACATCACTAATAATACTTTTACAGAATAAATTTCTGAATATAAAAATTTCAGAAAGACAAAGTAAGACACTGTCAGAATACCAATTCTTAGTGGGTATGAATCATCTTTTAGAACACTGTATATCTAGCACACAAAGCAGAGGTAAGCAGTGATTACTTCTCATAAAGTCATGAATTTCATGTGTCTTAAAATGCTCCCCAGTGGACTGACTCACGAGGAATTTGTATCCTTACTTAAACATTAAACATGGCAGATATTCATATTATATTGGACCTATTCTGAAAAATGCTCTTCTACATTTAGTTAATCCTTCAGAATAACAGATGTATAAGGAAACACTCACATGAGACCACACGGTTATGGCCACTTAGAAGGTACATGATGAGGAGTTCCCGTTGTGGTGCAGAGGAAACAAGTCCGACTAAGAACTATAAGGTTGCGGGTTCAATCCCTGGCCTAGCTCCGATTCAGTGTTGCTGTGAGCTGTGGTGCAGACTGCAGACAGAGCTCGGATCCCACGTTGCTGTGGCTGTGGCGTAGGCCGGAAGCTGTAGCTCCGATTTGACCCCTAGCCTGGAAACTTCCATATATATGCCATGAGTACAGCCCTAAAAAGTATTAAAAAAAAAAAAAAGTGCATGATGAGACCACAGAATCTCTGCTTTCAGCCTATACCCTCATTCATGATTGCAAAGTCAGGCATTTGGTACTTTGCAATAAACGAGATTTCTCCAGGACCCATGAAAAATAATACTGCAAAATATTAATTTTAATGTATATTAACATACTACATCATGCACAAAAAAGACTACTTAAATACCTACATTAAACCACCCCAAAGTATGTTAAAGCTTTCCTGCTGACAAGCTAACCATATGTAGCCAGTACAAAGTAATTAATTTTCCTAGAAAAATATAACCTAGATTTGTATGAGTAATGAGTCTACCTAGCACTAGGGACAGGTACTTTGAAAAAAACAGAATAAGTTTATGATGTAATGCAGAACAAAACGGTATGAATTTATGGAAAACCCTGACAAAGCAAAGTAAGGAAAGGTAACCTAAACAGATCTTTGAATACCTTTTTAAATTAGATGTCCTTTTCATATTTTTCTTCCTTCCAAATTTTGAAAAGTTAGTATTTTGGCTAATAAAAAATAAATGCATACTGAGAGTTCTCTTGTGGTGCAGCTGGTTAAGGATCTGGCATTGTCACCACAGTGGCTTGGGTGCTACTGTGGCTCCAGTTGAATCCCTGGCCCGGGAACTTCCACATGCCACACACCTGACAAAAAAAAAATGCAGTTTAGTGAACAAAATTACTGGAGTGGATAGGAACTTGAGAGATCACTGAGCTATCTCATGTCTTTACCCCAATATTCAGCCTACCCTGATCATGTAGGCCAAATGGCAGCACCCTTCTATTAAAAAAACAGAAACAATGACAACAACAACAAAAAAACCCTCAGTAAAACTAATGTTCTAAGATCTAAATCTTGTGACCTATGATGATAATACCACAGTTCTTTTTCTTTTGGTCAGGTCGAAGTCTGTTTCTTCAGATGGGATCAAAGAATAAAGGTAAAAAAATGGGAAAATATTTAGACAACAGAAATAAAAGCAAAAATAAACCAGTGGGACCTAATCAAACTGAAAAGCTTTTGCACAGCAAAGGAAACCATCAAAAAAAAAAAAAAAAAAAAGAGAGAGAGAGAGAGAGAGCCTACAAAGAGAAAATAGTTTCAAATGATGCAACTGACAAGGGCTTAATCTCTAAAATATACAAACAACTTATACAACTCAACAGCTAAAAAAAGCAACAACCCAATTGAAAAATGGGCAAAAGACCTGAACAGACAATTCTCCAAAGAAGATATACAGATGGCCAGTAAGCACATGAAAAAACTGCTCAACATCACTGATTATTAGAGAAATGCAAATCAAAACTACTATGAGGTTACCACCTGACACCTGTCAGAATGGCAATCACTAACAAGTCCACAAATAACAAATGCTGGAGAGGGTGTGGAGAAAAGGGAACCCTCCTACACTGTTGGTGGGAATGTCAATTGGTACAACCACTATGGAAAACAGTATAGATGTACCTCAGAAAACTAAATATAGAACTACAATATGACCCAGCAATCCCACTCCTGGGCATATAACTGGACAAAACTGTACTTGAAAGAGATACATGCATCTATATGTTCATTGCAGCACTATTCACAATAGCCAACAGATGGAAACAACCTAAATGTCCATCAACAGATGAATGGATTAAGAAGATGTGGTATATATACACAATGGAATACTACTCAGCCATAAAAAATAACAAAATAATGCCATTTGCAGCAACATGAATGGAACTAGAGATTCTCATACTACGTGAAGTCAAGCCAGAAGGAGAAAGACAAATATCACATGATATCACTTATATCTGGAATCTAATATATGGCACAAATGAACCTTTCCACAGAAAAGAAACTCATGGACTTGGAGAACAGACTTGTGGTTGCCAAGGGGGAGGGGAAGGGAGTGGGATGGACTAGGAGTCTCGGGTTAATAGATGTGAACTACTGCATTTGGAGTGGATAAGCAGTGAGATCCTGCTGTATAGCACAGGGAACTATATTCAGTCACTTGCGATGGAACATGTGAGAAAAAGAATGTACGTATCTATGTATGGCTGGGTCACTTTGCTGTATAGTATAAATTGACAGAACACTGTAAACCAATTATAATGGAAAAAATAAAAATAATAAAAAGTATTTTTAAAACCCTAAAGAATGTTTCTTCATCATCTCATATATTCGATCAACACTGGACACTGACATTCTTTTTGCTTGTGCAAGAATCTAGAACTCTGACTTGTTTGCCAAAGACTAGACAGAATCCAGAAATGAAGAACTACCATGCTTAAATAATATTCTCAATGGTAACAGTCATAAAAAAGAAGGAAGGGTTATTGCAAAAGTTTAACTGTAAGGTAGTTAATAATTAGAATGTTGGAAGAAATTAGAATTCCATTTTTACAGATGTATGTCTTACATTTATTCTCACAGTCTTAGCAATGTAAGCACCAATATCTGACAATAATGACTTAGAATCTGAAGATCTCTCTAAAGGCATAAAACAACAAGTAAAAATACTTTGATTTTACTACTATTTTTTGAAGTCAAAGAGCAGTACTCTGGCAATCTCTCCATCACAAATTCACATGCCAGAATGAAAAAAACCTAAGAACAGTGACAGGTTAAGATCAATGGGCAATATCCAGAACACTAATTTTGATTTCAAAATTTTGTTTGTTGGCAATATATAGGTTGTTAGAGCAGGTACAAAGTAAGATGAAAAGACCTTTAGAAAATCAAAGAACCAACAAGTATTGACTGGGTGCCCCATTCAGTGCTTTTTTTTTTTTTTTTTTTTTTTTCAGGGCTACACTTACAGCATATGGAGGTTCTCAGGCTAGAGGTTGAATTGGAGCTATAGCCACAGGCCTATACCACAGCCACAGCAACACCAGATTGAACCACATCTGTGACCTAGACCACTGCTCACGGCAACACTGGATCCTTAACCCACTGAGCAAGGCCAGGGATTGAACCTGCGTTCTCATGGATCTTAGTCGGATTCATTTCCACTGAGCCACAACAGGAACTCTGCCCATTAAGGGTTGTGGTTGCTGTCCTTGTATCATCTAATTCCTCCATCTGTCTTAAGGGGTTAAAAAGTAGAAAAAATCTTCAGGAAGATGTAATCTCCCATAATCTCATTACGGATATGTTTTTTCACATATAATTTTAATTTTATCCATTATTGCATGCAGGAAAAAAAAACAGAACCCATTTGACATTTTTATACCAACTACACTTAACACCATATCTGGTCCTCTTTATTCAGTTTCTTTTATAAACATGAGATTTTCAGGAGCCAATTTTTTCAAAACTTGTTGAGTTTTCCCCTACTTCTTGCCTGCAGCCTTGTGTAGGCGCACCTCTAAAGAAATTTTAGAACATGCTCCTCATCTTTATTATTCTTTCCTAAAGTTGTTGTAAAACTAATTAATCATTCATTTAACTTTCAGTCTAACACTATGAGTAACCTGCTAATTGAAAAGCTACCGACTTGAGTCTTAATTGACTTAGTATTCTAAACCTTTACTTTACATCCTTTGTAAATACATAATTATAAGGAATCGGGGGACAGTGTTTCTGGAAGGTTAAATGACTCGTTCAAGGTCACAGGGTCAGTAAGACAAGAGCCTAGGGCTAACTTGCTGCCAACTAAATGTGTATGCCACTCAGAGCATCACAATGTGGAAATTAACAACCACAATTTAAAAGCCATCTGATACTCAAACTACCTCTACTAAGTTTTCCTATGAATAGAAACAGGCGTTCATTTCTCCAGAGCAGTTATTAGATAAAACAATATGGAGATGACCTTGCTGTGAACTCTGCTTGCTCCTACCTCATATTTCTTTCCTTTCTTCTTAGTATATCCAATTACTTCCTGTATATTTCCAGATCCACTTTTTCTTTTCTTTTCTGTCTTTCTTTCCTTTTCTTCTTTTTTTAATTTTTTAAAAAATTTTTTTTGGCCTGCGGCATACACAATTTCCTGGACTAGGGATCAAACCCAGGCCACAGCAGTGACCTACACCACAGAAGTGACAACATGGGACCCTTAACCCTCTAAGCCACTAGGGAACTTCCTAAATCCACTTCTATGCTCCCCATACACTACACTCTCCATGCATGTTTCCATCTTAGCTCATGTTTCCACTCCTTGCAGGAGAGGTGTGAAAAATAAGGAGAATGTGAAAAAACAAACATATCTTCGTGAAAGAAAAGACCAGAGAAAATGACAAAGGGATGAGGGAGGAAAGTGACATTTGATAGAGGCACAGAATCTAATAACAGAATTAAGACACTTAGAGAAAAGTTTTCAACTTGATTTTTCTAATTAAACTATATGAAAAAAATACCTTCCCTTACTGTGAGCTGGCCAATATTTTCCTGATCTCCAGAATTTTCAGAAAAAAAGAAAAGTTCATTTCACTTAAGGAAAGGCATCAAAAACAAATCTATTCAAGTTCCTATGCCTGGGTAGTGCTCAGACTATCAATAGTGCTTTTAAAATAAATGTGCCCTTATGATAATAAAACTCTTAAGCTAAAATTATTTTTTAAAACTCCACAACAGCAAAATACATATGGTGTATTTTTTATATTATTCCATAGGAGTAAGGTAAAGCCAAGAATTACACAAAAAAATATATATTACAAGGATAAAATGTATATTCCTCCAGCTAGTCAAGAAATAGACAATTGGTCATAGACATCAGATAAGATTTATCTTTATTTACAAATGTTTATCAGTTCGGAACCACTAAGGAGTCACAGGAGGTCCAAAGGAGTTCTGCGGATACTCAGGATCTGAAAGCAGTAAAGTTACAGAGCGAGAGACTTCTTATTTGGCAATCTTCGCAGACACTCCTAACACATAAGTTTCATATCTGATGAATTAAAAAGCTGGCATAAAACCCAGAACCATTCTGGTATCTTAAATTCATTCATGTCTGCTTCCAGACAATCCTCACCCTAACAAAGGAAACCAATGTTTTGATTGCTATCACTGTAACTTAATTTTGCCTGTTCTTAAAATTTATATTAATGAAACTTTCGGTAAACACTTTCTGTGTCTGGCTTCTTTCACTCAAAAAAATGACTTTGAGATTCGTATACATGTAGTGTAATTGAGTACTCTGTTCCTTTTTATTAATGAACAATATTTCATTGGGAAAATACACCAAAATTTGTTTAGCTCTCCTGTTGATGGACTTTTTAGTTATTTTCCCAGCTGCATTTTTGAGCTATACAGTGGGTTGGACTGGAGAGGCAACAGAACGATAAGCCCTAAACAGGTAGCTGTGAATGTGACTTTATGTAGAAACAGGGTCCTTACAGATAATTAAGTTAAAGATTTCCAGGTGAGATCGCACAGGATTTAGGGTGATCCCTAAATCTAATGCCATGTCATTTTAAGAGAAAGGAGTGAGAAAGACACATATAGGAAATACACATCACAGTAAAGACATGACAATGGAGGCAGAGACTGGAGAAATCCTGCAAGTCATGACATAACAAAGCCTGTAAGCAACTACCAGATACTAGGAAAATGACCTGGAACAATTCTTCCTCAGGGTCCAAGAGGGACTAACCCTGCCAACATCTTGACAGAGGACTTTGGCTTCTAGAAATATGAGAGCATGAATTACTTTGTTTTAAGCCACTAAGGCAATGGACATTTGTTATGGCAGCCCAGGAAAGCTAATTCAGGGTATTATGAATATTTCTGCATGAGTATTTTCATTTCTGTTAAATATCCAAAAGGTATAATATAAATAAATGTATATTTAACCTTATAAGAAATTGTCAAACTTTTCACAAAGTGGTTTAGACCACTTCTTACCCCATTAACCAAGCTTATGCTCTATTCTGAAAGCTCTGTATTTTATCTTTGCATGTTTAGGTATATACTCCACCCCCTTCACTAAGTATTCTGTGTGATGTGATACAGGAGTTGAGATTCATTTTGGTCCACAGGATATCCGAGTTTCACAGAATTATTTGGTACAAAAAAGTTCCTTTCCCCACACACTGACCTTAATATCTTAGTTGAAAATTAACTGATGGTATCTTTGAGAATCTATTTCTGAACTTTTGAGAAAAGTCTATTTGTATGTCCTAAAACTTATTTTTTTTCTTTTTTTTTTAATCTATTAAAGTATAGTTGATTTACAATGTGCCAATTTTGGCTGTATAACAAACTGACTCAGACATATACATATTCTTATTTTTATGTTATTTTCCATTATGGTCTATCCCAGGAGATTGCATATAGTTCCTTGTCCAATAGACCTCATTGCTTATCTGTTATAAATGTAATAGTTTGCATCTACCAACCCAAAAATCTCAATCCATCTCCTCTCTCCTTGGCAACCTCAAGTCTGTTCTCCATGTCTGTGAGTATGTTTCTGTTTTGTAGATAGGTTCATTTGTGCCATATTTTAAGATTCCACATATAAGTGATATCATATGGTACTTTTCTTTCTCTTTCCGACTTAACTTCACTTAGTATGAGAATCTCTAGTTGCATCCATGTTGCTATGAATGGCATTACTTCATTTTTTATGGCTGAATAGTATTCCATGGTGTGTGTGTGTGTGTGTGTGTGTGTGTACGCACGCACGCATATATATATGTATATATATGTATATATGTGTATATATGTGTATATATGTATATATATATGTGTGTGTGTGTGTGTGTGTGTGTGTGTATATATATATATATAACTTCTTGATCCATTCATCTATCAATGGTCATTTAGGTGGCTTCCATGTCATGACTACTGTGAAAAGTGTTGCTCATAACCTTACTGTCTTATTCTCAAATCAGTAATCTAGATCCTCCAGGTTTGTTCTTTTTCAAAATTGATTTTGTCTATTCCAGGTCCTTTGCTTTTCATATGAATTTTTGCAGTATTTTGTCGGTTACTATTGTAAGACCTGCTGGGATTGATTGAGAATGACTATCATATGTGTATTAGGAGTCTGTAGATCATTTGAGAGAAAAGTGAAAGTTTGAAATTAATCTGCTTCTATAGAAGCATGATAAATATTACCATTTATTTACAACTTCTTTAAATTCTCTTAGCAACATCTTCTGGTCTGTAGCACAGAAAATTTGTACACATTCAGTGAAAGGCATCCTTAAGTATTTTATACTTTTTGATGCTATTGTAATCAGTACTATTTTTATCCAGTTTTCCAATATAGCACTGCTTATAGAGAAAAATAAAACTGATTTTAATAAAGTGACTATTCTATGACCTTTTAGCAAAGTTTACTATCGCTTTCTTATGTATTCACACATAGACAACATTTTCAACATATAGGCCTTTTATCTCATTTTCTTTTCTTATTACACAAGTTAGAACATCCATTATAATGCAGAAAAATGATAAGAATAGATATCCTTGCCTGGTTTCCAATCAAATGACAAAGCATTTCGTCTTTCCCAATTAAGTATGAGGACAGCTCCATATTCTCCACAGATGTCCTTCGTCAGGTTAAGAACATTTCCTTCTATTTCTACTTGCTATGAGTTTTTATTTATCATACACAGAATTCTGTCAATACTCTTTATTTCATATCTAGTTACTTATATGATCCCCCCCATTTTCAGGTAATATGGTCAACTATTTTAATTAATTTAAAAATGTTAAGCAAGCCCTGCACCACTTGGTAACAGCATACTCTTCTGTTTATGCATTATACTATTTGACATAAAAATATTTTATTGACAATTTTTACATATGCTTATGTATGATATGGCTTTCTAAGTTTCTATTGTAGATTCCCTTCTTTGATTCCTGATATTGGAAATTTGAGAATTTGTTTTTCTTTTCTAGCATTTTCGTCAGGTTCAAAATAATTTCTTCTTTGACCCACAAATAATTTAAAACTATGTTATTCAATTTTCAGTGAAAGATGTTCTATTATTGTGGTTGTCCAATTTGATTCCAATTTAGACAGAAACCATACTTGAGAAGATTTCAGTCTTTTGAAAATTACTGAGACTTGTTTTATGTTCCCATATGGTCTACCTTGGTGAATGTTCTGTGTGTATTTGAAAAAAATGTATATTCTGCAGTTACGTGGGAAATGGTCTCCAAATACCAACTAGAACAACCTGGTTGATAGTACCAGCTTGATTTTCTAAATATTTACTTATTTCTTTTTTGATCCAGATTTTTTAGAATTTACTGAGGGGACTCATTATGAATGGGAAGTTATCTATTCCTCCATTTAATTCTGCAGGTTGTGCTTCATGAATTTTAATGTTCTTTATTAGGTGCATACACATTTAAGATGATTGTTTCTTGTAAATTACTCCTTGTATCCTTGTGTAATGTCACTATTTCTTGTAATATGATTGTCTTGAGATACACATTCTCTGAACTATACATAGCTATGCTATGTTTCTTATTGTTTACTGTTTTCCATTTGTCTTTTGTGCTTTTAAACTCTCCTTTATCCCTTTCCGGCTTTTGTGTTAATCAAGCAATTTTTACTATTCCATTTTATCTCTTCTACTGGCTTCTTAAATTAAGTTTTGACTATTTTTCTAGTTGCTCTAGGACTAATAATATGCCTCTCTATGTAGTCTATTTAGAGTTATAATTAAGACAACATTGCACCTGTTCATAGTTTTCATTTCCAGCCTCCTTCTTCCAGCATTTCACTCACATGTCACGCCTTCTGATTCATTTCACGTGTTATAAGGTTATAACAGCACAATTCCATTTGTCCTACCCAATCATTTGTGCAACTACTTCCCTGTACATAAAAACTCCATCCTGCAATGTTATTTTTTAATTATTAGTTTTCTTTTAAGTAAATTATGAGAAGAAAGAAAACATAATTCATTTACTATTTCACATGCTCTTCCTATCCATTTGTGGATATAAGTCTTCATTTAGTATCATTTCCATTTGGCCTGAAGGATAACTTTAGCATTTCTTGTATGGCAGGTTTGATGTCCACAAACTCTCTCAGTTTTCACATAAATGAAAATCTATTTATTTTTCCCTACTTGGGGAAGGGTGTCTCTAAATAGAGGATTGTGAGTTTACAGAGTTTTTTTTTATTTCAGCACTTTAAATACACATTTCTGTTGTCTTTTCATTATTTCTACAAAGTTAGCTAAATATTTTTTCCTTTTAAATACACATTTCTGTTGTCTTTCACTTTTCATTATTTCTACAAAGTTAGCTAAATCTCTTTTTTCCTTTATGTATCTCCCCACCCCCTCAAATTGCTTTCAGGATTTTCTCTTAATCTTTGGCTTTCAGCAGTTTGACTAGAATGTACCAAACTGTCTTTGTATTTATCCTGGTTGGGATTTGCTGAGTTCTTGAACCACAAGTTTATGTTTTTCACTCAATTTGGAATTTCTTGCCCATTATTATTTCAATTATTTTGTCAGCCACAATCTCACTCTCTTCTCCTTTTGGGACTCCAGTTACAGGTGTTTTAGACTGTTTGACTATCTCCATTATGCTATGAACCCATATACTGAATATTTCAATTCAGTTATTGAACTCTTCAGTTAGAGAATTCCCATATGGCAAATTTTTATAGTTTTCATTTCCTTGCAAATATTCCTTAATTAAAATCATATTTTCCTTTGATTCCTTAAAGATAATTTCCTTAAGTTCTTTGAACATATTTTTAATATTCACTTTATAAAGACTTTGCATTTGAAATCTAAAATCTGGGCCATGTTGTTCATTTGACTATTCTTTGACAATAACATTCCATTTTATTAATCTTTACTTCTTAATTAAATAGTGAAATGTCATGGTAAATCTTGAGTTGCAATATTCCTTTGAAGAATGTTCCTTTTTATAGTAGGCAAATCAATCATTGGGTAATCACCTTAAATTTCTTGATAGGCTTATTTAAGGCTTAATGGACTTGAGTTTACACTCTGTTAGTGTGACTCTGGAAAGTGGGAGGTGTTTTCCTACCCCTCTAACTTAGTAGGACTCATGCTTCCCAGAGGATTCTGTAAGACTTGATTGTAGGTTTTGTAATGTGAGCCATCAGGATGCTGATCTTTCCTAAGGTACAACCTTTCCAGCTATTTGAGTGAATGCCAGGTAAGTTAACGGAGCATTAAGAAGCTTTATTTTATGGTGTTCCCACTGTGGCTCAATGGGTTATGAACTTGAATAGTATCCATAAGGATGTGGGTTTGATCCCTGGAGTTGCTCGGTAGGTTAAGGATCTGGCGTTACCTCAAGCTGCTGTGTACATCACAGATTGTTGCTTGGATCCCAAGTTGCTGTGGCTGTGGTGGCAGATGACAGCTGCAGTTCTGATTCAACACCTAGCCTGGGAACTTCCATATGCCACAAGTGTGACCATTTAAAAAAAAAAAAGAACCTTTGTTCTAGCAGGGCCAGAACCCCAATGTCTCCTAGGAATGGAGATCCTCGAGTATCTCTGTTCTGATCTACCTTGCAGCAGGTGATATCTGCCAAACCTTGCTCAGCATATGGACAGCCCATCCTCTAAGTACACTCTAAAGGGGATCCCTACAATGAAAACTAGAGTCCCTTTCTGCATAATTCATTCCCCTACATTGGCCTTCCCTGTTTCAGCTGCTATGAATTTTGATCCCTACTTCCTCATTTCATAGAAAACCAATACCTTCTGCTCAGACTCCAGCTTTCTGTGCTATTGTTGGAAAACTTTTATCAGGCCAAAAGATGGGCATTCAAAAGCTCAGGAAGTTTCTGGTTTCTCAAGGCTTATAGCTTTTTTTTTTCTGTGGTTATCTACTGTCTTAAAACAGATGACTTGTGTATTTTATCCATTTTATTATTGTTCCTGGTTTTTAAAATTTATTTAAAAATTTAAATTAAAAAAATTTTAATTTATTCCTAAGCATTTTGTAGCTTTATTACTCTCAGTGGAATTTTTAGAATGCTTTATTACAATTTCAGTTTTAAGAATACAAAAACTCTTTACCCAGATTAACCAAATATTTCTTTCCATTTTGTACCATTTGCTTTATTATATGCTCCCTCTTCTTTTTATATATGTGAAATACATATATATATATACATATATATATACACATATATATTATACATACATATATATACACATATATATTATACATACATAATTAGCTAAGGTCATGTCCAGCTTTTCCAATGAAAAGTTACACTTTTCCTATATAATTAATAAGCAAATTACAGGAAGATACTTTGTATTTTGAGTATGTAAATAGTATGTATACAATCTACTTTCATCGAATTTTCACCTTCGTGTTAATGGGGATAGCTATTAAGTAGAAAACTCATTATAGTATTTACTCAACTTTTTAAAAAAATGCACTTTACAGACCTTTCCAGGTGGCTTCAAGAATGAGATATAAAGTAAACCAGCCTATAATCTCAATTATACTTTAAACCACCAGTGCGATAAAATGGCCTGACTCTATAGCAACTTAGTTCCATAATTCCAATCTCCCTTTTCCCATTATATTTCCGAAACAGTCTTAGAAGAGAATAACTAGATCTATACAATAAGATTTTCAGAACACAGAAAATGCTTCCTAGGCACTAGATGATACTTGGATCTGAAAAGCAACCTTAAAACAATGTTGTCTGCCAAGTGATGAATCATAAGAGACCTTTTTGCTTATAACTACAAAATGCTTTAGGCTTTATTTCAAATGAATGATGCATGGCTAGTAATTAGTATGTGACTATAATGATGTTTTGTTTTTGCAAATGAAACACATTAAGCAGATTGTGCCATAAAATTTCAATACTACATAGATGGTCTAACTAGAAAGCATCATGTCTCTCAACCCAAAAACAACAAAAAACAACCATAATTCTATTATGGACTCAAATGCCCCACTCTTTAGTTGTTTATTTAGAAGATTTAAAATCCCAAAGGAGAAAATGTAGAACCTGAAAAAATTTCCAAAAACATAATTTTAAGTTCAACAACTCAATAATTTAAGCTCCTATAATAAACATACAAAGTAATTTTTATTTATTATTAACTCAAATTAATCTTTAAATATTAAAAGCAAATTTTCTCCAGTGATGAAGCATACAGAAACCAGTGTTAAAAGCAACATCAAGTACGATGGGCAGCTACAGTAAACAAAATCACATGAGTGACTGCCAGCATAAAACATGGAGGTTGTCTTTAGTATCATAAAACTATGGTCCACAGCTGAGCTGTACTACTTACTAATTAAGTGAAAAAGTTGCCTCAGCTATGAAATGGTAATGCCTATTTCTGGAGTTATGTGAGAATCAGATATAATTCCTCATTCATTTCTGTGTCAAATTATTTATTGAATACTTATTATGTGCCAAACACGGTTTTAGGCCTTGGAGATGCACAATGAAAATAAGATAACAAGGACCTGGTCCAAATGGAGTGACAGAGAAAGGGAAGTAAAGCAGACAGAGAAAAGAGAAGAAAAAGACAGACACAATACAACAAATAGACAAGATCATTTTGGATAAGGATAACAGCTTAGGAATAAGTAGAGTTTCGTAGATAGAGAAGAGTGGGGTACATCATTATAACAAGTCCTACCACAAGGAAGTGACACCTGGGCTGAGGCAGAGGGAACAGCAACAGTGAAGGCAATCTGAGTGGGAACAGAAAAAGAATATGGCTTAAAACATAGTGGACAAGAAAGGGAGTGGTAAAATATGAGGTTGAAGACACAGATTCTAGATCATCTTACAAATTATAGTGAAATTAGAAACCATTCAAAGGTCCAGAGGGAAATTCCCTTCTAACCAAAGATGAAAAACAGGGACTGGACCAATTACCCCACCCACCTTGAATAAGGCAACAGTTTTAGCTACTGACATCCACAGCATGGGACGGTGGTTTCTGAGAAAGGGGAATCAGGTATGCCCTGTGACCATCCCAGCTTACCGTCTGGAAAGAGTTTCCAAACTGCAGCACAGAGAGAAGGAATCTAGGAGGTGTCCATGACTTGAGGAGAGGGAAGTGAGAGTCTGGGAATGCCAAGGCACTAGAGTTCTCAGGACGGAGTACCAGAAAGGAAAGAGGAGCACAGACAGAAAGCTCTGGAAATCTCAAGAGCTCCCTCCTCACTTTTTTTTTCTTTTTAGGGCTGCAACTGTGGCATGTGGAAGTTCCCAGGCCAGGCATCAAACTGGAGCTGCAACTGCCGGCCTATGCCACAGTCACAGCAATGCAGGAACCAAGCTGTGTCTGTGACCTATACTGCAGCTCACTGCAATGCCGGATCCTTAACCACTGAGCAGGGCCCGGGATCAAACCCGCAACTTCATGGATACTAGTTGAGTTTGTTACCACTGAGCTACAATGGGAACTCCCCCCCTCATCCTTTTAACTGTAGTAATTAATGATCAGTATATGCATGGGAGAAAACTGCTGAAGGCTGGGGAAAGATCAGTCAAAAGCACTGGAGGTAACAGTGCCTGATTCTAAGGCAAAACTGTGAATAGTACCTGTTCTCAGAGGTCATAGTGGAAAAACCTCATAATTTATGAGACATTGAGTATGGTATTCAGAAAGGTATTGCCTCATTGGCAGGGGGAAAAATAAGCCTCTGATTCCATGTAACAAAGCTTAAATACAAGCCATAAAAGTATCAAACCGTTTCCAAATAATTTAACTGCCTGCCAAAAGAAAGTTCAAAAATACTTATAAGAATGCAAAAGAATCCAGAATACAGCATGGTAAGATTGTTGTTTGGTATCCAAAGAATCAGGAAAATACAAACAATGAGGAGAACATTTAATGGAGACATTGAGAAATGCACAGATGACAAAAATACTAAACAGAAAAGTTTATTAAAGTTATTATAACTATATCTCATATGTTTGAGAAAGTTGAGGAAAGATTAAAAATTTTAAGCAGAGGCATGAAATATTTTTTTTAAATTACCAAACTGAATTTCTAGAACAGTTTTGCTATATGAGATGACTGAATAGGAAAACATCAGACACCAAAAAAGAAAAGATTAATGAACTGGAATACATAGCATACACATTATCCAAAATGAAAAAAAAAAAAAAAAAAGGGAGTAGAGAAAATAAAAAGGGCACCAGTGAGCTGTGGAAGAACTTTAAGAGGTCTTATGTGTAACAATAAAATAATACATGTCTAAGTCTCTGAAAAAAGAAGAGAACTGAAGAACAGAAAAATATTTGAAAAATATAATGGCTAAAAGAAATTCCATACTGAGAACTATTAACTCACAGATCCAAGAAACTCAAAGAAACCTAAAGACAAAAATGTGAAAAATCGACATTGAAGGTATATCACAATCAAATGATTCAAAATCAGTGATAAAGAAAATCTTCAAAAACAACTAGAAGAAAAAAGAAACATATGGAGGAACAAAGGTAAGAGTGAGGTCAGATTTCTTGCCCAAATAATTCAAACGAGAAGACAGTACAGTAACATGTTTGTAAAGTGTTGAAGGAAAAAGCTATCAACCTGGAATCCCATACCCTTGAAAATACTTTTCAAAATGAATGTTAAAAAAAAAAAAAAAACCTCTTAAGACAACAAAAACTGCAAGAATTCATTAGCGCTGGAAGAAACATCACAGGCAATTTCTCAGGCAAAAGAAAGATGAATCCAGATGGAAGCCAAGATTTATACAACAGGGTGAAGAATACTGGAGTGTGCAGATATAAAGGACAACTGATTGTTGAAAATGAAAATAACAAGATGTTAAGAGTTTTAAACATACGCCATGTGTGACAACAATACCAGGAAGCCCAAAATGGGACTGTATTGTTGTGAGGCTTCATACTATATCATTTGAAAGTAGTTAGAAATATACACTATAAACCCTAAAGCAACCATACATAAAACAAAAAGTAATAACTAATAAGCCAACAGAAAGATAAAGTCATGGATATACTTGATCCAAGAGCAAAAGAGTTATCAAAGAATAGATGAGATAAACAGAAAATAATTAGCAAGATGGTAGAGTTAAACCTCACGATATTAATGACCACTCTGGTTAAAAAGCAGAAATCATCACAGTGGGCTTATAAACAAAACAAAAAAAGCAATACTCAACAAATGCATTGCCTGTAAAAACAGTAGGTTAAAACAGAAAGGACAAAAAGATACACCATGTTATCATTAGTCAAAATAAAGCTGGAGGGGTTACATTAATATAACCCAAAGTACATTTCAAGCCATTAGAGTATTTTAAGTTTGGAAGTGACATAATCTCATTTAGTTTTATACTAAGAGGTCACAAGCTGCTCTGCGGAAAAGGACAGCACACTCAAAACATAAAAGCATCAGGCCTGAAACACAATAGGTAATCAACAAATGGCAAATACAAAAATATATACAATTACGGTGGACTGGTCCAGCTTCACCCCAACTGAGATTTTTATTCTTTCCCAACAATACTATTCTAAAACAAATACCCATACTTTATTCTACTTTAACTTTGGCTTCCCAATGCCATTCATTTAACACATATGAAACAAAAGCTCTCCAGGCATGTCAAACCTGACAGGTTTTCATTTAACAAAAGATAAATTATGAGAAATAATTAAAGTACCACAAATATGATACTTATATTCAAGAGCCACTTTGCCTAATCCTTTAAACTTACGAGTGGTTAATTAATTGCATGTTCAAGATTAATCACTGGACCAGGTAAAGGTTAGTTACAAAGTACAAGGGAAAATTAGAGCTGGACATGTGATCCAAACAAAAACTAGATCTCAGATCCTTGGGTGTAATACTAGTCAGCTGATTCTTTAATCTCCATCTCCAGGAATTAACCTCCCTGATGAGACAGTAAAGTTTGTGCTGATACTCCAGGGGGGTAGAGTCGGGGTACCGGGGGTAAGAGAAAAGAAACACAGGAAAAAAAAAAAATGGGCTGCAGATTAGTTTATTCGAAAGTAACAAAAATAAAAGGGCCTTTTCCTATAATATTTGCCAACTAAGTCATTTTTCAATAATAACTCTCCTAAAAATACTCTTAAAGGACTGATCCCTTGCCTTGACTTTAATTTTTCATATGCCATTTTACAAATTCTCGTTCTTTCTCTAGTGCCAGAATATTAACGGCAAAGGTGTTTCCATATTTATTCCATAAGAAACCCATTAAGAATGACATCTTGCTGCATTTCTTAGTATTGATTGTTTGCAGTTTTTGTTCTCTGTTTCTACATTAGGGCAAATAAAATTCATTCAGGGGCTTCTAAAAATAAATCAATGGCCTTTCAGAAATTCATTAGGTGTTTGGGTTCATGCTTCAGCCCAAGCCATTGATTTGGAGGGTGGGTATAGGGAACATTCAAATCAAATCATTGGGATACATTTTTCAGGCAACTCCTCTGCCCTTCAGTAATGATGTCTACTGCTTTGTTGGGAGATGCCAGAGGGTCCAGGTCTGTGATCTGCACTTCAGGCAGAATGGAAGAATTATGTGGATATTGACTAAGGTGTCATAAGACAAAGGAATACCTGAAGGCAGGATTCAGAACTGGGACATAACTAACAAAGGATCAAGACCCATGGTTAGGAATAAAATTTATCCATACATGAATTTTGAGGTGGTTAAAGTTGGGGGGAAAAGTAGTCTTTATCTGGCAAGAGAGATAATTACTAAGGCCAAAAGTCAGAATCACAGAGACTTCCAAAGGAGATTATAAGAATCCACAAGAAATAAGAGGCTAAGAACGAGAAAAGCAAAAAAGGCTAAACATGGATAAAATACGACAGAAAGACTCTACTTGCCCATAAGACCTCAGTGGTGCCACATAGCTTCCTATGGAAGAAACACATATGAAACCAGTGAACAAAACATTGACAAGAGACTAGTCCAATCTCAGTTTCAGCATAAAGAACTATGAGAACTCTTAAATATGTATAAATTTATATTAAATTGTGACTAATATATAAATGTAAGTTAATGGTGGTCAATAATGTAAATCAGTATGTGATGTACACACACACACACACATTAGATTTTTCTAGCAAATAGAATTTGGACAAATAAAAGAAGTCAAATGATTTGGTAGTGGTGAAGCTGCTAATACACAAGTTAATATTAGCTCTTTACTAAAGGGGAAAAATTACTTTGTTCCCTATCTTATTCCTTAAATAAACATAATACGTCAGCTTGGATACAAAATTGGCATTCTTGGTAAAGAAAGAAAAATAGCATTAATAATGGATATAGCTGAGTTGCAGGATAGGAAACTTGACCCAAAGTTAGAGGAAAGAAAACAAATGCATTTATCCTTTCAAAAGAGCCAAGTCTGCTATGGAAGATAAGGATGTTTAATGAAACATAAAATCCAATACAAAATAAAAATATAAGCAAAGAGGGAAAAGAACAAAAAAAAATTTTAAACACCAGACAAGTAGTATAAAGAACCAAATAAATGTAGGACCAAAACACCCTCCTCTGTGCCAGGAGCCACAATGCAAATTAAGTTGAATAAAACTCACACAATTGATTCTGAGTATCCTAGAGAAGTTTTCAAGGGCTTACCTGGGCATTAGAGCACGAGCTCCCTATCAACCATGGGATAGAAAATGAAGAAAAGACTTTTCAAGTGAAGTCAGTGGCCAGAGAGTTAAGAGCCAGATAAGGCAGTTCACATCCCAGGCTCTTAGAGGAAAGACAGAGGATTACCCTACCATTTGGGCCCTGAATTTCTGAAAATAAAAAAATGGTTAGCATTTAGTTCCTGCAAAGAAAGTCAGGGACAGGACTAGTCCTGAGCAAAAATGCTGTGCAGGCTAAAGTCTACCAGTTAAAACCTTCCCTTTGTACTCATTTGCCTTTTCCCACCGCTCTTATATATACAGTTCTCTGAAAAAAACTGATGAGGAGTCTTATACCTAGAAGCAACACAGGATGGTAGAAAACAAAATAATATATGGAAATGTGGAGATAGAAAACCTAAGGTGTAGGAATTCTCCACTAAGTAACCTATTATTCTATATAAGTTTCAGTTCTTCTAACCTGTCATGAGGTATAAATGTGTTAGATAAATGTATCTAAACATACCTTGTGAACTGTAATCACTACGCTAAAGTCAAATAAGATAATTGTCATGTAATTACTTGGCTACTCTATAGTTGGTCATTGGACACAATACTTATGTCATTGACCTGAAACTCCAAAATTAATCTCTCTCTCTGCTCCTGCTCCTATTATCCAAACCCTCATCTCCTAAGTGTAATAAGTTTCAGATACCATATTAAAAAATAATCAGACTAAACTAATGTAGAGTAAGATTTTAATCTCCTCTAGCTTTCCTATTTTATGACATGATTTACAAACAGAAAGCTAACCTGCTATTTTATAATATCTCAGATAGTTAAAATGAATTTGGGATACTTTTTTGTCCTTGAGCACACTTTCTATAATAACCATCAGGCTACCATTGTATACAACTGGATGGTTTTAATTTCAGGAGATTCCTAAGGCTGAGATTCCTAGTTGGATATATCTAGTCAGAGAGCTGGAGGTAGGAAGTTTTTAGCTCATTTTCTAGCTCCAACATGTGCACTAATATGAGACATTCATCCTAATCAGTTTTTCAGTAATTTGAATTGCACTTTTGAAAACAGTTCCCAGGAACAGAAAATAAAATACTCCAGCACCATGTCTCATCAAGAGACCTGAAGGTCATATGTCTGGTCATACCTGAGATGTTCATGCCTCAGTATTGGTTTTTATGCTACACCCCTAACTGATGCCTTTTGCTACTTTATAACATTAAATTGTGTGTATTTAAAAGTCAAAGCATAAAAATTTGGGGAGATCTAAAAGAGTTATTAAAAAAATAACTGTGGTGATAAAATCATCGAGAAAGAGGAAGGGATGAAAAGGAAAGAGAGCAGAGGGCAGGATCTAAGATGCTTATTTAAGTGTTAGATGAAATGGGAAAAGGACCAGAGAATTCAGAAAAGAAGTACAAGAGACTCAGAGGAGAGATAAGGAGAAGTAGATGAAGCTGACAGGGTGAGGTGTTAACCTCAGGTCAAGAGCACACTACACGAGAGATGAAGGACGCATGTTGGATCTGGAATCATGAAGGTGTCCATACCCTAAGAAAGTCACTCTTAAGACAGTGATGGGGGCAAAAGTACACACATGGAAAACGTGCTAGAAGATCACAGAAGAGTGAGAGAGGAAATTCTAAATGTAAAGTAGAAAATGGCTCTTAAAGGAATAAAATGGGTCCTGAACTAGATCATAAGAGATGAGAAGAACATTCAAAATAAACATATGACGAGGATAACAGCAGCTAAAAGAAAAGAGTACTTATTATTCACGAGTGACTCCACACTTGTATGTTCTCCTTTAAATCTCACTACAACCTAGTGAGATAGGTTCTACATTCACATACATTTTATAAATAAAGAGAATGAAATTGAGGGGTGTTAAGAAATTTATCCAAAATGTCATAGCTATTATATGGTAAATTAATATTTCAAACTCAGGTCTGTCTAATTAGACTAGAAATGCAGCAAAAGATATTTGCAAAAAGTTGGAAGACCATGACAAAGTCATGTATTCCAGATTTGTATTTCAGTACTAGGAACATGTTACATGGCAAACCTCAGAAAGCCAAGAGCTAAATGGTTTTAGTTTTTTAGTTTTAAAAATAAACCATAAAGTACCTTAGAGAAAGTTATTTATTCATTTATCAGATGTTTATTACACAAAAGGTATTTTTGAACACATTAGAAATTCACCAATGGATACTTCAGAGAATAACTTCTCCATGCTCATGGTCATTCTTATGATAAACTACTAGATTGGTTAATGGACAGAACATAATACAGTGAATAAAAAGTTGATGGGTGTTTGGGAGAAAAATAAAGCAGAGAAGAGTAAATGAAATGCAATAGACAACTGGACCTGCAATTTCAAATAGGATGCTCCGAGAAGATGTCCAAAAGTTAACATAGGAAGGAAGAAAGACCAAAAGGACATGAGGTCCAAAGAACATATACAGGTGGCCAAAAGGCACATGAAAAAAATGTTCAACATTTCTAATTATTAGAGAAATCAAATCAAAACTACAATGAGGTACCACCTCACCTCAAGGTCAGAATGCCATTATGTGTACAAATAATAAATGCTGGGGAAGGAATGGAGGAAAAGGAACCCTCCCACACTCATGGTGGGAATGTATATTGGTACAGCCATTATGGAGATCAGAATGGAGGTTCCTCAAAAGACTAAAAATAGAGCTACCATATGATCCAGCAATCCCTGGGCATACATTCAGAGAAAACCATAATTCGAAAAGGTACATGCATCCCAATATTTATTTGCAGCATAATTACAATAGCCAAGAAATAGAAGCAATTTAAATGTCCACTGATAGAGGAATGGATAAAGAATATGTGGTACATATATACAATGGAATATTACTCAGCCATAAAAAAGAATGAGATAAAGCAATTTACAACAACATGGAAGAATCCAGAGATTATCATACTAAAATGAAATAGGCCAGACACAGAAAGATAAATATCATACACTGCTTATATGTGGAATCTTTAAAAAAATATATACAATGAATTTATTCACAAACAGAAATCAACTCACAGATATAGAAACCAAACGTATGGTTACCAAAGGGGAAAGGCAAGGGGAGGGGGAGATAAATTAGGAGTGTGAGATTAACATATACACATTACTTAGTATATATAAAATAGGTAACTGGAGTTCCAGTTGTGGCTCAGTGGGTTAAGAATCTGACTAGCATCCATGAGGATGCAAGTTTGATTCCCAGCCCCACTCAGTGCACTGAAGATCTGGTGTTGCTGTGAGCTGTGGTATAGGTCTCAGATGTGGCTCGTATCCCATTTTGCTGTGGCTATGGTGTAGGCTGGCAGCTGCAGCTCAGATTCAACCCATAGCCGGGGAACTTCCATATGTTGCTGGTATGGCTCCAAAAAGAAAAAAAAAAGAAAAAGATAACCAACAAGGACCTACTATATAGTGCAAGGAACTAGTCTCAATATTTTATAACAACCTATAGAGGAAAAGAATATGAAAAAGTACAGATATATAGATATACAGATATATATACATATATAAAATGAATCACTTTGCTATTCACCTGAAACTAACACAACATTGTAAAACTACACTTCGATTTTTTAAAAAGTAAAATAAATTAAAAAATAAAAATGTAGATAATAATCCCTGGGCAGGGGGAAGGACGTGAGGCAGTAAGTCATTTATTTGGATATATCAAGATCAAGGAAACTAAACAGCCAATGGAAAACTCCCCCACCAAAATCTGACTGGCTTGTTGGAAGAATTGTATAGAGTCCATGTGGTTAGTGACAGAAGATGAGGCAAGAAATAGCAAGGATGTGGCGCATATGCAGGACATTGTCCATGAGGATTTAGGCTCCTTCTTTGAGATGGGAAGCTAGAACAGCATTACAGGTAGACACAGAACATTCTCTACCTTACATCACTAGCTGCCTTGTTAAGAACAGACTGCAAACTACTGCATTTGTAATGAATAAGCAATGAGATCTGCTATATAGCACTGGGAACTATATCTAGTCACTTGTGATGGAGCATGATGGAGGATAATGTGAGAAAAAGGATGTATATATGTGTGTGTGTGTGTGTGTGTGTGTGTGTGTGTGTGTGTGTGTGAGACTGGGTCACTTTGCTGTACAGTAGATGTTATGATCATTATACAACTACAGATGTGATAAAAAAATTAAAAAAAAAGAAAAGAAAACTGACAGACACTGTAAACCAACTACAATGGAAAAAATAAAATCACCAGAAAAGAAAAAAAAAAAAGAAGAGACTGTTGAAGATGAACTGATATAGATATCACTTAATATTATCAAATTATCTCACACATTTTATATTTTACATGCATGTTACATAGAGCACAAACAAAACTGTGTACCTTTTGCCACCAAGTAAGAAAGAGGGAAGATAATATAAATCACTTTTTGAGAAACTCACTAGAGTGAGCAACTCAATGAAAGAGCATATTATTCTGATCACGCTGTGTTTTTATTAGTTCTAATAAATTAAAGAATTGCAGAGTTATTTGATAGAGCTGACATTCTGCTAATTTCAGGGGAACAAGGGTAACAAAAGCTCATAAGAGAATTCATTCAGAGTTCAATTCCATTTATCCTCCTCCTCTGTGGAGAACAGAATTGATAGTATGAGAGTGATTTTCCCATTAATGGCAGGATCTGATATTACTATTTTGATGTAGATTTGAACTAAATGAACTCAATCCCTTGATTAACCGAGAGTTACTTTATCACAGAATCTGCCTGCATGCACACTTTTGGTATTTTAACTTTATCTCAGTTCATAGCATAGGCACTCTTCATTTGTTATTATGATTTATTAGAGATCATTTCCATTTTCTTTTATATGAGAGCAAGATCAGGAGGCAAAAGCAAGATCACACACAATCTCATGACCACTAGCTTCTTTTCCAAAGGTCCCTGATGAATTACATCCTACCAGTGCCCAAGAGCCCTCTCACCCTGCCTCGTGCTTCATTTTTGAAACAAACTGCAATGCTATCACATTATAAAATCACCTTGTACAATTTCCTAGACCAGGGACTGCAATTTTCCTTGGAGAGGTGGTAACCAGTGGCAAAGACAAACAAAACCTCACTGACAAGGTGGCCCTCTCCAGGGACAAGATTGGGAAAAACAGTAAGGTGTACATATTTTGCTGTGCCCTTCATTGCCTCTTGTGCTACCTTCCTAATTCACTCCCTGGGTGATCTCATGCAGTCCCACAGTTTTAACTTCCACCTGTATGTGACTTGCTCCCACATTTATGCCTCCAGCCCCAGAACTCCTAACTGCAGACTTCACACAGTCACTGAGATGTCCATGCACGTTTTAAGTGATCTTCCCTCCCACAGTCTGCTTCTCTTTCAAGTGCTTCCCTCATCTCTGTGAACAGGATCTCCCGTCTTTCTAATTATTCAAGCCAGGTGCCCCTGGGTCACCCTTGACTCCTCTCAGGCTCTGAATCCAATCTGTTAGAAATCTTGGTTTCCCTACTTTTGAAATATATGGGGAACTCTCTCAACCAGTGACACTGCCATCAAGCCTGTAAAGCCAGCAGTATTTCTCACCTTAGTCATTGTTATAGCATGTTAATTGGCCACTGGCTTCAATTTATGCCCCCATCCCACAGTCTGTTCCTCACAAAATTGCCGGAATCATCAATCTAATCTAAATCTAAAGCGCAAATCTGATAATTTAACTTCTTTATTTAAAACCTTCCAATGGCTGTCTTAGGACAATGTCTACTGGCCTCGTACCATGGCTGCAAGGTCCTGGTGGCCTCTCTCTAACGTCACCTCCTATCTTCCCCCTCATTCATTCTGCCACAGACACTGGCCTCAATTGTGCCAAACTCACTTGTTCCTCAAAGTTCAGTGCCTGTGGACTCTTCTGACTCTAATAGGCTTCCCCAAAACACAGCAACACAGGCTTCTGCTCAAATGGAAGGGATGTCTCCTAGCCATTTTAATCACATGCATGCACCTTCCTCATACCACCACCTCCTGAGGAGTACTTACTGATACATGATACCACATTACATTTTTATTTATGTGGATATTGTCCCTATACTGAATTAAAATGCAAGACCAAGGAGTAAGAGATAAGTTCACTGCAACAAACTCAGAGTCTAGAGCAATGCCCAGCACACAGGAAGTGTTCAATAAATATTTGGCAAATAAATGAGCGAACAAATGAATCACTACTGAACCCAGGAAATAGATACTGAAATAAAATGCATCAGACAGGGGTGCAGTCATCATATAATCTCAAGGTCTAAATTCATCCATAAAACATCGGGTTATCCAAACCCCTGTAATATCAACAGGCTTAGACAACACTAATGGACCTGAAGCCATTTCCTCAGACTCATCTAATGAAAACTCAAATCAATATTAGACATGTTCTTAAATATACTCAATCTATCTGCAATGAAGCCATGTTACACTCAACCATAAAAAAGCCTCTAATTTTTTGTGAATTTCAGTATATTTGGTTAAATCAATAAATCTGCTACACATTTTTTATACTACCTATTAAAGATGAAGAACAGGTGTAAATGGCCTTTTAAGAGTTTTGTCAACATGTACCTTCATTGTGTTCTATGTAGGCAGAATTAAGAAAAAACTCTGAGAGAAAAGAGCTTCAGAGAAAATACTAGGACAGGCAAGATAGACACATCTTTTACCTGAAAACTGATGTTTAGATACTTAAACCAATAACATTTCTATAAAATTAAAAATTATAAAATTCAAATGGCATTGTGACCATTTTGACCTAAACCGCTGAAGGAGATGAAAAGCAGAAATCGGATCATAAAAAAAAAATGACAGAAGTATTGTATGTCTGGAGAATTTTAAGATTCAGATCAATGACAATTGAAAGCAAGCTAAATTAATAAGCCCTAAACTAGGTGGGAGAAAACCATCTGCACTGGTGAGCCTATATTAAGTCCTGGATCCTGGTAGAAGCATGTCAAGAAGGTTGCAAAGCAAAGTGACAAGAATAACTGAACAACAGCTGAATGTTTATGATCTTAAGAGAAGCAGACCTCTAAGTTTTAAAATAGCTATGGATAGAACTATAACAGTTTATTATTCTAAACAAATGTCTTCCTTGGTAGTGAAAGATTTGCAGATGAGATTGCCAAAGTGCTATCTAAAGCATCATGAAATGTGAAGGACCCGGGACAACTGGACAGGTACCAAAAAGCAGCAACGTGAGGCAAACAGAAATCCTGTTTTCCAGGAGGAGAGACTGGAAAGATTTATGTCATTGACTGACAAGACTGAAGATGAATTATTAAAGAGTAAAGGAAATAGTAATTACAAGAAGCCAAAATAGTTCCTTGAAGAAGAAATTATATCATGTTAACTCCATGTCTTTCATTAAGTTTTAAAGTGATAATTCTGTGAAAGATGACCGATTTCGTATCTGGACATTTGTAAAAACATTTGAAATAATCAACACCTAAGGAATGACAGAGAGACAGATGTTTTAAGTCTGAGGAAGTGATGACTCAGTGGATATTACATACTCTTTCAGCTTCCTCATCAATCTTGGTCAGTCTTTTCTGAAGTTGTTTCAATAAACCATGATTCTTAAACAAAATCACAATTTCCTCAACACCTTTCAGAAAATAAAACCACTGAGTACCAAAAGAAGTACTGTATAGGGTACTTGAATATTTGCAGACTTAAACAGCATGGATTTCAGAGTTAAAAAAAGACCAACATAGGTGCAATATCAGTTGAAAAGTGGAACAATGTGACAAGTCTACAAGTTAGGTGGCGGAATCACATAGAGTGGTTACATTCCATTTTGAAAAATAAAATGTGAATCCATACTTGTATACTCAAAAGTGTTCGTTAGTTTGTCTACTTTTGAATTAACCCATTCTCACCCAAAGAAATTATTCTCTAGAGACACACTTTAACAAACATTAAAATAATTATCTCAGAGTTCTCAATATTTTCATTTAAAAATGTGATTTAAAAAAAAAAAAAAAAACATGTTTGAGGGCAGTGACAATACTCTGTATCACACCATAACAATGGATACATGTCCCAACCCATATCTTTGTCCAAAGCCATAGAATGTGCAGGCCCAAGAGTGAACCCTGAGGTAAACTATGGGCTTTGGGTGATTACGGTGTGTCTCTGTAGGTTCATGAGTTGTAAAAAAGCTATCCCTCCAGTGAGGGTATGTGGGTAAAGGGGGGATGATGTACAAATGGTAGAGGGGGTGGGAGTATAGGTAATCTTTGCACCTTCCTCTAATCTTCCTGTGGACCTTAAACTGCTCTGAAAAATAAAATCTCAAGAAGAGTTTTTAACTTTGTTTTTATTTTACTGTTCTTGCCATATATTTTCCCTCCTTTCTGTTCATATCTTCCTTACTTCATATATTCACTTAGTCAGAATCACGTGGCCACCATGTACTGCAAGATGGGCCCTAGACAGGAGTAGAAAGAAGAACATGGTATAGTCCACCCCATAAGAGAGCTCTGGGCATCAGTGGCGGTTGTAACGTAAAAAACAGCACTTACGTTCCAGGGGAATACGAGGCCTTGGAGATATGCACTGGGCATGACTGTAACAAAAAGGAAGGATCTGAAATTCTGTAGGGAATAACAAAAATGCAAGAGAAAGCATTCCTGAAGTGGCTTCCTCAAAGCAGAAAAAAAAGGGAAAGGAGCATATCGACAGGCCTGCGTGTAGTATTCAGAGCATAGCAACTTGTCAAGAAAAGATAAAGCATGGGGAGAAAGTAAGACATGAGGTGGGAGGGTGGCAGGAGTTGCCTCCAAAAAGACCGAATGCTAGGTGAGTGAGCGGCTGGTTAAAAAGGAGGGGATTAGAGAGAAGATTGAGGAAACACTTGGGGGTGATGGGTAGATTCATTATCTTGATTATGATGATGGTTTTATGAGTGTACTTCTGTCAAAATTAATCAAATTCCACAAATTTTAAATATGTGCACTTTACTGTATGTCAATTATACCTCAATGAAGTTTTTTAGTTTGTTTTTTATTTTTTTTTAAAGGATTTAATGCTAGTCTAAGAATTTTGGACAACCATGTAAAAGTTATAAGGAGCAACTTGAAGTAGCTTAGAGAGCCAGGATGGTCAGTGGCATTTCAAGCCTCATTTTAGAACTTTACAAGATGTTCCACAAAATCAAAGGAAAGACTTAAATCAACTGCTATTTACTACACTCCTATTATGTGCAAAGGACCAAGCTTGTCCTGAAACACAGAACATTCCTGTAAGTAAGTAAAATGGATCTTTGATTAATTTTTATAACCAAATTTCAAAAATGCAAGGTATAGCAGACATTATATAAAAGTAGAAAGGCAAGTGAGAGGCAATAAGAAAAATTGCAGTATTATCAGAGGAGTCACACATAGGTTATATAAGGAGTTTCCATGAACTAAAGGAAAAAAGATAGTCTGACAGGAAAATAAATGACACTAATAGGCAATTCTACAAATACCAATAACTGCTTTAATCTCAATTGATAACCAGGAAATATACAGTTTTAAAAAATCACGAAGTGAAAAAAGGTAGATAAATAAAGGTAGATAAAGGTATATAAGTACTAGTGATGGTACAAGAAAAAGAATCCTCATGTTTAAGGTATTCACTGACGCACCTCCTGGTAGGCTAATTTGGCACTAACTATTAAGATTAAAATAACTTCTGACCTAGGAATTCAAATTCTGGGAATCTTTCCTAAAAAAATAATATTAATGACAAAAGCTAACCCTTATAAAGAGTTTATAATTACAAGATGATTTACACATATTCATTAAATCAGTTTATTTAATACTCAGAAGAATGCAGTGCAACGAGGGACTACCACTACCATGTCCCTGTGGTTGGCAGAATAATGATCCCCCTGCTACCTGGAATTGTGCTAGCCAGGAGGCCCCACCCAACCTCACTGCCCTAGACCCTGAACAACCCCACCTTTGGCTGCACCTTTGTCCTTGGACAACTATACTATAGCATCTCCATGGTCCCTTGTCTGTTAAGAAGAGCAGTGTATCAACAGCTGATTGTTGAAAATAGATATCCAGTTACAGGTCACTTCCTAACCCACAATCAGAAGATGCTCATTGAGTTTGTCACCTGTGGGGACTTCAAGATGCACCATTAGACCCATGCTCTCAAGTGGCCCTTCAAGGAGCCCAGCTGAGGGCTGAGATCAGTACCAGCAGCACATGCATCACGGCGTGCAAGGTGAAAAATGGAGCTAAGGGACCATGGGCAGTTTCCTCAGCAGAGCACCAGTGAGGAAGTTGTCCTCATAACATCTGGGGGAAATCAGATCCCAATTATTCTACATCTTTTATGTAAAAGCCATTCTGGCTTGTGGAAAAAGGGTGGCTAATCTGAGGATTAGCCTCCATTTGTGAGGGACAAGAACTTTGTTTTAGAAATGTAAATGGAATTGCAGATGCAGGAGGCTTTGACAAGTGAGGAGAGTCTGAAGACAAAGTCCAGATCTCAACTGACTGTGGGCACTATAGGCCAGCTATGCAAAGGGCCCAAGACAGGGCTCTGATTTTGAAAATGGAGATGAAAGGATCAAAATAATGAAATCAAATGCAAACTGTAAAAGCCCCTCCCCCAAAAGAATAAAAAACCCCCAAATATGGTCATATACTAATCCTCAAAACTTTTGAAGATGTTAACCTACATGGCATAAAGGACTTTATGAGTGTGATTAAATTAAGGCTCTTCCAGTGATGAGATCGTCCCAGAATGTTCAATATAAACACAAGAGGGGAGGAGAGGGTCAGAGAAGAAGATGTGATGACAAAAGCAGAAGTTATGGTGACTCTGGATCATGAGTAAAAAATGTGAGCAGACTCTAAAAGCTGGAAAAACTATGGAAATAAATCCTCCCCAGTTCCTTCAGAAGGAATGCACCACTAATGACCCATTTAAGAATTCTGACCTGCAGAATTATAGAGTAATACACATGTTATTTCAAGCAACCAAGTTTGGGGTACTTTGCTATAGCAGCAACAGGAAACTGTTACAGTCCCAGTTCATAAATAAGGAAACTGAGGTACAGAAAAATGAGAAACTATCCAAGATCAACAGTTAGCAAGGCTGATCTAGAATTTAATCCAGGAGGCTTGCGCAAAAGCTCTATGATACGCTGCCTTAAAATACATATACAGACATATGTACAGAATTTTTTTTCTTTTTTTTTTGTCATTTTACAGCTGTACGTTCCCAGGCTAGGAGTCAAATTGGAGCTGCAGCTGCCAGATACACCACAGCCACAGCAACTCTAGATCCAAGCTGCACCTGTGACCTACACCACAGATCATGGCCACACGGGATCCTTTAACCCACTGAGCAAGGTCGGGGATTAAACCCACATCCTTATGGATACCAATGGGACTCTTAACCCACTGAGCCACAACAGGAACTCCTGAACTGTTTTTTTTTTTAAGTCCTCAGGAAAACAAGAATTAACCATCCTTCGTAAAGGGAATAGTTACTGAAATAATCAGTACAGACCATGACATACCACAGAAGAATTTAAAGACATTACATCATAAAAATAAAAATCTCCAAAACATATTTTATGGTGAAAAGTTTCAGAACAATGTACTTTTTAAATGTGCCCATGAAATATGAAGTAGTGGGACTAGAAATACAACAAAATATTAAAAATGATCACTATATGAAATGCAGTGGGTAGTTAGATACAAGAAACTTCCACATTATATTCAGTATTTTTATATATTATTTGAATGTTTTACAACAAGAATATTTGGGTGTATTTTAAAATGAGGCATTTTTAATGCAGGGGAATTAGCACGAACTTCTTGCAACATTTTTTGATTCAAAAAAAAAAAAAAAGTCTCTGCTGCACAAAGTTTAAAAGCCCTGCCCTACAGTGACACCAAATGGTGGCAGATCAAAATACAGTACACAAACAGGACATGTGTTCAGTTTAATTTGCTATAAACATTACGATGTCTGTGAAGAACTCTCAGGTTAACAAAACTAAATAATGTGGAATCAAATATTCAAAAACCTAGAATTTTTAATCAAAGAAAGTCTAGTACCAAGTTCCAAGTGAAAATTTTAGGCCCCTTTCCAAGCTTCAGCTAATATTGTGGTCATATTAGAACATTTACATCTCTCATTTCTCACACAGTTAAACCTTGCCGCTGTGAGCACAGTGAATATATCTAATGGCTTATTGATCAAAAGATCAGTGCAAACATAAAAAATACAGTCATACAACTAAAATCAGTCCCACTCAGTGGGAACCAAAGTTTGGTAAGTAGGCAATATTTTGGGGAAATAAATGAGGAGGTATCAGGGCTGAAGAGGGAAAGAAGGAATCCAAGAAAAGAGACAGGTTGAATGAGTTTCTAGGAAGTATGTTATTTTCACTTCTTCATCTTATTAATATAAAATTAAGTTGAATAAACTATGAGGCTAGGGCATGCTGAACATGAACCAATTTCTTAACAAAAAGTTTTATCTTGGACTGTCCATGGAAAATAATATTTCAAGTTAAGCACATCAGTGTCCTCTGCCCCAAACCTAAACCAACAAATAAAATCAGAGGGTAAACTGTCTCATTCAGTTCAAGTCACACAGAAAGACATAGAGATGTACGACCTCCTTGTAGGACACTTCTCTAAAATACCAAAATAACGTTTGACCAGAATTCTTAGTCTCTTAGCTTGTTCAGACTTTGACGGGTTATTACTCTCTCATGCCAAAATCTCCCAGAAATCATATGACATATATTACCAGCTATAAAAACAAATCAAAAGTATCATTAAATGATTAGGCCCTGAATTCATAGCACTGGATACCAATTCTAAAAGGAACCAGCCCCCCAGCCTATAACACCATGTCAGCACCTCTACTGGACTATGGGGCATGGGCAGGGCCAGCTCTGGAACACCTGAGAACCGTCCTGCTCAAAATGGCCAATATCCCAGTCAGAACAGCTACTAGGTGAACTAGTTCAGAGAGGTACCTTAAGACTCTGAATTAACATAACAGATGAGTGACAAAAGTATCCAGGTCTAGAACTCCTGCACTAAGACTATTTTTTAAGGAGTAAGATAATATCAGGATTAAAGAATTCTGCTTCCAATTTCCAGGGAGAAATAAATAAATGGAGATATGAAACTCTGTATTACAAGAAACCTGAAGAGAAGAGAGATATAGCAGATGGTTTAGCGGCTGAAAGGTTTAAGGACACAATTTAATGAATATTTGCATATTTCTGAATAGTATATTTACATACCATACTCTATAGGACGAAGAACCCTGAACAGTCATATGCAAGTAATACACGAAAAAGGTAAAATATATTTCTAATTTACATATTATATTTTAGATAGTGTACTGATCTTTTTTGTCTTTTTGTCTTTTTGTCTTTTCTAGGGCCGCTTCCCATAGCATATGGAGGTTCCCAGGCACGGGGGTCTAATCAGAGCTGCAGCTGCTGGCTGATGCCACAGCCACAGCCATGCGGGATCCGAGCCACATCTGCGACCTACACCACAGCTAATGGCAACACCGGATCCTTAACCCACAGAGCAAGGCCAGGGATCAAGCCCACAACCTCATGGTTCCTAGTTGGATTCGTTAACCACTGCACCGCGATGGGAACTCCAGTGTACTGATCTTTAATTGATATTGGTTACTAGCATTTTGGATGTGTTACTTTTGCACACTGGCTTTCTTTTTTTCTTAGGTCCACAAGCGCAGTATATGGAAGTTAACAGACTAAGGGTAAATTTGAGCTACAGCTGCTGGCCTACACTACAGCCACAGCAACGCCAGATCCTTAACCCCCTGAGTGGGGCCAGAGATGGAACCCGCATCCTCATGGATACTAGTCAGGTTCTTAACCCACTGAGCCATGACGGGAACTCCGTATACCACCTTTCTATCAAAGAATAATCATAAACAAACACCAATGTCTAGGTAACTTGCTTCTTATTTGTTTATCGTTTTATATAATTCTTAATTCTTGTGATTATATTATTCAAACAACTGTTGTGACTTTATCCATTGTATCAAATTTGAGTGTTTATTTAAATAGAATACACCTTTCTGAGAAATCTACAATTCATGCGAATCAAACTAATGAGCTTACATAACTGAATAAAAGAAAAATGTAAACTGACTGGCAAGTAACATAACTTTAGGGTTTTAAATGATTTTTGTTAAAATGAAAGCATTGCTAGAAATCATAGTATCAGAGTAGAGAACCTGAAGATTAAACAGAACTAACTGCAAGTATATCTATGGTGAAAACAAATGAAATGGCAAGCTCTGGCTCTATTCAGGGTACAAAAACTACCCCAATCCTTGACTAAGCCTTGTTTATGACTCTGTGATGATTTTTCAGCTAGAAATGATTAGCATTTTAAATCTAGGTTTAGTCAATAAGTAAATGTTTTTCAAGAGAAAAGTCTTGTGGGACTCTGCAGTTTAGCTTACCTCAAGTTAACAGCCCATCTTTGATATAAACATCATTACATTCATTTTATTACTTTAAAAGCAAACAGTATTATGGGAATCTTTTAAAAATACACATGGTGATTACTATAATCAGTTTCCTAAAAGCACCAAACTATTATATAATTTATACAACGCTGATAAATTTAAAACATATCATTCTTTAATGAATTTGTGAGCTTAATATTGAATTTTTAATCCAGAAAGGAGAATAGGAAACTTCAGGCATTCCATGCTGATCATCATTTTGGGGGTAACTCTCAAGTATCATTTGAAACTTAACCTGGTTTCCCTGTCTTTTGGGGACTGGGGGAGAGGGTTGAAAAGTAGGGAGAGCCAGATTGGAAATGTTGAAAAAGTGAAATGGAAAAAAAGTTAAATTGAAGAACATTACTATTTGGCTCTCCTCCTCCAAAAAAAAGAGTGCATGAAAAATTCCCATTTTTTTCATCAACTGTCTTTCTCCTTTCTTCAACAAAACAATTATATTTTAAAATGTTAGTACAATACAAACCAGAACTTGAAACAATATTTTTAGAAATATTCATAATCAACAGATGATGAAGCTCTGTTCGTATTTCTATAGCAGATGGTTTACAACAGCATCCCTCTTCCCTCATTATATTCCTTTTGCAGTCAGGTATAACCCAGCATGGAATGTGTAGAGTCAAGGTCAAGTTTCTATTGACATGTCCTAAAATGGAAGTGATCCATTTCTGTCTTAAAATCAAAACTATAACCTCTAGCCTTGGTATCTTGGAATATAATTTTTTTAACTTCCTGACCCTTCTGAACACACTGCTTGTAAATCTTACCTCTTTGATGTGAACTCTAGTTTGTCAAACTCTAGTTTGTCAAAGTTCAAACTTGCAGATAAACGTAAAATATCTGCAAGTTTGAACTCTTTCTTCTGTGCTAATCACTAGAAAGTTGTAATAGTTTTAAATCTCTGTGATGATATGCAACATAAAAAGCAACTTACATATTTTCACAAAATCTGTATGTATTTCAGACTGAATGTTGATAGGAAATAGCTCAGAATTATAATTTTACATGTTATGGTTTTCATTCAAGACACAAAAAAGATAGGCAAAAATCAAAACGCTAAATAGCCTGTGGTTAAAAATGTAGTGGAAATTCTTCCTCGTCGGAAATGGAAGACATTGCGTCAAACAGGGATCAAGGGAAAGACAGAGTGATCAGGTGATAGAAAATAAACACGGAAAAATAGAATGTAGAAAAGCAGAAAAAAAGGAAAGAGAGAAACAGATAAAAGAAAAAAAAGTCAAGAAGAGAAAAGAGTACCCTGGAGAAGTGGGCTAAAAATAAAGTTTTTTTCTAAAGCTAATACATTTAAAGTTTAATAATAAAGATTATAAGGAAGTGAACAGGAAAATCCCTGCTTTTTCTTCCCTACTGAGTTCTATTCTGAGTTTTGTGAACTTTGAGGGAGGGGAGGAAGAGAGGAGGCGCTTCAGGGAGGGCCAAGTAGAATGGGTCCATGAATGTCGACAACATGCAAAATACAGTATGTAGACATAGTCCTCCAGGTAGTCAACCAGATTTTCAAAATCATATCAAATATTATCCCATGTCTCTGGAGGGTGGTAATAATATAACTGAAGACTACAGGAAAAAGAATAACCATATATATTTAAAAGAATGAAATACTACTTTAAAATATCATCATGATGGCTATGTAACCACCCTCAAATTGATAATTTAACGGTAGAAGCAAAGAGCAGGAGAAAAGAAAGCTTGATAAAAATCTTAATTTCAAGTTGCAATACAGCTAATATATAACATTGGCAAGTTTTTTTTGACCTTTTGAGACCCCAGCTTCTATAAAATAAGAGGCGGAACAAGATGATTATCAAGGGTCTCGAAGGTTTTTAAACTGAATTCATTTTTCACCCTCATTGCCAAGAAATAGACTATAGTTCTAATTTCAGCATCTAAAATACAAAATGAACTGAAGTGAATGATTAGAATGAAAAACTGAAGCTACTCTTGCCATATGTTGTAAAACATAGCTCTAGAATAAATCAGAGTCATAGGAGTATAGTTATAGGAGTGCATTTTCATTTTATGTTTTGACACTAAAGAAAGAACATAAAATATCATGTTTATACTTTTGAAAAACTCCCTGGACTTCATTTACGGCTAGAGTTCAACATATATTTTAAATCAAGAAAATTTCCCATAAATATCCTTAGGTTAAAAAAAAAAAAAGCAAAATGGACATTGAAGGTTTGTGAACGACGATGGTGTGAAAAGGCTTGACATTTTCTTTTCTCTGTTTTCACACAGTACAAAAATCCCCTCCAAAGAGGGCAGACACTGAGAGACAGTACTTACCACCACAGCAAACTGCTCTGGTTCACATAAGTTGTTATAGTCATTCTTGAACTGAGACAATGAATTTAACTGTTCTTGATCAGGAAGATGCTTTATTAAGTTCTAAAAATTAAAATCAAAAGAAAATATCTTCATTAAATGAGCTTCCTAAATCTAGGAAAATTTATCAATAAACTGTGGGAAGGAAACCACTGAAGAAGTTAATCTTTGTTTTATTTCTAGGTAACCTCCCTAATACTAAGCTTTAAGCTACATTCTCTGCATCTTGAAAGCAGCCAATTTTCCTCTGCTCTATCCAGAGTCATTATACATTCAAATCAAGCACTACTGAATGTTTATTTGATTAGCTATATAATTGAGAAAAAAGAATTCAACCTATACCAAAGGAACAGCTTTCTCACCTGGATAAATGTGATCAATTACATTTCAGCTTTAGGGAATTAAATGTCAGAAATTTCAGGCAAAGCCAAACATATTTTAGCACTTTGCTCAGGGGATAAAAGAAATCATCATATTGCTACCAATAGACAAGGGAAAGAACAGAAAAGAAATCAAGGGAATTTTAATGACAGCACTTGCAGATTTAACTAGTATGACTATGATTTTAATAATAAAAATGAAGATATCTAAAGCAAAGATAAAGTAACTTGTCTGATGTGAAAGAAAATGGGAAAAGGCATTAGAGACACGGGATGATATACTTTGCAGATAAAAGCATATAGAGAGATTCTTTGGGAACTTAAAAATGCCATGGCTGTAATAGCCCTTTGCCAATATCATCTGCAACCAAGAAACCACAGGTTCCTTTGGTTGTTCTGGCCCCTTTCTCCGTGCACAACTTTTTCCAAGCCACACACATATACAAAAGAAACACTCCCAACGAAGAAAGACCAAGAGAACACATATAATTGTGCTTCCCTCTTAGGACTTAAATGATTGAACCACCCCTTGGACTTAGTCTATATAGATCCTCTGTATAGAAATATAATCCACTTTAATAGTGTTATAGCAAGTTAGCATATTGATATTAAAATTAAGAAAGAGTGGTTGGTACTCACAATTCCAAATTATATCAGTAAACTCTGCACAAGCCCAAAGTCAAGTACAAATTATAACTAAGCCTACATCATGCTAAATATATTTATGGAGGAAAAAAATCCCCCAAAGTGTTATTAGTTTAGAAATAATGTTAGAGAATGTTATATATCAAAACAGATCAAAAAACAAGTGTTTGACTCACTGTGTACCTTTGGACAAAAACTTGACTGACTGGCCAAAAACAAACAAACAAAAAAGTGGCAATTTAAGATCAGCCCTAAAAAAAGTATTTACTACTAATACCATCAAACAATGAAAACAGTAAAGGTACATGATTTTCCCATATAAACAAAAGTTTCTCACAGGAGAAGTGCCTGAGATCAAATTAATTGGTTATTTATATATATATATATTTTTAATCATTCTAGTTGACAGCAGATCTGTTTATTACATTGGGCCTCTGAATTTCTTCAGCATCCTTTTAAACAACCAAACAACCGTCAAATCCTCTTAAACACTTTGTTAAGATATACTTCAATTTTAATCTTTCATCACAAATTCATCAATTTTTCATGTCATTATTTTTGCTTTCTAAAGAAGTAAAACAACTGTGATTTATAAGAGTACAGGAACAAACCTCCTTTGTCTCTCTTTTACCATATTTCTCATCCTAAATTCCCATCAAACTAAGTTCTTCAAGGTTGCCCCCACACATGCAGCGTTTCCCTCACACAATCCCTCAGACCTTTTATTTATTTATTTATCTTGCTTTTTAGGGTGCACTCACAG
The DNA here is from genome assembly GCF_054392235.1 of Sus scrofa. Taxonomy (NCBI): domain Eukaryota; kingdom Metazoa; phylum Chordata; class Mammalia; order Artiodactyla; family Suidae; genus Sus; species Sus scrofa. The sequence continues at coordinate 33,244,602 of NC_139393.1, forward strand.
CATATGGAAGTTCCTGGGCTAGGGGTCAAATCAGAGCTGTAGCCTCCCACCTTCCCACCACAGCCCCAGCAACACCAGATCTGAGCCGCATCTGCAACCTACACCACAGCTCACAGAAACGCCCGATCCTTAAGATCCTTAACCAACTGAGCGGGGCCAGGGATCAAACCCACATCTTTATAGATGTTAGTTGGATTCGTTTCCACTGAGCCACAACAGGAACTCCCAATTTTTATATTTTAAATTAGTTAAGATTGATCTTAGTAAGTGTAGTAGGCAGAATAATGCCCCAACTCCCCTTAAGATGTCCTCATCTAACCCCCAGAACCTGTGAAAGATTAAGTTACATGACAAAGGGAATTAGAGTTTTAGATGGAATAAAGTTGCTATCAGCTGACCTTAAAAGAGAGATTATCCTGAATTGTCTGGGTGTGCCCAACGTAATCCTTAAAAGTGGAAGAGGGAGAAAACAGAGAGAGAGAGAGAGATGTGACTTAATAAGACAGGTCAGAGAGATGCAATGTTGTTGGCTTAGAAAATGAAGGGAGGCGTCCACCACGCAAGGAATGCAGGCAGCCACAAGCTAGAAAAGGCAAAGAAATGAACTCTTTTCTGAGCCCACAGAAAGGAATGCAAGTCTGCTAACATTAGGACTTCAGCACAGTAAGGCCCACACCAGACTCCTGTTCTACAGAAATGTAAGATAATATATTTAACTTACATTAAGCTGCTAAATTTGTGGCAAATTGTTAAAGCAGTAGTAGAAAACTAATATATTACTAAATTATATGCAACTGACTGTTCTTAGGACATAAAGTTTAAAATGAAAATTTTTTCCATTTCTATACAACAAAGCCACACGATCACCCAAAATATTCATGTAATCAAGTTGAAAGCTACTCTGTAAATATTTAACAAATGCATTATTAAAAAAATACTTAAGCATTAAGTAGAAACATTTTTCAAATAAACTTGGAAAACTATTAACAAAGCAAGTTCATAATCAACACCAATAAAGACAAAATCTAGTAAAAAGAAATTGCTAGAGAAAAAACAAACCTGAAGAAGAGCTGTTGAATTACATAGTTTATGAGTCTAAGACTCAGCACAAACTAGTGATGGGATTATATATTACCATCACATTTAAGAGCTAGGAGGACAAGCAAAACCAAGGACTTCCAGGGATATCATTTACTGATGGATTAAAACATCTAGAATAATTTTAATCAGTTGTTGAACACTAACAAATGATCTTTAGTTCCTTTTTTATTGCTTAAAATCTCATTTTTCTAAGTAAATCATTAAAGTAAAAAAGATTAAATAAGATAGCAAAGTAAAGATTATATAGTTTGTGGTTTGCTTTAAATTCTATCAAGACATTCATTACTGGTACCTTAGGTAGAATTCAGCAAGTAATTTTGGTACCATACTAGCATTTGTTAAATAATCCTCTGAATAGAAACTATCTTAAAAATCTTCCAGCCTTCCGAATGATTCAGAATACGATGCAAAAAATTTCTGGTATTCATAGTTACACAAATGACTCGGGTAAGGGTTGTTAATAAAGGTAACTCTAAAGAAAGAGAAAACTCCCTCAATCTTCTGTACCAAATAATAATACAACTTTTTAAGACATATAAGCCCAAGAAAAACATATTCTAAAAGGATTATATAAATAAATTTAAATTAGCATATGACTAGTCTTAACTGTAACAAAAACAAAAATATATATATAAAAATAAACAACTTGCCTTTCAGAAACAGTCATTTAAAATAATTGAAATGTAATCATTTTGATAGCATTATATTTAGAGTGCAGAAAAAAGAAGATGCAGACTTTTATCTCCTGGCAGTGCAGAAGTTAGGCTAAAACTAATTATGCAGCAATGATTTTCCAGTTGAATGATTTGGTTTAAGAATTTTGCTTCACTTACAGATTTCTATTTAATGAGAAGCTTGCAATGAAATATTGGAATTTAAGCTCTCTGCTTGTTTGTTTACCTGAATCATAGACTCTGCCAACTGTGTTTCATCCACTTCCAGTATCATCATTTTGATTTCCTCATATGGCACCCGAAAAGAGCTCAGGAAGATTGCTAAGAGGGGGAGGGGGGAAAAAAGTTCATAATGAAGAAGGTAAGAAAAGAATGTGAGATATAATTCTAGGTATAAAATCAAAAATACTTCATAAAATAAGAGATTTTAAATATTTAATTACTGTGGGGGAAACTTTCATTAGCACATTTTATACTCCTCCCCAGTTTTAAAAAACTAGTGTTTAAACAGTCCTATTTTATTATGCTGGTTCCAAGGTTGATTTTGATTTATTTTATTTTGTTTTGTTTTGTTTTATCTTAATTTTTAGGGCAGCACCCATGGCATATGGAAGTTCCCAGGCTAGGGGTCGAATCGGAGCTGGAGCCACTGACCTACGCCACTGCTATAGCAATGCTGTGTCTATGAACACAGCACAGCTCGAGACAATGCCAGATCCTTAATCCACTGAGCGAGGCCAGGGACTGAACCCACATTCTCATACTAGTTGGGTTTGTTACTACTGAGCCATGACGGGGACACCGGAGGTTGATTTTTAAAGCTTAGTTACTAGTCATTCATAGGAATGCACCAATTTTTATGTCATTTTAGGAAACTGAGATATGTTTAGTATACTTTAGAGATATCACATTGTAATAAAAAGAATCATGAAACCCCAATATGTACATGTAAGATGTATCTAGACATGTGTATTACTAGCCTGTATAATACATTCTGGCCTTACCAAATAGTTTATAAAAAAATATATAATAATATAATAGCACTTCAATAATGTAATAGCCACTGCATTGTCACTGCAGTGGCTTGGGTTGCTGCTGTGACGCAAGTTCAATACCTGGCCTGGGAACTTTCACATGCCATGGGTGCAGCCCCCCCAAAAAAATAAATAAATAAAAAATAGCACTTCACTGCTCAGGAACATTGTAAACAACATGTCAGGAAAATACTCTTTACATGTAACCGAAGATTAAATATGCAATACTGGAACAAAAATTTCAATGAAAAACTGTTACAATGGACTAGATGGGATAATACATTATTACTGAGAATTCTAACATTATTTCCACTTTTTTGATACCTCATATATCTAATGTTAAGACACAATGATCTTCTCAAAAGCTACTGAAGTACATAAAAATACATTCCTAGCATTAGATTTAATGCTTTTACTATTTCTTCCCTTATTCTACTATTATTGTATCTTCTCTTCAATGACAGATGTCACTTCTTCAACACACTCAGACTGCTACCACTACCCATTATTTCATTTTATGTACCAAACTATGTCATTTTATTTGTAGATATTTTCATATAAAAACATTATTTTTCCTAAGATTAGGAAAATGTGATCTCCTCTTTCCTGGAATAAGACTATATTCCTGAGGATACCATGGATCAACAACAGATGAATAACACCATCTGTGTTCTTATCATCAGCTTCATTCACACATTTCTGAACTCAAACAATCATAAATGTGGGATAAGAGTGCTATAAGTTATAATCATTAATATCCCAAGAGCATGATGGAACAAAGGAGCTAAATGATACATACTATATAGGGATTAGTGGAATTACAAAAGGATAAACCTATAGTAGACACTAGAAAGCACAAAATATAATAATTATATGTTCCTGAAGAGATAATCATATATAAATATATATATTTTATCAAATATAAAACAAATTACATATGACTATAGGATTAGATCTATTAAGAAAAAGGAATACTCACAGAAATTAAAATGGCAAATTAACATATTTTATGGTTAGAGAAAAAGTTCTTAATCATAAAAAATCAATGAAAAATGTGAAAGACTGAAATCTGACAACGTAAAAAGAAAACACAAATGTCAAAGTCCTGGAAACAACAAAAAAGCAAGGAAAGTAGAGTGATAAAATTGCCTCAAAATTCAGAGGACTTTCTTCCTTGTCATTCAGTATACGATGAGGTCCGAACAAAAATGAGAAAAATGTATGAAAATTCAAAAGAATAATAAAAATTAAAACAAATGTAATATGTAAAACATCAGAAGTAGGAAAATTGAGAAGGCAAATTGTTAAGATGTTATCTGGATTGCAAATTTAGAAAGGTTAATAAGATTAATCAGAATCTTTAAAATTCTATGTGAGAAATAATAGATGCCATTCAGGAAACCTAATACATGGACATAATAACAAAATATAGAAAAGGTTATAACATTAAATGGAAAAATTAAAAGGAGAGAATTACCCTGAGGCATAAGAAGCAATTGAGAGAGAAAGAAATTATTGTGTTATATTTCAGGAGGTATGGCAAAGTGGAAACACAGCCTTGAAATACCTTTAAGAAGTTATATTTTATCTTAATCTTAAACCCACTTCCTGAAAGAAATGAAAGTAGAAATCCTTAAAATAATTGTTTAAAGAAATGAAAGAGGAGTTCCCGTCGTGGCGCAGTGGTTAACGAATCCGACTAGGAACCATGAGGTTGCGGGTTCGATCCCTGCCCTTGCTCAGTGGGTTAACGATCCGGCGTTGCCGTGAGCTGTGGTGTAGGTTGCAGACACGGCTCGGATCCCGTGTTGCTGTGGCTCTGGCATAGGCCAGTGGCTACAGCTCCGATTCGACCCCTAGCCTGGGAACCTCCATATGCCGCGGGAGCAGCCCAAGAAATGGCAAAAAGACAAAAAAATAAAAAAATTTAAAAATTTAAAAAAATAAAAAAAAAAGAAATGAAAGAAAAATTTGAAACACTGAAACACTAGATAGGAAAGAAAAGAACATTACTAAAAAGAAACAAGAAGATTTGTGGGAGAAAAAGAAACTTTAAAAATAAAAATATATATATTAAGCTACTGAAATTGAACAGTCAACATTAGGATTCAACATCAGATAATGAGAAAATTGGTGACATAGGCAGAGACGCTATCTGAAACAGAAAGCCAGAGGGATAGAAAAATACTAGGTTATAAGACATAGAAGATGAGTAAGAACACCTGCAAATGTCTTCTTGGAGTTCCGAAAGGAAATCACACACACAGGCACAGACACACACACACACACACACAGAAGTATATTTAAAAGAAAATGTCAGAGTTCCCATCATGGCTCAGCAGTTAATGAACCCAACCAGCATTCATGAGGACGTGGGTTCGATCCCTGACCTTGCTCAGTGGGTTAAGGATCTGGTGTTTCCCTGAGCTATGGTGTACATCGCAGACATAGCTCAGATCCCACGTTGCTGTGGCCCTGGCGTAGGCCCGTAGCTACAGCTCTGATTGTACCCCTAGCCTGGGAACTTCCATATGCCGCAGGTGCGGCCCTAAAAAAAAAAAAAAGAAAAAAGAAAATATCATTTTCCAAAATTAGAAAGACAAATCAACAGAATAAGGCTGAACAAATGCTAAATATTATAACACCAAGCACCAGAGAGGTTGTAAAGTAGGGACACTCACCTTTGATAATGGAAGACTAAATTGATATAAATGCAGAACAGGTGAAGGTTACCAAATATTTTTTTTTTTTTGGAAATGGCAACATAATAAATATTTTAGGTTTTGTGACCTATACAATCTGTCACAACTACTCAGCTCTGCTACTGCAGCACAAAAGCAGTTACAGACATATGTAAAAGAATGCCCTGGCTAAGTTCCAATAAAACCTGTTTAAAGAAACTGGCAATGCAATTCCCTGGTTGGCCTAGTGGTTAAGAATCTAGCATTGTCACTGGAATGGCTCGGGTTGATCCCTGACCTGAGAACTTCCATAAGCCCTGTGTGTTGCCAAAACAAAAAGAAAAAGAAGGCAATGGATGGCCTTTAGCCTGAGAACCATAGGATGCCACACCCTTAGTATCACCAAAAACAGGAAACAACCCAAATGTCAATCAAGAATTGAATGAATAAAGTATAACATTCAAAGAATGAAAATGAATATCCTATAGCTGGATGCATTAACATGGTATGATTTTATATATGCAAAGCTCAATGTTAGTTAAAACCAACAACTTATTGTTTGGGAACATGAACATCATTGTTTAACTATAAAGAAATGGAAGGGAATATTTAATCCAAGATTCAGGATGAGGTTACGTCTCACAAGAAAGGGGATAAAATTAGATAGGGTAACATATAAGTCTCTAAGTACCAGTAATGTTCCATTTCTTTAGGCATGAGTGATTTATACAGCACGTATTTTATATATTCTCTCATTTGTAATATATTATAATAAAATATTAAAAAAATTAAATGAATGATATAAAACAAATGCATGGGTGAGGGGAAACACTGTGTGATAAAGGGTTAAGTTTACCCAAGTGAGGTCTGTCTCCCTTGAGGTACACTCTAAGCCCTTGGAATGTCCTGCCTGCTAATAGTGTCTTTCTTTACTGGGGGCACTGGGCCACACCAGACAGTCTGCTATCAATGTGATATATGGGCTTTGGGTCACTAGTATTAGCTTAAACTGTGGAAGGGCTAGAAACTAAGATCAGCCATATAGGGGGTTCAGCCATAACCAAGATCCAGTAAAAACTGAACACCAAGGCTGGGTTGAGCAATCCCTGATTGGCAATAATCTGTGAGTATCGTCACACATTGTTGCTGGGAGAAGTTAGTACTGTCCATGGCTCTGATGGGAGAAGAAAACTGAACTTAATGCTTACCACTCTCCTGGACTCTGCTCCATGTGGCTCTTCCCTTGGCTGATTTTAATCTATACCATTTTGCTTAATAAACTATAAGCATGAGTAAAACAGCTTCCGGTCAATCATGTGATTCCTAACAAATTAAACTTAAATGTGGGCTTGGGGACCCAAACTAGCAAATGGTATCAGAAGGAGAGATAGTCTTGGGGACACCCTAACTTTGCAGATAAAAAAAAAAAGTATGATCTCACGCAATTATGTAATTGTATAAACAAATGACATAATATGTATAATTAATAATACAAGTTTAACAAATAATACATTAAAGAAAAAATTAAATGTTAATAGAAAAATCTACTTTGCAGATGGACACAATTTATGCCTTAACTCTGTTCTATATTTGTAATTTATCCAATACGTACAGGTATTATTCCATAATTAGAATAAAAGTATAATATACATCAGACAGATATATTTATAAAGATTGAACTATGTCTTTTTATAGTTTATGAATAAGCTTTTGGGAAAACAATTGCTATAACTAAAGGCAAAACAATTATGAAAGAGTTGAAAATGGTCTAATGCATAAAACACAAATTGGAAGACAAACATAGACCATTTAAAAAAAATTTTTTTAACTTATTGAGAATAATAAGAGATGCTCATCTAAAGCCTCCAAAAGACCCATTAACCTGAATCTTTGTACTAACATGCATCACATCCTTCAAAATGTGACTATATTGATCCCAGTGGGAAGCTTTGAGTTCAGCGAAGGAGGGTAAAGTGTGCAGACTCTGGAACCAGTCACACATGTTTTCTGCAAGGGAACTTATTAGGTTGGCAGCTTCAGCTCCAATTCGACCCCTAGCCTGACAACTTCCATATGCTGCACATGAGACCCTAAAAAGAAAAAAAAAAAAAAAAAAAAAACAACTGGTAAAGCACATGAACCTTGTAACACTGAGCCATCTCTTGATCCTAGAAGGGATAGAATGCTATCCTTTATGCTGAGCCCAGAGTCTGCCAAAATCTTCGTAAACTGAAAATACAGGGAACCTGACTTTTAAATAAATAGATAAAATAAATCTATGAACTTTATATCCTTTCTTCAAAGCTCTAAGGAATATTTCAGTTAAGCAAAATCTAAGAGAAAGTATCTTAGATTTCTACATAAGATAGAGTCTTGTCACCAACACAAGACTCTTCTCTGAATTCAGTGTCTCAGAAGACTCTGAATTTCATAGACAAAAACCAGCTGTAAATTAGACTATAATTACAGCAAAGTTTATAGGCTGCCAAAGTTTCTTAAAGCTTAAATCATAACACTTATTACAATCAGAGAAGATAAGAACAATCAGAGATGGATTACATGACCTGGTATAAATCCTGGACCTTGTACTGTTATAAAGCACATTAAATGAATGGATATATGTCCTCAAGCTTACAAACAGGATCCTTCTCTATGATAATATAATTTTGTTATCTCTCAACAGGAATAAATATACCCTGTACCTATTGGCCGTTTTCAAAAGGAGTAATCCTTTTCAAGTCACGGAACTGCCACACCCATCAGATTCACCTATTTGCAATGTCAACACTACTATCTACATGGTGAGGCTGTAGTAAAGGTTAAAGAGCCAAATACAGAACTAGCACATAAACCATTACAATTAAATTTGAAATCCTATTTAGCACATATCTGTAATATATAAAAAATACTAAAGAACCCTATTCAAGTCAATTATTCAGCCTTGAGATGGCTATTTAAGCTCTCCCCCACCTAAAAATAATTAAATTCAAAATGCTATTTCTTCAGGACTCCTAACCAGGCAATATGCAATGCGGGTTATAAACATTTTTCAAGACAAAAATCATCTTTCAAATGACAGAGAACAGAATTTTTTGACATATCTTTGCTTTCAACAGAGACAAATGTTCCTTTAAGAGGGAAATTCCCTGAAGTATCTGTAACACACCCCCAAGTTTCATTGGTCTAAACTCCCCCCCATAAAAATATATTTCTAATTCAGACTACATGTCCATCACATACCAGGAGGACAGGCTCTCTTACTTGAGATCCTCATGTGAGGATGATGAACAGCACTCTGGGTCTGGGCAGAGGGGAGCACTGGAGCTGCTCCCACCAAGAATGAATGCTTCCACCCACAGGTTACCTCATCTCCACTGATATTCTCATTGGCCCAAGCAAGTCACCTTAGGCAACACCTAACTTGAAAGAGGCAGGATACACAATCCACTTCTGCCCAGAAATAGAAAACTGTATATTCGCCAATAGCACTAACATCTGCACACTATCCCTGGGGATTTTGTCAGGCCTACAATGCAGAAAAGAGATAAACTTCTGCTATGGTGAGTAGGAAAGGAAGAGGCTTCCAAAGCTTTTCTAAAAGGAAGGTCAACTTGGCCTTCTGTGCACACTGCTCTATCTTAACTCCCTCTTTATTCAATAACATGAATCTTGATCCTGTTACCAAGAATTATTTTGTCCCAATACTTGCTAAAAGCTCACTTGAGGCATGTAATAATTGAAAGGCAGACTAAAAGCCATGTTAGCTCTTCATGCCTCTAGATTCTCCACATTTTATCCCTCTTGTAGCATCAGAAAAATATTGAGATCACATTATCTCAGTTCTAAATAGAACTATCTTTGATGCTTTTAAGATGTAGTTAGAAATGAGTTAGAAGCAAAACTATTTTCTCTCTTCTCTCACAGTAATTCAGTCAGGAAGACAATTCAATACTAAGTATTTAGCTCCTGTAACAGTAATTAAATCTAAAATATTTCCAGTCAGTACTTTTGAGGAAAGGCTTTGAACTGCTCAGATGGGATAATGGAATTCATTTTACTCATCACCCTTATTCCCATTAATCTTCCAACCTCCTTTGTGTGTGATCAAGTGTCACAAATAATAGAGATTCAGAGGTATAAAGGAAATGATCCACTATCATTTTTTTTTCAAAATATGATTTCATCACCTAAATTCCTTAATTCTTTATTGTTATACTGGAAAGAAAGACTCTAAGAGTAGCTCTCTTTTCAGTTACAGGAAATATGTTTCCATTCTAAACCTTTTCTTAGTTTTTTCACTTCTAATATGCATTAATCTTTTGAAGAATTTAACTCATAATTTACCTAAAGGAATATTATCTTTGAATTTATTACTACTACTAATAATAATATTGAAGTTCCCACAGCAGCTCTGTGGATAAAGGACCCAACGTTGTCTCTGTGAGGATGTGGGTTCAATCCCTGGGCTCATTCAGTGTGTTAAGGATCTGGCGTTGCAGCAAGCCACAGCGTAGGTCACAGATGCAGCTAGGATTCGGTGTTGCTGTGGATGTGGCATAGGCCGCAACTGCAGCTTCCACTCAGCCCCTAATCTGGGAACTTCCATATGTTGTGAATGTGGTCAAAAAAAGAAAATAATAATAATAATAATAATATTAACATAAAGTGAAAAATAAGTCATAAAGAAAATGAAGTAATTTAAAGGAACCAGTGTGTTCAGTGGTATATTTTGCTAATTTAATAGTATTGAAATCTAATACTTACAAAGGTTCTGGGCAACTTTAGAATCCAGAAATTTAAGTTCTTTAATTTTTTTCTTAATCGCTTTCTTTTCATCAAAATCTTCCTCTTCTCTTTTCTCTGTAAAACCAAGGATAGATCCATGTTAAGGGCAATATGGCACTCAATCGCCAAAAGACAGGACATGAACTTTGTCATCAAAGAATCTAAAAAAGATAAAAATCATTTAAATCATATTGTTATAAAAATAAGAGAATAATAGGTATCCCAAGACCTAAACATTTCAGATAGGGACTAGAGGCTCTTTTTCTAGAAAAGCTACTAAGAGTAAATATTTAAAGGTCTAACAGAAAGAACAAGAATAAAGCTGCTGTGCACTATGGAAACCAGTACCACGGGGTGAAGAGTAAGTATAGTTAGCTCATTTGAATAGTGTTCAGTACACAGTTATAAAAATTAATGTACTTATACTTAGCATAGGTTAAGAAGTAAGCTCTAAGAGCTCTGAACAAAGACAACCCAGAGCTGTTAAAAATATAGCTCATATAAAACTAGAAGAGTAGAATTACAATTTGTTTTCAAAATCTTTGAAAAATATTCCAATTTTGATACTCAACTTATTTTATCTAAGCTTTTAAAAATCAGCAAATGTATTTAACCTCTCTATCCTTGTGAAAAAATTAAGTAAATAAAAATATCAAGCTAAACAATAATATATGAACTACAGTTACAGCACAGTACATGGTCAAGGTTAACAGCTGTAACCAGTAAAGTCATCCTGTTATCTTTCCTCTCCTTTGCATATGTGAACAGCACTTCTGATGAATGTCAGTAATCTTTACAAAATTAGTACCTTGATAACAAAGAATAGAGCAAATTCTTTGGTTAGATATGAACAAATAAATCACTAATGTTGAGGAAAAATAACTTCAAAAAACATCTTCATATATAAGATAGCACATTATAATTACATTCTTTTAATACAAGAAATGAATTATAATTACATGTTTTGATACATAGTATGAAATAGGGATCAAATTTAATACTTTTCAAAATATTTATTAACTAATTATAGTTTTAGGAAAAATCAACCATCCTTCTCAACTGATTTTACATTACACTTTTATTTGTACTTGTTTATCTGGGCTTCTAATTCTGCTCCATTTTTTTATGTACCACTCTTGTGCTATAATCATTCTGTCTTAAGCACTGTAGGATTTAGAATACACCTTATTAATTGGCTGTTAATATTGTTTTTCTCCCTTTTTTAAACTTTTTCCACTTTTCTCATTTATTTTTCCATATGAACCTTAGAGCAATTTCAAAGTTCCAAAAATAAAATCCATTTGAATTGTATTTGAATTGCCAGGCAGTTGTAAACAGATACAGGGAAATTTGATATGTTGACAATTTCCAAACTTCCTTATCATGAACATGACGTGTCTATAATTTTTCAACTTAACACAGCACATTCTGCATAGGCATCTTGTTTGTTTACTGTTAATATTAGGTTTCCTAACTATGTCTACTACACTTCTAGGTTTCCAGGCTTATTGGTTAATTCTACCTTTCCCCAGTATACTTTGTATCTAGTTACTGGAATGTAGAAACTTTGCTGCATTTTGCATATATACTTTATAATCAGTCACTTTACATATTTATTCTTTCAAATAAGAAATATTTACTAAGCAGCAACTAAGAGACTATGCTAGATAATACAGATACTGTGCTAAATAAAATGGAGACATCTTGGCCTCAAAGAACTTAAGGACCAATCAAGGTGATTGCAAAGTAAATAGCGATTATAATATATAGATATAGTGACAGTGTTTGGGAAAGAACCAAAGAAGATTAAAGAAGATTAACCCATCCTTGTCAGGGACAGTTTTCATGGAATGAATGACATTTAAGTAAAACCTAGAAAGAGAAGAGGAGTTAGGCAGATGAGAAAGTTTTAGGGTAGGGGAAGGAAGGACACAGATAATAGGATAGTGTTTCAGGTTCTGCAAGAACTTGAAGGGCACAGAAAGAAGAAGAAGAGGAGCAGAGAATATTGGGTGGAAATAAATGACATCAGAAATTTATCAGGCACCAGATCATATAAGACTTTTTTGGGCCGCACCCGTGGCATGCAAAAATTCCAGCAGATAGGGATCAAACCCTTGACACAGCAGTGACAACACTGTATCCTTAACACACTACACCACCAGAGTATTCCCCAGGCAAGACTTTTTAAGCCACAAAAACAATTCTGGCTTTTATCCTTGGAGCAACACAGAGCCACTGAAGGTTTAAGTATGAGAGACATCAAAAGAACTGAATTTTAGAAAAAAATAAATAAACCTACTGAAGGTGAATTTAAAGAGCAGCAAAAGTAATGGTAGAAGGGCAAGAGAGAGGGGAGTTGCAGTAACCCAAAAGAGAAAAAAATGGGGCCCTCACACAGAGTAGCAACCACTTGGTTGGAGGAAAGGAATTAGCCTCCAAAGCAGAGTCCAGTCCATACCCACCCCCTGAGTTCCTTGACCATCCATATCTCTACCTGGATGTCTAATGGACACCTTCAACTTCATAGTCCAAAACCAACACACACACTTCTGCCTTTCTCTTCCAGGGGTTGGGTTTTCCTCCTCTTAGAAATAGGAATGCTCTTATTACAATTGCTTGAGTCACAAAGCTTGAAATCATTCATCCTTCTTCCTATTAACCCAAATTTACATCTAATCCATCAGTGAATCTCCTCAATTCTAACTCTAAAATAAGCACTCCTCACCCTGGCTACTACACTCCTCTGCTTGTGGCTATCATCCTTTCTCACATTGATCACAATCACTTATTAATTAGTCTTCCTATTTCCAAACTTAACCAACTGCAGTCTCTTCAACACAGTGCAGCAGAAGACTCTTGTTAAACCTTTATAGAAAAGGTTTACTTCCCTTACTGCCTTATAAACAATAGAACCCCACATCCACCCAGTATTCCCTATTATCATCACTCTGCCCTTTTTTCTCTTCCAAAGCACTTACTCCTCACATATCATAAACTTGATATTGTCTCTCTTCCCTCATTAGAAAGCAAGTCTTCAGAGGCAGGAACTTTGTTCACCATTGTATACTTAGCACAAAGCCTGGAACAGAGAAGCTCAGTAAATGTTTCTTGTATGTATACGTGTGTGTGTGTGTGCGCGCGCGCGCGCATGTGTGTATGTATGTACCTGCAACCTAAAGGAGAAAGAAGGGGATACTACAGTTGAAGCAACCAGGCAGATGATGATGGTGTTATTTATCCAATTCAGCAACAAATGTGGAACACTTCTAATTTAGTCCAGTTTTAAACACCTTCAGTTTGAGGAGCTATTACATATCTACATGGTCATGTACAAGAGGCAGCTAGATGAACAGAGGAGAGACCTAGAATGGAGACACAGGTATCAGTCTTAGTAATTATTTTACTGACTGTCATAGGTTCTCCAGATGTCAGCAAATACTGATGAATTTGTCTCTGTATTCCTAAAATTTAAACCTTTTCCTTGTCTTTTTAAATTGGTTAAAATTTTTAGATGAGGGGTAATAAAAATTACATTAGTGGACTGCCTTTCCTGACCAACCTAACCCAAATAGCAATCTTTTACTTTTTAGAAAATGTATATATTTTATTTTCCTATCTTTATACCCAAGAAAAGGGATGATTCTAATTTAAAAAAAAAAAAAAGTTTATTTCTCAACAATATTTTTGTTACATTTTGAAACATTTTCTAATCTACAAAAAGAAAAAAGTCAAAGAAATTTAAATTTTCAATAACTTGACTAAACATCTTCTAGGCACTGGATTGAACACTTTCTGCTGTACTTCCTTATACAATTCTCATAAGAGTCATACTATTTCTGTAACTACTATCATCATCATGAGAAAAATAATGCTGAGGGTAAGAATCTCTCAGCAACAGATCTGATAAGAGAATGAGGATCACTACACTTTGACCCTAATATTCTTTCCACTAGTTGTGAAATCTTGATCACGTCAACTCGCAAATCAAAGACTGAAGCAATTTTAAACAGTTCTATCCTTTTTTTTTTTTTTTTTTATGGCTACACCCACAGCACAGGGAAGTTCCCAGGCTAAGGGTAGAATCAGAGATACAGCTGCAGGCCTATGCCACAGCACAGCAACGAGGGATCCCCGACCCACTGAGGGAGGCCAGGGATCAAACCCGCATCCTTATGGATACTAGTCAGATTCATTTTCACTGTGCCACATTGGGAACTCCCAATTCGATTTTTTATAAAAATGTTTAATGTCTCTTACTGAGTTTAACATATTACCATACCCATAATTCAATAAAATCATGTTTTTTTCCTCTCTTCTCTGCTACCATATAGTCAAAGGATGGTTGAGAAAAGATAGAATTGAAATAGTGAGCAGAATACAGGTAAAGGGATAGAAAGAAGCAGAGTTTTCTAAGACAGAAAACAATAGGATTCAAAACAAAAATCAAGGTGGAAATATGTTTATGCTGATATGAATCCAGATAATAAGTCTATTATCTAAGTAGATTGATTTGGATAAAATCTTTCAAACTGAAAAGTAATGAAAAGTACTCCTGGGGAAAAAACAAAGACAGCCAGATAATGGACTACCACAAATCAGAGTAAAACCAGTGAAAATGTTTATATAAAGATCATTGATAAAGCAGGATATATATGTTGGTGACAATAAGATGTATTAAAGAGGAATAAGAATAAAGGAGGCTATTCAGTGGAAAGGAAATTGTTATATAAAATCCTATTTCAGTTACCCATGCTGACAGTATCTCTGTGGAATACCAGCCAGGAGAGAGGAAAGGGTTCTGCAGGAAATCCAGGCTTGGAATCTCAACACCAGGTTCTGTATCCCCACTCCTACCCCACTCCCACCCCACTCCACCCCACCAAGGACCAGTCACTGAGCCTACTGTAGCCTACATCCCTCATCTCTGACTGGGAACACCGGGACCAGTTAGAATGTAGGACCTGTGAGAATGAAGTGAAATCACAATCATTTTCCTCTCACCCTCCCCACCCCCTGCAGTGACAGAAACATGGAAAAAGAATCAGAGTATGTGACCATGACCATAGTTCTGGAGCCCAGAGGAGAATGAATTTTAGTCTCATCCCAGCCACTGATGCAGCTCCTCTTCTAAACCCAGTACCAATACACTTTCACTAAAAGACTGGCTTTTCTCAAGTATAAGATGAATCATAAAGTCAGATTATTAGTGCCATCTATAACTTGTGAGCTCGCTTTCTTGCCATTAGAAGTCTGTATTTAATCTTACTTCCTAGAGATGTTGAGTAAGGCTGCATTTTTCCAAGAGAAGATTAATACTGCTCAAGAATGGTTCTGACCACTAACACAGCATATGCCGCATTTTATAAGGGTTTTATATCAGAATGAAGTCAAAGATGACAAAACTTTCCATGTTGCCAAGAGCCGTGAACTGAAAAAGTCTTTTTTAATTACATTTTCTCTTTATTCTTTTTCTATTTTCCAAGTTTCAAAAATAGCAGCAAAATTATATAAAAAATCCCCTTTCAAAATCTTTTTCTTTCATACGAAATTTTCCATTAAAAAACCATAGTTCCATGGTATGTGGTTCTACATCCTATTCTAGTTCATTTTCCACTGCGTTCTAATCAGAATGATTAAAAATGTGACTTTTTTTAGGAATAAGATTCCACATAAATTTTATAGTACATTATTTAACCAATGCAAAAAAAAGAAACAAAAAAACCCTAGAATATAGAGTTCTAAATGTATAAGTAGCTAGCAGAGGCACAAAACGTAATAAGTTCTCTTTTTCTATAGTTGAGTATTTTATATCAGTAAATGCTACTAATAATTTTTTTTATTCTATTTTTGGTAGTGCTTCCTGGTTAAATGTGTCTTAGGATATCATTTTTTTAAAGTACTAAGCATTTTTTTCAGGTTCTCATTTAACATAAATGCTATTAAATTTTCTGTTATATGTTTAAAATAAATTACCTTTGGTTCATTGGAGTATAATAACACTAGCCTTCAGAGAATAAAAGGAAGTATACCTGATTAAATGACCATTCTGTGACACTGAAAGAAACCAATAAAAATCATCTCAATTACAGAAATAAAGCAAACATAAATCATGTAATTAGGAAATGAAAACTGGGGCCTACCACGACCCTTCAAATGGGATAAAAGGTGGGGGTGGGGAGAGAGCTATAATTTAGAAATAATTTGCATAATTGTGATTGTTTTTCTTCCTTGCTTTCTAATTATTGAGGTTCTACAAGGCCAATAAAGAGTGTCAAAGTTTATAAGGTAGAAATTTTAGAAGCATAGAGCCTTTGAATATGACATTTAACCACCTCATTCTATCAATGAGGAAACATAAGCTCGGAAAATGAGTTACCTGCCCAAGGGCACACAAAGGGCTCTGCTGTGACCAGGTCCCAAACAAGAACCCTGGCCACCACACCACAGGTCTGGAGCAGCCCTGGGGCAGGGAAAATTTACAGGAGGAAAGCAGTCTGGATCAAGCACATAAGAGAAAGGTAACTCTCTAAGGTTCATCTTTATAGGTGATAGAATTTTCCCTTGCACATGTTCCCTGGGAGAGTAAATGAGGTGGTGTGTGGACCTGGGGAAAGAAGAGAAATGCTTGGTCTCCTGAATATAATGAGCAGAATTCAAAGCTATGAGAAAAAATTGGAATTCCAAAGGGAAAGTTAGGAATTCACCTGTCACTACTCTCATTGGATGCTCCCTTAGGACAAGGCTCGGATATTCAACTACATTCTGTGGACCTGGGAGTCTCAGGGCAGGATTTGAGAACAGACGAAGGGCTGAGAAAAGAAAAGATTTCTGAGAGTTACTACCTTTGGTGGTTGCGATAGGATGATATGGTTTCAAAGAAGATTTAGGCAGCTAGAAGGCAGAAGGTACAGACTACACAGAAGAAAGCGAAAACTTGGAATAAATTAGTATTTTTTAAGTTTGTAATATCCCCTTGGCAAAATATCAAAGTAAATGCTTTGGCATTGAAAACCATAATTGTATGAATAGCTTTAGTCATATCTGATCTGTCAAACCCAGTTTTAATATTTCTAGGCACATAAATAAGTGGCTATGTACCTAACTACAAAGAAAGTAAATAGAGGAGAAACAGGTTATTTTTCTATTCAAATATTAATATACAACTGCCATAACTAATCAGAGCATTTTACTAGCAAAAAGATGTCTGTTTGGCAATTCAAGACTAAGAATTATATAACATATAAGAAGAGCAGCTGAAGCACTAAATAAAATGTAAAGCACTAAAGAAAAGTACATTATTTCAACCACAGCAATCATCAAAAGCATAGCAAAAAAAATGTGTATTTCTCTTTATGTGATCAGAAGGCAAGGTCATAAAACAAATAATCTTGAAGGACTTTTCTCTACCACTCAAGTCTTACATGGATAAGGGAGAAGGATTTCATTATTCGATAAGCCTTTAATTAGGGCTATAGCCAGATTTTGTTGTTGCTGCTGTTGTTAACCATTAATACAGGTACAAAAGGATTATTAAGGCATTGAGAATATATTTTATAAAAAACTTTGAACATACACTTCAAAATGATAGTGATTTCTACATACATGAAATACAAGTATTTGTTTTCCTCATCTCTTTTCCTATAGGAAAACACAAACCGATCAAGACATGTTATAAAAAACTACTTGATCTCTAAGAGGTATTGCAATCACAGAAAACTAGCAATTTTGTTCATCTCAAAAGTATTATCGCTACAAACTAAAAGAACCACTTTCTTCAGGTTCCCTTGTGTGTAAACACCCCTTCATGACCAAAGACTTAGCATAAAAGCAGGATTTCAAACCGAATAAAATATCAAGACACTTAAAAATCACATATTCAACAACTTTTTAAATGAGCTATGCACTGGGGAGAAAAACAGCCCTAAGACAGTTAAGCCTATTCACCATGTACATCTTAGAGTTAATAGTTTTAATTAAATTAGTTATAATTGAGATAAGTTTTGATTGAATAAACCACAGGTATATAGGAAGAAAGTAAAAGGAATTAGGAAAAAGTTAAATACCCCAGTACAAGAAAACTGAAGCCTACCATCACATGATCTTTCCTGGCCCATCATAACTTCTTACAAAAAAAAAAAAATCCCTAAATTTGTTACTATGTATCCTCAAAATCTCCCCACTACAAGGAATCTTTCAGGCACCTGCTCCCTATGAATTTTTTCTGAATGTTGCTGTTTCCCAGTCATGAAATACTGTGTGTATTCATAAAAAATAATTTTTCTAACTATTGTTTTTGCCAGTCCAACCTACTCTCATATATCCTCTGATGATACTAGAAAGTAAAAATATATCTCTGCTAAAAGAAATTACAAAGCAAAGACTGAAAGTTAATGCATGACATGCTAATGCATACACAGGAGAATCTACTGAAGGGGAAAAAAACCTATTATAAAAAGAATAAGAACTCAGTGTACATTCCTAATTTAAAAGAAGGATTAAATCCAAATGAGGACACAGGTAATTCAGGATATCTAGCATGCTGAAGAATGGAAAGACTTAATAAGCCAACTTATTAGTATTTGTACACACAGTGCTAAGCAACCTGGGAATAGAAAAAGTAACAATAAATTATATTAACTAACAGATAAAAAGCAATCCCATATTAAATAGGGAGCAGATTATCCCTAGTGTATCAGTGTGCAGGCAAAATATAACACAGAGTTTCATCAAAATGGCCTGAGCAGTTATGCAAACGTTGGCAGAAGAAATGTGATCAAACATAAAAATGACCATTATAACAAAATATTGAGAAGGAATTTCAGGTTTAAGAAGCAGAATTTTAAAACAAACATAATTCTATCCAGTGAAAACATGCTTACATTCTTCAGCATTTTGTATTTTTGCAAAAAATTAATCAGAGTGTAGAATATCAAAAAAATTTCAGATTCACAATTTAGTGTTAGAAAAATGAAACTCTGGTACTCCACCTCTACCATTAAAACCTTGAATTTGTATCCAACTATGGGTTTAGAACTGCCCTGGGAAAGGGGTATATATGTCATCTCTGATCAAAAAAAGCCTTAGAGTGTATGTGTGTGTGCGCATGCATGCATGTGCATATGTGTGTGTGTGTTTAAACCAGTATGGGGAAGAGGAGATGAGGACAATACCTGGATGTTGGTTCAATTCAAATCAACCTTGATGATACAGCCTTTTTGATAAGCCATTATCATGTCCCTCTGATTTTATAATTTTACCTCTGATAGCTCAGTTAAAATTCAAGTTATTTCCCCAATTTTTCAGTACTGAATCTTTCTTTATTCCTCGGTCTTCCAGTATGCTGCCCATATTCCACATCGCTTCGGTCTCTAGTTGCCCAACCTAAAGAGAGCTTCATTATTAGTCTGGTGTCTTTTCTAGAATCAACTGCTTTGTGCTAATTTCTCTCCCACAAGCACCTGAATTTCAAACTGCCTTTTTTTTTTTTCCATTTTGCCTTTTGATATTTGCGTAGCTTCACATGAGATCTCATATTGTATAGATTCAAGACAGCCATATAAAACTCTGGCTCATGTACACACCTGTTTTCCCCTACATTTCCTCCCCTAGATCCAACACAAATGTCCCATATATGTCTCCCACTATAGGGAAGGGGTCAAGGAAGGGCTAGTAGAATACATGTTATACTGAGCATGGGGAAATGTTTTAAAAACTGATCTTCTTGGGGGAGACAAAAAAAAAAAAAATGAAGAGTTAATGTTTAATGGGCATCAAGTATCAGTTGGAGAAGATGAAAAAGTTTTAGAGATGGATGATGGTGATGGCTGTGCAGCAATGTGAATGTATTTGATGCCATAGAACTGTATGCTTCCAAATAACTGAAATTCTAAAATTTTATGTTATGTAAATTAACAATTTTAAAAACAGGAACTCTTTTTAAGGTTGGATTTCAAAACCATTCTTTTAAAAATAATGCTTTAATTTGATTTAAAAATGTATGTAGAAATAAATCAGTCAAAGATATTTTGAATGAAGAGACAGAAATCTAATTTATCACCAAATTCATAAAACAGAGTATGCTGGGATCATTTAAAATGCATATAATGGAAGACAGGATAGCAGAGTAGAAGGAGGGCATGGAGCTCATCTCTTCCACAAATACATGAGTAATATATTTACAAATGGAACAATCCTCACAGGACACCTACAAAACATTGGCAGAAGAACTCAAACACCTGAAAAGACAAGCGGGATATCCATGTAACTGGTAGAATGAAGGGGAAAAGAAGAAAAAAGAAAAAAGAGAGAGAGAGAGAAGCAGAAATAGGTGGGGCTCAGCACCTGGGGTTAGAGGAAGAAGGGGATAGGAGGTTCCTGCACTGGGTGGAAAACCCTTACCAGCAGAGAGATCATCTGGGCCAGGAAAGGGGCTTTGGAGGATCAGAACCAAGCAGCCAGTCTGTTAGCAGTAGGGACAGAATGAGATCTACACATATGGTCCATGCCACTGCCCTGCAAGGCCAAGCCTGAGGTTTATCACCACCGATACAGGTGGAGGCCGGGTGCTGGAATGTGGGGCTTAGAGAACAGACCCAGGGAGAGAACTGTAGTAGGCTGTACAGAGGCAGCCTGGAGGGACTGAAGGATGGAGCCCCACAACCAGAAATGTTTGAGGAAGAGACTGAGGCACCAGAGGCGCTAAGCACCAGTGCGACCTTTTTCCACGTGCAGGCCCCAGCCTCTGTGGGCACTGGGAAGGGTTCTGTCCAGGTGCACTCATTGAACCTGACCTCTTTGGGGCCCCTTTCCACCAGACTGAGCTAGCATACACTGAGGAAAGAGGTAGCAGGCATCCATATGAAAAACAACCCATGCGCCAAAAAATATTAAACCCAGCCAAGCTGCTAAGGTCATACCAAGTTCACAAATACTTCTAAACACACTCCTTAACACAGTCCTGACCATTAGCGGGACAAGAGCCAGCTCCATCAACCAGTTGGTAGGCACCAGTCCCTCCCAACAGGAAGCCTACACAACCGCCTGAACTAACCTCACCCACCAGGGGGCAAATACCAGAAACAAGAGGAACTAAAATCTTGCAACCTGCAGAAAGAAGACAACAAACACAGAAATTTAGACAAAATGAGAGGACAGAAAACTATGTTTCAGACAAAGAAACAAGATTAAAAACCCACAAAAACAACTAAATGAAGAGGAGATAGGGAATCTACCTTAAAAAAAAAATTCAGAGTAATGATAGGATAACCCAAGATCTCGGAAAAGGAACAGAGACACAGATCAAGAAGTTACAAGAAGAAATGTTTAACAAAGAGCTAGATTATTTAAAGAACAAAGATGAACAACACAATAACTGAAATGAAAGATATTCTAGAATAACTTGAAGCAGAATAACTGAGGCAGAATGAGTAAGTAACCTAGAAGACACAGTAGTGGAACTCACTGCCACAGAAAAGAATAAAGAAAAATGAATGAAAAGAAATGAGGACAGAGTAAGAGATCTCTGGGGCAACATTAGAAGTATGAACATTTGCATCATACGTATCCCAGAAGGAGAAAAGAGGAGTTCCCATCATGGCGCAGTGGTTAACGAATCTGACTAGGAACCATGAGGTTGCGGGTTCGATCCCTGCCCCTTGCTCAGCGGGTTAAGGATCCGGCGTTGCCGTGAGCTGTGGTGTAGGTCGCAGACGCGGCTCGGATCCCGCGTTGCTGTGGCTCTGGCGTAGGCCGGCAGCTACAGCTCCGATTCGACCCCTAGCCTGGGAACCTCCATATGCCGCGGGAGCGGCCCAAGAAATGGCAAAAAGACAAAAAAAAAAAAAAAAAAAGAAGAAGAAGGAGAAAAGAGAAATAAAGGGCCTAAGACAATATTTGAAGAGATTATAGCCAAAAACTTACCTAACATGGGAAAGGAATCAGTCATTCAAATCCAGGAAACACAATGGATACTATATAGAATAACCCCAAGACACATATTAATCAAGCTGACCAAAATTAAAGACAAAGAGAAAATATTGAAAAGCAGAGAAGGGAAAGCAACGAATAACATACAGGGGAACCCACATAAGGTTATCAGCTAATTTTATGCAGAAGTTCTGTAGGCTAGAAGGGAGTCATACAATACATTTAAAGTGTTGAAGAGGAAACCTACAGCCAAGAATACTATACCCAGCAAAGCTCTCATTCAGATTTGATGGAGAAATCAAAAGCTTTTCAGACAAGCAAAGGCTAAGAGAATCAGCACCACCAAACCAGCTTTACCACAAATACTAAAAATATTAAAGGTGGAAAAGAAAAGACCACAATTAGAAACAATAAAAATATAAATAGGAAAGCTCACCAGTAAAGGCAAACACAAAAGTAGAAAATCACCCACACACAAATAAGACATCAAAACTAGTATTCTTAAGACTAGAAAAATAAAAGCCATATAATCATCTCAATAGATGCTGAAAAAGCTTTTGACAAAATCCAACACCCATTTTTGACAAAAACAAAACAAAAAAACTCTCCAGAAAATGCATATACAGGGAACCTACCTCAACATAAAAAGGGCATATATAACAAACCCACAGCTAACATCATTGATGAAAAACTGAAAGCATTTCTGCTAAGAACAGGAACAAGACAGGGATGTCCACTATCACCACTGTTATTCATATAGTTTTGAAAGTCCTAGTTATGGCAATCAAAGAAGAAAAAGCAATAAAAGAAATCCAAATTGGAAAAGAAGTAAAACTGTCACTTTGCAGATTATACGATATACTATACCTAGAAAATCCTAAAAAATACTATCAGAAAACTACTAGAGCTCATCAATGAATTCAGTAAAGTTGCAGAATACAAAATTAATACAAAAAAAGCTCTTGCATTCCTATACATTAACTATGAAAAATCAGAAAACTGTCTAAAGAGACAAAAGACCTATACTCTGAAGACTATAAGACGCTTGATGAAAGAAATCAAAGATGACACAAATAGGTAGAAAGAACCATGCTCTTAGGTTGGAAGACTCAATATTGTCAAAATGACTATATTACCCAAGGCAATCTACAGAGTCAATTGCATTCCCTATCAAACTATCAATGACATTCTTTGCAGAACTGGAACAAAAAAATTTTAAATTTGTATGAATTCACGAAAGACTACAAACAGCCAAAGTAATCTTGAGAAAGAAAAATGGAGTTGAAAGAATCAGACTCTCTGACTTCAGACTATACTACAAAGCTACAATCATCAAAACAGTGTAGCACTGTCACAAAAACAGAAATATAGATCAGTGGAACAAGACAGACAGCTGAAAAATAAACCCAAGCAACTGTGGTAGACTAATCTTTGAAAAAAGAGTCAAGAATATACAATAGAAGAAAGACAACCTCTTCAAAAAGCAGTCCTGGGAAAATCAGACAGTTACATGTAAAAAAGGAAATTAAAACATTCTCTAACATCATACACAAAAATAAACTCAAAATGGATTAAAGACCTAAACATAAGGCCAAATGCTATAAAACTCCTGGAGGGAAACATAGGCAGAACACTCTTTGACATAATCTCAGCAATATCTTTTGGTATCTACTTCTAGAATAATGAAAATAAAAACATAAACAAACAAATGGTACCTAATTAAACTTAGAAGCTTTTGCCGACAAAGGGAAACCACAAACAAAATGAAAAGACAGCCCACAGAATGAGAGAAAATCTTTGCAAATGAAGCAACCAACAAGTGATTTATCTCCAAGATACACAAACTTTCACACAGTTGTACATAAAAAAAAAAAAAAAAAAAAAAAAAAAAACAAACCTCAGAGTTCCTATTTTGGCTCAGCAGTAATGAACCCAACTAGTATCCATGAGCATGTGGGTTCAATCCCTGGCCCCGTTCAGTGAGTTAAAGATCTGGCATTACCATGAGCTGTGTTGTAGTTTGTAGACGTGGCTCAGATCTGGTGTTGCTATAGATGTGGTGTAGGCTGACAGCCATAGTGATTCAACTCCCAGCCTGGGAACTTTCATATGCTACAGCTGTGGCCCTAAAAATAATAATAATAATAATAATAATAATAATAATAATAATAATGATAATAATAATAATAACAAAAACTTGGGCAGAAGATCTAAACAGGCATTTCTTCAAAGAAGACAGACAGCCAAAAGCACATGAAAACATGCTCACCATCACGAATTATTAGAGAAATGCAAATCAAAACTACAATGAGGTATCACCTCACACCAGTCAGAGTGACCATCATCAAAAAGCCTATAAACAATAAATGCTGGAGAGGGTGTGGAGAAAAGGAAACACCCCCCTACACTGCTGGTGGGAACGTAAATTGGTGCAACCACTATGGAGAACAGTATGGAGGCTCCTTAATAAACTAAATATAGAACTACCATATGACCCAACAATCCCACTCCTGGGCATATACCCAGAAAAAATTCTAAATCAAAAAGAGGAGTTCCCATCATGGCGCAGCAGAAACGAATCTGACTAGGAACCATGAGGTTGAGGGGTTCAATCCCTGGCCTCACTCAGTGGGTTAAGGATCCAACGTTGCCATGAGCTGTGGTATAGGCTGGCTTCTACAGCTCAGATTAGACCCCTAGCCTGGGAACCTCCATATGCCACAAGTGCAGCCCTAAAAGGACAAAAAAGACAAAAAAAAGATACATGCACCGCAATGCTCATTGCAACACTATTTACAATAGCCAAGACACAGAAGATATCAAAATGACTACCGACAAAGAAATGGATAAAGAAGATGTGGCATATATATATATATATTTCAGATGTGGAAAAAAAAAATATTGCCACTTGCAGCTACATGGATAGACCTAGAGATTATCATACTAAGTGAAGCAGGTCAGACAGGGTAAGACAAATATCATGTGAGGTCGGGAATAACATATAGATACTACTATACATAAAACATAATTTATAAGGACTTATTGTATATAGTACAGGAAAATCTACTCGTCTATAATAATCAATATGGGGAAAAAGAATGGATATATGTACATGTATAAGTGATTCACTTTGCTGTATTCCTGAAACTAATACAACATTTTAAGTCAACTAATACTCCAGTAAAATTTAAAAATAAAATAAAATGCATATTTTTTGCCACTTTCCCAAGAGCTGGTGAGGCCAAGATAGTACTTACTCACTGCACAGTATCTCCACACATACACAATGGTTTGACTACATTTATCTAAGGGCACAGATAACACTGCTACACAAGAATTCGTCCTCCTTTACCCCTCCCTCTGGATTCTCTCTCCAAATTATACAAGGAATTTAACTTGGGGGCAATTCAGTGTTTCAAAGTGCCTAATCCCATTTCCATTTTCTTGAATGTCATAGCCTAGCTCTCAAATTCCTAAAAATACAGTAGCCTGAGTCAACTACTCTATAACTGGAGATGGTAACTGAGGAGGCAAGAGTGGACTTTTACACAAAAGGATGTCTAATTCCTCTTCCTGCCTTCCTCTTATCTGAACACTTTACAAGGTTAGGCATAGAGCGTAGTCCTCTCACCTTTGACTTCCTTTTGCAAGAGTTGCCACCAGTTAGACAACCTGACATTTTCCAGCACTGGAACTGACCCTCTCATCAACTTGCTCGCTGCCCTACCTGGGTGGCTGGTTCCTGGATAAAGTATAGCATTGGATTCTTGGCCTCAAACCACTTACTTAAGACCAGAGTCCTACTTAGTACATTCAGACAAAAGCCACCTTAATAAAATGGTGCTTTATCTTCCTGTGCTGTGGATCCCTATAGGTATACCTTACTAAAAGAAAAGGAGGGCTGACCTGGATTCTGAAATCCCAAAGGCCAACAAAAATCCTAATAAATGAACTTGAGCAACACTTCCCCCTTCTTTCCAATGTTTAAGAGTCAGCCTTTTTATAAAATCAAAATTTCCAATGTCTTTCAGCCTACCTCCTGAAAAAACATCTTATCTTTAGCAGGCTAACCAAATGTGCTGTTTAAAAAAAAGAACGTACTTAAGAGAACCATTCTGTGAAAGGGGAAGGCAAGAAACCTTTCATTAATGGAAATGCTATGGTTTAAATCTTATTAGAGAATCTCACTTTAAACTCAACTACTTCACAATTATGTTGGGCCACCTGACACTTGAGCAGGGCTGCATTAACATCTTAGTGGAGAAGATTCTTTATAGGAACTGAAATATTGCTTATCGTAAACTATCTAACCTTACTAATTAAAAACCCTCCCAAGTTTAATGCTTCATGAATATGTCACACAGTAAAAGTTAATGATCAAAAGACATATACCAACAAGTCTATGCAGAACAGGAAATGAAACACTAAACAGAACAACTCTTTTGACATCTGGAACACCTATTAATTGGGACTCTCTGGTGCGTGTCAAAATTCCTAATTTTTAAAATGTTTTAATAAATAGTGTTTCTATTCATAGGACTATTTTATTTCATGCTAGAAACATCAACTCCATATATCAAATGATTACCTGAATTTCTGAAAGCTTCCAACTCTTTTTCCCCAATGGACAAAATGGATAGTAAAAAAAATCATCTAATAAAAATCTCAATTTACAATAAGAAAACTGAAGTTGAGTGAGGCTAAGGGTCTGCCAAATGCACATCAGGATTCTGGACTCCTGTTCTGGTGCTTATCCCACTCTGGAAACTTTACCATCTCAGCCATTTAAAACCTAACTAGTCCACCCATCAATAGCAACTGTGAATGTGATGACATAAGAATTGAACAGAATTAAAAGCAGAGAGTCATGCTACCTTGCAGAGAAGGGAGAGCCAAATAATAATTGGAGATGATAACCGGAGATTAATTTTTTTTCTTTCCTGAGATTTTTTTCCCATAGCCTTGCCATTTCAGGATCAATGGCATTTATTTCCTCTGTGGGAAAGATAACACATAGAATAAGAGGTCATTCCTCAACACTGAATATAAAATTAGATAACTGTTAATATCTACAGTGAGACAAAAGTCTTGAAAGTGATGTAGTTCAATTGCACGAATGAGTACTTAGAGGGAAAAAAGTTAAACAGAATTTTCCTTTAACTGCATAACACTGAGAACAGGATCATACTATCAACAGCAGAAAGGAAAGGTGCAGAATATAAGGTCAGGAGAGTCTTAGACACAAGAAAGACAAAAAAGTCCTTTATGAGCCAAGAGAGAATTTGTAGGGGATCAGATTTTTAGACCCAATTGTAGAGGGTGTTCTCCCCTCCTCCTCTTACAGTTAGAAGTGGTCTGGGGGAGAAGGGCCCAGGGAGTGAATAGACACCAAAGAAGGTTTGGAAACCTCAGAGCATACTGTCTCCCAGTGGCCTTTCACTAACATGGGGCAAGCTCTGGAAAGTCCACTGAGGGAGCCTGTAAGACCATCTTGCTCTGTAAGTGGAAAGTGTGGGTCGTGCAAATGCTAAAAGCATTAGTGAACATATTTTCAGAAATATGTGCTAAATTACATTAGACTTTTCAAAAACTGATTGAGGAATTCACACTGGATGTAAATTCCCCTGCAATTCCAGTAGGAAAAAAATCTTTATAGCAGCTAATATTATATTCCAAACTTTGAAGCCTAAGTAGGTGAGAGAAACTGCCCAAAAAAAACTTCTTCCCAGTATGTACATACCAATGCCCCCAAACATATAAACTACACATTTCTATTGACACAAAGTACTTGACCTCAAATTATCAAATTTAAAATCTTATCCCCATACTTAGTCCTCCTAGTTATTTGAATACTCATAATGCTTTCCCAGCTTTTCACGAGCTGCTCCTTCTAAGCCTGAGGAAGATATATGCAACTTTTCACTTCATCAATTACTCTATCCTCACACACCAGCAAACATTCTTCAGGACAACCACTACACAGATTTCCCGCATTACAAATGGGTGTCCCTTTTGATCACTGCCACCATTTGGAATAATTAACTATCAAATATATTGCTTTCGGAATGCAGCTGACTGAATTAATGGAACCTTGTGTTTGTAACATACTGGACAAAAATTTCTTTCACTTTAGAAAGCTAAGATCATTTCGAAGTTGTGACTGTTTAAAAACAAAACAAACGACTTACATATTTTGTTACAATTTGGGGAATTCATTTACGTTGACTAAGGCAAAGTTGCCCTTCTATTTTTCCAGTTAAACAATACATATATAAAATGTATAAGGATTTTTTTTAAGACTAAACAGCCTATTCCAACTAATTGCCCAGTTATTCTGGAACTGTTCTCTAGGAAAAAGAAATTTATTTTTAAAATTCAACATAAAACGATTCAAATAAAAAAATAAAATAAAAAAAAAACAGTACATAAAGTGAAGGTTCCTTTACCTTAACTACATGTTACTACAAACGTTACTCCCAAAAAACTAGTACTGGTAACAATAGTTACTGCTATCAAAAATTGCTGCTGGTAGTCTTCTAGAAGGCTGCACAATAAATGTGCACTGCATTTATGTACAGATGTATGTACATGCATACAGAACAAGAGTTTAGGATTTTTATTTCCTTTTTAACCAAATTAGCTTCTACCATATCTATTATTTTACAATTTACTTGTTTCACAAAGCAACAAACCCTTAATATTTTTCCATGTTCATATTTATGGATTAACAATTCTTTTTAACAGCTTTACAGTATATCTCCTAGGTACCATAATTCAACAATATCATAATTTAACATTTTTCCTTATTGATGAGTACTTGTTTCTAAACTTTTGCTATCAAAAGTATCATTACATTGAACCTCCTTATACACACACTTTTTTTCATATGTATATAAACTTTGTTATGTCTACTTTTAAATGTGCCTAAGTGATTATCTCATTCCCTTATGAAAAAAAAAAAATATATATGATCAATTTACCACTGTTAGCACAGTTTTTCTTATACTAAGCACAGACAGAAGAGATTTTAAAAAATGTTAAATTTATTTTGGTAGCTTATAAATGTTAAAGAAAATGAGCTCAGAGTACTCTGGTGGCCTAGTGGTTAAAGATTCAGTGTTTTCACTCCTGTGGCATAGGTTCAATCTCTAGCCTGGGAACTTCCACATACTGCAGGCATGGCCAAAAAAATGATAAAGTAAAATGAACTCTGATTTTATAGACATGTAAATGAGGCCCAGAGAATCAACCTCTAAGTCCACATGACTACCTAGTGGCAGATTCAAGAACAGATTCCAGCTTGCTTTCAGACCATTCTCGCTACAGCTCACTCCACCTCCTGGAGGAGGACGGCCAGGGCAGAGAGCCCTATGACAGCAGTAACAATTGGACCTGCAGCAGTTGTCACTGTGGAGCTCCCCAAGGATGCCTTTGTCACTATGAAGACAATCTTTTTTTTTTTTTGGGAGGGGGTGTCTTTTTAGGGCTACACCTAAGGCATATGGAGGTTCCCAGGCTAGGGGTCTAATTGGAGCTACAACTGCCGGCCTACCCCATAGCCACAGCAACACCAGATCCAAGACACATCCGTGGCCTGCACCACAGATTATAGCAACACTGGATCTTTAACCCACTGAGCAAGGCCAGGGATCTAACCTGCAATCTCATGGTTCCTAGTTGGATTTGTTTCTGCTGCCCCATGACGGGAATGCCTTTGAAAGCAATCTTTAAGTTCCACTCACTCGGAAGGCACTGAGGCTATTGGTGAAAGGGTGTGGAAAGTAACACATAATCCTTGTTCTTAAAGAATTTAATTAAAGCTGGAGCCTTAAGATGTTCAGAGATGTAATTATACAATAATATAATCATTTATATGAAGTGAAAAGTTTTGGAGAAGTCAGCATCATTTGATATATATCCAATCAAAAGTCCAGTAAAAGAGTTTAATGAATAATTAGTAAAATTTTGAACGACTAAAAGAAATGAGGCCCATAAAGGAAAAAGATGCATGGAGGTTCAGAGAAGCCAAAAGAATAACATATGACTAGATAGATCAGGAAAATCTTCAAGTAAGGGGTATGAGGTGTGGGCCTTAAAAGATGACTAAACAGGACAGGACTAGAACACATTCATTTTCTCTCCCCCACACCAAGAGTCATTTTATGTACATAAATGTAAGAATTGTATATGTATATACAATATAGTAAAATACATGCCTAAGTTTTCCACAGAATGTAAAAGAGAAGTTTAGTAAAAATCCAAAGGGCAGAATTCCAGTCATTTTCAGTCTTATCCCATATAAGGCAATTGAATAACGGGAGGGTTTAATTCACAAATTATCATCACACATCTCTTGAGATAGGACAGAAATCAATCCTTACATGGAACTAGAATTAAAATGATGGAATTTGGAGTTCCTGTCGTGGCGCAGTGGTTAATGAATCCGACTAGGAACCATGAGGTTGCAGGTTCCATACCTGGCCTTGCTCAGTGGGTTAAGGATCCGGCGTTGCCGTGAGCTGTGGTGTCAGTCGCAGACGCAGCTTGGATCCCGTGTTGCTGTGGCTCTGGCATAGGCTGGCAGCTACAGCTCCAATTAGACCCCTAGCCTGGGAACCTCCATATGCCACGGGAGCAGCCCAAGAAATGGCAAAAAGACAAAAAAAACAAACAAAAAAAAATGATGGAATTTGGAGAGAGGGGTCAGAGATCTGATTTCTACTGCCACCCACAATTTGTTTCCAGTGAGATTTTTGATTTATTTATTTAAATGTGCTTATTTATTAATGTATAATTGAGTCAAAAACTAATTTGTTTCAAACAAACTCTTCTGTGTTAGAAATAAAAGGGCCATAGATCTTTTCACCTCTTTTTAGGGAAGAGAGGCAAAGTCTTTAAAAGGAACTTGCCCTTAGCATCAATCTTCCTAGGCTCATAGCAGGTCACTTCCTAGCTTTGTAACACCAGCCACCACCCCACCTGGCCAGCAAAGCCATCATCATCATTATCTACCCTCCTATGCGGTGAACTAGCAGGCATTCAACAGTGTGTCAATTCTTCCCCTGAATCACCATCCCTTCCTGCATTCAAAAATCAGTCATCCTTCAAAACAACTCAGATTTCTCCAATAATCCAGGTTTCAAACTTCATCTCTTGCCATTCTCCCCTTCACAAAACATGCCAAGCCATACTGAACTTGATGAATCCTAGATTACAGATTCTTTCCAACCTGAGGAATTTTTAACAGGCTATTTCTCACACGTGGCCATCTTGTCCCTTGATCCCTTGCCTGGCAAATTCCTACTTATTTGGGGTCTCCATTTATCATTTATTTCTTTTCTTTCCTTTTCTTTCTTTCTTTTTTTTTGGGGGGGGGGGGTGGGCACACCACAGCATATGGAAGTTCCCAGGCTAGGGGTAGAATTTGAGCTGTATCTGATGGCCTACGCCACAGCCAGAGCAATGTGGGATCCGAGCCAAGTCTGCATCATATATCATAGCTCACAGCCACACCTGATCCTTAAACCACTGAGCAAGGCCAGGGATCAAACCCACGTCCTCAGGGATACTAGTTGGTTTCATTACCATTGAGCCACAAAGGGAATTCCCTTGAGTCTCCATTTAAATGCCATGACCTCAGAGGCTTTCCATGACCGTCCTCTCCATTCTAGCCCCTGTCACAACTTGCCATTACTTTCACAGAACATTCAAAAACTGTCGTTATTTTTATCTGCCTATTCATTTTCTATCTTCTCCATATGAAAACATACTACATGAAGGCAGGATTTACAAATGTTTTGCTCAGAACAACATCCCAGAAGATAGGACAGTACCTTTCACAGGGAAGGCATCTAATATTATGTGTTGTTTGGATGGCTGGCTGGTCAGCTGGCTGGTTAGCCGAGCTGCATGATTTGCCATGATTTATTCAATAACCAAAACCAGAGGCATTGCTTGCTGATGGCGGATAAGGCATGGTATTAAGAAGTAGCTAGCCTTGAGGGAGTATGATTTGTATATCCAATTTCACTCACTGACAGAAAAAAAAAGCCACAGGAGCATGAAGACTTAAGCACTTAATACAATAGGGATTACAGAGCTCTGTGGAGAAACAGTCCTTAAGCACAAAGCTGCTGGGCTAGGAGATAAGGCCCTCTTCTGCAGAGGAGGATCGATCTGCAGAATAGATGTGGGAGCCAGTGCCAAGAGGTACAGGTGGGTATTCCTGTTGTTTCCTTCAGAACTCAGGGTGCATGCCTGAGTGTTTTCTATAATAATAATGAATTAATTTTATCATAAAAAATTAAAAACATATAAGTTAAATTTAAAAAGCAAGCATCCTAAACTAAAAACATGCTTATGTAAAAAAGTTAAAGCTAACACTCTGGGTTATTATTGAAATAAACTCATATTAAATAGGCAATGAGTGTTGTCTCCATACGGCACATGAAGAAAGAAAGTATTTCTCAATGACCAGCAAACCACCTAAATATGTCCAATGACAGTTCTATTGGCAAAAGTTTTAAGTCTACTATGTTTAGCTATCAAATTTTTCACCTATTAAATGATAAAATGATCACTACAGAGCCTACTTTTACAAAGTAGATTATTTAACAAACATTCCCACTTTCTCCATTTCTGTTATAAGATGCAAAACACTAAGATCCTTATCTGCTGTCCTTTCAGCTAAAAGGTTAAAAGCAAATATCTGTGTAACATTTTACATTCTACAAAGCCTGTTTCCAGCTGGAACACCAAGTTCTGGTTTCTCAACAATGAAGAAAACAATGAGAAAAAAGCCTCATCAACACTGCTTCATACTGTTCTTTGCACTGACATTTCTTTAAAAAAAAAAAAAAAACAACCCTGTATTTAAATTTTTTGCTCTGTATATAGCATGTGAAACCAATGTTTGCAAAAAATCAACTCAAGAGTCCTAAAGAATATATACACAGCTAATTTTAATTAGCATACAAATAACAAATGCTGAAAAAGGCACTTCGGTCCTCATTTAAAAATACATGCAGAAAAACACAAAGATTCATCATCATGCTGCTCATGAATACTGGCCTATGCTCATCAACCTGAACAGCTATTAGATACAATAACTTGATCATACTTAAAATTGCAGTTATTAGTCTAAAAGGTACATAATAGACATGATAAATTTTTTCAAAACTATACCACCACTGCCAGGCCCATCTTAAAATAATGTGTAATATAAAATGAGAGAATGAGAATCTGGTATAATAGAAAAAAATTAAAATTGTAAAAAAAAATGATGTTGAAGTGTGGTGCGGCACTGGAGGTCAACAACACTGTCTATTGTTCAGCAGAAACACAGAATCTGCCTTTAGATACCATTTTAATGCTCAATCAAAAGCTGTCAATCAGCACCATTTGTTTGCAATCCCTCATCAGAACCCATTGCCTCAGTCTGAACATTCTCAGGAAAGAATGCAGAGAGCATATCTGCAACCACTTAACCTTCATCAACCAACATTCATGGCATGCTCATTAACATTTTTTTCATCCCACTTTCGAGCATGACACAGCTCATACCGGAATAATAACTCGCTGATAATTGTTCAAGACAACAGCTGGACAGGCAGAGTGCAGAGGTAAACACTCTCATAGATTACGGGGTACAATAATGCATTACAATTAGTATAAAGACTCATATGCTCATGTTCAATAGTTTTCTTTTAAAAAGTTAAGAAAATGTTATTTGCAAAAACTGCAATCCTAACTTTAACTCTGCATGGCCTACTGCCTGATTCTTTTTTAACACTTTACTATCTTGAAATAAAGCAAAGCAATCATCGACCCCGGTAACTATATAATTTCGTCAATGGAAGCAATAATTTTGATGTAGAACCATCAGACATAATCTAAACTGATGATCTAATTTAAAGCCTATCATGAAGGAGGGTAGAGTTTCATATTTTTCTAATAACATTGTTGTGTAATAAACCTCATAAGATTATTATTTATTACCTCAAAAAAGCGGAACTAAATACTACACTTTAAAAATGTGAAATCAGAGAAGTCAATTAATATCACCTTAGTAACCTGGAATACCATCAATAAAAAAGGAATCCTAGATATAGAAGAGAACTTACCAGTCCAATGTCCCATCCATAAAAGCTTTGAAAGCTTTGAAAGTTAGAGTATAACATAACAAATAAAATGAAATTAATATAATGATAAAAACAGTTGCCATTTATGAAGTAAGGTGAATAAGGTATCATGCTAGGCATTCAATAGACATAGTCTCTTAATAATCCTATAAGTAGCTATTAACGCTCTTTTTCAAATGAGAAAATTGAAGTTGATCTGAAAAAGAGTGAAAATTCATCCAAATTCAAAGAAATCACACAGAGAGATGCCAACCAGGCAGTTTGATTCCAAAGTAGAAACGTTTCACTGTTCATTTCTACATTAGAATCTTTCTTCTATTTCCATTGTTTCATTCTAACATTCTGGCCACACAACTGTTAGGATTAGACCTATCTCTTGCAAGGTTTTTATTCTAAGAGACAGCTCTTAAAATTCCACAGTTTTCTACTCTTCTCATGTCCAAGAAGCCTTAACATTCATAAAGTCTCTAGTTTCCCTCTGACATCCCACCAACCTTTCTTCCACCACCCAGCTTAAATTTCCTGATCAACTTCTTAAGGTAGTTTCTGCTGTATCTTTTCCCTGCCCTGTTTATTAGACATTTAATCATCACACCTAAGTAAATACGATGTCCCTTTCTATAGTCCTACTTCCAATGACTGATCCTTGTGAAAGGAAATCACATAACCCACACATGTGCTTTAATAACATCATCTGAAATAAAACTTCAATAATATAACCCAGGGGTCAGCAAACTAGAGCCCCAAGGGCTAAGTCTGAACATCCAACTGTTATATAAACCAAGTGGTATTGGCACATGGCCATGACCACTAGTTATCACGGAGTCTGTGGCCACTTCTGGACAACAATAGCCCAGCTGCATAACTATGACAGAAGCTACACTGCCCATGAAAATTAAAATACTTACTATTTTGCCTTTTACAGAAAAGCTTTGCCACCCTATGGTGCAGATCTATGACAGCATCTCAGGTAAACTGGATAAAAATAAAATGCAATGGTCTTTAGCCTAAGAAGAGAGACACCAGCTAAATTCATGCTATAAACCTAACTTACCTCATGGCTCTACAATTCTTTCCCAAGTCCATCAGTTAATGATTCTTTAAACCTGGTTGATAGCAATGCCGCGAATGCCTCTTCTGTCTATGCGCTCCCATGGAAGTACCCTAGATTCAGGACTTCATCGCCAACCCCCTGGTAATTCAAGTTGTCTCTTAACTGATATTCCTCTGGACTTTCTACTACAACACAGAGCAGCTCAATAGCAAATTTTCATGCTAAAGCATAGATTATATCATATTGTATCCCCATTTGAAACATTCCAAAATTGGTGACAGAATCTAACATAGTTAATATTTTAAATTATTACCTTAATGTATATATAAGTGAATGACAGAAAAAAGTTTGAATCCTGAATTTTGCAGGAAACGACCTGTTTTAATATAACACAACCCTTTCCAGGTTCATCTTCCAGAGACATTGCTCCAGCCTTCTCCCCATCCTCACAGAAACTGAAGGACACTCCATCAATACTCTTTAACTCCCAAGCCTACGCATTTGTCAAACACGCCCAGCAAACATGTTCAGTCTCAGCTCCCTCTTCTTGTGTGTTCATATACTCACCCATCCAACTGGCTTATTAAGCACAATTAAACATCAGACACTGGTCTGAGTAAAAGGAATTCAGAGGGGAAAAGACATAATTCTGCCCATGGAAAGAGAGCATTAAATAAACGGATACAAATTTTATTTGAATAACAAACCAGTGCTATAAATGAAAATCACAGAGCAATGTGGGACTGAATTACAAAGGGATCTACCCTAATCTGGGAAGTCAGAGAAGGCATTTCTTTAAGAAAATGACACTAAAGTCAAGAAATGAATTATGTATGGGGTCAACAAGGTGAAGCTACCTCCTTCATGAGCTCTTTTCTAATTACCCCAGTGTAAATCAACAGATTTTTAAACGTCTCATACTTGTGATAAAATAACTAGATGTAATATACAGTCAGTCAAGATAATATAAAAGCCACTTAGTATAGAAAGCATGTATGAAAATAAAAAACTATACTGCATATATAAAGTTTGAAAGGATAAAAGGAAATACAGTCAAATCCTACAATTAATTCAAGTAAGGTAGTGGAGTTGAGAATAGTTTTTTTTCTTTCATGTACTTCTAAATTCTTTGTAATGTAATTGTTTTATAATGAATAAATTGCAGCAGTTTAAATAGTTAAGTGAACTATTTTTACATAGTTTTAATAAAAACCATATGTAATATTTTATGTTACTTGATTACTAACACATATATAATACTTTATCATTATAATGCAGAATAACCCATAAAACATTTATCTCTCATGTAAAGTTGCAAGCCTCCCAGTTACAAAACTTTTATTATTACTATTATTATTATTTAATAGTTATTTCCCCAATACAATTTTTTTTCTACTGTACAGCATGGTGACCCAGTTACACATACATGCACACATTCTATTTTCGCATATTATCATGCTCCATCACAAGTGATTAGACCTAGCTCCCAGTGCAGGATCTCATTGCTAATCCATTCCAAAGGCAGTAGTTTGTATCTCTTAACCCCAAGCTCCCCAACTACCCCACTCCCTCCCCCTTCCGCTTGGCAACCACAAGTCTATTCTGCAAGTCCATGATTTTCTTTTCTGTGGAAAGGTTCATTTGTGCCTTATATTAGATTCCAGATATAACTGATATCAAAACTTTTGAATTCTATACCATTCACTCAATAAATTTACAAATTTATTATAATTACATATTTTTTGTATCCTAAAGTTTCTCTACTTGATAAAGGTCTTTATTAGCCACTCTAAGAAGAGTTAACATACTTGATTTTCATTGCTGTCCCAAATCTTTATAAAAGAACAGTTTTTAGTAAACTTTAAATTTTCTTAACCTTAAGTCAATACTTATTTTTAAAAGTAAATAAAAGGAAAATAAATGTTAGCAAGGATATGGAGAAATAGGGACCCTTATTCATTGCTGGTGGGAATGTAATGGAACTCAGCAG
This sequence comes from Sus scrofa, assembly GCF_054392235.1. Lineage (NCBI taxonomy): Eukaryota > Metazoa > Chordata > Mammalia > Artiodactyla > Suidae > Sus > Sus scrofa. Next base: position 33,281,989 of record NC_139393.1, read on the forward strand.
CTGTTGGAGTTTGGCAGATCCTCAAAACTTCCAAAGATGAAATTATCCTAGGATACAGCAATTCCACTCCAAAAATCAACCTAAAAGAACTGAAAATAGGTACTAATATGTGCACACAAATGTTCAGAGCAGCACGACTCACAATAGCTAAAAGGAGGAAATAGCACAAGTGTCCATCAAAGAAAGATAAACAAATCATGGTATATGGCAAGCAAGGGAATATTACTCAGTCATTAAAAGGAATGTAGTGCTGATTCATGCTATAACATGGATGATTCTCAAAACTATTATGCTGAAAGAAGTCAGACACAAAAGGTTACATTTTACATGATCCCAGTTTAATGAAACATCCAGCACAGATCAATTCATGGAGACAAGAAGCAGACTGGTGGTTGTCAGGGCTAGGGAGAAGAGACAATGTGGAGAAGCTGCTTAATGGTACAGGGTTTTACTTTGGACTGACAGGAGTCATTTGGGACTCTAGACAGAGGTGATGGTTACAGAACCCTGTGAATGTACTAAATGCTTCTGAACTGTATACTTTAAAATGCTTAATTTTATGTGAAGTGAATTGTACCTCCATTAATGAGAACTACAAAAAAAAAAAAAATTAACACCCAAGAAATAAGCAATTTTCAGGGGGAAAAAAAAAAAAACTCTAAAATGTATTACAACCTGTTAACAGTTATTCCTGGCATTTGCAGAGATCAAGTCAAGGTTCATCCAACAATAACAGAATTTACCTAAACTCTTTCCTCCTTCTTACACAGAATCTTGCTGCTAAAACAGGGAGAAAAGGTGAATCATTTTAGCATATAGATCCTGAGCCCATCCTACTCTCAACCACCTTCATTTTTCTCTGAATTTTTTACCTAATTTACAAAAGAGCCTATTATTCACTCAGAGCTAAAGTCATCAGTGGCAGAGTTAACTGGAATCTAGATCATTTAAATAACTCTGCTCTCCTTTCAAAATTCCTATTTACTTAAAATGAAAAAAGACAGTTTGCTTGAGGAAGTTGAAATTATTTATTTCTGCTTTAAAAAAATGAAAAACCATTCATTTCAGCCAACATGAACTTGGTGCCCACTATGCACCACCAGGTGTTTGAGCTACACCAGTAAATGAAACAAAGATCCCTCTCTTAAAGACTTTAAATTCCAATCTGGGCAGAGAGAAAAAAAGGCAAATGTACACCTACCAAATAAGTAATAAGCAGTATGTTAGAAGGTGATATGGTAGTTCTATGTATAGTTTTCTAAGGTACCTCCATAGTGGTTGTACCAGCTTACATTCCCACCAACAGAGCAGGAGGGTTCCCTTTTCTCCGAGCAATCCCACTCTTGGCACATATGCAGACAAAACTCCCATTAAAAAAGACACATGCACCTGCGTGTTCATTGCAGCACTACTCACAATAGCCAAAACATGGAATCAACCCAAATGTCCACTGACAGATGACTGGATTAGGAAGATGTGGTATGCAATACTACTCAGCCATAAAAAAAGAATGAAATAATGCCATCTGCAGCAACATGGATGGAACTAGAGACTCTCACCCTGAATGAACTAAGTCAGAATGAAGTAAGTCAGATATGGTATCATATCAAATACCATATGATATCATTTATATCTGGAGTCTAACATACGGCACAAAGGAAACTTTACACAGAAAAGAAAATCATGGACTTGAAGAACAGAGTTGTGGTTGCCAAGAGGGAAGCAGAGGGTATGGCAGGGACTGGGAGCTTGGGGTAAACAGATGCAGAATGTTGCCTTCAGGATGGATTAGTAATGGGATCCTGCTGTGTAGCACTGGAAACTCTTGTCTAGTCATTTATGATGGAACATGTAATATGAGAAAAAAAGAATGTATATATAAGTATAACTGAGTCACCATGCTGTACAGTAGAAAAAAATATACACATAAATAAAAGATAAAAGAAAAAAAGAAGGTGATAAATGGTATTTGAAAAAAAAGAAAAACAAAGTAGGGAGAACTGAGTTGAAGAGTCTGGGAGAACACATGGAGAAGTGTGGCAGTGCTAACCAGGGAAGTAAGTTCAGGAGCCTCATTGAGAACATGTGAGTCAAGAGTTGGAGGATGTAAGGGACTTACTCAAGCAGAAGCCTGGAATAACAATACTCCATGGAGTTCCCCGATGGCTCAGCAGGTTAAGGATCTGGTGTTGCACTGCTCTGGTGCAGGTTTAATCCTTGGCCCCAGAACTTCCACATGTTGTGGGCATGGTCAAAGAAAAAAGAGTGCTCCAGGCAGGAAAGAGCCCAACGCAGGAGTCGCCTGGCATGTCTGAGGTGTGTCACAGAGGCTCTCCAGTATGGCTGATGTGGAAGAATGAGGGGAAGGTAGTAGCAGAGGAAGTGAGACAGCAGAGAAAGAGGGGAAAGAAAGGTTTCCAGAGCTGCGGCACTCTCCCAGCATGGAAAGAACAGGCTGGTCTCTGGGAAGGTGGGAGAGACAGCTGCACAAAGGGTGGAGGCCAGGCAGGCTCTTTAATGCTAACCTGGTGAGTGACATATTGTCAGCAAGGCAGCAGTGACTCCCATGGGGAACTTTCCTAGGATAAAAGAATGGGTAAGGACTGCAAATTAAAACACTCAGCATAAGGGATGAGGACGCACAGAGAGGCAATGAAATGCATGGCCAAATTTAGTGGAAAAGTAGACCAAAATTACTGGAGTATGGTGTGTAGGGCAGAAAAATAGCAAGGAATATATAGCTAGAAACACAAGTTGGACCTGAATACAGAAGGCTACAAATGCCAGACTGGGAAATTCTTTCTCTTTAGAATGTGTACACACACAGGAGATGATAAATGTAATATTTATAGGGAGATAAATCTGAAGACAGTTTGTACTACTTGTCTTAGAAAGAGTACTAGAAAACAATATGAAAAAAAGATTTAAAGAAAGTGTATGATGAGTGAAATAGCTTTCATGGTTTCTAAAGTTTAAAGGACCAAAACAGAAGATGTCATTGTGCTGCACTGTTAGTCACAGAGCTAATCACAAGGTCATTTTCGTGCCAATGCATATGGACTTCCACCAGGGCTCCCTCCACTATACTCTAAGCCTTTCCTTCCTTCCTTTTCTCCAGCGTCCCCACAGGAGAGAGAGGAAGGAACACAGGCATGAAGTCAAGACGTAAATCCTTGACTTTCAACTCCTTCCTAATGATGCGACCTGGAGGGGTAGATTTTTAACTGTGAGCCTCAGCCTCTCACACTAACATGGACAAAGGCCTAACTCGCATGATGTGAGGGCTGGGTGTGCTTAGGAGCTGAGCAAGCACTCCTTTCCCTTTGTACTGCATAAGTCAGTTCCTTCCTCTCATTTTTTTTTTTTTTTTTTTTTTGCTTCCACTAGCTGTTCTGGCCTTCTTACAACCCTAGTATAATCAAGAATAATGAGAAATTTTGATTTACTGATGTTGTAGGTTATGTAGGTCATCAAGAACACATTGATGGAATTAGTTCTTTTGATAAAGTACATCTCAGAGATACAAAAGCGGGCATGGGACCATCATGTCTGTTGTATTCTCTGCACTCAACAATTGTGCTGAGGAAAAAAGAAAAAAGGTGGTTAAAAAAAAACAAACTGTAATTTACTGATTTGTCATTTTTGGACTGTCTGGTTTATGGAACAATATTCCTTCAGAGATATACATAGTGTGTATATACATATATATATACATATACAGTAAATTCTATTACAAAAGTACTGTTAACACAGAGAAACTGACACAAACCGCTGTTTCCCTTGCTATTGATATTGAAAATACAGCCAAATCTGCTAAAGTTTAATGGAAATCCAAATTACTGGTTAATTTTAAAAGCTCATATTCACCATTACATAGATAGATAAGGTTTTTAATGAAGCTAAATAAATCTTGATAAGATTTTTTAAATATTATTGAGAAAAAAAGATAGTTTTTAAATAGAAAAACATAGAAATTCTAAGGACAAATGTCCCTCATTTTAAAACACAATTATCCCATGGCTATTTCAACTCCTCTCGGCTGAATCTGACACGAACAGGAGCAAAAGCGCCAAATTGTCCCACTGTGACCTGTGAAACCCTGAAAAATAATTGGTTCTCTAATTGAAAAAGAAAAGAAGATTAAAGAAGGGAGATGAGCCTTGCTTCAGGAGAAACTAGTCTAAGGGAATATGATGACAAAAGAGCAGATGGGCAAAAAACTAAGGATGAACAATTAAATTAAAATAAATTGCTTATTTTGTGTGAAATGTCGTTGTATTAGATCTTTTGATAAATATGATTTCCCTCAGTGAAGAAAATTTTCCAATTAAAACAAACTTTTTATATATTATATTTTAAATTATCCAGTGAAATATACAGTTATAATAACATATATTTTCCAGGCTATAATGAATTTATATGTTCATATCCATTTGGAGATGTTTATTAGGTCTAAGTAATATTTGTACCAGAGAAAGGCCCCTCTTCCCAAAGTCCCTATTATATAAATATTATTCAGATAAAAATGTTGTAAAACAGTGTAAAACAAGAGTAACAATCTGTCCTTTAAAATATAACTAAACTTTAGGGTGAAGGAATTAAGTTGTTTAATAGACAACATAGAAACATTCATCTCCTAAAAGTTTAGAATATATAAAATATAATAAATTTCTTTGTGTATATTAGAACCAGTCTGTCCTCCTTAAATAGTAGCAAGTGAGAGTCAAGAACCAATTTGTTTTTAATGCCAGTAGTTCTTTACCCAAGGTTTTTAAAGGGTTCTTCTGGCTTTAAAAAAAATTTTAAGTAAAAATGTATGTACAAAATTTAATAATATCTTAGAAAAAAATAAATTAATAGTATATATTACAAACTGGAAAATATATAGTAAGCTATAATACCTGTTACACATTAATTTACTACAGTATATTTCAATAAAGAGGAAAAACCATTCCTAGCACTTAGAAAGACATGTTACAAGGATTTTTCCTGAAAGACACTTAACTCTGGAAGCAAAAACATACGTTAATGTGATTAGTAAAGATCCAAATCTCAATAAACATTTAATGAACAGAACAAATGATTTAAACAGTTAAGTCAAAAGACCCCAGGACACTTAAACAGCATTCCTATGAAGCAAACACAGGGCTAAAGGAGACTGACATAATTTTAATAAGTGGAATCAACAGGGCCAAGTACTTTGTGAAATGTTATAATCTACGGCACCCAGTTATCCTAGTGCCCGTCCTCCTCTGTCAAACATGTCCATGCCCCTAATCCTTGGGATCTGTGAATTGACCTTCTGTGGAAAAGGGAACTTTGCCAACGTGGTAAAGGTAAAAGACCCTAGAATTAGGAGAATCTTCCTGATTATTCATATGGGCCCAATTTAATTTCAGAAGTCTTTTCGGAACTTTCCTGACTTAGACCAGAGTCTGAGAAACATGTACTCAAGGAAATCAGGTGAAAGAGACTCAGCTCACTGCTGCTTCTTTTGAAGATTCGAGGAAGAAAGGAGGCCACAAATTGAGGAAGGTGGGAAACTTCTGGAAGCTGGAGAAGGGAAGGAACAGATACTCCCTGAGTGCCTGCAGGATGTTGGCTTGATTTCAGCCCAATGACTCCCACACTGGACGTCTAACCTACAGAAGTGTAAGGTGATAAATTGGTGTTAAGTTGCTAAATTTGGAGTATTGTTAAAGTGGTAATAAAAAACTAATACACAGGCTCATCTGTGAGCATCAGGATTCCCCCCCAAACCTTCGCCAGCTAAACTATGCTGGAACAGAATACTGAATTTTCCAACTTTAGGACCACCAGGCACCAGACTCCTCTTTTAAATCACTTTTAAATGAGTACTGTTTCCTGCAGGCAAACTTTCCTGTGGATTCACCAGAAAAGACAGATTTATATACGCTAATGCCACATGTACATTTCCAGGTTCATCTTCCAATCTTAGATTTGAGGGCTGTAAGTCATTCTGAGATAAATACTTTTCACTTCAATAGTTTTGCCTCCTCTTTTTTACTAGACATATATCAGAGAAACAGAAATACCAAAACCCATTTTCAGTTAAAGTAGAAATAGACATCTCTTTATCTATTTCCTGAATTCATCACCAGTTTAGGAAATAAGAATTAGGCTAAACCTTATGGATGTAATACAAGTGTGTACACTTCACCTAAATAATTTCTTTAGCTTACACCACAGAGCTGGAGAAGAAAAAATAATGTAATTTTAGAAATTATCATGCCTTTGACCCTTCTGCTAGTATGCTATGAAACAAGAAAATTAACAGTTATCATTACTCCTGCAAACCCTGGGGGGAATCTAGACCATAAACTCTACTTGGCACACTTAGTTGCCTATCAACTAAAAGTTCCCCACACCTTAATGCACCCTGGTTCCACAATGGCATTAAACCATCCACACCATCCTTGCTAATCACTGAAACTGTAAATAACTGTCAAAAATAATGAGATTAACAAGATCCGTTAAGGTTTTATAAAGAACTGAAAAAGCTTTCCAAAACCACCCTGGAGACATCAGCCCAATGCTCTAAAACAGAGTCATACCAAGAAAGCCAAAGTTAAATTTTCAGTTTTTAAAGTTCCCCAGATTTACACATTGTTGGGCACCAGCTCCATTAATAACTGAAAGAAAAAAATCATGGAAAAACTTTAAAAAAAAAAAAAAAGGAGGGAAAATAAAAACCCAAACAGGTCTTCACATTTATTCCTCTCCCCCCACCCCCTGTCTTTTTGGGGCCACACTTGTGGCATATGGAGGTTCCCAGGCTACAGGTGAAACTGAAACTAGCCACCAGCCTACGCCACAGCCACAGCAACGCCAGATCTGAGCCACATCTGCAACCTACACCACAGCTCAAGGTAACACCAGATCCTTAACCCACTGAACAAGGCCAGGGATTGAACCTGCATCCTCATGGATATTAGTCAGATTCATTTCTGCTAAGCCACGATGGAACTCCCCCATTTATTCCTTATTCAACAGATCCTTCTCTGCAGAAATGTAATAAAGCATTTGACACTTAAGACATATACAAAAATGAAAGAAATAAGCTGTAGAGGCCAATGTTACAGAAGTCATCATAGGTGGCTATTAACATAGGTCCATTAACATAGCAGTTTCATGGTTTAGAAAGTTTCATATGGAAGGGGTCAAGCTGATGGGAGGTCATTTAACTTGTTACTGTTCTGGAAGGTTCCGAGATGATACACCAAAACTTTACAAGTAAAAATGAGGATGCATTCTCAAGACTTAAATTCAGTTAATATCTCCTGAATAACTACAATGAACCAAGCATTAAAAGATGCTTTAAAATATTCATTATATAATCCTCACAATAACCCTGTGAGCTGGCTCTTCTCTCCATTTTGCAGAGGAAAGAACTACAGCTGTGATGGCCGGGGTCACACACTTGTAGGTGGACTCCATCGTCCCTCACTTCTCCTATACTCGCCACAGCATGATGTTAGTATTTACAGCTCAAATACTTACAGAAGTAAAGAGAGGTACAGGATGATGAAAGATGGTCTTAATAAAAAACAGCAAGTTTTTAAAGCCTTTAATATAAATTGTGGGATGAGGATGAACTGCTGTGGGGCAGTGGTAAGGTGGCAGGAGATGAGAGGAAAATTATTTTAAATCAAAGAAGAACACTTTAAATAAAACATAATAGGATTTCTTTTAATCAGAGCAGCAGCACGGCATAGCAGAGGAGCAATGGCTTTAGACTCAGATCTGTATTCCATTCAGAGTGGCGGCTCCTTTTAGCTAAACTTCACTTGGAGAGCACAACTTTTTCATATATATAAAATGTATATAACATTTGCCTGGGGTCCTTCATGGGGAGCAAATAAAATGATATAAATGAAGTGAACATAACCGCTAAAAGAAAAAAATTATAGGAGTTCCCTTATGGCTCAGCAGGTTAAGCATTGGCATGGGTTTGATCCCCCAACCCCCAACAGGGAACTTTTGCATGCCACAGACGCAACCAAAAAAAAAAAAAAAAAAAAAAAAAAAAGTCACATTATTAATACTGTTTTATTTTTGTCTAATTAGGGAGTACATTTTATATTTTTCCACATCTGATATATGCTTTTATTGACAAATGCATTATAGTCTATTAATGTAGATTAAAAACTGGATGACCAAATGTTAGAACCACCATAAAAAAATTATCCTAAGTTGGATAAAATATCTCTTTACAAATAATACAATGGCCCCTTGAATTACAAAATAAACAAAACGCAAAAAGCATATACAAGGGAGTAGGCAGCAGTTGAGACCAGGTCCCTGACTCTACCCTCACTTCCAGCTCCACAGCCTACAGCAGAGTTGGTAACCTTTTAACCATGGACCCATCGACAACTGGAGAAGTGGACCACTTCTTGGGTTGATTTTCAAATGCATAAAATAAAATACGTACGATTTCAAAGGAAACAAATTGTTGTCAACTGCAGTTATTAAAATGTACTAAACACCAGTTTTTGACTAGTCACATACGTATATATGGCAACCATAGATAAGTACTGCTCAGATCTCCCTTGAAGAAAGAATTTCCTACTCAGTTACAAAGAAGCTCGCCTACTTGACAGGCCATGCTCTTCCTGGGAGCCCCAGCCAGTGACTTAGCATGGCAAGAGTACCAGGGCCTGGCTATTGCTATCAGGACCCTCCTGGGAAGACTCTGACAGGCATTCTGTGCTCCAGTGCTCCATCCAGCTGGTTGGCTGAGAGGTCAGATTTGCATCAGAGTCCCAGGTTCTTCCTGCCCAGTCCCACTCACCACACCTTTTATCTTTTACATGTATTCGCTTCCCCTTCCTTCCTAATTCCAATATCTCTGCTTCTGCTTCCTGAGGGAGTCAACTAAAAAAATATGCTTCTCTATTAATGTCCTAAATAGCAATGTCTAGTTGCAGGTCTAATAACTAATTCTGGAGTACTAATGAGTTTCCATAATTCTTTTTTTTTTTTGCCTTTTAGGGCGGCATGGGTGGCATATGGAAGTTTCCAGGCTAAGGGTCAAATCGGAGCTGCAGCTGCTGGCCTGTGCCACAACCACAGCAATGCAGGATCCAGGATACATCTGTAACCTACACCACAGCTCACAGTAATGCCAGATCCTTAACCCACTTAGCGGGGCCAGGGATCGAACCCACATCCTCATGGATACTAGTCGGATGCATTACCGCTGAGCCACAATAGAAACTCCCATTTCAAAGGTATTTTAATATACCTGAAACAATTCTCATGTGATATGAAAATAGATATGAACCTTACACTTAGAAATGGCATAGGTACTGCTGCAGGTTGGTTGAATTGATAATTGAAAGAAAAGGCAAATTTCAATTAAAGGTTAGTGAAAGTGATGATGTTATACTCTTTTTCTTGCCTTTTTTTTTTCTTACCCAAGGCCATATACCCCAAGTTAGGAACTCCTGAGTAGAGTGTATCTGATTTTGACATATTCATTCCTTTAAGACACAGCCATGCACAGATGAGCAAGAGCTGTGGTAAGTGAAGGTCTCTAACTTGGCCTTCTCCTCAGGTGCCATGACATCCATGAAAGCTTGTGTTAAATACAGAACTTGTTCAAGGTGTGACAGCATAGGCCTGAGTGATCTAACCTTAAGGGACAAAAACAAAAAACCCACCCAGCTTACCTAGAGGCATGAATATATAATCACCTCCAGATCTAACTTATGAAATTCAAGGATAAAAAATTACATGGAATGCAGCAAGAAACTCCTATCTCCTTTCAACTCTCCTACCATGACCCCCCCTCTCTTCCTATGCTCTAGGGATGGATCTGGTCACAATGCTAACTCCACAAGATTCTCTCCCAAGCCTGACAAGTAGTGTGTATGGAGGTGAGCATCCAGGCAGGAAGAAGTGGAAAAGAGAGGGAGTGAATGGCCAGATTTAAAAAATATTATTTAAGGAGTTCCCGTCATGGCGCAGTGGAAACGAATCTGACTAGGAAGCATGAGGTTGAAGGTTTGATCCTGGCCTTGCTCAATGGGTTAAGGATCCGGCATTGCTGTGAACTATGGTATAGGTTGCAGACACAACTCGGATCTGGCATTGCTGTGGCTGTGGTGTAGTCTGGTGGCAACAGCTCTGATTCGACCCCTAGCCTGGGAAATTCCATATGCCACAGGTGCAGCTCTAAGACAGAAAAGACAAATATATATTATTTTAAGATTAAATGAAGGAGTTCCTGTTGTGGTGCAGAGGAAACAAATCTGACTAGTATTCATGAGGATGCAGGTTCAATCCCTGGCCTCGCTCAGTGGGTTAAGGATCTGGCGTTGCCATGAGCTGTATTGTGGGTCACAGACACAGCTCAGATTCCAAGTTGCTGTGGCTGTGGTGTAGGCTGGCAGCTGTAGTTCCTATTTGACCCCTAGCCTGGGGACTTCCATATGCAGAGAGTAAGGCCCTTAAAAAAAAAAAAAAAAAAAAGATTAAATGAGTGCATTCAAAAGGATGAGCCTCATTTAAATTTTCAGGGGAATAATGCTGTGCACTAGTTCTGAGTAGGCATCCTGAATGACAGAACACACTGCAGACAAGGCAATGGAGTGCACTATGAATAATCTGAGGGTGACAGGAGATGCTGGGGTCAATGAGGAAGAAGACAGAAATGCAGGAAATGGAAAGGAAATCCTAAGAGAAAAAATCCTAAGCAATGACAATGGAATGTAATGATCTCACAATGTTGTTATGGTTTGATAGCTATAGGCACACCACTGAAAACTGGCCTAGAATGAAAATACCAAGATGAACTACTTGTAATATGGATGAGAGGAAGCATTCCCCAATCTACCACCAGCAAGTGACTCTAGTCGAATCCAGTGCCCTAATACTATTCCTTTTTCCAATGGAAGAAGAAAAAGAGAAAAGAGGGGAAAAAAAGCCCTGTTTCTGAGCACATGTCCTCCAATATAATACACACACATTCAAGCCTCCTTCTTTTCTGTTTAAAGCATTGGTACAATATAAAAAAATTATGCCTATTTATAGGGACCTTTAAAACTTCTATCACACCATGCCAAAGATATGCTGGGAAACTAAGCATGTAACTAAAGCATTTTGTGGACCTGAAAGTTGCCTGTGGCTCCAACCTAAATGACCCCTTTCTTTACCCTCTCTCTTTAGGCTTTATTTCTCTAAAGCTTTCAGAAAAAATTTAGGTGTTTTTTTTATAACACAACAGAGAATACAATATAATTGGTAACAATAAGATACTCTCTGTGAAACAAGCAAGACATCCCTGACCTATCTCATAATTTCCTTAAGTCTTTAGTTCTTTTTTTTTTTTAATTTTATGGCAGGATCCACAACATATGGAAGTTCCCAGGCCACAGCTGTGGTAATACCGGATCCTTTAACCCACCGCAATGGGCCAGGGATCAAACCTGGACTTCTATGGCTACCTGAGCCGCTGCAGTTGCATTCTTAACTCACTCTGCCATGGCAGAGTCTTTAGCTCTTTTGAGATTCAGCCACAGACAAGAACCGAAATAAATCCCTAGAGAAATATTTAATTATCTACTGACTTCCTCCCCAATCCCTCCAAATTAGTGTTTGTCAAATGCCTTTTAAAGAAACATTTAAGATGGTGAAGATATGCTATGTTTTTTACATTAACATGCTCCCCAAACACATATTTCTCTGTTATAAATTAATTGTTCATCTTAATGTAGGCATCTGAAGTAGTTCAGGAATTTTCACACACTTTTGTTCATACAGAGGAATAAATTGTGTTTCAAATACAAAGTAACATCCTGAACACAGCCAAGTCCCTGGATAATCCATGGTTTTTCACTTGCTACCTCAATACTTTGTCCACAGAACTATGATGTCAGAAATCTAAGCCTGATTTGTTTTTAAGTACATAATCCATTAACTGTTTCCATATGCCATAACTGTTCAGCTACAAAATTATTTATAAACCAGTTTATTGGCCCTATCTGGCAAATATGATACACCTGTTATAAAATGTGATTACTTCAGAAAGCTAACAATTGTGGAATCATATTTTCATAATAAATCAGTCTAAGTGAATTAGACTATTCATATACTGTCAGAGGTCTTTTAATCCCAATTAAATTAACAGTTTGTGAATAATGAAAGTAGTTAATATTAATTTTAGTTGATAAATCCAACACCAATAATCTCTTAGTATGCTTTAATCCACTTTCCAACAGCCTGTAAAAATTAACCAACAGATGCTTCCAGTCTGGTAAAAAATACACAGGTCATTAGCATTATTTTGATGATACCAAATGTTCAATTTATGAATATTGTGATTAAATTGCTGAGAGACATATAAACAATGCTCCTTTATGACCTTGTTAAGTCATAACAGAAGCCAAAGACAGTGAAACATGGCAGATTTTCCTAGAATCCAGATCAGCACTGGCTGTCCTACTCCGCTCCTTACACATCACCTGGGAACTTGACTGTGGTTCACAGTGGCCACAGTGGCCACATCTGCCCCCTCAACATAGTGTCCTCAATGGCAAACACAAGGCCTCGCAGACAAGAGTCCCTGGCAAATACTTACTGACTTGAACAGTGGTAGCCAAATGGGGAAAAAGAAAAAGTGGGAGAAATGGAAGAAAAAAAGAATGAAAGAAGGAAAAAAAAAAAAAAAAAAGATGATTGGGAAAAAATGCCAATATATGCCAACATGTTATTTTCAATAGAATCTAAACTATGGAAAGTTTAGATGTATCTCAATACATCTAAGCAAGGAGAAAAGCAACGAACCCAAAGTGAGACACCTAATAGGGAAATCAGGTACAAAAGAGAAAATGATACAGCTGAATCAGGAAAGAAATGTTGATTTCATAGGAAATAATTTAGAGTGGGGTTCACATATTCCTTAAGACATGACTGAAGCTGGAGATTCTCATACCAAATAAGTCAGATAAAGACAAATATCATGTGATATCACTTATATTGGAATCTAAAAAAAAATGATACATATGAACTTATTTACAAAACAGAAACAGACCCACAGATTCAAAAACAACCTTATAGTTTCCAAATGGGACAGGTGTGGAGGAAGGATGGATTGAGGGTTTGAGATTGGCATATGCACACTATTATCTATAGAATGGATGGTCAATGGGGACCTGCTCTATACCACAGAGAACTCTATTCAGTATTCTGTGATAACCTGTAAGGGAAAAGGATCTGAAAAAGAATGGATATATATATAACTGAATTACCTTGTTATACAGGTAGAAATTAATATATTGTATATCAACTATACCTATATAAAATTTTTAAAAATTTAAAAAATGACTAAAAAAATAAAAATTTAAATAGATACAAGACACCTCCCCATTACAGCAATGTTATAAAGGTCACAGGGAGATCAGTTTAAAAAGCAAAATAAGTAAAATCTAACTGGAAAAAATATATATAAAAAAAGGGCAACATGAGTTGAGGAAATGCCCAATTCTTTTCCCAAGAACATCTTGTTACATCCATGAGTGGGTGGAACAGGGTGGTTTTGCAGAACTATTTTACAATCAGCAGAGCAGAAGAAAAACCTCAACAGAAATGTGGTAAAGATTAAACAAAGTCTCATTAAAGAAGACCGTCTCAAGGCTGATAGGTTCTCAAATAGGGATTATTAGTTCCTCTTACTTTTCTGACTCTCAGGCTATGAGATCTCTGAAACCCAATCATCTTAACTTAAATGCCTCATAAACCTAAGCAGTGTAAGATTAAAAAGCCACATTTAGTGACAAAAAGTAAAGAACATGAGAGAAAATCTTTAGGTTTATTTTAAATGACTGGATTTCGTGGATTTTGCTCCTTCTCCCCATCCCCCACCCTGCCCTTTCTACCAATTTCAAATGCTTATTAGGAAGCACAGAGATTGACATCAACCATTTATAATGCCTGGAATGGAACATTTACCTTTGTAATCAGAGAAAGAGCCTGGTTCTCAGTTCAAAGAAGGACAACAATAAAAAATAACAATAATTAAAAAAAAAAAAAAGATACACCATTTCTCCAAAAACCCTCAATTCTTTGGTAATCTGAATCCTTTGTTCTTCCCTGCCAAATCATGATGCAAGCCAAGAGGACAATCAACCAGCAGCCCTAGCCTCTATCTCTCCTGCCTGCAAGATTGCAGAGCAACTCTATTTCCACCTGGCACCCAACAGTGAATAATAGGTTTAATTTTGAATTCTGCAGAAATGACAAAATTGATTCAAAGTAACCTTTGGCGTCACAGGGAACAGGCAAATATTAGCAGTCCTATCATGAATAAAGAGACAAGGAGCAAGCTATACACCAGCCCTTCTTCTTGCCTAAGTTTTCCAGGCACCTTTTTCTTGCCTTCCTTTCTGATATTTCCTATAAAATATCTACACAAAGTCCTGTCTTTCTGAAAGCAGCAATGGATGGCTTTTTCTAATAAAATACTACTAATGCTGAAAAGCATACTTAAGCTTTCTCGAATAATGCTTTCTAGGAATTATTCCTTAAAATCCAGACCAAAAAAAAGTCACCTTCACAGCTCACCTCCCATTGCATTGTGAAATACTGGCCTTGCCCAGTGTAACAACCCACAGCTTCCCCATCTTCCTGTTGATCATGGAAATATCATCTAATGTCACAGGAAAAAAAAGAGGCAATATTTGGGAGTTCCCTTCGTGGCTCAGCAGTTAACAAACCCAACTAGGATCCACGAGGATGTGGGTTTGATCCTTGACCTCGCTCAGTGTTCTAAGGATCTGGAGTTGCCGTGAGCTGTGGTGCAGGTCACAGGCACGGCTTGAATCCCAAGTTGCTGTGGCTGTGGTTGTAGGCTGGTAGCTGTAGCTCTGATTCAGCCCCTAGCCTGGGAACCTCCATATGCCATGGGTGTGGCCCTAAAAACAAACAAAGGAAAAAAAAAAAAAAAAAGAGGCAATATTTGAGCTGAGAGAAAAGAAGTTGTAGGCCTCTGTCAGCCTCTCAGTCTAACCAAAGAGAGACCAGAGGACAGCAGGAACTCATACACAGAGGCAGCGAGGCACTGAAACATGGAATATTCAGAAAAGGATCATCATTTCCTCACCTTAACCTTTAAAATTAGTATTAGATTGAGCAAATACATCAATTTTTTTTTTCAACCTTAAATCACAAGGCTAAAGTTAGATGACTTAAAAAAATTTTTAAAGGTCCAATTATTTCATTTAGGGCTAACACTACAGCTAAATTAAAGACAGGCTAACAAGTTTCCCTTTTGAGCCTCATTAATTAAGAAAGTAATCAGAGTAAAGAGGGGAAAAAAAGAGAGAGAAGCTGGAAGGCAGTATTACTTAAATAGCTTTTAGGTACCCCCATTTCCACCTACTAGAAAAGCAAAGGGAAAACTAATCAATTCCAGATTACAAAATCTGAATTTCTGAAGTGTTTTACATGTAAATACACATTTTAACTGCCATACATTTTCCTTGATTGCCTGAAGAGTGCACTAATCTTATTCAAAATTTTGATTCTCCATAATCAAAAGGTAAAAATTAAGATCCGCTTTACTTCACAAGTTTTCCTAGGGCAGGCTTGTTGAGAAAATGCCCCTGGTTTTCAAAGATCAAATATATCATTTTACTATTTTGGTCAACCAATGCTGCACAAAAAATGTGTGATTAAGGCTTTGGACTTGCCGAAAATTCTAGAAAGCTACCTTAATTGACAATTACCTTTTAGAATTTCTAACATACAATTACATATTTTAGAAAGCATTTCAAAGGAATGCAAATCATTTTTTTTGGTATCTGCCAACATCCCTCGGTTGCTGTGATGATCAAGTTAAATCAGGTACATAAAGCATCTAGCATGATGCCTAGTACACAGTGGGCACTTTAAGAAGTCAATTCTTCTGTCCACACCAAGCCTTCCCAT
Source organism: Sus scrofa (assembly GCF_054392235.1). Taxonomy (NCBI): domain Eukaryota; kingdom Metazoa; phylum Chordata; class Mammalia; order Artiodactyla; family Suidae; genus Sus; species Sus scrofa. Next base: position 33,297,940 of record NC_139393.1, read on the forward strand.
CTCCATCCAGTACAATCTCTCCCCACGAGCTGTCTCTGTGTTTGATAAGCCCAGGGATGTAAGTGGCTTAAGTCTATGGTAAAAATGGTAACTATCTCAAAATTAAAAGGAAATGATAAGTGTTTTGAAGTACAGACCTAAAATATAAGTGTTGCTTAAAAATGAACTGAGCAGTACATGCTGATATCAGCCTTGAAACATAAGTGGTAGTCCCATGACATTGGATCAAATTGCAGATAAGGGTAATTTTAAAAATCAAATTTCAGACAAGAGTAATTCCTAAATATAATTATTTAAAAAAGAAAAATCTCATTGCACAGGTGAAAGCTATCTGTAATAGCTGTGGAAAATGGATTCCACTGCTTTTAATGAAAGGACCATACAATCTACTCATAGACTCTATTTCCCACTATGTTTCAAGATACCCTATAAATTTGATATTTCTATCCCATGTGAGTCATAATAACTATGTGATAGTCACTGTAACATTAAAGAGTGGGAAAGTTCTGACTAGAAGAAGGCTCACATTTTGTTTCTGGTTTTCTGTTTCTCATTGACTAAAGGGAACTCTCAAACCAAAATTTTCTCTGAAAATATCCAAGGTATTATACAGAAAAAAAAATTTTAAGCTGTATGTTAATCATTTGCACTTTTAAAAGGACCCATTTGATATTCTACGTAACAAAATTAACTTTTGTAATATTTCACTGGATTACTCATTTGTCCATTAGTAAAGTAAAAAATATATATATATAGGACACAAATAATACTTTCTAGAGTTAAGCATATAAAAAGTTACAATATTAAAGTACTAAAAGTTACAAATAATCAAGGTATTAAACTTACCTTTGGGTTGACAACAAAATATATTCTCAAGTTTACAAAGCAAATCCACATTTTCATACTTATTTTCATTTGCTTTTACCCAGAAACAGTCTTCAGTCATTTCCTGAGGTCTGATCTGCAGTCAGAGAGAAGACTGATTCATAAACAGGTGGGTGTTTCACCTGCCCCCAGCCCAATCACCATGGACACACTCAGAGCTGCCAGTAGGTATTTATTAAATCATTTCTATAAGATTTTTTTTTCCAAAGTATGTTCAATGAAATATAAGTTCTTCAGGAAGCTTTGGTTTTATGAGAGGGAAAAAAAGGTTCCACTCTCAAATAGTTGGGGGTTTGAAGCTGAATGAAATAGTTTCTTTTTCAATTGTACTTCTCCTAGTCTTCAGTTAACACTCAAGTTTACGTGACCATGAAACTATCTTTCCACAGATTCAAAATTCCTGTGTCCCAGCTATATATCCACTTCTGATACCTAGTAATATTTTCCCAATAACTAAAAGCATAAAAAACTTCCTAAGAATACTACCTTTTTTGTACCTTTGAAAAACACTTCATAATATGGAGTTTACCATCATGCAGTTAATTACCAATTTAATTACAAATCAAGTCCCAGTGTAACAACTAACACTGACTCCCACCCAATTTATAAACCAGAAAGATTTAGTCAATAGCAAAGGGCTTTGACTTCAACACTTTTATTTAAAATAATGCCTACTTAGTGTCATTTAGAGTAAGGTTCCCTTTGGGAATTACATACATGTAAATACAAATTAAAGTTTTAATCTAGGTAACAGAATTATTTCTTTGTTTATTCCTTTTACCTTTAACCAATTCAATCTTCTCATGCTGGTTTCCGGTTTAAATTCCTTCTTTGGTTTTAACCCAAAAGGCAGGGTTGGTGGGGGAGGAGAGGTTCGTCCACTGAGAAGTCCTAGGGGAGGTGGTGGGGGCACAGGACCCCCACCAAATGGCAAGGGCATTCCTGGAAGTGGAGGGGGTGGAGGTGGGGGTGGAGGTGGCACCCCTCCGCAAGAGGACAGTGCAGGAGGAGGAGGGAGTGCTGAGTGGCTGCTTCCATCTTCTTTTGAAGGAAGTAAAGGGGTACCAGGTGGCAAGGCACCAAACTGGTGGGAAAAAGAAAAATAAGGAATGTAACAAAGAACCCTCTGCGAAACATGTTAGGGTACACTTTTCTCAAAATAAGGTATCATTTTAAACCCAAAACAACTAAATTTCCGTGATGTCATGTGGTTTAACCTAAAAACAAAATTCCAAAGATTCTTTTCCCCAATTTAAGAATATTATTAAAGATTTTGTTTCCATAAAAATGTAATTGTCAGAAATATTACTCCCCATTTTGAGGTAGTATGGCCATCCAGGTGGAGACGTCCAGGAGGGAAATGCTGATAAGGGTCTAGAAGATCTTAAAGTCAATAGTCTCTATGAGACAGTTGAAGAAGCCATGGGTGCAGCTAAATTCCCCCAGAGTATGTAGAATGAGGAAAGGTTTACATATACAATTCTACAGGACACCTGCATTTAAGTGCCAAGTAAAATAAATAAATAAATAAATACCATCAAGAAAAAAGGATGTTAATAATATTGCCACATCACACCTTTGCCCTTGGGGGGAAAAAACAATCTAAGATTTTTTAATAGGACCTGCAAGAACATGTCAGGGTCTGGTCCCTGTAACCTGGTCATTCAATTGACTTTCATACAGTTCCATGTATACGGCAACCTTATACCAATTTTACCTCTTTGTACTTTCTGCTCCCTCTGCCTTCACCTGGCCCTACCCCCTTCATCTACTGGCCATCTCCTACCGGCCCTTCCTGTCTTAGCTAACTTGCGCCTTCCTCTGCAAAGCCTTAGCCAACCACTCATTTTGTCTATCTCCCTGATAGCTCTTATTGACCCCTACATAATTATTTAAGGAATCATTAGCATTTGTCTGTTAGGTAAATTATAAATTCCATGAGGGAAATGACTATGTCCAAATAACTCACTCCTTTTTCCCTAGCATTTAAAGCAGTGACTGGCAAATTACAGTCATTGAAGAAACATGTGTAGGAAAAAGGAATTAAAGACAAGAAAAAGGCAAGCACACAGTCATGAATCACAAGTCACAGAGAGTGACCAAAAATGGGAAAAAAAAATTGTTCAACGGAATCTAATATCACAGAGGCGAGGTACTGTTAGGAGAAAAAAAACAGCCAAATGTGTCCACTGGGCATGTCTGTCCCTATGTTTCCATGGAATAGTAACATAGTTGTGACTTGTGTTAATAAAAATCTTTTTGTTACATGATTATTTTTCTGAAATTACTAACTTCAGCTCTGAGTTATATGTATGTATTAATAAATCATTTAAAAGTTTTATTACACAATTATGGGAAATAGATTATGTATAAAGGCTTGAAATGGACATCTGAGATCAGCATATGTAGCCACAACATATCCAATGATATCAAGTTTTCCATAAACTGAAATTTTTTGGAGTAGATATTAAGCAATCTTTGAATTAGGAAACATTAAAAACAGAAGAAAGTCTACATTTATTATTAGCCCAGATCAGGAAAAACTTGCCATAAATATTCCAGTCATTGTCTACAATTCAATCTGAAGTATAAAAAACACAAAGAAATTGAGAGACAAGGAGCCATGTAAGAAAGATGAAAATTTTCAATACATTATGATACTTTCTCTTGCAGCATTAAGAAAGATGATCATTGAGAATTTTCTTATAGATAGAGTCTAATTTTTTTTTTCTAATATTGAACACCAGCAGACAGCTTTTAGGGTATCTTTAGACAGTCTCTGCAACAAAACTAGACACTAAATATTTAAAAGAAAACAAAACTGCAAATAATATAGGAAAAAGTATACTTAAGACTATTTCAACATAACCATAAATTAGGATGAAAGGAACATAGCAAAACTATGCTTATGCTCTGTAAAATGCTCATCCTATCTGTAAATCTACATGAAGAAATTTAGCTACGAATATACTACTTCCTTACTTCCGTCCATTGAAAATATGCAGATGATGTATTTCTTGCTACCTGTTTTATGTGTAGAGAGTATATGTGAGCTATCTGCTTCATAATCCAGATTTTCTTTTTGTCATGTTTTAAATCTGTTTACTTTTAGAAATTGAAAAATTATCAGAAAATGTTCTCATTCAGCTAGAGGTTATCTTTCACTGCAAGGTTCCCATAGGCTGAAGATTTTGAAAAATAAACAGCTTGAGAAATAATTTTCTGTGCGGGATAAAGATCAGTGGTGAATGAAAAATCTGAGAATGAAAGACTTTCTTACCCTTAATGCTTAATTACCCAGAGAACAGTGACATCAGGAACAAAACTCAGATGAAACATGAGGAAGCAGATTAGCAAAAGTTTAGACACTCTTAAAAACGTAAATGGAAAAAAGGGGGAAAAATAATTTTTTAAAATAAACACAGCAGAATGGAAATACATGTAAACAATAATACGAAAACATACAAGGGAAATTAAAGTTTAGACATTTGGATGCTAAGATATAACATGACCTTTGTTCCCCTGGTGAGCTTTCAATACCCAAACTCACTCCAGGTAGATGGTATTTTACCTGCGCTTTAAAAGCTTGTAACTCTGCTTGAAGCTCGTTAATCTTTGCCTCTTTTTTCTGCAACTGAGCCTGAGTTTCTTGGTGGTCCGTAAACTCTTTTTCAAACTGAAAAGGCAAAAAAAAAAAAAAAAAAAAAAAAAGCTCTGAGAAAGAAAGATGGAAATAAAAAGCTCTATTGTTCATATAGAAATAGGACTCTAATGATCTGTTGGTAAAACATAAACTTTTATGAAAGGAGTGGTAGGTTTTTGCTAAGTCACCCACAGCTTTTCTATAGGTCCTTCCAGGTCCCAACAAAATCATTTCATTTGCAAAGGAGACAAAGTCAGAAATGGAGTCTGTGACCTTCTCCTCTCAGCAGAACATACTGAGCCCATAGTTATCTGGAACCCTGGCATTTTTCTTAAAAGTTCCTAAATATCACTGCAATTTCATGAAAGATAATAGAGAGCAAAGCACTGTACTGAATTACCTGTCCCCTACCTGCAAAAACTTATACTTGAAACTTGTCTGAATTTATCAGTGTGACTTTAAAAAGTGCCATTTTGATATTTTGTTTGTTAACAAATAACTCTGTAAATGCATTGATTACTTTTTCTTACAACAACATTATGAGGAGTTCCCGTCGTGGCGCAGTGGTTAACGAATTCGACTAGGAACCATGAGTTGCGGGTTCGGTCCCTGCCCTCGCTCAGTGGGTTAACGATCCGGCATTGCCGTGAGCTGTGGTGTAGGTTGCAGACGCGGCTCGGATCCCGCGTTGCTGTGGCTCTGGCATAGGCCGGTGGCTACAGCTCAGATTCGACCCCTAGCCTGGGAACCTCCATATGCCGTGGGAGCGGCCCAAGAAATAGCAAAAAAAATAAATAAATAAAAGACAAAAAAAAAAATTATGAGATTTAAGGACCCTGATATAGGCTCTAACCTTCAACAAAGTTCTAACCTCCTTTACTCTTTAAGAGAATAAAGTCAGTCTTACATATAATCTTTGGGAGATTAATGATAGGTTAATCTTTTAAAGTCCCTAGTGCAACACGGTGGGAGGAAGGCAAACAGTAAAATTTAGTGAATCCAATGAGTTTTTTAATTGATAGAGTCACTCATCACAAGTCACAATCCTGCATTCAAATAGCTTCACCTTGCCATCATCAATATTGAAAACCTCTACTAGCAGAGGTGAACTTAGAGTACTGTCTTATAATTAAGAACAAGTATTTGATTCCCTTTTTGAAAAATGAAAAATAATCATTTTTAAAAATGCAAGTACTTCACAAATGTAGCCTTTGAGTCTTTAAATAGTCAAACAAGAACTGGGATTAGGGTTAGGGTCTCCATACACTGATGATTTCCAAATCTTTATCATAAGCTCAGCCTCATATGTGAATTCCAGACTGCAACTCATTCTATAAACATATTTCTGACTTAATGAACATTTTTCAAGACTAAGAAAGCATTCTAGTATTTTCAAAGCCAATATTTTATTTTATTAGCACTTTTTTTTTTTAATATCACTTTAAAAGATAGCTCAGATAACAACAACTCCTTTGCCTCTTAAACTTTTTTAGTGGCTTCAAGCCACACTCATTAACCGAAGAACCCCCTGCTATCTGGTCTCATACCACTTCTTTCCCTTTATTCAGTAAATATCTATAGCACACTTATTACAAGTCTCTCAGAGTGGCAGGGACTAGGGAAAGAGAGTTTAAAAGAATATGATCACTGCATTTAGTAAGCTTAGTGTATGGTGGCAAAGTCAAAGCAAACTAACTACCCACAATCTATGAAATCTACCTGCAATCAAAAGTGAAAGGACTGGAGACATGTGAATCATTCCTGGAGGAATGATGCTTCACCTCAGGTTTGAAGAACTTAGTGAGCTGAGAAGTGTAGCCTGCATTTCAAACAGAGTGACTAGCACAGTATGCACATGAATGACAAGCCAGCCCTTGTAAGGGGCACAAAGGGAACTAGGATAACAAATGGCAGAGGATAAATCTAGAGACACATACACAGGACTGAAACTACTGAATGAAATCTTGCACCTGGCCAAAAAGCTATTTTCTTTTTCCTAAAAACTGTAGTGAGCTATTAAGAGTATTTATAATAAGAAAATAACATGATGAAATTTGCACTTTGGAAAACCTAACCAGCAGCGGTGTGGACAAGGGACTGAAAAATAAATATTAGAGGCACAGATATAAGTTTAGAGCCACTGCAGTTATCCAAGAGAAAACTGAAGCCCTGCCTGAATGAAAGTAGAAAACAGGATAAGAAACACACACACACACACACACACACACACACACACATTGTCAAACAGAATCCAAAAAATTAGTGTCTGACTGGATGAAGGAAATGAGTGAAAAGAATAGATCTAAAATGAATTTTCTGTTCTGTTGCTTTGCAAGCGGGCAACACAGTATTAGATTAGAGAGAATGGCATTTTTAGGGATAAGAAGGATGAATTCAGTTTTGAGTATGTTAAACTTGAGATACTTACAGCAAATTCATTTATAGATGCCTCATCCTTGGACATCTCAGCTTGTTGTCTCACACTGATCCATCAGGGCTCACATTAGCTACTACCTCTTTGGGAGTCTTCCCGGGCCCCCAAGATCCTGTGTATGGGCTTACACACCACATATGGTTTTCCTACCACAGTAGTTATCACACTATAATATAAAATCACACACCTTAATAACACCCACCAACCTGGAAGGTCTTTTATAGTGAGAACCTTGTCTATTTTATTCATCACCTTTCCAAAGCTTAATACTTGTAATTAACCTGCATACGCACTTGTTGAGTGAAGTGATAAGCTAATTCCTGTCAAACCTTCCTCTATATGTTGAATAACCACATCAATATCAAATAATAAATTTCCTGAGTCTCCCAGCCTCGAAAATCTGTGAGAAGTCATTTTCCCCAGTCTCCTTTCTGACTGCTTGGTCAGTGTTAACTGCCATTCAGCAAGAAATAAAAAACTAAGTTCTTATGAGAGTAAAAATGAAGATGTCTTTTTCACAATATGGATATGTACACTATACCATCTTACAGACCTTAGAATAAGATTTAGGAAGAAAAAGAACTATTCATAGGAACAAAACTAAAACTATCAAAACAACCAGAGTCATAATTAGTACATTTGAAGAAAACTTATTAACTTGAGCATACTGAAAGGACCTGTATTATTTACCAAAGAGATAAATTTCTACATCCTCCCCTATAAAATGATCAGATGAAATATAAACTTTGCTTTAGCATTTTTATAATATCTACAGTCAAATCACAGTAGCCTTAGGGATAAAATGAATCCCCATTAAAGACGTACTTTATAAAAACTGCTATGATGGCCTTCTTCTCCAAAAAGAGTTAGTAGGGCAATATTACGCTTACAAAATTACACGCAAAAATGTCAAGTAACACAGTTAAGGTTGAGGCTCTGCTTAATTTCATTCCCTAGGGTAAATGTATTAGTGCATCTGTACAAGAAGGTTGATAACTCAATATTCTCTATGTACTTTCTGACATTTCTGGTCTTCATTTTTCAAATTTATGCACCAAAATAAAAAATGTGTCTAGCAACCATGATAGCTTCCTGCCTAAAGCAAAGTATTTACATGTGTCCTTATAAAGCTATCAGAAAAAATTCTTGCTGATATATACAAAATGGTATGGCAATAGAAATCTTTTATGGAGCAAACAATATTTTCTGAGTATACCTAAGACATAACTGCAGACTAAAAGGAGACAACTAACCTTGAACAAGGTCTTCCTTCTATTTACAAGTAAAACTTACAATTTTAAAACAATGTGTTGAGGAAGTTACCAGGTTTAACACCACTCATATACGAATACTGTATATCAAAAAATGACTATAAAAGCAAAAACTACTTAGGATGCATTCAAATCAAGTTCTTGAAAGTTTGGTACTAATTCCCCACAATGAGACAAAGAACTTAGCCTGGTTACAAAGTCAGTGGGATGGGAGTTAACCCTATGATATAAACATCTATCAACTGGAACACTTATGACACTTAATACAAATGGTCTATTAATTTGTTTCCCCCACTACACTAAGTCATCTGGGAGCAATGATGATATCATATCCATAGCTGATATCATTATCCAAGGCCCTGAGAGATAACTTCCCACTAAGAAACCTAAGACTCCTTAGGACACTTATCAAAGTTTTTTATAAGTTGCTAATAACTTAGGAAAGAGTCTATCATTTGCAAGTTATATTTTACCTTAAAAGTTTATAAAAGAGTTCCTATGTGGCTGAATAGGTTAAGGATCCAGTGTTTTCACTGCTGCGGCTTGGGTGGCTGCGGCTTGGGTTCCCAGGTGGTTCAATCCCTGGCTCCTGGGAACTTCCACATGCCGTTGGCTCAGCCAAAAAGGAAAAAATTCACAAAAAATATGCAATTATCTCAGACACATTTAGGGCCTGACACATCAAAAACACAGAGTCTCTGGCGTGGTGCCTAAAATAGAGTAAATGTTCCTTTAGGACACATTCACTGAGGTGGTGGTAGCAATAATTACCACAATTCCTCCAACGTGAACCACGACTAAGAACTCAAGTCAGAGTGAATAGTTAAAATGTGAAGACTCCAACAACAAAAAATAACAAAATTTAAAAATAAAATGTAATAAACAGAGAACAAGTCTAACATATACATGCTAGGCAGAGATAAAAACATAAAACACTACCTCAAAGAAAAGGGAGGAATGGCTGGATTGCCAGCAATACTACTGGACTGAAATAAATGAAACTAACATCCAATACTTTTGATCTACGAAAATGACAATTCTATATGATTTCACTTGGTCTAATGAAATAACTTTAATCGAAACAAAAAGGAAGTTAAAATTTCTCTTCAAATTTTTAGATATAATTTCAATCTTAAAGACCTAAATTATGTCTTCAGAAATACTCCAGTCTTAAAATTTTGACTCTATACATTGTTATCACTTATTTGTACACTTATTCAAAAATCATTTTAGTTCTCAGGCCAGGGAGTATTCTGGATGCCAGGATAGTGAATAAAGCAAACAAAAATCTCTCATAAAGTTTACTCCAGAGGGAGAAAGAGACAAAACACCCCTGATACATAAATGATGGAACATGTCAGGTAGTGATAAATACAACAATAGAAAAACAAACAAGAAGAGAAGCACAGGGAGGGTCGGAGTTGGGAGTGCAGAGTTTTAAATGTTTAAATATAATGGTCCAGGAAGTCCTCCTCTGAGGAAAGCATTTGTGCAAATACCTGAAGGAGGAAAGGAAGTGGGAAAAACATGCAGAGTTCCTAAGGCAGGAGCATAGCTACAAGTGCCCCCACAAAGTCTTACAAAGTTAGTCCAAGTTACTTACTTTCTCGTGAAGTTCTGATGCTTTCTCTTCAAACTCTTCTAGTTTTGCTTGATCTATGCAAATATCTAAAATTGCAATGACAAAATTTTTCTTAAATTCATTATTACTTTAAAAGCTTAGAAAGGAAAATATTCATAGGAAAGAATGAGAAATAGTGTCAGTAATAAAATAAACAAGATGAAAACATATAATACTACAATGTTGGAATGGAGAATGATTTTCTAAGCAATGATACCAGGCCATAAAATATAACAAGAAAGATAAACTCAGCTACAACTTTAAACTTGTTTTAGGCAAAAGGAGGACAGAGTTCAAGTATAACATATAATACCCAGAGCTTTTTATGACCAATCCATAAATATTTTGAAGGAAGATGAGATGATGATATCCAACACTAATTAGGGGGCAATAGTAACGAGAGAATATCAGGAGTAAAATAACAAAAAATTGCTAAATCATAAAAACAGATATTTGACTTTGCCTAGCAATATAAAAATATAAAAACTTCAATGAGAAATAAGCAAAGATTAAATGATCCACAATGCCAAGGGCTGGAGACAGCAATGGGAAACTAACTCTTGTACAAAATAGTGGAAGTATATTTAAGGAACTGTGCTAATAAGAAACTAGGCAGTATGTACTAAAAGTTAAAATATGCATTTACTTTCACTCAGCAATTCTATATCTAAGAAACTTTGCCTTTAAGCAAGAATATTCATAAAAATATCATTTATGTTAGCAAAAAAACTAGAATATAAATTCACATTAATAATGGATTAATAAGCTGATATGTATACACATGATAGGATACTATGCAAAAGTGATCCACATGGATTTCCCACAATGCACTCTACCCCTTCTTTCTCTTTTTAATGAAGGTAATAAGAAGCATGGTTTAAAAAAATAAAAATACTACAGAGAGCTTAGAATGAGAAGCAACAGCCAACCAAATAAATGGGTCCAAAACTCAGTCCCATCTCCTAAATGCAACCTCCTACAACTCTTTCTGTATGAGATTTTTCTGTTGGTTAGCTTCTTAATTCTACATAAAGTGTATATACCTTTATTTCTAGCTTTAACTATTTAGAACATTATAGATAACTTCCTACTATGAAATATGAAACAATGCCTGATCCCAATTTTTTATTCTTTTACTTTCTACATTGGCTGGCTCTGTAGCACCAAATTAATACTTAAATCTCTAATTCCTGTTGCACAAACAGCATCTCTTGATTCCTATTTTAATATATGAAGTTATCTGTATCCTATACTTTCCCACATCTCTCCCCCCTTGTCTTTTCTTACCTATGCACATAAACTCAGGACACTCTCTTCTGTATTTAAGCCTTCTGCAATTGTATCTATAAATTTATTCTGAACATTTTAATCAATAAATACAATGAACTTATTATAACTATATAAATATGTTTCATTCAGCCAAGCAGTATTCAAAGATTGTATTTCCTTCTCAAGAATTCAATGTTGAAACCTCTCACCTTCTCAAAAAAAATGTTCCTAATGTCCAGATGGAAGAAGTTTTCTTTTTGGACACTATTCAAAAGTATTCTACATTTAGTTTGCTACATATTTAGGGTACATTTTTCTTCACTTCTCTGTCCCTCCCAACCCCAGGAACTAATTTCTTTTCTCTTATGGAGAGAAACAAGTATTACTTTTATCAGTTTCACTAGCATTATCTACTTCTTTCTCATTCTATACATTCCATACTTTTTCCTAGAATCAAATATTATATGAAGAAAAAACAACTTACACAAATAATAGATACTCTTTTTTATGTTAAACCAAGATTAGACATATGGTAACTTCTTAAACATAGTTACAATATGGAATCACATACCATGTGGATGACTATTTTGTACTCTTGTTACTTTTTTTTTTCTTTTTCTTTTTTTGCTTTTTAGGGACGCATAGAGGTTCCCAGGTTAGGGGTCAAATCAGAGCTGTAGTTGCCAGCCTACACCACAGCCACAGCACCGCAGGATGCGAGCCGCATCTGTGACCTACACCACAGCTCACGGCAACACCAGATCCATAACCCACTGAGCAAGGCCAGGAATCGAACCTGCATCCTCATGGATGCTAGTCAGGTTCATTAACCGCTGAGCCTCAGCAGGAACTCCCTGTACTTTTACTTTTAAATAATGTAGACACATCTAGACCTGGACATTTGGGAAAGATGGGGTTGCAGAATTCTACAGTTTCCCCCAAATGGTGACACATCTCATCATGTATCAAAATAATCATATAGGGTAGTATCACCAATGATCTCATCAGAAAAAAAAATTTAGCACTGCAAAGCTGCCAAGATGACAGTAGCATATACAAGTTTTCCAAAACTTGAAATTTTTTACATGAATTCAAATTTTACCATTGGTAATATACTCTTTCATTTTCACTGAAGTTGTGTGCATACTTCATTTTTAGGAAAGTGTGCACCAAACACTCACATCTCAGTAGCCACAGTTTATATGACAATCCTTTTTTTCTAAGTTTTTTTTTTTTTTTAAAGGCAGGCAGTTAGGCTGGTAACTCAATTTCACAACTATTTCCTACTGGACTTTGGTTTGTCACACAGGACACGGGAACTGAATAAAATTAATTTTTAAAATTCTCTACCAAGGACATTCTTGAACTTAAAAATGGCAGTTTTTATTGTTTCATTTTGTTTTGTTTTGCTAAGAAAAAAGAATACAACAGCTATTAATACATTTTGGTACCACTGCATTGATTCATAACAAAGTGCCAGCAGTCTTCCCAATATTGTTCTGCATCACTAATGAAAATATCGAAGTGATTTTATAAAGGTAAATAACATCTTAGTATTGTTATGAAAATAGTTTTGACTATTAGGACTTTCTAAAAACCCACAGGAGTCTAGAGGCCACACCATGAGAAAGAATACTCTAGGGCCTACCTATGGGTAAGGGACAGTGAGGTATTTCCATTTAAATAGCAGAGAAGGAGTCCCCTTGTAGCCTAGTGGTTAAGAATTTGGCGTTGTCACTGCTGTGGCTAGGGGTTTGACCCCTGGCCCTGGACCTTCCATATGCTGAGGGTACAACTGAATGAATGAAGGAACTAATGAATAAATAAACAACAGAAAAGCACTCACCAACAAACTGACTTAAATCTAAATCTAGTCTTTTTCGATATGTGAAGTCTGGGTCCAGCCCGTCTCTATGCAGTACTATTTGAGATACACACTCATCAATTAATTTGAAGTACTGTTGCCTAGAATGAAGGAAAAGAATAAATGTACACTCAATTTATTAGTGTAAATTTATATCAAAACAAAATACTTTGGTAGCTTGATTTCTAGCTCAATAATTTACTATCGTGTAGTTTCAACAGTTGACATAACAGAGTTAACCTGGGAGTGGAAATAAATACAATTGTCAGTTTCCTAAGACATTTTATTTTTTATAATCTTTTAGCTATAAATACAGTATGCTTTAAAGATCATTTTCTTACAAAAGTCAGTACCTTGAATTAAGTATTAGGCAGTAGGAAAGAGAATATTAAAATGGAGCATGATAGAGGATAATGTGAGAAAAATAATGGATATATGAATGTGTGACTGGGTCACTTTGCTGTATAGTAAAAAAATTGACAGAAAACTGTAAACCAACTATAAGGGAAAAAATGAAAATCACTTATAAATAAATAAATAAAAATGAAATGATATGTGCTTAAAAACACTCCTCAGCAGAGATCATCAACCTATCACTGTACCTTACTGAAATAGCTATCATTAATTAATTTTATTAACAAACTGTTCACTGTTTTTAGAATTTATATGCTTCTTTAAATTATATACAACTCAAATAAATTGTTACTCAAAAGATAGAAAAATTCGGTATAACAAAAATTTGTCCAAAAATAAGAATTTAATTAAAATCCCCCAACAGGCTTCATGTGTTACTACTTAAATTTAGTCCACCTATATTAGTAATAAGCTAAAGAATACTATTCACAATAGCCAAGACGTGGAAACAACCTAAATGTCCACTGATAGATGAATGGATTAAGAAGATATGAGATACAAAATGAAGTACTACTCAGCCATAAAAAAGAACAAAATAATGCCATTTGCAGCAACATGGATGGAACTAGAGACTCTCATACTACATGAAGTAAGACAGAAAGAGAAAGACAAATACCATATGATATCACTTATATCTGGAATCTAGTATATGGCACAAATGAGCCTATCTACAGAAAAGAAATGAACTCATGGACATGGAGAACAGAGTTGTGGTTGCCATGGCACATGGTGAGGGGGTGCAAGTTTGGGGTTAGTCGATGCAAACTATTGCATTTGGAATGGATAAGCAATGAGATCCTGCTGTACAGCACAGGGAAATACATCTAAACACTTGTAATGGAACATGACGGAAGATAATGTAAGAAAAAGAATGTATATGAATATATAGCTGGGTCAGTTTGCTGTGCAACACAAAGTGACAGAACATTGTAAATCAACTATAATTTAAAAAAAATTTAATTAAAAAAAGAACATCCCCTAAAACTCAATCTAACAAATGTGAAAGAAATATCCAGAAGATCTTATAAACAAAACTAAACCACAATGATAGAGAGGGTGGGTACTATTCTAATGAGGTACAGTCCTCCATCCCAAGCACCCCTTAGGACTTACTTCTTCCTCAGTGACTTTTTGCGCAGTTTTCCTATCTAATCCCTCTCACCTTGTATGTGATAGCACCTCCAGCTACTTGAGCTTTCCTTCCCTATACACTATGACTACTGCCCTGGACCTGCCTACCTTACACCTAAGAAACCATCCATTATGCTGAATAAAATTCACTGGAGTTTAACATTAGCAAATAAAATGTGTATTAATTGTCCTAGAGGAAAAAATGTTCAAGACCCAGTGTTCTCAGGTACAAATCAAAGCAAGAAGGTATTATCAATGCCTTCCTCATTTTTTTTAACTTCTTTCAAAGAAATAATCTCCCATTACCTAATATTTTAACCATAATAACCAAGTTTAGACTTGAGATATATATAAATTGCACACACACTTCTGTCTATCACATTTAAAAATTGAGATGATGTACTCCATTACTTTTTTTACTTTCATTCAATGTTATTTTGATGTTGTCTTAATAAAAACATGATTTAAATTAACACAAGCTATTTTGTGTCATTTATTTCAGTAAATGTTTTCTCACCTCCATAATCCTAAATTATGAGCTCACCTATAATGCAGTTGAAATCTCATGCAAAAACTCTTTTAGCAAAGCAATACCAGTAAAGAATAATGTACTTTTGGATTCCAGAAATGTAAATCTAGAAAATAATCTCTATGGGTGATACTGGTAAAGTAGTGAGTATGTCATTGGAATATGTAAACAACCTAATTAAGGGATAAAAATAAACGTTAAAACTTCACTAATAAAATGTCATTTTTGTTAGAGAACATTTTGAAATCATCTTCACCTTGCAGTTTTTTTTTTTTTTTACCAAATATCAAAAATGATCTTCCATGAACATTCAAGTAGTATATTTTACACACAATAAAACATTAATCACTTGTTACAGAATTGAATTTGATCTTCTATCCACCTTCCAATTATCTTGCTGCATTTGATTTTTCTTGGGGGCCTTTGATGTACATTCTCCAATTGAGTTCCATTTAATAAAATTTCCTTTCTTCCCAAATCTTTTTTTTTTTTAATGATCACACCCACTGCATACGGAGTTTCCTAGGCTAGGAGTCAAATCTGAGCTATAGCTGAAGGCCTACGCCACAACCGCAGCAGTCTGTGACCTTCACCACAGCTCATGCCGGTTCACCGACTCACTGAGTAAAGCCAGGGATCAAACCCACATTCTCATGGATACTAGTCAGATTCGTTTCCACTACAACACGACAGGAACTCAACAGATATTTTAATTATCCTATTCCTAATTCTTTTAAATGAGAATTCTTTTGTGCTCTACAATGAAATTGATCATTAAAAAACTTTTAAAATTATGTTTATTGTCAACATTAATTTTAAAATTCATCAAACAAAAATGTCCAGATAACTGAAGATTTCTGAAAGGTAAAATCCAGGTCCATTTAAGATAGTAAAACCACAAAAATGAAAGTATAACCAAAAGAACAAGACTCACAGGACTACGTATCAAAAAAAGTAAATTTTACCATATGCAAACAAAAAGGTAAATAGAAAAAAAATGTTAATGAACATATGACAAAAATATTATGTAAATGACCACAATTCTGACTCAAACTTGTAGTAAATGTGTACTCATTAACAGCAATAATAATAATAAATAATTGAGAATTTTGAACATGGGAAAGAAGATGGGATCATCCTGACTAGAGCAGTCATGAGAAGAACTCTGCCTTCATAGCAGTGGTATGTGGAACAAAGACCAGGGCACTAGGGCTTAAAGAGCCATGGAAGAAGGCAGCATAGATGATTATCAAACTTAAAAGGTGAGAGTCAAAAAACGACCAAAGTAGATGAATTTTTATGCCTCACTAATGTCACTTTGGTAATGCTACAACGTAATATTTCTCTAGACTCTTGAGTCCACTAAAATGATAAGGTTTAGGACTCAGCACGCTCCAGAAGAGTTGTGCTTTTTAATCTGTTTTGAAGCTAGACACAACCACATACCTCCCACCCTCCCATTCCCACTCCGGAACACACATGAAGGGATTAAGGTCCTTAAGGAAAATATAACTCCCTTCAAAGCACTACATTCAAAAGAAACGACAGTCTTAAATTCAAACAGCAAAATATCAGACACTGACAGGACCCACCACACAGGATCAAGAAAAGGATGGGAATACTTTAGAGTAAGTGGAGGTTTCGAAGTTTATTTTTTAAGTAAAGCTGGAGGAGAGTATAGTATTACAATTAGGAGGATACTCAAAAATCTTATTTACTCAATGTATTAGTATTATACTTTTTATCTAGCATTTATAAAATAGTTAAATGTGGGAGTTCCCGTTGTGGCGCAGTGGTTAACGAATCCGACTAGGAACCATAAGGTTGCGGGTTCAGTCCCTGCCCTTGCTCAGGGGGTTAACGATCCGGCGTTGCCGTGAGCTGTGGTGTAGGTTGCAGACGCGGCTCGGATCCCGCGTTGCTGTGGCTCTGGCGTAGGCCAGTGGCTACAGCTCCGATTCGACCCCTAGCCCGGGAACCTCCATATGCCGAGGGAGCGGCCCAAGAAATGGTAAAAAGACAAAAAAAAAAAAAAAAAAAAATAGTTAAATGTTTAAACTGTCTTACTTTAATAAAATATGAAAAAGAAGCAAATGAAGTCTCAAAACAGGTTACTAAATTCATATTTCAGAATACAATTGGGATTCCCCGAATCTACAAAGGAAGGATGTAGGATGGATGATCCATACTCATCTCAAAGAACCTAAAGTTTTACCTAAATGTGTTGACTTTTATTATGTTTACTTGTTAGGTACATCAAAAGCTTAAATTATATACTCTGCCATCCCCCAGGGGACACAAGTTGAATGACTCCTTCTATTTGTAAATTAGAACAAGAAAGGACATACTATCAGCAGTATTTAAGTATAAAATTTTGGCAAAGTTAAATTAAAGGTGACCAAAATGGTTCTATATTCAAAGATCTCACTTTCCTTCATAAAACCATAATAAAAGAAGAAAGAGGATATAGAGAATGTTTATTGAGCATACTCTGTGTGCCAGATTTTTGGCTAGGAGGAGTTTTACTCAGGTTACCCATTTTAATCTTCCTAACAATCCATCAGCTTTAATGCTACTACCCATATATATAAGTACAGATAGACAAGGATATGCAATTATTTTCTTCCAGTAATCTGTTAAGCTCAAGACAGCTAAGATATAATCAAACTTGAAAGTCATTTGTCTAGCTTCCTGAGACATTAGCAACATTAAACACAGCTGTATTATTAAGGTACTTTCTAGCTACTTAAACATTAATAAAAACGATGTTTAGTACCCTTCATGTTACTTATAAAAAGAAACTTACCAATACCGTTCCTACTGCCTAAGGACTAACCAGAAAATATTATCCTTCACATGATAAACTAGAAATTTTTGCTAGTTCGCATTATTATTCAGATGAAAAGCGTAACCAAGAATCTACTGCAGCTTAAAAAGTACTGGTGATATAATTTTATACCATCATCTATCTAAATATATGCCCAGAGGAAAATCCTCATTCTATAAATCAAAATTCCAAAAGAAATAGAAATCTTAAAATTAGTTGCTTGCCCAAATCAAACATCAGGTGAATTTCACAATTAACAGAATTTTATTAGTGAAAGAAAACATGAGAATATAGCTTCCTCTTACCTTATAAAATAATCATTTCTAATCAGCAAAAGATGCTGCAGAATTGAAATGAAATATCCCTCTGATCTGGTTTCTTTAACTGTGTTCCACACCATGTTGTAAAGATCATACGCTTCAGTA
Source organism: Sus scrofa (assembly GCF_054392235.1). NCBI lineage: Eukaryota > Metazoa > Chordata > Mammalia > Artiodactyla > Suidae > Sus > Sus scrofa. The sequence continues at coordinate 33,316,253 of NC_139393.1, forward strand.
AATTGATTAAGGAATATGTGGATTTATTCATCCTCAACAATGAACAACTGCAATAATGAGACACGGAATCTTCTCTGTAATGCTTCGAAAAATTACTTGTGTCTTAACCTACAACAGCCTTCATATATACTCATCACATAATAAAACACAGATAGTTAGGATTGAGAATAGAGGGAAAACCACGTGCAAATGACAGCTTGGCCTGACACTTCCTGGCTTCTCCACAATCAACTCCAGCCAATCTTCCTCTCTTGAGCCAAGATGATGCTGGCAGCCAGAGCAGTGGGCAGCTGGCTGTGAAGTTGGTATTGGGTTCTGGGGGAGCCCTGACCCAGAGAATGGGTAACAGGCATTACCTACCATGTAGCAGCCCCAGTGGAAAACAAAAATCTGGCAGATCTCTGGATGAGCACAGACTTATGTAGACGCACAGAGTTAACAAAGGCCCATGTGAAGATAAACCCAGGGTACAGGGTAGGAACTAACCAGCAGGCTAAGTGCACCCATTCCTTCTGCTGAAAATCACTAGGGATGAAGGGGGACAACAAACAAAAGGTACAGGCTCTACACATACGCATAAGAGGCCCACGAGCATCCATCTACAGGCTGTAACACTCATTTACATATACATGTAATCACCAAAAAAAAAAAAAAAAACAAATAAATTAATAAAATAAAGTTTTATACAAACATTCTTCTGATTCAATAATGATTTAATTTTGTGGTGTTCATCTAGAAATGGCTTCAGAAGTTTAATATTTTAGGGGGTGGGGTGGGGATTGGTTGTTTAAGATTTAGTAGTAATTTTATATATTTGATTAGACTTCAGAAAAAAGGATATTCAAGTTCAGCTTTAATATCTTCGAGGCGATGGGAGAACTCAATCAAATCTTCTTCCTTATGCTCATCAAAAACTTTAAGTTGGATATCCAAGCCATCATTCTTAATACGTTTTAAATTCTAGAGATATTTAACAGGAATTATGATAAACAGTTTTGTTTTTAACAATGCAAAAAATTAATGAAAAACAAACAATAAACCAACCATTCAACTTGATTTATAGCATTCAAACACTTAAAGTGTTAAATAATACTCAAATCTTATCATCTATATTTCGAAAATAGATTTTATACTCAAGCCTTTTTTCCCACAGATAAATTATTCTTGAAGGTAATTTATCTAAATTTCCCCCTACTCAAGTACTTCTCTAATTTAAATATTAATAAGGAGACTGCAGGGCACTTACTGGCAATATCTCTTTCAATCCACAACGCATAAATTCATTTCTGATGTGAAGCCTGAAGTCCAAATCATCAGGAGATGTAACAAGGGCATTGATGAGCTGCATACATGCTACCTACAATAAATTACACAGCAAGACTCAGACTTGGATTTGACCTTAAAAAAGGAGTAACAGACTGAAACATCAAGGTTTTGTTCCAAGTATTATCAAATATCTCCCTTCACAGGTGAGTCTATTAATAAGATACTTTGTATATAAAATATTTTAGTCAATTATAGATTATACAAAAAATATAGTTTTGATAGAGTTTTTTATTCACTTCAACCAAAAGGTAAGTTCTTGTCCAAAGGTATCAATATATACACACATGACATACACGGAACACACACTAGTTGAGAAACTATGTATGTCCATTGGATAGATAACACTTACCTAAAGTGGGATAATAAAATAACTTCCTATTCATCAAGAGAAGCCCAAAGACTCCAAGTTAACAAGAGTTAACAAAGGCCTGAATCTAGTTAATGGGGTTGTTATAACCAAAAACTATATGATGAACATCACGTGGCTAATTACTAATCGTTAACAGGCAACTGTTCCTACACTTTGACCAAAATTCACACTTACTGTGTGTTAGGCTTTTGAAGAAAACAGAAAGAAATAACATAGCTAACTAAATGCCCTAGTATGCACCTTATGATAAAAATTTAAAACTGTACCATACTAATAACCTGGATCTCCTTTTATCTCCCCCTGGCTGAATCACAACTTTCATTATCCAAAATCCATATAATGGAGGTAAAAGAGGTTGTCTCTAGAGAAGCAAAGTATTCTTTGCTGTTGTTGATGACATTTTTCTAAGTCCACATTCTCCCAAAACCTAATAAGAACAACCGGCCTACTGATCAATATGTTTAACCTCATGCTGTTCCCTAAATTGTCCTTTCTCCATCCCTTACGGCAAGGTTTATATGAATTTAAAATGCTGTTTTAGGATTAAGACACCAATGGGGGTCTCAGTTCCTGCTGGCTGAAATATATCGTAATTGTTTTGCTTGAAATCTAAACACTAAAATCTGGCCAGCATGCCTTTACTGTCAAAACTTGAGAGAGGGAAAAGGAAAACATATTTAAAAAGAAAAAAAGAAAGAACTCAAAACAGAGTCTACCTTCCCAGGACACATTCACTCAGCTGTAACCAGTTCGTGTCAAAAAGTCAAGTTTAAAATGCTTCCTTTCCACTTCCTTCTTACTACCCACAATTTTTTTTTTCACCATTTCAAAAGCTCTCAAACAGCATACAAATAATGCTTCTCCACATTCAGAGAAATTAAATTAGTATCAGTCATCAGGTTTCTGTAAAAGATGCAAATTATAGACAACCCAAGAATGCAGAAAAAATAAACAACATAAAAATTAGCAGCAAATATCACCTAAATGGAAAGTTGATATGTGTAGAATAATATTAGCATGAAATTGAGGAGAAAGAAGGGAAAAGGACAATCCAAATTATTTCCAAGAAATGCTTTAAAAGGGAAATCTTCATAAAAGGAAAAATAGGAAATTGACTTAAACTGAAATAATGAATTTAATCTAAATCTTTAAGATCTCTTCCCAATTCTAGTCATAATTTGCCATTATCGTGATCTACAACCACTCTTTGATTAATTTAGAATGTAAACAATTATTTATATAGCAAAATGCATTGATTCTTCTCCTTATATATTAAATTCTATAATCAAGATAAAGGCCAACAAGTTCTTTCTAGGCTTATAATATATATATATTAGGATATTTAGACCCGTTTTATCACACGATCTCACATTGACACAGCATACCACCATAAGTGGGTGCCTGTCTGCCTTCTATGCCATATAAATCAATTCCTAGAGACAGTGGAAAAGGTTTAGGAATTAAAAAGATAAGCAGGATGTGTTGCCTACCCTAGTGAAGTAGGTACAATAATAAAAATATACCATGTACTGTAAGAGATATGTTCCAAAAATTATGGGAATATGGAGACAGTAAATAAAAACAAGGACAGCAGATTCTTAAGGATTAGTAGGAAAGCAGCCAGGTGAAGAGGAGGACCAAGATGTTCTAAGCAGAGGAATTAACATGTTCAAAGAACTGAGACCTTTTACTCAATTACAAGGAACTCAGATCTCCTGCGCAGTCTGTAAAATGGCAAGTGGGAGAGCAGGAGAAGGACTCGATAAAGATGAGGCTGAACAAGGAGCAACCAGAGGAAGTACAGCCTCAGGTGCCAACTCAGAAGTTCTAATTCAGCAGTAAAAGGGGGAAACCATAAAGGATTTTGTGCAAAGGAGAGGCAATAATAGAGGTAAAAGTCAAGTTAAGAAGTTCTCATCGAAACAGCTCTGGTGAGCAATGAGGACCTTTCGAACAACATCTAAAAACCATGTGCTGGTTCAGTGAACATGCTGTTGAGGCAAAAAAAAAAAGGAATTTACAGAGTGGCTCATTGTGGCTCAGCGGATTAAGGACCTGATGCTGTCTCTGTGAGGATACAGGTTCAATTCCTAGCCTTGCTCAGTGGGTTAAGGATCCAGCATTGCCACAAACAGCATAGGTCAAGGGTTGTAGATGTGGCTATTATCCGGTATTGCCATTGCTGAGGCATAGGCTGCTGAGGCAGCTCTGATTTGACTCTTGGCCCAAGAACCTCCATATGCCACAGGTATGAGGTAAAAAGAAAAAAAAAAAGAAAGAAAAGAATTTACAAGTCCTCCCACCTTTCTTATTCAACTAGATGGGAGGTGGAACCATTAAAGAGACAGAAAATGCAAGGAGAGGAGGGAGATCCCCTCTTGGCTCAGTGGTAATGAACCCTACTAGTATCCAAGAAAAGGCAGGTCCCATCCCTGGCCTGGCTCAATGGGTTAAGATCTGGTGTTGCCAGGAGCTGTGGTGCAGGTCACAGACACAGCTCAGATCTGGTGTTGCTGTTGCTGTGGTGTAGGCCAGCAGCTATGACTTCCATTAGACCCCTAGCCTGGGAACTTCCATATGCCATAGGTGCAGCCCTTAAAAAAAAAAAAAAAAAAAAAAAAAAAAAAAAAAATGCAATGCAATTTTTACAGGTGAATTGGAAAAATACTGCTTTTAAAATTCTGAAATTGAACTGTACATTAGGAATCACTATTCATTAAAAAGAAATTAGTTACTGAGTGCTGGGATGTTAACAAAATCTCAAGGAAATAATGAAATTGTAATAATTCATCAAAAAGAATTAATCACCATATTCTGCTTGATGTTCCAAAAATGCAGCATATATGATCTCCATTAATTTGCATGAGTTATGCCACATTCACTGTTTCTATAGCAGACAAAAGGCACCTCCCTCTGGAACTGATGAAGTAAGAAAACAGGAGCATCTGCCCTCCTGGGGAGCAACCTACAGTTAACTGAGGGTTCTAACTCTGGACATCAGATTGCAGACACCTTCTCTGTTTCTAGCTCATGCATTCCATTCCTCCCAAGCCTGTTAATGATGTCTACTATGCACTTCTTGGTGGTAGGGATACAGCCAAAAAAAGACAGAAAGTTCTCCTAGAAAAAGAGAGGAGGTGAGATTGATTCCATGATTCCTGGCATAGGCAATTCAAAAGCTGAAAACTGTCCTTTATTAAGATGGAAAAGAAATCAGGTGAAACAGAGGAAACTGGCTTGGGAAGAAAAGATCAGGAGTTCAGTTTTGGAGATTATAAATTGTAAATATATATTACTGATTCTCAACAAAAAAGTGAGAAAGGGAAATTGGATATAGGAGACTCCAAGAAAGATCACGATAGCAATTGTATAAAAAACCAAGAGCTTAGATGAATCATCAAGTAAATAGTAAAGAGAAAAAAGAGGAGGTTCAAGAACTAATTGGGACATTTCAATTGTAGGGGGAAATGAATTAGAGTAGAAAAGCTGTCAATGTGGTAAAAGATAAACAACGAGATCATGGTGTCCTGGAAGTTTGGGAGGAAAGTGTCTCAAAAGGGAGAGTGATCAACTGTGTCAAATGCTCTAATAGACTAATAAGATGACTAATCAATTACCATTTGGCAAATTGTTGACTTCACAATGGTCCTTTTTACAAATGGACAGAACTGCTGTTCTACATGGAAAACATTTTCTTTCTAATGTGTTCCATATGCAACCAGTAAAATGAAAGCAAGCAATTAAAATTGGCTCTAAAATAGTCTCCTCTTTGCTCCAAATACATCTTTACACTTTAGAAATACTGCTTATTAACCTTTAGCTTAAAGAAGGCTTAAAACTAAGACACATCTTTAGGTGTTAGATCATGGATTCCGTTCTAATGATTTCTAAAGTAAATGCTAGAAACTCATTTGTTGCTCTCACCCTACTTATCAAAAGGAGCCTTACATGAGAAAAGGTATTTTTAACATAACTTCTAGCTACCCAAGTGTGTCTGCACACACATGCATGAACATATCCATCTAGAATCCAGGATAGTTAATTTCTTTAAGAGCACAACAGACTGAAAATGCACAACAAAGCTGAGACCAGCAAAGTCCACAAAGCCAAGGATTAGGAAAATAAGTAGACAAAATGGTAATTACAAATAGTGGGACAAATGTCAACAATGACATAAGCTAGAAGGTAAAGACACATAACAGGGGACAAAGCAGATAAACTGTAAGCAGAAATCTCAAAGACATTCAATATGAGGGATACCGCTTGTCAAAGGCAATCTTAGGAATAAGGCAAATGATCAAAGGAAAATCATTAGAAGTAGGAAAAGGTTAAACAGCAAGACAAAGACACACACCAGAATCTACATCACTGAATCAGCAAAGCAGCTCTCTGCCCTTGAAACTGAAATGAAAAGGTTTCTTCCTGTATGAATACTTATCACCTAAATTTCCTCTAGTGGCTCAGTAGTAACAAACCTGACTAGTGTCCATGAGGATGAGGGTTTAATCCCTGGCATCACTCAATGGGTTAAGGATCTGGCATTGTTGTGAGGTGTGGTGCAGGTCACAGATGCGGCTCGGACCTGGCCTTGCTATGGCTGTGGCATAGGCCAGCAGCTGCAGCTCCAATTAGACCCCTAGCCTTGGAACTTCCATATGCCACAGGTGTGGGCCTAAAAAGCAAAAAATAAAATAAAAAATAAATTACTAGCACACAACTTAATTTACCACCATCTATCACTCTGAGAAACACAAACATGAGAGAAAAAAAAAATAAACTTCATGCATCTTTAACCTTTAGTTAGCGACCACTTTTGGACAAACAGCTTTATGTAAAAATTCCAGGTTCACTAACAGCTGTGATGCTTAAGCCCCGGCCACAGGCCTGTCCAGGTTTTTCAAGGCCACCAGCACAGATGCTTCTTACATGGTTGTACAGAAGGAATTGAAAAGGTATCCAAAAAACAGTAAAAGTAAGCATTCTTTAGAAAATTCACACTTGATCAACATATTCATCCTGAATATAAGTAGCTGTTTTCACACGTAAAATGATGGCTATACTACATTGAAAACATATCAGTGTCATGGCTAAATTCAGACTGGAAACAAGAACCAGTGAAGTACTTAAGTGAAAATTCCATCAGAATCTGTAGATACTTACTATCTGGGCATAGAAGATACAGGCTAGACCACTCTCTCTCTTCCCTACCCCATAGCAGAAATTATGTCTCTCTTTGCACAAACTTCACATTTATCAAGTTAAAATGAGTAAATGATGCTTACAGAGAAGTATTTTGCCTCCAGTGCAACTAAAAAAACTCTGAAGAATTTTAAAATCTCATGCATTAATTTAGAATAAAAACTACATTATGCAAACACAGAAATAGTAAACTATGTCAGCAGATGTAAAGTCCTAAAATTTTATTTATACTTCCAATTCAATGTTCTGTAAAGGATACACAGTAGGAAGACAAGTTAGAGCTCGAGGTAACTGCATATATCCCATACAGACTCAGAGAAATAAACTGAAGCATCCAAGAGGCTCTAATTTATATGAATAGGAGCATTTGGATTCTAGACAAACTTGGATTTTTAAATATGTATTCAGATATTGCCCCTGAGATATCATTAATTTCTTCTGTATTCTCCTCTCATTTTGTTGAAACTCCTAGTATTGCAATTTTCATATGAAATACTAGCCAGCTTAAATTCCTGAGTATAAGCTTCTTAAGGGCAGAAGTTCTAATACCTGGCAGAACCCTACACAGTAATCGCTGAATAATTAACTAATTGGCTAATTAATTATGAAACTGCAGTTACTTTTGAGTCATGAGTTAAGTTTATCTTTCTGCTGTTGACTGTAGTGTAGGTGAAAAAATCTATTAGATAGACTCAGAAAATTAGCAGTTCACTTTCTGACAAAAATGTTTGTTACCCACTAGTTTATACTCAGGTGTGTGCTCCATTTGACAATATGAGTTCACATTAAATTATTATTTCTTTTTTTAATGTTTATTAGCTTAATGGCATATTATTTACTCATCCATTTTAATATGTTTAAAATTTTGATTCATACTGACACAGTAAGCCTACTGTTGCAAACCTCCAAAAAAGGAGTAGTCCAAATAGAGAGGAATTAAAATAAATTGATCTCTGCATCCTTATGGAATGCCCCAACAGTGATCCTAAAATGTTCTGCTCTACTCTGTGTTCTTCATCTGCCTTCATTAAATGTGAGAACAACTTACTTGATAGTAAAAATAACTGTAGTTAACACTGACTTTTTTGAGGCAATAGCAGATACTGATAACAAAAAGAAATAGTAAATCAAGATATGACTATTCATTATAGGAAGACCTTCATTTGGTCTAAGGCAAAATTAAACTCGGGTACATTCTGAGCACTTAAGTTGTAAGAGAAACAAAATAAACAGAAGCTAATGAACTTGGGTAAATTCAAAAAGGCATTTTAAGTTACAATTTGTTTCAATGTCATATTTGTCAGTTATTGCCCAGTAACATATTTCCACGTACAGTCATAATTGAATTATGGGTGATTTTTCCTACTCTGTTTTTAATATTTTAATGAACTTAAACTACTCATATAATGGGAGAAAAAAATCTGAATTTTTAATATGAAACCTAGTCAGTTTCTTTTCTGCTATGCCATGATGGGAACTCCAAGATTATCATTTTCAAATTGTGTAACTCTTAAGTCTTACAAATGAAGTTCATATTTAACAGGACACTTTTGGTTTTTCTTATTGTTCTCTGCACTTTAATATGTAACCATAAGATACTTGTTAAGATCATATGCGTGCCAGACACATAAAAGTGGTCTCTAACTCAATTTCCCTATAATAACAGTTCCAGAGACACAAATGACTGGGATTATATTCCTAGTTTCTGTTTCTTTGGAAAATATATCCCAGGATAGGGAAATATCTACCACAGGAATCCTGAAAGTACATATCAATCACCCCCATCCCCCGAATCCTAAAAGGATATAACTACCACCCCTGTCCACTGTTACATCAACATCATCACTCGATCATAAGAATGTACTTAATGTCACTATACAGGTAAAAATGGTTAAAACAGTAAATTTAATATTATTTATATTTTACCACAACAAAAACACTAAATAGTATAGTGGCTATGTACTTCAACAATAGGTAAAGAAACTACAAGAGTCGGAGTTATTTTTACTAGGTTAATAGCAAAAATAAGTGGGTCACAGAAATACAGCAAAAAACCAGCTAACTATAACTATCTAAGGAATATACTAATCAAATTTTGAGAAACCTGGTGACAATTAAATAAAAGGATTTAAGGATATTTTAAGTGAGCAAGCTCAGAAATTAAAGTTGCTGCAGGCTGACATCAAAGCATCAAGGACAAGAGACAATAATTTTGCCCCCTGAAACAAGCATCCCCTCCCCACTTATTCATGATTGCTCTCTGACAGAACTCGTCTCCTCTCTGATTAAGAAACTTTAGAAAACATGTTTTCCCTTTAGACATTAATTAATTAGGGAAAATTAATACTCTGTAGTATCACATGAACCAAAATTAACCAAGGTTTCATTCCATTCACTCTACACTGAGGAACACTGAATGTACAGGAACAAAACCAGAAGCATCAGACTGAAGGAAAAGAACCCAAGACGGTGACAAGAGGAGGATGAGAAACCACTCTCTGCTGCCATGAAATCTCTCCCTGGGTCTCTAGAGTTTCAGCAGATATTGCAAGTAGAGGTACAGATGGCCTTTCTTCTGCATTAACTTACAAACCACTATGGAGGACAGAGCATTTCCCCTTTAGAGCAGAGCAGGCAGACCCACAGCCTATTATAGAAAATTCGGGTTCCCTAAGCTCAAAGTTCCTCTCTTATAACACAATCTGCCATCTCTGCCATGTTGTCTTCACACAATCCCTCCAAAAAAAAAAAAAAAAAAAAAAAAAAAAGACTGGTCTCTATTTCCTGAATTGAGAACCCAAAAGTTTATCAGCTGGCTGGGAGGCCAGCTGAAAGCACTGTTTTCTGGTAGCCACCCAACAAATAAAGATGCCATTTGGGGAACCTCAACACCAATAAACAATACTTTCCTTCCAGGAGCACCATGTGTACCGTCAAGACTATGTATTCTGTGGGGAAGCCAGAAGTCAACTTTCCTCTCTCTCCAAAAACACTGTGACTTGCACCTCATAAAAGATGCAGTGTCCCTCAGGTGTTTGAAGAAACAGCACCAGCACATGCACAGCCTCAGACAACTGTGGTGATCTCTCCACACTGAGGCCACCTTTGGTTACTCCAAAGAGCTACCTGGAGAGAACACTGATCACCGTGTGCCTGCAACTGCAGAAAGTTAGCCCTATAGTGAGTCACACAATTAGAAGAGATGGTAAGAAACATGTCCTTGATTTTAGCTGAGGTGACCAGTGACACCACATCAGCCCCAGAAGGTACCAAGATCAGCTTCAACTCACTAGCTAGGGTTGTTACAAATGAAGGTCCTACTGTACAGCACAGGAAACTATATCCAATCTCTTAGAACAGAACATGGTGGAAGAGAGTATGAGATAAAGAAAAAGAATTCACACACACACACACACACACACACACACACACATACATATACATGCATGACTGGGTCACTAATGCTATACAGCAGAAACTGACACAACACTATATATCAACTACGCTTTAATAAAAATAACAATTTTTTTTTTTTTTTAAAAAGGAGTTCCTAGAGTTCCCATTGTGGCACAGTGGTAAGGAACCCAACCAGTATCCATAACAATGGATGGCCTCCTTCAATCCCTGGCCTCACTCAGTTGGTTAAGTGTCTGGAGTTGCTGGGGCAGTGGCGTAGACTGGTAGCTATAGCTCCAATTTGACCCCTAGCCTGGAAACCTCCATATGCCTCATGTGCGGCCCTAAAAAAGCAAAAAAATTTAAAAAAAATTTTTAAAGGAGAACCCAGTTAGTATCCATGAGGATGTGGGTTCAATCCCTTGCTCAGTGGGTTAAGAATCCAGTGCTGCTGCAAGCTTTGGTGGCAGTTACAGTTTCGGCTCAGATTCAGTGTAGTCATGGCTATGGTATAGGCCTGCAGATGCAGCTCCAAGTTGACCCCTAGCCCACCAACTTCCATATGCTGCAGGTGCAGCCCTGAAAAGAAGGATTAATTAATCAAATAAATTTTTTAAAAATCTTTTAAAAAAAGCATTTCCCCAAATGTCCTCCTTGTTCAATACGAGGAAGTCTGCGCAATCATTAATAACTCAGGCCAAGTAGAAAGACCAAAGAAAAAATTAAGAAAGCCTCTTGGTGTTCTAAGGTGGATCCTGATAGTTTACAGGATTTGCTCAACTGGCCAGATCTGGGACCTGAAAGGCATGGCTGAATTCAACCTGATGTTTGAAGTACTGCTGACCAGCAGGCTTATTTAAATATTCAAGGCGACAAACAGAACAGACTTCATCGGAGTCTGTATCTGTCAGAGTAACTGCTGCCCGAAGGGTTGTATTCTCTAACACAGGGTGACAGCCCGCTGCAAGTGAAAACTGGGGCTGGCAAACCTGATACTCAAGCTGTGTTTGACCTAGGAGTTCATGTCTTCTGAAAGCACCCAAACAGCTGAGGAAGACTAATACATCAGTGTACAAATTGCATGTTCTTGACACCCCTAGCCACAAGAGTCCAAGAAGACTGGATCAGGAAGACTCTATAGGATGCAGAGAGAAGTCAAACAGCCACCTCAAAAACCACAAGATCCCCACAGTTTGATTCCTTTCCTGACAAAAACCTTACACAACTCCATCAGCCCTATGACTGACAACACGGGTTTGAAGAAACTCTTTAGAATCTAGATAATGCTTCTGACATACCAGCAAAGTATGGCTTTAACAAGAGAAGAGAGAAGACACACACATAGGAAGAAAGTAAGTAAATAAGAGGAGAGAAATGAAAATAACAATTAAAACCAAAGTGTGATAGATCCTGGAGATTGGTCCACCTGTACTTATTCCAACTCTCTTCTAAGGAAGATAAGAGGCCAAATAAGAGTCTAAGGCCAAATAAGAGTCTATTCACCCTGGAAAATTGGACTCTGTGATGGAGGGTCTGGGGCTGTGGCAGAAGCTCTACCAGCCTGGCTAGTTTTCTCCAGTATTGACCAGCATAGAACACTGGGAGTGGTGCCTCCACTAGAACATTCCTGGATGTGGTCTGGTATTTCCTCTTTTGCATTACTTCTGGCTACATACTATCCACACATGGTCCCCTGGGCCTGCAAGAAATTCTGTAAGGTACATAGTCCCATTTCCTGCTTAAATTAACTAAAGAGCATTACTCTGCTTGAACATGAAAACCACTCTTTGACACAGTTAAGAAAAGAAACATATTTATTGTAAGTGCAATATTTATATTTGTACTTTCTTTTTTGATAGTAAGACTCCCTAAGGCCTGAAGATAATTTTCTTTTAAGTTATTGCTACTATTAGTTTTTCACTTTCTTACTATACTGTGTGGAGAGGGGGTTGAAATATGCTCAATTCCATCAGAATCACAGGCAGTCCCATTACCTTCATCATTATTGTAATCAGGCTCAAGAAAATGTAACAATCTTCCTTTAAAAAGTACTTTGGAATAAATATACTTTGCAATAAAAGAAAAACGATGATTTTTTTAAAAATTTACTCTCTCCCATTTTCTCTAATTTAGAAGCAAACAATTGGTTTCTATTCTATTCAGAGACAAACAAGTTTTATTTTTAATTTGACTTGCTAATATCACCCAAGACTAGTACATTTTAATAAATGCAACTTATATAGCTAATGGAATAAAATGGGTACTTAGAGCAATAGCTTTATGGGAAAATTGATAACCAGCTAGTTCTGAAATATTTTCTTTATTTGTATTAAATTCAGAAACACACAGAGAGGAAAGTATTTAGGTATTACCAATGGATTGCTTGATCATTTTAAAAGAAATAGCACACAGTCAGCAATAGCAGAAAAGAGAATTTACTTACTTTTTTCCACCCTAAGTTAGCTATCTGCAAAACAATACCTTTATTCTTAACTTAGGCTTGCTACCTGTGAGAAATTTCATTCATCTGGCTTAATAAGAAGAAGAAACATCCATTAAAGTAAAACCCACAACAAAATGGTACAGTAAGGACAATTAGAATTTGGAACAAGTCTTCCCATTCTCTATACTTAATCAAGACCACAGAAATTTAAAATGAACTTATCAGAAAATAAGAAAGAAATGAATTTAAATGATGCTAAAAGGACCTTTAATTTCTCAATGAAAGTTAAGCTTTAAAAACTGCATCAAAAAATTTTTATAGGACATCAAGAAATAACAACACTAATAAGCATATCAGAAAATATAATTAATTACAACTAAGGAAATTAGCTTCATAAAAGCAGATATAATCAGCCTCCTATATCTTGGTAAAAATTTCTCAAGAATTGAATCAATGACTTATTTCCTTAACTAAATATGGTAAATAAGCAGTAGTTTAAAAAATAAATCATCTCCACAAATATCCTTACTAGCATTATTCAAAATAAAAAGTATAAACAACCCGCATGCCCATCAACTGCCAAGTGATAAACAAAATGTGGGAATATCCATACGCTAGAGTAATATTTGGCCACAATAACAACAAACGAAGTTCTGATACAAACTACAACATGAATGAACCCTGAAAATACTATGCTAAGTAAAAGAAGTCAGAAAAGACCACGTATTATATGATATTACTGATATCTAATTTCCAGAATGCGAAGCTCTATACAGAGAAAGAGCAGAGTATTGGCTGTCAAGGGCTAGAGAGAATGAGAGTATTGTGGGGTGATGGCCAAAGCATTGAGGGCGTTCTTTTTGGGTAATAAAAATGTACTAAAATTGATTGTGTTGAAAATTGTGCAACTCTGAATATAAATAAAAAAGCACAGAATTGTACACTTTAAATGGATAAACTTTATCTCAATAAAGCTGTTTAAAGAAGAAATCATTTCAAAATTATATTAATTTTCTAAGAAAGTATATTTTAATTTCTCCAAGTCAATTTCTTCTATGGGAATAGTAATCTTTTAATTTTTAATTAATAGTTCTTTTCATCATATTTTATCATAACTATAAAAATCTTTTTTCCATAATATAGCACCTTCAAGAAAATCAAAGTAACTACCCGTAACAGAAATTAATAAATTTATCCATGATTTTTTTCAATTCAGGTAGTTTGCCTTCAAGTTCATATGGTAATCTGTTAGGTTTTCAAAAGATCAGACAGATTTACTTTAATGCCTAGCAGCCAAAACAAATTTAATATGCCAAATAACCAAGAATTTAAATGTTGTACTACGCACTTTCCAATTAATGAGTCAATCATGTCATTTACCTAGGTAAAATTTGACTTTGTTCTTAACAACGACTTCTTTATCCTGTCTCTCACAGCTTTCAAACATCAAATGATATAATACTACTGTAAAAAAAAGTTAGGACCCCAGTTTCACCAAGATTTTTTTTTTAACTTTTTATTCTGAAATAATGATAGATTCACAGGAAATTGCAAAAAAAAAAAAAAGTATGGGTTGGTCCTGAGTATTCTTCACACAATTCCTCCCATTGGCAACGTCCTGCTAATCATTGCACAATATCAAAACCAAGAAATTGAAATTGGTACAATCCACAGAGCTTTTGCAGAAATTACCAACTTTACACTCATCTGTGTATGCATTTACAGTTCTATGCAATTTCATCACACGTATAGATTTGTGTAACCATCATCACAATCAAGCTACAGAACAGCTTTAATTGCACGGGACTCCCTCTGGCTTTTTATTTATAGCCACACTTTCCCAGACCCCATCCCAGAACTTTGACAATCACTAAGGCAGTAAACTGTTCTCAAAGAATGGTTCTCTATAATTTGGTTATTTCAACAATGTTATAGAAATAGAATCACACAGTGTGTAACCTCTTAGGACTAGCATTTTTCGATCAGGATGGTTCTCTGGGGAAATATGCAAGTTGTATGAATCAATAGGTAATTATTTTTGATGCCAAATAGTATTCTGTGTATGATTATATGACAGTGTAACTATGCACCTGTTGAGGGACATCAGGGTTGTTCCCAGTATGGGGCTAAAACAAATAAAGCTGCTAGAAAAATTTGTGTATGTGTTCTTGTGCGAACGTAAGTTTTCATTAATAAGTTTTCATTAAATACTGGGTTGTATAGTTAAGTACCAATTTTAATATCAACAAATGAGGATCACTAATCTCTACTGACTTTGTTTTTTTAATTTATCAAAATTAGTTTTTAAAGCTAGCATTTACTGAACAATTCTGCTAATGAGGCGAACAGTGCCCTAAGCATATAAACCCATATCCTGTGTAATCCCTGCATCAACAAGGAGCTGGGCACTGTGATTATTGTCTTTTTGCAGCTGAGGCATAGAAAAGAGCTGGGACTCAAATTCAAAGCTGCCTGAGTCAGAACTCTATTAAATTCATCACACCTGTAACACGAGTGTCATTAAATACAAAAAGGACATGTTACTCCAAAAAGTCTTTATTTAGGACATAAAGTTTACATGTGACTATTATATTTCATAGCGACTTTTTTTCATTTTTTCTTTTTTTTTTTTTTTGCTTTTTATGAGAGTTTACAATATTCTGTTAATTTCTGCTGTATAGCAAAGTGACCCAGTTATACATACATATGCAATATCTTTCATCATGTTCCATCACAAGTGATTGGATAAAGTTCCCTGGGCTATACAGCAGGACCTCATTGCTTATCCACTCCAAATGCAATAGTTTGCAAGTACTAACTCCAAACTCCCCATCCAACCCACTCTCTCCCCCTCCCCCTTGGCAACCACAAGTCTGTTCTCTATGTCTATGAGTTTGTTTCTCTTCTGTAGATAGGTTCATTTATGTCATATCTTAGATTCCACACAGAAGTGATATCATATGGTATTTGGCTTTTCTCTTTCTGATTTACTTCACATAGTATGAAAATCTCTAGTTGCTTCCATGTTGCTGAAAAAGGCATTATTTTGTTCTTTCTTATGGTTGTGTAGTATTCTATTCTGTATATGTGCCACATCTTCTTACTCCATTCATCTGTCCATGGACATTTAGGTGGTTCCCATGTCTTGGCTACTGTGAATAGTGCTGCAATGAACATAGGGATGTATGTATCTTTTTCAATGAAAGTTCTGTCCAGATAGATGCCCAGGAATGGGATTGCTGGGTCATATTTAGTTAGGTCCTATGTTTAGTTTTCTGAGGAACCTCCTTACTGTTTTCCATAGAGGTTGTACCAGATATATTCCCACCAACAGTGTAGAGGTTCCCTTTTCTGCACACCCTCACCAATATTTGTTATTTGTAGACTTATTAATCATAGTCATTCTGACCTGTTTAAAGTGGTACCTCATTGTAGTTTTGATTTGCATTTTTCTAATAGTGATGCTAGCATTTTTTCATTTGCCTGTTGGCCACACATGTCACGATTTTATTAATTTTTTCTACTGTTTTTTGAATCTCTATTTTATTGATTTCCTCTCTGATTTTTATGATTTCCTTCCTTTGACTGATTTTAGGTTTTGTTTGTTCTTATTTTTCCAGTTCTTTGAGGTGGGAGGTTAGGTTACTGATTTGAGATTTTTCTTCTTTCTTGAGGAAGGCCTGCATTGCTACGAACTTTCAAGTCTTTTTCCAGCATCCATAGATTTTGAATGGTTGTGTTTTCATTATTATTTGTCTCCAGGTGTTTTTAATTTCCCTTTTGATTAACTTGTTGACCCACTTGTCTTTCAGTAGCATGTTGTTTAGTCTCCATGTAGTCAGTTTTTTTCTCATTTATTTTCCTGTGGTTGATTTCTAGTTTGATGCCATTGCAGTCACAGAAGATGCTTGAAATAATTTCTATACTCTTAAATTTGTGGAGGTGAGTTTTGAGCCCTAGTATATGGTCAATCCTTGAGAATGTTTCATGTGCACATGAAAAGAATGAATATTCTGGGTATTTTTGGATGTAATGTCCTGAAAATACCAATTAAGTCTAACTTTTCTGGAGTTTCTGCTGTTGCTCAGTGGAAACAAATCTGACTAGCATCCATGAGGATGCAGGTTGGATCCATGGGCTCACTCTTTGGGTTAGGATCTGGCATTGCCATGAGCTGTAGTGTAGGTTATGGACATGGCTTGGACCTGGTATTGCTGTGGTTGTGGAATAGGCCAAAGGCTACAGCTCCAATTCAATTCCTAGCCTGGGAACCTCCATATGCCATGGGTGTGGCCCTAAAAAGACAAAAAAAAAGTCTAACTTTTCTATTGTGTCATTGATTTTCTGTCTAAAGGACATGTCCATTGATGTGAGTGGGGTGTTAAAATCTCCTATTCTTTTTTTAATCCCATCAATTTTTCCTTTTATATCTGTTAGTATTTGTTGTATATATTTTAGTATTCCTATATTAGAGGCATATATATTGACGAATGTAATATCCTCTTCCTGACTGGTCCTTTTATCATTAAAAACTGTCCTTCTTTGTCTTTATGGCCTTCTTTTTAAAGTTTATTTCGTCCGATATGAGTGTTGCAACTTCCACTTTCCTGTCTTTTCAATTAGCATGACATGTCTTTTTCCATCCTCTCACTTTCAATTTATAAGTGTCCTTTGCCCTAAGGTGAGTCTCTTATATACAACATACTGTAGACTTTTGCTTTTGTATCCCATCTGCCCACCATGTTTTTTAATTGGAGCATTCAGTCCATTGACATTAAGATAATTATTGATAAATATGTATTTATTGTCATTTTTAAGCCTTGTTTTCCAGTGGATTCTATGTTATCCTTTGTTCCTTTCTTTTTTTTGTTCGATGATTTCCTTTATTTTATGATAGTGTCCTCTTCTTTTTAGTTTTCATGAATGCATTTTTTGGTTTTGATTTGTGTTTGCCCTGTTTTTATAGTATGTTAACCCCTTCCTATGTCCTCTTGCTTTAGCTTGATAGTCATATAGGTTCAAACACATTCTTTTAAAAAAAAAAGTCTAGATTTTTTTACTTTCTTTTGCCACATTTTATGATTTTTGATGTCCTTTTTTTAAAATCTTTATGTTTATCCTTTTGCTGTTCCTTGTGTTTATTGTCACTTTTACAAATAGTCCTTTTTTTTTCCCATTTAAATCTTATTCTGGCTTATTTAAGGGATTACATTCCAATTGTGATTTCCTCCATCCTATATCTTACTTCTTTCCTATTTAGAGGAAACCTTTCAGTATTTATTTTAAAATGGGTTTGGTTTTACTTTTTGTTTGTTGGAGAACTTCTTTATTTCTCCTATTTTAAATGATATTCTTGCTGGGTAGAGTATTCTGGGTTGCAAATTTTTCCCTTTTAGAACTTTGAATAATTCTTGCCACTCTTTTCTGGCCTGCAGTGTTTCTGTAGAGAAAGAAACTGATAAACTTATGGGGGTTCCCTTATAATTAACTATTTGTTTTTCTCTTGCTGCCTTTAAAATCCTCTCTTATCTGTAATTTTTCCGTTTTTATATGTCTTGGTGTGGGTCTTGTTCTTTCATCATTAAATACTGTCCTTCTTTGGGTTCAACTTGTTTGGGGCCCTCTGTGCTTCCTGTATCTTGACATCTATTTCCTTTAGATTTGGAAAGTTTTCAGCCATAATTTCTTCAAATTTATTTTCAATCCCTTTCTCTTTTCCTTCTGGAATCACTATTATGCATAGGTGGCCTGCTTTATATTATCCCACAGATCTCTTATATTGCTTTCATGTTTTTTCCTTTGGTTTTCTGCTTGCTGTCCTGATTGGTTTATTTCCATTTTTCTATATTCTAAGTCTCTAATTCGTTCCTCTGCATTATTCATTCTGCTCTTCAATGCCTTTGAGTCTCTGCAAATGAACTGTCTAATTTTTCTTGGCTCCTCCTTATATTTTCTAGTTCTTATCTAAAGTAATCTGCATTACTGTTCATATCTGCTCTTAATTTCCTCAGTATTTTCACTATCTTCTTTTTGAACTCAATGTCTATTAGACCACAGGGTCTGTTTCATTGTTTGCTCCTTCGCAGGAATTCTCCTGTTCTTATAACTGGGAGTGGTTCCTAAGCTTCTTCATTTTGCTTAAGCTTTTCTTATTCTGTGAGTTTAGGGAAAACACCTACTGTAGTCTGGGAGGGCTATTTATATGCAAGAGCACCCCTGGGTATTTTGTGAGGGCTTACTGGGGTTTTTTGGGGAGGGTGATGAGGGCTGTTTTTGGTTTGGAAGCTTGCTGTTTCCTTCCTCAGTGTGTGCAGGCTATTGCCCTTCTGATAGGAGGTGTGGTGGTATATGGCCTATGCATGCTTCCTGGGAGATGGAGGCAATGGGCAGGGCCTGTAGCTGGTGCCTGGTTGCTGGGCCCTTGATAGTAGAAAGGACCCACAGGAAGGTGGAGCAGGCTGCCTTTGGTTGCAGCGCCCCGGGAAGTGGCAATGACTCTCAGGCAGGTGTAGCCAGCACCCAGAGCCTTGGCAGTGGCAACAGTAGGGCATATGCATTTCCAGAGTTGTGAAAGCAACAAGAGGTGGTGCTTGGTTGCAATGCCCTCCTCTGTGGCATCCCCAGAGGAGACTGGAGCCACAGGTGGTACCTGTTCATGGACCCCTAGTGGTGGTGGGCCATGCCCACCTCTGGAGCCTGAAATAGCTGCAGTGGTTTGCCCCCACTGCCCATAGCCTATTCAAGAGGCACCCTGCTGCCTGAGAGCCTGAAAACGCACAGAAAAAGATATTCCTATGGCAACACTGCCCCTCTTCCTTTTGCCCTTCCCAACAGAGGTGCCTTGCTTCTCCTGCAGGCCCAGGCCTCCTCCCAAGTTGCCTCGGCTCAGGCGTTCCACTCCCGAGCCGTAGGGCTTCACTCCCTAGCCCCTCAGGCTGTCCCCATACAGCCAACCCTAGTCCTATCCCCAGAACTAACCTCTGGAGCCTAAGTCTCAGCTCCCAGCCCCCACCCAAGCACCTCAGGCTGTAGTTCCCAGGAGGTGGTAGCTATGGTCTGTGTGGCTCTCTCTCTGCTTTGCCCTCCTCAGTCCAGCTGCTGCACTTTTCTCCAAGGCTTTGAGGTTCCCTCTCCATCTTGGCTGGTCTCCCCATCAGTTAGGTCGCCTCCTAGGGAGTGGATCCCTTTCCTCTTTCACAGCTCCCTCTCAGTAGTGCTAATCCTGTCCTGATTCCCTTTTTTTCTCTTGTCTCTCTCTCTCTTTTTTTCCTTTTGTTCTACCCAGTTATGTGGAGGTCTTCTTGCCCTTTTTGGAGGTTTAAGGTCTTCAGTCAGCATTCAGTAGATGGTTCTAGATATAGATGGGCTTATTTATGTGTGTGTGGGAGAAGGTGAGAGCCACGCCTTACTCCTTTGCCATCTTGATCCCACTCCTGAGATTTCTAACATGCTACAAAAATAATCAAAATTAATCTAATAATCTACTGGTATTTGTGCAAACACTAGACAAGTAAAAGTTACACGAATATTATAGGAAAATTCAGATAAAGTAATCATTCAGCTTTTCTCTAGAAAGTTCCTTTTAGGTTAACACTTCAATAGTCCTGTGGTGAACAGGAAATGTGGGGCCAGTGAGAAAAGAAGGAGGAGAGAAAAATGAGGGTAATGATGTATAACTTAACAGACCCCTGCCCACCAAGCAACTGAAGGAGCAGGGTCGATGTCAGCAGTGGACACCAGAGACCAGGCCCCCAATTACAGAAGAGGAAGGAGGGGCCCCTTCCTAGAAGCTCCAGGAGCTGGACCCATGCAATAGTCCATATATGCACTCAGATCTAGTATGCCTTCTGCCCTGAGAAACAGTCACACAGAGTTCCTCGCTGTCATCAGAAATAGATCACAAACACCATCTTCAGAATGTCATAGTAAATTATTAATTTGACAGTGCCTGACACTTTCTGATTTTTTCATCAAATACCATGTTTATTCTTATTAATTTAACACAAAGATCTGGCTTTTCTATTCCTACCACAATGAGAAACAATTAAATAGCTATGATATACAGAGATTTGAAATAAAAATTAAAACTATAATATTTTACTATTAAGTATGAAACAGATTTACTTCATAGCTATTAGCACCTTGGTTTTCAAATTTTGTTGCACATTAGAATCACCTGAGGTTCTTTTAAAAATCCCAATTACCAGGTCCCAACCATACCAATTTAATTTTTAAAAATTTGGAGCTATCGGGTATCAATAATTTATTAGAGATACTAAGGTCTGATTAGCAATGATTTTAACAACAATTACAACAATAAAACTCTTATGTCTTTTTTAAAAAGAGAGAAATTAAATGAATATTAGATATGCAGATTAGGTACTAAATAATGTCTCATGTCTAAAGGTGACTTTTTGGGAAGACTTAAAAATCTCTGAAAATTTCTAACCTCAGTCTCTCTACTCATGGAACCTGTCAGCTTTTCAGATATAAAACTAATACAATGAGAAGCCATGATTGACTTAATTGCCAAAACTTCTTAAAAGGTTATAATAATTAACAATTGTGTATTGAGATCAACATAGAATGAACAATTCATGGACTGTGATTATACGTAAATAAATAGAAATACGTGATTACATAGTTCACAGAGAAATCTCATTAAGTCAACTTCTAGGGACCTAAGAAAATAATTATAGATATGTACTAAGTTGTATCTAAGATAAATTATGATATAGTGTAAGTTATAATTCTGTATTTAAAATACTATAAAATATTAAATGGCATGAAAGGTTTCATACTACAATATTAAATATCATCAGAAAACAGCTACAAAACAGTATGAATAATAAACATGAAACTTACTTGCAACTGAACTGAGTTGTGCTGAAGACCTTCCACAATAGAAGAAAATCTGTCAATTTTTCTTTCTTCTCCAGCTGATGTTAAAGCTTCTAAAACATCTTCAAGGCTATTGGAAAATGTGAAATTATAAATTAAACTGCAAACAGTAAATAACCCAAATAACTCAATACAAAAGCATGATTTATTAAACTACAGAGTCACTGTTCCTAGGCAGCCAATAACATTTTTTAAAGTAGCTTACTGAGTACGTAAAACATATCAAGCACAAACTATGTTAAATGTTTTAATTCATTTATTCTTCATAATAACTCTATGATGATGTTTACTTATCAAGCATATAGAGAGAGCTTACTACACATCAGGTACTATTTGAACCACCCTATAAATATTAACTATTTTTAATGTATATAATTTCTATGAAAGAGATATTATTGTTACCCCCATATTATGGAATAGGAAACTGAGGCCATAAAATGTTAAGCAGTTTGTCTAAGGTCTCACATTGACTCAAGGGTAGAGTGGTAGAGCAAGGATCTGAAACCAGACAGTCTGTGCAGTGAGCACTGTATAAATGCTCTTAATCACTACAACCCTACTCATCTTGCATGTAAGTAAATGAAGCTATGGTAGCCAAAAACATACAGTAATAAGGAGTAGCCAAATATAAAGAATAATGGGTATGCACGAACTATACATGCTACTTCTTTTGTTTGTTTTTCGCTTTTTGGGGCCGCACCCACAGCATATAGAAGTTCCCAGGCTAGGGATCTAATCAGAGCTAACACCTGCCAGCCTACGCCACAGCCACAGAAACGCCAGATCTAAGATCTGTCTGTGACCTCCACCACAGCTCCTGGCAACACTGAATCCTTAACCCACTGAGTGAGGCCAGGGATCGAACCTGCAGGCTTATGGTTCCTAGTCGGATTCATTTCCACTGCGCCATGATGGGACCTCCTACATGCTACTTCTTTAAAGAATACTATGCTAACAGTACCCAGCATACTGTACAAGCTCACACAGTTTGTGGACATAGACACGTAGTCCTAAGAGTTAATTACATCATTTTGATAACTATTCTGAAATCAAGAAATGAAAAAATAATGTGAAAGTGGAGGAAGAGGACAAAAGAGAAGAGGAAAAAGGGAAACAAGATAAAGAAAGAAAAGGCAAAGGAGAGGGTGAAGAGGGGAAAGGAAGGAGGAAGGGTTAGGGAAAGAAAAGTGAGGAAGAGAGGAAAAAACAGGAAGTAGGGGAGGGAGGAGGAAGAGGAAGGAGGGAAGCAGAGGAAAGAGAAAGAGGAGGAGGAAGGAGGAAGAGAAAGGGGGAGGAGGGGCAGAGGAAGAGTCTCATGTGTCAACATTAAATTAACGCCTAGATTTCTACACCAAAACTAATATGGCCTTTTTTATTTTATTTATTTATTTTATTTTATTTATTTATTTTGTCTTTTTGCCATTTCTAGGGCTGCTCTTGCGGCATATGGAGGGTCCCAGGCTAGGGATCTAATCAGAGCTGTAGCAGCTGGCCTTCACCAGAGCCACAGCAACACAGGATCCGAGCCGCATCTGCAACCTACACCACAGCTCATGGCAACGCCAGATCCTTAACCCACTGAGCAAGGCCAGGGATCAAACCTGCAACCTCATGGTTCCTAGTTGAATTCGTTAACCACTGAGCCATGACGGGAACTCCAGTATGGCCTTTTTTAAGTGGAAAAGTGACAAAGCTGTATGCCTGGCTTTGCAGCTGGGACTGCAGTGGGCAATGGGGCCTCATCCAGGGATTCGTAAGCTGTAGGTACACACACGGGCAGTGGGCCAGGGCTGAGTGGTGCATGGTGACTGTGCAACTAAGTCTAAACTGAACAGCACAACAGTCAGCAGCCCCACAGGACCTTCACATGGATGATTCTGAAACATGTAAAGAAGGTTTCACTTCCAGCGACTTGCCCACCTTTTTAGGAAGGAGGGCCATTTCTGTTTGTTCTTTTGGTTGTTTAGTTTGTATATCTTTATCCCTTATAAAAGGTATCTTAATTTTTAACTGCTTTTTTGTAATAAGAACACTAATCTTCCTTAAAAAGAAAGAAGATTTATCTTTATCTTTTAATATGTATGTAATTGTCTTTTTGTTACAAGTCTGGCAATTGTGTGCTGTCTTTAAAGTTAAAACTTTAGTACATACTTTACAGTCAAGGACATTGCACCCTCAACTGTTACATTATCAATGATTCAGTTATTATTGAATTAATTCTATCTGAAAAAACACAAGAAACAGAACCAATTGGTATATTTTTCAGAGTCTTCATTTAGAATTTTTAGGGCTTGAGTTCAGACAGCTTAAATATAATGAAGAAATCAATTTTTCATAGAAACATGTTAGCCCATATTATCAATTAAGAGAAGAAATTACTACTCAAACATGTCTGTTCAGCCAATATGAATCTAAATCAGCTGCTTAAGTATTTAATTATTTAAGTATTTATTTTTATTCATTTATTTAAATTCTAAATTAAAACAGAATAATGAAAACATTGTGTGAATTGAAACATATTAAATTATTACATAATTAG
This sequence comes from Sus scrofa, assembly GCF_054392235.1. Classification (NCBI taxonomy): domain Eukaryota; kingdom Metazoa; phylum Chordata; class Mammalia; order Artiodactyla; family Suidae; genus Sus; species Sus scrofa. Next base: position 33,340,427 of record NC_139393.1, read on the forward strand.
AGATATAAGTTGAGAAGACTTACATGCTTTCCTCCCCTACAATGCACACTGCAGAAAGCAGTTTAACCACATCCGTCATCATACTGGGCTGCTCAGGATCAATGGCTCTGGCTAATAAAGAAAGACTCCTCTCTTCACTCATAATTCTTTCCAAGCCATACTAGAACAATTTGGAAATAAGAGGTTAAATTTTAGCAGTTAGTTGTAAATACAGTGCCCTGAAGGAAATGCAGTTATTTTTTTTAATGTTTATAATGTATTTGTACATGTAGTAAAGCCAGAAAATACAAATAATGTAAATAACATCCTTAAAAATTCATAGAAGTATTTCCTTTACATTAAAAACTATGAGAATCAATCAAACATAAACAACACCTAAATTTTAATTTTATGACAACATGATGGACAATTATGAATACAAGTAAGTGGCCAACTGGAGAAAGGGAGAAGCAGGGAGGAATACTGAGACATCCCAACAGGAACACACAAAATGAACAGACACTAAGCTCCCTGAGGAGCTCTCCTGGGAGGGAAGGGTAGTAAGAGGTAAATCACTGCAAGTCAACATACAGCTCACTATCCCAGAGAAATATAATATGACCCACATGTGCAATGTAAAATTTCAAGCAAAAAGCAAAACTAAATTTAATTGAATTATTCCAACATAGCCAAACTATTATCATTTCAAAATATAATTAAAACAAAACATTTACTGATGAGTTATTTTCATTTGTTTTTTTCTGCCTAAGTATGCAAAATCCGGTGTGTATTTTACACACAGGGCATATCTCAATTCAGACCTGCCACATTTCAAAGGCTCAGGAGGAGCCACATACGAAAAACACATCACACAGTGCAGGCCCAGCTAGTAACATTCAGTTCATAAAGGGGCAAATGCTGGAAGGTGATTGGGGCTGATACCGTGTAGAAACTGCCTTAGGATGTATGTATTCTCAAAAGAACGATATTTCATAGTCAGAAATGCGTTGCAGTTGTAAAGCCATGATATAAATGGGATGATTTGGGATGAGGACAAAGGTTGTTTCCTACTGCCAGGATGTCACACCCAATTAAAAGATAAGGAGTTATGCTAATGACTTAGTGTTTTGAGTTAAGCATGCCCTATCACTTAGGACTATCACTGAGTCCTATCACTTAGGACTCAGTTACCATCTATGGAAGATAAGCATCAAATAACAGAGAATGAACAGGAACAATAAAACAGTACTACTTATCTACCATGCACCCCAGAGGATCCTTTTTTAAAAAAGTGAGAAATTTAGGGAGTTCCTGTCATGGCTCAGTGGATTAAGAAGCCCACATGGCATCCACAAGGACTCGGGTTTAATCTCTGGCCTCACTCAGTGGGTTAAGGATCCAGTGTTGCCATGAGCTGTGGGGTAGGTTGCAGATGTGGCTTGGATCCTTCGTTGCTGTGGCTGTGGTAGGCCGGCAGCTGGAGCTCTGATTTGACCCCTAGCCTGGGAACTTCCATATGTCACAAGTGTGGCCCTAAAAAGAAAAAATAAAAATATAAAAAGTGAGAAAAGTAAACTGATTAGAATTACCACTAAGCACTAAAAAATACCTTAATCCCAATTACAGACCTATGAACCATGGCTTAACTCAAAATTACCACTAGATATCAGTATCAAAGTTAAATCTGTAACAAGATTGGATCCAAATACTTTTGAGTGCTATGAAATCTTATTTGTAAGTTTCCTATCTAGTATATGGCATTTACGTAAAGAAGCTTCACATTGTGCTGAAATAGTGCATTTGCTTTAAACCATTAAGAAACACAGGTGTAAGGATGGACATACAAGCAAAAAGGCCAAGGGCCCTGGGGTACCGATTATTGAAAAGACTTCTCTGTCCTGCTGGGGACAGGAAAACATTTACCAAGAAACAGTTACACCAACCAGGAAATGCTCACTTTTGTGATGCCTCGGGCTGTTTCCTAACTGGAAAGAAAGAAAAAGGAGGCATGGGGCCAGAGACTGCAATATGCCTCAACAATCATTCCAGGGAATTGTCAGAGGCTTGTGCAGGACCACTTAGACCCAATTCAAACAGTCAATCAGCCAATGATTACCAATGTAACAAAGGGCTGGCTCTGTCCTAATAAACCTGAGACAGTAAAGCTTGCCTCCAGCCTTTCCCTTCACCTCCCACCCACCAGGATGGCTGAGCCAGCACCTGCCCTTGTGGAAGCAGAATCCTGTGGATCCTCCAGCCATTCAAGGCAACTCAGACTGATTTCCTCAAGTAATACCACCTACCTCCTCTGTCAAACCCTCTGGCCCTAAACCCTGTGTCAGTAGGACATGTATTCATAGCAATGTTCTCTGATTTTGTAGTTTTGACTAGCATCCTGTGAACCCAAAGCTGTATCACAGCAATATTCTCTGACTTGCTGACATAAAATTGTACAGTGCTCATTTAGAGACTGGAACGAGGCCAGATTACCACTACCAAGTATCTAGAAATAAAGACTGAGCTGCTGCCTATTTTCATAAAAGTATTCTGATTCAATTATTTAAATTAAAAAAAAAAAAACCCACAAAACAAAACCCACTGACTCTGAGAGAAATAGTTAACTTACCAGTGCTGGCATTTAAAGTACATTAAATGAAGGCTATTATAAGACTAGAGAGATGGTGACAAATTTCGGAAGGTCTAAGGGTGTCTCTCTACTGAATGTCAAGGATCCAATTTGGATTATACGAAAACTCATGTGTTCAAAACTCTGAGGACCAGTGCCAAGTTCCATTTGCATTCTACTTGAGACCTATTATTACCTAACAGATGGAATTTCAGGTCACTGAAGGTGTGTTAAGTAGGTGAAGGTTAATCCCCTAGATTCCTGGATAGGATGCCCAATATTACATGAATGCTGGTGCTGAATAACTACCCTAGGTGAGTTAATCCCAGTAGCAGAGAAAATATGGGGAGGGGGCTGGCCTCAGGAACAAGGCACCCTCTGTGAGTGCAAACCTTAAGAAACATAAAAAGTTAACTAGCCAAAATGAAGCCCTGGTTCAAATTACATCTTAATTTAAAGGTATTTAATTTTTCATCGGGACTTTTATTTTCTTCCTAATAAATATTCAAAAATCTTCTCCTAGGAGTTCCCATCGTGGCTCAGTGGTTAATGAACCCAACTAGCATCCATGAGGACTCAGGTTTGATCCCTGGCCTCACTCAGTGGGTTAAGGATCCGGCATTGCCATGAGCTGTGGCATAGGTCGCAGACACAGCTTGGATCCCACGTTGCTGTGGCTGTGGCATAGGTTGGCAGTTACAGCTCCGATTGGACCCCTAGCTTGGGAACCTCCATATGCTGCAGGTGCAGCCCTAAAAAGACAGAAGACCAAAAAAAAATCTTCTTCCATTCAAAACTGTTATATATAGAGTTCTCATTGTGGTTCAGTGGGTTGAGAATCCAGTGCTGTCTCTCTCAGAATGTGAGAATGCAGGTTTGATTCCTGGCCTCTCTCAGGGAGTTAAGGATCCAGTGCTGCCCCAAGCTGCAGTGCAGGTCGCAGATGCAGCTCAGATCTCGTGTTGCCATGGCTGTGGTATAGCCCTGCAACTGCAGCTCTGATTTGACCCCTAGCCTAGGAACTTCCATATGCTGCAAGTGCAGCCATAAAAAGAAAAACAATCAAAAAAACCCACTATAAAGTTCAATTTAGTACCACAAAAAATTCAATTTCATATAATGCTATTAGATTTGTGCATAATATCAATTTTATAATTAATTACCAGTAACAAATAAGGTACCATTGTTTTTTTTCTCTAAAAGTGTATATTTTTCATCATTCAATGGACTTTTATAAAAACTGCACAGTGAGTTATAGAAAAAAATCATCAACCAATCATGGGGGAAAAAATTACCAAAAAAATTTCACATATATTAAGTTTAGAACTTAGATATTAGAATTATAATACTGATTCCAATTACCAGAAATTTTTTTTTTTTGTCCTTTTTGCCATTTTTTGGGCCACTCCCACAGCATATGGAGGTTGCCAGGCTAGGGGTCCAATTGGAGCTGTAGCCACCGGCCTATGCCAGAGCCACAGCAACTCGGGATCCGAGCCGCGTAACCTACACCACAGCTCAGGCAATGCAGGATCCTTAACCCACTGAGCAAGGCCAGGGATCTAACCTGCAACCTCATGGTTCCTAGTCAGATTGTTAACCACTGAGCCACGACAGGAACTCCCCCAATTACCAGAAATTTTTATTCATATCAGCATAGGTGATAGCAATAAATGCAAATGACAATACATTCCAACTCCACATAAACAAACTATAAGTAAAATAATCCATTATAACACAATAAATCACATTATGTTAATTAGAATATAAATACACAAAGTTTACTCCCTTTCCAATTTAGTCTCAAACCAAGTAGGGCTGTTATCTTTTATATACGCTTCATTTTAACTATGACATTCATTTCAAACTCAAATTATGATCCAAATGCCCCTGTGCTTTGGAAAAATGTTCACGGGTTTTCTTTACTCTTAGCCTTCCCATAATCAGTGAAATTTCCAATTTCTATATTCTCACTTTAGAAAGACTTCCTTTAAAGCAATGTTATATACTCAGTGTGGAAAGCTGTCTCCCTTTTAGCAGTTGATTCCTTCATTCACTTACTCTTAAAATACACTCTACAAAAAGCTACATAACATGCCTAAAATCACATTCACGCAGAACACTGTGTTCAATACAAGAAAGGACTTGTAATTTATACATCAGATTTTTTCCCTGAAAGTTACACATGATTGGAGGAAGCAGGGAGGTGAAAAACATTTCGTGGGTTAAAAGTAGAAAACTTAGTTCCAGAAAATGATGAAAAGAGCCATAAATAATTCAACAGGAAAAATAATTAGAAAATATTTGCTACATTGAATAAAAAGAATTGTAAATGTTAATAACAAGTAAAAATAAGTGCAAAATTCTCTAAAGGTTTACTTTAAAAATTAGAGTAAGGAAAAAAGTATTAAAAATTAAAATTAATCAGAAATGCAGTTTTGCTATAAAACATAAATCATTATCCACCATAAGTAAAATTTTCTCCCCTGCTGTCCAACAGCAACAAAAATACCTATCATTACCGCACACATCATGAGGTAGATGTGTTTAGATGTTGGAGCTAAGGACATGGAGTGACAATAGAGCTAATTTCTGCAATTAATAGTACAAAAAAAGGAAACACTGTCAGATAAACCCAACTTCAGGACAGAGCATAAACCATTGCTCTGTTGTAATGTGTCCTTTTTAAATATGCAAGATCTGCAAATTTGCCACATTATATTTGGTCTCAGTATGATATATAATTACGGTTGAACTTTGAACATCACAGGGGTTGGGACACTGCCCCCCGACCCCATGCAGTGAAAAATCTGAGTTTAACTTTTGATTCCCCCAAATTTAACTACTAATAGCCTATTCTCTAGTGGAAGCCTTACCCACAACATAAATAGTTGATTAACACTTATTTTGTATGCTATACATATTGTATACTGTATTCTTATAACAAAGTTAAAGAAAAGTTATTTTAAAAAGCTTGCTATGCAGCAAAAATTGACAGAACATTGTAAATCAACTATGATAAATTTTTTAAAATAAATGAATAAAAAGCATAAGGAAAGGAAAATACATTTACTGTAACAATAAGTATGAATTTTTAAAAATCCTCATGCAAGTGGAGCCCTGCAGTTCAAACACGTGTTGTTCAAGGGTCAACTCTACATGCACTACAAGCATGATTGCTCCATTGTTGAGACCTATTCATATCCTATGCACATTAGTTTCATTAAAGATTTAAATTCCTAGACTACAGAAACTAAGTCTTTCCAACTGAATTCTTTGGTAGTATCACTGCAGACCACATTTAATAATCATGTATGATTTCAAGGCTGATTCATGCTTTTCTGTTGAAAATTACAAGGGAAGAAGGAAGACAGGAAGAAGAGAGGAAGAAAGGGCAACAAAAAGAGGAGAGATAGGCAGGTAGAGAGGGAGGATGAGAGGAAAAGAGAATCTGTACATGAGAATTAATTAATCTTAAGAGAGAATTAATCTTAAGCACCAGAGAGATACAAAACCTGAAATCAATACAATTCAATATTTTTGCCAGTAGGTACTGGACAATTTATCAAAACAGTGCATCACTTTGGCATAAATTCTATATGACACAACTATTTCATAAGAATTTCTGAAAGAACCAATGAAGAACAACCACAATATAATTACCTATTTACATACCTGTGTATTCATCAAGGCCTTTAGACACTGTATAACTTTGTGCTGATTCTTCTTTACAATTTTTTCTTGTCTGCATTGGCATAAAATATATCAGTGCTAGAATCATAATTGGACATACAAATGTAGCTTAATTGAAAATAATGATTAGCAATACGTACGTCTTGCCACTAATCAGCCTTTCCAAAATGTCCAATAATAATCCAAGCCCTTCACGTCCAAAACTTTCCACCCAACTGAAAAAGAGGAAAAAAAGGTTATTATACACTAAGTCAGTATTTCTGTTCGGAACATCACCATAACGCTACATAACTCACAAATAGTCTGTACTTATTATAGTCTAGTCATAAATACAATAAAAGAATAACGCTGTGTACGAAGTCATTCATAATTCATAATTTTAGAAACGAAAGAAGGAGCAAATATGAGCTAAGCCAATGGTATATTGCACCCAGCTTGCATGTGGCTTGTGAGAGCTGAGTGTGCCCAGCTCCTCCATGCCCCATGTCCAGTGATATCATGTTAATAACTTAAAATGTTGTGGTTACCAAGCGGGAGGGGAAGGGAGTGGGATGGACTTAAGAGTTTGGGGCTAGTAGATGCAAACTGTTGCACTAGGAGGGGAAGGGAGTGGGATGGACTGGGAGTTTGGGGTTAATAAATACAAACTATTGCACTTGGAGCAGCTAAGCAATGAGATCCTGCTGTTTAGCATGGGGAACTATATCTAATCACTTCTGATGAAAGAACAGTGTAAATCCACTACAATAAAAAAGTGAAAAAAAAATGACATAATGCCATTTGCAACAACATGGATACCTAGAGATTATCATAAATGTAGGATCTAAAATATGACACAGATTAACTTATTTACAAAACAGAAACAGACTCACAGACACAGAAACAGGCTTATGGTTACCAAAGGGAAAGGAGGCAGGGTGGATGAATTAGGAGTTTGCATTAACAGATACACCCTACTATACATAAAATAGAAAAACCATAAGGACAGAGAATTTATGTATAGCACAGAGAAATATATTCAATATCTTGTCATAAATTATAAAGGGAAGAATCTGAAAAAATAATACATATGTGTGTATAACTAAACCATTTTGCTATAAACCTGAAACTAATATATTATAAATGAACTATACTTCAATAAAAAAAAATTTTAAATAAAATCTGCTATGCTGGAAGAATTGACACCACAGAAATCAGCAAACACTGACAATCAGAGCATCTTCCCTCATCCAGGTAGCTGGCTGTTAAATGTTTACTGGCACACCACTCGATAAGCCTCACTCTGGACTGTTCCAAAGAGCAGAAATTAGGCAACTGAGCAAGATTTAGAGAGAGAAGACTCTGATCTACACAAGGAAAAAGATTACTGAAAAAATTAGTCAAATATTGAAAAAGCATCTTTTAGGAAAATTTCCCAAACCATTAAAATACATCCTTATAAATGCTAGCAATTGTCTTAAATTTCAAAGTTCAACTGTATTTTTAAAAAGTGGGAGTACCCATTGTGGCTCAGCAGAAACGAATCTGACTAGCATCCACAAGGACATAAGTTCAATCCCTGACCTTGCTCAGTGGGTTAAGGATCCAGCATTGCTGTCAGCTGCTGTGTAGGTCACAGACATGGCTCGGATCTGGCATTGCTGTGGCTGTGGCGTAGGCTGGCAGCTATAGCTCCAATTCGACCCCTAGCCTGGGAACTTCCGTATGCCATGGGTGCAGCCCTAAAAAGACCAAAATAAAAAAAAAGAAAGAAAAGTGTTCCGTGTTATTTTAAAACAAATATTTTCATCTTAATCTAATCACTTCTATTTCTCAAACCCATTAGCACAGAGTATTATATAATGTGGGTAACACTGCCAATAGACAATAGCTCACCTTGACTATAGAAAAACTATCTTAGGAGAAATCAGTAGTGATTTGGAAAGCCTAGGACAAAAAATAAAATAATGGTAATAATCTATCTTAAAAAAAAGTAGGAGAAAGAAAAAGATAGGCTATGTATATGTATTTCTTTGTATATATGTGATTATATATATATTTTGTGTATTATTTTATGTGTATGTACAGCCTTTGAAAATGGAATATTAAAATTTAATCCAATAATCAAAAGCAGGATGCTATAAAGAATTTTTTAAAAATTTAAATCATATACCAGGATATGATACCATTTTCTTACCTAAGACACAGGATTACATTTCTTAGAAAATAAAAATACAAGCTAAATGTAATATATTTTCATAAAAACTAAAGTATTATTTTAAAAAGTCCATCTTCTTCATTTGTACACTTCTGCAAACACAGCTTAATCACCTACAAATATGTGGAGTTTCTGCTTTTAACCCCCCTCAAAAAGAAGAGAATTTGCCATTTGGATTAGCAGACTCTTGTCAGACTATTTTACTAATCTCTCCTTTATGAATACCACAGAATAACATTCAAGGATGCACCTAGACAGGAAAGATATTCCCCTGTAAAAGAAAAGACTGAAGATCACTATTACGGGTAAGGTGAGGAAAAAAAGTTCAGTACAAATTGGTGTTTTCAAACCAGGATGCTACTTCAAAAGTGAAGAGTTTACTCTCCACTATCAGCAACACACAGACTACCTGTAGGCATTTCAAATCTTGCTTTCATGTTTCATGAAAATACCCATAGCCACCCACTTAACTGTCTGCCTTGTTGACATCCCATTCTGTACTTATTCTCACTTTACTGGCAGCAGGGAAGTCTGGAATCAAACGCATAAGGAGTAATTTGAGAGTTTTACTTGGGCTGGGACTGAGATGTGTGGACAGACTTCGTTTACCCAGCCCTCCTTGATCGTACCTCACAATAAGACTCCAATATTTCATCTGATGTGAATTTTCAACAATATCTATATTCAAAAAGTATATCCATAAAGATACTCTAAAGCTAATAGAAGTGGAGTTCCTGCCATGGTGCAGTGGGTTAAGAACCCGACTGCAGCAGCCCAGGTCGCTGGGGAGGTGTGGGTTTAATCCCCAGCCCAGCACAGTGGGTTAAAGGATCGGCATTGTCATAGCTGTGGCATTGTCACAGGTCGCAGCTGTGGCTCCAATTCAATCCCTGACCTGGGAACTTCCATATGCTGCAGATGTGGACATAAAATAAAAATTTAAAAATAAATAAATAAATAAAGCTAATAGAAATGGTTACGGTCATTCATACTGCTATCATCTTCAATCATTATGGAGACTAAAGTTACTATACCTAAAACTGCCTTATACAAAATATACGGAGTATTTTTAAATTATGCTAATGTAACAAAAAGATTTTGATGCACTTAATATGCTTATGTTGGAGCCCACTTCAAAATTCAGGAAGCATTTCAATCCATGTAAATCACATCTGAGTAATAAATAAGAGAACACAGCTACTTCAAAAATTTATCGCTCCTAATAATAACAATGATATAACTATAGAATAGTGGGACCCACAGAAGTTCTCAAATCAACTACTTCTGAACCCATTAAATAACTCTCTTCTACACTGTAAATATGAGTCATTAAAGTAAAACGTACATCCATCCATGCATATTGTATATGAACTAATTCTCTGTAAAAGAAAGTTGAATGTAAAGAAACATTATACCCAATTACTTTACACTGCAATCTTTTAACTCATGATGGTAATTAATTTCTCAACAACAGTAAAATCAGAGATGTTGGCCAACAGCCTTCTGAAAGCCAGACTATGCTTTACATTTCATAAAACATATCAATAGCAAGGAAAGTCAGACAGGGTGCAGAGAGAAAGTTAAGATGATTGATAACAAAAGAACAAAAGAGACATTGTAATATTTATACATAAAAAGAAAGATGATGAAACTACTTACGAAAGGAAATAACACAAATTAAATGTTCATAAAAAGGTACCCTATTTTTCTTGAAAATTTGCAAGGCCAACATATCATTGTAATAACAAGTTATCATTCACAAACCCATTTTCTCAAAACCTTTGCCCTTGCCCTTACTATTTTTAGCAATGTTATTTTTAAGAATAGGGGCAAATAGCACTTCCTATCTCTTCTGGAAAAGACGTTCAAGAGAAAAAAGTGATATTGAGTAGGTAGGTCTGCAGTCCTGACAGAGGTTTATTAAAATCCATAGCTTTCTACAGAAGTGAAAATTTTCTCATCATCAATATAAGAAGAAACCTGGAAAAAAATTATCAACTGATCTATAAATGATCAATCTTCAGGAAACAAAATCTGTGCTATTTATTCTGTGCCTGTCAGCATAATACTATTGGGCATTATGTGGTTTGACTGAAACCTGCATTCATGGATGAATAAGCACTATGCACATGTTTTTTTATTCATGAGTAGTACAGACATTTGTGATCAGAAAAAAAAAAACTGCTTTAAAACAGCAAAAAGTAAGTACTTTTTGTGCTAAGTACTAATTTAACACAAAATCTACCTCTTAAAATTCTATAACAGGAAATACTAAACTCTTCTCTTGTAATTGCTTCAAGAAAAACTTCTAAGTGTATTACCATTTAGCACTTCCTAGTAGGGGTCTCAGTATCAGAGAAAAGAGGTGGTGAAGAGGCAACAGAAAAAGAAAAAAAAAAAAAAAAGGGAAGGAGAGGGTCATCAGGTCTCTAGGATTAAATGTTCAAACCACCTTTAAATGTTCAAAGCAACTCAGGCTTTGAAATTGTTATTGCTTCAAGAGACAGAGGATGAAATCAAAAGTGTGCAGAGTGGTTTCCGGTGTATTTTTGGCTTTATGAAGCAAATACAGTCACCTCATTGAGCAGAAATGGTAATCGGGCCTCAGATTTACTTCATGGCCAAAGGAACAAAGCACTCTCCATGTATGTTTCCCACAGACTAAAGTTAAAGTTATTACCACTCTTCCCAAGTGTGCTCTAAGGAAGGGAAAGACAAATGCATCACAGATGGTCAGAGTTAAAATAAACCCACCAGGAGTTCCCATCATGGTGCAGCGGAAACGAATCCGAATAGGAAACATGAGGTTGCAGGTTCGATCCCTGGCCTTGGTCAGTGGGTTAAGGATCCAGCGTTGCCGTGAGCTGTGGTGTAGGTCAAAGACACGGCTCAGATCCAGTGTTGCTGTGGCTCTGGTGTAGGCCAGTGGCTACAGCTCCGATTAGACCCCTAGCCTGGGAACCTCCATATACCATGGGAGTAGCCCTAGAAAAGGCAAAAAATAAAATAAAAAAATAAAAAAAATAAACCCCCAGATCATAAAGGCATCCTTACCTGTTACATACACTGGAGGCTAAGGACCATTTCTTGTCTTTAAATCTCCAGCACCTGGCATAGACTAAGCACCCAAAGGATTTTAGAATAAAACTGAATTTCCTTCCACTTTTATATATTGTCAACCCTTGAACAATAAACTTGGAGCTTAAGGGCACCATATACCATTCACTTCAAAATCAGCATATAACTTAGAGTCAGCCCTCCATATGTGCATCTGTGTGTGTTTCCTCCATGCCAGCAGATGGAATTACTAAGATTTAACCAACCTCAGATCATGTAGTACAGTGGTATTTACAATTGAAAAAAATTCACTTATAGGTAGACCCATGCAGTTCAAACCCTTGTCGTGCAAGAGTAAATTGTATAAGGAAAGGGACACGCAGAGAAGTTAGGGTTGCTAAGAAATAGTATCTAGATCTGCCAATGCCCAGGTTCACACCCCTGACTTTACATACATAGAAAAAAGCACAAAGTGCATTCATGCAGTATCATTGAGCCATCTCAAGCTTCATGCCGGACACATCAATTCTGATTTCAGAATGGTATTTAGCCATACTGAATCAAGGATGATGAATCTGAGTTCCTGTTCTACTTCACACCTTAGGACTTGACGTGACCGCTATTCATAGGGTGATATTTCATCACCACTTAAACAAATGTTCATTAACTAAGTCAGCCTTTAGTAGGAGCTCACCGTGTGCTTGATACTGTACTAGGGATGAGAAATACAAAGCTGAATAAGACATGTTCTCTGCCCTTGAGAAAAATCACAGACACAGACTACTGGTTGAAACAAAAGTAGGACAAAATTATTTCCATAATGTAATAGGGCCATAATCATGGTGTGAAGGGAACAGAAGGTGCAGCACTTACCTCTCCTGGGAACAAAGCCACTGATGTCTGTCCTGAGTCTTGAAGGATAAGTCATAGAAAGGAAGAAAAGTCTCTAAGCCAGAGGGAATACATGCAAAAACATTAAATATAAAAGGCATAGCCTGTGCTGAGCACAAGCAGCTGTATCTCAGACAAAACCAAACAGGTAGGAAGGAGCTTGTGGAAAACCTATATTGAGCCCTCCATATCCACAGATTCAACAAACTACAGATTGAAAATAATTTGAACAGAAAAAATTCCCAAAAGTTTCAAAAGGCAAAGGTTGAATTTGCCACACACCAACAAGTATTTGCATAGTATTTATGTTGTATTTACAACTACATTCCTAGCCTTTACATTGTGTTGGGTATTATAAGTACTCTAGAGATGATTTACAGTATACGGAAGAATGTACACAGGTTATATGCAAATACTTCATCATTGTATGTAAGCGACTGGAACATCCACAGATTTTGGTATCCATGGGGATGCTGGAACTGACCCCCATAGATACTGAGGGCTCACAGAACAATGCCATGGCCAATGAGAAGCCAATATAGGTTTAGCATATGTGGCGGGCAGAGTAATCCCACCCCTGCTGCCCCCTAATGGCCATATTCTAACACTAGTATCTATGAATATATTGCATAGAAAAGGGGAAATTAAAAGCAGAATTAAGGTAGCTCTCAAATGATTTTTTTTTCTTTTTTTGGCTTTTTAGGGCGGCACCCGTGGCATACGAAAGTGCCCAGGTTAGAGGCTGAATTGGACTTACAGCTGCCAGCCTACCCACAGCCAGAGTAACACAAGATCCAAGCCATGTCTGCAACCTACACCACAGCTAACAGCAATGCCGGATCCTTAACCCATGGAGCAAGGCCAGGGATCGAACCCTCAACCTCCTGGTTCCTAGTTAGATTTGTTTCAACTGCACTACAGCAGGAACACCCTCAAATGATTTTAAAATAGGGAGATTCCTCTGGATTATACAGATGTGCCAAATATAATTACATAATACATTAAAGCTGGGGTTAGAGAGACATGATAGAAGAAAGAACAGATTCAGAGCATGAGATAGACTCAACCTGTCTTTACAGGCTTCAAAGATGAAGAAAGGGGAATACAAGTTGAAGAATGTGGACGTATTTTTATATTGTCATGTTTGGCTGGTTTTGCTATCAGTACAAACTTCATTAAATAAACTGCACACTGTTCTCTACTCTTGTATTTTCTGGAAGAGATGGTATAGAATTGATGTCACTTTTCTTTAAAGGTTTGGTAGAACTCTCCAGCGAAATTATCTGTATTTGACCTTTTGAGAAGTTTTAAATTAGTAATTCAATTTCCTTAATAGAGGACTGTTCAAATTTTCTATCTCATATCGGGTGTGTTGTAGTTATTTTGCGCTTTTCAAAGCATTAGTCTTTTTCATCCAAGTTGTCAAATTTCTGTTTCCAGTTGTTTGGAGTATTCCTTTATTATTCTCTTGATATAGGGTCTGTGATAGTCTCTGCTTCATTCCGGATAGTGGTAATTTGTGTCTTCTCTTTTTTTCCTCATCAATATTAACAAAAGCTTATCAATTTTATTAATCTTTCTAAAGAACCCACTCCTTATTTCATTAATTTCCTCTGTTGTTTTTCTGTCTTCAACTTAATTGATTTTTGCTCCTATCTTTATTATGTCCTTCCATCTGCTTGCTTTTGCCTTCTTTGCTTTTTTTTTGTTTAAGATTGTTAATAAGCATAACTACTAAATTGAGTCTTTTCCTCTTTTCTGTGTATTTTTTTTTTTTTTGTCTTTTGTCTTTTTTTTTGTTGTTGTTGTTGTTGCTATTTCTTGGGCCGCTCCCGCGGCATATGGAGGTTCCCAGGCTAGGGGTCCAATCGGAGCTGTAGCCGCCAACCTACGCCAGAGCCACAGCAACGCGGGATCCGAGCCGCGTCTGCAACCTACACCACAGCTCACGGCAACGCCAGATCATTAACCCACTGAGCAAGGGCAGGGACCGAACCCGCAACCTCATGGTTCCTAGTCGGATTCGTTAACCACTGCGCCACGACGGGAACTCCCCTCTGTGTATGTTTAATGCTATAAATTTCCCTCTCAGTACTGCTTTAGATGTGTCACATAAATTTTTTAATGTTGTAGTCTCATTTTCATTAAATTTAGTGTATTTTTTATTTCCTTTGAGATTTTCTCTTGGACTCAAGGATTATACAGAAGTGTTCTGTTTACTTTCCAAATGTTTGGAGATCTTCCTATTATCTTTTTTTTCAGTGATTTCTAGTTTGGATCCATTTTGGTGAGAGAACACATTTGGCATGATTTTAGTTCTTTTAAATTTGATGAGGTCTGCTCTGTAGCCCAGGAAACAGTCTTAGTATATGTTCTGTGGTAATAAGAAAAGAATGTGTATTCTACTATTTTTGGATGGAGTATTCTATAAATAAATACCTTTGTTTGATGATGGTGCTGAGCCTTTTATAATCCTTAGTGATATTTTTGTCCACATGTTGTATCAAGTGTTGACTGAGTTGGCAAGTTTCCAAATCTAATTGTGGATTTATCTATTTTTCCTCTCAGTTCTATTATTTCTTGCTCCATGTGTTTTGTACATCTGTGATTTGACACATACACATTTAAGATTGATCTTTTGGTGGAGTGACTCATTATATAGAATCAATCTCTCATATCTTTACTCTGTGGTCTAAATTTTACTAAAATAGCCACAACTGCTATCCATTGATTAATATTTGCATAAATGTCTATTTTTACTTTCCATTTGCCTATATCAATGTATTTGAAGTGAATTTCTGATAGAAAACATAATTAGGTGATACTTTTAATTCACTCTGCAAATCTCCTTTAATTAGCATATTAACAATTTACACCTAAGGTAATTTTCGATATTTTAAGGCTTCAATCTACCATTTAATTTTTGGTTTTTGTTTGTTCATTTTATCTGTCTTCCTGTGGTTTACTGGAACATGTTTTAGAATTCCATTTTGAAGAGTTCCCGTTGTGCGACTCTGCAATAACAAATCCAGCTAGTAATCCATGAGGATGTGGGTTTGATCCCTGGCCTTGCTCAGTGGGTAGGGAATCTGGGATTACTGTGAGTTACAGACACAGCTCGGATCTAGCATTGCTGTGGCTGTGGTGTAGGCTGGCAGCCATAGCTCCAATTCAACCCCTAGCCTGGGATTTCCATATGCCATACGTGTGGCCCTAATAAAAAAAAAAAAAAAAAAAAAAAAAAAAGAATTCCACTTTATTTAATCTATTGGGTTTTTTTAATGTATATCACTTTGTATGGCTTTTTTAGTGTTTGCTCTAGGTGTTACAGCATAATATATCACATTTATTGGTGTCATCATTTCACAAGTTTCAGTGAATTACAGAAGTCCTCCCTTCTGTTATGGATTTAAAAAATCAAAGTTCATATGCTGAAGCTCAAACCTACAATGTGACTATATTTGGAGATATGGCCTTTGAAGGGGCAAATAAGGTTATAAATGAGGTCATAAGGGTAGGGCCCTAACCTAGCATGACTAACATCCTTATAAGAGGAGGAAGTACCAGGGATGCATGCCCACAGAGGAAAGGCCATGTGTAGGCACAGTAAGACAGGAGCCACTTGCAAGCCAAGGAAAGAGGCCTCAGAAGAGACCAACCCTGCTGGCACCTTGATCTCAAGGCTTCCAACCTCCAGAACTCTGAAAAAATTAATTTGTGTTGTTTAAGCCACTTGGTCTAGAGTGTTTTGTTATGACAGCTGTAGCAAACTAATATACCTACCTTTATAGCATCATTTTAGGTATTTCTTCTACATGAATTTAGAAATACACTGGTGTCATAAATTTTGGTTCTACTATCAAATATAATTTATAAAAACCAAGACGAGGAAAATATACTGTATTTACCAATATCTTTCTTACAATGCACTTCTCTCTTCCTAATATTCCAAGATGCCTACTTTTATCACTTCCTTTCTGTTTAGAAAGTGTTCATTAGTCATTCTTTTAAGTTAAGATTGCTGGCTATAAATTTTCTTGGTTTTCTTTCATCTGTGTATGTCTTGATTTCTTCTTGATTCCTGAAGGATATTTTCACAGTATGTAAAATTCTTGGCTAATTGTTCTTTTCTTTCTATCCTTTGAAAACTGTCTTACCACTTGCTTTTGGTCTCCATAGTTTGAAGAAAAATCCAATGTCACTCAAATGGTTTTTTCATGTAACTCAAAGTGTCATTTCTTGCTGCTTTCAAGATTTTTCTCTCTGTCCTTTGTTTTCAGAAGTTTCACTATGATGTGTCTTATTGTCAACTTCTTTGGATTTATCCTGTTTGGATTTATCCTTATTTGTGTCTTATTGTCAATTTCTTTGGATTTATCCTGTTTGGATTTATCCTTATTTGTGTTGTTTAAGCCACTCGGTCTAGAGTATTTTGTTATGACAGCTGTAGCAAACTAATATACCCACCTTTATAGCATCGTTTTAGGTATTTCTTCTACATGAATTTAGAAATACACCAAGAAATTCATTGAATTTCTTGAATCTGTATTTGCCTAATTTGGGATGTATACAGTCATTATTTCTTCAAGTAATTTTTTTTTTTTTTTGGTCTTTTTGCCATTTCTTGAGCCACTCCCATGGCATATGGATGTATACAGTCATTATTTCTTCAAGTAATTTTTTTTTTTTTTTTTTTTGGTCTTTTTGCCATTTCTTGAGCCACTCCCGCAGCATATGGAGGTTCCCAGGCTGGGTGTCGAATCAGAGCTGTAGCCGCTGGCCTATGCCAGAGCCACAGCAATGCAGGATCCAAGCCACGTCTGCAACCTACATCACAGCTCACGGCAACGCCAGATCCTTAACCCACTGAGCAAGGCCAGGGATCGAACCCACACCCTCATGGTTCCTAGACGAATTCATTAACCACTGAGCCACAGCGGGAACTCTGATTTCTTCAAGTAATTTTTTTATCCTGCTCTTTCTCAAATCCTTCCAGGACTCTGAAGATAGGAATGTTAGATCTTCTGTTATAATACCACATCGGTCTCTAAGGGTCTGTTCTTTCTTATTTTTGTTTTTTAAATTTTTCTATTGGTCAGTTGGGTAATTTTTTAATATTCTACACTACAGTTCACCAATTCTTCTCATCCCTATATTTTGCTGTTGAGCCCCTTCCAGTAAGTATTTTTTCCTTTTAACTTCAGTTACTATAATTTGCACTTCTACAGTTTTCCCTTTGGAGTTTTAAAGAATAAAGTTTCTCCTATTTCTTCACTGAGTCTTTCTCTTTTTTTTGTTTTGTAGTAAGCACCGTTGCTCATTAGAACATTCTTATGACGGCTGTTTTAAAAATCCTTTTCAGATAATTCCAATATCTATGTCATCTAAGTGTAGGAATATAGTAATCATCTTTTTTCATTCAGTTTGAGATCTTCCTGATTCTTGGTATAACAGGTCTTTATATTGAATCCTATAAATTTGAGGTATTAAGCTAGGCGACATGGGACTTACTTAAACCTCTTATTTTTTAGCTGGCTTCCTTTGACTCTGCTCCAGTGGGGAAGGAAAGACAGCACTTCAATACTGCCAGGTGAGAACAGAAGTCTAGATTCGCCATCTGACCTCCAATGACAGCCCAGAGGAGAGGATTTTGCTACTACTGGACATGGTGGGGCTGTGAGCTCCCCACCTGGCCTCCATGGTCTCTCCCTGGCAGGAAGAAGTAGGACTGCCCCATTACACTTACCATGGAATCTCCACTGGCACTAACAAGAGTTGGGGGAGAAGGGTGATCTTGTTACCACTGGACTGTGGTGCAAGTTTTGACTCTTATTTGGTGTCCTGTGACACCACTGCAGTATGGAGAGAAAAGCCCCTTGTTACTGCTGTCTTGGGGTCTGAGTCCAGGCTCCCTACTAGGTTTTTGCGGCAAGGGTGGAGATGGGACATTTTCTTCTGTGATTATCTGGCAGGCATAGATTGGTTACTGTTATAGTTTTCCATCTTGCTGCTTGCCTCTTTCATGGTCCTTTGGCTTAAGAGTATTAGTAACCTTTTACTGGGATTTTTGTCTATGCTTATTTGGTACTGGGTTGCTGGCTAAATTCCTTAGCTCCAAATCTGGGAAAGAAGAGGCAAAAAAGAAAATCCAGAGACCTCACCACCATGTTGTTTCCTGGATTCCGTGTTTCCTAGCCTGCGTGTATTTGTTTCACATACAGTGTCTTGTTTTTTTTTTTTTTTAGTTATGCTTAGTAGGAGGAACAGAAAAAAAGTACATCTATTCCATCTTCTTAGAAACACAACTCTGAAATGTCTACTGCTGAAGTGTGAGAATGGGGAGAAGTTCCCAACCAAGGAACCTAGAAAAGGCAGTGAAGATAAAACAAAGAATCTTTAGGAGAAAGTTTTAAAATAGATAAGAGTCAAGGGTCAACTGCTGAAATGAGGGCAATAAAAACTGAAAAGAACCACTAAAAACCGAATTCAAAGCCAGTTTATAAATAACTCTGTAATAGTAAAATCCTGTTTACAGAAGAATTGAAAAAGAAAAACTGTGGCAAAAACATAATAGGGGATAAGGATGTGATAGGAGAAATCTAAAGGAGAAACAAGAAGAGGAAATAAAGAATTAAAGTAGGGAAAAATAAGCATTAGGACAAAGTAAACAGAGGATGCTAAAAATGCAGGGAAGATGATTACCTAACATAGGAGCTAAAAAAAAATCCTTAATCAATGAAAAATTTCTGCCTGCAATCTTGACATGGATGGATGCTAATACATCTTGATTTTTTTTTTAAAGCAGAAATGGTAATATGGCATTTTCTACTTTTTCAAAAATATTTTTTGTTCACATGTAGGAAACATGTCATGTACGAGGAGCTATACAAACACATCTTTAATTATCTCCTACCTAATCAGCTTAATCATTTACCTGCTGGTTTCCATTCCATGTGTGAAACACTGGCTGACACCCACGCAAGCTGAACATTCCATGCAAACATTCTACTCTCTCATATATCCACATGCTCCTGCTCCTACCAAGAATCAGTTGGATTTGTTTCCAAATCCATTTAGTCAGTTGTACTTATTACCGTAATTATAAAATTTCATTAAAATTACATAAACAGACAACTTATCACTGGGGAAAAAAGTTGCTCCTTTTAGGAAAATAAGCCTAATGCTTTGAAAACGGTTTTTACAAGATGACATTAAAAAAAAATGCTACAGAAGCAGATGTAGGTGTAAGTGTAAATTATTGAAAGATGTCATAAAAAAGGCTTTCCTTAAAGAGTAAGAATTCTACTTTATATAGCCAACAATATAAACACTAAATTTCAAACTAACCAAAATCATAGCATAACTATTGAAAAAAATGGGATGGGAATTTTATGTTTGTGATGCTTGTGTGTATTTCAGTTTTTTGTGTGCAACTATGTATGTGTGGATTTGCTGACCAAAGGTAGAAAGAAAGAGAAGTTAACCTCCATCTTCCTCTAGTATAAACAATGATACAGTAAATGGAAACTCTGAAAAAAAGGAATTCTATACTCGGACTTCTTTGCACCTCCACAGTCCTGTTGACAGTAAAACACCAACAGGAGCACAGTAACACATCACAGGTGGGTTTCGTACAGTTCACGCAGTCAACCTGTGTTTCCTCAAAGAAAATCTCTGGGTTCCACATCAAATGTCTACAGGAAAAAAATGGCTATTTATGTTTGAATTTTAAAAAATGTTTAAGGTATATTTGAATCAGTTTATGATTCCCTGCTTTAACTAATTTTTTTCAAATAAACAAGCAACAGCAGTAAACAAGGGGACTTCCTCACACACACTCACTTCCACCCAAGAAGTCACAGTGCCTTTCTAAGTAGATGATGCTGTATATTTCTTCCTCATTTTGCTTTTGTGTATTCTTATTTATTTTACTGTCATAGATTTATATTCTTTGAACGAAGAGTATTTTTTAATTACCTAAAATAAAAATTGTACATAAACAACTAATGAAACGAAAGTAATTTTCTAAAAATCAATAGAAGAAGCTTCTTCAGGAGTTCGCTCATGGCCTGCCGTGTTAAGGATCGATGTTGTCACTGCTGTGGCCTGGGAACTTCTGCATGCCATGCACATGGCCCAAAAAAAAAAAATTCTTGAAAGAGGAAAAAAAGCACATTACTGGTCACAGATGACAGAGTCACAAATTTCATACCTTAAACTTAGAAGGTCAGCTTTAATACATATAATATCCAGATCCAATTTACATTCTTCTGTCAGAGCAATATATCACCAATGCTGAATATAATTATAACTTATTTTAAGCTTTCATTTTCACCTACTCTGTATAGCAAGGTGACTAAATACTCAAGATGAAAAGTTCTAGGGGAAAGTATAAAGCAATTAACACTTCCCATAGGACAAAACAAGCACACACCCACATCTCATTCAACAAAAACTACGCTAAATTATACAGGTGGACGTGAAATTCAGGAACTAAATAATGTTTTGATTTAAAATCTACCAAACTTCAAAATGCCACCAATTTACATGGATATGTTCTAGGAATTGACTTTTAAAGAAATTATGTATTTAAAACTAGCTATTTATTGCCCCCTCTAATATTAAATGAGATAGAGTAACAAACTGAATAATCCACTCTCATGGTTGCTTTTTATCTATAATATACTCAAGGGGATAAAACCTGTGCAGAAAGTATTCTAAATAAAATGAAAAAAAAAAAAACCAGATGAACTGCAATGACAAAAAACAAAGCACCTTATACAAGAAATGTGAGAGGTTTTTTTAATCTTTAGATGAAAAGATAGTAGGAGAAACTATGGATTTAAAATAAAATGCACAAATATGTGCTCTAATCAAAAATTAAGTTTACTAATAAAAGAAATATACAGCATTGCTGTATACCTGAAACTCACAAAACATTGTGAATTGACTATATGCCAATAAAACATTTAAAAATAATTTTTTAAAGAAACATATTGCAAAAAAGAAATAGTTTAAAACATTAAATATCAGTAACCAAATTTCTTAGTATCAAGTGCATCATTACTTTAGGAAAGCATTAACTGAATTATTCAATTTAAATATAGATTAATTTGACAACCAATATATGGGGAAAGGGAAATTACCATCACATTTCTGGCCTTTCATCATCTGTTCCCACTCTAAATACTTGCTACTACTGCCCAGTACCAGCTCAATAGATAGATCAGTCCATAAACTTAATTATTAAATCCATAATCTGCCCTTGATTCTATCAAATTCATTTTTAGCTTCACTCATAATACTTCCCTCCACAGAATTGCCTATACTGTAACAAATGAACTGACTTCAACTTTCAAGGGCCAATTCAAGTTTCCTCTTGTTTGAACTCTCACTAATTTAAGCTTCTCCACTTGCTCAAAGGCTGTCATTGTGCATGACCCCAGATATTCCTCCAATTACTACCCATTTCTCTCCCTTTCTTTTATAGCAGAAGGTCTGACATGATTTCATCACAAGCACAGTCCATACATCTTCACCATCCACTCAGTCCAACTCAATTCCACCTGGCTTCTGCCACCCAGACTCCACAAAGTGCTTTTCTCAAAGGTCACCATGAACCCTCCCCTTGCTAATCCCCACAGTATCATCTCACCCCACAGAGTGGTATTCTGTGTGGTTTGACATTACCTTCCTTTGAAACACCCTTCTCTTAGGTTCAGGAAATCAGCCTCCTGGGTTCTCCTCCTCCTCACCAGTCAGGGCTCAGTCTATATTCCTGGCTTCTCCTCCCTTTCTGGGCCACATATAAATGCTTGGTTTCTCACGGCTTCTTCTGGGAACTCTCTGTATCTTGCTTCTTGTGTGTCTGTGCCCCCCCCCCACACACACACACACACCCTGACGCCGGATATTGCTGCCATTCTCAGAGCTTCATGTACAATTCATAAATGACGGAAAGTATCTCCACTCTATGTTTCTCCACTGAGCTCCAGAATCACATATGCAGCTGCTTGCCTGGTATCTCAAATTGTGAAACTCTTTGACAGGTCAAACTTAATCTGTTTAAAAGAGGTATTTGAATCCCTTCTCCAAAATGCATGGAACCAATAACAACCACCTTCGGTTAATAGCACTACTATCAATGTCTTTGCTCAAAAATCTAGGTGATATTCCTGAGCCCTACTTTTCATTCACACCCTACATCCAGCCCATCAACATGTATAATGGGTTCTACTTCACTTTATTGGCAGAATCCATGCAACTCCTCACCCACTAAAATCCTTCTCTAAGCCACCTTCATCCCCCACTGTAGTTCCTGCCATAGTCTCCCTTCTGCTCTCTCTGTCCACTCTCTTGCATCTTGAATCTGTTTTCCCAACGACAGCAGTGAATTTTTTTATTTTTTTATTTTTTTTGCTTTTTAGGACCAAGCCCACGGCATATGGAAGTCCCCAGGCCAGGGGTCAAACTGGAGCTACAGCTACTGGCCTACACCACAGCCACAGCAGTGCAGGATCCAAGCTGTGTCTGCAAGCTACACCACAGCTCATGGCAAAGCCAGATCCCCAACTCACTGAGTGAGGCCAGGGATCAAACCCACATACTCATGGATCTTAGTCAGGTTCATTACTGCTGGGCCACAACAGGAACTCCCCAGAAGTGATCTTTTTAAACAGGTAAGTTAGAATATGTCATTTCCTGCTTAAAACTCTTTAATAGCCTACAACTTACTTAGAATAAAAATCCAATTTCCCTACCATGACTTAAGACCTCAGGACCTGGCCACCTCCCACTTCTCTGCCAGTCCCCACTTGACTGCCACAGTTTCTCCACCTCAGGGTCTCTGCTGCCTGAGAGGTGCTCCAGGCGCAGCACCAATGCCTAGGCTTCTCTTCTCTAGTTCCTTGTCCCTCTGGTCCCTTAAACTTCACCACCTCAGAAAGACTTTCTCTGACCAGCTTGCATCTAAAAATTCTATCCTTTACTCTTAGTCCTTGACTTCTTCTTGATTGAACTGATGATAGCTTTTATCTTATTTACTTCTATTTTCTGTCTCTTCCCCATTTGCCTCTTGTTACTGTGGTACCTTGCACAGAACCTGGGAATACTTGTCACACAGGTAGATTAACACATCCTCTGCTGTGCTCTAGTGGCATGTTATCCATAACACATCCTTAAGGACTCCATTAGATAAGAGCTGGTGGCATCATTTATTCTTCAGTGTTTGTTAGGCATTTCTCCCCAGATGGAATCTCAGCAAGTAAGTATTGGGAGAAGCTTGCACCTCTTCTAGTTTTCTACCAGAGATGTTGATAAAGATACTCAAAATACCTGACCTCCCATGCTGAAGAGTGAGCAAGACAGGCTCATGCATGTCACTTTGTTTCACGCTTTATTTTCCCTGTTATCTCATTACTACTCAAATTCATTTAACGTGAACTCTGATTATTTCTTCTAAGCCCCATATTAAGGCTCTACGACAATACAATATTTTGTTCCTCTCTTTAGAAATTCATAGAATGATGAAGGAGGCAGCCATACCTATATTCAAGAGTCTAAAGGTTCAAATTTTAGATACTACATATTTAAAAAAAAAAAAAAAAAAAAAAAAAAAAAGGAAAGAAAGACTGCAAAGGATCAAATCAAGTGCACAATGAAGAATTACATGAATTTCTGATTTCTACAACGGTGTTGTCCTCTAGGGTAGCCACTAGCAACCTGTGGATATTTAAATCTAAATTAATTAAAAATTGACTCCTAGTCACCCCTAGCCACAGTTCAAGTTCTCAAAAGCCACCTGTGGTGAGTTCTAAACAGCACAGACACAGAGCACCTCCGTCAGTATACAAAGTTACTGGACTACTATTCAAATGAGCCTAATTCCTCTCTGTCCCTGCAGGATACTCATGGTGACCTTACTAGTTCTAACCCTAACGTGAGTGTTTCTGTTCTGCTATCTTCTATAAATTTTAACGTATGATAGATGTTTAACATATGAAAAGTATGCCTGTTTCTCTCTGATGTGCATTACCCTTGTAACAAATGAACCAGAAATCTGTGGTCAGTATAAAACTGAGTTTTATTCTATACAGTTTTCTGAGTAATAAAAATTAAAAGCTGCCTTCTATTGCCAATATATTACGCCTCCATTTATAATAAGGCCGTTATAGATAGTTATATATTTCTTTCTGTATAGCTATGTCAGGGAATACTAAGACAAAGATAATTAAATTTAAATTCTTAACACACCCAGAAATATGCTTTAACACAAGGCTAAAAAATTAGTCTCAAAACTAAACTATGTGAATTTTTGTATGTAGTACACTAAATAGGAGCTTTAGCTGCAGTACAATAATTTTTTTTACCGAAAATATTTATCTTTACCAAAGAAACCAAAGTACTCAGTAAATCACATTATACTGATAGCTGCTATAGATTTGAACACAGAAGGTTTATATTCTTTGAAAACACAGACAATTATCATTGCAAAAAGAAAGCTTCTATATTTTGCTTTTATATCCATGAGAAATTGTTTAAGATTAATAGTGGCATTTTTCCCAAACTCTTATGGCATAAAACTACCTTTGGTTGTCTTTTCAACAGTAATCTAATCTTTCCAAATATTAGTTTTCATTCACATATTCTTCCTTTTATGCCTGAATATCAAACTACTCTATTTTAAAAGCACAGATTTGAGACCTTATGTTACATTGTAACTGACTTTATATATTTGAATAGAATTTTTAAAAATTAATCTTGGCTATTTAAACAGCAATTTATATTTTATTTTACATAGACTGGGAGAATATATATATATTTTAAAGTAGATTGGTAGCACTTTCCAGTCTAGGATATTTCAGGTCAAGTATAAATTGAGCTATATAGCTCTTATTCACCATGTGCAGAAATTATGTATTTTTCTGTTAAAAGTAATTACTCTATTTGCAATGTATTCTACTTTTATTGTTAACCTTGCACTCAAAGTCAAAGCTTTAAGATACAGGTAGAGTTAATGTTGAAAGCAAATAATTACAATACATTGTAATATATCTATAAGCCACAGCTAAGCTGCAGTATGAATGACAGTACACAAAGGAGAAAGCTTCCCAAGCAGTGCGGAACAATCTTCTAGAGAGTCTCTCAGAAAAATGACACCAGCTTGGGGGGGCCATGAATGCACTGGAAAGTAATGGCTTGCCCTTCAAAAACAATGAATTAGTACTCACTTGAAAACACTAATAGCTATTTTCTTCCAGGGCATTTTTCATTAATATTTCATTCATTTAAAGCACTTTGGAAAGAACAGCAGAATAGCTTAATATTAGAGGTCATTTTCAACAAATATTTCTTTAATAAGCAATACTATCATAAAAGATACAGATCCTCAATGATAATTGCACATAAATAATAAAAGGCATATCCTAAGATACATGGCCATGTCTAAAGAGGTTTCCTTTAAAAATTTTTTGAATATTAACACCTTGCCTTACATTTTGAATTCTTATTGGAAAATAATCTGGAAAAAATGTTTTTAAGAGGTAAAAGCACATCTCTGAGGAAAATTCTGTTTTTAAAAAACATGCATCCCACTAATTTTTAAATTTACCAAGGAGAATGTTTCTATTATACACCATATTGCTGATTCCCTCATCCTGACTGCAGGTAGCCATAGTGAAGGCCACCATGGACTGGTCATAGCTAGAGCAGGGTCTATCAGACAGCCTCTCCTTCCCTTTTCTGTTTTTTATACTTGGTATGAAGCCCACTCCTTCAGCCTTATCCTGCCAAGACAGTAGTCCTTGCTATAGGCAGCCTCTCTTAACTCCCTCTTTGAATCTCTTAATATGAATATCCTGTTATCTTGGGGGGGCTTTAAAATTTAATCTTTCAGACTTTAATTCCTTTATACAGTCTCATAGTCTTGAACATAACTTTGAAAGTATAATAATCATGCAATAAATATGTCTAAGAAATCTGCAGTTACTCAGAAGAACCAATGCATTTAAGCAGCACTGTCTAATAAAATTTCCTAAAATATAAATGATATATATGTGCTGCCCAGTATTATGGTGGCCACCTGCCACCTGTGCCTCTTGAGCACTTAAAATGTTGCCATCTTTTCATTAAATCTTAATTAAATTTAAAAAGCCACAAGAGACTGGTGGCTATTGTATTGAATAGCACAGGAAAGAAAACACAAGTCATCTGCATTTCTTACCATGCTGACATATCACTGAAGAGAAAGACAAAAAAGAAAGGCAAGTAAAAGGAAAGACAGAAAAACTATCAGAATGTAGGCCACCAAGAAAAACCTTTATTCTTCTTGGCCATTTCAGAAATCATCACTATGAATATCACCATAAATCTGTACATATTGTTAATTTTTCTAAGGCTGATTTAAAAAAAAAAAAAAATTTAGGAGTTCCCACTGTGGAACTGTAGGTTAAGCATCTGGCATGGTCTCTATGGTGGCTTGGGAGTTGCTGCTGAGGCACATGTTTGATCTTCAGCCTGGCACAGCTGTAGCACAGGTTACGGCTACAGCTCACATTCGACCTGGGCCAGGAACTTCTGTATGTGATTGGTGCATCCAGAAAAATAGTTTTTAAAAAAATCTTTATATCTCATGTTTTAATTTAAAATTCCAGGAGTTCCCGTCATGGCTCAGTGGTTAACAAATCTGACTAGGAACCATGAGGTTGCAGGTTGGATCCCTGGCCTTGCTCAATGGGTTAAGGATCCGGCGTTGCCGTGAGCTGTGGTGTAGGTTGCAGACGTGGCTCAGGATCTGGCATTGGTGTGGCTCTCGCATAGGCTGGTGGCTACAGCTCTGATTAGACCCCTAGCCTGGGAACCTCCATATGCCGCGGGAACAGCCCTAGAAATGGCCCTAGACAAAAAATAATAATAATAATAAAAATAAAATTCTAAACCATCATGGAAATAAAAATGAAATGCAGTATATTATGAAAGAGAATAATATTCTCTTTCCCTTATTTCTACAAAGGGAGAGGTCTTCTATATACCTCAGAACCGCAGGAGGCGGTTCTTCTGGTGAATCTCTCCATCTCCTTATTGGTATATCCCCCAAGAAGAATTGATTTATCAAATTGGTGAAAGTGGAGAAAAAACACTGAATGATCCTACATGCATGAGACCCTGGCCTGCATTTACCTATTCTCTCCACCTGTTCTCTCTCAACACCGTAAGTTTGATTTAGTGGGAAGAAGTATATTTCTTTTTTTTTTTTTTTTTTCCTTTTTAGCACTGAACCTGTGGCATATGGAAGTTCTTGGGCCAGGGGTAGAATTAGAGCTGCAGCTGCTGACCTACACCACAGCCACAGCAGTGCCAGATCCCAGCTGCATCTGTGACCTATGCCGCAGCTTATGGCAATGCCAGATCCTTAATCCTCTGAGTGGGGCCAGGGATTGAGTCCGCATCTTCATAGACACTAGTCAGTTCTTAAGCTGATGAGCCACAACAGGAACTCCAAGAAATATACTTCAAGTTCCAACTTTGTTTTTCACTCTAGCTTTTCAAGCAGTACAGCTGATTTTGTCCCTCACCTCACTTCTGTATCTACTTTTTTTTTTCTTTTTAAGGCCACAGCTGTGGCATATGGAAATTCCTGACCAAGGGGTCAGATTGGAACTGCAGCTGCCTGTCTATGGCATAGCCACAGCAACACTGCATCCAAGCCACATCTGCAACTTACGCTACAGCTTGCAGCAACACCAGACTTTAAGCCACTGAGCAAGGCCTGGGATCGAATGCACATACACACAGACACTATGTCAGGTTCTGAACCTGCTCAGCCATAACAGGAACTCCTGTATCTACTTTTTTTAATCTATTCAGAACTCAAAAGACAAAAAATAAGGTATCATTTCTGTGAGATTTAGGAATGAGTCATAGAGAAAGAAGATCTTTAGAAGGTCAAGTAAAAGAGAGATACTAAAACAGTGTTGAAGCAAATGTAGGACCAGAGAGAGTGACTGTCTATTTCACTTGACAAAGTTGAATGTTCAAATAGAGGTTATTTCAAGAAATTCAGAACAAGGTAAATTTTTGACCTGATTTAAGTCCTGAGGCACATTATAAAAGCACTTTCCTTTACATCTTCTAATACTAAAATAAAGAACCTACCTAAATAGCCAATGATATCAAAAGCTGGAAGAAACAAAAATTTAACACTTATTGACCTATTATCTGTCCCAATAATGCACCGGTACTTGGCCCATTACTTCTCACTCCTCTTCCCTACCTCTGTTTTTTTCTATTCTCAAAGGAGCTGACCCTGCAGGCTACAGTTCCCAGACTTTGTCATCAGCTGCTCCCTGCTATATCTGACCAGGGAGAAGGTAAAAGAAGGAATAAACAAAAGTGTTTCTCTCCCCTTCTCTCTGCCTTGGCAACTTCTCTACAACAATGCAGATTCTGCATTGAATCTGTTGTAGATTCTCCAATCCATGATAGAGCTCATCCACAAATTTGCCAAAGTCACATGATACAAAATTAATACACAGAAATCGAAGGCATTTCTATACACTAACAATGAAAGAGCAGAAAGGGAAATTAGGGAAGCAATACTGTTCACCTTCGCATCCAAAAGAATAAAATACCTAGGAGTAAACCTACCTGAAGAGACAAAAGACCTGTACTCTGAAAACTATAAGCCACTGATGAAAGAAATCAAAGATGACACAAACAGATGGAAAGATATACCATGCTCATGGATTGGAAGAGTTAATATTATCAAAATGACTATACTACCCAAGGCAATCTACAGATTCAATGCAATCCCTATCAAATTACCAAGGACATTTCTCACAGAACTTGAACATGCTGAAAAAGAAAAATGGAGCTGGAGGAATCAGGCTCCTGGACTTCAGACTATACTACAAAGCAACAATCATCAAAACCATATGGTACTGGCACAAAGACAGAAATACAGATCAGTGGAACAGGATAGAAAGCCCAGAATTCAACCCATGCACTTACAGCCAACTAATCTATGACAAAGGAAGCAAGACTATACAATGGAAAAGGGACAGCTTGTTCAACAAGTAGTGCTGGGAAAACTAGACAGCCACATGGAAAAGAATGAAATTAGAACACTCCCTAACACCATACACAAAAATAAACTCCAAATGGATTAAAGACCTAGATATAAGACCAGACACTATCAAACTCCTAGAGGAAAACATAGGCCAAACACTCTCTGACATAAACAACAGCAACATCTTCTCAGATACACCTCTTAGAGTAATGATGGTAAAAACAAAAATAAACAAATGGGACCTAATCAAACTCAAAAGTTTCTGAACAGCAAAGGAAACCCTAAACAACACAAAAAGACAACCCACAGAATGGGAGAAAAATCTTTGCAAATGAACCAACTGACAAGGGATTAATCTCCAAAATTTATAAACACCTTCTGCAGCTCCATACCAAAAAAACAAACAACCCCATCCAAAAATGGGCAGAAGACCTTTGGAGACATACAATTCTCCAAAGAAGACATACAGATGGCCAAAAAACACATG
Organism: Sus scrofa; assembly: GCF_054392235.1. Taxonomy (NCBI): domain Eukaryota; kingdom Metazoa; phylum Chordata; class Mammalia; order Artiodactyla; family Suidae; genus Sus; species Sus scrofa. Next base: position 33,370,422 of record NC_139393.1, read on the forward strand.
AAAAGATGTTCAACATTACTCATTACTGGAGAAATGCAAATCAAAACCACTAATGAGGTACCACCTTACACCAGCCAGAATGGCCATCATCCAAAAGTCTACAAACACTAAGTGCTAGAGAGGGTGTGGAGAAAAAGAAACCCTATTACACTGCTGGTGGGATTGTAAATTTGTGCAACCACTGTGGAAAGCAGTATGGAGATTCCTCAGAAAACTAAAAATAGAACTCCCATTTCATCCAGCAATCCCGCTCCTGGGCATCTATCCAGAGAAAACCATGACTCACAAAGACACATGTACTCCAATGTTCATTGCAGCACTATTTGCAATAGCCAAGACATGGAAACAACCTAAATGTCCATCGACAGAGGAGTGGATCAAGAAGATGTGGTACATATACACAGTGGAATATTACTCAGCCATTAAAAGGAACGAAATACCGGCATTCTTAGCAACATGGATGGACCTATAAATTATCATGCTAAGTGAAGTCAGTAGACAATGAGACACCAACATCAAATGCTTTCACTGACATGTGGAATTTGAAAAAAGGACAGACTGAACTTCTTTGCAGAACAGATGCTGACTCACAGACATTGAAAACTTACGGTCTACAGAGGAGACAGTTTGTGGGTGGGGGCATGTGCTTGGGTTATGGGGTGGAAATCCTATAAAATTGGATTGTTATGATCATTATATAACTACAGATGTGATAAATTCATTTGAGAAAGAAAGAAAGAAAGAAAGAGAGAGAGAGAGAGAGGAAAGAAAGAAAGAAAGAAAGAAAGAAAGAAAGAAAGAAAGAAAGAAAGAAAGAAAGAAAGAAAGAAAGAAAGAAAGGAAGAAAGAAAGAAAGAAAAGCAAGCAAGCAAGCAAGCAAGCATCTTTGGTAAGACCAAGGAAAGCTTTAAGAAGAGAAAGGTTTGGAATTCCTGTTGTGGCTCAGTGAGTTAAGAACCTAATATAGTGTCCATGAGGATGGGGTTCGATCCCAGGCCTTGTTCAGTGGGTTAAGGATCTGACATTGATGTAAGCTCCAATACCGCTCACAGATGTGGCTTGGATCCATTGTTGCTGTGGCGTAGGCCTGCAGCTACAGCTCTGAGTCAACTCCTAGACTAGGAACTTCCTTACGCTACAGGTGTGGCCTTAAAAAAAAAAAATCTTTTTTTAATTAAAAAAAAAAGAAGAGAAAGGTTTGACTTGCAGATATCTTGGACTGAGTGCTCTGAAGAGCCTGCACCCCCTCACCCCACACCATTGGTAGAATCCATGGATTAAGAGGAGGAATTCTGCAGGCAGGCAGAAGGATGAAGGCCCAGGGAGATTGGCAATGATGATGAAGGAGGGACAGCAAGTCTTTCTCACTCAAGATTCAATTTTTCTTTTCATTACAGATTACCATATATTTATTCCCAATATGTTATCTAGTCTTTATATCTTTTTGAACATTATATCAATAGCATCATCTTCTGTATATTCTTTGAAGACTTGCATTTTCCTCTCAATACTGCATTTTGAGAGGCTTGATTCATCTTTATCAGATTCCCTTCATCAACCTTAGCGGGGAGAGAAGATGTAGGAAAACCAGATTCTTGCCAGTTCATTCTCTCCAAAAATTTCTCAAATTTTTCTGAGGCATATTAACACATCCACAAATCTGTAACACCAATGCATAATTTGCAAAGAGATAAAAACATTGCTCAACCAAGTAAAAGTCAGTAGTGTCAGACATTTACCACATTAATGGGAGAAGAAGCAAGATGGTGAGGCTGGTTCAAAAAGAATTGGAAAAGCATACAAAGATATATAGCGACATAAAGAAAGAACAGCAGAATAAGAACACTAATCTAAATATAAAGCTAATTAATATCCTGCAGGTCCATAAAACTGCAACTTCTAGGATTCATCTTTAAAAAATAAAAATTAAAAATGCAAGCAACAGTTTTTTAAAAAAACAAAATAACATATAATACTATGTATTAAAAATGTAGAACAAAGTCACATGAGATACTCTTAACAGTTCACCAGTGAGCAGCAGGTCTAACAACCATGTGACAAAAAAGACAAAGATATCGACTTTTCTGGTTACAATTTCAATAAATTTGGATTTTTGGCATAAGAATGTAAAAGCCTTTATAATTTAAAATTTCTTATTCAATGCTTTTTTTTCTGGTATTAAACTGGATATCCATAACTACTCTCCAACCAACAGGCACTGAAACATGATTTTAAAGTTGCATCTGAGGTGACAGGAAAGTATAGTTTCCTTAAAAGCAAAATTTAAAAACAGAAAGAATGAGGAATTTAGAGAGGAAAGCCTGCTTCAAGGCTCTCAGTATGCAGTATTGAGAGGAAAATGCAAGTCTTCAAAGAATATACAGAAGATGCCATTTATATAATGTTCAAAAAGTTATAAAAACCAGATAACATATTAGGAATAAACAAATGGCAATCTGCAATGTAAAGAGAAAGAATGATGGATGCAAAATTCAAGATAGTGGTTACTATGGGACAGTGAAAGAAGAGGACATTGAATTAAGTGGGAAGAAAAGGAAGCTTCAGTTACAAGCAATATTCTACACCTTAGCCTCATTAGCAGGCAAGTAATAATAAACAGCATTTTTTATATGTTTAACATTTTATAAAAAGAATTTTTTAAATAAGTCAAACTATTAGTAACTTCAAAATCTGGTGTTGAGAGTTCCTGTTGTGGCACAGCGGAAATGAATCTGACTAGGAACCATGAGTTTGCAGGTCTGATCCCTGGCCCCACTCAGTGGGTTAAGGATCTGGTGTAGCCGTGAGCTGTGGTGAAGGCTACAGACATGGCTCGGATCCTGCATTGCTGTGGCTGTGGTGTAGGCCAGCAGCTGTAGTTCCGATTCAACCCCTAGCCTGGGAACTTCCATATGCCACGCGTACAGCCCTAAAAAGCAAAAAAAAAAAAAAAAAAAAAAAAAATTTGATCTTTTTTTTTTTTCTTCAGCTCAGGTAGACACCAAGGAACACAACAATCTAACCGCTTATCACAAGCTTTTCTGTCTTCACAGCACAAAACATTCAGCGACTCCAAAGTTAAGCTCTTCAACCAGCTTTGTGTTTCAAGTCCAGAAACAGAGAAAAACTATATTCCAAGCATGGCACTGATTAAATGGAATAATGACACACACGCCGCTTACTTGCTTTGCAGTAAACATATCTTACTCTACAAAATTTTCTAAAGTGATTTTCTCGAAGTTATGGTTATTAACTTAAATCTAGTTCCAAAATCTCCTTAGAAATCTTCTAACAAAATGATAGCTTGCAAAATATTTCTTGTAAACTTCACAATACATATGTTAACCATGAGTAAAGGAAAATAATGCTAGAATCACAAAACACACAGATTTAATAAGATGGTTTTTCTGAGACAGAAATCTTGTCCTTGACAGCCACATCAAATTGAGCAAATGAAAATGCATTCTGTAACTAATTTGCTACATGCAAAGATGGGTATGAACTAATACGCTTGATATTAATCATAATGATATTACTGTCTACCTTTTTACTTCTCCATACCATATACTTGAAAGCTCAAACATAATTGCTGTGTTGAGATCCACTAAAAGTTATATTTGATAATTTGAAGAAGTTCGTCTTTTCCCTCACGTTCCAAAAAAACTATCCCCAAGAATACTGAATAATCAATAAAATTTCAAACAGAAAAACTATGTGCTCTTCAAATTAACTCTAATAAAGTAAGACAAATAAGCTGATATTTAAAGCACTAGTTTTCACATATTCTCTATCCAGATAGTCAAAGGTTGACATGTCTCATAATTTCTGGGCAGTTTCAGAGCTTGATGCATAGCCCTAAAATATTGCATATCAGGGACAGGATAGTGGCGCTCCTACTTTTTCCTTGATTTTTGACTTAAATAAATCCTGATCCCCAACTGGCACTGGAGAACCATCAATTGGTTCACTTGTTTCCTTTTCAATTATATTCACAGAGAATTTAACTTTGATTTTGTCAGTAATACTACAGATCTAACAATAATCTGAAAAGCTTACAAAAAGATACAATTCCTTCTCTCTTGAAATTTAGTTACATACTGTACATAAAAACAGAAAATATGAAAAACTGACTTTATCATCAGATACATCATAACTAACGGCAAAGTTCAAACACTCGATCATAGAAATAACTTCCAGTTTTCAATGTTCAGCTAAATCACTCCTCTAATTGGAGCACTGGGCACAGAAATATTCTGAAGTATCTTTTCAACCTTATATTTATATAAAGTAACATGATTTCAGAAAAATTCTCCAGTGATAAGGTTTCTTTTCAATTAAAAAGCCTATCTCATAGAAAACGCAGTACTTAGGGATACCTGATAACATATTCTAGAACTGGTCATTCTTCGGGAAATAATTCCACAAATTTTTGTTTATTTTTAAATGAAAATAATGAAAGAAACTTATAGCATTATTTCCTAGTGTTTTTAGGTAAATCACAATAAATAGTGGTATTCATTATAATACATACGAATTCATATATAAAATCCTGTCACAGTTTTTCTTTCACTATTGAATTCATCCACTTAAAATATGAAGTAGAAGAAAAGGAAACAGAAGGTTTACTTATAATTACATTGACAATCCATGATATCTCCAGTGCCCAGAGGCTGCCAGATAAACCGAAAAATAACTATATATCCCCAGTCGACCCTTAAATACCCACTTCCTACACTTAAAATCCACAGGAACAGGGCCTGGATCTGCTTTGCTATATACTCAGGCCCCACATCTAAGACAGTACTTGGAAAATATCAAGGGCTCAATAATCATTTTTCAAATGAAAACATTTAACAGGTAGAGATTAAGTTGGAAACCAGAACTTTTCATGTATGACTATACCTATCAAATATATAAATTCCTAATTCAACTTTGTTTCCAGCAATAGCCAAGCTGAGACTGAAGAAAGATAAAGCTGTTTCAATCAACAAATCTTCACAGAGCACCTTCTATGCGCTAAAAACACTGAGCCTGGTAAAGAGAGGTAAATGAGACACATGAAGTCCTGGGTCTTGTGCCCACCATTAATTTACTGTCTAGAGAACAGACTGACACTGGGAAAATAGGGAAAAATAAATATAAAAATGAAATAATAAAGACTTTTTTCACTCTTCACACTCCCTAGTTAAACCTCACTCACTTTCATGTCTCTCAGCAGTAGGGTTTTTTATTTGAAAGACTTACACTGTCAAGGATTTTTTTCATACTGTAGCCAAACTTCAGAAACATCCAAAAAAGTACTAATCAGAATATCAAAAAGATTATTTTATATATCATTAACCTCCAATCATAGCCTGTCATTCTGATCCTCTAGCTCTTTGTCTCTATTTGATACATACATATATGCATACATGTACACACATACACATATATATGAACACATAAACATGTATATATAGAAAAGTCCAGAATATACATTTATGGAAAAATAAGCATTCATTTATTATAGAGTAAGAAATCAAAACTGATCTACTTTAGACTCTTGAAGCTCTGAAATTCTAATTCCATGACTATTCAGACATTTTATAACAACTCCTACCTAAAATTTTTCAAGAATATACTAAACTTAAAAGTCTAAAAAATGATGTATCAAGACACCTATGATCGTGTTGCTAGATACAGGACATCCAGTTAAATTTCGGTTTCTGAAAAATAAATAAATAAATAAATAAATAAATAATTTTTAGTATAAGTAGGTCTAAAATCCAGATTTTACAGGGCATCCTATAGTTTTATTTGCTGAATAAAACAACACTAACCTATGGATTCCTATAAAGATACCATTTCTAAAGAAAGGAAAAAATGAATTAATGGCATTTCTTGCTATCTCAAATGGGAATCAGGCAGTATATATAAAATGCCAAAATTCAGAGTGAAATTCAGCTACAGTAAATTGATAGTTTCTGAATATGATTGTTCTCTTTAGAAAAACACCTTAAGTTTTTAAAAATTCTAAGAAGAAAAAAGACTTTTTATAAGGTCCTATATATCACTCAGTAACAAATACAAAGTACTACCGAGACCATACTTCCTCATGCATATAAATATTATATGTCCAATTTTTACCTGGAGAAGTTGTTGAGGTACAGACCAGCTATTGATTCACAGGCACCATGAGGATTACACAGGAATGACAGATCATGGTATGTTTCATTCAGTAATATGCTCTCATGTCCAGACAAATGAATTACCTCACAGGATTGCTTGTCAAGGACACACGGAGGGACTCCAAGCACCCGACAAGCCGCTCGTCTGAAGACCCCATTTTCAGGTCATGGATGAATTCCTGGGGTGGGATCTGTCGACTACTCTTGAGACTTCCCTGTCAAATAAGCCAAAAAATTTTATTTCATGCTGTGTGATGATTATCCATTCAAATAGTAACAACTACATTGCTTCTACATTTCATATTAACAGCAGCACACAACTACTCTGGGTAGTGTTATTTTGAGAGGATGATTTCCTTATGCCCATAAATTTATAAATTCATAATCCATGGTATCCACAAAGGATAGCAACATAACATCAAAAGGTTGGCAAATTAAAATTGCTTTGTCAAATCCAAACGATCACAGAAAAAAATTAAGTGTATATTGTGGGACATATCCTAAAGTATACCAGTGTGTTTTCAGCACATGCAAGATAAATCAAAACTCAATTCAAGGATGACCCCATTAAAATTGATATTAAAAGCAACACATAAAAGGCTGTAAATCATTAATTCATTCAAATGCCATTAAGCACATAGTTCTAGGCATTATAGACACAGAGCTTATCAAAAACTAAGTCTGGAACAAGAAACGCAAGCAAGGAAATCGTACTTTTCAGTGCAATCTAATTTCTGCAACATGGAACCCAGGAACCCAAAGAAGGAACACCCAACTTGGCGGAGCAGACAGGGGAAGACTGCATAACAGGAAGGTAAGTAAGAGTCAGGGAGCCAAAGACTTAGATAAGAATACCTTTCTGATTAAAACATTACATACAAAGGTACACGCAGGAAAAAAAAACAAAAAGCACATATAATTGAAATAGAGCCAGGTCAGGGAGTGGTAGAGCACCATCGTACAATTAGCCTTTCTGGGGAGTTTGCAAAGATCACGCTGGCAACATTATGAAATACGGATGAGAAAAGCTGGAGTTCACTCATTACTCAACAAACATTAACTCTCTACTAAGTGCCAGTCACTGTTCTAAGCGCTGCAAACAGAGCAGTAAACAAGAGACAAAAATCCCGGAGTTCCATCATGGCTCAGGGGTTGATGAATCTGACTAGGAACCATGAGGTTGCAGGTTTGATCCCTGGCTTTGCTCAGTGGGTTAAGGATCCGGTGTTGCCAGTGAGCTGTGGTGTAGGTTGCAGACGCAGCTCAGATTCCGCATTGCTGTGGCTCTGGCGTAGGCCAGCGGCTATGGCTCCAACTGGACCCCTGGCCTGGGAACCTCCATGTGCCGTGACAGCAGCCCAAGAAATGGCAAAAAGACCAAAAAAAAAAAAAAGAGAGAGAGAGACAAAAACCCCTTCCTGCACAGAACTTTATTCTCCACAGGAAAGAATAAAGACAGACAGACAATAAAGGGAAAACAAAATACATATCTACTGTAGACAGAGTAAAGTGCTAGAAAGAAAAATGAAAGCAAGGAGAGGGAATAAGCAGCACAGGAGATGGCATGCAATTTCAAAGAGAGTCGTCAAAGCAAGTGTCACCGAGAAGAATCCAAAGGCTTCAAACTTAAGTGGTAGAATAAAGGTCTGAAGGAGGTGAGAGCTCTAACCATGCAGATATCTAGAAAAGGCTGTGATGGAGGGAAATGCAAGCCTTAGAGGCCACCAAAAACTTTGCTTTTTACTTGGAGAGCAGAAGTATCAGGAGCAGAAAGGACTGCTAAGACAGCATGTACCTAGTCCAGATGGGAAATGATAAGGATGCCCAACTAACAATAAACTCCAGCATTACATTGATTTAAATGACAGATTACAAATCCCAGGGGAAGGAAAAAAGAACTGTACGTGTTCAAAAAAGGATTCGTTAGGATGGCAGGAAATTAGGTGTATTTTTTTTCAATACTTTTTATTACTTTGCTACAATGTTGTACTAGGAACATCGCCAATAATGCAAAACAAATTAGCCCTAGGAAATGGGATTTTCATCAATAGCAAGTTGTAATTTACTAAAGAAAAACTCAGGGCAAAATCTCAACTGAATAAAATGGTAAAATAAAGTTGAAAGGGAAAATGAAATGGCGAGAGCACAACTTTTTTATTAGTGACTATGTTTTCTCTCTGTAAAAAGAATATATTCGGAGTTCCCGTCGTGACTTAGTGGTTAACGAATCCGACTAGGAATCATGAGGTTGCGGGTTCGATCCCTGGCCTTGCTCAGTGGGTCAAGGATCCGGCGTTGCCATGAGCTGTGGTGTTGGTTGCAGACGCAGCTCGGATCCCGAGTTGCTGTGGCTGTGGCTTAGGCCAGCGGCTATGGCTCTGATTGGACCCCTGGCCTGGGAACCTCCATATGCCGCGAGAGCAGCCCAAGAAATGGCAAAAAAAAGACCAAAAAAAAGAATATATTCAACTTCTACCAACATATCATTTATCATCTTTTTCCTTTAAATTACCAAAGTATCGCTTGTTTGACACAGAAAATGTCTGCCTTTGAAACAGAAAAGTGCTCAAATGACTAGTAAGCTGATATTTCTGTTTTAAATATTGTTTCTCATATATAAATATACATAATACTATATGTACTTTCATACTTAAAACATATACTTTACTTACAAAAATACTATATAATACATATTGTTCTATAGACTTTTATCATTGACTAATATTCAATGAACATTTTCCAATATCGATATTGAAGAAAATGACTTTTTTCTGACTATGGACTATTAACATACCATTATTTACCTAACATAGACCATCATTACTGGGTATGTAGTTTGCTTATATTTTCTCGGTATTATAAAGTTTTCAAGTTTCCGACAGGCTGTCAGGTCAATATTTTTATCTAAATACATATCAATGGAAGTTCAGCTAGATGATCTTTTGTAGTCCTTTTTGGATTTATTATTGAAATAATTGCAACTTTGTTAGAACCAAAATAAACCAAAACAGAATGGATGAATTGTTTCCTTCAACGATATTTGGGTAAGCCCCAATATTTAAAGTAAACACTTTTAAAATATAGGACTAACAAGCAATAAGTTTATTTGGATTAAAAGTGGTATTAAGAGATTTAAAAAATAAATTAAAAGCCACCTGCCCACCCTTAGCCCTATCTCACAAAAACAAGCATTTTATACTGTTTCTTCTGATAGCTACTTAATATGTTTTAATTATGTGCTTATTGTGATATATTTAAACTTGTAAGTTTTCAATATTACCTAGGGACTTTGATTACAAAATTAAGGACTTAATTTCTTTAAAACAATGGAGCTCTACTCTCCCACCCTCTGACTACAGTTATAGGTAAACTAAATTGAACTAAAAGATGCCATTCCATATAACGGGAGCTAACTCCACATCTAGGGGATCCTTACAGTAAAACTCCTAGAAAGATGAGTTCAGGCATCCAAAAGCCTTAATGACACTTTATTTTGCTTTAATGACTCAAAATGGGGCACTTAATGAGCAGAATGCACACATTCATAAGGTCTTTCAGCTACTACAACTTCCATGTTGGCAAATGAACATGTCTGTCCTAAAACTGGGAATGAGAGAAGCCATTCCTATTCAGTATTGCAATGGAGGTCTTAGCTGGTGCAGTAAGGCAACAACAACAGACACATAGATTAGAAGGGAAGAAGGAAGAAAGAGAACTATCAAATGAGATGATTATCTACATGAATTGAGCACAAAATAAAAGCTCGACATACAAAAATAACTTTTATTTCTAAATACTACCAGCAACTGGAAAATAAAACTTTTTAATATATCATTTCTAATAGCATCAAAAAATACAAAATCATTAGGAATTTTTTTTTTTTTTACACAAAAAGGGAAATATCTATGCACTGAAAACTATAAAGCATTGTGGAGAGAAAGACGACCTAAATTAATGAAGATGTTATACCCCGTTCATGGACTGGATGACTCACTAGCAAGAAATCCATTAAGAAACACATCTTTTAAAAAATAATCTATAGATTTAATATAATCACCATAATGTCCCAGAAAGCTCTTCTGAAGAAATTGAGGAGCAGTTTCTAAAACTACTATGGAGATGTAGAGGACTTTATCTGATTTCAAAGTTTCCTGAAAAGCTACAATAAGCATAGTAGAAATGGTATAAGCATTAACAGAACAGAACAGAGTCCAAAAACATACTTGAATCTATGCGGTCAATAATTTTTGACAAAGGTGTCAAAATGCAATTTAATGGGGTAAGAAGAATCTCTCCAACGACTGGTGTTAGAATAACTGAGCATCCACATGAAAGAATGTGAACCTAAATTCCAGACCTAAATATAAAAGCTAAATCCATAAAATATCTAGAAGAAAACATAAATGAAAATCTTCACTACTTTGGAGAAGACAAAGATTTCTTAGCATACAAAATGCACTAACTATAAAATTGGATTTCATCAAAATGTAAATAAACCTTCTACTTTTCAAAAGACTCTTTTATTAAGATAGTTTCATTAAGAAAATGAAATGTAAGCCATAGACTAAGAGAATAAATCGCAATGCATGTCAAGAACTGAGTCTGAGATTTTACGCTAAACGCAAGCTATTTAACTTGTTACTATTTCATGGATTCTGACAGAAAATATAAGACTCCTGAACTGGAGACAAAAGGATTCCACTACATATAAGTTGGTCCCCTAACCCATCAAGTGCCACAGGGATGACATGGGGATCCCTGATGGATAAGGGATGCCTACACCTGCAGCAGATGGTATTGCAGGGGAGGAACAGACCCTGGGGGAATCACCACTCTTACAGTGAACAGTAATGAGCCAGCTCATTATCCATAGAGACATAACTTCATCCCTAAGGTTTTAAGGTTCTCTGTAAAAGCAATCCTGAGAAATGGCCTGGGTAATAAACAATCAGCCTTTGCATTCTTGGCACAGCCAGAAAGAGTACACAGGGCCCATGGTAGACTGCCTCTCCCAATGATATATATGTCTCTTAAAGGATTCCTATTCAGAACAGTTAAGGAGGGAGTTCCCGTTGTGGCTCAGTGGTTAACGAATCTGACTAGGAACCATGAGGTTGCGGGTTCCATCCCTGGCCTTGCTCAGTGGGTTAAGGATCTGGCATTGCCGTGGCTCTGGCATAGGCCAGTGGCTACAGCTCCGATTCGACCCCTAGCCTGGGAACCTCCATATGCGGTGGGAGCGGCCCAAGAAATGGCAAAAAAAATAAAAATAAAAATAAAAAAAAATTGGCTTCCTCCTCTGCCTTTCTTTCATATTCCTTACCTGTGATATCTCTGTCTCGCCAAAAAAAAAAAAAAAAAAAAAGAACAGTTAAGGAAATCTTCCAATTCAATAGTCATAAACAGTCCAACTAAAAACATGGATCAGAGACTTCACAAAAGGAGATATATGAATGGCCAATAATCATATGAAATGATGTTTGTGATCATCTGGCATCAGGGAAATGCAAAATAAAACCAAAAATTAAATAATACTAAAAACCTCCTCAAGTGGTAAGGGTATGAATCCCTGGGGACTCACCTACACAACTAGCAGAAATGTAAAATGGTGCCACCACTTTAGGAAAGAGTTTAGAGGCTTCTTCCAAAGTTAAATATACACTGACCATAGGACTCATCAAGTACACAACTAGGTGTTAAACAGGAGAGAAAAAAAAAAAATCTGTATGATGTTCATAATAGCTTTATTTATAAAAGCCAAGGATTGGGAACATCAACAAGTCCTGAGAAATGGCCATAAAATGGAATATTATGCAGTAAGATACATGAATCCAAAACACTATGCTGAGTTAAAGCCAAACCAAAAAATAGCACATAATGCATGGTCCTTGTTATAGAAAGACCAAGGCCAACTTGTCAATCTGTTCTGTTGAGCCATTCTGGTTCAAGACACAGAAGCATAACCGTTGATTATCAGTGTATTTGGTAAGAGAATGGGAATAAATGTGGACAACACTTTAAATCTGTCAACAAGTAGACTTTCCCAATAAACACTAGGAAAACAGACTAAACTCACTGGCAAAAAAAAAAAAATAATAATAATTCTTTATTTCAACCATACATGTTTTTTCCAGTTTGAACAATTTCCTGCCTAAAGGTCTCTGCATGTTTGAATGAGATTCCTGCCTTAACACTCTCCCCTCTTACCCAAACCCTCACAATCAGAACTACATCCTTACATAGGCTTCTCCCATGCATCAGTTAGATCTGGCCTAAAACTAACTTCCCAGGACAGGCCTTTCATGAGCCACACAAACTGCGGCCCCCATCTATGGATTCCTTTTTCAAAAGACTCAGTATTCTATATCAAAATAGCTTTAATTACCATTTAGTACTTAAAGTATATACTGCGTACCTATTACATGCCAGACATTGTTTATATGATGTGGACATAGGGGTGAAATAAAAGTCAAAGACAGCTCCTTCCCTACTTAAATAGGGAAGATGGAAGAAAGAGAACAGTGAAGCAGCTATTTGAGCATCATAAGTCTGAGCAAGTGACATTTTCCTCTCTAAGAAAATACAATGTGAGGAGAGATCAGAATGAAGAAAAGGAGGGCATATGGGTATTCTGGGAGTAGAGTATTTCAAGCAAACAGAAGAGCAAATACAAAGCCCTAAGGCTGGAATGAACCTGGCATACTCAAAGGACAGCAAGGAGATGCATCTAAATCCCAGTGAGTGTGACAAAGAATCATAGATGACAAGGATAGAAAAAACAGGCAGACACCTAATCCTGGAGGCAGGAGACTCACAAACTACAGCCCAGTCACCAAATGTTTTTGTATGACTTGAACTAAGGATTTTGGGATTTTTAAAAGTTTATGAAAAAAAGAAGAGGAGATAACAAAGGTAGAAGAGAAAGAAACAGCAGCAGAAGGAACTGAGTCCATATGTAACACCCAAACCCAAGATGTTCAAGATCTGGCCATTTAAGAAAAAGGTTGCTGGCTCCTGAAAGGGTCTTATTAACCATGCTAAGTACTTTAGGTTTTATTCCGAGTGGATGGGAAAATATTTGAGGGTGACAAGCATAGAAATTATAAGATCCAATAAAAAATACTTAAAGATTATTCTAACTACTGTGTGGCAACAGAATATAAGTGGCAAAAACATAAAACAAGGAAACCAATTAGGAGGCTTCTGCATTGTCTGGTCAAGAGTTGACAACAGCCTAGCATACGATGCCAGTGATGGACAGCATGAGACTTTCTCAATACAGAGGTAGATCAGATGAGACTTACAGTTTGCATGTGAGGGTTGAGGTGTGAAAGAGAAAATTCAAAGATGATACCACAGTTTTTGGTGTCAACAACTAAATGAATGGTGACACCATCTACTGATCACCGTGACCTTGACAAGAGCAGCTTAAGTGGTAGACTGGCAGGAAAGCAAGTAGAATGGACCACTCTTTTGAGAAGATTCTGTAAATGGGAGCAAAGCACCAGGGCAGCAGCTAGGGAAGCTGTGGTGTGTTTTGGGCGGATGGGGGGAGAAACCATATCTGTGTGCTGAAGGGAATAACCAAGCAAAGAGGAAGAAGTTGATAGTTCAAGAGGTAGGTATAGATGCAGGAAAACAAGTGAACAAAAAAACCCTTGAGTAGGTAACAAAGGATGTGACCTAGTACACAAAAGGAAGGACTGACCTTATACAATTGCAGGGAAAGTGGATCAGTCTGAGATGGGTAAAAGCAGAATCCAAGGGGGGCAGATTCAGGCAGACTGTTAGATGTGGTGATTAGGAAGTGAGGTATGGCAATTCTATTCTGATTACATGACAGTCTCAGTGATAGAATCGGCAATATAATCAGCTAAAAGTGAGGATGTAGAGCTGGAGGCATGAGAGATATGAAACCATCTCCCGAAAGTAAAAACGTACACCGACACAGACCATATGGTAGATTATCTGTTAATGTATTTGTGAAAGGCTCTCTTTGTCAGCTGTGGCCACTCAGAAAACGCAAGTCCATGTGGCTGTATGCTTCCTCCCACCGGCATACTGTGCTGAGGCGCAAACACAGTGGAGGTGGGAAATTTAGTTTAACCAAGAGCAGAGCTTATAGGAACGGAGAGGCAAATGGACGGAAGGATTATGCCAAAGAACAAAGGACTGTGTGTCCAAGGTCATTAAGGAGAGGTAATGCTTGGGGCCAGGGGTAATGGTCAAAAAAAAAAAAAAAAAAAAAAAAAACAGTAGTCAATAGATTAGCAATTCTAAAAGGGTTATAGAATTCTTAAAGTGGGAATACTCAGTAAGTAGGAAAAGTAGGTAATGCTCAGGAAAGAAAGTCTGTAAACCATATTTAGAGGTGGTATTTCACTCTCCAAGGTAATGGGTAGTTAAGGTTGGGTGGAAAAGCCAAGATTGTTGGGAGTGATAAAGTCAAGGAAATGAGAGGGCAGAATGTTAGATAGATCATGTAAGTAAGTGATCCAGATAGGAAGGATGGTGGCAGTGGTGGTGGCAGGAGGAAAAACAATGCGCTAGGTGGGCAAATCTTGTAGAAACATGTCAGCACCTCTGTGTGATCCCATCTTCTCCACTAGAACACATCTACTAGAGCAGCATCTGCTTCCAGTAGCCTCCTTGACCACTCTCACCAGTCGCTAGTAAAGCACCCAGCATTCAGTGGATGAATGAGGTTACAAATTGGAAGGTGTACATGGACTAAGGATTACAAGAAATGGGAGGCAGAAGAGTGACAAAAAAAAATTCTGAAGAATCAATGCCTGACTGGAAAGGAATATTTCAATTCAAAGACACAGGAAATAGACCAGATAATGAGAGACTAGTTTTCAGCACAATTCCCCCCCCCCTTTTATAATATTACTATCAAAATACAAGTATAAAAGAAATTGAGGGGAGAATATATTATGTCACACGAATAATTAGAAATATTCCTTTTAAACTCAGCCCTTCCTGTGTTTCCTTCATTTTCCATAACTTCAAAGAAAGTAGGCAGCTGGGGACAGGAGGAAAAATACTCATGTCTGCATATCTCTAAGTCCATTAGCCATGAAGACGAAAATACTTAGAAAGCTTTATCCCCTGTGGTATCAAAACACATTAGTGAGATAAGGATGTCTGCCTGACATCACAAAAATTAGAAGGATATTTATCCAACATAGTTTTTAAATCTTTTTTAATCCCTTAGTAAAATACCATATGCAGGATAGAAATAAAAGTACACCTATTACTCTTGTCATATTTTTTATTAAAAATATTCTAAGTACAAAAAGTAATACACCTTCTCACTACTTATTTCCCTCACCATTTCTATTACTCTAAAACCAAACATTCCGTCTTTTATGCTATATAGTCATTAAAGATAATAGCAACCATTTCCTTTGACCTGTCTTATAATAGTTTCATTTGTACCTGCCTCAATGTCTGTATTTCATCTCAGTTCAGGTGTTAAGACTTGTTCAGCATATGTTTCTTCATTATTCTGTTTCATTTATTTATTTGCAAGGTAATTTGGAACACCATTTCTAGGACAAATTTAAAATTTCTGTATTTCCAAGTTACTAGTGAAAAGTACTGAAGAACTGACATTCTTTTTTCAAATACGAATTATTTCTGTAAAACCATGAAGAATTCACCACTTAATGATGACCTGATTTTTAAAATAATCAAAGTAAAAAGCTAAATCTAGAAAGTCCGTAGGCTCTGCAGGAAGATGACACAGCATGATGCCCACGTGGGTGAGGACAACGGCCTCTTAGTTCCTAGTAGAGTGTCCAACAAATGGTAGTTGCTTTAAGCAAAACTTTGCCTACATTATCTGAATCATTACAGAAATCAGAAATCATAATCTTAAAACGCTACTCTGAACGCCGTAAACTATCACTCAGCTCGTGAAATCATAGCTTACTCCTCTCAGAAGGTAGGGAGGCTATACCAAAATTCACCATGCAGCACCCTCAACTGCAGGGAATTGTTTAGCTTTTAATCACACCTAAACTCATCAAGAAATATCAGCATTTTTCAAACATGAAGACCCAAATATACAGCCTCTAGAGATTAAAAACTTCAAATGTCAGGAGACTATAAGAACAGATTGAAACCTTAAGGGCTTTTTGTATAAAGAATTAGTAGACTCAAGACCTTTCTCCATGACATTCACTTTATAATTTTCAGGTTAACTGCAGAAAACAGAAAAATTCCATCAATATAAAGCCAAAATAGTCAAAAAGCCTACATTCTCCTAGTAATGACAGTGTGTGTACTCCTGCAATGGGTATATATGTCTATCTCTGTGTCTGTCTATATATGTTAGTAACTCTAAACTGACTGCCTCGATTTCTCTTTAGCATTGTAATTCCTGAATTCCTGGTACTTATTTAGGTGATGAGACTTGCGAAGATAACTAAGATGATAACATAGTGTGAAGTCTATTTAAAGAAATAGTTTGCATTGATAATGACAACATTTTGAGAAAAGAGCAGAGTCAGCACTGTAAAAAAAAAAAAAAGGGGTAAGCACAGTTGCTGCCAAGGGGGTAATTATGATCTAAATTACTATCATGTATATTGCTATTAAAATGCACTACAACAATTTCCTTGCATTTTTCAAATGATTTCTATCATCTCTAATGTTACTGATCAAAAGAAACACTAAGCTGTCATTGCAGTATGAATTACTTGTTTTCAGAACATTTACAACCCCAATAGATCTCCATTGCCAATACAATCTGTTATTCAGAGATGATATTATGCAAACTCACAGCAGAAACTACAAGTGATGAAAAGTACCACCAAAAGGAGCATTGACAATATTAACAAAATTAAGTTTAGTAAAGAGCTCCCTTAAAGGGTTAATTATTTTTTCTTCATAAGCATTTAATGAGCACCATTATGTACCAAGAATTCTGCTTATAATTTTGGAAGCTGCTTTTCATGTACAATAAAAATAGCATACATTACAAGTTTAGAATTACCAAGTATATTGTACAAAGAAATATGATAAAATACAGAAAATCTGCTGCTCTTCCTCATTCATTTCTAAAATATCTTGATACAGGAAAAAAAATACTAATTTTACTATTACTTAGTATTGATGCATTCCTAATTTTAGCCACTTAGAAATTAACTTGAATAAATAATAAGCGAAATTTGATACACTACATTTCTCTTATTATCCATCAGTACCTAACTAGCATTGGTTTCCCTTCCATTCACAGGAAAACTTTCCTGTTCTGGCCCATTGCCTTCAAAAGACACTTGAATATCTAGACTATTTTATGTATTTAAGAAGAGTTTTTCCAACTGCTGGATACATTTTAACATATCCACCTGCCTCCCAAGACCAGAACTGAGGTGTTCTTTTAGCTTGTAAACCTAAAACCATAACCATAACAGTTAATCGTCTGCTCTTCCTACTCATAGCCAGAGGATAGTTACTGAAAAAACCCCAGTGAGCCATCCCCATGAACACACTGCATGAACTATAGCACCACACACCATGAACACACAGCATGAGTGACAGTATGCAGTTATAAAGAATGAAGATATCACTGTGAACTGACATGTATGATTTTCAGGATATATTGTGAAGTGGAAATATGACAAATTATCTATATTATTTTGTATATTATAAAAGAAAGGTAAATAAGAAAATACACATATATCTGTTTATTTGTACAGAAAGAAATAACCAGGAACTAATGAGATTATCCTTTCAGTGGGTGAACTAGGAAAGTGGTAGATAAAATGGGGGAGTAGGACATTTAAGAGAAAGGTAAGTGACAATTCTCTGAATTTTTGCATAGTTCAAATTTTTGGAACTATGTTGATGTTTCATAAACACGACAAGAAAAAATTAAGACTGATAGGAGGAAAATCCCAAAACGAAATGAATCAAAATCAAATGAGCCTAATTATATTTCAAATGGATAATAATGTCAGAGAAATAAGCTATAATATGAAATTTGAAGGTATCAGTATAAACTTGTGGTTTGGGAGAGAAAGCTTATAGATATACACATACAGATAGGAAAAGAAATATATGTAAGATGTGTCTGTATACACATACCATGTATTTTCCACATATGGATATACATATATTTTAATGCCCACATGTATACACACACATGCAATATCCAATTATGCATACATGTGTATACATGTCATATACATACAAGCAAATATATGTGTCTACTTATATACACATACATATTTATGTCCTAGCTCTGTCCAAAGGGTCTAGAATAAAGACATCCTATTTGAAGACCTAGCACCTAGGAGTTCTCTTGTGGTGCAGCAAGTTAAGATCTGTGTTGTTGCTGCTACAGCGCGGGTTCAATCCCTGGCCCTCAGGAACTTCCACCTGCCACAGGAGCAGGGGGGAAAAAAAAAAAAAAGATCTAGCATCCAGATAATGATTTCTAAATTGCATTTTTCACTAAAAGGAACCATTCCAGGACTGATTCCAGGGCAGACGCTTGGACAGTACAGGATAATCCTGGGAGATTTTACATAAGATAGTAAGGAAATGCTCAAAGAATGAAGTGGAACCAGCTTGAAGGGGTTTCTATTGGTCGAATGTACGGAGTTGGGTGGGATGACTGCTTAAAGGGCATGAGTTTCCCCTTGTAATCTCATAATTATTTAGATGTTCTCACCTGATGATGAGTACCTCTTGGGCAGAATTATTCGTACTTGCTTTTGAGTCTCAGTATTCATCTTAAGGTTTGGTACATAAAAGACATCTACATATGGTTTTTATTGAATCAATCCGTTAGATGGATTGATAGATTTTATTTAACATTCTAGAAATTATAAACTTATAAAACTGTTACGATGCTACTATCAAAGTTTTTAACCTTTTGTGGATATTCTTAGCAGGAGCACAGTAGTTGCTCAGTAAATTCAGATCCATTTTCCTCTTTACCATGATTTATTTAGGAAGAATTTCTATAATATCTGCTTAGAACATAATAATGCCAGGGATTCTGGGAAATACAAAGAAATGTGAGACAGTTTCAGCTTTTTCATAGCTGTGTATACTTAGTTACAAGAAGGGTCAACAGAGAACTCATTTTTTACTTCAGTTACTTCTCTTTTTTTTTTTTCTTGTCTTTTGTCTTTTTGAGGGCCACACCCACGGCATATGGAGGTTCCCAGGCTAGGGGTCCAATTGGAGCTGTAGCTGCCAGCCTACACCACAGCCACAGCAATGCCAGATCCGAGCCGCATCTGCGACCTGCACCACAGCTCATGGCAACGGTGGATCCTTAACTCACTGAGCAAGGCCAGGTATCAAACCCGCAACCTCATGGTTCCCAGTCAGGTTCATTTCCAGTGTGCCAGGATGGGAATTCCTACTTCTTGTTTGATGAATTTGTTAGTTAGTGTTGCTCCCTCCCTCATCCACCCTATCGGTCTTTCTCGCTTCCTTTGCTGTGATCTATAAACTGCTCAGCTTTAAAACCTAATTTAAAATAAGAGAACATACACTTATTATAATAAAATCAGATAGTACAGATATATTTCAAGTGTATTTCTGTTTCACAGCTTCCTCCACTCCAAAAGCACGATAAATATTTTACACTGAGGAAACCAGAGGTCAGAGCGGGATGTAATTGAGGCAAAGATCTTGTTTCTTCCTCTCTACTATTTATTTTTGTCCCTTATTTGGCTGTTACTGTTATTTATAAGAATCATCTGAGAAGTATATTAGATTCTGTGTTGTTATATGTTTTTATGCTTTTTACTAGCATAAACAGATTAGATTTGTAGGCTCGAAGCATATATGAAGAGGCAAAGTGGTTTTCTTCTGTGAATCAAGAAAAAGAAAGAAGAAACAAAGGAAGACAGGCTTACACTATAAATGTAACAGTGACACTTAAAAGTACTACTCAAAATTGGGGAGGCAAGTAATTGTGCAATTTACCTGGAGGGATGGAAAAACAAATTGCCTAATTTTAAAGACTGGAACAGCTGGTGTTTTCTGCCCCCCTCCCAACCTTTTCTGATAAATCTCCAATGAAGTTTTGTTGTGTTTGTTCTTTCTACGTAAACATAATCAACACAATAAAGAAGATAATGAACCAATGACTAAGAGTACCAGCACATTTTTTTTAATCCGTTCGGATGTGCCAAATAGATCTTTATCCTTCACTGAACCATCAAATAAAGATTGGCAAATTAGAACATCCATGTTTATTTAGTCAGCTCCCTCCACCCCCACCTTTGGGCTTTTTTTTCCCCCCATTTCCAAAAAATATACTGAAGATGCTAAACAAAAACAAGTGGCCTTATTTGACATAGTGAACTGTTTTCAGGTAATTTGATGTTTTAGCCAGGAAATATATAATATTCTATATAAAACTTTACATAGCATGCTTTAAAACCTAAATTAAAGATTTAAAAGGAATTCAGTGTTTAACTATCTAACCTTAGAAACAGTGCAAAGCATAAAAATTAGTAAAATTTGAAAATGGTTTTATAGTACTTTGCATTGATAAACCCCACATATCTTTAATAAAGCGCTGGCAAAGTGCACCCATGTAACGAGGGCTCAGCTGAAGAAATAGGACAGCGCTACAGGACAGTGCTAGCAAGCTCCAATGTCCCAATCACTGCCCTTGCTCCTCCCCGAGATAATTCCTGTCCTGACTTCTAACACCACAAAGTTACTACTTTGTTTTACAAGTTTTTTTAAAAAAATTTATTGTGGTAAAAAGCACATAAAATTCATTACGTTAACCATTTAAAAGTGTACAGTTCACTGTTATGTGATATCTTCACAACATTGTGCAGCCATCCCCACCATCTAGTTCCAGAACATTTTCATCAACCTCAAAGGAAACCTCATACCCTTTAAGGAGTCACCCCGCCCCCCCTCTGTATTTTGACCAATATAGAAACACTTTCAAGCTGGTTCCTTTATCTTGTGGAATATCCCCTTCATTCTTTGAGCATTTCCTTACTATCTTGCATAAAATCTCCCAGAATTATCTTGTACTATACTAGCCCTTGCCCTGGAATCAGTCCTGGGATGGTCCCTTTGTGGAAAATGAAATTTAGAAATTATTATCTGGGAGTTCCCGTCGTGGCGCAGTGGTTAACAAATCCGACTAGGAACCATGAGGTTGCGGGTTCAGTCCCTGCCCTTGCTCAGCGGGTTGACGATCCGGCGTTGCCGTGAGCTGTGGTGTAGGTTGCAGACGCGGCTCGGATCCCGCGTTGCTGTGGCTCTGGCATAGGTTAGTGGCTACAGCTCCGATTCAACCCCTAGCCTGGGAACTTCCATATGCCACGGGAGCGGCCCAAGAAATAGCAACAACAACAACAACAACAACAAAAGACAAAAAAAAAAAAAAAAAGAAATTATTATCTGGATGCTAGGTCTTTTTTTTTTTTTTTTTTTGGCCACATGCACCAATCTCACTTCTTCCTTGCCTCAATATTAAGTAACAAGTTAACCTAATCGTAGCAAAGTAACAATGAATTAAAGACCGTTCCTAAGATCTTTATGCTTATTACATGTATATAATCGGTATTCTAAATTACATTTTTAAATTATTTTCTTGCTGAAAGTCTGACTCTCTTTTAATTTGCATCTTCCAATACATTTACTCAACCAATATTTACTAAGCAGTATATATATATATATATATGTATATATCGACACATACACACATATATATGGACAAAGTACACATGTGTGAGAGATTCATTAGGCATATACATTTTTTATTCAACGTTTAATAAATGCCAGATATAAATAGAATAGCTGATGCCTTGACCCCTTGCTAGGATAATCTCGATACAAAAGTGATTATGATATGTCATTGCCTCAAGTTTCTTTCCTTCACAGTAAATCTATTAGTCATCTTCAATTTATGTCCAAAGATCAGGGTCTTTAATGCTTCTCAATTTCTCGAATTTGAGCAGCGGAGTCTAAAATATAGCATCCTCACAAGGGATAGGGGTAGGGTGATAGGTGAAGAAGATTAAGAACCTTCACTTATATAATAAGTAAGTCATAGGGAAGGAATATAGACAATAACTTGTACTGACTTTGTATATAATAAAACCTTCACTTATATAATAAATAAGTCATAGGGATGGAAACATAGATGATAACTTGTACTAACTTTGCATGGGGACAGATGGTGACTAGACTTATCATGGTGATCATTTCATAATGTATGAAAAGGTGAAGTCATAATATACATCAAATATATTTCAGTTAAAAAAAAAACTTTAATACGACAGGAGTTCCCTTTGTGGCTCAGTGGGTGAAGAACCTGACTAGTATCCATGAGGATGCAGGTTCAAATCCCTGTTTTCACTCAGTGGGTTAAAGGATCCAGCAATGCTGGGAGCTGCACTGTGGGTTGCAGTCGAAGCTCAGATCTGGCGTTTCTGTGGCTGTGGTGTAGGCTGCCAGCTGCAGTTCTGATTTGACCCCTAGCCTGGCAACTTCCATATGCCGCAGGTGCTTTTTAGGGCTACACCTGCAGCATGTGGTTCCCTGGCTAGGGGTTGAATCGAAGCTATAGCTGCCAGCCTATACCACAGCCACAGCAATGTGGGATCCAATTCTCATCTGCAACCTACACCACAGCTTACAGCAACTCCAGATCCCCAACCCAGTCAGTGAGGCCAGGGATAAAACCCTCATCCTCATGGATACTAGTCAGATTCGTTTCCACTGAGCCACAACAGGAACTCCAAAACAAACAAACAAAAATTTTAATATGGCATTCTGTAATCTGTAAACTGTATTGCCCTCTTGATAAAGTTTTCATAATTTTTAAAACTCTTCATTTCTTTATTCTTTTGTGTGTAGATAGGTAGATAGACAGATACAGATATAGATGACTTCCCACAAATCCGGAAAAGTGAAATGCTTTACCTAGCTGCTTGCTCTATCCCCCTCTTCCCATGCAAGGTAATCCGTGTAAAACGCCTGATATATACACATCCTTCCATATTTTAATCCATGCTCATGTAATTTCATATGTATACACACACACACACAATTGTTCAAGTAGAAGGTTGTTGTTGCTTTTGTTGTTGTTGTAGTTTTCGGGCGTGCCCACAGCATGTGCAAGTTCCAGGCCAGGGATCTAACCTACGGCACAGGAATGACAATGCTGGATCCTTAATCTGCTAGCCCACCAGGGAACTCCCAGAGAGTTTGTTTTCTAATATTACCATCTTAGACCTTACATAATTATCTGTATTTTGCTTTTCTCTGATTTATATCTCATGGAAGTTTCTCAAATTATCTAGTATAACTCTAACTAATTTAATATTGGCATAATATTCCATGGTGTGGAGAGTTACAATTTATTAAGCCATTGCCTCTTGCTTCCAGGTTTTTAACATATCAAGTAATCATTAAAGAAGCATCCTTGTGCATCTGTCCTCATCTATTAGTGCTTTTGTTTCTCTGTCATGTATTCCCAGGAGTGGAGTCCCTGGGTCAAAGAGTTTAAGTGTTTTTCTCTTATAGACATTTCAGTTAGCTTTCCAAAAATGCTGTACTCATTTTATAGCTCCACCAACAACATATGGAGGTACTCTTCCCCCGACATTCTCACTAAAATAGTAAAAATATCTGATGGGAAGAAGGTTTAATATGAATATCCATAACTACAAATCTTTATATATATATTTATCTTTATAAGTTGCCCTTCTTAAATTGTCTTTCAGATCCTTAGTCCATTCTTCTATTGCATTTTATTTTTCTAGCCAACTTGGGAAAACTCACTGTAGGGTAACAGATGTTAGCCTTTTCTCAAAATCATTAGAAATATTTTTGACCATATCTTTTGTCTATGCATAGTTTGCGATACAAATGGTTTTGGCTTCTTCTTTAAACACTTGTTTATGGTACTGTTTTCTTTTACAGTTTCAAGGTTTCCATGTCTGAGGAAAGCTGTTCTGTAGTCAGAAGACAACACCAATGTTCTGAGGCCAAGAGAAGAGGGGAGAGAAGGTCCTGGTGTTAGATCTTCATCCTAGCCCTTCCTTCTCTTCCAGGTAGAAGAGTCAAGAAATTAGCTTCTTTATTCAAGTTAGTTCAAGTTGGGCTCCTCTCACTGACAACTAAAGAGATTTGATTAACACTGAGATGTTCTTACCCCCAACGAATTGTTAAGTTTGATACACTCTGAGATTCAAGCAAATATCAGAAAATCAGTACTATATAAATTATTTCCCATTCTCACTACCCATGTCAGTGTTCCTACATGGGTTAAACATGTCAAGTCTCCACATGTTTATACAAAGAAAATACCACTACATAGTTTAAGAAAAACAAATCTAATTACTTCTTAATGCACAATAGCTAAAGCTTTTGAAATTTATGTATAATTGACAGTATTACTTAAATTACCCCTAAGAACTACAGTAATAACACAGTTTCCATATGACAAACGTCTTTTTCTTAGCACACAATTTTTATCCTTTGAATCTTCTATCTTTTTATACCATAAGTGGTAGGCTTAAACTTAAACATAGGCTAGAAAACTATGGATATGATGGCTAATGATTAATTTTAGAAAACACAGTGTTACATGGTTGTTCTCATCTTAAAACTCAGATGCCTGAAGGCTTTATTCCTATGTATATAATTCTACCATTCTTCCTCTTAACAGTTAGAGGAAGATGAGGAACAAAACAGCTGGGCTACCCAAGGACCATTTGGTAACGACAATATAAGGCAAAATTTATGCCAATGTTTTGCTGCCCAAAATACCCTGTGTCACCACACAGATGAGCAAGAGGAGGATGTGGAATAGGAGTTCTCTGAATCTGGGCAAAAACGGAGCCACGGCCCCACTCGAGATCTCTAGGAAGTTTTAATAAAGCTCACATTGGATTTGCACAACTTGACAGGCTATTGCAGCTCCTTCCTTAAACTTTAGAAGCCACCCCGAAGGCAGCAGCAGACTCACTGAAACAATTGGTGCTGTTTGCAAACACTCCCTCCCAACAATGGTCACATACAAATCCAGAAGCAAACCCCTGCCCTCACTCCAAACACACACACCACACTCAAGTTATCTGAACCAAATGGCCTGGCCCACTGAGAGCCAGTCACGTGATACTAACTTCATCAGTTACACTCTTTCTGTACATATCTTTTGACTCTCAGGTGCCAGGAAGCACTTGTTTAACATGAACCTCTCAGGCGCACATGTTTCTGCTTTCTTTTTTTTTTTCAGATGATTTCCTAGGCATGTATTCTAGCTTCTTTTTGTCTCTGTAGGGTTGCACCCGAGACATACGGAGGTTCCCAGGTTAGGGATCCAATTGGAGTGTAGCCACCAGCCTACACCACAGCCACATCTGCAACCTGCACCATAACTCATGGTAATGCTGGATCCTTAACCCACTGAGAGAGGCCAGGGATCAAACCTGCATCCTCATGGATGCTAGTTGGGTTCATTAACACATACTCCTATTCTAGCTTCTTGCTTGACCTTCTGGAATTGCCCTGCTCCTCAGCCTGGCCTTAAGCCCAGGGTCACTTGAATTGGTGCTGTTCGCCCAATCGGGATTTTTCTGGTCTATCTGTAGTCAAAGAGAAAATGAGGTCAAGGTTCTAATGTACTTATCATCTTTCTTTACTGTGCCTTCTACTTGTCCCCTACCAGGACAGGCTTATCCTCTGGAACTCTAGGCTTTAGTAGACTTGGTCAGAGTTGACCATGGCTCCAAGGCCCAATACTCTTTTTAAGCAGAACAGATCAATTTTATCTTTGAGATCTGATGGGGGAGTGGGTAGGGAGCTATATAAGACTATATTCTTACACTAAAGAGAATTTGCATTTGTTTATATTTTCCAACCTCAAATGGGCCCTCAAAGAGTTTTCAGATATTTTTACTCATATTCTCTTCCTTCAATACCTGTTCAAAGTCTATCAGTTCTTTTCAAAACTCTATCTCTATCCCTACCATACTCTTAACACATGGCTTTGCTCCTTACTTCACTAATAGTGAAACTAAGCAGCATGCACAGACTCGACTTTTCTCTTCCATCAAGAAAACCAGTTTTCTTGTATCTTCATCAAGCTCCCTGCGCAGATAAACGCGTGCTTCCTTATTCTTCACTTTTAACACTAAAACCATCAGTCTAACTCCAGCCCCTATTATTCTCTTTCTTTGCAGTGATTCCCTTTCTATACACCTTTCAACCAGACCCATCCTACTCAAACGTCCCTCAATTCTGCTTTCCCTCAGGTTAATTCCTTTCTTACTTTTCTATCACCACTAAAAAACTGACAAAGGTGCTATGTCTTTACTATCCCCCTCTTCCTCAACATATATTCACTTCTTAAGCCTTCACAGACTTGGTTATCTCCCACCCATCAGGCCTTTCCCAGAGTTTCTCCTACAAATGACCTTCAAGAACTCCTAACCCATGTCTGTTCTCAATGTCCCTCTGCCAATCTCCATGAAACAAAGTACATTTTTTTGTATTTTTTTCCACTTGAGCCTTTCTCCCCCTAGAGTCTCCCATCCAATTCTTCTCTGGCTCTTTATATCATATATCTATAGGTGAAGATAGAGCTGTTGCCCATTCTCAGAATCTTTTTTGGGGTTCTCTTCCCCACCCACTTAACAGAGGTTTTCACTATGCTTCCATCATTTCTCCCTTTTTGCTAAGTTAAGTTCATTGAGAAGTTTCCAACCATGTATTTATACCAAATTAACATGAAAACTAGTCCCTGGCATTCCATGACCAATGTCTGGCCTGCCATGACCAATTAATTTCATGAAGTTCAGAAAATAATATATACTTCTCACTGTTCTTGCCAGGTAAGTATTCTATCAGACTAAACTCTAATATATACAAACACTAAAATCTTTGAAATGAGATATTGGATAATACCAAAAAACTTAGATGACAAATTTATTTTTTACAAAGAGTATCTTATACTTCTTACTGTAAGTTACAGTTACTAAAGGTCTCTAACAAGTCTCAGAATATAAGGAATAAAATGGTATTCTCTGTTAGCAACAATATCAGATTTTGTTTCTGCTGGAACATCATTAAGACACACAATTAGAACATCATAAATAAGGCCGACGCTTTAAAAATAAAAAATGGACCCTTCAGGGTACATGCTTTACCTAACACATATGCCAGACACCATCATGTGGTAATTAACACACAGTATTTAATTTACTTTCCACAAATACCTCTAGAGGTTGATGTTCTTCAACCTCATTTTCCAAACTGAATAAAAGTGACCAAAACTGTTCAAGAACAGTTATTGCTGGTGAAGAAATTATGGATGGTTTTCTTTTTTTTTTTTTTTTCCTTAATGGTTTATATGTATTTTCTGCAATGATTACAATTTACCTTTGAAAACATACTAAGATGAAGACAGCAAGTTTTTGAAAGTGCGGATTATAATTAAGGGACATTTCCTGGTTAAGGAAGGAAACAAAGAATTTTCAGAAATGGAAAGTAACTTATCACAACTAGCCCCCTAATTTTTCACATTGAAAAAAAATCAATTTCACTAATACTAAACAAATATTAAGGCAGACAGAAAAAAAATTACATGGAATACTTCAAATATATATAATTCTTTTCACATATTTTAATGTGGTATTGCTGTCTTATGGGTCAAGTCTCCACAGTGTCCTATATTATTCATTTATTACAGTATTTACATCATTCAGCACTGCCACACATAGGTAAATGCTTAATAAAAGCATTTGGCAATGATCACAAACTGAACATTTAAATTATTCATGGATTTATCCAGATGTTTCCAAAACTTAAGTTCTGTAAATAAAAGTGATTATTAAATGAGTACCAATTTACCACAAGAATGTAAAATGAATCTGTGTGCTATTCCAAGTTATATTTAAAAGCTTTGCAAACAGCATACTATTAGCTCTGCTGATTTGTTTTTATTTTCCTAATTGAAATGTGGTCCGTGTTATCAGACCATCTGCACCATGGCAAAATGACTTGGTAAACAAGACAAAAATGGTATTCTCTGTTAACAACAACATCAGATTTTGTTTCTGCTGGGAAAATATTTTTCTAAAAAGACAATTTCTGGTACCTATACTAGAAATTTGGATAAAGGAAACCACAGTAGGAGCAGCCTGCTGCCCTGCTTAGGGTGCCAGATAGGAGACTGGTGAGAGTACAGGGTCTTCCCCATTAACCCCCCAAGACAGAATATGAGGCATTCTTAACACAGCTGCAGGCAACAATCCCGCACTTAACCATGAACTTATGGCCCATGTATCCCACTGTACCCTTCACACCTGCGGATATGTTTTTTTCTACCAAACAGTGAGCTCCTGAGAACTTGTCTTATATTAGCCTCCCTAAGATTCTTGGATGTAGTAGAAGAAAAATGATTACTGCAGCCTAAAATCAAGAAGCAGACACCTGGCCACATCCAAAAGTCTGATGAACTCTGGCAGATGGTTGTCTGCTCTTCCCCCACAATATCGTCTTTGTTTTCTCCCCCCCCCAAAAGGCCTGTTCCTCTTAAGAAATACACAAAAACATCAAAACGAAAGTCATCCATAATCCCACTATACTTTTTTAAGTATATGAAGAAATGGGAATTCTTGCCTCAGTTTCCCCAATCTAGCCCAAAATGACAACTGTGAGTGCTTTTAACAAGTTTGGTTAGAATACATCAACAGATTTCCTTTAAATGTGAGATATACACTACCTACTCATTCACATACACATGTTTTTCCTTGCAAAACAACTTTCTTTAAACAAAAATTGGTTTATACCACATGTATGCCTCTATACTATTTTTCTGAATCAGTTAACTTTCCAACTCATTCATTTCAACAGCTGTATTATTGATCACTACATGAATGTGCTATAAATTAGTATTCCCCCCAACAATCACTTTCTCCATTGATGGATATTTTGGTTGTTTTAAATTTCTTGACATTTTAACCAGCGCTACAAGGAATAACCACGTACATAGATCTTTATATCTTCAAGCTATTGTTATAGAAACTGATTCAAAATAGTGGGACTGTTAGATCAGGAGACTATAGGAGTTTTTTATTTTGATAGATCTGCCAAATTATACTCCCAAAAGGTTGCATTGTTTTATACTTCTACACCCTCTCCAAACACTTACTGTCAGCACTCTTTTTTAGCTTTTCTATTTTGACAGATGAAAAATGCTCTCCATACCTATTTTAATTTACATATTGAGACTGAACATCTTTTCAAGTGGTTGTTCGCCTTCTGTATTTTTCTTGGGTAAACTGCCAACTCATACTAAGTAAAAATTTTCCTATAGGGTTATTCATCTTTTTCCTAATGATCCATAGGTGTTCTTTACACATTAGTGATATGTAACAACTATTTTCCTCCAGTTTTTTATTTCTTCTAACTTTATGCTCACTCCCTCTCCCTGTCACTGCCTGCACAGAAGTTTTCAGATGGGTACAAATGTACCCATCCTTTCCTTTACAATTGTTTGGATTTCAAATTACTTAAAAACCCTCTCTCACTCGAAGATTACTTTTAGAATATCATCCCAGAAGGATATTCTATATTTCATATAACTTATCCAGCCTAGTAAGGATGAGTTTTTCTTTCTGAAAAGACAGGTCTAATAGTAAAACTTCAACCTCAACTAACTTAAAGTTCTTCCCTCTCCTCAGCCTGGCCCTAAAAGACCAAGAAGTCTATAATGTTGAAAAGCACTGTGAATCTTCACTATTTTCCCACCTTGTCTTTCAATGCCATCATCCCTGCTCACGAAGTTTCCTCCAACACCTTCAGGGCTGCTGAGAGTAGGAAGGAAAGACCGTTAAAAGATGTAGAAAACTGCTGACCGCAGGTATCACTGTTTACTCTGGTGCCACTATTCTCTGGATACAGCTGATAGGCAAAAGTTGCCTCCTTCCTCTGTGGGATGCATAGTGGGTCACTCAGAGACTCCCTTGCCAAGGCTTAGCAGTCCACCCCACACAGGCTCTCTCTGTTGGGGGTCATTGTATCTGCAGGTGGGCCCCCTAGGCAAAACTCCTTCCAACACAATTCAAAGTCAAATCCCTTCAGAGAGGTCCACATCCAGTCAATGTTCTGGGCCAAATCCAACTTGTTCCAATGACTGGTCTAATCCTTTCTCCTGGCTCAGCCACCAAAGCAGCTCATATATCCTCTAGTCTTTAGAGCCCACCATTTGCAAATAGAGTCAGTTTCCACACCTGTGTCCTTAAATTGGAAAGGATAGTCAACTTCTGAGTGGCTCTCTCAAACGTCCACTCAATGGGTTCTCAAAATCTCAAAAGGTGTAGGAGATAAGGCCATAGCTGACAGACACCTATCTTCCCAAAGAAAGCCCCCTATCAATCTTCTATTTTTTACATATTTGTGAGCCTCTTACAAATGATGGGACTAACAGTAACATGATCAGTTTCACCATCTCCTTCTATGACTACATTTGTTCTGGCACCTGCTACCCTTAGCCTTTGGACTTCTGCCAAAATGTTGACACAGTAGGAGAAGTCATATTTAATATTTCTGCTATAGAAACTTGAGTTTTCCTGTGATAATAATTCCTTTTTAAACTGTTTGAGAATTAAAACAGCCTTAATGTTATAGCTGAATGCTAGGGTTGGTAGAACTTTTTTTCTTTCCTTCTTTATGATATATTTTCTAAATTTTTTGTAACAATGCATTATTTTTTAAATAAAAAAAGACTACTAAAATTGTTATATTTGGTGTCTTAGAAAACTAAGTATAGAACTACCATATGACCCAGCAATCCCACTCTTGAGCATATATCCGGGCAAAACATTCCTCGAAAAAGACACATGCACCTGTATGTTAACTGAAGCATTATTCACAATAGCCAAGACATGGAAACAACCTAAATGTCAACTGACAGATGAATGGATTAAGAAGATGTGTTATATATACTCAATGGAATAGTACTCATTCATAAAAAAGAACAAAGAACCTTTCCACAGGAAAGAAAATCATGGACTTGGAAACATATTTGTGGTTGCCAAGGGGGAGGGGGAAGGAGCAGGATAGACTGGGAATTTGGGGTTAATAGAGGCAAATTATTGCCTTTGGAATGGATAAACAATGAGATCCTGCTGTATAGCACTGGGAACTGTATCTAGTCACTTATGATGGAGCATGATAACGTGAGAAAAAGAATACATAAATGTATGTGTGACTGGATCACCTTGCTATACAGTAGAAAATTGGCAGAAGACTGTAAACCAGCTGTAATGGAAAAAAATAAAAATCGTTTTTAAAAAATGTTATATTTTAGGAGTTCCCATTGTGATTCAGAGGTAACGAACACGACTAGTATCCATGAGGACACGGGTTTGATCCCTGGCCTCGCTCAGTGGGTTAAAGATCCAGCATTGCCATGAGCTGTGGTGTAGGATGCAGATATGGCTTGGATCCTATGTTGCTGTAGCTGTGATGTAGGCCAGCAGCTGCAGCTCCAATTCAACCCCTAGCCTGGAAACTTCCATATGGCTCACATGCAGCCATAAAAAAAAAAAAAAAAAAAACCTGTTATATTTTAAATACATTTCTTTAGTGCATTTCCTATTAGTTACATTCAAAACTTGAATTTTATTTTTAATTTTAAATAAGCTTTATACAAAAGTAAATAATTACTTACAGTTATTCCACTCATTCATTTTTTATGTTTATTTTGTATTAAGATGAAATTCGAATTCTGATCATACCTCACAAGAAAATTATTCCTTCTACAGAACTTTTAACAGGAAAAGTATTTAGAAATAATATTTTTTTTTCAGTAAGGAAAAACAGACAAAGCAATAAGATAGTAAGAAATTATTCCATATTGGTTGAAGACCACCACCTCATTAAGTGATACTCTAGCTTTTTAAGATGTATCTTTGATTTTAATAATTTAAAATTAGAGCATCTGAATAAATGAATGGCACTTAGACTGTTACTTGATTACTAAACAAGTTGATCTTAGAATTTCTAATCATTTTGATTATTTAAGCAGCCTTTGTGTCCTAAGAAATTTTTCACAAATCACTGGAGAAAATGTATGAAGATCATAAGCTATAAAAATAAGAATACTAGGTAAGAAAATAAAATGAGGGCACCAATTTCTTTCACATTATCTTCTAAAAGGTAACCAGGTAAGAGGTGAACTTGAAAGGAGATTTATTTTGCCAACTGTTAAGATACCCCCATATCTTAAATCATAATTGACTTCAGATAATGAATTAGGAAAAAGCAAAATATAACAAATAATGAACTTCCTATTAAAATGACCGAAGAAGGTACACATCTGCACCAAGATCAAGTGTGACCTCAAGATAAAATCAATGTATTTTAATCACAGTAATATGACCTCAGCCATTTCAGGTTCACTAACAGTAATGAGCATGTGCTATAGGAGGAGGCATCTGCATGGCTAACTGCAGACATGTCCACAGACCCAAAGTTCTGCAGAGTCCCATCGAGACTCCCCAGGAAAAGGGGGTGCCAGACACATTAACACATCAATCTAGTCTGTGCTGCATCAGGTACTCCCTGCCTTCGAGGAGCCTCTTATCTATTACATTAATTCGATGGATGCTGATATGAAGGGTGAGGATAGTTTAGATCAGAAAAGCCTATGATGTTATGGGCACAACCCCATTATCTTCACAGTGGATCATCCAACAAACCATGTAAGCAGCTCTGTCATCTGGCATCCTAAATAGCCTGCCTACAAGGAGAGAAGGAAATACTTCTGATTGATATTTGGATTTTAATACATCGGTCTCTATTAGCTTAGACTGTATGCCTGCCCACAGACTATATATTGCGTCTTAGCATGTTGACCAATCAAGTTTGTGAGCCTTCAAATCCATCACCTGTGGACAATCACAAACTTACAAAGATAATATTGTCACAAAGGGCTCCATCATGTCCAGATGGCACATGACCTCAGTGCACGTCTTTACATCTTTTTCCTCCAAGTACAACACACAAAGCAGAGCTAGGGCACATCCTATCTTCTCAGGGCCCTCAAGCAGTAACCAAACTGGCAAAGAGGATGCAATGTCAAAACAGCACATTCAAACTGAGTCCTTAATTACATGCAGCTCAGTGGAGGGTGGGAGCTGGTTAGCAATATAGACACAGAGGAACCTGTACAGACAAGAACATGCTCCCAGAACATCCCCGAATGGGGGTGATAGATTCAGTTAGAAGATAATGAATATAACGACTTAATTTAAAAGGACGTTTAAAATTAGGGGTTAGGATTTATAATTTTTAGAAGAAAACTGATAACAAATTTTTTTTTTTATTTTCCCACTGTACAGCAAGTGGATCAAGTTATCCTTACATGTATATATTACAATTACATTTTTTTTAATTTTTTTTTCCCACTGTACAGCACGGGGGTCAGGTTATCCTTACATGTATACATTACAATTACAGTTTTTCCCCCACCCTTTGTTCTGTTGCAACATGAGTATCCAGACATAGTTCTCAATGCTATTCAGCAGGATCTCCTTGTAAATCTATTCTAAGTTGTGTCTGATAAGCCCAAGCTCCCGATCCCTCCCACTCCCTCCCCCTCCCATCAGGCAGCCACAAGTCTCTTCTCCAAGTCCATGATTTTCTTTTCTGAGGAGATGTTCATTTGTGCTGGATATTAGATTCCACTTATAAGTGATATCATGTGGTATTTGTCTTTTTCTGACTCATTTCAGTCAGTATGAGATTCTCTAGTTCCATCCATGTTGCTGCAAATGGCATTATTTTGCTCTTTTTTATGGCTGAGTAGTATTCCATTGTGTATATATACCACTTCTTCCGAATCCAATCCTCTGTCGATGGACATGTGGGTTGTTTCCATGTCCTGGCTATTGTGAATAGTGCTGCAATGAACATGCGGGTGCACGTGTCTCTTTTAAGTAGAGTTTTGTCTGGATAGATGCCCAAGAGTGGGATTGTGGGGTCATATGGAAGTTCTATGTATAGATTTCTAAGGTATCTCCAAACTGTTCTCCATAGTGGCTGTACCAGTTTACATTCCCACCAGCAGTGCAGGAGGGTTCCCTTTTCTCCACAGCCCCACCAGCACTTGTTATTTGTGGACTCATTAATGATGGCCATTCTGACTGGTGTGAGGTGGTAACTCATGGTAGTTTTGATTTGCATTTCTCTTATAATCAACGATGTTGAGCATTTTTTCATGTGTTTGTTGGCCATCTGTATATCTTCTTTGGAGAAATGTCTATTCAGGTCTTTTGCCCATTTTTCCATTGATTGATTGGCTTTTTTGCTGTTGGGTTGTATAAGTTGTTTATATATTCTAGAGATTAAGCCCTTGCCGGTTGCATCATTTGAAACTATTTTCTCCCATTCTGAAAGTTGTCTTTTTGTTTTCTTTTGGGTTTCCTTTGCTGTGCAAAAGCTTTTCAGTTTGATTAGGTCCCATGGGTTTATTTTTGCTCTAATTTCTATTGTAAAAATTGCCATACTACCCAAAGCAATCTACAGATTCAATGCAATCCCTATCAAATTACCCAGGACATTTTTCACAGAACTAGAACAAACAATCCAAACATTTATATGGAACCACAAAAGACCCAGAATCGCCAAAGCAATCCTGAGAAACAAAAACCAAGCAGGAGGCATAACTCTCCCAGACTTCAAGAAATACTACAAAGCCACAGTCATCAAAACAATGTGGTACTGGTATCAAAACAGACAGACAGACCGACCAATGGAACAGAATAGAGAACCCGGAAATAAACCCTGACACCTATGGGTCAATTAATCTTTGACAAGGGAGGCAAGAACATTAAATGGGAAAAAGAAAAGTCTATTCAGCAAGCATTGCTGGGAAACCTGGACAGCTGCATGCAAAGCAATGAAACTAGAACACACCCTCACACCACGCACAAAAAATAAACTCCAAATGGCTGAAAGACTTAAATATACGACAGGACACCATCAAACTCCTAGAAGAAAACATAGGCAAAACACTCTCTGACATCAACACCTGAATATTTTCTCAGGTCAGTCTCCCAAAGCAACAGAAATTAGAGCAATGATAACAAATTTTTAAACTTAAAAATGTGTTTTAAAAAAGGCACCGCACCGGAGTTACCGTCATGGCACAGTGGAAATGAATTCAACTAAGAACCATGAGGTTGCGGGTTTGATCCCTAGCCTCGCTCAGTGGGTTAAGGATCCTAAGGTTTCGGCGTTGCTGTGGCTGTGGTGTAGGCTGGCAGCTACAGCTCCGATTAGACCCCTAGCGTGGGAACCTCCATATGCTGCAGGTACAGCTCTAAAAAGACACCCCCCCCAAAAAAAGGCACCAAGCCCAGAAAGCTTTCAGTTCTTGAAAATAATAAGCCATCAGGTAATCTATAGGTTGTATAAAAATATGTGAGTAGGAGGAAAGGGCTTATTTACCTGTTTGTCGTGAATTTAGTATAACTAAATTGTGATAAAAACAAAACAAAAAAAGAACCAAACTGATTTGTGAATGAAGCAAAATTTTCTAATGAAATAATACTTTAGTTTGTATTGTAATGATATTCTCTATTTGCATTATGTATTAGGGATAATATACTAATACATTAATTTATATATATGAAGTACTAAAATAATGGACATGTTTATAATAAACATTAATTGGCTTATGGCATATATAATCAGCTTTTTTTAAAATTGATAAGATAACTGATCAAAAATTTTTGAGACCACTGATCTCAAATATAGGACTTAAGTTACAAGCCTCTGTTAACCATCTAGCTTTACCATGCTAAGAACCTGCATCAATGAGGCCAAAACAAAGCAAGTTGCTCAGAGAAGACTGAGTCAGTCACGTGAGAACCTAAGACCACTTCAGGCCTGTCTGAAGCCAGCATACCTGGGGAGTCCCAGATACAGGGCCCAATACGCCCCTCTTTTTCTAAGTGATTTTTAACATAGGGTAGTACAGAAAATTGTATGTTTAGGATCCCTTCGGAAAGAGAAAGGAAAGAAAAACACAAAGTTCACTAAAGTTTGACATCTTTAAGGTACTAGAGACAGACATTCAGTATCAACCTTTCCACTATTGAGTAACACAGAGTGACTGATGCCCAAAATATGCTGTAGTCTGGCTACACATAGTTACTCCTATGAACTGAATTCTGTAAATACTGAGAGCTAATTTTTTAAAATAACCCTCAAACTGTTTATGAGGTATGGTAATATCTGTTCCAGTTAATGTAATCATATATGAGAATGAAAAGAGCTGAGTCTGTGGTAGTAGGTTAATGGTTAGAAAAACCAAGATCAGAGTGAGCTGCTTTAAAAAACTTGTTTTCAACTTAGGTATGAGCAAGATAACTGAAAAAAATCTTACTGTAAAAATCATACAAATCTCATAATTCTGAACTTGGACTGTTTTCACAAGTATAAATTCTTCGTTGAATCAAAAAACGTAAGCGGTGATCACAGATGATGCTTCATGCCTTAAGTAGGAAAAACCAAAGCAGGAGCAACTTCTACTCAAAGAAAAGGGCTTAGATCTATATTCAAAAATTAGCAAGTGAAGATATATTTTTATGTTCTAAGTACTAAAAAAATTACATGTATTTTTTCTTTTTATTTTTATTAAGATTTTTATTTTTTCAATTATAGTTGATTTACAATTTTTGTCAATTTCTGCTCTACAGCAATATGTATTTTTTATGATGCCCAATTTTTTCGCTGTCGTTTTGTTTCATTTTTTTGTTTAGAGTCGTACCTGAGGCACATGGAAGTTCCCAGGCTAGGAGCTGAATTTGAATTTTCCACAGCCACAGCAGCAATGCCAGATCCGAGCCTCATCTGAAACTTATACCACCTCTCAAGGCAGTGCCAGATCCTTAAACCACTGAGAGGGGTCAGAGATCAAACTCATGTCCTTATGAATACTAGTTGGGTTTGTTACCAATGAGCCACAATGGGAACTCCAAGTGATGCCCAATTTTAACATTGTTTATTCAACTTTTTATTCCAGTATAATAATATTTAAAAGGGCTTCATCTGTAGCACTCACCCAGTCTCATTTTACACTTTACTGTAACCTTTAAGAAGATGGCTTAAATTCAAGACTTTATTTAATCACTGCCCTATTCCTCATCCCATAGTTCCCATACAAACACTCCTAAATTTTATCATTTCATAAACTAAGTCTTATAGAGGGGTAATGAACTTTCTGAAATCACAGAGACAGAAATAACAAAGCTGAATTTTTAACTCCTAAAAACAAAATACAGTCTACCATGATGAGTGAAATAAGCTTTTATGAAATACTGTAGA
The DNA here is from genome assembly GCF_054392235.1 of Sus scrofa. NCBI lineage: Eukaryota > Metazoa > Chordata > Mammalia > Artiodactyla > Suidae > Sus > Sus scrofa. The sequence continues at coordinate 33,407,942 of NC_139393.1, forward strand.
ACACAGCTTTAATTCATACCACCCAGAAAAAATATATTCTGTTCCTATTTCAAATCACTATTGTTACTATAATATTTCAGTAATTTTCTTAGTATTTAAAAATAGTATCTAAATAGTTACTGACCATTTTTGTAATTTATTTTACAACTGTATATATAATAAAGTCCTAATGTCCATAACATTTTATAACATGTTAAAGAAATTGATGAGTTTAATTACTTAATGTGCACATATCAATTTGAAATAAATTGAAAATGAACATAACAAATACTCTACTTAATCTTGTTACAGTCTTGTTCAGAATTCACTTTCTAATTTGCAACCTAGTAGGTTATATTTTAAAATAATAAACATAAATCTTTCTTTTATTTCAGCAATTTAAATCCAAAGCAACTAAAGGTAGGTGGAGTTCTACCAGTCAAAAGGTCCAATCTCAAGGGGAAAAAAAGTCCTAATGCTTTTATTACCTAAGCCAACTCATTTGGCTTATTTATACTCTTTTTCTTCTTAAAAATGGGAATGAAGTAACATTATACTTCCTTCCCTGTCTATAGAATAATTTTCAAATAAATTGTAGGCACAAAACATAGACAAATTGGTAGAGAAATGAAAATGACGAAGGAAAAAAATCATTCAAAGTCAATTCTAGTCAGTTAAGGATGGCACAGAACTACATACCTGAGATGAATAATACATTTTCATTCTAAGTAATACAGGTATCTGCATAAGGGGTCACACATCACCTCTCACACTGCTGAACTATTTTAAAGCACAAGGTGATAGAAACTCTCAGATGCCTATGAACTCCATTTACATGGAGTACATCACTATAATTTTTTAAATGCATTCATATTCAAATCTGAGAAACATGATTCTGAGCTCATCAGGCCTGCTTAATTGCACCAACATCTGCAATCAATTTAAATTCTTTAAGATAGTCTTTCAGAGCTTGAAGTGATTTCATGCTGTGATAGATTTAACACACTTACTAATTTATAGACACACACAAGCAGATGAGACCTATTTTTCCAGGGGTGGGGTAAAGTAATGAAGGGCAGTCTGAATTTTCCAACTATCAATGGGATATAAAAAAGGACGCATTCTGCATAACTTATTTAAATTATATAAGAAGATGATGGCACTGCACAAACATAATATAGAAATTAAGACTAAGGCTAGTGTTTAATTCTCTTTGTAGGTCATGGACCATTAAGAGGTTTGATGACAGTTTACGGGTGAAACAAACAGCAAAATCTAGAGCTATCCATTGAAGTTACATAGGAAAATGTCATTCCTTAAACTATAATCATTTTCTCCCCTGAAAGTCAAGAGCAGGTGGGATCAAGGAAGAGGAAAAATATTAATCATCCAGAAATGGTTTTTTAAACAAAAATGACATGAAAAAGAATAGGAAAAGCAAAAATCAGAAGACTAGAGGATCTGAAGAGATGGCCACAAAATTATACTTTTTGAACGTCCCTGGATTTCCAGAGGGAAAAAAAACTAAATAGTGAAACCAAAAACCTAACAACATTGAGCAACATGGTATCTTCATGCTCCTCAAAACAGAACCAGTTGGAGAGAAGTCACTAACAGCCACAAAATCTGCACAGCATCACAGTCTGTGTGTAAAAAAGCAGAGAGAGGAGTTCCTGTCGTGGCGCAGTAGTTAACGAATCTGACTAGGAACCATGAGGTTGCAGGTTCGATCCCTGGCCTTGCTCAATGGGTTAAGGATCCGGCGTTGCCATGAGCTGTGGTATAGGTCGCAGAAGCGGCTCAGATCCCACGTTGCTGTGGCTCTGGTGCAGGCCGGCGGCTACAGCTCCGATTGGACCCCTAGCCTGGGAACCTCCCCATGCCGCAGGAGTGGCCCTAGAAAAGTCAAAAAAAAAAAAAAAAAAAAATGCAGAGAGAAAGTGACAAGGTGTCTGATGACATGAAACAGAACTCCTTAACAGCCCAGAGGTGGCCAATTTAAGAATAGCAGCTGAAATTGAGTGGAGCTTGGCCCATACCCATTGTGGGTGGGTGTAAGAGACAGAAAAGATATGAAGAGACTGGAGCTGTTGGTGTGCTGAGGTCACAGCTCTCTGCCAAGACAGGACCCCACACTGTGGAGAAAGTGTTGAGAATGAAATCAGTACAGAGCAGAACATTCCTACAAAACATAACCATAAAGCATGGCAAAGTGTTTACCATTTCAAAATGAACTAAGAGACAATAAAAATATATATAAGACATGAAAAAAAAAAACTTAAAGCAGAATTAGAAACACTCAGAAATGAGGTGGGAGAACTTGGCTTGGGAGGGGGGGAATGGAAAGAAATCTCTTTGGAAATGAAGACAGAACTAGAAGAAATGTAAGAACAAAAAATAATAAATCATGTAATAAGAGATGCAGAGATGAAATACATAATTTTTTTTCAACCAAAAAGAAAATGAATATGATAAAAAGGATTTGAGGGAAAGTGGCATATTGAAGACATATAAAAATCCAACATACTAATAACAGAATCCATGAAGAAGAAAACCAAAGCAAGTACATAATGAAAGGGTATCCTGCATATTTTACAGGCCCAACTCAGACATCTAAATAGAAGTAGTAACCTATAGGGAATGAAAATTAGTTATCTGCAGACCTATTAAGAAAAGTGCTGTCATGCTTTATGCTAGGAAAAAAAATTGTATATTTAAGATCCTACAGGAAAAAAACATGTAATCTGAAGATTTTATATCCAGTAAAACTGACTCTAACAAGAGAGGACAAATATCGTTATCAACATGAAAAACTCAGAGAATATTGTCCCCATGAGCCCTTAAAATGAATCCACTAAAGAATACACTTTAGACAAACAAAATGACTAGGAGAAATATTAACAAAAGGAATGGTGGTCAGCTACTCAGAGAATTAAAGACTAAGTGGGACTAGATACAGTTATTCATAAAAGTAAACACTAAGAAAGTATAAAATATAATACCTATATGTTCAATGAAGACATAGCACAACAACAAAAATAATATCTGGAGATGTGGACAGCACATGCAAAAGAAAAAAAAACTTTAACTACATACACATAGCTTCTTCCTTTGCACTCTATACACTGAAGAGCCCTACAAACAGCGAACATTCCCTAGCCACAAGTATCCTTGACCCCAGATTGTTGTTGATATATCCTATGACACTAAAGGAAATGACTGACTCCAGGTCTAGTGTGAGAAAAGAGGGGAGTCTGGGTTATCTCATCTTACCAGGTAGAAATGAAAGAATGTAAAAATAGCAGGCAATGCCAAAAATGACTAGAAGCCAACCGGACAAGGTCCTACTGGTCGAATATGGTCAATTTGAGCTTCACCAAGAATAATAATCTTAAAAAATAATTGGTCACCTTCAGAGGACGATAGGGAATCAATTTAGTATCTTGAAAACTGACAAAAGAATCAAGCATTTATCCTAAATTTCCTATATCAGACATTATTCAGTATTTGAAAGGAATTATCTCTTTAAAAATGTACTCCAACTAATAAATGAAAATAAAATTATAGAATAGTAATTATCAGCTAGACAGAAAGTACTCCCTAACATAGAACATGCCTCCTGTGTTCTTACCAAAGGGATCAAACCTGAGTCTGATCAAGCTTCTGGATCTAGGTGCACTTTGCAGGAAATATGGAGGAAAGAGGAATATGATATGAGTATGCAATCAGCAAAATCCAGACAATAAAAGGATAGGGAATCTGAAGATTAAAAAATCTTTAAAGATATTTCAAATTTTAACACATAAACAAGAATAAACTATAATGTCTGGTGACATAATTTTGGATGATAAAACTAAAGAAACTCGAAGTTAATTCTTAAAAAAGGTAAAGTAGTGATTTAGGGGAAAAAGCAAAGTTTGAGATGGAACAGGGTAGATGGAGGGCTTTCTAGAGTGGCTGACAAGGTTCTGCGTATTAACCTGGGTGCTGTCCTTATGATAATTCATTAAGCTACATATTTATTTGTTAGTATCTTCTATAACAGTGTTTTATTTTAAAATAAAAAGGTTAAAAAAATCAGAAACCCTGGCTTCAAGTCCTAGCTGCAGCACTAATGAGGGGCTGTCATATACCACTGAAGTTTTAAAACCGTGCACACTCTTCTTCTTGCTAATACCTGTTCTACTGGGAATCTTTTTCCAAACCACACCAAGTTCTTCCATCAGTTACAGTAGATAACCTTTGATAATATCTACAAGAGGCCGAGTGTCAGAGAATTTCTTAGCAGCTACAGTATGCCCCTTGAACATTCATTTTGACATTATGCACATGCAAACTAGCCTTGAACCCACTGTGGCTTGATTAACAGCTTTATGAATAAATGTTCACCATGCTCAGCCTTCCAATTCTATCAGCTTTGAGTCTTTGGCTGAATTTACATTACACTAAAAGACATCTAGTGATGAGGCTCATCTTGTCCAGTCCAGCAGTTTTCATCCTCTGGAATCATCAAGACAGTGTATATTACTAAAGCCTGAGTTCCACTTACAGGAATTCTGACTTATTTGTTAAACAACAAGACACAGACACTGAGATTTTTAAAGTTGCCCAGATAATTCTAATGGATAACAAGGCTGAGCACTATTGTTCCTGAAGCCTTTTTATCCTCATTTCTTCAATTAACTAATGGAAGAAATTTTCACATATTGAGGTATGGGGACATCATTCTGGCTTATACATGATTTAAATTCAATTTTATGCTGACTAAAACAGCCTATTATTGCCTATCAAACATATATTGTACATCTGCTCTAATCTTTAAAGAAAAGAGTGCACTGACAAGGAATAAAGGCTGTCCATGTTAAAAATAAAGACTGGCCAACAGGGACCTACTATATAGCACAGGAAATACTACCCAATATATTCTGTGATATGTGGGAAAAGAATCTGAAAGAGAACAGATGTGTGTGTGTGTGTGTGTGTGTGTGTGTGCAACTGAATCACGTTATGTACAGCAGAAATTATTACAAACTTATAAATCAACTATACTTCAATAAAACTTAAAATAATAAAATAAAGATTAGGAGTTCCTTAGTGGCTCAGTGGATTAAGGACCTGAAGTTGTCACTACTGTGGCAAAGGCTCAGTCTCTGGCCTGAGAACTTCCATATGCTATGGACATGGCCAAAAAATAAAAATAAATTTTAAAATATTTAAATATATAAAGATTAAATGCTATTGCTAAAAATCCTTCAATGATAAGACTCTCTCCCCAGATGCCAAAGCCATACTGACTCACTATGTACATGTTGATTTGCGTTTTTAGGGGTTTTTTTGAAACTTTGAAGGAATATATCCCTGATTTTTGATGTTTGATGTTTTGTTCTGACAAGACATACAACTGTGCTGAAAATCATACTTCTCTGGCATAGTTCTCCAGTTATCTGAGAGGCTATCTCCCAGGCTCTAGTCCTCACTTTGGCTCAAATAAAATTATCTTCTCTTCCTATTATAGACTGTTTATTGGTTATTTTCATTGACATAACTTTGCCTTTTATTCACTGAAGACAATTGTACATACATAACTTTTTCTCAATTTGTTACTTATTCCTTCAGAACTGTTCCTTCTTTTAAAAGGTTCAATCCATGTGGATATTTGCTCTTTATCTCCATCACAATCACGAGCCTCTTCTTTCTGGCACTTGCAAAGTTTTCACTATTCTTATAGTTATCAGACATAAATTTAATTACATTCATAAAAATCCAAAAAGTAAACATGAACATGGCAAAGTATCTTAAATGAAGAAAGAGGAATTCCTGTCTTGGCACAGCAGAAACAAATCTGACCAGGAATCATGAGGTTGCCAGTTTGATCCCTGACCTCACTGAGTGGATTGGGTATCTGGTGTTGCCATAAGCTGTAGTGGTGCAGGTCCAAGACATGACTTGGATCTTGTGTTGCTGGGGCTGTGGTGTAGGCCAGCAGCAGCTGTAGCTCCAATTCGATCCCTAGCCTGGGACTCTCCATAAGCTGCGGGCCAAAAAAAAAAAAAAAAAAACCTGAATAACCAAGATGAAAACAACGTCAACCTCAGATGACCTCTAATGCCACAACTGGGATAAGCATCACTGACTCTGCCAAGCTCTAAAATTCTAGTAAATTTTATTAGTAAATAACAATGTTTCTGTATCTGGTAGTTTTTTTAAAAACTACCAGTTTTAAAAACTACTTTTATTCTTTTTAGAATAAAAGAGAAGACTTCTTAAATAACTATAAGATTTTTAAAAGACCAAAAATACACAATTCTAATTTGATCCTAATATAATTTCTTCCTATTAAAAAAAAAAAAAAAAAAAACTGTTTTCTTCATATTTATCTCCTGCCTGAACAAAAACACAATGCAGTAATAGCGGAGAACGTTAAATACCACTGGGGCTGCTCAGAACGACTCATAAGAAAGGTGGATGAATTTGTGCTGTTGGAAGATAATTTTAATTGTACATAAATAAAACCTGCCCTATACTGGCACAAATGGAAATTAAAGTGCCAGACAGATTAGGAAATTTCTTAACAAGAAATTGGTTCATTGCCCTGAGGCTCTGAAATTTTCTCCTAGTCAGCAAACAAGTAGAATTTGGAGACAAAGAAGCAAAATAAGGGCACTGATGATAAGTAAGTATCTAATACCAAGTACCAGCCACAAACTTGTACCAAGCTTCTGTGCTGCAGGGGTGCTCTGATCAAATCCCTAACCTGAAATGTATGCCAAAAAATTATCCAGGTTAGCTTTAACAAGAATGTGTACAACTATGTATGGTTCACCGAAGTTTCTAGCAATTAAAATAAAAGCCTTTTAAATAATAAAGACAGCAAAAGGAGAGCATATGGAATAACAACTTGATTTACCTGTATCTGACAATATTTTCCAAAATTAACATATGAAACTGAACTCAAAAAAAAGAGAAAGAAAACATACTGAAAAGTATGAAATCACTCTCACTGTTATTATAATATTAACAAACTAATTCTAGATTTTCTACTCAGAGAAAATTTACATACATAAAATTGAACATACAGCTAATATTTTCTCAAGACACAGCTCTTTTTTGATCAAACTCCCCCCCCCCCGTCCTTTCTAGAATAACCTATCTATAGCTATCTGTGAGTCAGTGAGTTAAATATCCCACATAGTACCCATGAGGATGTGGGTTCAATCACTGGCCTCGCTCTGTAGCCGCAAGCTGGGGTGTAGGTCACATGTGCAGCTCAGATCCAGTGTTGCTATGGCTATGGGGTAGGCCTGCAGCTACAGCTCTGGAAGTTCCAGCCCCAGCCCTGGAACTTCCATATGCCCTAAGTGTGGCCATAAAAGAAGAAAAGAATACAAAATAAAAGAAAGAAAGAAAATAGAAAAACCTATCTATGAACTTTGATTTTTCTCAGAGAAACTTTTTCAATACTTACTAACCTAAATATACTGGCTTGGCAAAGTCCTTTTCCTAGAATGAAGAAAATGTGTTTTTATCTCCAGAGCAAAAACAGATGACTGGTCATTTTCAACTTTCTACAATGTTAACCATTTGCCGAATTATTCAGAACCCTCTTAGGAAAAGCCAAGACCCCCCACACACCAAGTAAATGCTTTAATCATACTTCAGATAACTAATCTATTTCAATCCTGATAATCTAATTATCTAAATCAGGTAAATAAATTCCAACTCCAGTCCAAAGTGATTAGAGGATTAAAGTTTAAAATCAGTGCATGTAAACTGAAACATCCACTGTGAAGAAATTCAAAATGATTTGTTCTATTAAAAAGTCTGTTTATCTGAAACTCCACTGCAAGGTTTTCTAAACCAGTTCTAACTAAAGCAAAATCTCTTGTAACTATATTGCGTGGATTCATACTTATTGGATTTAAATTTCCTAACAGAAGAGTCTCCCCTAATGACTCTACATAGCAGACTCATCTCTGCTCCCCCACTTTTTCTCCCCACATCACATATGTTGTGTGTTTCTGTTATGCTTGTCCCATGTTGTTTCACAGGACACAATGATACACTCCAGGACCTTAAATATTAAATAGTGCCTGACATACAGACTTTAAATAGTGCCTGACACACAGACACTAATAATCATTCTTAAGGAAATCAATGTCTTAGAAACGTACACTCCCTAATCGGAAATTTGTATATTTACTGAGGTATATTTACTTACATTTTTAATCATGGTATAATGATTTCAACAGTAAGAATAATAAACAAATCACAAAGAAAAATTAAAAAAAAAAACACAATCGCTACTCTACTTCCCACACCCAAGGTAGCTACCAGTTAAAAACCTGTTATGTTCTATGTTATGCTGCACCCTAGGCCCTAAATAGCAAAAAAAATAAAAATAAACAATTTGATTGTAACAACAAGCCTGCGTTGTAGGTATTAGCCCCATTTTATGGAGGAGAAAATAATGGATCAGAGAGGAAAAATATCAAACAGAGGATGGTCAATCCCAAACACAGGAGCTCTAACTCCTTCTAATTTGTGGTGGCTGAGTACCATCAAGGGACAAAAGCAATTCCCATCTCAATGTCAGGACACAGAGCCCATCCATAGAAAGAGCTGGGAAAAGCACAGTGCTCAGTGAATCCTATAGCTGAATGTCAGGCTGCCAAAACATGAGATACGTTTAAAAATTAAACATCACTTGAGTTTTTCTTCCAAAAGAAATACCTCAGAGTCACTGACTGATCTAGAAGATAAATGGAGTAAAAGTATAAATAACTTATATTCTTCTTACCTGGCCTTAGGTTAAAGTATCAGTGAAAACTACAGCGTGTTTCGTTATTTTTTTCTAATCTAATTCAATTTTATGTTCAGCCAAAATCATTTTCTATTGTCTTTCTACCAAGCCTTGCTTCTTCATTAACTTCCATTTTACATTTTTCATCCAGTCCATTTAGTCACGTGTTTTTTTTATGACTGGTCAAGCTTATCTGTTGTTTCATGAAACAAGTGTAATTGATTCTGTGTGCCAGTCATGTTTCTCAGACATTTAGGCATTACTTCCACCCACATACTTCATGCTTCCCTAGAAAAGGGCAGCCATGTGGAGGCTTAATGCTCCTTTCACTGTCTACATTTATAGTCTGTTACAAAATAATTGTATTCATTTGTATTCACATGGAAACTCACATTAAAGATATGCCTCTAAACCACTATTATGTATCCTGACTTAGGTAGTTAGGGTAAAATCGGTATCACTTTTCTACAATATAAATATTATCCTAATTTATAAGTAAACATTAGAAATCAATAACCATTTAATTCACTAAAAAGGAAAACTGTTTTAAAGTGAGTAGACCAACCAAAGTGTTTCTTAACAGTGTGAGTGGCTAAAAAACAAAAGCAGCTTAAAAGTCATAACATGAGAAATATTTTTAAATTAAGCAAACTTATTATAATACCGTGCCTTTAATTATACATTCTAAAGCCCTCGGATTACAGTTGTCCACAAACTTAAGCACTTCATTAGACAAATGTATTGTTTTTGATACTACGACATGTTTCAGCAATATTTCTCAACTAGACAGTTTTACTTACTGTCTTGGAAGCAGTATTAATGTACTGCATCACCATTTCTTTTTTGATGCTGAAGTCCTTTTCCCGCAATGGTGCCTTTTTATCTTCATTTAAATTCATATCTTCCTGGAAAACACAATTAAAAAGCCTCGTTTAGAATCTAAGTAGAGCAGCAGTTCTACATACACTATGAAGAGAAAAATCAATAATTTGTGACTAAAGTAGCATTAATTGTTTTGGAATGATTTATGTGTAGATCTGCCTGAAGGAAAGAGAGAAAGGAGCTGGAGATGCAATGAAGAGAATATTCTGGATCATTTTAAAAGGAAAACACTTAGCAAAAAACTTTTTTAATTCATGGCAGGCCTGTAAAATTACATTCACATCACAATGGATAATTACACAGTTGAAAGTTCCTGCCTTCCATAAGCTTATTAAGATTCACAACTTATACATAATTGTGAAATACATGTACCATGTGAAAAATATAAATATATTTTTACAACAGCTGCACCTGAAGCTATCTTGCACCATTTGGAAAGAGCTGTTCCATGTATCATAAAAATTAAATGGTAAATAAGCCAATCCCTTTCCAGATGCTGATTGCTTCAAGCACATACCAAATATCTAGCACTGATCCCATCAAAAGGCAAAGCATTCTACAATTTTAACTGTCTCTTCTCCACCCTTATAAAAAATATGTATTAATTAATTTATTGAATGTTCAAAATCACATAAAAGTTGCATTTATAAAAAATCTAACATACTCAACAGCACCAATCAAAATAAGGATTTAAGTAAACTAGATCTGGCTACAGGCCTAATTCTGACTAAAAAAATAAGTCAAGAATATCCACATAAAGATATGAATTGTGACCAGAATCCATCAATTAAGTTGCTTAAGAGGCTATTCTGACAAAGGAAGGGAGACTGAGCCAAGACAGAAAAGGCTGAAGGAGGCCAGCTCAAGTGGTTTCCTCTTGAGCTTAGCCTTGGGTCATTTGTGTGCATCGTAAGACACTGGAATGTATATAAACTCCATATCCACTCAGAAACAGACCCATAAAAATCAGGACTTTGATCACCTATGGAACCCAGAAAGTTAAATTTCTTCTAAGTTTCATAAGGGTGTTACAATTCAGACACTATAGTTTATGCCTTTAGCTGACTCAGTTTTTGGCTACCAAATCCTTGAAGCACTTAAAAGTCAAAATTCCCTTCATTTCACCTTGATATAAATATTTAAGATCTTAGAAGGTGTTCCATCTGACACGTCAATAAAAGGTAGCAATTAATAATATCACTCTTGGCTGTTCTGGTTAGAAACATCCTATAATGTGAACAATGGTTTATTTTGTTCCACTTCTTTTCTCTAAGCCAGTCATTCTCAATAGGCCTTAGTGGCACTTAGGAAGAAGTTTGAAAATGTCTTGGGCATTCTGGTTGTCATGGTGACTGAGGTGATGCTACCAGCATTTGCAGGGGAAAGGTGTGCTAAACATTCTGCAACACATAGGCTATTCCTACACAATAGGAAATGGTCCTGTATCCCACAGAGAGATGCACAGAAAAAAAGAAGGAAAATCATACTTATCAAAGCCAATATTCTAACTCAACAAAATTAAATGTATATATTAAGTACTTTGTATTATATAATTTTAACATACATTAAATTTTCCAAGAATCCAACTACTCTGTAAATGATAATTACACCACTTTTTTAAGCTTTACCATCATGTATGCTCCATTTCTGAAATTTAGGTATCGCAGGACAATACTGCTTGCAATATCTGAATCACCACAACAGCTCACCTATATCAACATACACTGTAGCTGCTGCACTCACAGTGGCACAAGGCAATTTCCAGAATGTGTCTTTATTGTATTGTCTTGAATAGTCATGCCCAATTGTTTATACTGAAATACATACTGTTTTATTATATAGTACAGTAAACCATTATATTATTTTAATTGTGAGTGTAGACAGCTTACATAATCTATAAGAATTTAACATGAAAAAGTAAATGAGGAAATTAGGAAACAATGACCATAAAAGGTATGGGAGGGGTACCTAAGAGCACTGAGAATGTCTGTTTTAAATTATTCACTATACTTTTTATTTTCTGTCTAATGGACAAACATAACCCAGCCTCTTTAACTAGCAAATTAAAATACTTAATAGATAAAGAAGACTGAAAAATTGAAAGCCCATTAGTTGCGGCTGAAATCAAAATAAAACTGCAAAGTGCCAGAACTGTAGGAAAGAAAAGGCTACTGCTTTCTTTCTGGAAAGGTATCCTCAAGATGACATGAATGTATACACAAAAGTTGTATATTTGGATGAAGGAAGAAATGCAGGGTTCTCCCAATTTCTTTCTTCTGGCTTATCCCACCTCTCTTGTCTAAATATGACACTGGTACTGAATCTCTGAGGGTCACAGAGTCCTAGTGAAATGTATTACAAGCTTTTTCCAAAAACTGCACATCCGTATTTTATGCTACAATTCCAATTTAAGTTAAGCTGAGCCTGTTCCAAAGCTAGTCAAGAACCTGGAGGTGGGGGGCATTGGAGCAGCCAAGCATCTTCATTTAACAAGCCCCTGTCTTAAGAAAAAAACTTCAGCATCAGAATCTGAAAATCACATAGCCTAAGCGCCATGTATTTATTACACAACAGAAAATACTGGCTCATGGCTAGTTAGAAAGTTGAGAACTGGAGCCTGTACACCCCGTGTAGTGCAGTTTCCAGGAAATTGCAATGGGTCTCTTGTGAGCAAGTAATCAGTTTTCATATTACTTAGTTTACACCTGCTCAAAATGATCCTATTGCATTTCCACTGTCTTAGGTCAGGTTCCATAGAGGCAGAACTTAGACTGGGATTCAAGTGCAGGTGATTAAGGGAGGGGATACTCTCCAGCAAAGGCAGGACAGGGACATTCGAATCTGTAGCCACGGCTGGATTCTTGCTTGAGCCTGAATTGCGGGGAAGTCAGTAGCACCCAGAGCAAGAGGCCAACCTTGACCCCAAGTCAGTTAGCCATTGGCTGCAGGACCCCAGTTCCCTGAGGCCAAATCTCTGGATAAGATGGAGGCTGTGAGTCAGCAAGGGCCAACACTCATACCTGGGGCACATCTGTACCAGCCTGCTGAAGGGCATCTTGGAGAGGCACCAACAGTGTCCACTACACCATTTGAAAACAATTTACTGGAGTTCCCATTGTGGCTCAGCAGATTAAGAACCCGACTAGTATCCAAGAGGTTGCAGGTTTGATTCCTGGTCTCACTTGGTGGATTAAAGGATCCAGCATTGCCACAGGCTGCAGTCTAGGTTGCAGACATGGCTTGGATCAGGCATTGCTATGGCTATGGCATAGGCTGGCAGCTGCAGCTCCAATTCAATTCAATCCCTGGCCTGGGTACTTCCATACACCACAGGTTCAGCCCTAAAAACAGAAAAATAAATAAATAAAAATTTAAAAAATTTTTAAAAACCATTTACTTTTTTTTTAATTACTCAATGAATTTATTACATTTATAGCTGTACAATGATCATCAAAATCCAATTTTATAGGATTTCCATCATATACGCCCAGCACATCCCCCAACCCCCTCCAAACTGTCTGCTTTGGAAACCATGATTTTCAGTCTGTGAGTCAGTATCTGTTCTGCAGAGAAGTTCACTGTGTCCTTTTTTCAGACTCCACATGTCAGTCAAAGCATTTGATGTTGGTGTCTCATTGTATGGCTGACCTCACTTAGCATGATAATTTCTAGGTCCATCCATGTTGCTAAAAATACCAGTATTCTGATCCTTTTAATGGCTGAATAATATTCCATTGTGTATATGTACCACATCTTCTTTATCCACTCCTCTGTCAATGGACATTTAGGTTATTTCCATGTCTTGGCTATTGCAAATAGTGCTGCAATGAACATTGGAGTACATGTGTCTTTACAAGTCATGGTTTTCTCTGGATAGATGCCCAGGAGTGGAATGGCTAGATCAAATGGTAGTTCTATTTTTAGTTTTCTGAGGAATCTCCATACTGTTTTCCACAGTGGTTGCACCAATTTACAAACCTACCAATAGTGGAATAGGGTTCCTTTTCTCCACACAATTTACTTTTTTTTTTTTTTTTTTTTTTTTGTCTTTTTGCCTTTTCTGGGGCAGCTCCCAAGGCATATGGAGGTTCCCAGGCTAGGGGTCTAATCGGAGCTGTAGCCACCAGCCTACGCCAGAGCCACAGCAACTCAGGATCCGAGCTGCGTCTGCAATCTACACCACAGTTCACGGCCACACCGGATCCTTAACCCACTGAGCAAGGCCAGGGACTGAACCCTCAACCTCATGGTTCCTAGTCGGATTCGCCAACCACTGCGCCACGACGGGAACTCCACACACCATTTACTTTATACTATAATAAGGCTTTGCGGGGAGCCAAGAAGATACAAGAAGCCGAGGAAGGGAGCCTGCCTGAATGGTGCGATTCCGAGGGCAGTCTCCTAATCAGAAAAAGAGGCCTGCCTGAACGGTGCAGTTCCGAGGACAAGCTCCTAATCAGGAAAAGGGGCCTGTCTGAACGATACAATTCCGAGGGCAGGCCCCAGAAGACAATAAGGCTCGCCTGCTGACATAGGTGGAAAACTAAATTTCCCAGGAAATAATTTCCATTTTGTGTTGCTGAGTGGAGATTGTTCCATGGATGATTTAGTCTTTTCTGTTATTCACTTGCTATTCAGTTTTCCTCAGTCTTTCCTGATTATTTACTTATTATTCTTACTTCCCATTCTTATTTTCCTGTGGTGATTTGTGACTTAACAAAATTACAACAATAGTATAATAAAAATTTCATCCTGAAGGACTAAACTTTAGAGTTAGGATCTTAATGAGGTTCATAAAAGTTAGACATATATTATCCAAAAAACCTAGCTGTGAGTTTTGTCCTTGATTTTAAAAGCTTTTAAGTGATAGCTAGTTTAGTTAAGTTGGTTTATATTTACTTACACTATCTCCCTGCCATAACACTTTGAAGATAAGCACCAGTCTACAAACAAGGTTTGTGAATGCCAAATTCTTGTGTCTGTGAACTCTTCAAATTGTAAAGACTGGCTGGCTATGGGATGATTTGTACTGTCTCCTCCTTTCCATGATGTATTGTACCTAATTGCCCTTAAATTGTACTCACTGAGTTTAGTTAAGATAGAGATCTTAAAACATGATGTATTGTACCTAATTGCCCCTAAATCGTACCCCCTAAGTTTAGTTAAAACAAAGATCTTAAAACATGATGTATAGCTGCTATACCATGTAATAGTTAACCAATGTACTTTTAACACTGTGATGTAATCTGTAGCCAAAAGCTGTCTATATAATCAACCATTTATGCCAATAAAATTTGAGCAGTCCAGCGCCCTGAAAGAAGGGACAAAGAGGCTGCCTAAGTAATTGTACATCTGCCGACGCCACATCCCTCTCCTATCTGGAAAAAGTGTACACTCCCTGGCCGCTGGAGCTGGCCTTCGGCAACAAGGCTTCTTAAGAAGCAGAACTGAATAACACAGAAATACACATTTATGGCCTAAACAAGCAATATAAGTCACTGTGTGTAAACCAATTCTCCAGTCAAACACAGGAGAAGACATCTACTATACTGCATAGGTACAAAATGATGCTGCAGCTACAGGTTTTAATATAGCCCTGAAATGCAGTTTACTTCAATATATCTATGTATTTATATACATGTAATTCATTAGATATCTATAACAAATAAAATACTGTAGAAGATATTCATAGAACACATAACTGCACAAGGCCTGAGGAAAAATTTGAATGAGGCTAATATTTTAGTGGGTATGAGATAAATAAACATCTATTTCTTTAAAGAGAAAAAAATCTTATCAGTTGGCTATTTAACTGAACATATCTCATTCAAAAATATTATCTGAGCAGTCATCAAATCAAAAGTTTAGTTTCTGTCTATGTGAAGAGTAATTATTGTTTTTGTTGTTAGGTTCTATCAATACCTTAGTGACATACATTATGAATTAACTCATTTATAGCACTACCTTCATACACGTGTTTAAACACAGTTTTGCCTGAGGATATTGGGAGTTGCAGCATCAAAAAGTAATTTTCCAGGAGTTAATTACTTTCTAATTAAAAACTACACCTAAATTGAATCACTGTGCTGTTTCACTATGTGAGACTGACTGGCATTGGGGGCAGATTTCAGAAATGTAGGAAACAAATACAAAAGAAAAAAAAAATGATGAGCATGCTACAAAGAATTCTTGGTAAGTGCCAAGGTCATGAGAGATGAGGAAGTGCCACTAATGGGAGGAGACCAAGGAGACTCAGAAATCCGAACACAAGGTGTGATGCTGGGTTGGGTCTAGAAGAGGAAACGTGCACAAATTCAAAACCCAGCCAAATCTGAATAAAGTCTCTTAGTAAGTACTGCACAAACATTAAATTCTTTGTTTTTTTTTTTTTTTTTCCCCAGTTCATGGCAATGCTAGATCCTTAACCCACTGAGCAGGGCCAGGGATTGAACCCATATCCTCATGGATACTAGTTGGGTTCATTTCTGCTCAGCCACAATGGGAACTCTAATGTTAATTTATCAGTTTTAATAATTGCACTGGGGAGTTTCCATTGTGACACGGCCAAAACAAATTCAACTAGTATTCATGAGGACGCTATGTTCGATCCCTGGGCTTGCTTAGTGGGTCAGGGATCCGGCACTGCCATGAGCTGTGGTGTAGGTCACAGAGGCAGCTCGGATCCCACATTGATGCAGCTGTGGCATAGGCCAGCAGCTGTAGCTCCAATTCAAGCCCTAGCCTGGGGACTTCCAAGTGCCGCAGGTACGGTCCTAAAAAGCAACAACAACCACAAAAAATTGCACTAAAATTATATAAGATGTTGGCATCAGAGGACGCTGGATGAAGGGTATACAAGAACTCTCTGTACTATTTTTGCAACTCTTCTGCAAGTCTAAGATTATTTTAAAATAGAGTTTTTTTTAAAAACTAAATTATTCATTAAAATTACTCTATAAAAATTTTGAGGAGTTCCCACTGTGGCTAAGTGGTAACATACTTGACTAGTATCCACGAAGACACAGGTTCGATCCCTGGCCTTGCTCAGTGGGTTAAGGATCTGGCATTACTGAGAGCTGTGACTTAGTCATAGATGCAGCTCAGATCTGGTGTTGGTGTTCCTGTGGCTGTGGTGTAGGCTGATAGCTGTAGCTCTGATCTGACCCCTAGACTAGGAACTTCCATATGCTGCAGGCACAGCCCTAAAAAGACAAAATAATAATAATAATTTGAATGGAACAAGGAAAATGGAACAACCCCCATTCTTAAAAAAATAAAGTAAAAGTCCACTAAACAAAAGGAGTAAGTTGTAGTATATTTGTCTATGATAAATGCACACAAACATGATGGAAGAGAGGGAAGTAAAAAAAACCACTATTAAGACTAATCTGAGTCTACCAAGAGGAGCAGTTAAGACGACACAGGTAACAGAAGTCCACTCAAAACCTAAAGGTAAGGCATCACATTTCTTGCCTTTTTCATTCCAAATCCGCTCTGGGAACCATCCTTCTCACTCATTCTCCAAGCAATCTGTTCTATACCTTTTCACAGGGACCCAATATGTCTACAGTCTTTCAAAAACAGTTAAATTTGAACCAGGCACTATGCTAAAATACTTATAAGCAGTATTTTGTTTGTTTGTTTTCTTTTCTGGCCACACCCACAGCAAGTGGAAGTTCCCGAGGCAGGGATCTAATCCAAGCCACAGTTTTGACCTACACCATAGCCGAGGCAATGCCAGATCCTTAACCCAATGTGCCAAAGCAGGAACTCCTATAAGCACTATTTAACACTCACCAACAACCCTTTGGGATATGTACTACTCCCTCTTAGAGAAATGGTCCTGCAGCTTAGAATTGAACTCTGGTTTATCTTGTCTCTCCATTTTTATTTCCATATTATTTATCTCCATTATCATCTAAAATCCCATCTTCTGGGGCTAACCTATCTGGCATGCTCAGTAGCTGACACTTTGTGCTGACCCTCTGCCAGTCCACGTCTTCACACCCAGTCCTTTGCTTCCCCACAATCAGCAATCTTCATTTCCACTCTCCTCAGCCATGGTCTTCATGGCCACACCAGGGCCTTTACATTTTTAACTGTTCTACCTCTGGTATCATCATAATCTCCAAGATCCTTTTCTCGGACCTCAATCATCTATCTTTTCATTTATCTCATTCCCAATCCACCTATTTTTTTACCTCAATAAAACCTCCATTTTTTCCCAGTACAATGTCATGATCCCCTCCATTTATCCCAGTACAATGGGCCATCGCCTCCTACAACATTCATGGGAAATCCTATGAGTATCTCTTCACATTCCCTACAGTACTTATTTTATTTTATTTTATTTTTATTTATTTTATTTATTTATTTTTTTGTCTTTTGTCTTTTTGTTGTTGTTGTTGCTATTTCTTGGGCCGCTCCCGCGGCATATGGAGGTTCCCAGGCTAGGGGTTGAATCGGAGCTGTAGCCACCGGCCTACGCCAGGGCCACAGCAACGCGGGATCCGAGCAGCGTCTGCAACCTACACCACAGCTCACGGCAACGCCGGATCGTTAACCCACTGAGCAAGGGCAGGGACCGAACCCGCAACCTCATGGTTCCTAGTCGGATTCATTAACCACTGCGCCACGACGGGAACTCCCCTACAGTACTTATTTTAAACCTGCCATTCTCCAGGAGCTACAAAACCATCACCTCTACCTATTATTTTCAATAAAAAAATTTCAGTTTCTTTCATGAAAAGAAACCTATCATTCAATTTCCTGTTTCCTCTATTAACAACTTATCTGTACACTAATCCTTCTGTCTCAACTCTTACATCTCTCCAAAGATAATCCTGTTCATTTACGCTCTGGATCCTCTTTCCTCTCACCTCCTAAAAGGACATTGTACATCAATTACCCTGTTTCAATCCCATTTCACTAAATTCTTTTCAGTTGGTTGGGTCTCAGTGTACAAACATGTTAATCCTTAATGGATTAAAATTAAAAGAAAAAAGCCTCACCTCAACCCTAGCTCTCTTTTATACATGTCTTTCTTTTTCTTCCTTCATAGATAATTTTTAAGAATTTTTATACACTTGCTATCGCTGTCATAGTGCATATACTTTTTAAGTATTTGTTAAATGAGATGAAACAAAAATTCCCGAAGTAAATCTGCTAATCCTGTTTTGGGGCAAACATGAAATGCATGTAAATTTCTAGGAGATGGAGTTGGAGCCAGAGATAATACTCACAGCCCCAGCCAAAAACAGTAATGGAAACAAAGTCCAATTCCAGAGGCAGTGGTAACGGCACAGGTAAAACCGACCACACTTAAACCCACCGTGTTTTCAGGGAGCATGAGCAGAGCCACACACAACCTCAGTGACCTGGAAGAGATTATTAACATGTGTGGTTGACTGAGGCCTGTACAGCGGCACTTTCTTGACAGATGAATAGGGGTGAGGTCCCAGCAAGACTTCACTCACCTGGTTGAGTGACTTTGTGTGGTGCTGTGCCCCTTCAGGAGAATGAAGGGCTACACCTTTTTCTAACTTGCACAAGGACACCAAATGGGTTAGTTGTGGTCCTGACTTGGAAAGCAGGTCAATAGCATGTAGTCAAGCCAGTAGTTTTTAAGATACTCCAAAGGATTCTTCCTATGTGCCAGAAGTTCCCACAAACAGGGAAATCACAAGCTTGTTACTATTTTTAGATACCTTGACTTCATTCTAGGCTGATAAAATATTGACACAAAATAAATACCTTCCACATTTTCTTTGGCAAAACTGAGCAAGGAAAAAGATGCAATCTTAACATTCATGCACATGCAGGCAACTATGTTAGAACACTAAGGAGTAATCAAGCAGAGAATGGCAAACAGAGAGCGGACATGTTTTCAAGTGAATTACAAATGTTAGACTCACCATTTTCATTCATGGATGTGGATTTTACAAGACAGCATGCTCATTAAATTTACATACATCAAGTTGAGTGGGATAGTTAACACCATGCAGAGTCAGATTAAATTTAAAATGATTGACTATTTGGAGAATTAAGAGAATACACAAACTACAAGTTGAAGATGGTCAGGTGCAAGGAAATTCACTCAGAGAGGAAAAACACTACAGACTGGCAGAAGCATGACTAGAGTTATAAAATGGATACTGGAAAAAAATTACAATAATGAATCAAAACATTCATATGGATCAATAAGCATAGTATGAGAACGTAAAAATTGGAAGCACAGCAATATCTAAACATTCTTATTAAGTCAACAACTATCATCTCATTTCAATAAATAGTATTCAATGTTTTATTTCGTGGGTTAAGACCAAGATAATTGTCCTTGGTAGCAGTTCTGTTTTTGCTAATGTTGTTCCAACTACAGCCACAAATTGAGTAAGCATTTTAAGAGGTCCACAATTACTTCTCCTGAGACCTCAGAGCTCGATATCCTGTAAGCACAATTTTACCCAAGTGTTATTCTGTCCTTCACCACATTGGAATTCATCTTCCATATCACACAGTGTCAAAAGGTTTTGCTGGTACCCTACTGAGGTTCCTTCCTACCACCATGAACAATTTGATGTCAAATAAAAAATGGAAGATTTCATGAACTCATTCCAGGCAATTTTATACTCTCAAGTAGTGCCCATTAGCTGAATCTCATCTAGTTCTGCAATTTAATGAATTGTATTCTTAGATTATGTTTAAGCAAAATTAGAAAACCTGTAAAAGATATATGCAACCAAAACCCTGGAACTTGGAATTAATTTTATTATGACTTTACATTCAAGATGCCCACAAATATGCTAAAGCTATAACACATCTTATTATTCTTTGTCTATCATTTTTTCTATGTTCTTATATGTTTATAATAACCCTTTCATTTTTTTTACATAACTGTGATTATAAAGTGGTTAAATTTTTTGGTTTCACCAGTAATGGGGTTGGATTTCACTATTCTAGCCATAATGTCCTTATTCAATTCCCGTTAAAACTAATACAAAATCAGGTGGCTGTCTCATTAAGGGCAGCAGCCAGAAATGCCATTTACCCAGAGATTGACAGTAAACACTAATGTTGAACTCATAAACACTACTGTTCAACCAAATGTTCTAACTGGAGCTTATAGAAAGAGTGCAAACTATCTCAATCTGAAAGCAAATTTTGATTTATCCTAATGCAGTATGATGGAACAAACAAACACACAAGAAACTTTATCACTTTTTTTCATATATCATAAATTTTAGCAGAATAGATAAGAAATAAAATGAATATACAGTAAGCTGCATAATTCTAATTCGTTTTAGAACATCATCTGGCTGTAACTGTTGACGCTTATGTATAAGCACCTACAATCACAGACAACTGTTATGTAAATCCAGCAGACAAGAACACTGCTACTGATAAAAAGCGTTTCATTCCCTTGTTCACTTTTCAACTTTTCTAAACAAATGGCCATTTCTTCACAAAGTACATAAAAGATAACATTGTCATTTGACAAAACACAAAGGCTTACTTTTCTAGAAAAGAAAACAAGATTGAAAAAAAGCTTTCACTACTGGAAAATCCTATACACTTGCACACTTGCTAATTAGTGAAAAGAACAAACCTAAACATTACCATAACACTTATCCTTTGAAAATTCCCCTTTCTAACCATTTGACTGGTTCCACGAACTCCCATCAAGCAAAATCCAATGCTCCTAAATCATTTATTTTCTCATTTATCTGGATCTAGAAGAAACAATGAGGCACTGACATTATCCCCTTGACAAACACAACCCATGAATCAACTTGACAATCGCCTCACACTTCTACACTCTCTTCTTCCTCCTCCCACTATTTGGATTATTGTTTGGATTGCTTTTAAACTACCTTCCCTCAAATTTTTCAATTTCTACCTAAACCAAAGGGGAAAGGGTGACAACTAATAGATCAGAACAAAGCATTACCATAGAACCTCTCTCATTCTAGCTGGTCAAACTTAAACACACTTTTTTTAGTTTATATGAAACAAAATTACCCATGACACAGAAAAGCAGATTTTTTAAAAATTGCTCACCCTTGAAATAAACGAACTGCTAGTAGCAATCTATAGCGGTCAATAAACGCTTAAAGAATTAACACAAAGGAGTCTTTGTTGTTTTCTCTTTTCATTCAGATTCCTGGTGACCCTTAAGATATCACTTACACATCCAACACAATAGGCATTCCTGTGTCTGACTGAAGAAATCACTACGCATAAATCCTTAACACCAAGGATTAAAGAGAGGAAAAGGATATTTAAAGAGGAAACAGAAAAATTACCCTTAGAATGCACCCAAAGAGCAGCAGCATGAAATAAAGATAGCAAGATGAACCCTCCTCCCATCAACTGTACCAAAAAGTATCCAATTCTATTTTATCCGCTCACTTGAGCTCCAAACCTTCCATTAATTACAAAGATGTCTGAGTTGACCACAAAGCTAAGAACACAAAGATATCTCAGTATTTAGCTCTATCTGTACTGTTTATATCATTTCTTGCTTAGATATGGTATTCACCACAGCAGAAGAAGCAGACCAACTCATTCAACAATACACGCAGTATGCACTATGAAGGCACTAAGGGGACAAAGAAGAATAAAGTTCAACGCTTACAGTTCAATAAAATGTGGTGCTTATTAAAAAAAAAAATAGAAAACTGACCTAATGAGTTAAATAAAATAGAAATGTACCATACATTAAATGAGTGAGTACACAGTCACTCATTTAATCAGTATTGGAGGATAAACTCAATTTAAGGGATAAAAATTTGGAGTTCCTGTCGTGGCTCAGCGGAAACAAATCTGACTAGGAACCATGAGGTTGTGGGTTCGATCCCTGGCCTTGCTCAGTGTGTTAAGGATCCAGCGTTGCTGTGAACTGTGGTATAGGTCACAGACACGGCTCAGACCCCAAGTTGCTATGGCTGTGGTGTAGGCCAGCGGCTACAACTCCAATTTGACCCCTAGCCCGGGAACCTCCATATGCCTCAGGTGCGGCCCTAAAAAGTAAAAAATAAATAAATACATACATACATAAATAAAGGACAAAAATTTGCAGAGCAAGCAGCTACCCTATTAGGTGAGTCTAGTAAGGGGCTAGCCAATTCAATTAAAATAACTGAAATGTAAAATGAAAAAAAGGCCTTTACTAAATACTTTAGGAACAGAAAAACATATTAACTCTTTTCTGGGGTTTTTCTACTCAGTGCAATGAAAGGAAAAAAGAAAAGAATGAGAATATGAAAAGTTAATCACATATATTCTGATTACGTACATAGGAAAATATAAGGAACTCTACAAACAATAAAAACTGAGAATTCAATAAGACTACTGAATATCAAAAGCAATACAAAAATTAATAATTTCAATATAATTTTTAATTTTAAAAAAATATCAATTACATTTTTGAAATGAACCTAGATATATATCTCATGTACATGAGCTCTACAGAGATAATTATAAACTTTACAGTTCAAGAACAGAGAAAGCCTAAATGTTCACAGAAAATCCAATGTTCACAGAAAAAGTTAATATCACAAAGGTAGTTATTTTGCCTAAATCAATAACTTTATTGCCATTCTAATCAAGACCCAAACAGGGTTTATAATGGAACTTAACAAATTGATTATAAAATTAATATAAAATTGCAAAGGTGCCAAGAATAGACAAGACAATTTTGAAGATCGGAAGGAGGCCCTTGATATTAAGGCTTATTATACAGCTATAGTAATTAAGACAATGGATATAAATCCAGAGCTGGACAAATAAACCAATGAAGAAAATCAAACCTTAGAAACGAACCCACATGAGAGCAATTACTTGATTAATAAGGAATTACAAATGATGGACAAGAATAGCTATTCAATCAATGCTGCTGAAAAAACTAGTTATCCATCCAGGAAAAATATTGGATCCATGATATAAAGATATGTATTTCTAACAATTTTAGGAATATAGAAGAATAGAACTATGATGTTAGGATAGAGGAGGATTTCTTAAATAATATACTGATGAAATATTTAAGACCATTTAAAAGTCAAAATAGAGTAACTATGGTTCAAGCACCCAAAAATGGAGCCAAACCACTGCTGATGTTGTTTCAGACACATTTCCAGCATCGAGAACTTGAATTTTCTCTGAATGGTATCAAACTCAAGGACACAACCAGCCATTTCGAAACAACATCTGCTAGCACTCTGCAGTTTTTTAACAGAGAACAATCCTGACTCCATATTAAATTTATTCTTTTAGCTCTAACCTCTGTGCTCTTTTACCTGTGCTTAGTCATGCTGGCTCTGCATCTCTTTTACCTGTGCTTAGTCATGCTGGCTCTGCATCTTTGTATATGAAATGTTGCCTATAGCCTGAAATATACATGATAGCCCATTCTCAAGGCTCTGCCTCCCAAGCTTGACCTTTAAAGGTGCAACACTTTCATTCATAGAGAGATAAAAAGTTGCTGAACAGAAATAACATTTGCTTCTGGGCAGTGGACAGATGTAAGAACAAAGAATTCCTGCACCAAGAAATCTGTAACAACCAGCCACACTCCCACCCCTTTTGGTATAAAATAAGCCTGAGTTCTAACTTCCCTAAACTGCTTCTTTGGGGCCCTAGGCCACTCTCTTCTAGATCTGCTGGCTCTCTGAATAAATTCACTATTCCTTGCCCCAACACCCCATCCATCTCTCTGTTGGCCTGTGAGCAGTATGAGCTCGGGCTTGCTAACAGTGTCAAAGTCTGCCCCCTTTCACAATTATGTCATTATTTTAGACCCCAGCCAATTCTTACTTAACAAGCACCCTTACTTCTTGCCAACTCCAGTCTTAATTCTTGACAATTTATGTAACCTTGCAGTTTTTTGCCTTTACAAGCTTCCCCCATTTTGTGGTCCAGAGGAACACAATTCAAGTGCTTCTTGAATCTGTGTCTCCTGGGCTGCAGTCCTAACAAAACCCAAATAAACACCTCTTTATTCTGATTAGGTCATTTTTCCTGAAATTTTGGTCAACAATTACAAAAAGCAGAAACCATAAAAAGATTCATAAATCTGACCACATTTATTTTTACAGATCTATACGTTAATGTCCCACTTCTCCTAAAAAGGAAATAAAAAGACAAGACTCAGACTGGGACAAGATACTTGCAACTCATATAAATCATATAAACTCATTATTATTCAGGATATATGATTTCTACAAATCAACACACACAAAAAAGACAAAAACCCCAATTTAAAAAAAAATAGTCAAAAGACATGAACAAGAAAATCACAGAAGGGTAAACCAAAGAACCAATAGGTATGTGAAGAGAAGTTCAACCTCACTTGTGATCATATGTAAAAAAACAAAAGTTATTTAAAGTATTAGGTAACCTGTTTACATCCAACAGACCTGTAAAACTTAAAAAGTCTTATAAACGCAAACTCAGTGACATTCTACACATTAACTAAGTGGAATCTTCAAGTGTCAAATTTGTAAGATACAAGATTAAGGTCCTCTTCTAGACTGAAGGAGATTTTAAAACATGACAAGTAAATACAACACACAGTTCTGAATGGGATTCTTTCGCTAACAACACTGTTGGTACTAGTGGTAAAACTTAAACAGAGTGTGAGGATTAGCTGATAGAAATTAATCAGCATTAACCTCCTGATGTTGGTAGTTATATGGTGGTTATATAGGAGGATGTCCTTTTTTTTGTAGAGACTAACACTAAAACATTGCAGGATTATCAGTCATTTAGTCAGCAACTTACCAGCAAATGGTTCAGAAGAAAAATTTTGCTCTGTACATTTGTCATTATCATGCAGAAAACTTTTTAAAAAACATATAGGAATGAAATCAAAAGATCCAGGGTATTGTTAACCTTCGGGAATTAAAGAAGAATGGGACTGAAAGAAGTACACAAAGTATTTCAATTTGTTATATATGTTCTATTCACACCACTGAACAAAAATAGATTCAACTTTAAAGTACATACTGAAAATTGTTTCAAAATTAAATTGTGAATGCCTTCAGTATTATCCATTTCTCCACACTAAAAGCCAAAACATGTATTAAAGAATAGGTCATCTAAGCTCTTAATACCAATAGACACTTCAAACACATGCTTAAGAGATAATGCTGATGGCATTTTATAAATGTGCTCTCTTCTAAATCATAATAGAGCCTGGTAAACATCTTCCCAAGAAAAGATTAAAGCATTACTATTCCTACTTAAGTACTTTGTGCAATTTTATTAGACCATTTCTTCCATGCATATAAGTAATGACAGGAAGTCCAGAATTTAAACGCTTTTTGTCCGAGTAGTTCTGTCATCACTGACACTCATTTAATGCCTGTTAATGATCACATCCTGATAGCTGACCTTTCTTGCAGCTTTCATTCTCTCAATGGATAGTGAAAGTGAGAAAACAAAACAAAAGGTATAAATGAATGCATTCTCTCTTCCTATTCATTATTTTAAGACTTCCGTCTTATTTAGCAAACTGACAAAGCTAATTTCCACCTAGACATAAAATTAAAGGTGAAAAGAAATATAATATTTTAGAAATCCTAAAAGTTAGCAAGATGCACTTAATTAAACTGGCAGGTATTGGGGATGATAAAACAGCTGGAAGATGCTGCATGGATTTCATCTAGCAGGTAGACATATCAAAATAATAAATATAGGATAAATTACACAAGGAACTTACACACAAGCAGCTCTGAGGGATGAAAGAGCTATAGAGTGAACAGTATAAGCCATTCAAGAAAAAAAACCTATGAAAGACACAAATAAATACATGATGCCCTATGTTCATGATTAGAAGAATTAGTATCATTAAAATATCCATCCTATTCAGAGCCACCTATATAGTCAATGCAATCACTGTCAGGATTTCAATGGCACTGTTATGGAAAGAGGAAAACAATTCTACAATTTGTATGGAACCACCAAAGACCATGAATAATCAAAACAATCTTGAAAAAGAAGAACAAAGCTGGAGACATCACACTTCTTAATTTCAAACTATATTACAATGCTACAATAATCAAAACAATATGGTACTTGCATAAAAACAAACACAGAACAATGGAACAGAATCAAGAGTCTGTAGTAAGCCCATGCACATATTGCCAACCAATATTTGAAAAGGGAGCCAACAATACTCAAGAGGGGAAGGTAGTCCACTCAATAAATGATGTTGGGAAAACTGGATAATCACATACAAAGAAAGAAAAGAGGAAAAAGAAACTGGACCCCTACAATATACACTCACAAAAATTAACTCAAAAGAGATTAAAGACTTAAATGTAAGACCTGAAAATCTAAAACTCCTAAAAGAAAACATAGAGGAAAAGCTCTTTCATGTTGGTTTTAGTGGTAAGTTTTTTGAACATGACACTGAAAGCACAAGAAACAAAAGCAAAAATAAACATGAAGGGTTTCATTAAATTACATAGCTTCTGCATAGCCAAACGACACCAAAATGGAAAGGCAACTTAAGAAATTAGAGAAAATATCTGCAGCCCACATATCTGATAAGAGGTTAATACCCAAATTACATAAGGAATGCATATAACTCAAAAGCAAAGAAACAAAGTCTGATTAAAAATGAGAAGAACTGGAGTTCCCGTCGTGGTGCAGTGGTTAATGAATCCGACTAGGAACCATGAGGTTGCAGGTTCGATCCCTGCCCTTGCTCAGTGGGTTAATGATCTGGCGTTGCCATGAGCTGTGGTGTAGGTTGCAGATGCGGCTCGGATCCTGCGTTGCTGTGGCTCCGGCATAGGCTGGTGGCTACAGCTCCAATTAGACCCCTAGCCTGGGAACCTCCATATGCTGCGGGAGCGGCCCAAAAAATGCCAAAAAGACAAAAAAAAAAAAAATGAGAAGAACTGAAATACTTTTACAAAATAGGTTAAACAAATGGCCAACTGGTACATGAAAAAGGACCAATGTCACTAAAAATCAGGGAAATGCAAATCAAATCCACAATGATATATCACCTCACACCAGTTAGAATGGCTATTACCAAAAAGAGATACCAAGTGCCAGGGAGAATGTTTGGGGAAAAAAAAAAAAAAAAAACCTTATGCACTGCTGGTGGAATGTAAATTGTCACAATCACTATGGAAAATAGTATGGAGGTTTCTCAAAAAATTAAAAGTAGAACTATCAGGGAGTTCCCGTTGTGACACAGCGGAAACAAAGCCGACTACTATCCAAGAGGATGCAAATTCAATCCCTGGCCTCACTCAGTGGGTCAGGGAGCTGGTGTTGCCATGAGCTGTGGCATAGGTCGCAGATGCGGCTCAGATCCCTGCGTTGCTGTGGCTGTGTCACAGGCCAGGAGCTGCAGTTCTGATTGGACCCTAGCCTGGGAACTTCTATATGCCATGGGCACAGCCCTAAAAGGCAAAAAAAAAAAAAAAAAAAAAAATTAATTTTAAAAAATAAAAATAGAACTATCATATGATCCAACAATTCCACTTCTGGGTGTTCATTTGAAGAAAGCATATAAATCTTTCACCTCTTTGGTCAGGTTTATTCCCTGGTATTTTATTTTTGGGGATGCAACTTTAAAAGGTATTTTTGTATTCCTTTTCTAATATTTCATTGTTAGTATACAGAAGTGTGACTGATTTCTGAATGTTCATCTTATATCCTGCTACTTGGTAGAAAAAAATGAAAAGCCCTTGGTAGAAAGAGCCAGAGTCAACTATTCTTTGTGTAGGACAGGCTCTGAAAGGAATGAGATAAAGGACAGGAGCTGGGGTGGGAGACACACTATCTTCCCATGAACAGGATACAGATCCCAGACACAAGTGGGCCTGAGCCATCTAAGAGTTACTACATCCAGAAGGTGACCTCAGCAAAGGACGTGCTTCTGCCTGGGGCAGAAGGCTAAAAGAGACATTGCCAGTGACAAGGAAACTGCAGGGAGATTGGTGGGAGGGGAACCATGAAAATACCACAGGAACAAGGAATCCACATTTGTAATCCCCTATACCCCAGGCAGGAAAAATGATCCCCCAAAGATATCCAGACCCCAAACCTCTGGATCCTGTAAATATGTTATATGACATGATAAAGGGACTTTGCAGGTATAATTAAGGTGACAAACTTAAAACGGGGAAATTATTTTGGACTTTTTAGGTGAATCCAAACTAATACATCAGCCCTTAAAAGCAGAGAACTTTGTCCAGATGGAGGCAAGAGAAGCCATTTAAGGGGAATTCAGAGAGATTCTAAGAATCAGGTGGATCTGATATACCTGAGATATAGGGGCCCACGTGAAAGATAAGGAAGAGACCTCTAAAAGCCAAGGCAACCCCCAGATGACAGTCAGCAAGAACACTGGGTCTTCCATCCTACAATAGCAGGGAACTGGATTCTGCCAACAACATGAACTCAGAAGAGGATTCTTCACAAGCCTCTGATAAGAGCCCAGCTATCAGACACTGATGTCAGCCTTGTCAGCCTAGAGAAACCAGCTGAGTCAGCCTGGACTTCAGCCTACAGAACTACAAGACAATACATCCATGTGGCTTTAAGCAACCAAAATTGTAGTAATTTGTTACGGCAGCAATTAAAAAAAAAAAAAAACAAACAAACAAACAAAAAAAAAACTAATACAACACTGCACAGCACCAGCATCAGATTATCAATACCCTCAGCCGAAGTATTCTTGTTCCTCCTCCCCTTATCTCCAATCTCATCCTGGAAGAGACAGATTCAGCCTTGTAACCGAGCAGGACCCTATGAGGCCTTCCCAGAGTGGAGTGGTCATGTCCCCTGCCTACCTTTTGTCTATAGGAAAATTTTTGTCAAAGAATCAATTTAATCATTGAAGTGAGAAAATACAGAGAAAGAGGAAAATAGTCAAGCTTAACCATTCAACAAAATTAAGGGCTTAAAGTTCTTCTTCAAGGATTATAGATAATATTCTGAGCCATGTCCTCGGAGCTGTCTTATAGGTATTGAAGCCCCCACCTGGTGGAGAAAATTAGCTATGTGCTGCCCACGAGCATGTAGACTCCAGACCCTTTGGAATCAGAAGGTTGATGACATTGACTCCCAACCACCTTACCACCAACCAATCAGGAAACTGTCCATGAGCTGATCACACCCTGCTCCTTGAACACTGTAAGACTCTTCACTACCCCTTGTCACAGTCCTTGAGGCCTTAGTCTGCTGTGGTCTCTCTTTGTCTGGAAATTAAAGCTACTTTCTCTGTTTCCTCCAACTCTGTCTCTGTTTCTATTTGACATTGGTGTACAGAGGCAGCTGATATTTGGGCAACAGTTCGGAGAACAGGAAAAGGGAGAAAGGTAGCATGGGGAGACCGAGAAGAGCCCGCCACAGCCCCAACAGGAGCCTGCACTACAGTCTGTAAGCGGAGCAGCCTTGAAAGGGGAAAAGAGAGAGGCTTTCTCTGGATGAAAGTTAACTTATTAAAATTAAACTAGGGTTTTTGTTATCTGAAAGCAAACAGAAAACTCTAGGACCTGTGGTGAATTTTATCCAGGGGCAGAAAGGAATAAGCAGAAAGGTCTAATTTAAAGAGGCAATGGCTGGAACAAACAAGTCACTTTCAATCTGTTCCTACCATGTCCACCTTGGTCAAAAAACCAGCTACAAAGATCTACTGTGAGTTCAAGAGCAACCACTGAAATCTGACATCTAGAAATCAAAGCTGTATATACAAGGCTGCTAATACAACTATTTCACATATTTAAGATCCACAGAGAAATCAAGATGAGCTTTCAGATAAAAATTCTGCTTTCACTGAAAAATAAACAGGAAAAAAAGCTCTTAAGAAACATCCTGGGAGTTCACATTGTGGCAGTGGTAATGAACTTAATTAGTATCCATGAGGACTCGGGTTCGATCCTCTGGCCTTGCTCAGTGGGTTAAGGATTCAGCATTGCCATGAGCTGCAGTGTAGTTCAAAGAAGTGGCTTGGATCCCCAATTGCTGTGACTGTGGCATAGGCCTGCAGCTGCAGTTCCAATTTAACCCATACATAGCCTGGGAACTTCCATATGCTACAGGTGCAGCCCTTTAAAAAAAAAAAAAGGAAGCAGAAACAGCCTCACTAAAATTTCTTCACTACTTTAGAAAAATGCATTGAAGCTATTACCCAAAGACAACTAAATGCATTTCCTAAATAAAAGTGAAATGAGCACAAATGTTGAAGGATTACACTGTACTTTGCATTCATTAAGTAATCAAGTCAGCACACTGTCTTTCAAAGGACCGTCTGGAGGGGAAAGAGGTATTCTTCAAAACGAAGCTTTTACTTCATGTAAAAAATCATTTAAGTACCTTTGATGATGTTAAATAATAAGATTTTTTTAAGTTGTGCAATGCCAAAACAAAGAATCTAGACACAACTTTTAATGAAACCTATTTTGGCAAATGCCAAAAGATGCAAATGGCAGGTTATTCAATGTTGCTTCTTCAAAAGAATTTTTACTAATAAAAATGGTACAGTTGGTGCAAATCAAAAATAAAATCCAATCTAAACCCAGCATCCTCCCCAGACTAGAAACAGCTTTATATTTGTCAAAGATGTGGTACCCTGCCTGCCAAGCCTGAGAAATATCACTAGTTTGTATTTATAGAAGGAAAAAGACCCTTCTCAGCTTTAGAATTTCCAGCAGGTTTTCCCAACAATGTATTGCGATCTGCTCAAAGAATCAGAAAGAGAAAAGAAAAAAAAAAAAAAAACCTACTCTTTATTCTTTAAAAAAAAAAGACCCTTAGTGTGGCAAACTCACTCATTAGCAAACTGGGCAGCCCTAAGAAGGCAATAATTTCATTTTACTTCTGCTGAGTAAAGTGAGTTTGACTGAAAAAGATCTTCTGCCAACAGGGAGATCTGTTTAAGATTTAACAAGTGATCTGGCTCTATTATTAAATATACATTCTGTAAACACTTCCAAAATGCCAATATCCATCTGCCTTGCTCGTGCCATTAAAAATTGATTCTCTTAGCTGGGAGAATGGTAAGACTAACAGAAAAATACTTCTAAAGTAATCATCTTCAGAAAAGAATACCACCAACTATGTCCTGTACTTCCTAGGTAGATGCTCTTTTATTTCCCCCCTGTCTTGTGTCCTTTTAGGGCTGCAACCGCGGCATTTGGAGGTTCCCAGGCTAGGGGTCTAACCAGAGCTGTTGCTGCCAGCCCATGCCAGAACCACAACACCAGATTCAAGGTGTATCTGCAACCTACACCACAGCTCGCGGCAACACCGGACCCTTAACCCACTGAGCAAGGTCAGGGATTGAACCCAAAACCTCTTGGTTCCTAGACAGATTCATTTCCACTGCGCCACCATGGGAACTTCAGTAGATGCTCCTTAATGGCTTGTGTTAAGCCTCCGTAAATGCCTAACTTCAGTGGTCTGCTTGCTCTACTCACTCAGATGACACTGGCAATTATGATCCAAAAGAAAAGGTTTTCTTAACAAGGTAGTCACAAGGGAACCAAAAGGTACTATTCCAGAACCTCACAGATGATGTAGGTGAGTAGTTCCACACACACTGCATGAACGAGGGAGAAGAAAGGGCTCTTGGTTATTTCGAGCCCTCCCAAGGTAGTCTTGAAGTAATCTACCTTATATAAGTCTCATTAAAGAGAGACTTTGCAAAGCCTAACAACAACAAAAAAGTTACATTCTCTTTGTTCTAGATTGAAATTATATCAACTTGTGGTGATTTAGAAGAGCTAAAAAGGCACACCCCAAAGTGTGTCTCATGTGTCTGCAGATTTAACTGCTGCAAGACCATGAGAACCTGGTTATGGTGAGAACTAAGAAAGGACTCAAAACAAGGTCCACACATCAGCACATAGCAGACTGCTGTGACCATCATTCTCAAATGCAACCAACCCAAACAGGCTGACCCCTTAGATAACCTTTGTGAGACAAAAATATATCATTTGATACTTTAGAAGGTTTATGTTTTTATGTATTTCTACATAAAACAACTGGTATGACATTTTTCTTCAGCTTCTTATTTAATTCTAAAACTATCTATGCCACAAGTACTATCTTAATGACATCAGAAAGCACCTATGGAACATGAGTTCCAGACATACACAGTTCCATTAACATGACCCAAAGCTAAGGCTTTTATGCCAAACATTTTATAAGGAATCAAAATCCTTACCATCATCTTTTCAAAAAGATCTAGGAGTTCCTTCTCTGACAGTGGATTTAGAATGTTTTCATTCATCTCTGAAAAGCAATCACTGCTTGCAAATGCCGTCTTCAGGTTGGAAAGTGGAGGCCTCTCCTTCTTGCTCCCTGGAATTCTTATGCTGGCAAATTTGTCCAGCTATGAAAAAAGATAAAACAGCACATGTATAAGTATTCCCCTCTCCAACAGTTATCTAATTCTCAAAATGAAAAAACAAATAGGATCAGGAGTTCCCATCATGGCTCAGTGGAAACAAATCTGACTAGCATCCATGAGGATACAGGTTTGATCCCTGGCCTCAGTCAGTGGGTTGAAGATCTGGTGTTACTGTGAGCTATGATGGAGGTTGCAGATGTGGCTCAGATCCCACATGGTTGTGGCTGTGGCTGTGGCACCTCCATATGGTGCCTAGCTTGGGAACCTCCATATGTCATGGGTGTAGTCCTAAAAAGAAAAAAAGAGAAAAAGGAAAAAGAAAAAGAAAAAAAAAAAACAGGGTCAATCACATTATCACTATAATTTCAGCTGGAGGCATCCAATTCAGCACCTAATCTTTGAAATTAAAATAAATAATAAACATAAAAATAAGTGAAAAGTCTTAGTAACCATCCTATCTAAAGGCAGAAGAGAAACAACTTCAAAAGATTCTGTCTAATCCTAAAATTGTAGAATTAAGGTTCTAAGAAAAAGTGACCTTTGCTTTATAGATTAAGAAATTAAGCATTTTTACAAAGGTGACTTAGCAGATTTAGTGGTTGGCAATCAAACTAGTACACAGTGTCCTTGCCCTCAGCCCCCTCATCCAGTGTTCTTATCATAACATATACTATACTCAGTTGGGTGTGGGGTGTGAGGGAGGCAAGACATGATTGAGGCATGAGCGAATTCAACTTAACCCTCCACTGCTCATTGGCCTGACAGGTATCACATTTCTCTTTATTCAGGCTGGTCTGTATTTAAACTTCGTGAACAACTATAGAGCAGGCTAAAGCCTCAGAAAATAAAACTGGATTTTTGTTGCAATGAGATTTTTTTCTACAATCATATCATCAAATAATCCACATATATTTTTAAATGTACAGATTGGTTTACAAAGCTAATTGTCCATTGAAAACTGCTTGAAGTTTGCAAGTTCTGTTACAGCGAACTCAGACATACAATGATTCAAGTGGTAACCATCAAAAAGGCAAAAATCTTAAAGTAGGTATTAAACAGAAGTGTACTTGAAAGGCACAATGATTCTTTGAATTGTTCAGCATAATTGTGCACATGAAGCTACTCTTTTCACCATATACATGTGTAGTACATAGACCTGTTATATTCGTTGTGGCAGCCATAATAACATGTGCTTATTTAAATGTAAATTAAATATTCAAATTCAGTTCCTTAGTTGCCCTAGCCACATACCAAGTGCTCGAGAACCACAAGTGGCTCCCATATTGGTCCAAGCACATAAAGTACATTTCTATCATGACAAGAAGGTTCTATTGGATAGGGCTGCTGCTGCCCATTAAAGAAACATAACACTTAAAATCCTCACTTTAAAGGAACAGTAAGTCACAGTAATGATTATTCATTTCACTAAAGATATAGGACTGTTTTTCAAATAAAGAGATGCAAAGATAATAACACTTATCTTTCAAAATAGGTCTTTAAATTCACTATGGAGATAATTCCTAGGAAAAATACCATGTACGACATTCACACATGGTCCTTCTAACATGAACCAAACATTAAAGTGCTAAGTATATGACAGCTTCTGACAGGATGACAAAGCAGTCACAAAACACCACTGCTCTCGACCTAACAACCAAAAGCAGCCAGATTGCCTGCAAAACTGTACTTACTATTTTTTCAACCTACAGGGAAGCTGAGGACACAAGGAAACCTTTAAGAACTAAATCCTGGGAAGTGACAGAGAGGATAAGTCCCTGACAAACAGCTAGAGAAGAAGAATAAATTACACAAAGGTAAAGAAAACAAGCCAAGTTTTTAAATGAACTACAGATAGTTGGCAGGGATGCTGCCATGAGAGATTAGAATTCCAAGGGGCTTAGTCTTGGTCTTGAAGCCTCAGTCATGGAGCAAGTCTGCACCCTCCTACCAATTCTCCCTGAAGTCTTCCCCAGCTGCCTGGAGTGGATGACAACGGCTTGGGGCAGAGCAAGGGAGCTGAGGCATGAGAGGTCTCTCCCAGTGCAGAGTGCTACCCCTCCCAAGGCTCTGGCCGAGACAGATGACCTGAGAGAAATCCAGGCCTTCAGAGCACATGACAGCTGCCACTTGAAGGCTGGAGGCAGTATACCAGGACAGAGACAGCCAGCAGTAGAAATGGAAACAAAAGCAAACACTACAGTAGCCCTAAAATAGGCATCAGGATTTTAAAGCAGAAAGAGATATTCCATGGTTTTCAAAGACAAAGTTCAGTTATAATGTCAAAAGCAGATTGCCAGAATCCCATTAGCAGTCAGATCCCAAGCCCTCAAAACACTTAGGGACCACAGATGAGCTGAATAAAACCAAAGCGGCAGGAAGCCCAAACCCAGCTCAACTAGAGACTTCATTGACTCAGCCTCTCATTCCAAAAGCCTGAAAGAAGGGCATGCCCTTTCTTGGAAGCAAATACTATTTAATTTCTACTGTAATTAGATAAAATGCCCACCATACAATCAAATATTGCTAGACACACACACACACACAAATAAGAAATGTGGCCCAAAGTCAAAAGAAGTGACCTAGAGATGGCACAGAGGGAAGAGTTAATGGACAAACTATTTAAGATTTATAAAAATATGCTGAATGATATACTGAAAAGAATGGTTCAACATGCATGAAAGACAATGTATTACAGCAGCAGTATCCATAATAGCATGGATACTATTTTTTTTTAATCTATTGCAATGAAAAACATATCAGAAATGAAGAATTCAATAGATGGGCTTAAATAGATGTTGAGGAAAGAACTGGTGAACCTAAACACAGATCAATAGAAAGTATCCAAATTGAAACAAAAGAGAATAGGAAAAAAAAAAAAGTAACCAAGATCCATGATACAATATGAAATGTTATAACCAAAGTGTAACTGGGGTCCAGAATCAGAAGAAAAAGAATGGTACAAAAAACACTTCAGGAGACAATGAGTGAGCTAATTCATAAGATCTATGTAGATATGTGTGTGTGAATACACACGTATATATACATCTATACATATATATAAATATATAAAATACATATACATACATATATATATATAAATTCACATATCCAAGAAGCTCAGCAAACCCCAGAAAGAATATAAAAATAAAAATTAAAAATCAAAAAACCCACACCTAGGAACCTCATAGTCAAACTGCTGAAAACTTAAAAATAAAGGGCAAACCATAAAAGTACAGTCAGAGAAAAGAAGACATTATATACAGAACAATTTCACCAGAAACAACAGCAGCAAAAAAACAACAGAATGGCATCTTTGAAGAACTGAAAGAAAAATACCCTTATTCTAGAATTGTATGTCTAGTAAAAATATGTTTCATAAATAGAAGCAAAATAAAGACATTTCCAGACCAACAAAAGCTGAGGAAATCTGTCTGCAGCAGACCTGTACTACAAAAAGTATCAAAAGATTTTCAGGCAGATGACAATTGATGGCAATGGAATCTCAAATTTACAAAAAGAAATGAAGAGCAAGGGAGAGTTTTTGAACTTGGTGATACAAAAATAAATGAGCTAATTAGAATGTAAATAACAAGTAACCAACAATCAAGCAGAGGAAACAAGCATATAAACAGGCAATTATTCAGCTAAGTAGAAAGTGTAGCAAGAAGCATACATAGTGTATCACAGCAGAAAGACAGACTTCTAATACACCAACATAAACACTCCCTACTTTGAATAATCCAAAAACACAAAACTATCACCATATGAATACATGCCCAGAAGTAATGTCCCTATGTAGATCAGTACTCCAATTTTTGATACATGTTTTTAAAAACTAGCAACATGGAGTTCCTGTTGTGGTGCAACAGAAACAAATCCGACTGGTATCCATGAAATGCCGGTTCCATCCCCCGCCTTGTTCAGTGGGTTAAGGATCATGCATTGCAGTGAGCTGTGGTTTAGATCCGGCATTGCTGTGGCTGTGGTGTAGGCCGGCAGCGTAGCTCTGGTTTGACCCCTAGCCTGAGAACTTCCATATGCCAAGGTGTGGCCCTAAAAAAGCAAATAAATTAATTAATTAATAAACTAACAAACTAGGGGAGTTCCCTCCTGGTGCAGCAGGAACGAATCTGACTAGGAACCATTAGGATGAGGGTTTGATCCCTGGCCTCGGGTCAGTGGGTTAAGGATCCAGCGTTGCCGTGAGGTTGGTGTAGGTCGCAGATGAGATTTGGATCCCAAATTGCTGTGGCTGTAGTGTAGGCTGGTAGCTGTAGCTCTGATTAGACCCCTAGCCTGGGAACCTCCATATGCCATGGGTGTGGCTCTAAAAAGCAAAAAATAAAATAAAATAAAATAAAATAAAATAAATAAAAGAAAAGAAAAACAAAAACTAGGGACACCCAAAATTTGTTTTAAGAAATGGGGCTGGTTCCTCTGCCTGCCTTCTGAATCACTACTTCATTGCCATCAATTCTATATATGTAATATCAGTTCCTAAGTGTAGAAACTATGTTGAATCCTCTTCACTCACCACAAAAAAAGTAACTTAATTAATATGCTAAACTTATAATGATGTGAAATTAAGCGAAGCATCACTATATAACGTCAATACTATAAATGTAAACACGTCAATGACTAGGAATACTAAGCTTAAGCAGTTCACAAGCTAATTTGTGAATATTTAACCTCCAGCCGTGGTAGAAGAAAGCAAAATTTTTGTTTTCACTAACAACCAAAACTTTTTAAAATATAAATTTCTAAAAGTCATAAAAATAACAAGAACTAATAATTATCGATACCCTTCTATATATCCATGCTGTGCTAAGAGACTGAAATGAAGCATCAGGTTGAATGCATTTATTTAATCCTCACAAGGAGAAAACTACATGTTTAAATAACAAAGAACAAGCTTCAAAACACTTTTATACATAAAAATGTCAAAGTATTTAGCCCATAAAATAATATAAAGAAAACATCAACCCATTTTTAGATATAGACTTGCATTTGTATCAATAAACAATATCAGAATCTGTGAAATCACAATACACAATCAGCACACCTCCCCCATATGCTTAGCACCCAAACTCTCCAAGAGAGTTGGATTTTCTCCAAGTGTTAAAACAAACTTGCACTGGACCACTTAGCCTAGCTAGCTAAAGACAAAATAGGAAAAACAGCATACCCCTCCTCAAACTTTTAAATCCGCTAAGATGCAAAAGATCACTGTTTTATAATTTCAATGCTTTTGTTTATTTTCCCTGGTTGGAAGGGAATGAAAGACAAAATAAGGAAAGAGGGACAGAAGAAAAATAAATCCAATCCTTCCTCCTATACTAGAACAGTACTACAATTCAATATTCTAGTTGAATATAACTAGAACCAGCAGGCTACTTCAGGCTTAAAGTAAAAGCATTCCCAAGTATGTGATGTTCTATCAAGCACTACAAACAGATTCCAAATAGTCTGGAATAGTCTGTTACAAAGCTAGATACAGAGTGAACATGATGATTAAATCAGTTTAAATGTTCTAAAGAAGTTTCTTTTTTTTTAAGTGATGATACTCCACTCATAAATGGAAAAAAATAAAATCAGCCCCAATTTATCTTTCATGGAATCTTGCATATAATTTGCTTAAAGCAAGGCACAAGAGAACATAAAAACAAACCTTTAAAATACTTTTGTATATAAAAACATGATCAAAATCCCCATCATACTAACTCTAAGTTGGTTGTTATTAATATTTAGCAATTTAACTGTGCATATTTTTACAATTCTATTCTTAATTTCATAGGAAGTACTCTTAAAGTTGAACTAGAAACACAATCCAAGTAGGTGAAGTACACAATTTGCCTTTGTTGAAGAACTGGTTAAACGCATAGAAGACTGAGGGAATTCTATTATAATGCTATTTGGAGGTGGTATACCACACTTAATTAATATGGCTTCGGCTGTGTCTGGGGTGCACTGAGTTTTATAAATTAATATCACTTATCTTCAGGGGAAGTTAAATGAGCACCCTACTGAGTATTATCTCACACTGATAATCGGTAATGACAGTTTTAAAAAAATTAATTAAACCAAAAACAGGCTCTGAGAAACAAACTCTATCTGGATGTTTAGCTATTGTATAACACTGTAAGAGTAAAAACACAGTTTTCACTGTTACAATGTTTTAAATACCAACAGAGCGGTGATTTATTTTTAAAATTTAAAACAAAAGAAAGATATATAATGATTAATCATCTTAGAATTTGAACAGTCTTAAAAACTAGGTGTGCTCATAAATACACTTCCTTAGAACGCAGAAGGAAAAAGATATTTCCATGCAATCCAGGAAAATTAGGCAAATAAAAGTTCATTGTAATTATCAAATTAATTCCATCTGAATGCATACCTGAAGTCCAGAAAAAATATATATCACTTAAAATGATCAATTTTCAGACAATCTTGTACTACATTTAAGAGGAGGGAAAAAGCTAACAGCCAAAATAGCATGGCTTTTTAATTAGCTTTTTTACTAAACAAGCAACTTGCTGATTAAAAGCAGGGCTCCAGAGTCTGACTTCTGAAACCAGCCCAGCCCCTGAATCCAGCTGTACCACCCTAAACAAACTACTTAAAAATCATGGACTTGGAGAACAGATTTGTGGTTGCCAAGGGGGAGGGGGAGGGAGTGGGATGGATAGGGTGCTTGGGGTTAATAGACGCAAACTATTGCCTTAGAATGGATAAATAATGAGATCCTGCTGTATAGCACTAGGAACTATGTCTAGTCACTTATGATAGAGCATGATAATGTGAGAAAAAAGAATGTATACATGTATGTGTAACTGGGTCACCTAGCTGTACCGTATAAAACTGACAGAACATTGTAAACCAGTTATGGTGGAAAAAATAAAAATCATTATAAATAAAAAAGAAAACTTCCATGATATTACCTATCACAGTGAACTGCTAATAGGAAGTAAAATGACTTCTCACCTTTCAGCTTCAGGATAAAAGGCTGACCACTCTAACTAGAATAGCACATGGGCCACCCACTCCCCATTCTCTATTATAGCACACAGTTTTATTTCCTTCATATGTCCTTTCAAATGACTTACAAAAACCAATAATTTTCGTTTATCTTATAATTGTTGACTTTGTCTCTTTCCCACTAAAATTTAAGTGCCATGCTAGACAAACCATCAATGGTGTCAGTTGTGGTGGCTAGTCTCTCAATCCCAGTGATCTCCTGATTTGCATAACCAACAGCACACTGTGAAAATTATGGCTTGTGATTTCCAGGACTAGATCACAGGAGATATTACAGCTTTTGTCTTGTTCAATCTTGGATCACTCACTCTGGGATATGCTAACTGCCAGATCACAAGGACACTCAAAAAGACCTAGGGTGAGGCCCACATAGCAAAGACCTGAGCTAAAGAGGCTAGAGAAGCAGAGAACCATCCCAGAAGCCCCAGTCTAGTCATCAAAG
Source organism: Sus scrofa (assembly GCF_054392235.1). NCBI lineage: Eukaryota > Metazoa > Chordata > Mammalia > Artiodactyla > Suidae > Sus > Sus scrofa. The sequence continues at coordinate 33,448,457 of NC_139393.1, forward strand.
GACAAGGGCTCTAACCAACATCCGTGAGACACCAAGCCAGAACCACCTAGCTAAGCAGAGACAGTATGAGATGGTAAGTGTTTCCTGCTTTGGCTTCCATTTATTATACAGCAACAGGCAACTATTATAGTCACTGTTGTGTGTAGCCTAGAGCACAAAGACTGGCAGAAAGTCAAATTAGTATTTAAAGGTATGAATAAATAAGCAATTACTAGATGATAAAATACATAAGATGTAGTGCCATCCCACAGATGTTTACCACTTGAAGGAAAAATATGATAAAGGGCTAATTAAAAATTAAGGCAATATTTACAATAGTAAATGCCCCCAGGAAATCCTAAGTTAGCCACATATAGAAACCAGTGATTAGTTCTGGAGTGGGAGAGGCTTTGGGAAGGGGATATACAGGGAAGCCGGGAGGATGATATAAGAATTATAAGAGATGGTGCATGTTAATAGCTAAACAGTGTACCTGACTTGTTTCATGGTGTTTGCTAAAATGCTAGTGATATCACTGTTGCAAAAAAAAAAAAAAAACATCATTGTGGGAGGAAAACTGGCCATTCACTGTTTCAGGTGTGATAAACTAATCACCAGAAACAATGCCAACCACCTCACCAACTGCCTCATTCTACCTTCAATACTCCTAAATGTTACAAATGGGCATTTCCCACTCCTAACTTGGTGAAATTTATAAAAAGTTCTTGGGCCAGAGGCTTCTTTGAAAAGGTGAAAATGTACCACCACCACCCCAAAAAATAATTACCTACTTACAGTGATCTGTTCACATTTAGATTTTGTATAGTTTTTTTTTTTTTTTGGTCTTTTCATCTTTTCTAGGGCTGCACTCGCAGCATATGGAGGTTCCCAGGCTAGGGGTCTAATTGGAGCTGTAGCCGCCAGCCTACCCAAGAGCCACAGCAACGCGGGATCTGAGCCGCGTCTGCGACCAACACCAGAGCTCACGGCAACACCAGATCCTTAACCCACTGAGCGAGGCCAGGGATTGAACCGGCAACCTCATGGTTCCTAGTCGGATTCATTAACCACTGCACCACGACAGGAACTCCTACATTTTGTATAGTATTTTAATATGAGAAACATACTTAATAATTATGCTTTTGAAATTCTTTCAGGCAATTTAAGCTTGAAAATAAGTTACCACAGACCATACATATTCCACAGCCAAGTGCCCCATGCAGATCTACCACTGAAGATGCCCAGGCAGGGAAGAGCTGAGGCCTCAGTCTCTTTACCTGTGATAAAGTCACAGGTCAAATCCTACTGTGCATGTGTCTGGTTACTCATTTGTTTGTCTGTTTTGCCTATGTTTATAACTTTTTTAAATGCTAGATTTCATTTAAAGATAAATTTAAAAAAAGATTCAGTCCTTTTCCCATTAAATTCAATGACACCGTGAACTCTACAGAGCCCATGGAAGTTGATGGACACAGTTTAAGAGTCCCTAGTACGTAGATAGGCAATAATAACAGAAATAGTGGCACAAAAAGAAGTCAAGTTCTAATGCTTTCAATGAATCAGTGAGAGGGACTAGATGAACTACAGTTGAGACCAAAAGGAGAAATGCATTAGAAATGCTCAAGAACTAGAAGCTTTTGAAGGAAAAAGCTACCAGAAAAAAAAAAAAGTCTTCAAAGAACATCTAGGTTTCCAGTAAAGCAAGAAGGAAAGCAAGCATTCGAAGATGACAGACAGGCTTTGCGTTCCAAAGGGCAAAGTAGAAGGGTTTATAAAGGCTAGAGAAGCTGGGAGATATTGTTAGATTAGAAAAATAAATGGAGGAGTTCCTGTAGTGGCACAGCGGAAACAAATCCGACTGGGAACCATGAGGTTGCGGGTTCAATCCCTGGCCTCAATCAGTGGGTTACGGATCCGGCATTGCTGTGAGCTGTAGTATAGGTCGCAGATGCAGCTCGGATCTGGCGTTGCTGTGGCTGTAGTGTAGGCTGGCAGCTACAGCTCTGATTGGACCCCTAGCCTGGGAACCTCCATATGCCACAGGTGCAGCCCTAAAAAGACCAAAAAAAAAAAAAAAAAAAAAAGAAAAGAAAAGAAAAAGAAATGGACCTGGAGTAGGGAGAAGCTTACTGAGGATGAGCATCCATAACTACTTCTGATGTGGACTCTGGTCAGCAGATAAGTGATTTGAGTTGTATTAACTTTAATGAAAATTAACTAGGAAACATATATCAAAGCACATGGACTGTATCTTCTTTATTCATCCCCTCTCTGCTCCCACAGCCACTACCCTAGTCAGGCCTCTTGGACAAGTGCTGCAGCTTCCTAACTTGCCTCTATGTCTTGACGGCTCCCTATCCCTACCACTCCCCAAGCTATTCTCTGCACTGACATCAATTTGACCTTACTGAAATGGAAACCAAATCATGTCCCTAACGCCTGTGCTTAAGACTTTTCAGTCTCTATAGCCACATGACTCAGAGGATGACATTCAACTATCTCACCATGACCCAAAGGTCTACTTTGATCTAAACCTGACTTCCTGTCCAGATAATTTCTTCACCTCTTGACCACCCTTACACTGTATGATGGATGTGATGAATAGCCTAGAGTCTTCTACACACGCTCAAGCCATTCCTTGTGCCTAGAATCTATCCACACCCACAACTCCTATCCTATCCTTTTTATCTGGCTAATTTCAACTCAATCTTCAACTTTCAGCTTGAACTACATCTCATGTAGGAGCCTTTCTGACACCTCAAGACTGGATTAGATGCCTACAGACCTGGTGATTTCCGTTACACAGTATGCATACCACTCTGTAACTGCCTTTCATCATATACATGTTTTCTCAAGGAATCTTTAAGTCCTTGAGAACAAGAATTGTTATTTTATTTACTAAATTTTCCTGGAACTCAGCATGGTCCAAAGATATAGTGAGCATTCTATTAACATTTGTTAATTTAATAAATTAATGAATAGCTTCCTATCTTCTATTGCATCTTGCATTTCTAAATCCTTCTCATTGACGTTTTAAATTAGGAATAATTAACAGGTCATATCGAGGAGAATGCCAGGCATTATGCCTTTTATTATTAAGTAAGAAAACCGAGGATCTTCCTAACACTGATAATTCAAAAAGCAGTTCCCGACACTAAAAACAAATATGAATTTCTATAATTTAACACCATGGAATAAGGTTGTAAGGAAAAAATATCCACTCAAAGGAAAGGAGCACAAAAACATTTTAAAAGAGTTTAATATTCAAAATACTTCAAAGTTACATACACATACATCTAGTCACAGTACAGCTTCTAATTGTATATATTCAAATATAATACCACATACTTGAAATATGTTAGCTCTGTAATTAAGTACTACACTACTTTTAAAGACATAGAAAAATAGTACCCATGCACAAAAATAATCTGAAGATGGAATTCCTGCTGTGGTACAGTGGATTAAGAATCTGACTCAGCAACTTGGGGTGCTAAGGAGGCGTGGGTTCACGCTCCTGCCAGGTACAGTACATTAAAGGATCCAGCATTGCCGAAGCTGCAGCACGGGTTACAGATGCAGCTCACATTCAATCCCTGGCCCAGGGTGTTCCATATGCCATAGATGCAGCCATAAGAAAAGAAAACTTATCTGAACACATCCACAACTGCTTTCTACTTGCCCACCTGACACTTCCAATAGGAATTCATTCTATTGATGTCTATAAAGTAAAATTATTACAGAGTAAAAAAATTACTACAACTCCTGCCAGCCTGTACCCAAATTTGTCCTTTAAAACTCAGCTGAAAAGTCACCTTCTCTGGGAAGTCTTCTCCAGATCAAAGCTGAATCTATGCTGCTCCAGCCCATACTGCTGCACTACAAATATAAGCTGATTATGTACACATCTGTCTCCCCACTGTTCCCAGAGGGCAGAGACAGTTGTCTTCATCTCTGTATTCCTTTAACAGTACTAAGCCCTCAATAACTGCTTCATGAATGAATGGATAAAAGGATGAATACACAAGTCTGCCTACCCTACTACATTTTTGCATATTCAACTCTAAGAGCTCTTGATCTTATTCCCAAGTTTCTGCTGATTTGAGGAGAAGCTCTCTAAACTAGCCCATAAATATTTAAAATTTCTAAGATAGTACTTATGTTAACTGAAAATCTAAGTACAGGAAGCTCTAATTAACTCATAATAGTGGGCTGAGAAAGGCCCACCCAACTTAGTGAATAGTTTGAGTTCTACAGAACTTATTTTCATGTATATTCAGTTATCTCAGTTCATGCTGGAATATCTACTTCACAGAGAAGGGTATATTTTGAATATATAGTTTTACCAAAAAATTATGGAATTATTATTATACTTTCTGCTTTATCATTTATTTTTAACTTTAACAGGAAATAAGTCAATGAAAAATGAGTTTAAATTATGGAAAGCTTACTAGGGCAATATGATAAAATTATTTTTAATAATTCTTTTCTGTTGAGCTCTTTTAAAGTTAATGATTTGGAGTTGGAGTTCCCCTTGTGGTGCAGTGGAAATGAATCCAGCTAGTATCCATGAGGATGAGGCCTCACTTAGTGGATTAAGGATACAGTATTGCTGTGAGCTGTGGTGTAGGTAGCAGATGTGGCTCAGATCCAAAGTTGCTGTGGCTGTGGCTTAGGCCAGCAGCTGTAGCTCCAATTTGACCTCTAGCCTGGGAACTTCCATATGCCACGAGTGTAGCCCTAAAAAGCAAGTTAGGCACAAAATGGATGACCAAAACCACTTTAGTTTCTTTCCTAATTATGATGTCTAATTTAGCATATATCCCACAAGACACAGCACATATAGGTAGGCATAGGAAGAGTCTGCAGTCTGCAGGTAGACAAAATGCAGCCCTGTCAGGCGCATTCATCTGGAACTCATCTTAGAGCAAATCAGTCTCAAGAAAACTCCTAGGAATGTATTGAAGTGGTCTGCTAGCAGTCAGTTATAGTGAGAGAGTCTGAAGCCCCATGAAGGGCAAGGAAAACTACTACAACCCCTCCTCAGAATGCACACCCAGACATTGAAACCCAGTGTCTCTAAGACCTGGTCAAGAGAACCAGAAAGCCTGGGAGCAGACTGCACATTCTTGTTAGAACTGTGGTTTCAACATAGAAGTTTTTCTATGTCCTTTGCAATTAAGAAAACTTATATCCTTTACCTGTTGCCATCTTTCAGTCACACACATCTTTTTCAGGCTTATTTATTAGAAATATTCAAAACAGTTCATTTCTTATCACAGAAAACTTCCTATATACAATATGTCTTTATAATTATAATTCTCATGATAAAGAACGATGGATATGATACAACTTGTCCTTGTCAGTTTCAAGGTCAGAAATCTCATATGGATGGTTTCAGGAGAAAAGCAGAAAATAAGGAGATGTACTTCTAGATTTTCCACCGGCACTGTCAATGGACAAAGGGACGGTACTTAAGTGGCAGTATAAATGATCTCCTGGTCAAGATCATTCTCTCTGGGGCCAGTCTGCCAGTTTTCCTGGGTGTCTCATGTGACTTTGAACAAGTTACTCACACTCTCCCTTGCCTCAGTTTCTCTATCTTTGAAAAAGGGAATTATAAGACTGTCCACTCAGAGGCTTGTTGTGAAAACTAAGTGTGTTTATAAAGCTACCTTTTGGAACACAACTTGGCACATAGCTAATAATGACATGGTCCTTACTATCACTTAACATACCTTCTTCCAATCAGCAGCTATGTCGTTACCTTCTCTAAGTAAATTCTCTAGCAACTTATCTTACATCCTTCTATTCCTAGAAGATTCCTGCATGCTGACTTAGAGATGTATATCAAGTTAGAGAGGCAGGGTCCTACCATGAAGGTCTTATATGCCATGTCAGAGCACTTAGGTAACAGGTGCAACTAAGCAGAGACAGAGAAGGAAAAGTCAGAAGAACATGAAAGCCAATAAAGTTTGGGGCCACAGAAGCTAAGAAATAATTGTTCTTCAGAGAAGGAAGGAGGCAACTGTATCAGGCAGAGCAGAGAAATTCATTAAATTTCCAAAGACTAAAAACTAATTAATATTACTGGGGAAAAAAAGGATCACTTTGAAATGATAAACTGAAACAACAATCCTAAATGTATATACATTTAATTGCAGAGCTTCAAAAACAATGAAGCAAAAACTGAAAGAACTGAAAAGAAAAATTAAAAATCAAGAATTATAGTTGGAGACTTCACACTTCTGAATAATTGTCAGAACAAGCAGATGGGAAATCAGGAATAAAGATGAGAATAATACTATCAACCAACTTGGCCTATTTACTATTTATAAACCAATTCTAATAAAAGCAGAACACACATGGAACACCCACCAAGAAAGACCAACCACACTCTGGGACAGAAAGCAAGACTCAAATTGAAAAAGACTGAAATCACATAAAGTATGGTCACTGACCAAAAGGGAATTAAATTACAAATCAGTAACATGAAGATATCAGGAAAATCCTCAAATATTTGAAAATTAAACATATACCTAAGTAATCAATGAGTAAAAGAAGACATCAACAGGAAACTGGGAAATATTTTGCACATTCATAAGATTAGCAGCTAAAGTACTCTCAGAAGAAAATTTATAACATAAAATTCCTATTTGAAAATTGTTCTCAAATCAATTACTTAAGCGTCCACCTTAAGAAACTACAAAATGAATAGTGCAAAAGGAACAAAATAATAAAGATAAAACAAATAAATGAAAATAAAGGAACAATAAAAAAGAATTAGTGAAACCAAAAGTTGGTTCTTTGAAAAGATCAATAAAATTGACAAACCCCTAGAGAGAGTAATTAGGAGAAAAACAGAAGACAAACTATCAACATCAAGACTGGAAAAAGGGAAAATACAGATCCTTCACTAAAAAGATAAGGAACTATCAAAAATAATTCATAATTCAATAACACAGAAAATATGCAAAAAACTCCTTGAAAGACTACCAGATTTTACTCAAGAAGAAATAAACAACTTGAAGAAGAATCCTATACCTAGTAATAGACATTTCACTTCCAGCAAGATAGGAATGGCAAATAAGGACCTGAAAAGAGGCCCAAAATCATTAGAGGAAATAATTTGCAAGTGTCTTATAAAATTAAACATATGCTTATTAGCACAGGACTCCCCCTCCAAAATGAAAACATGCCAAAAAAAAAAACGCACTCAATTGTTTATAGCAGTTGTATTCATAACTGCCAAAAACTGGAAACAATCCAAACTGTTAAATACATAAGCCAACTTTAGTATTACCAAACAATGGAATACTGTTTCAGTAATAAAAGGAACAAACTTCTTAGAGTTCCTGTTGTGGCATAGCAGGTTAAGAACCCAACTAGTATCCATGAGGATGAGGGTTCGATCCCTGGCCTTGCTCAGTGGGTTAAGGATCCAGCCACAAGCTGCAACGTAGTTCACAGGTGGGGCTCAGAACCCACATTGCTATGGTTGTGGCATAGGTTGGCAGCTGCAACTTCAATTTGACCCCTAGCCTGGGAATTTCCATATGCCATAGATGCAGCCAAAAAAGAAAAGAAAAAAAGAAAAAGAACAAACTTCTGATATAGCCAAGCACTAGATGAGTCTCAAACATGTTATCTAAGAAAAGGAAGCCAGACACAATGGCAAAATATAGTGAGATGCTGTTTATATGAAATATTTGAAACTGAACTACTGTATAGTTTGAAAAACTGCTTAGTATTTTCCAAGATCCAGAAAGGGGGAAGAAAATTGACTGCAAAGGGCACAGAGGAAATTAGTGAGGTGATGCAAATGTTTTATATCATGATTGTAGTGTATGAATGATTGTATACATTTGTCAAAATTCAGACTACATTTTAAAAGTGGTACATTATATGTAAATCATACCTCAATTTAAAAAAAAGTGCATTGTATTAATCATACCACTAATACTGTGAATGCATGGTTTACCAAGCATTTTGGCTATATTAATTTATCTCTTAAAAAACCCCAATGAACAGGGATATCAAGGCTCAAAAGCTAAATGACTTATTCAAAGTCACCAAGCTAGTACATGGCAGAGTTGGTACCCTATGCCCGATCTCCTAAATTTGCCCAATGTAATGAAGAGCAGACACTAACGGAGATCTCAGAACTTCGAGTTGCTGTACAGGACAACGTCTGTTTCTCTAGCTACAACTGTGGACTATTTGTGGGTCCTGAGCTCAATGGATTCTTATTTTTTCATGGAATGGAGAGGAGTAAAGAGAAGCAAAAAGGAAGGGAAAGAAAAAGATCCATGTTCATTATGCTTCAAAACATCAAATACTGGTTCTTAAACTTTTGTTTCAACAGTGAGAATTTGTGTGTGTGCTGGGCTACCAAATAAATTGTATTTCTTACCGTGGGTCCTAGTCACAAAAGCTTGAAAACCATGGCTGCAGGCCACCCAAGGGATTACAATAGTAACTCCAGTTGCAGTGAGATAAGAGGCGAGATGAAGAAGGGCAGCGGGAGGACTGTACTTTAGACAAATGATTGTGAGGGACAAAGGAGAAAAAAGCAGGTCAAAAATAACCCTCACACCACAAAAACACCTGGTGGACACTTTGATGGAAAATTCAGCATTGTGACGTCCACATTCGATTTTATCCAGCTTACCTTTTCACACTTGTCCCCCTTTACTGTCTCTCTCCCAACCTTTTTGCCTCTACAAGGAAAGTTTTCTTTTCGACCCAGATATAAACAATGGAGGGTTGTAAGCTAAATGATTTTTTTCACCTTTCTATGACCCTAGCACTTTGGACGGCACTTAATACATAGTGGATGCCCAGATATTTGTAGAACGAACACTGTTTAAAGTATATTAACTCTGCCCAGGGACCTCAAGGCTACAGTAATACTTCATTCCTCGAACCTGACAGCGTCCTATGAAATTAAATTCTGATAGTAATTCAAGAAATAACCTTGAAATGTGAAGTACTTTTGCAGGCCTTTAAGGCCTTTAACAAAGCAATCTAAAGAGATGGGTTTTTAACATTAATGTTTCCTGAGATGTTTCAATTTAATGATGTTAAAATACAGTTATTCAAACATATGACTACAGCAGACGCCATTCTTATATGCCTTCTCTCAAGTTCTGCCCATAAAAGGCCATCCATGTTGGGAAGTTCTAAACTAAAAGCACACATGCCATGTATGTTGTAGGGGTGGCAAACTTTAATTTAGAAAACATATTGCCAGCACACATCAAAGCGTCACTGGCAAATGTTTCTCTGAGCTCAAACTTGCCAAAAATAATCTAAAGAGCCCTCAGAATATCAAGCTATATTCTCCCTCCTCAAAGCTCGGCATTGATCTGAAAAGTACATACCCAGTAAGGCTAAGCTGAGTCACACCACCCCTCCGGCTACACATGGGGAAGAACTCAATGCAGCAGTTCAACATACTTGATCTTAAATGAGAATCGCCAAAACCCTATGAGGAAGACCCAGAAGTATAAAATTAATCCTACTTTACAGATAAGTGAACAATCAAATAACTGATCTTCCAAGGTCACGGGGCTAAGAAGTGAAGTTCTCTCTTCCAATAAGGGTCTTCTAATTCCAAGTCCAATGCTCTTTCCACACTTCATCAATCAACAAAAAGCAAGAAAGAACTCACTTGTTGGCATCTCCTGCCCAAGACAGTGTGTTTATTCTCTAATCTTCACAACAATGAACCAGCTGCCTAAACTAGACTGCCTACTTGATCCTTTCCTGGAAGGAGAGAGTGATGAGGATCCAGGAGAGGTGAGCAGGTGCACATCTAAGATGAAGGCAGGTCAAGGCAACAGCAACCCAAGCTGAAGGTCAGAAGGCTGACAGCAGGTCCCTGTCAAAGCTTTTCTACTCTGTACAAAAGAAGACTTCATCTCTAGAAAGCCTGACCAGGACCAAGCCAGGCCCAGATCCAAGGAAGATGGTACCAGGCAAGTTATTAAAACAGAGACTCATTTTTTCTTTCATTCAACAGCTTTATGAAAATGCTTAACATGTACAGAATGTCTGCATGAATCTATAACACATTGTCTCTATCTTCAAAAGGTTTAAACTAGTAAGAAAGACCATAAATCATGTATTGCTTTGATAAAAATATGCACAAGATACTATGGAAAAACCCAAAAGTTCTGCCCTTACCAAGTCCAGGGGCAAGGATGAAGGGAGAAGAGAGGAATAGAGGCAGCATGGGGAAGGAAGACTCAGAGAGTCTTCTAGGAGGAACCCATTCACTGATGTAAGATCAGAGCGTGGTGGCTTCTAGAGTGGCCTGCCAAGCCACTCTACAATGACTCTGTTTCTGGAACCTAAGGTAGAAACTGAGGGCTGCCAATGTGCAGAGGCAGAGTCACAAAACAAAGGGCAGGGTCTGAATTAAAAGAGGGGAAAGAAATGTAGAGTGCGCATAAGATACGAACAGACCTCAAGATTGTCATCATATATGGAATTCCCTGGTGGCCTAGTGGTTAAGGATCCAGCAGTGTCACTGCTATTGGCACAGGTTCGATCCCTGGCCTGGGAATTTCCGCATGGCAAGGGCATGGCCAAAAAAAAGAAAAGATAAGAAAAGAGAAAAGAATATTATCATATAGAATAGTATTCAGCAATAGAAAGGAAGCGCTGACACAGGCTATATAATACCAACACAGATGACTCTTAAAAACATTATGCCAACTGAAAGAATTCAGTCACAAAAGACCATGTGACTCCATTTACATGAAATGTTCAGAGGCAAATCTACATACAGGAAGTAGACTGTGCAAACTATTGCATTTGGAGTGGATAAGCAATGAGACCCTGCTGTATAGCACAGGGAACTATATCCAATCACATAATGTAACATGATGGGAGGATAATGTGAGAAAAAGAATGTGTGTGTGTGTGTGTGTGTGTGTATACATACATGCCTGGGTGACTTTGCTGTAGAGCAGAAATTGACAGAACATTGTAAATCAACTATGATAGAAAAAATAACAATCTTAAAAAAGAAAGAAAGTAGGCTGGCCATTGCCAAGGGCTGGTAAATTGGGGGCAACTTGGGAGTAACTATTTATAGGTATAAAGTCTCTTTTGGGGTGATATTCTAACCTAAAATTGATCGTAGTGATGGTTTTACAATTCTGCAAATACACTAAAAACCATTGAATCATATGCTTTAAATGGGCAAACTACATGCCCTGTGAATTATATCTCAATAAGGCTTTGCAAATGTCCCATTGCACATATATTCTCATAAAGGTTCACACATAAGAAATGTACTCGAGGGAGTTCCCATAGTAGCTCAGTAGTTAACGAATCCGACTAGGAACCATGAGGTTGCGGGTCTGATCCCTGCCTTGCTCAGTGGGTTAAGGATGTGACATTGCCAGGAGCTGTGGTGTAGGTCGCAGACGAGGCTCGATCTGGCATTGCTGTGGCCAGCGGCTACAGCTCTGATTAGACCCCTAGCCTGGGAACCTCCATATGCCGCAGGAGCAGCTCTAGAAAAGGCAAAAGACAAAAAAAAAAAAAAGAAATGCACTTGAAAAATATTTAAAAAAAAAAAAAAAAGAATTGCACATGGTTTTATTATCAGCCTTAAGAAGCCATTTGACGGATAAGTCAGCACAGCGAGCATATGGTTTAGAACTCTGTGGAAGAGAACTCAAGCCACAACTGCATCCCCTGCCAGTTGTACATACTTGGGCAAGCTGCCTACTTAAGCACTGAGCCTCAATGCACTCAGCAATCAAATGAGGACATAGCTAGAGTTCCCCTGTGGTGCAATGGGATCAGCAGCATCTCTGAAGTGCTGGGTTACAGGTTCGATCCCTGGCCTGGCACAGTGGGTTAAAGATCCAGTGTTACCACAACTGCAGCACAGGTCATAACTGTCGCTCAGATCTGATCCCTGACCCATATGCCATGGGGCAGCCATAAAAAAGAAAAGAAAAAAAGGACATTGCCTACCTTTCAGAGTGAGAAGTTACAAACATAATCTGCCTGAGTGCTCAGTGGTACTACCGTTCCTAAATACTATTCTATGAAAAATAAATGTCATCCAGAAAAGTTTACATAAATATCCTTTTCTTGGGATGATACTCAGAGGAATAAGACACAGCATTCTAACCTAATTTTTTAAAATCCTGTATGTCAAGATCTATGCAAGACTCATTCATCTTTGTGTGCCCATCTGGCCCCCCGTGCCCAAGATGGTACTGGATATCAGGGGTGCTGACCACTTCTTGGGTGCTATGTTCTGGCACCATTTCATATTTGACATAAAGTGAAGCTGAATTCATTACCTAGTTATCAGAATGCTGTGCTTGGTCCTCTACATCATGCTTCTGTACTTTTGGTATCACTCTGTATTTGGGTCTTGTTATTATCTTTATTGTTATTCTTTACCATTAACCCAGAGTTACATTCAAAAATGTATTGCTCAGAAAAATTTATTTGCATGTGTAAGAATCTATAATGGTGCTATGTTAAGTACTTATAAGAAAGTTGATTATTTTCAACATGCAGAATATATAAGGCATGCTTGGTTCTCTGTTTGGGGGGGGCGGTTTTAGGGCCATGCCCGAGGCTTATGGAGATTCCCAGGCTAGGGGTTGAATCAGCACTGTAGCCGCCAGCCTATACCACAACCATAGAACGCCAGATCCGAGCCAGGTCTGTGACCTACACTTCAGCTCATGGCAACACGAGATCCTTATCCCACTGAGCGAGGCCAGGGATCAAACCTGCATCCTCATGGATACCTGTCAGATTCATTAACTGCTGAGCAATGATGGGAACTCTGGTTCTCTAGCTTTTAAACAAAACTTTTTAAAAACATGTGTGAGGTGTTCTCTTGTGGCACAGCAGGTTAAGGATCTGGCATTGTCACTGCAGTGGCTCTGGTTGCTGCTGTGGTGCAGTTTTAATCCTTGGCCTGGGAACTTCCACATGCCACAGGCATGGCCAAAACAACCGAACAAACTATACGTGTGTGTGTGTGTGTGTGTGCGCGCGCACGTATTATACAGACACACATACACGTATATGCATAGTATTTTAGCCTGGCTTACTTTAATTAGCAACAACATATTTTTGAAAAGCTGACATGGCTTGAGCTATTTTTTGTACCTCTTTTTAAAGTGCGCAATTCATCCCCAAAGAAAGAGAGCTGATTTAAATGATTCCAAGTTGACTAACAACTTGTGACTAAATAAAATTTTTAAATGAACATATTGACTAGTCCCTTTTACTATTTAAAAGAAATAATTCAGTGCATTCCACCAGTTCGGCCTCTTACTTTAACTCTGTAAACAGACCATTTCTAAAACATGCAGTTTGTAGCAATTTCATAGGTGTTAGTGCAGCACATCAGCAACAATACAAGGTTAGTTAAGAGTCACAACAAAGGAAACATCGAGGATAATCTTACCACATCATCCGTCAGTGTCCTAATATTTAAATGCTGCAAATGAAAGAAACCAATCATGTCAGTAATTTATAACAGCTTTTTTAATTTTAGTTAATAGAGTACCTTTAAATTTCTACAATGCTAAGTTGAATGTAATTAAATTCCTGACAGTCTAATAAAAATGCATTATATATTGTGTTAATCACTTGCTCAAAAAGATGGACAGAACTACATTAAACGTGATAGTCTCCTATAATTCCTTGGCTTTGTAAACCTCATAAACGAGAAACCTCGCTGTGGTATGATAAATACATTCTCCCAATAAGAGTATTAGTTCCCAATAAGTATACAGACTTAGAACAAATGCAATGGATATAGGAGTTTAAATAAGATTTTTCAGAAAAATATTCCTCTTATAAAACAGTGAAATTCTAAATCTATCATAGCATGCAGCATAATAGATAATGAAGTACTTTGCTGGCTTAATTAACTTAAACAATTCTAGTAACAGAGAAGAGAGTACTGGAATGACTATTTGCATCTTTAACATCAATTTGATTTATCCCAGTGGTAACAGTAGACACTTCTCAATTTCACTGCTACTTCTTTGAGGACCCTTTTGCTGATTTACTTGCTAGACAAATACAAGGCCACTTTAGAAAGTGAATAAATTAGTTTCCTGCAAAATAGATGGAGTTCAAAAGCAAAATTAAGCATTTGGGCAGGGGGGAGGGGGGAGAAGTCTAAGTTTTTATAAATTCTGGAGTTGTGTAAGATTTTGTATTCAGCTAGCTAGAATCAACTGCCAGTACTCCTTCTTCTAATTCATGGTAGCATTTGACCTTTAAAAGGGTAGAGAAAGGGTCAAGCACATTTTCTAAACAAAAAATCAGGTCAGGTCTATGATAAGTATAAAAGGACATGTGTTATGGAGTTCCCGTTGTGGCGCAGTGGTTAACGAATCTGACTAGGAACTATGAGGTTGCAGGTTCGATTCCTGGCCTTGCTCAGTGGGTTAAGGATCCAGCGTGAGCTGTGGTGTAGGTTGCAGATGCGGCTCAGATCCCGCATTGCTGTGGCTGTGGTGTAGGCCAGCAGCTACAGCTCCAATTCGACCCCTAGCCTGGGAGCAGCTCAAGAAATGGCAAAATGACAAAAAAAAAAAAAAAAAAGACATGTGTTAGTAGTCATTATGTAACAGAATAAATGGCACATAGCTAAACTTAACATTTATTGACAAAATGAGATTTGCCAATCATGTCTGAATACCAGAATACACCTTTATGCTCATGAATCTACTTCAATGATGATCCAAATTAAAAATTCATACAGTGTAGACCTCAATATAAGGCCAGATACTATAAAACTCCTAGAGGAAAACATAGGCAGAATGCTCTTTGACATAAATCACAGCAACATCTTGTTGATCCACCTCCTAGAATAATGACAGTAAAGACGCAAATAAACCAATGGGACCTAATTAAACTCAAAAGCTTTTACCCAGCAAAGGAAAGTATTTAAAAAAGGAAAAGACAACCACAAAATGGGAGAAAATCTTTGCAAATGATGCAAGAGGCAAGGGCCTAATCTCCAAAATATACAAACAACTCATGCAACTCAACCACAAAAAAAACAAACAAACAAGCAACCCAATTGAAAAATGGGCAGAAGACCTAAACAGACATTTCTCCAAAGAAAACATACAGATGGCCAACAGGCATATGAAAAACTGCTCAACAGCACAAATTATCAGAGAAATGCAAATCAAAACTACAATGAGGTAACACCTCGCACCTCTGAGAATGGCCATCACTAATAAGTCAACAAATAACAAATGCTGGAGAGGGGGTGGAGAAAAAAGGAACACTCCTGCACTGTTGGTGGGAATGTAAATTGCTACAACCACTATGGAAAACAGTATGGGGTACCCAGTAACTAAATATAGAATTATCATATGATCCAGCAATCCCACTCCTGGGCATATATCTGGACAAAACTTTCACTGAAAAAGATATATGCAACCCCTATGTTCACTGCACCACTATTTGCAATAGCCAAGACATGAAGACAACCTAAATGTCCAACGACAGATGAATGGATTAAGATGTGGTACAATGGAATATTTATTACACAGTCATAAAAAGAGAAACTAATGCCCTCTGCAGCAACATGGATGCAACTAGAGGTTCTCATTCTACGTGAAGTAAGCCAGAAAGAAAAAGACAAATACCATATGATGTCACTTATTTGTGGAATCTAAAATATGGAACAGATGATCCTATCTAAAAAACAGAAATAGATCATGGCCAAGGAGAGCAGGTCTAGGGTTCCCAGGGGAAAGAGGGAGGGAGCAGGATGGATGGGCACTTGGGGGGTTTTTTGAATGCAAACTGTTAAATTTAGAATGGATGGGCAATGGGGCCTACTGTACAGCACAGGGAACTGTGTGTGATTGGGTCACTTTGCTGTACAACAGAACTTGAAGAAACATTGTAAATCAACTACACTTTAATAAAAATTTTTTTTTTAATTCATACAGTATAAATCATTATCCCAGACTCTCTCTCACCAAGATATTCCTTCTTGGTTCCTTCTTGTGCAGAGAGGCAATAATTGGAGGCACCCAGGACGAGTGTCATGTATCAAAGAGAATGCAGCTGGATTAATGACCACACCACTAGGTGCCAGACCGAACTGCCTGTTCCGTTACGCTACTTATCCTGACCCAGGAGCAAAGAAGCAGTAACACTGGATTAACAAAGGGCTAATATTGAATCCTGGGCTGTAGAATGGACTTTTAATCACTACTATCTTCAGCTGTTGCAATGAACAAGCCTGGACATGGGCCCCTGAGAGTGGGTGTGATCCTGAGGCACTCAGGTCCTCAGTCTCAGCCCAGAATTAGACCCAAATCTACAAGGCTCCAGAGTTTACAGAGAAAGGAGCAGAGGACAGGCTGTGCGGGGCTCCCTTCCTCTAACTGCCTGCTGCATTTGTGCTTTCCCACCAGCGGATTTCCAGCCCACAGCATTTGGTTAATCACATCACTCTCTCATTCTTCAACCTGAGCTATCACCGCAATCACAACTCAGGTCACACCTGAAAGAGGTCATTTCAAAATCTTCTGATAAGAAAAAAAATATATATAGCCAGCTTCTGACACAACAGCATTCTAATGCTAAAAAGTAAAGCTAATGAAAAAGTATTATGCTGAAATCCTAATGCTTGAAAACTAAAGCTAATGAAAAAGTATCATGCTGAAATCCTATTGGGAATACTATGCCACAATAAAGAAAACATTTAGTTACACAAATGAAATACTCCAAAAAAATCAGGTTGGGTTGCCTGAGGAAAATGCATGAAGTGATGCTAAAAAAGGGAGAAGAAACAGTGAAAGCACACAAGCAATTTTTAAGAGAAATGAGACTAGGGCCTATGCAGGATTTATGATCTAAAACTGCACAGAAGATACAAAAAGTATGGTGCAGAAAATGTAGGGAATATAGGTGACATGTTATAAAATTCAGAAGATGTAAATAACCAAGAGGAACATTTTTATCTACCTTCAAAAGCCTAACATAGGACGGCCTTTTAAATTAGAGTGGGACTCATATAACTTTCAGAAAACACAGAAAATGAGCAGTCACTGTTGAGTAGAAACAAGATATATAAGGATTCTTTTTTTTTTTTTTGGTCATAGTTTTTCTTTTTTAATACCCTTTAACTCGTTCATTGAATGTCTAGCAACTCAATTAATTTGTTAAATGCTTGGCCTGCTTTTTTAACTATACAGCCATGCATGTAAGTCTAATTACAAACTGTATTATTATACACATACAGAAAAAGTGATGAATTACAACAGAATTATAATGCTTACATAGAAAAATAAGAAAACTCAAAGGGATGTAACTTGTAGGAAGTTTAACAGTCGGAGAAACAAGCACAAAGCTAGGTAGGGTCAGGTTCACTGTTGCTTCTCTTCTGGAAAACACTTACCTATCAATTCTCACCACCAGCAAGAGAAGTCAGTAGGGCAAGATGACAGCAATTCCAGGCCCATGACAGGACTAGAGATATTGACTAACAGAGTAAACAGCTGGGAAACTCGCCTCAAAATGTTGGTTTCTATGTCAAAACAGTAAAGCTAGAGTAAGTGTCCATCTTTCAGAAAATAGAGATTATATATCTGTTTTCCCACATGCAATCTGAAAGAAACCACTAAAGACATGTTAGCACTAAAAAATTTGAGTAGTTCTGAACCTGAGTAATTGCCCTAAAAATTCAAATGTCCAATCATAGTCTACCTCATATATGACTGGAAACAAACGAAAGGAAAGAAAAAAACAGTAAATATTTAGTGAAAAAATGCAAAGTTTAGATCAAGTGGTATCCTTTTGTGGGATGTTTAAATTCTAAAATTCATTCAAGTTTATTACAAAGTTTACACTATCTCAAGGTCCTACCTACTTGGATTACAGACTTCTAAATACGAGAGGGAGAAGGAAGAGAGAATGTCTGACATAAAATCCCCAGCCCAAACTCTGTGGGGTTTTGGCTGTGCTTTGGTAGATATAAAAAACTATGGGGGTGACAACCTTAGTTAAAAAAAGAAAGAAAACTTTATTATAAAAAAGCATTGCTTTTATACTAGTACTTGAGGTACTGTTTAAATGTCGGGTTAACCAAGACGCTTAAAAAAATGCACTTCTGTTCATAGCTACCATCAATGCTCTTTACTACATCTCCTGGTTTGGGGAAATAAACTGCATACACCAATCCAGTTCATCAGTAGGTGTTTGTTATTATCCACACCAAGAAGGAAACAGAAACATAAAACCACCATTAAATGGAATCAAATAGGAACACTTTTAAAAATGGCAACCTGGGGAGTTCCTGTCATGGCTCAGCGGAAACGAATCCAGCTAAGAACCATGAGGTTGCGGGTGCGATTCCTGGCCTCACTCAGCGGGTTAAGGATCAAGTGTTGCCATGAGCTGTGGTGTAGGTCTCAGACTCGGCTTGGATCTGGCATTACTGTGGCTGTGGTGTAGGCCGGCAGCTACAGCTCTGACTGGACCCCTAGCCTGGGAACCTCCATATGCCATGGGTGCGGCCCTAAAAAGACAAAAAGACAAAAAAAAAAAAAAAAAAAAAAAAAAAACCAGCAACCTGATCACATTAGGGTATATTTGTGGGGGTGGGGGGGCGCTGGGGATGAGGATTAAAAGCACTCCATTTTAGACATATGAAAACATTTACAAGAGTTTCCATTGTGGCTCTGGGAACTGGACTAGTATCCATGAGGACATGGGTTCAATCCCTGGCCTCACTCAGGTATCTGGAGTTGCCGTGAGCTATGTGTAGGTTCCACATAGGGTTAGGTATCTGGAGTTGCCGTGAGCTATGTGTTAGGTATCTAGAGTTGCTGTGAGCTATGTGTAGGTTCCAGACATGGTTGAATCCTGCATTGGTGAGGCTGTAGTGCAGACTGGCACCTACAGCTCCAATTCAACCCCTAGCCTGAGAATCTCCAAATGCCACAGGTGCAGACCTTAAAAAAAAAAAAAATTTACACCTAGATGTGACTTTGTAGCCTTTAGTTACATTACCTGGCCCATAAATCTATAGGTGTTATTAATGCTTTATGACAATGGGATAGAATAAAACTGGTGACAATATCAAAATATAAACAACTCTGAACACAGGACCTTGGTAATTGGTTAAGGCATGGTACTAAAGCACACTGGGGCTCTTTTCCCAAGCCAAAACACCTTTGTCCTATGTTTCTCAAAATGCTAATCCTATTTCTCCCTAAAAAGTAAGTGGTACTGTATATAGACAGATAACAATGTTTTCTGCTAATGACAGTTCCTAGGATGAATGATCAAGAAGATGAGTCCGGAATTGAAAGAAAGAACAAGTTCTTTATAGATTTTTCTTCAAGAGAACATAGAATAAAAAACAGGAGGTGGGGGGAAATAAAAACACAGAACATAGGCCTCTATATTCTCATTTAAGCAAGGGATCAAAACCTTTACTGAAGACAGTACATGCTGTCAAAAAATAGACCTAGATCTTCTGGAGCACTGTGCAAAATGCTGTCAATATCAAGAGGTATGAAGCACAGTTCTTCCCCCACCAACCTAGTTGACAAGTAAGTAAAAATGACTAAATAAATTATATAACGCAAAGCCACATATAAGCCCCTGAGGTCCACATGCAATGAAAAAAAGACTCCAGGCTGTAGCCCTAGGCTTTCGGCAAATTTTACATGTTCTTTTATCAGTGAGCACAAATGGATTAGCAGGGAGCAAAGGATCTGTCCGCTGATGTCACTGGATACCTGAAGGCCCACCAGGCCTGCTCTGATCACTGTCATCAGAGCCCCTCCACAGATATATCTTAGAATAATCTTCAGCTGTTGCAATTTAATTCTATTAAACTTAACACCATTTAACTGGGCCATTATAAGAAATTACCAACAAGAGAAAAAATTCTAAGATTAAAGCCTCCAAATGCAAGTGACTCAGATCCAATTCTCATAAATGAGACCCTCCAGACCAGTTGGTTTTCAGTTTGTTAGTGTGCACAAGAAACCACTGAGATATTCTTTGTAAGAGTATTCTTTGCAGCTTCCCAAGATCCTGACGCAGTAGATCTAAGGTGGGGCTTAGGAATCTGCATGCTTAAAGAGCCCCTGCTACAGGGAGCTGGGAACCACCACTATCAGCATTACACAGACTGCCTGTCACATGGTTCATTGAAAATCAGTGTCCTTGGAGTTCCCACTGTGGCTCAGCAGGTTAAGAACCCAATATAGTATCCATGAGAATGAGGGTTCAATCCCTGGATTCGCTCAGTGGGTTAAGGATCCAGTGTTGCCGTGAGCTATGGCATAGGTCCAGGGATGCAACTCAGATCTGGCGTTGCTGTAGCTGTGGTGTAGCTGGCAGCTGCAGCTCCAATTCAGCCTCTAGTCCAGGAACTTTCATGTGCCACAAGTGCGGCCATAAAAAGAAAAATTAATTAATTAACATAAAATTGGTTATGAAAAGAAGGGGGAAACAAATGAAAAGAAGGGTGCAGAGAAGCAGCAGAGGATTTCAGAGAAGTAGGAAACAGTGCTGGTATGGTTGAGACAGGCTTTACTGCCCTGAAGTGAAAGGCACTGATTGGCACTGATTTAAGAGAATTTAACAATCTCTAGCGTCCAGGATGAAGCACCAGATGCATCATTTATTGAAATGCTTAGTCCCCCACTAAAGTACAATAAATCAAACTCATAAGCATAGAGTTAATACCTAATTATCAAAGACTGTTCATATCAGATCAGGACATGACACTATTTGCTTGACAGAATGAGTAGCAGATTCTGACCAACACAACAAAGTTTTACCTTCAGGGAAAAGAGCATGGCTCAGTCTCGTCTTAATCATAATCTGTGGTAGATGAGGATATGTTAAGATCTTGCTCACAGTTTTGTTTTAAAGGCCAGATTATCCCTTTCCACCAACATACCTATGAATATGTATTTTAACCTAGCACCATTTCTGGTTCCACACCTGTCTTTAATGTCCATGCCAATTATAAAGACCATAGAAATATGAAGTAATACTACTAGCAACCACGACACTAAACACACCTATTGATGGATCTAAGGGAACTCTCCCCAGCAACCACACAATACATGTAGATGTGAAAATATTGTTCTTCGTGTAGATGTGAAAATATTGTTCTTCAAGGGCTCCAGATTTAACATCTCAGAAGGGTCCAAAAATAACACAAGCTTTCCCAGCACTAAGGACAAGAGCAGAGCTGATCTTTGATACTATAAAGTAAAGCTTTTAAGTTGCCTTGCTCTTCTTGTGGTCATTTTTTAAGTTTGAGTTGGAGAAAAATGAGAGAGGAGAGGTTAGCACAGGTGAGAATCAGAAAAAGCTCAGTAGCATCTTTTAATCCGTTCATCTACTCAAAACCATAATCTTGCCCATTTCAGGAAGATAAACATCTGTCCAGTGCCCATGATCCATCTCTTACGCTCCAAGAATCCAGGCCTCCCTTCTCCGTAACTCATTCTTTATTAAAAGACCAGCTTTCCGGAAGAGGCATCAGTCAAGCATTTACAGACATGAAAAGAAGATTCATTTCTAAGAGGGCACAAGGTTTTCAAAAGGATAAAAAGACTGCAACATAACTGCTGGAAAACAACCACTCTCCAGAAAAACCAATTATCAAATAGCTACTTGGTACTCTCACCTGGATTATGCACCACAGGTGCTGAACACCTAACAAGCCATATTTTATTCTAGTAAAACTCTAGTGTTCTTTTTCCTTCAAAGGGAAAATATAACAACTAATCCTAGTAACACAGCTTTCATACCTATTTTAAGATACTCTCTTCAGCTGTGCCAATTTCGTTCACCTAAACTACCAGATCAAAAACTCTTCAGCAATGGGTCCAGGAAAAGGTAATTCAGATCTCTGAACCCCTTTACAAGTAGTTTTGGTTCTAGGTCATGAGACCCCAAGACCGTTTTCATCATCTGGAGAAGGCTGAAAAGTAAGGCATCAGCGGTAAAAAATTTTAAACAGTCTCAGAGCTTCCAGAACCACCTTGAAGCTTATCCAACTAGTAACTCTTTCTGAGATTGCCTCAGCCTCTTAGATGTCATGTCCAAGACACAAATTTAGACTGGATATTCCAGAGGCTCATACAGCACCTGGAATCATTTGGATCACACAGCATCATTTCATATATATCTGAGAAGGATTTTATTTGTCGACATTCTAGCATCACCATGATGAAAGTAAATTTGGATAATTCTTAGAGAACAATTTGGTGAAACAAATCCTATGTTCAACTTAGGAATTCTACTAGTAATTACTCTTTAACCTAGTAATTCTACTTCTAGAATCTATACTTAGGAAATAAGAGGCCTGTACACAAACATGTATCACTACCGAGCTATTTTTTTATTTTTTTAATTTTTTTTTATTTCTCCAATAATTTTTTCTATTGTATAGTATGGTGACCCAGTTACACATACATGTATAGATTCCTTTTTCTCACATCATCATGCTCCATCATAAGTCACTGGACATAGTTCCCAGTGCTACAGAGCAGAATCTCATTGCTTATCCATTCCAAAGGCAATAGTCTGCATCTATTACCCTCAAGCTCCCAGTCCATCCCACTCCCTCCCCCTCCCCCTTGGCAACCACAAGTCTATTCTCCAAGCCCTTGATTTTCTTTTCTGTGGAAAGGTTCATTTGTGCTGTATATTAGATACCAGATATAAGTGATATCATATGGTATTTGTCTTTCTCTTTCTGAATAGTTTCAAATGATACAACTGACAAGGGCTTAATCTCTGAAATATACAAAGCAGCTTATAAAAGCCAACAACCCAATTGAAAAATGGGCAAAAGACCTGAATAGACATTTCTCCAAGGAATTTATACAGATGGCCAACAAGTACAGTGCTATTTTAAACAGCTAGAATTGTAACCAACCTAAAACTTCCAAGAAAATGGAAAAGATTAAATAAATTACAGTCCTGCCATTGGGAAATTGGTAATAAACAATGTTACAAGGAAACAAAGTTGTATTTAAAATTGCATATACAATATAATTCCAACTTCATTAATATACATATTTATGGGAAAAATCAGGCAGGAACTATTGTTAATTTTTTATATCTGGATTGAGGGACTTGGAGTAATTTTTTTCACATTTTTCTGTATTTTCTCAGTTGTCTAGAATGAGTGTATTTACTTTTATAATGAGAAAAGTTGTTTTTTTTTTTAAGTTACCATGGATCTTTAAGATACTATGGATGTTTTAAGTTACTTTTCACACCAGGCAGAAAATATAGATTAGTTCCTTTCCAAATAAAATGTATGTATGAAGCCGTAAAAGAGATAAAAATAAAAATCTAAAAAAATCTAATAAATACTGTGAACAGACTTTTTAATAGGCTGGGTTTTTTGATGAATACTTTCAAATGTGTCAGAATACATTAAGCACATTATTCATTTGTTTTCTAATTCACATATATAAATTAACCAATCTCAAAAGGCTCCTTGGTTTTGTGAATTATTGATGTTGTCACCTTCTAGAGACTTAATTCCAAGAAAAATATACGAATCACTACATCACAAGCACAAATCCTTTTGACACAAATTCAATTTTGGTGGCAACAATAATATATTGACTTAGCTTTATTTTTCTATTTTATGACACTTATTAATGTCAGAAATAAAAGAAATCTATCATTTTTTCTTATTGTAAATGTAAACGATCACATGCCATCTTGAGAATGCTGAGGTAAATACCACTCACTGGATAATCCCTTAATGCAAATGAAGACATAATACCAAAGTATAAGAAATAAGACATGATTTTTCCATTAAAATCTAGTCTCATAATCCTTTTTTTTTTTTTTTACCACACATAAAATTAGCCTGCCAACACATGTAAGACACTACGTGAAATATAAAGAGTCGCTGCCCCTTATGAGCTTATAACCAAAGGAGCAGTGAATAACCAAAACACAAGACAGTGGAATAAGCACCATAAAAGAGGTGTTTAATAGTGAGAGCGAGAAAACACAGAATCTCTATTTGCTAATTGTATATGCTTAAATACTTGCTAATTAACATGCAAACATTATAGCAATGATCTAAAACTAAAGTGAAATTAAGTTTTAGTCATGATCTAGGTAAAATTGGCAATACAGAATTCCTCCTTCTTATAGAGAGATTCCTAAAACATTCTTTCATTCAACGAATGTTTATTAAACATTAACTATGTTACTGGCAAAGGATCTATCAGTAAATAAAACAAGACTCCTATCCTAAAGGAGCTTACTTCCTACTGGGAAAAGAGACAAGAAACACGTAAAATAGTTACAAAGGATGTTAGAAGGTAATGAGTACTCTGCTAAAAATGAAAACTGGCACAAAGTAGGGCAAACCCAGAAAGCAGGTTTTGGAGGTTTTGCAAGTTTTAGAGGTTGCAACTTTAAATGTGAGAACTGGAGTTGGCATAAGCCTGAATGAGAAGGTAGCATCTGAGTAGACTGGAAGTGGACTAAGGAGGCAGCTATGTGGATATTGGATCCCATGTTGCTGTGGCTGTGGCATAGGCCAGCAGCTGCAGCTCCGATTCCACCCCTAGCCCAGGCACTTCCATATGCCACAGGTGCAGCCCTAAAAAGGCAAAAAAAAAAAAAAAAAAAAAGAACTTATTATAAGTAGTCAACTTAAACAGTAAATAACAGTTGAATTCACTTTCCCTGCAGGTCTGCTTTGCTGAGTGTCAACTGTATTGGATCATATATGCCTTTCACATGCTCTCATTTTTCTTTGGGGCTGAGAATTCCAAGCAGTGGCAGTTCCCCAACACCATCCCTACAGCTAGCATGTTGCCTGGACCTCAGGAGACTGACAGCTGAAGGGGAAAATGAGATGTGAGGTAAGCAAACACTCTGAGGAGGTACCACACATGCACGCGTAAATTTACAATAAGGGCTGTGAACCCTCAGTACCGTCAGGAAATGATAACTCTACCTCTGTTGCCCATAGCTCTTCTGATTACAACTCCCTCGGGTCACTGATCACTGTCTTGCAGTTTGTATGTCCTTTTTCTCTTCCTTTCTTTCTTTAAACATGGCAGGGACCTTGTTTCCCTCATCTTTGAACTCCTAGACGTACCACAGTACCACATATCACATACCATTTTAGGCCAGTGGTTTGCAGTCTGCATATGAGAATCACCTGAAAAGTTTTTGTTGTCTTTTCCTAACACAAATGCAACTCAATCAGAATACCCAAAGATAGAGCCTGCCCTAAGAACGTATGAAGCTTCCCCCAGGTGACTCTAATATACAACCAGGGCTAGAAACCACTAAGTTGGGCAAGCTATTATGAACTTACTCTTCTAGTACCTATCAACTGATTCTCCAAAGACCCACATGTAAAGACATGGCAGACACCTGTTGGTTTATCTGTCTCAGGCACACAGTCCCTTCTCAATGTCACAGACGTGGGACCAGCAATCTTTACTGTTCTTTGTGAGCTAGCCCTGCCACAGCTGGTGTGAGGAAGCACACAACATCTAAATCCAAGTGAAGTCAATCACATCCTCACTCTCCCAGAAATCTGGAATTGGGATTCAGAGATGAGAATTACAACCAAGAGCTTATATGTATACCTGGAACTATGAGGTTCTGGGCATGGTTGTGTGAAAATCAAAGCTCTAGAAGCCACACGATTTAGAGATACAACAGTGGCACAAACACCTCGCAGGAAGCAATATGAGATGTATGATCTCTGAAAAGGTAATGAGAGAAACTGCCAGCCTTCAGTTCTGGCTCCCATCCAAGCAAGGACCAGCTGAATTTACTCTGCTTGATCCCAGGAGACAGTCCCATGCATCTGTACAATTGCCATTTCTAAGCTTAAACTAGATAATGTATGTTCCTTTAAGCCAAAAAAGACCTTGACTCAGACAGAACCCAAAATGCAAAACAGATCCCTCGGTAGCCACCCTATAAAGCCCACCTCATCATCATTACAACCACCACTTACTTGACATTACCGTAATTACTAATGCACCAAACAATCCTACTAATTAGCCATTATCCCCCTTTAGCGATCAGGAAATTGAGTGTCACAAGAGTGATTTGCCAGAGCAGGTGAGTGGCCAGGCTAGGAATGGAACTTTGGTCACTGTGACTACAAGACCCTGGCTCATTGCCCTTCCCGCCCCTCAGTCCTCACTCCATGGGGCAGCAGCTCTTATCAAACCCAGGGAGGAAGACTCAGCAGAGATGAACCAGTTTCTGAGTTGTCTATGAGGCAAAGAAATTGAAAGGAAATCTTAACAGAAAAGACAGCATAACTCAAATTGGATGGTTATTAAGTGTTACAACTCCTACTAAAAGGTCTTATGGTAAAGTTGAGGTGAGTGAATATAAGAAGCAGGGTGGGGGAATTGTAGTTTCTGTAAATTGACTAACACAAAAATATGTTTTACTAGGGAGATTCCTGCTTTATTTTTTAAAGTTGCTTAAGTGTAAAACAGAAATATAACAAATAGTTGTCTTTCTTATTACTTATAGAATTTAAGCTTTAAGTACATTCCACTAGCATTATACACCATATCCTTCCAAATCATACTAAACATAGACCACAGAAATATCCATATTTCAAAATACTATTCAAAAAAAAATCACACACACACATATTCAGGTCAGAAATTAATTATAGGGTAAAAGCTAATTTAAAAAATTAATTTTTAAATTATTGATGTATGAACTCTTTAAGTAACTAAATCACCACTAAATTTTCTTGCATAATTTGATCACTACTTTTTTTTTTGGTCTTTTTGCCTTTTCTGGGGCCGCTCCCATGGCACATGGAGATTCCCAGGCTAGGGGTCTAATCGGAGCGGTAGCCACCAGCCTACACCAGAGCCACAGCAACACGGGATCCGAGCCGTGTCTTTGACCTACACCACAGCTCAAGGTAACGCCGGATCCTTAACCCACTGAGCAAGGCCAGGTATGGAACCCGCAAACCTCATGGTTCCTAGTCGGATTCGTTAACCACTGCACCATGACGGGAACTCCTGATCACTACTTTTCATTACCACCCTCTAAATTTGTCTGTCACTTAAAATGAGTCAAAAAACTGATTGAATATTTACAAACTTGACATCTGAAAAAGGGACAAAAAAGCACAGTGTCAGCTGTTACACACCGTCTGAGTACTGTACATAAAATGTGATTAAGCTGTACATTTCTTTTGGAAATACTAACCAAGCAAGGTATCATATCATTATGGGGCATCAAAGCTAACAAGACAGTATGTCCAGCCTAGCATATAAAGACATATAAAAACCAGTGTCTTCCCTGCAGGAGTTTACAATTCAAATGGTTCTAGAGGAAAAAAATAAATAACCTTGGTTACTTATTTTCCCTTTTCAGTGATTCAAAAAATAATATAAGTAACTGTCTTGCCAGGGCTACACATGCTGAAATATATGAGTTCCAAACCTTAATACTTTTCATTGCATGTCTCATCCAAAGAAATTTGGGGAATCTGAAGAGAGAAATCTTTGAATGGGATTAGATACAGAGCAGTCCAATACTATATGAAACTTGTACTGTATCACCTGATGACACAGTGAAATTCAACACATAACATTCTATGTCACAAGCTAGGTTCTGAACACACCAATTTCCGTGGTCACGTTGCAAGCTCAAGCAACTGCAGCCTAAACTGCCCTTGGCAATCCTCCAACAATACCAAGGCGACTTCAACAATGACTCTCTAGCAATAACCCGGGTATATTTGTTACAGACTTCTGAAAGCACACAGTTTCCTATTGATTATTGCACCATTCAAGCACACTAATAAAACAAGTCAACAAGGGAAGTCAGCAGTTGACAGCCACAGGCACAGGAAGGCCCCCAGTGATCCTAATAACCTAATGCAAAGTCTTTAGGTCCTGTGAGGATTTAAAGATAATCCTACTGTTTCCTTTTTTTTTTTTTTTTTTTTTTTTTTTTGTCTTTTTGCCATTTCTTTGGGCCGCTCCCACGGCATATGGAGGTTCCCAGGCTAGGGGTCGAATCGGAGCTGTAGCCCCCGGCCTAGGCCAGAGCCACAGCAACACGGTATCCGAGCCGCGTCTGCGACCCACACCACAGCTCATGGCAACGCCGGATTGTTAACCCACTGAGCAAGGGCAGGGACTGAACCACAACCTCATGGTTCCTAGTCGGATTCGTGGATTCGTTAACCACTGCGCCACGATGGGAACTCCTGTACCTGTTTCCTTTTATTATGGAGATATAATTTACACACAACATTGTGTAAGTTTAAGGTACAATGCATTGGCCTGATTCATTTACACTGTGCGATATGATTGCCACAGCAGCTCTAGCTAACATCTCTGTCACTTCATAATTATCATTTCCTTTTGGTGGTGAGAACATTTAAGATCTAGTCTTTTGGTAACTTTAAAGTTTAGCATATAGTACTGTTGACTATAATCACTGAGCTATACATTGGCTCTCCAAACCTTATTTATCTTCTAATTTTGTTTAAACCCTCTATCATCTCCCCAAAGCTTATCTTCTTTAACACATTTCCCCACTCTTCTTTTTCAGATTCCACAGAAAAGTAATATCATACAGTAAATTTCTTTCTTCCTCTTGCTTATCTTGCTGGACATAATGCTCTCAAGGTCCATCTATGTTGTCACAAATGGGAGAATATATCCTTCTTTCTCATGAGTGAATAACAGTCCATTGTGTATATATGCGTAAATATTATATCTTCTTTATCCATTCATCTGTTGATGGACACTTAGGTTGCTTCCATACCTTGGACAGTGTAAACAATGCTTCAATAAACATGGGACTGCAAATGTCTTTTTGAGATCAACTGCATAGTAGTTTTCATTTCCTTTAGATATATACCCAGAACTCTGACTGATGAGTCATAAGTTCTATTTTTAATTTTTCGAAAAACCGCCATACTGTTTTCAGTGTGGCTGAATTGGTTTCCATTCCCACCAAGCGTGCACAATGTTTCCCTTTTCTCCCACATCCTCACCAATACTTGTCCTCTCTTATCTTCTTGATGACAACCATTCTAACAGGTGTGATCCCATGCCTGTTTCTGTCATCACTGATGCTGTTTTTCTCATAAACCTATCATGGGGGGGGTGTATCTTCAGAGGCTATGTAAGTGTATCATCTTTGGAGACTGGATCAAGATGGCGGAATAGAAGGACTGGAGCTCAACTTCTCTCCTAAAAACAACAAAATTCACAACTAAAGACTGAGCATTCTTCACCCAAATGGACCAGAAACCTTAAAAAAGATATCCTACTCCAGAAGAAAAAGAGGAGGCCACATCAAGAGGTAGAAGGGGAGATTTCACCCATACCTCCCAGGTGGGAAGCCCCACAGACTGGAAACTAACTGGTTCACAGAAACTCACTTACAGAAGTGAGAGTTCTGAGCCTCACATCAAACTCTCACGTGTGGGGATCTGGCATGGGGAGAAAGAGTCCCTGGAGCATCTGGCATTGAAGGCCAGTGGGGCTTGTGCGCAGGAGCACCACAGGACCAGGGGAAACGGAGACCCCATTCTTAAATGGCACACACAGACTTTCACGTGCACTGGGTCCCAGGGCAGAGCAAGGTCTCCATAGGAACCTAGGTCAAACCTGAGTGCAGTTCTTGGAGGACATCCTGGGAAAACAGAGGTAAATGTGGCTTGTCGGGAGGGAAAGACATTGAAAGCAAAGCTCTCAGGAATATTCAGCAGCATGCCTTTCTCTGGAGGTGGCCATTTTGGGAAAATCTGGCTCCACCTGTCAGTCAGTGCTGAGAAGCCCCAGGCCAAACAACAATCCAGGTGGGATCACAGCCCCACCCCTCAGTAAACAGGCTACCTAAAGACCCCTCAGGCACACAGCTGCCTCTAATCCCATCCAGAGACTAAGCCCCACCCACCAGAGGGATTAGAATCAGCTGCACCTTCCAGTGGGCAGGCATCAACCTCTCCCATCAGGAAGCCTACAGCAAGCCCCCATAATGACTTCAGCCACAAGGGGGCAGACACCAGAAGAAAGGGAGGCTACAACTCTACTATCTGTAAAAAGGTCACCACACCAAAAACCTATGCAAATGAAAAGACAGAGAACTATAACTCAGATGAGGGAGAAAGGAAAAACCCCAGAAAATCAGCTAAGTGATTCTCAGCCTCCAGGAAAAAGGCTTTAGACTGTTGATGCTGAAGATCATGCAAGACATGGAAATAAACTGGAGGTGAAGATGGATAACTTACAGGAAACACTGAGCAAAGAGATACAAGATATCACACTTAAACAAGAAGAGATGCAAAATACAATAACTGAAATAAAAAACTCACTAGAAGCAGCTAACAGTAGATACAGGAGGCAGAAGAACGAATAAGCGAGGTGGAGGACAGATTAGTAGAAATTACGGATGCAGAACAGAAAAGAGAAAAAAGATTGAAAGTGTATCATCTTTGCCTGAAAAAGATGTGCACATCATCCAAGAGAAAAAACAAACAAACAAACAAAATGAAACACTGTCACATCATTTGAAAGCAGTCTGACTTAACAGAGGAAGACTCTGAGGCCACAAATAGTCCCTTTAAACATAAATGTGGGCCAGAGTCTGGCATTAGCCACTTGCCACATATGGCTATTTCATAAGGCAATTCAAATTAAATCAAATTAAAAATGCAGCCCCAGTGAATTCACAGGTGGCTAGTGACTGTCAAATTGGACACACCAGAACAACATTTCCATCACTGCAGAAAGTTGTACTGAACTGCACTGATATAGGTGGTAGTAAAAGCTAATGACATGAATGAGCTCATGCTGCAAGGAGGTATAAAGTAAAAAAATCAAAGAGATTGTATTTTGGAACACTAATTTAAGAGTGTCGAAGAGGGATGAACAAAGATTAGAAGAGAAGAACAAGTTCCAGCAAAGGTTTGAAGAAGTGAGAGGTCAGTGCTAATACTTTGAAGAAGTTCAGTAACATGAAGCTTTAAAATCAGCTACTGGGTTGGTGGTCGTTGATCTGCCAAGGCAATTTCAGTGGAATGACAGAAGCAAGGACAAAGTTGAGGAATCAGTGGGAGGTGTCTGAATCCCTCCTTTATGAGCACACTCTACCCTCAGCCCATGCCGTCATAACATCAGCAGCAAGCCAAGAGCCGTCTAGTACTTACAAGTTAATCCCCAGTATAGCAAATTGAAACATCGTGTCTAAACTCTAATATAAGTACTACTGTTCCCATTTCATAGATGCAATCATAAACAACAATAAAAGCAATTCTCCAAGGTCACACAGCTACTAAATTCAGAGCCAGGACTTAAACCCAGGTTAGTTGCATAGCCTGAGTCCTTAAAAATGACACAATATAGATTCCCCGGTAACAATGCACACTTGTAGGTCTGCACTGCCCTTCTCCATGCAAAACTGAACAGAAGCCTCCTGAAGTCAGAGACCAAACTATATCCACTGGTGCTACCCTTGGTATAAAGGGCATTCAAATATTTACAGAAGAAATGAAAACAACTAATTCAGAGAATTGGCTATAAGGGAAAGAAAGAGAGCATGGCATTGAGAGGGGCAGAGGGTCATGGAAAAGCTGGAAAGGGAGTCTGGCTTTGCTTCCACTGTTTCCTTTAGCTTGAAGATATCTTAGTATTCCTACAGGATGGAGCCTTTGAAGAATGAAACAGCCTCATGGAATGGAACTGGGTCAAGATCATTGGCAAAGGGATTAACCTGGAATAGAAAAACAGATACTTCTTTCGGTGGATGTTGGAGGGGGAAAGATGAAGAGTTGCAAATAAAGAAGATTACAGCTGCAATAGCAGGAAACTGAGCCAGTTCAAGCAAGATGGCCTTTATTTTCTCTCTGAAGAAAGTATCAAGGTGTGTGTGAAGGGTTGCGAGAAACCAATTCTAAGATCAGTTTAGAGAATGCTGTGGCATGTTCCCGTGCTGTACCAAGTGGGTGCAACACACACACACAGTCATACACAAAGAATATCGTTAAAGGCTCCAAAAGAAAATAATAAAAGTTATCACTGCCTCTGTATGGGGAAAACCTGAATTGCTGCTCTGAGATATTAGGGAGTCTTAGTGAATTTCACTCTGAACTTTCATATTGTTGGATTTTTTAAGAGGTTTATGCATTACTTTTTCAATTTAAAAAACTGTTTACAACAAAAAGGAATCAGGCCCATGGAGAAGATAAAGAAAGTGATAACAGTTTCAGCATAAATGCTGAGAGAAATAAAAAAGGGAGGTAACCAAGGAATTAGCTCAAAGCCAGGCCTCTGAGGCCAGCCTGGCTGTGTCTGCATCCCCCATCCCTGTTCCCAGCTACAGCATCTCAGAATGTCTCCAAACCTCTCTCCTGGCCTCAGTGCCAGCAAGTGTAATGCAAGGGTAGTGAGCTACCTACTTCAAAGCACTATATTAGAGGTAAGTGACTAAAGGAGTGTCCAGCCCACCAAGAGAACTGAGTAAGTGTGGCTACTGTGATAATGATTGTGATCAACAGACCCCGCTAATCAGGGGCCCATAGATTCCTGATGTCTAAAGGGCTTCAGTTCACAGAGCTGGAGGGGCTGTCACCAGGAAGCAGCAACACAGGTCAGCCACAGGGCAAGGGGACAAGAGCTTCTACTGTTGATTTACATTCTACCTTATGTCAGGTTTAAGGAGGCGAGGAATGTGAAGCCATCTAGTTTTAAAGGGAATCCTGGGTTATTTTGTGGGTTATGTGTTTAGTGTGCAAGCAAGAGGCTAACAGAGAAAGAGAGGTAAGGCCAAGGGGATGGAGTCTAGATGAAAGAGAAAGGAGGGGAATATGTCCAGGGACCAAGCCTCTTGGTGTGTTCCCCACTCGAATTAAGGCCAGGTCCCTGAACACAATGCAAGTGTCCAGCAAGAATGGAGGGAGGGAGAGGAAGGGAGGTGAAAAACAGGGTAAAGGGTCAAAACACTGTAAATAACTGAAATCCTGTCACATGCCCTTCAAGATAACCAGCCCAAGAGAAGTCAACGCTATAGGGACAGGCTCTCCCCTACTTTGGAGTTCAAAAAAGAATCAAAAGTTGGACAGTCCCCTATTTAAGAAGTTGCAACTTTACAATAGTGTGAATGCAATACTCAATCAATAGAAACTATACTTCAGATTTTAAATTTTGATCCTTTGCTAGGCTAGCAATAGGCAGTAGGGTACGTTCTTGTGATGCTGGGCAGGGGAGCAACCATGCAATCACGAGAGAAACACTCGGTCTGAACCCAAACAACTGGTCTGATTTCCGCTTACAATACAGTATTCAATACATGACATTAGATATTCAATACTGTATTATAAAATAGCCTTTGTGTTAGATGACTTTTCTCTGTGATGATAGGCCAAGGTAGTGTTTAAAGTAACTTAAACTAAGCTATAATGTTTCGTACACTAGGCTTATTTAATGCATTTGTGACTTTATGATACTTTTGACTTAAAATGGGTTTATCGGGACCTAACCCCACTGAAAATCCAGAAAGAGCCATAGTAATAAACAGCCGTCATGTATTAACTACTAGGCTCTGTGCCCAAGCTATCAGAACAGGCTTCAACTAATCCTCACGGTGCAATGATTATTTATTCCATTTTACAGATAAGACTAACTGAGGCACAGGAGTTAATTTGCCCAAGGACATACAGTCACATCTGAATCCAGCCAAGCCCTCTTTATCACAGTGGTTGGAGGTGGAGGGGCAGTGAGGCGGGCTCTAAAGCCATGCTGCCAGGCCCCTGGAGGAGCTTGAGGAGGAAGCCTCAGTTCTCCAATGACCCAAATGTATTTCTGGTAGTCTTTACACGCCCTTGCACGCCACCACTGCAATCTTTTATAAAAAGAAAATAGACATTTAGGGTATATCAATAACATTTAAATTTAAATTAATCATGAATGGATTAACGAACCAGACGGTGTAAGGTTACAAGAGTAGTTTTGCATAGATTTTCAATTAGCCAAGTGTGCACACTCCTACTGTAAGCTCAAGCCTATACCACGCACCACTGAGAGAGGTGACTTGCAAAAGCTTACAAACATATGCATAAAGCAACCAAAAGGAGGCTCAAGATAACATATCAATAAGAGCAAATTAATACCCTCAGAGAGAGGCTGAGTGCAGTTAGAACATGGCTTTAATTGGAGACCATCACCTTTTATAAAGAAATGAAACTGTCACATTGAATTTCTGAGTGTAGATTACGTGCATTCTATTTTTCATGTTCATTTCTCAGACTGTCAAACTTTTCATTAGAAGTAAACTGTGATTGTCATTATGAATTGCATTCTAGCCAAGGTTTTGATAAACAAAAGCAGTTTAACAGTATAGTACAGTCCATAATTAATGTCACCAATTTGGAAATCCTGGTTAAAAACTGAATGTTACAAAGTTTCATTTTTATGATGTCCAAATAAACAGGTAAAATGCAGCAATTACAAGATAAACTTCCCCCAACACACATCCTGGGAAGATACCTCACAATAAAATTAGCCACGAAAATGTAATATTATGGATCATACAATTAGATTAATCCACATATCTTACTGAGAGTTTTAAGAAATTCTACATCTCAACTCCAAAAGAAGCATGGAATTTTTCTTTTTAACATCTAGAATGACCTAGAATTAGCAATAATTTCCTTGGAGAGCAATGAACAGGTTATTTAGCCATCTTTAATCCATGAAGGTCTGACGTGGATCATACTTGAGTATACCCCCAAGGCCCTTAGCACACAGGTTGTGCATAGTACATATTTGATACATTAAATCCTACTGCATCCCTTTTTTCCCGTATCTAAGATGGGTCATGATGCTCAAAGATGGAGAGATTAGAAAGTTATTGGATACTAATTCCATTCACAGATCAATTTTTAGAGGAAAGAAACAGACATAAATTGGAGCACACCCCCGCCATAAAAAATACTAATCAAAGCTGAAAAAAAAAATTGTAAAGCCCTGTAAGAAATGAAGAGCAAAGATTACAAGGAGATATAAATAATGAAGAAATGAACATTTCTATGGTATTTATGTTTCATTTCTGAAGCTTACTGATCAGCAGGTACATGGTGTTCTATATCTTTTGTATGATAAAATATACCTTTTAAAGAATGCAAGGGAAATGTTGACCCATAGAAAACCATTCAGAGGTAAATTGTTTCAAAGCACATTGTATGCATTCTTTGCTACTGATAAATATTTACTAATCACTTTTAGCTCACCATGAGACAAAACACTCAAGGTGCAAAACCTTGGTCTGTTCAAGGATTCTCCTAACTTCTTAAGTCATCTCCAAGTTCCTCCAAGGTCCTTTGTATTTTTCCAAGGTTATCTCAAGCATTAGAAATAAAGTAAGCATGTCTTGTACAATCTGAACAACCATTCTAGAGCCGCATTCCACCAGGGACTTTTGGCAACCCAGCCTGCATCTGTGTGGCATATGGTGTCATCAGGCCAACTGACAGGGACATCACGCCACACAGGTTTCAGGAGCTCCTGCGTTTAGGAAGAATTCAGTTCCAAAAGGCTCTGACATTTCCAAAATGGCACTATTCAAGGATCCATGTACCCAAAGCTATAGAAGTTTACATTTCAAGAAAAAAATGAATACAGAGGCTGGTGGCCTTGACTCTGATTCTTTCTGCTGTTTTTCAACAGTCTCATACAATTTCCTAAAACTATATTACATATGGCTCTTTTCTTTTTATCATAAACAGGTTTATGAGAATGTACTACTTCACTCAGAACCTCGAGTCCAGACCGTGTGAAAAACAGGAATGTGAGAAGACAGGCCTCTACCAACAGTGTGGAGCTAGACCTAAGGATTCATCAATCTGTGCTTAGCCTCCTCAGCCTCTGGGATTCCATTTCCATCCAGAGTCAAGTTGACAAAAACGAAAACAGCAAACCACACTCATATGTTTCCACTATTAAATCCAACAGTGATGACTTAATTTCAACAAAACATCTTCATCAATCACATTAAATTACTGTTGTTAATTTTATTTTATTGGTTTTATAGTTTTGTTTTGGATTTTATATGTAAATCTGTTTTGTAAAAGAGCCATAAGCATAAAGAGTTATAGAGAGTTTGAAATCTATACGGTGATGTTATTTTTATCATCTTTCAAATATACACTGGAGTATCACAAGAATTTTTTTTCCTAAATGTGAAGTTGTTCCCTTTGCAAATTTCTTTTTGTACATTTCTTTGGTACCTAAGTTTCATAGTGTATGCTCCTCCTTTTATAAATGAAAACATACCCCTCAGAAAGCTTCAGAGACTTGTTCTGATCACTCAGCCCTAAGAATCAGAAGTCTGTATCAATCCACATGTCACCGGACA
The DNA here is from genome assembly GCF_054392235.1 of Sus scrofa. NCBI lineage: Eukaryota > Metazoa > Chordata > Mammalia > Artiodactyla > Suidae > Sus > Sus scrofa. The sequence continues at coordinate 33,484,859 of NC_139393.1, forward strand.
TGCCATGATAAGACCTGGGAACAGAATGCCTCTGCCTTGTCATAAGGAAAAAGTCCAGCCTAATTAAGATTTTCCAGTATAGGAAGGTTCTCCAAATATCCAATGTAACATCCCCAGTGCCCTAAAATCTAGGCAAAAATTATACTACCACTAATATCACTCCCAATGCTGACAACCACCACCCTAAAAATGGTAACTATTTACACAGAGGTTACAATGCTGTTAACAAGTACCATTCTTGGCCCATCATATTAACTCTTAATCTTCCCAACAACCTCATTTTACACGAGGAAACAGGCACAGAGAGAGGTTAAGGAACTCGCCCAAGCTCACACAGCTAAAAGTAACAGAGCTGGAATCCAAGTCCTAAAAGTGGTACAAGTCACTGCTCACAAATATTATTCATAATGCCTCTTCTACAAAATAAAAAATAAATAAAAATAAATAAATAAAACACTGTGAGAAACGGTGGTAGTACATCATTTGAATAATAAAATCTATGGCAAGCATTTCCAGGTAGTTTTCATTAATTAGCTAATAACTTAAATATTCCAGCACCAAAACTTAACTTACTGAAATTCTTAAATTCTCCCCTAAGTTAATAATGATTATTTCATTTTGCTATTTGAGAAAATTACTCCCGATGGTAAGGTATTTCGATGCCACCCTGCTGCTATTGAAAGAGTTACCTTTGTAGATCCTGTTCAAAAAGAGCTCATGCTTTGATCCTTAATACCTCATGAAGTAAAAGGTTATGTTTAATCTATATTTTATAGATCTAAAAGCCAAATTAGTTCCTGGGATAAACAAGCAGAGTGTGATGGTAAGCATATTCTACAGCAATCATTTCATTCCTAGTGTGGAGGATACTATGTGCTGAATTAAAGACAATTACATTAGAGTTATACATAGAGGTTTTTTTCTTGTATTATTCTGTAAGCATAAACAAGTTATATGCATGTTAATTTACATTCTATATAAAAAGGCAATTTTAAATCCAATTTATAAGGCAGTAAATATATAAAGATTCTAGGACACAGCAATCAAGTTATGCCATAAAGTAGAGTTAATTTAAGACAACAATAATAAAAGCATGACAAATTTTAGCATTCTACCAACTGCACAAAGGTGTTTCAGTAACATCTGTTCAGAAGCAATTGCCACCAGACAGACTAGATGAGATGCAAAGTTTCACAGTGCAATAAATGTATGTCAGTTTGCTTGCTTCATAATTAAAGACGTGAGTCTTTGAAAAAAGCAATTAAACCTTGCTCTAAATCTAAGATAATCATCCCTTCCCCACCCCTTTGTACTCACAAAGAAAAGATCCAGAGTGATACAGAAGTTATAAATACCATATATCATCTATTGCCAGCAGCTAAATGTACTCCCCAAAAGCCATTTGATATATTTTGTTTCTTTTGATAAATCATATACTAACAACAGTAGACTATTATCTCTATTAGAAGGATAGAAAGAAAAGAAACTCTGGGATGATTTAGGGCAATTTACATTCAACCCTCTGTATCAGCAGGTTCTGCATATGAGGATTTAACCAACCACAGATCAAAAATATTTGGGGGGAAAAATTTCAGAAAGTTCCAAAAAATAAAACTTGAATTTGCCACACACTAGTTTCCATATACATAGTATTTACATGGTATTAGGTATTATAAGTAATTTAGAGTGATTTAATGGAGGATGTGTGTAAGTTATATGCAAACACTATACCATTTTATATAAGGGATTTGAGCATCTGTGGATTTTAGTATCCAAGGAGGGTCCTGGAGCCAATCTCCGCGGATATCGAAAAGATCATTGTACTTAGAAAACTGGTCAGAATAAAGTGATTTTACCTTATGAAGGTTTCAGTGCCTGATGGGTTCGGTGGAATTTTGACAAGAATAAAACTCAGGTGCCTAAAGCCTTCAACTAAGAACATTACCTCCAATTCTTGACCAGTAACTCTAGGACAACTGAAAGCATCATGTTAGCTGAGGACTGAATGAAGAAATAAATTCAAAAAGAGGATACAGAGGAATTCTCTTGCGGTGCAGTGGGTTAAGGATCAGGCTTTGTCATTGCAGGGGCTCCATCACTGCTATGGCGCAGGTTAGATCCCTGGCCGAGGAACTTCCACATGTTGCAGGCATGGCCAAAAAAAATACAAAAAGGGACACAGAAATCACCTCCACCTTTTCTTAGCTTTAAAGCAACTATGAAAACAATACAGCACAGCAAGATGAATGAAGGTTCTAGTTGTTATTCCAGAAGGTTCTAGTTGTTATTCCAGATGAATGAAGGTTCTAGTTGTTACTCCAAATCTTATATTCACCCAAAAAATGAATCTTCCAAAATAAAATGATACCACAGGAAGAGATTTAAATGAATCTCATAGTTCTCATAAAACATGTATTTATAAACTGTGGCACCCCACCTTTCAATGTGGTTATCCACATAACTACCTGCTGTTAGTTTCCTATGGCTGCCATAACAAATTGCCACAAACTTAAACTTAAAACAATAGAAACATATTCAACTGGGCTAAAGGCAAGGTGTCACCAGGGCTGATATCCCTCTGGAGGCTCCATGAGAGAATGGTATTGTCTCCCTGGTTTCTGATGGCTGCTGACATGCTCTAACATGTGACTGCCTCCCCCATCTCTGCCTTGTAGTCACCTCACCTTCTCTTCTGTTGTCAAACAAATCTCCTCTACCTCCCTCTAAAGAAATATGTTGGCTTTTAAGGTCCACCCTGATAATCCAGAGTAATCTCCCCATTTAAAAAGTCTTAACTAAAATGCCTATAATGTCCTTTTTTGTCATAAGGTAATATTCACAGGTTCCAAGAATTAAGGCATGGATACGTTTTGGCAGGGGGGCGGGAATCATTATTCAGCCTGCCACACCTCCAAAAAGGCCCAAAGCAAGCACTGTTCTCACCAAGCCCACTCCAATTTCCACTCTCAAGTTCCCGGTACAATTAGCAAAAGTTCTCCACACTAATACCTCGTCCCACTTTACAACCAACCTCTAACAGGAAGTCACTAATTCTATACTCATTAAAGCCATGAGTAACTATTGTTACAGTTCCTGAATGACAAAAGCAGTAAAGGGTAAAACTCCCATTGGCACAGGACAGTAAATACAGGACAGTGTCTAAGGATGTGTACGCTGGAACCAGCTTGCCTAGGTTCAAATCCCAGCCTCACCAACTGGCAGCTGTGTGACCTAAGGCAATTTAACCTCTGTACCTCAGTTTCATCTTCTAGCAAACAAGGCTAATTAACACTATCTGCTATGTCATAGGATTGTTATAAGGATTAAAGGAGCTGAAATTTATGAAGCACCTAGAACAGTGCTCTGCTCGCTCACAAGGGTTAACTGTTAGTACTAACAATGACCAAACACAGTAGACATGCAGATGTTAATAGACAAGGTAAAAAAACCTCTGCGCTCTCTGGTGGCCCAGCAGTTAAGGATCCAGCATTGTCACTGCTGTACTTACACCTATGGGGAGAAGGTCTATGCTACAGGCTTTTACACATAATTCAAAGTAACCAGGAGGTTCCTGTTGTGGCTCAGCAGGTTAAGGACCCAACATTGTCTCTGTGAGGATGCGGGTCCAATCCCTGACCTGGCTCAGTACGTTAAGGATCTGGCATCATCACAAGCTATAGTGTAGATTGCAGAGGCAGCTCAGATCCGGTGTTGCTATGACTGTGGCCAAGGCCTCAGCTGGGGCTATAATTCAACCCTTGGCCTTGGAATTTCCATATGCTGCATAATGTGGCCTTAGAAACAAAACAAAAAAAAAAAGAAGAAGAAGAGGCAACAGCAACTGTTTGTCTGCTTTACCTGGGTTCAAAGTGAAACAGGATTTCAATGGGGGCTGGAGCTCCTGCCTTCTTACCAGGAGCCAGTGGTCAGTTTAGCCCCCAGTTCCAGTACCTGCCTGCAGCTCCGTAGTGTGCAAACACCAGACACCTACATTATCCCTACTCCTCTCCCATCACCAACCTGCATTACTTGTTCCAGTCATAAACAGTTGCCCTAGGCAACTAGGTTACCTAATGACCTGAAGAGATTCAGATTAGCATCACTTCATCCCAAATCGAGAGAAAGCCAAGAACCGACTTGACATCCAGCAGTACAGCAGACCAAACGACAGCACAATCACTTTTTGAGGCATTGCTGAGATCCCCGGAGGAAGTGGTGGTCTCCAAAGATCACCTTCCACCCCATAAACAAGTGTTACTGGAGTGGGACCAAGAACAATGACAAGTAGGCAGACTGGGAGCGGCTGCTCAGAAGATTACCTTGAGTTTGGAATACTGAGCCTGGAACTCCAAGCCCTCTAAGAGTCTATTCCAGTAGGGAAGTGGCACCCTCAGGCTCCTCGTGGAAGCAGACTCAAGTCACCTTCAGAGAAAAGTCTCACCAGTTAGGCCTCTTAGAAGATAGCTTAAAATAAAGCAATGAAAATACAAAGCTTAGCAAACATAGAGGGAGACCAAGCCACTTGCACAAGTGCAAGTCAATGTAAACAGTCCAAAGATGCACATACCAGAACTGCCAAAATATAAGAAGAGTCAAATAGGAAATGCTAAAGAAATAAAACAATAAAAAACAAGGAATAACCAGGCAGATATGAAAAAGAAGCAAATGGAACTTACAGAAATAAAAAATAATTGATGATTCAAACATTCGGAACAAGTTAAATAGATTAGATATAGCTGATGACAGAATTAGTGAAATGGAAAATACCAAGAAATGACCATGCAAGTAAGAGTTCACGAGATTACAAAGAATCCAAATTATTTCTAAATTAAAGTCATAATTTAAATCAGAGCACTATCTGAAAACACACAGTATTTTAAATGTGTTTATTGGTTAGGGCTTAGAAGTATTATCTTTAGATATCTTTTCGTCTTTACAACAAGGCTTTTAACATACCTAAGAAATGAAAAACAGCACAGACAACTAGAATTCACATCTCCTAATATATCCTTCAGGAAAACTAAACCTAAAAATTTAGGTTCTGTTTTCATGACTTCTTTGCTAGAATGAGTGAAAGAAAAACATCATGCCTCATGTGTTCTGGAGCACAGGAGTCAGAAACAAAATGGAATGACATTAACCCAGAGAATACACTATAAAAAGAAGAAAAGTCACTGCCCAGAGGATTCTGCTCACGTGGGGTAGAATCTTTCATTGCCAATTTAACCCTACCTTATTTATTCCTCAGCTCTGTCAAGATAACTATCAATAACATAGTTGATCCCCAGCAAAATTTCACCATTCCTATAGCATCTCAATACTTAACTTTGTGTAATTAATCCACATTGTCCCTCATTTTCAGTATTCTGAAATATCTCATAGCTCTGTTCTCCATTTTATTCATCTATCATTATTATTAACTGTGATATGTAGCTACTCACTCCTCCACAAGCCTTTATTTCCTTAGTTTGTGTATCCTGAATTACATTCCCAACAACTTCCATTTGTTCACAGAAGGCACACGCTGAACTGTAAAATTTCACTAAAAACAAAAATGTTTTTCTATATTCCTAGGTAAAATGGAGGGATCAGTATTAAATTTTCAATTCTGTTACTCTCACCCCAAATCTATCAACCTGCTATGTGACATGTTTATTTACACACACACACACACACACACACACACACAATCTTCATTGCCTATTCTTTCACTACTTTATGCCAACAAAAAAACTGGCAAGGAGCTAATCACCACACCTCCCTTGACTGTTACAGTGAGTAAGAGAAGCAACCAGAATAGCGGGTTTCTAATACTTCGACTTCTTTCCCTTTTAAACAAAACATTCTTTAGCAATGACCACATGGCCCGCCAAGTTTTAAAACCGGCAGTTTCAACTTGGAAAATTATAATCTACTTCTAAAAGTTCTTCTTGGATTAAAATATTAAGCAGAAAAAGAAATACTCTCACCTAAGAATTCACTTCGATATTATCTCATACCCTCAGGCGCTAGGCGGGGGAAGGACAAGTTTAACCTAAAATATGCAAAGCCCACCTAGGTGACGTCAATACATTTGAACTGCTTCTCGCGTCAGCCTTTAAAAATTGGGAGCCCCACAATGATCAGTGTATTTTTCAAAGGATCCAAATAGAATTGGACCCTGCCGTCGTAAATCTATGAAGAGAATGGCAGCTCTGAAAATCTAGAACAAAATGTAGCCCCCACATAGGCCCTGTGAACCCACCCACGCTGTCAGCCTGGTCAGAAGGACCAGGGATTGAGCCCAGATGCACGGAAAGAGCTGCCCGACCCCACCACCAGGCCAAACTTACAAACTTGGGGCGTTTCTCTCCCGGCTCCTCGCGGCCGCCAGACGGGGGAGGGTGCTGGGGACCCTTCCTGCGAGGCATCTTGCCTTCCCGGCAGCTGCGGAGCGAGGCGGAGGAGGGGTAGGGAGCCTCAGCCGCCGGGTGGTGCTGCCGTGGCCGGTGCCGATCCATGCTTCCCCGCAGCTCTGGAGCGACAGGAGAGGAAAGAAGGCAGGAGCTTTGCCAGCCACGTGAGGGAGCCCAGGGGTCCCTGGCGGACTCGTCTTCTGGATCCCACCGCCCAAGCAGCCAGCCAGGTTCAGCCCAACCGCTGCTTCCCGGGGCCGCCGCCAGCACATCCGAAAACTCCCGCCTGTCGCGGACCGCCGGGACCAGCCAATCCCGCGCCGCGCGGTCAGTGACACTCCCGGGGACCGCCCCTTCCGGGCAAAGAGAAATGTGATTGGCTGTGCTGGCCGTTCGTAGGCAGCTCGAGCCTCGGGCGGTTCATGCAGTTCTTTGAGGGCACAGGGTGGGATCAGGTTTGGGGAAGCGGGAAGAATTGATCGGGAGGAAGCCTGTCCGGGTTTTTTTGTTTGTTTGTTTGTTTGGGTTTTTTTTTTTTTTTTATTTGAAGAACGGATTCCTGATAACTTGGGAGGCAGGCAAGATCCGCCCTGCACCACCATTTGAACAGCGCTGGGATGTGCAACCATCTGCGAACCCTCCATGCACGTCTTGGGATGCAGCGTGTGACGACCACCTGGAAAAGTAGTTCTGGAATCTGTACTTGAAGGGGTGCCAGGAGGGAGAGAACCACAGCACCCAAGATGCTCCTAAAGGGTGCCCTCTCGACAGATTGCCAGAGCGCCTGCTGGACGCCTTAGTGCTGGGAGCCCGCCCAGAGGTGGCAGAGGCAGCCACCACCTTAAGGAGCTCACAGTCTACTGTGCTTTGCAAATCCTTACACAAACAACAAAATAATGTAGTTGTTATAGCAGTTATTTTTAAAGTTAATTGAGAACAAAGGGAGAGAGATTAAGTGTGAAGGAGGAGATTCGGAAAGAAGAGAGGAAGGATGCAAAGATTTTCTTGGAAAAAAAAAAAAAGAGTCGTGGGGCCTTCCGATAAAAGGCATTACAGGCAGGAGCCAAGGCAAGAGAAGTCGAGAGCAAAGAGTTGAAAAACTTAAAGGGCATGTAATGAAGTGCCTTGAGCTGAAAGCATTCAGAAGAGTTTATTGTGTATAGCCAAGGTCAAGCTACAAGGCCAAAGCAGTTTTCCCACACATAAGTGTGCTTTCTTTCCCCCTTAAAAGCAGTCTTTCTGTTTGAACTATTTCCTTAAGCTTCCACCTTCTGACTACATGGAGGTGGTGTGGGTAAACATGCGGTACTGATTTCAGTACTTAGAAACAACTCCAGGAACTCAGGAGTTTATCACAGAGGTTGAGAAAATGAGCCTTAGTTTCAAGTAAGTCTCCACTCTACAGTTTTCAGGGGTTTTTTGGTTTTTGAATATTCATTTCTTTTTACTGTACCAAACTTTCTGTGCTAGTCCCTGTCCTTAAAGAGCACCTGATCTTTAGAGGAAAGATGAGAAAAACAGAAAGGTCAGGAGAACTGCAAGTATTTCCTACATGGACCTACGTATTTTCTGCTTACCATTAGACCAAAATGGGGTTATTTACTAGGTATGTGATGGGGGGGTGATGTTAAAATTTCTTTCTTTGCCTTTCCATCTGCAAAAGCAGAGGGTAATAGTACCTAACTAACAGAAATCCTGTCAGGCTTAAATAAGAGAGCATATGTAAGGTTCTTAGCAATGTCTGTGAAAGCCCCTCCCACCAAAGACTACCAGGAAGAACACCTGTAGTTGAAAAGTAGAGGTTATCACTCCTAAGGAATGAGAACCTGCCCTGTGGAGAACATGGGGTTTCTCAGTAAGAGGCTTAAGTCCCAACAGGACTTAAAGTACTTGACCTTTGGGTGAGATGATTTTGGAAGACTCCTCCAAAGTAAAGTGAGAAGAGTTACTCTGGTTTTCAGTGCTGCCAGGGATTGGGGGCAGATCAGTAATTGGGTATCTTAGTAAATCCTATGTAGAAGGATGGCAGGCTAAAGAATGAAGCAAAAGCTGACAAAGGAGAAGCAGTTATTCCTAGTCTATTGTGATTTGGCCACTATTCTGTGTGATTGGTTGTGTCCATGAGAAAAAAAGGGCCTCTCTGCGGGTGACAGGCCAGCTTCTAAAAACACTGAGGCCCAGCTAGAAGTGGCAACTAGTTCCCTAATGTCAAGGACTGCTCTTTTCTTTCTCAGGCACTTGGCATGTAGAAGGTATTAAGTAAGCAGGAGCTACTATAATTAATTTTCAAGCTTTACATAGAATACTCAAATTTATTTATTTATTTATTTATTTACTTATTTATTTTCTTTTTATGGCCACACCTGCAGCATATGGAATTTCCCAGGCTAGGGGTAGAGTCAGAGCTGCAGTGGCTGGCCCATGCCACAGTCACAGCAGCATGGGATCCAAGCCACATCTGCAACCTATGCCACAGCTTTCGGCAACACCAGATCCTTAACCCACTGAGGGAGGCCAGGGGTGGAACCCATATCCTCATAGATACTAGTCAGATTTTTAACCCGCTGGGCCACGACAGGAATTCCACTCTGAAATTTTTCTTATAGAAATTCTTTGCAACTACAATGCACCCGTGAAAATAATGTTATCTAAATTGCATGTTTTAAAGTACATTTTCTATGTATTTATTATTTAAACCTCACAACCACATGTACTGCCCCTCATTCTGATGCCCCAACAATAAGGATATGGTATACCCTACTGAGTCAGCAATTTGGGAGGTGCTACCTTGTGCCAGGCCGGATGCCCCAGGCAGGGACCAAGTTGAATGAAATGAAAGGCAGGCCTGGAGAAGCTTGGAATCCAGGACTATGTTTCTTTATCATTTCTGTTCAGTCTCAACATCCAGACAATTAGTAATGAAATCTTTGTGAGGGTTCAATCTTAATAACTATACAAGAGAGAAAATTGGAAAAAGTTGAAGGAAAGGATAGATCATTCCCGTTCAATCCTTTTTTAATGACAATTTCATGAGATACCTTCTTACCCTCATCAGACTGGCAGATACTACAAATTTCCATGTCACCGAGTTTTGACCAAGATGTAAGGATTTCTGGAGTTCCCATCGTGGCGCAGTGGTTAACGAATCCAACTAGGAACCATGAGGTTGCGGGTTCGGTCCCTGCCCTTGCTCAGTGGGTTGACGATCCGGCGTTGCCGTGAGCTGTGGTGTAGGTTGCAGACGCGGCTCGGATCCCGCGTTGCTGTGGCTCTGGCGTAGGCCGGTGGCTACAGCTCCGATTGGACCCCTAGCCTGGGAACCTCCATATGCCGCGGGAGCGGCCCAAGAAATGGCAAAAAGACAAAAAAAAAAAAAAAAAAAAAAAAAAAAAAAGATGTAAGGATTTCTGCACAAAGGATAGGAGTACAAAACTGGTACATCCAGTTTAGGCAGCAACTTGGAAATACCGACTATTGGGGAAGGTACCTATGACCTAGCAATTCCATGTTTGGATGACTCCTTGGAGAAGCACAAATATGCTGTACAAAGGTATTTCTTGAACATTAGTAAGAGCAAAATGGGGTAAAGTATTTAACCATCCTGCAGTCAGGGAAAAAATAAAATGCAGGGAGGCTTATTATACAGTAGAATTCTATACTGCATTTAAGACAAATAACCAGGCCTACATGTAGACAAATCTCAAAAATAAATAAATACATATAAATGTAGTAGATGTGTGTGGGTAGGTGGTAACACTGCATAAAACAGGAGGGAAATAGAAACAACAATGTCACCATTTCCAGAGAGGAAAGGAAGAAGGGGTAAGGAATTAAAGCTAAAATATTATAGCTAAAGTATTTGTAAATGTTTTATCTATTAAAAGGGAAAGATATGAAGTAAATCTAGCAAAGTGTTAACATTTAATCTTGGTTATGGGTATATTTGTGTCTATTTTATTTTATTTTATTTTATTTTTGTCTTTTTTTTTTTTTTTTTTTGTCTTTTGTTGTTGTTGTTGTTGCTATTTCTTGGGCCGCTCCCGCGGCATATGGAGGTTCCCAGGCTAGGGGTCAAATCGGAGCTGTAGCCACCGGCCTACGCCAGAGCCACAGCAACGCGGGATCCGAGCCGTGTCTGCAACCTACACCACAGCTCACGGCAACGCCAGATCGTTAACCCACTGAGCAAGGGCAGGGACCGAACCCGCAACCTCATGGTTCCTAGTCGGATTCGTTAACCACTGCGCCACGACGGGAACTCCTATTTTATTTTCTATTATTTTGTGTTTATTGGAAGTGTTTCATATCAAGAAGGAATTTTTGGTATGAAAATAAGGGATTTTTTTCACATCAAGTTTTTAACAAATACACAAACTAACAGAAATATACGAACTTAAAGATAGCTCTCTTAACCCTTCCTACTCCTTCAGAAAATTTTAGTTTGTTGTCACCAAGTCCACAATGAGCTGTTAAGTTCATATAGGGAAAAATGAAATAATTAATTTCCTATTATGATGACTTTGGTTTTTTTAATTTTGAGTAATCAAAACTATTCCCTGCTTTTCCACTTTCATTTATTCTCTCCTCTCCCATGCATTTCCTTTCTCTCCCTTAAATTAGTACAGAGGTAGAGGGCTAGGAAACAAGGAAAACCACTACATTTCCCTCTTTCAGTTTAAAGCTAAACTACAAATTCAGTCCTTTGCCGTGAATGCTTTCCAAGTGGTCAGTGCATTAAAATAAGAACAATTTATAACAAGCCTAGGAGTTCACCAAGTAGCACAGTGGATTAAGGTCCTGCTCAGATGCAGGTTTGATCCCCAGCCAGCTGCAGTGGGTTAAAGGATTGTAGGTCCCAGCTGTATCTCATATTCAATCCTTGGCCTGGAACTTCATATGCTATGGGTGCAGCCATAAAATGAAAAAAAAAAAAAAAAAGAAAAAGAAAAAGCCTAATAAAAAACCTAATTTATTTAACTTTACTGCTTTCACCACTGCTTTACCACCTAACAATAGTGGTGGAATACCATTTTGTGCTCAATGACAGGTATTTGAATGGCCTTTTTTACCAACTTTGCATTTTCATTCCAAACCCTTGATGGCAAGACAGAACAGCACTGCGTACCAAACCAGATTTGAGGCATGGCTTCCTCCACGCTTTCCACATGCTTGTATGTCTTGGTTAAAATTGCTGCTGTTTTAATGAATGGATAAAGAAGATGTGATGTGATATAATGGAATATTACTCAGCCATAAAAAATAATGAAATCTTGTGATTTGCAACAACATGTATGGACTTAGAGTTTATCATAGTGAAGTGAGTCCAACAGAAAGAGAAATATCATCTATATGTGGAATCTAAAAAAAAAAAAAAAAAGGATACAAATGAACTTATTTCCAAAACAAAAAAGAGACCCACAGACATAGAAAACTAATTTATGATTACCAAAGGGGAAAGGGTGGGGAGGTAAATTAGGAGGTTGAGATTAACACATACATACTACTATATATAAAATAGATAACCAACAAGGACCTACCGTATAGCATAGGGAACTATACTCAATATTTTGTAATAACCTGTGAAGGAAAAGAACCTGAAAAAGAATATATATAACTGAATCACTGTATTGTACAGCTGAAACTAATACACTATTGTAAATAATCTACAATTAAAAATTAATAAAAATTACTGTTTTACAATAAAATATTAGGTGAGAAAAAGAAAATCATACCCACAGAATGATCACTGGTATAGTCATATAATGTATGTGTCTACACCAGTATTTCTCAATCGTGGCACCATTAATTTCTGGAGATGGATAACTCTTTGTATGAGGGAAACTGTCCTTTGCATTATAAGATGTATAGCAACATTCCTGACTTTCACCTATTAGTTGTCACCAAACCTCTTCTCAAACATAGCCAAATATCCCTAAAACCCTGGGTAATATTTCATTGTAAAGATAGAGCACATTTTGCTTATACATCATCAGTTGTTGGTCATTTGGATTTTTTTTCCTACCTTTTGACTATTATGAATAATGCTACTGTAAATATTCATGTGCAAGGTTTTTTGTGGGCATAAGTCTTTCTCTTGGATATATGCACAGAAGAGGAATTGCTGGGTGACATGTTAACAGTTTAAGAAACTGTCAGCCTTTTCCAAAGTGGCTGCACCATTTCCACATTCCCATGAGCAGGGACTGTTAAAATTTGCCACATACTTGCCAATAACGTTTTTAAACCTGACTTTTTGAATTTAGCCATGCTATTAGGTATGAAGTGGTATCTGACTATAATTTTGATCTGCCGTCTTCCCCCCACCCCACCCCCGGCTATACCCACAGCATTTGGAAGTTCCTAGGTCAGGGACTGAATAGGAGCCGGAGCTGTGACCTATGCCACAGCTGCAGCAATGCCAGATCATTAACCTGCTATGCCACAGCGGGAACAAGCTGCCATGTATTATTATAAAGAGAATGTTATCGAAACACAGTTTTGCCTGATCTTTCACATAGTGTCTTTAATTGCTTTGGCTTGACAACTGAAGCATACTTCAGACAGAGTCTATATGGCCTGCAAAGGCTAAAATATTGGCTGTCTGATCCTTTATAGAAAAATATTTTCTGACCCCTGCTAAATTATTCCCCCCCCCTTGGTTTATCACAAATTCTTTTGTTGGGTTATTTCTTTTTCTTCAATGAGAGTAGTATTCCAGTGAGAAAAGAATATTAATTTTGGACAAATGTTCACAATAAAGCCAGTTCTTCCCTTTGCAATAATACACATTCACACAGGCTTTAACATTGTTCAAAAAAAAAATCTGTTTAGGAAGGTGAAGAAGATCTTGTTACCATAACAAATCACTGTGGACAAAAAAGTTGATTTAAGGTAGGTATGGAAAGCAAAATTATTACATGCATATGTGATTTTTTTTACAACACATTTAAGTAATTTGTCCTCTGCTAAGTTTTCTCCAGGGTCTTATACTGTAGGTTCAGATGGAAATTTTTTATAGAGAATATAATTAGTATAACACAGTTTAATGTCACACTTAATAGTTTCCCAGGATGTTTTGATTAGAAAATTAATATGCCCGTGTTTGTAGATGATAAAGCCATTTAAAAGAGAACAGTAATATTCCTTAATATTAGCTAATTTACATTAACTCATATTAATAGTTGAAAGTATTACATGTCACTACCAGATCACACTTCCAATATATGAAATAAGTAGCAAAAAGGAATTAAGAAACTATCAAGAGTGTTGTTAAGATTATAGTTTAAACACTCCCAAAGACATTCTATGATGCCACCATCACCCTAATTCCAAAACCAGACAAAGATACCACCAAAAAAGAAAACTATACGCCAATATCTTTAGTGAATATAGATGCAAAAGTTCTCAACAAAATTTTAGCCATCTGAATCCAACAACATATAAAAAAGATCATTCACCACTAAAAGGTGGGATTCATCCCTGGTGCACAAGGATGGTGCAACGTATGCAAATCAATCAACATCATATACCACATTAACAAACGAAAAGTCAAAAACCACGTGATCAGAGTTCCCATCGTGGCTCAGTGCTTAACGAATCTGACTAGGAACCATGAGGTTGTGGGTTCAATCCCTGCCCTTGCTCAGTAGGTTAACTATCTGGCATTGCCATGAGCTGTGGAGTGGGTCGCAGACGCTGCTCGGATCCCACGTTGCTGTGGCTATGGCATAGGCTGGCAGCTCAGCTCCAATTAGACCCCTAGCCTGGGACCCTCCATATACCATGGGAGCAGCCGAAGAAATGGCAAAAAGAAAAAAAAAAAAAAAAAAGATCATTTCAATAGATGCAGAAAAAGCATCTGACAAAATCCAACATCCATTCATAATCAAAACTCTTACCAAAGTGGGTATAGAGGGAACATACCTTAACATAATCAAAGCCATTTATGACAAACCCACAACAAATATAATACTCAATGGAGAAAAGCTGAAAGCCTTCCCACTAAAATCGGGAACAAGACAAGGATGCCCACTCTAAGCACTGTTATTCAACATAGTACTGGAAGTCCTAGCCACAGCAATCAGACAAACAAAAGAAATAAAAGACATCCAAATAGAAAGAGAAGAGGTAAAACTGTCACTGTATGCAGATGACATGATACCATATATAGAAAACCCTAAGGACTCAACCCCAAAACTACTTGAACTGACCAACAAATTCAGCAAAGTAGCAGGATATAAAATTAACATTCAGAAATCAGTCGCATTTCTGTACCCTAACAATGAAATATTAGAAAAGGAATATAAAAATACAATACCTTTTAAAATTGCATACCAAAAAATCAAATACCTGGGAATAAACCTGACCAAGGAGATGAAAGATTTATATGCTGAGTACTATAAAACATTAATCAAGGAAATTAAAGGAGACATAAAGAAATGGAAAGACATTCCATGCTCCTGGGTTGGAAAAAATTAATATTGTAAAAAATTACGTACAACTCAAAGCAATCTACAGATTCAATGCAATCCCTATCAAATTACCCATTCTACAGTTTTCACAGAACAAGAACAGACAATCCAAAAATTTATATGGAACCACAAAAGACCCAGAATTTCCAAAGCAATTCTGAGAAACAAAAACCAAGCAGGAGGCATAATTCTCCCAGACTTCAGGCAATATTACAAAGCCACAGTCATCAAGACAGTGTGGTGCTGGTATGAAAACAGACATAGAGACCAATGGAACAGAATAGAGAATGCAGAAATAAACCCAGACACCTACGGTCAATTAATCTTTGAGAAAGGAGGCAAGAACATAAAATGGGAAAAAGACAGTCTTTTCAGTAAGTACTGATAGAAAACCTGGATAGCTGCATGGAAATCAATGAAACTAGAACACACCCTCCTACCATGCACCAAAGTAAACTCAAAATGGCTGAAAGACTTCAATATAAGACAAGACACCATCCAACTCCTGGAAGAGAACATAGGCAAAACATTCTTTGACATCAGCCTTACAAATGTTTTCTCAGGTCAGTCTCCCAAAGCAACAGAAATAAAGCAAAAATAAACCAATGGGGCCTAATCAAACTGACAAGCTTTTGCACAGCAAAGGAAACCAAAAAGAAACCAAAAAGACAACTTACAGAATGAGAGAAAATAGTTTCAAATGATACAACAGACAAGGGCTTAATCTCTAAAATATACAAACAACTTATACATCTCAACAGCAAAAAAGTCAACAACCCAATGGAAAAATGGGCAAAAGACCAGAACAGACATTTCTCCAAGGAAGATATACAGATAGCCAACAAGCACATGAAACAATGCTCAACATCCCTGATTATTAGAGAAATGCAAATCAAAACTACCATGAGATACCACCTCACACCAGTCAGAATGGCCATCATTAATAAGTCCACAAATAACAAATGCTGGAGTGGGTGTGGAGAAAAGGGAACCTTCCAGCACTGTTGGTGGGAATGTAAGCTCGTACAACCACTATGGAGAACAGTATGGAGGTATCTTAGAAAACTATACATAGAGCTACCATATGACCCAGCAATCCCACTCTTGGACATATATCCAGACAAAACTTTCCTTGAAAAAAAGACACTTGCACCTGCATGTTCATTGCAGCACTAGTCACAATAGCCAAGACATGGAAACAACCCAAATGTCCATCAACAGATGATTGTATTAGAAAGAAGTGGTATATATACACAATGGAATACTACTCAGCCATAACAAAGAGCAAAATAATGCCATTTGCAGCAACATGGATGGAACTCGAGACTCATACTGAGTGAAGTAAGTCAGATAGAGAAAGCCAAATACCATGAGATACCACGTATTTGGAATCTAATATTTGGCACAAATGAACCTTTCCACAGAGAAGAAAATCAGGGACTTGGAGAATACACTTGTGGTTGCCAAGGGGGAGGGTTGCCAAGCAGGAGGGGGAGGCAGTTTGATGGATTGGGATCTCGGGTTTAATAGATGCACACTATTGCCTTTGGAATGGATAAGCAATGAGATCCTGCTGTGTAGCACTGGAAACTCTTCTAGTCACTTATAACGGAGCATGATAATATGAAAAAAAAAGGGAATCTATACATGTATGTTTAACGGGGTCACCATGCTGGATAGTAGAAAATTGACAGAACACTGTAAACCAGCTATAAAGGAAAAAAATTAAAATAATTAAATATTTAAAAATTACAGTTTGTCCTTCATATTAAAACACAATTACTAACACCCAAATAAAATTTGTTGAGTCATGCAAATAATAATTTTTCTAACAGGAGTTCCCATTATGGCGCAGTGGAAACAAATCCAACATGGTTCTTCAAGGAACCATGAAGTTATAGGCTAAATCCTTAGTCTCGCTCAGTTGGATAAGGATTTGGCATTGCCATGAGCTGTGGTGTAGGTCGAAGACTTGGCTTGGATCCTGTGTTGCTCTGGCTGTGGCATAGGCCAGCAGCTCTAGCTCTGATTTGACCCCTAGCCTGGGAACCTCCATATACCTCAGGTGCAAGCCTAAAAAGAAAAAAAAAAAAGAAAATTGTCTAACAATATCAAATGGTAACTATGTCACTCAAAGATAAAAATACATCTAAAATAAGCTAGAAGAATTCTATGGAACCAAATGAAGATTTTCAAGTGTATTTTTCTTTCAGTTATGCCTCTTTCTCATCACAATATATATTTTTTTCTTTTTTTCATCCTCAGGTTAATTTCTGTGTTCTAGACATTCTGTAAAATCAAATATACATTAAGCCTGTGTTTATTGAGGTTTCTTCTGAAGGCATTCATCTGTGTGCATTATTTGCTTTGATTCTAATTCTTGGCTAAAGCCCATCCTAATACAATGGACTAAAAACAGTTTTGTCAATTTGATGTGATTAACGTATTGATGTCTCTATCCAGTTATGAAAGGGTATTGTATAATTAGTTGAAATTGTTAGCAAAGTTAGCATCCTCAGGATTTTTGCTTACAAAGTCTGAAATATGTACAATCTCCTGTGAAATCAAGTTCTGCCTGTACACTGTTCTGAAACTACCATCACAAGCGACCAGAAAATTTTACACTGTCATGTCTCAATCCTTGCTAACCTCTCCATTTACTGTCATTGATAACAGTGTCCTTTTTAAAAAAATTATTTATTTAAATTGAGGTATATAAATAACAAATGCTGGCAAGGGTGTGGAGAAAAGGGTACCGTCCCTACACTGTTGATGGTAATGTAAATTGGTATGACCACTATGGAAAACAGTATGGAGGTACCCCAGAAAACTAAATATAGAACCACAATATGACCCAGCAATCCCACTCTTGGACATATATCCAGGTAAAACTGTCATCCAAAAAGATACATGTACCTGTATGTTCACTGCAGCACTATTCGCAATAGCCAAGACATGGAAACAACCTAAATGTCCATCGATAGATGAACGGATTGAGAAGATGTGGTATATATACACAATGGAATACTACTCAGCCATAAAAAAGAACAAAATAATGCCATTTGCAGCAACATGGATGGAACTAGAGACTCTCATACTAAGTGAAGTCAAGTCAGAAAGATAAAGACAAATACCATATGGTATCACTATGTCTGGAATCTAATATATGGCACAAAACTTTCTACAGAAAAGAAACTCAAGGACTTGGAGAACAGACTTGTGGTTGCTAAGGGGGAGGGGGAGGGAGTGGGATGGACTGGGAGTCTGGGGTCAATAGATGCAAACTATTGGATTTGGAATGGATAAGCAATGAGATCCTGCTGTATAGCACAGGGAACTATATCTAGTCACTCATGATGGAACATGATGGAGGATAATGTGAGAAAAGGAATATATATATATATATATATATATATATGTATATGTATGTATGACTGGCTCCCTTTGCTGTACAGTAGAAATTGACAGAACACTGTATACCAACTATAATGGAGAAAATTAAAATCATAAAAAAGAAAATAATAAATAAAAATTGAGGTATAATTGACACATTTTATTTATTTCAGGTGTACCACATAATGATTTGATATTTATGTATATATACATGTTTTTTTCTTTTTTGGCTATCCCATGGTATATGGAGTTGCTGGGCCAGGAATCTGATTCAAGCCACACTTGCAGAATCAGCAACGCCAGATCCTTTAACCCACTGTGCTAGGTGGGAATGGAACCTGCATCCTGGCACTGCAGAGAAGCTGCTGATCCCATTGCATCACAGTAGGAACTCCTTTGAAATGATCAATACTATAAATCTCCTTAACACCTGTCACTTTACACAGTTACAAAGAAAAATGTTTGTGTTTGTGATGAGTATACTTCTTGAACATCTCTACTTGCTTATTTCTCTGCTCATCTCTGTAAACATTCTTTCCCTTAACCTCTACTCAGGCTTTTCTTTCTCGTCCCATCTCCTGGTGTGATAGCCTCAAGGTAGAAAGCCTGATCCAGTTCCACTTTGTGCATGGCCTCAAAACAGTAAAATGACTGGAGAAGTTCAGTGTGGTCAAAGTGTGCCTCAATTTACTCATCTGCAAAATGAAGAGGTTAAATTGTTCCTCTGATATTCGAAAGAGGATGCTCAGAAGCTCTAAGCTTCCATATCAGAACCTCCAGAGCCTCTGCAGAAGGGGAGGAAAAAGGAAATGGAGTGACTCTAGGTCCTTTCCCCAGGGACATTTAAACCAACACTGTTGTGTTTTACCTGTTCAACGTGAGGTTTCAGGTGAAACAACAAAGAATTCTGCAAAAGGAAAGTAAAAAACTTAATTAGATGAAATGGGATCTAAATAAGTGTTTCCCAACGTTTTTCAAATTATCACTGCCCTTAAAGAGTCTTTGTAGTAGACACTTTACATAATTGCCTCCATAAAATTCTAAATCTTTATATATACTGATATTTGTTTATCATGTTTTACACATAAGAAAAGACCACATTTTGCCTTCTAAGAACCAATTTTCATATCTTTGGCATGAGGTACTAAGGGTGATATGGGCTCCCCTCCCATCTTCTAACTGCTCTAAACAATATACTGCATGACTGGGTGACTTTTAGCTACTTATCCTCTGAGGACCTCTATTTCCATTTGCAAAACAGGAGAAATAATTTACAAGCATGTTATCAAGATTATTTGAAGTAATATATACGAGAGGATTCTAGCAAAATGCTGGGTACATATTATACACTCAATAAATGCTAATTTTCCTTCTCTTTGAAAGTCCTATCCAGTCTGATATTCTATGATATCATAATTCTAGTATATTCCCCAATTAGACATAACAAAATGGAACATCTCACAATTCCAGTCCCAAGTGCTAATTAATATTTGCCAGAACCACCACTGTTCTTTAGTACTCCAGATAGAAATGCTGAAAGTTCTCTTTGACAAACTATAGCCAAGTCAAGGTAGTACTGGGTAAACAATGAGTACCACCCCAAAATCCTAAAAGGAGAAATGTTTGCCCCTCTGAGAATCAAATTAAGTTAACACATAATCAGAGGTTGGTTTTTTTTTAACCTAGCTTAAAAGACTGATAACCATGGCTTCAAGAGTGTATTAATCCAGAATTCCTGTTGTGGCTCAGCATTAACAAACCTGACTAGTATCCGTGAGGATGCTGGTTCGATCCCTGGCCTTGTTCAGTGGGTTAGAATTGCTGCTCAGATTCCGTGTTGCTGTGGCTGTGGCATAGGCCGGCAGCCAAGGCTCTGATTTGACCCCTGGCCCAGGAACTTCCAAGTGCCATGGGACGAAGCCATTAAAAAAAAAAAAAAAAAGAAGAGGAGTGTGTTAATCCATGTAAAGAATGCTATGAGGCAGAAGGCTAGCAGTCAGAACCGGAGAAGAGGAAAAAATGAGCCTATCCCACAGAAATCTAAAATCCAACACATATAGAGTAAGTTCCTGCTGTGGCTCAGTGGTAACAAACCTGACTAGTATTCATGAGGATGTGGATTCATCCCTGGCCCTGTTCAGTGGGTTAAGGATCTGGCATTGCTGTGAGCTCTGGTGTGGGCAAGCAGCTGCAGCTCTGATTCGACCCCTAGCCTGGAAACTTCCATATGCTGTGGGCGCGGACCTAAAAAAACAAAATAAAAAAAATAATAATAATAAAATAAAATCCAGCACATACAGGAGTGAAATCAGCATCTTTCTCTCTTCATCCGCCTTATGCCAAGTCTCATTGGAGAGCAAGTGCTCCATCTCACACCCAGTCTCTAATCCCTGTCAACCCCTAGTCCTTAATACCTCTCAAATCCATTCTCTCTGCACCATTGCCTGGGCCTCAGACAAGGCGCTGCCCCCTCTTCACCTTGCGTGGCTGAACCAGCCTCCGACTGCCTTCTTTGACTCTGCCAGTGCACCCTACAGGCTGCTGCCACCGAGCTCTCTCTGAAAAGGTTATCTGATCACCTAGTTTCTCCTGGGGCTTAAAATCCAGCTCCTCCAGCTATCATGAATCTCTGATACCTCAAAAGAGTAAGCGGGGAAACCTCTCAAGCAGAAACTGCCATAAACCAATGTGGCAACACACGTTGCCTTGACTTGAGAACAGGCAGCGCAGAAAAACATTTTAACTATTTGTGTGATGTAATGAAACATCTACAGTCTGTGGGCCTTAAAAGAAGCAAGCTTGGGCCTAACCTAGGCAATGGAGTGATTCCTGAGTTTAGCAAGATTTCAATATGCTTGGTAAGTCACTCTGTGCAAATTTTCTCTGCACTTTAAGATGTTTGCTTTTTCTTCTGGAACATGAAGAAGAGATCTGCATTTTACTTTTTTTTGGCCACACACAACATAAGGGCATAAAGGAAGTTCCCAGGCCAGAGATTGAACCAAGTCACAGTGAGTGTCAGCACTGGATCTTTAATGCACTGAGCCACCAGGGAACTCCCTAGATATGCATTTTAATAAACGCAGGATTCACTCAGCTTATTTTCAATGTCAAAAAAATTTTGGTTAGTTTTTATAAATAATTCCTTTGTGAACTTCGTTTAATTTCTTAGTACTAGTCCACTATTCCTATAATTAGGAATGCTGATTTATAGTTCTGTGTTACTTTTTTTGTCTTTTTAAGGCCACACCCAAGGCATATGGAGGTTCCCAGGCTAGGGGTCCAGTCGAGCTGCAGCTGCCAGCCCATGCCAGAGCCACAGCAATGCGGGATCCAAGCTGCATCTGCGACTTACACCACAGCTCTGGGCAACGCTGGATCCTTAACCCACTGAGCGAGGCCAGGGATGGAAACCACATCCTCGTGGATACTAGTCAGGTTCGCTAACTTCTGAGCCATCACAAGAACTCCAGTTCTGTGTTACTTAAATTATTACTTTTCCCTTCTTCATTCTCCTAGTTTTAATTTTACTGTAAAATCTCTTTCAAGATTCTGCAGTTTAGACCTACAATGTCATCCCTCTTTCTTCTCTTTTTCCAATAAATCTTTTCCTTTACCTCAGGTTATGTCTTCATAAAGAAGTTTCCAAGATTTTTCTTTTCCTGAAGGCAAATGCTGGAGCCTAATTATCATCTCACCATATGGTTTCTCTTCTCTTCTTTATTCCTCAAAACTATCACGCAGTTCTTCCGCGATTGCTATCGAAATTCATCTGACCTCTTCCCATTATATTTGTACACCTCTAAACTCACCATCTGTCGTTGTCCTTCAGATGGTTACTAAATCCTGAATGCATTTCAAGGTCCTGCCATTTCTATAACTCTATTTTCACCTCTCTCAGTTATGTGATTCCCTAAACCTAATTTTCACTTCTTACCAACAGGAGGGAGTGAACCGTTGTAAACAAAATAAAACATCCTCTCTTCATTTACACTATGACAAGGAAGAGCTGCGCCTTACCCATTTCCTGAATGTGGTCTTGAGCAAGGACAAACCAGGCTGGCATAGGAAGAAATGAGGGGAACTAAGGAGAAAGGTAAACAGACAATTCTGGCACACCAAGCCCTGTTGAAGTCCTCAGTGGGCATGGACACACAAGGGACACAAGGCCAGCATTTTTTTCCCCTATTTTTATTTATTTGTTTTTGACAGATTAAACCTCAAGACAATGGAAAGATGTGTTAGCTCTCCACCAAACCTACGTTAAACCTTAGCGTTCAGTCTTCATCTATTCACTTTTAGTAACCACAGGTCTCTCTGTCCTTAATAAATTTGCCGAAATGCTTTTTGAAATTAAGTAGCACTTCTAGGCCAATCTAATTTTCTAAGCTGAGGTTTTGGAAGGCAGGATCTCATTCTAATATTTCAGAATGTAAAGCGCATGTTCTTTTTCATTAAATTAATACAGACGATTTCAGGGTTTTGTTTGTTTGTTTGTTTGTTTGCTCGTTTGCCAGCCCATGGCATATGGAGTTCACCGGCCAGGGATAAGATTCCAGCCGCAGTTGCAATCTACCTACCCCACAGCCGCAGCAAAGCAAGGTCCTTTAACCCACTGTGCCCGGCCGAGGATGGAACCCATGTCCTGGCACTGCAGAGGCACCTCGGATCCATTTGCACCACAGCAGGAACTCCTGATTTCATTTATTTTTTTGACCATATCATCTCTTAGTCTTCTGTCTTCCACTTGAAAGAATTCCTGTCTCTTGAGTTCTTTCTCAGTTCAGCATCCCCCAACCCCTTGAGCTGTTTTGGTTGATCATAGACGGATTTTCTCCACTTGTCCAAATCTTTACTAACTTATGGTTACCAGTACTGAAAACTGAATTCCAGGTGTAGATAAACCATGCTTATTTATAGCAGTGATACTATTTCCATTTGTTTTTAAAAATGAAAATGCAAAATATACTTTTACCAGGTAGATGGTTTCAGTATCAATAGGCCCAGGAACTCCATTCAAAACAGAGAACATCTTATAGTAATATATTTTATGTAAAATATTTTATAAACTGGCAGTCACTCTAAAAATATATAATTTTCCCTGGCATGCATTTGCTACATGCTATATAGGGGCATCATATACATTTCTATTTTTAAAAATATGTTTTATTTTAAGAATTTATATTTTATATAAATGAAATATATATTTTTAGGAATTGTTAACATTTGTTTTCATTCCATGGACTATCTAATTGATGTTGTGAAGTTAGCTGAAAGCATGACAGATGGCAGGAAAGCAACATTTAGTGTTAAAACTTTGTCATAAATCATTCATAAGTGAATAATTTATCCTTCACAGATGATCAGGGATTGGTTGTATCACAACCTGAAGATTGATAAAAAGTACAGGTTGCAGATAATGTTTGTCACAACCATTTCCATTGGAAGTCAGAAATTCTCAACTCAAACTAGCTTCAGCCTAGAGGGCATTTTTATTTTCCTATAACAGAAAAAAAATACAAGGGAAGTTCACATAACAGAAAGGACTAGACCTCAGAAGCTGGACCTAGAGATCAGAATTGGCTATGTAATTGGCATAATGAAAAAAGCAAGATGCTTTGTTTAAAAAGGATGAAGACTCTCAAGATGGCTACAGCAGAGCATTCGACTTACATATGAGGCTCTTCCAAGTTCAGAATCCTGTGTGATGTGTGAGTTGTGTCCATGAATATGATGTGCTAGGGATTCAAGTCAACTGGTACCTTCCTTCTGTCTTTCTCCCTGACATCTTTCACATCCACTTTTCTCTGTTTCCCTCATTCTCTTCTATCACAGCGGCTTAACTAGTCTTCTTTGGTAATTCAAGCAGATAAAGTTTAGAGAGGACTCAGATTGGTCATACCTGTGAAATGCCCGAGTCTGTCAAAGGGACCCTGTGGGGAAGAGGTGGAGTTACATCAGTGAGAGAATGAGATGGGAATGTGCATTCAAATCACAAGGAATCATCAAGTTCCTTAAAGGAAATCAAATGCTCTTACCAATAGGAGAGATGGAAAAATATCCTGAACAGGAAAAGGGAAATTTTCCACATGAAACCTACTGGGTTTGACTTGTCTCCCTGATTGGTTGTGCTTTTTTAATCTTTCTGACACACAGTGTAAAGATTAAATGAGATGATTAATACTGTGTCATGGACATTCAAAAAATAGTAGTTTCTTTTACATTCTCTAATGTTAATGTGAATCACAGAGTATGAAAATGTTATCACTAATTTGGGATAGAGGTACGGTTTTTGGATTCATATATAAAAGATAAAGTGCACAGTGAGTATGGCCGGCTCTAAACCTTTTCTGCAAAACTCACATGTGAAATAGTTGAAAGAGGACAAAGTAAAAGACAGTGACAAGAAACTTGTGTTTACAGTGTGAGGACTATGACTTTTCTAGAGCAGGTTTTCAGAAATAGAGCTGTTGCATATTATTTGTAAAGATTTAATCTGTCCCTTAATTCCCCTCAGTACCGATGGACTGACTATCTGTCATGATAAATAAAACTCTTCTCAAGATTTGGCAAAAACAAGAGGGAATTTTAAAAATTTACCAAGGATAAGTTTCCTAAGAATCCTAAGAATCCCTTTTATAGAATTTACTACTGGCCATTACTTATTCAGGTATCCAGACTGTTTTATTTCCTTGCCTTTCTCATTCAACTTTTGAACTATATTCCAGAGTTTCCTTTCTTTTACACATGGGTACACTGGCTACACTTTAGCCCATGCATTATTGAAAGTTTATTGAAGAATAGAAACAGGTGCTCCAAACTCTCAGAGAGAACGGAATTAAGTTTAATTTCTAGGAAGAGCTGAATAGGGAATTTATTATAGACAAGAGAATTGGTAAAATAAAAACATAAAGATAGAATCAACATTTTGACTTCAAGAGGAACCAGGAGAATTGCCCAATCTCTGGCATAAATAGCCAGTCATCTTAAAAGCTAAACATTTTGAAAATGATCTGTTTAACTGCCTTGATTCTTTTTACTTTTTTTAATATGGACTATATTTTCAGAACTAAATTGAGAAGTTAAAAAAATCAACATGGCACATGATTAGTAGATTTGTGTGTGTGGTTGCAAAATAAAACATAATTGGAAAAAAAGGAGTTTTTACATGCACTGATTCATGAAACTTCCTCTCTATATATTTAATCCTTTTTTTTTCCATGAAGAAAGCAAGCTAAATGTTAAGTGTATGATCAGTCTCCCCCCCTCCCTCTCTCCCTCCCTCTTTCTCTCCCTCTCTTTCCCTTTGTCTTGGAAAAGCGAGTCATAGCTGCAAGATGGATTTTTACATGTATTCGGGCATAGCTGGGACCAAGCAAATAGCCTATTTGCCTTAATTGTCATGTATTAGATTGGACAACAGATGTTTTCTTACATGTGCTCTGCTAATTTATTTCATTCTTTCTGTCCATTTACATGATCTATTCTGAAAATTAGTATTGAGAAAGTGTAATTGAATCTGCTCTTCTTGATAAACAAAATCTAATTTCTCACGTTAATATGTCATCTCTTGATGCCAAAACTTAGAAGAATGTCTGTTACCAACCACAGCTTTACATCATGCGCAAATAAAAAATACACACCATTCTTTAGCTCCATACAAAAATACCAACACACACTCATCTAATAACAGCAGGAAAGCAAACAAACACAGCTGTTATCACACTATCATGCTCTCCAAGGTATTTAACATCTATAAAAATTTGTCTGATTTTTACTCAAATCCTAGCAAATTCGACCACACTCCCCCCCTCCCATATTTGTACATGTTCACACATTCTCTGGAAGTCTGGAAATTTGCCCACAATTATATTTAAAGCCATAATTTAAATGTAACTAGTTTTGAAGGAAATGAATAACTTCTATTAAAATTACTCAATATCAAGCATGTTTTAGAAAACCTTTTAGATTAGGATCCATTTTTCTATTATGTCTGCCTGATACTAGTAATGCTAAAGTGCCTTGATCCACTTAAGAAGGAAACTGACATGGTTTTCCATTACATAGTATAGCTGACCATAGAATATTTAAATTGGTTTCAAATTTTAGGTTAATGTTCTTACTGCTGTCCTGCTACTTACCTTAATTCATCTTAGTATTTTATGGTGTTAGCCATTACTGTCTGCATAATGATCATAGAAGTTTTAAATGTAGTGTCTCCTCTCTCCTCATTAATGCTGCTATTAAACTTCACTTCTTAAGGAAAAAGGATTATATTAGATATATATATGTATATCTATATATATTTCAAATCAGATAATTATGCTGTTGAGCGATTACTGCCCTGTGTGGTACTTTAATTCTCATGTGGTAGGTAACTTGATTGTAAGCATCCGGAGAATATGTACTAAGTTTGCCATTTTTTTAAGTTATAAAAATAAAATAAATATGGTAGTAAAAATCTAATATTATAGAAGGTTATAAAGCAAGAAGCAAAAAAATCTCCTATTCTTTTTTTTTTTTTTTTTTTTTTTTTTTTGTCTTTTTGCCATTTCTTGGGCCGCTCCCTCGGCATATGGAGGTTCCCAGGCTAGGGGTCGAATCGGAGCTGTAGCTGCCAGCCTACACCAGAGCCACAGCAACGCAGGATCCGAGCCATGTCTGTGACCTACACCACAGCTCATGGCAACGCCGGATCATTAACCCACTGAGCAAGGGCAGGGATCAAACCCGCAACCTCATGGTTCCTAGTCAGATTCGTTAACCACTGCGCCACCACGGGAATTCCGAAATCTCCTATTCTTTATTCCTAGTTCTATTTAGCAGAGATAACCACATTTAGCTCTTTTTATTTCAAGTTCCTCTGTTCATTACTTCTGTAATACTATTATACTTATGCCTTGTTTTCTCAATTTATTGGTACTCAACAAAATCAACAATTATGAAAGTTGAGAAAATTAGCTTACTTCTACTCCTGCTATTGCCTCCTTCCATTGTTTGCTACTTTAACTTATTTCTACTTACTTAGTTCCTTTATTCTTATTTATTTATGTGTGTATATATATATGTATACATTATATTTTTACATTTATCATAAATACATAAAGGTGATAATATGGCATATGTTTTATATCAGTGTGGTTTTTCCTTTATGTTTTTTGCCTAATTTTCTCTCTATTAAGTCAGAAACATAGTCCTTTCCTATTAACAAGTGTTTACAACCTATTAAGAGTCTTTCAACAATTCTTCATGATTTTATAATCATATAAAACATACACATTCCTCAGTGGGTATGGAATTTCAGTTTTGCAAGATGAAAAATTTCTGGAGATCCGTTGAACAACAATGTCAACATACTTAATATTACTGAACTACACACTTAAAAATGGTTAAAATGGGTAAATTTTATGCAATGTGTTTTCACCACAATTAAAAACATCTCAAATACATGATTCCAAAATCATACACATATGTTCATACATAGGAAGTCTTAACTTTGCACAATTCCTACATAAACAAATTTCACCTACCATAGTTCAGTTCAATAACATCAGCCTCCCAAGAACATGGCTGGAATTTCAGTTGCCACAGTGCATTAACTGTGAAGGATTGCATAAAGTACAAACTTCATTGCCAGCTTGTCAGTCTACAAATCATCATGTAAATAAAAAATTTTCATCACCCTCATGACTTATCATGGAACTTTTTTCAAGATCTTTGGAGATTGGTCACAGCACTTTTTTTTTTTTTTAAATTCAGGCCATGCACAGACAGCAAAGCGTGTAGTGTGTTGTTTCCTTGTCTGCTAGTGATAAAACTACATGACATTCTACAAAAAGAATAGTCAATCCAAAAAAATGAGAAAAGGACAACAAATATGAAAGTGCAGCAAAAACAGGAAAAGTGATAATGCTGGAAATGAAATTTCAATTGAATATAAATCGAGTAACGAAAGAAATAACTGACTATAGGAATGCCAACACAGCTACCATTCAAGGAACTCTAGCTATGAAGCCAGAGGAACTTAGTGAAGGTAAGCCTATCAACATAAATAAGGAAAGTGATTTTGATGAAAAGAACGATGTCCCTGAGGAAGTGATGCCAATTAAAAAACCTTCATTTCTGCATTTCTGGAGATACTTCAGAACATTAAAATGCAGAGGATAAAATGACAGAAGCTGAATCAAATTTAGAAAGAATGATAATTTGCCAAAGCATAGAAAAGATACTTACTCTACATTGTAAGCTGTCCAATGAGAAGGCAGTACTTTTCCAAACATCCTTGATAAGTTTGTTTTAATAAGTTTTTTAGAGAACTGTTGATTACAGTGTTGTGTCAATTTCTGCTGTGTAGCATAGTGACCCAGTCATACATATGTATATGTATACACACACATTCTTTTTCTCATACTATCTTCCATCATGTTCTATCCCAAGAGATTTGATATAGTTCCCTGTGCTGTACAGTAGGACCTCATTGCTTATCCATTCTAAATGCAATACTTTGCATCTACCAACCCCAAATTCACAGTCCATCCCACTTCCTCCTGTTTCCCCTTGCAACTGCAAGTCTGCTGTTCATGTCCATGATCTATTTCTTTTTTAAGGATAGGGTCATTTGTACTATATTTTAGATTTCACATATAAGTAATATATGGTATTTGTCTTTCTCTTTCTTTGTTTCTTTCTTTCTTCTTTCCTCCCTCCCTCCCTTCCTTTCTTTCTTCCTTTGTTTTGTCTTTTTTTTAGGGCTGCACCTGTGGGACATCAGGTTCCCAGGCTAGGGGTTGAATCGGAGCTGTAGCTGCACCTATGCCCCAGCCACATCAGTTTTGGATCCAAGCCATGTTTGCGACCTACACCACACCTCATGGCAATGCTGGATCCTTAACCCACTGAGCGAGGACAGGGATCGATCCTGAATCATTAAGGATACCAGCCAGTTTCATTCACCACTGACACATGACAGGAACACCTGTCTTTGTCTTTTTGACTTACTTCACTTAGAATGAGATTCTCTAGTTGCATCCATTTTGCTGCATTATGTCATTCTTCTTATGGCTGAGTTGTATTCCGTTGCATATATGTACCACATCTTCTAAATCCATTCATCTGCTGATGGACATTTAGATTGTTTCCATGTCTTGGCTATTGTGAATAGTGCTGCAATGAACATAGAGATGCATGTGTCAATAATTTAAAAAATAATAATTTAATTTTTAATGCTTCTAATGGTTTAACTTACAGTGTACTAGGTAGTACATTTGTTAATTTGTATATTTATAATTAACTGACAGTGTGATTTTAAAGTTTTGACTAATTTATTAAAAATTTCAGAACAATCATAGTTTTCTCCATTGATCATTAAATAAATTTGGATGCTTTCAGTTTGTGCAGTCACTTTTTATGGTCTTATTCTATATGCAAAGAGATGATACCTCTCTACTAGGTTTTTGGTGACTATTTTATAAAAGTGAGATCATGTTACCTGAACTTTCCTGTATTTTCCTCTTATTCATTTCTTTGTGGAAATCTCTTTCAGTTGATTAGTATAAATGTGAGAGATTATTTTTATATAGTTGCAAATTCCATAATATACATTGTATTATGATTTATTGAATCATGCCTTTTCTAATAGGCATGAAAAATGTTTTAGTTTTGTGCCACAATGAGCACTGCTGCAATTTGTACTCCTTCTGTACAAATATTCTTAAGTACTAGTTGATTTATTTCTATGATATAGATTCCCAGGAATGGAGCTGCTAGGTCAAAGGTATACTCTTAGATATCATCAGTTATAGTCATAAAAGGCCATAACAATGCGTATTTCAGTCCCTTGTCTTAAGGTACATATCCTTTTACTTTGCATTCATACCAAAAATAGATATAAGAACTCTTAAAATGTTGCCAGTCAGATAGGGTAAGGTAATATCTTATTATTAATTTAATTGATTTTTATTGAATATTAGAGAGTTATACGTTTTGACCATTTGAGTTTGCTTTTTTTTTGCTTTTTAAATTTTTTTATTTTTATTTTTGTCTTTTTTTTTAGGGTTGCACCCATAGCATAAGTAAGTTCCCAGGCTAGGGGTCAAATCTGAGTTGCAGCTGCCAGTCTGCACCAGATCCACAGCAACGTGGAATCTGAACTGCACTGGCGACCTACACCACAGTTCATGGAGATGCCGGATCCTTAACCCACTGAGTGAGACCAGGGATCAAACCCATGTCCTCATGGATACAAGTTGGGTTTGTTACCACTGAGCCATGACAGGAACACCTGAATTTGCTTTTCTTGTAAATAAACTTTTTTGAGTTCTTTGGTCATTTTAACAATTGAGCTATCTTCCTTGTCTATCTTGAGCTCTTTGTACATCATAGTTTGAAGAGCCAATAAATATAGAAAAGAAAAACAATTCAGATGGGGTCAGAACTTGCTTTACTAATTAGCTAGAGCATGCATTCTTCAAATCAGTAAGATATTCATACATGAAGAAACAAATGGTTCTGTAAAACAGAATATCCTTTGGAAACAAATCCAAGTACATATGATAATTCATTAAATTTATTTTGTTTACAGAAGTGGGAAAATGATGGATTATTTAATAAATTTTGCTGGTAAAACTGACTAAACATAAAGGAAAAGTCAAATTGGACCTTCTCCCAGATAAAAAAATAAATTTCATATTAATGAAAATTTTAACTGTAAAATTAAAAAAAATTCTTACACAAAAATCTAAGATACTATATGTATAATCTACAGCTAAGAAAACTAAAATTTCTGGGAAAAAATTTGGGGAGACATATTCGGCTCTACAAAAATGAAAACAGCCAAATGTATTTATAAAATCAATAGAAAATTATATATGTGTTTTATATATATATGTAAACATGTATATGCACTACTGCTGCATAATAAATTACCTACATAATAAATAGATAATGTAAAAAATTAATGCAAAATGCAAAATTTACTTTCTCATGGTTTCTTTGGGTCAAGAATCTGGATATGAGTTAGCTGAGTGCCACTGACTCTAGATTTCTCCTAAGGTTACAGTCAAATTACCAATTAGGACTAGTCTTGTCTGAAGTCTCTCCAATGGAGAAACGGTCACTTGCAGGCCTTCCCCCGCAAGACTGTCTTACAACCTGGCAGCTAAGCAATCCAAGAAAGTACTCAGGATAAAAGTCATGGTCTTTTTTTAAATAACCTAACCTCAAATTGACATCCTGTCATTTTTGCTGTATTCTATTCCTTAGAAATTAATCAATACACCTAGTCCACACTTAAGGTGAAGAGATAACACAGAGATGTGAATACCAGAAAGCAGGGATCACTGTGGGCTATTTAGGGGCTGCCTAACACAATATATTACACTCATAACTTTGAATAATATGCGTACTTAAATCTTAGTTTTAGTTCAACACCTTTAGATGAAATTTCTCAACTACAATAAAATGAGGAAATTACTTCCTTGCACCTCTCTCAGCAGCTCCAACCTGCCATTTCTAACATTTAGAGTACTGTGTTTACATTGTCAACATTTATAACATTTACCTGGCAAATACCATTAAATCTATTGATATCTTCACTCTAAGGAAAGGAATAGGCAGGAAGTCTTCTACTCTCCCATCTTGCAGTCTGATGGAGGCTTATTTTGGTGGATAACCCCCACACAAGACCAACCATAGCCCTTCTCTGACAGGTTACCCCATTTATTTTTAACCTGGAGATGTAAATGAAGAAAATTGCACAGCTGATCTATAGACTTTGCTTCACATAATCACCTTGATTTCTGTCTCACTCTATTTTTAAACTGTCCAATACAGAATTGGAAGTCTCCCAGGACTTGGTAGGAAATAACCATACTCACTTCCACTATAAGCTTTCTTGAGCAGGTTTGGATTTGCAGATTCTTCCACTCCAGGTTACTAATAAGTATGCTCCAAACTACTATCTTCTACAAATTCATTAAAGTCTCTTATCCGTTGATGTCCCCACTCTTGTTTTTGATTCTTTAAGGAATGTTTTCCCTTATTTACTTCTTTACTAATATTTCACTAGAGTTCTTGGAAGAAGAGGAGCTGAATTCCTTTGCCCAAGACAGTTAACGGATGCTTATAAATTAACTAAGTTAATTAATACATTAATGGTTGGCAGTGAATGTGATTGTATTAGTTTTCTGTTGCTGTCATACAAATGATCACAAACTAAGCTTAAAATGGCAGAATCTATTATCTTACAATTCTGCAGTTTGAATGTTCAAAAGAGGTCTCATCAGGCTGAAATTAAGGTGTCAATAGAGCCACATTCCTTTCTGGAGGCCCTAGGGGAGAATTCCTGTTTATACTCATGCAGGTTGTTGGCAGAATCCATACCTGTTTGTTGCAGACCGAGACTCCTATTTCTTGCTGAAGGCTAGTCCCAGTTTCTAGAGACCTTTCACATGCCTCAATTCATGGCCCTCTCCCTCTACCTTGATCCCAACAACCACAGCTCAGGTTCCTCTCATGCTTCAAACCTCACCTGCCTCTTCATATATTATCACATATCTCACTGACTCTTCAATCTTCCCTTCTGCTTTTAAGGATCCACCTCAATACTTAAGTATAATCTCATCAATTTAAGGTCAGTCAATAAGCAACTTTAACTCCATCTGCACCTTGAATTTTCTTTCAAGCTACAA
The DNA here is from genome assembly GCF_054392235.1 of Sus scrofa. NCBI lineage: Eukaryota > Metazoa > Chordata > Mammalia > Artiodactyla > Suidae > Sus > Sus scrofa. The sequence goes on from NC_139393.1 coordinate 33,517,805, forward strand.
GTAAGGTAATATTCACATATTCCAGAGATTAGGGCATGGACAATCTTTATGGGGTCATTTTTCTGCCATCCACAGTGGTCAATATCCTTTGCCATTTATCAGGAAAGGCAATTGTACAATTCTCCTTTTTTGGGAAAAACTTTTATGGAAGAGTGATAGGACTTCAGTAAGACTTGGAAGAACTTGAGGAATGTACCTGACCAAGAAGAGGAAGGTATCATATAGGTGGCAATGAAAAAGAAAACATGGAACATTAATTCTTAATTGTAGAGGTAGAACTGGGGACAGGATGGCTTATGTCTCAGGCTATTCTACTTAGAGGTAACTAAATTATTCTCATAGCAGAACTTATAATTCGTGATGCTTACAAACTAAGGCAGATAGTTATCTCAAAGAAATGTATACTACTAAAACTAAAAGTAGGTGTGGACAAAATTAATTTGGTAGATTTGCAAAGACATTTCTGGTTAAACTGAAGATATTTGCAGCAGCACTACAATGAATTCTGAGATTTCAAATATATCTCCATAGAGAGTCAACATGTGTACAAAGACAGCGAAAATAACAATTTACTGGAGTATATTGATAATGATAATTTTGTTATACAAAATTTAACTATCTCTTAAAAGCTGAAAACAAAAATATTCATAAAATCTTTGCTTTCCATATTTGTAGTATGAAAAAGCCAAGTGTCAAATTTTGTAAAGTAGTGAATATCATTTTCTCCATTGTAAAGAAAAAAAGACGTTTTTCCACAGAAAATTACCTCCATTAACAAATTTTGAGAATTTCATGGTTAATGCATACAGCCCAGAATGGAAGGAAACTTGGCAAGTGAAAAAAGGTGATTTTTCATAATGGTCTGTAGAGGACTTTTTCTCTTTTATATGGCATAAGGAAAAATATACTTTTTAAATGCCCATTTATTGTTGTTATACTATCATTTGCATTTGTAAATAAGTTTGCGGTTATATTGCATATTTACAGCTCCATGTAAGCCATATCACTAATCGATTCTTGCTTCTAGTGCCAGATAAAGTAAAGCTAAGAGATAGGCTCAAACTTGCATTTAAAAGTTGACCATCTTTGTGACTCAGCAGTTAATGAAATTGACTGGGATCCGTGAGGATGCGGGTTCAATCCCTGGCCTTGCTCAGTGGGTTGGGGATCCGGCATTGCCATGACCTGTGGTGTAGGTCACAGACGGAGCTCAGATCCCACGCTGCAGTGGCTGTGCCTGTGGCCGACAGCTACAGCTCCAATTCCTCTAGCCTGAGAACCTCCATATGCCATGGGTGCAGCCCTAAAAAGCAAAAAAAAAAAAAAAAAAAAGACCATCTGCCAGTGCTACTGTACTATACAGACAAAAACAAATACATAAGCAGGAACTATACTTTACTGATGATCATACAGGTGAATACAATATGATGAACATATAGATGAATACAATGCATCCACCGTGCTAGGCTGACTACCTACTAGTGTCTACTGAGGTGTCATGCTGCTAAGAAATGTGCCTTTAAAATGTTTAAATATGCACATAAACACTGAAAATTGATCTGAATATAAATTTGCTGGTATTTCCTACAAATTGCAGAACTCAATGTGTAATTAAAATAAAAAGTGATTGTAACTCACCAGGTTTAAATATATGCTTAATGCTCACAATCACGAAAATTACTCAAAGTAGATTTCAAATATCTTTAAGAATGCTAATTTTATTTAATAAAATTCTTCTATTTAATTTCTTTGTTCAGATGGAATTACTAAGTAATATTATTTTTTAATGACTACAATATCATTCTGACATCAAATGATGATTGTGGGTTTATGAGCATTTTTATAATGTCAGAATTTTAATATTTTAATTGTGAATTCTTAATAACATGAATTCATTCTTCTGTGCTAGCTCTGACATCTTTTCTTTTACAAGGGAATATGTAATTTTATTTTAAGCATAACAGAGTCAGTATTTATTCTCTTAAAATTACCATTTGTTTCATTTTTGTGCCTCTTATAAAGATTGTTAGATAAATTGGGAAAACTCAGTTTGTTCTAGGACTTTATCAGGAACAGAATAATGAATAAGTCTCTCTTCTTTTTTCTTTCTTATAGTACATTTTTGAAGACTTATGTGCCATCTCATTTCCTGTGAGAAATCTTATTTTTTTATGTTTTATAACCTTAGATTTTCAACTATAGTGGACCCTTACCATGTTTCTGTAAATTTCTCTATCTAAATACCACCATAATGCATCATTTTTCCCATAAAATGTATACAGAAATCATTATACAGAAATATTTTTTTTTAATGAGTCACTTTGTGGATGGTCTGAAAGTTGCTAAACACAAAGCTGATTTAAATGTGGATGTGGCTTGGTAAGCTAGCCTTACTTACTTGCTAAGGGACAGCTACCATGTAAGACAAAGAACTAAAAATTGCACCCCCAGCAAGAGGACAAATTATGAAATGGCATGAAAATTTGGGGTCATTTGTAATCAGTGATAAGTGAAAAAGTCAAATGTATGAATGCCTGAGAATAATCTATGCAGTAGAATCTCACAATGTAAAAGTTCATAACTCTTAATACTATTTGTAAAATCTAAAGGGAAGGCAAAAGAAAGAAATTCTCTCTCTTTTTTTTTTTTTGTCTTTTGTCTTTTTAGGGCCACACCCATGGCATGTGGATGTTCCCAGGCTAGGGGTCTAATCGGAGCTGTTGCTCCCGGCCTTCGCCAGAGTTACAGCAACACCACTTTCGAGCCGTGTCTGTGACCTACACCACAGCTCACGGCAACACCGGATCCTTAAGCCACTGAGCGAGGCCAGGGATCGAACCCGCAACCTCATGGTTCCTAGTTGGATTCGCTTTTGCTGCACCAAGACGGTAATTCCAAAGGAAATAAATTCTTTTTTTTTTTTTTTTTTTTTTTTTTTGTCTTTTTGCTATTTCTTTGGGCCGCTCCCGCGGCATTTGGAGGTTCCCAGGCTAGGGGTCTAATCGGAGCTGTAGCTACTGGCCTATGCCAGAGCCACAGCAACGTGGGATCCGAGCCGCGTCTGCAACCTACACCACAGCTCATGGCAACACCGGATCATTAACCCACTGAGCAAGGGCAGGGACCGAACCCGCAACCTCATGGTTCCTAGTCGGATTCGTTAACCACTGCGCCACGACGGGAACTCCAGGAAATAAATTCTTAAGTAGAAGCTTTCAGAAAAAAGCTGGGAAATTTGGGTGAGTCAGAGAAATGTAGTGGTGTAATGTGATATAACAGGAAGGCCCTGGGGTCTACTAGAGATTTAGACATAAATTCTAATTCTTCCATATCATGTCTTCTCTTAAGCCTCATTAATCCTTTTATTAAATGAAATGTTGTACTCAACCCTTTTGGACCACATCCCTGGCCAAACCTTAATGAACTAAGAATCCATCAAGAGAACAGAAGGAGAGTGTCAATCCTTAACAGCATGAGAGTTAAGGACTCATGCATTTAAAGTTTGGGAAGAAGAGCTGGGTCTTGAAATATCCTAGCCATTGCTACTTGTTTGTTGTTTGTATTAAGCTCTTTTTATATTTCTCTTATTGCCTCCTTTAGAACACACCTCCTCTGACTTTTGACTTCGCCTATTTTCAAAACTACCACACATCGAAGATATATGTCATGGCTATTGGCTTATTGTCTGTGTTAGTATCTCCTGTTCATCCATCAAGCCCATTCTTCATCCTTCTCCATCAGCTCTGTATCCTTAGGACATTGACTGGCATAGACCATATCTGCCAACCCCTCCAGCCCCTGGCTTTCAGTTGTTTTCAGCTGAGAAGAGGCTTATTAAGAGAGGGGATAGAAGGAGGAAGATATGCTTAAAGTACTAATTCTCCCATCTGTCCCCCATTGCACAAATTCTCCACAAAGGCAAACATAATCCTGTAGAGTGAGAAAATTGGTACTTAAGGCCAAAAAAACTTAGCTAGTTACAATGATTTGTGGCTATCCCAAAGATCACAGTGCAGAAACCAATATACACTGAATCTGTTTTTTCATGGGGAAGGGGTGATTAGGTCTAAAATGTCTATAAAGGCTCCTTGGGGCAGACTCTATGCAGAACTACACAGTCAGTATAGCCTTGCTGCATCCTTCAGCTCAGGGGGAGGTAGAAAAAAGACATAGTGGGAGAGATTAGCGAAGCTCTCGTAGTAATCAACTTTAACTATATGGAAGAGAAAAAAAAAAAAAAAGTCTTCCAAAAGAAGAATAGGAAGGCTTCTCATTTTCCTAGTTCTTTTAACCTCAATAACTATACCTAATCTTATTTTAATGTATATACTTTCCCCCAGATCAAACTTTTACCTATAAATCAATTATCACACTTCCTGAATCCCCTCATAAACATGAGGGAATTTTATTAAAACTTAATTTATATAGAGTGTATTACAACTTACATAGCTCTTTCAATAATATGTGCTTATTATATTCTCAATATTACTTTGTATTATCATTTATAAATGAGAAGTAAACTCAGATCACTTATGTAACCCAATCAAGATCATAGTAAATTGCAGTACCAAGACTCAAAACATTTTTAAAAAATTTTGTGATTTTTCTCTTTCAAGTCAAATACAAATAATCATCAGATGAATCATTATATTCTTAGATTACATCTTTACCTTAGATGTTAGATTCTTACTTGTTGCGAAAAAGAGGACAATGTCTGTCTTTTTAGGAATTTTTAAAAGATATTTTATAGTTGAAACATAAATAAGTGTTCTATAGAAATTATGGATATAAAAGCAGATATGGGATGTTCCCTGGTGGCTCAGCAGGTTAAGGATCCAGTGTTGTCACTGCTGTGGCTCTGGTTACTACTGTGGTACGAGTTTGATCCCTGGCCTGGGAAGTTCCACATGCCACGAGCATGGCAAAACAAAACAAAACAAAAGTAAAAACAAAAAAATCCACAAAAAAATGGAGTTCCCAATGGGATTGGTGGCATTTCTGGAGTGCTGGAATGCAGGTTCAACACTCAGCTGGCACAGCACAAGAAGTTAATGATCCAGCACTGCTGCAGCTGCAGCATAGATTGCAACTGCATCTCAGATCTGATCCCTGGCCCAGGAAGTCCATATGCCACGAGGTAGAAAAAAAGTAAAAAAAGAAAAGAAAAGAACAAAGCCAAAAAGCCTACATGGGTAGAGAAAATTAATGACTTCAGTGTAACAGTATAGACTTGCATATATAATGATTCATTAAAAAATACCCAACTAATCCAACTACAAAGAAAAAAATACATTAAAATCAAGCAGTATGAAAGAAATTGTCAATCTAAGAGATTTTAATGAAAACCCAGTGTATCTTTTAATTCCTTTAGGAACGAGACCTCTTTAGAACAAGTGGCTTGAGCACATACCACGAAAAGGTTTTGATGAATAAAATCTATTTGGGAAGTGAGAAGATGACAAGGAAGCAAAGTAAACACATCAGATAAAGAGACAACTTTAGTTGAAAAGATGTATGTTTGCAAGTAGGCAAAATATTCTAATAATATAAAGGATTAACACTAATCAACAGGGTGTTAACAAATATATCAGGGGAAAGAATTAAAAAGAAAGGAAGTAAGCTTGCTAATGAATGAGGACAAGCATGAAATTAATTATGTCCCTTAAAAGCATATGACACCGAAATTTTAAAAAAAATTTTCCTTAACAAGAAAAATGAAAAGCAATTTTTGCAATTTAGAAATAGTAAAGATTTTGCCAAAGTAACAACTGATAATAAGCATGACATGGAATTTAGGTATGCTGGACCCATATAAATCAGCAGCCAAAAGTGACAAGCTGGTCAGAGGTGAAAAGCAATTAGACAGAGAGCTTGTTGGGTTCCTTGCAGAGCTCATTGTTAAAAGCTAGTAGATAGCTTTGGAAAGGATTTGTTGAAAAGAATTTTGCACTGCTGAAGGAAAGGTCAAGGAAGCAAAGCAGAGAAAATGACCATCTGGAAGATACATTGTTAACTATTAGCAAAATAATGGTTTCACCCCTACAGGAGAAAAACTGCATATATCAAGAAAAAGCAGTTCCAAGAAAAATGAATAACAGCACATTATCAAGATAAAAAAAATTCTATTCAGAATTATCTTTTCTATAGAATTATCTAGAAAATGTCTGGTATTTCAACATTAATAGTATTTCTGTGTAGACTTCCTGAAATTTTTATTGGACAGAAATGAATTTGATTTAGATAGAATGTGGTCAAGAGGAATCAAAGCTTTCTGAATGTCTGTAGTAAAGATTATAAGATAAATATATATCCGATATTTGTCATTCAAGCTACTTGAATTTATCAGCAAAAAAACATAGTACTTAACTTTTAACCAAGCTGTTTTAGAAAAATTAAATTAAAGATTTCTAGCATTGCAGATATCTGACATTTAAACATGTTCAACAATGATTTTTGAGCCGGTAGTTATTTTTTAAAAAATAAAAACATTGGCTTGGCTTCCATTCATAGCTTCACAATTCTTGAATATGTTTATCAGTTGGATGAAATAAGTTTGTCCTTTTCTTTTCTTTTTTCTTTTTGGCCATTTCGTGCAGTGGCTTGGATCTCACTTCCCAGACAAGGGATCAAACCCAGGCTGCAGCCATGAAAGTGCTGGGTCCTAACCACTAAGCCACCAGGGAACTCCCAAAGTAAGTTTCAATTGTTAGAAGTACGTTAGGGGAGGAATTCCTATTGTGGGACAGTGGAAAGGAATCTGACTAGGACCCATGAGATTGTGGGTTCAATCCCTGGCCTCACTCAGTGGGTTAAGGATCCAGCATTGCCACAAGCTGTGGTGTAGGTTACAGATGCAGCTTGGATCTGGCGTTGCTGTGCCTGTGGTGTAGGCCAGCAGCTGTAGCTCTGATTGAACCCCTAGCCTGGGAACCTCCATATGCCACAGATGTGGCCCTAAAAAGAAGAAAAGAAAAAAAAAGAATAAGAAGTACATGAGGGGAAAAAATCTCAATAAATACAAATTTTAAATTTATGTTTATTCTTTTTAATACCTATATATTATTCTACTGTATATTTTACTTAGTTATTTTAAGTAGGGACAAGTAAGTCATCTGGGATATAATTATAATAGTGTTTATTATTTAGAGAATTCTTTATTAATATCAGTTCATCAAGAAAGTCCTTGAAGGAGTTAGTGATATTTGAAAAAAATCCCATGTTAAAACACTTACACCTATAAAACAATTACATGCCTGGATTTCTTTCTTTACTACTTGCACATTCCAACACACACACAGACACACACACACAGGCACACACACAGACACACAGACACAGACACACACACACACACACACTTCAGAGTACCAAGGGTAGCAATGTGTTAAAATATCAAGGACATGACAATAATTTTAATTTTAAAGAATCCAAAAGAGAGTTTGTGTTCACAAAATATTGAATCACTGGTTGGTTTTTTTAATTCACACCAAAAAACTGCTTGCTTAACTGCCAGCCTCACTGAACTGACTACTCATTTTAGTTAAAATATTTTATCTGATAATCTACTGTAAATGGAATCCCCCCTTGGTTATTTTAAAGGATACATTTCCCTTAAAGATGCAAGTTATACACCTCCCTAACAAAGCAGACAAACCTCTTTGCAGTCATGGAGGCAATTCTGGTGTGCTCAACAGTGATTCAACTCCCGTCACCTAAGCATGAATAGCAAAAGGCTACACTGAAACAAACTGTCTAGAGACTAATATTCCAAACTGTCTCTAAAATTCAAACGATTTGGCAAAGAAGAGGCATGGCAGAAAGAGAAGTCTCAGGTAAATGGGTTCTAGAAAGCCTACTAAATTATAGAAGAAAAAAGATGCTAAATGTGACACCTAATTCATTAGCTGTATCACAAACACTAAATGACTGTGCTTTCTTGGGGACAAGTTTTTATAATATTACTGTATACCTTCAGAAAGTTATTCACCATGGCTGATAGGTGTTTTTTGTTTTTTGTTCTGTTTTTGTTTATTTTTTTTTATGGCTGCCCCTGAAGCATATGGAAGTTCCTGGACTAAGGATTGAAACGGAGCTGCAGCTGAGTCCTATACCACACACACAGAGCAATGCCATATCTGCAAGCTACACTGCAACTTGTGGCAACACCAGATACTTAACCCACTAAGTGAAGCCAGGGATCAAACCTGCATCTTCACAGAAACAGCATAATGTCCCTAACCTGCTAAGCCACAATGGGAACTCCTCTGATAGGTTTTTAAGACTCTGAATCTTCAGTTAGATCAAAGTAAATTTATTATTTATTTATTATAAAATTAAACCTGTTGACATGTATTGATGAAAAGTCTATTTGTAGACTGTATATACATAGTTTATTTGTACACTATGGCCAAAATTGTGGAGTAGGAAGAATCTGAGCTCACCTCCTCTCATGGAGACACTAAAATTACAACTATTTATAAAGCAGATATTTATGACAGCTACCTGAAGACTAGCAGAAAAGGTCTTCCACAGGTAAATATATAAAACACAATAAGATGGGTAAGAGGGACTCAAACGTAGTGTAGTCAAAACCCAGATCCTTGGGTAGGCAACACATAAATAGGAGGGTAATACCACTGTAGAATTCCTCCCTAAGGAGCAAAGAGTACAAGCCCCACAATGGTTTCCCAAACCCAGGGGTCCCGCATCAGGAGAACTGGCTTTGTAGAGAAGTGGGGCTTGCAAACAGGATAGCTGGAGGGCTGTAGAACACATAGACTCTATTCTTAGAGGGCACAAGCAAAATTACACATATGCTATCCTCAGCACAGAGGCAGTAATTTGAAAGGAATCTGAGTCACACATTTAGGAAACATAAACAATCTACTTAATGTACAGAAATAAACACAGAGAATTAGAAAAAATAAAATTATACAGGAAAATGTTCCAAATGAAGGGGAAAGATAAAACCCCAGAAGAATTGAGCAAAATGGAGCTAAGCAATCTACCTGATAAGGAGTTCAAGATAAAGATTGTAAAGATGCTCAATAAACTAAGGAGAAGACTGGATGAACACAGAAAGAAGTTTAAAAGTTAGTAAATATAAAGAAGAATCAGCTGAGTAATGTGATAACTGAAACATTTAAAAATACACTAAATTAGATGATACAGAGAAATGGATCACTGAACTAGAACATAGAGTGGTAGACATAACCAAAAGTGAAAGAAAGAGAAAAAAAGAATTAAATGAGAATAGTTTAAGATACCTCTGGGACAATATCAAGAATACTAACTCACATCATAGGAACTCTAGAAGGAGGTGAGAAAGAAAGGGGCAGAGAATTTATTTGAAGAAACAATGGCTGAAAACTTTCCTAACCTGGGAAAGCAAATAGACATCCATATACAGAAAGCACAGAGAGTCCCCAAGAAGGTAAAACTAAAGTATTCCACACCAAGACACATTGTAATTAAAATGATAAAGATTCAGGGTTATTAGAATGCATTCAAACCAAAGAAATCATCAATATACATAAAAAATTGTTGTTATATGTGAGTCTCTTGGTAACCACAAGACAAAAACCTGTAACAGATATATAAAAAATAAAGAAAAAGGAATGTTATAAGCATGATATTAAAGAAAGCCATCAAATCACAAGGGAAGAGAACAAAAGAAGCTAGTCCCAGAGAACTATAAAACAACCATAAAACAAGTAATAAAGTGACAATGATATGAATAATTAGTTTAAATGTAAATGGACTAAATGCTCCAATCAAAAGATATAAGGTGGCTGAATGGATACAAAGCAAGACCCACATACGTGCTGCAAGAAACTCTCTTCAGATCTAAAGACATACATAGGTTGAAAGTGACAGGATGGAAAATGGTATTCTATACAAATGGAAAGGAAAAGAAAGCTAGAGCAAGTGATGTTTATACCTATCAAAATAAACTTTATTTTATTTTACAGAGGGAGGAAAACATCTGAACTCATTCTACAAAGCCAGTATTTACATCCTGATAACAAAACCACAGACATCGCCAAAGAAAAGAAAGAAAAAAGAAAATACAGGCCAATATCATTGATGAACGTAGGTGCAAAAGTCCTCAACAAAATATTAGCAAACTAAATTCAACAATGTATTAAATGAATCATACACCATATTCAAGTGGGGATTTAGCCCAGGGATGCAAGTATGGTAAATTTGGTTTGATATCCACAAATTGATCAATGTTGATACACCAAATTAATAAATTGAAGGATAATAATTTTATGATTATCTCAATAAATGCAGGGAAAGCTTTTGACAAAATTCAAAAAGTCTCAACAAAATGCATTTACAGAGAACATAGCTCAAAATAATAAAGGCCATATATGACAAGCCCACAGCTAACATCATACTCAACAATGAAAAGCTGAAAACATTTCCTCTAAGTCAGAAACAAGGCAAAGATGGTCACTCTCATCACTTTTATGCAACACAGCATTGGAAGTCCTAGCCACAATAATCATCTAATACTATACACAGAAAAATCTAATGATACCACCAAAAACTATTAGCACTAATAGATGAATTCAGAAAAGTTGCAGGATACAAGGCAGATGGAAAACTAAGATATTAATGAAAGAAATTAAGATGACACAAACAAATGGAAATGCGTTCCCATAAACAAACAGAACCATAATGTGTTCTTGGTTTGGTAGAATTAATATTGTTTTTGGCCATACTCCCCAACGCAATCTACAGATTCAATGCAATATCTCTCAAAATACCACAGGCATTTTTGAACAGAACTAGAATAAATCTAAAATTTGTATGAAAACATGAATAGACAAAACAATCTTCAGAAAAAGAACAAAGCTAGAGGAATTATATCCCTGATTTTCTACTGTATTTTGTGCAGTATGGTACTGGCATAAAAATAGCTACAGGAAAATGGAATGGAATAAAGAGCCCAGAAACAAACCAATGTTTATATGGTCAATTAATCTTTGAAAAAGGAGGCAGGAATATACAATACAGAAAAGACAACCTCTTTAATAATGATGTTGGTAAAAACTGGACAGTCAATCAGACACAATTTAGAACAGATTTACAAGGAGATCCTGATGAGCAGCATTGAGAACTATGTCTAGATACTCATACTGCAACAGAACAAAGGGTGGGGGAAAAAATGTATACATGTAAGGATAACTTGATCCCCTTGCTGTACGTTGGGAAAAAAATAAATTAAAAAAAAAAGTTACTCTGAAAAAAAAAATAGAATCAAACTGGATTACTTTCTTACATGATATACAAAAATAAACTCAAGATGAATGAAATACTTAAATATGTATCTTGAGACCATAAGTCTCCTGGAAGAAAAAAAAGGCTGTATTCTCTTTGACACTAGTTTTAGCAATTTTTTCCTTCAATCTATATCCTCAGGCAAAGGAAACAAAAGCAAAAAAAAAAAAAAAAAAAAAAAAAAAAAAAGAAAAGAAAAAGAAAAACCCAAATGGGGACTGCATCACACTCTTTTGTACAGTGAAGTAAACACTCAACAAAACAAAAAAAATTTACTGAGCAGAAGAAGGTATTTGCAAACAATATATCTGATAAGGGATTAATATCCAAAATATACAAAAAACTATTATAACTCAACATCAAAAAACCAAACAACCTGATTAAAAAATGGGCAAAAATTTTGAATAGACATTTTGGCAAAGAAAACAAACAGATGCCAACAGACATATAAAAAGACACTCAGGATTCCCGTCGTGGCACAGTGGTTAATGAATCCAACTAGGAACCATGAGGTGTGGGTTCAGTCCCTGGCCTTGTTCAGTGGGTTAAGGATCTGGCATTGCCGTGAGCTGTGGTGTAGGTTGCAGACATGGCTCAGATCCTGCATTGCTGTGGCTCTGGTGTAGGCCAGTGGCTACAGCTTCCATTTGACCCCAGCCTGGGAACCTCCATGTGCTGTGGGAGTGGCCCTAGAAAAGGCAAAAAGACAAAAAATAAAATAAAAAAATAAAAAGATACTCAACATTGCTCATTGTAAGGGAAATGCAAATCCAAACCACATGATATCACCTCACAACTTTCAGAATGTGATATTATCAAAAGGATAACAAATAACAAGTGTTGGTAAGTGTGTGGAGAAAAGGGAACACTCATGCACTTTCAGTGGGAATATAAATTCGTACAGACAGTATGAAAAAATATGTATATGCCATATTATGTGTGTGTGTGTGTATATATATATATTTAAAATAATATTTCGCTCAGTCATAAAAGAGAATGAAATTTTGCCAGTACACTATTATTAATTTGCTTTTTAGGGCCTCACTTGCAGCATGTGGAGATTCCCAGGCTAGGGGTCGAATTAGAGCTGTGGCTGCTGGTCTATGCCACAGCCACAGCAACGCCAGATCAAAGCCATGTATGCAACCTACATCACAGCTCACAGCAACACTAGATCTTTAACCCACTGAGCTGGGCCAGGGAATGAATCCATGTCCTCATGGATCCTAGTTGGGTTCATTACTTCTGAGCCACAATGGGAACTCCTTGCCAGTATATTATGTTAAGTGAAGTAAGTCAGACAAAGAAAAACACATACCATATGATTTCACTTCCATGGGGAATCTAAAAACCAAAGCAAATGAACAAGCAAATCAAAAGAGAACCGGACTAGTAGATAACAGAAAACAAACTGGTGGTTGCCAGAGTGGAGAAGGTAGAGAGTTGAGTGAAATAGTTGAGGGATATTAAGTGGTACAAATGTCCAGTTATAAAATAAATGTCATGGGAGTACAATATACAGCATAGAGAATATGGTCAATAATATTGTAATAACTTGTGGGATGACAAAGTGTATTGGACATTATTGTGATCATTTTGTAATATATAAAACATCAAATCACTATATCGTACACCTGATGCTAATATAATATTATGTCAATTATACTTCAATTTAAAAAAGAAAGTAATAATAAGATTGGAGACCTAAATGCAACCATATCAATTAAACAAATAAATATATACTCTCTAGAGGGGAAAAAAAAGGGTAAGTTTTTATTTTCAAATGTTCCTGCTTAATCCAAACATTCAGACATCATATTCGGCAAATCACAAACAGTGCTAAAATTAAAAGCTGGAGTACTAGATAAATCAGAACATTTAAAGGAAAAGATTGACATTCTTGACAATCTAATGAAGGCAGAGAAATCACAAAAGTAAAATAAAAAGGAAAAAGATAAGTGACAAGCATGGGGAAAAATATTGTGATAGCACATCAAGATTTATATGAAGAAAGCAATGTGAAAAAATGAACTGAGGATATTATTGATGAATCTAGAGAAGGAATAAAAATGACTAGTAAACATTTAACCTAATAATCAAAGATATACAAAGTAAAATATAAAATTGATATTATTTTTCTCCATTGTGGATAAAGAAAAATGATCAACTCCCATGATTAGAAAGGAGTTAAAAGAAAATCAATTTGGCAACAATCTTCCAAGTGTAAAATTTGCATACATTTTGACCTAGAAAATCTGTTCCTAGGGCTTTATTTTAAAGAAATGATTTCCCAACTGAACAGAATTCATTTCTAAACTTTTATATTAGTAAAAAGTTGGCAACAATTAAAATATCCATCAAAACGGAACCAGGTAAATAAATTTTGGAGTAACTTTATAATATTCTACAGTCATTAAAAATGTTGATGGAGGTTTATATGAACAGAATTAAAATTGCTATGATATTAACCCAGGTTCTCTCTCCGCTCAATAAAGGCATGAATCAATGCCTTTATTGACTCAGGAGAAGGACAAACATTACAGAACACATATGTATGTGAATGAAACTTTAAACTTGAAAACATTTAGGTTTTTAAGATCTGGATTTTGTGAGAGAAAGATGTTTAGATTGAAAAGTTTGGTGTTGCACATTAGAAGACCAAGCCCTGAAATGCTGAAACAAATGACGGATTTGGAAGAATAATTGTCTGATGAGTTTTTCCCCCTTTCTGGGCAAAGAAACAGGTTCTATGTCACAGAGAGTAGAGTAATATACTTGGATGCTGGCAGTGATCTCTGAGGAGGAATATCATTCTCTGCATTCCTGTTGGCCAAGCTTGTTAAGTGGAATGAGGGAGACTAGAATTTAATTTCATTTAAGGTGGACCAATGGGGAGGACACCTATGTTTTACTTCTGTAGATACAGGCTTGGGACACTGCAGTACTTTTAAAGAAACTCTATGTTTAGTATGTGTATTAGTTACAAATTGCTGCTATAAGAAATTACTAAAAACTTGGTGACTTAATCCAAGACAAAAAATAAACAAGGAAACACAGGCCTTAAATTATGCATTATGCCAGATGGACTTAATAGATATCTATGGAACCTTCCATCTGAAAACAGCAGAATACATATTCTTCTCAAGTGCACACAGAACATTCTCCAGGGTAGATCACACTCTGGACCACAAATTAAGCCTTGGTAAATTTAAGAAAATTGAAATCATATCAAGCATTTTTTTTTTTTTTTTTTTTTGCTTTTTATGGCCGCAGGTGTGGCATATGGAAGTTCCCAGGCTAGGGGTCAAATCAGAGCTATAGCTGCTGGCCTCACCACAGCCACAGCAATGAGATCTGAGCTGCATCTGTGATCTAGACTACAGCTCACCACAATGCCGAGTCCTTAACCCACTGAACACGGCTAGGGATCAAACTTGCCTCCTCATGGATACTAGTTGGGTTCCAATGGGAACTCCCTCAAGCATCTTTTTCAACCACAGCTCTATAAGACCAGAAATCAACTACAAGAATAAAACTTCTTTTCCAACCACAACACAATAAAACTAGAGATCAATTCCAAAAATACTCGCAAAAAACATAAACATAATATGCTACTAAACAACCAATGGATCACTGAAGAAATCAGAGGAAATCAAGCAATATCTAGAGATAAATGAAAACAAAAACACAATAATCCAAAACCTATGGGATGCAGGAAGAAGTGTATAATATTTACACAAACACATTGTCATGTTAAGTGCTTAGCTATTATTAATTACCCAGTACTTCAGTTAACATGAAATATTTTATAACTTATGGATATAGATGAGGAATCTGAAATCAGGAATACGGACAAAGTATATTGCCATATGAATTTTTGTGTCTAGAATAATTCTGTATAACCTAATTAGAAAAATGAGTACAAATTCATACTTCCTTGTCTAAAACCTTGAGGCTATGAGTGTTTTTTTTTCATTTTTAAAAAAAATTTATTGAAGTATAGTTGATTTACAAGGTTGTCATAATTTCTGCTGTACAACAAAGAGATTCAGTTATACATGTACACACATCCATTCTCTTCCACATTCTTTTCCCACATAGATTATCACAGAATTGTTTTTTTTTTACAGAATAAAATACATATATTTAAACACAATTACATTCACACAGATTATTATATCATGGATCTTAAGCAGATTAAGTATCTCCCTCTGGAGAAGTGGAATGGAAAATATGCTGAGACAAATAGGAAATTTATTCTATGCTTTATCCCATTTTGCATGGCTTTCATCTTTACTGTTTAGTATTATCTATTACATTTCAATTTTTCTTTAAATATTAGCATTATATTAAAAATTGCATATAGAAAAAATTGCATAATATATTATGCAACTAAAATTTATAAAGAAGAAAGCCTTACATACCATTAAATATTTTATATAGCATAATAAAAAGAATAACTGGTAAGAATAACAAAAATAATACACCATCTGAAAATAAGTAAAATATAAAATGCATAAATTGGTTAAAAAACAGTGTAACTATATAAATATGTCCTCACAATTTGTTACATCTTATTGATTCTTCAATATAGGCATTATGCCATTCTAGGTGATGTGATAAACAAGACATTATAGACCTTACATTGTACCATGGAGAGAAATGGTTATTAATAATACAGTTGTAGAACTATATCATTTAATTGTACAGTTGCATTATTTAATTATAATTATTATAAATTCTTTGATGGAGAGGAACTCAGAATCAGATCTAAGAAGACTTCAGCATTCCAAGAATGATGTTAAATGACCCCCTTCATGGTGGATTATGCATTTATTTACTATGAGATATATTTCTTCTCCAGAGATTCCTTGTTTGTGTATCAATAGTAGATTTTTGGTTTGATGTAAGAGTCTATATGTATATGAGATTGTTTTAGGTTGTTGTTCTCTTAATTGCAAGTTCATCTCCAGTGTCCTGCATTTGTACCCACCTCTTCTCATGATTTCTGATTTTGGTGGTATAGTTGTGCATGGATGATTTCATATCTTTACTGTATATATACCTTTACTGGTGAGCCTTGTCATTTGTGGCATTTTTGTTTCCTGTTGCTGTCTTTTCTTTTCTGCCTAGAAAAGTTCCTTTAGTATTTGTTGTAAGGCTGGTTTAGTGTTGCTGAATTCTCTCAATTTTTCCTTGTCTGTGAAGGTTTTGATTTCTCCTTCAAATCTGAATGAGAGCCTTGCTGGGTAGAGTAATCTTGGTTGGAGGTTTTTTCCTTTCATCACGTTAAGTATATCATGGCCTGCAGAGTTTCTGTTTATAAATCTGCCAATAACCTTATTGGGGTTCCCTTGTATGTTACTTGTTTCTTTTCCCTAGCTACTTTCAAGATTTTCTCTTTGTCTTTAATTTTGGTCAGTTTGATTAATATGTGTCTCAGTGTATTCCTCCTTGGGTTTATTTTATATGGTACTCGTTGTGCTTGCTGGATTTGAGTGAGGGGTTCCTTCTCCATATTGGGGAAGTTTTTGGCTATTATCTCTTGGAATATGTTTTCTATCCCCTTCTCTCTCTCTTCTCCTTCTAGCATCCCTATAATACATATGTTGGTGTGTTTAACGTTGTCCCAGAGTTCTCTGAGACTCTCTTCATTTGTTTTCAATCTTTTTTCTCTTTCCTCTTCTGCATCTGTAATTTCCACTAATCTGTTCTCCTCCACCTTGCTTATTCGTTCTTATTCCTCCTGTATTCTGCTGTTAGCTGCTTCTAGTGAATTTTTTATTTCAGTTATTGTATTTTGCATCTCTTCTTGTTTAAGTGTGATATCTTGTATCTCTTTGGTCAGTGTTTCCTGTAAGTTATCCATCTTCGCCTCCAGTTTATTTCCAATGCCTTGCATCATCTTCAGCATCAACAGTCTAAAGTCTTTTTCCTGGAGGCTGAGAATCTCCTCATCACTTAGCTGATTTTCTGGGGTTTTTCCTTTCTCCCTCATCTGAGTTATAGTTCTCTGTCTTTTCATTTTTATAGGTTTTTGGTGTGGTGACCTTTTTACAGATAATAGAGTTGTAGCCCCTCTTACTGTCTGCTGAAGTTGGTATGGGGGCTTGCTGTAGGCTTCCTGATGGGAGTGGTTGATGCCTGCCCACTGGAAGGTGGAGCTGATTCTAATCCCTCTGGTGGGTGGGGCTTAGTCTCTGGATGGGATTAGAGGCAGCTGTGTGCCTGAGGGGTCTTTAGGTGGCCTGTTTACTGAGGGGCAGGGTTGTGATCCCACCTGGATTGTTGTTTGGCCTGGGGCTTCTCAGCACTGACTGACAGGTGGAGCCAGATTTTCCCAAAAGGGCCACCTCCAGAGAAAGGAACTCTGCTGAATATTCCTGAGAACTTTGCTTTCAATGTCCTTCTCTCACAACAAGCCACATTCACCCCTGTTTTCCCAGGATGTCCTCCAAGAACTGCAGTTAGGTTTGACCCAGATTCCTATGGAGACCTTGCTCTGCCCTGGGACCCAGTGCACGTGAAAGTCTGTAAGTGCCTTTTAAGAATGGAGTCTCTGTTTCCCCCAGTCCTGTGGAGGTCCTGTGCACAAGCCCCACTGGCCTTCAATGCCAGATGCTCCAGGGACTCTTTTTCCCTGTGCCAGATCCCAGCACATGAGGGTTTGATGTGGGACTCAGAACTCTCACTCCTGTAGATTAGTCTCAGTGAACCTGTTCGTTTTCAGTCTGTGGAGCTTCCCACCCAGAAAGTAAGGGGTTGTTTATATCACAAAATCCCTCCTACCTCTTGATGTGGCCTCGTCTTTTTCTTCTGGAGTAGCTATGAGTGTTTTTGAATTCAAAAATTTTTGAGTTTCAGAAAGGTAGTTAAATACATGTAACTTATGTAATGTGCTGATATATAATATAACATCCCCAACAGGTCTGTGCCCTGTAGTCAAGCACATTGTTTTTTTCTGCAGAAAAATGAATGAATATTCATACTAAGTAGGATATATAGTCTTTAAATAGTCTTATATCAGTTCAGGCTTTGCTGCCAAACAAGTTTACATCAAACTTAGGAGAAGTTATCAGTTCAATTAAATGAGGTGCTTCAGTTTCCAACTTGTTTTCAGGTTTTCATTTGCTCTTCATTTTCCTGCTCTTGCTGATGTGCTGAGAAGGGCTCATGGTTATAGAAAGAGATAAGGTGAAGGCACCGTGTTGACTCTTATCAGAAGTTTCATCACTAATGGTGATAAGAAAGTTGTCTACAGGGAAGGAAGTGCTTGCTTCACAGCATCAATGTGTAGTCCCTAGATGAATAAAACATATCCATGTCACTGGATGGAAAGAGTTGATAAACAGTTTTCCATGTTAAAGCTTTTAGAAGCCTTTCGTTTATGTGAAAATCTAACTCTTGACCTCTGCTCTATGAGGCTCTTGCTAATGGTAATGCTTATTATCTATTTCAAGTTCTGATGACCTAATTGCAATTATTTGCAATGTTGATACACTTAGTCAGGACTGTGGATACTTTCATAATTTGATGATTATGTGAGTAAGGTGAGTAAAGGGTATATTTTTCCTGGACTTTGAGTAGAATATTTCCATTAGCATTAGGTCAAACATAAAAGGTGACTTAAGGTTGGTTAAAAATTTTCCACAGTGACTCACACATTTGTCCTTCAAAATGAATCAGATGTCCAAGTGTTGATGTCAACACTTAGGATCTAAAAATGGATAGGCTATCCATAAAGGATATAGTAATAAGGAAAAAGGCTACCTAAACCATCCTTAAACCCTCCTCTCCAAGTCTTCCAGTTATTCTGTAAAACTATATCCAACTGCAATTGAAGAGAATAGACTTGTGATATTTATTGGTCCCAAAGGAAGGAACTTCACAACTCCAGGTTAGGGGAGAAAATTCAGTCGGGCAACTCATGGTAGACTGTCAATCCAGTGTTTTCTTGGTTACTCAAGGTTTGACATGGTCACAGCACTTCAGGAATTTTTTCTCTTTCTTTTCTCCTTCCCTTCAGCCAGGGTGGTTTTTCAGTTAATGGGCAAAGGCTATGAATCATCTGGGCAGTATATATAATGGGGTTTCATCCTTGATGATGTGCCTCTATCTTTTGCAGTCTTCTATCTGCTCTTTGGCCAGTGGCTTATGTTCTTGCAACATCTGGTAATGGCTGGAGAAAAAGTTTGGTGGAACCTCTCAACAATCTTGAAAGGGTTGTCATTCTACTAAGAATGGGGAAATTGAGAGCCAGAGAGTTTAGGTATTTTTACAAGGATCACGTAGACATAAATGATGGAGCATGCAGCTTCGTCTAGTTAAAAAAGTGAAATAAGAATGATAACTTAGCAGTAAAGAAGGAGAGTTTTATTTAAATATTATCTAGCAAGCTTCTAGAGATAGATCTACTTTATTAAATTGCACATAAAGATATATTATCTGTGGGTATACTTCTTAAAGGAATAAAATATACAGGAATAGTAATAATTTATGATCAGGATAAATGGACAAAAGAGGAATGGAAAACAGAAGAATGATAAAAACAAAGCAAACTTTTTTCCTCACCTTCCACATAGTCAGCATGTGTGTTATTTCTATAGGTTTGGAATGAAGAGATATTGTATAACTGTGTGTACACTCATCTAAAGTGATGAGAGTAGGAGATTAAAAATCTCCTAACACAAACAGCAGTTTTGTTTCCAGTGACAACGCAAAAAGCCAAGCAAAATCTACACTAGCTAGTTTAAATTAGTTTCTTGAGTTTGACTTTAAGAGTGATTTTGAAATTTTTGTGTCTATGTTCATCAAAGATATTGGCCTATAATTTCTATTTGTCTGGTTTTGGTATTAGGGTAATGGTGGTTTCATAGAATACCTTTGGGAGCGTTCCTTGTTCTTCAACCTTTTGAAAAAATTTAAGAAGAATGGGTATAAGTTCTTTGTATGTTTGATAGAAAGAGTATGCGAAACCATCTGGTCCTGGACTTTTTTGGTAGGGAGTGTTTTTATTACATATTCAATTTCATTTCTAGTGATTGGTCTGTTCAATTGATCTATTTCTTCTTGATTCAGTTTTGGCGGACTGTATGTCTCCATAAAGTTGTCCATTTCTTCTAGGTTGTCGAATTTGTATATAATTGTTCATGGTATTCTCTTATTTATTTATTTTTGTATTTCTGCAGTATCCATTGAGATTTCTCCTTTTCAATTTCTTATTTTGTTTATTTGAGTTCTTTCTCTCCTCTTGGTGAGTCTGGCCAGAGGTTTATCAATTTTGTTTACCCTTTCAAAAAACAAGCTCTTGGCTTTATTGAATTTATCGATTGTTTTTTGAAACTTTATTTTTTTTTCTTTTTAGGGCCTCACCCATGGCACATGGAGGTTCCCAGGCTAGGGAGTGACAGCTGCCAGCATACACCACAGCCACAGCAACACAGGAACCGAACCACGTCTGTGACCTGCACTGCAGTTGATGGCATACCAGAACCTTAACCCACTGAGCGAGGCCAGGGACTGAACCTGCAACTTCATGATTACTAGTCTGATTCGTTTCCACTGCACCACAATGGGAACTTCTGAATCTCTATTTTATTGATTTCCTCTCTGATCTTTATGATTTCCTTCCTTCTGCTGACTTTAGGTTTTGTTTGTTCTTTTTTCTAATTCTTTTAGGTGCTAGGTTAAGTTGTTGATTTGAGATTTTTTCTTCTTTTCTGAGGAAGGCCTGTATCACCTTCCTCAGAACTTCCTTCTAAGAATTGCTTTTGTGACATCCTATAGATTTTGAATAGTTGTGTTTTCAATATCATTTGTCTCAAGGTAATTTTTAATTTTCCTTTTGCTTTCCTCATTGAACTACTGGTTTTTTAGTAACATGTTGTTTAGTCTCCATGTAGTCAGTTTTTTCTCATTTCTTTTCCTGTGTTTTTTTCCTAGTTTCATGGCATTGAGGTCAGAGAAGATACATGAAATTATTTTTATAATGTGAAATTTGTTAAGGTTAGTTTTGTGCCTCACTATGTAGTCAATCCCTGAGAATGTTCATGTGCACTTGAAAAGAATGTATGAAGACCTGAATAGACATTTCTCCAAAGAAGATATATGGATGGCCAACAGACACATAAAAAAATGTTTGACATCACAAGTTGTCAGAGAAATGCAAATCAAAACTGCAATGAGGTACCACCTCACATCAGTCAGAATATCCATCATTAGTAAGTCTACAAATAACAAATGCTGGAGAGGGTGTGGAGAAAAGGGAACCCTCCTCTACTGTTGGTGGGAATGTAAATTGGTACAATGAATATGGAAAACAATATGGAGGTACCTCAGAAAACTAAATATAGAACTATCATATGATCCATCTATCCCACTCCTGGGCATATATCCAGACAAAGCTTTCATTGAAAAAATACATGCACCCCTATATTCATTGCAACACTATTCACAATAGCCAAAATGTGGAAACAACCTAAATGCCCAATGAGAGATGAATGGATTAAGAAGATATGGTACATATACACAATGGAATACTACTTAGCCATAAAAAAGAACAAAATAATGCCATTTGCTGTGATATGGATGGAACTGGAGACTCATTCTAAGTGAAGTAATTTAGAAAAATAAAGACAAATATCATATGATATCACTTATATCTGGAGTCTAATATATGGCACAAATGAACATAACTACAGAAAAGAAATAAACTCATGGACTTGGAGAACATTCTTGTGGTTGCCAAGGGGGAGTGGGAGGAGGGAGGAAGATGGACTGGGAGTTTGAGTTTAGTAGATGCAAACTATTGCATTTGGAGTGGATAAGCAATGAGATCCTGCAGTATAGCACAGAGAACTGTATCTAATCACTTGTGATGGAATATGATGGAAGATAATGTGAAAAAAAGAATATATATATATATATGTATTACTGAGTCTCTTTGCTGTACATCAGAAATTGACAGAATATTGTAAATCAACTACAATCAAATTTTATTAAAAAAGTGATTTGGTTCCTATTCTGTGCTAGCAAAAATGTAGATTTGTGCCTCTGTGTATTTTATTCTTTTCCTTCATTTAAACCCATATACCCACAATCCATTCACCTTCACACACACAAGCACATAACCCAAAAAAAATATATTTGGAATAAGTCTTTTCCAGATCTAATCACAAAGAATACATTTCTAATGGGGGATGTCCAGGCACTGTGATAGGGTGGAATGGAATGACATTTTAGCTTTAAATCTTCTACGAAGACCTTATGCCAACTGGTCCTCTTAGTCAAATGTTTGACACTATAGAGGACTCTACATTAGCTTTTTATTAGAATGTTGAACAGAATTAAATTTTCTCTATTTCTTTCTTTTCCCAGGTTATGGGTCAAATCAGAGCTGCAGCTGTCAGCCTATACCACAGCCAAGGCAACTCAGGATCCAAGTTGCATCTGCAACCCACACTACAGCTTGCAGCAGCGCCAGATCCTTAACCCACTGAGCTAAGCCTGGAATCAAACCTGCATCCTCATGGATACTAGTTGGGATCTTAACCTGCCAAGCCATAATGGGAATTGCCTAGAATTAATTTTTCAATGTTATATATTGGTTAAATTATTTGGTTCCAATTTTGATGTTTTCCTGGGGTAAGCGAGTTGGGAGAGGTTGAATTAGAGGTTGAACTGGGCATGTGGGCATGGTACTCATTAAGTCAGACTCACTACATAAAACCATAAGCAAGAAATCAGGGGAAGGATAAAACCTTATGGATTGAACACATCTGATATACATACTTGGCTTAACATATTAAAAACAAATAAATATTCAAGAAAATAAAATTTGAAAAATTGGGTATCAGGGAACAAAATTTTATTAGTTAGATATGTGACCTCATTTTTTCACTATTAAATATGGAATAATTTTGTAAGCCAACAGGATAAAATTGTTAGAAAATTATTGTAAGCAGAAGTGCTTCTAAAACCTGTCATCTCCCCATGCCTAAAATTCATTAATATATTCCTGATGATGAAAAATTACTAGATTAAAATATAATGTTCTGAGGGTTACTACTTTAAAAACCTCATTAAAATTGATAAGTAAAACACTGAGACCCCAATATGAAAAAGAGCAAAGGATATGAACAAAAAATACATGCCAACAGAGATAATTAGCAAGCAAACATATGGGAAAATATTTAACCTTATTAGTTATCAAAGAAATACAAGCTAAAATAACATTGTGTTAACACTATACCATTTAAATGTATAAAGAAAATTATATGCTGGTGAAGTCTACCAAATTAACATCAACCCTTCAAAAACTTCTAAAAATTGAAGAGTAAGGAATACTTTCGATTCATTCTCTGAGGCCATTGTGACTGTGGCATCAAAACCAGACAAAAACATCACAAGAAAACTACAAACCAATATCTCTTATGCATACAGATGCAAATATCTTCAATGAAATAATTGAAAACTAAATCTTGCAACATAGAAAAATACAATACGCCATGACCAAGTAGGATTTATCCTAAGAATGCATAGATCATTCAATATACAAAAGCAATCAATGCAATATATCACATTAATGCAATGAAGGAGAAAAAACAAAAATGTATATACACAGAAAAAGTATTTGACAAAATCCAATATGGTTTCATGAAAAAACAGTCAATAAACTGAAAGTGGAAGGGAACTGCATTAACCGAATAAAGGCCATGTCTAAAACCCACAGCTAACACCATTATTTAATGAGAGAAAACTAGATTCCCCCGAGATCAGGACTAGCACAAGAATATCTGCTCTTACCACTTCTATTGTACTAGAGGTACTATTTAGAGCAAGAAGGCAAGAAAATGAAATAAAAGTAATTCAGATTAGAAAAGCTCTCTATTCAGTTTTCTCGATCTATCTGCCTGTTTTTAATGACAATATGATATGATTATATCTTTTAAATTATTTATGTTTATAGACAAGGATGGACAAAGATCATGGACACAGGAAACCAAGTGATTCAGTAGCATTCTGTAATCATTGGAATACCACTTCTCCCTTTCTTTTATTAATTATGAAGATCATGAATCAACCACAGTGTTCTTTGGTATTATGATGCTGTTATACTTAAAATATTTTTTACATACTTGAAGGAGGAATTCTGAACATTCTTTTGGATATGTCTGGCATATCCAGAAAGATTTGTGGGTACTCTGGATGTCTAGAAGATGATTCTGCCCAGGAGAAAACACCAGGTGATCACAGTGTCACTGAACAGTGTGGCCAAATGGAGTGAGGTGGGGAGCCTACAGTCTTTGCAGAGCATCCTGGTCAACTGTCTCTTGGAGGAGCAGCCAGGCTGAGGCTGAGACCTGGGCCACCCCACTGATCAAGGCTAGGACAAGGGACTTTGTGCACTGTGAAAAGTAGACGTATAATTACACGAATGTGACCTCGAGGGATGCTCCTTATGTGAATCAGAGACTGGAACACATCACTGGATCTTTAAACAAAATTTTTTAAAAATAGAGATTTACATATTTTTACAATTTTTAAAATTAAATTGCATTGCATATATATTCACCTACAGTAAAGTACACAACTTAGGTCTACAACTCGGTGAATATTTACGTAAGTATAAGTTAATTTTGCCACTACCCACATCAAGACAGAACTTCTCTGGCAGCACCAGTAGGCTCTTGGTGACGCCTCGCAGTTGATACCCCAGCCAAAAACAACAACGGTGTGACCTCTACCATCATAGACTTAGGTTGGCTGCTTTTGAACTTGACAAATATGAAATTTTGCAGCATGTACTCTTTTGCGTCCTTCTTTTGCTCAGAATTACATCTTGAAGCTTTTCCATGATGTGCACATAGCTAGAATCAGCTCTGTTTCAGTGCTGTATAGTATTGTCACTGGATTTACAGTTCTGTGATCTGCCTCCTGCAGAACAGAGAAAGGCTAGTGAATTTCCTTATTTATTTATTTATTTATTTTGTCTTTTTTTTGTCTTTTTAGGGGCCACAACCAATCAGAGCTGTATCTGAGGGGCCTATGCCAGAGCCACAGCAACTGAGGATCTGAGCTGAGTCTGCAATCTACACCACAGCTCATGGTTGTGCCAGATCCTTAACCCACTGAGCGAGGCCAGGGATCAAACCTGCATCCTCATAGATGCTAGTCGGGTTCGTTAACCGCTGAGCCATGATGGGAACTTCATGAATTTCCTTTTATTTAAATTTCACTGTGAAACTAATGTATAAATAAATAAACTATCTTAAGAGAAGAAATTTAAAATGATTTAAAAAAAAAAAAAAGAAATTCCCTAAGAGTATTTGGTCCTGATAGGAGGTCAGATGTAGTCACCTGGAGAGATGTCGCTCCTGAATGTGTAAAATGGGCAGATGTTTGATGAAAATCTGTAGCATCATATGGTAATTCTGTGGAGAGGGTAGGCAGGGCTGTAAAGGAGAGGGACTGACCAGCTGGCCGAGGTGGTCAACGAGGGAAATTTGCAAGCCTGGAAATGATCACACAGCTGTTCAGATTTGTGGGTTTGAGGCACATGCAGTGTGATTCCAGGGGACTGTTCTGTCCTATTCTAAAGCCATTGCCTCTGTTTCAGACAGAAGATCAGGTTAGGTTCAAGTGGGGATGATAAGAAGCAGCTTTCATTTCAGGCTGAGCTGTCAGCAATCTGCTGTTTTCAAAAACCAGGTTTCCAGACAACAGTAGATATGCTTTGGTTAGAAAAGGAGAATCCATTCCTAAGAGCTATAAATCACATTTCAGAGCTTGCTCTGGAAGGACATCAGAGATTAGATTGTGTTAAATAATAATTGTAGTAATATTTGTGTGTACGTCTGTTCTTATCTAGTGGGGAGAGGGTGGGTATGTGTTTTCTGCATCTACAGCTGGTGACCTCCCCAGTGGTTCCTCTCTCCCTCTGCATTGTCTCCTCCCTCTCAGAGCTTGGTGTATGGAATCTTTATTTCCCAGACAGGTAGAGTGATCACTAGCTTGTGAATCTAGAGAAGCTGGCAGGTAAGCTTGTTGGCTGCTTGCCAAACCAGCTTTTTAGGGATAGAAAAAATTTCTTTGTTTGTCATAACTAAACATATTAAAACGGACATAATATATTTTGAGCAGTTAAATTGTTCCACTTTCCCTGTAATTAAAGTAAAACAAAACTACGTTCGTTCCAGCATAAGTTGGCATGTGTGACCTTGGGGAAATTATTTCTTGGAGTCTGAGTTTCCTCAACTGTAAAACTGCAAGTTTAAAATGAGAACTCTAAAGTGCATTTTTAAATGCTAATATCATTTATTTCTAATTCAAGTCATGTAGAAAATCTAAAAAAAAAAAATTCCCCTTAGATGTTAGGCTTAGCTTTACATCAGCATTGACTCTAGGAACCAAACATTTGATTGAGAATGACTTTGAATTATATTCTGCTTGAATCTAGGTGAGACATTTGGAACCCACAATGTGCCCCACTGAAGCAGCAGGAAGGCACCAGGAGGCAAAAATAACAATTACTCCTTGAAAAAGAATGATGAGACCCTGACAATAGCGTGGTCTTTTTGGTTTAGATAGAGAAAGTGCCAAATGTCAGATAACATTAGATTAATTTGAGATCCTGGAAACATTTAGTTCAGGGTAACAAATTTATCTTTATTTGAGCTCTTAGAAACCTGTGTGCCAGGTGTTTATTACTCTTGGACAAGAGCCTTTTGTTTATCTGGGATGAGTTCATGAGTCATGAGTTATATAAGTGTAACCTTAAATGATAGGAAGTTGGCATGCCAAGCCCACATTGTAAGGGACCAGGTTTTCTGAGGAGGAAATATTTGTGATTAAAAATTTCTTAGATAAAGTGTAGGTTAGGCTTATGGTGAAATTATCCTTGATTATAAGATGATCACCAGAGAAAATGTCTAGTCATTCTCCATGAACTTGTGCTTATTCCAAGCAAAATTATTCCTGATGCCCATTCTTCCCTTTAGTGTCCAATGTATAGCTGCCATGTGTTGATGCAAGGCATGGACATTCCATTTTTCTTTTCTTCTGTAGAAAACACAAAGATCCTCCCATGCAGTCTTCTGTACTATTGCCATAACAGTATGATTTATGTATTTCTTGTATGTTTCTTTCTTTTTAAATCTGGAAGTATATTCTTTTGCTTTATTGGGCTATTTATTCTCTTGACATCCTTGGATGTGAGTTAATGGAACCATGATAAAAGGATAGAGAAGTAGAACAAACAAGCCTGATGGTATAGATTCAGGACTGCCTGACAGATTAGGGATGGCAAGGATAAAATCACACAAGATAAAATCGCCTGATTCATGTGCACTGGGATGGTCCAAATAAACCCATGCTTGAAGGTTTTGTATGCTGTGACTCTGAAAAATAAATGCAGGAAGGATTTGCTATGACTGTAGGGATTAAGAAAAGATGATTGCATTCCTTTAAACATTTTTTATTTGATTCATAAAATGTAAATGCTTAGTCTAAGAGCCCAGCACAATGCTTTGCACTAAATGAACATTTAATAGATATTTGTTAGGTCAAGTCAAGGAAAATGGTTGATGCATGTGAGGCTAAGGGGATGGAGTATACAGACATATATGGGTTTGTCTGCCCAGAAGAATTCCCACCTGCTTTCTGGTCATGCCCTATTCATGTGCCTAAGCTTAGAACATGCCCCATCCTACAAGTCCTGCTTGTTGTGATTGGTGTAGGGATGGAAACCTAAATTTTTTTTTTTAGGGCCTCACCCATGGCACATGGAGGTTCCCAGGGTAGGGGTCAAATTGGAGCTGTAGCCGCCAGCCTACAACACAGCCACAGCCACAGCCACAGCAGATCGAAGGCACATCTGTAAACTACACTACAGCTCACAGCAATGCTGGTTCCTTAACCTACTGAATGAGGCCAGAGATTGAACCCACTTCTCAAGAATACTAGTTGGGTTTGTTAACCGCTGAGCCATGAGGGAAATTCTGGAAACCTAAATTACAATAGTCCTGGTGCCGTCTCTCCACCGTGATTCGCCCTGAGAAACACCCTTAACATAATCTGAAAACATTAGAGGGCTCCCCAGGATTTTTTAAAATTGGAAACGTGAAATGTGCTTGTGGTGCAGCAGGTAAAGTATCCAGAGTTGTGACTGCAGGCTTGGGTGGCGGCTGTGGCACAGGTTCTTGTCCTGGGAACCTCCCCATGCTGCAGGAGTGGTCAAAATGAAAAAAAAAAAAAAAAAATGGAAACATGGAAAATCATGACAAAGCTGGCATAATGTAAGTGTGAAAGCTGCTAGTGGTTACTCTCCCTTACTCAGGAGGAAATAAGTTTGACATGGAGAAATCAATACTCAGATAAAGATGAGAGAGGGAGAAAAGTCCTGACCACATTTGTTTCTGGTTCTAGCTGTTCCCATGGCCCAGTTTTATCCCTGCCCCTTGTGAGATTTGGTCACCTGAGTCAATCCTGACCCCTTCACCAAAGCTTAAAGAGTCCTACCTAATACAAAGGACACAAAATAGAAGCACTTGGGCTGATTCAGAAGCAATCTAGACTCTAAGCAATGTGAGGTAGGGATCATGTTTTTCATCTTTATAATCACACTACCTAAAAGAGTGCTTGGTACACTGTTGACAATCAATAGCTATAGAGTCATTCAAAATATATTTAAATGTCCAGGAAACATGCTAATTGCTGGGAATCAAATATTGAACAAGACAAATGCAGTCTTTACCCTTAAGAAGCTTTCAACCAAGTGGAAAGCATAGAAAAAACAACTGGCAATGGTTAAAAAAAAAGTGATGCCTTTTTGATAGAAGGATATTTAATTAAGGTTACTGGGTGACAAGTAGATAGCATAGCTAAAAAGGGAATTATTAGGTACTTAGCTATTTCACAGAACCCAAGGTGAGGAATGCTGCTTGACCACAGAGAGGACAGGGACAGGAATGGCAGAGACAATGTCCACCCAGAGACAATGTCCACTCGCTGTTTGTCTTTTTTTTCTTTTTTTGTCTTTGGTCTTTTTAGGGCCACACCTGTAGAACTGCTTTTGTGATCTAGACCACAGCTCATGGCAACGCTGGATCCTTAACCCACTGGGTGAGGCCAGGGATCGAACTCGTGTCCTTATGGATACTAGTCGGGTTTGTTAACTGCTGAGCCACGGAAGGAGCTCCTCTGTTGTCTTTATCTTTTCCCAAAGATTGAGCCCCAACTGAATGCTGTTCTAAAGCACTGATCATGGTTCTAAAGCTGGGTCACAGCTTCCAAAATACAAACATCTTTGAGGAAGATAATCAAATTAACCAGAATTCCTCTGAGGAGGAGTGGCTAGTTTGAAGTCATACTTGGATAAGTTGATAGGCTGAGTGGGTGAGCCCTCAGGGCATGCTTGAGTTTGAGTTGCAAAAGCTGATTGCTGTCAATTCTATGCAAAAAAACAGGAAGGATGAGGGTGACTGGGGAGAGACAGAATTAGGGAGGAGAGAAAGGAGGAAAGAGACTGAATGACCTCTCTACTCTTCACCTCATTAACAACAAAGATGACGAAAGGTAAAAGATACTCAGGATGGGAGTTCCCATTGTGGCACAGTGGAAACGACTAGGAACCATGAGGTTGCCGGTTGGATCCCTGGCCTTGCTCAATGGGTTAAGGATTCTGTGTGGCCATGAGCTGTGGTGTACATTGCAGGCATGGCTCAAAGCTGGCATTGCTGTGGCTGTGGCTGGCAGCTGTGCTCAGACTCAACCCCTAGCCTGGGAACCTCCATATGCTACAGGTGCGGCCCTAAAAGGTAAAAAAGAAAAAAGAAAAAAAAACCCCAACATATCAGGATGACCAGAGATTTGTCACAGAAACTGGAGATAGAGAGCTGAGTTCTGCCTGGCTTGGAGCAAAAGGAGACAGTCCATGAATAGGTGAGGAGAAAGATGGTCAATTTCAACAAGTTAGAGGCCCAGCCACCTGGAGAGCTGCATTTTCTCAGCTACTCTTTCACATTGCCAGGGATGAAATGCTGATGGGCAGATCTTGGGACTGGTCTGTCTGATAGGGGAGTGATATTGTGTTGTGCAGAGTGATTATTGGGTCCCCAAGGGGGCTGAAGTGATATTTAAGGGGATTCTTGTGAATGGGTCAGATGTTCCAAAAAGTACTCAATACAGAGGAGACTGGGTGTCAAGAGAGAAGCGAGTTTTCTGATTCTTGCTAAATACTCTTTGAACAAAAGAAGAAGTAAACTAGACTTGTATGGTTTATCAAAAGCTGTGATACATGTAAAAGGAAGACAAAGCCATGAGGGAGTCAACGTCAAGAGTAAGAAAAAGCCATGAGGTAGAAAGAGAATAAGTAGACCACAGTTCCTGCTGTTCCCAGGCTCCTTGAGGTCTGACTCTGTGAACAAAGGACTATTACCCCCAAGGCCTGGTGGTTTAAGTGCTGGACTTTTTTCCATTTTTTTCTTACTTCTTTACTTTCCTTATTTTCTTCAATATTCTTATAAGTAACTACCATAATTGCCATGCCCTGAGTACATTTATGTTCCTGAGAATCTGAAAGGTCTTAATACTAAAACCAGGAAGGAAGGAAGAGAGGGAGGGAAGGAGAAAGAGATAAAGAAGTGAGCAGGATCCAGGCTAGCATGCAAATTTTTTTCCCCTTTTTGGTCCTGGGCTAGGGGTTGAATTGGAGCCGCAGCTGCAGGCCTACACCACAGCCATAGCAAGAATAGATCCGAGCCACATCTGAGACCTATGCCACATCTTGTAGCAGTGCCAGATTCTTAACCAGGGATCAAACCTGCATCTTCATGGACACTTTTTTTTTTTGTCTTTTCTAGGGCTGCACCCACGGTATATGGAGGTTCCCAGGCTAGGGGTCTAATCGGAGCTGTAGCCACCAGCCTATGCCAGAGCCACAGCAACTCAGGATCCGAGCTGCGTCTGCGACCTACACCACAGTTCACGGCCACACCGGATCCTTAACCCACTGAGCAAGGCCTGGGACCGAACCCGCAACCTCATGGTTCCTAGTCGAATTTGTTGACCACTGAGCTATGACGGGAACACCCCCATGTCAGGTTCTTAATCTGTTGAGCCACAATGGGAAGTCCACATGCATTTTTATAATTGAGTAAGAGCTAAATACTAGGTTCCTTTCTCATAGTTTCTGCTTCCCTCTCCATCCCTACTTCTTTGTTCCCTGTAATCTTTTCTTTCTCAGTCCGCAAATAAAAGACCCATTCTACCTGCCTTCTCCACCCCCTCCTTTCTATTTCATTACACATGACGATGTACAGATACTCACTGGTTACCAAACACTTGGCTTATGCAAATTTGACCTAATACATAGTATTACATAGGGCACATAATAAAATTGTAGGGACAGAAAGGTTTGTATTATGTATGAAAACAAAAAGTATTCTAGTGCACAGATGGATGCTAAGAAGCAAGGCCTAAAATGGCCCTATGAGGAAAAGAGCAAATGTTCTTCACCTTCTGCTGAGTCCCAGTCCCTGCAGTGGCAGTGTCACATTGCTCCATCATCTTTGACTCCAGTGTGGTAGGACATGCAGTTAGGTGCTCAGACTTGGGATCCCACTGCTAGGGAATTCACATCCTTTTTATTCTTTGGGGGGCCTCACCTGCAGCATATGGAAGTTCCTGGAGAAGGAGTCAAATCAGAGCTGCAGCTGCAGACCTATGCCCCAGCCATAGAAACAGAGGCTCCAACCTGCATCTGTGACCTACACTGCAGCTTGCTAATGTCAGATCCTTAACCCACTGAGTGAGGCCAGGGATTGGACCTGCCTCCTCAGGGAGACTACATCAGGTCCTTAACCCACCACGACACAATGGGAACTCCCTCACATCCGTTTCTTACCATTTACTAGCTGAGCAACCTTGGGTAAATCATAAAATCTCTCTAAACCCTAATTTCCTAACCTACTAAGTAGAGATAATAAGATTTCCTTCCTCAGAATTGTTATAAGAAATAAATCAGATAATCTCAGCATAATGCCCAGCATGTAGTGAACATCCTTGCCAGTAAACTGAAAGCCTGTTATTATTCACTCAGATGACAGTCTTCTTTCTTTCCTGACCCACAAGTTAAGTTCTTTTCAACTTTTTTTTTTTTTTTTTTTTTTAGGGCTGCACTCTGTAAGTTTCCAGGCAGGGGTTGAATTGGAGCTATAGCCTCTGGCCTACACCACAGCCATAGCAATATAGGACCCGAGCTGAGACTGCAACCTACACCATAGCTCACAGCAACACCGGATCCTTAACCCACTGAGCGAGGCCAAGTATCAA
Organism: Sus scrofa; assembly: GCF_054392235.1. Lineage (NCBI taxonomy): Eukaryota > Metazoa > Chordata > Mammalia > Artiodactyla > Suidae > Sus > Sus scrofa. The sequence continues at coordinate 33,550,424 of NC_139393.1, forward strand.
ACCTGTGTCATCATGGATACTAGTCAGATTCGTTAACTGCTGAGCCACGACGGGAACTCCCCTTTCCAACTTCTGAATTGTGAAAAAACATGAGAGCAACAGCACAAGCTGCGGAGCATCAGTAGTGGAAAATGTAGTCATATGGGGCTTCAGCTCAAACACTACTCTTTCCCTCTTCCCGAAACGTGAGTTGGATGGATCTAAATTTGTATAGTGATGAAGTGGGCTTGGTGTTCCTCTAAAGCGCTTTTCCAGGTGTTTGGCAGAGTTAACAATCCCTTCCTCCAACCTTGTCTTTCACTCCAGGTTCTCCTACCTAAATAAATGGGGGCGGGGGGGGACATCTAAGTTAGGTTTGGAGAAAAGGAACGGGGGAGAGTAATATTCAAGATTTGTAGCCTAAATATTCTCCTATAAAAACAACCTCCTGCAGAAACTCAGGTCACATGCCTTTAAACTACAGTATAGTGGAATAAAACATTCCTCAGCCCTCATTGAATGGGGGAATTTATCAGGCTGCATTTTAAAAAATCTCCTTTTGTGGAACTAGTGAGAGTCTCCAGAAACCATGTTCATATCCATAATAATGAAGCCAGATAAGGGCGCACCACTCAGATTCTGCCCATCAAAACAAACCATCCAAGCACCATGTGAAAAGCTTTGATAAGGCCCCGTGAAGACAGTTTATGCAGTCCATTTGTCATTGAATATGGTCTCATCCTTAGCACAACATTTTTAAACAGCGTGATTTAAAAAAAAATCAATAGCCCTTGAGTAAGAATGATATCAGGACAATGATCTTCAATTTAATATTGAAGGCTTTTTTCACATCTCTTTTAGCTTTCAACCAACTGGCTTGTATCATAGTCTCAATTCCAACAATGATGTTCCATTGCTTCCAGATTAATTCCTTCTTACTTTTGTCATGTAACACAAGGACAGACTCTTTTCTCGATTACCAGCGGTTTCTGAACTTGACTTACGAGCTGAGGAAACTCTTATCAAATCAACTCTTACTCAGGACTCAAGAACAGAGAAGAATTTCTCAGGAAGTGTCTCCTATCAGGATGATCACTGGAAAAGGACTGCCTTGGAATTCCCACTGTGGCTCAGGCAGGTTAAAAATCTGCCTATTATCCATGAGGATGCAGGTTTGATCCCTGGCTTCGATCACTGGGTTAAGGATCAGGCGTTGTCCGGAGCTGGGGTGTAGGTCACAGATACAGCTTGAATCTGGCATCACTGTGGCTCTGGCGTAGGCTGGCAACTATAGCTCCTATTCAACCCCTAGCCTGGGAACTTCCATATGTTGCAGGTACAGCCCTAAAAAGACAAAACAAAAAAAAAAAAAAGAAAGAAAAAGAAAAAGAAAACCACTGCCCTATGCCAAGAATGCCTTGTTTGACTAGCAAATTTCATAGCCAGAATAGAGAAACAATCAAAAATGTAATTTGCACAGTTCCCTTGTGGCACAGTGGGTTAAGGATCTGGCATTGTCACTGCAGCAGCTTGGGTTGCTGCTCTGGTGTGGGTTTGATCCCTGGCCCAGGAACTTCCACATGCCACGGTTGGTGGCCAAAAAAATGTAATTGGCTCAAAGGATGGAAATTCGTTAAGTAGCACATAGATAGAAAAAAATATATATATAATAATGGTATTCATGAAAAATTTGCTTTACAGTACTATGCTTTGCCACTAGGAATAGAAATGGCTTCAGGTTTAAGACTGTATTTTCTTTTCTTCTTTTTTTCACTTTATTTTTTATTTTTTTATCATTTATTTATATATATACTTTTTTCTGCTGTATAGCATGGTGACCCTGTTACACTTACATGTATACATTCTTTTTCCTCCCATTACATGTTCCATCATAAGTGACAAGACAGAGTTCCCAGTGCTACACAGCAGAATCCCATTGCTAATCCATCCCGAAGGTAACATTCTGCATCTATTTACCCCAAGCTCCCAGTCCCTCTCCGTCCCTCCCCTTCCCCCTTGGTAACCATGAGTACGACTGCATTTTCAAATCTGTGTTCACTACTTTCTCCCAGGTATGATGGGCTGGAGCTTTGGAGCAACACATCATAAGCAGTTGGCTCTCTTGTCTCTCCCCTGAGTGAGCATCTTCCCAATAATTAGAATTTGCACATGTCCTGGGTCCATACTTTTCAATCCTGGTGACTGACCACTGGGAATGTGGGTCCAGAATATGGCCCATCCAGACGGAACCTATAGCGGAGATGGTACAAAGACATTCTCCTAAACTGCCCTGATTTTGACATAAGACTGGGGAGAAGGGAACTTTTCTTCCAACCCAAACGTGCTAAATCTTATGTTGCTGAAAGGAGCTTTGATCCTAGAGGCATTACGTTATAAGAAAATGCCCCTGTATTTTTTTGGGAAGACTAACCATCTTTACCATGAGCCTCTATTTTCCTACTCCAGAGTGGGATGCTTGGTTTTCATAAACCTAGGGAGGAAAAACATTACAAGTTTCTAAACAAAGTTACCCAGCAGAGTAGTGGAGGAGAGCAGATACACTATCATGGCCCTATTTGTACAGCACAAACCTAGATATATCAAAGCATTAAGAATTTTTTAGAGGGTAAGGCAGTCAGGATAATGTATTTTACTTTTGAGCTGTTGCCTCGAAAAGCTCCTTTTCCTCAGTCTTCCAATTTCCCTGCCACTGCTCCTTCAATGCAGGCAGACACTATTCCTCAGAGCTGCCGCTGGTCCTATCAATAAGATGGTTTATTCTTCAGGTCTCTCTCCTCATAACCTACACCTTTTCACTTAGAAGCGGTGCTGTGCTGGAGCTGTGTCACACAGGATCATTAGAGCTGACCTAAATTTTCAAAAATTTTGCAAGCCACAATTGAAAATGAAATCGTATCAATTAGAACTAAATTTTTAAAGTAATAAACACTCAAAATTCATCACTTCCTAGTTATTTTACTGTACTTTTATATATTCACTGTATGTATATGGTGGAAATTTCATGGAAGATTATGCTATTTGGGCAAATCCTTCCCATTCTACATTCAGTGATGTCAAGCTACCAACTTGAAATCAATTATGGAAGAACAATGATACCATGGAAATTTTTTTTTTTTTTCTTTTGGCCCCACATGCGGCATATGGAAGTTCTCAGGCCAGAGGTCGAACTGGACCTGTAGCTGTAGCTTGTGGCTCAACACAGCAACACCAGATCTGAGCTGCATCTGCCATCTACACCGCAGTTTATGGCAATACCAGAGGCTTAACTCACTGGCCCAGGCCAGAAATGGAACCCGTGTCCTCACAGAAACAATGTCGAGGTCCTTAACCCAACACTGAGCCACAAGAGGAACTCCAGAAATTGTTGAACACAACAAAAGTAGGTCTTCTTTATTTTCTGGAGAGCTGGCTGTTAAATGTTTACCATCACACTCTTGGCAAGGAGAGCATGAATGGATGTCAGTTCCTTTGCGAATGCCTGACAAAACTCTGACTTAAGTTTATATGACTGGCTAGTGGGACATTTTGCCATCAACTAGCTATTTTTATAATGCTGTGAACTCACACTCTCACTTGGATTCTCTCATTCTTTCTTTATCACCAGTGAACACTGTAAATCAGTAGCAATAAAGAATTAAGTTAGGTTTCAAGAAGAAATAAAAACTGTGCCAATCAACTGTGTGGGTAGCACCCTATACTGTTAGAAAAGCAGTAAAGATATGGAACTCATAAATCTATTGCCTGAATATATCTCCAGAGATGGAGAAAAAACTATCACAAGAGGAAGGATATAAATTGTGTTATGTGAAAGGAAAGGAATGTACTAAAACAAGGAAATGTACTGCCTGGGTTCCTAATTCTGGTGATAATGTGAACTCATTAGCTGGAGTCTGGGATTTTTTTTTACTGGGCATTAAACAACTTGTACTGGTAGAAAGAAGACTTTACTAAGATAGAGGGTTTAGAACATAGAAGAATGAATTAGTGAACATCTAATGGCTATTATCTTAAGTGCTCATATTCAAAGCCAAGCACATTTGTGTGGCAGGGGATGGGTTCCCTCTGGGTCCCTTTCTGTATAGTGGCACCGAGTATTTCTGCCTTCCTGGAACCCAGGACTTTCACACCTCTGAATCCCAGACAGTGTCCATCTCTACATAAATCTCTACTGAGCCCACAGTCCCCAGTGCTTTCCAGAATTAACCTATTTTCTGGATGATTAATCCTTACAACATATTCACTGGTAGATAAGGTGTGTGTCTGTGTCAAATAGGACTGAGACTAGGGTGAGGCAAGTAGGGCATTTGCTTCTGGTGCAAAATTTAAGGGCACCCAAAAAACTTCATAATCAGGATAAATAATATCTTAAGGCAATGTTTCAAAATATCAAAATTAATGCAAAAGTACACAATTTGTGAAACCTTCACACTTTAAATAATGACAGCATCATAGTTTAGTAAGAAGAGTGGGTGTCTGTCCTTCCATGTAACCCATTCTTGCAAGTGGGATGCTCTTGTTTCCATTCTCTTGCCTCTTGTGAGAGTCTGATTATTTTGCTATATTCTCTCTCCTTAGATTTTCAACTTCCTTTAAGAAAGGCTTGTTCCTCAAATCCCACTAATTGCTTAAGTACCAACCACATTTAACAAAAAACAAAGCAAAGACCGCCTCACCTCAATTGCTTTGATTCCCCTCAGTTAGCACCTCCCTGCCTTTCCCTTTACTTCAAAATTTCCTTTCTTTTTTTCCTTTTTCTTTTTATGGCTGCAAGTGCTACATATGGAAATTCCCAGGTTAGGTGGTTAATCAGAGCTGCAGTGGCTGGCCTAGCCACAGCCACAGCAATGCTGGATCTGAGCTGCATCTTCAACCTACATCACGGCTTGTGGCACCGCTGTATCCTTAACCCACTGAGGGAGGCCAGGGATTGAATCTGCATCCTCATGGGTACTAGTCGGGTTCTTAACCTGCTGAGCCACAGCTGAAACTCCTACATCAAAGTTTCTTGAAAAAAAAAAAAAGCTTTTGATTATTCCTGTCTTCTTGAGAAATCTCTTCTCCTTTGACTTCTATGACATCATGTTTCCTTTTTTAAAATATATTTTTACTAAAATTTGTTGATTTACAATTTAGTGACAGTTTCTACTGTATGGAAAAGTGACCCAGTCATACATTTATATACATTCCCCTCCTTATCTTCCATCATGGTCTACCCCAAGAAATTGGATATTTTTCCCTGTGCTATACAAGTAGGACCTTGTTGCTTATTCATTCTAAATGTAATAGTTTGCATCTACTAACTCCAAACATCCAGTCCATCCCACTCACTCCCCCTCTCCCCCTTGGCAACCAGAAGTCCATTCTCTATGTTTGTGAGTCTGTTTTGGTTTTGTAGATAGGCTCATTTGTGCCATCTTTTAGATTCCACATATAAGTGATATCATGTGGTATTTGTCTTTGTCTTTCTGATTTACTTCACTTAGTATGAGAATCTCTGAGTTGCATCCATGTTGTTGTAAATGGCATTATTTTGTTCATTTTCATGGCTGAGTAGTATTCCATTATGTGTATGTACCATATCTTCTTAACTCATTCATCTGTCAGTGAACATTAGGGTTGCTTCTATGTCTTTATTGTAAATAGTGCTGCAGTGAAAAGAGGGGTGCATGTATATGATGTCACATTTCTATTATTTCCTTTTCTGCTTCCCAACTTTCCTTCTCAAGTCTTGTTTGTAGTCTCATTTATTCTGGTCCCATCTTAAAATGTTGATAGTCCCCAAGTGCTGACACCAGTCCTCTTCTCTTATCTTCCTTCCTTTGGTGACCACGTGACTTCCCTGAGATTACTATGACAGATAAGCACATGACTCTCCTTCCCAGCTTCTAAGTCTTTCCTGAGCCACAGATTCCTACCTAAGCTTCCCCATGGATTCTCTTGGCCATCCCCTAGAAACCTCATACTCAACATATCCAATCTGAAATTATTTACCACCTCCCCAGTCTGTTTTACCTACACCATAATCTGGTTGGAGGGCACTAGGAATCCAGCAAAGAAGCCTGGAGTCACTCTTGAGCTTTCCCTTTCTATGATTTAGGGCTCTGGAACCCTGTGTGCTCTTGGAGACTCGGCCTCCATCATCATTGGAGCTACCAGCAGAGGGCCCCTGAGCTTCACTTCGATACCTGTGCACAGGCTCATAAGATACCTGTGCTACCATGATCTGCCAAGGTCACCCCATCACACTCTTCCTCTCTGCCTTCATCCGCTGCTTCTTTCCTCCTCACTCCCTCCACACCAGAAATACTAGCCTTCTTATCTCTACCTGGGTCTTTCTTCCCCCAGATACTCACATGGCTCCCCACCTTCCTTCAACTCTCTGCTGATATAAAAATCTATCAGAGGGAGTTCCCTGGTGGCTCAGTGGGTCAAGGATTCAGCGTTGTCACTGCTGTGGCTAGGGTCACTGCTGTGGCATGGGCTTGATCCTGGGCCCATGAACTTCCATATGCTTTGAGTGTGGCCCCCCAAAATCTATCAGAAAGGCCACCCCTGTTCACTTGACATAAAATCAGCAACCACTCCCCTGCTATACCCTACTGCCTATCCTGCTTCATTTTTCTTCATAGCACTTATACATACCTGATGTATATACTTTTTTTTTCTTTTGAGGGCTGTACCTGTGGCATATGTAAGTTCCCTGGCTAGGGGTTGAATCAGATCTATAGCTACTGGCCTACACCCACAGCCACAGATCTGAGCCATGTCTGGGACTTAAGCTGCAGCTTGCAATGACACCAGATCCTTAACCCAATGAGTGAGGCCAGAGATTGAACCTGCATCCTTAGGAATACTAGTTGGGTTCTTAACCCTCTGAGTCACAATGGGGACTCCCTGACTTATACTTACTTATCTGTTTGCTTATTGTCTCTTCCCCATCAGAGTGTACATTTCCTGAGAGCAGAGTGTGTTCTATTAATTCTATATCTTCATTGCCTAGAACAGTGTCTGACTATTTAGTAGATGTACAATATGAATTTGTTAAATAATTGATTAACAAAAATCATAATTGTTCAATCAATAATTGAATGATTGATTTCTATCACATCTACTTTAACATGTATTGTCTCTAAGAGCCTCCTCTTTCACACCCTCTTTAAGCATTGACTCAGCCCATGATCTGAGCCCTGCTCAGTGCTGTTCTCTCCAGTCTGCTGCTCCCGATCTCACCGTCTCCAGCCTGGACTCTTGCAATTGTTCTGTAACTGGTCTCCTTGCTTGCAGTCAAACCTCCCTTTTACCTGTTCATCATGCTGTTGCTGGATTATCTTTCCAACTTAGCTCACTTTGGTAGTTTCTCTGTGATACATTTCTCAATAACTTCGGTGGAATTGCCGGACCTTCCCCGGGCCTGAGGCTACCTTGTATATGTAGTTATCATGGTACATATAACATGGCATTTTGCTGCACGTATTTACACATTCATCACACTCTATCTGACTGCAAACCCACGGAGGGCAGATATTATCATTTATTTGCCCCTAAATCTTAGTCATCCTCACTGCTTAACCCAGTGCCAGGGTATCAGGAAAGCATGGTAAACATTTGTTGAATAAGTGAAGTAATAGGGTATTTGATGAATTATTTGCCTTTATACCAGAATCCAAAGCACTTATTCACAAATCATGATATATTTGTCTAACTGTAAAAAATGGTGCTACACATTTTTATATAATAGGTAAAAAGCAGGTAGTCTTATCTCCTTCTAACAGAAGGAAGTTGGATTTATATCAGTTTCCTAAGATTAGTTTGCAGCCAAAACTGGATGGATAGCATCAAGTCCAGTGTGCAGATTATTAAATTAGATGCTAAGGGATTAGCAAAGAAAAGTAGAAACATTCTCTGCCTCTAAGGATTATACTACTGTACTGAAAGGAAGGACAACATGCATAGAATATACAGGCCCATCAAACCCTTTTTACAACCCTAAACATGTACCACCCAAATATATATATATATATATATTTTTTTTTTGTCTTTTCTAGGGCTGCACCTGTGGCATATGGAGGTTCCCAGGCTAGGGGTCTAATCAGAGCTGTAGCCACCCACCTATGCCAGAGCCACAGCAATGCAGGATCAGAGTCGCAGTTGCGACCTACACCACAGCTCACGGCAACACCAGATCCTTAACCCACTGAGCAAGGTCAGGGGTCAAGGTTCCTAGTCGGATTCGTTAACCACTGAGCCCCAGCAGGAACTCCCCAAATATTATTAAGACAGAAAAGGCCTCTGCCAGCCAAGCTGTAACTTCTTCCATGGGACATCATCATCTTTGTTCAGATGACAGTTAGTTGCCTGCCTAGCAGGACTCCAAGGAGACAAGTTGCCTCTTCCAAGTTAATGGCCAGCTGTCCACAGCACGTGCAGAATCACAGCATTCTGATGGTCTCAGCATCACTTCTACAATTCACCCGGAGGGAGGAAGAACCTGAGACCTGACGCTCCTGCTGGGGTGCAGTGGGTTAAGAGTCTGACTGCAGTGGCTCAGGCTGCTGCAGAGGTTTGGGTTTGATCCTCAGGTTTGATCTGGACCTGGTGCTGTGGGTTAAAGGATCTGGCCTTGCAGCTTGTCTTGGAGCTAAGGCTCAGATTCAATCCCTGGTGGGGAAGCTTCCATTATGCTGCAGGTGTGGCCATTAAAAAAAAAGTGCTGGGGGCCGAGTGCACAGGGAAACGATGATGAATTCCTAGTGACTATTCTATGTTAATTATCACTGAGAAGTCAATAGGTAGACATTTCCTCTTTGAAGGGGCTGCTAAAAGAGACTAAGACCATGTTTCTAAAACTATATCAATACTCTGTATTTAACTTCAAAATTTCGATATTCTGGTTTTCTGGAAAATGACTGTGTAAAAAAGAGAAATGAGACAGGAAAATGAATTATTTCCACGTATTTGGAACTCTTCTTTCAAACCCTCTACCTCAATTGATTCTCATAACAATCTTACAAAGTAAATATTTCTAGCCCCATTTTACAGATGAAGATCTTCTGGGGGGAAAAACATCCATATAAAAATATCAACAACTTATTTCTATCAGTAAGGATTATAGAATTTTATTTTATTTTATAGGTCATAAATTATTTATTCTGTGGCTTTCCCCAGCTTTGGCCACGGGACCTTCCTCAAGTGAACACTTATGTATTTTTTATTATATATATATATTTTTCACATGCCCCCATCAGTTTGGTAGCATATCCTTGATCTCTGGCACAACAATATGTTTCAGGTTTCTCTTGGATTTTTCTTGCCCCAGTCTTGAAATCAGCCAAAAATACGCTCCTTTTATAGGAGAATGGTTTAAAAATGAAACCAAGATCTGAATGCCAGGTGGACTCAGTGCTGACGTGTCTCTCATTCTAAGCTCTTGTAGAGAAAAGACATGGGAGATACATGTGTGTCTAACACATACATTTCCCCCACCACCGTCATCTACTTCTCTATCTCTGAAAACATTAAGGACCATGAATTCACACCGAAAGCTCCGTTTCCCAATCACCACCTCAAGGATTATACTAGCCTGTCTCATTTCTTTCTCCAATAGTGAGAAAACAGACTCTCATTGTATTTGATCAACTCTGGAAAACACATAAAGAAGTTATGGAATTGCTAACCAATATCTCAGTGAAAAACAAATTTAGTAACACCAGTTATGTACAGTATGTTTACTTTAGCCTTACAATATTTGTCCAAACAAATTTTCCAAATGTGTGATTGTGTGTATTTTGAGTTTCCTCTATTTCTTCATTCATTTTAACTATTGAGTATGACTGACATTACTCATAGAATCACCACGGTTCTGAAAGTCAAAACTATTTTTTGCTTTTTAGCAAAAATATGCCATACCCACAGCATATGGAAGTTCCCAGGCTAGGGGTCAAATTGGAGCTACTGCTGCTACTCCCCAAAACTATTTTTTTTTTTTTAAAAAGGTACCCTTAGAGGGAGTTCCCATCGTGGCTCAGTGGTTAACGAATCTGACTAGGAATGATGAGGTTGCGGGTTTGATCCCTGGCCTCGCTCACTGGTTTAAGGATCCAGCATTGCCGTGAGCTATGGTGTAGGTCGCAGACACCGCTCAGATCCCGCATTGCTGTGGCTCTGGCCTATGCTGGTGGCTACAGCTCCTTTTAGACCCCTAGCCTGGGAACCTCCATATGCCTCGGGTGTGGCCCTGGAAAAAGACTGGAAAAAAAAAAGGTACCCTTAGAAAGTGTCATGTTTCTCTCAGCCCTTCCCCTTGTTCCAACATTCTCCTGTTTTTTTTCCATCCAGGCCCACCCATCTCTTTAAGGTGTCCAACCATATTAGCTAGGGTTTATCCTTCTTGTGTTTCTATTTGTACGTATGAGAAGATATAGCAATATTTCTCATACATACTATGACAGTCTTTTGCTCCTGGCCTTTTCACTTACAACTATATCCTGGAAATGAGTCGATAGCAGTCAATAAAGATCTTTCTCATCAATTTTTTTAAAACAGCTGTATAGTTCTTCACAGTGTGGATACACCATATGTATTCAACCACTGTTTTCTGTTTGTTTGTTCATTTGTTTGTTTGTTTGTTTGTTTGTCTTTTTAGGGCTGCACTTGCAGCATATGGAAATTCCTGGGCTAAGTTTCAAGTTGCAGCTGCAACAGCTGGCCTCCACCACAGGCATAGCAATATCGGATCCAAGTCACATCTGTGAACATAGCTTGCGGCAACGCCAGATCCTTAACCCACTGAGAAAGGCTGGGGATTGAACCCACATCCTAACAGAGACGGATGAAGTTCTTAACCCACTGAGCCACAATGGGAACTCCTCATCTACTCTTACACATAAGTGGTTTCAAGTATTTCACATATACAAATGATGCTGAAATAACTGTTTGCATGCACTTTTACATACCATTGGAGATACAGCACCAGGGTAAGTGAGATTATCAGGTCAAAAGGTAAGAGTATATACAATCTTGTTAGAAATTACCAAATCTCCCCCAAATGGTTGTACTGGCATACATTCTCTTAGCAGTGTATGAGAATGTCTGTTTCCCCACAGCCTGGCCAACAGAATATGTTGTCATGCTTTTAATATCAATTACATAAGTGAGAACTTATCTCTGTATTGTTTTAATTTGAATTTCTCTAATTGCAAGTGTAACATTTACTTATTTATTTTATTGAACATGTTTTCATATACTATGGACCATTTTTAATATCTTTTTGGTGAATTGTGTTTGTGTTTTCTCCATTTTTCTTTCTTTTGTTGCTGCTTTTCTTTAGGGCCACACCCTCGACACATGGAGGTTCCCAGGCTAGGAGCCCAATCGGAACTGTAGCTGCTGGCCACAGCCACAGCTACAGCAATGCCAGATCTGAGCTGCGTCTGTGACCTACACCACAGCTCATGGCCATGCCAGATCCTTAACCCACTGAACAAGGCCAGGTATCAAACCCACAACCCCATGGTTCCTAGTGGAAATCTCAACCATGATGAGAACTCCCTGTTTTCTCCATTTTTCTATGAAGTTCTTGGTCCTTGGGCTTTCAATTTTCAAAGGGGCTCTTTAGGTATCTTTTTATAGATGTGTCATTTGTAATTCTGTACATAATCTGATGCTTGCAGGATAAATTTTCATTTATTTTATATTATTTTATTTAATTTATATAACCCATGTTTTTTTCCCCCTTGGAGGGAATTTAGAGGAGTACTTTGCTTGTTTTTTGTAGTTATACTGTTTCCATTTCACAAACATACATTTTAATCACTAAATGACAGCAACAGAATCAAAGCATGCAAGAACTCCCTCATGCAACTCTTTCATGAAATATTTACTTAGTGAGAACAAACAAAAAAATATTCTCAAGAAAAAAGGTATATTAATGGGTCCATCCTACGATTCTGACACTCATTCTTGTAAGAAGCAGGAGATAGCCTCATAAGCAATTGCACTGAAGGTAATAAATAAAATAAGTGGAAAGAATCAAGTAATGAAGAAAAGTACCACAGTGGAGAAGTACCTAGAGGTTAAACAGATTTACTAAGATCGCATGCATACCCAAAGACTGAGCCATGCAAATTCTGGTTACTATTTAAAAGGTTTCATTTAATATTCTTATTTGTTCTGTGAGAGAACAAGTAAAGGCTTTATTAAACTTTGCAGATGGTAATAGATGAGGTGTTTTCAACAGAAGAAAGAAGGGAAACACGGTGCACAGGGAACTAACAAGGTTCAAAATGTGTGGGTAGGCACTTATGACATGTGATTAATCTTGGGAAAACACCATCTAATGTTCATTGGGGGAAAACATTGGTATTACAAGTCAAAAGAAATCCAAGAGGATAAAACTCTGCAGGGCTTGGAAGTGACAAATAGATGTATTAATAAATAAAATCACAGATATTTAATTTGAAGAAACTTGAGAAATAAATGAATAAAAGTAAAACAGTATTAAGGAGCATTCATCATCCACACAATAGCTCACAAGTTGTTGTGTCTGCTCAAATTCAGTCATCCTGTTTCGTTGGGTCCTTGACCTTTTTGAGAAATTTACACTGAATTCACTTAGGTCCTGCTTGCTATTCATTCCCTTTTATTTTACATTTGGCAAATTTTACCCATTTACTTACCTCCTTGCCCCTTGTAAGCATTTGTGTTTGTTATGTCTCTCGTGTACTAAAATATCCCTCCCTTTTATCATATTTTCTTTAATCAATCAATCAATTTTGGGGCTGCATCCTTGGCATGTGGAAGTTCCCGGGCCAGGGATCAAACCTGTGCCACTAACCAGAGCTACAGCAGTGACAAAGTCTGGTCCTTAACCTGGCGAGCCACCAAGGAACTCATCCCTCCTCTGTTTTAATGCAACCAATTTTTGAAGAAATTGTGGTAGAATGACCCACATTCGGGATTTGGCTGATTATATCACTGCTATACTATTTTAACTTGCTCTTGTAATCTACTGTATCTCCTGAAAATTGTAAGATAGATCAGGAGCAGGGGTTGACAAACTTTTTCAGGAAAGGACCAGATATTAAATATTTGAGATTTTTTATGGGCTACAAAGCTCTCCGCATGAACTCCTCAACACTGCATTGTAACAAAAAACAAACAAACAAACAAAAAAGGCATTAGTAGGCAATGTTTAAATGAATAGGCATGGCGGCTGTGTTTCAATAAAACTTAAATTTACAGAAACCAATACAAGCTGTGGTAGAAAGAACAGCAAGTGTGAAGACCTGGAAATGAGTGAGAACTTGTCTTTCTTCCTTTCATATTTCAATCTGCCTGTAATCTTTTTTGGAGAGTCCCCGTTGGTTTGGAAATTCTTCCTCCTCAGTCACTCCTCTCATCATTGGCAATAAGTCTGGCTGAGTGTCCCTGGTCATTCAGGTAACAGGCTTCTGCTTTTCTCCTCAATTTCACTGCTGTCAAAAGCTCAATTCTCCCAAAGGGTTGATCTCCTCAGGACTTCAACTTCTATGGAGGCAGTGGTTGTGTCTTTTCTCTCTGTTTTTCTGAAGAGACCTTCTAGTCTCTCTCTTGGGATTTAGACAACACTGTCCCTAGGACATGGCAAAACCAGGAGCGTCTCTGATTCCAGTCACTCATGGGGTCAGTGCTGCTTCAGAGGCCACATCTCTAGGGTAATGTCTGTACAAGTGAAAAAGAATCGACCAGATGAAAGTCTGGGCATGGAAACCATATGTAAACAGAAGGACACTGGCCTGGGGCTGGCTTTACCTTCTCTTACACTCCTCCATCCTCCCTCCTCCCCCTGCCTCCTCTCTCCTCCCCTCCCTCCCTCCCCCTCCCGTTGCTTCCCTCTCCCTCCATCTTCCCTCCCTCCCAAGCCACCTTCTGCCTCCCTGCACCATCTCTAGCTCTTCTTTCTCCTTTCAAAGCAACTCTAGTGTTGATTCCACCTGCTTTCCTTTGGATGCCAGTACTAGAGATGGGAATTAGTTTTTTTCTCCAAGGTTTCCCCTTATCAGAAGATAACAAATTTTCCAAAGGAGTTGTTTCCCACATACCTTTTCAAACACTCAACCAGGCTTGGCTTTATAGGGTGCTCTCTCTGGAATGGCTTTCTATGCTTTCTCTATGTGGAGAGCTCCAGCCTCTATCACTCTATCACTTCCTCTGTCACAGCTTTCTGGCTCCTTTCTCCTGGAAACTCAGCAGAATGAGTTCTTTCTCCTCTCTGCTCCTACAGCTCCTGGCATAGGCCCTGTTATAGCATTTCTCACATTATGTTATTGTGTTGTAATTAGGTGTTTGCTGATCTGTCTCCCTGACTAGACCTCAACTGCTTGAGGCCTGGCACATTATATCTAATTCCTCTTTGTGCTTCCAGGGCCTTTCGGAATCTGCCGCATTGTGGGTGCTGAGTAATGCTTAAGTGATTTTGTTAACTATTCTTTTTGTTTCACATGCGCATTTAGCATAGACACCCAAAAAGGTATAACTCGTAAAGAGATTTCACACATTCTGTAAGACAAATGTGGAAACTAAAGCCCAATAGTTAAATAAGAAATTTCTGCTTTTCATCTGTGGAAAGTGAAGTCTGGATTCCTTAAAACAGAGAGGGGCACTGAATGAAATGGTCAGATTTTCCACAAACAGAACCCTGGCCAATTGGGGAGTTTCACTCTTTGTAAGTCTACCACTTTCTGGACCCTAAGCTTTTAGAAATACAAGGTGGGGGTTATGGGATGTCTCTTCTTCTTCTGGGGGGCAAATGTCAGTAATAATTTAGGTCTCACTGGATTGCATCTCAACAATGGTACTGGCTATGAATCTGATCTTTTAGTTACCAGAACCCTGCTGATCTACGATTTCTTGGGATCTTGGGATCAAGAAAACAGCATTTCTCAGGAGAGAGAGTAAAAATAAAATAAAATAAAACAAAGCAAAGGAAGCCTGATACCCAGCTATTTAGGTATCTCTTGGAATTTCTAACACCATAATAAGGCTTTTCTGCTTCAGTTTCATTGTGTAATAGGCAGAGACTGTAAACACTGTTGGTGGCAGAAAAACAGTGTCTGGAAACAAATAAGAAAAACTAAAGATGAAACTGGGAATATGTGCAGAGCTTATGCTTCGGTATTCTGTGGTCATGACAGCTTTTGCTCTTCTGAAAGTATGATGTGTGGTGTTCTTTTTCTCTGTAATGATTTCTGAAACTGTGTGACTTGTGGAATTTGCCTTGACAAAAATGCAGAGAGTGTTTAATCATTCTGGGTGTGAGTAACCACATTCTGTTCGAGTGTGCTTCTAGCCCTCACTTTTCGCCTTATCAGCGACAGTACTCCAAACACTTGTCTCAATTTTCAGATCAAAGCTGATGAAAAACAGACCTCTAAAGGGTTGAATTGCCTTCCGCATTTTTTGTGCCTCAAAGGAAAATATCTCTACCACTTGAAAGGACTGCTTTTTTTTTTTTTTTTAGTAGCTCATCTTCATATTATGAATTCTGCTTTGCTTATTTCTCTGTCAATGTCACCTGCTTCATGAAATGTATCTTTTAATTAATTATTCTTGTCTCAGATTGTCTTCTGCAGCTCACTGTCAGGGTCAGCATTCTTATTAGTAAAACAGTATCTATCACTAAAGGAAATATCTTGGCTTATTTCAACATGGCATTAACCTCATTTAACCAGTAATCACTTTAATTGATTTTTCAGAAAACTCTTTGTTGTTTATATATTTTTTGAAGTTGCATACAGCATGGTTTTTCTACAAAGCAGCAATTCAGAAGCATGAAAACGCTAAATTATAGAAGAACTGAGAAGTCTGATTAAGAAAGCATTTGGAGAGAATCCTAAAGCTAGAAGGCAAATTGACAACACAACAACAACAACCACAGCTACAACAAGTCAATTCACTTTCTGCTCTATGGGGAATCTCCAAAAAAACATCTCATAAAATGCATAATTAAATATGAGCAGTTTTGAATGGATTCTACAAAGTCTGCCTGGGTTTTTATTAAAACAATGGAAACAACTATAAATAACACATAAAAGATATATAAAGAAAGTAAATGTAAACAAAGTTCTATCAGGTTGGAACAAAACTAGTGATAAAATAAGTAGATATGACTTTTCCAAAGGCAGCCTTAAAGATACTGATAGTTTTCAAAGGTGAGATATTTACCAAAGTTAATAAAACCAAACTTTCCTATGCTTTGGAGGATCATAATTTAGTCCTTTGGGAAAGAAATTGAGGTCTGAGGATTTGCATGGATTCCCACACTCTTCTCAATATAACCTTTAACTCCTTTCTTAAGAATGGGGAATGATCTGGACCATTCTTTTAGTCCAGATACTGGGAACACTATAATAATGTGCTATTTAGCCATTAAGATCTACAGCACAGTATAGAAAGATCATTGGACTAGAAATGAAGAACTCGACGTTCTTGTCCCAGAAGCACCATTAACTGGTTTTGTGACCTTGGGAAAATCAATGAATTTGACAAATATTCCTTAAGCATCTAGATACTAGGCAAGATGCTGGCAATATATTGGCCATAGGAAAAATTACTTGACTTCCGAGTTCTTTCCCTTTAGGAAAAGAAAGTGACTCTAAAAAATAAAAACAATGTAGAATTACAGATGCAACAATAAGAAATAGGTGGGATGGGGTTTGGGACCAGAGGAGGGATTTCAATAAATTTAAGCCTCTTGGCCGTGCTAGTTTTAGGGGGGTTTGACAAGATGGGGTAAAGATAAACCTGGAGTTGGAGGCAAGAAACAAATCATGGGGTGGTTTTTACATGATAGTAAGGAATTGAGACTTTATCATGTACCCAGTGATTCTGACATTTTAGTACGCTACAGAATAATTTGGGGGAGCTTATTTAAACACATATGTATACTTCCAGTGATGGCATCAGAATCAGTAGTGGCAGGACCAGGACACTAATATTTTTGACAAATCCCTCAGGTACATCTAACATACACAAAGTCTGAGAGCACCTGGTATAGTCAGTGGGGAGCTACCTAAGACACTGAAGTAAGGGAATAAATAACACCAGATTTATATTTTAGAAAGATTACTCTACCAAGGGTATAGAGAATGGACTGGAGAGTGTGAGCCTGGAGACAAGGAGACTGATTTAAAGACTATTTTTCCTGTGTTCCATGACCAAGTATCCTTTCTTGGGTATGTGTCCAAGAAAAACTCTAATATTTGTACCTCAGAAGACAAGCACAAGAATATTCATAGTTGTGATGTGTATGGTAGCAAAACCCAGGAACACTCCAAATATCCAATAATAGGAGAATGGATAAATGGTGGACCTTCCAAAACCAGAATATTCTACAATAGTAAAAATGTGTTAGTCAAGACTACATGCAACAGAATAGGTGAATCTTACAAATAGAATTTTGAGAGTGAAAAAGCAGGTAACTAAAGACTACATACTACTATAGGATACAATTCAAAAAGTTTTAAAATGAGAAAAAGTAAAGAATTTGTACACACACACATACACACTATAGTTTTTTAACAAAGAAAGAGAATAAAAACACAATTCAGGATCGTATTTACCACTTTACAGAGGACAGGGAGTGGGTCAGGAGGAAACACATAATAGTTTCAAGGGTGTTGGTAATGCTTTACTTTTTTATTTGAATGGTGAATGGATAGCTATTGGTGGATTGATTACGCATCAGAACTTGTATTTGGTAATCAGTCTACAAAGATAGACCTCCAATGCATACCGTGCTTCCCCATGTTCATGCTCTTCGTGTGTAGTGAGTCCTCTCCCCCATTGAACCTGGAGTTGTAATCAAGAGGATGCAGCAGGAGTGACACTGTCATTTATCAGGCTAAGTCGTAAGAAACTTTGTTTCTGTCTTCTTGGCCTCTGAGAACACACACATTGGGGAAGCAAACCACCATGTAGGAAGTCTACCGACACCAAGACCACCATACTGTGAGGAAGCCCAAATTAGCCACAGGAGAGGCTGCATAGAGACAGGGAGATGTCTGGCCAGCTTTTCCAGCTGAAACACTGGGTATATGAGTGAAGAAGTCATCATGGGTGTCTAGCACAGGTGAGCTTGAAGATGACACCAGCCCCAGCTACTACCTGACTGCAACTACATGTGGGACCTGCCCTGTTCAGCTGACTCAATTCTCAGGATTGTGAGCATAGAAAGAGATTGCTGTTTTAAGGTACATGGTTTGAAGAGGTTTATTTTGAAATAGATAATGAGAATATTATAAGTTCTTCATTTATAATATTAAAAATTAAAATTATATTAAAAATTATAAATTATAAACATATATTCTTTTGTTCATAACATACAGTACAATTATTTTTCAAAAATGAGGTTACTAAAATAATTTGTCAGAATTAGACAGTCTGGCTTCAAATTCTGGCCTTGCCACTCAGGTCGTGTGGCTCTGGATTAATCACTTAAACTTGCTAAGAATTAATTTTCCCATCTGAGAAAGGGGGAAAATAATAGCTCTTAATTTGAGAGGTTGAGAGGCTTAGGAAATATAGTGTCCATACAACCCTAGACAGACAGAGGTTAAGGGCTTAATAAATTTCAGGGACCAGGCCTTACTATACTTCTTCCGGATCTAAGGAGGAAAGGAAAAAGCCTTTGTAAATTAAGAGTGTGGATTATAGCTTAAGAACTGTGAGTAGCCATGGTGAACAGGATTCAGTTGGAACAAGTGACTATAAAGTCCTTTTCTCACTCTGTGGCTTTATGAAGATTCACTGATTTCCTGTGGTTTATTTCAGGTATAAAACATTTGAATTCAGAATTCCCAGGGACAGATTTCCTCATTTATTTCTCTATTTTTAGCATCATCTCTGTCTTTACTTCCCTCTCTTGTGGCACTCTCCACATTAGGCCCTCATCTCCTATCAATGACAGCAAAAAATATAGGGGTAATTCAGTCAATCTCCTTGATGGTTAATACATCTTACAGGAGGATGGGTAAGGAAGGAGGAGCATGTGATGGAATACATGTCCTCTTTGCAGGGTGTGTGCAGGCTGGAAAGAGAAGCTGGATGGGTAACTCTAAGAAGCAATCATATTTGAAAGATGATTACACTCTGGGAAAAGGTGAAATAGGACCATTGGGTGTCCCGTTGATATCTTCAGAGTCTAATGAAAGGCAGTTTCTGCCCTTTTGCATTTAGCTTAGTCCACAAGCCACACAGTTCAAGAGAATTAACAACCCCAGCTGGGAGGTAAGCACTGCTGTCCTGAAGAGCTCGCTGCCCGCAGAGCTTGTGAACCAGGATACATCATCGTCGGCACTGGCTGGAGCAGATCCATGGGGAACCAGGCATGGCATGGCTGCAGCCTGCACAGGCCTGCACAGGGGGCAGGCTCTCTGTATGCAGACCCTGGAGCTCACAGGATCAGAGGCTGACTTCTATCTGTTCTCTTACCCACCAGAGCAGAGCGAAAGGCGTGGGGGTTATAATCCAGCAGGAGGTATTTGGGTCAGATGAGCTCCAAAGGTCTCTTTAAGGTCTAATTCAATGAGCAGGATGTTTTTCTTATCCCGAGTAGAGGGAGCATTCTGAAAAAACCTAGTGTACTTCTGAAAAAATTCATACTTGTGAAATATTTGTTGAAAGTTCATAAATGTCTGTACTTTAAATTTTTTTTAAACTGCAGTTACATAAATGTTCAGATATGCTGGGGCTCTATTTATTCATATATATGTCTCTTTATAGATTCCTTCCTTCTTCCACTGAATTTTGAGAAGGAAATAAAAGTAATTTCCTTTACAAAAAGTCCCTCTGCTTCCAGTAGTCCTAAATGTTAGAAGGTAAGGTGAGATCAGTGGTGGAACCTCAAGGTAAGGTTTTTGATGCCAGCAAATTCTTTATACTTTAGCCATATCTAGTAGCCAGAAAGTTGTTATCATTTTTGCTTCTCTTGGGGAAAAGATGTAGATTCACATCTCCACCTCTTTGAGCTGTCCTGATAAATTCTACTGCACTGGATTTTTTTGGAAAACAATTTCAAACTTGCAGAAAAATTGTGAATATAGCACAATGACTTTTTTCCTGAACCATTAAGTTACTGACCTGATGTCCTATAATCTCCCAAACACTTTTGATTCAAAGGCGTATTCCTAGATCACAACAAGTACCCAAGTCAGATCAAAATTTATAATTTACTACCATCTAGCCTCAGTTGCTGTTTAAGTTTTGCCAGCTGTCCCAAGGATCTGGTATGAAGTGAAGTGTGGCATTTTGTTTTTATGGATCCGTGGTTTCCTTTAGTTTAGAACAGTTCCTCCATCTTCTTTGACTTTCATGATCTTGACCATTATGAAGATTCTAGGCCAGTTTTTTTTAATATAGAAAAATCTGCCTTTATTTTAATGTAATTTTTTATATAATTATTTTTTTCCTTTTTTTTTTTTTTTTTTTTTTTTTGGCTGCCCCACAGCATATGGAGTTCCTGGGCCAGGAATCAGATCCCAGCTGGAGTTGTAACCTACACCCCAGCTGCAGCAGTGCCAGATCCTCAACCTACTGTGCCAGGCAACCTGTATCCCTGCCTCTAAAGAGCTACCTTAGATCCCTTTGTGCTCCAGTGGGAACTCCCAGGTGTTTTTTTTGTTTGTTTGTTTTAGGACAGAATCTCCTTCATTTTGTTTCCTCATGATTATATTGGTGTTACACGTCTTTGGCTCTAATATCACAAAAGAGATACTGTGTTCTCCTTGCATTCTGTCAGATGGAATGTGATTTTGATTTATCTAATTACTGATGGTATTAACTTAAATCACCTGATTACCATGTGGCCATAAAGTTACAGGTCCCCTTTGTAATTAATAGGTATTTTGTGGAGAGATACTTTAAGACTACGTAAATATCCTGATCCCTACTTATTTATTTATTTATTTGTTCATTTATTTCAGTATGGACTTGTGGACTCCTATTTTATTAAATGGATTATAATTAATTACTGCATTTATTTTGATACTCAGATTGTCCCAGATTTGGCCAGTGGGATCTTCTTGTCCTTTTGACATCTCATCAACATTCTAGTAAGCATTTTCTTACTTTCCGGTACAACAATGTTCTAGGCTTACCTCATCCTTTTGCTGCTCTAGCACTGGACTCAGCCATTTGTCTAAGGAACCTAGTTCATTGTGATGGAAAGTGACGTTTATAAGCCAAGATTTGGTTTTCAGGTGTGCTCATTGCTATTGGGCATTTCAAGCTCTTTATATTTTGAGAAATTATCCATTTGTCAACATGTGGCAAATAGCTTTTTTCAAGTTGAAGTTTTTCTTTTGACTTTATTTATGGTGATTTTGCCCATGCAAAAATAATTTCTCGTATTGTAATTCAATTTACCAGTTTTTGTCTTGGCTTCTAACTCAGGCATTTCACACTTTAGCATTACAGACATTTCTACTCATGTTCTCTTCCAGCACTTTCATAGAAGAAAAAAATTTTTTTAATCATAAAGTACACCTACCCACATGTTGGTAAGAAATCTGTGTTTCATTTGGAGAGCAAGCTTAGTGCTACAGACTGACACACAATTTGAGGAAAATCAAGACCAAATCCAATTTTTTAGATATGTGTGTATTTTGTGATCTCCTTAATCCAAGCTATTGGTTTTTTACCCTGGTTCACCATTATCATTACCTTGGAAGCTTCTATGAAACAGACTGGTACCCAGTATCTACCATACAAAGCGACTGGGTGAGACCTCTGGGGACTCCTTGGTAAGGACTGTTTTAGCTTTACATGGGCTTCTAACATGCTGCCAAGACTGAGAACCATTGATATAATTATATACATCATCATAACTGCTTAGAATTGTACCACTAGTAACTGTTTCCTTTAGATTAAGAAATTTTTTAATATCTTCTTCCTTTTTCTTTTTTTCCTTTTTAGGTTTGCACCCCTGGCATATGGAAGTTTCCAGGCTAGGGATCAGATTGGAGCTGTTCTGCCAGCCTACACCACAGCCATAGCAATGCCAGATCAGAGACCCAGCTTGCAGCAATGCCAGATCCTGAACCTGCTGAGTGAGGCCAAGGATCAAACTGCATCCTCATTATTACTGGTCAGGTTCTTAACCTACTGAGCCACAAGAACTCATGATATCTTTTTTTTTTAAATTTAAATATTTTCTCAAGATTTAGCACTCAAATTTCTAATAATTTAGCACTAATTGCTAAAGAGTTTAGCAGACTCTTATATCAAGACACAAGAATTAAAATTATTTATGTGGAGAAACTGCACATGCAGCACACCCACAATCCTGTGCTGCTTGTACACCGAAGGCAGCAGCTACCCAGATGAAGGTGATATGGTATGGAAACAGGAAGAAGACTTGGCATCACAATGATCTCCAGAGGAACCTTAGAGATAGAGATAGTTCTAAATTCTTGAAAACAAGAGCCACCTGGCAGAAATGGAATATTAAAAACATGGCTCATTATCTATGTGATTATAGGTAAGTGACTTAACTTCTCAGAACTTCAGTTTCCTTACTGGCAAAAATGAGAGTAATATTAATACCTATCTTGTGGGATTATGTGAGAATTGTATCAGATTATAAAAATAAAGTTGGGTTTTTTTTTTTTTTCTTTTTTAGGGCTGGGGAGATTCCCAGGCTAGGGGTCAAATTGGAGCTGCAGCCACTGGCCTATACCACAGCCACAGCAAGGTGGGATCCACACCTTGTCTTCGACCTACACTTCAGCTCATGGGAATGCCAGATACTTAACCCACTGAGAGAAGCCAGGGATTGAACCCTCATCCTCATGGATCCTAGTCAGGTTCATTAACTACTGAGCCATGAATGGAACTCCAAAGCTAAAATTCGGCTGACACATAGCAGATACTCAGTAGATTGTTGCCTCAAATTAGGAATTACTGAAGTTCCTGCTGTGGTGTTGTAGGTTAAGAATCCAACTGCAGCAGCTCAGGTCACTGTAGAGGTGCCATTGGATCCCAGCGCAGTGCAGTGGGTTAAAGGATCCAGCATTGCTGTAGCAGCTGCATAGGTCACAGCTGTGGATCAGATTCAATCCCTGGCCTGAGAAATTCCATATGCTGCGGGTACAACCATTTAAAAAAAAACGGGGGGGGATATTCCTTTTAACTAGTACCACTTCTTACAGGCAACTATTTCTGCATGAGCCAATTTGTAAATTATAAATTGGCTTTAACTTGGCTCCTTGAGGGATTTTTATATAATATTTAGCCATATGATTTAACACTAAACTAACTATAAGTGTTGGAGTGAGACAAGTTTTTTAGAAATGAGCATGCATTTCTTGATTTCTGAGAAGAAGTCAGTAAAAGAAAACTTATGCTAAAACAAATTAATTCTTTTTTTTTTTTTGTCTTTTTCTGGGGCTGCACCTGTGGCATATGGAGCTTCCCAGGCTAGGGGTTGAATTGGAGGTGTTGCCTCTGGCCTATGTCAGAGCCACAGCAACGCCAGATCTGAGCTGCATCTGCGACCCATATCTCAGCTCATGACAATACCAGATCCTTAACCCACTGACCAGGACCAGGGATAGAACCCAAAACCTCATGGTTCCTAGTCGGATTCGTTAACCACTGAGCCACGATGGGAACTCCAGAAATTGTATCTTCATAGCTAAATGACTCAGTCTAACTATTGGAATTGTACTGAAGTGATGAATGAATCCAAAGTGGTAAATATGGAGTTCCCTTTGTGGCTCAGTGGTTAACAAACCCAACCAGGAACTGAGATGATGTGGGTTCTATCCCTGGCCTTGCTCAGTGGGTTAAGGATCTGGCATTGCCATGAGCTGAGATATAGGTCCCAGATGCAGCTCGGATCCTGCGTTGCTATGGCTGTGGCATAGGCTGGCAGCTGCAGCTCTGATTTGACCCCTAGCCTGGGAACCTCCATATGCCACAGGTGCAGACCTGAAAAAACAAAACAAAACAAACCCCACCAAAGTGGTAAATATGCTACAATTGTTTATTACTCCAACGCCATAACTTTTACCGAATTGTGTGTAAGTATTGCATATTCTGGAAAAAAGTGATGTTAGTACATGAGTTTGTCATGGATGATACTGAATATAGGAATTTATTATGGTATTTAAATTAGCATGTATATACATACTTCTTATTTTACCTGATGCATGTTAAGAGTCAACCGACCCTGTGACAGTTTGAAATAATAGGCGAAGCATTTCAGAAATAAGCTCAGAATTACATAGCCTGAGACATGCACAATTTCCTGTAGTGTCAAGTAAAATGAATATGAAGTGCATCTTTAACAAGCAGAAACAGAAACTGATAGCCCTTATAAAGGAGGAATTCCCTTAAGCTTTTATATACCTATATATGAAAAATCTATTAACATAGGTCTTTTATTTAAAGGAAATTGATGGTTTAAGTAAACTATATTTATATAGCCATCAATACTCTTTATAAAGAGCTCCAACAGGGAAAGTTTTGCACCTGTTTATCTGTTTCAAGATATGGTCAGTTGAGGGAGTTGGTACTGATGCCTAAATCTGGCCATGAGTTGGATGGGTGGAAAGAATATCAAATTTGTTCGCTTTCAGCTAGTGAATTTTTATGAAGCATTTAAGATGAGCCAGCTCTGTGTTAGGGGCCGAGGTAACTCATGGTATGAATAATTGAATATAGGGTATATGAAATATTACAGAGAAAAATGAATTTTTTCTTTTTATTTTTTTTTAGTAAGCCAAAGGGAAATATTTGTATAGATTGAAATAGTCAAAGAAGTCTTTGTGAGATAGAATTGACTTGGGTCTTAGAAGTGTTTGGACCAAAGAAGATGGAGGAAAGAGGAGAGGCATTCTAGGAAGGAAAGTGTGAGGATATAAACAAAGAGTTGAGGGAGTTCCCATTGTGGCACAGCGGAAACAAATCCGACTAGTATCCTTGAGGATTCAGGTTCGATCCCTGGCCTCACTCAGGGGGTCGGGGATCCAGTGTTGCTGTGAGCTGTGGTGTAGTTTGCAGATATGGCTCAGATCATGTGTTGCTGTGACTGTGGTGTACGCCGGAAGCTGTAGCTCTGCTTCCACCCCTAGCCTGGGAACTTCCATATGCTGTGGGTTCAGCCCTAAAAAGCAAACAAAACAAAACAAAAAAACCCAAAGAGGTGAGAAGAAGCATGGAGGTGTGGGGGCTATGCTCATCAGTTGTTGCTTATGTAACAAATTACCTCCCAACTTATAGGCCATTTGCTGCTGCCTATTGTTCTAAGGTTGGCTGGTGGTTCTACTGATCAGGTCCAGGCTGTGTGGATCTCAGTTGGGCTTGCTGTCAGTTGGGCTGTGGTTGGCTAAAAGATCAGCTATGGGTTGGCTGGTCTAGAAAAACACACATACATATTAGGCTTGGTGGCTGTTGGCTGCAGGGCTTCAGCTGGTTTCCACAGGTCTCAGGCTCCAGCTGGCTAATCTGTGCTCCTTCTTCTCACATGGCAGGGGTTCAGGAGAGAAGACCTGAAGCATACAAATGTCTCTTGAGACCCAGACTCACATCTTGCACACTATCGTGTTTGCTACTTTCTGTTATCGATGCAAATCACAAAGCCACACTAAAATGGCAAGGAATTACACTCCTCCATTCATTCATTCATTCATTCATTCTTTTTAGAGCTGCACCTGCAGCATGTGGAAGTTCCCAGGCTAGGGCTTGAATCGGAGCTGCTTTAGTTTACTGCCTACGCCACAGCCACAGCAATGTGGGATCCAAGCTGCATCTCCAATCAATGGTGCAGTTTGTGGCAATGCCATATCCTTAACCCACTGAGTGAGGCCAGGGACTGAACCCGCATTCTCATGGACACTATGTTGAGTTCTTAACCCCCTGAGCCACATCGGGAACTCCCATTCCTCCTCTTAATGGGTAGAACTACAAAGTCACAGGGCAACTGTGTGGACCACAGGTACCATTTTGCAAACAGTCTTCCACATGGACCAACCTCACCGAAGTACAGAAGCTGTGGAAAGATAAGGAAACACTGAAAATTTATTTTTAGGAAGATTAGCTTGGCAAGAGCTCATGGAAGAGACTGAAGGAGATAAGGGACTGACTGCATCGGTAATTTTAATACAAGGTATAGTGTTACATCTTAATCTGGTCTGCTGTAACAAAGTGCCATACAACAGACTGAGTGGCTTATAAACAACAGAAATTTATATCTCACATTTCTTGGGGCTGGAAAGCCCAAGATCAAAGCACCAGCTTGGTCACATTCTGGAGAAGACCCTCTTCCTGGTTCATAGCCAATGCTGTCTCATGTACAGACATTTTGGAAAGGGCCTGAGAGCTCTGGGGTGTCTCTTTTATAAGAGCATTCATCTCATTTATGAAGGATCCACCTCAGGACTTAAGCCCAAAGCCCCACCTCCTAGAACCATCACCTTTGGAGGTTAGAATTTCAACATATAGGTTTGGGAAGATACAAGCAAATTAGACCATTATGGGTCAAGTCAAGGTTTGAGGCAGTATTTTCAGGATTTTTATTTGTTTCTTAAAAGTAATCATGAAAGGGAGTTCACTGATGGCTAAGGGATGGAATGGATCCAGCATTGTCACTGCTGTCGTGCTGGTTCAATCCCTAGCCTAGAAATTTCCACACGCTTCAGACGTGGCCAAAAAAGAAAAAAAAAAAAAAAGGTAACTATGAAATAAATTGTTCCATTCCTTTGAAAATATTTTGGGGCAATTTTGAACTGATTTTGGCTCACAGGTGTATGTTTCTGAACTGTGCCTTTTGCTGCCCATATCTTTGGACTACGGCCTCTCCTTGGACTCTGGCGGGTCTGTGAGTACATAACACAGTATTGTGCTGACTCCCTGAAACAGTATCACATCCAGCAAATCTGCTGGTGTAAGCACTTCAGGTGCTCATTCATCAGCATTCAGCTGTTCGACAATGGAAAGATTTTTTTTAAATGGTCTTTGCACTCTCTTAAGCGGAAAGAGTTTCCCCAGAGACTTGAAACAAATTCCAGTCTTGGTTTCTCAGCTTCTGTTTGCAGCCTCAAGTTTGCTTATTTTAAAACTGGGCCTTTGAAGCACCTTACTTCATTCCTTTGTTGATGGTACCCTCTCAACATGACATCATTGACTATGACCTGCCAAACATATTCATGTATTAACTTTAGCTCTACTTAGAGCAATAAATGACGGTGTTCTTGCTTCTAGCAACTCTCAACGTCAAATCAGGGTAAAAAAGAGAAGAGTCAGCCATAAAAAGGAATTAAATAATGCCATTTGCAGCAACATGGATGGACTTAGAAATTAGCATACTAAGTGAAGTTAGTCAGATATTGAAAGACAAATATATGATATCACTTATATGTGGGAAAAAGGGGGGCACAATTGAACTTGTTTGCAGAACAGAAACAAACTCACAGACTTTGAAAAAATTTTGGTTACCAAAGGGGACAGGGTGGGGAGGGGTGAACTGGGGGTTTGGGATTGGCATATGTGTGTTGAGGTATACGGAATGATTGGCCAATGGAGACCTGCTGTATAGCACAGGGAACTCTACCCAATATTCTGTGATAATCTATGTGGGGAAAGAATCTGAAAGAGAATGGATGTGTGTCTGTGTATGTATAACTGAATCATTTTGTTTTACAGTAGAAATTACTACAACCCTGTAAATCAACTATACTTCAATAAAACTTTAAAAAATGGAAAAAAGGAAAGAGTGTTAATAA
Organism: Sus scrofa; assembly: GCF_054392235.1. Lineage (NCBI taxonomy): Eukaryota > Metazoa > Chordata > Mammalia > Artiodactyla > Suidae > Sus > Sus scrofa. Next base: position 33,578,182 of record NC_139393.1, read on the forward strand.
TATCCTAAGACTTTATATGATAGGAAACTTCTATAAGAACTACAGTAAATAAAGCAAATACCATACTGATTATTTTGAGGTAACATTGCTTTATGACATTATATGAGCTTCATGTCTACCACATTATATTTTGACTGCTGTATACCCAATGGTGTGCTTACCACCAAAAGTTTAGCTTTCATCTGTCACCATACAGTTGACCTTACTTACTCATTTTGTTCCCCCCTCCCCCAGGCCTATTCCTCTGCTAACTACTACTCTATTTCATACATTTCCAAAAGTACTTTATTTCTCTAGAAAGTTGGAGGGAAAAAAATAATAATTGAGTTAGGTCTAGAAGAAACTTAAGAGGTCAGTCTGAGAATGATTGTCTGAGGAGAGAAAAATCATTTAACACCCAGTAAAGATTTCAGATACTCATCATACTTCCCAAATTGATTAAAAAATTTATTGCTTTAATAACTCAAAGTTCAATTGTTATTACCTGCCCTGATACTCTTTTCAAATAGCCACATTGTTTTGTTCTAATGATTTTGGTTTTCCAAAGACTTGTAAATTTTCTATGCAAAGATTTAATTGCTTCCTATGAAGGAAGGAGGAGAGGATGAAAATGCCTGGTGTGAAGCTCTGGAAAAACAAAGCATTTATCTCTATTTCTGTCTGTTGAGATGCTTTAAGGTTAATAATTGGGAATTGCTCATTTTAAAGCCACATTGCAGCAAAAAAAAGACACATGCTTCCTGCTGATAGGATTTTTTTAGACTGCCTAGAATTTATTATAATTTTATGAGAGAAAAATCTTAATAGCTCAGCAATCAAATACATTATAAAATAATTTTAGAAAACCTTAGTATTTATAATTTTTCTAATTGTTCCTTGTAAATTTCACTTTCCCCTCTTGTACAGTTATGTTATCAGGATTTGGAATTTTAATTTGAAGCTTTCATTCATTTTACAACAGTATGATGAATGTTTTATCTTCCCTGGGAATTATCATTTCCAGAGATAATAAGAACAGTCATTTGTTATATGGTCTGCATTCCTTGAGTTGTTTTCTGTGATTTTGTTGTCAGCCTAGCAAAATTAATTAAATTAATCCCCTAAATTCTAGAGAATATTATTAGATATCAGTTAAGTATTCAGAAGTGGACATTTTATATGCTAGTTTATAAACTAAGTTTAAAAGAAAGCAAACCCATCTAGATTTACAGATTTTAATGCTTAGTCTTCATAATATACTGTCATATCTATTAATGTTGCATTATTTTTGTAGAAATCTAGTCAAAATTTATTTATATGCATTTTGAATAAGATATTAGCTGACTTTAAGCATTTTTTCTTATTTGTTTCTTCATATTTTCAAATAGGGCTAGATACTGGTATTGCCCCTCCCCAAAAAAACAAAATTTTGAAAAAGAAAATCACATACCCAAAACAGATTAGTTGCCAGTCCTAAATGTCTGACTAGATGCCCATTTAGTTTATGCCTTTATTATTTATTTATTTATTTTTTGAAATAATTTTCAAAAAGCAACACACAGTTTAGCCATCAAGTATAATGACATATAATAATTCCTTGGTCCACTTCTCAGCTTTACTTAATTCAACAGTACTGGCTTCAAACACAGCTGTTTTTTAAAATTTAGGTGGGTGACATTTCCCAGCCTTTCTTGCAGTTAGTTGCAGTAAAATTTTGAGTTCAGGCTAATGGAAGCTGAGCAAAAGTTGATGTAAGCCACTTTCAGTCCCATCGAAAATCTCCTGTGTACTGTTCTCTACTTTTATCTGAATGGAAATGACCCTGGGACCTAGAAGAGGAGGATTCCTTGAGTCACCATTTTTGTAAGCTATGTGTTGGTGGCCATATTGTTTTTTCATGTACATTTTGTTGTTGTTTTGTTTTGTTTCCTTTTTAGGGCCACACATGCAGCCTGTAGAAGGCCCCAAGCCAGGGGTTGGATCAGAGCTGCAGCTGCCAGTCTATGCCACAGCCATAGCAATGTGTGATCCAGGCTACATCTGCCCACAGCCGCAGCAACTAGGGATCCAAGCCACATCTGCCACCTACACCGCAGCTTGTGGCAATGCTGGATCCTTAACCCACTGAGTGAGGCGAGGAGTCGAACACATATCCTCATGGATGCTAGTGAGGTTCTTAACCCACTGGGCCACAGCAAGAAATCCTTATGTATGTTTTTGATGGTGGACTATACCAAAAAGACCAAGTGGCTCCCCAGTAGAGGACTTTTTGCCTCATCTATTATTTAAGAAAATGCAAAGCAAGTTTCTTAAAAGGTATCATCAAATTTAATACAATTTTGTCCCAGATTGAGAGTTGCATATATTTTTTTTGTCTTTTTAGGGCCACACCCCTGGCATATGGAGGTTCCCAGGATAGGGGTTCAAATCAGAGGGGTAGCCGCTGGCCTATGCCACAGCCATAGCAATGCAGGATCTGAGCCCTGTCTGCAACCTACACCACAGCTCACAGCAATGCTGGATCCTTAACCTACTGAGCAAGGCCAGGATCATACCTGCATCCTCATGGATACTAGTCAGGTTTGTTAACCTCTGAGCCATGACAGGAACTCTGAGAGTTGCATATTTTAAAATGTAGCTGAAAAAATAGTAGAGGCTTGCGCTATGAAAATACTTTGTTTTGAAAAATCCTGCTAACCATGATGGCTTCACTAATACCTCAAGAACATTATACACTCACAGAGAGGTTAATTGTTAATATTTATAGATGTAAATCCATACTGCAAATAGTCTTATTCATAATTTAGGTTTATTTTTAACCAACTTAGAGTCATATTTGGAATCATTATTTTGATGTCACTGTGTGGCTACCAAGAGCTGATTCCAGTAATAGTACAAGCATTATCACTGCCACTTTGTTGTTCACTTGTATTTATATACAGTGTAATTTTTGATCAGTGTTTGTGTGTATGAATCCTTTTAAGCTGTGTCCATTTTATGAAGATCAGTCAACATTAGATAATGCCATGCAGAAATCTACTGTGTAATATGTTATAATGGCAATATGTAATGGTAAGTTGGGATTGGACATAGGAAAAAAGCTGCCACTGTCAATTCCTCAAAAGTTACAGGATACTTTATATATTACACATGCCAATGTGCAGCAGATAGAGTGAGTAAATGTACCAGAGTTGATTTGTATATTCCCATATAAAGTTTAATTTCCTACTTTTCAATAAAGACTATAGTCCTAGCATTTCCTTCTCTCACTCCAGTACTTTTCCATGTCCACACCAGAGAGTAGTGCACTCTAAACCCTTGCTGCTCATAGCGTGATTTATGGACCAGCAGAATCAGCACTGTCCAGGGGCCTGTTAAGAAACGCACTCTCTCAGGCCCACCTTCAAATCTACTGCATCAGAGTGTGAGCTTCAGCAAGATCCCCTAGAGTCACATGTACGTTAAATGTTGACTGTGCCTCTGCTTCGGGCTGTGGAGCCTGGAGGCTGGCATTCTGTGTGCAGAGTAGGGCTGGGAGATGGACCTTTCTTTGTGCACTTTTAGGCTCTTGCTTTCAGTTCTGTGCCTCACGCTCATCAAGGGCCCCGTCTGGTGTCCTCCAAGTTCCCAACTTTGTCAATTTCTTTAGAAATGAAAGTTCTGTGAGAGGCATCACAGTTTGTCAAACTTTAGTATCTCACACAGGTTCCTTCTTTCCTCTGCCTGAAATTTCTTTCCCAGTCCTTCTCTCCTTCACCTTTGTCTTTTCAATATCCACTTCAAATGGTACAATCTCAGGAACATTTTTTCAGACCTACCTCCCTCTCTATCCCTCTACCATCACAAACCCTTAGATCAACATAAATGCCTCCATGGGGGCACTCACCCTACCTCCAACTCTTCACAGGCCTTGGTCATTGCCACTTTACCCGTCTCTTTAACTGGACCATAAGCACTTAATGGCCTTTGCTTCCCCAATACTTGGCACAAAACCCTGAATATAAGGAGGTTCCTAGTAAATTATCCATCAAATAAATGTGTCTGCACTGATAGGAATTTTTGGCAGTTCTCTCACCTACAGTGAAAGCACAGTTACCCTATAAACCTGTCTTCAGATATGTTCCAATAGTATGGAAAGTTCTTCCAGGCTTCTTCTGCTCTGGGTGGGATTTATGCTCCCCCCTGGTTTCTTACCTGCTGCCTCATGTGTATACATGGCTTCTCATCTTGGGCTTTGGAACTGAAGCCAGTTAGACTGCCTGCCTGACTTTCTATTTTGTCTTGAGCCTGAGTGCTGAATCTTGACCTCAGTTCAGCACTGGACAGCACACTGTCAGCTTCCCTGGTCTCCCACCAGCCAATCGCCGGCTCCTGGCAGAGAAGAGTTTGGTCAGAAAGAATAAGTGAATTACATTCAGGAAAATCTGTGGAAATAGGTCATTGTTTTTTGTTTTATTTTGTATTGTTTTGATGTGTATAGTTTGTATTTGCCAGATTAGCACAGTATTTATATAACCTTGTATTTTTTTAGAATGGCATTTTGTGGAGAATGGGAAATTGTCATTTTACTCTCTCCGAGTCTGACCCCAGGCCACAAACCTGTGATAGAATTTTTTTTCTACAGGCTTTTGGCAGGATTATATGAAATGAACATGAGATTGTTGCATTATTCCAAATAGCATTTCACAAGTTGACCCTATAGTTGCTATTCTCAACCTGAGATACAAGAACTTACCAGTCTGAATATAGTCTATTAATTTTCAACTTAGTGACCTATTTCTACTTCAATCATAAATCCTAAAAATATATTAGCTTAAATTAATCTTTGTATCTTATGTTTATGCTCAATGTATTTACAATCGTTTAACTAAAATGATAACTGAATGAGATAATAGAATTGAGACATGCTATGCGAAACTACTCTGCTGATGTACATTTTTTACATTAAACCTTTTATTTTAAGATAATTGTAAATTCACATTCAGTTGTAAGAAAAAACGCAGAGAGGCCCTGTGTACCTTTTATGCAACCCCTCCCCCTGCACCATAGTTAACATCTTATAAATAAAACTATAAGTAAATGTCATGATCAGAATATAACATTGATACACTCAATTTACTCAGCTCTTCTATTGCCATAAGTGTTCCTCATTTTGCCTTTTTATAGCTACACCACTCCTCCCCCCACTATCACCCTCCTCAACTTCTGCCAACCAATAATCTGTTCTCCATTAGAGAACAGATGGGTCCTATGATAGTTACATGCTTATTTTGCTTTATTAAGAAACTGCTAAGCTGTTTTCCACAGTGACTATACCACCGTACATTCCCATCACTAATATATGAGTGATTCAGTTTCTCCACATCCTCACCAGCATTTGGTATCATGGCTATTCTTTATTTCAGCCATGCTGATAGTTATATAATAATTTCTAATTGTGGTTTTAACTTGTATTTCCCTAATGGCAAACAATGTTGAATATTTCTTCATGTGTTTACTTACCACATTATATCTTTTTGGTGAAATGTCTCTTCGTGTCTATTGTCAATTTTCTAATAGGATTTTGTGCTTTTTTAAAAAAAACTTCATTAGTATTGAGAGTACTTTTTATTCTAGTTACTAACCATTTGTTGGATATGTGATTTGAAAATATTTTCTGCCAGCCTCTAATTTGTTCTTTCATCTTCTTAACAGAATCTTTCACAAAGCAAACATTTAAAATTTTTGATGGGAGTTCCGTCGTGGCGCAGTGGTTAACGAATCCGACTGGGAACCATGAGGTTGCGGGTTCGGTCCCTGTGCTTGCTCAGTGGGTTAACGATCCGGCGTTGCCCTGAGCTGTGGTGTAGGTTGCAGACGCGGCTGGGATCCTGCGTTGCTGTGGCTCTGGCGTAGGCCAGTGGCTACAGCTCCGATTTGACCCCAGCCTGGGAACCTCCATATGCTGCGGGAGCGGCCCAAGAAATAGCAAAAAGACAAAAAAAAAAATTTTTTTTTGATGAAATCTAATTTATCAAATTTTCCTTTTATAGTTCATGATTTTGATATCAAGTCAAAGAAGTCTTTGTTATCCCAGATTTTCTCTTTCTTCTTAAAAGTGTTACAGTTTTGGAGTTCCCATCGTGGCGCAGTGGTTAACGAATCCGACTAGGAACCATGAGGTTGCGGGTTCGGTCCCTGCCCTTGCTCAGTGGGTTAACGATCCAGCGTTGCCGTGAGCTGTGGTGTAGGTTGCAGACGCGGCTGGGATCCTGCGTTGCTGTGGCTCTGGCGTAGGCCAGTGGCTACAGCTCCGATTTGACCCCAGCCTGGGAACCTCCATATGCCGCGAGAGAGGCCCAAAGAAATGGCAAAAAGACAAAAAAAAAAAAAGGTGTTACAGTTTTAAATTTAAGACTGTTACCTATTTTGAGGTAATTTTTTGAACAAGGTGTGGGACTTAGGTCAAAGATCTTTTTTTTTTTTTTTTAAATCTACAGATGATATCTGCATTCCTTAGCATTATTCATTGAATGGACTTTCTCCCATTGAATTACTTTTGCACCTTTGTCAAAAATCTATTGACAGATTTGCATAGATCTATTTCTGGGTTCTCTCTTCTGTTACATTGATCTGTCTGTCTAGTCCTCCATAGATACCACAGAGTCTTAATTAACATAATTATGTAATTCATCTTGAAACCAAGTAGAATCATTCCTCCAATTTTATTCTTTCTTTTCAAAATTGTTTCAGCTATTCTGATTCCTTTGTCTTTTCATATAAAATTTGGAATAATGTTATATCTATAAAAATCTTGTTAGAATTTTTGTAGGAATTGTGTCAAACCTGTATATAAATTTAGGGAGACTTAATATCTTTGCTGTGTTGACTTTTCTAATCCATGAACATTATATTTCTATCCAGTTATTTAATGTCTTATAGCAGCATTGTGTAGTTTTAGCATACAAATCCTATATATGCCTTGTGGTTTTTTTTTTTTTTTTACTATTTTATTTTATTTTATTTATTTTTGTTGTTGTCACTGTTTTTTTATTTTATTTTATTTTTATTTATTTTTTCCCACTGTACAGCAAGGGGATCAAGTTATTCTTACATGTATACATTTTTTTTCCCCCACCGCTTGATTCTGTTGCAATATGAGTATCTAGACATAGTTCTCAATGCTACTCAGCAGGATCTCCTTGTAAATCTATTCTAAGTTGTGTCTGATAAACCCAAGCTCCTGATCCCTCCCACTCCCTCCCTCTCCCATCAGGCAGCCACAAGTCTATTTTCCAAGTCCATGATTTTCTTTTCTGAGGAGATGTTCATTTGTGCTGGATATTAGATTCCAGTTATAAGTGATATCATATGGTATTTGTCTTTGTCTTTCTGACTCATTTCACTCAGTATGAGAGTATATATGCCTCATTGTTGGATTTACATGTAAGGTTTTTAAAAACTATGGTACAGGTATTGTGTTTTTCAATATTTATAATTGAAAAAAATTATAATTTTCATTGTTAATATGTAAAAATACAATCAACTTTTTTGTTTTGTTTTGTTTTTTGCCATTTCTTGGGGCCCTCCCACAGCACATGGAGGTTCCCAGGCTAGGGGTCTAATCAGAGCTGTAGCCACCGGCTTACGCCAGAGCCACAGCAACTTGGGATCCGAGCCACATCTGTGACCTACACCACAGCTCCTGGCAATGCCAGATCCCCAACCCACTGAGCAAGGCCAGGGATAGAACCCACAACCTCATGGTTCCTAGTCAGAGTCATTAACCACTGAGCCATGACAGGAACTCCAAAATACAACCAACTTTTGTATGTTGATCTTGTATCCTGCCACATTACTGCATTCATTCATCTGTTCTAGGTGATTTTTTGGTAGGATTTGAAATTTTCTATGTAGGCAATCATGTCTTCTGTAATAGGGACAGTTCTATTTCTTCTTTTTTTGATCTGCATGCCTTTAATTTCCTTTTCTTATTGCCCTGTCTAGAAATTGCAGCACTGTGTTAAATAACATTGGTGAAAGCAGATAGGCTTGCAATGTACCATTAAGTATAATGTTAGTTGTAGGGATTTTTCTTTATCAATTTGTGTAAATTTCCTTCTATTTCTATTTTTCTTGAATTTTTTGTAAGATCACTCTGCAATGATCAATTTGATTGTGTTATTTTTCTTTGTTTAATATAGTGGATTATTTCAAATTGATTACATTGAGTGATATTCAAATATCTCTTTGTATCCTTGGAACTCTCTTGTATCCTTGGAACAATCTTACCTGCCCAAGGTATATAATTTTTTTAATGTATTGCTGATTTCTATTTGCTAATATTTTATTAAAGACTTTCTATCTGTATTCATATGGTAAATTAGTTCTACAGTTTTCTTGTTTTATACTGTCTTTGTCTGGTTTTGATATCAGAATAATACTTGTTCATAAAATGAATTGGGAAATGTCCTTTGCTATTCTATTTCCTGGGGGAGATTGTGTGTAGAATTGGAGATAATTATTTTTTAAAAATTTGGTAAAATTCTCTCATAGAACCATGTAGGATCAGAGAATTCTTTTTTAGTAGTAAAAAATTATGAATTTAATATCCTTAATAATATCACATCATTCTATTTCATATTGAATGGCTTGTAGTAATTAGTGTTTTTTGAGGAATTGGTACATTTCTTCTAATTTGTCAACTTATGTGTGTAGAGTTGTTTTTATACAGCTTGCTGTATTTGTTTTTCTCTGTCTGACTTACTTCACTAAGCATAATATCCTCCAAGTTCATCCATGTGGTTGCATATGGCAAAATTCCATTTTTTTTATGGCTGAGTAGTATTCCGTCAGAGGAAGTCAAAAGATATACCACATCTTCTTTACTCATTCTTCTGATGATGGACATTCCTTTATTATATTTTGATCTCTGCAGGGTTTTTAGTGATAGTTTTGTTCCTGATATTGGTAATTTGTCTTCTCTCTCTTTTTGTAAGTCGTATTAAATGTTCAACAACATTAGTGATCTAAAGAACCAGCTTTGCTCCATTGGTTTTCTCTATTGTTTTTCTGTTTTGCATTTCACTGACTTCTGTTCTTTATTATTTCCTTCCTTCAGCTTGCTTTGGATTTACTCTGCTCTTTTTATTACTTGTTCTTTTTTTTTTTTTTTGACCACACTCATGGCATTCAGAAGTTCCTGGACCAGTGATTGAACCCAAGCCATAGCAGCAACCTAAGCCACAGCAGCACAACACCAGATCCTTAACCTACTGCCCCACCAGGTTCTTGAGGTGGGATGTTATATTATTGGTTTGAGAATGTTCTTATTTATTAACATAACTTTCATTGTTATAAAATTTCCTCACAACAATGCTTTAGCTGTGTCATACAAGTTTTTTATGTTGTATTTTTATTTTCATTCAGTTCAATGCATTATTTGATTTCTACTTTTTTCTGACTTTCATGATTTCTGATGAGCAATCCACTGTTATTTTTCCCTCATTGGTAATGTGTCATTTTATCTGGCTCCTTTCAGGATTTTGTCTTTGTCTTTAGCTTTTAGATTATACATCTTTTCCTGTATTTCACTGAGTTTTCCCTGTTTGGGCTTCAACCAGTTTATTCAGCTGGTAGTTTTAGGTGTCTCGCTAAATTTAGCAGTTTTCAATCATTATTTCTTTGTGTACTATTTCAGTCTCATCTTTTTCTCCTTTCCTCCAGGACTTGAATGATTCAAATATAAGATCATTTGTTATAGTTCCCCAGGTCTCTGCAGCTCTGTTCATTTTATTTTTTAGTTTATTTCCTCTCTGTTCAAATGGTAATTTTTTATTGTTCTATCTTCCAGTTCATTGATTCTTTACTGTGTCACCTCTATTCTGCTGTTGTGCCCACTTTATTTCAGTGATTGTATTTTGCAATTCTAAAGTTTCATTTGGTTCTTTTTTATTTATTCTAGTTCTTTGCTGAGGCTGTCTCTTTTTCAGTAGTTTCAATGGTTTTTGTAATTGTTCATCATAGCATTTTTTGATGGCTACTTTAAAACTTTTGTCAGATAGTTCTAACATCTCTGCCATTTCAGTATTGGCATCTATTGAGACTCTTGAAATTTATTTTAAGATCTTCCTTGTTCTTTGTGTAATGAGTGATTTTCAATGGAAATCTGACTATTTTTGTATTTTGTTATAACACTCTGGACCTTATTTAAGCCTTTTATTTTAACTCTCTCTGTCACTATTTTTTCATAGAAAGTGGGGAGGGGTACATCCTTGGGACTGTCAAGTAGAGGTAGCATATGTGGCCATTCAGCCTCTGTTGGCACTTGGTGGGAAGGATCCTCATTAAGGGTGGATGACTGGGACTTCAGCAACCCTGTGGTCTCCACTGACACCACGGTGGAGATGGCCTTGTTACTGCTAGTTGATGGTAAAAGACCCAACACTTCTTTAGACTTGCTCTGATACCACCCCAATAGAGAGGGGAGAGGATGTCTGATTAGTGCTGGATGAAGGCAGGATTACAGACTCCCACAATGTCTCTAGTCATATTGTGTAGGAGAGGGGGCTCATTACTGGTCAGCAGGGGGTGAATGTTCTGTCTTCCTACGAGCTCAGACATAGCCATAGTAGGAGAGTAGGGAGACCTTGTTACAGTGTGTGAGTCAAAGTCTCAGCTCCTCATTGCACTAAGCCTTTGCCAGATGGCTGGAGTAGGGCCACAGTCTTTTCTGTGGTACTTGGCATTTATTGTCTTAAAGTTTTCTGTCTTGATGGGATGCCCTTTTGTTATTGCTTAGCCAGAGAAAGCAGGTTTGGTTGTGGTTTTTCCCTTGTCCCAATTGGCATTCCCTTATTGTTGGCTTCTTCAGCTCCCAAGCTGCAATATATATGAGGCTAAAAGAAAACTTAGAGAATTCACCACCTTGTCTTTTCTCATGTCCTTTTGTCTCTTTGTCTGCCTTCTTCTCTGTGCCTTTCAGTGACTTCTGATGTGTTTTACATGTAATGTTGGGTGATTTAAAGTTTTATATTACAGGACAAACAGGGAAATGTTGGTTATTCTATCTTCCTAGAAGCAGAAATCCAATACATTCAATTTTAAAATGAGAAAGCTAGATTCTTGGGTAAGTATCCACAGCTAATAGTGGCCTGACTGAATTACATTCTTCCTATCTCAACTCTTCATTCTGTGCTCTCATCACAGTAACAAAGAAATGTAGGCATCAACCTTGAACTATGATTATGTAGGCAGTGTTATGAGAATTGTGTACAGACTTTCACTACCTCCTAACCATGTATTTTACTTTGTATTCCTTCAGAACATTTGTATAGTCTTAGCTACCTTACAGTTCTGCTGTCTCCAAAGTTGAATACAGAATTTCCACATATGACCAGCTTAGAGGCAGTGATGTGAATTTAAGGGAGGGCTGGGGAATTACAGCCTAACAAATGCTCTCTTTTTATTTAATTATATATTACTGAAGGTGGATGGGGGATAATGGATGGAAAGAAAAGATGCTAAGTAGCCTCAAGACATTTAGACACTGCCTGCCTTGTATTAAGCTCTAATGATGACAATATGCTAATATGGTAGAATTTGTTGATTTTAATTAATTAAATTGATTATTTTATTTAATATGGGATATTTTATTTAATATGAATGTGAGGTTATCTTTGGCAATGGAAGATTAAAGAAGACCTTCTTAAACATATTTGCTTATTTTCTGCTACTGTTGGCACTAGGTAAACATCCATATCCACATAAAAACAGAATCTGTCATTTCTGAGTTCCACTTATCCTTGCATAAGTCTCAAGGATCAAAATTGATTTTTAAAAATGTTCTTTTGAAAAACAGCAGAGATATGATTCAAGGATGCTTGCTCTTAGAGAAGGATTATTTATTAAGGGAAGAGACTTGTCCTTTGAAAATTATTATCATAATTATCACTAAGAACTCAATTCTATATTTCTTATTAAGGCAAAATCCCTATTGAGGCAAACACAAGAAGGATGTTGATTGCAGTGGGATATCTGTCTGAATAGGACTAAGTAATCAGCTTTGAAATGTCACTCAAAGGAACCAGCAGGGCAGAGGCTATTCCCCAGTAGGTCGCAGAACACTTTTTTTTTTTTAATTGCCCAGGGTTTTACATCATCCTTGCATTGGTAATTATTCTAGATAACTACAGAAACAATATTTAAAACTCAAAGAAAAATTGTATTGGAACAGAGAAACTAGCATAGAAGTCCAAGGAGCCATATCAACTCACAGACCATGTTGAGAGTCATTGAATTATAGACCCTCAGAGTTAAAGTCACTTTGTCTGAACCCACACTGGTGAGCAGTTCTACTCCAGAGTCACCTTGTCATGACATTTCTCCATCTCATGCCAGGAAAATTGTAGACTTGTACAGACAGCCCACTTCAGTCTCTGCATGTGATCTCTGCCTTCATTTGTTGGGCCTGACTCTGTTCCTTCAGGACATGCAAGTGTTTTGTGAGTAAATAATGAGAACACAATTTAGCTTAAATCATTTGAAAACATTAAAAACCTCAATACAATAGGTACTTGACATTTTGAAAGGCTTTAATATTCTCCAGACATCAAAAGAGTGCTTTAGATCATAATTCCTTTCTTAAAGAAATTATGCATCAAACCTTCAGGTAGCAAACTCTAGCCATCCACCACTGAGTTATCACATACTTAGTGGCTGACTAGTTTTACTCATTCACCAAGAGTTTTCTAGAAAACTTTAGCTATGGAATTGCTCTCAGCTCTTTCATTTATTCTTCATTCACTCTACAAATATTTATTGAAAAACTAATATGCTATAGGTACTGTATTAAGCTCTTAAATAATAAAACAAATGTTAGTCTATTCATGGGTTGGAAAAGAATTTCCAGATTCATAGCAAAGTAAAGAGAAAGATGTGTTCATTGAGATAATAAATGCTCCTAGTGCAGCAGGATGACTTCCTGATGATCAGGGAGAGCCAACCCCAAGCATGTGGTTATGTCTGTTTTTATATGTCAGGGACAAAGGAGAGAGGAGATGTCTTATAATACAATCACTGGTTGGTTGGGGGGGCATATGATTTCCCTATAGGGACATGGAGAGGAGTGGGCCAAATTCATTTACTAATATAGGACAGGAGGGAGTGGGCCAGGCTGCTGAAGGGGGCGGAGGGCTCAAGAACTTTGTAACAATTGCAATGAGAATGGTGAGGTGATAAGAGTCTGATAATTTTTATCCTGGCCAGAGGCTTTTTAGTTTATCTCATTGGAGAGGACTTGAAGTATCACAACAAATATAATAAATCCATGTCCTTAAGATATTAGCAGTCTAGTAGAAAACGTTGTCACTAGACAAGTATACAAAAATATAGAATATAAATTATGATCAATGCTTTGAAAAAAACATGGAGGGCAGCATGATACCTGGTACATGGTAGAAAAGAGCTTACTCAGAACTGGTAGACAGGGGAGACCTCTCTGAGGGAGCGCCATTTAAACTGAGAATTGAAAGGGCCAGTGCATAAAAATCAGGGGACAGGGTATTCTCAGTACATGAACAGCATGTGTAAAGTCTGAGACAGGAAAAAGCACAGAACATTTGAGTGGTTGAAAGAAGGTCAGGATGGTTGGAGAAAAGAGAAAAGTGGAGGGAGCAGGAGATGTGTGAATTTTTCCCGGTAAGCAAGAACTGGATCACATGGGTTCTTTGCAGACCATTTGTCTTAGCCCATTTGGTCTGCTGTAATAGAAAACCATAGACTGGGTGGCTTAATCAATAAACCTTTATTTCTCACAGTTCTGGAGGCTAGGGCTGCCTTCTTGGTTCATAGATGGCCACCTTCTCTCTGTGTCTTCACAGAAGAGAGGAGGAAGTGTTCTGCTGTCTCTTTTATAAGGGCACTAATCACCTTCACGAGGACTCCATCCTCATGACTTAATTACCTCCCACATCCTAAGAACATCACACTCAGGGTTAGGATTTCAATATATGAATTTTGGGGGACAGAAATATTCAGTCTACAATACTGCTGAAAGTTTATATTTTATTCTTGTGTAATTGGAAGCCACTGAAAGGGTTTTAGCAGAAAAGTGACATGTCCATAGACCAGATCAGCCCTGTGGCAACCCAGAGTAGCCATGTTGCATTAGTATAGAATCTGCTTGTTTATGCCAAGGAAAGCAGCTGGCAACAATTAATGACTTTAAAAGATTACTTTTTATTGTTGTTGTTGAAAAAAATGGCTGGAGGAAAAACTGGTTGGAGGAGACGTGTGTCAGTAGCTGGCAGGGAAGCCAACAAAATAGTCAATGTGAGCTGGTGGCTTAGACCAGGGTGACCACAGTGGAAATGAAGACCAGTGGAAGGATTTGACATGCATTTTCAACATAGGGTGTTGATATCAAGCAGCTAGATGGGGATGAATGGGGTACAAATTGCTGAAGTGAAGAAGTTTGGGGAGATGACTGGTGGGTCACACAGAGAGTGTAGTTTGGGGTTGACTTGTTGCATTTGAGATGCTGGCAAATATTTGAGAGGAGGTGGCTGCACACCAGGACTCAGAGGACAGGTTTAAGGATGAAAATTTTCTATTGGGGGCATAAAGATTGAACTTAAAGCCATGGAGAACGGCTAGAGAGAGGGGGAAGAAGAGAAAAGGAAAGAGGGCTTAGGACTGGGTTAGAGATTAACAATCAGAGTTCAGAGTGAAAGAGGTGTCTGCAAAAGAGTCTGAGGAGGAATTGGCAAAGAGATAGAAGGAAAAACAAGAGAGTATGGTGTTAATTAAGCAAAGAGGTGAGAGGAAGCAGAGAAAGAGGAAAATGAAGTGTCAGCTGTATTGAATGATGATAAGAAACTTGTTCCTGACTTCATAAAACATAAACATCACATCAAAATTAGATGTATTTAGTGTCTTAGTTATTTCACATTTTATGTGCTAGAGTGATTTTCCTGCTCACCTGCAGAAATAACAACTGCTACCTGAGTCATAACACTGTCAAATCACATTCTTTAAGGAAAAGTCTTCCATCTTTCTTTCTTTATGGATTTTGATTCTCCCTGAATTCTCTGGATAACTTCTACAATTCTCTCCATTTTGCTATCATGTGCAGAATCTACCATCTTCAAAAGTCTCCTCTTTCCAAATGTAAAACGGTTTTAGATGCAGCTATTATCTTTTGAAAATTATCCATGTTCATTTTTAAACATATTAGCTCTTCACCTTCAATGTATTTGAATTGTTATGTTGGTGGAGCCTTGGAATATTAAGCTTATCGAAAAGTTAGGACAAGTTTTCCCTGGAGGGCAGCGAGTAGTTTTAAATTCAAAGTGGGGGAAAAAAAGTCCATATCTTAAAATAGAAGCAAATTTTTTCTCTGTTTCACATTTTCTCAAGATATCTGCAATCCTTTTAAACTCTCTATTTATTATTAAATACAAGCAATTTAGCTCCTTTGTAAGGTTATGCAAATAACTCATCCAGAATTAGCATTTAACATGCAGTTCTTATATCTACACAAATGTTTTGTATAAAGTTGTTTTAAAAAGATTCAAATCTTTATAATTAGGAAGGGAAAATATATTAATAGGAATAAAGGGATACTCTGCTAATCTCCCATATGTAAATTAGCTTATAATTTCCATCATTCACTTTAGAAGCAACAGAACAATGGAACTTTTCTTCTTCAATATTGCTTTCTCTCTCCTTCTCCTGCTAGGAAGTATGTGCTTATACATGTATATCTAAAGGAAAATGACAAGGAATGCTAAATACTTTAGTTGTGCAAGAAAGAGAGGGAGGGATTTTGAGTGGAATTTGTGAGTGGGATTGAAGTTGATAGTTTGTGCTTTGGCATCTGAGGTTCTCATTTCAACAGACTTTATCTGTGTCTTCTTTGCTAGGGGGCAGAGCCACCCTTGCCTACCTGACTCTCCCTCTAGTTTTCCCACCCTCTCCCCAATCTTTACATAGATGACATCATTGTAGAATACATAGGGAAATTGTTCACTTCCCCGGAGGACTTCCTTTTTGCTTGAGTCTCTAGCTTGGCCCTTGGAGAAAAGATCATGTAGGCAGGTGGACAGTTTTTAACTGACTGTCAACGGGATAGTCCTGGGTGGTCTTCAGTCTCATTTATCTTCTGGAGCTTGGCTTTTCTCTTTCAATGTTCCAGAATTGCAATGTGCAGTCCTGGGAGTTTAGCACAATTAGGTGAACGAGGACGGTAAAGGATTCAAAACCAAGTCAGACAAAGAACCATGGAAAGGATTAGGTTGTTGAATCTGAAAGTGGAAAGAGGAGCTCTGAAGAGACTTTAACATACAAAATGGGTTTAAATGTATTCCTTAGAGTTGCCAAGTGGTAGAACTAGAAAAATGGGTGGAATGTATAGGCATACACGTTTCTCCTTAAATAAACATCTAGGAAACGATCATGTACCAGGCAGAGAGTTGGCTGACTGGACACAGGATGAAAACAAGCATTTATTCATCTCAAGGAAGTTATTGTCCAATGGAGAAATAGACATGCAAGCAAACATTTATAATAGGTCACAGTAAGTGCAAGCACAGAGAAGTAAATATTATTATGAGAGATTAGGAGTTCCCGTGTAGCACAGGAGGTTAAATATCCAGTGTTGTCACTGCAGTGGCTTGGGTTGCTGGGGTGGTATGGGTTCAATCCATGGCCTGGGAACTTCTGCATGCCCTGGGTGTGGCCAAAAAAAGAGGACATTCCCGTTGTGGCCCTTGGTAACAGACCTGACTAGTATCCATGAGGATATGGGTTCCATCCCTGGCCTCACTTAGTGGACTAAGGATCCAGCATTGCGTGAGCTGTGGTGTAGCTCATAGATGTTGCTGGAATTCTGCATGGCTGCGGCTGTGGTGTAGGCTGGCAGCTACAGCTCCAATTTGACCCCTAGCCTGGGAACTTCCATATGCTGTAGGTGCGGACATAAAAAGAAGAAAAAACAAGAGAGAGAGTAGAGGAAGGCTGCCTGTCTCTGCTTGGGGGTACCCTGGAGACATTGTGAAACAACCAACTCTTCTCCATCCCCACTCCTACCACCTCATCCAAAACCACATGGTCTCTCAGCTAAGCTTCGCCTTAACTGACTCAGGGCTGGACTTCCTGCCTCTGATTTGCTGCTTCCACTTCTTTATCTACATTGCAGCCAGAGAGATTTTCCAAAAAGGAAAACTGATCATGTCATTTCCCCCCTGAAAAGCCTTCAGTCACTTACCATTACATGCTAAAATCCAAACCCTCAGTCTGACTCATTAGACATAACCAGCCCCTGCTTCCACCTCCAATCCTCTCTCTCATTTCTTCCCACCTTAAGCTCCAGCTACAGTGACCTACTTGCTGTTTTCCTCACTCACCATTCCTTCTATGCCCTGGGCCTCTGCATGGGTGCATTCTCTGCCTGCCACTAACTTCTCTGTTCTCAGATTCCACACATACAGATATATTGGGCAGGGGGGATCTTGGGGGAGGACACTGTCTCAGATGGTTTAACTGTAGGCAACTGGAGCCAAATTCCACTATGGAAACGCAGGGACCCAGAGCAGAACATATGTCTTAAAGATTTTCCACCTGAGGGCCAGTTGTATTCCAGCTCTGGTCAGTTTTTGCTTAAAGGTTCAAGAGGGGAGTCTGTGCCCTGGCCCTTCCCAACTGCCTGATGGGCAGTTGTTTATGTTGCCTACTACAGAGAATTGTACCTTTTCTCATACTCCTGCATCTTTCAAATTTGATTAGTCCAAGATATTACAAATTCTGAGTTGACTATGACCCAATATGCCTGCCTTGGAGGTTACTGTATAGAATTGAAGCCGGCAATTGCCAAGCTCTTAGCAGAAAAATACTAGTTTCCATCCCTGAGCTTGTGCCAGGGAGAGCAAACATAACTCTAAAGCCTATGGAGGTGACAGCATCAAATCAGAGACTCTCAGCTTTTAGGACTGGGATCTTAATGTTTATCTCCTTCTAACAATCCACTTGACCCTTGAAGAAGCTGAGGTCCAAAAAGCAAAGTGAGCGGCTCTCGGTTCTGAGCGGGCTCCCAGTTCTTACACCAGTGCTCTTTCCACCACACTTGAAAACCTCAGAACCAAGCCTGGGTGAGGACATTGGAATTTCCTACCCTCTTGACTCTGATTGGTTTAGACCAGATTTTTTCCTGAGAGAACAAGTTCCTAATGGGCAGCCAGTGCAGGTTGCAGCAAATCTGCGGTGTCAAAGCCTGCAAGAGACTGTTTCATTCTAAAGTCTTTCTTCCCCATTCAGATAACCAAGAGAGGCCACAAGACGTGCTTTTGTTTGGAAAGCCAGGCCTCACAGAGTCAACTAGGGTGGGACAAGGACAGCATCCATCCCCCAGGCTCTCAGGAAATGGTTACTCTGCAGTCTCTGGATTCCTGTAGCTGCTGTTTTTGGTCACATCCATGCCATTCCCCCAGCTGCCCCCAGCCTCACCAAGAAAAGAGGTGCTATTTTCACAAAACTTGGCTCAGGAATGCGATGACATGTTAAGTCTGTATAATTCAACCTCCCGTCAGCATGTGATTCCAAAAGTTCTCTATCAGAAGGTAAGTCTTCCTTAGTTAATTTCCAAGCTTTAGTTGGAAGCTCCCTGAGCCACCTGTGTGCCCACTTTTGCTGGTCTTGAGCAAAGATGCCGGTTATCTCAATCAACAAGAAAACCAGGAAATGAGGACAGCAAGCGTTTCAGGGAATTGGGAAATACGAGTCCTCATGGAGATGGTTTGTATTCTGGTATTTTGCAATTAACACGACTTAACGTCTCTCTCCTGACATTTCTGAGGAATTTCTCTCTAATGCCCATTTTCTCCTTTATGACTCTGCATTATCAGAGCTTCTGCTCATTTATAACCTTTACTGCCTCTGCAAATAGCCTTCGTTGCATATCCTCTCACCTCCAACCCCTCTGCTTGCTAATTGCTCACTTCTGGTTTTTTTTTTTTTTTTTTTTTTTGTCACTTTTAAATTTCCGAGAGAAAAATTTCATTGCCTTGCCTGATCAACATTATCCCTTTCTGGACAAAGCTGTGGGGTCAAACTGCCTAATAAACCTCTGGATGACCTATATATTTGCTGGCGTTCCATCACTTGCTCTCGGAGATGATGGGTTGTATAAAATGAGGTATAAAATGCTTAAAGACCATGGAGCTCTGCCTTCCTTGACTGGGGGCTGTGAGAGGGCAGGAAATGTGGCCTGTTTTGTCCAAATGCCAGAAGACAGTGTGGATGTGGGGGTGAGGCTTCCCTTCCTTAAGAGGCATCACTCAGAACCTTGCATTCATTCACAGAATGGTCTAGTGCCTTGCAGGCAAGTAAGAAACTGTGCTGCTCCTGCTGACCCACCTCCCCCAAAGATTCCAGATCCCTGTTGAAAAAAATTTTGGTAGTCTAAAAAGGAGGAACATATTTAGATTTCTGTGGGCTGAACTTTATTTCATTTAGTGACTTAGATAACAAAGGAAAATGGACCCACCTCCTTGAACGAAACCTTAAATGCCTTTTGGTACATGATTTAGTTTCAAAAAAAGTAATTACCAGATAAAAACCCCACCTCATGATAATTTAGACATCGAGGATAGTATATTTGTGTTTTGGTTACTTTATGGATAAAGGATTCATTCCTTACCATGCAAGGCATTTGCGTGCCTAAATGAAGTTTAAATTGGAGAGACACTATACTTTACACATGGAAAAATTTGCATTTTAACACCTCAAGAATGCTATTAAACATCTCAGAAAGGTCCATAAAGGAAAGTGTGTCCTAGAGCTTGACACAGAAAATGATTGGAAAAAAGTAGAAATAGAGTTCCTATTTTTCAGAAAGGAGCCATATCATCCCATAAATCTTTGAAAAGAAGTTTTCTTGGGCTCTGCTCTAAGCATTCAAATGCTTCCCAGGAGCACCTTGACCTTAAATTAACATTTATAGAGTTTAGCTGACATCAAGCTTTGCAGTTTAATGGAAGGTGTAAAGTTGAAGAAGGTAAGTAGTCTAAATTGGTCTTGTATATTAAGTTTAGAATAAGGATGCATTTCTACAACCACCACCATTTTCATTTATTTCCCCCTCTAGAACAATAATAACAATTGGCAAAATAGATGAAATGCATTTCCTTTCATGAATAATACATTTTTATACGTTAACCTCATGGAAACAGAAACGGTTCAACAGTAACAGCAGATTAAGGCTGTCGTCTTAAGAAAGGGTATATGTGACAATATCTGCACTGTCTGACCTTGATAATGGTGTTTTCCGTAGAATCTGTGATATAAATATAGGTTGTAAGAAATAGGAACTAAGTGTTAAAATAACGAAGAGGCATCTTAAAAAAAAAAAAAAAAGAAAGAAAATATACCATGCTACCTATAGATTCTATTACAGATCAAATGAAAATGAGTTACATTCCATTCTGTTGAAACCAGGAGTATATTCTAAATGGAATAGGAATATCTGGGGAGTAATATATAAAGCATGAAGATGATGTTTTAATGCTGCTAATGAGTTGCCCCTAGGTTATATTGCAGATAAAAAATATATACATATTTCTATACTCCTTGAAGCCCAGTGTATAAATGCTTGGCATTAGCACACAGAGGAAAAGTCCATTTCTCCAAGTGTCTAGGTTGCCAGAATAACAGTGGTTTGTTCACTAGGAAGGATACCTTAGAAAAAACAAGTCAGTAGAGTTCCCATTGTGGCTCAGCAATAAAGAACCCAACTAGTATCCAACTAGTATCCCTAGCCCTCTCAGTGAGTTAAGGACCCGCTGTTGCCATGAGCTGTGGTGTAGGTCGCAGGTAGGGCTTGGATCCGGCGTTGCTGTGGCTGTGGTGTAGGCCAGCAACTATTGCTCTGATTAGACTCCCTAGCTTGGGAACTTCCATATGCCACAGGTATGGCAACAAAAAGACCGGAAAAAAAAAAAAAAAAGCAGGTGACTGGTATTTCCCCTCGGACCTAGGAAAAAGTCTGGGCCTTGTCAGGGGCCCTCAGCCCTTTCCTCCTCCTTGTGTTTGGAGCCTCTCCTCAGGATGTTCTAAGTTCTTCCGTGGCTGCAACCAGCTGGAGCAGCAGAGACATCCCAGCAGGTGCCCACCCAGCATGCTGGATGGGCCCTGGGCTCCACCGATCCTCTTTGGGGTGCTCTCCAATTCTGTCCCCAACCCTCCAAGTGTGGGGTCAGCCAGATGCTCTGAGGAGCTCCTGGACTCACATTGATGGGGTTGTCCTGAGGCCTGTTCCAGGAGGGCAGCCAGGTAAGCAAATCATTCTTGCAATAGTTTCAGTGTTTCTGTTAAAGGAATGTATGTGCCACCAGAAGGGTGCCGACTGGCTGATTTGGGGTAATTCAAATTGTTTCTATAGATAGTTGCTCTTTGAAAAAATATTTGCCCCCACTGCACCCCAACGTAGGGTTGGCCCTGTGAGTAGTTATGATTAAAAAAGAATTAAAATCCTAGCAAGACCAAAAGAAGACAAGATTGTTTCCCTTTCTTTAAAGTTGATGACATATCACTTATACAGGAGCTAAGAAGTAATGTAGTTCTTAGTAGTGAGATGTTTGGGATAATGAAATGGTTTATAAAAATAAGAAAATATAAACCAAGACCTCCAGATAGATGATACTCCCTATGAAATCGCTGACTGTAGCACAGAGGGCCAGGTCTCCTGCAGAAGGCTTCCTGTCAGACTCCTCTTGAGCCCTGCCCTGGGTCCTCTGTCTTGTTTTCTGTTGAAGCATGGCTACTGTGAACAGGTCCTTGCAAGCTCTGCCCCACCTTATGCTGAAAGCACCACTTCTCTCACCTGTCCTGGGCTCCCTGCCTATTGTGTGGAGCACCCATGGCCTTGGGAGTGGGAAGAATTAACTCCCAAGAGACAACTCTCAACAACAGGATTTCCAAGGGGGGATCCTAGAGCCAGTGGATCCATGCTTCTCGCTGGGATCCTTTGGGTGGACGGATCCACTTGGCCACTCAAGAGGTGCCCACAGCTTAGAGCCCCAGGGTGGGGACCAACTCAGCCATGCACTTGATTTGCCCTCTCCTTCCTGCTTTCACTCTCCCTGGTCCTTCACTCCTGGTCCCTGGGATCACTTTCCAAAATAAACTCCCTGCACAAAAACCTAGATCACAGGCTTTGTTTTCCTGGGAGAAACTTGGGTTAAGACAACAGACTAATGGAGTTCCACTGTGGCTCAACAGCATAAGAACCTGACACATTGTCCATGAGGATGCACGTTCAATCCCTAGCATCCTCTCTCAGTGGGTTGAGGATCTGGGTGTTGCCCCAAGTTGTGGCGTAGGTCACAGATACAGCTTGGATCTGGTGCTGCTGTGGCTTTGGCATAGGCTGGCGGCTGTAGCTCCAATTCAACCCCTAGCCTGAGAACTTCCATATGCCACAGGTATGGCCTGAAAAAGAAAAAAGAAAGACAACAGACTAATATCATAGGTCATTGTAATTATTCCCTTAACTTCTACATGGCCCCTATTCCACAAATTATCTATGACTTTAGCATGTCTCGGTGCAGCACAAAGAGCCCTCTGCATGTGCATGGATCTACAAAGTTTATCACACTGACTTTATAAAGACATATGATTAACCCATCAGTGCCTGCCAGAGACTACTGAGTAAGAAAGCAGGGCCCATATCTCATGCCCCTTGGTACTCATATCAGCATCCAAGATGTTGTTCCCTACTCACTGGATGGACAGTTCATGGTGTTGGACAACTGGTAACCTGCAGAAAGTGGCCATGTAAATAGACTTCATTTAATTCGGGCAAAAAACCATTTTCCTCTAACATGAATATTATGAGCAATGGCTTTAGATTTTTAAAGATACCAACAGTTTTGAAAAGATAGTCATTTATTTATCTTCTACCTTCCTACCAAGTGTCACTGAAATTTGGTATAAAATTCACTAACTGCTATGTTTGTGCAAAATAAAATGATTGTCAGAATATTCATAAAATTTCAACATTTCTAGGATTCTGTACTTTAGGGAAAACATTCACAGTTGTGCATAGTATAATTTAGATGACTGAAGCCACGCTGCCAAAATAAATATTCAAGTTTCTTTAAGACTTAAGAACATCCAGGATGTATAGAAAAGTGAACAAGTATTTGTTAAAAATAGACACACAAGTCAGAAACAGAGTAATGGAAGTTATACAGAGTCACATATATATATCCATACAATTAATGAGACCTATGGCATTTGCAAGCAACAATTTTCCACAGTCCTAAAGGGATGGTGGGATGAGTAAAGTGTTTCCTCTTGGACAGGCATCACTGCTCTTTAAAAAGCAGAAAACTCTAGTTATCATCTGGTTGAGGTACATTATTGAAATGCAATCCAGACAGTGCTTCTTTGGGCCAAACAGCTGGAATCTTTTTTTTTTTTTTTAATAATTTTGATCTGCCTAACACATAACCTCCTTTGTTGGGGGAAAAAGAAATCACAAATGGCAAAGAAACGTACCTCTTTGGTAAGCACCTATTCTGTTTCAAGCATGCAGTGATGTTATTTCTAGTAGGGCCACTGAGAAATGCACAACTGATGAGCTATCTATGTAAAGGTGTAGTCATACTTGCATGCATTTTGTTTTTGCATCTTATATATGCTACGCTTTCATTGTTATAATAGCCACTATCAGCTAGCTTTTAGTCAGGAAAATAGAAGCCAGATTAAGTATTTCAAGCAGAGGGATTTCATGCAGGGAATTATTTACACACGAATTTGAAGCTGGACAGAGCAGAGAGGAAGTGATGAAGTGGACCTAGTGTTAGTAACTTCTGGAAGCAGATCACCCCTGGGCCTGGAGTAACAAAAGAGGGGAAGAAGTCTTCAGGACCTAGGAACTCAGGGGATGTACCCACTTCACCCCACAGCTTGTGTTGGTACCTTGAGGAGCTGGGGTTGCCAAAAGACCCTGGGGCTGGACGGGGGCTGTTTGGAGCGGGAGAACAAGACAGAATTACATTCTCCCTTCCTCCTGCCCTCGGATCCCCATCAGCACCCTCATTACAGAACGTGGGCCCAGGGGAGCCTGGGAAATGTAGTTCACAGACACTTGGCCTGGCATCTCAGAGATGGTCATAGAAAGGTGGTGGTGCTAAGAGACAGTGTTCAGGTCATCATCCAGAGCTCTGCAATAATTAATAACTAATACAGTGCCTTTGTGTTTAAATTTTTGTATAGAGCAGGCAAAATTTACTTTAAAACTTGGCAAAACTATCTGTAGTTATTTTATACCTTAAAGCTTTGTGATCACAAGGGTACAGAATAAGGTTCAATCCTATCATTTGTAATGCTCTTCAAAGGTTATTATGAGATTAAGATACCACATTAACTTCATATATAACAGTATATATATTTCTATATCACAACATTATATAACACTAATGTATTTTATTTGTACATATAGCTATATATTATATATAATTATATATAATAATTATATATTATCTATTAAATGATGTTTCTAAACTTTTTTTTGTAGCTGATGTTATGAATCAACTGACATATATAAACAATTTTTAGAAAGTTAGATGAGTTCCTACAGGCTTCAAATCTAAGAGGCTGCAAAATTTCAGGGAGGGTTAAGCTTTCCAAATTCCACACTAGGGAACTTGTTTCAAGGTTTGTTTTCACTAAGCATCACTGAAGCCAACTTTCTACAGAACCACAATGGGCTTGCATCCTTAATTGGCTCTGAACTAGTAACACGGAGCAATTCTTAACTTTTTCTATTTGTTATCCAATGGGCTGTTCCCCTAAGACTTACAGAATATAAATTATCTTATATTTTTCTTCCCTGCATACATAAAGAGGCATTATTTATTGACTCAATGCCCAGAGTTAGAAGTAGAAAAGCTTTCTTTCTGGTGAGGGAAGATGATGTGCAGAAAAAAAAAAAATTAAAAGCCAAAGATGCTTGAGTTCAGATTCAGGTTACCATCTATTTTCTGAGGTATAAACTACATGTGGTATACTGTTTTTATAGCAGGGTGTCTCAACCTTGGCATGACTGACATTTGAGGGATAGATAATTCTTTGCTTGGGGGTGCAGGGGGAATGTTGTCCTGTACGTGGTATGATGCTCAGTACACCCCTGGCCTCTCCCCACCAGATGCCAGACACCCCTCAGATCTTGTAACAACACAAAACGTTCCCAGGCCTTGCTAGGTCGGCCCCAGCTGAGAACTACTGCTCTAGAATTTGTTTCCTCAGCTAGGTATAGTTACCACTTCATAGAGTTGTCTGTAAGGATGAGTTGTATATGTACCAATGGTCCTGGCATGGGCCCAAATTAAGCAATTTAGTGAATAACTGGTAAAATGGAAGGTGGGTGGAGGAAATTAAAATGTTTTTGACTATGGGGACTTGCTGCTAAAAAATATGATCAGATCAACATTGCTTGAGATATTTAATCCTGCACTTAAAATTTGGATATTTTGTTCATCATGGATCTTGGGGTAAAATTTGTAAACTTTTCAAATCATTGCATTAAGTATTACCAATATTGTGTTAATTAAATACTTATGTAAATATATAGTATATTAATATTTAATTAATAGATATAATTTAATAAATAGTAAGGTTATTTATTTTAATACATTTTCAAAAATTGATTAAATGCTATTACTCTTACATTAAAATGTTATTTTGATCCCTAAGTTTTTTGTCACTCCCTTAAATTTTATGTCTAATCCCGGCCCTGGTAAACGCAGGCCCAGGCCAGACTTACTAAATTAGAATTTGTTTTTTAACAAGATCCTCTGGTGATGGAGATGCATAAAAGCTCCCTTCTGGGCCCTGCTGCAGTTGCCCTAAAGCAGCAGCACGGGAGGGGATGGGCATGGGGAGGACAGAACCAGAGAGTTGGAACTCTGGCTTCCCCACATCTTTGTCATGAGCCGGTGGGATTATGACTGCAGGCAAAACTATGGGAGCCAGGTTCACGAGAGGTTAGGGAAGACATCTGCTCTTTGGATGCCTAGGGCATCAGGTGTGACACAAAGAAAGCGGCAGTTCTCTGCGATGGCCAGTCTGTGGCTTCGGAAGCGGGGAAAGCACTTTCTCGTGGAGCGCGCTGGCGCCCTCCAGTGGACCTACGGCGCCACTGAAAGAGAGGAGGATCAAACTCCGCTTGTGAACGGCTCTCGGCGCAGGCACAGAAAGACAGATCCGCTGGGTAGGTCTTTCAAGGGTCCCAAGGTTTGCAGCAAACTGGTGAGGGCAGAAACATGTGAGGGAGGTTTTCAGTTATCTGGTAGCTCCGCTGGTAGTTCTAGAAACTGGAGAGTGAGAGGAAGACTTAGGTTACATATATTCTTTAATTTATTTTGATTGAAATATTGAGGGTCTTTTCCACTCTGAGCAATGGGTGGATAAACAGTGGTCAAGTGCATGTGGTGAGTCTTCAGCAAGTATTAATTACACAAACGCATGAATCCTGAGCTTGAACTCTTGGCCACACGGACACTCTTCTCTCCATGAGCGCATTTTAGATTCAGAAATAGTTTTGCAGTGATAGCCCTAGACCGGTGGTTCTTAAATCTGTGGAACTCAGTTATTTTGAAGAACAATCAAATTTTTATGCATGCCAGAATTGCACTATTAAGTCTTTGTGTGTGTGTGTGTGTGTGTGTGTGTCTGAAATGATTTTTCGTTAGGTCACTTTTCACAGTAAAATTCATTTTCTTTCTTCTCCTTTTCTTTTTGTCAGCTGAGTAAGGGTGGAAAGGATCAAGCCCCAGAACAGGAGAGTCTAGAATGCAAAATCCTGATATGTACTTTTAACACAGTGGATTTTTTAATCATCTGGACAGAACTTTAAATTCCTAGATGACCCTCGTCTGCTAAATGTGATTATAAAAATATGGTCTATGCTTTAGGGTTTTCAACATTTTAAACATAAGACCTCCTTTCAAAATAAATGCATACACTATACCTACATTTAATATAATTAAGTATAAGAAATTGGAGTTTTGCTGAGATGATTTAAAACAATCACGTTAAAAGCACAGAGTATCGGGATTTTGTGCTCCAGACTCTTGTCCTCTGGCTCGATCTTCTCTGCCACTTACTCTCAGCAGACAAGAAGTAAGTTCTACGAAAGCAAACTATTTTAACTATGAAAGGTGACCTAAAGAAAAATTGTTTCAAGACCAAGTTGGTTGCAGCAAAATTCATTAGCCTCCTCCAGTATGAAAGCTGGTGTCTGGGTGACATTCCAAGGTTACGAATGCTTGTCAGTCCAACAACCTGCAGACTCTACATGATGGGGAATCTTTGGGGTTTGGCATCAAAGGAGAAAGGATGTAAAAATGGCCCTGATGGATGTTCTGAGGTTGTTTGATCTAAATCCAGAGAAAATAGCAGCTATCACAGCTGATGGAGTACCCGCTATGACTGGGAAGATGAATAGTACAGAGAGAAAAAAAATTAAAGTCGGAAAAGCTGGTGCCAGACATTTTATCATATCTTTTTATTTTATTTCTTACAAACCAAGCCTGACAACTTGGAAATCCCTTTGTGCAGTTTATAAAATAATGAATTCTAAATGAAGGCCTGTATTCACCAACAGAGCAAGCAATTATGTAAACAATTTCTGTTCCCCAATATGGCTTCCTGTCATTGCATTTTCAAGTCAGACACTTCCATGAGGTGGAACAGTAATACATATGATGCGTATCTTTGAAGCGTTAGCTATCAGACATGGTAGGATGCCAGTTACTTGACGTCCCAATGACAAGAAAGGTATCCTGTGTTATATTTCCACTTTTGATTTACACTCAGAGAAGAGTCAACTGAAAGACAAAAGTACTACAGGATAATTTGTATTCTTGTATCATTTCTCCTGTGTTCAGTGGCGTTTATTCTCTGATTTCATTACCATGACTGTATCCTCCTTTCAATCTCCTTTCTTTTTTTTTGTTCTTGCCTGTGGCATGCAGATTTCCTGGGCCAGGGATCAAACCTGTGCCACAGCTGTGGCAACGCTGGATCCTTAACCCTCTGAGCCATGAGGAAGCTCCCACAAGCTCTTTTTAAATACACAAACACACTCTCTCACACTCATTCATTCACTCACACACAGCTCTTTAAAGTTGCAATTAGTCACATCCTTTAAGGATGTTTTCCTGTGTTAATGCTTGTATTTCCATTGGTTCCCGAGGTCTGGGAGAACAAGTACAGAGTATATCATACACTTTCTCCCCACACAGTGAGTGTTCAATAAATACCATTGACCGACTGACACATCTCCCCCCTTTTCTCTTTGTCTCTGACACCTCTGCTTTCTTTCAGAAATGGTATTTTTAAGTGGCAATATTTCCCCACTCTGGATTTCGAAAAAGCTTATTTTGGCCTCTAACTTTTTCTTTAGGTGATATTTTCAACAATAGACAAAATACAGGTGGAAGGAAACCAATATACTACTACCCCTTGACCACAAATCTGTTTTTAATTGGACAGTGACAAGTGTCTTAGAAAATGGAAGATTTTTCCTCAAGAACAATGCTCCTGTGTACATCTCTGTTAAAGTAGCCATTAAAAAAATAATAATACCTCCTTCCTTGTTCTACCCACTCCAGCTACTCCTGAATTCAAGGCAGGGATTAATGGATGGCCCAGCTTTATTTTTCTTCTATGGTACAGAGGGTCAGAGATACTGTCGATATTCAAGGTCTCTGTTGTTCTCGTACAGAACTTTAAATAGCAGTTTGTTCTCCTTTTGAAATGGAAGTCTAAACCACAATTATTTTTTTAACCTTACCTTAGGAAAAGCCTTGGTAGTTTAGCTATATCCAGAAACACGGACTTTTCAGGAGACATCAAAGGATACCCTCCAGCCATCTGAGCGTTGTTTGATCCCACAGAGGCAAGGTAATGGGCCTTCATTACTATTGTTTTCTCCATTACAGCTTTTATGGATGGTGCAGTGGTGGCAGATGATTGTTACAGGGACACTGCTCTCGTGTCACATCCTCCTGTTTCTGGCAGCCTCCTGGAAAACGTGCCTGTGCGAGACTCTCACCCCCACATGACTTCTGTCCTTCTCAGCCTGTCTCTCTGCTCACAGCAATTATAGCATAAAGCAGCATTCTTCTGGGATGGCTTCCATATCTTGTTTCTTTTCTTTTCATACTTCAACTCGAAAGCCTCTGGGAACAAAAGGGTATTCAGAAAAAGAGTGAGCCATAGATAAGAATCACGAAGATTAGCATAGGATGTGGATGTTTATGGTCATTTCCTACTTTGTTTACTTGCTCGTGAGGCGCCTGCTTCGTTGTAGCTGCAGATCCAGGGTGTGTTATACCCAAAGCAGCAAGGGCACTGGAGCTCCCTGACCTAGTTCATGCTCCAGTCACACCATCTGAAAAGGCACCAACTGATTGTCCTGCTTTGGGTTTCCCCAGAAGAAGACCTTAAGAAAAGATTCTGATAAAAACTCTCTGCAGGAAACCAGGGGAGACGGTGCCCTTTGGAATCAGAAGACTCAAGCTTCCTGTCATGATGGGGGACTCGGGGAAACAAGCGTCAGTGGCGGGATGGCTCCATTTTCTGCGTGGTGCTGGGAGCCTTCCCCCTGCTCGGAAACAAAGCAGCTTGTGGGAAGACTGTGCAGAGAAGGGCAGGGAGGTAAGAGCTGCCTGTGTCCCTGGCCTATGACCCAGGTCTCTGCAGATGGAGAGGGTGACACAGAGGTGTGTCACTGCCTGGGCCCAGGCTCCGCAGCCAGGTAAGGATTCCCCAAGAGGAGCGAAGGCAGGCACAGCCAAAGGGAACTCTGAGAGAGCCTCCGAATTCCCCTTCTCATTTTTGAAGCAGAGAAAGAGTGAACTGAGGCCAGAACGATCTTTGACTCTTAATTTTCCTCCTTGACTTGTCCCTATTCTGTTCTGGGGCCAGGGAGACAATCATAAGAGGTAGGAGCTGTAGGACGTAGAGCAGGCCCTGGCCTGTGAAGTAGCCACATTACAGAGGACAGCTGAGGCACAGAGACATTGAGTAATCTTCCCAAGGCCACACAGCTGGGAGGTAACCAGGCCAAGATTTGAACTCCAGCAGTCTTTCCCCTGGAGCCTGTTCTTGTGACCCCAGTGTATACTGTCAAGGGTAAATAACATCTGTTTACATTTGTGCTCATTTTCACTTTTGAAGTTTTTCCCAGAGTGAGGGGGAAAAGAGGGAGCAGTGTCTTGGAAGCTACATGGCTTCCTTTGGGGGAGCCTCTCGAATTTAAGCCTCATGTCTAGGGCCGTCAGTGCACCCTTCCTTACATACATTTTATTATTGGTGTCTAAAGGAAGCAGGCCCAGAATGGTATCCTTAGCCAATGGCAAAGGGCCTCATGCTTGGAATTATAAACTCTTCATTGATCAACTCTTTGGGTCTTTTTGTTTGTTTGTTTTGTTTTGTTTTGTTTTTGTCTTTTTGCCTTTTCTAGGGCCGCTCCCTTGGCATACACATGTTCCAAGGCTAGGGGTCTAATCACTGCCGCCTACTGGCCTACGCCAGAGCCACATCAATGTGGGATCCAAGCCACATCTGCAACCTACACCACAGCTCACGGCAATGCTGGATCCTTAACCCACTGAGCAAGGCCAGGGATCAAACTGGCAACCTCATGGTTCCCAGTCAGATTCCTTAACCACTGAGCCACAACGGGAACTCCAACTCTGTGTTTTTTATCTGGCTGCCTCCCAGCCTAAGGAATTTCCAGGCCTGGGATCAGATCTGCCATTTCGACCTACATCACAACTTCGGCAACACCGGATCCTTAATCCCATTGTGCTGGGCTGGGGATCAAACCTGCATCCTAGAGCTGCAGAGATGCTGTCCATCCCATTGCATCACAGTGGGAACTCCCAGTGACCATCTCTTACCTCTCCTGTATCTTTATATTTCTATTCCCACGTTAATGTGTGCCTTTTCCCTATCCAAATGATCTGAGTCTAGAAGTTGAAACCATTCCTCTCTCCAAGGCAATGGCTCCAAAACTTAGGGGAAATCTGGACATCATCACCCTTCAATATTTCTGTCAGGAAAATATGCGGGGCGTGATAATTATTCAGGCAAATTTTTCCTCCTGGGAGGACAGGCAGTTATTTTGACAGCTTATTTCACTGTTACGGATAAAGTTTACATTGTCAATTAATGGGAATACACCAGGTAATTGTCATGAACTCTCGGGGGATAATCTCGAAGCCTTTTCCAAATGTCCTTTATGGCAGCATATGGTCGTATCCTCCACTTCATCACCAGGTCAATCAGCAGTTACTCTTTAATATGGTATGTTCTTCATGCACCAGTGCAATTTCCCAGCTCCATCACATTTGTTTTTTCCCCCATGGTGCTTGAAAGTTGCTTAAGCCACTGATGATTGCCTTGCCATGAGCTCTGATTGCTCTTCTGGATAGTAGGCATTGGAATGTCATCTTTAATTTGCGGTATTAATATTGAACTCCATCACCGTTCAGTGATTTTAGTGAAGTATTTACATATAGACTAGCAAAGCGTTTGAGCACTGCATTGAACACTGCCCGTGCCTAATTGGAACCGTAAAGTTTACCACAGCATCTGCATGACATGGATATGATTTCTGGTTATAAAGAGGCCTTGGAGGTCTGCCTTCGAAAACAAATGAGCTGTGTTTTTCGCGGCTCTGTATTTCCTCACTCATTCGGACCATTAAGGATTGGTGATGACAGTGCTGGGGAACTGTTTCTTTTACACCCTCACACACTTTTAAGAAAGATTAACTATCTCAAAGAGTTTTTTTTTTTTTTTTTTTTTTTTTTTTTTACTGGGAATCCTGTTTAAAATTAATGAACTAATTAGTTAAGAAATGTATTACTTGATTATGGAAAGAGAAACCTTGCACCATAATGATGGCATGAGATGCGTGAAAAGTCCTTTCATTTTATGATATTAGAGGAAGGTGGATTGTAAGGAACATTTGGACTGCTATTATTAATTATCTGATTTGAAGATCACCTCACCCTGTGAGAAACCTGGATATCAATCAGCATTTGAGGGACATGAAAGGATGTAAGAGAGAAAAAGAGAAAAGAAAAGGGAACATCCTCCTACTTGTGTTGTTAGATGACCTTGTGCCCTGGTATGTTTAAATTGCTTACTTCCTATAACTCTATAAACTTCTGTGTTTTCATTTGCCGGATTAGATTGAAGTGTCAACTATATTTGATGAATGGCATTGGTAATATATGTTCATGTTCGTCTTTGCTCTTTCTGCTTTTATTTATATAGAGTCAGTATAATTTATTTCCCCTGAAAAAGCTTTCAGCAAAAAAGATTTTTTAAAGTACAAATACTTTTTAACAGGGCTCTGGGGTTTGTGATGATCAAATCACTCTTCTTTCCTTCTTCTTTCTAGCTCCCACCCCCCTCCTTTTCTTTTAAATCTAGTGACTAAAAAAGAACATTGGAAAGCTCAGCAATTGCACCTAAGCAGAATAAAAAGTTAGTATTGTAGACAAGCCTTCAGCCTGCTCGATGCATAGATCAGCTGAAGCTGCTAATAGAGTAATGATATGAAGAACTGTGCAATTATCTGGATAATTTAATTTAAAAATACCCATCTTCGGCCTTCTCCATTCAAACACGGTTTATTCTCACATAGCCACCCAAGCATAAGATTGAGGTTTATTGTAGTTCTCGCTGACTAGAAGGAACCTGTTCCTCCCTTAGGAGGTTGGGAAGGAAGGGATTCCTGGTAATTTTGAGGTTAAAATGGTGTATGTTATTGATCATGTAATCAGCAATAGCTGATTTTTGCTTAGATCAAAATGTTATGTTCAGGTCAAAAGGCAAACCTATCTGTTTCAAAGCTCTCTATAGGTTAATAGAAAAAAAGAGGGTGGAGGTAGGAAGGGATTAGACAGGCAGAAACCAGAAAGGCAACCTAGTCAGAATCTGAAAACTACTGAGCACAGTAGCGGCTAGGAAATGAGAGGCAGAAAAAAACTGGGGAAAATGTAATAAACCCAAATTGGATTTGGAGGGTCCTTGGTTTGTTTCCACCCTCCCTCCCTCCCTCCTTCCTTCCTTCCTTTCCTCCATTCTTCCTTCTTTATCTCCTCTCTCACCCCCACCTACCTTCCTTCCTTTTCTTTTTAAAAATATTCTATTTTTTCCTGAACTACATCTTTCCCTCATTTCTCTATCCCTTCTTTATGCCTTCTACAAATTTCTCCTTCTAATTGAAATCCAAGATTGTCTTATTGTTTACCTAAAATCTATTGAAACAAGTGAAAAATGTGATAAGACGCCCAACTTAAACCAGTTGCGTCACAGAAATACTGCCATCAGTACAAATGCATTTCTGCTTCACATCTCCACTTGCCTCTGAGCCACAGTCATGATGAATAAATACCATGATGCCCTGGCCTGGGTCAGCACAACCTGTGTTCTGAGTGGCCTCAGATCCTACTTCTCTGGGACTCTGTGAAACAAAAGGGATGAAGTACATGTTTTGGAACTCAGGACACATTTGTTCTGACACCAGAGAGTCAAATAAGCTCACTTTAAAATGAAGAGAACATAAGAGTAGTAAATTACAGTCTTGTATGACTGAAAGCCAGATATGAGCCCATGAATTGAAAAAATAGAGGCGTTCCCATCGTGGCTCAGTGGAAACAAATCTGATTACTATCCATGAGGACGCAGGTTCGATCCCTGGCCTTGCTCAGTGGGCTAAGGATCCGGTGTTGCTGTGAGCTGTAGTATAGGTTGCAGACATGGCTCAGATCCCAAGTTACTGTGGCTGTGGCCTAGGCCAACGGCTACAGGTCCGATTCGACGCCTAGCCTGGTAACCTCCATATACCACGGGTGTGGCCCTAAAAAAACAAGAAAGAAAGAAAGAAAGAAGCCAGATTTTATTTCTCAACTAATGTAGATGAACTGGGATTGACAGTTTTCAATTTTCATAGTTTTGACAACACAGATGACTTTGGAAGTGAAATAAATATTAGTCAGAATAGAATAATGTGTTTGTGGGTCTTTTTTTAATGCAAAGATTTCCAAATTATGTGATTCATATGAAAAATAAGTTGGATCAAATTCTACCTTTGCTTATTCTTATATAACTCTCCCTGCAGTCAATTTTTATAATTCCTATTCATTTAGGAAAAGAGTATGTTCATATATGGGCTAACGTAAAAATAAAGTTACTTTTAAACCACCAGATGTTTATATAGCCACCTAAGCAATCATTAGAAGGGGCTTAAAAATTATAAACATGTGAAAATGTTTATGGGCTTGGCTCTGGAATGAATGCTATCATTTTGTAGGTGGATTGGTTAGGGACTCCCTGCAGAAAGAGAACCAGGCATGGCTTTCTCAACCT
The DNA here is from genome assembly GCF_054392235.1 of Sus scrofa. Taxonomy (NCBI): domain Eukaryota; kingdom Metazoa; phylum Chordata; class Mammalia; order Artiodactyla; family Suidae; genus Sus; species Sus scrofa. The sequence goes on from NC_139393.1 coordinate 33,612,592, forward strand.
AAGAGGAGCCATTTTTGGCCTAGGCCATTTTGTGATCTAAGCCTGGCCACTGCGCTTGCCCTGGAACAGGTCTCAGTAATAAGTGATCATTATGAGAATGCAGGAACAAAGGAAAAGTAGTCAAGAAACAATGGTTCAGTGGTGTAAAACGGAGTCCTAGTTCCTCCTCAAGGGATAGACGTAATGACAATTCTGCAGGGACAATTGTCCCCGCCCAGGTGCAGGATGGTATCTACGTGCTGAGACCCCAGACTCATCTGAACCTAAGGAATGATGATGTTGACTTTTTCTGAGCCTCGTGACCTCAATCAACTAAAGCTTGGACTCTGTCAACCTTTGCATCAATTCCATGCTAAATGCTCTTCTGCCCAAGCCCCTTCATGAATATGCATGTTTCCTTAGCTTAAAACGTACCCAGTTGGCTATTCAGGGAGACAGTGTTTGGGGAAAAATCTCTGGTGTTGTCTTTACTTGCAAGTAATAAATTTTTCCCTTTTTTTCCTATTTTTTTTCTTTTGATCTCATCCATGGCATGTGGAAGTTCCTGGGCCAGGGATTGTTCTCATGCAGCAAGTAGAACTATAGCAGTGACAGCACTGGATCCTTAACTGCTAGGCCACTAGGGAAACTCTGTTCCTTCTCCCCTTCTTTGGCTTGGTTTTGTCTGTTGGTGGGTATAGATACACCCACCAAGAGGCAAACCCAGTTTCCAGGTGACAATATTATGACCTTTAGGTGTCTAATAGACATATCATGCTTAACACAATCCAAACCGAACTCTTCATTGTTGGTCTCCTCACATCCTGACTCTAACACCTTCTTTGGAAGTTTACCCCATATTACTTTTTCAGTCTTTCATGCTTTCAATTGTTCAGATCAAAACCTTCAGTATTCCTTGACCCCCTGTTTCTCCCACCATCCCATGTCTATTCTGACAACAAACACTATTTATTCTACCCTCAGATTATGCCTCCAACCTCACCATCTCCATCACCACCACTACTCGCTCCCTGAATTATCACCATAGTTTCTAACTCCTCTCCCTGTGCCCTCCCTTGCTCCTAGAGAGTCTCTTTTCAACAAAATAGCCAGAATTCCTAAAAATGTAAGTCAGAGCTTAGTTCTTTTCTGCTCAAAACCCTCTGGTGGCTTCTTTGTCACTCAGAGAAACAGACAGAAGCTCTGCAGTGCCCTATTGGTACAGCTCCTGGTACTTCTTCAAATTCATTTCCTATTACTCTCTCCTTGCTCATTGCATTGGAGGCACCTTGATATTTTGCTGTTCCCTCTTCCTAGAAGTTCTTCCAAAGATCCTCATGAGATAATCCATTATCTCCTTTAGATCTTTGCTTGAAGGTCAATTTATCAATGAAGACTTTTTTTTTACTTACATTTTTAAAATTAAAATATCATTAATTTATAACAATGTGCCAATTTCTACTATGCAGCCAAGCGACCCAGTCATACATATATATACATTCTTTTTCTCACATATCTTCCATCATAGACTATCCCAGGAGACTGGATATAGTTTCCTGTGTTGTACAGTAGGACCTCATTTCTTATCCATTCTAAATATGATAGTTTCTATCTACCGATCCCAAACTCCTAGTCCATCCCACCACCTCTCTCTTCCCTTTAGCAACCACAAGTCTTGGTCTCTGTGTCTGTGAGTCTGTTTCTGTTCTGTAAATAGGTAATGAAGTCTTTCTTAATCACCTTATTTACAATCGCATACAGTTGTACAACCTCCTGTCACTGTGTATCATTCTTTCCTATTTATTCTCTTTATAGTACATATTACTGTCTGACTATGTATATACATACATACAAGTATATATATATATATACGCTATATAAAATATTAGATTTATGTTAGATAATGCTACAATAGATAGTCATACTATGTGTACATATATATCACTAACATACTGTAATGCTTTTGTGTGTGTGTATTTATTTTATTTTATTTTATTTCATTTCATTTTATTTTATTTTTTATCTTTTGTTTTTTAGGGCCACAGGAACACCTGTGTGTATGTATGCATGTGTATAATTTGCTTATTGCATGCCTTTCCCTATCAGTATGTCTTCTGTGAAAGCAGAGATATTTGGATGTCCCACTTGCTGCTAAATCTAGCACCTGGAACATTATGTGGCATATAATAGAAGCTCAATAAGTCATTGTTAAATGAATGACAAAATGAATGAACTAATCAATGACATGACATAGCTTATTTATTTCTTGAAGTCTCTTTTTTTTTAGGCTAAACACTATGAAATGGCCAGTAGTCTGTTTTTGACCTACACAAAAGTCTATTTCATATGGTTCAACTTAATGTTATATCTACATCTCCCTTCTGTTTCTTATCTTTTGCTTCCTCTGTTTTCTCACATCTCCTATCATCCATGGTTTATATTCCTCAGACTCACCCAACACTTCTCAACACCATGGTCACGGTGAAGGAATGGCCTGGCCAGGCCAGTGGATTTCATGATACTTTCTTCCAATGCTTTGCTCATAGCCTTTCTGAGATCTTGCCCACATCAGCCATCCATGACAACTAAGCAGTAAAAATATTATGGGAATCAGACGCCTACGGAAATAAAGACTTTTACCTCTACTGTTAAACCCTCTTGCATATTCCTGAAGGCTCAGGACCAGTGTATAAATTGGCCAAACTACATAGCCAGCTAACAGGCAGTCTTGTGCTTTCTTCTACACACATTTGATGAACTAGTTGTGTATACAGGTGATCCAAGGAGCTGTGGTACAGTCATCTCAAATGTGATAATCACAAACAGGACAGATAAAATTTTTAAAAAATGGAAAGGGAGTTTCCATCATGGCTCAGTGGTAATGACCTCAACTAGTATCCTTGAGGACTCGAGTTCAATCCTTGACCTTGCTCAGCAGGTTAAGGATCCAGAGTTGCTGTGAGCTGTGGTATAGTTTGCAGAAGTGGCTCGGATCCCACTTTGCTGTGGTGCAGGATGGCAGCTACAGCTCTGATTAGACCCCTAGCCTGGGAACTTCCATATGCCATAGGTGTATCACCCCCCCCCAAAAAAAATTGCAGGTAGATCCTAATAATAGGGCCTTGCTTTGGCCCGGTGGGAGGAAGGCTCGGCCATGGGGTGGGGCAGGAGTAATGAGAAGTGGGGATTCCATGGGAGCCTAAAGGGTCATTTAGGGCCTTACCCAATTCAGAGGACTGGGTAAGGTCACTTTCAGAAACTACTTTCATGTCAGCCTCTGGGCAGTGGGCTGAGCTGCTGAGACCTGGGCTGGTTTTGTGAAGCCAGGGACATAAATGGAAAAGGTGGGAGAGCCAGCAGGTTGGCCTTCCCACTCTCCTTGACCCTGGAAAGGGATGCCATTCCCAGACTCACTGCAGGTATGGGACACACACTGTGTGCTCAGCCTTGGCTCAGCTGTACCACCCCTCATAAACCTTGGGCTTTGTGACCTTTGTTTCCCCACAGATGACAAATACATAAAAGCCCTAATACCTTTCTGCCCCAGTGCTGCACCTGCATGGACTGGGCCTACACCTCACACCTCCCTTACTGCTGTCTTGAAGAGATAAGTAATGTGGAAATCTCCTGGGATGAGGCTACCAAGGGAACCTCTTCCTCTGCTGATGACGCAGAGAATCTTTTCCTGACTAATAGGTCAATGGGGACAGATGGAAGCAAATTTGTATACAGAAAAATACTTTGGTTGTACTTGTTTGGGTTTTAAAATTTTTTCTACAAGAAGTTCCCGTCATGGTGAAGTGGAAACGAATCCGACTAGGAACCATGAGGTTGCAGATTTGATCCCTGGTCTCGCTCAGTGGGTTAAGGATCCGGCGTTTCTGTGAGCTGTGGTGTAGGTCACAGATGCAGCTCGGATCTGGCGTTGCTGTGGCTGTGGTATAGGCCAGCAGCTACAGCTCCAATTCCACCCCTAGCCTAGGAACTTTCATATGCCGCTGGTATGGCCCTAAAAGGACAAAACACAAAATAAATAAATAAATAAATAAATTAATTAATTAATTAATTAAAACATTTTCTACAAGACTCATAATTGCACATTGTGTGTCTTCCATCCAGCTTTCCCCCACCACAGCCTCTTTCATAACCATCATATATTTTTAAAATCAAGAAATTGGTACTGATATACTACTATTAACAGACAGAAGGATCTTATTTTGTAATGACAAAGGAAGACCTTCCATGGTCATTACACTGGTTTTTGCCTACTTTAAGACAAACTGACTCTGGGCTGCAGGCTCTCTTTCTGCATTTTCCTCTCTTACTGTGTTATTAGTAGTTGGGTTGTTGAAAGGCGAGTTAGAAAATGTGCTTAAACCCAATCAGGGCATCCATTTGCCTCTCCTTGGGTGTTCTATTTGGTTGGGTCTTTGCTGGTCTTGGAGATGTGTGACTTTCTTTTTTTTTTTTTTCTTTTTTCTTTTTCAGAGCCATACCTGCAATTTCTATTCTACTTACTACAGTGCTCCAAAGGAAGCTCCATTTGAAGGTGAATTCGATTGGCCTCCTCTTTCCATTTGCTAGGAAACAACTTGGGGATCTTGTCCCTTCCATTTTTACAAAAAATTTGTCAGTGTATGGAGTGGGTGGTCAACTACCACCTGCTGTATAGCACAGGGAACTCTGCCAGATATTCTGTGATAATCTATATGGGAAAAGAGTTTGAAAAAGAATGGATGTGTGTATATGTATAACTGACTCACTTTGTTTTACAGCAGAAATTATCACAACATTGTAAATCACCCATACTTCAATAAAACTTAAAAAAAATTGTCAGATAAAGAAAAGTTTTGAGTATCTTGCCAAAAAAATATCTGTCTGTTTAGCAATAGTAAGTATCTTTTCACCCCTCAAACACTGGCAAAGTTCTTTTCCTTGATCAACCTCAGCATATAGAAGTTCCCAGGCAAGAGCTTCAGTCGGTGGGTTCAGTAATTCACGCCTTTAGGGTGTCCGCTTACGAGGACGTATTTTTCAGCCCATTTTAGCAATAAGGGCACCTTTGGTGGCTACGGTCATGTAGTTTTCTTTCTTGTTTTACATATAGAGCTTATCTAATTTTTAAGATAAATATTTAAATTACTGCTTAGTAATTAAAAATAAATGAACTCCAAAGATTAAACTCTGTAAAGTTATCCTGCTGTGTGCTAGATGTGCTTCTGGCCTGAGAAGCTCTGAGAATGGGAGCTGCAGCCAGAAGCCCACTGTCAGTGCCGAGCAGACCTTTCAGACAGGAAGCCTGGATTAATCATGGGTTAAAAAAAAGGATTTTTGAAATAGATGACTTAATGGAGGCTGAAAATGAAGAACTAGTCAATGCTGTCATTGATTTAAGGTAAAGAAATCATATAGATTAACCTAATTTGATATACTCAAGGGAGTCTGATATGAGAAGAGCACAGTTTATAATCTTCTTGAACATTTTTAGTACCTAAAAATGTTTCAGGTATTTCAAATTTGGAACAACCAGTATCTAGCTTAATACATTAATGTGAACATGTTTATTAAATGTTAACCTCTTTACAAAAAGTATTAATAAGCTGAGATGTGCCTAACTACATATTAGGGTACTTCAAGCTGAGGGTCATATATATAAATATCTTTTAAAATATGGGAGTTAAGAAAAACTGATGTCTTGCTTAGTAAGATTCACTAGTGCTTGCCCTTAATTTGTAGGCCAGTATTTTTTAGGTTACATTAACCTGAAATTAAAGCATAATTGTTAGGATTCAGGTTTACATTATAAGTATGTAATTAAAATCTATACCAGTGCTACCATGAAATTCTCACTATCTTTGGTTATTTTTCAGGCGGGAAAATAAGTGTATTGTGAGCCTTTTATTTGAGATGCTGAGAACTCTTAGGGAGAGTATTTTAATTTTCTTGTCAGTAGTGAAACTTTGATGTTGCTACCAAGTCAAACTGTCTCCATCAGACACATGTTGGGTTCTGTTCCTTTAACCTTCGGGGGGTTTGGCACACATCTCCCTGCCTCGGCCACAGAGACTAGCTTCCCAGCCAGCCATTGGTCTCCACTGTACGGGCCTGGATGAGCCCGTGTGGCTTCTTAAGGAGCTCAGAGGGCTTGAATGAACAAAACATTTTTTCTATTGAGCTGTGGCATCATCGTAGCAAAGGCTACAAAGCTCTGTCTGTCTGTCTTGTCTCCCCCACCCTGTCCCTCCCTTCTCCACCGCTGTCTCTCCCACTTTTCATCAAGATCAAGACTGTTGGGTAAGAAAATTTTTAAGTGGTTTAACAAAACATTATGATTTTTTAGAAGTACACCTAGGGTTTTCTTGGTGTCCTTTTTATCATAGGTGTTCAATGTGCATTTTAATGATTGTAGAACTTGAACTGCTCTAGAATGTGAATGACTAGCTTTGTGTTTTGTTCCTTTTGACTTTTGTAAAGGATTCCTGTGAGGAGTTCTCGTTTTAGAATTTAATACTATGTGGTTACTTCTTTGACTTTACTGACAAATATTAAAGTCCTTAGTGTGCCAGTATCTAACTTGAACTATAAGTATTAAATAAGTGTATCCTTTTCCATTTAGTGCAAGTACCAGAACCAAAAGATTTTCCTTATTTTGGTGGATTGAGAGGTAGCTTTTCATGTATATTATGTCAGTGACAGATCTGATCATAACTGAACCAGAATTTGGATCATAGAAGTGCACTTCCTACCTGTTTTGTATTTAGGTATAGGAAAATAATGAGAATCTTATGCTTAGAATGTAGCAGTGACAACAGAGGGTAACTACACTGCAAGACTTAAGAGCTTTGAGCATGTGACACTATATCCTTTTGTTGGGGGAGCAGGGTATAAAGGTGTACAGGAGATGTAGACTAGATCACAGTTAAGTTTTATATGTATGTTTTAACTTCCATGATATTTATTATTTTGTAGAGACATTTGTGATTGTTTAGAGTTATTGTTTTTATTATATTTATGTATAAGGTTGACTTTTTTAAATAAATAAGCCAAAAATTAAAAAAAAAAAAAAAAGTTCCCAGGCAAGGAAATTGGAACTGCAGCTTTTGGCCTCCCAGCAGTGACACCAGATCTTTAATCCACTGAGTGAGGCTGGGGCTTGAACCCGCATCCTCATAGACACTATGTCAGATTCTTAACCCACAGAGCCATGACAGGAACTCCCAAGATGCATGACTTCCAAGTCAATGCTCACTATCAAAGCACAGAGTCCAAGGCTCAGATACATTTCAGAGGAGCCACAGCCTCAGCATTTGTGGGGTGATTGTTAATAAGAGGATAGGTTGTGCTCTAATGAATCTCAAGCAATTGATTCCATTGCTTGAATCAATCCCAGATATTTCTCAGCATCATGCAGCTTTATCATTTTCTTTCTCCTAGCCATCCATCTAGGCTTTTTTTTTTTTTTTTTTTTTTTTTTTTTTTTTGTCCTGCACCTAGGGGAATATGGCAATTCCCTGGCTAGAGAGCTAGGGATTGAATTGGAGCTGCAGCTGCCAGCCTGAGCCACAGCCACGGCAATGTGGTATCCCAGCTGCCTCTGTGACCTATACCACAGCTCAGGGCAATGCTGTATCCTTACCCACTGAGTAAGGCCAGGGATGGGACTGCATCCTCATGGATACTAGTCAAGTTCGTTACCACTGAGCCATGATGGGAACTCCCATATAAGCTTTATGATTCAGTCTATACAACCCACAAATTTGATTTCCATGACAATCGACCGTTGATGGAAGTAGGTGATGAAACTGTGCTTTCAGAATGGATTAGACTGAGGTGGTACATATTCTTCTGTCTCCTTCACACACGTATAGTATTTAAGTTTGATAGTTTCTCATAAACTAAAAGCTTTCTTGTTCCAACCGCTTTGAACAGCTCTTCCAGGACTTTAGGAAGAGGAAACAAAGACTCAAGGGGCTACCTCGAAGTGGCAGCAGACTTCTCTCCAGGAGTTTCCGGCATCTTCTTGGCCCCGAATGCAGCCATAAACTGATAGAAACCTCTTGAATCCACCTAAAGGACTTGTCTGAAAGAAGAAAAACGTTTTACTCGGTGTCACAATATCATAGGCCACACTTCACTGTGGTTTGACAAATTTAGGTTCTGTGGACTGAGTCTTGGGTCACTTTTCTAAATCCACATTTAACTGTTGAGGTTGTTAAGGAAAAAATTCATGACACTGAAGAGTGGTAGGGCAGACTTGATTCAGGGGGACTATGAAGACAGGTGTAGTGACTACTGCAATGGAGCTTTGCAGTGGGGGAGAGAGATTGACTCAACTCCAAATAGAAAAAAGAAAACAGGAATTGAGAGTCAGAGAGCAGGGTTGGGGGTCAGAGGATGGAAAATTGCTAAGAGGAAACATCAGGAGGAAAGGGGAATTCTGGCTAAAATAGATCCCAAGAGGATTCCTGCTGAAGGCAAGCCAAGTGATCAGACATTGCCAGAGAGGTGATGAGGATAAAATTAGATATTGAGACTGATCAGACATGGAGAATGATGGGTTCTGACTAAACTGACCTAGAAGGAATCTTGCTAAAATCAGACACTGCAAAGATAAACAGGGAAGTCTAAATGTTAAACCCTAGTTGAAAAAGAGCTCAGAGGAGCCTTAGTAGAGGTTGATCAAGGAGAAGAACTTCGTCAATATTTAAGGGGTGAAAAGATGTTTATCGTTGCTAAAGAGACAGATGTTTTCTTGGCAAGATACTCAAAGCTTTTCTTTATCTTACTTTTTTTATTTTTTAAAGTTTCATTGAAGTATGGGTGATTTACAATGTTGTGATAATTTCTGCTGTAAAACAAAGTGAGTCAGTTAATACATATCCACATATCCATTCTTTTTCAGATTCTTTTCCTGTACAGGTTATCACAGAATAGTAGGCAGAGTCCCCATGTGCTACACATACACTGACAAATTTTTCTGTAAAAATGGAAGGGACAAGATCCCCAAGTTGTTTCCTAGCAAACGGAAAGTGGGGGGCAATTGACTTCACCTTCAAATGGAGCTTCCTTTGGAGCACTGTAGTAAGTAGAATAGAAATTGCAGGCATTTCCCCCAGAATATTATCTTTAGAGACTAAGACATTCAGTAGGAACCAAGGTTTCATGATGATGTGACAGCTGAGAGACAGCCTTATACTTATATGGGACCCTGGGAACAACCTCTCAACCTGAGGAGAACAATTTTTACAAGCATGGCTAAACTAGGGGAACTGGAGATTAAACAGAGCAAGATACAAACTGTGTGTCTCTGGCAGGTTAGGGAAGAATATGAGAGAAAATACGTGTATGCTACATAAACAATCAAAGGATAATCTGATGGCCATGTAAAAAGTCAGTCGAAATTGTGATCTTTTACATCTTTGGTAAAAGATTTAAAAAGGGGAAGAATGTTTAACATTTTTTTAGGGTTAATCCCAGTCCTTCATCTGTGACAATGACTAATGCGTCATTTGGTTTTGCTTTTGATTTTAGCCTCCCCCCTACTTGCCCCTGCCTGCTCCACTCTCAAAAGAAAACCTTGCCTCCCAATTAATCAAGAAAATTGAGGCCATTGAACATGACCTTTCTTAAGCCTGACCTGCTGTCTATAAGCTATTTGCATTCACATCTGCACTCAGTCCCTTTCAGTCCGTCGCAGAGGCTCCAGGGTTTCCTTCTCCTTCTTTAAGGCCAAATCTACTACCTGAGGCCAGTCACTTTCTGCCTCTTTCAGGACCTTGTTCCATCTTTACATGCCCTTCCTAGGATTCAAAATCTATGCTGAAATTTCTATGCTAAACTCAGATTCTGGAAGAATTTTTTTCTGTCTATTTTGGTTAGCATTTTTCCATCTATTATTCTATACTAAATTGATATTTAAATTCTCTTTCTTACTCAGGGCCAAAGATACACCCAGAATGGCTGAAATGCATACACAATTGCATTGATAACTTTTTTTGGAAACATTTTTATAAAATGCACAAATTTGGTGCCTATGGAGAAAGCAATTAGACACAATCTTTACTATATTTGAAAAACACAACTTCACTCCAATGCCCTATTGATTCCAGAGACGGTTTTATCTTATTTAAACAGCTGGGTTTTATAATGAGGCATATATACTCTTATATGCAGTATTTTGATAATTCATAGTACTTACACTGGACTAATTTCTGTTTGAAGCATCGTTTAATGTGTACCTTTCCTCTCTTATGCCAAAAATATGATTATTAATAAAATACAGCACTTAATTGAAAAATCCTATAGGGAAAAAAAAGTGAACTTGCTATTTTCTTTAGTGTCATGTTAAGTAGATGCCGAAAAAGCTTATTTTGTTTTTGACCATAATCTTTATTTCCCCTTGCCATAATTTTTGATTGAGGCACACAGGCAATATAACCATTAGTGACAGATAATAATACTAGTGGCAACAAAATTAATGTTGATGTAGTGTTTTACAAATTGCAGGGCGCCTCCCAACCTTATCTCATGCCATCCTTTTGATGACAACAAGAAGTTGCATTTACTGAGGGTGTCCTTAGCTCCTTTCCACAGGTAAGGAAACCCAGGCTTAGGAGAATTAGTGACACAGCTGGAAAGAGACAAAGTTGGATGTAAAACCATATCATCTGACAGTAATTTAAAACAGTAGTTATAGTCAAAACTCCTGACTTGACACCGCTATTTATACATAGTTATATAAAAGTATTTTTGAAGTGTGTGTAAGATGGTAGAACTGTTTCTGGGATATGTCACATAGTTAAAATATATTCCCCAATTTTCATGTTTGTTTATCAATGTGATATTTGAAGATAAATTATTTCTCACGTAATTTTTATTAGTTCTTTTCCTCTTAATATTTACTTTGTGTTGTTTGTATTTTACGCAGTATTTGGGAGAGGCCCCAGGTTTTTCTATTTTAGTTTCTGTTAAGTGCCACTCTGTGAAACTTCTAGAAGAGAAACTCTGGCCCCAGTACATCCCCGATTGCCAGTAACTAATTTCCTATTTTTCAGTTAAAATGAGTCTGTGCTTTTCCAAAATTGTTTCTTCTAAGAATTATATTCCGGACCACAGCACCTCTTCACCTTTCCTATCTACACGTTTGAACATGAAGCCTAAAAATTCATTTATGCTTCTGATAATGTTACTGCTTTCTGTACCTCATTCCTGGCTTTTGCTCACACACCTCCTTCAGTGAGCTTGTATCCCATCATCTTACATTTTCATAGTATTTGCTGGCAGACGCTTCGTTCAATTCTCAGCTTTTGCTTTCTTTCTCATTGTGCAGTGTCTCTGAAGTTCAGGCTGTAAACTTGGTCATCCTCTCTCTCTCTCTTTTGTACTGTGTGCCTCTGATGCTCGCTATTCTTATCTCCCTCAGGAGATTACTTCCCTCAGGTTCTATTCATGAGCCGTGTCCCCTCTCCACTCCGGGGCACCACAGCTAGATCATTCACAACCCTGGGATAGCGAGTAATTACTTCCAGAACACTTCCATTTCCTTTTCCCATTTGCTCGCTTATCCTTCTGTATTGTGCTCAATGTGGGCTCCAGGTTTTCAAATTGCTTTTCTCCTTTTTTCAGATTAACTTAACCTAATCATTAAAATTATTTGAAATAACTCCATCATACCATCTCTATAACTCAGACCCAACATGTGGGCTTTTATAGTCCTCTTTTTGTATGTAAGAACTGCTCAACATCTCTTATTCTGATATAGTTCTTTGCAAATATTAAAACTTAACTTCCCCAGATTTTTTTTTTTTTTTGACAACAGACCGAAGACAGACTAAAAATTTCCTTTACTTTACTCTCTGAAAATGAGCCACATGAAACAAAATTCTAACCAGAAATAAGATGGAGGGAGGGGAAAGGATGGAGGGATAAATTAGGAGTTTGGGATTGACAGATAAATACTACTACATATAAAACAGATGAACAGCAAGGATGTACTGTATACCTCAAGGAACTATATTCAATAGCTTAATGATCTACGATGGAAAAGAATCTGAAAAAGAATATATATATACACATGCACATATATATTTGTAGGTATAACTGAATCACTTTGCTGTACACTTGAAACGAATACAACATTGTAAATCAACTACGCTTCAATTAAAAAAAAAAGATTAAGTGAGCAAATTTAAATTCCTTGAATTACACTATACATTTGATAATAGTTATGTAATTTAATAAACTATAAAAATTATCTATTATCAACCACAAAAATTGAATTAGGACTTTTACTAGGTAACTGGCTCAATAATTAAATTCAAAAACATGTCTACTATTTGCATTTCATGCACTTAAAAAGAGCCTCTCCCAAGTTTGCCTTAGAGGGGGTTTACTTTTGTTTGAATGTTTTTCTTTGGAAGTTTTTGTTCGTAATGTATTTGCTATTGGGCTCACTTTTCTTCTTTGTTTCCTGATCTTATCTTGTTCATTTACATCAAGTTCTGACTATCCAGTGCATCCTATTCCTATTTTTCTTAGCTAAAATTTATGTTTCAGTGGCTTTGAGTTTTCATTCCTTATTTTTCTGGAGGGTTTTCTTTCTTTTTCTTTTTGGAGATGAAATTCATAGAACATAAACTTAACAATTGTAAAGTGAATATTTCAGTGGCCTTTGAACATTCACAATGTTGTGAAACCACCACTCCACCTAGCTCCAAAACATTTTAATCACATGGTGCCCATGAAGGAGTTGCTATCCATTCCTAGCCCTTGGCCACCTCTGTCCTTACGGATTTACCTCTTCTACATAAGGTAGTCCTTATGGCCTGCCTTTGTCCTTATGGGTTTACTGCTTCTGAGCATTTCAAATAAATGGACTCACACAATATGTGACCTTTACTGTCTGGCTTCTTTCTCTTTGCATAATGCTTTCAAGATTTGTCCATGCATGTGTCAGTACTTCATTCCTTTTCATGGCTGAATAATATTCCAAAGTCTTTATATTTCATAATTTGTTTACCCATTCATCTGTTGATAGGTATTCATCCTGTTTCCTCCTTTTGACTATTAGAAATAGTATTGATATGGACATGCATGTACATGTATTTGTTGGAGTGTTTGTTTCCAACTCTTTGGAGTATGCTCTGTGGAGTGGAATTCCTATATGATGTGGTAATTCTAGTTTTAACTCTTTGAGAAGCTGTCAAACTCTCTCCTTTTACTTTTTAAGGTTCTATTCAACATAAAAACTAAAGTTTTAGACATTACGTCCCTGAAAGTCAGTATCCCTTGAATTGTATCCAAATTTTTGGAATAAACTCATTACTTGATTAATTATATCTATTCCTTTGAATGGTACAAATGTCAAACAAGACATCCTTACATTAAATATGGTTATATAACAGGACTTAGAATTTTCTCTGGTATGTTGGGCATTGTGAAGAAGAAGTTACTAATGGCTCTGGTCATTAAAAAGGAATACCGAAATGCAAATTAAAAGCACGATGACATATCGCCTTACATCTGAAAGAATAGCTATCATGAAAAACCACAAATAACAAATGTTGTTGACGATATGGAAAAAAGGGAACCCTCACACACTGTTAGCAGGAATGTAAATTGGTATAGCCTCCATGGAAAACAGTGTGAAAGGTTCTTAAAAAGCTAAAACTAGAAAATTCACTCCTGGGTATATATCTCAAAAAAATAAAAACACTAATTTGAAAAAATACATGCACCCCATTGTTCATAGCAGCATTATGTACAATAGCCAAGATGTAGAAGCACCCAAAGTGACCAAGAATAGATGAATAGATAAAGATGTTTTTATACACACACACACACACACACACACACACACACACACACACACACAATAGAATACTATTCAGCCATAGAAAAAAATGAAATATTTCCATTTGCAACAAAATGGTTGGACTTGGAGGGTATTATGCTCAGTAAAATAATCAAACAGAGAAAGGCAAATACTGTATGATAACACTTATATGTGAAATCTAAAAAGTACATTAAAACTAGTGAAAATAACAAAAAAGAAAGAGGCTCACAGAGATAAACTTAGTGGTTACCAGGAGAGAGAGGGGAGAGGCAGCATAGGGGTAAGGGATTAAGCTACAAACTGCTATGTATAAAACAAATAAGCTATAAGGATATATTACACAGCATAGCTGTATTATAAATTATAATACAATTATATATAAATATAATAAATAATTATTATATTATAATAACTATAATTTTAAAAATTGTGAATCTTTGTGTTATACCCCTGACACTTATATAATATTGTACATCAACTATACCTCAATTAAGAAAAAAAAAGAATGACTAACATCTACCTGGGTCACCATAAAACTTACTCAGCTGAGTCCGTAGCAGAAAAATTCTACAGTCTTCATAGAAGATGGTAATAAAGTCATTAGTGTCAGGTAACTTTTATTCCTATTTCATTTATATTTTGTCTATGTGTTTTTAATATAATTAACTTAAGCTCTGCTTTGAAAAGAGCAGAAGAGGAATGCAAGAAGGAAAACCAGGAAGAGGAAAAAGAAGAGATGAAAAAACCGAGGTCAAAACCCTTTGTCACATTAAAGAAAATATTTTTTAAAAACAGCTTTAGCAGTCATTTGTTTCAGGGCTTCCATTAACCCCATGGATTTTTCACATGAGAAGGAACCATCTTTAATAGAATTCTATGTCAGTTCAGTTCTCTTTATTTTTCACAATTAATATTTATGTCTTTCCTGTGGGAGTTACCTTCTTTATACAGAATTTAGATATCCAAATAAAAGGCCTTTTGATAATTTTAAAAGAAAAAAAAAAGCCATCCTTTCTCTTAACTAGTTATGTGTCAATCTGGGTATTTAAAGTTATTGTATAGGGAGTCCCTGGTGGTGTGGCAGGTTAAGGAGCTGGTATTTCACTGCAGCAGCTCGTGTTGCCTCTGTGGCTTGACTCTTATCCCTAGCCTGAGAACTGCCACATGGTTGTAGGCATGGCCAAAAAATAATAAAATAGGAGTTCCTGTCGTGGCTCAGTGGTTAACGAATCCGACTAGGAACCATGAAGTTGCGGGTTCGATCCCTGGCCTTGGTCAGTTGGTTAAGGATCCTGCATTGCAACGAGCTGTAGTGTAGGTTGCAGACACGGCTTGGATCCTGCGTTGCTGTAGCTCTGGCGTAGGCCGGCAGCTATAGCTCCGATTCGACCCTAGCCTGGGAACCTCCTTATGCCACGAGTGTGGCCCTATAAAGCAAAATAAATAAATAAATAAAATAAAATAAAGTAACTGCATAGATAAGCCATAGATGGGCCTTGATATTATTCTACTATTGTTTCTCAGTGCAGGAAAAATGCTGATGTAGTTAATATCACCCTAGGTGAGAATATTTATTTTTGTCCAACTCCTTGCATTTTCTATAATGTTTTAAGGAAAATTAAAATAACCCTTGAGAATTGAAATACAAGGATGAAATTACATATTATTGCGGCCATGCTATGTCGCATTTTCTTTTATTAAAAATGAATACATCAGTTTAGATTTATTTGCCAGTGGTTTATGCCTTTAAAGTCCAAGCTTAAATGGTTCATTCTGTACAGTAATACTTCATCAAGATACATCTCCCTTGTCTGCAGGATCTCATTTATAAGCTAGGCTTACCTTCTGCTTCCTGCAATAATAAACATTCTTGCCTGTAAGATTTTAGATGAGATACTGTGTTCTCCTTCTTATCCCCCTTTCAACCTCTTGCCCTGTGAGAAGGGTATTTCTTTTTTGTGTCCTGTAGAGGGAAAAAAAAACTCACTTTACTCATTTTTCCAAAGCAGTTCTTTTAATGTGTTTGGAATTGCTTTCTGAATCTGTCTCTCATGTTACTGTTGAGGTGTTTTGTTATGAGATAGAAAATAGGAAAAACCACTTAGATGACTGCTTTTTGGATTAAAAAAATTTATAGCTTCAATTCAATAAAAAATGTTTTTCTTGAGTCTCTATATCTTTGAGGCTTTTGATGTTTAAACAACATATGTTGGGACTTCCTGTCATGGCTCAGTGGTAATGAACCTGACTGGTATTCATAAGGACTCGGGTTCAATCCCTGGCCTCGCTCAGTGGGTGAAGGATCCAGCGTTGTTGTGAGCTGCAGTGGAAGATCACAGATGCATCTTGGATATTGCATTGCTGTGGCTGTGGCCTAGGCTGGTAGCTACAGCTCCAATTTGACCCCTAGCCTGGGAACTTCCAAATGCAGCAATACAGCCCTAAAAAGACAAAACAAACAAACAAATAAACAAGCAAAAAAACCCAACTTATGTTAACACCTGGAGAAAAAAATGGATTTAAATATTTATAGAAAACAATGTAAAAAAAATCTACCACCCAACCACTTTAATACACATTTTTTCTGAGGAGTGATGTTTAAAATAGAAGATTTTTAAAATAGGAGAATCCTCCCCATGCATACTCACCTTTTTTGTCTTCCCAGAGATTCTCCTTCCCAGCAGATTAACAGACTTATTTCCCAGCTGTTGTTGGTTGAGAAGGCAAAGGAAGCCCTAGCAGGACTCTAACTAGGGCTGGTCCATTCTGGGTGCATCCTGCCTGGCCCATTTCCCTGCCATATTTCTGCAGGCTTTCTCTTCTCTAGCTTCAGTGCAGCTTCCTGCCTGCACAGAGGCTTTCTGAGTTTTAGAAGGTTGCAGAACTTTTGCACCATACACAGGACATAAGCAAATGTGCACATCCCAGGGACAGTGCCGAAAGGAGGTATGCAGTAGTGGCTAAAAGCGTAAGCACTAGACCAAGGCAAGCTGTCACCTGGAAATTGGGCCCTGGAACATGGCAGTGAACATTTAGAGTGGGTGTCTGCTTCCTCAACTATGAAATGGGGACAATATCTGAATTGGAGCTGGTTATAATGGTAAAAGGATTATCAGATGATTAATTGATGGTCGTTAGTTTCACTACTTTATTTGAAATGTATCTTCAAAAAAGTTACCATTTAAAACCTGCATCTTCACAGAAGGCATGCAATTGAAAAGTCTTATTGGAGTTAATATTCCCAAATTCCTCATCTTCCAACATTATCAAACTAAACAACAGATATAACAGAAGTGCCCTGGAGGAGAACTTTTAGAAATCTCAATTTGAAGTGCAGAGCATGAAACTAGGGAAAACATTTTTATTTCCCCCTCAATTAATCTGTCTATGGCCTATTCCTATTTTTCCAGCTCTATGTGGCTATGCAGTATCTGGAGGCCTTTAAAGGATTTTTTTTTTTCCCCAGAGACAATAAATACTTTGGCAAGACTTGTTCTTGAATGCTAAAAGACTGGAAATGGTGGGATAAAATCAGGCCTTCCAAGTTGTAACTGGATGAAATATTCTTAGCTCTATTTCCCTAGTTATGTTTGGTTTAACTGTATGATTTAATTACATTGCCATAAAAAGCACACTATGAAAGTAACTATGCCAAGGACCACATACAAAGGGAGCACACTAACGTTTTCATTTATTTTGTTGTGTAAGGGAATACTTCCAGAATGATTTTTCTACTACATGGCAGGTAAAATATGTATCAATGGATACTGAAAACCAGAGTGCTCCTACTAAGTACAGGGCATTGTATCAGGCGTAGCGCTGTAAGTGTTCCACAGACAAACTAGTCCTTGCCTTCGCAGAGCTGATCATCATGGGAGAGAAATAAGACATTTTCACAAATATCAAAACTGTAAATCATGTGCGAAGTACAAGAAAGGTTAAAAAAATTCTTTATGGGAAGAAAAAATAATGGAAGTGAATACTTTCTGCTGAGATCTTTTGGAAGGCTTTACAGAGAGGTGGCATTTAAACTGGATAAGATTTCAACAGAAGGGAGAGATGAGGTTAGGGTGATCCAGAAGAAAAACTGCGAACAAAGGCATTAAATGGCCTAGTGTGGCTGAATACACGGGAGCCGTAAGGGAGAAGGTATATCCATGTCACAGTGCGGGTCACTGGGGGGCTCATATTTTAGGGATATTGAAAGGTGGATGGAAAAGATGGAGGATTGAGGAGGAAGAGTAGGGGGTGGAGGAGAGATCTCAGAGAACATGTAGACTTGTCTCAGGAGGGGGCATTATAATGAGAGTGTTCACTGCTGGGGCTGGGGGACAGCAGTGGAATCAAAGGAATAAAAGAAAGGACTATTAATGACTTTTGCTATTACTCTTCTCTGGATGTGTGGATGTTGATGTGGAGAGAAGAGAGGAGGTGTAAGAAGGACCAACCAGGAGAGCAACATTCTTCAGCTTGCAGCTTAAATATGACCTCCTCAAAGAAGCCTGCTTTGTCCTTACCTCCTGTCTAAAATCAGTCAGATCCTCTAGGTATCTGTACTGAGTTAGTTGGGAGCTTAACAGGCAATAGGTGGCACACTCAAAAAGGGAAAATGATAAGTTCAATGAGATGATTCACCAGCTGCCAGCAGGGTAAGGACCAGTGAGGAACACAAGACTGTCACATGGGAGCTGTGACCACCTAGGCGTGGGTGACAGGGAAGGAAGTAGTTCCCAGGACCTGAAGAGAGCAGGACAACCACTGCCACACCATGGCTAAACTACATGGGGGCGGGGGAGGCAGTTTCCCTGACCATAGATCCCTTCAGCTCTCTTATCTCCTGCTGAGCCCAAAGGGAAGCCAGAGAGCAAGGAAACATGGCACAGCCCAAAGAGGTCATCCTCCAGGCCAGAGCCAAGCAGAGAAGGGATATTATGGAACTGGTCAACTGGACTCACACTGGGGCCCTAGCCAGGGACTGACACTTGACTTGGCCAGGAAGGTTCTTCTCCAGACTGGATTCAAGCAGTCAATAATGAAAATGATGGTGAGGTTGGAACAGCACAAGCTGTATTCAACAGCCAAATAATGGAGAAGCTGGAACCTAGATTTCAAATAAACTTCTCAATCCAATTTAGGTGGATACACCAAATATGTAAGAGGGTCGAGGTAAAAACTAGGAATTTAGAAAGATTGAGAAAAATATTCATGAGTTATCTGAGAACAGGGATGTGGTTTGAACCTGGAACTGATGTCATTCTCCTTTTCAGTCCTTGTATGGGCTTTTCTGGTTGTCATTGCAGGCATCAGTTGTTGTCAAAGCACTGGTGAGTGTGTCACTTAGATGCTAATGTATTTCAGTGAGCATATAATGAAGTTCAAGGTCTACTGGAAGTCAAATCTTCCACAATCTTGAACCTACTTGGTTCTAACTGAGTCTTGTTTTTTTCTCTTTGCAGCTGCCTTATGAAACTTAGATAAGAGTGATTGGTTTCTCCACCAAAAAAACCCCCAAAACAACATGTAGAATGGGAGCAAATAGTTGCAAATGATGCAACTGACACAGCTTAATCTCCAAAATATACAAACAACTCATACAACTCAACAAAACAACAAAAACCTAATCAAAAAGTGGGTGGAAGACCTGAATCGACATTTCTCCAAAGACATAACACTGTGTCCAGTAGTCACATGAAAAGGTGTTCAGCATCACTAGTTACTAGAGAAATGTCAATCAAAACTACAGTGAAGTAACACCCCACACTGGTCAGAATGGCTATCATTAATAAGTCTACAGATAAAATGCTAGAGATGGTATGGAGAAAAACAAACCCTCCTACATGATTGGTGGGAATGTAAAGTGGTACAACCACTATGGAAAACAGTATAGAGATTCCTCAGAAAACTGAACATAGAACTACCACATGATCCAGCAGTCTCACTCTTAGATGTACATCCATATAAAACTATAATTCAAAAAGATACATGTACCCTTATGTTCATTGCAGCATTATTCACAATAGCCAAGACATGGAAACAATCTAAATGTCCATCAATAGATAAATGGGTCAAAAAGATTTGGTACAGAAGTTCCCGTCATGGTGTAGAGGAAACAAATCCGACTAGGAATCATGAGGTTGTGGGTTCAATCCCTGGCCTCACTCAGTGGGTTAAGGACCTGGCTTTGCCATGAACTGTGTCACAGATGTGGCTCGGATAATGCATTGCTATGGCTGTGGTGTAGGCCAGCAGCTGTAGATCTGATTCGACCCCTAGCCTGGAAATCTCCATGTGCCAAGGGTGTGGCCCTAAAAAAAAAAAAAAAAAAAAAAGATGAGATGTTACATATATACAGTGGAATACTACTTAACGGTATAAAAGAATGAAATAATGCCATTTGCAGCAACATGGATGCAACTAGAGATTATGAGTCTAAATGAGTTAAGTCAGAAAGAGAAAGACGAATACCATATGGTATCACTTATGTGTGTGATCTAAAATGTGGCACAAAATAACCTCACTACAAAACAGAAACTGACTCACAGACATGGAGAACAGACTCATGGTTGCCAAGGGGGAGGGGCAGGGAAAGGGATGGATGGGGAGTTTGGGGTTAGTAGATGCAAACTATTGCATTTAGAAAGGGTAAATAACAAAAGCCTCCTTTACAGCATAGGGAACTATATCCAACTTCCTGGGATAGACCATGATGGAAAAGAATATAAAACACAATGTATGTATATGTAACCAAGTCACTTTGTTGTACTACAGAAATAGGTATAACATCATAAATCAACTTTAATAAAAATAAAATTGTAATTGGTTTCTATTTGAGGGAGGGGTTAAGATATGATTCTAAGGCTACAGGTGTGGTAAAGGGGAGAGGATGGTTATGAAAGGCAAAGATATTTTCCACTCCCATGTGTGCTCATAGTTTCTTCTTTTTTTATTTATAGTAATTGTCACAATGATAACTAGAAAAATGAATTATGTAATTAGTGGTTTAGCATCTATGTTTCTATTTGAATATAAACTCCTTGAAGGCAGATACCTTTTGGACCCTTTTCTCTGCTGTTTCTAGTACCTGGCCCAATGCCTGCCACATAGATATTCTCAATATTTGTTTATTAATTAATTAATTTATTTATTTATTTATTTATTTATTTTTAGGGCTGTACCCTGAACATATGGAGGTTCCTAGGCTAGGGATCGAATCAGAGCTGTGGCCTGCCAGCCACAGCCACAGCCACAGCCACACCAATGCCAGATCTGAGCCATGTCTGCTGACTACACCACAGCTCATGGCAATGTCAGATCCTTAATCCACTAAGTGAGGCCAGGGATCAAACTCACACCCTCATGGATACTAGTTGAGTTCTTAACCCTCTGAGCCAGAAAGGGAACTCCTCAATAAATATTTATTGAATGTATAAATGAATGAATGAATGAATTAAAACAATAATCTTTACCTTCTTTCATATGCAGTGTAGGTCTTTTGAAAAACAAATTTCAAAAAATTCAAATATGTACTTAAATTGAGCTTTGGATTAATTTAGAGCTATGCCTATGTTAAAAAACAAAATTAAACCAACTAAATTTAAAGATCTAATGGCTTGCTCATGATTCCTGAATCCAGCAGAATCCCGTCAAGGAACTGGATGGGCCATTTAAAGGGCTGTACAAAATGGAAGGTTTTTATAAGAAGAAGGGAGATTTTAGCTAAAGAAAAGAAAGGATTATTTTTAGGTCAAGGCGTCTTCTTTTGTGGGAGAAGAGAATGGCAAGGGTTTTATCATACAAATTGTCTCTTCTTCCTCTGAGGTGGGGGATGGAAAGGGCTCACTTGATTGGCCACCTTACTGGTGCTTGACCAGCAAATTCCAGACTGGTCAATTAAGATTACATTTCTGGGAGAAGTTTGAACTGCAATTAGATCCAGTATTAAATCTACATTTGGTATCATATATATATATATTCCCCCCCCCCCCACTGATTCTCTTTCCTGGATGTAGGCCCCTTGGGATAGATCTTTGTGTGATTAGCAACATGAGGCTGAAGGTCCCAGATATTTGTCAGCATTCCACATGTAATTATGGCAGCTGGCACTATAGGAGAAAATTCCTTCATAGAAAACTTCATGTCTCCAAATCTTATACAGTCTGAAAAAATTGCTTGCTTCTGTTCTTAGCCTTATATCCAACAAAAAAGGTCAATAAATCTGTATTGACTAGAAATTCACTTATATCAGAAAAAGGATTCTTTATCAGTTACATATGGGTGAAACCAGCAGGATCCCATGACACCCTCCCAGGTACAGAAGACTTTCCATGTCCCATTTCTTATTTGTAGTAGAAGACTTTAGTCTCCTAGGCCTTCCCTTGGTTCCAAAGAGCGGATTCAGGTACTTACTAATTAGGGAAGTGAAAGAATGCAGAAACCAGGGAAAAACAGTTAAGAAACAACAGTTCAGAGTTGAAAGAGTCCTAATGTAACCAAGCAGGGCCCTCTGGAGCTCCTGGGCACAAAAGCTTTTCTGTGTCCCTCATTGCTTGCTTTTAGGAATTGGGCCTCTTTCAGCCTCCATAGTTTTCCCTGAATTCCAAATGGGCAGGTTCAGTTTCTGATCAGGGAAAGAAGGGGATAAAAAGATAAGGAATGAACAGTCAAGAAACAATAGTACAGCCTTGGGGTATGATCCTGGTTCCCTCTCAAAGGATACACGTAATGATGTAGGCATCTTCCATACTTAAGAGAAAAATTATTTTTCTTACGCTTCTTTTAGAAATGAATACATTAAAATGAAAGAGTTTGGAGCCCTTCCTTGTGCTTCTCCCTCATTGGATTGCACCCTAAACACAATCACTTGTAAGCTAAATATTAGGCACCCTGAGCACAATTGCCTGTGGGTTAAAGTTATTAGCAAATAAAGTTTTTCAGGAACTTTCCTAGTTTGTTCTAATCTCTGATCAATATGCCCTTTTTGCAAGTACTGTTATTCTAAGCAATAACCCAGAAGACCACCACTAGGATCATGCTGAGATCTCCTGCTGCCAGCTTTGATGACTAAGATCCCCGGAAAGAAAGAAGAATACATGTTTGCCTCAATCCTGATTCTTCTCTGAAATCCTATTTTTCTCCTTTTAGACTGTAAAATCTCTTCAATTCTTCCCCAAAGGAGGCCATAGTCTTTAAGGCATCAAAGACTGCTGTGGCCTCCTTTGCCTGGCAAAGCAATAAAAGCTCTCTTTTTCTCCTTCACCCCAAACTCTGTCTACACATTTCTATTCCACACCAGGGGATAGAGTCTGAGTTTTGGCAACATTAGTTCTTCCTCAAAGGAGGTATGTATGTATGTAATGATTTGATACATGTCTTCATGTTGTTCTGCAGGATCTAAGGCCTCCACTCTGGTGGAGGAAGGTAACCAGCTGAGACCCCAGACTGGGTGGAATCAGAAGGTTGATGATTGACATTCCTGGATCACAACACTGTTACCTCACCACCAACCAATCAGAAGACAGTCATGTATGCTGCAGCCCTCCCCCTAAATGTTGCCTTTAAAAACTCTTCCCCAAAAAGCATGGAGGAGTTCAGATTTTTCAACATGAGCTACCGTTATCTTTGGTTGACCCTTGTAATAAACCTTTCTTTGCTCCAAACTCCAATGTTTCATTTTGTTTGGCTGTTACAGCAGCTACCCAGAAGCACTGCACTGCAGCGTACCAGCTCTAGCGACAGCCCTGTGGCTGTAGTGTACTAGCTCCAGCAGCTCTGTGGCTGCAGTGTATCAGCTCTTTTACCCAGCGAGAAACCAAGCGAGCACTCGGAGAGTTGGAGAATTCAGGTTTATTATGCTGGCAGGCTCAGAGGAGATCGATCTCCAGAGTCTGAGCCCTGAAGAAGGGTTTCACAAGGTTTTTATGGGCTAGCTCTTCTGGGTCCATGCTTGGCTAGTTGGACTGGAGTGACGTCAGGCAAGGTAGTAGATGCGGAAACAAATTTACAGAAGCAGATGTGTGGGGGGGAGGTGGTTGGGGCAGCTGGATGGACTTTGCTTAGTCATCATGGCTGGGGTCTCTCCTTTCTACATTTTTATTGGGACATTTTCTCCTACATGCCTTCAGTGAGTGTCAGGCACATGGAGTTGGTGTCAACAAAAACAATTAATCAGGTGATCTAAGGGAGAAGTGGAAAGTTTTATTTGAGCCAAGCTGAGGATTATAGCCCAGGAACAGCCTCTCAGAAAGCACTGAGGATGGTTTGCCCATTAGAGGTCAAAACACAGTTATATGTTTTTGAAACAGAGCTGTACATTAAGTGACAGATTATTGGAATTTTGCATAACCCAGGTCTACATATACAAAGAAAGTAGTGGGTCATGGGTCTTCTTGGGCTCTTACAAAATTAAGAATGAATGTTTTCTCCTAAGGAGAATGGTGTGCAAATGTACAACACACACTAAAGGGGACAGGGGAGGCCTAAATGGGCAGAGAAAATTTTATGTTTAAATTTTTCTTCCCTTGCCATAAAATATGAATTATATTTTATCATTGGGTTGAATAACATGGGGAGAAGGATCTATCAGAGTGATGTTACAGGTGAAATGACAGGTTCCTAGGGGAATGGTGACAGAATCCCCCACCTCTACCCCCAAGAATGTGGCTATTTGAGTTGGGCAATGAGAAGCATTGGCCTATAGAAAACAACTGCCTGCACAGATTAACCACCTACCAAAATCAACTCTCCTCTGTCATGGGACTCTACCCCATAGCCTTCCTCTGAATTATGCAACTTTCCCCTCTTTCTTTTTATTGTTCCTGCCACAAGTTCCCACCATAAACTCCTGCCCACAAATTCCCACCATGAATCCTTTATAAGCCGAGCATCTCTTTGCAATCATGGCTGGCACCATCTTGAGCTCAGCCATCCGTTTCAAATGCCTTAATAAATCTCTCTTGCTTTACTGACTTGGCCTTGCATGTTCCTCC
Source organism: Sus scrofa (assembly GCF_054392235.1). Classification (NCBI taxonomy): domain Eukaryota; kingdom Metazoa; phylum Chordata; class Mammalia; order Artiodactyla; family Suidae; genus Sus; species Sus scrofa. The sequence continues at coordinate 33,637,390 of NC_139393.1, forward strand.
CTCAGCAAACCTAACATGAACTATGATGGTTACGGAGGAGAGATATGCATGATAAGGAGGGTCCTTTACCTATTCATATTATAATTATTGACCAAGGACATCTGTATCCTAGACATTGTATTAGAAGCTTTGGATATAATCATAAGCACAGTAAGCATATCCCCAGTTCTAAAAGAACTTACAGCATAATAAGAGGCAGAAAAAAAGGGGAAATAGTGGGATAGAATTGGAGAGGGAGAGCTATGGGAGGAGGGCTTGCTGCTTTGAGAAGCTGAGAAGGGCAACTGACTTGGGGTGGAGTGAAAGTGTACAGATCTGGAGAAAGTGACATCTGGGCTGTGCCCTAAGGGAAGAGTGAGAATTGGAGTGTATTGTATGTATAATGGGTGCCATTAAAGGATGTGCTAAAAGATCCAATTTGCATTTAAACGGATCACTCTTCCTGGCTGCTTTGTGCAAAATAGATTGAAGAAGGGAGGAGTGGAAACACAAACCCATTTGAGAAAGCATTGCCCTGGGAGACTGTGGCAATAGTAAATAGAAAGAGGAATGGGGAGGTTCTAGTTATACTTTGAAGAAAAAATGGCAGGATTTGATAATAGATTGGACTGAGGAGGAGGAATCAAGATGAAGCAAAATGTCCCTTAGATTTTCAGCTTGAGCATCCAGACAGATGGTGGTTCCATTGTCCAAATGTGCAAGACCGGGAGGCAGACAATTTCAAGGGGTGGGGAATGCTTTGAACACGTCAATTTTCAGGTGCACACTAGACACTGAAGCAGAAAGAATGGTAGAGGCAGAAGCCAGATTGATATTATTTGAAGAGAAAATGAGGATGAAGAAGTGAAAACAGAAAGTGCAGAACCCTTTGGGGATTATTTTGAAATGAAAGGCAAAAAAGAAATAAGAAAGCTGGAGAGACTTGTCGGGTAAAGTAAATGCTGTTGTTTTAAATAGGGCACACTGTCTGTTGTGCTGATGAGCCGGAAGAAAAGCAGAACTCATGATATTGCATTGTTGCAGAAAAGGGGACCCCTTCCAGGGCCTAAGTGTGGGCTCTTGTCTGACACAGGAGTGAATTGTCCAAGGAGACAAACGTGCTGACAAAACAAAACTTTACTGGGAAGGGGTACCCAGGCGGAAAGCAGTAGTGTAAGGGAACCCAGGAAAACTGCTCTGCCATGTGGCTTGAATTTGCTGCTTTTATGGGATTGTCTCTGGCCAATCATCTTCTTTGGCCCATATTTGGCCCCACTAAGGGTCCTTCCTGGTGGCATGTGCGCCTCTCAGCAGAAATGAATTCCAGAGCCAAGGATTCTGGGTGGTTGTTCATCTCCTCCCTCCTATTGGCCCCTCCCAAATTCTCCTAGTTAGCATTCAGGGCAGCACCGTGTTCCTTAGCAGGGCCTCCTACTGTGAGACAACTCATGCAAGCAGTTATTATCATGCCTGGCCAAGGAGGGTGGTTTTGGTCAATGGCTCCCTAACACGGTGAGAGGAAATAATCAAAGGAATGAAATCTTTCAGAAAAAGAGTGATGGTGGCCAAGACACAAAAGGATGGTAGAGGAAGAGGAAACAAGAAAGGCAGAGAACATGAGGACTAGATGGGTTTCTAATTTGGTAAAAGGAAGAGGTGAGTTCTTAATTCTATTTTATCCATGAAGAATGAAGAAAGGTCGTCAGCCGAAGTGAGGGAGTAAGAAAGTGTGGGAAGAAGAGTGTGAAAGGGTGGTTTCATGTATCTGGGCAGCAAACTCAGTGGGGGAAATGGAGTGGGATTGCTGGGTACAGCTGAATGCCCATAGAAGTGCTAAAAAGTGATTTAAAAAGACAATTTAGATGAAGCAAACAAACTATCTAACCCTTTATGAGGTGGACAGTCTCCTTTCCAAAGACTGTGAAATGGGCTAGAAGGCAGGAAGCTTATACAGGATAAAGAATAAGAACAAGGAAGAGCCAAACGGAAAATATCTAATTGGCTGGAGCCACATAGTCAACCCTGAGGTGAGAAGGCCTAGAGTTGACTTGGTATCTGGGGATTGGCAGACTGAATATACTGTGTTTCTGGTCAGGGGAAGAATTTACAAGAACACAAATGCTAAGTTTTGGTTTGCTGATATGCACCCCAGGCAGAAGTGGCTCCATCCTGGGCCTTGAAAATGATTTCAACAAGGGTTTGTAATCATGATTTGGATGCAATCAGTCACCGCATAAGTCCTCAGCATCATTTTCCCAGCAAGGACTAGCAACTTTGTTGCTAGTATGGGTCCAAGCGGGTTGGGGTTCTGACAGGTGAATGTCATGGAAGAGGAGAGGGGCAAGTGTGTGTAGGGTGACTGCTAGGAGTGATGACAATGAGATCTAAACTGGGAGGCGGGGACATGAAAACAGAAGAGGAACAGTGAACGCTGAACAGTAGAAAGTGGTCACATAAATTTTTTTATTATAGTTGGTTTACAATGTTGTGTCAATTTCTGCTGTACAGCAATTGTGTGTGTGTGTGTGTGTGTGTGTGTGTGTATGTATATACACATTATTTTTCTCATATTATCTTCCGTCATGGTCTATCCCAAGAAATTGGATATAGTTCCATGTGTTACATAGTAGGACCTCATTGCTTTTCCATTCTAAATGTAATAGTTTGCATCTGCTAACCCCAAACTCACTGTCCATCCCACTCACTGCCCCTTCCCCCTTGGCAACCACAGGTCTGTTCTCTATGTCTACGAATCTGTTTCTGTTCTATGGATTGGTTCATTTGTGCCATATTTTAGATTCCACATACAAGTGATATCATATGGCATTTGCCTTTCTCTTTCTGACTTACTTCCCTTAGTATGAGACTCTCTAGTTGCATCACATAAATATGTTAAGGGGCGGTCAAAGTATTATTACAGTGTGTGTAGTGGAAGAAATAAGCGGGAAAGTTGGGAGAAGATATTTAAGAAGAAGGAGATTCAAGTATGATTGCGGAGGGGTGCCGTCACTGTGATGACAAGGACTAGACCATGACCTTGGGTGTCTGTCTCTGAGGTGGGGTAGAGGAAACATTTACTGGTGTTGGGGGCCAAAGCCAGAAAGCTCACGAAGTATCATCCTTGCAGATGTCAGGTGTCACTGAGAATGGTGACAATTGTAGGGATGGAGAAGACAGCAAAAATGTCCAAAGAGAGGAACCTAGGAGGGGGGTCAGTAGATGACAGCCAAAGAAGGGAAGAAAATGTGGCAAAAAAGAAGGCAGAAAAATCAAAGAAGAGAAGTGGCTTGGGTGTGGAAATGAGGAGCATTCTAATCACGGGGTAAAAGGAGTGTAGGATTGCAGAAGTAGTGTCCTCAGGAAACAGCCAATTTTCAGATAGACCAGGGGTGCAAGGTCCATTCAAGAAGTTGGAGGCAGGGAGTCCCTATTGTGGGAACATTGTGTTACTCAGCAGTAATGAATCTGACTGGTATCTATGAGGATGTGGGTTCAATCCCTAGCCTTGCTCAGTGGGTTAAGTGTCCGATGCTTCTGTGAGCTGTAGTATAGGTCACAGACAAGCCTCAGATCTGGTGTTGCTGTGGCTGTGGCTGTGGCCAGCAGCTGTAGCTCCAATCTGACCCTGAGCCTGGGAACTTCCATATCCTGTGGGTTCAGCCCTAAAAAAAGCCAAAAAAAAAAAAAAAGAAGAAGAAGAAGTTGTTAGAGGCAGAGGGGGTCTGATCAGCATGCATCTGGAATTCTTCAAGGCTCAGGAAGGGCTGAGACAGCACAGGAAAGGGCGGGGGTTGGCAGGATCAGCACTGTGTTGGGGAGAGAGCCTGAGAAAAGGACCAAGAATAAGACCAGGATGTGAGGGGTTAAAATGGAGGGGAGATAGTCTTGCAAGAATAGATAGAAATTGAGACCTGGGAACTGATTACCGAGCTGAGGGTAAAGGACTGTTTCTTTAGAGGTCTCCAAAATAAATGTCCCCTGCCTCCATTGCTCTGAAATTGATAGCAGCTCTCTATCTCCTTTATGTTTACCAGTTTATTAAAGGATATGATAAAGGATAGAGATGAACAGTCAGATGAAGAGATACATAAGGTGAAGTCTGGGAGGGTCCTAATCTCAAGACCTCTGTCCCCATGGAGTTGGGGTGTGTTACCCTCCCAGTGTGCATGGCTTCACCAACTTGGAAGCTCTATTAAGCCTGTATTATTAGGATTTATAGAAGCTTCCTTACATAGGCATGATAAATTATTAATTCCATCTTCAGCCCTTTTCCCCTCTCTGGAGAAATCGAGGTGAGACTGAAAATTCCAGGCTTCTCATGATGGCTTGGTCTTTCTGGTGACTAGTCTCCATCCAGGAGCCCACTCAGGGTTGGCTTATTAGAACAATAGATGTGCTTAGTGCTCTTGTCATCTAGGAATTTATGAAAGTTTTAGGTCAAAGACAGGTATTAAAACAAGAGATATTCCCAGTGCTCTTATGACTTAGGCAATTATAAGGGTTTTGGGAGCTCGTGCCAGGAACCAGGGATAGAGACGAAGAGGCATCTTCTGTTATCTCACAACCCCCATTGGCTGTTATATGCAGGACCAGGAACCATGGGTTAAAGTAGCATTGGCTCCTCTCACCATCAAGCTCAGAGTCCCTCTTGTCCTTCCTTTCCTACACACTTAGCCTGTTTCCTGGGGCAGGATGTCCACTGAATGTGAAGCCATGACTATTGACCGGTCTTTAGCGCCCTCATGTCAGTAGACCAGCAGATGCAAAAAGAGATACTAGTGGGTAAACTGCATGGCCTCCACCAGTCAGGTATTTTCTATCTATCTCTTCTTTGTTCCTTATTCTTTATCCCATAAAAGCTTCTTGCTCTCTACCCTAATTTGCAGTTCTCTGAAAAGGGATTGTCCACTTCATGAAGTGTTTAATAAAGTTTGTTTATGTCACCTAAGTGTTTGACATTGGCTCCCTTTTAAAGGATGAAGAGGGTGCCAGAGAGGTAATAGGGGAGAGATACTGACATTCGCAAAACAGAGTTTTCTTGTGATCAAAATATTATTGTCTTCCCTGTAATTTGCAAAGGAGGGAAATTTTAAGAAGCAAGTAGCAACTCATCAAAATTTGCGCACTAGAGAATACCATACTAGTATTTCTGCAAAATTCTTGCCTACCTCCCCCAACACATGTATACTTTAATCTTCAACAAGATGATAGAGATACTAAGAATCACAGTGGAAAGGAGGAGAGCTGAATATAGGGCTGCACCCCACGGGCCTACAAGGCCTTGTGCTTGCCCAACTTCAAGACTGAAGAAAGAGCCCAGAGTCAACAACAGAGACATCGGTGGTTAATGGATGGGGGAGTTTACACATCTGAAGCAAGGTCCTGGCTCCAGGACCTTATACATCAGATGGAGGGCAGAACATGGCAGGTGTCTTCACTCCCGGGCAGGAGAGATTGCCAGTTATAGGGGGAATTACATTACGTTGCTCTCTAGTTACCAGGGAAACCAGCAGAGAGGCAGGTTCCTTTAATAATCAATCGCTGGCTGAGACCTGGGGCAGGTACATAGGAAGGTCAGTCGTGTGTGTATAGTGTAAGTGAAGCAGGCCCTGGTCAAGCAGGGAATATACAGGGAGCAAGAGAGCAGCCATCATGAGTGGGCTGACCATACACTGAGGAAACTCACTTTACAGAGACTTGTCTTAAAAAAAAAAAAGGTGATTTAGTGGGAGAGAGGTGAAGGATTAGAGGTACTTGAGAGTGTTAAGGAGTCAATACTCACAGTGGTGGCAATGGCGACATCGACAGAGAATCCATGTGGGACGGATAGTTTCTGACCACACTGAGCCCAGAGATAACAGAATTCTGCCGATCTCCCCAGGATTCTAAAAGTAAGCATTCTACCAACTCCCATGACTCCCTGACACCCAAATTAGGAAAAACATCATCAAGAGCTTCATTTATTCTAGAATTCCCATAGCAGTGTTTGAAAGATCACATCAGCCAAACTGAGTTTCAAATTCTCCCCTAATTGCTAACAAATGTCACTGGCAGATACTGTAGGATGATTCTCCTTCTCTCCCTAACGGTTGACTTAAGAAATCAAAGAAAGAAAAGAAGAAACTGAAAGAAAGGGCCTTTCATTCAGATCTTGACACATCAAAAAAGAGGAAGTGACTTTGAAAAGAATGAGGTGGCCAACTTATTTTGTCAGACACCACACAGTGAGGTGAGAGGAGACCTGACTCCCCATGAAAAGCCAAGTTGCCCCACGTTCACCTTGAATTAGGTAATGTAATTGAGACTTAGGTAAAAGTTTATATGCACTTTAAAGTAATTCTAAAAGAATTCTTTAGAGTTCTTTTCCTAAACAAAATTTCCACATTTTAAGAAGCTGATAAAAATTTTTTTCTTTGGTATTTGTTGTCTGTAATACAATTCCCAATAATTCTGCTACTGCTGAGAGTCAGTCCCCAAGGTCATGATTCTTGCTCTTACTTTTTCTTGACAGCAACCAGGCCTGCGGTGGTGGCAGGTGCACAAAACTGCTGACCCAGAGAGCAGAGAGGTGGACAGTTCCAGGTCAGGAGGGTTGCACAGGGACACAGCAGAGTGGACAGACCAGGGGATAGGCAGGAAGAAGAATAGGTCAGAAGGAGGATCCATGCCACGGCTCAGATACCCAGGGGTCTGAGGTCCCTGATCAGAGGTGGAGTTTGGGAAGGGACAGGATGGGACAGCTGCAGATGGAGAAGAGAGCACTGACCACATCGGTATACACTTATCCTTGGAAAAAAATTTCCTACCTGTCTTTCTCAAGCCAAGGTGGCTATGGGGTAAGTAAGAAACACAGCCACAGGACCAAGGTGAGGGACTTTTCCCTTAGATGCAGCCTGAAAAAGAAATGCATATCAAATCCTCATGAATCTTTTCCCTTTAGGTTTTGAATTTGAGATAAAAATTCTCCTGGGTTTGTTCTTTCAGAATGGATAAGTGTTCCCAGTGAATAGATTTTTTTTTTTTAAAACCAGGCAATTGTGTTCCTATCCATTACAAAGAAGACCCTCAAAGGATGTCTTCTGCCCATAGAGTCTTATGTCCTTCAAAAACCAAAGGTGTCCTCTTATCTTTCCTTCGTTGTGCAAAGAGTCAGGGACAAAGGAAGAAAACATAGTCCAACCAACACCCATGACTTTATTTTCTTTTCCCTCCTCCCAATTCTTCAATGCCCTTCCTTTTTCAGTCCAACTCTAAAGTTTCTGCAAATTATTCCTCCTATTCAGTCTTCTTGGTATTTATAGCTGATAGCAAAGTCTGAGAATAATGATAGCTACCATTAGAACAGTACCCCACACGGAGTTCCCTGGTGGCACAGGGATTTAAGGATCCTGGGTTGTCACTGCTGTGGCTTGGATTTGATCCCTGGCCTGGGAACTTCTGTGTGCCATGGATGTGGCCAAAAAATAAAATAAAATAAAATAGTGACCCACATAAAGTAAGCACTCAATAAACAACTGATTGAATTAATTCGCAAGTGGTTGTCATTATTAGTTGAATAAACACTATGTGCCAGACTCTGCATTTAATATTCATTACTTAATTGCAACTTCGAAATAATTTGAGGCTGGTATTTTTCTCCCCACTTTATAGGAAAGGAAACTGAGCTTCAGAAAGGGCATGCTACCTCTTTCTGTACGTTCCAATAACATCCAGAAAACCTTTGGTCCAATAACACCTGTAAGTGGCGGAGCCATGACCAGCACAGCAGCAGTCCAGACCAGACTGTATACTCAGCCACTAGGGTTTTAAAACAGGCCAGTATGGTCATCGTTGTGACCTAAGGTGGGGCTGGGAAAAGAAGAGCAGGCATATAGAATCTAGGAGGTTTTAAAGCTGTTTTATTAGGATTCTTTTAAACGTTTTATTATTAAATATTTCAAATGAATAAAAAGCAAACCGTGTCATGAATACCCACATGTCATCACTCAGCTTCAAAAATTATCAATCTTGTTTCATGTAAACTTGTGGGCCCCACCAATGCCCTAAGTCATTGGAAGTAATTCCCAGACATGTTATCATTTCATCCATAAAAGAGCTGACTCTATAAAAACCCCTCCATACTATTATTTCAGCTAAAAAATAAAATAAAATTTTAAAATGAAACTATCCTGACCCTCTAAATACCTATTAAAAGTATCAAATACAATCCCATTAAGGGGAATAAAATGGGGATAAAGCTGTTCTCTCATGTCTGTAGATATTCCTGAAATGGAGAGAGACTAGTTGCTTCTTTAACCACAGGTAGAATGTCAAAGCTAGGGTGGCATGTTGCAAACAAGGAAAGAAGTTTAGTATTAGCACATAAGCTGCAATTCAAGTACTGAAACTTTGTTCTTTTGTTGTCGAACACCATGCTGGGGAAAATGGGCTCTGCTGTACGTCTTATCTCCCATTACTGGATTTGTGATCTGCCATCTTTTAGTGCTACTGGTTTCCAAGGATATTCTCCATAAATTGCTACCTGTTGAAAGACATTGATTTTTGCTGTATAGGTCCAGAAATACCTTTGACCCCACATCTATGGTATTTTTTTAATTAACTTCATATTTTCTGGCACGTAAACAAACTGATGTAGATTTTTCTGAACTACATACACACGTAGCTTAAATTTGAATATTTATATCAAACGGAGAGGTTCATTTTTAGAGGGTTGTTTATAGAAATTGGGGAGTGACAAAATTTTGAGTATTTTCAGTTTCTTGAAATTACACTGGATTCTCCGTTACACACACCCCCAATATTGCTTAACATTGTACACTTCCTTGTGTACATGAACCTCTCAAAATACATAAAATTACTGTTAAAAAAAAAAAAACACACCACCTACTATGAGTTAGTTTTGTTTTGTTTTTTGTTTTTTCTAGGGCCAGACTGGAGGCATATGGAGATTCCCAGGCTAGGAGTCGAATCAGAGCTGTAGCCACTGGCCTACACCAGAACCACAGCAATGCAGGATCCGAGCCGCGTCTGCAACCTACACTACAGCTCATGGCGTCGCTGGATCCTTAACCCACTGAACGAGGCCAGGGATCGAACCCGCAACCTCATGGTTCCTAGTTGGATTTGTTTCTGCTGAGCCATGACGGGAACTCTGAGTCAGTTACTGTATTAGACTTGAATATAAAGTAGTGAGTGAAACAGACAGTCTCAGCCCTCTTAGAAGAAAGGGATGTTAAACATATAATCCTCCCAGAAAGTGTGAAGGAAAAGAGCAAGAAGCTGAAAGAAATAATAATGGAAGAGAGCCTTTTACATTGGAAGAGGAAGGCAACAAAAGCCCATAGTGACCAAGTGATGTTTACTGGGACCTGAAGGATGGCTGGTGTCAGCAAGATGAAGTGCTTGAGGAAGAGAAAAGCGCATGCATAGCTCTGAGGCACACAAGACTCCACATATTCAAGGATTTGAGCTGACCGTAAAGGACAAGGCGAAGTGGAAGAAGATGAGATTGGAAACACAGGCAGGGGCTCCCAGGTCATACTAAAATACTTGAATCTCATGTAATATGAGAAGCCCTTGGGAAAGTGTTAAAGCTGGAGAGTGATTTGGCCTTTCGAAATGTTTTAAAGATCACCTTGGTTGCTGTGTGGAAGCTTCAGTGAAGGACCTTAAAGAGAGGAATAGAGGAGACTGATTGAGAGGATATCACTGTCATCCTTGAAGGAGAAGTTGTCCCAGGAGCCAGGAGCGAGGAAAGAACATACAGATGAAGGTGTATTTTGGAGGTAAGAATCCACAGCACCTAATGATGGGTTGTTGATCCATCAGCTCTTAGACTTTTCACACACAAATCCTTTCTAAATATTGATGGCCTTGTCACTTGTACGGTATCATATATGCCAGTAATAATCTCTAATATTAACTGAGCAACTACTAAGTGCCTAAGTACTGTGCCAAGTGCTCTACTTTGATGTCTCATTTAATCCTCCTTCTGGTCCTAGGAATTATAAAATGAAAATTTATAGAGGTCAAGTGATGGGACCAGTCACATGGCTAATAAATAATGGATCTGGACTCAATTTCTTCTCTCCACAACTTCAAAGGTTGTGATTTTTTTTTTTTTTCGCTTTTTGCTTTTTAGGGCCACATGTGTGGCATGTAGAAGTTCCTTGGCTAGGGGTTGAATCGGAGCTGCAGCCACCATCCTACACCACAGCCACAGCAATGGCAGGACCCAAGCTGCGACTGCAACTGCGACCTACACCACAGCTCATGGCAACGCTGGATATTTAACCCACTGAGCAAGGCCAGGGATAGTACCCATGTCTTCATAGATACTAGTCAGGTTTGTTACTGCTGAGCCACCACGGAAACTCCCTCAAAGGTTGTGCTCTTATGTGCAATATGACATTGCCTCAGCATACTTAAAGCAATAATTATATGGTAGACTGCTTCTATAATGGTCCCTATATTCCCTGCCTCCTGGTATTCACTCCTGAATGCAGCTCTCTCCCCTTGTGTATAGGATGGACAGAATGACTTGCTTCTAACAAATAAGACATGAAGAATGTGATGGGATGCCGTCGTGATATTAGATTATGAGACTGTGACTTTAGTCTTTTGTTTTTGTTTCTTTTTTCTTTTTAGGGCCACACCTGCAGCATAGGGAGGTTACCAGGCTAGGGGTTGAATTGGAGCCGTAGACTCTGGCCTATGCCACAGCCACAGCAACGCAGGATCTGAGCTGTGTCTATGACCTACACCACAGTTCATGGCAACACTGGATCCTTAACCCACTGAGTGAGGCCAGGGATCAAACCTGTGTCCTCAGGGATACTAGTCAAATTTATTTCCACTGAGCCATGACAGCAACCCCGTGACTTCAGTTTTTTGGTTTTTTGTTTTTGTCTTTTGTCTTTTGAGTGCCATACCTGAGGCATATGGAAGTTCCCAGGCAAGGGGTCTCATCGGAGCTGTAGGTGCTGCCTATACCACAGCCACAGCAACATGGGATCCGAGCTGCATCTGTGACCTACACCACGGCTCACGGCAATGCTGGATCCTTAACCCACTGAGCAAGTCCTTAGGGATACTAGTCGGGTTCATTAAGCAGTGAGCCATGACAGGAACTCCAACTTCAGTCTTTATAGCACTCTGGCATGCTGACACTTTCCTACCCCTTTGCTCACTTGATCTGATGGAGCAAGCTGCTGCGTTGTGAGCTACACTATGAGATGTTCCCAGTGCAGGGAACCAAGGGTGGCCTCCAATCAACAGCTCATGTGGGGCTGAACCCCGACAACAACCATGTGAGTGAGCATGGAAGTGGATTCCTACCCACATGAGCCTTGAGGATTCTGAGAACCAGGTGCCACCTTGATCACAGCCTGCAAGAGGCTCTGAGCAGAAGGCCTACTTAAGCCATGCTCAGATTCCTCAACTCCAGAGACCATGAGGTCATAAATATTGTTATTTTAAGCTACCAACCTTTGGGAGTAATTTGTCACACAGCAATTGATGACTAATGCAAATAAGTCACATCAGTGTTAATAACGTGAATAACTATCAGAACATCTTACATTTGTATGATATTTCCAACTTTTCCAAAGAAAAATCAGGTTTCAAAATAGTACAATTAGAAAAATATATTACTGTTAACTTCCCCTTAAACATAGCACCTGCACTTGAATGTACCACCTGCATTTTTACAAGAAAAATTGGTTTTTTCACCTGGTTTTCATTACCTTAATTCCCATCTCTAAAACCATTTGAAACATGCTATCTAGCTAGGGAGTTATTTTCTTCTTTGTACTAAGTTATTAGTAAAGAGGCACGTTTAAAACCATCTGGCCCTAGTGTTCTGTTGGACTTCAAATTTGTAGCAACCAGTGGATTTCTTACCCTGTGCTGGGATTTTGTAATCCCTGTATCAATTCCCACTCCAAGAGAGGGACACGGATTTTAAGCTGTCAATCAGTATTTGTGCCAGTTGAGATGAAATATAAGGGGCAAAATAAAAAAATTAACATAAGACCAGTGCTCAAATTGGGCAAGACCACAAAGAATTTTTCTAAAAAGTTTTCCCAGAAGGAGCTAATTACTGTGGGAGAGAGTAATCTTCCTGTTTGGCTTGAATAACCACAGAAACTACAAAAGGCAAGGATTTTTTAAGTGATGGGAAAATTAAAGGAAGAAAAACTTTTGGTTGCTTTCTCACAGGGGCTTACTTTTTTTTAAGCAGTATGTGCAAATGTATATATATCCACAAATACACATTAACAGAAAGAGAAATATAGGAAATATACTAAAACTCTATTCATTTCACAAATAGTTATTGAATATCAAATAAGTGCCAGGCAAGTTCTGAATGTAAGAGATACACTTCAGAATAAGACAAACACAGTCACTGAACTGATAAAGCCTAACTTCTCACAGGAGAAAGAGATAAGTAAAAGCTAAAGCTATAAATCAATAAATAATTACAGGTTGTGATAGTGATTGAAAGTAAAAAGGAGGAATTGTTTACCTTGGATGTTCAGAAAAGGCTTGTCCAAGAACTAAAGGAAGGGTGGGGTCAGCTATGTCAGGAGCTGGAGGAGAGCTTTGCAGACAAAGGGAATAGCAAATATAAAAACCCAGAAATAAGGAAGTGAGGAATGTTCTGCAAACTGTCGGAGGTTTGTGAGCCTGGTGGAAAGTGAGGAGATGAGGTTGAGTGGTAGTCATGGGCCAGCTCATTTAGGGCTTTATATCTTTTGGGGTTCAAATGACGTGATTTGATTTATGTTTTCAAAAATCACTTCCAACGCAGTGTGAAGAATAGACTATAAGCAAGCAAGATGAGATGTTAGAAAACAAACTTATGGTTACCAAAGGGGAAAGAAAGGTGGTGGTGGAGGGATAAATTGGAATTGGGGATTAGCAGATGCAAACTACTATATATATAAAACAGATAAACAACAGTTTCTTTGAATAGCACATGGAACTATATTCAATATTCTGCAATAAACCATTCATACATATATAATTTTTCATGTTCTTTTCTATTATATATAAAACATTTCTTTATACATAACATTTCTCTATGTATAAAACTGAGTCACTTTTTTGTACACCAGAAATGAACACAACATTGTAAATCAACTACACTTGAATTAAAAAAGAAAAAGATTAGGAGTTCCTGTTGTGGTTCAGCAGGTTAAGAACCTGACATGGTGTCCATAATGTTGTGGGTTCAATCCTTGGCCTCACTCAGTGGGTTAAGGATCCAGTGTTGCCACAAGCTATGGTTTAGGTCACAGATGTGGCTCAAATCTGGTGTTACTGTGGCTGTGGCAGCACCAACTGCCACTCTGATTCGACCCCTAGCCTGGGAACTCCTGTATGCTGCAGGTGTGGCCCTAAAAAGAAGAATAAGAAAAAAAAAAAAGATTAAAAAAAAGTTTTCTTATTTAGTTACAGAAAGGGGGAGAGGTCTATAATTTATAGAGCACTTACTACTTACTATGAGACAGGCAGGGAAAACATAACATTATTTCATTCAAATGTGTAACAATCCTCTATGATCTCCTTTTTGCAGTTAAGGAAACTGAGGTTCAGAGCACTTTAAGTAATTTGCCCAAAGACTCAGTCAGGACTCGAAGCCAAGGTCAAGTGGTTTTTTTTTTTTTTTTTTTTTTTTTGCACTAGAAGTCATGTCCTATCTTTAGAGAGACTGTAAAGCTCAGAGCTTCTCCTGTTTCTGATTTGGTTTCCATGTTTATTTGCACTGTTCTTACATCCCTTTTATTGTTCAACAAAATTTAATTCAAGAAATGTTTAGCATCCTCCACATTTGTATTGCAGTTGACTGCATTTCCTTTGAGTTTGGACTTGTTCCGTTCCTTACCTCCACCATTTGATGGTATCGTACCATTGTCTCAGTCACTTAATAACAAGATTCTCAATATCCTCTCTTCTCAGGGTGTCATAAATGGATTCCATTGCCTTGGCAATTTTCTGGACCTCTGCATCCAGTGGGGTTTGGATGTTACCTAAGCTGCTCATTTTCTCCTGGCCATCATCCACAGGAAACTAGATTAACTCTGAGGCTTGCCTAATGAAACAAACAACCTGATTTGCTTCCTTTTTTCTCTTTGTTCTTCCATATCATGTTTTCTTACCATTTTCCCATTCTGATATTTCATTTTTAATTTGCTTATTTTCTTTTTATATCTTTTTTTTTTTTAAATAACCTAATGCCTGTTTCCAGTCTGTTTTTCTCCCTGCATTTCTATATTGTGGAACAGTACTATTTGAACCTCTTAGAGTTTATTTATTCATTTATTCAAACAAACTAATATCCCTGGCACAGGACTTGACTATTCTATTTCAGAAAAAAAATAGTATTTTTTAGAGTTCCTGTCGTGGTGCAGTGGTTAACGAATCTGACTAGGAACCATGAGGTTGTGGGTTCGATCCCTGCCCTTGCTCAGTGGGTTAAGGATCCGGCGTTGCCATGAGCTGTGGTGTAGGTCGAAGACATGGTTCAGATCCCATGCTGCTGTGGCGCTGGCATAGGCCGGTGGCTACAGCTCCAATTGGACCCCTAGCCTGGGAATCTCCATAAGCCATAGAGCAGCCATAGAAAAGGCAAAAAGACAAACAAACAAAAAAATAGTATTTGTCATTGGGAGATACACTTACCTTAATTAGATACACTAGTCACATATTTTTTTTAAACCAACTTCTCTGTGGCAATTTCTATGGGTGAGTCACTTTTACAAGCTTGTAATCCTCCTAGCTACTCTGTGAGATGGATGCTATTATCTACATGTTACAGGTGAAGAAACCACACAAAAGTAAACAGGTACTCAAAATAGAAAATCTATATCTACTTTCAGACATGGAAATAGAATCTAACCCAAAGATCTGACTGAAACATACATTTGAAGTCTTGTGTGATGGGAAGAGGGAAAGAACCAGGAAATGTGATCTTTTGCTATGCAGGGATGTGGCATGTTCCTAGAAAAGAGTGGAGTTTCAGATGGAGAGAGCTGAAGAAGGAGGCATGACGTGTTGAAAGCAGGATAGATGAGGCTATGAAGGAAGACTTTCTTGTGAAGGTAGAAATCTCTGGTGCCCTTCTCTTTGATGCCAAAATTTAACATTTTATCTTAGCTAGAAACCTATTCTTTCCCTGCAGGCGCTCTAGTAGAGAGGTTTGCAAATACTTGCACAGTGTGATATACTTGTCTGATGAGACCAAAATCACATGGTGGCCTCAAGCAAGATAGTATCAGTCTATTGAATGGACTGTTGGGTCAAAGTTCCAAGTGATGATTGGCAGTGCTTTGGATAGTCCAGTGTGAGCAGACTTAAAGAAGGATTAAGAGAAATGTAAGCCCAAATATTTGTATTTCATAACTGACATGAATTGCCTGTATTTTAGAATATAAGCATGATTTCATATTTAAGCTTATGTAATATGTAATTTTATGACACTCTGACAATATCTGTAATTTTAAAAATCACAAACCCAGTAGTAGCGCATCACCAATAAAGTATTCTTGTAAGAACAAATTTTGGAGGGAGTTTCTGCTTTATTGGTAAAAATATGGTTGAGTTTTACTTGAGCCACAATGTGCACATGGACTAAAGTCTCGTATTTGGAAAATTATAGACCAAATGAAAATAAGCCTACACTGTAAGCTTAACCAAACAATACAAAACAAACTAAATCAATAATGATGAAGCCAATAGTCTTGATAGGCATACCTTGATTTATTGCACTTTTTTTTTTTAAATCACAGATACTGTGTCTTTAACAAATTAAAGGTTTGTGGCAACGCTGTGTAGATCAAGTCTTTTGATACCAACAATTCTGTTTTCTGAACAGCATTTGCTCACTTCATGTCACTGTCATAATTTGGTAATTCTCTCAGTACTTAAAACTTGAAAGTGTAAAGTGAAGCAGCAACTGTGGATGCAGAATCTGCAACTCGGATCTGGTGTTGCTTCGGCTGTGGGCAGCAGCTGCAGCTCCAATTTGATCCCTAGCCTGGGAACTTCCATAGGCCTTAAAAAAGAAAATAAAATAATTTTTTTTTTAAAAATGTAAAGAAAAAGCAAGGGGGTGTTCAGGATGGTGAGAGAGCTCCTCACACATACCTGTCTGCTTGGGTCAGTAAGGAAAATCTTTCCAAGAAGCCTACCCAGGAGACTGCTGTTTATGTTGCATTAACTAGAACTGGGTCCTATCACTGTGTTATCTGCAAGGAAGACAAGGAAAATGGATGTATAGTTTTTTGCAGCTTTCAGAGAGAGAGATGCGAGGAAGGAGGATGTTGGGAATGGCTGTGGGTTAGTTCTTTAGTAAGTGTTGGCCATCTTTTCCATGTTTGAAATCCCTTACTTTCTCCAGATTTCTCACAACATAAAGTCAAGACCCCTCCTATGGCACACAGGTCCTTAATAAACAGACCTCTGCCCACCTCTCTGGCCTCATTCCCTACCTTGTCTCACAGATGATATGGCTTTAATTATCATGGACCAATTGCAGCTCCTATACCTCATCATCCTCAATTGCAGTTCCTATACCTCAGTATCCTGTCTGATGCCTCTGTTTTAGCTTTTTTTTTTTTTTTTTTTTTTGCTTTTTAGGGCCACATCTGCAACATATGGGTGTCCCCAGGCTAGGGGTCATATCAGAGCTGTATCTGCCAGCCACAGCCACAGCCATAGCCACGCAGAGTCTGAGCCATGTATGTGACCTACACCAGAGCTCAAGGCAACACCGAATCCTTAACCCACTGAGCAAGGCCAGGGATCGAGCCTGTATCCTCATGGATGCTAGTCAGTTTCATTAACTGCTAAGCCATAACAGGAACTCCTGTTTTAGCTTTGCTATTCACCCTTCAAGACATGGTCTCTGAAGTATTTCCTACCTTCTCCATGACCCCAGGAAAGAGTCTTTCTCTCTACATTCCTGTGGCATCCTGTATTCTGCTATAGCACTGATCATAGTGTTTTGTGCCTGCTTGTTTATTTGTCAGTCTTCCTCACTAAACCCTGAAGGACAGGGATTTTATTATGCTCATCTCTGTGCAGCAATTTGCACAGTGCCAGGCATGTAATAATAACACCATAAAGATTTGTCCAATAAATAAATGAATGGTTGGGTGAAAGAATGAATCATTGGATATTACTCAATCCTTGATGTCCTAGGTATACGTGTCCTGGATGTAGGCACAATTTTCTTTCTTCTTTCTTTTTCCTTCATCAGCTTTACCCTCCTGCTTGTTTTTCCCTGGCTATTCACTTTACCTGTGTAGAACAGAACTGAGGGCCTGCTATCACTTTATCTGCTATCATCCCCTTGCAGACTTCTTCCTAAGCTTCAGGCTTAGTCTGACACCTTGCTGCATTTCCTCTGCCTGCATTTACATAGGGTCTCTCTTGCATTGTCTGCCTTCAATGCCAAGGCTGCACAATCTCAACAGGGCTCAAAAAGTCCCTGTCTGCTGAAGTGAGCCGACGTCATCACTTTATCACAGACTGATTTCCCCAACTGCGTTTTTCTCACTCTATCCTTTTTTTTTTTTTCTTTTTAGGGCTGCACCTGTGGGATATGGAAGTTCTCAGGCCAGGGATCGAATCTGAGCCTCAACTGCAACCTACAGCACAGCTGTGGCAACACTGGATCCTTAACACACTCCTCCAGGACAGAGATTGGACCTGAGCCGCTAAAGAGATAATGCCAGATCCTTAACCCATGCACTGCACTGGGAACTCCTCACTCTTTTCTTTCATGGGAGAGAATGTTTCTCTCCATGAGGAGATGCTGTTATAAAAAAATAGACTGGTTTCCTATCTGAAGGTGTTCACCATCTTTACTTGCCTGGCTCAGTTGTGCCTGGAATGAGGTGGAGGGAGTGGATTCAGCAGGAAACATTTTACTCCCTTCTGCCTGTTATTTATTTCTGGGTTTGAAAATGCTTTGTCACTGGCTGGGAAGTAATGCTACTCTTCCCAGATGTTCTCACTGACTCTCAAATGACTTAAATAATCATTTTTCCCAGACTCTTGATCCAATATATTCTACACAATGTGAATCTGAGGCTGAATTTCTAGGTGTAAACAGGACGTAAGTGGTTGAGGGGCTTTGTGCTCAGGGCTCAGAATTAAGCCAAAGTGAAGAACGTGTCGTCAATGGACAGGGGAAGAGAAATAGTGCAGAGGTGACAAGGGTGCAGACCTCTCCGTTACAACATGAGTTTTCATAACTTGAAATGGCTTTAATACGACTGATTAATTATGGAACATTATTTATATTTTATGGATTTCATTGGCCATAATTGGGCTAAGGTTGGGAGTTAGCATCAATCAGAACTAAACGGCTGCTCTCATTGCAGCCAGCCTCGTTTAAATGCCTAGGTGGTAAGACAGTAGATGATGAAGGTGATAAGAACACATCTTTAGATAAGCACTGGGCTGATGGAAGCTCTGGTGGTGACTGGAAAAGAAAAGCAATTAGTTCTGCGGTGAAGAGGAACTAGGTCTCCACAAATAGGGGGAAATTTTTAGTTGTCAAAGTAACTGGCAAGGTGTGAGAGATTTACTGGCAATTAGTACTTAGAGACCAGGGAGGCTAAACTCCCTTTAATGCACAGGCAGATGTACAGGATGAAGAACTGGTTTGTTTCAAATTTAAATGCCAAAAGTTACATTGCCCTAGCCTGTTCCTGCCCCAAGGACAGATATGGCAGCTAAAGAAAAAGCAATGCATTGGTTTGTAGCTATATGCAAAATGCTTCAAGCAAGACGTTTATTGATGACTTTTTTTTCTTTCTTTCTTTTTGGGTTGCACCCATGGCATATGGAAGTTCCCAGGCTAGGGGTCGAATCAGAGCTGCAGCTGCCAGCTTCAGCAATGCCAGATCCTTAACCCACTGAGTGGGGCCAGGTATTGAACCTGTGTCCTTGTGGATATTTTTGAGGCTTGTTACTGCTGAGCCACCACAGGAACCCCATATTGTTGACATTTTGAAGTCTGAAAGTCTATGGCCCTCTAACCCTCTTTCTCACTGAAACAAAAGTTATTTGTTAATTAATTTTTTTCACTCATGAAACAGGAGGTTTTTTAGGAACAACCTCCTTTAGAAGGACAGACAATAAAAGAGCAAACACTTCCCTGTGTTTGATTGTTCACATTCCCCTAACTGCAAGTAGCTTTACTGTGTGATAGTTATCTCCACTTTGGGCAAGTTTTCCATTTAAAAGAAACGATGGTTGGAGTTTCTTTTGTGGCTCAGTGGGTTCAGAGCCCTACACAGTGTCTGTGAGGGTGCAGGTTCAATTCCTGGCCTCACTTAATCCATTAAGAATTAGGTGTTGCTGTGGCTGTGGTGTAGGCCTGCAGCTGCAGCTCCAATTCAACTTCTAGTCTGGGAATTTCTATATGCCACAGGTACGGCCATGAAAAGAAAAAAAAGGAAAGAAAGGAAAACCATGGTTGTACAAGAGGAAAATGTTGGTCACCTAATATTCTTTTAGATGTTATAAATAAATTGGGAAGCATCTTTAATTTGCCCTCACTTTAGAATAAAGTTCAGTACAGTTATTATTTCTTGGTACTTTTTTTTTTTTTTAGTAACACATCTTAGGCTGCTGAAAAGTCAGTGCAAATGAAGATGTCCATTTTGGAAGTTGATCTGTCTTTTCTCTGTTTACTTCTAAGATTTCCACAAAATTTTTAAACTTGTTTACTTTATCCTGCAACTTTTACTATGTGTTGAAGAATAAATTTGTTTTTCTTTATCTTGCTCAGAAAACATGTTCTTCTGTAGTCTGAAATCTCATGCCTCTACTCACTGCTGAAAATCTCTTAGCCATGTCTTTGTACCCAGATCTTTTTATTCTGTCTTGTACTCCTCTTAACACCTCTTTAATATCTTCCACACACCTGTGCTGTGTTCTGGGTTATCTCGTAGACATATCTTTCAATTCACTAATTTTCTCTTCTATCCAAAGAGAGCTAAATTATTATTTAACAAGTCTTTTGATTTTTAATTTTTTTAGTTTTTTTTTTTAATTATTTTGTGGGGGCTTTTTAGGGCCACACCCGTAGCATATGGAGGTTCCCAGGCTAGGGGTCTAATCAGAGCTACAGGTGCTGGTCTACACTACAGGCACAGCAACACCAGATCCGGGCTGTATTTGTGACCTATACCACAGCTCACAGCAATGAGGCATCCCCGGCCCAATGAGCAAGGCCAGGGATCGAACCTGCAACCTCATGGTTCCTAGTCGGATTCGTTTCCAGTGCACCACGACAAGAACTCCTGATTTTTAAGGTGATTCTGTGTTTCCTTTTTATGATTTTTTAGTGTTTCAACTTCAGTTTAATGAACTGCTCATTTAAATATATATACGTTTATGTACATATTTCTACGTAAGTGTATTTTATCTCTGAGCATTTTATATATGTTAAAGTCCCCTTTAGATTGCTTTGTTATCATGGTTGTAAAATCTTTGCTTTGATGGGACTGAGGTTTCACTTGCTGGCCACTTCATTTCTCATATGATTACTACTTTTAAGCTCATCTTCCATAAGATATATCTTTTCTGGCGGTTTCACATGGGCCTGGAAGGCATCCCTGAGGGATGATTTCTCATCACCTTGACTGAGGTTCTGAACTAATTATCTGTTTCTTAGGAAGAGATTTTTGCATATTGTGGGTAGAGTGAATTAAGATCCTTTCACTTGAGCACAGATTTGATTCCTCCATGTGGACTATCTCCTCCTCCTCTCCAGGCAGAGGGCCTTCTCTGGGGCCTGTCAGCCACATGGCAGGGCAGTTCTTTCTCACCTCTACCTTTGGGCAGGGAGTGGAATTCTTGCTGTGTCCAGGATCTGCACAGAATTTGCACTTTGAGTCTCATTCCAACAAGGCATTATGTTATCCTGGTGCCTTGTGGACAGTGCAACTTTACTTCATTTTATCTTGAGCCTTTAAATTCCTTCTTCATTTATGTAACCTGGAGATTTTTTTTTTCCCCTCTAGTGTTAAGGTTCGGTACATACTATTAAAATAATTTAAAATGTTTTATTGAAATGTCTGTATTTTCGTTATTGTTGGATGGCTATAGGGCTTTTCCTCTTCTGTGTAGACTATCTTTTTAACTGGAAGTCATTCCAGGCCGTTATTGACTACAGAAATATTTTTTAGGAGTTCCCGTCGTGGCGCAGTGATTGGCGAATCCGACTAGGAACCATGAGGTTGCGGGTTCGGTCCCTGCCCTTGCTCAGTGGGTTGACGATCCGGCGTTGCCGTGAGCTGTGGTGTAGGTTGCAGACGCGGCTCGGATCCCGCATTGCTGTGGCTCTGGTGTAGGCCGGTGGCTGCAGCTCCGATTCGACCCCTAGCCTGGGAACCCCCATGTGCCGTGGGAGCGGCCCAAAGAAATAGCAAAAAAAAAAAGACAAAAAAAAAAAAAAAGAAATATTTTTTATTCTGATCAAGTTTAGGTGTGCAAGACAAAGTTGTTGAATTGTTCTATAATTAAATTATATACCATATTCTGGCCAATTAGAACTTTGTATAAAGGAGCTTCAAGTCAACATTATGAAAAACACGTAGAGCCAGAAACCAATGCTGGTTTTGGTGGTGTGTCAATTTGCATACTCATTTTGCAGTGGAATTTCTTTTCTCTTTTTCGCTACTTAATTGCCTGTTAGGCTTATCTGAGAGGTTTATTCTTTATAGTTCTGTAATTAAGTGAAGGAGTCTTGGGCTTTGGTCCCAGTAGATTCTGGGTTTAACTGTGCCATGTTCAAATGTTCAAGTCACATAGTAGGCACTCAACAATCACTTGCTGAAAGGAGAAATGAGTGAATATATGCTCTTAATGGGTATCAGTTTCTTCTAGCTAAAACACGGATGGTAGTAGTAACCACCTCACAGGGCTTTGAGAATTAAGTGAGCACATCCATGTAAAGAGTCCAGCCTAGTGTTTAGTATAAACCAAGAGCTCAATAAATGTTCATTGTTATGACTCCATAGAATTACGTGAAATGCACACCTCAAGGTGCAAACATAGAAGAATTTAAATAATTATGCATTCTTTACTTTTTTATTTCCCCTATCACTTCCATTATCTGTTTCTTCTTTTGAAAAATGTCTACTCTTTATAGGGTGGTGCTCATAGATGTTAAGAAGATCCCAGTTTGAAATTGTAGTTCTGATTCCCCCCAGGCCTAAATTTCTGGGAAAAAAAAATGACATTTTTATATATTAATGACAATGGTACTCCAGATAAGAATTTATTACATTATCAGAAAAATTGAGTCAAGAAGGGAGAAACCAAATAGAGGTCTAGCATCTCTGTACCTGAGGAAATGCCATGTTATTCTAGAAGAAAAAAAGGCTTTCCTGATTTAATAGAGAAATAAACAAAATTTTTTCTTGAGTTTGTTCCGATGTGGGTTTTGTTTTTTTTTGGTCTTTTCTAGGGCCGCTCCCGTGGCATATGGAGGTGCCCAGGCTAGAGGTCTAATCAGAGCCATAGCCACCAGCCTACACCAGAGCCACAGCAACGCAGGATCCTAGCTGAGTCTGTGACCTACACCACAGCTCATGGCAATGCCAATCCTAGCTGAGTCTGTGACCTACACCACAGCTCATGGCAATGCCACACTGAGTGATGCCAGGGATCAAACCCTCAACCTCATAGTTCCTAGTCGGATTCGTTAACCACTGAGCCACGACGGGAACTCCCATTTGGATGTTCATGTATTACTTTTTATAGAGAGTTAAAAAATCTTAAATAAAATTAGATCATCATATAGTTTTGTGCTGTTATACTCTCTTTAATATTCAACTACAATTTATGTAATTTAAACTGCAAATTTTAGTCTTGTATTTCCTTGCTCAGTAAGAAATACAGAAAGTTATAGTGCCATCTTGTGAAAAAGATGCAGAACTGCATTGTATGGCGAATAAATTGAAATAGGTGGAGAAAGGGCTATACAGTGAAAGAGTTGCGAATAATAAGGATTAATCAGCATATTTCTGTTAACTTAGCTAGACTTAATGTTAAAAAAATAAATGTAAGTGGGTTTTCCACCCTCCCAGATTTTTCTGCAGCATGGGCAACAGCCAAAAAGGAAAGGTTAACATACTGACTTGAAACTATGCAAGAGGAATTACCAAATTTCAAGTCATTTTGATTCCACAGGAAGAAAGAAGAGAAATAAATTATGCCTGATGCTCTGAATTGCAAAGCTGTGTATATGACTGAACCAAAGATGTTGCTAAACACAATTAAGAGGAGAGAGAATTGTTCTGGGTAAACGCCTGCACTGTGTACTCACCAGAGCCTATACAAGGCAGGGACAACCTCTTTTTGTCACAGAAGAAGAATCTTGGGAGCTGACAGAGGTTATTGTAACTTACAGAAAAGAGTTACCCTGCAGGAATAAAAGCCATCCAGAATATTTACTTCACTTTTTTATAGGAAGAGCCTGGAAATATTTGTTTGGAGGCTCAATATGAAGCACATTATAGCTAAGCTCCTGGTTCTTCGAATGATCTGATGCAATAGACAAAAGCAGCTACTTGCCCCCTGATTTCTGAGCATTGTCCTTACCTACTCATTTTAGAACACCCCACATGCACACATATTGAATCAGTGGGACATTATCATCTGGATGTGATGAAGGATTTGTATCTGAAGTTCAATAGGGGAGTTGGGAAAAAAAAGGGGGGGGTTCTTATTAGGATGGGCTGGCAGAGAGAAAGAAAATGAAGATGAGATGGCAGAATCTGGGAAGCAGTTGTCAGAGGTGGGAGGTGATTAGGTCAGGGAAAGGGGTGGTGGTAAGCCCTTGAAATGGAATCTTGTTTTTTTTTGTGTGTGTGTGTGTGGTTTCATTTTTATGGCTAAGAGAGAGCTTCCAGGAAGTATGCTGAAGAAAATACCAAGGACAAAGAAAAGGAAAGATAATAGTAATAATGAAAGACTTCATTTGAAAAAAAACAAAAAACAAAAAAAACTGGGTTATCCCGTCCTGATCCTGCTCTTATTACCAATATTTTGAGTTCTTTCACTGATTTAAAAGTCTGTGGGAGTTGTCAGCTAAATAATTTCACTGCTTTTACTCCCTCCTATGTGCTTAAGTAAGTAGTCCTGCACATGCAGTGAGGCATGAAACTGAAGGAATTTTATTCCTAAAATCTTGCTTTGAATTTCCTTGCCTTCATGGATTTAACTTAGATCCTTTAATGCTATAATAATTTGGTTTCATATTGAATGTCCTTTGGGCTTTCATTGTCATCTATTTTTTTTCAGAAGTTTTCCAAGAGTTCAAAATAATCCTTTTGGCGAAAAGGCAATTCAATTATAGAGACAGCATAAAAGGAACCCAACATGATACAATTCTCTAGTGAGATCAGATTTTCTGCTAAACCCAGATGATTTAATAAAACCAAAATTTGTATTTGCATTTTGAGACACTTGACTGAAAGGCTTGATCAGAACCTAAAGCATCAAATAAAATTGAACCTCTTGTCTATATAAGGCAGAGCTGAATTAAGAGTTTGACTCATCTAGAACCATAAGTTTCATACACAGCCGTTAACCCTGTTTGAAAGCACATTTGTTAGAAACCAGATTTCTATCCTCTCACAGGCAGAGGAGAAAATGAGCATACCATGGAGGAGATTTCTCATGCCGTAGAATGGCTAACACACATTCCCAAATTTACCACAATAGCCAGTAGATTTAACTGTAACTAGTTTCATTTTAAATGGCACCATACTCTGAAGACTTATCTGCTGATACAATATTCAAATTATGGTTCCATTCAAATTATGGTTCCACCAGTTAATGGTAATATGACTTTAATCTCTGTCTCAGTTCAATTCAATCCACAAAGTGGGGTAATATTAGTATGCATTTCATAGACTTGTGGAGATATCTCAAGGCTTGGCCTATTTTAACCTCTTTGTTCCTGTTAGCTATCATTATGATTATGTATAAAGCATCAACATATAAAAGTAAATGGGAGTTCCCATGGTGGCTCAGCAGGTTAAGAACCCAACTAGTATCCACGAGGATACAGGTTCAATACCTGGCCTTGCTCAGTGGGTTAAGGATCTGGTGTTGCCACAAGCTGTGGTGTAGGTGGCAGATGTGGCTAGGATTTGGCATTGCTGTGGCTGTGGTGAAGGCTGGCAGCTGCAGCTCTTATTTGACTCCTAGCCTGGGAACATCCTTATGCTGCCGGTGCAGCCCTAAAAAGAAAAAAAAAAAGAAAGAAATATATAACGTGTGTGTTTATATACTACTAGTGTTCATAAGGGTGAGATCATAAGATCTGGCATCACATGCCTAGAAAGTGGAATTTTCTGAGGGGTGATGGATAAACATGGATGAGAAATTGGAAGCCAGAATGAGGGAATTCTGCAAAGGTTTAAGGGGGAGTAGGAAGGACATAGTCCTGCAGAAAGATGCTCTTGTAGACATAAGAGAATATTAGTTGGAGTAGGTATGTAGCAAATGTTTAGAGGAGGAGTTGATAGCAGTTTTAAAGCAGAACCATAGACACTGGAATAAATTGGGAGCAGTGTAGGGGAGATTCTTGAGGAAGGATTACAGACCAGAGAAATTTGGGAAATCCCTTTCTATTCTCAGTTTCTCACATATTTATTCTAGCATCTGTAAATCTGTATTATTTGTTTATATTCCCATCTTTGTATCTATTCCAGGTGGATCTTACCTGGGAGCCTTTTAGAACTGCAGACTCTTAACCCCACTCCTGACCTGCATCTGCAGTTTTAACAAATGCCCAGTGTTTCCCATGTAGTCACAGTTTGAGAAGGACCACTTTCCTAGATTTGAGGCTTCCAGCACAGTGCCTGGCACTAAGTCAACACTTAATGGAAGTTTAGTGAATTAATTAAGTTGAATTCCTGGAGGCCAACACATAGAGCCTCAGGTGGAGATTTTAGAAAAGTAATTTTAACCCCAAACCAAAGTCTTGACCTAGAGCTAAACCTCTACAATGACTGAAGAAACTAAGAAAAACCACCCGCCCTGTACAAGTGGGAGAAAGATTCTCCACGAGGAAAAATCAGAATTGGAGCTAGTGTCCAGGTGGGCCCTGTGAAGGAAGCCCAGGAAACAGCTCACAGAAACCCCGTGAATATAGCTCCTATCATGAGACTCCTTCCACAGCAGTGCATGTATTATGTTCTTAAAACAAAGGATTCCTTGGTCCTACACTCAGATAGACCTTATGTGGCAGCAACAGAGGTCTGGGTGGGGGGCAGGAAATCCCATATTTCTACTGGAGGAGGTGAGGTATCAGGGAGATTTGTTTAAAGAATTGCCTCCAGGATCCTTAAATTGCCAAAGGATTAAACGGAAGAGGCCCCTACCTATTCCTCCCAGACCACGTTTTTCAGACACACATAGAAATTGCCACTTAAACAAGTAATAGTGCATCTTAATATCTGCTTTTGGAGTTGACCCTAACTCACTGGTGTGCTGACAAAGATTTTGAACTGTTCTCTCAAAACATAGATTTAAGGCGTTCCCCCTGCACCTGCGGCATAGGTTGTACAAGTGGGAGTTTGAATTTGATTCCTGGCCCAGAAATTGCCATATGCCATGAGTAAGTCATATATATATATATATATATATATATGTACATATTTAAAATATACATTTTCCGGAATTCCTTTTAAAAAATGGTATCCTTGTGTTTTAACTTAGCTTTGGAAAAAACATAATTACCTTTCATCCTTTTCTCCTAAAGTGAAATCTACCCATAAAGCTTGTCTAAACTGTCTTAGGTTTAAGTTTCTCCTTTTACATTTCTAAAGCCACTCCTCTGATTCAGAAGCCTGGAACAGTTTCCTTGCTTGAAATTTGGCACCAAGGTTATATCTCTGGAGTCAGGTGGAACTGGGCTTGACTCTGCACTCCATTCCTTGTATATGCGTGACCTTAAATTACTTAAACCTTCTGCTTCATTTTACCTATTTGAAAAATGGCAATAGGAGTTCCTACTGTGTCACAGCAGTTTAAGGATCTGGTGTTGCTACAGCTGTGGCATAGGTCACAGCCACAGCTCAGATTCAATCCCTGGCTTTGGAAATTTCCTATGTCATGGGTGTGGTCAAAAGAGAAAAAGGAAAAGAAAAATGGCAATAATGGTGGCATTTTCCCTCACAGAATTGTCACAGAGGAGTAGGGGAGTCTTGTGCATAAATTAAATGCATACTGGTGATTAGGAGCCCAGATTCTGGAGCCAGACTCTTGAGTAAATGTTCTTTGTTTTGTTTTCCTTTATTAGGGCCTCACCTGCAGCATATGGAGGTTCCCAGGCTAGGGGTTGAATCAGAGCTGCAGCTGCCAGCCTACACCACAGCAGATCCAAGCCGTTTCTGAGACCTACACCACAGCTCATGGCAATGCCCAATCCTTAACCCACTGCTCGAGGCCAGGGATTGAACCCTCATCCTCGTGGGTCCTCTTGGGGATCGTTAACCACTGAGCCATGAAAGGAACTCCTTGAGTAAATGTTCTACTATCTGCTAGTTTTGTGTCCTTGGGCAAATTGTATCACCTGTCTATGACTCAGTTTTCTCATTTGAAAAATGTAGAGAATGATAGTATTTACCTCATAGAGGTTTAAAGAGAATTAAATGAACAAGTGATTATAGTGTCTGGTACATAGTAAGTGCTATACATGGGTTTCTTAATTTTTTAAGTGCACACAAGATATGCTCAATAATTGCTTTTCTACTGTCTGTCCTTATTTTCATCACTACATCAATTCATCCCCATAGATCCCTTGTGAATCTTCCTAAAACACCCCTCTCGGCATTAGTTAGAATGGCATGGCCACAAATAACAGGAAACCTGACCAACGGCAGCTTAAATTATAATATATCTACAGTTAACTTGTCATCTGGGAGTAGGCAGTCCTGGGATTGATTCAACAGTTCAATAATGTCATCAAAGACACAGGCATCTCAAATCTTCCCACTTAACCATCCTCAGTGTGTGTGAGAGATCTTTCTTCAAGGACCCAAGATTGCTGCTGAAGCTCTAAGCATCATATGAGTTCAGCAAGGGGAAGCAGATGGAGAAGGAGAGAGCAAAATAATTTGCCCTTTGTGTATCTTTCTCTTAAGAATTATTTTTGTTTTCCAGAAGCACCCAGTAAATTTCCCTTATAACTTACTGCTCATACTTGGATTTCATTTTTAGAGCTGGTGTCCTCATCCATTAAAGCTGGGCAACCCAAAGGAAGGATGGCTGTGGGGAGGCATTAACAGAGCCTGCCACACTTTCTTTATTTCTTATTTTTCTTGTTATGGCTGGACCTGTGGCATGTGGAAGTTCCCAGGCTAGGGGTCAAATTGGAGCTGCAGTTGCAGGCCTGTACTACAGCTACAGAAATGCCAGATCCAACTGTGTCTGTGACATATGCGGCAGCTTGCAAGAACAGTGGATCCTTAACCCACTGAGCGAGGCCAGGGATTGAACCCACATCCTCACAGATACTATGTCAGGTTCTTAATCTGCTGAGCCACAATGGGAATTCTTCTGTGACACACAATCATCATGTCACGTTCTTGCCCTGCTTTAAAACCTTTTCATGGCACCTTACTGCCTGCCATAAAAGCATTAGCCTTCCTAGTTAGGCAGACAACTTGATTGGGTCATCAGCAACAAGACCTGGACGTACCTAATAGCTTATAGGCTCCAGTGCTGGGACGCCTCAGGCCAAACAACCAAGAGGACAGGAACACAACCCCACCCACAAGCAGAGAGAATTCCTGAGCCCTTTAGATGCACCTCTTGACACAGCCCTGCTCACCAGAGGGACAAGACCCAACTCCAGCCACCAGTGGGCAGACATGAGCCCCTCCCACCAGGAAGCCTGCACAAGCCTCTAGACTAGCCTCACTCATGGGGAAACAGGCACCAGAAGCAAGAGGAACTACAATCCAGCAGCCACAGAACTAAGTCCACAAACACAGAAATTTATACATAAGATAGGAGAGAAATATGTTACAGACAAAGGAACAAGAACAACTAAGTAAAATGGAGATAGGCAGTCCTAACCATTGAGATAAGAAATTTGGAGAATCTTCTGTAAGTTGTGTCAGGGTGTGATATCTGGATTTCCAGGGGCCAGATTGCAACAATGTGGGAAAGTTCTAGCAAACTGCAGAAATACCAAGCCTGAGACCCAATGTCATTAAGCTGCTATTACCTAGCAAACACATACCAGTTGTGCAAGGAGATAATGAAAACCACTGTATGTTTAAGCTTCTTTCTGCAAATTGTTAGGTGGAGCCCGAAGTATTATGGCTTAGCACACTGCTTGTCACATCTTTTTTGGTAGGCTGCCGTCCTTTTTTTTTTTTTTTTTTTTTTTTTCCTGCCATGCCCACAGGGTGTGGAAGTTCCCGGGCCAAGGACTGAATTCCACCACAGCAGTGACCTAGTGCTGGATCCTTAACCCTCTGTGCCACCAGGGGAATCCCCAAGTCTTTTTTTTTTTTTTTTTTTTTTTTTTTTGTCCACACCTGTGGCATGTGGAATATCCCAGGCCAGAGACTGAGCCCTCACCATAGCAGCAACAACAAACCACAGCAGTGATAACACCAGATCCTTAAACCACTGAGCCATCAGGGAACTCCTCCCTAGACTTTTTTTATTGATGGCTGTTCAGCAGTTGTGTTTTTGGTGTGCTTGAGAGGAGGTGAGCTCAAGTCCTTCTACTCTACCATTTGAAAGTCTCCAAGCTGGAAGATCGATGGTTAGAACTGAATTACATGCCTACTTCTAGACCACTAGGAGAGGTCTAAGTCTTTCCTGACACCTGAGTGAAAATGGGGTTCTGCTATATAAGAAAGAAGGAAAGGGGAACAGTTTTTAGTTACTAACAAAAATTATTTCTCCAAATGAGTAATACAGAGATGAATAAAAGGGACATAGTTCTTGTCCTGATGAAGCTGACTCCTAGAGAGGGAGATAGATAGTAAATTTAAACAATTGTATCTATACATTGCTGAGAGTGATGAGAAAAAAATAAACAAGGATCTGTGAAGTAGAATAATGCCTACCTAAAGCAAGGAATTTCTGGAAAGACCCCTCCATCAAGGTGACATATAAACTGAGACCAAAGATAAGAGTGAATCAGCCATATGTAGAGCACAGAGGAATGTGTGTGTGTATGTATCATGCTTTATTTTTTCTGCATCTTAGGGTGTTTTGACATTCTGGGTCCTTACAGACACAGGAAAAGACTGCCCCTCCCTTGGGGCAGAATTGGTAAGGCTAGCCAGTTTTTAGAGATGGCAAAGGGCTCTGCTGGATGCCTGACTTTCACAGGCAAACTAACCACTAACCTGAATTTGTACTCTTAAACACCCCCTTTATCTAGTTCTCTAGTTCTCACAAAATGAGCCAGTATTTCCCCTGTCCTAAATCATCCCAGAGCCAGGTGCCCGGTGCCAGGCAACTAGAGACCACCCTTCTAGTCGAAAGCCTGCTAACATGATTCAAACCAGCCAGTCCCCTATTATTTACTCTGTCTTGCCCTTTCTTTCTCATGGAAACTTCAATAAGGATTTGGTCTAGGCTTTCCCCTGGCTCCCATCTTCTGCATCATGACCAAACCCGAGGGATTCCCTTTGCCCTGAGTGCCATGGTGCACGTGTCCCTTTCTCTTGGGAAATGTACATAATAAAAGTTTTCATTCAGAGTTCCCGTCGTGGCGCAGTGGTTAACGAACCCGACTAGGACCATGAGGTTTTGGGTTCGATCCCTGGCCTTGCTCAGTGGGTTAAAGATCTGGGGTTGCCATGAGCTGTGGTGTAGGTCACAGATGCGGCTTGGATCCTGCGTTGCTGTGGCTCTGGTGTAAGCTGGTGGCTACAGCTCTGATTAGACCCCTAGCCTGGGAACTCCACATGCTGTGGGAGCGGCCCTAAAAAGGCAAAAAGACAAAAAAAAAAAAAGTTTTCTTTCAATGGCACTAACTTCACCATGTTGTCACTAAGTCACCTTCCTAAATTAACACCTGGACACAAAGCAGTGTGGAAGTAAATGTGAAGATATTTGATGAGCGCTAGAGAAAATAAAAGAAAGCAAGTATGGCAGTTGACTGGTTGGTATTATAAGATTGGAGAGGGTGAAGCCTTACAGCTGTCCACCAGAACCCATTCTCCTCTTCTTTTATGGCACTAGAATGTAGCTGGTAAATGACTGCCCAACTGCATTACATTTTCTAGCTTCTTTTCACTTTAGGGCCAATAGAATGTTAGTAGGAGTGACGGATAATCTTTTAGAGCCAATGCTTCAGACAATGGATGTTCCTCCCTTGTGTTCCTTTTTCTCCCTCCCCCCTGGTTGCACCACCTCTGTGGCAGTGACCCAGCATTGGACATTTGTATGAGGACAACACTTTAGGACATTAGTTCTCAGAGTGTTGTCCCAGATGGGCAGCATCAGCATTGCTCTGGAACATGTTAGAAATGCATACTGTCTAGCTCCAACACAGACCTATTTACTTAGAAATTCAGAGGATGAGGGCAAGCGATTTATGTTTTAATAAGCCCGCCAAGTGATTCTGATACATGCTCAAGTGTGAAAACCATTGTTTTAGGAGAAAGAGAAGACATAAAAAGAAGAAGCCTGAATACCAGAACTCCATATGGAATAAAGCAGTATATGTGAATCTGGAGCTCAGGAGAAAGTTTTGACTGGGAGATGTTCCCTTTAGGGTGATGTTCAAAGTCACAGGAATGGGTGAGATAACCTGGGGAGAGAGTCAGAGAAAGAAGAGGACTGAGGATTGGGTCATGGGTAACTCCAACATTTAAAGAAAGGGAGGGGGAAGAGGAGCCTGAAAAGGATTCTGAGAAGTGGAGACAGGAGAGCTAGAAGGCAAGCTATGAGTGGGAGGTCATGAAGCTAAGAGGGCAGAGTGTTTCTGAGGGCAAGTTGGGGTCCCCTCTGCTCAATGCAGACTCTCTACCCTCCTCATTGAGTAGCAGCAATGCTTTAAGGGTTGAAGAACTGACCTTGACTCAAGTGTGAGTCTGACTGAGTTCAACGTAATCCCCCTCACCCCCTATTGCCAATATTTGGTACGAAAAGGAATGTGAAGTCCAATTTTGGCCAATAAGATCCAAGAAGAAGTGTACTAATGACTTCTGTGAAAACTCTTCCCCTTTCATTTGATAGAAAACAATAGGAAACTGGAGTTCCTGTCGTGGCTCAGTGGTTAATGAACCCGACTAGTATCCATGAGGATGAGGACATGGGTTCGATTCCTGGGTTAAGGATCCGGCATTGTCATGAGCTGTGGTGTAGGTCACAGATGCAGCTTGGATCTGGCATTAATGTGGCTGTGGTATAGGCTGGCAGCTATAGCTCCGATTCAACCCCTAGCCTGAGAACTTCCATGTACTGTGGGTGTGACCCTAAAAAGACAAACAAACAAACAAATAAAAAAAAAAAAAGAGGGAGAGAAAACAGTAGGAAATGGGTATCTGTTTCTACCATTGGATATAAATAGTAGAACTCTGAGGTTAGTGGTGGTCACATCATGACCACAAAGGACCATGATGTCATCATTTTAAGGCCACACATCTCCTCATTTGTAAAATGGTGATAATGCTAGTACCTACCTCATAGAAGATAAATGGCACTTTTGACATTCATGCAAAAAGAGGAAAGGAAATAAAGCCCTTGTCAACGTGGTTGAGCTGCCAAATCAACCAAAGCAAACTTTCTGTTTGGTGAGCTAATACATTTTCTTGTTTCGTCAGTTTAATTTAGGATTTCTGTTACTTGTAGCTGGAAGCAGCTTATCTGATACAGTGATATATGAAAGCTATTTCTATTTTTAATTGTCAGAAAGTCACTGATTTATTACAAATTCTCAAGAAAGATTATTTGTATGAAGTATTGTTCAACGAGTGTTATAAAGCACTTTTCTAATAAAATGAAATCTGCAACCTAATCTTATGAGACAACAACAAAAAATCAGCTTAGGAGTAATGGATTAAGCATTTTACTTACCTTAGGATGAATATATATTTCCTATTAATGTATTCTTCTACAATTCAAGTCATATTTTAATATTCAAACCACAGTGGAACTAATTTTTTGAACTCTCATATGGCATAAAAGATGCAAATATTGAAAGTCTATGTTTTATCCTTCCTTCAACCTTGAGGAAATGTAAGGTTTGAAAATTAGGTCTATGAAAAGAACATCTTGAATACAAAATGTGCAAAATACTATAAACATGAAAATATATGCACACAAAGTCAATGATTTGACTGGTTGAAATATTGATATCTTAATTTCATTTAGAAAATTGATCTATTAAAATACAATGAAACAATACTTCAAATTAATTTTATTTACTACTGGAACACTAGTGGAGGTTGTAGAAAGAATGTTAATCTAGAAATCAGGAGTTTTTGTACTAGTTCCACCCCTCCCACCTGTTGTGTCATGTCAGGTGCATAATTAACCTCTCGTTACCTTTTCTAGGAGCATGAGAAGGGGTTGATATTGGTAACCTGTAAAGATCTTTCACTCCTATAACTCTGTAATTTAAATTGTATCTTAAAATCTCTAAAGTAAAAATAACTAGAGGCATATCATTATAAACATGTTCTATGTAATCTACTCCATTTCTAATTCCAAACTGGTAATTGTTTTAGATTCATAACTTAGTTTCTTTCAAACATTTCTACTTTGAATTATTTACTAGGAGCAGCTAGGAAGCTTCCATATGGATGAGTTTTAATTAAAATACCTGTGTGCCTTGCACTGGAAAGACATTTTAAAGAGAGGTGCAAATAGACTGTCACAATTTAAAAGGCATACTTCCTCTTTCCAGTGGCTAGAAACAGGATTAAAATTAAGCATGATTCTTAAACCAGTGATGAATTTCATAAATCATGAGATTATTATTAACAATATTCTTATTAAAAATGCCAGTGTCAACATTCTCACTTATTGTGTGATAAATGTTGCATTAGCAGGATTAGTTTTGTGGTGTGAAGTGTTTAGTCTTTAGTTTATACTGCAACGCCTTATATGACAAACACCCTTCATTCATAAGATGACCAAAGTCAGCCATACAAAGATGTGGGCAACAATGGTGATTTTCTATGTATGTTCCCCAATAGTAATAGACAAAATTACAGTTATTTTCTTGACCTACTGTTAGTTCCTCTCAGCTCTCTCTTTACCCCCTCCTCAATGAAAGACATGTATATTACACATGATATTTTCTTAGTAATTTGGGGCATTTTCTTAGTAAATTCTGTCTTCTCTCATTTTGCAAAGCCTTAGTACTTAACCTTTGGCCTGATAAATATGATTCAATTGAGTTAAACTGCTGTTCTTCTAGAACTGAAAAAGTAAAATACCAATATATATATGTAGTAATTATCACCAGAATTGCTCATTTTTAACTATTAAATTTAAACAAAGAGCAATTGCTGTTTGTTCATGCAAAACAAACAGTGCCTTGCTTAAGATCTTTTTGATTAATCTGTTTCCCTGTGTGCAGATCCAGGAGAAAACACTGCCTGAGGCTCAGCACACACATCCATGAAGTGGCAAAAGCATTACAGTCCCAGTCAATTGTCAGGGTTTTCCCAAATAAGCGTTTAGTGGTAAACAATACAGCATCAGCTGGGGGAAAGGAAACCAATTCTAAGGGAACAAACCAATACTCCAAGGCATGGCAAATGCAGCCCAGTTCTAGAAGTAGCATCAGAAAAAAAGTGAGGTGCTTTGCTGTAAGAGGGAGGGTGGTTGAATAGGTAGAAAATGGAGGTATTTATAGAAAAGGAACTATTCTCGGACACAGTGCCAAATCATACTAGACACTGCTTCCAAAACAAGTATAATGAATAAGCTGAAATTAACATAAAATTGTAAAACAACTACACTTCCATAAAAAAAAATTTTTTTTAAAGTATAATGAGAAGGAGGAAACTTTTTAACCCAAAACTCCTGGCAGAGGCACTGTTGTGAGTATGAGGTCCAGACACATGTCCCTGGGGCTGTGCCCAGCATGTAAGGTCACCTGGGAAGACACCAAGGGGTGAAAAAGGTAGATAGAGCCAGAAAGTAAAGGCCATGCTAGAGACCCCCATCCTCCCAGAGCCTCCCAACTTGAATAAAAATCCATGGAAAATCACAACATATTTCAATTTTTTGATTGCTTATAAAAACCAGTGTAAATGTAGAGATGGATGTTGAGCCTTTTGAGAGGAGTTTGGGAAAGGAGGCTGTGGGAAATCACAGGGAGGGTCCAGGTGGACACTGGCCTGTGGACAGGAATTTCTACTATCCAAAGGTAACTACTTGGTTACATAAGAGAAGTGAAATGATAACTGTCTACTATATTTTAGCCACTGGGTAGGTCTTTTAGGTCACTAGTGTCATCAAATCAGAGGGGGCAGGCTGGGCCCAATCTCCTGGGAGTAGGGCTGTCAGGAGTAGGGTAATGGGCAGATCCTAGCTGCTGGTGGGAGGCACTGGCTGAACTCCATAGGGAGACAGGGCTCTGACAATGTGGTTCCAGCTGAGTGTATGAGTGGGTATCTGTGAGTGGGAGGTATTGATCAGTGAGGAGGAATCCTAGAAACCCAAGCAGAGGAAGCCAGTTAGGCAACTTAGCCCCCGGTTATTTACTGCATTATATACAGTACATATTTATGGACTCACCAGCTTTGTCTTAGGCTAGAATACTTCACACTTTATTGATTCATGGACTCACCAGCTTTGTTTTAGGCTAGAATATTTCACACTTTATTGATTCCTTGGATGAAAAAATTGATATGCATATTCAATATTGTCTCATTTAATTTTGAAGCAGCACAAACTTCACATGTGAGGAGCCATCAAGATCATCTGGAAAGAGGATAAGACAGGAGCAGGAATTGACATCAATATAGAAATGGACAGAGTGTGATTTCTTTTGGCCACACTTACAGCATATGGAAGTTCTTGGAGCCAAGGATTGAATCTGATTTGCAAGTGTGACCTATACCACAACTGCAGCAATGCTGGATCCTTACTCACTGCACTGGGCTGGGGATTGAACCCGCACCTCAGCAGCGACCTGAGCTGCTGCAGAGACAAAGACAGATCCTTAACCCACTGTGCCGCAGTGGGAAATCCCCAGAGTATGAGTTTTGGATGGAAGGATGAGACTTGTAAATGCTAACTGATTCCAGAACAAGTCAAGATAATGTATTGATCGATTGCTATCATGTGACAAAGATGGGATAAGAACTAAAGCATCATATAGCATTGATTCATGAATATAATTCATGCCATAAATATAATTTATATATTAAATATTTTAAATATTGAGGAAATACCATGGAACAAGAACCGCAAATGTTACCAAAGACACAAGGTTGAATGACATGATCACTTCTCTCAAGAAGCGCCCCATCTTGTGGGGAAACACATGAGTTAAAGAGTAATCAAAGCCTAATTTACTGTATCATATGTAACTACAAAATCTTGCAGGAGCCTAGTAGACAAACCCAACTCAACCTGGGGGCCATAGACAGCCTCCTAGAAGAAGAAAGGCCCATCAAATGGGGATGTTGTATACATTTATGTAGAGACAGAGATTGCTGGACAGGGAACCCTGGATTACTCAATCCCTTTTTAGCAAGTAGTCACTCCTTCCAAAATTCCACAGAAAAATGTATGCATAGAAGTTAACGATCATAAATAGAGAAGATGTGATACATATATACAGTGAAATATTACTCAGCCATTAAAAAATAGCGAAATAATGCCATTTGCAGCAACATGGATGGACCTAGAGATTATCAGCCTAAGTGAAGTAAGTCAGAAAAAGACAAATATCGTATGATATCACTTATATATGGATTCTAAAGAAAGGATAAGGATACAAATGAAATTATTTGCAGAAAAGAAATAGACTCGTAGACTTTGAAAAACTTATGGTTACCAAAGGGGACAGGGGAGATGGGGGGAGGAATGGACTGGGAGCATGGGATTGGCATGTGCACACTGAAGTATATGGAATGACTGGCCAACAGAGAACTGCTGTATAGCCCAGGGAACTCTAGCCAATATTCTGAGATAATCTATGTGGGAAAAGAATCTGAAAGAGAATGAAAAAAGCTGAAAGCCATCATGCCAAAATTTGGAACAAGAAAAGGACGCCCATATCACCACTTTTATTCAACATAGTATTTATTGAAAGTCCTAGAGATAGCAATCAGACAAACCAACAAAATAAAAGGTATCCAAAATGGAAGAGATAAAATTATCACTAATGTGCAGATGGCATGATACTATATATAGAAAACCCTAAGAACTCTACACAAAAACTTCTCAAACTGATCAATGAATTCAGCAAAGTAGCAGGATACAAGGTTAATATTCAGAAATAAGTTTGATTTCTGTATATTAAAAATGAAATATTAGAAAAGGAATATATTAAAAAAAAAAAACTTAAAGTTGCAGCCCCTGAAATTAAATATCTAGAAATAAACCTGACCAAGGAGGTGAAAGACTTATACACTGGGAACTATAAAATATTAATCAAGAGTTCCCGTCGTGGCGCAGTGGTTAACGAATTCAACTAGGAACCATGGGGTCGCGGGTTCGATCCCTGCCCTTGCTCAGTGGGTTGACGATCCGGCGTTGCTGTGAGCTGTGGTGTAGGTTGCAGACGTGGCTCAGATCCCGCGTTGCTGTGGCTCTGGCATAGGCCTGGGGCTGCAGCTCTGATTCGACCCCTAGCCTGGGAACCTCCATATGCCGCAGGAGCGGCCCAAAGAAATATCAAAAAAGACAAAAAAAAATTAATCAAAAAATTAAAGAGGATTCAAGGAAAAGGAAAGCTATCCAATGATCCTGGATTGAAAGAATTAATGTTGGTTTTGTTTTGTTTTTTAAAGATTTTATTGGAGTGTAGTAAATTTGCAATGCTGTCATAGTTTCAGGGTTACAGCAAAGTGATTCTTTTTAAAAACTTTTTTAAATTTTTTTATATTACTCAATGAATTTATTAGATTTATAGTTGTACAATGATCATCACAATCCAATTTTATAAGCTTTTCATCCCACAACATTAGTGCATCCCCCCACACCCTGAACTGTCGCCTTTGGAAATCATAAGTCTTTCAAAGTCTGTGAGTCAGTATCTGTTGTGCAAAGAAGTTTATTCTGTCCTTTTTTTCAGATTCCACATGTCAGTGAAAGCATTTGATGCTGGTGTCTCATTGTCAGACTGACTTCACCTTAGCATGATCATTTCTAGGTCCATCCATGTTGCTGCAAATGCCATTATTTCCTTCCTTTTAATGGTTGGATAATATTCCATTCTGTATATGTATCACATCTTCTTGATCCAGTCCTCTGTTGATGGACATTTAGATTGTTTCCATGTCTTGGCTATTCCAAATAGTGCTGCAATGAACATCGGAGTACATGTGTCTTTGCAAGTCATGGTTTTCTCTGGATAGATACCCAGGAGTGGGATTGCTGGATGAAATGGGAGTTCTATTTTTAGTTTTTTGAGGAATCTCCATACTGTTTTCCACAATGGTATCACCAATTTACACTTCCACCAAGAGTGCTAGGGTTCCCTTTTCTTCACACCCTCTCTAGCACTTAGTATTTGTAGACTTTTGGATGATGGCCATTCTGGCTGGTGTGTGGTGGTACCTCACAGTGGTTTTGAGTTGCATTTCTCTAATGATGAGTGATGTTGAAGATCTTTTCATGTGTTTTTTGGCCATCTGTATGTCTTCTTTGGAGAATTGTCTGTTTATATCTTCTGCCGATTTTTAGAAGGGGTTGTTTGCTTTTTTGGTATTGAGGGGCAGGAGGTGTTTATAAATTTTGGAGATTAATCCCTTGTCAGTCGATTCACTTGCAATGATTTTCTCCCATTCTATTTTTAGTCTTTTCATTTTGTTTAGGGTTTCCTTTGCTGTGCAGAAACTTTAGAGTTTAAATAATTCTAAAGTTATTTGTTTATTTATTTTTTGTTATTACTCTAAGAGGTGTATCCAAGAAAATGTTGCTGTCGTTTATGTCAGAATTTGGCCTATGATTTCCTCTAAGAGTTTTATACTATCTGGTCTTATATCTAGGTCTTCAATCCATTTCGAGTTTGTTTTTGTGTATGGTGTTAGGGAGTGTTCTAATTTCATTCTTTTCCATGTGGCTGTCCAGTTTTCCCAGCACCACTTATTGAACAAGCTGTCCTTTCTCCATTGTATATCTTTGCCTCCTTTGTCACAGATGAGTTGGCTGTAGGTGTGTGGGTTTACTTCTGGGCTTTCTATCCTGTTCCACTGATCTATATGTCTGTCTTTGTGCCAGTATCATATGCTTTTGATGACTATAGCTTTGTAATATAGTCTGAAGTCCGGGAGCCTGATTCCTTCAGCTTGATTTTTCTTTTTCAGGATGTCTTTGGCTAGTCTGGGTCTTTTGTGCTTCCAAACAAACTTTAAAATATTTTGTTCAAGTTCTGTGAAAAAAGTCCTTGGTAATTTGATAGGGATTGCATTGAATCTGTAGATTGCCTTAGGTGTATAGTCATTTTAATAATATTGACTCTTCCAATCCACGAGCATGGTATGTCTTTCCATCTATTTGTGTCATCTTTGATTTCTTTCATCAGTGTCTTAGAGTTTTCAGAGTACAGGTCTTTTGTCTCTCTAGGTAGATTTACTCCTAGGTATTTTATTCTTTTGGATGCGATGGTAAATGTGATTGCTTCCCTAATTTCTTTTTCTGCTCTTTCATTGTTAGTGTATAGAAATGCCTTCAATTTCTGTGAATTAATTTTGTATACTGTGACTTTGCCAAATTCATGGATGAGCTCTAACAGTTTTTTGGTAGAATCTTTAGGGTTCTCTATGTATAGTATCATGTCATGTGCAAATAGTGATAGTTTTACTTCTTCCTTTCCAATTTGGATTCCTTTTATTTCTTTTTCTTCTCCGATTGCCATGGCTAGGACTTCCAAAACTATGTTGAATAGCAGTGGCGAGAGTGGACATCCTTGTCTTGTTCCTGATCTCAGCGGGAATTCTTTCAGCTTTTCACCATTGGGAATGATATTAGTTGTGAGTTTGTCATATATGGCTTTTATTATGTTGAGGTAGGCTCCCGCTATGCCCACTTTCTGAAGAGTTTTTATCAGAAATGGGTGTTGGATTTTGTCAAAGGCTTTTTCTGCATCTATTGAGAGGATCATATGGTTGTTATTCTTCAGTTTGTTAATGTGGTGTATCACTGTTGTGAGACATGTTTTTATATTTTCTTAGCCTCTTTGCTGAAAACTCCATCTTGTCCTACCTTACTTTGTCCCATCTTCCTGCTTGAGAAACAGTCATGGTGATGGTAAATGACTTGAGGATTCTCTGAAATGCTATGCATAGATAGCTAACTCAAATGCTAATGATTCTTAAATGCCTATAGTTTAGAGTAAAAAGTTTAACCATTTACCAGCTGTGACTTTTAAAATAATAAAAAAAAAAAAAACCCTATATCTGGCACCTACAACTCCCTTTTCGCTTGATGTAATTCTCAAGAGCACAATAAAAGCCATGTGGTTTCTTGAGGCTGGGCTCTTGGTCCCTGAGACCTTGAGTCCACCACTTCCCACCTTTACTTAAGATAAATGTCTCTGTGTCTTGTTTTGTGTTAACTTTTTTTTCCTTAAGCTCCATAGCACCCATTCTTCAGCCCCATCCTGCTGAGCTGGTCTTGGCAAATGGCGCACAACGTGGGGCAGTCAGGCAGGCATGAGGAATGAAGGACCATGACTACAGCAGAAATTTTATTCACTGAAAGTGCTGTGGAGCCCTGAGAAGAAGGGAGGAATTTTGCATGGCCACACTAAAGAAATCCTGCAAATAAGTTCCCTCTCTCAGGTATTTACGGAGTAACATGGAAAATAAGGTAATTGCAGGAAACTATAGTCCTTACATTTCTTTGTTAGGACAACTCCTTAAAAAAGGGTGTGCAAAATTAAATGAAAATAAGCTTTTGGAGCTTTTTCAGACTATTGAGAAACATTGTGAATGGTTTTTTACATTAGAAATGTTAGATTCAAAGATATGGGAAATCATAGGAATGGACCTTAGGATATTGCGTGATGAGGGTGTTCCAATTCCTGTGTCCGTTTGGAGTACTTGGAGCTTGATTAAATCAGTTTTAGAACCTCTACAGACCATGGAGGACTTAGAGGAGGAAGAAGAAGGAGAGTTTATACCTTTGTTGGAGGAACCCAAATATGCAGTCCCTGAACAAATTGTCATAGAGAATATTTGGCTCCTGAGCCTTCAGCTCCAAATTTTGATTTTGATATTCCTCTATTGCCTCCTGTTAGGAGTGAGGAGATGAGGACTCATCACACCTCTATTTCTAGGGTTACAAAGAAAATGAGCGCTCTCCCTGAATACCATCTATCATCCATTCAACAGGGAATTTTACAGGCTCAAAGGGAAGGCGATTTGGATGCCATATATTTAGCCTTTCTAGTAACTGTCAGGGAGACAGTGGCTCCAGGCATTGATCCTGCCAACCCTGATGGAGTTTGTGAGTTCATTTATGAGCCCTTTCCTTTTAAAATTCTTAAAGAGTTAAAACAGGCCATTCAAAACTATGGTGTTAAAATTCTCCCTTTACAAAAGGAATCATGCAGGGAGTAGCTGAAGGAAATCGTATGATTCCTACTGATTGGCATAGCTTAACCCGTGCTGTTCTATCACCTAGTGAATATTTGCAATTTAAGTCTTGGTGGCAAGATCATGCCCAAATTACTGCTAATCATAATCAGGCTCTAAATCTTCCAATTACAATGGAACAATTGTTAGGGATTGGTCCTTGGAGTAATCTTCAAGTAATCTTCAAGATCAAATGAGAATGAATGATCTGGCCATTGAACAGATTAGACAATATTGGTTAATGGCATGGGATAAAATTGAATCTAAGGGTCAAATAAATACTTCTTTTCAAAAGATCCTACAAGGCCCTAAGGAACCTTATACTGAATTTCTAGCTCATTTACAAGAGGCATTAAAATGACAAATTACTAACTCTGAGGTGTCTGATACTATTTTTCAATTGTTAGCATATGAGAATGCAAATACTGATTGCAAAAATGCCATGGGATTTTTAAAAAGAAAAAGCTAACATTGCCAAATATATTAAAGCCTGTCAGGGAGTGGGGATGGAGTCCTTTAAGGCCTCAATGCTAGCCCAAACAATGGCTAATTTAAAGGTTAAAGATAAATTTTCCTGGAGTTAACCCTAGGGGACTTGTCCCAAATGATCTCTGGCAAATGGATGTTACACATTATTTATCTTTACAAAAATTGTCATTTATTCATGTATGTATTGACACTTCCTCTAAATTTATTTGGGCTACTGCTCAATCTGGTAAATCTGCTAAACATGTTATTCGTCATTTATATGCCTGTTTTGCAGTCATGGGCCTGCCACAAGCAATTAAAACTGACAATGGTCCAGCATATCAGTTCTCAACTTAAAATGTCTCTAGATACATGGCATATAACTCACTCTACTGGTCTCCCTTACAACCCCCAAGGACAGGCTATTGTGGAACAAGCCAATTTATATGTAACACAGCCTCTTCCAAAACAAAAAGGGGGAGATACAGAAATAGTTAAATCACAACATCACTTTTAAACAAAACCTTATTCGCTTTAAATTTTTTAAATTTGGCCTCTGACCAAAAAAAAAAAAAAAAAGGCTGCAGAGAGACATTTTTTTTATACAGAACAAAATAAGATTAACTTTTCTCATACTGAACAGCCCTTGATTTGGTGGCAGGATCCATTAACAAACTTCTGGTCTCCAGGGAAGCTTATCACGTGGGGAAGGGGATATGCTTGTATTTCACCAGGTCATGGATTACAACCTTTTTGGATTCCATC
Source organism: Sus scrofa (assembly GCF_054392235.1). NCBI lineage: Eukaryota > Metazoa > Chordata > Mammalia > Artiodactyla > Suidae > Sus > Sus scrofa. Next base: position 33,680,385 of record NC_139393.1, read on the forward strand.
AAGAAGAATCAAACCATATCATGAGTGAGCCCATGAGGCATCCCTCGACTCCAGACTCCAGAAGGAGGATGATAAGGGCTCATCTTCCCACTTGGGATCAGATCAAACATCTAACCTGAGAAGCTGAAAATCTAAGAGAAGGAAAGCCTCTCACTCCAAATAATTTGGTCCTAGCTCTCTTTACTTTGGTTTCCATCACAGTGAATGTTCTCACAACTGGCATAGAAATCATTTTATTACTTGTATAGAAGAGGGATTAAAAGCTTCATGAGTAAAGCCTGTTAAAAACTATCAGAGGTTTACTAGGGGAACAAGAGAGTCCATCAGCTTTCTTAGAAAGACTCAGAAAGGCATGAAGAAAACATACAAAGGAACCCAGAAACAATGGAGGGCCAAATAATTATTAAGGATAAATTTATAGCTCAATCGGTGCCAGATATATGGAGAAAGCTCCAAAAATTGGCTTTTGGCCCTGATCAGGACCTGAAGCACCTCCTTGAGTAGCAACTCAAGTATGTTATAATCAGGGCCAGGAAGAATGAAAGGAGAACAAGAGGAGAGATAGAGAAAAGGCTGAGGCACTAGTTATGGCACTACAGGGAGTCAACCTGGGAGTTTCCAAGGTGAGAGGACTAGGGCAGAGACCTATGCCCAGAGCCTGTTTCCTCAGTGGAAAAGAGGGACCCTTTAAATGGGAATGCCCCAAGACTCAGAGATTACTGGAAGAGAGGCCACCCCTGAAGACGAAGATCTCCATGGTTGACCCCTCAGGCCCAGGATCAAGGCTGACGGAACATTTCCATAATGGCTCCCGTCCTTATCACCACTCAGCCCCGCATGACTCTAAATGTAGGCATACGGATCCACTTTTCAGTCTTCCTCTCCAATCCTGGGCCACTCCCTCATGAATCTGCCACATTTATATTTCTGGCAAGCCGGTTACAAAATTTTTTACACAACCTTTGAGTTGTGACTGGGAATCCATTTTCTTTTCTCAATGCCTTTCTGATTATTTCAGAGTCCAACTTCTCTTTTAGAAAGAGATATTTTGTAAGAGGTTAAAGCCTCAATGCACATGCAAATGGAGCCTAATCAAGGTTTATACCTGCCTTCAATGGACTAGATTTAAAAGATGCCTTTATTCTACATTTCCTTGACCAAGGCATACATATATTTCATAACCAGCCAGAGAAATCAGAAAAATCATACAAGTTACCTGTGCTATTGTAAAATCTAAATGTTGTATTTCTGATTGTTCACAGAATGTGTCTAATTCCCTGCTAGATCTTCAACAGTAGATTCATGAGCTGCCCTGTGGAGCCAGCTGACCTCCTCCTCCTGGTGAAAATATTTCTTTGAGGTAGCCAAAGCAATGTATCAAAGCCCACTTGACCATTCCATGAGTGGAGACCTAACTGCTTTCCCTAACAATGCCCCTTTTCAGCAGGAAGAAGTTAGAGCAGTCGTCGCCCCTTTTCCCACAGTTAGAGTCTCCAACTCAAAGGGGGGGGGATTAAAGCAGAATATTAACTCAGGTAGTCAGCGTAGGGATATGGGCTTTGATACATTCTTTGTGGCTATTTATTAACATTTGTAAACTAAGGGTGGCATGGCAACCCCAACTGCTATAAAGGTTACAGGTATTGCCCCATGGATCCATCACATCAGAGTGAAGAAGGCTGCATCCGCTGCTGACATGGACACTGGGAAGGCTGTACAACACCTCAAGAATCTCCTAATGGTCAAGTTACAGAGACTCCCTTTACCATCGTCAGAGAGAGCTAAGCCTTGGCTCTGGCCACCCCTGGAAGCTGATGTACGAAGTGAGCCATTTAAAAAGTAATGAAAAAAGAAGTTGCAAGATCTATTTTTGTCTTCCCACAAAAACAAAAAGGGGGAGATGTTGCAAGATGTGTTTTTATAATATTTTCTTAGCCTCTTTGCTGAAAACTCCATCTTGTCCTACCTTACTTTGTCCCATCTTCCTGCTTGAGAAACAGTCATGGTGATGGTAAATGACTTGAGGATTCTCTGAAATGCTATGCATAGATAGCTAACTCAAATGCTAATGATTCTTAAATGCCTATAGTTTAGAGTAAAAAGTTTAACCATTTACCAGCTGTGACTTTTAAAATAATAAAAAAAAAAAAAACCCTATATCTGGCACCTACAACTCCCTTTTCGCTTGATGTAATTCTCAAGAGCACAATAAAAGCCATGTGGTTTCTTGAGGCTGGGCTCTTGGTCCCTGAGACCTTGAGTCCACCACTTCCCACCTTTACTTAAGATAAATGTCTCTGTGTCTTGTTTTGTGTTAACTTTTTTTTCCTTAAGCTCCATAGCACCCATTCTTCAGCCCCATCCTGCTGAGCTGGTCTCGGCATATCACACTGATAGATTTGCAGATATTGAAGAACACTTGCATCCCTGGGATAAATCCCACTTGATCATGATGTGCAATGCTTTTAATGTATTGTTGGATGCGGTTTGCTAGGATTTTGTTGAGGATTTTTGCATCAATGTTCATCAGTGAAATTGGCTTGTAGTTTTCTTTTTTTGTGGTATCTTTTTCTGGTTTTGGTATCAGGGTGATGGTGGCCTCATAGAAAAAGTTTGAGGGTGTCCCTTCCTCTGCAATTTTTTGAAATAGTTTCAGAAGGATAGGTGTTAACTCTTCTCTAAATGTTTGATAGAATTCGCCTGTGAAGCCATCTGGTCCTGGACTTTTGTTTGTTGGAAGTTTTTTAATCACAGTTTTAATTTCAGTTCTTGTGATGGGTCCATTCATCTTTTCTATTTCGTCTTGGTTTAGTCTTGAAAGATTGTACCTTTACAAGAATTTGTCCATTTCTTCTAGGTTTTCTGTTTTATTGGCGTATAGTTGCATATAGTAGTCTCTTATGATCCTTTGTATTTCTGTGATGTCCATTGTTACTTCTCCTTTTTCATTTCTAATTTTATTGATTTGAGTCCCCTCTCTTTTTTGCTTGATAAGCCTGGCTAGGGGTTTATCAATTTTGTTGATCTTTTCAAAGAACCAGCTTTTCATTTCATTGATCTTTTCTATGGTTTTGTTCATTTCTATTTCATTGATTTCTGCTCAGATCTTTGTGATTTCTTTCCTTCTACTAACTTTAGGTCTTGTCTGTTCTCTCCTGAGCTGCTTTAGATGTAAAGTTAGGATGTTAATTTGAGCTTTTTCTTGTTTCCTGAGGTGGGCTTGTATTGCTAAAAATTTTCCCCTTAGAACAGCTTTTGCTGCATCACATAGGTTTTGGAATGTTGTATCCTTGTTGTCATTTGCTTCTAGGTATTTTTTAATTTCCTCTTTGACTTCTTCAGTGATCCATTGTTTGTTTAGAAGCATGTTGTTTAGTCTCCACATGTTTGTGTTTTTTGCAGTTTTTTTCTTGCTGTTGATGTTTAGTAGTATAGCATTGTGGTTGGAAAAGATGCTTGATATGATTTCAATTTTCTTAAAGTTACCAAGGTTGGAGTTGTAGCCCAGGATGTGATCAATCTTAGAGGATGTTCCATGTGCACAGAATGTGTATTCTGTTCCTTTTGGATGGAATGTCCTATAAATATCTATTAAGTCCATCTGGTCTAATGCTTCATTCAGGGCCTGTGTTTCCTTATTGACTTTCTGTCTGGATGATGTGTCCATTGCTGTAGGTGCAGTGTTAAAGTCCCCCACTCTTACTGGGTTATTCTCAATTTTTCCTTTTAAGATTGTTAGCAGTTGCCTTTTATATTGTGGTAAAGCTATATTGGGTGCATAGATATTTTAAATTGTTATATCTTCTTCTTGGATTTATCCTTTGATCATTATCTAATGATGCTCCTTGTGGCTTAAAATATTCTTCATTTTAAAGTCTATTTTTTCTGTTACAAGTATTGCTACTCTAGCTTTCTTTTGATCCCTGTTTGTGTGAAATATTTTCTTCCATCCTCTCACTTTCAATTTATATGTGTCCCTAATAGTGAAGTGGGTCTTTTGAAGACAGCATATATATGGGTCTTGTTTTGAATCCATTCAGCCAATCTATGTCTTTTGGTTGGGGTGTTTAGTCCATTAACTTTTAAGGTAATTATTGAAATGTGCATTTTTATTGCCATTTTGTTAATTGCTTTGGATTTGTTTTTGTCGCTCTTTTTTCTTCCCTTCTTCTCTTGTTTTCTGCTCTTCTGGTTTGATGACTATCTTTTTTTGATGTATTTGAGTTGATTTTTCTTATTTGTTTGTGTATCAATTGTAGAGTTTTGGTTTGTAGTTATTCTGAAATTTTGATATGAGTCTATATATAGATGTGATTGTTTTAAGTTGTTGGTCTCCTAATTGCAAGTGTATCTCCAGTGTCCTACATTTGTAGCCTCCTCTTCTCTCAATTTCTGATTTTGGTGGCATAATTATGTGTGGATGATTTTGTATCTTTACTGTATATATACCTTTATTGGTGAGCCTTGTCATTTGTGGTATTTTTGTTTCCACTTACGGCCTTTTCTTTTCTGCCTAAAAAAGTTGCTTTAGTATTTTTTTTAAAGCTGGTTTGGTGTTGCTGAATTCTCTTAGCTTTAGCTTATCTGTGAAGCTTTTTTTTTTTTTTTTTTGTATCTTTGCCTTTGCTAGGGCTGCTCCCTCGACACATGGAGTTCCCAGGCTAGGGGTCTAATCGGAGATGTAGCCACCAGCCTACATCAGAGCCACAGCAATATGGGATCCAAGCCACGTCTGCAACCTACACCACAGCTCATGGCAATGCCAGATCATTAACCCACTGAGCAAGGCCAGGGATTGAACCCGCAACCTCATGGTTCCCAGTCGGATTCATTAACCAATGTGCCACAACAGGAACTCCTATCTGTGAAGCTTTTGATTTCTCCTTCAAATGTGAGTCTTACTGGGTAAAGTAATCTTAGTTGGAGGTTTTTTCCTTTCATCATGTTAAAGGATGCCACTCCCTTCTGGCCTGCAGAGTTTCTGCTGAAAAATATGCTGATAACCTTATTGGGGTTACCTTGTATGTTATTTGTTTATTTTACCTTGCTGCTTTCAGTATTTTCTCTTTGTCTTTAATTTTGGTCAGTTTTATTAATATGTGTCTCGGTGTATTCCTCCTTGGGTTTATTTTATATGGTACTCGTTGTGCTTGCTGGATTTGAGTGAAGGGTTCCTTCCCCAAAATTTAGGGAAGTTTTCAGCTATTATCTCTTGGAATATTTTTTCTGTCCCTTTCTCTGTTTCTTCTTCTGGCACCCCTACAATATGGATGTTGGTGCATTTAACGTTGTCCCAGAGTTCTCCGAGACATTCTTCATTTGTTTTCAATTTTTTTCTCTTTTCTGTTCCACATCCATTATTTCCTCTAGTCTGTCCTCCACCTCAGTTATTTGTTCTTCTGCCTACTATATTCTGCTGTTGGCTGCTTCTAGTGAATTTTTTATTTCAGTTATTCTATGTTGCATCTCTTCCTGCTTAAGTTTTATATCTTGTATCTCTGCTCAGTGTATCCTGTAAGTTATCCATCTTTGCCTCCAGTTTATTTCCAATGTCTTGCATCATCTTCAGCATCAACAATCTAAAGTCTTTTTCCTAGAGGCTGAGAATCTCTTCATTGATTAGCTGATTTTCTGGGTTTTTTTTCTTTCTCCCTCATCTGAGTTATAGTTCTCTGTCTTTTCATTTTTGTAGGTTTTTGGTGTGGTGACCTTTCTACAGATAATAGAGTTGTAGCCTCTCTTCCTTCTGGTGTCTGCCCCCTTGTGGCTGAAGTTTGTATGGGGGCTTGCTATAGGTTTCCTTGTGAGAGGGAATGATGCCTGCCCGCTGGTAGGTGGAGCTGATTTTCATCCCTCTGGTGGGTGGGGCTTTGTCTCTGGATGAGGTTAGAGGTGGCTGTGTCCCCAGGGGGTCTTTAGGCAGCCTGTTTACTGAGGGGCAGGGCTGTGATCCCACCTGGATTGTTGTTTGGCCTGGGGCTTCTCAGCAGTGATGGGTGTTGCCAGATTTTCCCAAAATGGCTACCTCCAGAGAAAGGGAAGCTTCTGAATATTCCTGAGAGCTTTGCTTTCAATGTCCTTCCCACACAACAAGCCACATTCACCCATGATTTCTCAGAAGGTCCTCCAAGAACTACAGTCAGATTCGACCCAGATTCCTATGGAGACTTTGCTTTGCCCTGAGACCCAGTGCACATGAAAGTCTGTAAGTGCCTTTTAAGAATGGGGTCTCCATTTCTCCCAGTCCTGTGGAGCTCCTGCACACAAGCCCCACTGGCCTTCAATGCCAGATGCTCCAGGGGTCTTTTTCCCAGTGCCAGATCCCTAGGCATGGGGATTTGACATGGGGCCCAGAACCCTTACTCCTGTAGGTGAGCCTCTGTGAAGGCTAGTATGAATAATGCTGCTCTGAACACTTGTTTATACATTCCTGTTTCTTTTCATTTCTTTTGCATATATTCTTAGTAGTGAGATTATTGGGTCATGTGTTAATTCTATGTTTATCTTTTTGAGGAACAGCTAAACTTTTCTAAAACAGCTGAGCCATTTTACATTCCCAGTAGCAATTTCTCCACCAACACATCTTATTTTCTGTCCTTTACATTCATCTTTAATTAAAACAAAAGTAGAATGTGTGTGTGTGTGTGTGTGTGTGTGTGTGTGTGTGTGTGTGTGTATGACTGGGTCACTTAGCTGTACAGTAGAAATTGACAGAACATTGTAATCAACTACACATTAACAAGAAATAATAAATAAATTTAGCTATCCTTGTGGGTACCTTGTTGTAGTTTTGATTTGCATTTCTTTTTTTTTGTTTGTTTGTCTTTGTTTTTTTTTTTGCCTTTTCTAGGGATGCTCTCTCAGCATATGGAGGTTCCCAGGCTAGGGGTCGAATCTGAGCTGTAGCTGCCAGCCTACACCAGAGCCACAGCAATGTGGGATCCAAGCTGTACCTGCAACCTACACCACATCTCATGGCAATGCTGGATCCTTAACCCACTGATCAAACCAGCAACCTCATGGTTCCTAGTTGGATTCATTAACCACTGAGCCATGATGGGAACACCTAGATTTGCATTTCTTTAATGACTAATAATGTTGAGTATCTTTCTATGTGCTTATTGGTTATTTGTACATCTTCTTTGAAGATATATCTACTTAAATATTTTCCCATTTTTAACTGGATTGTCTTTTTATTGTTGGGTTGTAAGTGTTCTTTATATATTCTGGATACAGATCTCTTATCAGATCTATGGTTTGCAAATATATTCTCCCATTCCTTGGTTTGTCTTATTCATTCCTTCCTCACTTTCTTTCCTCCTTCCTTCCCTCCTTCTTCTTATGGTCATGCCCTTGACATATGCAAGTTCCCAGGCCAGAGACTGAGTCCAAGCTGCAGCTGTGGCAACTCTGGGTCCTTTAACCCATTGTGCCCTGCAGGGGATGGATCCTGTGCTTGCACAGTGATTCAAGTCACTGCAATAGGATTCTTAACCCAGTGCACCACAGGAACTCCTTCACTATTTTGATAGAGTCCTTTGAAGTTAAAAGTTTTTCACTTTAATGAAGTCTAATTTATCTATTTGTTATTTTTTTGTGTCATATATAAGAAATTTGAAGTCATGAAGATTTAGTCCTACTTTAAGAGTTTTATAATTTTAGATTTTACATTCAAATTTACATTTTATATTTACATTTTATTATTATTATTATTATTATTATTATTATTATTATTTTGTCTTTCTGCCTTTTCTTGAGCCGCTCCTGCAGCACATGGAGGTTCCCAGGCTGGGGGTCCAATCGAAGCTGTAGCCACCGGCCTATGCCAGAGCCACAGCAATGTGGGATCCGAGCCATGTTTGCCAACCACACCACAGCTCACGGCAATGCCGGATCCTTAACCCACTGAGCAAGGGCAGGGCTCGAACCTACAACCTCATTGTTCCTAGTCAGATTCGTTAACCACTGTGCCACAATGGGAACTCCTATATTTACATTTTATTTTATACTTTATATTTGGGTCTATGATCCATTTTGAATTAATTTTTCTACATAGTGTTAGATAGCAGTTCCACTTCATTCTTTTGTGTGTGGTTATCTAATTGTCCCAACATCTCTTAGAAGGACTATTTTTCCCCCATTGAATTTTCTCTGCATCCTTGTCAAAAGTCAATTGACCATAAATACAAAGATTTAATTCTGGGTTCTGAATTCTGGGTCCATCTCACTGAAGTTTAGTCTTTTGCCGGTACATGTCTTTCACTTACTTCTGTGAGCAAGTTTTATTAGCCAGTGCACAATTTGCCATAATTTATTCCTCAGCTTCTTCATTGGCAATGTTCCTGATAGATGCTGAAACCTTAGCTTGGGTTCCAGAGTGAGGATAATATTGAGAAAATCTCTGAACCAAAGCACTGCAGACACAGTGTGAGTGAAAATTCAACTTTTGCTTGAATTTACTAATATCCAAGATCATTTCTAGTTTATTCTGAAAAAATTCAACACTAAAATGGACAACTCCACACAGAGTGAGAGTAGAATCCCCCAAAAAGCCAAAAGAAAGGAAATGAGAAAGCATGCTGACAAGCAAAAATTCAGCTATAATTTTAAACCCCAAGGGCTATAAGCTCACAATAAGTGTATGTTATGTATTTTTATGTAGTCTGGGGAAATCTTAGTTACCTTACCAACATCAACACATATTACAATTACTATGTTCTGGGTGCTAGGAATTCAGTGTGTAAAATGGTATCTCTACCCTCAGGATCTTACATTCTAATTGGGAAGATCAAAGGTGTACACAGAAAATAAAGAACTGTACAAGCTACCAATTAACAAGTGGTGCTAGAGAGTTTTAAAGAAGAAACACGGGTGATCTGCCTTGGTTAAGGAGGGTTTCACTGTATTGTGATGTAAGTTGTACCTGCAGAGGAGAGAAAGATTTAGACAGTCAAAGAGGGAAAGTGTATAAAGGGATAGGAAAAGCAGTACCAGCTTGTTTGGGAGACAATTATGAAATAGACCAGTTTACCTGGAACAGGAAGATCTTTTGAGAAGTAGTTGTAAAAAGAGTTTGGGGGCAAAAATGAAGAAGTCAGTGAAAAATTCATTTAAGTTTTATTCTTTTTTTTCCTTTCTTTTTACAGCCACACCTGCAGCACATGGAAGTTCCTAGACTAGAGGTTGAATCAGAACTACAGTTGCAGGCCTACACCACAGTCATAGCAACACTGGATCTGAGCCATATCTGTGAGCTATGCTGTAGCATATGGCAACACCATATCCTTAACCCATTGAGCGAGGCCAGGGATCAAACCCACACCCTTATGGACACTAAGTTGGGTTCTTGATCTGCTGAGCCACAATGGGAAATCCCTAAGTTTTATTCTGTAGGTAATGGGAAAACATTGAAAATTTTTGAGAACAGAAATGACGTTTTGTGAATTAATCTTATGGCACTGACATAGAAGCAATAAAGGTAGAGAGTTCCCTGCTATCCCAGTTAAGGACTTGGTATTGCTACTGTTGTGGCTTGAACTCAATGCCTGGCTTGGGAAATTCTGCATGCTGTGGGCATGGAAAAAAATAAAAGAAGCAGTAAAGGTAGGCCTACTTCATCACCTCTGAAATGACTGCAAAATGTAGCTTTTTGATGTATCTGGTCTACTCTAGTTCATCAGCACAGTCCTGTGGAGACTTGGGAGTGTCAATTACTTCACAACTGCTCTCTAAACTAGAAACATTTCAGGCTACTATAACAGAATACTATAGAAAGAGTAGCTAATGGACAACAGAAATTCATTTCTCATAGTTCTGGAGGCTGGGAGGTTCAAGATCAAGGGGCCAGGAGATTCAGTGTCTGGCAAGAGTTCACATCCTCATTCACAGATGATGACTTGTCACAGTGTCCTCAAAGGGCATGAAAAGAAAGGAGACTCTCTGGAGCCTCTTTTATAAAGGCACTAATCCCATTCATGAGGGCTCCATCCTCATGATCTAATTACATCCCAAAGGCTCCAATTTCCAATACCATCACATTAGGAATTAGGATTCAATATACAAATTTTGGGGTGGAGATACACAAACTTTTATTCTCTAACAATTATTATCAAATATTGGAATTTTCTTCATTTGATAGTTTAATGCCAATGCCTGAAGGATAATATATATAAAAATGGTCAAAAACATACTGCATGTGGGCTTTAAATTTATGAACCGAACAGGGCCTTGCAACAGATTTCAGAATCAAATAATAGACATTAACAGTGAAGGAAATCCGAGACTCAACCATCTGAATGTGGCATTTGTGAGCCATTTTGAGTGAGAGTTGGCAAATATTTTCCCAACTGTCAATTCTAGGAAACATGCAAACAGATTCTAAGTGAATATAGCAGTGAACCTGTGTCTCTGTTAAACCACAGATAAATGAAATAAGCTGATTTTAAATTTCTAAAGGGAACTTAAACCACCTGCTAAGTTGTAGAATTTAATTTGCAAGATGAATACTTGGCAATGTGACACTTCTTTCATAGCTTCATTTGCTGTTTTAATAAAAATGTTCACAATGCTTTGGTTCCATCTGTTAGAGAGAGTGAAAACAGCTAACTGCTATTCAAACAACAAAAAATACAGCTTTTTTAGAAAACTATATCTAGTACCACCAAAATGTAAAGAGGTATTTATAAATTTTAAACTTCTGCCTCACTTCTAAAAAATGTTGTCATAATTACACTACATCTTGGACCCAACATATAAATAATTTATGCAAAAAATTTAAATTTAAATTATTCCCCCACACTCCAAATGCAAACAAATGCTTTCAAAGTTATTGTGACCATGAATCTTATGGCAGCAGGCTACAGATTTTCATTATAACAATTTGTAAGCAAATATTTGGTTATTTTTATAAGCCACAAATCTGGCTGAGGGAGGAAATGATATGTAATAAATAAAAACTGTGTGTAGCACAAAGTATGTTTGTTGCTGCACTTCCAGATTGGAGATAACAATAAGCTATAGTACAACAGCCTCCCTACTTATTGATTAAATTTCCATAGCTTTTTCCTCAGATTAGATCCAAGTTTTATTACTTCCGATAAGAGTTATTTCTCAGTCACAAACTACAGTACTTAACACTATGTTGGCCTGTGGTAGGAACAAACCATGTGTTTGTTGAGTCAAAGAAATGCAATAGGAGTCAACGTTATGTTGAAGAAATACAATGAAGGGAGAGACATAGAGGTGAGAACAAAATGTAGAAAAAAGAAGGGAAGAAAAGCTCCAATTTTTTGTCCCATGGAATTACCTGGAACATTAGTTCCAGTTTGTCTTACTTTGAGATGATTGGTAATACTGTGCAGGGATGAAACTAAGGATGAGAATAACTCCTGGGGTGGAGGATGGGGCAGGTCCATAGAATGTCCTGTTACACCTGTAGAAAAGTAGGGTTGTGAGAATATCATCTTGTGATTCAACATTTTGTTTGATTCAAAATGTCATGGTCTTTTCTCAGTTCAGTACATACTGAGAGTTAGTTTCTTAGAATATTTGTTTTAGATATTCTGGTTTAAGCCTAGGCACTATAAAGGTAAAGAGACTGAGATCCATGAAATTGAAATAGCCAACTAATTATCCATTGAACAAGAACTACATATCTATTAATGTAAATTAAGGAAATATTTCCTTAAGATCATCCCATATTCTATTTAATTTAAAGTTTAAATATGAAGTAAATAAACAATAAATGAATTTACTATTTTACCTAGTCATTTCACAACAATAGCAAAACTATGTCTATAGCCAATTTTAAGATGGGCTAAAACACCTAAAAGAAAGATATCTATGTTAAGTACAAAGAGAGGTATTATTTTTCATATACAGTGAAGTCTGTACTTGGAAACCAGATTTTTTTTTGTCTTTTTGCATTTTCTAGGGCCACACCCATGGCATATGGAGGTTCCCAGGCTAGGGGTCTAATCGGAGTTGTAGCTGCTGGCCTACACCTGAGCCACAGCAATGCAGGAGCTACACCACAGCTCATGGAAACACTGGATCCTTAACCCACTGAGCAAGGCCAGAGATCGAACCTGCAACCTCATAGTTCCTAATTGGATTCATTAACCGCTGAGCCAGAACGAGAACTCCAGAGACCAGATTCTAATCACTTACTACTTGGTAAAATTTACAATTGGTTTGATCTCAAATTTCCTTGTCTGAAAAAAAATGGGTATAATAATTATCCAATCTAGTTCACAGTATTCTGATAGGGTGAAAATAAAAGTAAGAATATGTGTCAAAGTGCTTTGTAATTGCATGGTATTAAAATATGGTATCCTTAGCAATGTAATGGCAGTGGTTTTAATAGCAATACTTTGAACCCTTCCATAGGAAACAACTGCAAATAGGCAGTACAAGGAACTCTCACTCATTAAAAATCACTGATCATAAAAAAGAAAACTTACACAGCATTGATTTAAAAAAACTGATATAGCATTTATTTAAAAAAAAACTGACAGCATTGACACTATAGGGAAAAAAAAGATAAAATAAGGAGCAATATCAAGAACAGAATGTTCTCCCAAAATGATGCTATGGAATAGTTTGGTAATATTTGGTAATAAGCACTTCATAATGAATATTTTTTAAATAGTAAAAGAAATAAATATTTTCTAAAAAGAAATCACAGGGAAGTAAGTTTGACCAAGATGAGACTCTGAGCACACCAAAATTACAAATATTTACAGAGAAACAATTGATGAAAAAAAGAGGAAACTAGAAGAAAGGATCTACAACTAAAAATATAAAGAAGGAACCATGATGAAACAAGTAGAAAGAACTATATCCCAGGTGGGCAACCTACAAATAAGAGGATAATTACAATTGCAGAGGTTCTTCCAAAGGCACAATGGGCCCAAGTGCCACAATGTGTCCCCAGCTCAGGGGGGGCTGCACCAGGAAGATGAGCCCCCAGAACATTTGGCTTTGAAGGCCAGAGGGCTTAATTTCAGGAGAGCCAGAGTGTTGTTAGAAATGGAGACCTCATTCTTTTTTTGATTTTTTTCTTTTTTTTTTTTTTAGGGTCAAAGCAATATATATATTTTTTTGTATAATGGTATTTATTTTTTCCATTATAGCTGGTTTACAGTGTTCTGTCAATTTTATACTGTACAGCATGGTGACCCAGTTACACATATATGTATACATTCTTTTTTCTCACATTATCATGCTCCATCTTAACTGACTAGACATAGTTCCCAGTGCTAAACAGCACCATCTCATTGCTAATCCATTCCAAAGGCAATACTCTACATCTGTTAACCCCAAGCTCCCAATCCTTCCCACTCCCTACCCCTCCCTCTTGGCAACCACAAGTCTATTCTCCAAGTCCATGATTTTCTTTTCTATAGAAAAGTTCATTTGTGCCATATATTAGATTCCAGATATAAGTGATATCATATGGTATTTGTCTTTCTCTTTCTGACTTACTTCACTCAGTATGAGAGTCTCTAGTTCCATCCATGTTGTTGCAAATGGCAATATTTTGTTCTTTTTTATGGCTGAGTAGTAGTCCATTGTGTATATATACAACTTCTTCCTAATCCAATCATCTGTTGATGAACATTTGGGTTGTTTCCATGTCTTGGATATTGTGAACAGTGCTGCAATGACTATGAGGGTGATGTGTCTTTTTCAAGAAAAGTTTTGTCTAGATATATGACCAAGAGTGGGGTTATTAGGTATATGCATAATTTTCTAAGATACCTGCATACTGTTCCCCACAGTGGTTGTACCAGCTTACATTCCCACCAACAGTGCAGGGGGTTCCCTTTTCTCCACACCCACTCCAGCACTTGTTATTTGTGGACTTACTAATGATGGCCATTCTGACTGGTGTGAGGTGTTATCTCGTGGGAGTTTTGATTTGCATTTCTCTAATAATCAGGGATGTTGAGCATTGTTTCATATACTTATTGGCCATCTGTATATATTCCCTAGAGAAATGTCTATTCAGGTCTTTTGCCCATTTTGCAGTTGGGTTGTTGGCTTTTTTACTGTTGGGTTGTGGAAGTTGTTTATATATTTTAGAGGTGAAGTCCTTGTCTGTTGTATCATTTAAAACTATTTTCTCCCATTCTGTAAGTTGTCTTTTTTATTTCTTTTTGGTTTCCTTTGCTGTGCAAAAGCTTATCAGTTTGATTAGGTCCCATTGGTTTATTTTTGCTCTTATTTCTGTTGCTTTGGGAGAGTGACCTGAGAAAATATTCATAAGGTTGATGTCAGAGAATGTTTTGCCTATGTTCTCTTCCAGGAATTTGGTGGTGTCTTATCTTATATTTAAGTCTTTAAGCCATTTTGAGTTTATTTTTATGCATGGTGTGAGGGTGTGTTCTAGTTTCATTGATTTCCATGCAGCTATCCAGGTTTTCTATCAATACATACTGAAAAGACTGTCTTTTTCCCATTTTATGTTCTTGCCTCCTTTGTCAAAGATTAATTGACCGTAGGTGTCTGGGTTTATTTCTGCATTCTCTATTCTGTTCCATTGGTCTGTACGTCTGTTTTGGTACCAGTACCACACTGTCTTGATGACTATGGCTTTGTAATATTGTCTGAAGTCTGGGAGAGTGATGCCTCCTGGCTGGATTTTGTTCCACAGAGTTGCTTTGGCAATTCTGGGTCTTTTGTGGTTCCATATAAATTTTTGGATCATTTGTTCTAGTTCTGTGAAAAACGTCATGGGTAATTTGATAGGGATTGCATTGAATCTGTAGATTGCTTTGGGTAGTATGGCCATTTTTACAAAATTGACTTTTCCAACCCAGGAGCATGGAATATCTTTCCATTTCCTTTTTTTTTTTTTTTTTTTGTCTTTTTGTCTTTTCAAGGGCCACACCCATGGTATATGGAGGTTCCCAGCTAGGAGTCCAATAGGAGCTGTAGCCACTGGCCTACATCAGAGCCACAGCAACTCAGGGTCTGAGCTGCATCTTCAACCTACACCACAGCTCACAGCAATTCTGGATCCTTAACCCACTGAAGGAGGCAAGGGAAGGAACCCGCAAACTCATCCTTCCTAGTCGAATTCGTTAACCACTGAGCCACATTGGTTACTCCATATATTTCCATTTCTTTACATCTTCTTTAATATCCTTGATTAATGTTTTATAGACCTCAGCATATAAGTCTTTTACCTCTTTGGTCAGGTTTATTCCCAGGTATTTGATTTTTTTGGTGTGCAATTTCAAAAGGTATTGTATTCTCATATTCCTTTTCTAATATTTCATTGTTAGCATACAGAAATGTGACTGATTTCTGAATGTTCATCTTATATCCTGCTACTATGCTGAATTTGTTGGTCAGTTCAAGTAGTTTTAGGGTTGAGTCCATAGGATTTTCTACATTTAGTATCATGTCATCTGCATACAGTGACAGTTTTACCTCTTCTCTTTCTATTTGGATGTCTTTTATTTCTTTTGTTTGTCTGATTGCTGTGGCTAGGACTTCCAGTACTATGTTGAATAACAGTGGTGAGAGTGGGCATCCTTGTCTTACTCCAGATTTTAGTGGGAAGGCTTTCAGCTTTTCTCCATTGAGTATTATATTTGTTGTGGGTTTGTCATAAATGGCTTTGATTATTTTAAGTTATGCTACCTCTCTACCCACTTTGGTAAGAGTTTTGATCATGAATGGATGTTGGACTTTGTCAGACGCTTTTTCTGCATCTATTGAGATGATCATGTGGTTTTTGACTTTTCTTCTGTTAATGTGGTGTATGACATTTATTGATTTGCATATATTGCACCATCCTTGTGCACCCGGGATGAATCCCACCTGTTCGTGGTGTATGATCTTTTTTATATGTTGTTGGATTCAGATGGCTAAAATTTTGTTGAGAAATTTTGCATCTCTATTCATCAAAGATACTGGCCTATAGTTTTTTTTTTTTTTTTTTTTTTTTTTTTTGGAGGTATCTTTGTCTGGTTTTGGAATTAGGGTTATGGTGGCATCATAGAATGTCTTTGGGAGTGTTCTTCTTCCTCAACCTTTTGGAATAGTTTAAGGAGGATGGGTATAAGTGCCTCTTTGTATGTTTAGTAGACTTCACCTCTGAAGCCATCTGATCCTGGAATTTTATTTGTACGGAGTGTTTTTTATGACATATTTAATTTCACTTCTAATGATTGGTGTGTTCAGTTGATGTATTTCTTCTTGAAATTTCTTCTTGATTCAGTTTTGGCAGGCTGTAAGTAACTATAAAATTGTACACTTTTGGAAGTTCCCATCGTGGCTCAGTGGTTAATGAATCCAACTAGGACCATGAGGTTTTGGGTTCAATCCCTGACCTTGTTCAGTGGGTTAAGGATCCGGTGTTGCCATGAGCTGTGGTGTAGGTCACAGATGTGGCTTGGATCCTATGTTGCTGTGACTGTGGTGTAGGCCGGTGGCTACAGCTCCAATTGGACCCCTAGCCTGGGAACCTCCATATGCCACAGGAGTGGCCCCAGAAAAGGCAAAAAGACAAAAAAAAGGCAACTTTATCTAGATTGTCAAATTTGTTGGTATACAATTGTACATAGTACTCTCTCATAGTCTTTTTTATTTCTGTAGTATCCATTGTGGCTTTTTTTCATTTCTTATTTTGTTTATTTGGGTTTTTTCTCTTGTCTTTGTGAATCTGGCCAGAGGTTTGTCAATTTTGATTACTTTTTCAAAGAAGCAGATCTTGGTCTTATTGATTTTTTTCTATTGTTTTTAGAATCTCTATTTTATTGATTTCCTCTTTGATCTTTATGATATCCTTCCTTCTGCTGACTTTAGGTTTTTGTTTGTTATTCTTTTTCTAATTCATTTAGGTGGTGGGTTGCATGGTCAATTTGAGATTTTTCCTCATTTTGAGGAAGGCCTGTATTGCTATGAATTTCCCTCTGAGCACTGCTTTTGCAGAATCCCATAGATTTTGAGAAGTTTTGTCTTCATTATCATTTGTCTTGAGGTTTTTTTTGTTTGTTTTTGTTTGTCTTTTCAGGGCTGCACCCATGGCATATGGAGTTTCCCAGGCTAGGGGTATAATCAGAGCTGTAGCTGCCAGCCTACACCACAGCCACAGCAACTAGGGATTCTCCACAACCCTCTTGGTTCCTAGTCAGATTCATTTCTGCTGAGCCATGATGGGAAATCCATGTCTTAAGGTATTTTTTAATTTCCTTTTTGATTTCCTTGTTGACCAATTGGTTTTTTAGTAGCATGTTGTTTTGTCTCCATGTAGTAAGTTTTTTCTCATTTCTTTTCCTGTGGTTATTTCTAGTTTCATGCCGTTGTGGTCAGAGAAGATACTTGAAATAATTTCTACACTCTTAAATTTGTTTAGGTTAGCTTTGTGCCCCAGTATGTGATCAATTCTTGAGAATGTTCCATGTGCACTTGAGAAGAATGTGTATTCTGATTTTTTTGGATGTAATGTCCTGAAAATGTTAAGTCTACCTTTTCTATTGTGTCCTTTAGGATCTCTGTTGCCTTGCTGATTTTCGGTCTAGAGTATCTGTCCATTGATGTGAGTGGGGTATTAAAGTCTCCTACTATGATTGTATTCCCATCAATTTCTCCTTTTATGTCTGTTAGTATTTGTTGGAGGTATCTGGGTACTCCTATATTAAGGGTATATATATTGAAAATTGTAATATCCTCTTCTTGAATGGATCCTTTAACCATTAAATAGTGTCCTTCTTTGTCTTTCTTTAAGGCCTTCGTTTTAAAGTCTATTTTGTCCGATATGAGTATTACAACTCCTAATATCTTGTCTTTTTTATTGGCATGAACTATCTTTCCCCAACCCCTCACTTTCAACCTATATGTGTCCTTTGCCCTAAGGTGAGTTTCTTGTAGGCATCAGATTGAAGGTTTTTGCTTTTTTATCCAATCTGCCACTCTGTATCTTTTGATTGGAGCATTCAGTCCATTGACATTTAAGGTGATTATTGATAGATATGTATTTATTGCCATTTTAAACCTTGTTTTCCAGTTGATTCTTTGTTTCTCTTTTCTTCTTTGGGTTGGATCGTTTCCATTTATTTTATGCTTGAGTACTTTTCTTTTCAGTTTTTGTGAATGTAATGTTTGGGTTTAATTTGTGATTGCCCTGTTTTTTAAGTATGTGAACCCCTTCCTGCTTTAGCTTGATAGTCATATAGGCTCAAACACAACACTAAAATAAAAAAAGAATTATATTTTCTTACTTTCCTTCCCCATGTTTTATGATTTTTATGTCTTCTTATTCTTTTTTTTTTTCTTCAACATCTTCATGTTTAGATCTGTATGCTGGCTTATTTAAGTGACTGTTTTCCAATTGTGGTTTCCTCCATCCTAATTCTTCTTACTTTTTTTTTCTTTTAATTTAGAGGAGTCCTTAAGTATTTCTTTTAGAATGGGTTTAGTATTGCTGTACTCTTAGCTTTTGTTTGTTGGGGAAATTCTTTATTTCCCCTTCTATTTTAAATGATATTCTTGCTGGATATAGTATTCTAGATTGCAATTTTTTTCCTTTCAGCACTTTAACTATATCTTGCCACTCCCTTCTGGCCTGTCATGTTCCTGCAGTGAAATCAGCTGATAGCCTTATTGGGGTTCCCATATAATTAAGACCTTGCTTTTCTCTCGCTGCCTTTAGAGTCCTTCTTTAGCTTTAACTTTTTCCATTTTTATGACAATATGTCTTGGTGTGGGCCTGTTTGGGTTCAACTTGTTTGGGGCCCCCATAGGTCTCTTATATTGTTGGTTTTCTGTCTGCTGTCGTGATGGGGTTATTTCCATTATTCTATCTTCCACATCACTAATTCGTTCCTCTGCATTATTCATTCTGCTCTTTATTCCCTTTAGCTCAGTTTGCATCTCTGCAAATGAATTTTCTAGTTTTTCTTGGCTCTTCTTTATACTCTAGTTCCTTTCTAAAGGAATCTGCATTACTGTTAATATTCTCTCTTAATTCCTTCAGTATTTTCACTATCTCCCTTTTGAATTCAATGTCTGTCAGACTGCAGAGGTCTGTTTCATTGTTGACTGCTTTAGGTGAATTCTCATATTCCTTTCACTGAGAATGGTTTCTGAGCTTATTCATCTTATTTGTGTTTTTCTTTTTCTGTGAGTTTGGGAAAGCCAAACTAGTCTTGTAAGGCTACTTCTATGCAAGGGTACCCCTTTGTATTTTTGAAGGGATTACTATTTATTTTTGGTGTGGGTGTCTGAGTACTTGCTGTCTCTTTCTTTGGTATGAGCAGGCTGTTATCCACAGGATGCTCAGTGTGTTTTCAGGGAGAAGGAGGCAATGGGTAGGGCCAGCAATCAGTGCCCAGTCATTGGGCTCTCAACAGCAGCAAGGACCTGCAGGAAGGTGGCACAGGCTATTCCTAGTTGCAGGGCCCTGGGAAGTGGTAATTAGCTCTAGGCAGATCTACAGGGTGACCAGAACATTCGGCAGTAGCAGCAGCAGGATGCGTGAGTTCCCAGAGGAGTGAGAGCAATGACAGCTTGTGTTTGATTGCAATGCCCTCCTCTGAGGTAATTGGAACTGCAGGTGGTGCCTGTTCAGGGACCCCTAGTGGTAGTGGGCTAGGACTGCCTCTGGAGTCAGTGATAACTGTGGTGGTTTGCCCCCACCACCTGTAGACCTTGTATGAAGCAACCCATCTCCCCTAGCCCACATAGAAGGTGCTGTACAGGCTGCTCTGAGTTGCAGTATCCTGGGAAGTGACAGAGATCAGGTATGTGATTACAGCCTGGAGCATTTAGCAGTGGCAGCAGCAGGGTGTGTGTGTGCCCAGGGGTGTGAGAGCACCAAGAGATGGTGCTCGGGGAGACCTCACTCTTAAAGGGTGCATTAAATCTCAAATGTTCTGGGAGCCAGGATTGAAGCAGTAATTTGAAAGGAAACTGAGTCAGACCCACTTGCTGATCCTGAAGAGTCTCCCATAATGGCAGGATGCACCTGGAGCTCGCCCTGGGGACATGGGCATTAGTGTCCCATTTGGGGAACTAATTCTACCATGTGCCATTTTGGATTCCTCCCTATAGCCTATTAGCACTGAGAACTGACATCCTCATCCAGCTTGTTGGCGCCTGTTCTGGGATGCCTCAGGCTAAATAAATAGCTAGGCTGAGACATAGCAACACCCATAAGCAGGCAGGCTCCCTTAAGTGTGCCTAAGCACACAGCCACCCTAGACATGGTTCTGTCCAACAGAGGGGCCAGGGCTTTACTCCACAGGCAACAACATGGATGGACCTGGAGGATATTAAGCTTAGAGAGAAAAATATTCGTTTTCACTTATACATGGAATCTAAAAAATGAAACAAAGGCATTTATATGATCCAACAGAAACAGACACACAGATATAAGGAACAAACTAGTGGTTACCAGTGGAGAGAGGGAAAGAGGAGGAACAAGATAGGAGAAGGGGATTAAGTATAAACTACTGTGTATAAAATAAATAACCCAGGCCTGGGCCCCTATTTCCCTGCAAGCCTCCAGAAGCAGGTACCTGGTCTTGGGCTCTAGGGCAGCACTAGGGTCTGGAGACAAGCCTTGCCCAGGAAACGGGAGGTTGGGGTGGTGCTGTTGGGCCTCATAGCATGCTGGACCTTTAAGCTATAGGGATATATTGTACTGCACAAGGAATAGAGCCAATGTTTTATAATAACTTTACATGGACTATAACCATACAAATTTTGAATCATTATGTTGTACACTTAAAACTAATATATTATAGATCAAATATATTTAATAACAAAAAAGAAACCACAAACTGCACTATAAATGAATAATATAATGTAACAGAAAGAAATGTTACGTTATAGTATGAAGATGAAGTGGCAGAACAAAAAAAAGAGAAAAAACTAACACCATTACAGAAATAAAGAATAATAAGAGGAGTTCCCGTCGTGGCGCAGTGGTTAACGAATCTGACTAGGAACCATGAGGTTGCGGGTTCGGTCCCTGCCCTTGCTCAGTGGGTTAACGATCCAGCGTTGCCGTGAGCTGTGGTGTAGGTTGCAGACGCGGCTCGGATCCCGTGGCTCTGGTGTAGGCCAGTGGCTACAGTTCCGATTCAACCCCTAGCCTGGGAACCTCCATATGCTGCGGGAGCAGCCCAAGAAATAGCAACAACAACGACAACAACAAAAAGACAAAAGACAAAAGACAAAAAAAAAAAAAAAAAAAAAAAAAAAAAAAAAAAAAAAAAAGAATAATAAAAAAACCAAGGATAATTGCTATATGGGAAAGTCATGGGGATATAAAGGATAGAGGGAATAGAAATTGGAAAAGTTAAAAATTTTAAAGAGTTTGGATTTCCTGTCATGGCTCAGCAGTAACGAGCCTGACTGGTATCCATCCATGAGGACGCAGGTTTGGTTCATGGCCTCGCTCAGTGGATTGGGGATCCTTTCTTGCTGTGAATTGCGGTGTAGGTTGCAGATGCTGCTTGGTTCCCACTTTGCTGTGGCTGTGGTGTAGGCTGGCAGCTACAGCACTGATTCAACCCGTAGCCTGGGAACTTCTGTATGTGGCCCTTGAAAATTTTTTTTAAAGGGTTAAAAAGAATTCAAAAACAATACAGAAATCAGGCAAAGAAAATCCAATGTAACCAAATTAGAGTCCTAAAGAAGAAGACAAGATCAATGGAAAATACACAAAAAAATTCCTAAGATTAAAAATATTGGGGATCTGGGAGTTCCCATCGTGGTGCAGCAGAAACTAATCTAACTAGTAACCATGAGGATGCAGGTTCAATCCCTGGCCCTGCTCAGTGTGTTAAGGATCTGGCGTTGCTGTGGACTGTGGTGTAGTTTGCAGAGGTGGCCCAGATCCTGAATTGCTGTTGCTATGTATGTAGGCCGGCAGCTGTGGCTCTGATTCAACCCCTGGCCTGGGAACCTCCACATACCACGAGTGTGGCCCAAAAAAAAAAAAAAATGGGGATCAGTTTTTTGAAAAGGTATATACTGGTTCATGGAAAATTGACCTAAAATGGTCAATACCAAGTAAAGTTACTGGGCTAACAATTTTATATGCACCCAAGTTCTCCTTCAAGGCCCTGGAAAATATTTTGAGCACATGAGAATTCAAGGAATAAGAATGCCCATCAGTCCTTGTTGAGGAAATTATTGTAGAATAAACTTCATCATAAAAACAGTAGCATAAAAACTTGCAATGAGAATGAAATATATTTAACTGTGGAACTAAGACTAAGACAAATAAGGAAACTATGGTGACAGAAAACAGACCTTGTATGTCCTCACAATTTAGAAGGTAACTAGCTAACCAAATTGAGAGAGTCAAGATAAGAAAGAGGGCAATAGTCCCATTCAAATATCTCTAAGTCAAAAGATACTATTTTAAGTTGACAGTCAAATACTGGAAGTAAAAGGAAATTAAACAAACATTAATATAATTTCATTGATGAATAACAGGGGACAAAGGGACAAAAGGAAACAGGAGATGAGAAATATTCTAATATTATCATTGATTCTTTTAGGGAATTGACAGTGTCTTTAAAAAAAGATAAACAGAGAAATAAAAAAATAGGTCTTCTTAAACACCAAGGAAAAAAAAAAAACCCAAACCAAAAAACACCTTGTACACGCAAGAGTAAACAAATTACATTGGATAACTTTTATGTATTTATTTGTTTATTTATTTATGGCCATGCCTAGGGCATGCAGAAGTTCCTAAGCCAGGGATCAAACCCACACAACAGCAGTGACTCGAGACACAGTGGTGACAATGCCAGATCCTTAACTGCTAGGCTACTAGGGAAGAACTATCATCATATAACATAACCTGGGATAATTTAAGAGAACCAAAGCCAAACATATTCACCATATGAATATATGTAATGGGTTTAACTCAACTATTAAAAGAGAAAATATTTTCAGACAAGACCAAAGGAAAATTTAACTTTCTACTGTATGCTGCAGACACATCTAAAACTTACAGAGTAGTTGAGAAATTAAAGTAGGTCTTGAGATGTCAATATCAAATAAAATGAAATTGAAGATAAAAGCTATTATATAACAATGACTCCTTTAAGTGCCAAAGAGGACAATTGACAATGAAAACATAAAAGTTATGAAAATCCATGCACCAATCATAATAGCACAAATGATAAAAAATATAAAAAGAAATGGACAAAAAATACTAATATAGGAGTCTAAGATCTTAAAAGACCTAAACAATATTATTTTAAAAATCCAATTCATGCATGTTGAACTCTGTTCATGAAAATACAAATATTTGTTTTCAAATGCAGATGGAGGAGTCATCATTGTTTATAATTAGACAGTAGAGTATTCCTCAATTAATGCATTTGATCACAATAAAATAAAACTAGAAATAAATTTAAAAATTAAAGAGTCTTGGAGTTCCCGTCGTGGCACAGTGGTTAACGAATCTGACTAGGAACCATGAGGTTGCGGTTCGGTCCCTGCCCTTGCTCAGTTAACGATCCGGCGTTGCCGTGAGCTGTGGTGTAGGTTGCAGACGCGGCTCGGATCCTGCATTGCTGTGGCTCTGGCGTAGGCCGGTGGCTACAGCTCCGTTTCAACCCCTAGCCTGGGAACCTCCATATGCTGCGGGAGCGGCCCAAGAAATAGCAACAACAACAACAAAAGACAAAAAAAAAAAAAAAAAAAAAAAAAAAAATTAAAGAGTCTTTTCTTCTGATAACTTAAAATTTTTTAAATAAACTGAGTCATGGGTCAAAGAAGAGCTATAAATTGAAGTGGCAAAATTTCTAAAATGCAGTGATAATGATAATGAAAACTATATGTCAGTGCTCAAAACAAGGTCATAGCCCTAAATATTTACATTACTTTAAAAAGAAGGAATAAAAATAAATGAATTAAGCTATTAACTTAAAAAGGTTTGAAAAGGAAAAACAAAGTAAACTTAAGAAAAATGGAACTATTAGTAAAGACAAAAGCAGTATTAATGAATTTAGAAAATAGAAAATTGAAGCTGCTAAATAAACCCCAAACCTCAATCTCTGAGGAAAATAACAGAGTACATAAATGAGTTAAAGAAAAACACAGGTAAAGTGTAACTACAGAGATTGATAAATGACAGTAGGAAAGTAAGTACAGAAAAGAGGACATCCAAGAATTCTAAGTAACACTGTTTAACTCTATGCAAACAAACTGAAAAACCTGGATGAAGTGAATAAATTACCATAAAAAAGAATGAATGTATAAACAGACCAATTTTCAAAAAGAAATAGCAGTTGTCAAAGCATGCTCTTCTAAAAACATTACTAGGCCCAGACAATTTTACAGGAATTTCATAAAACCTTAAAGAAAAAAGATTAACTCCAATGCTATTGGAACTCTTTCAAGAATGGAAAAAAATTAAATCCCAAACTTATTTTCTTCATAAGCTTGCAAAGCTTACATGAATAAAACATTCAATTACAAAGGAAGGACATATACAGAACACTTGAATTAATAGAAAGACATATTATTTGCTTGATTAAGATTCAAATCAGTTTCCTCTAAGTTAATTTGCTAGTTTAATGTGGTCCCCCAAATATATAACAAATTTATTTTTTCCCAGACAAGTTGTTCCTAAATTTTATATAGAAAATTAAAAAGTAAGACTAAAACATGAAAATCCTTTTAAAAAGGTAGTGAGGTAGAACTAGCCCTATCAGAAATTAAAATATTACAAGGCCTTCTGACAAACCAATAAATCAAATCAAAATTGCAGAAAGAGCCAAATGCATACTGAAATGCATATTGCAAATTAGTATATGATGAATGTGGCATCTGAAACCTGTTGAAGAAAGAATTATTCAATGAATGGTGTTGAAAAAAATAGGGTGTTTTCCGGAAAAAAATTGAGATATTTCGCTTAACTTCAAATGGAATTAGGCAGAATTCCAATGTGATCCCTGATATTCCTGCTCTTCAGGGTGCACTCTGTATAATCCCCTGCACTTGACTATGGACCAGACCTGTGAATAGATGGTGTCTCTGCTGTTATCAAACTATATTACACAGGAGTTCCCCTCGTGGTGCAGTGGTTAACAAATCCGACTATGAACCTTGAGGTTGCGGTTAGATCCCTGGCCTTGCTCAGTGGGTTAAGGATCCAGCGTTGCCATGAGCTGTGGTGTACCTCGCAGACGAGGCTCGGATCCCACGTTGCTGTGGCTCTGGTGTAGGCCGGCGGCAACAGCTCTGATTAGACCCCTAGCCTGGGAACCTCCATATGCCAAGAGAGTTGCCCTAGAAGAGGCAAAAAGACAAATAAACAAACAAACAAACAGATTACACAGAGAGGAGGGGGAGGGGGGGAAGGGAATGAATAGATTTTGTAGGTGTGATTAAGGTCTCTAATTAGCTGACTTTAGATTAAACAAAAAGGAGATTGTCCTGAGTGAGTCTGACCTAATCAATTGAGCCTTTTAATAGAGAGTTTAGATTCTTCTGCTGGTCTTGAAGAAGCAAATTCTCTGTTGTTAGAGGTCCCCTAAGGGAGCCATATATCAGGGAACTGCAGGGGCCTCTCAGAGTTGAGAGTGACCTTTGGCTGACAGCCAGCAAGAAAGAGAGTCCTTAGTCCTACAACCATAAGGAAATGAATTCCACCACGAGCCATGTAAACTTGGAAGTCAATCCCAAACTTCAGAAGGAACCACAACCCAGCTGACAACTAATTTCAGCCTTGTAAGAAAACCAGCTAAGCCATGACTAGCTAGGAGACCAGCAAAGCCATGACTGACCTTCTGATCTATGGAAACTGTGAGTTAATAAATGTATGTTGTTGGAGTTTCCATTGTGGCGCAGCATAAATGAATCTGACTACTATCCATGAGGATGCATGTTCAATCCCTGGCCTCACTCAGTGGGCTAAGGATCTGGCATTGCCATAAGTTCTGGCATAGGATCTAGCATTGCTGTGGCTATGGTGTAGGCTGGCAGCTACAGCTTCGATTTGACCCCTACCCTGGGAACCTTCATACGCTGTGGATGTGGCCCTAAAAAGACAAAAATAAATAAATAAATGTGTGTTTTATCAAGCTGCTGTGTTGTGGTAGTTTGTTACATGGAAAAAATAACAAATATACGCCTAAAATCCTAAATTCCACGAGGATGAGAGAATTAAATGTAAAAACTGAAAGTGTTAATATGGACCTAGTTAGGACCTGAACATGTGTGAATGTCAGTAATTTAATCAACAATACTTTAAAAGGGTTATTTTATCATTGTTTTCCATGAAGATTTTGAATTTTCTAACCTAGAGTTGCCAGAAATGAAAGGCCCTGACAAATTAGAAATTAACAATAAGAATATCCCAGGGGAAAAATTCTGTGTGATATAGCCTAAGCTATGTTTTATTAATTAATTAATTAATTAATCCATTCATTCATGTATTTATCGAAGTATTTACAGTGTTGTGTTAGTTTCTTCTGTAGAACAAAGTGATTCAGTTATACATATCTACATTCATATTGATATATTCTTTTCCATTTTGATTTATTATAGGGCATTGAACATAGTTCTCTGTACTATACAATAGGACCTTGTTGTTTGTCCCTTCTGTGTCTAATAGCTTACGTCTGCTGACCCAAACTTCCCACTTCATCCCTCTCCCAACATCTACCCTTTGGCAAACACAAATCTGTGAGTCTATTTCTGTTCTGTAGATAGGTTTACTTGTGCCCTATTTTAGATTCCACATAGAAGTCTTTCTCTCTTCACTTGGTATGGTGATTTATAGTTTTATCCATGTTGTTGTACATGGCATTATTTCATTCTTTCTTATGGCTGAGTAGTATTCCAGTGTATATGTGTACTACATCCTCTGTGCCCATTCATTTGTCGATGGGCATTTAAGTTTTTCCCATGTCTTGACTATTATGAATAGTGCTGCTATGGACACAGGGGTGCATGAGCCTTTTGAATTACAGTTTTGTTTGGATAAATGCCCAGACTTGAGATTGCTGCATCATATGGTAACACTATCCTTAGTTTTCTGAGGAATCTCCAGACTATTTTCCATAGTGGCTGTACAAACTTACATTCCCACCAACAGTGTAAGAGGGTTCCCTCTTCAGCATTTGGTGTTTGTAGGCTTTAAATGATGGCCATTCTGACCGGTGTGAAGTTATAGTTTTAATTTACACTTCTCTAATAATTAGTAATGTTGAGTGTCTTTTCATCTGCTTATTGGGACAAAGCTATATTTTATTTTATTTTTGTTTATTTATTTATTTATTTTTTTAGGGCTGCACTGTGGCATATGAAGTTTCCCAGGCTAGGGGTTGAATCAGAGCTGCCGCCGCTGGCCTATGCCACAGCCACAGCAATGCCAGATCTGAGCCACATCTGCAAGCTACACCACAGCTTATGGCAATGCCAGATCCTTAACCCACTGAGTGAGGCCAGGGATCAAACCTGCATCTTCATGGATGCTAGTCACATTTGTTTCCACTGAGTCACGACAGGAACTCCCTATTTTAAATAAATAGTGCTCACAACTAAAAAGTTGGGGAAGACATCCAAAAGCAAAAAGAAAGCAGGAAGAATTAATTAATAAATCTACAAGGAAAAAAATACATTAAAACAGGGAAAATAAAATAGACAAAACAAAAATATAATTGATATGTAAAATCATTAAAAGGCCAGTAAATTAAACAAACATTAGACAAGTCTGATGAATGAAAAAAGAGAAATATATTATATATATATAGTATATCATTAGCAAAGAAGGCTATAACCAGATATGCAGAGAAAAATCTTTAAGTAATGATAGAATTGTAAATAGACATATGATGAGATAAGAGATCCCATTAGAGATAACAATAAAACATATATAAATTACCTAGGAATAAGACTAATAAGAATGGGGTAAAAAGAAAGAAAGCACAGCTTTTAAAATAGACAATGAAAAATGAGAGCTATGCTTTGCTCCTGAATGGGAAGACTGGATATTACAAACATGGCGATTCTATAATATAATCTAATACAGTTTCAACCAAGATTCTATTTGAAGCTGAAAGGTTAAATTAAGAAATATAAAAGTTTAGGGGGAAAAGTGGTCATGGGGAGTACTCTACCAGATGTTAAGTAAATAAAAATAAGAACAGTAGTATTAACATTAACAAGAAGAGTAATGAATCTTACCATGCCCCAGGTATCATGTTGAGTATTTCACAATATTCTCATTTTATTCCTGCCGCAACTCTTTGAGACAGATAATACTATTATCCCCTTTTATGCAAATGAAGGAACTGAGCTTTAGAAACACTAGACAACAGGTAAATATGAGCATCAGCCTGGTTTTAATCTATGCTTTCTGAACTCAAGGCCATCCTTTTAACCACCACACATACTGTCCCAAGTTCACATTGCTGGCAAAAGGATGGACTTAAGAATAACAAGTTGGTATGATTGGTTTAACATTTGGAAAAGAACAGAGTTGAGTCCTTACCTCCCACTTGACAGTGAAACAATTTCCATAGGAATTAAATGCAACAATTTGCAAAAAATATATCAGAAAACAATAAATCAATATTCATATAATCTTTTGGAAGGAAAAATATTTCTAAGTATGACACTAAAGACAGGAACTTAACACTTTAACCTTCTATACAGTGATAAAAGAATAAAAATATTAAAGCCCACTGAAAAATTTAAAGTAATTAAAAAACAGAAAAGGAGTTCACATCGTGCCATAGAGGAAATGAATCTGACTAGGAACCATGAGGTTGAGGGTTTGATCCCTGGCTTTACTCAGTGGGTTAAGGATCCAGCATTGCGTGAGCTGTTAGGTTGAAGATGTGGCTTGGATCTGGGATTGCTGTGGCTGTGGTGTAGGCCAGCAGCTACAGCTCCGATTAGACCCCTAGTCTGGGAACCTCCATATGCCGTGGGTGTGGCCCTAAAAAAAAAATGGGAAAAAATTGCAATTTGATGGACAAAAGGTAATATCTTAATATATATTCAAATCGTAAGTAAAAGATAAAGACCTCAGTTTTGTAAACTTGGATGCTTCTTAGAAAAAGTGCAATAAAATTATGACAAGGGCAAGGTTAATGACTTGGTGTGGAAGTCTAGAGGGCTGTTGTGAAATACATAGACTTATGGATTGCCAGGGGATTTAAAGGGATTTAAACTCAGACAAGCTCCAGCAAGCTCCCTCAATTAGTCATGAAATAGATTTTTATCAAGTCTGTACTAGGTGCTACAGGCACAGTGGTGAGCAAGACATGGAGCACAGATTCCTATCATGGGTCACTAAATTGAGGAGAGAGTCAGAGACAGACAGAGAGACAGAGAGAGAAAAGCTATGCCCCAAATTAGAACTGGATGGAGTGACTGGTCATGGAAAACTTCTCTAAGGAGGTAAAATTTACAAAGAATCTGAACGACAAGAAGCTAGATGATGCTGTGGCAAGAAATGATTAAACACAGAGAGGTGAAGTGGAATAACCAGTGAGATGGCACTGCAGTGGCCCAGGTGAGAGATGATGCTGCCTTGGACTAGGGTAGTGGTCTTCTCAGAGAGAAGTGAGTGGACTTGGAGTATGTTTTGGAGGTAGGTGGAGAAGTCTTACTGATTTGGAAGCTGATAGAATAAGAGGCATTAGGGAAACTGCCTATATTTTTGATGTTAGCAACTAGGTCTGGGTTGATGGTGGTATTTCCTCAGGTGGAAAAAAGAGGGAAGCAGATGGTTTAGGCTGGGGAATGGGTTCAATGTGAGAATCACAAGTTATGCTCCATCACAGTAGGTATGAGATTCCAGACATCTGAGAGGGATGTCAAATAGGTAAAACTGAGAAGATAAATCTGGAGACAAAGATTTGGATTCCATTATCAGGTAGATGGTATTTAACCCTAGGGTCTAGATAAGAACTTCTAGGGTAAGAGTCTAGAAGGTGGGTGGGGGAGGATGCCAGGGAAATAACCCTGAACTCAAACTTAGAGCAGCCAAGAAGCCTTGAAATAAATGGCCAGTGTAGTAGGGGAAAATCAGAGTGTGAGGTTCCAGAAGCCAAGAGAAAGGCTCCAAAGAGGATAAAATTGTCACCTGGTAGACAAGGTGTTCAACTGCTTTGAATGCTTCTGAGAGGTCACATAAGAGAAGAAGAGCAAAGTGGAGTTCCCATCGTGGCTCAGTGGTTAACGAATCCAACTAGGCATGATGAGGTTGAGGGTTCCATCCCTGGCCTTGCTCAGTGGGTTAAGGATCCAACATTGCCATGAGCTGTGGTGTAGGTCACAGAAGTGGCTTGGATCTGGCGTTGCTGTGACTCTGGCGTAGGCTGGCAACTACTGCTCCAATTGGACCCCTAGCCTGAGAACCTCCATGTGCCACAGGAGCAGCCCTAGGAAAGGAAAAAAAAAAAAAGAAGAGAGAGAAGAAGAGCAAAGCAACAATTAGCTCTGGCAATCTAAAGGTATCAGTGCTCTTGACCAGGTCAGTTTCAGGGCAGTGAAGGGAACAGAAGTTCAAGTTCACGTCCTCTCAGTTTCATCATCATTAAGAGAGGAAATGTCAGATCATGTGAATGTTTTGATGGGTTTGTCTTGTCACTTGTCCATCTGCTGGAATAAGGTGGCATAAATAGCCAAGCTTAGGCTGTGTGCTCCTGCCTGGACAACTACTGTGTCAAGGAAATCAATCCATAGGTCACATTCTGTAGCTCAATACCAAAAAGACAAATAACCCCATTGAAGATGGGCAGAAGATCTAAACAGACAATTCTCCAAAGAAGACATACAGATGGCCAAAAAACACATGAAAAGATCTTCAACATCACTCATCATTAGAGAAATGCAACTCAAAACCACTGTGAGGTACCACCACACACCAGCCAGAATGGCCATCATCCAAAAGTCTACAAACACTAAGTGCTAGAGAGGGTGTGAAGAAAAGGGAACCCTAGCACTCTTGGTGGAAGTGTAAATTGGTGATACCATTGTGGAAAACAGTATGGAGATTCCTCAAAAAACTAAAAATAGAACTCCCATTTCATCCAGCAATCCCACTCCTGGGTATCTATCCAGAGAAAACCATGACTTGCAAAGACACATGTACTCCGATGTTCATTGCAGCACTATTTGGAATAGCCAAGACATGGAAACAATCTAAATGTCCATCAACAGAGGACTGGATCAAGAAGATGTGATACATATACAGAATGGAATATTATCCAACCATTAAAAGGAAGGAAATAATGGCATTTGCAGCAACATGGATGGACCTAGAAATGATCATGCTAAGGTGAAGTCAGTCTGACAATGAGACACCAGCATCAAATGCTTTCACTGACATGTGGAATCTGAAAAAAGGACAGAATAAACTTCTTTGCACAATAGATATTGACTCAGACTTTGAAAAACATGGTTTCCAAATGAGACAGGTTGGAGGGTAGGGGGGATGCACCTAGGGTTTGGGATTGAAATGCTATAAAATTGGGTTGTGATGATTGTTTACAACTATAAACGTAATAAAATTCATTGAGTAATTAAAAAAAAAACTCATAGGGCAGAAGGAATCCCTAGCAAGATACCTCCCTCATCCCAACACAGAAACCTTTATCTGTTTCTGAAACAAGTCAGGAAGAGCAAAAGTTTGAAAAATTTATAACTATAGCCAAGGTCAAGGGGCAATCTCAGCCTTACTTCTAGGGTGCAAATGCTCTTAAATGATAACACAAGGAAATATTAAGCATTTAACATTCTTGATTCATCATCTCTTTGTAAGAATACTTTTTCTCCTATTACTTTTAATCTACTATTAACTTAATTTGATCTGATCATATCATAAGCTTATCTAATTCTTATTTTCGGGTATCATCCTTTAATATATTGTGAACCATGTGGTTAACTAAGTGTAGAAAATTGTCAAATGGAGATAATAGAGTGATTAGTTTGAGCATAATCAGGACAAGTTAAGTTTTAAGAGCCCTACGGTGTATACACATATTTCTCTGAATTATCTCTTAAAATACTTATCCCATTTAATCATAGCACATTTAACCTGCTTTTAAATGAGATAAGGCCACTAACTTTTTCAAGTCTGTTTTAAAAGTTAGGTAAATTTGAGAAGTCATTACAGTGGAATAGAAATGATTATATTGCTTGGTCTATTTGAAATTTAACTCTTCATCTTTGCACCTTACAAATGTTAATTCTGTTTTTACCAATGAATTGTAATTCTACCTGGAAATACTTGCTTCTTTCCATTTTTAATTTCTAAGACAAACTATGTCTTAGTAACTACTAGTAAACTACTCTAAACTGAACACAATGTTTGGAATATTTATGGCTTGTAATTACAAAAACTCTTTAAAAGCTTTAACTTTCTTTACATTGTGTCAAACAGGTTCCTGTAAATGTTTTACAATCTATTAGGCTCAAAAACAAATGGGAGAAGTTGGAGGGACAGTTGGGAGAAGAGGGGAACAAAGGGATATACAAAGTTAAATAAACTGTCAGGATTATTTCATTATATTACAAAACCGTGTGGTATTATAAGAGTTCTGATTCTCCATGTACTTATTGTTCTGCTGACTTTATGGCTATTGTGGGGATCAATTAGTTCATACTGCAGGTCTGAATGGGAAAAGTCTTGCCTTCTGAAGATTACTCAGTTCCATCTAAAGGATTAAACTATGAATTGAGCATTGCAAATCACTGTGGCCATTCTAGGTGTTTGGGAATATCCTAAAGAGTTAGTTTTTACTCTCAGGTGTGGGAGCAGGCTCTCTTCTCACCCACAGGCTCCCTCCACTGTGCACTCTATTGTATCCTGGCCGGCCTCCACGCTCTGCCTCCAGAAACACTCCCTCATCCTTTGTGGGCTCAAGGCTGATCCAATACTATATGTTCTGCTCTTGCTCTCTGCTTAGTCGTTTAGACCTAGATCAACTCACCTGGACTTCAGACCTTGACTGGAACCTGACTTAAGTCAATAAATATTCTTTTAATCAAATTTAATTGTTATAATCAGTTTTCACCTTTTTTTTTTTTTTTTTTTTTTTCCTTTTCTAGGGCCGCACCTGCGGCATAAGGAGGTTCCCAGGCTAAGGATCTAATTGGAGCTGTAGCCACCGGCCTATGCCAGAGCCACAGCAATTCAAGATCCGAGCTGCGTCTGTGGCCTATACCACAGCTCATTGAAATGCCGGATCCTTAACCCACTGAGCAAGGCCAGGGATAGAACCTGCAGCCT
The DNA here is from genome assembly GCF_054392235.1 of Sus scrofa. Taxonomy (NCBI): domain Eukaryota; kingdom Metazoa; phylum Chordata; class Mammalia; order Artiodactyla; family Suidae; genus Sus; species Sus scrofa. The sequence goes on from NC_139393.1 coordinate 33,713,617, forward strand.
CATGGTTCCTAGTCAGATTTGTTAACCACTGAGCCATGAAGGGAACTCCCAGTTTTCACTTCTAAGATAACTATTTGGTGTTTACAAATTGGTCGTTGATATAATTAACGTTGCTGAGTGTTTCTTCCTGTCATAATAACCTGAATTTTGTGGGTAAACCTCTTGTGGATAAAATAAAATGGTAAAATTTTTATTCATCGTGTTGTATTATCCATGTATCTGTTTCCTGATTTACAATATTAAAAGAACTGGAAGAAAAGCATTTGTACTAATTTCCTATTGCTACTGTTACAGGTCCCCATAAACTTAGGAGCTTAAAATAACACAAATTTATTACCCTACAGTTCTGGGGGTCAGACTCTGAAATGAGTTTCACAGGGCTAAAATCAAGATATCAGCAAGATTATGTTCCTTTTGGAGGCACTGGGGAAAATCCAGAGACCATCTGTATTCCTTGGCTTGTGGCTGCATCACTCTTACCTATTATCCTTACGCTTTTGTCCTTATATCTCCTTCTCTGAAATATCCTGTTTTCCTCATATAAGGACCTTTGTGATTACACTGGGTCCACCCAGAAGACCCAGGAGAGACTTTAATCTTAATATCTTTAATCACATTTGCAAAGTCCTTTCTGCCATATAAGGTAATATGCAAAAATTCTTCATGAAAAAGTTAAAACTTTCTGAGGATTAGGACATGGATATCTTTGGGGAGGCCCTTTTTCAATCTACCACAAAGTTCATTACTATTATACCAGACAATCAAAGAAATATATAAAATTGGGACTAGATTCGCAAAGGTTAATTAGACTTTAACGTTAAAAGAAAGAAGTTGCACAGAAATGAAAATAATGAAGATATAAAGTAAAAAGATTATGTGAATTCTAAAGGTAATATAATAATCAATAAAATTCAAGCTTAATGAGTTCCCTTCATGGCTCGGCAGAAATGAATCTGACTAGGATCCGTTAGGATGCAGGTTTGATCTCTGGCCTCACTCAGTGGGTTAAGGATCTGGAGTTGCTGTGAGCTGTGGTGTAGGTCACAGATGAGGCTCAGATCTGGTTTTGCTGTGGATGCGGTGTAGGCCAGTGTCTACAGATCCGATTTGACCTCTAGCCTGGGAACCTCTATATGCCGAGGGCGTGGCATATAAAAAAAAGACAATAAATAAATAAATGTATAAATAAAATTCAAGCTTAAAATCCATAAATACCATATTGGTTTGAAGTCAATGTCTATGTAATCCATTAACTACACAAGGATAAATTGTTTGAGACTTTAGCATTCTATGGTATCAAACTGGATACCCAAACATATTCTTCAAGCTCTGGGCATTTTATTTTATTTTTTTAGACATGTATTTTTGTAAATACACAAAGGTAAATTTTTTTTCTTAGAAAACTCTAAAGGGTATACACTGAAGAGTAGGTCTCTTACCCTCTCTTTCAGTCACTCAGATTCTTTCAGAGGCAACCAAGTTACCAGTTTTCTATTTATTTTTTCCAGAAATTACTTGATCATTTTAGTTGCTTCTCCTAGAATCACTGAGGCATGAGGAAGTTAATCCATGCATACTTTTTATTCCTAAGACTGTTTTTATACTAATTAGACAGCCATTAGAAATAATTTCTATTAATACCTGAGATCCCCTTTTCACAGTGTTTTTTTGGTTTGTTTGTTCACTCTCTAATAAAGTATGTACTACCTGATAATCTATAGCACATCCTTTGATATTTAGGTCCTTGATCACATTTTAGTTTTCTTTCTTTCTTTCTTTCTTTCTTTCTTTCTTTCTTTCTTTCTTTCTTTCTTTCTTTCTTTCTTTCTTTTTCTTTCTTTCTTTCTTTCCTTCCTTCCTTCCTCCTTTTTTTTTTTTTTTTGGCCTTTTTAGGGCCGCACCCACAGCATATGGAGTTTCCCAGGCTAGGAGTCCAATCGGAACCACAGCTGCTGGCCTACGCCACAGCCACAGCAACACCAGATCCAAGCCATGTCTGCGAGCTACGCCACAACTCACGGCAATACCAGATCCTTAACCCACTGAATGAGGCCAGGGATTGAACCTACATTCTCAAAGATGCTAGTCAGATTCATTTCTGCTAAGCCATGATGGGAACTCCACAATTTAATTTTCTTTATTTCCCAAAGGAGGATGCCAAACATGGAGCTCTTGAGCCAGCCCTTCAAACACTAACTTTGTTAGTTGACTCACTAGTTGACCTCTTTTGTCTTGATTTCTTCATGGGTAAACTGGGCATAATAGTAGCACCTACCTCTTAGGGTTATTATTAGCATTAAGTTAAATACTTCATAAGGTGTCTTCCATTTACCAAGTATTTAATATACAGTTGTGTTCATGAAGAACTCCAGTAGATGTGCAGGGATTATCTTCTTGCATTTGCTCTATTAATCTTAGTTGTTTGGGTATTCCCATTGTGGCTCAGTGGAAATAACCTGACTAGTAATCATGAGCATGCAGGTTTGATCTATGTTGTTCAGTAGGTTAAGGATCTGGCATTGCGGTGAGGTGCAGTGTAGGTCACAGATGTAGCTCAAACCCCACCAGTACTGTGGCTGTGGTGCAGGACAGCAGCTGTAGCTCCAATTCTACCCCTAGCCAGGGAACTTCCATAAGCTGTAGATGAGGCCCTAAAAAGCAAAATAAATAAGTAAATAAAAATAATCTTAGTCACTAGTGATTATCATTATTCTACTTTTAACTAATTTACCCAGTATGAAGGAAGATCACTGGCCTGTAATTCTCACAGCTAGCACTGGGCTCTTGCTTATGGAGAACAGCCCCTAATGTTCCCTGAGTGTTTATTGTTTCCTAGGCTCTGTGCTCTTGTTCCATTTTACTTTTCTGAGTTTTCCAAAACCTGTGAAATAGGTGATGTTATTTCATCATCTTCATTTCAAGGGTGAGTATCTAAGGATTAAATAGTGCATAACCCTCCCACTAGTTAGGGAAAGAGCTGAGATTTGAGCCCAGGTAGTCCAAGGCCATTCACTTAATTACTGAGTTATACTGACTCCTGAGGACTGTGCTTGCCCTGGCATTTCACCGATTCTTATGCCCTCACTCCCTCTTTCTTCCTCCCTCTCTCCCTCCCTCATCCTTCCTTCATTTCTTTCTTCTTTTCTTTTCTCTTCCTTCCTTCCTTCTTTTCTTCCTTTCTTTTTCTCTTTCTTTCTTTCTTTCTTTCTCTCTCCTCTTTTTCTTCCTTCCTTCTTTCTATAGAAAAATAAGCATTTATTGAACACTTCTTTTATGCCAGTTACTCTTCAAAGGCATTAGGCATACAAAGATAATAAAGCAGTGTTCTACCCTCAGGCTCACAGTGGCTAACAGCTGACAGTGACAACATACAGATTCTGAACTACCATAACTTACTACTAACTTGAGGCTAGTGCTTGTAATTGCCAATATTTGATAATAGTACCTGCTATCTTTCTCTTTCAAAGGACACTATAGAAATGAGAAGTTCCCTTATATCTTCCTCACACTGAAGCAAAAAACCCATTTATTCTCTCTCTATTCTCTGTACATGTTTACACTGTGGTCATTAAGTGCCTACCCAGTAATATTCCTGTCTTTCAATATTTTAACATCTCATCATTGATATTTTACCTTTTTTTCTTTTTAAGTCTGCGTCTGCGGCATATGGAAGTTTCCAGGCCGGGGTAGAACTAGAGCTGAAGCTGTAGCCTACGCCACAGCCATAGCCATGCCAAATCCAATGGCATCTGTGACCTATGCTGCAGCTTGTGGCAACAACAGATCCTTAACCCACTGAGCAAGGCCAGGCATTGTTTCCACATCCTCATGGACACTATGTCGGGTTCTTAACCCACTGAGCCACAACAGGAACTCCAATATTCTACCTTTTTATTAGAGTTTCAAAATTAAAAATTTTATTTCTAGATAATTGTAGATTCTCATACAGTTGAGAGAAACACAGAGATCCCACATACCCTTTACCCAGTAACCCCAACAGTAACATCTTGCAAAACAATAGTACAACATAACAGCCAGGATATAACTTATCAATATTGAGCAACCCATCCATTTTTATTCAAAACTCTCATTTTACTGGTACTTGTGTGGTGCATGTATGTGTTTCTATACATTTTTGAGGTATTAACTCAAGGTTAGCCTTGGATATTTTTTCTTCACATAATTTTATTTTCACCTGATCTTCCCCTTGAGCAATCTTTATTTTGAAAGAAATGCTCTATCCCTTTTGATGATAATCTTTAACATTACATTATTTTAGACATTGCAATCAACGATGAAGGACTTTTTCCTTCCATAAGTCTGGTCTTTTTAATTCATGTCACACATTCTCTTGAGCTTCCAGTGAGTTAATTTTTAAGTTATCTACAGAGAGCCTATGGCTTATTTCCTTCAAATTAATCCAGATCCCCCCCCCCAATAAATGCCCTTACCTTATTATATTTGTAAAATGAAGTAAAGGTACTATAGTTTTATTGGTTTCCCCTGAGTTGAATCATAATATGATAGCTCATAAAATAGTGATACTTTCAGATTTTCTATAGATAGAGCTTCCTATTCCTACTTCCAAATCTAATACAATGTATTTTTTTCTATGTACTAATATTACCTATTCAAAAAGAGTATTGAGTAATTTACCCTACATAAAAATTTATCCTTAAAGTCTCATCCACATTAGATATTGTCAACCTAAGTATTTTATAGCTCTCCATTGGTTTTTCTCTTTCTACCCAGGCTTTGAGATGAAAATGAAAGCAAAATTATCTTCAATTCCAATTCCAGTTCAATGCAATGTAATAATTATATTTCTTGGAATTTGAATCTCTACATTTTGTTTTTAGTATCTCTTATTATTAAGTAGGAAAATTAGTCCCACTGTCTCATATAAAGAAATAGGAACCTCAGATCTCCTGATTCCTGAAACATCTTACTGCCACACAGAGTCAGGGGGACATCAAGATCCCAAAACATACGGTAAACACCTGGCAAAGCCTATAAATTGGTGGCCCATGAACCACATCCCATTTGAAGATACTTTTTACTTGACCTGCATGGTATCAGCCAACATCTTTTTTTTAAGTTTCAATCAACTGGCAAAACTTTAAAAATCAGGATATTTCATGGGAAACTCCAGATTTCTAAATTCCCTTGAAAAATTAGGATACTGTGTGCAGTGCCCAAGATAGAGAGACAACTGCTGAATTCCCACAGGGCAGGCTATCTAGTTTTCACAGCTCCACTACTTCCTGCTGTTCCCCTGACCTTGAAGGTGGGTGGCACTGATGGTGTATTGTGGCACTCATGCCACATTTTCCTTAGGCCTGGCCTGCAGAGTTCAGTCATGTAACCTGTCAGAGTAACCTGCCACAGTCACTGTAATATGCCAGCCTGATGCCTGGGTTTTAGTTAAAACACTATCTGCCCACCTTCTTGATGCAGTAGTTGGACGTAAGATCCGTGAGAATTCCTTTAGATTACATCTTGTTCCTAGGTCTTCTTCGACTGGCTGAAACAATTGACCCTTGGCCACCTGCAATTTCCCTTAGGAAGCTTGGCAGCAAAAACGAGATCCCTGTATGTATAACTAATTTGCTTTGCTGTAAACCTGAAGATAATACGACATTGTAAATCAACTATACCCCAATAAAATTTTAAAAAGAGAGAGAGAAAAGGAGAGCCTGTTTTTAAGGACTGGAGAGGAGCTTGCCTGTCTCCTCTTCCTAGCCCCCAGCTTGCCATCCACTAGACCTTCCAAGGTTAGGACACCCTCAATAAGGATTCTGCTGGTAAAAAGCTTTCTGTTTGCTCTTGGATATCCCAGTACCCACAAAGGAAGGGTCTGTTTAAATAGGGGTGCTGAGGGATTTTCATACAGGAAATCTCTACCTTGTCAGATGAGTCGCAGTGAGGGGAAGAGAATGAAGAAAGGCAGCCCAGTGGCATAGAGTGATGGTCTCAGAATTCTATTGACTAGATCTTTTCAATTTCCACTAAATTGTCCTCTCCTGATATCAAGACCTAAATTGTGTATACTTAGGACTCCATTTTGCCCTTGGCTCTTTTCATTGGTTGAAGTGAATGAGATTAGGGAGGAGCTCTGATTTCCCACAGAAGTTAGTTACACTTGGGACTATTAAAATTTCCCAGTGTCAATTGCCGTTCTCTACTACATTGCTTGTGTATGCATGGCTTTAAAACCTTAGGCTTCTGGCCCATTAAATACTGCAAACTTTGATTTTTGAACCATCCTCAGGGTTTTGAGAACCGTTTGTTAGTCTCACTATTTTGATACCCACCAGGGAAAATATCCAACCTGCTATGGAACAGGATCATTAACCAAAGCATCCACTATGAGAAGGAAAAGTGCATAATGTTACAAATGAAGTCACTGCCATGAAATAATACAGATGTATTCTTTTCAGTGAATTCTGTGCAAACACCCAGTCAAGCTGAGACTCCCCTGATTATGTACAGGGAATGTATTTCAGAAAATCACCAGCTGGGTTTTCAGTGGTTTAAAAGCTGCTGTGCTATAGCATTCCAGAATGAAATAAGTAAATACCACCTACTAACCAGTCAAGTTTTTGATGCAACATCTCTACTTCAAAGCTTATAATGAAATTGATTTTCAGTGCTTTTTCATTTCTACTTGCAAGCCCCATGAATAACTACTCTAAAATAATTTCAACTTAGGAATGTTCAGGAACTGGTGAGAAATTGATAGCGACTGTTTTATGCTTAGCCAAAAGATATTGAATAAAAATGTAAAAGAAGAACTTGCTGTGTTTAGATGAGGAAAAGCATGTGGTAAGGAGGCAAAGAGTCAGAACATGATTTTCCATGACAACCAGAGTAATTTAAAACTTTCTCTAATTTTTAGTGGGATTGAACCCCCAAACAAACGAGATTCCATTGCCTGGGGAATGGCAGAGGCTGTAAATCAGATTCTTATGTATTTGTTCCTGAAATGTCATTTATTGATTATGACTATCTGAGGAGATAGTCATTTTGATGAGAGATTTTAAAAATTCAGCAAATCATCCATATATTTGGAAACTCGTGGGTAATAGGCAGAAATTTTTTTTTCTTTTTAGGGTCACACCTGTGGCATATGGAAGTTCCTGGGCTAAGGGTCAAATTGGAGCTGCAGCTGCCTACATGCAACAGCCACAGCAATGCCAGATCTGAGTCCTTTCTGCGACCTATGCCATAGCCAGCACCTTAACTCACTGAGCAAGGCCAGGGATCAAACCAGCATCCTCACAGACATTATGTTGGGTTCTTAACCTGCTAAGCCAAAATAGGAACTCCAGAATTTTTTACTTTGCACTCAAATAGATAGAACTGTATTGATATTTATTTTGAAGGTATGTGTGGGTCCAGGTTTTGTGTGTCTTGGAACAATTTGGGGAGGGAGAGTTCTTTAAGAAAAACAATACAAAGTTGTGAATACAAAATCTGCAAATGAAGTGACTATTATTTAGACAGATGGTAGAAATTGCAACAGATTACAAATTTCAAAAGCCTGAAATACCACAAAAATCACAAAATCCAGAAAAGTAACGAAATTATTTTAATTGAGGGACTTCCTGATAAATCTCTCTAATACTTTTTTCCTACAGTTTTAGCTGTAGACTCAATTGTCTCATCATATGACAATTATTTCAGAATGTAGTTTTTTATCCAGAGAATCGAAGATAATTCAGCCTTTCCTATAGCATAGTTAATTTAAACTTATTTATTCCTTTTTTTCTCTTTTTTTTTTTTGGCCACACCCACTGCATGTGCAAGTTCCTAGGCCAAGGATGGAACCCGAGCCTACAGTGACAACGCCAGATCCTTAACCTGCTGTGCCACAAGAGAACTCTAAATTTGTTTATTCTTAATAAAAATTTAGAAGTTTCAGCTTTACAACTCTTTATTGATAAAGTCCATATACAATTTTAATATTGTTGCTAAATTTGGGAAAGCCATTATCAAGTTTCTTTTATATGTGAGATATTGGACTTCAGGCTATTTCGAGATCTCTTGGGTAGTAACTGATCTGACAGCACTCATTACTAATTTGTCATTGATGTCCTTGTATCCTGTTGCTGAGTGGGTGTGCACAGTGGGATCCAGGAAGATTCTCAGAAGTTATTCCCACACTGAGACTCCTAGTAATAACACCTACCAATGGAAGTGCCTACAAACTACATAAATACATGTCACCAGATCCAAACTAAATGTGCCACAAATTCAGTTCCTCTCAGACAAATCCCAAAAATGCCTACAGAGTTGAATTACAATGCAGAACAAGAGACAGTGGTTTTGGAGTTCCCTTTGTGGCTCAGCAGTTAACAAACCTGACTAGGATCCATGACGAGGCGGGTACAATCCATGGCCCCGCTCAGTGGATTAAAGATTCAGCATTGCTATGAGCTGTGGTATAGGTTGCGGTGTAGGATCCCATGTTGCTGTGGCTGTGGCATAGGCCATCTACAGCTCTGATTCGACCCCTGGGAACCTCCATGTGCTGTGTGAGTGGCTTGAAAAAGCAAAAATGCAAAAAAGCAAAAAAAAAAAAAAAAAAGGAGAGACAGTGATTTACCTGATTGTGATTACAATAACCTTCTTTAGCAAATTTTGCAAAATGGGCACAATAAATTGATGTCTACCTTGAGGAGAAGGCACTTGGAGCCAGAGGACTAGATGTAGTATTTTACTTAATTATACCTATTTCTAGGAAGTGCCCTCCATGTTCTGAATGAGTATTGGTTTAGCCCTAGCACAGCAGACTAAGAACGTATGTTCTCTGGATTTCTGTATTCCATTCAGTGCCTACCTATTTTCATTAAGATATAAATTTGGTGCCTAATTTCTTCTGTTCGAACAGAGGTCTTTCTGATAGTTTAAGAAACAACCTGGGAATTTATCTGACCCTCATGTAGTAGAGGCAACAAAGCATTTCACAGGAATATGAGAATAGGGAGATGACATATGTAAGAAAAAGGTAACAACTTTGTTTAATGAAAGATTGTATGTATTATTTTATGTCATAGATCATTAAATGTAAGAAACAGATGTGTGGAGTTCCCGTCGTGGCTCAGTGGTTAAGGAATCCGACTAGGAACCATGAGGTTGCGGGTTCGATCCCTGCCCTTGCTCAGTGGGTTAACGATCCGGTGCTGCTGTGAGCTGTGGTGTAGGTCGCAGACGCAGCTCGGATCCCGCGTTGCTGTGGCTCTGGCATAGGCTGGCAGCTACAGCTCCGATTCGACCCCTAGCCTGGGAACCTCCATATGCCAAAAAGGGTGCAGCCCAAGAAATAGCAAAAAGACAAAAAAAAAAAAAAAAAAAAAAAAAAAAAAGAAAAAAGAAAGAAACAGATATGTTAATTTATGTATAGATTACAATTTGCCTGTATCAGATGATCCTTAATTATTCTCTGCAAATGAAACTTGGTCATAATCAAAACTTCATGCTCTTTCAAGACACACTGAATTTAACTTATGACTTTAAAAGAAGTCACTATGTGAGTGCCACTGTGGCTCAGTGGTAACGAACCCATCTAATATCCATGAGGTTGCAGGTTTGATCCCTAGTCTCGCTCAGTGGGCTAAGAATCTGGCGTTGCTGTGGCTGTGGCGTACACTGGCAGCTGCAGTTCCGACCCTCAGCCTGGGAACTTTCATATGTCAGGATGCGGCCCTTAAACAAATAAAAAGTGTTGTAACGATTTGATAAAGTGGGAGTTTCCACTACAACTTTGGTTTGAAGGACACCAAAAGCTCAACTTGTTCCAAAATAATTCCATGTGCCATGGCAAAAAGGGATTTTCACATAAGCATGATCTTCTCCTATTATAATACCATATATAATTAAATAATCTATCTATCTTCTTGATTTCTGTAATGACAAGAAATCTGACAGATCTGGGGATCAATAAAATTGAACAGAACATGGCAGAGACAAGACCTTGACGGCAACAGAATTTTTGATCATAGATGACAGGGCTAGGGTGAGACCACAGTATCACAGAAACAAGCTACTGTGGAAATCTCAATTTTTCAATTTAATTGAATAAACATAAATATGCAAATGTTTGTTTTACGCATTGATTTTCTGAAGTTTTTGAAAAGGTAACAGATAGGAAATAAAGTAATCAGTATTCTACTTATTAAAATATAAAGCTTTTATAATTTGGTATAAATTTTTTTTGGTTTTTAATTTGAAGTAAGCTAAGAGATGTACTTGGTTTTAAAAGGTAGAAAATCTGTGATTAATAACTTATTGGCCCATGCGACTTAACTTCTTCAGAGTTGATTTAGGGGCTAAAATAAATCAATTTATGTTTTTCAAACATGCTATCCATTCTGAGGTATCCTTTTAAGGACCTAAGAGGTGGCTTCTGGATCTCCAGGCTCATATGTTCCAAGATTCAAGTATAGGAGAAAAGAGAAAATATCTCTTGCTAGAAACTCAGTAAAAGTCCTGGATTTCATTCTTATTGGACCAAGTGGGGTCACATTCTCATTCTCAATCAAATTATTCTCTAGAGGAAAGCAGAGGTCTGGTTGGAAAAGCCTGAGTCATGTTTACCCCTGGAACAGATGGATGAGAATGGGAGAGAAATGGGCACCCCAAAGAAAATCAAGTGGAATCTACCCTTTGGTAACTTAGCTCCAGTACACATCTTTCTCCACATATATAAACTTCCAGACATGCCTTAGCTTGCACATAATAACACACACTTCCTTGTGCACGTCTGCCCTTGCTAAAGTGAGACAACTGAGGGTTTGGTGCAGTCACTGCATCTAACTCTAAATTTAGATAACTGGATCATGTGTATTTTCAAATAGGTCTGCATATAATTCTCATGATCTGAGAACTGGTGGATAAATGCAAAACCTAAGCCCTTCCAATGAACTCAGAAGGCATTGTTGATTGAAATAGGTTAATTTGAATTTAGAATTTATCTAGAGGAGAGGATAGCATAGGAAACAACTGAGAGTGGTTGCTGATTCAAGAGTATATATTATATCCTGCCGGTAAGGAACAGTATGGACTTTAGGGAAGTCAAGAAAAATCCTTGGTCATAGACAATCTGACTGTCTCCAGTGCTCTCTCTGGAGGGATCGCCCTAGTCTAGCAACCTCCATAAGATAATGGGAATTAGGGACTAGTCCTCTTCTGGTGAAAGTATGTCTGTAGCAGCCTACTTCCTGTTGGTTCAAAGAATGCAGGGGTGTGTAAGACAATTGTGTATTTCTCTTGACAACACTGTATCCAATGACATACACTGCCAGCTTGAAGTAGCCACGGTGGGGGTATTTATACTACAGAAATCAGCAGGTGCTATGAATCAAGGTCCTCCTCCCTGCAGCAAGTTTTACCATTTCTTAGGACATCACTGAGAGGTGGTCTAAGGATGACTTCGGCTTTAGGGGTTAAGCAATCACCAACTTTTGTTTACTAAATTTGAGATTTCTCTAGCAATGCAATGTAAAAATTTAGTTGACTCTGAGTCTGCAATTCCCTGGGTTAATCCCCAAATTTGTTTATCTTGTTAAATTAGAGTCTTTCAACTTAGAATCTGGGCAGGGATTTGTACTTCTTAGCAATCGCCTTCAGTTTCTTCTCTGCCCAGATCTCAAGACCTTTATCTTGTCCTTTGCCTCACAGCACAGTGAACATATGGTCTGCAAGTGAATCGGCAATAACTAAGCAGCTTTTAGCCCCCAAGCCGCAAGCCCACTGAATATTTGCATTTAGAATGATTATTCCATTTTCCAAGAAGAGAATTCATAACAAGAGATGCTAGGTAGGAACTTGAGCATCAGACCTCTTTTTAAGTGCCAATTTCATCTCATGCTAGGTTTTCCACCTCCTGCTTTGTTTTCATTTCTCTAGTTTGCTACAGAGAATTTCGTTTTTATAATATTGCAAACCTTCAGATCATGGGACCCTGAGGCATTTTAGATTACAGGACAATGGCAAGGGCTGTCTCCTGAGCATAGATATATTTTTTAATCTTTCAAATGGTTCAATTTCTATGAAGTTTTTTTGTTTGTTTGTTTGTTTGTTTGTTTGTTTTTTGGTCTTTCTTGTAGGAGAAAAATCAAGAGTATTGCATCCTGCAAGCTGAGTGAAGAATGTACATCAGGGAGAAAGAGGTGCTCAGCTGTGTTCAGTGTCAAGGCTGATAAATCAATGTGCTAAATGTCAATGCTGATAGGTCAAAAAGAGTGAGAAAGAAAGATTGTGCACTGGATTTGGCAATATGGAGGTCTGTGATAACCTCGACAAGAGCAATTTTAACGGTGTAATGGGAACAAAATGGAGTGGGTTTAAGTGAGGCTGGGATAAGAAGAATTGCAGCAAGTAAGTCTTTATTAGGGTGCTGCGGCTAAAGAAGAATTTGGAAGATTATTTCTAGCCCTGTGAAGTTTTGAACTGCCTGTCCTTGAATATATTTCCTTCAAAGAGAAAAGTATGTCTTGGAGTTCCTGTTGTGGCTCAGTGGGTTAAAAACCACGAGAATGTGGGTTCAATCCCTTGCCTTGCTGAGTGGGTTAAGGATCTGGGGTTGCCACAGGCTATGGCGCAGGCCAGCAGCTGCAGCTCTGATCCTACCTCTAGCCCGCAAACTTCCATACACTGTAGGTGCAGCTCTAAAAAGAGAGAGAGAAAAAAAGGTACTCCTCTACATTCTTGTAACAACTCTAGTGAGTTCTAACATATTACCACCTCACGATGTCTATAAAAATTACAAAAATGAATTTTTTTAAATTTTACTTTTTTTCAGTTAGTCAATTGTCTAACCAAGCTCTTAGCTAGGATTACGGGTTAAAAATTTGTGACAGCTAATGTATTTATTGACTTGAATTGCTTATATTCAAGTTCTCCATTTAACTCATTCGCCATCAAAACTACCAAGAGATAGTTACCTAACTTCCCATATATATATATATTGCAACAAGAAAAAAATATACTTGTTTGAGATGTAATTAACAAAAATGATATAAATTCAAAGCACTACTACTAATCTATTTACCTTTTTATTCATTACATTTAATTCCACTTATTAATACTTACTGAACAATCTCATTTTACTTCGTTAAAGTCAGAATAATCAATTTTAAAGCTCTCATCTGCTGGAAGGTCTAAATTTGAGAATGAATTACTTTACTTAGGCTTTTCTAAGAGACTTGAATTTTAAAAGCCTTACAGTTTATATATAATAAGGATCAAGACTCCCCACTATTTGTAGACTGAGCGTGCATTTTGAAGTAATACCGTACTGCCTACTTGCTTGACATTTCTGAAAAGATTTACACAAGCATCTTCTTGCTTGTACAAGAAGAAATGAAGAGCAGTGATAATGGAGGGAAATGTTGGACAGTGCTATTATTCAGCTCAGTTCTTACCTCCTACCTCCTCCATGCTGTTTTTAAGTGGTAGGATCTGTCCTTGGTGTTACTTTGCATTTTCATGTGGAGGGGAAAAAGGTGTATTCAGTCCTTATACAACAAAGAGTTTGGCGTGGATGGAAGAGACAGAGTTTACATCTGCTCTATTTCAGAAACACCCTCCAGTTCCCTTGAGAAGGACTTCTGACTTCTCTGCTTTCCACAGACATGTCCATTTCATTCAGCCACTCTCTTGCACTCAGGACTACAACTTCAGCAGTTGGGGACACACGGTTATTACTGACCTCCGGAGCCATGAGTAGGATTAACTTATATCCAGTCAGTTATCCAGATTAAATTCACTCTAGGGTGAGTTTGATACTGAAAAATGCAAAATATTTTAAGCTCTTGGCCCTATAGCAGGAGCAGCATCCGATTCCAGGCAGAGTGCACGTGCTCCCTTGCACTGAATAGGTCACAAATTTGGTTGTGGTCTTTGCTATGTGATTTTGTTCCATATGAGCCTGCAGATGCATATTTCAGAATACTGACCTTCATACTCTTTAGTATAGGGCTAATAAGCATAATGCCAGTGTTATTATATAAGAAAACACATAAGAAACTCTTCCTTTATGGTTCCTACTTCTTTACCACTAGTCACTATTTCTAAAGGTGTTAAATAGGTGCTATATTGTGACTCTTTCATATATAATAAAATAATATTTTCCATAATAGTAAAAAGGTATTCATTTTCATATTTAAATTTTAAGAAATTGATTTGTGTGCCCCTATATTAATAGAGAAAGATTGTAGGGAGTGAATTTGGTATAAGTTGATACCTATGATGATGATAATTTGGCAATTTTGAGGTGTTCAGGAAAAGGTGAAGATATTGAGTCAAATAATATCTCTATGGACTTTTTTCCTTTTTAAGGACACACGTACGGCCTATAGAAGGCCTCTAGTCACAGGTAGAATCAGAGCTGTAGCTGCCAGCCTATGCCACAGACACAGCAATGCTGGATATGAGCTGCACCTGTGACCTACACAGCAGCTTGCATGGATGTTGGATCCTTAACCCACTGAGCAAGGCCAGCGATGGAACCCGCATCCTCATATACACTGTGTCAAGTTCTTAACTCTCTGAGTGACAACAGGAACTCCTATAGATTCTTTTTATTATTGCCCATGATGTGTTGGAGATTTGTTGGTTAACATTCATAAGTGTATGAGGTTCTTTTAATGCAGAAAGGACAAATAGTATCTGTACACTAATTTCAGTCTATTAGTCTGATCTAACCTAGATCACATTGAAGTTCATCAGATGGTAGCAAACATTTATTACATTCAGTTATTGAGTACTCTGTATAACAAGTACTATATGTATTTTATTGTATTTAATCTTCCAAGCAGGGAGTTCCCAGGTGGCTCAGCAGGTTAAGGATCTGGCATTGTCACTGCTATGGCACAGGTCCCAATCCTGAATGCAGTGGGCTCAGTCAAAAAAAAAAAAAAATCTTCAAAGCAATACTGTTAGTGTAAAGAGCCACAAAAGAGGAAAAGACATTAGCACATTATGGAAATCATACAAAGTTTGGCATTGGGTAGAGGTGCTTGTGCAAGGAGCATTGGAATTAAATACAGGAGTGCTCTGAATTTACTCTATTGAATAAATGAATACTAAAATGGTCTGTATGGATCAGGGAGCATAAGTTAAAGGTTAAGTGACTAAGACAGTACTTATAACTTGCTAGGTTTTAAGCTAGGTCTATTTCTCTAGCTATTTAATTACTTTGTCAGCATCCTTCAGAATACATCCTTTCCGTAGATTTTTTGTTTCAGGTCAACAACTTCATGTGCATTTCAGCTAATGCCTCATTATTATGCTAACTGTATTTTCTTTGTTGAAACTCTATATTACAGTGTGTTGCTATATATGGAAGGCTATGATTTGGCCTTGCTGAACTTTGGGCCATTACCAGTAGCTTCAGCTTGAACAGGGTTATTTTGAGGTCATACACTGATGCTACAAAGGATTGAATTATTTATGACTTTAATATTCACTAGTGTTTCTAGCTCAAGATTCAATATACCACTGGATATTATCTGTCAACAAAAAACTGCATCTGTTCCATTTGTTGATGACTGATATAGCAGTTTAAATTGTTGCTTGGAACTCTATCTATATGGGTTGAATTTCTGCCCCAAGTATCTCAATAACAATAATGATAATAGTATTTGCAATAAATATTTAAAATATTTATAATAAATAATAATAATATTGTCTGAAATTAATTAGCACCAGTCATAATGAATGCATAAAATACATTAATATCTCTGTATATATACAATTTTATTCTATTACTGTACTTGCTATTTCTATTTTTGCATAATAGAGATTAGGGTAAATAGGTATCTTCCTCAAATACTAGCTATAAGCCCAGATGCATTTCTGTAAAAAATCAGGTTTGCATGGAGTTCCCATTGTGGCGCAGTGGTTAATGAATCTGACTGGGAACCATGAGGTTATGGGTTCAATCCCTGGCCTTGCTCAGGGGGTTAAGGATCCAGCATTGCCGTGAGCTGTGGTGGTCTAAGATATGGCTTGGATCCCACATTGCTGTGGCTCTGGCGTAGGCCAGTGGCTACAGTTCCGATTAGACCCCTAGACTGGGAACTTCCATGTGCCATGGGTACAGCCCTAGAAAAGACAAAAAAAGACAACAACAATGAAAAAAATCAGGGTTTGGTATAAAACATATTTTTTTAAAATTATAAAAGAGAATATTTCTATCTCACTTGACTACTTTTCCCTTAAACATCTTAGCTTTGACAGAGCTTAAGAAAAATGGAAATTATGAAAGAAGAGGCAGAAGAAGTAACTAAAATTCCTCTTTGTAAATGGCACCCCTGGGTTTTGGCACCAATATAAATAAATAAATGACTCCTAAAAAATAAGTTGTAAATTTTGTAGAATTAAACCTTAGAGATGGAAGGCAGTTTAGACTTCAATTTTAATCATTAAAATTTTTTTCAAAACTATCAACAAAAATATTTCTCTCTAAGCATTAACCCTGGAATGAGTTTTCATTAGCTCACAGTAATTTTTCTTTTGTATGAATCAGGTGGCACAGGGCATTTCTGGGAACTGCAGTAGGAAACAGAGTATCTAAAGAATTATTTTTCCCAAGAAAAAAATGTTATATCAAGGAATTGCTTTACTGATGCAAACTTCACATACAATAAATCACAAATATGTCCAATAATATAGCATAAAAACAAATAACTGAGTCACAGTGCAGAATAAAGGAAGTGATGCAAATCAGTGTCTGGCACATAGTAGGCAACCCACACTTGTTAGTGTCTCCCATCCAGGTCCTGGTTACTTTGGCTACCTCACAGATTATCCCAAAACTTAATGGTTTAAAATAATAATAATCACTTATTCTCTCTTACGCTTCCTGTGGGTCAGGAACCAGAAATCAGACATAGCACCACAGGCTCAATTGTTCTCTGCTTCAGACATCTGAGGCCTCAGCTGAGAGACCCAAAGGCTGAAGCCTGAATCAAGGGAAGGCTCATTCACACATATGTCTGGCAGTTACTAGGGATTATGTGTTGAGAGTCTAACTCAAACTGTTGGCCAGAACACCTACAGATGGCCTCTCTGAATGGCCTGAACTTCTTCATAACATGGTAGCTGGGGTAAAAGGGTGCATAAGATAGGGAGATAGAGAAAGTGACAGCAAGAGAGAGACAGCGAGAGAGAGTGACAGCAAGAAAGAGAGAGACAGAGAGACAGAGACAGAGAGAGACACTCCTCTGAACTTGTTTTGACTTTTATGATCTAGCCTCAGGAATTAAATAACTCTACTTTTGCCACATTTGAATAGTCAAGGAAGTTACAGAGATACAAAAGGAGGAGATGTCAACTCCTCCTGTCAGTTACAGAGATACAAAAGGAGGAGATGTCAACTCCTCCTGTCGAAGTCATGCTTAAGAAGAGCATTTGGGGGAGTTCCCGTCGTGGCGCAGTGGTTAACGAATCCGACTAGGAACCATGAGGTTGCGGGTTCGGTCCCTGCCCTTGCTCAGTGGGTTAACGATCCAGCATTGCCGTGAGCTGTGGTGTAGGTTGCAGACGTGGCTCGGATCCCGCGTTGCTGTGGCTCTGGCGTAGGCCGGTGGCTACAGCTCCTATTGGACCCCTAGCCTGGGAACCTCCATATGCCGCGGGAGCGGCCCAAGAAATAGCAACAACAACAAACAACAAAAAAAACGACAAAAGACAAAAAAAATAATAATAATAAAAAAAAAAAGAAGAAGAGCATTTGGAATGCATGTATATTGGTGCAACCATCTTTGAAAAAACAACTTACCAACTTATCAATAATTTGAAATGAAATTACACTTGAAATCATAGAAATTAGGAGGGTTTAGAGGACTTTATAATCCAATTATTCAGAAATCAAATCCTCTGAAGAAAAAAACTCCCATAGAAATAAATGACCTGAGTGGGACTGTTCAGCTGGCTATTCTAGTATTAGAAGTTAAACACAGGACTGCTGAATCTCAATTCTGTAGTAAGTTACCATACAAATATCCCATAAAGTGTGTCCAAGTTTGTCCATTGATTAGAAATTTGGCTTAATGTGTTTAAAAATATCCACCTGTACAAAAAATATAATCATAATTATTATTTTTTGCTTCACTTGTAGCATGCCAAGGTTCCTGAGCCAGGGACTGAACCTGTACCACAGCATCAACCCAAGCCACAGCAGTGACAATGCTGGATTCTTAACCTACTGAGCCACTAGGGAACTCCAAAAATATAAATTCTTATATATGAGAATTTGGGATTATTGAAACATTGTTGGAGAATGTTTCCCAGCTGGGGTTAAAAAAGTGTAGATGTGTCTGATAAACAGACTAAATCACAACCTCCCTGACATCTACTTTCATGAGTGAGAGGTGTAGGGTGGTTTCAGCAAGATAGAAATGTGGAGAAGACACGCAGTGTCTGTTCCTCAACCTTGTCCTGTGCAGGAACCATAAGTGAGAATAAGTGATTATTACGATTTTTAAACCATTAAGTTCTGGGGTCTGTGAAGTAGCCAAAGAAACCAGAACCTGGGTGGGAGACACTAACATGTATGGGTTGCCTACTATGCGCCAGACACTGATTTGCATCATTTCCTTTATTCTGCACTATGACTCAGTTACTTACTTTTATGCTATATTACTGGACATATCAGAGAGCCAAAGCAAACACTATTTCAGAAGGAATTTGTGAGACCCACTGAGTCAGCAGAGCTTCTTTGGGTCCCAGGTGACCCAGTGCAATCAGGATTTGCAAAAGGGGCAGTCCCCACTTTACGCATAGATGTGATGGGGGGAACGCATTGCTGTTTGACATGCTGAGGTGTTGCAGGTCTGGGGTCAATAAAAAACAGTCTTCTATACAGAAAAGCAGAGAAGTTGTGGGGCAATTATAATATCCATATACTTTCCCCTGGGGGTTGTGAACCAGTGGACAGGAACAAGAGGCCAGAACAGAAAACAGTGGAGGACTGTTGTTGCCCACATGTTGCACAGCTCTTGGGGAGTCTTGCAAAACTAGGATTCATTGTAGCAAGGGTTGAAGAGAGAGAGTCAAATAATGCCTAACTCCTATAGTTGTGAAGACTGATAGTAAAGTTGGTGTAGAAATGCTAATGCAGACTCAATTCCACTGGCAGAAAAGGTCCTTGAAAATTTGGACCACACTAATAAAACATCTATAATTAACATTTAATTAGCAATGACTTTATTTGACTTCTTAGAATTTTATTTTCTTTATTTTTATTTTTTTGTCTTTTTAGGGCCATACTCACGGCACATGGAGGTTCCCAGACTAGGGGTCTAATTGAAGCTGTAGTCACTGGCCTATACCACAGCCACAGTAACACCAGATCTGAGCCACCTCTGTGAACTACACCACAGCTCACGGCAACGCTGGATTCCCAACCCACTGAGCAAGGCCAGGGACTGAACCCGTGTCCTCATGAATACTAGTCAGATTCATCTCCACTGAGCCAGAACAGGAACTCCCAACTTCTTAGAATTTTGAAGTTATATTTTATTTTATTTTGCTTTTTAGGGCTGTACCCATGGCATATGGAGGTTCGCAGGCTAGGGGTCAAATTAGAGCTACAGCTACTGGCCTATACTGCAACCACAGCAATGCTAAATCTGAGCCACAACATTGGATCCTTAACCCACTGTGCAAGGCCAGGGATGGAACCCGCATCCTCATGGATCCTAGTCAGGTTTATTACGGCCAAGCCACAATGGGAAATCTGGAATTTTGGGGAATATTTGGAGGAATGATTTGGATAACTTATGTCTATGAAAACAACTATTACCTTCTCTTCCCTTCATTCTGAGTCAAGCAGAAGCATTATGAAATTACTTCATTAATTCTCATTTTCAAAAGCATTCACTGAAGTATCTATTTGAAAGTACTGTTATAGGCTTTTTTTGTTGTTCAAATTTAGGGATCCAAAACCTTTTCAATCTGGTTGTCCTGTTTGTTTTATTCCTTGTTGTTTTTGGGATCCTAACCTCTCTTTTCTCACTTCCAAGTCTTCTCATGCCACCCCAAATCCAAGAAGATTTAGGAGTTGACAAAAATTACAGAAATGCAGTTGGAGTGGCATACACAAGAGGAGTGGGATTGAGTAGGTAGTGGAGAATAGATAACTTGTTATCACAAGTTTAGGCTCAAACTCCAGCTCTGCCATTGACTGACTGTGTAAATTTGGGCCTTAGTTTCCTCATCTGCAAATGAGGATTTTATATATATAATAGTCCCGCACCCCAACACATCCGCATTATCCCTATTAGCTTTGTTTTAGAGACTGAGGTAATTCATAAACAGGTACATAACACATTATAAGAACTCCCATTATGTAGGTCATAGGGAGTTGTGAGCCAAGATTTTTTGTTTTTAAAGCACTAACTGGATAGAACTTGTCTGTCCAACCACCTCCCTGTTCACATAACCCTCTTCTACAGGAACTAACCTGTGTCTAAAGGTCTTTCTTAAGAAGTGGAGCCCAGGAGTTCCTGTTGTGGCGCAGTGGTTAACGAATTTGACTAGGAACCATGAGGTTGCAGGTTCTATCCCTGGCCTTGCTCAGTGGGTTAAGGATCCAGCATTGCTGTGAGCTGTGGTGTAGGTCACAGATGACCCAGCTTGGATCCTGCGTTGCTGTGGCTGTGGCGTAGGCCGGTGGCTACAGCTCCGATTCAACCCCTAGCCTGTGAACCTCCATATGCCGCAGGAACGGCCTTAGAAAAGGCAAAAGAACAAAAAAACAGACAAAAAAAAAAAAAAAAAAAGAAGTGGAGCCTAGTTGTTAATTGGATAGATTTAGCCCTGGAAAGCCAGTGAAGAGATTTGAACTGTGAGAACAAAGTCTCAAAACCCAGCTCAACTTTTCTTGCCTATTAGCATTCCACTCAAGCGCAGTATTACAGCTAGCACTCCTACAACTGGTGAGCAAGGATTTAAAAAAAAAAAAAAAAGTAAAATAAAAGGAAAAAGAAGTTCCCACCATGGCATAGTGGGTTAAGAATCTGACTGCAGCAGCTAGGGTTACTGTGGGGGTGCGGGTTTGATCCCTGACCCAGAAACTTCCATATGCCGTGACTGTGGCCATGAGAAGAAAAGAAAGAAAGAAAGAAAAATCTACCATATGAATGGAATAATTACATGGAAGGCATTACTTGGATCAGCGCTGCAGAAAGAGAGACAGGAATGGAGTGAGGATAGTAAGTAACTGATCCCTTGCACCAAGGCTTTTTTTTTTTTTTTTTTCTTTTTTTGGCTGTGTTTTAATAAAATTTTATTTACAAAAACAATTTGCCATAGTTTACTGCCCCCCTCCCCCCTTCAGAGCGTTACAGTTTACAGCACACTTTCCAATCTCTTACCTCATTGGATCTAGAGGACTAGGACTCCTAGGGAAGTAGATGACTTACTTGAGGTCACCAGCAACCAAATGACACATCTTCAAATCATGCCCCAATGTGCTGCTTTCAGGTCTAGTCCTCCTTTAACTAGAATCCCAGTTACCACCTAAGACAGGGTATTAGAGAGAATTTGAAAATGGTTTCTCACATATGGTAGCCATCATGGTAGATACCAGATAGCTTTACTGTACAGAATCCTTAATAATCCAGAAAGCCTAAATTTCCCTCTTTGCTAGAAGTTTAGTATTTACTGTAGTAAACAGTTATACTACTTGTGAGGCAGGGACTGGAAACATATTTTCTCATGTGTGTGTCTTCAGAACCTACAACAGGGATCTCAAACTGAAAATCCTACTGGGCCCACATACTCAATACTAATAAATGAAATAATGAAATATAGGAGGGAAAGATGTTTAACACTGACATGCTCAATAGGATGGGGCTGAAGAATGGGTGCTGTGAAACTTAAGGAAAAAAGTTAACATAAAACAAGACACAGAGACATTTATCTTAAGTAAAGGTGGGAACCAGGGGACTCAAGTTCTCAGGGACCAAGAGCACTGCCTCAAGAAACCACACTGCTTTTATTGTGTTCTTTAAAGTTGCGTCAAGTGAGAAAGGGGTTGTAGGTGCAGGATATAGGTTTTTTTAAAGTTATTTTAAAAGTCTCATGGCCAGTTGCTGATTAAGCTTTTATTCCGACCTTTAGGCATGTAACAATCATTAGCATTTGAGTAAGCTTGGCATCAGCTATCTATCCATAGCATCTAAAGAATCACCGTTGTGCTTCTGCAGACAGCGTGCCTATCTGCAGCAACCTGGTGTGCCTAGGTTTGCAACTCTGTTCTCCTTGCTAATGCATATCCTGCTAACGACCCCTCATAAACCCCTTGGGGGCATGAGGCTCCTCTTTTTTTATTCTTAAGAGGACGTTTCATGTCCGCGTGCCTAGACCAATGCATTAAGTCCTCATTCAGCTAACCCTATGAATAACTTATGCCTTTAGGTCTTTGTTCTTAAGCTTAAGTCATTTACCAGCACTGTGACTGTTTTCCAAGCAGGAATATGGGGTAAAGTAAAGCAGGACAAGATGGGGTTTTCAGCAAAGAGGCTGAGAAAATATTGTAGAAACATATCTCGTGACATAATACAATGTAGTTTTTCCTAATTCTAGTCATTTACAAGCCACCCTCAAATTATGCCATATCCACATACTTCCAGTATTAGCATTTGCTTTTGAATAGAGCCACTTTAAAAAATCTTATGTGTATTTAGACAGGACATTTTACCCACTACTATAATTGGAAAACCAAAGTAATTTGCCATAAATGGAAAGCAACTATAAAAAATAAATATGATGAAGACACAGCAATTTTATGAACTTGTAGTTAGAAGTTGTTGTCCACAGAAGATTTTGCCTTAAGGACTGTGATGTCACCTCTTTGAGGCCATGAGACAAACTGAAAGAGAATTGGAAAGGGTATAACTTCTCACTATGTGACTGAGTACTATCCCATCCCAAACATGATAGAAATGTTTATAATAGAAATACTAGAGATTTCATGATAGAAATCTAGAAATGTTCTTCATCTTCATTTGTCCCATATTTCAGAAATGGTGTGTTGGCTAAGAGGGTGGTCTGAATGCTGGACAGACATGCATTTAAATCTCAGCTTTGTCATTTCTTGGCACAGCTATAACAGAAAGGTAATTTTACTACCTTAATCCTGTTTCCTCATATGTATTGAAGAAAATATTTAACACATTCTATAAGTTTTTTGTAATGATAATGAAGCTGCTCATAAGTAATGTAAAAATTACAGCATGTGCTAAGGAAGGGGACAATAAATATATTTCTGTTACTTTCTTAAGGCCTTATGTGCAGGTTCGTTATCAAGCAAATACATTCCGACTTAATTCAGCTTATTTCATTTTTTTTTTTTATTTTACGGCCATAGCTGTGGCATATGGAAGTTCCCAGGCCAAAGACTGAATCCAAGCTGCAGCTATGACCTATGCAGGAGCTGTAGCAATGCTTGATCCTTTAACCCACTGTGCTGGGCCAGGGATTAAACCCATACCTCCATAGTGACCCATGCCCCAGTGGTCAGGTTCTTAACCTACTGTGCCACAGTGGGAACTCCCTCAATTTGTTTTAACAACCCATCCATATTATTTGTCCTCCCAGCATCATAGTCCTTCTAGCAATCTGATTATAACTTATTTATTCCTCTGCAGCTCCCTCTTTCTCCTAATTTTTTTTTCTTTTTAGGGCTGCTCCTGTAGCATGTGAAAGTTCCCAGGCTGGGGGTCGAATCAGAGCTACAGCTGCCAGCCTATGCCACAGCCACAGCAACACAGGATGGGAGCCACATTTGCAAACTACATCACAGTTCATGGCAACACAAGATCCCCAACCCGCTGAGCAAGGCCAGAGATCAAACCCACATCCTCATGGATAATAATCACATTCTTTTCTGCTGTGCCACAGTGGGAACTCCCCTCTTTCTCCTGCTTTTAACTGTGGTTTTTTCTTTAGGCTCAATCTTTCAGCCTCTCCTCAGATGTATAATATATATGCATATAATATACCTTATTCCTCAGAAACCTGTTCTTTTATAAGGCTTTTACGATCTATTGTAAAAAGGTGACTCTAAAAATCAACATCTCCAAATCTGCCCTTCACCTGTTTACGGCCCAAATTACTGGTTGATATTTGGCATGTCTTGTCATTTTAGATTTGACATGACTCAAGTAAGCACATCTGTTTCATTCACTTCTCCTTGCCAAGGATCCCATCACTTTCCTGTTTCCTATGAGTGTGAGGACTAATTGCATGTTCTTTGGAGTCAGGATACTCTAACTTCGGCTCTGCCATTTACCAGTTTAATAAAAAAATTACTCATGAGCAAAATCCCATTATATGTATATATATTCTATTGGTCAAAATACAATATATGTATATGTTGGTCAAAATTTCCCAATATTTCAAGAAAAGTAAATGCTGAAAGAAATAGCCTCTAAAGAAATGTAGATAAAATACTTTTTATGTTTTAACTGACCATTCTAAAAGGAGGAGTTAACATCAGACACCAAATGTTTACAAAGACTTTTTCGGGACCATTTTTTCACTTCTCTTTAAAAGCATATCATGCACGGAGTTCTTGCTGTGGCTCAGCGGTAATGAACCTGACTAGTATCCATAAGGATACATGTTGGATCCCTGGCCCCGGTCAGTGGGTTAAGGACCTGGCATTGCAGTGAGCTGCAGTGTAGGTTGCAGACATGGCTTTGATCTGGCATTGCTGTGTCTGTGGTGTAGGCTAGCAGCTACAGCTCCAATTTGACCCCTAGCCTGGGAACCTCCATATGCCATAGGTGCGGCCCTTAAAAGGCAAAAGAAAAAAAAAAAGCATATCATCCTGTGCATGTTATCAGATCGCATTGTGAACATAAACTACATATGGTGTCTGGCCGAAACAGTGTAAAAGGTAAGTTCAGTGGCTCTAAGGAATATGGCAACATTTAGTATTTGAAGTACATTAAAAGAAATAATTAAAATATGTGCAACCTCAGAGTTCCCATCGTGGCACGGCGAATTAGGAACTCAACATGGTGTCCATGAGGATGTGGGTTCAATCCCTGTCCTCACTCATTTGGTTAAAGATCTGGCATTGCCAAAAGCTGCATTTCAGGTCACAGATATGGCTTGGATGCTGTGTTGCTGTGGCTGTGGTATAGGTTGCAGCTGCAGCTCTAATTCAACCTCTGGCCCAGGAACTTCTGTATGCTGCAGGTATGGAGGTAAAAAGAAAAAAAAATATGTGCAGTCTGATTGTGTGATATGATAGCAAAACAGGCTAATTCCTCTTAAACACACTTATGAAATTGTTCATGTTGTAAAGATTTTGGAAAGTGACTGCTAATGATTTTTAGTTAAATAAGAGTGATTATGGAAGATTGAAAGTTATCCAGAAGATACATTAATATCGTGATGATTTATTTTATAAATGGCTGCAACTAGTCTTTTTTTGTATGTGTCTTTTTGCCTTTTCTAGGGCCGCTCCCGTGGCATATGGAGGTTCCCAGGCTAGGGGTCTAATCCAAGCTGTAGCTGTTGGTCTACACCAGAGCCACAGCAATGGGGGATCCGAGCTGTGTCTGCAAACTACACCACAGCTCACGGCAACGCCAGATCCTTAACCCACTAAGCAAGGCCAGGGATTGGACCTGCAACCTCATGGTTCCTAGTCGGATTTGTTAACCACTGCGCTATGATGGGAACTCCACAATTAGTCTTCTTTTAAACTGAAGGTTCTTTGGATAATTTAAAATAGAATATATGACAAAATATTAAGTGATATACAATTAGAAGGAGTACAGCTGTGGTAGGTATATTTTGGAGTGTCTGCTTGGGTAAGTATTCCCTTGATTGCCTGAATCTCTCATGTGGTGGTCCTTGAGCAGGCTCTGTTAAAATATCTCTGGCCATGTTGATGGAATTCATGATGGGCTCCTCTCTTGTGCTATGTCATGCCAATCTGCTTTCCCCGAGATTTTTCTTTGGGATCTGAAACTATAATATGGAAATTCAGGAGTTAAGGACATACACTGTTCATGCAAATTAGGAAGTAAGGAAAAAGGAAGAAAGGTGTGCAGGGAGCAGCAGAGATGTAGAGCCAAAATTTTGCCTGGGAGTCCAGTGGCTTTCAGCTATTACTTTTAGTCTTTCTAAAGACCAACTACTTCTCTGCTAATGGGTCTGTAGAATCCCCTGTATCTTTATACATACATTCTACTTTTCCTTAGGTGTTACTGAAACCAAAGAGTCCTAAGACAAATTCTACTTCATGTACTGTCCTTAGGTATTACTGAAACCAAAGAGTCCTAAGACAAATTCTACTTCATGTACTGCACTTTCAATGGTATATCAAAACTATATTAACATGGATATGTTTAGTGAAATAGAAGATATTTGAAGTACTCAGTGACTTATAGAAAAATGATTAAGTAAAAAAGATATGTAGAATACCTAAGTAAAGTATTAAACTAGGAGCTCCCTTGTGGCACAGGATCTGTCATTGTCACTGCAGTGGCTCAGGTCGTTGCCATGGCATGGGTTTGAACACTGGCTGAGGAATTTCAATGCTTTGGATGTGGGAAAAAAACCTAGGAAAATAGCATTTAAATATATAAATATAATTCATGATACCTATGACAAATAACAGAAATAATATAAACAGAAATATAAAATATATGTTATAAGAAATGTTACCATGTATTAGATGGTAAAATCCTTAACAAGGGTAGATAGCAGAATTTTCAAACTGATATGGCCACCAACCATATTGCACATATATGTGAAATTCTAAGATTTTATAGGATAAAAGATGCTGTATAAATTCACTCCACCATATACTTACTGGTTCTTATAAGAGTAACTCTGCACATGCTAGTCTTGGAAAATATATAATTAAAGATGGACATAAAATCTTCCCCCTAATCACTTAGAGGGCTATACTAGTAACATTCATGAATATGTCCTTTCAAACTTTTCTTCACTTATAACTTACCTTACTATATTGGTGCCAATAATTCTCATATAATTGTATTATTTTGTAATAATTGACAAAAGCCAAGGTGATCACATACAGTAATTAATTTACTAAGTAAAATACATTGTTTCTTGGAGTTCCTGTTGTTGTGCAGGGGAAACAAATCCACCTCGGTACCATGAGATCTGATTCGATCCCTGGCCTACCTCAGTGGGTTAAGGATCAGGCATAGATCAGCATCTATAGCTCCGATTGGACCCCTAGCCTAGGAACCTCCATGTACTGCTAGTGTGGCCCTAAAAAGTGAAACAAACAAACAAACAAAAAACACCCCAAAAAACAAACAACAACAACAAAAAAACCTTGTTTCTCTCCTAAAGAGTTAGAAAGAAATATCTGTGAGGGCAGAGATTCTACTGGTCTTAATCACTTTACCCTCCCATGCCTCCCGTCACTTAGGTAAATAAATTTTGCTAAAGCATACTTGTATAAATAGACAATCAATAGTCATATTCAGGAGTCCCCTGATGGATCAGTGGGTTGAGGATCCAGCAGTTGTCACTGCCATGGATGTGGCCAAATAAATAATTTTTAAAAAACCAGTCATATTCAAGGACACGTAAAATACATAGCACAAAATCAGAATAGTTAAAAATTAGTCATTTTAGAGTTCCATGGTGGCTCAGCAGGTTAAGCATCCGGTGTTGTCACCGCTGTGGCTCAGGTTCTATCCCTGACCCAGAAATTTCTGCATGCCACAAGTATGGCCAAAAAAAAAAAAAAAAAAGTCATTTTAATAATGAAAACATGGATTCATAATATTGTACATAAGATCTCAGGTTTGGTTTGATGTCTTCGTAGCACTTATTACAATTGTAACTAAGTAACTGTGTATAAGTAATTTAGTGTTTTTATCTTTAGATAGACTATAAACCTCAAAGGCAAGGCTCATGCCTGCTGATTCTCACCTACAGTGCCTGGCACAATGGCTGGCTCATAGTATGGGGTTAATAAATCCCCCTGCTGAATGGATGACTGGCTTATTTTTCTAGCCTCATGGTTCCTAAACCTTTTTATTTGTTGAATCCTTTATTAAATTAAAGCAGATAAAAACGGGCTGTTCTGCTTTTGAGCAGGCTTGGGGGCTTAGATTCCAGCTTGCTTCCCCTTCTCCTTGCCACCTACTGTGGTTCTCAGGCACCAAATGGAGCCACCATGGCTCCTTAGAAAATCCTCTGTGAACTGCTGAACCAGTCTAACTGCTTGGATTCCTTTCTATAATATTAGCACCAATTAATCATCTATCAGAGGCTTGAATCATCTAATGCTGGGAAACTCACTCTGTTCTGAGACTGGCTGTTTCCTTGCTGATCTGCCTATAAATAGATTTTTTTATTAAATTAAGCTAAAATCTTCTCTTTAATCTTTGGGACAATCCTCTGGGATTGTAAAGGACAAGTCTAAATTTTCTTCCACATTTCAAATTTCCAAGGTCACTATTATGGTCTTTTCATTTGCCCTTCTTTCCCTTTTATTTTTTTCTTCCTTGTTATTTTCATACTGATTATATATTCATTATATTAACAACATATGACAACATACTGTAGAATATAAAAGTGTATTATTATTATTATTATAAAGTATCAGGTAATACAATAGTGTTACAACTTGCTTTTTTTTTTGCTTTTTAGGGCCGCACCCATGGCATATGGAGGTTCCCAGGCTAGGGGTCCAATCAGAGCTACAGCTGCTGGCCTACACTACAGCCACAGCAACGCCAGATCCAAGCCTTGTCTTGACCTACAACACCGCTCATGGCAATGCTGGATCCTTAACCTACTGAGCAAGGTGAGGGATTGAACCCGAAACCTCATGGTTCCTAGGTGGATTCGTTTCTGCTGCACCAAGACGGGACTGCACAGTTTGCTTTCTCTTCTTGTTTTGGCCATACGTACAGCATATGGAAGTTCCTGGGCCAGGGATTGAATCTAAGCCACAGCTGTGACCTGCACCACAGCTATGGCAGTGGCAGACCGTTAACCCACTCTGCTGGGCTGGGGACAGAAGGCATGCCACAACAGAGACACCACCATATCCTTAACCTGCTGTGCCACAGCTGGAACTTCATAATTTGCTTTTTTAAGATAGTTAAAATGTAACCAAAAGTATAAATATAATATGTAAGCATCCATATTCTTACTATTCAGGAGAGTATCTAGTATATTGTCATAATTGCTTTTATCCCTTTTAAAGAAATACACTTTACCAACAAAGAAAAATTCCTCTTTGGCAACTTCCCTCAGATGGATTCCCTTTCTGGTCCACTTCAACCAGTATTCTGAGTTTGTTGTGTATCCCTAAAATCTGTTTCCATCCTTCTACATACATACATGTGTATCTATACTCCAGATTTATATATCTCTGCTTTTCAATATGTAGCCACTAGCCAGTGTGACCAGTGTATTTATTTAAATTTAAATTAATTAAAATAAAAAATTTAAAAATCAGTTTTTCTATTGCACTAGCCATATTCCAAGGGCTCAGTAGTGACTTCTATAAAGGACATGCAGATATAGAGCATTTCTATCATTGCCTAGTGACTTCTATAAAGGACATGTGCCTAGTGACTTCTATAAAGGACATGCAGATATAGAGCATTTCTATCATTGCCCATGACTCTGTTGTAATGTATGTATTTTAGTAAGTGCTTTTAAAATTTCATGTAATGGAATACCCTGAGTGTATTTATCAAGCTACTTAAAAAAAAAAAAAACAAACTTGATGTTATGTTTCATGATCTGTCCTTCTTTTAAACTGGTATAGATCATTCTATTTTTTTATAGAAAAAATACCACTTAAAAAAAAAAAAAAAACCAAAACCTCATTTCTCCTCAATTGGACTTCAGAGTTGTTTTCATTCTTCTATTTTAAACAATCTATCATGAACATTTTTCTCTAGAATATGTATCTGAGAATGAAATACTCAATCATATCAGTTTTGCTAGATATTGCTAAAATATTCTCCCAAGTGTTCGTACTAATGTCACTCCTATAAGCAATGCACTAAAAAATTTCCCCATATCCTTGCCAACATTTGATTATTGTCTATTAGTTTTTAACCATTGGGTTAAGTGAAAATGGAATTTTGTTGATATCCCATTGTTTTAATTTTTCATTTTATTTTTATTGATGTGGTTAAACATTTTCACATATTTATTGAATACTTAGTTTTTAGTTTTATGTATTGCCTATTCAAATATTTGCCCATGTCTCTCCTGGAATTTTGCCTTTTTCTTAGTGATTTGTAGTTAATTCATCTTATTAAAATTTGCTTTTATTTTTTTATTCCACATGTATATCTGACAAATATATCTTAATCAGTACATAATTATCTATTTCTTTCTTTTTTTGATAATGTCTGCATGGCATCCACTATAACTTATTTATATATTTGCCAATTAATAGACATTTTGTTTATTTTTGGGTTTTTGTTGTTACAAATAATACTGGCACCACACAGACTACCACTACAATTAATCTTACTCACCAAATATTTCTGACTCTCTACCCACTGGCTCCTGGTGTTTCACTTCCTGTGTTGTCACATGTCCAGTTTTCCAGACCTGGCAGAGCATTTAATTTCCAGTGTGAGATCATCCAGAGCCTTCTTTCCTTTTGCAGCTTCACTCAAAAATGTGCCAGGTGATTTGTGCTCTGTCAGGGGCCAGGAGTGGGAAGGACCACAATGATCAAGGCCTTTCTCCCCCTCACGTTGGACATACAATGTGAAAGAAAAATAACCAAGTTTTTATTACAAGTCTTTAATATTTTGTGGTTGTTTATGGTCATGGCATAATCTAATCTCTCTTGATGGCCACCTATTTCTTGTACTTAGGAGCTAAGAAAAAAAATTTTTTAAAGGAAATGAGGTTCATTTCCATAGAATTCTAGGATTCAATCTTTAGAGGTCAGATATTTATTTTAGTAGGATGATTTTCTACTAAATCATCCCTAAACTGTGAGTTTTAGAATCATAACAAATGGGTTAACAGCAATTCCCTGCTCTCTAGTTTGTGAAACCTGACTCATTTTATTTATCTTTTCCTCAGTTGATAGATATCTGGATTGTTTCCACTTTTTGGCTATTATGAATAATGCTGCTGTGAACATCCATGTACAAGTTTTTGTGTGGACTTAACGTTTCCATTTTTCTAGGTATATATATACCTAGGAGCAGAATTGCTTGGTCATGTGAAAACTCTGTGTTTAAATTTTTGAGGACCTGCCAAACTGTTTTCCAAAGTGGTTGCATGATTTTACATTTCCACTGGCAATGTGTGAGGTTCCCATTTCTCCACGTCCTCACCAACCCTGGTCAGTGTCCAACTTTTTAACTACAGCCATTCTAGTGGGCGTGAAGTATCTCATATACTTTTGGCTCGCATTTCCTTAATGACTAAAGAGCATTTGTGGAGCATATTTTCATTTACTTATTGGCCATTTATACATATCCTTTGGAGAAATATCTGTTAAAATGCTTTGCCCATTTTTGACTGAGTTTTTTTTTTTATTACTGAATTATGAGTTCTTTATATATTCTTGATACAAACCCCTATTTTCTCTCATGCTGTAAATTGTCTTTTCACTATCTTGATTTTCTTTGAAGCACAAAAATTTTGGCAAAGTCTAATTACGTAATTTCTCTTTTTTCAATTGTACTTTAATGTCATATCTATTGCCTAACCCATAGTCATGAAGATATGCTTCTACATTTTCTTTTTGGATTATTATGTTTTTAGCCCCTGCATTTATATTTATAATCCATTTTGAAATAATTTTCGATGTGAAAAAGGGGTCCAACTTTATTTTTTTGCATGTGGATATCTAGTAGTTCCAGAACCACTTGTTAAAAACTCTTTTCCCTTTCTTAAAACTGAAAATATTGGAGTTCCTCCTGTGGTGCAAGGGGATTGGTGGCATCTTGGGAGTGCTGGGATGCAGGTTCAATCCCTGGCCTGGCACAGTGGCTTAAGGATCTGGAGTTGCTGCTCCAGCTTAGGTAGAGACTGTGGCTGCGATCTGATCCCTGGTCGAGGAACTCCATATGCTGCTGGGATGCTAAAAAAGAAACAAAACAAAACAGAGCAAAACAAAACAAAAACCACCCTGGAGTCCTGATGTGGCTCAGCATCAAAGAGCCCAACTAGTATCATGAGGATGAGGGTTCAATCTCTGGCCCCGCTCAGTGGGTTAAGGATCTCACGTTGCCCCCAGAACTGCCATGTAGCTCACAGATATGTCTCGGATTTGGCTTTGTTGTGGCTGTGGCCAGAAGTTGCAGCTCTGATTGGACCCCTATCCTGGGAACTTCCATGTGATGTGCCTGAGGCCCTTAAAAACAAACAAACAAATAAAAAAAAAACTAAATTTTTTTTTCCCCAAAAAATATTGTTTCCAGGCTTCAGGCACATTTCCTGATAGGCTGAGCAATTCTTCAAAGATCCCTGGCATTGGCTCAAAGAGGCTATGTATTTTTATAATTTCATTTCCTATCTTGATTTCTACTCTTACTTATCCATAGTCTTCTATAATTTTCCATCTGAGGAGTTTTTCCTTCACTGAGACAATAGGGGCAAAACATAGTTGAATGAATTCTCAGTCTCTCTTCTGTTAATTTATACCATTGACTCATTTTGTCCTCTTGGTCCTCCTTTTTGTCCTCTTGTACCTAATAAAGATCTTTTGTCATGCTTAGGTTTTCTCTCAGCCTTCAGCTCTTTTCAGACTTTATATTTTTTGTAAATCAATGATTCACCTTATTAAAAACGGAAATCCTTTTTTTTTTTTTGTCTAGTCAGCTGCTACCATATTCTGTAGTACAAACTTACCTATGTAGAACATAATTCCAATTTAAAATTTTTGATGTCAAAGAAATTAGTAGATTATTCTTTTTGCTTTTTATTTTGAAAAATTTCAAAGAGATAAAAATTTTAAAATATGTATAATGAACAATTGAGTCTTCAATTAGAGTCACTCATTTTTTAAAAATAAATTTTAATGGAGTATAGCTGACTTACAGTGTTGTGTTAGTTCCAGGTGTACAGCAAAGTAAATCAGTTATACGCATATGTATGTCCATTCCTTTTCAGATTCTTTTCCGAGACAGGTTTTTTTTTTCCCCATTTTTGGCCACACCTGTGGCAATGGAACTTTCAGGGCCAGGGATCAAACTGGCAGTGTTGCAGAGACAAACCAGATCATTAACCCACTGTGCCACAGAGGGAGCTCCCCATATAGGTTATTACACAATGTTGAGTAGATTATCTTGTTCTATACAGTAGGTCCTGGTTAGTTATCTAATTTAGATGTAGTAGTATGTATATGCTAATCCCAATCCCCTGATATATGCTGTCCCCCGCATCTCTCCCTTGGAAACCATAAATTTGGTGTCAAAATATTTGAGTCTGTTTCTGTTTTGTAAGTTCTTTTGTATCATTTTTTATTAGATTCCACATTGTAGTGATCACCTATGTTATTTGTTTGGGTTACTTTACTCAGTATGATAATCTCTAGTTGCATCCATGTTGCTGCAAATGTCATTATTTCATTCTTTTTTATGTCTGAGTAATAGTCCATTATATATAGGTAACACATCTTCTTTATGCAATCCTCTGTTGATGGATATTTGGATTTATTCCATGCCTTGGCTATTGTAAATAGTGCAGCAATGAACACTGGGATGCATGTATCTTCTCAAATTATGGTTTTCTCTGGATAGATGTCCAGGAGCAGGATTGCTAGTCATGTGATAGATTTATATTCATTTTTTTTTAAAGGAAACACCATACTGTTCTCCAGAATGGTTGCATGCACCAGCTTACATTCCCACCAACAGTGTGGGAGGGTTTCCTTTTCTCCACACCCTTTCTAGCATTTATTGTTTGAAGATATACCTATTTATTTATTTATTTACTTACTTATCCATTCATTTATTTATTTTTCCTTTTTTTGGCTTTTTTTTTTTTTTTTTTTTTTTTTTTTTTGGCTTTTTGGCTTTTATAGGGCTGCACAGGTGGCACATGGAAGTTCCCAGGCTAGGGGTCTAATCGGAGTTGCAGCCGCCGGCCTATGCCAGAGCCACAGCAACGCAGGATCCCAGACGCATCTGCAACCTACACAACAGCTCACGGCAATGCCAGATCCTTAATCCACTGAGTGAGGCCAGGGATTGAACCCGCAAACCCATGGTTCCTAGTCAGATTCGTTAACCCCCGAGCCAGGACGGGAACTCCTGTTTTTCCTTTTTTTTAGGGCCACACCTGCACCTCCCACACCTGGGAGGGCCCCAGGCTAGAGGCTGAATCAGAGATGCAGCTGTTGGCCTATGCCACACCCACAGCAACATGGGATCCAATATGCATCTGTGACCTATACCACAGCTCACGGCAATGCCAGATCCTTAACCGCTGAGTGAGGCCAGGGATTGAACCCACATCCTCATGGATACTAGTCGGGTTCATTACTGCCAAGCCACAATGGGAATTCCAAAGATGTACCTATTTTAAGCATTTTGCCACATTTACCTTCTTTCTTTCATATACATACATATATTATATATGTTTATATCATAGATTTCAAATTAATATCTTTTATATTTATATATAATAAGCTGTAGGCACTATAACTCTTCAGGCATAAATGTTTGACATAAAATTTCTAATATTAAGGACAATATTATTCTCACATTTAAGAAAATTATAATTCCATTATACTATCCAATACCTAGTTCATGTTTAAATTTGTGTATTTACCCACAAAAATCTCTCCTCTTCTTTTCCCTTATTATTTTAAAAATCCAGGGTTGCATGTTGTTGTCATGTCTCTTTCTCTTTTTAATCTTAAGAATTCCCCTCTGACCCTCTCTTTTTTTAAAATTACATTTCCTTGGAGTTCCAGTATAGCACAGTGGGTTAAGTATCTGGCATTGTCACTGCACTGGCTCAGGTTGTGGCTGTGGCTCGGGTTCAATCCCTGGCCCAGGAATTTCCTTGTGCTGAGTGTGCACCCAAAATAAAATAGAACAGCCAAAAAACAACAAACAAATAAAAAGTCGTTTAAAAAACTTACATTGCCTATTTTGAACAGTCCAGGCCAGGTTGCTTGCAGAATATGCCACATTCTAGATTTATCTGCCCATTTCCGTATGTTTTACTTGTTCCAATATCCCCTACATATCTCAGCCTTGGCACTACTGACATCTTGGATCAAGTGGCTTTCTTGTGCATTGCACAATGTCTAATAGCAACCTCCTCCTACAAGGCTGTGACAACCACAATGTCTCTACACATGCTAAACATGCTCAGAAGTTGGGGGTGCAGGGTGAGCAGACCCCACCCCTGCCGCCGCCACCTGTTGGGAACTACTGTCTAGAAGCTTACTTAAGTTCAGGTTATACAATTTTGGCAAGAATATTTCTTAGATGATGCGTATTTCTGTAGGAACATAATATCAGATTGCCCCATTAATGACTCTTATTTAAGCTAGTCATTTTTTCAAGGTAAAGGTATGTTTTTCCCTTTTGTAATAAATAAGTTATGGTTTGATACTTTGAGACCAAATGAATATCCTGTAGTCCTTCATTATCTTACCCCGTGGCTTTTAGCATTCTCTTATGGACTTGTTCAAATCATTTGTAATTGAGTTGAAGAATGGTCATTTTCTCATTCTATTGTTCTACATTTATTTTAAAGTACACCTTTCAAAGAAAAGTTTTTAACCTTTATTAATAATATTATTATTACTTTTTATGGCCACAACTGCAGCATATGTAAGTTCCTGGGCTAGGGATCCAATAGGAGCTGCAGCTGAGGTCTATGCCACAACCATGGCGATAATGGATTGGAGCTGAATCTGCTACCGAGGCCACAGCTTACCACAATGCTGGATTCTTAACACACTGAATGGGGCAAGGAGAAAACCCGCATCCCTCTGGAGACTACATGGGCTCCTTAACCCGCTGAGCCACAATGCCTCTGGTTTTGTTTTATTTTCATGTTTACGGAGTATGTGAGTAAATATATCATAAATAGCGTGAAGATTGAACAGCTTATATCTCAAATTCCTGCATTTGGAATCATCAACCCATTTTTAAAATCACTTCCTAGAATAAGGGAATTTAGTG
Organism: Sus scrofa; assembly: GCF_054392235.1. NCBI lineage: Eukaryota > Metazoa > Chordata > Mammalia > Artiodactyla > Suidae > Sus > Sus scrofa. The sequence goes on from NC_139393.1 coordinate 33,749,778, forward strand.
CTTTGTGGAACATTTTATTAAAGTTATTGTAAATACCATACAATGGTAAATTTTTCTTGTATACATTGCATGCGAGACCAAATGTATAAAGGCTTTGCATTTAACCAGTGAAGAATTCTGATGATTGGGACAACATATAACTTTCACAGTTAACATGTTACAGTAATCGCATAAAGTAGGTGGTTAAGAGAAGACTCTAACAACCAATAAAAATTATTAGCAATTCAATTTTGACTCATCTGTTTATCATCAAAACAATATCTTCCTGACTCCTGGATATTTTAGTTGTGCCTATAAATTGAAATAGACTTGTAGCATATGTATAGCTTAAACATTGTGTACTAAAGCAAAGTGTAGGCTGCAGTTATTTCTGATTCTAAAAGTGGTTGGAAATATGTTTCATTAAAATCAGTATCTAAGTAACGTGCTTGGACACACATTTCAACAGCATCAAAGCAAAGCATCGTGATTTTAAAACTATGTCTTTTAGGAGGCCCAACCAGAATACCCTAGTTGAAATAATAATAAAAAAAAATGTATTAAGGAAATTTAGCTCCACCCAGGATAACTATTCTCTTCCTTCTGTAACTGACAATTTTCTCCCTGGTCCAAGAGCGGCTCTGCCCAGTTTCGCAGTCTCTGTTAGAAGTCCGTGTGGGTGATGAAACAAATGAGGCAGCCGTGGCTATGCGTCCAAGGTTTCAACAGCTTCCAGACGAGGGCCACAACTATTCGGAAAAACCCTTCTTTCCATCAGCCACAGCCCTAAAAGACCCCGGAGGGCGGAGCAAACGTTCAAGGCGCGTCTTCCGAGTCCACCGCCCCGCCTGCCTGTTCCTCCGATTGGCTGGCGTGGATCTTGATTACCCAATCACTTTGCAGCGTCTGCTGCGCCGCTCAGCGACGCTGCTGCGCATGCCCACTGGGGACCCGCTCCTACGTTTCGGTCCTCTGGAGAACCAGGGAAGGGCACCGGCAAGGGGCCCGGCAGAAACTAGGCCTGGCAGTGTGCATGCCAACGTCAGAGGGCCGCGCCGGGACGTGGCCCAGCCCAGTGGGAGAGCGGCAGGAAAAACAAGCACCGACACAACTGTCCTATTTCCCCATATCCCTTAAGTGCAGGTTTTCTCGAATTGACCCACTTACTTTCATTGTGGTGTGGGACCTGGACAGTCCGATTTGCCTGTGGGGAACCGAAAAAAATCCAATTATATTTGCATCCGGGGCAGATGGAAAAGTCGAGTGAAGTGGAGCGAATATTGATAAGAAAGTAAACTTTTCTTCTGTGTAGACTGAGCTGGAACACCCTTACAGTTTCACTGTACTAAACGTGGCCTTATTAGCGCCAAACTGGAAGCGCTTTCCCGCCATCGCCCGTGCGTCTCAGGTCTAGTGTTGTCCTGCCCTCTCGGAGGTGGCCGCCTGTCGGCGCTGGAAAGGCGGGCTCTCTACTGTACAAAGAACCGCCCCACTAGTCTCCGAGGTGTGCAACTCAGAAAAGTGACCCCGAACAAAAAGCAGCCGGCCTTCGGTGGAGGGGCCGCCCCATGCTCCGGGCCCGACAAAACTGGCCCAGACGTGCAGACCCCGGCCAGTCTTCTGCAGATCACCGCCTCCGGCGCGCTGCAGCTTCGCAGCCCAAGCCGGGCAGGTCTCCGCGGCCGCTCGGAAAACGCGGCCAGCGGAACCCGCACGCGGAAGCGCCCGGCGCACTGAGCATGCCCAGTTGCAGAGCCGACCAGAGGAGTTTTTTTCTTTTCTTTTCTTTCTTTTTTCTTTTTCTTTTTTTTTTTGGTCTCAAGTAGCAGACCTCCCCCCAACCCCCACCTGAGCCCCCCACCACCCCCGGCCTAAGCAGCTACCATGGCCGACGTCTCCAGCGCGGCGTTGTCCCAGGCGGGTTGGTAAGTGGCGAGTGCCGCCGGCCGCGGGCGCGGGCCGGGGCCCGAGGAGGGTTGGGGTTGGGGGCGGTGGGGTGCGTGTCGGGGTAGGCGGAGGCCGCCGCCCGCCCCCGGCCTCTCCGAGGGAACCTCCGGGACGGCTCCGCCCCCGGCGCCACGCGGAGCGAGCGAGTCCCCCAGCTCCCTTTGGGGCGGCGGCGGCGCGGCCTGGGCCCTGGGTGGCGGGAGACGGGCTGGGGAGAGGCCGGGGGCGGCGGGCAGGGCGGCTGGGCTGGCGGCGGCGCAGGCCCGAGCCGAGCCTTCTGGTGGGACCCGCAGCGCCGTCTTGCCCCTCCGGGGGTGTTGCTCCGGCGGGACCTGGGGAGGCGAGGGCTGGAGAACCGAGTGCGGCGGAGAGGGACGAGCGCGGCCAGAGCCCGCCGACCCGCGGGAAGTTGAGGGCAGGGCAGAGCACAGCCCAAGCTGGTGGCGGGCCCCCTCTCGGTTCTCTTTATTCCAAAGTAAGGTACCGAACGCGGGGAAGCTGCCCTCCAGCTGCCCTCCGGAGCACACACACAACTTCTAAAGCTAAGAATGACCGCGTTGTCAACCCGTGTGGATGCTCCGTAGAACTTTTCTTGAAAGGATGGCGATATTCTGATTTAAAGATGTTTCATGTCAAGATTTTGGGACCTGAAAGCAACTAAAAATTATGTGAAATTAAGCAGTTTCTGGAACTTCGGCCTTTAGGGTTTTAAACATCCAGTTTAATTTAGTAACGCTTTACCAGGCCTGCAGAGGCGCAGTCTGGGATGAGGAATGAGAAGGAGGTTGAAAAAGATTTGCCTCTGCTCTCTGGAAGTTCACTATCTTAGTGAAAAGAGGAGAGAGGGAGGCATTAAAACAACAAACACAAAAACAGGGGAAATTGTTCACAATTTCCAGAGAAGCAAAGGTGGTATGGAATTAGAGAGGAAGGAGAGTTAATTTCCTAGAGAAGTGGATTTTGAAAGATGGTGAGGAAAAGGCTTTCTAGATCCAGAGTCGCTGGAGACTGAGGGACAGAAGTAGGAAAGTGCTTATGGTGTGCAGAACTGACATTAGATCCCTCTGGTGCCTGGAAATAGAAAGGTGTCCAATGAGGATTGAGACCTTAAAGTTTGAGGGCCAGATTATGGAGGTTTCAAGTGCCTAAAGGATGGATTTGATTTCGTGAGTAAAGTTAGAGTGCTACAGCTTTGTTTTGAAGAGGCTACTCCTGGCATTACAGGCACCTTACTTTACAGGCCTTGGAGATTGGGGCACCGAACTGTTAAAAAAAATGACTTAGCTGGAAAGTGATGGAGTTGAATGGTGAGCATAGTGGGCTGGTTCCCAATCTGGTGCTTTTAACCTTTGTTGTTCTTACGGTTTTTGTGTAGAGCACTATTAGCATAACAAACTGTGGAGTTGAAAACTCACCCTTTTAAGTTTTGTTTTTGTTTTTTGAACTGGAATTTCTGTATTCGGTTTTTTACCTCACAAGGTTGCCTTGAATAATCTTGAATCCCCTCTATTTGAGTTTTTTTTTTTTTCATTCTTTCCCATTGACCTTTAGTTCTTCAAACTAGTTGTGTGATTTCATTTATAGACAGTCTTTTACTGCTTTCTGGTATGATCCTATCTGTGTTAGAAAGGCTAACCTCATTATTTTGGTTCCAAACACATAGTAAATTGTTCTTCTTTGGATTCTGAGATCCTTAAGGGTGGGAAACTGTAACCTATGTTTTTGTATATCTGTAATGCCAGGGAGCAGCACTAAGTTGTAGATTCCTAGTAAAGTCTGATACAGTTGACCTTGGAGGCCATTCCCCTGCCAATCAGAATTCCCTAACCAGGGTCTCTACCCAATCATAGAGTTTTCCTGTCTTTGTTAGTTTGTTGTAAATCCCTACCAGTGTTATATTGTGACATTTACTACTTTGTTTTGCTACTTATCTGTTTATATGTTTCTTACACCAGACTGCAGCTTTTGTTTGGCAGGGACTCATAAAGTCAGGAGTAATCTATGGGGCTAGGAAGTCTATCTTTTTACAAACTTGGGAGTTTCATGTACTTTCTGATGAGTCTTGAACCAACTAGTCTTGTGAAGACAAAAGGATGACATAATCTTATGGGTGACTTGTATTAGAGCCCATATATGTGTGTGTATATATATTCATTTATATATATATTTTTTAATTCATTTATTTTTTTCTTTCTTTTATCGGCCTCACCTGCTGCATATGGAAGTTCCTGGGCTAGGAGTCGAATGGGAGTTGCAGCTGCTGGCTTATGTCACAGCCACAGCAGGGTGGGATCCTAGCCACATCTGTGACCTACGCTTCCGCAGATCACAACCCACTGAGGGATCAAACCCACATCTTAAGGACACTATGTTGGGTTCTTAACCCTCTGAGCCAGAGTGGGGCACCAGAGCTCATACTGAAGTAGAGAATATTTATTATGTTAACGTAGAGAATCTCAAAGGTTTAGGTAGAGAAGAGCACTGGGAGGAGAATTTCTGACCCTAGAGCAGCTTCCAACTCATTCCAGTTCTGACATCTTGAATTTCCTTAAACTTTTGGGATTCCGCGTTACTGTCACTGACAAAAGCATTTCTCTTATTACTTAGTTCAATTATATTTGTAGGACCTCAAAAAAAATAGATGTTAAAATACTTAAGCTATTACCATCTGTTCTATCAACTTCACCCCAAATAGTAGGTTAGGGAAATATTTTCCGTAGTGCTGAAAAGCTTATGTTTCTGAAAACATGATCTTCAGGGGGTGTGGATGATTTTTGTAGACTGATCTATCATTCGAGTTTATGGTTGTTGTGTTTTTTTTTTTTTTTTTTTCTTTTAGGTGTTTAATCTTCGTTACAACTTCCTCAGAAATCAGTATTTTAAAATATAACTACGAGTAGTAGCCACACTGGCAGACTTCACAATGGTTTTTTTCCATAGTGGCCAGTAGCACAGAAACCATTAGGTTTTGCTTATTTGAACTTGAAAGTTTCAGGAACGTTTCTCATATAATGTCTATGTTTAAATATTGTGTGACATGGTACATTGGTCTTTTGTAATGCTTATATATGCATGGAATAATAACTGAGAGAAGATATTTGACTCTAGATTTATCTAGATAACAGATTCACTTCACACTTTGCCTTTTGTTTTTTTCTATGAGGATTTCTGGAATTGTGTATTCCTACTACCTTTTGAATTTTTTAAAAAAATATCAACTCTTTTTTAAGACTTAAAAAAAGAATAGAAACATGTTGAGGGAACATAATCAGCTTCATTTATCTTGAAAAGGTATTTTTCATAGACTTAGTGATTGTATAGCTTAACCCTCCCAGTGTGCAAATAAGGAAACTGAAACACTGATATCAACAGTTTGCTCAGAGTTGCAAGTGGCAGAACCAGGAATACAGCCCAAATGCCTGTAATAAAGATTTATTTATTTTTTTCCAACAAGCCCTGGTGACCATGTCTAATTTAAATTGTTGATCAAATATAACACATTTCAAAAATGAAGATTGGATTAAAGCATTTTTTTGTGACATGTAAATTTACTTTCTTTTTTGAGCATGACAAGGTTCTTATTCTGAGGAGTGATGCTGTTGGAATCAAAGAAATCTTTGCCTTTCAGTGGTTCACCTGATTGCTGACTAGGCTTATCTGAAACTCTGGTTAATTTTATATTTTTTTGAAGTCTGAAAAGTAAGGTATTATGTTGTTTATCTTTGCCTTACCAGCAATTTTTAGTTGAAAATACCATAAGGTAGCATTAGAAATAGTGTAATTCCATTTTATTCTGAAAGAACATATTTTCTTAGAAACCTCAGGTTTCTGACATCCTGGTAGTATGTTGAAGTGTTCTTTATTTTGTTTTGTTTGTTTGTTTTTGTAGGTAGGGCAGAGATGGGAGAGGAAAGAGAAGATGAATGCAAAAATCTCATAAATCTTGTCCCCCTTGATTTTCACCTTTCTTTTGGGATTATCTCTCTCTCTCTCTTTTTTGTCTTTTCTAGGGACCTACATGCAGCATATGGAGGTTCCCAGCTAGGGGTCTAATTGGAGCTGTGGCCGCCAGTCTGTGCCAAAGCCACAACAACTCGGGATCCGAGCCGAGTCTGTGACTTACACCACATCTCATGGCAACACCTGATCCTTAACCCACTGAGCAGGGCCAGAGATTGAACCTGCAACCTCATGGTTCCTAGTTGGATTTGTTAACCACTGAGCCAAGAGGGGGAACTCCCTGGGATTATCTCTTTTTGATTACTGGTGCCACCACCATGGTGATATCCTATGGCCCAAGTGTATACTAAACACTATTCCTTTTGTTCTCTTTTGAACAATTGAGAAAGGCTGTAAGTATAAAAGTCTTTATTGAAACAGTGCTGGAGAAGAATATTTATTTATGGGATAAATAGAGAAAAAATTAGTGCAATGGCAATCTAGATTATAAAGTGATGGCTCTCTTGTTTTGAGGAGCCTGCCCTTTTGTTCCATATGTTGCCTTGAGATAGCTTCTCCAAAGAGGTGGAATAACTGGGACATTTTGCTGGAATTTCTAATTCCTAGCTTGACCTGTCCACAGATGGAGACCTTCTTTTCACATCTGATTGCCTAGAAAATTCCTCCAAAACACATCAAGGCCAAGAAAGTTAGATTCCTGTTCTGTAGCCCATCTCTTCACTTTTCTTGTTTGGTTTTTTTTCTGAAAGGCATGCCTATTCCACAGGGGATTGCTGGTGAATGAGCTCAGTCTTCAAGTGAGTAACAACCTTTGTAGCATCATCAATATAACTATACCTTCATATTATATGCCATTGGTAATAGTCATGCATAGAGTATCAAAAGTTTTATTCCAGCTTAACTCTTAGGCATTAGGTGTATTTGCAAATAATTTTGGTAGTTCTTTATAAGATTGTGTGCTAAGTGTAGGATTTTTATTTTCTAGAATTATAAAATACTTTATCATTACCACTTGGATGTATATGTACATATGTACTCTTGGTATTCTCTTTTGGAAAGGATCAGAACTGTTAAGACACTTTCTAGATGAAATAGAATAATAGATCATGCTGAAGAACACTAGAAGAAACCAGTTGCTTTAAATTTGGTTCTCAGGAGAGCTTATAGGAAACATCTTTCCATCCATTTTGAAATATTTCCAGTTTCTGTCTTTTTTTTTTTTTTTTTTAGGACTGCACCCACAGCATATAGAGGTTCCCTGGCTAGGGGTCGAATCAGAGCTGTAGCTGCTGGTCTGTGCCACAGCGACAGCATTGTGGGATCTGAGCAGCTTCTGTGACCTACACCACAGCTCACAACAATGCCAGATCCTTAACCCTCTGAGCAAGGGTGAGGGATCCAGCCCGTGTCCTCATGGATACTAGTCAGGTTCGTTAACCACTGAGCCATGATGGGAACTCTTAGTTTCTTTAATGAGCATTTGCAACTATCTCTTTGCTTTATATTATTTGTGAAATTATAATGTCTAAACGTTTGACCTTCTGTCTCAAGACATGTTACATCTTATCTGGTATTGATATTGTAAACTGCCGGAAATGACTTGGTAGTCATTTAAACTGTGCAAGTTTTCAGATTTGAAGGTGCTTTTTGCAATGATTTTTTTTTTTTTTTGGTGAATAACCTATAAATCTAGTTTCAACTGCCTGTAGACTTGACTGCCTTAAGCATAAAGGAGAGGTATAAAAAGAAACTTGCCGCCTCAGCAGGTTGAAAATAATTTTCTTCTCTCAGACAGCAGCATTTGCTAAATCAAGTAAAAATTGCATAGTAACATTTCAAGTACTATAAAAATATAACTACATCCTTTTTTTTTTTGACTTATGCTCTCTCCTTTTGACAAAAGAAAGTCATATTGGCATTTTGACCTATAGTGTAAAGTCCCATCTATTCAGAAATTCTGACTCTTTGAAAGGTACAGGATCTGGAAGTAGCCAAAGAAAACTACTTCTAGATAATTTTTAGAAGCAGCAGACTGCACTCATAGCAATGCAAAAATTTTTATGTAGAATTTGAGAACATTTGTGAAGTTATGGAGAGAAGGGAGGGCAGGAAATGTGTAGTAAGAAAGTAAAGTAGTAACAGGGTGTTGAATCAAAGATAATGATAGAAAAGAAGCACATTGGTGATTCAGTGAAAGAGGAAACAATCACATCCCTGTGCTGGACAAAGCCTACATATACCTTGATACTGTAACCCCTGCAGGTTTCCCACCCCTACTGCATGAGTATAATTCTGTGTGCACATGTGAGCACTTCTCATTCATTTACAGTTTTACAGCTTTTAACATAGAGATAAATAGCTACTTCACCTCAGTATAGTGCTATGGAAGGTGTGAATCTTTACAAAAGTAAGTAAATCTTTGCAGTAATGCAGAGAAATATGTAACTCCACAATTGTAAGCAGAAATACATGTAGAAAATATTTACACCACTTATATACAAGGCACTGTGTTGTCAGGATGATGTACAAAACAGGCGGATTTTAAACATGTCATGTACTGGTATTTTGCTTGCAGGATGTTGTTGAGAGCAGTTAACCCAGACTTGGAAAGTCTGGAAGGATTTCCAGAGCTAATGATATATAAGCAGGGTATGTTGTATATGCCATCTCAATATGGTGTCTAGTTTTTGTCTAGGAACAAAAACAAGGCAGATTCATTGATATACTCATTCAGCAAATAATTGTTGAACATTTTGTTGTGGCAGGCACTTTCTTTTAGTGTGATCAGATGTAGTCTTATGGGGAGAAAGCCATTAATTACATATTCAAACATACTGCATTTGTAAATTATGCTAGAGAGGAGAAGGGATGTGGCTCTTAAAGAGCTTATAAAAGGGAAATTTGCTATCTTCATGGTAGTCAGAGAATGCTTCCCTGAGATCTAGAGGTTAAATGAGAATTAGACCAAGTAAAGAAAAAGCAGCACATACAAAGATCATATGGCAGTAGGGGGCATGATGAGTACAAATGATTGAAGTACCAGTATTAGTGGAGGATGAGACAAGACAGAGAGGCAGTCATATTGAGATGGGGCTGGGTCATGATCAGGAACTAGGTCATGTGGCTTGGCTTCGTGGGTCATGGGTAAGGTTTGTTTTTATTTTTAGGCAATAGAAATCAGTTGACAAATTATATTAGGGAATGGGACAGTTGAAGGAGGCAGGGTATCTTCGTTAAGTTTTGAGGTATCAGCATTGAAGAAAATGGATTAGAGCTAGGCAGGAGTAGATAGTGGAATGGTGGTGGTGATTGAGATGGAGAGCAGTGGATTGAGAGATATTTATGAAGTAAAGTGGACAGAACTTTTCGACGAATTGAATATGGGAGTGAGGGAGAAGGAAATGTCAAGAGTTTGATTTCATGGTTTCTGGCTTGTGTACCCAAATTGACTATAGTGCAATTTGATAGGGACTATTAGACGAGGACCGTAATTTTTGAGAGGTGGATTGTGAATTGAAGTTGGATATTATTTGAGCCTGAGATGCCTTTGAGTCATCTAAAATAATATGCCAGTTGGGCATTAGAAAATACTAATCTTGCACTCACAAGAGAAGACTGTGTTAGAGATATAAATTTGTAGTCATTTGAGTATAGTTGATAATGAAGTAGTACATAGATGAGATCATCTAAGGCTGCACTATTCAGTATAATAGACATTAGCCATGTGTGGCTGCTGAACACCTGAAATGGATCTAGTCTAAGTTCTGATGTGCTATAAATGTACAGTACATACTGAGTTTGGAAGACTTAGTACAAAGGAGGAATGTAAATATCTCATTAATTTTTATATTGTTTACATATTGAAGTAATATTTTTAATATGTTAATATATATCCTTAAATTAATTTCACCTGTTTCTCTTTTCCTCCTTTTTTTTTTAAGTCCACACCCGAGACATATGGAGGGTCCCAGGCTAGGGGCTGAATCCCAGGCTAGGAGCTGTAGCCCCTGGCCTACACCATAGCCACAGCAATGCCGGATCCTCAACCCACTGAGCAAGGCCAGGGATTGAACCTGTGTCCTTATGGATGCAGATTTGTTAACCACTGAGCCACGATGGGAACTCCAACCTGTTTCTCTTTTTAAATTGCTGTTACTAGAAAAGTTAAAATTACATATGTGGCTTGTATTATATTTCTGTTAGATGGGAGTGATCTATGATCAGGTCAAGCACTGAGGAAGTTGAGCATTTTTAGGGGAGAATTAGCCTTTAAGGAGCTGGGGGGAGGAGGGGAAGATATGCATTTGAATGTAGTATGAATTCAGTCAATGATGTTTTTAAGAAGAGAAAATAGACATATCTCTAATAGTTCTGTGAAAAGATTATTTGATTAGGTCATCATTAGTTTATTGACTTGCTGGTATCAGAGAGTAATAGCTGTTTTTAAGACATTCTTTATAAACTTAAGTATCTGACAGTCCTTTAAAAAAATTCTCCCAAAGTCCCCTCCCCCCCCAATTCCTCTAAATATAAAATACATATACAATTCAGTTGCAGCTTTTCAGAAGATTCTATCATGGATGTTAAGTGAAAATTTAAAAAAAACCTTTTTACTTTGCTGAATTTCTAGGAAGGACCTTGAGAAGTTTGAAAAATATCCAATATGAAACATGGAACTAATATTAAACATATTGATGGAAAAAGTTGCTAAATAAATTCAGCCAACATTTTAAAATGGATTTTGGAATTGATTCTGTTCAAGTATTGTTTTGAGAGAGAAATAGTGATGTTTGTAAGTTTAAGTGTCCAGAAAGTTAAAAATCTTGATAAAGTTTATGAAACAATTCTTCCTTTTTTCTAAATGTATTCTATTTTAGATCCAAAGAATTTAAGTAAATGAATATTTGTCTTTTCTAATTAGTTAAAATAATTTGATTGATGCCTTGTTATTTTGTAAGCTCCTATAAGGCAAGGATCAAGTCTTTTCCTATTTTTGCAGTTTTCTTAACATTTCACAGGTGTGAGGTATGCAATAGACACTTAAATACCTATGGACTAAGTGTTAGTGTCATCTTAATTAGTTTCAGTATCTTTCATCATATTGTTTATGTGTAGATTAGTACCCAGGCCCCATCAGAATCTTCTTTCCTTGCTCCGTTTTGAAATTTTACAGGATGGGGAAGTACTATTTCCTCATTTTGGTTGCTGTTGATACATTTTTTGCCTGCTTTTTCCTGATTCTACTTTCTTTGTTTTTACTATTTTTTCCATTGTTCATTTAGTTAGTTACACATCCATTAGAAGTTCTTTTTTTTTTTTTTTTGTCTTTTTGCCATTTCTTGGGCCACTCCTGCGGCATATGGAGGTTCCCAGGCTAGGGGTTGAATCAGAGCTGTAGCCGCCGGCCTACACCAGAACCACAGCAATGTGGGATCTGAGCCTTATCTGCAAGATACACCACAGCTCACGGCAACGCCAGATCCTTAACCCACTGAGCAAGGCCAGGGATCGAACCTACAACCTCATGGTCCCTAGTCGCATTGTTAACCACTGAGCCACGACGGGAACTCCCAACATCCATTAGAAGTTCTTATGGTATTTTTAATTAGGTGTTTCTTTGATAATTAAAAATTGATAAACAGTGAAAGTATTTTATATGTATCTATACCTAAGTTTTTATTTTACTTATGTGGCTAAGCATTTACATTGATATTATTTTAATTAAAATGCAAAAACTGGCCTGGCATACATTTAATATTTTTAAAAATGCTCTGTATTAGTAAGATTAAGGCTAGGCTGTTATGAGACCCCACATTACAGGGGACTAAAGAACGTAGCCTCTTCTTCCTCTGTCAGAAAACAACCCAAAGTTGTGGAGAATTGTGCCTTGTTCTGTCATTAGGGACCTGGGTTCCTTCTCTCCAACTGCTTTGTTGTCCTCTGACTCTCCTACTTCAAGTGAGATCCTCAGACCAACAGCTTTGGCCTTTCCTGGTAGTTTATTTGTAATGTAAAATCTCACATCTCTGCTACAGACTTAGTAAATCACCACCTGCATTTTAACAAGATACTCTCAGTGATTCTGCAGCACATTAAAGTTTGAGAAGTACAGCTCTAGGGCACTGTCATTGTCTTCATGGTCAAAGCAGAGTAGCTGCCTTATCTGGGTTTCAGTTGACAGAGAAAGGAATGACAGGCACAGAGTCCATTCCCTGTTGGGAAAGGTGGCACACATCAGGTCCTGAGTTTCCAAGAACTTTAGTCTTACAGTTGCCTGAAGCAGATTCTAAGAAATGTGGTTTATGGTTTGGTTCAGTGATTCTCAAACCATCTGCCAGTTTTAAAAATATTCAGTATTTCACAGATCAATACTTTCGTAAACTATAAAATCTTTCAACAATGTCAGATTGCACTAAAAGTTTTTAAATGCTTACCTCAGTTTCTGTACTTATCCCATCATGGTATACTAATGAAGAGTTTGAGAATTGGCACTGCACTGATGCATGGACACATATGTCATGTGTTCCATCTGGACACATTTTTGAATTTTTCACTCAGTAATTCTGTTCAAATTATGGTAAGGTTGCATGAATTGGTATGAATGAATGAGGCACTATTTTTCGAGGCCTTTCAAACTTGATTTTACTTACTTGTTAATATTCTTCTCCTTAAATTATATTTTAAATGATGATCTTATGTTTGTAAAAGACTTTTCAGCTTGTAAAGCTCTTTCCCTAATTATATGTCATTCCATTATAATGAGTAGTATGTATGTATGCATTATGTTTGCTTATAAAAAGGTATTACAAGTCATCTTGGTTTAATCATACTTAGTGTGCCACATGAAAGGATGTTCATGTTTGTTATGAGATACCTTTATAATGTATTTTGTAATTTTTAGTTATGAACTAATGTGAATTAATAGTAGTTTACAATTTTTGTTGAGACTTATCTCTGCCCTTATCATATAGGCTAACATTGCTTGTTGACATGGTCTGAATTATACCTGCCTCAACATGTTTTTATGGAAAATAAAATTGAATTGGACTGTTGGTGGTCTTTTAAAATATTTTACTGTATTGCAATAACTTTCAAGTGTAAATTGAATTGTTTATAGTTATTGGTAATGCTTTAGGCAAAATATATTTTAAAATGTGTGATTATAGGCGTCTGTGCATTGATGATATGTACTTTTAAAGTGGAAAACGACCGAATGTTTGACTGAATGTTTTGTTATATTGAGTGTGCTTGCTTGTTGCTGTTTTGGCCTGCCTAGTGTTGCCCTGCAGCAACAATTTTTTCCCCCTAAGTAACCAGTATATGTGAACTAATAGGTCAGCAGAAAGTCTGCATTGTGAAAGTGCTGCCAAAGAGCAGGCTTACAGGTTTTCATCAGTTTGTGTTTGAAACTGAGATTAATAAATTACATGATTTCGAATAGTTAAAATTTTACATTAGAATTATTAGTTAGAATTAAATGATTATAATTACCTCACAAAACTGGATTATCATGAGGGATTACTGAGGAAAAAAAAATTATAAAAACACTGCTCTGCACCCTTGATCTTTAGGTAGATGTACTTCTTGAGAAGTGGTATGGTAGGTGGTTAAGAACATGGGCTCTGAAGTCCAGGTCTCATGAGCCAGGGTCAGTCCTTGTTCCGTCACTGAGTAGCTTAACCTTGATCACATTAACTGTTGGCTGCCTCGATTTCCTCATCTGCTAAATGGTGCAAACTGTAGCACTTATCCTATAGTATAGTTATGAGGGTTAATAAAAAGTGCTTAGAACAGTGTTTACCATATACTGAATGCTCAGTAAATATTTGCAGTGCTTCCTGTTGTATGCTAGGCCTGGGCTCTCATAATTTATTGTTGCCAGTAAAAATTGATCTCATAATGGATTTCTGATGAAGTGTCACTTTTGGAAAAGGTTGTGCTTTACTCTATTTTTAGAATACCTTATATAGTCTCTAAAAGGGTTTCTTTGATAGTGACAAAAATATTTATACCTTATGGATTTTGAATTTCATAATAAAGTATACGCTTACCATTTGGTAATCTTACAAATATTACTGTTTCAAGTTAAAGATGAAATGGTACAAATAGCTAGAATATTTACTTCATATAATACTAGTTATTTCACTTGTAAAGAAGAATAAAAAGACATTTGAGAGGGGAAACTCTCAATATGCAGTCTCTTAGGCATATCAATTTAGTAAGTCTTAGAAGCTGAAAGCAGGTGGTTTCACATCTTATTGAAATGTTGCATTATTATTATTAAGTATTTGGCTTATATTTTTTAAAATAAGGATTTCACTTAAGGAGTAATGGGATAGCCTCATAAGTTGAATGTTTGGAACCAGTTCTGTAATATGTAAGTTTATGAGACAATATAAGTTTTTAACAATTAAATACATTCCAGGAGTTCCCGTTGTGGTGCAGTGGTTAACGAATCCGACTTGGAACTATGAGGTTTCGGGTTTGATCCCTGGCCTTGTTCAGTGGGTTAGGGATCCGGTGTTGCCATGAGCTGTGGTGTAGGTTGCAGACATGGCTCAGATCCCAAGTTGCCGTGGCTCTGGCATACACCGGTGGCTACAGCTCCGATTGGACCCCTAGCCTGGGAACCTCCATATGCCGTGGGAGCGGCCCAAGAACTGGCAAAAAGACAAACAAAAACAAAAACAAAAAAAAAAACCACATACATTCTGGAATTTTGAAATCAAATTTATGGTTACCAAAGGGGAAACATGGGGTGGAGGAGGGATAATTAGGAGTAGGGGATTAACATGTACACACTACTATATATAAAACAGATAACTAACAAAGACCTATTGTATAGCACAGGGAAATCCACTTGATATTCTGTAATAACCTATATGGAAAAAGAATCTGAAAAATACAGGTATATAAATATGATTCACTTTACTGTATACCTGAAACTAACACAACGTTTTAAATCAACTATACTCTAATAAAATAAAATGAAAACATTTTGAAAGTGGTATTTTTTAAGTTTAGTTTTAGGAGGAAGAAAGATTATATAGCTTTACGCTAATAAAGGGGTTGGCAAACTATGGTCCATGGGCCAAATTTGGCCTGCTGCTTGTTTTTGCAAAATTTTTTGGAACACAACGAGACCTTTTAGTTTTTGTGCTATGGGGCAGAGTTGAGTAGTTGGGACAGAGATCCTATGGCCTGAAAAACTATCTGACCCTTCGCAGAAAAGGTTTGCTGATCTCTGCCATAAGTAATTAGTGAAATAGATTAGTCCAGTATTATTTAGGAAACAGGAAAAAAGTTTAAATAGTACATGTTACTTGACTAGTATCTGTCAAAATAACTGCAAAACAACCACAATTCTTGTTCTTATCCTCACTTGTAACTATTGGTATGAATGGAACTGGCTCACGTATTAGTAAATCCTCACTATTTGATAGGAATGTGCCAATACTTGCAATGGGGCTTTCTATCAAATACGGAATTGTCAAGTGTTTTGAAACAGTCTAATAATTTTAATAGAACTTTTCCATTATGTCCTAGGGCAGATATATCCCTTCATTGGTTTCAGTTGAGAATTTCTATATCACATCTGAACAACTTAGATTTTATGGAAAACCTTGATCCCAGGTAGTTTTTGATCAAATCAGTACTGCTTAATGGAAGGAAACAGAGTGGATGTGATGCCGAAAAACCTCTTAAAACATGTCAATCCTGAGTAAAATATAGAAGTTTGTCTTTAAGTGACAAAATGTATTTGGTAGCCAATCATATTTAATTATCCCTACTTATTTGTAACAAGCTGATTATTTTAGATTAGAAATTGAGCTTCCGGAAAAATAACTTCATGCCTTGATTTGGGAAAGTAAGTGAGGTTTTGTAACTGTTCAAGGAGCTAGGCATGAAGTGTCTAATAAAGTGCAGTTTTCAGTATCTATTGCCATTGTCATTCATATTTTTTCCTTTTTTGGAAATGTGTCTTCAGACTTGTAGAATTACCAGTCCCACCATGTAGAGATTCATACTCATTGGGATCCAGCGCACAATTTCTATTTTTGACATTACTCTGATATAGAAATTACATTACTGTTTCATCAGAACTTTTACATTTCATCTAGCTACTTTGGTGTACTGGGACTATAACTAAGATAATAATTATAAGCAAACACACCATTTAACAAATGTAACCAGTAATAGGCAAATGCCATTATTAAGAAAAACAGGAGTTCCCGTCGTGGCGCAGTGGTTAACGAATTCGACTAGGAACCATGAGGTTGCGGGTTCGGTCCCTGCCCTTGCTCAGTGGGTTAACGATCCGGCGTTGCCGTGAGCTGTGGTATAGGTCGCAGACGCGGCTCGGATCCTGTGTTGCTGTGGCTCTGGCGTAGGCCAGTGGCTACAGCTCCGATTAGACCCCTAGCCTGGGAACCTCCATATGCCGCGTGAGCAGCCCAAGAAATAGCAAAAAAAAAAAAAAGAAAGAAAAACAGGTCTTGCACTTTAGCTAAACAAAACAGACCAATGAAATCCTTTTAGCTCATCCACATACTTAAATAAAATAATAATTTTGAGGAAAACATTAGTTTTTCAGTAAAGATCATGATTAATTTTGCATATCAGATTGTGAGAAATTAGCAAATAAAGTTGCTTCCTTTCCTCAAATGACCAAACTTTGTATGGATGACTTGATGGATCTCCTGGGAACCATCCTGGTCCAAAAACTCATTGAAAGTTTTAAATCAGGGCCACGAAAAGATCAGATTTGTTGAGTTTTAAAAATATCACTCTGGCTTTTATCTCAAGGCTGGGTTAAGAGATCAATATTTAGGCAGGGACAGTTTAAAGAAAAACATTCTTGAGAGGTAAATGTTATCAGTGATTTATTTTTCTTAATTCCCTTAAGAATTAAAGAAACGGAGAACTCTGGTTGGCTGTCAGTGCTCTTGACTTGTTCTCCCCCCTGCCCCAGTTCAAAAATAAAATCAGTTAACACTGTTTACTGGTGTTGGTGCTGGTGTTTCTTGGTGTCTTTTATTTAAGGTTGATATGTTAGTCGGATGGCTCAAAAATTGTACTTTGTAAGTTGGTAAAAGTAGTGATTTTATTATTTAACATGATGTCCCACAAAAGAAAAAAAAAAGATTTAACATGGTGTGATATCAAATCATAGCAAAAATGACCTACTTTATAGCAATTGGTTGCTTCAATAAATAAGATATCTAAGTTTGAAGATTTTTAAAGGAAAACGAGAAAGCCCCCATATCATGGATTTTAGATCCAGATTTCTGAAGAGTAGTAGGGACACCATTTTTCTTAACTGATCAACCACTAACTCCATCCTGTTTTAGTGATGTTTCCAAGCCAATATGTGAATGAGGCTATATTTAAAACATTCTTTTAATAAGTAGATATTTATTTGTTTTTTTAATTTATTTATTTAGTCTTTTTGCCTTTTCTAGGGCCACTTCCCGTGGCATATGGAGGTTCCCAGGCTAGGGGTCTAATCGGAGCTGTAGACTCTGGCCTATGCCAGAGCCACAGCAATGCAGGAGCTACAACACAGCTCACGGCAACACCGGATCCTTAACCCACTGAACAAAGCCAGGGATTGAACCCGCAACCTCATAATTCCTAGTCGGATTCTTTAACCACTGTGCCACGACGGGAACTCCCTAAGTAGATATTTATTAAGCAAAACTCTTCCCCAAGAGTTGTATTTCCTTTTTAAGAAATTATTTCATGAATCCTTTTCTTGTATTTTTCTTTGATTTGAAAATTGCTCTTTTAATTTTGAGCACATGTTTATGTTTATAGGCAGAATTTTTTGCACCAGTCTTTGTGTCACTTTCCACCTATACCTATTGTTCCGTCTGTTGTCTGCTGTGGTCTGGTTTGTGCTTCTTATATGCTACTGAAATGCTTTTGCTGAAGTTACCAGTGACCTCCCAGTCGGGTACATTTCAGGCCTTTCCTATTGACCTTTGCTACATGGGATGGTATTGGTCAACTTACTTCTTAACAGTCACTATCCCTAACACTGCAGAATTCTTGTTCTCTTCATCCCTTTCTGATCATTCACTTGCTGTCCTTTCATAGTATTCCTTTTTTTTTGGGGGGGGGGTCTTTTTTTTTAGGGCTGCCCCTGTGGCATATGGAGGTTCCCAGGCTAGGGACTGAATTGGAGCTGTAGCCTGTGGCCTCCACCACAGCTCAGGGCAATGTCGGATCCTTAACTCATCCTCATGGATGCTAGTCAGGTTCATTTCCGCTGAGTCATAACAGAAACTCCAAAAAAATATTTTCTTTATTGGATTGACTTGGTATTTTGACTGAAGATCTCTTGATCATGTTCTGTGCATCCATGTTTAGATTCTGTTCTGTGTCATTGTTCTGTCTGACTATCCTCATGCCATTATCACGCTGGGGGGTTATCAGTAGTACTGATATCAATTAGTGTAAGCTCTCATCTCTTTCAGTGTAATTTGTCTGTGCTTGATACTTTGCATTTCCATATGAATTTCATGTCATGTCATGTCATGTCATGTCATTTCATTTCAGTCTTTTTTTAGGGCTGCACCTGCAGCATGGGGAAGTTCCCAGGCTAGAGGTTGAATCAGAGCTGTAGCTGCCAGCCTAGGGCACAGCCACAGCAACCTGGATCCGAGCCACATTTGCAACCTTACACTCCAGTTCAGGGCAATGCCAGATCCTGTAACCCACCGAACAAGGCCAGGGATCCGACCTGTGTCCTCATGGATACTGGTCCGGTTTGTTACCACCGAGCCACAGCGGGAACTTCTCCATATGAATTTTACAATCAGCTTTCCTATTTGTTGAACAAAGCCTGCCGGAACATCTAATAGTAAACAACCTCCAAAATCTCTTCAAAATATACTTATGGAGATTCCATGCAAAAGCGTACTCTAAACATTATGTGAAGACAGAATGTTGAAAATATCAAATAGCTGCGAGTGAAAAAACACCATCACCATGGTTCCATAAACTCCCACCTCAGACTTGTCCCACTGTGGGGCTTGGTGATTCAGGGCTGTAGGAAAAGCAGAAGAGAAATGCAAGTGGCTTGAAGATGAAGCCAGAAAGATAAAATAGGAGTTCCCGTTGTGGCGCAGTGGTTAACGAATCCGACTAGGAACCATGAGGTTGCGGGTTCGGTCCCTGCCCTTGCTCAGTGGGTTAACGATCCGGCGTTGCCGTGAGCTGTGGTGTAGGTTTCAGACGCGGCTCGGATCCCGCGTTGCTGTGGCTCTGGCGTAGGCCGGTGGCTACAGCTCTGATTCGACCCCTAGCCTGGGAACTTCCATATGCCGCGGGAGCGGCCCAAGAAATAGCAACAACAACAACAACAAAAGACAAAAGACAAAAAAAAAAAAGAAAAAAAGAAAGATAAAATATATACTGAAACTAAAAATGTTAAAGTAAGAGTAGACACATTATTTAAAGGCATAATGTTCCAAATATTTAGCTTCTGGGAGAGAAAAAAGGCAAAAAGATAGGAAATAGTTTCCTTTGGCAAATGGGTAGTGAAGAGGAAAAAAAGGGGGGGGTTAGAATCTTAGAATCTTATAACTGGAGTAGAATCAGAAATTGGAGGATTCACAAAAACTGCTTCTGGCCCCACCCCCTTCCCACTTAAGGAAACAAACCAACCAGCTACTCCATTAAAGTATCTGGAATTGATAGGAAAGGGAGACATTGGACTAGAAATACTAGAGTACTGTAAAACAGGTTGACTGCACAAAAATTAAAACCAGTCTAACTCAGGAAAGAAATTTGTACACAAATTAACTGAGGAAAATTCCCATCAAACAATCATGAAGTATTAAAATAACTGTAAATTGGTACTCCAGACAGAATTAAATTTATTCTAATAAGCATTTGAGAATATAAAAAATTGATCCCATTGTGTCTCAGTGGTAACGAACCCTTACTAGGGTCCATGAAGACACGGGTTCAATCCCTGGCCCTGCTCAGTAGGTTAAGGATCCAATATTGTTGTGAACTGTGTAGGTTGAAGATGCGGCTCAGATCCAGTGTTGCTGTGGCTGTGGTGTAGGCCGGCAGCTGTAGCTCTAATTTGACCCCAAGGCTGGGAACTTCCATATGCTGCAGGTGCAGCCCTAAAAAGCAAAAAAAAAAAAAAAAAAAAAAAAAAAGAATATGAAAAATTACTTGAATCAGTAATTCAAAAGTTGAAAGCAAAAATGGACAATAAAACAGAAAAATTTAAAAGCATTGATGGAGTTCAGAAAAGAAAATGTCAAAATTATCTTAGAAATGAAGAATATATTGTAAGATACCACAGGATAATAGATTAATATGAAATTTTAATAAAGAAAAAATTTAAAACAAAAATAGCCATGAGAATTAAAATGACATAAAGAGGTAGGAAATGTCAGAGAAAAAATAGTAGAAATAGAAGATGTAGTCAGGGAAGAAATAACATTTATTTTATTGGAATCCCTGAAGAAGTAAACCAAAACAATTGAAAAGAGTTCATACCTAAAACTATAATTCAAGAAAAATTTCCATATGGAAAAGACTTGAATCCACGCATTGAATGTATACCAAGAACCTGGAAAGTATTCCAAGAACCTGGAAAAATTAATGCACTATATATATATATATATTTTTTTTTGCTTTATAGGGCTTCACTCACAGTATATGGAGGTTCCCAGGCTAGGGGTCGAATCGGAGCTGTAGCTGCTGGCCTACGCCACAGCCACAGCAATGCGGGATCCGAGCCGCGTTTGCAACCTACACCACAACTCTTGGCAACGCCGGATCCTTAACCCACTGAGCAAGGCCAGGGATTGAACCTGCAACCTCATGGTTCCTAGTCGGATTCGTTAACCACTGAGCCACGACGGGAACTCTTAATGTACAATAATTAACTCTAATACGTATCTTAGTAAAATTATTGTATTTCAAAGATAATAATAAAGTTCTTAAGGCTCTATGGAAAAAACCCAAGTAACTTAGGCAAAATAATTATGCAGTTTACCTTTGCACAGTATGGGGATTAGGGGTGCCAACTCTCCATGCAATTTAAAATCCGCATATACTTCATAGTCAGTTCTCTACATCCATAGTTCTGCACCTGCAGGTTCAACCAACCATGGATAGTGTAGTATTACAAAAGCAAGGCAAAGTGGAGCAGCATATTTTAAAAAAGTCAATGAAAGCGTGATTCTGGATTTTCTACACAGTGGAGCCAGCCTTTAAATATTAAGGTTATATAAACACAGTTTTCAATATACCAGAACTTAGGGAAATCTGTACCCCTCAGTCCTTCTTGAGAAATCTAAAAGATGAACTTTGTCCAAACAAATGATTGGGAAAACTTCAGCAAAAGGATTGATGATGATGAGCATTTTAAAATGTATAAATATATAACACAAACAAAGATGGTTATGAGGATAGAATAAAAGTATTACATGGTGAGACAGCATTAGAAATAATGTATCGGAGTTCCCCGTCGTGGCTCAGTGGTTGAAGAATCCGAAATTATGAGAGCAGGGATAATGATTTTGATATCAGTTATAGTAGAATTCAAGTCCAAGGGCATAAAGTGTGACAAAGATGGTTAATGGTAAAACCCACACCACAATCAAGATGTTGCACTTATGAATATTTATGAAACAAAACCTGTAGGATATGCAGAGACATAAAGAAATGTACCAATAATAGACTTTAATATACCACTTTCATTACTAGATGGATGAAGTGGAAAAAAAGAAAATTAGAATATCTAAACAACAGAGTCAGTAAGGTTGATACATCTTGAATATGGAGAATACATGTTTCTGTTGAGTGCCCATGCCTCATCGACAAAATTGGTTATATGTTAGGGTCACAAAGAAAACAGTAAGTTCCATAAAATAGATATATTACAAACAGTCCTGTGTACAATGCAATAAAACTAGGTTTTACTAACAAAAGCAAAAACAGTCTTGTCCACCTAGAAACTAAAAAAAAAAAAAAAATGATTTAATAGCTCCTTAGTAAAAGGAGAGGAAAAAAAGAGAGAAAATCCAGAATTAGACCCCAAAACAAGGAAACTTCATATATGGCAAAGATAATGTATCAATATGGTTCCAATAAAGAGAGGGAAACCAACACAGTAACTTGAACAGAGAAAATTTAGTATAAAAAAATACAGTAACAGCAGAGATAAGGAGCAGCTACTATTCCTAAGGAGGAAGAACTCCCTTTATCTTCGGGTCTGAGATTCATTCCTCATTGAAGAGGGTACAGAATGGGAGAGAAGTCACTGTGGTCCTGCACTGGTAGAACTTGCTGGAAATTACTCTTTGGAACTTGTTACACACCTACCTTCTAAGGTGTCAAGGAAAGCTATTCACAGGGAAAAGTCTTGCTGTGCACAGTGAGTCATTTCACTGTGCAGCTACCTGAGTGAGGGTCAGTGCTGGGTGATTTACCGGCCACTGTGCCCTACTGGATCCTGTTGAGCAAGTGTACTTGAATCCTGTGGACTCCAGTGCCCTCTACTGGCAAAGTTTAACACTGGTGCCACGTGGCGAAGAAAAAGATATTTAAGTTCAGATTCATTTTCACAGTTCAGGCATCACAACGTGAATTTGGAGCTGAAAGACAGTAAAATGATAACTGGCACAGGCAACATCTCAGAGCGCTACAGAGAAGATACATCTTTAAAAGCAATGGTCCTGGGACAACCTGGTAGCCATTTGGAGAAAGGTGAAATTACATCCATATCTTAAACCATCCATAGCATAAATTCCAAATAGATTACTGTCTACTTGAAACCATTCATACAGTAGAAGAAACATGAGGGACTTCCTCTTCAACTTTAATATAGGGAAAGGCTTCCAAATTCTGACCTAAATCCAGAGGCAATAATAAGATTGATAAATTTGCCTGCATAAAAATAAAACAAGTTTGCATAGTGAAAAATACCATAAACAAAATTAAAAAGCAACCGATGATCTGGGAGACACAATATATAAAACAGACACAGGGCTATGATTTTTAATGTATAAAGAGCTCTTCAAAATTAAGTGACGAAAGACCAGTAATCTGACACAAAAATAGGGAAAAGACATGAAAAAAAGAAAATGGCCCTCAAATATGTGAAAAGTTGTTCCCACTCATAATTATACAAATTAAAATGACATTGCGATATCCTTTCTCCCTTGTTAACGATGGCAAAAAATTTTAAAAAATTTGTTTTGTCAAGGTTGTGGTGAAATAGATAACTCATTATGTGTGAATGCATATTGCTATTCTGGCTCCTTATCCTGTGTTGAAGACCTGGAAAGCTTTGGGATGCTTTCTAGTTCTCTGAGAGCCTTAATCCTTTGGTGGCTGAATGGCTTGAGCACTTCAAGGGACTTCTCTCAATTCCCTTGCCCTACTCCTTACTTTTAGTCATTGAAAGCCTGGAGTATTTTAACTCATTATTCAATATAATTAATAGTGTGACTGATTTTAGTCTTTCATTTAATATATTGCTATGGCTGATTTTATTCTCTCATTTCATTTGTTACTTTCTGTTTATCTGATCCCAGTTGTTCTTTGTGCCTCCTTTTCTATCTTCTTTTTGGTGTAGCATGTATTTCTTAGTATCCGTTTTGTATTGACTTTGAGTTATATCTCTTGGTGTCATTTTTTAAAATGGCTACTCTACTAGAGATTACAGCGTGAATCTTTAAATTATCACAGTTTACCTTCAAATAATACCTCAGGAACAATGTAGGTGTTTTATAATAGTATAATTTTAATTAGCCCTGCCTGCCTGTTGTCCTGGTGTGTGTGTGTGTTTCACAGTATTTTAATTTTTTGAGTTTAAACAGTTTATAGTCTTAAAGAAACTTGCATGTATATGTAAAGATAGTTTAAAAAGATTTTTTGTATTTACCTCTATATTTACCATTTCGATGCTTTTTGAATTCTTTCCTGTGGTTTCACCTTGTGTCATTTTGCTTAAGATTAATAACTTTATTTTTGACCACACCCTCAGCATATGGAAGTTGCTGGGCCAGTGATTGAATTCAAGCCTCAGCTACAACCTATGCCACAGTTGTGACAATGCTGGATCCTTAACCCACTGCACCAGGCCAGGGATTGAATACACGCTGCTTCAGAGGCAATGTCAGATCCTTAACCCTCTGTGCTACAGTGGGAACCTCAAGATTAATGACTTTTTAAAGCATTTCTTGTATTGTGTATCTACTAATGGTAAATTTTCTCAACTTTTATCTAGGAATCTATTCCCTTTTCCTTTTCTTTTTTTGTTTTTTTGCCTTTTTAGGGCCATACCCACAGCACAGCAATGCGGGATCTGAGCTGCATCTTTGACCTACACCACAGTACATGGCAACACCAGATCCTTAACACACTGAGTGAGGCCAGGGATTGAACCCACGTACTCATGGATGCTAGTTGGGTTTGTTACTGCTGAGCCATAACAGGAGATCCATTGACATTTGACTCTCCTTTAATCTGTTTCTGCTGCCTGTTTCATCTCTTGGTTGTTACATGTATTTTTGCTTTATGCTATACCATATAACTTGATTGTAGGCTAGGCTTTTTGTATAAAAGAACTTTAGAGAATGAAATAAAAATTATTTCCATGCCCTTCTAGACCTGGGGGGGTGGGGTAGAGAATCCTGAGGTAATGAGGCTTGTGGTTATTATGGCATTTTTCTTTCTTTTCTTTTCTTTTTTTTTTTTTTTTTTTTGCTTTTTAGGGCCCCACGCACGGCATATGGAGGTTCCCAGGCTAGGGGTCTGATCAGAGCTACAGCTGCCGGCCTATACCATAGCTACAGCAACATCAGATTCAAGCCGCGTCTATGACCTACGACACAGCTCATGGCAACACCAGACCCTTAACCCACTGAGCAAGGCCAGGGATCAAACCCTCAACCTCATGGTTCCTAGTCAGATTGGTTTTTGCTGCACCACGACGGGAGCTCCTATTATGGCTTTTTTTCAGTGTTAGTTTGAGTCAGGTCACCATTAGTTTCAAGTACTTTGAGCAGGGGATCACAATTTTCAACAGGGCCTGGGATCGAAGCACTTTTAACTTCCAGACATCTGCTCTTGCTTTACAACTAGGCTGCCAGCTCTGAAACTGTGGGAGATCCATTTCTCTGTGTTTGCTGCCTAGCTTTCAGATTTAATGATTCATGTTCTACTTTCTATTCCTCTGTAAGCCCTGTTCCCTGTTTCTTCGGTTAAAGCCTAGAGAGACTTGGGGTAGTTTCTTTCAGCTCTTCTACTTTACTCCCTGTAGATCCAAGCTATTACATTGAGAAAGGAGAAGCAATGAGGTCCTGCTGTATAGCACAGGGAACTATATCCAATCACTTGTGATAGAACATGATAGAAGATAATATGTATACATTCTTTTTCTCATATACATATGACTGGGTCACTTTGCTGTATAGAACATTGTAAATCAACTATATCTAATAAAAAAATTTTGAAAAAAGAGAAAGCTTGGAGTGTCTGGAGATGCAGGAATGAGGAGGGTGTGAGGAGATGAGAAGTTCTTTACTCTGTCCTGTCTGGCCCATAGGCATTTTCAGCTGAAAACCTGAAGCGTTTGGAGGATACCTTCAGATATTCTGCTTTGGACTTAGCCTTCTAGAGCTAAAAGCTCAGAGTGCCTCTGATGAGCTTAGGTCTCTCTTTTTCTCTCCCTTGCCACCTGTTTTTCCATCCTAATCCCAGTTTTTGGCATATAACACTTGAGCACTTAGTGAAGGAAGACTGAGAGTTGGCTGGTAATTGCAGACTTGCTTGTGGCTTTGTATCTTTGGGATTCTAATCTGTGGAGCTGGATTGTGTGTGGCTGTAAAAAAGGTTTGTTGAATTGAAAGTCTGGCTGATTTCTCTTTACTCAAAGTGTGGTAAATTCTTCTTTCTTCAAAAGAGATGGAACAACTGTGAGTCTTTTTTTAAGATGAGGTACTCATCACTTCTTAGAATTTAGTTCATATACATTTATTTGTGGTCTCATTGTTCTGATGGGCTTAAAAACCTGTGCTTTTGTAGTTTATCCAGTTTGTTTTTTTTATTTTGGTTCAGAGTATGTTCTCCTGCTGCTTTGTGGAACCCATTGTTTCTCTTTGTAATTCTAATTCTCTCTTAGTAGTAGGAAAAATCTGGGATTAATAACCAATGAATCATCTTTAACTTTTAAAATTTCCTTACAGTTTCCTTAAATATTATAAGTTTTATATACTTGAAGCAAAAATATCAACTAGGTCTACTCTCAATTCAAAAGAACAAAAACTAGCTTATTGCCCTAGTATATCACTGAGCAAAGTAATTTTCTTATGAATGTATCTCTTGCTAATCGTGACATGGAAGTTTTGAATGGGAAACTGTGGACACATCATCCAATCCTTTTATTTTACCCATTGGAGAATATCTTTATGTTTTCAATGGTTCTAATGAGATTGAGTTTGCTATCTAATCTATAGCCATTGCTTTTTTGTCTTTTTTTTGCACAGTCTTATGCTTTGGATTTCTACTTTGTAATTTTTACCTGTGTTAATTATTTGTTCAGACTTTAACTTTTAAAATGTTTAGAAATGATGGATTATTTCTCTGGGGCATTGGTTATTTGTATTTGTTTCTCTTGTTATTTAAATGGAATTACACACCTAAATGGATCTAATGTAAGTGATACATATAAATTAATTAAAAATGTAGTTAATAATGTGAATGTGGTGGGTTATTTAAAGTGTAGATAAGTAGTCATGAATACTGTTTTCTTTTGAATTGTTTTGTGCAGCAGAAAATACTTTTTCACAAAAACTAGCCTTTGATATTAATTTTGTTTGTTTGTTTCTTTGTCTTTTCTAGGGCTGCACCCGAGGTATATGGAGGTTCCCAGGCTAGGGGTCTAATTGAAACTGTAGCTGCCGGCCTACGCCAGAGCCACAGCAACATGAGATCCGAGCCGTGTCTGCGACCTACACCACAGCTCACGGCAATGCCGGATCCTTAACCCACTGAGCAAGGCCAGGGATCAAACCCGCAACCTCATGGTTCCTAGTCGGGTTCGTTAACCACTGTGCCACGATGGGAACTCCGAATATGGAATATATTTTAATTGAAGTATAATTGACATACCATATCATATTAGTTTCAGGTATACATTGTAGTAATTTGGTATTTATATACATTTCAAAATGATCATCATGACAAGTACTAGTTACCATCTGTAGTCATAGAAAATTATTGTAATATTATTGACTATATTCCCTATGTTGCACATTACATCCCTATGACTGATTTACTTCATAACTGGAAGTTCAGACCTCTTAATCCGCTTCACTTACCTCACCTGCCCCCAGCACTGCTTTACTCCTCTCCCTGTGTTTTGTGTTTTTTTATATCATATTTTACGTCATATTTTTATTTTGTGTATCCCTTAAATGCTATTGTAGTAATAATTGATTTTACTGCTTTTGACCTTCATAGTAGCTTTTTAAGTAGTTGATCCCCTACAGATATTATAAAATACTGGCTATATTCCCTGTGTTGTACAAACCTCCTTGAGCTATCTTACACCAATAGTTTAATACTTCCTATTCTCCCATCCATATATTGCACCCCACCCCCCACCAAACTGGTAACCACTAGTTTGTTCTTTATTATTTGTGAGTCTCCTTTTTTGTTTTACTTAACTAGTCTGTTATATTTTTAAGATTCCCTGTATAAGTGATATCATATAGTGTTTGTCTTTCTTTGACTTATTTCACTTAACATAATGTTCTCCAAGTCCTTACATGTTGCTGAAAATGGCAAAATTTTTTTCTTTTTTTTTTCTTTTTTGTCTTTTTGCCTTTTTTCTAGGGCTGCTCCCCTGGCATATGGAGGATCCCAGGCTAGGGGTCTAATTGGAGCTGTAGCTGCCAGCCTACACCAGAGCCATAGCAATGCGAGATCCAAGCCATGTCTGAGACCTACACCACAGCTCATGGCAATGCTGGATCCTTAACCCCCTGAGCGAGGCCAGGGATCAAACCCACAACCTCATGGTTCCTAGTTGGATTCATTAACCACAAGACATGACGGGAACTCCAAAATTTTGTTCTTTATTATGGCTGAGTAGTATTCCATTGTGTGCATATATGTATGTATGTATATTATTTTTTCCCCTATTCAGTAGGGTATCTTTTTGCTTTGGGGATGTTTTCCTTTGCTGTGTGAAAACTTAAGTTTATAGGCCTCGTTTGTGTTTTTGCTGTTATTTACTTTGGAGACAAATAAAAAAAAATATTGCTGTCGTTTATGTCAAAGAGTGTTCTGCCTATTTTATTCTAAGAGTTTTATAGTATCTGGTCTTTTCTCCATTGCATATTCTTGCCTCTTTTGTCATAGATTAATTGACCATAGTGTGTGGGTTTATTTCTGAGCTCTCTGTCGTGTTCCATTGATGTATGTTTCTGTTTTTATGACAGTACCATATTGTTTTGATGAATGCAACTTTGTAATATGGTCAGAAGACAGGGAGCCTGATTCCTCCAGCTCTGATTTTCTTTCTCAGGATTTCTTTGGCTGTTTAGGGTCTTTTGCGTTTCCGTACACATTTTAAAATTATTTGTTCTAGTTCTTCGAAAAATGCCATTGGTAATTTGATAGGGTTTGCATTGAATCTGTGGATTGCCTTGGTTAGTACGGTCATTTTAACAATATCGTTTCTTGCAATCCGAGAACACAATGTATTTGTCCATCTTTTTGTGTCTTCTTTGGCTTCTTTTATTAGTGTTTTTTAATTTTTGGAGTACTTATTTAGTCATTCTTTTAGTGAGTTTGCCATTTCTCTTAGATACCATTCCACTGTTTGCTAACTATATAACTTCGAATGGGTTAATTAATCTGAATTTTTCTCATGTGTAAAATGGGAGTAAAACAATACATTCCTCACAGAGTTATTGTGATGATTAAATGACTTAATACATATCAAATAATTAGTGTGTTATCTGGCATTTAAAAGCTCAGTAAATACTTGCTGTTATTATTACCATCACAGTTGTTATCATCATCATCATCGTCATCATCCCCACTCTGTTGTCATTCCCATTTGTTCCCATTTGTCTATTACCATCTTATTTTACACACTCCTTATTACTTTGCTTTTAAACTTGTGCAGTAGCCTCCCAATTGATAGTTTTACCTCCAGTTTCTGTTCCATCTATGTGGTTTATTTACACTTTTCAGACAAATCTAACGTTAACATAGATCTTTTAATTAGGACACTGCCCAGTTAAAAGCTATCTCTCCATTGCTCATTGTTAAATCTTGCTTTGGTATTTAAATAACTCATTTTACTTATGTAAAATTTGTAGTAGGTTTTTAATAAATATTTTTTGAATAAATTGAATTAATGGCTCAATTAAAGCATTTAAAATTAGGTTACAGCAAAATTTCAGTGTATTTGTAGTTGATACTGTGCTATTTCAATTTATGTAAATTCTCCTTATAAAAGATAATCATTGACTTTTTTAAACAATTATTTAGAATTTCTATAAAAATAATACATGTTTATAGTTAAAAAAAGTCAAATGATAGTGAAGGACTTGTAGTGAAAAACAATAGTTCCGGCTCTATCCATCTCTTGCCCCCTCCTCCCAGTCTACTTTATTCCTGATGTTTATCTTCCTCTTTTAGTTTAATATGCTTTTATCAAGCTATCTTGCCTTTTTTAAGTTTTAATTTTGCTTCTTTCTGTTGATTTATGTCCTAAATAAATATTTAGCTTTCATCTATTACTTACCTTTTCTTCCTAATAAAATATATTATTTTTAGGAGCTAATTACTTGCTTTAGTTCTTACTTATCTGTAGTTGTATAGTGTCAAGGTAGATAATATGTACATTTTGTCATATAACTATAATTAAATTGTTCTTATTTTTCCTATGGTTGAGACTATAGCCACAACTAAGTTTATAGTGTTTTTGTTAATGTGACTTCAATTTTTCCTTTTAGAAAAATCATGTAAATTAGCTCTGATTTTATTTTTATTCTTAAACAGCTTTTTGCATTTCCTGGAGTTTGCAATTCCCATTTTTTTTTCCCCTCTGCATTGTTTGGTTTTATCATATCCTTCAGTTCTTTTAAGATAGTACTTCTCAATTAACAACACTTTCCCCAACCTAAGGACATTTGGTAATGTCGAGAGACATTTTTGGTTGTCCCAACTTGAGGATTTGCGATCCTCAATAGGAATGTCTATTTTAGATCTTTTTAGATCTTTTTTTTTCTTTCTAATAAGAAAGAAAAATCTCAGAAGTTCTCTTAGATGCTCAGGTTCAGTACATCTCCTTTCCCTTTCCAGAAGCAACCCTATCATGATTTTTGCATTTTTTTTTATTGTATTTTTTTGGCCACCCTGTGGCATATAGACTTCCTGGGCTAGTGATTGTATCTGAGTTGGAGTTGTGACCTATACTGTAGTTGCAGCAATGCTGGATCCTTTAACCAACCCACTGTGCTGGCTGGGGATTGAACCTGTATACCTGCTGCTGCAGAGACATTGTTGATCCTTTTTTGCCACAGGAATGCCTGATTTTTTCATGTGTTTTTAAGGGCTGTTAGTGTATTTACCTGTAAGTATATATATGTTTTCTTTTCTCTTTTCCCTTCTCTCCTCTTCTCCTTTTCTTTCTCTCTTAGTATATAACTTAAGAATTTATGTAATTACTGTTTCACACCTGGTTTTTTCTGCCCTCTGTCATGCTGGTGTATGTAGATCTCTTTGTAAACTCCCATGGGCAGGGGCTTTGTCTTGCTCATTTTGGTAAATATTTTCAACTTTGAGAAATTCTCTTCTTTAACATTTTTTCATAGTATACTGTTCTTTAGGTATGCTTTTATAGATGCTTTAATAATTTTCATGATATCTTTTTATTTGATCTCATTCATAACCCCCTTGAGGTAAGTAATCAGAGATCTGATCCCTTTCTGAATTTCCTCTAGTGCCATTTCTGTTTTCTTCCTGTTTGTTATTCTTGGTCCGTGTGTCATATCATTTGGTTATTGGTTCACATTTTAGAATGAACCAGGAGAAAAATATCTCTGGGAGGGCTTTGAGACTGAAAGGCTTTGCCCTGGAGTGACCAAGTAGATTACTTAATTACTCACTTTAGGACCTTTAAATGCTAGAGTGGGTGTGGGCTTATTTGTTCTGTGGTACTTAGAACTTGTCTTTCTTGGTTCTTCCCAGAGAGACCAGTTTCTTTAAAGAAAACATACTGTGTGTATGTTTTCTTTTCTCTTTTCTTTTCCCTTCTCTCCTCTTCCTCTCTCTCTCTCTTTCTTCCCTTCCTCCCTTCCTCCTTTCTTTTCTTTCTTCCTTTCTTTCTTTCTTTCTTTCTTTCTTTCTTTCTTTCTTTCTTTCTTTCTTTCTTTCTTTCTTTCTTATTTGTTCTAGTTCTGTGAAAAATGTCATGGGTAATTTGATAGGGATCAGATTCAATCTGTAGTTTGGCCATTTTCATTTTAGGAATATCAATTCTTCCAATCCAAGAGCATGAGATATCTTTCCATTTCCTTGAATTACCTTCAGTTTCCTTTATTAATGTTTTATAGTTTAAGTCTTTCACCTCTTTGGTGAGGTTTAGAATGAAGTTTCCTTTAATGCAATTTTATTTTTTTAAAGTTTGATTGAAGCGTAGTTGTTTTACATTGTGATAATTTCTGATGTACAGTAGAGTGACTCAGCTATACATGAACACACATCCATTCTCTTTCAGATTCTTTTCCCATATAGATTATCACAGAACATTGGACAGAGTGTCCTGTGCTATATATACAGAAGGTTCCTGTTGGTCAGTCATTCCATATACCAGTGTGCATACGCCAATCCCAAACCCCCAGTCCAACCTCCCCCCCCAACCCCCTGCATCCTGCCACCCTGAACCTAACCCCTTTCATAACCATAAGTTTGTTTTCAAAGTATGTGGGTCTGTTTTTGTTCTGCAAATAAGTTCATTTGTATCATTGTTTTGGATTCCACATATGAGTGGTATCATATGATGTTTATCTTTCACCGTCTGACTAACATCACTTAGTATGATAATTTCTAAGTCCATCCATGTTGCTGCAAATGGCATTATTTCATTCTTTTATATACCTGAGTGATGTTCCATTATATATATATGTACCACATCTTTATCCATTCCTCTGTCAGTGGGCATTTAGATTGCTTCCATGTCTTGGCTGTTGTAAATAGTGCTGCAGTGAACATTGGGTTGCATGTATCTTTTCAAATTATGGTTTTCTTTGGATAGATGCCCAGGAGTGAAGTTGCTGGATCACATGGTAGTTCTATTTTTAGTTTCCCGAGGAACCTCCATACTGGTTTTCATAGTGGTTGTACCATTTTACCTTCCCAGCAGCAATGTAAGAGGGTGGCCTTTTTTCCTCACCCTCTCTGGTATTTACTGTTCGTAGACTTTTTGATGATCACCATTCTGGCTGGTGTAAGTGGTACCTCACTGTAGTTTTGATTTGAATTTCTCTAATAATCAGTGAGAATTATTTTTGTTTGTTGATCATCTTTTCGTGTTTTTTTGGCCATCTGTCTGTCTTCTTTGGGGAAGTGTCTGCTTAGCTCTTTTGCGCATTTTTTTGATTGGGTTGTTTCCTTTTTGATACTGAGCTGCATGAGTTATTTGTATATTTTGGTGATTAATCCTTTGTCAGTTGCTTCATTCGCAAATATTTTCTCCCATTGTGCGGATTGTTTTTTCATTTTGTTTATGGTACCATTTGTTGTGCAAAAGCAATTAAGTTTAATTAGGTCCCATTTGTTTATTTTTGTTTTAATTTACATTACTCTAGGATGTGGATCTAAGACGATGTTGCTCTTAGAGTGTTCTCTCTCTTTTTTCCTCTAAGAGTTTTATAGTATCTGGTCCTATACATAGATCTTTAATCCATTTTTAGTTTATATATTTTTTTGTGTGTGGTGTTGAGAGTATTCTAATATCATTCCTTTACATGTAGCTGTCCACTTTTCCCAGCACCACTTATTGAAGAGACTGTCCTTTCTCCCTTGTATATTCTTGCCTCCTTTGTCATAGATTAATTGACCATAAGTGTATGGGTTTATTTCTAGGCTCTCTATCTTGTTCCATTGATCTATGTGTCTGCTTTTTTTTTTTTTTTTTTTTTTTTTGTTGGTGACAGTACCATAATGTTTTGATGGCCATAGCTTTGTATTATAGTCAGAAGTTAGGGAGCCTCATTCCTCCGGTTCTGATTTTCTTTCTCAGGATTTCTTTGTCTGTTTAGGGTCTTTTGTGTTTCCATACAATTTTAAAAATTATTTGTTCTAGTTCTTTGAAAAATGCCATTGGTAATGATA
This sequence comes from Sus scrofa, assembly GCF_054392235.1. Lineage (NCBI taxonomy): Eukaryota > Metazoa > Chordata > Mammalia > Artiodactyla > Suidae > Sus > Sus scrofa. Next base: position 33,783,057 of record NC_139393.1, read on the forward strand.
GAGATTGCATCAAATCTGTAGATTGCCTTTGGTAGTAGTATAATCATTTTAACAATATTGATTCTTCCAATTCAAGAACATGGTATATTTCCATCTGTTTGTGTTGTCTTTGATTTCTTTCATTAGTGTCCTGTAGTTTTCAGAGTTTTGATGAGATTTTAAAAGTTTTTTTTTTTAATTTCCCATTCTGATATTTCATTGTTGGTATAAAGAAATGCAGTTGACTTATGTATGTTAATCTTATATCTTGCCACTTTGCTGAATATGTTTATCAGTTCTGGTAGTTTTTCTGTGGAGTCTTTAGGGTTTTCTATATATAGTATTATGTCACGTGCATATAGTGACAATTTTACTTCTCTGCCAATTTGAATATCTTTTATTTCTAAGCTAGGCTAGGGCTTCTACTACTATGTTGACTAGAAGTGGTGAGGGTGGATAGCCTTGTCTTGTTCCAGATATTAGTGGGAAGACTTTCACCTTTTCACCATTGAGTATAATACTGGCTATGGGTTTGTCATAAATAGTTTTTATTATGTTGAGGTATGTTCCCTCTATACCCACTTTCATAAAGGTTTTAGAATGAATGGATGTTGAATTTTATCAGATGCTTTTTCTGTTTCTACTGAGATGATCATGTGGTCTTTTCTTTTGTTGATGTGGTTTATCACATTGATTTGCATATATTGAACCATCCTTGTGACTTGGGGGATGAATCCAACTTTCTTGTGGTGTATGATTTTTTTTTTAATGTGTTGTTGGACTCAATTTGCTCTTATTTTGTTGAAAATTTTTGCTTCTATATTCATCAAAGAGATTGGTCTGTAATTTTCTTTTCCAGTAGGGTCTTTGTCTGGTTTTGTTATCAGGATGATGGCGGCTTCATAGAGTATCTTTGGGAGTGTTCCTTCCTCTTCAGTCTTTTAGAAAAATTTGAGAAGGATTAATATAAGTTCTTCTTCTTATGTTTAGTATAATTCGCCTGTGAAGTCATCTGGTCCTGGACTTTTGTTTATAGGGAGTTTTGGGGTTTATTTTTGTTTTTAATTATAGATTCTATTTCATTTCTAGTGATCAGTCTGTTCAAATTATCTATTTCTTCTTGATTCAGTATTCATGGGCTGTATGTTTCTTGAAAGTTGTCCATTTCTTCTAGGTTGTTAAATTTGTTGGCATGTAATTTTTCATAGTATTCTTTTATAATTTTTTGTATTTCTGTAGTTATCAGTTGTTTTTATTTATGTATTGGGTGCTCCTATATTATTGTATATTGATGAGTGTAATATCCTGTTTTTGCGTTGATCATTTTATCATTATATAGAGTTCTTCTTTATCTTTCTTTATAGCCTTTGTTCTGACTTCTTATTGTATTTATTTTGGTCTTCTCTCTTTATTTCTTGGTCAGCCAGGGCAGAGATTTGTCAATTTTGTATACCTTTTCAAAGAACCAGACCTTGGTTTTGTTGATTTTTCTATTGTTTTTTAATATCTATTTTATTTCCTCTCTGATCTTTATTATTTCCTTCCTTCCGCTGACTTTGGTTTTGTTTGCTCTTTTTCTAATTTTAGGTGGTGGGTTATGTTGTTTATTTGAGGTTCTTCAGTTTCTTAAAGATGGCCTGTTTCACATTGAACTTTCCTCTAAGAACTGTTTTGCTGTATCCCATAGATTTTGTATAGTCATGTTTCATTATCATTTATCTCAAGGAATTTTTAAATTTTTTCCTTGATTTCATCATTGGCCCATTGGCTTTTTAGAAGCATGTGGTTTAATCTCCATGCAGTTGTTTTTTTTTTCACATTTCTTTTTCTGTAGTAGATTTCTGGTTTCATGACAATGTGGTCAGGAAGGATGCTTGCAGTAATTTCTGTACTCTTAAATTTTCTGAGGCTTGTTTTATGCCCTAGTATGTAGTCAGTCCTAGAGAATGTTCCATGTTCACTTGAAAAGAATGTGTATTCTGCCTTTTTTTGATGTAATGTCCTGAATATATCAAGTCTAAATGTTCTGTTGTATCATTTAGGATCTCTTTTGCCATATTGATCTTCTGTCCTAAAGATCTTTCCATTGATGTATGTGACGTTAAGGTCTTCTACTGTTAACACAGTTCCATTAATTTCACACTTATGTCTGTCAGTATTTTTTTATGTATTTGGGTGCTCCTATATTACATATATATATATATATATATATATATAGATGAGTGTAATATCCTGTATTTGTATTGATCATTTTATCATTATATGGAGTTCTTCTTTATCTTTCTTTATAGCCTTTGTTTTAAAGTATTTTGTCAGATAAGAGTATTGCAGTCCCCACTTTGTTGTCTTTTTTGTTTGCATGAAATATTTCTTTCCATCATCTCATTTTCAGGCTATGTCTGTCCTTTGCCCTAAAATGTGTCTCTTGTAGGCAGAATATTGTAGGTTCTTCTTATTTTTCTTTTAATCTAACCTGCCTCTCTTTGTCTTCTGATTAGTCCATTTAGTCCATTGACACTTAAGATAATTATTGATAGATATGTAGTATTTATTGCCATTTTCAACTTTGTTTTCTTGTTGATTCTGTGTTTCTTCTTCGTCCCTTTTGTTTATTTTTACTTTTGTGGTTTGATGACTTTCTTTTGTGTTATGCCTGTGTTCTCTTCTTTTTTTTTTTTTTTTTTGTGAATCTATTGTATGTTTTTGATTTGTGTTTACCCTGTTTTTCAAGTATGTTAACCTCTTCTTATACCTACTTAAATTGGTGGTCATACAAACTTTCCGGAAACAAAAATTTACATTTTCTTACTCTCTTTCCATGCATTTTATGATTTTGATGTCCTCTTTCACATCTTCATTTTCATCCTTTTGTTGTTCATTGTGGTCATCATCACTTTCACAGAAATTTTCCTTTTTTTTATTTTAATATTTGTTCTGGCTTCTTTAAGTGATTTACTTTCCAATTTTGATTTTCTATTTCCTATAGATTACTGGTTCTTTTCTATTTAGAGAAGACCTTTCAGTTTCTTTTAAGTTAGGTTTAAAATTGCTGTATACTTTTAATTTTTGCTTGTCTGAGAAATTCCTTATCACTCCTTGTATCCTAAATGATAATCTTTCCAGGTAGACCATCCTAGTTTGTGGACTTTTCCCTTTCAGGTCTTTGAATATATCTTGCCACACCCTTCTCCCTGTCTTACTGTAGAGAAATCAGCTGATAGCCTTATGGGGGCTCCCTTGTAATTAACTCTTTGTTTCCCTCTTGCCACCTTTGTAATCCTCTTTATCTTTACCTTTTGTCTTTGTGTAGGTCTCTTTGGGTTCATCTTGTTTGGGACCTCTGTGTTTCCTGTACCTGGATATCTGTTTCCTTCTTAAGGTTTAGGAAGTTTTCAGCCATAAATCCATCAAATACATTTTCAACCCACTTTTCTCTTTCTTCTCCTTCTTGGATCTTTATTATGCATAGATTGGCATGCTTTATATTATCCCATAGGTCTCTTTCTATATACTCCATACACACACACACACACACACACATATAATTTTTTTTTTTTTTTTTTGTGTTTTGTCTTTTGTTGTTGTTGTTGTTGTTGTTGCTATTTCTTGGGCTGCTCCCGCGGCATATGGAGGTTCCCAGGCTAGGGGTCTCATCGGAGCTGTAGCCACCAGCCTACGCCAGAGCCACAGCAACGCGGGATCCGAGCCACGTCTGCAACCTACACCACAGCTCACGGCAACGCCGGATCGTTAACCCACTGAGCAAGGGCAGGGACCGAACCCGCAACCTCATGGTTCCTAGTCGGATTCGTTAACCACTGCGCCACGACGGGAACTCCACTTTTTAAATTTTTTTTATTTTTTTTTTTTTTGTCACACACATATATATCCTAATTTATACACTGTGTTACTCAACACTTTCATTTTGAAATATAGGAAAATAACTGTTGTGCTTACAGTATATCCTTCATGTTTTATATAGGAATTATATTAAATATGGCTATTGGTGAAGGATATGGTCCAAATCCTTTGTGAATACCACTGTAGAATACTGAAAGGCTGCATTGAGATGTGGATTTCTGGTGGTTGGCTAAGCTCTTCTTTCCTACAAAGAAGCCATTCATCATATGTGCTTCAAATTTGGTGTTTTAGCAAAATTACACATTACTGTGTTGAGTCTTTTTAGGTTACTTACAAATAGCATTAAATCCTCAAATATTAATATGCTAATACAAAATATGTTCTGAAGGTTAAATGGGAAAGTTGGTTCCTTTATCTAATTAACTCTGCATTAAAAACAATAGAATATGGGTTATTTCAGGACTTCTTAGAGAATGTAATGTGTTATTTTAGTCTATCTTGTGACTTTCTTTTTTTTTATTTCCCCAATACAGTTTTTTTTTTTTTTTCTACTGTATGGCATGGTGACCCAGTTACACATATATGTACATATTCTATTTTTGCACATTATCATGCTCCATCATAAGTGACTAGACATAGTTCCCAGTGCTACAGAGCAGGATCTCATTGCTAATCCATTCCAAATCTTGTGACTTTCTTGAAGGTCAATAAGATTTGTAGCCAGACTTATTTGGTCCTAAGACTGGTTGTTTAGCAAATGGTAATCTACTAGATTTTGCAGAATAATAATTAACTGCTTAAGAATTGTATTAATATGCCTCAGTTATAAGTGAGATCTCATTTATTAAGACAGAGGGTATAAGAAATTCCATATTTTTCAAATAAGGAGCTTGCCAGTTGTGAAAGGCATAAAATTCATAACTGATACCTTTATTATTTATCACAGACTTTATGATGCTATATACCAGTTTAACATTGCACTTGTAGAATTTATTATTGATGCTACAGTTTGAACATAGAATATGCTTTTGACTATTAGAATTTGTACACCTATTTCACAGTTCTGAACTTTTTCATGCAATGTTTACTATTCTCAGAAATGACTAATAGTGTTTTTGCCAATGAGAAGAAAAACAGGATTACTTTTTTGGTGTCCTAGTTGCAAGGTTATGTTCTTTCTGATCTCAGCACATTACACTACTTTATTCTTAGAACCTATGCTGATCTTTCTATGTGGACTTAACTGCCTAAATCATCTTATTCATACAGGGTACCTTAGAACATACTTGCTTCTTTTTTATTATAGTTTCTTGTTTTCAAGTCTACCAATTGATTGGATCATAGACTTCTTGAAGTTGGGTCTGAACTTTTAACATGAATTGTCCATGAGGCCAAGTAAGTCCCAAATAAAATTTTTTCTGAAGGAAGGAGAAGAGAATTCATGTGATGGAATTTAAGGTGACAAAAAAATCATTTGTAAAATTTTTAGCCATGTAAAATGCCAAGTTCTTATGACCTAATTGATATATGAGTATCATTACACACACTAGAAATATATTTGCATCTAAATCTTTTGTCACTGACATATCAGATTTTTTAGTAGACAAAATAACATAGTTTGAATCTTTATTTAAAATTGCCTGTGAGACAAGTATAAAATGTGGGTTTCATATTTTTCTAAATTATGCAAGCTAAGAAGTTGATTCATAAAATAGTTATGCCAATATAATGATTTTTGTATAGGCATGTGTTTAGAATAATACTTTCCCAAACAACCTGACTGCTTGCCATTCTGACTTTGTTCATTTTAGGATTGTTACTACCATAATTGTTTGATAGAAACACACACACATTTAGTTATTTTTATTATTTGATTAAATATCATCTTTTTTCATTTGTACAAGTATAAAATGAGAAAAATATTTTCATTGGGAAATGATAATGACTTGATGTTTGCAAATGTCAAGATTTAGTCCTGGGACCCCTATCCTCCAGCCATGCAGGAACCCACCAGTGGGCCAGTACCAACCCTGATCCTGTACCACCACCAGTGGTCCAGTACCAACCCTAATCCTGCACCAGCTTCCCCAGGACCTGACCCTACCCAACAGCAGGACAGCATTAGCTCCAGGGCCTCTGAGCCCCACAGACAGCTATACCAGGACTTGGTTTGGCCAACCAACAGCCTGGCATCAGCCATAAAACTTCTGGACCTTACTGATAGCTGTGGCTGGGACCTCACCCTGCCCACTAGTGGCTGGGCAGCATTTGCAAGAGGCAAGGGCAGGACAGTCAGCCAGGCTTGGGGTTGACCCACCACTACAGAAGGATGTCTCTGACGTAATGCCATTTCTCCAAGATTGAGAAAAGTAATTGACCTCCCTAATACATAGAAATAAATGCAGAGAATTAGGCAAAATGAAGAAACAGGAAAATGTTCCAAATGAAGGAACAAGTTAGGATCCCAGAAGAACTAAGCAAAAGTGGAGCTAAGCAAACTACCTGTTAAAGAGCTACAAAGTTATATATAACTTTAAGTATATAATATATAATATAAAAATATAATGTATCATATAGTATATTATTATGTTATCATATTATTATTACATTATTACACATCACAGTATATGTAATATATCATATAAAATATGTTATGTATAATATAAATATAAATGTAATGTATATAGTTATATATATATATAAAGTTGTGTATGTAGTTATATATGAGTTATGATGTTATATATAAGAGTTATAAAGATGATCGACAAACTCAGAATAGATGAATACAGTGAGAAGTTAAAGAGTTAGAAAATATAAAGGCAAACAAGAGCTGAAAAATACAATAACTGAAAGAAAAATACACTAGAAGAGACCAAGAGTAGATTAGATGATATTGAAGAACAGATTGGTTAACTGAAAAGTAGAGTTGTAGAAATCACTAAAGCTGAGCAGAAAAAAGAAAAAAGAATTTAAAAAAACCCCTGAAACTAGTTTGAGACATCTTGGACAACATCAGGTGTGTTAACATTCTTACTGTATGGACTTCAGAAGGACAAGAGTGAGAGAAATGGGCAGTAAACTTATTTGAATAAGTAATAGCTGAAAACTCACCTAACCTGGAAAAGGAAACAGACATGCAGATCCAGGAAGCAGAGTTCCAAACATGATCAACTCAAAGAGGACTACTGCAAGAAACATTGTAATTAAAATGGCAATAATCAAACATAAAGAGAGAATCTTAAAAGCGGAAAAGGAAAAGCAACTAGTTACATGCAAGAGAACTCCCATAAGGCTATTGGTTGACTTCTCAGCACAAACTTTGTAGACTGGAAGTGTGTGGCATGATATATTTAAAGTTATGAAAGGAAAAAAAACCTACAACTGAGAATAATCTACCTGGCAAGGCTATCATTCAGATTTGGATGAGCAATAAAGAATTTTACAGATAAGCAAAACCTAAAAGAACCACTGACCTGGCTTTATAAGAAATGTTAAAGGAGCCTTTTTAGAGAAAAAACCATAGTAGAAATATGAAAATTATGAAAGGAAAAAAACTCATCATTACGGACAAATATGCAGTTAAGGTAATATATTAACAACTTATAAAGCTGGTATGAAGTAAAGTAATAAAACCATCTGTATCCACAATAAATAGACAAGAGACAAACAAAGCTAAAAGACATAAAATATGATGTCATAAAATGAAACTTGGTGAGGAGTATACAAATTCAGAATTGTTAGAATGAGTTTGAACTTAAGACAGCATCAACTTAAAATAATCATGTGTATATATAGGTTGTTATATATAACCCTAATGGTAACTACAAACCAAAAATCCATAGTAAATATACACAAAAGAGAAGGAATCCAAACATAACCTTAAAAATAATAATCAAATCACAAGGGAAGAGAGTAAGAGAAGAAGAAAAAAATACAAAAACTAGCTGTAAACAATTAACAAAATAGCAGTAGATATAAACCTATAAGTAACTAAATGTAAATGCACTGAATACATCAGTCAAAAGTCATAGAGTGTTGAATAAATAAAAAACAACAAGACCCATATATAGCATCCTTAAGCAGACTCACTTCAGATGTAAAAGTACACACTGAAAGTGATGGTATAAAGGCATTTCATGTAAATGGAAACAGAAAGAAATCTGGGATAGCAATACTTATATCAGACAAAATAGAATTTAAAACAAAGACTGACATGAGACAAAAAGGACATTACATAATGATAATCCAACAAGAACATATCATAATTATAAATGTATATGCAGCCAACTTAGGAGCACCTAAATAGATAAAGCATATATTAACAAAATAAAGGAAGAAATTGATAGTAATACAATAATAGTAGGGGACTTCAACACTTCCACTTACATCAATGGACAGATCATCCACATGAAATTAATAAAGAAATTCAGGCCTTAAACAACACACTAGACCAGATGGAATAAATACATACATAAAATATTTGACCCCAAAGCAGCCGAATAAACATTCTTTTCAGTGCTCATGAAGCATTCTCCAGGATATATCACATTAATCTGCAGAAAAAGTCCCAATAAATTTAAGTATCATATTAAGCATTTTTCTAACCAATAGTATGAGAATATAAATAAATTATAAGAAAAAAAATGCAGAGAACTCAAACAGGTGGAGACTAAACAATATGCTGCTAAACAACCAGTTGGTCACTGAAGATATCAAACAGGAAATTAAAAAAATACCTTGAGACAAATTAAAATGGAAACACAACAATCCAAAATCTATGGGACAGAGTGAAAGCATTTCTAAGAGGGAAGTTGATAATGATACAAGCCTACCTCAGGAAACAAGAAAAAAATCTCAAACAACCTGACCTTACATCTAAAGTAACAAGAAAAAGAATAACAAAGCCCAAAGTTAGTAGAAGAAAAGAAATTCTAAAAATCAGTACAGAAATAAATAAAGACTAAACAATAATAGAAAAGATCAAGGAAACTAAAAGCTGGTTTTCTGTTAAGATAAACAAAATTTATAAATCTTTAGCCAAACTTATCAAGGAAAGAAGGAGAGGACCCAAGTAATTAAAATCAGAAATGAAAGAGAAGTTATAGCTGATACCAGAGAAATACAATGGATCAGAAAAGAGTACTTTGACTCATGATACATCAACAAACTAGACAACCTAGAAGAACTGGGTAAATTCATAGATATGTCTGATCTTCCAAGACTGAATTGAAAGAATGAAAATACAAACAGAACCATTACCAGTAATGAAATTGAATCAGTAATCAGAAAATGCTTAACAAACAGAAGTTCAGGCCCAGTTGACTTTACCAATGAATTCTAAACATGTAAAGAGGATTTAACATCTATCCTTCTCAAAGTTATTTCACAAAATTGCAGAGGAAGGAACATTTTGAACTCATTTTATGAGGTCAGGATTACCCTGATATCAAAACCAGTGAAAGAAACCACACACAACATGTACACACATACGCAAAGAAATTACAGGTAAATATCACTGATGAACATAGATGCAAAATCTTTAACAAAATATTAGCAAACCAGGAATATAGTAAAAGATCATACACCATGGTCAAGTATATAAGGGGATATAAGGGTGGTTCAATCAAGTAATGTGATAGACCATATTAACAAATTGAACAATAATAATTGTGATCATCTCAAATAAGTGCGGGAAAAGCTTTTGACAGAGTTCAACATTTATTTAAAAACCTCTCAACAAAGTGGTTTGGCGGTATGGAGGGAACATATTTCAGTGTAATAAAGGCCATATGTAACAAGCCAGCAGCAAACATCATACTCAGTGGTGAAAACCTGAAAGCATTTCCTCTAAGACTGGGAACAAGACAATGATGCCCACACTCATCACTTTTATTCAACGTAGTTACTGCAAGTCCTAGCTACAAGAATCAGGCAAAAAAAGGAAGTAAAAGGAATCCCGTATTGGAAAGGAAGAAATAAGTCTATCACTATCTGCAGATGTCATGATAATACATATAGAAAATTCTAAAGATGCCACCAGAAAAAACCATTAAAACTAATAAATGAACTCAGTTAAGAAGCAGGTTATAAAATTAATATATAGAAGTCTGTTGTTTCTTTATACCAACAACAAACTATCAGAAAAATTAAGAAGACAATGCCATTTGCAATTGCATCAAAAAGAATGAAATACCTAGGAATAAATAAATAAATAACCAAGGAAGTAGAAGATCTAAACTTGGAAGATTATAAGACATTGATGAAGGAAATTAAAGACAACACAAACAAATGGAAAGATATATTGTGCCTGTGGACCGGAAGATTTAATATTGTTAAAATGACCATACTCCCCAAAGCAATTCAGATTCAGTGCATTCCCTATCAAAATACAAATGACATTTTTTATAAAAATGGAGCAAACTGTTCTAAAATTTGTCTGGAAGCAGGAAAAGCCCTCAGATAGCCAAAGTGGTCTTGAGAATGAAGAACAAAGCTTACCACATGCTCTGTTTTAAAACTATACTTCACATCAACAGTCATTGAAATGATATGGTACTGACACTAAACAAGACACACAAATCAATGGAACAGAATAGAGTATCCCCAAAATGAACCCACACTCATGTGGTCAGTTAATCTATAACAAAGGAGGAAAGAATATATGGTGGAAAAAAGATAACCTTTTCAATAAATGTTTTTGGAAAAATTGATCTGCTACATGCAGAAAAATCAAACTGGACTGCTTTCTCATAACATATACAAAGGTAAACTCAAACTGTATTGAAGACTTTAATGTAAGACCTGAAGCCATAAAACTCCTAGAGGAAAACATAGGTGTTACACTGGTTTTTTTTTTTTTTTTGTTTGTTTGTTTGTTTTGTTTTTTTAAGAGCCACATCTGTGGCATATGGGAGTTCCAGGGCTAGAGGTTGGATCAGAACTACAGCTGCCAGTCTGTGCCACAACCATGGCAACGTGGGATCCAAACCTCATATCTGCGACCCATGCCTTGCAGTAATGCTGGACCTTTAAACCACTGAGCTAGGCCAGGGATCAAACCTGCATCCTCATAGACATTTTGTCGGGTTCTTAACCCACTGAGCCACAATAGGACCTTCCAGCATTATCTCTTTTTTTGTTTTGTTTTTTTAAGACGGCACCTGTGGCAAATGGAGATTCCCAGGCTAGGGGTTAAATCAGAGCTACAACTGCTGGCCTATGCCACAGCCGCAGCAATGCAGGATCCGAGCTGTGTCTGTGACCTACACCACAACTCATAGCAGTGCTGGATCCTTAACCCACTGAGTGAGGCCAAGGATCGAACCGGCATCCTAATGGATGCTGACAATGTTTCTGCTGAGCCACAATGGGAACTCCACATTATACTTTTTGATGTTAGTCTTATCAGGTTTTTTTGGACCAGTCTCCTCAGGCAAGGGAAACAAAAGCAGAAATAAACAAACGCCACTGCATCCAACTGAATGGTTTCTGCACAGCAAAGGAAACTGTATGCAAAATACAAAGCCACCCAACTAAATGGGAGAATGTATTTGCAAACATTATCTCCAAAACTTACAAAGAATCCATACTACTCAGTGTCCAAAAAAACAACCTGATTAAAAAATGAGTAGATGATATGAATAGATATTTTCCTGAGATGGCCAGCAGATACACAAAAAGATACTCATCATAACTAATCATGAAATTGCAAATCAAAATTGCAAATGAGATATCGCCTCACATCTGTCACAATGACTTATCAAAAAGACAGATGTTGCTGAGGATATGGAGAAAAGGATACCCTTATGTACTGTTGTTGGGAATGTAAATTGGAACAGCTACTATGGAAAAAATATGGAGGTTCCTCAAAAAATTAAAAATAGAACTACCATATAGTCCAGCAATTACACTTCTGGGTATTTTTTTCTGAGGACTAAAAAAAACACTGATTTGAAAAGATAAATCTACTTCTGTGCTTATTTCACTGTTATTTATAGTAGCTAAGATATGGAAGGATCCTAAATGTCCATAAATGTATGAGTTGATAAAGAAGATGTGATATATAGAACCAATGGAATATTATTCAGCCATAAAAAAGAATGAAGCCTTTCTATTTGTTACAACATAGATGGACCTAGTTGGTGTTATGCTAAGTGAAGTAAGTTAGAGGAAAAAAAACACTATATGATTTCACTTATATATGGAATCCAGAAAATCAAACAAACAATGCAAGACGGAAAGACTCATAGATACAGAGAAGAAATTGGTGATCACCTGAGGAGAGGCATATGGGGGTTTGGACAAAATAGGTGAAGTGGATTGATAGGTACAAACTTCCAGTTTCAACATAAATGAGTGACAGGGATGAAAATATACAGCCAGGGGAATATAGTCAATAATATTATAATAGCTTTGGTGACAGATGGCAACGAGGCATCTGTTTTAAATCTTTTTTTTATTAAAGTATAGTTGATTTACAATGTGTGCCATCTAGACATCATCTTGATCACTTTGTAGTGTATAGAAATAGTGAATCACTATGTTGTACACCTGGAACTAACGTGGTGTTATAGGTGAATTTTACTTCAATTAAAACAATGAAAAGAACTCATACATTTCATTTTAGAAAAATTCTTAGTTAAAAACTAGGCAGGGGAGCTAAATAGACATTTTTCCAAAGAAGACATACAGATGTTCGATAGACACATGAAAAGGTACTCAACATTAACAAAAATGAGATTTTGTTAATTTTTAATAGTTTCTAATTTATATATGCTAGATATTACAAAACAATGCTTTATTGCTTTTTTAAAAATTAAAAGTCACATGAAGGCTTCTTTATGCTTAGATTAATGAAGATACAACTATTGCATGAGTCTTGTTTGTGGACAGTCTACACATATGAGAATGAATAAACTGATACACACACACACACACACACACACACAAAATCAGAAGTTTATCCTGAAAGTTCTATTTCTAGGCACCATTTTATATGAGGGATATGAGCATCTGCAGACTTTAGTTTCCACAGGGGTCCTGAAACCAAATCCCCCTCATATACCGAGGGGCAAGCAGCTATTGAACAGTCAGATGGGGAAATTTATGTTTAAATGTAAGTTGGACATGGTCTATTCTTAAAAGATCTACTGCAGAAACTTTTATGTATGTGAGTCAATTTTTAAAAAATATATTTCCTTCCTAAATCTACCTCAGTTTCTGTGTATATTACAATATTACAAGGATATACCTAAAATTGTTGATAACTTTTTTTTTTGGAAGAAGAATTGAGGAGGTGCCACTTTTGCTTTTCACTTTATCTCTGTAAAGTTGTATTTTATTATTTATAGACTTAAACCAATCAGGTTCACTGAAGGAAATCATTCAGGGAGAGTTAATGAATCAAGGTATTTTAAATTGAATAAGGGATGTTGTTCATAGATTCTGATATAAAGGATGGCCCTTCAAATAATAGGATTTTATTTAATTGAATCATTACTTCTCAAATAATTACTTAAATTCATAATTGATGTGTTAGTTTCCTGTGGATGCTATAGCAATTTACCACAGAGTGATTAAAACAATAGAAAAGTACTCTCTTACACTGGTGGAGGCTAGAGTCTGAAGTCAGGGTGTACGCAGAGGGTCTAGGGAGGAATCAGTTACTTGTGGTTGCTGGCATTTGTTGTCTTTAGACCTCATCACTCCAATTTCTGTGTCCATCTGTCTCAAAACTCCCTCTGCCATTCTTTTATCAGGACATTTGTCATTGGATTTAGGTCCCTCCTGGTTAATCATCTGAAGATTTTTAAAGTAATTACATCTGTTAAGACGATTTTTCCAAGTAAAGTAACAGTCACTGGTCCTAGAGATTAGGACATGAACGTATCTTTTGGGGTACCACCATTCAGCCCACTGCCAAGAAATATGGGTATACATTTAAATTATGTTTTCTGGGAGTTCCCGTCGTGGCGCAGTGGTTAACGAATCCGACTAGGAACCATGAGGTTGCGGGTTCGGTCCCTGCCCTCGCTCAGTGGGTTAAGGATCTGCCGTGAGCTGTGGTGTAGGTTGCAGACGCGGCTCGGATCCCGCGTTGCTGTGGCTCTGGCGTAGGCCGGTGGCTACAGCTCCGATTCAACCCCTAGCCTGGGAACCTCCATATGCCATGGGAGCGGCCCAAGAAATAGCAACAACAACAACAAAAAGACAAAAGACAAAAGACAAAAAAAAAAAAAAAAATTATGTTTTCTAAGCTGGAAAAATAAGACTTTTAGTTTATTTGCAGCATTTCAGTTTCAAAAATATAAGCAATGTAAAAAGCATTTTATATTTAAGATAAATTTTAAGGAAAATTAGAATTAATTCATATTTATTGACTAAGATATATGTATAAGTGTATAAGGGACTATTTCACTCTTGGAAAATTATTCATTTATATTTACTTATTTAACTTAGCTTTTTTTTTTTTTTTTTTTAATTTAGGGCCACCCTGTGACATATGGAGGTTCTCAGGCTAGCAGTCAAATCAGAGCTTCAATTGCTGGCCTGCACCACCTCCACAGCAATGCCAGATCTGAGGTGCATCTGTGACCTATACCACAGATCACCGCAAGGCTGGATCCTTAACCCACTGAATGGGGCCAGGGATCAAACCCACAACTTCATGGATACTAGTTGGGTTCATTAAAGCTGAGCCACAGTGGGAACTCATAACTTAGAATATTTAAAGTGACTGTCATTTTTGATTTTAGGCCTTTTCCATTTTCATTTCATTTTAATTTTTGGAGAATTGTTATACTTTTAAATGGTAAAGTATATGATTACATATACTAGAAACAAATGCATATTCGTCATAATAGCCTATGATAATCAAAGTAGTAAGTTTTCATTTTCTAAGTTTTGAATAAATGGTATTACTTCAAAGAAATTATATGTGTAAATTATAAAATGTCTGATTTTAAAACAGATATTGTAGTTATAATGTCCTCTGCTATAGAATGTAAAACTTACTACTTACCCACTATTTCTTGGCATAATTGTTTTAAATTTTGACACAAATGGCAGATTGGACAAAAATGATGGCCATGTGTTTTTCATTGAAAATTCTGTTTGAGGCAGAAATAGTTGCAGTCTCATGGAATAACTTTTTTTCTTATTTTTAAAAACTATGTTTATTTATCAATATATGTAAAATTGGAAGTTTTCAACAAATTAAATAATAAAGATCTTTTCATCTTGCCAATACTTCCTTCACTTCCCAGTGAGCTCCATATGAGTAGCATGCTGGAAATAGATACTTTAGTCTTTCTAATAAAGAAGCATACACACTTTTGACTAGTTATAGCCTTTGAGGAAATTCCTTTTATTGGTTGGCCGATTTCATTATTTTCCAGTCTTCTAAAAATCCAGAAAACTATTAGTTTCAGAAGAAGGTATTTTTAAGGGTCATTATGTTTGAGGAATATTTTCCAGAATAAACACAAAGGCGTACAGTGTTTACGACGGAAGAAAACTAGTATTTCTTTAGCCACTGCTTTGTTCCCAGGCTAAATATTTCATTTATTCATAGAACAACTATTATAGATCAGCATTTCTTTAGCAACTGCTTTGTTCTCAGGCTAAGTATTTCATTTATTCATAGAACAACAGTTATAGATCAGCATTTCTTAGAACAACTCTATAGAACCTTTTTTTTTTTTTTTTTTTTTTTTTTAAGTAGGGGAGGAAACTGAAGCACAGAAAGTTTGAATGATTTGCTTTGGACCCTGCATGTATTAAAGGGTGAGGGTGAGATTTGCATCTAGTTCTCTCACTAAAAAGTATGTATCAGATTATAGTGTCTCCATGTTATTCATAAAATGGCTTCTAATTTTTATCATCATAGCTTACATTTTAAAATAACATCTCATGGTGTTGATTCAATCCTGAGAGGTCTTGGCATGGCCTCTGTAGGCACTGATGATACTGCAGTAGTCCGTGCACAGACCGAGTAAGTCTTTCTGCTTGATGCATGGCTTTATAGCTATCACCTTTGTGCTAAAGAAAAGATGACAGAAATATGAATCTCCTATCTAAAATGGGTTATTAAAAACTAACTTCAACTCTGCCTCAGAATTTAAGTGTGAAAATGTTGAATTAGAGGAAGGATGTAAATTATAACTTTCAATGAAAGTAAAAATGTTGAAGCCTTCACTTTATGCTTGTAAATTATGTGAAGGCTTGCTGTACAAAAGTGAATAATAACATAGTTAGGTTCCCAATGCCACTATTCTTTGTAGTATATCAATTATGGAATTTCAAGGAAATTGTTTACAACTTTTTACTTGCTCAGATGTTATAGTAATTATTTAATTTCAAATAAGCATTCCAGGGCAAATGTCAATGCGACTTGAATTATGATGGGGAAAGTATTTTAAATACCTGAAAATGTATCATTAAAAAATAGAAGTTTGTGATTTGTTATCACCTATCTTATAGTTATTATGTTAAAATTGTCATGCTTGTTTATTTTGATGCTTGAGAAAAGCAACTATTGAAATAATGTTGAAAATATTCTTTGTAATTCTTCTGCTGCTGCAAAAAAGTTACTCTCTAGTTATTTATGTGTACTTTTTATAAGTTACTATTTCCAAAGGAGAATATAGGAGAGAATAGGAGAGAAAATTATCTTTTGATATACTTCAGTTTTTTTTCCTTGAGATATTTCTTTAATATATGCTAAATTATCCTGAGTGATCTTTATAGCAAACAAAAATTCAAAAATTATGTCTATTTTATTTTTGATATATCTACTCTGTACCCAAAAAGTCCCTATAAATGTTAGAAAACTTTATTTTAAAACCAATTCAGTACATCTTTGGAGTCTTAGCTTCCAATATTATACTTGTGAAGCAAGGTTGTCATCTAGTGGTGTTTTCAAGTAGTACATCCTTCAGAATTAGCTCTCTATTATATTTTCTAATACATTTTAAGAGAAATGCTTGACAAAAACAAATGTAGACTTCAGTTTTTCAGAATTTAAACACTTCTAAATGTTTTACATTATATATGACTTTACAAAGGATTATCCCTAGAACTTTTTCTAATTTCCGTATTTTGATCTTTAATATTGGGCCAAATTTTTGTCTGGCAACTGAAATGTTTGAGTAGTATGGATGTTAAGGATGATATATATCAAGGCATTTTATAATGCTTCACATCTCTATACAAGTTTTTTTTTTTTTTTTTTTTTTTTTTAGAAAAAAAGATCCTTCTGTAGTACTGAATAGATTTTTTTCTTTACTTTTTGAACATTCATCCTTTCAATTTTGGCACAGCTTAATTTTATGGAACATTTTGCACTTAAAAGCTGAAAATGTTAAGGTTTTAATAAGGACTTCTTTACTTTTGTTGTTTTGTTATAAAAATTTGAAAAGTTAGTGTAGAAGAAATTAGCTTTTCTGGTCTATGGAAAAATTTTAATATCATAGGTTAGCTAAATAGTGGAAATAATATACATTTGTGCATGCAAAGAAATCAAAAATTAAAAACTGATGCAGTTTTAAAGATAATTTATATTTGAATAAAATAAGTCTTGTACTGAAAATAGTTTTTATTATATTAAAACCAACACTAATTGCTTGTTACTTAGAGGTACTTTAAGTAATATAGATCTTTTTTCATCTGATCCATTCATATATAAACCATAGAGAAAATTAAATTTTAAGCTAGTATTGGCTAAGGTCCTTATAAATATTGGAATAAAGGTTGTGATATACATTTTGGCATAATAGGCAGCCACTTTAAAGAAGGAAAGAAAATGGTAGTGATGGAAATTTCCTTTTTTTTAGGGAAATGAAATAAAAGTCCACTTTTTTTTTGTTTGTTTTCCACTACTTGGTATCTTAAGACTCCCTCTTCTGAATTACTTTTAGTAGAAATCTCATCCAACTTTTTGCTGTACTTAATAAAGATTTAGGCATGGAATCCCATAGATTCATTCAGCTTACTGCTGGTGTACCAATTCATTTTCTGGTTGGTGACTCCCCACCTCCCCCAAATATATTTATAAAGTGTATTGAGTATATTGATTTTATCTGTACCAAGGGTATTTGAAGCAAATTTTGTGCCCAAATTCTTGTTAGCCTGTTCCCTTAACTAATCTTATTACTCGCTGTGGTTCATATATAGGAATTTATAAGCCATTTTCCTATGCTTAGGAATAGAGGAGGGAATTAGCAATTTATTTCAATGTTTCTGGCTGGGTACAGCAAGAGCCTATAAAAATAATAGCAAAAACCAAATTTTTCAGCAGGCCCATGATAATCCACTTACACTGTGGGGCTGGAAACAGGATAGGCAAAGTGAATAGAGAGATCTTTATTTGGGTATTTTCAAAAAATATTTTTAATATCCTGGGAATTTTAGTAGATTGACACTTTCATTTTTGCTAAGATGAAAGATACTTTTTTTTCCCCTTTCTTTTTAGGGCTGCATCTGCGGCATATGGAAGTTCCCATTCTAGGGGTCAAATCACAGCTGCAGCTCAGCCACAGGAATGCCAGATCTGAGCCACCTCTGTAGCCTACACTGCAGCTTGAGGCAACACCAGATCCTTTAACCCACTCTGCAAGGCCAGGGATTGAACATGCATCCTCATGGATACTAGTCAGGTTTTTCACTTGCTGAGCTACAACAGGAACTCTGAAAGATACTTTTTAATTATAGGTGATTAAAAAAACTATCTGTTAGGTTTTATTCTCGCCTGTCCACATGTTGGCTTGAGTAATGGGGAGTTATCATTTTTCTTTGTCCCCAAACAGGGATTCACTTATTAGATTCCCATTTTGATATTTGGATAACGAATGTGGGCTAGTAATCTTAACATGGTAGCAAATAATCATATATAGATCAGAGACCCCAAAAGCCACATGAGGCCATTTGACTTGGGTTTTATTCAGAGACAATTAAGACCATCATATGTCCTTTATTTTTTGATTGAGTCCCTCTCCATTTGGGAAGAATGTTTTCACTCTTGATTTTCTCATTGGCATTTTAAAGAATTTTTCTGTGTCATCAGCCCTAATTCATTATGTGCAATAGTAGAGTCTGTTTTTGATTATCTTATGAATTGAGGTTCCAGTTCAGACTAGAATGGGCATTCATTGCTTGGACGGGTGGAAGTAGGTGGAAGGGAAGAAAATTTTAGTGTGCTTTTTAGTATTTCTGGCCAATTAGAACATTTTTCCTCCTAAAAAATGTACATAGTGTGGAAATCTGAGGTAAGGGTGAGTTCTGATACATACAGTTTGTAAAGTATTTAGACCAAAGTAAATAATTTGATGCCTTTTAGTTTGATGTAGACAACTCTGGTAAGGACATTATTTACATGCATAATTATGCTTATAGCTCTCCAAGAGTCATACAAAGTGACCTAAAAGACATAGCTTTTTTCTTCTTTTGCTTGAAGAGGATGTCAGCCATAGATGTTATGTCATTTGAGAGATACTTATGAAACAGCCCTGCATATCAAAGACAACTGGAAAGTTTATAGGAGCAAACAAGCAGACATAAACTAATCTGATTAGTAAGTACAGAGTGTGTGCCGCATGCAGACTGAAGCCTATTTGTCTGACTTGTGCATTGCTTTACAAAACACTAAAAGTTAAAAATGAGAAGATCAGATAATAGCTGCTTAACCTGTCTTCACGCAGTCACTGGACCTGCCCCCTTTAGGTGGGCAGGTACTCTTCTGGTTGTGTCGGCCCTCCTCATTGTGTGTACATCACGGTCAGTGATTAAGTTAGATTCAGGGATTTTACCTACTTTCAGAGGGATGGACCTAAGGAACATTGGTGCTCTTTTTCCTTACGTATGGGATCCACTTACTGGTAATGGTGATTCACTGTTGAAATAATAGTATTTTATCACAGTTTTCTGTCATTTGAGATTCTTGAACTGTGGTTTGGGCACGTCTGTTTTATATGTCTAAGTAACTTCAGGACATGAGGTGAAGATGGTTCTGGTAGTGACACCCTTCTTATTACACGTATATTCATTATTTGTAATAGGCAACACCCCTCCCCCAAATTGGTGGATAATAATTAATTTTAAAGCTTTTACTTTTAAAGTAAAAAGAATTGCTTTTTAACATCTTCTATTTATGAAAAAAGGAAGCACTTTCTAAAACCTCTATTAAAAATGTTTAAACCTATTTAAAATTTTGAGTGTTTATTAAATTGTGATTTAAAATGGAGTCATTTGAAGGTAAAATTATGGAGATCTATTAGTCTATTCTGTGTCATGCAGAAATTTACCCCTTTAGTACCTTGCTTGTCAGTAAAATGTATTCCTATGTATTTTTAGTTTAGAATAGTAATGTTATTGTTCTAAAATCTTCACTAGAGAAGGAAAAAGTATGTGTTTTGGGGGGTAGTTTAGTAAACAAGAGCTCTCTGGGGTTTATTTCTTCTTTAGGGTCCATGCCCTTGCATTTACATGCTCAGAGATGACACAAGGGAACTGATTATAATTCTCTTCCCTTGAGGTCCATTGTGCAGATATGCACAGGCATGCCTGTTCTTTCTTTCCTAATGACCACATTAAGACTGATGAATTTTGTGTTGTTCTTTCAGTTACTATGTTACTGTGGTGCATCTTGATTTGGGCATTTTTATCATTTGTTTTATTCTTGGATGATACTGGACTCTTAAATGTTTACAAAACCAAAATGATTAATTTGTAAATTCTAAGTTGTGGTTAATTTAGATTCAGTCTTATGAAAATGGTCCAGTATTGACAGAAGGATCACCAGGATGTTACTGGGGAGACCTATGAATGGGTCTTCTGTTTCTTGATAATTATAGAGTAAAGCTGTGAGGCTGAAGTCTTTTGTTTTATTAAAGTTGAGAAAGGAAGACTTGTACAGCTTGGAAATTGAGGCTGAGCCACATTTTGTAATTTCTTATATTCTTATTTCTTAGTATTCAGAAATTTTTACAGGTGTTATTTGGAAGGAAGTATATAATATTTGATTTATACATGGATAAAGTCAAATTTATACCCCCTTATTTCTTCTGCCTTTAGAATTTTTGTTGGATAGATGTTCCCTTTTTATATGTTGTAGGAATAGGTATTTTTATTGTTATAATAATTTTTGAATCTCCTGACATTAGTTAATATTAGTTCCCTGATCTTTTACTGTGAAACTAGACCTATTCTTGCTTAATATATTTTGGAGCTCACTGATTGGCTTTCCCTAGTTGTGCTTTTATGTGTGTATTGTTATAAAGTTTCTGGTTGATTAAGAAATTGATTTGTATAGATGTTGCCTTTTGTTTATGAAAAGAAAAATCATATTCTTGATATTAGTTTTAGTTGTCAATAGATGAGAAAAGTGTTGTAAATCAAAAGACTGCTAAACTGTAAATCAGGAGGCATCTTTTTTGTTTTGACTTTGCATAGCTTAAGTGTGTATTTTGGAGCAAGTTAACATCTTGGGCATTCTTCATCTATAAAATTGAAGAGGTGAACTTTGACTATTTCTTAAGATCATTTCCAGTTCCTCTGTCATCCTATACTCTTTTAATTCCAAAGAGTTTCCTTTGTAGAAAACGAAGTATTTTACTAGTCATTGCATGTTATTTCCCCACCTTGTAGGAATTTTGAGAGTTGTGTTTTTGTAATCAGTCAGCATTTGATATAGCACCTATATCCATCTGTGCACTGTCGGTTCCTAAAATTGATTTCCACTTATATTGACCTCTCATCTCTTCCCCACTTTCCAGCCAGAATGTTCCAGATTATTACCTCTAGAATGTGCTTTATACTTTTTTACTTCTATGTTTTTGCTTATCCTATTCCCTTGCTTTGCACTCTTCTATTCCCCAGCCACTTTGAACCCCCATACATTTTGTTTATAGTCATTTTGGCCTTGTATGATAGTTGTTTATGTATTGTGTTATACTTTATGTGACACTGTGAACTCCTTAAAGGAAGCTGGTTATTTTTCATCATTTTACTAATCTTATTACTGATTCACATAATGCTTTTCACATAAACAGGGGGTTGATTAATTAATATTTGTAGAACTGAATTTATAAGATGATTAATGCCAGATATAATCAGTGGCTATGAATGGCAAAAAATTATCAGGGTAATAAGGAAATAACCTAGCCATTCTGAACTAAAGCAGTGTTTTAGCCATTTACACTGGCTGCAGACACTTGTATTCCATGGTCACTCATGTACTATTTACTCTTGCCTCTCATCTACTGTTTCTTTTTTTTTTCCCCTTTTGTCTTTTTAGGGCCACACCTGTGGCATGTGGAGGTTCCCAGACTAGGGGTCAATTCAGAGCTGTAGCCTCTGGCCTACACCACAGCCACAGCAACTCGGTATCTGAGCCACGTCTGCGACCTACACCATGGTTTATGGCAGTGCTGGATCCTTAACCCACTGAGCAAGGCCAGGGATTAAAGCTGTGTCCTCATGGATGCTAGTCAGATTCGTTTACACTGAGCCATGACCGGAACTCCCTTGATTCTTACTCATACATTTTTTACTTATAACCCTTCCATTGTTTCTCTGTAACCAACTTAACTGCATCATTATAGTTTAGCACTGCCATGGTCTTAAACTTTTAATAGTATCTACTTTTTTAAAACACATTCTTGCTTTGATTTATTTACACTTTCCTTTCTTTTACTTCCTTGATCTTGTTCATATGCTTATCAACTTTAATTTTCTATTGCTCTTTGTACTCTCCTATTTACATTTCTTTTCACTTGTTTACTTTTGAGAAATCATACATTCTATGTTTCTTAAAGACAAATGCTCTTTGTGATTTGAGTTTACGTTGTCAAGTGTCTTAGGATCAGCCAACCGGTGGTGGAGTCGCTGGCCATCAGAAAGAGCTAGAGTTAGCTCCTTCAGACTAGTATTCCTGTATCTTTTTAAGGGGAGAATGTCTGCAGTGGCAATGGTGGCACTAGACTTTGGTTAAAGGAGTTGATACTTATAACAAACAAACAAAAAAAATCATTATATGTATAAAAAAGGAGTTGATACTGATTACAAAAGATATCAAATGTTAATGACATTTTTACAGGTGGACTCTGGGGGCAGGGATAATACCTGAATTGTAGAATTTGTTAAAGAACTTCAAAATAGCTGTGGTGGGGATAATTGAATTGATAGTAATCTTTGGGTTCAGTAATCTTTATACTCTTGAATTAATTATTGTCTGCTACAGATGTATAGTAGGTTTGCACTGAATATGAAAACAAAGGGCAATAAGACCATGAGTAAAAAAACCAAAAAGAGACAGGAAAAGTAAAAGATATAAGGTAAAAAGTTGCCTATCTTTGTGCTACTTGGAATCAATAGAATTTATTGAAGGATTCTTGAGACTATTGTGTTAGAGAAAGGGGACCTGAGAAGATAAAATTGAGAAAGTAGCCCAGGGGAATGTTCTGTTGGACTAAGTTTAAAACTGTTGTTTTTAGTTCTGTTTTTAGGGTACATCTCAATCTGTAAGAGTTTACTGCATTACCAAATATTTGTTAAGTTGGATATTGTATTTGTATAATAGTAAAGAGTAGCTCATTCATTCCTTATGGAGTATATTGATATTTAAATAGCTTTTCCCAGAAAGGATATGGCTACTTTATTAAAACAATATCCTTTTGAAGATATAATAGAGGAAAAATATGTATTGCCCATAATAGAAGAAAAATATGCCTTGTCCATCTTGTTCTGTCAGAGGTAGTAAATAAACAGGGAGTATCCAGGACTCTTTCCCTAGTATTTGTAGTAGAAGTGTTTTATAGTGAGATCAAAATTGCATGTAGACTTAAGAAAATAATTTTGGTTAATTTCGATTTTAGGAAATATTAAGCCATTTATTTTATTTTAACAGGTATCTTTCAGATGAAGGCATTGAAGCTTGCACAAGTTCTCCTGAAAAAGTCAATATAAATGACATCATCCTGATTGCTCTCAATGTAGGTTTTATTTTTTAACTTATAAACATTTTTAATCTGGAAGCTATATTCATGGAAAATATCTCATAGAATAAACTGTATTTTATGATGAGTAAAGTGGAGAACATCTTTCATTTTTATCATCTGTGTTTGTTGAATTTGGTAATTTCATGAGCCAATTATTAGAAATACATATTTCTTTAACATCTATTATACAGAAACCAATGAAAAAGGAAAAACTGCAATTAAAACTCCTTTTTTTCCACCCAGTGATCAGTTATACATTTTCATTACATTTACAGTAGCTCTTTAATAACAGTAAAAGCTGATTGTATTTATTAAAATAAATTGCCGTTTAATTTACATAGAAACTCTAGCTAGGTTATAGCTTCTTGACAGTCGTAATTTTTATTTCAAAGTAACTTCTTCTGTTGATAAAAATAGTATATATTGTACAATACGGTTACTTCAGAAAATACAGAAAAGTAAAATAAGAAAACCAAAACCAAATTACTGGAGTTCCCTGGTGGCTCAATGGGTTAAGGCTCTGGCATTGTCACTGCTGTGGCTCTGGTTATAGCTGCAGCATGAGTTCCATCCCTGCCTGGGAACTTATGCATGGGCCAAAGAAATTAATTTTTTTAAAAAGCAAACCAAATTGCTATTAATAAGAAAACCTAATAATTACTGTTAATGTTTTGGTATATATTTCTTTTCAAGATGTTTCTCCCTGCCCATCTATATAGCTATATCTTTAACATAATTGGGATTTGAGGGGACATTTTTTGAAGAGTTATAAAAATTGGTACTGATAGAAGTAAATGAATTTTTTTTTTCCCTGCCCTAGGTAGGCCATATGGAGTTCCTGGGTGAGGGATCCTTTAACCTACTGTGTGGGGCCAGGGGTTGAACCTGCATCCTGGCACTGCAGAGAAGCTGAATCTTGTTGTACCACAGCAGGAACTCCTCTTTTTTCAATCTTTTTTTTTTTTTTTTTTTTTGCTTTTTAGGGCTGCACCTATAGCATATGGAAATTCCCAGGCTAAGAGTTGAATCACAGCTGCAACTGTCAGATCCAAGCCATGTCTGTGACCTATACCATAGCTCCATGGCAATGTTGGATCCTTAACCCACTGAGCAGCAAGGCAAGGGACCAAACCTGTGTCCTCATGGATACTAATCGGATTCATTACCACTGAGGCACAACAGGAACTCACCTCTTTTTTCTTTTTTCAATCTTACACTTACCCTAGTGGGAGTTTTTTTCATGTTGCCTTTATAATCTTAAGCTGTTCACTGTCAAATGTTTATGTTATGGCACATAATCAATGAAATTCATAAGAGAATTACTGTCTGACAAATCCATTATATCACTGTAAAGTAGGTGTAGCATAAAGCAGAAATAGCAACTGATAAGAATGTGAAATACAAAGTTATGTATAACTTTCTTTTCAAATTACTTCAATTTATATTTATATAAATACATTTGGGTTTAAGCATGTAAAATTTGTATTTTGAAATTTATCATTTTTTTTTTTTTAGCTGCCCTTGAAATGTTATTCATGGTAGTTCCCATCCTGGCGCAGCAGGAACAAATCCGACTAGGAACCAGGAGGTTGTGAATTCAATCCCTGGCCTGCTCAGTGGGTTAAGGATCTGGTGTTGTCGTGAGCTGTGGTGTAGGTCGCAGACACAGCTCGGATCTGGCATTGCTGTGGCTCTGGTGTAGGCTGGCAGCTGTAGCTCGGATTAGACCCCTAGCCTGGGAACCTCCACATGCCGCAGGTGTGGCCGTAAAAAGACAAAAAGACAAAAAAAAAAAAAAAAAAGAAATGTTATTCAATAAGGCTAGCAATTTCATTTTTTTATTTCAGAGCTAAGTTGGTATTTAATAAACAAAAGACTGAAATTTTTTAACGTGTTAGAAATTAGGCATATTATCTATGATTACCAATGGGAATGTTTACTAGACACTTTAACTTTCTTTGACTTGCACCCAAATGAGTGAATTTTATTTTCAAAAAGTTATAAAGAACCCTATTTTTATTTCTTTATTTATTAAAAAAAGTCCTAAAGATGATAGGGAAGAGGCTTCGTGACAGTTGTCTTTTTTTTTTCATATATATATATATATATATATATATATATATATATACACTTAGGTAAATAGCATTGAGCTAATTAACTGTAATTGGGTATGAAACAAATTAGATAAATCAAGGTGAAATATTTGTCCTGTGCACTTAAGACATACATGGTGGTCATTATCTTAGTGAGTTAATTTGTTTTCATAATTTTCTCAAATATATAGCTGAATACTCCAATCCATAGCTACCATGCCTTGTAATAGGATAAAAAAACTACTTTTAATCAGGATGAAGCCTACTCCAAACAAATAGTCTACTTCGCAAGTTTATAATCTTTAAGTAAAATCAGGCATTTATAGTAATTCTGTTGAATTTTTTAGACTTTTGAGTGATTGTGTGATATTAATCACTATTTGAGAAAGACTTTCATTATTGATTCTTACATATAAATTATTACATATTAGAAGAATAATCCATGCAT
Organism: Sus scrofa; assembly: GCF_054392235.1. Classification (NCBI taxonomy): domain Eukaryota; kingdom Metazoa; phylum Chordata; class Mammalia; order Artiodactyla; family Suidae; genus Sus; species Sus scrofa. The sequence continues at coordinate 33,809,429 of NC_139393.1, forward strand.
ATGCTTTCTTATATTCTCTTCCTCCACTGGGTAATGCACTGAATTTGTTCAGTGAGGAAAGCAATGAAAGGTATACTAGTTTTTCTGCCTGGGAAGTTCATTAGGCTTTTATTGGGCGGCTCAGGAAAGTATACTCTGTCTAGCATGAAACAAAATTCTGGACTTCCCCCTGCCCCAAAGCAGGTTTTTACCATAAATCACATTGTTAATACAAATAGTTTAGGCCTTGAACCACATATTCAATGAGGGAGTGGTTCAGATTCCAAATTCCCAGATGCCACCTTTCGGTGAACATTGTAAGTAGGCCCTTCAAAAGATAGCAGCTTCACAGTTGCTATGTAAATTTTTTCTGCATGGATTTTTATGTTGAAATGAGGGTTCTTAATTTTTTACTCTGTAGAATGAAAAATAAGAATATTAAGAAATAACATTGAAATCCAGCATGTAGTTTTGGGTTCAAATTCTGGAATTATTCAGAAAAAAATTTAGAAATACCCATTTAAAATTATCGAATACTATATAATAGTAAAAAATTTTGAATGTTATTTTAAAATTTCTTTTAAGATTTTGTATAATATAAAATGATTTACCAAATAGATATTCTGCTGAATTTCTTGAAGAAATGGTTGGGAATCTTTTGTGTGTGTGTACACATGCATGTTAAAGGTAGATATTTCTCCTGCATAATTTCTTATTCATTGTAAATTTATTTTGGGACCTAGTTATCCTAGTGGTCCTGATATAATGGCATCTGAATCATAAAATTGCCTTTGCACAATTCATAAATTGACTTTGAATTTAGGATGTTTAAAGATTTGGTAGGTCATTTTCATTTTGCTAAAAGAACAATGAGATAACATTCCTTATATGTGTATAACTTTAAAAGTTAGGTAAACTTTGAATATATTGTTTCCTTTTAGCCTGACACCAACTTTGGAAAGATGGAATTGGTGATGTATTTTCTATCTTACAGAGAAATAAATTAACTGAATTTAGAGAATTTCTGAGTGTCCCAGGTCATGTTAGTTAATTATAGTATATAGTAATTCAAAGTTGACAATTTTAGTCTAGTGCTCATTTCTACTTTACATTAGTACCTCATTTTATTTTAAACTAAATTTTATAACTCTTGATAACAACTGGAAAGAACATTTCAGCCTTTGAGTGATTTCAAAATAATGCCTGTATTTTTATGAACTGCTAGTTATGTTATTGACTTGTTATATATGTTCAAATGATCAGAAAATATGCATGGTTTATATTCATTAAAATAAACATGAGAGCTAACATTCATTAAATACTTTCTGCAAGTCATTGTGCTGAGTAGGTCACATGTATTAATATTTAATCTTCTAAACAGCCCTAATATGGGAAAACCTAGTTTAAGAAAGTATATTTTTCTCCATATGTTGCTTAGTATTTCAAAGTGAAAAGGCATGAAACTTAGGATATGGTTTGTAATTCTTTTACTCTGTTACTGGGTGGAGACTAAAAAGATAAACGCAAAACATTGTTATACAGGTATTTGGATATCTGGCTTAGTTTGCTGCCTGGCAGTTCCAGTCAGTGAGTTTTAGTTTAGGAGTGATCCCTGCATTACATGGAGAAATAAACTATGAATCATTGTAGTAAAATACTGGAAAGGATGTGTGAGGGTTATATAACATGTATGCTTGTTTCTTAAGCTGACCATGTATGAATATTTCAAATAGGATATTCTATTATTGTAGGTGTTCAATGAAGACTATCCTACTTCTCTATATGTAATCCTTTTATTCTAAAGTAATTTTTTTTTTTTTGCTTTTTAGGACTTCACTCATGGCATATGGAAGTTCCTGGGCTAGGGGTCAAATCGGAGCTACAGCTGCGGCCTATGCCACAGCCACACAACCACAGCAACGCAGGATCCAAGGCCGTGTCTCCAAGCTACACCACAGCGCATGGCAACACCAGATCCTTAACCCACTGAGCCAGGCCAGGGATCAAACCCACAACCTCATGCTTCCTAGTCAGATTTGTTTCCGCTGCACCACAGCAGGAACTCCCTCTACAGTAATTTTAATCACCTATATTTTCTCCTAAGTCTAACATAAATTTCTCCCTTACAATTTTTGTAATTAAATGCACTGTATGTCTGTTTTATTTTGCTCTTGAGGCAGTGAAGAACTTCTGTTTACTGTATTTAAAGAATAACAAAGCAATACAAATTTAGTTATTAATCTAACCTTATCATCTCAAGCATTAAGATTCATTTTTTAGCTTAAATAATTAGGCCTTGGAATTCCAGTTGTGGCGCAGTGCAAACAAATCCGACTAGGAACCATGAGATTGCGGGTTCAATCTCTGGCCTGCTCAGTGGGTTAAGGATCTGGCATTGCCGTGGGCTGTGGTGTAGGTCGCAGACACAGCTCAGATCTGGCACTGCTGTGGCTCTGGTGCAGACCAGGGGCTACAGCTCTGATTAGACCCCTAGCCTGGGAACCTCCATATGCTGAGGGTACAGCCCTAAAAAGACAAAAAAATAAATAAGTAAATAAAAATAAAAATAGGCCTTTTTCATGGGTATTATTAGTTTTCTTGTGAACAAATTTGTTACCATTCCTGTAGTTTTTACTTCTTAAAAATTCTTATTTATTTTTTTTTATTCAGGCTGTGTAGTTAAAATTTTATTTTTATGTCAGAAATGCTGCAACTTTGTTTATCATGGAACTAAGATGTGTTTTATGTTTTGCTTTGGTTGCTGAGTAGTCTGTACTTATGCATTTTTATGTACTTCGTCACTTGTTCACCAACTTTTATTTCTGTAATTTGATTTGTTTAATAAGCAAATAAGTTTTTACTGCTGTACAGTCTTACTATGACTTCTTGCTATTGCAGTGGTATTGTTCTGTGGGATATTTATATGTTCTGTAGCTTTGTTATGTCATGAGTATCGTAGCCTGTAGAATAACGTTTTCATGTTTCTGCATATCAAGGTTATATGGAATTCAGTTGTCGAAAATATACTGTTTATATGTTCAAAGTAGTCATTTGGATTGTGGCATTCATCTTTTAGTAAGACTATAGTTTACATAAAATCTAGTTTTAGATATTAATAAAGTAGACTTAGTAAGTTAAAAGGCTACCTAAAGAAATATGATCAGATGTAAATAAGGCCTTGTATATTACTGTTCAGTTTACTGATATACTTTAAACAACATTTATATGGGATTCTGTAATTTGTAAAGATTGATTATGTATGTAGAAATTATAATCACTTGAAAGACATCTTTTTAAATTTTGTTCCACAAATCTTAAGTAATTTTATCTTTTTTTGTGAGGTTGGGTTTAGATTCACTTTTCTCTATACTTTTATTTTAATGTTAATATTTTTATTTTAGACAGACTTGAGAACAATTGGCAAGAAATTCCTCCCCAGTGACATCAATGGTGGAAAGGTAGAAAAGGTAAAGAAAAATGTTAACTTCCTAAATTATGCTAAGTAATTCATATGAACATCTAAATTATTGGAATTATTTTTTACAATGAAGACTGTAACTTCAGAATATTTTGGAGGCGAACAAATCACAGAGTTATTATGGTGATTTCCTATACACATGGAAAATTATTAAAGTTTAAACTTTGAAATTTTTGGTGACTTTTCATCATTTAAAAAAAGCTTTTGTTTCAGGGATTCTAACTATGACACACTTACTTTACATGTGTGACTTACCAGATATTATTGGAGCTCAGGACTTTTTCGTATCTTTTTATGTTTCCAGTTACCACATTTATTTAATGAGCTTATTAATATAAAAGCATAAGATTGTGAGAGAATGATAGCAGTTTGGCAAAGCCATGCATTTGGTTATTGCTGTCATTTTGCATAGCACAGATATGTGTTCATGTTATGAATTTTTTTAGTGATCTTTTTAAAATAGAAGGTACAGTTTTTAGATACCAACTAGTCAGCCTTTTATTTCTTTTCATTTATATTCAATTTCTTTTTATTTGAAAATACATGTAAATCGTGTCAACCGAGAGTTTTATATGTGTTATTGATCACTTTTTGAACTATAGGAACATCATTATCTATAATATAAAGAAATGCTTTCAATGTATATGTTTTGTGTTTCAATAAGTATTCTTATCATTTTAATAATCACAAATTTAAGATAGTTGCTATACTTCAGATATTTTAAATTTTAGATAATTTTTAAAAATCTATAATGTAACATGTTTTTCACATTTTCTAAATATTGTTCCACTTATGCAATATATGGTGATCATTTCACTGATAACAAGAAAGAGTTTATTTTATAGTCTACTTAAGCTTTTGAAGCAGATATTCTACAAGAGAGTTCTACAAACACCTCACCAATTCATTTTAATGCTTAACAACACCCTGTGTGTCAGCAAACTTTGTCATTTAACCTAAATTTCTTATGCTGCAACTTGAAGTCCATAACACCTTTGTCTTCCCTCAGGGGAAATGGAAAACATCTGGTTACCTTCCCTTGTGAATAATTCTTCATATACTTGAAGCTTTGTAAATGTCACTGCCACAGATTTCTTTTTGCTAAAGCCATCTATCTTGGTTCCTCTCTTTATTCTGTCTCAGGCATTCCATTCATCTTCGTTTTTCTTCTCAGAGTCCTCTCCAGTTTCTTATATCTCCTTTTCTGGTTGTGGTAGCAGTTCTTAGACTTCAGTGTATGTCAGAATCACCCTGAAACTGGCTGGAATACGGATTTCCAGCTTTCCACTTCCCCTACTCCCATCTTTCTGACTCCCTTGAATTGGGATAGAGCCCTAGAATTTGTATTATGGACAGATTTTTGTGGGATGTTGATTCTGCTGGTCTGTGAAGCATACTAAGAAAACTTCAGGGTTATAGAACTAAACATTAGGCAGCAGTCATGGGCAGGTCTGATGAATGCAACAGTTCTTTAAAGGAAAAGTACTAACATCAGAGCAGTGCTTGTGTAATCTTACACTAATTTATTTAAGAAAACTGACTTTCTGGGGAATTCCCATTGTAGTTCAGTGGATAAGAACTACACCAGTATCCATGAGGATGTGGGTTCAATACCTGGCCTTGCTCAGTGGGTTGGGTATCTGGTATTGCCCTGAGCTGTGGTGTAGGTTATAAACATGGCTCAGATCCCAAGTTGATGTGGCTGTGGCATAGGCCAGCAGCTGCAGCTCTGATTCTACCCCTAGCCTGGGAATTTCCGTATGCCGTTAAAAAAGAAAGAAAATTAGCTTTCTGGATTATTGATTTTTCCATTTTTACTCTGTGTGTCTTTAGGGATCTCAGAACCCACTTCTGCTATAAGCCTGTGGAGAAAGTACTGATGAGACGTTTTTCTGCTTCCTCTACTTTTGCAGAGCATTTTTAAAAAATTAATTTATTAATTTATTTATTTTTGTGTCTTTTTTCTATTTCTTTGGGCCGCTCCCACGGCATATGGAGGTTCCCAGGCTAGGGATCTAATCAGAGCTGTAGCCTCCGGCCTACCCCAGAGCCACAGCAGCGCGGGATCTGAGCCGCGTCTGCAACCTACACCACAGCTCACGGCAACACCGGATCGTTAACCAACTGAGCAAGGGCAGGGACCGAACCTGAAACCTCATGGTTCCTGGTCGGATTCATTAACCACTGCACCACAACGGGAACTCCCTGCAGAGCATTTTTTGCTTCAAACAGTTTTATAAGTGGTCTCTTTATAATTCCTTTAAGTATGGCTAACAACAATGACATGTAAAAGTATTTGAATCTAGAATTTTCTGTGCCAGATTTTATCCTTTAAAGTGTTCTTTATACTTATGTAGCTTTAGTTTATACATAAGAGGAGATGATAAAAAATAATCCCTTTTCACAGGAAACAGAAATTGATTTGGGTATTCCCTTTCCTGCTCTTCCCTTTGATTATGCTTTTCCTTTCATTGCCTGCTTCTAATATGAGATAGAATTCTCTTCACAGTATTAATGAAAATGTTTTGAAAAATAATTTTAATAGAAATTTTAGAAGCTGATCCACAGGAATTATTCATTTTATTTGCCTTTAGTTAAAATGACATACATTACTTAAAAATATAACTGCTTTTAGGCCGAAGTAAATGTGTAAGGAATATATTTTTGACATGAGAGGAAATAATTGTGCTTCTTTGTAAAATAAGACTAATACAGTTAAAATTATTTTATTTGTGCCTTTATTGGAATGCTTTATTACCCAGAATTTTAGCAGGTTAATGGTAACAGAATCATTATAAAGACATGGCTCCAGTCACTAAATTACGTAAGTTATAGTTCTTGCTTAAACTAAATTTTAAATAAAAATTTAAAATAAATTTTATTTTAATCTGTGCATGAGATAAGCAGAGTATATGAATAAGTAATCTGCTTGTTTCTTGAATGTCATATTTTGGTATAAAATAATATTTTCTTATTTTCTTTATAGTAGAAAAATAATGAAGAACTATACTCAATATTCTCTAATAACCTATAAGCAAAAAGAATCTGAAAAAAATAGGTGTATATGTATGTATAACTGAATCACTTTGCTGTATACCTGAAACTAACAACATTATAAATGAACTATGGTTCAGTAAAAAAAAAAGACACCAAAAGTATGATTCCTAAAAAAATGATTCTTTATTAAAATTAGAAAATTTTGCTCAATGAAGACTTTATTAAGAAAATTTAAAAAGCAAGCTACAGACTTGGAGAAACTATTTGCAAACCATATATCTGATGGAAGACTCATATGTAGGATATATAAAGAACTTTCAAAATTCCATATAAAAAATAAAAATAATCCAATTAGAAAATGGGCGAAGACATAAGGGGAAATTTCACTTATGAGACGTTATTATGGCAAATAAGTATATGAAAAGGTGTTTAATATCACTAGCCATTAGGGAAATACAAATTTAGGCAATGATTAGATATTACAATGCACCTCTTAAAACAGCTGAAATAAGGCATAGTAACAATACTACGTCAGTATTTGGCAAGGATGTGGAGAAAGTGGATCTCTTATATAGCTCTGGTAGGAATATTAAAATAGTATTGACACTCAAAAAATGAGTGAAAGAGGAATTGGATCATCTTCCAAATAGATCATACTAGAAACTAATTTTGCAGAAACTAATTGAGGTAGAAAATTTTAAGTGTGATATAAACTACCTGTCCCAGGAAGCAGAGGCGTGGTTTTGATGTGCTTCAGATATGGTGTAGAGAGGGAGAATAAAACAGTTGGGGCTATTAACATATGGGAAAGATACAGGTTTTAGAATTATTGGGCTGCATTTAAATCCTGATTCTGGAGTTCCTGTTGTGGCACAGCAGAAATGAATCTGACTAGGAACCATGAGGTTGTGGGTTCAATCCCTGGCCTTGCTCAGTGGGTTAAGGATCTGGTGTTGCTGTGAGCTGTGGTGTAGGTCACAGATGTGGCTTGGTTCTGGCATTGCTGTGGCTGTGGGGTAGGCTGGCAGCTGTAGCTCTGACTAGACCCCCTAGCCTGAGAACCTCCATATGCTACGGGTGTGCCCCCCCCCCCAAAAAAACATTAAATCCTGATTCTTGTGCTTATAATAAGTTTTAGTGACTTCTGGCAAGTTAATCTTGCCAGATTTTAATTTTGTCATCATTCAAATATCTCCCTTATGACACTGAAGATTAAATAATGTATATGATGTACTAAATGTAGTGCGATGTTTATGGTGAGCATTGAGGATTATAAGCCACTTGGGATGGCATTTTTGTCCTAAGAATGCATGGATATTTATTACCTCATTTGGTGAGAGCTCCAAGGGAATTCAATAATGAAGTAAGGCAAATGAATACTTTATTATTGACTGGGTTTTGGCCCCAAACCCTAATGCAGAACTTTTATTACTTGAGCTAGGTTGACCTTAGTATAATAGAATCAGAGTAGGCCAAAGTCCTGCTCTATTTCCACTAAGTTCCAAGCCTGCCTGTGATATTACCACTCCTAAGAGGGAGAAAGCCAAAGGAAAAAGTGAGGGTTGGAGAGAATTTGCCCAATATTTAAGAAGCAAATACTTAAGAAGCAGGAGAAGAGAGGAGGCTATCTTTTTAGGAGTTATTTCCTTGAGCCTCGTGTGGTTCCTTTATGAGGGCTCTAGTCCTGTGTCTTCCAATCCCCTAGGAAGCTTATTCATTAGGCCCCAGGTTCCATACTATGTACCTGAGATAGAGCAGTAATCCCCTGTAGAGGTAGATTCAAGGAGTGTAGAGAGGAGCCTTCAAACTTCCTCTTCTGAGAGGCCGAAGTAGATGCTTACGTGGAGTGTATTACCATTATAATTAAGACAACTTAGATAACAGCGTTTTCAGCATTTGGGAATTTGACAGTGGATGGGAAGAATGGAGAGCTAACAGATGGTAGGTCTGAAGTTAGGAGAAGACAGTTAATCCTGGAACAATGAATTTATATCTCTTGTTCTAAGACCTACAGAAGGGCACTGTCATCTGAAGCTTGAAACTAAAGTCTTAATAATTCTGTTAGTTGTCACTGGTTATTTTGGGAAAAAGTAGGATGGCAAAAAACCCAAGTAATGTTATCAATCAATATAATAGTTTTGTTCACATTCTTTTCTCTTTCCTCCATTTTCTTTTTAACATTATTTTGCAGTTACATGTTTTCTCCATAAGATTGTTTGTAACCTTGATGCAAAGGTTTCAGACAAACTTAACAAGTGAAGAAGGTGGGAAAACAGTGTCCCCAGGCTTCTAAACCTAAGCTAGATTGTCCCATGGGCAATTTGTGTTTGGTCTTTACACCATAAAGATTATTAGTGGGGAGCAGTATGTGCCGGGGAAGCCATATGCTGCAACTTCTGATTTTTTCAGGGCAGGCTTTCTATTTCTAAATATTACAGGGTCCTGGAACATGGTAGCTTATAAGACAAAAATCATGGGAAAAGGTTGTGACAAAAAGAAAACTATACTTCCTACAAAACTTTAATATTTTTCATAATATCCATGTTTAATATTTTGCTATAGTTATTTTTAGAGCTTTAGCCTCTGAACCAAGGTGTAGAAGTTAATTATAAAATATAGGTTAATATAAACATGCTTTGTTACCAGTTTAGCTATATGAGGACTGTTGTACATTACTGTGGCACCCTAACAGGAAAGGCTTTTAAGTTCTGTTTGTGTTTTCCATTTACATTCTAGGACTGATAAGTTGTATATGCTTCTTTTTAAAGTGTGAAACTGTGAAATAAAGACCTGATTTTTCCAAATGGAAGTGACCTTTTCAAAGCCTCAGCAACACCAACATCAACCACAAGATGGCTTCACTGCCTTAAAATTCAAAGTGAATGCTCTCTTGCCCTCAAATAGTACGGAACTTGGACATTTTTAAAAGGAAAAATAATTGAAAAAGTTTTAATTCTTAATTTAAATAAATTGTAATATGCTTCATATATGTTAATCCTTTCTGTGCTAAGTAATACAATTACCAGTGTTCCTTTTAGTGAGTTATTAAAGTCAAACATGCTCTTTTAATTTTAGAAAAATGGATTACTGAAAATCTGATTTTACTGAGCTTTATTTACAGGTGTTTATTGGTTAGGACTTATTGGTAATTAATAGGACTTCTGTGGAGTTTTAAAAAAATGCACAAAACAATACATAAGAGAGATACTCTTCTGGTAATTGAAAAACTTTACTTTTTTAATTTTTTTTTATTTTTTTAATTCTTCTGGAGAACAAGAAGCTAGAGAGGTGAAGGTTGGAAATAGGCAGATGACACATTGGTAGAAGTGTTACTTTTGACTGAAGTCCCACAATGTTTTCCTTGTAATTCTCTGGCTGTAATTACACTGGTTGAATAAGAGCAAATTTTGTGCTGTGCTGTTACTTTGATGTATAAATTGATGTTTTTTTACAGGGAATCTTAAGTTTGGGAAAACCTATTCAAGATTATGTTATCTGTTTGTAAATTACTAGACATTTATATGTTGTTTTTAAAATTTCTAAGAGGTACAAACTTTTAGATCTTGTAATCAGAAAGATCTTATTATTTGTTACTTATTTTGTTTTTCCATTTAAACTCTCTGGATGTGTATGACCAGCACTTGAAAAATTTGAGGTCAGGATTAGGGACTGCCTTCCTAAAGCCGTTTTCTCAATGTTCCTGATGCTTTTGACATGCTTTCCTCTTGACCTTTGCCAGTCCAAGCCCCTCACTTTGCTAAAAGAGGTGTTTATTTGGCTTTCAGTAAACACTTCTCCTCTTTCACTGTATTGAGAACCTATTTGTGCAAGGTCCCATGTTAAATACTTTATATGTAATATCTATGAAATCTTCAGAACAGCACTGAAAAATAGAAATAATTTTCACTCTCTACTTTACAGATGAGGGAACTGCAGCTTCTCTAAAATGAGTCTTTTGTTTAATAATTGCCATGTGAATGGAATGTTCTTCCCTCAGCTGCCAAGCAAGCTGCTCTTCAGTCTTTAAATTCCAACTCAAATGCCACTTCTCTTTTGATTTTCTTGACCTCTTTTGAACAGAATTGACTTTCAAGAATTAGTATTCCCATTGCCCTTTATACCTACGTTTGTTCTTAGTATGCAATAAATTTTATCATAGTTTTAGAATGTGCAACAGAAAGAAGACAGACTTTGGTGTGAGGCAGATCTGAGTCTGTATTTCAGTTCTGTCTCTTACTGGCTGAGTTACCTCTGTTAAAGTACTTTATCCTCTGCTCTCAATTTTCTCATCTAAGACACACAAATGATCCTAATATACTTTTTAGTTCTGGAGATAAATTAAATACCTTATGTAAAAATCCTGCCACATTTTCTAGTGTATCTAGTAAGTGCTACATAAATTACAGTTAAAAACACAAGGAAACTTTTTTAATCATGCAGTATTTTTATGTATATTTGTGCAAAGCAGGGGCTGCAGAGATTAACAGCTCCTGCCTTCTTGGAGCGTATAGCCTAATGAGAGATCCAGATAATCAACAGTGTCAGTATAGTGAGACAAATGCTATGTCAGAAGGACATACAAGAAAGCTGCAGCCATTTCAGCTTGGTGTGGTGAGGTGGAGAGGTTGCTTTTCGTACTAGACTGTTACTTTTTAGAGTTGTGATTCTCGTTAGGGGAATAATAGGCAGATCCCCATTTGGGGGCATATTTAAAAGCTTAGGGTAGGAGGGTGTATGTGGTATGTGCATGAAGGTTATATCTGTATATACATGCGTAATACACATACACACATATTTCTATTTAGAAAATTAAACTACAAAAAAGATATTTTATAGTATGAACTATAGAAAATAGAGCTTGACAAATCTTTTTGACTGCTAATAATACATGGAAGATAAGTATATTAACATTTATGATTCTTAGAACCTGAACTCTCCTCCTGTGTTTGGGGGAATTTCTCATCTTCAGAGTCTTTGATGGTGGAAAAGAAAATGCTGGATACTTTCCCCCAGCTTCTTTTGCACCTGTGCCATGCATATGTACCTGCTGGTCAGGTTTAGCTACACATGATATGGGTTAGTCACACCAAAAAAGCCGGAACTAGGGTGAATCCTCTTTGGTGGTAGTAGAAGCTACAACAAGATTGCGTTTCTAGGGCAATAGCTGCAGTAGTGCTGGGGTAAATGTCTGGCGCTAGTGAGATCTGTGGTATGAAGTGTAGAGCTTGATGCTTGAGAGTTCTGGATCTTTCCAGCTCATGAACGCTGATTGTCAGCATCTCTTCCCTGTTTAGAGTTCAGCAGTTGAAACAGCCGCAGAAATTGGCAAATGGCTACGAATTAGGGCTTCTTTTTTCCCTGCCTATCCCAAATGTTTCATCAACACACCATTGTCATAGACCAGTTTTGTCTGTTTTTTTGGTTTGGGGTTTTTTTTTGGTCTTTAGGGCTGCACCCTCAGCATATGGAGTTTCCCAGGCTAGGGGCCCAATCGGAACCGTAGCTGCTGGCCTATACCACAGCCACAGCAACGCCAGGTCTGAGCCATGTCTGCAACCTACACTACAGCTCATGACGACACCAGATCCTTAACCCGCTGAGCAAGACCAGAGATTGAACCTGCGTTCTCATGGATGGTAGTCAGATTCGTTTCTGCTGAGCCATGACAAGAACTCCCCAATTTTGTGTTTTGATTTTGTTTTTGTGCTATGAAGGCTACAGACCTATTTTTCTAATTCTCCTGACACTTCTGTGAACTACTCAATGTCTTAATTCAAAATATTGTGTAAATTATTTGAGTAATTTTAATGTAATATTTGATATATACAAACATATCTTTTGAAGCTTAATGAAGTGAGCACCTGTGAAGCATCAAACCTGCTGGGAAATGATTATTGTGAATTTTGAGTTTAGTTTTCCTTGACTTTTAAAAGAAATATTTTAGTTACATATGTAATTATTTCTATTTGTAGTATAAAAATTCCTACAATGGCTCATTATAAGCTGTACTATGAAATCACTGAAACTGAAATTGGGAAGAAATATTCTTCATTAGGTGCTTGTGAACTGGTCTGAGCTGGCTTCAGCACTCCCCTGGATGTCTCTCTTCATTTACTTAGTTTTTTTCAAAAAGGTTTTATAATTTATTGAAAATATATAGGTTGTATATCTTCCCTTCCCCCCCCCCCCCCGGCCTTACCCTCAACATGCAGAAGTTCCCAGGCCAAGAACTGAATATAGGTTATCTTTTGCAAGCTTTATACCTGAAACTTCCTATTTTTCCTGTAAGAAATGGTGTTTTTTTTAAAAAAAAAATACTGTTTTTGTTCTGTTATGGGTACATAGGTAACTGATAGTTATATGTTGATTTTAAATTTGCTGCCTTATACTTATTATTCTTAATAATATATCTCTATATTCTTTTGTGTTTTCCCTATAAATATACCTTTTATTGATACTTCATGAATGGAATCACATGGTAAATACTTGTTGTATCTGACTTCTTTCACTTAGTGTAATGTTTTTGAGAGGAATCCATGATGTAGCATGTCAGTAATTAGTATTTATTGTTGAGTAGTATTCCATTGTATGGATTTACTGCTTTTTTCCTTTCCATTCTCTAGTTGATGGATATTTAGATTGGTATGCATAGGTCTCTTTTATTGGCTTTTCATTGTTGCTGAAAGTGTGTTTGTGTTTTTATTATTACTGTTATTCCTTAGATTGTTTATTTGCATCTTTACTCTTTGCTTCCTGATCAGTCTTGCTCAATATCAATTTCATTAGTCTTTACCAAGAACCAATGCTAGACTTTGCTAACCTTTATTTTATATTTAATTAGCTATTTCATTATCTTTATTATTCTTTCTTGTACCATGTGTTCCATTGTTCTTCCCCAACCTGTTAGTTCAACACATTTATTTCCTCTTCTTTTCTAATATAAGCGTCTTGAGGCTTTTAGTTTTCCTCCTATCGCTGCTTTAACTATATCCCAATGTTTTTGTACATGGTGTTTTTTTATCATTCAGTCCTAAATATTTTTCAGTTTATATTAGGGTTTCTTCTTTGACTGTCTTAATTATAGAACATTATTACCTTTTTTTCTTTTTTGTTATATATTTTTAATTCAGTTATATTGTGATCAGAGAGTTTGGACCGAAAAATAGCTGTATTTAAAATTCTACAGCAGCTTGATAGATGTTCATAAAGGTTGCATGTTTGCTTAAGAAGAATGTTTATTTCCTGATTATTAGGGTCATAATTCTATATAAATTCTCTAGATTAGCTTTATTATTTTATAACCTCTGATAATTCAAAATTCTCAACTCCATAGAGCTTTATATTTAAAAAAAAATTTGTAATGCTTCTCAGGTTTTATGGCTAGTTTCCTTGTGACTATCATGACTTTTTCTTCTAATTTTATGTTTCTGGATCTTTCTGCATGAAAGTCCTGGGCATCTTAATCAGGAAAGCTGTAGAAGGGACATTTGGAGCTAGTTGAGTGCTATTAACTTATGGTGCATTAAGATTCTGGCTAAGGTTAACTTTGCTACTTTTCCATTAGCCCAAAGATGAGGCTCTCAGTTGCAATATTGTTACTGTCAGAAGCAAACAGATATTCTCTGGAGGAAACTGGAGGAAAGTGTCCTCCAAATTGAGGCTTGCCATAGATGCCTACATGGGGACATGGGGAAAGTTCAGAAGTTTCTAACATTATGTTTCTAACAGTTCTCTTTTATTCCAGCTTTCTTGAGTTTGATATCATCCTTAGGTTAGTACAGATGGTACTTTTATTTATTTTTTTCTGATCTATTCCTACTTCACTGCCATATTTATTAGTATCAAGTTTTGTTAAAATTGTATTGAGTTGTTTTGACAGCAAAGAAGTAGAGCATCATAAAAACTTATCCTTCAGGCTTTTAAAGCAGCTATAGGCAGGGCCACTATTTCTTATTCCAAGGCAACTTTGAATCATTACCCAGTTTCTTAGATCCTCAAGTAGAGATGTGAATAGTTCAACCAAAAACTTTTCATATAAATGAAAGAATGAATAAAATGAGCCTAGAAAATCTCTACTGAAGCCACTGGAAATGCTTTTGGAAGTAGTGACAGAGAAAAGAGAGAAAGAAATTTTTTTAAGTTTGATTTTTTTTGGAAGTGTAATATCCATAGAACATGTTTGTTTCAGTTGTGCAACATCAGGATTCACTACTTGTAAACACTGCAAAATGAGCACCAGGATAAGTCCAGATAACATCCATCATCTTACGTAGTTAACAAAAAATTATTTCTCTTGCGATGAGAACTTTTAAAATCTATTCTTTTAACAACTTTCAAATGGACAATACAATAATAACCCTAGTCACTATGCTCTATGTTACATCCCTAAGACATGTTTATTTTATAACTGGAAGTTTTTACTTTTACCTATTCCTCCTTTCCCTCTCACCCTTGCTCTGTCAACCACCAATCTGTTCTATGTATGAGCTAGGTTTTGGTTTTTTAGATTCCACATATAAATGAGATTGTATGGTATTTGTCTTTCTTTGTCTGGTTTATTTCACTTAGCATTGTGACCTCAAGATCCATGCATGTTGTTGCAAATGCCAAGACTTATTATTTTTGGAGTTCCCATTATGGCTCAGTGGGTTAAGAACCCGACTAGTATCCATGAGGATGTGGGTTGACCCCTAGCCTCACCCAGTGGGCCAAGGATCCAGCGTTGCCGTAAGCTGCAGTGTACGTCGCAGATGTGGCTCGGATCTAGCATTGCTGTGGCTTTGGCTGTGGCTGGCAGCTGCAACCTGACCCCTAGCCTGGAAATCCCCATATGCTGCAGGCATGGCCACAAAAATAAAAAGATTTACTGTTTTTATAGCCAAGTAATATTCCATAGTGTGTGTGTGTGTACCATATCTTTCTCCATTCATCCATCAATGGACATTTAGATTGTCTCCATATCTTAGCTATAGCAATACACATGCAGTAAACATGGGAGTGCACATACATGTATTTTTTTTTATCATAACATAGTATGCATCCTTTAACTAATGGTCTTTTTTAAATCCTTTTGTCTTTATTTTTTATTTTTTTGCTTTTTTAGGGCCATACCTGCAGCACATGGAGGTTCCCAGACCAGGGATTGAACTGGAGCTACTGCCGCTGGCCTACACCACAGCCACAGCAACACCAGATACTCAACCCAGTGAGCAGGGCCAGGGATTGAAACCACATCACCATGGACACCAGTCGGTTTTGTTAACACTGAGCTACAACAGGCACTCCCACATATTTTTTTGAGTTAGAGTTAGTGTTTTCATTTTCTTCAGATCAATAAACAGACATGGAATTGCTGGATCATAGTTCCATTTTTAATTTTTTGAAGATCCTCTATTCAGTTTTTCATCAATTTTCATTCCTACCAACAGGGCACAGGGGTTCCCTTTTGTCCACGTATTCGCCAACATTAATTTCTTGTCTTTGATGATGATAGCCATTCTGACAAGTGCATGGTTGCGATTTGCATTTCCCTGATAATTAGTGACGTTGAACATCTTTTTATTTACCAGTTAACATCTATTTGTCATCTTTCAAAAATATCTATTCAGAACTTCTGCTCACTTTTAAATCAGATGGTTTGGGGATTTTGTTATTGTTTTTGCTATTGAGTTTTATGATTTTTTTGTATATATTTTCAATATTATCCTTTTTCAGGTATATGATTTGGAAATATTTTATCCCATTCAGTAGGTTGTCTTTTCATTTCATTTATGGTTTTCTTTGCTGTACAGAAGCTTTTTAGTCTGAAGTAGTTCTACTTTTTTTTTTTTTTTTTTTACTTTTGTTGCTTTTACTTTTGCTGTCAGATGCAAAACACCATTACCAAGACTGTCCATGTCATCTTCTAGGAGTTACATGGTTTCATGTCTTTTGTTCAAGTGTTTAATCCATGGGATTCTTGGTTAAAAGAATCCGAAGAGGTTTGGCCACCAAGGGTCAACCTTGAGTGAATCATGGTTCAGAACTAAAACAAAATGAAACCAAAGCACCAACAACTATAGAGAACAGTCCTGGAATAATTGGTGAAATTTGGGCTAGGTATTAGAAGGAAAAAAAAAAGAAGATATTTGAGAATTGTTCGTTTCTTTTGTGTGATAATGGTTTTGTAGAATGCCTTTATTCTTTTTTTTACTTTATTATTTTTGTTATTTTTTAATAGTTATTTCCAGAGAGAAAGAAATTGTGATTTTTAATTACTAAAAGGACTGTAGAGGATGGAACTTTTTTATTCTCTTAATTTTAATCCACTTTGCAATAATGTGGAAGATTTATTAAAAATTAATCATTCTGACTGTATGGCCCTGTTTCTAGGATTGATGGAAAATATGATAATTATGTTGTTAGGTATAGATTGAGAAGTTTATTTCTCAAAGAAATTCATAAGATTTTAAAAAGAAATGGCTAGAGGCAGAAATTTGAGTAGCCAAGGAGTACCAAAGATTGCCTGTAGCTACGGGAAGCTGTGCGAGGGGCATGAAACGGACTCTCCTTCAGTGTTTCTAAAAAGAACCAATCCTGCTGACACTTTGATTTTAGACTCCTGGCCACAAGACAGTGAAAGAATGAATTTCTGTTATTTTGTTCCATCAATTTCATTTAAAATTACTATCATTTTTTACTTTGGGGTTGCCCTTGACACCAGTTGAACAAAGACTCTGAAGTTAATGCTCATTCAGTTTTGCGGATGTGTTTGGGTGATTTTAGATTCAAGGTTAAAGTTAGGATTTAGGATCTTAACATTTTATTCTACCATTTCTGTTTTATTTAGATCCAGTACTTCCCTATTTTTTGACTATAGAGTATGCAATAAACTTATGTAAACATATGTAAAAATTATATCTTAATAGAATCTTTCTGAATTGTGGAACTATTCTTAAGGCCTGTTGATACATGTTGAAAATTTACTATCAAAGATTGTGTCATTTAGGAGTTTCTAAGGATATTCTAATAAATAGTAGCTCCTTTTCTAATTTGGTTTTCAATCAAGAAGTAAAGAAGTGGCAGATATGGGCCAAAATATCAACTTTACTATTGATGAAGATTAATTTGGAAGATGTGGCTTGGTGGGAGAGCCAAATGGATACATTAATTGAACTGCAAACCTGGCAGGATTGTACACTCATTTATGGTGGTGCCTGTCCAGTGAAGAGGCTGATTTGGTACCTCCTTTTTTAGGGTCCCAAGAAAAAAAATGGTGAGGATGATTCCAAAATATACATTATATTCTTCCCAATCACTTGTCATTCCATAAATGGATGTGTTAGTTTCCTGAGGCTTCTGTAACAAATTACCACAAACTTAATGGATAAAATAATAGAAATTTATTCTTTCACAAATCTGTGGGCCAGGAGTCTTAAATCAAGGTGTCAGCAGGGTTGGTTCTTTTTGGAAGCTCTGAAGGAGAGTATGTTTCATTCCCCTCTCATAGCTTCCTGTAGCTGCCGGCAATCACTGGTGTTCCTTGGCTACTCAGGTTTCTGCCTCCATATTCCCAATGGCCTTTAGACCCAGTGTCTTTGTGTTTATTTCTTCTTTTCTTCTAAGGACACTCATCATTGTATTTAACATAATCCAGGATCATCTCATCTTTAGCTACTGACCTTTATTAGGTATGTCAAGTCTTTTTTCCCAAATAGGTTATGTTTACAGGTTCCAGGTGGACATATCTTTTGGAAGGGCCACTATTTGATCCAGTAAAAGGGATGAAGAGGCCAGGAGTTGGAGTAATTAAATAAGTAAACTTACTACTTGCCCGGAAAAATCAGGAGTTAGGAACAGGTGTTTCTCCCTAGCATTTTGCAGCTTTTTGTTCTCATGGTCAGCCAGATGTCAGAGACCAGCAGAAATCATCCTGTTCCTACCCTGAGATTGCATTGTTGGTGTTATCTTCAGTTTGTGTTTCTTTGACAGAATCTTTTAAAGCCACTTGTCCATTGTGTGATCATTAATTGTTAAAACTAGGTAATATAATCTATATATCCATTTAATTGCACACAAGTAAAAGTCAGTTGGTTACAACACATTGAAAGTGAACTAACCAGTGAGGTGCCATATAGAGATATAGAGATATAATAAAGAGTAACTTTTTTTTTGGTAAGCATGGTACTATTTAAAGATATATTTTATACTATGGAAGGTGTCACTTTATGTTAAACTTATTTTTCAGACACATAAGCAGATTTTGATCTTATTTCCCAATAATGCCATAAGCGTTTCATTATATTAAAACTTGTAATAGCTAGTTAGTCCATCAATTTTATTTTTGTCTTTGACTGAAATATGACTAGAAAGAACATTTCTTCTCCTTAATGCTAGTGCATATAGGATAGCAATAGATTTTAAACTCATTTAAAAATAAAATGTGAAAATAAGTCAAGTATAGCTCACATTTCTTAGATTTTGTATAGTTAAAATTTTGGAGTATTGTATTCTTTATTTTTGCCAGAAGAGGGTGTACTTTAAACTTGATGTTTTTTGAACAGAAAGCATTCCTTTCAACTGCTGCTGTAAAATTGATGTCCCTTAAAAAATTACTAAGTTCTTTAATTCTAGAAGTTCCTTAATGTACATGGTCGGAAAGGGGGGATATATGTGAACACTTTAGAGCACATAAGGCTAAAAACGTCATTTAATATACCTTTAATCCAGAAAAATAACTTTTTTTCCTAAAGTTTTCATTTCTTGTTACTTTCTAAAGATGAATTCAGAATTATATATTAAAAAATTCTTCAGGAGACCTTTTTGAAGTTTAATCTTTAAATGCAAAAAAAACCTCCACCCTGATATATGTAACAGTTACAATTTTTAGCTTACTTATCATTATAAATCATAAAGTATAACCATTAAGGAAAATAAAAACACTATAGATGAAAAAGCTGTGGCTAGAAAGTGATATTTATTCCTTTGTTTTTTGGCAGCTTGAAGGTCCATGTGTTTTGCAAATTCAAAAAATTCGCAATGTTGCTGCACCAAAGGATAATGAAGAATCTCAGGCTGCACCGAGAATGCTGCGTTTGCAGATGACTGATGGTCATATAAGTTGCACAGCAGTAGAATTTAGTTATATGTCAAAATTAAGGTAATTAGTACTTTATTTTGTGTTTTTGTTATAGAGTATTTAAAGGTACTATTCACCATGGATTTGAAGACCTTTGAAAAGAAGGAATGCATTCTTAAAAGTGCATATTAGTTATTCTGAATAAAGTTTGTATTTGTAAAGAAAATAGCTTAAAATGGAGTTAATTGCTTCTTGCTTCAGTGTTAATAAAAATAGAAAAGTAACTATTTTAATTTTATCACTAAATTTTAGGTTGTTAAAAATTACCAGAGCAGTTTCTTTAAATATGTTACAGTTCCCTCCTTGACAGATGTGTCTGTCACAGTTTATTGATATAGAAAAGTTTATAGATGAATGAATTTTCTTGGGGAAAATGATTGAGGCTGGAGAGGTTTGTGTGTCACCCCAGTTTCTAAGAGGAGGAAGAACTCCATAAGGAAAAATTTTGGCTATTTTTATGAGACTTTTAGAATCATGCCTGTTGGAATGAAGAAAAGCACTAAGAAGGACGGGAAAGTGTCTCGTTCTCAGTGACCCCATTAGATCAGTTTGAGCTCTGTTTTCTGAGATGGGAATTTTCATTGGATGTTGTAACCATCCCTCCCACCCCCTTTCTTTTCTTAGTCTTTTTTTTTTTTTTTTTTTTTGTCTTTTTGCCTTTTCTAGGGCCGCTTCCCGTGACATATGGAGGTTCCCAGGCTAGGGGTCGAATCGGAGCTGTAACCACTGGCCTACACCAGAGCCACAGAAACATGGGATCTGAGCCGCGTCTGTTACCTACACCACAGCTTACGGCAACACTGGATCCTTAACACACTGAGCCAGGCCAGGAATCGAATCTGCAACCTCATGGTTCCTAGTCAGATTCGTTAACTACTGAGCCACGACGGGAACTCCATTCTTAGTCATTTTATATGCTTCTGTTTGCTGCGCAGAGTCCTTTGAGCTTTTTCGTTTAATGTGAAAGCCTAGACCATACTTCTGTCCTGAGCAAGCATTTAATAAGCATTTAGCATCCACTGTGTTCCAGCCTCTTTATCTGGTGCTGGAGGGAGAAAGGTAAAAAGAATTTAGATTTTGTCTCCAGGGAGCTTATATGACAATGAGGTAGGCACACAACATACAGATTACAGTAAATGCATCAACTGAAATGAATAGGAGTTCAGAAAATTGCCTCTACCTGGGGGGAGTAAGGAATAGGAATATGAATAGGTGTTAGAGAGAGATGAAAGTGGGAATAACATATGCAAAAGACTTGGTACCCTGATAACAGATGATTGAAAAGTTCCATTTGGACCAGCTGGGTTATTTGGGATTGTGGTATGTGGGAGGAAATGCGGTAGGTTGGGGCCTTGTGTGCAATATTCAGTGATTTCTTTTTTTCTTTCAACTAGTATCTATTACTTCCTTAGAAAATAATATGTTCATCTGAAATGTTGATTTGCATATACAAAGGGGGAATATATTGACTTTGTGATTATGTTGTCTTCTTTTTGAAGAATAGAAGGATTCCTACTTTTGTAAAGAAACATAGCCTTTCCTCCTTTAACAAATTCAGTCAGATCCCCTCTAAGGGAGTTCACAGATAGATGACTAAGAAAGAAGACTTGCCGTATAATAGTTCATTCTCTCATTTTATTTATCTATTTTTTAGTTTATTCATTTATTTTATTTTATTTTTTGGTCTTTTTGTCTTCTTAGGGCCACACCCGTGGCAATTGGAGGTTCCCAGGCTAGGGTCTAATTGGAGCTGTAGCTGCTGGCATACACCACAGCCACAGCAATTTGGGATCTGAGCCTTGTCTGTGACCTACACCACAGGTCACGGCAATGCCAGATCCTTAACCCACCGAGCGAGGCCAGGGATCAAACGCATGTCCTCATGGATGCTGGTCGGGATCACTAACCACCGAGCTACAGCAGGAACTCCTCATTCTCTGATGTTATTGCTATATATTTCTCTGAGGTAAATGAAAACAAAAGATTAGCCCCAAGAGGAGGATCCCTTATGCTGCCCACTATTTTCTTTTGTTGAATTCATTACAGTTTGACAATTGAAAAAAATCACTGCAACTTTCTCATTCACTCATCATTGAAGTAGCATGTCTACTTTTGGTGCTGTAAAAACATCTTATAGAAGTGTTCTCACATGTGAAAGATTTGGGAGCTTTTTTATATTATTATTAAAGTATAGTTGATTTACAATGTTGTGCCAATTTCTGCTGTACAGCAAAATGACCCAGTCTCTCTCTCTCTCTCTCTCTCTCTCACACACACACACACACACACACACACACACACACACACACACACACACATTATACATTTCCTTACTTTGTCTTCTCCTATGGTCTATCCCAAGAAACTGGATATATTTCCCTGAGCTATATTGATTATCCATTCTAAATGTAATAGTTTGCATCTACTAACCTCAAACTCCCCATCCATCCCACTCTTGCCTCCTGCCCCTTGGCAACCACAAGTCTGTTGGAAGACTTTTAAAAAATTTTTTTAATAATGATTTTTATTTTTCCATTATAGCTGGTTTACAGTGTTCTGTCAAATTTCTACCGTACAGCATGGTGACCCAGTTACACGTACAAGTATACTATCTTTTTCTCACATTATCGTGCTCCATCATAAGTGACTAGATATAATTCCCAGTGCTATACAGCAGGATCTCATTGCTTATCCATTCCAAAGGCAGTAATTTGCATCTATTAACCCCAAATTCCCAATCCAGCCACTCCCTCCCCCTCCCCCTTCACAACCATAAGTCTGTTCTCCAAGTCCATGAGCTTCTTTTCTGTGGAAAGGTTCATTTGTGCCATATATTAGATTCCAGATATAAGTGAGATAATATGTATTTGTCTTTCTCTTTCTCACTTCCTTCACTAGTATGTGAGTCTCTAGTTCCATCCATGTTGCTGCAAATGGCATTATTTTGTTCTTTTCTTCTTTTTTTTTTGTCTTTTTGCCATTTCTTAGGCTGCTCCTGTGGCATATGGAGGTTCCAAGGCTAGGGGTTGAATCAGACCTGTAGCCACCGGCCTACACCAGAGCCACACCAATGCGGGATCCAAGCTGCATCTGCAACCTACACCACAGCTCACGGCAACGCCAGATCCTTAACCGGCTGAGCAAAGCAGGAATCAAACCCACAACCTCATGGTTCTTAGTGGGATTCGTTAACCACTGTGCCACAGTGGGAACTCCCCGTTCTTTTCTATGGCTGAGTAGTATTCCATTGTGTCTCTATACCACATCTTCTTAATCCAATCATCTGTTGATGGACATTTAGGTTGTTTCTATGTCTTGGCTATTGAGAATAGTGCTGCAGTGAACATGCGAGTGCATGTGTCTTTTTCAAGGAAGGTTTTGTCCAGATATATGCCCAAGAGTGGGATTGCTGGGTCATATGATAGTTCTATGTATAGTTTTCTGAGGTACTTCCATACAGTTTTCCATAGTGGTTATAGGAAGACTCTTTTCAAAATAAGTTTGGTTAATAAGCGTTTATTTTAGAAGGAAGTAGAACTCACTACAGAGGATAAACCAGGAATTGATATAGAATGTTTTCTCTAGTGGGCATTGTATTTCTTTGGGATGCTTCTTTCCACTTATCTGTTCTACCTCTGGCCCCACTTCTCACTGTATTTTTTTCTGTTCTTTTGGTTTGTTTGTTTGTTTTTAGGGCCATACCCACAGCATATGGAAGTTTCCAGGCTAGGGATAGAATTGGAGCTGCAGCTGCCTGTCTGTGCCACAGCCACAGCAACGCAGGATCTGAGCCATGTCTGCGACCTATTGTCAATGCTGGATCCCCGACCCACTGAGCAAGAGCAAGGATAAGAACCTGCATCCTCATGGATACTAGTCAGGCTCGTTACCACTGAGCCACAACAGGAACTTCCTTTTTTTTTTTTTTTTTTAATTTCATTGATGAGGGAGAATAAAGATACTTTGGGGTGCCAATACAGTAGTAATTAAACCAAAATATGCTGAGTAAGAGTTAGTTGTGGCCCTGAAGGTGATGTAATAAAAATTGTATTAAAATCTTAGCACTAGTTGTTCTTTTCTGGAAATAGAGCTATAATTTAATTTGATGATTAGAACTCTTGATCAGTTATTCTAATGAAATTGTATGTCCAGCTTCAAATAATTTGACATCTTTTTCCTCTTAACCTATTATTTTTTTAATCTCCCTTTTCTTATTGTATTTTATTTTTTATTTTTTTTATTACTCAAATAAATTTGTCACATCTGTAGTTGTATAATGATCATAACAATCTGAAATCACAGGATTTCCATCCCACAGCCCAAGCACATCCCCCCACCCCCCAAACTGTCTCCTCCAGAGACCATAAGTTTTTCAGTGTCTGTGAGTCAGCATCTGTTGTGCAAAGAAGTTCCGTCTGTCCTTTTTTCAGATTCCCCATGTCAGTGAAAGCATTTGATGTTGGTGTCTCATTGTATGGCTGACTTCACTTAGCATGATAGTTTCTAGGTCCATCCATGTTGCAAAAATGCTGGTATTTCGTTCTTTTTGATGGCTGAGTAATATTCCATTGTGTATATGTACCACATCTTCTGGATCCACTCCTCTGTCAATGGACATTTAGGTTGTTTCCATGTCTTGGCTATTGTAAATAGTGCTGCAATGAACATTGGAGTACCTGTGTCTTTGCAAGTTGTGGTTTTCTCTGGGTAGATGCCCAGGAGTGGGATAGCTGTATCAAATGGTAGTTCTATGTTTAGTTTTCTGAGGCATCTCCATACTGCTTTCTACAGTGGTTGCACCAATTGACAGTCCCACCAACAGTGTACTAGGGTTCCTTTTTCTCCACACCCTCTCCAGCACTTAGTGTTTGTAGACTTTTGGATGATGGCCATTCTGGCTGGTGTAAGGTAGTATCTCATTAGTGATTTGCATTTCTCTAATAATGAGTGATGTTGAACAACTTTTCATGTGTTTCTCTGCCATCTGTATGTCTTCTTTGGAGAACTGTCTGTTTAGATCTTCTGCCCATTTTTGAATGGGGTTGTTTGTTTTTTTGGTATGGAGGTGCAGAAGTTGTTTGTAAATTTTGGAGATCAATCCCTTGTCAGTTGATTCAGTTGCAAAGATTTTCTCCCATTCTGTGGGTTATCTTTTCGTTTTGTTTAGAGTGTCCTTTGCTGTGCAGAAACTTTGAAGTTTGATTAGGTCCCATTTGTTTATTTTTGTTTTTATTGTCATTACTCTAAGAGGTGGATCTGAGAAGATGTTGCTGTCGTTTATGTCAGAGAGTGTTTGGCCTATGTTTTCCTCTAAGAGTTTTGTAGTGTCTGGTCTTATATCTAGGTCTTTAATCCATTTGGAGTTTATTTTTGTGTATGGTGTTAGGGAGTGTTCTAATTTCATTCTTTTCCATGTGGCTGTCCAGTTTTCCCAGCACCACTTACTGAACAAGCTGTCCTTCCTCCATTGTACGTGTTTGCCTCCTTTGTCACAGATGAGTTGGCTGTAGGTGCGTGGGTTGAATTCTGTGCTTTCTATCCTGTTCCACTGATCTATATGTCTGTCTTTGTGCCAGTACCATATGGTTTTGAGGACTGTTGCTTTGTAGTATAGTCTGAAGTGGGGGAGCCTGATTCCTCCAGCTCCATTTTTCTTTTTCAGGATGTCTTTGGCTGTGCTGGGTCTTTTGTGCTTCCAAACAAACTTTAAAATATTTTGTTCAAGTTCTGTGAAAAAAGTCCTTGGTAATTTGATAGGGATTGCATTGAATCTGTAGATTGCCTTAGGTAGTATAGTCATTTTGAATATATTAACTCTTCCAATCCATGAGCATGGTATATCTTTCCATGTATTTGTGTCATCTTTGATTTCTTTCATCAGTGTCTTTTGTCTCTTTAGGTAGGTTTACTCCTAGGTATTTTATTCTTTTGGATGTGATGGTAAACGGGATTGCTTCCCTAATTTCATTTTCCGCTCTTTCATTGTTAGTGTATAGAAATGCCTTCGATTTCTGTGAATTAATTTTGTATCCTGCGACTTTGCCAAATTCATGGATGAGCTCTAACAGTTTTCTGGTAGAGTCTTTAGGATTCTCTAGGTATAGTATCTTGTCATCTGCAAATAGTGATAGTTTTACTTCTTCCTTTCCAATATGGATTCCTTTTATTTCTTTTACTTCTCTGATTGCTGTGGCTAGGACTTCCAGAACTATGTTGAAGAGAAGCGGTGAGAGTGGACATCCTTGTCTTGTTCCTGATCTCAGCGGGAATTCTTTCAGCTTTTCACCATTGAGAATGATGTTTACTGTAGGTTTCTCATATTTGGCCTTTATCATGTTGAGATAGGTTCCCGTTATACCCACTTTCTGAAGGGTTTTTATCAGAAATTGGTGTTGAATTTTGTCAAAGGCTTTTTCTGTGTCTATTGAGAGGATCATATGGTTTTGATTCTTCAGTTTGTTAATGTGGTGTATCACATTGATGGATTTGCAGATATTGAAGAACCCTTGCATCCCTGGGATAAATCCCACTTGATCATGATGTATAATCCTTTTAATGTATTGTTGGATGTGGTTTGCTAGGATTTTGTTGAGGATTTTTGCATTGATGTTCATCAGTGATATTGGCCTGTAGTTTTCTTTTTTTGCGGTATCTTTGTCTGGTTTTGATATGGTGATGGTGGCCTCATAGAATGAGTTTAGAAGAATACCTTCCTCTGTAATTTTTTGAAATAATTTCAGAAGAATAGGTGTTAGCTCTTCTCTAAATGTTTGATAGAATTCCCCTATGAAGCCATCTAGTCCTGGACTTTTGTTTGTTGAAAGTTTTTAAATCACAGTTTCAATTTCAGTTCTTGTGATGGGTCCATTCATCTGTTCTATTTCGTCTTGGTTTAGTCTTGGAAGGTTGTACTTTTCTAAGAATTTTTCCATTTCTTCTAGGTTTTCCATTTTATTGACATATAGTTGCATATAGTAGTCTCTTATGATCCTTTGTATTTCTGTGATGTCCGTTGTTACCTCTCCTTTTTCGTTTCTAATTTTATTGATTTGAGTCCTCTCTCTTTTTTGCTTGATAAGTCTGGCTAGGGGTTTATCAATTTTATTGATCTTTTCGAAGAACCAGCTTTTCATTTCATTGATCTTTTCTAAGGTTTTGTTCATTTCTATTTCATTGATTTCTGCTCTGATCTTTATGATTTCTTTCCTTCTACTAACTTTAGTTCTTGTCTGCTCTTCTCTCTCTCATTGCTTTAGATGTAAAGTTAGCTGGTTTATTTGAGCTTTTTCTTATTTCCTGAGGTGGGCTTGCATTGCTATGAACTTTCCTCTTAAAACGGCTTTTGCTGCATCCCATTTGGAGTGTCATATCTTTGTTGTTATTTGCTGATAGGTATTTTAAAATTTCCTCTTTGATTTCTTCAGTGGTCCATTTGTTGTTTAGTAGCATGTTGTTTAGTCTCCACGTGTTTGTGTTTTTTGCAGTTTTTTTCTTGTTGTTAATTTCCAGTCACATAGTGTCATGGTCGGAGAAGATGCTTGATATGATTTCAATTTTCTTAAAGGTACTGAGGTTGGATTTGTAGCCAGGATATGTTCATTCTTAGAGAATGTTGCATGTGCACTGGATAAGAATGTGTATTCTGTTGTTTTTGGATGGAATGTCCTATAAATATCTATTAAGTCCATCTGGTTTAATGCATCATTCAGGGCCTGTGTTTCCTTATTGATTTTCTGTCTGGATGATCTGTCCATTGCTATAAGTGGGGTGTTAAAGTCCCCCACTATGATTGTGTTATTGTCGATTTGTCCTTTTAAGGTCGTTAGCAGTTTCCTTATATATTGTGGTGAACCTATGTTGGGTGCATAGATATTTAAAATTGTTTTATCATCTTCTTGGTTTGATCCTTTGATCATTATGTAATGATCTTCCTTGTCCCTTAAAATATTTTTCATTTTAAAGTCTATTTTGTCTGATGTGAGTATTGCTACTCCAGCTTTCTTTTGATCCCCGTTTGCATGAAATGTTTTCTTCCATCCTCTTACTTTCAATTTGTATGTGTCCCTAGAAGTGAAATGGGTCTCTTGAAGAGAGCATATATGTGGGTCTTGTTTTTGAATCCATTCAGCCAGTCTTTGTCTTTTGGTTGGGGTGTCTAGTCCATTCACATTTAAGGTAATTATTGATATGTATGTTCTTATTGCCATTTTATTAATTGCTTTGGATTTGTTTTTGCTGCTCTTTTTTCTTTCCTTCTTCTCTTGTTCTTTTCTGCCTAGAGAAGTTCCTTTAGTATTTCTTGTAAGACTGGTTTAGTGTTGCTGAATTCTCTCAGTTTTTGCTTATCTGTGAAGGTTTTGATTTCTCCTTCAAATCTGAACGAGAGAGCCTTGCTGGGTAGAGTAATCTTGGTTGGAGGTTTTTTCCTTTGATCACCGTAATTATATCATGCCACTTCCTTCTGGCCTGCAGAGTTTCTACTGAAAAATCTGCTGACAATCTTATTGGGGTTCCCTTGTATGTTATTTATTTCTTCTCCCTAGCTGCTTTCAAGATTTTCTGTCTTTAATTTTGTTCAGTTTGATTAGTATGTGTCTCGGGGTGTTCCTCCTTGGGTTTATTTTATATGGTACTGGTTGTGCTTCCTGGATTTGAGTGAGTGATTCCTTCCCCATGGTAGGGAAGTTTTTGGCTATTATCTTTTGGAATATTTTTTCTGTCTTCTTCTGGCACCCCTATAATATGAATGTTGGTGCATTTAACTTTGTCCCAGAGTTCTCTGAGACTCTCCTCATTTCTTTTCAGTCTTTTTTCTCTTTTCTGTTCTGCATCCGTAATTTCCACTAATCTGTCCTCCACCTTGCTTATTCATTCTTCTGCCTCATGTATTCTGCTGTTAGCTGCTTCTGGTAATTTTTTTTTTTTTTTTTTAAACAAGTGGCCGCACCTGCGGCATATGGAAGTTCCCAGGCTAGGGGTCGAGCCACAGCCACTGTAGAAGCAACGCTGAGTAGTTATGTTGTGAGCCACACGGGAAGTCCTCTAGTGAATTTTTTATTTCAGTTATTATATTTTGCATCTCTTCTTGTTTAAGTTTTATATCTTGTATCTCTTTGCTCAGTGTTTCCTGTAAGTTATCCATCTTTGCCTCCAGTTTATTTCCAATGTCTTACATCATCTTCAGCTTCAACTATCTAAAGTCTTTTTCCTGGAGGCTGAGAATCTCCTCATGGCTTAGCTGTTTTTCTGGGGTTTTTCCTTTCTTCCTCATCTGAGTTATAGTTCTCTGTCTTTTCATTTTTATAGGTTTTTGGTGTGGTGACCTTTTTACAGAGAGTAGAATTGTAGCCTCTTTTATTTCTTTTTTGTTGTTGTTGTTGTTGTTGTTGCTATTTCTTGGGCCGCTCCCGCGGCATATGGAGGTTCCCAGGCTAGGGGTTGAATCAGAGCTGTAGCCACTGGCCTACGCCACAGCCACAGCAACGCAGGATCCGAGCCGAGTCTGCAACCTACACCACAGCTCACGGCAACACCGGATCGTTAACCCACTGAGCAAGGGCAGGGACTGAACCTGCAACCTCATGGTTCCTAGTCGGATTCGTTAACCACTGCGCCATGACAGGAACTCTGCCTCTTTTATTTCTGATGACTGCCCCCCTGTGACTGAAGTCAGTATGGGGTGCTTGCTGTAGGCTTCCTGCTGGGAGGGTCTGATGCCTGCCCACTGGTAGGTGGAGCTGCTTCTAATCCCTCTGGTGGGTGGGGCTTAGTCTCTGGATGGGTTTAGAGGCAGCTGTGTGCCTGAGGGGTTGTTAGGTAGCCTGTTTACTGAGGGGCAGGGCTGTGATCCCACCTGGGTTTTTGTTTGCCCTGGGACTTCTCAGCACCTGACTGATGGGTGGGACCAGATTTTCCCAAAATGGCCACCTCCAGAGAAAGGCATGCTGCTGAATAATCCCAAGTGCTTTGCTTCCAATGTCCTTCCCTCACAAGAAGTCATGTTCACCCCTGTTTTCCCAGGATGTCCTCCAAGTACTGCAGTCAGGTTTGACTCAGATTCCCATGGAGACTTTGCTTTGCCCTGGGACCCAGTGCACGTAAAAGTCTGTGTGTACCTTTTAAGAACGGGGTCTCCATTTCCCCTAGTCCCGTGGAGCTCCTTCACACAAGCCCCACTGGCCTTCAATGCCAGATGCTCCAGGGGCTCTTTCTCCCCATGTCAGATCCCCACATGTGAGTGTTTGATGTGTGGCTCAGAACTCTCACTCCTGTAGGTGAGTCTCTGTGAACCAGTTAGTTTTTAGTCTGTGGATCTTCCCACCCAGGAGGTATGGGGTTGTTTATATCACAAAATCGCCGCTCCTACCTCTTTTTGTGGCCTCCTCTTTTTTTCTGGAGTAAGATATCTTTTTTGAGGTTTCCAGTTTATTTGGGTGAAGAGTGCTCAGTCTTTAGTTGTGAATTTTGTTGTTTTTAGGAGATAAGTTGCCTCTTAACGTATTAGAGAAAGAGTTTGGGAAAGGCATAGAGATTTTACATAAAAATTAGATCATTACCTGCTTTCAGATTATATTTTAGTTTTAAAGTTATATTACCAAAATTTAAGTGCCCCTGTAAATTTGCTTCCCATTTTTTAAGGCCTTATGTAGCTTTTTATCTTTATGTAAAATTTGTGTTTTTTACATTTTCCAATATTACCAATATGTTAGAAATTGTTGGCCAAAAATAGTTTTAAAGAACACACATTGATCTTATGTAAATTATATAATTCATTAATAATTTCTTTAGAGGTAAAGAATATAGCATCCTTGGTGCTTTTTTTTTAACTTCTAAATTATGACTATAGATTTATGAAAATCTGGTTCTGCTGATTACCTAGAATTGGGAAAGACTTCACTTAGTATAACTGTATTTAGGTGCTCGCTGATCTTGAAGTTTGGTAAACATCGTGATAAGTTTACTGCCTTTACTACCACACAGCTTTTTACTTAAGAATTATGTTAGGCATGGTTGCCCATGACTACTTGTTGTATAAGTCACATATGATGACTAGGAATGATTAAGCTTCAGTCCTCACAATAGTTTGTAGCAGATAATAGCTTACTCTGTATAGGGTCTTTGAAACCTTAAAAAGACGTATTTTATTCCTTGTTGATAACCATTTCATCAACCATCTTTCTTCAAAATAGACCAGAAATACTGATGCTTTCATTGATTTGCTAGTGCACTGAACAGCACATGGTGAATTTTATGAGCTTTTAAAAATGTGATAGTTTAAAACTTGCAGCATGATTTTCTAATTTATCCTAAGTGTTTTAGTATCATCTTTATTCCATTTAGAGTACTTTAGCCCTTGCTGTATGTGTGAAGAGATGGGAAGGGGCTTCTATATGTGCTTTTACTTTTTTTTTTTTTTTGTCTTTTTTTGCTATTTCTTGGGCCGCTCCCTCGGCATATGGAGGTTCCCAGGCTAGGGGTTGAATCGGAGCTGTAGCCACCAGCCTACACCAGAGCCACAGCAACGCTGGATCCGAGCCGCGTCTGCAACCTACACCACAGCTCACGGCAACGCCGGATCCTTAACCCACTGAGCAAGAGCAGGGACTGAACCTGCAACCTCATGGTTCCTAGTCGGATTCGTTAACCACTGCGCCACGACGGGAACTCCATGCTTTTACTTTTGAATAAACCTGTGTGATAAAATGGATTTCTTCCATTGTTTCCTTTATCAAGATTGGAATAAACATCTTTTCTCTGGCTTTTGTAAAAGGGGTCGTGGTATAACAATGTCTGCTTCAAATCTGATAATGTTAACATGTTATGGAAAAATCCTTTTGAAGTCAGTATGCTTTATAGTAAATAACTCTCATTTGTTCTTTAACTGGATAGTTTTAAAAGAACATTATTTTGTGTGGATTATAGGAGCTCCTATAAATGTTAAATGTTTAGGATTTTTCCTGGTTTGATATATTTTCTGTATTGAAATTTAGTTTTATAACAGTATGTCTTTGCAATATGCAGTCAAAGCTCAGAGGGGGGAAAAAAGGGTAAAACTTACATTTATATAGCATGGCATAGTTGAAAAAGTACTTTCAGATCTTTTATTCTATTTTTCTTCACCACAGATTTATGGTGTGATTTTTATTATCCATATGTTTTTACATGTGGAAAAAAATTAAGGTAGAAAATGATAATCTTAAACCTTGTCTTCTGACTTCCTCCCTGATGACTTATTCACACTATTTAGCAAGCCACCTGAAAAATAGTTTTCATGTCAGGGCATTTTGAAGAATTTTACTAGGTCATAGTATGAGACTGAATTCCACTTTAGAGCAAGAACTTCAGTGTGTTTTAACTCTTTTTTTCCTTTGCTTTAGCCTAAACACACCACCTGGAACTAAAGTTAAGCTTTCAGGCCTTGTGGATATAAAAAATGGATTTCTGCTCTTGAATGATTCTAATACCACAGTTCTTGGCGGTGAAGTGGAACACCTTATTGAGAAATGGGAGTTACAGAGAGTAAGTATAAACTAAGAAAAATGGTTTGAACTTTTAAAACATTACACTCTTTTTATTGTATTCACTATTTTAAGGAGATCTTCCTATAATGAATAGTAAAATTAGTCTTTAATGCCAGAGTTGAGTAGAACTCAACTCAGTGATCTTTACAGAGACTGTCTACCTTTGTTTAAATATATTGTTCTCTTAAAGCAGGTGTCATTTTTCACTATTTGTTACAATTTATTACATATTTTAAAAGTCATTCTTTACTGACAAGTTTTCAAAACTGCCAAGATGCCAGTTATAAGCTATATGTAATGTATCTGTATATAATTCTTTCTGCAGAAAAAAAATGTGCATATGTATGAATAATGTATGAATATTTGTCTCATCTGTATATACAGGTACAAGTGAAAGCAAATGAGTATTTCACTGTAATGAAAAGGTTCTTGTTCCATTTGCCTTCTAATCACATTATTTGATGTTTTCACCATTTCTGTTATCAATGTCTTTATGCTTCTAGTCATCTAGATTATCCAGTAATGGTTCTTCTACTTTGCTTCTGGCCACCAGTTCTATTGATCTGCAGCAGATCATTTATCAGTCCCTGGCTTTCAAGTCCCACTGCTGTTACTATTGTTTTAAGTCTCTTTCTTGGACTACATGCAGTAACCTCTTAACTGGTTTTACCACATATTCTTTCTTTTTCTTTCTTTTTATTTTTTTCTTTGTAGTGACGTACATGCAGCATATAGAAGCGCCTGAGCTGGGAATCAGAGCTGCAGCTGAGGCCCGTGCCACAGCCACAGCAACACCAGATCTGAGCCACATCTGCAACATGTGCAACTTGTGGCAACACGAGATCCTTAACCTACTAAGCAAGGCCAGGGATCAAATCCGCATCCTCATAGAGACAATGTAAGGTCCTTAACTCCTTGAGCCACAACAGGAACATTTTTCCATCTTCTAACTTATTGTCCTTCTGCCAGCTTATCTTCAGGATAATTCAGACCATGCCACACCCTGCTTTTATTTTAAATACCTTATCTTGGATTCAAGGCCTTTAATAATCTAGCCCTAGTTCCAGTTTACCTTTTCAACTTTCTTTAATTTTTTCACATAAATTTTTATGCTAGCCAAATGGAACTACTTACTCTTTCTTTGATTCTCTATGCTTTCTTCAGTTAAGGTTTTCCCACAAATGCATTCATCTTATTTTTTCTCTCTGCATAGCCATAGTGTCCCCTTGCTTTTAGACTCAAATCAAATGCTTGCTTTTTCACATGGTGAAATATTTACTCTTTCTTTGAATTCTTGGAACACTTTATTCGTATTAAGAAGCATATTACTTTTACCTAGCACTAATACTATATTTATTCCTTATCTCCTTTAATAGATTGTAAACTTTTTGACGTTAGAGTTCTTATTTGAATCATCTTTATTCAATTCTACAAATACTTGTTGAACAATGTGTAGGTCTTGAGCTGGGCTTTTGCATCTTTATGTCATGTAGTCTACCTACCAGGCTTATAATAGAGGGTTACGTCCATATGGATCAGAAAAAAGGCTTTAAGAACTATTAAACTTATTTTATAATCAGATGATGGCTCTGAGCCTTTATCTCCAAAGTGGTGGCCTTGAGTCTTAAGTGAAATAAACATAACAAGTAATTGTGAAATCAATGAATTACAAGCACAAAAAGCTAATTATTCTTTGAATTAGAATTCATATTCTTGTGCCACTCTCAGATTTTGTCTGTGGTCTAAAGTGAGCTATGGGGCCTAGCAATATTTCAAGCTTTTGGTATTTTAAGATACTTTAAAATTTTTTCTTAGTTTGAAAGTGCCTTTGTTTGGGATGTAAGTAGTTAAGGAAATTTAGGCACATTTTGTATTCCTTAGTACTCATTCCTTATGATAGTAGTGTGCTACATTTTGGGCCGCTATACTATGCAGCGTAAGATAACATTCCACAACTGCATTGTTTGATTGGAAATGTTCCACAAGCAAGTAATTCAGAAGTGGTTTGATAATTTTATATAAATAGCCACTTTTATAAACTCTGAATTTCCTGGAGAGAAATCCCACCCATTTTATGTGATCTTTTCCTTTCACAAGTTGGTATATTGTATTTCTATTATCATTAGAGATTTTTAAAGTGTGGTAAAATGTCAAGTTAGACCAACACATTACATAATTTTTCCAGCCCAACCAGAAGTACCTCAATAATTGTAAAGTCAGTCAGAATTCCTAGGAATTTCCTCACCTCCAGCACACACACACACACACACACACACACACACGCCCACACACACTGATCAGTTTGACAGTTGTCCTTGTAATGTTTTATTATATATTTTTACACTTTGTTTCCTGAAAGCTATGCTAGTATTTCTTGTTAGGGAGCAATAAAAATTTACATGAAAAATAGTTTAAAAACATCTTAATATGATTACAGTTCCCTTTGGTTTTATAGTTTTTTGACTTCGGTAACCATAGAGATGTAGAAATCATGGAATGTTCAGATTACTTGAGCGTCTGGCAGGTGATACACATACCAGGTACACAGAAATTAAGTGTACCCATAGAAATCATAAACTCTAGGGTTAATTTTGGAGGTAATGGGGTCCTAAGATTCTTGCAAAATAAATAGGTGGGAAGAGAATATTGGACAGTATTTAAAGCATATTGTAGTTGTAGCAAGTTGGTTACAGATAGGTGAAGAAAAGAAAAACTCAGACCTTAAAATATGATAAAGATGGTTCCATTCCAGATGTAATTTGCAGTGTAATGTAATTTTATAACATTTCAATGCTTCCCCCTTACCTTCTATAACAGATTATTTAAATTTTTTTCTTTAAAAAATTGTCATAAATTGTGCATATAAGGTTTAACGTCTCTACCATTTTTAATTGTAAAATTCAGTGGCATTAAGTACATTCACACTGTTGCACAACCATGTATCTCCAGATTTTTTTTTTAATCTTCTCAAACTAAAACTCTGTATGCATTAAATAATGCCTTCCCATCCTCTTCCCCCTACTCTGGCAACCTTATACACAAGGTGTGCCTCATAAAAGTACAGTCATACAATATTTGTCCTTTTGTGTCTGGCTGAATTCACTTAGCATCATGTCTTCATCCATTTTGTACATGGGTCAGAATTTCTTAACTTTTAAGGTTGATTACTATCCCTTTGTATATAAATAGTATATTTTGTTAATTCATCCACTGATGGACATAAGGGGTATTTCCACCTTTTGGCTATTATGAATAATGCTCTATATACGTGCTTGAGTTGCCACTTTCAGTTCTTTTGAATTTATACTCAGAAGTTGGGTTGCTGGATTGTGTAGTAATTTTGTTTAATAGTTTGGGTAACAGTTATATTGTTTTCTGCAGCTATTGCACCATTTTATGTTCCATCTGCTGTGGTCAAGGGGTCGTTTTTCCACATCCCTGCCAACCCTTATTATTTCATATATTTTGGATAATAACAGTTCTAAGTGTGAAGTGAAATCTCATTGTTTTGATTTACTTTTACCTAGTTCTTAGTGATATTTAACGTATTTTCATATGTTTACTGGCCATTTGTATATCTTCTTTGGAGAAATGTCTATTTTAGTTGTTTGTGTATTTTTAAATTATTTTTTGATTTATTCTGGATATCAAGTTCTTATCCTATATATGATTTATAAATTTTTTTTCACATTCCATGGGTTGCCTTTTCATTCTGTTGTTAGTGTCCTTTGATACACAAACATTTTAAATTTTATTGAAGTTCAATTTTACCTGGTTTTTTTTTTTTTATTTCCCATTCTTTTGTTGTCATATCCAAGAAATCATTGTCAAATCCAATGTCATGAAGCTTTTTCTCTGTATTTTCTTGTGGAAGTTTTATGGGGTTAGCTCTTTAGCTCTTAAATTTAGGTCTTTGATCTATTTTGAATTAATTTTTTGTACATGGTGTAAGTTAAGAGTCAAACTTCATTCTTCTGCATGTAGATTCCCAGTTTGCCCAGCACCATTTGTTAAAGACTCTTCTTTCCCTAATGAATGGTCTTATCGTCTTCATCAAAACGTCATTTGCAGAGTTCCTGTTATGACTGAGCTGGTTATGAATCCAACTAGTATCCATGAGGATGCGGGTTCAATCCCCTGGCCTGGCTCAATGGGTTAAGGATATGGCGTTGCCATGAGCTGTGGTGTAGGTTGTGGACATGGCTCAGATCTGGTGTTACTGGCTGTGGCATAGGCTGGCAGCTGCAGCTCTGATTCCACCTGTAGCCTGGGAACTTCCATGTGCTGTGAGTGTGGCCCTAAGGGAAAAAAAATAAAACAATCATTTGACCATACATGCAAGGGTTTATATCTGGGTTCTTTAATAGTCTGTTTTTATGCCAATATTACACTGTTTTATTTTTCCCTTTTTTGGCTTATCTGTGGCATATGAAAGTTTCTGGACCAGAGATCAAATCTAAGCCACAGCTTTGGCAATGCTGGATCCTTAACCCGCTGCACTGGGTCAGGGATTGAACCTGTGCTGCTGCAGAGACAAAGCCAGATCCTTAACCTGCTGTGCCACAATGGGAACTCCAGTACCACACTGTTTTGATTACTGTAATTTTGTAGTAAGTTTTGTAATTAAGAAATATTTTTGCTATTCAGAGTTCCTTGAGATCCCATATGAATTGCATTGAATCTCTGGATCTCTTTGACTAGTATTGACATCTTAACAGTATTAAATTGTGCAACTCATGACCATGGGAAGGCTTTTCTTTCATTTCTTTTAGCAATCTTTTTTTTTTTTTTTTTTTTCTTTTTCAGCTGAACCCACAGCATATGGAATTTCCCTGGCCAGGGGTTGAATCTGAGCTGCAGCTACGACCTACGCCACAGCTCTGGCAATACCTGATCCTTAACCCACGACACCAGGCTGGTAATTGAAATAGCACCTCCAGAGAGACAAGCTGGATCATAAAACCTCTGTGCCACAGCAGGAACTCCTCTTTTAGCAATCTTTTATAGTTTTCTTTGTACAGATCTTCTGCTTCTTTGCTTAAGTTTATCGCTGTCTATTGGATGTTAGTATAAATGGAAGCTTTTAACTTGCAGTTTTTTCTCAGCCTAGTTCTCAGCAATGACTCAAGGGAATTCCTGTCGGGTTTCTGAAACTTCTTTTCTGTATAGGGCTCCCTTTTTTGAGGTTCTCCCCCACAGTTTCCTGTCATTTCAGATTGCCTTGAGCTATGAGATTGATTTTCTCAACTCCGTTTTCTGGGCTCTGTCAGTATCATGCCTGCAAGCAGAAAGGCAGAACCACCTGTTTTTTTCCTCTTTCTCTTAGGGATTATAGTCTTGTACTACTTCTTATCCTATGTTTTAAAACAGTTGTTTCTTACATGTTGTCCAGATTTCTAGCTATAGAAGATTAAGTCTGACTCTCGTCCATTTATCAGGATGGAAAGTGGACATCTTGTAATATGTTTTTAATTATATAATGTGTATTGGGAGATGGTTTGGCAGTTTATATGAGCTTTTTAAGGAAGCCAGAGTATAAACTGAAATAATTTTTGCTCTTTGAATCATCTTTTTCTTACATCTAAATTAAAACTGAGGAAAGGACCCCCTAGATAATTTTATGCATTTGCTGTTCTTATTTAAAATGGGTTAACATCTTAAATATAGCTTATAAAGAATGTTCATATACAATTTAAATTGCTCTTTGATCAATAAACCAAATATTATTGTTGTCTTTAGTCTTGGTTTTTTTTTAATGTAACTTACATAAAATATGTAGTGTTCTTTTTATAATGTAGGAGCTCTGTTTATAATGTAGGAGTATGTTTAAAATACATGTGATTTTTTAAAACTTATTTTCACCATTTTACATCATATTTTAAACATAACACTTTCTGTATCAATAATTATTTAAAATGCACAAAAAAACTTCGAAGTTGAGAAAATGTATGAAGTGACAACCTGTGTTTAACTGATAGATATGTATTAACACCTCAAAGCCAAAACCAATGGGAGAATGGGAGGGACAGATGAGTGAGAGGAATCCTGACAATTCCTTATGGCACTTTTGAAGGACTTTATAATATGAGAAATTACTTTTGTTAGGAAGTTATTTTTTTTTTAATTTACATAATATTTTGTTACCTCGCCAATCCTAAGTATGATAGGGAAATAAGAAAACTAAAATTAGGAGAGTTTGAAAGCTTATTTTTATTAAAGAGCAATCAGTTGAATAATTGTTCAAAGTATAAATTGATTTGCAAAACACGATTGTTATTAAGGAAATTTTACTATAATTGAAAGTAACCTCCATATCGTAAACTATAACAAACTGATCTCTTTAAATAGCTAGCAGTTGTTCTCATCAGTATTGCTGTGAACTGTTTCTAGTCACAAGATTTCTGACACCAAATGTGCAGTAATTCTCTGTAAACGTCAACTGGATGTCCTGAAATGTAGTTCATTTCTCACACCACCTGGAATTAGTACAGACCTCACAAGCTAAGAACTCAGTCTCTGGAGATTGCCCCTCACTTCAGGTGCCAGTTGCAAGTACTAGGTCCTGAGGTTACCAACACTTCTGTCCAGCTTAGCTACAAATCAAGAGTTTTCATGATCTCATACTCAGATTTGATAATTTGCTATAATGACTCGCAGAATTTAAGGAAACACGTTACTTGCTGTTACTTTGTTATAAAGGATATTATAAAAATATAAATCAATCGCCCTTATTTATAAATAAGGGCGATTTAGAAGAGTCCTGAACTCAGGAGCTTCTCTCCCTGTGTGCATCACCCTTTTGGCACATGGATGTGTTTACCTAACCCAGAAGCTCCCTGAACCCCATCATTTATAGGGTTTTTATGGAGGTTCATTACATAGGCATGCTTGATTAAATCACCACCATTTAACTCAGTCTCTAGCCCTGTATTAACTCAGTCTCTAACCCTCTATTCTCGTGGTTGGTTGTTCTGGCAGCCAGCCCCCATCCTGGAGTTTTCCAGGGGCCCATTAATAGTCATCTCACTACTATAAACTTGGGATGGTTGTAGGGGCTTATTATGAGGAACAAAATGTGCTCCTTACCGCTGTGACTCAGGAAATTTCCAGTGTTTTAGGATCTCCGTTTCAGGAACTGGGGACAAAGACCAAATGTGTATTTCTTATTATGTAGCAATATCACAAATATGTTGTTTGCTAATAGATTTTTTTTGGTCAAAAATTATCATTTTGAAGGTAATTTCCAGATAATGAATTTCTGTTGGAGTGTAGGTTTAGTATGCTTTAAAGTGAAATTCTTGCTGCCAAAGTTTGTGTCTTTACTGAGAATGTTTTTTACTGTATTTTTTTCTTGTGACAGTGGCTTGGCAAATACTTCTGAAGATTGTATGTGAATGTGGGTTTTGGTAAGAAAAGATAAGGAGAGAGCCTTTGCCTAATTATTGAAGATAGGATTAAAATATTTTATATAGTTTGAAATAATAGTAGAAGGCTTTTTTTTCCTATTTCTTACAAGAATCTACTAAAATGAGTGGATTCCTGGTGCATTGTAAGCATTGTTAAACATATTTTTAATGTATAATTTCTGTTTTATGACTTGCTTTTCCCACAGAGCTTATCAAAACACAATAGAAGCAATATTGGAACCGAAGGTGGACCACCTCCCTTTGTGCCTTTTGGACAGGTAATGACTTTCATTTTGTCAGATGAATTTTAATCAGCAAAAAGTGTTTTTCATTTGTAATCAAGCTATGTTTAGTTTTGTGCTGAACTATTCATCCAGAGGTCATAGGAGTTATATGGAAATATGTTAACTACAGGAATTTGATAATTATGCTTTTTTCCTATACTGTAATTCAAGTTTTGGTGTAGTTTTCTATTCTCAAAAGCTGTTAACCTAGAGATTGAAACAATTAAGAGACACACCTGAAGTGCACCCTAAAACTAATTAAGAGAAGATGGTGAGGCCTTTTTTTTTTTTTTGAGAGAAGAAATTCAAAAGTAAGAAGACAAAAATATGCTATAATTTCTCACTTTGTTCATTAAAAATAAAAGAGGGAGAAAGAGAATAAAAGCATCAACTGATGGATTGACAGGAGACAAAAAAGAGAACACAAGGCAGGGAAGAGCATCATTGCACTTTAGGAGAGCCTGCTGTCCCAGCTGAGATTCTGCTCTGCTTTGATTCAATACCCATCTCAGTCAGAGACTTAACTTTATTTCTACTTGGTATTTTCCTTTCCAACAACAGTAGCCTCTGTCCTTCTCTCACAGAAGCCAAGGGTTTTCCATTTCCTAACTTTCAGCCCCCTTGCTGCAAAATGTTACCATGAGGTAGCTCCTCTGCTGGCCAGTATCTTATGTCTTCTTACTTGTACACAGCATCAAACTGCATTCAGAACAGTCTCCTCCAGCTTGTCCCTGCTTGATGTCTGAAGAATCTGAAAATAAGTCCTGTCACTGCTTGCTCTTTGCCACTTGATGCCACTAAAATTTAGCTATCAGTAATCTGCCCTGCATTTGCGCTTTATTTTCCTTCAGGGGTGCTGGGTCACAGTAAAGATGAGTTGCGGACAACACCTAGGAAACAGAGACCTGCATTTGAAGAACAATTCAGAATTTTTTTTGGTGTAAAAACAAATATCGGGAGTTCCTATTGTGGCTCAGCAGAAACGAATTTGACCGGTATCCATGAGGACTCAGGTTCAATCCCTGGCCTCGCTCAGTGGGTTAAAGATCTGGTGTTGCTCTGAACTGTGGTGTAGGTCACAGATGCAGCTTGGATCTGGTGTGGCTGTGGCTGTGGTGTAGACTGGCAACTATAGCTCTGATTCGAACCCTAGCCTGGGAACCTCTATATGCCACAGGTGCAGCCCTAAAAAAACAAAACAAAACAAAACCTAATTAATCAGAAAATAAATTGGTAAGAGCAGTTGACTGACATTCTCTTCAAAACCCTTCTTGCAGGATCTACTCAAAATTAAATGTCATTCTTGCATCATGGCTATTTTGAAAGTATTTAAAATGTCTGTCATTTTTCGTTGTGCTTTGGAATGTGAGACAGTCAAGATAAAAGGAGGCATGTTGTATGCTAATGATATTCTCATTTCTCTCAGTGGAAGCCTCTAGAATGAAAACAGAATATAAACATTCTAATAATTTAAATTTTTTTTTTTTTTTTTTTTTGTCTTTTTGCTGTTTCTTTGGCCGCTCCTGCGGCATATGGAGGTTCCCAGGCTAGGGGTCGAATCGGAGCTGTAGCTGCCGGCCTACACCAGAGCCGCAGCAACGTGGGATCCGAGCCGCGTCTGCAACCTACACCACAGCTCACGGCAACGCCGGATCGTTAACCCACTGAGCAAGGGCAGGGACCGAACCCGCAACCTCATGGTTCCTAGTCGGATTCGTTAACCACTGCGCCACGATGGGAACTCCTAATAATTTAAATTTGAAAACAGTAAATGCTATTTTGTAAGAATTTGCTTTCCTCTTAGATGTTTTGGTGATAATATTTCTTTCATAAATTGCTCCCATATATTCTAAGGATTTAATTATTTTTGAGACTTTGAAGTGTGTTTTATAGCTTATTTTTGTAATAGGAAGTATATGAAAAGTTACAACTTCTATTTTTCTGTGAAGTCCATTCTGAAAACTCGTATTCAGCATGTCATAGCCTTGTACACGGGTTAAAGACAGAAAATACTAGCTGTATGTTAATATGACCTATTTTATATGTGTATTGCTGAAAACCTCTGTTTGTATAACGCATTAATTTGAGAGCATTTTTTTTCCCCTCTTTGAAATTATTGAGTTTAAAAAGATTCATTTTATAGGATTTTTGCTGCTAGGATTAGAAGGGAGAACAGAATTCAAGGCTTATTTTTAGGCAATGATGGCATTCTTATTTGTTTTAAGAGGTTGAAAAATCAAAAACTTTGGCGCCTAATTGAGGGCAGAGGTATGTTTTTAGCTTCATAAGTTCAGAGACATGTTTTTATATGTTAAAATAAATATACTATTCAATCATCCTGTATATGGTGGCATAATGTGGAAGTTAAGCACCTAATAAAAAAAAAAAACAGACTTTACTTCTTGTGCAATAGTCTAGACTGTTTAAAATTTTAAATTATTTTAAATCATTATCTTTTTTTTTTTTTTTTTTGCTTTTTTAGGGCCACATCTGTGGCATATGGAGGTTCCCAGGCTAGGGGTCCAATTGGAGCTGGAGCTGATGGCTTATACCACAGCCAAAACAATGCAGGATCCAAGCCACATCTGCGACCTACACCACATCTCATAGCAATGCCAGATCTTTAACCCACTGAGCAAGGCCAGGGATTGAACCTGCAACCTCATAGTTCCTAGCCAGATTCGTTTCCACTGCGCCACAACAGGAGCTCCCAAATTGTTATCCTAAAATGAAATTTAGATCTCTTGGTTTGATATATGTTTTATTTTATTTTATTTTTAATTTTTATTTCTTTTTTATTTTTAGGGCCGCACCCATGGCATATGGAAGTTCCCAGGCTAGGGGTCAAAGCGGAGCTGTGGCCACTGGCCTATGCCGCAGCCACAGCAACACCAGATCTGAGCTGCATCTGTGACCTACACCACAGCTCACAGCAACACTGGATCCTTAACTCACTGAGTGAGGCCAGGGATCAAACCTGTGTTCTCATGGATGCTGGTCAGATTTGTTTCCACTGAGCCACAATGGGAACTCCTGATGTGTGCCTGTTTTAGATGGCTACATATGGGGTACTTTTTATTTACCAGTTACAGTTATTTAAAAGTTAATTCAGTAGTTTTCTACCTTTATTTTTAAATCTATGGGAAATAATTGTATTTTGGGGGGCTCTCAGCTATTGTGTGATACAAACATTTTTTTGGAAGACCTATTACTCATGAAAACTTGAATTTGGAACTACTGAAGCACTTCATTTTTATTTATTATTACCAGAAGTGTGTATCTCACGTCCAAGTGGATAGCAGAGAACTTGATCGAAGAAAGACGTTGCAAGTTACAATGCCTGTCAAACCTACAAATGATAATGATGAATTTGAAAAGCAAAGGACTGCTGCTATTGCAGAAGTTGCAAAGAGCAAAGAAGTAAGATATTAAATCACTATGAATTTCTCATATTTTTTGCCATTATGTTCTGTTTAGATTACTCACAGTCATTATTGTCTTTTCACATAAAGTAACTAATTGAACAAATTTTTGACATTGTTCTTCCGTATGCCATCAGTAGAAAACGCCTTAGTACTTTATCGGGTCTTAAGCTTACACATTTTACCATAAACATTCTTTTTTCAAATTTCCTTAACAATTCCATTGTTACTTTTATAAACAAATCACCCTTCTTTTCTCCCTCTTTCTTTTCTTCTTAAAGTATACAGCTGAACACACACTTTCTTTTTTATTTAAGAAGGTTTCCTATTATTGGGAAATATGATGCTTTTTGAGGATAATTTATCCCATAACTGGAACTTTTGAGGAATGCAGGTAAAAATTAGAGGGTAAATCAAAGGCTTAGTATTAACATTTTTGTGATTTTTTCCTTCATAAATCTTATATATAGTAAAAAATAATTTTTGTCTTTGGATTATGCTTATTTTGTGCACCCCCTTTTATCATTTACTATTAGTAGCCTAAATATTTTCTTTTCATTATTTTAAATTTCTCAATTATTTGAAATAGATGTGTTTTTCTCTAGTTATTTGTTGATTTTTAGATTTTGATAAGAAATTTTAGTTCAGGAATTAGTTGTTTAGACAAACTTAACCAGTGAGATTGAATAGCTTTCTTTATTCAAAACCAGTAATAAATCTTAGCTATTTTCTTATTTAAATTTTAAGTAGGAGACTTCTTGAATTTTGGTAGTTCTTCTATCATCCATCTAATGTAGGGGACAAGAGAACAAATTCTGGAACTAGGCAACCAGGAAGCATGTCTTGCTGACAACCTTAAATTTTGTACCCTGTTTTCTTAATGAAAGAAAGCAGTACCTACTTATGGTTACTGTGAGAATTAAAAAGCAATAATCTTTAAAACATTTAGAATACTACATGGCACAGATTATGATATGTTCCTAAACTCAAGTTCTGCTGCTTGTCACTCATGAATCCAGTACAGAGAGAGAGTGTTGGGTAAAAGGAAAGGTAGCTTTATTGAGGAAGCTGACAATCCCGGGGAGAAGGTGAGCTCATTTTCCAAAAAACCAACTCCCAGCTCCCCAGGTCTTGCTTGAAGGTTATATAGGGAAAAGATTATATAGGCTACGTGATCATATGGGGGGAGCAGTCTTCTCTTTTCAGAAATGCTTGTCTTGACTGCACAATTCCAAGTAGCCGTCAAATCTTGCTTGTGGTTGGAACATTAAGTCATAAAATCCTAGAGAATAAGGAGCAGGGTTGGAACCTATAGAACAAATAATCTTCAGTCTTGTTATCCATCAACAACTTTCTCCAGCAGCAGCAAGCTAAGGTAATGGTTAACTAGGGTAGAAGTCAGCCATATCAGCCATATTAAAACAAAGAAATAGAGTTGGAATAATGCTATATAGCTGAGAGTCCTTAGTTACAGTCTCACTACCTCAGTTACAATATTCCTTTGCTAAAAGCCCTCAATAAAAGTGACTGTTGCTATTTCTCAATATTTTCTCTTTTCTAAGGCACATTTAAAAACTGATTTTTAGGAGTTCCCTTTGTGGCTCACTCGGTTACAAACCCATCTAGTATCCATGAGGACATTGCAGTGAGC
The DNA here is from genome assembly GCF_054392235.1 of Sus scrofa. Taxonomy (NCBI): domain Eukaryota; kingdom Metazoa; phylum Chordata; class Mammalia; order Artiodactyla; family Suidae; genus Sus; species Sus scrofa. The sequence continues at coordinate 33,854,284 of NC_139393.1, forward strand.
TGTGGTGTAGGTCATAGGCAGGGCTTAGATCCCATAGGCCAGCGGCTGTTGTTCTGATTGGACCCCTAGCCTGGGAACTTATATATGCCATGGGTGCAGCCCAAAAAATAAACAAATGCATACATACATAAAAAATTAAAATTTGGAGTTTCAGAAGAGGGTATTGGAACTATATCATTTTCTTAATGGTAATAAGAAAATTGTTCTTTTGATTTACATTTTTCTCAGATGACATTCCTCCCCCCTTTTTTTTGTTTTGTTTTCTTTGGATAGTGAGTTGAAGCTTTTATTTTATTTAAAAAATTTTTTTTTAATTTTATTTTTTAAGAGTTGATTTTTTCGTTGTTATTATTATTTTTTTAGTAGTTATTTCCCCAATACAATTTGATGTGGTTACTGCTGTCTATGTATTGGAATATATTTAACATATGGCGGTGTGCCTCATTTTTTAAATATAATTGATCACCTTATATTTTCCCATAAATATTTGACTAAAAAAAACATTGTTTTCTGAGTAGAATTTAAACTTCTCAATTTATATATGAGAGTTGATGGAGGCTTAAAACTATAAAGGAACTTGTCTGAGGTTACCCAGTGACAATTTTAGGACCAACCTATGTGTATTACAGTAGTAGATCATATCTTTATCTATATATCTATATTTAGATAAATAATACACATATATTTAATCTGTGTCTAAGCAGCAAAATCACATAGCAATGTAATTGTTCTAAAAGATATTTTATTTTCATTTAAACATTTATATGGATTTGGTAGAATCTATTGCAAAATACCAAGTGATGTTTTTCATTTCATTTTTCCTTTGGTTCTTCATTGAACAAGTATTTTTTGAGAACCTGTTATATGCAAGGAAGTATTTGAAATGTTCAGGTTAAAACAATGAGCAAATAGACAAATGATTTCTGTCCTTATCAGGCTTATCTTTTAGTAAGGGGGACTGACTATTGGCATAATAATAAGTATGTAAATCATATGGTAGGTTATAAGTTGATAAGCGCCATGGGAAAAAAGAAAAAGTAAAGTAGGATAGGGAGTTGGGAGTGCCAGTTGGTGAGGGGAGTAGGGGGTTGCGATTTTAAAAAGTATGGTCAGAAATTGAGAATTCTTTGAAGTTTTGTGTAGTTTATATTCTAGCAAGGATAGTAAATAATATAAGCATACTAAATAAGTAAATTACAGATTTCAGTCTTAAACATAGTAATTTGATTAGGCTTCAAGATGGTGAAGTTTGAGCCAAGACTCTAAGGCAGTAAGAGAATTAGTATTGTGGTCATCCGAAAAGAGTATTCCAGGAAGAAGGAAAAGTCACTGCAAAGGTGCAAAAGCAGGAATATATGTTGAAGGAATAGCAAGGCGACCAATGGAAACAGAGAAAGCAAACGGATAAGCTCTAAAATATAAAGTCAGGAGTGAAAATGGAGTTCAGCTTATGAGGTCCCTGAAGCCGTCTTAAAGACATTCAGAAAGATATGAGGAGCCTGTGGAAGGTTGTCAGTGCATCAGTACATCAGCTGACCTACATTTTAAAAGTCTAATTCTGGCTGTTATGTTCAGAAAAGTAAGATTGAAATCAGACAAGTTAGGCAAGTATTGAAGTAATTCAAGGGGAGAGAAATTTTTTGTAGTGATGGCAGCTGTGTAGGTGGTGCAAAGTTTTCAAATTCTGGTATTTTGAAAATATAGCCATCAGGGTTTGAGACAGACTAAATATGGAGCTTGAGAGAAGTGTCGTGAATGACTTCAAGAGTTTTGCCATGAAAAACTGGCAGGTTAGGGTTGCTTACTTGGAATTGGAGAAGACTGGAGTGGCACTGTGTATTCTGTTTGAACAGCTTAATATTGAGGTTCCTGTCAGGTATCCAAGTTTAGTAGGCAGTGAAACAGAGAAGAGTGTAGTTGAAGGGTGAGCTTTGGAAAGGATTATGCATTTGAGAGTAGTAGCCATATGGATATTTAAAATCATGAGGTCAAATGCAACCACTAAGGAAAATGACAGTTGAAGGGAAGAGAAAAGGATAAGGAGTGAACCCTGTAGCATTTCAACCTTAGTAGTTGAATGAAAGAAGTTGAAGCGACCAAGGTGGGACCAGCAAGATGGGATCAAAATAAGAGAACTACATCATGAAGGATGGAATATTGAGTTTATGAAAGGCTGTTGAAAAGTGGTGTAAGATGTGGCCTTTTAGTGTAGAGTTAGGGAAGTCATTCATCCCTCCACATTGCTTTATCATTTGTATAGATGGTGGTAAGATAAAGTATGTATGTGCAGGTATCTGTGAGTGGGTTGATGTGGTAAAAGTCTATGCAAGTTCTTAAAAGGTTTCAGTTTGTTCGTTTTGTTTTGTTTTGTTTTTGGTGAGGGGAAAACATGGTCAAGTAGTCACAATGGTGGAGAAGATGTTTGAGGTTCAAGGAATGAAAATATGTGAAATAGTGGTTTGAAAGATTGGGAGGGTGACTGTGGTAGGAAATAGAGTACGCTTGCTAGACAGCATTAGGGACCCACTTGTGTTTCATGGTCATGATGATCTCACAGATGCCTAATTCACATTGTATGGACAGGATGGTGTGGCTCATAAAAGACAATACCAGTTACCTTATGAGTAATTTTTAAGTTGTGATGTTTCCAGATATTTGTATGCTTAGTGAGTAACAGCTCTTTCAGAGCTCTTCATGTTGATGATGTCATTTAATCCTCACAAAATCCCCATGAGGTAGGTTTTCTCATACCTGTTTTAAGGAAGAGAAACCTGAGGCTCATGGAAGGTAGAAGTTAAATGACATGCCTGAGGGTAGGATCTAAGAAGTGGCTGAGCAAAGGTTTAGTTCCAGCCTTGTCTAGCTCCAAAGCCTGTGTTATTACCTATACTACATTTCTTCCCCGTCTAATAAACTGTATCACATCAATATAAACTCACATGTTATATAAATAATGACTATCAAGACAGTGCAAATCTTTTTTTGGGGGGCGGGGGGAGATTGCAGAAGCCCAAAATTGAATATATCCAATAATGAGTCTTTGGAAATGTGGTTTTCACTTGGTTTGAGTTAAATTAAAATATTATAGTGTTCAACTACCTAATAGAGATATTTAATATGCTCTCCACTGATGTTCATCTCACATCATTTTTCTGTTTTTTGGATTCTATTTCTTTATATTTTCATCCAATTCAAAATAATTTCCCTAACTTATATAAATGTATATCTAGGATGTTTTCTTACTATAATCATTTTAAGACACATTAAAAAAATTGATAACTATCACTAATAAAAATCAACTCTTGACTTCTGCTTTTATTAGATTTATTAGAAAGCTGTAAAGATAGTAGATAACCAGATATTTTATTTTGTTTTTTAATTTATTTTTTAATGGCTGGACCTGTGGCATATGGAAATTCCTGGGCCAGGGATTGAAATCCAAGCCACAGCTGTGATCTATGCTTCAGCTACAGCAATGCCAGATCTTTTAATCCAGTGCAGTGGGCTGGGGATTGAACATGTACTTCTGAAGCGACCTGAGCCACCACAGTCAGATTCTTTTTATTTATTTATTTATTTTTATTTTTTATTTTTTCCTGCTGTACAGCATGGGGATCAAGTTACTCTTACATGTATACATTTTTTTTCCCCCACCCTTTGTTCTGTTGCAATATGAGTATCTAGACAGTTCTCAATGCTATTCAGCAGGATCTCCTTGTAAATCTATTCTAAGTTGTGTCTGATAAGCCCAAGCTCCCGATCCCTCCCACTCCCTCCCTCTCCCATCAGGCAGCCACAAGTCTATTCTCCAAGTCCATGATTTTCTTTTCTGTGGAGATGTTCATTTGTGCTGTATATTAGATTCCAGTTATAATTGATATCATATGGTATTTGTCTGTCTTTCTGACTCATTTCACTCAGTATGAGAGTCTCTAGTTCCATCCACCACAGTCAGATTCTTAACCCACTGCACCACAAGAAACTCCAAGATATTGAATTTTACATTGTGTGAATAACAACTGTGGGATGCTTTTCAATCATGAGTTTGTATCTTTCCAAACCAACGTCTTATGTTCCAGTCTTTTCATAATAATTTTGATAAAACAATAATGAAATCAAATTCAGATCTGGTTATACATATAATTAGTTCAAATAAGTTAGACAAAAATAAGAACTATGTATGTCAAAGCTTTTATACATAGTTGGTAAGACATAGCATATCATATATTTAATGTAAATAATAAATTAGCCATGAGAGTTTTAATCTAGTGTTAAAATTTATATTATTTGTCGACTTTCTTAGATTATAGAATCCTATTATTGGATCATGGACAGAATGTACTTGATTCCTAGCTAGATAGGTTTGGTGCCTTGCTAAAGCCTTGCCATGTACTTGAATTTGTAACACAGGTCTCACGATAGTGGTCAGGTATTTTGCCCTAGAATCATTTCTAACATCTTATCTCCATAATGCTTGTATTCTTTTATTTTACATTTTTGTCTGCTTACATTTATTCTGATGATTTGCCTTGGAGATTTAAAGGTTATAATCATATAATTTTTTAATTGCATCAACCAGACTTGGGTAAAGAAGAGATTATGACTGCTATATATTTGTTTAAAAGGATTAGCTAATATTTCATTTTTTTCCTGTAAAACATAATTTAGAAACTTTAAAGTAGTTTGGTTTTGTTAAATATTTTTACTCATAGCTTAGCCTTTAGAGCTTTTTAAAATGCTATTTATTTACATTTCTTTTATCTTTCTCTTATCTGAAGACCAAGACATTTGGAGGAGGTGGTGGTGGTGCTAGAAGTAATCTCAACATGAGTGCTGCAAGTAACCGAAACAGGGAAATTTTACAGAAAGAAAGGTCAACCAAATCAGAGGGAAAACATGAAGGTGTCTATAGAGAACTGGTAAGGCTAATGAACCAACTATAAAGTTAATGTCTTTTTCCTTTAATAGCCTTGATTTTACAAAATTCTTTCTCATAACCACCACTGGCTTTTTGAATGTATAATGGATAGCTGTGACAACTCTAAAAAGGCTTTCATTAAGGATTCCAGGGAAACTTTGGATAGCTGTCACAACTCTAAGAAGGCTTTCATTAAGGATTCAGGGAAACTTTGGATTGTTTGAAAAATAATTTACTATGTTTTGCTTAACTTTCTAGATAATGAGTAATGTCTTTTAGAATGGAATGATAAGCCATCAAGTTAAATAGAAAACAATCAATGGAAATTATATTCTAAAAGATGATGCATTAAGAACATACAATTATCTCCCCTTCCCTACTCTTCCCACACATTTCTTTTCTTTTCTTTTTCTTTCTTTTTTTTTTTTTTTGTCTCTTTGTCTTTTTTGGGCCGCACCCATGGCATGTGGAGGTTACCACGCTAGGGGTCTGATCAGAGCTGTAGCCTCTGGCCTATGCCACAGCCAAAGCAATGCCAGATCCAAGCTGCATCTGTGATCTACACCACAGGTCACAGCAACACTGGATCCTTAACCCACTGAGCAAGGCCAGGGATCGAACCCACAACATCATGGTTCCTAGTCAGATTCGTTTCTGCTGCGCCACGACGGGAGTTCCACATTTTTTATTTAAAATTTTGTCTAAAGTGATTTTGTTCTTTGGGAAAAATATATTGAAACAGTAAATGTATATTATAGACTCAACTGCAAAATATTCCTGGATTTTTGAGATAAATAGGAGTCAAGATATTTTTGTTATGCCTCAGTGTCCTCAGATATAAGGAAACTGACAGGAATTCATTTTCCTCTCCCTTTAGAGGTTGAATGATTTTGTTTTTGTTTTGTTTTAAATTTTATTATTATTATTTTTGGCCACACCTGTGGTATGCAGAAATTCCTAGGCCAGGGATCAAACCTGTACCACAACACTGAGTGGAGCCACAACAGTGACAACCTGCTGAGCCACCAGGGAAGTCTCTAGAGGTTGAATGACTTTGGATGATTTTGCCTATAGAGTGATAAGACTAGCTTAAGTAATGAGAGTTTATTGTCTCATATAACAAGAAATTCAGAGGTAGATAGGAATAAAGGTTGGTAAATTCAACAGTATAACAATGTTGAAATGCTGGTGGGCATCTCTGTAGTTTCTGGGCTTTCTTCTCTGGGCTATAGGATTCTCCATTTGTTTTATCTTCATGCAAAAAGTTTGAAGGAAGTAAAGGGAGCATTTTTCTGAATGTGAGTCTGTTTTATCAGATAAGAAAATAAATTTTGAAATCTCTAGTAAACTCCTTCTTGGCTTATTGACTAGAACTAGGTCATTTGCCCATTCCTAAATCATTCACTAGCCAAGGAGAATGGGTTTACAACGAGGCCAAACTAACTCTTCCTTGATTATATGACCATCTCGTTCTTTAAAAAACAAGTCAGTTTTCAGGTTTGAGTGGATATAGTGAGCTGAAAAAGACACAGTCACTACATCAAGAAGCTCTTAAACTTGAGTGAATTGAGAATCCTTGTCTGGGAATGTCTTGCCATAGAATACCAAAGACCAGCAGTTTGGATTGTTATGAGGATTAAACACATATGAAGGGAGTGATATTACAAAGGTAGCGGAATAAAGGTTCAGAAATTGACCCCTCCACCAAAACAATTATTAAACTAATAAACATTGTCTGAATCAACTGTTATAGAACTCTGGAGCAAAGTCAGATTCTTGCAACATACAGAGTAGTGACAGATGAAGAAAGAAGCTGATCATTGGCTGACCATGGAAAAAAGACTCTAGTGATCACATATCACAAGGAATATGATCCTTACAAAGAAAGTTCAGAAAAGTTACTTAGCAAACTTAGAACTTGAGTCTTCATTAAGTAACAACAGCATCCCTGAGGAGGAGTGAGAATCTGATTTCCAAAATCACCGTCATTACAGTATTCAAAGTTTTCAGTTTCCAATAAAAAGTTATAAAGTATACCAAAATAAACAAACAAAACAATAACAACAACAAAAATCCAAACCAGGAAAATATGACCCATTCATTGGAAAAAGAAGAAATGAAACTATTCCTGAAGAAGCCCAGGCATTGGACTTACTAAACAAAAACCTTAAATCTTAGAAATAGTCTTAGAAATACTTAGAGGTCTAAAGGGAATCATTGACAAAGAGCCAAAAGCAGGAGAACAATATGTGAACAAGTAGGGAATATCAATAAAGAAAGATTATTAAAAAAGAAGCAAAATAACATTTCTGGAAAGTACAGTAACTGAAATAAAAAAATTTCATTAGTTAGGTTCAGCAACAGACTAGATCAGGCAGAAGAAAGAATCAATTAACTTTAATATAGGGCAATTGAAATTACCTAGTCTAAGATGCTGAAAGAGAACAGCATGAAGAAAAATAGAGCCTAAGGGCCCTATGTGGTACTATCAAATATACCAACATAGCATTATGGGAGTTCCAAGAGAAAAGAAAAAGAGGCAGAAAAAATATTTGAAGAACTAATGCCCCCAAATTGCCAAATTTGATGAAATCATGAATCTACAAATCTAAGAAGCTCAAAGAACTCCAATTGGATAAACTCAGAGGCACACCAAGATAAATAATCACATTGTTGGAAGCTAAAGACAGAAGAAATCTTGAAAGCAGTGAGAGAAGCAATTCACCAAATAAAAGGGATCTTAAGTGAACAGTGTTTTATCAAACTATGGAGGCAAGAAAGCAGTGGGTGATATACTGAAAGTACCAAAAGAGAAAAAACCTGTTAACCAATAATTCCTTATTCAGGGAAAAAAAAAAAACTATTATTTACGAATGAAGGAGACTATCAGAAGGACAACTTGAAGTGCTGGTGTAAGTTTGAATGTACATGAATTATTCTAATGACCAGGTACCCAATTCTTTTGCATGTTATATGGTTTTTAGTTCTTTATTTTCAACAGTTGAAGGAAGACGTGATTGGGATATCAGTTGATAAGTCCTTAAAATAATTTTTGATAATATATATTATAGGTTGAATTGTGTCCCATTCACCATCACCCTGCACCCACCCCCAGCAAGATATGTTGAAGTTTTAACCACTAGTACCTTCAAATGTGACTCTACATGGAAATAGGGTCTTTACAGAGGTATCAAGTTAAAAAAGAGGTCGTCAGGTTGAATATCACCTTAGTTTAATTTCCTTATAAAGAAGAAAAATTTAGATACAGAGAAAGACTCACACAGAGGACAGATGGCCTGAAGATACACAGTGAGAAGATGGCTATGTGACTGGAGTGATACATCCATGGGAATGCGAAAGATTGCCAGCAAACAACGGAAGCTAGTAGAGGCAAGGGATTTTCTTCCCTAGAGCTGTCAGAAGAGCATTGCATGGAGTTCCCATTGTGGTTGAGCAGGTTAAGAACCTGACATAGTGTCTGTGAGGATGTGGATTTGATCCCTGGCCTCACTCATTAGGTTAAGGATCCCGCATTGGCTCAGTTGCAGTGTAGGTCACAGATTTGGCTCAGATCCGGTGTTGCTGTGGCTGTGATGCAGGCCAACAGCTGCAGCTCTGATTTGACCCCTAGCCCAGGAACTTTCATATGCTGCAGGTGCAGCCATAAAAACAAAAGAAGAGCATGGCTCTGCCAACATCTTGAATGAGAGTTTCGTAAACTGCAAATTGGGTTAACAAGAAAGGTAGAATAACTTATATCGTGGTTGGATGTTAATTGATTCTTAAAAGTGTTTTTAGTTAAGTTCCATATGTGTGACAATACTCTTAGTTCGACACTGACTTGGGAAATAATTAAGAGAGAGGAAGCTTTTAGAAGGTTTGATTATTTTTTGTACTCGGATAAGATGGGTGAGTTATAGTTTTAATGTCCAGTCCTTTTTACATTTACTTTAGATGTATAAAAATTAGAAAGTTAGATATGTTTCCCTCAGCTGGTAATCATAATTGAGTAAATTTCTCTACAAAATATGTTTCTGTTACTTAAACAGTTCTTTGGAGCTCATTTGAATTGTGGCTCAATGGGCTAGAGACCTGATGTTCCTGTGAGGATGTAGGTTCCATCCCTGGCCTCAGTGGATTAAGGCTCTGGCGTTGCTGCAAGGTGCAGCATAGGTCACACATGAGGCTCTGATCTGGTATTGCTGTGGATGTGGCTCTGGCAGCAGCTGCAGCTCTGATTCACTCCCTGGCTTAGGAACTTCCATATGCTGCAGGTGCGGCTGTAAACAAAACAGTTCTTTAATTCTACTCAGGTCTAGATTTTTCAAGATTTGGGGTCCTGATATTTATAAAGTAGATTTTCCTATTGGGGGTACAGGTTGTAAAAGCATTACAGATATTATTGCTAATAAATACAGAGCAGAATACTGAAACAGCAGAGAATAGAAAAAAAACAAAGCTACTGAGATGGTACCATTTTGTTAGCTTTTTTGCATTTTTGGAGAGGTGCTATCTAAATTGCATTTTCTTAGGATGGACAAGTATCAACCATGAATATTTTTCATTATGTAGTTTTCACTGCCCACATTATATTCAAAAGCCTTATTCTGCCATGTGATAAAATTTCTTTTTTTGTTTTGCATTTGTAATGGTATTTGTGAAATCAGAGTAGTCAAGACACAACCTTTCCTATCACAAATCACTTTTGGACTATTAGTGTGAAAAAAAAACAGCAGGTGAATGATATATTAATATCATATTTTCCATAAATATCAGTTGTAATTTTTAGTTAAATACAGTATAGAGTTAGAAGCTAATACCTTGCTTATTTCTTGGCTTAGCTTTTTTTTCATCCTTTACAGGTTGATGAGAAAGCTCTGAAGCACATAACAGAAATGGGCTTTAGTAAAGAAGCATCAAGGCAAGCTCTAATGGATAATGGCAACAATTTAGAAGCAGCACTGAATGTACTTCTTAACAGCAATAAACAGAAACCTGTTACGGGTCCACCTCTGAGAGGTATAAATCATTAAGCAATATGCCAGATAGTATTATTTGCTTTTCAGAGAAATACGTGTTGTCAACAGAGGAGGCTGGGTTTTGTTTCTGTGAAGGCTGTAACTTTTATATTTACCATTATGGTAGGTGGAAGGAGCATCAGTTTCAGAACCACAGAGACTTGTGTAGGTTATTCTTAGTTTCATTGTCTTCATCTTTACATGCAGTGGATCTAATACCTTATTTAACAAAGTTATGAGTAATACAGAAAATATAAAGTAACGAGCTGTATTAATTATTTCTAGAACTATGCCACTTGTATAAGTGAGTAATTACAAACTTTTAAAACTTAACAGGAACATAATTTTCATTTAGTGTTATTTTAAAATTATTGTATGGTCTATGTATTATGTGATTTTTTTTCAAGTTCTAATCTGTACGCTTTTAAAAAATAAAGAAAAATTGTTTAGAAATGATTTTCCTTAAGAGGTAATTTACACAAGTTCAAATTTCCAGATCATTTTGAGGACTAAAGGTGCTAATCAGTATAATCATTTAAAAACATTTTTCTTGTAAAAGATGTAGATATACAGAAAAATATGAAAAGAAATATGTATATAGGGAGTTCCCATGGTGGCTCAGCAGAAACAAATCTGACTAGTAACCATGAGGACGCAGGTTCAATCCCTAGCCTTGCTCAGTGGGTGAAGGATCCAGTGTTGCCATGAAATGTTGGGTAGGTGGCAAATTCAGCTTGGATCTGGCATTGCTGTGGTATAGGCCAGGGGCTACAGCTCCAATTCTACAGCCTGGGAACCTTCATATGCTGCAGGTGCAGCCCTGAAAAAAAAGACAAAAAAAAAAAAAAGAAATATATAAAGTTCTACTTAAGATGTCTGCTTATATTTTAGTGTATAGTCTCCTTTTGTTTTTGCATGTAGAATATATATGTCTTGCTTTACTTCTTAAGGTAAAGGAAAAGGCAGGGGACGAATAAGATCTGAAGATGAAGAGGAATTGGGAAATGCAAGGCCCTCAGCACCAAGCACATTATTTGATTTCTTGGAATCTAAAATGGGGACTTTGAGTGTGGAAGGTAGGCTAACTTAAGGTAGATTTCTTTTTAAAACACCAAACTTTTATTTGGGATTTTATAAAAAAGGTATAATAAACCGACAATATGAACATCTACTCTATGTGTTTATAAATGTATTTAATCACAAATTTCCTATTTGATGAAAACTGAAGAAAATTTAAATTGTTGCATTCTGAAAACACTAAAGCTTATTTAACCCCTTTAACTATATGATGGGCAATATCACCAGACTCTTTCCCCCGGTTTTAATAGATGACAGGTTTAATCTATGAAAACAGATTGTTATGTTGGAGAAATTTTAGTCATATAACTTCATTATGAAATTGGCCTTTCTCTTTTTTCTATACATAATACATATTGTTTGAAAATATGTAGTTAGAGCTAGGGTTAAATGAGTGCAGTGAGTGAATATGCTTCCACATTGTGATATATTTCTTAGTATGATATATTTTAGTGATTAATATTTAAAGAGAATGATCATGTTAAATGTTTTCTAATTTAAGCATAGAATATAATAAATATTTTCTAGAATTGTAAGTTTATGACAGGATTCCAAAAAGTTAGGAAAATATTCTTTTAGTCTTCTCTTTCAGCTGTATTTTAATTAATTTTAGACTCAGAGATAAAATGCTTTTATAATAAATTCCAAGTATACAGGTTTCTTTTTTTCTCTTTTTTAAAATGATTTTTATTTTTTCCATTATAGTTGGTTTACACTGTTCTTTCAGTTTTCTACTGTACAGCAAAGTGGCCCAGTCACACATACATGTATATTTTTTTTCTCACATTATCTTCCTTCATGCTCTATCATAAGTGACTAGATACAGTTCCCAGTCCTATACAGCAGGACCTCATTGCTTATCCACTCCAAAGGTGATAGTTTGCATCTGTTAACCCCAGATTCCCAGTCCATCCCACCCCCTTCTGCTCCCCCTTGGCAATCAAATCTGTTCTCCAAGTCCTTGAGTTTCTTTTCTGTGGAAGGGTTTATTTGTGTCATGTATTAGATTCCAAATATGTGATATCCTATGGTATTTGTCGTTCTCTTTCTGACTTACTTCTGAAGTATTCAGATTTTATGAAAATGAAATCTTTTGTTATATTACTCCCTAAGCATTTCACAATATGTTTGTATCTACAAGGTGAACAGGAAAGTGTCTACTGCTTCTTAAAATCTCTCTGACTTCTTTTGTCCCAGGCTCCCTTTATACTATCCCAATCAGAGCTCCTTTGATTTCTTTTTATCCTTCCATATCCCTACGTTTGCTTTTGACCTCTAGAAAAAATAATGAGTTTGAGAACAAGAGTAGTAATTCTGTTGTGAACTGTGTGTCCATCATCTTTCAGTTCTCAAAGAGCATGCATACCAACCAAGTTTAGTAGTATTAGTATTCTACTTGCAAAAGGTTACCAAAGTTAATTAAGATACATGACATAAATAATATACTCAAAACCAAACATCAGTGTTAGATTAACTTCTGAGGGGACAGAAATTTGTGAACACATCTGTTAATATTGGATATCGTTTTAATAGAGTGTTTTATGTTTCATTATTTTTATTAATATGATACAGAGTCAGCTAGAATGTGAGAAAGATATAGACATTATAATAGTATTCCACACCCTTGATTTTCACAAGGAATATAACTTGTGACCTTCAGAAATCCCTAAACTCAAAAATTAGATATTTCTAGTATTTGTACAGGCACTTAAATTTTAACCAAATTCATGTGTGTCTTTCATCGTCCTAACACTAGAAATTATCCCTTCCAACTTACTTTAGAGTTTTCTGTCCTATTTAATGACCACTATTTTCAGAGAAGCAATTTTTTTTTCTTCCTATAAGTGGTGAGTGGCAAGGCCAGCTACCAAGATGGGAGATGGGCAGAGGCTGCTAGGGTAGGTGGCATTTAGACAAGTCTCAAGTCAGAGTGCTGAGGGAAGAGCAGTCTGGTTGGAGAGAACTCAGCACATCCAGGCTTGGAGGCATCAGAGCATTAATTGCTATGCCTAGGAGATTATGGGAGAAGTAGGGATAGAAGCCTAGATGTAGAAGTTGTAGGCTGCAGCCACATCAAGAGGATTTTTTTCTAGGGGTTTTTTATTTTATCCAGATGACAGTACAAAGCCATGAAAGGATTTTTGAGAGGATGAGAGTAACAAAGTATGGTGCTTTCAGAAAAAACCATTGTCCATTGGCAAAGTGGAAATGGGATTGGAGTGAGGCTACAATTGTATGTGTTGTAAGAATTATTCATTCTATAAATTAAATATTTTATGTATTATTTATTTGTGCCTGGTCTATGAAAAATGGCAGGTATATAAAATTTAATAAAATACCCTATTTAAAAAAAATTAATTGAAATAGATTTTGTAGCTCTTGCCCCAAAGAAGCCCACTGTTAGTTTGTGAGACAGAAAAAAAGCACAAACTAAAAGGTCATAAGGATAATTATTAAAATGAATTTTATTATTTACTTGGTGTGAACCATTTTATCATTTACTTTTTAATCATTTAATTTAAATGATAAGACTTTTATCATTTACTTACTGTAAGCAACACTGAATAAAATATAAAGACTTGGCAGAAGTGTTTTGAATACAGCCGTAAAACATGATCTGGCTTATTTATAATCTATAATGATGTTATATTCTTTATTTCAAAGTTTTATTACCAAAATAAGACTAACTAGTTGTTTTGAATGGCTAAGGAATCCTTTAATCAGGCAGACTTGAAAATACTGCTTGATTTGCTGTTTCATTGTTTTAAATGTTTGACCAGAGAAACATTCTGTCCAGTAGTGGCTTTTCTGACCATAAACTCTCTTCTTCGATGATGTTGACATCATTCAGAGGAGATTGATGATAACACATGTGAACACAAACATCTGGATGATGAATATATATATGGACTGAAGATTTTCCTGTTTACAGATATTTCTTATATAGGTAAACCTCAAAAATATATATCACAAATTTAGTTCCAGAACACCACAATAAAATGAAGCAAGTCACATGAATTTCTTCGTTTCTCAGTGCATATAAAAATTATGTTTATCCTATTTTGTAGCCTGTTAAGTGTGCAATAGTATTATGTCTGGAAGAACAATGTACGTACTTTAATTAAAAACACTTTATTGTTGGAGTTTCTGCTGTGGTGCAGCGGAAACAAATCAAGACTAGGAACCATGAGGTTGTGAGTTTGATCCCTGGCCTCGCTCAATGGGTTAGGGATCCGCTATTGCCGTGAGCTTTGGTGTAGGTCACAGATGCGGCTCGGGTCCCTCGTTGCTGTGGCTCTGGCATAGGCCTGTGACTACAGATCCAATCAGACCCCTAGCCTGGGAACCTACATGTGCTGTGAGTGCGGCCCTAGAAAAGACCAATATTTTATTGTTAAAAAAAAATGCTAGCCATCATCTGAACCTTCAGCAAGCCATGGTAGTAACATCAAAGATCACTGATCACTGCAACAAATATCATAATAATAAAAACATTTGAAATATTGTAAGGATTACCAAAAAAAGAACTGAAGTGGGCAAATCCTGTTGGAAAACTGGCACTGGTGGACTTGCTTGAAACTGGGTTGCTACAAACCTTCAGTTTATAGGAAAGAAAAAAAGAAAAGAACACAGTACCTGCACAGCACAGTAAAACTTGGTGCACCTGTGTTCCCTTGGCTGTGTCTTTATGTAACGCTGTTACAGTAAAAGCGACAGGATTGATGGAAATGTTTGATGTGTGGTCATCCTCAGGTGTCTTGCAGAGATGAGGTTCTGTTACTCCTTCTCTTGTTAACCCACTTATACTACTGGGGTATTTTTAGTTGAGCTGAAGTTCATAGAATAATAAACAGTTGAGGCAAACTACTGAATTGCTTTTCTGCTTTTTTGATTTCGTATTTCTTTTTTAATTGAAAATCAAGTCCAGAATAACCTTCTACTTTTGTAAAATTGAGTCTCCACTTTGGTTTTTCCTCAGAATTTAGTCATTGTTCCATAAATCTTACCTTCTAAAATTAATTATTCATTGATGAGAGAAAATGTTGGCCATTTTTCTAAGAAAATCTAGAAATCTTTTCAGGATAGAGTTTCCATAAAGTTTAATGGTTAAATGCCTTATGGACAACTAATGAAAAATAATTATGGTTTTATAATTTTATTTATATTCATATCATCATTGTCATTTTGGGGGTCTGTTATAGTCCTAAATTGATTATAAAGAAGTAATCATGGAGTTACTGCTGGGGCATAGTGGTTTAATAATCTGGCTTGTCTCTGTGGAAGCTCTGGTTTGATTCCCAGCCCTGTGCAGTGGGTTAGGGGTCAGTTGTGGCTGCAGCTGTGGTGTAGGTCGCAGGTCTGGCTTGGGTTTAATCCCTGGCCCAGGAATTTCCATGAGCTATGGGGGTGGCGGAAAAAGAAAAAAAAAAAAATCGTGATTCAGTGATATGCATATTTGGGGTTTTAAAATGTTCGTTTTTAATTCAGATTAATTATCAAACCTCTCTTGCTTCTATGTTTGGTATCATTTTAGCTGTCTGAGAATTTTGTTTAGTTTGGGTACCCCTAGAAGTCACATTTTAACCACATAAGCCTAGGTCTGGATGGACTTATGTCATAGCAGATTCTGTGTAATGTGTAAGCTTGTTGAAAAAAAAAAAAATCCTCTAAGAATGTATTTCTGACAAGTTTAATCCAGGTAAGTAACACATTTACTTTCACATTGTATTATATAGTTTTAAAGAACAAAAGTGTTTCCAGACTACTACAGTAAAGCAAGTATCTCAATGAAGCAAGTCACACAAACTTGTTTGATTTTCCAGTTCATATGAAAAGTTATGTTTGGAGTTCCTATTATGGCTCAGCGATAATGAACCCAACTAGTATCCACGAGGGTACAGGTTTGATCCGTGGCCTTGCTCGATGGGTTCAGGATCCGGCATTGCTGTGAGCCGTGGTATAGATTGCAGACGCAACTCGGATCTGGCTATTGCTGTGCCTATGGCATAGGTGGGCAGCTTCAGGTCCAGTTTGACCCTTAGCCTGGAAACTTCCATATGCCCTGGGTGTGGCTCTTAAAAAAAAAAAAGACAAAAAAGGTTATGTTTACACTATTCTATAGTCTCTTAAGTGTGCAATAAATAGCATTATGTGTAAACAATGTAAAAACTTTAAGAATTACTTTAACCGTGATAGAAAATCACATATAAAGAATGTAATAAAAAAAAGAATCACTTCATGGCTCAAAAATGCTAACCATCATCTGACAATTCAGAGTTGCCACAGACTTTTTATTTGTAAAAAATAAAGTATTGGCAAAGTGCAATAAAGTGCAATAAAATGAGATATTCCTGTAATTGACCATCACGTGTACTTTTCCTAGAGATTTTCTCTTATTCACCTTTTGGTTTATCTTTTAATTGAAATCAGATTCTAATCAAACTAATGTTAGTTGACATTATTATTGATATTCTGAAAAATAAGGTTGGATTACATTGTTTTATGAGAATAATCACTAGAGTATTCTATGTGATGTATAATGATATAATGTGAATATTCAGTTGATCAGTTTGTGATAGGTTATGTTCCAAAAGGCTCTTATGTATAGGTTTTCTTTAAAATTTTGGTTTTATAGACTAGATATAGTTTGTGGCCAGATCAGGACAGCTTTTAAAAGTCACTTTTTATATACCTTAAGTTTATATATTACTTGATGTAATACATGGCTACCATTCAAAACAATGCCCACTAGAAATACAAGTTTCAACTTGGTACAGAAGGAGTAGGTTTGATTCTATCTGTTATCATGGAAAATATCTGAGTTGGCCAGAGATATAAAGAAAGGATGCCGGCATACCTTAAGACACTGGACTTTACTGTTTTAACACCTAAATAAGACCAGGACAACCTTAATTTGTTATGAATGGGCAGTAAGAGGTGTTGTGAGAAAAGTTGACAGAGTAATTCCCTCGAATCTATATTCCTTTGTTTCTGTAGCTTATTTTGTAAATTATGTGTTACGTTTTATTTATGTTTCTCCATATTTTGTCAAAATTTTAGATAAGATAGAGACTATGACCCAGTTCTATAAAGGATACACACCTAGAAAAATATGTAACAGAATTCAAATGAGTTGTTTTTAATGAAAAGGATGATATTTTAATTAAACAAATATAGAGACAAAGGACTTTTCCAGCATTCATAAATATTGGACATGGCCGTAGGTGATAAAGTTTCACTCAGTCTCATGTCGTACTTTTCCTGTTTTATTCTGTGGCTCATAGAATTCTTTAATCTCTCAAGAAGCATGATTATCTGAGTCTCAGTCCTTTTGTTTTGCCACAGTAATTGATAAGAGCACCTCATAGCTAGTTGCATCCATGTCCTTTCTACTTTCAAGCATGCCAGCTTGATTCTTTCTTGTAAGACTTACTGAAGACAGTAAGAAATAACCAACACCTCTCACCCCCCTAACATACTAAGTTCTCTAAAGCACTGACCTCATTAGTTAGATGATCTCAGTTCCAAGACAGTAGGCTACAGTTTAACAGTACACTGAGGAGTGCTAACTTCCTGTTAGGGATGAGGTGACTTTCACTATCCTGCACCCTTTTTACTAAACAAGTTTTACATTTTTGGTTCTGTCACTTCTATCATTCTTCTTCCTGGCGTGAATTTCTAAATTAGTTTGCTTTAAGTTGTAAGCCACAGATATCCAAATAAACAAAAAAGTAATTCATTGTCTTATATAACTGGAAAGACTTTTTCTGTCTTCAAATTGTGCTTTTTTTGTGTGTGTTTACAGACTGCCTTCATGTCGTAGCAAAGACTGGCCCAGATAAGGCCAGTGTATAAGGGGACACAATGACATATAAAGATAGATCAATAAAAAGACTCATAATTTTTGCAAGCATGTTTTTCTGGGAAAAGATAAATACCTTCATCATATTACTATTGATTTCCCAAGCTCAACTGAGTCCCACTGGGGATGTTGGCATTGGTGCGTATGAAGAGATTGGAACAGAAATTTAAAGAGACTTGGATAAAAGAGCACTGCATTGGTGTGAAATCTCCGTTCATAATATGAAAAAGTAATTTAAAAATTCTCAGAATCAAGTGATCCCTGTGCCTGGAATATCAGACAGAAAAAGACCTTCCTTTTTTTTTTTGTCTTTTTTGCCATTTCTCAGGCCGCTTTCGCGGCATATAGAGGTTCCCAGGCTAGGGGGTCTAATCAGAGCTGTAGCCACCGGGCATATAGAGGTTCCCAGGCTAGGGGTCTAATCAGAATTGTAGCCACCGGCCTACGCCAGAGCCACTGCAACGCAGGATCCGAGCCGCGTCTGCAACCTACACCGCAGCTCACAGCAAGGGCAGGGACCGAACCCGCAACCTCCTGGTTCCTAGTCGGATTCATTAACCACTGCGCCACGATGGGAACTCCAGACCTTCCATTTTTTAATGTCTGTATCTGTCCCCTTCTTAATCAGGAAAGCATAGGCCTTCTTAATTGATTCTGTCAGAATTATATGTAAAGGGGAGGAAGAAGAGCCCATGATAAAAAGCAGAGTTCTTTTACCAAGAGAAGAGGGAAATTGGACAGGATGTTGGGGGCTGATTCTACCAAGAACCGAATCTACCACTACTTAATTCTACACAGCTCTTATATTTACTAGTTGTATGCCTTTGAGCAAATTATATAATCTTTTAAACCTTGATTTCTTTCTTGGGAAGTGGGAAAATAGTAGCATCACCTAAATTTAGAGCTTTTGAGAAAACCATATTAGAGTATGTTAAGTACAGTGTTTGCCACATAGGCCTCCACATAATGGTAGTTTTGCAGCAATCACCACCACCACCACTATCATCATTATCAACATCATTGTGACAAGCCACAGCATCTCCACTCATTGTCTCCTCATCTGCATCTCCACTGCTCTGCTTGAAGTCCTTATCCACCCTCCACTGACTCTTTGGAGAACTTTATCATCTCATTTTCCATACCGCAGTGAGCGATCTTTCAGAACACATTTTTTTTTTTTCTTTATAGAAGTATAGTTGACTTACAGTGTTATGTTCCTGGTGTACAACAAAGTGATTCAGTTATTATATATATGTCCTTATTCATATTCTTTTCCATTATAGTTTTTTTAACAGGATGTTGATTATTGTACCCTGTGCTATACAATAGGTCGTAGTTGACTGTTTTGTATATAGTATTGTGTATTTGTTAATTCCAAAGTTCTAATTTATCACTTGCCTCTACCTTTCCCCTTTGGGTATAAGTTTGTTTTCTATGTCCTTGAGTCTGTTTCTGTTTTGTAGATTTCATTTATGTCATATTTTCGATTCTGTGTGTAAGTGATATATGGTATTTGTCTTTCTCTTTACTTACTTAGTATGATAATGTCTGCATCCATCCATGTTGCTACAAATGGCTTTATTTCATTTTTTTATGGCTGAGTAACATTCCATTGTATATATGTACCACACCTTCTTTATCCATTCATCTATCCATGGACATTTAGATTGCTTCCATGTCTTGGCTATTGTAAAAAGTGCTGCAGTGAACATTGGGGTGCATGTATCTTTTTGAATTATGATTCTCTCTGGTTATATGCCCATGAGTGGGATTGCTGGATCATATGGTAGTTGTATTTTTAGTTTTTTAAGGAACTTCCATACTGTTTTCCATCGTGGCTGTAACAATATACATTCCCACCAAGGGTGTAAGAGGGTTTCCTTTTCTTCACACCCTCTTCAGCATTTGTTGTTTGTAGACTTTTTGTTGATGACCATTCTGACCTGTATGAGGTGATACCTCATTGTAGTTTTGATTTGCAATAGTTAATGAGGTTGAGTGCATCTTTTCTTTCTTGTGCTTTTTAGCTATCTGTAGGTCTCTTTGGAGAAATGTCTATTTAGATCTTCTTCCCATTTCTTGATTGGCTTATTCGTATTTCTCTTGATACTGAACTGCATGAGCTGTTTTTATAAATTGGAGGTTAATCCCTTGTTTCACATCATTTGCAAGTATTTTTTCCTATTCTGTGGGCTTTTTGTTTTGCTTATGGTTTCCTTAGCTGCACAAAAGCTTTTAAATTTGATTAGGTCTCATTTGTTTATTTTCGTTTTTATTTTCATTACTCCAGGAAGTGGATCTGAAAAGATACTGCTGCGATTTATGTCAGAGTGTTTTGCCTATGTTTCCTCTAAGAGTTTTATAGTATCCAGTTTTATATTTAGGTCTTTAATCCATTTTGAGTTTATTTTTTGTGTCTGGTTTTAAAGAGTATTCTAATTTCATTCTTTTACATGTAGCTGTCCAATTTTTCCAGAAGCACTTATTGAAGAGACTGGCTTTTTTCTGTTGTATATTCTTGCCTTCTTTGTTGTAGATTAATTGGCCATAGATGCATGGGTTTTGTCCTGGAATTTCTGTTCTGTTCCATTGATCTATAAGTCTGTATTTGTGTCAGTACCATACAGTATTGATGACTGTAACTATATAAGTAGAGTCTGAAGTCAGGGATCCTGATTCCTCCAACTCCAGTTTTTTTTTTCTCAAGATTGCTTTGGTCATAAAATGCCCTTAGGAATCTGATAGGGATTGCAGTGGATCTGTAGATTGCCCAGGGTAGGTATAGTCATTTTGACAATAATGATTCTTTCAATTCAGGAACATACTATATTTTTCCATCTGTTTGTGTCAACTTCAGTGTCTTATAATTTTCAGAGTACAGGTCTTTTGCCTCCTTTAGGTAGGTTTATTCCTAGGTATTTTATTCTGTTTGATGCAGTTTTATTCTCTTTCACATTTCACGTCAGTTTAAATAGTTTGGCTTATAGATTTATAGATTGAATTTTGAAGAATTAAGAATAGGGACTATAGGAAGAAATGTGATAGAATGGTAATAGTTTAATTAGAACAGCAAGAAACTAGGTCAAGATTAGAGAGAGAATGTGTACTATTAGGCTAGACGGTCTTGTGAAGGATTTTCTCAAGAAAGGATTGCCCATGTATTGACTATTGTGTGTATATTTACATCTCATTGCATCAGACAACTTCCCTCCTCATTTCCCTATGCAACTGATTTATTGAAATTGTTGGTAGAATGCGTACTTGGAAGGTAGGAACGAATGGTTGCTGTGTGAATAGTCATAAGCCATTAGCAAAACAGAGCAAATGTGTGGTTATCTACCCACTACCTGTCACTTTCTCTCTATCCCTAACCACCCATGACCTTTGCAGTCCTTGACTTTTTCTTATAGGACTGATTCCTTTCTTCCATTACTTTTTTTTTTTTAAATGCAGATTTGCCCCACACTTCTTGATAGTGTTTTACAGTTAACTTGAATTAATTGTTCCCGGTTCTGTTTTGTGGACTTGTAACCTTAACAGTGAACAATAGTCTATACCAGTACTACTTAGTGTCAGATCTCAAATATGTACAAGTAAGTACTGAAATTGAAAGTAAGTATTCAGAAACTCTTTCAGCAGTTTGTCAATGCCTCAACATTTGTTACTGCATCTTATAAAAGTAACAGTCAGTAGTTGATTGGAAATTAAAAACCAGAACCAACAACTACAACAAAAACCCTGATCCTTGGCTAGAGTTACTTTGAAATGCTCTGATCTATATTGTTACAACATTGTGGTCTCTAGATTTGCAAACATTCTGACAGCATAGCACCTGACATTTTCCTTTTGTCAGGCCAGTGAACCAGGTAGTTTAAGGTGTTAGATAAAGTACTGCATGGGAAGTGAAAATATGCCACAGTATTGCACATGTAATGTATTGATTAATAGTATAAATTTGATGCTTATTTGAATTTAATAATTGTATATAAAATTTGTTTGGATTTGGAGTAACTTTAGTGAAAAATTTTAAAGGTAATGTATTTAAAGTTAGTTAAAATTAGCTTACCATAAATTTGAAATACACTTTTTAAAGATATGTTAAGTTTTTTAAAAAAATCAAGAAGGGATCCTAAGCAGGCAGTTGAATTTGGAGATCAAGTAGAGGTAAAAGAGCCAGCAAAGGAACCTGAGAAAGTAGCTGCCAAAAAGTTGGAAGGAGTATGAGAGAAACTGAGGGATAAGGATGAGAAGTGTCCACCGGATTTACATAGTAGTGTGCTGGTGAGTGTTTATAATAGATGGTTCCGGGGGGAGGAGATGGGATGCTCTGATATGTAGTCTTTTCTGATTTGTGTGGTAAAAATATTCCCACTGTGGCAGATTTCAAGCCATCAACAATTTAACAACTAGATTGCAGATTTTCTGAAAATTTAATAATCAGTTCTTGTGCAATGTTCAGACTGGTCCCAACACACCAGATTAGAGACCTTGACAAAAATAGTGTCAGTGAAGTAGTGGGGTTAGAAGGAAAGCTGAAGTATATCAGTAGAAAATGTTCTATGGATATTGAAATGATTATTTTGAAGAGAGTGGTAAGAAAGAACATATTTAGCATGGGATGCTTTAGGCTTGGGATGATGGGAAATTTCTCTTCCTATTGCGTAATATTTTTAAAAGGCTACATTTTATTTTTTACTATATGGAGAACATAATCACTTAATAACCATTTACGTTTATATATACCTGCTAGGAATGAGACATAGTTCCTCGTCTTAAGCTTTGTCATTTAAGTCGGAATTCATACAAAATAAATTTATAGAGGAAGTAGTTTTTTACAGAATAAACAAAAGTATATAAATTCTGAACTGGGAGTTCCTGTCATGGCTCAGCAATTAAAGAACCCAACTAGCATCCATGAGGACACGGGTTCGATCCCTGGCCTCGCTGAATGGGTTAAGGATCCAGCATTGCCATGAGCTGTGGTGTAGGTCACAGATGTGGCTTGGATCCTGCATTACTGTGGCTGTGGCATAGGGTTGGCAGCTGTAGCTCTGATTCAACCCCTAGCCTGGGAACCTCCATATGCCGCAGGTGCCCTGCTAAAAAGCAAACAACAAAGAATTCTAAAGTGATTTTTATAGACAAAGAGTTTTGTGATCATTATGTAATATACACAATATCTAAAGATATTTTACACAAAGCCCTGATTTGTGTAATTGAGAAAATTGTTTGAAAATTTTGATGTGGGGAGTTCTTGTTATGGCTCAGTGGTAACAAACCCAACTAGTATCCATGAGGATGCGGGTTCAATCTCTGACCCCACTCACTGGGTTAAGGATCCGGTGTTGCCGTGAGCTGCAGTATAGGTTGCAGACATGGCTTGGATCTGGCATTGCTGGGGCTGTGGTGTAGGCTAGCAGCTGCAGGTCCAATTTGACCCCTAGCCTGGGAACTTCCATATGACATGGGTGTGGCCCTAAAAATATTTAAAAAGAAAGAAAAGAAAATTGTGATGTGGAAAAAATTGTGTATATTCTGTTTTATATATAGACATAGAAATATTAGAGAGTGTTATTCTTCTGTTTAAAGTGAATTGATGTACCAATCAGTTAATACCATCTTTTTGTAACAAATATCTGTAATGATTTGTTTTGGTTTTGATTTGTTTGTTGAAGGATTACTCAGCACTGATTTCAGCTGTTCTACTTGAACTAATGTGTGCATTAGAAGGTAACCTTGGAGAATAGACTTGTGGTTGCCAAGGGGGAGGGGGAGGGGATGGGATATATGGGGTGCTTGGGGTTAATAGATGCAGACTATTGCCTTTGGAATGGATTAGCAGTGAGATCCTGCTGTGTAGTACTGAGAACTATGTCTGGTCACTTATGATGGAGCATGATAACGTGAGAAAAAGTATGTATATATGTATGCGTAACTGGGTCACCATGCTGTACGGTAGAAATTTGACAGAACACTGTAAACCAGCTATAATGGGAAAAAATAAAAATCATAAAAAAAGAAGGTAACCTGTTATACTGTGGTACGATGATGTTTTAAAAGTAGTATCTAGCCCATAAATGGACAGTCCTTTGGTCTTCCATTAATGGAAAGAGAGTATTAATTTTAGGTCAGAATTCTGGCAGTCCTAGCATATAAATTTGTATTTTCAATTCATCAGAGATTGTGAAAGAGCTTTTGTGATTGCTGCATCTCATCAGAAGTGAACAGATGTAGGTGATAAAATTGTAGCTAACATGTTCTTGGTTACATTCTGTTTTGTTTCTCTAGGCAGGCAGGTTGACACAGTGAGAAGATTGTGGGCTTTTGCTTCAGGTAGATTTGAATTTAGCTCTGGCTTCAACATTTTATAGTTTAGCCTTTCTTAGTTTCTTCATTTGCAAAATGAGGATAATAATATTGCTCTTCAGGGTGGTTGAGAGAATTGTATGATGTAGTTAAAAGACCTTTGAAGTAGAATAAAGCAATAGTAAAATCTTAATTAAGCCATCACTTCAGGTAGGTGTCTCAGAATAAAAAAAGGAATCATCTCATCTTAGGAAACAAAGCGTACCTGTTTTTTTACTATAAAAAAACAGGTACAGCTGCAACTAGAGAATGAATACTCTGCAAAGAAGTATTAATATTTTAAGTACCTCATTAATTCAGCACATTCATATTATACAAACCCAAATAATTTGTGACAGTTAATAAATTCATTCTTAATGATCCTTGCATTTCAAATTATGGGAATGTAGAACATTATTATCAATTATCTTGTATATTGAAACTCATGGTGTGTTGTAATAGGCACATTTTACTACAAGTCAAGTTAAGTGCATGTAGCATTCTTTAATTAGTTTTATCATATGAACTTTTATCACTTTGACCTTGTAGATGTTTTTGTAGATTTATCTGTTTTGCAATGGATTTTTCTATCATTATTTGCTAATTTTCCTTTTCCTTTTATTCTTCTATTTAATATTAAGTATTACCAATTTCTATTTATGTTTTTGTTTCATCTTTTCCTTTCTTCATCAAGAAAGAAAAAAAAAGTGATGCATTTTATTCTGCTTCCTATTCAGAAGAGTTTCTCAGTTTTCTCATTTACTGCTAGAGTGACGATAGACTTGGCCTGTGGTGCCAGTTAGTATTTTGATGGTTAGGAATCATCATGCCTTCTCAGGAAGGACAACAGGGAGCAACTAGAACTTGAACTGCTAATTGAGGAGCTTCCTATTTGACTTTGGGGCTATTTCTTTATTTATTTGAAATCACCTTTTCCACAACTTAGTGATCGAGCATATTCTGTTTTTTATTTAATTGGTAAGTTCAGTTTCAAAATATTCACTTTATATTTGATTTCATTACATAACTACCTAAGATAAGAGATATTAGATTTAAGGAAATCCAAGAATGAGGAAATGTTTAAGGACCTTTCTTGGCTTACTGTTATTTTACTTTGGAATAAAAAGGTTATATATGAAAAACTATGTTCTTTTAAAACAATTTTATCTTCTGCCTCATTTGAGTATATTTTTTTAGAAGTTTTTACTGAGAGTTTATTGAATCTATAATGAATTTTTTAAAAATTGAAATATTTGTAATATTGACTTGTTTGATCTTTTAAATATGTTATATCCTCTCAATTATTATTTTTTTTAATTTTTTTCTCTGAGTGGTATTTTATAGTTTTCCTTGTAAAGGTCTTTTCTTTAATGTTACAATGATTTTTATTTTTCCATATAGCTGATTTGCAGTGTTCTGTCAATTTTCTACTATATAGCAAGGTGACCCAGTCATACATACATGTATGCCTTCTTTATTCTCACATTATCATGCTCCATCATAAGTGGTTAGATATAGTTCCTAGAGCTATAGAGCAGGATCTCATTGCTTATCCATTACAAAGGCAGTAGTTTGCATCTATTAACCCCAAATTCCTAATCCATACCACTCCCTCCCCCTCCCCCTTGGCAACCACAAGACTGTTCTCCATGATTTTCTTTTCTGTGGAAAGGTTCATTTGTGCCATATATTAGACTCCAGGATAAGTGATATCATATGGTATTTCTCTTTCTCTTTCCAACTTACTTCACTCAGTATGAGAGTCTCTAGTTCCATCCATGTTGCTGCAAATGGCATTATTTCATTCTTTTTTATGGCTGAGTAGTATTCCATTGTGTATATATACCACATCTTCCTAATCCAGTCAACTGACAATGGACATTTGGGTTGTTTCCGTGTCTTGGATATTGTGAATAGAGCTGCAATGAACATGTGGGTGCATGTATCTTTTTTAAGGAAAGTTTTATCTGGATATATGCCCAAGAGTGGGGTTGCTGGCTCATATGGTAGTTCTATGTATAGATTTCTAGGGTACCTCCATACCGTTCCCCATAGTGGCTATACCAGCTTACATTCCTGCCAGCAATGCAGGAGGGTTCCCTTTTCTTCACACCCCCTCCAGCATTTGTTATTTGTGACGTCTTAATGATGTCCATTCTGACTGGTGTGAGATTGTATCTCATGGTAGTTTTGATTTGCATTTCTCTAATAATCAGTGGTGCTGAGCATTGTTTCATGTGCTTGTTGGCCATCTGTATATCTTGGCAAAATGTCTATTCAGGTCTTTTGACCATTTTTCCATTGGGTGGTTGGCTTTTTTGCTGTTGAGTTGTATATGTTGTTTGTATATTTTAGATATTAAACCCTTATCAGTTGCATCATTTGACACAATTTTCTCCCATTCTGTAAGTTGTCTTTTTGATTTCTTTTTGGGTTCCTTTGCTGTGCAAAGCTTGTCAGTTTGACTAGGTCCCATTGGTTTATTTTTGCTTTTATGTCTGTTGCTTTGGGAGACTGAGTTGAGAAAATATTCATAAGGTTGATGTCCGAGAATGTTTTGCCTGTGTTCTCTTCCAGGAGTTGGATGGTGTCTTGTCTTATATTTAAGTCTTTCAGCCATTTTGAGTTTATTTTGGTGCATGGTGTGTGGGTGTGTTCTAGATTCATTGATTTGCATGTCAGTGTCAAGGTTTCCCAGCAATTCTTGCTGAAAAGATTGTCTTTTTCCCATTTTATGTTCTTGCCTCCTTTGTCAAAGATTAATTGACCACAGGTGTCTAGGTTTATTTCTGGCTTCTCTATTCTGTTCCATTGGTCTGTACGTCTGTTTTGGTACCAGTACCACACTGTCTTGTTGACTGTGGCTTTGTAGTATTTCTTGAAGTCTGGGAGAGTGATGCCTCCTGGCTGGATTTTGTTCCTCAGAATTGCTTTGGCAATTCTAGGTCTTTCGTGGTTCCATATAAATTTTTGGATTTTTTGTTCTAGTTCTGTGAAAAACATCATGGGGAATTTGATAGAGATTGCATTGAATCTGTAGATTGCTTTGGGTAGTATGGCCATTTTTACAAAATTGATTTTTCCAACCCAGGAGCATAGAATATCTTTCCATTTCTTTATGTATTCTTTAATTTCCTGATTAATGTTGTCTAGTTCTTGGCATATAAATCCTTTACTTCCTTGGTCAGGTGTATTCCAAGGTATTTGATTTTTTGGGTGCAATTTTAAAAGGTATTTTATTTTTTATTCCTTTTCTAATATTTCATTGTTAGTGTATGGAAATGCAACTGATTTCTGAAAGTTCATCTTATATCCTGCTACTATGCTGAATTTGTTGTTCAGTTCAAGTAGTTTTTGGGTTTAGTCCTTAGGGTTTTCTATGTATGGTATCATGTTGTCTGCATACAGTGACAGTTTTATCTCTTCTCTTCCTATTTGGATGCCTTTTGTTTTGTTTGTCTGACTGCTATGGCTAGGCCTTTCACTACTATGTTGAATAATAGGGGTGAGAGTGGGCATCCTTGTCTTGTTCCAGATTTGAGTGAGAAGGCTTTCAGTTTTCCCCATTGAGTATTATATTTGCTGTGGGTTTGTCATAAATGGCTTTGATTATGTTAAAGTATGCTCCTTCTCTACCCACTTGGGTAAGAGTTTTTATCGTGAGTGGATGTTGGATTTTGTCAAATGCATTTTTTGCATCTGTTGAGATGATCATGTGGTTTTTGACTTTTGTTAATGTGGTGTGTGACATTGAGGATTTGTGTATGTTGAACCATCCTTGTGTACCAGGGATGGATCCTACCTGGTCATGGTATATGATCTTGTTGGTATGTTATTGGATTTGGTTGGCTAAAATTTTGTTGTGAATTTCTGCATCTGTATATTCATCAAAGATACTGGCCTATAGTTTTTTGTTTTTTTTTTTTTTTTTCTTTTTTGGTGGTATCTTTGTATGGTTTTGGAATTAGGGTGATGGTGGCATCACAGAATGTCTTTGGGGGTGTACCTTCTTCTTCAACTTTTTGAAAAAATTTAAGGAGGATGGGTATAAGTTCCTCTTTGTATGTTTGGTAGAATTCACCTGTGAAGCCATCTGGTCCTGGGCTTTTATTTGCAGGGAGTGTTTTTTTGGCATATTTCATTTCATTTCTAGTGATGGGTCTGTTCAGTGGATCTATTTCTTCTTGATTCAGTTTTGGCAGGCTGTAAGATTCTAGAAATGTGTCCATTTCTTCCAGATTGTCAGATTTGTTGGCATATAATTGTTCATAGTATTATCTTATGGTTTTTTGTATTTCTGCAGTATCCGTTGTGATTTCTCCTTTTTCATTTCTAATTTTGTTTATTTGGGTTTCCTCTGCTATCTTGATCCACCTCCTCATTTGAGTTTATTTTTAAGAGGAGTTCTTATTTGAAAAATAGTTTCCTTTATAGATTTTTCTCTCACCATATTTTCTCATCGTAATAATGGAAATGAAGTATATTCATTAGTAGTAAACATACTTCTATTCAGTAATCTAATGTATACCATCAGTTAAATAGATTAGGAAATCTTTACCTTTTTTTTCTTTTTCTGAGTAGCTAAAATCACATTCTCCCATACCTACCAAGCCAAATTAAAACCTTCATTCTGTATACGTGGTTATTCAGATTGCCACTTGTAATCTAGATAATTACTCTCATCATGACTTAATTTATTTGTACTTCCTGACCATCATAGATTTTGGTGTCCCTAACTGGAATAATTTAAGAAAAATTGATCCCTATTCACAGGAGATCTGAAAAGCTTACTTGTCAAATATCTGTTCAAATCTTATTCTCAGCAAATAAAACACCTTGATATTTGATTTATTTTTGAAGCCGAAAAATTTCTCAATTCACTGTACAAGCGACTTTACCTTTCCTAAATAAACCTTGTAACACCTGTATGTTAATACTATTGTGAGACTATTGATAATGTGTATAAAATTCTAGCATAAGTACCTAATACATAGTAGATAGTTAGCAAGAAGCGGCTGCATCCTTTATTCTCTAATATTGACTAGAACATGTGCCAGCACATGCTTTCTGATGAAAATGCTCATTTGTGCCCATTTTTCTTCTAAGGAAAAAAATTAATATTGATTGCAGTGGTTTAAAATAAAATATTTGTGTTATATTTATAAAGCAAATTTTGGGAAAAAGTTATTTTAAAAAATGTCTCTGTAGATGGTCTTGGCTATATTTGAGATCTTGCATATGTGAAAAATCTTTAACCTCTGTCACGCTAATGGGAGGTTTGGCTGAATATAGAATTATACTTAGAACATAATTTTCCTTTCATTTCAAAGACATTTAAAGTCTGCTAGATTACCTTCTAGCTTCCAGTGATTCTCTTGAGAAATTTATCATTTTGAACTTTGATCTTTAGTTTTGACTTGTTTTGTCCCTCAGAAACTTTTTAAAGTCTTCTCTCTATTCTTTGTTGATCTGAACATTTTATCTGGTATGTTTTTTTCTTCAGTGGATGTTTGGAAATATATGGAGACAGATTTGATAGCCATAGTGACTTGGAATGCTGAGTTTGAATGTTTTGATGTTTATTACCTGGAGGTCATAGAGGTTAATTTTCTTGCAGATACAGGCAACATTCTCACCCAGAATGTCAGTAGTGCCCCTGTTAAGAAGTATTGTGACCCTGGTAAAATATAAGAATAATCCTGAACTGCATATTGATTATAGTGTTTGGCAAGAGAAATAAGATGTGTACACCAAAGACCAGTCAGTATGCTGTGTGAAAAAAATGTAGGAAGAAAGAGTAAATGACATAATACAAATTGAAGTAGAATAAAAATCATTATGTGAAATAGAGCTGACAAATTATTTATGAGTATATATTTATCATGTTACTGATTTTGGTTTCTAGTTGGACATTATCTACACTATTGTGCTTAATTATATTTTTGACACTTTTTTCTGTATTTCAAAGTAGTACGTGCTCTTAATTACTTTGATAGGTCAAGAAAACTATTAAGTCTTTTCTATAGTAGGGTATCTATTATAATCCAAACATTTAGTAATTCCTGATCCAGGAAGATTTGAGAAATCATTTTTTTTTATTTGCACAGGCTAGAACTTTACTGATAATAGTAGTAATATATTTTTAAATGAAACTGAGATTCATAGAAGTTGAGCAAGGGTTGTACTTACACAGTTTCGTAGCAGCTTCTGAGTTATCAGTTTGCAGTTCTGTTTCATTACTGTCTTGGGAAATGAATTATTGGAATAGCACATATTATAGATACTATTACAATATGAACCTTCAGTGACACAGATAAATAGCTTTTGAATTATCCTTTTTTTTTTGTGGTTCATATCATCGCTTTACTTTACTAATGTGGCTATCCAGGCAAACTGTATATTAGAAATACAGGACTCTAAGAAAGCAAAGAGAGATTAAATAATGAGGTAGGAAAATAGTGGAAGAGGTTAAAATATTAGTTTTATAATTAAATATTAATGCAGTCTTCATTTTAATATGCATATGATTTACTTTTCAGAACCTAAATCACAGCTGCAGCAGCTTCATCAGGGACAATACAGATTGTCAAATACTGAGCAAAATGGAATAAAAGATAATAGTCAATCAAGATACCTTCCTCGAAATGATACCAGACAGTCAAGAAATGAGAAACCTCCTCGATTTCAAAGAGACACCCAAAATTCAAAGTCAATTTTAGAAGGCAGTGGATTACCTAGAAACAGAGGTTCTGAAAGACCAAGTACTTCTTCAGGATCTGAAGTATGGGCTGAAGAGAGAATCAAGTATGATAGGCCATATTCTAGATACGATAGAACTAAAGATACTTCATACCCTTTAAGCTCCCAGCACAATGATGCTGCATTTAAAAAAAGGGATAACTCTATGCAAAGCAGATCAGGTAAAGGTCCATCCTGTGCAGACGCAAAAGAAAATCCACTTCCTCAAGAATCCATCGATTACAATAATCAAAAACGTGGGAAAAGAGAAAACCAAACAGCAAATCCCAATCATTTTTATGACAGGAAACCACGAACTTCGATAAATAATGAAGCTTTTAGTGGTGTAAAAATCGAAAGACATTTTAATGTAAATACTGATTATCAGAACCCTGTCCGAATGAATAGTTTCATGGGTGTTCCAAATGGAGAGACAGAAACACCACTGAAGGGAAGGCGAGTAGGACCTATTAAGCCTTCAGGACCCATCACAACAACACCCTATGATGATAAAATATTTTATAATAGTGGGCCCAAAAGAAGATCTGGGCCAATTAAACCAGAAAAAGTACTAGAGTCATCTATTCCTATGGAGTATGCAAAACTGTGGAAACCTGGAGATGAATGTTTTGCACTTTATTGGGAAGACAACAAGGTATGAATGCTGCAGAATTATTAAATACTATTATTACTGAATGTAACATTTAGTGAGACTATGGAAAGCCATTGCTTTGGGACTGAGTTATGTTCTATGTTTGTACTTGTTTATAGTTTTTGAAAAGGTGTATAGGTATATAATTTATCAAAGGAAAAACAAAATATTTAATATTTTTTTATGATGCTTAGGAGTCCCGTAAGATTTGGGTAGGTTAAGTTTGATTTTCACTTGCATATCAGAAAAGTATTATAGAAATGGTTAAATGAAATTGATAAGTTGCTTCAGTTATCATCAACTGAACCATTAATATTTGCTTTTCTTTCTAGTAAAATTGTAGTGATTCACCGGGAATAAAATCACTTGAGTGGTACAGAGTTAAATTCTGTAGATTTCATTTAATTTAATGAAAATATACACAATCAGCCTATTTTTTAAAACAAATTAAAAGCAGGAATGTTAATTATTTAGCTAATAATAAAAAAATTAATAATTATTAAACCAATAATTTAAACACTGTTTAGCTTTGCATTATATGCCAACTAAACGAGAAAGAGGGAAGTCATGGAAAAAAGGGAAAGACAGGGATGAGGTTGAGAAGGAATTCAGTGGATCAGGTAAAAGAGCCTGGCTGTGAGGGAGAAGACCAACGCAGAGCAGGAAGGGAAAGAGGACAGAGGGACCCTCAGAGTGAAGGGCCTTGTACCTGTGTGCCTTTCTGCCCATCATGCTCTTCCACGAAGTACTCTTCCGATCCTTGAGGGCTTGGCTTAGACACTTCCTGGAAGAAGTTTTCTTTCATCTGTCCCCTCCTCCCTCCTACATTATTGTCTTTCTCAATCAGTGCCTTGTTCACTTTCTGAAACTTTTCACAGTTTGTAAGTATTCTTGGTTTGGGTTCCTGCATTGATAGCACTATCATGATTTTAAGTTCCTTGAAGGCAGGACCATATCTGTCTTGTTTTTCTCTATTGCCTTGCTTCTCCCAGTGTAGGGATTTCATAATTATTGGTTGACTTTGTTAATTAGTTCATTCTCAAGGGGGCACTTACATGGGGAAAAAAATAGAGTGGTTAGGAGACTGGAAATATCAGCAAAGTAATAAAAACAGAACTAAGGAGTTACAGAGTGAGGGACCTAGATGGATATGAGAATCAAAAAATAGTTCAAATAAATACTTCAAATGAGAGTATTTTCAGTTGATAAGAATGTGCCCATGTGTATAGCTGAAAGGAGAGGTGAAGGTAAAGTTAACCGAAGATTTCAAGGAACTGAAATGCAGCCTAGGAAGTATGGTCGGATCTTTTAAAGGATACTATAGGGCTTGCGATCAGGAACCAGACCTCATTGTGTTCAGTGAAAGATGAAGAAAAAGCAGGGTATTAGGTGGTGTTAGATATTATCTGATGATAACAATAAGGAGGGGTCCAGGGGTCTAGATGGCATAGTCTTTAAAGGTTTTTGTATGAATGTCAGATAACATTTGTCTAAAAGCAGCATCTCTGGAGTTCCCGTCGTGGCGCAGTGGTTAACGAATCCGACTAGGAACCATGAGGTCGCGGGTTCGGTCCCTGCCCTTGCTCAGTGGGTTAATGATCCGGCGCTGCCGTGAGCTGTGGTGTAGGTTGCAGACGCAGCTCGGATCCCGCGTTGCTGTGGCTCTGGCGTAGGCCGGTGGCTACAGCTCCGATTGGACCCCTAGCCTGGGAACCTCCATATGCCGCAGGAGCGGCCCAAGAAATAGCAACAACAACAAAAGACAAAAGACAAAAAAAATAAAAAAATAAAAGCAGCATCTCTACAGTCAAGTTTCTATTCAAGGCTAGAAGCAAGGGAGGAAATAGCACTAGCTGTGTCCTTTTTTTTTTTTTTTTTTTAGGGCTGCACTCTCGGCATATGGAGGTTCCCAGGCTAGGGATTGAATCAAAGCTGCAGTCCCCGGCCTATGCTACAGCCACAGCAACCCAGATCCGAGCTACATCTGTGACCTACACCAGAGCACACGGCAATGCCGGATCCTAAACCCAGTGAGCAAAGCCAGGTATTGAACCCACATCCTCATGGATCCTAGTTGGGTTCGTTAACTGCTGAGCCATGAAGGGAACTCCAAGCTGTGTCCTTTTTTTTTTGAGAAAAGCATAAGACTTCCCAGAATTACCAACAATATCATTGGTTTGAACATTTTCAAATGGCCACTCCCTGGCTATTAGGGAGACTTGGAAAGTAAATACAGATATTGTTCTTCACTGTCTAGATTCTTGAAGCTGAGACTAGTCACTTTCCAAAATACAGGGACCATTTGATTTGACTAGTGGGGGGATTACTTATGCTTAACTGTTTCTCTATCATGGTAGAGGCAAAAAAATGTGAAGTAGTTGGAAATCAGTTAAATCTATAAACTATAATCATAGTTTATAGAACTTATGTTGTCTGCCTTAGAGGAAGTATCCGCTTCTGTCAGATGCTTCTATGAAAGGTTAAGATGAGGGTGGAAAAAAATTTTTGCTTTGGACAGTGTGGAGTTTTGCATTGAACAATGTGGACTTTGATGAGCAGAGGAAGTAAATGATTAAAATTCAATAATATCTGAAAGGCCTGGCAGGCTTTCCACTGAAATCCTGCAAAGATCATGCTCTAGTAGTAAGTGCAAATACAAATAAACTTTACAAAGCCTGAAGTCAACCCTTTACGTGATCAAGGATATCCGCTTGTACCCTGTCAGCCTATCCTTCAAAATATAATCCTCTTGGGGAAGAACTAATGTTTTCTAGGACCTCTTCAGTATTTCATCTACAATGTCTGGAATCCTATAAAAAATAATGAGACATGGTTAAAAATACAGAGAGACAAATAAAGCAACAGAGAATAATAATAGACTTAAGATATTCATATATTAGACTTCTATAAGTTCTTCAACAAATTCTGAGTATTCAACAAACCATAATTGAGTAACTGCTAAGTGTTAGGTGCTTAGAACATATCAAATAGTTTTTATTACTCAGATACCTTCAAATAACTGATGAGATTATTAAACCTTTACTTTTAATTATAATTTTCTCAGAAAATCAATACTGGATTCATCTATTGCCTCTATTAAATATATTCAAAATAATGTTATATGGCTTTTAAAAGATAGCACCTAACAATTCCCAGAATGTTTTGAGCTTTTAGAGTATTTTTAGAATAATTGGATGGTCTTCTAAGGCAATTACTTTGATTTTACTTGGCTGTATACTTTCAGTTTGGAGTGAGGAACTTTAAGCTCTATATAGATACACCATTAAGCAATAAGATAAATAATATTAACCCTCTCAGAAAGATGGCATTTGTTATCTTCTGAAACCACGTAATTTAAGAGATAACTCAAATAAAAGTGTCTTACCAAGAAGAGACAACCTTCCAAATTTCTAGCCAGAGACCAGGGTAAAGATTTAAGAAAAGCATTGTGTATAACTGTTATTAAAAAACCATAATCTTAATTGCTTTGTAATGATGTTTTGGAGATAATTATTTGATTACTATCATTAAAAACATTCCTAGAGTTCCTGTTGTGGCTCAGCAGAAACGAATCTGACTAGCATCCATGAGGACACAGGTTCGATCCCTGCCCATGCTCAGTGGGTTAAGGATCTAGCGTTGCCATTAGCTGTGGTGTAGGTTGCAGATGCAGCTTTGATCTGGTTTTGCCATGGCTGTGGTATAGGCCAGGGGCTACAGCTCTGATTCGATCCCTACCCTGGGAACCTCCATATGCCATGGGTGCAGCACTAAAAAAATAAAAAAATAAAAATAGAAACATTCCTCATTATATCTTGCCTTCTCCAAGCTTTATTGTCATAGAAGGATTTCAGCATTTGGGACAATTCTCCTTCTCCTTATACAATTGTCATAACTAGTTCAGCTTTTTCTGCCCTCTCAACTAGGGTATTGTAACAACCTCTGAATTGATCTCCTTGCCTTAAATCTTATTCCTCTTAATCTTATCATTGCAATTGCCACAGCTGTGATCTTGGTCTTAGAGCATGTCATTTTTCCTAATTAAAATCTTTTACCTGTAGATTATAACCGTACATATAGTGTCTCTCAGCTGGCCCTTACCTTCTTGCCCTATTGACTGACCCTTCTCACATCATGCCATAATTAATTTAAAACTGTTTGTCGTTTCCTACATTCATCTTTATATTTTACATCTCTCTTTAGGGCACCATCTGTGGCATATGGAAGTTCCCAGGCGAGGGGTTGAATCGGAGTCGCACAGCCACATCAATGCTGGATCCGAGCCGTGTCTGCGACCTACACCACAGCCCATGGCAACACTGGATCCCCAACCCACTGAGCGAGGGCAGGGATCGAATGAGCATGCTCACGGATACTAATTGGATTTGTTTCTATTGCGCCACAACGGGAACTCCATGTTTTACGTCTCTTGACTTTCCCTGGAACATCTTACTCGTTTCTTAACATGGCTAAACACTCTTCACCCTTGAAGACTGTATCCATTGTCATCTGCCCCAGGAGTCTTTTCCCGAACTCTTCAGACTTAGCAAGTGCCATATCACTGCACCTTTATTACAGTACTTTCCACATTATACAGAAGTCATTTTTGATGGAAGTTGTCTTTATTAAACTGTACGTTCCTAAAAAGATATAAACTAATTTCTTTTCCTAGGCTATATTTTGACTTTGTCATCGTTGAACTTACCTGAATTGACATAATTATCCAAGAAGCTTACAATTGAAGGGTAGGTCCAGAAACATAGCAACTTACAGAACACAGAAGTGTAAGGCTAAGAAGGCAGGAAGGGAGCGATATGAATATATATCAAGAGTTCTAAGACAAGGAAAATTCTAACATGGTGTTTCTAAACCTGCTAGCATCCAGACCTGGAAAGGAAACACCATGGATTAACTTAACTTTTGTAGTATGAAATACACTAATTAATCAGTAAAAAAACATTCTTTCTCTAAGCTTTATTGAAGTATAGTTGATTCACAAGGTTGTGATAATTTCTGC
Organism: Sus scrofa; assembly: GCF_054392235.1. Taxonomy (NCBI): domain Eukaryota; kingdom Metazoa; phylum Chordata; class Mammalia; order Artiodactyla; family Suidae; genus Sus; species Sus scrofa. Next base: position 33,890,911 of record NC_139393.1, read on the forward strand.
TGTACAATAAAGTGATTCAGGTATACATGTACACACATCCATTCTCCTTCAGATTCTTTTTCCACATAGATTATCACAGAATATTGGGTACAGTTCTCTGTGCTATACAGCAGGTCCCTGTTGGCCAGTCATTCCATATACCTCAGTGTGCATATACCAGTCCCAAGCTCCCAGTCCATCCCTCTCTCCCCCTTCATCTGTCCCCTTTTTCTTTTTCAAAGTCTGTGAGTCTGCTTCTGTTATGAAAATAAGTTCATTTGTATCCTTTTTTTAGATTCCACATTCCAGCGGTATCATATGTTTAACTGTCTAACTTCGCATAGTATGATTTCTGGATCCATCCTTGTTGCTGCAGATGGCATGATTTCATTCATTTTTACCGTCAAGTAACATTCCATTGTATGTATTTGCCACATCTTATTTATCCATTCCTTTGTCAGTGGACATTTAGGTTGCTTCCATGTCTTGGCTATTGTAAATGGTGTGGCAGTGAACATTAGGGTACATGTGTCTTTTCAAATTATGATTTTCTCTGGGTAGATGACCAGGAATGGGATCACTGGATCATATGGTAGTTCTATTTTTAGTTTTTTGAGGAACCTCCATACTAGTTTCCATAGTGTTTGCACCAATTTACACTCCCACCAGCAGTGTAAAAGAGTTCCCTTATTTCCACACCCTCTCCAGCATTTGTTGTATGTAGACTTTTTGATGATGGCCATTCTGGCTGGTATAAGGTCGTACCTCATATTAGTTTTGATTTGCATTTCTCTAATAAGTAGTGATGTTGAACTTTTCATGTGTGTTTTGGCCATCTATATGTCTTCTTAGAAGTGATGTCTGTTTAGATCTTCTGCCTATTTTTTGAGTGGGTAGTTTATTTTCTTAATATTGAGCTGCAGAAAGTGTTGGTATACTTTAGAGGTTAATCCTTGGAGGTTAATCCTTTTCAGTCTCTTCGTTTGCAGATATTTTGTCGTGGACTATCTTTTCACTTTGTTTATGGTTTCCTTTGCTGTGCAAAAACTTTCAGATTTAATTAGGTCTCATTTGTTTATTCATGTCAATTTTTATTACTCTAGGAGATGGATCTGAGAAGATAATTGCTTCAATTTATGTCAGAGAGTGTTCTGCCTGTGTTTTCCTCTGAGGGTTTTATAGTATCCATTTTTTTTTTTTTTACATTTAGGCCTTTAATCTATTTTGAGTTCATTTTTGGTATGGTGTTAGAGAGTGTTCTCATTTCATTCTTTTACATGTAGCTGTCTAATTTCCCCAGCATCACTTACTAAGAGCCTGTCTTTTCTCCATTGTATAGTCTTGCCTCTTTGTTATAGATCAGTTGACCAGAAGTGCATGGGTTTATTTCTGGGCTTTCTATCCTATTCCATTGATCTATATCTCTGTTTTTGTGCCAATACCATACTGTTTTGATGACTATAGCTTTGCAGTATAGTCTAATATCAGGGAGCCTGATCCTCAAGCTCTATTTTTCTTCTTTTTTCTTTTTGTCTTTTCTAGGGCCACGCCTGCGGCACATGGAGGTTCCGAGGCTAGGAGTCTAATCAGAGCTGTAGCCTCCGGCCTACGCCAGAGCCACAGCAACATGGGATCCAAGCCACATATGTGACCTACACCACAGCTCACAGCAATGCCAGATCCTTAACCCACTGAGCAAGGCCAGGGATTGAACCTGCAACCTCATGGTTCCTAGTCAGGTTCGTTAACCACTGCGCCACGATGGGAACTCCCAGCTCCATTTTTCTTTCTCAGGATTTCTTTGGCTAGTCAGGGTCTTTTGTGTTTCCATACAGATTTTTGTCCTAATTCTGTGAAAAAAATGCCCCTGGTAATTTGACAGGGATCACATTGAATCTGTAGGTTGACTTGGGTAGTAGAGTCATTTGATTGTATTGATTCTTCCAATCCAAGAGCATAGTATATTTTTCCATCTGTTTGTGTCATCTTTGATTTCTTTCACTGGCATCTTATAGTTTTCAGAGTATAGGTCTTTTATCTCTTTAGGTAGGTTTATTCCTAGGTATTTTATTCTTTTTTGAGGCGATAGTAAGTGGGATTGTTTCCCTTATTTCTCTTTCTTATCTTTCACTGTTAGTATATAGAAATGGTACACCTGATACATCTAGGGTGACTGCTCTTTTAGAAGGATGTAGAGAATAAGAATTTTTGTTGCATTTAGCATTTTCTGATTCTAGTGAATCTATTAATGTTACTGAATTCAGTTTCTGCTGCTTGTTGCTTGAAAGCCAATACTTGAGACAAGTGTTGGATAAAAGGAAAGATAGCTTTACTGAGGAAGCTGGCAGTTCTGGAAAGAAGGTGGATTCATATCCCAAAAAAACCAACTTCCTGTTGCCAATTAGGAGACGAGTTTTAAAGGAGAGTTTCAGGGGTGTAGAGGTAGGGGTGGTTGGAGGCTATATGCAGAACAGCACATTCAACTCTGACAGTCATCTTAAAATTGGTCACGCAGTGGTTTGATCAGCAGCATATGGTTGTTTTAAATACAGTTAATCTTCAGTTCCAATGTCAATTTATTCTTTTTCTTGAGGCCAGTTCTTGGAATTGTGTAGGATGGAACAGTTATGTCATTGCTGCAATCTGATCTTCATATGGTTAACTTCTTTCACCTGGTGAGGATTTCAGTATCTGCAAAATAGCTTAAAGGATATGGCTCAGAATATTATCTGTGGCTCTTGAGGAGAAACTAAAGGTCCTTGACCTTGCTTAATGACTTAAACTGTTATTACTTTTTCTTCCTTTTCTGTTTTCCTTTTTTTCTGCATTTTATCCTTTCTCTGATTAAATAGATTCTTTGACTAGAGTTTTTCTACAGACAAGAGGCAGGTGGAGAACAAAGGGGAAGGAGGTGTCTGTCCCAGGAAGGTCCCATGGGGTGCTGCTCCTTTACACTCAGTGATAGTGTTAGAGGAGAGTGTGTTATAGTAGAGCATCCTACTGCGCAAGTTTGAAGAAAACGTTCTTTAAGAGTAAATGGTTTTCTGGAGTTCCTGTCATGGCTCAGTGGAAAGGAATCTGACTAGAAACCATGAGGACCCAGGTTCGATTCCTAGCCTCAACCAGTGGGTTAAGGATCCAGCGTTGCCATAGGCTGTAGTGTAGGTCGCAGACGAGGCTCAGATCCTGCGTTGTGGCTGTGGTGTAGGCTGGCAGCTACAGCTCCAATTTGATTGCTAGCCCGGGAATCTCTATATGCCATGTGTGTGGCCCTAAAAAGACACACACACACACAAAGTAAATGGTTTCTTTTTCCATTTCATGCACTGTAAGCAACATTCTGACCTATAATTTGAGCCCTAAATGTACTGACCTATAGTGGAGGGAAATCAATCAGTTGACCTACTTCCAGTTACCTTAACAGATACATTTTAAATTTGTAGTTGTTGGAGCTCCCATTATGGTGCAGTGGAAACAAATCTGACTAGTAACCAGGAGGTTGTGTGTTCAATCCCTGGCCTCACTCAGCGGGTTAAGGATCCGGGATTGCTATGAGCTGTGGTGTAGGTTGCAGATGCAACTAGGATCCTGCATTGCTGTGGCTGTGGTGCAGGCTGGCAACTGGAGCTCCGATTTGACCCTTAGCCTGGGAACCTCCCTATGCCAAGGGTGTAGCCCTAAAAAAGCAAAATAAATAAATAAAATTACAGTTGTTATATAAATTCAGTTCTTTGTGAGTTTGTTAATGTGCATTAGTTCTCAGAGACAAGTAACACTGGGTAAACTGATGAAGTAAAAATGTCTGGTCTTACAATGTCTCAAATCCTATAAATCCTGGATAGGAGTAATGTATTTACTTCTTACCTGACAACCCTACACCACAGCTTCCCGTATGACTGCAGCAATGAGTCTTTTTCTTTGAGGTTTGTTTTTGTCGTATATTTCTATTTTTTAAATAAATTGCTTCATAATTATATATTCTGATTAGTAGGTAAGAATTATCTTACTAATGTCAGTAAAAGGGTTTCAGTGACGAACAACAAGACAACATTAGTTCTTTTTTATACCCGTTAGCATGTGAATATTCTTCTCTACTGACCCTGTTAGTTCTGTCCTAAAATATTACTGTTGCTCAGTATGTCAGAACTCACATGGATGAGAGAATTTCTCTTTTTTTCTTAGCCAATTTATTATTATCCAAAGGTAAATTTTATTTTTTTAAATATTATCCTCCTAAAAACTATTTTCTTTAAAATATTGTATATTTCAAAATTTCCGAGTAAATCTTAAAAGTTCTCATCATAAAAAAATTTTGTAACTGTGTGGTGATGGAAGCTGTCTAAACTTGTGATGATCATTTCATAATATATATATATGACAAATTATTATATAGTAACCTAAAACTAATACAATGATATGTGTCAATTATGTCTCAATAAAAGTTGTTTTAAAAAATGAGCTTTCGGAGTTCCCATCGTGGCACAGTGGTTAATGAATCCGACTAGGAACCATGAGGTTGCGGGTTCGATCCCTGGCCTTGCTCAGTGGGTTGACGATCCAGCGTTGCCGTGAGCTGTAGTGTAGGTCGCAGACGCAGCTCGGATCCTGCATTGCTGTGGCTCTGGCGTAGGCTGGTGGCTCCGGCTCTGATCAGACCCCTATCCTGGGAATCTCCATATGCCGAGAAAGCAGCCCTAGAAAAGGCAAAAAGACAAAAAAAAAAAAAAAAAAAGAAAAAACAAGAAAAAACAAGAAAAAAAAAAGAGCTTTCAAAAAATATTAACATTGTAACATTTTGAATATTTACATTTCCATCAAGTATCAATTTTTGTAGACAATGTTGATTGTCATATTAAAAACTCCTTTTTGTGTCCGCAGTTTTACCGAGCAGAAGTTGAAGCTCTTCATTCTTCAGGTATGACAGCAGTTGTTAAATTCATTGACTATGGAAACTATGAAGAGGTGCTACTAAGCAACATCAGGCCCATTCAAACAGAGGCATGGGTACGTGATCCAAATTCTGTACAAAGGTGTAAGCATTTTGAAGGAAATACATAGCTCTAGAAGATTAGTCATAATAATACAAAATTTGCCAGTGGAAAAAGTATTTTGAATTTGTTTAAAACTAGCTACCACATAAGTAAGATTTTAATTTTAATAATTACATTGACAACAATAATAATGAATGCATCAGAATCACTTTTCCTGTATAATGTTTTGTCATATTATGCTTTGGAAATAGGTACCCTTATTTATGTTTGCAGAAATTTTGTATGTTTTTATGAGTTTTTAATGCTTATTTTTTTCCTTCCTGGTTTGTTACTTTAAATTTGACTAAATTATGTCCAGCAGTTGTCAAATTTACCTCTCTGTGGGATACATGTATATTCTTTATTATTTGATTTACAAGTAAAATTAAGAAAAACACTTCAATTTACATATGAATTCATACTGCATTTACTACACATATATTTATATATTTTTAGATTAAATTTAAATATCTTTGTTTAATAATTATTTGATTAATTTTGTTGTCAAATGTTATGTCAAAGCTGTGATGATTTTGTTGATATACTTTAGAACATATTGGCCTCATGGAGTCCCATTTTATACAGGACTTATGTGACTACATAAACAGATATTCAACTACATGTAGGCAAAAACAGGAGGACAAGGCATATTAGAATTTGTCTCATAAAGTTTTTAGAAATCTCTTTCTCTAATTTGTGGGTAGCTATAAATAAGCTTATCGCTAGAAGTCTATTTTATTGCTATTTCCGTAAAGTATAAAAAAAATACTAGAAAACTATGTATCATTTAGACAGTAGCCTTCATCATTGAAGGATACACTGTTTTCTCAAGAGATGCTTTTAGTTTAGCTTTAGTCTTTCTAGAATTTTCTGTCATGACCTCAGTGTCACTACCTCCTCCCCCACCCCCACCCCCAAAAGAACACAAATAAAACAACAAAAATCCTAGAAGTAGTAATGTGTGCAGCCATAGAGCTTTTATTCTTTATCTTTTTATTCTAGAAAAAGGATCATTTTCTAGATACTGCTTCATATTTTATAGTACAACACTCACATGTTTAATTAAGAGATTCTTTCCCTCACTAAACTAAAGTTTAGCTGCTTTTTCTCTAAAAGACTGAAATACTACCAATGTCTAATTTATGTCTTTTCTTGGAGAAATTTGATGTAACTATATCTTCTGCTCTTTTAATTTCCATATGATGGCTATTTGTATTCTCTTTTTTCCATTAATACATCTTTTTTTTTTTCATTAATACATCTTAACCTAGGTTTTTTTTTTTTTTTTTTTTTTGGTGGGAAGGGGGTTGTCTTTTGTCTTTTTAGGGCCACACCTGTGGCATATGGAGGTTCCCAGGCTAAGGAAGGGGTGGAATTGGAGCTGTAGCTGCTGGCCGGCCTGTACCACAGCCACAGCAGTGCGGGATCTGAGCCTTTTCTGCGACATACAGTACAGCTCATGGCAACGCCTGATCCTTAACCCTCTGAGCAAGACCAGGGATGGAACCTGCGTTGTCATGGATACTAGTAGTGTTCTTTGACCACTGAGCCACCATGGAAACTCCCCATCTTAATCTAGTTTTGGTGATAAAAGTACTTACTGAGTCTATATTTATGGAAGTTGATTTCTTATTTGCTATCCATTATGTGATCCCAGTGTTTTTAGCCATTACAAAACAAAGAGTCAAAATAAAATTTTTACATTTAGTTGTTTTTTAGGAGAAATAATAAGATTATTACTTCTGTTCTTTTTGGAGCTCCTGCTGTGACTCACCGGGTTACGAACCCAACTAGTATCCATGAGGATGTAGGTTTGATCCCTGGCCTTGCTCAGTGGGTTAAGGATCTGGCATTGCTGTTTGAGCTGTGGTGTAGGTTGGCTCAGATCCTGCATTGCTATCATGTAGGCCGGCAGCTGCCGCCCTGGTTCAACTGCTAGCCTGGAAACTTCCATGTGCTGTAGGTGCGGCCCTAAAAAAAATAGTTCTTTCCTTCCTAAAGAAAAATTTGCTTCCTTATTTTGTTTCTTTCCTACTTCATTTTTCATTTCCAGAATGGATATAACTGAGGAGCATGTTTCTCATTCCTCACTGTAGCTCTTCCATTCAGAGGGGTTTGGTACAGAAGTGATCATTTTCTTCCTACAGTTAGTGACTTTTCCTTTTTTCCTCCCTTAAAAGTTGTCATTACTTTGATGTATTATTGATTTTAGGTGTCTTTGTAAACTTAGCTGGCCAGTAAATTTATCACTTGTCACAGCTCATATAGTGATTCTGAACCACAGGCAATACTTTCCTATTCTCCCTGCCTATTTGTAAACACTCATCTAGGCTTTGTTGTGCTATTTTTTTTTAACCTATTTACTTTTTCTGCAATCAACTTAAAAATCTTTTATAAAACGCTTGAAGTATTTTACAGGAAGAAGCAGGATAGCATTACTAAATCTTTTGTAGATTCTGGTATTTTTTTTCTCCTATCTACAAATAATCAAGTCATTGATGTTTTATGATTTTGCATAAATTAGTACAACAATTTTTTTGGATCATGAACATTGTTACTGAGGAGAGGATCACCCTTTCTTCTTTAGCCGCATGAATGAATAATTGACTTAGTTGTAAAAGCTGCTCCTTCTTGATATATAGAAGCCACCAGCTTAGCTGTCTCCATTAAAAAAAAAAAAATACATATGTGCCCATTATACATAAAAAGCCTCTGAAGAAAACCGTCTATGTGGCTGACAGTAAGTTTAATGTAGAATTAGTGTAGAGTTCTCTTAGTCTCTGAGAGTATTGATATTGAAAACTATGAGCAATTTTTTTTTTGTAACTGGGGAATTGTAACAAGTTTTAATTTATAATCAAAGCAAAACATTCACAGTACCAATAAGAAGGTAACTCTTAATTGCTATCATACTCAAAAAAAATTAAAGGGCCACAAAGGTATAGTGAGGTTGTTAGAATCCTTAGCACAATTATTTGCTCACACTATGGATTGTGTAATTTTTAATTTTTTAACTCTTACACTGCATATATACAGTACTATTTTAAATTGTGAAATGATATTGTATATTTTGTTAAGGTTTATGTTTGTTATTTGCACAAGATTTTTGAAAACCTCTTATTTTCCTAAAAATAGCAATGATCACTTATTGAAAATTTTTTTAGTAGTCTGCAGGAAAAATAGCCCAAAAAGCCTGCATGAGAACCAAAGCCTTTATAGAAATCAGTTGCCTATATTGTCTCTTAAAGCTATAAGGATAAATTATTAAATAAGAAGCATGAAATGTTAAGAGACTTATTGGCAAATAGTCTCTTTTATGGAAAATTAAAATAAAATTCAATTTAATTGTTTAACTAAGTGTTAATGTTTTTCTCATGAAGTTTGAGCATTAGGTAACTTAAATCTGTTTGTAGACAAATTTCTGTTTTTCCCTTCTGTTTGGATATACCTTTTTACTTCTAGAACGTACTTACACAGTGATGGTATTTTGATGATAAAAATATATCTTCTGATTATGATTAAATAATTTATTTCCTTCAAAATAATCTACTAAACTTTTTTTGTTATATCATCCTTGTATTTTTTTTCTTCTAGCTAGATTTAACCTGGTTCTTTTAACTAAGGTAAAATAGTCTGTCTTAGTTTTAGTGTCTTTATGATAGTGAACTCTCTAATTATCACACATAATGTGAGATTCACAACTCATTCTCAACTAGATAAGTACCCTCATTTTTTTTTAGTGTTCTTTGTATATTTCAGGATTTTTTTTATTTTACCAAAGTAAATGAAGCATTATGGAATCTCATGTTATTTGTATAACTATACAGGGAGAAAACCATAATGTTATCTTATATTTCTGGCCACTGTGTGAGCAAACATTAGGGGCAAAAGAAACCTGCTATTTGTGTTTTCTGCCGGTCCCTTTAACACTAAAGCTAATACCAGGAAACCAGTAATATGCCACAAGCAATTTAGAATTACGGTAAAATACTCTGGCGCTGCTGCTTAGACAAATCTTTTGTGTTTTTAGAATGTTGCTTCTGTATTGCTTTTCTAAACCTGGAAAGACATTGTCAAGTTCCAAAAATATTTATGACCTGTAGCCTGCTAAGACATTTATATCCCAAGAAATTATTTTAGAACATGCTTATTTCTAAATTTTCTTTTTAAAGGTCCATAGTATTTGCTTCTTGGTATCAGGAGATGATCTTTGTTCAGGACTGTTCCAAATAGAAAAATTATGATTGTGTAGCTAATGTTTAGTTTTAAGATGCTAGCATACACATAATCTTGGGCAGTAATTCTGGAAAATGACAGGTGGATTTTTACTATCATAAAGATGATCATCCTATAATAAATATTTTTCTGTAGCATATCATTTATTGAACAAATATTCATTGCACGTATAGTTAGGTGTGAGGCATTGTTCTAGGTGAAGGCTATATATTAGTACACAAAGCACACAAAAGTCTTGCCCACTGCGCAAAGCTAGAAGAAAGTTCCAGTTATGTGAAACAAACTTAAATCTCTCATGAGAGTCTTCATTTTTACCTTTTGAAGCTTTCAAACAAGATATAAACGGAAAAAATCTTTTTCACTGACGTTTAAATAATGTTTAGGTCTTTATTTTATTTCACCCTGAAGATGCAGTTACTGCAGAAGAAGAAACTGATTTAATGAATTTTATCTATTTAAAATTTCTTATATATACATTTGTTTTATCTATTTAAAAAGTAAAATTTCTTTTTAGGTGATTTTGAGGTTTTTTTTTTAATAATTGTAATTTTTTTTCAGTTTTAACAAACTTTAAAAGAAATATCAACCTCAGGTTTTATTTTCGAAGTAGCTTTGTGCAAGATTTATTTTGTAATGACATCCTGGGACGCATACTTGAAAGTTACCTTTTCAGAATCAAATAATGTTTATAAAAAGCCATAAATTATTCTACTACTAGTAAAAATATTAGAGAAATATATCAACCCCCCTCCAAAAAAAAAACTCTAACCTATTTAATGAGGAAGGAGATCAAGTGTTGTTATATGTAAATTGAGTTAAAATGTATCCTAAATGTATTATAACAAGGTCATGTTAGTAATTTTAATGATATAGTGATAAATTTAGGCTATGTCTAGTTTGTATTTGATATAAAAAGATCATAATAGGTATTAAAAAGAGGACAATTGTTATAGAAACCATTAACTTCAAAGGGAAATTAGAATTATGTAACAGCGAGGTTCTGCCAATTAGTATCCAGTAAAAAGTGCAAGCACTTATTTGATCAAAGTTCAAAAGACTTTTCATTTTTGCTAATAAATTCTTAAATAAATTAGTGGGTATAATTTACCATACTTAAATTTCTGCACTGAAAGCATAATTTGAGTAAGGTCAGTGAAATACCAAGATACATCTTCTTCACTATACATATTTTGGGACACTTGCCTTTCAAAGATTGCCATATACTCAGTGCTCATTTTCTTTTGCAATATAAAGACAGAGTAAATCAGAAGGAAACTGTATGGGTAGTTTAGCCCATTTAAGAACATAATATTCAAATTATGAGAGATGGAATTTGGGGGGTTCCATGCAATTATCTTTAAGCTTTGTTTTAATAAAGTTTGGTTGTGTTTGATGTGCTTTATTTATTTCTTAATCTATCACCCAGTTTTTTCACAATTCCTATAGGAGTTGTTCATTATGAAAAAAGGACTTTACTGGATCTATGAAAGCTGCTAACATAGAGGGAGAGATGATTCACTCATAAATGCATGTCATATATAAAGGTATATCAGCTTAAATACTGTTGACATCTACCCTCGAGTCCAAATTCAGTTTGTGGCAGCTAAACCTAAGAGATTATTAGGAAAATTTTGAGATCTAGTTTTGACCCAGCTACATTATTCAATATAGATTTTTTATTTCACCGTTTAACTTAATACTAAGAGAGTAGCATGCTACATTTAAGAACCTGTACAAAAGTACTGCTTGAATTTTGCTCTCTGATAATTTAAAATATTGCACTCTTTTCAGAGGAACTGTATATGAAAATATCTTTAAAAAGTTACTGGGTAATCTGAGTTTTCCTTTACTTAGCAATGAAAATATATCATTATTATTTCACGTTCCTTTTTACTGAAAGTAAGATATTCCCAAAGTGCAAGAACATGGTAGGGTATTACCTAAGATATACTGTCTTTTTGGTTTGTTTCTAACTGTAATTATAGTTCATAAAACAATTTAAGCTTTATATCATTTAAATATTAAGTTTATCAAGTTAGCATAACTGTTCGAAAAATCTACAGTGTTCTTTTTTTGTATACATGAATAATACCAGTAGATATTATTTTAATCTTTTATGTTGCCCTTTTACTAATAGCAGCTTAAAGTATGGATTATGGTTCTGTTAATTGAGAACTAAATTCGAGATGCTTTAGATTTATGCTTAATATTGTGCAATTTTGATTTTTCCCTCAAAGTAGTCTTAAGGAGACATCTGTATAGCTCCCCTCCCCCACCGTAGCTGAAGGGGACTGGAATTGTCAAGAGAACTTATTTTTTTCCTTTGACAATTTTGGGTCAGTAAACCCAAGATTTGTTCTCTTTGAAGTGTAAATTTTATTTTTTCTTTTAGTTTACTTATCGGGACTTTTAAAACTGTAATTTTAAACTACACTGAGTTTTACCATTCCTTTACATATATATGCAGAAGACTTGCCAATATACTCATTGCACAGGGAATAAAGTAGTAAAATAAATGAATCTGAGAAATGTCTTTATTTTGTTTTATTTCTTGTTCCCAATGATGTTAATCTTTTATTGGGCATGTGCCTTCACTAGGCACTCATGTTGGTGTATTTGAAAGATTTTTTATAAATATGAACAGGTATCCTTCTTGAATTTAAAAAAAAAAACACAAACAACACTCAAAAAAACAGTGCAAAAAATAACTCTTTTAATTTCTAGTGAACTTCTGAGTCTCCTCCATCGGCACTTAAAAAGGCAGAAAAATGTTGCTCATTGTGCCGTAGACTTTATTCCTTTTCAGATGGAGCTCCTGCGGTACATCTTTCTACTTCTCAAGTCAGTGGTTGTAAACTTTGATGGTGATGGGCTAAAAGGGATTTATGATACATATTTGATTGCACATCATAGTGAGTTAGTTGTCTTAAAAGCGGTTTCTCCTACAACATGTTCCCTGATCCTTTGCCTTTCTGTAAATAGAGAACAAAATATATTCCTGAAAGTTTATGTCCCTTCTAAGTACTTATGCTATAAGTAGTAGTGTTTTATTACATAAAAATATAATTGAGATCTTCTTTTACATCTAATTATACACAACTCACTGGTCTTTTAATTTTAATGTAACTCTAATTCTGGAAACTTGTATGAATTAAGTAAACTTTTTGAAATTGTCTTTTATGAGGACTTCCATTATAGCTTTTATAATATGGCTGTTTTTTTCTGTAACTCTTGCCTAATAACCCACATAGTATTTATATGTTCCAGCAGTAAGGCATTTGTGGGTACTATGTTTGTTATTCTCTAGTAATCTAGTCTAAAGCAAAATCTGAAATCCCTTTGTTCAGCTAGCATTGGCTACTGAATCAAAGAAAATGTCAAAGCACGTTAATTCCACCGAGTATGTGGGCATTCTTAAATTAAGAAGAGGACTTTTAAAAGACCAAAAACTCCTGTTTTGTTTCAAGATTTATATTTCTCCTTTACTTATAGCCTGGTGTGCTCTGAACCCTTTGAATAGTATTGTTTTCAGTTAATTAAAAGCTTGTTAAAAGCCTCAAAGAAAACAAACTCTTAGACTTAACTGCTCTTGATCTTCTGTTCTTATTTTCCTGGTAATAATTATTAAGATGCATGGATAATCTTGGATCTAACTCTGGAGCTCATTTGAGAGATCGAGAGGGGAAAAAGTTCTTATTTTAAGAAGCATGTTTTTTCCAAGCACTTATAAACGGGCAGAATGTATGATTGGATAATAGCTGGTGAAAATGCAAGGAACTCTATAAGTAAGTAGCAGATATATACTGTAAATACCATCTGGCTTAGAGCTTGAGGGAATTTGATTTTAAGTGAGTGTATGAACTGACTTGGTAACTAAAACAGTGAAAAGAGGTCAGTAATTATTTGTTGAATGATTGATGTAGGCCTGGTGGTCTCCATCATTACCAAAGAGTCCTTCAGACATGAAGCCTGAGTACAACAGTTTACTATGATAATTTTTCCGCAGATATTCTTGGAGTGCTTTTTGTAACAAGGTTAGTTTAGAAAATAGATTGGCCTCTATACCCAAGGAATTTAAAGGCTATAAGAGAAGTATAAGTTAAATTTCCTTCCTTGAGAAGCCACTTAATAAATATTAATAAGGTCTCTATCAGACTTGGATGATCCCAGTCTGGGAACCATTGTCGGCATGGTTTTTGATTATAATTTTGCTTTGCCTGTTTAATCAATGAGATAGTGCAAAGGAAGTGAGTATGGAAGGTGACAGTTGACTTTTTAAAATAAGTATTAACTTTAGCCATTTCTAATTGATTTTATTTTGTTTGAAGTATACTCATTTTTTTCCTAGATCATATGATTTGGAAACTAGGGTCAACCCTTCTAGTCATGCTTAACCAAGAGCCTATTATACAAAGTAAGATATTAGAAGTCAGCTTAATTCTGTTTCTGTATGGATTCAAATTCTAAAATGTATGGACTTTTTTATAATGTCAGTAACCATTTTTGGTACTATTCAATGCATGATTAAGGAGAATATAATGAGCATCTTGTTTTGAAAAGACTTAAGTAAATAAATAAGGCTTAAAATAATGTGTAGATAAGTATTCTAGTGTTTGTTTTTTTTTTCATAAAGTGATCAGGTAATATAAATCTTATTAAGAATTCCTGAATTTGACCATCAGTACCCAAACCAATGTTAGACTTAATTAGACTTTTAAAATATGGAATTGAAGTCTTAGGGTAAATAAAAAAGGGAGACAAATCAAGAATTTGAGAGTATTAAAAAAAAAAAAGAAAGAATTTGAGAGTGTTAGTTCAGAAAGCCTTTGAAAGCTTTAGGCACAAATGAAAATACCCCTGATTGATCTTTATGTGCCCTTATTATGAGTGTTAATGTTTACCTAGCACTTGGCCTTACTGATAATCTTTCTCATAAATAGACTATTAGAGAGTGAGATGTGTTAGAGCTGATTACAAAATGTCTAGAAATGATAAAACATTGGTCACATGCCCAGTCCATTTAAACTGTATCATTGTATTCTTAAGAAATCATAAAAGAAAAAAATTCTCATTGAATATGTTTAAAACTTATTAAAAATATAAAATGTCCAGATGATAAAATATATACTTCCCTAAGAAAATTTAAGAAAATATACAAGAAACTTGAGACTGAAAACTCTGAAATTTGTTGTAGAAAATTAATTGTGGAAGGCTATAATAAATGCATTTTAGATATAATTTAGAAATGAATATAAGATTTATGTTTCAAGGGGTTCTCCTCATGGCACAGTGGAAGCGAATCTGACTAAGAACCATGAGGTTGCTCAGGGGTTATGGATCTGGCATTGCCGTGAGCTGTGGTGTAGGTAGCAGATGTGGCTCAGATCTGGCATTGCTGTGGCTCTGGTATAGGCCATTGGCTATAGCTCCGATTATACCCCTAGCCTGGGAACCTCCATATGCCATGGGTGCAGCCCTAAAAGGACAAAAGACAAAACACAACAAACAAAAAAAAAGATTCACATTTCACGAAAACGATATGCACATTTTTGTTTTGTTGAAGACACTTTAAATTGGCTATGAAAAGACTGAATATTCTATTCATTCTAATGATTAAAATTGCTGTAATAAAAGTAATGACTGTGGGAAGATGTTTAAGAAAGGAAAAAATGTGGCCACAGAGTAGGCTAAAGGTAGATTTGGTATCTTGGTTCTTAAGTATTTTTCAAAATAATTTTCATAATGATGGAATTTAAAAGGTATAACTAAAACTGATAAGCAAAATTTTTTAAACAAACGGCTTTAAATAATTTTAATTATTAAAAACAAGTTTTGCTTTCTGAAATGAGAATTGCTATGCTTTGAAGTTCCAATAAATTACACATAAATGGCAAACTACAGACATTGCTTCCTATCTGTTGCCATTCTTGGGCCCAAGGCTGAGAAACATTTTCAGATTCTGTGTGCTTTATCCTGAAAGAATTTGATGAAAAGGGGTCATTAAGAGAGTTAAATGTCTGTTTGCTTGGCCTTTGAAAGAAGGAAAGAGGGCAAGGCTGGTCTTGGGCAAATTACTTCCACCTCCCTTTTGCCCCTGCTTCAGCTTCAGGGGAGCTGGAAATGCACAGGAGGAGTCAGAAGACTTGGGTTGAGGCCCGGCTCTGCCACTTGCTACCTATGTGAATTTGCGTAAGTTATTTAATGTCTCTGAGACTCAGTTTCAGTTCAGGGTTGTTGTGAGCATTAAGTAATATGATCAATGGAAATAGGCTTTATAAATCCTCAAAGTCTATAGAAACTTAAAATTTTATAATCATAACCTGGCCTTCTTCTTCCCATTCTTCTACTGCCTTGTGTCCTTGGCTATGCATTTTTGAAGCAGCTGGAAATGACCACTCCTTTTGCTTCTCCCTATGTCCTCTCCATAAGAAAACTGTTGTTCCCATTCTCTGCATGCATCAGACTTCAGTATTTTAAGAATATAAGACCAGACCAGTTAACTTGATTAATCTTCACTATAGAGTGTGGATTATTTTCACCCCTTTTTATCCTTCCCACTCTCACCTTTCTTCTTTAATCTTCTCAGAATTATGTGCTTAGAAACATCAAAGCATCTCTAATGCTTGGAAATTCAGACCCTGTTGGCAAAAGTCCCTTAAGTCTTGTTATCCAGATCACTTCTCCATTAGTTAGTAAAGTTGATTGGGGAAATTTTGGGGAATATGATTGTGCCTCTTGTCCTTTCTTCTTCTCTGCATGAAAGGAGATGGAAATAATTCAAAGTTAAAAGTCCTTCAGAAATCTCACTGAAAACCTAGATCCTTACCTTGAGGGGTAGTTATAGAAGAGAAGAGACAAGGGATTTAGTGGCCATTTCTTTGGTCAGCTCTTTGAGTTATATCTGACTTGGCCTCATCTTTGATTCTCAGTAAACTCTACCTTACCCTCAGCCAAACTAAATTTATAGTACCTGTTACCTCTGATGGGGGCTCAGTTGGTAGAAGCTGCATGGAAAGAAAGAAAGAAAGAGAATTTACCTTCTGGCATATATGGTTTCAGATCAAGGGATCTTTAAGAGGGCATGAGAAGAGCTTATAGCCCTACTTGATCCAACTGTCCCCCATAATCTAAGAATGCTTGATTTGGCTATGTGTAAATAATGGCAATAATAACCACTTACATGAACTGCTTGCCATTAATGTCTAATAACCATGGAGCACAATAACAGTTACTCATGTCATAATTAGATTAACCTTCTAAAATGTTTTATTTATTTTTTTACAGCCTTGAACCATTGACTTATGCTCAAAATGGTTTCTTGCTGAAGTAGCAGTATCATCTTTCACAACTAAAAATTAGAAATATTGAACTCTGAAAATGCAAATTGAAGCTAGTGTTAAATGTGTGAAAAATTAAATGATAATGTTCATGCTGGCAAAGATGCAGTGACATGAGTACTCTTAGACATTGCTGATGGCAGTGGAAATTTGTGTGATCTTTCCTGTTTTTTTTTATACCTTAAAAAACGTTCATGCCTTTTAATAATCCCACAGTTGTTAATCTCTGCTAGGGAAAGAGCAAAGGAATAAGTAAATTTCTGAGAGATGATCATTGCAGCATTATAATAGGAAAAAACTAGAAACTACATAAATGCCTAACAATAAGAATAGTAAAATAAATCATCATCCATCAGCTGGGTGAATTGTTTTACAGTTGTGATGAAAGATCATTATGAAGGCTATACTATCATTGAAAATATTTATGATGAATGAATAAAAGCAATTTATAGATTTGAGAATACACCAGTTGTTTAGTATAGTAGAATTATGTACAGTCTCTATGTGTATATACATATTTATCAATTTATAAACTTTATGTAATTTTGTATTGTGTTTTTTATTTGACAGCAAACAAAATAAAATTAGCAAGAGGAAGGTTGATCATGATTAGGGAATTTTAATCTTAGAAATTAAGTCCCAAAAGTTTGCAAAAAGGATCTGAAAATATGGGAGTTAAAAGAAGTAAGATAAATAAAAATCTAACTCCTCAATTTCTAATTTTGCCCTTTTGCCTTCAATAAGGTTAACAGCAACATGATCATAGTTTTCCATAATAAAATACCATAATCCCTGAACTTGTTCCTGTCTATAATTAGTAAATGAAACACTCCTACGACAACCAATAGATTTACCTATGCAAAGTCTTACCACCTACTTTCAGTCTGTCCATACAATCTACTGCCCAGTTCCTTGCCAAATTCTCTCTTAATTTAAACTGTCCCCAGAACACTTAGACACCTTCAGAATTCAGTCTCTCTCGAGTGCTTTCAAATGCATAGCAGAGTACATTTCTCTAATGAAATGTTTATTTAGGCTCTGCAGGCATACTTCATTTTATTGCACTTTATTACGTTTTGCAGACACTTCATTTTTTACAAATTGAGGGTTTGTGGCAACCCTGCGTTGAGCAAGCCTACTGACACCATTTTTCCAATAGCATTTGCTCACTTTGTGTCCAGTCACATATTGGTAATTCTCATAGTATTTCAAACTTTATCATTATTATATTTGTTTTTCTTCCCCTCACAGCAGCACTTTATTTTTTTTTAATTTTTTTTAATAGTTATTTCCCCAATACAGTTTTTTTCTTCTGTACAGCCTGGTGACCCAGTAACACATACATGTACACATTCTATTTTTGCACATTATCATGCTCCATCATAAGTGACTATCGTTATTATATTTGTTGTGGTGATCTGTGATCAGTGATCTTCGATGTTATGATAGCAAAAGGATTTCAGTTCACCAAAGGCTTAGATGATGGTTAGCATTTTTTGGCAATAAAGTAATTTTTACATAAGGTATATGCATTGGTTTTTTGAGGCAAACTATTGCACACTTAAAGACTGTAGTACAGTGTTGGAGTTACCCTTGTAGCTCAGTGGTAATGAACCTTTCTAGTATCCATTAGAATGTAGGTTCCATCCCTGGCCTCACTCAGTAGGTTAAGGACCTGGCATTGCTGTGAACTGTGGTGTAGGTCACAGAGGCAGCTCAGATCCCACATTGCTGTGGATGTGGTGTAGGCCTGCAGCTGCAGCTCCCATTTGACCTCTAGCCTGAGAACTTCCATATGCTGCAAGTGTGGCCCTAAAAAGAAAAAAGAAAGAAAAAGAAGACTATAGTATAGTGTATATATAACTTTTAATGTGCATTGGGAAACCAAAAATTAACCTGACTACATTTATTATTATACTTCTTATGGCATTGATTTGTACCCCATCTTGCAATATCTCAGAGGTATTCCTGTACTAACCATTCATAGTTTCAGGAACAAGTATGTAATTATGATACTTTGACTCTTTGTCCCTGTCTTAATTCTTGATAAATTATTAAAATATTAAGTGTAAAGTGAAATTTTTATACTTGAGGTTTTCCTATTAATTTATAATTTGAAATATATATTATTCTATTTCAAAAAACTTTCTGAGCACTTATTATGTATCTTTATCTCTTCACCCAGATCAGTGCCCAACACAACACATTTCCTTAGAATGATTATGTGCTACGCAATTGGAATGCATAGATGAGCAGTCTCTACACTAAAGGAGTCAGACTAGCAGAGGAGCCCAACGAGTAAAGCACCATCTCTTTATCATGAACAGAGCATAGATGGAGAGTACTTAATTCAATCAGGGACTGACTCAGAGAGGTGAGGCCTTCCCTGATCATCCTATTAAAAAATAGCAATGCACCATCACACGAACTCTCTATCCCCTTTGCCCTGCCTCCTGCCTCCAGCCCCTAAGTGAAATCAGTATAGAAACAGCAGGGACTTTATCTCAGCTAATACTTCATTTAGAACAGTACCTGAAACATAAAGGACTTTCAATAAGTACTTGTTAAATCTGAATGAATGAAGTTTAATCTGAGTCTGGAAAGTCTTGAAGGACTTAGCTTGGAGAAAAAAAAAAGGGAGGAAAGAATACATAAGATAGGAAAAGTCTAGGAAGGCATGGTAGGGTGAGATATTTTGGCAGCAGTGTTATTGCCCTAGGACCTCAGCAAATTTCAGTGTTGGAAAATGCCCAGTGAAGATGGTTTTTAGCTTTTTGCTAGTAACATTAGTATAATCCTAGGAATATTAGTAAGATTTCAGGCCTTCTTGAGCCCATTTTCATGCCAGATAGTGATACATTAAATAGATAAAGATGTTAAGTATTAGAGCATTCTAAGACACATTGACTCTGTGTGTGTTTGAGTGTGCGTATGTGCAAACATATGAGGGATATCATTGTTTAAAAAGTTGTGGTTGCTAAATTGTTCTTTTAGAGTGGCTTATCTCAGTAAGGAGAGAAGAAAATAAGGTAGAAAATGTAAAAACTGCTATTTAATCTTTTAAGATTTAACCTACTGATTGACTTTTCTATTAACTGACACATTCACAGAGAGAATCCTCCTAACAGACATATTACCATTGTCTACCGCTAGCTGTGGAATTATAAAACAAAATTCAAATATTAAACCAGTTAAGAACATATTCTGTTCACAATCATAGAGTTAACTTATAAGCTACCATGGAATATTCTCATCCTGCAATTGAAGGTGATGGCCCATCATGGATCCTTTTATTGTTGCTACAATACCAAAATATTGAAAAAGGTTTCTGGAAAAAGAACCTAAATGTCTTATTTCCAGCTTTTCCTAAGAGAGCTGAGGAAAGTAGTCTGCCTCAAAGTTTATGCTGCAGAAGTGATAACACTCATTAAACAGAGAAACAAGTTCTCATCGCAGCTCAATGGAAACGAACTCGACTAGTATCCATGAGGATGCAGGTTCAATCCCTGGCCTCACTCAATGGGTTAAGGTTAAGGATCTGGCATTGCCATGAGCTGTGGTGTAGGTTGCACACCTGACTTGGATCTGGCATTGCTGTGGCTGTGGTGTAGGCCAGCAGCTGCAGCTCCAGTTTGACCCCTAGCCTGGGAACTTCCATATGCCATGCGTGTGGCCCTAAAAAAAAAAAAAAAAACAATACTATGATGTTTACCAATTAAGAAATTGATGACCATCTCTTATTTAAAATGTATTATAAAATGTATTATAATTATACATTCTTAGGTAAATTCAGGGACTTGACAGTTATATATACAAAACAGAATTATTTGTATTCATCTAATCCTTTGAGGATAAATGTCTTGGAACGTGTGGTAGTTAATGTGAAGATTCTGGTGTGAAAATACTTGTATCAGTGAATTTTACTGCTTTATTATACCTTCCTTCTCACTAGTAATATTCTCAGGGGAGTTAATGCTCCATGTCTATGGATACCAAGGGTGGGGGAACATTAACTTGGGATGAATTTTATAAAGATAATTATAGTGAGCCCTTTGTATCTGTAGGTTCCACCAACTGTGGATATTGGAAAAAATTATTTGGAAAAAATCACTGAAAGCTCCAAAAAGCAAAACCTAACTTTGCTGCATGCATGCAACTACTTCATTGTATTAGGTATTATAAGTAATCTAGAGATGATTTAAAGTATACTGGAGGATGGGTATTTGTTATATTCAAATGCTATACCATTTTATATAAAGGACTTAAGCACCCACAGATTTTGATATGGAAGGGCAGTCCTGTACCCAGTCCCCCCTGGGTATCAAGGACAAATACACTCTATTTGGTAAGCTGGTTGGATTTGTCCCACTAAAGAAGATTGCCTCTAGGTTCCTTTTCTTCTGTAGAAGAAAAATGAACGTGTTGCTAATTGACCACTTTCTCAGCCTTGCTTTTGTATTACATTGGGTATTAACACCAATAATTGTAAAATCACTTTGTAAATGTAAAGTGCCACATAAAGCCTGTTTGGCCTTATGTATCTGCTACCTCTATAACTTACTAGGCTAATGCAGTCAAGTTTCTTGACTCAAACCAATAAAAGAAAAACTGTGTTTTATATGGCGTTATAAAGAATAGACCTTTATCCTTATGAAGAAGTAATAATAGCTCATTTTATTGAACACTTAACTTTGTATCCAACATTATTCTAAGCTCTTTTACTTAACATTAATTCATTTAAAGTATAGTGGCTACTTATTAATGGTGTAGTCATTTCTGGGTAGTTCATTCTCTCATTAAGTCATTCAGAGTAGACAGTGCTCAGAGTAGATAGCATCGTGGGCAATTTGTGTTTTACAGTAAGAACTATAGCACCTAATGATATCACATCTATTTCATTTTATTAATTTCATGATGCATTTAAAATGTAAATGAGATGGAAAGCACTTGATTTTGATCGATTAATATAAGCCCTGTAAGTGTTGAGCATGATCAGTAATTCTCTCCTTTACCCTCTGTATTCACTGGGATGTGTGGAAAGAGCATGGATTTTAGAGTCCAACATAACCTGAGCAAGATTCATAATCTTTTGGTTGTTGTAAGGAGCAAAGTAGCTGCTCAGTATACATTTTGTTCCATCATTGAATGATGGAAATGCCTGGTACAGAGGTTCTTGATTACCATGGGTTTCATTTCTTTAGTTTTCCTTCAAGGCTTTGGAAATAGCAACCTCCCTTATTGTTCACGTCCTCAGAGTGATGTTTGTTGACCTTTGACTGCAGCAGTAGTTACTGATTAGAACTTCCAGATCTGGAGTTGGATATGCATCCCAAATTATCCCTCTTGGAAGGAAACCCAAACTGCTTCTTTGTAACATCCTTTTCTTCAAATTAATTCTTTTTTCCTTTTATATGTCCTATTAAATTTTTCTTTTCTGTTTGAACCTTACTAGTATAATGAACTTCTATATTAAAACTTTTACAGTGAAGCCATAATATAAAAATCCACATCTTTTAAAGTAAACTAGTTTTTCTTATAAAATGAAAGAACTGTGATCCTTTAAGCTAGTAGTATTGGCTGCAGAGTTATAACATTTCCATCATGTTCTTTATGAAAACCATTCTCTTTCAGACTTTTGAAATCCTTGGTGACAGAAAGCTTTCCAGCCTGTCCAGCTATCAGTGCACCTACTGCTTAATATTGATAGGATTCTTGTCAGACCCGGGCTTTTGCATAAATTAGTGTTTAACCCTCCTATCCATAGATAATGAAAGTAAAATTTGACTATGTATTATACATTTTACACTCTGAGGGGGTACCATAAACTTCCCTAGTCTTATTGATTCTTGGTCAATTTTACCAGTTGTTGTGTAATATGGATATCATCACTGAGAGTCTGCTCTCCCTTCTCATCCAGAGGATCTATTTGCCTTACTTTTTTATTTTAACAAGCAGCTTACATTGTACATGGGGGAGAAAGTGAAAAGAAGGTGAAGGAGTTCTGAATTGCATGAAGAAGTACACTTTAAATAATATTATGAATGAATTTGGAATTTTTAAAAATTTATTTTTTTTTTTACCTTAGTTCTTTTCCAGAAGGTTGGAAGTCTTTGAAACACCCAAGAAAATGTAAAGCAGAGACTTCACACCTTCTTGATTTATTCTTGCTGTCATTGTCCAGCCATGGATGAATGGAGAAGGAGAAATAACTTAGTTCTTGAACACTGAGAATATTTACATATTCAATAGGAACAAACATTTATTATGCTTTCCTTTGAGTACAATGATGAGCAAACTACTTTCCAAAGAGTATATTATCAGTTTGCCTAGCCTATATTGAACATCTCAGATATTTCAGGTATGGAACTGTGTGTGACTAAAAACATGATTCATGAATTTCAGTAAACCTAGAAATAGTATTATTACAGCAAAATATAAGATGTTTAATAGCCTTAAATAAATTAGATGATATGTAGTGTCTAATTTTTCTTTACCTAAGTCGATAGAAATAAGTCTCTCCCTCATTATTCTTGGAGAAAATTTTCCTGATACCTTTTTCTTTCTTGAGACATCTAACCATCAAAAATGATTGAGAAAAGAAGCTAAATTTGGAAAGAGAATTACTTTTTTTTTTCTTCTTTTGTCTTTTTGCCTTTTCTAGAGCCACTCCCGAGTCATATGGAGGTTCCCAGGCTAGGGGTCCAATCAGAGCTGTAGCCACAGGCGTAAACCAGAGCCACACCAACTCGGGATCCGAGCCGTGTCTGCGACCTATACCGCAGCTCATGGGAACGCCGGATCCTTAACCCACTGAACAAGGGCAGGGATCGAACCCGCAACGTCATGGTTCCTAGTTGGATTCGTTAACCACTGCGCCACGACAGGAACTACCTAGAATGACGTATTTTTTAAAGTTAACCCCATCATATACCAAGCATTTTGAAATCTCAACATGAGGAAAATTTTCATAAATTCAAGCATTACTAAGAGTCATTTATACTTAGGGAACAGCAAGATGATATATCTTAACTAACTTATTGAAATAAATTAGAATAAATGATCGAGAGTGTAAAGATTAGAGTTACTTCTGTAAAAACCTGCTTATAATTGGAACATATATACCAGGCACCATGTGTAGGTCTTAACCTACATTAACTGATTTAATACCTACAGGAACACTGTAAAATAATTATTAGTATTCTTATTTTACATACATGGAAAACTACAAATACAAGTTCAGAGCTGTTAAGTATGCCTAAAATTAAGCTAATAAATGGCAGAGCTGATATTTAGTTTTCAGACATGGTGATGTCATAGCACATGATTCTACATTTCAGCTGTAAATGAAGAGAAATGATACCAACCTACTTGAGGGTTTTTGTGGGCTTTAATGAAATGATGTATATAAACATTTTATCATAGCAATAAGTTTGTACTCAGTCTATCTAATATACTATTTTGTTAAAGCATCTTTCAACCATGTAGTTCACTCAGTCTTTGGTTCTCACAAATTTAGAGTATTTAAAATAGAGAACAAAGAGGTATGGGTATAGAGGTATCAGCTAATATTTCTCAAGGGACTAGGAAATATTTATATAGGGTAGAAAAAGAACCAATCCATTCCTTTTTAGCATTTCTATTGCTAAAAGAGCTTAATCTTATACCAAGAATCTCTGTTTAATCTTCTAATTTTCTCTGGAATCTAGTTTGAAGTTTAAACTACATTTTAGCCACCCATCTATGTTCTAGGTAGTAGTCCTCCAATTTCCACTAAGCAAAAAAAAAAAAAAGGCTAACAAATTACCAGAATAACTTTTCAGAAAATGGACTTCAATTGCAGTTCAAGTTAAAACTTGATTGGGAAAATAGTTCTCTTCACATATAGAATGAAATAGTCCTAGGAGTAGGTTGTAGAGATTTTGCTTGATGACAAGTACAATATGAGCAAGCAATGATCAAGCAGCTGCTGAAAATATTAAAGCAAGGTCATATTGCAGTAATACAAGAGTTTGCTCATCATGAGAAATAATAGTATTGTGTTCCAAGCAGACCGTATTTGTGGTATTAATACTAGGTTATATAGAATAGTAAATATTAAAATGTATTATGGAGTTCCCGTTGTGGCTCAGTGGAAACAAATCTGACTGGTATCCATGTGGAAGCAGGTTTGATCTCAGCGGGTTAAGGATCCAGCATTGAGGTCTCAGACAGGCTTGGATCTGGCGTTGTTGTGGCTGTGACATAGGCCAGCAGCTACTGCTGCTGTGATTCAGACCCTAGCCTGGGAACCTCCATATGCAGTGGGTACGGCCCTATAAGTAAATAAATAAAGTGTATTAAAGAAAAGATGATCAAAATAATGGGAGATTCTGGAAATAATGGTATTTGACAAATGATTTCAGGAACTGAGTCTTGATTTTAGAAAATAGAAGGCTAAGGAAAGGTATAATACTTGTTTCAAAATAATTTAAAATCTTTCATTGGACAGAGGCAATGGGCCTAACTAGAAAAGCCTAGGTTGTCACACCTTCTAGGGGAAGGATACAGAGGAGTCGAGTTGGCTACCTGAGGAAGCCTGAGCTCCTTTCACCAGGTATTTGAAGGAGACAAAACCATCACATCAGCTGTGTGAGATGTGGGGGATGAATTTTGTACCTTGAAGATCAGATCTCTGATTCATGGGCTACCTCATACTTCTAAAATTACAGCTTTAGAAGTTCCCATCATGGCGCAGCAGGAATGAATTTTAGGAACCATGAGGTTGCAAGTTTGATCCCTGGCCTTGCTCAGTGGGTTAAGGATCTGGTGTTGCCATGAGCTGTGGTGTAGGTCAAAGACGCAGCTTGGATCCTGCGTTGCTGTGCCTGTGGTGTAGACAGGCAGCTGTAGCTCTGATTGGACCCCTAGCCTGGGAACCACCACATGCTGCGGGTGTGGCCCTAAAAAGCAAAAAAAAAAAAAAAATTACAGCTTTATCAACTAGCCTCATAATTGATAAGGACGTTTAAACATCTATTTATGTTTCACTAAAGAGAAATAATTTTAGTTCACTAGACAGACATCATTAATATGGTTTGTTGGGTGTGAATGAGATTTAAATGTGAAAATGATGTTTGTTACATAGGGTCGCTATCTGCTATAAGATTTGAATTTTTAATTCTTTTCCTGTCAGTCTAATGTTCCTTAACCTACACTAAGGGAGATAGTGAAAACATCAGCAAATGATTTTATTTTCTGTATTATTAGGTATTATAACTTTTTTCTTATATAAAGCATGTCATCTCCCTTCTCTACTCCAACACTCAGTACATTAAAATGGCAAAAATCTGGCCTGCATTTTATCAATTTGACATGGAGATTTTTTTCTAATTCTCTTTCTTAAATCTCTATTACAGGTCACTGAAGCATACCATTACTATTCGTCTCAAGTAGTCAGTTACACAAAATCTATCAGGCCAACTTAGAATAAAAGGCAGTCTAACATTATGCTGCAGTAATTATTACTTTCAGAGAATGAATTAGTTAATTCCTCTTAAAGTATGTTTTATTATCTACCAATTTAAGATGTAAAAGTGATATAAATTATGAGAGTGAAATGATGTGACTGATTAGTGCTCATAAGTTTTAACCACAAAATATTCTAAAGCATACTTGTTCAATTACCATATTTGGGAAAACAGTTGCTTTTGCAAAGATAATTTATAGGCATTGACCTGAAATATCAACCAGCATAGATGGGCATTTTTCATTATTAATCATCATTATTATTGTCTGCTTTTTAAACAGTGTATCTAACTGATTTCTTTTGACTGCATTTGCTAAAATTTTAAGAGTATTAGAGTATAAAGACAAGATATTCAAAGAGGTTAATCATGTTAATTTATTTTTAGTTTTTCTAAAATATATTCATATTTTATGCAAATAGTAGCTATAACTTTTGATCATTTTCAATAATGTCTTTGCTAATTTCCTCCTTCTCTTTGTTCTATTTGCCCTTTTTTCTCTGTAATTAAAAAAAAAAAAAAAGACTTCCTCCTAAAAGAAACAAAAACAGTGGTAACAATAGAATGATTTATAACCTGAAATGATTAGTTTTTGTGGATAGACTTTTTTTTTTAATTTCTGAAGAAATAAAAGGAAGCAAGTGGCAAGAGTCTTTCTCCTTGCATTGGCTTTTTCTTTCCTTCAGTGGCTTTTCCATTTGCCTTATCTGATGAAAGTAGTTTGAGGATTACTCTTAACAACTGTCCTGAATCTTAGCAAAGTCTCTGAGTCTAGACATTCTAACTGAAGTGGGCATGTATATATTATTGTTAAAAAGTTACCTAATTCAGAATAATAGACAACCTAAATGGCTTCTTAGCTGAACTCTTTATAGGCGTTATCTCAGAAATTCTCCTTGTAAACCAATGAGGTCATTACTACTGTCTGTATGAGAAAACTGGGACATAGAAAAGTTGAGTAACTAGGAAGTGGGGGAGTCTAAACTCAGTCTCAGATCTAACCTAAGAGACCAAGGTTTTAAGTCTTAAACACCGATGCCATTATAAAGTGTCTTTCAAGGATCTTTGAGTATATTGGTGTCTTTTGGAGCAGAACTATGCTTTCTACCCTGACTTCTGGACAAAATTTTGGACTCTATTTAAGAACATTTAGCTTTAAAAGAGGAAATGAATTGTAGAGAGGTACACATTTTTACAAATCATATGTAAATGCCATAGACTCCACTATGGCATTTCAACAAAGATACTGACCATTAAATGATATTTATACTAGCCTCAGGACAGAAACCATCTATTTATTTTAAATTGATTTTAAACTAGCTATTAGCAAGTTTAATTTATTATTATTAAACTACTTTTTCTTATTAGAAAAAATTAAGCAAAACTGTCTGGAGCAAGGCATGTAAATATACACTGTGTGAAGCCATGGAAAGAACTTTGGTGTGGACAGCCAAAGGGGTCTTTTGAAGCATGGCCTCTTACTCTGAGAGTTACTCTGAGCCTTAGTTTGTTCATCTGTAGAATGGCGAGATTAAGTAATTCAAAGCATTGTTGCAAGGATTAAATGAGATAATGCAAAATGCCAGGCATGTAGTAAAATAATCATTCATTCCCTTTTTTCCTATTCCAATTTTCAAATCAAGTTAGGTGTGTTTTGAATTGAAGAGTTTCTACCTATACTTTTATTATTTGAAATTTGGTAAGTGACATGTTCCCTAGTCTTTTCTGTACTATATTCTCCTAGTTGAAATGTGTATGCAGCCTTTTGCTGTGAGCTGAATTTTCTTGAGTGCCTAAGCTGTCAAGAAAAATAGCTTGTAGCAACATGGATGAAACTAGAGACTCTCATACTGAGTGAAATAAGTCAGAAAGAGAAAGACAAATACCATATGATATCACTCATATGTGGTATCTAATATACAGCACAAATGAACCTTTCCACAGAAAAGAAAATCATAGATTTGGAGAATAGACTTGTGGTTGCCCATGGGGAGGGGGAGGGAGTAGGAGGGATTGGGAGTTTGGGGTTAACAGATGCAAACTATTGCTTTTGGAATGGATTTGCAATGAGATACTGCTGTGTAGCACTGAGAACTATGTCTAGATGCTTACAACGCAACACGATAATGGGAGAAAAAATTATGTATACGTGTATGTGTAACTGGGTCCCCATGCTGTACAGCAGGGGGAAAAAAAAGTGTGTTGGGGGAAATAACAATAAAAAATAAATTTAAAAAAACAGCATGTTTACCATACATTAAAGGATAGAAGAATTTAATGATGTTAGAGGAGACACAATAGTGCTTTAGCTAATATGTAAACACCCAGTTTTCTTCCATGTTAAAGTTCAGTTGCCTTGTTTAAGTAGTGCTTTAGTTAGCAGAGTAAAGAATAAAACCCTTGAGCCAACTCTTCAGATGATTTCCTAATATCTCATGGAATCATCAATAATTTCAGTTCTTATGTAGCTTTAGAGAATATACTCTTTTCTACAAAGAGCCACAGTGAAATGCCTCAGAGTTCTCCTGAAATTCCACATAATATAGGAATAAAAACCAACATTGCTTTATGTCAGCCATGCACTTTGGACCACTTGTTTAGTAATTAGATTTTGAATTGAATCATTGTGCTTTTGGTCTTGAATCATTGTGGGTTTTTTTTTTTTTTCTGCCACAAAATATTTGGTTTAAATAAATCATTACTGAACATAGTACATTAAATAGATGATCTTAGAGCTGCTGTCAAGGGAAGGGAGAGTATAATTCCACATTGTGCTTTATTCTAAAATGGTATCTTGTTTTATTCAAAGTTTCAAAAACAGATAAATTAGTCTATTATCATAATTTTTTCTAATTTTGTTTATCTATAATACCTTTGTCATATGCTAATGGCCTGAGGGTTTTTTTTTTTTCCCCATTACATATAGAAGATGAGTTTTTAATTGTCAAATGGGAAATTTAATTTATAGAAGTCAAAAGCAGGGTTTAGATTTTCTCTGTGGTAGCCTGCAAAGGCAAAAAGGCTCTGAACTCTGAGTCAATTTGATTATCTCCAGTTTTGACATGCACTGTATCTATGTTTCTTGCTCACATTACTCAGAAGCATAGTGTGAAGGGCAGACAGGACTGTAAATGAGAAGCCTGTGTTCTGGTTCAGGTTATAGTACTAATTACTTGAGCAAATAATAGCTTGTTTGTTATTTGGACAGACTGTTCTTACAGAAATATTTTATTTGGTATTCTGGTTCCAGGCTACTACAGGTCCAGTTTATTTTGTAGTCTATTGAATTGGTATATATATATATTTTTTTTATTATTATTTTTTGCTATTTCTTTGGGCCGCTCCCTCGGCATATGGAGGTTCCCAGGCTAGGGGTCGAATCGGAGCTGTAGCCACCAGCCTACGCCAGAGCCACAGCAACATGGGATCCGAGCCACGTCTGCAACCTACACCACAGCTCACAGCAACGCCGGATCGTTAACCCACTGAGCAAGGGCAGGGACCGAACCCGCAACCTCATGGTTCCTAGTCGGGTTCGTTAACCTCTGCGCCACGATGGGAACTCCTGAATTGGTATATTTTTTAAAGGGACAGTTGGTGGAGTTCCCGTCGTGGCGCAGCAGAAATGAATCCGTCTAGGAACCATAAGGTTGCGGGTTCAAACCCTGGCCTCGCTCAGTGGGTTAAAAATCTGGCATTGCCGTGAGCCGTGTAAGTTGCAGATGCGGCTCGGATCTGGTGTTGCTGTGGCTGTGGTGTAGGCTAGCAGCTACAGCTCTGATTGGACCCCTAGCCTGGGAACCTCCATATGCTGCAGGTGTGGCCCTAAAAAGACAAAAAGACAAAAAAAAAAAAAAAAAAAAGGACAGTTGGTAAACTAAAATTCAATGTTGATCATAATACATGACTCATATAGGCAAAACTGTTATCCGTAATCTTCAATTACTCTATTATTCTTCAATTTTCAGTTACTCTAATATAATAGAATATTAGTATAATTGATCTAAAATAGATTACTTAAAATATTTTAAGTTCTACTTCTACTTTTAATTATTCTTCAATTTTCAGTTACTCTAATATAATAGAATATTAGTATAATTGATCTAAAATAGATTACTTAAAATATTTTAAGTTCTGTCTTTTTTGACAAAAAGACAAAAAAAAAAAAAAGGACAGTTGGTAAACTAAAATTCAATGTTGATCATAATACATGACTCATATAGGCAAAACTGTTATCCGTAATCTTCAATTACTCTATTATTCTTCAATTTTCAGTTACTCTAATATAATAGAATATTAGTATAATTGATCTAAAATAGATTACTTAAAATATTTTAAGTTCTACTTCTCGAAACCATTATATGATTTTTTTGTTTTTAATTTTGAATGGGACAAAGGTATTTTATTTTATTACTTGGACTAAAAAAGTAAAATCAAGGTCCCAGTTTTCCAGTGGGAACCAAGAGAAAATGTTAGGAATATCCAAGGTAAAATCACAATTAAACACAACCTAGGGCCAATTCAGAAAGTTCAGTAATCTTCAAAGTGGTTTTTACACATTAATTAATCCTCATGGCATCCCAAGGATGAAAGAAATATAATTCTCATATTCTAGTTACTGATAACTGCAGGAAGAATCTGAATGGATCAAGATGTGCCATTTCAATACAGCAGGTCAAGAAATATTTCATCAAATATTAAGGATGTACCACATCAGCACTGCATGAGGCACAAAGCATCCCACTAATGTGGCCTATTTTACCGCTATTCTTTTTTTTTTTTTTTAAAGACTATTTTTAGAGCAGTTTTAGATTCACAGCAAAAATGAGAGGAAGGTACAGAATTTCCCATATACTCTTCACCCCAACAGATGCATAGCCTCTCCCATTTATCAACATTCCCCACTAGAGTAGTAGGTTTGTTAGAGTTGACAGGCCTACACTGATACATCATTATTGCCTAGAGTCCATAGTTTACATTAGGGTTCACTGTGTTGCATGGTTTTGGACAAATGTAGAGTGATAAATTTCTACCATAATAATATGCAGAATAGTTACAGCGCCTTAAAAAATCTTTTGTGCTCTGTGTGTTCATCCCTCTGTCCCAGCCTCTGCAGCTAGTGATCTTTTTACTGTCCTCATATTTTGCCTTTATTACGTGATATTTTGGGAAACCAGGTTTGTCTTTAAAATTGTCGTTTGGTCAGGTTTTATATTAAAGTTACTATTTCTGTTAACTGACTACACAAGCTAACCAAACAGGCAAAGGTGGTCTGGAAATTCAGAGTCAGTGGTTCATATGTGAATCACTCAAGAAGACATGTACTCATTAGTATTTCAGTGTTCAAAATATTCAAAGTTCAAGGATTATTGCTGAGAGTATATATGGTATACATTTCATATACTGGCTTATGTTTTTGTGACTACTATACAAATTGTTAGTATAACAAACTGACTCAAAATTTTTTCATTAAATTATACACAAAATAGCTATTAGAGATGATGACATTAATAAGTTTTTCTAAGTTTTTGTGAAGAGAATTGCCACCCCTGTCCCCCACTCCCACCAGTAATGCATAATCATTGTCTCCTCACAGTCATGGCTGTGAGAAAATGCTCAAAGAATGGTAATCTAGTCTGAAAAATAAACAAATGAATGACAAAACAGAAAAAAAAAAAGAATGGTAATCTAAGAAAAGGCAGTCTAGTAAGTTAAGTAAATATGAATTTGTAGCTGAAGCAGAGGAAAATATAGTATTATCAGCAAATAGAGCCCCCTTGCCCCTTACAGAAGTTCCATAAAGGCAACTTTTAGGTGTTAGAGGCAGAGGCAAAAGAAAAAATATCCAAAAAGAAAAAGAGAAAGGGCAGCAAACCCAAACTTCCTGAATTTCAAAATTATTTTCCAGGCTGCCCTAGCACTTAGAAATAGGAAGTTTTCTCCTCCTTCGTTTGCTGAGCTCAGGTTTTCTCAACTGTTGTCATTGGGATTGGATGATCCTTTGTGGCTTGGGCTGTCCTGTGCATTGTAGGATATTTAGAGCAGCCTTGGCCTATTAGATGTAGTAAAAACTCCCCTAACCCTACCCCTTCAGTTTTTAATAACCAAAAACATCTCCAGACCTACTAGCTACCAGTTGCACCCCTTTCACCAAAAATGACTCCAGAATATTGGGGGATTGGGATGGGGAATCACTCCCAGTTGAGAACTGAGAGTTAAGGATCCACCTTCTTAGCTACACTTCATCTTTACTTGTCAAACAGAGAACCTGAGTTTCACACCTCCTACTGAGATAATGTTCCAGGTTTCAAGTGACTAAGGTACAGTGAGCTTTTCTAACACAGCAATTTGTAAATAAGGGAATATATATTTGTATTCTCACTCCAGAAGTAATGTGCACTAATGAGAG
The DNA here is from genome assembly GCF_054392235.1 of Sus scrofa. NCBI lineage: Eukaryota > Metazoa > Chordata > Mammalia > Artiodactyla > Suidae > Sus > Sus scrofa. The sequence goes on from NC_139393.1 coordinate 33,923,405, forward strand.
ACTAAAAATGATAGGAAAGATGTAGATGTGACTCATCAAATGTGTTTTATAGGTGAAATTATCTATCTCGTTTTTGCATTGGTGCTGTGACTTTTTTTTCCTTTCAAAATATCACTTCATTCATGCTTGGTGTCAAAATGATTATTGTATTATGTGTTTTTTCAGTGAAAGGGTTAATAAACTAGTAAATATTAGCATGAAAAGAGGGCACATTTGGGATATTAGTTATTTAGTACTTTAAAACCAGGTATTTTTATGTGATAGCATGGCTCAGGTGAGGAAGAAAATGAGTCCCAGTAAAATAGTTCTAAATCTCAAAAACTTAGGTGAAAATGATATTGGTCAGTTCTATTTTTATGAAAATTATTACATGTCTTTTAAAGAGGCTTGTCTGAGTCAGGGAAAAAAAAAAAAAAAAAAAAAAAAAAGGGCCTGATCTGTGTACTCTCCCTCTACTGAGCTCTGTGACTTGGAAAAATCACCTCTCTAGGTTTAGAGATTCCTTATCTGTCAAAGCTAGGGGGACAGACCAGATGGCCTTACAGGACTCCGGCATCTCAAAAATAGTGTCAGATTTTTTAAACAATGTTAATAAAATTTTTTTAAAAAGTTTTTAATTTTAAAGGTGTTACATACTAGTGAAGCTAAAGACAAAAGATAGGAAGAAAAACAAGGTATAAATTTCATTTAAAAATGACTCTGAATAAACTAATCTACTAAATTGAGCTGTGTATTATATAGAAAGAGGTACTCATTCAGTGCTGAAAAATTACTAGTTTAAGACTATAGGAAGTAGGGTTTGTGCATAGCCAGGTTTGCCCTCAACTACTCTGTGGAAGAAATATTTAAAAATTTTTAAAAAGCAAGATTTGCCTTTGCCAACAAGTTAAAACCAAGCTGTAAGAATCATTTTTATATTTTGCCTCCACTTTGTATAAAACAATTGTGAAGAAATCAAGTAAGTTGAAAGAAATCTCATGGTTGGTCATATCCATAAAACCATTTAATTGTCTTTGACTTGTATAAACTGAAAAATCTTTTAAATAGTAGAGAGAATTTTTTCAAATAGCAATGTCATATTTGTTACATAAATCTAGATCACTCACTCAGTAAAAGCAGTTTCCTACCTTTAACAGTATATTTTGTTGATAAAGTATATAGATTTTTGGATATCCTCTAACCAGCTAGGTGCAGAAAATAATAATACTCCTTTCTAATTCCTGAAATAATTACTTCAGCTTCTACAGGAGCAAATATATTTCTATCTTTCTTAGTTAATATGCAGAGCTTCAAATTTTGGCATGTGTCATAAAAATAGTTTCTTTTCAAATTTAGCCATAATATTTGATAATAATCATTCAGAACAGTGACCATATTAATAAAAAATAATTCCTTTCCTGAACATTTTAATTTTCTTCCTGTGTTTTAATTGCTTTACTAAATTACAGACATAATATCTGATGCTTCTAACCATTTTGAGGTTGATTATTAATGAAAGGAGCATAGAGAAAGGAGAGCTAATCTGGAATTTTGTTTCTAAAATGTAGCTTTTGAGTTATGCTAGATGTATTGTCAGATTTCTCCATTCTCTTATTTAGGCACCCTTAAGAGTGATCATCAATTTTTGGCTACTAGTTTATTTCTTTCACTTGCAGACTGAGACTCAAAGATTTAAGCAGCAGTGTCTAAATCAAAACCTAGATTTACCTTACAAAGTGACAAAACTTTTCTGGATTTTATTGTCCTTTATATAAAATGCAAATAATGATTCTTAAGAATACTGTGTAGAATGCCTATTAATAAGAAATATATTTGTACAAAATATTAAATATCATTTCTAAACAATAGGAGTTGATCAAATTATCTTAGCATCTTTCTGCTTCCATCAAATAATACTGCAATAGTTGGATCTGTAAAACTTAAGGAATAGGACTCAGTCTTTCACATAACTTCGTATACTATTAATAAAGTCAAAGGAAAGCAATCTTTTGGAATGGGAGATTCAATGATAAAGTGAGGAGGAAGAAATAGGATAAATTTCCTAAATCATCCAAATTATTGTGCCATGATAATTCAGTTGGAATTTAAACTCTACTTTTGAAATAGACACTGTTTCTTTCATAAACAAAAATGAGAGCCAATTTTTTTCTCTCTCTAAAGGGAACGTATTTCATGGTTGCATTAATTTAAAAATATTAAAATAGCAGGGTGGCAGCACTCAGTAAGAAACCAGTATAGCTTTTGGCTACATTTCTGTTGCTTCTAAATACTTTTCAGATATTGTAATTAACTGTACTCTTTCTGCTGTTTAATCTGCTTATCCTAATTTATCCATGCTATTCCTTAAGCTAGTTCTACACCCTTAGTAAGAAAGAAAATGAGAAGAAAACAGTTTGTTTCTTATTGTGGTGATTGCTATGTCTTGCATGAAGCTTTCTTTATATGTAAATTTTATTTCCCTCCTCATTCCATTATTTTTCCCTGTCTCTGGATGTAAGGTTCTTAATGATGTTGGAGATTTCATCAGATGAGGACAGATAGCTGGTGAATTTTCTCTGGCTCCTCAGTCCCTTTTCTGTATCTTACTAAAACCCCTTTCCATGATAAATGCCAAGAAATGTTTAGAAGCCCAAATATTCAATTAAAATTTTATAATAATACTTGCTTTTCTATGTTTTCACCACAACATGTCATTTGATGAGATAACCATGCTATTATGTGGAAGTAGTTTCATTTTCTAGAATTAAATTTGATTCTAAAGTTAACAGTATAAATTTCATTCTTGAGTTTTAACAGTGTCCCTGCCTTTTTTTTTCCCCTCCCCTTTGCCACCCTCTATTATACAAGTTAACAGATGTGAATCCCAGGGCAGCTTAAGAGGGTAAATCAAAATGGGGACCATAAAATATAAGTTGGAGCTGTTTTGAACATATCAAATCACTGCTCTTTGCAAATAGGAAGAAGAAGGCACCTATGACCAAACTCTTGAGTTCCGTAGAGGAGGTGATGGTCAACCAAGACGATCCACTCGGCCAACTCAGCAGTTCTACCAACCTCCCCGGGCTCGGAACTGATATGAGAAGGTAAAAGTTACATTGTGAGGGGCTTGCCATGTAAAAAAAGATGCTCTTAGTGTTAAATATATAAGTCCAATTATTAATATTTCATAATAATATACAGTCATGCCTATTGTGCTTCACATAAACTGTGGGGTTTGGGGGGTTGTTTTGTTTTGTTTTGTTTTGTTTTTACAAATTGAAGGTTTCTGGCTACCCTGCATCAAGTAAGTCTATCAGTGCCATTTTTCTAATAGCATTTGCTCACTTCCTGTCTCTGTGTCACATTTTGGAAATCTTATAATATTTCAAACTTTTTCCTTATATTTCATAAAGTTGATTTGTGATCTTTGATGTTACTGTTGCAAAATGATTATGATTTCACTTAAGGCATTTGGTTAGCATTTTTTAGCAATAAAGTTTTTGTTTTTTGTTTTTTGTTTTTGTCTTTTTGCCATTTCTTGTGCCACTCCCACGGCATATGGAGGTTCCCAGGCTAGGGGTTTAATTGGAGCTGTAGCCGCTGGCCTACGCCAGAGCCACAGCAACGCGGGATCCAAGCTGCATCTGCAACCTATACCGTAGCTCATGGCAACGCCGGATCCTTAACCCACTGAGCAAGGCCAGGGATCGAACCCGCAACTTCATGGTTCCTAGTTGGATTTGTTAACCACTGAGCCACAATGGGAACTCCAGCAATAAAGTATTTTTAATTGAGGTATGTGCATTGTTTTTTAGGCATAATGCTATTGCACACTTTTGTATAGTGTAAAGATAACTTTTGTATGCACTTGGAAACCAAAAACTTAGTCTGACTCTTGCTTTATTGCAATGGTCTGAAACCAAATTCTCAATATCTCTGAGGTTTGCCTATTAGAAGAAAACTGATGTTTTAATACACTACTATGTATAGAATAGGATAGAATAGATAACTGGCAAGGACCTGCTGTATAACACGGGGAAATACATTCAATATTCTGTAAAACCTATATGGGAAGAAAAAATGGAGAGAGAGATATATACATATATATATACACACACACACACACACATATATACATATACATACATATGTATATATATATATTTGATTGACTTTGCTGTACACCCGAAACTAACATAACAGTGTAAGTCAACTATCAAACAAAAAACTAATTCTAAATATAAGTATTTAGGGTAATATCACAATTACAAACTGCTTTTCCTCCAAACCTTTTACCACAAATGCTATCCCTAACCTCCTTTTTTCTCTATACCTACTCTCTTCTATTGGCGGTGATGACAGTCAGTGAAATGACTATAGATTTGAAAGCAGGAAAATAAGAAAATAAAGGACTAGATAATTATCAACCTAGATAATTGAGTTTTTTATTTATTTTTTTTTTTTTTACTTAACATCCATCCTTCTTAAGAAAGAAGAAATGGGGAGTTCCCGTCGTGGCGCAGTGGTTAACGAATCCGACTAGGAACCATGAGGTCGCGGGTTCGGTCCCTGCCCTTGCTCAGTGGGTTAACGATCCGGCGTTGCCCTGAGCTGTGGTGTAGGTCGCAGACAAGGCTTGGATCCCGCGTTGCTGTGGCTCTGGCGTAGGCCGGTGGCTACAGCTCCGATTCAACCCCTAGCCTGGGAACCTCCATATGCCGCGGGAGCGGCCCAAGAAATAGCAACAACAGCAACAACAACAACAACAGACAAAAAGACAAAAGACAAAAAAAAAAAAAAAAAAAAAAAAGAAAGAAGAAATGTTTCATATATGTCTTTAGGAATTGGATGAAGACAACATGATTGCTTATTGAGATGTAATTTTGGGGCCCTATGGTATCCGTCCAGAAACTTTCACTTTAGAGTTTTAGAAAGAGAGTTGCTATGTGAGAATCATCTTCAATAGGAAGGAAGATAAATGTAACAAAGAAGTCAGGAAATTATGGGACCAATCAAAGGCATCTCATTTTGATGAACAAAGACCTTTTTCTTAATATGTTTTTGGAAAAAAATACTCTTGCCATCTTTGGTATATGCCAGGGTTTTTGAATTTTTTTTTTTAATAGAGTTTTCCTGTTAAAACTTTTGTTATATATCATATAAAGACTATATTTTAGACTTTGTATCTTATTCTCTTCTTTTCAGTAGCTTGACTATTGAGAATTTTTAAGAAATTGTTCCCAATTCCTCATTTCAGCTATTCATTCTGTTAAGGCTATTATCCACATTATATTTGTTACTTGCTAAGTGACTTTCTCAATTCCTTAAGCCAGCAAGACCGTTTAGCACCTGAAATGCAGATAGCCTCAATTGAGATATGCTATAAATAAAAAATGCATACCAGATTTCAAAAACTTAGTGTGATAAAAAACTCAGCAAGTTTTTATTGTATTTTGAAATGTTAATATTTTGAATAGACTAGATTAAATTAACTTATTAAAATTAATTTAAAATTTTTTAAATTTCACCTTTTTTTTAAGTTCTGTACCTACAGCATATGGAAGTTCTCAGGTAAGGGGTCAAAAAGGGGCTGCAGCTGCCCACTTACAGCACAGCCACAGCAATGCGGGATCTGAGCCCTGTCTGTGACCTGCACCACAGCTCATGGCAACTCCAGGTCCTTAACCCACTGAGTGGGGCCAGAGATCGAACCCTCATCCTCATGGATATTAGGTTCGTTTCCACCAAGCCATGACAGGAACTCCTCACCTGTTATTTTTACTTTTTAATGTAGCTACTAGAAAATTAAAATTACGTATGTCTCATATTATATTTCTGCTGGACAGCACTGTCTCAGGGTCTAATATCTCTTGCAACTTTCCCAAAACTCCTCCATTGGTTAAAAATTAGTTCAGTCATCCTAAGTGAAGAAATGTTCTCTTCTGTTTTTCTAGCCTGATGATATCTGACTTCTGGTTTGCCTGAGCAAGCCAATATAGCACATTTTTCCTCTTATCACTGGTTTTTCTTTGCACTTAATACAAGGCTATTAAGTAAACAGACATTTATTAAGTCAGCACCATATGGAAGAGCTAATTCTTGACTTTGGGCATTTTTCCATGATGTATAAGCACTGACCAAAGCAAAATCAAAGTATGTGTAAGGACTTCATTAACTTTGTGCACGATTAAACATCCAATTTTAAAACAAGCTCGGTGTGCTTATGATTAAATCTCTTTTAAGGTAAATGAAAACTGAGAATTCCACATTAGCTTTCCAGGGTGTTCTAAATTGTTTAAAACAGGTTTAAAAATAGTGCCAAAGGTTCTCAAATCCCTGACAGTAATAATATAAGACAGTAGATACAGGACTCTAGGACTCTTCAAGGGTGACTTGGCTTGTTGAAGGCAGATGGGATCTGGCCTGGAGAGAATTTAAGAGAAAATGGTTGGTGTGAGTAAGGGTGCAGCCAAATGGGTGGAATTCTCAGTCCTCTGGGCCCTTCTTTAGTGTCTTTCATATGTTTTATACATGAGGGTTCCATTGAAAATTTCCTATGAAAAACAGTGCATTGCTTAAAAGTAAATTATAAACCATAGCCTTGGGTAATTGTAGCTTATTCATATGAAAAAGTACAATGCCAACTGCTCCTAATCAACTTAAGCATTATGGTCTTAGTGATTTTCTATGTTACCAGAGTTAAAACTTACATTTCTCCCAGATGCTTGCTTTGGATTGTACTGTTGACGTGGAAATCCTCACATCAGTAAGAAAATTAATTTTGGCGACAGGAGCTAGGGGACAGTCCCATGATGGTATCCTGAAAAAACTGCACTGCAGAATTGATCCCAAAAACTAATTAAATAAGCGAGGTACATGTGATCTAGTTGGAAAAAATTATTCATTCATTTTTGCACTTAATTCAGATATGTTTTTGAGATTATGAAGTAGAATTAAATATTCTTTTTATTTCCCCATTTCTGGTTTCCATTAACTTAAAACATTTTAAAAGAAGATATACATTGTAGCCAGCCATTTGACTTCCAGCAAATACAAGCATGAATTCTAATAAATGCTGAAATTATTCTAAGGTTTTATTATCTAAAATTATTTAAGATAGTGAAAAACACTTAAGGCACTTTCTTTTATCTCCTTTAAAAAACATAATTTCATAGTCATAGTCTTTTCTTTTTATGATTTGGGTACCTTGCTAGGCTTTGAATATGACATAGTAGCTGCTCAGTAAATATTTTTTAAATCAATCTATTTTTATAAAGTTATTGGTGTGTAATTTACACACTTGTTGATTGTCCTAAAAAAGTTTTCTTGGAGTTCCCGTCGTGGCGCAGTGGTTAACGAATCCGACGAGGAACATGAGGTTGCGGGTTTGGTCCCTGCCCTTGCTCAGTGGGTTAACCATCCGGCGTTGCCGTGAGCTGTGGTGTCGGTTGCAGACAGTGGCTCAGATCCCGCATTGCTGTGGCTCTGGCGTAGGCCAGTGGCTACAGCTCCGATTAGACCCCTAGCCTGGGAACCTCTATATGCCATGGGAGCAGCCCAAGAATTCTTATAGCAAAAAGACTAAAAAAAAAAAAAAAAGTTTTCTTGCAAGCCTCCAACTCCCCCCCACCAGGGCACTACACTCATATACTTCCCCAAAGGTGGAAAGGGAATTGAATTCTGCTTGAGGCTGGGTACTAAAGACAACATCAGTGATTAGCAAAAGCAGAAGGTACTTTGGAGTTAGGACTCAGTGAGAGGAGGAAGTTTCAGGGGCAGTGTGGAAATAGGCCCTGGTCTGAGAAGAGAAGGCAAGTCAGATTCAAGCCCTGAGAGGAGAGAGGGCCTCAAACTCTAGTTTCTGGACTTAAAAATAAGAGCAGATAGGGATAGAGAAAATATGCATAGTTCTTTAATCAGTGAAACTGACCAAAACTATGTGCATTTCAAGAGGTTTCTGACATGATTAAAGTCCTAGGAATTAGATATAGTTAGTAGATACAGTGTTTAGAGGTGATTTTTTTTAATTGAAGCATAGTTGACTTACTATTTTAGATATGAATTCCTTTTTTTGAGGTTTTTAATTATTATTTCTAATAGTTATTTCCCCAATGCAATTTTTTTCTACTATACAGCATGGTGATCCAGTTACACATACATGTGCACGTTCTATTAGATACGAATTCTAAGCTTCATTTTTCAGCGGAAGGTAGAGTCTTCTGAATATAATCTAAAAGTTGAGGAAGGCTTTAAGAGGGGAAGAAGCAGAGTCACAGCAGAAAGCTTTCAGTGGCTATAATAGAGTATGTGAACCAAAACAATGGGCCTTAAAAATATTTATTGGCGTTCCCATCGTGGCTCAGTGGTTAACGAATCCGACTAGGAACCATGAGGTTGCAGTTTGATCCCTGGCCTTGCTCAGTGGGTTAAGGATCCGGCGTTGCTGTGAGCTGTGGTGTAGGTTGCAGACGCGAATTGGATCCCGAGTTGCTGTGGCTCTGGCGTAGGCCAGTGGCTACAGCTCCAATTTGACCCCCAGGCTGGGAACCTCCATATGTCACGGGAGCAGCTCAAGAAATGGCAAAAAAACAAAAAACAAAAAAATTTATTGGTGGTGACAGAAGGGTATGGCTTTAGACATATTAATAGTTTGACTTCGATCTGTTCGGTGCTATCATAAACTTCTGCATAAGAATGATATGATTGGAGTTCCCACTGTGGTGCCATGGGTTAGGGATCTGACATTGTCTTTGTGGAGGCTCAGGTTGCTGTTGAGGCACGGATTTGATCTCCTGCTTAGCACAGTGGGTTAAGGATCTGGCACTGCCGCAGCTGTGGCATAGGTCTTAGAAGCTCAGATTAGATTCCTCACCCAAGAACTTCCATGTGCTGCGAGTATGGCCGGGAAAAAAAAAAAAAAAGAATGATATGATCACAGTTAAGCTTATGAAGCACTGCCGTTGGATGTAGGATGGATTATAGCATCAGAAAGAATCAAAGAAACTTGCTGCACTGGTCCAGTAGAAGCTTTGGTTAGAGCTTCATATTCTGCTGTGAAAAGAGAGAAATGGCAAACCTGTATAGAAAGACTTTGTAAGACACATCAGCAGGATGCTTCTTAGTGCAATGGAGGTTAAGTCTCAGTGTGTAAAGTGACTACATAAGTGGACTTACTTTTAATTTCACTTCTAGTTTCATATTTGTTTGATGAAAGAATAGTCTTTACAGTTTCACATGTTGACAAAAACCTTGAAACCAATAGCTAAGCATAGGTGATTATATAAATATCATGACTTTATTTTCCAAAGTTCAGGTTTTAGCAGCATTTTCATCTAGTAAAAGATGTAATTTTAAATGCCTCCCTACCCCACCCCCCACCTTTTTGGACAGTCTGGACCAGCATGTTTTTGCAAAATTTTTCAAACTTGATGAATCAGGGAAGTGATCACTATAAAGGTAGATGTTACAGGACCCCATGATGCCAGCAGGATAGACATCATATGAGGATAATAGTACCCAAAGCTCTTTATTTTCTAAGCAGGAGACTGTTTACTTGAGAAGACTTCTGAGCTGTTTGAATGTAGCCTTGGGAACTCCACCCATCCTTGCCCAGCACGAAACTGAAACAGGACTGGAGCAAATGAGTCTTCTCTCACCACTTCTCGGCCTTTTCTCTTGTCACCACCCAGAGTGTTTCAACTGGAGTGGTATCTGATGAAGGTGGGAAGTAGGCAGGGGGAGGCAACAGACTCAAGTAAATTACCTGTGAGACTAAACCAGTGTGTTCAAAGGGGAAATGATGTGTAGGATGGTGCTTCCTTCGTAGATGGCATCTTTTTTAGGTCATCCTCTCTCAGTCTCTACTCAATCCAAATTCCTGAAGTCAACATGCTAGCAATAGAGGGACTAACAGTGACAGAGATGTTCTTTAAGATTCTAGAAGAAAAAATTGTTTCAGAAGATTTTGCTTTTTGTTTACATACTGATTTATAGAAATTGTTTATAAATTAGCAGTGAGTTATTTTTCTACTTGTGACCTATTGATATTTATACAAACACTTCACATTTACAGGTACGTTTCAACAGAGTATATCTTGAATATGGAAAGGTCAATTTGGAGATCCAATTTCACTTTCTTCCTCTCTTTTTAAATAGAGTCTCTGTGAAGAAAGGAGCTGTTGACTGAAACATCCTGATTAAAACCTGTTGATAGACCTTCTACTTTCATTTGGAGAACTCAAAGGCAGATTTTAAGGGAAAAAATTCAACCCACACAAAGAATGGGAAAAAAATACGAAGTTAAATAAAGCAAGTACCTTTTACAAGTGAAAGAAAGAATTTTTTCTTCTGCCATCAATAAAATCAATGCACTGTTAAATACATTGTTTTGCTGTATATTTTATTTGCTGAATGTTATTTTTCATGTTCATCTGGTATTAACCCCATACGAATTGCCTTCTATAGAATGACAATTATAGCATATCAAAGCCTCCCCTGTAATGACAGAATTAACTGTATTTAGCTTGCCATATTTTTTGCCAAACTACCTGAGGCCAAATAGCAGTTCTTAGTATGATAACATTGCTTAATATAACAGCAAAAATATTCAAAACTTTGGATGTGTTGTTTTGAGTACTCTATTAATGTACTACTTTTCAGCTTATGAACCAGAAGCTTTAGCAAGGGTCTGTGGATTAGATTAGGCCTGATCCAGGTGGGGTTGGTCTGCTTTCCTGGAACCATGTTTGATTTGAGGCAGAGAACATGTATCTGAAAGTCAGAATGCTTGCCAGAAGGAGGAGGAGAGGTGGAGAAGCAACCAGAACATCCATTACAGAGAAACCAGTGTATCTGAACCACAGACTCTTCATTTAATAGTACAAAGATAATAGTCTCATAGTCTCAGTCCTATGAAGTCAGAACTGAATAGTTGAAAAGAAAGGAGTGAGGAAGGGAGGGAGAGGAAAATAGAATTCTCTGGTCAAAATAATTGACAAAATTTAGTACTTTGCTTTACAGGAAAGGGCCTCAGGCATTTTCTCAGGGGCCACTAACTCTTAAGTATTGTTTATTTATTAGCCCACCATTGCTTCTATAGTATCTTAAAAAGTAAAAGAGTACAAGTGAGAAAAACATAACTGACAATGTGGGGATTTTTGTTTTTTAACATTGCAGTGCATCATTGTGAACAAGGAGTGGGTGGCTTGAGCACTGGTTTTTTCAAAAAGATCTCCAAGTAATTCTAATGTTTATCCTAAGTTGAAAACCAGAAGAGGGACCATGGTAACTTTTGATGACTTTGACAGCTGACTAATAAGGGAAGAGGCAGAAGACTACACACTGTGGTCTGAGAGTAGCTTAAAGTACTGGTTCTCTGCACTTTCTTGTTTGATAGATGGGGACAGTAGTACCTAGTACCGTGCTAAGCCTAGGATACACTCTCAATAGATGGCACTGCTGCTGGTGGTGGTTATCATGATAACAATCCTTAGGAATAGTTCTTTGTGGTGATATGTGATATATGTGATTTGACCTGTCGATGTCAAGAAAAGTTTATATTGGATAGCAGGTGAGACCAGTCTGTTTGCCCTACTGATTATCGCTGGGGCATTGAAGGTGGGAGTCCCATTTCTGACACAGCAAGATATCCTTGGCTCAGTACATCAGTGACTTTCTGTTATTAAGAGTATCTACAGGCCTGGATATGGAGATGGGGGTGGAATATGTGATAAAGAACAATTGTTACTGTTTGCTGAGGTTTTCGTAAGTGTCAGCATGGTGGTAAGCATTTTCCATTCATTATCTTTGTAATCTTCACAACTCTAGGACTTTCTTCCCTCTTACTCTTTGTTTTTAGTTTTTTGTTTGTGCTGTGGTTATATCTGTCATGTTAAAGCCCCTTAGATTTGTTTTACAGTTTGTCATTGCCATGAAATACAACATTTATTTTTGTTTTTTTCCTCCTAGTTCTAATGGCAGATCTGTCTCTTCCCCCCACCCTCCTGCCCCGTGGCCTCTTCCTCTCTCTCCTCCACCCCTTTCTTTCCTTCCTTTCCTCTCTTCCTCCTGTTTCAAACCTTACTTTTTCTTTGGCTGTCCATGTCAATATTCTCAGCTCAAGTTATTACCTTTTTGCCTTTCAAAAAAAATGGTTTTAATTATAGTTCAAAAAAAATTTAGTAAATATTTACTGAGTGGAGTTCCCATTTTGACTCAGTGGTTAACAAATCCAACTAGGAACCATGAGGTTGCAGGTTCTATCCCTGGCCTTGCTCGGTGGGTTAAGGATAGGCATTGCCATGAGCTGTGGTGTAGGTCACAGACATGGCTTGGATCCGGAGTGGCTGCGGCGGCTACAGCTCCAATTAGACCCCTAACCTGGGAACCTCCATATGTCATGTGGGTGTGGCCCTGGAAAGACAAAAAAAAAAATTACTGAGTACTGTGTTCTAGGCACTGTGCTGTAAACAAGACCAGCATGATCTCGAATTTCATGAAGCTCAAGATTTAGTTCCTCTTATCAGTTAGTTTGTTGGCATATTATCCTTTTCACATTACTTTATTTCTTTATTATAAACTTCATTTCTTAAGTATATTTCTTTGAGTTTATGTTTGTTAAACTTCTAAAAATTACCAAAATTTAGTTTTAATATTTTACCTTCTCTTTTATTTTTCAAAATGGTTTTAAAAACATTTTTCAGGAGTTCCCATCGTGGCGCAGTGGTTAATGAATCCGACTAGGAACCATGAGGTTGCGGGTTCGGTCCCTGCCCTTGCTCAGTGGGTTAACGATCCAGCGTTGCCGTGAGCTGTGGTGTAGGTTGCAGACGTGGCTCGGATCCCGCGTTGCTGTGGCTCTGGCGTAGGCCAGCGGCTGCAGCTCCGATTCGACCCCTAGCCTGGGAACCTCCATATGCCGCGGGAGCGGCCCAAAGAAATAGCAAAAAAAAAAAAAAAAAAAACCATTTTTCATTTCTGGGCCATGGACATTTGTTTTGTTGAAGAAAGTCCTCAAGATACAGGGAAGCAGTGGGATTGTCTCCAAACTTTTAGCACTTTTTCAAAGTAGACCTGACCTGAAAGGTGTGTAGCAGTGGGAACCCACCCATACCCCTTTCACTAATTAAGATACTATAGAAACAACTGGAGCCTAATAGATGAAGAAAACTAAGAGTTAACAGGCTCTATGAGAATTCCTAAGGCACACTCCTTCAAAGCAAAGTAGTAAATTTTGTCAATTATTTTAGCCAAAGGATTCCTTCCCTCCCTCGTCTTTCTCCTTCCTGCCATCTTTCTTCTCTCTCAGAATGTCATTCACTCTTTACAGATGCATAACACACACACATACACACACTTTCATTTTTTTTACTTCTAGTTTCATAGGACTAAGACTATGGGGTGACTGTCTTTGTCACTATATAAAGAGTTTGTAATTTATTAGCCCCTCCAGGCTTAAGCCATAATGGCAACACTCCCCACCCCCACCCCAGCCTCATGAAATTCTCTATTTTTTTATGTTTTATCTTATTTTATTTGTATTATCTTTTTAGGGCCACATCCATGGCATATGAAAGTTCTCAGTCTAAGGGTCAAATCATAGCCGCAGATGCTGGCCTATGCCACAGCCACAGCAATGCCAGATCCAAGTTGTGACTGTGGCAATGCCAGATCCGAACCATGTCTCTGACTACACCACAACTCCCAGCAATGTCAGATCCTTAACCCACTGAATGGGGCCAAAGATCGAACCCACATCCTCATGGATACTAGTTGGATTTGTTACCATTCAGCCACAGTGGGAACTCCTCTCATTTTTATATAGTTACATCTCCCATGGGCCTTTCTTAATGACTCTTAACTAATGCTTTGTGGCTAAACCCATTACCTGCAAGAAGGAACGTAGAAGATCCTGGCCCTTATGTGAGCAAGTTAGGATGTCAGTGTGTGGCTTGGAGAACATTTAGTAGGACCTGTCTCTAGTCCCCATCTGAAGTAGCTAAATATTTTATGCTGTTTTTCAAAAGTAAAAACTGTGTGAGAATGTCATTCACTCTATCTCCTCTTCCATCTCCAATGAGGATGGTATTCTCATTTACTAAGATGGGAAATACTACAAGAAACTAGATTTTGTGTTAGCAGAAGCTTCACTATTGTCCTAGCTTTATCACCTAGGTAACCAAATAAGTAGTGTAATATGTGGCAGTCGTATTTTATGTGTTTTCTCAGTGTCAAAAAAAATTCTTAAGGTGAAATGCTGTAAATAAAAACAGTAAGGAGTTCCCTTGTGGCACAGCATGTTAAGGAGCAGCATTGTCACTGCAGCAGCTTGGGCTGCCTCTATGGCTCAGGTTCCATCCCTGGCCCAGGAACTTACGCATACCATGGGTGTGGCCAAAATAAATTAATAAGAACATCAAATGAAGGAATGAGCTCTTAGGGAAATACATACAGGTGGAAAAAACACTTTTGGCTCCCATTCTCCAAGAGGGAAGTTCATCTCCATGATGGAGGACTCTCACCCCCACCGAGGATGTAGAAACCCTCGTATTAGAGCTTCTAAGATTTTTCCTGAATGATCAATCTGAGGGTGGGTTCTGAGCAGTAGCATGGGTTTTTCTGGCACATGATGAAGGTTTTTTTTTCCTTGTTAATTTTCCCATCTGTCTTCTTTCCAGATAATACAAAGTCAGTCTTATGACTGTGTTTAGACTGTCCATGTAGGTTAAAAATATCAAGATGTCGGAGTTCCTGTCATGGCATAGCGGAAACAGATCCGACTAGGAGCCATGAGGTTGTGGATTCAATCCCTGGCCTCACTCAGTGGGTTAAGGATCTGGCACTGTGGTGAGCCGTGGTGTAGGTTGCAGACGCGGCTCAAATCCCGTGTTGATGTGGCTGTGCCCTAGGCCAGCGGCTACAGCTCCGATTTGACCCCTAGCCTGGGAATGTCCACCCGCAGCCTCAAAAAAAAAAAAAAAATCGAGATGTGGGGTTCCCACTGTGGTACAGTGGGTTAAGAATCTGACTGCATCAGCTCAGGTTATTGAGGAGGTATAGGTTCCGATCCCTGGCCTGGCACAGCGGGTTAACAATCTGGCATTGTCCCAGCTGTGGCATAGGTTGCAGCTATAGCTCAGGTTCAGTCCCTGGCCAGGGATCTTCCATATGTTGCAGGTTTGGCCATTAAAAAAAAACAACAACAAAAAAATCAAGACATTGCTTGCTCGTATTGTCAGGTGCATATTACATAACCCAAGGTGGAAAACATTATAACTTGAGAGAATTATGATGGCATATTTAGTTTTGCATTGGGATGATCTTAACTGAAGGAATATAATTACACAATTCAGAGACTGCAGGGACCAACCTCAATGAAATTTATGAAAGGCTTTCAGAGACTAGCTGCCCAATTTGCAGGGTCTAGAAAACTTTTTGAAAAATAATAAATGTAAGACAGCAATAGTAAGGAAAATTAGCCTCATGAAAGAGTAGACAGAACTTATTTTTTTGATTCCTATTTTTACATCATCTTGTTTGAGGGGTACAGAAATATCCATAATTATCACGGACCATTAAATGCTTTAAAGTATACAGAAAAAGAACAAAGAGGAATGTGGCTACATAGTCCAACTTTAGGTGGCATACTCTTGTCCTTTCATCACTAAGGAAAGGCAGGTTTGTTAAAGTTCAAGAATTCACAGGATTTCTGCTTGTGTCAGGAGAGAGCAACAGGGGGTGGCTTTACCTTCCAGTCTGAAACACATAAAGAACTGGATTAAGTATATGAGACATTGGAACTCAAGACATTGAACATAGGCAACAAGGTATGATGACTCTTGAGAGATGGGAAGCAATTGGAAAGCCTTAGAATTGCTTCATCTTACTGCCTGGAGAAGGTTGTAAGGCCCTGGTGAAAGGAAGAGGAACCTAGGCAGTGCCTGTCAGTCTCTGAGTTGAGAGATGGAGGAAGGAGTTAGAGAAGACAGGGTTGCTAGACTTTGCAGTGCAGAATACCCATAGCAATGGCTCATTGACCTAAGTCTAATACATAAAACTAAAAAAGATCTGGGAGAAAACATGGGACATGTCTGTGACCTTGTGTTTAGACAGAGCTCTTAGGTATAACATAAAAAATGTGATCCATTGGAGTTCCCTGGTGGACAAACAGTTAAGGATCTGGTATTGTCACTGCTGTGGCTCAGGTCACTGCTCTGATGCAGGTTGGATCCCTTCCCAGAAAATTTTGCATTCCATGGTTGTTGCCCAAAAAAAGGTAATCCATAAAAGGACAAATAAATAGTACTTAATCAAATTAAGAACTTCTGCTCCTCAAAGACACTGTTAAGAGAATGAAAAGACAAGCCACAGATTTGGAAAAAATGTTTGAAAATTATATATCTGATAAAGAACTTGTGTGCATCATATACAAAGAATTCTCAAAACTCAGTAAGAAAACAATACAATTGAAAAATGGGCAAATGATTCAAACAGACCGTTTACCAAAAAAGATGTACAGATGGCCAATAACCACATGAAAAGATGGTCAGAATCATTAATCATTAAGGAAATGCAAATTAAAACCATAATGAGGTAATATATATCCAAAATTGAAAAAACCCACCACCCCAAGGGTTGGCAAAGATATGGAGGAGTTAGAACTCTCATACACTGCTAGTGAGAATGATATACTGCTTGGAAAACAGTTTGGCAGATTCTTAAAAAGTTAAACATATACCTATCATATGACCCAGTCATTCCACTCCTAGTTATTTACCCAAGATAAATGAAAGCATAAATACTTTGACTTGTACATAAGTGTTCATAGTATCTTTCCCAAATTAAACAACCCAAATGTCCTTAATATGTGGAAATATAAACAAGTCGTAGTATATACCACTCAGCAATAAAAAGGAATGAACTGATCAATAGTTCATGCAACAACAGGAATGAATATCAGAATAATTATGCTGAGTGAAAGAGGCTAGACCGTGCTCCTGAGAGGGAGAGGAAAGGGGAGGAATGAAAGGAAGGGAAGAGGGATTTCTATTTGCCAGTCATACCTCAATAAAGCTGCTTTTTAAAAAAGTGCATGTTTTCTTGCTCTTTATCTAACCCATGAAATAATACTGGACATTACTGCATTCAATGAAAAGCCATATTATAACTTTTTACTCTTCATTGGGTTGTGATGACAGTATTGTGACAGACATAACTGTCATTGTCTGAAAATATTTAGCCTCAAACATATTAATTATGATCATTTTAGAGATATGGAATCGTTGCACTTGCTGCTGTCATTTTGTAGAGCTCTTGATTCTCAGGGATTGATAGGTTGTTATAATTATTGTTATTTTTGTTGTGTTACTCCTACTTAGACTTTTAAACTAACCCTTTTTGTGGCCTAGGTTATGTGTGTGTTCGTGTGTGTGCATGCATGCCTAAATTTTCAGATATTTATCTTTTGCAGGCTTCAGGCATTTTTTCCAAAGGACTAAGGGTATTTGATAGGAAACATTTGCTAATCTGAGCTGTTCTGTTTGTTTCCTTTTATTTATTGTACAGTTTTCACACACTGACAGAAATAGCTAGTACCTGAGGCCTGATTTGCTACTTAACAGGTACTTGTTTTAATTTCATAAATCGTTTAGATCTTTAGGGAACTACGGCTCATAGATGATTAGCCTCTGGAATTTTTACAGTACATTGAATTCTAAACTTTACATGGTGTTTTTCAACATGAAGTAAGTTTTCCCCCACCTATTTTACACTTGATCTGTATGACACATACATTGCTAAAATAAATACACGTACATGGTAGCATTTACTATTGAAACTCTTCTGTTCTTGATACACAGGTTTATGTGCACTGAATAAATAACTTGCACATTTTGTCTTAACCCATTGCTTTGGATGTATGACGTGCTAAAACTCAAACTCAGATATATGTGATAATCATAAAGTTCAAGATTTTTATAACCATTTTATTGAAAACACTTTATTTTGAGAGGGAACATGATCATTTTTCCAGGCTATTGTGGTATTTGCAAAACAATACTCTTTATATACAACTTCTTCCATCTGAATTCTTCTTGGTCTCCCTTAGAAAACTTTGGGAAGTCATTTCTTTATCCTGCTGAATAACAAAGCCCAGGGAATTCAGGCCATTTATTATTTTCTTGTTCATGGACAACACAAGTATAAACAGATCCTGGCCTGGCCATATTACATTTCAGACATCTCCTAAAACAATTTCCTCTATGAATTAATTTGATCAACTAAGAAAATCGTGCCAGGAGTTCCCAAGGTGGTATAGTGAGATAAGAATTTGACTGCAGATCAGGTTGCTGTGGAGCCACAGGTTCAACACCGGCCTAGGATACTGAGTGAAAGGATCTAGCATTGCTGAAGCTATGGCTCAGATTTAGTCCCTGGCCAGAGAGATTCCATACGCCGTGGGTGTAGCCATTAAACAAAAAAAAACAAAAACAAAAAAAAAAAAAGTTTTGTGCAATACGAACTGCTTATATGAAACCAGCTTTTTCCAACAGGAATTATTCTTTCCAAGTGTCATTTACACATCTTCTTGAACTTAATTCTTGGATTCCTCATGGTGAATAGTTTCTATTCATGTCCAGTTACTCAGTTGGTATTTCCTGGGTCAACATGTTTCTACCTCAACCCTTGAATCTGATTCTTTACTCAGATTTTAGACACCAATAAAAGGAAGCTACTTTTATTATCAGTAACACCAAAACAGTGCACCAGTGAAATTACTTACTAATTCACATTTGCAGGAGAGTGGACATCTTGATTGTTTATTCAGCTCCCCTTCTCTTAGCATCGCTTTTCCCTCTTCTTTGATACTTTCAGAAAGAAGCACTATAAAATATATATATAAAATATATACAATATGTGTGTTTCACAAAGTACATCCTACTAATATATATATATATATATATATATATATAGAGTCTTTTTAGGACCACATCCATGGCATATGAAAGTTCCCAGGCTAGGGGTTGAATTGGAGCTGCAACTACTGGCCTACAGCACAGCCTCTGCAATGCAGGATCTGAGCCACATCTGTGACCTACACAGCTCACAGTAAGGCCAGATCCTTAACCCACTGAGCCAGGCCAGGGGTCAAACCTGCATCCTCGTGGATATTACTCGGGTTCATTACTGCTGAGCCATCACAGGAACTCCTGCATATTATTTACTTTAGGGAGGAAGTAGACTCCTGAATTTGCTGGGAGCAAAGGCTCTACCACTTCTTGAACTTGTGAACCTAAATTAATCTTTCTAAGTCTTTGTTTCCCCATTTGGGAATTAGTAGGATGTACTTTGTAGGCTTATTGTGAGACAGAGGGAAGCATCCTCTGACAGCCAAATGCTGGCCTGGATCTCAGCTGTCTTGTTGCTATAAATAATTTAATAGAACATCAGCCTCAGACAAAGTCACTGTGAACATGATAAAGCAAGAAAAAACAAAAGCACTCTATAAACATGTCTAAAACCAAAAAAAGAAACAGAAATAATTTAAAAAGCCAAAACCAAAATAAAAATTTGTCCAAGGCCACCTCTTTCCTTGACTTCACAACCATCTAGAAAACTGAAACTAAAATTAACCAGATCAAAAGCCAGGTATAACAAAGCAGACATCTGTTGTGGACAGCTCTCTCACGATTCAGGGCCAGGCCTGGGTAATCTCTCTTTTTATTTGCCTTTTACACATATCAATTATTTTGGTTCAAATGTTTTTCCTCCTATGACACAATTATAAGCTAATTTAAAAAATGAATCCAATTTTTGGATTTTTGGACAACTTCCCTTGGCCAGCACTTCTGAGTTATTTGTGGCTATCTCTACCATAAAGATCTAACTGGTTGTCTTTAAGAAATTCGTTTGAGAAGAAAGAAACACCAGTTATACTCACTCTAGAAACCACAGATATCACTAATTGGAACCCACATGAATGGCCCATCAAATAAACCTTAATGACTCTGGACATAAATGTTTTCTTTTAATGCCATCTCAGTAAAGAGCTAGACCAGAACCAAAAAAGTCACCTCTTGTCTTTTGGGGTACTGTTCTCCAATTATGGGATGGATGTATATAGTTAACACTGGGCTAACTACATCTTAGTACCAAAGACCCTTTATACTGGGAACTACTTAACCATACAAAGATAAACTTACCTAATAATAACCTAACATCTTCTATGGGCATCACATGATTCTTCTACTGTAACTATCACATTAAAAGCCATTGATAGGTTTGGAACTGATTGGGATGGAACAAATGAAATTTAAGGGTTTTGTGGAACAAACTTCGGGCCTTGGTTCCCTCCTGGGTGGATAAGGTGTACTTCAGAATTTCCTTGGACTTAAGGGTATATACACACAACCTTCAACATGGCCCCTGTAAATTACCCCTTGTTAGAAGCAAGATGAATTATGTCAGTCTTTCAATGGTATGATCATTTGGCAGATATTTTTCTTCCTTCACTGGGACTTCAAGATGCCATTAGTCACATAGAAGCTTTAACCAAATTTATCCAACAAGCCCTAAATGACAGCCAACAAGCTGTAAATCTTTTAAATTCTGAAGTATCTTTAATGAGAGAGGCAGTCTTACAGAAGTGGATGGCTCTTGACAGTATTATAGCCTCTCAAGTTGGTACCTGTGCTATAATTCAAACTGATTGTTGTGTTTTTATACCAAGTGAATCATCTAATGTCATCCACACAATAAATCATATGAAAAAGTAAATAAATGCTGTGAATGACCCAACACCCAGTCTTGGAGAAATACTTCAGGTGGTTCATGTGAAAGATGACTAAAATCTTTGCTATGAAATTATTATCGATTCTCACAATAAAATTACTATCTGTATATCCTGTAACTTGTTAACACTTTGTATTTCTCACTGCTGTGTTAGGATATCCTCCACAGGGATAATGAAAGCTCAACATCTGGAGATGATTAACCACTCCTATAAAATTCCTCCTAGTGAAAATCCATGAAGTTTTCCTCTTTTGAACACTGCCTAAGACTCACTTCCTACATGGCTTCTTGTTGCTTAAGTGTGGCTATAAACTCTCTGAAAGCATACCTCTCACACAATCACCCCTTTTCTTCCTCTGTGAAACATGGTTCCCTAGGGATGAGCCTTCCTAGCCATGAGGGAGTCATGCCGATGCCAAATAATCAAATGGTTGATCATTGATGCTTTCCAAAGAAAGAACTCAATCAAAAGGGGGAAATGTGAAAGGAAAATCAGGTTGGAGTTGTATTGCTAAGAGAGCTCTCTAAAATGAAGCTGGGAGGCTATTGAGAAAGTGGGGCTTGTGCACATCTCAACCTGGATGGAATGGAACATTTGACCACTTAACACAGGCATCCAGAAAATCTGTGCAACATTCCAAAAACTGAAGATAGTTATTGGATCCTTACCCTAAATAATTTATGGCAGCCTATTCTTTAAGGGAAAATATTTCCTTTTTGAATTAGGACTAATCGCTCTTCCTTCAAGACAACTTTTACAACCTTATGGCTTTTTGTCTTTATAAAGCCCTGACTCTTTTTCTTCCCAGAAAATTCTCAGTTTTACTGTGTCTCCTGAATTGCAATCCCTAAGAACCCAAATAAAGTTCTTTGTTCTTTGCAACCTTGATGCTGTTTACTATTTGACATTACATGATATCAGAAGTGGGATCCTATGTGACTCACCTTTACCTCTCGTGCTGCCACAAATACTGATTTTTATTTGACACTGTTGCCAATTTTCTCAGCGCTTTACTAGGACTCTTTAAGAGTTTGTTGTATTTACCACAAATATAGAGATGCAGCTACTTCTGGTGCCATGTGGTGGATGTTATACTCCTTTCTTTTGGTCTTTGTTCATTGGTGGGCTGTGTTGCCCTGTATGGGACTAAGTGTCTAAGGTCTCAAGCCTTCCAATCTTCAGGCTATGCTTTATAATATATTTGTTCACGCACTCCCTAAACATGAAGCTTTTGTTAATAGCTTCCTTGTTCCACCCTTCTTTTTGCAAAAACCTTCCATTTTACACAATCCCTCAGAAGGCTCTTCCCACTATGGTTCAGTGGGTTAAGGGGCTGATGTAGGCTCCATGATGATGCAGGTTTGATCCTCGGACTCACTCAATGGGTTAAGGATCCGGCATTGCCGGTCCTGCAGCATAGGTCATAGATGTGGCTTGGATATGGTTTTGCTGTGGCATAGGCCTGCAGCTGCAGCTCCCATTTGACCCCTAGCCTAAGAACTTCCATATGCTGCAGGTGTGGCCATAAAAAAAAGAAAGAAAGGAAAAACAAAACAAAACAAAACAAAAACTACATACCTTCTACCACACTGTTAAAGAGAAACACCACAGCTCCCAAATGGCATCACTTGTGCTAAAGCCTATGATAATCAAACCTAGATTTACCACCTAACCTAACTGTAATTTCAGCTGTAACCAGAAATGTAAGCTTAATCTTAGTCTAAAATTTTCTGGTCTGCACCAATGGGGTATATCTTGTGGGCCCTCTCCAGCCCCCAGAGGAAGAAGAGACAATCTATATGATAAAACCCTTGCCATTCTCTTCCCCCTCAAAAGTTGTCTTGGGCTAAAAATGACCCTTTCTTTCCTTTTGCTAATAGTTTCCTTGTTCCACCCTTCCTTCTATAAAAACCTTCCATTTTATACAGTCCCTCAGAAGGCTCTTCCAGTTATGAGAAGGGCCACTGCCTGATATATGAATTGTCTAACAAAGCCAATTAGATCTTTAAATTTACTCACTTGAATTTTGTTTTTTAACAAGACTTTTAAGTTGACATAAAAATATTTCTATCAGAATTTCATTAGTTGCAAAAGATGTAATTCCTACCATGTTGTATATGTGCCTTTAATATTTTTATACATATTATTCAAAACTATGGAGATGCACATTTAACTAATTCAGTTTTTGGACAGTGTCATCCATTTTTCATTGGTTAGCTAAAGCCAGTCCTCAGGTTAGATCAGGCAGCCAAATAGAAGTATGGAGTTCGGGGGTTAGAAAACACCTAACTTTATTTTCTTCCCCAACTCAAACAAACATGGCAATACCTTCCTTTTAGAAAATCACCTCACTCCTAAATTCCCATATGGCTGGAGCCTGGCTGTATGTTTGTTATCATGATGAAAGGAGATAACTTCAGTACTTCTTGGCCAAGCTCTCTTGCTTAGCTGCCCAGGGCCTCTCAGCCTCTCCCTCAGATGTTCTTTTTTTCTTGAATTATACCCACTGCACTCCCTTCTCACCCAATCAGGAAGAAAGCATCACTTTAAGATTCATGGTAGTTATGAAGTCTTCCTTCTCTTGTTTCTCCTTTCTCCTCCTCTCCATGTCCCCCCTCCTCCTCCTTCTATTTCTATTTGTACATATTTTTATTGAAACCTTGTTGGATTGGGATGTTACATGACCATAAATATACAGCTCTCCTTTTTATGCTATTCCTTTGTTTAGAGAGGGTGAAAGATGACCATGAACACCTGGGAGGAAGAGGAAGTAACATAGACGACCAGGAAACCTAGAATCCCCTAAACTAACCAAGTTCTCTGCCCAGTTTATGATAAACTTCTCTATCCAAAATGTTATTCCCTTTCTTGTCCTGGACCTGTTCTCTCTCAAGACCTAGGTGTATCAGAGAAAAGGGGGGGGGATCAAAACCTAGCAGGACACTGTGGGGCCCTCTTGGGTATAGAAGCCCCTGTGTCCTCCTTTCTTGTTTGTAGGAAAAAGGCTTAGCTTCCTAGACGTTCCCTGAGTTCCAAAGGGAAGATTCAAACAGTTATTAATTAGGGAAGGGAGGGAATGCAGGAACAAAGGAGGAGTTAAGAAACATAAGTGCAGTGATAAAACAGGGTCCTGGTTCCTGCTCAAGGGATATGCCTAACAATACCTTTGAATTCTTCTGCAGGAACTAAGGCCTCTACCCAGCTGGAGGATGGTAAGCTCAGGCTGAGCACAAGATTCCTGGAGAATCTTGTGCTCCCTGTTACCTCAGAAACAGAGAAAGGTCACACATCCTGTAGCCCTCACCCCAAATTTTGCCAATGAAAGCTTCCCTGAAAACAATTGGAGAGTTCAGGTCTTTTAATCGTGAGCCACCTGTTCTCCTTGCTTTATTGTTGTGAGACAGGAGGGGTCAGGGAATAACCATTAAAAGAATGGCACAGGCGTTGAGGATATGACAAAAACTAGTTAGAACAAACTAAGCCCAAGATACCAGAAGATTTCACTCTCAGTAGACCTTGAACCTCGTTATTTGCTCATTGTAACATGTTAGCATGCTGAAACCACACACCTCAGGTGAGACTCAAACCCACAATCTTCTAAAGGAAAACTCACAACCTATCTCAGGACTTGATGAAGCTCAGGTTCTTTGTCTCAGCACAGAAGGAATTCAACAAGAGGCAAAATGATATGTAAGAAGTAGATTTATTAATATAGAATGCTTGTGGGGAGTTCCCATTGTGGCTCAGGGCTAACAAATCTGACTAGAATCCATGAGGATGTGGGTTCAATCCCTGGCCTCTCTTACTGGGTTAAGGATCTGGAGTTGCTGTGTAGGTTGCAAACTCAGCTTGGATCTGGCATTGCTGCGGCTGTGGTGTAGGTCAGAAGCTGCAGCTCTGATTTGACCCCTAGCCTGGGACTTTCTATATGCCACAAGTTTGGCTCTAAACCAAAGCTTGTGGGATTGGGATGGGGATGTTACATGACCATAAATATATAGTTTTCCTTTTTATGCCTTTCCTTTGTTTAAAGAGGGTGAAAGATGACTCTCTCTCTCTCTCTCTCTCTCTCTCTCTCTCTATATATATATATATATATATATATATATATAGTGAAAGATACAAGCAGGGAGGCAATAGGGCTTTGCGCTAAAAACTAAGTAGGCTACATTTTTATAATTAAAGAAAAAGTGGGGAGAGGGAGAAGACAACCTTCTTCCTCTTCCTTTGTAAAGATGTTTTGGGAAAATGGGCAGTCGGGGGGGGGGGGTCATGTCCCAAGTCTTGGGTGAGTTTCCTGGAATGGGCCACCAAGTGAAGGTGCTTGGCTTCACACAGAAGAGAATTCAAGAGTGAGCCATAGTAAAGTGAAAGCAGGTTTACTGGGAGAAATAGCATTCCATAGACAGACTGTAGTTCATCTCAGAAACTGAGAGCAGCCCCAGAGGGTGGGGGTGGTTAGTTTTTATGGGCTGGGTAATTCTGTGGGCTAATGAGTGGAAGATAGTCTAACCATTTTGGGGAAGGGTTTAACTGAGCTGGACCAGTGAGGCCTTCCCAGAATGGACCCCCCCCCCCACCACCACCACTCCTGTCCTCCACTTGCCTTTTTATCTATAGAAAAACTTTAGTCGAAAAACCGATTTAATCAGAAGAGTGAAAAAAAAATACAGAGAAAAAAGAAAACAGTAATAATAATTCAGCCACTCAACAAAGGTAAGGACCTTCAGTTCTTCAAAGACTATAAATAATATTCTGAGCTATGTCCTTGGAGCTGTTTTGCAGGTGCTGAAGTGCCCACCAGCTGAAAGAAGTTAACTGCATGCTGCCCATAAGCACGTAGACCCCAGACCAGTTGAAAACAGGAGGTTGATGACATTGACTCCCAGTTACCTTGACACACACCAATCAGGAAAATATCCATGAGCTGATCACACCCTGCACCTTGAACACTATAAGACTCCTCACTACCCCCTCCAAGGCCGGGGGCAGGGGCAGAGTCCTTGATGCACTAGCCTGCCGTGTTCCCCTTTGCCTTGCAATTAAAGCTACTTTTTTCCGTTTCCTCCAACTCTGTCTCTGAATTTCTATTTGGCATTTGTGTACAGAGGCAGCTGATATTTTGGCAACAAGGGCGGGTATTTCAAGGAATCAGGCCACTGCTCACTTTTTGGACTTTTATGGCTGGCTTCTGGAACTGTCATAGTGTCTGTGGGTGTGTCATTTAGCTAGTGTGTTACAATGTGCCTATAATGAGGCTCTGAGTCTACTGGAAGGAGAATCTTCTGCCATCTTGGACCTAATGGGTTCTAACCAGTTTTTGTTGTATCCTCAACAGCTCTGTCATTCTTTTAAAGGTGACACCATCCCTACTATCCCAATGCTAAATGACACACCCACCAGCACAGTTGAAAGTTCTGAGGCTGACCATAAAAGACCAAAAAGTAGGTGGTGGCCCAATTCCTGGCACTCCCTGCCCCTTCCCCAAAGAAGTTAGAGTAATCCTCCCACTCACTGGCCCAAGAAATTACTTAGCCCATTAAAAACTAACCACCCTCATGCCCCAGGGACATTCTCATTTCTGAGACAAAACAATTCTCTCAATATACCTGCTTTCACTTTACTTTGTCTCACTCTTGAATGCTTTCCGCTGAAAAGCCCATGTCCCTCACTTGGCAGCTGGTCCTATCCCAGTGATGCACCTGAGACCTGGGATGTGACTCTTCTCTCACTCTCTCTTCTGCAACACTTGCAATAAACTTTTGTCTGCTCCAAACTCTGACATAGTTTGGTTGGCTTCACTGTGCTGCAGGCATACGAACTTGGGTTCGACAACAACCAAGGGTGATACTCTTAAATCAATTTTTTGAAGAGTAAAAATGAAAACATGAGGGTCTAGAAAGTGATCCCTTCAAATCACTCATTCCGTGTGGCCTATGGAAATATTTATGTCTCCCAAATGAACAGAGATCTTGTGAAAGTTGATGCTGTCGACTAAGGCAGTGATTTCTCAACTTTAGAGAGTTTTTAGAGTCCTCCAGAGGGCTTGTCTATCTTTTTTTTTTTTTTTTTGTCCTTTTGAGGGCCACACCTGTGGCATATGAAGGTTCCCAGGCTAGGGGTCTAATCAGAGCTGTAGCACAGCCATAGAAATGCCAGAGCAAAGATGCACAGCCATAGCAATGCCAGAGCAAAGATGTATCTGCGACCTACACCACAGCTCATGGCAACTCCGGATCCTTAACCCATTAAATGAGGCCAGGGATCAAACCCACAACCTCATCGTTCCTAGTCGAATTTGTTTCCTCTGCGCCATGATGGGAACTCCAGAGGGCTTATTTAAATGTAATTGGCATCTCCACCCCTGGGATTCTGACTGACACTGTGGTTCTCTGCACAGGTCCTGGGAATATGCATTTTAATTAGTCTCTGAAGATTGTGACACTCCAGGTTATCTGCCACTCTCAGAAACTCTGTTCCAACTGACTAGCAGAATCTCCTACAGAGCTCTAAAAGTGCAAATTAAGGTATTGGAACCAGAAGACCTGCAGACTTGGAAAACATGGGGTAGGGTATGTAAGGACAAATAAAAATAAAAAATAAGGGATTAATTCTTCTGGTTGAAAACAAGAGGCAATTTCTCTTCCTCCTTTTACTCAGAACTTTTACTTTAGAAAATTTGTAATGGAGTTCCCATTGTGGCCTAATGGGTTAAGAGCCCAACATAGTGTCTGCTGTGGTCTGTGCAAGCAGGTTGGAAGAAGAGTTCTAAGAGATTCTGCTAGCACAGTGGGACAACTTCCTAATAATCAGGGAGAGCAAAATCTGGGCTGGTGGTCATTGCTGTTTTTATAGTCCAGAGAAAGGAGAGGTCTTGTTTACCTGCTGATTGGTTGGGGAAAGAAGGGTCTTAGGATACACTTGCTGATTGGTTGGGGTGTTAAAGGACCATATAGGGGCTGGGTTGAGGAGTGGGCCACATACCTTTCCTAGTAGGGGTAGGAAGGAGTAGGCCAGGTTGCTCAAGGTGGGGGAAGGGGCATTACAATGAGAATGGGTAGGGTGATGATAAGGGACTAGTAATTTTTTTCTTGGCCAGAGGCTTTGAGTTCTATCTCCTTAGAGGGGACTTGAAGTCCTGTAGTGTCCATGAGGACGTGGGTTTCATCCCTAGCCTCACTCAGTGGGTAAAGGATCCGGCATTCATGCCAGCTGTGGCATAGGTCGCAGATGCAGCTCAGATCCGGTGCTGCTGTGGCTGTGGGGTAGGCTGGTAGTTACAGCTCCAGTTTGACTTCTAGCCTGGTAAATTCCATATGTTGCAGGCAGTAAAAAGGAAAAAAAAAAAAAAGGGAAAAAGAAAGAAAACTTGTAAGTAGATTATTCTCTCCTTGAAATGTATATAAAACCTTTTCAAAACTAGATGTAAAACTGTAACTGCAATGTATACATCTAAGGATGACCTGACCCCCTTGCTGTACAGTGGGAAAATAATAAAAAATAAAATAAAATAAAATAAAATACAGAAAAAAAAAAAAAAAAAAAAACTAGATGGGCCTTTTGTCAGCTTGATGACCCGTAAATGCCTTTCTCACAAGCCTGGGAGCCATCTCTTTGAAATGTAAACATCAAGGAAAATAGCGCCCCATCCCCCAGCCTCTATGGGAGGGTTGGAGCCTTACTGAAGTTGCAAAACTACCTTCAGTCATAAAGATATGAGAAGTTTGTTTCTCCACTAGACATAGCTGATAAGCTAAGACACAGTCTCACCCCATTTACTATGAGTCAAGGATGAACAATGTGTGACAAATGGTGCTGTCAAGTCCCCTTACTCGATAACTAGGTATTGTTTGTCTGAGAACATGTATGTAATGGATTCTATCAATATATAAGGGGGTGAGATTTTTTTCCCCGTCTCTTCAATCTCTCAGCAGACTGCCTGTGGTGTGTATCACATTCTGGTTGAAACTTTACTCACTAATACAACTGTTTTCTGTCTCCACTACCTTTGTGGAGAAGTTTCCTGTGTTGGGAGAAGATTTTACGTTTAATGGTATTTCCTTAGTAGGTGCAAATAGTTCTCAACACAGGTTCCCAGGGTAAGGAGTGAGCCTCACCCATGCGAAGAACACACAGCTCTGGGAAGCTTTTTTCCATTGCCAGCAAGGCCATGGCAGTCAAACTGTAAGGACTGGCTCTTGAAACAGAGCAGGGCCACATGGGGCCTGTTGGGTTTTGCGATAGAACTCAAACCTCTGGCAAAGACAAGAATTACCAGACCCTCATCCTTGCTCCATCCATCTTATTGTAATGCCCCTTCTCCCACCTTGAGCAACCTGGCCTACACCTTCCTACCCCCTACTAGGAAAGGTATCTGGCCCACTCCTTACTGGCCTCTATAGTGGCCTTATACACCCCCACAAACCAGCAAGTGCATCCTAATGAGGCAGAATATTAACTCAGTTAGTCAGTGTAGGAGCATGGACTTCGATGCATTCTTTGATACGGCCATTGATTAACATTTGTGGCTTAAGGGGATCCAGGGAGTAATATCCCCACAGGCCTTGTTAACTATAGGGAGTGTACCTATGCCCAGATGGACATTAATCCCTAATCTCTTGTGACTCAGTTTATGAGACAAAAAGGACAAAGAAACTGTGAGACTTATAGGACATTTCTACTCCTAGGACCCTATTGGACAAGGACTGATATAGGTAACTAAGCAAGGCCAATGGGAGAAGACCACATCTCTCTGGACCCCATGTTGCTACCCCCCCAACTTTAAGGGATTAAAAACCCCTATAAGACAATAGAGAAGGGGGATTCTTCTCCCCCCTCCCAGTAACCCTGGGAGCTATCTGCTTTCCTTTAATAAAGACTTTGCTTGTTTGCTGCCTGTGTGTTCATGGAGTTCATTCTTTGACTGCTGTGAACAAGAACCCGGATTCCACTACCATCTTCTCCAGCATCACTAAGACTCCTTTTTCCCCAAACAATCAGCAAGTCAGTAGATGTCTCCTGAGACCTCTCCTGTCCCTGGGATATAAAAAGAGACAAGACCAACCAGGGATCAGCTCTCCCTCATTATCAGGAAGTTGTCCCTCTGTGCTAGCAGCATCTCTCATCTTAATAAACTCTTCTTTCCCTTCACCCCGTTATGCTAGAAATTTTTTTCCAACCCACATGCACAGTCCTCAACAGGACCCTCCTGAGAACAAAAGCTGTTCTGTGTTACCCATTTTTTGTTCATAGGAAATAGCTTTCATTCACCCTCTGATCTTCCCTGAATTCCAAAGGGCAGGTTCAAACAATTGCTAATTAGAGAAGGGAGGGATTCAGAAACAAGGGAGGAGCAGCCAAGAAAACCCTGCAGTGATAAAGCAGAGTCCTGGTTCCTCCTCAAGGAATATACATAGCTTTGAGTTTTTCTGCAGGAACTGTGGCCCCAACTGAGGTGGAGGATGGCAACTTCAGACTGAGACAAAGAATTTCTGGAACACCTTCCTCTTACCTCCCGACCAGCCAATCAGAAGAAAGCAACATATCCTGTAGCCCTTGCCCTAAATTTTGCCTAAAAAAAATTAAACTTCTCCACTACAACCATCAGGGAGTTCAGGGGTTTTTGAGCAAGAGCCACCTGTTAACTTTCCTTGGCCCTGCAATAAACCTTTTTTCTGCTCCAGATTCATGTTTCAGTTTATTTGGCCTCATTGTGCTTTAGGCCAATGTGTTTGGTAACACTCTTGCACCAAAAGGTCTTGTCCTCTGACCTGCTTGTGCTAATCCAGGCACCAGGGCACCAGTGAATGAATTCAGGGCCAGCTCTGGCCTTGCATATACTGTTTTTCCAGATGGCTGCCTCCCAGAGTCAGCTCTGACCAGCATATCTCAGCCTCCAGGCTCCCTGGCTCAGTGGGCAGCTTCCTCATCACCCCAGGAGCTGTTTTGTGACAACTCTGAGATTTGGGATATGAAGGAAAGGCTTCTTGAAGAGTGCTGCTAGGGTGACCACCTCTTGGGAAGACAAGCCTTTTTTTTGTGCTGTTCCTCTCTATTTTTTCCCCTCTTGAGATCTTGCCTTTGTCTTGTTTTGCTGACATGTTTCAAAATCTTCTCTCAGTGTCATTAAAAGCAAGAAAAAGCCTCACCATATTTGAAAGTCCCATTTCCTCCTAGGCATCTCTTCCCCTGCCTGATCCTCACCCTGTGACTCTACTTCTATCCTGGGCTCAGTGCTTCCCTGGGAAGCAGGATGGAGTTAGACACTGGCAGGTGAGGGGCACCCTTACAGTCTGATTTGAGGAGTGCTGAACCTGCCCACTTCCAAGGCTTTAAAATCAGTATCTGGAATCATAGCACTTTAAACCACTCCCTTTTGGCACAAAGAGTGTCTTCAAATGAATTAGCACTTTAGAGACTATATGAGAAAGGGAAGATGCTGGGTTCAGATCTAGGCTAGCCATTTGCCAACTGGGACAAGTCATTTTATTTCTTTTTTCTATTTTTAAATCATTTTATTTCTTTTTAACCTTATATTTTAATCTCTAAAAAGGGAGAAAATGTACTCATCTTGCTTTCTGTAAGTGCTAAATTGGTGCTTTTAGAGTAACTAGGAGGCTCAGACTGGACAATATGAATTGGCCACCTCTTGACTTAAAAAAAAAAAAGCGCAACCTCAAAGTTGAGAGTTAAGTTTAATTTGGGGTGAAATTAGGACTTAAGCCCAGGAGACTGCATCCTAGGTAGCCCTGAGAAACAGATCCTGAGGAGGCCAAGGGAGAAGCTATTACAACAAAGGGGAGGTAGTATAAACAAAAGATTTACAGGTAACCAGATTTACAGGAAAAAGATTTATAGAAAACCAGCTTCTCTGAGTGGGCATGGGCTCAGCAGATTCATTTCCAAAGGCTGAGCCCCAAACGCAGCAGGGGCGTTGTCTATACACCTCCGCTAGTTTTCCTGCTACATCTTGGTCCCTTTGTCCCCCTTATAAGGTAACATGCATTCTGTAAATTCTGATATGTAACACATGGATAGTTCATGTTACATAGTTATGCCTGCAAACAGGGGTACTGATTAGGTCATACTGCCACGGAGTTTCACAAGCACTTACAGATGCTGGTTGTGCACGTTGCTTTTCCTTTGTTCTGGGAGAACCCCTACCACATGGGAAGATATGAAGGTCTGGGCTTAATGGAATCACTCCTTTGATATGTACCTCAGCTGTGGGCTTTATTTCTTTATTTCTTCTTTGTTTCTTCTTTCTTCCCTCAGGGCTCCATTGCCCACACTTGGGAGTGGCTGTTCTCACAGATGTCTGTGACATCTTTTGTTTTGTCCACTTAACCACAGCCCAGGAGGCAGTATTTCAGAGAGCTCTGAAGTACTGCCCCCAATGAAAGGGAGAATATCAAGATATAAGTCATAAAGGTAAAGGGGGAAGTGCAGGCAGCCTTTCACACATTTTATAGAAGTTTGCTGCTGGTCTCATGAAGGTGACTACTAGTCACAGACATCAGTCATCACTGATGGATTTTAGTGTTTTTCTAGATATGAGGAGATGCAAGAATTGGGCTCATAAAATCTACTCCTGAAAATATCTGTCTGAAGGCCTGTTCTTCAAGTTTTCCCAGAGCACAGAGTCCCTCACTCCTGGTCTCCACCCTGAGCTCCACTTGGGGGGTACTGCAGGTTGGCAGCTGCAGTGGCTCATATTTTACTTCATATAGAGGCTGATGGAAAGTGCTAAACTTCTATTCACATCCTCCTCAGGTGAAGAGCAGGCCCCTGAGTGTGCTTAATGAGCTGGAGCTGGGGAGCTGTGGCCAAGTTGAGCCACCACATAGGGAAGTCCTGGGTCAGCATAATGGAAGATCTGCCTCACATGTGAACATGACATTGTGGAAGGAAATTCAAAGTGGACTCAGTATCACTAAGCAAGCCTCTAAAATGGAGCCAAGGGGCCACTGGGGAAGTGTCACTTTTGCACCTTTCTGACTAGATGGAATCTGATCATTTAACCACTTAATGTCCTAATGAAGGCATTGGAATGTCTGCTAGAAACTCAAGAGAGTTATCAGACACTTACACTGAAATAACTGGTGACACAAGAGATAGGATTAATACTGCAGAATAGAAGGACTGGAGCTCAACTTCTCTCCTAAAAACAACAAAACCTAAAACTAAATACTGAGCAATCTTCATCCAAATGGACCAGAAACTTTCAAAAAGATATCCTACTCCATAAGACAAAGAGGAGGCCACATCAAGAGGTAGGAGGGGCGATTACATGATATAAGCAACCCCATACCTCCCAGGTGGGAAGCCCCACAGACTGGGAACTAACTGGTTCACAGAGACTCACCTACAGGAGTGAGAGTTCTGAGCCACACATCAATCACCCATGTATGGGGATCCAGCACTGGGAGAAAGAGCCCCCAGAACATCTGGCACTGAAGGCCAGTGAGGCTTATGCATAGGAGCTCCATGGGACTGGGAGAAATGGAGACACCATTCTGAAAAAGCACACACAGATTTTCAAATGCACTGGGTCTCAGGGCAAAGCTATGTCTCCATAGGAATCTGGGTCAAACCTGACTGCAGTTCTTGGAGGACATCCTGGGAAAACAGGGGTGAATGTGGCATTTTGTGGGGGAAGGACACCGGAAGCAAAGCTCTTGGGAATATTCAGCAGCATGCCTTTCTCTGGAGGTGGCCATTTTGGGAAAATCTGGCCCCACCCATCAAAATCAACACTGCGAAGCCCCAGGCCAAACAACAATCCAGGTAGGATCACAGCCCTGCCCCTCAGTAAACAGGCTTCCTAAAAACACCTCAGGTACACAGCTGCCTCTAACCTCATCCAGAGACAAAGCCACACCCACCAAAGGGATAGGAATCAGTTCCAACTACCAGTGAGTAGGCATCAGTACCTCCCATCAGAAAGCCTACAGCAAGCCCCCATACTGACTTCAGCCACAAGGGGGGTAGACAAAAGATGGAAGAGAGGCCACAGCTCTATTATCTGTAAAAAGGTCACCACACCAAAAACCTATCAAAATGAAAAGACAGTGAACTATAACTCAGATGAAGGAGAAAGAAAAACACCAGAAAATCAGCTAAGCTATGAGATTCTCAGCCCCCAGCAAAAAGACTTAGACTGTTGATGCTAAAGATAATGCAAGACATTGGAAATAAACTGGAGACAAAGATGGATAATTTATTGGAAACACTGAGCAAAGAGATATGAGATATAAAACTTAAACAAGAAGAGATGTAAAATACAATAACTGAAATAAAAAATTCACTAGAAGAAGCTAACAGCAGAATACAGGAGGCAGAAGAATGAATAAGTGAGGTGGAGGACAGATTAGTGGAAATCATGGATGCAGAACAGAAAATTGGAAAAAGATTTAAAACAAATAAAAAAAGTCTCAGAGAACTCTGGGACAATGTGAAGCACACCAACATCCGTATTATAGGGGTGCCAGAAGGAGAAGAGAGAGAGAAGGGGATGGAAAAAATATTCCACGAGATAATAGCTGAAAACTTCCTTAACATGGGAAAGGAACCACTTGCTCAAATCCAGGAAGCACAATGAGTACCATACAAAATAAACCCCAGGAGGAACACCCTGAGAGACATATTAATCAATCTGACCAAAATTAAAGACAGAGAAAATACTGAAAACTACTAGGGAAAAGAAACAAATAACATACAAGGGAAACCTGATATGGTTATTGGCAGATTTTTCAGCAAAAACTCTGCAGGCCAGAAGGGAGTGGTATATATACTTAACATGATGAAAGGAAAAAACCTCCAACCAAGATTACTTTACCCAGCAAGGCTCTCATTCACATTTGAAGGAGATATCAAAACGTTCACAGATAAGCAAAAGCTAAGAGACTTCAGCAACACTAAACCAGCTTTGCAACAAATACTAAAGGAATTTCTCAGAAAAGAAAAGGCCACAACCAGAAACAAAACTACCACAAATGACAAGGCTCACTAGTAAAAGTATATATACAGTAAAGATATGAAATCATCCATGCACAATAATGCCACCAAAATCAGAATTCATGAGA
This sequence comes from Sus scrofa, assembly GCF_054392235.1. Taxonomy (NCBI): domain Eukaryota; kingdom Metazoa; phylum Chordata; class Mammalia; order Artiodactyla; family Suidae; genus Sus; species Sus scrofa. Next base: position 33,958,256 of record NC_139393.1, read on the forward strand.
AAAGGAGGGTACAAATGCAGGACACTGGAGATGAATTTGCAATTAGAGGCCAACAATTTAAAAAAAAAATATATATATATATACACATATATATACACACAGAGAGACTCATATAAAAACTTCAGAGTAACGGCAAACCAAAAATCTACAATTGATACACAAACAAATAAGAAAAAGCTACTCAAATACAACACTAAAGATAGTCATCAAACCAGAAGAGGAGAGAACAAGAGAAGAAGGGAAGAAAAAACAGCAGCAAAAACTAATCCGAAGCAATTAATAAAGTGGCAATAAGAAAATACATATCAATAACTACCTTAAATGTTAATTGACTACATGCCCCAAACCAAAAGACATAGACTGGCTGAATGGATACAAAAACAATACCCATATATATACTGTCTTCAAGACACCCTTTCACTTCTAGGGAGACATACAAACTGAAAGTGAGAGGATGGAAGAAAATATTCCACGCAAACAGGGATCAAAAGAAAGATGGAGTAACAAAACTCCATCAGACAAAATGGACATTAAAATGAAGAATATTTTAAGGGACAAAGAAGGTCACTACCTAATGATCAAAGGATCAATCTAAGAAGACAAAAAATAACAATTTTAAATATCTACACACCCAACAGAGGTTCACCACAATATATAAGGCAACTGCTAACAACCTTAAGAGGAGAAATCAACAACAACACAATAATAGTGGGGGACTTTAACACCCCACTTGCAGCAATGGACAGATCATCCATCCAGAAAATCAATACAGGCCCTGAATGAAACATTATGTCAGATGGACTTAATAGATATTTATAGGACATTTCATCCATGCACACATTCTTCGCAAGTGCACATGAAACATTCTCTAAGATTGATCACATCTTGGGCTACAAATCAAACCTTGGTAACTTTAGGAAAATTTAAATCATATCAAGCATCTTTTCTGACTACAATGCTATATGACTGGAAATCAACAACAAGAAAAAACCTGCAAAACACACAAACACTTGGAAACTCAACAACATGCTACTAAACAACCAATGCATCACTGAAGAGATCAAAGAGGAAATTAAACCATACCTAGCAGCAAATGACAACAAAGATACAACACTCCAAACCTACGGGATACAGCAAAAGCCATTCTAAGAGGAAAGTTTATAGCAACACAAGCCCACCTCAGGAAATAAGAAAAAGCTCAAATAAACCGGCTAACTTTACATCTAAAGCAATGAGAGAGAGAAAAGCAGACAAGACCTAAAGTTAGCAGAAGGAAAGAAATCATAAAGATCAGAGCAGAAATCAATGAAATAGAAATGAACAAAACCATAGAAAAGATCAATGAAACGAAAAGCTGGTTCGTTGAAAAGAGCAACAAAATTGATATACCCTTAGCCAGACTTATCAGGACAGGACTCAAGAGAGAGGACTCAAATCACTAAAATTAGAAATGAAGTAGAAGTAACAATGGACATCACAGAAATACAAAGGATCATAAGAGACTACTACACACAACTATACGCCAATAAAAAGGAAACCTAGAAGAAATGGACAAATTCTTAGAAAGGTACAATCTTCCAAGACTAAACCAAGATGAAATAGAAAAAAGATGAACAGAGCAATCACAAGTACTGAAATTGAAACTTTGATTAAAAAACTTCCAATAGGAGTTCCTGTATTGGCGCAGTGGTTAACGAATCTGCCTAGGAACCATGAAGTTGCGGGTTCGATCCCTGGCCTTGCTCAGTGGGTTAAGGATCTGGCATTGCTGTGAGCTGTGGTGTAGGTCGCAGATGAAGCTCGGATGCCATGTTGCTGTGGCTGTGGTGTAGGCAGATGGCTACAGCTCCGATTTGACCCCTAGCCTGGAAACCTCCATATGCCAGAGGAGTGGCCCAAGAAATGGCAAAAAGACAAAAAAAAAAAAAAAAAAAAAAAGAAAAGAAAATAATAAATAAAAAACTTCCAATAAACAAAAGTCCCGGACCAGATGGCTTCACAGGCAAATTCTATCAAACATTTAGAAAAGAGATAACACGTATCCTTCTGAGATTATTTCAAAAAATTACAGAGGAAAGGATACTCCCAAACTCATTCTATGAGGCCATCATCACTCTGACACCAAAACCAGATGAAGATACCACAAAGAAAGAAAACTACAGGCCAATTCACTAATGAAAATCAATGCAAAAATCCTCAACAAAATCCTAGCAAACCACATCCAACAATACATTAAAAGGATTGTACATCAAGATCAAGTGGGATTTACCCCAGGGAGGCAAGGGTTCTTCAATATCTGCAAATCCATCAGTGCGATACACCACATTAACAAACTGAAGAATAAAAACCATATGATCCTCTCAATAGACACGGAAAAAGCCTTTGACAAAATCCAACACCCATCTCTGATCAAAACCCTTCAGAAAGTGGGCATAATGGGAACCTACCTCAACATGATAAAGGCCATATATGACAAACCCACAGCAAACATCATTCTCAATGGTGAAAAGCTGAAAGAATTCCCACTGAGATCAGGAACAAGATAAGGATGTCCACTCTCACCATGACTATTCAGCATAGATTTGGAAGTCCTAGTCATGGCAATCAGGGAATTAAAAGAGGTAAAAGGAATCCAAATTGAAAAGGAAGAAGTAAAACTATCACTATTTGCAGATGAAATGATACTATACCTAAAGAATCCTGAAGACTCTACCAGAATACTGTTAGTGCTCATCCATGAATTTGGCAAAGTTGCAGGATACAAAATTAATACATGGAAATCAATGGCATTTCTATATACTAACAATGAAAGAGCAGAAAGAGAAATTAGGGAAGCAACCCCATTTACAATCACATCCAAAAGAATAAAATACCTAGGAGTAAAGCTACCTAAAGGGACAAAAGACCTGTACTCTGAGAACTATAAGACAGTGATGAAAGAAATCAAAGATGACACAAATACATGGAAAGACATACCATGTTCTTGGATTGAAACAGTCAATATTATCAAAATGACTATACTACCTAAGGCAATATACAGATTCAATGCAATCCCTCACAAATTACCAAGGACATTTTTCACAGAACTTGGACAAAATATTTTAAAGTTTGTTTGGAAGCACAACAGACCCAGAATAGCCAAAGATATCCTGAAAAAGAAAAATGGATTTGGAGGAATCAGGCTCCCCAACTTAAGACAAAACTACAAAGCAAAAGTGATAAAAATCATATGGTACTGGCACAAAGACAGACATATAGATCCTTTTCAGGATATAAAGGCCAGAATTAAACCCACGTACTACAGCCAACTAATCTATGACAAAGGAGGCAAGAATATACAATGGATAAAAGATAGCCTGTTCAAGAAGTGGTGCTGGGAAAACTGGACAGCCACATGGAAAAGAATGAAATCAGAACACTCCCTAACACCATACACAAAAATAAACTCAAAAAAGATTCAAGATCTAGATACAAGACCAGATACTATGAAACTCTTAGATGAAAGCATAGGCCAAACACCCTCTGACATAAATGACAGCAACATCCTCTCAGTTCTACCTCTTAGAGTAATGACAGTAAAAACAAAAATAAACAAATGGGACCTAATCAAACTTAAAAGTTTCTGCACAGCAAAGGAAACTGTATACAACATGAAAAGACAACCCACAGAATGGGAGAAAATCTTTGCAAATGAATCAACTGACAAGGGATTAATCTCCAAAATTTATAAACACCTCCTACCGCTCAATACCAAAAAAACAATCTCATCAAAAAATGAATAGAAAGTCTAAGCAGACAGTTCTCCAAAGAAAACATACAGATAGCTGAGAAACACATGAAAAGATGTTCAACAGCACTCATCATTAGAGAAATGCAAATCAAAACCACTATGAGGTATCACCTTACACCAGCCAGAATGGCCATCGTCAAAAAGTCTGCAAACAATAAGTGCTGGAGAGGGTGTGGAGAAAAAGGAACCCTAGTACACAGTTGGTGGGATTGTAAATTGGTGCAACCACTGTGGAAAACAGTATGGAGATTCCTCAGAAAACTAAAAATAGAATTATCATTTAATCCAGCAATCCTACTCCTGGACATCTATCCAGAGAAAACCATGACTTGCAAAGACACATGTACTCTGATGTTCATTGAAGAGCTATTTTCAATAGCTAAGACATGGAAACAACCTAAATATCCACTGACAGAGGAGTGGATAAGGAAGGTCTGGTATATGTATACAATGGAATATTACTAAGCCATTAAAAGGAACATTTGTAGCAACATGGATGGACCTAGAAATTATCATGCTAAGTTAAGTCAGTCAGACAATGAGACACCAACATCAAATGTTTTCACTGAGATGTGGAATCTGCAAAATGGATACAATGAACTTCTTTGCAGAAGTGTTACTGACTTATAGACTTCAAAAAACTTATGGTCTCTGGAGGAGACAGTTTGGTGTGTGGGGGGATGCACTGGGGTTGTGGGATGGAAATCCTATAAAACTGGATTGTGATGATCATTGTACAACTATAAATGTAATAAATTCATTGAGTAATAAAAAATTTAAATAAAATAAAATATCTGGTGAGAGCCTATCTACCTATTGGACCCTTACCCTAAAATAACTTCTAATCACTTAAGGACAAATATCTTCTGATTCACATCAAATTCTATCACAATTCTCAGCAGGCAACATTTAACAACCTGTGGATAAAAAAATATGATATGCCGCTTCAGTAAACAAAGCATTTTTCAGCCATGAAGCCAGGAGCCACTGCAGGCACCCCCAGTGTTGCACCTTGAGGAGATTCAGGCTGGAGAAAAACACAATACTGGCCCTAGATAGTTAAGATACATATCAAAGGAGTGATCAATAAGCCCAGACTCTTGGATCTTCCCATACATAGAAAGACACTAAAATCATTAATTCAGATTTTTTTTGTGATTAGCCGTAATATTTTGATGTTCAACTACATTTGTTTGTTTTTCATCAGCAACTCCTATATATTCTGGTTCTTCCCTTGCTTCTTTGGAATACTTCTTTAAAGCTATTTGAGACGCTGTTTCTAGGCTGTCATTCTTAGTAATGCCTTGAATAAAACAACAGTTCTCCACTTTTAAGTTGGGCAATTTTTTATCAGATGGTAGTTTTTTCAACCAACGAAGAGAGAGACCCAGATCAGACTTCTTTCCTTTGCCTGAACTCTGCAAGGATCTGGAGTGTGGTACAAACAGAGGCCTCTTGGATCCATCCACCTCCTTGGAGAGTCCAGACAAATTTGGGTCAATCTTTTGTGGTTCTGGGAGGTTCCACTATTGGCTGATGATACTAAGTTTTAGTCATATTAAACTCTCTGGAGGAGTATACTACCCTTGAAACTTAGTTTCAAGAAGAGGTACCTAGGTTATCTTCAGTTGAAAGACACTGGGAGGATTTTTGCTTAGTTTGGACACTGAGTAGGGTTGGGTTGGAAATTGAGGTTGGAGACTGGCTTGGGCTACTTTGGTAGAGTTTATTGCAGTAAAAATAAAGATATCTCATGAGAGCTTTCATCTCTGAAGAAGAGACATCTCCTCCCACCTTACAAAGTCCTTCTCAGGCAACCAAGAAACTTTTGAGAGTGGTGGCAGCAAGCCCTTATATCATGCAGCTGTCCCTATAGGACAACCCACTGATTGTAATTTAAAACTTTCTCTGCTGGGGACAGACATAAGAGCTGGCCACTCAGTGATCCCCAGTGGTCTTATACTAACCAATGGGACATGTAAGAGGGATGAAATTTCTAGAGGAATTAATCTCACCAACAGCCATTTGGCCTACCATATGCTTGTCACTAGCAATTTCATCTTGATTAACTGACCTTGAGATGGGAAACAAAGTTTTCAAAACAGAAGAAAAAGAACAACATATTACCAGCCTCCAACTAATACCCCAGCCAGTGTTATGCATGTACAAAACTTATACTTACAACTACTTAATTTAAAGGAAATCTTGCCCTGAAAATGGCCAAGATGAGGCTCTTTCATTGCATGCATATTTAAGTTAGGAAAAGTCAACTTCATAAAATTTATTTTCATAATTCTGACATTAAAGAAACAAAAGCCCTTCTATGGGGAACTTATAATTCTCTCCCTATGTCTTTGAAATATTCTACCTGATCTCAATTATTATTTTCCCCCTGTGTTTTGAGAGCTTGGTCTCTGCTATCCAGAAGGTACACATATGATTTACATTTGGCAGCCAGTCAAATAGACTGGGATACTGAGCAGTTTTTTTCTCTGGCTATATCTACTCTCAGGGGCCTTGGTACCTTAACTTATGTGGTACAATAAAGACCTTTTTACATTCTTATTCTGTTCTGGGAGTATACTTTCTGATCTTATGAAGGCCACATCCTCTCCATTCTTCTGTGGACAAGCCTCTTGTGTCTCATTGGTTTGAGTTGCTATTTAAATGTATGTCATCAATGCAAGATAATGGATCTTTTAAATTGAAAAAATTTCTGAAGTGGTATTTTAGAGTGCTCTCATTATAAGTAGCTGTTTTATTAGTATCTATGGGGTTGACAAATTAGAAGATAGATAAAAATATATTTATATATAATGGCTAACATAATAAGTCCTTTAGTTTAAAGCAAACAAAAACAGCAAAAAAAACCCATTTGAAGGAATTCCCATTCAGGATCAGTGGGTTAAGAATCCAAATGCTATCCATGAGGATTGGGTTAGAACCCTGGCCTCACACAGTGGGTTAAAGATCTGGCATTTGCAGATGCATCTCAGAACCCAGTGTTGCCGTGGCTGTAGCAAAGTTTGGTAGCTGCAGCTCTGATTTGACCTCTAGTCTGGGAACTTCCCTATGCCACAGATGCAACACTAAAAAGCAGATAAATAAATAAATAAATAAACAAACAAATAAATAAAATCCATTTGAGAAGTCTCCACTTTTCTTCAATGCATCTTACAGATGCTAATAAAAACATGAGGATAATTAAAGTACTACATCACGCCAGTCAGAATGGTCATGATTAATAAGTCCATAAATAACAAATGCTGGAGGGGGTGTGGAGAAAAGGGAACCCTCCTGCACTGTTGGTGGGAATGTAAGCTGGTACAACCACTATGGAGATCAGTATGGAGATATATCAGAAATCTATACATAGAACTACCATATGACCCAGTAATCCCATGCTTGGACATATATCCAGACAAAACTTTCCTTAAAAAAGACACATGCACCCACATGTTCGTTGTAGCACTATTCACAATATCCAAGACATGGAAACAACCCAAATGTCCATTGACAGATGATTGGATTAGGAAGAAGTTGTATATATATTTATATACAACGGAATACAACTCAGCCATGAAAAAAGAACAAAATAATGCCATTTGCAGCAACATGGATGGAAGTAGAGACTCTCATACTAATAGAACTAAGTCAGAAAGAGAAAGACAAATACCACATGATATTGCTTATATCTGGATCTAATATATGGCAAAACTGAACCTTTCCACAGAAAAGAAAATCATGGACATGGAGAACAGACTTGTGGTTGCCAAGGGGTGGGGGAGGGAGTGGGATGGACTGGGAATTTGGGCTAATAGATGCAAACTATTGCCTTTGGAATGAATAAACAATGAGATCCTGCTGTATAATTCTGGGAACTATATATCTAGTCACTTATCATGGAGCATGATAATGTGAGAAAAATAATACATAAATGTATGTGTGACTAGGTCATCTTACTGTACAGTAGAAAATTGACAGAGCACTATAAACCAGCTATAATAAAAAAATCATTGCGTTAAAGAAGAAACATGAGGATAATTAATGTTAATTAAGTTGATTAAGACAGCAATTAGAAAACACTGAAGAGAAAGTCTAGAAACTTCCCAACAAGGTCAAAATTTTAGGGAAACATCCCAAAAAGATAAAAATCTTTAGATGATTAAAAGATGGGATAAATGAAACAATTGTTAATGGGATTAAAAGAAAAGATTTTGATAAAACACTACCTGAGTTTGGATGGGCTAAAGGACTCCCTATTCATCCCCAGCATTAAAGGGCCCCAAACAAGGCCATTCTACTTAGCCCAGTTAAGAATATACATTTATATATATTTATTAGAAAGCTGGATGAAATTTATTGAAACACCTAACAATTGCTTGGGGCAACATTTAAGCCAATGAATCAAATTAAAAAAGGTGCAAAAACAAGCTTTTAAGATGGGCTTAACCTTTCATTGGTGATTCCAAAACCTTTATACAAAAACATAAAATGGCTGGGGAATAAAAGGAAAACTTCTAGGACTCCTTGTAATGAGGAAAAAGGAAAAAGCTTCTAGGACTCCTAGGCTTTTTAATTGGATCCTAATGGAAACTAAAGATAAAGGTATTAAAGTTTCCTAATGGAAACCAAACTTAAGGGTATTACAGTTTGTTTAATTAAAATATAAGTTATAAAGAATTGAGATGAAATTTTATAAAAATTGGTATATATTAAATGGGCTTTACATGACATGGTTACATCTCTTTCGCCTGATTATATTGTGCGATAGACATTATGTCTTGTTTGGGAATGCTTCCCCTGCTTGTTATTATAAGATAGGGCATATAAATCATATAAATCAGACAATAGTAATTAAACATACTAAAAGAAATCAACAGAATTACCTGAACCTGCACAATATGAAGTAATTGTTGGGAGTTAATATTCAGGGGTAATAAAAACAATAATAGAAATTTTTTTTCTCTTGGTTTAAATTATCTTCAGAAGGAAGTCCTTTGTTGAATGCCTTATGCAAACTTTTGAAGGAATGATAAATTGAACGTTAAAGTTCTAGAACATAGAACCCCTTTTTTAATTTTTTTAGGGCCACACCCACAGCATATAGAGGTTCCCAGGGTAGGGGTCTAATTGGAGCTGTAGCTGCTGGCCTATGCCACATCCATAGCAATGCAGGATCCGAGCTGCTTCTGTGACCTACACAACAGCTCACAGCAACACTGGATTCTTAACCCACTGAGCGAGGCCAGGGATCAAACCCACAACCTCATGGTTCCTAGTTGGATTTGTTTCTGCTGAGCCATGATGAGAACTCCTAGAACATAGAACCCTTGATTTTCAGTTTAATAGGAAATATTCTCACTGATATAAAAAAGCACATCAATGAAAGTATAGTTGAGCAAATCAATCTTTTAATATAATTTAGATGGCAGAAAAGGAACCGTCTTTGTCTTGCAAATTTATACAAATCAGAACTGTAGATACAGCCAACAGAAACCTGAGACCAAGGCTAATTAGCTCAATCACATAAAACCTGAAACAAAAGCAGAAAAAAAGAGGGAAAAAAAGTAGCCTCTTAAACTCAAACCACAGGAAAGACTCACTCCCCTCCCTCAAAATCTAATTCATAGCTTCATTAAGGAATTATCAAGAACAAATACAAATCTTAAAAGTATTTTCCACAAATAGTAAAGCCTTAGTCATCTGAGCCAAATAAATATAGCTTATTCCAATTGTTACTTATAAACTAGTTTACACTGAAATACCTGATTCATAACTAAATGATAATGTGAAGCTATGAAATCTCTAGTTTTGTCTATGTCTTTATGTACCTTATACATATGAGATGTTTCCACCTACAGAAAATATTATCAAAATTAATTTTATACAGTTCTATTTAATTAACTCGAAAGTAAGCACTTAAAAATGAAATATTTCTAAATATAAAGAATACTGGTCAGAATAAATTTCAGGTTCATATGATCTAGGAAATAGTTAATATTAAATTAATATTTTATATTAAAGCTAGCTACAGACATATCTTTTATTGTACATAGGTTTAATGAAAAATAATTTCATGTTTTTTCTATCACAGAGTTGTTAGCAAGAAAAAAATTAACTTGGTATGGTATTTTCATAAGTTATAAAATAAAGGTGAATGAGATAAGAGTTTTCAGGTAAACACTTCAGATTCACTATGTTTTTAACTGTATATTTAAGTGTATTTTCCATATGTCCATCTAAAATACTTTCTACGGAATTTTAAACTTGCAACTTGAGAGTTTTGCTAAATTAAGGATGGGAATTCATTGAATGTCCAGGTCATTTCAAACAAGATTAAATACTGGAGGAATTCCCAATGTGGTGCAGTGGATTAAGAATCTGACTGCAGCAACTGAGGTGCATGGTGCAATGGATTAAAATTCTGCATTTCCATGTAATTGTGATGTAAATTGCAGCTGTGGCTCAGATTCAGTCCCTGGCCCAGGAACTTTAATTTGGATATAGCCATTTAAAAAAAAGAAAGAAAGAAAAGGGGTACCTCCATACTGTTTTAAGTGGATTGTACCAATTTACATTCACACCAACAGTGTAAGAGGGTTCCCTTTTTCCACACCCTCTCCAGCATTTGTTATTTGTAGATTTACTCATCATGCTATTCTGATTGGCGTGAAGTGGTACTTCATTGTAGTTTTGATTTGCATTTCTCTAATAATCAGTAATGTTGGGGATTTTTTCCTGTACCTTTTGGCCATCTGTATGTCTACTTTGGAGAACTGTCTATTCAGGACTTCTTTTTTTTCTATTTTATAACGATTTTTATTTTTTCCATTATAACTGGTTTACAGTGTTCTGTCAATTTTCTACTGTGCAGCAAGGTGACCAAGTCACGCATACATGTATACATTCTAGTCTTCTGCCCATTTTTCAAGTTTTTTTTTTTTTGGCTATTGAGTTGTATGAGTTGAATTATGGAGATTAATGGTTGGATTGTTTGAAACTATTTTCTCCGATTCCATAAGTTGTCTTTTTTTTTTTTTATGGTTTCCTTTGCTGTGTAAAACTCATTCTGAGTAAAATAAGTCAGAAAGAGAAAGACAAATATCATATGATATCACTTATATCTGGAATCTAATATATGGCACAAATGCACATTTCCACAGAAAAAAAATCATGGACTTGCAGAATAGACTTGTGGGGCGGGGGAGGGGGAGGGAGTGGGGTGGTTGTAAATTTTATTAGGTCCCATTGTTTTTTTTATTTCCCCCAATACATTTTTTTTTCTAATGTACAGCATGGTGACCCAGTTACACATACATGTACACATGCTATTTTCACACATTACCATGCTCCATCTTAAGTGACTAGACATAGTTCCAAGTACTACACAGCAGGATCTCATTGCTAATCCATTCCAAAGGCAATAGTCTGCATCTATTGACCCAAAGCTCCCCAACCACCCCACTCCCTCCCCCTCCCCCTTGGCAACCACAAGTCTATTCTGTAAGTCCATGATTTTTTTCTGTGGAAAGGTACATTTGTGCCATATATTAGATTCTAGATTTAAGTGATATCATATGGTATTTGTCTTTCTCTTTCTGACTTATTTCACTCAGAATGAGAGTCTCTATTTCCATCCATGTTGCTGCAAATGGCATTATTTCGTTCTTTTTTTTTTTTTTTTTTTTTTTTTGTCTTTTTATTATTTCTTTGGGCCGCGGCATATGGAGGTTTCCAGGCTAGGGGTCGAATCAGAACTGTAGACCCTGGCCTACACCAGAGCCACAGCAATGCGGGATCCGAGTTGCGTCTGCAACCTACACCACAGCTCACAGCAATGCTGGATCGTTAACCCACTGAACAAGAGCAGGGACCGAACCCACAACCTCATGGGTCCTAGTCGGATTCGTTAACCACTGCGCCACGACGGGAACTCCTATTTCATTCTTTTTTATGGCCGAGTAGTGTTCAATTGTGTACATATACCATATCTTCATAATCCAATTGTCTGTCTATGGACAGTTGGTTTGTTTCTAGCTCTTGGCTATTGCGAATAGAGCTGCAATGAACATGTGGGTGCATGTGTCTTTTTCAAGCAAAGTTTTGTCTGGATATATGCCCAAGAGTGGGGTTGCTGGGTCATATGGTAGTTCTATGTACAGATTTCTAATATATCTCCATACTGTTCTCCATAGTGGCTGTACCAGTTGACATTCCCACCAACAGTGCAGGAGAGTTCCCTTTTCTCCACACCCCCTCCAGCATTTGTTATTTATGGACTTATTAATCATGGCCATTCTGACTGGTGTGAGGTGGTATCTTGTAGTTTTGATTTGCATTTCTCCAATAATTGGGGATGTTGAGCATTTTTTCATATGCTTGTTGGCCATCTGTACATCTTCCTTGGAGTAATTTCTGTTCAGGTCTTTACCCATTTTTCAACTGGGTTGTTGGCTTTTTTGCTGTTGAGTTGTATAAGTTGCTTGTATATCCTAGAGATTAAGCCCTTGTCAGTTGCATCATTTGAAACTATTTTCTCCCATTCTGAAAGTTGTCTTTTTGTTTTCTTTTTGGTTTCCTTTGCTGTGCAAAAGCTTTTCAGTTTGATTAGGTCCCTTGGTTTATTTTTGCTCTTATTTCTGTCGCTTTGGGAGACTGACCTGAGAAAATATTCATGAGGTTGATGTCAGGGAATGTTTTACCTATGTTCTATTCCAGGAGTTTGATGGTGTCTTGTCTTGTATTTAAGTCTTTCAGCCATTTTGAGTTTATTTTTGTGCATGGTGTGAGGGTGTGTTCTAATTTCATTGCTTTGCATGCAGCTGTCCAGGTTTCACAGCAATGCTTGCTGAAAAGGCTGTCTTTTTCTCATTTTATGTTCTTGCCTCCTTTGTCAAAGATTAATTGAATAAAGGTGTCTGGGTTTATATCTGGGTTCTCTATTCTGTTCCATTGGTCTGGCTGTCCATTTTGGTACCAGTACCACATTGTCTTGATGACTGTGGCTTTGTAATATTGCCTAAAGTCTGGGAGAGTGATGCCTCCTGCTTGTTTTTTGTTCTTCAGAATTGCTTTGGCAATTCTGGGTCTTTTGTGCTTCCATATAAATTTTGGATTTTTTTTTTAGTTCTGTGAAAAACGTCATGGGGAATTTGATAGGGATTGCATTGAATCTGTAGATTGCTTTGGGTAGTATAGCTATTTCTGCATTATTAATTTTCCTAGCCCAGGAGCATGGAATATCTTTCCATTTCTTTACATCTTCTTTAATTTCCTTGATTAATGTTTTATAGTTCTTGGAATATAAGTCTTTTACCTCCGTGGTCAGGTGTATTCCGAGGTATTTGATTTTTTGGGTGCAATTTTGAAAGGTATTTTATTTTTATATTCCTTTTCTAATATTTCATTGTTAGTGTACGGAAATGCAACTGATTTCTGAATGTTAATCTTATATCCTGCTCTTTTGCTGAATTTGTTGATCAGTTCAATTAGTTTTTGGGTTAAATCCTTAGGGTTTTCTATGTACAGTATCATGTCATCTGCATACAGTTACAGTTTTATCTCTTCTCTTCTTATGTGGATGCCTTTTATTTCTTTTGTTTGTCTGATTGCTGTGGCTAGGACTTCCAATACTATGATGAATAACAAGGGTGAGAGTGGGCATTCTTGTCTTGTTCCATATTTTAGTGGGAAGGCTTTCAGCTTTTCTCCATTGAGTATTATATTTGCTGTGGGTTTGTCTTTAATGGCTTTGATTATGTTAAGGTATGTTCCGTCTCTACCCACTTGGGTAAGAGTTTTGATCATGAATGCATGTTGGACTTTGTCAGATGCATTTTCTGCATCTGTTAAAATGATTATGTGGTTTTGACTTTTCTTTTGTTAATGTGGTGTATGATGTTGATTGATTTGTGGATGTTGAACCATCCTTGTGCACCCATGAATCCCACCGGGTTGTGATTTATGATCTTTTTTATGTATTGTTGGATTCAGATGGCTAAAATTTTGTTGAGAATCTTTGTGTCTCTATTCATCTATTCATGAAAGATATTGGCCTATAGTTTTTTTTTTTTTTTTTGTGGTATCTTTGTCTGGTTTTGGAATTAGCGTGATGGTGGCATCACAGACTGTCTTTGGGAGTGAGCCTTCTTCTTCAACATTTTGAAAAAGTTTAAGGAGGATGAGTATACGTTCCTCTTTGTATGTTTGGTAGAATTCACCTGTGAAGCCATCTGGTCCTGGGCTTTTATTTGCAGGGAGTGTTTTTATGACATATTCCATTTCATTTCTAGTGATTGTTTAATTCAGTTGATCTATTTCTTCTTGATTCAGTTTTGGCAGGCTGTAAATCTCTAGCTGTCCATTTCTTCCAGGTTGTCAAATTGCTTGGCATACAATTGTTCATAGTATTCTCTCTCTCTTTTTTTTTTTTTTTTTTTTTGTATTTCTGTAGTATCCATTGTGACTTCTCCTTTTTCATTTCTGATTTTGTTTATTTGGATTTTTTCTCTCCTCTTCTTAGTGAGTCTGGTCAAAGGTTTTTCAATTTTGTTTATCTTTTCAAAGAACCAACTCGGTTTTATTTATTTCTTCAATATTTTTTAATATCTATTTTATTATTTCCCCTTTGATATTTATGACTTCCTTCCTGCTGACTTTAGGTTTTGTTTGTTCTTCTTTGTCTAATTCATTTAGGTGGTGGTTAAGTTGTTGATTTGAGATTTTTCTTTTTGAGAAAGGCCTGTATTGCTCTGAATTTCCCTCTGAGCACTGCTTTTGAGGCATCCCATAGATTTTGAGTGGATGTGTCTTCATTATCATTTGTCTCTATGTATTTTTTAAATTTCCTTCTTGATTTCCTCATTGACCAGTTGGCTTTTTTAATAGCATGTTGTTTAGTCTCCATATAGTCAGTTTTTTCTCATTTCTTTTCCTGTGGTTGATTCCTAGTTTCATGCCATTATGGTCAGAGAAGATACTTGAAATAATTTCTGTATTCTTAAATTTGTTGAGGTTAGCTTTGTGCCCCAGGATGTGATCAATTTTTGAGAATGTTCCATGTGAATTTGCATGAACTAACTTTTCCCATCCCCTCACTTTCAATCTATATGTGTCCTTTGCTCTAAAGTGAGTTTCTTGTAGGTAGCAGATTGAAGGGTTTTGCTTTTTTTATCCAATCTGCCACTCTGTGTCTTTTGATTGAGGCATTTAGTCCATTGACATTTAAGGTAATTATTGATATGTATTTATTACCATTTTAAACTTTGTTTTCCAATTGATTCTATGTTTCTCTTTTCTTCTTTTCTTTTTTAGCTTGGATGATTTCCATTTATTTTGTGCTTGAGTACTTTTGCTTTCAGTTTTTGTGAATGTAATGTTTGGTTTTGATTTGTGGTTGCCCTGTTTTTTAGGCACGTTAAGCTCTTCCTATATCTGCTTGCTTTAGCCTGATAGTCATATAGGCTCAGACACATCATTGAAGTAAAAAAGAAGAATCTATATTTTCTTACTTTCCTTCCCCACATTGCATGATTTTGATGTCTTTTTTTTTAACATATTCATATTTAGATCTGTATCCTGGTTTATTTAAGTTATTGCTTTCCAATTGTGGTTTCCTTCATCCTAATTCTTCTTTTTCTCTTTTCTCTATGTCTCTCTTTTTTTAATTTAGACAAGCCCTTTCAGTATTTCTTTTAGAGTGGGTTTAGTATTGCTGTACTCATTTAGCTTTTGTTTGTTGGAGAAATTCTTTATTTCCCCTTCTAATTTAAATGATATTCTTGCTGGATAGACTATTCTAGGTTGCAAATTTTTTCCTTTCATAACTTTAAATATATCTTGCCACTCCCTTCTGGCCTGTAGTGTTTCTGTAGAGAAGTCAGCTAATAGCCTCATGGGGGTTCCCTTATAATTAATGCTTTGCTTTTTTCTTGCTGCCTTTAGAATCCTCTCTTTATCTGTAACTTTTGCCATTTTATTATAATATGTCTTGGTGTGGGCCTATTTAGGTTCAGCTTGTTTGGGGCCCTCTGTGCTTCCTGTATCTTGATATCAGTATGCTTTAGATTTGGAAAGTTTTCAGCCATAATTTCTTTAAATATATTTTCAGTCCCCTTTTCTTCTTTTTTTCCTTCTGGAATTCTTATTATGTATAGATGGGCCCACTTTATATTATCCCATAAGTCTCATATTGCTTTCATGTTTTTTCATTTGGTTTTCTATCTGCTGTCCTAATTGGGTGATTTCCATTATTCTATCTTCCAAGTCACTAATTCATTCCTCTACATTATTCATTCTGCTCTTTATTGCCTTAAGCTCAGTTTGTATCTCTGCAAATGAATTTTCTAGTTTTTCTTGGCTCCTCCTTATACTTTCTAGTTTGTTTATAAAAGAATCTGCATTACCATTAATATCCTCTCTTAGTTCCTTCAGTATTTGCAAAATCTCCCTTTTGAACTCAAAGTCTGTCAGACTGCAGAAGTCTGTTTCATTGTTGACTGCTTTAGGTGAATTCTCCTGTTCCTTTCACTGGGAATCATTTCTTACCTTCTTCATCTTGCTTGTGTTTTTCTTTTTCCATGAGTTTGGGGAAGCCAAACTCTAGTCTTGTAAGACTACTTCTATGCAAGAATGCCCCTTTGTATTTTTTGGGGGGTTACTATTTATTTTTGGTGTGGGAGTTTGAATATTTGTTGTGTCTTTCTTTGGTGCCAGCAGGCTGTTGTTCCCAGGATGCTCAGTGTGTTTCAGGGAGAAAGAGGCAATGGGTAGGGCCAGCATTCAGTGCCTGGTCGTTGGGCTCTCAATAGCAGCAAGGACCTGCAGGAAGGTGGCACAGGCTACTCATAGTTGCAGGGCCCTGGGAAGTGGTAATTTGCTATAGGCAAATCTTCAAGTTGAGCAGAGCATGTAGCAGTAGCAACAGCAGTGTGTGTGAGTTCCCAGGGGAGTGAGAGCACAACAGCTTGTGTTTGATTGCAATGCCCTCCTCTGAGATGATTGGAACTACAGGTGGTGCCTGTTCAGGAACCCCTACTGGGAGCAGACCATGACCATCTCTAGAGTCAGTGATAACTACAGTGGTTTGCCCCCACCACCTGTAGGCCATGCATGAAGAAACCCATCTCACGAAGCCCACATATGAGGTGTTGTACAGGCTGTTCTGAGTTGTAGGATCCTGGGAAGTGACAGAGGTTAGGCATGTGGGTACTGCCCAGAACATTTGGCAGTGGCAACAGGATGGCAGGCATGTTCCCAGTGGTGTGAGAGCACCAACAGGTGGTGTTTGGTCACAATGCCCTCCTCTGTGGTGCCCTTTTGGTGAATGGGACTGCAAGTGATTTTTTGTTCAGGTATCTCCAATGGCAGTGGGCCATGCCCACCTCTGGAATCAGGGATTACTCTGGCAGTTTGCCCCTGCCACCTGCAGACCACACAAGAAGCATCCTGTCCCACTTAGCCCATGCAGGAGGTGTTGCACCAGTTGCTCTTATTTGTAGGATCTTGGGAAGGGACAGTGACCAAGTGTCTGGGGGTCCCTCAGAGCATTTAGCAGTGGCAGCTGTAGGATGAGTGTGTTCCCAGAGGAGTCAGAACAACATCATATGGTGCTTGGTTGCAATGCTCTCTTTTTTTTTTTTTTTGGCGACCCCTGAGGTGACTGGGGTTGCTGGTGGAGCCCATTCATAGGCCCCCAGTGGTGGCAAGCCATGCCTCCCTCTGGCCTCTGAGATGATGGCCACAGTCTGTCCCTGCCACCTGTAGACCATACAAGGAGCACCATATTGCACTTAGCCCCCTTATGCCCTTAACCCACACAACAAGTGCCTTGACACTGGTAGCCTGCACAAGAAGTGCCTAATCTACCCTAAAGGAACAAGAGGTATCTTGGTGCCCATAGCCTCAGCAGAGCCACCACACCCTCTAAGCCTGAGGGCTTGCACATGCACACACTCTGGCACAGGGAGTTTCCTCTGGCAGCCCCCTCTCCTTCTCTCCCCTCCCCAGCAATGGTGCCTTGCCTCTCCTGGGGGTCCAGACCTTCTCTCAGGTTCCCTCTGCCATGGCATTCCCCTCCTTAGCCCAGGGCACACTGCTCCTTAGCCCCTCATGCCATACCCAGTTCTCTCCCAGGGACTGACCTCCAGCACCCTGACTGAGTCTCAGCACCCTTCCCCAGCCCAAGCATCTCAGACTGTGGTGTCCGGCCCACCAGTTCAGATGGCCTGTGCAGCTTTCACTCTGCTTTGCTGTTCTCAGTCCAGCTGCTATGCTTTTCTTGGCAACTTTGAGGTACCGCCAACTCAGCTGATCTTTCATCAGTTAGGTGGCTTCCCAGGAGGTGGGTTCCTTTTCTCCTTCACAGCTCCATCTCAGGAATGCTGGTCCCATCCTGATACCTTTTCTCTCTCTCTTCTTTTGTTCTACCCAGTTATGTCAAGAGTTTCTTGCCCTTTTTGGAGGTTTAATTTCTTCTGCCAGCATTCAGTTGATGTTCTATGTGAGTAGTTTTACATGTAGTTTTTTTTTTTTGTTTTTTTTTTTTTGTCTTTTTGCCATTTCTTGGGCCGCTCCCGCGGCATATGGAGGTTCCCAGGCTAGGGGTCAAATCGGAGCTGTAGCCACCAGCCTACGCCAGAGCCACAGCAACACAGGATCCGAGCCGCATCTGCAACCTACATCACAGCTCACGGCAACGCCGGATCGTTAACCCACTGAGCAAGGGCAGGGACCGAACCCGCAACCTCATGGTTCCTAGTCGGATTCGTTAACCACTGCACCACGACGGGAACTCCTAGATGTGTTTTTTTGATGTGTTTGTAGAAGTTGTGCGTGACCTCTTACTCCTTCGCCATCTTGCTTTGCCTCCTCCTATTGGCTTATTTTTGTTTTTATTTGCTTTGCTTTGTGAGGCTGACCTAAGAAAACATTTGTATGGTTGATATCAGAGAATGTTTTGCCTATGTTCTCTTCTAGGAGTTTAATGGTGTCTTGGCTTATGTTTAAGTCTTTAAGCCATTTTGAATTTGTTTTTGTGCTTGGTGTGAGGGCGTATTCTAGTTTCATTGATTAACATGCAGGTGTCCAATTTTCCCAGCAGTACTTGCTGAGGAGATTGTCTTTTTCCCATGAAAAAGATACATGCACCTCTATGTTCATTGAAGGCACTATTCACAATAGTCAAGACGTGGAAATAACCTAAATGTCCATCAATGGATGTACGAATTAAGAAGATGTGGTACACATACACAATGGAATAATAATCAGCCATAAAAAATAAAATAATGCCATTTGCAGCAACATGGATGTGACTAGAGATTCTCATACTAAGTGAAGTAAGTCAGAAAGAGAAAGACAAATACCATATGATATCACATATCTGGAATCTAACATATGGCATAAATTAACCTATCTACAGAATAGAAACAAACTCATGGACATGGAGAACAGACTTGTACTTGCCAAAGGAGAGGGGGAGGGGGTGGGATGGACTGAGAGTTTGGGGTTAGTAGATGCAAACTCTTACATTTGGAGCAGATAAGCAATCCTGCTGTATAGCAAAGGGAACTATATCTAATCACTTGTGATGGAAAATGATGGAGGATAATATGAGAAAAAGTATACATATATATATATATATCATATGTATGTATGTATAACTGGGTCACTTACAGCAGAAATTGGCAGAACATTGGAAATCAATCATAATAAAAATGTAAAAAAATACTGCATAGAAAAAAAGAAATATTGGAATAGTAAGTGCTAAACAGTTCTGAATTAACTGACTTTTTTCTCCTTATGAGAGGGAAACTAAGATGTTTGGGTTTATTAGGTGCATATCTTGTACCACATTGAAGAAAAAAATTACATTATGAAAAGTTATATGTTTCTAGCGGTTATGGAATGTTCCTAAGTTTGCCAATTAGGAAATACTGTTATAACAAACATTTCACAGTTGCTTGCTTGTTGTTTTTTGATAGAGATTAAAATTTTTAAGTGTTAAAAATTATAACATATAACTAAAGCAAAGTAAGATGTATGTTTTCAGCAAAACAAGGTATGAAGAATAGAAATACATTTTGTTAAGAGGATAGAGTGATTTTGTCTTGAAGCTAGTTGTTTCTGGATGAAAAAATAAGGGAGAAACTAATGGATACAGGTAATCATGGAAGGTTTGTAGAAAGGGATCCATGAAAATGGAGTTTTGTGCATGGTTGGGCTGGAATTGGATTGAATTTAATTAGGTAAATAAATTTTGTACTGAGAGTGGGCTGGTGCAGGACTGAAATTTAGTTTTCTCTCTCTGTTAAGGGAACAAAATTTCCTTGGAACATTGAGGTACTTTTGATAACAGATCATGAGTTTCTTTGTCTTCTAAATGATCTGCATTTGCTTTTAAAAATGTTTTATTGTCACTTTGGTTAAGTGAATACACACTGATTCACAGTGACCGATAAACTTATTTACCAAGTGTTTTAAAATTTTTTTTGGCATTTTTTTTGACAAACTTCCCAAATATCACATTCTAATTAAGATTCTTTTGGAGTTCCCTTGTGGTTCAGTGGGTTAAGTGTCCAGTATTGTCATTGAGTGCAGCAGCTTGGGTAGCTGCTGTTGCATATGTTCGATCCCTGGCCCAGGAATTTCCACAAGCTGCAGGTGTGGCCAATGGAAAAATAAAAGATTCTTCTGACCTCTGGCTAGCTTTGGGATACTTCAAAGGGCCCCTGAAACATCCCAAAGAGAGATATTAAATAATTAAGTTTATTTGATATGTTAAATTACATGGGAAACATTATCAAAGAAGTGGTAACAAAACCTTCTTAGGTTATATCATTTTGGTAAATGTCATTAATATAGATATTCCAAAATTTATATGGAATTTCTAAAAATCTGATAAGTCCTGGTATAATGTTTATCAGTTATAATACTAGTCATTATGTTAAGTGTCACAAAAGGAGCAAAGTTTCTTGTCAATTGCATCAGATCTTTAACTATGCTATTTTAAATCTTTTGTCAATTATAGACAATCATTGTTTCACTGCTCTGTTGTTTTTATAAAATAAAGAACTCCAAGCAGATCTCATAACAAGGACTTTTTTTCCCCCAAATATGAGTTTCTGATGACTCTTAGATAATACCACTGAACTGGGTAAGAAATTAGAAAACTCTAGTGGAAAACTTGATGACTCAATCCAGATCAACAGGAATTAATGGGATGGAATGAACTGATAAATATGGTTTATAATTGTATGACTTTTAAAAAAAAAATTGGTGTTAAATTTTATTTTCCAGGAAACACTTTCTCTTCTGCCAACTGTGATCTACAGCATGTTGATAAAGTATACCTTCATTAATAAAGGTGAAATAATTAACTTTTTCTCTCTACTTCATCCCTCCAGATTTTGGCTTCTCCAGCTGTTTCCCTGTGGTCTTGATGGCTTATTGCAACCAGATTACAACTAGTTATACTCCCCATTGTTTTAATTTGTTCTCTCATCATTTTCAAATTATTTATGTCTTGTGTCTCTCTTTGCTATACCATAATTTCATTAATGTTACAGTGGTTATTACTTTTATCCTGCCTATTTTATAAGATTTTTATCTTTTGCATTACCCAGTATGTAACCAGAACTCCAACAAAATTAATGATGGCTAAACATCTTGAGGCAATCAACCACATATATAACTCTACATATAATAACTGTAATAGTGCAACTGTAGATATGGGAAGAAGCAACAAGGGAAAACATTTCCTGAGTTATGGTAGATTTGTAAGAAAGGTGATCCAGAGAATTTTTGGCTATCAAAAGGGCCCAATCAATAATTAGCACAATGAATAGACTATTACCAGAAACTTCACCTTGTCATGGGACAAAACTGGTTGCGAAATGTCTCTAAAACTTTGATTGAATTTATTATCAAGAGAAGGCACTGTGAACAAAGATTGTTCATTTGTCATTTCAGTAAAAAAGTATATCATGGCCATAAAGCCAGCAGCTACTTTACCCACCCTCAATGGTGCACCCTGAGGGGATCAGGATGGAGAAAAACAGGATACTGGCCCTAGATAATTAAGATTATATCAGGGGAATGACCTCAATAAGGCCAGATCCTTGCATCTTCCCATATATAGAAAGACAATAAAATCATTAACTTGAAATGTCTAATGTGTGTGTGTGTGTGTGATTAGCAGTAATCTTTTGATGTTGGACTATGTTTTTTTTCTTCCCCAGCAAAAACTCCAATATATACTGGCTCTTGCCTTACATCTTTGGAGCAGTTCCTCAGAAATATCTGAAAGGCTGTATCCCAGGTTTATGTCCCAAGTCTACCAAATAAGATGGAATTCTCAAATTTTAAGTTGTGAATTTTTTTCAGTTGGTAAACCTTGTGGCTTTTTGTCTGTATAAGCCCTTGACTCTTTTTCTTCCCTGGAACCCTCTTTCAGTTTTACCTGAATTTTTGTCTCCTGAATTGGAATTCTTAAAACCTCCCACCCCAAATAAACACTTTTCTTATTTGTAGTCTCCTGTATTCTTTTTTTTTTTTTTTTGGCCATGCCCGCCACATGTGGAAATTTCTGGGCCAGGTGACAATGCTATATCCTTAACCTACTGTGCCACAAAAGAATTCCTTCCCACATTCCTTTTTTTTTTTTTTTAATTGACAATATAGAGAAAGAGTTATGTATGAAACCTTCCTACAGCTTCATGCTTCATAACTTTATCAATCCTAAGTCACCAATACTGTGTCAGACCTAACAGGTTTATTTTCTGTAGGTTGTTACATATATTGGATTAAGAATTAAAAAATGGGAGTTCCCACTGTAGCACAGTGGAAACAAATCTGACTAGGAATCATGAGGTTGTGGGCATTGCCATGAGCTATGGTGTAAGTTGCAGACATGGCTTGGATCTGGCATTGCTGTGGCTGTGGTGTAGGCTGGCAGCTGTAGCTCTGATTTGACCCCTGCCTGGGAACCTCCATATGCTGTGAGTGCAGCCCTAAAAAGAAGAAAAAAAAAAAAAAGCCAAAAGAATTAAAAAGGATAATGGAATGAATGTTTACTTTGCTCCAAGACGCAGTTTGAAATGTGGGCATTTCTGGACAAAGTACAATGTTTAATAATGATCTATATGATATAGGGTTTTTCAAGAAAATATCAGTCTAAAACCCCCATCTGTAACTTTGAAATTTGAAAGCTCTGGAAAGTTTGTGGATAAATTTGTGGCAAACTTTTTAAGCACAAAAACCTCTCCTGAAATGCCATGAAACTTCACAAAGAACTTGTTTATCCCACTTAGTGTCATGGCAGAAATATTAACATTTGTTTATGGGTGCTCCTTCTGTAATAATCAAGACTTCAGTTAAAGACTTGAGAAACCAGAAGGGGGAGCTCTCATGCTCTGCAATGACAGCAGAGCCCAACAGAAAAGAGTGCTTTTCTTTCTTGGCAAGGACTCAGCCAATAAAAAACAATGGACTTTTTCTTTACTATAGCCTTCTCAACTTTCTTTTTCTCCATAAAAGCGTTCTTCTTCCCTTGCTGATACTTGCAGGTGTCTCACCATGATTGTAAATCCTGGAATTGTCTATTGATCCTATCTTTGCTGGAGAAATACATGGCAGTCTGTTGTTTCAGATCAGCCCTTCTTATACCATGTGAGGGTGGCATGTAATATAGTACTCTATTGCTTTACTAAAATCCACAAAATTCTGAATTCAAAACACATCTGACCCATGATGACTCATGTAAACTATTGTGGACATAGTTTCTTCACAGTTATTCTTGAATGTGGAAAAAAAAATGGTATAATTTGTAAAACAACATTGGTGTGTGTGTTCTTTTATGGATTAATGTAAATATTTTCCCTACAATTTTGCAAAACAGTAGGAGTAATTTTTTCACATGCTCTGTTGTTACATGAGATGCAGAAATATTATCCATCAAATATATTTTTCAGGATTCATAATTACACTACCATAATCACTGTACTTAAGTATTAAAGAAATAACACTTGGATAGGTCTTTTTACCAAGATTTTTGCTTTACTCCATTATTTAAAAAATTTTTTATACTTGATTTACAATGTTCTGTCAATTTCTGCTGTACAGCAATGTGACCCAGTTATACATTTATTCTTCTAAACATATTACTCTTTTTTTTTTTTCTCCACAATATCCTCCATCACAAGTGATCAGATATAGTTCTCAGTGCTATACAGCAGGATCTCATTGCTTATCCACTTCAAATGCATGCCTCCATTCTTTATTTCAGTGAACTACCTGGACAGCCTAGAAGAAAACGCAAAGTACTTGTAAATCCTAGCAGTAGCGTAGATCTTGGTGGAGGATACTCCATAGGGTAGTAGTGGTTATAGTGGAACTTTGTGGAATACACCTTAGTGGGAGAGTGGGGCTTCGGAGATGGCAGTTGGAAGTGTGAATTTCGTGTCCACCATTCCCTGGTGAGATGTTGTTCACAGGTGAGTCTCAGTTCACAGGACATAATAATTACATGCCCCTGAGAAGGTGGTTGAGAGGCTTAGCTGAAATAGATACATAGCAGGTGGTAACTGCCCTTGCAAGAGCCCAGACTAATTCTCCAGTGCGGCATTTTTCAAAATGTTATTGAAGTATAGTTGATTTACAATGTGGTGTTAATTTCTGCTGTACAGCAAAGTGATTCAGTTATACACATATATATTCTTTTTCATATTCTTTTTCATTGTGATTTATCACGGGATATTGAATATAGTTCCCTATGCTATATGGTAGTTGTTTTTTTAATCCATCCCATATATACTAATTTGCATAGCATTTAACAAAAATTGAAGTATACCTGACATAATATTGTGTTAGTTTCAAGTGTATAACATAATGCTTTGATACTTGTACATATGGCAAAATGTTTACAAGTCTAGTAACATCCATCACTTTTTTTTCCCGTGATGATAACTTTAAAAATTTCTCTTACCACTTTCAAATATACAATACACTATTATTAACTACAGTCACCGTGCTGTACATTACATCTCTGTGATTTATTCATTTTATAACTGGAAGTTTGTACCTTTTGATCACCTTCATCCATTTCACCCACCCCCAACCCCCACCTCTGGCAACCACCAATCTGTTCCCTATATCTATGATCTTGATTTTTCTTTCTTTCTTTTTAGGGCCGCACCTGTGGCATATGGAAGTTTCCAGGCTAGAAGTGGAATCAGAGCTGCAGCCACCGGCCTACGCCACAGCCACAGAAATGCTGGATCCTTAATCCATTGAGCAGGGCCGGGGATCAAATCTGCATCCACATGGATACTAGTTGGGTTCGTTAACCACTGAGCCACAACTGGAACTCCTTTGATTTATTATTATTATTATTATTATTTAGATCCCACATATAAGAGAGAGACATCATGCAATTAGCACTTGGCATTTTTGGTTCTAAACTGAGCCTTCTCACACATTTAGCATCAATGTTGCCCATATGTGGAAACTATCCCATACTCAGGGACCACAAGGTTCACTATTCCCCCCTGAAACGCCTTGCCTGTCACATTTTATGCTCCAATAAATCACGTTGACACTTATGCCCACTCCCTTGCTGTCAGACTGATCTACTTGTTTCCTATTATCAACTTCAATTCTCTGTTCCGTGCTTCACCTGCTGAGTGGTTCTTTTCCTTAATGAGGGTTAAAGAATGACCTAATAAAATTTACTCAACAACTTTCAGGAGAAAAATATTAATAATGCTTTATGAATTGAAATTAAAATTCTCAAAGTATAGTGTATATTCTAAAACACAATTTCATTAATAGTAGGTTTTTGGGGGTACTAAACAGCAACTTATTGTCTTTTGAGAATTCATCTAGCCCTTTCTAACAATGTATGAAATATTTGGTTTTTATTATTAAACTCAGAGGCAATTTCATTTAAAATTACAACATCTTAAATGTATTATTTTAAAGTGGCTAAATATAATTTAATTTCTTATGAACTTTAATTATGTTTTGAAGAATATGGAGGCAAAAATAAGTTTGGATTTCCATGCTTACCATAAAATCAATTAAAGAAATTAAAAAATACTGAAGAAAATCTTGCAGATATCACACTTGTGCAAATAGAGACCCCAATCCTGCTCTATCTACAGCCAAATATTTAAACTTTGTTTTTCCACTAACAATGTTCTATTAGTAAGAATAAGAGAGGTGTTAATAAATCCGTCCATCCAGCCATCATTTTATTCATTCCATCAGTCACTAACTAAAGCTTAACATCACTTATTTTTAAGACTCTACTAGATTATAAAAGAATTAACATTATGAGACTATTCTAAGATTTAAGAGAGAAAATGAGTGTGGTGCAACCGAGGGAGAATAAATTCTTTGAATTTGGTGGTTGGAAAGATAGGGATTATCTTTAAAGGAGGTGGAAGGACAGAAAAAAAAAACAACAAAACAGACTTTGAAGCAAAACGACTTGAGTTAAATCCCCATGCTACTCTTTACTAGCTGTGTGACCCAGGGAAACCTGCTTAAACCCTTTAATTACCTTGACTATGAAATAGGAAATATTATGGTATTACCTCACAAGTTTGTTCTGAGGATTAATTGAATTAAAAAAAGCACATCAGGAGTTCCCGTCGTGGCGCAGTGGTTAGCGAATCCAACTAGAAACCATGAGGTTGCGGGTTCGGTCCCTGCCCTTGCTCAGTGGGTTAACGATCCGGCGTTGCCGTGAGCTGTGGTGTAGGTTGCAGACGTGGCTCGGATCCCGCGTTGCTGTGGCTCTGGCGTAGGCCAGTGGCTACAGCTCCGATTCAACCCCTAGCCTGGGAACCTCCATATGCCGCGGGAGCGGCCCAAGAAATAGCAACAACAACAACAACAACAACAACAACAAAAAAGACAAAAAAAAAAAAAGCACATCACTTTATAGTTAAGTCTCAGTAAATTCCAGTTCTACCTCATTCACCTTATTTCTTTTAGTTCTGATCTATTTTTTAAATTTCTAAATCTCTGGATTCATTTCTTCAGTCATTTAAACATTCATTGAATACATACAACATACCTAGCACCGTGATAGGTATGGGGAATCCAAAGATAAATAATTCAACATCCCTGTGGGTATAACCATTTATTAGAGGAGAAAGACCAGTAAGTCAATACAGTAGAGGATAATAGAGTAGAACAATGCAGAGTTCCAAAAGAGAGCACACTGCCCCTGCCTAGAAGGTGGGGGAAGGCATGTAGAGTTGTGGCTGTGTTGGCAATTGCTACTCCATAAATGTGTCCAAATGGAGATTTTTTTTTTTCAACCAAGTAGCCCTAGCAATTTTTAAAATAATTCTCCTGTTTATTAGACACCAGTGAAAAATGGTAAAGAAATCCCAATCGCTGATAATAGGGGGAGACAGAATTGCAAAGTCCATGTGCCTGAGTCCATATTTGTGCTCTGTGCTTTATTAACTGTGTGGTCTTGGGCAGGTGCGTTTGCCTCTCTGAATATCTCTTTCCTCATCCGAGGGTAATAATTGCACCTACCTCATTGACAGCTGAATGAAAAAAGAAATTATGTAGAACATTGAACTCTGTGATTGGCACACTGCTTCTTCTTTGTTTGTTTTGGCTGTACCTGTGGCATATGGAAGTTCCTGGGCTAGAGATTGAACCTGTACCACAGCAGTGACAATGCCAGATCCTTAACCTGTTAGGCTACCAGCAAACTCCTGGCACATGTTAAGTATTCAGTACTAGCTGTTGTCTAAGAATTCTTGCAGACATTAAAATGCATAATTTTTTTTAAAAGAACATGCTGCATTTATAATGTAAAAATAAAAAGGCCATTCAATCGTGTTACTCACAGGTTTTCCATGTGATCCTCTCTTCCTCTGTGTGATGCGCAACTACTCTGGGAAAATGTATTAGTTGCAGCAGCAAGAGGGTCCAATGGGAAGGCTCTACTATTCCCTATCCTTACTTCATTTGCAGAAACAGTTACCCTGCTCTAAAGTGAGAAACTGGTCATACTCAGGGAGGTCCTAGGAGCAGAAACAATGATCCCTATGAAAGTGCCTCTTTGAAGGGCATAATTGTGTTTCCATTCAGTTTAGTCATGACCATTCTCTTTTCCCCCCTTTTTTTGGCCGCCCCACTGCATATGGAGTTCCTGGACCAAGGATCAGATCTGAGCCAAAGTTGCAAGCTATGCCACAGCTGTGGCCAGTGGATCCTTCAGCCCACTATGCCAGGCCAGGGATGGAACCTACATCCTTGGTGCCGCAGAGATACCACTGATCCCACTGGACTACAGTGGGAACTCCAGCTGTGACCAATCTGAACTTGGTGTTCCATGACTCTCTACAATATAAGCACTTCTGAGCTTAAATTTACTTACTTTTTCTTTCCTGCCACCTGGTATGATGCCTGATACATAAAAGATGTCCCCAAATGATGGGTAAAGGTGAAAGTAAAGTTATGTATACCAACTGCAACATGCACTGAAGCCATGCTCAGGAATAGTTTACTTAAATATTTTTTTAATCACTTTTTAAGTTGAAGTATTTAAATGAAAATATTTCTTTCTCTGGTGCCAGCTGGGTGTTTAGTTCCCTGGGCTTTGTTTTCTCATCTCCAGTAACCTGGACATGGACTGACACACACAGACATACTAGTTGTCTGTTATTTTAACAGCACCTGATGCTGGCAGTTGAGGTTTGGCTTCGGTTTTCATTGTCACTCGAAGTCGGCTCTGGGACTGCAGTGTGACTCTGAGCTCTGAGGCAACAGGGACAGATGCCAAAGGCTTTGCTGGCACATAATTGTCTCCTTCCTCCTCTTGGGAGCACTCATAATTCGCGGATTTGGAGATGCCTGCCACACCTTTGGGCTATAGTGGGCTGTAATTTATCTTTGGAGCAAGAGGATTCCTAATGTAAAGGTCAAAGACTCTGAAGCTGCCTTGGCATCTAAGTGATTCTGTGTCCCAGGGTACCAGTTAGCCCTCCAGGTGGGGCTGAGCAACCTGCAGAAAATCCTCCCCCCCACCCGAAACTGTACTAAATAGTATTACCCACTCTTACCTGCTATCACATATAGTTTGGGCTCCACGCCACTCTCAAAAGAGAAGGAAGACTTGGACTCATTGAAACGATTGCGTCCTTCCACCCTCCGTTCCCCATACCCTCTAGGCACACAACCCAGGTCGCTTGGTCCCTGACTGCACAGGCTTTTCTTGGCACGACAGTACAGGCTTCCGGGCGCTTTCCATCTGCTACTTGCCAAAAGGCTGCAGCCAGTGGGCTGTCCAAGTGCCTGGCTTGAAAGCATTCCAGCGCACTGTTCTGTGGGTTTGAGGTTTGCCTTCACTTGTTCTCACTGTGTGTGGGAAGATCCCCTGGGAAATGAGGCGGCGGCTTGGCACGCCAGGCTTATCAAAGATCTTCCGCTGTGTGTCTGAGGCCAAGCTCCACTAGCACGTGGAAAGCGGCCAGGCTTACAACTTGCCAATTATTTTCAAATGCACTTCGTGTGTGTGC
Source organism: Sus scrofa (assembly GCF_054392235.1). Classification (NCBI taxonomy): domain Eukaryota; kingdom Metazoa; phylum Chordata; class Mammalia; order Artiodactyla; family Suidae; genus Sus; species Sus scrofa. The sequence goes on from NC_139393.1 coordinate 33,987,593, forward strand.
TACCTTCTTCCAATTCTCAAGTCTGAATGTGGCACGTTTTCCTTCTTTCCTCCCTCCCTTCCTCACCAGCTCTTTTGCTACAGGACTGAAAGTCCTACATTTTGCATTTCCTGATTATATTCCCTTTGTAAAATGTGCAACATAACCTTTCAGATCTTGCAGCATAAGCTGTTAAAAATCTCCTTAAGAGTAAATGCCTGTTAATGGACTCCATTCCCCACTCCCTTTCCTGTTCGGGACTGGTTTTATTTCTACTTAGCATGGAGTCTATGTCTTTTATTAACATCAGAAATTTAATTATGTACATATTTGAAACCTGAACCCATTAAGTCTATAGATCCCTTGAAAATGCTGTTTGCCAGGTGTGCAGTAACAGTGTGCAAAAATGTCGCACAATTAGTTTTTAAGGCTTAACTTAAAACTGGCTGAGGGACTAGCTTTTTTGGAAGAAAAATGGCTCCCTAGACATTAGAAGAAATAGGCAAAATGCATGAAATGAGTAAGAAATGAAATTAAGGGGATTATATTCAAAGGGAAGATATTGGGGAGAGAGAGACATTAAAAGGAAGGAAGGAGATGAAGTCTTTATAATGCAAGCACATTCTTCATGCCAAGGAAGGCAGAGGCTGCTGGCTCTCCCTTGGCTCTTTCCTGTCAGTCACCCCCTCCTCTGTGTGGACACAATCACCCCTTTCTGCGAGCCTGTTTACCTCTCTGTGTTTAATTTTATGCTTCAGTTATCATTATGACTTTTTAAGTTCTCTCCCACCAGCCTACAAGGTCCCCAGGGTCAGGAATAATGACACATTTCTAGGATGATAAGGGTTAGATGTTGGGAGGGTAATAGTGTTGGTGGATATGACCTGTTTTAAGGCAGTTCTTCTATCTGTGTTGCCATAGTGCTGTCAGTTAACACTCAACAGCCTCAGCCCTGCTGAGCCCAAGGTCACTCCTTCCAGGGTGGCCCATCTCCAGTGCTTGGGGCCACTGTTTGATCCTGACTTGGGGCAACTCTGAAGGGCCGCTCTAGCTCTAGAGCTTCTCTGTGGGCTTGGCCAAGCTCTCAGGGGCTCCACTTTTCTCTCTGTCCACTGGTTTCACCCCTCATTTCCACAGATGTCTGTCTCAAGTGCATTGACCAATGAAAGCTCTGAACCTTAAATCTTATCTCAGAGTCTGAGTCCTGGAGAAGTCTACCTGTATTAACATTTATTATTTATTTATTTATGTTTTATTGAATTGCAGTTGTTTTACAAGGTTGTGATAATTTCTCCTATACAACAAAGTGATTCTGGTATACATATACACATATCCATTCTCTCTCAAATTCTTTTCCCATATAGATTATCACAGAATATTGGGTAGAGTTCCCTGTGCTATACAGCAGGTCCCAGTTGGCCAATCATTCCATATACCTCAGTATGCATCTTCCAGTCCCCCCCCATCTATCCCTCCCACCCTGCCAATAACTTTCAGCTGAGGATGAAAGATAATTAGGAAGTGGAGGGAGAGAATTTAGGAGGAAGCATTTTAGTATCTTAAATAGTGTGAGGGTCTAGAGGAGTATAAACAAATATAAAAAACCAAGAAAACAGCACAGTCTGGTGGAAAAATAATTGTCGGGGAGTCCCCAGCCTTGGTGCTCATGTGGGCTCTATTAAGAGCTGAGTGTGATTTCGGGCATCGCAGCCCCACCCCGGGGCCTCCCTCTTCTTCTTCAGAGGGAAGGAGTTGGCACAGAATATCCAAAGTTCCTTCACACTCTGCCTTCTATCATGCTGGATTCAAAACTCTAGAAACATTTAGCAGCAACTTGGCCCTGAACTAAAGGTTTTCAAAGAGGACTTCAAAACTGTACATCCAAGAGTTTCCTAGTAGCCTAGCGGTTAAGGATGCAGCATTGTCACAGCTGTGCCTTGGGTCACTGCTGTGGTGCAGGTTCAATCCCTGGCTCAGGTACTTCTGCATGCTGTGGCCATGGCCAAAACAGTAAAAACAAAACAAAACAAAACAAAAGCAAGCAAGCAAGCAAACAAACAAACAAACAAAACCCCTGTACATCCTGGAGCAAACATGAAGGAAAAGAAAATGTACCATTCTATGTGGGATGTGGTGATGTGACATCCCCTGAGACCATCATTCTGACAACTTACAGACGTGTGTAGAAGAGATTCCTTTGAGGACTGCTTGGGCTAAAAAATAACATGCCTTTTAAGAGGAACAAGGTAAGAGGATAAAGGGTGTATGGGCCCAGCAGCCAGTGGGAATTAGGACAGAAGCACCATGGGAGTGTAAATCATATATTAAATAACATAATCATTGACATTTAAAATGAAGAAATTGACAAAGAGGAGCATTCTGTAGACACAAAAGTGAAACTTACTGCAAATCAGGTAGTGTGGGCCCAAATGAAAGCTGGAATCCTACTTTATTTATTTCATTTTGGTTTCAGGATCCTCTGGTTTATAGGTGATCTTTAGTTAAAACAATAGTCATTCAGCAGATAAACTGCATTTATCAGTTAGGCTTCTTTGATGTACTTGATAAAGGAACAAAATGATAAAAAAAGAATTTATGGTCAGGATTGAAGGTGGCTAACAGAGTAGGAGGCAAAGCTGAACCAAGCAGGCCTACAAGACAAGACCCAGGGAAACTCCAAGGATCCAAGAGCAGGAGCTAGAGAGGGGCTTTCCTGGCATCCATACTTCTATTATAACCTTTTCACTCTGTAGAGATTTAAATTTCTTTCTTTCTTCCTTTCTTTCTTTCTTTCTTTCTTTCTTTCTTTCTTTCTTTCTTCCTTCCTTCCTTCCTTCCTTCCTTCCTTCCTTCCTTCCTTTCTTTCTTTCTTTCTTTCTTTCTTCCTTTCTTTCTTTCTTTCTTTCTTTCCTTCTTCCTTCCTTCCTTCCTTCCTTCCTTCCTTCCTTCCTTTCTTTCTTTCTTTCTTTCCTTCTTTCTTTCTTTCTTTCTTTCTTTTTAAGGGCAGCACCCATGGCATATGGAATTTCCCAGGCTACGGGTGGAATAGGAGCTGTAACTGTCTGCCTACACCACAGCCACAGCAAGGCCAGATCCAAGCTAGATCTGCAACCTATACCACAGCTCACAGCAACACTGGATCCTTAACCCACTGAGCAAGGCCAGGGATTGAACCTGCATCCTCATGGATACTAGTCAGAATTGTTTCAACTGCGTCACAATGGGAACTCTCTGTAAAGATTTAACTTCCAGAGAGGATGGGAAAGTGACTAATTGGGGAGTCAATTCTCACCAATTATTTATATATTTATTTTTAAAGGCTGCACTCACGGCATATGGAATTTCCCTGGCTAGGTGTTGTATCAGAGCTGTAGCTGCTGACCTACACCATAGCCACAGCAACTTGGGAACTGAGCCACATCTGAGGACTATGCCACAGCTTGAGGAAAAGGCAGATTCTTTTGTTTTGTTTTGTTTTTTGCCATTTCTGGGGCTGCTCCCATGGCATATGGAAGTTTCCTAGACTCTCTTGCAGCTAGGAATGGCCAACTGTCATAGTTTTGGCCAGTATATATGAGCAAAAGTCTGCAAGAGAGTTCAGGAAAAACAAAAACAAAAAGTTTTTGCTTTCTCTGTTTAAAGGGACAGAAGCATCTGGCACTGTCCTTTCCTTTATCTTCCTACTTGAGACATGAACCAGGAACCCGTCACCCAGCTTCAACTCATAGCCAATCTTATTTCATTTAAACCTTCACTTACTCCCTCTGATATTAATCTTAAGCCATTCCATAAATCATTTCATTTCACCATAAATTATCTTAAGCCATTCCATAAATCATTTCATTTCACCATAAATATTGCCAAAAGAAAAGAAATACTTAAAAAATCATAACTGCAAAATCATCACTGTATGTTAAAATTAACAATAATTCCTTACTATCATCAAATTCATTCTTATAGATTTTATTCTTAACTCTTTTGATTGCTCTTTTTTGGATGGTGGGACAGTTTTCTGTTTCTGTTTATTTTACCTGGACTTTATCTTACTGGTAAACTGGGTAGTTGGAGTCAGGCCTGCTCAGTCTCTCCTGAGCTCTTCCCAAAATCATGCAGTTTGCAGGAGTCCAGCACATCCAAGTAAGAAGGGAAGCTCTCAGGGCCGTGTGCTGCCTGCAGTTTGTTCACCTCTGCCATGCTTGGGCAGGCAAGTTAAATTCAGGATGACTCTTAGGAGGCCCACCTGCTTTGGTCAATAATCAAGTTGATACTTTAATCTTCAGCCACCTGACTCCTGTGCCTGCCCCCCCCCATCAGTTCTGAACTCAGAAAGAAGAACAATATTAAGCCCCATCAACATAATGTTAATATTATTTAGAAACATTGTGGTAAATACCAGAAGGAAGAGCTCGAGAGTTGAAAGGGATTGCTTCCAGGGAGGGGAGAAAGCAAAGGAGGTGGGTTGGGAACAGATGACTTCTTTTCAATTTAAGCCTTTTAATAATATGTGACTCTTTAATTGTATACATACAATGTGTTGATAAATATAAAAATCAATGAACACATATCATATCAAAACATACAAATACTCAAAATCCCCTCCTCATACCTGGCCGTCCTTCTCCTAGGGAACATTACCTTCAGCCAAATATATGGGGTCCTCCTTCTTCTCTTCTTGCCCTTCCCCAAGATTTGGGTGGTGACCAGGTCCTTCATAATATAGCCCATGCCTATCACCACCCCTGTGTCCCCACCCCTCTGGCCCTGTTCACACTCCTCACCGTCTCTCAGCTGGACGATCTAAGCAGACCCCATCTAACCCATCTGAAACAGGCTGAATTCCATCCCCCTGAAATTCCTGTGCTGAAGTTCTAACCCTTAGAATCTGAGAATGTGGCTGCATATAAAGATAGGACTTTGAAGAGGCAATTAAAGTAAAATGGGGTCTTATTTGTGGGCTATAATCCCACAAATGACTGAATGTTTATAAGAAGAGATTAGAGCAGAGAAAGGTACAAAGGGAGCATCATGTGAAGACAGAGAAGACCATCATCTATAAGCCGTGGGGACAGGCCTCAATAGAAACCACCCGGCCTGTATCTTTTTTTTTCTTTTTTTCTTTTTATGGCTGTACCTGTGGCATATGGAAATTCCCAGGCTAGGGGTTGAATGAGAGCTGCAGCTGCCGACCTACACCACAGCCACAGCAACACAAGCCACATCTGCAACCTACACTAAAGCTTGAGGCAATGCCAAATCCTTAACCCATGGAGTGAGGCCAGGGATCAACCCTGCATCCTCATGGATGCTATGTCAGATTCTTAAACCTCTGAGCCACAACAGGAACTCCATCCCTGACCACATCTTGATCTCAGCCTTCCAGCTTCCAGGGATATTTCTGTTGTTAATTTGCCCAGTCTGTGGTACATTGTTATGGCAGCCATGACAAACTAAGATGCCCATCCTTCTGCCTTCCTTGGCTATGATCTGATTTACTTCCAAAACAGTGTTAGAGGAGGCTTCAAATATAGCACATCTAATCAAGTTATTCCCCTGCTTAAAGTCTTTAAATGACCCCTATCATTGCTAGTTAAAACCTAGCAGATTAGCATGAGATGGAAAGTTCTCTTTTATCTTCTCTTGCCCAACTTTTTTCTTTTTTTTTTTGCTATTTCTTGGGCCGCTCCCGCGGCATATGGAGGTTCCCAGGCTAGGGGTCTAATCGGAGCTGTAGCCACTGGCCTACGCCAGAGCCACAGCAACGCGGGATCCGAGCTGCGTCTGCAATCTACACCACAGCTCACGGCAACGCCGGATCGTTCACCCACTGATCAAGGGCAGGGATCGAACCCGCAACCTCATGGTTCCTAGTTGGATTCGCTAACCACTGTGCCACGACGGGAACTCCAAGTGAGGCCTTTTTTTTTTTTTTGTCTTTTCTAGGGCCACTCCTGCAGCATATGGAGATTTCCAGGCTAAGGGTCTAATCAGAGTTGTAGCCACTGGCCTACGCCACAGCCACAGCAACACAAGATCCGAGCTGCGTCTGCAACCTACACCGCAGCTCACGTCTTGCCCAACTTTTAATGCTGAAACCTCAGCCTCAGTGAAGTACTGCATGCCTGAAGGTACTACCCTAAGCTTTACTATCTCTGGGGGTGTATCTTCCTTTCCCACAACACCTTCACGCTTCTCATTCCCTTTCTTACTATTTTCAAATCTCGGGTTAAGCCCCAATTCCACAATTCCTCCCTCCAGATAGAAATGACTTCTTTTCCTTGTGTCCACTCTGGGCCTTATACAGAATCCTTTCCTAGATTTGCAGGATTTTTTTATTGCCATTAACTTATTTTATTCATCTAATCCTTAAAAGCAGAGAATATATTGTAACCATGCATACTCAAGACCTAACATGAGACATACTAGGTGCTCAAAAATGTTGACCGACCAACTGATTAAATAAACAGATGTGTAAAATACCTCAGGAAGTGATTCTCTTATACTATATGCAGAGGTTTTAAATAATATAGTTACAATATAATTACTTTTGAACTGTTAAAGATGAATGAAATTGCAATTTATTACTTAATTTTAAGCATGAATGTATACCGATAATGAGTCATTTCCAACCCTTAAAGATCAGTTGGCTCTTTCTAAAACATAGCATCATAAAAATATATTGCTGGAAAAGGTATTAGAGATGATGTGATCCAACCATTTTATTTTATTGACAAGGAAATTGAGAAAGAGCCTGCTCACCGTCACACAGCCCACTGTTACTGCAACCTGGATTCTTGATTCCCTGTTTGATGCACTTATCTTGCCTCTGATGAAAACAGAAACACAGCAGTTATGTTAGTTTGAGGAATAGGAGATTTAAATGTAATTCAACAACAAAAAAAAGCCACCCAATTTACATTTATAAAAGTAATAGAAAGACTCAGACTCCTAAATTATTTCTAAATAAAATATTGTGAATGAACTTCATCCAATATTGATGTATCCTTTGGCAGTGGGACATTTTTGAGTATTTATTTGTTATTGTGAAAAAAATGCATTTGAATAATGTATAACAAGATGTATATTCAAATTGCCTTTGAATAATATATAACAAGCAAGATTTTCTTTATTTTCTTAATGCCTTTCTTTTAAGGAACTAAAACTGCCCTGTGCACTTTAGGTTATGTGTGCCTTCTTGGATATCTGCTTGTTCACTTAACCTTAACATTTTGGATACAACAGAATGGTTTGAGACAATAAATAAGAGTGTCACTCAATAAATCAAGAGACATCTTAACAAAGTAACGAATACACATTGTCTACCCACAATTTAGAAGGACCCTCTTGGAAGTGAAGAATGGTGAACCTGCTGTATAGCACAGGGAACTCTACCCAACATTCTGTGACAATCTATATAGGAAAGAATCTGAAAATGAATGTATGTATGTATGTCTATATATCTTTATCACTTTTGTATAGCAGAAATTATCACAAACTTGTAAATTAACTATATATCAATAAAACTTTAAAAATTGAAAAAAAAAAACCAGTGGCCATCAGCAGGGCAAAGATCTGAGGGGCTATTAATGAACTCATTGGAGAAACTCCAGAAGACTCCCTGAAAATATTGGGAAAGACTTTCAGGGGCTGCAAAATGCCCTATATTGGTACAGTTATATAGAACCCATTCAATCATTAATGAATCTGTGCTGGGCACTCTTCTTGGGATTTGTGAACAAAACAAAACATTTTTATTCTTGTGGAATTTACACAAAGTTGGTGGCTGGAGACAATAAATGCTATGGATGGAATTATGTTCACCTAAAATTTGTCTGTGGAAGGCATAACCCCCAGTGTGATGGTACTTGGTGATATGGGTTTTGGGAATAATTAGGTAACATGAGGTCATGAGAGTGGGACCTTCATGGTACTATTAGTGCCCTTTCAGAAGAGATACCAGAGAGCTTGCTTCTTCTCTCTTTCCTCCAGTCATGACACAGTGAGAAGGAAGGCAGCCACCTGCAAGCCAGCAAGATAGCCTTCACATGGAATTCCCAGCCTCCAGAAGTATAAAAAATAAATTATTGTTGTTTATGTCACCCAGCCTATAGTATATTTTGTTATGGCAGCCCAGCCAATAAATACAATAAATAATAAATATAATGTTATCTAGAATGTTAGGAAGTGACAATGTGCACTAATTTTTTTTTAAAGAGCAGAATAAGTGAGATTATGTGTATATTTGTGGGAAAGTAGGTGGTTAGACTAGGAATCGTTAAGAAGGTGACATCTAAACAATGAATTGAAAGAGCGAAATAATTAATCAAGGCGCTACCTGAGGGAAGTGTGTTCTAGGCAACAGGAACGGATAGAAGAACAATCATACTGTGGGAATGTGGTTGGCTGGGCTGGAATAAGCAAGGGGGGGGGGGTTAAGAAGGACATGAGGTCAGAAAAATGATCTGGGGGCAGATCACAAGAGCCTGGTAGTCCTTTGTAGGGTCTTGCTCTGATATAGCGAAAAGATACTATAGTGTTTTTAATAGGGAATAGAGTGATCACATTTAAGTTTAAAAGCATCTCTTGGGCTGCTGTGTTGAGAACAGTGTCCAGCCTAGGAGGCCAGATAAATAATATTGTAGCAGTGTAGATGGAGGCTTGGACAAGATGGTAGCAGAGGAAGTGGTAAGAAGTGGTTAGATTCTGGAAATATTTTGCAAGTAAATCCAAGATAATTTGCTGTGTTGGAAAGTGAGAGGTATCAAGGATGGCTGACATGAGCAACAGGAAAGATGGCATTGCCATCAAATGAGTTAAGAAGGTGGAACAAACTTGGAGGGTTCAGGTGTTTGGTTTGCCCATATTGAGTCTGGAATGTCAATACTTGAATTATTTCAGCTAGTTGGATTCATGAGTACCTCAAGTGACAAACCCTCTGGAAATATGGGTTATGTTCAGGACATGCCCTTAAAATAGCAAGTTTTGAAGGGATATTTGCGGAAGTGACCATTATGACTTGTTAGAAGTAGGGTGTATCCATGACAGTTTGATAAGTGGCTGGCCTTTTGGCATTGGACAACTACATCTCTTGTTTCAATCTAAAAATGTTGTAAAAACATCTGCCTGCTTCTGAGACAAAACTCCTGTTTTGGACCCATTTCTCTTTTTTAAGACATAAAACTAATTATCTCGTGGTATATTTGCCTCTCCCTTTTGATGATGAGCTCCTTGAAGGCAGGGCCTGTGTTTCCTTTATTCTTGTATTCCAAGTAATTGGCAACCTAGTGTCAAGAAGCAACCAATTAATGAATTTTTGTCTACATGAAAGTCAACTAATCATTTTGCTTAAGTAAACCATTTTTAAATATTTAAAGTCCTCTATATCTCACTTAATGCCCTTTATCAGGTCTAATAAAACAGGGCATAAGGTAAAAAAAAAATCAACAAAATATTACTATTACATGCAAACATGTTGTATTTATATGTAAACATAGTGTATTTTTGTCTATCTCACAAGAATCTGTATGTTATGTGGCTGATAAAGCGGATGCTGTGTGTTGCTATTCAAAGTGTTGTCCTGAGACCAGTAGCAATGACATCTCCTGGGAGCTTGTTAGAAATGCACTCTCAGGTTCCGGTGTAGACCTGCTGAATACAAATCTGCTTTTCAGCTAAATCCCCACTTTGCACTGCTCTAGTTTGCTCTAGGGATCAGAGACCTACCACCTGTTTTTGTCAATAAAGTTTTATTGGAACACAGCCATATCCCTTTTAGGCATTGCCTGTGGCTGTCAAGATGCTACAACAGCAGAGCTGAGTAGACAAGAGTTGCTGCAGAGACCATACACCCTGCAAAGCCTGAAGTATTTACTATTTGACCCTTTAAGAGTCAGTTTGCAGACTCTCCTCTTGGATTCCAGCGTTATTATGGGAATACTTCCTTGAGAGGTCACATGCCAAGTGTAAATGTTTTGGTCTAAATACAAGTGCAAAGATTTATTTATTTTTTTATTATTTTTATTGGGAAAAAATGTTCAATGACTGAATCCAAATGCAAATTCTTCTAAGGTAATACCATAAAACTGGATAATGGAAATACCATTCTTGTTCCAAAATTTCTTTTAAAAGTTTATCTTTTTCTAATTATAAAAATAATACTTGCTGGGAGTTCCCTTTGTGGCTCAGCAGCTAACAAACCTGACTAGGATCCATGAGGATGCGGGTTCGGTTGCAGGCCTTGCTCAGTGGGTTAAGGATCCAGTGTTGCCATGAGCTGTGGTATAGGTAGCAGTCACAGCTTGGGTCTTGCATTGCTGTGGTGTAGGTTGGCAGCTATAGCTCCCATTCAACCCCTAGCCTGGGAACTTCCACATGCTGCGGGTGTGTCCCCCAAAAAAACAAAACAAAAACCTTGCTTATTACTGAGATTTTAAAAAGCACAGATAGGATGAACAAAAGAAACATTATCTAGGTTTTAACACATCTTTTTCACAAAATTAGAGCAATACTATTATTGTATATTATATTCTAATTTTATACTTATCATATTGCAAATCTTTCCTCAAGATCTGAAAAATTATTTTTAAGCATCATGCCTGATCTTCTGTCATGTGGCATCTTTTTAGTTTTCATAATTATTCTCCTATTTAGATAAATAGCTGTTTCAGAATGAAAATTAGTGTTTATTATAAAAGTAACTAGAAAACAATGTGCTCTGGCTATTCTACTAAAAAGAACAGGAAAGCAATATAGGATAAAAGTCTAAATTAATGAGCCCTTTAGTATTCATGTATCTTTGTATAAAAAGGAGAAAGAAATGATTTAGGAGACTTACGATGTATTGAATATGATGGAAAATAAAGATAACAGTTGAATCCCTTAATAAAAATGTATGCAATTTGTGAAAAATAGAGAAAGCATAACAAACACAATGCAGTGAGGACAGTTTTGACACAACACAAATGAAAAGACATTAAGCCCTGAATTGTAAGCTAAAAAGCAAGGCTAGACTACCAACAGGCAATTAAAATATCATTTCCCAAACAACATGACATTTACTGGCAAAATAGGCTATTTCTTCTTGTTGACAATACAGCATCTTATAAATTAGTGAATCTATAGGCCATGGTTTAGATACTTGACTCAGATACTCAGATAAATATGCTCACCTCACTTTAAGTATGTTCTTTTTCCAAAATAGCACTGAGAGGTGGTCTGGAAAACCACCTGAGGATGTGCTCCCTGGGCCTCCACAAGGCTGCCTCGCCCTGGCAGAGATTACCTGCTCTCTGAATTGCTAGGTCTTTCCCTGCAGAGGGCAGCTGATCTCTGTCCTGGGGTAAAATGTCATCATCCACTGTGCTCCTTATGTGGACTTCTTTCTTCTAAGCTTGGAACTACACTCCATCCTCACTTTCTGGAATGATCTTTTGGCTCAAGCCCTTCACTTTGGATTTTAACCTCCCCTGGAATTTGCTCCATACGAGCTGCTCAGAACTCTTGATTCCCACTTTAGCTTACTTTTGTAATTTGGAGTGCTCACAAGCCCCTCCTTGGAGATTCCAATTTTCCAGTGGGATTGTGGTTTGGATAGCAGTAAATCTAGAAAGTCTGCAGTCCTACGTCCACCTGAACTAACTGGTGATGGATTGTTCATGGCTCTCTGACCGACACTATATGGATCAGAATGATATCTGCAGTCTGCTGTGTCACTATTAAATATACAGTGAAAAAAGGAAGTCTTCACTCCAAGAGATGGATGCAGAACTCTCCTGGCTCAGTTGTTCAGAAATGCTCTAAATTGGAAGTAGGAGGTCTTACAGGGGTTAGGAAGTATGCGGGTTTCCTATAGTGCTGTAAAATATACCACAATCTGGGCATCTTTAGATAGTATGCATTCATTCCTTGACAGAACTAGAGTCTAGAAGTCCAAATTCAAGGTGTTATCAGTCTGGAGGACCATCCTTCCTTGCACTTTCAGCTTCTGGTGGCCCAGGTGTTCATTGGCTTGTGTCACATAAATCCAATCTCTGTCTCTGTGGTCACATGGCAGTCTCTCCCTGTGTCTCTTTTCTCTCTTCTTCTTTTCTTACTCATTTATTTATTTTTGGTCATGACTGCAGCAGGTGGCATGCAGAAGTTCCTGGGCCATGGATGGATCCACACCACAGCAGTGACAATACCAGATGCTTAACGCACAGAGACAGCAGGGAACTCCCTCCCTTTTCTTTTAAGGGGACTAGTCATATTGGATTAAGGATCCACCTTACTCCAGACTGATCTCATTTTAACTAACTGCATCTGCAAGGACCCTATTTACAAATAAAGTTACATTCTGGGGTAAAGAGGTTTAGAAGTTCTACATGTATTTTGGAGGGATACAATTCAAATCGTAGTAGAAAGGGAAAGCAAGTGGGTGTGCAAAAAAGTTTGCTTTCTTTGCAGACTAAATTCATAAGAGTATTTTTCACTTCTCTGAAATCTATCCCATTTTTTTTTGAAACACTCAATTGTCTTATTCTACTTTTCTTTTTCCTCCATGGGTATAGAGATATTTTATTTTACTTTTATTGCTATCATTAAAAATACCATACTATACAAAAATTACAAGTGCAATAATGAGTGAGATGTTGGAGTGTATTGAAGATTTTAGCAAAATTGCATATGCCTATATCTTTAAACAAATAGTAGCACTGTGGGTTAAAGATCTGGTGTTGTTACTGAAGGGGCTCACGGTTTCATCCCTGGCCTGGAAACTTCTGCACGCCTCAGGCAGGGCCAAAAAGTTTTGAAAAAAAGACATCATTGCTACTAAGCTCCTGCAGACTTCTGCTAAAAATAAACATGGGCACTTCAGTAAATGGCTTACATAATCCTATTTTGATGAGCTCAGGTGTGTGATATGTGTCACTGTAAGGCAGAAGCTTTAAGAACAGTGATGCTTCTTTATGTTCTTCCTTCCTTCCAAATCATACGGACATGTTTTGGGATAGAGCCTCTGTCAGTCTCCTTGAGTGATAAGATAAGCAGAGGGCCTTTCAGCCCATTAAGAACATACACGTGAGTAGGAAATAAGTTTTTTTTTTTTAAATGTTGCGCTGAGAGTCATTTTTGTCTCAAACTAGCCCATCTTGATTGATACAAACCATACATTTTTATGTTAGTGTGAAATCTAATTCTTGCATATTAAAACCAAAGAAAATTTCTAAAAATGATACTTTTTAAATGAAAATAGCACACGATGGTTAAAAGCCTCATGGCATAGAACATTTATAATAAAATAGAGAAATGTCTTGCCAACGCCCCGCCCCCTGAATTCTCCCTGGAGAGGTTCACGTCCATCATGTACGTCTGTTCTGCATTGTGCTCCTAGACTTGCCTTTTGCACATCCTGTGTTGGATGCCCTCTATCCTGGGTACCATCTCTTCCTGTGTCTAGTTTCCTTATTTGCTGTGCTAAAGTGCAGCTGCCCCTGGCTTCTAAGGAAAGTATGTGAGGGCGATATTTCTTGTCTTTGCATGTTTGAAGATTTCTATCTTCACATTTATTTAGTAGTTTGGTTGGGTAAAAGAACTTGAGTGTGAAAATATTTTTACTCAGAATTTTGAAGGCATTTCTCCAACTGGATTGTAGAATCTAGTATTATTATTGAGAATTCCAAAGTGATTCTGAGTTCTGATTCTTGATCCTTTGGGTGGTTTGGTTTTTGTCTCTAAACGCTCCCTATTCTGATTGTTCTGAAAATTTCTGATGATGTTTGGGATTTGGATGTCTTTTCATTCATGATTCTAGGTGTTTTGTTGGCCCTGCATCTGAAGACTCCTGAATAGAAATTTTTCCTGTATTAATTTCTTGATAGTAATGCCTGCCCCCCCCAACCCTTATTGGAATGTCTTTTTGGGGGGACTCATGACTGTGGAATCCCCTGAACTGATTCACTGACTTTCTTACCACCTCTTTCCTGCTGCCTACTTCACTGTCTTTTTGTTCGGCTTTCATGGAGATTTCCTGGCTTGATTTTCCACCTCCTTTACAGATGTTTAAGAAAAGTTTAAGCTTTCATATTTAAAAATTTTGGATCTTTTTCTTGAGCTCTGACTTTACATTATTGCAGCCATATATCCCATCTTTCTCTGTTTCTTTAAGATTTCTTCTGCTCTTCCTGTTGAATTTGTTTTTTTGAAGTTCTTAATGTTTTAAGATAGTTTTGTTTGTTTTGAGCTTTTGAATGTTGTAGGATTTTCTCAAATTCTTTGGTTGTCTTTGGCTGTCTGTTGATACTTCAAGTGAAGCATTGAGAAGCTGTTTGTAAGTTCTATGTTCAAGGGCAGGGCTGACTGGTTGGTGGGTTTCCATGAGGTCATTGGGCAGCATCTGATTTTCCTTTGGAGCTCCCCAATATTAATATCATTTTGTCTTTCATTTGGGGTGGTTTAGTTTTTTGGAGAAGACTTCCTAGCTCTGCGAGTCTGGCTGATGGTACTCTGGGGCTAGCCAGAAGAGGACTTTGGATTTCTCAATAGTTTTTTTTTTTTCTTTTTTCTTTTTTTTTCTTTTCTAGGGCTTCTCCCGCAGCATATGGACGTTCCCAGGTTAGGGGTCTAATCGGAGCTGTAGCTGCCTGCCCACACCGCAGCCACAGCAATGCAGGATCCGAGCCGTATCTGCAAGCTACACCACAAGTCACAGCAATGCTGGATCCTCAACCCACTGAGCAAGGCCGGGGATCGAACCTGCAACCTCACAGTTCCTAGTCGGATTCGTTAACCACTGTGCCACCACTGGAACTCCTCTCAGTAGTTTTGTATGTAGACTTTCAATCAATTCCCCTACCTCAACCCTCCACTGTATGGATGTCCCTGTGTCTAGGGTGGCTCAGATTCAATTCCTCAAAAGAGTAAATATTTATTCTCCTTGGGAGGTGAACATAAGAAGGGTTGCCTCACCACACAGATTGGGAAAGGGGACTGGAGAGTCCAGTTGCTTCTGAAAGAGGCTTTCCACCTATTCCGGTATTGAGCCTTCAACTGCACTCTGAATTCTGTGTTGCTTCTGAGGTCTAAGACTTTCTCAGATTCCAAAAAGCAGATTGCATAGATATTACTATTGCCCTCTAAAGACACTTGTTTCAGCCTTTTCTTTGCTAAGTAGTTACCTCTCCTTAATTCACTTTCTTTCTTCTAAAATTTTGTTGACATCTCTTGTACTCTATCACTTCTCTTCCTGCCCTCTGCATCATTGGGAGTTCATACTATTTTCTATTACTTTAATATCACTTTAGTGATGTTTCATGAGGGAGTGGAGATAAACACAGGTGTTTGGTTTGCCATGTTGAACCCTAATTAAAATGAAAAACAGTCAAACCAGAACCGTACACTGTCTGGGCCTCCTTATCTTGCAGGCTGCCAATTTGTGATATCCGGTCTAAATTAACATTTTGTTCTACTGCATTTTATTTCTGATAAACATGAATCTAGGCAAGTAACAGAAATTAGAATCTAGAGGTTTCAGTATTCTTGAAATATTTGTTTATATGGGTTGCTTGTCTATTTTCTCCATTGGTTTTATTTTTAATGCCTTGAACAAATACGCCTATCAGGTAAAGAATCTTCAATTCTGACATCAACATCCTTGGCATTCAGAAATGAATCAACAATGTATCAGCATCACTTGAGTGTCTAGTATAATTGGGACCAATTGGATCCTACAGCCACAGATGCTTTTATGTTGAAAATCTCCACACCCCAGAATGATTAACAAGGCTTAGCTCATGCCCATCTTGTTTCTCTGTCAGTGGAAGTTCGTGGTAATGGAATCTGACTGGTTTAGTGTTAATGAATCACACTCCATGGCTAGATGCCCTGCCCTTTGTCTTAAACACTAAAGTCAGACTTACGACTCTGTTTGTCGTTAAGCAGATGCTTTGCCTCACTACTTGTCTTTCAGTTACAGAAGAGATTTGTTTCATTGCAAAATTAAATTGGTATGGTTGTCTAATTAACTCTGAGAATCTGGATAAATTCTTTCCCTCTGTTCTTCTTTTATTCCATAATCTTATTCAAACTAGACCCCAGAATGTTGAGGCAGCATGTCCTCGTCAGCTCGGCAAGCCTTTTGGGAGGCAGTGCTTTCCTTCCAGGCTTTATTGCACGAACAGAGGCAAGAATGTAAACAGTGACTTCAGTGGGGGAGGACATTGGATCTGCTTTCCCATTCTAATGTCCTAACCTGTGAGGCCTGGGGATTCCACCTCATTAGGGTTCTGTCCAAGGAGAGGTCTCTGAACACACTGTGTTGTGCTGTACAACCAACCAACCCTGTTTGCCTGAGACTGAGGAGCATCACAAGACACAAGACCTTCATTGCTAAAACTAGTGGAGGTCAGACAGCTTAGCTGTCTCAGGCCAGGGTCAAGTAAGATCATACAGGCTGAAGACGTACCTGGGTCTTACACTAAGGAGACTGGCATCAGGAAGTCTAAGACCAAGCGGCCCCCTGCCCAGCTCTCTGTACCATCTGGGCAAAGGACAGTCTGGGTTGTTGGGTAACTTCAGTGGGCCTGGTGTAGAGAGGTCCACACCCCAACAGCTCTCTCTCAGTTAAGTTTCCCACCACTATCTCCCTACTCACATACAGGCTATGTGGAAGGGGCTGCAATTACATTTCTTGGATAGAGGCATAGAACCTACCTTCTGAGTAAGAGCAAGAAATTTAAAATATTCTAACACTATGAATTCTCCTTTTAAAAAATTTTTACTGAAGTATAGTTGATTTACAATGTCATGTTAATTTCTGGTACACCAGCGTGATTCAGCAGGCATACATATGCACATATCCATTCCTATATAGGTTATCACAGAATATTGAGTAGATTTCCCTGTGCTCATGGTCCCTGCTGATCATCCATTACAAATTTAGCACTGTGAATTCTTTTTTTTTTTTTTTTTGTCTTTTTGCTATTTCTTTGGGCCGCTCCCACGGCATATGGAGGTTCCAAGGCTAGGGGTCGAATCAGAGCTGTAGCCACTGGCCTACGCCAGAGCCACAGCAATGCAGGATCCGAACCGCGTCTGCAACCTACACCACAGCTCATGGCAACGCCGGATCGTTTAACCCACTGAGCAAGGGCAGGGACCGAACCCGCAACCTCATGGTTCCTAGTCGGATTCGTTAACCACTGCGCCACGACAGGAACTCCAGCACTGTGAATTCTTATTCATCTATTTTGATAGATTTGAGTACTCCTAGAACCATGTGCTTACTGAGCATAGTCAATAAAAAAGAAAGGAAAAAAGCAAGGAGACAAATGGGACAGATCTGCTTTTGCTTCCCTCCTTCTTCCTCACCAACTCCACTCCCTTCCTCTACACCTGGTTCTGTTTGTCTGTCAGGAAAGTCTTCAGGACAGATGGTCTTATCCCACCTGCGGTCCCACTTCAGGAGCTGTTCTGGCCCAGGGGAAGTCTCAGTGAGCAGTAGGGGCTTGGGTTACTCTCTAAGTGAGTGTTCCAGCCTGGAGCTAGGTCTACACAGCACATACTTCTTGCTTCTCTCCATCCCAGAAGGGGGTCACTTCTGATGTTGTGGTTTTGCTCTCATTGTTAGTTTCTCCTAAGGCTCATTGAGAGACAGAGACTTAATTACTATTGGCTTAATTAAACTATCTTACCTAGGAATTAAAACATTTTTATGACCAGGTCATGCTGACCAGTTCCAAATGCTCTCTGCTTCACTGCAATACTTTAAAACCATAATAAGGAGAATATAATGAATGGGAATCTCATTTTTTCTCACCCCAAAGTGTGCTAATCACAAACAGAACTTAATAAATCACCTATAAAGAGATAAATGCTAGGGCTCTCCCCTGTAATATTGTCATGAATGCATTTTTTATTATTTGATCTGTTCTGTGAATTAAGAGGGGAAATAGAACAAACATTTGTGGAGCACCCATTGTATGCCAGGCACTATTATTTAAACAATAGAACTGTCCAGCAAATGTGGAATTCACATTCCCATCTTATACAAGCAGTTGAGTGATTCACCTAAGACCACACACTTAGTAAGTAAGAACTGTTCTTCTACCTCCCACAGGCTTTCACCTACAGCATGCTGAGTGGTGTTAGCCTTCTTTCTTTTTCTGTTTTTGTGTGGCCCTAACACCAGGCACGTGAGGACCTCAGGGCCCTTCTCCAACAGAAGTATGAGAGAAAAGGTGGAAGGAAGTGGAAGGAAGATGGCAGTTGTGAAGGTTAATTTTGTGTGTCAAATTGTCTGGGCTAAGGGATGCCAAGATAGCTGGTAAAACGTTATTTCTGGGTGTGTCTATGAGGGTGTCTCCAGAACAGGTTAGCGGTTGAGTCAGCGGATGTGGGGGGGGCAGAGAAAGGGTGAACTCCCCTGAGGTGGGACATCCATCTTCTCCTGCCCTTGGGCATCAGCACTCCAGATTCTCGTGCTGTGAGACTCAGACCCAGACTTATACCATTAGCTTCGCAATTCCCAGGCTTTGAGCTGAATGACACCATTCAAACACCACATGTGTATGTCTACATATATATGTAGATCTAAAGACCGACTATTGTGTTAATTGGGGTTCTCCAGAGAAATATAATCAAAAAGGATCTCTCTCTCTCCCTGATATCTGAGTCTTTCTGTATTATTCAAAGTCAAGCATTCCAACTTGATGTGAATCCTGACTAGACCACGACTATTCATCTCCTTTAATTCTCTAAAATTTATCTAATCCTTTCTCTTGCTTATCTTGTGCTTTGCAGTTTATCCATTTTACTCTATGTTCTTGGCTGGTCCAGGGAATTTCGGCTTTTTCTTGAATCCCTGTGAAACTCTCTGGTTTCTTGCTCATTGATTTTTTGGTATACATATCAACTAGTATTTATTTTATTTTATTTTATTTTACTTATTTTATTTTATTTTTTGTCTTTTTAGGGCTGCACCCACGGCATTTGGAAATTCCCAGGCTAGGGGTCGAATCAGAGCTGTAGCTGCTGGCCTACGCCACAGCCATAGCAATACCAGATCCAATCTGTGTCTGCAAACTCTACCACTGCTCATGGCAATGCCAGATTCTTAACCCACTGAGTAAGGCCAGGGATCAAACCTGTGTCTCCATGGATACTAGTTGGGTTTGTTACCACTGAGCCATCAACTAGTATTTTAATTTGTTACCTTCTTTTAACTGTAAATTCTACCCAGACTCACATTCAAGAATATCCTGTACTTGCCTGGGATACTAATTGGATGGTGGGTCCTTTTCAATATTTTCTTCTGGATTCTTGGAACTTAATGTAGCCCAATGGTTACTCTTTCATATTTAAATTTTTTAAAACCTAATTTGGTCTTTGTTACTGGGCAGTTGTCATCTTACTATTTTCTCTTTTCCATTAAAATATCTTAATTCATGGGCTAGTGATTTGGCTGTAATTTCATTATTTGGACTCATATAATTGCCATTGTAATTTTTCATCCATTTTTCAGAACCTTTGCATAGTCTCCCAGTTTGTTATCATCTAAATGTTTCACCAGATATGTTCTATGCTCCTTTCCCATTGTTAGTGCTCAATATTTCTTAGTCTTTGAGAGGCTCAAGGCCAGGAAATTCCCAGGGGAAAACACTAATGCATGTGCCCAGGAGGACCTATTGAAAATTATTCCAGATGAGTTAAAATAGTTTTAAAAAGTTTTACCATTTCCTTTTTTGGCATTGCTCCCTTATTCCTGTTGTCAAGTAAACATATCAGAACTTACTTAATTTTATGATCTTTGGCCAATTCTCAGTAAATATGTAACAAGTGTCAAAGTCTCTAATTTCAAGGGACAGTTTCTTCAGTATATTCATAAGTTATTTATCATGTATTTGCCCATGAGTCATCCACTTGGAAGCTAATTCCCTGAATTGCAAGTTCTTTTGAAACTCCTCTGCAATGAACACCACTCTGGTTTTGTCACTGCCTGGATTTGTGGGACCATGTCCGACTCAGTATAGAGGTGCCACCACCTTGCTTTTTACACCCAAAAGACTATAAGCTCTGTGAGGTCAGGACTGTGTTCTTGTTTTCTGATCATCACATTCTAGGCAATTTGCACAGTGTCCATCCCGTAGTCAGTTCACAAGATAGATATTTTGTATGAATGATTTTGGTCATTGTCTGCTACTCCATGATGCTGAGCACTGGGGGTCTAATGGGTATCAAAATGTTCCTGCTTTTTATAGCCTATATTTTCACAGGGAAATGGAATATTAAATAGATAATTAGGATAATATAGGATAAGTGATATGTCAGGTTGGTGAGGTGGAGGGAAAATGGGAAAAGAAGATACTCTTGAAGGTTGAAGTAAGGACTTAAGGATGGTAGCTGGGTAGTGAAGACATGAAGACAGAGCATGGTGATAAGAAGGAGATGCATCTGTGACCAGGAGGAAGTGTTAAGGGAAAGAACTGGGAAAACTGATATTATACTTAGTGAGTAGGCTATCTGGCTTGTTATTTTAAAGCTACAGAAGGTCCAGGTAAAAATATATGCTCATGGAGTGCTGTGGGAAAGGATGGTCAGAAAGAGAAATAACTATCCAGGAACAGGTCAAAGAACTGACAGGTCAGAGAACTCTTATTGCTCAGTCCCTTGTCTCCACAGTTACAAATGTGATCTGAAGCATATTGGCTGAGAGCAGGGAAAGCATGTTACCTGGAGAGAAATCATGGAGTTGTGATCAAAAAGAGTGGATGGACTCTGGGTGGTAGTAACAGCAGACATCTACTATAAAAGACAACAATAGTTATTTCTTTCTCTCTCTTTCTTTGCTTTTTAGGGTTCCACCTGTGGCATATGAAGGTTCCCAGGCTAGGAGTCTAATTGGAGCTACAGCTGCCAGCCTATGCCACAGCCACAGCAAAGCTGGATCTGAGCCGCATCTGTGACCTACGCTACAGCTCACGGCAACACCAGATCCTTAACCCACTGATCGAGGCTAGGGATAGAACCTGCAACCTCATGGTTCCTGGTCGGATTTGTTTCCATTGTGCCGTGATGGGAACTCCAGTTATTTCTCTTTTGACCCCAAGAGGTGCCAACAACTTCAAGAAGTTCAGGAGGTGGGTCTTGTTTCCTTTTCAGGGTTCAGAGTCATCACTTAGATGTTTCTGAGAGAATATCACCTGCCTTTGTTCCTGAAGAAGTGCTCACTTTGACTTTCTGGAATTTCGGGGTAGCTGAAATTCAGTTTGGAAGTTGCTGGCTGTGGGTTACACACCTTGTCCTTCTAGAAGCTCCTTTAAGCCATGAAGGTAAGAGCACCATAGATGCTATAGGCAGCCTCCTTTTTGGAAATGTGCTTGAGATACACAGATGGAGACTTGACAGTGATTTCCAATTGAATTTAAGCCTTCAAGGTTTCCAGCCTCACTACTGAAAACAACTGTCTTGAAGGAGAAAGGAGAAAGAAGGAGAAGATGAAGGCATAGGGAGTTGGGGAGGGGTGTATGTGTAGAAGTGAAATTGAAAGCTGGAGGTGAAGAGGAAGGTCCACACTAAATTCCAAGATGACAGGAAAAAGAGCCTTCCCTGGCCAGTGTTACATCTTGGAAGCCAGAGGCTAAATCTGTTCTTGGCATTTAGCCATGCATAGTGACCTAATAATTGAAATCCTTTACAAAATGTAAAAAGCCTCAGTAACAGGGAAAGTAACAAAATCCATTTTAGAGGAACTTAAGCAAATCTTGAGAAGGAAAAAAAAAAATGATGGACAAGTTATTATATGGAACAGATATAAGCATATTATCTTAATCTCCTGGCCAGTATTCTCCCAGACTTCAAGCCATTTTAATTCTCTTTCAACTTACAAATTACTTTAACATTTCTAAGGGACACAGATGTGTCTTAAATTGATAAGCGGAGTGTCAAGCATCACTTCCAGTAACAGGAAAAGAATCCACAGTCTTTAATTTTTACGTCTAATTGACTCCAGTTGAGGTGTAGTCAAATGTATATTATTTCTTAATTTGACACCTTCTATTTAAGAGGTCTTATTTTATATGCTTCAGAGTCACAGATGTGAAATTAGTCACTGGGAAGGCTAACTGTTCCAGATTCTTTTGACCTTATGGCTGGAAGGAATTTAATTGTAACCTCATAAAAAGAAAGGAATTCTGGTCACTAGGGAAGATGATTACATGGTCATTGACAATGTGAACTTGAGTGGCTACATTAGCTCTTTAATTATAATGAATCAAGAAGAAATGTTCAAGGTTGGAGAGGAGGCACTTGATGGGGGTAATGACAGGTACTTATGCAAATGGTAACAACACTGACAGAACGAAGAGGTTGGAGATTTGGGCCAACTGGAAATTTCAGCCAGAGGGAAGTACAAAATTGGAATCTAATAAAAAAATGATACAAAACAACTTATTTATACAAATGAAGCAAACTCACAGATTTCAAAACCAATCTTATGGTTATCATGTGTGGAACTGTTGGAGAGAATTTGTAGGGTGGAAATAACCTATACAGATTATTATACAAAATAAATGATTAACAAGAACCTATTGCATAGCACAGGAAAATCTACTCAATCGTTTGTAATAACTCATATGGAAAGAAGAATGAATATATTTATATGCATGACTGATTCACTTTGCTGTACATCTGAAATTAATACAGCATTGTAGGTCAATTATACTCTAATAAAATTAAATTAAAAAAAAACTACCAAAAATTGAGCATCTATCATTGTAGTTAGCACGTAAAGTGACATATCTCCATTCACTAAATCTCATGGTGAAGCTTTTTTGTTAGGAAGGTGGTTCTGTTGTCTTTTCCCACTTGAATTTTCATGCTGATTTAGTGTTAGTTCTTTTAAATGTGATTGGAGGGGGAAGGAAAAAAAAAAGCTGAGAGCGACATGTCAAACTTTCTTTATATAGGTCTCAGTAAAAAAAAAAAAAAAGAAGTCTTTGTTTGTTTTTTCATTTCTAGCTCTAGTTTCAACATCCATCATCTCAATGCACCTCAGGCAGTTCTTAATCCAGAGAACATACACATTAAGACTAGATGAGTAAATTACTGGTTGAACTAATGGATGATGACAGGGACATGGATTCTATAAAGGAGAAAGGAAAGAAACTAGAAACTGAATTAAGGAAATAGTTTTAATATGAGACTTCAATTTATATACCTTTTATAACACTGAATATAGATGCATTTTTCAGAATTCTTTTAAGACATTCTGTTGAGAATACTGGTGAGATAATCATTTTTAGTCAGAGAAGACTTAATTAAGGTAAGGATATATAAACAGCTTTTACCACCCACAGGCAAAGTACTGTTGTTTGTCAAGGTAATGAAACTTGTTTCTGTTTATAGAAAACCAGGCAGTCCTCACTAGAGCTCCTTTTCAGCAATGAAAAAAAGTTCCTACAAAAATATGTTTTTTTAGGATATGGGGAGAGAACAGTTCTTAGTCAGTTCTAATACTCCCTCCTGTGTGTGTAGAATCTCTGCTCCAATAATCTTTCTCTCCTTCCCTTTTCCTTCTCTCCACTGTGGAAGATTTTATCTGACATGTCAGTTTGGGAGGCTCTTTTCCAGAGCCAGGCTCTCCAAATAAGCCTTTGGATCAGTGGTTCTTAAAGTGTGTTCCTGGATTAACAACATCATGACCTGCTGGAGATTTGGGGGAATTTGTCACACAAATGAGCTCAAGATGACCTTTGCATGCTGGCCTGATGTTGTTTACTTCCTCACAGCATTCTGGGACCAGTTAGCTAGCTCAAAAGCCCACTGACACTCAGCTCAATTTTCACGTATCCATTTTTTTCTTCCAGTTTTCCTGAGACGTAATTGACATACAGCATAAGTTTAAGGTGTACAGCATAATGATTTGATTTATATACATCAAGAAGTGATTATCATAAGTTTAGTAAACATATAGCTAGAAGCAAAATTAAAGAACATCTAGCTAGAAACAAAATTAAAGAAATAGAAAACATTTTTTTCTTTTTCTTTTAAATTACTTGATTTACAATGTTGTGCCAATTTCTGCTATACAGCAAAGTGACCCAGTCATATATATATATATATGGAATATGTATATACACATATATACATATTCTCTTTTTTTATTTTTTTTTATTTTCCCACTGTACAGCAAGGGGGTCAGGTTATCCTTACATGTATACATTACAATTACAGTTTTTCCCCCACCCTTTCTTCTGTCGCAACATGAGTATCTAGACATAGTTCACATATTCACTTTCTTATATTGTCTTTCATCCTGGTCTATCCCAAGAGACTGGATACAGGTCCCTGTGCCATACAGTAGGACTTCCTTGCTTTTCCATTCTAAATATAATAGTTTACATCTACTAACCCCAAACTCCCAGTCCATCCCATTCGCACCACCCCTTTCTCCCTTGCCAACCACAAGTCTGTTCTCCATGTCTATGAATCTGTTTCTGTTTTGTAAATAGGTTCATTTGTGCCATATTTTAGATTCTACATATAAGTGATATCATATGGTATTTGTCTTTCTCTTTCTGACTTACTTCACTTAGTATGAAAATCTCTGCATCCATGTTGCTGAGAAAAAATTTTTTTTTCATGTGATGAGAACCCTTAGGATTTACTACTCTTTTTATAGCAGTCATACATAATGTACAGTGGTGTTAATTAGATTTATCACGTTGTAACTTACATCCCTAGTACTTATTTATCTTGTATCTGGAAGTTTGTACATTTCCACTGCCTTCATCCAATTCCGTCCACCCATCCGCCCCCCCACCCCAACTTCTGGTAACCACAAATCTGATCTCTTTTTCTGAGTTTGTTTTTGCAACATAATTGACTTATAACACTATATTAGTTTCTGTTACAGGACATGGTGATTCTATATTTCTATACATTTCAGACTGATGACCATATTAAGTCTAGAGACTATATGTCACCATACAAAGATGTGACATGGTTATGACTGTTTTCCCCACACTGTACATCTCATACCTATGATTCATTTGTGTTGTAACTAGAAGGTTGTACCTCAATCTCCTGCACCTATTTCCTTCCTTCCCTCACTCCTTGTCCCCTTTGGCAACCATCTGTTTGTTCTCTGTATCTATGACTTCTGATTCTGTTTTGTTATGCTTGTTCATTTGTTTTGTTTCTTAGATTCTACATATAAGTGAAAACATACGGTATTTGTCTCTCTGTCTGGCTTATTTCACTTAGCATAATATCCTCTAAGTCTATTCATGTTGTTGCAAATTGCAAGATTCATTCTTTTTTTTTTATGTAATGTTCCATCATGTCTGTCTGTCTATGTATGTATGTATGTAGGTAGGTATGTATTATATATGTATGTATGTATGTATGTATCATATACCTATCACCTTTTC
Source organism: Sus scrofa (assembly GCF_054392235.1). Taxonomy (NCBI): domain Eukaryota; kingdom Metazoa; phylum Chordata; class Mammalia; order Artiodactyla; family Suidae; genus Sus; species Sus scrofa. The sequence goes on from NC_139393.1 coordinate 34,012,975, forward strand.
TTTATCATATCCAATTTTTTAAAGCAAAGCCCTAATAAACAGCTTTTTAGTGGTATAGATCCTGCCTACTTTGCATACCCCATGAAATTGTACCCTTCTGCTAACCATAGATAAGATAAATCCTGCAGCTATAAATAAGGCCTTCAGAGCTCTGTGACTCAGAGACTTCCCTCTGGGCAGCTGAACAACAACATAGACCCACAATCGCCTTTCTGGGGGGTGGCCCCTGGATTGACTCATGCTGTGAGAGACTTTCCCCCTTGCAAACATGCCAAAATGTCACCCAAATAAGGCTTGATGATCTCATTTTTCCTTGAGCAAATAACAAATCTCTAGAACTCCCCATGGAATTGCATATTTTCAGGCCCTGCCTCAGATCAATTGAATCAGAAACTCTTGGTTGGGGCCTAGTAATCTGTTTTAATGAGCCCTTCAGGTAATTGTGTTGCATACTGAAATTTGAGCACCCTTGCCTTAAGTTTTACAGGGCGAGACCCCTTTGATGAGGGCTAACTACACTTCTGCAGCTTTTTTTGCTATGACCTGGTAAGTTTCTGTATTATTAATTTGTTGCCATGTAACAAATTATCCTCAAAATTTAAACAATAAGCATTGAAACAATAAACACTTTTATCTCACAGTTTATGTGGGTGAAGAATTCAGAAGCACCTAGGTTTGGTGGTTCCAGCTCTGGGTTTCTCATGAGGTTATGGTCAGGATGTTTATTTTCAGTCATCCAGGGGCTAAGCTAGGAAGGTCTGCTCCCAGGATAGCTCCCTCCCATGGCTGTTGGCAAGAGGCCTCGGTTCCTTTCCATGTGAGTCTCTCTGTTGGACTGCTTGAGAAACATCAGGACCTGGGTTCCCTAAAGTGAGAGATCCAATAGAGAGCAAAGCAGAAGTTGCAATGTCTATTATAACCTAGACTCAGAAGTCCCATTTTCCATTTTCACAATATTCTATTGGTCATGCAAGTCAGCCCTGTTCAACATGGGAGAGGCCACCTGAGTACCAGGTGATGGGGATTGTTTGGGGCCATCTTAGAAGCTGACTCCCACATTCCCTCTAAAGCAGGAATGAAACATTAACATTAGTTTCTCAGCAGTCAGTGTAAATGCAGAGGTAAACTGAAACAAGCTAAAATGAGTTTATTCAAGAAGAGTTGAGAATCACATGCTGGGGACACAAGCTGTAGCAAGTTATAGGTGAGTTCACTGAGAGTTGAGGGTGGACTGTATTTATGGGCAAGGGGTGCTAAGAAGGAGAAGTCCATCCAGAGCAGAAGCAGTAAGTTCGTTGACTTGAAATAGGCAAAAACTCTTGGCAGATGTTCATTGGTCAGGGGATGTCTCAGTCTTCCACCAATCAGTCATTTAATGGAACTCAGTCCTTTCAGTCTTTCGTGTGTGTGTATGTGTGCATGTGTCTTTTTAGGGTTGCACCCATGGCTTATGGAGGTTCTCAGGCTAAGGGCTGAATTGGAGCTGTAGCCTCCAGCCAACATCACAGCCACAGCAATGCCAGATCTGAGCCACATCTGTGACCTACAAGGCAACGCAGGATCCCTAATCCACTGAGCAGGGTCAGGGATCAAACCTGTGTCCTCGTGGATGCTAGTCAGATTTGTTTCCACTGAGCCATGATGGGAACTCCCTCTTTCATTCTTAAGTTCTGTCTGCTGAGAGTGCATTTATGTGATTCTCCATTTCATGTCCTCCAGTTCCATCTTAGATTGAAATCCTTTCTCATGAACAAGCCGTGTATCTATGATCAAAGATATACCATACTATGCTATACCATACCATACCATACCATACCATACCATACCATACCATACCATACCATACTATAATATATAGGCTGCACCAGTGGCATGTGGAAATTCTCAGGTCAGAGATCAAACCCACGCCACATGAGTGACCTGAGTCACAGAAGTTATAATGCCAGATTCTTAACCACTGGTCTTCCAGGGAATTCCTCAAAGGTGGTATTTTCTTCCTATCTGCTCATGTCCCTTGTTTCATTCCATTTCCAACTTGGATGGGGAAGAGTGATGTTATTCATCCCCTTTAAACCTAAGGTATAAAAAATTATAAATCATCATGATCTCTCTTTTGTGTTTTTTTTAGTTATCTGCCCACTATACATTTCTGCCAGGTTGCCTCACAGCACCTCACATCTAAATTAAACTCCTGAAATAGCGTGCTACATCTATTTTAAAAGATTTTACTTTTCATAATCAACAGCACCACCATCCATCCAGCTGCCCAAATCAGGAGCCTGGGAACTTCTCTGAACTCCTGCCACTGTCATCGCCTGAGTGTTGTTAATCAGCAAATCCCATTTACTTTGTCCCCTGACTAGCTCTCAATCTGCTCCACCTCGGGTCTTCGCAACCACCATCTTTTTTTTTTTTTTTTTCCCCCAGCATGGCTGATGCTGCAGCCACCAGCTGGTCTCCCTACTTTGGCTAGTTTAGAAATGGGACAGAGTGGAGGCAGAAGGGGCCCACTGGAGGTTGTGGTGTCATTTTGTCAAGAGAAAAAAGTTGTGGTAGTGAAGAAGAAAAGTGACTAATGTCAGAGTTAGGAGATAAAATAAAGAGGACTTGGTGATATTTCTAAAGGGTTATCTTCTTGAAATCCCTAGATGTTCCCCTTTTGTTATTTAAGTCCCAATTGCAAGTATGCACTCAAGACCTTCATGACCTGAATGTTTTGTATCTCCATTTCCTCTATCACACACTATACTCAACTTCATGCCCATGATTGTCAATTTTTACTCATGCCAAACCTTTTCACATTTTCCCCTCCATCTGAAATGCCCTTGGCCTCATCCTATTCATTTGCTAAGCTTTTGTTTGCTTTTGGGGGCTTGGTTTTAGATGTTACCTTTTCTGAGTGGTCTTTTTTGGCTTCCAATTTTGGGGTAGAAGCCTTTTTATGGTCTCCCTCAGTGCCCAAGGGTTAATTAATCCTAGCATTAATTTGTAGTGAGATGATAGTTTACTAGTGACTCTCCTCCAATACACTGTATGGTACCTGAGGCCAGAATCATGTCTTACTAAGCATTGCATGCTCAGCACCTGCCACAAGTTCAGCACCTGATAAAATTTGTTTTATTATTATTTGTTTTTAATATGAAGTAATGCTTTCATATTATCCCTTAGTATGCATCTTGTTTCTAATCTCAGTGGGGTATTGTCTCCTTTGATGGCTCATCGTTTCCATGTATATTCTCTGTCTTCCCTTTCTCCCGTCTGCACCTGGACCTCCTCCCCTCTTTCCCATTTCCTTTCTTCCCTTCATCCTTTCCCAAACATTTACTGAGCTCCTACTGTGTTCTAGTAAGTGCTCTTGTGACTTCTGTATTCTATTCACACTTTCTGCCCTAGATTTCTCCAGTTGCTCTTTTTGATTTTTACCAAGAATATGGATACTTTTAAAGATCATTCTAACCTCTTTCTAACCTTATAATAAGTATAGTAGACAAAAGGCTTTGTGTTGAGCCAGAAATGTGATGCATTTGACCCATGGTGATGCATGTCTTGCTTTATTTTCTTTCTTAAACATATAAGGTATGTTCACATAGCTGGGTGAACAGGTGTACAGGGTTCCTTCGAGTGGACTGTATTAGTGAGGAAAATGGTACTAGTGCTATCTGCAAAACTCCACAGCATCTAAGTAGGTGTTAATGTGGGTGTGTCCAACATCACATATCATGGAGACATGTGACAGTAGTGTGCTGATAAACTGACTCTCTGAAAAAAGAATCCTTGATGTATAGAATTTGCCAGTTTCCATGGTGTAAATACTCCTACCACAGTTGATTTCAAGCAACCAGTTGGGAAGTGACATTACTGAACACAGAATTGGGAAGCGAGGGTAGAATCCATCCTCACTAACTGGAAGGAGCTGGTCCATCACGACACTGCTAAATGAGGGGGCATTGGCTTCCAGGAAGGGGCTGCTAGCTGCTATTATTAGTTTTCCTGGCACCTTGCTTTCTTTTCTGAGACTTTGCCTACCCAATGTTGAGCTGTCAGCTGGATTATTCAGATGGGATTGGAGATGCTCCACTCAAGTTGCTCTAAGCAAAGTACTTACTAGAAAACTTGGAATTGGAATTAGTCTGGCTGGTTTCATGAATGAGAGTTAGTTATAGTGGCCATTTTCTTCACATGGACTTAGCATAGAATAAATACCATCTGAAGCAAGAGAGAGCATCAGTAGGGTATGGAGGGAAGTGAATGCCTGGGTTTCCATGGCTTTTCAGCATCTGGGCATGATGGGTGTCCCACCCTGTCTGTGGATTGGAGAAAGACTCTCTTACCCTACCTTACCTTTGCTTAAGCCAGTCCCATGTTATTTGAAAATAGAGATGTTAATAGCCCAAATGATCTAGATGAAAAACAGCAATTTATCATGACTTTCTTCCCTGCATTCATCCTCCCAACTCTTTATCCAGGTATTAACTTCTGAAATCATAAATTCTTCATTAAAGTTTTAAGAGAAGGAATGGTTCTTAGAAGAAATCCCTTTCACTTCCAGTGGTTTTCAAAGCCTCTTTCCCGAAATCTAGCATCCCTCTGAACTGCCTCAGGATACTGAAGGACAAATACAGTGGGCAGAGGTCCAGGCTTCAACTGTAGCCTCAACCAGAGCATCTCTGGGCTTATCTATTTTAAATTTTTCTTGTTCTATTTATGATTTAATTTACACATGTGTTTGCCCTGATAAAGCCTTAGGTAAAATTGTGGAGAGAACATCTTTATCTCAGAGGCCTTAGAACCCCCTTCCTGCTCCACCCAGGAGTACTTTTCTCATACTCCTCCTTCAATCTAGTTACTATTGCAGCTTTCAGTAAAGGGAGAGATAACTTAGAACATGTGAGTACATAAGGCCCAAAGCATCACCTGATACTACCTGCATCCAAATTGAGGACAACTGGAGACCTGGAGAAGAAGCTATAATAACAATAGCAAACATCAAAAACAATAATAATTATTTTTCCCATGAAATAGAGAAGTATGCTTTTGGTAGACATGGGTATGTAATGCGGTTGGGTTGGGGATGATTTTCCAGAACCTTTGGAATTTACCAGGTAGGCAATTAACTCTTCTGGGGAGTCATGAGATCTATTTGGAAGTCATGATTCCCTGTCCTTATCTGGAAACTGAGCTTGAGATGAACTGACATCTCCAGTTTGTTTGTTTGTTTGTTCATTTGTTTATTTATTTATTCTTTTTATGGCTGCACCTGTGGCATATGGAAGTTCCCTGGCTAGGGGTGGAATCAGAGCTGCATCTTCCAGCCTGCACCACAGCAACAGCAACGCTGGATCTGAGTCAAATCTGTGACCTACACCACAGTTCACGGCAACACTGGATCCTTAACCCACTGAGTGAGGCCAGGAGTCAAACCTGAATCTTCAAGGACACTATGTTGGGTTCTTAACCTGTTGAACCACGGTGGGAACTCCAACATCTCCAGTTTTTATGCTGGTTTTATTTAGACAAAGCACTTGCATTACTAGTACTAACATGTGTTTTTCAAAGCTTCATTTTTCAGTGGAAAATATGAATGAATGTGCTGAGTTGTATGAGACTCGATGGCTTTTGTAAGCCAAAAGTGCTTACAAGTACTTGCTTCTCTTTCTTGGCTCAAGATTTGAGAATGTTTTCTAACAGACCTCACAAGGTCTTACAGCATTAGTAAGATGATCAGCAGGAAGCTGGCCATGTGAATTTGAAAAAAAGAAGCAAACCAAACCAAAACCAGAGGTCAGCCCTGAGCATAGACATTTCTGGGAGTCTGTTAGGCATTGCAATAAAGGACAGCAAAGGAGAGGGCGTAGGGGCTGAGGGGTTCTGTCGTGCCTCAGGCTTCTCCTGGAATACAGTACATTCCTCTGAAACCATCAGGAGAGGAGCTAGAGTGTGAAGTATGGCAATTACCTTCGTTCCCATGGGCTTTCTTTCTGGTCTGAGAAATGTAATCGCATGTAATAGAATTTTGTATTGAGCACATTGACTTTGAATGTGTTCACTGTAGCACCTGGATTTGATTGTGTGTAACTTGATTAATGAAATATTGAATAGATGCAATAGTCCATTAAGGTCAACTGCTAGTTGAGTGCTCAAAAGTTTTAGAGAAAAATAGAAAAGATGATTTCATTGCTAAATAAATACATAATATAAATTGTCTTGTACTTTTTTGTTTTGTTTTTGATTTGCTATGAATTTTTTAGTTCTGACATTTTGCTATAGATTTTGTTTGTGGGGACTCTTATTCAACTGGACACTTTGTGTGTGACTTTAATTTTAATAAAAATTTCTCTGAGAAAGGTATCTTTTTGCCTGTCTTAAATATACAGGCTAAATTTAGTCAATTAATAATCACTTTTTTCCACTTTTTCCTTATGTAAGTTTCTCTTTCAGATTTTCTTTTATAGTTATTTTAATGCCACTGTTTTACTAGAGTGCCTGTTATCTGGTGTTATGATTCAATCTTTTCCTATGAATTTTTCTGCAGTGATGAAACTTTTTTTTTTTTTTTCCCCTTTAGCTGCACCTGCAGCATATGGAAGTTCCTGGGACAAAGGATCTAATCCAAGCTGCAGCTGGGACCTATGCCACAGCTATAGCAATGCTGGATCCTTAACCCACTGTGCCAAGGCCAGGGATGAAAGCCTTGCCGCCCCTCCCCCAGCAACCCAAGCTGCTGCATTTGGATCCTTAATCCACTGTGCCACGGTGGGAAGTCTGGCTTTTTTTCTATCATCACTTTGTTTTTTAAATCATCTCCCCTTTCCCTGCCACTGAGTCCAATCGGATTGTATGTGGACAACTATATTTTTAAGAATGTGACACCGTCTTTCGTAAGCTTCTGGAAGACTGCAAGAGCTAAGATTGCTTAAGATATAAAATCTTTGCCATGGTCAGAGCTGTCTTTTTTACCAGTTTTACCAACAAACAAAGACTAAGTATTTGCTACCTTTCTTCTCTGTGGCTCTAGGATGAAATTAGCTACCAAAATAAGCTGGAACAGAACATTGACTGAATATCTACTAAGTGGTAACTACTAAGAAACAAATCTGCCATTTCCTTTACTCTTTATGACAAACCAATATTTGAAGTAATAATATCCTCAGATCACACATGAGACACTTTATTATGTATCAAGTGAATCACATAATTTCATGGGCCTCGACATTTCCTATATGTTCCTATTTATTTTTTAAGATTGTCATAGGGAGGTGTGAGCTTCAGGGAGTATCAAAAACATTTCTGACATCTCGACGTCCTTGCTGCTGCACTGTTTCTAAAATTCCTCTAAATATTGGTGATACCTTTGATTCTCTCCTCTTTGTGAAAAGAAGCTGGAATAAATCCAATTAAGAGGGGTTTTTACAAATAACTGTTACTTCTCAGTATTTTCACACCTAAGAATTTTTAATGGCAGAGATCTCTAGAGCTCAATATTGAGGATCCAATGGTGTTGACTTGTTTATAGAAGGGCCAACCATTTCTTAATTTAATAAATATTTACAGAGAACTATGTACGCATGTAAAGTTGTTGGTTGATTGTAATTTCTACTCTTTGCTATCCGTAAAGAGATTGGATCCCAACTGGAAAGGCTAAGAGGCAGGCAAATTTTTCTGAAAAGAAAAGGGACACAGGATTTCCTGTTGTGGCTCAGCAGGTTAAGGACTCGACATTGTATCTGTGAGGATGTGAGTTCGATCCCTGGCCTTGCTCATTGAGTTAAGGATCTGGCAATGCCACAAGCTGTGGCATAGGTTGCAGATGAGGCTCAGATCCAGTGTTGCTGTGGCAGTGGTGGAGGCCTCGGCTGCAGCTGTAATTTGATCCTTAGCTTGGGAACTTCCATCCGCTGCAGGTGCAAGGGCAAAATAGGAAAAAAAAAAAAAAAAAAAAAAAGAAAAGGGACACGAAAAGATAGGGTATGGATGAGGCTGGTAAAATGGAGGTTGGATGTTTGCATGGGTGGTGGAGGATGATCCAGAGAAGAGATGTGCTGGCTGGGGTTGCCAGGGACTTTGGAGGGAGATGATATGTGTTTAATCTTCATGGAAACTTGCAAGGTAGGTATTAATATTAGTCTCACTTTATAGCTGAGGAAACTGAGGGGTAAAGTTACATCCATGTAAAGCACTGTGCCATCTAGTAGGATGTTTAAGGGTACAGGGGCACAAGATGAGTGTTTGGATATATTTAAAGAGAATTTAGAATATTTTATTTTATCAGCAGCCACATAAACCTTCTTTTGAGTTTGGCCACTAAAATCAATAGTGAAATCTATCATTGTTTTGAATGACAAAATTCTTCCATGGTATATATGAATTGTACTTCTTTTTAATGACTTGGAGTTTGGACAATTTTGGGATTGGACAAAGTTACAAGTCTTGCTTTAGGGTTGTACTGGATAAGAAATGAGCCTGGAAAAGTAAATGTTAGCAAGGGCTCGAACTCAGGTCTCCCGACCCTGAGGCTGACGTTCTTAATGACTATGTTTTAGCCAGAGTACATTAACGGAGTTACCCTCAGGTGTCCCGTCAGAAGCATCTTAATTACTCTTGAAGCTCCCAGGATGTCATAGTCCCACATGAGGGGTCCTTTGCTAATAGGAGCCATAGTGAGAGGAGTGTACTGCCATCCTTTCAAAAAAAAAAATCAGTGATTAACCACTTACTGTTTCTTTGTGTTATACCTAAGAAATTCAACTGTATTTCCTAGGTACTTTCTTTTCATGTTGCGATGTTCTACCTGTCAACAAATCAATCTATAAAGATTCACTGAGTGGGAAAGGAATGACTTTATACAGTCTTATTAGGATAATGAGACACTTTTTTTTCCCTTAAGAAATGAAATATGTGGTGAAATATACCAAACCACACTCACAAGCTGCTTATATCAAAAGTACAGTTAAAAAACCTCATTTATTTGGAATAATTAGTTCTTTGCTACTCTGTGTGATCTGCTGACCAAGAGCATTGGCATCCCTGGCAGCTTGTTTGTAACACAGGGTCTCAGACCCACCTGGACCTTCTGAGAGAGAATCTGCCTTTTAAGAAGGTCCACAGGTGATTTGCGAGGATATAACAGTTTGAGAAGCAGTTCTCTGAGTCTGCACTCTTTAGTCTTTCAGGTGGATTAAAAATACCAAAGATTGTCTTTGCTGGCCTGAACTTGCTTGTAATGGCAATGAGCTGAAAGCACACAAACTGGTAATTAACCAAAGATGGTAAGAGTTCAGTGGCACCAACAGGAAGGCTGTAAATGTTTAGAAAAAAGAGCAATCACAGCCAATAAGGTGCATTTGTAAGATTCCAAAGTGGCCACCTTCAGGCATTTCAAATTCTTTGAACTTGCACTTGCCTTGATGCCAGTGGCCCTAGGGGGCAGTATGGTATGGTAAAAAATCAGACTGGGTCACCCTGCCCCACCCCCACCCTGAGTGTTCCTTTCAGGAGAACTGTGACCTTGAGAAATCAGTGATGAATCCTCTGAGCCTCAGTTTTCTCATTGGGAGACCTAAATGAAACAACTCCTAACATGTCTAACACATGTTAGGTACTCAGTTTCTTCACTTGATGCTTTCTCCTCATCTAACTCATAGTTACCCAATTCATCCTTGCAATGATGAAAACTGTACTATTATTGGTGCTCAAAGAGTGTTAACATACTGTGTTGAAGCTAGTAAGTCTGAAAAAAGTTGCTAGCTTGACAGACAACGAAGTTTCACAGAGGGCATTGCCCTTAAGCAGTTTCTCTGGCTGTGAGCTCAGAAGGGAGGGAGAGGTCCAGCGTGGTGCTCAGAGTGGCTGCAGGAACTCAGAAGATGGTGCCAACTGGAGATTGGCACTTGCCACCTACTTCTACAATGATTGAATCATGAGTTACTGTAACTGCTGAACCTCAACACCCCCTGAAAGAGCTCAGGTTGAAGGTCAGCAGTGAGGCACTCTGTGCTCTGGGAAAACTGGCAGAACAGGTCTTCACATATATTCAGGAGAAGATTTTATGAGTATTCTCGCATCGTCTTATATCTAGAAAAGCACTAAAACCCTTCATTGATGATGTCTGTTCCCTGTGACTAGCAGCAGCCTTCTGCAAAATGTGTGCTTGATTTGATCACCAAAATCACAAATACACTGACATCCCCCTACCTCTTTGGAGCAGTTTCTCAGAGCTATCTGAAATGTCGCCTCCTGGGCTGTAGATCTCATTTTTCCCCCAATAAAACTTAACTCACAACTTTCACACTGTGCCTTTTTTTAAGTCAATAATGGCTTTAGCGTCCTGTGACTATCTTGCCTTTCCTGGAAGTGATAAACCCAAGGGCATGTTGCAGCCATGGCAAACCCTGAGGCTTAGGTCTCCAGCAGCTGTTCTCCAGCTTTGGCGGCACAGTAGAATTTCCCAGTAATTTGTAAGAACCACTGGTTCCCAGAGCCTACCTGAGAATAGCTGAAAAGAATCTCTGGGGTCGGGGGGCAGTCTTTTAAGAAGGCACCCCAGGAGATAGGGTTGAGAGCCATGTTGAATTGTGCATTACAGACTTAGTACCACTGTGAACCACTCATTACAGCCTTAGTACTTAAAGGACTTCCATCCCAAGACTGTGGCTCCTGTGGGTCTCATGGTTCCTGAAGATTTTGGTTTAATCTGTTTTAGAGTGTGACAGTTGAGAAAAAACAAAGCAGAAATAAAAGCTAAGTTTTATATATCCAGATGTTATACTCCCCACCTCCCCATTTTTAAATGGGATCTTTGGATCCTGGCTGGTTTCACTCTTTGTACTCAGCAACATTGGAATACTTGGTAATAAAGAATTTATTTGCTTAGAGATTTGCTTGGCTTTCTAGTTCCTCTTTATCTCCTTGTAGTAGAGAAATCAGTCATTCTCAGTCTTTGTTGGAGGCAAGGTTGATTCATTTCCCCAATTTTTGTGAATCTTGATTGGCTATTTTTACCAAAATTAATCAGCAAATACACTTAAAATCAAAATGTGTGTTACTATGGCAGATTACAATACACTGTTTTGTGCTCATATGGCTCCAAACTCCTTCTAAAACCTAAAACTTGAGAAACAATAAATGCTTTTGAATTTATGTATAGTGAATGGGGATAATTAAGAGTAACTTTCTCCCAGGGTTGACACAAGAATTAGACCAGCTAATATTTACAAGCAGTGTCTTATGAGCAGCGCCTGGTGCCTAAGAAGCTCTTAGTAAGAATTAGTTTATTTTATCATTCTAGGAAGTGGGGTCAGAGTGAAACAAATAGATTAGGAAATAGAGGCACAGATTAGTGGGCTGTGGAAGTGAAAGCCTTTAATATTCTTTCTTTATGACAATTTGAGACAGAAAAAATAAAATGTTTTACAATTTATATAGATGCTGGAAAGTGTTTGTAATATTCTGATATGTTTCAGCTAATTCCATGTTTTTTTTTGTTTTTTTTTTTGTTTTTTTTCCCCCTGGAAGAAGTTCTATGTCTTAGAGTGGCCTGGTTAGTGCTGCCAGTTCTCTGAATAATCAGGAAAGTTTTATTTATTTTTTGAATATCTATAGAAATTTATCATGACTCATTCATTCAGTTGAAATAACTGAAGCATCCTTAGAGAATAAAAATTATATAAATTTTTGATACATTGCCATTTTATATAATTTTCTACATATCTAATTCATCAACATATCTTTTTTTAATTTAATTTAATTTAATTTTTTTTTTATTTTACCACTGTACAGCAAGGGGGTCAGGTTATCCTTACATGTATACATTACAATTACATTTTTTCCCCCACCCTTTGTTCTGTTGCAACATGGGTATCTAGACATAGTTCTCAATGCTACTCAGCAGGATCTCCTTGTAAATCTATTCTAAGTTGTGTCTGATAAGCCTAAACTCCCATCCCTCCCACTCCCTCCCCCTCCCATCAGGCAGCCACAAGTCTATTTTCCAAGTCCATGATTTTCTTTTCTGAGGAGATGTTCATTTGTGCTGGATATTAGATTCCAGTTATAAGTGATATCATGTGGTATTTGTCTTTGTCTTTCTGGCTCATTTCACTCAGGATGAGATTCTCTAGTTCCATCCATGTTGCTGCAAATGGCATTATGTCATCCTTTTTTATGGCTGAGTAGAATTCCATTGTGGATATATACCACCTCTTCCGAATCCAATCATCTGTCGATGGACATTTGGGTTGTTTCCATGTCCTGGCTATTGTGAAGAGTGCTGCAATGAACATGCGGGTGCATGTGTCTCTTTTAAGTAGAGTTTTCTCCGGATAGATGCCCAAGAGTGGGATTGCAGGGTCATATGGAAGTTCTATGTATAGATTTCGAAGGTATCTCCAAACTGTTCTCCATAGTGGCTGTACCAGTTGACATTCCCACCAGCAGTGCAGGAGGGTTCCCTTTTCTCCACAGCCCCTCCAGCACTTGTTATTTGTGGATTTATTAATGATGGCCATTCTGACTGGTGTGAGGTGGTATCTCATGGTAGTTTTGATTTGCATTTCTCTTATAATCAGCGATGTTGAGCATTTTTTCATGTGTTTGCTGGCCATCTGTATATCTTCTTTGGAGAAATGTCGATTCAGGTCTTTTGCCCATTTTTCCATTGATTGATTGGTTTTTTTGCTGTTGGGTTGTATAAGTTGCTTATATATTCTAGAGATTAAGCCCTTGTCAGTTGCATCATTTGAAACTATTTTCTCCCATTGTGTAAGTTGTCTTTTTGTTTTCTTTTGGGTTTCCTTTGCTGTGCAAAAGCTTTTCAGTTTGATGAGGTCCCATGGGTTTATTTTTGCTCTAATTTCTATTGCTTTGGGAGACTGACCTGAGAAAATATTCATAATGTTGATGTCAGAGAGTGTTTTGCCTATGTTTTCTTCTAGGAGTTTGATGGGGTCCTGTCGTATATTTAAGACTTTCAGCCATTTTGAGTGTATTTTTGTGCATGGTGTGAGGGTGTGTTCTAGTTTCATTGCTTTGCATGCAGCTGTCCAGGTTTCCCAGCAATGCTTGCTGAATAGACTTTCCTTTTCCCATTTTATGTTCTTGCCTCCCTTGTCAAAGATTAATTGACCATAGGTGTCAGGGTTTATTTCCGGATTCTCTATTCTGTTCCATTGGTCTGTCTGTCTGTTTTGATACCAATACCACACTGTTCTGATGACTGTGGCTTTGTAGTATTTCTTGAAGTCTGGGAGAGTTATGCCTCCTGCTTGGTTTTTGTTTCTCAGGATTGCTTTGGCGATTCTGGGTCTTTTGTGGTGCCATATAAATGTTTGGATTGTTTGTTCTAGTTCTGTGAAAAATGTCATGGGGAATTTGATAGGGATTGCATTGAATCTGTAGATTGCTTTGGGTAGTATGGCCATTTTTACAATATTGATTTTCCCAATCCAGGAACATGGAATATCCTTCCATTTCTTTACATCTTCTTTTATTTCTTTGATTAAAGTTTTATAGTTCTCGGCATATAGGTCCTTTACCTCCTTGGTCAGGTGTATTCCGAGGTATTTGATTTTGTGAGGTACAATTTTAAAAGGTATTGTGTTTTTGTATTCCTTTTCTAATATTTCATTGCTGGTATACAGAAATGCAACTGACTTCTGAATGTTAATCTTATATCCTGCTACTTTGCTGAATTTATGGATCAGTTCAAGGAGTTTTGGGGTTGAGTCCTTAGGGTTTTCTAGGTATAGTATCATGTCATCTGCATACAGTGACAGTTTTATCTCTTCTCTTCCTATATGGATGCCTTTTATTTCTTTTGTTTGTCTGATTGCTGTGGCCAGGACTTCCAAAACGATGTTGAAGAGCAGTGGTGAGAGTGGGCATCCCTGTCTTGTTCCAGATTTGAGTAAGAAGGCTTTCAGTTTTTCCCCATTGAGGATTATATTTGCTGTGGGTTTATCATAAATGGCTTTGATTATGTTCAGGAATGTTCCCTCTATACCCACTTTGGCAAGGGTCTTGATCATGAATGCATGTTGGACTTTGTCAAATGCTTTTTCTGCATCTAATGAGATGCTCATATGATTTTTGACTTTTCTTTTGTTAATGTGGTGTATGATGCTGATTGATTTGCATATGTTGAACCATCCTTGTGAACCTGGGATGAACCCAACCTGGTCATGGTGTATAATTTTTTTGGTATGTTGTTGGATTCGGTTGGCTAAGATTTTGCTGAGAATTTTTGCATCTATATTCATCAATGATATTGGGCGATAGTTTTCTTTTTTGGTGGTATCTCTGTCTGGTTTTGGAATGAGGGTGATGGTGGCCTCATAGAATGTCTTTGGGAGTATTCCTTCTTCTTCAACCTTTTGAAAGAGTTTAAGGAGGGTGGGCACCAATTCCTCTTTATATGTCTGATAGAATTCACCTGTGAAGCCATCTGGTCCTGGACTTTTATTTGTAGGGAGTGATTTTATGACCTCTTCAATTTCATTTCTAGTGATGGGTCTGTTCAGTTGGTCTGTTTCTACTTGATTCAGTTTTGGCAGGCTGTAAGATTCTAGAAAATTGTCCATTTCTTCCAGATTGTAAAATTTGTTGCCGTATAGTTGTTCATAGTATTCTCTTATGGTTTTTTGTATTTCTGCTGTATCCGTTGTGATTTCTCCTTTTTCATTTATAATTTTGGTGATTTGGGTTCTTTCTCTCCTCTTTTTAGTGAGTCTGGCCAGGGGTTTGTCAATTTTGTTCACCTTTTCAAAGAACCAGCTCTTGGTTTTATTAATTTTCTCTATTGTTTTTTGAGTCTCTATTTTATTGATTTCTTCTTTGATCTTTATAATTTCCTTCCTTCTGCTGACTTTAGGACTTTTTTGTTCTTCTTTTTCTAATTCGTTTAGGTGGAGGGTTAAGTTGTCAATTTGGGATCTTTCTTCTTTTTTGAGAAAGGCCTGGATTGCTATAAATTTCCCTCTGAGCACTGCTTTCGCAGCATCCCATAGATTTTGAGAGGTTGTGTCTTCATTATCATTTGTTTCAAGGTAGTTCTTAATTTCCTTCTTGGTGTCCTCATAGACCCATTGGTTTTTTAGTAGCATGTTGTTTAGTCTCCATGTAGTAGGTTTTTTCTCTTTCCTTTTCCCATGGTTGATTTCTAATTTCATGGCATTGTGGTCAGAGAAGATACTTGAGATAATTTCTACGCTCCTAAATTTATTGAGATTCGCTTTGTGTCCCAATATGTGGTCGATTCTTGAGAATGTTCCATGAGCATTTGAGAAGAATGTGTATTCTGCTTTTTTTGGATGTAGTGTCCTGAAGATATCAATGAAGTCTACCTTTTCTATTGTTTCCTTTAGGATCTCTGTTGCTTTATTGGTTTTCTGTCTAGAGGATCTGTCCACTGATGTGAGGGGGGTATTTAGGTCTCCTACTATGATTGTATTCTCATCAATATCTCCCTTTATGTCTGTTAATATTTGTTGTATGTATCTGGGTGCTCCTATATTTGGGGCATATATGTTGATGATAGTAATATCCTCTCCTTGGATGGATCCCTTAATCATTAAGTAGTGTCCTTCTTTGTCTTTCTTTATGTCTTTTGTTTTAAAGTCTATCTTGTCTGATATCAGCGTTGCGACTCCTGCTTTTCTGTCATGTCTGTTGGCCTGAAATATTTTTCCCCACCCTTTCACTTTCAATCTATTTGTGTCTTTTGTCCTAAGGTGAATTTCTTGTAGGCAGCATATTGAAGGTTTTTGCCTTTTTATCCACTCAGCCACTCTGTGTCTTTTGATTGGGGCATTCAGTCCATTGACATTTAAGGTGATAATTGATAGATGATTATTGATTGCCATTTTGAACCTCGTGTTCCAGTTGATTCTATGGTTCTCCATTCTTCCTTTCTTCCTTTCTTTTTTTTTTTGGTTGGATGATCTCCTATTATTTATCTGCTTGAGTGTTTTTTTTTCTTCATTTTTTTGCGAATGCAATATTTGGTTTTGGCTTGAGGTTGCCCTGTTTTTTAAGTATGCTAACCCCTTCCTATAATTGTGTGTTTTAGCCTGATGGTCCTGTAAGTTCAAACACTTCATTACTATATTAAAATTAAGAAGAGAGACATACAAACAAACAAAAAGGGTTATTTACCTCCTAACATCCCTTGCCCACATTTTATGGTTTTGATGACACTTTTTTATTTTTTTCTTTTTAATTTTATTTTGCTTGAAGCATGTTCATGATTAAATCTGTATGCTGGCTTATTTGAGTGACAACTCTCTGATTGCGGTTTCATCAGTCCTAGTTCTTCCTCTTCTTCTTCTTTTTTTTTTCTTTTCTTTTTTCTTCCCTTTCCTTCCTTTCTTTTTGGTTTAGAGAAGCCCTTTCAATATTTCCTTTAACCTGGGTTTTGTGTTGCTGTATTCTTTTAGTTTTTGTTTGTTGGAAAAATTTTTATTTCCCCTTCTATTTTAAATGATATTCTTGCTGGATAGAGTATTTCCTTTTAGCACTTTAAATATCTCTTGCCATTCCCTCCTGGCCTGTAGTGTTTCTGTAGAGAAATCAGCTGATATCCTTATGGGGGTTCCCTTGTAGGTTACATTCTGTTTTTCTCTTGCTGCCTTTAGGATCCTCTCTTTATCACTAACTTTTGCCATTTTTATTATGATGTGTCTTAGTGTGGGTCTATTTGGGTTCAGTTTGTTTGGGGCCCTCTGTGCTTCCTGTATCTTGAACCCAGTATCCTTTAGATTTGGGAAGTTTCCATTGATAATTTCTTCAAATATATTTTCCATCCCTTATCTTTTTCTACTCCTTCTGGAATTCCTATTATGCATAGATTGGCCTGCTTTATATTATCCCATAGGTCTCTTATATTGCTTTCCAGTTTGTTGATTCGGTTTTCTGTCTGTTGACCGGATATTTCCATTATTCTATCTTCCATATCACTGATTCATTCTTCTGCATTATTCATTCTGGTTTTTACTGCCCCTAGTTCAGTTTGCATCTCTGCAAATGAATGTTCTAGTTTTTCTTGGCTCCTCCTTATATTTTCTAGTTCCTTTCTGAGGGTATCTGCATTACTGTTCATATCTTCTCTTAATTCCTTCAGTATTTTCACTATTTCTCTTTTGAACTCCAGGTCTGTCTGACTGCAGAGATCTGTTTCATTGCTGACTGTTTTAGGTGAGTGCTCCTGTTGGTTTGACTGGGGGTGGTTTCTCAGCTTCTTCATCTTGCTTGTTGTTTTCTTTCTCCTGAGGGAGTTGTACTCTCCGTTATTGGGCAGTGTTTGCCTTGTCACTGCCGTGGAATATTTCCTGAGGTCTGGTGTTGTTGGTCAATCTTTTTTGAGGCAGTGTGGGCTTTTCTGGAGTGTTGATGGGGCTAACAGTGTTTCTTTGAAGCAAAGGAGGACTTCCTGAGGGCAGACAGGACTGGGAGGTCCACATCAGCTTGCACTGATGTTTTTAGGCTGTGGGGCTCTTTCAGGGGGTTGGCGGTGTTGGGCAGCTGCTCCTCAGGAGTGCATCACCCCCTGGGGGCTGGAGCAGCTATCTGGGTCACTGAGAACCTAAGAGGCTCTTCCCTAGGGCAGCCCAACTCAGAAGGACGGCCTGAGAATGTAGGCGGATCTTTTCACAGTCTGGCCAAGCTTGTTGCAGCTTTTCTGGGCTGCAGGGGCTCCTCCAGGGGGCTGGTGGTGCTGAGCAGCTATTCTGCGGGAGTGGGGCACCCCCTGAGGGCTTGGGTAGCCAGCAGGGCCGCTGAAAACCCAAGAGGCTCCTCTCCAGGGCAACCCGACTCAGAAAGACCATCTGAGATCTTTTCACAGCTTGGCCAGGCTTGCTGCAGCTTTTCTGGGCTGCAGGGGGTCCTTCCTGGAGCTGGCAGTCCTATGCAGCTGATCCGCTAGAGCTCGGCACCCCCTGGTGGCTTGGGCAGCTAGCAGGGCTGCTGAAAACCCAAGAGGCTCCTCCCCAGGGCAGCCTGACTCAGAAAGACTCTCCAAGAATTAGGCAGATCTTTTCATGGCCTCGCTAGACTTGTTCTAGCTTTTCTGGGCTGCAGGCCTTTTCTCGGGGCCTGGTGGTGTTTGGTGCTGCTCTGTGGAGTTGTAGCCCCTCCGAAGGGCAAGTAGGCCTGTGCAGGGACAGCCCCTGTGGTGGTAGGCTTCAGGCAATTGTTGAGGCCAGCCCTCCTGGATGGCAGGCAGCCCCAGGTCTGGCGAGAGCGTAGGGGGTGGTGGGGGTGGGGGGAGGGGATGCACTGGGAAGCACAGCTTTCTGCTAGCTAGCGGGCCTGTAAGCTTGCTGTGGCATGGGGAGTATTCTGTGGGGACCCACCCCTTCTTCTCTCCCCTCCCCAGCACGGGCGCAGACCAGGCTCTTCTCCCAGGTTCCCTCTGATGTGGCTTTCCAATTCCCTGCTGCTAGAGTATTGCTCCCTTCCTCTGCAACAGCTTTGTTTTCTAGTCTCCCAGGCAGTCTCTGCCCCGTCAAACTTGACAGACTTGTTTCTAGACCTCCTAAGCCATCTCCGCTCCGTCCCACCCCCCCCCCCCGCCCTTTCCCGGGGACTAACCTCTGGAGCCGAGGACTGGGTGCCCAGCCCCCACCCAGGCATCTCAATTTTTGGTAACTGTGCCCGTAGTTCAGATGGTCCGTTCGGTTCTTGATCGGCTTTTCCGTACTCCAACTTACTGCTACACTCTTCTCTGAATCTGGAGATTCCTCCAGTTCATTTGATCTTTCCCCCGGTAGGTGACTTTCCAGGGTGTGGGATCCCTTTCTCCTCCTCTGTTCCCTTTCGGGAGCGCCGGAGCACCCGTCCAGCTCGGATTCACCTTCTCTCACTCTCCTCTTTTCTCTTGTTTTGCCTAGTAATGTCACAAACGTCTTGCCGTTATTGGAGTTTAGGTTCTTCTGCCAGCGATTGGTTGCTGTTCTGTGCGAGTCATTTATTCTGTAGATGTGCTTTTTTTGTTGTGTTTGTGGGAGAGGGCGAGCGTGTCCCCCTACTCTTCCACTATTTGTCTCCCCCTCCCATCAACATATCTTAATTTGGTCTTCAAAACAGACCTGAATCTGCTCAAGTTATTTCTCCCAACACTGCTACAATCTGAGTTCCATCTCTACTTCTCTTCAAATTTATTATTACCATGATAATTTCCTGTTTCTACTATTCACCAAACAGCAGTCAAAGTCATCTTTTATAGCACAGATTAAGTCATGTGTCTTCTACACTTAAATTCATTCCATTTTTTCCTATTGACCTTTGAGAAAAGTATCAGACCCCCTTAGCACAGCCTTCAATGCCCTGCATGATCTGGTTTCAGCCTGTTTTTTCAATCCTACTTTTGACATTCTCCACATTATATCATTCTTTTTACTCCCCAATTCTTAGAGGCCAAATCTCTTTGAGGTCTCTTCCCTTGTCCTAGAATCCTCCTTCCTCTTGCCCTCAACTCCTTGCCTGTCCCACTCTTCAAATGGGGATCTGTCTTCTCCTTAAGATCTAAGTTTGCACACCACCTCTTCAGAAACACTCTTCTTTTTTTTGATAGGCAAGAAATAGATTTATTAAGATAGTATGCTTGTGAGAAATGCAAGCAGGCAGGAGGGGAGGCTCTGCACAGAGAGGCTCTTCTTTGTCATTCTGCAGAAGGATCCAACCTAGTATACATACCTGTTCATTGTTTTCCATTCTGGCACCCTGCTTATTTTCTTAACAGTACTCTCTACAATTCATTTGTTTCATTCAGAAGGCTAAAAATTCCGCAAAATCAGACAATGACTCTGTCACAGGAGATGACATTACCATTCATGATCTGTCAAATATTATGGAATCTTTTCCACACCTGGAAGTGCTAATTGTCTGCCCCCTCCTGAGTGGAGAGTGTCTGCAGTGAAAAAAACTCCTTTTTCCTTTTATTACAAGCAGTAAATGACATTGAATACAAGCTCCTGGACAAAGTACTGAAATGATCATATTAATTCTTTAAATCATTTGTGTGTTTTACAAAGGGTAACATTTTCTATTTATTTTTTTTTAAATTTGATTTTTATTGTTTCTTTGGGATCCAAGTTAGTTTTATTAAGTACCATAGGTGATACTCATGGAAAGTACTGTCAAAGTACATGTTTTCAGATGGTTTCCATTTTTATTTTTTTGTAGAGAAATAGATCATACACACAGAGGGTTATTGAACATATTTGTATACCTTTTTTTTTTTTTTTTTTTTGTCTTTTTGTCTTTTTGGTTGTTGTTGTTGTTGTTGTTGCTATTTCTTGGGCCGTGAGTGGCATGTGGAGGTTCCCAGACTAGGGGTTGAATCGGAGCTGTAGCCACCGGCCTACGCCAGAGCCACAGCAATGCAGGATCCGAGCCGCGTCTGCAACCTACACCACAGCTCACGGCAATGCCGGATCGTTAACCCACTGAGCAAGGGCAGGGACCGAACCCGCAACCTCATGGTTCCTAGTCGGGTTCGTTAACCACTGCGCCACGACGGGAACTCCTGTATACCTTTAAAACAGCAAAATGAACAGAGATACATTAATAAATAAAATGAAACAATAATTTTGAATATCTTTGTATGTTCCTTCGTATCTCATCCTTTTACTCTCTCCTTCAAAATGAAATTTCAATTCAGAATTTTATTTTTTACTTGCTTGCTTTTTAAAATGTTTTTATTACACAGGTATGTTTTCCTAAGTAATAGGATTATATATATATATGGACCCATACTATATACATTCTTATATGTCTAGCTCTTTTCACTCAACATAATTCTTGAGATTCATATCTTGGTAAATGTAGACATGGTTCTTCCATTTTTACTGTTGTGCAGTATTTCAGTGCATGACTACAATACATGATTTCTTTTCCCCTTCTACTCCGATTGGATAATTGGGTTGATTTCATTTTGTTTTGTTTTGTTTTTTGGCTGTGCCCATGGCATGTGTAAGTTCTTGGGCCAGGGATCAAGTCCACATCCCAAGAGCTACCATAGCCACCGACAACACTGGAAACTTAATCCATTGCACCACAAGAGAACTCAGTCTTCAGTTTTTTGATATTACAAATAATACTCATATTTTCAGATATTTCTCTTGGTGGATATATATGAATTTCTCTAAGATGTATATTCATATAGAATTGCAGGGGCATGTAGAATGCATCTATTCAAATTTATGAGATAGTACCTGATTATTTTCCAAGTTGCACCAATTTAAACTCTCAGATTTTTTTTTTCTTTTGCTTTACATCTTAGTCAATACTTTTGGATTTTTATCAATCTCACGAGAACAAAATGGTATATCACTGTGTTTTCCTTTGCTTTCTCTTGATTAATAAATTTGAATATCTTTTTATGTGCATAATGGCCTCATATTTCCTTCTCTGTAAAATGCCTGTTGATATATTTTGACCGTTTTTACAAAATATTATTAATCTTTTTATTATTTTTTAGGAGGCCCTTTTAGATACAAACCTTTTAGCAGCTGTAGATGTTGCAAATATCTTCTTGCAGAATGGCTTTTCACTTACCTTTAGTGTGTGTGTGTGTGATTTCTTTAAATGTGGTTGAATTCATTTGTCTTTTTAAAAAGTAATTTGTACTTTTGAAGTAATTTAAAAGAAATTACTCCTTACACTGAAGCCATAAAATTATTCTCTGATATTTTTTCTTGAAAGTTGTAATTTTCCTAGCCCTCAGTCCACTTGAGTTGATTTTTTGTGAATGGAGAAGTGGGTATTTGAATCTATTTTCCCCATATGATTGACAATTGTTCCAGCTTTTTTGTTCAGTCCACTCTTTGAATAATTAGTTCTAAAAATAGCTCTATCTTATATTAAGTTTATATGTATGCATTGCCTATTTCTCAGTTTTTCTATTCTGTTTCAGTGGTTTATTTTTCTATTCCTTTATCAGTATCTGGATGCCAAAATTATTCTATTTTTATAATTATGTCAATATTCAGAAGAACATATACCTCTGATCTTATTATCCCCCCCACCCCAGGAGAGTTTTAGTTATTCTTAGAGCATTGATCTTCTACATAAATTATTGGAATCATGTTGGCAAGTTCCACAAATATACCATTAGTATTTTTATTGCAATTGCATTGAACCTATATAACATTTTGGAAAGATTGATAGTTTTACAATATTGTTTATTTCTGTCCATGAGCATGATATATCTCTCTATTTAGGTCCTTAATATTTTAAACATGTTTTTATGATTTTTGAAACAAAGGTTTCATACCACTTTTGCTAGATTTATTACTAGGCATCTCACTTTTTGGTCACTATTTTAAATGACATTGCTTTAAAAGCAGAATTTTCTCTTTTTAATTGAAATACAGTTGATTTACAATGTGTTAGTTCTTGCTATATAGCAAAGTGACTCAGTTATACATGTAAATACACACTCTTTTTAAATATTCTTTTCCATTATGATTTATCATAGAATATTGAATATATTTCCCTTGCTCTATAGTGCAATTTTTAAGAATCAATTATATATATAATAGTTTGGAGAAAAGTAGATCTTTCTAACTTCTACTGATTTACTAGAATACAGTAGGACTTTATATAATGATTTTATATCCACTGATCTGGATAAACCCTCTTAATAGTTCCAGCATGTTATCTGTAGATTGCTTGGAGTCTACTATGTAGATAGTCCTTGGAAACTGGCAGTTTTGTTTCTTTCTTTACAACCCATGTTTTAAAATTTCTTTATGTTTCTATTTTGCTTTCTAGGAAAGTTTTATTTAGTTGTTAGGAGCACAAATTCTGGAGTCAGTCTGTCTGAGTTAACCCAGCTTTGCTACTAACTTTCTATTTAACCTTGGACAAGCTGAAAAACCTGAGTTTTCTCATCTGCAAAAATGGATGAAGGTATATCGAACTCACAGGATGTTGTTTGGAGTAAATAAATTAACTCCTGTAAGGTGCTTAAAATATTGCTTGGTATGGTAATATCTAATAAATATTAAGTGTTATTGTTTGAACCTCCAGTATGATGTTGAAATAACATGTACTGGGTTTTGTTTTTATTAAATTCAGTTTGAAAACATTTGTCTTTTAGTTGTATATTTTTTCAATGTTTTAAATAACTCTATAAAGTGAGGAAGTTACATATTGCATTTCTCTTGTTTTAAATTTAAACTTCCTTTGTGACTTAGCTAAGTCTAAAGTTAATATCATTACTTTTCTCCTAGAAAGCATTCTTGTTAATGATATGCTGGTTATGCCATTGAAATATGTTAGTTTTACTTTGCTTTTTTTAAAAAATTAATATTTGACATTATTTTTTCTGAATATTATACAGTCAATGTTTGTTTATGTTTATGTCATGGTTACCATTTTCTGGCTCATAATTTCTTTTTGAATTTTAGATCTTTCTTTTGAGATTTTTTTTTTCTTTCTAGTGTTCTAGAAAGAAAAATTTGGAAATTTCTTTGGAGTTTCTGTTGGCACTAGACATTCTCAGTTTTTTTTAATAGTTTTCTTATTTTCATAATTCTTTATTATTTTCTTTTAGTACTTTGAAAATATAATTCCAGTTTCCTCTGCCTTCCACTGTGACCATTAAGGTAATTTATTCCTTTGTAATTTCTTTTTATGTCATTAGCCTTTTTTTCCCCTGCCTGTTTTTAAGATAGTTTCTTTCACACTGATGTTCTCCAGTTACAACATAACATGAATTTATTTCTACTTATTTTTACCTGAGATATGTTGTTTCTGAAATGTGGAAAAAAAGTCATTTTCTCTTTAAATATTCCCTTTAGTCTACTTTTTTTTATTCCTACCATTTGAAATTATATACTTCCTATCTATTAAACCATAGATTTTCTACCCATTGAATTCTGTATAATTTCTCCAGAACTATGTTCTTAATTGTATAATTTTTATTCTGTGACCTATCTGCTGTTTAATATATAAATGAATCTTTAATTTAATTTTAGATTTTTACATCTAGTGGCTAAGTTTGTGTCTTAGCACTTATGAAGTATTTTATTACATTGGCAACTTTTATTTTTTTATTTATTAAGATTTTAATTTTTCTGTTATAGTTGATTTACAACGTTCTGATTTACAATGTTGATTTACAATTTTAGCTAATTGACTGAGTCATATATATGTGTATATATTCTTTTTCTCACATAATCCTCCATCATGTACCATCACAAGTGACTAGATATAGTTCCCTGTGCTATACAGTAGGATCTCATTTCCTATCCAATCCAAATGCAGTAGTATTATGGGGGGGGGGGGCAGAAGGAGAAGAGAGAGAAGGGGACAGAAAAAATATTCCAAGAAATAATAGCTGAAAACTTCTCTAACTTGGGAAAGGAACCACTCTCTTAAGTCCAGCAAGCACAACGAGTACCATATAAAATAAACACAAGGAGGAATACACCAAGACACATAAAAAAAAGCCATTCTAAGATGAAAGTTTATAGCAATACAAGCCCACCTCAGGAAATAAGAAAAAGCTCAAATAAACCAGCTAACTTTATATCTAAAGCAACGAGAGAGAGAAGAACAGACAAGACCTAAAGTTAGCAGAAGGAAAGAAATCATAAAGATCAGAGCAGAAATCAATGAAATAGAAATGAACAAAACCATAGAAAAGATCAATGAAATGAAAACCTGGTTCTTTGAAAAGATCAACAAAATCTTAACACTTAGCCAGACTTAACAAGACAAAAAAAAGAGAGGACTCAAATCAATAAAATTAGAAATGAAGTAGGAGAGGTAACAACAGACATAACAGAAATACAAAGGATCATAGGAGACTACTGCACACAACTATATGCCAATAAAAAGAAAATCTAGAAGGAATGGACAAATTCTTAGAAAGGTACAATCTTCCAAGACTAAACCAAGATGAAATAGAAAAGATGAATGGACCCATCACAAGAACTGAAATTGAAACTGTGATTTAAAAACTTCCAACAAACAAAACTCCAGGACCAGATGGCTTCACAGGTGAATTCCCTCAAACATTTAGAGAAGAGCTAACACCTCTCCTTCTGAAACTATTTCAAATAATTACAGAGGAAGGGACACTCCCAACTCATTCTATGAGGCCACCATCACCATGATATCAAAACCAGACAAAGACACCACAAAAAAATAAAACTACAGGCCAATTTCACTGATGAAAATCAATGCAAAAATCCTCAACAAAATCCTAGCAAACCACATCCAACAATACATTAAAAGGATTGCACATCCTGATCAAGTGGGATTTATCCCAGGGATGCAAGGGTTCTTCAATACCCACAAATCCATCAGTGTGATATACCACATTAACAAACTGAAGAATAAAAACCATATGATCCTCTCAATAAACACGGAAAAAGCCTTTGACAAAATCCAACACCCATTTCTGAGAAAAAACCTTCAGAACGTGGGCATAGTGGGAACCTACCTAACATGATAAAGGCCATATATGACAAACCCACAGTGAACATCATTCTCAATGGTGAAAAGCTGAAAGAGTTCCCGCCGAGATCAGGAACAAGATAAGGATGTCTGGTCTCACCACTACTATTCAACATAGTTTTGGAAGTCCTAGACATAGCAAGCAGAAAAGAAAAAGAGATAAAAGGACTCCAAGTTGGAAAGGAAGAAGTAAAACTGAACACTGTTTGCAGACGACATGACACTATATCAAGAGAATCCTAAAGACTCTACCAGAAAACTGTTAGAGTTCATCCATGAATTTGGCAAAGTTGCAGGATACAAAATCAATACACAGAAATCTATGGCATTTCTATATACCAACAATGAAAGATCAGAAAGAGAAATTAGGGAAGAAACCCTGTTTATCATCACATCCAAAAGAATAAAATACCTAGGAGTAAAGCTACCTAAAGGCACAAAAGACCTGTACTCTGAAAACGACAAGACACTGATGAAAGAATTCCAAGAAGACACAAATAGATGGAAAGACATACCATGTTTTGGATTGGAAGAGTCAACATTATCAAAATGACTATACTACCTAAGGCAATATACAGATTCAATGCAATCCCCATCAAATTACCAAGGACATTATTCACAGAACTTGAACAAAATATTTTAAAGTTGTTTGGAAGCAGAACAGATCCAGAATAGCCAAAGATATCCTGAAAAAGAAAAATGGATTTGGAGGAATCAGGCCCCCCAACTTAAGACAAAACTACAAAGCAACAGTCCTCAAAACAATATGGTACTGGCACAAAGACAGACATATAGATGAGTGGAACAGGATAGAAAGTCCAGAATTCAACCCATACACCTACAGCCAACTCATCTATGACAACAAAGGAGGCAAGGATATACAATGGAGAAAGGACAGCTTCTTCAATAAGTGGTGCTGGGAAAACTGGACAGCCACATGGAAATGAATGAAAGTAGAACACTCCCTAACACCATACACAAAAATCAACTCCAAATGGATTAAAGACCTAGCTATAAGCTCAGACACTATAAAACTCTTAGAGGAAAACATAAGCCAAACACTCTCTGACATGAACTACAGCAACATCTTCTCAGATCCACCTCTTACAGTGATGACAGTAAAAACAAAAATAAACAAATGGGACTTAATCAAACTTAAATGTTTCTGCACAGCAAAGGAAACCCTAAACAATGCAAAAAGACAACCCTCAGAATGGGAGAAAATCTTTGCAAGTGAATCGACTGACAAGGGATTAATCTCCAAAATTTATAGACACCTTCTGCAGCTCCACACCAAAAAACAAACAAGCCTATCAAAACAATGGGCAGAAGATCTAAACAGACAGTTCTCCAAAGAAGATATACAGATGGCTGAGAAACACATGAAAGGATGTTCAACATCACTCGTCATTAGAGAAATGCAAATCAAAACCACTCTGAGGTACCACCATACACCAGCCAGAATGGCCATCATCCAAAAGTCTACAAACTATACGTGCTGGAAAGGGTGTGGAGAAAAAGGAACCCTAGTACACTGTTGGTGGGATTGAAAGTTGGTGCAACCACTGTGGAAAACAGTATGGAGGTTCCTCAGAAAACTAAAAATAGAATTATCATTTGACCAAGCAATCCCACTCCTGGGCACCTATCCAGAGAAAACCACGACTCGCAAAGACACATGTACTCCAATGTTCATTGCAGCACTATTTACAATAGTCAAGACATGGAAACAACCTTAATGTCCATCGACAGAGGAGTGGATCCAGATGTTGTACATATATACAATGGAATATTACTCAGCCATTAAAAAGAACGAAATACCAGCATTTTTTGCAACATGGATGGACCTAGAAACTATCATGCTAAGTGAAGTCAGCCATACGATGAGACACCAACATCCAATGCTTTCACTGATATGTGGAATCTGAAGAAAGGACAGACGGAACTTCTTTGCAGAATAGATGCTGACTCACAGACATTAAAAAACTTATGGTCTCCAGAGGAGACAGTTTGGGGGGTAGGGGGATGTGCTTGGGCTGTGGGAGGGAAATCCTGTGAAATCAGATTGTTATGATCATTATACAACTACAGATGTGATAAACTCATTTGAGTAAAAATAAAAAAAAAAACAGAAATAAAAAAAAAAAAAGTTGTGCTATGGGTCTCAGACATAGCTCGGATCTGAAGTTGCTGTGGCTCTGGTCTAAGCCAGCGGCTACAGCTCTGATTGGACCCCTAGCCTGGGAACCTCCATGTGCCAAGGGTGTGGCCCTAGAAAAGACCAAAAAAATAATAAAAAAAGATCCAAAAAAGATCAAAAAAATCAGAACAAGGCATTCTTGCCTGACTAGTGGAAGTTCGAGAATTGCCTCAGGTCATTGGGTGGGGGATGGGATTAGTCCTGCATTCAGATTCAGACCACGGGCAAAGTTTGAGGACTGCCCTTCTGCTGATTTGAATACACAACTTATTGGATACCAAGGAGGAACTGCTACTCCCAGAAAGGAAGAGGTAGGCTCTTCCAACCCCCACTTCTCTTGGATGATAAAACTCTAGCCCACCAGATCCTCAGGACAGAGATTCCGTTCCTGCCTGCTTGCACCTCTAACAACATCCTATCTTAATAGATTTCTTACCTATCAAATATGTGTGTGTGTGTGTGTGTGTGTGTGTGTGTGTGTGTAGCTACTTAAAGAGAAAGCAAATGTTACAAAATGTTTACAACATTTGCATGTTGAGGGTATAAGCCCATTGTATTATTTTTTTTTTTGTCTTTTTGCCATTTTCTTGGGCTGCTCTCGTGGCATATGGAGGTTCCCAGGCTAGGGGTTGAATCGGAGCTGTAGCCACCAGCCTACACCAGAGCCACAGCAATGCTGGATCCGAGCCGTGTCTGCAACCTACACCACAGCTCACGGCAACGCCGGATCATTAACCCACTGAGCAAGGGCAGAGACCGAACCCACAACCTCATGGTTCCTAGTCGGGTTCATTAACCACTGTGCCATGAGGGGAACTCCAAGCCCATTGTGTTTTTATCTCACCTTGTCTCTAGGTTTGAAATATTTCTTTATAAGTGGGAGGGGAGTTTCCTGTCATGATTCAGTGGTTAATGAACCTGACTAGTATCCATGAAGACATTTGTTCAATTCCTGACCTCACTCAGTAGGTTAAGGATCCGGCATTGCCATGAGCTGTGGTGTAGGTCACAGATGTGGCTTGGATCTGACATTGCTGTGGCTGTGGTATAGGCCAACGGCTTCAGCTCCGATTGGACCCCTAGCCTGGGAACCTCCATATGCCATGGTGTGGTGCTAAAACAACAACCACAAAGTGGGAGGAAAGAAGGACAAATCCTTCAGTGGAGTCAGATCACCCTGGTGTGAGGTCTGGCTCCAAAATAGGTAGGGACCATGGACTGTGAGAAGCTGTTTTATGAACCTCTCTAGACCTCAGTTTTCTCATCTTTAAAAGGAAGATAACTATTGTACATACTGGGATGGATTGATGTGAGCATTACACTAGGTGACACTGTAAATCACTTAGGCTCTTGATATTTATGCAAAATAAGAAAATATCAACTACTATTACTTTATTTTAAAAAGATACTTCTGTGAAGTAGTTAATATGTAGAAACCAGGACTGTACCATGGATGTAGAAGACTAGCTGTCCATAATATCCTGCTAGTACAGACCACCTGAAAATATTTTTAAAAGTCTCTATTTACATGGCTGAGCTAATAGCAAGCTAAGGGAAATCTACAGATGCCAGCAAAAAGGGAGGAAGTATGTTTCCCAAGAGGTAAGCAAACTCTGGAGCAGGCATTGCTCTGACGGCATATGACTGATGGCATATCTCTGATGGATTTGATTCCAAGTTGTAAAGGATCCCATGACTGAAGGGACAGGAGGCAAAGCCTGGGGCTTGCACAAAGCAGATGTTTATATCAGATGGATATAGGGCTTTCACAAGCAACAACATCAGTAAATAGTAGATGGGAAAGATACTTACTTAGCTCTGCACAGAGTTCATGTTACATGCATTTAAAGCTAGAAGCTATATCCAAGCTAAAATTATTTGAAAATGAAATCAGGTTGCTAGTATTACCTAGCACTTGACAGAAACAAACACAATTCTACAAGAGAAAAGGTGCTTAATGCCCAGATTTCCAAGGTTTTCTAAGGTAAGATTGCAAGCAACATGAATTCACAATCCAAATTCATGAAACACATGAAAACCAAAATAAAATGAGTAAAAGACAACTGAAACAACAGACTCTAGAATAAGATGCACAAAGCTGTGAATTTGTTATGATGAGTTTAATACATTTTTTAATTTTTTTATTACTCAGTGAATTTATTACATTTATAGTTGTACAATGATCA
The DNA here is from genome assembly GCF_054392235.1 of Sus scrofa. NCBI lineage: Eukaryota > Metazoa > Chordata > Mammalia > Artiodactyla > Suidae > Sus > Sus scrofa. The sequence goes on from NC_139393.1 coordinate 34,042,822, forward strand.
TCACAATCTGATTTTATAGGATTTCCATCCCACAACCCCAGCATATTCCCCCACCCACCAAACTGTCTCCTTTGGAAACCGTAAGTTTTTCAAAGTCTGTGAGTCAGTATCTCTTCTGCAAAGAAGTTCATTGCATTCTTTCTTCAGATTCCATATGTCAGTGATGGCATTTGATGCTGGTGTCTCGTTGTCTGACTGACTTCGCTTAGCATGATTATTTCTAGGTCTATACATGTTTCTAAAAATGCCAATATTTCTTTCCTTTCAATGGCTAAGTAGTATTCCATTGTGTACACAAACCACATCTTCTTGATCCACTCCTCTGTCAATGGACATTTCCATGTTTTGTTTCTATGTTTTGGCTATTGCAAATAGTGCTGCAATGAACATTGGAGTACATGTGTCTTTGCGAGTCGTGGTTTTCTCTGGATAGGTGCCCAGGAGTGGGATTGCTTGGTCAAATGATAATTCTATTTTTAGTTTTCTGAGGAACCTCCATACTGTTTTCCACAGTGGTTGCACCAACTTTCAATCCCACCAACAGTGTACTAGGGTTCCTTTTTCTCCACACCCTTTCCAGCACGTATAGTTTGTAGACTTTTGGATGATGGCCATTCTGGCTGGTGTATGGTGGTACCTCAGAGTGGTTTTGATTTGCATTTCTCTAATGACGAGTGATGTTGAACATCCTTTCATGTGTTTCTCAGCCATCTGTATATCTTCTTTGGAGAACTGTCTGTTTAGATCTTCTGCCCATTGTTTTGATAGGCTTGTTTGTTTTTTGGTGTGGAGCTGCAGAAGGTGTCTATAAATTTTGGAGATTAATCCCTTGTCAGTCGATTCACTTGCAAAGATTTTCTCCCATTCTGAGGGTTGTCTTTTTGCATTGTTTAGGGTTTCCTTTGCTGTGCAGAAACATTTAAGTTTGATTAAGTCCCATTTGTTTATTTTTGTTTTTACTGTCATCACTGTAAGAGGTGGATCTGAGAAGATGTTGCTGTAGTTCATGTCAGAGAGTGTTTGGCTTATGTTTTCCTCTAAGAGTTTTATAGTGTCTGAGCTTATAGCTAGGTCTTTAATCCATTTGGAGTTGATTTTTGTGTATGGTGTTAGGGAGTGTTCTACTTTCATTCATTTCCATGTGGCTGTCCAGTTTTCCCAGCACCACTTATTGAAGAAGCTGTCCTTTCTCCATTGTATATCCTTGCCTCTTTTGTTGTCATAGATGAGTTGGCTGTAGGTGTATGGGTTGAATTCTGGACTTTCTATCCTGTTCCACTGCACACCACAGCTTTTTTGAGCAATTTATTTACTTAGAGTGATCTTCCAATATCCTCTAAGTTTCCCTCACCATCTGTTGTCCTTTATTGGGACTTCTAAAACTGCATGTACCTATTCCATCCCTATCATTTCCCTCTCTAGGTGTTTTACCCCTTTATGCTTAAAGGAGTAACTACTTCCTCCTGAGACAGGGTGTAGGCCTGCCTAGGGAAGGAGTAAAACACCTGGTTAACTGTCCCTTTTCTGTTGGGAGGGCTGTAAGCCAATCTCTCTCTGGTTAACATTATTTTCTCAGCCACCTTAGAGAGTAAACAGCATATGGTGAAACCAGTAGCACCAGAAGGACCAGCACTTCTATGAGCACCTTGGGGTCCAGGAGCACCAATGGTACCAATGGGGCCAAGGGGACCAGCATCGCCTTTAACACCAGGTTGGCCATTAGCGCCAGGAGGGCCAGCAAAGCCAGCAGGGCCGGGGGGATCAGGCTCACCACGTTTGCTGGGGAGACCTCTCACCTCTTGTTCCAAAGGGGCTGGGAGCACCAAGGTCTCCAGGAACACTCTGTTCACTGGGTTTGCCTAGAGTGGGGCTAGTAAGTCCAGGGGGTCACTGACTTCCAGCCTCTCCATCTTTGCTAGCAGGACCAACAGTGTTGGGGGTCTGGGAACACCTCCCTCTTTAGCAGTACCCAGTCCACAATACTTTCCAAGAGGTCCAGGCAGGCCAGCAAGTACCTGCATATTTTTTGCTATAACATTTGAGGGTGAGTTTTAGATATTATGAAACTTCACTTCTTAGTATTGAGACTTCATTTGCAAAGTGAGTTTTAGCTATCTTCGTAGTGGTCCCTTTGGTGAATTCTTATTGCTTTCCTGGCAATGAGGAAAATTGGTTACTTGAAAGGAGGGATTATTTTTCTTTGAAATTCAGGGTTTAGCAAAGTGCCTGACACTTATGGGAATCAATGAATTTACCTAGCTGAATAGGAGCAAAGTTAAAAGTTGTCCAAGATAAAAAATGTGTTCCAATTTAAATGGCAGGAAAGAAATACATTGAAGGGGCTAGTTGACTGTCCCTGAGAATTATGCTATAGCATTTCACCCTGACAAAGGATACAGAGAAAACTTCCATGCATATCTATGTGGAAAGAGCTATTCCTCTGTCATGCACTATTTTGTCCCCCAGCTAGATGGTGATCCGCTGGGTTGGGACTCTTCTCTCTGAGTATATGGCAATGATATGGTTCCTGGTATAAATGAATCAATGAGTTCATTCCAATGTACTGTTTATAGTAAATGTACTTTCTACCTTATTATTGCCACTGTTCCTGCTACTGAAGCCAATTCTACTGATATTATTACTGCTACTGAAACTATTACTATTTCTGTCATCAATATCTCTCTGAGGAAGATGGGGCCAACCAGGGGATATTATTCCCATCTTATAGCTGAGAAAGATTTGAAGTGAATTAGTTCAAACTTGAATCTAGATAGTCTGTCTCCAAGTCCAATGTTTCCTCTGTGTCATTCCTTTCGATTCAGTATTTGTTTTTTCCTTTTCTTTTTACATTTGCACCTGGCATATGACATAAGGAAGTTCCCAGGCCAGGGGTCAAATCAGAACCACACTTGGGGCCTATACCACAGCCACAGAAACAATGGATCTGAACCACATCTGTGACCTACATCACAGCTTACAGCAATGCCAGATCCTTAACCCACTGAAAAATCCAGGGATTGAATCCCCATCCTCATGGAGATAATGTGGGTCTTTAACCTACTGAGTGAGCCACAATGGAATCTCCTGATTCAGTATTTATGGAACTCTTGCTATGTACAGGTTAAAGTAACCAAGCAACTAAGAGCAGAAATAGCATGTTTGCAGAACTGTTGATTTCATTAATACCTGACATCCATAAAAGGACATGACATCTGCTTTTTAAAACTCAAGCTATTATAAATGATTATGCATATAGAAACATAATATTAAAATATAGTTTTAAATAAATATTTATTTAGATATTTGTAGGTATCACATGTAATATAAATAATATTTATAAAATAATATATTACATATGGGCATATATTATATTGAATATATGTATCACATACATATGTATGTTAGATATAATACATACACATTATTTATCTATACACACACACACACATATATATCTATACGTATGTCTGCAGTGACTTGTGGGTAGCTCTATCTGGGAATTGATAGGAAAAACAAGGGGTAAGAAAATTGATTAATCGGGGGGGGGGGGTCCTGGTGCTGCAGATGAGATATAAGGGCTAAAAAGGAGCTGGAGTCAGGCTCTGAGTGTTGGGGTCAGTATGTACCCAGTGTATGGGTTGATTGTCTGATTATATAGACCTAGAGCTTGTTTGCATACTTTTCACCTCCACCTACCAGCTACCTTATATTGCGACATGGGGAACATTTGCTGGAGATGGTACATGAAGTAGCAGAGGGGTCAGTGAATGTCTGGGCTGTTTGCCTTTAGTGAATAGCTTTGTTCTGTTTCTGAATCTATTTCTACATTTATATTACCTCTGCTTTCTAAGAGTCTCCTGCCAATGCACCACCTATACTAGATTGTTTCACTCTGACTTCTGAATTGATGTTTGAGTTTTTAAAGAAAAGCAAACCCTGCCAATTTCATAATGAATTTCTTGTGTGACAAATTGGTGCTTAATGGTGGTGATCTGGTACATTGGTTCAACATGTTTCCCTGGAGACAGGATTTGTTCTGTTCTTAGATCTTTATACTCATACTTGGACAAGAATTTCTCTCTCTGCTATTCAGGAATACTTTGCCTGCTGTTTACCTCCCTTATCATCATCACCATTCACACATCGGTTACACAGTAGCAAAGGAATATATATTCAATATTAGGTATCAAGTGTAGAAACATGAAATAATGGTGGAAAATCAACTGCAAATTGGCAGTTTTATTTTATGCAGCGTTCAACCTTTTGACAACAGCTATCTCTATGTAATCGCCAGACTCTCCTCATTGAAAAATGCTTTCCTAGCAAAAATATAGTAATAAAAATGCAATTTGAAAAAAGCTTGCTAATGTCTATAATCCTTTGTATCATAGACTTCAAAGTTTTAGAGGAATATCAAATGTTGGTGTAGCAAGAAGTGAAATCCTAATGGCATCCTTATTTCATTTTTAAGCAAAATGGAAGGAAGCAAAATGGCTCAAGTTCAGACTTTATACTTATTAACATAGAAATAACACAACACATTCTAGATGCTGTATAAATAAGTCAAGCAGTAAAATATCACAAAAAAGTGAAGAAATGAAAAGATTCGAGGAGTTCCCATCGTGGCGCAGTGGTTAACGAATCCGACTAGGAACCATGAGGTTGCGGGTTCGGTCCCTGCCCTTGCTCAGTGGGTTAACGATCCGGCGTTGCCGTGAGCTGTGGTGTAGGTTGCAGACGCGGCTCGGATCCCACGTTGCTGCGGCTCTGGTGTAGGCCGGCAGCTACAGCTCCGATTCGACCCCTAGCCTGGGAACCTCCATATGCCGCAGGAGCGGCCAAAGAAACAGCAAAAAGACAAAAAAAAAAAAAAAAAAAAAAAAAAAAAAAAAAAAAAAAAGATTCGAGAAGTCTTTTATTTAGACTTTATTCATGTAGAACCCCATGGACTCCAAGGATATATCTTTTGAATTTTGGTTTTCTCCAGATAGGCCCAGGAGTAGGATTGATGGATCATATGGTGGTTCTATATTTAGTTTTTTTTTGTCTTTTTTTTTTTTTTTTTTGTCTTTTTGCCATTTCTTGGGCTACTCCAGTGGCATATGATGGTCCCCAGGCTAGGGGTCGAATCGGAGCTGTAGCCACCAGTAGCCACCGGCCGTAGCCAGAGCCACAGAAACTCAGGATCCGAGTCACATCTGTAACCTACACCACAGCTCAAAGCAATGCCGGATCCTGGGAAAACTGGACAGCTGAGCAAAGCCAGGGATTGAACCTGCAACCTCATGGTTCCTAGTCGGATTCATTTACCACTGAGCCACGACGGGAACTCCTATATTTAGTTTTTAAAGGGACCTCCATATGGTTCTCCATAGTGGCCGCATCAATTTAACTCCCACCATTAGTGCAGGAGTGTTCCCTTTTCTTTCCATCCTCTCCAGCATTTACTGTTTGTAGACTCTTTGATGATGGCCATTCTGACTGGTGTGAAGTGATACCTCACTGTAGTTTTGGCTTGCATTTCTCTGATAATTTGTGATGTTGAGCATCTTTTCATGTGGTTTTTTGGCCATCTGTCTGTCTCCTTTAGAGAAATGTCTCTTTAGATATTCTGCCCATTTTTGGGTTGGGTCTTTTTGTTTCTTTGATTATAAAGCTCCATGCATTGTTTGTATATTTTGGAGATGAATCCCTTATTGGTCACTTTGTTTGAAAAGATTTTCTCCCATTTTTGTCTTTTCATTTTTTTTATGGTTTCCTTCGCTCTGCAAAACTTTTAAATTTAATTAGGTCCCATTAGTTTATTTTTGTTTTATTTTCATTAGTCTAGGAGGTGACTCAAATAAGATATTGCTGTAATTTATGTTAAAGAGTGTTATGCTTATGTTTTCCTCTAGGAGTTTTATACTATCTGGCCTTACCTTTAGGTCCTTAATCCATTTTGAGTTTGTTTTTGTGTATAGTATTAGCGAGTGTTCTAACTTCATTCTTTTACATGTAGCTGCCCAGTTTTCTCAGCACCACTTATTGAAAGCACCTATGGTCAACTAACTACAACAAAGCAGGCAAGAACCTTTAGTTGTCCTTCAAGGACTATAGATAATATTCTGAGCTGTATCCTTTGATCTGTTTTGCAGACATTGAAGCCCCCATCAGTTGGAAGAAGTTAACTGTATGCTGCCCACAAGTAAGTAGACACTAGATCAGTTTGAACAAGAAGGCTAAGGATATTGACTCCCAATTACTTCACTGCCAACCAATCAGAATATCTACAAACTGATCATACACATTACAACCCCCCTCCCTCACCCTGTCTTTAAAAAACCTTTTCTGAAAGTCTTTGGGGAATTTGGGTCTTTTAGGACTGGCTGCCCTGGACTGCTTGCTTGGTGCCCTTCAATAAACACTTACCTTCCTTCACCACAACTGGTGTCAGTAGATTGGCTTTACTGCATGTGGGCAAGAGGACCCAAGTTTGGTTTGGTAACAAAAGTAGCTTCTTGGGAGCCCAGTCTATCAGGTAACAGAGCCAGAACAGACAACACATCCATCTGCCTTTTTAAAACCACCTGTCCTGGGAAAGGGAATTAAGGTGGAAGGTGGACTCACACCAAGGCCTTGGTTCTTGAACACAGAGCAGAGAAGAGAGGATGCTGGAGAACAAGGGAGAGAAAATACAAACAAACAAGTTATTTAGTCTTTGAATATTTGAAGTATAATTTGGGGGCTGAGAGAAGCTGAGACTGTGGGGCTTAAGAGACAAGAACTTCATAGGATTCTTGTTGCTCCTTCATCAAGAACTGACAATGATTTCACATGACAGAGTTGAAGGCACAAAGCTCAATTCTGACTACTTGCTCTGTCACTGAATATCTCTGTGTTACTGGAGGATTTCATGAACCTCCACTTTCTTACCAAAAAAATGGGCCTATTGAAATCTATCATAGAATTGCTTTGAAGGCTAATATATATGCAAAAGTCTACCCTGACACAGACCAAATACATAATACCAATAATTGTGTTGTATTGCAATTCTTAGTGTGTTTTGTCTCTAATATGACATGTCCTCCCATCAGAATCACCCCTGGCAGATGCACAGTGAGAACAAGAAGGTGACTTACAGAAGCTCACCAGTTGCCCTCTGGTATCCCTTCCCTCTAGCTGCCTGGGTGCTGCCCTCTGGGTGTAACTGCCAGTACAGTCCTGGGCTAACCCCAGCAGTGACAACTGCATCTGGGGTGCTGTCTCTGGTGCTTATAGCAATGCATGTGCTGGCTGCCTCACCAGATCATGGTCATCCCAGCTCCACATGGGAGGAGTCCAAGGCCCCCTCACTCATCTGGAATCTCCCTCTTACCTGGAACCCAAGCATGGCCAGTCATGTTGCTAAGAAGCTAAGTTTCTTTAACCTCATCTCCTGAGGGTGCAGCAGCAGTTAACACACACTTCTCTGTCCCCCATATTCATTTTTCTCCCCCAGGTGCTTAGGGGAAAGCTCACTCTAGCAGACCCCTTCCAAAAGGACATAAGCTCATGAGAAAAGGCCTCCTACCAGTCAACTGCTTGAATCGCAGGGTAGAAACAACTTAAATGCAAAGCTCCCTATGAGCTGAGCCTAGGACTTAACTCCATCCTAACACATTGTTGTCTTCATTATTCTCTCCTTGATTCAAAATGACCTCACTTGTTAGTTTTTCTCATTTTCTCTCTCTGCACTTGTTCTGTAAGTACTTGGTAGGCAATGGCAACTTTTTAAAAAAGTTGTTTTTTGTTTTTTAAATCTCTCCACTATGATGTTCCAAATGCCAAACATGGTGCCAAATATATAAAAGTTTGGATGAACAAAGGAGCAAAACTTTCATACCATCTGTTGTTCAGTTGGGTGACTTCCTTTCTCAGTCTAGAGGAACTGGATTCCCTGTGGAGCTGGGGCACAAGTCACACTGGTCACAGCTCCACCCAACTCTGAAGAATCTCCTGCACCTGTGCTCATGTGTCAACTGTGTGTGCGCCACATACTTGGAGCCAGAGACAGGTGTGGGCCCTAGGCTGAGTGGTGGAGGTTCTCTTGTTTCACTGTGAACATGTAGCTAGTTTGCTCCAGCTTTTCTTATCTTGGCAAGGAAATGGAATCATCTATTTCCTGGATCAATTCTAGGACCAATCTCCATGTTTGTATTAAAAGGTTAATTGCTTTACACCTGCACACCCCCCAGCCTGGCTTCTCTAAGAAAAGTAAAACAGTGCAATGAGAGCCACATTTCAATTCTAATATCATTTGCTGCATCAAGTGCTCAGAATCTCTTTATGGGAGGCCAAGTGCACATTTCCATTTGAGAGAGTTGCTCTTGGCAGCTAGTAGTGGCTGCTGGATGCCTGCTTGTTCTGAAACCCCTGATGAAATTGTTTTGTCTCCTATTTACTGTGGCCTTGTGGAGAGCAATTCTGTATTTTCTAAGGGCTGTCTTTAATGAGCACTGTGTGGCTTTTGATGTTACCCTCCCATACGCTGTGGGTAAAGGCAGTGCTAGCGGCCATACACTTTCATTTGTGGAAGTACTTTGTCTCAAACCCTGTCAAAAATAACACTGCCTTTGGGATACAGAAAATCCAATTTGATAGCAATGTTTCTGCTTTTTTTTTTTTCACTTGGACACATTGTATCAGCCAGGGTGTAGTCTTTGGACCTCAGCTATTTTTCACATAGAAAGTAATTTGGGCCCCAGCTCTGTGCTGTTAGTGATGACTTGAAAAATGATTCTTATAAGCATTCCTGTGCTAAAATGACCCAAATTAATACTGAGCATTGTAAAGAGTGGGGAGAAGAAAGGAGGAAAGTAATTAGCCCATATGTTTTCCTTGGGAACTCTCCATGTGCATAAAATAGGAATTTCATGAGGACACTGGTTGCCTAATTGCTCCCCACCCAAGACATCCTTCAAGGAAGAGAAAGAAGGACTTGGGGCTGACAAGGGAGGTTCAGAGACTTGGAATTTATACCCTTTAAACTGGAGACAAGCAGAGAGCAGATTAAGATGGTGGGATAGAAGGACTGGAGCTCAACTTCTCTCCTAAAAAAACAAAATTCACAACTAAAGGCTGAGCAGTCTCCACTCAAATGGACTGCAAACCATAAAAAAGATACCCTACTCCAGAAGAAAAAGAGGAGGCCACATAAAGAGGTAGACGGGGCAATTTTGCAATATAAACAACTCCATACCTCCTAGGTGGGAAGCTCCACAGACTGAAAACTAGTTCACAGAGACTCACCTACAGGAGTGAGAGTTCTGAGCCACATATCAAACCCTCACATGTAGGGATCTGGCACTGGGAGAAAGAGCCCCTGGAGCATCTATCATTGAAGGCCAGTGGGGCTTGTGTGCAGGACTGGGGGAAATGGAGACCCCATTCTTAAAAGGCACACACAGACTTTCACATGCACTGGGTCCCAGGGCAGAGCAAGGTCTTCATAGGAATCTGAGTCAAACCTGACTGCAGTTCTTGGAGGACATCCTGGGAAAACATGGGTGAACGTGGCTTGTTGTGAGGGAAGGACATTGGAAGCAAAGCTCTCAGGAATATTCAGCAGCAGTGCACTTCTCTGGAGGTGGCCATCTTGGGAAAATCTGGTCCCACCCATCAGTCAGGTGCTGAGAAGCCCCAGGGCAAACAACAACCCAGGTGGGATCATAGCCCTGCCCCTCAGTAAACAGGCTACCTAAAATGCCTCAGGCACACAGCTGCCTCTAATCCCATCCAGAGACTAAACCCCACCCCCAAAAGGGATTAGAAGCAGCTCTACCTACCAGGGGGCAGGCATCAGCCCCTCCCATCAGGAAGCCTACACCAAGCTCCCATACTGACTTCGGCCACAAGGGGGGGCAGACACCAGAAGGAAGAGAAGCTTCAACTCTGTTATCTATAAAAAGGTCACCACACCAAAAACCTATCAAAATGAAAAGACAGAGAACTATAACTCAAATGAGGGAGAAAGGAAAAACCCCAGAAAATCAGCTAAGCGATGAGGAGATTCTCAGCCTCCAGGAAAAAGACTTTAGACTGCTGATGCTGAAGATGATGCAAGACATTGGAAATAAACTGGAGGCAAAGATGGATAACTTACAGGAAACACTAAGCAAAGAGATATAAGATATCACACTTAAACAAGAAGAGATGCAAAATACAATAACTGAAATAAAAAATTCACTAGAAGCAGCTAACAGCAGAATACAGGAGGAAGAAGAACGAATAAGCAAGGTGGAGGAGGACAGATGAGTGGAAATTATGGATGCAGAACAGAAAAGAGAAAAAAGATTGAAAACAAATGAAGAGAGTCTCAGAGAACTCTGGGACAATGTTAAACGCACCAACATCCGTATTATAGGGGTGCCAGAAGGAGAAGAGAGAGAGAAGGGGACAGAAAACATATTCCAAGAGATAATAGCTGAAGACTTCCCTGACATGGGGAAAGAATCACTCACTCAAATCCAGGAAGAACAACGAGTACCACATAAAATAAACCCAAGGAGGAATACACCAAGACACATGTTAATCAAAATGACCAAAATTAAAGACAAAGAGAAAATCTTGAGAGCAGCTAGGGAAAAGAAACAAGTAACATACAAGGGAACCCCAATGAGGTTATCAGCAGAGTTTTCAGCAGAACCTCTGCAGGCCAGAAGGGAGTGGCATGATATACTTAATGTGATGAAAGGAAAAAATCTCCAACCAAGATTACTTTACCCAGCAAGGCTCTCATTCAGATTTGAAGGAGAAAGCAAAAGGTTCACAGAGAAGCAAAAGCTAAGATAATTCAGCAACACTAAACCAGCCTTACAGCAAATACTAAAGGAACTTCTCTAGGCAGAAAAGACAAGACAGCAACAGGAAACAAAAATTCCACAAATGGCAAGGCTCACCAGTAAAGGTACATATACAGTAAAGATACAAAATCACCCATGCACAATTATGCCACCAAAATCAGAAATCATGAGAAGAGGTGGGTACAAATGCAGGACACTGGAGATGAACTTGCAATTAAGAGAACAACAACTTAAAACAATCTCATATGCATATAGAATCTTATGTCAAAACTTCAGAATAATTGCTAACCAAAAATCTACAATTGATACACAAACAAAGAATCTCTGGAGAAGAAATATATCTCATAGTAAATAAGTGCATAATCCACCATGAAGGGGGTCATTTGACATCATTCTTGGAATGCTGAAGTCTTCTTACATCTGATTCTGATTTCCTCTCCATCAAAGAATTCATGATAACTATAATTAAATAATGCAACTGTATAATTAAATAATACAGTTCTACAATTGTATTATTAATAACCATTTCTCTCCATGGTACAATGTAAGGTCTATAATGTCTTGTTTATCACATCACCTAGAACAGTGTAATGCCTATATTGAAGAATCAATAAGATGTGACAAATTGTGAGGACATATTTATATAGTTACACTGCTTTTTAACCAATTTATGCATTTTATATCTTACTTATTTTCAGAGGGTGTATTATTTTTGTTATTCTTAACAGTTAAGTTATTCTTTTTATTATGCTGTGTAAAATATTTAATGGTATATAAGGCTTTCTTCTTTATAAATTTTAGTTGCATAATATACATAATTTTAATACAATGCTAATATTTAAAGAAAAATTGAAATGTAATAGATAATACTAAATAGTAAAGATGAAAGCCATACAAAATGGGATAAAGTATAGAATAAATTTCCTATTTGTCTCAGCATATTATTCCATTCCACTTCTCCAGAGGGAGTCACTTAATCTGTTCCTTAAGATCCATGATATAATAATCTGTGTGAATGTAATTGTGTTTAAATATATGTATTTTATTCTGTAAAAAAATAAAATTAAATTTAAATTAAAAAAAAAGATCTGAATGAGAGCCTTGGTGGGTGTATTATTCGTGCTTCTATATTCTTCCCCTTTATCACCTTAAATATATCTTACCACTTCCTTCTACCTTGCAACATTTATGCTGAAAGTTCAGCTATTATCCTTGCTGGGATTCCCTCATATGTTATTTGTTGTATTTCCCTTGTGGCTTTTAGCATTTTTTTATGTTTAACCTTTGTCAGTTTGATTAGTATGTGTCTTGCTTTGTTTTTCCTTGGATTTATCCTATACAGGATCCTCTGTGCTTCCTCAACTTGAGTGATTGCTTCCATTCTAATATTAGGAAGTTTTAAGCTGTACTCTCTTCAAATATTTTCTCTGGCCCTTTCTCTCTCTCTTCTTCCATGATCCCTATGGTAGGTATGTTGGTACATTTGATATTGTCCCAGAGGTCTTCTAGACTTTCCTTATTTCTTTTCATTCTTTTTTCTGTATTTTTTCTGTGGCCATGGTTTCCACTACTCTGTCTTCCACATCACTTATTCGTTCTTCTGACCCCATTATCCAGCTGTTGATTCCTTCTAATGTGTTTTTCATTTCAGATATTATGCTATCCACTTTAGTTTGCTTGTTCTTTAGGTCTTATAGCTCTTTGTTAAACATTTTGTGTAACTTCTCTGTCTTTTACAAGATCTTTTTTTTCTAAGATCTTGTGTCATCTTTACTATCATCAATCTGAATTCTTTTTCAGGTAGATTACCTATCTCCTTTATGTTTAGTTGTTATTTTGATATTTTTGTCTTGTTCCTTTTTCTGATTGCTATTTATTTGTTGTTTCATAATGTCTAACTTTCTATGATTATTGCTCCCTTGACAGCAGGTATGTAGATGCAGCAGTTGGTGCCTAGGTCTTAGAGTTCTCAAGGGTGGTAGGGCCTCATGTATACCCAGAGCTTATGATGGGGTCATTTTATACTACCTCCCCTGGAACCAGGTGGCTGCAAAGAATGAGTTGGAAGTGGTTCACAGTTCATGGTTCACAGATTTCTTTTGGTGGGGGTGGGGGTGGGGGTTGGGGGGGGAGAACTGGTTCCTGCAACCCTCTTACTTCCAGATAGTTCTAAGGATGATTTCCTGCAGTTGTTAACAGCAGCTGCTCCTGTGGTTCCTCCCTTTGTTGGAGAGGCTTTCAAGGTTGCTTTCCACAGATGCAGGGGCAGGTGCCTTTCTTGTTTGGCCAGTTTATAGCATTTTCTCTATCCCCAAGGGCATGTACTCTTCCCTATCTATTGCTAAAAAGTTCTCTCTGTTGCCATATGCCCTGTACCACTCTGGAGGTCCCTCTCCGTACTGAGCTGATGGAAGGGTGCTCCTGTAGCCACTGGAACCCTCTTGACTCCTTTGGCTAGTCATGTAATGAATATTGCTTCCACAGTTCCCTACAGGATTGTTGGCTGGGATCATAGAGCTTGTGCTATTCTCAAGGATCCTCCATTTTGTTTCAGAAATAATTATCTCCACCCCCTAGGTGAATCAAGGTTCTCTGCCTACCCAAGGGGCCCTGTGTGGACTCCTGCACAGCTCTGTTTCACAATTCACTTTCTGCCTCCTAAACAAATTGCAGCTTTCTTCCTGCTTAAGAGGCCCCTCCAAACTCCCAGAATCTTTTGTGCTATTTAAGGAATAATTTTCTCCACTTTTAGGTAATTTGAGGCTCTCTGCCTACCCAGGGGGCCCATGAGAACTCATGCACAGTCTGCACTGTTTCAAAATTCATCTTCCACGTCATAGAAAAGTCATGTCTTTCCACCCACTTAGGAGGCCCTTTCTGATTCCTAGGATCATTTACACTGTTACAGCAATCAATCATTTCAGTGTTTTCCCACCTGCTGCTGGCTGGGGTCACAGGGACTATACTTTTCCCACCTGCTCCAAAGATTCCCTCTGCTTGTTCCACTTTCTCTGTAGCCTTAAGGACTATGGGCTGTTTCCTCACTGTTGCTAAGCAGCTGCTGCTCAGGAGTATATCCTGTACCTGGAGCAGTTGGCAGGTGCCTAAGAGTGCTTGCAGGTGGTAAGGCTATAGCAGTGGATCTTTCCCCTTCTTTCCTGAACCTCCCAATAATGGCATGTAGCTTCCACATCCTACTGGGCTTCCTCAGCTTACAGCCTCAAATATGGTCACTCCAGACTCTAGTCCCTTCAGGCTGCCTCTGCACTACCAATACTAAATTTTTTCCTTCATATCCAGCCCCAGCTCTCTCTCTAAGTCTGACTTCTGAAGTGGAGTTTCAGTTTCCAGCCCCTGATCACATCAGCCTCTGCTTGGGATGTGCAGGATGGTGAGACTGACTGTTTGCTAAGAACTACTTCCATTTCCACTGCTTTACACTGATTGCTGTGTTTTCCTCAAATATTCCAAATATACTCCTCTATCTTAGCTGGTCTCTTCACTGGTGTGGGGAACTACCCAGGGTGCAGGAGTTGTTCCTCTTTCCATTTCCCTCCTAGGAGTGCAGGACCTAACCTTTTTCATTTCTCCATTTCTCTTTTTCTTCTTTTTTCCTACACAGTTTCATGAAGTTATTATTGCTCTATTGAAATCCTGGGATCTATGTCAGCATTCAGCTAATTTTCTGTAAGAATAGTTACACATATAGATGGGTTTTCAATGTATTTGTGGGAATAGCTGAGCCTCACATCCTACTCCTCCACCACCATTTTTTTCCTCTCCTCTCCTCCCAGACTTTTGGTTGGTGGTGGTAGGGGACAGTCTTAAGTTCACAGCAAAATTGATCAGAAGGTATAGAGATTCCTCATGTACTTTCTACACACACACACAGCCTCCCCAGTTATCAACATCCCTAAATCTGTTTCAACTGATGAACCTACTTTGAAAAGTTATTATCACCCAGAGTCTACGGTTTATATTAGGGTTAACTCTTGATGTTGAACAATCTATGGATTTGGACAAATGTATAATGGCAAGTTCCAATCAATTTAGTGTAATTGCCCTAAAAATGCCCTGTTCTCTATTTATCTCCCTCTCTCACCCCATCCTACCTTTTATGGGTTTTTATTATGGCTTATTAGGAACCATAATTTTTACTCTAGATTTTGAGCTTAAACATCCCTGACAAATTTGGTATGGCCCAAAAAAAAAAATTCATATGAATGAGGATATTTTCGGATATTTACCTGAACTAGGCAGAACCTGTCTGTTATAATAAATATCTTGGTGTACATGATGGGCCAGTCAGATAAATAGCACCTTGAATAGAATTCAGCCCAGAAGAGGTTTATTTCTTGCCTGTGCATGTTATAGGTGAAACTGTCCACTTCATGCCTCTGTACTTCTGCACTCGTTGCCCTATTCTTACACTGTTGTCCCTCTTTTTTCCACCTGAGAGAATGCTGACTCACCTTTCAATACTTAGGTAACATATTTCTCTTCTATTAAGGTTCTCCTGTACTCTCCCAAGTGAGAAATGTCTTCTCCTTTATTTAGGCCATACATTCTCAGCAGGGGTGACATCATGTCTAGGTAGTCAAACATTGATCTGGGGGACAAAAATGAAGTGCTTTTTTGTATAAAATACAGATATATATGCAATGAATAAACAGATATATATGTGTGGTATTAAAATTTGATGTCAGAAGAAATGATTAGAAAAAAAAGTCTAAAAAGGTTTTTTTCAGAAAGGTGATAATGAAAAAACAAAAAATCCCAAAAGAACAAAAAACAAGGTTGAGAAACATTGCCTCAAGCTGATATTGTATATGCACATAACTTAATTTCATCCCTATGTTTATTGTAATTGTTCACTTACATGTCTCTATCCCCTGTAATATTTTAAGGACTAGATCTAGGTTTTATCTTTTTAGCCCTCCCTGATACACAGTAGACACTTAAATACATGTTGACTAATTAATGAGCAAACCATATGAATGACTATTTGCAAACACAGGATAGGGCTCTGTCTACCCAGGAAAATAATTCCCCACACAATGCTTGTCTCCAGTTTTTTTTTTTAATTTTTTCACACAGATTATTATATCATGGATCTTAAGGAACAGATTAAGTGACTCCCTCTGGAGAAGTGGAATGGAATAATATGCTGAGACAAATAGGAAATTTATTCTATACTTTATCCCATTTTGTATGGCTTTCATCTTTACTATTTAGTATTATCTATTACATTTCAATTTTTCTTTAAATATTAGCATTGTATTAAAATTATGTATATTATGCAACTAAAATTTATAAAGAAGAAAGCCTTATATACCATTAAATATTTTACACAGCATAATAAAAAGAATAACTTAACTGTTAAGAATAACAAAAATAATACACCCTCTGAAAATAAGTAAGATATAAAATGCATAAATTGGTTAAAAAGCAGTGTAACTATATAAATATGTCCTCACAATTTGTCACATCTTATTGATTCTTCAATATAGGCATTACACTGTTCTAGGTGATGTGATAAACAAGACATTATAGACCTTACATTGTACCATGGAGAGAAATGGTTATTAATAATACAATTGTAGAACTGTATTATTTAATTATACAGTTGCATTATTTAATTATAGTTATCATGAATTCTTTGATGGAGAGGAAATCAGAATCAGATGTAAGAAGACTTCAGCATTCCAAGAATGATGTCAAATGACCCCCTTCATGGTGGATTATGCACTTATTTACTATGAGATATATTTCTTCTCCAGAGATTCTTTGTTTGTGTATCAATTGTAGATTTTTGGTTAGCAATTATTCTGAAGTTTTGACATAAGATTCTATATGCATATGAGATTGTTTTAAGTTGTTGTTCTCTTAATTGCAAGTTCATCTCCAGTGTCCTGCATTTGTACCCACCTCTTCTCATGATTTCTGATTTTGGTGGCATAATTGTGCATGGGTGATTTGTATCTTTACTGTATATGTACCTTTACTGGTGAGCCTTGCCATTTGTGGAATTTTTGTTTCCTGTTGCTGTCTTGTCTTTTCTGCCTAGAGAAGTTCCTTTAGTATTTGCTGTAAGGCTGGTTTAGTGTTGCTGAATTATCTTAGCTTTTGCTTCTCTGTGAACCTTTTGCTTTCTCCTTCAAATCTGAATGAGAGCCTTGCTGGGTAAAGTAATCTTGGTTGGAGATTTTTTCCTTTCATCACATTAAGTATATCATGCCACTCCCTTCTGGCCTGCAGAGGTTCTGCTGAAAACTCTGCTGATAACCTCATTGGGGTTCCCTTGTATGTTACTTGTTTCTTTTCCCTAGCTGCTCTCAAGATTTTCTCTTTGTCTTTAATTTTGGTCATTTTGATTAACATGTGTCTTGGTGTATTCCTCCTTGGGTTTATTTTATGTGGTACTCGTTGTTCTTCCTGGATTTGAGTGAGTGATTCTTTCCCCATGTCAGGGAAGTCTTCAGCTATTATCTCTTGGAATATGTTTTCTGTCCCCTTCTCTCTCTCTTCTCCTTCTGGCACCCCTATAATACGGATGTTGGTGCGTTTAACATTGTCCCAGAGTTCTCTGAGACTCTCTTCATTTGTTTTCAATCTTTTTTCTCTTTTCTGTTCTGCATCCATAATTTCCACTCATCTGTCCTCCTCCACCTTGCTTATTCGTTCTTCTTCCTCCTGTATTCTGCTGTTAGCTGCTTCTAGTGAATTTTTTATTTCAGTTATTGTATTTTGCATCTCTTCTTGTTTAAGTGTGATATCTTATATCTCTTTGCTTAGTGTTTCCTGTAAGTTATCCATCTTTGCCTCCAGTTTATTTCCAATGTCTTGCATCATCTTCAGCATCAGCAGTCTAAAGTCTTTTTCCTGGAGGCTGAGAATCTCCTCATCGCTTAGCTGATTTTCTGGGGTTTTTCCTTTCTCCCTCATTTGAGTTATAGTTCTCTGTCTTTTCATTTTGATAGGTTTTTGGTGTGGTGACCTTTTTATAGATAACAGAGTTGAAGCCTCTCTTCCTTCTGGTGTCTGCCCCCCCTTGTGGCCAAAGTCAGTATGGGAGCTTGGTGTAGGCTTCCTGATGGGAGGGGCTGATGCCTGCCCACTCTCACATTCAGATTCAATGGAAGTTTTAAAAGCTTTCCAGATACTCAAAAGCTAAGAGAATTCATCACCTCCAATCAAGTTCTACAACAATTGCTAAAGGAACTTCTGTACGCAGAAAGAAAAAGGTACAATTGGAAACACAAAATTTTCAAAAGATAATATAAAGGCAGAAAATCACACATTGACAAACATGATATCAAAAATAGCAGACATGAGGTGAAAAATGCAGAAAATTGAAAATGCATGTGCAAATAAGAGAACTACAAACCCAACCAATTCTGTACACATATAGTTGGTTATGTACAAATCTCATGGGAAGCACAAACCAAATAAGTATAATGGAACAAAACCATTAACAAAATGGCAAAAAACACATGCTTATCCATAATTACACTGAATGTAAATGGATTAAATGCTCCAACCAAAAGACACAGACTGGCTGAATGGATATGAAAACAAGACCTATATATATGTTGTTTACAAGAGAACCACTTTTGAGAGTTCCCATGGTGGCTCAGTGGTAATGAACCTAACTAGTATCTATGAGGTTGTGGTTTGACCCCTGGTCCCCCTCAGTGGGGTGATGATCCAGCATTGCTGTGAGCTTCAGTTTAGGTTGAAGACATGGGTTGGATCCTGTGTTGCTGTGGCTGAAGCTTAGGGTGGCAACTACAGCTCCCATCCAACTCCTAGCCTGTGAACTTCCATATGCTGTGGGTATGCACCCCCCCAAAAAAAAAGGAAGAGAGAGAGACCCACTTCATTCTTAAGGACACATTCAGACTGAAAGTGAGGGGATGGAAGAAAATATTACATGCAAATGGAATTCAAAGGAACGTGGCAGTAGCAATACTCATCTCAGAAAAAAAAATTGACTTTAAAATAAAGAAAGGCAAAAGAGACAATGAAGGACACTACATAATGATCAAGAAGAAGATATAAAAATTGTAAATGCATATGCACCTAACATAGGAGCCCTTCAATATATAAGGCAACTGCTGACAGCCATAAAAGGAGAAATCAACAGCAACGCAATAATAATGGGTGATTTTAACACCCCACTTACATCAATGGACAGATGATCAAGACAGAAAATCAACAGGGAAACACAGACCTTAACTGACACCATAGACCAGATAGATTTAACTGATATTTATGGAACATTTCACCCAAAAGTAGCAGAATACACATCCTTTTCATGTAAACAGGGAATATTCTTGAGGATAGATCACATCTTGGGCCACAGATTAAGCCTTGGTAAATTTTTTAAAAAGTTGAAATTATTTCAAGCATTTTATTTGACCACAATGCTTTGAGACTAGAAATCAACAATAGGAAAAACAAAACAAAACAAAAAACCCAGCAACAACAGCAAAACAAAAACAAAAACAAAACTTCCTGGAAACTAAACAATATGCTACTGAACAGCTGATGGATCTCTGAAGGAATCAATGAAGAAATCAAAAGATTCTTAGAGACAAATGATAGTAAAGATACAACAATCCAAAACTTCTGGACAGAGAGGACAATTCAAATGAAGACACAAAAATCCAAAACCACTTGGACACAGAAAAAGCAGTTCTGAGAGGGAAGTTTGTAACAATACAACCTTATCTCAGGAAAGAAGAAAAAGCTCAAATAAACAACTTTATCTTACATCTAAAGCAACTACAGAAGAACAGACAAAGCCCCAATTTAGCAGAAGGAAACAAATTATAAAGATCAGAGAAGAAATAAATGAAATAGAGACAAAGAAAATAATAGAGACAGACCCAACAAGAAATAAAAAGGAATAGGGATCAAATCAATAAAATTAGAAATGAAAAAGGAAATACAAAGTATCATGAGAGACCATTATAAGCAACTATATGCTAATAAAATGGATAACATAGAGGAAATGGACAGTTCCTTACAAAGGTACCACCTACCAAGATTGAACCAGGAAGAATCTGAAAATATAAACAGATCAATCACAAGTACCAAAATTGAAAATGTGGTTAAAAACTTTCCAAAAAACAGAAGTCCAGGGCCTGATGGCTGCACAGGTGAAGTATAGCAAACATTCAGAGAAAAGTTAACACCTATTCTTCTTCTGAATCTCTTTCAAAAAATAGTGGAGGAATGAATACTCCCAAGCATATTCTATGAGGCCCCCATCACCCTGATACCAAAAACCAGACAAAGATACCACAAGTAAAGAAAATTACAGACAAATATCACTGATGAACATAGATGCAAAAATTCTTAACAAAATACTAGCAAACCAAATCCAAATATATATTAAAAGGATCATGCACCATGATCAAGTGGAATCCCAGGGATGCAAAGACTCTGCTATAGCCTCAAATCAATCAATGTGATATACTACATCAACAAAATGAAAAAAGCCATATATACGATTATCTCAATAGATGCAGAAAAGGCTTTTGACAAAATTCAAAACCTGTTTCTGATAAAAACTCTCCAGAGTAGGCATAGAGGGAACCTACCTTAACATAATAAAAATGAAATGTGAAAAACTCACAGCTAACATCTTTCTCAATGGTGAAAAATTGAAAACATTTTCACTAAGACTAGGAACAAGACAAGGATGTCCACTTTCACCACTACTATTCAGCATAGTTTTGGAAGTTCTAGCCATGGCAATCAGAGAAGAAAAAGAAATAAAAGGAATCCAAATTGGAAAGGAAGAAGTAAAACTATCACTATTAGCAGGTGATATGACACTATACCTAGAAAACCCTAAAGATAATACCAAAAAATGGTTAAAACTCATCAAGGAATTTGGCAAAGTTTCAGGGATATAAAATAAATATACAGAAATAAATTGCATTTCTATATACTAACAATGAAAGATCAGAAGAGAAATTTGGTAAAACATCCCATTTACCTTTGCATCAAAAAGAATAAAACACCTAGGAATAAACCTACCTCTAAGAGACAAAAGACCTGTACTCTGAAAACTATAAGACATTGATGAAAGAAATCAAAGAGGACATACACAGATGGAATAATGTAACACACTCTTGGATTAGAAGAGTCAATATTGTCATATGTCATATATAAAATGATTATACTCCCCAAGGCAATCTACAGATTCAGTGCAACCCCATCAAATTTCTGAGGACATTATTCACAGAACTAGAACAGAATACTTTATTTTGTTTTTTTATTATATTTTTTGATGTTTTTATTTTTTCCATTATAGTTGGTTTACAGTGTTCTGTCAATTTCTACTGTACAGCAAGTGGGAGTTGTGATACTCATATCAGACAAAATAGACTTTAAAACGAAGGCCATAGAAGACAAAGAAAGACAAAGAAGGACACTATTTAATGATAAAAGGATCCATTCAAGAAGAGGATATTAAAATCATCAATATATGTGCTCCTAATATAGGAGCACCCAGGTACCTATGACAAATACTAACAGACATAAAAGGAGAAATTGATGGGAATACACTGATAGTAGGAGACTTTAACACCCCACTCACATCAATGGACAGATCCTCTAGACAGAAAAGCAATAAGGCAACAGAGATCCTATAGGACACAATAGAAAAGTTAGACTTAATTGACATTTTCAGGACATTACATCCAAAAAAATCAGAATATACATTCTTCTCAAGTGCACATGGAACATTCTCAAGAATTGATCACATATTGGGGCACAAAGCTAACTTCAACAAATTTAAGAATATAGAAATTATTTCAAGTATCTTCTCTGACCACAATGACATGAAACTAGAAATCAACCACAGGAAAAGAAATGAGGGAGAGAGGACAAGATGGCGGAGGAGTAGGGGGACACGCTTGCTCTTTCCCACAAACACAACAAAAAAAGCACATCTACAGAATAAAGGACTCGCACAGAACAGCAACCAATCGCTGGCAGAGGAACCTAAACTCCAATAACGGCAAGAAGTTTGTGACATTATTGGGCAGAACAGGAGAAAAGAGGAGAGTGAGAGAAGGTGAATCCGAGCGGGACGGGCGCTCCCGAAAGGGAACTGTGGAGGAGAAAGGGATCCCGCACCCTGGAAAGTCACCTACCGGGGGAAAGATCAAATGAACTGGAGGAATCTCCAGATGCAGAGAAGAGTGTAGCAGTAAGTTGGAGTACGGAAAAGCCGATCAAGAACCCAACGGACCATCTGAACTACGGGCACAGTCACCAAAAATTGAGACGCCTGGGTGGGGGCTGGCACCGAGACCTCGCCTCTGAAGGTTAGTCCCCGAGAGGGGGCCGGGGGACGCCTGGGTGGGAGCTGGGCACCGAGACCTTGCCTCGGAAGGTTAGTCCCCGAGAGGGGGCCAGGGGATGCCTGGGTGGGGGCTGGGCACCGAGACCTCAGCTCCAGAGGTTAGTCCCCGAGAAAGGGCCGGGCAACACCTGGGTGGGGGCTGGGCACCGAGAAAGGGCTGGGCAACGCCTGGGTGGGGGCTGGGCACCGAGACCTTGGCTCCAGAGGTTAGTCCCCGGGCTGGGGGGGGCGGGGCAGAGTGGAAACTGCTTGGGAGGTCTAGAAACCATTTGACGGGGCAGAGACTGCCTGGGAGACTAGAAAACAAAGCTGTCGCAGAGGAAGGGAACAATACTCTAGGGGCGGGGAAGTGGAAAGCCGCCTCAGAGGGAACCTGGGAGAAGAGCCTGGTCTGCGCCTGTGCTGGGGAGGGGAGAGAAGAAGGGGTGGGTCCCCATAGAATACCCCCCATGGCACAGCAAGCTTACAGGCCCACTAGCTAGCAGAAAGCTGTGCTTCCCAGTGCATTCCCCCCCGCCCCCGCCGCCCCCTACGCTCTCCAGGAACCTGCGACTGCCTGCCATCCAGGAGGGCTGGCCTCAACAATTGCCTGAAGCCTACCACTGCAGGGGCTGTCCCTGCAGAGGCCTGCTTGCCCTTTGGAGGGGCTACACTTCCGCAGAGCAGCACCAAACACCACCAGGCCCCGAGAAAAGGCCTGCAGCCCAGAAAAGCTAGAACAAGCTTAGCCAGGCTGTGAATAAATCGGCATAATTCTCGGACGGTTTTTCTGAGTCAGGTTGCCCTGGGGAGGAGCCTCTTGGGCTTCCACCAGCCCTGCTCCCACCCAAGCCCCCAGGGGGTGCTCTAGTGGATCAGCTGCATAGGACTGCCAGCTCCAGGCAGGACCCCCTGCAGCCCAGAAAAGCTGCAACAAGCCTGGCCAAGTCGGGAAAAGATCTCCGACGGTTTTTCTGGGTCAGGCTGCCCTGGGGAGGAGCCTCTTGGGTCTCCAACGGCCCTGCTACCCCCCCAAGCCCCAAGGGGGTGCCCCACTCCCGTGAAATAACTGCTCAGCACCACCAGCCCCCTGGAAGAGCCCCTGCAGACCAGAAAAGCTGCAACAAGCTTGGCCAGACTGTGAAAAGATCCGCCTACATTCTCAGGCCGTCCTTCTGAGTTGGGCTGCCCTAGGGAAGAGCCTCTTAGGTTCTCAGTGACCCAGATAGCTGCTCCAGCCCCCAGGGGGTGATACATTCCTGAGGAGCAGCTGCCCAACACCACCAACCCCCTGAAAGAATCCCACAGCCTAAAAACATCAGAGCAAGCTCTGCATGACCAAGTGAAATCTGCTACCATCGTGGTGTGGACCTCCCAGTCCTGTCTGCCCTCAGGAAGTCCTCCCTTGGCTTCACAGAAACACTGTTAGCCCCATCAACACTCCAGCAATGCCACACTGCCTCAAAAAAGATTGACCAACAACACCAGACCTCAGGAAATATTCCACGGCAGTGACAAGGCAAACACTGCCCAATAACGGAGAGTACAACTCCCTCAGGAGAAAGAAAACAACAAGCAAGATGAAGAAGCTGAGAAACCACCCCCAGTCAAACCAACAGGAGCACTCACCTAAAACAGCCAGCAATGAAACAGATCTCTGCAGTCAGACAGACCTGGAGTTCAAAAGAGAAATAGTGAAAATACTGAAGGAATTAAGAGAAGATATGAACAGTAATGCAGATACCCTCAGAAAGGAACTAGAAAATATAAGGAGGAGCCAAGAAAAACTAGAACATTCATTTGCAGAGATGCAAACTGAACTAGGGGCAGTAAAAACCAGAATGAATAATGCAGAAGAATGAATCAGTGATATGGAAGATAGAATAATGGAAATATCCGGTCAACAGACAGAAAACCGAATCAACAAACTGGAAAGCAATATAAGAGACCTATGGGATAATATAAAGCAGGCCAATCTATGCATAATAGGAATTCCAGAAGGAGTAGAAAAAGATAAGGGATGGAAAATATATTTGAAGAAATTATCGATGGAAACTTCCCAAATCTAAAGGATACTGGGTTCAAGATACAGGAAGCACAGAGGGCCCCAAACAAACTGAACCCAAATAGACCCACACTAAGACACATCATAATAAAAATGGCAAAAGTTAGTGATAAAGAGAGGATCCTAAAGGCAGCAAGAGAAAAACAGAATGTAACCTACAAGGGAACCCCCATAAGGATATCAGCTGATTTCTCTACAGAAACACTACAGGCCAGGAGGGAATGGCAAGAGATATTTAAAGTGCTAAAAGGAAATACTCTATCCAGCAAGAATATCATTTAAAATAGAAGGGGAAATAAAAATTTTTCCAACAAACAAAAACTAAAAGAATACAGCAACACAAAACCCAGGTTAAAGGAAATATTGAAAGGGCTTCTCTAAACCAAAAAGAAAGGAAGGAAAGGGAAGAAAAAAGAAAAGAAAAAAAAAAGAAGAAGAAGAGGAAGAACTAGGACTGATGAAACCGCAATCAGAGAGTTGTCACTCAAATAAGCCAGCATACAGATTTAATCATGAACATGCTTCAAGCAAAATAAAATTAAAAAGAAAAAAATAAAAAAGTGTCATCAAAACCATAAAATGTGGGCAAGGGATGTTAGGAGGTAAATAACCCTTTTTGTTTGTTTGTATGTCTCTCTTCTTAATTTTAATATAGTAATGAAGTGTTTGAACTTACAGGACCATCAGGCTAAAACACACAATTATAGGAAGGGGTTAGCATACTTAAAAAACAGGGCAACCTCAAGCCAAAACCAAATATTGCATTTGCAAAAAATGAAAAAAAAATACACTCAAGCAGATAATAACAGGAGACCATCCAACCAAAAAAAAAAAAAAAAAAAAAAAAGAAAGGAAGAATGGAGAACCATAGAATCAACTGGAACACGAGGTTCAAAATGGCAATCAATAATCATCTATCAATTATCACCTTAAATGTCAATGGACTGAATGCCCCAATCAAAAGACACAGGGTGCCTGAGTGGATAAAAAGGCATAAACCTTCAATATGCTGCCTATAAGAAACTCACCTTAGGACAAAAGATACATATAGATTGAAAGTGAAAGGGTGGGGAAAAATATTTCAGGCCAATAGACATGACAGAAAAGCAGGAGTCGCAATGCTCATATCAGACAAAATAGACTTTAAAACAAAAGACATAAAGAAAGACAAAGAAGGACACTATTTAATGATTAAGGGATCCATCCAAAGAGAGGATATTACTATCATCAACATATATGCCCCAAATATAGGAGCACCCAGATACATACAACAAATATTAACAGACATAAAGGGAGATATTGATGAGAATACAATCATAGTAGGAGACCTAAATACCCCCCTCACATCAGTGGACAGATCCTCTAGACAGAAAACCAATAAAGCAACAGAGATCCTAAAGGAAACAATAGAAAAGGTAGACTTCATTGATATCTTCAGGACACTACATCCAAAAAAAGCAGAATACACATTCTTCTCAAATGCTCATGGAACATTCTCAAGAATCGACCACATATTGGGACACAAAGCGAATCTCAATAAATTTAGGAGCGTAGAAATTATCTCAAGTATCTTCTCTGACCACAATGCCATGAAATTAGAAATCAACCATGGGAAAAGGAAAGAGAAAAAACCTACTACATGGAGACTAAACAACATGCTACTAAAAAACCAATGGGTCAATGAGGACACCAAGAAGGAAATTAAGAACTACCTTGAAACAAATGATAATGAAGACACAACCTCTCAAAATCTATGGGATGCTGCGAAAGCAGTGCTCAGAGGGAAATTTATAGCAATCCAGGCCTTTCTCAAAAAAGAAGAAAGATCCCAAATTGACAACTTAACCCTCCACCTAAACGAATTAGAAAAAGAAGAACAAAAAAGTCCTAAAGTCAGCAGAAGGAAGGAAATTATAAAGATCAAAGAAGAAATCAATAAAATAGAGACTCAAAAAACAATAGAGAAAATTAATAAAACCAAGAGCTGGTTCTTTGAAAAGGTGAACAAAATTGACAAACCCCTGGCCAGACTCACTAAAAAGAGGAGAGAAAGAACCCAAATCACCAAAATTATAAATGAAAAAGGAGAAATCACAACGGATACAGCAGAAATACAAAAAACCATAAGAGAATACTATGAACAACTATACGGCAACAAATTTTACAATCTGGAAGAAATGGACAATTTTCTAGAATCTTACAGCCTGCCAAAACTGAATCAAGTAGAAACAGACCAACTGAACAGACCCATCACTAGAAATGAAATTGAAGAGGTCATAAAATCACTCCCTACAAATAAAAGTCCAGGACCAGATGGCTTCACAGGTGAATTCTATCAGACATATAAAGAGGAATTGGTGCCCACCCTCCTTAAACTCTTTCAAAAGGTTGAAGAAGAAGGAATACTCCCAAAGACATTCTATGAGGCCACCATCACCCTCATTCCAAAACCAGACAGAGATACCACCAAAAAAGAAAACTATCGCCCAATATCATTGATGAATATAGATGCAAAAATTCTCAGCAAAATCTTAGCCAACCGAATCCAACAACATACCAAAAAAATTATACACCATGACCAGGTTGGGTTCATCCCAGGTTCACAAGGATGGTTCAACATATGCAAATCAATCAGCATCATACACCACATTAACAAAAGAAAAGTCAAAAATCATATGAGCATCTCAATAGATGCAGAAAAAGCATTTGACAAAGTCCAACATGCATTCATGATCAAGACCCTTGCCAAAGTGGGTATAGAGGGAACATTCCTGAACATAATCAAAGCCATTTATGATAAACCCACAGCAAATATAATCCTCAATGGGGAAAAACTGAAAGCCTTCTTACTCAAATCTGGAACAAGACAGGGATGCCCACTCTCACCACTGCTCTTCAACATCGTTTTGGAAGTCCTGGCCACAGCAATCAGACAAACAAAAGAAATAAAAGGCATCCATATAGGAAGAGAAGAGATCAAACTGTCACTGTATGCAGATGACATGATACTATACCTAGAAAACCCTAAGGACTCAACCCCAAAACTCCTTGAACTGATCCATAAATTCAGCAAAGTAGCAGGATATAAGATTAACATTCAGAAGTCAGTTGCATTTCTGTATACCAGCAATGAAATATTAGAAAAGGAATACAAAAACACAATACCTTTTAAAATTGTACCTCACAAAATCAAATACCTCGGAATACACCTGACCAAGGAGGTAAAGGACCTATATGCCGAGAACTATAAAACTTTAATCAAAGAAATAAAAGAAGATGTAAAGAAATGGAAGGATATTCCATGTTCCTGGATTGGGAAAATCAATGGCCATACTACCCAAAGCAATCTACAGATTCAATGCAATCCCTATCAAATTCCCCATGACATTTTTCACAGAACTAGAACAAACAATCCAAACATTTATATGGCACCACAAAAGACCCAGAATCGCCAAAGCAATCCTGAGAAACAAAAACCAAGCAGGAGGCATAACTCTCCCAGACTTCAAGAAATACTACAAAGCCACAGTCATCAGAACAGTGTGGTATTGGTATCAAAACAGACAGACAGACCAATGGAACAGAATAGAGAATCCGGAAATAAACCCTGACACCTATGGTCAATTAATCTTTGACAAGGGAGGCAAGAACATAAAATGGGAAAAGGAAAGTCTATTCAGCAAGCATTGCTGGGAAACCTGGACAGCTGCATGCAAAGCAATGAAACTAGAACACACCCTCACACCATGCACAAAAATACACTCAAAATGGCTGAAAGACTTAAATATATGACAGGACCCCATCAAACTCCTAGAAGAAAACATAGGCAAAACACTCTCTGACATCAACATTATGAATATTTTCTCAGGCCAGTCTCCCAAAGCAATAGAAATTAGAGCAAAAATAAACCCATGGGACCTCATCAAACTGAAAAGCTTTTGCACAGCAAAGGAAACCCAAAAGAAAACAAAAAGACAACTTACACAATGGGAGAAAATAGTTTCAAATGATGCAACTGACAAGGGCTTAATCTCTAGAATACATAAACAACTTATACAACCCAACAGCAAAAAAGCCAATCAATCAATGGAAAAATGGGCAAAAGACCTGAATCGACATTTCTCCAAAGATATACAGATGGCCAGCAAACACATGAAAAAATGCTCAACATCGCTGATTATAAGAGAAATGCAAATCAAAACTACCATGAGATACCACCTCACACCAGTCAGAATGGCCATCATTAATAAATCCACAAATAACAAGTGCTGGAGGGGCTGTGGAGAAAAGGGAACCCTCCTGCACTGCTGGTGGGAATGTCAACTGGTACAGCCACTATGGAGAACAGTTTGGAGATACCTTCGAAATCTATACATAGAACTTCCATATGACCCTGCAATCCCACTCTTGGGCATCTATCCGGAGAAAACGCTACTTAAAAGAGACACATGCACCCGCATGTTCATTGCAGCACTCTTCACAATAGCCAGGACATGGAAACAACCCAAATGTCCATCGACAGATGATTGGATTTGGAAGAAGTGGTATATATCCACAATGGAATACTACTCAGCCATAAAAAGGATGACATCATGCCATTTGCAGCAACATGGATGGAACTAGAGAATCTCATCCTGAGTGAAATGAGCCAGAAAGACAAAGACAAATACCACATGATATCACTTATAACTGGAATCTAATATCCAGCACAAATGAACATCTCCTCAGAAAAGAAAATCATGGACTTGGAGAAGAGACTTGTGGTTGCCTGATGGGAGGGGGAGGGAGTGGGAGGGATCGGGAGCTTGGGCTTATCAGACACAACCTAGAATTGATTTATAAGGAGATCCTGCTGAATAGCATTGAGAACTATGTCTAGATACTCATGTTGCAACAGAACAAAGGGTGGTGGAAAAAATGTAATTGCAATGTATACATGTAAGGATAACCTGACCCCCTTGCTGTACAGTGGGAAAATAAAAAAAAAAAAAAGAAATGAGAAAAAACTGACTACATGGAGACTAAGCAGCATGCTACTAAAGAACCAATTGGTCAATGAGGAAATCAAAAAGGAAATTAAAACATACCTCGAGACAAATGATAATGAAGATAAAACCATTCCAAATCTATGGATGCTGCAAAAGCAGTGCTAAGAGGGAAATTCATAGAGATACAGGTCTTAACAGGTCTTACTCAAAATGAAGAAAAATCTCAAATTGACAAATTAACTTACCACTTAAAGGAATTAGAAAAAGCAGAACAAATAAAATCCAAATGCAGCAGAGGAAAGGAAATCATAAAAATCAGAGAGGAAATCAATAAAATAGAGATTCAAAAAGCAATAGAAAAAAACCCAATAAAACCAAGAGCTGGTTCTTTGAAAAGGTAACCAAAATTAACAAGCCTCTGGCCAGACCCACCAAGAAGAGGAGAGAAAAAAATCAAATAAACCCAATAATAAATGAAAAAGGAGAAGTTCCTGTCTTGGCTCAGTGGTTAATGAATCTGACTAGGAACCATGAGGTTGTGGGTTTGATCCCTGGCCTCACTCAGCAGGTTAACGATATGGCATTGCTGTGAGCTGTGGTATAGGTCACAGACATGGCTTGGATCCCGTGCTGTTTAGCTGTGGCATAGGCCTGTGGCTACAGCTCCAATTAGACCCCTAGCCTGGGAACCTCCATACGCCATGGGTGTGGCCTTAGAAAAGACAAAAACAAAACAAAACAAAAAGACTTTCATCAAAAGTCTATTCACAATAGCCAAGACATAGAAAGAACTTAAATGTCCATTGATGAATGAATGGATTAAGAAGATGTGGTACATATATGCAATGGAATACTATGCAGCCATATAAAAGACAAGCTGGAGTTCCCTTCATGGCTCAGTGGGAATGAATCCAGCATCCATGAGCACACAAGTTCAATCCCTGGCCTTGCTCAGTGGTTAATGATCCACCATTGCTATGAGCCAATGTGAGCAGATGCGGCACAGATCCCACGTTGCTGGGGCTGTGGTGTAGGCTGGCAGCTACAGCTCCCATTTGACCCCTAACCTGGAAGCTCCATATGCTGCAGATGTAATAGTAAAAAGACAAAAAAAAAAAAAAAAAAAAAAAGACAGACTAATGCCATTTGCAGCAACATGGATGGAACTAGAAATTATCATAGTAAGTGAAGTAAACCAGAGAGAAAAAGGCAAATACCATATGATATCACATTTGTGGAAGCTAAAATAGGCACAGATGATCCTATCTACAAACAGAAACAGATCACAGCCAAGGAGAGCAGACTTGTGATTCCCACAGGGGAAGCTGGAGAGAGTGGGATGGATGGACAGTTTGGGGTTTTTTGTTGAAAACTGTTATTTTCGGCATGGATGGACAATGGAGCCCTACTGTACAACACAGGGAATTGTGTGTGATTGAGTCATTTTTGGTACAACAGAAATTGAAGAAACATTGTAAATCAACTATACTTTAATTAAAAATTTTTTAAAAGTCTAGGAGGAATGCCCAAGATGCTAGAGTAGGGAGACCCTGAGCTCACCTCCCCTCATGGGCACACAAAAAGTATAACTACTTATAGAGTAATTATTGGTGAGAAAGATGGGAATACTAGTGGAAAAGACCTACAACTAGTGATATAAAGAAGGAATCACAACAGGATAAGTAGGAAGGGTGGGGTGGTGGTATAGTCAAGACCTATACCTTTGGGGTGGGTGACCCACAAATGGAAGGAAAATCATAATTGTAGAGGTTTTCCTCAAGGAATGAGTGGTCCAAGTGGTCTACACTGGGCTCCCCAAATGTGTGGGTCCTGCATCAGGAAGATGAATCCTCAGTTCATTTGGTTTGAAATCCAGGGTATTTACTTTCAGGAGAGGCAGAGAACTGTAGGAAACAGAGATTCCACTCTTAAAGCACACACAAAAATCTCACAGGCTCTCACAAAATCTCAGGGACCTGAACAGAAGCAGTCATTTTAAAGAAAAAAAATCTAAAAAAAAAAAAAAATGGAGTTCCCATCGTGGCGCAGTGGTTAACGAATCCGACTAGGAACCATGAGGTTGTGGGTTGGATCCCTGCCCTTTCTCAGTGGGTTAACAATCTGGCATTGCCATGAGCTGTGGTATAGGTTGCAGACGTGGCTTGGATCCCATGTTGCTGTGGCTCTGGCATAGGCTGGCAGCTACAGCTCCGATTAGACCCCTAGCCTGGGAAACTCCATATGCTGCGGGAGTGGCCCAAGAAATGGCAAAAAGACAAAAAAAAAAAAAAAAAAAAAAAAAGAAAAAAATCTGCTGATCCTGGAGAGCCTCCTGGAGAGGCAAGAGGCAACTGAGTTGCACCCTGGGGTCATAGACGCTGCTCGCAGTTATTTTGCAGAGCTCATTTTACTACAAGGACACTGGTGCTGGAAAGCACAATTTTTGAAATCCTTCCTGTAGCTTATTAGCCAGGACCTGGGACCTGGCCTTACCCATCAGCCTGCCAACACCAGTACTGGGCACTAGAGACAAAGCATCTACCTAAGCTGGGACACACACCACACCAGACACACACCACACACCAGAGCAGACTCTCTGAGACCAAGCTGCTCTGGGACCCAGCTTTGTCCATCAGAAGGCCCAAGTCTTGTCCTTGAACATCAGTGCACACACCAGTAGGCAAACACTAACTCCAGGGCTCCCAAGGCCCTACAGAGAACCGAGGATGTGGCTATGTCCACCAGTAGGCCAGGATGAGTTTCACCAGTGGGCCAGCATGAGATCACCCATCAATGGACCCTTGCCTTTCCCACTATTGGGCTGACGCACCAATTGAACCCCCGGGCTCCTCAGCCAGAGATCCCAGGGACAGGCTCTCCTACTAGTGGGCCATCACTAGCTCTAGGACCTGGCCTTGGTGGGTGGCACCAGTGAGTGGCACCAGCCCCAGGATCCCCTGGGCCCCAGCCCCACCCACCAGTGGAATAACACCAGTTCTGGGGTACCTCAGCCAACCATTTCAGGATCTGGGTCCATACATTATCTGCATATGGCTTACACATAGCTTCAAGACACCCTGCACCCTTTAGCCAGTACTGTCAGGAACTGGACCCACCTCCCAGAGCAGACATAAAATAGAGACTAAAAGAAACAATAGAAAAGATCAGTGAAACTAAGACCTGGTTCTTTGGAAAGATAAATGAAACTGATAGACCTTTAGGCTAATTCATCAAGATAAAAAGAGGGCTCAAATTAAAAAAAAAGTTAGAAATGAAAAACGAGAAGTTTTAACTGACACCACAGAAATACAAAGTGTCATAAAAGAGTATTATGAACACTTATATGCAAATAAAATGGAAAACCTAGAAGAAATGGACAAATTCCTGGAAATATACAATCTCCCAAGACTGAATCAGGAAGAAATAGCAGATTTGAAAAGAAAAATTACCAATAATGATACTGAATCAGTAGTAAAACACTCCCAAAAAATAAAAATCCATGATCAGATGGCTTCACAGATGAATTCTCCCAAATATTTACTGAAGACTTTAACACTTATCCTCCTCAAGCTGTTCCCAAGAAGTGCAAAGGAAGGGATGCTCCCAAACTCATTCAATGAGACAAAGCATTACCCTAATACCAAAACCAGACAGAGATATCACAAAAAGAAAATTATAGGCCAATACCACAGATGAACATACATGCAAAAATCTTCAGTAAATTATTAGCAAACCATGAAGTTCTCACCTCGGTGCAGCAGAAATGAATCTGACTAGGAACCATGAGATTGTGGGTTCAATCCCTGGCCTTGTTCAGTGGGTTAAGGATCCTGTGTTACTGTGAGCTATAGTGTAGGTTTTAGACGTGGCTCAGATCTGGCATTGCTGTGTCTGTGCCACAGGCCAGAAGCTGTAGCTCTGATTCAACCCCTAGCCTCGGAACTTTCATATGCTGCAGGTGTGGCAAAAAAAAAAGTTAGCAAACCAAAATTCAATAATACTTGAAAGTATCATGTCATGATAATGTGGGATTTATCCCAGAGATACAAGGATTGTTCAATATCCACAAATCAATCAATGTGATACACCATATTAACAAATTGAAGAATAAAAATCATCTGATCATCTCAATAAAGAGAAATATCTTTTGACAAAATTCATTTATGATAAAACCTCTCAACGAAGTGGATATAGAGAGAACATACCTCAACATAATAAAAGCCACATGTGACAAACCCATAGCTAACATTATACTCATGGTGAAAAGATGAAAGCATTTCCTCTAAGATCATGAACAAGACAAGGAAGAATTCCCCTTTTCCACTTTCATTCAACATAGTATTGGAAGACCTAGCCACAGCAATTGGACAACAAAAAAGATATAAAAGGAATCCAAATTGGAAAGGAAGAAATAAAACTTTACTGTTTTTAGATGACATGATACTATACATAGAAAATCCTAAAGAGAATACCAGAAAAGTAAAGAACTAATCCATAAATTTATAAAGTTGATATACAGAAATTATTACACAGACATAGATACATCAATTTATATATATCTGTTGCATTTCTCTACACTAACAATAAACTATCAGAAGGAGAAATGAAGAAAATAATCTGACATAATTACATTAAAAAGAATAAAATATTTAGGAATAAATCTCACTAAGGAGGTAAAAGACCTATACTTGAAAAACCATAAGACACTGATAAAAGAATGTGAAGATGAAAGTAGATGGAAAGATACACTGTCTTAATGGATTGAAAGAATTAATGTTGTTAAAATGACCATACCACTGAAGGCAATCTACAGATTCAATGCAATGCCTATGAAAAAATGCCTACCAATGACATTTTTTACAGAACTAGAACAAATAAGTCTAAAATTTGTATGGAAACACAAAGACCTTGAATAGCTGAAACAATCTTGCAAAAGTCACACAAAGCTGGAAGTATTATGTTCCATGATTCAAATTATACTTCAAAGCCAGAGTAATCAAAATAGTATGGTACTGGCACAAAACAAACAATAGATCAATGGAACAGAATATAAAGCCAAGAAAAAACCATCCACCTATGATCAATTAATCTATGACAAAGGAGGAAAGGATATACAGTGGGGAAAAGACATCTTTAATAAATAGCATCGAGAAAACTAGACAGCTACATGCAAAGGAGTCAGACTGGATTACTCTCTCACATCATGCACACACAAAAAAATTAAAATGGTTTAGACACTAAAATGTAAGAACTAAAACCAGGGAGTTCTTTTCATGGTGCAGCAGAAATGAGTGTGACTAGGAACCACGAGGTTGCGGGTTCCATCCCTGGCCTTGCTCAGTGGGTTAAGGATTCAGCATTGCCATGAGCTGTGGTGTAGGTCACAGATGCAGCTCAGTTCTGGCGTTGCTATGGCTTTGGTGTAGGCCTGGGGCTACAGGTCTGGTTGGCCCCTAGCCTGGGAACCTCCATATGCCACAGGTGCAGTCCTAGAAAGATAAAAAGACAAAAAAAAAAAAAAAAAAAAAGAACTAAAACTGTAAAACTCCTAGAAGAAAACACAGGTAGTATACTGTTTGACTTCAGTCTTTGTAATATCTATATGTGTATATTTTTGATCTTTTTGTATTTTTCTAGGGCCTCACCCACAGCATATGGAGATTTCCAGGCTAGGGGTCTAATCGGAGCTGTAGCCACAGGCCTACGCCACAGCCACAGCAATGCAGGATCCAAGCTGAGTCTGCAATCTACACTGCAGCTCATGGCAACTCTGGCTCCTTAACTCGCTGAGCGAGGCTGGGGATCGAACCTGCAACCTCATGGTTCATAGTCGGATTCATTAACCACTGCGCCACGACGGGAACTCCAGTAATATTTTTTTAAAGGTATGTTTCCTCAGGCAAGAGAAACAAAAGAAAAAAATCTTTCTCTTAGCCTTCCTTAAAAGGATTGTGATTACTCACCTGGTGTTTGTGTGGTGTTTATGTACTGGGGAAAGAGAGCAGCAGTAAAACTGCATGGCACTGAACTGACACTAATTCTTGAAGACTCAAAACACCTCCATGACCCACCTCTAAAATTAAGGGCTGAAGGAGTTCATATAGACATACTTAGCCAGTATCTCCATACTTGTTCCCTGATTCATGGAGAGAAGGATATGGAAGGATGGGAAAGAAGAGAAGGAAAGCTTGAATGAAAGCCACTAGAATTGTTTCTACCTTCCCAAATAGTGAACTCAAACCTATAGTGCATTCCTGGAGGGACTGCAGAGATTTGTGCCATGACTTAGGACTTGAAGAATGCAGGGATAGTGATTCCTACCACATCCTGATACAACTGACCTATTTAGCTTTTGGAGAGGACAGTTGGATCTTGGATCTTTGAGAATGACAGTGAGCTTTACAAACTCAATCAAGTGATGAGTCAAATTCCAACTTCTACTCCAGATATGGCTTAATTACTAGAGAAAATCAACACACCCTGGCACCTGGTATACAACTTGGGTATGCTGGGTCTTTAGTTACCAACTCAGACACTAATGTAGGTGTTGCTGTTAAGATAGTTTGTAGATGTGATTCAAGTCCATAACCAGTTGATTTTAGGTAAGGGAGATTATTCTAGGTAATCTGAGTAGGCCTGATTCAATTAGTTGGAAGGACCTTAAGAGCAGAACTGAGGCTTCTTTGTTGAAGAAACATTCTTCCTGTGGACAGTAGCACTAGTCCAAGCCTGGAAGTTCCAGTCTGCTCTTCCTTACAGCCTACCCTACAGAAGAGACTTCCCTAGCCAGCCTCTATGCTCATATAAACCAAAACTTGCCATCAATTTCTTCTTATATATTTCCTACTAGTTCTGTTTCTCTGGTTCAACCCTGATTGATACACATATTAATATAGTGAATGCTTATTTATCATATGTGTTGATAAATGTTATCGAAAGCAATTTGCTTTCAATAGACAAAAACAGCAATACTCCTTCAGTGTATTACCTCAGGGTTAAAATTCTTCTCCAATTCTCTCTTATAATCTTGTCCTTAGAGACCTTGTTTACTTCCTCATTCCATAAGATACCATGCTGCTCCAGTAATTTGATGATACTCTGCTAATTGGACTAGTGAGCAGAAAGTAGCAACTGCTTTAGACATTTTGGAAAAACATTCAAAACAGAGAGTAGGAAATAATGCAACCCTCCCAGCCCAAATGTAGAGGCTTGTGAGAGTCCTAGGCATCTCATGACGCATTGATATATCCCTTCCAAATTGAAGGATACATTGATAGGGACAGACAACCACGATAGTGGCATAGCCCTTAATGAGTCTCTGGATTTTGGAAGCAAACAACATAGGCCTTATTTTGGCTTGCTGCTCAGACTCACTGATCAAATAACCCAAAAAGCTGTTAGTTTTGAGGCACTCCAGAGCAAGAGAAACTCTGCAGCTATTTGGAAATGATGAACTGCTCTGCCACTTAGGTTGTATGACTCAAAAGATCCATTGGATGGTGCTTGAAGTAAATGTAGCAGAGAGGGATGCTCTGTGGAGCCTTTGATAGGATACTGTAGGTGACTCACACCACAGGCTTTAGAATTTTGGATCAAAGCTATGTGCCCCCTGCAGATAACTACTATCCTTTTGAGAAACAACTTCCATCTTGCTACTGGGCTCTACATTTGACTATGGATCACCAAGATAACCATCATAGCTTGTTGTATCTCAAGACAATACAATGCTGGGTATGTTGGGTGGAATTCTGTTAACAATTGTAGGTGGTATGTGTGAGATCAGGCTCCAGTGGATCTTGAGATGATACAATGTTGGGTATGTTGGATGGAATTCTGTTATCAATTGTAGGTGATATATATGAGATCAGGCTCCAGTGGATCTTGAGAACTCAGGTAAGCTGCTCAAGATCACCCAATGCTCAGAGAGAGCATTACCTCCTCTCTCTGACTGGTACTTATGGCCTCATTGGAAGTTTCACATTAACTGATGATTGAAAAAGAAAAGTTAAGGCCAGTGTATAGACGGCTCAATACAGCATACTGACATTACCTCAAAGTAGGCATTGACAGCCCTAGAATTCCACTCTAGGGAGTCCTTGAAGAATAGTGATGAAGAGAAATCCCTTCTATAGGCAGAATTTTTGAGAACTACCCTTGTTTTTATATCTTTCTTGGAAGGTGAGATTGTCAGAGAGAGGTAGACATATACATTACGTCACGGTAAGTGGCTAAAATTGGGCTTGGTGGTCAGGGACTTCAAAGGGACGTGACTGGAAACTAGGCAACAAGGCAGAGATTTGTGGGTGGATCTCTCCAAAAGGGTAGAGGATTTTTGTGTTCCATGTGAATTGTGTTCTATATGAACTGTGTTCCATGTGAATTTTGTGTTCCATGTGAATTATGTTCTTTGCTCAACAAAGAAAAACCTGAGCAGAGAAGTATTTTATTTACTGAGCCTGTCTTATGGATGTTCCCCCAGACACCCTTAATCTTCCCCAAAATTCATGAACAAATGGCCTTGGTAGCAGAGGTAGAGGTTATACATGTGCTCAGCAATGTGGACTTCTACTCAACAAGGCTGATTTGCCTACAGCCACTGCCAAGTGTCCAACGTGCCTACAGAAGAGACACACACTGAGCTCCTCATTTGTTACCACTTTTTGGGTTGATTATTTTGGACCACATCCATCCTGAAAGAGGGAGCACTTTGTTCTCATTGAAACAGATGTTTTGTGAATATATTTGCCTTCCTATTTATAATGCTTCTGACAAATCCACCATCCATGGGTTTAAAGAATACCTTATTCTCTATCTGGGCATTTCATGCAAACTCACTTTTGGTCAAGCAACTCATTTTACAGAAAATGAGCTTGTGCTCATTGAGTTCATTGGTCTTACCATCACCTCTTACCATAGAGGGGCTGGTCTGATAGGCTGGTGGAATGTCCTCAGTTATAGCATCATCTGGGTAGTAATATCTTAGAGGGGTGGGATTTGAAATAT
Organism: Sus scrofa; assembly: GCF_054392235.1. Lineage (NCBI taxonomy): Eukaryota > Metazoa > Chordata > Mammalia > Artiodactyla > Suidae > Sus > Sus scrofa. Next base: position 34,081,063 of record NC_139393.1, read on the forward strand.
GCTCTGAATTGTTGGATGATGTCAGATGCTGCTGGCATTTGCTCCCATTTAACACTGCCCCCATTTAATATTTAATTGTTGAACAATGTTAGATGCTCCCATTCAATATTAAGAGAAGTTTGTTACTCTATTGCCAGTGTCTGGCAGCTTAGTGTTTCTCATGCCATTAAAAAACAGCCAAAAAAGGGTTCTTACTCCTTTAGGGTAATTTATCTTCACTATCAAGAAAATAGCTATTATGCAATTGGGCCAGGGAAGAGTATCTCTGGAAACATGAAGATCCATGGGCCATCTTTGAATACTCTCAGGTTCTGTAATAGAAATAATGGAAAGCCACTCCCAATCCACTGGACCTTCAGAAATGAAGGTTTGTATCACTTCATAGGCAAGGAACGATTAGCGAAGCTGAATGTACTTGGTGAGGACAAACTTAATCTAGAATAGGCAGCAGAGGAAAGATACAATAAACACCAGCATGACTATGGGGCTGGTTGTAAAATTTACACAGTTATATATTTTTCTTACTTATTTTTATATGAATATATTTGTATATACAATTAACCAATTAAATAAATTTGTTTCCCCTTCTTACCTTCTACTTGATGATAGGTTAATTACTGCAGCAACTTCTCCTTCTATTCCTATTAACTAATGTAAGATTTTCCTACTAATATAAGATTAATAGTGATTCATTTTCTATTTCAAGATACGAAAGTGAAGATATGATTCAGGTAGAAGAGAAACACATGTTATGAAAAGATGGAGTAAATATGTATTCTCTTTGCAGAAGAGGGTTGGCAGTTTTTGGATGTGTGATTGTTGCATCACATTAAGCAGAAGCATATTTATTTTTTTATTTATTCGTTCATTCATTCATTCATTTATTTTCAGCTGCACCCACAGCACATGGAAATTCCCTAGGCCAGGAATGGAATTCATGCCACAACTGTGGCAATGCAGGATACTTAACTCACTGTATTAGGCTGGGGATCGAACTTGTGATGCCACAGAAACCACGTCAGATCCTCAACCCACTGCACTACAGTGGGAACTCCCAAAGCATGCTTTATTTATTACTTCATTTGTTATTGCCATTATCTTTATTTTTAAGTTAAGCATGGCCAAAAATGGTGTATGTGGTGGATGCTAAGTGAAATGAGGGTAAAAAGGCCTGGATTGGGCTATTATCAATTTAGCAACTACATTTTCCAGAATCTCTTGTATGGCTAGATTAGAAGTGGCCAAAAGAGGAACTTGCACAAGATTTAGTAGGCAGGAGTAAATTACAGTGGCCATGACTGTTGGAAGGCTGTAGTGCTTAGCACTGTGTTGATCAGATGTTAAGGTGTCTGCTGGGTCTCAGCTGGTCTCTGCTCTCCTCTGCTTCACATCCAGCTTTTCTTCTTAACTGCTGGCCCTGAAGACCAATAATGGCCCTAGGCTGACCACCACATGCTTGGCTGTAAACCCACACAGGTGGTAGCAACACGGAAACAGTGACTTCCCATAATTCTCTTCATGAGATCCTCCTTTGTGGTCCTCATTTGGCAGTAGAAATGCTTGGCTTCTTGGATTTCCCTGCAAGCTCCAAATTATCCACCCATGCCAACTAGGCAGGCTGACCACTCACACTTACTCTTGCTCTGGAAGTGCAAATTTCCCTTAAAGACCATCACTTCCTCAGTATCTTCTACGTAAGTGTAAGATCTAATTTCTATAATAAATTCCTTATTCCCATATTAGTCATCATATCTCTCCTTTGCTCATTGAATCTTAAATGATCCTCTTACAGAACATTGGCATTGTAATTGTATCCTCTCTTCTGCATCAAAAATTATCTTCTCTTTAGCAGATCATCCCCACCAAGCAAATAAAGTAGCTTTCTTCCATTTAAATAACAAACACTCTTAATCCCACATTTTGTTCTAGCCAATATTTAGCCAAATATTTATTTGTTCCCAGTTATTAATGAAACTCCTCAGACATCATCAAAGTGTCTTAACTCATGTCCATCCTTTTCTATTTGGAATTCGTTTCAGTTAGTTTTCTCCCTAGCACCTTGATTTTCTCAAGTTCCCCAGTGACTCCCTCATTGCTAATTTCAATGGGCAATTATAATTCCTCATATTACTCTACCTATCTATTTTTCATTTATTCCTTCTTGCAACCCTTTCTTCATTCAGACAAAGTCTGTTTCTATCTATCTCTAAAATATAGATGGTTTCTTTTCCATCTCTTTTTCTGTTTGTTCCTTATCTTCCCAGACTTTATTGGTGGAGTGTCCCAGGTTTCCATTGTTGAATTATTTTCTGTCCTTTTTACTCCCACTTTTTTGATAAGTACATCTAGTCTCATGGCCATATTTACTTTCCATGTGCTGTTGTTGAAAAATTTAACCCCCTAGGTCAGGTCTCAACTCTATAGAATCCTTTCTCTAGGAAATAGCTTGATATCTTAATTTGGATGTCTAATAAGGGCTTGCACTTAGGTCCAAAACCAAATTGCTAATCTTCCCTCCAATCCTCCAGATTGTTCCTTCTGCAGCTTTTCCCTCTTCAGAGTTTCAGATATTTAGCCCCAGAATATGGAGTCATCCTTGACTTTACTCTTTTGAATCCCTTATCAAAGGTATCAGCAAATTCTGTCTACTCTATCTTCAAAATACATGCATAATTCAACCTATTCTTACCACTGCTTCCATGCTGGTCTAAATGGCAACAATTTCTTGCCTGAAGAATTGCCATCAACTCATAAGTATAATTATTCTTCCTGGTTCTGTCTTTCTGATCAAGTCAATATTCTGCTTCAAACTTTCCAGTAGCTTCTTATCTCATTCAGAGTAAGACCCAAGTGTGGAGAAAAGAGAACCCTCTTATACCACTGGTGGGGATTGATAAATTGATACAATCACTGTTGAGAAAAGTATGGAGGTTCTATAAAAACCAAACCTAGAGGTACCATATGATCCAGCATTCTCAATCCTAGGCGTATAACAAGAGAAAACCATAATTTAAAAATATACATGCACCTCAATATTTATTGCAATACTATTTACAGTAGTCAAGACATGGAAGCAACCTAAATGTCCATTGACAGAGGAATGGCTAAAGAAGATGTGGTACATATATAAAATGGAATACTACTCACCCATAAAAATGAATGATATAATGCCATTTGCAGCAACATGGATGGACCTGGACATTATACATTATACAAAATGAAATAAGCCAGATATTATACACAAAGTGAAACAAGCCATACAAATATCATATGATATCACTTATATATGCAAACTAAAAAATGATACAAATGAACTTACTTATAAAACAGAAACAGACTCACATACTTTGAAAACAAACTTATGGTTACCAAAGAGTAAAGGTGGGGGTGAGGTATAAATTAGGAGTTTGGGATTAACATACTTATACTATAATATATAAAATACATAATCAACAAGGACCTATTGTATAGCACAGGGAACTCATTATTCTGTAATAAATAATATTGGACAATAATCTAAAAAAGAATGGATATGCATATTATAATTGAATCAATTTTCTGTATACCTGAAACTAACATTGTATATCAACTATACTTCAATGTAATACAAAAGTTAAATTAATTTGAAAAAAATGCAAATGAATACTCTTTTTTTTTTTTTTTTGGTCTTTTTGCCATTTCTTGGGCCGCTCCCGCGGCATATGGAGTTTCCCAGGCTAGGGGTCTAATTGGAGCTGTAGCTGCCAGCCTATGCCAGAGCCACAGCAACGCGGGATCTGAGCCGCATCTGCGACCTACACCACAGCTCATGGCAACGCCGGATCGTTAACCCACTGAGCAAGGGCAGGGACCGAACCCGCAACCTCATGGTTCCTAGTCGGATTCATTAACCACTGCGCCACGATGGGAACTCCTACTCTATTTTTAATACACACATTTATACAAAAGATGTGCTATTATGATTCATGTAGGAAATCTAGATAAATTTGTGAAAAGCCTATGACATTGTATTGTAAAAACTTAATTTAATATCTGGCTACATCAACCATTTATTTTATTTTTATTTATTTATTTTTTTGTCTTTTTAGAGTGGCACCTATGGCATATGGAAATTCCCAGGTTAGGGGTCGAATTGGAGCTTCAGCTACTGGCCTACCCACAGCCACAGCAATGCCAGATCCAAGCCACATCTGCAATTTATGCTATACCTTGTGGCAATGCCAGATTCTTAACCCACTGAGCAAGGCCAGGGATTAAACCCACATCTGCATGGATAGTGGTTGGGTTCATTATCGCTGACATGACAGAAACCCCAACATCAACTGTTTATGATCAGCTACATATTTGAAAGGAAAGTATTCATAAATAGAAAACAAAAGGAAGAGCTCTGAATATTTCCTCGGACTCTCGTCCACACATTACCCCAAGAGAAAAATGTCAATGAATACCCATTCTAATTGATATCAGCTAGTAACTTTGCTTATAAAATTATTATTTTTCTTTTAGTGTTAATATATTTATTTGTGATGGTAAGGGTAAATTTTTTTTCTTTTATAGCTACATTTGTGGCATATGGAAGTTCCTGGGCTAGGGATCAAATTGGAGCTGCAACTGCTGGAATACACCACACCCCCAGCTAAAAGGATCTGAGTCACATCTGTGACCTACACCACAGCTTGTGGCAGTGCTGCATCCTTAACACAGTGAGAAAGGCCAGGGATCGAACCTGTATTCTCATGGACACTATGTCATGTTCTTAACCTGCTGAGCCACAGCGGGAACTCTGGTAACAGAAAATTTTAAAATCACTGCACATGTTAAAAACAAAAACAAACCAAAAACCAGAGGAAAGCCCAAGATCTTTACAAGATTCTCAAATCTCCTGAACAAACTACTTTGTCTACCTGTCTGTCCTAAAACCCCTGGCTCATTCCATTCTAGCAACACTGGGCTTCATGCCATTTTTTGGGAAGTGCTAAACATACCTTGGGCTCAAAGACTTCAAACTTCTCCTTTCTTGTAAAGCTCTTTCCCAGATATCAAAGCTGCTAATGTCCCTCCTTCAGGTCTCTGTTCAAATGTTGCTGGATCAGCGAGGCCTTTCATGATGACTTTATTTAAAGAGCAACCTCACCTCACTCCTCCCTGGGTTTTTTTTTTTAAGCTCTTTTTTCTACTGTATTTTTCCTCCATGTAGTGTGCATGTGTGTGTGTGTGAGACACTCATTATATATATTATAAATAATGTATCCAATATTATTATATCTGTTATTTTTATCACAAAACATAGGAGTATTAGAAGGTGACCCTTCCCTGAGGCTCTCCTGGATTCCATGTAAATGCTTCTGTTATACAACTGCCAATAGCTATTCTTGTGATAGTCACGGCCAGTCGCTCCAGCAGTAACAGCTTATCCTCCTCCTCTTCTTCCTTCTCTTCCCTCTGTTCCTCTCCTTTTTCTCTTTTAGCAGTTAGGCAATATTTTAGCTTTGTTTGTAATTTGTCTTTCTCTTCTAGACTGTAAGCTCCACCTCCTATAATGTATGCATTTTCCCTCTTACCCAAGACAGCAAGAATCTTTTTTAAATAAAAATTTTTTTAATGCATTTGTATTTTATTTTCTTCTAAATTTTATTTATTTATTTATTCATTTATTTATTTTAGTCTTTTTTCTTTTAGGGCTGCACCCGTGGCATATGGAGGTTCCAAGCTTGGGGTCGAATCCGAGATGTAGCTGCCGGCCCACACCACAGCAACAGCAATGTTGGATCCAGGCCACATCTGAGACCTACGCTATAGCTCATTTCAACGCCAGATCCCCAACCCACTGAGCAAGGCCAGAGATCGCAAATGCATCCTCATGATGCTGGTCAGATTCATTTCTGCTGAGCCATGACGGAAACTCCTATTTATTCTTTTTTAATTGAGGTATAGTTGACATACAGTATTGTATTATTTTCAAGTATACAACAGGATCTGACACTTCTGTACATTAAGAATTGATCACCATAGTTCCAGTCATCACACAAATTTATTACAACCTTATTTATTATGTTTCCTATGCAGTGTGTTACATCTCCATGACTTATTTATTTTATAACTGGGGATCTGTAACTCTTCATCTTCCTCATCTATTTCTTTCTCCCCCAACTCTCCTCCTATCTGGCAACCACCTGCTTATTCTTTGTATCCATGACTCCATTACAGTTTTATTATGTTTGTTCACTAGTTTTTTTTTTTTTTTAGATTCCGCAAATGAATGATATCATACGGTATTTATCTTTTGCTGTCTGACTTATTTCACTGAGCATAACATCTAGGTCCATCAAAATTGCTACAAATGGCAAGTTTTCATTCTTTCTCATGGCTAAATAATAGTTCATTTTATATGTATTCCACATCTTTATTCATCTACAACAGGTATTTAGATTGCTTCCACATCTTGGCTATTATAAATAATGCTGCAATGAACATAGGGGTGCAAAACCTTCTTGAATTACTGTTTTGTTTTCTTTGGAAAAATATCCCAAATTGAAATTCCTAGATCATATGGTAATTCTATTTTAAATTTTTGAGGAACTCCATATTGTTTTCCATAGTGGCTGTACCAACTTACATTCCACCAACAGCTCATGAGGGTTCCCTTTTCTCTACATTCTTACCAACACTTACTATTTATTGACTTTTTGTTAATAGCCATTCTGACGGTGTGAGGTAATATCTCATTGTGGTTTTGATTTGCATTTCCTTGATGATAAGTGATGTTGAGAATCTTTTTATGTGCTTGTTGGCCATCTGTATGTCTTCATTGGAAAAAAGCCTACCCAGGTCCTCTGGCCATTCTTAAATCAAGTTGTTTTATTTTGATATTGAATTGTATGACTACTTTATACATTTTAGATATTAATCCCTTATTGGATATACGAATGCAAAAATCTTCTATTCAGTTGGTTCCCTTTTCATTTTGTTGACAATACCCTTTTCTGTGCATAAAACACAGCTTTAGGTTCACAGAAAAATTGAGAAGTAAGTCCAGAGATTTATATTTGCAACCCATACATAGGCATAGCCCTCCCCACCAAGACATAGCCCCCCCACCCCCATTATCAACATCACTTGCAGGTGTGGTGCTCTTTTTATAACCAATGAACCTAAATTGACACATCATTATCATTCAAAGTCTATAGTTTATGTTAAGGTTTATTCCTACTGTTGTACATTCTATGGGTTTTGATAAATGTTTGATGACATGTATTCACTATTATAGTATCACAGAGAGTACTAACTTATAAAATCCTCTGTTCTCTGCCTATTCATCCCTCTCTCCCCACTAATTCCTGGCATTCCCTGGTCTTTTTGCTTTCTCATAGTTTTGTGTTTTCCAGAATGTCATATAATTGGAATTACACAGAATTTAGCTTCTTTCAAATTGTCTTATTTTACTTAGTAGTATGGGTTTATGGTTTCTCTATGTCTTGTCATGGCTTAAAATATCATTGGGGTTGAATAATCTCCATTGTCGGGATGTATCACAGTTTATTTCTCCATTCACCTATTGAAGCTGCAGTTTTGTTTAGTGCTGTAATACTAGCTCCTAAAACACCACCTAGCACATAGTAGGTGTTCAATACATGTTCTTTATTCTCTCTGTGAATGGCATTGCTCTCAAGTAAGTTACCTAATCCTATAGTCAACTGACACCATATTGTTGGGAATTTGAGATACTTCCATGTGCCGCGTCAGTCATCCTCTCAAATGTACCTCTTGATTATCTCTTAAATTCATCCTTTCCTCTTCATCTTCATTGTCAGTGACATGACTCAGCCTTCATTAATGTATCCCAAGATGATACAGTAGCCTTCTGACTTGTCTTTCTGATTCATAGGCATAATCTAGGCTCCTGGAACATATACCTTACTATATTGATCTCTTGCCCAAAATATCTAACAGCTTAAAATTTAAACTCATTTGCAGCTATTCCCAATTTCTTCACATCTGATGCTTTACAGTGTGCACAACCACCTGTTCAGTCTCTTTTCCTGAACTTCTACCTCCTACTCAGTGTGCTCTGAGTTATTTAAAATATTTAGAGCAAAATGTTAAGTCAGGAGTGCTTGGGTGAGTCATAAACTGCTCCCTGTTTTCTTCATGGCTTCTCCCTGCCTTATTTGGCTTTTTTTTTTTTTTTTCTTGGCTGTGCCCATGGCATATGGTCCTTGGTCAAGGATCAAACCCCTACCATAGAAGTAACCTGGGCTGCTGTAGTGACAATGCCAGATCCTTAACTCACTGTACAAAAAGGGAACTTCTGGCTGTTTTTGTAATAATCAATTCCACTATTAATAACATACTTAAGAGATGGATTACAACTAATTATAGAGAAAAATGTGGAGGACTTGAAATCTGAGGATAATGACGTTGGCTTCTGTATTTCTGCAAATAGTGGATGAGTGACCATTTCATTTGGTTACAGGCTAGAAGATCAAATTCCTGTAAACTCCCAGAAGTTTTGTGGCTGGTACCTAGAGAAGAGCTATACAAGGAAGGACTCCAGATTTTTCTGTGGGGTAGCAGCGAATACTTAGAAACTGGGCTGATCAGTCCTTCAAATAAATCTCCATTTTAAAATGCTTATGTCATTCATCTTTCAGTATTGTAATACCCACAATTCTGATGTCAGATTTTTATCTTTGTGAAATAAATGTGAAAGTAGAAAGAAACTTTTTGAAAATATGTGTATATAAAAAGGACTGAATTTCCTGCTATGAAAACAAGAAAGAGTGGGTTTCTAAGATTCTATGAGATTCCACCTTGCTTTGAACTTTGAACATTACACACACACACACACACACTACACACACACATACAAGTAAACACACATATCATTAAATCTGAGTTCTGGAATAATGTTAAGAGACAAGTGTATAAGTTAATGGAGCGTGAAGGGAAGAATGTCAGCCTATCTTCTGAACAGACAGGGTGGGTAATCTTTTTTTTTTTTTTTTGTAATAGTTGCATATCCTAGTAAAAGGATCTGATGTAATGAGATACAGCTGAGCTTTGGAAAATTGCATCAACTATTTGATCTCAAGTGATTTTATTCTATCCTTAACTCACAGCATTGGACTTTGATATTGAAATAGGAATTGAACATTGAATCAGATATTTTTCCTTCTAGTACTTGCCATTTCAAAGAACTTTACGTTATTATTCCATTCCCAGGAAGCAGGTAGGATTAATGTCCTTATAAAGTGCTTTGGTTTTCTATTGTTAGAGTATGAAAAATCCTAAAATGATAAATGACTTGAACATTAGCATAGAGCAAACGAAGGCCTGAACAATGTTTTAAAATTCAGATTTCCTAGTTTACAGGATTATAGTCACTCAACTGATCTACTTTCCTCTATAGTTTCCTGGGGTTCTGTGTGGTGAAGTCAAAGTCTAGTAAGGCTAGACTTTTTTTTTGACTTTTTTTTCCTATCAAGTCAGGAATTTTGAGTTTTCATTCTCATTACAACTCCTAATTTTCATTAACACTAATATTTCTGAAATTAAGTTGTGTAATCTGCAAGAGGATTTTTCTGAAATATTGATGGGCATTCAAAACTTTTTTCTTCTGGTTTTACTGAGCTATGAAGGACATATAGCACTGTATAAGTTTGAGATATATAGCATAATTATTCAACTTACATACATCATGAAATGATTACCACAATAAGTTGAGTGAAGATTCATCATCTCATATAGGTAGAACATGAAAGAAAGAGACAAAACATTTTCCATGTGATGAGATCTCTTAAGATACCTCTTTTAAAAGATCTCTTTTGACAAATTTCATGCATAACATAATTTGTAGCTCTAAACTACCTTCATCCAATTTCCCCCCTCCCACCTTCCTGCTTCTGGTAACCAAAAATATGGTATCTTTTTCTCTGAGTTTGTTTGTTTTTGAAATATAGTCGATCTGCAATATACTATATAAGTTCCTGTTACACAGCGTAATAGTGTAATGATAATTCTATGTTTCACTCTGATCATCATGATAAGTCTAGTTACAATATGTCACTATACAAAGATATTACATTGTTACTGACTATATTCCCCACACAATACAATTTCCAGTTGTAAAACAACTTTGTTATTTTTGTTACCTTATCATCAGAGAAGATTAAGTATCTAATTTTAGGATGCAACTATAGATTCAACTGAAAACAGAGTCATAGTTAGCACCACCAACAAACAAGAATACTCATTAATTAATCAAAGCTTTACTGCTCTAGGTGGATTATACGCATGAACTCATTTAATTCTCATAACATTTCTATGAGGTAGTCTCCATTATAATATTCTCTCCACAGGTGAGAAAACAGAAGCATGTTGATTTAAGTAATTTTTCTATGGTCACACATCTAGTTAAGGCCAGAGCTGGGATTTGAGAAGCTCGTTCCAAATCCCAAGTTCTTGGCTACTATACTAAACTGTTGAGCCATATATCCTAAATACTACCAACATTCTAAGCCATGTTGATGTGGGCCCATAATCTATACAAAGAATAGAAATACAGGATAGAAGATTAAATGCTCAGAGGAAGATTATATATGTGGTAAATGCATATCAAGGATGGGATTCACAGTAATTTTTTTTTTTTGTCTTTTGTCTTTTTTGTTGTTGTTTTGTTGTTGTTGTTGTTGTTGCTATTTCTTGGGCTGCTCCCGCGGCATATGGAGGTTCCCAGGCTAGGGGTCGAATTGGAGCTGTAGCTGCCAGCCTATGCCAGAGCCACAGCAACGCAGGATCCGAGCCGCGTCTGCAACCTACACCACAGCTCAGGGCAACGCCGGATCGTTAACCCACTGAGCAAGGGCAGGGACTGAACCCGCAACCTCATGGTTCCTAGTCGGATTCGTTAACCACTGTGCCACGACGGGAACTCCGGATTCACAGTAATTTAACTTCACAATGGAGTTGATAAGAGTTTTATGTTTACTCCTGATTACCAAAAGAAAATTAAAATTCTAAGAATTGTGAAGTTAGTACTTTCCTCGCATTTTCTTCGAGTCAACTACTTTACACACATCAAGTTCTAACTTAATAGAAAAGCAACTTCAAGATTTTATTACTTTTTTAATTCATTTTTTTATTTTTTATTACTCAATGAACTTATTGCATTTATAGTTGTACAATGATCATCACAATCCAATTTTATAGGATTTCCATCCCACAACCCCAGTGCATCCCCCCACCTGCCAAACTATCTCCTTTAGAGACCATAAGTTTTTCAAAGTCTGTGAGTCAGTACCTGTTCTGCAAAGAAGTTCATTCTGTCCTTTTTTCAGATTCCACATGTCAGTGAAAGAATTCGATGTTGGTGTCTCATTGTATGGCTGACTTCACTTAGCATGGTAATTTCTAGGTCCATCCATGTTGCTAAGAATGCTGGTATTTCATTCCTTTTAATGGCTGAGTAATATTCCATTGTGTAGATGTACTACATCTTCCTGATCCACTCCTCTGTCTATGGACATTTAGGTTGTTCACTTCTCGTCTATCTCCTTCACTGGTCTGAACTTTAAAGGCAAGGTTTTGGGAGTTTCTGTCATGGCTCAGCAGTTAATGAAATTGACTACCATCCCTGAGGACATGGGTTCCAACCCTGGCCTTGCTGAGAGGGTTGAGGATCCAGAATTGCTGTGAGCTGTGGTGGAGGTCACAGACGTGGCTCAGATCCAGCACTTCTGTGGCTTTGGCATAGGCTTGCGGCTACAGCTCTGATTTGACCCCTAGCCAGGGAACCTCTATATGGTGAGACTGCAGCTGTAAAGTGACAAAAAGACCAAAAAAAAAAAAAAAAAAAAAAAAAAAAGCAGGCTTTTTTCTTACTCATTTTGCAGCTGTCTACCTAGCAGAAACTTTGTCCATAACAGGCACTCAATGAGTGTGTATTGAAATAAAATAAAGGTGTATTGAACTTCTGGATTGAGAATCATTTATTTTCTTATTCTACATGAGTCTAGATTTTACTGTTCATATTGAGCATCTACTTTATGCCGACATAGATATGTAGGCACACCTACCTAGCATTTATACAGAGTAGACATTTATAATGTATTGTTAATTGAATTATAATGAAACTGGTTCTTCATATGCATTAAAGAATTAGAATTAGCTTAGTCAGTTTAGGCTAGGTTTGGTTGTGGTAAGAAACATATCTTTAAATGTAGATGACTTAACACAAAGTTTTATTTCTCAGTCATGCAAAATGCACCACAGACCTTTGACTCTCTAGAGCAAATCCTTTCCAAATGGTGACTCCAAGGTCCAGGCTTCTGGCATCTTGCAGCTCTACTACCTAAAACAAGAGGTTTCCAGGTCCCCATGGCAGGAAAAGAGAGAGCTGTGCACTGGCTCCCAAATATTTGGGTCTGGAATGACTCATATTATTTCTACTCGTAACCCTTTGGCAAGAACCAGTGGCTTGGCTCTGCCTACTGCACGGGGGTGAGAAAGGGCTGGGGGAGAGGTGAGAGAGAACAGCAGGAAATGCCTTTTCTTTATATCTAGAGAGAGCAAGGCAGGGTCCATTCATTGATCAGTATTTACATTTAGTTTTCAGTCTCATGCATTCATTTAAATGAAAATTTATTAATTTTTTTTGGAATAAGTAATACATTAGTTCAAAGGAATTTCTCACCTAAAGACCAGGAAATACTCTTCTTAACCCCTTCTTTCTCTTTTTTGTTTGCAGGACAAACACGGCTCAGCAGGAGTCCAGAATGTGCCTTGTGTGATTTGGGGAGTGTGAGAGGACTAAGTGTGAGTCTGGATGAAGGAACAGAGAGAGGATGGGCTGGGGTGCTCTGAGAGTCAAGGGTGGCTCAGGGAATGGCAGAATCAGGCCTGAAACACTGCAGCGTCCACCACTCTTCCCAGGGGAAACCTGATCTCACAGTACCTTGGGAGTTCTAAGGTGGTCAGTAGTGGAGCCCCAGGATGAGAAACACATCATGACCTGCGTGCTGGAGACCCTGTATTCCAGATTTGTCTCTAGGAAATCTGGCTCACACCACCCATCAGGCAAACCTCACTGCTCTTGGACTCCTCATCCCCACTACCCCCAGTCACAGTGCAGTGGTATCCCGTCCCAGAGGTCTGGCCAGGTCCATGGGAACAGGCTCTGGACCAAAGACGTGGCAGAGGAGAAACCATCCCAGACCGGACCCGGGGAGTAAATTATGCATGCGCCCCAGCAAGTCTCTCGCCTCCAGGAGTGGGAAGGGCCTAAGGCGACTGCGTGGGATTCTGCCCAGAACCTTGTAGTCTTACTCCTCCATGGCCCTAGGTGCTTTACACTGCCTCCTTGGGTCCAGTTGTTTCTCCCAGCTGCTACAAGTTGTCTACAGTTTGACCTGGGAGACCATTGCCACCTGCCTATTCCTCTTTCCCTAAATAGCCTGTCTCAGGGGAGGACTCTCTCTTTCTGACACAGCCCATCCATCAACACCCTGAGAAGGGGAAGATGGCACCTTTACTCAAAACCTTCCACCAGGGGATTGTACAATGAAATTGTCAGTGAGAGGTGGCTCTCTGCAATATTAAAAAAAGGTATTGTATATTATAATTAACAGTGTTGACATTAATAGTTTTTTTTTCTTTTTTTGTCTTTTGTCTTTTTGTTGTTGTTGTTGTTGTTGCTATTTCTTGGGCCGCTCCCGCGGCATATGGAGGTTCCCAGGCTAGAGGTCCAATCGGAGCTGTAGCCACCAGTCTATGCCAGAGCCGCAGGCCACTCTGGATCCGAGCCGGGTCTGCAACCTACACCACAGCTCATGGCAATGCCGGATCGTTAACCCACTGAGCAAGGGCAGAGACCGAACCCACAACCTCATGGTTCCTAGTCGGATTCGTTAACCACTGTGCCACGACGGGAACTCCGACATTAATAGTTTTTTAAATGTGTTAACAAGCGGAAAAGATAAATAAGTTAGAAGAAATTTTTAGCCTCCAAGCTTTTCTTTAAAGTCATTGATATCAGGAAATCAGTAGACATTACCTGTACTGATTCTTAGCCCCAGATGAGGTTTCTGTCCAAGCACGGATTTGTGACCTCTCTCCTATCTTCACAGTCCAGGAGAGTTGGGCAAACAGAGGCTTGTCCATGGCAAAGTGCTGTCTGTATAACTTGGTCACTATTCTCTCTCTAGGTGACCTGCATTTCCTTTTTTGTATTGGAGAAAATTGCCCATGAAAATATCTAATCACAGCTTTAAAGTTTTCATTTGGAATGCTGAGATGTGAGCTGTCTTGACTTTTAATTTAATTTAATTTAATTTATTATTATTATTATTATTATTATAGTTATTTCCCCAATACAGATTTTTTTCTACTGTACAGCATGGTGACCCAGCTACATATACATGTACACATTCTATTTTTCCACATTATCATGCTCCATCATAAGTGACTAGACATAGTTCCAAGTGCTACACAATAGGATCTCATTGCTAATCCATTCCAAAGGTAATAGTCTGCATCTATTAACCCCAAGCTCCCAATCCATCCCACTCCCTCCTCCTCCTCCATGGCAACCACAAGTCTATTCTTCAAGTCCATGATTTTCTTTTCTGTGGAAAGTTTCATTTTTGCCATATATTAAATTCCAGATATGTGATATCATATGGTATTTGTCTTTCTCTTTCTGACTTACTTCATTCAGTATTAGAGTTTCTAGTTCCATCCATGTTGCTGCAAATAGCATTATTTCATTCTTTTTTTTACAGTTGAATAGTATTCCATTGTGTATATATACACCACATCTTCCTAATCCAATGTCAGTGGACATTTGGGTTTTTTCCATGTCTTGGATATTGTGAATAGAGCTGCAATGAACATGTGGGTGCATGTGTCTTTTTTAAGGAAAGTTTTGTCTGGATATATGTCCAAGAGTGGGGTTGCTGGGTCATATGGTAGTTCTATGTATAGTTTTCTAAGGTACCTCCATACTGATCTCCATAGTGGTTGTACCAGCTTCCATTCCCACCAACAATGCAGGAGGGTTCCCTTTTCTCCACACCCCCTCCAGCATTTGTTATTTGTGGATTTCTTAATGATGGCCATTCTGACTGGTGTGAGGTGGTATCTCATGGTAGTTTTGATTTGCATTTCTATAATAATCAGGGATATTGAGCAATTTTTTCTTGTGCTTGTTGGTCATCTGTATATCTTCCTTAGGAAAATGTCTGTTCAGGTCTTTTGCCCATTTTTCAATTGGGTTGTTGGCTTTTTTGCTGTTGAGTTGTGTAAGTTGCTTGTATATTCTAGAGATTAAGCCCCTGTCAGTTGCATCATTTGAAACTATTTTCTCCCATTCTGTGAGTTCTCTTTTTGTTTTCTTTTGGGTTTCCTTTGTTGTGCAAAAGCTTTTAAGTTTGATTAGGTCCCATTGGTTTATTTTTACTCTTATTTCTGTTGCTTTGAGAGACCTACCTGAGAAAATATTAAGGTTGATGTCAGGGAATGTTTTGCCTATGTTCTCTTTCAGGAGTTCAGCGGTGTCTTGTCTTACATTTAAGTCATTAAGCCTTGACTTTTTAATTTTTTTTTTTCATCTTTTTAGGGCTGCACCTGCAACATATGGAAGTTCCCAGACTATGGGTTGAATTGGATTGCAGCTGCTAGCCTATGCCACAGCCACAGCAACCCAGGATCCAAGCCTTGTTTGTAACCTACAACACAGTCATGCAATGCTGGATCCTTAACGCACCGAGCAAGGTCAGGGATTGAACCCATGTCCTCACGGATACTAGTTGGGTTTGTTATCACTGAGCCAATGAGAAATCTTCAACTCTTGAATAGAAAGGTTAAATAGAATCTTATGACACTTACGATAGAGTGTAAGATATAAAGACTGAAGAACTAAGCTCTAATACTTTTTATTTGTTGTATCTTATCAGTTATCTGATAGAACAGCCTAACCTTGAACTATCATGCTTTTGTAGAGGCAGTTTCCTAAACCTGAATATCCAGTGTTAAAGGAAACACAGTGAGATGGCAAATGGCCAAGAAAGCAACCAAAGCCTATTTCTTCCTGATTGTCTGAGGTCCCAAGGCATCATAAAGAAGCACAAATATTTATCAAGACATTTCATTTTGAGATCACGTGGCTGAACTACATTTCCCAGGTCCCAGCATCTCAGTGGGGTCATGTCCCTGAAATGTGAACAGATGATGGCAGATAAGAGAGGGTATGACTTTTCTATCCTTCTTTCTCTCACTGGTGTAGGAGTTGGCAGCTGGAAATAGTCTGTACTCTTGAGTCACCTTGTGGAGGAGCTGCAGGCAGTAGAGTCTCCGTCAGACTCTGATGTCAATGAGAAAGGAACTGCTGATGTGTTAAAGCTCTGAGATTTCAGGGCTAATTGATCACCATGCACTACAACTAGTTTTGCTCATCAGACATGATATATGCTACAGGACATGCAGAGACACACCATTCAAGAGGTTTAAAAGGTTTCAACATCCCCTTTGCTAGAGGCAACTACTATTATTAATTTTTTATTCATCTCTAAAGAGATATGTGCTGATAACAAAAACAATAATAATTATGATAATGGAACCAAACACTGAATAAGAGCTTGCTGTAAAAATTGACCCTAAAAATTTATTCTTCAGATCCAACAGAAAGTGATCTAAAGTCAGCAATGTGTTTATGGTAGCCAAAGTCAGTCTTTAAGAGCCTCCGCTCTCCCCTCCCAAACAGAGGCTTTGTAGTCTTCAGTCTATGTCTTTGAGATTGACCTGGCCTCAGTATCCAACTGGTGAGAAGGGCAAAGAACGTAGAAGACAGCATGTAAGAGGCCTTTATAGGCAAGGTCTGTCATTCACTGGCTAGAATTCAGTCACATCCTCATCCTTGCTGCCAAAGAGTCTGGCAAATATCGTCTAATGTGTACCAGGAAGAAGAGGAAATGTGTTTGGTGATCACCTAGCACTCTTTGCCTTACTTAAATATTAATTTATTTAATTCTTAACAGCATCTTTATGATCTGGGGACTACTATTATGCCCACTTTACAGACTGATAAAGTGAGGGACTGGCAAGGTAATTCATTTGCTGAAGATCAGCTAACAATGGCAGAGTCCAGAAGTGTCTGGCATCAGAGCTGGGCCTCACCATTCTGTATCCCTTCTTTATACAATATAGTATATTATGTAGACTTTTCTTCACCTTTTACTGATTTTTTTTTTTTTTGTCCATTTAGGGTATTTAGTTGAGATTATTCAATGCTAGCACATACAGGGCTGTACAGTTGACCCTTGAACAATGCAGTGGTTGGGGCACTGACCCTCACAGAGTCTAAAACTTGTGGTTGGCCTTCTGTAAATGTGGTACCTTCACATTGGCGGTTTGTACCTATGGATTCAACCAACTGTGGGTCAGGTAGTGCTGTACTATCCACTTTTGAATGAAATCTGCCTGTAAGTAGGCCCATGCAGTTCAAACCCATGTTGTTCAAAGGTCAACTGTACATATCTTTTTAGTAGCTATATGCTGTGTTGTTTAAATGAGTCATAATTTAACCACTCTTATGATAAAAGTGTTTTCATTTCTCCCTCATTTCAAATAGTGATGCTGTGAATTGCCTCAAAAGTTTGTATTTGTACACATGTACATGTATATGGAGAAGGATGATTTCTAAAAGTAAAATTGCTCAGCCAAAATGATATATGCATATTTACTTTTTATAAATGTTGGCAAATTTCCCTACAGTAAGAATCTTTTTTATGCAAAAAGTACAATTTACATGCCCTTGAACCAAGTATGAAGTGTATATTTCTCCACTCATACAACATAAAGATTATTTACCTTTTTCCGTTTTCTGAATTACAAGTAAAAATGGTTCTTGATAGTTTTAACTTTTCTTTTTATTAATAAAACAGATGTTAAACATTTCTAGATGTAATTGACATTTTAATCTCTTTTTAGCAGTGGTTCATGTCCTTTACTCGCTATTTTCTTGGAATAGATATTATCTTACTGATTTATAGAAACTCTTTATATATATTCTATTTATAGAAGATTTTTATATATACATTTATCTGTAATGTATGTTGCTATCTTGTTTTGGTCAGTTTTTTGTTTCTCTTTTGATTTAAGTCATGGTGATTTTTTTCCCCTAGGCATTATTATTTTTTTTTTCAATTATGTAGTTGAATTTTATCATACTTTAATATCTTTGCTTTTGGTTTTCTTGGGTTGGGTATAGAAAAAGTCTTTTTTTAATTCTGTGGTTACTACATTTCTTTTGTATTTTCTTCTATTTTCTTTTTGATTTCCTTTTTATAGCTAACTCTTTGTACCATATGGGATTTATTTTGTTATGAGTAGAAAGACAGAAATTCAATTGTAGTTTTCCTTATGGCCCTCCAACTCCTAACATCATTGAATAAGTACTATATTTTTTCTCATCTTAAAATGTCACTTTACTACATATTCAATTCCATTAAGGTCTGTTTATGCATAGTCCATAGATCTCTCTATTTATATTTTCCTACACTACATTTTTACTTACTGTAGTTTTAAATATGTTTCAATATCTTATTGTAAATACCTCCACTATTTGGGATTTTCTTGGAGTGTCTTTCCCTTTTATTTTTCTGTATGAGTTTTGAACATCAGCCAAAACAGCTTTGAATAAAGAAGCCTATTATTTTTCTAGAGATCTTGTATATTTACAGATTGATATAGAGCTGACCTTTCTACTCCAGAATAGATTATACCTTTTTTAGGAGTCTTCCCTTTAGTTTCTTCAAATGCATTTTAATATTTTCTGCAACTAAATTTTTAAAGCACATTACATTTAATCTTTTTTCTTACTTTTATTTAAATTCTTCC
This sequence comes from Sus scrofa, assembly GCF_054392235.1. Taxonomy (NCBI): domain Eukaryota; kingdom Metazoa; phylum Chordata; class Mammalia; order Artiodactyla; family Suidae; genus Sus; species Sus scrofa. Next base: position 34,099,954 of record NC_139393.1, read on the forward strand.
ATTATGTTTTTAATTGATTGTTGTTTTTATATAGAAAAGCTACTTATTTTTGTATGTAAATTTTGTCCCCCAGTCATATTACAATGATTATGATTAAGAGGCTGTGCATATAGTAGGTCAGATCACATAGATCTGTGCCAGATAACCTGGGTTTGAATCCCAGCTCTGCCATGTACTGGCTTTTACTGTAAGAATTAAAGATAATGGGGGGATGTGCTTGGGCTGTGGATGGAAATTCTGTGAAATCAGATTGTTATGATCATTATACAACTACAGATGTGATAAATTCATTTGAGTAATTAAAAAATAAATAAATTAGGTTTAGATGATTAAAAAATAAAGATAATTCATGAAAATTGCCTAGAATAGTGCTTAATCAGTTTAACCATTATTCTTAAGCACGTATTGGCCCAGAAGTTTGCCTACTTCAGAAAAAAATTTTTGATGCTTTCTAGTTTCTATACTTGGGGAAAATTTGTGTAGAATACATTTTCTTTCTTGATTGGAACTCTATACTATCATTAAACTGTTCATTTGATCCTCCAGTTCTCCTTTGATGGAAGAATAATTATGCTAATTTTATAAATGTGGAATCTACTACACAGAGTGGTTAAAAAAGCATATGAGCCAAAATTTGAATCCATGCTCCCTATCAAAAAACAAAATTGAGATTTAAATGTGCCAACATAGTAAAAGAAAAGCATTAGAGACTTAGTTATTTGAAAATATATGACTTTCTAATCTCAGAATTTACTCTTGCATTTCTACATTCATTGATTCATGGAATGTTTTTTCTTTAACACACTTTAGTATAAAATGTATTTTTCACTTAAGTTCAATTTATGAGAAAGTCTTAACTATGGCTTCAAAGAAAGAAAAAAAGTGTAAAAAGAGTACTACCAATTTTGACACTTTTATATCTTTTCCTTTTTTTTTTTTTTTTACCTTTCCTCCCCTTTATCTCTATTACTACTCATACCTCTAGCCCATATAACACCTAGACTGGGTTACTACAACAGCCTGTAAAATGGTTTCTTAGACTCTAATCCTGTCCTCTTTAAAGCTATTCTCTGCATGTCACCAGAATGATATATTGCCAATCAATCACATTTCCCCTCAACCAGAGTTAGAACTCATTAGGGTGGCCTTAGGCTCTCCCAGGTTAAATCCCTTACTTCTCCAGCCTGGAATCTTGCTAGAATGCTCTAGCAATGTGAGATTTTCAAAGTTCTTCTGGACACACTGCAGTGCCTTTTCTTCTCGGTGAATTTTACTCCTTAGTGCCTTGCTGCCTTCTTCCCCAGTAACTAGTACAGTGCCTTAAGTATGGGAGGTTCTGAAAGAATAAACAAATATCCCCACCTCCTGTTTTTTTCAACCTTTTAAGAAAGATATTTGTATTGTGGAAAGTCTTGAGATAGTTAAGTGTCAGGAGTTTTGGCATTTAGTCCATCTTCTGTCTTTGACACAGTGTGGGAAGACGTGGACATGTGTCTGTAGATTTGCGTACATAAGTCTCCAATCAGATTATTGGGGTGAAACTAGAAGAGCACCAAATAGGCAGGAAAGCTTTGCATATTATTTTATTCAATTCTGAGAACAACATATTGGGTAGGAATTAATATCCTTATTATACCAATGGAGAATGGTGACAAATAATTTGAGCATTGTGCCTAAAGGGAAGAAGAAAAACTCTTCTGATTCAGGGTCCTAGCAGAGGGAAGAGGAGAAAAGTCAGACTGAGTGTCTTCATTCCTGACTTTATTCCCCCACAATTAAATCTTTTGGAAGAAGGCAAAGGGTAGAGAGGGCCAGAGAGATTTGGAGAATCCTGGAGCATGGTGCATCCTTGTTTCTCAGGGCACATCCTGGTGAAATTGCAACCCCCTTCATAAGTCAAGCATTCTGAGTATTTGGTTTGCAGAGCTCTAAGCTGTGGTTGATTTGAAATGCCTGAAGAAGAGTCTAGGCAAATAAGCCTTTCTAGCACCTCTGATTCCCATGGCATATGTGTGTCATTTGGTAGTCCAGAATTTATGGTGGCACTTGTGGGTGGTGCACAAGTGCTGGGAGAACTGGAGGAGGCATAGGCTCAGGACAAGGAGGCTGAAGAATGTGGGGATTGTGTGATTGTGTAACTGAGCAGGATCCTATGGGGCCTTCTGGGGACAGACCCCCTCCCCAGTATCCTCTGCTATAGCTCTTCTCTGAAATACCTGGGTAATAGCATCTCATGCACATTTCCTGAGTCTTTCAGATGCTAAAAACTACCACCAAATGGAAGAAATTAACTGCTTGGTGATCATGACAGACCTTTTGGTACCTAAGTATTGATCACCATCAACCATTCAGAGAGTTGTACACGAGCTGATCACATACCCTGGGCTGCCCCTCCTTCATCTGGCCTTTAAAAATGCTTTGCTGAAACCCTTCGTTGCATTTGGGAATTTTTGAATACAAGCCAAGGGTTCTGCTTGCATGGCCCTGTAGCAAACATTTCTCTTCTCCAAATGTCGATGTTTCAGTGTTATTTGGCCTCACTGTGAGAGGGGCACATGAACTTGTGGCTGGTAACAACTGGAGTCTATGGTAGGGTCTACCCATTTCAGCAGTGAGCATGAGCTGGAAATAGGTGGACTCAGCCTCACTTTAGCAGAACATGCAGCCAGGTGGACAAGCTGGACCAGAGCACATTAATGCCAGAACATCTCTGCCTCAAGTCTGTAAGCACTTAGAAAATCCTTGGGAAGGAGGTCATCAGGAGGGAGAAAAAAAAAGATATTATTTCTGAGATTAAATCCTGAAGCAACTGAGATTGAAAAGCATTGGCTGAAACAGGAATAGACTGAGTTATATTCATTGAGGAATTAAAGATAGTTGTTTCTTTTGAGTTGGCTCAAGAGCAAGATGAAATTCCTCATAGAAAATAATTATCTTTTTTCATATTTATAAATTTTCTTTATTTAACTTTTTACTTTTTAGGGCTATATGTGTGGCATATAGGAGCTACAGGTGCTAGCCTATGCCACTTATAGCAATGCAAGATCCGAGCCATGTCTGTCACCTACCCCACAGCTCTTGGCAACACCAGATCTTTAACCCACTGAGCGAGGACAGGGGTTGAACCTGCATTCTCATGGATCCTGGTTGGGTTCATTACTGCTAAGCCATGGTGGGGGGGACTGCCTATTTAACTGTTTTTTAAATTCTTATTTATTTTTAGAATGATTTTTATTTTTTCCATCATAGCTGGTTTACAGTGTTCTGTCAATTTTCTACTGTACGTCATGGTGACCCAGTCACACATACATATATACATTCTTTTTCTCACATTGTCATGCTCCATCATAAGTGACTAGTTATAGTTTCCAATGCTATACAGCAGGATCTCACTGCTTATCCATTCCAAAGGCAATAGTTTGCATGTATTAACCCCAAATTCCTAGTCCATCCCACTCCCTTCCCCCTTCCCCTTGGCAACCACAAGTCTGTTCTCTAGGTCCGTGATTTTCTTTTCTGTGGAAAGGTTCATTTGTACCATATATTAGATTCCAGATATAAGTGAGATCATATGGTATTTATCTTTCTCTTTCTTACTTCACTTCTTACTTACTTCACTTACTTACTTCTTACTTCACTCAGTATGAGAGTCTCTAGTTGCATCCATGTTGCTGCAAATGGCATTCTTTTGTTCTTTTTTATGGCTGATTAGTATTCCATTGTGTATACATACCACATCTTCTGAATCCATTTATCTGTCAATGGACATTTAGGTTGTTTCTATGTCTTGGCTATTGTGAATCATGCTGCAATGAACATGTGGGTGTATGTGTCTTTCTCAAGGGAAGTTTTATCAGGATATATGCCCAAGAGTGGGGTTACTGGGCCATATAGTAGGTTCTATATTTAGTTTTCTGAGGTTCTTCCATGCCATTTTCCATGGTAATTTTACCAATTTACATTCCCACCAACAATTTAGGAGGGTTCCCTTTTCTCCACACCCTCTCCAGCATTTACTATTTGTGGACTTATTAACTATTTATAAGCTTACGATGCTTGCTGAGGTCTTCAACATCCTGTTTGAGATCCTGTGACCATATGTTTTCTTGGAGACTCATATAGGCCTCCTAAGATCAGCTTCTGGAAACCCAATTCTGTCTTTCCTTTCACTAGAGATTCCTTACCTTTTACAGCCCTCTTTAATATTACTGTAATAATGATTTGCATTATGATTTTCAATCTGACTTAAACAGAAGGTATGGCAGGCCTAGGTAATGTAAATGTATAGATACAATCTGAAACTTTTGTAAAGTCACATCCACACATGTTCCCTTTGCATTAGCTCAGTGTTGACCTCACTTCCTTTTTTGGATATTATGTCTAAAGCCCTTAGTGGAGGTGTTTTGTAATGTAACTCAAAGCTGAGAAGCAAAAGCTTCCCTTTTAGCAAAAGGAAGTTGTGGATGTAGGCCCACAGGAGGTTATCTTTGCTGCTACATGACTGCTTAGTGTTTTCTGGATATTCTACTCAAAGGTCAAGCCACTGTAGAGAATGCAGAGTATCACTTCAGCTAAAGCAGGGCAAGAAGCTGAGGAAGACGGGACTGATTAAAACCCTTCTCTGGAGGCTAACTTGAAGAGAACATGGCCTGGGATTGGGGTGAAAAGCGTGAGAGGTTCAAATGAGGGAGTGGTAGCAGGAGAGAGTCTGTGGAGGTGCCTGGGTGAGAGCCTTTTCTGGTCAAGAAGAGCCCACATGCTGTCCCCAAGTGCTCAGGAATGTAGTCCCAATGCTGTGACTCCTTTGCAGGATAGCTCCTGGAACTCTGCCCCCCTTGTTGACTCTGTATTGCATGAGTATTCAGTAAATAACTAATTGAACATTTCCAATGATTCTGGTATATGTGCTTCATGGCCCAGAGTTCAGGTAGATGCTCCTCTCTTCCTTTTCTCCAGCTGGTGTTCAGATTCCATTAGAGAGGAAGGCAGGATGGTAGAAGACCTCCACGGGACCCTGTCAGGCCATGGTAGGCTGACCGTGCTGCTGCCACCTCCAACAGAGAGACGTTCAGTTTCTAGGTGATGCTGTGGGGAGCAGCACAAAGGCCACAACCATGGCATGGTGTTTGATTCAGCACAAGAGAGTGGATTCCTTCTCTCATGTCTTCCTCTAATGTTAAGTATCTGTAGTTGCTTCAGGCTCCAAAATTGTCATTCCATCAAATTATACTTCCACATATTGTTATAGAATACATAATGATATAGTGCATACCAAAGCTTTTTTTTTTAATTGCTGTAGAAGTTAGGAATATAGGAAGTAAAAAAATAGAATAAAATCATTGAAACATTTCCAGCTTCTTGTTTTTTTGTTTTTTTGTTTTTTTTTTTTTACATGAGATGATGGAACATTCAGCCTAATTCTTTTCTTCATGTCAATCTAAAGTATAATTTTTCTAGGGCAGTTTCTATAGGTTGATTACAGAATCTATAATGAGTGCTGCAGTCCAGTCCTGCAAAAATACCATGACAAAAATATGAACACACAGAGATTTTGGGCAAACAGGGCACTTTCTACTAAACAGTAGTTGCTGGCCTCTGCTTCCATAGCCTTGAATATTTCCCTGAAGGTGGAAGGTAGAAGCTTTAGTTCAGTTGTTTTCTGATGGGGTAGACAGAACAAATCTGTTCATAATTTCTACCATCTTCCTATGGCTATGTGTCTGCAGTTGCTTTTTTTTTTTTTCCCCATTTTTTTCTTTTAGTTGTCCTTTTCCGTTTTTTTTTTTTTTTTTGTCTTTTTGCCTAGCATATGGAGGTTCCCAGACTAGGGGTCTAATCGGAGCTGTAGCCACCAGCCTATGCCAGAGCCACAGCAACGTGGAATCCAAGCTGAATCTGCGACCTATACCACAGCTCACGGCAATGCCGGATCCTTAACCCACTGAGCAAGGCCAGGGATGGAACCCACAACCTCATGGTTCCTAGTTGGATTCGTTAGCCACTGAGCCATGCCGGGACTCCAAGTTGTCCTTTTCTTAATATCGTTTTTCAGCTAGTGAATTATTTAAAGCCAATTCCTTTGTAACTGCCGCCCAGGCCAAGAGACCATTGTCAGCCACCCCAAGAACCCCTTAGTGAGGCCTGGCCCAGTTACCAAAAATCCCTAATTTTTACTCCCTCTCCCTGATTTTATAGTAATAATGGCTTTACATTTTTAAAAATAGATTTACCACCCAAGAGTACATCCTTATACACTATATCTTAGCATTTTCTGTTAAAAAATGATGTATTTAGGTTCTCTTTTAATCTACAGATCTTATCCCACCTCTACCTTAATCCCTTTCTTTTTCGTACAATTTTTTTTTGTTAAAGGACCTAGACAGTCAGAATTGTCAAGTTTCCTATTGTCCGAATTTTGCTAACAGTATATTCTTGGCTAAGTTAACACGATTTTTTCTTCTGTCTATTTCCTAAAATTGGTTTCAGGATCCAGGGAGTTTATCAGCCTCATGTATGAAATTTTAGCAAAACTATAGAAGGGGCACATAGTTGTCTGGTTGTCTCTGCTTGTCTCTGTTTTTGTTAGCAGACACTGATGTATATAAATTCATTAATTCATTGCAAATGGTGATAGTCTTATCATTTAAAAAACTAATGTTTAGGAGTTCCCATCATCACTCAGTGGAAACGAATCTAACTAGGATCCATGAGGACACAGGTTCAATCCCTGGTCTCGCTTGGTGGGTTAAGGATCCAGCATTGCCATGAGCTATGGTGTAGGTCACAGATGTGCCTCAGATTTGGTGTTGCTATGGCTGTGGTGTAGGCCAGTGGATATAACTCCAATTCAACCCGTAGCCTGGGAACCTCCATATGCCTCAGGTGTGGCCCTAAAAAGAAAAAAAAATATTGTTTAGAATATATTTTTTGGCTGTGCTATGGCATGTGGAAGTCCTGGCCCAGGGATCAAACTTGTGCCACATCAGTGACCTGAGCCATTGCGTGGTAATACCGGATCCTTAACTCACTGAGCCGCAAAGGAACTCCTAGAATATTCTTATAAACAAATACTTCTCTCTATTTTTGGTTACCAGTGGTATAATCATACAGAAAGGGCAGAATAAATGTTTGATTCTTTCTATTTACCATCTTTTGAAGGGATCATTTAATTTTTAATAATTAAATATTATTAATTAACAGGCTTGTGCATATTTATTTATTTTAATCCGTGGTAAATCTTTTCCTTACTGAAGCTAAATTATTCTATCTTTGGCCAGTGTAAACCTCATAAAGTTGGTTTCTGAGTCTTTTTGCCATGTTTCTAGTTGTCTTCGCTTCTTTTTTGACAAGGTATATCAGGCCCAACTTGGACATACCTGCCCTGGACATGGAATTAACCATTTATCCAAGAATCCCTGATACCTTTGTATAGGAAAAGGTAACTCAAAACCCTCTTTATTTTGTCTTATTGCTAATGATGTTCTTCTAACTTCACAGTGTTCCTTCTTTCATTATTTTTAAGTAGTATTCATAAACTGGTGGCTTCTGAGATTTCCTGCATCTTTTTCCTTCTTTCACTTTCATCTGGAGATTCACTTGCCTTCATTTCTATTTCCCTTGTTATATCAAATTTTGATTCAGTCCTCCCCCAGTTTCTTTTCAGGTTCTGTTTCAAAGGAAAATCCCATCTGGTTATTTTCATAGAGTCTAGCTAGCTTGTTTCTTCTTGCCTCTAGCTCCTTGGTTCTTCTTCTTCTTCTTCTTCTTTTTTTTTTTTTTGTCTCTTTGTCTCTTTAGGGCTGCACCCACAGCATATGGAGGTTCCCAGGCTAGGGGTTGAATCAGAGCTGCAGCTGCTGGCCTACACCACAGCCGCAGCAACACTAGATCTGAACTGCATCTGTGACCTACACCACAGGCAATGCTGGACCCTTAACCCACTGAGTGAGGCCACGTCCTTATGGATACAAGTCGGGTTTGTTAACCACTGAGCCACGACAGGAACTCGCATAGCTCCTTGGTTCTTAATGCAGTTTCTTTGGACTCTCTCACTGTTAGATTAGACAAAATACCTTTCAGTTTCAGGTATTGCTTTCAGGTTTACTTGTCATGATTTCTGATGAGAATGTGTTGGCTATTATCAGCATTTCTTATGCTTACAGCCATCAGAGACCTTATTGTTTTGCTTTGCTTTGTCCTGCACACATACTGATACATGTAGATCTTATGGTTTGCTGATGCTTTGTCCCCATTTGTTTTGCACTTTAGAGTTTATGGAGATGCCTTGTTCTTTATGGCACTTGTTAGAAATGCTGTCTATGAATTTTTCTTTGCCATCTAGAGACTTTACATGAATATCTAGGATGATTCAAAAACTATGTGGCCACTATCTTCCCAGAATATTTCTTTCCTGATGGAGTAAGAATAGGAAGAGAAATAGTCCTAATATTTTTGCTCCTTTACTTCTAGGCATTTTTTTTTAGATCTTTTGCTTGAATTTACTCTGACTAGTATAACTAGTATTCAACTGATGTATAATCATAGCATGACTGATAATACAGTCACTTAAAAAAAGACTTTTTAGAATTACAGGATCATCATCAGCTGTGTCACTACTGCATGTCACCCTTTGTTTTCCTTCTATTTTCCTTTCATATATTCTTTGTCTCTCTCTTTCTAGATAGTGTCCTACTGCTTTCAGGTTGATATATACAACTTTCAATGCTCTGTAGCTTCCTTGGAGGCCACTAATGTCTTGTGTTTTTCTCTAATTCGACCCAAACCTATCTTTATATAGATAGGTAAGATGCCTCATAGTATAAAATAGTGACTTTATTTGATTAGTCTTGTCAGAGATAATTAAGGAAAATTAGTTTGGTCTATAAACATAGACATCAATTTGTTTTCCATTCTCTTCCTGTTTAAATTTTAAGTTTAGTCATTACATGTTTGGGACTAAGTTGGAGAGTTATGGCCAAAGGAAATATCTGAGGAAGGCTGTTTCTCTTGGTCCCTGTAAATAAGCTGACAAAGAGACTTGTTGCTTAACCAATGCCTAATGTGTTCATTTGGAATGCCAGGGCGCTCAGTTTTATTAGGCATTTGCAAAACAAAGGCTGCTTCCCCCCTGCATTGTAATTAGTGTAATTAGACTTTATGTGTGAAGTATCATATATCTATTGTGGAGGCTTTTCAGAATAACAAGGATACTGAATCATCTCACTAAGATTGTTGGTTTAAGTAATTTATTGGTGTGGTATATTTTTATAGTAATTCACATTAGAAAGTTAAAGTCTCTCTAATCAAAATAGGATTGAGCCATTTGCAATAGGATTATATTCTCACTTATACTCCTGCTATTCAGGGCTGACCGGGCATGATATTTATATATGAAATGAAAAACAGACCCAAGCAAGATTATAGGATGATTTTTTTTTTTTTTTCCTGAGAGGCTAACAAGAATAAGCAAGTGTCATGCCAGGCTAACCCAGGAAACACAATTGCAAATATAGAGAGGAGAAAGAGATTTCCGGGTTTATATTGCTGCTATCTTATGGGGATCAGCTTCCATTGGTACCATAATGTGTTATGTTGAAAAGGGCAGACAAGGTGGCAAAGCAGTTGGTTGGAGAGTTCCCAAGAGATTACCCAGGAAACTGCTACAGCACATGTGGGAACAGCCTCATAAGTGAAAATAAATCCACAGCATGTGGCTATCTGCCTGAGAGTACTTGTCATTCACTGCACAGTTCATCTGAGTGGAGCACCAGCATATTTCTCTTTCGAATCACAAAATGAAAAATAGAAAATGTTATATGTTGTGCAGACCAGCACTGTATCTCTAGCTTTCTAAACCTGATGGAAAAGTAGTCTCTAGATGATATCCAAGAGCTCTATGAGCCATCTAGAAAAATCACATTTTTTTCAAGTGTAGTTGAGGTTCATCTACAGTGCCTCCTGTTATTTCAGACCATTATTTAATTGATAGGCTCAGTCTATTTTCTCTTTACTCCCCAGCAGCACTATTGCTCAAAAGTTAAATTGAATCACGTTGCTATGCACAACATATTGTCAGCCCCATTAGCACACTTTTGTTTTCCCAATCTTGATGTCTTTAATTATATTTAACCAAATTACTGTTAAATTAAATTCGTGTAAAATTAGAGTTCATATGTTGATTGCTTGCTGGTGTGAATTTCAGAGAGAGAAACACTTTGCAAGAACATGCATATAGTTCAGATGACTGAATAGAAAATATTGCCGAAATGGTTAGTGATTTGTGTTTTATGGAGACCTGAGAGGTTTCCTGTATCCTTTTGTTCTGTCTGAAATGGATGTGTTGTTGCACCACATATAAAGAAATTTCAATGATTATAACTTTTAATCTCTTTCTATAAAATTTTAAATCTAACTTTTATGGTTTACCATGACAAATACTTTACCCCTAATTGCCACTCTTGGAAATTACTTTGCTCTTCAGTTTTGTTCAATAGAAGAAGCTGCTGACTAGTATCTGTATTTTTTTTTCTGTGTAAGATGATTTTCATTAAATGGGGACTGAATTTATTAGAGGATTGTAACCTAGGGCTCTCTACTCAATCTTTTTGAAATAATGATGGGCAATAATGATTTCTAACTAGTGCAATTCCTTTGGATTACCGGCCACTTGAAAATGTTCAGAATGTTTCATTAGATCTATTCAGCCCCCTTGGAATTGCCAGTAAAGAGAAGGGTCAGAGGCAGAGGCTGATGTCACTAAAGTCTTTAAAATACCTTTGTGAAACTCTTTAAATTTGGCATCTAGAACTACAAATTTCTGCCAAGATTACCATCAGACTCTTTGGGAGAAAATGAATAGGAACATGTTTATGGCACATAACCCTTCTAAGTATGAGATCTGTGTCTGTATTAAAGACCCACTTCCTCACTGATTTAAACTGGAAGTGCTATGGAAATCAGATATTATACTTGCAGAGATAAAAAGTTGATTTCTACTCTTGCTTCCTATGCATCCAAACTAGTAGTCATATGGAACTGGAAAATCATATTTGCAACTGAATTTTAACACTGGGTAGCTTCTGGGTGATGTCACAGATAACATTTACTGTCAGAATTACTTAGTGAATGAAAAAGAATTAACAGTCTTCAGTCATGTTGAGTCTCTCCACTGTTTCTGGATCAACTTGTGTCTCAAAGGTAGCTTAGAGGTCACCTGAGGTTGACAGCATCGGGCAGGAGTCAGCCACTCATAGTCCCAGGCTGCCTTGGATCGCCTGTCTTCGACGAGGAAACATGTGTGACAGAGATATAGAAATGTCTGTGCCCGCCTGCACCTTACATGTTGTAGTGCTGTCAGTGAGACATGTCAGGGACTACATTTTCCAAGACTCTTTTGCAATTAGATGCAACCATTGATTGGATTTTAGGGAGTGAAAAGTGATCAGAAGTGATGCATATCACTTTCAAGTCTGATGAATACAAGCTTTCTTCTCACAATTTTCTCCAGGCTCTTCCTTTCCATTAGCTAGTAGGAAGGTGGTAACCCCAAGATGAATATAAAAGCTCGGAGATGAAGCTGATCCTGAGTTCATGTGACCTCATGGAGGATTCAAACATATTCATTCATTCAGCCATCCATCCATTCATTCATTTACAAATCCCTACTGTGTGCAGACACTGTGCTAGACATTGTGGTAACCCAATAAGAAAGAGAGGCTGAAAATTTCAGCCTATCTCCATCTCCAACTTCTACTACTTCTACACATTATTATTATTTTTTTAATGGCTGCTCCCATGGTATATGGAAATTCACAGGACAGAGATTGAATCTGAGCCGTGGCTGTGACCTATGCTACAGCTGCGGTAATGCCAGATCCTTTAATCCACTGTGGCAAGCCAGAGATTGAATCTGAGTCTCTGCAGCAACCCCAGCCATGGCAGTTGGAGTCTTAACCCACTGCAGCACAGCAGGAACTCCTAATTCTTGGGGTTTTTTTTTTTTTTTTTTTTTTTTTTTTTTTTTTTTTTGGTTAATGAGGGCAGTCATCAGAATATCTTTAGTCACAGTGTCATAAGTCAGTAGAACCCTGCTGTCATTAGCTCTTATAATTTCAGTTCTTAGTGGTTGTGGTTAGGGTCCCTCCTGAAGGAGAAGGGAATACTGTACTGGTTTTCTATGGTCCTTTCTTCTGGCTCTAGCCTGGTTCTGACAGCAGAATAAACGGGGATATTTATGAGGCTGTGAAACAGCTGTCATTAAAATGTGCAGGGTTCAACATTTAAAAGGAATTGCATTTCAATACATGGTAAAATTTCTAGATTACCTTGAGAATTGGGGCTGCTACTGTCAGCTATATTGAAAGAATTCCAGCACGCTAAATTACCTGACAAGTTGTGGTGTTTTATGTGCTGTATTGATATTGGAATATTTGTTTTGGTTCAGTGGGTACTTAATTATTTGTTTCTTCTTGACAATATACAAGAATTAATTCATAGCATTATGAAACTGCCTCCCCTTGAGAGCAAAGGCTGGATCTTGTAACACTGGTTATTTAGTCTACAGTTTAAATAGATTAAGTTGGGGTTATGAATCCCTTTAAAAAGGAGAGAAATGATAGCTTTTCCACCCTAAAGGCAAGATGAAAAAAAACAATGGTAGGAAATGAGAGCTGTTAGAATGCAGGTTATGACAGGCTCATTAGAACCTGGCTTTCAGTAGAGCATAGCACAACTCAAGGCACACTTTTTTCTCATTAGCAATTAAAAATTATTTCCTACACAAATAAAACAAAATTTCTGGCTGAGGTCCTTTTTTCTGAAAAACATAGATGACATAGAATGAATTGACCAAAATTTTATAAATCTCTGGTATGTTAAATCTCCATTAGTAGTAGCCTATGGGATAGGTAAATTAATTTTTTTATATATCATACTAATTATATTAATATTTATAAGCTCTTTAGCAAGTGAAAAAACCCAGAAAGCTAAATGTTGCTGTTCTTTACTTAATGCTGAAATGCCCTAGTTTTTTGTTTTCTTTTATCTGGAAGGTAAGTGAGAATATTAGAAATGTAAAATAATTTCCTTTAGATATTCACGAGAGTGTTTTTTTCTCTGAAGAAAATGAACTTCTACAAATAGGGAAAATTCACTTCCACTTACAGAGCTGTGATCCTTTACTAGATAAGCAGTATTTTCTAATCAAAACAACACTGATGGGATAGATTTCATGGTCAGAAATTTGAACGCCTAAGTGAAGGTCCATTCTTTCACAGAATTGTGTTAGCAATGTTAAAAGGTAACGGTGATCTTGCTAATGTATTTTTTGATGAACTCATAAAATGCATTTCTATGTGATTCTAATAGATACTTTTTTTTTTTTTTTTTTACTATGGTTCTCAGCAGAAGCTGTTTTTACGGGAAAATACCTGTATAAGTAGGTATGCTGTGATTTTCTGAAGTGATTTTTCAGGACACACTTATGGAAAGGAAAGAAGAAGAAAGAAAAGGTATTCCTACATTCATATGGAGCATGAGTGTTTTTCCCATTATAATAGCTGCAGAAACAAGCTGTTTTAAGTCAAGAAGAATAATCGAGAAAAATGTTACAAAATTGAAGCCAAAAATTCAGTCTTTTTTTTTTTTTTTTTTGTATTCCTTAGTGGTGATAGCACTCCATATATTTTATGACAATAACAATAGTCATGACAATAATTACACTTGGAACTGTTACCTAAGATTTCCTATGTGTGCTCTGTTTTTCCAGCTTATTCTTTTTATGAAGTGAGTTTGGACAAAATATTGATAGTATCTAAACGTAGCTCCTGCTGTGTTCGGAGGAAGTGGGTTTATATTAGTTCTGTGATTCTATGTGTAGTTGAAAAAGCACATCTTCTGAAAATGGAGAGCCCATTCAGAAGTCTGGCATTATATTTGTTTGCCAAAAAGGGCTAACCAATGCCATTTTTGGGAGTTAAAAAAAAAGGAAGCACATGGGCAGGAAATGTGAATTGACACCTCAAGTTCATGGTACTTACATGTTCCCTTCCAAGTTCAGGATTTCTTATTGTAGTGATGTAAAAAGAAGCTTGTGAAATTATATAGTATTAAAAACTAAAAAAGTAGTGCTAAAGTGAAACTAATAGAAACATTTTAGACAAAGCACTATTTTAAGACCAGTTACACTTTTCTTAGAGAAAATAATTATTTAAATGTTCATATAAAAGCTGGTGATTTTTATATATCTCTCAATGATGTATTTGAGAAAAAAACCAAGAAATCTGTTCTAGTACTATGTAGAAATTGATGAAAAGGATTTTAGTAAATGGAATTATTAGTTCTTTATGATAAATTTAAAAAAAATTTTCAGATGTTCTTTCAGTTTCAGAGATTGTAAGAAAAGAAGCAGAAGAAATAAGTATGGTATAAAAATAACTGAGTCACTTATTATACTATTCTACCTGGCAGTAGCTGTAAGACTATTTTCAGAAAAAAAATTCAATATTGGAATTAGTTATTACATGCCCCTTTTGTATACTTAGTTCTTACATATTTAAGAGAAAATAAGAATGTAATATCACTTTTCTCAACACAATAACTTCTATGATATATCTTTTATGTTAATAAACAATAAATTATAATAAACAGTCTTACTATTTGGGGGATTTGGTTACAGAAATTTCTTTACAGACCTCTGTAAAGAATATTATTAACTCATAGCAAAGGAGTTTGGTTCATTTATAAGTTGGGATTGGGGTGAGCATGTGAGGATATCTCTTTTATTGTATTTACATTTCTCCAGTATTGATGTTCTTTTTCTATGGATTATTATCTTAGGAGCTGTGTAAATAGCAGGGCAGTGAAAACAATCTGTGAGTAATAAGAAGGCAAACATTTTTACTTACATAATTCTTATATCAAAAATGTTGGCAAAAAGGGAGAAGCTTTACTGTGAGGGGAACTTTTTATTAAAAGAAAGTAAACATTAGCAACAGGCAAATTATTATAGTATCCTAAAATTCCATAGCAGCTCTACTTCTTAACTTCCACCAGGGAATTTTCTCCAGTAGGCGAACTTTTCATATTGAAAACCTTATGATTTCCTTTCTAGTGTGGTCCTTTCACCTACCTTTTCTACTGGTCATCTGTCCCTTTGTCCTTTCCCCACCCTATTATTGAGCATCAGCTCTGATTGGCAGCAAATACATGGAGATAGGACATTTTTTCTTTGAATGATCTTTCCAGAATATGTATGGGATCATGCCACTCTTTAGTTAATAGTGATTTAGAGATTTCCTTGTTGTCCTGAGTTTGAATTCTCAGAGCTCTGCTCTGAGTTTGCCATCTTCCTGCTTATCAGTCATTAAATGATCCTTATTACCTATGGAGTAGAATTCGAGGAGAAAATACAGCCTGGAGCTAGGTTAAAGAGGACCCTGTTGCCAAACCAAATGTTTTATTTCATTTTATTTTATTTCTTATTTTAATCTTTAATTTTTTTCAAATTAAAGTATAGTTGATTTACAATGTTGTGCCAGTTTCTGCTGTAGAGAACAGTGACCCAGTCATAGATACATACATTCTTTTTCTCTTACTAGCTTCCATCATGGTCTATCTCAAGAGATTGGATGTAGTTCCTTGTGCTATACAGTAGGGACCCCATTGCTTACCCATTCTAAATGTAATAGTTTGCATCTACCAACCCCAAACTCCCCAGCCAAACCACAGATTTTATTTCATCCAACACATCTTGACATGAGCTCCAGCCAAAATGAATCCATTGTTTCTCTCAAATTTTGTATATTTCTGCTGTCACGATTTTACTCATGAAATGTGTAGAGTGTCACAGGGATTACCTGGGTATAAAAACTGCTTACTTAAATTCATTTGATATTGTTAAATTACTCTTCAAAAGTGTGCCAATTTACTGTCAATATGGTATATAATTTCTTATTACTCCTCTCAACACTTGGTAATATTAGACAGGTGTGAAATGTTAGCTGGTTTTAGTTTTCTTGTGTATTTCCTGGATTTCTTGTGAGGTTGAATATCTTTTCTCTAATGATTACCTTTTGATATTATGCTCATATTTTTCTATTGGCTTACTTGTCCTGGATAATGACCTCTTCTACCTTAAACTGGTTACAAGTATCTTCCTTCAGTCTCAGACTCTTTTTTGACTTTTTTTCTTTTAATTGCCATTTGGTCTGAAGAAATTCCTAATTTTAATGTAATCTAACATATTAATATTTTCCTTTGTGATTCATTTTTTGGGTCCTTTAAAATAATATTTTTCATTTGAGTAATAAAAAAGCAATATTTTATTGTTTTTTCTTTTAAATATTCTAAAGTTTTGCTATTCATATTTAAGTATTTTTGTCTTTTATTTCTTTTATTTTTGTTTATAAGGTAAGGCAGGAAATCCATTTTTTTCTGTGTGTCTAACAAACTGTCTGAGTACAATTATTGACTTGTCCATGCTTCCTTGGCTCATCTGCAACTATACTCCTTTTCTATATCAAGTTACCAGATATGCATAGTCTGTTTCTGGGCTCGTTACTACCTTCCATTGGTTTGGATTTCTGTCTCTGTTTCAGTATTGTACTGTCTTAAATAACAGAGTTTATGACAAGACTTGCTTTATGGTCAAGAGACTCCCCTCTTATTTCGATTTTTTTTTTTTTTTACCCTTTAATACAAATACTAGAATCAGCTTGTCAAGATCTAAAACAAGATGGACCTGTTGGGACTGTGGTTGTAATTGTGTTGAATTTACAGAGTTCTCTTTTCGAATGGCAGAAAAAATGGGTTTGATTGCACTTTATTTCCTACCTATCCTCCTAGGAATAACCTTGCATCTTGCATTCAAAGAGCCTCACAGCCACCCTGGAGGCAAGCTGCCTGCAGTCATCAAGCAGGTCTGTTCTGTTAGGATGACCAATGGGGACTTTCTTGTATCTCTTCTCTAACTAGATCAAAGGAGAAAACCCAAATGAGTTTATTCTCTGGCGAGGTACCCCATTAGGAGATCAAATAAAATTGGGAAAAAGAATAAATCAGCACAAATCAGTACATTTAGGACAGAGGTGATGTTGAGATTTCATTTGTATTCTTTGTAAGCCTCCTGTTTCCTATCTTTACCTCCATATAACATCGTTTACCATAGGGAGAGGCTGGAAGGTTAAGAATAATGAGATGGAACTTTAAGAAGAGAAGGATGAGGTATGAAATTGACTTATAAAAGTTTATATTTAAACACTTATGTAGATATTATTCTAAAGACTGTATAATTTAATCTACTCATTTTATAGATAAGTAGAATAGTGGCCCAGAAAACTTAAGTAGCTTTTTTAAAGTGGCCTAACTAGTAAATGGAGGAGTCAGGATTATCAGATTACCTGGTTCATTGTCCAGTGTTCTCAAATTGAAACATTTAAAAGTGTATGTAATTACTATTATTTTAATTGGAAGAATTACTGCTTATCATCTAAATTCACCATTTCTGCTTCTTTTGCCATCATTTCAAATGCCTTCATCTTTTTTGAACTTTGAATCTTTTACAGTGCAACACAGTGCCCTGACAGCTGATTCATTCATTCTATGTATCTATGTATGTGTGTATGTATATATGCTATCCATCTAGTCTGTTTTTGCATGAATAATACAATAACGACTATTGCTAATTTAATGTGTATGGATGTGTAGCCATTTTCCTTTTCCTGATTGGTCTACTACTATTAGGAAAGTATTCACAGGCATTTTTATTTACTAAATAAAGGCAGTATAACATATTTTTCATAATAAATGCTCATTTCTATCTACTCATTTCTACCTACTGTTTCCTGATTTAAAAAAATCTGTTACCAGTTACTCAGACATAATTTTAGCATGCAGAAAAATTATTATTATTATCAATTAATTATTTATTTTTTTAGGGCTGTACCTGTGGCATATGGAAGTTCCCAGGCTAGGGGTCAAATTGAAACTGCAGCTGCTGGCCTTCAGCACAGCCATAGTAACACTGGCTCCAAGTCACATCTTCAACTTACACTGCAGCTGTGGCAACACCGGATCCTTAACCCACTGAGCAAGGCCAGGGATTGAATCTGCATCCTCATGGATACTAGTCATGCTCTTAACCTGCTGAGCCACAGAGGGAACTCTCAGAAAAACTATTTTAGATCTCTATTTCAAAATGGGTATATTTTATTTAAATGTGCTTTAAAAATTATGCTAGGTTAAGATGGGATCATACCTGGAAATCATTTGGTCTAGGAAGGAGGAGTAAGATAGGTATGTGGGGCACATACTAAGTAGAAGGAATGAAATAGGAAAGGAAGCTGCACTTCGGAGAAGAAAGCAGTGGGCAAGATTACTCTTTTCGGGTAGAATCTTGGGAAGGTTTTTTTTTTAATCAGTTTTTTGAGTATGTAGCAGATCTATTTTTCTCCACTTTCATGAATTAATAAGTTCAGTCCCACTTGTCTAATTAAAAGTTTGTCCTCTTCTCAGGCTTGGAAGCCTACATAGGAAGAATAGGCATCTTCATCCCTCCTAATTCCCCCTGCTGTTTCTGGGACCTTCAGGGTTTCAGAGAAAGAGAAGCAGGAACTGAAGGACAAGGATGAAGAATTAATGGATGGGCGATGTTGAGCCTTCAGAGGGACTCTCTGAGAGATGATAGCCCAAAGCCGGATCTTTCTCTTCTGAGGCACTTCTGGTTTCTAGTGGGACTTCTTAGGGGAACTGATAATTTTACAGTGTTTTTTTCTTATTCATACCCTATTAGTTGCTGTGAACCCTACCTAGCCTCTTGCTGTGGGGACCATGTACCTGACAGGTATATTTCTTTGTCAAAATCTTTCAAGATGACTTATTACTGGCCACCCTCTGCTGCACTCCTTTGGCTTGTAGGACAAATTTGACCCCTGTACCCCACCAAATTCTGGAAATTCAGGTTATCTACTGTGCATCCCCTTCTCTCTTCCTCTGCCCGGGTTACTTACTCATTTTGGTCTTTTTCAGGCACCAGGCTTTGTGCCTTTCAAGTACTAAGGTTATGTGTCAAACTTCGTAAATCATTCTCCTGGAGAAACCATTTGGCTTGAGGTAGCACTGGGAGTGGGAAAAAGTCCCCAACATCCAACATGTCCACAGCACTCCATAAAGTATTCTTGACTCAACAGTCTTTTCTCATCCATCTCCTGGTGGCCTTTTCTTTAGATAACCTGAAGGTGGGGAATAAATTAAAGGTTGCCCAACTAGCTTTGGGCTAACTCTTAGCAAATCATGCATAGGTGTTTTGGCATATCTTTTTGGAGTAACTTCTGATGTTTCTCCTTAGCTTTAGGGCTTCAGCTAAACCTTCGAGACAACAGGAAATGTTACACTAAGCATACAGTTCTGTATGCCAAGATGCTTTTGGCATTATTTCAGTATCCAGCACTAAAAGAAGTCAAAATTCATTTCTTGGATGAGGGCAAAGTCATCATTGCATAGACAACACTGTCATGTTTAGCGTTTGTGGTGTTTGCGTGTGTGTATGTGTGTGATGAATGTGTGGTGTTAGGAGAAGGAAAATGTTTTAGTGTTCTTTGGAGAAACAGAACCCTATTCTGGAATTGTCTCTAAACTGCTTGGGAAAGAATTAGCTCATGTGATCATGGGAGTTGGCAAATCCAAAATCCTTAGGGCAAGTTAGTAAGCTAAAAATTAAGGTAAGAGTTGATGTTGCCGTCTTAGGTCTGACATCTTCAGGGCAGGCCAGCAGGCTGAAAACTACTCAGGCAGGATTTCTAATTTGCAATTGGAAGGCAAAATTTATTTTTTGGGTTGTTTCCATGTCCTAGCTATTGTGAATAGTGCTGCAATGAACATGCGGGTGCATGTGTCTCTTTTAAGTAGAATTTTGTCCGGATAGATGCCCAAGAATGGGATTGCAGGGTCATATGGAAGTTCTATGTATAGATTTCTAAGGTATCTCCAAACTGTTCTCCATAGTGGCTGTACCAGTTTACATTCCCACCAACAGTGCAGGAGGGTTCCCTTTTCTCCACAGCCCCTCCAGCACTTGTTATTTGTGGATTTATTCATGATGGCCATTCTGACTGGTGTGAGGTGGTATCTCATGATTGTTTTGATTTGCATTTCTCTTATAATCAGTGATGTTGAGCATTTTTTCATGTGTTTGCTGGCCATCTGTATATCTTCTTTGGAGAAATGTCTATTCAGGTCTTTTGTCCATTTTTCCATTGGGTGATTGGCTTTTTTTCTGTTGAGTTGTATAAGTTGCTTATATATTCTAGAGATTAAGCCCTTGTCTATTGCATCATTTGAAACTATTTTCTCCCATTCTGTAAGTTGTCTTTTTGTTTTCTTTTGGGTTTCCTTTGCTGTGCAAAAGCTTTTCAACAGATGATTGGATTAGGAAGATGTGGAATACTATTCAGCCATAAAAAAGAATGACGTGATGCCATTTGCAGCAACATGGATGGAACTATAGACTCTCATACTGAGTGAGATGAGTCAGAAAGACAAAGACAAATACCGTATGATATCACTTTTAACTGGAATCTAATATCCAGCACAAATGAACATCTCCACAGAAAAGAAAATCATGGACTTGGAAAATAGACTTGTGGCTGCCTGATGGGAGAGGGAGGGAGTGGGAGGGATTGGGAGCTTGGGCTTATCAGACACAACATGGAATAGATTTACAAGGAGATCCTGCTGAGTAGCATTGAGAACTATGTCTATATACTCATATTGCAACAGAACAAAGGGTGAGGGAAAAAATGTATACATGTAAGGATAACTTGATCCCCTTGCTGTACAGTGGGAAAAAAAATAAATTATTAAATAAATAAATAAATAAATAATTATTGCATAGTTTAAAAAAATTTCCTTTTTGGGGAACCTCGGTCTTTACTTTTTTTTTCTTTTTTTTCTCCACACCCATGGCTTGCAGAAGTTTCCAAGCCAGGGCTTGAACCTGAGCCACAACGGTGACATTACTGGGTCCTTAATCTGCTAGGCCACCAGGGAACTGATGGGACAGAGATTTGCCAAGTGAGAGGACACCCTTGACAAACAAGTTGCTCTAGGGCATTTTTTTTTCTTTGCCTGGTCACTATATGTTAAAATAAGCAGATAAAAATTATGATGAGGAAACAAGTGATCATATTCCTAAAATTTATAAGCTGAGGATTAAAGTTCACTTGTTAAAACCTGATGAGGAAGAATGCTTCAAAGGGCTTTTGAAGTTAAGCTGTTTTGAAACTGAGAAGTCAAGGAATCAAGAAAATGGAAAAAGCATTGTGTAAATGCCCTAAAGTGGTTGATGCACTGATCTGAGACTATTTTGTGCTTTGTGCCTCTCTGTTGCATGAGAGGAAACCATGAGATTATAGGAAATAAATCAGACTTTTCTGCCCTTTCTGTTTCTGTACACAGATTCCTTTAGTCCTACCCCATTATTTTTCTTTTAAACACCCTCTTACTGTTATCTATTATAGAAATAATAAGGAACATAGGATAGAACAAAAGTGACAGAATAGATTGGCTTGGGTTTTCTGGAATCAAAGTTTTAGGGCCTCAGACTTAGCCCCAGGCCACTCCCATCTCCTTTTTCTCCAACAGCAGGATGTGCCCATGGAGAGGAGTGCCTTCAAAGATAAGTGGTACAGGAACAGCCACCTTTACTCATTGCCTGGGTCCAAACAGCATAGTCAGTGCTCTATTGTGCAGCATCTCATTTAATCCATGGAAATTAAGCAGTATTATTTAATCAAGAAAATAGATTCAGAAAGGTTTAGTGATTTGTCAAAATTATCAAATAGAAAGTTGTGGATTCAGCATGGAAATTTATTTGATCTGATTTCAAGGCCCAGGATTTTCTTGCTTCTCCAAACTAGCTCCTGCCCTGTCCTGAGACAATTTGGATTCCTTCTTAAGTAAGGAATGCTGTGTTTCATTCTGAAGGACAAAGATCCAGGAATTATAGCTGTACCATATCTCCTAGGAAAAATGCAGTCATTTCTGTGATGTAACAAGAAAGAGTATCAATGCCCAAAGTAATATATTTAGCCTTTATTACTAGAGTATTATATTAAACTTACACATCTATATGCACATGCTACACACACTTCTACTCTCATCATATCATTAATTGGATGTGCTAAGTACTATAAATAATTTGTATGCCTTCTCACCCATAAGCCTTCCAGGATTCCTATATGGTAGGTAGTATCTTTCCTATTTTTGAAGAGGAAAATGAGACTCAGAAAGGTTATCTGTCCAAGGTCACACAACAAGTACACAAGTGGAGCTGGGACAGATACCACATATCTGTGACTCTAAAGCTAAGTGCTCTTAACCAGGATATTGTCATTCATTCATTTATTCATACAACAAATATTTGTCGAGTGCCTTCTCTGTGCCTGCATTATCGTAGGTGATGTGGATACAATGAAAATCACCTAGCTTCTACACTAAAGGAGTTCAGTCAGGTGGAATAAACAGACACATAAATAGGCAATGATAAGGACATTTAGTAAAGCAACTATATATATATTCAGGGCTGTCATATGCAGACAGTTGTAGAACCTGTACATGTATACATCTCTCTATCATGGTAGCTCTGTGGAAAGACATCCAATTTGGCCATTTATTTTTTTAAGGGGGGTGGGTATTGAGGATTATATCAGGGAAGGAGGCTTCCCTCCTCTGGGAGGAGGTGACCCTCTACGAATTTTGATCAATGAAAAAGAGTTTACCAGCTAAAGACAGCTGAAAGGGAGAAAGCATATCACATAGAAAGAATCATGTGATCAAAAACACAGAAGACCAAGGGTGATGCATAGGAGGAAATAAGCTAAGTAATGGCTGACTTTTTTCGAAGACTAGTTTTCTGTGTGTGTCTGTCTATTTCAGTTTCCTTAGTCATCTCTGATTTTCCTCCACCTATTTCAGAAGCCATTCTGAGTCATGAATTGATTCTGAGAAAGGAAGAGTGCAGAAGGCAGAAGGAAAGGCACCACCATTTCTTTGATGCCTACAAGTACCAGGTATTGGCCAAATTTTACCTCATTGAAACCTCACAATATGTTTTTGAAGTAGAATTATCCTTATTTTAAAGAAAAGGAAATTAGGAGTTCCCATCGTGACTCAGTGGTTAACGAATCCGACTAGGAATCACAAGGTTGTGGGTTCAGTCCCTGGCCTTGCTCAGTGGGTTAAGGATCTGGCATTGCCATGAGCTGTGGTGTAGGTTGCAGATGTGGCTTGGATCCCACGTTGCTGTGGCTCTGGCGTAGGCCGGTGGCTACAGCTCCGATTAGACCCCTAGCCTGGGAAACCCCATATGCCGCTGGAGCAGCCCAAGAAATGGCAAAAAGACAAAAAAAAAAAGGAAATTAAAGTCAAGCTAAAAAACCTTGTCCAGCTTCTCTTAGCAAATTAAAGGAAGAGGTAGAATGTGAACTTAAGATAGTCTTTTTTTTTTAATTAATGATTTTTATTTTTTTTCTATTACAGCTTGTTTATAAGATAATCTTTTACTGAAGCCCCGTGTGTTAAAGATGTAATCTCTCTGGAATGAGAACTATATAATTGTTTATGTGACACTTCTTTTACTTAAGTAAGTTGCTTACTAGAGAAACCTCAGAAGCACTATCACTGAAAGCCAGTGTAAGAAAACAGTTCTGTACTTTAATGGTCTGTCCTCTGCATTAGGAGTTTTATTTACTGTATGAGTTTTATGTAAGTTCATAAAAGTCAATAAACTCAATATTCCAGAAATCACTTGCAATTTAATATCTAGATAATTAGGGTAAGAAAAAAGGAAGTTAATTCAGTGTGGGTTCATGATGGTGATTAACTTTGTCCCATTTCTTTTCCCGAAGAGAGGAGGGGTTCAGAAATAAAGTAATACGCGTCTACTGCATCCAAGGAGATACACACAAGAACAAAAGATTTGTTATGAAACCCTTAAAATCACAGTGCCCTTTCAGCTAATTATGGTAGCTTAATTAAAGTTATTTTAAGGAATAGTTAATTATGCGTAATTAAGGTAATCATGGAATTAACTGGGGGAATTTGAATGAACCGCAGCGCAGACATGTTTAGCCTCTGAGGAGCAAGTATACCAGTTTGCCTAGTTCCCCAAACATCTCCATGGGCACATATAGGAGATAAAATAAGGCTGAGGTTATGGTTTTGATCACACAAAATTACTACTAACAATGAATAAAGTTATATACAGGATGGCTGCAGAGTATAGCAGTATATTTTCAATAAGTAAAATGTGAGATCATATTGGATTGAATCCTTTTACTGTAGGATTACTTTTGGGAGGCAAATGAGGATTAAAGGTCTAACAGTCAATGCTGTTTATGTTTTGAGAGTATAAATATTCTTTTTCTGTCCATGCATTATTAAATTCACCAGATGCTTTAGGGACCCTGGCTGACTTTAGAAAAGATCTAGCGTTTGCATTTTTAACTTGGAGATATAACGTAGACTAAAATATCTAGGTCTGGCATTGTTACCATCCTGTTCTTGATTCAGTAAGGTGCAGTTTGATAGGCAAATATATAATCTACCCTGTGTGTTGGTAGTATTTGTTAGATACCTCCGTAATGACTTGGCTTTGCCATGGCCAGAATATATCATTCAGTTTGTTGGGAAAATTCCCAGTGAATTATTAGGTCAATGGTTCTTACAGTATCCTAGAATCTTTCAGGTGCTCTGCCTCTAGGCTAATTTTAGTCTGCTCAGGTTGAGTATTTTCCCCTAGATGAATATCTTTTCTAGATGATAGTTTTAAGAACATTTGTGCTGATTCAAGCTTCCACCTAGATTTTTTAGGCTCCCCCAGCCTCTTGTTGGGTTTTTTTCTGGGTAGTTGTTATTCTTTCTCTTGGAACAAGGAGTATTAAAAAAATACCAGTGATCTCTGCCCATAAGTGAATGTTAAATAGACAGTGAAGGTTTATTTATTTTTTCTCTTGAGGAGAATCACACTAGAATGGAGGCTCAGACAATCCAGCAGTGGAGACCTCATAGGGTTGCTTAGTTCCACTGTGAGTGCTAACATTTACTATTACTTCTCAGGGATGACACTTGTGAGAGGGGCCACAGCAGCAGGGACTCCTAACAGCATGTCTTACCTCCTCAGAGACCATCAGCCAGTTCATGAGACTCTATAAAACCCTCTATATGAGAAGTGAAAGACATCAGTGAACTTTCATAATCAACATCCTTCTCATTTAAGCACAGCATTAATTTTATTAATTACCAGTTAAGAAAAATGTATTCCAAGAGCAGTCCATGCTCATTACAAAATATCAGGAAAACCCAAAGAAGCACACATAAAAATCAGCTAAGAGTGTATAAACCATTCCACAGGCCATAGAGGTTGGATCAGCAGTGCTTCTGCAAAAAGTTAAGTAGCCAGGTAGAGTTGTTGACTGAATTGATATGTGGATACCCAGAAATGGAAATGGCCTTATCCACAGGGAGCTAGGTTGAAAGGGTGTGAATCTGGAGCTCTTGGTCAATCGTATTTCATCTCATGTGGAGGGAACCTATGGAGAATGAAATGAACACAGAGAGAAACAGAGTTGAGAGAAGAGCCTTAATGGTGTTATTTGAACTCAAAGATTTGACAGTTCTGGACAAGTTCACTCTTGACTTTCACAGGTGAGCCTATAAATTCCTTTTTTGCTTGAGCTGCTTTGAGCTGGGCTTCTATAACTTGCAGTTGAAAGAGTTCAGACAATACTTGCATGTCTTCATCTTGTTATGAGCCTCTTGAGCATGATGTGAACCCCTAGGGACCCAGGGAATGACCATTGTGAGGTTATGGTTGAGCCTCAGTGTAAAATTCACCTGGAAGTATAGGTGAAACAGAGAATTTTAACATGAGAAATAAAAAATAAGGGCAATCCAAATTAAATACCTGTTAAGTACCAGGGGAGAACTGGTAACTTTACAATGGAGAAACTTGGATGAGACCATCTTAATCAGATGACCAAGATTAACCTTACCAGTTCAGACATATTGTATCCTGCGCTGCTTGATATGAAGCACTGAGTTGGGCATGTCATCTCTCTGGTGTCATAACTGCAATCTAATTATGAGAAAATGTCAGAGAAACTCTGATAGAGAGACCCAGTATAAAATAACTGACTAGTACTCTTTGCAAGTATTAAGAGGATGAAAGACAAGGGAAGACTAAGGACTGCTATGTATTAGAGGAGACTAAGGAGAGATGGCTAAGTGTAATGTAAGTTTCAATGTCAGTTACCAAATTTTTTCATTAGTTATAGGAGTTCCCAACATGGCAGAGTGGATTAAGAATTCGACTGCAACAGCTGGGGTTGTTGTAAAGGTGCAGGTTCAATCCCCAGCCTAGCGCTAGCATGGTGGGTTAAAAGGATCCAGTTTTGCCGCAGCTGCAGCACAAGTCTCAGCTGCAGCTCGACATCAGTCCCTGGCTTGGGAACGTCTATATGCCGTGGGTGAAGCCATAAAATTTAAAAATATATCTATATTCAATTTAATGTAATATTAATTAGATCCTTAAGCAGAAAAAGAATATTAGTAGAAAAACTGGTAAAAACTGAACGAAATCTATAGTATAGTTCATGGTGTTGTACCAATGTTTATTTCTTAGTTTCGATATTACACAATATATCAGGCGAAGCTGATTGAACAGTGCATGGGAATTCTCTGTACTATGTAACTCGTCTGTAGATCTAAAATTATTTGAAGGTAAAAAAGTTAAGAAAAACTGTACATAGCAAGAAAAAGAGTTAGGAAGACAATGAGGGTCATAGAAGTGAGAGAGATGGCAGAGAAAGGACACTGGTGGGCCTTGAAAGGCCCTGCGTGGAGATAAAGCATCTCCCTTGCTTTCTCAGAAAGGAAGAGGTACCCAGTGGAGCTTGTTGAATGGAGTCTGCTCCTCTGCCTCCTACATTCCTTTAAGATCCTTCTTTCTGTCTCAAGACCTCATCATGGATTTGGCTAATGTCTGATAGATCACTGGTCAGTATCCTTAGTTTCTAGAAACTCTTCACTTCTATCTGTGCAGTAGTATTTAAATGGAAAGTTTTGAAAAAGAAAACTGGGCACCAGTATTTCCTCATTTCTTTATTTGGTAGGAATATTTTCAGTGTAATTCAAGCAGTCCTTTATGCAGATAATGATTTTTTGAGAACAAGTGACTTGTGCTTTTCTTTATAGTTCCTATGATTAGAATAGTATGTAGAACACAGTGGGTTCTCAATAAATGTCCATATGTCACTAAATTTTTTTTTTTTTTGTCTTTTTGTCTTCTTAGGGATGCACCCGCGGCATATGGAGGTTCCCAGGCTAGGGGTCCAATCAGAGCTGTAGCCACTGGCCTATGCCACAGCAACAGCATCTCAGGATCTGAGCCACATCTGCGACCTACACCACAGCTCATGGCAACACGGGATCCTTAACCCACTGAGCAAGGACAGGGATTGAACCTGCATCCTCATGGATACTAGTCGGGTTTGTTAACTGCTGAGCCAAGATGGGAACTCCTAAAATATTTTTTATGCAAGCTTCACATTTGAAATCTTATTAAATAATTATAAAGATGTTGTGAACTTGAGAAATTATATCACTTTATTAAGCATGAATGTGCTTAATATAATAATAATATGTGCCAACTGTTATGTTATTTTAATATTCCTTGGAACACCAGTGTGGCAAATGTTATTGTTATTGTTTTAAAGATGAGGAAATGAGACCCAAAGAGGTTAAAATAACCTTCCCCAGTTCACAAAGTTACTAAATTGCCAGGTTAGAATCTTAACCCTTCTATATCAAACTCCCATCTTCATGTTCCTGGCTATGATACGCTACTGCCTTTCTGAAAATATGTGACACATTTTCAACCAATTGCAAGATTTACATATTTAAAATGATTAACTTAATGATTTTTATTTTAAATATAAATGGGAAATATCATATCCTAACTTTAAAATTAGAATCAATATATCAATTCTGCATACAAGTGCTTTACACTTCTTATATTTGCTTCCAGTGCATCGGAATAAAGTATGTATTTTGTATTTACCATCTTCAGAATAAAAAGATAGAGACAAAGTATATAACTACCCTCTGGTCTTGGGTATAGTGCCAGATTCTTATCTCTACAACAGATGCACATGAACACACACCGCTAAATCAGGTATACAGGTTTTATGTAACATGCAAATATCCTCAAGTCAGTTTTTGAATGCTCTTAGACACAATTGGAAAACACAAAGCACACAGGCAAGGAAAGTTGCTACAAAACTCAAAAAGAAAGTTAAAATATCTTAGGACTTTGTCTTGGTAGTTTGTTTTCTGCATCTTTTATGTGTCATAAAATAAGCACTTAAGGAGCCAAGTAGGGTTTTTTTGTTTGTTTGTTTGTTTGTTTTTTTCCTTGCAATATGTTATTTTCTTCCTAATTGGTCAGTGCAGGGCAAACACATCATTAAACACAAAGGCGCCTCACTTCGGCATAAAATTTTGTGTCAGTCAGATCCATCTTGAGCGGTGAGAGCAACTTTAAGTGCCAAGAGGCACTTGCTATAGCTTTGCCTCACCTATTACAGAGGCCCTCAGCAAGGCAGCCTTGTGGAGCTTCTTCAGGATGCCAGTTTCTGAAATTAATGATGAGAATTCATTAACCTCCAGAAGTCTTGTATTATGCTGAAGTATTAGATTTTCTGTTGTTGCAACAGGCTGTTATCCAATTAAAGGATTCTGTAAGTCATTTTGAAATGAAAAATAAATTGTATTATTCATGACCTCCCATTTAAGAAGCCAGGGTACTTTGGTGCCATCAACATAATTAGAAGCTCTGGGTTCCTCTTGCCCGATGTAAGGTTTGAGACACCTGAGCAAAGGCTTGCAGGCATCTTGTGCTGTCTGGGACCAGTCCAATGAATTGGAGTGGCAAGCAGGAGGGAATAGCTGAAATGGAAAGGAGTCAGCTGCTGTCCCAGCCCCATGAGGCTCAGCATTATTTTGCAGAAAGTGAATTATTTCTTTTCAATGTATGACTTTCTTTGTGAATGGAGTATAGTGGCAGGGAGTGAAAGGAAGTGCTCTCTTCGGATTTGCCTGAGTTAGTTATGGGGCATGTATGTGTGTGCTTGGAAGACTTGACAGGAATGGTTGGGATAAAATATGATCACTGGTCTAAGCTAGTTCATAGCACCTCAAAGCCATGTGTTAAGGTTCAACCTAGCATGACTGTCAGGCTCCTGTAGGAAAAGACTTCAGGTAGGGGTTCAAAGTCACAGATGCATAGAGGGAGTTCAGAAGAAATAATCACTTGCAAAAAAAGAAAATTAAATTAGCTATCCCCTGGGGTTTGACAAGTTAGTATCAAAACATGGTTGTCTACAGAGAAGCAGGTCAGCAATTTTCACAACTGGACAGTTTGCAAAGAGGAAAATGACTTCATTAGAATTATGTCCTCTATCATTTTTGATCATCTTATGATGGGGACATTTGTGGAAATGAGGACCAATATTTCTTAGGTCAAACTGGATGCTCCTCAGGTTTATGTTAAGAGCAGGTATGCCCTGCATCAGGGAGGCACTACCCAAGTGCCTGGAATATGGAGTAAGAACTCTCAAAGGCTAGCATATGGTTAGGGATGATCCAAAAGATATGGTTTAAGCCTTTTTGTTTGGTACATAGAATTCTCACTAAGGAACATTCTAGATTATCTCTTAGGAGCTTTGTAGGTGTGCATGTGTTATACTCCTTCCTCCTCCCTGAGTAATCTCATCTTTTTTTCTTTTAAGGCTGTAATTACAGTATATGGAAGTTCCTGGACTTGGGGTCAAATAGGAGCTGCAGCTGCAGCCTATGCCATAGCCACAACAACACTGGATCCAAGCCACATTTGCGACCTACGCCACAGCCTAACCCACTGAGATCCTTAACCCACTGAGCCAGGCCAGGGATTGAACCTGCATTCTCACAGAGACAACGCTAGGTCCTTAACCCACTGAGCCACAACAGGAATGCCCTCATTAACTTTTTTTTTTTAATAGTAAAAGATCCCCTTGTATATTTTTCTAACTTACCCCTAATCACACCACCATATCTAAAGTATGTGTATATATATATATATATATAAAGGTGTGTGTGTGTGTGTGTGTGTGTGTGTGTGTATGTATGACAAGCACAAGGCTCAGTAAACAATATCTCAACATGTAAGAATTCGATCCTTGTGAATCTAGTGAGAAAAGGACAGGCTCATGAGTAAAACCTACAATGCTTACTTTGTGTTCCTCCCCTTTCTACCACGTGATCCTTTGCAACATATTTTATAATTCAATGAATCCTCTAAGTCTCATTTTCAGTGTTTTCTCAGGTATAGCCTTTTTTCTTCAGAGGATACATTATGTATGTATGTATGTATTTATCTTTTTAGGCATGCACCTGCAGCATATGGAGGTTCCCAGGCTAGGGGTCAAATCAGAGCTGCAGCTGCCGGCCTGCACAACAGCCACAGCAATGCCAGATCTGAGTTGTGTCTGAGACCTACACCATAGCTCACAATAATGCCAGATCCTTAACCCACTGAATGAGGCCAGGGATCGAACCTGCATCCTCGTGGATACTAGTCTGATTCGTTTCCCCTGAGCCACGATGGGAACTCCCATTATTTTTGTAATTAGCAGTCCTTCATGAGTGATGATAGACTGCCATTAATGGTCTCTAAGGATAAGACCAAAAATCTAGAAAACTGGAGATGATCCAGGAACTTGATGCAGATGAAAGGGACTGTGGTCATCATATGAGTAAGCTGTCAGTCACAGACCTGCTGAAACCAGTCATGGCAATGTTTGAGGCAGTGTGAATTGAAGTCAGAATGTCAAAGCAAGTTGTATCAAGAATGAGATGTGCTGCAGAGAGCTGTCCATGGACTGACTTCAGTCTTTTGTAATTATTTCAATTCTCCATATCTCACCTCATGGTTTGATTGTATCCAGAGATCTCATTCAGGACAGAAGACAAACTCCACTTAAATGATGCATGCATTAAAAAGGAAAAAAGGTAAGAGCCTATGTCATCAACTGCCCTTCTGCTTCCATTTTGTTCATTAGACTTAGATATTCTCCTGGGTATAGGTGTATTTATACCCAAGGAAGTATGGCCTTGATTGCACCTTCTGAACCATAGCTTCGCTGCACAGGTGTTTTACATCATAGTTAGGGCCAAAGGAGTAGAATTGTGATATGGGGCTAGGATGAATATCTGTCCTGTTTTCCCCAGGGGATTTCCAGGCTGTAATTGAAATGATGCTGGGAAAATTGTCCTGGTCTTTCCTAGACTGATGGGTTTGGGGATTAAATGACCAGACTGTTGAGGATTATGGCAACTGACCAGGGATATGATATTATATAAGAAATTCTCACTTCACTTTTTTGGGATTATGCCCATGACATGCAAAAGGTCCCCGGCTCTGGACTGAACTTGTGCCTGGAAGTAATAGGGCCACAGTAGTGACAATGCTGGATCCTTAAGCCACTGAGCCACAAAGGGACTCCTCCCTACTTCTGTCCATCAAAGCAGGGCAGCCTCTTTCTAACTCCTTTCCCTTGAGGCTGTTCTGTTGGACCCTGTGTGGCTCATTTTGCCCTAAGACCATGGCAGAGGAAGCAGGATCTATACTAGTGGCTTAACCACTTCATCTTATTCAGGGAAGTAACATTAATGCATTAGGGCATACATCTGGCTGGATTTCATTGCCAGTACAAAATTACTCTTTGATTCATGATACATTTTGATCTAAAAGACACCCACTATCTAAATGTTGATCTGTTCTGTGCTCTCGGTCTGAATCTCTCAATAAAAGGAGAAAATATTCCTGTAGAAGAAAATTCCCACATATCTGCTTCACCTCTCTCATCTCAAATGCAAGCTTGGATCATCACCAATAGAAGAAATATCCTCTAGAGCTCTCATGCGAACAGGGGTGAATTCAGAACCAGGACTGAGAATGCAGAGGCAGGAGCAAAGGCGAGGGCAGATTGAAAGTGGCAGTCAGAGCCAATGCAAGTCACGCACAGATTCTGCTGTGCTTCACTTCTTGTGTGCCGTGGTTTTACCGCATTTTATTCCACTTGCTGTGTGAGTGGCTCTGATGCCCTTGAGGAACCTGCTGTGTGCGGAGTGGCTTTCTAGAAATACTGAATATTTTCTTGTAGAAAAAGTTGTGGTTACCATGGATTGTGCCTTAAAATTCTTTCATGCACATTTTAAATTACTGTTTCAGTAAAGATTTTAAATCATCAATAGCAGCAGAAGGAATAATTAGAATGTGGACACATCACAATTACAGTTTAAGGCTGTTACCTAATTTCTGCCCTTAGAATTTATTTAATTAGGCAGAGTTGAGGACAAAAATCAATCTTTCCCTCTGAGAAACAGTTTTGGAAGTTTATCTTTTCGATTATAAACTTTTCAAATTACCCTCAGAAGAGATTGTGTGACAAAGACATTCTTGTGCTTAGAATATCACAAGGTGGTTGTGAACGCCAGAGAGAATTTACCAATTTTTTTTGTGTGCTGACTCTACTTTACTTTCCACTCAAAGTGTGGTCTGAGGGCTGACAGCAGCAGCAGCATCTCCTGGGATCTTGTTAGAACTGTGACTTCAGGCCTCACCTCAGACCTATTGAGTGAGAATTTTCATGTCAACATGATTCCCAGGCAATTAGTAAACACATTAAAGTTGGAAAGGTAGTGCTATAGAGATTTTGGAGGAAAAATGAGGGGATGGTTCCAGCTGTAATATACAAGTCTAAGCAATCTATCCTGCAGTCAGAGAGCCCCTCCCCCTTGCAATGTCTACCCAAGTCTCAGTATATTTGCAGCAGAACAACGGTTCCTGTTATAGAAGATAATTCTTCCAAGCATCAGTGTCCCATGTTTTATGAATGCTGGTGCCACTTTCACTATTCTTACAAACACATTACTGCATTTGGAAGTTGATTTTTGGTTTGCTCCAGAAAAATGACAGTTGAATTCATTTTCTAAGGCTTTAGGGCTTTGGGTAAAGTGCTTGCTTTGTTATATTTGGAAGAGACATGTCATATATGATCAGAGTTTGGAATGGGATTCTGCTGCAGTCTTCTCGTGGGAGGTCCCAAAAAACATCCAGGAAGGAAATAGCAACCATTAAATAGGTAGTTAGGACAAAAGATGCAACACCTCAGAATTATGCTTTTAGATACTTAATAAGGCAATAGCAACTCTGCTATAGTCTGAGATTACTGAGGGGAGAATTAGAGATCAACGACTAGTTCCTTGTAAATTGGTATAATCACTATGGAGAGCAGTATGGAAGTTCTTTAAAAAACTAAATATAGGGAATTTCCATTGTGGCTCAGCAGTAATGAACCCAACTGGTATCCACGATGATGCAAATTTGTTTCCTGGACCTGCTCAGTGGGATAAGGATCTGGTGTTGCTGTGAACTCAGATCTGATGTTGCTGTGGTGTAGGCTGGCAGCTGCAGCTCTGATTCAACCGCTAAGCCTGGAAACTTCCATATACTGTGGGTGTGGCCCTAAAATGAAAAACAAACAAACAACTAAATATAGAACTACCATATGATCCAGCAATCCCACTCCTGGTCATATATCAGAGAAACCATAATTTGAAAACATACATGCACCCAAATGCTCATTGCAGCACTGTTTACAACAGTCAGGATATAGACACAACCTAAATGTCCACTGACAGGCATGGCTAAAGGAAATGTGGTACATAAATATAAGGGAATATTATTCAGCCATAAAGAAGAATGAAATGATGCCATTTGCAGCAACATGGATGGGCCTAGAGATTATCACACTAAGTGAAATAAATATCATATGATATCACTTGTATGTCATGATACAAATGAACTTATTTACAAAATAGAAACAGACTCACAGACTTTAAATACAGACTTATGGTTATCAAAAGGGAAATGTGGAGGGGGGAGGGATGGACTGAGAATTTGGATTGGCATATACACACTGCTGTATATGGAATGGATGGTCAGTGGGGACCTGCTGTATAGCGAAGGGGACTCTACTCAGTATTCTGTGATGATCTGTATGGGAAAAGAATATGAAAAAGGATGGATATGTATAACTGAATTACTTTGCTGTACAGCAAAAATTAAGACAGCATTGTAAAAAACTAGACTTCAATGCAATTTTATTTATTTGTTTAATTTATTTTGTCTTTTTAGGGCCGTACCTGCAGCATATGGGAGTTTCCAGATTAGGGGTTGTATAGGAGATGCAGCTGCTGGCCTAAAACAGAGCCACAGCAGTGCCAGATCAGAGCCATGTCTGTGACATACACCATAGCTCAGAGTAATGGCAGATCCTTAACCCACTGAGCAAGGCCAGGGCTCGAACCCATGTCCTCATTGGTACTAGTCAGTTTCGTCACCACTGAGCCACGATGGGATCTCTGTCAATAAAATTTAAAAAATGAAAAATAAAGACCAGTGTCTTCTATTTTCCATGGAAAGTTTTCCTTTTGATCCATAAGTAAACCATATAGTACTAAGTTTTCCTTTTTTAATATGTGCATTATTGTTATTTTAAAATGGAGGTGTAATGGACAATTTTCTAGAATCTTACAGCCTGCCAAAACTGAATCAAGCAGAAACAGACCAACTGAACAGACCAATCACTAGAAATGAAATTGAAGAGGTCATAAAATCACTCCCTACAAATAAAAGCCCAGGACCAGATGGCTTCACAGGTGAATTCTATCAAACATATAAAGAGGAATTGGTGCCCATCCTCCTTAAACTCTTTCAAAAGGTTGAAGAAGAAGGAATACTCCCAAAGACATTCTATGAGGCCACCATCACCCTCATTCCAAAACCAGACAGAGATACCACCAAAAAAGAAAACTATCGCCCAATATCATTGATGAATATAGATGCAAAACTTCTCAACAAAATCTTAGCCAACCGAATCCAACAACATATCAAAAAAATTATACACCATGACCAGGTTGGGTTCATCCCAGGTTCACAAGGATGGTTCAACATATGCAAATCAATCAGCATCATACACCACATTAACAAAAGAAAAGTCAAAAATCATATGAGCATCTCAATAGATGCAGAAAAAGCATTTGACAAAGTTCAACATCCATTCATGATCAAGACCCTCGCCAAAGTGGGTATAGAGGGAACATTCCTGAATATAATCAAAGCCATTTATGATAAACCCACAGCAAATATAATCCTCAATGGGGAAAAACTGAAAGCCTTCTCACTCAAATCTGGAACAAGACAGGGATGCCCACTCTCACCACTGCTCTTCAACATAGTTTTGGAAGTCTTAGCCACAGCAATTAGACAAACAAAAGAAATAAAAGGCATCCATATAGGAAGAGAAGAGATCAAACTGTCACTGTATGCAGATGACATGATTCTATACCTAGAAAACCCTAAGGACTCAACCCCAAAACTCCTTGAACTGATTAATAAATTCAGCAAAGTGGCAGGATATAAGATTAACATTCAGAAGTCAGTTGCATTTCTGTATACCAGCAATGAAGCATTAGAAAAGGAATACAAAAATACGATACCTTTTAAAATTGTACCTCACAAAATCAAATACCTCGGAATACACCTAACCAAAGAGGTAAAGGACCTATATGCCGAGAACTATAAAACCTTAATCAAAGAAATCAAAGAAGATGTAAAAAAATGGAAAGATATTCCATGTTCCTGGATTGGAAAAATCAATATTGTGAAAATGGCCATCCTACCCAAAGCAATCTACAGATTCAATGCAATCCCTATCAAATTACCCAGGACATTTTTCACAGAACTAGAACAAACAATCCAAACATTTATATGGAACAACAAAAGACCCAGAATCGCCAAAGCAATCCTGAGAAACAAAAACCAAGCAGGAGGCATAACTCTCCCAGACTTCAAGAAATACTACAAAGCCACAGTCATCAAAACAGTGTGGTACTGGTATCAAAACAGACAGACAGACCAATGGAACAGAACAGAGAATCTGGAAATTAACCCTGACACCTATGGTCAATTAATCTTTGACAAGGGAGGCAAGAACATCAAATGGGAAAAGGAAAGTCTATTCAGCAAGCATTGCTGGGAAACCTGGACAGCTGTATGCAAAGCAATGAAACTAGAACACACCCTCACACCATGCACAAAAATAAACTCCAAATGGCTGAAAGACTTAAATATACGACAGGACACCATCAAACTCCTAGAAGAAAACATAGGCAAAACACTCTCTGACATCAACATCATGAATATTTTCTCAGGTCAGTCTCCCAAAGCAATAGAAACTAGAGCAAAAATAAACCCATGGGACCTCATCAAACTGAAAAGCTTTTGCACAGCAAAGGAAACCCAAAAGAAAACAAAAAGACAACTTACAGAATGGGAGAAAATAGTTTCAAATGATGCAATGGACAAGGGCTTAATCTCTAGAATATACAAGCAACTTATACAACCCAACAGCAAAAAAACCAATCAATCAATGGAAAAATGGGCAAAAGACCTGAATAGACATTTCTCCAAGGAAGATATACAGATGGCCAACAAACACATGAAAAAATGCTCAACATCGCTGATTATAAGAGAAATGCAAATCAAAACTACCATGAGATACCACCTCACACCAGTCAGAATGGCCATCATGAATAAATCCACAAATAACAAGTGCTGGAGGGGCTGTGGAGAAAAGGGAACCCTCCTGCACTGTTGGTGGGAATGTAAACTGGTACAGCCACTATGGAGAACAGTTTGGAGATACCTTAGAAATCTATACATAGAACTTCCATATGACCCTGCAATCCCACTCTTGGGCATCTATCCGGACAAAGCTCTACTTAAAAGAGACACATGCACCCGCATGTTCATTGCAGCACTATTCACAATAGCCAGGACATGGAAACAATCCAAATGTCCATCGACAGAGGATTGGATTCGGAAGATGTGGTATATATACACGATGGAATACTACTCAGCCATTAAAAAGGATGACATCATGCCATTTGCAGCAACATGGATGGAACTAGAGAATCTCATACTGAGTGAAATGAGCCAGAAAGACAAAGACAAATACCATATGACATCACTTATAACTGGAATCTAATATCCAGCACAAATGAACATCTCCTCAGAAAAGAAAATCAATCATGGACTTGGAGAAGAGACTTGTGGTTGCCTGATGGGAGGGGGAGGGAGTGGGAGGGATCGGGAGCTTGGGCTTATCAGTCACAACGTAGAATAGATTTACAAGGAGATCCCGCTGAATAGCATTGAGAACTATGTCTAGATACTCATGTTGCAACAGAAGAAATGGTGGGGGAAAAACTGTAATTGTAATGTATACATGTAAGGATAACCTGACCCCCTTGCTGTACAGTGGGAAAATAAAATTTAATAAAAAAAAAAAAAATAAAATGGAGGTGTAATTGGCATATAAAATTATATTGGTTTCAGGTGTCCAACATAATCTTTTAATATTCATATATACATGTTGCAAATGATCACCACAAAAGTCTAGTTAACATCCATCTCCACACATAGTTACATTTTTTTCTTGTGATAAGAACTTTTAAGATATACTCTTTTAGCAATTTTCAAAAATACAGTACATGTTTTTAACTATGGTCATCCTGCTTCATGTTATATCCCCAGGACTTAGTTATTTTGTAACTGGAAGTTTGTGCCTTTTGACCACTTCATCCATCTTGACCACCCTCCACCCCCCCACCTCTGGAAACCACCAATCTGTTCTTTGTATTTATGAGCTTGATTTTAAAAAAAATTATTTGATTTTTTTTTAACTAGGGTCACCCTTACAGATGAAATTTCCCTGGCTAGGGATAAAATTGGGGCTGCAGCTGTAGGCCTACACCACAGCCACAGTATTATGGGATCCGACTGAGCTGCATCTGCAATGCTGGATCCTTAACCTACTGAGTAAGTACCAGAGATCAAACCCACATCCTCATTGTGGCTCAGTGGGTCAGATACTTAACCCACTGAGCCACAATGGGAACTCCCAGGGCTTGATTTTTTTTAAACATTTCACCTATAGGTAAGATCATATGGTATTTGCTTCTCACTGTCTGACTTATATCACTTAGCATAATACCCTTAATGTCCATCCATATTGTCACAAATGGCAAGATTTCCTTCTTTTTTATGGCTGAATCATACTCCATTGTATGTATATACTTACCACATTTTTAAAAATCCACTCATCCATTAATAGACACTGAGGTTGCTTCTAGGTCTTCGGTATTGTAAATAATGCTGCAGTGAATATGGTGGTGTATATATCTTTTCCAGTTAGTGTTTTCATTTCCTTCAGATGGGTAACCAGAAGTATGGTAGTGATTTCGCTAATTTCATAGTGGTTGCATTAATTTACATTCTCTAGTTGTAAGTTTTCAAAGTTGCAAAGACTGAAGACTTGGAGGCATCAGCAGATTTTTCTATATTAACATTGTGAGCCTAGGGTCTTTCTGTACATTCCAGAGCCACTTTGTCACATAACTCCAGGCAGTCCCATTCATAGTGTGGTTTATGTGTGTGGGGCCCCCTGGAGTTGTGCAATGCCAGAATTCTATTTTCATTTCCCAGTGCAGACAGTAGGTAGAAAGGATATAAATAGAGCTATTTCTTTCATTCAACATCTATTTAACATTCTCAGCTGAAAAAGACACATGCACTCTCATGTTCATTGCAGCACTATTCATAATAGCTAAGACATGGAAACAACCCAAATGTCCATCGACAGATGATTGGATTAGGAAGATGTGGTATATATACACAATGGAATACTACTCAGCCATAAAAAGAACAAAAAAATGCTATTTGCAGCAACATTGATGGAACTAGAGACTCTCATACCGAGTGAAGGAAGTCAGAAAAAGAAAGACAAATACCATATGATATCACTTATATCTGGAATCTAATATAAGGCACAGATGAAACTTTCCACAGAAAATAAAATCATGGACTTGGAGAATAGACTTGTGATTGCCAAGGGGGCGGAGGAGGGAGTGGGATAGATGGGGTGCTTGGGATTAATAGATGCAGACTATTGCCTTTGGAAAGGACAAGCAATAAGATCCTGCTGTATAGCACTGAGAATTATATCTAG
This sequence comes from Sus scrofa, assembly GCF_054392235.1. NCBI lineage: Eukaryota > Metazoa > Chordata > Mammalia > Artiodactyla > Suidae > Sus > Sus scrofa. Next base: position 34,139,181 of record NC_139393.1, read on the forward strand.
TCACTTACGATGGAGCATGATAATGTGAGAAAAAAGATTGTATACTTGAATGTGTAACTGGGTCACCATGCTGTACAGTAGAAAATTGACAGAACATTGTAAACCTGCTACAATGAGAAAAAAAATTCTCAGCTAACGTTACCTGTGGAAATCATCCTTAGCGCTTTAAGAGAGAAAGCTGCCCCGGCCACATTTCTATAGACACATTAATTTACTAGGTCTGGGGTGGGACCTAGAAATCTTTATTTTTATTAAACTCTAGGTAATTCTTACATGCTGTCAACTCCTGTTTAGTGCTAAGACAGATATTTTAAAACTTAAGCCCCTGTCTATGCCTTCAAGATGTCCATAATTCTGTGAGAGAGACATGAATGTCAATGACACAAGATGCTATAATATTTTAGAGATGTGATAGGCACAAGTATCAAGAGTCCTGGAATGATTTGGTAGAGAATGGAGCTGAACTCTCACATAAGCACATTTTCATGTATTTATGTGTAAGTGCATCTCTAAGCAAAATTGAGACCTTGTGGTTGCCTATGCTAGCTTCCCTCTTCTGGGTCCTGTACCACTTTGTTGAGCTCTGACCTCTTCCTGATAGACGTCCTTATAGGCTGCCTGGGGTCTCTGGTTTACCACTTTAAACCCTGCTAAAAAAAATGATGTACTTGTTCACACTGAGGTGTCTATAATTGATGATACCATAGTGTTGCTTTTCATGGATAGTCTTCATGTTAGTAGATTGACCAAGACTATAATGGGACCTGGAGATTGATAGCCTGGGTTGGGGAGTGGTGTGTGTGTGTGTGTGTGTCTGTGTGTCTGTGTGTCTGTGAGACCCAAGGCTCCTTGTAATCCCACCAGGTGGTTAACTCTGATTATTGCATTATAGGTTGACTCAAAATTTAAGAATTAAGGTAGGAAATGAGGGGCAAGAGAGGAGTATCCATTGCTTCTAGTCGCTTATGGTGGTGTTTGAAGTGAAGTCCTCATTCAGAGAAGTGATGAGCAAGAGGAGAACAGTAAAGTTAAAGGAAATGAAAGTCCACTAATAGTTGACCATGTCTTAATGAGCAGTGAAAATTGATGAGGTAAAAAATGTCCACTTCTGTAGAAAGACATTTCCCTGGTTTTTCATAATAGTGAGGGGAGTTTCTGTTGTGACTCAGCAGTAACAAACCCAACTAGTATCCATAAGGATGAGGATTCCATCCCTGGCCTTGATCAGTAGGTTAAGCATCTGGCGTTGGCATGACTGTGGTATAGGTTGCAGAGGAGGTTCAGATCTAGCGTTGCTGTGGCTTGGCATAGGCCGGCAGCTGCAGCTCCTGTTTGACCCCTGGCCTGGGAACTTCCGTAAGCCATGATTGCGGCCCTAAAACAGAAAACAAGCAAGCAAACAAACAAACCAAAATAGTAAAGTGCCAAATTCAGTCTATTTTAGTAATGATTAGCATATATTTTCCTATGTTTCTTTACCATCACAATGGCTTTCATTTTATTGTATTGTTGAATTTTTGTTTTGAAAATGACAATGCCTTATTTTTACTTCATACATGAGTGAACTGAGGGAAATTATTGTTCTAAGGGAAGCTAGGTTCTTGACCATCAAATTCAGTTTGTGGTTTTCTGGTAGCAAAGCCAGAACCTCCATATCCCGCCTCATAGCTACTCAAGCTGTAGCATTGGGGAAAGGTATTAGTACCATTTTCATGGAAGCTTTTCTGAGAGTAAATTCAGCAGTGAAGAGTTCACCTCTCTTGCATGAATTGTTATAAGTTATGGAAAGCTGGGTTCTTTAACTTTTAGCTTTATGTTCATTTTGATAGATTATTCATTCTGTGCCTTACCTAGAGCTTCAGAGCTTGGAAATTTCCTCTGAGGTCTCTTTCCCACAGAAGATCGCTTCCTGATGGTTGATGAGATGTAGAGGATGTTCACAGTGGACGTTTTAAATTTTTATTTATTTTTTGACCAAAGTCTAGTTGATTTACAATGTCATGTTAGTTTCAGGAGTGCAGCAAAGGGATTCAGGTATACATACATGTATATCTGTTTTCTCAAGTTCTTTTCCCTTATAGGTTATTACAAAATATTAAATACACAGTTAATCTCTTGAATTGCCTTAGCCTCACCACACCACGAATAGCCATGGGTTTCTGGGCCCTAACTTTGTGGATAACAACTGGACAAGAACACACAAGTATTCTAAAATACTTCAAAATATGTGAATCTCTAGTATGAGATGGTCATGTTGCTTGTCTTGAGATTTCATTTGCAATGATTGTCACACTTTCCTTTCTCAGAGATGCTACTGTAGGAAATGAAAAATACAACACAAATTTTATGAGCAATAATCACACATGCTTTGAATCATCTTTTTGAATTCTTTAAGATTTAAAAACATGGAACCTGCACAAGGACATTAGTAGGTCACAATATGTGTTGTTTTACCTATCAGGAAAGTCAACTGCAATTTATGTATGAGCCTGGCTGATACTGCTATTTAAAAGCTATAGGGAAAATCCTGCATGAACTTCAGATTTGTTTGTCAAATTTGTCTGAGATTACATACATCTCTGTCTGCTTTTATGTGAGAGAATGCAACACAGCTGGAATTCAAAACACTAAGAAAAGTACTTAGGTGAAATTGTGTTTAGATTTTTTTTTTCTTCTTTGTACTTTGAAGTGAACAAAGCCATCATGTTACAGTATTGTCAAGATTTGAAAGTCCGCAAAAAGAAAGATAGAGGTGATAGAGGGGAATGCCTCTGTGCTAAGTGATTGTCTGAATTGTCTGTTGAGCAGCAGCTAATTCATCTGCAGACCACTTTATGGGAAGGACAATAGGCCTGGATCCCTTTTTCTCTCTTGCTTTCTCTCTCTCTCTCTCTCTCAGAATCAGGGCATGTCTTCAAAGCAAAAGCTTTAATTCCAAATCCATGGCAAAGTTTCAGGATTATACAAAACTAGGATTCATGAGGATAAGTGGAAAAATGGAACAGATGAGTCACTCAGCCATATAAATGACATACAGGATCTTTGCTGTCTATCGAGGAGAACTAACTACATACTGGTGCTCATCTCAGGAGATTAAAGCAATGACAGTCTATAGTGTGTGGAAGAGAACTCCATAAGTATACTAAAAAAACTACCTCTTCACCATTTCCCAGCAACCTGTATAATCAAGCAAATGGCATGTCCTTTAATTGCCTGTTTGCTGGCTTGGAACACTGAATCTCACAGTTCATTAATATGCATCAGTAGAGGTTGCAGTTCCCAGCCATGGTGGTATCCTGAACAGACAGCCTCAGGAGGGGCAGATAAATTATGAAACTATGGGTTTTGGAGTAACCTCTGGGCTGAGGGCCTGGGTCCAGGGTCCTGGCTCCGCAGCTCCCAGACATACAATGCTGAAGAGGTGGAGTTTGTCTTTTTCTGTGCATGGTGAAGGTGAGACCGAAATCAACACTAAGACCTATACTGGTGAGGACCCTTCCTGCTCCAAAAAACCTGCTTCAGGTTGGGTCCAGAGAGAGGACTTGCAGAGTGGGGTTGCCCCAGGCCATGGATGCTGGGATTGACTTTGGTAGCCACACTCTAACTTAACCCTTTCCTTAAACCATTCTCGACTGTCACTTGTGGTGGTTCTGTACCTCTCCCTGGCATGTCCCTTTCTGCCTGAATTGCCTCAGACCATAAAAGTAACAAGGATTTGTAATATGCCTTGATTTGCTTAAGCCTTTGTTAATAAAATTCCTAGAGTAACAGGAAAATGTTTCACTATTGAAGATTTTCAACACTGATTCCATCCATGTCTTTGCCTAACAATCAGCAGCCACTTTAATTCCAAAACCCTTCTTCTAGATCAGGGTGAAATTAGCAGTTAGTGGTCAGTTTCCATTTCATAGGAAGGTTGAATGTCATGATTGTGAGTGGAGTGTTTGTCTTGATCCTTTTTCTTGACTACTTCAGCATCTCATTGGTAAAGGAAGGCAAAACTCAGGAATCAGCAAAAACTGAGTGAGAATTGGGGAAAACTGAAATAGTTGTGGAAAGAAAGGATTTCAAACTGTCTTCTATATTGGCTGTTTACTGACACCAGTATAATTCTGGAAAAGGTTGATAGACTTGGTTCATAATGTCCTTAATCGTCACAAGCAGTCTTATTTCTCTTGCATCTACTATGTGCCAGACACTATTCTAAATGCTTCAGTTACATTATCATCTCTTCTCAAAATCAAACCTTCACGGTATTTATTGTAATTCTCATTTTACTAAGAGGAAAAGTGAATAGTTTGTTCAAGGTCATTGCCCATAAGTGACTTTTAAACCTATGTCAGATTGACCATAAAACCCATGAATTTCGGCTGCCATGTTCCTCCCACCCACCTACCCAAGTTTGGGAATTAGCAAAATGAGCTGGTGTCCTTTCTGAGCCCATCCTTATGCATCAAAGTTTTATTTATTTATTTATTTATTTACATTTTATTTTATTTATTTTAATGTTTTTAGAGTCACACCTGTGGCATATGGAAGTTCCCAGGCTAGGAGTTGAATTGGAGCTGCAGATGCCCACCTACACCACAACCACAACAATGCCAGATCCAATCTGTGTCTGAGACCTACAACCTACACAACAGCTCACAGCAACATTGAAGTGTTAATCTACTAATCGAGGCCAGGGATCAAATCTGCCTCATGGATACTAGTTGGGTTCTTTTCCACTGAGCCACAGTGAGAACTCCCTACCAAGTAGAAGTTTGGTATTTTTGTGTGTGATAAAAAAATGCCTACCTACTTAAAACTCAGTGTCATACACTATTAGTTCTAGAATAGATGACTCACTTATATTATTACTTTAAAACAACCAAGGATACAAATGTCAGGACAAATGGTTGTTGCTTATGTGATTATTCTTAATTTGTGCAAGGTTATTTTACTACTTTGGTTGTATTTATTGATTCAAGAAAAAATTCAAGACTAGATGTGATCAGCCTGAAATATACTAATTATTTATTCTGTGAATCACACTATACATAGTAACATTGGAGGAATTTTTACCACACAATCCATCAGTCTATAGCTGTCAATCTGTCAGTGAATTACAATTAATGCAGTTAGCAGGGTGAAGCTCCAGCAGTTTGCATTCTTCGGTCAGAGCATTTGACTCATCATAGAGTGTGCCAGGAGTAAATAGTAAAAATAATGTATCCTTTTCAGCTAAATAATTTTGACACAAGGACATGTTTCTCCCTGTTTTTCTAAAGTTCTTGTATCATTTCTTTCTTCCCTCACAACCAAGTAAAGCAAAACAAAAACAAAAACAAAACAAAAACTAACAAAAAAAGAAACAACTTCTAAAAGAACTAAGAAACTACTGACTTAATTTCTAAGTGCTACATTTGACGATGTCCTCAAAGCAGCCTGGCAAAACTTCCTTGCTCTGTTTGACCTGATAAGATCAGGGGAGGAATTTTGTTTTTGTTTATAATAGGCTGAAGTTCTTATAAGGAAAGGAACTCATGGCAGACATTAATAAAGGCAAACATGATTTAAAAAATATATTTCAACAAATTTTTGCCTCTATAGGATTTTTTTTTTTCTTTTGGTAATTGTGTTCATTGTAGCATTTGGAAATTTACTGCATAATTATGTGCCATCTGCAAACTGGTACAGACAAAGGTAAATGGGACTGTGAGAACTCATATTTGAGAAGTCCCGGAAATGGCCACAGTGATGTGAAAACCCTCCACAAGATTCTCTTGACCCTTTGTAAATGGACTGAGCCAAGTTCTGTAGCTTCTCATGAACTGAGCAGGAAACCTTGTCTGTAACTTCTCATAATCTCTGCTACACAAGTGGCCCAGAGACCATGGTAAGACCATATTCATACCACGCAACCTACCTTTTCCTTCTCCATTTAAAAAGAAAAAAAAAACAACATTTTTTTCTGATTTGGATTTCCAAAGGGTTGATTCTCAGAAGGAAGGTCAGAGGGAGTGATTCACTCTAAACTGCTTATGCCCTGAGAACCTCCTATTCCACAGGTACCTGAAATCCTCATCTAGGTTTGTGTGCTTTCCTGATCGTGCTCGGGGTTATTAGCAGCTGACGGTCAGTGAGCAAAAGGTCACTACATAGAAACGCTGGTTCGTATAATCGCAGCTCAAGGTTTCTGGCAGGCTTGTAGCCACTGCCTCTTGCAGCACCAGAAGCCATTGTTAGGAGGTGTACCCCTTGCCATCGAGCTGTCACTGTCTTAGTCACCTCCTAAGGAGCATGGCAGGGCTCCTCTAAGTATGTTCCAATTCTTTCCTTTCATACAGGACAGAGCAGAGCCCGATAGCAATGTTCTTTCTAGAACAGGCTGGGCTTGCCAAAGCACTCAGTTCCTATCCTTTTGCTCTTTTCTGTCTTCACCCTCTTCACTCATTATTACTATTCATTATTCACTATTATTTCAGTAATATGGTGCACATGAAAAAAATAGTATAAATGTAGGGCTAATAATTAAAGCATTATAAAACCACTGCTGTTGAAAAAAAGAAAATCACGTGTTTGATCTGTTTTCATTCATTGGTTAAATCTTTTTGAATTCTTGTAACAATGTACTCAGAAGAATTATTCTCTTTTTCCACACTAAGACTGCTTTACAGTTAAACCCATTGCATTCCACCAAGATTTCCTGTTAAGAGCTATAACTTATTATTCATGCTTCAGTATCCTTTCTGAGAATAAATTAATTTTGTTTCCATATTATCAGATGTTTTTGAAAAGACACATATACAACAAAGTAGATCAAAATACAGTAAAAATATAATGAAAGAAAATATCTTTTTGTATAGTGACTAAATTGATGGGAAAAGCTTGGATTTCTTAAGCAGAGGAAAATACTATTAAATATCACTTATCTACCTAAAAGTGATATTGAAGCTTTACTAAAACATCCCTCTGAGATATTTTTGTTTATACCACTTTCAACCATGATCCATGGAAATTGTTCTTTTCATTAAGGATAATTTGTTATTTGCCTGCATGTAAAGAACAGTATTAATGGGCAATAGATTGTAGGAAGAGACCTATGTGTATGAGTTAAAGCACCTCAGATTTCTTTCACTTGTGATTTTTTCTGTGCCTTGTAACAGGATGCATTGTGGTGATCCTCTGCACCAGGTTACAACCCAGAAAGAGTACGATTACCCACAACACAGAGGCACCCACTTCCTTAATTTCTGCCTTAATCATCTATTTCTACTACTGACTTTTTTCTTTTTTTTTTTGATAAGAATAAATTTAGAACTTGAAGGTTCAGGGCTTAGGTTTTTTTGCCTTTGTTTTAGGGTTGCACCTATGGCATATGGAATTTCCCAGGCTAGGGGTCAGATTGGAGCTACAGCTGTTGGCCTGTGCCATAGCCACAGCAACGTGGGATCTGAGCTGTGTCTGTGATCTACATAGCAGATCATGGCTACAACAGATCTCCAACTCCCTAAGTGAGGCCTGGGATCAAACCTGCATTCTCATGGATACTATTCGGATGGTAGTTTCTGCTGCACCACAATGGGAATTCCCAGGGATTAGTATTTTGATTTAAAACTATTTAGAAAACTTCAGACTGTTAGGAATTTCCTTCATTTCAGTAGAAGTGGGGGTGAAGAAACCAGTTAAGTCATGGCCACTTAGGCATTTTTCAACCAGGTAAGAAGAGGAAAACTAGCTGCTCTGAGGCTGAAGATCTATGTAATTTTTCCCACTTATTTTTCTAAAATGTTCATTCTGAATGGAAAAAAAAAAACAAACTTGCAGTTTCGGAAATGCTTTAAAAGAACCCAGTTTGCACAAAAACAGTCACCATAGCATATGGCTAGGGAACTCTGATGTCATCATACTTCCAATGCCTTTGAAAGTCTGGAGGAATCTTGGATCCATTGCACCTTGAAACAAACCATTTTTCTTCAAGGCATGTATAGCAAATGATTCTTGTTTATTTCAGTGGAGTGTTTTGTAAATCCTTAATCTGACTTGGAGGTGAGGGAAGCAGGAAGTCCATAGTCATCCTTTAAAAGTGCTTCAAGATTTCATCCATTTGGAAAATGAATTTTGTGCTGGTATTTTTCTTTTCATTTGAGGGGAAGGCTCAGGAAAGAAAGAAAGAGGGAAAGAAAGAATAAGGAAAGAAAGAAGGAAAGAAAGAAAAAGGAAGAAAGAAAGAAAAAGAAAGAAAGAGGGAGAAAGATAGAAAGGGATAAAATGAAAAGAAAAGCAAGTCAGCCTTCTATAGAAGTTTATCTACATAGACCAGAAGATAAATAAAAGGATGGCAAATTTGTTAACATTGGGCATTTATGGTTGATAACAATCATCACTGATGAGTCCATTGCATAGCCCAGGTTGGTTAACTACTAATTCTAATGAAATGGGCAGAAGCCTTGTTCTATGGGCTCATCTTGAATGGGTAGATATGACCAAAATCTAACAGCATTTTCTTGGAAAAATGCACATGGCAATTAGGACTAGCCTAAAAATCTGTATATATGAAAAGTCATTTTACTTTAGAGCTTTAACTGACATCATAGATTGGTAAGGTGTTACTTTCTCAAGAGTTATTCATTTTTGTTCATCTTTTTCTTTGCTAATTGCTTACTATGGGAATCTGGTGACATGGCATTAACTTTCAATTTTTGTTTAGCACACTTTTCTCCCCTCAAACCTCCTGTGCATTAGCCCTGAGAAACTTGCCATCATCTTCATCACCATAGTCCACCAGAGGAGAATTAAATATGATTTTGGCTTTCAGAAAAGTGACTATAACTTTGTGCTATGACATTATAAAGTCACAGAAAGAAAGTCAGTGCAATTATCTTGTAGGCATACATGTGTGTGTAATGTCTGATCAAGCTATAAATCAGCAAAGCATAAGCATGACAGGCCAATTTCCATTATCAAGAACTTCATGGGGCATCGCTGTTTTATTGTAGCTGAATTTTGTTATTTTCAGAATCTTGCTCAGATTGTCCAGTTTCCAGGACTAAAATGTGACACCCAGTTTCTCTGTAGGTAATAAAGAGGCAGAAAAGGCCTCTCTTCTTAGGAGTAATAAAAGAGTATAGTAAGGTTGTTGGATATAAGATCAGCATATCGAAATCAATTGCTTCTCTATATCCTGGAAATAACCTATTAGAAAATGGAATAAAAGAGGATTCCATTCAAAATTGCAACAAAACCTATGCAGTATCTGGGAATAAACTTAACAAAGAGTCCCAGAACTTTAAGTAGAATTATTCAATGAGTAAGCAAACCACAAATTAATACATTCACTGTGGTATATTTATATTCACTGTGGTATAAATATATTTATATTTATATTTAAATCCTCCACAAAATATACTATTATATTTCTATGTATTTATGTAAAAATATAAAAATAGACTGAAGGATATATGGCAACCTCATTGCGTCTTGGAAATTGGGGCTGAGTATTGGAGTGATAGTCAAAGGAGACATTAGTTTTATTATTGTACTAAAATAAGACTTTTGGTTTTATTTGTGACCTTCAAGTTTTTTACAGAGAATTTATATATACATTACTTCCATATTAAAAAATTTTATACATGGAGACAATATAAGAATACTAGAAACAAATAGATCAAAAATCAATTTTGCATGCGAAGAATATAAGTGACTTTTATTTTCTTTTTACTTTTAAAAAACATTTCCAAATTTTGTATCCCATCATCTCAGAAAAAAATAGTTGATTTTCTATAAATTTAGTCAGGAAATATTAGATGCTAAAAGGAGAATGCTAAGCAGAGGAGAGAAGAGCCAGGTATACCACAAAGTGGTAGAAGAAAACAAAACCAAACAGAATTGGGACACATTAGTTTTCAAATTCAGTGTCATGACTGGAAATTCAGGCAGAATTTCCCCAGCTGTCAACTGGAGATAGTAATACCTAATATGCACGTTTTGAAAGAAGTAGTGGTAATGAATTTAAAGAAGCTTATATAAGACTTATTATATGTGAGATTTCCAAATGAAAATCTGAAGATTAAAATATAAAATGGCATGTGAAAAATTCAACAATCTTAGTTAAGTTATCAGTCTAGGGGATGCTGAATATCTAGGACAAAGATTATCCTATAATCAGATTCAGGACCATCTAGACAGGAATTGACCAAAAATGATTCAACACACATAAAGTGGTATTAGGATTACTCCAGAAGGAGAAGCAGGGCAAGTTGGAATGCCAACCAGAGGTTCATGGCCGATAATTAATAAAGGCCCTCAGAGTTTCTACCTCTGTCCATTAGGGAGAGCCTAGTGTTTTGCTTTGACAGGTATTTAAAATCATCCTAGTGATGGTGGTGGTGGCATTTTATATGCATACATGATGGGTCACACTTACTGTTCACTTATAGTGTGTCAGATACTTGTTGAAGGTATTTAAAGAAAAATTTTTTATTAAAGTATAGTTGATTTACATTGTGCCAATTTCTGCTGTATAGCAAAGTGGCCCAGTCATATATATATATATGAACATTCTTTTTCTCATATTACCTCCCATCATCCCAAGAGACTGGATGTAATTCCCTATACTATACAGTAGGACCCCCTTGCCTATCCACTCTAAATGTAAGATTTTTGTGTTCTTAGAGGATTACATTTATTCCTCACAATAATTTTTAAAGATATTTGCAGATTAGAAGCCAATCTCAGAGACGTACAGTAACCTGTCCAAGGTCACTGGGCTAGTGAATGCCATGTGCCTTATTATTGAGGTGATTCTGAGCAGTTTACTCTGCCGTCATTGAGGAAGAGTCTCTGTTTTGATGGCTCACTCCTAGAGATTATTTCTGCTCTGTTTGTTCCTCTCTTTGTTAGTGATCATTAGGATACCTCCTTTTTCTGCTATTGTACTTTTAAAGAAATTTTGTTGGAGTAGAGTTGACTTAAAATGCTGTGTTAGTTTCTGAGTTCCCATTGTGGCGCAGCGGAAACGAATCCTACTAGGAACCATGAGGTTGCGGGTTCAATCCCTGGCCTTGCTCAATGGGTTAAGGATCCGGCGTTGCAGTGAGCTGTGGTGTAGGTTGCAGATGCGGCTCGGATCCCACATTGCTGTGGCTGTAGAGTACGCCAGTGGAAACAGCTCCGATGAGACCCCTAGCCTGGGAACCTCCATATGCTGTGGGTGCGGCCCTAAAAAGACAAAAAGACAACAAACAAACAAACAAAAAATGTTGTGTTAGTTTCAGGTATACACCGAAGTGAATCAGCTGCACATATACATACATCCATTCCTTTTCAGATTCTTTCCCCATATAGGTTATTATACAACATTGAGTAAATTTCCCTGTACTTTTTTTCTGCTAACTGGCAGACCAAAAACATCTTTGCTCTAAGAGTCTTAAGTCTTCCAACTACTTACCTGAAATCAAGTTTGTACATTTGTGGTTGCTTTCCTAGATAAAATAATTATGGGTAAAATCCCTTAGCTCCATTGATTCATGAATACCTAACACTAGCTGTGCTGCTTTTTCAAGTAGAGTTTCATTTCTTTGTATCTGATAGAAAGCAGAGAATATTGAGACCATGAAGGAGCCTGTACAGGGGAGGCAAAAACAGAGGGAGGGAGAGGGGAAAGGAAAGACTGTAATTCACTTGAGAAATAGCAGCAGGAGAGCGTAACTGTGGCTGGGCAACCTTGAAAAGTACAATATGTTAAGAGAAGTTAGCAGTAATCCTTTTTTTATTGGACAGCTTTACGTTGGCACTGAAGCGATTGGAATCTGGGGAAGGCAGAGATGAAGCTGAAATGCCCAGGGTTGCAAGGCCTTTTATCAGATTAGTCAAAATAGTAATGGAATTGTTTATGACACTAAAGTGAAAGAGGGTGTCATTTCCAACAGTGTGTCTCCTGTGTCAGTCTTGCCACCTTCTTTCTCCTCTGCTCTGCAGCTCTCTCTTGGGTGGTCACCACATGTAATTGAATCTAGAGCTTTTCCTTTCTCCTGGTATCTCTCCTCTGCCCCAGAACCCTGGAAACTCATTTTGAATGTTCGGCAAGTTGCAATTTCCAGCTAATTTTAAATGTTCAATGTAGAGTGGAGGTTGAATGTATTTAAAGAGAGATATCAGGGTGTTCAGCCATTACACCATCAGTCAAAAGCTTTTGATGTCACATGGTAGATTATGTCAGTTAGAAAGAAGCTATGACTATAACGAGTCAGGGTTATAGTGATTTCTGCATACCTTGTCTTCTCCTGTCTGGGTGTATTTTAAATACGAGATAGATAAATCTTTTCTATAAAGCACAGACATAAAAAAATCAATAATCAATTTACTTTTCCCCATGCTGCACAAATAATAAAGCAGAATCTCAGTTTTCTTCAGAAGAGTTTCTCTTTTCCCCAAATACAAACTTTCTCTCCAAATCTTTTCTTTTAGCACTATTGCAAGAAGTAAGCTTCCAAAAGATGCTAATATGTTGTTAATTCCCACTGTTGCTAATTCTCATTTTAACAAGTGGGACTGGTTTGAGGAGCATGTTATAACAGCTAGCCTGAGGCTAGGGGTTGGGCCAAGAGTGGCCTCAGTGGATGGAAACAGATTGTCAGTATTGAGGGTGAGCATTCAAACTGTGAATACGGAGAGCTTCAATTTATCAGTGTTTATGAATCCAACATTTATGGACTTGGTGCTTACACTTCAGAGAAAATAAAGTCTATTTCACAGGAGAACACTGTTCTAAATATCCCATATAGGACATATTTTATATAGTAGCAATGAGAAGTAGAAGTCTAGAAAATGAAATTAGCACATGGAGAAAAAAGTTTAACTGAAAATTCAGCAATGAATAGAATAATGAGCAGAAAGTATTTAATTAATTTTTTCCAAAATTATTCAGTGCTGATTGGGTCTCAGTCTCTCTGAGTTTGGTAACTGGTTACCACTCCTGTGCTGTGTTGAGTAAAATCTCATCGGCTCAGCATCACTGGCTAACATATTTTGTATGTGTGCATTTCATAGGTAATTGAATACTAACCTTTTAAAGATTTGAACTTCTAAAAAATGTTTAGGTAAAAATCTTTTCATTTATAGTATTTTAAAATGGAGTCCATTGAACACTGTTTAGCATTTTCTTGGCAGCCAAGATTGATTTGGAGAATATCATTTAAAGTATTATGCCGAAATGCAATGATTTTTCTCTGGGTGTGTTGTTTTGAATGATTTATGTCTGTACTAAATGATGCTGGACTGTTCTGTTTGAGGTCTGCAGTTCTTTTTCCCCACTATTTTTTTTCTCTTTTGCCAAATTGTAATGTTATATTTACTATTCTTAGTGTGTTCTCCTTTCTGATTTGTTCATTATAATTTTGCATGCAATGAGAAACCAGATAACCAAGCATACTATAAGTAGAAAATAGCAGTCAAGATAAATGGGTTCCTAGGGACTCTCTAATGAGTAAAGTTCATGAACTTGCATGGTATATATGTTGTGCAATTTGTCTTAGACCTTTTAGGATTAACAACCATGATTCTAGAGTAATGACCTACACTTTCTACTTTTTAGCCAGTTCCTCTTACTCCTTAATCCACTGATTTTTCTCCCCTTCAGACATTGAGACTACTCTTGCTTTGATTAGCAATAACATTTTCTCTTCTGGTTGTCCATTTTCAGTTCCCTTTAGTGCCTCTCTTTCTGTGCTCTCTTATATATCATTACTGTCAGCTGTCATCTCTCTATACCATCTAGGTGAGTTTCAGAGGGTGACTGCTCAATGTCCTCTGGGTATAATGTGGAAAAAGAAGATGACTAGGGGGAGCATTAATAAACATAAGAAGGTGCTAGAGCTCAAAAGTCTAGGCAATGGACTGGCAAAAGTCAAAGCTGTGATATTGAGGGAGGGAGTAGTCCACATGATCCTATATATATCAGAATGGTAGAGCAAGGCTAGTCTGAGCAGATGGAGAAGCTAGAACCGGACCTCGGTTACCAGTCCAGGCACTGGATGTAGTGAATCAGGGAGGGGTTGCCTAGCAGCTGGCACAGTGAGGATCCTGGGCACATACTCGCCACCTCTGCATGGGCCTTCAGAAGTTACTTGTGATTTGAAAATAGAATGTAACTAACCTCTCCATGTTCAAACCCAGAGCGGTAACTAGTCCACAATTCTGCCAGCCCTTTGGTAGGCTACCCTGTTTCACTCTCAGAGATTTTTGAGATAGGATCAGTATAGCTTGTATGCCTATATAGAAGACAGATTGAAGATGGGAAGAACAAGAAGTAAATATTTTATTTATTGGGAGAAGTGTTTTAAAATGCATGATGTTAACTGCCACCGAGACACCAATGACTCTCAAGTCAATTCCAGGCCTGAGACCTATGTATAATACAAACAAGTGTCTGATGCCTGAGGCATAGTGTTTCAAAACTGACCTTCTATCAAGCTCATTTGGTGGCACCATGATCCATATAGTCATACAACCAAAAAAGCTGGGATCATTCCAGTCTTTCTGTTTCCTTTCTTTCCCCACATCAAGTGGCCATTCAGCTCAGCAGCTCTGACTTATAAATACTTTTAATTGACTTTCTCATTATCCAACTGCCACTACGCTGTACAGATTTACATAATTTCCTGTCTGTATTATTATCTTAACTTTTAAACTCATCTCTCTTTCTTTTATCTTGACCTTGAAATGTATCTTCTCTCACAGTATTTCGTCATGCTGATACACTTAAAATATCTGTTAACAAGCCTACAATACTTCATTAATTAATGAAGCTTTTAAAATTAAATGAAAGCATATAATAAATCCTGAAGTTATTAAAAGTATGGATAATTCTGTTAGTGGTCAAGGGTTAAGATTTACTATGTGACATATATGTGTTTGGTGGGTCAATAAGTATTATCATATAAATAAAAGATAGTTAGTAGTATAAATCCATAAGCTTGAATGAAGGCTACTGCAAATTCTAGAATTAAGAGTCCTAAAGTAATAAATGTAATTGAAACCATTGAAATCAATATTAGGACTAAAGTAGTTTCTCCAATAAGTTAATAATGGATAACCTGTCATAATATTTGTTGAATATTAAAAATATCACTGTACAGTAAGTGCTATTGATTAAATAAAAACCCAATACTTTTGATAATTACTTGTATAAAGATGAATGGAATTTGTGGTAAAAAGCATGTTAGTGAGACCGTAGTTTTGTGGCAGAGGCCTGTAGTTACTGTTCTTGCTTATAATGGAAATGCTAATTTCCTAATTTCATTGAAAGTTCTTTTACCTCAACCCATGATCTAGGTTCCATATTGATGGTCCTTCAGTCGTTATTGGTGCTTGCTATGTGTGGGCTAGGTACTAGGCTGGGCATCTTGTGGATGCAGTGATGGGTTAGCTGACAAACTTTTTTTTTTTTCTTTTTATGGTCACACTTGCAGCATATGGAATTTTGGGGCTAGGGGGATCTAATCAGAGCTTCAGCTGCTGGCTTATGCTGCAGCCACAGCAATGCCAGATCAAACCAAATTTGTGACCTGCACCACAGCTTGTGGCAACCCTGGATCCTTAACCTACTGAGAAAGGCCAGGGATCGAACCACATCCTCATGGATACTAGTCAGGTTCCCAATCTGCTGAACCACAGTGGGAACTCTGTCAAGCTTAAACCT
This sequence comes from Sus scrofa, assembly GCF_054392235.1. NCBI lineage: Eukaryota > Metazoa > Chordata > Mammalia > Artiodactyla > Suidae > Sus > Sus scrofa. Next base: position 34,154,863 of record NC_139393.1, read on the forward strand.
TCTTAAAAAACCTCTTGAAACAGAGAATTCAATCAATCATAGAAAGAGTAACAACAACATGCTCCTGCCTAATACAACTGTTCTTCATAAAATCCTTTTTTTCAAAATGTAAAACCTCAAATCCCAGTAGTTCCTATACCATCTCAGTGATATTTATTCCTTTTTAAGTTTAGTCACAATCCTACCTTGATGTATTAAACCTGAGGGTTAAATTATAAGTTAACAATCAACAACAAATTTATGTAAATTGTTGGGAGAAAAGAGAAAGGAAGTGAGAAAGGGCTAATAAATATGATGCAAACATTGTATGTATTAAGAACAAAGAAGAATATAGCCTCTGTAGTCTTTCTTTCTGCAACTGGTCATGAGGCTATAATTGGTATTTATATCTTCTTCATTTTCTGTTTTCTGTTTCCTTTTCCCCAAAGCCAGGACCTAAGTTAGTTTTTTTGTTTGTTTGTTTGTTTGTTTGTTTTTGAACCTGGCTTAGTTGGATGACTTCAGACCTTCACCCTGAGGCACTGGGGACACTGATAGTCCTGCTTATGCTGTGTTGTTCTAGTCTTTCATGAATCTTTACCACTGGACATGGCATTACCAGAAAGGAGATGCACTTATCCACTTTCTTTGTGTAGCACAAAATATTGCCTGTTGATAACCAGGAGCAGTTACTCAAACATCACAATAATTCTCTTTCTTTTTTCTATTGGTTTTATGATTTAAACTACTTAAAAAGCTTATAAGGGCTGTATAATTATCTCAACCTCAAGGTTAGTGGAATCATTAGTTTGGTTCCTTCTGGAATCCTTCTTCCCTTGTGTATTAAGAGAGTTAAACCAGTAAAACATAAAGTTGTGTGTTGTGAAGCAAAACTTTTATTCTGCAATTATATGTAATGATAGGAAGTGTTGCTTCTAACAGACATATGAATTTATCACTAGAAGAAACGCCACCATACACAGAGCATATAGCATATACAGTTTTCCAGTAGGAGAACACTCTGAATTTGCAGGGTGTTGCCTCCAAACTGATACTCTAACTGAGTTTTCAAGAAACCAGAGTGTTGCTCTGTGGCATCTTCTGCTATTGCATGATGTTTCATGAAAATAACTGGAAATATCACAGGATCACAAGTGTCAGCTGATAACTTCACTCTTTTTTTGGTCATAAAATTTAGTCCTTGGTTGGAGGCAAAGCTTCTTGGCGTTTCTACTGTGTTCAGTGGGTTAAAGATCTGTCGTCTTTGTGGCAGTTCAGATTTGATCCCTGATCTGATATCTTCCATAGGGCATGGGTGCAGCTGAAAAAAGAATAAAAGCTTCTTGGAATAACATCATTACTGTAATATAATAATAGAATGCATATAAAAGCATTTCATAAGTCTATGGATAGTGTTGCTGATAGAACAGCAGTCCTTATTTCATTGAAGACCAAGTGATCTTCATGATGAGAGGAGTTTAATACAATTATCTTATCAGCAGATGGCTAGAGAATACTAGATATCTCATCATTGTTATCTATTTTTGCTATAAAGTATTCTCATAGTACCAGATAAATAGTAATAAGGAAGCTGTGTTCTACCATGACCAAGTGGGATTGATCCCTGGAATGAAAGGATTCATCAATATCTGCAAATCAATCAGTGATACACCACATTAACAAACTGAAGAATAAAATCAATATCATTTCAGTAGATGCAGAAACAGCTTTTGACAAAATTCAACCATTTATGATTAAAAAAACTGCTCAAGAAAGTGGGTGTAGAAGAAATATGGGGAAACACAGACGACCCTGAAGAGCCAAAGCAATCCTTAGAAAGAAAATAGGTGCTGGAGGAATCAAACTCCCTGAATTCAACTATACCACAAAGCCATAGTCATCAAAACAGTATGGTACTGACACAAAAACAGAAATATAGATCAATATATAGGAGAGAAAGCCCAGAAATAAACCCATGCACCTGTTGTCAAATGATCTATGACAAATGAGGCAAGAATATACAATGGAGAAAAGACAGTCTCTTCAATAAATGATGCTTATTATGTAAAAAAATGAAATTAGAACATTCTTTAACACCAGATACAAAATAAACTCAAAATGGATTAAAGACCTAAATATAAGGCCAGATACTATAAAACTCTTAGAGGAAAACATAGGAAAACACTCTTTGCCATAAATTGCAGCAATATTTGTTTGTATTCACCTTCTAGAGTAATGAAAATAAAAACAGAGACAAACCAATGGGGCCTAATTAAACTTAAAAGCTTTTTCACAGCAAAGGGAACCTTAAAAGATCAAAAAGACAAACTCACAATGGGAGAAAATATTTGTAAATGCAGGTATTGGCAAGGGATTAATTTCCAAAATATACAGACAGTTCATGCAGATTGCCATTAAAAAAAACCTCAATCAAAAAATGGGCAGAAGACCCAAATAGACATTTCTCCAGAGAAGACCTTCAGATGTCTGGGGATTAAGATAGCGGAATAGAAGGACTGGAGCTCAACTTCTCTCCTAAAAACAACAAAATTCACAACTAAAGACTGAGCACTCTTCAGCAAAATGGACCAGAAACCTTAAAAAAGATACCCTACTCCAGAAGAAAAAGAGGAGGCCAAATCAAGAGGTAGGAGGGGAGATTTCACGATATAAACAATCCCATACTTCCTGGATGGGAAGCTCCACAGATTGGAAACTAACTGGTTCACAGAGACTCACCTAAAGGAGTGAGAGTTCTGAGCCACACATCAAACTCTCACGTGTGGGGACCTGGCAGAGGGAGAAAGAGCCCTGGAGCAAAGCAAAGTCTCCAAGGGAATCTGGGTCAAACCTGACCACAGTTCTTGGAGGACATCCTGGGAAAACAGGGGTGAACATGGCTTGTTGTGTGGGAAGGACATTGAAAGCGAAGCTCTCAGGAATATTCAGCAGCAGTGCCTTTCTCTGGAGGTGGCCATTTTGGAAAAATCGGGCCCCACCCATCAGCCAGCTGCTGAGATACCCCAGGGCAAACAACAACCCAGGTGGGATCACAGCCCTGCCTCTCAGTAAACAGGCTGCCTAAAGACCTCTCAGGCACACAGCTGCCTCTAATCCCATCCAGAGACTAAGCCCCACCCACCAGAGGGATTAGAATCAGCTCCTCCTACCAGGGGGCAGGAATAAGCCCCTCCCATCAGGAAGCCTACACCAAGCCCCCATACTGACTTCAGCCACAAGGGGGGAAGACCTCAGAAGGAAGAGAGACTACAACTCTATTATCTATAAAAAGGTCACCACACCAAAAACCTATAAAAATGAAAAGACAGAGAACTATAACTCAGATGAGGGAGAAAGGAAAAACCCCAGAAAAACAGCTAAGTGAGGAGGAGATTCTCAGGCTCCAGGAAAAAGACTTTAGACTGTTGATGCTGAAGATGATGCAAGACATTGGAAATAAACTGGAGGCAAAGATGGATAACTTACAGGAAACACTGAGCAAAGAGATACAAGATATCAAACTTAAACAAGAAGAGATGCAAAATACAATAACTGAAATAAAAAATTCACTAGAAGCAGCTAACAGCAGAATAAAGGAGGAAGAAGAACGAATAAGCGAGGTGGAGGACAGATGAGTGGAAATTACGGATGCAGAACAAAAAAGAGAAAAAAGACTGAAAACAAATGAAGAGAGTCTCAGAGAACTCTAGGAGCACGTGAAATTCACCAACATCCGTATTGTAGTGGTGCCAGAAAGAGAAAAGAGAGAGAAGGAGACAGAAAACATATTCTGAGAGATAATAGCCGAAGACTTCCCTAACATGGGGAAAGAATCACTCACTCAAATCCAGGAAGAACAACGAGTACCACATAAAATAAACCCAAGGAGGAACACCCTGAGACACATGTTAATCAAACTGACCAAAATTAAAGACAAAGAGAAAATCTTGAAAGCAGCTAGGAAAAAGAAACAAATAATGTACAAGGGAACCCCAATAAGGTTATCAGCAGATTTTTCAACAGAAACTCTGCAGGCCAGAAGGGAGTGGCATGATATAATTACAGTGATGAAAGGAAAAAACCTCCAACCAAGATTACTCTACCCAGAAAGGCTCTCATTCAGATTTGAAGGAGAAATCAAAACCTTCACAGAAAAGCAAAAGCTGAGAGAATTCAGCAACACTAAACCAGCCTTACGACAAATACTAAAGGAACTTCTCTAGGCAGAAAAGAACAAGAGAAGAAGGAAAGGAAAAAGAGCAGCAAAAACAAATCCAAAGTAATTAATAAAATGGCAATAAGAACATACATATCAATAATTACCTTAAATGTGAATGGACTAAATGCCCCAACCAAAAGACATAGACTGGCTGAATGCATACAAAAACAAGATGCGTATATATGCTGTCTTCAAGAGACCCACTTCACTTCTAGGGACACATACAAATTGAAAGTGAGAACACGGAAGAAAATATTTCATGCAAATGGGGATCAAAAGAAAGCTGGAGTAGCAATATTCATATCAGACAAAATAGACTTTAAAATGAAGAATATTTTCAGGGACAAAGACGGACATTACATAATGATCAAAGGACCAATCCAAGAAGATGATATAACAATTTTAAATATCTATGCACCCAACACAGGTTCACCACCATATATCAGGCAACTGCTAACAACCTTAAAAGGACAAATTGACAATAACACAATCATTGTGGGAGACTTTAACACTCCACTTAAAGCAATGGACAGATCAACCAGACAGAAAATCAATAAGGAAACACAGGCCCTGAATGAAGCATTAAACCAGATGGACTTAATAGATATTTATAGGACATTCCATTCAAAAGCAACAGAATACACATTCTTCTCAAGTGCACATGGGACATCCTCTAAGATTGATCACATCCTGGGCTACAAATCCAACCTCACTAACTTTAAGAAAATTGAAATCATATCAAGCATCTTTTCCGACCACAATGCTATATGACTGGAAATCAACAACAAGAAAAAATCTGCAAAAAACACAAACAGGTGGAGACTCAACAACATGCTACTAAACAACCAATGGATCACTGAAGAAATCAAAGAGGAAATTAAAAAATAGCTGGCAGCAAATGACAATGAAGATACGACACTCCAAAACCTATGGGATGCAGCAAAAGCTGTTCTAAAAGGAAAGTTTATAGCAATACAAGCACACCTCAGGAAACAAGAAAACACTCAAATAAACAAGCTAACTTTACATCTAAAGCAGCTCGAGAGAGAAGAACAGACAAAACCTAAAGTTAGCCGAGGGAAAGAAATCATAAAGATCAGAGCAGAAATCAATGAAATAGAAACAAAGAAAACCATAGCAAAGATCAATGAAACGAAAAGCTGGTTCTTTGAAAAGATCAACAAAATTGATAAACCCTTAGCTAGGCTTATCAAGCAAAAAAGAGAGAAGACTCAAATCAATAAAATTAGAAATGAAAAAAGACCGACATCACAGAAATACAAAGGATTATGCAACTATCTGCCAATAAAATGGAAAACCTAGAAGAAATGGAAAAATTCTTTGAAAAATACAATCTTCCAAGACTAATCCAAGATGAAATAGAAAAGATGAATGGACCCATCACAAGAACTGAAATTGAAACTGTGATTAAATACTTCCAACAAACAAAAGTCCAGGACCAGATGGCTTCACAGGCAAATTCTATCAAACATTTAGAGAAGAGCTAACACCTATCCTTCTGAAACGATTTCAAAAAATTGCAGAGGAAGGGATACTCCCAAACTCATTCTATGAGGCCACCATCACCATGATATCAAAACCAGACAAAGACTCCACAAAAAAAAGAAAACTACTGGCCAATTTCACTGATGAACATTGATGCAAAAATCCTCCACAAAATACTAGCAAATCACATCCAACAATACATTAAAAGGATTGTACATCATGATCAAGTGGGATTTATCCCAGGGATGCAAGGGTTCTTCAATATCTTCAAATCCATCAGTGTGATACACCACATGAACAAATTGAAGAATAAAAACCATATGATCCTCTCAATAGACATGGAAAAAGCCTTTGACAAAATCCAACACCCATTTCTGATAAAAACCATTCAGATAGTGGGCATAATGGGAACCTACCTCAACATGATAAAGGCCATATATGACAAACCCACAGCAAATATCATTCTCAATGGTGAAAAGCTGAAAGAATTCCCACTGAGATTAGGAACAAGACAAGGATGTGTGCTCTCGCCACTACTTTTCAACATAGTTCTGGAAGTCCTAGCCATGGCAATCAGAGAAGTAAAAGAAATAAACGGAATCCAAGTTGGAAAGGAAGAAGTAAAACTATTGCTATTTCCAGATGACATGACACTATACCTAGAGAATCCTAAAGACTCTACCAGAAAACTGTTTGAGCTCATCCACGAATTTGGCAAAATCGCAGGATACAAAATCAATACACAGAAATTGACAGCGTTTCTATATTCTAACAATGAAAGAGCAGAAAGAGAAATTAGGGAAGCAATCCCATTTACCATCACATCGGAAATAATAAAATACCTAGGAGTAAACCTACCTAAAGAAACAAAAGACCCATACTCTGAAAACTACAAGCCACTGATGAAAGAAATCAAAGATGACACAAATAGATGGAAAGGTATACCATGCTCGTGGATTGGAAGAGTCAATATTATCAAAATTACTATACTACCCAAGGCAATGTACAGATTCAATGCAATCCCTCACAAATTACCAAAGACATTTTTCACAGAACTTGAACAAAATATTTTAAATTTTGTTTGGAAGCACAAAAGACCCAGCACAGCCAAAGACATCCTGAAAAAGAAAAATGGAGCTGGAGGGATCAGGCTCCCCCACTTCAGACTATACTACAAAGCAACAGTCCTCAAAACCATATGGTACTGGCACAAAGACAGACATATAGATCAGTGGAACAGGATAGAAAGCCCAGAATTAAACCCATGCACCTACAGCCAACTCATCTATGACAACAAAGGAGGCAAGAATATACAATGGAGAAAGGACAGCTTGTTCAAGAAGTGGTGCTGGGAAAACTGGACAGCCATATGGAAAAGAATGAAAGTAGAACACTCCCTAACACTGTACACAAAAATAAACTCCAAATGGATTAAAGACCTAGATATAAGACCAGACACTACAAAACTCCTAGAGGAAAACATAGGCCAATAATTCCAGTATAAATGGCAACAACATCTTTTCAGATCCACCTCTCAGAGTATTGACAACAAAAAGAAAAATAAACAAATGGGACCTAATCAAACTTCAAAGTTTCTGCACAGAAAAGGAAACCCTAAACAACACAAAAAGACAACCCACAGAATGGGAGAAAATCTTTGCAATTGAATCGACTGACAAGGGATTGATCTCCAAAATTTACAAACAACTTCTGCACCTCCATACCAAAAAAAGAAACAACCCCATCAAAAAATGGGCAGAAGGTCTAAAGAGACAATTCTCCAAAGAAGACATACAGATGGCCAAGAAACACATGAAAAGATGTTCAACATCACTCATTATTGGAGAGATGCAAATCAAAACCACTTATGAGGAACCACCTTACACCAGGCAGAATGGCCATCATCCAAACATCTACAAACAATAAGTGCTGGAGAGGGTGTGGATAAAAAGGAATACTAGTACACTGTTGGTGGGATTGTAAACTGGTGCAACCACTGTGGAAAGCAGTATGGAGATGCCTCAGAAAACTCAACATAGAACTCCCATTTGATCCACCAACCCCACTCCTGGGCATCTATCCGGAAAAATCCACGACTCGCAAAGACACATGTACTCCAATGTTCATTGCAGCACTATTTGCAATAGCCAAAACATGGAAACAACCTAAATGTCCATCGACAGAGGAGTGGATCAAGAAAGTGGTACATATACACAATGGAACATTACTCAGCCATTAAAAAGAACGAAATACCAGCATTTTTGGTAACATGGATGGACCTAGAAACTATCATGCTAAGTGAAGTCAGCCATACAATGAGACACCAACATCAAATGCTTTCACTGACATGTGGAATCTGAAAAAAGGACAGACTGAAATTCTTTGCAAAACAGATGCTGACTCACAGATATTGAAAAACTTATGGTCTCTGGAGGAGACAGTTTGGGGGGTGGGGAGATGTGCTTGGGCTGTGGGATGGAAATCCTGTGATTTCAGATTGTTATGATCATTATACAACTACAGATGTGATAAATTCATTTGAGTAATAATAAAAAAATAAATAAAATATTTAATCCCCCCCCAAAAAAAGACCTTCAGATGGCTAAAACACACATGAAAAGATGCTCAACATCACTAATTATTAGGTAAGTGCAAGTCAAAACTACAATGAGGTAGTTTTGAATGGAATGGCAATGAAAATATGAGGACTGACATTCACAGATGACTCCCACTGCCCATTTGCTTTGTAGTGACCATGTCGAGTATATATGTACACACAAATACAACAAAAGTATTTTCCCACTTTGGATCCCTTCTGTGATGTTCATTTACGTCCCTCTTTCTCGGGCTTTCTTGTCATTAATCTACTCTTGTTCTTTCTAAGACCCTTACCACCTAGGCAGCTTTTCCCCCTCAGTCAATGTGTCAGTCAATATGTCAGACCACCTGTCCTTCCATGAGGAGTTGATGATTGGATGTACCACTCAAAGTTCTTGCCTTTTGATGGTTCCCCTTCACATTGTCTTTCAGAGCCATCAGGGGTGTGGGATTTGGATCTATAATGCTTTTATTCACATTGTCATTGTTTTCAAAGATTATTAGTTTGGTAACTATTGTTATTTGTAGGTTGTTTTAGATGTTTCTATTGTTATTTTGGCTGTTGAATATAGAGGAGTTTTAATTTGCTATCTTGTAAATTGTCACGTATATATGCAATATTAAGAAAATTTGTTTAATATATATTGTGCTAAAAGAAGAGTGAAATATATTGATTTCATTTTAGAATCCATTGTACTTTGCCTTATTTGAAAAAAAATTTTGAGAAAATTAAGTTTCCTTTTTGAAGACCTCATGAAAAGGAATTCCATTTTAGAATATTTCACAAATGTCCGAAGAATAAGCACGGCAAAATGCCCTCAATTTTCGTCAAAGATAAGTCATACGTCAGGTAAAGTGTCTGAGCATGTGACAATGTCTTGTAGAAAGGTATTGACCTCCAGTGTGTGCAGCACTCTGCTCATGGGAATATGTTTTAGTTGGTGTGATTTTTCTTATTTGTCAACTACATGACAGCTTCAAATTGTAAAACACTTCAGTTAGACTCAGTTTTTAACATATGATATTACCTTGAAGATTCTGGGTTATAAATTGCATGAAATCAAAATGGGATCTTGTATTCTGTAATACAGATTATTTTACCTTAATATGTGTGTTTTACATTTATTGAGTTGTGTATGTAGCCTTCAGAAAACAACACTGAACTTTTAAAGAGAAAAAAAAAGACATCTTCTCTTTTGATGAAGACTTTTACTTGACTGTTATTTATGAAACACCTTGATAAGAAAGATCTGCCATTGATAGACTATACATTTCTTTGTACAAACAGTAGTAAATTGAAGAAACACACCTTCACTAATGAGATAAAATTTCAGTATTGAAATGAGCTTGACAATTCCATTTATATCAGAGGTGTAGTAAATGAAATGAATATTGTACAGTTTGTTCTGCTGAAATGCATGTTTCTTTAATGTGGATTAGCTCATATGAAGTTAGCAAATAGGGAGGTAATGTAGGCATAAAGTGGAGGGTGTGTCATTTTATGTCCCAGCATGTTAATATTTTATAGATATCAGATGTAAACTTTTACACAATTGAGGAGAAAGCTTTAGCATTTAGGAAGACCTTTAGAAAATAGCTGAAAAATACTTCATCTAAGAAAGTGCCTTTCTGGCATTGTGGCTTTAAGAAATGGGATGATTTATGCCATGAGAAGACTTTTAGGAAAAGCTGCAAATACAGGAGCAGCAGCCGAGAACACATTGCTCCTGTGTTAAAAAAAATGATGTGGGGAAATAACTACTAAAAAAACAATAACAAAAAATAAAAAAATGATGGAGAAGAATATTCCTGGATTGAATTTTTAATTTTAGGTAATTTACTTCTATTAGAAATGAATACAATAAGAATCTACATTTCAGAGTAGGAAGAGCAAGCCCAGGGTATAAGGTGCATGAGGATGATGTTAGGTGCACATGCCAGCAAAGGCTTAACTGTGCTCATGGATTTAAAAGGATTGTGATTGTTTTTGTTTGTCTTCTGGTTATAGTCTCATAGGTTTTTACTGGTCTGCCACAACCCTGTTCTTCTCACAAACACATGAGCTTTCTCAGGAAGGCATATTTGGCCATAGAGCAGAAATGTCTGTACTTGGACCAGGAAGACTAGAATGAACCTCTAATAGTGTAAAGGGGCAGTGCTTTGTCAAGAAGCAAAGCATTGTAAGCAGTTCATCTAATAGGCTATTGTGTAGATAAAATGACATTATGTGTGTGAAAGTGCTTTAAAATTTTAAATCATTTTACGTTTTATTGGAGAACCTCTCAAGAATAAAAGACTCTATAAACCCTTTTTGGCCACTTTTTTTCTTCAACGAACCTTTAGAAAGTGCCTCCTGTGTGTGAGGCACTATGCTAGAAGCTGAGGATAAAAGGAACAACACTATCTTGGTCCTGCCTTTGTGGAACTTAAGATCCAGGAGAAAAGATGAAGTTAAATAAGATAATCACAGAAATGATTGTTTAATTAAAACCTATGAAGGAAATGAACATGCAATATGAGACTGTATCGCAAAGCATTTTGATTTTGACTGTGGTACTGAGGAAGGCTCCTCTAAGGAAGAGATAACCATGAATTGGATTAACCTGAGTTAATTAGCTGAGTGTGTGCACATACATGCATGTGTGTATGTCTATTTATGTGTGCGTACATGTGCGCCAGCTCATTCCTGATGGGTCCAGACTTATTCCAGACAAGGAAACAGAGTGTGCAGAGGCCCTATGGCAGAAGAGAGGGTTGATGCTTGCAGACTTGGGAGAAGGCCAATATGCCTGGTCTTGGGAAGGAACGAGTATGATAGGCATGCTGCAGACCTGGCAAAATGTCATGGTTGGTAGGAATGATGTTGGACTTAAACCTAAGAACCATGGGACTAACTGAGGAATTTTAAATTTTAAAACCAGACTTGCATTCTGAAAAGATATTTCCTGTTGCTAAGAAGAACAGATTATAAAGAGGTAACAAGAGCTCGTAGAGCCTAATTAGTTTTGCCATTGTTCAAGAATTTTCTTTGAGGAATCCCTGTCATTTTGGAAGAGGATGGCAGCAGTGGAAATACACAGATGTGGGAACTCAAAAGCTGAATAAACTGGATAAGCTCCCTTGGATGTCAGGGGTCAGGGGAAGACAATAAAAATTACTTCTCACATTATCATGCTCCATCATAAGTGACTAGACATAGTTCCTAGTGCTGCACAGCAGGATCTCATTGCTAATCCATTCCAAAGGCAATAGTCTGCGTCTATTAACCCCAAGCTCCCCAAAATTCTTACTCCCTCCCTTTTTCAACCACAAGTCTATTCTCTAAGTCCATGATTTTCTTTTCTGTGCAAAGTTTCATTTGTGCCGTATATTAGATTCCAGAAAAAAATAACGTATTGGGGAAATAAAAATTAAAGAAATAAAAACTTAAAAAAAAAGATTACTTCTGGGTTTCTGCCCTGAGAAACTGAATGATAGCAGTGCCACTATCATTGATAGTGAGTTGAGCACTAGATTTTGGGGAAAATAATAGTGAATTTGAGCTTTGATGTATTGTGTCTGATACCCCTTTCCAGCCAAAGATGTTGAATAGGTCTTGGATTGGATGTATAGGTGTAGAGCTCAGAGGAAAAGTTTTGATTGATTTAAGGTATTAATTTGTGAAAACATGCATTAGTTTCTAATTGAATTCATGGGTGCTGATGGAGATTGCTGATGGAGAGAGTACAGACTGAAAGAAAAAGAAGGCTGAGATTCAAAGTACAACTAAGAACCATGCAGAGGAAGATGAGGCAACAGAGGAGAATTTGAATGAATGTAGAAATAGAAGGAAGGTAAGGTGTGGTTGGAGCCAAGCAAAGTGAATGTTTCAGGAGCACTCTCTGTCTTTTCATGCTGATGGAATGAATGTATCAAATAGGCAGAGAAGAGAAATTATTGTGTAGGTTTCCTCTGTCTTGAACTCTGTGGACAGAAATTGGAAATTTTTTTTTTTGTCTTTTTGCTTTTTCTAGGGCCGCTCCCACAACATATGGAGGTTCCCAGGCTAGAGGTCTAGTCAGAGCTGTAGCTACTGGCCTATGCCAGATCCACAGAAATGTGGGATCCGAGCTGCATCTGCAAACTACACCACAGCTCATGGCAATGCTGGATCCTTAACCCACTGAGCAAGGCCAGGGATGGAACCCACAACCTCATGGTTCCTAGTCAGATTCGTTAATTACTGAGCCATGACATGAGCTCTGGAAATTGGCAATTTTTAAGTCATATGAGCTCAATATAGACTTGGTTTCTGATACATGTATGAAATGTACATTTCAGTTCTGGTGCTCAGTAGGATAGTAATCAATAGGATTACTCTTTCTGGCATTTTATAGATAACAGGGCTACATACTAGCTGTATGCCTTTCTGGATGTTCATGGTTTTCCTATGTTAGTTGTAATTCCTATTTGATATTTTAGAACTTAAAGAATGAATTATGAAGTCCCCGTTGAGGTTCAACAGGTTTGGAACCTGACATAGTGTCCATGAGGATGTAGGTTTGGTCCCTGGCCTTACTCAATGGGCTTGGGATCTAGTGTTGCTGCAAGCTGTGGTGTGGGTCACAGATGCAGCTCGGATCTGATGTTGCCATGACTGTGGTGTTGCCATGGCTATGGTATAAGCTTGCAGTTGCAGCTCTGATTCAACCTCTAGCCTGGGAACTTACATATGCCATAGGAGCAGCCATTAAAAAAAAAAAAAAAAAGAAAAAAAGGATTGAATTATAAGGCTAACCACTATGAACATACATAGCATTACATATAGAAAGGGAAAAAGCAGTCAATTAATAGAGATATGTTCTGAAAGCAAGGAAGAAAAACTGTATGGCCACTTTTGTCCTTGTCTCTAACTAGTCATGTGGCTGTACTTGGTATTTATGATTTTGTTCTTCCAATATCCATTCCATGCTCTCTTTTCTTTTGCCAGCTCTTTTCTCAGCTGGTTAGGTTTTTTTTTTACCTGGTAGAGTGACTCAAAACCTTAATTCCTGAATGGTTGTGCTGTAGTAGCCCTTCTTGCCTTGGGTTACTGGAGTATTCCATTGAACTGACCAGGCTTTTATTTTTTGGATTTTATATATACCTCTCTCTTCATTGTATAGCAACTCAATTTCTCCTTGATAATCAGAATCAATTAACCTGGAAATACAGAAACTTTATTCTTTACCAACTCAATGGCATGACGAATAAAACATTGTGGGTAGCAGTCTCAGTCTCTAGTTAAAAGCATGTCTGTTTCCTGGTGGAAGTATTCTTTCTTGGAAACCAAGACAACGAAAACAGCAGAGCATAGAGATATTAGGACATGGGGAGCAAACACTTTGCAGGTAGGTTATTAGGGATAATAATGAAGGAAATCACCTCCACTTCCACCATCTAATTCCCAGAAACCATGTGTTGTGCTGGTTTAGAGCACATATTGCATTTTTAGGACGGGACTTGTGGTAGACAATGTGATGCATTATCCAGGCCCCCTCTTGGGAAACAAAATACTCATTCCTAGCCACTGGGGGCGCTATTGGAAGAGAGCTCTTAGCTTTCCGGCTCCTTTCAGGGATGCTTCAGCTGAAGTGGTGATTCCCAGGACCTGCTACATTGAATGACTGGTTAACATAGGGCTATAAAAGCCCAATCCTCCTGCCCCAGCTCTGGACAGTCTCCCTCAGCATGCTCTGCAGGATTATCTGGGGTTCTATTTGGCCTCCATCGCAGCTTATCTCTGGTCAGTCCTGCTTCCTTCTATCTCTTCCACAGAAATTAATCCCAAGTCTTTCTTATGCTGATCACCTCATCAGAGTCAGTTTCCTGACGCACCTAACCAATAACAGACTGTCACCCACAAGGTAACCCAGCTGGCCGTGTGACCTAGTCTTCAACAAGCTAGTCCACTCTTCTGACAGGCCAGCTGTTTGGGTTGTCAAGGTAAGACCAATGAATCCTGTGGCTATGAGCTTATTTCATTTCTCCTTTTGCTGAGGAATTTGTTCCTTTGTCAGAAGCAACCGTATGTGGGCTAACATAAGGGAATAAGACATTCCCTAAATCTAAATTGCCAGTGCTGGCAAAGACACATGGGCAAGGAAGGCACAGTCAGGTGCTGAATCGTCACACTGAGTCAATGCCTCTTCCATAGAGGAAGAGATCCAGTGTAAGCAAGCTGTGACCAAGGGGCTGGCTGTTTTCCCTAGGGAACAGAGCCACACTGAGGGCTTTGGATCTCCTGGGAAAGATATGCAAAGCATTCCAATTAATGCCAAGACTTTCTAATGCTAATCACCTTGCCATGTGCATTGCTCAAGATATGTTTACAATATTTATCTAGAATTGTCTTCAAAGAACTCATAGGTGCATGTATTTTTTCTTTTGCCCCACACAATGTTACCTATTCTAGGTATATAGTATCTATGTAGATATTACATATAGTACCTTTTATATTCTGTGTAAATCTTCCTTCTGGTTTTAGATTATCCTGTCACCAGCTTCAACAGTCTTGGGTGATTACCAATCACTTTGGACATTCTTTAATTTTGATTGATCTCCATGTGATCAGAATGATGTAAAAGAACTATACACTGCCCCAAACAGGAAATATACCAAAATTGTACACCAAAATAGTGGATTTGTGAGAGGAAATCTTTCCTTCTCTATACTTTTCTGGATTTTTGAAATTTCTTTTATGAGCTGGTGTCTCTTTTGGAATGACAAAAAAAAAAAAGATTATCCCCTCCCTGCACCAAACACAAGAAAGCTCTTCATATATATTTATGAATGAACATGTTCCATGTTCTAAAATGTTTAAATGATACTTTGAAAAGATGGTTTTCCTTTTTCTTTTTTTTCCAATTTGTGCTTCTGGTGGCAGTTTACCATCTGTGTGTGCAGGTGTGTTTGAGAACAGCACAGGAACAACAATTCTTTCCACATTCTGCAGTAGTGACATTTAGATGCTTTTATGTTTTTATTATGTTGCTGACTATTCCTATCAGCTGATAGAAGGTGAAATATGTTCATTATATTTATTAATGACCAAAGCAATGTTTTAAGAATATATTCATACCTTTTCCATTCTTTTCATGAAATGATATATGATTTTTATTTTGCCTTAGCACAAGGCAATTTCTCGTTACGTTGTTACCTCGATTACTGAAATCAATATTCATTTCCCTTATAATTTAATAAATGATAACAGGGCTATATGCTAGGTATGCTATGCACTCCCCTCCTGGGTTGTGTAATTTCAATATGACGTCTTTCCTTTTCCCCACAGTGGTTTTGGATCAATCAGCCATCGATGGATATTCATCAGTAGGCATTCCTAGGAAATTGACAGGTCAAACTTTTCATAAATTTCAGTTTTAAATAACTAAAGTACAAATTAAATGAATTTTCTCCAGTCTTAAGCTTAGAGTGAGGGGGAAGAGTCCATCCTTATGGTTAAAAGCTGGATAGGCTAAGGTTTCCTGCAAAATATTATTTGATTCTGAATCATTCCACTAATTGATCAAGGCTGACGTTTTCTTTACTTGATCTTTTAGAGTGGTTTTAGTAACATAAATGTTTCATTAGCACACTGTATTTTTAAACTAATAATTTAACAGTCACTAACTTCAAGTAATTCAGGCGATGACGGAGATTTCTTCTTGCTTCCAAATGCCTTGATTTGGGAAATTTTGATTGCCAACAAAACCTTGCTGTGTAATCAAGGATTACCTATGGTTACAAAAGAGAACATCTTTTTGATCTATCCTATTCACCGCAGGGTACTTGATCTCTTTGAAAATTCTGTGTGGAATATAGCAACTCCAACACCCCATTGTATTTTTAAAAGACACAATTGGCTAAACCCCTACTGTAGCAATTGTATTTTCCATTTGAAAGTACTGAAGCTTCTGGGACTTGATAGGCTTTAGTAACCAAAAAATAAATGATTCCTCCCAGACTGAGATTCCTTTTATGAAACGTGAAATTTCATTAACTCCTCCTTGTTCTGTTGAGCTCTGCTGGCACAAAGACATCTGAATCCCATCATCCAGCTGAAACTAGCATTTTTGTCCTTGCCTGGGGTAATGGGCTTGACGAAGAGTTGTTTTGTCTCTCCAGAAAGCAGAGAACTGCTTTGGTGCACTGGTGCATAGAAACATACAATGCACTGCAACATTTCTTTAGGTGGGAAGGATTTATGCTTGGTTCAAAAAAGGGTTCATATCTGTTATTAACCTACATTCTTCACAAGGTCTTTAATCAAACTATACCAGGTATGTAACAGAAAATTTAAGCAGCTTGCTTTTGAATGGATAGAAAGGATTTTAAATGCTGAAATCAAGTAAGAATTAGAGTCAAGATAGGCTGTTCCAGATTTTTACCTAAATAGAACTCCTGGCATAAGCTCCACTGGCTTAAACTGTGTTTGTGTGGTTGAAAATGAAAAGCAAATCAGAAGACATCAAATGGGATCCTGTTTTTGGATATACCAACTCTCTGGTGCTTTGCTAGGGCCACTCTGAAGAAATGATAAATTAAAGGGGAGAATATGTAATTATGTCTCTGTGGGCTTGTGAGCCTGTTAAGTTAGTGAAATTTTTGCTTTTCTAAAGTAAGCCTTCCTATAAGGCAGGCTTTTAGAAATTCCCACTCTAGTAAATTGCAGCAGAATTCTATTCTTGTGAAAAATTATATCACTGCTTTTCTTCTCCCCCTTTTTAAAGGGAAGATTTTTCTTCAATTGGCGAGCAGACACACGAGTTTCAGTTAATGTTCGTTTTCATTATGCCTTTAAAATTTTGAACAATACCTTTTATCACAAGGTTATGAATGGTGGGAAGGCATTTAAATTGAGTGATTCACTGACAATGTGCTAATAAAAGTTGAAATTCAAAAAAATATAATATAATAAGGAGGCTTATTTTACGACATTCACATGTAAGAGGGTGTGGGGGATTGTGTGTGGTAATTATAGTGGTCGATCCAACTAGACAACCACAGAGTTGCAAACATTGTTTCTCAACAGGAAAGCACAAAATTTGACTTTGACTATTGCTTCCAAATGTGAACCACTATAGTGATGTGGGGGTGGGGGCATTGGGAGGTTTCTTTGTGGAGCGAGCAAAGTCATAAAGAAACCCAACAAGAGCAATTAACCTTCGAAATAGCTTTAAAAATGCCGTATAATTCAACCTTCAACCTTGCTTTGTGCTGTTAGATATCACATAAAGAAAAATACCTTAAAACAATTGGCATGGGTAAGTGAAAGAAAAGGATACAAAAAGGAAAGAAAATGAGTTGTGGGTACAAAGGTTTTTGAATGAAATTTTTAAGAAATTGAATGAAGAAGGTGGCAGAAGGAAACTACATCCAGAGCAAAGCTTTGCGTTCACTTCAGATACAGGAGAAAGAAATGTTTTGGGTCTTAGGCTCAAAAGCCTAACAAATATGAAACCACCCAGAGAGTCATGACAGAATTGTTGTCTCTGTCACCCTGACTGATTCCACAGTTGCGGAAATCTTAGCTGGTCTTATAAGGGCAGCCAAAAATCAATCTGAATATTATGTGAGGATTTCCTAAGGCTGTACTGAGGAAATGAAAATAGTTGAATAGATGGAATTGAAGATTATTTCCAAAGTCATTTACAATGTCACATGTGCAAACAGAAAAGATAGAAGAAAAGAAATAGTGCCTAACAAATCAGATAATTATGTATGTGTATACATATATTTTAAACCCACATTCCTTTAAATAATCTCACTATGATTTTAGTTCTAGTGATCATTTATGAAGTGAAGTTTTGGAAATAGAATTAGGCAAGCCTGGCACTGGGTAAGACTGAATGTTAGTAAACAATCTTTGCTCTCTAGCCTCTCTTGTCTGGTCGTATGTCTTCCACGTTTTTTAATCACCCAGAATCCTCATGGTGTCCAGGTCAGCTACAGCTCTCCGTTGTAGGGCTTATGTGTCTCTCCACTCTCCTTATATTTAAGTCTTCTCTCTCTCTCATTTGTTCAGTTTTTTTTCACACATAAAATGAATATATATATATATATATTTTTTTTCTTTTCTTCTATTTCCCTCATTCTCAAATGTACCAGTATTTAACACCTCCCTTTATTTTTGCTTCATGGCAATTAGCTAATTATCACACTAATTCTTCAAAATGCATTATTGCATATTGATGAACTAATGTTTTGTCCCTCCCAGGGAGTTCTTGAAGATACACTTTATTCCCTAATGACAAAACTTTGGTAACTGCTTCAATAGAAGAGGAGCTGTTTTTGAGCAATAAACCCACCTTAAGTCATAAGACAGTCAACCCTTCTGAAATGTGAAATAGCCTTAAAATTAGGCTAAAGAAGATTCTTATGGGAATCTAGACCTTGGAACTTTCTCATTGACTTTATTGTTACTGTTGTTATTCTGTTGGATGGAATAAAGTTAGTTCCAAAACTTCCATTATGATTATGGTATATACCTAGGTTCTATTTACTTTAATCTAAATGTGTACAGTTTGAGCTATGTTTTTTAGCCTGAAAATTTAAGAAAATACAATTAAAAATCTCTGAGAAAAAATTATTTGGAAAAAAATTACATAGGACTGGATAAGCAGATGACATGATGGATGAAATGTCAGTTATCAAGAAAGCTGAGTTGTGACTCTAGCTCATTTACCACAAATCTGGTCCATCCTTTACCCTCTCTGGGTGAGACTCCTCAATTGTAAGGTCAGGTGGTCATTGGTGCTTCTCTATTGACCCCTGGAGGCTCCATCAACCAACTTGAAACTACTAGATTCCATGGTCTCATGCTTTCTCTGGCTGTTCCAAACCTCATAGGTTTTGATTATACTTTCCTGTTAGGAATTAAGGCTGGGATCCAACAGAGCAGCTATGCTTTATTAATGAGAGATTCTTTGGGATCAAAGAAACTCTTGTTTTCTGTGACAAATCCTTTACTAGGAATCTTATGGCTGAACTCCTGCCAGTACTTCTGGAATTTAAAATCCTTCAAAGTATTTAATGGTGTATATTTAGTATTTTATCTCTCCAAGGGACAAACTCCTTTCTCCTTAAATGCACATAAACCTAACATTTTCTATGTTCTATAAAGTGAGATTGAGGCCTTTAGACACTAAGGCCCTTCTTAGCTGAAACCCTTCTCTCATGTCTCCCTATGACAAGCCTTGATGGGCCAGTGGACATTTCCTTGGGGTTTCTCTTTATTTGGGGGCAGCATCAGATATCTTGTTGTTGAGCTGCACCCCACAGGTCTGCAAGGTCTGTACTTGCTCATCTTTAAGACCTGAGATAGAGCATGCAGTCAGCAACAGAGACATCAGTGGTTTAATGGTTGGGAGGGGGGGCTTACATGTCTGAAGCAAGGTCTGGAGTGACACCCCAATGTGTGTGGTGGATGATGGGCAGACCATGGTGGCAGTCTCTGCCCCAGGGGGTAGGAGAGGTTTTCGGTAATAGGGGCTTCTTGGGTAAGCTGTCATAGTGGCCAGTTAGCCCAGGTGGGGCCTGGGGCATTTGTAGAAAGGTCAGTCAGGTGAGTAGGGTATAGGTGGAGCTGGCACTAGTCGAGCAGGGATGTACAGAGAACAAGCAAACGCTGCCTTAAGTGGCCTGACCACACACTTGTGTTTGTCATCTCCTCAGACTGTGGCACTCTTTCAGGCCCTTCTTTTATTTCCCGTGTCTGTCAGCCCTTCACACCCTCTCATCCCCTATCACTTTCCCAAAGGACAGTTTATGGTAGGGTCTCAGTCATATTCTCTAAGATAACCTGTTTTTTTCACAGCTCTTCTAGGTTATGGTTATTCCAAGTCACAGCCCTTTTTGTATTCTTTTTCTGCTCCCCCCCTCCACCATGCTATATGGAAGTTTCTAGGCCAGGGGTCAAATCCAAGTCAGAACTATGACCTATGCCATATCTCCAGCAACACCAGAACCTTAACCCACTGTGCCACAAAGGGAACTCCCTCAAGTAATAGCTCTTTTAAGGACACTACTCAGAGTCCTCTGGGTAAACTTTAGGAAAACAAATCTGTATAAAGACTCACTGTCATAATCTTAACCACCCCCTTAGCAACTTCCTTTCTTTCTCTGAGGCAGAGAAATTATCTGTTGATTTCTCCTTTGACTCAGAGTGTATTCTCAGATACTCCAACAGATTCCAGGATGCTATGCTTCTCTCTCTGTGGTAGATAATTCAGGAATCTAGGGAGCTTGGCAAAACCCTCCAATTTATATTTACTTCCTTCGGCAAAGCAACACACAATGAATCAAGGCTCAGAAAACAGCTCTGGGCTTATCAGAGTTCCCTGAGGTAATTATGCAAAGTAAACTCTAATAAAGATCATGGGTTATATACACATAAAAGCAGCTTAAATCCATGCTTCATTTAAGCTCATTGTGATGAGCGGATATTTGGTTGTTTGTTGCCTTTTCCCTGTGGACCAAAGGATTAGCATTCATTTCAGGGTAGCATAATTTGTTCTTCAAGGGAAGACAGTTATATGATGAAGAAAATCACATCCTGAGGAATGACAGGTGACTTGGACCTTGGACTTTTTGAGCGTGTGTGTGTGTGTGTGTGTGTGTGTGTGTGTGTGTGTGTGTAGTTTTCATTGCTAATCCATCAAAGCCGAGTGGTGGGAGGGATTATAATTAGGGGCCTCTCAATGGAAAGGCACCATGAGTCCCAGAATGGATGTTTCCTCCATGGTTGGGATTTTCTGACATCTTTAGACCAATACCTGGTTTTCTTTGGAAGGAAGAATAATTCAGAACTCATAGCACTGATGAAAGGGTTGGGAAATTGTCTTAGTTTGGGCTGCTGTAACAAAATGCCAGGGTGGAATTCTCAGTTCTGGAGGCCGTGAAGCCCAAGATCAAGGCATGGGCAGATTTGGTGACTGATTAGGGCCCACTTTCTGATTCACAGATGGAGGTGTTTTTGCATAACCGCACATGGTGGAAGGGACCAAGGGTGTCTCTGGGGTCTCTTTTTGTAAGGGCACTAACCCCATTTATGAGGGTTCTACCTATCTCCCAAAGGCCCCAGTTCCTGTATCATCACCTTGCAGGTTTTGCTTTCAACATATGAACTTTGGGAGATATAAATGTTCAGTCCATTAGGGAAATAATACACTTTGACGTCATTTTCCAATTTTGTGGGCATATAAAATGCATTAAAGGACTTCACATTTTTGTCCTTGAAGGTTCATTGATGTCAAGCATTGTGTTCCCTAAATCCATTCATTTTTAGGCCCTAATGTCTGGGAGATAGAGGCCAGTTCTGTCCAGGTTAATCCTCGGTAAGGCAGGAATTGAGCATTAGAAACCTGGAACATTGCCGCATGTACGTGGGGGCATGGAATAGACTCTGCTTCTGACATGCCACAGAGCAGCTCTGGGCGATGACATCTGATTGACACCCACCTCCTAATCTTTCCCAGGTGTCAGGCTATGTCAGGTAGGATCTGGGTTTCTTTATTCTAATACTTCAGAGATTTGGAACTCATTATCATTTCTAATAGCCAGCCTTATGGTTTAAATAAATACTGATATGGATGATGGCTTCGGCTTTATTTAGCACATTCATTGAGCATTATGTAGAGTGAACTTTTTCAAGCATTTTACGTGGATTATTTTTGTTTTATTCTCACAACAATCCTATGAAATATTTTATCCTCACTTTACAGTTCAGAAAATGGAAGCTTTGAAAGGTTAGTTAACTTGCCTGAATAAGCCCATCAGCTCAGAGCCAGTATTGGAAGCCAAACTTCCTGACTCTAGAACATGCAATTTAATCAATCCTCTAGTTGTTCATTACATCACAGGCTCCCCTTTATGAGGAGCCTGTTGGAACACTTGAAACCAGGTCTATCTTGTTCTGGCATCGGTTTGTTTACATCTGATAGAAACCCTACCAATCTCAGACACATGTTTTTGTGTACTAACAAGAAGTTTTGGCTTTATACATTTTCCCTTTGCCTCAATTTTCTCCTTTACTGATTTTCATTGTGTGGCATGTATTTCAGTGTATTGATTAGTGTAACACTTGCAGCTGCTCCATCTTTCACTGGCTCTGTTGATATTTTGCTCACAGAATTGTTCAGCGCTGATGTTCCTGGATGGTGGGCTACCTTCCTTATGCCGATTCAGGGACATAGGCTGCCTTCACAGTGTGGCTCACCCTTCAGCCTTCAGTATATGGCAACAGCTATATACTGTGAATGGGTGACCCAGATTCTTTGGTGGACAATCACCAGCCTTGCCATGTAGATGTCCTTTTGTAAAAGTCTGGGTATAAGTAAGTGGTAAAGTGAAGATTCTGGAAATAACTTAACAGTTGCAAACCTGGAACCAGTATGACTGCAGGAGTCCTGGAAAGCTTGTGCCTGTTGGGCCAAAGTCTCTGGATGCATTTGCACAGTTTATGTGACTGGGCTTCTGTCTTGATATGTGATTAAGTTCAACCTTCCAAATCCTGCCAAATAATCTGACTATGACTTGATGCCCTATACTGGGGTGCCAGAGCACTGTCATTGTCTTCACATCTGCTGGCTGGGCTCCTCCTCCAAAGCTGGTAGATCATCTATAGCCATAAATCTGACATCCACCTGATTTTGAGCATAGCCAGTGCCTGGATACTTGAGGCTGGCAAGCAGTTGGATCCTGGGATGGGGTTTCCTTTGATAGTTCCTGGTTTCTAGTAAGTTCTTACTAATTTTTTTTCTAAAGCCCTGGCTTAGAAAACCAAATAGTAACCCACAGCAGTGGGATATCTCCCTCCTATCTCTAACTAGCTCATAGATTGCTGTCTGCATCTCATTTAGCAGATGATCACCAGTAGGATTCAACTTCATTTCCTATGTACCTTCTCCTCTCCTCTGACTATTGATGAGTTCCAAACAGAGAATATATATTTATAAGCTTGACTCAGTCATTTTCTACTGCGTGTGCTTTTTTCTCCCATTATTCATACTTTGTCAAATTCCCTATACCCCTGGATGATCATGAAACTGCCACTTCACTAACTCCAGGGCTGCTTCATTCCTTATGAATGTTCATATCCTCCAGCCTTTAGTTTCTATCCTACTCAAATTCAGTCAGCTATTGACAGAAGAGTGATGCATGTCATAAATCAGATCACTCAGGACAGGGAGGTGGCCCAGATGAGCTGAGGAATGAGGCTTACATTTCACCTTCCCATAGACCTCAGTATTCCCAACATGACAGGCACAGAGAGTGGATGAATCAAATTCACTTAACCTTTTCACATATTTGGACTCCCCAGTTAGGTGGCATTAACAGTCATGTGTGACTGGATTCATGATTTATATTTGCCCCATCTCCCAAAAAAAGGAGACAAAATGAATGAGAGCACCTAAACCATATTATAAAAATTGCTTTTAGGCAGGATGTTTGAGCCAACAAATTGAAAATTCATGTTTTAGTGAAACAGCACACAGGAAATATTCACTGAAGAGGACTTTCCTTTCTGGACACTCATCCTGCAGTGCCGGGCACAGCTTGGGGGATATTCGAGCTTCTGGGTAGGAGACAAGTTGATAGAAGTTGCTCCTTTGTGCTGATTGAGTTTCATTTTTTTATTGCTTTGCCCTTTCTGCATGTAGAGCAGTGTCATGAAAGGGAATGCCATTAGTCAAAGAAGTAGAACTGTGTTCTAGGGTTCAATGCAGTGTACACTCATGTGAACCCTGAGGAAATTTCTTTAATCCAAACTTGAATTGGTTCAACAATTAAAAACAATGGAAACAAATTACCATTGTGGCTCAGTGGGTTAAGAATGTGACTACTATCCATGAGGATGTGGGTTTGATCCCTGGCCTTGTTCAGTGGGTTAAGGATCCGACGTTGCTATGAGCCATGGTGTGGGTCACAGAGGCAGCTTGTTGCTGTGTCTGTGGTTGTGGTGTAGGCTGGCAGCTGCAGCTTTGATTTGAGCCCTAGCCTGGGAACTTCCATATGTCATACATGTGGCCCTAAAAAATAATAATAATGGAAACCGTGATATCACAAATAGACTAGCTAGCACTGGGTCATGCCACCTGTTTAGGAAGCTTTAAGACCCTTCCCCACCAAAGAAGAAGACTTCATGGCTGAGAAATTTATTTTCCCTGAGCACATCTTATCATTTTAGCTGGATTGCAAATGAGACTGAATTCTGGTTTTTTGGTGATTTATTTGGCCCATATAAACATTCTTTAACATTTGGAATTTGTATGTTGTTAGCCAGGATCATGTTCTCCAGTTCACCCTACTATTCCACAGAGTGATTTCACCCTCTTCCATGACATGGGGGCATTTTATTTGGTAAACTTTCATGTAAAGGGTTTGAGTAGAATAAGTGTATCCTTGAACATTATGCCTCATGATCCTATGAGACATCATTTAAAGGGGGAAGAGATAGTGGAATTGATATTTTTTGAGCTGCTACTTTCTGCCAGGTAATTTACTTGTGTATTATTTCATTTAATACCCACAGAAACTTTTTGGGTGAGGCAATACTTTCCATTTTACAAATGGATAGATGAATATTGTATAAATGGCCCCTGTATACTTGGCAGAACAGTGCATGGAGAAAGACCTCTGGATCTTATTTCTAGAACTTTCCTTCCATCAGTGTCTGTCTCACAAAATTTATGGAGACTACAGGCAGCTGCAAGCCTATGCTTGTTAAATGAAACTGGCAATA
This sequence comes from Sus scrofa, assembly GCF_054392235.1. Taxonomy (NCBI): domain Eukaryota; kingdom Metazoa; phylum Chordata; class Mammalia; order Artiodactyla; family Suidae; genus Sus; species Sus scrofa. Next base: position 34,179,924 of record NC_139393.1, read on the forward strand.
AATACTAATAATATGAGGAACAAAAAATCATTTTGAAACTAGGGCACAATACTATGTGCCTTTCCTTCTTTTCTTGAACAAAACACCCACTGATTTCAAGGGCACTTGTGTTGATGAAAATATTGAGGTAATCTGCTAGTTCTTGGTTATGAGTTAGGTATATATACACTTATGCATATATATATATAATATCATGTTTTCCATTTTCCACATATCTGCAGTATAATAGGAGTAGGTGGTAATTTTGTTTTTTAATGTGGTCATATTTATGCAGTGCATAGGAGTGCATGCTGAGTTTTGCAATTGAAAACCTCTAAGGCTGATATAAATACCGGAAACATGGATATATACCTATTACTATACTCTACCAAAACTGTCATTTCCTTCTTGCACAAAAAATGTATTATATATATATCTTCCACACCTGACATATATTCCATTCATCACTTCTACCTTTTTTGAAGCTATGGAAATAATAATACCACACAATAGAACTAAATATCATTGTAAGACATGAAAAAGTAGCAAGAAATAAATGGTATTGTTACTGACTGAAGTAAAGTGGAATGACCCTGTGATTCAGATCTGATTGACTTAATGACTTCATTGTGTATAGATAGTGTCAGAAGGCCATTGTGAAACAAATTATTTGCCTTAAGTTTGTTGTTCCTTTCAAATGTATGGCTCCAACCTTATCAGAATGTCAGAGCAGCAGTCCTGGCAACTGCATTTATTGACTGGCAGGAAACCCATCTGTACACCAGTGATATGAGGATCTGGCATCTATGGAATGTGATTTTATTTTACCGAGAATAAAGAAGCCGTATCCTTGGAAATGATGAGCACTGAATTTGTTAGGGGATTGTGACTGTTATGCCTTTTCTCTTAATCAGTTTCCTCCAGAACTAAGAAAGGACCTAACCTGATCCCTATAATTTACATGAGGAGAATTGGGGGTGAGAGCCTGACAAAAGCATTCAAAACAGGATTCTTAACCTTTTTGATACCATAGCCCTCTTTCAGGCAGTTGAAGCTTATGGATGTCTTCTTAGTAGGTTCTAAATGCATAATATAAAATGTTTAAGTTTATAAGAAAAATCAATTATATATAAAAAAATTTATAAAAATATATTTAAAATTTTGTGCTGAAAAAATATGTACTCTTTGATTAATGAAGCATTGATAGCTATAAACACTATTTTAAGATCTTCCTGAATAGTAATATGGAAATATAAGTGATTTTTATCAGTGATAAAATAGATAACACTAACACCACTGGAATTTGTTACCTATGTAAGTTCATAATTGAGGAGAATTCTCAATTTCAGTTAAAGGCTCTGAAAAAAATCTAAATTTCCCCTTACACATTCACAAACCCCTGATTTCTATTCTTCTCTGTGTGTGTGTGTGGGGGGGGGTGTCTATGGACACTGAGTAAGGAAATCTGTTTCTGAATGGTCACAGAGGAAGTAAAGGGATGGGGGCTGTTACAATTACTCATGTGGGAATTTGAAGATAAAAACGAGATAATCCACTTGTGTACATCAGCAGCATTTGTAAAATAAGGACAGAGGTCTCACTGTTCTTCATGATGCCTCTATATAGGCATCTTTTAGGATCTAATATTGATGTTATGAAGAAGTATTTAACTCAAGTTGAGCCATTATGATTGTTTCACTTTGGTTTCTTAAGAAGGTTGAAATCTGGAAAAAGTAACTTTGATCATTGTTATTAAACACCACATCTGACACTATTCTAATTAAAAACACTTTTACTATTCATAGGCCCATCTATGTAGCTATTTATCTGCCACATGCACAGAAACATGTCTGAACATGTTGTTCACCAATACCTGGAAATTTAGACATTTATTTCTGTCTTCCAAGGTGAGTGAATTCAGTCCATTATTTAAACATTTGGTATTGATGGGAATGAGCTTTTATTGAAAAGGGGAGATGGAAGTGCATTCATGTATACAGAAGGAAAGCAGCAGTGGAGCAGAGATATTGGGATTACAAGTAAAGAAAGTACAAGTGGTAGAGTAAATGTTGCAAGCAGGTAGAGCAATGTTATCAAAAGAATGGATGCTAAGGAGAGAGAACAGTCATTTCTTGAGATGAGATCTAAGGCAGTATTGTCCTTAGAGTCAGGAACCAGAAACCCCTGCCTTGGGCCCAGTGCTGAGGGTTCTATTTGGCTTTCGTCAGGATATACCCTTTCCCACAGGACTAGGAGTTCATCAGATCAAGGGGCATGTTGCTCAATTTGTGCATATAGATACTTGACCTTGCTCCATTTTTCCAGGACTTGGAAAGGCTCCGGGCTGAGCCCAGGGTTTCTGTGGACTCTTTGCTCAGTTCTATCATTGTAAGGTGGAGCCCACTGCTGGTCTGCATACATCTAAGCTTGAGAGGTCTCCAAGAGATTTTGTTTTAGGAGTGTGTGGATGAACCTGCAGATTAGCATTCCAGAAGTACATGCACAAAGCTTTTTCAAGTTCAGGATAGAGCTAGGAGTGAAGAGTAGAACAAGGAAGGCTCTGGCCTCCTGTCTTCCTGCTGCCAGTTTCCATTAAAAAAACCCTGCACTAGTCACTTCTAAATTTCAGCTTGGCCTGTTGAACCATTATGATTGTATAATTGTTAAGGTTGGAGGGTAGAATATATTCATTTTAGTAATTTGATAGGTTAATTTATACCTTTTAAATATTCAAAATATGGGAAATAGGTCTCCATTTTTACTTTTGCCCCAGGCCCACAAATGCAGTCTTGATCTAGGCTGTGTGGAAGACAAAGGTTTGAAGAGAGAAGACCTCATGTTGGGTGGCTCAATGCAATCAGTAATTTTGGAGTCAAGCTTTTCTGGGGATGATGAGAGGAGAGGGATGGGGAAGTGCAGAGGACATGGGATGAAGGGAATTCATTAGAAACAGGCATGGCAAGGAGTCAGGGATTAGAGGAGCAGTCAGGGCAAACACATGAGGCCACAGGTACCTCCTTGTGACCTCCTCTGATGACCTCTAGGGATGCAGTAAAGTTATTCACTCCTTTGTCTATCCCTTCAGTACAGGTTTACTGAGAATCTATGGATAACACACACTGTTCTATGTACTGGGAATACCTTAATGGACACAGTTGACAATGCCTTGCTCTTCCAAGGCTAAAGTTTGCCCTTTTCAGAACTGTTAGGAACAACTCAGTTCCTCTATGGGGGCATGGTAAGGATAGAGATTAAAACCCATGTATCTCTGACTCAGTAAATAATCACCCTATGCAAACATGACATGCAACTAGCAGTGTCATAAGTGACTAAACACTGCTTTGCAGCATAGTGATATAGATGCCACTTATTGTCTTTATTTATTTATGGCCACACCTGCAGCACATGGAAGTTCCTAGGCTAGGAGTTGAATTGGAGCTGCAGCTGCTGAATTGCACCACAGCAATGCCAGATCCCAGCCCCATCTGTGATCTGTGCCACAGCTTGTGGCAGCACCAGGTTCTTAACCCCCTGAGTGAAACCCGGGTAGAACCTTCATCCTCAAGGACGCTATGTACGGTTCTTAACCCTCTGAGCAACAAGGGGAACTTTTATTGTCCCTTTTAAAAAGAACTTTACTCAAGCCACCTTTCAGCATCTTGCTTTCCACAATTTTCTTCTCTTTTCTTTTGGGATTGACAGAAAAGCAAGTTAAAGAAAATCCTCCTACGCATTTCCACCACTGGCCTCATAACTAACATTCATCTCACAATCTGGCTGGCTAAATGTTTTGGTGTGTTGCACTACTTGCTCACTTGTAAAAAGGCAAACTTACACCCAGCCTGTTTTCCCCTTTGTTGTGAATTACTCACATTCCAAACTCAAGTATGAGAGAAACCCAGGGTTACAGAATTTCCTGCTGTGGTCTGATTAAGGTGGCTTGTCTTTACTTGTGTCATGTTGACATGATGATGATAATGTTGAGTTAGTGTGGTTCACTGACTTCTTAGATGGGGCTTTTCAGACAGAATGTACTATCAAGTACAGTCAAATCAAAAAATTACATTAAAATGTTTTTTTTTTTTAAACTTAATTTTAAAATACAAACTGTTTAGGAAGACATTGGGCTTTGACAGTAGTTATGTAATCTCGGTGTCTCAATTTCCTCATTTGTAAAATGGGGGTAATAATGTCTATCCCATAGAGTTTTTTGTGAAGATTAAAATTAGTGGTGTATTTAAAGAACCTAGTATGTTGCCTGACTGATTTTTCTTGTTACATTACATATGTTATAATTATCACTGCTATTATTGAATCAAAAGCTTTTATTGAGAATTTACTATATGATAGCTACTGCTTTATATCTGACAAGACAATAGTAAAGAAAGGCTTCCATCTCACTGAGCCTGTGTTGCAACTACATGTATCAATTCTAGTGTTATTGTTTTTAGTACAATGATACCGCTATATTTTCTAGTGTTTCTTTTTTTTTAATTCTCTGCCCCTATTAAAACATTGAAAGATATTATCAGAGTGCTTCCTATACAATAGATGTATAATAAATGTTTTTCAAATGAACAAGTAGTTGCCACAGCCATGGTGTGAATTTTAAAAAGCCAGAATGTATAATAACTACCTATATTTAGGAGGACAGAAGTATTTGCTAAGTATTTACTTATTTGTGAGCTCATGGTGGCAATTTTTCTGGGCCATTAAAGAAATTATTTATTTATTTATCTATCTATCTATTTATTTATTTATTTACTTTCCCAACTTTGTTGATATAAAATTGACATGTATATGTCAAACTATAATTGTATAGCTTAATGTGTACAACCTGTTTATTTGATACATTTATTTCTATATTGCAAAATGATTACCACTATAGTGTTAGCTCACACTCCCATCATGTCACATAATTACCACTTCCTTTTTGGTGGTGAGAACATTTAAGATTTACATTTAAGATTAAGGTTATGAACCCGACTAGGACCCATGAAGATGCAGGTTCAATCCTTGGCCTCGCTCACTGGGTTAAGGATCTGAGTTCCCAACCTCAGTAATCACCATTCTACTTGTTCTTCTCTTGGTTTCTATCAGTTTGTCTTTTTTAGGTTCCACATATAAGTGATATCATATAGGATTTTTGTCTGACTTATTTTACTTAGCACAGTGTCCTCAAGGACCATCTTTGTTTCTGCAAATGGCAACAATTCCTTTTTTCGTGGCTGAATAATATTCCATCATGCAAGTGTTTTTGTGTGTGTGTTTGTGTGTGTGTATGTGTATTACATCTTCTTTTTTTTTTTTTTTTCTTTTTAGAGCCATACCTTTGGTATCTGGAAAGTTCCCAGCCTAGGGGTCGAATCTGAGCTACAGCTGCCAGCCTATGGCACAGCCACAGCAACACCAGAACAGAGCCATATCTGAAACCTATGCTGCAGCTTGTGGCAACGCTGGATCCTTAACCTGCTGAGGGAGGCCAGGTATCAAACTCGCATCCTCATGGATACTAGTCAGGTTCTTAACAGCTGAGCCACAGCAGGAACTCCCTATCACATCTTCTTTATCCATTCATCTTTTTGTAGGCATTTAGATTGTTTCCATATCTTGACTATTATGAATAATGTTGTAATAAACACAAAGGTGCAGATAGCTCCTTAAGATCCTTTTTTAAAAATTTCTTTTGGATATATTCCCATAGTGTATTACTGGATCATATTGTTCTATTTTTAATTTTTTTAGAGAATGTCCATACTGTTTTCCATAGTGGCTGCACCAATTTACATTCCCATCAATAATGTACAAAGGTCTTTTTTATCCACATCCTCATCAACACTTGTTATTTTTTATCTTTTTTATGCTAGTTATTCTAGTACATGTGAGGTGATACCTCATTATGGTTTTGATTTGTATTTTCCTGATGATTAGTGATACTCAGCATCTTTTCATGTACCAGTTGGCCATTTGTATGTCTTTGAAAAAATATCTGTTCAGATTCTCTTTCTCCACTCAACTGTCTTTATATTGTTTTCAAAAATCCTGGAGAGGGTATGGAGAAAAGGGAACCCTCCTGCACTGTTGGTGGGAATGTAAGCTGGTACAACCACTGTGGAGAACAGTATGGAGGTACCTTAGAAAACTATGCATAGAACTACCATATGACCCAGCAATCCCACTCTTGGGCATATAGCCAGACAAAACTTTCCTTAAAAAAGACACATGCACCCTCCTGTTCATTGCAGCACTATTCACAATAGTGAAGACATGGAAACAACCCAACTGTCCATCGACAGATGATTGGATTAGGAAGAAGTGATATATATATATATATATATATATATATATATATATATATATATAAAGTGGAATACTACTCAGGCATAAAAAAGAGTAAAATAATGCCATTTGCAGCACTATGGATGGAACTAGGGATTCTCATATTGAATGAAGCAAGTTGGAAAGAGAAAGACAAATACCATACAATGTCACTTATATCTGGAATCTAATGTATGGCATAAACGAACCTTTCCACAGAAAAGAAAATCATGGTCTTGGAGAATAGACTTGTGGTTGCCAAGGGGGATGGGGAGGGAGTGGGATGGATTGGGAGCTTGGTGTTAATAGATGCAGACTATCGCCTTTGGAATGGGTTAGCAATGAGATCCTGCTGTGTAGCACTGGGAACTATGTCTAGTCACTTATGATGGAGACTGATAATGTGAGAAAAAAGAACGTGTACATGTATGTGTGATTGGATCACCATGCTGTTCAGTAGAAAATTGACAGAACACTGTAAACCAAGTATAAAGAGAAAAAAATAAAAATCATTATATTTCAAAAATAAATAAATAAACAGAAAGACATTAACAAAATCAGTTCCCCTTATATGTATGGGTCTATATCTGGTTTCTAACTTGTTTTATTGATCTATATGCCTATTATAACCATACCACGTTATACTAAGTCTTAAAGTCAGAAAGTGTTAGCCCTCTAAAATTTTTTTTGCTTTTTATGAGGTTATTTAGGACAGTTTAGGTCCTTTGCATTGGCATATGAATTTCGGAATCAATTACTAATTTATTTTTAAAAACCTGCTGGTTTTGAAAGATTTTGCATTGAATCTTTTGATCTATTTGGGGAGAATTGATGTCTTAACAATATTTAGTGTTTTGACCCATACACAAGTTATCTATCCCTGTTTATTTAGGGTTCCTTCAATTTCTCTCAGCAATGTTTTTTAGTTTTTAGTGTGCTAGTCTTATTTATCTTTTGTCATATTTATTTCTAAATGTTTAATAATTCTTGGCTTTTGAAAGTGGGCATTTTTAAAGTTTAAATTTCTGATTCTTCTTTGCAAGTATATAGCAAGTACATTTCATATATGCAATTGATATTTGTATGTTGATCTTGTATTCTGTAAACTTATAAACTGAATAGCTATGTTAACTTATAAAAATGGATTCTGTAAATTTTGTTGATTCCGTATAATCCTTATATTGACAACTGCATTGTCTCTGAAAGAGAGAAAATTTTACCTCTTTCCAATCTAGATGACTTTTTTTTTTTTTGTCTTTTGTCTTTTTGTTGTTGTTGTTGTTGTTGCTATTTCTTGGGCCGCTCCCGCGGCATATGGAGGTTCCCAGGCTAGGGGTTGAATCGGAGCTGTAGCCACCGGCCTACACCAGAGCCACAGCAACGCGGGATCCGAGCCGCGTCTGCAACCTACACCACAGCTCACGGCAACGCCGGATCCCTAACCCACTGAGCAAGGGCAGGGACCGAACCCGCAACCTCATGGTTCCTAGTCGGATTCGTTAACCACTGCACCATGACGGGAACTCCTAGATGACTTTTTGTTGTTGTTTTTCATACCTTATTGCATTGGTTAGAACCTCAAATATAATGTTTTTTTAAAATTTTTTATTTTATTTATTTTTTCTGCTGTACAGCATGGGGACCAAGTTACACTTACATGTATACTTTTTTTCCTCCCTTTGTTCTGTTGTGATATAAGTATCTAGACATAGTTCTCAATGCTACACAGCAGGATCTCATTGTAGATCCATTCCAAGAGCAATAGTTTGCATCTGTTAACCCCATGCTCCCAATCCCTCCCACTCCCTACAGGCAGCCACAAGTCTATTCTCCAAGTCCATGATTTTCTTTTCTGTGGAGATGTTCATTTGTGCTGGATATTAGATTCCAGTTATAAGTGATATCATATGGTATTTGTCTTTGTCTTTCTGGCTCATTTCACTCAGGATGAGATTCTTTGGTTCCATCCATAGTGCTGCAAATGGCATTATTTTACTCTTTTTTATGCCTGAGTAGTATTCCCTTGTGTATATATGCCACATCTTCCTAATCCAATCATCTGTTGATGGACAGTTGGGTTGTTTCCATGTCTTTGCTACTGTGAATAGTGCTGCAATGAACATGCGGGTGCGTGTATCTTTTTTAAGGAAAGTTTTGTCTGGCTATATGCCCAAGAGTAGGGTTGCTGGGTCATATCGTAGTTCTATGTATAGACTTCTAGAGTATCTACAAACTGTTCTCCACAGTGGCTGTACCAGTTTACATTCCCACCAACAGTGCAGGAGGGTTCGCTTTTCTCCAAAACCCCTCCAGCAGTTGTTATTTGTGGCCTTATTAATGATGGCCATTCAGACTGGTGTGAGGTGGTATCTTGTGGTAGTTTTGATTTGCATTTTTCTTAAAATCAGCGATGTTGAGCATTTTTTCATGTGTTTGCTGGCCATCTATATATCTTCCTTGGAGAAATGTCTATTCAGGTCTTTTGCCCATTTTTCCATTGGGTGATTGGCTTTTTTGCTGTTGAGTTGTGTAAATTGCTTGTATATTCTAGAGGTTAAGCCTTTGTCCGTTGCATCATTTGAAACTATTTTCTCCCATTCTGAAAGTTGTCTTTTTGTTTTCTTTTTGGTTTCCTTTGCTGTGCAAAAGCTTTTCAGTTTAATTAGGTCCCATTGGTTTATTTTTGCTCTTATTTCTGTTGCTTTGGGAGACTGACCTGAGAAAATATTCATAAGGTTTATGTCAGAGAATGTTTTGCCTATGTTCTCTTCCAGGAGTTTGATGGTGTCTTGTCTTGTATTTAAGTCTTTCAGCCATTTTGAGTGTATTTTTGTGCATGGTGTGAGGGTGTGTTCTAATTTCATTGCTTTGCATACAGCTGTCCAGGTTTTCCAGCAATGTTTGCTGAATAGACTTTCTTTTTCCCATATTATGCTCTTACCTCTTTTGTCAAAGATTAATTGACCATAGGTGTCAGGGTTTATTTCTGGGTCCTCTATTCTGTTCCATTGGTTTGTCTTTCTGTTTTGATACCAGTACCACACTGTTTTGATGATTGTGGCTTTGTAACATTGCTTGAGGTCTGGGAGAGTTATGCCCCCTGCTAGGTTTTTGTTCCTCAGCATTGCTTTGGCAATTCTGGGTCATTTGTGGTTCCATATAAATTTTTGGATTGATTGTTCTAGTTCTGTGAAAAATGTCATGGGAAATTTGATAGGGATTGCATTGAATCTCTAGATTGCTTTGGGTAGTATGGCCATTTTTACAATATTGATTTTTTGAATCCATGAACATGGAGTATCTTTCCATTTCTTTACATCTTCTTTAATTTCCTCAGTTAAAATTTTATAGTTCTTGGCATATAAGTCCTTTACCTCCTTGGTCAGGTATATTCTGAGGTATTTGATTTTGTGAGGTGCAATTTTAAAAGGTATTGTATTTTTGTATTCCTTTTCTAATATTTCATTTTTAGTGCACAGAAATGTGACTGATTTCTGAATGTTAATCTTGTATCCTGCTACTCTGCTGAATTTGTTGATCAGTTCAAGTAGTTTTTGGGTTGAGTCCATAGGGTTTTCTATGTATAGTATCTTGTTGTCTTCATACAGTGACAGTTTTATCTCTTCTCTTCCTATATGGATGCCTTTTATTTCTTTTGTTTGTCTAATTGCTGTGGCTAGGACTTCCAAAACTATGTTGAAGAGCAGTGGTGAGAGTGGGCATTCCTGTCTTGTTCCAGATTGGAGTGAGGCGGCTTTCAGTTTTTCTCCATTGAGTAGTATATTTGTTGTTGGTTTGCCATAAATGGCTTTGATTATGTTAAGGTATATTCCCTCTCTACCCACTTGGGTAAGAGTTTTGATCATGAGTGGATGTTAGACTTTGTCAAATGCTTTTTATGCATCTATTGAGTTGATCATATGGTTTTTGACTTTTCTTTTGTTAATGTGGTGTATGATGTTGATTGATTTGTGTATGTTGAACCATCCTTGTGAACCTGGGATGAACCCTACTTGGTCATGGTCAATGATCTTTTTTATATGTTGTTGGATTCTGTTGGCTAAAATTTTATTGAGAATTTTTGCGTCTGTATTCATCAAAGATATTGGCCAATAGTTTTCTTTTTTGGTGGTATCTTTGGTTTTGGAATTAGGGGGATGGTGGTGTCATAGAATGTCTTTGGGAGTGTTCCTTCTTCAACCTTTTGAAAAGGTTTAAGGAGGATGGGTATAAGTTCCTCTTTGTATGGTTGGTAGAATTCATCTGTGAAGCCATCTGGTCCTGGACTTTTATTTGTAGGGAGTGTTTTTATGACATATTCCATTTCATTTCTAGTGATCGGTCTGTTCAGTTGGTCTGTTTCTGCTTGATTCAGTTTTGGCAGGCTGTAAGATTCTAGAAAGTTGTCCATTTCTTCCAGGTTATCAAATTTGCTGGCATATAGTTGTTCATAGTATTCTCTTATGGTTTTTTGTATTTCTGCAGTATTCATTGTGATTTCTCCTTTTTCATTTCTAATTTTGTTTATTTGGGTTTTTTCTGTCCTCTTCTTAGTGAGTCTAGCCAGGGGTTTGTCAATTTTGTTTACCCTTTCAAAGAAGCAGATCTTGGTTTTATTAATTTTCTCTATTGTTTTTTGAATCTCTATTTTATTGATTTCTTCTTTGATCTTTGTAATTTCCTTCCTTCTGCTGACTTTAGGTCTTTTTTGTTCTTCTTTTTCTAATGCGTTTAGGTGGAGGTTTAAGTTGTCAGTTTGAGATCTTTCTTTTTTGAGGAAAGCCTGTATCACTATGAATTTCCCACTGAGCACTGCTTTTGCAGTGTCCCATAGATTTTGAGAGGTTGTGTGTTCATTATCATTTTTCTCAAGGTATTTTTTAATTTCCTTCTTGATTTCCTCATTGACCCATTGGTTTTTTAGTAGCATGTTGTTTAGTCTCCATGTAGTAGGTTTTTTCTCATTTCTTTTACTGTGGTTGATTCCTAGTTTCATGCCATTGTGGTCAGAGAAGATACTTGAAATAATTTCTGTGCTCCTAAATTTGTTGAGGTTAGATTTGTGTCCCAATATGTGATCAATTCTTGAGAATGTTCCATGCACACTTGAGAAGAATGTGTATTCTGATTTTTTTGGATGTAGTGTCCTGAAGATGTCATTTAAGTCTGACTTTTCTTTTGTTTCCTTTCGAATCTCTGTTGTTTTATTTGCTTTCTAGAGGATCTGCCCATTGATGTGAGTGGGGTATTTAAATCTCCTAATATGATTGTATTCCCATCAATTTCTCCTTTTATGTCTGTTAATATTTGTTGTATGTATCTGGGTGCTCCTATATTTGCGGCATATATGTTGATGATAGTAATATCCTCTTCTTGACGGATCCCTTCATCATTAAATAGTGTCCTTCTTTGTCTTTCTTTATGTCTTTTGTTTTAAAGTCTATTTTGTCTGTTATGAATAATGCAACTCCTGCTTTCCTGTCATGTCATGAAATATTTTTTCCCACCCCCTCACTTTCAATCTATATGTGTCCTTTTGTCCTAAGGTGAGTTTCTTGTAAACAGCAGATTGAAGGTTTTTGCTTTTTTATCCTCTCAGCTACTCTGTGTCTTTTGATTGGAACATTCAATCCATTGACGTTTAAGGTAATAATTGATGATTATTTTTTGCCATTTTAAACATCGTGTTCCAGTTGATTCTATGATTCTCCATTCTTTCTTTCTTTTTTTGGTTGGATGGTCTCCAATTATTTTCTGCTTGAGTGTTTTTCTTTTCATTTTTTTGTGAATGCAATGTTTGGTTTTGATTTGTGGTTGCCCTGTTTTTTAAGTATGCTAACCCCTTGTTAGAATTGTGTGTTTTAGCCTGATAGTCCTGTAGGTTCAAACGCTTCATTACTATGCTAAAATTAAGAAGATTTTAAAAAAAAGAAAAAAAGAGAAAAAAGAAAAAGAATTTTAAAAAGGGTCTTTTTATTTCCTTACTTCCCTTGCCCACATTTTATGATTTTGATGTCTTTTTTTCTTTTTAATTTTATTTTGTTTTAAACATGTTCATGATTAAATCTGTATGCTGGCTTATTTGAGTGACTGCTCTCTGTGGTTTCCTCAATCCTAGTTCTTCCCCTGCTTTCTTTTTCCTTTCTTTCCTTCCTTTCTTCTTGGTTTAGAGAAACCCTTTCAATATTTCTTTTAGCCTGGGTTTTGTATTGCTGTATTCTTTTAGCTTTTGTTTGTTGGAAAAAAATTTTTATTTCCCCTTCTATTTTAAATGATATTCTTGCTGGATAGAGTATTCTAGGTTGCATATTTTTTCCTTTTAGCACTTGAAATATCTCTTGCCATTCCCTCCTGGCCTGCAAAGTTTCTGTAGAGAAATCAGCTGATAACCCTATGGGGGTTCCCTTATAGTTTACATTTTGATCCTCTCTTTATCACTAACTTTTGCCATTTTTACTGTAATGTGTCTTGGTGTGCGTCTATTTGGGTTCAACTTGTTTGGGGTCCTCTGTGATTCCTGAATCTTGAAATCAGTATCCTTTAGATTTGGGAAGTTTCCAATGATAATTTCTTCAAATATATTTTCCATCCCCTTATCTTTTTCTACTGCTTCTGGAATTCCTATTATGTGTAAATTGGCCCGCTTTATATTATCCCATAGGTCTCTTATATTGCTTTCATGTTTTTTTCATTTGGTTTTCTGTCTGCTGTCCTGTTTGGGTGATTTCCGTTATTCTATCTTCCACATCGCTAATTCGTTCCTCTGCATTCTGATTTTTACTGCCCTTAGCTCAGTCTGTATCTCTGCAAATGAATGTTCTAGTTTTTCTTGGCTCCTCCTTATATTTTCTAGTTCCTTTCTGAGGGCATTTGCATTACTGTTCATATCTTTTCTCAATTCCTTCAATATTTTCACTATTTCTCTTTTGAATTCCAGGTCTGTCAGACTGCAGAAGTCTGTTTCATTGTTGACTGCTTTAGGTGAGTTCTCCTGTTGGTTTAACTGGGGGTGTTTTCTCAGCTTCTTCATCTTGCTTGTTATTTTCTTTTTCTTGGTGGAGTTGTACTCCCTGTGGCTGGGCAGGGTTTGACTTGGCACTGCTGTGGAATGTTTCTCGAGGGCTGGCAGTGTTGGTCAGTCTTCTTTGAGGCAGCCTGGCTTTTCCTGAGGGTGGGCAGGATTGGCAGGGCCTTTCTGGAGCCAAGGAGGGCTTCTTGAGAGCAAGCAGGACTGGGAGGTCTGCACTACAATGGAAGCAGATTTCACACAGCCAAGCAGAGCTCGCTCTGGTGTTTCTGGGCTGTGGGGCTCTTCCAGGGGGCTGGCAGTGTTGGGAAGCTGTTCCATGGGAGTGCTGCACCCCCTGAGGGTGGGAGCAGCTAGCTGGGCCACTGAGAAACCAAGGGGCTCTTCCCCAGGGCAGCCGGAACTGGCAGGACTGCCCTGCAATGAAAACAGATATTGCATGGCCGGGCAGAGCTTGCTCTAGCTTTTCTGGGCTGTGGAACTTTTCCAGGGGGCTGGTGGTACTGGGCACTACTCTGCCAGGGTGTAGCCCCTACAGAGGGCAGGCAGGCCAGGGCAGGGAAAGCCCCTGAGGTGGTTGGCTTCCCACACATGGTGAGGCCAGCCCTCTGGGATGGCAGGCAGCCTCAGGTCAGGCCCATGCGGGTGGAGTAGGGGGAGGGGGGATGCACTGAGAGGTATTGCTTTGTGCTAGCTGGCAGGCAAGTGAGCTCCCTGTGGCTCAAGGAGTATTCTATGGTGGCCCACCCCTCCTCCTCTCCCCTCCCCAACACTGGCCCCTTGTCTCTCCTGCAGATCCAGCTCTTCTCCCAGGTTCCCTCTGATGTGGCTTTCTACTCCCCAGCCCTTAGAGTATTGCTCCCTCCACCCACGAAGCTCTGCTTCCTAGTCCCCCAGACAGTCTCCGCACTGCCCCCCCCGAGCCCTCTCCCAGGAACTAACCTCCAGAGCCAAGGTCTCAGTGCCCAGCCCCCACCCAAGCACCTTGGTTTTTGGTGACTGTGCCAGTAGTTCAGATGATCTGTTCGGCTCTCACTCTGCTTTTCAGATCTCCTACCTACTGCTGTACTCCTCCCGGCATCTGGAGATCCCTCCGATTCAGTTGATCTTTCCATCGATTAGGTGACTTTCCAGGGTTTGGGATCCCTTTCTCCTCCACAGTTCCCTTTAGGGGGGGCCTGTCCAGCCCCGATTCTCCTGCTCTCACTCTCCTCTTTTCTCCTGTTTTACCCAGTTATGTCATGAGATTCTTGCCATTATTAGAATTTAGGTTCTTCTGCCAGCAATTAATTGCTGTTCTGTGCAAATCTTTTAACCTGTAGATGTGTTTTTTGTGTGTGTGTGTTTGTGGGAGAGGGCGAGCACATCCCCCTATTCTTCTGCCATCTTGCCTTCTGTCAAATATGTTGAATAGAATTTAGACAGCAGACATCTTTGTTGTATTTCCTGTTTTAGGAGGGAAAGCAATGTCTTTCAAAATTAAGTTTGATGTTAGATGTAATTTTTTTTTTTTTTTTTTTTTTTTTAGGGCCATGCCCACTACATACGGAGGTTCCCAGGCTAAAGGTTGAATTAGAAATGCAGCTGATAGCCTACACCACAGCCATATCAACCCCAGATCTGAGCCACATCTGAGACCTACACTGAAGCTACTGGCAGCATCACTAATTTGCTCTTTTTTCTAATTTCTTAAGGTGGAAGTTGAGGTCATTGCTTTGAAATTTTAATTTTAATTTTTAAAAATATAGACATTTAAAGCTATAAATTTCTAATTCCTGTTTCATCAGCATCCCTTACATTTTGATATGTTGTTTTAAATTTTTTCATTTACCTCAAACCAAACTTTTCCTTTTGCTATCTTCTTTGATGAATGCTCATTTAAAATTGTACTCTTTAGTTTTTGAACATTTGTAGATTTTCAGATATCTTTGTTATTGATTTGTAATTCATTTTATTAGTGGTCAGGAAACATATTTTATATGAAGAAATCATTTTAAGTGCATTGACATTTGTTTTATAGCTCAGAATACAGTTTATCTTGGTAAACATTTTACATGTGCTTAAAAACTGTGTATTCTGCTGTTGATGGGTGTTCCATAAATATGAATTAGGCTAAGTTCATAATAATATGTATTATTGAGGTTTAATGGATGTAAAATATTATATAAGTTTCAGATTCACAATTTTTAAAGTTTATATTCCATTTATAGTTATTATAAATATTGGCTGTATTCCCCTGCTGCACTATATATCCCTATAGCTTATTTATTTTATACATAATAGTTTGTACCTCTTAATCCTTTACTCCTAACTTCCTCCTCCCCTCTTCCCTGCCCCCATTGGTAACAACTAGTTTTTTCTCTGTATCTCTGAATCTGTTTCTTTTTTTTTTTTAAGATTCTTTTTAAATTAAAAAAATATTTATTTTTATTTTTTATTTTTTGTTATTATTGTTATTTTTTAATAGTTATTTCCATAATACAATTTCTTTTCTACTGTACAGCATGGTGACCCAGTTACACATACATGTACACATTCTATTTTTGCACATTATCATGCTCCATCATAAGTGACTAGACAGTTCCCAGTGCTACAAAGCAGGACCTCATTGGTAATCCATTCCAAAGGCAATAGTTTGTATCTATTAATCCCAAGCTCCCCAACCACCCCACTCCCTCCCCTTCCCCCTGGCAACCACAAGTCTGTTCTCCAAGTCCATGATTTTCTTTTCTGTGGAAAGATTTTTTTGTGCCTTATATTAGATTCCAGATATAAGAGATATCATACGGTATTCGCCTTTCTCTTTCCAACTTACTTCATTCAGTATGAGAGTCTCTAGTTTTTGTTGTTGTTGTTGTTGTTAAATTCATTACTTTTTTTGTTTTTTAGATCCCACATGTAAATTATATCATATAGTATTTATCTTTCTATGTCTGACTTATTTCACCTAGAATAATATTCTCTAGATCCATCCATGTTGTTGAAAATGGCAAGATTTCATTCTTTTTTATCTCTTTGTGGTATTCCAGTGCATGTGTGTGTGTCTGTGTGTAGCTAAACAAGTATTTATTTTGCTTATATTTTTGAGATATTGCTTGTTGAGTATAAAATTACAGGTTTTCTTTCAGAGGTTTGAGGATGTTGCTTTATTGTCTTCTTGCTTGTATTTTCCCACAAAGTCAAATTTTCTATCATACTTATTTTTTTGTTCTTACTTTCCCCTCCCCGGGGCTCTTTTAAAGATTTACTCTTTATCCCTAATTTTTGACAGCCTTATTGTGTAGATATTCAGAACTCTCTCCATGCAGGTCTCCTCTACCCATTACTTTGTCCTGTAAACTCCTGCTGCCTTGTTGGACCCCTGACTCTTTCTTGTCAACTGGTGGAACCTCCTAGTGAAGTGACCTGGAAACTCTCTCAAGGCTGTAGGCTGGGTAGCCACAGGGCTCATTGAATTTAAAATTTTGTCTTTCACAGACTATTATTCTTCAGGGCCTGATGCCCAGTTTTTTTTTTTTTTGTTGTTGTTGTTTTTGCTGTTGTTTGTTTATTTGTTTTTTAGGTGCTAGGATAAATCTAGTTACAGATACTCCATCTTGGCCAGAAATGGAAGTACATCTGTGACATTTTGTAATCAGCTGGCAGACTTGAAAAGCTGAAGTTATTACTGGGATGTTGTTTCCTCTTGGACAGAAAGAGGGGAAACTTCTTAAGTTCGGACTTCTCTGATATATTAAGGCTAACTGAAAACTGAGAAATCTGGGAATTATAGAAAAACCTTGGTACAAGTATTGGTATTTTTTAAACCCCCCCCCAAAGAATTCTTGTGGCTGAAAGTAAATGGAAGTCCTGATTTGCATTTTGTTTGATAACAAGTATAGCCATAAATTATTCTGAAACATGCTTCTTAGAATGTATGCATCTATATTTCATTGTTACTTCAAAATTGTCTTTGGTAACTTATTTCAACAATGTTTCTATTGTTATATTTCTTAAAGCATATTGGGATTATTTTTCGGATGCATCTTGTTTCAGAAAGGCAAGAAAATCTGCCTCAATATTCTATAGTTTATTACCTATTTGAAAGTTGTTTCCCTGAATACACTTAAAATGACATTATAACCATATTTATTTAGTATAACCATATTATAACCATAATTTTATACATTATATTTCATACTTAGCCATCCTATTTTAATTACCTGAATTTATAGAATACTTAGTTATTACAGGATTTAAGGATTATGTCTTCATAATGACAAATAACACAGTTTCCCTTTATTTTTAGTTTTCACAGTTATTTTGCAGTATCCATGCTGAGACCACCATCTGATTTTTCTAGTGTTATAGTGAGTTTTGCTTTACATATATCTCCAAGATTACTGAAGCTTGATTTTATTTTTAAGAAATTTGAGGAGGGCATAAATCTAGGGTACACTTGCTTTCATTTATTAACAGACCTATACTACATCCAGTTAATGAGAATATTGGCTAAATTTAGTTATCAGAACCAGTAACGAGTTTACAAATTTATAATATGGTGATGCTCCCAGGAGTTATTGAGATATGTAAGATTGTTTTTTTCCAACACTATGTTGAGTAGTATTTCTATGTTTTTATAATTTTCTGCTTTAAACAGTTTTGTTTCTTCTATTTGATAGGTGTCAATGTTAATTTTTAATAAATATATCACACAATTACAGTATAAATGATTTTGGAAATACTTTAATAAACATTTCTACATTGATGAGTGTGTTAAAAGTTTTTCCTTTATAAATATAATTTTATTGTATTTTGAATTTAACATTGTTATATTAATAAAGGTAGTCATCCATATTTATTTAATTTTCACAGAAGAATCCTTTAATGTTCATTCAAATGATTGATAGAAATACCATTTCTGGAGAAAATAATATTTTCCAATTTTATGCATAATAGATCTTAGGGTTACAGATATACTATCCAAGCTTCATCTCTTCTAGTACTTCTAGAGGAGCCAATGGAGGCAATTTCAGTAACTTCCTGTAATGTAGTTAAATTATATTGTTGTTTCAGTGTAACTTTTTACATTAGAACACTTATAGAAATATGGCTATTTCTATTTCCTAATCACTTTCTGTTGCAGTTACAAATGAATTCTAAAGACTCGTTGGAAATTTTAAAGAATGACTAGAAAAATAGGCTGGGCTACCTGGTTATTGATAAACGATACTTTGATAACTTAAAAAAATAATCATCCTGCTGTTGAATATTATCTTTAAGGAATGAAAGTAAAAGCTTTTTTTTTTTTTTTTTTTTTAGCTGAAAATTTAGCCTAGTAGTAAATAACAATAGCTTATTTGGGAAAAAATACTATCATTCTATTTAAAAGGAAGAAAAATTCTGTTGTTTTATACCATCTTATGAAAAAATCAGTGTTCTTAGTGCTATCTTTGCAGAAGTTGTTGGTTTAACAAAATCCACTTCAGAGATAACGATGACATCAGAGATACTGATAGCAAGTAAAGACAATTTGTCATACAAAGGTGCAGTGTGTGGTAAGTTGTTACTTCAGCTCCTATCAAACAAATAGGGAAGAAAACATACAGTATCTTAGGAGAAAAATACATTTCCCAACCTTATCATAAGATAAGATTTAGCCGAGTCAAAATTAATATGCTTTGGAAATTCACCCTTGAAACTAGGATCCTAGTTTTTGGCTCCTTTATATATCTAATAATTTGTTTAATGAGGTGCTAGGACCTTTCCTCTCAGGGTTAAATATGTCAACTTGAAAAACTTTCTAATAAAAATTCAATTTAATTAGACCTGCTATAACATTTGAGTTTAAACTGAAAATGTTTTTAAAATTATGGGTGTCAGAACATATTCCATTACAGGTTTAAAAATCTTGATTGTGCTTTATTCATTCAAGAAGACTCTACTGAGTACTTGGTAAATGTCAAGTACTGGGCTAGGTAGGCACTTCTCAAAGTGATTAAAGAAGTGTAAGTTCTATTTCTTGCCCTAGAAGCCCTCATTATTTAGTAGGTGGGGGAGGAGGAACAACATGAGACAGTTGTAAGACAGAAGATAATTGTGTCAAATGCACTATATAGGAAAAACATGATATGGAAGGTCCAGAAGAAAGCAATGCTGTATCCATGAAAGAATATTTTCTGAAATCTTTATGAAAAATTGTATGACTTAACACAAGTCTTGAAGGTAGAATAGGAACTAGATATGAATACAACTTCACCTAACAAAAAATACTACGTTGAAGTCACTTGAGTCATAGTGATGGTGTAGAAAACACATTGACTTAGGAGGCATGAGGGCATGTTTATCAATATTCTGTACTGAACTTGCTATGGGTCCAAATCAGCCTCTTCATATTCTATAAAATCCATGGTACTCAACCAGCAGTATGGCATTGCGTTCATACTGACAATCAGACTTGTAAAATACCATAGGCTTTACCCATCACCAAATGTGTTTATTTTTAAGAAAGGATACAGAATAGGCAACAATGTAACATGCATTGTGGCAGCATAGTGGAGATCTTGTATCTTCAATGCACAGTTTACAAATGTCCCAGGCTCCTGGAATGCATGTAGTTACAAAAAATGAGTGAGTGAGGACAGACCATGTCAGTTTAGAGAAGCCCCAGCTCTCGAGGTCTCTCAAGAAATATCCAATCAAGAATCAAATCTTTAGGTGTCCTTGATGCAAGAACAAAGATTACAGGTCAGTTATTGAACTTTTCCTTCCAGCTGCATCTTCTTTACCTGTAATGTAAGAGACTGGTCTATACAGACTTGATTTAAAAAATACTTAAAAAATACTTTACTAGTGTGTGAATTTGGGGGAGTTATTTAACCTCTCTGATGGCAAAATAGGTATAAAGATACCTATCACTTAGTTTTGCAACATTGTTTAAGTGGTCTAAAATGCCTAATTTTGTACTTTTCCTTCTTTGCTGCACTCACAGGGATTCTACTTTCTTTCTTTCTTTCTTTTTTTTTCTTTTTAGGGACACACCTGTGGCATATGAAAGTTCCCTGGACTAGGGGTCAAATCAGAGCTGCAGCTGCCAGTCCATCTTATAGCCACAGCAACACCAGATCCAAACCACATTTGCTACCTACACCACAGCTTGTGGCAACACCGGATCCTTAACCTGCTGAGAGAGGCCAGGTATCAAACCCACATCCTCATGGATACTATGTTGGGTTCTTAATCCACTGAGCCATAACAGGAACTGCACAACGATTATTCCTGGCTTTATTCTTACACTGAATCAAATGGATCACTAGGATCTGTTGTCAAAATTAGAAGGGCAATGGGTTTTTAAGGTAAGCTAGAGACAAAGATTGTCTTTGGAATGGGCAGATTTTCCTGAGACAAAAAAGAGGTCAGAGGAAGTAGAGAATGAGGACTCTAGGTTATATAGGTTGCTCATCTTCGTAAGATCCTGGAAGTTGATGTTGGGAAAGTGATTTGAGTAGGTGGGTGCTCATGATCAGTGAAGAGCTGAATAATGTCTGTCATTCTCCCAGGACATGGCTTGTCCCTGTCTGGTAAACTCTTGGGAAAGCTCATCTGCAGGGTCCCAGGAAATGGGAGATGGAGCTTGGCTCCTTGAACTTGAAAGGCTTGGTGCACAGTGGAGAAAGAGTAGTACTTCTTCCTTTGTTTTTTTCAGCCCCAGGAATCTGTGATCAATCCATGATCTGGCCAATTTGGATATCTTGACATTCAGTATTGTTTTCTATCACTGAATTTACTGTAGAGAATTTCCCATTGATTACTGACCTGTCTAAAAAGATTTAATTGGCCATTTTAGAGATGTTAACTTGGTAACTTATTAGATTTTCTTGAGGTGAAAAAGTTCTGAGTAACTTATAAGACAGAGATAAGGATTACTTTCTGTCTTTATCCCTCCATTAAAACATCTACCATCACAATTATAAAAACTAAATACATTTTTTGGTAAGTGGTAATATTTTCCATTAAAAAATTTCCTAAAGAAATCAGGAAACATTGACTGGCTTTAAGGAAACGATTGGGTTTTTAGTAAGAGGCTTTTTATAAAAATAGAGTCTAGTATTTTCAGTCAATATTATTAGTGGCCTGACTAGAGAACCTAGGGTTTACTTTCCATTTTTGATTTTCTTTCATATTTTAATCTATTTTCCTATTGAGAGAAATATGTAAAATAAAAAACATGTAAATAATTGAATTGACTACTTAGGTTCAGGTAGTTTATTCAGACAATATAAAAGATCATTTCTGTCTTATTGTTTGTGTGGAAGTGTATATCTTTTGAATTTAAATGTCGTAGCATGCTTTATCAGTAGCATTAATTTTAATTCTGTAGGATCTTGTATATTAGTCAGTTATTGCAGCAATAAAGCTGTATAACAAATAACTTTTAAAAAGCTTACAAGCTGTTAGCAGTTTACAACAATAGACATTTATTTTTGTGACTCATGAGTCTACAGGTTGGCTAGACTCCTGCTGGGTTTGGCTCTGGGTTGTAAGTTGGCTTTGGTTCTGCTCCATATAACTCATTCTGGGATGAATAACTACTAGGGGCATGCTTTTCTCATCATGAGATGGCAGATATGCTAGAAGCCAAATCAAGTTATGCAAACATATTTAAATCCTCTGCTCACATTGCATTTACTCATGTAATGGCTAAGCAAATCACATGGCCAAGTCACACTGGCTGACTCTCATGGGAGGTTCAGCAAAGTCAAATGGCAAAAAGACTGTTCAGTGTTATTCCCTAGCTAAGAAGGAATGAAGAATGGGAAACAATAATCCACTCTACCACTTTTTGGATAGAGGGAGCTAGTGTTCCCTAAGGAACTTTCAGCTAAACTTAATCCTTGTGAACTGAATTGGGTATTGCCTGGGGTAGGCTTAGAAACAACTTGATATTTTTTTTCCTCAGAAATGAAGCAAATCCTGTTTATAATGTTTAGTGTGTGTATATGCGCGCGTGCGCATGCACGCGCACACACACACACACACACACACACACACATTAGCATGGGTCCTTTCTTTTAAACACCTAGGTTCTTACTCTGATTTTATAATTATGAAATTGGCCCTGGTTTTCAATCCAAAGAAATTTTAGAAAAATATATTTGTAAAATAATAATTAAAAAAAAACCAACAGAGATGTCCTGTTTTCCCCAAATGCTTCAACTTTCAGGTTCTGAACTTCTTAACTTCTTGTGTTCAATGCCTAATTGTGATTATGAACAATATTACAATGGTAATGGTCTGTTCCAGACTGAATCCCCACCAGCAGCAACCTCCTTCAACCACCTCCCAGTGTGCTCTTTGTTGGAGGAGCAATCATATCATGTGCTTAGACCAGCCAATGAATAAATAGCCTGGAATCATTTTGAGTGTCATCATTTTATTCCTATAAAAACTATAAAATTGGTCAAGTAAACTCTGGGAACTGTGGGAGTCAGGGACTATAGATGCGTTTGTTATTGACTATTAAAGCGCTAGTCTCTGGAACTCTTATCTTGGATGCATCCTTAGGCTTAAATGCTGAACCTAATAATGACCGTGAATAAATTCTTTGGGTTTTGAATTAAAAATTTACTGATATTTACAATGCAAAGCCACCACAAGCTGAGAACCTCCTCTGATGATGTATTTAGTATTTCTGTCATGATAGTCCTTTAGTTAAAGATAATGTCTTCCTGTGTATCTGACAAGTGTTTGGGATTGTTTTGTATTTTGATATTCTCTGAAGAGGAAACCCAAAACTGCATGGTCTGCAGAGGAGTGAAATCATTGAATTTGGACCTATTCCTTTGACATTCAGGCCTCAAAGAGACTCATTTGCTGCAGTGATGTGTAGGAGCTTTGAGCTCAGGGTATTTGTGAATCCCAACCAAGCCTCAAATTGAATGCAGTTCTAGAATTCATGAGAATTGTTTGCATCACTCTGTCACCATCACACTATTTGTGTCCTGGACACAGTAGACCAATGGTACAGGAGACCTTGGCTGCTCAAGTTACTACCCATTGCCTGGAAGACTTCAGAGAGCCAGGGTTGCAGTGGAGCAGGCCCTGGGTTGGCTGTCACTGCTTTGTGATTCTAGACCTTTCTGAATGTGTTTCTTGGAACTCTGGGGCATTTAATGCTTTTGCTGTCCATCTCTCTCTCTCTCTTTCTCTTTTATTTTTTGTCTTTTTAGGGCCTCACATGCGGCATATGGAGGTTCCAGGCTAGGGGTTGAATTGGAGCTCTAGAGACTGACCCATGCCACAGCTACAGCAACGCCAAATCTGAGCTATGTCTGTGACCTACACCATAGCTCTTGGCAACACTGGATCCTTAACTCATTGAGCAAGGCCAGGGATCAAACCTGCGTCTCATGGATGCTAGTCAGATTCGTTTACACTGAGACATGACAGGAACTCCCTCAATCCTTAAATATAGTCTCTTTCAGAGAACTGGGCTATTTTGAATAAATTTTTTCCCCAAAGTGAATCTGAATTAACTGAGCTCATTTGCTAAACCCAGGCTTGACCCCCAATGTTTTTTTAATTGAACTGGAAGATGAGCCAAGACTTCCTTTCAGAATCTCTAGAGAGCAGTGCTTTCTTATTTCCTTCCTATTTATTTACAAGATGTCTTTGAAGGAGCTTGGAAGAAATCGTACCAGTGAGAAGAAATTACAGGTAGGAAGATTTTAGTTTAATATATTTTCCCCCTAACCACTGGGACTACTTAACAATTAGATTGTTGAGAGCAATTGGCTACTCATTACAGTTTTCCATGAATGTACTATTAGACATGTTTTTCATACTGAACTGAACCGTATTAATTACTGAGATTTAATCTTAACTAATTTTAGCTGAGAATTTCCCCAAAAGGGGAAAGAGTCTTTTTAGGACAGGCTCAGGATTCTGGGCCTTTCAGTCTCCTAGTGACCGCTGTGGCTCTGCCTTCATTCTGGGGTTTATTCCAGGATGATGCAGTGGAGGGCACGGGGTGGCAGGTTAAATCTGAGGTTTAGTTCTGACTCTGCCATTTAGTAGAAGCTGAGCAAGACATGTTGCCTCTCTACATAATCCAAAGGTTCGTTTTTTTAAGATCACTTCTCACTTTAGCAATCTGTGATCTATAGGAAATGGGTTGAAGAAGTCTTATGGAGAGCAAGAATAGTGTTAGCCTATTTTTCTCATTCCATTTTTTTTCTCTTTTTATTACAGTGATGACATTCAAAAGAACAAAGGATTTTAAAATAGAAGACCTAATTTTCTTCATTGCAACAGTCTCTCAAATGATCTCCCTGACTCTCATCTTTCTGTATCCAGTCTCCTCTTTTGCCATTTTTAGAAAGATCCTCCAACAATGAAAATCTATTTTCTTCAACAGCTATTCCTGGAGCATGTGTAAGTTCTTGAACTAGGGGTTGAATGAGAGCTGTGGCTGCATAGACCCCGCAGCCACAGCAACACCAGATCCCAGCTACATCTGCAACCTACACTGCAGCTTGCAGCAATGCTGGATCCTTAATCCACTGAGCAAGGCATCCTTGCAGAGATTGTGTTGGGTTCTTAACCTGCTGAACCATAATAGGAATTGACTATCTGCTTAAAAGATTATATAGTTTTCTTTACCTTTAAGATTCAGCCCAAATTTCTTTCTATTGTTTACAACTGAAGAATCTTACCCTGTGTTTCTTAACCTGCTGAACCACAATAGGAATTGACTATCTGCTTAAAAGATTATATAGTTTTCTTTACCTTTAAGATTCAGCCCAAATTCCTTCCATAGTTTACAACTGAAGAATCTTACCCTGTCTATTTCTACTTCTGTTCACTCTTCTCTTTGCACTCTTTGCTAAAATATAGTAAATTTGTATCAGCTCCTTGAACAAGTGTTCTTTCTCACCTCTGAGACCACTTACTTAGCTCTCCCTTGTCCTTAGGTACTGTATGTAACCCCACCACTTCTTTCATCTAACTCTGGCTCTTCATATAGATGTTAACTTCAAGTCACTTTCTTTAAAAAACTTGCTTGGCTCCTAGGAATATAGCACCATGTATTTCTCCTATTGTAATATAGCACTGTCCTTCCAGCTATATTTCCTGATATTCCGTCAGCTCTGTAAGGTAGGGCCTGGGTGTGCTTTGCATACTGCTGTATTTTCAAATGTAGCACAGTACCTGGCACATTGAACAAATGATGATCTGAGTTTGAATACTAGTTCTGAGATTTATTAGCTCTATAACTGCTATCTGACCTATCTAAATATCATTCTCCTTGTGTCCTTCCTTCCTTCCTTCCCTCCTTCTTTTTCTTTCTTTCTTCTTTTGTCTTTGCCTGCAGCATGTGGAAATTCCTGGGCCAGGGATTGAACCCACACCACAGCAGCAACTTGAGCCACTGCAGTGACAATGCTGGATCCTTAATCCATTGCACCACGAGAGAGCTCCTCCTTACTTTAAAAATAAGTCTTAAACAAAATAATCTTTAATTCTATTTCTTCTCTAAAATTCTATAATAATATTTTTGTGTAGCATTTACACACTTAACATGCACAAACTTGTTGAGGAAAAACTATTTAAAAGTAATTTCTAGCTTTAGCACCCATTCTATCTGATGAACAATAATAAAAAAATAACATATATATTTATATATACATATTTATATGGCACTTGCCATAGGTAATTTTTATTTTATTTTATTATTATTATTGGATTAGGAAGATGTGGTATATATACACAATGGACTACTTCTCAGCCATAAAAAAGAACGAAATAATGCCATTTGCAGCAACATGGATGGAACTAGAGAATCTCATACTGAGTGAAGTAAGTCAGAAAGAGAAAGACAAATACCATATGATATCACTTATATCTGGAATCTAATATAAGGCACGAGTGAACCTTTCCACAGAAAAGAAAATCATGGACTTGGAGAATAGACTTGTGGTTGCCAAAGGGGAGGGGGAGGGAATGGGGCGGTTGGGGAGCTTGGGGCCATAGGTAATTTTAAAAGCACATTATATATGTCAACTCATTTAATTCTCACAATAGTATAAATAAATTGCTATTATTTTCCCCAATTTATGTGACTTGCCTAAAGTCAAATTCTAGGCAAAGCTAGGATTTGAACCCAGCAGATCTGGTTTCTGAGTCAGTGCTCTTAATAGTATATGGCAGCACATGCACTATAGTTAATAAAACTTCATTTAGCCAATTTCAGTTAAACTTAATGGAATGATTTCATCTGTTATTTAAGTTTAAATTCAGTCAAAGTGGAAAGGAAGAAAATGTGAAAATTCATCGTCTTTGTGAAGAAAAATGTCTTCTTGTAGATTTTGATTTAAGTCCTGTGGTAGGGTCTAGTTCCTTCTGGGTGGTGGTGTTCTTTTAGGCTATGACATATAGTTTCTTCCTTCTTCTAACCTCTGACAGAGGGTCCATACTAGATCACCCAAATGCTTGGTGCAGTGGACCTCCTCTTAACCTGAAGGTTCTGTCTTGGAGCAACCTTTCACAATATTTTGGGGAGTCCAAGGAAACTTTCAAATGCTCTTCTATCCATTGTGGTGCTACAGCACTCTCACTTCTGCCATCCTGTGTGGGCTTGAGTGGCTTCCGTGAGCCACATGAAGCATCCTTGGGACTGTCCTAGGAGGCAAGGTGCAGGTCCACCCTACCTTCAGTTTCTCAACATTAAAAAAAGCTCAGTGGTTCCATCTCATGATAACTTGGCTTGAGATTGAGAGTTCTCCCATGAAAATTTCTCAGACTAAATTCCTATCCTTTTAAATCTCTCCTTTTTCCTTCCTTAACTAACCTTTTAATTTGGAGGAGATGACCATGGAAAACACATTGGCCTAATTAGAAATTCTCTAATATTTTTGTCTAGCTAAAGTACTGTGGTTTTTAATGTGAAGCCAAGACTCTACTATACTAAAAATCAAGATTGAATCAGCCACCTGCTTAGAATAATGTTAGCCTTTGGTTTATTGCACTTATAACTGAGATTCAGAACTAGAAATTAAATAGATGGATTGTTAAACAAAATCTGGGGTATATTATCCCTGGGGTGCCATACGTTCAAAGTCAATCTTGGTATCTAGTGTATATGTTTGTTTTCCATATCATACAAAAGCCACTCTGTCTGAATCAGTAAGAAAAACATTTTTGAGCACTTGTTCAAATTGGTTCTGCTAAGTAAATGGGGAAGGTGAATCCCAAAGCCTCAACCCTTTGACTCCCTTCCAGCACATCTTAAATGTAAAAACATCCAATAAGACTATAAAATCAAAACATTGTATAAGAGCACATTGCCAATTCCATGCAATATTTAAAGTAAGGTCTAAAATATATTTTATGCATAAAAGTAAATAGATTACACAAAACAGAGTAGTTCATGTTACAGAGAGGCCTGAGGCTGAAAAGAACTGGATGTCTGATCTCTGAAATGATATAATCTGATGTGTTTTGGGA
Organism: Sus scrofa; assembly: GCF_054392235.1. Lineage (NCBI taxonomy): Eukaryota > Metazoa > Chordata > Mammalia > Artiodactyla > Suidae > Sus > Sus scrofa. The sequence goes on from NC_139393.1 coordinate 34,207,732, forward strand.
TGACTTCAGTCTATAAAAGATGAAATTGTGAAGACAAATGAGAAAGTCTGTTACAAATCAATATGCAAGACAGCAAGTGCATCAATCAGAGGTGCCGGTAACTTAGTGCTGTAGAAAAAAAAAAATCACATAAGCAATGCAAATGAAAAACAAAGCCATGCTTGTTTCCTAATATGCTGATCTTAAGACAAGAGAATTGAAGTCCAAGGCTTTTTATAAAGGCAGTTAGTCTTCAGAATATACACCCTAACTAAAAAGGAGAAAAAAAATATATAGAGAGTGTGTCTATGTGTCTCTGTGTGTACAAAAGGCCAAACATTTTTCAAACCAAAAAGAATGCCAAACAGTAATAACTTTATTTTTGAAACATGAAGGCCTAGTGATTTGCATTCATCCATTGTGAATGAAAATAGAATTTGTCAACCATTCATGGAGAGGACATAAATCTTTATGCCACCTACATGGCAATGATATACAATTCCATGTCAAGTAATAATATCTGGTGGTGGGCAGATGTAAATAGAAGGTTAGACAAGGCAGAAGAGAAGTCTTTATGGACCTCAAGGTATAAAACTTGGAAAAAGAGTTACTGTTATGTGACCAATATTCTACTTAGTACAAAATATAGTTTGGAGTAATAGTTTGCAACCAGGCATAAGGTCAAGAATATTGAATTATTTTTAAGAAGAGATGAGAAGAGATAAACAAACTGTATTGAAACTTTTTTTTTTCTTTTTCTAGGGCCATACCACGGCATATAGAGCTTCCCAGGCTAGGGGTTGAATCAGAGCTACAGCTGCTGGCCTAAGCCACAGCCACAGCAACGTGGGATCTGAGCTATGTCTGCAACCTACACCTCGGCTCACTGTAATGCCGGATCCTTAACCCACTGAGCAAGGCCAGGGATCAAACCTGCAATCTCATGGTTCCTAGTTGGATTTTTTAACCACTGAGCCACGACAGGAACTCCTCAAACTTATTTTTAAAAAGCCCACACCAACTAGTGAAAGCATCTGAGTAACAATGTTTCATTCCTGATAAATATTTTAGAAATAAATACTAAGATAATATCACTGCCATAACACTTAAGGGAATATTATCTATATTCCTGTGGAGAAAAACTGTGATTCTCAAATGTCAAACATCCTGTGTATTTCACTGAAATAGTTTCCTGCAATATTCCCTGTTTATGACAGAGAAAAATAAAGTCTATATATCCTCGAATAAGTTATTACTGCTCACCGGGCTCACAATTCGTGTAAATAGCAGGCAGACTACACCATTATTTAACTTCCCCAGCCAAGGAACATCTGCTGGCAAGGGGGAAACTGATTTGAACAGATTAAAATAGACAAAGAATGTTAAGGCCAGACCTATCTTGTCATCATCACATTTATTTTGTTTTCTGCTTGTAAACCAAACGTGGACAAATTGCCTTAATGATGAGAATGGCAACATGTTCTATTTTTTAGGTCACAGACATTAGGGATTCTCATGGCCCCATTGTCGTTTAAGTTGAACTGCTTTTCTGTTCTGGTTTCCTGTCCTTTAGCCCCTCTGACTGGAGGCTAATATAGCTGTATCACTTCATTGGTATAGCTGGAGCTTGAAAACAGTGGCCTAAGGCCATACATGTGAGGCCTCACAATGTCACGTACTGTAGTACAGTAATTAGTAATCACTTAGCATCTCAGTGTTATATTTCACACAAATTAAAATTATATTTACATTATTAGATTTCCATGTGATTCAATGGAATCTTTTAAGTGAGTTAAAGTGTCAGTTATGGCTATTGCTCGGAAAGCTCTCTTTTTAGTTAGCTTTCTATTATTTCCACATTATTTTTTAATTTAATTTAATTTTTTTGATTCTAGTGACCTCTGAAGTTGATCTTGAGAGCTAAGTTTCCTGCTATCTACATTCAGTGGAGTACCGTTAAGACTGTTCTTTTTCTAACCTCTGTTAAGTAGGAGTAGGTTAGGATCTTTGCAGTTCTACTGAACTTAAACCCTATGGTCTTTACTATATTTTATGAAACTGATAAAAATTATATTCATGGCTTCTGATAAGCTAGACTTTAAAGAACTTTTATGGGCATATCAAACTCTGACATTTATTACATCCTTTCCTCCTTCGGTTTTCTGTGAAATTATTTAGGAACCAATTCATAAGACACAAATCCATTATATTACACTCACTGTGGGACAAGGGGAAATCAAAAAGTTATGTTTAAATCTACATATCCCTTTGGAAAAAATGTGGTGTGCAGTTTGGTGCTGTCAGGCCAGCTTGCCAGACCAGAGCCTCTGGACGCCAGTGCTTTGTTTTCTGGAGGATGGTTGTCTGTTTCTTTCTTGTCTCTCTCACTCTGTCTGCTTTTCTCTAAGTTTCTTTCTTAAATAAGTATAATGTCAAGATCCACAAATGGAAAAATATAAAAACTGAAGTAAATCCTCTCCTTGAGTTTATCCCTGTTAGAACCTTTTAAAAATTAAAATCTTAAACTAAGGACCACAGATGAGACTTCATGGGATCTAGACATTGTATGCAAAATTGTATATGGTGTGGGTGGATATATCTACATCTGTTTCTTGTAGAGGTTTTTTTTTCCAGTTTTTAAAGTTTTGTTGAAGTATAGTTGATTTGCAATGTTGTAATAATTTCTGTGAGGGTTTGTTTATTTATTCTTTCATTCCCAAATATTTATTTACTATCTATTCTTGTCAAGTACTGTTCCAGTCACTGGAAATAGAGCACTGATCAGCTTAATTAAGTTCATTCCTTGAGGGAGTTTGCCCTTCAGTGGAGGATATGGCTTCCATTAGATATCAAAGAGAGTTTTTGACCCTCCTTACCTCAAGGTAAATACTAAGGTTTTATAGCATGATGCTCATTCTAAGCTTAGAAAGAATAAATAATGGTTAACATAACAATTCTTTGGAATTTTTGCCTTCTAGTATGATATTTTTAGGCTAAAAAGTGCACTCAATAATCCAAGGCATGTTTTCAGTGTATAAACCATCTCAGAACGATCACAAATTCAACATGTCTGGAATTGAATTCATCCTATTCACCTTATTGTCAGAGTTCTTTAGAACCAAGAGGCTCTCTCTCTGCTTTGAAGGTATCTATTACATAGAATGGGAGAAAATATTTGCAAACAAAGTGACTAACAAGGGATTAATTTCCAAATATGCAAATGACTCCTGCAGCTCTCTCTCAAAAGATAAAAATCAACCCAGTCAAAAAATGGGCAGAAGATCTAAAATAGACATTTCTCCAAGGAAGAAACACAGATGGCCAATATACACATGGAAAGATGCTCAACATCACAAATTACTAGAGAAATGCAAATGAAAACTACAATGAGGTATCACCTCACACCAGTCAGAACAGTCATCATCAAAAAGTCTGCAAACCACAAATGTGGAAGAGATTACAGAGAAAAAGGGTCTCTCCTACACTTTTGGTGGGAACATAAATTAGTATAACCATTATGGAGAACAGCATAGAAGTTCCTTAAAAAACTAAAAATAGAACTACCATATGATTCAGCAATCCCACTCCTGGGCATATATCAGGAGAAAACTAATTCAAAAAGATATATACACCCCAATATTCATTGCAGCATTATTTATAATAGCCAAGACATGGAAACAACCTAAATCTCCATTGACAGAGGAGTATATAAAGAAGATGTGGTGCATATATACAATGGAATATTACTCAGCCATATGAAGAATGAAATGAAACCATTTGCAGCAACATGGATGGACCTAGAGATTATCATACTATGAAATTAAGTTAGAGAAAGACAAATATCATGAGATGACTGATATGTGGAATCTAAAGAAATTATATAGAAGTACTTATTAACAGAATAGAAATAAACTCAGTCATAGAATACAAACTTATGGTTACCAAAGGGAAAGGAGGGGGGAGGGATAAATTAGGAATTTGGGATTAACATATACACAGTACTGTATAGAAAATAGATAAGCGACAAGGACTTCTGTATAGCACAGGGAACTCTACTCAATATTCTGTAAAACCTATATAGGAAAAGAATATGAAAAAGAATGGGTATATGTATATGTATAAATGAATCACTTTGCTGTACACCTGAAGCTAACACAACATTGTAAATCAATGATACTCCAATAGTGTTTAAAAAGTAAATAAATAAGCATTATGATGGTTACCCTTTCAGTAGGATTATTACATAAAATTTTTTTTCACATGAAAACAATACAGAGGCTGTATTCTCCTTTTATTTTTCCCATTTGGGATAGCTAAGCTTTTTTATATCAACAGTTAGCATTATTATTAATCAAATTCCCATATGCATTAAATCTCTTTGCTACAAAACCAGAAGGCTTTGGCACCAACTGTTGTTGTTATCTTGGAATTTCTAACAGATGCTTTTGAATAATTCCCTTTGGCACTGCGTGGATATGCTTTCTGATAGCTTTATTCAAAATTATTCACATTTCTACAGAAGCACTCACTTTATCTTATATGGACTGAAGAGCCAAAAATATTGTCTTTGGGGACTATGATGAGTTATTGACCTCATTTGATCAGCCTCAGAGGGGCTTATTTACCTTTTAATGTGCGAAAATGTTATGTCCAGACGTATGAGATATACAAAGAGAAAAAGCACCCTATAATACTTTCATAGTCTCACTTTCCAGTCCTGCATTCCCCTTGCTATGCCCACAAAGTTAGCAGGTGCTCTAACCAAAAGAACTAAGTCCCCAAGCCTCAATGATGTTGGGCAGGAGAACATTCTCAGGGACTAATGACACTGATCATTTTAGGTCTCCTCTGATAGGAATGGGGTCAGAGCAAGGCTCTGTACTTTGTAGTTCTTATTTCTCCCTATGTTCTGCATTTGTTTTCCTATGTGGTTGTGCATCTATATGGTCCCCAGCTTTGAGAATGCACATAGCCTGTGACGAAAGTTCAGAAAAGCTAGTCATATGCTGTTTAGGGAGAGGGAAAGACATTTTCAGAAGGTTAGAACTGAATTTTTATTATTCAGCTCTCACTCTGCAATTCTTATTGACTCTTATCCCCTCTTGTCTCTGTGACTAGGTTGGTGTGGGCAGAGATTAGAACTGTGGAGTTTTGCATTCAAATAGACATAGGCTCCAACCATGCCCCTCTACTTACAAACTTCATGACCTTGGAAAATGTACTTAACTGAGCCCAAGTTTCCTCATGTGTACAACTGGTAGTTATTAATGCATATTTAATAGAATAAAAGTGAGGCTTAATTATGATGTTATGAATAAGATTCTTAACCTAAGCCCCTATTAAACGGTAGTTCTTACTGTTGTCTTACAGGGTCTGAATAAAGGGGTATCTGCATTAAAATCTGCCTCTGAAGGTAGAAATTCCATACCTGACAGGTGCACTCACATTATATTTCCTTCTTGAGTGTCCAGGTTAACCTTGTTGACTTTCTTTCATTTCTCATTTTCTTTACTTTGACATTTTCCCATTGACTTTGTCCTGTGATCTATATGTATCTGCTTGCCCCCCTGCTGCAGATGACAGGGTCTGGACTAGGGGCTAGGGGAGGTGAGGGAAGTGCTGGCCTTAGGCGAAAATTAAAGGGGGACCAAAAACCTCAGCAGTCAAGAGAAACAATTTTTAAGGAGGCAAGAACATACAATGGAGAAAATATAGTCTTTTTGAAAAGTGGTGCTCGGAAAACTAGGCAGCTACATACAAAAGAATGAAATTAGAGCGTTCTCTCACATCATATACACAAATAAATTCAAAATGGATTAAAGACCCAAACTAAATGTAAGATTGGATACTGTAAAACTAGAGGAAAACATAGGCAGAACACTTTTGACATAAATAGCAGCAACATTTTTTTTTTTTTGGATCCATCTCCTAGAGTAATGAAAACAAAGACAAAAATGAACAAATGGGACCTAATTAAACTTAAAAGCATTTGCACAGCAAAGAAAACCTCACAAGCAAAATGAAAAGATGACCCACAGAATGGGAGAAAATATTTGCAAATGAAGCGACTAACAAGGGGCCAATTTACAAAATACACAAACAGCTCATTCAGCTCAACATCAAAAATATAAGCCAATCAAAAATGGACAGAAGATCTAAAACAGACATTTCTCCAAAGACACACGGATGGCCAATAAGCACATGAGAAGAGGCTCAACATCACTAATTATTAGAGAAATGCAAATGAAAACTACAATGAGGTATCGCTTCACACAGGTCAGAATGGCCATCATCAAAATGTTTCCTATTTTGATGATGGCCATTCCTCCAGTTTCCTATCCATAGTAAGAATGGTTTCTGAGATGCACTGCTGCTTGCTCTCAGGTTACCATCCCTGGCACCTCTCTGAAATATTTTTAGAAAAGTCCACTTGTCCCTTAAATACCTCTACTGTATCTGTATCCCACTAGAGGCAGAGGAGAGAACGTACAAAAAGCTCGTATAACTTTAAGAGACATATCTATACCAGGATATGTGCATACATTCTCTGTGCTTGGATTTTTACTCTCAAACATATCCATTCAACATGCTTTTCTTTGGAGCAATCTTGCTGGAGGAGTAGCTTGCCTACCTCTTTTTCTGACTTGAGTTTCTCCTGATTTCTTTCTTTTTCCAGCTATAAGGTCCCCCCTTTAGTTTCTAGTACTTAGAAATGCAGTTGTTTTTGTAGCTTATCTTGTGTTTTGTGACCCTAACTGAATTTGCTTTTTACCTCCAGGAGGTTTCTTTAGATTCCTTGTAATTTTCTACTCAGATAACTATGGCATTTCCAAAGAGGGACGGTTTTATTTCTTCCCTTCTAAGCTGTATGCATTTTGTTACTTTTCTTGCCTCATTGTACTGGCTAGAACTTCCAGTACTATACTGAATAAGAATAGTGAGAGAGACATCATTCCTTGTCTTTTTAAATTAAAAAAAATTTTTTTTTTTATGGCCGCACCTATGGCATATGGAAGTACCTCGGCCAGGGACTGAATCTGAGCTGGAGCTGTGACCTTTGCAGCAGCTGCAGCAATGCCAGATCCTTTAAGCCACTGTGCTAGGCTGGGGAATCAAATCTGTGCCTCCTCATTGACCTTAGCCATTGTAGTTGGATCCTCAACCCATTGTACTATAGCAGGAACTCTCCTTGTCATCTTCTTGATCTTAGGGGGAAAGCATTCAATCCTTTACCGTTAAGAATGTTAGCTATAGGAGTTCCCGTCGTGGCGCAGTGGTTAACGAATCCGACTAGGAACCATGAGGTTGCGGGTTCGGTCCCTGCCCTTGCTCAGTGGGTTAACGATCCGGCGTTGCCGTGAGCTGTGGTGTAGGTTGCAGACGCGGCTTGGATGCCGCGTTGCTGTGGCCCTGGCGTAGGCCGGTGGCTACAACTCCTGTTCGACCCCTAGCCTGGGAACCTCCATATGCCGCTGGAGCGGCCCAAGAAATAGCAACAACAACAACAACAAAAAAAGACAAAAAAAAAAAAAAAGAATGTTAGATATAGATTTTTTTAATGTGGATGCTTATTATTCAAATAAGTTCCCTTTTATTACTACCTTTTTCATTTTGATGAAAAATTTTGATTTTGTCAAGAGCTTTTTGTACATCAGTTGATAAAATTGTGATTTTTTCCCCTTTTTTAGCTTATGTGATGAATTACATTAATTGATTTTTGAGTATTCAGCCAGCTGTTCATCCCTAGAATAAATTCCACTTGGTCATGGTGCCTGATTCTTTTTACACATTGCTGGATTCTATTTGCTGATATTTTGTTAAGAATTTCTGTATCTGCATTCATGAGGAATAGTTTGTAGTTTTCTTATTTTGTGCTTTTCCCTCAGTTTTCACATCATGAATTTCTAAGTGTTCCTTTCTGGGAGAAATTGTGTAGAACTGGTAATAATTCTTTAATCATTTGTTTGAGTTTCCCAGTAAAATAATCAGTGCCAGGAGAGGTTTTTTATGTTTGTTTGTTTTTTTGGTTTTTTGGGTTTTTTTTTTTTTTTTTTTTTTTGATATTGTTTTTAATGGTTGCACCCTTGGCAGAGAAGTTCTTAGGCCAAGGATAGTTCCAAGCCACAGCTGCAGCAACACCAGATCCTTTTAACCTACTACACCGGGCCAGAGATTGAATCCACACTACCACAGAGACAATGCTGGATCCCTAACCTGCTCTGCACTCCCAGGAGAGTTCTTTTTTGAGAAGTTTTAAAATTATAAATGCAATAATAGCTACAAGGCTTTTCAAATTGTCTATTTCATATTGCGTGCATTGTGATAGTTTGTGCTTTTTGAGGAATTAACCCATTTCATGTAGGTTGTCATATTGATGTGTGTATTATTCCTTGTTATCTTTTTTATGTCTGTGGGATCTGTAATTTTTTTTTTTTGGTCTTTTTAGGGCCATACCCATGGCATATCGAGGTTCGCAGGCTAGGGGTCTAATCAGAGCTGCAGCTGCCAGCCTACACCACAGCTGCAGCAACGCCAGATCTGAGCCATGTCTGAGCCATGTCAGCTCACTGCAATGCTGGATCCTTAACCCACTGAGCAAGGCCAGGGATCAAACCTGCAACCTCATGGTTCCTAGTCGGATTCATTTCTGCTGCGCCATTACGGGAATTCCATAGGCTCTGTAGTGTTGTCCATTGTTTCATTTCTGGTATTTGTGATGTGTGTCTTTTCTCTCAATTTTACTAGAATTTTTCCAATATTGATGATCTTTTCAAAAAACTGTTTTCTTAACTTGTTTCTACTGTTTTTCATTTCAATTACTTTTTTTCTCCCTTCCTTTAGGTTTTGTTCTTTTTCTAGGTTCATGTGGTGGGAGCTTACATTGTTGATTTGAGACTTTTTTCTCTAATATAAGCATTTAGTTCTTTAAATTTCCCTCTTGGAGTTCCCGTCATGGCTCAGTGGAAACAAATCTGACTAGGATGCAAGAGGATGCAGGTTCAATCTCTGGCCTCACTTAGTGGGTTAAGGATCTGGCATTGCTGTGAGCTGTGGTGTAGGTTGCAGATGTGTTTCAGATCTGGCGTTGCAGTGGCTGTGGTGTAGGCCAGCAGCTACAGCTCTGATTTGACTCCTAGCCTGGGAAACTCCATATGCCCTGGGTGCAGCCCTAAAAAGACTAAATAAATAAATAAATGTCCCTCTCAGCACTGATTTAGTTGTATAACACAAATTTTGGTGTGTTGTAATTCCATTTTCATTCATTTAATGTAAATTTTTGATTTCCCTTCAGATTTCTTTGAAGGAACTAACGACTGTGCCCCATCACTGTTCCCCTCTTAGTTTAAATCAACACCAGCAGTGTGTGGCCTCTTTATTGCTGGGAGATAATGAACGTTGACTCTCTGCTAGAACTTCATGGACACCACCACGATAGGGAACTGTAGGGGCTCCTAGTTACTGCCAGGTGGATGCATGTCCGGTCTCTCGCCCAGGCTACCTGACACCATCTCGGAAGGGTGGGGCTGAAGTGCCTTTCTAAGCCAGGTGAGTGTGAGAATCTAGGCTGCCCACTCAGTCTTGCTTGGCACTGGTAGGGAATGGGGCCACAGATTTTTTTGTTTGGTGTACTAGTACCTCTATTGTCTAAATGATTTCTGTTTTAGTAGGTTGTACCTTTCCTGATCCTTAGAGAGAGCAGGATTTTTGTGTCCTTTTTGCTTTTATTCATTCATGTTTCTGAGTTGCTAGCTTCTCCATCTCCAAGTATGGGATTTGTAAATCAAAAAGGAAACTCAGGCAGCTCAACACAGTGTTGTTCCTTGGGTCACAAGGTCGCTAGCTGGGCTGCCTTCTTCTCTCAAACTTTCAGTCTTTTTACATTTGTTCTGTATATAATGTCCAGGTTTTTAGTTTTACTTAGTGGGAGGAATAGGTAAAAGTATGTCAACTCCATCTTTCCTGAAGCAGGAGTCTTCCCTTTATAATTTTTGGTAACCTCTTTATTATATGCTGATCTTATGTATGATCTTGCACATGGTCTTATATATGATCATGTCTACTAGTACTGAACTAGGATATTTCATATAATGCAATAACAAACTATAACTTTTAAATTTTTGTGACAGTACTTCACTTTTCAATTTTTTAAAAATTTTATTGAAGTATAATTGATTTACAATGCTGTGATAATTTCTGTTGAAGAAAAAGTGATTCATTTATACATATATGCAATCCATTCTTTTTCAGATTCTTTTCTGATATAGATTATCACAGCATATTGGGTAGAGCTCCCTGTGCTATAATGCAAGTCCCCATTGGCCAACCATTACATATACCGCAGTGTGCCTATGCCAATCCCAAATTTTCAATATATCCCTTACCCCTACCTGTCCCCTTTGGTAATCATTCATTTGTTTTCAAAGTCTGTGAGTCTATTTCTGTTCTGCAAATAAGTTCATTTGTAACCTTTTAAAAAAAAGATTCCAGATATAAGTGATATCATATGATATTTGTCTCTGTCTGATTTGCTTCACTTAGTATGATAATCTCTAGGTCCATCCATGTTGTGACAAATGGCATTATTTCACTCTTTTTTATGGCTGAGTAATATTCCATTGCATATATGTACCATATCTTCTTTATCCGTTACTCCTTTGCTAGAAATTTAGGTTGTTTCCATATCCTGGCTATTGGAAATAGTGCTACAAAGAACATTGGAGTGCATGTATCTTTTCAAATTATGGTTTTCTCCAGATAGATGTCTAGGAATGAGACTGCTGAATTATATGGAAGTTCTATTTTCAGTTTTTTTGAGGAAGCTCCATATTGTTTTCCACAATGGTTGTACCAATTCTCACCAACAATGTAGGAGGTTCCCCATTTTCTCTACACTCTCTCCAACATTTATTTTTTATAGACTTTTTGATGATGGCTATTCTCACTGGTGTGGGGTGATACCTCATTGTAGTTTTGATTTGCGTTTCTCTAATAATTTGTGATGTTGAGCATCTTTTCATGTATTTTTTGGCCATCTATATGTCTTCTTTGGAGAAATGTCTGTTTAGATCTGACCATTTTTTGACTTTTTTTGGTGTTTTGATTATAAAGCTTCGTGAGATACTTGTATATTTTGGAGATTAATCCTTCGTTAGTCACTTTGTTTGCAAATATTTTTCTCCCATTCTGTGGGTTACCTTTTTGTTTTGTTTATGATTTCCTTTGCTGTGCAAAAGCTTTTAAGGTTAATTGTGTCTTATTTGTTTATTATTCTTTTTATTTTCATTACTCTAGGAGGTGGATCTGAAAAGATACTATTGCAGTTTATATCAGAGAGTGTTCTGCTTAATATTTTCCTCTAAGAGTTTTATAATATTTGGTCTTACATTTAGGATTTTAATCTATTTTGAGTTTATTTTTGTGTATGGTGTAAGAAAATATTCTAACTTCACATTTAAATTGATCTAGCTTTATAATGTATTTTAATATCTGGTTATATTAATCATTTTCAACCTTCTGATGAACTTTAGTGTCACAATGCCAAGAAAAACTTTGGATATCATCAGGGAAAGTATTAGGAAACAAAGATTTCTATTATCTCTCTTTAAAAACTACAGTGCATCTACACTGTGAGCAATTATGGTGGCAGCTGTTGCATTGTCCTTGAGTTGTGTGTTAGAATTAGAAATGTCCCCAAGTAGATGGTCCAGGTAGTTGTGTTTTAGATAATGTAGATACAGATTTCCTCAAAAGTCCCCAAAGATTTGGATAAGGGATGGCCCTTGACGCTTAAGTGATTTTAGGACAATTAAGTAGGACTTTTCACAGTTGGTGTAAATAATGGAGCTCTATCTGATGTTTAAATGCAACAACTCATCTTTGGTTCTGAGGATTGGGATTGGCGAGCATAACACACACCCTCTCGGGATAGTGATATCTAATTATGTCTTTCCAGGACTGGCCTTGTTGATACTTTAAAAATGTTGGTCAGTATTTCTATACTAGTGTAAAGGTGGTGTCCAATAGGTCTCTTCCGCTGTGGTATTTATTTTTTAGAAATAATGTCAGCCACTTTTTCTTTCCAGCTTCTTTCTCCTAATCAGCTGCTCTCCTTTCACTTAGGTGTTTCTGTAATCAAACTGACAAATTCCTTTCAAGTTCCCATTTTGCCTTAGCATTCAATTTACCTCAGGTTCCTTAAATATTTTGCTGGTTATTCACTTGGCAAAACATTCAGCAATTTCCCCATGTAATGGATCTGGCAACATGGTGGAGTTCAAAGGCTTAGCATCTACAAATGAGAATCTAAATATATCAGAGACTACAGTCTGTTTCACTTCCTTGCTTTAAAAAACAGGAGTTGAACTTTGCTTTGAAATAAAATGGCAAAAATTATATATTCTCCCTTTTATTCACCTTTCTGTTTAGGAGTTTAGGACACTATTGCTGAATTAGAAATGCAGGTTAATATAGGCTGTTGCAATCATAATTTTAAAATAAGAGTATTCCAAAAGCCAAGCAGTTAGGAATGAGTATCTTTATGTTTATGTGGGATAAATCTGTTTTTAATAATTGCTGTTTAAAAGCTGGAAACTGACTTAATAGTACTTTTCCTTTATGAAATCTTAGTTTGCTAAATATTTTCCATGAAGATTTGGTTGCAGTGATTAAAATTTGGAGATTAAGTTTTTATTTTGATTATTTTATGATCATCTTCCATTGTGTCTAGAGAATTTAGGTCAAGAAATTAGAATTTACATGAAATTGATTAGAGTATTCTATTTTTCCTTCCATGAATTACAAGATATTGTGTAATTAAAAAGCACAGTTATAATTTGGTATTTTAAACTTTTGAGGCATCTGCTCATATTAAAAAAAGACATTTCAAAGCTTTTACAATCATTGACAATATTCTTGTTTATTGATATTCCTTTCATTTACATAGCTTTCAAGTTTATGTTTCTGTCATTTCTTTGGGGACTGAGAAAGAAATTTTCCTAAGCATATAATAAACATTTAAATAAAATGCCCTACTTTCATTATCATTTGAATTATGATAGTAATTTCTAGCAGCTATTAAGTGAATTGTATTTCTTTATTTCTTACCATATTTATCCATGCAAATAATTAACCTGTTAGCCTCAATTATGTGTTTTCTTTTAATTTAAAATTGATTGGACAAAGTGAATTCTCTTTTGCTTTTCTTGTCATGACCCAATATAATTTTACTAATCTATAGAGACTGGCAGGAAGATGAGGCCAATTCTGGCAACCATTGTATTTAAATTAATGACCCCAGTTAGCAAAGTTGGAGGAAGAGGAGGCGGGAGATGATAGCAAACCCTTCTTTCTAGCAGAAAGAAGACACAATTAAGATGAGAGTGAAGCACTTCAGAAGAGGTGAAACCATTGAAGAATGTGGACATTTGTGTAACATGGGGTGGTCTGAGGAATACAGAAAAAATTTGCCCATCGTAAGAGAATCAAGTTCGTTTTGTTGTTCATCCCAAGAAACATCATTTTATCTAGACATAATGACTAGACCAAAATTTAATATATGTTAGCCTAACTGAACACACACTCACTCTGTGACTTCTCAAACTCATATCTAAATTGAGAATGGGTCCATGAAAGATGCCTTGTTCATGAATTTAAATCAGGCGTTTGAAAGTGATTAAAGTGATTATTTCAGAATATTAAGTTAAAAACTTTTGAAGCAAGATATGGTTTGGGCCTTGTTTTTATACTTATCAAGCCAAAGAAGGCAAAATTTGAAACTAAAATATGATTAAAGGAAAATACATTACCCTGCACAATAAAGTAAAACAGACATTCTACAGCAAGGCTGACAGCCATGCAGGTCTTCCTCATGGATCTGGACTGTGCTGTCTCTGAGGAATAGTCATCTTTGCCTGGTGTGTGTATGTGTTTGTGTGTGTGTGTGTGTGTGTGTGTGTGTGTGTGTGTGTGTGTGTGTTGGGTAAGTGGTTAACAGTTACCTTCTTGACAACTGGAGGAAAAAGTAGGCCTATCTGAGGCTACACTGGTAAAGAGATGTCAAGTGAACCCAGGCTCAAAGTCACACTCATTTCCTGACTGTTCTGATGAACACGACCCGTGAAAGCCACCATGACCTCTCTCTTGTTGGCTGTGGAGGGTTCTCTTGGGCCTAGGAGATGAGCTGTTGCAGTGAAGTAACAACTGTTTTTTGTGGGGAGGTTTCCTCAAAGATGACAGAGATTAAAAGGAAGAAAGATGGTTATTTATGGAATAGACAGAGTATTAGAAAGGTAGACTTCGAGGATAGGGGAGCATATTTAGAAACTGGGAGTATTCACAGAGGGTGAATGTATATTCACTTCTTAGATGCTGTCCTCATTGACTATAGGAAAAGTAATGTTTTCCAGAGAATTTGTTTTTTTCTCTTCCAGTATTCCCTACATCCATTCCCAAGGCTTCACTAAAATCTTGTGTGCACTTAAAAACTTGTGTCTATGTTGTAAAGAATAAAGTAAAAGAGCAATAAAGGGACATATGACCTACCTTATTCATTTCTGTTCACATTTATTACACCAATGGAACCCATTCAAAAAAAGTGGCTATGTCATGGAAAAGATGTATAAAAGACCAGGAAAAAAAATTAAGCAGAAGCCCACGGCAATGCTGGCAATGATGGAGAGAAACACATATAATGGAGAAGCAACTTTTGGGTGATCATCTGGAAGGTATTCTGGGAGTGGGAAGAGGAATAGATTGATATGGGTTGCACAGCTAAATAAATATCAGTGAACATTTTCCTTAGCCCTTATCCTGGTTCTTTTCAATGGTGCTTGATTTGTTGCATAGAAATATTTCTAGTTATATTAAGCAAATGTAATTCTACTTTATCCTGAATGAATGACCTCTAATGATAATTTCTTTTCTAAAATAACTCTTTCTACTTTAGATATAATTTGAAATTTGTCTTTAATGATTAAAGCCTTTAGAATTTAGTTTTTATGGAAGGTTGTTATTATGATTCTCTCATTTGTAGCATCTTTTCTAAAAATTTGGAAGAATTAAACCTTCATGGGTTAATTTCTGTTATCCATGATTCAGGTTACTTAGCTTTACCCTTGGTATTATCACAAGGTGTTTCCCTGATCGGTTGATTTATGTCAGTGCATAATCTATTTTGTTGTTAAAAAACACATTTGAAAAGTTTATTTTCTAGGTCATTTGCCTTATATCCATTCTAAAGACCTTGCATAACTTTGCCCTGGAGAATTTCAGCATAGCTATGCAACAGAAGACTTTTTTTTTTTTTTAATTGCTCTATCTTGTGGCCATGTGTCCATCCTATAATGGGCATAGGCAAATATGGGATTTTTATATATGCTTCAGGGTTTTGAATCAGTGAAAATTTTGTATTTCAATGCAAATTTTGTAGCCCAGTCCCTCTCTAGGAAGAAGATCTATCTATATATTTTATCAGATCATTGAAGTTGCCCATGACCCAAAAAAGCATAAGAAGCCTTGCAACAGAATGTCACCTAGAGTTTTTGCAGTATTCAGTGATCCACATACATAGGGATAGGCCAAACTGGTTAACACAGAAAATTAAATCAAAGACATGCATTGTGATAAGGCAAAAGGGGTAGGGGTGGATTGTCTAGTCTGATGTTGATATTCTTTGTGTGGTTTTTTTCAAGTATAATTACTTAATGTTTACTGACAGTGATACTTGAAAAACTTCATTTTATGTTTGCAATTTGAGACAGAGTTACAAAGATTTATTTGTAAGACAGGAAAGGTTGCTCTTTCTAGGCAGTTCATGAACTTATAATGATTTCTCTTTGTTCAATTCATTTTTCTTGGCCTTTTGCATTCACTTTGTGTCTTCGATTATTGGAACAATTTGTGTGACCAATTATGTGAAAATAAATTTCAATGTACTTTTGCTTAAAAACCTGGGTTTTCTTTCCTTTTTGTTTCAGATTCAAGAGAAACAAGTTATCTTTGACCATTCCATTTTATCTTCTTTACCCACCTTTCCTCTCCATGTGTAATGCAATATTCCTTAAATCCATCCTAACTTTTCAGGTTCATGACTGGCATTGCCTTGGCATAGGCTGGATTATTCAGTGGCTTTCCAACTAATCTTCTTACTTAGTTTAGCCCCCATGAATCCACCTTTTGTACATTTTTAGAAATGATCCTTTTAAAATCTACCTCCGATCTTGCAGCTTCCCCCCTAAAAAGCATCTCCTTGGATTTTTACAACTTTCATGAAATTTTTTCAAACCGTTTAGCTTTTGTACACATGAAGCTATCCAAGAAATGGATCCTACAATTCTCTGTCTTCCACTATTACTGCCTCCACTTTATTCATAGGACCTACACATAGCGTCTGGCATGGCTCACAGTACTTTATGGCTTTGTAGAAACAAAAGCAGCAATAATCACTGCATCATCATCAATAAGAGTAGCCAACATTTGATCATACATTCTGAATGTGACATTGTGCTTTTGTGTATTTACATATGTTATTCCATGTAATTGCAAGTCCATTTGGGAAACTTACTACTGTTAGAGCTATTTTACTGAGAGCTAAGGAACTTGATGGATCCACTTAGAATAAGTGAAAATGAGTCCAAATCCAGGTCTCTCTGATTCTTTTCACATTCCATTTTCTGTGCCTGAAATGATTTGCCTATGCTACATAATAATTCTTCTTTCAAAACAACCCATTTATCGCTGTGCCTTAGGAACATTTTCTGACATCCCTCCCCATTATGACTTAGATGACTTTTTAAAAATGTCTTTCCAAGGAGCCCTCTGAATACCTCTATTATAATATTTTATCATATCTTAATCACTTTATTAATTTCCTTTTACTCTTAGACCAGCCAGAGGCTCCAGAGACCACATTTGTAAATTTCTTCACAATTTTCCGTAATTGGATTGAGGACAGCTGATCTCAAAGTATAGTCTCTAGATTAGCACTGTTAATCTCATGTAGGACTCTACTGGAAATGAAAATCCTAGGATGTCACCCTCAATCTTTTGAGTCAGAAAATCTGGAGCTAGTTAGAAAAGCCTTGCATTCTGTGTTTAGATTAGCCTTCAGGTAATTATGATTTACATCAAAATTTCCAAATCACTATTGCATAGGAGACTGATCTAATCCTATTCCGATATGGGTTATGTTCCTCTTATATGTACCCGTCGATCTCCTCCCATCCTACTATATGCTTACTTCTGATAGAGTATTTAGGAGATTATATTACACCATACTATTGCTTTGAGGGTGGGGATTATGATTTACCAAACATTCATTCCCTCACCCCATATGTAATAGTTGAGAAGTATTTGCCAATGAATATAATGAGGTGAATCTGTGATATGATCAGCAATATATTCATTCTGTTTTAAATTTTGTTTGTAAAATTTGATTGTTTAAATTAATGGCAAGTATTTCATTATAATTTGTTAATGGCATAAGACAACTTAGTTTTAGATGAGGTAGGGTAAATAGGAGACAAATATTTTTGCACTTTACTGATATGCATGAGCATACCATAAAAGTTTTCCTATTATTTTTGGTTTCATGATGAGATAGGATCAACATAGCTGTATGTTTTATGTATTTATTTATTTATTTATTTAGTCTTTTTGTTATTTCTTGGGCCGCTCCCATGGCACATGGAGGTTCCCAGGCCAGTGGTCCAATCGTAGCTGTAGCCACCAGCCTATGCCACAGCCACAGCAACGCAGGATCCGAGCCGCATCTGCAACCCACACCACAGGTCACAGGCAAGGCTGGATCGCCAACCCACTGAGCAAGGCCAGGGACCGAACCCACAACCTCATGGTTCCCAGTCGGACTTGCCAACCACTGCTCCACAACGGGAACTCCATAGCTGTATGTTTTAGTTCTTAGACTGCCAATGTTAACTTACTGATGTTCTTTCAACAAGTTCAAGTTCCTAGTTGAAGACAAATATATTTGGGCACATTTAAGGGCAAATCAATGCATCTTATTTTAGGGAAGAAAGGATAATACATTTCTGTTTACATTCCTACTAGTATTTTTGGCTTTTGTTTTTCACTCTTCCAGGCTGGCAAGACATCATCCGTTGACAATGGGCCACTTGCATGCTCTAATCAAAGACCCTGCTACTTCTTTTGAGAGTCATAAGTTCTCAAAAAGTAGTGGTATGACTAACCAAAATAATAGCAGCTTTCATTCAATTAAACTCAGCATCTATGAACAAGCACCTGCATTCTAGGCATGTATTTATGAACTCAGAGATGATTAAATCATACTGACTCAGATGATGTAGTTATCATTAGGATACTCAGAGGTACTTAATGATAACATTAAAATCAAGATATTGTCAGAGCTTAATGGGGGGAGAGAAACAGCTGAAAATTTTGAGTTGCTTTATTTGAATTACTGTATTGATTCCTTTTTTTTTTTTTTTCCCCTGTCTTTTCTAGGACTGCACCTACGGCATATGGAGGTTCACAGGCTAGGGTTCTGATCAGACCTGTAGCTGCCAGCCTACACCAGAGCCATAGCAACACAGGACCTAAACCGCATCTGCGACCTATACCACAGCTCACGGCAATCCCAGATCCTTAACCCACTGAGCCAGGCCAGGGATCAGACACGCAACCTCATGGTTCCTAGTCAGATTCGTTAACCACTGCACCACGAAGGGAACTCCTGTATTGATTCTTTATACTTCAATACTGTTTGACTTCTGATAGTCCTACACTTCGCTCTTTTTTCCCCTCTCACTCCAGTTGGTCCTCTTTCATCATAGTGTATTGCTTTGTCTTCCTTAGAGGTACTCACACTTAAAAGCCCATTTCTTTTTATAGATATATTAAATTTTGTGTATAATCACACAATTTCAGATCTCTTTTTTAAAAATTCAGGAATAGGGAAATGGCTAAGCTGATTGCTGTCCGGATGCTATCACTAAATAGACTGTGGTCTTTACCTAGTTCAGGCAGATTCATGGTGTACTGCTGCCAGTCCAGCTATGGATTGATTCAAAAGTGACCATGTGTGAGTCATATTTTTTTTCAGAAAACCACTCAGGAGGCTAAGAGGCTTGTCCTAGAAATAGGGTTATAGGAAAACAAAGCTTGTACTTAGAGGCTATTGTCATATTGTTAGAGATGCTCTTAAAGATTTTTATCAGCTTGTTATCCCTTTGGTTGAAGACAGCAGGTGCATGGCACATGGCTCATTACAACATTTAGGATTCAGTTCTTCCCCAAATGAGTAAATGTAGAGCAGGGAGAGTGAAGGTATTCCAGACATTTCTTAGAAGTGTGAAATATTTGATACAAAGGAAAACTTTAGGGGTCTTTCTTCCCACAAACATATTAAAGACAGCCACCAATTAAAAAAAAGAAAATTATAAATAAGAACTAACAAGTGGTAATTTCTATAAATGAAGTACTAAATTGAGAGTAAAAAATACAGAATAGAATTTGATTTAGAAGAATCTTTATGGTAATGGTATTTAATGACTAAATGTATTCTTTTCTCAGGAAAGTGTTATGAAAAGATTTTTTTTGTCTTTTGCCTTTGTAGAGCTGCACCCATGGCATATGGAGGTTCTCAGGCAAGGGGTTGAGTCTGAGCTGAAGCCGCCAGCCTATACCACAGCCACAGCAACACAGGATCTGAGCTGCGTCTGCGACCTACACCGTAGCTCATGGAAATTCTGGATCCTTAACCCACTAAACAAGGCCAGGGATTGAACCCATGTACTCATATATGCTAGTCGAGTTTGCTAACTGCTGAGCCACTACAGGAACTCCAAAATATTTTTCATGAATAATAGAACTTTACAGCTGGGAAAAGATCTGATATATTATTTCCCCCATATTCATAATACATACAAGTGGAAACTGAGGTTCAGTTTTTGCTCCCTGTCCAATTGTAGAATCATGGAATTTGAGGGCTTCAAAGATGAGAAATATTATTATTAGTAGTAGTATTAGTATTTTGGTCTTTTTGCCTGTTCTAGGGCCGCACTTGTGACAGATGGAAGTTCCCAGGCTAGGGCCTAATCGGAGCTGTAGCTGCCAGCCGACACCACAGCCACAGCAATGGAGGATCCGAGCCGTGTCTGTGGCCGACACCACAGCTCATGGCACCACAGGATCCTTAACCCACTGAGCGAGGCCAGGGATCGAACCCACAACTTCATGGTTCCTAGTTGGATTCGTTAACCACTGAGCCACGATGGGAACTCTGAGAAATGTTATTTAATCAAACCACCGTTTGAGGTTTAAATTGGTTTTCTTTTTATTGAAATCTTTCATTCAGTAACTTTTTAAAAATTACAAAATTTTTGAGTGCCTGCTGTGGTGCAGTGGGTTAAGAATCTGACTTCAGTAACTCTGGTCACCGTGGAGGGGTGGATTCAAGTGCAGTGCGTTAAAAGATCCAGAGTTGTTACAGCTGTTGCATATATCATGCCTTCTTTATCCATTCCTCTGTTAATGGACATTTAGGTTGTTTCCATGTCTTGGCTATTGTAAATAACGCTGCAGTGAACATCGGGGTGTGTGTATCTTTTTGAATTAGTGTTTTCTCCAGATATATACCCAGGAGTGGGATTGTTGTATCATATGGTAGTTCCATATTTAGTTTTTTAAGGAACCTCCATATGGTTCAACACAGTGGTTGTACTAATTTATATACCCACCATCATTGCAGAAGGGATCCCTTTTTTTCCACACCCTCTCCAGTATTTATTTTTTGTAGGCTTTTTGGTAATGACCATTCTGACTGCTATGAAGTGATACTGATTGTAGTTTTGATTTACATTTCTGTAATAATTAGCTATGTGGAGCATCTTTTCATGAGCCTGTTCTTGGGAGAAATGTCTATTTAGAGCTTCTGCTCACTTTTTAATTGGGTTATTTGTTTTTCTGATGTTGAGCTCCATGAGCTATTTGTATATTTTCAGGATTAATCCCTTGTCAGTCATGTCATTTGAAAAGATTTTCTCCCATTGTCTGGGTTTTTTCATTTTGTTTATGGTTTTCTTTGCTGTGCAAGGGCTTTTAAGTTTAATTAGGTCCCATTTATTTATTTTTGTTTTTATTTTCATTATTCTAGGAGGTGTATGTGAAAAGATATTTCTGTGCTTTATGTCAAAGTGTGGTCTACCTGTGTTTTCCTCTAAGAGTTTTGTAGTATCCAGACTTACATTTAGATCTTTAATCTGTTTTGAGTTTATTTTTGTGTATGGTTTAGAAAGTGTTCTAATTTCATTCATTACATGTAGCTGTGCAGTTTCCCTAGCACCACTTATTGAACAGACTGACTTTTCTTCACTGTTTATTCTTGTCTCCCTTGTCATTGATTGTCAGCTGAGGTGAATGAAGTTTATTTCTGGGCTTTCTATTGTCTTCCACGGATCTATATTTCTTTTGTGCCAATACCATACTGTTTTGATGACTGTATTTTTGTAGTATAGTCTGAAGTCAGGGAGTATGATTTCTCCAGCCCTGTTTTTCTTGCTCAGGATTGCTTTTTATGTTTCCATACAAATTTGAAAATTTGTTGTTCTATTTCCATGAAGAACACCATTGGTAATTTGATTTGGATTGCATTGAATCTGTAGTTTTCTTGGGTCATGTTAACAGCATTGATTCTTACAATCCAAGAACATGGTATATATTTCCATCTGTTTGTGTCATCTTTGATTTCTTTCAATAGTGTCATAGTTTTAATAGTACAGGTCTTTTGCCTCCTTAAGGAGGTTTACTCCTAGACATTTAATTCTTTTTGATGCATTGGTAAATGGGATTGCTTCCTTAATTTCTTTTTCTGATCTTTTTTGTTAGTGTGCAGGAATGAAAGATATTTCTGTGTATTAATTTTGTATCCTGAAACTTTACGGAACTCATTCATGAGCTCTGGTAGTATTCTGGTAGTGTCTTTAGGATTTTCTATTTATAGTATCATGTCATTTGCAAATAGTGACAGTTTTACTTCTTCTTTTCCAAATTGGATTCCTTTTATTTCTTTTTCATCTCTGATTGCAATGGCTAGGACTTCCAAAACTATGTTAAATAAAAGTGGTTAGAGTGGACATCTTGTCTTGTTCCTGATCTTAATAGAAATGTTTTCAGCTTTTCACCATTGATATATATGTTCTTTTGCTGTTTTCTTAATTATTTTAGATTTGTTTTCATGGATATTTTTCTTCCCTTTTTATTTTGTTCTCTTGTGGTTTGATGTCTATCTTTAATGTTGTGTTTGGATTGCTTTTTCTTTTTTTGTGTGTGTTTTATTCTAGACTTTTGGCTTGTGGTTCCCATGAGGTTTTGATATAGCAGTTTATATATATATATATATACTCAAAATTGTTTTAAGTTGCTGTTCTCTTAATTTAAAATGCCTTTTCAATAAAAGCATTTCTACTCTCCTCATGATTACAAATTTTGGTGTCATATTTATGTGTGGTTGATCTCCTACTTTTGGCATGGTTTGCCTTTTGCTGGTGAGCTTTTCCCTCTGTAATTTTCTTCTTTCTAGTTATTTCCCTTTCTTTTCCATCTAAAGAAGTTCCTTGAACAATTATATGGCAACAAGTTTGACAATCTGGAAGAAATGGACAATTTTCTAGAATCTTACAGCCTGCCAAAACTGAATCAAGCAGAAACAGACCAACTGAACAGACCGATCACTAGAAATGAAATTGAAGAGGTCATAAAATCACTCCCTACAAATAAAAGTCCAGGACCAGATGGCTTCACAGGTGAATTCTATCAGACATATAAAGAGGAATTGGTGCCCATCCTCCTTAAACTCTTTCAAAAGGTTGAAGAAGAAGGAATACTCCCAAAGACATTCTATGATGCCAACATCACCCTCATTCCAAAACCAGACAGATACCACCAAAAACAAAACTATCGTCCAATATCTTTGATGAATATAGATGCAAAAATTCTCAACAAAATCTTAGCCAACCAAATCCAACAACATATTAAAAAATTCATATACCATGACCAGGTTGGGTTCATCCCAGGTTCACAAGGATGTTTCAACATACGCAAATCAATCAGCATCATACACCACATTAACAAAAGAAAAGTCAAAAATCATATGAGCATCTCAATAGACGCAGAAAAAGCATTTGACAAAGTCCAACATCCATTCATGATCAAGACCCTCACCAAAGTGGGTATAGAGGGAACATTACTGAACATAATCAAAGCCATTTATGATAAACCCACAGCAAATATAATCCTCAATGGGGAAAGACTGAAAGCCTTCTCACTCAAATCTGGAACAAGACAGGGATGCCCACTCTCACCACTGCTCTTCAACATAGTTTTGGAAGTCCTAGCCACAGCAATTAGACAAACAAAAGAAATAAAAGGCATCCATATAGGAAGAGAAGAGATAAAAATGTCACTATATGCAGATGACATGATACTATACCTAGAAAACCCTAAGGACTCAACCCAAAACCTACTTGAACTGATCAACAAATTCAGCAAAGTAGCAGGATACAAGATTAACATTCAGAAGTCAGTTGCATTTCTGTATACCAGCAATGAAATATTAGAAAAGGAATACAAAAACATGATACCTTTTAAAATTGCACCTCACAAAATCAAATACCTCGGAATACACCTGATCAAAGAGGTAAAGGACCTATATGCCGAGAACTATAAAACTTTAATCAAAGAAATCAAAGAAGATGTAAAGAAATGGAAGGATATTCCATGTTCCTGGATTGGGAAAATCAATATTGTAAAAATGGCCATACTACCCAAAGCAATCTACAGATTCAATGCAATCCCTATCAAATTCCCCATGATATTTTTCACAGAACTAGAACAAACAATCCAAACATTTATATGGAACAACCAGAATCGCCAAAGCAATCCTGAGACCCAAAGACCAGAATCACCAAAGCAATCCTGAGAAACAAAAACCAAGCAGGAGGCATAACTCTACCAGACTTCAAGAAATATTACAAAGCCACAGTCATCCAAACAGTGTGGTACTGGTATCAACACAACAGACAGACCAATGGAACAGAATAGAGAACCCGGAAATAAACCCTGACACCTATGGTCAACTAATCTTTGACAATGGAGGCAAGAACATAAAATGGGAAAAAGAACGTCTATTCAGCAAGCATGGCTGGGAAACCTGGACAGCTGCATGCAAAGCAATGAAACTAGAACATACCCTCACACCATGCACCAAAATAAACTCCAAATGGCTGAAAGACTTAAATATACGACAGGACACCATCAAACTCCTAGAAGAAAACATAGGCCAAACACTCCCTGACATCAACATCATGAATATTTTCTCAGGTCAGTCTCCCAAAGCAATAGAAATTAGAGCAAAAATAAACCCATGGGACCTCATCAAACTGAAAAACTTTTGCACAGCAAAGGAAACCCAAAAGAAAACAAAAAGACAACTTACAGAATGGGAGAAAATAGTTTCAAATGATGCAATGGACAAGGGCTTAATCTCTAGAATATATAAGCAACTTATACAACTCAACAGAAACAAAACCAATCAACCAATGGAAAAATGGGCAAAAGACCTGAATAGACATTTCTCCAAGGAGGATATATAGATGGCCAGCAAACACATGAAAAAATGCTCTACATCGCTGATTTTAAGAGAAATGCAAATCAAAACTACCATGAGATACCACCTCACACCAGTCAGAATGGCCATCACTAATAAGGCCACAAATAACAAGTGCTGGAGGGGTGTGGAGAAAAGGGAACCCTCCTGCACTGCTGGTGGGAATGTCAACTGGTACAGCCACTATGGAGAACAGTTTGGAGATACCTTAGATATCTATCCATAGAACTACGATATGACCCTGCAATCCCACTCTTGGGCATCTATCCGGACAAAACTCTCCTTAAGAGACACATGCACCCACATGTTCATTGCAGCCCTATTCACAATAGCCAGGACATGGAAACAACCCAAATGTCCATCGACAGATGATTGGATTCGATAGATGAGGTATATATACACAATGGAATACTACTCAGCCATAAAAAAGAATGACATAATGCCATTTGCAGCAACATGGATGGAACTAGAGAATCTCATACTGAGTGAAGCAAGCCAGAAAGGCAAAGATAAGTACCATATGATATCACTTATAACTGGAATCTAATATCCAGCACAAATGAACATCTCCTCAGAAAAGAAAATCATAGACTTGGAGAAGAGACTTGTGGCTGCCTGATGGGAGGGGGAGGGAGTGGGAGGGATCGGGAGCTTGGGCTTATCAGACACAATTTAGAATAGATTTACAAGGAGATCCTGCTGAATAGCATTGAGAACTTTGTCTAGATACTCATGTTGCAACAGAACAAAGGGTGGGGGAAAAATGTAATTGTAATGTATACATGTAAGGATAACTTGATCCCCTTGCTGTACAGTGGGAAAAAAAAAATCTGAGGAAAAAAAAATAAAGAAGTTCCTTCAGCATTTGTGGTAAAGCTGGTTTTTAGGTACTGAATTATCTTAATTTTTGCTTGTCTGTAAAGCTTTTGATTTCTCTGTCAAATCTGAATGAGTTTTGCTAGGTAAGTATTCTTCATTGTAAGTTTTTTCCTTTCATCATTTTAAATATATCATCCATTCCCTTCTGGCCTGCAGAGTTTCTGCTAAAAAGTCAGTTTATAATCTTATGGAGATGCCCTGTTATTTGTTGCTTTTCCCTTTTTTCTTTTAATATTTTCTTTGTCTTTAATTTAGTCAATTTGATTAATATGTGTCTCAGCATGATCCTACCTGAGTTTATCCTTTATGGTACTCTTTGCGCTTTCTTGACTTGGGTGACTCTTTCCTTTTCCATGTTAATGATCTCGGCTATTATGTCTTCAGATATTTTCTCAGGCCCTTTCTCTCTTCTCTCTTTGGGATCTCTATAATGTGAATATTTGTGCTTTTAATATTGATTTGGAAGTATCTTAAACTGTCCTTATTTCTTTTCATTTTTTTTTTCTGTATTCTGTTCTGCAGCAGTGATTTTGACCATTCTGTCTTCCAGTTCACTTATATGTTCTTCTCCTTCACTTATTCTGCTATTGACTCCTTCTAATGTATTTTTTCATTTCAGTTATTGTATTATTCAACTGCTTGTTTGTTTTTTATGTCTTCTAGCTCTTTGTTAAATATTTCTTGTATCTTCTTCATCTGTGCCTTCATTCTTTTTCTGAGATCTCGTATTATCTTTACTATCATTACTCTGATTTATTTTTCAGGTAGATTGCCTGTCTGCACATTACTTATTTGTTCTTCTGTGGTTTTATTTTGTTCCTTCATTTGGAGCATATTCTCCTCTCATCCTCTTTCATTTAACTTTCTGTGTTTGTGGTCTCTGTTTCACAGGCTACAGGATTGTATTTCCCCTTGGTTCTTTTGTCTGCTCCCTGGTGGGTAAGGCTGGCCTAGATCCTTATGAAGACTTCCTTCTGGAAGGGACTAGTGCCTGCCTACTTGTGTTTGGAGCTGGATCTTGTCCCTCTGGTGGGCAGGACCATCTCAAGGGGTATGTTTAGAGTCACCTGTGGGTTCAGGAGGATTTTAGGCAGCCAGTATGCTGATTTGTTTTTGTTTTTTGTTTTTTTTTTTTGGTCTTTTTAGTGCTACACCCATGGTATATGGAAGTTCCCAGGATAGGGGGTCAAATTGAAGCTGCAGCTGCTGACCTGCACCATAGCCACAGCAATGCCAGATCCAAGCCACATCTGTGACATACACCATAGCTCATAGCAATGCCAGGTCCTTAACCCACTGAGGAAGGCTAGGGATCAAACCAACATCCTCAAGGATACTAATAGAGTTTGTTACCACTGAGGACACCTGGAACTCCCTGCCTGTAGATTGATGAGGGCATGCTCTTGCTTTGTTGGTTGTTTGGTCTGAGACATCCCAGCACTGGAGCCTGAGGGCTGTTGGGTGGGTAAGTTCTTGGTGTCAAAATGGCAGCCTCCATGAGCTCTCATGCCAAATGAGTGCTCCCTGGTACCTCAGCCATCACTGTCCTTGTCCCCACAGTAAGCCACACAGCCAACCCTCAAGAGACCCTCAAGATGAACAGCACGTTAGTCTGGCCCAGGTTCCTATGAAGGTACTGATTTTTCCTTAAGTCCTGGTGCACACAAGACCTTATGTGTGCCATCCAAGAGTGGAATTTATTTCCCCCCTAGTTCTTTGGAGCTCCTATACTCAAGCTCCACTGGCCTTCAAAGCCAAATGTTCTTGGGGCTTCTCCTTCCTCTGCCAGACCCTTGGGCTGGGGAGCCTGATGTGGGATTCAGACTTCTCACTCTGGTAGCAGAGCCTCTGTGATATAATTATTTTCTAATTTGTGGATCATCAAGCTAGGGGTACAGGACTCTATTATATTGGGAATGCACCTCTTCTACCATCTCGTTGTGGTTTCTTCTTTGTCTTTGGATTCAGAATATCTTTTTTTATAGGTTCCTATCTTTTTGTTGATGATTTTTCAGTATTTAGCTGTGATTTTGATGGTTAATTATAGGAGGTGAGCTCAAGTCCTTCTACTCTGCCATCTTGCCTCCAACCTTGAATCAGTTCTTCACTGAGTACTAGAATTTGAGGCTGAAAAGGACACTTAATGACTTTTTTTTGCTGTCCTTTTATCTGAAGTGTGAACCTTTTGCATGATAGCAATCTGAAGAGATTATCAAATTGCTTTTTAATAATTGTTTTTACTTATGGTGGTTATTTTTCAAAGTTTCCATGACCACTAAATTAGTGATTATTTAATCTTTGTCTGTGGGTGGAATATGGAGTTAGTTTTTGGCCAGTTTCTGATCACAACATTTTTTTAAATCAATCAATACTTAACTTTCTTTTAGACGTGTTTCTGTTTAAAGTACCATACTTAATTTGTAATGTTGATTCACTAGTTTTGAACTCATGGACAAAAATACTATAATTAATGCCTCCAGGAAGTTTATTTAATACATGTATTTTCTTTGTAAGGCACATCAAAGCCTTTTTATGCCTAGGAACACTTTGTATTGTCTCCACAACTCTGAAGTTCTTTCTGTCTCATTTCTACAGTTATTTAGGTTTATGACTCTGTATTATCAGCTAAGAGAATTGGAGTCTTTCATATCACAATGTTTGAAAATATTTTATCTATGCAACATATCATAGTATTAAAAATATATGATATATATTGAGTGTAGTATTTGGGAATCTTATTGTGTATTATAGGTTTAACATAGTATTCTTAGTAATAAGCTGGAAGGAAAGCTCTAATTAAGTTCATACATCATTAAAAATCTGTTCTCTTTTGTGCTTCCTATTTTTGGCAGCTTTGGTGTTTCTCATTGTGAGTTTCTTCCCTGTAGGTGAGCATTTGGAGGCAAGTTTCAACACCTACCACCTCCTCAGATGTGTTGTATGAGTAATTTTGAAATGTTTTTGCATATTCAAAGACCTGCCTTCTGGCCACTGTGCACAATTATCAAAGCCTGTTGAATTTTGGAAAGTGTATTATCCAAAGTCTAGACATCATTGCTGCTTTACTTCTTATTCACTATCTTCAAAGCATAGCCTCTGTTTAACTACAGAAAAATGCTTCCTGATAGTGGACAGTGGCACTGATAGTGGATAGTGGACAACAATTAGAGAAGAAAAGTCTGGACCTAAAACAAGAACAGTAATAGCAGCAAAAACAGCAGCCATAGCTGTAACAGTTATAATACAGTCTCAGACTCTTATCATCAGCCTCTTTCCTCCTCAATATTAATAAGATGAAAGGGTGGGACTGCCTTTCTGGCCTCCATAACTGCATTATGCGGGAGTTCTAGGAAATTATTCCTTTGTAAGACAGACATGATGTTCATGCTATCATAATTTTTCTTTTACTCAAATGTCACAATGGGGAGTGAGCATTCTTTGTAATATAACCTGTAACCCTACCTTCTCTGGGCCAAATCTTCACTATCTGTGTTTTGACATGAATATATATGTTTCTTATTTATTACAAGTTCAATCCTCTGCTTTGGAAATGAGTTTTGAGGATTTTGTGGTTTCACCTCAGAAATATGTGATGCATATTAAATAGCTTTGTGGTGTGGCTATAGCAAGAAAGTCATGTTGGTTCATAGATATTAGCCCTTATGCCATATAATCATTAAATACATAATTATGATATCAAAGGCTCATTTATTTTCTTCTCTGTGTCATATTGGAAATCTACTCTTTGTCATGGAAGAATTGTGACTCTAATATTTCAACAGATTGGAGCACAGATTATGTCTCACCCTTTTTAGAAAAAAAAAATGGGTTTTAAAAGTTTTCTTCAAGTGAACGATTACTTTCTCTCTGGGTACCTCTAGTTCCATGTGGAATTCTTTTTCTTGCAGCTGTTCTCATATAAAATTCAGTACCCATCATATGTTATAAACCACACATGAAAACAGAATGATTCTTGTATTATTCTGCAGTCAGAGTTTTTATTGAACTAAAGTAACCAGATATATCTAATAGTACTGTATCTTGGGTCATTCTATCAGGAGTAGTGGCCAGAGGTCATTTTTCTTTGTCCTCACCTATATTAGCAGCTCAGGCTATTACCCTATATTAAATGTAACAATCACAATTGCTGGCTTTATAGCAGTAAGAAAGCTTCATTATGCTTAATCATGATGGGTTATTTTTGCCTGTGACTCAGTTGCATAGTTTTTTTGTTTTTATTTTTATTCTAGAAACTTAAGCTAACAATGCCATAGGGGCAACTCTAAAAAATAGCAAAAAAAAAAAAAAAAAGAAAATTAAGCTGACAAAGCAACCATCATATAAAGCACTGCTGTGCTTGTGGCAGAGAGAAGGAAGAGAGTTGCTACATTTGCAGTGACTCTTTGACTTTTTTTTGTCTTTTTCTTTTCTAGGGCTGCACCCGCAGCACATGGAGGTTCCCAGGCTAGGGGTCTAATCAGATCTGTTGCTGCTGGCCTATGCCAAAGCCACAGCAACACAGGATCTGAGCTGCATCTGTGACCTACACCATGGCTTACGGCAATGCTGAATCCGTAACCCACTGAGCGAGGCCAGGAATTGTACCCGCAATCTCATGGTTCCTAGTTGGATTCATTAACTACTGAGCCACAATGGGAACTCCAAGAAGTGACATATTTTACTCAAACATATTTACTGGCCAAGCAAGTCACATGTACTCCACAGGGAGGGGCATAACATATTTGGAAATAATAATAAATGCTGTCTTAGTCTATCACTTGGTAACAAAATTCCCTCATCTTCCTTCTATGCCCCTAATATACGAAATATTAGACTGAACAAATTGTATTCCAATAGAAAAGATCTAAAAGTCCCATACAATCAGACTCAAAGTCCAGGTTTGTTAGACAGTCTCCACATCAGGTCAAGTGTGGTTTCTCTTGAGCCAGAGGCTTATTTTTTTTTAAAAAGTCACTCCTTCATGCGCCATATTCCCCTACATATCAATAGAAGAGTAAGGACTAGATAATTATGACAAATAAAATAATTCCACCTGAAAAAGAGAAGAATAGAAGGCACAAGAAGCCGTTGATCACAGCAGTTCTGAAATCACATTGGAATGTACTGTGAGGCTCCCTAATATGAAGATGGGGCATAGGTCTTAAGTAGGCCCAAGTCCATTGCCCTCCAAGACTCTTGGTGATCTTGGCTCCACTCTTTTGGAGGTCCTTTCATTTCCATTAATGTGTATAAGAAGAAATAGGAATGTATGTTCTGCTTGAGGTCTGAGCAGCTTTCTCAATCTGCTTCTTGCTCATTGAAATAAAAGGGACATTTCAATCCTCGAATAGTCACAAGTTTCACTTATCCTAAATTCATGATTCTAATGATATTACAACTTTCTTGAAAACTGTCATCTTTGTATTAATTTGATTGATAAAATTAATATTGGTCAATACCCACAATTTCTTTTGAGACATGCCTGTCTTTCTAGACTTAGTTATTGGCTACAGTATTAATTTTCTGTTGGTAATATGATGAATTACTACAAAAGATATCCTTAACTATAGTTAACATAGTCCTAAAAATATATAATTTTATTATTATATAGTTCTATAGGTCAGAAGTCCAAAATAGGTCTCATGAGTTAAAACCAAAGTGTTGGCAGGACTATGTTCCTTTTAGAGGCTCTTAGAAAATTTGTTTCCTTGTATTTTCCAGTTTCAAGAGGCTCCTTCCTCTCTCACACTCTCTGGCTCATGGCCCTCTTCCTTTTCAAAGCCAGCATCTTTATCACATTTTCTTCTCTGACTCATCTCCTGCCTCCTTTTTTTAACTTTGTGATCACATTGGTTCATTTAGATAATCCAGAATAATATCCCCTTTTCAAAAATCCTTAACTTAATCATATTGCCATGTAAGGTAGTATATATTCACTGGGGATAAGGAAGGACATGGACAACTTTGGAGGAAAGTATCCTGCCTATAACAGGTACCTTGTAGTTGTCAAATGGGAGAGCCATGCCATTAGTCTTTTTTCCTTGAACCATTTTGTAAAACTGAACAAATCTGCTGTTTGCCATCTTAATACGTAGTTTTTTACAAAAAGCTTCTTTAATTTGGTCTTTAAAATGAAGCTGAGTTTAAATCAGCTTCTGTTTTCAAATTTACTATTTACCAGTTAGAAATAAAGACAAGTTGCATTTCGTACTCAGATAAGGCCTAGAATTTCTAAAACTCTCTTCTGCTTTCTCCATGCCCACCCACCCAGCCCCCAATTCTGTTGTACATTGGCCAGGTCTTTTCTGTGTTCATCTTTTTTTTACAATACCTAGCCAAAAGTAGCAACCAATTCATACTAGCAATATTCTTTTTCAGACTTCTTTATTTGAAGCCAGAAGATGGTTAGGTATGTTATCTGCCCTTCAACTTATTGGAGTGAGTTTTACCAAATATCTGCTATTGCATAACATAGGTTGTTTTCTTTCTTCAAAAAAGCTTTCCTTGTTGATAGTTCCTGATCTGGCACCATGTATTTTAGGGTACTGTTCTGGCTGCAGTTCAATACTTGTAACAACTTCTCTGTTTGAATGGCTTAGACTAAAAGACAAGAACTAACAAAGAACTTGGAAATCTCATTGGCTTTAACAAAGATTTCATTCTCATTTATGGTACCTATGTATCATTTTTTTTAACCATACCTCATATCTATATATTTTTTTCACTAAGGATGCTGGATGATGAAAAGGTCCTATCTGACATAATGCTGGGATTGTGTCAGAAAGAACCATCCAAATGCCTTTCTCACTTCTGCTAGGAGATAACTTTTATCAATTCTAATGACATTTTAGTGGTCAAAGAAAGCCACATGGTCAAACCTTGTATTAAGCAATGATAGATCTGAATCATTGTTCTTTCCCTTACTAACTTTATAGCTCTGGGCAATATTCCTAATTTTCCTGAGAATCTAATTCCTTATATTTAAAATGGGGTTTAGAATGTTTGCCTTGAAATTGAGTTAACATGATGGTGTACATTGTATAATTACTAGCCTAGTATAAACCTTGAACTATATGGTCCAATAAATTGAGCAACATGAAGGATTTTACTCGATATAGACTTCTCTAACTTTTAGTGGCAAAGGAGAACTTAAATTGATTAAAAAAAAGAAAGAAAGAATGGAGGCATTCAGATGGATGACATGGATGGCATAGACTCAGAAGAAAAGCATTTGCAATAATACAGGGCATAGGAAAAATAAATTCTGTATAGTACAGCCTTTAAATAAGCATTTTTAAAGGACTAGAGTGGAAATGAGGAGGTGCAGAGGAATAAGTTTGATTAGGTGGACTTATCATTTTATAAATGTTTAATATCTTATTTATTTGTATTTTCCTAAAAGTAGATATGGTACCTCTAAGGCAATCGGATTAATTGTCACCTAACTGGGACTGTTCCATATGCTCAGTTTCCCTTTTGGAGGGTAATGGGATAAAGACCAGATGTCCTCCTACACATACTGAGATCTGTGCTCTAGGTGAGGAAGCCTGAAATTAAGAATCTGGGGGGTTAGAGAGGAATATTGCGTCACCTCCCACCCCTTGCTGGGAAATGGAGTAAAACAATTGCTCCTTAAGAAGGATCCTGTGTTTTTTTACCCTTTGAAATGTAAATATGTCTTAGTGGGGAGAAAAGGCTAGTACCAGAGTTTGTTTAGGGTTTTATTCCCTCTTGAAACTCCTGAAAGTTAAATCTCTCTGAAATTTTCATTAGCAATTCAGTTATAATTTAGCTTTGTGTCTTAGCCCAGGTAAGTTTCAGTAAAATTTGCTCAGAAAGCACTACAGGTATTAACTGTGAAGAAATATAAAAATATTCTCTTCAGAGCCTCACAGTTCAGTTCAAGATGGTGCTGAAGCTGAAAAGTAGTGGAGGGAGTATTTGACCTTGCAATAACAACAAAACAAAGATTCTTGTGTCAGAGAAATTTCACAATCCAATTAAGTTTGAATTACATTGTTTCAGAATTTATAGAAAAAAAGGAGACTAGAGGTAGAGATACATTTTGAAGCTGTGTAAGGATCTGTGTTTGACACATAGATGTGGATGACACAAAGGACATAGAAACAAGATAGCAAGGAGCTAATATGTTCCCTTTACTGTTAGAGGGAAATGGTAAGTATGCGGATGGGCAGTTGGAAAGACTTCAGTGAGTGGTCAGGTCATTGATAAGAGGTAGAAAGGACAGGTTATAAATATGTTAAAAAGTTCTTTTTTCCCCCCTATAATGTGAATACTTTTGAGAAGGACAGAAAGAGGGAAATGAGGAAATGAAATGGGCATATTCTTAAAGGGTTTGAAATTGGAGCAGTGCATGTCAAGGCCAGATGTGGGTCCAGGATATGGAGAATGGGGATGAGGAAAACAATGGCTGGGAAAGGTAGGTTTGGGAACTCACAGGAACATGCGATGAAGAAATGAGAGGTTAAGGAAGAATGTTATATACAATGTTTGAGTGATCATAGAGAATCCAGTGCCAAGAGTATAAAGGTCAATGCTAGAGAACTGGGAAGAGATGTAAAAGAGAAAAAAGTACCACAATGTGAACATTTATAAAGTGATTAGGGGAAGAAATGTAGATGGGAAAGCTGAAAACAATTGACTTTGGGTCTTAAAGCTACATAGAAAAACCTAGAGTGTTAAGATTTTATAATCTCATTTTGAGATTACACTTTTGTTAATACTGTCATACATCTCAATGGAAGGAAATATGTTAATGGGAGAAATTTAAAGAAGAAAAAGATACTTGTAACCATATTACCTAGAGGTTACAATATTAATATTTCCATATTTTATCTGATCCATAATTTTTTGTTTGTTTGATTTTTGCCTTTTCTAGGGCGACTTCCATGGCATATGGAGGTTTCCAGGCTAGGGGTCTAATTGGAGCTACAGCTGCAGGCCTACACCACAACCACAGCAATACAGGATCTGAGCCACATCTGCAACCTACACCACAGCTCACGGCCACACTAGATCCTTAACCCACTGAGCAAGGCCAGGAATCAAACCCACAACCTCATGGTTCCTAGTCAGATTCGTTAACCACTGAGCCATGATGGGAACTCCCATAAATATTTAAAAAAATTTTTAAATGGCATTTTATATCCATATACTTATAAGATCCTCCTCCACCTGTCATTCAATAATAAACAATATACTTACTCTTGTTAGATGTTTCTCTACGGCATCATATTAAGTGATGCTTTTTGTGTTTCCTAACAATTTTTGCAGATAGTCCTTCATCTCCTAAGTTGAAGAGAGTAGAAGAAATAAGAGAATCACACAGTTCATATTCTTGCAGTTCCAGCTTTGGGTCTTTACATCCCAGGGCTAGTAGTATAAGGAGCTATTTGGCTTATCACTTGTATCTGGTACAACATTTCCACAGAAAGGTCAGAACAACACCGGGATTATTCCTTTTAGGGGATGGGCAATATTTACAAATAATTTTCTATAGTCATTGTCCATTATATTTTCACACCAGCCTAGTAAGGTAGGTATTATTATTATTTAAAATTTGCAGATGTGAAACTTTAAAGCTTAGAGAGATTGACTAATTTTTCTAAGGGTATGAAATGCATAGGTAGTGGAGCCAAAAGTAAAATCCATATTTTCTTTCTCAAAATTCTATTCTTGTTCTTTTACTTCCTAAAGGAATACAATAAAGGAGTATTAATAAACTAGTCTGACCCTCATCTATAAAATTGGAAGGATTGCAAATGTCAAAGACTTCATAACTCACATATTTACAGAGTAATTAAAGCAGCTGGTAGAAATGGACAGAAAACAACATTGTAGAAGCCAAAATTGGAGGTCAAGTCTGTGTTTGGTATATCTGCTAGATAATTGCATGATGTTCACAACATTTTGCTCTCAAATACAAATATGTTTCCTGCCATTGATATTGTGTGTTCTGGTGGTGTATGAGGGGGCTGGAAGGAAATGTCACACTCTCCTGAGGCTTAAGCTTGTTACTGGGCTTTGGTTATGGTATCTTTACCCTAACACATGTAGAGCTAACCACCTTCCATTCAGGTTTTTCTGGGAGTTGGCAGGGACATTGAGAAAATACAGAAATAATATCTATTATAACCATAAAGAACTTTGGATCTGGCAAATGATATCCTGATTTTATGTGCTAGCATCATGGCAAAATTTAAATTAACACCATAAAGCCAAAGTAAATTCTAATGTGAAGTTATTACCTAATAACTTTTGCAGAACCTTGACAGGTATTGAAGGAAACATGAAGGTGGACATGACCAATGCTCAAGGCATAATAGCTGTAAGAAGGCTAGTAAAGCATGCTCTGGGAAGAAAATTGTTTATCAGTATGAGGCTAATTACCTCTTTGAGGACACTGGAAGAAGTGACATTGACAAGAACAGAAAACCTGAGGTCCTTGGAAATCATACTCTTCACCTGTTTGGAGGGACAAATAAAGGGATGCATAAAATGACCTTGTCTTGCCACACTGCAAACATCCCTCCTCTCTCTGCTAATGTCTAATTCTAAGACTGAAATGGGAACCATTCTTACTTGGGTGTGGTTCAATCACATTTCAGAATCTTCATCCTAAATTTGAAGACAGCAGGAACCTTAAAATGATCCACTAAAAAGCTGGATCCAGTCAAGCACATTCCAAAGTGGGATGTTTTAGAATCTTTCCAGATTGACATTGGATAGATTGTAGGCATTTATTACTCTTTATTATGCGAGGCAAGTAATCTATGAGTACTGTCCTGACTAAATAGGTTTTTTTTTTCCTTAAATAGAATGGCAAGTAGAATTGGAACAGTGCTCCTTGAAAATTAATTCAAAATGTGCATAACTATTTTAAGTGCTGAATTGATATTACATATTCTTTCTGAACAAGGCAGTGTTAGACTAAATAGTAATACTACAGTAATAAAAATGTGCTTTATGTTTAGTATAATAGCACACATTTACGGAACACTCTGTGAGCCAGGTACTGTTCTTAACTTTAACAAGTATTAACTCATTTTATCCTCATAGCAATACTTTGAGGTAGATGCTATTATTATCATCCATCTTTTATAATCATCAAAGTAAGACCCAGAGAAGTTAAGATCACCTCAAATTACACAACAATTATGCACTAGGTGCAAGGATTGAGTTCAGGTAATCTGATTCCAGGGCTTAAACCCTTGACCTTTATGTCTTGTTGCATTTCTGGGCACACATGATATTAGCTATTCACCGGCATGCAACGTACATTAATTTTCCCACTGTAACAGATCATTTAACCAATGGATTTCCTATTTATAGTTAAGTAACTATAATTGCAGTACTGTTTTATTCCATTTCTTTTTCTTGCCTGGAAAATAAATTTATTTCAGAGTATATCATAAGGAAATCTACATATAGGAAATTTGGCAGGAATATATGAGGGGAAAAAAAAAAAGCAGTTTTGAACTCAATTGTGTAAGGCTCCAAATGTCACATTTGCTATAGTTTCCAATCTTATTCATTATGATTGGCTTCCAGAGTCTCCATGCTGTCAGTCTTCTCACTAAGGTGATATTATCTTTCAGATGCTCAAATATTTCAACATTGCTTTAAGTCATTGAAATGCATGTTTGAGTACACTGAACACATCTCGATAGCTTTGTTGGGCAGATTTGGTGGCTGGCCAGACCAACAGAGCAGAACTATCTTAGGCTTAGGAATCGGTATTCATACCAGGAAGAACGTTTATTATAATTCAGTGTTTGGCACTTAATTAATCCTGTTACATTGCCCTTTGCCCATCTGTAAAATGGAGATATTTCTGACTTCCTCACACAGTGTTTGTGGCAACAATAACAACATTATTATTATTATTAAGACAGATTATTTTCAAGTGGGGATGATACTTTGATAGCCAGTGTATCTATTCATGGAGAGATAGTCAAATTATATAATATTTGAGAATTTCTGTTATAATAAAATGGAACAATTGATAAAATAACTTGATATAATTTCAGAAGAACACATTTTTTTGGAAACACTCCTAACTTCTCTGTGAATAGTTTAGAGTCTTGGTCAGTGGTCCCACTCATGATCAGTCCTTTAACATATTATAGAACCTGTCAGTCAGCAATGTATTTTATTTCTTGACATGTGGGTCTGCTGGATACTTGAATTCTCATAGAAGAAGCATCAATACCCATTAATTTTTATAGCTATAGCATCTGCCACACTGTTTGCTACAGAATAGATGTTTATGAAATAATTGATAAGTAAATGGGCAAACTAATTTTAAGTACTAATTGTGGACATCAGCTGAAACACTGGATTTCATTAAAAAATTATGATATCAGCTCAGTGATAATACATTTAATTAATCATATTTAAGTGAAGTGATAAATGTTTTGGCTATTCTCATTTTCCTATATACTTCATGAAAGCCAGGTTCTTTGGGGACATAAATGCCAAAGTTACCATAGTTACATCATTTTAGCAATAAATGAATATATTTTCTATGGACTCACTGACAGAGTGAATGAGTCAATTGACCAAAACAATGTTCAATGTATTAAGCTAAAGAAAAATTTCTTACAAAAGGCAAATTGGTCCGTTCTTAAGTTGCCAATGAAGTTTCTCAAAAGTTGAATCAGTAATAATCCCATTTGTAGTCTAGATAATTGAAATTAAAATACTTGTCAATTGAGTTAGAACCAAGGAGGAAAAAATGTGTATTCTTATCTTAACTTTAATTGTGTAAGCTATAAAAGAAGAAAATAACATTTCTATGATTTCAATATGACTTGCCTGTGATGACACTGGAGTGTGTGATGGCTCATGTATATTGTTGCTGCCCTAAAATGAGGGCTTATGGAGGAAATAGGGTCTTTATATCATTATCCTTTTCAAGAGCCGGCTCTCAATTAGTGAGATCTATTATTTTTTCTCCTGGCTTTTCTCCTGTGGCCCACTACCTTTTCTCTACTTGAACTGAGGTGAACATTCAGGGATTTGTGCCAGTTTGCTGAAATTTTTATAACCTGAATTGACTTTTTTGGGTTCAGGTAGCAACACCGAGGATATTAAATTTACACTTCTGAATTTCCCAGGGCTGCTAGCACACATCTGCTTTTCATTTCTACACAGTTAATGGAATGTATATTTTCTAAATCACAAGGATTTGTAGAAAGTTGTTGCTGACAGGATTTCTGAAAAAGGTAAGATGCAACATGAGACACACGAATGTCCCAGATCCTTGATGATGTTGGCTATTAGGCTATGGAAGAGTCTTCAACATCACTGTCAGGCTGATTTTCAATCTGTCTCTGGTGATACTGAACAATTCAAATAGAGAGACAAGGGTGGCCAAATGAATGACTGGCATGGAAGTAGTATGGTTTTAGGAATAATGTAGAATAGATTGTTTGAAATGAAGCAGAGCAGTGAGTTTAGGATACAGTGTGGTCCAAATGTCCATTTCCATGCAGGATGTATAATGGGGTAAACACTTTTACATTGGTAAAATTTGGAAAACAGGTGAGTTTCTCAGACTAGACTCTAAAGATGTTTAAAGCTAAAATGAAAACTGTGCAGTTGAAATAGAGAGTAGTAGAAAATATTATTACCATACTCATGAAGAGGGAAGCTGCATAGAATAGTAGTTAAACATTTCAAATTTGTTTTTTACTAGTTATATGACCTTGGGCATGTAACTCAATCTTGGTAGGTTTCAGTCATCTCATTTATAAAATGATAATGAGACTAATATCTACCTCCGATATTAGTTTTGAGGATTAAGTAAGTTAGTGCACACAGCTTTTCCTAAAACAAAAACACTTAAGAAGTTTTTGTTATTATTTAAAATTAACATAAGATTGGAGAGGGATTAAGATGGTGGAATAGAAGGACTGGAGCTCAACATCTCTCCTAAAAAAACAACAAAATTCACAACTAAAGACTAAGCACTCTTCACCCAAATGGACCGGAAAATTTTAAAAAGATATCCTACTCAAGAAGAAAAAGACGAGGACACACCAAGAGGTAGGAGGGGTGATTTCATGATATAACCAACCACATACCT
Organism: Sus scrofa; assembly: GCF_054392235.1. Taxonomy (NCBI): domain Eukaryota; kingdom Metazoa; phylum Chordata; class Mammalia; order Artiodactyla; family Suidae; genus Sus; species Sus scrofa. The sequence goes on from NC_139393.1 coordinate 34,247,340, forward strand.
CCTGGGTTGGAAGACCCACAGACTGGAAACTAACTGGTTCACAGAGACTCACCCACAGGAGTGAGAGTTCTGAGCCACACATCAAACTCTCACATGTGGGGATCTGGCAAGGGGAGAAAGAGCCTCTGGAGCATCTGGCATTGAAGGCCAGTGGGGCTTGTGCACAGGGACACCACAGGACTGGGGGAAATGGAGACCCCATTCTTAAAAGGCACACACAGACTTTCACGTGCACTGGGTCCCAGGGCAAAGCAAAGTCTCCATGGGAATCTGGGTCAAACCTGACTGCAGTTCTTGGAGGACATCCTGGGAAAACAGGGGTGAACATGGCTTGTTGTGAGGGAAGGACATTGAAAGCAAAGCTCTTGGGAATATGTGGCAGTGTGCCTTTCTCTGGAGGTGGCCATTTTGGGAAAATATATCCCCATGCATTAGTCAGATGCTGAGAAGCCCCAGGGCAAACAACAAGCCAGGTGGGATCACAGCCCTGCCCCTCAGTAAACAAGCTGCCTAAAGACCCCTCAGGCACACAGCTGCCTCTAATCCCATCCAGAGACTAAGCCCCACCCACCAGAGGGATTAGAAGCAGCTCCACCTACCAGTGGGCAGGCATCAACCACTCCCATCAGGAAGCCTACAGCAAGCCTCCATACTGACTTCGGCAACAAGGGGGGAAGACCCCAGAAGGAAGAGAGGCTACAACTCTGTTATCTATAAAAAGGTCACCACACCAAAAACCTATAAAAATGAAAAGACAGAGGACTATAACTCAGATGAGGGAGAAAGGAAAAACCCCAGAAAATCAGCTAAGTGATGAGGAGATTCTCAGCCTCCAAGAAAAAGACTTTAGACTGTTGATGCTGAAGATGATGCAAGACATTGGAAATAAACTGGAGGCAAAGATGGATAACTTACAGGAAACACTGAGCAAAGAGATACAAGATAAAAAACTTAAAGAAGAGATGCAAAATACAATAACTGAAATAAAAAATTCACTAGAAGCAGCTAACAGCAGAATACAGGAGGCAGAAGAATGAATAAGCAAGGTGGAGGAGGACAGATTAATGGAAACTATGGATGCAGAAGAGAAAAGAGAAAAAAGATTGAAAACAAATGAAGAGAGTCTCAGAGAACTCTGGGACAACGTGAAACGCAACAATATCCGTATTATAGGGGTGCCAGAAGGAGAAGAGAGAGAGAGAAGGAGACAGAAAAAATATTCCAAGAGATAATAGCCGAAAACTTCCCTAACATGGGGAAGGAATCACTCACTCAAACCCAGGAAGCACAACGAGTATCATATAAAATAAACCTAAGGAGGAACACCCTGAGACACATACTAATCAAACTGACCAAAATGAAAGACAGGAGTTCCCGTCGTGGCGCAGTGGTTAACGAATCCGACTAGGAACCATGAGGTTGCGGGTTCGGTCCCTGCGCTTGCTCAGTGGGTTAATGATCCGGCATTGCCGTGAGCTGTGGTGTAGGTTGCAGATGCGGCTCGGATCCCACGTTGCTGTGGCTCTGGCGTAGGCCGGAGACTACAGCTCCGATTAGACCCCTAGCCTGAGAACCTCCATATGCCACGGGAGCAGCCCAAGAAATAGCAAAAAGATAAAAAAAAAATAAAATAAAAAACAAAATGAAAGACAAAGAGAAAATCTTGAAAGCAGCTAGGGAAAAGAAACAAGTAACATACAAGGGAACCCCAATAAGGTTATTGGCAGAGTTTTCAGCAGAACATCTGCAGGCCAGAAGGGAGTGGCATGACATACTTACTGTGATGAAAGGAAAAAAACTCCAACCAAGATTACTCTACCCAGAAAGGCTCTCATTCAGATTTGAAGGAGAAATCAAAGCCTTCACAGATAAGCAAAAGCTGAGAGAATTCAGCAACACTAAACCAGCCTTACAAGAAACACTAAAGGAACTTCTCTAGGCAGAAAAGAACAAGAGAAGAAGGAAAGGAAAAAGAGCAGCAAAAACAAATCCAAAGCAGTTAATAAAATGGCAATAAGAACATACATATCAATAATTAAATGTGAATGGACTAAACGCCCCAACCAAAAGACATAGACTAACTGAATGGATACAAAAACAAGATCCATATATATGCTGTCTTCAAGAGACCCACTTCACTTCGAGGGACACATACAAATTGACAGTGAGAACACGGAAGAAAATATTTCATGCAAAAGGGGATCAAAAGAAAGCTGGAGTAGCAATACTCATATCAGACAAAATAGACTTTAAAATGAAGAATATTTAAGGGACAAAGAAGGACATTACATAATGATCAAAGGATCAATCAGATGATATAACAATTTTAAATATCTGTACACCCAACAGAGGATCACCACAATAGATCAGGCAACAGCTAACAACCTTAAAAGGATAAATCGACAATAACACAATCATAGTCGGGGACTTTAACACCCCTCTTATAGCAATGGACAGATCAACCAGACAGAAAATCAATAAGAAAACACAGGCCCTGAATGATGCATTAAACCAGATGGACTTAATAGATATTTATAGGACATTTCATCCAAAAGCAACAGAATACACATTCTTCTCAAGTGCACATGGAACTTTTTCTAAGATTGATCACATCCTGGGCTACAAATCCAACCTTGGTAACTTTAAGAAAATTGAAGTCACATCAAGCATCTTCTCCGACCACAATGCTATATGACTGGAAATCAACAAGAAGGAAAACACTGGAAAAATCACAAACACGTGGAGACTCAACAACATGCTACTAAACAACCAATGGATCACTGAAGAAATCAAAGAGGAAATTAAAAAATACCTGGCAGCAAACGACAACAAAGATATGACACTCCAAAACCCAAAACCTATGGGATGCAGCAAAAGCTGTTCTAAGAGGAAAGTTTATAGCAATACAAGACCACCTCAGTAATCAAGAAAAAGCACAAATATACAAGCTAACTTACATCTAAAGCGGCTCGAGAGAGAAGACAGACAAGACCTAAAGTTAGCAGAGGGAAAGAAATCATAAAGATCAGAGCAGAAATCAATGAAATAGAAACAAAGAAAACCACAGAAATGATCAATGAAATGAAAAGCTGGTTCTTTGAAAAGATCAACAAAAGTGATAAACCCCTAGCCAGGCTTATCACGCAGAAAAGAGAGAGGACTCAAATCAATAAAATTAGAAATGAAAAAGGAGAAGTAAAAACTGACATCACAGAAATACAAAGGATCATAAGCGACTATTACATGCAACTATCTGCCAATAAAATGGAAAACCTAGAAGAAATGGACAAATTCTTTGAAAAATACAATCTTCCAAGACTAATCCAAGATGAAATAGAAAAGATGAATGGACCCATCACAAGAACTGAAATTGAAACTGTGATTAAAAAACCTCCAAAAAATAAAAGAGCAGGACCAGATGGCTCCACAGGAGAATTCTATCAAACATTTAGAGAAGAGCTAACACCTATCCTTCTGAAACAATTTCAAAAAATTACAGAGGAAGGGATACTCCCAAACTCATTCTATGAGGCCACCATCACCATGACACCAAAACCAGACGAAGATACCACAAAAAAGAAAACTACAGGCCAATTTCACTGATGAACATCAATGCAAAAATCCTCATCAAAATGATACCAAACCACATCCAACAATACATTAAAAGGATCGCACATCCTGATCAAGTGGGATTTATCCCAGGGATGCAAGGGTTCTTCAATATCCACAAAACCATCAGTGTGATACACCACATGAACAAACTGAAGAATAAAAACCATATGATCCTCTCAATAGATGCAGAAAAAGCCTTTGACAAAATCCAACACCCATTTCTGAGAAAAACCCTTCAGAACGTGGGCATAGCAGGAACCTACCTCAACATAATAAAGGCCATATATGAGAAACCCATGGCTAACATCATTCTCAATGGTGAAAAGCTGAAAGAATTCCCGCTGAGATCAGGAACAAGACAAGGATGTCTGCTCTCACCACTACTCTTCAACATAGTTCTGGAAGTCCTAGCCATGGCAATCAGAGAAGTAAAAGAGATAAAAGGAATCCAAATTGGAAAGGAAGAAGTCAACTATCCCTATTTGCAGATGACATGATACTATACCTAGAGAATCCTAAAGACTCTACCAGAAAACTGTTAGAGCACATCCATGAATTTGACAAAGTCACAGGATACAAAATCGATACACAGAATTCAACGGCATTTCTATACACTAACAATGAAAGAGTAGAAAAAGAAATTAGGGAAGCAATCCTGTTTACCATCACATCCAAAAGAATAAAATACCTAGGAGTAAACCTACCTAAAGAAGCACAAGACCTGTGCTCTGAAAACTAAACGACACTGATGAAAGAAATCAAAGATGACACAAATAGATGGAAAGGTATACCATGCTCGTGGATTGGAAGAGTCAATATTATCAAAATGACTATACTGCCTAAGGCAATCTACAGATTCAATGCAATCCCTCACGAATTACCAAGGACATTTTTCACAGAACTTGAACAAAATATTTTAAAGTTTGCTTGGAAGCACAAAAGACCCAGCAGAGCCAAAGACATCCTGAAAAAGAAAAATGGAGCTGGAGGGATCAGGCTCCTGGACTTCAGACTATACTACAAAGCAACAGTCCTCAAAACCATATGGTACTAGCACAAAGACAGACATATAGATCAGTGGAACAGGATAGAAAGCCAGAATTAAACCCACGCACCTACAGCCAACTCATCTATGACAAAGGAGGCAAGAATATACAATGGAGAAAGGACAGCTTGTTCAAGAAGTGGTGCTGGGAAAACTGGACAGCACATGGAAATGAATGAAATTAGAACACTCCCTAACACCATACACAAAAATCAACTCCAAATGGATTAAAGACCTAGATATAAGACCAGACACTACAAAAAACCCTAGAGGAAAACATAGGCCAAACACTCTCTGACATAAATGACAGCAACATCTTCTCAGATCTACCTCTCAGAGTATTGACAATAAAAGTAAAAATAAACAAATGGGACCTAATCAAACGTCAAAGTTTCTGCACAGCAAAGGAAACCCTAAACTACACAAAAAGACAACCCACAGAATGGGAGAAAATCTTTGTAAGTGAATCAACTGACAAGGGATTAATCTCCAAAAATTATAAACACCTTCTATAGCTCCATACCAAAAAAACCAACAACCCCATCAAAAAATGGGCAGAAGGTCTAAACAGACAGTTCTCCAAAGATGGCCAAAAAAACACATGAAAAGATGTTCAACAGCACTCATCATTAGAGAAACGCAAATCAAAACCACTATAAAAAAATTAGCCATACAACGACACCAACATCAAATATAAAAATAAAAAATATAAAAAAAAAATATATATATATAAAAAATATAAAATATAATATCCAGTAATTAAAAAAAGTCAGCCGTTCAATGAGACACCAACATCAAATGCTTTCACTGACATGTGGAATCTGGAAAAAGGACAGACTGAACTTCTTTGCAGAACAGATGCTGACTCACAGACATTGAAAAACTTATGGTGTCTGGAGAAGACAGTTTGGGGTTGGGGGGATGTGCTTGGGCTGTGGGATGGAAATCCTGTGAAATCAGATTGTTATGATCATTATACAACTATAGATGTGATAAATTCAAGTAATAAAAAAAGGAAAAAAAAGAAAAATAAATAAAATTAACATAAGATTATAGGTGTAGGTTGTTTTTAGTTTTTAGAAGAATCCAAAGAGTGAGTACAAACATCACTGAGTTTATACAATTGCTAAAGAATAGACAGCTATGGTCTATAGAGAATTCATTAAGCAAGTCCAAATTTATTTTGCTATCAATGAACTTATCACTATTAACTTTTAAAGTGGTATTTTGTTTGGTACTAAAAAATCCCAACAGTTCAGTTTGTTTCCTTGGTTCTTAGTGATTCTTTTTTTTTTTTTTTTTGCCATTTCTTGGGCCACTCCCACGGCATATGGAGGTTCCCAGGCTAGGGGTCAAATTGGAGCTGTTGCTGCCGGCCTACACCGCAGCCACAGCAACGCCGGATCCGAGCCACGTCTGAGACCTACACCACAGCTCACGGCAACACCAGATCCTTAACCCACTCAGCGAGGCCAGGGATCGAACCTGCAACCTCATGGTTCCTAGTCATATTCGTTAACCACTGAGCCACGACGGGAACTCTCTTAGTGATCCTTAATAATTGCATTATCTTAAAGATGCCACCAACTTTAGGGGAAAATGTTTCACCTCTTTCACTTGAAAAATGCTGGAGAACCTTTCAGAGGATCCACAAGATCAAAATTATTTTTATAATGATACTGAGATTTTATTTGCTTTCTTCACTTTCTTCCTCTCATAACTGCATTGTGCAAATTTTCCAGGAGCTACGTGATGCACGGTATTGCAGTAATATGAAGGTAGAAGGAAAGTATAGTTCTCTTCTATTAAGCCAGATGTTAAAGAGATGTGCAAGGGTGTTAATGCCACTCTTCCCACTAAAACTTTTTTTTTGGAAACATATAATAAAAAAAAATAAAAATATACTATTTATGTTATATTTAATCAATTTGTTATTGTTATTTTTAAAGAATTAAATATTTTAGAAGTTCTTTGTTAGAATAGCTAGTATGAGAAATATTGATGGATGAAATCCACTTGAATAGAAGCTTTTTGAAGTCCTCAAAAACTTTTAAAAGTTATAAGTAGTCTTGGACTGAAGAGCTTGATATCTGCTTGTTTTGAGGAAATGTCTATGGATGCAGGGACCTTCACACAGTTACACAAATTTCTCAACAGGACAGGGAGCAAAATGCTATCTAGGTCAGAGGTTACAATTTTGTTTTGCTGGATTCATATTGAGCATATCATATCATTCCTTATATGTGTGAGACACACAAATTATCTCATTTATTCCTTATGCCATCCCATGTGATAAAATAGCTAAATAGCCATTTCTCTTGGTCTTTCTCTATCTTTGGTGCTATCATAGAGCCTAGAACCTTCCTGTTTTTATTAACATTTGTTACTCTATTACTTCATTTAAAAATCAGTAGCTATGCATTTTGCCTACTTCCTGGGGTAAAAAAGGGGTGAAAAAAAGAGATATGGTTCTCTAGAGCATGGAGCTTACAATTTGGGCGGAAGACAAATATTGAGTGCATAAATAAAAATATAGTTTAAATAATTATAAATGCTAAGATGAAGTTATTTATGAAAGCCAAGCCAACATCGTAAATAAATATATTCTTCGCTGTCCTTTCACCCTTAAGGTACTCCATCTAGATCTAAAGTTCTGGGTAACCTTGACTATTTGGCTTAATACAATAGATGGCTGTAGTAATGTCCTCAGTGACTCTGTCTTCCTCTTATTATACCATAGTGTAGTCGGTCCCACATTGACCCTTAGCTTGGTCATGAGACTTGCTTTGACCAATGGGATACAACAGGTATTACAGACCAGGGTTCTTGGCTTCCTTAATCAATAGAAATTGATGAGAGCCCAGGCAAGAAACTCAACCAAGACTTTTATTGAGGCCCCTGCTACAGCAGTGGGGAGTAAAAACAAGCAACAAATTTCCTTGCTTGCTCCCTCCCCAAACGGTAAGCAAGCTGATTCCTTATATGGGGTAAGGGAAGTGATGGATACAAAGGTCAGGCCAGAGGGGTTGTTTAAGTGGTTTGCACACTTCTTTGGTGGTGTTGTGTGCAGGGGGTATGCATAGTACCCTGCTTTTGCTCTTGACTCTTCAGAAGTGGCGGGTTTTTGTTTTAGTCTTTTTTTTATCTTCTCCACAATTTGTCCCAACTCTGCATACACACAGTTATTTTTAGCCCTCTGTAGTTTCTTTGTATTTTGTTACTAAAGATATTTTTCCAGGTTCAAGCACTGTAGCCACTGCAGCAGAGTCCCAGGACCCAGGACCCAGCCTGTCTCACAAATAGAGGCTTAAAAAATGCTTGTGCACTGGTGTTTGCCCTTTTTTTGCTGCTAGGAACTTTTCTGCTGCATGTGAAGAGGCTGGAAATGGGCTGCTCATATACGCCTAGTTATCAGCCAGACCTAATTGCCAGGTGTTAACAAGGGCATCTTACATTTTTTCTGGTTGTAGTCAAATAGCCAGATAATTACAGATGATCTGAGATGCCAGCAGAGATTAGCCCAAATTGAAGATCCACAGATATAAGCAAATGCCCTTCTTAAAACTGGTGAGTTATATAATGCATGACTCTTATTGGAAGGCAAGCCTGCCTCCCACCCCAGGCAGCTAGAGTATAGACCATGACCTCAGTTAGATGTGTCAGCTACCAACTGGTATAAAGCAAATCATCTGAAAGCTTAGTGGCTCTGAAAAACAACCTTTTTATTTGCTCACCAAACCTCATAATCTGATGAGTGGTGCCTTTCAGTTATGATAAATTATTCTTGTTATCATTTCTTCCTTTCTTTTCTGGAACTGCTATATGTTGTATGTTGAATGTCCTGGTTATATTACCTAATTTTCCCTTTTTCCCCCTATATTTTCCCTTTCTGTTTTCTAAAATATTTTTTCAATCCATTCCAATCATAATCAGAATTAATTTGTGGTTTTGACTGTCTTATTTTTAATTTTTCTGATAGCTTTCTTTCTTTAACAATGTCTTGTTTTCATTGGGGACGTATCTGTTATTCCTTCTCTTCCTGATGATGTTATATTCATATTTGATAATTTCTTCTCTGATTTATTAAAAAAGAAGTGCCCCCAAAAGGCCACAGTACAGATAAAAAAATCTATAATAATTTTTTTTCCTATAATAATTTATAATGATTATGTATTTAAAGAGGCATACTCTCTAACAGTTTATTAGCAATTAAATAGGCTTTAGCACCATTCAGGACACTAAAAAGAAAAAAATCCAAATTCTCATCCTATCCATGGACTAAAACCTCAAAAACTCTGTTCCAAAATAGTTCCCTACCCTTTAAAAAACTACCGTATTTAAACATTTCCTTAGATTCCTTGAAGGTTGGAGTGTTAAAGCATGTCTCCAATTCATTTTTCTTAGCTGTTCTTTCCATATTACCTTCATTCTTACCTTGAATTTTAAAACAGACATTCTTAATTATTATAACAATTATGGTAATTTCTTTAGATACCTGGATTCCTAAGATACCAAAATTTAACCAAATTGAATTAAGAAAAAAAATGTAATCCCTTTTCAAAGTCCTCTCTATGCTGGCTTTTTTCAATCTGTCTACTTTTGTTCAAAGGCTGTATATGAACTCAGATGCTTCAGCAAAAGAGTCACTAAATGTCAAAATATACATTGAGCACCTAATAAAGGGAACATGTCATAACAAAAAGGAAAATAGCTTTCTTCTAAATTACTCCTATACCATCAGCCTTACAACGTATCTAAATGGTAGAAGATCTTGTCCTGCTTGAGGAGTGGGTTCAACTACATATCCCAATAACTTACTCAATGGTACTTCTTTTCTGGCATCTTTTGTTTTTCCTTAGTACAACTTTGCCACATTTTCTTTGTCCACTTACCCACTGAATTCAGCTCTTTATAAAAATATTTAGCTTTCAGGTGCCATTTTTAAATGTTAGTTTTATTCAATCCTTTAATCACTTTTACTGATGTAAAATTCTGAAATATCTGGACCCCTGCCAACAGATGACATTTCTCTGGAATTCAATTTGCAAAAAAGATTTTTAAGTATATTTATAAGATACAAATTTACATAGGTTCTATAATACAGAAAAAAAAAATCCATCTTCTTGTCTTCTTGTTTTTTAAATCCAAGGGTGGTTATCTTCAGAAAGTCATGACTCAGGTCTCAAAAGCTAGAATTTTTCCTCTTACTTAACAAACACTTATTCAGTGATTACTGAAAAAAATAATTTTCTTCTATTTAGAAATGTTCATTCATACAATTCCTTCAGCATACCTATGAAGTAGGTGTTACTATTATTTCCAATGTTCTAGATGAAGTTAAGTAATCTCAAGGTCACACAACCTAGTCATAGGCTAGATTTGAAACTAGGTGGCCTTTAACCCAGAATCAGTAATCTTAGCGCCACCTATGCTGTCCATAGCATGACTAGTGACTACAAAGTGTAAGTCATACAATTCAGTGCTATAAGAAGAAATGATTAGCTCTACAATTTCCCCTAGATGACAAAAGGGTGTCCTCCTATTTTCCACTGGAGAAAGATAGATGGTGGCTGCTTGGGTGTATGAGTTATGAATAATTCTGAATGTGAGTCAGCACCCAAAAAACAAAGAGGGCTGAGATCAACCAGGGATGTCTAACAAAGGCACAGTGAGAGGCAACGTGCTTTCTAGACACACATTAGCCATCTCTGAGTCAGGATTCCCAATTTAAGGTTACTGCGCCTGTCCCTTCTAGACTTTAAAATGTATGAAGTTTTAAAAGTAAGACCACGTAGTTCCCATTGTGGCTCAGGAAACAAATCCAAATAGTATTCATGAGGATGTGGGTTTGATCCCTGGCCTTGCTCAGTGGGCTGAGGATCCGGCATTGCCATGAGCTGTGGTTTAGTTCACAGATGTGGCTCAGATCCCATGTTCCTGTGGCTGTGGCAGAGGCTGGCAGCTATAGCTCAGACTTGACCCCTGGCCTGGGAACTTCCACATGACTTGGGTGTGGCCCTAAAAAAAAAAGGACAAAAATAAAACAAAATAAAATAAAACCAAAAGGGCTCAGGAGTCACAAGAATCTGTAAATGAAGTCTGTATTTCATGGCAACCATAGCATACTCATATTTTGAGACGTCTAAAAGCCTCCTTAAGGAAGAATTTTCCTTAAAGAAATCATTAAGTGCATATTTAAAGACCATGAAATATGAAGAGCCCTTTGGTATTGTCCAGCAACAGAGACTCTCTTCCTAGATAACTTGACTTCTATTATATCCTCTGGAATAACACTTGCCATGGCTGAGGTTTTGGTCTCCCTAACTGACCTCCAGATACAATAGCTGAATAATTTTGACAAAACAATCTTGAGGAAAGGAAAGGCTATAGTAACTGAAAACAATCAACTTCTGATTTTCTATTCTCAGCAAACATCCCCCTCCTTCAAAATAGTATACTTTCTCCAGTTAAGGGTCTGGTAAACAGACTTTTCATTACTCCTAAGATTTTTTCTAAAATGTGTTATGGACAGAAATGGTTAGTTCCCTAACAGAAAAAAAAAACAAACACTTAAATGACATGAAAATCTCTTATATTCGTTTTCTAGCTATTCATCCATCCATTCATTGATTCATTGATTCATCCATCAAATATTTACTGAGAACATGTCACGTATATGTGTGACATTCTATAGGTGCTACTGAAACAAAGAATATAACAAAGATTCATTTTCATGATACTCATAGTTCAGCATGGGAGGAGATAAATATGCAGGAAGCAGGCAGGCAGAACTGAGCTTCTATATATATCACGATAAGGAGAGAATTGGGGCTTTATGCAGAGCATCATGAGAAGCTATTGGGAAAGAAACATTTACTACTGATATGACATGGTTGCAACTGTATATTTTCAATAAATTTTTCATACACAGACTTTTTTTGTCTATCTGATAGCACAGTGGAGGGTAGAATATGGTAGAAGACTGGAAATAAAGAAAGCAGGTAATTATTTAAACAATAAAGAGGATATGATGAAGGCCTAAATCATACCAGAATAACACAGATTCAAAACACTCTGTGCATATAAAAGTTCAAATTATATGGGGAAATGGGCTCCAATTCGTTTATGCATTAGTCATGTTTTTTCTTGTTATTGCTATTTTTTAATAGTTATTTCACCAATACAATTTTTTTCAACTGTACAGCATGGTGACCCCGTTACACATACATGTACACACTCTATTTTCACATGTTATCATGCTCCATCATAAGTGATAGGACATAGTTCTCAGTTCTACACAGCAGGATCTCATTGCTAATCCATTCCAAAGGCAATAGTTTCTATCTATTAACCCCAAGCTCCCCAACCGCCCCACTCCCTCCCCCTCCCCCTTGGCAACCACGAGTCTATTCTCCAAGTCCATGATTTTCTTTTCGGTGAAAGTTTCCTTTGTGCCTTATATTAGATTCCAGACATAAGTGATATCATGTGGTATTTGTCGTTCTGACTTCCTTCACTCAGGATGAGAGGCCCTAGTTCAATCCATGGTGCTGCAAATGGCATTATTTTGTTCTTTTTATGGCTGAGTAGTATTCCATTGTGTATATATACCACTTCATCCTAATCCAATCATCTGTCAATGGACATTTGGGTTGTTTCCATGTCTTCGCTATTGTGAATAGAGCTGCAATGAACATGTTGGTGGTGCATGTTCCATTTTTAAGGAAAGTTTCGTCCGGATGTATGCCCAAGAGTGGGATTGCTGGGTCCTATGGTAGTTCCAGGTATAGTTTTCTAAGGTACCGCCATGCTGTTCTCCACAGTGGTTGTACCAGATTACATTCCCACCAACAGTGCAGAAGGGTTCCCTTTTCTCCACACCCTCTCCAGCATTTGTGATTTGTGGACTTCTTAATGATGGCTGTTCTGACTGGTGTGAGGTGGTATCTCATGGTCGTTTTGATTGGCATTTCTTTAATAATCAGGGATATCGAGCATTTTTTCATGTGCTTGTTGGCCATCTGTATATCTTCCTTAGGAAAATGTCTGTTCAGGTCTTTTGCCCATTTTTCCATTGGGTTGTTGGGTTTTTTGCTGTTGAGCTGTATAAGCTGTTTGTATATTTTAGAGATTAATCCCTTCTTAGTTGCGCCATTTGAAACTATTTTTTCCCACTATGAAAGCTTTCTTTTTGTTTTCACTTTGGTTTCCTTTGCTGTGCAACGCTTGTCATTCTGACTAGGTCCAAGGGGTGTATTTTTGCTTTTAATTCTTCTTCCTTTGAGAGAGTGACCTGAGAAAATATTCATAAGGTTGATGTCAGAGAATGTTTTGCCTATGTTCTCTTCCCGGAGTTTGATGGTGTCCTGTCTTATCTTTAAGGCTTTCAGCCATTTTGAGTTTATTTTTGTGCATGGTGTGAGGGTGTGTTCTAGTTTCATTGACTTGCATGCCGCTGTCCAGGTTGCCCAGCAAAGCTTGCTAAAAACACTGTCTTTTTCCCGTATTATGCTCTTGCCCCCTTTGTCAAAGATTAATTGAGTTTATGTGTTTGGGTTTATTTCTGGGTTCTCGATTCTGTTCCATTGGTCTGTCTGTCTGTTTTGGTACCAGGACCACACTGTCTTGATGACTGTGACTTTGTAATAGTGCCTGAAGTCTGGGAGAGTGATGCCTCCTGCTTGGTTTTTGTTCCTCAGCATTGCTTTGGCAATTCTGGGTCTTTTGTGGTTCCATATAAATGTTTGGATTGTTTGTTCTAGTTCAGTGAAAAATGTCATGGGTAATTTGACAGGGATGCATTGAATCTGTAGATTGCTTTGGGTAGCATGGCCATTTTTACAATATCAGTTTTTCTAACCCAGGAGCATGGAATATCTTTCCATTTCCTTACATCTTCTTTAATTTCCTTGATTAATGTTTTACAGTTCTCAGCACATATATAGTCCTTCACCTCCTCAGTCAGGTGTATTCCCAGGTATTTGAATTTTTGAGGTGCAATTTTAAAAGGTATTGTATTTTTGTATTCCCTTTCTAATATTTCGTTGTCAGTATTCAGAAATGCGCCTGATTTCTGAATGTTCGTCTTATATCTTGCTACTTCACTGAATGTATTGATCAGTTCAAGTAGTTTTTGGGTTGAATCTTAGGGTTTTCTATGTATAGTATCATGTCACCTGCATACAGTGAGAGTTTTACCTCTTCTCTTTCTATTTGGATGTCTTTTATTTCATTTGTTTGTCTGATGGCTGTGGCTAGGACTTCCAGTCCTATGTAGAATAACAGTGGTGAGAGTGGACTTCCTTGTGTTGTTCCAGATTTGATTGAGAAGGCTTTCAGTTTTTCTCCATTGAGTATTATATTTGCTGTGGGTTTGTCCTAAATGGCTTTGATTATGTTCAGGAATGTTCCTTCAATACCCGCTGTGGCGAGAGCTTTGAGCATGAATGGATGTAGTGTATGACATTTATTGATTTGCATATATTGGAACCATCTTTGTGAACCTGGGATAAATCCCACCTGGTCGTGGTCTATGATCTTTTTTATATGTTGTTGGATTCAGGTGGCTAAAATTTTGTTGAGAATTTTTGCATCTCTATTCATCAACGATCCTGGCCTATAGCTTTTTTTTTTCTCCCTTTTTGCTGGTACCTTGTTTGGTTTTGGAATTAGGGGGATGGTGGTGTCATAGAATGTCTTTGGGAGTGTTCCTTCTTCAACCTTTTGAAAAAAGTTTAAGGAGGATGGGTATAAGTTCCTCTTTGTATGTTTGGTAGAATTCAACTGTGAAGCCATCTGGTCCTGGACTTTATTTGCAGAGAGGAGTTTCATGACATATTCCATTTCATTTCTAGTGACCAGTCGGTTTGGTTGATCGATCTCTTCTTGATTCAGTTTTGGCAGGCTGTAAGTCTCTAGAATGTTGTCCATTTCTTCCAGGTTGTCAGATTTGCTGGCATACAATTGTTCATAGTATTCCCTCATGGTTTTTTGTATTTCTGTAGTATCCATTGTGACTTCTCCTTTTTGTTTGTTTGGGTTTTTTCTGTCCTCTTCTTGGTGAGTCTGGTCAGAGGTTTGTCAATTTTGTTTACCTCTTCCAAGAACCAGCTCTTGGTTTGATTGATTTTGTCCATTGTTTTTTGAATCTCTATTTTATTGATTTCCTCTTTGATCTTTATGATATCCTTCCTTCTGCTGACTTTAGGTTTTGTTTGTTCTTCTTTGTCTAATTCATTTAGGTGGTGGGTTAAGTTGTTGGTGTGAGATTTTTCTTTTCTTTTTTGGGGAAGGCCTGTATCGCTATGAATTTCCCTCCGAGCACTGTTTTTTGCGGCATCCCATAGGTTTTTGAGTGGACATGTCTTCATTATCTTTTGTCTCGAGGTGTTTTTTAATTTCCTTCTTGATTTCCTCATTGACCCATTGGTTTTTTAGTAGCGTGTCGTTTAGTCTCCACGTAGTCAGTTTTTTCTCATGTCTTTTCCTGTGGTTGATTTCTAGTTTCATGCCATTGTGGTTGGAGAAGATACTTGAAATAATTTCTGTATTCTTGAATTTGTTGAGGTTAGCTTTGCGCCCCAGGATGTGATCAATTTCTTGAGAACGTTCCATGTGCACTTGAGAAGAATGTATATTCTGATTTTTTTGGATGTAATGTCCTGAAAATGTCAGTTAAGTCTAACTTTTCTATTGTGTCCTTTAGGATCTCTGTTGCCTTGCTGATTTTCGGTCTAGAGGATCTGTCCATTGTTGTGAGCGGGGTGTTAAAGTCTCCTACTATGGGTGTATTCCCATCGATTTCTCCTTTTATGTCTGCTAGCACTTGTTGTAGGTATCTTGGTGCTCCTATATTAGGGGCATATATATTGATGATTGTAATATCCTCTTCTTGAATGGATCCTTTAACCATTAAATAGTGTCCTTCTTTGTCTTTCTTAATGGCCTTCATTTTAAAGTCTATTTTGTCTAATACGAGTGTTGCGACTCCTGCTTTCCTGTCTTGTCCATTGGCACGAACTATCTTTTCCCATCCCCTCACTTTCAACCTATACATGTCCTTTGCTCTAAGGTGAGTCTCTTGTAGGCAGAAGATTAAAGGTTTTTGCTTTTTGATCCAATCTGCCACTCTGTGTCTTTTGATTGGAGCATTCAGTCCATTGATATTTAAGGTGATTGTTGATAGATACGTATATTTATTGTCATTTTAAACCAGTTGATTCTATGTTTCTCCAGTTGCTTCTATGTTTCTCCTTTCTTCTTTTCTTTTTTGGGTTGGGTGGTTTCCATTTACTTTATGCTTGAGTACTTTTCTTTCCAGTTTTTGTGAATGTAATGTTTGGTTTTGATTTGTGGTTGCCCTGTTTTTAAGCATGTTAAGCCCTTCCTTTATCTGCTTTCTTTTGCCTGATGGTCATATAGGCTCATACACATCATTAAAAAAAAAAAAAGAATCTATATTTTCTTACTTTCCTTCCCTACAATGTATGATGTTGATGTCTTTTTTGCTTTTAACATCTTCATGTTTAGATCTGTATGCTGGCTTATTTAAGTGATTGCTTTCCAGTTGTGGTTTCCTCCATCCTAATTCTTCTTTTCCCCTTTTTATTCTCTCTCTGTCTCTCTCTCTTTTTTTTTTTTAATTTAGAGATTCCCTTTCAGTATTTCTTTTAGAATGGGTTTAGTATTGCTGTACTATTTTAGCTTTTGTTTGTTGGAGAAATTCTTTATTTCCCCTTGTAATTTAAATGATATTCTTGCTAGATAGAGTATTCTAGGTTGCAATTTTTTTTTCCTTTCATCCCTTTAAATATATCTTGCCACTCCCTTCTGGCCTGTAGTGTTTCTGTAGAGAAATCAGCTGATATGGGGGTTCCTTTATAATTATGGGGGTTCCCTTATAATTAATGCTTTGCTTTTCTCCGGCTGCTTTTAGAATCCTCTCTTTGCCTTTTGCCATTTTTAGCATATTATGTCTTGGTGTGGGCCTGTTTGGTTTCCGCTTGTTTCCTCTGTGCTTCCTGTACCTTGCTATCAGTATGCTTTAGATTTGGAAAGTCCTCACCCATAATTTCTTCAAATATATTTTCAATCCCCTTTTCTTCTTCTTTTCCTTCTGGAATTCCTATTATGTGTAGATTGGCCTGCTTTATATTTTCCCATAGGTCTCTTATATTGCTTTCATGTTTTTTTTCATTTGGTTTTCTGTCTGCTGTCCTGATTGGGTGATTCCCATTAGTTTATCTTCCATGTCACTAATTCGTTCCTTTTCTTTATTCATTCTGCTCTTTATTGCCTTAAGCTCAGTTTGTATCTCTGCAAATGAATTTTCTAGTTTTTCTTGGCTCCTCCTTATACTTTCTAGTTCCTTGCTAAGGAATCTGCATTAGTGTTAATATCCTCTCTTTTCTAAATTCCTTCAGTATTTTCTGTGCCTTCCTTTTTAACTCAAGCTCTGTCAGACTGCAGAGGTCTGTTTCATTTTTGTCCGATTTTATGAATTCTCCTGTTCCTTTCACTGGGAATGGTTTCAGTGCTTCTTCATCTTGCTTGTGTTTTTCTTTTTTTGTGAGTTTGGGGAAGCCAAACTGTAGTCTTGTAAGGTTCCTTCTATGCAAGAATGCCCCTTTATATTTGGGGGGGGTTACTATTTATTTTTGGTGTGGGAGTTTGAATATTTGTTGTGTCTTTCTTTGGTGTCAGCAGGCTGTTTTTCCCAGGATGCTCAGTGTGTTTTCAGGGAGAAGGAGGCAATGGGTAGGGCCAGCATTCATTGCCTGCTCATTGGGCTCTCAAAGCAGCAAGGACCTGCAGGAAGGTGGCATAGGCTACTCATAGTTTCAGGGCCTAGGGAAGTGGTAATAAGCTCTAGGCAGATCTTCAAAGTGACCAGAGCATTTGGCAGTAGCAACAGCAGGTTGCGTGAGTTCCCAGGTGAGTGAGAGCACAACAACTTGTGTTTGATTGCAATGCCTTCCTCTGAGGTGAGTGGAACTGCAGGTGGTGCCTGTTCAGGGACTCCTCTTGGGAGAAGGCCATGACAATCTCTAGAGTCAGTGATAACTGCGGTGGTTTGCCCCCACCACCTGTAGGCCATCCATGAAGAAACCTGTCTCACTTTGACCACATATGAGGTGTTGTACAGGTTGCTCCTAGTTGCAGGATCTTGGAAAGTGACAGAGATCAGGCATGTGGGTACAAGCCAGAATGTTTGGCAGTGGCAACATCAGGGCAGATGTGTTCCCAGGGGTGCAAGAACACCAACAGGTGGTCTTCGGTCACAATGCCCTCCTCCATGGTGCCCTTTGGGTCAAAGTGATTTTTGTCCAGATATATCCAATGACAGTGGGCCATGCCCACCTCTGGAATTGGGGGTAACTATGGTGGTTTATCTCCACCATCTGCAGACCACGCAAGAAACACCCTGTCCCACTTAGCCCATGCAGGATGTGCTGCACCAGTTGCTCCTAGTTGTAGGGTCTTGGGAAGGGTCAGTGACCAAGAGTCTAGGGGTCCCCTAGAGTGTTTGGCAATGGCAGCTGAAGGATGGTTGTGTTCCTAAGGGAGTGAGAACAACAGCATGTGGTGCTTGGTTGCAATGCCCTTTTTCTTTTTTGGCAACCCCTGAAATGCCTAGTGTCAGTGGTGGCAAGCCATGCCTCCTTCTAGCCTCTGAGATGACTGCTGCAGTTTGTCCCTGCCACCTGTGGATCATGCAAGAGGCACCAGGTGGCACTTAGCCCCCTTATGTCCTTAGCCCACACAATAGGTGCCTGACCACCAGTAGCCTGCACAAGAAGGGCCTAATCTCCCTTAAATGAGCAAGAGGCTTCTTGTTGCCCATAGCTTCCACAGAGCTGCCCCATCCTCTAAGCCTGCAGGCTTGCACACACTCCAGCACAGGGAGTTTCCTATGATGGCCCACTCTTCTTCCTCTCCCCTCCTCAACAATGCCATCTTTCCTCTCCTGGGGGTCCAGACCTTCTCCCAGGTTCCCTCTGCCATGGCATTCCCCTCCTTAGCCCATGGCACACTGCTCCTTAGCCCCTCATGCCATACCCAGTTCTCTCCCTGGGACTGATCTCAGAGCCTGAGTCTCAGTGCCCAGTCCCCGCCTGAGTGTCTCAGGCTGTGGTGTATGGGCTGATGGTTCAGTTGTCCTGTGTGGACTCACTCTGCTTTGCTGTTCTCAGTCTAGCTGCTACACTTTTCTTGGCGACTTTGTGGTCCCACTGACTCAGCCGATCTTTTGTCAGTTAGGTGTCTTCCCAGGAGATGGGTTCCTTTTCTCCTTCACAGCTCCCTCTCGGGAATGCTAGTCCCATCCTAATTCCTTTTCTCTATCTTTTTCCCCTTTGTTCTACTCAGTTATGCCAAGAGTTTCTTGCCTTTTTTGGAGGTTTAAGTTCTGCCAGCATTCAGTCAATGTTCTGTGTGAGTAGTTTTACATGTAGATGCATTTTTTTTTTTTTGATGTGTTTGTGGGAGAAGATTTATGAGACCTCTTACTCCTCCACCATCTTGCTCTGCCTCCAGTCCCTATATTTTATGTTGAAGTCTTTCCTAAAACATCTTGTTGTTACTGATGTCTATGCTTTTAAGAGTTAACACTGAAAAGATTATTGATTCTGAGTATTTGAGCAAGCCTTGTTTGAAAAGTTGGCTTTGCCTGGGATGGAAGCATATTCAGGCCTTTCACTGGAGACTTCCTTATCAACATCTGCAAGTATTCTCTCTAAGGAGAGTAGTTTCTCCAGACAAGCAACCTCCAGGCACATGTCAGAATTATCTCCTTCTGGGTATTTGGATAAGAATAAATTTTGTGTTATGCATTTGGTCTGTAGTTGAGAAGCAAAAAGAGCTGGAATATTCCACCATTCATATTGTTCAAGATAATATACATTGGCTTTGATCTTGCTCTTCTGTATGTGGTGGGGTCCCTGAGTCAGGAGCTTCTGGTTCAAATTCTCCAAGATATACACCTCTCTTTTCCTGTTGAGAGAGAACAGTCAAACCTGTGGAGATTTAGGAGCTTTTTGTGCACTTTTTATAGAGACTTTAAACAATGTAACTAACTTCAGCTCTGCACCTGCCCCCTTGACTTCTGCAGTACCTTGTTCTCCCAAGTCCTCCGCATCTTTTGGGTTTCTCAGAGTGAACCAATGTGCTTCTCATCAATATACTCCTCTGCTGAGAGTTTGATTTAATCTTCCTCAACTGTGGAAATTTATCTGCCATTCCTCTTGAGTTCAGTCTTTAAATGCAGTAGTTTGGCATGACAACTGCTTTTAGTTTCATTGACACTGTTTTTGTTCCTTTTGTTTATTATTTGGGGATGATTTTTGAAAAGGGAAGGGGTGAAATATCTTTATCTTAAAACCAGGTTTATTAGTTGTATTTTTATTGCCTATTGAATAAATCCATGAGAATGGCATATGGCCCCTTTGTGATCTGACACTCTTGCACCTGCCTAGCATTCAGAGGATATGGCTATATATTTTTACAGGCAGCTTAATCACATGGAGACTGAATTTATATTGGCATTTGTTTGATCTACTCATGCACATTCCTGGCTTGTTTTATTATTCATCTGCACCTTTATTAGTCCATCTGCCTAAAATGTCCAGGAGACCAACACTCTTTGTTGTCTTTTTTTAAGAATATGAATAGGCAATATCTCTTACATGTGCTCACAGAAGATGATCCATTTTACAGTTGCTCATCTTGAAATCATGTTTCCTTGTATGCCTCTCCAAATTGATTGTGAAATCCTTGAAGATAGGGATGTAACTAATCACATATATGTCTAGTGCTTGGCAATCCATTTTAATGTTTGTCAAATAAACTGATAAATGAATTAAAACTTTGGAAGATGAAGTTCTGCTCATTCTTCTTTGGAAGATGAAGTTCTGCTGTGGTGTGGAATTTGATGATCATCTATCACATTAACAATGATTATCAGGAATTTTTATAAAATTGTAGAATTTGAGAATTGGATCAATAATTTAAAACAGTGCCAGCAAATAAGATAAGTTGCTATTTGTCAGGGAGAGGATTACATGCCATGTATCAGTCTACATGCATTGTTTCTTGCAGTATTTAACTTAAACATCATTTTGGCCAACTTTCAGCTGGTTTCATAATGTTTTAATTTATGAGAAAAAATTTAATAAGGCTGCTTTATTATGGTATTATAACATGAATTTTAAAATGACTGCAATGATCAAAGTTTGCTGTTATAGGCTTTTATTCTCTAATTTTTCATAAGATTAATTATTATTTATTTTTATTGGCTGGAAGCTCATAAGGACATATATTACAGCATTAAATCTCTAGTACCTATTAAAGTACATATTACCATATCTCCAGTGCCTTTTACAATGCCCACTTCATATTTGGTCTTCAACAAATATCTGTTGAATGAATGTATGACTGAATGAATGACATAGAATGTAGCCTCCATTTAACCCAGGGTACAGACAAAAACCATTATATAATTTCAGGACTGAAGTGATGGGGAGAAGCCCATGAAGGGGAGGGAACTCAAATGATATTTAAAGATCATAGGGATTGGAAGGTGAGAAAGAACAATTAGATCTTCCCAGAAGTTGATCTAATTTGAACACTGTAAGATTCCTTCATCCCTAAATGTCTCACTTGCTTAATTTCCTGTCTATGGCAATTATTTCACTTAAGGAATTGTGTCTTTAAATTACAAATAAGTTATTTGAGAAGAGCGACAAATTTGCACATTAAAAGTTATTGCCTCATTAGCGCAGTTGGTGTGTTCTAACCTGAGCAGGCGGCTCAAATCAGTCTGTATTAATCTGGCTCATGGAAGGGGAAGTGGAAAATCTGAGGAGCCAAGCTGGGGAGGCCTGGGTGGGGCTTGCCTGAGGCACCTCTGCTGTAGTGGGAATGGTGAGGTGTCTGAGAAGGCTAAGAGAAGTACAGAAGTAGAGTGTTGGTGCAGCAAAGGCAGGCACTTTTCCACCAAGGACTATTCCCAACCTATACCTTCCTTTTACAAAGGTATTTAGTGATATTCATTTAGTAAAAGTGCAAATTATTGATGTTTGGAGATTATTTTGGAAGTGAGAATTCTTAAGAGTCATTTATTTCTGAAGGTGGATGGACAATTCTTATATTTCTAGAAATAGATTTCTTTTAGAAAGATATTTATTTCTAGGTAATAAAACAAAACAAAAATCTCAAGATAGCATGGAAAACATATTAAGTTTGTCTCATTCTTCAAATGTAGCTGATGGTATAAAATAGATGTCATGGCTATTTTATGTTTGTTTTCCCAAGTGTTTAGTCCAGTGGATGACATAAGCCCTAAAAAATATTTATAAATGAATGAAAAGAATTGTATCCACAGAGAGTCTCTAGTATAATGACTATCTCATTTTGTAAATTTGAATTATTTATTATTTTTGTGAGTGACCTGGCATTCTAAAACATTTCTTGAACCTGCTCCAAATGTGGAAACATATGGCAAAGGCTACAGACCCATTTGGCAGAAAATTACAGAGAAATCCAAAATAGGAAATTCATTGACCAGAAAATGAGGACATTCCAATAAGCAAACTGTGAAGTAGAAAATATAATATCTATTATATTGGTCTATCAATAGGCCAAATATATCTACTGGTCACTGCCTCTGGTTCCTAACACAGAATTCCTAACATAATTTCCTAAGAGATAAGAGCACTAGAAGCATCTTTTGTTCTGTTACTTGGCTTTTGACCCCTGTCCCTGATACAGAATTCCCAAATCCCTTGCAATTATTTAGATGGTGGGAATGTCTTTTGTTTTTAATGAGGTGACTCTTTATGGGCTCCTAGATGGTTTCAGGATGAGGAATGGTAACCAGAAAGACCAAGCCATTATTAGAACCCTAGAATGCTCAGCCCCACCTCTTCTTCTTGGGGAAGGGGAGAGGAGCTGAAGATTAACTTAATGATTATTCCATTAAACCTCCATAAAAATCTCCAGAGTATGGGGTTTGGAGAGCTTCTGGGTTGGTGAAGACATCTATGTGCTGGGAGGAAGATCCATCCCAACTTCAAGGGAACATAAATTCCTGCACTTGGGACCCTTCTAATTCTTGTTCTCTGCTTCCTCTGGCAGTTCATCTCTATTCCTCATCATACCCTTATTATAAACAAACTGGTAAATGGAAGCAAGTGTTTCTCTCAGTTCTCTGAGTTGTTCTTACAAATGGTCTAGTCCAAGGAGGGGGTTATAGAAACCTCTGATCTGCAGCCAAATCAGCAGAGGTTGTTGCCCTGGTTGCCTGTGATTGGCATCTGAAGTGGAAGGCTGTCTTGATGAGACTGAGCCCTTAACCTGTGGGGTTTATGCTAACTTTAGTTAGTGTTAGAATTGAATTAAATTGTAGGACACTCAACTAGTGTTGCAGATAATTACTTGGTGTGGGGAAAAAAACCCACACATCTGGTGTCAAAAGTATTGCATATGAGGAAAGGATAAATACAATGTTTTTTTATACACAAATAAACAAAAACCCCATGTGTATTGTTGGAGGATGGTAAGTTTTCTAAAACTAGCCCACAGTAGATAATTGACAGAACACCATAAACAAGCTATAATGGAAAAAAATAAAAATAATTAAAACAAAGCTAGCCCAGTCTACAATTGATCTGAGGTTTTTCTCTTAATTGATTTCCTTTCTATGTTATCAATAACATTTAACGAAGTAAGCAGTGAGGGTGTTCCCATTGCTGCATGGCAGAAACAAATTTGACTAGTGTCCATGAGGGTGCAGGTTTGATCCCTGGCCTCGCTCAGTGGGTTAAGGATCTGGCATTGCTGTGAGCTGTGGTGTAGTTTGCAGATGTGGCTCAGATCCTGTGTTGCTGTGTCTGTGGTGAAGGCTAGCAGCTGAAGCTCCAATTCAACCCCTAGCCTGGGAATTTCCATATGCCATGGGTGGAGCCCTAAAAAGCAAAAACAATCAATCAAACAAACAAAGTAAGCAGTGACAACCCCACTTATGTGGGTAGTTAACTAAACATGATAATACAGGTTGCCATTATCAGTTCTTAATAGTGTGTAAAACCATCATAACAGATGCCATCCTCACAATGAATTTCTATGTGCTGTTCCTGTGAGATGAGTCTGTGTCTGACCATAGGTCTGGGAGGGAAAGCCCTTCACTTGATGATTTTCTGAGTGTCTGAGGGCAGAGCTGTTGGGTGGGTGCCTACCAGCAGGCAGTCTTTTCCTAAATTATCTTCTTCAATTTGTGATCAGATATTATTTAATTTCTGGAAACGGTATGATGTATCTGGAGAGGCAGAAAGAGCACATGCCCTTGCAGGCCTGAAAATAAATTGAATTAAGAAAATAAAAGAGAAAAAGGGATCATTAGTAAAGCAGCAAGCTGTTGAGAAAACTGAGCCAGGCGCTGTCATAAATATCTGAAATGCTACAGCTGAGTTGTTTTTTTTCTTTCCTCCTTTTTTTTCCCTCCATAAGTTATAGTGCTCTTAATTCTGAAAGGTCATAGCAATGAGGGAGATAAAGGGTTATTTTTTATGATCACTAGTAATTTAAAATACTGTAAACAGATAAATCTTGGGGATGAGGAAATGTTTATTAGCCTTAGGAGACGTTGTAAGACTTTAAGTTAATATATTGATACACCAGGTGCTTGAAATTAGAAGACAAAGATCAGTCCTCAGGAAGCATTAATATCTTCACAGAACATTAAACACACATCTTCTTAAGAATAAGAAGTATGTCTTTCAAATATAGATGCCTGACCAACATAGGAAATAATCAGACAGTGAACATGCAATTTCTGGACACAGACACAGATATTTCAGTAGGCACATCTGGAAAGAGGCTCTTGCATAGGGCAATTCTTATCAAGCTTTACCAGTTCATATACACTTTTTTTTTTTTTGGTCTTTTTAGGGCCCCACTTGCAGCATATGGAGATTCCCAGGCTAGGGGTCTAATCAGAGCTGTTGCTGCTGGCCTGCACTAGAGCCCCAGCAACACCAGATCCAAGTTGCATCTGCGGCCTGCACCACAGTTCATGGCAGTGCCAGATCCTTAACCCACTGAGCAAGACCAGGGATTGAACCCACAACCTCATGGTTCCTAGTCAGATTCGTTTCCACTGAGCCACCATGGGAACTTCTCATGTACACTTTTGACTTGAGCTACAATATCTAATTCTAGAAGATATTTTCTTTCAATGAGTGGAAGAACATATTCTTTTAATTCTTGAGTAATTATCATGTACAAACAAATTCTGCTTCCTTTGAGATCTCTATTGGAAATGAACTTCTAAAACATGTGGGGACCTTTGTGGAACATCGGAAAAACTCTTGGTAAGCTGACACTAAATGAGGAAAAAAAATTCCTCATCCAAAAAGCGAGCAAGTGATTTTAGATTAGATTAACACCCAGGGAGATTAATAGGGATCTGACTGCACTGGAACTACAGATCTAGATGGGGTAAGGGGTAAAACCAGACAACCTAATGATCCAGGTGTCCCAAACTGCCTGACATATTGAAATTCCCACACATGTTGAAGTTTTAACTTTGGTACCTTTACTATACTGTATATGGGTCTTCTAGATGGGTTGTGTCATGCAAAAATAGACAAATTTAAGGATTAAGAAAGATAATTTGTCTTTTTCTTTAATTCTATAGAGAAATTAAAATAGGTCTATTTTGTAGAACTCTTTGAGATCATTAATGTTTGGTGAAATTATCAGAATTGTGGGTTCTTAGGGAAGCAACTCTGTAGTCACATTTGAAGAAAGAAGTATTTGGCGGTATTGCTTCCACTTTAGGAAACAGGCTTTGACTGTACTGTGAATGGGAAAATCAACAATGGTTTCTCCATATCATGGCTCTAGAAGCTTGACTCCTATGGAAATCAGCAAGGGGGAAATCAGGGATTGGAGAGTTTACTAGCCTTTGTACAAAAAATTATTTTCTAGGGCTGGTGAATTTGGTCAGTTACAGAAATTGAGGCCTCAGTTTCCTCACCTGTGAAATAAGAGCAGGGGTAAGTAAATCAATCCATCTGGAACTTTGATATGTATAAGATTTACTGAGAAAACTTGCTAAGACATAGGTTAAGGAATCTCACTCACTTAATTTCTGATTCAGTAGGTTTGGGGAAGCTCAAGAATATGCATTTGGAACAGGTTCCCAGTGTTTTTGTATCAAGTCTGTGTGCCCAACACACACTGAGGCCAAACTATACCCAAATGTCAGAGGTTGGGGCAGAGAAAGGTTTTCTCACAAGGCCATTCAAAATATGGGTGGCTCACAGCTTAAAAATCCTGAAGTCCCTGAAGGCTTTCAGCAAAGCCTTTTTTTTTTTTTTCCTGATTGGTTAAAGTTTTTATTGAGTTGCTGTTTTCTTTTTTATATAATGGTTTTTATTTTTTTTTCCATTATAGCTAGTTTACAGTGTTCTGTCAATTTTCTACTGTAGAGCATGATGACCCAGTTCTACATACATGTACACATTCTTTTTTCTCACATTATCATGCTCCGTCATAAGTGACAGGACATAGTTCCCAGTGCTTCACAGCAGTATCGCACTGCCGATCCACTCCAAAGGCAATAGTCTGCATCTATTAACCCCAAGCACCCCATCTATCCCACTCCATCCCCCTTGGCAACCACAAGTCTATTCTGCAAGTCCATGATTTTCTTTTTGGTGGAAAGGTCCATTTGCGCCTTATATTAGATTCCAGATGTAAGTGATATCGTATGGTATTTGTCTTTCTCTTTCTGACTTACTTCACTCAGTATGGGAATCTCTAGTTCCATCCATGTTGCTGCAAATGGCATTATTTCATTCTTTTTAATGGCTGAGTAGTATTCCATTGTGTGTATATACCACTTCTTCCTAATCCAATCATTTGTCAATGGATATTTGGGTGGTTTCCATGTCTTTGCTATTGTGAATAGAGCTGCAATGAACATGTGGGTGCATGTGTCTTTTTTAAGGAAAGTTTTGTCTGGATATATGCCCAAGAGTGGGATTGCTGGGTCATATGGTAGTTCTATGTTTAGTTTTTGAAGATACCTCCATACTGTTCTCCATAGTGGTTGTACCAGCTTCCATTCCCACCAACAGTGCAGGAGGGTTCCCTTTTCTCCACACCCTCTCCAGCATTTGGTATTCGTGGACTTCTAAATGATGGCTGTTCTGACTGGTGTGAGGTGTTATCTTGTAGTAGCTTTGATTTGCATTTCTCTAATAATCAGGGATGTTGAGCATTTTTTCATGTGCTTGTTGGACAATCTATTCAGATCTTTTGCCCATTTTTCAATTGTGTTCTTGGTTTTTTGCTGTTGAGTTGTATAAGTTGTTTGTATATTTTAAAGATTAATCCCTTAGCAGTTTCATCATTTGAAACTATTTTCTCCCATTGTGTAAGTTGTCTTTTTGCTTTCTTTTTGGTGTCCTTTGCTGTGCAAAAGCTTGTCAGTCTGATTAGGTCCTATTGGTTTATTTTTTGGTCTTATTTCTGTTGTTTTGGGAGAATAACTTGAGAAAATACTCATAAGGTTGATGTCAGAGAATGTTTTGCCTATGTTCTCTTCCCGGAATTTGATGGTGTCTTGTCTTATATTTAAGTCTTTAAGCCATTTTGAGTTTATTTTCATGCATGGTGTAAGGGTGTGTTCTAGTTTCATTGATTTACATACAGCTGTCCAGGTTGCCTAGCAATGCTTGCTAAAAACACTGTCTTTTTCCCATTTTATGTTCTTGCCTCCTATGTCAAAGATTAATTGACCATAGGTGTCAGGGTTTATTTCTGGGTCCTCTATTCTGTTCCATTGGTCTGTCTGTCTCTTTTGGTACCAGTACCACACTGTCTTGATGACTGTGACTTTGTAATAGTGCCTGAAGTCTGGGAGAGTGATGCCTCCTGCTTGGTTTGGCATTGCTTTGGCAATTCTGGGTCTTTTGTGGTTCCATATAAATTTTTGGATTGTTTGTTCTAGTTCTGGGAAAATTTCATGGGTAATTTGATAGGAATTACATTGGATATGTAGATTGCATTTTTACGATATTAATTTCTCTAACCCAGGAGCATGGAATATCTTAGCATTTCTTTATATCTTTAATTTCCTTGAATAATGTTGTATAGTTCTTAGCATATGTTTTTTTTTATTACTCAATGAATTTATCTATTCTGTAGTTGTATAATGATCGTGACAATCTGATTTTACAGGATTTCCATCCCATAACACAAGCACATCACCTCACCCCCCAAACTGTCTCCTCCAGAGACCATAAGTTTTTCAATGTCTGTGAGTCAGCATCTGTTCTGCAAAGAAGTTCAGTCTGTCCTTTTTTCAGATTCCACATGTCAGTGAAAGCATTGGATTTTGGTGTCTCATTGTATGGCTGACTTCACTTAGCATGATAGTTTCTAGGTCCATCCATGTTGCAAAAAATGCTGGTATTTCATTCCTTTTAATGGCCAAGTAATATTCCACTGTGTATATGTACCACAATTCTGGATCCACTCTTCTGTCGATGGACATTTAGGTTGTTTCCATGTCTTGGCTATTGCAAATAGTGCTGCAATGAACATTGGAGTACATGTGTCTTTTCAAGTCATGGTTTTCTCTGGATAGATGCCCAGGAGTGGGATTGGTGGATCAAATGGTAGTTCTATTTTTAGTTTCCTGAGGCATCTCCATACTGCTTTCCACAGTGGTTGCACCAGTTTACAATCCCACCAACAGTGTACTAGGGTTCCTTTTTCTCCACACCCTGTCCAGCATTTATTGTTTGTAGACTTTTGGATGATGGCCATTCTGGCTGGTGAAAAGTGTTACGTCATAGTGGTTTTGAGTTGCATTTCTCTAATGATGAGTGCTGTTGAACATCTTTTCATGTGTTTCTTGGCCATCTGTATGTTTTCTTTGGAGAACTGTCTGTTTAGATCTTCTCATTTTTTGATGAGGTTTTTTTTTTTTTTTTGATATGGAGCTATAGAAGGTGTTTATAATTTTTGGAGATTAATCCCTTGTCAGTCGATTCACTTGCAAAGATTTTCTCCCATTCTGTGGGTTGTCTTTTTGTGTAGTTTAGGGTTTCCTTTGCTGTGCAGAAACTTTGACGTTTGATTAGGTCCCATTTGTTTATTTTTATTTTTATTGTCAATACTCTGAGAGGTAGATCTGAGAAGATGTTGCTGTCATTTATGTCAGAGAGTGTTTGGCCTATGTTTTCCTCTAGGGGTTTTATAGTGTCTGGTCTTCTATCTAGGTCTTTAATCCATTTGGAGTTTATTTTTGTGTTAGGAGTGTTCTAATTTCATTCATTTCCATGTGCTGTCCAGTTTTCCCAGCACCACTTCTTGAACAAGCTGTCCTTTCTCCATTGTATATTCTTGCCTCCTTTGTCATAGATGAGTTGGCTGTAGGTGCGTGGGTTTAATTCTGGCTTTCTATCCTGTTCCACTGATCTATATGTCTGTCTTTGTGCCAGTACCATATGGTTTTGAGGACTGTTGCTTTGTAGTATAGTCTGAAGTCCAGGAGCCTGATCCCTCCAGCTCCATTTTTCTTTTTCAGGATGTCTTTGGCTCTGCTGGGTCTTTTGTGCTTCCAAGCAAACTTTAAAATATTTTGTTCAAGTTCTGTGAAAAATGTCCTTGGTAATTCGTGAGGGATTGCATTGAATCTGTAGATTGCCTTAGGCAGTATAGTCATTTTGATAATATTGACTCTTCCAATCCACGAGCATGGTATACCTTTCCATCTATTTGTGTCATCTTTGATTTCTTTCATCAGTGTCGTTTAGTTTTCAGAGCACAGGTCTTGTGCTTCTTTAGGTAGGTTTACTCCTAGGTATTTTATTCTTTTGGATGTGATGGTAAACAGGATTGCTTCCCTAATTTCTTTTTCTACTCTTTCATTGTTAGTGTATAGAAATGCCGTTGAATTCTGTGTATCGATTTTGTATCCTGTGACTTTGTCAAATTCATGGATGTGCTCTAACAGTTTTCTGGTAGAGTCTTTAGGATTCTCTAGGTATAGTATCATGTCATCTGCAAATAGGGATAGTTGACTTCTTCCTTTCCAATTTGGATTCCTTTTATCTCTTTTACTTCTCTGATTGCCATGGCTAGGACTTCCAGAACTATGTTGAAGAGTAGTGGTGAGAGCAGACATCCTTGTCTTGTTCCTGATCTCAGCGGGAATTCTTTCAGCTTTTCACCATTGAGAATGATGTTAGCCATGGGTTTCTCATATATGGCCTTTATTATGTTGAGGTAGGTTCCTGCTATGCCCACGTTCTGAAGGGTTTTTCTCAGAAATGGGTGTTGGATTTTGTCAAAGGCTTTTTCTGCATCTATTGAGAGGATCATATGGTTTTTATTCTTCAGTTTGTTCATGTGGTGTATCACACTGATGGTTTTGTGGATATTGAAGAACCCTTGCATCCCTGGGATAAATCCCACTTGATCAGGATGTGCGATCCTTTTAATGTATTGTTGGATGTGGTTTGGTATCATTTTGATGAGGATTTTTGCATTGATGTTCATCAGTGAAATTGGCCTGTAGTTTTCTTTTTTGTGGTATCTTCGTCTGGTTTTGGTGTCATGGTGATGGTGGCCTCATAGAATGAGTTTGGGAGTATCCCTTCCTCTGTAATTTTTTGAAATTGTTTCAGAAGGATAGGTGTTAGCTCTTCTCTAAATGTTTGATAGAATTCTCCTGTGGAGCCATCTGGTCCTGCTCTTTTATTTTTTGGAGGTTTTTTAATCACAGTTTCAATTTCAGTTCTTGTGATGGGTCCATTCATCTTTTCTATTTCATCTTGGATTAGTCTTGGAAGATTGTATTTTTCAAAGAATTTGTCCATTTCTTCTAGGTTTTCCATTTTATTGGCAGATAGTTGCATGTAATAGTCGCTTATGATCCTTTGTATTTCTGTGATGTCAGTTTTTACTTCTCCTTTTTCATTTCTAATTTTATTGATTTGAGTCCTCTCTCTTTTCTGCGTGATAAGCCTGGCTAGGGGTTTATCACTTTTGTTGATCTTTTCAAAGAACCAGCTTTTCATTTCATTGATCATTTCTGTGGTTTTCTTTGTTTCTATTTCATTGATTTCTGCTCTGATCTTTATGATTTCTTTCCCTCTGCTAACTTTAGGTCTTGTCTGTCTTCTCTCTCGAGCCGCTTTAGATGTAAGTTAGCTTGTATATTTGTGCTTTTTCTTGATTACTGAGGTGGTCTTGTATTGCTATAAACTTTCCTCTTAGAACAGCTTTTGCTGCATCCCATAGGTTTTGGGTTTTGGAGTGTCATATCTTTGTTGTCGTTTGCTGCCAGGTATTTTTTAATTTCCTCTTTGATTTCTTCAGTGATCCATTGGTTGTTTAGTAGCATGTTGTTGAGTCTCCACGTGTTTGTGATTTTTCCAGTGTTTTCCTTCTTGTTGATTTCCAGTCATATAGCATTGTGGTCGGAAAAGATGCTTGATGTGACTTCAATTTTCTTAAAGTTACCAAGGTTGGATTTGTAGCTCAGGATGTGATCAATCTTAGAAAAAGTTCCATGTGCACTTGAGAAGAATATGTATTCTGTTGCTTTTGGATGAAATGTCCTATTAATATCTATTAAGTCCATCTGGTTTAATGCATCATTCAAGGCCTGTGTTTCCTTATTGATTTTCTGTCTGGTTGATCTGTCCATTGCTATAAGTGGGGTGTTAAAGTCCCCAACTATGATTGTGTTATTGTCGATTTAACCTTTTAAGGTTGTTAGCTGTTGCCTGATCTATTGTGGTGATCCTCTGTTGGGTGTACAGATATTTAAAATTGTTATGTCATCTGATTGATCCTTTGATCATTATGTAATGTCCTTCTTTGTCCCTTAAAATATTCTTTATTTTAAAGTCTATTTTGTCTGATATGAGTATTGCTACTCTAGCTTTCTTTTGATCCCCGTTTGCATGAAATATTTTCTTCCGTGTTCTCGCTTTCAATTTGTATGTGTCCCTCGAAGTGAAGTGGATCTCTTGAAGGCAGCATATATATGGTTCTTGTTTTCATATCCTTTTAGCCAGTCTGAGTCTTTTGGTTGGGGCCTTTAGTCCATTCACATTTAAGGCAATTATTGAAATGTTTGTCCTTATTGCCATTTTATTAATTGCTTTGGATTTGTTTTTGCTGCTCTTTTTTCTTCCCTTCTTGTCTTGTTCTCTCCTCTTCTGGTTTGATGACTGTCTTCAGCATTGTATTTGAGTTGATTCTTCTTTGTTTGTGTATCAATTGTAGATTTTTGGTTTGCAGTTTTTCTGACGTTTTGATATAAGATTCTATGTGTATATGAGATTGTCTTAAGTTGTTGTTCTCTTAATTGCAAGTGCATCTCCATGTCCTGCATTTGTACCCTCCTCTTCTCATGATTTCTGGTTTTGGTGGTATAACTGTGCAGAGATGATTTTGTATCTTTACTTTATATATGCCTTTACTGGTGAGCTTGTCATTTGTGAAATTTTTTTTTCCTGTTGCTGCCTTTTCTTTTCTGCCTATAAGTTCCTTTAGTATTTGTCATAAGGCTGGTTTAGTGTTGCTGAATTCTCTCAGCTATTGCTTATCTGTGATGCTTTTGATTTATCCTTGCTGGGTAGAGTAATCTTGGTTGGAGGTTTTTTCCTTTCATCACGTTGAGT
This sequence comes from Sus scrofa, assembly GCF_054392235.1. Taxonomy (NCBI): domain Eukaryota; kingdom Metazoa; phylum Chordata; class Mammalia; order Artiodactyla; family Suidae; genus Sus; species Sus scrofa. Next base: position 34,279,704 of record NC_139393.1, read on the forward strand.
ATACCATGCCACTCCCTTCTGGCCCTCAGATGTTCTGCTGAAAACTCTGCTGATAACCTCATTGGGGTTCCCTTGTATGTTACTTGTTTCTTTTCCCTAGCTGCTTTCGAGATTTTCTCTTTGTCTTTCATTTTGGTCAGTGTGATTAGTATGTGTCTTGGTGTATTCCTCCTTGGGTTTATTTTATATGGCACTCGTGCTTCATGGATTTGAGTGAGTGGTTCCTTTCCCATGTTAGGGAAGTTTACGGCTATTATCTCTTGGAATAATTTTTCTGTCCACTTCTCTCTCTTTTCTCCTTCTGGCACCCCTATTATATGAATGTTGGTGTGTTTAACGTTGTCACAGAGTTCTCTGAGACTCTCTTCATTTGTTTTCAATCTTTTTTCTCTTTTCTGTTCTGCATTTGTAATTTCTGCTAATCTGTCCTCCACCTTGCTTATTCGTTCTTCTTCCTCCTGTATTCTGCTGTTAGCTGCTTCTAGTGAATTTTTTATTTCAGTTATTGTATTTTGCATTTCTTCTTGTTTAAGTTTGATATCTTGTATCTCTTTGCTCAGTGTTTCGTGTAAGTTATCCATCTTTGCCTCCAGTTTATTTCCAATGTCTTGCATCATCTTCAGCATCAACAGTCTAAAGTCTTTTTCCTGGAGTCTGAGAATCTCCTCATCACTTAGCTGATTTTCTGGGGTTTTTCCTTTCTCCCTCATCTGAGTTATAGTCCTCTGTCTTTTCATTTTTATAGGTTTTTGGTGTGGTGACCTTTTTATAGATAACAGAGTTGTAGCCTCTCTTCCTTCTGGGGTCTTCCCCCCTTGTGGCCAAAGTCAGTATGGAGGCTTGCTGTAGGCTTCCTGATGGGAGAGGTTGATCCTTGCCCACTGGTAGGTGGAGCTGCTTCTAATCCCTCTAGTGGGTGGGGCTTAGTCTCTGGATGGGATTAGAGGCAGCTGTGTGCCTGAGATGTCTTTAGGTAACCTGTTTACTGAGGGGCAGGGCTATGATTCCAGCTAGGTTGTTGTTTGCCCTGGGGCATCTCAGCAGCTGGCTGACAGGTGGGGCCAGATTTTCCCAAAATGGCCACCTCCAGAGAAAGGCAGCTGCTGAATATTCCCAAGAGCTTTGCTTCCAATGTCCTTCCCTCACAACAAGCCACATTCACCCCTGTTTTCCCAGGATGTCACCCAGCAACTGCAGTCAGGTTTGACCCAGATTCCTATGGAGAATTTGCTTTGCCCTGGGACCCAGTACATGTAAAAGTCTGTGTGTGCCTTTTAAGAATGGGGTCTCTGTTTCCCCCAGTCCCATGGAGCTCCTGCATACAAGCCCCACTAGCCTTCCATGCCAGATGCTCCAGGGACTCTTTCTCCCAGTGCCAGATCCCCACACATGAGAATTTGATGTGGGGCTCCAAACTCTCACTCCTGTGGGTGAGCCTCTGTGAACCAGTTAGTTTCCAGTCTGTGGGGCTTCCCACCAAGAGGTATGGGGTTGTTTATATCACAAAATCGCCCCTCCTGCCTCTTGATATGGCATCTCCTTTTTCTTCTGGAGTAGGTTATCTTTTTTAAAGTTTCCGGTCCATTTGGGTGAAGAGTGCTTAGTCTTTGGTTGTGAATTTTGTTGTTTTTAGGAGAGAAGTTGAGCTCCAGTCCTTCTATTCCACCATCTTAATCCCGTTCTAGCATATAAGTCTTTCACCTCCTTGGTCAGTTTTATTCCCTACTATTTGATTTTTTGTGGTGCATCTCTGTCACTGTATGCAGATGACATGATACTATATATAAAAACCCCAAGGATTCAACCCAAAAAAACTACTTGAACTGATCAACAAATTCAGCGAAGTAGCAAGATTTAAGATTAACATTCAGAAATCAGTCACTTTTCTGTACACTAACAATGAAGTATTAGAAAAGGAATACAAAAATACCAAAGCCTTTTTTAAAGGCAAAGTGAGGTAGGGGTGTGGTTGGTTTCTGCCAACTATTTGGTATTGGATTGGATTCTTTGTTCTTACAGTTGTTCACAAAGATCAGGTCATGTTCAAGTCTCCATGTTCCTGCATATTTCAAGCTATAGGAGACATTCTTTTACAAAAGGTAAGGAGCCAGCATGACCTAATGGCACTAGAGCACAGAGGTTAAAGTAAGGTTAAAGTAAAAGGAACAGATCTAATATGGAGTCATATTTGTTCTTTCCTATTATACCAAGACATGCTAATGCTAAGAATATAGAGACCAACTTTGAGCACCTCCATAGTATGGTTTCCTTCACATGTAAATGTTATGAGCATAATGAGACCAAATAAACATAGTTTTCCTGCTGGAAACAAAGTTCCGCAAAAGCCATTTACCTACTTGGAGGATATTTGTGTGCAGGGAGTTTCTGAATGATTTTTAAAGTTGTCATCTAATGGCAGCTATTGTGTCTGTTAATATATGTCAGAGATGCATAAATTTGAGTTGAACTTTAGAAGGTTTGTCTATGTGCAAGTCATTTAGAAGAATGATTCACCTGAATGGCATTGTAGGGAAGCAATCCTTGGGATCAAACTCCTGTATAGTAGCAAATATTTTCTTTTATGAGACAAAATAGTATTATTGCTAATAATAATTACAGTTTATATTTATCTGAACCTAAATATTTAATTTGAATATCTGAAAAATGTCATGAAAATGAACTCAGTATTTTGCTCAACAACTCTATGAGACTGGCTAAGTAGAAAATAATGTATTGCATATTTTTTTTCTGGCAATACTTTAGGACAGGTAGATTTGTTTTAGGTATCCCTGTAATCAAGGATGTGAGTGAACTACTGTCTTGCTGCATGCTACTTCCTTTGATTCTTTCCAATTTATCAAAGAAACACATGGCTTGCATTACCCATGTTTGGGGAAATTTTATTTTGTCACTTTTATAATGCAATATTCATTTAACCACTTTTAGGATACATAAACTATTGATGATCATTTTTATTTTCTAGACTATATGGTGACTTCCAGCATTGCAGTAAAAGCTTGGGCTCAAGACAGACAGAGGTTCTAGTCCAAGGACCCTCTTTCCATGCATGAATTTTATTGCCTGAGTAATAGGAAGAATGACAATCTACCTTTCAAAATTTCTATGACAATTTAATAGGATAATGCTGATCATACCTGGTACCTAAAAAGAGTTAATTAAAAGTTAGCTATGATAATTTTTATCCTGTTTGAGAAATTTGCACACTTTCTCTTTGCCAAGACATATTACATTATCATCTTAATACCTATATAAGGAAATATGCAAAATCATAAAATGTCTTTTATCCTTACCTTTGTATCAGAATTTGGGTAATGATATGATGCCTAGTTAGAAATCATTATGATAGGAAAGGAGTAGGCACAGGTAGTTTTAGAGGTCCCAATAAAGGACCACGGATAATGAGGGAAACTTAGGGGACATTGGGAGAGCATTATAAGTTAATAAATTGCTCAAAAAAGCCATCAGAACAAGGCAGGCTTGCTTGACTAGTGGAAGTGTGAGAATTGCCTCAGGTCCTTGAGTGGGGAATGGGATGAGGCCTGCATTCAGATTCAGACTAAGGTCAGGAGTTTGAGGACACCCCTTCTGCTGATTTGAATACACGCATTATCGAATACCAAGGAGGACCTCCTGCTCCCAGAAAGGAAGAGGCCGTCTTTTCCAACCCTCACTCCCCTAGGATGATAAAACTGTAGCCCACTGGATCCTTGGGGCAGAGCCTCCTTGCCTGCCTGCTTGAATGTGTCACAAGCATCTTATCCTAATAAATCTATTTCTTGCCTATCTCCTTTTCTCTTGCTAAATTCCTTCTGCCCGGAGACATGAAAAACCTGAACCTCAGTGAGTCCAGACACAGAGTGAGTGCTTCTAATTTAAAACCTTGGGTTCAAATCCTAATCTGTGTTCTGGCTAGGTTCAGGCCGTTAATACTGTTAGTTTCATATTCCATCATGAAGTCTTATATTCCATCTTTCTTTCCTTCCTTCCTCTACCATTCAAAAGATGAAAACATTTCTTTGATTTCTTTGATTTGCTATGTCTTGGAGATACAGACTTCAAGGCACTCACTTCCTAGTAGGGAGGGATTAGTAGAAAACAAATAATTGAAACTCATTTTATTAGATGCTATCATTGAACAAACTTCTGTGAATCCAGAAGAGGGAATAACAGACTGCCCGCCAGTGACCAAAGTGAGGCGGGGGAAAGAACAATTTCTTAGTAGCTTTAAAAGCTATTGAAGATGTGGTAGAGTTTTGCTGTGTTAAACAAAATCTGTAAGTCAAGATAGGGAAGGGCATTGGAGGGGGAAGAGGACAAATGTGAAAAATGATTGTAGATATTCAGGGACCAATATCTGAAGGTACTTACAAGACTGCCATGCAGAAGATATCAGACTTTCTTAAGAGTGATAGGAGCGAGATTAAAGAGTTTTTTTTAATTTATTATGGTATAGGTGATTTACAATGTTGTATTAGCTTCAGGTTTATAAGAAAGGAATCAGTTATAAATACACATATATCTATTCTTTTTTCCAATTAGAGGTTATTACAGAACATTGAGTAAACCTTCCTGTGCTATTCAGTAGACTAGGAAGATAATGACATGATCTGATGTTTGTTTTACAAAGATGTTCAGAAAAATTCAGTCTAATCCATGTGCTCAAAACAGCAATTAACTAAATGTGTGATTCTAAAATTTCCAGAGTCATCTTCAGCATAATCTTTTTTTTTTGCTAAGAATTAAAGAAATTCCTCTTTTCAGCTGTGAAAAGAAATGATAATTTTGTTAGAATATCAAGAATTAAAGCTCTTCCTTGTAAAACACTAATGTGATGCTATTGTTCATTTAATTAGACACTGATATTGCCTTTTAGAAATGTAAAATGTGTTGAATATCTGCAGAAAAAAAGGTGCAAAATGTTGACTATTATGTCAAATGCTATGACATTGATTTTAAAGATTTTTTCATGAAAGAATTTATTTACTGCACTTATTATTACTCACTTGATATCAAGTTTTTTGTTTGTTTTTTGCTTTTTAGAGCTGCACTTGTGGCATATGGCTGTTCCCAGGCTAGGGATCCAATCAGAGCTACAGTTGCTGGCCTACACCACAGCCTGAGCAATGCCAGATCCTTAACCCACTGAACAAGGCCAGGGATTGAACCCACAACCTCATGGTTCCTAGTCAGATCCATTTACACTATGTCACCATGGGAACTCCTCATTTTTTTTTATGACATCAGATTTTGTTCTGGAAAAGATTATGATGTTGTAAACAAAATGTCATAATTTTGAGTAAAGAAGAAAGAAGAACAGATGAAGTCATAATATGCAGATTCTATTTTTATGCAAATAAAATATTTTATGCAAATAAAAATTCAGTTTTAAAATACTGAAAAAAATACAAAATTAAAATTATATTTGCACCTCTGTTTTAAAATTACTGTTACCAAATATATAAAAGATAAAAGAAAAGTCTTTGTTGGGTGTGAAGTGTAAACCAAACACAATAAATTTTGACTTACCTGTCCCCTAAAACAACTGGGAGTCCAAAAACTTAAAGGTGGGATTTAGAAAGTTTTGTTTGAGAAAATACTTTTGTGTCCTGAGGTTTGTGGTTTTGGGTATTTTTCAATCCTTTCATACACAAAGCCACAGGACCTCAGGTCTATTTTTAACTTGAGAATAGAATGCGACATTAGTCTATGTGATAATCTGCCGCATACTCTTTCTTTACAGGAAATTACTTTCAGCGCCTTCTGCAAGTTGAGGCAAATTCTAGCCCTGAATATTTTAGAATTACTGTAGTGCAAAAAAATGAAAGAAGATGCAATGAGATTTTTATCATATCTTTAGAAACCTCCAATTTTATAATCAGAGACAAAACGTCATGGCTCTGAATGTGAAATTGCTTTATTTTATGTCAAGCCTATTGATAGTGAGGTAAAGCAATCATCTAATAATAATCTGCTTTGTTAATACAGCCTGATAATTTTGTTATACTATAGAACCATTTAATTATCTTCTATTTCAACCTGGGTAAATTAGTACATTTTTGGAGATGATTTAGTTATAATTTATAAAATATTAAGTAACACCTGGAGTTTTATTTTATTTTATTTTATTTTATTTTATTTTATTTTATTTTATTTTATTTTATTTTAAATTTATTTTGCCTGCACCTGCAGCCAAAATTCCTGGGCCAGGGATTGGACCCACATCACAGCTGTAACCAAAGAAATAGCAGTGACAATGCAGGATCCTTAACCCACTTGAGCCACACAAGAACTCAACATCTGGCATTTTAGAATTATTCTCCTAGGTCTGCAACCACAGACTGCCCCATACCTATATCAAATCAGAAAGACTCTGGAAACATGGTGAGGGTGGATTATGCAATCAGAAGGCAAAAGTTCAAGACCTATTTTGTCACTTATTAGAGGATAAGTTTGCACTTGTCTCTAACTTTTTTGCTGTGCATTTTATTTACCTTTAAAATTAGAATAATAATAGTAAAATTCATAGAGTTATTTTTGATAATACAATTAAATCATTTATATGAAATTACTCTCTAAAAGGGAACCCTCCTGCACTGTTGGTGGGAATGTAAACTGGTACAGCCACTATGGAGAACAGTTTGGAGATACCTTAGAAATCTATACATAGAACTTCCATATGACCCCGCAATCCCACTCTTGGGCATCTATCTGGACAAAACTCTACTTAAAAGAGACACATGCACCCGCATGTTCATTGCAGCCCTATTCACAATAGCCAGGACATGGAAACAACCCAAATGTCCATCAACAGATGATTGGATTCGGAAGAGGTGGTATATATACACAATGGAATACTACTCAGCCATAAAAAAGAATGACATAATGCCATTTGCAGCAACATGGATGGAACTAGAGAATCTCATCCTGAGTGAAATGAGCCAGAAAGACAAAGACAAATACCATATGATATCACTCATAACTGGAATCTAATATCCAGCACAAATGAACATCTCCTCAGAAAAGAAAATCATGGACTTGGAGAAGAGACTTGTGGCTGCCTGATGGGAGGGGGAGGGAGTGGGAGGGATCGGGAGCTTGGGCTTATCAGACACAACCTAGAATAGATTTACAAGGAGATCCTGCTGAATAGCATTGAGAACTATGTCTAGATACTCATGTTGTTACAGAAGAAAGGGTGGGGGAAAAATGTAATTGTAATGTATACATGTAAGGATAACCTGACCCCCTTGCTGTACAGTGGGAAAATAAAAAAATACTAAAAAAAAAAAAAAAAAAAGAAATTACTCTCTAAAGTCTAAAACCCTACATAAATGTAAGGTAATATTAGAATTATTACTTTGTTATTGCTGCCACAATCCCTTTTCTTTAAGCAGTTATCACCAAGAATACCAATTTTCGTATAAATCTAGTTGTCCAGCCCTACTAGTTCAAATACTCTAGGTTTAGCCTTACAGAATTATTGGTCTTGTCTGATAAACCATCAAGACTTAAGAATCAGATAATTAAGGGAGTTCCTGTCGTGGCTCAGTGGTTAACGAATCCAAGTAGGAACCATGAGGTTGTGGGTTCAGTTCCTGGCCTTGCTCAGTGGATTGGGGATTCAGTGTTGACGTGAGCTATGGTGTAGGTTGCAGATGTGGCTCGGATCCTGCGTTGCTGTGGCTCTGGTGTAGGCTGATGGCTGCAACTCCGATTAGACCCCTAGCCTGGGAATCTCCACATGCTGTGGGAGTGGCCCAAGAAATGGCAAAAAGACAAAAAAAAAAAAAAAAAAAAAAGAACCAGATAATTAAGAATATCATTGTCTGAGGAGCTGAGGTAAGTGTATGTTAGTTCTGCTTTGCCACAAAACTGTGTTGGTATTTGTTTCTGCACTACAAATGAACCCCCGACCATGCACTGTAAAAGAACAACTTCAAATAGCAAACTTTGATTATTTTGAAGTTTCTGTGGCTCAGGAATATTAAGGGGGAAGATTAGCTTGGTGCCTCTAGCTCAAAGTCTCTCAGGTTGCAATTAAGCTGTCGTCTGGGGCAGTGGTCTCAACTTAAGGCTCAAATTGGAAGGGAATAATATGTCTTCAAGATCATTCACATCATTGGTAGGTCTTGGTTCTTCAACATATGAGTTTCTTCATAGGCAATTTGGGAGAGAGAGCAGAGGAGAGACGAGGAGAGGGAGAAGGAGAGACAGAGATGGGGCAGGGAGAGAGACAGAGAGACAGAGACAAAGACAGTGGGACAGACACAAACCCAAGATGGAAGCTGCAGTTACTTTATAATCTAATCTTGGGAGTGACAGCCCATCATTTCTACCATATTCTATTGATTAAATGAGAGCCACTAAATCCAGCCTATACTCAAGGGAATTACACCATGGTACAAAAAAGCAGATGTTATTAGAGACCATTTAAGTGATTCCTAGTACAGTCTGTCCTCTGGCCCCAAACTTATGTCCTTTCCACATACAAAATAGTTTCACCCCCTCCCAAGGCCTGTCTCATTCTATTATAGCATTGGCTTAAAGTCCAGCATTTTGTCCCTAAACCAGGACCAGGTATAAATGAGTTTCCTTAGTGCAGCTTATTCTTAAGTCTGGCTCCTCCAATACCATTCATCCAATTGATAGATGTGTGGAAGCAAAACCCACAAATAATCTTCCCCCACATCTGTAACATATAATGGTGGGATGGGCATAATATAATTATTATAGACATTCTTGCTCAAAAAGGGTAAAATAGGAGCCTCAAAGGAGTGTCTAGTCCATAAAAGTTGTGAAATCCAGCTAGGCAAAGATTAGAAGTTCTTTGATTAGTTCTCAAATCCTAGAAATGATTTCCTCTGCCCCCCAGCTACATATTCTGGGCCCCTGTTTCTGCCTCCATATTCACTTTTCAAAAAAGATAACATATGTGTGTAGCTGAGCATCTCTTATAGGCCACTTCTTATCAGCAAGATTCTGGGGACCCAGTGGCCTCTCCTGATTCTATACTCTCTCTGTTCTCTTCAGGCCAACCCAGTGATATTGCTGCAAAAAATAGCTCTTACAAGCTTTGTAGGTCTTCTGTATGTTTTCTTAGGGTTCATTTCATTCCTTAAAAGCTGTACCACCAGTGTCTTCCAGATAATGCCTTCCCCCTTGGAATCCTGCTGGACACTAAGGAACAGAGTCCCAAAGCTTCACAGAAGAAGCCACTCCTGGACTGAGGAGAGCTACAGGGCTGACTTTACCCTGTCTTCACTTCACTTATACAAAGTTCAAATGGTCAAACTAATCTATATTATTTAGTGATTTCTACAGAAATACTAGAACCATAAAAAAAACAAAGGAGCAATTAACACAAATACTAGAATAGCAGCTACTCCTGGTAAGAGGGAGAGGGATGTGGAAAGAAGCACAGAGGGACTTCCAAGTTTGTAACTTTTCATATGCTATTCTGGATGATAGATACACTGGGGTTTGCTTTATAGTTTTTATTAAGAGGGATATAAATATATACTACATGTACAATGGTATACTCTTTTGCCTACATGACTCATACAAAAGAACAAAAAAGAAAAAAAGAATAATCATTAAAATGCAGTAGAGGAGATGTTTCTGAAACCCAAAGGAAGCATAGAAAGATTACATTTTAAAAGTGAAGTAGAAAGGTCTGGGATGAAGTTGCAATGCCATTAAAATCTTAAATTGTATACAGGTGTCAGATGATTGAACTGAGTTAAATTAATATGCTTTGACTTTTGGCATGTTTATTAGCTATTTAGTAATGTTTTTCTGAAAAGCAAACCATTCTAGGAGAGCAACATTAAACATAATACAGTGATTCCTAGTACAGTCTGTCCTCTGGCATCACATACAAAACAGTAGTTTTCTCATCCTACTAATTTTTGTGTTCTATTTTTGCTTTGTGAAGCCAAAGGAAAAGGAGTTTGTGACAAAGAATCAAACTTATTTTGTTGCACAATTTTGAGAAAATACCCTTCTCAAGGACAATTATTCTGAATCATTGGTGAAGTTATATAGACTTAATTAAGGAAAGAAGGAGAGAGGTTTGCTGTTTTCAATGTTCAGATGGAGAACTAGGTCAGATCGTGATATTAAAAAGATAGGAAGTGATATACGTATAGTCAGAATTTTCTTCCTATGATATAGTTCTGGTTTGTCACTCTTTTGGTTAAAATTCTTCAATCTTTGGTGGCTCCTTGTTGCTCAGGTTGGAGGGCCGCACCCTTCATGACGTGACATATACTTTCCCCTCCACCTTCCCTCTTGACTTCCCACTAATTGAAGCACAGCAGGCTCTGCAAGCCTCATATTACTGCTTTTCAGGACTATATTAAGCTCTCTGTCTGCTCATGCTTAGGGCCATGTTCTCTCTGCCTCAAAGTCCTTTTCCTAGCTAACTTCTAGTCACTCTTCAGGTATGGGAGAGATCAAATACAGAGAGAAAAATGTTCTTGTCACCCTCCAGGGTTGGAGGTGGTTAGGTGCCGTCTCTGATGGAGTCATATTTGCTTTGCCTCCTAAGTTATTTATTTCCCAAACTTATCTTTAAATTTCCTGGTGAGGGGGCAGAGGCAGTGTCTTTATAGTTTTATTTTTATGAGTTCACAGGTCCTTGTACCTGGTAAGCACCTAACAAATATTCATTGGTTAAATAGATGGATTATTTTGGTTGGTAACTGGAGTGATTTGGAGAATACTCTTATGATAAAGGAACAGAAAACTAGACAATTTTATCTTATAAAACAAAATAGTTTATAGGAGTGATTAAGCACATGGGTTCTGGAACCTGACTGCCTAGGATGAAATATTATCTTTATTTATTTATTCATTCATTCATTTTTTTTTTATGGCTACAGCTGGGGCCCATGGAATTTCCCAAGCCAGGGGTTGAATCAGAGCTGCAGCTGAGGCCCAGGCCACAGCTATGGCAACACCAGATCCAAACCACATCTTCAATCCATACTGCAGCTTATAGCAATGCCAGATCCTCAACACACTGAGCAAGGCCAGGGATCAAACCCACATTTTCACAGGGACAATGTTTGGTCCTTAACCTATGGAACCACAATGGGAACTCCTATCACTTACTAACTGTGGATTCTTGAGATATTATATAAACTTTCTTGCCTTAGCTCTCTCATTTGTTAAAGGAAATGAAGAAATAATACTGATTTTACTGGATTGTCAGAGTGAATGAAGTATTGTATTGTATGTTGTGTGTTGTAGACAGTCCAGAGACTTGGTAACTCAATACACTTAGTATTGTTCTGGATGGAAGACTACACATACACTTAACACTCATGAGGGCCAACAGAAGGTGAGTCTGGGAAAAAGAAGAGCAGGGAGCCCTCATATGCATACACTCAGCACTCCTACATCCCTCACTGTGGAACTGAACACACCACATGGATGTTTTGTGTACAAGTGTGCATCTCCATTTCATCCAGAGTTTCTGGGAGAGTAGGTCCACATCCCTTTTGGGCACTGCTGTGACACCAGAGCCAGAACATGGATATTTCTCAACAAATATTTGCAAATGATTGGCAAGCACAACTTGATGAAATAATGTGACATACTATTATGACCTGAGTTTGGGGGGTTAGTAGATGCAAACTCTTGCATTTGGAATGGATAAGCAATGAGATACGGCTGTATAGCACAAGGAAATATATTTAATCACTTGTGATGGAACATGATGGAGGATAATGTGGAAACAAGAATGTATGTAAATGTATAACTGGACTGCTTTGCTGTACAACAGAAATTGACAGAGTATTGTAAATAAAATATAATAAAAATTTTTAAAAAGAGGAAAACATTGTAAACTAGGCTGAAAACTCATAATAATCACCATGTCTCTTAAAGGCAGTTATTTGTACTTTGAAATTCTCTCATCTTGAAGTCAAGTTTAAATATCCTCTTTACCTATGTGTATGATTAGGGGTAACATGAGGTAGGACTGGGTCCACCCGAGATGATGACAGTGAAGAGTAGGGGTGAGAACTGAACCCAGGTGCAGATCCCATTTCTATGGGAACTGTGGTGACAGGAGGGAAGTCCAAGTATGTTTGTGGATGGGCCCAGGAGTGCCAGCTATTGTGTGGTAACATAATCCCCACAGGTTCACATTTCATTACAAGATTCAAAAGAAGGTAAAATATAAGAAAGAAAGATGAGTTGGTTTAGGGATATAAGGCAGTGAATTAACTGCTCACTGTTCAGAGAGCATCATATATAACAGCTCAGGACACAAATTTATTTGATAAATGATATCTTCAGGGGATTTTGAGAAAAATAAAGTTTTTCAATTAGTTTCCTTCAGATAATGTCACTTATCCTCATAAACACACTGTGGTTTATTTTATTTTTCATATGTAGTTTGGCTACAGATTTAGACAAAGGTGAATTGACCCAACTTTACTCTCAGGATAAATATTTCAAAATGGAAAACTGGTTCTGGGACAGGTGACTTCCACCAGCCAGCCTCAAGGTGAATGAAAAACACTTTGTTGGCTCTTTGGAACACTAACTCTTTCAGGATATTACATTTCATCTCTACGTTTATTAATTAGCAATCTGGGAGCTGAAGAAGTAATGTGTCTCCTGTAAAAGTTGTTTCCTCACATCTAAGGGGTAGTTTACTAGTAGAATCACAGGATGGTAGAGTTTGAAGGAATTTTGAGTAGTCAATAGTCATCAATACTGGCTTTGGCTAGAGGAGCACAAGAGAGCCAGGCATTTTACACGCAGCCCAAATTCCAGAGGGAACTCTGTTGTCTTTGGATCATCCTAAATTCACGCTCTTCTTCTGTGTGTCCAGAAAGTGCATCCTAGGCTACTTCTGGATGGGAGCTGTCAAGTCATGATGAGACATTTTCTTGTTAGTGAGTGGGATTTGTGATGTCTTCTGTAATATCAACAGACAGGTGGTGTGAACCTGATCTTGTTCCTTTTTGGGGAGAGTTTTCAGAAGGTGAGAACTGTTCAACCTATTCCCCAAATTCACAACTCTAACTAAAATTTCTTGCTGGGGTGGTTGTATGTATTAACAATATTTATGCTCAGGTACGCTTCCTGATTCCTCAGGTATTCTTCCTAAATTACTAGTCAATGTCTTAAGTGAAGTCTTATTTTACTCAGAAATCACTGTGGCATGTTTATTAAGAATTGGAATATAAAGTCAGAAGGTCAGAGGTTTGAATCCTGCTCTGTCTACTAGTTCATAATTTGTGGAAGGTTTTAGCTTATTCAAGACTCATTTTCCTCCTCTGTAATGTGGAATAATAATAACAATTTACTTCAAATCTTAGTGGTGAGGATTAAGTAAGATGATGCTTCTTAAACTGTCAAAACAGTCCATGACACATTGTAAATTTTAGATCAATGTCAGTTATAATCATTATATTAATATTGCATAGAATAGTCAGGGTTGAGGTTTACTTCGTGATAAAAATCTTTTTTTTAATTTGCATTTCTTTTATTTATATATGTATATATATATTTTTTTCTACTGTATAGCATGGTGACCCAGTTACACATGCATGTATACGTTCTTTTTTCTCACTTTATGTGTTCCATCATATGGGACTAGACAGAGTTCCCAGTGCTACACAGCAGGATCCCACTGCTAATCCATCCCAAAGGCAACATTCTACATCTATTTACCCCAAGCTCCCAGTCCCTCCCACTCTCTCCCCTTCCCCCTTGGCAACCACAAGTCTATTCTCCAAGTCCATGATTTTCTTTTAAAAGTTAGTGGTATAGGGAGTTTCTATCATGGCACAGTAGAAACAAATATGACTAGGAAACATGAAGTCGTGCATTTGATCCCTGGCCTCACTCAGTGGGTTAATGATCTGGCATTGCTGTGAGCTGTGTTGTAGACAACAGATGTAACTCAGATCTGGCATTGCTGTGGCTGTGGCCTAGGCCAGAAGCTATAGCTTCGATTAGACCCCTAGCCTGGGAACCTCTATATGCCATGGGTGCAGCCATAAAAAGAAAAAAAAAATAGTAGCATGAAGAAATTCTAAGGGGGAGACTTCTTTTTTTTTTTTTGGAAACTTAGAAGATTGCATAAAAAAGGAGACACTTTTATTACAAATTGCTCTAGTGTAGACATAAAAGTGTAATTCAAAAATTTACTTGTTAGTATTGCTATATGTGCTTAAGATAGAGGAAAAAACAGTAGTTCCTCAAAAGTATCAGTTAATTTTGACTTCCTGCTGACTTAGCCTTACTCAGTACATATCTTTCCCGGAGTTTGTCATATACTTGTTTTTCTTCCATGCTAACTATCTTAAATCTCAGAATTTTAATTCAGGGATAAGAATGCTGGCCTGTGACAAAATTTAAATCCTTAAGCATATTAGTTTATAGCTATGTTCCCTGAACAAATGTTTGATCTCTCAAGACCCTGTTTGCTTCCTTATAAAATAGAGATAACAACACTTCATAGAATTAAAAAGAAAATAATTGGGTTAAGTTGGTTTGACAAAAACCTGTTAGGAGCTATTTTAATATAAGGCACATTAATATTCTGAAGTTCAAATTGCTCCTTGTGGTGAAGATGAAATGAGGCCCCAGGAGGTTAAGCTCTTTCCAAGGTTCAAGGGCTAACTTCCTCAAAGTCCAATCATATCCTCAGTCTGCTACATCAGAGATAACCAAAATCTGCTCTTGTGAATATTTTCTCTGCGAGATACTCCTTGGGAAAGGTGGTATGGGCAAATAGGTTCAAGAGTACTGCACATTATAATTCCTTCCCCCCTTGTAGATTCACAGTCCTTATTAATTTATCAAAAACTAAGAATTCCTTCAGTAGAGAAACTTATTTAACCTTGTATAACAGTGCTTAACAAACAACTTTTACCTTTGAACTTATTGTCATACCTCAGAAGAAAGGATATGCTAGAAGGAGCTGATGGCCTGAGGTTGAAGATGATTAAATGATTGTGATGCCAGTTCATGCCATTGTCTCCAGCAGAGCTCAGATGACCCCATATGTACAGAACCATAGAAAGAGTTCATCTGTGGAAATGGTTTATGTAGGGATTGGTTTTTCTAGAGGGGGCCAGTCACAAAGATAGGGAACATGAGAAGAGAATCATGACTGAGAAGCAGATGACTTCTCTTTTGGACTTTGTGAGCATGGTCTGTCTCCGAGATAGTAATGTGAGGATGTACGACCAGAAGTTGGGTGCACATGTGTGACTCTAGAGAGAGCTCAGTGGGTAGGGCATGTAAGGTGGTAGAGTAGAAGGTCCCTGAGCTCACCTTCTTTCATGAGCACACCAAAATCGCAACTAACTGCAAAATAACCATTTATGAAAAAGACTGGAAAACACCAGAAAAGATCTAAAGACATAGAGAATGAACAACAATAAGATAGGCAGGAGGTGAAGACTCATGATATAATCAAATTCCATATCCTCTGGGTTGGAAAACAACAAATTGGAGAACAATGATGCAGAGGTTTTCCCACAGGTCCCCAAACCTGAGGGTCTAGTACTGAGAAGAGGAGTCTCCAGAGCATTTGGCTTTGAAGGTCAGCAGGGCTTGATTGCAGGAGCTCCACAAGACTGGGATAAACAGAGACTTCACCTTTAAAGGGTATACACAAAATCTCATGCTCATCAGGACCAAGGGCAAAAGTAGTAATTTGATAGGAGCCTGGGCAAGAACTACCTGCTCCTCTTGGAGGGTATTTTGAAGAGGTGGGGGTGGCTGTGGTTCATCTTGGGGACATAGACACTGGTGGAAAACATATTGGAGAGCATTCACCTGTGTGAGCTCTCCTAGAGTCTGACATCTTGGCACCAAGATCTGGCCCCACCCCTCAGCCTATAAGCTCCAGAGTTGGGACACCTCAGGTCAAAAAACAAACTAGTTGAGGATACAGGCACACCCATCAGAATACAGGCCCTCTAAGTCCACAGCAGCCTCTATACATGCCTTAGACATGACCCTTCCCACCAGAGGCCTCCAAGACTATACTGCCAGGAAGCTTGCACAAGCCTCTAGACCAGTCTCACTCACCAGGAGACAGGCACAAGAAAAAAGAAAATTATAGTCCTACGGCTTGCAGACCAAGTTCACAAAGGCAGGCCAGATGCTACCATGGGACTAGCAGGCCTCTGGCCTTTGAAGTGCACTGCTTAAAGGCATAAGATGACTCCTACAGAGAGCTACTTCTCCAAGGTAAAGAAATATACCCAACTTATCACATACACAAAAATACAAATAACAATGCAGACAAAATTAGGTGACAGAGAAATATGTTTCAGAAGAAGGAAAAGATAAACCCCAAAGAATAACTAAGTGACATGGAAATAGGCAACCTACTCGAGAAAGAGTTCAGAGTAACGATTGTAAAATGATCAAAGAACTCAGGAGGAGAATGGATACACAGAGTGAGAAATTATTTTAATAAATAATTAGAAAATATAAGAATAGTCAAATAGAATTAAAGACTACACTAAGTGAAATGAAAAATACATTCAAAGAAATCAATAGTAAACTAAATGACTCAGGAAACAGATCAGTGAGCTGGAAGACAGCATAGTGGAAATCATTCTGGCCAAAAAGGAAAAAAAAAAAAAAAGAAAAGAAAAGAAGATAGTATAAGGGACCTCTGGGAAGACACCAAGTGCACTAACAACATTCACATTCTAGGGGTCATGGAAGGAGAAGAGAGAAAGGGCCTGAGGAAATATGAAGAGATAATAGCCGAAAACTTCCCTAACCTGGAAAAGGAAACAGTCACTCAAGTCCAGGAGACACAGTCCTGTACAGAATGAACACAAGGAGGAACATGCTGAGACCATAGTAATCAAAATGATAAAAATTAAAAATAGAGAAAACTAAAAGGAGTAAGGAAAAAGGAATAAATAATATACAAGGGAACTTCCATAAGACTATCAGCTGATTTTCCAACAGAAACTGTAGACCACAAGGGAGTGGTATAATATATTTAAAGAGATGAAAGAGAACAACCTATAATCAAGAATAATCTATATGGCAAGGCTCTGATTCAGATTTGATGGAGAAACAAAAAGCTTTACAGACAAGCAAAGGCTATAAGACTTTAGCATCAATGTATCAACTTTAAAGCAAATGTTAAAAGGATTTCTCTAGGTGAAAGAGAAAAGGCCACACCTAGGAACAATAAAATTATGAAGTAGATCACTGGCAAAGGTACACATACCATAAAAGTAGGAAGTTATTCACACACAAAACTAGTAGGGAGGTTAAAAGACAAAAGTAGTAAAATCGTCTGTATCTACAAGGGAAACATAAAACAATCAGATGTAAAATATCAAAACAGAAATCATTAGGGGAGGAGAGTACAAATGCAGGCATCTGAAATTGAGACCAGGACCTTAAAACAAGCATATATATATAGTAGTTTTTGTGTGGCGTCTTTAGGGTTTTCTGTATGTAGATCATGTCATTTGCGTACAGTGATAATATTACCTCTTCTCTTCGTGTGTGTGTGTGTGTGTGTGTCTTTTTAGGGTTGCCCCCCATAGCATATGGAAGTTTCCAGGCTAGGGGTTGAATCAGAGCTGTAGCTGCTGGCCTAAGCTACAGCCACTGAAATGCCAGGTCTGAGCCACATCTGTGACTTACACAACAACTCACAGCAACACTGGATCCTTAACCCACTGAGGAAGACCAGGGATTGAACCTGCATCCTCATGGAGACTAGTCAGATTCAATTCTGCTGAGCCACCAGGAGAACTCCCAATTTGGATATCTTTTATTTCTTTTGTTTGTCTGATTGCTGTGGCTAGGACTTCCAATACTATGTCGAACAATAGTGGTGAGAGTGGGCATCCTTGTCTTGTTCCAGATTTTAGTGGGAAGGCTTTCAGCTTTTCTCCATTGAGTATTATATTTGCAGGGTGTGTGTCTCAAATGGCTTTTATTATGTTAAGGTATGTTCCCTCTATACCCATTTTTGAAAAGAGTTTTGTCATGAATGGATGTTGGATTTTGTCAGATGCTTTTTCTGCATCTATTGAGATGGATCATGTGGTTTTTGACTTTTCTTTTGTTAATGTGGTGTATGACGTTGATTGATTTGCATATGTTCAACCATCCTTGTGAATTTGTTATGAATCCCACTTGGTCATGGCCTATGATCCTTTTTATATATTGTTGGATTTGCTTGGCTAAAATTTTGTTGAGAATTTTTACATCTATATTCATCAAAGATATTGGCCTATAATTTTCTTTTTTGGTAGTATATTGGTCTGATTTTGGTTTAGTGTGATGGAACTTCATAGAATGTCTTTGCAAGTGGTGCTGGCAAAACTGGACAGCTGCATGTAAATCCATGAAACTAAAATATACCCTTACACCATGCACAAAAATGAACTCAAAATAGCTTAAAGACTTAAGCATAAGCCAAGACACTATAAAATTCCTAGAAGAGAACATAAGTAAAACATTCTTTGACATCAACTATAAAAATATTTTCTTTTTTTTTTTTTGGTCTTTTTGCATTTTCTGGCATGGATCACGCGGCATATGGAGGTTCCCAGGCTAGGGGTCCAGTCGGAGCTGTAGCCACCCACCTACACCAGAGCCACAGCAACGTGGGATCCGAGCTGAGTCTGCAACGTACACCACAGCTCACGGCAACGCCGGGTCCTTAACCCACTGAGCAAGGCCAGGGATCGAACCTGCAACCTCATGGTTCCTAGTCGGATTCATTAACCAGTGCACCACGATGGGAACTCCTAAAAATATTTTCTTAGGTCAGTCTCCCAAGGCAGCAGAAATAAAACCAAAAATAAACCAATGGGACCTAATTAAACTGACAAGCTTTTGCACAGCAAAGGAAACCATAAAGAAACCCAAAAAGACAACCTACAGAATGGGAGAAAATAGTTTCAAATGATGCAACCAACAAGAGCTTAATCTTCAAAAACATGCAAACAACTTTTACAGCTCAACAGCAAAAAAACCAAAAACCCAATCGAAAAATGGGCAAAAGACCTGAGTAGACATTTCTCCAAAGAAGACATACAGGTGGCCAACAGGCACAGAAAAAATGCTCAACATCTCTAATTATTAGAGAAATTCAAGTCAAAACTACAATGAGGTACCACCTCACACCAGTCAGAATGGCCCTCATTAACAAGCCAACAAATAACAAATGCTGGAGAGGGTGAGGAGAAAAGGGAATCCTCCTGCAGTGTTGGTGGGAATGTAAATTGGTACAACCATTATGCAAAACAGCATGAAATTAACTCAGAAAAGTAAATATAGAACCCACAACTTCCACACTCAGTCATATATCTGGACAAAACTTTCCTTGAAAAAGGTACATGCACCTGTATGTTCATTACATTCGCAAGAGCCAAGACATGTAAACAACCTAAATGTCCATTGACAGATGAGTGAATTAAGAAGATGTGGTACAAGTATACAGTGGAATACTAACCATCCATAAAAAAGAATAAAATATTGGAGTTCCCATTGTGGTGCAGCAGAAATGTATCAGACTAGTAACCATGAGGATGCGGGTTTGATCTCTGCCTTGCTCAGTGGGTTAAGGATCCGGCATTGCGGTGAGCTGTGGTATAGGTCACAGATATGGCTCTGATCTTGCAGTGCTGTGCCGGTGGCATAGGCCAGCAGCTGTATCTCCAATTCGACCCCTAGCCTGGGAACCTCCATATGCCATGAGTGCAGCCCTAAAAAAAAAGAGAAGAAAAAAAGAAAATAATGCCATTTGCAGCAACATGGATGGAACCATAGACTCTCATACTAAAGGAAAAACCACGACAATAAAATATCACTTGTATCTGCAATCTAATATACAGCACAGATGAACCTATCTACAGAAAAGAAAAAAACTCATGGACTTGGAGAATGGACTTGTGGTTGCCAACGGTGAGGGGGAAGGATTGGGATGGACTGGGATTTTGACTTTAGTAGATGCAAACTACTGAATTTGGAGTGGATAAGCAATGAGATCCTGCTGTCCACTTGCAATGGAATATCATGGAGGATAATGTGAGAAAAGGAATAGGCATGTGTGTGTATGTGTGTATATATAGTTGTGTCACTTTGACAGCACATTGTAAATCAACTGTAATAAAAAATAAACAAATTCAAAAGGATTTAAAGACCTAAATGTAAGACATGGCAGCATAAAAATCCTAGAAGATAACTTAGGCAAAATAGTCTCAGACATAAATTGTAGCAGTATTTTCTAAGATCAGTCTTCCAAGAGAAAAGAATTAAAAGAAAAAATAAATAAATGAGATCTAATCAAACTTATCATCTTTTGCACAGCAAAGGAAACTGTAAACAAAATAAAAGACAACCTCAGGCTGAGAGAATATATTTGCAAATGATGTGACTGACAAGGACTTACTTTCAAAAATATACAAACAGCTAATTCAACTCAAAAAGTGGGCAAACAGGAGTTCCCTGGTGGCTCGGTGTGTTAATGATCTGATGTTGTTACTGCTGTAGCTCTGGTCACTGCTCTGGTATGAGTTTGATCCCTGGCATGGGAATTTTCACATGCCATGGACACAGCTGAAAAAGAAAATGGACAAAATACCTAAATAGTCATTTCTCCAAATAAGACATACAGGTGGCCAACTGGCACATGAAAAAATATTCCATATCACTAATTATTAGAGAAATGCAAATCAAAACTGTAATGAGGCATCACCTCATTTTGTTCTAAAAGGCTATCATTTAAAAATCTACAAATAAATACTGGAGAGGGTGTGGATAAAATGGAAACTTCCTACACTACTGTTGGTGGGTATGTAATATGGAAAACAGCATGGACATTTCTTGAAAAACTAAAATTAAAGTTATCTTATGCTCCAGCATTCCCACTACTGGGCATATATCTGGAAAAGACAAAAACTCTAATTTTAAGATACATGCACTACAATGTTCATAGCAGCACTGTTTATAAATCTAAGTGTCCTTAGACAGAGGAACAGATAAAGAAGATGCAATATATATAGATGTAATATATATAATGGACTCTTAGCCATGAGATGAATGACATAATGCCATTTTAAGTAACATGGATGGACCTACATATTATCATGTTAAGTCAAGTAAGTCAGAGAATGACAAGCATCATTTGACATCATTTATATGTGGAATAAAATCTAATGCAGGAATTCCCACTGTGGCACAGCAGGTTAAGAATACTCTGTTGTCTCTGCAGTGACTCAGGTTGTTGCTGAGGTTCAAATTCAATCCCTGGAGTGGTGCAGTGGATTAAAGTATGCAGTGTTGCCTCAGCTATGGCACACGTCACAGCTATAGCTTGGATTCGATCTCTAGCCCAGGAACTTCCATGTCATGGTTACAGCCACCACCCCACCACAAAAAACAAAAACATTAGTACAAAAATATACTTATTTGCAAAACAGAAACAGACTCATAGACATAGGAAACAAACAATGTTACCAAAGGAGAAAGAGGGGTTTGAGGAATAAATTAGGAGTATAGGATTAACATATACACACTACTATATATAAAATAGATGAACAACAAGGTCCTACTGTAAAGTAGAGGGAGCTATATTCAATATCTTATAATAACCTGCAATGGAAGAAAATCAGAAAAAATATATGTACAACTGAATCATTTTGCTGTGCGCCAGAAACTAACACAATATTTTAAATCAACTACACTTCAATGAAAAAAAAATTGCCTATAAAGTATTAGGATAATTTTCCTCTGCTTTCCAGATCCTCCTCTATCTGAAGAAAGTCTGGTACTTCACCTGCCTTTCCCACTTAGCTCCTCTCTCATTCCCCTAGTGAACAAACTAGAGACATATTTTAGCTTTTCCATGTGAGTTGTTATTTTCTTTTTGGGTTAGTGATTGTCATCTTTGCATATTGGAATCCTCTCAGGAGTTTACGTAATCCTTTCAGGCTGCCATCCAGGCACAAGATTTTAAAAATATTTCCAGGTTATTCTAATAGGAAAATTAAACTGAATGTGTCTACATTAGAAATAATCTTGAACTTGATGTTGATTTCATATTGTCTCTCTGCTTTTGTCTTTTTAGGGCCATGCCCACAGCATATGGAGTTTCCCAGGCTAGGGGTCTAATTGGAGCTGTAACTGCTATCCTACACCACAGTAACTCCAGATCCGAGCTTTGTCTGTGACCTACACCACAGCTCAGGGCAACACCAGATCCTCGCTGAGTGAGGCCAAGGATCAAAACTTTGTCCTCATGGATACAGGTCAGATTAATTTCTGCTGAACCATGATGGGAACTCCATTTCGTATTCTTTTGATACTTAAGATTAATATTTCCTCTTATAGATTTTTCATCTTACATTTTAGAGCTTTATGAAATATTACAGCACATGTGTTTTAGTACATGGATACTAGTGAAAAGCCTTAGGTATGTAACACATGGAAGAAAAGATAATCCAATATGCAAGAAGAATCACATTGGCTATAGGAGGAATGTTTAAGTTCTAGCTACAAGAAGGCCAAAACCAATTAATCATTTGTCTTATTGGCTTTAGAGGTGAGTTTCCTTGAAACAAAGAGAAATACAAACATGTAAAATCAGGCCCTGAAGGGTGCTAGAGATGTTGGAGATCAACAGGCTAGAAATGATCTGATAATGAGAGGAGAAAATAAAAAAGGAAGACATGTCTCTTTACAGTAAAATGTAAACACAGAGGCTGAGATGGTTATTCTTTTTAAAAACGAGTGTGTTTTGCTTTTAACTTGGCTTAGAGAGTAAGAGTACTAAAACAGTCATTTGGGAGGTAAATGAGTTTATAATGTCTGCTGGGTTTACGGGAGTAATACTATGATTGTTTTCCATGCCTGTTTCCAATATTTATTTTCTCCTTTGAATGGGAGTGAGTGTGAGTGTGCATGTGCCTGTGTGTGTGTGTGTGTGTGTATGTGTGTGAAAAATCCTAAAGCTATCATTGGCCATCTTCCAACAGTATCTTAACTTGCCTTCCCTTTCTACACAATTGACAAGAAGTTAATATACAGAACCAAATAATAACATTGTTTTGAAATATTTGCCCATGGCCATGAGCATTATATTCTCTACATAAACAATGATTTAGAAGGTAGCTCTGAAAATCTAGGGTAAAAATAAGATAAAACCCATCTCAGAACAATGGATGAAGTCCAGTTTTACTTGATTGAAGAACTAGAATATTGGTTAAGATTATCTAACATTTTTTCACATTTCTAACCCATGGTATGTAACATGTTCATGTCAACTCTAGTCACAGTTTTCAAAACTATTGGGTTACTTAAAATAGCATTGGAAACGTTTAAGTTATTATTTATTTCAAAAGCACTTTGGTATAATAAAGTTTATTTAGGTTATTTCTAAATTATTTTTAATATAATTCTATGGGAAAGGAGGATGCATTGGAAAGTTTTTTGATTAGACTCCAGAATAAAGACAGCAAGTAAGTTCCTGGAAGAGGAATCTAAAAAAACTATATTCTCTAGAGCTATATTACCATCTATTGGACATATTAGCCTTTAAAGTCACGTTTTTAAAGTTTAAATAGAGATCTATTAGAAAAGCTGTTTTGAATCCTGGAATTCAAATACAACCTTTTATATTATTAATCTTTCTTGAAGTATAAAGTTATGGGAATAAAGAGAAAATTATTTCATCTTAAATTTAGCCCTGTGTATTTTTTTTTCTTTTTAACTCACTTGTCTTTTATGGATACTGCCTTTGAACTATTACAGAGAATAGAAAATAACTGTTTGACAAAATTCTTAGGTGTAGGAATCTATAATATATATGAAATGACTACATATGTAAAACATCATGTTTATGAAAATACTGCAGAGCTATCATGCCACTAATCCTAAATGAAAAATGTTAACTCTATGACAGCAGTAGTCATGTTTATCTTGATTATTTCTATCTGAAGCCCTTAATATAATGCTTTATGCATTGTGGGTATCTAAACAAAGTTTCAGGAAAATTAGAATGAAATTGATAAGCAAAATTGGATGAGGAGGTTACAGATGTCCTGGGAAAGATTGCAATTTGAGATGGAATGAACTGGGGAACTTGCAAAAAACAAACTGGAAAATTTGAAAATTGAGATGGACCTTGAAGAATGCACAATATATGGGCAAAAAAAATGAGTGGAATGTGTTAAGGTGTGTGTGTGTGTGTGTGTGTGTGTGTGTGTGTGTGTGTGTGTGTGCTGATATGTGTGTAGGTACAATGTGAAAAAATCAGAGTGAAAGGTATGGACATATTGTGGATAGAGAGGAAATGACCCTGCATCAATGAAAGATCTTTTGGAAGTTAAATAGGAAATAAAGCTTAATAGGTTTGGTGAAACTAACATATTGGAATGTCTTGGTTTTCTTTTTTAGAAGTTTAAACTTTGCACTAAAATCAGTGACGAACCCCCTCCCCCCAGGAAAAAAATATTACTATATTGGTTTTATGAAGAATTATTTATATTCTTAATATATTTGAAATTTGGATTGCCCATAAACAGAAAATACTGTAAAATAAAATTTGGCAACTATCATTACACTTTTCACTGCCTTAATTTTGTAAGTTTATATTCTTATTTTTTCCCAATGACATAGTTGTAGTTAGCATTTTTGTATAGATCATCCAAGAAGTAAAAATATGGCCTTTTTTCTTAAGTTTTTTTTTAATGTAAGTCAATTTTCCAGACTTGACTAGTCTCTTTTATTCTGCCACAAGACTAAAATTCCTGAGGCAAGGTTTATTTCTCAATCTGCATTATCTGTAGTGTTAAAGAACTCATTAGTGCTGGGATATTAATAATTTTCTGGTAAACTATTGTCCATCCACCTTAAATTATTTATTAAGTGCTACTAGGTATTTTTTCTAGGTTCTGAAGACACAGTCATCAATACAAATCATTAATAAAAATGACAGTAATTGAAAAAAATTCTACTCTTCTGGATCTTGCGTTTCAGTGAGAAGACAGTTAAAAATATTTTGAAAGTTAGGCAGTAATAGGTGGATACAGGAAATTAAATAGTTAAGATGCTATTAAACTTTTAAATAAGGTAGTTAGTAAAAGCATCAATGAAATGTGAAAGGAATGAAAGGAATGAAGTCTGTGGATATTTAGAGAAAGAATATTTGAGATATAAGCCTCAGCAAAAGCAAAAAGCCTCAGGCAGAAGGATGATGTGCTCTTAAGATCAAGGAGATCCATGTGTGATAATAGTAAGAAATAATTTTGAGAAGAATTGTGGGAACGAGAACAACATGAAAACTTTTAGCCGCTGTAATGAATTTGGCTTTAATTTGAACCAAAATGGGGAGGCATTGGGTAGTTTTGCATGTAGCAAAGGCACGACCTGCCTTGAGTTTTACAAGGACATTGTGACTTCCTTGTTGAGAAAGCTGTGCAGGGGTAAGGGTATAACAAGAGACACAAGCTAGGAGGGTAAGGCAATGATCCAGGCAAGAAAGATGGTGCTTGGATTAGACCAGCAGTAGTGGCAATAGTGAGAATGGTTGTATTCTGGATGAATTTTGAAGGTGGAATCATTTAGGCTTGATGGACTAAATTAAAATGAGTGAAACAGAAAAAGAG
Organism: Sus scrofa; assembly: GCF_054392235.1. Lineage (NCBI taxonomy): Eukaryota > Metazoa > Chordata > Mammalia > Artiodactyla > Suidae > Sus > Sus scrofa. The sequence goes on from NC_139393.1 coordinate 34,305,359, forward strand.
AAGAGCCAACAATGACTAAAATTTTTGCCCCAAACAATTGAAAGAATTGAACTGCCATTAATTAAAATGGGAAAGGTGGAGGGAGAAGCAATTTTGGAAGGAAAACCTCATTTTTGGATCTATTAATTTTGAGGTACTATTATACTAATTTAAATGAAATTAAGTTAAACAGAAATTTGCATAGTATGTGTTGGAGACACGAATTTGGTTTTTGCCAGTATAGATATTAGATCAAACCAAGAAAATGGATAGAATCACTAAAGAGGTGAAAATATTAGAAAAGAAAAGAGAAGAGGTTCAAGGACTGACTTTCAAAGATTTCTAACTTTAAGAATTAGAGAAAATGAGAAGAATTTATAAAGGAGAATGCAAATGAGTGGCTTTAAAAATGAAGGGTCCTGGAAGCTAATTGTGGAAGCACATGTTTTAATGCTGTTAAAAGCTGTTGCCAGGTCAAGTAAGATGAGACTGCCAAATGAACCATTGGAATTAGAATGGGGAAGTTATTGTAGTAGAGTGAAGGGTTCCTGAAGTATGATGCAGTAGATTTAAGAGAGAGTAGGAAGGGATGAATTGAAGACAGTGAATATAAATAACTCATTCAAGGAAATTATTAACTAATTTCTTATTATAATATGTGAATCATAAGTATAAAATATAATAAAGAATGAGTTACTAATATTCTTAACACACTGCAATATTTACCTTCAAATGAATGTTTTAACCTACAAAGAAATCATTTTAAGCACCTTTACTTCCTTTCCAAAGAAACTTGGATTATTGATCAAAATAATTTTGAAAACTTTTTTTTTTATTTCTAGAACAAAATATTTGAAATATCCTTTTTTTGGTGCCTGGAATAAACATTGTGCTTTCCTTCACCACGCATACACAAAAAGAACATTTAAAATAGAAAGTACCTGAGAGATCATCCCTACAAACTCATTTTATCACATTTTTTTCCATTACTTTCTGATTCTATTTACATGTCACTCATAATTATTGAGGAAGGATGCAGGGGATCAGATAATTAAAAAAATTAATATCTTATTGCAGATCAGTGAATAAAAGGTGATTTTGAGTGTTTTAATCCCCAATTTTCATTCTCACCAGAGCTCCTTAGAATGTGGATACTAACATATTAGAATCCCCAACAGAATTCAGATAACCCACAAATAATGACCAAAATGATGTAATTAGTATTTAGGACATGGTGGCAGCTAGCCTTTTTAGCACTGCTCTGGTCTCAGATTTCCAAGAACCATAAAGGGAACACTAGGATAAGAAACTCAGAATATCCACAGATATTTTAATACTTTAAAGATACAAACTGGTGACAGGAAGTGGTTAAGAAAATGTAAAATAACTTAGCATAGCCATACATAAATAAAATTAGTAATAATTTATGATAAGATTTGCTAATTTTAATGTATATAAAATTAATCTTTTTATCAGAGTTTTTTTTTTTTTTTTTTGGTCTTTTTGTCTCTTTAGGGCTGAACCCATGGCATATGGAGGTTCCCAGGCTAGAAGGTCCAGTTGGAGCTGTAGCTGCTGGCCTATGCCAGGGCCTCAGCAATGCAGAATTTGAGCTGCATCTGTGACCTACATCATAGCTCACCCTCACTGGTAATGCCAGATCCTTAGCCCACTGAGTGAGGCCAGGGATCAAACCTGCGTCCTCATAGATGCTAGTCAGATTTGTTTTCGCTTAGCCATGATGGGAATTCCTGTTTATCAGAGATTAAATTGCATTGATATGATATGACTTTAAATTAAGAAACATGCTGATAAGGTAACATGTAAAATGACTATATATTTCCTATAATTTCTATTCTCACGTTCCTCATTCTATTTTAGAATAGAACATATTATCTATCTTTTGAGTTTATTAATTCTTATATATTGCTATTCTGAATTGTAATATTCATTTTGAAACTAAATTGGGGTTTGCTAAAAATAGCACTTTAATATCTTTTGCAGTTCCTCAAGCATCTGTCAGATGCCTTGTTATACACAGATTTTATGTCAAATCCGTATAACATTGTCTTTGATTGACATGAAAGATTTTTGTACCTGATTTAAGATCATTTTACTACTATACTTAGGCATTTTAAAAGCCTGAAATTAAATGAGTAGTTTTACATTTGGTTTTAGTATTCTTTACTTTTTTTATAGTAGCTGAAGACTAATGTTTTCATGTAATTAAAAACCTTGGTTAATATGCTTTGTAATTTTACTTTGTGATAAAAAATGTACCATGAAACTGAGATCTTGAGGCAGATTCTAGTTAATACCCCTTTCCAGAGACTCCTCAAAGCCATGGGGAGAGAAATAGAGGTTTGCCCAATTATTACAGAAACCTTTTGAAAAGGACAATCAGATTGATAGATCATGGTAGAACATAACTAGTCATCAGGAGACTGCAAAATAAAATCATAATGAAACATTTTATACCAGTTATAATGGATAAAATTAAAAAGACTGAAAATAGCAGATTTGGAGGCAAATGGATTGCTCATTCATTGTTAGTGAGGATGTAAAATAGTCTAGCTCTATGTAGTAGAGAATTGCTCTTTAGTTTCTCATGAAGTTAATCATTCATCTATTCTATAACACACCAGTTCTATGTAAATATCCAGGAAAAATGGAAATGTGTCCCCCCAAAAATATTAACACACAGATATTTGTAAAAGTTTTAGCTCAGTAACTAAAATCTGTAAAAAATCCAAAACATCAAAACATTTATCAACTGAAGAATGAATGTACAAATTAGTATATTAAGAAAACGATATACTACTCTTCAGTTAAAAAAATGAACACAAAACCGTTGTGAATCTCACAAACAATATCAAGCAAGTCTGTTTTCATCCCTGAGAAAGTAAGTGGTTGCAGACTCTCAGGGTAAACAAGCAGAAAGAGCTTTTCCCATGTAGTGGCATGGAACCATGTTCAGTGGGAGAAGGGATATCAAAAATGTAACCCCTCCAAATTGACTCAGCTCTCTGCTTGGGGACATTATTCATTCTGTGGTACAAGGCGTTAAGAACCAAACCCAACTTGGCCATTTTTCTAAAGTGAGGAGATAAAGCTCAGAATTTGTAGAGGCCAGATGGTTAAAATTTGTGGAGTCAAATGCTGAACAGAAGGGAGCTTCAGAAAGAAAGGGATCTAGAAATCTGCAGAAGTTCCTCTTAAATGTTTGAATGAATCTATGCCTACTTGGGATAATAATCCAGAGCCAGGAAAAGAAGAACTTCCAGAAAAGAATAATTTCTGAAGGAAGGAGGCATATCAATTTAGCAACTTCACTAAATGGGATTAAGAGTAGATTAGACTATGCGAATGAAAAGATCCATGAAGAAATAAATCAACCTAGAATTCTAAAAACACAAAAGTATTTTTCAAAGATGAAAGTGAACTATAATTTTATTCAGACAAAGAAAAATAAAGTTGAGAGAATTCATGGCAGCTGACTACAATAAAAGAATATTTTTTTGGTTCTACAAGCAAAGGAAAATAATTCTAGATAGAAAGTTGAATCTAAACAAATGCCAAATTAAGGTAGTAAATATGTGGATAAATAAAATAGACTTTGGCATTATTATAAAAATATCTTAAAAACTATTTGACAGTTAAAAACTTAGTAATGTACTATGGGGTTGCTAACACATTGTTGGGTTGTTAGAATTCATCTTCATTAAAATTCTCTTGAATGTGCATACATGTTACTCTGCCCATAGGTGTAGTTCTTATTCATTATTCCACAGTAAATAGTGAGGGTTTTGCTGGTCACTCATCCTGTCCTAAGCAGGACACAATTACCCCAGAGTGACACAATGATAGTGGGGTCAAATGTCCTACAAGAGTAGCCAGACACTCTGTGGATGAAGGATGAAGAAAAATGATTTTTCTCTGCTCAAAAAACAGATAAAAAGATTATATATTAATTGATTTTCTGTTAGGAGATAGAAAATTGATAGGAAAAAATTCTCTGTACACTAGCCTTGTGTAGAACTGTACATTTAAGATCTACACATTTCACTGCATGTAAATTTTATCTTAATAAAAAGTAGCTAGAAGACATAACAGAAAGTTTTATTTTATATTTATTTCCAAGTAAAGAGAGTTCTATCTAATGGTTAATAAGGGGAATTTGTGGAATTATATTAGAAATGTTTTTGTTGGGTAATAAAAGACATTATTATATATTTCACATTTCTATTGTTGATTCTACCTCCTTAATTACATTTTAAATATGTGCAAGGATTGTACTGTCTCTAACAGTACAGAAAATCTTAGATTTTGAACATTAGCATGACAAAATGGCCATTGAAATATTAAATGCAATCACAACCACAAAAGCCCACTTTTTATTACATTGATGAATAATTTTCTATTGTGGGTCAGAGAGAAGAATGGGTTTTGAAGTCCAGGATTTGAACTTTTGCTTCAGTATGTCAGGGTGAGCTACTTCTCCAGATCTCATTTTCTTTATCAGTAAAATTTATTTTATTTTACTACTCTCATGAAGCTATTCTGAAGAATTATGTGAAAGTCGAGTTCCCGCTGTGGCAGCAGCTTGGGTTGCTACAGAGGTGCAGATTCGATCCCCAGCCCTGTGCAGTGGGTTAAGGATCTGGTGTTGCTGCAAGCTGTGGTGTAATTTGCAGATGTGGCTTAGATTCAGTGTTGCTTTGACTGTGGTGTTGGCTGGTAGCTACAGCTCTGATTTGACTCCTAGCTCAGGAATTTCCATATGCTACAGGCAAGGCCCCCGCCCCCCCAAAAAAGTACAAACATTATGTATAGAAAGCAGCATAAAAATATGACTGTCCTCTAAAGCAGACAACAATGAAACAGACCTCTGCAGTCTGACAGAGCTTGAGTTAAAAAGGAAGGCACAGAAAATACTGAAGGAATTAAGACAGGATATTAACAATAATGCTGATTCCTTTAGCAAGGAACTAGAAAATATAAGGAGGAGCCAAGAAAAACTGGAAAATTCATTTGCAGAGATACAAACTGAGCTTAAGGCAATAAAGAGCAGAATGAATAAAGAAAAGGAACAAATTAGTGACATGGAAGATAAACTAATGGGAATCACCCAATCAGGACAGCAGACAGAAAACCAAATGAAAAAAAACATGAAAGCAATATAAGAGACCTATGGGAAAATATAAAGCAGGCCAATCTACGCATAATAGGAATTCCAGAAGGAAAAGAAGAAGAAAAGGGGATTGAAAATATATTTGAAGAAATTATGGGTGAGGACTTTCCAAATCTAAAGCATACTGATAGCAAGGTACAGGAAGCACAGAGGAAACAAGCGGAAACCAAACAGGCCCACACCAAGAAATAATATGCTAAAAATGGCAAAAGGCAAAGAGAGGATTCTAAAAGCAGCCAGAGAAAAGCAAAGCATTAATTATAAGGGAAACCCCATAAGCGTATCAACTGATTTCTCTACAGAAACACTACAGGCCAGAAGGGAGTGGCAAGATATATTTAAAGGGATGAAAGGAAAAAAAATTTGCAACCTAGAATACTCTATCCAGCAAGAATATCATTTAAATTACAAGGGGAAATAAAGAATTTCTCCAACAAACAAAAGCTAAAAGAGTACAGCAATACTAAACCCATTCTAACAGAAATACTGAAAGGGCATCTCTAAATTAAAAAAAAAAAAGAGAGAGAGAGAGACAGAGAGAGAAAAAAAAGGGGGAAAGAAGAATTAGGATGGAGGAAACCACAATTGGAAAGCAATCACTTAAATAAGCCAGCATACAGATCTAAACATGAAGATGTTAAAAGCAAAAAAGACATCAACATCATACATTGTAGGGAAGGAAAGTAAGAAAATACAGATTCTTTTTTTTTTTTTTTAATGATGTGTATGAGCCTATATGACCATCAGGCAAAAGAAAGCAGATAAAGGAAGGGCTTAACATGCTTAAAAACAGGGCAACCACAAATCAAAACCAAACATTACATTCACAAAAACTGGAAAGAAAAGTACTCAAGCATAAAGTAAATGGAAACCACCCAACCCAAAAAAGAAAAGAAGAAAGGAGAAACATAGAAGCAACTGGAGAAACATAGAATCAACTGGTTTAAAATGACAATAAATATACATATCTATCAACAATCACCTTAAATATCAATGGACTGAATGCTCCAATCAAAAGACACAGAGTGGCAGACTGGATCAAAAAGCAAAAACCTTTAATCTTCTGCTTATAAGAGACTCACCTTAGAACAAAGGACATGTATAGGTTGAAAGTGAGGGGATGGGAAAAGATAGTTCGTGCCAATGGACAAGACAGGAAAGCAGGAGTCGCAACACTCGTATTAGACAAAATAGACTTTAAAATGAAGGCCATTAAGAAAGACAAAGAAGGACACTATTTAATGGTTAAAGGATCCATTCAAGAAGAGGATATTACAATCATCAATATATATGCCCCTAATATAGGAGCACCCAGATACCTACAACAAGTGCCAACAGACATAAAAGGAGAAATCGATGGGAATACACCCATAGTAGGAGACTTTAACACCCTGCTCACAACAATGGACAGATCCTCTAGACCGAAAATCAGCAAGGCAACAGAGATCCTAAAGGACACAATAGAAAAGTTAGACTTAACTGACATTTTCGGGACATTACATCCAAAAAAATCAGAATATACATTCTTCTCAAGTGCACATGGAACGTTCTCAAGAAATTGATCACATCCTGGGGCGCAAAGCTAACCTCAACAAATTCAAGAATACAGAAATTATTTCAAGTATCTTCTCCAACCACAATGGCATGGAACTAGAAATCAACCACAGGAAAAGACATGAGAAAAAACTGACTACGTGGAGACTAAACGACACGCTACTAAAAAACCAATGGGTCAATGAGGAAATCAAGAAGGAAATTAAAAAACACCTTGAGACAAAAGATAATGAAGACATGTCCACTCAAAAACCTATGGGATGCCGCAAAAAACAGTGCTCGGAGGGAAATTCATAGCGATACAGGCCTTCCCCAAAAAAGAAAAGAAAAATCTCACACCAACAACTTAACCCACCACCTAAATGAATTAGACAAAGAAGAACAAACAAAACCTAAAGTCAGCAGAAGGAAGGATATCATAAAGATCAAAGAGGAAATCAATAAAATAGAGATTCAAAAAACAATGGACAAAATCAATCAAACCAAGAGCTGGTTCTTGGAAGAGGTAAACAAAATTGACAAACCTCTGACCAGACTCACCAAGAAGAGGACAGAAAAAACCCAAACAAACAAAAAGGAGAAGTCACAATGGATACTACAGAAATACAAAAAACCATGAGGGAATACTATGAACAATTGTATGCCAGCAAATCTGACAACCTGGAAGAAATGGACAACATTCTAGAGACTTACAGCCTGCCAAAACTGAATCAAGAAGAGATCGATCAACCAAACCGACTGGTCACTAGAAATGAAATGGAATATGTCATGAAACTCCTCTCTGCAAATAAAGTCCAGGACCAGATGGCTTCACAGTTGAATTCTACCAAACATACAAAGAGGAACTTATATCCATCCTCCTTAAACTTTTTTCAAAAGGTTGAAGAAGGAACACTCCCAAAGACATTCTATGACACCACCATCCCCCTAATTCCAAAACCAAACAAGGTACCAGCAAAAAGGGAAAAAAAAAAAGCTATAGGCCAGGATCGTTGATGAATAGAGATGCAAAAATTCTCAACAAAATTTTAGCCACCTGAATCCAACAACATATAAAAAAGATCATAGACCACGACCAGGTGGGATTTATCCCAGGTTCACAAAGATGGTTCCAACATATGCAAATCAATAAATGTCATACACAACATCCATTCATGCTCAAAGCTCTCGCCACAGCGGGTATTGAAGGAACATTCCTGAACATAATCAAAGCCATTTAGGACAAACCCACAGCAAATATAATACTCAATGGAGAAAAACTGAAAGCCTTCTCAATCAAATCTGGAACAACACAAGGAAGTCCACTCTCACCACTGTTATTCTACATAGGACTGGAAGTCCTAGCCACAGCCATCAGACAAACAAATGAAATAAAAGACATCCAAATAGAAAGAGAAGAGGTAAAACTCTCACTGTATGCAGGTGACATGATACTATACATAGAAAACCCTAAGATTCAACCCAAAAACTACTTGAACTGATCAATACATTCAGTGAAGTAGCAAGATATAAGATGAACATTCAGAAATCAGGCACATTTCTGAATACTGACAACGAAATATTAGAAAGGGAATACAAAAATACAATACCTTTTAAAATTGCACCTCAAAAATTCAAATACCTGGGAATACACCTGACTGAGGAGGTGAAGGACTATATATGTGCTGAGAACTGTAAAACATTAATCAAGGAAATTAAAGAAGATGTAAGGAAATGGAAAGATATTCCATGCTCCTGGGTTAGAAAAACTGATATTGTAAAAATGGCCATGCTACCCAAAGCAATCTACAGATTCAATGCATCCCTGTCAAATTACCCATGACATTTTTCACTGAACTAGAACAAACAATCCAAATATTTATATGGAACCACAAAAGACCCAGAATCGCCAAAGCAATGCTGAGGAACAAAAACCAAGCAGGAGGCATCACTCTCCCAGACTTCAGGCACTATTACAAAGTCACAGTCATCAAGACAGTGTGGTCCTGGTACCAAAACAGACAGACAGACCAATGGAACAGAATCGAGAACCCAGAAATAAACCCAAACACATAAGCTCAATTAATCTTTGACAAAGGGGGCAAGAGCATAATATGGGAAAAAGACAGTGTTTTTAGCAAGCTTTGCTGGGCAACCTGGACAGCGGCATGCAAGTCAATGAAACTAGAACACACCCTCACACCATGCACAAAAATAAACTCAAAATGGCTGAAAGCCTTAAAGATAAGACAGGACACCATCAAACTCCGGGAAGAGAACATAGGCAAAACATTCTCTGACATCAACCTTATGAATATTTTCTCAGGTCACTCTCTCAAAGGAAGAAGAATTAAAAGCAAAAATACACCCCTGGGACCTAGTCAGAATGACAAGCTTTGCACAGCAAAGGAAACCAAAGTGAAAACAAAAAGACAGCTTTCATAGTGGGAAAAAATAGTTTCAAATGGCGCGACTAAGAAGGGATTAATCTCTAAAATATACAAACAGCTTATACAGCTCAACAGCAAAAAACCCAACAACCCAATGGAAAAATGGGCAAAAGACCTGAACAGACATTTTCCTAAGGAAGATATACAGATGGCCAACAAGCACATGAAAAAATGCTCGATATCCCTGATTATTAAAGAAATGCCAATCAAAACGACCATGAGATACCACCTCACACCAGTCAGAACAGCCATCATTAAGAAGTCCACAAATCACAAATGCTGGAGAGGGTGTGGAGAAAAGGGAACCCTTCTGCACTGTTGGTGGGAATGTAATCTGGTACAACCACTGTGGAGAACAGCATGGCGGTACCTTAGAAAACTATACCTGGAACTACCATAGGACCCAGCAATCCCACTCTTGGGCATACATCCGGACGAAACTTTCCTTAAAAATGGAACATGCACCACCAACATGTTCATTGCAGCTCTATTCACAATAGCGAAGACATGGAAACAACCCAAATGTCCATTGACAGATGATTGGATTAGGATGAAGTGGTATATATACACAATGGAATACTACTCAGCCATAAAAAGAACAAAATAATGCCATTTGCAGCACCATGGATTGAACTAGAGCCTCTCATCCTGAGTAAAGGAAGTCAGAACGACAAATACCACATGATATCACTTATGTCTGGAATCTAATATAAGGCACAAAGGAAACTTTCACCGAAAAGAAAATCATGGACTTGGAAAATAGACTCGTGGTTGCCAAGGGGGAGGGGGAGGGAGTGGGGCGGTTGGGGAGCTTGGGGTTAATAGATAGAAACTATTGCCTTTGGAATGGATTAGCAATGAGATCCTGCTGTGTAGAACTGAGAACTATGTCCTATCACTTATGATGGAGCATGATAACATGTGAAAATAGAGTGTGTACATGTATGTGTAACGGGGTCACCATGCTGTACAGTTGAAAAAAAAATTGTATTGGTGAAATAACTATTAAAAAATAGCAATAACAAGAAAAAACATGACTAATGCATAAACGAATTGGAGCCCATTTCCCCATATAATTTGAACTTTTATATGCACAGAGTGTTTTGAATCTGTGTTATTCTGGTATGATTTAGGCCTTCATCATATCCTCTTTATTGTTTAAATAATTACCTGCTTTCTTTATTTCCAGTCTTCTACCATATTCTACCCTCCACTGTGCTATCAGATAGACAAAAAAAGTCTGTGTATGAAATATTTATTGAAAATATACAGTTGCAACCATGTCATATCAGTAGTAAATTTTCTTTCCCAATAGCTTCTCATGATGCTCTGGATAAAGCCCCAATTCTCTCCTTATCGTGATATATATAGAAGCTCAGTTCTGCCTGCCTGCTTCCTAGCCTTCCACCATCCCACCCTTTCTTGTTTCATAGCATGCTAATTTTGTTACTCTGTGCTTTATATCAAGGTTTTTTTCAAAAATAAACGCCTTCTCTGTCTCTTGGCCACTGGACAAATCCTCAATATGTTTTAATACTCAGAACAAAGGTAATTTCATTGAATAATTACTTAATCCTCCCTTGATTTGGAGAAAAAATTAAATATGCTTTCATCTAAGCCCAGTATAATATCTTTCACATCTCTCTATTAATCACCTAGTATTTTGTATGAAACTGCATATTTATCTGCTCCCATGCTGAACTATGAGTATCATGAAAATGAATCTTTGTTATATTCTTTGTTTCAGTAGCACCTATAGAATGTCACACATATACGTGACATGTTCTCAGTAAATATTTGATGGATGAATCAATGAATCAATGAATGGATGGATGAATAGCTAGAAAATGAATATAAGAGATTTTCATGTCATTTAAGTGGTTTTTTTTTTTTTTTTTTTTTTTTTTTTTTCTGTTAGGGAACTAACCATTTCTGTCCATAACACATTTTAGAAAAAATCTTAGGAGTAATGAAAAGTCTGTTTACCAGACCCTTAACTGGAGAAAGTATACTATTTTGAAGGAGGGGGATGTTTGCTGAGAATAGAAAATCAGAAGTTGATTGTTTTCAGTTACTATAGCCTTTCCTTTCCTCAAGATTGTTTTGTCAAAATTATTCAGCTATTGTATCTGGAGGTCAGTTAGGGAGACCAAAACCTCAGCCATGGCAAGTGTTATTCCAGAGGATATAATAGAAGTCAAGTTATCTAGGAAGAGAGTCTCTGTTGCTGGACAATACCAAAGGGCTCTTCATATTTCATGGTCTTTAAATATGCACTTAATGATTTCTTTAAGGAAAATTCTTCCTTAAGGAGGCTTTTAGACGTCTCAAAATATGAGTATGCTATGGTTGCCATGAAATACAGACTTCATTTACAGATTCTTGTGACTCCTGAGCCCTTTTGGTTTTATTTTATTTTGTTTTATTTTTGTCCTTTTTTTTTTAGGGCCACACCCAAGTCATGTGGAAGTTCCCAGGCCAGGGGTCAAGTCTGAGCTATAGCTGCCAGCCTCTGCCACAGCCACAGGAACATGGGATCTGAGCCACATCTGTGAACTAAACCACAGCTCATGGCAATGCCGGATCCTCAGCCCACTGAGCAAGGCCAGGGATCAAACCCACATCCTCATGAATACTATTTGGATTTGTTTCCTGAGCCACAATGGGAACTACGTGGTCTTACTTTTAAAACTTCATACATTTTAAAGTCTAGAAGGGACAGGCGCAGTAACCTTAAATTGGGAATCCTGACTCAGAGATGGCTAATGTGTGTCTAGAAAGCACGTTGCCTCTCACTGTGCCTTTGTTAGACATCCCTGGTTGATCTCAGCCCTCTTTGTTTTTTGGGTGCTGACTCACATTCAGAATTATTCATAACTCATACACCCAAGCAGCCACCATCTATCTTTCTCCAGTGGAAAATAGGAGGACACCCTTTTGTCATCTAGGGAAATTGTAGAGCTAATCATTTCTTCTTATAGCACTGAATTGTATGACTTACACTTTGTAGTCACTAGTCATGCTATGGACAGCATAGGTGGCGCTAAGATTACTGATTCTGGGTTAAAGGCCACCTAGTTTCAAATCTAGCCTATGACTAGGTTGTGTGACCTTGAGATTACTTAACTTCATCTACAACATTGGAAATAATAGTAACACCTACTTCATAGGTATGCTGAAGGAGTTGTATGAATGAACATTTCTAAATAGAAGAAAATTATTTTTTTCAGTAATCACCGAATAAGTGTTTGTTAAGTAAGAGGAAAAATTCTAGCTTTTGAGACCTGAGTCATGACTTTCTGAAGATAACCACCCTTGGATTTAAAAAACAAGAAGACAAGAAGATGGATTTTTTTTTCTGTATTATAGAACCTATGTAAATTTGTATCTTATAAATATACTTAAAAATCTTTTTTGCAAATTGAATTCCAGAGAAATGTCATCTGTTGGCAGGGGTCCAGATATTTCAGAATTTTACATCAGTAAAAGTGATTAAAGGATTGAATAAAACTAACATTTAAAAATGGCACCTGAAAGCTAAATATTTTTATAAAGAGCTGAATTCAGTGGGTAAGTGGACAAAGAAAATGTGGCAAAGTTGTACTAAGGAAAAACAAAAGATGCCAGAAAAGAAGTACCATTGAGTAAGTTATTGGGATATGTAGTTGAACCCACTCCTCAAGCAGGACAAGATCTTCTACCATTTAGATACGTTGTAAGGCTGATGGTATAGGAGTAATTTAGAAGAAAGCTATTTTCCTTTTTGTTATGACATGTTCCCTTTATTAGGTGCTCAATGTATATTTTGACATTTAGTGACTCTTTTGCTGAAGCATCTGAGTTCATATACAGCCTTTGAACAAAAGTAGACAGATTGAAAAAAGCCAGCATAGAGAGGACTTTGAAAAGGGATTACATTTTTTTTCTTAATTCAATTTGGTTAAATTTTGGTATCTTAGGAATCCAGGTATCTAAAGAAATTACCATAATTGTTATAATAATTAAGAATGTCTGTTTTAAAATTCAAGGTAAGAATGAAGGTAATATGGAAAGAACAGCTAAGAAAAATGAATTGGAGACATGCTTTAACACTCCAACCTTCAAGGAATCTAAGGAAATGTTTAAATACGGTAGTTTTTTAAAGGGTAGGGAACTATTTTGGAACAGAGTTTTTGAGGTTTTAGTCCATGGATAGGATGAGAATTTGGATTTTTTTCTTTTTAGTGTCCTGAATGGTGCTAAAGCCTATTTAATTGCTAATAAACTGTTAGAGAGTATGCCTCTTTAAATACATAATCATTATAAATTATTATAAATTTCGTTACAGATTTTTTATCTGTACTGTGGCCTTTTGGGGGCACTTGTTTTTTAATAAATAGACATATACTTCAGAAAGTACATTTTATGATTGCTTTTAAGACAGGGCCAAATGGCCTTAACAAAGGATTATCTTGATTTCCAAACGTACATTTACATAAGTATTTGCCGTTATTTTCACTAATAGTAGTGTTAACCTTTATAAATGGGTTATTTTTTTAGTTAATATAATCTTCTAATGTTAGGACTTTAAAGGCTTTTGAGACTATTGGCTCTGCTTCTACGTGTAAGTAAAACTCTTCCTTCAGAAGGGAATTGACCCTTCAGCTTACTAAAAGCTCTAGAGTATTATAAATCATTGCCCTAGTATCATTGTAGAAACTGAGTCCCTGTTTTGGTCCAGATCCTTTGAGAAACAGATGTCAAGACAGCATTAGGCACAGAAGAGATTTCTTAGGGAAAATGCTTGTGAGACAAAATGTGTAAGAAGCTAGAAAAAGTTGAGAGAATATTAAACTGTGATGCAGAAGCGACCCTGTGAAGGAGAGACATAAAAAAAAGGAAGGTTGTTTGTAAGAGTCTCAGACTGCAGTACTGTTCATAGAGGGTTCAGCAAGGTCCATGGGAAGTCCGCAAGCCCAAACCTGCTGTTGGAAGAGCTCCCCCTTCCCTCAGGTGTGATCCGCTTTAGTAGGCTTGCTGTGTTCCATTATTGACTGGGAGCATCACTGGAAAAGTGGCCTCAGTGCAAAATGGTAATGGATTTCAGAGCATAGCAGCTAAATCTATAGGTCTCTTGTGCTCCTTGTAGGGGAGTTCTTTCATGGTCATCATCATCTTCCAAGATGAATTATCTCTCCACTGCCAGGAGAGGATTAGACTTATTATGTCTATTTCCACCACATCCTTATAAAGTTGGGATAACTAATCAATTTCTTTCTATCAGGTATTTTGCATACTTAATCCTTGTTCATGTTTACGTAGCTATAAATATTTCCATACTGATAATAAAAAAATGAAATTTAGGTATCCTGCCCTCTTTAGATAACACTTCTGGCTTTTTCATTTTTTTATTAAAATTTTTCTGTGAATGATATTTCTGAGAATTGTTCTCTCTTATTATCAAGGAAACGATCTCTGGTAATGTGATAATAGGTGTTAATGGGCATACTCCATTTCCTGACAGAAGAGTTCTTTTAATGCCTAAGAGGCATTTGAGCAGGAGAGGCACATCCATGACTATTTGTTCTTAGCTTAATGCTCAGTGTTTTACACACTTAAATGTAAGAAACAAAGAATTTAAAACCATTTGTAGCTTTAAAAATGGGTTATATATTTTAAATTCTGTTTAAAAATTAGATTACTATTATGAAATTATTACAACTAATTCATGTACCTCAAATAGAAGGCAAAAGACATACAAACATAGTTATCACTAAACTAATTACTTCATTTACATTCAAATCAAATCTGTGATTTAATAGATTTTTTGATTAATTCTCTATTTGTTTGCATATCTTTTAAGTATCATAGCTACATTACTTCAATGTCTTTTAAAGATTTTACTGATATTGCTTTGATATAATTGCAGAGTAGTAGTTACCTTATTTGACTTAAAAAAGTAAAGAATACCTTGTCTAAACAGTCAGATTTTGGATTCTTGGTTGGGATCTTGATCTGCCTTGCTTTTCCAAAAGTGATTCAAAATTGAGCCATTGATTTTCAAACAGAGCTTTTTCTTGTATTGTTAAATCTTTACTGCTAGGTAAAGTGTACTTTTTTTTTCCAGTTTATGTCTTCAACATAGCTTTTAGTTCTTTGCAACTTGCTGTCTCCTTTAAAAACCTATGTGTGGCTTATCAATTTTTGTACCATTTAATTTCTTTAAGTTTCATAGAATATTAAGGATTGAGTCAGCTGACTTAGCCCTTATTTATAATGCATTTATTTTATTAATCACCTTGGAACACGTAGTTGAAGTCTACTTTGTCATTGGCCTAATTATCTTAAATCCCTATTTTTTTCCCTCTTTCTAATGTATGACCAAAAGGACTGATCAGTCTTTTCCATTTTCAAAAAATTTGTACACTGTCCATGTCTATATTATTTATTTACTATTACATTTCCCTTCCTATGTAGGCAAAAAATGTCACCTACTATTTCAACAAAGAATGTTACAGCCATAGTCTTCAGCCACTGCTGCTCTGTACCCTAAGGGGATTCAGGATGGAGAAAAACAGAATACTGGCCCTAAATAGTTAAGATGTGTATCAAAGGAATGATTTCAATAAGCCCAGATTCTTGCATCTTCCCATACATAGCAAAGCACTAAAATCATTGAGATATTTGTTTTTGTGATTGGCAGTAATATTCTGATGTTCAGCTATCCTTTTTTTTTTTTTTTTTAGAAGAAACTGCTATATATCCTGGCTCTTCCTTTACCTCTTTGAAACAGTTCCTCAGAGCTGTGAGAAGCTGTATCATAGGTTATAGTCCTCAGTAAGCCTGCAAAATAACACATAATTCTCAACTTTTGGGTTATAAACTTTTTGTCAACACCTGCTTGTGCAAAGAGAAGCAAGTACAAGCCTATAATTTAGAAACATATAATTAACAGAATAAATACATCAAACATGAATATACACACATTTTTCCTCTCTTTATTAAAATAGTCATTCAAACTTGGCATTTTTTCTACAGCCTTTTATCTGTACAATTTTTATTAACTTTTCTTATTTGAATCTCACTATGTACAATAAACAAATGTCATTGTTCATATTTATCTTGTCCCAGAACTTCTGCCAGAAGGTATAAATAATTATTACTTGTTCGGAGGAATCACTTTTAACTTGATTTCAGACTTCATTTCTTTTGTAGCCATGACTCTTTCTATTCATTAGCATCAGTAAGATTCTAAACTTATCATGGAATTAGTTACTCTCTACAGAAATCTAGTTTCTTTTAGAGGAGAATATTATTAGAGAACAAATCAAAAGAAGGTACACATGAAGATTAATGAAAACCAAACATGATGTTTCTGCTACTTTGAGCCCATTTTAGTGACAGAGCTTGAAAAAGCATCTCTATGTTTATGAGTTTTACTGATCCTTTCAATTTAAACTTATAGCCTGCTTTTTTAAATTACTCAATGAATTTATTACATTTATAGTTGTACAATGATCATCACAATCCAATTTTATAAGACTTCCATCCCACACTGCCAGTGCATCCCCCACACCCCAAACTGTCTCCTTTGGAAACCATAAGTTTTTCAAAGACTATGAGTCAACATCTATTCTGCAAAGAAGTTTATTGTTTCCATTTTGCAGATTCCACATGTCAGTGAAAGCATTTGATGTTGGTGTCTCATCGTATGGCTGACGATGAGACACCCACCCTTAGCATGATTATTTCTAGGTCCATCCATGTTGCTAAAAACACGTGTATTTCATTCCTTTTAATGGCTGAGTAATATTCTGTCATGTATATGTAACACATCATCTTGATCCACTCTTCGGTTGATGGACATTTAGACTGTTTCCGTGTCTTGGCTATTGCAAATAGTGCTGCAGTGAACATGGGAGTACATGTGTCTTTTCAAGCCATGGTTTTCTCTGGATAGATGCCCAGGAGCGGGATTGCTGGATCAAATGGGAGTCCTATGTTTAGTTTTCTGAGGCATCTCCATACTGTTTTCCACAGTGGTTGCACCAGTTTACAATCCCACCAACAGTGTACTAGGGTTCCTTTTTCTCCACACCCTGTCCAGCATTTATTGTTTGTAGACTTTTTGATGATAGCCATTCTGGCTGGTGTAAAGTGGTACCTCATAGTGGTTTTGAGTTGCATTTCTCTAATGATGAGTGCTGTTGAACATCGTTTCATGTGTTTCTTGGCCATCTGTATGTCTTCTTTGGAGAACTGTCTGTCCAGATCCTCTGCCCATTTTTTGATGGGGTTATTTGTTTTCTTAGTATTGAGCAGTAGGAGGTGTTTATAAATTTGGGAGATTAATCCCTTGTCAGTTGATTCACTTGCAAAGATTTTCTCCCATTCTGTGGGTTGTCTTTTCATTTTGTTTAGGGTTTCCTTTGCTGTGCAGAAACTTTTAAGTTTACTTATGTCCCATTTGTTTATTTTTGTTTTTGCTGTCATTACTCTAAGAGGTGGATCTGAGAAGATGTTGCTGTCATTTATGTCAGAGAGTGTTTGGCCTATGTTTTTCTCTAAGAGTTTTATAGTATCTGGTCTTCTATCTAGGTCTTTAATCCATTTGGAGTTGATTTTTGTGTATGGTGTTAGGGAGTTTTCTAATTTCATTCTTTTACATGTGGTTGTCCAGTTTTCCCAGCACCACTTATTGAAGAGGCTGTCTTTTCTCCATTGTACCATTGTATGTCTTTGCCTCCTTTGTCATAGATGAGTTGGCTGTAGGTATGTGGGTTGAATTCTGGGCTTTCTATCCTGTCCCACTGATCTATATGTCTGTCTTTGTGTCAGTACTATGCAGTTTTGAGGACTGTTGCTTTGTAGTATAGTCTGAAGTGGGGGAGCCTGATTCCTCCACCTCCATGCTTCCAAGCAAACTTTAAAATATTTTGTATGAGTTCAGTGAAAACTATCCTTGGTTATGTGATAAGGATTGCATCGAATCTGTAGATTGCCTTAGGTAGTATAGTCATTTTGATAATTTTGACTCTTCCAATCCAGGAACATGCTATGTTTTCTCATCTATTTGTGTCATCTTTGATTTCTTTCATCAGTGTCTTATAGTTTTCAGAGCACAGATATTTTTGTCTCTTTAGGTAGCTTTACTCCTAGGTATGTTATTCTTTTGGATGTGATGGTGAATGGGATTGCTTCCCTAATTTCTCTTTCTGATTTTCATTGTTAGAATATAGAAATGCCATCAATTTCTGTGTATTAATTTTGTATCTTGTGACTTTGCCAAATTCATGGATGTGCTCTAACAGTTTTCTGATAGCAACTTTAGGATTTTCTAGGTATAGTATCATGTCATCTGCAAGTAGTGATAGTTTGACTTCTTCCTTTCCAATTCGGATTACATATATTTCTTTTACTTCTCTGATTGCTGTGGCTAGGTCTTCCAGAACTATGTTGAAAAGTAGTGGCAAGAGTGGACATCCTTGTCTTGTTCCTGATCTCAGCGGGAATTCTTTTATCTTTTCACCATTGAGAATGATGGTAGCTGTGGGTTTCTCGTAAATGGCCTTTATCATGTTGAGGTAGGTTCCCATTATGCCCACTTTCTGACGGGTTTTTATCAGAAATGGGTGTTGGATTTTGTCAAAGGCTTTTTCTGCATCTATTGAGAGGATCATATGGTCTTTATTCTTCGGTTTGTTAATGTGGTGTATCACACTGATGGATTTGCAGATATTGAAGAACCCTTACATCCCTGGGATAAATCCCACTTGATCATGATGTACAATCCTTTTAATATATTGTTGGATGTGGTTTGCTAGCATTTGAGGATTTTTGCATTGATGTTCATCAGTGAAACTGGCCTGTAGTTTTCTTTTTTTGTGGAGTCTTTGTCTGGTTTTGGTACCAGGGTGATGCTGGCCTCATGGAATGAGTTTGTGAGAGTCCCTTCCTCTAATTTTTTGAAATCGTTTCATAAGGATAGGTGTTAGCTCTTCTATAAATGTTTGA
Source organism: Sus scrofa (assembly GCF_054392235.1). NCBI lineage: Eukaryota > Metazoa > Chordata > Mammalia > Artiodactyla > Suidae > Sus > Sus scrofa. The sequence continues at coordinate 34,324,505 of NC_139393.1, forward strand.
TATAACTTGCCTGTGAAGCCATCTGGTCCTGGACTCTTGTTTGTTGGATGTTTTTTAATCACAGTTTCAATTTCAGTTCTTGTGATGGGTCCATTCATCTTTTCTATTTCATCTTGGTTTAGTCTTGGAAGATTGTACTTTTCTAAGAATTTGTCCATTTCTTCTAGGTTTTCCATTTTTTTGGCAGATAGTTGCATATAGTAGTCTCTTATGATCCTTCATATTTCTGTGATGTCCATTGTAACTTCTTGTTTTTCATTTCTAATTTTATTGATTTGAGTCCTCTCTCTTTTTTTTTTCTTGATAAGTCTGGCTAAAGGTTTATCACTTTTGTTGATCTTTTCAAAGAACCAGCTTTTCGTTTCATTGATCATTTCTATGGTTTTCTTTGTTTCAATTTCACTGATTTCTGTTCTGATCTTTATGATTTCTTTCCTTCTACTAACTTTAGGTCTTGTCTGTTCTCTCTTGAGCTGCTTCAGATGTAAAGTTAGCTTGTTTATTTGAGCTTTTTCTTGTTTCCTGAGGTGGGCTTGCGTTGCTATAAACTTTCCTCTTAGAACAGCTTTTGTTGCATCCCATAGGTTTTGGTGTGTCACATATTCGTTGCCATTTGCTTCTAGGTATTTTAAAATTTACTCTTTGATTCCTTCAGTGATCCATTTGTTGTTTAGTAGCACATTGTTTAGTCTCCTTGCGTTTGTGTTTTTTGCAGATTTTTTCTTGTTGATGTTTAGTAGTATAGTGATGTGGTCGGAAAAGATGCTTGATGTGACTTCAATTTTCTTGAAGTTACTGAGGTTGGATTTGTAGCCCATGATGTGATCAATCTTAGAGAATGTTCCATGTGCACTTGAGAAGAATGTGTATTCTGTTGCTTTTGGATGGAATGTCCTATAAATATCTATTAAGTCCATCTGGTTTATTGCTTCATTCAGGGCCAGTGTTTCCTTATTGATTTTCTGTCTGGTTGATCTGTCCATTACTGTAAGTGGGGTGTTAAAGTCCCCGACTATGATTGTGTTATTGTTGATTTGTCCTTTTAAGGTTGTCAGCAGTTGCCTGATACATTGTGGTGAACCTATGTTGTGTGTGTAGATATTTAAAATTGTTATATCTTCTTCTTGGATTGATCCTTTTATTGTTAGGTAGTGACCTTCCTTGTCCCTTAAAATATTCTTCATTTTAATGTCTATTGTGTCTGTTATGAGTATTGCTACTCCAGCCTCTTTTGATTCCCGTTTGCATGAAATATTTTTTTCCATCCTCTCACTTTTGATTTGTATGTGTCCCTCGAAGTGAAGTGGGTCTTTTGAAGACAGCATATATATGCATCTTGTTTTTGTATCCATTCAGCCAGTCTGTGTCTTTTGGTTGGGGTGTGTAGTCCATTAACCTTTACGGTAATTATTGAAATGTATGTTCTTATTGCCATTTTATTAATTGCTTTGGATTTTTTTGTTGTTGTTCTTTTTTATTCCCTTCTTCTCTTGTTCTCTTCTCTTGTGGTTTGATGACTGTTTTAGTTTTGTTGTATTTGAGTTGATTTTTCTAATTTTTTTTGTGTATCAATTGTAGATTTTTGGTTTGCATTTATTCTGACGTTTTGACATAAGATTCTATATGTATATGAGATTGTTTTAAGTTGTTCCTTTAATTTCAAGTTCATCTCCAGTGTCCTGCATTTGTACCCTCCTCTTCTCACGAATTCTTATTTTGGAGGCATAATTGTGCATGGATGATATAGTATCTTTACTGTGTGTATGCCTTCACTGGTGAGCCTTGTCATTTGCGGAATTTTTCTTTCTGGTTGCTGTCTTGTCTTTTCTGCCTAGAGAAGTTCCTTTAGTGTTTCTTGTAAGACTGGTTTAGTGTTGCTGAATTCTCTTAGATTTTGCTTATCTGTGAAGGTTTTGATTTCTTCTTCAAATCTGAATGACAGCCTTGTTGGGTAAAGTAATCTTGGTTGGAGGTTTTTTCCTTTCATCATGTTAAGTATACCATGCCACTCCCTTCTGGCCTGCAGAGGTTCTGCTGAAAAATCCGCTGATAAATTTATCAGGATTCCCTTGTATGTTACTTGTTTCTTTTCCCTAGCTGCTTTCAAGATTTTCTCTTTGGCTTTAATTTTGGTCAGTTTTATTAATATGTGTCTCAGGGTATTCCTCCTTGGGTTTATTTTATAAGGTACTTGTTGTGCTTGCTGGAGGGGTTCCTTTCCCATGTTGGGGAAGTTTTCAGCTATTATCTCTTGGAATATTTTTTCTGTCTCCTTCTCTCTCTCGTCTCCTTCTGGCACCCCTATAATATGGATGTTGGTGCATTTAACATTGTCCCAGAGTTCTCTGAGACTCTCTTCATTTGTTTTCAATCTTTTTTCTCTTTTCTGTTCTGCATTCATAATTTCTACTACTCTGTCCTCCACCTTGCTTATTTGTTTTTCTGCCTCCTGTATTCTGCTGTTAAGTGCTTCTAATGAATTTTTTATTTCAGTTATTGCATTTTGCATCTCTTCTTGTTTAAATTTGATATCTTGTATCTCTTTGCTCAGTGTTTCCTGTAAGTTATCCATCTTTGCCTCCAGTTTATTTCCAATGTCTTGCATCATCTTCAGCATCAACAATCTAAAGTCTTTTTCCTGGAGCCTGAGAATCTCCTCATGGCTTAGCTGTTTTTCTGGGGTTTTTCCTTTCTCCTTTATCTGAGTTATTTATAGTTCTCTGTCTTTTCATTTTGATAGGTTTTTGGTGTTGTGACCTTTTTACAGAAAATAGAATTGTAGCCACTTTTCTGGCATCTGCCCCCCTTGTGGCTGAATTTGGCACTGGGGCTTGCTGTAGGCTTCCTGATGGGAGTGGTTGATGCCTGCCCACTGGTAGCTGGAGCTGATTCCTTTCTTTCTGGTGGGTGGGGCTTTGTCTCTGGGTGAGATTAGAGGTGGCTGTGTGCCTTGAGGTTCTTTAGGTAGCATGTTTACTGATTGGCAGGGCTGTGATCCCACCTGGATTGTTGTTTTCCCTGGGGCTTCTCAGTGCTGACGGGTGGGGCTAGATTTTCCCAAAATGGCTACATCCAGAGAAAGGCACACTGCTGAACATTCCCAAGTTCTTTGCTTCCAATGTCCTTCCCCCACAACAAGCCACATTCACCCCTGTTTTCCCAGGATGTCTTCCAAGAACTGCAGTCAGGTCTGACCTAGATTCCTACGGAGACTTAGCTTTTCCCTGGGATCCGGTGCTTTTGAAACTCTGTGTGTGCCTTTTAAGAATGGGGTCTCCATTTCCCCCAGTCCTGCTGAGCTCCTGTGCCTAAGCCCCACTGGCCTTCAATGCCAGATGCTCCAGGGGCTCTTTATCCCAGTGCCAGATCCCATGCATGAGGTTATGATGTGTGGCTCAGAAATCTCACTCCGATAGGTGGGCGTCTGTTATACAGTTAACTTTCTAGTCTGTGGGACTTCCCACCCTGAAGGTATGGTGTTGCTTATTTCATGTAATTGCCCCTCCTACCTCTTGATGTGGCCTCCTATTTGTCTTCTGGAGTAAGATATCTTTTTTAAGGTTTCTGGTCCATTTGGTTGAAGATTGCTCAGCATTTGGTTGTAAATTTTGTTGTTTTTAGAAGAGAAGTTGAGCTTCAGTCCTTCTATTCCACCATATTAATCCCATCTTCTCATTGCTTGCTTTTTGCATTGTTTTTCCATTCACACTTGATTCCTGTCCTCTTGCATAAGGTAGTTGCATTTTATTTTATTTTATTTTTTTATTTATTTATTTTTTTTGTGTGTTTTTGCTATTTCTTGGGTTGCTCCCGCAGCATATGGAGGTTCCCAGGCTAGGGGTCGAATTGGAGCTGCAGCCACCGGCCTACGCCAGAGCCACGGCAACGCTGGATCGTTAACCCACTGAGCAAGGGCAGGGACCGAACCCGCAACCTCATGTTTCCTAGTCGGATGCATTAACCACTGCGCCACGACGGGAACTCCCAGTAGTTGCATTTTATTATGGCCTTCTGCCTTAAAATTGCAGCAGAATTCTGATGTTAGGAACTTTAGCAATGTTTCTACACACATGCTTCATGAGTTAAACTTCAATATCATTCAACCATTGATAGTAATTTCAGCATCAGTTCAGAATTAATGCACAGGATGGAAGAGCAGCTTCTTATTCTCCCTGAACATGCCACATTTGTTGCTCTCTACTTAACTGATGCCACCATATGATATAGATCCAGCAATGTAAGGATCTTAAATACAGAGATTTCAAAATTTCTTGACAGTAAAAGAAGATACTTTCTTCATTTTGAGGTCTTGGAACTTGTCAGTGCTTGCACAATCCTGCCTTCTCATTCTGATTAGTTTTGCTTTTTGGTCAGCAATGAATAAAATGGAAGTAGAAGACAGTGTGTGTGAGAAAGTGAAGACATCTGTGTCTAGGACCTAACAAAGGATGCTAGGGAGATTAAAGAGATAATCCTAACAACTACAGATGATGAGTTAGTAATGGGCTAAATAAATGAATGGAGGTGAATTGGAAGGAAAGAATTAAAGAATAGGTAGACAAATCCAAAAACAATAAAAAAGAGCAGCAATATGATTATATAGTCTCTCAAAGCTGACATAAATTTTTAATGAATAAATAGCTAAAACAACTAAGGATGGTCAAAAGAGCCTTGTTTTTTTTTTTTTTCCCTCAGTATTAAAGGTAAAACCTACTTAAGTAAGGGCCATCAATTTCTTCTAAAATGTAATTACATATACAAGCAGTCTCTGACTGCTTTAAGATTTGACTTCTTAAAAGCGTACATTTCTACACATCAAAAATGGAAAAATCTTTTGTATGCTGAATTTTAACATTTATATGGGTTCTAGAAGAACATTTTGAGGTGTTGTAAAGTGCCTTTGCTGGTCAATGAACAGTTTAGTCTTTAAGAATCATTGCAACCTTGTCCAAATAGCAGTGTTTACACTATTGTTTTTGTTTGAATTTAGAATTGCATTTAGCTTTCTCTAGGCTGAAAAAGGAAAAAATACAATTGATAATGATAGTCTTCATGAGAGTAGGCCTCTTATGTGGCCAGTAATTGGGAGAAAGCAGGTTGTCATCAGCCATTGAGAGAGTAGCCAATCTGTGGTCTCACTAAAAGCTCAGTGGATCTAAATTAAGACACAAAATGCCAGAAATATATAGTCAAATACTCTGAATTAAATAAGTATGTAAATATGGATTTCTCTTTCTTTTTTTTACTCTTTGGGACTGAAATCTCTGGAATCTCTCCACTAACATGGGAACTGGTGATTGGACTTTTATATATCTTTCAAAGATGCTTTTAATATATTATTTCTTAAAGCAAGGAATTGTCCATACAAGAGAATTTATAAGCTAGTGGTCCCAAGAAAATAAATATTTTATCACATTTTCTGGCACATAGAATGTGCTCAGATAATGTTTGAAAAATAAGTGGGGAGTTCCCATAATGGCACAGCAGAAACAAATCCTACCAGGAACTATGAGGTTGTGGGTTTGATCCCTGGCCTTGCTCAGTGGGTTAAGAATACAGCATTGCAGTGAGCTGTGGTGTAGGTTGCAGACGTGGCTCGGATATGGCTTTACTATGATTCTGGCATAGGCTGCTAGTTGTAGCTCTGATTAGACCCCTAGCCTGGGAAACTCCATATGCCATGGGTGCAGTCCTGAAAAGACAAAAGACAAAAAAAAAAAAAAAAAGAAAAATAAGTGGATGAGGTTGCATTGACATTTCTCCTAAAAACACTGTAAGTTCAAGTAACCAAGTTGGAAACCTCATTTTCTTGCTCTCTGAGCCTGTTGTCTACTTGTGTTAGTAACTTTCGAGCTGACTTACCGTACTGCAAGGTTCAGCTCTCCTCTTAACCATTATTCATCAGGACAGCTATGGTCAAGGCGACATCTTTTCCTCTACTGACTCTCATCATATATTCAGTTTGCCTTCAAAAAATGTAAACAATGACATAAACAACCAGTCCTTTCTCCCCTTTTGAAGCAAAAGTAAATATTGTTACTTTAGCCATGGAGTTTGGAGGTCATTTTCCTTTTAGACATAAATCTGTTAGTTAGCAGAGTTTGAGGTAAATAACCAGAGGCAATAGGAAACAATTTAGAAAGATGAGGTTCTCAGGGAGTCTTTGACTCCAAGAAGAGGAAAAAAGTCATTCTTAACATTTTCTTTTTTCTTATTTTGTTAGACATTTTTACATATTTGGATAAGTCTCACTCAGAGATGAAATACACTCCTGATTATTTATTAGCACTAATAGTAGAAACATGAGATCCTGTTAAATTTCTATATTTTCTCAGTGGCAGCAAAATTAAGCAATGCTTGTTACAAATATCTATAGAAGGGTTGTAAGTTAATGGAGTTATATTTATTTTTGTATCCAGTGACAAATTATTTTTACTGCTTCCTTTATTTTTTTTCTTTGTTTTCTCAAGGAAATAACTTTCTGTGAAAAGGTACAGATTTAATAGATACTGAGGTATCAACAAGTTGATCACTCTGCAAGCTGTGTTAGCAGACTACTCCTTCCTGATGAGAGCTGGAGGAGAGAAATTATTTAGTGTGTTGGGAGAAACTTAATCATAATTGAACTATTTAGTGATTGAACGTTTCTGGTGGGAAACATGATTCAATTTCTAGACATGTTATAAAGATAGTTTCACTTATTTGCTTGTTCTATTATAATTTTTTTTTATTTAGTTGCATCACTCACCTATCTACTTATTCATCTTTGTAGAATATCCAAACTGGATTGCTTGCTTCAAGCATGAAGAAAGATGAAAATTAAGAACAAATTAATATACAGAAAATGGCCCAGATGGTTTAAGATGCACAGAAATTTCATGGCTGACTTTAGTTTATTTGATTCTTAGGCAGACCCCTTATATAATACCACACTACAGAGAATGGTGTAACAACAACATGTAGGAGAGTAAGAGAGAGAGTAACATTTTGTACTTTGCATGTTAGTTTCACTAGGAATGTCTCCTCAAGGCAAAATGGTAAAGATGTACATAGCTTGGGCTTTGGAGAAGGACACATGCTAGCTCTGGACTGGGTAACTAGGATTTTAGTCTTACAGTGCTATGATATATTTTGAAAACTGGTAAATTAGTTTCTTCCTGAAAAAAAAATGTTTTCCCATCTTACACCAAAGCCTTTACCCAGTTCATTATTCAGTCTCAGCTTCTTTCTCAGGAATGGTCTCTCAGATATATAATGGCCTTCCAGAGCTTTAGGCAGCCCTGGTGCTACAGCCATGTCATGATTGGATGCTTGTAGAAGAATGATGCTGAAGTTCCTGGAATTTTTTAAGAGATTTGCTCAAAAGTTTAGTTATTTATTCAACTAATCTTTATGAGCATCTACTATTTGCAAGACTTTGCACTAATAATTGCAAATAGAATATTCTAAATACAGGTGAAACAATCTCTGTACATCAACATGACCTATTACACTTTTTGTTTTTTCACAGTTAAATCCATATTTAACTGGTTGTCCATAAAGTCATCAGAAAAAGAAATAATGTGATTTGGGAATGGCAAATGTATTTGAAGTAAAGAAAGATAAATTAGAAAGGAATATAGAAACTAGTAATAAAAATTTTAAATTATTTAAAACAAAGATTCAACAGATTAAAATTGTACTTAGTGCTTTTATATTTGATCATGAAAAATGGAACATGTCTAAACCATGACATTATGTCTTATCAGCAATCCAGATTATGTTTATTAGGTGGAGTCTAAGTAGGCAAGTAAAGGGGATCATTTGAAAATTAACACATGTAAGGCTTGAGGAGATATTTTTTATTAAATCATCATTATTATGATTCAAAGTCTAAGATTTCCACAGAAGTAGAATTTGCAATGAATGTTTTTGGGTGTAGGTTCAATACACCATGCTATTAAAAGTGAAAATCACTTACTTATTTTAGAGCTTCTTCCTTCATTAAAGTGTGTCATTATTAAAGTCCCTTGGTACATACTCAAATATTTAAAGGAAAAAATAATCTGCAGTGCACCTGGTTGTATATAATTGTCCTTGATTCTAATAGCAAAATTAGCAGAATTGCTATTTAAGATGTTCACATTATAGTCACTAATTTTCTTGCTATTAATAGATTTAAACAGTTACATAGTGTTTTATGGTGGCCTGCTTAAATTATATATTTGAAAATTGAGTATTTTTTACATTATAAAATAGGAGGGACATATAGAGTTATACACTCACCTCCATCCAAGTCTTGGCATCATTATATACCATACAAACCTCCTTCCTACTATAAATCTGTAGAAAGTTCTGAGGCTAACATGTTTTTGTTTATGTCAAATAAATGTGTAAAGACATGCTGGATTAATATAGTTAAGATTCTGATGTATTTTTGCTTCTTTCTGGAAAAAATTGTTCTGGCCAAGATGGGTACTTCCACACATCTCCAAGTTGGTAACCAGTTTTCTCATCTCTTTTATCTTTGAGTTAAATGATGGTAATGTGTGATGGAATGTGGCAAGAGCAAGATGGGTAATACGTTGGAAGGTGAAGCACATGACAACCAGAGTAATTATGTAGAGGTGAAGAGTAGGGAGCATATCGTGTTACCTCTTGATTTTTTTACAGGACCCTGGTAGAAATATGTTCTCACAGCACCCAGTTTTATTATTATTTTTATTAAGGCATAACTAAGATATAACATTAAGTAAGTTTTGAGTTCCCATCATGGCTCAGCAGTTAATGAGCCCGACTGGCATCCATGAGGACATGTGTTGGATCCCTGGCCTCACTCAATGGGTTGAGGATCCAGCATTGCTGTGAGCTGTGGTGTATATTGCAGATGCAGCTCAGATCCTGCATTGCTGTAACTCTGCTGTAGGCCAGCAGCTGCAGCTCTGATTGGACAGCTATCCTGGGAACCTCAATGTGCCATGAGTGTGGCCCTAAAAAAAATAACATTATGTAAGTTTAAGGTATAAAAAAAGTTGGTTTGACACATTGGTATATTACAAAATGATTACCACCATACCATTATCTAACACCTCCATCTTGTCATATACTTACCTTTTTTTGGTGACAATATTTAAGATTTAATCTATTATCACCTTTCAAGTATGTAATACAGTATTATTAACTTTAATCCCCTTGCTGAACATTAGATCCCCAAAATTTATTCATCTTTTGACTGAAAGTTTTAGTCCTATGATTAATATATCTCCATTTCCCATACTCCATGGCTCCTCGTAATCAATACTCTATTCTGTTTCTGTGAGTTTGGCTTTTTAAGATTTCACATAGGATACATACATGTATTCTTTTGTCTTTCTCTACCTGACCTAGTTCACTTAGCATAATGCCCTCAAGTTACATCCATGTTGTTGCAAATGGCAGAATTTCCTTCTTCCTCAAGAAGAATAATATTCCTGTATGTGTGTGCCTGAATGTGTGTTTGTGTATATTTATTCACATTGTGCCCATTCATTCATCTTTTGATGGATACTTAGTTTGGTTTCAGGTCTTGGCTATTTTGCACAATGCTGGAATGAATATGTGAATGCAGATATTTCACCCAGATAGTGATTTCATTTCCTTTGGATATATACCCAGAAATGGGATTCCTGTTAAAATGTCCATAACACCCAAAGCCATCTACAGCTTCAAAGAAAACTTTATCAAAATATCTATGGAATTCTTCACAGAAATAGAAAAAAAAAACACTTCTAAAATTTGTGTGGAACCACAAGAGATCCCAACCAGTCAAAGCAATTCTGAGAAAGAATAAAACTGAAAGCATTACATTGCCTGATTTCAAACTATACTACAAAACTATAGTAATCAAAACAGTAAGGTACTGGCATAAAAGTAGATACATAGTCCAATGGACTAGAAATAAACACTGAATATACAGTCAGCTAGTCAAGGGAGTCAAGAATACTCAATAAATGGTATGGAAGGAAAACTGGATAATTTATTTTATACCATTCACAAAAATTAACTGGAAATGGATTGAAGAAATAAACCTAAAACCTGAAACCATAAAATATTTTTGGGAAAACCCCTTGACACTACTTTTGGCAAGGGTTTTTGAATGTGACCAAAAGCACGAGCAACAAAAGTAAAAATAAACAAGGGGGACTACATCACACTAAAAAGCTTCTGCACAGCAAACACCAACAAAATAAAAAGGGCACTTTTGGAATGGGGAAAAAATATTAGCAAATTATATATCTGATAAGGGGTTACTGTCCAAAATACATAAGGAACTCATACAACTCAATAGCAAAAAAAGCAAATAATTTGATAAAAAAATGGTGGAGGGACTGAATAGACATTTTCCCAAAGAAGACATGCAAAGGATCAGCAGATTGATGAAAAGATACTCAATGTTACTAATCATCAGAGAAGTGGAAATCAAAACCATGGTGATATATTACCTCACATCTGTTAAAATAGCCATCATTAAAAAGACAAGAGATAAGTGTTAGTGAGGATGTGGAGAAGGGGTACTCTTGTGCACCATGGATGGGAATGTAAATTGATACAGTGACAATGGAAAAGAGTATGGAGGTGTCTCCAACAATTTTAAAAAGCACTCAGTTTTCATGGCTTTGAAAGGATCAGTAATTTAATAACATTTTATCCTTTAAAACTTTGTCCTTTAACTTGAATAGTTCTTATCTAACTATTGCATGCACTGTTCAGATTAAAATCATTGTATCAGTTATATATGGCACAATGAATTCTGTTAACTAGAAGAGAACCAAAAGAACCAGAATACCATCTGATTATCTCTGTTATTTCAGCTAACTTGTTATCTGACGTTTCACCAACCAGAATGGGGTTCTAATGATCTATTTGGCCATTAACCAGGTTTATTGCTGTGAGGAAGTCATTTAGCTTATATTGGCCTTAGTTTTCTCTTCTATGAAATGATAGTTTTGTATTTTAGTTCAAAAGTTTTTTATAATACCCTCAGGATCTCATTATAGGGATGATTCTTATTGCAAGTTACTAAGAAATTTCTTTCACTAGCCCAGCCTTGCTGCAGACTATTGCTGGTTTAGTGACATTGTATCTTCAGTGAATCTTTTTAAAAATGCAGAATTCTGGAGATTCTTAACAAGTAAGTAGTGTAGGGCAAGATCATTTTAAATAGCCTCACTGTATTAAGAGATATTTAAAAATAGTATTGGAGTTCCTGTTCTGGCTCAGCAGAAACAAATCTGACTGGTATCCATGAGGATGCAGATTTGATCCCTGGCCTCACTCAGTGGGTTAAGGATTCAGCATTGCAGTGAGCTGTGGCATAGGTTGGAGATGTGGCTCAGATCTGACATTGCTGTGGCTGTGGTATAGGCCAGTGGCTAAAGCTCCAATTTGACCCCTACCCTGGGAACCTCCATATGCCATGGGTGTGGCCCTAAAAAGACAAAAAAAAATTAGTACTTCAGGTGAATGTGAGACATATCTGAATTTGTGAAAAAACTAAACTGTTATAAATTGTGCCATGTAGTTGACATACCTGAGTGATGTCAGAGCAGGCTTTCTTTGCCGATGGGGATGCAGAAAATGCTCTGGAGAGTTATGTGTAATCAATCCAATTTCTTCTAGGGCCCTCAAGTATTCAACTAGTAAATTCACATTGTATCATTCTTAAAAATGGAAGGTATAGTCCCTACATGACTGAACTAATTAAAATATCAATCCAGACTTGAAAAAAGGAATCAATTCTATGACTTCAGCATTAAGGATGGAGAAGTAGAGTGGTAGCTGGCAATTTAACATCTGAAGATACTAAATGGGTTAGAGCTGATTTAAAATTGGCAAAGGCAGCAGAGACAGGTGGCTTCAGCATCACGTTTTATGTTTTTAAAGGGAAAAATACTCGGCATCTACATAAGACATTTTCATTTTCTTTTCAAAATATAGAGCTACTCCCAACAACATAATGACACATTCCAGAGCAGCATAGACATGACTGTCCCCAAGAAATGAAATTAGTTCTGCGTCTGTGGGACAAATGCAGATCCAGAAGCTACAAGTCAAACTTTCCCCAAGGTCCCATTAACATCCTTCAAAACAAACTTGGAAAAAGGAAAGGCATTTCAGTTTAGTTACAATTTAAATCAAACTTCACTCCTAAAATGATCAGCAATAATCAGATGCAGAACACTGTGTGTGTGTGTGTGTGTGTGTGTGTGTGCGCGTGTGCACATGCATATGATGATGGTGTACAAAGGAGATCACATCTGTGATTACCAGAGGTGCGGGGTTGGGGGTGGAGGAATTGGATGAAGGTGATTGAAAGATACAAACTTCTAGTTATGAGATAAATTAGTACTAACATTGTAATGTACCGTATGATAAATATTTTAATTAACAATGTTGTATATTATATATGAGAGGTTTTAAGAGAGTAAATCCTGAGTTCTCATCATAAGTAAAATATTCTATTTCTGTTCTTGAAATTTTGTATCTATATGAGATGATGGATGTTCACCAAACTTATTGTGGTAATCATTTCATGATGTAAGCCAAAACACCTTAACCTTATACAATGCTATATGTCAATTATATCTCAATAAAACTGGGGGGAAAGCTAAAATAAGTGAAACATTTTAGTGAGAGAATTAAAGATTTATTTGGAAATGCACAAGTCTCCCCTCAAGGGGCCTCTGCCCTCAGTAATCATAAACTGAACGTCTGCCCTGCTTTAGAGGGTTCTCACTCTACTGAAGTTTTGCCCAAACAGCAAATCTCACTTCCTTGTCTACAATTTGTATTCTATTTTATTATGGCACTTCATTGCAAAGAATGGATCCTTATTTTTTTTGAGCAGTGTCAAAAATCAGGCTTACTGTTTTCTTAGAGTTTCTGTTAAGAGGATTCATTTGGCAGTGTTCAAATCTTAAGCCAAATTAGAGCAATTTGTTTCAATGCACCAATTTCATGGTTCATGAATTTGCTGTTATTATTGCTAACTTTCACTCTAATTTTGCCTTGAAAATGAACACTAAGTAATATCTGACCAAAAGCTGTATAGGACCTAAAAGCCCCATAGGATGAGGGCAGAAATATATATACCTAGACAAAATGGATAACCAACGGGCTTACAAAATAAGGAAGGTTTTTAATTGGAACAAAATGAAACACTTTTGTAAATGAAAGGTAATTCAGATTAATTGGCAGCATTGAGCCTATTGTTTATGGTAGAAAATTGTCTAATCCTGTAATGGCAATTTTAGCACACAGGCTTGGGAAAAATTTTAAACTTATTTCCAGTGTGTTTGTAATATTAACTTATCTTTAAAAGAGACATTATTTACATTAAAACATTTAACTGCTTCAACTGCAGCTATTCTGAACAAAAATGCTGATGTAAATCTAAATAATTAGAGCTACATATCATTTTGGAATTGATATTTTAAATTATATATATTTATGGTTAGCATTAGTTAATGCCTCAACTTTTACATTAAGTAAATAGATTTGGTTTTCAAAAAAAATCTTGTTGTTTGATTAAACTGACACAGAAAAGAAAGTAAAGACTAAAAAGCAATTCCCTCATGCAAAATAGAAATTTCCAAAATGAATTACTTATGGAAAGAATTTAAAAATACTAGTAATTGTTTTTAAAATTTAAAAGACCCCAATTTTCAGCAATACCATTATATTTAAATGTTTTAATAAATATTTGATATTTTAGTGTTACTCTTGAAAAGAACATTTTTAACAGTAAATACTCATGTCTAGCCCTTATTTTCTCCTTTTGAGTCTAAACTTTTTCAACTGTTTCTTTAACATCATTCTCTCTGTATTAAACTCTGTTATCTCCCTTACTTAAGTCACCAGTGGCCCCTTAATTGAAAAGTCAAAAGAATGCTATGGGTTTTCATATTATGTGGCCTGTCCCAGTATTCAATGATGACAACCAAACCTTTCTTCATAAAAGTTTCTCCTCCCCTGACATTTTTTCAATGACTCTTTCCATTTTTCTCTAAATGAACCTCTTAATTTTCTTATTTTTCTATTAATTTTTTAGAGCTGACCTCTCCTAAGTTTGACTTTCATTTCTTATATCAAATATTTTTCCTGAGAAATCTCAGGAAAAATAACTTGTAAGCAGAAAATTCTCTGCTCTGGACTCTGGGGCACCTTTTATGGTCTCTGAGGCATCTTTTGTGCCCCTGTATCAGAACATTCCACAGGAACATTCCATATGGAAATCCCACATTACTTCATTCCTCACATGAAAGTAAAATTGCTACTTTCCCATAAGTTTGCTTCTCTTCTTCTTTCCGTATGTTTGCCAATGGGATAATTATACTCTTAGCCTGTGCTCCATTTTTTTTTTTTTTTTTAACATCATCTCAACACATTCTCTGTAAGAACAGAAACTAGTGTTCTTTCAAATCTGAGATTCTATGACTCTAAGATATACAAAGACATTTTAAGCTAGTTTGATAGTACATATTAAGAATTGTTTTTTGTTTGTTTGTTTTTAGTATTTTTCTATTTGTTGGTTCTCGCAGTTACTTCACTCCCTTGATATTGGCCTCTTTCCAGTTGAAATAAATGCTGCCTGTTCAACGGTGATCCTATCAAAATTGTACACATAGTGTTTTCCCTTATGATTTCCTAGATATTGAACCATATGGACCCCTTTTTTGATGAATATTGCTGCCAGTGCACTGAAAGTGCTCTTTGAGCCAAGTTGTGGTCACCTTTTTTAGACTATTTCTCAAGACAGTTAACAGCATTGATTCTAACTTGAATTTATTAGAGTTTTATTTTTGCTGATAATTGCAAAGACATTTTTGACCCTGCTTTTGGACAAGAGGATGAGGAAAAGGGTTGGTGGCCTGTTTGATATTGTAGCTTATGAGACTGAAACTCTCAGGGCATCGTTGCTGCTGGGAATAATGGTTTCTGAACATGCAAAGCCAATGGGACACTGTGATATTGGTATTCATCACCCAGGCTAGGGTCTGGCACTTGTGAACTCTCCGGTTCCACACTGAGCAATTCCAAAGTTGTTCTCCATCTTCTGTGGCACAGAGGAGATGTGGCACATCTCCAGACTGGGAATTTTTATTAAATTGCCCTAGTTAGAATGAGGGTTAGTGATGAACCACTGGGACCATCAGTCATCTCACTTTTTTTTTCTTTACCATGTCTAACCATCATTTTATATTTGCTTCTAGTAGTTGGTCTTATAAATCTTAATTAAAGGTTTTCTCAGATGCCAAATTTAATCTATCACCTATTACAGATTTGTTGAACTATCCATGTCCACTAAAACCTTATCAAGATGTGGGATCTATTTATTACCTTTGTAGCTCATGTTGCATTTATCTCTATAAGTGTTGTTGATGTGGGGAGGGTGGATGTTTGCTGCCAGCATAATGTTCCCTGACAGATGGTACTAAGAAGCAATGACTGGCTTTTTTCTCTCCCCAGCCTTGGTTGGGTCTTATAAAACCCTGGAACTGTGGTTTGCTAGACACAGGATGTCTAGAATCAGTCAAACAAGAAAAACTTAGGTTCTCATTTCAAGTCATGAAGGGATATTTTACTTAGTTCATGATATTTTTATTTGGTCATTCACATCTTAAAAAGCAGTGTAAAATAATAAGATTTAATTTATTGGCATCATCCAGTTAAGTATTTGTAAGTTTGAGAAAATACATATCCAAATTCATGAACAAAAAGAATGTGTTGATTCTAAATTGTCCTTCTGGTATTTTCTTGTAAAAGCAGATGTAACTTAAACCCAATATGTTTGTATTGGCTTTATTGCATAGTGTTTTAGGTATTTGCTTTCTATAACTGGATTGAGTAGGAAATGAACCTGAGAAGGTGAGAATTTCAAATGAAGGTCTAAAAGCATGACTAAGTGCAAGATTTAAAAGTAGAGAGCTGAAAATTATGTAAAATAAACCTTCAGAATACTGCAGCATCAAACTTTACTGCTACGGTGACACCAATGAAAAAAAATATTGCCAAGTTCTTTAGTTATGAGGAATAAAAACGATCAAATAGAGTACTCAGACATAAACACGTTTTTGGACCAAACAATTTAGATACTATTAAAGTTTCACAGTTGCTGCCAGGCAGGTTGCAATAAGGGTTAAAACACTTACTAGTTATGAACCTGTCTTGATAACCTTATCAATCCTTCAGAGGCACTAGAGGAAACTGCTAACAACTGTTATAACTAATATGGATATATTTCATCCAGTTGCAATCCCTTCTCAATTATTCAAGGAACTTTCTCAACTAAAACCTTTCAGACCCTCTGTGTGTCATTCATCTGTAAGAGCATTGGCAGTATTTCCACTGTCTCTAAGGGGTAGCAGGTAAATATCAATTCCTCCTCTCATTTTCTGTCCAGCATAACCAGAAGCCCTTCCAGGGCAGGACTTTCTTGTGCATGTGCTTCACCTACATCCTTGATACATGGCACAGGGTTTTACGCAGAGGGATTTGTAAATGAAATTGATGATGTTTGGTGGAAATATTTCTAAGGACACATTTTGTGAGACAGGGAGTGAGTAGGAAGAACTTTTTTCCCCCACTCTTTGCAAAGACTATAATCTTAAGGCTTAAATATACATTACCTAGTCTGTCTATCTTTTAGTTTTTTTTTTTTTTTTTTTTTTTTTTTTTTTTTTTTTTTCAGTTTGTAGCTGCCCCCACTGGATCCTTAAACCACTCTGTTGGGCTGGGGATTGAACCCATGTCCCAGTGCTCCCAAAATGCTGCCATTGTCATTGTACCACAGGGGGAACTCCAGCAATGTTTTTATTTTTTTCCTAATTTACAATGTAATTTATTTAAATTGTTAAATTATATAGGAATGTTGTATCTGCTGATATTCTGATCTTAGAAAAATAACTGTAGCAATCAACCTATTACCTGACAGATTATGTATTCATGAGGGAAAACATGACTTCCAAAATTCACAAAGAGAAAAATCATAATCACTGTCCAATAAGCCAACCATAGTACAGTTAGTGTGTTATGTTCAATTTCAGTCTTCCCTCTTAGTTTTCTTATTTACACATCTATCTTTTTGTAAATAATATTTTCGGTGTCACATTGAATGTAGATCTGATATTACGGCCTTTGCATTTAACATTATACCTCAATGTTTTCCTCTTTTTAAATTTTATATTGATTTTTTTTCTGTTATAGCTGGTTTACAGTGTTCTGTCAATATTCTACTGTACAGCGAGGTGACCCAGTCACACATACATGTATACATTCTTTTTTCTCACATTTTCGTGCTCCATCATAGGTGACCAGACATTCCCAGTGCTACACAGCAGGATCTCATTGCTAATCCATTCCAAAGGCAATAGTCTGCATCTATTAACCCCAAGTTCCCAATCCATCCCACTCCCTCCCCCTCCCCCTTGGCAACCACAAGTTCTCCATGTCCATGATTTTCTTTTCTGTGGTAAGATTCATTTGTGCCATATATTAGATTCCAGATATAAGTGATATCATATCATGTTTGTCTTTCTCTTTCTGATTTAACTTCAGTTAGTATGAGAGTCTCTAGTTCCATCCATGTTGTCCAGCAGTGTTTTTAACAGAAAGAAAGCCTCCATATTTTTCTGTAATCATGTTGCTTATGCTTATAGAAAATACACAAATTGTATTATTTCTCTTAAGTTTCAGAGCAGTTGTTATATTTTAATAGCTATTTCACTGTTTTCAAAATATTTTTTTAAAGAGGTCTTTACATAATGCTGGGAGAGATGTTTATATAGAGGCAATAAATGCATACAATGTAATATATAATCTTTATGTAACAGAGCTATATTTAGGTTTATTTAAAGAATAATTAGAACATAAATACTACCATTAGTCTGCTATCCATTCCTTCTAGTGTGTTTTTCACTTTTATTATTTTATTCTTTGGTTCTGACATGGTTCTTTTTTATATTTTATAGTTCCTTATTAAAATTCTCAGTGTTTGTGTATTATTTTTCCTGATTCAGTTAGCATTTTTGTTACTGATATTTTGAAATCTATACCTGGAAAATTATTTATTTATGTTTCATTTGTTGCTTTTTGGTTTTTTTTTTTCTTTTTCTTTGAAATAAATTCTTCTGCCTTCTCATTTTGCTGAATTTTCTCTGTTTCTGTAAAATTAGGTTTAACAGTTATCTATTACAATCTTGAATGGGTGTCCTTGTATGGGAGTGTCTCTATACAGTCTGCCTGTGCTCAGTGGCTTTGGTGGAAGAGCTGGATCAGATGTGAGCACAAGTCATATCTTCTCCCATATTGTGCTGGCAGCCATCACCTTGGTAGGAACTGGAGCTGGAAATAGAGGGACTAAAGCCAGAAGCATTTTTAGCTTGGGCTTCTCCTCTGTTCAGTGACCAACACTGCTGTATAGGGGGTAAGTGTGGGTCCCAAGTTGCTGTAGCATAAGCCCAGAGGGGTGGCTTTGAGCTGGTTTCCTTCCTGCTAAGTCTGTTTTCTCCCCTACCACCCCCAGCACTGGCATCCTTGCTCTCGAGCTGGAGCAAGAGTGGATGAAGCGAGTATTTGGCATGGATCAGGGTATGGATGTGGTGGTCCTGGCACCAGTCAGTGTCTCAGATGGCTTCTAATCCTCTGTCCTCATAGGCACCAGCGGTAGTTGCCCTGTTCACATGCTGTTCTGGGTCTGAGCTGGCACTTTTCTTCACTGCTGTGCACTCCCCTCAGCTGCAGCAGCCTGTGCCTTAATGAAGCCCTAGAGCTTAACTGTGGAGCAAGAGTGGCTGGAGTGGGCCCTCAGCTCACGCTGGGGTTTGTGCCAAGGCAGTTGTTGTAGCAAACCAGCTGGAGTCCTGGGCATTTTCAATCTTTTCCATGTGTCTTGTTTTCATCAGTAAGCAGGCTTGTGGACACCCTTTGTGAGCAGAGTCTAGGTTTCTTACATGCCCTTTGTCAGCCCCTCTGACAAGCCAGCTAAGGGGAGTTGATGTCCTAGTGCTGGATCCTAGGGTTAGGGAACCCATGGTTCAAAAAGCTTATTTCCCAGGGAAGATCTATGGGACCATGTAACCATCCTTCTCTTCTTTGTCCCCTCCCAGGTGTGCAAGTCCTTAACTGATAGCTTCTCTTCCCTTCCCAATTCTGTATAGATATTTTTTTTTTTTTTTAAGTCTTGGTTGTATAAGAGTTTTCTGCCAATCTCTAGTTTGTTTTAAGTAAAAATTTCTCCACATGTAGATGTATTTTTGTTGTGTTCATGGGGAGAGATGAGCTCCACACTCTTGTACTCTACTGTCTTGATTCCATCCCAGGCTGATGTTTCTTTATTGATTTTCTGTCTAGATAATAGATTCATTGATGTAATTGGGGTACTAAAATCTTCTACTGTTATTGTATTTGTGGAAATTTTTGCTTTTAGGTTTGTTAATATTTGCTGTATATAATTAGGTGCTCCTATGTTGGGTGCATATATATTTACAAATATTACATCTTAATGTTGGATTGAGCCTTTTATCATTGTGCATTGCCCATCTTTTGCTTTTATTAGTATGTTTGCAGTCTATTTTTTCTAAGATAAGTATTGCTAACCCAACTTCCCTTGGTTTCCATGTGCATGAAACATTTTTTCTATCCATTTTCTTTTAGTCTGTGTGTATCCTTACATCTGAGATGAGTCCTTTGAAGGGGACATTTAGATATGTCTCTCTCATTATTTTTTTTATCCATTTAGCTACTCTATGTCTTTGATTGGAGAGTTTAGTCTATTAACATTTAAAGTAATTGATAAGTATGACCCTATTGTGATTTTGCTCATTGTTTTCTGGCTGCTAAGCAGTTCCTCTCTTTCCTTCTCTTGCTTTCCTCACTTGTGTTTTGATGGTTTTCTGTAGTGTTATGCTTAGATTCCTTTCTCATTGCCTTTGGGGTATCTATTGTAGGTTTTTGCTTTGTGGTTACAATGAGGCTCACATATAACAGCCTATATACATATATGACTCTGTTTTGATAGCAAGTTAAGTTTGAACAATTCTAAAACTGCATTTGTATTCTCCTTCCCTGTATTTTATGATTTTGATGCCACATTTTATATCTTTTTATTTTGTATATCTCAATTCTTACATAGTTATTTTTACTATTTTTGCTTTTAACTTTTATACTAGTTTTACTAGTGATTAATCCACTACTTTTATTATATATTTACCTTTCCCAGTGAGATTTTTACTTTCATGTTTTCTTGTTATAAATTAGTGACTTTCTTTTCAGCTTCAAGAAGTTACTTTAAGGTTTTTTGTTTGTTTGTTTGTTTGTTTTTGTCTTTTTAGGACCACACCCATGGCATATGGAAGTTCCTTGGCTAGGGGTTGAATCAGAGCTGCAGCTGTCAGCCTATGCCACAGTCACAGCAATGTCAGATCTGAACAAGGTCTGCCACCTACATTGCAATTCCTGCCAACACCTGATCCTTAACCCACCGACAGGGGCCAGGGATTGAACCCACATCCTCAGGAATGCTAATTGTGTTCACTACTGCTGAGCCACAACAGGAACTCCTCTTTAAGTTTTCTTATAAGTTTTGTTTAATGGTAATGAACTCCTTTAGTTTTTGCTTGTCTTTATCTCTCCTTCAGTTCTGAGTGATAACCTTGCTGACTAGAGTATTCTTGGTTGGAAGATTTTTTTTCCTTTTAGCATTTTGAATATAATATGACACTCCTTTCTGGCCTACTTGGAAATTTGCTTATAGTTTCATGGGAGTTCTGTTGTATGTAACAACTTGTTTTTCTCTTGCTGCTTTTAAGATTCTCTCTTTAGTTTTTGACATTTTAATTGCAATGTGCCTTTGTGTATATCTTTAGATTTATCATATTTGTAACTCTCTGGGCTTCCTGGACCAGGATATCTTTCCTTTCCTATATTAGGGAAGTATTCATCCATTATATCTTCAAATAAATTATCTGCCCCTTTCTCTCTTCTCCTTTTGTGACCCTTATAATGCAAATGATATTCCATTTGATGTCATTCCATGAGCCCTTAAGCTATATTTACTGTTTTATTATTTTTTTTTCTTTTTGCTGCTCTGTTTGGGTGAGTCACTGCCCAGTCTTCCAGATCACTGATTCTGTCTTTGCTTCATGTATTCTGCTGTTGAACTCCTCTAGTGTATGTTTCAGTTCTGTTAATTTATGCTTTAGCTCTGTGACTTATGTTTGGTATTTTCTTATATTTTATCTCTCTTTGTTGAAGTTAATTCTGTGTTCATTTATTCTTCTCTAGAGTTCAGTGAACATCTTTATGACCATTACTTTATCTCTCCATCAAGTAAATTACTTCACTTCATTTAGTTTTTTTTTTTTTTTTCTGGGGTGTTGTCTTATTCTTTCATTTGGAACCTATTCCTCTATTTCCCCATTTTATTTATTATCTATGTTTGTTTCTATGCATTAGACAAGGTACTTATCTCACCTATTCTTAAAGGAGTGGCCTTGCATATATGAACCTTATTATTTAAACTTGCCAAGTTTTTGGTTGTCTCTCCAATTGCTTCAGACATGTTGGGCCCAGAAACACAATTGCCCTGTGTTACCACAGCCTGGTGCTCAAAGGGCATCCCTTACATGGGCTGCAAATGCCCATCGCCTCTGGAGGGACATGCCAAGCAGCTTGGAGGTGGAGTGCTTGCCTGTTTCCCTTGGCAAGGGCCCAGAATTGGTGCAGGGAGCAGAGCACTACTGGCAGCTTAGAGTAAAAATGTAAAAATAGCAACCACCGGGGATGGTGCTAGCAAGGCATAGGGAGGATATAAAAATATTTCTTGCCAGAACCTTTGTCCCTGGAAAGAGTCCTAAATAGTCTTCTTCCCCTTTGACAAACACTTTAAGACTAGCCATTAAGTCTCCTTCACACATGATCTACATTATTTTTAAACTGGTGCTTTTGCACTGGGTCCCAGAGTGAGTGAGTCTGCATGAGTCCTTGAAGAGCAGTCCCTTCATTCTTGACAGAAACAGAGTTCTTTGGACATAGTCCCCATTTTTTTTTTTTTCTTTTCTTTCTTTTTCTTTTTTTCTTTTTGGCTGCGCCTGCAGCATAGGGAATTTCTCAGGCTAGCGGTCAAATTGTAGCTGTAGCTGCCGGCCTACACCACAGTCACAGCAATGTGGGATCCAAGCCTTTTTTATGAACTACAAAGCAGCTCATGGCAATGCTGGCTCCTTAAGCCACTGAGTGAGGTCAGGGATCAAACCGAAATCCTCATGGATAATATTTGGGTTTGCTACTGGTGAGCTAAAATGAGAACTTCCCTCATTGGTTTCTGAAGTGACATCAACTTCAAAAAGGTGTATCAACACTCTAGAGTAGGTCCCAAGGGTTAGGATGCCTTATGTGGAGCACAAGCCCCTCCATCTTCAGGGAGATGTCCTATATTTGGGAGATCCTTCCACTTGCTGGTTGCTGTTTCAGGGATGGGATTTGTCAGGGATCCATCTTGTCTTGATGTGTCCATTCTATTCTTTTTTGGAGAATAGCTGTTAGCTGGTTCTCAGGTTTCTTTCAGAGGGAGTTGTTCCATTTGCGTCTATATATTTTTTGTATCCAGGAGAGGAGGTGAGTTCAGGATCTTCCTACATCACCATCTTGAACCACCTCTCTCATTACAATTTTATTTTAACGTTGTGATGGGGCTTTTTTATTTCTTTTTTTTTTTCCTTCCCACCTTATTAAGATATAACTTATTTATAACATTGTGTAAGCTTAAGATGTACCCTGTAGTGATTTTACAGATGTATATATTGCAAAATGATCACCACAATAAGGTTAGCTAACACATATGTCACCTCAAGTACTTGTTGCGAGACATGTTTTTATAATATTTCCTTAGCCTCTTTGCTGAAAACTCCATCTTGTCCTTCTTTACTTTATCCCACCTTCCTGCTTGAAAAACAGTCACAGTGCTGGTAAATGACTTAAGCTTAAGAACAAAGACCTAAAGGCATGAGTTATTTGCAGGGTCAGCTGAATGAGGACATAATACAATGGTCTAGGCACACTGGACCTGTGCAGATTGGCACGCCATTTGCACAAGCATGATATATCCTCTAAAGAATAAGAGAAAGAGGAACCTCATGGCCAAGTGGTTTATGAGTGGTCATTAACAGAATATACATTAGCAAAGAGAACCAAGGTGCAAACCTAGGCACACAGGGTTGCCGCAAATAGGCATGCAGTTTGCGGAAGCACAGTGAGGATTCTCTGAAATGCTATGCATAGATAGCTAACTCAAATGCTAATGATTCTTAAATGCCTAAAGTTTAGCTTAAAAGTTTAACCATCTACCAGCTAAGTGACTTTTGAAATAATAAAAGAACTTATAAAATAATAAAAAAAACCCCCTATATCCTGCACCTACAACCCCCTTCTCACATGACGTAATCCTCAAGAGCACAATAAAAGCAGTGTGGCTTCTTGAGGCGGGGCTCTTGGTCCCTGAGACCTTGAGTCCCCCCGTTCCCCACCTTTACTTAAGATAAATGGCTCTGTGTCTTGTTTTATGTTAACTTTTTCCCCTAAGTTTCATAGCACCCGTTCTTCAGCCCCATCCTGATGAGCTGGTCTCGGCAAGTACTGACAAGTTTTTTTCTTGTGGTGAGAACTTTTAATTTTTTTTAATTAAAAAAAATTTTGGGGGGGTCTTTTTAGGGCCACACCTGCAGCATATGGAAATTCCCAGGTTAGAGGTCTAATCAGAGCTCTAGCCGCTGGCCTATGCCACAGCCACAGCAATGTGGGATCCAAGCCACATCTGCAACCTACACCACAGCTCACAGCAATGCCAGATACTTAACCCACTGAGTGAGGCCAGGGATCAAAACCACAACCTCATGGTTCCTAGTTGGATTTGTTTCCACTGTGCCATAATGGGAACTCCTTGTGGTGAGAACTTTCAAAATCTACTCTCTTAGCAACTTTCAGTAAATTTCAAATATACAATATATATTGTAATATATTGTGAACCACAGTCAGCATGCTATAAATTACATCCTCAGAAATTATTCATCTTAAAACTCAAAGTTGCAGAGTTCCCATTGTGGCTTAGCTGTAACAGACCTGACTAGTATCCATGAGGATGAAGGTTCAATCCCTGGCCTCACTCAGTGGGTTAAGGATCCAGAGTTACTATTAGATGTGTTGTAGGTCACAGGTCTCAGATCTGGCATTGCTGTGGCTGTGGCATAGGCCAGCAGCTGCAGCTCTAATTTGACCCATAGCCTGGGAACTTCCAAATGCTGTGACTATAGTCCTATAAAGACAAAAAAACAGAAACAAAAACAAAGCAACAAAACAAAACTCAAAGTTGGTACTCTTTTACCAACTCCATCCATTTCCCTCACCCTCAACCCCTGCCCCTGGGAGCATATCCTTTGTTTCCGTGAATTTGGTTTTCAAGTATTCTGCATATAAGTGAAATCATACAGTATTTGTCTTTTTTTGTCTGACTTACTTCTTTAGCATATACCCTCGGAGTACATCCAATGTTGTCACAAATTTCAAGACTTCCTTTGTTATGGCCCCAAAATATTCACATATATATATATATAATTCATTCATTCATTCATTGTCACTTAGGTTATTTCCATGTTTTGGCTATTTTAAATAATACTGCAATGAACATAGGGTACAGATATCCTTGTCAGTGATTTTGTTTCCTTTGGAAATACACCCAGAAATGGAATTTCTGGATCATATAGTGGTTCTATTTTTAACTTCTCGAGTAATCTCCACACTATTTTTCACAGTGGCTATACCAATTTACATTCCCATCAATAATACACAAAATTTCCCTTTTTTTCCACATCCCATCAGCACTTGTTATTGCCTGTCTTTTTAATAATAGCCATTCTAACGCGTGAGAGGTGATATCTTATTGTGGTTTTGATTTACATTTTCCTTATAATTAGTAATGTTGAACATCTTTTCAAGTATCTGTTGACTGTTGGACATTTGCATATCTTCTTTGGAAAAATGTCTATTGAGGTTATTTGCCCATTTTTAATTGGATTATTATTATTTCTGCTATTAAGTCATATGAATCCTTTATATATTTTTGCTATTAAGTTATCAGACATGCAGTTTGCAAATATTTTCTCACATTTCATTCATCCTGAATATGTTGATTCTTCACCATTCATATCCTTTTTGAGAAACATGGCATTTATGTCTAGAAGGAACTATCATGGTCTTCTAAACCAGCAGTCTGTATGGTGCTTAGCTGCTAACTAAATCCAAATTATAGTTTTGTTGGTTTTGCACAATACCGGAGATTGAGAACTTAATTTCTTTTTTCTTCTTTTTTTTTAAGGGCTGCACTTGCAGCACGTGGAGGTTCCCAGGCTAGGGGTCAAATCGGAGCTGTAGCCACTGCCTATGCCACAGCCACAGCAATGCCAGATCTGAGCTTCATCTGCCACCCGCACCACAGCTCATGGCAATGCCAGATCCTTAACCCACTGAGCAAGGTCAGGGATTGAACCTATGTTCTCATGGTTACTAGTTGTGTTCATTACCACTAAGTTACAACAGGAACTCTGAGAATTTAATTTTTTTGTGGAGTTGTCCATCTCACTTTTGAAAAATTGAGACAGTCTACTTTAGCATTAACTTTGTGTTCATTAGACCAAAGTCTGTCTTTTGGGACTAGTTAGGAAATAAAACTAACATATTTTAGGTACAAGAGCTTTGCAAATTTTGAAGGCGTTTAAGACATTGGCAGAATTTTCTCTTCTGGCAAACAACTTCTTCTTCAGCTAATCTTTTTACAGTGTGGCTGTGATTCTCCTTATCTTCTTGGTGACTCTCTTTTGAATGTACTCCAGTTTATCCTTCTTCTTGGTGTGCAGCTTCTATGTGGTTTGATATAGAGGCATAATAGAACATAATTATTATTTCCCTTGATCTGGACAAAATATTTTATTAATGCAGCCAAGAATTACATTAGCCCCTTTGTCACTCACTACTCAGTGCTGATTTATATCAAGCTCCCTGTCAATCCTACTGGGGCATTTTAATTTATACTCTTGCTAAGTTATGCCTCTGACATCCATATGTTTAACTGATATTTGGAATAAAGAGAGTGATTTTAGATTTTTTTTTCTAATTAAATTTCATCCCAAGGTGCATTGTTCCATTTTGGGCGATCTTATTAGATTCAGATTCCATCATCTTTCAAGAATTAGTAGATTTACAACTGAGCTCAAAATGTTAGTAATGTTCTTTTTAAGGACTATTCTCTAAAAGATTGCCTTCTGAAAATATAAAGAAACTTTACAAGATGGTTCATCATAGAATTTAAAAGAGCAGATCTGGGTAGTAGCCAGACCTGATTTCAAGCCACTTTCCAGCTGAATTCATTCACTTAGTTAACTTATTGAGCTATGTTACACACATCCTAGGCACTTAAGACACATCAGTGAATAAAAGATGAAAATACTTGTCCTTCGGGAACTTATAGTATAACAGGAGAAGAAACCTTAGAAAAATAATTTATATTCTCCAAATCAGTTTTCTCAGTAGAAAAGTGGGGATTAATGTAAGATTTCATAAGATGGTATATTTGTCAGTGTTCACCAGAGAAACGTATATTATATGTACATGATATATATGAATGATTTGTTGTAAGAAATTAAGTCCCATTTTGGAGGCTAAGACTCCAGATTAGCAGCTGGCAAGCTGGATACCCAGCTACACCAGTAGCATAGTTTTATTCTGAAGGCTAACAGGTTCAAAACCCAGGATGAGCTGATGTTTCAGTTTTTGTCTGAAATCAGGAAAAAGGTAATGGTCCAATTTAAAGGTATCCAGGCAGGAGTAATTCTCTCTTGCTTGGGGAAAAGTTAGTCTTTTTATTCTACTTATGTCTTGAACAGACTACATGGAGCCCACCCACAGTGGGGAGGACAATTTGCTTTATTCAGTCTACCAGTTTAAATCTTAGTATCCAAACACACCCTAACAGAAATATCTGGAATAATATGT
Organism: Sus scrofa; assembly: GCF_054392235.1. Lineage (NCBI taxonomy): Eukaryota > Metazoa > Chordata > Mammalia > Artiodactyla > Suidae > Sus > Sus scrofa. The sequence continues at coordinate 34,351,562 of NC_139393.1, forward strand.
GACCAATATCTGGGCATTCTGTGGTCCAGTAGAGTTGACATATAAAATTAACCATCACAAATTGTGAGGAGGATTCTAGGAATTACAGTATATAAAAGGTTTAGCATAGTAAGCTCTCAAGAAATGATAGGTATTATGTGCATGCAATATTTTTTCAAACTACCTTTTCAGTGTTAAGAATAGAATCATAGCTCCCTATGCGACACAGTAGTTTTGGCGCTCTACTGGAGTGAGACTCTATTTGCTATTTGGTATTGCGAAGCAATCAAGTTCATGTAGCATGTAGTTGCTAATACTTATTTCTCTGCTAGTGCCCATTTCAAGGAGATACAAAAACTTGCTTTCTGTCTCACAAGTGTGAAGCAAGGGAATCAACTACAGATACCTTGCTGCCATCTGGACAAGCTGACAGTGATGAAACAGTTATGAAGGTGTCTGGTTCTTTCAATGTTTTTTGGCAGTACTTCCTTTTCAAAGAAAATATTATAAGATTTGGAAAGGTTTAAGAAAGACCGAAAAATAGTTTTTTTTTTTTTTTTAATACCTCTCCTTTGAACTCACTGCAGGAATAGTTCAATTTACTTAAAGCTAGCCTAATAATTAACTATGATTTCGGGGTAAAACTGGTTCATAATACTGCCAAATAATTCATATATGTAAAAATGGCAGTTGTCTCATTTACTTGTTATGCCAACACTTGTCAAGCTCAGCAACAGCTTTCAGTTCTGTTAAATGTTGTTTAAATACGACGGATCTAAAATTGAATTGAAGCACCCTACATTTGATAATAAATCAAATATACATTTAATACTTTGCTCAAAGACAGCATGGTTAGTAAGGCTTGAAAGTAAAAATGGCAGAATTTATGCCTTGACTGTGATGAGGATTTAATTAGGATTCTGATTATATTATAAAAGTTGAGATCTAATGGTTTTTAAGAATTACATCTGAGAAAAATATTTTGAAGTTGCATTGGATGGTGTTAATAAATAATGAAAATATTAAAATTACTTTAGAGGGGAAACATGCATTATCAAATCATAAGCTTTATATTCTGCTTTAATTTTTATTATGAAAAATTTCAAACCTATTAAAGATAGCATGACACCCATATTTCCATTGCCTATATTAAAATTAAAAAATATATAAAATATTTTGCAAAATTTACCTTATTTTTGAAGTTCAGCTTAAACTTATGTTCTGTCTGTATTTTTAAGTCATCTTTTAATTAGATGTAAAAGAAATTCTACCTTTTCCCAGTGGATTACTATAAGGGTGGAACACTTAAAAGCAGAAAGTATTTTATATTTTTCACCCTAGAAACAGGTACAAACTCACCAAAATCAAAAAATATTTGTAGAAATTTGTAGAATTTGCTGTCATTTTTTAATGGTTAGTGAAGAACTAGACTCTATAGTTTTCTCTGTGTGTGTAATACAATTGTGATGATGTCTACCTCGTAGAATTGTTTTCAGGATTAGCTACAGAGATAAAGATTTGTTTTGAGTACTCAGTAATGGCAGCTGGTTGATGTTTTTTTTTTATTTTTAAATTTTTTATCAGAGTATAGGTGATTTACAGTGTTGTTTCAGTTTCTGCTATACAATATAGTGACCCAAACATATATATACACTTTTTCTCATATTATCTTCCATCATCATCTGTGCCAAGAGACTGAATATAGTTCCCTGTGCTGTACAGTAGGAGCTCACAGCTTATTCATTCTAAATGTAATAGTTTGCATCTACCAACTCCAATCTCCCCATCCCTACCACTTCCTCTGCCACCCCTTGGCAACCACAAGTCTGTTCTCTATGTCCCTGAGTCTGTTTTCTCTTTTTACTAAATATTAGAGAAATGTAAGTCAAAACCACAAAGAAGTACCACCTTACATGGGTCAGAATGGCCATTATTAACAAGTCTACAAATAACAAATGCTGGAAAAGTTGCAGAGAAAAAGGAACTCTCCATCACTGATGTTGTTTCTTGAAACAGCATAACAGGAAGACTATTCATGACTTTTGAAAAGCAAGGGGAGGTGGTGACAAAATCTCTCCTGTTCATTTACTCCTTATGTGCCCTTGTATGAGTCCCCCAGTCTCACAAATCCCTGGTGTCCTTAGTTGATAACTGGCTCTAATTGTATTTATTCCCACAGCATTTTTTTTTGGAATTTAGAGTTTTAGCACTCTATTGTAATGAGCCACTATTCCACATTTACTTGGTAAGAATGTGGTTGGCATGTAACTTACTATTGAAAATCTGGTTCCTGAAAATCTGTTCAATCAACCAGTTTCAAGCTCTGAAGGTACATTTGCAGCTTAATGATATGGGTTTTAGTCTTCTTGATAATTTTGCCAATATTTTGATAAAGATATAAAGGACAGGAATATCAAATTTAGAATAGAAAGTCCTCAGTAGGCTAGAACTACATGGTAAAACCAACAAAATGAAATTTATAGAGGAAAAACTGATCAACATAGTGGATTTAGCTGACTCTAGTTTTCTTATGTCAACCTTATGAATGTCTATTAAAATAATTTATTCCATTTTAGGTTAATAAATTCAAGTGTGAATATGGATTAAGGAATATAAAGGTTGCTCTGAATAAAACTGGTAAGACCATATTTGGAATTTTGTGCTTTTACCAGGATTCCACTTTCCACAAAGGACATTAAAAATCTGTCAGTTTCTCAACTTTGGAACTATATTGACACTTTGGATCAGATGATTCTGTGTTGCTGTTCTGTGCATTGTAGGTATATAGCAGCATCTCTGACATCTTTCCACTAAATGCCAATAGAATTTCTACCATCTGTAACCTGGTGTGACAGAAAAAATATCTTCAGACATTGCCAAATGTCAGCTGGGCAGCAAAACTACCCCTGGTTGAGAAATAATGTGCTGAAGGATATTGAACAGAAGGTCCTAAGGAAATTGGAGGGTTGAGAAAGTGTACTTATTAGGAATAACAAGGCCAAGTAACTTTCATTCCTGGGACTGTACCTATTCCATAATTTTATTTTGTTTTATATTTCCCTGTCTTTTAAAATCTGTTTTTCCATGTGTTTCATTCTTTTATTCATTTATTTTTTTAGCATGCAGTATTTTTATTGGCACATTGTAGACTCAGTGTTTTATAAAATAAAGAGAAGTAAACTTGAGAAAAAAATAACGATGTAGATAGTTACTAGAGACATTTTTAGGTATTTGAAGAGCTACTAGAAGGAAGATCATATTAAATTATTCTATGGAAGAGAAATGGGATGCTTCTTCAGAGCACAGAACTAATAGCAATGTAGAAAAGTTATGGAGGCATAGATTTCATTTCATTTTAATGTCAAATATTTAAACAATATTATACTTATTTAACACCGATTATTTTTGAAATCATCTTGGTTGTTAACATTGAAATGATAATATCTTGTAATAGAAATGTAGCTATAGTATTATTAGGATTCTTTTGTATGTTATATACATTTGTAAGATATAAAAATATTGATCAAATACAAAATTTCTGGTTTTCCCTATTTAAAATTGTCTAAATTTATACTAATGGCCACTAAATACTTGAAAATGAAGCATACAGATAGAGATATAAGAAATAATTTTTAAAAAGCAATAAACTAACAGAAAGGAAACATAGGAAAGAATATCTTTTTTAAATATATATTTGGTAAATTTGAATGTGTAGCGATCATGATAGAAATATATATTGAGTGCTTTCTGTATTACAGTCATTGTGTGTGTTCTAAATACATTCTTATTTAATCTTTACATCACTCAATGAAATAGGTATTTTAACTTTTCCTATTTACATGTGAGGGTAAAGTAATCTATAGTCACAAAAGATAAGTCTTTAAAAAACTAGTAGAATTTATAAATGTATATTGCTTTCAAAATTCTTAGTGTTGAAAGTAGGTAATGGATTTTGTGTTTATTTAAATAATATTGTCAGTCATTCTAGTAATTTCAAATTATCCTTTGATGTCATTATTTTTTGTAGCTACAGGTTTACTCTGTGTAACTGAACACATATCCAACCAAATTAGTAGACATGTGATTCATTCACAAATCATTTAATTATTTAGGTTTTTTTTTGTTTATTTGTTTTTGCTTTTTATGGATGCACTCATAGCACATGGAAGCTCCCAGGCTAGGGGGTGAATAGGAGCTACAGCTGCTGGCCTGTGCCACAGCCACAGCCATGCAGGATCTGAGCCACATCTTAGACCTATACCACAGCTCGGTCATGCTGGATTCTTAACCCACTGAGCAGGGCCTGGATGAAATGCTCATCCTCATGGATATTTGTCAGATTTGTTTCTGCTGCACCACAATGGGAACTTTTTTCTTTTTTTTTTTTTTTTTTAATTTAGGGCCCTACCCACAGCATGGGAATTTCCCAGGATAGGGGTGGAATTGGAGCTGTAGCCTATGGCCTACACCATCACAGCAATGCCAGATCTGAGTCATGTCTGCGACTTACACCACAGCTCACAGCAATGTCACATTCTTAACCCACTAGGCGGGACCAGGATCAAACCCTGTCCTCATGGATACTAGTTGGGTTCATTACTACTGAGCCAAAATGGGAACCCTGAATTATTTAGTTATCATATAGTTCATAAAACCATACTCCCTCATTTATCTGAGAAAGTTTTCTATATTCTGGTTGGTATGAAAACACATTCAAAATGCATTTTCCCAAAATGTGTCCAAAAGCAGCACATAAACTCAGACATGGTATTATTACCAAATTATTTTTTATATTGATTTTAGGTATTTTTTTTATTTTCCAAAATGTTTTATTTTTTTTAATTTGTTTAATACTCAAATGAATTTATCACATCTGTAGTTGTATAATGATCATAACAATCTGATTCCACAGGATTTCCATCCCACATCCCAAGCACATCCCCCCACCCCTCAAACTGTCTCCTCCAGAGACCATAAGTTTTTCAATGCCTGTGAGTCAGCATCTGTTCTGCAAAGAAGTTCAGTCTGTCCTTTTTTCCAATTCCACATGTCAGTGAAAGCATTGGATGTTGGTGTCTCATTGTATGGCTGACTTCACTTAAGCATGATAATTTCTAGGTCCATCCATGTTGCTAAAAAAGCTGGTATTTCATTCTTTTTTGTGGCGGAGTAATATTCCATTGTGTATATGTACCACATCTTCTGGATCCACTCCTCTGTCGATGAACATTTAGGTTGTTTCCATGTCTTGGCTATTGCAAATAGTGCTGCAATGAACATTGGAGTACATGTGTCTTTGTGTGTCGTGGATTTTTCCGGATAGATGCCCAGGAGTGGGATTGGTGGATCAAATGGGAGTTCTATGTTTAGTTTTCTGAGGAATTTCCATACTGCTTTCCACAGTGGTTGCACCAATTTACAATCCCACCAACAGTGTACTAGGGTTCCTTTTCCTCTACACCCTCTCTAGCACTTATTGTTTGTAGACTTTTGGATGATGGCCATTCTAGCTGGTGTAAGGTGGTGTCTCATAAGTGGTTTTGAGTTGCGTTTCTCTAATAGTGAGTGATGTTGAAGATTTTTTCATGTGTTTCTTGGCCATCTGTATGTCTTCTTAGGAGAACTGTCTGTTTAGACCTTCTGCCCATTTTTCAATGGGGTTGTTTTCTTGGTATGAGCTGCAGAAGTTGTCTGTAAATTTTGGAGATTAATTCCTTTGTCTGTCGATTCACTTGCAAAGATTTTCTCCCATTCTGTGGGTTGTCTTTTCGTTTTGTTTAGGGTTTCCTTTGCTGTGCAGAAACTTTTAAGATTAATTAAGTCCCATTTGTTTATTTTTGTTTTTACTATCATTACTCTAAGAGGTGGATCTGAGAAGATGTTGCTGTAGTTCAAGTCAGAGATTTTTGGCCTATGTTTTCCTCTAAGGGTTTTATAGTGTCTGGTCTTCTATCTAGGTCTTTAATCCATTTGGAGTTGATTTTTGTGTTTTTGTGTTAGGGAGTGTTCTAATTTCATTCATTTCCATGTGGCTGTCTAGTTTTCCCAGCACCACTCCTTGAACAAGCTGTCTTTTCTCCATTGTATATCCTTGCCTCCTTTGTCATAGATGAGTTGGCTGTAGGTATGTGGGTTGAATTCTGGGCTTTCTATCCTGTTCCACTGATCTATATTTCTGTCTTTGTGCCAGTACCATGCAATTTTGATGACTGTTGCTTTGTAGTATAGTCTGAAGTGGGGGAGCCTGATTTCTCCAACTCCATTTTTCTTTTTCAGGATGTCTTTGGCTATGCTGGGTCTTTTGTGCTTCCAAAAAAACTTTAAAATATTTTGTTCAAGTTCTGTGAAAAATGGCTTTGGTAATTTGATGGGGATTGCATTGAATCTGTATATTGTCTTAGGTAGTATAGTAATTTTGATAATATTAGCTCTTCCAATCCACGAGCATGGTATTATCTTTCCATGTATTTGTGTCATCTTTGATTTCTTTCATCAGTGGTTTATAGTTTTCAGAGTACAGGTCTTTTGTCTCTTTAGGTAGCTTTACTCCTAGGTATTTTATTATTTTGGATGTTATGGTAAACGGGAGTGCTTCCCTAATTTCTCTTTCTGCTCTTTCACTGTTAGTGTATAGAAATGCCTTTGATTTCTGTGTATTAATTTTGTATCCTGTGACTTTGCCAAATTCGTGGATGAGCTCAAACAGTTTTCTGGTAGAGTCTTTAGGATTCTCTAGGTATAGTGTCATGTCATCTGCAAATAGCAATAGTTTTACTTCTTCCTTTCCAATTTGGATTCCGTTTATTTCTTTTACTTCTCTGATTGCCATGGCTAGGACTTCCAGAACTATGTTGAAGAGTAGTGGTGAGAGCACACATCCTTGTCTTGTTCCTGATCTCAGTGGGAATTCTTTCAGCTTTTCACCATTGAGAATGATGTTCGCTGTGGGTTTCTCATATATGGCCTTTATCATGTTGAGGTAGGTTCCTGCTATGCCCACGTTCTGAAGGGTTTTTATCAGAAATGGGTGTTGGTTTTTGTCAAAGGCTTTTTCCACATCTATTGAGAGGGTTTTATGGTTTTTATTCTTCAGTTTGTTAATGTGGTGTATCACACGATGGATTTTCAGATGTTGAAGAACGCTTGCATCCCTGAGATAAATCCCACTTGATCATGATGTGCAATGCTTTTAATATATAGTTGGATGTGGTTTGCTAGGATTTTGTTGAGGATTTTTGAGTTGATGTTCATCAGTGAAATTGGCTTATAGTTTTCTTTTTTTGTGAAGTTTTTGTCTGGGTTTGGTATCCTCATAGAATGCATTTGGGAGTATCCCTTCATCTGCAATTTTTTGGAATAGTTTCAGAAGGAGAAGTGTTAGCTCTTCTCTAAATGTTTGATAGAATTTCCCTGTGAAGCCATCTGGTCCTGGACATTTGTTTGTTGGAAGGTTTTAATCGCAGCTTCAATTTCAGTTCTTGTGATGGGTCCATTCATCTTTTCTATTTCATCTTGGTTTAGTCTTGGAAGATTGTACCTTTATAAGAATTTATCCATTTCTTCTAGGTTTTCCATTTTTTTGGCAGATAGTTGCATATAGTAGTCTCATGATCCTTTGTATTTCTGTGATGTCCGTTGTGACTTCTCCTTTTTCATTTCTAAATTTATTGATTTGAGTCTTCTCTCTTTTTTGCTTGGTAAGTCTGGCTAAGGATTTATCACTTTTGTTGATCTTTTCAAAGAACCAGCTTTTTGTTTCATTGATCTTTGCTATGGTTTTCTTTGTTTCAATTTCACTGATTTCTGCTCTGATCTTTATGATTTCTTTCCCTCTGCTAACTTCAGGTCTTGTCTGTTCTTCTCTCTCGAGCTGCTTTAGATGTAAAGTTAGCTTGTTTATTTGGGCTTTTTCTTGTTTCCTGACGTGGTCTTGTATTGCTATAAACTTTCCTCTTAGAATGGCTTTTGCTGCATCTCATCAATTTTGGAGTTTCCTATTTTTGTTGTCATTTGCTTCTAGGTATTTTAAAATTTCCTCTTTGATTTCCTTAGTGATCCATTGGTTGTTTAGTAGCACATTGTTGAGTCTTCACGTGTTTGTGTTTTTTGCAGATTTTTTCTTGTTGTTGATTTCCAGTCGTATAGCATTGTGGTTGGAAAAGATGCTTGATATGATATCAATTTTCTTCAAGTTACTGAGGTTGGATTTGTAGCCGAGGATGTGATCAATCTTAGAGTATGTTCCATGTGCACTTGTGAAGAATGTGTATCCTGTTGCTTTTGAATGAAATGTCCAATAAATATCTATTAAGTGCATCTGGTTTAATGCTTCATTCAGGGCCAGTGTTTCCTTATTGATTTTCTGTCTGGATGATCTGTCCATTGCTGTAGGTGGGGTGTTAAAGTCCCCGACTATGATTGTGTTATTGTTGATTTGTCCTTTTAAGGTTGTCAGCAGTTGCTTGATACATTGTGGTGAACCTATGTTGTGTGTGTAGATATTTAAAATTGTTGTATCTTCTTTTTGGATTGATCCTTTGATTGTTAGGTAGTGACCTTCCTTGTCCCTTAAAATTATTCTTCATTTTAAAGCCTATTTTGTCTGATATGAGTATTGCTACTCCAGCTTTCTTTGTATTCTCCTTTGAATGAAATATTTTCTTCCATCCTCTCACTTTTGATTTGTATGTGTCCCTAGAAGTGAAGTGGGCCTCTTGAAGACAGCATATATATGGTTCTTGTTTTTGTATCCATTCAGCCAGTCTATGTCTTTTGGTTGGTGCATTTAGTCCATTCACATTTAAGGTAATTATTGATATGTATGTTCTTATTGCCATTTCATTAATTGCTTTGGATATGTTTTTTTTTTTTTCTTTCCTTCTCTTGTTTTCTCCTCTTCTGGTTTGATGACTCTCTTCAGTGTTGTATTTGAGTTGTTTTTTCTTTGTTTGTGTATCAGTTGTAGATTTTTGGTTTGCTGTTATTCTGAAGTTTTGATATGTGTCTATGTGTATATGAGATTGTTTTAAGTTGTTCTCTTAATAGCGATTTCATCTCCAGTGTCCTACATTTGTACCCTCCTTTTCTCATGATTTCTGATTTTGGTAGTATAATTGTGCATGGATGATTTTGTATCTTTACTGTTTGTATGCCTTCACCAATGAGCCTTGGCATTTGTGGTATTTTTGTTTCTGGTTGCATCCTTTTCTTTTCTGTCTAGAGAGGTTCCTTTAGTATTTTTTGTAACGCTGGTTTTGTGTTGCTGAATTCTCTCAGCTTTTGCTTATCTGTGAAAGTTTTGATTTCTCCTTAAAATCTGAATGAGAGCCTTACTGGGTAAAGTAGTCTTGGTTGGAGGTTTTTTCCTTTCATCACAGTAAGTATGTCATGCCACTCCCTTCTGGCCTGCAGAGGTTCTGCTGAAAACTCTGCGGATAACCTTATTGGGGTTCCCTTGTATGTTACTTGTTTCTTTTCCCTAACTGCTTTCAAGATTTTCTCTTTGTCTTTCATTTTGGTCAGTGTGATTAGTATGTGTCTCAGGGTGTTCCTCCTTGGGTTTATTTTATAAGGTACTCGTTGTGCTTTCTGGATTTGAGTGAGTGATTCCTTCCCCATGTTAGGGAAGTTTTTGGCTTATCTCTTGGAATATTTTTTCTACCTCTTCTCTCTCTCTTCTCCTTCTGGCACCCCTATAATACGGATGTTGGTGTGTTTAACATTGTCACAGACTTCTCTGTGACTCTCTTCATTTGTTTCCAATCTTTTTTCTCTTTTCTCTTCTGCATTCATAATTTCTACTACTCTGTCCTCCACCTTGCTTATTCATTCTTCTGCCTCCTGTATTCTGCTGTTAGCTGCTTCTAGTGAATTTTTTATTTCAGTTAAGGTATTTTGCATCTCTTCTTGTTTAAGTTTGATATCTTGTATCTCTTTGCTCAGTGTTTCCTGTAAGTTATCCATCTTTGCCTCCAGTTTATTTCCAATGTCTTGCATCATCTTCAGCATCAACAATCTAAAGTCTTTTTCCTGGATTCTAGGAATCTCCTCATCACTTAGCTGATTTTCTGGGGTTTTTCCTTTCTCCGTCATCTGAGTTATAGTTCTCTGTCTTTTCTTTTTTATGAGTTTTTGATGTGGTGACCTTTTAACAGATAATAGATTTGTAGCCTCTCTTCCTTCTGGTGTCTGCCCCTCTTGTGGCTGAATTTGGTATGGAGGCTTGCTGTAGGCTTCCTGATGGGAGGGGCTGATGCCTGCCCCCTGGTAGTTGGAGCCGATTCTAATCCCTCTGGTGGGTGAGGTGTAGTCTCTGGATGGCTTAGAGGCAGCTGCGTGCCTGAGGAGTCTTTATGCAGCTTGTTTACTGAGGGGTGAGGCTGTGATCCCACCTGGATTGTTGTTTTCCCTGGAGCTTCTCAGTGCTGATTGTCGGGTGGGGCCAGATTTTCCCAAAATGGCCACCTCCATAGAAAGGCAGCTGCTGAATAATCCTAGGAGCTTTGCCTTCAATGTCCTTCCCTCCCAACAAGTCATGTTCACCCCTGTTTTCCCAGGTTGTCCTCCAAGAACTGCAGTCAGGTTTGACCCAGATTCTTATGGAGACTTTGCTTTGCCCTGGGACTCAGTGCACGTGAAAGTCTGTGTGTGCCTTTTAAGAATGGGGTCTCCATTTTCCCCAATCCTGTGGAGCTCCTGCACACAAGCCCCACTGGGCTTCAATGCCAGATGCTCCAGGGGCTCTTTCTCCCACTGCCAGATCCCCACACCTGAGAGTTTGATGTGTGGCACAGAACTCTCACTCCTGTAGGTGAGTCTCTGTGAACCAGTTAGTTTCCAGTCTGTGGGGCTTCCCACCCAGGAGGTATGGGGTTGTTTATATCACAAAATCGCCCCTCCTACCTCTTGATGTGGCCTACTCTTTTTCTTTTGGAGTAGGGTATCTTTTTTAAGGTTTCCGGTCCATTTGGATGAAGACTGCTTAGTCTTTAGTTGTGAATTTTGTTGTTTTTAGGAGAGAAGTTGAACTCCAGTCCTTCTATTCCACAATCTTAATCCCATCTCCTCTAATATTCATTGTTAGAATATAGAAATGCAAGCAATTTTGAATGTTAATCTGTATTTTGCAACTTTGCTGATAGTTTCAAATGATGCAATCGATGAGGGCTTAATCTATAAAATATACAAACAACTTATCCAACTCAACAGCAAAAAACCCACAACCCAGTTTAAAAATGGGAAAAAGTAAATAGACATTTCTCCAAAGAAAATATATGGATTGCCAACAAGAACATGAAAAAATCCTCAACATCACTAATTATTAGATAAATGCAAATTGAAACTACTCTGAGGTACCACCACACACTGGTCAGAATGACCATCCTTAACAAGTCAACAAATTACAAATGTTGGACAGGATGTGGAGAAAAGGGAACCCTCATACACTCTTGGAGGGAATGTACACTGATACAACCAGTATGGAAAACAGAATGGAAATACCTCAAAAAAACAAAATATAGAACCACTATATGATCCAGAAATTCCACTCCTGAGCATATACCCAAATAGAAATTTCATTGAAAAAGACACATGCACCCATATGTTCATTGCAACACTATTCCCAATAGCCAAGATATAGAAACAACCTAATGCCCATAGATGAATGAATGGATTAGGAAGATGTGGTATATGTATATACAATGGAATACTACTCAGCCATAAAAAGGACAAAATTATGCCATTTGCAGCAACATTGGTAGAATTAGAGACTCTCATGCTGATTGAAGTAAGTCAGAAAGAGAAAGACAGTCACCATATAATATCACTTATTTGTGGAGTCTAAAATGTGGCACAAATAACAATTTAGAAAACAGAATAGATCATGGACATGTAGGACATACTTGTGATTGCCAAGGGGGAGGGGGAGAGAGTGGAATGGACTGGAAGTTTGGGGTTAATAGGTGCAAACTATTACATTTGGAGTGGATAAGCAATAAAATCCTGCTGTATAGTCCAGGGAACTATATATGGTCACTTATGATGGAACATGATGGAGGAAGATGTGAGAAAAATAATATATATATATGTGTGTGTTTGTGTGTGTGTGTGTGTGTGTGTGTGTGTGTGTATGACTGGGTCACTTTGCTGTACAGTAAAAATTGAACACTGTAAATCCTCAACTAAAACGGAAAAAATGAAAATCATAAAAAATAGACAAATGAATGTATAAACCTAAAGTACTTAGGCTTTTAAGATATATAAATGAATAGCACATATCTGGAAAAATAGAGCTTACCCTACTCTATGAATGACATGGTACAGAGAAATTATTCTTGATTTTTCACTCCTTTGCTTGTGTCTTCTTGTACTACTGTGACCCAACAAAAGCACCCACTGGCCACTGCTCATGGGAAAATGATGAAAATGCACAAGAGAGAAAAATAGGTGATTGTGGTTGTAAGCCACTGAAATTTAGGTTTGTTTTCTCTGTAGCACTCTAGTGGTGATAGTTGATTAACATAGGCAGTAGGACAAATACACACATAATATAAGGTAGTTTGAGATAAGTTTATAAAGACATACAGAATGCGATATGATTTTTAAGTGGTGGGAAATCATACCTTTGTAGTATCAGTAAATGTTTAGGGGAATCAATATTTGTGTCAGGCCTTGAACAATTTCAACAGGGAAAAATGTCATGAAGATTAATGAATTGTCCAAGTAATCTGAATCTGTGGGTGGTGCAAAATTGGCTCATCTATCAAAGATCTTTCTGCCTGGGAAACTAAATATGGTGTTGACTTCCTAGGGAGGTTGCAAAGCATGCCTGAGGGGGTTATGAGTCTCCTATTTGACTCAAGACTCTGACGCTATCCTAGAGTCTCTCCAATATCTTCCTTTTCTTCATGGATTGAGACCGGCAAGAAGTATTGTATAGCTCAATGCTATTTGCACATACTCCCTGGCATTCTGCAGCCAGCCAACAGGGCAGACAAAGCCCTCCAGGACCCATACTGATCCATCTGGAGAACCATCAGATTTCTCAGATTCAACAGTTACTTATTCCATGCTTCTGTCATGTTGTTTCTTCATATACTCTCTTTCTTATTCTGCACAGAGGCCTTTTGACATCAGTGTTGTCATTTCCATTTTATTGATGGTGGAACTGAGGACCAGAGAGGTTAAATGACATGCTCAATCACATATCAACTGAATGACTGGGTTTTACCAGATCATTAGCTACCTAGTCTTTAATGGGAGGCTAGTCTTATTCAAGGTTCTTATGTAACTTGCCTGGAAGGAAATCCAAATTATACAGGATGATTTCTGTCACATTTATACATAAAAATAATTATTATGAAAGCTAGGTTTGTTAAGTAAAGCTAGCTTTTCCCAAGGGAAGTTCCAGAAAGGAGTGAAGTAGTATTACTCTGTGCTAATCTATACTCACTGATTTTGCTTCTAAAAATTCTAACTCGCTTAAGTCTCAATTCACCTATTAAGTTTTTGGAACTGGGATTAAGATTTGATTCATTTCCTTCCTTTCTTTCCTTTTTTTTTTTTTTTCTTTTTTTTTTTAGGGCCGCACCCATGGCATATGAAAATTCCCAGGATAGGGGTTGAATCGGAGCTACAGTTGCAGGCCTACACAGCCACAGCAATGCCAGATCTTAGCTGCATTTACAATCTACACTACAGCTCACAGCAATGCCAGATCCACTGAATGAGTCCAGGGATGGTATCTGCATCCTCATGGAAACTAGTCAAGTTTGTTATGGCTGAGCCATGACAGGAAGTCCAAAATTTGATTCATTTTCTAATCATTTTTACAATTAGAGAGTAAAGAAAATTATTCAACAATTGATCTGATGATTCATTCATTCCTGGGGTCTTCAGTCCACTTTATTTCTCTGCTCCTAGTTACAATGCAAGAATTTCAGTCATTACATTCTATAAGGTTTTATTTTTCTTTGCCTTACAAATAATTTCTCTCCCTATGCAGGCTGCTGTAAGCATTATCTGTTGCAGTGTACCTGTTAGGGACTTAAAATTGGAATTCAGATCCTGGAAGCAGGAGGTCCTTTATAGATAGCCTAGGACTTTGAAAGTAGTTTTTCCTTATGATTCAACAGGTGTTAAATCTTGTGACCTTGATTTAATATTTATCGAACTCCCACAAAGTGCTAAGCCTTCAGGATGCTGGACAAATTCCATTTTTTTGGATTAAATTTTTACCTGATTTAATTTTTCTTATTTATAGTTATTGAAGTACCAGCAATATTATTACAGAGGTACTCACAGATCCATTTTTGCATGCAGCATGGTCAAGGGATGAAGGAAAATAAAAACACACGCAATCATGCATACAAACTATAGAGGCATTAATTAACCTATTGAGTCCATATAATGACAGCTCACCTTATTTTTTTCTTGCTCCAGGAAGCCTATTGAGCAGTCTCATTATCAGTCAATGCTTTGGTGTCCAACTTTATTCTAGAAGGTTAATGATGACACTTGAGACCATGCAGCCTTCCAATTGTTGTGTTAATCAACAAAACTATTTCAGGTCCATTTTGAAAATGAACCTTCACAATAGTGATAATCTCAAAGTTTCCAAACAAATGTATTATCTTAATGTTGAATCATGACAACTTCTAATTTGAAGACAAATTATGAAGGGATTAATATGTAGAAATTATTGCCTTCTTTAAAATTCTTTCTCTTTATAGATAAGTTATAGCCATTTACCATCAGCAGCTCTTCTGTAAAAGTGTCTCAGGGGTCCCAGGCCTGCATTAATGAGAGAGAAACAAGAGGCAATATTCAAAGTCAATAGGACTGAGCATCTTTAGTTCAACAATGTGGAACTGAAGATCATTAGTGGATAGAAAAATTACAAAATAAAATTTTGGGACACTGAGCATTCTGCATAATAATCCATAAGAGGACTAGTGGTCAGTGTTCCATAGAATATCTGCTTTGAGATTAACTTGTTGTATTTTATTTTTAGAACCCGACTCTTTGGTGTGGTTTGGGACAGGCCAGATGTTAGTCCAATTTCTAGTTCTTTAGCGGTGAAGCTGTAGAAGCAATACAAAGAGAACTCCTTAGCCTGGAAAAGTGAACTCATAAAATGGCCCTTTGTACCTTATGAGACATAGGAAAATAGAAATGTTAACAGGATAAAAGTAGAAATGAAGTTCTAGTGTTTTTCTCCAGCATTAGAGTTTCTCCTAGTATCCCAGTGCATCACCTTAAAAATCCCCAATATAAATGAATCACATTTTAGAGGCTACCACTTTATATTCACCAGCTCAACTTTCTGGTGTTTTAGATTATCTGAAGAGATCCCAGAATTTGCATTTGTTATTACTATATGACTAGGCTCAAGTCAGTAGTCATTCTTTTTTGTTTCTATAAGATGGCTATTATAGAAACTTAAAAAAATTTTTTTTCATTGAAATATAATTTACAGGGTTATGTTAGTTTCAGTTTTACAGCAAAGTGATTCAGTTATACACACACACACATTTTTCAGATATTTTTCCCTTATAGGGTTATTACAAAATATTGGGTATAATTCTCTGTGCTTCACAGTAGATCCTTGTTAGTTATCTATTTTATATATAGCAGTATGTATATGTTAATCCCAAACTCTTAATTTAATCCCTTCCCCCTTCCTTTCCCCTTTGATAACCATAACTTTGTTTTCTATGTCTGTGAGACTATTTCTGTTTTGAAAATAAGTTTATTTGTATCATTTTAAAATTATTTATTTATTTATTTATTTGATCTCATGAGATCCCTAGTGAGAATGGGATATAAAAAAAATAATTCAGGAGTATCTTTTTTTTTAGATTCCACATATAAGTGATATCATATGTTTTCTGTCTGGCTTCCTTCACTCAGTATGATAATCTCTAGATCCATGTATGTTGCTGCAAATGGCATTATTTCATTCTTTTATATGACTAAGTAATATTCCACTGTATATAGGTGCCACATTTTCTTTAGCCATTCATTTGTTGATGGATATTACGGTTGCTTCCATGTCTTAGCTATTGTAAGCAGTGTTTCAATGAACATTGGGTGCAAATTACAGTTTTCTCTGGATATATGTCCAGGAGTAGAATTGTGGTTACTCTTATTTTTACTTTTTTTTTTCTGTACTCATGGCGTATGAAAGTTCCTGAGCCAGGTATCAAATTTATGCCACAGCAGTGACCCAAGAAGCTGCATTGACAATGTCGGACACACTGTGCCATAACTCCTAAATTTAGTCTTTTAAGGAAACTCCACACTGTTCTCCATAGTGGCTGTATCAATTTACATTTCCAACAACATCGTAGGAGGAAACATTTATCTAAATATTTAAATGTGAAAAAATTAAGTTATACCTTCATCTCTACTGGGTGATTAAAGTTTGCACAGAAAGAAAGAGAGAGAGGAATTCAGCAGAGAGGAAATAGAACCAAGTCATGAGATGGGGAGCCATCGCATGTTCCTGGTTCTGTTGCTCTTGAGGTCCAGATGTGTTCTGGCTGTATAATAAAATCCTGTTCCTGTGCCATTATATCAGACCAACACTTTTGAGTTTAGTGACTTCAAATGGGCTTTTAGTACATACTTTGAAACCAAAGAGCTTGGGAGAGGAAATTGAGCAGCTTCCACAGTTCAGGGCACTTGGGATAGTGTAGCAGGTCACTTCTTCTGGTCCTGACCTTGTTAAGAGCAGAAATTTAATAAGGGGCAGAAATGACCCAGCAGTAGAAAGTCTACTGTCTATAATTTTAGTTCTTCAGTTCTGTAAGTAGAGAAAAGGATCAGTTTAATACCTTCGCATATATAAGATTTTTGAATTTCTGCTTTTAAAAGAGAAGGTTCAGTTTTAATATGAGGTTTTTCTGGAAGCAAAATCATCTGAACCTTATTTTCATTGTCATATTAGCTCCATCTGTTATAAAACCTTAAAAGGTTCTTGCTTACCAGAGCACTGGTGGCCTTCCTTGGTAAAATACCCTGTTACTTCCTCTCCAACTGGCAGTAGCTATTTTGGGGACAAGGATTCAACAGCACTAGTGAGAAGGCTCAGGCAGCTTTTTCTTAGTCTTAATTTATTGGAGTGCCTCCAGAAGGTTGAATAAAATGTTTTTATAATCAATATTTTAAATTGATTCTTAGCCTTTTTTCATTTCCAGCCCAGAGGTTTTCTTAAAATTTCTTGTTGTCACAGTGGTCAGGCTTCTGCTATTCCTACTCTGCCCTGCACTGCAGGTGGCTAGTCCATGCTAGGCATTTTGGCCAAAGGCAGCTTCCAGGGCTCTCCAAGGCCCCACCTGCTGTCCTGTGCACTGAGATCAGGCCAAGTGTGATGACACCTTCATGCCCCAGGAGACTCGGGGCAGAAGTTGCCTCATCTGGATAAACCCTGTCCCTGCAATTTTCCCTGGCCCAGCACTAGCGGAGGAACTTTAGCCTTTCAGAGAAATGAGATCAGTCATTGAATTGTTTTATTAGAAAATGAAAGAAAAAAATCAAACCAGAGCAAAACCAAGAGGCTTTTAAAAGAGAAAATAATTTCTTTGCCTGAGCCATGTTCAGTAGATTCTGTAAAGAACTCAAGTGTTCTTACTAACACGATTCATAAGAATTGAAGGAGGAGATCAGGGTATGTCTTGACATTTCATAATGGACACTGAGTCTCTCTCTTGGTTTAGAGCCTTATTCTAAATGTTTGTGGCAGTGTTTTCAGAAAAATTGTCACTACAAGATGATTTTGAATCAGAGGCCATATGTTTTGGTTTTCTGATTTCTTCTCTGAACCTTCAAATCATTCTGGAATTGAGATGACTATATTAATACAGGAGTTACTCTGAGCCACTTTGGGACTAATCTTAATTTTTTTTTTTGTATTTTGTCTTGAGGATTCATTTTCATTTATTAAGTTCTTATTAGGTGACAGGTACTTTTCTAGATGCTGGGGATAGTGAACAAAGATAAACAATATCTTTATTATGCTTAAATTTTTTAGAAGATACAGAAAAATAAGTATATAGCAAAAGTTATATAAAAGTGTTTTTCATAAAATTATAATTGACTTATGTAACAAAATGACTGCATGGCCAGATTAGGTTGGCATCCTTATCTGAACAGAATGCAAAAATAAAAATCCGAAAAAAGTGAAGGAAGCAGTCTTGCAAAGAACATTGCAGGTAAAGGAAGTGGGTAAGGCAAGACATGAAAGCAGAAATAAACTGATTATGTTTAAGAATAGTAAGAGACTGGAGCATGGTGGGAGAGAGAGAAGCATGAAGTAAAATGAACTAGAAAGGTAGGCAAGGTCCAGATTGCAAAGGCCAAACTAACCAGGTGAAGAAATTTAGATTTTGTTCTGGTGTAAAGAGAATTTCTTTAAGAGATCTAAACAGAATGATTGTATGATTTGAACAAGTCATTGCATTTTAAAAATCATTCTGCTCCTTTGGCAAGTAGCTTATAGGGAAACAAGCAATAGAATATAGAAACCAGTTAGAAGGAGACTTTAATAATCCACTCAATAGGCAATGATGGTTGAATTATATTTGTGGGAACCATAGTGTATATATACATGGGTCCTGGATATGCCTTTGAGGTTGAGTTGATAGGATTTGTCAGTGTATTATATGGTGTGTTTATGTGTATATTTACATGTGCTGATGCACACACATGTGAGAACATGCAATACTTTGGGGAGGGTACAATTAAGAGAAGAACAAAGATAACTCCTAAACTTTTAACCCTCATGAGTATAGGACAGGAAGTGAAATGAGCAGGAAATTAAAAGATACTAACATCACAGCATCTAAAAAAATGAATGTATCCTAAAAGGAAGTCCAAATATATCTTGACAAGTCATGTCTTGACTTCCTTGTGGAAGTCAAGAAAATTTAAAAAGAAGTTTATATTGGATGGAGGTGGAGGTTATTGCAGACCTTGACATAAAAAAGAAAAAATAGAGTTTCCACTGTGGCACCAAATTGCAGAGTCTCAGGTTACTGCAGAGGCCCATGTTTGATCCCTAGCCCAGTGCAGTGGGTTAAAGGATCTGGTGTTGCCACAACTGCCATGTATAACTCTGAAAATTATTTTATTTGCATTTATATCCAAGTAGATCTATATGATAGCAATAATAATAATTTTTTAAGGACTTAAATTTCTCTACAAATTTTTAAAGTCTAGAGATAAAATGGAAAAATAATACTAAGACTGGACATTAGCTGTGCTTGCTAATGTGGTAAAGCTCTGAGCTGCTAGAATATCTGAGCAATGCATATATATTTAGAATATTAAAACTCCTAGGGTTTCTTCAGTTACATGGCTACTTGAGAAACTCTGGAATTCTGGAATAACCAGTCTCTTTGAACAGAGACATCTTAGGTGAGAGAATGAAGAGAACTGCAGGGTTCTTGGTTGGGTTTTAGAACACAGGGATTCATATACTTGAAGCACAAAAAGAATGATGGCATCTGATACAGGGGTCAAGAGAGCTGAATCACAAGGAGGAATGATGACGGTCTGACACTAAATGAGGGCCACACTGAGCCTATTCTGCCTGAGAGAATTGAAATACCTCATTCAACGTCCATTCGGAGAACAAAGTTTATAATTAGAGTAGAACACTGAAAAGGGTCAATCGGATCTATTCTACCCCAGCTCCAGGAAATCCCTGATCAATTATTTAATATAAGTGGCTGTAAAAGAACTGAAAGAGTGCGTATTCTTTGAGTTCCTAACTCTAAGGGAAATGAACTTCTTTCTGTCTTACTAAGTAGAAAGAGATCAGTGTTAGAAATGATGGAAGAAGCAGGTAAACTGTCATCCAGAATATAATATATGTATATAAGTTCCCTCTTAGGAAAAAGAAGGTCACTTGTATAGCTTGCAAGGATTCACTTGGAAAGGAACAGGAAATCAAACATGGTTTAAATTAAGAGCATTCTAGCTTCATGCACATTTCCTGGGGAGTTATAAACTTTCAACTCTGTGCCAGAGTAAACTGCCTAAGAGAATATTTATCTTTAAAAAAACCAGTCTATTTCTTGGAGTTCCCCCTGTGGTGCTAGGGGATTGGCAGTATCTCTATAGCATCAGGACACAGGTCTGATCCCTGGCAGGCACAGTGGGTTAAAGAATCTGGCATTGGCACAACTGTCACATGGGTTGCAAGTGCAGCTCAGATCTGATTTCTGGCCCAGGAACTCCATAGCTGCAGGGGTAGCCAAAAAAGAAAGAAAAAACCTATTTCTTATCTACATGTTGTGTTAATATCTATTTATAGTAACCTTTTAATACATTACTATTTTAATAATGCTGGACAATAACTAACATTTTTTTTTTAAAGAGAGAAAAAGAATCTCCACTTAAGGGTAGGCAGTCTATGTAGGAGTGTATGCCTATTTCAAAGGCAACTTTTGTACCTGAAGAGATCCTTTAGCCTCTGAAGCTCATTGCCTGTGACAGTATTAGAATTCTCAGAGAGAATTATCAGAGGCATTGTGTTGAGAAGTAAATACAGAGATCCTGCCACTCAACTTTACTCTCAGAATTTACTAGCAATTGAAAGAAAATTGGATTTTTAGATATAAATGCCCCATTTTCTAGGTCTTTACGTCCTTTCATTTTTCAGTTTTATGGCAAAGCAATTTTAATAAAGGCAAACGTAGAATAACCTCATTAATATCATAATATCAAAGGATTGACTTGATCTACTTCGCATGCAATGAAAATGTATTTCATTTAATACTTAAGCTTCTTGACAATGTAAACTAGGTATCATATATATAAATATATACACACACATATATATATATAAAATCTTACAAAAGTTAACTTTTGTCCTTCAAACTGATGTCACAAATTTGACAGCATTCAGCAGATTTTTAGTATCTGACCTAATAATAGCTGAATTAACAATTTAGGGGGATTTAATATTCATGGTACATTTCTTACAAAATTTATTGACAGTAAATGTGGGCTCAAGACATTTTTTTAATGTGGATTATTTCTCTGGAACACTATTTGAGACAAAAGAAAAAAATATGCCTGCTCTTTTAATTTATCATCCCAACTTAATAATGTTAAATAAAAAGATATGGGTAAGACCTAAGGAAGTTATGCTTAAATGGACAACTAGACAATAAGATAAATATTTTAGATGAGATGTAAGAAATCCATTCTGTTCTTCAATTTGGTTTGTTCCTCAGTAATAATTTTTCAGTTTTGATTTTACATGGAATTAAAACATGAAATTTTATGAATATAAAGTTAAATTGGAGTATCTTTTTAGTTCTGTAAATGACTTCATAATGTATACATTTTATTGTGTTTCAATTATTAGATTTTCTGGGAAATGTAATCATAGAGCATTAACAGATTGTAGTCTGGCTCTACCTCTTCTCTACCTAAGCAGACTGGAAGCCAGATGTTCTGTCTCTTCCATAAAGATGATCAGGGAAGCAAAGCAATGTAAAATTCTTCAGACACATTCATCCCTTCTTTTTTTTTTTTTTTAAGTAGGACTTCTGACGAATCCACTGAGAGACTGTAGAATCAGTAATCATAGCCAATGATAAACAGTGATGTCGAGACATTTTTCATATTTGTTTTGTACTGTTTGTACAAAATCAAATTAATGTATATTGGTTACTAGCACATTGTTTAATCATCTTTGTAAGTCTTTAAACATATCCCTGTTTGTTAGGTATTAAAGCTTTTGCTCTTTAATTTTATTAACACTGTAATGTGTCTAATTTTAACACTAGACAAATCATACCAGACTTAAAAATGGTATAAAATTTTCTAAATATTGATCTGAGTAGTGAGTACAAATGCTTGTAAATTCTCATAGCTAATTCTACAGAGTTTCTGTGAATTAAGTCTAGGCATTGATTATCCCACATTTTAAAAGGAAAATCTTTCTCTTTAAAAATCAGCCTACTGCTTTTGAGACCAATGATTCTCAAAGTTTCCTTGTGCACTGATTTTAAGAATTTTGAAAATATAAATTCACATACATAATATTAAATTGTTATTTTAGATGTAAGTTTAGGCATTTGCAAATATTGGTTTTTAAACAAAGTTATCACATTATCTTTAAAAAAATCCAATGGAAAATAAATGAAATAGCATTTTGATACTCATCATTATCTATTTAAAAATAAACAAATATTCTTTAACAGATAGGAATTTAACTTTTTCTCTCCATGATCTTACATTTATTCCTCTTATAAAATTTTACCTTAATGTAAGACATATTTATGATTTATAGACCACATGAGTATTTTTTATGCAGTTATACCTATGTACGTACACCAAAATTTAGTTTCTTATTATCAATAAGGTTTTAAGAGTTTAAAATCTGGATTGAATTATCACTACAATTATTACTAGTTCAAAGTAGTCAAAAGAACATAAACTTTAAACATTTTCATAATAATCAAAATCAATTTAAATGATAAATTGGACATTTTTAAAATTAATTTATCCTAGGTGAATTTATTGTTAAATTGAGATGGTTCAGCCCCAGTTCTATTGTTTTTATTTTTTATTAATGTAAGTGATGAAATGCCACATTAAAAAATGGATGTGAATTGAAAAATTACTTTGAACTTCTTTCTTGTCTGCTAAAATCACAGCAAGTTATCAAAAATTATTTTTAATGATCTACCAGTTGATGGCTTTAGGCCACTTTTTTCCATTTTTTTTTTTAAGGAAGTAATCAGTAACTATCTTAGAAATGGATTTATCTCCAGTAATATTTTTTACCTTCTCAACTCCCCTTTTTGGAATTATTCCTTGGCTGCTTTCATTGTTCTTAGAATTTAAGGCAATTCATCATGGTCAGGTTCTGGATGCATAAGATGTAGGTACTTATTTTGTAAAGCAGAAGAAGGGCAACTGGTAAAGGAAAACCAGCATGATTAATACTTTGGCTGATCAAGTGTTCAAAAAATATAAAAGACAATTGAACATCTGGATATTGATTTTCTTATAATTTTCCATGCTTAAAATCCCCTTCAAAGGTCTTCTCATATGGATTGAAGAATCCCCACTTGATAATCACTGCTATGGAAACCTACTTAGAGCTCTGTATTCTTTTAATCTATATACTTAAGAATGAGTTTCTTATTCTTCTGCAATGCAAATAAGGAGCAAGTAAACCTCCTCATCTCATCAAGATGATTGGTTTAAGCAGGAAAAGTATGATGAATGAAAATGAGGTAGGAAGGGAGTATGAACAATTAAAAAGACCTCAATTGTAATTAGGTACCATTGGTTTATATTTTTGTTTTTATTTTTATTATTTTCGGAGGTGGCTCAAATAAGACATTGCTGAGATTTATGTCAAAGAGTGTTCTGCCTATGTTTTCTTCTAGGAGTTTTATAGTATCTGGCCTTAAATTTTGGTCCTATATATAGAATCTAATAAAAAAAACACAAAAAAGCTTATTTATAAAACAGAAACAAACTCAGATTTCAAAACCTATTTTATGGTTCAAAACCAAACTAACATTTTAATCTTACCATAGATTAAACCTGTTGGAGGCAGGGAGGAATTAGGAGGGTGGGAATAGTGTATATACACTACAGTGTAAAATAAATGTTTAACAAGAACCTGCTGTGGAGCACAGGAAAATCTACTCAATAGTTTGCAATTACAGGGGAGAAAAGAATGGATATATTTATATGTATGACTGATTCCCTTGGCCGTACACTTGAAACTAATACAACATTGTAAGTCAATTATATTTAAATAAAATTAAAAAAAAGAGAAGAAAACCTCATTGTCTACTTTGGCCTGAGTTATTTAGGTGTAATTTTCTTAGAGGGAAGTTATATGCTATCTCACATAACCAGAATTATTTTTTTTGAAATTATAAGTCAAATAATTTGTTATGACTAATAAAATGCAACTTCCCTTTCCTTTTTGATTGCTGCTTGTGCACATGTTCCCTTTAGGGACCTCATAGAGAAAGGAAGCATTGAACTGAGGCAGAATTCGAATTTCCCCATCTTTGTTGGTCATAGCAAAATCAAATAGTACAACAAATGTCACAATTATTAACTGGTAGGAGATACTTAGGAACTCCAAAGTATTTAAAAAAATTTGATACTAACATAATTCTTGCTACATCAACACAGAATTAATTTGTATTTTATGATAAAGTATGAAGTTGGAGATTTTTAGCAGATTGATGAATTCCCCCCCCATTTTTTTTTTTTTCTTTTTAGGGCCTATGGAAGTTCTCAGGCTAGGGGTACAATCAGAGCTGCAGCTGCTGGCCTACACCACAGCCACAGCAACCTGGGATCTGAGCTGCATGTGCAACCTACACCTTTGCTCACTGCAACACTGGATCCTTAACCCACTGAGTAAGTCCAGGGATGGAACCTGCATCCTCATGGATAATAGCAGGGTTAGTTAACCTCTGAGCCATAGTGGGACTGCCTGAATTTTCTGTCTAATAATAGCTTGCTAAAGGTTTGTTTTTCTAGCATGAATGGGTATTAAATTTTGTTCTTCTTACATCTATTGAGATGAACTTATTTAAAAAAATTATTCTAACACGGTGAATTACATTTTTTTTCGTTTTTGGGCTGCACCTGCAGTATATGGGAGTTCCCAGGCTAGGGCTAGGGGCCAAATCAGAGCTGCAGCTATGGTCCTACACTACAGCCATAGCAACCTGGGATCCAAGTTGTGTCTGCGACCTACACCACCACTCACGGCAATGCTGGATTCTTAATTCACTGAGATAGGCCAAGGATTGAACCCACATCCTCATGGATACCAACTGAGTTTGTAACCTGCTGAGCCACAACAGGAACTCCCTGAACTACATTGGTTTTTGAAAGTCAAATTAACTTTGTATCCCTAGGATAAAACCTACTTGTTCATGATTTGTTGTCCTTTTTATATATTGCTGGATTCAATTTTTTGTATTTTTCTAAGGGTTTGTGTGTCTATGTTTGTGAGAGATCTAGTTTTTCTCATAATATCTTTGTCATTTTTGGTAGTAGGATTACATTGTCCTAATATAAGTTTTTTTTTTTTTTCTGAAAGTGTATTTGTAAGATTGGTTTTATTTCTTGTTTAGATGTTTGATGGAATTAATCTGTGTAATCTATTAGAACTGGATGTTTACTTGTGGAAATTTAAAAATAGAACACAATGAACTCCTTTGCAGAGCAGATACTGACTCACAGACCTTGAAAAACTTATGGAAAAACAAAGGAGATGGTTCAGGGGGTGGGGGTATGCCCTGGGGTTGTGGAATGGAAATCCTATAAAATTGGATTATGATGATCATTGTACAACCATAAATGTAATAAATCCATCGAGTAATAAAAAAATAAAAAAATAAAACTGTTAGGGGCTCTAAAAAAATACATGCATTTTTATTTGATTTTAAACATACAGAAAACGAGGTTGAATGATGTTGTTTTGCCCCAGTATTAGTGATGTTGACTTAGATCACATACTTAAGGTAGACCAAGTAATTTTTAGTTTCTAATTTATGGGAAATACTTTGAGACCATGTGAATATATCCTTTTTCAACAAACTTTTACCTATCAGTTTTGACCACCATAGATGATTTTCTAACTTCATTAATCTTGCATATTGATTATTTAGAATTTTTCTGTAAAGAAGCACTTCTCCTTTAATTCAGTAATTGCTTAATATCCCCATGGACTCATAGATTCCATGGACTCATAACCAAAATGTTAACAGAGGAAGCCTTTATTTAATCCACTAAATCTCCACCCAAAGTGGCACTTTAATAGTATACATTAATGTTTACAAATTCAAAATTGGAATATGTATACCAGAATTGATGTAATTTTAACAACACAAAATTTTATAGTTGAGGTTGATAGATGACTGCTGCTTCTATAGATAAATTATTTATGGATTTCATTTTGCTTACCAAACAGTGACAAAACCCTAAATCACAGAGAAATACTCCTAAAATCACCCTATTTTATAAAGAGTCCCTCCTAAAACCATAGACTATTCATCAATTAAACTGATTCAGTAGCTTAAAAGAGGTGTACTAGAAATATTTTAAGTTAGAAATAGAAGTGTGAATAATAGCTTACATTTTCTAAATAGTAAATATTCAACATGGATAAAATCAATGAAGAGACAACTCAGTCTTAATCCCCTTCATCTAGCAGAAAGTGTACTTCAAAGTATCATTTAACATTATGATAAGCTAAACATTATCATTTAAAAAATCCAAGATACATGGCTATTTATGGCTAAAAATGTCAAAAGTTCAAAAACAACTTATTTCAGGCTGCTTTCATATTTCATTTTAGTTCCATTACTGGCTTATACTGCAGTTAAAGAGACAGTAATGGAACTGAAATGTGATCTCGCTCTGGCCAAATTCAGCTCATTCTGATTAACAAGCCATTGCCTCTTCCAAATGACAAAACCTTATTCTATAGTCCACGTCCTTCCACAAATGAATCAGATGTCATCAGGAGGTGCACAGCTCATGCCTTTAAAATTTCTAAGATATATAATCCTCTACTCTTCATGGATCTTTTGGATGAAAGGACACTGGTGGCAGTAGAATGGCCTCTGGATGACATCATCACTCAGTTCCCACCACCCATCAAAAAGAAGAAATTTGGGACTTAAGGCACTGTCTGTGTCCTTTCTTGAACTGTCTACACTGTTTTTCACCAATCATGATAATAAAACAAAGTTATTCCTAAAAAGGGGGGGTGCAAGGACCTTCTAATTTAAAAATATGCTGGTAGCATGGATAAAAATGATATAATATGTGTCTGATACTTGCTA
The DNA here is from genome assembly GCF_054392235.1 of Sus scrofa. NCBI lineage: Eukaryota > Metazoa > Chordata > Mammalia > Artiodactyla > Suidae > Sus > Sus scrofa. Next base: position 34,378,393 of record NC_139393.1, read on the forward strand.
GACCATCCACAGAGCTTTACCTGGTTTACAAGAGATAGATTTAAGTAATTGAGAAATAGTATGTGATTGTAAATGAAGCAAATGTAGCACTATACCTTGTCTAGTCAATAACACACTTTCTACATGTGCCAAATATATGCCCAGAGATGGTAGGGAAAAAATTTATTTCAAGAATCAATTGGTAAAACAAGTTAACTCTTCTATATATTCAAATTTTTTGATAAATATTTATTATTTTAGGTTTTTTAAAAGATTACTTTTCTTTTTTCTTCTTTTTTTATGAATTTTATTACATTAATTGTTGTACAATGATCATCACAACCAAATTTTGTAGCATGGACTCATAGATTCTTACTCCATTCCATAAATTGGAACTCATTATATCATTATGTATCTTGATGCTCACATTTCCATAGGTTTGTTTATTTCCTACATCTGAAAATAATTAAGAGAGTAGTTTTTCCAGGGAGAAGACAAATAAATTATTATGGTGATTGAAAAGAATTATCATTAAATAAAAAGGTTTTCTTATGACCCTAGATTGTGTAACTTTCCTGAGACCAGTAACAACCCATTAAGAACAAGGAGTTCCTGCTGTGGTGCAATAGGATCAGTGGTGTCTTGGGAACCCTGAGACACAAGTTTGATCCCTGGCCCAGCACAGTTGGTTAAGGGCTCAACATTACCACAGCTTTGGCTTAGGTCACAACTGTGGCTTGGCTGGCCAAGGGACTTCATATGCCAAGGCGCTGCCAAAAAAAAGGTAAAAGAAAGTTATGGAAAGTCCATGCAGGTTCATCATTATTTAGGCCTCAGTAGTTTACATATTCATGGTCACTAAGTTTTTGAGTTAACACTTAAGAAAGATGTTTTTGTTTATCTTTTTTCTTTACCAAAATGTTCTAAATTCCTCTATGTTAGATAACTTAAAAAAAATGAATCCTGGGGTATATAGCCCTGCAGAATTTACAGCACCTCAGTAAACTCATGGGTAATTTTGTTTATAGGGGTTGACCCTCATATTTGGAAATATGATTTTAAGAGACATACGCAATTGTTTTTACACGTGCGTTTGGCTGTGTCTGTAAAGATAGGCAAGTTATTCATAGTTCCTCTGTAGAGATTAAATTTGGTTTATTACTGAAGTTACTTTCAGTAGAAGAATCAGCCTTTGATGGGCAAGTGAAAAAAATGATGTTCTCAATAGCTAAGATCCAAGCAGTTCTGGAATGTTAAAAATTCATCTTGTTTGTTTTGTTTTTATTTTTATTTTTTGGCTACACCCATGGCATATGGAAGTTCCCAGGCCAGGGATCAAATCCAAGCTGCTGTAGAGAGACAATCTGGATCCTTAACTTACTGCACCCCAGAGGGAACTCCTCGTCCTTGTTTTTAACACCACATCTTAAGTGTAACATTTAGACACTGGTGAAATTGTTAAGGGGATTTAAAGATGCAAATGGAAATCTGGAGTTAGTAGAATAAAACTCTTACATTTGGAGTAGATGGAGAATGAGATCCTGCTGTATAGCACAGGGAACTATGTATCTAATCACTTGTGATGGAGCACAGTGGAGGATAATGTGAGAAAATGAATATATGTATAATATATGTATATGTATGACTGGGTCACTTTGCTGTGCAATAGAAATTGACAGAATATTGTAAAATAGTCATAATAAATAATAAATAAAAATTAGAAATGCAAATGCTCCTAAGTATAATATTAAGCTTTTGCCCCCAGCATTAGCATTCTAGAGTGAATGTGTTATGGAATTGTCTTTACGTGTAGATAATTAAAGTTAAAGAATTTAAGATATGGGTTAGGAGATTATTTTTTGATAAGCATTAGGGGGAAATTTTGATATACCTTAAATTTTCCGGGTAGAAAGATGAAATGGAATGAGAATAACATGGACCTGAGAATATTAGAGGAAATCAAATGCATATTTTAGGGTTGATTTTCTTAGGCAGAACAAATGTTGGGGAAAAATATTAGGAGAAACATGTGAGATATAGAAGGCTAAAACTGAAGAAAACTTTTTTTTCTTTCTTCTTATGGCTGTACCTGCAGCACAAAGAAGTTCTCAGGCCAGAGGTCAAATTGGAGCTGCAGCTGTGGCCTTTGCCACAGCTGTGGCAACAGCAGATCCAAGCCATAAATTTGGATCCCTAACCAACTGAGTGAGGTCAGGGATTGAACCCTCATTCTAATGGGGACAGTGTTGGGTCCTCAACCTGCTGAGCCATACCAGGAACTCCTAAAGAAAACATTATCTATCCTGTACTTTTGCATAAGGCTGACCTGCTCCTTAAACATTTGCTCCTTGACTTCATGATGTACTTGAAACCTCTGCTCCAACAGAGCTATTCTAACTCTGATTGCTGTGTGCAAGGCTGTTGGCCTGGGTTATTGTTGCTAATCTGTCTGCTGCTATGATAAATTGCTCAAGCTGTGATTGAGTCCTAAGTCATTCCTTTACCAGTTGTTTCACTGGATTTGTTGGTGTATCCCTTATTTCAACCTTATCATAGGGCATTTCTCAATGTATACAAATATCAAGTCATTATGTCGTACACCTTAGTGTTATATGTCAATTTTATTTCAATTAAAAAAGAAAATATATTATCATGGGTGTTAAACTGGGTATATTTTAGGACCTCAGTTATCATTCTCAATTTTTAAGAAAAATGTTAGTATGACTTACCAACATGCATTCAGAATGGATGAATTAATAACTGCCCAAGTTGATAAATCCACTAAAGAAAATCCCAAGTGAAATTTTATTTGAGATTTATAGATTGATGTGAAAATATCTTAACTAAATGTAGTAAAGTTTTGAGAGAGTTAATGTTTACAATCAGAAGTTGCTTTGAAACCTAGAACTGTTGTTTAACAAATGAGATCCTTTGATCCTTTGGTGACTATGATTTTGGAAACACTTTTCTAGCTCAGTGCCTATTGCTCAATTAATTGTTTGCTGAGGAAAAAAAATTAATTAGCACAAGAATTGAATAGCTTTTAGCCTTAGTCACTGTAAAGAAAAAGGATGATATTTTAAAGATATTGTGCTGAATTTCAAAAAACACTTTAAGGAATATGAATTAAGTACAAAATAAAATGCTGATGGTTTAGCAACAGAAAGGGATAAAACTTTTGTTTGAAATAAATAATGCTTGCGTTACCTGCAAAAGCAGCTACTTTTCAGTTATGTACATGAAAATTACTTATTTTTTGATGAATTTGAAGGGAAACAGATTTAACAATATATAATTAGATTTTTGTCTTAAGATATTGCAATATTTGTTAAAAAGTAAAGAACTGAAAATACTTATTAGTATTAGTTGGGCAGAATAAGGTTATGTTTTTAATATTTCCTAGGATAAGACTATGTTCATATTTTTATTTTCATTTTTTGTCATAAATAAAACCTAGCAAATTAGATATTCCTTTCAATTATATACCATTTTGTTATTTGTTGAATTTACTTGCATTTAATAAAACCAACATATTTATTCTCCTTGAAATTCATACAACATTAATACATATGTTATTTATAATATGCTTTTTATTAAATGACAGGATTTTTATTGGATTGTATAAGATCAAATTGTTCAGTTTGGATTTCTAGGTTTAGATAATGTAACTCTGAGACTAAGCTTTTTGCAATCTGCAGAGAATAAAATTCCCCTCAACTCTATTCCATTCCATTTCTGTATAGACAGAATCAGAGTATTAAAACTAAAAAGCAAAAATCTTTTAGGAATCTATTCAATTAATAAACATTTGTTGAAAGCCTTCCAAGGTCTAGCCCTTTTAATCATACTTTAATTCTTGATATATATACATATATATATACACATACATAATACATATATATGCCTCACTTGGGCATACAAAAGGTCTGGGGCCAGGGATTGAACTCATGTCACAGTTGCAACCCAAGATACAGCAGTGACAATACCAAATCCTTAACCTGCTGTGCTACTAGGGAACTACCTTGCTATTTTTAATTTAAGTATTATAGTCTTTGAACTCCATCTTAAGAATGCAATGTGATTTTGGTATCTGAATTTGGTTATTGTACAGAAAATGGGCAGAAGATCTAAATAGATATTTCTCCAAAGAGGACATACAGATGCCAACAGACACATGAAAATGTGCCTAACATTGCTAATTATTAGAGAAATGCAAATCAAAACTTGGGATTAACATATGTACACTACTATATATAAAATAGATAACCCACAAGGTGCTATTGTATAGCAATATACTCAATATTTTAAAATAAACTATATGGAAAATAATCTGAAATAAAATATATATCTATGTAACAAATATTTTACTATACATCTGAAACTAACACAATATTATAAATAAACTACACTTCAATTAAAAATAATTTGGTGATTGTAGATAGATTCTAATATATTTGAGATCCTATAGCGCTTGCATCCTAATATAATACATTTGGCTTCACATAGGTAATTAAGGTAAAATTTTTTTTTCCTATACTTAACCATCCTTTGCATGTATGTATGAGTCTCACCATTTTCAGTGCGTGTAGCAATGGTGAGCAAAGAATAAGCATTCATACTGGCCACTGTATCAAATTCTATGGGGAATTATAAAAGATGCACATAGTAGCACAGACAGACAATGAAGGCAGAATAAGAACAAATGAGCAAACAGATGGACACATCTCCATAAATTGAGTACCTGCATGCAAGAATTGCAGCTGTACAGAGATGAGATTCCTGAATCCCAAATGATTTTTGAAGTGCTTAGTATAGAAAGCTTGTTAGAATATGTTAAGAAAATTTGTAACAATGAGATAAATACTTTAACAGAACTGTAAATTAAAGGGACTGAGAATCATAGTGGAGGAACTCAACACATAAATCAGCATATATTATTAAATCAATTAATGATGCAGATTTGCTTGACAGTACTGGAGACTACGAAATCCATATAAACATACTTAATCAGAGTAGGGCAATTTGGGGAAGGAGTAATTTATGTGTAAATGATGATTGAATTCTAAGCTGGAATTGTGCAATAGAGAATGACCATACCAAGAGCATTTAGAGAAAATGACTTTTTTTTTATTGGTTTATTTATGCTTGGAAAAGAGAGTCTGGAAACAGAATGGTTTATTTGGATGCATCAGAGATGATGTAATTAGACAGACCTTGATTCAAATCCTGGGTTGGCTCACTTACTAACTAAAGTTTTATGGGGGAGGGACAATAACTTCCATGTGTTTCAGTGTCTTATTAATCTGTTAAATGAAGAATATTGTCTACTTTTTAGAATGAGATTTAGAACTTGACACATGTTTGATGCTATTTGAATGGTACCTATTTTATGATTAAAAGCAGATTAGCCCATGATTTATTTTGTGGCTTTGGAAATGATAGAAATGTAAAGGTTTAAGAAAGTTAACTGTGAAAGAACTGATTAGAAAAACTAGGTAATGACAGTAACATTATCCTGTGTAAGTAAAGTATAATCCTGCAGCAGTAAGCATAGAACAAATGATTAGATGACAAGGCAATGGTTTGTATTCTGTGGTTTATAAATATAGATCTAATTGATATGTAAGACTGAGACGTAGTTGCTCCTGGAGGCCTCCAAAGGCCTTGTATGTGTGTGTAGTGGAATCATTGACCTCAGGGTAAGTCAGTCTACTGTTATGTTCTAGCATCTCCAAAACTCTTTCAAGTGTTCAAAGAGTCTCTATGTAAGTTTTTATATTAGTTTTCTTCATTTTGCATTTATTTAGTATTTAGGACATATTAGACCTGTGAGTTATGAACAGTTTGTGTAATTTACGTGGTTTTTATTTTATGCACTCTTAATTATTGATTATTTTCCTGAATTATTTTGTCAAAGAGAATTTTTGCTTGGATTGCAAGTGTGTTGTGCTAAATCAGTGGGTTGCCTTATCTTTTCTGCTCAGGCTAAAACTCAGTACACAGATATCATTGAATTGCTGCAGTATTCTTTTTCTTTTTTTTTTTTTTTCTTATTGAAGATAGTTGTTTTATAACATTGGTTAATAACGTTATTAGTTTCAGGTGTAGCACATAGTGATTAGATATTTTTAAAAATTATATACTCTTTTCAAAGTTATAAAATATTGGAGTTCCCATCCTTGCGCAGTGGTTAACGAATCTGATTAGGAACCGTGAGGTTGCGGGTTTGATCCCTGGCCTTGCTCATTGGGTTAAGGATCTGGCATTGCCGTGAGCTGTGGTGTAGTTTGCAGACGTGGCTCAGATCCCACGTTACTGTGGCTCTGGTGTAGGCCAGTGGCTACAGCTCCAATTAGACCCCTAGCCTGGGGACCTCCATATGCCGCAGGAGTGGCTCAATAAAACGCAAAAAGACAAAATAAAATAAAATAAAGTTATTATAAAATATTGATTATACTCTTTATGCTGTACGTTACATCCTTGTACCTTATTTATTTTATACCTAGGAGTTTATAACTCTTAATCCCCTTACCCTATCTTGTCCCTCCCCTCATCCTTCTCCCTAATGATACCAAGATTTTTTTCTCTGTATCTATGAGTCTGTTTCTGTTTTGTTATATTCATTTGTTTGTTTAATTTTTTAGATTCCACATATAAGTGAAAACACAGTATTTGTCTTTCTCTCCTCTATAAGCATAATATCTTCCAGGTCCATCCATGTTGCTGCAAATGTTGAAATTTAATATTTTTTATTATGGCTAAGTAATATTTACATATCTATATCAATATCTATACTTCATTCATTTGTTGATAAACACTTAGGCTGTTTCTAATCTTGGCCATTGTAAATAATGCTTCTATTAGCATTGGGGTGTATATATATGTATTTTTTTCTTTTTGGGGCTGCACCTGAGGCATATGGAATTTCCTAAGCTGCAAATCAGAGCTAAAGATGCCAGCCTATGCCACAGCCACAGCAATGCAGGATCTGACCTGTGTCTGCAACTACACCATAGCTCACTGCAATGCTGTATCCATGACCCACTGAGGCCAGGAATTGAACCTGCATCCTTATGGATTCCAGTTGGGTTCTTAAGCTGATGAACCACAATGGGAACTTACATATATATTTTTAATTAGTATTTTCATTTTCTTCAGGTATATACACAACAGTGAAATTGTTGGATCATATGAGAATTTTGTTTTTAAATTTTTGAGGAACCTTCATACTGTTTGCTAGAGTAGCTGCACCAATTTACCTTCCCATCAACAGTGAGCTAGCTTTCCTTTTTCTTTACATCTTTACCAATATATTATACTTGTCTTTTTGACAATAGCCATTCTGATAGGTGTGAGATCATATATAATTCTGGATTTGATTTGCATTTTCCTGATAGTTAGTGATATTGAGCATGTTTTCATGTATCTGTTGGCTACTTCCATGCCTTTGGAAAAATATCTATTCAGGTCTTCTGTCCATTTTTTAAATTAGATTTTTTTATATTGAGTTTGTATGTGTTCTTTGTATATATTGAATATTAGCCCCTTATCAGTTATATCAATTATAATTATCTTCTTCCATTCAGTACGTTGTCTCTTCATTTTGTTCATGGCTTCCTTCATACTGTAAAAGTTTTTGTTAAATTAGGTTCTATTTGTTTGTTTTTTGCTTTTCCGTCCTTGTTTGAGACAGAGCAAAAATATATTTCTAAGATTTAGGTCAAAGAGAATATTACCTCTATTTTGTTCTAGGAGGTCTTTGGTTTCCAGTCTTACATTTAGGTCCTTAATTCATTTTGAGTTTATTTTTTGTACATGGTATGAGAAAATGTTTTAATTTCATTCTTTACATGCTGCTGTTCAGTTTTCCCAATATCATTTATTGAAGAGATTGTATTTTTGCCATTGTATACCTTTGAATCCTTTGTCATAGATTAATTAACAATGTTCATGGGTTTATTTCCAGGCTCTCTCTTCTGTTCCATTGATTATCTATGTGTCTGTTTTTGTGCCAGCACCATACTCTTTTGATTACTGTTGCTTTGTAGTATAGTCTTAAGTCAGGGAATATGCTCTCACCAGATTTGTCCTTCTTTGCCAATTGCTTTGGCAATTTGCGGTCTTTAGTAGTTCCATACAAATTTTAGGTTTGTTTATTCCATTTCAGTGCATGAAAAAGCAACAGATTTTCATATATTAATTTTGTATCGCACAACTTTACTGAATTCATTTATTCTAATTGTTTTTAGAGTGGAGACTTTTGGGTTTTCCATATATAGTAGTATAACAACTGAAAGTAGTGACAGTTTTGCTTCTTCCCTTCCAATTTGGATGCCTTGTATTTCTTTTGCTTGTCTGTTTGCTGTGGCTCAGACTTCCAATTCTGTGTTAAATAGAAATGGCAAGAGTGGACATTCTTGTCTTGTTCCTGATTTTAGAGGAAAGGCTTTTAGTTTTCACCACTGGGTGTGATGCTAGCTGTGGGTTTGCCATAAAAAGCAGTCTTTTTTAAAAATTTTATTTTTATGGCCAATCCCACTGCATATGGAAGTTCCCAGGCCAGGAACTGAATCTCATTTGCAGGAGTGACCTCTGCCACAGCAGCAGAAATTTCAGATCCTTTACCCACTGTACCAGGCCAGGGAGCAAGCCTGTACCTCCACAGCACCCTGAGCTGCCACAGTCAGATTTTTAACCCACCTTACCATATTAGAGCTCCAATGATCAAACTTGCACCTCTACAGTGACCTGAGTTGCTAAAGTCATGTTCTTAACCCTCTGTGCCATAGTGGAGCTCCAAAGGTCTTTATTACATTGAGGTATGTTCCCTCTATACTAACCTTGTTGAGAGCTTTTAATCAGGATGGGTGATACATTCTGTCAAATGCTTTTTGCATTTATGGAGATAACCATGTGATTTTTATCATGCTTTTTCTTAATATGGTATATCACATTCATTAATTTGCAGATATTGAGCCATGCATGCATCTCTGGATAAATCATATATGATCATGGTGTATACAAATTTTTAAGGCTGTGCTTGTTGGCCTGTGGATGTTCCCAGGCTAGGGTTTGAATCAGAGCTGCAACTTCCAGTATACACCACAACCACAGCAATGCCAGATCCTTAACCCACTGAGTGAAGCCAGGGAGTGAACCTGTATCCTCATGGATACTGGTTGGGTTTGTAACCAACTGAGCCACAACGAGAACTCCTCCTCTTTATATATTGTTGAATTCAATTTTTTAATATTTTGTTGAGGATTTTACATTTGCATTCATCAAGGACATTGGGCTATAACTTTTTTTTTCTGTAGCATCTTTGTCTGGCTTTGATATCAATTATTTAATTATTTTATGGGATTTTGTTAGATTGTCAATAGTATGATCTACAAATAATGAGTTTTTTTTTGTAGATAATTACAGCTTCTATCACATCTTCTCCTTCTTTATGTGTTGCTTTGAACATCATATTTTCAACAGTAATGGTGATAGCATCCTTATTTTGTTATTTTGTTTTAATTCCTTTCATATTTCATTATTAAGTCTACTAATGGATTTTAGCTGGCCATATATCATAATCATTTTAAGAAAAAATTCTTCTAGTTCTATCCTGGTAAGGATTTTAAAAATAACCAGGGTTGATATTAAGCCTTAACAAATTATTGAGTAAATTGTATAAATAACAAGTTATTTATTTAGTAATATTTATTATCATAATCAAGTTTTTTTAAATTGTTGACCTAGTTTTATAACATGATTCCCTGAATTGATTTCCTAATTTTGAGGCATTTATATTTTAGAAATCTTTTATATTTGGTTATGTTGTGTTATCTACTTAATAAACTGTCAGATTAGATTTGCGTGATATTTTATCAAGCACTTACATCTGTAGTTTTTAATGAAATTGTTCTACGGTTTTGTTTCTTGTGCTATATTACCAAGTTTGAGTATCAAGGTTATGTTAATTTTATAACACAATATTGAAACTGTATACCTCAGATTGGATCTCAAACCCATGTCCTATGACTCTAACCTAGCCAAGCCTCAGATTGGGACTTGAACCCACTGTTTATTTTTAATTAGAATCATACACCTGTTCTCAGGACTTACTGAAATTAAGGTTCGTTATGTCTCAACACAGAAGGAATTCAGAGAGAGGTAAAGTGATAGGTAAGAAGTAGATTTGTTGAGAGAAAGACAAAACATGAGCTATTTCAAAAGGTGAGAGAGCATTCCTGTGAGAAGAAGCACAATCCACAGACAGAATGTGGGTCATATTGGAAAGCTAGAGAGGCAAGAGACAAGAGGCCCAGAAATATGGGGTGGTGAGTTTTTATGAGCTGGACAATTTGGTTGGCTAATGAGGGGGAGGATTATTCCAATTGTTTCCAGGCAGAGGTAGGGGTTTCCAGGAATTCAGCCACTGCCCATTTTTTTAGCCTTATGGTCAGCTTCAGAACTGTTATGGCACCTATATGTATGTCATTCAGCTAATGTCTTACGATGTGCTGATAATGAAATTCAAGGTCCACTAGAAGTCAAATAACCCACCGTCTTGGACCTAGTTGGTTCTAACCAGTTTTCATCTTACCTTAAAAGACTATGTCATTCTTTTAAGGGTTTTATACTGCCCCCTTTCTTTCTGTTTCAGTAAGGGGAAATTTTCTACCTTTTATTATTGTGAAAAAACTTTAGTATATTATTTACTGTTTTTGTTTCTGGGTAACATGTATACATCAGGGGCAGTCTGCTCTGTTTTTACCCCCGAGGCTAAAGATTATGTATTTAGACACTGAAATTTAATGTCTATTTTATTTGGAGAATTCCCAAGGGATTAACATTTTGCCTGTAATTTTGTTCATAACTTTTACTTCTATGATAATGATAGAATTTGTTCTAGAATGATAGAACTGCATTGTTTCCTCAGTCCCTGCCCCACCATAGCAAAGCATTGAAAAGACAGGCATCTTACAAATTTATCAAAGTGAAAGTACATTTTCAGAGCAGGAGGGAGGGAGAGAGAGGGCCATCTTGCTAGTAAAAGAGAAGGCCTGCCTTGGTTCATAATTGTTTTTATATCCCCTGCTGTGGACCTGAGTAGGGACCTTATTTCTCCAAACTCAGGCCAAGCAATTTCTCCACCCTGGCCCCCAATGTCATTCGTAAGGGCTGAGGGTTTTTTGATCTCTGTACGGGGCATATTTGATCTTCTGACTGGGGATGTTTAACTATGAGATAATACTATGAGATATATCATAAGATACAGTAATTAAATTTATAAATTAACATCTATTGTACATGTACAATAATTAAAAAATGTTAGTTAATATACTTAATATGTGTAATTAAATCTACATGTAGAAACCAAAATAAAGAGAACTACATCCATTGTTCCTTATTATAAATCCTATCTATGTAAGAAATAATGACAGCTTCATAATCAAAGGAAAACTTTAGATGTCCAACTTTCAAAAGAAATAATTTTATTTATGATTTTAAAGGTTCCCATATCAATATGTACAAAATGGTGCTTGAAATACAAAATGATTCAAAAGCAAATATCTTTGTATACTTTTATAGCTGCTTTTACTTTGTTGTGTTTCCTGAAAAGAAGCCAACAGGAATTCACTGAGTTCTTAGATTTTTAGATATGATTTTGACACAAAATTGTTGATCTCCAATTTTTATTGTTAGACTTATGCCTCTCAGTGAAAAATATTTCAGAATAAAAACTTTACAGAAGATACTAAGAGTCTCTGTTCTAGTACCAATTCTCAGTCCTATCTCCAATGATTGCCAAGGTATAAGTAACAACAACAACAAAAAATCAGCATTGGGTACTAAATACTTTACTATGCAATAACTCTATCATCATTTACAATAGCAACTGAAAAATGCTCCATTACTGTCAGAGGGACTGTTTTAAAATCATTTCTTAACTACTTTTATTGAGGATTTTGAAGGTAATCAGCAGAGACTTACTTTTTTCTGTTCTGTTTATTCCTTAGTCTACAGTCTTTAGGGATGTGCCAATTATAATTTATCTACTACCTGTTGTGAAACCAGGATAGCAAGATAATACAAGTAATTAGCAAGGTTTGTACACCACAGAAAGATATTATGTTTCCTGACATGTTTAAGCTAATAGAATGAAGTTACAATGATAACAGTCTATTATTTCTGTTTCATCCTTGAGGACAATAAGTTTTCTTTCCTAATCCTGCTTTTATCAGGATGAAGTTCCTGAGTTTATCCCAGATATTTATATATACAAATTAAATGTAGCTTGGTTTGGATTAGCTCTCCAAAGATCAAGAGTTTAGCTTTTCAGTTAGAGAAGATATTGTGAAAAGAACATCTCCATCTGGCAGAATATTTATCTCATCTCCCCACTTTTTTTCAGTATTATTGCTGTTTCTTTCTTTTCATTAGTCCAGAATAGAATAAGATTTGTTTTCGGAGAGAGGACAAGATGGCGGAGGAGTAGGGGGACACGCTCGCCCTCTCCCACAAACACAACAAAAAAAGCACATCTACAGAAGAAATGACTCGCACAGAACAACAACCAATCGCTGGCAGAGGAACCTAATCTCCAATAACGGCAAGAAATTCGTGACATTATTGGGCAGAACGGGAGAAAAGAGGAGAGTGAGAGAAGGTGAATCCGAGCGGGACGGGCGCTCCCGAAAGGGAACTGCGGAGGGGAAAGGGATCCCGCACCCTGGAAAGTCACCTACCGGGCGAAAGATCAAACGAACCGGAGGAATCTCCAGATGCAGAGAAGAGTGTAGCAGTAAGTTGGAGTACGGAAAAACGATCAAGAACCCAACGGACCATCTGAACTACGGGCACAGTCACCAAAAATTGAGACGCCTGGGTGGGGGCTGGGCACCGAATCCTCGGCTCCAGAGGTTAGTCCCTGGGCTAGGGGGGCGGGGAAGAGCGGAAACTGCTTGGGAGGTCTCTAAACCATTTGACGGGGCAGAGACTGCCTGGGAGACTAGAAAACAAAGCTGTCGCAGAGGAAGGGAGCAATACTCTAGGGGCGGGGAAGTGGAAAGCCGCCTCAGAGGGAACCTGGGAGAAGAGCCTGGTCTGCGCCAGTGCTGGGGAGGGGAGAGAAGAAGGGGTGGGTCCCCATAGAATACCCCCCACGCCACAACAAGCTTACAGGCCCGCTAGCTAGCAGAAAGCTGTGCTTCCCAGTGCATTCCCTCCCCCCACCCCCACCACCCCCTACGCTCTCGCCGAACCTGGGGCTGCCTGCCATCCAGGAGGGCTGGCCTCAACAATTGCCTGAAGCCTACCACCGCAGGGGCTCTCCCTGCACAGGCCTGCTTGCCCTTTGGAGGGGCTACACTTCCACAGAGCAGCACCAAACACCACCAGCCCCCTAAAAAAGGCCTGCAGCCCAGAAAAGCTAGAACAAGCCTAGCCAGGCCGTGAATAGATCGACCTAATTCTCTGACGGTTTTTCTGAGACGGGCTCCCCCGGGGAGGAGCCTCTTGAGTCTCCAAGGGCCTTGCTACACGCCCAAGGCCCTAGGGGGTGCTAAGACCTAGTGGACCAGCTGCATAGGACTGCCAGCTCCAGGCAGGACCCCCTGCAGCCCAGAAAAGCTGCAACAAGCCTGGCCGAATCGGGAAAAGATCTCAGACGGTCTTTCGGAGTCGGGCTGTCCTGGGGAGGAGCCTCTTGAGTCTCCAAGGGCCCTGCTACCCGTCCAAGACCCCAAGGGGTGCTGAGACCTAGTGGACCAGCTGCATAGGACTGCCAGCTCCAGGCAGGACCCCCTGCAGCCCAGAAAAGCTGCAACAAGCCTGGCCGAATCGGGAAAAGATCTCAGACGGTCTTTCTGAGTCGGGCTGTCCTGGGGAGGAGCCTCTTGAGCCTCCAAGGGCCCTGCCACCCGCCCAAGACCCCAGGGGGTGCTGAGACCTAGTGGACCAGCTGCATAGGACTGCCAGCTCCAGGCAGGACCCCCTGCAGCCCAGAAAAGCTGCAACAAGCCTGGCCGAATCGGGAAAAGATCTCAGACGGTCTTTCTGAGTCGGGCTGTCCTGGGGAGGAGCCTCTTGAGCCTCCAAGGGCCCTGCTACCCGCCCAAGACCCCAGGGGGTGCTGAGACCTAGTGGACCAGCTGCATAGGACTGCCAGCTCCAGGCAGGACCCCCTGCAGCCCAGAAAAGCTGCAACAAGCCTGGCCGAATCGGGAAAAGATCTCAGACGGTCTTTCTGAGTCGGGCTGTCCTGGGGAGGAGCCTCTTGAGCCTCCAAGGGCCCTGCTACCCGCCCAAGACCCCAGGGGGTGCTGAGACCTAGTGGACCAGCTGCATAGGACTGCCAGCTCCAGGCAGGACCCCCTGCAGCCCAGAAAAGCTGCAACAAGCCTGGCCGACTTGGGAAAAGATCCCAGACGGTCTTTCTGAGTCGGGCTGTCCTGGGGAGGAGCCTCTTGAGTCTCCAAGGGCCCTGCTACCCGCCCAAGACCCCAGGGGGTGCTGAGACCTAGTGGACCAGCTGCATAGGACTGCCAGCTCCAGGCAGGACCCCCTGCAGCCCAGAAAAGCTGCAACAAGCCTGGCCGAATCGGGAAAAGATCTCAGACGGTCTTTCTGAGTCGGGCTGTCCTGGGGAGGAGCCTCTTGAGCCTCCAAGGGCCCTGCTACCCGCCCAAGACCCCAGGGGGTGCTGAGACCTAGTGGACCAGCTGCATAGGACTGCCAGCTCCAGGCAGGACCCCCTGCAGCCCAGAAAAGCTGCAACAAGCCTGGCCGACTTGGGAAAAGATCCCAGACGGTCTTTCTGAGTCGGGCTGTCCTGGGGAGGAGCCTCTTGAGTCTCCAAGGGCCCTGCTACCCGCCCAAGACCCCAGGGGGTGCTGAGACCTAGTGGACCAGCTGCATAGGACTGCCAGCTCCAGGCAGGACCCCCTGCAGCCCAGAAAAGCTGCAACAAGCCTGGCCGACTTGGGAAAAGATCTCAGACGGTCTTTCTGAGTCGGGCTGTTCTGGGGAGGAGCCTCTTGAGTCTCCAAAGGCCCTGCTACCCGCCCAAGACCCCAAGGGGTGCTGAGACCTAGTGGACCAGCTGCATAGGACTGCCAGCTCCAGGCAGGACCCCCTGCAGCCCAGAAAAGCTGCAACAAGCCTGGCGGAATCGGGAAAAGATCTCAGACGGTCTTTCTGAGTCGGGCTGCCCTGGGGAGGAACCTCTTGAGTCTCCAAGGGCCCTGCTACCCGCCCAAGACCCCAGGGGGTGCTGAGAACCAAGTGAAATCTGCTACCATCGTGGGGTGGACCTCCCAGTCCTGTCTGCCCTCAGGAAGTCCTCCTTTGCTTCAAAGAAACACTGTTAGTCCCATCAACACTCCAGAAAAGCCACACTGCCTCAAAAAAAGATTGACCAACAACGACAGCCCTCAGGAAATATTCCAGGGCAGTGACAAGGCAAACACTACCCGATAACAGAGAGTACAACTCCCTCAGGAGAAAGAAGACAACAAGCAAGATGAAGAAGCTGAGAAACCACCCCCAGTCAAACCAACAGGAGAACTCACCTAAAACAGTCAACAATGAAACTGATCTCTGCAGTCTGACAGACCTGGAGTTCAAAAGAGAAATAGTGAAAATACTGAAGGAATTAAGAGAAGATATGAACAGCAATGCAGATACCCTCAGAAAGGAGCTAGAAAATATAAGGAGGAGCCAAGAAAAACTAGAACATTCATTTGCAGAGATGCAAACTGAACTAGGGGCAGTAAAAACCAGAATGAATAATGCAGAAGAACGAATCAGTGATATGGAAGATAGAATAATGGAAATCACTCAATCTGGTCAACAGACAGAAAACCGAATCAAAAAACTGGAAAGCAATATAAGAGACCTATGGGATAATATAAAACGGGCCAATCTACGCATAATAGGAATTCCAGAAGGAGTAGAAAAAGATAAAGGAATGGAAAATATATTTGAAGAAATTATCGCTGGAAACTTCCCAAATCTAAAGGATACTGGATTCAAGATACAAGAAGCACAGAGGGCCCCAAACAAACTGAACCCAAACAGACCCACACCAAGACACATCATAATAAAAATGGCAAAAGTTAGTGATAAAGAGAGGATCCTAAAGGCAGCAAGAGAAAAACAGAATGTTACCTACAAGGGAACCCCCATAAGAATATCAGCTGATTTCTCTACAGAAACACTACAGGCCAGGAGGGAATGGCAAGAGATATTTAAAGTGCTCAAAGGAAAAAATATGCAACCTAGAATACTTTATCCAGCAAGAATATCATTTAAAATAGAAGGGGAAATAAAAATTTTTCCCAACAAACAAAAACTTAAAGAATACAGCAACACAAAACCCAGGTTAAAGGAAATATTGAAAGGGCTTCTCTAAACCAAAAAGAAAGGAAGGAAAGGGAAGAAAAAAGAAAAGAAAAAAAAAAAAAAAGAAGAAGAAGAAGAAGAGGAAGAACTAGGACTGAGGAAGATACAATCAGAGAGCAGTCACTCAAATAAGCCAGCATACAGATTTAATCATGAACATGCTTCAAACAAAATAAAATTAAAAAGAAAAAAATAAAAGAGTCATCAAAACCATAAAATGTGGGCAAGGGATGTTAGGAGGTAAATAATCCTTTTTGTTTGTATGTATGTCTCTCTTCTTAATTTTAATATAATAATGAAGTGTTTGAACTTACAGGACCATCAGGCTAAAACACACAATTATGGGAAGGGGTTAGCATACTTAAAAAACAGGGCAACCACAAGCCAAAACCAAATATTGCATTTGCAAAAAATGAAAAAAAAAAATACACTCAAGCAGATAATAACAGGAGACCATCCAACCAAAAAAAAAAAAAAAAAAGAAGAATGGAGAACCATAGAATCAACTGGAACACGAGGATCAAATGGCAATAAATAATCATCTATCAATTATCACCTTAAATGTCAATGGACTGAATGCCCCAATCAAAAGACACAGAATGGCTGAGTGGATAAAACGGCAAAAACCTTCAATATGCTGCCTACAAGAAACTCACCTTAGGACAAAAGATACATATAGATTGAAAGTGAAAGGCTGGGGAAAAGTATTTCATGCCAATAGACATGACAGAAAAGCAGGAGTTGCAACGCTCATATCAGACAAAATAGACTTTAAAACAAAAGACATAAAGAAAGACAAAGAAGGACACTATTTAATGATTAAGGGATCCATCCAAGGAGAGGATGTTACTATCATCAACATATATGCCCCAAACATAGGAGCACCCAGATACATACAACAAATATTAACAGACATAAAGGGAGATATTGATGAGAATACAATCATAGTAGGAGACCTAAATACCCCCCTCACATCAATGGACAGATCCTCTAGACAGAAAACCAATAAAGCAACAGAGATCCTAAAGGAAACAATAGAAAAGTTAGACTTAATTGATATCTTCAGGACACTACATCCAAAAAAATCAGAATACACATTCTTCTCAAATGCTCATGGAACATTCTCAAGAATCGACCACATATCGGGACATAAAGCGAATCTCAATAAATTTAGGAGCATAGAAATTATCTCAAGTATCTTCTCTGACCACAATGCCATGAAATTAGAAATCAACCATGGGAAAAGGAAAGAGAAAAAACCTACTCCATGGAGACTAAACAACATGCTACTAAAAAACCAATGGGTCAATGAGGAAATCAAGAAGGAAATTAAAAACTATCTTGAAACAAATGATAATGAAGACATAACCTCTCAAAATCTATGGGATGCTGCGAAAGCAGTGCTCAGAGGGAAATTTATAGCAATCCAGGCCTTTCTCAAAAAAGAAGAAAGATCCCAAATTGACAACTTAACCCTCCACCTAAATGAATTAGAAAAAGAAGAACAAAGAAGTCCTAAAGTCAGCAGAAGGAAGGAAATTGTAAAGATCAAAGAAGAAATCAATAAAATAGAGACTCAAAAAACAATAGAGAAAATTAATAAAACCAAGAGCTGGTTCTTTGAAAAGGTGAACAAAATTGATAAACCCCTGGCCAGACTCACTAAAAAGAGGAGAGAAAGAACCCAAATCACCAAAATTATAAATGAAAAAGGAGAAATCACAACGGATACAGCAGAAATACAAAAAACCATAAGAGAATACTATGAACAACTATATGGCAATAAGTTTGACAATCTGGAAGAAATGGACAATTTTCTAGAATCTTACAGCCTGCCAAAACTGAATCAAGCAGAAACAGACCAACTGAACAGACCAATCACTAGAAATGAAATTGAAGAGGTCATAAAATCACTCCCTACAAATAAAAGCCCAGGACCAGATGGCTTCACAGGTGAATTCTATCAAACATATAAAGAGGAATTGGTGCCCATCCTCCTTAAACTCTTTCAAAAGGTTGAAGAAGAAGGAATACTCCCAAAGACATTCTATGAGGCCACCATCACCCTCATTCCAAAACCAGGCAGAGATACCACCAAAAAAGAAAACTATCGCCCAATATCATTGATGAATATAGATGCAAAACTTCTCAACAAAATCTTAGCCAACCGAATCCAACAACATATCAAAAAAATTATACACCATGACCAGGTTGGGTTCATCCCAGGTTCACAAGGATGGTTCAACATACGCAAATCAATCAACATCATACACCACATTAACAAAAAAAAAGTCAAAAATCATATGATCATCTCAATAGATGCAGAAAAAGCATTTGACAAAGTTCAACATCCATTCATGATCAAGACCCTCGCCAAAGTGGGTATAGAGGGAACATTCCTGAATATAATCAAAGCCATTTATGATAAACCCACAGCAAATATAATCCTCAATGGGGAAAAACTGAAAGCCTTCTCACTCAAATCTGGAACAAGACAGGGATGCCCACTCTCACCACTGCTCTTCAACATAGTTTTGGAAGTCTTAGCCACAGCAATTAGACAAACAAAAGAAATCAAAGGCATCCATATAGGAAGAGAAGAGATCAAACTGTCACTGTATGCAGATGACATGATTCTATACCTAGAAAACCCTAAGGACTCAACCCCAAAACTCCTTGAACTGATTAATAAATTCAGCAAAGTGGCAGGATATAAGATTAACATTCAGAAGTCAGTTGCATTTCTGTATACCAGCAATGAAGCATTAGAAAAGGAATACAAAAATACGATACCTTTTAAAATTGTACCTCACAAAATCAAATACCTCGGAATACACCTAACCAAAGAGGTAAAGGACCTATATGCCGAGAACTATAAAACCTTAATCAAAGAAATCAAAGAAGATGTAAAAAAATGGAAAGATATTCCATGTTCCTGGATTGGAAAAATCAATATTGTGAAAATGGCCATCCTACCCAAAGCAATCTACAGATTCAATGCAATCCCTATCAAATTACCCATGACATTTTTCACAGAACTAGAACAAACAATCCAAACATTTATATGGAACAACAAAAGACCCAGAATCGCCAAAGCAATCCTGAGAAACAAAAACCAAGCAGGAGGCATAACTCTCCCAGACTTCAAGAAATACTACAAAGCCACAGTCATCAAAACAGTGTGGTACTGGTATCAAAACAGACAGACAGACCAATGGAACAGAATAGAGAATCTGGAAATTAACCCTGACACCTATGGTCAATTAATCTTTGACAAGGGAGGCAAGAACATCAAATGGGAAAAGGAAAGTCTATTCAGCAAGCATTGCTGGGAAACCTGGACAGCTGTATGCAAAGCAATGAAACTAGAACACACCCTCACACCATGCACAAAAATAAACTCCAAATGGCTGAAAGACTTAAATATACGACAGGACACCATCAAACTCCTAGAAGAAAACATAGGCAAAACACTCTCTGACATCAACATCATGAATATTTTCTCAGGTCAGTCTCCCAAAGCAATAGAAACTAGAGCAAAAATAAACCCATGGGACCTCATCAAACTGAAAAGCTTTTGCACAGCAAAGGAAACCCAAAAGAAAACAAAAAGACAACTTACAGAATGGGAGAAAATAGTTTCAAATGATGCAACTGACAAGGGCTTAATCTCTAGAATATACAAGCAACTTATACAACTCAACAGCAAAAAAACCAATCAATCAATGGAAAAATGGGCAAAAGACCTGAATAGACATTTCTCCAAAGAAGATATACAGATGGCCAACAAACACATGAAAAAATGCTCAACATCGCTGATTATAAGAGAAATGCAAATCAAAACTACCATGAGATACCACCTCACACCAGTCAGAATGGCCACCATTAATAAATCCACAAATAACAAGTGCTGGAGGGGCTGTGGAGAAAAGGGAACCCTCCTGCACTGTTGGTGGGAATGTAAACTGGTACAGCCACTATGGAGAACAGTTTGGAGATACCTTCGAAATCTATACATAGAACTTCCATATGACCCTGCAATCCCACTCTTGGGCATCTATCCGGACAAAGCTCTACTTAAAAGAGACACATGCACCCGCATGTTCATTGCAGCACTATTCACAATAGCCAGGACATGGAAACAATCCAAATGTCCATCGACAGAGGATTGGATTCGGAAGATGTGGTATATATACACGATGGAATACTACTCAGCCATTAAAAAGGATGACATCATGCCATTTGCAGCAACATGGATGGAACTAGAGAATCTCATACTGAGTGAAATGAGCCAGAAAGACAAAGACAAATACCATATGACATCACTTATAACTGGAATCTAATATCCAGCACAAATGAACATCTCCTCAGAAAAGAAAATCAATCATGGACTTGGAGAAGAGACTTGTGGTTGCCTGATGGGAGGGGGAGGGAGTGGGAGGGATCGGGAGCTTGGGCTTATCAGTCACAACGTAGAATAGATTTACAAGGAGATCCCGCTGAATAGCATTGAGAACTATGTCTAGATACTCATGTTGCAACAGAAGAAATGGTGGGGGGAAAAACTGTAATTGTAATGTATACATGTAAGGATAACCTGACCCCCTTGCTGTACAGTGGGAAAATAAAATCAAATTTAATAAAAAAAAAAAAAAAAAAAAAAAAAAAAAAAATAGCTCCCCATCCCCGCAAAAAAAAAAAAAAAAAAAAAAAAAAAAAAAAAAAAAAAAAAAATTTGTTTTCTATCATTTAGTGTTTAGATTAAAATAAGATTGAATTATGTAGGACCAAAAATAAATTGTTCATTTTCTCTTTTTCATGAATCTGAATCTAGAATAAATTTTTACTCATCTTAAGAAAAGGAACAGCTAGCTTTTAAAAATAAAGACAAGGAATATCAAAAATTATTTGATATATTTAATCAGAATTTAAGTAGTCAAAAGAGTGCTTGAGATTTTTCTACATTTAATTGTAATAGAGGTATTCAGTGTTTAAAATAAGATGTGGTTCAGAAAGAACTTGAGTGCTTTGGAGTCATCCAGGCCAGTGGTTGTTAGTGCTTTCCCTTCTGTTGTACACCTGATGTCTTCTCCATCTGAGCCTAATACAACATCAAATGCGTGTGGATTTGTTTTGCCTTCTCTTTCATATGATTGGAATAAAAAAGTAAAAGTATGCCAAGTATGTTTATGACTTTTTTACTCTTTTAGGTTCTCTAAGGAGATTCTGATTCTTGAAAATAAATGGTACCCAGTAGTACACTTATCCTGACACCAGCATGTCCTCAAATAGGGATGGGAAAATATTATTTTTATATCATTTATTCATATATATATTTTTTCTACTGTAAAGCATGGTGACCGGGTTATACATACATGTATACATTTTTTTTCTCACATTATGTGTTCCATCTTAATTGACTAGACGAGAGTTCCAGTGCTACACAGAAGGATCCCATTGCTCATCCATCAGGAAGGCAACATTTTGTATCTATTTACCCCAAGCTTCCAGTCCCTCTCAGTCCCTCCCCTTCCCCCTTGGCAACCACAAGTCTATTCTCCAAGTCCATGATTTTCTTTTCTGTGGAGAGGTTCCTTTGGGCCATATATTAGATTCCAGATATAAGTGAGATCATATGGTATTTGTCTTTCTCTTTCTGACTTACTTCACTCAGTATGAGAGTCTCTAGTTCCATCCATGTTGCTGCAAATGGCATTCTTTTGTTCTTTTTTATGGCTGAGTAGTATTCCATTGTCTATATATACACCGTATCTTCCTGATCCAATCATCTATCAGTGGACATTTGGGTTGATCACATGTCTTGGTTATTGTGACTAGAACTGCAATGAACATGCGGGTGCATGTGTCTTTTTTAAGGAGAGTTTTGTCCGAATATATGCCCAAAAGTGGGATTGCTGGGTCCTATGGTAGTTCCATGTGCAGTTCTCTAAGGTACGTCCATACTGATCTTCATAGTGGTTGTACCAGCTTACATTCCCACCAACAGTGCAGGAGGGTTCCCTTTTCTCCACACCCCCTCCAGCATTTGTTACTTGTGACCTTATTAATGATGGCCATTCTGACTGGCGTGAGGTGGTATCTCATAGTAACTTTGATTTGCATTTCTCTAACAATCAATGATATTGAGCATTTTTTCATGTGCTTGTAGGCCATCTGTACCTTTTCCTTGTAAAATGTCTCTTCGGGTCTTTTGCCCATTTTTCAATTGGGTTGTTGGGTTTTTTGCTATTGAGTTGTATAAGTTGCTTGTATATTCTAGAGATTATGCCCTTGTCAGTTGCATCATTTGAAAGTATTTTCTCCCATCCTGTAAGCTGTCTTTTTGTTTTCCTCTTGGTTTCCTTCGCTGTGCAAAAGCTTTGTCAGTTTGATTAGGTCCCATTGGCTTATTTTTGCTTTTTTTTTTCTGTTGCTTTGGGAGACTGACCTGAGAAAACATTTGTAAGGTTGATGTCAGGGAATGCTTTGCCTATGTTCTCTTCTAGGAGTTTGATGGTATCTTGTCTTATACTTAAGTCTTTCAGCCATTTTGAGTTTTTAAAATAGGAAATAAGCTACTCATAGAGAGTATCTTAAAATGAAACTAATTTATATCTTCAGTACATTGGGGCTATTGTATATATTCCATTTTAGCATTTTCTTCACTAAGTTTTTTTTTTTCTCTTTAATTTTTTGAAGGTTTGACTTTGTTTTACATATTTTGTACTTAAATAATATAGGCTTCCCTCCACCCATAGATTAAACAAGGGCTTCTAAGATCAATGTTTTAAACTTGCATCTTATCAAAATATTTTAAAGTCAGCGGCTGCCTTTTTCTTCCTGGGCAAAGAGAATTAGTGATATTTAGACTTTCTGGCCATGCATCACTTGAACTCAACATGTACTTTTAAGGAAAAAGATCACCTTGTGAAGACTTATTTCCTTACAAGGAGAATTAATGGTAATTTCTAGAGTTTAAAAAAACTTCTTTATTCATATCTAAAGCTGGATAAATCCTCAATTGATGTTTGCTTGTTAACTTGATGAGGTGGTTTCTATATGATTTGACGAAGACCAGGAGAGATTTAGTTGAATCTGGCAAATGCATATTGCATGAATTTCTCTTTTATTTATTACCAGCATGGGGGAAGAAAAATAATTTTCCCTCTACCTTTCTAATTTTTTGACTGAGACCCCTCCCCCATAATAAAAATTCATCCGTCTTCTCCTGTTTCAGAGAGGGAGACATCCTTAAAAATGGAAGTGTCCCTCATAAATGTAAATGTCTCTTACAAAATGGCCACTTCTACCTGGATTTCAGAGCTTCTCCCATGGTGTATAATTTGTTTGCTTGTTTTGTTTTTGTTTCTTAATAACTGGCTCAAAGTAATCCTTTTGGCAAAGAGACCATTCTGGGGTGGGAAATTCAGTTACTTTTCACCAGCTTATTTGACAGAGCTGATACATGTGTACAAGGGCTTTTTTCTTAATTTGAACAATGACAACAAAAGAAACAGTTTCACATATGAGAATCATAGGCATAGATATATCTATTTGTTACACTCAAACACATTTTTAAAGCTTTGATCCATGACATAAGGAATCTTTCCTTACTAGATGTAATTAATATTAATCAGATGTCAATGGGATAAAGTGTCAAATAAAAAACCATTACTGTTAATTTCTATTTATGTTTATTTTCTTCCAAGGGTATATTGCTCTTTGTATACACATATTCACACACCCATGCAAACAGAGGCATCCTATTTTTTTTTGTTATGTTACTATTTTCTACCACGACTGTAAGTCAATAATCTTACATTTTGGTTAATTACTATGCTTGGAAACTCTGTGCATGACTCTGAAGAGAAATCAGCATTTGAATGAAATTAAAATTGTGAAATTGCAGTATAGTGAGACAAGTTGATGTAAAGAAAAAATGAGGATGACACAGAAGGATCTTATAGGGTCAATATTTTTATTTCTATGTACTCAGTTTATAGGGCCAGTGGTTAAGGGACAATGATGGCAACTGACAAAAGCTGCCTTAGCATTCCCCTCAGTTTAACTAAATTTTAGGCAGGATCCTGACCTCTCTTTTCTTGGAGCATTTATTTTAGAAAACTCGTAATTAATTCTTTCTTTGGCCATTTTAGATATATGTAAGACTTCTTAAAATATTCTTGCTAATTTTGCAATTCAGGAAGATCTTTCTCAAGGACCTAGGAACCATCCCTTTAAAGTGTAATCATCAAGGAGATAGTTGCCTAATATCCCTGTCTATCTTCAATGGGAACCAACTAGCAAACACAGATGGTTAATCACAGAGAAAACCATTTGAAAACTCAGGAATAACTCAATGTGTTCAGCACATCCTATTGATCAATACCCCCTTTTAACATCCTTCAGTAATTTTCTGCTAGCTATCATGGCACTTAAAAACCCACTCACATTTTTTTTTTTAATGGAGGTAAGTTCAGCATGAATTCTCTTTCCTTATATCTTAGTCAACTCATGCCTCCATAATAAACTAGACTGGGTGGCTTACAAAATAGAAATGTATTCCTCATGGTTTATAGGAAGTATGAGATCAGGGTTCTAGCAAGTGAGTTCTTATTCTGTTTTGCAGATGGCTACCATCTCCATGTGTTCTCACATGGCAGAGAGAAAGAACAAGTGAGCTCTGTTTTGTCTCTTCTTATAAGGGTACAAATTCCATCATTAGGGCCCCATCCTCATGACCTCATCTAAACCTAATTACTTCCCAAAGGACCCATCTTCAAATATTGTCACACTAGGGATTAGTGTTCCAAATATTAATTCGGGCAGACACAGTCCAGTTAATGATATCTTGAATAAAATTTTTATTATCTGTTTAACTTTGTGGAAGGCAGTTTTTGCTTTAATACAACAAACTGGCAGGAGAGATTTCATCAATGAAAATAATCCTGAACTACATATTCTTGATGTCATATTGAGATGCTAGTAGGCAAAAGAAAAATCACTGTACTTTTCTCTAGAATTTTATATTTTTCATAATTAGGACAATCCCTGAGTAAAAGTATGAAGAATAAAATTTTCTTTGGTGCCTATTCATCTCTCCTCATTCTACTCTTATCTTGCATCCACCCCAGGAGGAGAGAGATAAGATATCAGGAAAGCCCTCCTGGAAATGACAGCATTTATGTGTAATAATGATGGGAGAACAGATATATCATGTGGGTAGCAGTTAGAAGGACAAAAGAACTTGTGTAAAGAGGGGGCATGAACTAATAATAATAATAGCAATAGTAGTTACAACATGTATTTAATAAATGTGCCAGCCTTTGTTCTAAACCCTTAATGTACATTAATTAATTCAATCATCATAGCAACTCTAGGAAGTACTATAACTTTCCTCATTTTATACATAAAGAAATTAAGGTATTGGGGGCTTAAAAATTTTGCTCAAGACCATAAAACTATTGAATAAGAGAGCTGAGATTTAAATCCAGTTATTATTGTCCTAGTACCCATGAATTTAATCTCAAAACTCTTATGAAATATATGCCATCACTCTCTATAAATATACATATTTAAACCATTTAATGACCTATAGTAGTGGGATTTTGACCATAAGTTCAAGTTAATAATGAAAAGCTATCTTTGGAGGGACAGAGGTTGGAGTAGTCTTTCAAAAATTCTTCTCAAATTATAGAATATTTTAACTACCTGTAATTTTGGAGGAAGTAAATTTGGAGTGCTGGTAACAAAGTTCACTTTAAAAAGGATGGAAATGCTATAACATTGGTTTGTGATGATCGTAGTACAACTATAAATGTAATAAAATTCATTGAATAATTAAAAATTAAAAAAATTAAAAGATACTATATGGGTTTTATAGTTTACAAAACATCTTAACTTGTATTTTTTCCTAAGATTTTATCAATGAATGTAAAGTAAGGTTCAGAAATTTACCTTGACTTTCAAAGAAGTTGGGTAACTATTTAAATTTATGACAGCTAATTAGGTGGAACTCAGGATTTAAATGTAGACTGCCTGATGTCTAATCCCTTAAACCTTTCACCAATGCATTTCAACAAAGATTAAATATAAGTGTGATTTGAAAACTGAGGCTTGAATGTTAGAAGAAAGTAAAGATACAGAAATATATATATTCTATATATATAATATATTAATAATATATATAATATATAATATATATATATCTTTGAAAACAAGTTTTACCAGTGAGTACAAGACCTACAATTGAGAGTCACTGAAGTATTTTCTTCCAGAATGTTCTAGTCAACAAATTAATTTTGGCAATTGAGAAGAAAACACAAGGGTAAATGCTAATCAAAGCATACTCTGGGGAAAGACCTAACCACTTGTAATTTAATTAGCAACAGTCAGCATGAAATCAGAGAGAAGAGATCATAGCTAACATTTGCAGGAAACATTTAAGAAGAAAATGCTTATGACCTGGCCTCTGTATTTTCAAATCTCCATGGAGACAGCTGGCTGAACTGACACCCTTAAAACTGATGAAGTCTTTTCTAGTTAAAACTCTTTCTTTGAAAATTTGGAGATTAGAAGCACCTGAATTAAATTTAATTATAAGAAGTAAATTATAATGAGTGGTCTTTTTGATTGCTCTGACTAGAAATATGAGACCAGAGGGTAGCATTAAATATTTAGCAGAATGAGAGGACTCCATAGCTGAGAAATGTGAGGCAGAAGACTCTTTTATCCTCCATTTTCCACATAAAAGACCTGAAGGAAGGAATGCTGCTTATTGATAAAAGTATTTAGGGCAAAGTTGTTAAACTCACAACATGCAGCCTAAAGTAGTTTTGAAAAGTACATGGCTGAGACCATTTTAGAATTTTGAGAAGGTGTATAGGTTGACAAAATATAGACTAATGACAGGAAAAGAATGATCTGTAGAAATCATGACACCACATTTGGGGGGAAAATGTATAAACATTTAAGAAAAAGAAAAAGCAACACATTCAAATATTCTGGAAACTTTTAGCATTCTGATTGATTTTTATCATGTTAGACCATAGGACATGAAAATAGCAGAAGACACAGAAAAATACCCAGAAGATTGTTTCTCTGTCTCCTGTTCTTTCTCATTCTCTCCTTTGTTTTCCTCAAGTGTCTAAGAGTGAAGAAAATTCTTTCCCAGACTAGGATTAAAGAGGGCTTTGGTGTGTTCACTGCCTGTGAGGAATGGAGGACTCTGATAGAATGAGATAAACTAGTGAAGTCACTCTGTGGGTGTGGGTGTGTGGGGGGGTGCATGTGTGTCTATAGAAAAAAAAAAATCTCTCTGTCCACTTTCCTCTACAGCACTGGTTCTCAACTTTGGCTGCACTGGAATAGATAGGGAGCTCAAAAAATCCCCAATCTGTGCTCCAAGCCAGGTCTATCAGAATCTATGGGGTGAGAATCAAGCATGCCAGAATCCCAATAAGCAACTAAGACTGAGAAATATAGCTAGAGATTAGCCAAGTGCAGCAATCCTACAGCCCCCATCCCTTTAAGAATTTACCTGAGATAGAAAGAAGAGAGTGAAAGTTATTCCATTTTCTATTTTAATAAGACATAACCTTTTGTTAAGTAGCAGCAAAGACCCTTGTAGTTATGCTTCTTAAAGTTAGTGGGGACCTATATCTCCCATCTTCAGTGACAAATAAATTAATCACTATATGTTGACTTTATTAATTATACCAGTAGTTTGCTTTAAAAAACCCTTCTCTTATACTTACGTAGTATCATACTCTAAACTTACCATGATATATATATATATTTAGAGTATATACATATATATATAAATATTTAGAGTATATATATATATGTATATACATTTATATATATATATAAATGTATATAAATTTATATATAAATATATAAATTTAGAGTAATTTACCATGATAGCTCTCTCTGTATGGTAAATTAGAGTACTATGGTAATGTACATATTTCTTTTTAAAATAAAAAATGTGTAGTCTTTTAAAAACTGCTTTCTATTTACAGTTATTATAAAATATTGGCTGTATTCCTCATGTTGTACAATACAGCCTTGAGCCTTACATCCAATAGTTTATACCTCCCATTTCCCCACCTCTATATTGCCCCTCCCCACCCCCACTGGTAACCACTAGTTTGTGAGTCTGTTTCTTCTCTGTTATACTCACTAGTTTTTTTGTATTTTTTAATTTCACATATAAGTGATATCATACAGTATTTGTCTATGCTGATAGTTCATTTAGCATAATGCCTTCCAAGTTCATCCATGTTGCTGCATGTGGCAGAATTTCATTTTTTATGGATGAGTAGTATTCCATTATGTGAGTATATTTTTATATATATTTTGGCAATTGTAAATAATGCTGCTTATATGAACAGTGTGGTTCATATATATTTCTGAATTAGTGTTTTTAGTTTTTTTGGATATATACCTAGGATTGGGAGTGCTGGGATATATGATAGCCTTATAAAAAATAAAGTTTTGTATATAATCCAACTTTCATATCCTCATAAAGCACAGAATTATCTTATTATTGTTCTCTTTAATATTTAGCTGAGTATAAATTGATGTCATTACTTCAGCCAGTAATCACAGAAAACTATGATGAGTAAATAAAAACATGTTTAATTATTAAATATTGACAGAGCCAATAGATAGATATTTTAACACTTGTATACATTTTTGAAAATTTATTAATCTTTTTAAAAATATAATTTGGACATCTGTAGCCTGTTTTGTTCTGTATGTGTCATCTCTCATGTTAATATGGAGACTAAAAACATTTATAAGTAAAATATGCTATCAGTGTATATTCTTCAAAGAATATAATGTATTTTTGAATATTTACTTATCTAGCAAAAGTTTGATAATATTAAGAAGTATTAAAAAGTGCTGAATTAGGTGTAAGTATTTGGAGAAATCACTGAGAAATATACAAGAAAAATTTAGGAGCAATCAAATTATTTACAATACCACAATGGAGCAGAAAGATAGTCGAAGGATCTTGGAAAAGGTAAGAATGACTAGAAATGCAGCAGAGAATGGAATATCTTAACACAAGCCAATTAGTACAACCATCAATGAGCTGAGCTAAATTTGAAAAGATAACCTAAGAAATATATTTTAAATTGCTAGAACTTACAAGAATAAACATTTTATTAATAAAAACTATAAATATGTGCTAGAATGAAGTATGTCTGACATGATACATGTTTCTTTGTATGAATTCATTGCCTTGCACTCATCTTTTCTACAAGAGTCACTGATATTTTGATGTGAAGTTTTGCTGTTCTTTCTGTTCTAAACACCATTTTCCTTTTTGATTACTTGTTGTCATGCTTATTTTCTTTCCTCCTGACCTTTGATACCCACCGTTTTGGATTTCTTTTATCCCTTGTTGTTGTTTTTTTCTTTCTCTTTAGGCAAAGCTTATGTTAGAGTTTGTTTCAAATTTCAGCCTTTGACTGGAGTTCCAAAATCTCAAATGATTCCTGGAGGAAAATGTCCAGCCAGAGAGAGTTGTTCTCTCCTATTTTTTTGGAAAAATCCTTGGTTATTCTAGATATTCTCCTGTGTGATACCAAGTTTGTGAAAAAATTAAATAAATATTATTTTAATGGATATATATTATCCAAAGCATAATTATGCCTATGTATGGGGTTGAGAGAGATTTATGTGAGAGGAAGCTACATATAAGGTTGCAGCTACTTTTAGCTACCAGTAAAGCAAAGAATATCCAATGCTGTTCTCACACTTTCTCTACTAGTAATCTTGGAAAAATTTTAATGTAATGTGGAAGAATTTGAAAAGAAAGTCAATGTTACTTTTAAAAACGATTAAATTAGTATTTACTGCCTAATTCCAGTGAAGTGAGAGTATCTCAGAAAAAATACAATATCAATTGTTAAAGAACACAATGACATGACATAAGATTTAGAAAGGAAAGGTATTTATGGATTTAAATAATAATTTATTTTTCAAGGATTAATGCATTCAGTGTTATGAAAAGCAATAATAGTGCTTTAATGTTGCAAATAGTACTTTAGTGTATGTTCCTAAATTTGTGAAAAAAGCATTTTTTTCTTTTATTTTAATAGTTACTTCCCCAATACATTTTTTTTCCTACTGTACAGCATGGTGACCCAGTTACACATACATGTACACATTCTACTTTTTCACATTAACAGGCTCCAACATAAGTGACTAGACATAGTTCCCAGTGCTACACAGCAGGATCTCATTGCTAATCCATTCCAAAGGCAATAGTTTACATCTATTAACCCCAAGCTCCCCATCCACCTCACTCCCTCCCCCTCCCATTTGGCATTCATAAGTCTATTCTCCAAGTCCATGATTTTCTTTTCTGTGGAAAGGTTCATTTGTGCCTTATATTAGATTGCAGATATAAATGATATCATATGGTATTTTTCTTTCTTTTTCTGACTTATTTCACTCAGTATGAGAGTCTCTAGTTCCATCGATGTTGTTTCAAATGTCATTCTTTTGTTCTTTTTTATGGCTGAGTAGTAGTTCCATATACCACATCTTCCTAATCCAATCGTCTGTCGATGGACATTTAGGTTGTTTCCATGTCTTGGCTATTGTGAATAGAGCTGCAATGAACATGCAAGTCCATGTGTCTTTTTTAAGGAAAGTTTTGTCTGGATATATTCCAAAAATTTATATGGAACCACAAAAGACCCAGAATTGCCAAAGCAATGCTGAGGAACAAAAACCAAGCAGGAGGCATCACTCTCCCAGACTTCAGGCAATATTACCAAGCCACAGTCATCAAGACAGTGTGGTACTGGTACCAAAGCAGACATACACACAAACGGATCAGAATAGAGAACCCAAAAATAAACCCAGACACCTATGGTCAATTAATCTTTGACAAAGGAGGCAAGAGCATAATATGGGAAAAAGAAAATCTACTCAGCAAGCATTGTTGGGAAACCTGGACAGCTGCATGCAAAGCGATGAAATTAGAACACACCCTCACACCATGCACCAAAATAAATTCAAAATGGCTTAACATCTTAAATATAAGACAAGACACCATCAAACTCTGAGAAGAGAACATAGTCAAAACATTCTCTCACATCAACCTCACACATGTTTTCTCAGGTCAGTCTCCCAAAGCAACAAGAATTAAAAGCAAAAATAAACCAATGGGACCTAATCAGACTGACAAGATTTTGCACAGTGAAGGAAACCAAGAAGAAAGCAAAAAGACAACTTACACAATCGGAGAAAATAGTTTCAAATGATGCAACTGATAAGGGATTAATCTCTAAAATATACAAACAACTTATACAACTCAACAGCAAAAAACCCAACAACCCAATTGGAAGTAAGCACATGAAAAAATGCTCAACATCCCAGCATTTTTTTAAAAAACTTGATTTTTATTTTTTCAAGTTTTTAATTGACTAGTTCCTACTAGTTTAGGCCTAAAAAATTCTCATTAAATTTAAAAGTATTAGAACCATATAAAGTATGTTCTCCAACTATACAATGGAGTGAAATTAGAAATCAATGATGGGATATTCGGTAAATTCAGAATTTTTTTTTTTCTTTTTTTTTTTTTTTAAGAGCTACTCTTGTGGCATATGGAAGTTCCCAGACCAGGAGCTAGATTGGACCTGCAGCTGCAGGCCTATGACACATTCTAGGCAAGCCACCTCGGAAACCAACACTGTAGCTTGCATCAATTCCAGTCCTTAACCTAGTGAGAGAGGCCAGGGATTGAACTCGCATCCTCCTGGAAAATATGTCAGGTTCTTAACCTGTTGACCCACAATGGGAACTTGTAAATTCAGAAATTTGTGAAAATTAAACAATACAATCTTACATAACTAATGGGTTGAAGAAGAAATCACCAGAGAATTTAGAAAATACATGCTGTACAATAGAAAATTGACAGAACACTGTAAAGCAGTTATAAAAATCATTGTAAAAAAAGAATTAAAAAATATAAATGAAAGAAAAAAACATAATATACCACAACTTATGGGATGCAGTGAAAGCAGTGCTCAGAGGGAAATCATTGCTGTAAACACCTATATTAAAGAAAGAACAAAAATCTCAAAATGATAACCTTATCTAGAAAGAAACTAAGGGAAAAGGTGTTTTTGCATGGCTCAGAGAGTTAAGGATCTAGCATTGTCATTGCTGTGGCTCTGGTTACAGCTGTGGCACAGGTTCAGTTCCTGCATGGTATGGGTGCAGTCAAAAGAAAAAAAGAAAGAAAATGTGGTGCAGGAAGAAAACAAAACTGTATACAGTAGAAGGGGAAAAAAGTAATATAGGTTAGAGAGGAAATAAACTAAATAGAAGATATAAAAATAGAGAAAATCAGCCAAATAAAAAGTTGATTTCCTAAAATTATCAACAATATTTACAAATTTTGTCTGAACTGACCAAGAAAATGATAAAAGACTCAAATGACCAAAATCAGCATGGCAGGCATCACTATTGGCTTTACGGGCATAAAATGGTTTATGAGGAATATTATGAATAACTATACATCAATAAATTAAATCACTTAGATATAATGAAGAATTTTCTAGAAAAAAAGCACTAATTACAAAATCTAGCTCTAAAAGTAGATGATTAGGGAGTTTTCTTTCTTTCTTTCTTTTTTGTCTTTTTAGGGCTGCACCTACAGCATATGGAGGTTCCCAGGCTAGGAGTCGAATCAGAGCTGTTAGCCACTGGCCTACAGCACAGTCACAGAATGCCAGATCTGAGCCACATCTGCAAGTTATACCACAGCTCATGGCAACGCTGGATCCTTAACTCACTGAGCAAGGCCAGGGAGCAAGGCCAGGATACTAGGCAGATTTGTTTCTGCTGAGCCATGATGGGAACTCCAGGGAGTTTTCTCAACTCATTCTATGAGGTCAATATTATTCTGTCAGCATAATCAGGCAAAGTCATCTCAAGATAAGTACAGGTGAATATCCTTTATGAATATAAACACTGTCAGGGAGAGAGAAAATTTCCTCTACTTTTCCAGGTTCTTCTGGCTGGTCTAAGTATTAAACTGGCATGAGACAAATGAAAAGGAGAAAAATCAAAGAAAATTTTAATTATATGCATTCATGAAAGACACCTAGGAAAATCGAGTAACTTACCAAAATGGCTAAAGCTCTCACCTTAAATATTGCCTTTAGCTAAACGAGCATGTTGGGGATAGTGGTTTGAGACTTCAAAAGAGAGAAAAAGATGGAGATGGAAAAGAAAGTACTTGGTAAACAAATGTTTGCTGAGGCATGCAATGACAGTGGCACACAGAGTGTTGATTCCTCCTTGGTCCCCCAGGTGCCTAAATTCTTTGCAGATATCCTGGTGCTAGCTCTAGTCTGGGAACAGTCCCTGTATCTAAATCCTTTTAGGCAGTTAACCAGGAGGTAACAAGAAAAATTTCCTGAGGCTTTCATTTCCTAATCCTCATGCCAAAGAGACACATTCTGGGATGGAAATTTTTGCTTCATTACTAGACAAAAATATTTAACAAAATACTAGCAAACATAATTCAACAACATATCAAAATGATAATATGACATAAACCAGAGGTATATATGAGTAGCTTAATATCTGACAATCATCAATCATATTAATAGATAAAAGGGAAAAAATCACATGATCATCTCAATGCATGCAGAATAATTGTTTGAGAAAATCCCAAATCTCACATGAAAAAAATACCCAACAAACTAGCGATCATGGAGAATTTCTCAATGTGATAATTGGTATCTCTGAAACCTAACAGCTAACATTATCCTTAGTGGTAAAATATTGGCTGTTTTCCTCTCAAAATCAGATACTTCTCTCTAGCCACTTTTACTCAACATTGTACCAGAGGTTCTAGCAAGGACAATTAGGTAAGAAATAGAAATAAAAGGCATCCAGATACTAAAGGAAGACTAAAATTGTCTCCATTCACAGATGACATAATCTTGTATATAGAAAATCATAAAGAATTTATTAAAACCAGTTAGAAATAATAAATGAATTCAACATATTATAGAATATAAGATGAATATACCAAAATCCATTGTATTTCTATATATTAGCAATACATAATTTGAAAATTAAATTAAGAATATTATTTTATTTACAATAAACTTCAAAAAATAGTAGAATATTTAGGCATACATTTAACAAAATGAGCACAAGACTCGTGCACTGAAAAATACTATATGGTTGAAAGAAATCAAATAACTTCTAAATATACTTACATCCCATGTTCATGAGTCAGAAAACTTAATATTGTTAAGATGAAAATATTCCCCAAAGTGGTCTAGAGATCCAACAGCATACCTTTCAAAATCCCAGCTACTTTTGTTTTGTGGAAACTGACAAAATAATCCTAAAATTCATATGGAAATTCAAGGGACCCCAAATACCCAGAATAATCTTGGGGAAAAAAAATAAAATTGGAGTAATCACAATTCCGGATTTCAAAACTTACCACAAAAGCTATAGTATTTAATATAATTGTGTGGTAATGGGATACACATAGGCATATAGATCAATGGAATAGAATTGAGAGTACAGATGATAATCTTTAAAGTATGGTCAGTTGATTTTTGAGTATGTAGACAATCAAATAAATATCTTTTCAAAAAATGGTGCTAGATAACTGGATATCAGCTTGCGAAAACATGAAGTTGGACCCCTTCCTTATACCATACCAAAAAGAAACCCCTAAAACAAAAACTTCTAATAAATAATAAATCTAAGAGTTAAAAAAAATCTTAGAAGAAAATATAGGGGTAAGTCTTAGTGACCCCAAATTAGACAATAGACAATAGTTTCTTATATACAATACCAAAGGTAAACAGCAAAAGAAAAAAATAGATAAATTGGACTACATCCAAATTCAAAAGTTTTTTTTTTTGTTTTTGCAAATGGTACTTTCAAGAAAGTAAATATACAACCTTCAGAATAAGAGAAAATATTTGTAAATCATATATCTGATAAATAACTGGTGTTCAGAATGTATAAAAACTCTCACAACAAAATAATGAGAGGACAATTCAAAGACTGAATCAATGACCTGAATAGACATTTCTCCAAAAATGTAAAAAATGGGTAAACACATGAAAAGTGTGTTGTTGTTAACAGTCATTGCAGAAATGAAAATTCAGCAACAATAAGACACCATTTCACACCCACTGGGATAGCAATAATCAGAAAAATAGCAAGTAGGTGAAGAAATTGGAATCCTCACACATTGTTGGCGAAATGTACAGTTGCTTTGGTAAATGGTTTGGCAGTTTCTCAAAGATAAGGAATAAAATTAATCATACAGTCAGCAATTGCTCTCTTAAGTACATCTCAAATTAAATAACATATATCCACACAAAATTTGTACTTATTACTTATTATAAGCATGACATAGAAACAATTTAAATTCCATCGACTGATAATAGATAAACAGAATATCCTTACAAAGGAATATAACTCAGAAATAAAAGGAATGAAGTACTGATACATGCTACATAATGGATTAATCTTGAAAACATTATGCTAAGTGAGAGAAGCCAATAACCAAAAAACACATATCATATGATTCTATTTATATGAAATGTCCAGATGAGGCAAATTCATGGAGACACAAAGTAGATATAGTGCCTAGGGTTGGGGCAGGTATGAGAGTGACTGTAATGGACATAGATAATGGGGTGATGTGGTGGTTGCAGCACTGAATTGTAACTTTCAATGAGTGACTTTTATCAATTATATCTTTAAAAAGATGCTAAAAATTTCCTGACTTCATAAATCCCTTAATATTTAAAGGTTCATCCCGCTAAATTTCAAGAAAACATTATTCAATTTTTTTTCCAGTTCTATTGTGATACAATTAATGTACATCACTGCGCAGCATGATGATTTGGCTTACATACATCACGAAATGATCACTGTAGTAAGTTTCGTTAACATCCATTATTTCATACACATACAGAAAATGAAAGAAACAAAAAAACCAATGTTTTTCTCCTTGTGTTGAGAACTCTCAAGATTTACTCTCTTAACACATTTCATGTGCATCATAAACTGTTTAGCTATAGCTATCATGCTGTACATTACAAATCTCATGCTCATTTCTCTTATAACCGCAAGTTTGTACCTTTTGGCCACCTTCCTCCATCCATTTCCTCCTCCCCTTATACCACCTCCTTTGACCACAAGTCTTATCTCTTTTTCTATGAGTTTTTTCCCCAAAATTATTTTTAATGATTTTGCTATGAGAAATATTTAAAGGTAGTACTCTACCATATTAGGCTTGCAAAGTGTAACTACTTTAGATTATATATTTTTCTTCAAACATTTTATGCCTGATGAATTTTTCTGCTTTTCTAGTTCAGTAGGAGGGATTTGGCAATGCAAATATATCATTGATGGGAGTTATGGAAATGACTACTTTGAAATATCACAAAAAGACACATACTTTACAGGATGCTCTTCAGACTCAAATTCACTTTCATGCATAAATATTTTCCTGATCACTTCCATACATAGCTTCTTTTTCAGTTCAGACCAGCAAATATTAACCAAATGATCTGTCCACATTTGAAAATTATAGGATAGATTTTTTAAAGTTTTTCAACAATTGTAATGAAAGCTCTATTTATATCCCATAATTAATATAGTTATATCAGTCTTATAGCTCCATTAAAGCATTTGGATAAAAGAGTCTTTTCTCCCTTTTCTTAAGAGCTAATCATTTAAGCAAGTGAATCTAATGAAAAAATTAAGATGAAGAAGAAAATTTTAGGAAGTTTTATTATAAAAGTGTCAAGTTAAAAGTTTAATAACTCCACAGAAATAACTGCGTGAAAGATGCAAATGGAAATTAATTTGCGCATCTTTGAAAAATGCTCTAGATTACATAGCTAAACATAAAAGAAAAGTGACATTTGAAACAATGTGCGGCAATAAAATATTGAAGTCTGATAAATATAATTGGAAGGTTAAAGGATGCAGATAAGGATGGTAAGTTTTATTTATTTATTTATTTATTTTTGTCTTTTTGCTATTTCTTTGGGCCGCTCCCGGGGCATATGGAGGTTCCCAGGCTAGGGGTCCAATCGGAGCTGCAGCCACCGGCCTACGCCAGAGCCACGGCAACGCGCGATCCGAGCCGCGTCTGCAACCTACACCACAGCTCACGGCAACGCCGGATCGTTAACCCACTGAGCAAGGGCAGGGACCGAACCCGCAACCTCATGGTTCCTAGTCGGATTCGTTAACCACTGTGCCACGACGGGAACTCCGAGGATGGTAAGTTTTAAAATAAACATCATTCAATTTTGAAAAACATTATCATCAGAGAAATTAACATATTCAAATGTGCTGATCAGATTTCTTAGCAGAATATCCAACTTCTCTGTACCTTGGTCCTTGCTTACCTCTTAAACTTTATATCTCCCCTTTTCCCTACACCAGCAGCAACAGTCATGATGGCAATGTTGATCAACAAATCTTTGAAATTATAAGGCCTTTTCCATATGCCAAAAATTGTGGGAAGACTCTATAGAAGCTATATGTTTTTTCATTCTTAAAAAAAACCTGAGGTGAATACCACTAGTCTCATTTTTCAAATTAGTAAAACTAAAGTGTTGAAAGGTTGAGTGACTTGATCTAAGTTACACAGATAGTAAATGTAAGAGCTAAGTTCAAATCCAGCTTTTCCAGTGCCAAAATCTGTGGCTTCTGGGACTCTCCGCATATGTAGAACTATTTACAGTTCCCTGAAAAACCTCATTATTTCATTCCTTGCACAAACCTTTATTCTGCTTGTAATGCTCTTCCTTATAGTTCCCCTGAAAGACTTTGAGACTTTCATCAAGTCTCATGTGTGTTCTCCTCTGTTAAGCATTCCTTTATTCAAGCAAGCAGAATTGATGATTCTCTCCTTTCTACTCTGCTTGGTCTTGGTCCAAACTGCTAATCTGCCTTTACCCTCAATAGTACAATTATTTATACACATGCCTGTCTGGGGCACAGTGAGCACACAGCAGATGTTATTAAAGGAATGAAGAGATGAGTGAAGGAAAGCCCTTCTACCATGAACCATCATGCCATTGTGACTGGAAATGTGAGGTTACCACAGCACTCAATGAAATCTACATATTTTAGTTTAATTATAAGATTTTTAAGGCAAGTAAAATAGGGTCACAGAAAGAATTTATTTGCATCAGTGGGGGGTAAATTTACCGGTATAAATTTCTTTTGCTGTGTTTTATTATATATATTCTCTCTGTCAATTGTCAAATTTACTCTATTCTCTCAACTTAATGTCCAGCATAGACTAAAGACAAAAACATTTTAAAATGGAGGAAAAAAGAACACAACATATACATATTTGTGCATGATGAAAAAGAAGTTTTCAGTTTGAGACTAACGTTTGCACACTTAGGATTAATACATTTGTGAGCTTGACTAGAAGAATGCATGAATTGACCAAAAAGGAGCCTTCTTGGGAAAAAAAAAATCATCCTAAGGAAAGAAAGAGTCAGACTTCAACACAAGACAGTTACTCCTATTATAATGGCCAATATTTAGAAAAGAGGGATGGCTGTGATAGCAGAATTCTACCACTCGGATTGGTCACAAAATGTCCCCTGTAGTCTTATATGAGAGTCCTGGGTAGATTGAGGGTGTAAATACAAACTGAAAAGGATATTTCATTAAAATACTCTGGTATTTGAGGTCTATGGCAGACATTTAATGAAAGCTGAGTCCTATAGCAACATAAGGGTGAAAGAATTGGGGAGGGAGATGGGGAGAGAGAAAGAAACAGAGAGATCCTCTCTTCTTTGATAGAAGACACAGCAGTTTTTTTTTTCCCCTATTGTTATTTTGACATTTCAAGGGCTTCAAATACAGTCAGATTGATGAAGTAGCTGGGTGTTATTGATAAGGATGCAGAATACCTAATGGAAGAAGAAGCAAGAGTGGGCTTTAGTGGACATGTGCTCCTCAAGACCTTAGTGACAATGTAGGTTTCATAGTCCATGGAAGTTAAAGAAGTAGGCATGAGTGAAGCTCTAGACTTCATTTGGAGGGGCTAATGTGAACTGGAGATTGGCACTAGCCATCTCCCTCTACACAGATTGAATCATGAGCCACTGCAGCAGCCAACCCTCAACACCCCCTGAAAGAAGCTTAGGGTGGAGATCAGGAGTGTGAGCCAGTCCATACTCTGTGCAAAACTGGCAGAAGAGGTCTTCAATCAAGTTAGATATTTTCAGGAGATTTTATGAGTCCAATTCTTGCATCTCCTCATATCTAGAATCACACTAAACTCTTCTGGTGATGTCTATTCCTTGTGACTGGCGATAACCTTCATGAGACTAGCAGCAAACTTCTGTAAAATGTGTTTGGATGCGTGTACCTCCCCCTTCACCAAAATCACATATACATTGACATTTCACCATGCCTCTCTGCAGCAGTATTTCAGAGCTATATGAAATGCTGCCTCCCAGGTGATAGTCCTCATTTTGCCCCAAATAAAACTTAACTCTCAACTTTTAAGTTCTGCATATGTTTTTTAAGTTGACAGTACACAGACTCCTCCTTCCTAGATCTTTAGAGATGGTAGGCATTAATAAAGACAGCTCAAGTTGAAAAGGGGAAAATGTTGTGATTTTACTATTTCCATTTTAGGGGGGGGATTGCCTCTTAAGAAAAAGCCTGGAGTTCCCATCGTGGCTCAGTGGTCAACAAACCCAGCTAGGAACCATGAGGTTGTGGGTTCAATCCCTGGCCTTGCCCAGTGGATTAAGGATGCAGCATTGCCATGAGCTGTGGTATAGGTCACAGAAATGGCTCGGCTCTGGTGTTGCTGTGGCTTTAGAATAGGCTGGCAGCTACAGCTCTGATTAGACTCCTAGCCTGGGAACCTCCCTATGCCATGGTCATGGCCCTAAAAAGAAAAAAAAAATAAAAAGCCTAAAGAAAGCAGGATGACACATGCAAGCTGAAAGTATGTTTATGTGGACAAATGGAATGGACACTTGAATTAATGGTGTGGGGATGGAGGGGAGATGAAAAGCACAATGCAAGTAATTTAGTTGTTCTGACCAGAAGTTGATAACTACTGATGATGCCATTAATTGTGATGTATGAGGGTAGGCTGAAGAAACACATTTTACACATTACCCTTCTCTCCATTCTGCACATAATGTTTAATATTTAATTTAAAAAAGAGGTCATATGTCTGGTTATTTTAGTGCACTCTGTATAACCAAAAGGCCACAGATGAATTTATAATAATAATAATAATAATGATAATGATAATAGCAAATATTTGCCATGTAATGCCTATTTTACACTTCTTAATTCTGACTACTTTCTTCTTAAAAGAATTTCCTCTAAGTTTACCTTCCTCTTATGCTTCCTCCCTCCATGCTATTTCTGCAATAGAATGAAGTATTAAAATCATGTTGTGAAAAGTTAGAATAACAGCTTTAGAAGGTAGTCAGCCAGTTTGCCACACCATTTCATTCCCAGTGACAGAGGTCTGTTTTGATGGGACATTAAGTTCCAACAGAAGCATGATTAATGTCTTTAGGCTTCAGAATCCTAACTCTGCTGAATTTATTGTTTACTTTAGAGTAATGATTGAAATCAAGTAGTAAATACAGATGTGAAGAGAGAAGCATCTTTAAATATTTCCACCCTATCTTTTTAGGTAATCAGATATCTAATAGTAAAACTGGGGTAAAAGAAAATAAATGACACATCACATTCTTAAGAGGCAATATTGAAGATCAAGGGCTTTCAGGTTATTAAAATCTAATGATTCATTCAGTAGTTCATTCTGACTTGAAATCATCTCAAATTGGTTAAGGACTTTATTCATATCTTGGATTATCTGCTCTTTCAAAGGCATTCTCAGACAGGAATGGTAATTTTAGGTGGGTGGAATTTCTGTAATATGGTAATAGTGATTTTCAGGAGCTAGATTTAACTAATACCTGAAATTCCTGGGGCTACAAGGATAGAAATCAAGACCATTATTGTTATCATTATTAACCTTTGGATTAGGTACCTGTGCCTTGACTAGTCTTACTCTTCATCTTCCTATGCAAGTTTTGCAAGTTTTAAAAATGATGACAAGCATTGTTGATTAAAAGGCAGGCTGAAAAAAATATGGCAGCACAGTATTTATTTCATTTAAATGGTGTTTAATTTTCTGCTCTCTTTTTCAAACAGAAATCTACTTTTCACATATATGGTTACGTATAAATTCCAGATGATTTGGTACTCTTCAAAAAACACAAACTTAGAGAAAAGTTAAACATATTGTACTAAAAACATTATTTTCTCAATCCATTTAAAAGTTAGTTGATGA
Organism: Sus scrofa; assembly: GCF_054392235.1. Lineage (NCBI taxonomy): Eukaryota > Metazoa > Chordata > Mammalia > Artiodactyla > Suidae > Sus > Sus scrofa. Next base: position 34,420,157 of record NC_139393.1, read on the forward strand.
TAGTCTGAATAGTCTAGAGCATATTTTCTAAAAGCAAGGACATTCTCCTACACAGCCCCAAAACAGCCAACTAATCAGGAAATAAACAATGGTATATCACTACCATCTGACACTCAGACCCCAGTCAATGTTCACCGCCTGTATCAGTAATAGTCTTTACAGCAAAAAGAGAAAGTTCTAGTTCACATGTTGCATTTAGTTGTCATATCACCTTAGTCTTCTCAGTCCAGAGGAGTTCTTTACTCATGCCTTAATTTTCATTACATTGACACTTTTGGAGGTTTCACATTATTTTGTATAATGACCCTCAGTTTGGGATTCTCTGATGCTTCCTCGTGATTCACTTTACCAGGTTATGCATTCTTTGGCAGGAATATCACAGAAATAAGATTGTGCCTTTCTCAAAGTACATTATTTATTTCATTACTAGGGATGTTAATGTCGTTTACTTGATAAAGGTGGCTCTACCAGACTTTTTTTCCCTTAGTAACTAAAAAGCATTTTGAGGGGAGATAATTGAAACTATGTAAATGACCTATTACTCACTCAACATTTAAGTTATTCACTAATTTCTATTAGTAGATACCATCAGATTTCTATTTTATTCAATGAGTTAGAACTCATTACTATGATTATTACTTCTGATCTTCAGAATTTCCCATATATGGTCAATTATTTAAGATATGTATTTTTTTTTGTCCTTTTGAATTTTCCCATCATTCTCTGAGCACTTTTTAATTTTTAGGCACAATTTTCTTCTGGATTCATCTTACACAGTTTTTGCCCTAACCCTAAAATTTAGCTATCCTTCCAGGAGCCCTCATTTGCAATCACGGGTTGCACTGAGCCCCCTCCCTGTTATGCTTACTCACTTCATTCCACCCAGGCTCTGAAACTCTGTTCTAGACTATTCCCACTCTGTCTGTGGTGAAGCCTTCCTTTCTTTCCTGGGGTCCCATATAAATAGACAGCCACTCTGTCCCACATGTGCAGATGGCCTCTTCATCCCTCCTGGAGTCCTTCATTCCATGTCAGTGCTGCACTATGAGTGAATATCCTCTTCATGCTGGCTCCGATGTCTCAGGCTCATTACCACCTGCAGCCCCTGCACTGGATGCCTCCTTACTCCTCTTGGACTCTGACATCTGCTCTGGTCACTGGGCTCCCGAGCCCCCACCCTCTGTGCTGCAGGTGACTTCTTACCTGGCTCCACCTAAAGATGTTTGGAGTGAGTTGAAAAAGAAGAGAGTTAATTTTTTAAAGATTAAAGTTATAAAATAAATAAGCGTACGTGCATGATAAATGCTAGGTTTATAAATTATCTGTTAGAAACCAAAATTATGGGGAAACACCCTATCTCTTGATCATCAGCTAGAATGCAAAACACAGAAGATTCTCCAAATTCATATTTGTCCACAGATGACTGTCAAATGTGAACGGCCATCTCAGATCTCCTCCTGTTTGAGCTAGGAACCCATATCACTAATTGTCTTCCCAAAGTCTCCTCCCTGATGTCTTTTTTCTTCTTTTTTGGCCACATCCATAACATGTGGAAGTTCCATAGCCAGGGACAAAATCCATGCCATGGCAGTGATGCAAGCTAGAGAAGTGACTACACAAGATCCTTAACCCACTGAGCCACCAGGGAACTCCTTTGATGTCTTTAGTGCATGTCAAATTTCGCACTTACTGACCAAAATCCGTTCTGGTCTCTTCAGTGTGTCATGTCTTATTCTGTCAATTAATGATACTTCTGTTGACCCATTAATGAAATCCAGAAACCTATTGATTGACCATGCTGCTTTTTGCTTCCTCCCTTCCACATCTTAGTCTATACACTGCCCCTTAGATCATCATCATAGGTATAAACTACATATATATATATATAATATTTATATATGCATATATATAAAATCTATTCACTTCTATCTTGTCTGCTACCCCCTTTAATATGAAGCAACCATCTTATCTCTCAGGTACTAAAATTCCCTCTAAGTGGTCTTTCCACATGTACTCATGCCTATGACAATCTGTTCTTTACAGTGCTGCAAAAAGATGTTTTCACAATGCAGTTGGATGATACCTGGCATGAACCCTCCCTCTACTTTAGAACATATCTGTGGCTTCCCATTGTTCTTGGGATTAAAAATAGTATCCTGGAGTTATAAGGCAGTGGAGGGTTGGTTTCTAGCTACTTCATCAGCAAAACGCTGCCTCATATTTCTTCCAGCTCTCTGTGCACCAGCCATACAGCCCTATTTCCTGTCAGTTCCTTGCATGTTCCTTTCTTTGCTCAGAAACAGTTCTTTAACACAAAACTTTCCCAAATGCTCTTCCCTATGCTTGACTGCTATTATGCCACATATACACATAAACAGCACTGCGTAGTTAACTCCTACTTTTCCCTCAGATTGTCAGTTTAATCATTATTTCCCCAAGGAAGCATCCCTGAGTTCTTGACACTGTCACTACCCTCATTTGATGTTTTCTTTCCTGTTGCCATGAAGCTTTCCCTCTTATCTCTGCTTTCCACTTGCATTTAGTTGTATTTCATTGATATCCAATGACCTTCTACCCTAAACCCTAAGCTCCATGACTTAGAGATAAAGGCTATTTGTTTGCTTATAATTACTTTGTTTACAATTATACTTTGGCAGCTAGTAAGCCTTCAATATAGATTTGTTAAAACAACTGAATGAGTAACTCTGTTAATTTACCGTGGATAAGAGTCCATGAGCTTTTTTTTCTTTATCCTTTCCTATGGGTTTATCCTCCTGAAACTTTCTGTTCAATATGCTGCCGCTTTATTTCATGGCACTACTGGGCTTCTTGAGGCCTGTCCCCTTCTTCACATCTTTTGAAGATTGAAGTACACTGACTCTGCTCTTCCCCAATTTGTAAAATTTGCCAAAGATAAGAAAAGAATGTCATGGGAAAATTAATAAAGAAAAATAATCATATCTTAATTTAATATTACTTACCATCAGCCTTTCTTCAGTATCTTAGTGGTAGAATGGTCAAAATAGGCAGACCGTAACATCAATACCGTAGTATACAACATCAGCGCAACTGTGAAGCCTAACACTCTTCATTCAGTACAGCCAGAGAAATGATAGTTAAAATAATAGATAAGAGAAAACAACTCTTCAACTTTCTTTTCACTTGCCAGGGATGTTCAAGATGCAGATAATTCCTGGTAACCTCTCAGAACTATCTGTTACCATTAAGGCAGCAAATAATTGAATGAAGACTATGATTAACTCAGTAAGACCTCAGGATAAAATTCATAGATGTCACAGTTTGACACTTATTAACAAAATGACTCTTTTTTGTCTGTTGGGATGTTTGTTTTCCCTGACAAGTCTATCTCAATATTGCTTGATATTTGCTAAGAGATTGTGTGGGTGTGATGTGTTTTCCTTTCATTTTGTGTGGGTGGCTGTCATCTTACTTTTGTATGAGCTTTGCATATCTGACAGGATATTTCCACTTATTTGATAAGTTATTTATTCTCCATAATATCTAAAGGCAAAGGGTATAATTGCAACTCAGCATGAGAAGCTCTGAGCACAGAAGAACCCTTAAATCAGGGAGAATCAGAGTACTTTGTCTTGAGATAAGAGGAACCATGTCTCAATATGTTTCATTGGCTTTATTTTATTATATGATAAAAACACATATTGTCACATTTTGATATAAAATATTAGAGGAAAATTAAATATATTATGCTATCATTTTATGCACAAACTACTTTGGCCAATCTTACCTGATATTATCTAAGGATCATGTCAAATTCTTTTTGAAATTTCTTTTGGCACTTATGAAAAACAAGCATTTTATACTTGTGCCATTTTAACCAATTTATTTTTTGGATTATATAATTGTTGATTCTTCTAAAATAGCACTCAATTCACAAATATGTGTTGAATTCCCAGTACAAGTTAGCCATTGTTATAATTCCTAGGAAACAGAAGTACATGTGATGTAACATTTGGCTTCAGAGGTCTCACAATTCCTGGAATCCGATAAAACCCTGCAGTTCAAATTCTGGTTCAGTCATGTACTATCTGTGTCAAATTATTTAATTTTCCAAACCTTGTTTTCCTATATAATGGAGGTGCTGACAATATCTACCTTATTGGACTGTTGCAGGAATTAAATGAGATAATTAATGTTAAGCACTTTCCATGATGTTTAAAATATCATAGGTATTCAATAATTATCAACCCCATTAGTGCTATTTTTATTTTTAGAAATATCATTATCATTATTTAACATCTATAGATATGAAAGTATTCTAAGGAGTGTGGTTATAAAACTGTCCATCCTGTGAGTAGATTTCTTATTATTTTCCTCCTTTTATAGAGTTATATTAAAGAAGGAATTGAAAGAACACAAGTATCAACCATAGCAAAGCGTGTATGACTTTAGAGATTCTAGAAAAACCAGGCAATCTTCTAAAACCTCACTTTAAGTATATTGAAATAGGATTTAACTTTAAAGACTGTTGGGAGAAATAAAAACTGACTACTTAGTTGTTGCAGAAGATGACTTTTAATGGTTATTTTTTTAATGTCTTAAGGCTTAAATTCATGGTATATATTTATTAAAAATTGAGTAAGAGATTCTCTCAAATTCCTTTTCTTCGTTTAATTAAAAGACACATTTTAATAGAGAATGCACTTTAAAAAAAGGCACTGACATAAAGGAAAGGCATGCCTCGATAGAATTGTAAAATTAAAAATGAGTGATTTTTATAAGAAATTGATCAATATTTGCATAGCTAGGCTTTTTTTTGCATATCTATCTATCTATCTATCTATCTATCTATCTATCTATCTATCTATTTGTACACACACACACATTTCCTGTCCTGTATCACCTTCCATCATGGTCTATCCCAAGAGATTGGTTATAGTTCCATGTGCTGTACAGTAGGACCTCACTGCTTATATCATTGCATATTTTACACGCCCCCCTTTCCTTTAAGCTAAATGGTTATCTTCAGAAACAAATGTTTGTTTTCTGATAGGCATTTATGGAAAACAACTGCAAATGCTGGGCACTGTGATTTTTTTCAGGACACAAAGAGGTATTTTACATAGTCCCAGCCCTGAAGAACTATAACTATCGTCTATATTAACATTATTTTGCTAACCTGCTGCCTTCATCATCATGTCCTAATATTTTCCTGGAGTTTCTTGCTCAAATAAGTGGCTTGATTTTTCATTACTGAAACTTTCTGAAAGACCAATTCACTCTTCAAAGGAAAGTGTTAATAGATAGTTTGGGCCCTAAGATTTTCTAAATCATTGGACTCAAAATCCTAGCATTGCCTTTTCCACCATTAGTGGTTTGGTGTATCAAGATTATAACCTAGTCCCGATTAAGTTCTCCATCTGATAGACTGCCTTAAGCCAAACTCCTAATTATCAATGAATTCTAACCTCGCCTTCATTCCTACTTCAGAGGAGAACATAATAAGCTCAACTTTGTCTTATCAGCAGATTTTATTGGTGCTTTTGTGGGACCTAGCCTTTAGCAGTTTAATGAAATCAGATTTTAAGTATTTAAGGAAAATCTTTTTTTTAAAAAAATAAAACCAATAAATAGCCATAACAGGTAAGAGAATACATCAGAATGATAATATTTGGGAACAAAATAGTTTTAAACATTAGAACTGAGGCTATGCTATATATATCATTCTGAGGGAAGTATGATTAAAATTCAGGGTTAATAAATATTACAAAATAAGAAGAAGAGTGTGGGGGCAGAGAAAAATAAAAGATAAAATTACACTGAAATCAGTCAATTAAAAGTAAGGATGCACTGGTTAAGTAAAAATTTTGAGTAAAATAAGACCCGAATTATGTTTAGCAAATTTCTTTTTCTCCCATGACTTTTGCATATGTCATTCATTCTCTTTGGAACACCTTTCCTTAGCTATTTACCTGCATGACCTGATAATAATATCAAGCTTCAGTTTAGCATGGCTTCCTTGAGAAAGAAAGCCTTCCTGAACCTGCGACATCGGTTGAGATATTTCTCCTATAAACTCTCTTGGCCCAGAATATTTTCATTGTTTGGAAATTTCAGGCAAAATTTTATTTCACTTTTTAGACTATTTTATCACATAGATCTTTTTAAAAAAGTTTTATTGAAGTATAGGTGATTTATAATGTTGTAATGATTTCTACTGTACAACAAAGTGATTCAGTTTTACACATACACACATCCATTCTTTTTCAGATTCTTTTCCCATGAAGATTATCACAGAATATTGATAGAGTTCTCTGTGCTGCACAGAAGTTTCAATCATTCCACATGTTTACATCAAGGCAAAATTTTAAATACCACCTTTCTTCATTGCCTGGAGGAGAAAATAAGAGAAGCAATATAGAAGATTAAGGCTTTTAACTGACTAATATTAAATTAGAGGCTATGGCTTAGTGTAAGAGCCAAGTTGATCTGCTAATTGAATCCCACAATTAGCCTGATTTAGCCACCCAATCTCAAGCCACACTAGACCAGGATATCTCCTCATGAGAAGTTTTACAGGATGGAGGAGCAGAGGAAATCTGGGTCTCTTTCAGCTGGGAAAAAATAGATGAAGTTGAGCTGAACAGTCCAGTCTATTCACACATTTATCAATTACCTTGTTACTCCCCCTTTCCTGAAGAAAATGAGCATAGGGATAGAGAGAGGCCAGGTATTGGGCTGAGCTTTCTTTATCTGGAAGGAAACAATGGATGTGAGGGAGAAGCATCTCACTCTAGCATTTCCAGCCATAGCACTATCAGACTATTTTCTAATTTTCCATTTACTTGTTCATCTGTCCTCTTAAACTGTAAGTTTTCCAAAGCATTATATCTCATTCTTCACTACAATCTTAGTTCACAATTCTTAGTCCATAAAATATGTTTGGTAAATGTTGGTTGAAATAAATCCCAGATACTATAGTCGTCACACACAGTTTTACCATTTTTCTATTTTCCCCTTGCTCATGATAGTCAAATCTTTTAGAAAACCTCAGAAATATTTTCTCTGAGGATATAAAAATGCAAGTAAAAATAGGAAACTGCATTTTATTGAGATGATATGAGCTCTAGGAAGAAGAAATAGTCAGTAGCAATGGAATATGGATGAGAAGGGCCCTTTCTTTTTTATCTAGCAGAATAAAAGTGGTGACTGAGAATTGTCTTCCTCAAGAAGCTACACTGATCAAATACTTGCCTTTACCTCAATCCCAGGAACCTAGTGTCCAACCTCATCCTTTGTTGAGGATGCCTATAGGTATAGCTCTACAGATCTACTTACAAGGCAGGCATTGGGCGATGAGACAATCTTGCTCCAAGGCCACAGAAACAAGATACATGCCTGGTATCCTGAGCTGAAGTCAGGTAGAAATACACTTTCCATATATGAAATATGGTTTCATCCAGTAATTGTACTCTTCAACACCTGCATCAATAACATACTCTTTCTATATTATGGGTTTAAAACCATTTTGGCGAGTTGTCTTGGGAAACTGTTACCACCGGGAAGTATTCTCCATGTTAAATATTGACCTTACAATTATATTTTTGGAGCGTCATTTTCTTATTAATTAGGCAATTCCTGTACTTGATTTTTAACTGCTAGCTAGTCTACCTTCCTGCTTCCTTTGGTTTTAAGTGATTATCTTAATCTTGTTACCTGTCCTCTCATGGAAATTTTTTTACGGTTTTTAAATTCTTGAAAAATGATTTGCTGTTAAACTTTAAAGGCTTTCTGGATGTTTACTTTTGCTCTCAAAAAACTCAAATATGTGCATTTTATAATTCAATGACAGTAAATATTTTTATGGGAGGAAGCAATTCCCCTTTACTATCTGCTTTTACTTTCATTCAAGAAAAGGTAGAACTTTATGCAGACACCTTGGATGTTATAGAGAACTATGTATGTAGTACATCCTGATGTAAATTTCCTTGGAAACAGACTCCTCTGAGGCAAACTTTTGAGCAGGGGACATATGGGGAACAGGATGAGCAGAGGGAGATGTGAAACTGTGATGTAGTTGTCACAGAACCTCACTTGATCCTACGAATCTAGCTGGAAATGACCCTTCAGAGTTGACTGAAATCAAAGCAAGCTTCCCAGGCCATTGCTCCTCAGTATCAGCTATTCATTGGATGCATCTGCTGAGGAGATGCCATCATATTGAACAAGATGTCTCTTTCCAGTTGAGGGTAATCTCTTTCTGGTTGAGAGAGAGACTCAACTGCAAACTGTGTTACACAGACACTACCAATGGTGAGAGGAATGAAGGTCTGTGTTCTGAAAGGAGAATTCTGGTAGCATACCATATCACCCACTATGGTCATTGTACCAGATGTACAACATACTGACCATTTTCCTGTCTCTGCTTCCAATTTGACTGGACAAGTAAATCAGGTTTGCCATCTTTTCTACATCTTTGGTTGAATAGATGAGTTCTGATATTTGCTCTGTAAACCAAGTCATCTTACAGTATACAGACAAACCTAAGGATGAACATGCCAAAATTTCATTAGAGTAGGAAATAAGATATCTAACACAAACCTTAAATCTAAATTGCTTTCTCCAATCCATCCATAGACTGAAAGACTTGCACTAAACTCTGGGGCAATCATGAGGAAACATAATCAACAATTATTTCCTATTTAGATAGTGATGCTCATGTAGATTCTGTTTTATTGGAAATTATACTGAATATTTTAACATTATTTTAATATAGTGATATGTAATTTTATAGTGGTATTTTCAGTAGTGTTCTGATACTTTCAGCCAAGCATAGTGGTTACAGAATCATGCTTTGTGGAGGTAGTAAATTTGGATCATGATATCTCCAATTGATAGTAGCATGAAATTTGAATTGTTTATGAGTTTTTTTATTTTTTATTAAAGTATCCTTGATTTTCAATGTTTATGATGTCATACATATATACATATATATGTTTTTTTCTCATATTATCTTCCATCATGTTCTATCACAAGAGACTGGATATAGTTCCTTGTGCTATACAGTAGGATCTCATTGCTTATCCATTCTAAATCATTTGAATCTACTAATCTCAAACTCCCAGTCCATCCTATTGTCTCCCCCTCCTCCTTGGCAAGCACAAGTCTGTTTCCATGTCTGTGAGTCTATTTCAGTTTTATAGATAGGTTCATATGTGCCACATCTTAGATTCTACTTATATCATATGGTATTTTTTTTTTTACTTAAGTCACTTAGTATGAGAATCTCTAGTTGCATCCATGTTGCTGCAAATGGCATTATTTTGTTCTTTTTTATGGCTGAGTAGTAGTCCATTGTGCATATGAACAACATCTACTTATTCCATTCATTTGCTGATGCGCATTTAGTTTGTTTCCAAGTCTTGGCTATTGAGAATAGTGCTGCAATGAACAGAGGGTGCATGTACTTTTTGATTGAAAGTATTTTCCTGATATGTGCCCAAGAATGGGGTTGCTAGATCATATGGTAGTTCTAGATTTAGTTTTCTGAGGTACCTCTGCATTGTTTTCCCTAGTGGTTTTACCAATTTACATTCCCTTTTTGCCACACTCTCTTGAGAATTTGTTATTTGTAAACTTAATAATGATAGCCACTCTGACTGGTGTTAGGTGGTACCTCATGGTAGTTTTGATTTGCATTTCTCTAATAATTAGTGATGTTGGACATTTTTTCATGTGCCTACTGGCCAGCCATATATCTTCTTTGGAGAAATGTCTATTTAAGTCTTCTGACCACTTTTCAATTGAGTCGTCTATTTTTTGTTATTGAATTGTATGTGTTTGTATGTTTTGGAGATTATGCCCTTGTCTGTTGCAGTGATTGCAACTACTTTGTCCCATTCCATAGGTTGGACTTTTTTTATGGATTCCTTTGCTGTAAAAAATCTTGTGAGTTTGATTAGGTCCCATTTGTTTATTTTTATTCTTATTTCTATTGCCTTGGGAGACTGACCTAAGAAAACATTTCTATAATTGATGTTAGAGAATATTTTGCCTATGTTCTCTTCTAGGAGTTTTATGGTGTCTTGTCTTATGTTTAAGTCTTTAAGCCATTTGAAGATTATTTTTGTGCAGGGTGTGACGATATGTTCTAGTTTTGTCGATTTACATGCAGTTCTCCAGCTTTCCCAACACCACTTGCTAAAGAGACTGTCATTTTTCCCATTTTGTATGCTTGCCTCTTTTGTCAAAGATTAACTGTCTGCAGGTTTTTTGGGTTTATTTCTGGGTTTACTATTCTGTTCCATTGATCCATATGTCTGTTTTTGTACCAGGACTACAATGCCTTGATTATTGTAGCTTTGTAATATCGTCTGAAGTCTGGGAGAGTTATACCTCCTGCTTTGATTTTTTTTTCCCCCTCAGGATTGCTTTGGCAATTCTGGGTCTTTCATGGTTCCGTATAAATTTTTAGGTTATTTATTATAGTTCTGCAAAAAAGATCATGAGTAATTTGATGGGACTGCATTAAATCTGTAGATTGCATTGGGTATTATGGACATTTTAATGACAGTAATTCTTCCAAACCATGAGCATGGAATATCTTTCCATTTCTTTCTTTAATTACTCAATTAATTTTATTACATTTATAGTTGTACAATGATCATCACAACCCAATTTTATAGCATTTTCATCCCAAACCCTAGGCACAGCCCCCACCCCCCAACTTGCCTCATTTGGAAACCATAAGTTTTTCAGTCTCTTAGTATGTGTTCTGCAAATAAGTTCATTGTGTCTTTTTTTTTGGATTCCACATGTAAGTGATAGCATTTGATGTTGGTATCTCACTGTCTAACTTCACTTAGCATGATAATTTCTAAATACATCCATGTTGCTGCAAACATAATTATTTCTTTCCTTTTAATGGCTGAGTAATATTCCATTGTGTACCACATCTTCTTTAGCCACTCCTCTTTGATGGGCATTTAGGTTGTTTCCATGTCTTGGCTATTGAAAATAGTGCTGCAATGAACATTGGAGTACATGTGTCTCTTTGGGTCATAGTTTTCTGTGGATAGATGCAGAGGAGTGGGATTGCTGGATTAAATGGTAATTCTATTTGTAGTTTTCTGAGAAATTTCCATATTGCTTTCCACAGTGGTTGCCCCAATTTACATTCCCGCCAACAGTGTAATAGGGTTCCCTTTGCTCCACACCATCTCCAGCATTTATTGTTTGTAGACTTTTTGATGATGGCCATTCTGGCTGGTGTAAGGTGGTATCTCATAGTGGTTTTGATTTGCATTTCTCTAATAATCAGTGATGTTCAACATCGTTTCATGTGTTTTTTGGCCATCTGTATGTCTTCTTTGGAGAATTGTCTGTTTAGATCTTCTGCCCATTTTTTGATGGGGTTGTTTGTTTTTTTGGTATTGAGCAGTAGGAGGTGTTTATAAATTTTGGAGATTAATCCCTTGTCAGTCGATTCACTTGCAAAGATTTTCTCCCATTCTGTGGGTTGTCTTTTCATTTTCTTTAGGGTTTCCTTTGCTGTGAAGAAACTTTTAAGTTTAATTAAGTCCCATTTGTTTATTTTTTTATTTCACTGTCATTACTATAGGAGGTGTACCTGAGAAGATGTTGCTGTGGTTTATGTTGGAGAGTGTTTGGCCTGTTTTCATCTAAGAGTTTTATAGTATTTGAATCCCCTAATTTCCTTGATTAACATTTTATAGTTCTCAGTGTATGTCTTTCACCTCCTTGGTCAATTTTATTCCTGTATACTTAATTTTGGGGGTGAAATTTTAAAAGGTATTATACTTTTATATTCCTTTTCTAATATTTCATTGTTATATATAGAAATGCAAGCTATTCCTAAATGTTAATCTTTTATCCTCCTACTTTGATGAATTTGTTAATCTGTTCAAGCAGTTTCTGTGTGGAGGCCTTAGGGTTTTCTATATCATGTCATCTGTATAGAGTGACAATTTTATTTCTTTTTTTCCAATTTGTATAATTTTATTTCTTTTGTTTGTCAGATTGTTGTGGCTAGAACTTCCAATTCCATGTTGAATAAAAGTGGGGAGAATGGGCATCCTTGTCTTGTTACAGACATTAGTGGGAATGCTTTCAGCTTTTCTCCATTGAGTATTATATTGGCTGTGGGTTTGTTATAAATGACTTCTATTATGTTATGATATGTTCCTTCTATCCTCATTTTAGAGTTTTTATCATGAATGGATTTTGTCAAATGCTTTTTCTGCATCTATTGAGAAGGTTATGTGGTTTTTGACATTTCTTTTGTTAATGTAGTGTATGACATTGATTGATTTGCCTATGTTAAACCATCCTTGTGAACATGGGGTTAATCCTTTGTGGTATATTATCTTTTACATGTGTTGTTGGATTTGGTTAGCTAAATTTTTTTTTGAGAATTTTTGTGTCTGTGTTCATCAAAGATACTGGCATATAATTTTCTTTTTTGATAGTGTCTTTGGTTTTGGTATTTCAATGATGGTGGCTTCATAGAATGCCTTTGGGATGTTCCTTTTTCTTCAGTCTTTTGGAAAAGTTTAAGAAGGATGGGTATAATTTCTTTGTAAGTTGGTGGAATTCCCGTGTGAAACCATTTGGTCCTGGACTTTTATTTTTACATTTTTTATGACATATTCAATTTCATTTCTAGTGATTGGGCTGTTCAAATAATCTATTTTTCTCAATTCAGTTTTGGTAGGCTGTATGTCTCCAGAAAATTGCCTATTTCTCCAACAATAAGACAACAATAAGTTGTCAAATTTGTTGACATATTGTTCATAGTATTCACTTATTTGTGTGTGTGTGTTTGTGTGTGTGTGTGTGTGTGTGTATTTCCATGGTATTGGTTGAGATTTCTCCTTTTTCTTTTCTTATTTTGTTTATTTGGATTCTCTCCCTTCTTGGTCAGTTTGGCAGAGGTTTGTCAGTTTTGCCTGCTCTTTCAAAGAACAAGCTCTTGGTTTGATTGATTTTTTTAATTGCTTTTTTGAATCTCTATTTTATTGATTTCCTCTCTAATCTTTATGATTTCCTTCCTTCTGCTGATCTTAGGTTTTGTTTGTTCTTCCTTTCCTAATTCTTTTATGCGTTCAGTTAGGTTGTTGATTTGAGATTTTTTTCATTTTTGGGGAAGGCCTGTATTGCTATGAATTTTACATTAAGAACTGCTTTTGTGGCATCCCATGGATTTTGAATGGTTATGTTTTCATTGTCATATGTCTTGAAATATTTTTAAATTTCCTTTTTGATTTCCTTGTTGATCCATTGGTTTTTAGTAGCATGTTGTTTAGTTTCCAAATAGTCAGCATTTTCTCATTTTTTTCCCCTGTGATTTCTAGTTTCATGTCATTGTAGTTAGAAGTGCTTGCAATAATAATATACTCTTAAATTGGTTGTGATTAGTTTTGTGCCCCAGTATATGTTCAGTCCTGGAGAATGTTCCAGATGCACTTGAAAAAAATGCATATTCATTTTTTTTTTTCCTATTTATTTTTTTTATTTTTTTTATTTTCCCACTGTACAGCAAGGGGGTCAGGTTATCCTTACACATATACATTACAATATCGGTTTTCCCCCCACCCTTTCTTCTGTTGCAACATGAGTATCTAGACATAGTTCTCAATGCTATTCAGCAGGATCTCCTTGTAAATCTATTCTAAGTTGTGCCTGATAAGCCGAAGCTCCCGATACCTCCCACTCCCTCCCCCTCCCATCAGGCAACCACAAGTCTTTTCTCCAAGTCCATGATTTTCTTTTCTGAGGAGATGTTCATTTGTGCTGGATATTAGATTCCAGTTATAAGTGATATCATATGGTATTTGTCTTTGTCTTTCTGGCTCATTTCACTCAGTATGAGAGTCTCTAGTTCCATCCATGTTGCTGCAAATGGCATCATGTCATCCTTTTTATGGCTGAGTAGTATTCCATTGTGTATATATACCATATCTTCTGAATCCAATCATCTGTCAATCCGGACAAAACTCTACTTAAAAGAGACACATGCACCCGCATGTTCATTGCAGCACTATTCACAATAGCCAGGACATGGAAACAATCCAAATATCCATCTTTTGTTTTTTTTTTTTTGATATAATGCCCTAAAAATATAAATGAAGTCTAACTGTTCTCTAAATCCTAATCCTAGTTGCTGGGGTCCTGCCCCAGCAGTCAGGGGGATGTCCCGAAGAGGAGGGGCGGCAGGCTCAAGAAGAATAATGGAGATGTAGACACTCTCGAGTAGTGCTCAAGCAGTCTCAAATTTATTGGTGGACAACAGCGAATTATATAGGGTCCCATAAACAACGGAAGATCAATATCTCAAAAATTTCCAAAAAACATAGATAAACTTTTAAGATTAAAAAGCATATGATCTGGGTAAAGTACAGTCTAAAAGTATAAAATAGAATTGAACACCATAAAAGAACAATCAAGCAGAAACTAGGAATCACGTAAGCCACACATGACCTTTGTAAAAGTTACAAATATACTGTTTTCTTAGAACAATCATCTGATTATAAATCTAACAACTATTTTACTTTTAACTTTATTATTAATAGATTTCTATATTTAAAATACTTAATTCAGTAAATCAATAATTATCAATAACTACCTATAACTCCTAAAACTTACTTATTTACTTACTAAGAACTTAAAACAATTTTAGCTAAATAATGCATACCAATATTATCTAAGCTCTTGTGAAAAACAGAAGCCAAATCAGAGACCCATTTGAATGTAGACATTGGGGAGCTATTCTCCCAGAGGTAAGTTTGAGGTTTAGCAGGCAAAGATAATAAATGTTAATAAATTCCTTTCTTGAGGTAAGGGACAGGGAGTTAGGTACAGTAAACAAAGCACAGATTGTTTACAAAAGAGCAGAAACTTAAAAGTATATTTCCTCAGGTATAACATCCTCTAGTTTCGGGGGCCTGGCAAGCCTGTTGTTTTGCAGTCCTTTCTTCAGAATCTCCTGGACTTTTTCATCAGGCAGATTCCCTTCTTCAGAACCCCCTGGACTTTGTCATCAGGTGGATTCCATTCTTGAAACTCGGTTCCCAGCACCTACTGTGTCATTTAGGATCTCTGTTGCCTTATTGATTTTTTATCTAGAGAATTAGTCCATTGATGTGATTGTGGTGTTAAAATTTTTTTTACTATTATTGTATTCCCATCAATTTCTCATTTTATGTTTGTTAGCATTTGTTGTATGTATTTGGGTGCTCCTATATTAGGGGCATATATATTGACAATTGTAATAGCGTCTTCCTTTTATCATTAGTGTCTTCCTTTATCTTTCTTTATGGACTTTGTTCTAAAGCCGATTTTCTCAAATATGAGTATTGCAACTCCCACTGTCCTATCATTTTCATTCTCATGAAATATCTTTTTTATTCTCACCTTCAATTTACATGTGTCCTTTTCTTTAAGGTGAGTCTAAAGAAGGCTGAATATTTGAGGCTCTTGTATTTTTTATCCAGTCTGATACTCTATATCTTTTGATGGGAGCATTCAGTCCATTGACATTTATTTAAGATAATTGTTGATAAATGTATTTTATTGACATTTTGAACCTTGTTTCCCACTTGATTGTATGCTTCTCCTTTTTTCTTCCTTTTTTAAGTTGGATGATTGCCTTTTTTTATGCTTATGTACTCTTTTAGTTTTTGTGAATGTATTGTTAGGTTTTGATTTGTGGTTGCCCTGTTTTTCAAATATGTTGACCCATTCCTATATCTGCTCACTTTAACCTGATAGTACAGGCTCGATAATAGCCAAAAAAAAAAAAAAGAGTAGATTTTCTTCCCCTTCTTCCCCACATATTATTATTTTATGATTTTGATACCTTTTTTACATCTTCTTTTTATCCTTGTGCTATTATTTGTGTTTATCATTGCTTAGACAAATAGTTGGGTTTTTTTTTTCTTTTCTGTTTGATCTGTATACTAGCTTATATAGTGATTACTTTCCAATTGTGATTTCCTCCATCCTATATCTTCTTACTTCTTTCCTATTTAGAGGAGACCTTTCAGTATTTATTTCAGAATGGGTTTACTATTGCTATATTCTTTTAGTTTTTGTTTGTCAATGAAATTATTTGTCCTTCTATGTTAAATGATAATCTTGCTGGGTAGAGTATTCTAGGCTACAAACTTTTCCCTTTTAGAGGTTTGCATATATCTTGCCACTTTCTTCTGAACTGTAGTGTTTCTATAGAGAAATCAGTTGATATTCCTTATGGGAATTCCCTTATAATTAACTTTTTGTTTTTCTCTTATTATCTTTAGAATCCTCTCCTTATCTTTAATGTTTGTCGTTTTTATTATAATATGTCTTGGTGTAGGTCTATTTGGGTTCAACCTTTTTGCTTCCTATATCTTGACATCTGTTTCCTTTAGATTTGGAGTTTTCAGCCATAATTTCTTCAAATATATTTTCAAATCCCTTTTATTTTTCTTCTCCTAGAATCCCTGTTTTGCATAGATTAGCCTACTTTTTATTATCCCATAAATCTCATACTGCTTTCACGTTTTTTTTTCATTTGGTTTTCTGTCTGCTCTCCTGATTGGGTGATTTCCATTATTCTCTCTTCCAAGTTACTTATTTGTTCCTCTGCATTATTCATTCTGCTCTTCAGTGCCTTTAACTCAGCCTTCTTCTTTGCAATTTTTTTTTTCTAATTTTCTTGGCTCCCCATTATAGTTTCTAGTTCCTTTCTAAATTAATCGGCATTACTGTTGATATCTATTCTTAATGCTTTTAATAATTTTATTATATCCTTTTTGAAGTCTGTTTCTCTTAGACTGCAGAGGTCTATTTCATTGTTTTCTTCAGGATAATTCTCCTTTTAACTGGGAATGCTTCCTGTGCTTCTTCTTTTTGCTTATATTTTTCCTATTCTGTGAGTTTAGGGAAAACAATTATCCAGTGTAGTCTTGAGCACTGTTTATATGTGGGAGCATCCCTGGGTAGCTTGTGAGCGATTACTATTTTTTTTGTGTGTGAGGGCTACTTTTTGTTTGGATGCTTGCTTTCTCTTTCCTCAGCGTGTGCAGGCTGCTTTCCACTTGATAGACCATGTATCACTGTATGGCATGCCTGTTCTTCCAGGAATATTGGGGCAGTGGACAAGGTGTGTAGCCAGTGCTTGGTTACCAGGCTCTTGGAATGATGAGGATCCATGCAGAAGTGGGCACAGGATCCTCTTTTTGGAAAGGCCCTGGATAGTAGCAGTGACCCTCAGAGCCTTTGGCAATGGCCAGGGCAGGGAGTGTGCATTCCCATGTGATTGAGAAGCTAAAGTGGTGGGGGGCCATGCCTACCTCAGGAACTGGAGATGGCTGCAGTGGTTTGTACTTGCCTCTATAGCCTCTTCAAGAAGGGCCCTGCCACTGGGGAGGCTGCAAGTGCACAGAGAAAGATGTTCCTATGGAAGTCCTGCCCTTCCTCTTCTTGTTCTCTACAGCAGTGGTGCCTTGCTTCTCCTATGGGTGTAGTCCTTTTCTTGCACTGTCTTGGCTGTAATGCTCTGCTCCCCAGCCCATGGCACACTGTTCCCTGGCCCCTCAGGTTGTGTCCACACAGCCAACCCTAGTCCTCTTCTGTGAATTGACATCTAAAGCCTGAATCTCTGGACCCAGCCCTGGCCTGAGTTTCTCTGTCTGTGGTGTCCAGGGTGTTGGTACCAATTGTCTGTATCTCTCTGCTCTGCCCTCCTCAGTCCAGCTATTGTGCTTTTCTCTGAGACTTTGAAGTCACTCCACCTCTTCTGGCTGATTTCTCTGTCAGATAGGTGGCCTCCAGGGTAGGGATTCCTTTCCTCTTCCACAGCTTTCTCTTTAGGAGTACTGATCCATTCTTGATTCCTTCTCTTCTCTTCTCTTCTCTTCTCTCTTTCTGTTTTTCTTCCTTTTGTTCTACCCAGTTATGTGGAGAGCATCTTGCCCTTTTTGGAGGTCTGTTATCTTCTACCAGTGTTCAGTAGATGTGCAATTGTTCTACATGCAGTTTTTTTTTTATGTGTTTGTGGGAGAAGGTAAGTGGCATGTTTTACTTCTCTGACATTTTGACCCCATTCCTCATATTTTAAAAATAGACATAAAACAATGTATATTTCATAGGATGGTTTTCAGGATATGATGAGATTTTCCATGTAATAAAATTACTCCTGATAAGTAGTTCTTGACACAGTGTTGCTCAATAAATATTGGCTATTATCTTTATTATCTTCTGAACCATCTTGCTATTTCTCCAATATGGTTACAAAAATATACAAAAAAAAAGTAGCATGCTCCCATACATTTATTTAGCTCATATAGCTCTCAGTTGGCTGGAGGTCAGCTAACCTAGGCCAGACTAAGCTGAGTATCTCTCCTGCACTTGGATGGGTCTCCTCAAACATTTGTTGATTGATTCTGTTCCATATTTTCTTCTCTCTCTCCAGAATAAGAGGGCTTCCCTGAACTAAGTCTTATCATGGAGATGCCGGAAGAGAGCTAGCCCAACTCTTTGAATGATTTTCAAGGCTTTGGTTCCATTACACTTGCTAACATTCTGTTGGTCAATGTATGTCACATGAGTGAAATCAGTCAGGAGTCATGAAATAGACTCCACCACTGACGTGTGGGAGGACTGGAAAGCCACTTATCCAACAAAATGGATTCAGATAATGTAAGAGAATTGGGGAAATGGGGACAGTTACTTATCTCAACAACACAAACCACTCTGGTACTCTCTCCTTCCATAGCTTCATTCCTACTCAATTTGGTCTGCCCTTCTTCCATATCCATTCTCTGTAAGTTTTTCTATAACCTCTTGCATTGTGCCTTATGGACCATCTCATCATGTTAACATTCACTTACAGCCTTCAATCAACTTTTCCTACATGATTCACTTTAACTGAATCTTGGTTTTCTCCTAATGCTACAAATTCCTTTCTGTTTCAAATTCTTCTTTTGAACTCATTTGATGGCAAGTTCAGGCAGTATACCACTCATGCCTTTTTTCAAGATAATTGTTCTCTTGGGTTGATATTTTCCACTTCTGTATATCTCTTTTCAAATTAGCATTTTAAATTCACTTTATTCCCTGCCAGCTTCAAAGTTTCAAATTTGTTTCTTTACCCTTTTGCCCCTTTGGTTTCTTAGATTTCCTTCCCAGACTTCAAAATTGGGCATTATTCTATTTCATTTCCTACTTCTCAGGTTTCTACTTTGCTTCATGTATGAGAAATTTTCTTTCTCTCACCCTGTGAATAATAAGTATTCTTTAAAGTCTTGTCCTTAGCATTCAACTCATTTCTTTTTCCTTGATAGTCTAATTTCTTCCTACAGGTTAAATTATCATCTCCATTGGATCAGTCCAAATTTATGTTTCCCACATTGGCTTCCTTCCCAAGACACAGCACTAAACTCTCAACAGTCTCCTGCTCTTTACTGTTCCTAAGTGATCTACATCTGTTTTGATGACCCCTATTTTCTTTATTGCTATCTAAATCATCCCAGGACACAGGACTGGACATTCATGTATTCAATTTATTTAAATATATTTAGTCCTTTCTATTCTAATCTAATTAAATCTTTCCACACTCTTGTGTATCACAAGGACCTCAAATGAATCTAACAATCATATGTTAATTGCCTCTTCTATGCCAATCTTGCAAGGCAGGGTAGATAAAAATATGTATAAGATAAGGACCAAAATTTCAATAAGTTTATTAGAAAAGGCAGAAAATCAACATTTGGCTGTAAAGAGCCATTCTAGTGGCATAAATAAAACACTAAGGTGCAAGAAATAAATTCTGATATGGGGATCTGTCAGTGTAGTCTTCACAGAGGAGGTGACATTTGAACAATGAGTCAGACATATAGCATCCTTGACATTTAAAAGTTTACAGTCTACATAATGTCTAAACTGTATTAATGTCTATAACAATGCTTGTCTGCACTTGGGAACATCAGCAACACTTTAAAAGCACAACTGCTTCAGGAGAACTCACCTTGTTTTGCCTTCTGAGTCTTTGTTCTGAGTCAGATTTGATGCTTTGAACATTTACCTTCTTCTTGGGCCCACCTCCCCTAAATAGATTTCAGTTCCCTTTTGCTCATGTCCTAAAACTGCTGACAAGACCTGGCTCCTGGGAATCTAGCCATTTGCAGAATCTGAGACACTTTCTTTCTTTGGTTGACTATTCAGATAATTCTAGAAATAGGACAGAAGGGTAAAGAACAATGATTTGAAAAAATATGGAAGATGCCATTAAAGAGTTTCATAATGTGATGGGGATTTACAATAATTCCTGACAAGTATGCCACCTTCTTCCCCAGATAACTGTGGACAGACTTATCCTGATCAATTACTTTTTCTTTGCATAAATACTGTCTCTCTATTTTTGCCTTCTTCTTTGATTATTCTAGAAGAGAATTGTATCAATATATGAATGAGAATATCTACATGTTTATCTATGAAATTTGCAAGTCCATTCTTATTTTATTGAATCTATCTGTCTTTTGAATAAGGTATGTGGCCATGGGTATAGCTTACCTCAGATTTCTTAGGCACTGGAATACTTGAGCATGAGTTGGTCCTAATATTAGCTGTAGCACTATGCACACACTTATGAAAGACAGCAACCCTATTGGACCCGGGTGCATGCATGAGGCTCATGCTTCTATGACTGGATTGCGGTAATACGAATCTGAGCTTGTTTGTCTATAAGTGTATCTGGGCAGATGCTAAAAGGTGAGTAATGACTACCTCAGATCAAATGAGTGTGTAGTGGAAAATGAAACAAATCAAACTAGGTCCAATAGTAGGAAAGAGTGCATGTTGATGAACTAATTGGGCAGCAGGCTTAGGATGGCTTTGAGAGTTCACATCAGGATGGATGAAATAATAGAACTTCCTGTTCTTCAGGATCCAACAGCAAAAGAGCTAGGCTGAGGTAAAAATTAGGATTTTTTTCTTTCTGTTAGGATAGTTTTCTTATGGACTCAGTATTAAAACAAGTAATTAGATTTTTTTTTTTTGGTTACATCTCAAAAGAATTGTTTTGAATTGAATTTTCTGATGTATTTTTTCTATAAATTCACTTTCCATTGCTACTTTGTAGTAAGATTACATCTTAAAAGTCTATGAGTTGGTCTCCGGAGGAGACAGTTTGGGGGGTGGGAGGATGTGCCTGAGCTGTGGGATGGAAATCCTGTGAAATCAGATTGTTATGATCATTATACAACTACAGTTGTGATAAATTCATTTGAGTAATAATAAAAAAAAGTCTATGAGTAAATGATTTATCCAGAAATTGTGATAGTATGTGCCTAGTTATAATACATATGAAAAGCTTATAGGTCCAAATATAGTATGCAAAATGTGAAATGTGAAAAGGTTTTTACAGAATGGTCTAATTTACAAAAAGATTGACAATAATCTATGACCATGGGAGCTTTGTAAGTATGAAGGACAAACAAACATCATTACATTAATCCTAAATATGAAAAATGTATAAAAAAGATAAACTCGTCTCTCCAAAAATCTGATACTAGAGCAATTAGAATTAGTGGAGCCAATTCTGCTATTTTTGTTGAAAGTAGTTCTGACATAATATTAAAAACTTTATGTATATATCAATCTCAATATTTTTACAAATGTGAAAAAGCAGCAGGATCACAAGATGCTACACTTCAGAGACAATTTCCTCTATTAATTTTTTAAAATAATTACCAGTTATTTAGAGAGAGACATTTTTAGTATATAATTAGTATGACAATATTGACAAGAAAGATGTGGCAAAACACATATGCTAAAATGTATAAAGAGATGTAGTTCTCCTTAATGAAGCAATTTAACACAGTAGTGGAATTATTTAACAAAGGAAAATTTAATTGCATACATTACCATAATTCTTCCTATTTACAAGAGAAATAAAAGCATTAAAGCTCTGTTTAACAAATAAAATTTACATTTCTTTCATTCCTTAGCATGTTTTAGGAATCTGATAAGGTGGTTAATAGTTGTAAAGCCTATATATGTGACTGAAGACTCTATAGACATAGAGGGATTACCTTCTGGTATACATATATTTATTCTGCACTAGCCATGCTTTTCTAAGAGTAGGAAGCTTAACTTTGAATTTCCGGGAGACAATAGATTGTAATTGAACATGAGCAGCTTTAGAATTGAACATAACTTGGTTTGAACCATGAGCCTTTGGCAAGTTATAAAGTTTGTATGAATCTCCATTTCTTCATGGGAGATACAGGGAAATTAACATCTAATTCTTAGTATTAAGATATCCCAAAGATAACAGATATCATGTCTGGCACATAAAGTGCTCAATAAATCATTTGTTCTAATTTTTCTCCTATAAATAAAGCAAAAGTGTAGTTGAATAGCAACATTTGTACCACTTCTAATGCTAATATTAGCAATAATTTTTGCTTATTGATCATCTGTTATATAATATGCATTGGGACATTGGCTTTACATAAACTTATTGACTATACACGAGCTATTTTACTGACCTGGCTACTTTATGTTATGGCCTCTAGGTATAATTTTAAAATCAATTTTCTCAGGAAGAATTTTTTAATACAGTTATGTAGATGAGAAATTCTTATTTGGCTGGAACAGTACTGATTTCTATGTTGAAAAATCAGAAGTGTTATAGACCTTTAGAAGATTTTTCATGTCCCTATCTTGTTTGCAATCACATCTCTTTGTAGTTACTGATAGAGACTTTTAGTAGCCTCAGATAAGAGCTGAGACAACAAAGGTTCAAGTAAACTGTGGCTTCCCTGGGTTTTCTTAGTAACTGTGGGAGCTGTGACTTAAATTTAGCTATTTTTAACATTTAATCCCAGTTTTCTTTCCTTTACAACATATTTTCTCTGTCTTGATGATAAATTCATTAGTAACTGTAGAAATATATTTTAAGAGCGATGTTGACTAATTTTTTCTATGGTTTTCAGGAGGTCAGGACAAAAAGGAATGGTTGTAAAGCAATAGGAAAGGATTTTAAAGTTTGGGATAAAATTTTTGCTTTTACCATCTGTGAAACATCATAATGGAAGTATAAAGTATAAATAAAACTATGTTTGGAGGAAGATGTAGTGAGAATAGGCTATGTGATTCATCTAAGATATTCTCCTGGTTTAAGATTATAACAGTTTCTATCATGTATATTAACTAATTTCCCATAAACTTCCTCCCCCATGAAAATAGATTTTGCTTCTCCTCCTTCCCTCATGTGTACACCACCCAAACTCAAACATCTGCACACTACACACAGACACATACAAATAGAACTTTTTAAAATGGATAATGGTAAACCATAGCAGCTTCTTGATTGCTAATCCTAAATTACTTATGTTTGCCCACTACTCAAAACAGTTCTCTCTGATGAAAACATGACAAAACATAAGGTGGGTGGGCACAAATTAGGTGTTCAGGTACTTCAAGAAGGAACTAAACAAGCCTAACACTTTTGCTGTGATTCTATAGACAGATCAGCTAAAGCAGGAGTTGGCCACTTTGCTTCTGTCTTCAATACAGTGAGGTAGAGATTTTAACATCTTGCCACACACAAACTAGGCAATTGAACCACTTGAGATTGTCACAGGTAAAATGGAATGAATACTTCCGTCAGTGTCATTTTTGGGTTAACCTCCTCTCTGCCTCCCGTGGATTAAAGCTAATGATTTTCCAAAAGAGTTGTGACTATTACTCTGTTGATAAGTTGTCTTGCTTCTGAAATCATTTATCAACTTACCTGCTTTAAGTTTTATTATTAAATATTTCCTGTGCTGATCAATTTATTTGGAAAAGACTGTTTAGGAGTTTGGAAAAGTCTATAGGCAAGTTAAAGGTATTGTTTGATTACTTAGGAAAATTTCCATATATTGACATAATAGCATACTTATAATAACAAAACGGGAACTATAAAATATGAAAAGGAGTAATTATCATGACAACATTGTATGTTAAATGCTATTTTCTGATCAGATGGCCACAGTGGAAATTGAGGGTGTGGTACCTTCAGAAGCTGTAAGTATTGCTCAGATTTTCTACTGAGTAGAAATTTGTGGCATTTTAACTAGTATATTCCAAAAAGAACTTTTACAAAAATAAAAACTGAAAATCTTGTATTTCATAAATGTGTCTGCTCATGAGCTGTGACTTTTCACTGTAGAGGATGTTCACATTGCCTTTAACTATCTTTGAAAATTTACTTACAATTTAGGACATAATGCATCTGGCAATAATTCTGCCCCAAGTTTCTTGGAGTGTAATATGATTCTAAAAATGCTCCCCCTGGGACTTCCCATCGTGGCGCAGTGGTTAACGAATCCGACTAGGAACCATGAGGTTGCGGGTTCGATCCCTGGCCTCACTCAGTGGGTTAAGGATCCGGCATTGCCGTGAGCTGTGGTGTAGGTTGCAGACGCGGCTCGGATCCCGCGTTGCTGTGGCTCTGGCGTAGGCCAGGGGCCACAGCTCCGATTCGACCCCTAGCCTGGGAACCTCCATATGCCGCGGGAGCGGCCCAAAGAAATAGCCAAAAAAAAAAACAAAAAACAACAACAACAAAAAAAATGCTCCCCCTCTACTACTAATCTGCAAGATTTAGTTGATTACTCATTTCTTCTTGTCAAACCTAATACTACATCTTATCAGATAGGAAGAAATCTGTATAATGATGGTCTCAATAGACATTAAATAATGTAAATATCTCTGGTAACTTTTTCCTAGTAATATCTGGTCTATTTGTTATGATTTCAAAATTATGATTCATTTATTATTATTATATGTTCTTTTGAACTAAATGTATACACATACCCTTCTATGTTTTTGTTTTAACTGTATATTATTTTCAATTACTTTTTGTTTACTGAACACTTAATGAAGTGCACGTCAACATGACTTTTTTGTTTTCTGTAATTTTGAGCCTGATAGGGTATATACTTCTTTAAGGGAACACAGCCAATTAAAAGTTATTGAGAGATTATAACTCAGAGAAGACTTAAGATGACTTTAATCAATGAGGCTCCCAGCTAGCATAAATTACTTCAATTCAAGTCAACCTTAATTCACCTGGTCAGTGTTAAAATTAACTCAAGACCTGTTTGGATTTTTGAAAAATTATAATGCATTTCCAAGGAACCTCCATCATTCAGAAATTATTCACACGGTGGTGTTACCAAAATCATATGTCTGTGTCATATAGGTAACTTAGCATTAAAATGACAGCACTGCAGTTATCACTGTGTATATGTATGCAGAGTGAACATAACCAGGAAATATGCACTTTTAGAAATGTGCTCAAATGCAGAATTAAGAAATATTGTTTTTCAAGCTTGTCAGTGGTGTGCAGGAAGCAGTTTCATTTTTCTAATTTATGCTGCTGGTCTATAGCTTATATTGGAGTTGACAGTATATATTTATTTTGGAGAATACAACAGAAAACAGTAAGCTCTTTTTCTTTAGAGTAAAAATTTTACTCTGACTTTTTTAGGTGGCATAAATCCTAAAAACACAAAGTTCTGAGCTGAACCAGGATGGAAGTGCAAATAGTCAAACCATCAAGAATTGTGAAGAATCTGAATTTTACCATATTTGTAAGCTAACAAATTAGCCTATCACATTTTCATGGATACTGGCAGAAGACAAGAGACTCCTAAGCCAGAGGCAAAGGACTTTCTTATTCACTGTAATAACTCTAGCCAGAATGTCAACATTTTTTTGGTGCCAGTTCTCTGAGACCCAATTTCCACAAGGAGATATAAAGAGAGTCAGGTGACTCCTATATAGGCAATATGTTGTGTCATAGGAGAGAAACCCCAAACTTAGGGAACTTAAATGTCTTATAATAGTAAGCATGCACACCATTTGCTGTAGAGAGAGATACTTTACAAGGCTGTTTACTGTTTGCAACATAGGGAAGTCAGTGCCTTTTCTTTTAAGAAATGAAGAAATGTGGAAATTCATGAATTGTCACTTTTAAAGATAAGTCTAAAAGTTCTTATCCAGAAGCATATCTACTTCTTGCCTAGGTGTATCTATCAGTTTTAGTATCTTATGTGAGAAAAAATATCTCTTCCTCTATACAGTACTTGGTAAAATGAACTCACTCTTACTTTTCCATCTTCAATTTACTTCTTAACCCATTTCTGTCTGTAGCTGATTACATTTAGAGCAGAAATTACTTCTTTGAGGATGAACTTTTCCAGTCCTCATTTCTCTTGGTCTCACAGCAGCAAATGATAGTAAAAGTTACTTCTTCCTTTTTGAAACTAAGTCTTTCCTTGGCTTCTGTAAAAAACTACATCATCACCTCTCAGTTGCCTCTGTGGTTATCTCTTCCCTTAAAACCATTGATATTCTTCGTGGTTCTGTTCTTTTGTTTGTACTCTCTGAATGTGACATCACAAAATTGATAGTACTGACTGCTCTCAAACCTAGACCCTATTGAGAACTTCAGACCATATTACCAAGTGCTTTTGGATATCTCTATTTAGATGTCCTATGGGGCATCTTCATTCATTGAGTTTAAAACACAGCTTACTATATTTCTTGTTCCCTAAAACTTCTTCTCCTCTTGAGGTAATTTCTCATCAGCTGGCACCACTGTGCCCTCAGTGTTCCAATTCCAGGTATGTGCCATCTTTGATTCTGCTTCCCCTGTATCTTCTATGTGTGTGTTTGTCCAAATACTACTGATTTTGTCACCCAATTCCTTCTCTGAATATTTCTGTCATTTTTTTCCACGACTGAATTAGCCCAAGCCACCCTGAAACATTAAAGCAGGGAATATTTTTTCTTGTGTATTGTATTCTCTAGAACTGTATACTACTCTGGGCTGATTAGAAGTTCTCCATAACTATTGTTGAATGTATACATAAATGAAAGTAAGTTCTACCTTTCTTTACAGTGAATTATATCTTTATCTTGAAAGGCCCAGCCATATCTATTTTTAATATAATAGAATAATAATACCATTCATATAATAGGAATTACATACACAATAATGAAGAGCATTTTTCCACAAGATTTTATATGTTTGTAGGTGTATGTGTTTTACTCAGAGCTTAACAAAACCAGTAATATATGCTGGCATTCTAGACCATGGAAGGCTCTCAATAAATATTATAATTTTTAATGAATGAATGAAAATAAGAACTAGCTCTTGTCACAGTGAATTAGATCTTTTTCATGGCAGATCCAATTATACCTACTTCTTACATAATGCAATAATGATAACATTTCTAGAATAGGAAGTACAGACATATAACAATGAAGGCCATTTTCAAACAGAGCTCTTTATGTGTCTGCTTTTCTCAGAGCTGTACAATGCCAGGGACACAACTAAGAATCTTATAGGTGGATACGTGGATATTATCTATTATATACAACATTGAAAACATTTAACCAGAGACTATCATACTGAGTGAACTAGGTCAGAAAGAGAAAGACAAATACCACATGATATCACTTGTATCTGGAATATAATACACAGCACAAAGGAAACTTTCCACAGAAAAGAAAATCATGGACTTGGAGAATAGACCCATTTTCTTTTTGAGGATATTCACGTAGAGAATTAAGATTCATCTCTTCAGGTGAGGTTCTGCCAGGGTAGGTGCATTCCTAAATAGAAGCTACATTTTCCTCTTTGAATATGTCCTCATAATGGATTGTAGGTCAGAGGAGCTAGCAATTTTATTTTATGGTGGCTTCTGCCTCTGCCTCTGATGACTGTTGCTCTTTCAGTCTTCTTATGAGCAGTGTGGAGGAGTAGCAAGCCTTAGCTAGATGAATTAACATATCTTATCCTTTCTCACTAAGAGAGAACACTGTAGTTGTTTAGTGCAATGGTGGAGAGGTAGTGAGACAGCAAAATTTAAAGGGTTGGAAGGTGGGGTCCTCCGCTTAGATGCAGCTCTTCAGCTCATAAGAAATTTCCCTGTAGTTAATGAAGTACTGGTACAACAGGTTATAGTTCTGTCCCTAGCACTCTGGAAATCCTTTGAGATTATACAAATTAAGACTTTTGATAGGCTCAGTGATCAGAATACATATGACCTCTTTTCCATGTTTTATTGTGTATGTGTATATTTGTGTGTTGTATATTTCTTGAGAAGGGTGCCTTGCAGTTTCAGAGGATTTGTTTATTCGTTTGGTGGTATTCCACAATACCTGCTGTGCTTCCCTTTTTAGAGACAGTGGTAGTGCTTGTTACATGTGATTATTATTGCTTTGTAGTTGTGCTTGGCTCAAGATCTACATTCTGTAGACATTACATAAAGATATTTTTCCCTTGTCTCTAGAACACTTCTTTCTCCTTTTATTGTGAAAATTATATTTTATTTAAAATCTTTATTCACTAATTTTACTATTTATTTATTTATTTATTGCACTTGGACCTACCTTGCACTCAGCTTCAAGCTGACTTTGCAGCTTGAAATTACTTGCTGTTTTCCCTCCAGAATCAAGATTGTATATATTGGCTTTAGAACCTGGATTAGACTAGCACAAAGGACTGATTTTATCTTTCCATAGCTCCAGCATGGAATCACTTCTGTAGATTATTTTTATGGGAGAATATTGATTTAAATTTTTATTTATTCTCAAAGGACTAGAGAGGACAAATGTTTATTAAGAAGCAATTTCTTTCTCATTTTGTTTTTTCTTTGTGTTTTATTAAACTTTGTAATTTGTATGGAGCTTGCCTCTGGAGCTGTGGCTTATAATTACACTTATTCAGCATAATATCTTCCAGAGTAGGAGAGAGTAGTCAGACAGCTGTTCCTAATGGCATATTAGATTGAAGAAATAGCAAACAGGTAGGGATGTTAATAATATCAATATTTATGCATATAATATTCCCTGGGTTACATATACTATTTAAAACTTTAAAAAATAAGTATGATCTCCACCTTGTAAACAAAGACATTTGGATTCAGTGGGTTGAATAACTTTCATAAGTGTACAGAGCTAGTGAGTGTTTTTATTAAGGATGGTGAAGAGAACTGCTAGTATATTATATTCCTCAGTAAAGCATGAATGTTTGCCCACAGTACAATAGTATTCTATTTTATTTCTAGAAAGCAGAAATCACATACCACACGTTTTAGAAAAAAAAAGCATGTAACAGCAACACTTCAATTGTTTACTTAATAGAGATAAATAAAACTGATTGTAAATAGCATCAAAGCTATAAAAATGTCTTTGAATAGTAGTGGCACAGCTAAAGCATAGGACATTTTTTTTTGATGGGGAGGGCAACTAGTTAAGCATTATAAAATTTCAAAATTTTGGCATTCTTATGCAAAGCTCAAAACATCTTTTGGGTTGCCTTTGCTCTCAGATATAAATTATGTGTTGAAACTTCCCATGTGTTTTCAGCTTGCAGTATTCTATATTTATTGTTATCTTATCAATTACTCTTACACTTCAACTCATCCTTATCCTTCACCACTCACTCTTCATTATGTTCTCTTTATTTATTTTTGTAACACACTGCTTGACATCCTAGCACTAACATGCATCTCTTTCCTTTATGCAGAATGGAACAATTGACTCTGGGAAAAAAAAAAAAACCCACAAAGATACTTTTCTATTACAGCAAAGCTTATTTTATGAATTGGAAGACTCTTTGCCAACAAAATAAAGGGGCTAATGAAAATACTCTTACAAATTTTGACTTTAACTTGAAAAAGACGGGATTGGAAGTTTGTTGTTACAAAGGAGAACTAGTATATCCACTATAAGAGAAACTTGGCTAATCAATTCTGGTAGTAAGAGATTAGAGTAACTATATTTGATTTTAAAATAACATAAGTACTTGCATTCAGCAGATCAAATACACTAATTTTGGAAAGATACTTAGAAATGCTACAGAAAGAAGGGTCAAAAAATATCTAGTTGTGTCATATCTTACACAGTATGTTAGTCATATTTGCATGTGTTTTATCTTCTTAAGTGAATTATAATCTCCTTGAAGATAGGAATTATGATATTTCAAAGTTTATCAAATAAGGCTCTGTCATACTATATTCTCCCAATACATCTAACACTGAATAAATGAATTAATGAATCAAGACAGAAAAGCCTCTTGAACTTCATAGCTGTCATGACAGGATTAATCCCAAAGTCTCTGTTTAAAAAGATTTACCAGGTACCTAATAAATACCTGGCATAATATTAAGTACGGACAAGCTTTTCTATTAAGTCTTTGAATCTCACCCTACAACGAAAGCACTATTATCACTGCCTTGTATATTGAAACAGTGAGGTTCAGAGAAGTTAAATAGCATGTCTAGGAACAACAGTTAAAACTGGAAAACCTAACATTTTTCATAGGCCTTTGACTCTAAACCTCTGTCTTTCCAGCTATGCTATTAGCAAGTGAAAAGAAAATACCACCAATAATCTAGGATATTTGAACCTTTTAGGATTGTGTGTGTGTGTTTCTAGTAAATGTTAATGACAAATTCACTTTGGCAGGTCAACAAAATCTAATTTAGTAGAATCAATCAAGTATTGTTCTCACTTGCTAATTAACAACTCCTTTGCTTTTTAGACAACAAAGCCAATTCAGTGACTAGAAAGTTATTGGTGTAGAATAAATTTGGACATGGCTGTCAACAGCCTCCACTTTGAACACAAAGGAGAATGTGGTGAATTTGTGCTATCTAATTAACAAAGTTTTACAAAACGCATCCATCTCATTTTGCATTGACATTCATGTCACTGAGAAATTAAAGTATTTCAAGAACATTTAAAAATTTTTGAGTAGGCAAACAAAATTTTATTTTTAACTTTTTGCCTTAGATATTCATTTATTTTTAGGTATTCATTCACTGATTGATTTATTCAGCAGATATTATTGTGTGCTTACTACATATGTGTTCAGTCTGCTACTCATTTCTTCAGATGGTTGATTAGATAGAAAAGGAAAGCAAATAAGCTACAAGAGTGAGGCAGATATGGGAAACTACTTTATTTTGTGTGTGTGTGTGTGGTTTTTTTTTTGGTCTTTTTGTCTTTTTAGGGCCGCACCCACAGCATATGAAGGTTCCCAGGCTAGGGGTATAATCAGAGCTATACCACCAGCCTACACCAGACCACAGCAATGCCAGATCTGAGCCATGTCTTTAACCTACACCACAGCTTACAGCAATGCCAGATCCTTAACCCACTGAGGCCAGGGATCAAACCTGCAACCCGATGGTTCCTAGTCAGATTTGTTTCCACTGTGCCATGACGAGAACTCCAAACACTACTTCTTTAGAAAGAACAAGAATATTTTTACGAACATTATAAAATCCATAGCAGAATTTGAAGGAACTGAGCCGTTAGAAATCTTTTCATTATTTCAATTATTCTATATAAGTTTATTTTTGCTTGCCAAAACATACTCACACACATGCACAAGTGCCTATGCTTATCTATCAATTCTGATTCAGGCTATTTGTTTAATATCATCCTTATTTCCTTCCCTTTCCTTCTCATCCATTAAGTCCTTCTGTGCCTCCTTTTTCTCCCTTCCCTCACTTTAATAATATTTGGTGTCATGATTTCCTAAGCACTGTAGCAAGTATTTGAGATTAACAAGTGAGCAATAATGCTCTTTGTTGTCAAAGAGTTCAAAATCTCATTGGGGATAGTGACAGGTGAATAGATAATTACAATGTGTATGGCAGAAATTAAGTAATAGTGATATAAAAATATATGAATAGGCTTTTTTGAGAAAACAACAAAGAAGACACTTCATCTACTTTGAGAAGAGGGAAACCAGAGGTGTGATAATTATGCTGCTGTGATAATTCTTTAGGAAAAGAAAGATGATAATGTTAATCTACACTAAGAAGAAAGACTTGCAGGCAGAAAACAAGCCTATCACTAACAACCTTATTTTGTCATTATCATTAATAATTGCCATGATTCCATAAAGAGAGGTTTGGAAATACTGTAATTAGGTCAACTCATTCCCAGTTATGCTTCATGTATAAAGAATGGTATCAAGCAATGACACTTCATCCACTGAAGATCTTTTTTAACAGTTCAAATTAAAATGAGCGTTCCTATTTTTGTGGTAATAATGTGATTGTGGAAGCTGTTAAGTTAAAAGACAACATGGTGCTCTGACATGTGTGTTTATGAGACAACAGATGCATTAACTGAAAACTAATCTCAACAGCAAAACAATTCCAAGCATAAGAAGTAACATTAAGATTTTAGGTTAAGGAGTTTCCATCATGGTGCAGTGAAAATGAACCATGAGGTTGTGGGTTCAATCCCTGGCCTTGCTCAGTGGGTTAAGTATCTGGTGTTGCTGGAGCTGTGGTGTAGGTTACAGATGTGGCTCAGATCTGATGTTGCTGTGGCTCTGGCATAGGCTGGCAGCTGTAGCTCGGATTATACCCTTCGCGTGGGAACCTCTATAAGCCATGGGTGCAGCCCTAAAAAGACAAAAGAGAAAAAAATATATATATTTTAGGTTAAAACATTGGTAGACTAGGAATTCTGAATGCAGTCTTTCCATACACTTTATTAAGACCACAGACAATTGATGAAAACATAATATAAAATTAAAACTTGCAATGGTAACATTGACAGTCAGTCTTGGAAGTTTGATAAACTAGAGGACATAAATAAAGAGAGAGAAAAAAAACAAAACATCATCATAAGTAACACACACAAAAAAAGAACAAACAAAAAATCAATCCATGAGATGAGATCAAGATGATTGAATAGAAGGACTGGAGCTCACCTTCTCTACTAAAAATGACAAAATTTACTACCAAATACTGAGCAATCTTCAACCAAATGGACCAGAAACTTTCAAAAAGATATCCTATTCCAGAAGACAAAGAGGAGGCCACATAAAGAGGTAGGAAGGGCAATTACATGATATAAGCAACCCCATAACTCCCAGGTAGGAGGCACACAGACTGGAAAGTAACTCTATCACAGAGACACACATAAAGTGAGAGTTCTGAGCCCCACATCAATTTCCTATGTATGGGGATCTGGCACTGGAAGAAAGAGTCCCTGAAGCATCTGGCATTGAAGGCCAGTGGGGGTTGTGCACAGAAGCTCCATGGGACTGCGGAAAATGGAGACCTTATTCTTAAAAGGCACACACAGATTTTCATGAGCACTGGGTCCCAGGGCAAAGTAAAGTCTCCATAAGAATCTGGGTCAAACCTGAATGCAGTTCTTGGAGGACCTCCTGGGAAAACAGGGGTGAATGTGACTTGTTGTAGGGGAAGGACACTGGAAGCAAGAACTTGGAATATTCATCAACATGCCTTTCTCTGGATGTAGCCATTTTGGAAAAATCTGGCCCCACCCATCAGCACTGTGAAGCCCCAGGTCAAACGACAATCCAGGTGGGATCACAGCCCTGCCAATCAGTAAACATGCTGCCTAAAGAACCCCAAGGCACACAGCCACCTCTATTCTCACCCAGAGACAAAGACCCACCCACCAGCGGGATGGGAATCAGCTCCAACTACCAGTGGGCAGGCATCAGTCCCTCCCGTCAGGTAGCCTACAGCAAGCCCCCATAGCAACTTAGGTCATGAGGGGGGCAGACACCAGAAGTAAGAGAGGCTACTACTCTATAAAAATGAAAAGACAGAGAACTATAACTCAAATGAGGGAGAAAGCAAAATCCCTAGAAAAACAGCAAAGTGATCAGGAGATTCTCAGCCTCCCGAAAAAAGACTTTAGACTGTTGATGCTGAAGATGATGCAAGACATTGGAAAAAAACTAGAGGCAAAGATGGATAACTTACAGGAAACATTGACCAAAGAGATACAAGGTATAAAACTTAAACAAGAAGAGATGCAAAATACAATAACTGAAATAAAAAATTCACTAGAAGCAGCTAACAGCAGAATACAGGAGGCAGAAGAATGAATAAGCCAAGTGGAGGACAGATTAGTGGAAATCGTGGATGTGTAACAGAAAAGACAAAAAAACATTGAAAGGAAAATGAAGAGACTCTCAGAGAAGAATGCTGGGACAATGTTAAACGCACCAACATCCGTATTATAGGTGCGCCAGAAGGAGAAGAGAGAGAGAAGGAGACAGAAAAAATATTCCAAGAGATAATAGCCGAAAACTTCCCTAACATGGGAAAGGAACCACCCACTCAAATCCAGGAAGCACAATGAGTACCATATAAAATAAACCCAAGGTGGAACACCCCATGAAATATTAATCAAACTGACCAAAATTAAAGACAAAGAGAAAATACTGAAAACAGTTAGGGAAAAGAAACAAATAACATAAAAGGGAACCCCGATAAGGTTACTGGCAGATTTTTCATCAGAAACTCTGCAGGCCAGAAGGGAGTGGCATGATATACTTAACATGATGAAAGGAAAAAAACCTCCAACCAAGACTACTTTACCCAGTAAGGCTCTCATTCAGATTTGAAGGAGAAACCAAAACCTTCACAGATAAGCAAAATCTAAGAGAATTCAGCAACACTAAACAAGCCTTACAACAAATACTAAAGGAACTTCTCTAGACAGAAAAGAAAAGGCCGCAGCCAGAAACAAAAATACCACAAATGCTGAGGCTTACAGGTAAAGGCATGTATACAGTTAAGATACAAAATCACCCATGCACAATTATACCACCAAAATCAGAATTCGGGAGAAGAGAAGGGTACAAATGCAGGACACTGGAGATGAACTTGTGATTAAGAGAACAACAACTTAAATCAATCTCGTATATACATAGCCTCTTATATCAAAACTCCAGAATAACTGCAAACCAAAAATCTACAATTGATACACAAGCAAATAAGAAAAATCAACTCAAATACAACAAAACTAAAACAGTCATCAAACCAAAGGAGGAGATAACAAGAGAAGAAGGGAAGAAGAAAGATCAAAAACAAATCCAAAGCAATTAATAAAATGGCAATAAGAACATACATTTCAATAACTACCTTAAAGGTTAATGGACTAAATGCCCCATCCAAAAGACATAGACTGGCTGATTGGATACAAAAACAAGACCCATATATATGATGTCTTCAAGAGACCCACTTCACTTCTAGGGACACATACAAATGGAAAGTGAGAGGATGAGAGGATGGAAGAAAATATTTCATGCAAACAAGAATCAAAAGAAAGCTGGAGTAGCAATACTCATAACAGACAAAATAGGCTTTAAAATGAAGAATATTTTAAGGGACAAATAAAGTCATTACATAATGATCAAAGGATCAATCCAAGAAGAAGATATAACAGTTTTAAATATCTATGCAACCAACACAGGTTCACCACAATATATAAGGCAACTGCTAAAAACCTTAAAAGAACAAATCAACAATAACACAATCATAGTGGGGGACTTTAACTCCCCACTTACAGCAATGGACAGATCATCCAGTCAGAAAATCAATAAGGAAACATAGGCCCTGAATGAAACATTATGTCAGATTGACTTAATAGATATTTATAGGACATTCCATCCAAAAGCAACAGAATACACATTCTTCTCAAGTGCACATGGAACATTCTCTAAGATTGATCACATCCTGGGCTACAAATCAAACCTCACTAACTTTAAGAAAATTGAAATCATATCAAGCATCTTCTCCAACCACAACGCTAAATGACTGGAAATCAACAAGAAGGAAAACACTGGAAAAATCACAAACACGTGGAGACTAAACAACATGCTACTAATCAATCAATAGATCACTGAAGAAATGAAAGAGGAAATTAAAATACCTAGAAGCAAATGACAAAAAGATATGACACTCCAAAACCTATGGGATGCAGCAAAAGCAGTTCTAAAAGGGAAGTTTATAACAATGCAAGCCTACCTCAGGAAACAAGAAACAGCTCAAATAAACAAGCTAACTTTACATCTAAAGCAGCTCAAGAGAGAATAGACAAGACATAAAGTTAGCAGAGGGAAAGAAATCATAAAGATCATAGCAGTAATTAGTGAAATTGAAACAAAGAAAACCATAGAAAAGAACAATGAAACGAAAAGATTAACAAAAGTGCTAAACCTTTATTTAGCCAGAGTTATCAAGAAAGAAAAGAGAAAGGACTCAAATCAATAAAAGTAGAAATGAAAAAGGAGAAGTCACAACAGACATCACATAAAAGATTATGAGACTACTATATGCAACTATATGCCAATAAAATGGAAAACCTAGAAGAAATGGACAAATTCTTATAAAGGTACAATCTTCCAAGACTAAACCAAGACTAGAAAAGATGAATGGACAAATCACAAGTACTGAAATTGAAAATGTGATAAAAAACTTCAAACAAACAAATGTCCAGGACCAGATGGCTTCACAGGTGAAGTCTATCAAACATTTAGAGAAGAGTTAACACATATCCTGCTGAAACTATTCAAAAAGTCACAGAGGATGGTACACTCCCAAACTCCTTCTATTGAGGCCACCATCACCCTGATACCAAAACCAGACAAAGATACCACACAAAAAGAAAACTACAGGCCAATTTCACTGATTAACATCAATACAAAAATCCTCAACAAAATACTAGCAAACTGCATCCAACAATACATTAAAATGATTGTACATCATGATCAAGTGGGATTTATCCGAAGGATGCAGGGGGTTCTTCAATATCTACAAATCAATCAGTGTGATACACCATATTAACAAACTTTAGAATAAAAACCATATGATCCTCTCAATAGACACAGAAAAAGCCTTTGGCAAAATATAACACCCATTTCTGATCAAAACGCTTCAGAGGAGTTCCCGTTGTGGCGCAGTGGTTAACGAATCCAACTAGGAACCAAGAGGTTGCGGGTTCGGTCCCTGCCCTTGCTCAGTGGGTTAAGGATCCGGCATTGCTGTGAGCTGTGGTTGGATCCCGCGTTGCTGTGGCTCTAGCGTAGGCCAGTGGCTACAACTCCGATTCGACCCCTAGCCTGGGAACCTCCATGTGACGCGGGAGCGGCCCAAGAAATAGCGAAAAAAACAAAACAAAACAAAAAAACGCTTCAGAAAGTGGGCATAGAGGGAACCTACCTTGACATAATAAAGGCCATATATGACAAAGCCACAGCTAACATCATTTTCAATGAGGAAAATTGAATGAATTCCCACAAGGATCAGGAATAAGAGGAAGATGTCTGCTTTCACCAATAATACTCAACATAGTTTTGGAAGCCCTAGCCATGGTAATCAGAGAAGAAAATAAATAAATAAATAAAAGGAATCCAAATTGGAAAGGAAGAAGTAAAACTATCACTATTTACAGATGACATGATACTATACTTAGAAAATCCTAAAGATGCTACCAGAAAATTGTTAGAGCTCATTAATGTATTTGGAATACTTGCAGGATACAAAATTAATACACAGAAATCAACTGCATTTCTGTATACTAATGATGAAAGATCAGAAAGAGAAATTATGGAAGCAATCCCATTTACCATTGCATCCAAAAGAATAAAATACTTAGGAATAATTCTACCTAAAGAGGCAAAAGTCCTGTATCTGAAAACTATAAGATGCTGATGAAGGAAATCAAAGATGACACAAACAGACAGAAAAACATACCATGCTCTTGAATTGGAAGAGTCAATATTATCAAAAGGACTATACTACCATAGGCAATCTACAGTTTCAATGCAATCCCTATCAAATTACCGAGGTCATTTTTCACAAAACTAGAAGAAGTTATCTTAAAGATTGTTTGGAAGCACAAATGACCCAGAACAGCCAAAGCCATCCTGGGATAGAAAAATGGAGCTGGAGGAATCAGAATCCCTGACTTCAGAGTATACTACAAAGCAAAAATCTTCAAAACCATATGGTACTGGCACAAAGACAGACATATAGATCAGTGGAACAGGATAGAAAACCCAGAATTAAACCCATGTACCTACAGCCCACTAATCTATGACAAAGGAGGCAAGAATATGCAATGGAGAAAAGACAACCTGTTCAGTAAGTGGTGCTGGGAAAACCAGACAGCCACATGGGAAGGAATGAAATTAGAATGCTTCCTAACGCCATACACAAAAATAAACTTAAAATGGATGAAAGACCTAGATACAAGACCAGATACTATAAAACTCATAGAGAAAAACATAGGCCAAACACTTTCTGACATAAATGACAGCAACATCTTATCAGATGTGCTTCTTAGTGTAATGACAGTAAAAACAAAAATAAACAAATGGGACTTAAGTAAACTTAAAGTTTCTGCACAGCAAAGAAAACCCTAAAAAAACTGAAAAGACAACACACAGAATGGGAGAAAATCTTTGCAAGTGAATCAACTGACAAGGGATTAATCTCTAAAATTTATAAACACCACCTACTGCTCCATACCAAAAAAAACAACCCCATCAAAAAATTGATAGAAGATCTAAACAGACAATTCTCCAAAGAAGACATACGGATGGCCAAAAAATACATGAAAAGATGTTCAACATCACTGATTATTAGAGAAATGCAAATCAAAACCACTATGAGATACCACCTTACACCAGCCAGAATGGCCATCATCAAAAAGTCTACAAACAATAAATGCTGGAGACGGTGTGGAGGAAAAGGAACCCTATTACACAGTGGGAATGTAAATTGGTGCAAGCATTGTGGAAAAACAGTATGGAGATTCCTCAGAAAACTAAAAATAGAACTATCATTTGATCCAGAAATCCTACACCTGGGCATCTACTTGAAATGATACGTGTACTCCAATGTTCACTGCAGCACTATATACAACAGATAAGACATGGAAACAACCTAAATGCCCATCAACAGAGGAGTGGATAAAGAAGATGTGTTACATATACACAACAGAATATTACTCAGCCATTAAAAGGAAAGAAATAATGGCATTTACAGCAGTGTGAATGGACCTAGAAATGATCATGCTAAGTGAATTTGGACAGTGATATACCAACATCATGTGCTATCACTGACATGTAGAATCTAAAAAAAGGACACAATAGACTTCTTTGAAGAACATATACTGACTCACAGTCTTTGAAATACTTATGGTTTCCAAATGAGACAGAGTGGGGGGGCGGGGGATGTGCT
Source organism: Sus scrofa (assembly GCF_054392235.1). Taxonomy (NCBI): domain Eukaryota; kingdom Metazoa; phylum Chordata; class Mammalia; order Artiodactyla; family Suidae; genus Sus; species Sus scrofa. The sequence goes on from NC_139393.1 coordinate 34,459,240, forward strand.
GATGGTTTGGGATGAAAATGCTATAAAATTGGGTTGTGATGATCATTGTATAACTATACATGTAATAAAATTTATTGAGTAATAAAAAAAGAAAACCAACTTACCTGGAAAATGACAGAAGGACTCTTACACAACCAAAGCTGTAGGAAAAATACACACGTAATCAGGTAGAAAGGGAAGAAAATAGAGTTGGTACCTAAGCCCCCTTTCTAGAGGAAATTGGAGATTCCACTTATGGATCCCTCCCTGGACAGTCAGTGGTGTGAGCCACAGCCTGGGTACACTAGCCTTGGGTTATATGCAAAGGAGAGAACCCCCTTGGTTGGTTGGAAGACTGCTAAGGCTGCTGGAATAAATAGAAGGGCTATGGGAAGACTGAACTTCATTTATGAGGAGTGTGTGCACTGGCTAGCTCCTGAAACTGGGCAGAGAGAGATGTTATAGTGGCTACTTGGTTTCCCATGCCTACTTTACTGTATGCTCCATCCCAAGCTATGCAAACAGTCTTGCTCTTCTCAAGAAGAAGCCACAGTGCAGCACTGGATTTAGGGTAGCCACAACCAGAGAAAACACTTAACTTTGTAATGCAAAAGGCAACGTGATCCCAGGGTGGTCTCAATGGGGCAAAGGAGGCCAGAATTGGTGCTTACTTAAACAATGAAGCTGTACAGATCTCTGATGGCAGTGGCTCCACCACAGCTCAATTCCCAACACACAAAGAAACAACATGGGCCCTGGCCAGCCCCAGGGAGCAGTTCACAATAAAGAGGGTGAGTCAGAGGCTGGGGGTAGTGATTGGCTAATGGACAAAGGGACCTGCATCTAAGACTGGGTCTAAGTGGAAACACAGGCACCTTAACAGGCAGCATATCCGGCCTCAGTTTTTTCATGTCCCCCTCCCAATTCAGATCTCCCTTCCACTGAGGCAATGGTCCAGTGTAAAGGAAGGGAAAAATACATATTTAAAGGGAGAAGAGCCACCATGGGCAAGACTCTCAGGGCTTCTGCTCTAGAAACTTAGCTTCAGATACTGACTTTAACAGTGGTGGCTATGAACAGAAGGAAAGTCATGCTTCACATACAGCACAACCTCTAGCTCTTCCATCTCCAGACCCACCCCCTGCCAAGGTGATAGCTCCCAGCACAACCTGAGGAAAGATGTGACTTGCATCTATGTCAAGTCCAGTTTTCTCTTCTCACCAACAGACATGGTCTATATAGAGACACTCCAACATAAGAAAAACCCTTCAAGACTTCAATGGCTAAATTCACCTAAATTAATAGAGACAGAGAAAGATAAGCAAAAAAAAAAAAAAGGCAGAGGAAATACTCTTAATTAAAAGAGCAGGGGAAACTCCTGAAAAAAATACTAAAACAAAAATAAACAATTTACTAGATAGAGAATTTACTAGATAGAGAATTTAAAAGATTGGTAATAAAAATGTTAACAATTAAAGAAATGATGTAAACAGTGAAACCCTTTAGCAAGGAACTAGAAATATGTAAAAAAAAATGCTTATTCAAAAATAAATAATTCAATAGCCAAAAAAAACCACACTAAAATTAATGACCAGCAAACCAAATGATACAGAAGAACACATAAGTGATCTAGAATATGGGATAATGGAAATCACCCAATCAGAATAGCAGAAGAAAAACAAATTTTTAAAAATGAAATTAATTTAAGAGAAATCTTGATATAACATTAAGCATATCAACATTCAGATTGTTGGGGTCCCAGAAAGAGAAGAGAGAAATAAAGGGATCAAAAATGTATCTGAGGGAAGTTACTGTGTGGCTTAGTGGTAATGAGCTCAACTAGTGTCCATAAGGATGCAGGTTGATACCTGGCCTTGCTCAGTGCGTTAAGGATCCAGTGTTGCCATGAGGTGTGGTGTAGATTGAAGAAGTGGCTTGGATCCTGCATTTCTGTGGCTGTGCTGTAGGCTGGCAGCTATAGCTCTGATTTGATCCCTAGTCAGGGAACTTCTGTATGCCACAGGCACAGCCCTAAAAAGCCCCCCCCCAAAAAAAAACAAAAACAAACAAACAAAAAAAACCAACAAAAGTATCTGAGGAAATTATGGCTACTAAATTCCAAACCTTAAAGAAGGGAACAGGAATTCCCATTGTAGAGCAGTGTAAATGAATCCAATTAGTAACCATGAGGTCATGGGTTTGATTCCTGGCTTCATTCAGTGGGCTAAGGATCTGGTATTGCTGTGAGCTTTGGTTTAGGTCACAGACATGGCTCAGATCCTGCATTGTTGTGGCTGTGGTGTAGGCCGGTGGCTACCGCTGTGATTTGACCCCTAGCCTGGGAACCTCCATATGCCATGGGTGTGGCCCTCAAAAGAGAAAAAAAAAAAAAAAGGATGCAACATCCAGGTACAAAAACACAAAAAGCACAGTGGGTCTGAAACAAGATAAGCCTCAACAGACCCACACACACAAAAAAATAATTAAAATGGCAAAGGATAAAGAGAGAATTCTAAAGTCAGGAAAAGAAAAAAAAATCATGTACAAAGGAGTTTCCATAAAGCAATCAGTTTATTTCTCTGTAGAAGCTTTCTAAGACAGAAGGGAGTAGTGTGATATTTAAGTGATTAAAAAGGAAACACCTGCAACCTGGGATAAAAAGGTTGAAATAAAAAAAAAAAATCTCAAGATAGGAGTTCCCGTCATGGTGCAGTGGTTAATGAATCCGACTAGGAACCATGAGGTTTCGGGTTCGGTCCCTGCCCTTGCTCAGTGGGTTAACGATCTGGCATTGCCGTGAGCTGTGGTGTAGGTTGCAGACATGGCTCGGATCCTGCATTACTGTGGCTCTGGCATAGGCCAGTGGCTACAACTCCGATTGGACCCCTAGCCTGGGAACCTCCATATGCCTCAGGAGCGGCCCAATAAATAGCAAAAAGACCAAAAACAAACAAACAAACAAACAAACAAACAAAAACCTCAAGATAAATGAAATTGGAAATATAACACTCCAAAATCAATGGGATGCAGCAAAAGTAGTTTCAAGAGGGAAGTTTAGGTGATGTAGGTCTTCCTCAATAAACAAGAGAAATCTTAAATAAACCTTCCCTACCACTTAAAGGAATTAGAAAAAGAAGAATAAACAAAGCCCCAAATCAGAAGAAGAAAGTAAATAATAAAGATCAGAGAGGAAATAAATAAAATAGATATTTAAAAAAGCAATAGAAAAAATCAATAAAAACAAGAGGGTTTTGTTTTTGTTTTTTTTTTCCTGAAAAGATAAACAAAGGCGATAAACTCTCTAGTCAGGCTCACCAAGATTAAAGGAGAGAGGGTCCAAATAAAATAAGAAATGAAAGAGGAGAAAGAGCAACCAATATCACAGAGATCATAAGGGAATACTAGAAACAGTTATATGCCAACAAATTGGACAACTTAGAAGAAATAGACAAATTTCTAGAAATATACTACCTTCCAAGAATGAATAAGGGATAAACAATCCAAACAGATGGATCACTAATAGTGAAATTGAACTTTTAATTAAAAAAAACTTTCAGAAAACAAAAGTCTAGGACCTGATAGCTTTACTGGAGAATTCTAACAAACATATAAAGAAGAATTAATACCTACCTTTCCCAAACTATTCCAAACAATTGAACAGGAGGGAACACTCCTAGATTCATTTTATGTAGCCACAATTACCCTTATACAAAAACCAAAAACAGTAAAAAAAGAAAATTACAGGCCAATATCTTTTATATAGATGCAAAAATCCTCAAAATATATTAGCAAACTGAATCCAACAATATGTAAAAAGATCATATAATATGATCAAATTGAATTTATTCTAGGAATGCAAGGGTGGTTCAACATTCACCAAAAAAAAAAAAAAATCAACTACATTAAGAAAAAGACAAACACCACATGTTCATCTCAATAAATGCAGAAATAATATTTTAGAAAATTCATCTTCAATTTATGATAAAATCTATCATCAAAATGGGTATAGAGAGAACATATTTCAACATAATAAAAGACATTTATGACAAACACACAGCTAATATAATACTCAATGGTGAAAAGCTGAAAATCTTTCCTCTAAATTCAGGGACAAGAAAAGGATGCCCACTCTTGCTACTTCCTTTTACTATATTATTGGAAGTCCTAACCATTGCAATCAGTCAGGAAAAAGAAATAAATTGTATCCAAACTATAAGGGAAGAGATAAAACTCACCATATGTAGGTGACATGATACCTTATAAGAAAACTTTAAAGTTCCACCCCAAAATTATTAGAGCAAATGAGTAAATGCAGCAATGGCACAGGATACAAGGGTTAACATACAGAAAGTTGTTGTTTTTCTAAACACTAATAAACCATTAGGAAGAGAAAGTAAAAAAAAAAATGTCCCATTTAAAATCACATCAAAAAGAATAAAGTACCTACAAAAAAGTTTAATCTATGACACAAAAGAAATCTAAAAAACACCAATGAAAGAAATTGAAAATGATACAAAGAATGGAAAGACAGCCCATGTGTTAGATTGAAAGGGTTAATATTGTTGTAATGACCATGCTACCTAAAGCAACCCCTATCAAAATACCCATGCATTTTTTATTGAAATATAAAACATATAATCCTAAAGTTCATATAAGCCACAAAAGACCCAAAATTGCCTAAGCAATCTTAAGAACAACAACAAAGCTAGCGGATTAGCCTCCCAGACTTCAAACTATACTACAAAGTTACAATGATCAAAACAGCAACATACTTAATAGAAACAAACGCATAGATTGATGGAACAGAATAGTCTAGAAATACACCCACCACCTATAGTCAATTTACCTACAACAAAATAGACAAGAATATACTATTGAAAAAAGACAGTCTTCCCCACCCCCCATCCCCATGGTGTTGGGAACTGGACAGCTCCACATAAAACAATAAAAATAGAACTTTTCCTCACACCATATAAAAAAATAGACTCAAAACATAATATCCAAAACCATAATATTCCTAGAAGAGAATATAGGCAGAATACACTTTGGCATATATTATAGCAAAACTTTTTTTTGATCTATCTCCTAAGACAAAAGAAATAGAAGTAAAATTGACAAATTGGGACTAAGTGAACTTAAAAGCTTTTGCCCAGCAAAGAAAACCATTAACAAAAGGAAAAACAAACTATACAATAGAATAAAATATTTATAAATAATATGACTGACAAGCAGTTAATATCTAAAATATAGAAGCAACTCATACAACTTGCTATCAAAAAAAAAAAAAAAAACCTAACCAAAAGATGGGCAGAAGACCTGAGCAGGCATTTTTCCAAATAAGACATACAGATGGTTAACAGGCATATGAAAATATACTTAACATTTCTTTTCATTATACAAATAAAAACAACAATGATATGTCACCTTATACTTATCAGAATGGCTATTATTAAAAAGTCTACAAATAGCAAATATTGGAGAGGATGTGGAGAAAAAGAATCCTTGTAGAATGTTGGTGGGAATATAAATTGGTGAAGCTACTGTGTGAAATGGTATGGGGATTGCTCAAAAACTAAAACTAAAACTACCATATGATCCAGAAATTCCACTCCTGGTTATATATCTAGAAAAAATGAAAACATTAATTTGGAAAAATACATATTCACAGCAACCCTAGTTTAAATAGCCAAGATAGAGAAGCAACACAAGTGTTCATCAACAGATAAATGGATAAAGTGTGCTATATTTTAAATGGAATATTACTCATCCATACATAAGAATCAGATTCTTCCATTTGCAGCAGTGTGGATAAACAAAGAATATTTTGCTTAGTGAAATAGTCAGAGAGAGAAGGACAAATACTTTAAGGTATTACTTATATGTGAAATCTAAAAGATAGCACACTGAATATATATACTAAAAGAGAAACAAGGAATTTCTGTTGTGGCTCAATGGAAATGAATCTGACTAGTATCCATTTAGATTGTTTACATGGCTATTGTTAATAGTGCTGCAATGAACACAGTGGTGCATGCATCTTTTTGAATTGTAGTTCTGTGAAGAAATATGCCCAGGATTGGGATGGCTGAATATATGGTAGCTCTATATTTAATTTTATGAGGAGCCTCCATTCTTGTCTCCATAGTGGTTATACCAATTTACATTCACACCAACAGTGAAGGAGGGCTCCCTTTTCTCCAACTCTCTCTAGCATTTATTGTTTGTTGACTTGTCATTCTGACTGGGATGAGGTGGTACCTCACTGTAGTTTTAATTTGCATTTCTTTAATAATTAGTTATGTTGAACATTTTTTTCATGTGCCTGATGTCCATCTTTATGTCTTCTTTGGAGAAATGTCTATTTAGGTTTACTGCCCATTTTTCAGTTTGGTTATTTGTTTGTGTGTTGTTGAATTTTATGAGCTGTTTGTGTATTTTGGAGATTAGGCCCTTGTCTTTTGCATTATTTGCAAAGATTTTCTCCCATTCTGTGGGTTGTCTTTTCATTTTTTTAATAGCCAATATCACTGATGAGATATCCTCAACAAAACATTAGCTGACTGAATCCAAATCTGTATTAAAAGGGTCATACACCATGATCAAGTGGGATTTATCCCAGGGATGCAAGGATTCTTCAATATCTACAAAACAAAAAAATGTGATACACCACATCAACCAACTGGAAAATAAAAACCATATTATCATCTCAATAGATTCAGAAAAGCCTTTTGACAAAATTCAACAATCATTTCTGATAAAAAACTCTCCATAAAGTGGACATAGACAGAACCTACTTCAACTTAATAGAAGTCATATATGACAAACCCACAGCTAACACTGCTCTCAATGGTGAAAAACTGAAAGAATTTCTACTAAGATCAGGAACAAGACAAGGATGTTCACATTCACCACTGTTATTCAACATAGTTTTGGAAGTCCTAGCAATGGCAATCAGAGAAGAAAAAGAAATAAAAAGAATCCAAATTGTAAAAGAAGAAGTAAAATTACCATTTTTTGTAGATTACATGATACTATACCTAGAAAATCCTGAAGATAGTACCAGAAAACTGTTAGAACTCATCAATGGATTTGGTAAAATTGCGAAATACAAAACTAATACATAGAAATAAACTAACAATGAAACATTAGAATGAGAAATTTGGGAAATAGTCCAATTTATCATCCCATCAAAAAGAATAAAATACCTAGGGGTAAACCTACCTAAGGAGACAAAAGACCTGTACTCTGAAAACTATAAGATGCTTATGAAAGAAATCAAAGACAACACAAACAGATGGAAAGACATATGCTCCTGGATTGGAAGAATCAATATTATCAAAATGACTATACTTCCCAAGGCAATCTACAGATTCAATTCAATACCCATCAATTTACCAAGGACATTTTTCACAGTCCTGGAACAAATTATCTTAAAGTTTGTTTGGAAGCATAACAGACCCTAAATAACTAAAGCAACATTGAAAAATAAAAATATAACTGGAGAAATCAGGCTTCCTGACTTCAGACTATAATCCAAAGCTACAATCATCAAAAAAGTATGGTTCTGGCACAAAAACAGAAATATAGATCAATGGAACAGGATAGAAAGGCCACAAATAAATCCACACACCTATGGTTAACTAATCTATGATGAAGAAGGCAAGAACGTACAGTAGAGGAAAGATAGTCTCTTCAATAAAGCGTTCTGGGAAAAATGTATAGCTACATGTAAAAGAATGAAATTATAATATTCTCTAACACCGTACATAAATAAACTCAGAATGGATTACAGACATAAAACATAGTTGGAACACTCTTTGATATAAATCATAGCAAAATCTTGTTTGATTCACCTCCTAGAATAAGGATAATCAAAACAAGATTAAACCAATAGAACATAATTAAACTCTTTATTATTTTATTAATTTCTGTGATCCCAAGATGTGCACCTGAGATAAACAAGGGTCTTACACCTAGAAGATGTAGCTGCCTTCTCCTCAGCTCTCACTGATGCTGTGAATACATCCATCTATACTTGGGCCATGTCCTGTGAAGAATTATAAAGATGGAGCAAAGGATTGACAGGGGTATTCTTAGTGTCTAACCAGTTTGTAGATAAAATATTTCCATCAGTTAATCAACCACTATTTTAGAGTGCCTATCACATGCAAGCAGTTGTTTCAGTCAAGCCAACTGAAGATGTACACAATGCCCTCTATCCCTACCCTAAGTGCTTGTAGGAATGTAAGGCATAAGCATGAAGAAACAGAGCATACTGGCTGCAAGCAGTAATGAGAAAGTCCATGTGAATTTATAGTTATGTGATCAGCACTATGAGGCAGTGAGATCCCTAACAACTGAGCAGAACATAGTTTTCTGAGGAGGTAGAATTGGTGTTAAAGTCTAGGTCAACTTCCTTAGGTAGATACACTGTTTCTGGAATGGCCCTAGCTTAAATCCTTTTCTTTTTTGGCATCTATATATTTGAAATTTCTAAAGATAATTCCTGCACATTTTAAACATTAAATAACAAAATATGTAACAAAATGGGAAAACTGCAATCATCTACACTTTCCTAAGGAAAACATTAATAGTGGAGTAAGTAATCTTCAAAAATTTCTGTATGCATATAAATGAAGATAAAGTCCCTCTATCCAAACACCTACTTATCTCTGTCTCTGTTTCCCTCCATCTTTCTCTTTCTCTCATATGCATTCTCTCTCTCTCTCTCTCACTCACACACACACACACACACACACACAACATACTGTTTGGAAAAAATATGCTTGGGGTTAAGAGAGGGGATTTTACCTTCATCCACTTTTTAGTCTAGTTCTATCTGAGAGCTCAAGGAAACAAATTAGAAGCACAACTTTTCTCCCAAGGCCTCTTTCTTTCTTGTACTCAACTCTATCAGAGTCTTCAACATTCCACGTGAAATAAATTTACCCAAATGATGTGGCCATCTTCTTGATCTGGGGAGATTTTTCTCTGAAAGTAAAATTGGCTTAGACATAAAGCCAGGAGAAGAAAACCTGGCTAAGCTTGAATTAGGCACATTGAGGGAATAAAGAACTGCAGGTTCAGGTAGTATCTGGTCACAACTGGCTGGTGATCCAGTAAAAAGATAGTTCTACTCTGTTTTGCCAGACAATCACACCTTTTCTAGAGAATGCAGCAAGGATAGAGAGGAGAGAGCAGAGAAAGGTTTGCTCCCATATTACTCCCTAGAAAGCGTAAAGAAGTTTCCTATCCTCTCTATAGGATGGAAAATGAGAATGGAGAATGAGGTTTTCATAACAACCCTGCTAGGGAGGGTAAGTGAAGACAAATAACCTGTGAACTATTCACTCACTCGATTTTCTTGGGAAGTAATGACCTTAAGGAAAGGAAAGGAAAGCAAGTGATGGTCTAATTTACTTGTCAACTAGACTGGTGACATTTGCCAAGAGAAGGAGGAGACATTATCTACAGAATATTCTCAACAGGATGTTCCTGGCAAAGAGATTTCCTATAGTTAATAAATCCATCATATTTGTGTTTATGAGGCATAGTTCCCTGGAGAACATCATATAAGCTACTTAACTCTCTGAGCATGAGATAGAGATGTTCTATATTGTAAACGTTGTCAACAGAGAGGCAATAACCCATACATTACCACTTACAGACTCCTTTATTATTCTCTTCCTGGGAGCATGTGCTCCATGTGATGAGAAAGGACCAAAGGGGTCTTAGGCTATGTCCCACATCTCAGTATGCTTTTGTTAACTTGTGTATTTTTGAAATTACACAAAATTTGTAATGTAAAGTTTGACACGAAGGACTATTTCTGATTTCTATTAATCTGATTTGGCAATCTGATTCTGTTTATCTACCTGGACATATACTTCTGCAACTTTCATTTTTCACTAAACAGTGTATCGTCTTGGTGCTTAGATGTGTTGACCTGTATCATGGGTTTCAAGGGGGAACTTAGAAATGCAGAATCTTAAAGCTACAGAATCACAAACTGAATTGTGTTGGGCATCCCAGGTGATATGGATGCATAATGAAGTGTAAGAAGCACTGGCACAGTGAATTTCACCTTCTTGCTATTGTCTCATTTCTTCAGTAGCAAAGCTTCTTGATAGTATTGCTTACAATTGCTGTATCTAACCACTTTCTTACTTTCCATTTGCTTTCCAGCACATTACGATCTGGCCTGGGTTTCTTCTTGTCAAAGTCATCTAGCTTAAATTTTTAGCATAGCTAGGCCTAATTGAGTACTGTTCCATTTAGAATCACTTTCTTCTCTTGCTTTTTTGTTATATTTCATTTGCCTGCTTTTTCTTCCACTTTTTTCTCACCTTATTATCATAAGGTATAAAAATGTTGCCGTATCACTAAGATTAGTCTTGGATCCTCTTCCCTATTTACCCTCTATAGCTCTCTGGGTAATTTCATTTTGCTATATAGCTTTCTAAAACACTTAAATATTGTTTTTTCAGGGTTTATGTCCCTGGTCATCTCTAGTCTAGACCACTCCTCTCAACTCTAGACAATTTCTTCAATTGTCAATGTTGACATTTCTATTTGGACTTCTAATCAGCATCTTAATTTATTTCAAACAAAATGAGTCTCTAAATTACCCCTTTCATCATCCCCACCTAAATTATTTTAGCCTAATATTCCTTAACTCCATTAGCAGCACCAATATCACCCACCTAGTTAGTTGACATTTTTTCACTGAAACCCCCTTTACCACCAATCCATTCATTTCAAACATGTTGAGTCAGTTACACTTCCAAAATGTAGCTCAGATCTGTTATTTTTCTCCACTATCTCAGTTACCATCTGAGTAAGGCCACCACAGCTCTCAGGTGAGCATCCACAGAAGCTTCCTAAGCAGTGTCCCTGATTCCAGAACAATTGTTTTTACATGCTCAGTAGTTATGGTAAAAGCCATGTTCTTAAAATGTAAATTGGACATGTTGCTCTCCCCTTAATAAGTTATCACTGGCTTCATTTTGAACAAAATCCAGATTCTTTTTATACACCACAAGATTCTATATGACCTTGCCTTTGCCTGCCACTTAGACCGCATGTTTCACTAATTTCCCTGGATGAAAACCCTCCACTTCCTAGAGCCCTTTCTGTTCTCCAGGAACACCAAATTTTCTCTTATCCCAAGGCCTTTGTGTTTCTTGCTCCTACTTGCAGAGAATGTTTTCTACTCCCTTTCCACCAACACAAAATCACAGGTACCTACATATCTACATATGTATGTATGTATACACACATGTATGAATGTATGTATGTATGTATACACACATGTAAATATGTATGTATACATGTATACAAGCGCACATGGATTCAGAGGCACACACACATACAGGCAGTCACATAGATGCAGACATATACACATGGACACACACACACACACACACACACACACCCCACACACACTCTCCTAGTCTTTGTAGAATGAGCATATTCTTCGGGTCTCATTTCCAGTATCAAATCCTTGGAGATGTTATCTTTGACAACCTGTATCTAAGAATTTTTGTTTAATTATTTGGGTTTGCTAGGAAGAAAATGATTTGTCAACAAATAAGATCAGATTAATTTCTTTCTTCGAATATTCATATAGCATTTCATTTTACAATCTAAATCTTCTAGCTGAGATCTTCAGAAAAATATTGAGTAATAGAGCTGATGATAGATTTTATTCCTGATTTTAAAGGTAATATCTCTATTGTTTTTGCAAAACATACTATTTTGCTATTGCTTTATGACAGATACACTTTCATAAGTCCAGAAAGCAAACTTTTAACTTTTTGGAATAATAATTAAAATTTTAAAATAATTTTTGGACATACATAGAAGTTATCATAAAACTTTCCCTCTTCATGAATGTGTTATCTAATTTTAGCACACATTTACATTCTTGCATCTGGATTCTGTTGGTAATACTCTATTTAGGATTTTTAAAATCTCTGTTCGTTAGTGAGATAGAATTTCATTACCTCCATTACTACCTCTATTGTTACTACAAATACCATTGCTATTCTTTTGTAATTGCAGTGCTAACAATTTTTTAAGAATTAAAGGGAGGAGTTCCCGTCGCGGTGCAGTGGTTAACGAATCTGACTAGGAACCATGAGGTTGCATGTTTGATCCCTGGCCTTGCTCAGTGGGTTAAGGATCCAGTGTTGCCATGAGCTGTGGTGCAGGTCGAAAATGCAGCTCACATCCCATGTTGCTGTGGCTCTGGCGTAGGCCGGTGGCTACAGCTCCAATTCAACCCCTAGCCTGGGAACCTCCATATGCCATAAGAGCGGCCCTAGAAAAGGCAAAAAAGACAAAAAAAAAAAAAAAAAAAAAAAAAAAAAAAAAAAAAAAGAAGAAGAATTAAAGGGAATATCACCATCTTTTACTAGGGCAGGTTAATTCTCATATTCTCATATTCCTTGATATTTTATATTCCTTGATATGTTGATATTTCCTGGAATTTTTGTAATGGATTTTCAGCTATCTTTTCTGATTCTTCTATTGTTATCAGTCTATTGAAAACTGTAATTTCTTTGTGTCAATACTGATAAATTTTTCCTGAAGATTATCCACAATATTTATATTTTCATGTTTATTGAAATGGAGTTGTACAGAGCATTTTTCTCCAATGTATTATGCTCCTTTACATGTATGGCTATGTTTCCATTTTCATCTCTATTATCTTTTTTTTTTTTGTATTTTCCTACAAATTTCTTTATTGGACACACCAGAGTGTGAAATTTTTAATGAGCTTTTTAGAGGGCTTACTTTTGGTTTTAATTATTGAGTCAGTTGGTTTTGTTGTTATCTATTTTATTAATTTCCAATTTTATTTCATTTTCTTCATCCATTTTCTTCCTTTATGTTATTCTATTTTTAATTTTTATGGGTTGAATTCTCAATTACTATATATTATTTCTTATTTTGTAACAAGAAAATTCTATAGCATTTAAATTGGACATTCTTTTGGCTGAATCCTATAAGTGTGCTTATGAAATATTCTTGTTACTTTTGAATGACTTTTTTAGTTTTGGTAAAGATGGAATTTGTTATTGTTACATCATCAGATTTGTTAAGTGAGCTGCTTGTTCTCCAAGTCAATATTTTTCAATTAATCTAAAGCAAGCAAATATCTTCCACTTGTTAGTAGAAAACTTCTCCATTGTGGCCTGAGAAGAGGACATAGCTATCAGTCACTGGGCAAGACTGCTTCTGCAGAGCATCTCTCAAAATTTACCTATGATTTGATCAACTGTTTCCTCACCTTCCTATGCTGCCTTCTGGGGAAATTACTACTCATTTCATTGCCCATATTGGGTTAGGGGTTTATCAGATCTACCTTATTTTACCATCTGCTTTAGATGTTTTAAAAATAGGATAATGTTTCTATTATATAGTTACATTTTCAGGTTTATAAAAATTCTCTTCTATTCTCTATTTCTTCCTGTCTTCTTCCTCTTCGTCAGCCAAAGAATACCTCTCATTTTGGATTTTTCTTTGATGCGTTTTATTTGAAAACATTGAAAAATATGAATGTGAAAGTTATCTGCAAGGAATAAGTGAAATTATCCATGCTATGTCTCCAGGGAAATTTATCTCTCCCTATTTGTGTGTTGTCGTGGATATATAAGAAAAGTGTTATGTAGAATTTTAAAAGAAACCAATTTATTCTATGCATGTTCATCTGGTAGTCTTCTCTTTCCACTTAAAGAATTACAAATGCTGTGGTTTTACTTTTAATCAAATCCTCTTTTTGTTATTTGTAATTTGGGCAAAGAGAAATACAACCTTGAGCTCACTCTCTACCCAGAATGAGAAACTCCTTCGTCTCTTCCCTCAAAGCTATCTTTGTTTCTTATTGACAATGAAATATGTTCCAAGATCATCTAAGAGTTGTTAAATACAATCATATAAATCTATGAGAAAAAATCTCTATCTGAAAATTAAACATAACTTATGTGATTAAGAGTAAAAAGCTGAAGGTAAAGGGTATTTTATCATTCCTCAGATCTGATGATGCATTTCACAGGTCTAAGAATTCCTTAAAGTGATGTTTCAGAAAATGGCAAATACCTTGATCATTTTATCTTAAGATGAAACTTTGCTTAGAGAAACTTGAATTTTCTAAGTGAAAAACTAGAGTTTTTGCATCTAAAAACATAAGCGAAACTGACCTAAAATTTTTTTTTTTTTCAAATTTTTGTTTTGGCTTGTTTTTAATAGGAATCAGTTAAAGTGACCCATAAATAAATTGAGATGTTTATTTTTCTAGTTTCTAGTCATTTTATGAAATTCATACATTCTTTTTTACTTTAGAGATTGTTAGAAGTCAACTATAAAACCATCTAGCCTGGGATCTTTTGTGGCAATAAGAAATTTTTGACTTGGATATCTATTTATTAAATGATTGCATATCTGTTTAAGAATTTTATTTTCAGTGTTATTTTTCACTTACTTTTACAAATTTTTTAATAAAATTTTTTTAAATACTTAAGAATTAAAAAAAATCTCTGCTATGTCTCTACCATCTTCATTCTAATATTGTTTATCATTGACTTCACTCAGTCTAAAATGAGGCTTGTTAAATTTTAATAATCTTTTCATAAAAATAGCTTTTGGTTTTAGATTTTTTTTTATATATCAGTAATTAAATTAGCCTTTGCTTCCTTTTAATCTCATATGATTTTTTTTTCAGTTTTTCAAACAATGTTGTTTGGTGTATTCTTTTAAATATTAACAAATATCTTACTTGGGCTATAAAGTTTACTCCTTAGCTACATTTCATCTTTTAATACATTATAGTATCATTGTAATTATTGATCAGACCTATATTTGTAATTTTTACTTCTAAAGTATAAGTTTCTTTTAGCTTTTTTTTTTTTTTTTACTACCTTTTCTAATTTCAGCGATTATGTTCACAGTATTTATTTTATTGCTGGAAGTCTGTACTTTTGACACCTTTGTTATCATACAAAGATATTACATTATTATTGACTATATTCCATTCATTGTACATTTTATATCGGTGACTCATATATTTTGTAATTGGAACTATGTACCTCTTTCTTTTACTCATCCCCATATCTTTTTCCTTCTGGCAACCACTGTTTGTTCTCTGTTTTGGTTTTGTTATGTTTGTTCATTTGTTTGCTTTTTAGATTCTATATGTAAGTGAAAACATATAGCATTAGTCTTTCTCAGAATTACTTCACTAAGCCTAATACATTCTAGATCTATCCATGTTGTTTTGAATGATAATATTTCATATTTGTATGAATAATATTTTTTTGTATATATTTGCCACATCTTCTTTATCCACTTGTCTATCAGAAGGAACTTAGGTTGTTTCCATATCTTGGTTATTACAAATAAAAATGCAAAGGTATATGTATATTTTTGAATTAATATTTTCATTTTATGTGAATAAATATCCAGAAATGAAATTGCTGGATTGTGTGGTAGTTCTAGTCTTAATTTTTGAGGAATCTCCTATTTTTTTCCATACTGGCTGTATCAATTTACATGCTCACAAACAGTCCATAAATGTTCCATTTTCTTCAAATCCTCACCAACACTTAATTTGCTGTCTTTTGATAATAGCCATTGTGACAGATGTCAAGTGATATCTCATTATCTGTGAGTTTTGATCTTAATTTTCCTGATGAATAGTATTTCACTCTATTCATCATTTCAGATTGCTATTAAATTTTAATTTTATTACATTGTGATTAGAGAAGGTGGAATTTGTTGAGACTCCTATTTAACACATAGACTGTTTTTGTAAATATCCTTATATTTCAGAGAAATGTATTTTTAATTGGTAACAAGTTTTACTATTTAGCTATTGGATTGACTCCAAAATTTCTCCCTCTCTTTATTTTTATTATTATTATTGTTTGGACATGTGTCCAGCATGTGGAAGTTTCTGGACTGGGGATTGAACCTGTACCACATCAGTGACCTGGCTGCTATAATGACAATGCCGGATATTTAACATACTGTGCCACAAGGGAACTCATTTTTTCAGTTGAAAGACATAAGTGACTTATAGCATTGAATTTTTTATACATATTTATACATACATTTGTTTTAAACCTATATATATATGTTATGTCATTTTTTAAGGATTGATCTTTTATATTCTTAGTGTTTGATATTATGATCTGTAAATTTCAAAATCTCCCACAATGATAATCAATCCTCCCTTTATTAAAATTTGCATTATTTTTCTATATGTAATAGAATATTACATTTTAAGTGTTCGCTGGACACAAAAATAGTTGCAAAAATTTCAATTCAAATTATAAAATAAGAATTCTCTTGTTTGTCTGATTGCTGTGGCAAGGACTTCCAGTCCTATGTTGAATAACAGTGGTGAGGGTGGGCATCCTTGTCTTGTTCCAGATTTTAGTGGGAAGGCTTTCAGCTTTTCTCCATTGAGCATTATATTTGCTGTGGGTTTGTCATAAATGGCTTTTATTATGTTAAGATATGTTCCCTCTATATGCACTTTAATAAGAATTTTGATCTTGAATGGATGTTAGAATTTGTCAAAAGCTTTCTCTGCATCTATTGAGATGATCATGTGGTTTCTGACTTTTCTTTTGTGAATGTGGTGTGTGACATTGATTGATTTGCATATGCTGAACCATCCTTGTGAAATTGGGATGAATCCTACCTGGTCAATTCTGCTGTACAGCATTGGGAACTATGTCTAGTCACTTATGGTGGAGCATGATAATGTGAGAAAAAAGAATGTATACATATTTTTGTAACTGGGTAACCATGATGTACAGTAGAAAAAAATAATGTATTGGGGAAATAAATAGATAAAATTCTCTTGGTCCAATTATTTAGAAAAAAAAAGAATTATCTCTCTCTCTTTATGGTTTCCACTGTTGTACAAAAGCTTTTGAGTTTAATTAGGTCTCACTGGTTTATTTTTGTTTATATTGTCTTTATTATAGGAGGTAGCTCAAACAAGATATTGCCATAACTTATGTCAAAGAATGCTGTTCCTATATTTTCTTTTAGGAGTCTTATAGTATCTGGTCTTACATTTAGGTACTTAATCCATTTTGAATTTATTTCTATAATAGGTAATATTCTATTTTTGTTCTTTTACAGATATTTGTCCAGTTTTCCCAGTACCACTTATTGGAGGCTATCATTTTGCTTCCTTTATCATATGTAATGTATGCTCTTGCTTCCTTTATCATAGATTAGTTGGCCAAAAGTGGCCTGGGTTTATTTCTGAGCTTTCCATCACCTTCCACAGATCTATATTTCTGTTTTTATGTCAGTTCTATATTGTTTTGATGACTATAGCTTTGTAGTATAGCCTGAAGTCAAGAAGCCTGATTCCTCCAGTTCTGTTTTTCTTTTTCCAGGTTGCTTTGACTATTCAGGGTTATTTGTGTTTTCATACAAATTTTAAAATATTCTGTTCTAGTTCTGTGAAAAATGTCACTGGTAATTTGGTAGGGATTGCATTGAATCTGTTGATTGCCTTGGGTAGTATAGCCATTTTGACAATATTGATTCTTCCAATCCAAGGGCATGGTATATTTTGCCATTTGCTTGTGTCATCTTGGATTTATTTCATCAGCATCTTATAGTTTTCAGAGTAAAGGTTTTTCTCTCTTTAGGTAGGTTTATTCCCAGGTACTTTATTCTTTTTGATGCAATGGTAAATAGGATGGTTTCCCTAATTTCCCTTTCTGATCTTTCATTGTTAGTATATAGAAATGTAAATTCTGTGTATTAATTTTATGTCTTGCTGCTTTATCAAACCCATTGATGAGTTCTAACAGTTTTCTGGTAATGTATTTAGTATTTTCTGGGTATAGTATCATGTCATATGCAAACAGTTGTAGTTTTACTTCATCTTTTCCAATTTGGATTGTTTTTATTTATTTTTCTTCTCTGATTGCCCTGATTAAGACTTCCAAAGCTATGTTGAATAACAGTGGTGAAAGTGAACATTCTTGTCTTGTTCCTGATATTAGCAAAAATGCTTTCAATTTTTCACAACTGAGAATGATATTAGCCATGGATTTGTTTTATATGGCCTTTATTATGTTAAGGTAGTATCCCCCTATGTAGAATGGAAGTTCCTCAGAAAACTAAATATAGAACTAACATATGATCCAGCAATGTCACTACTGGGCATAAATCCATACAAGAATATAATTCAATAAGATACATGCACACCTATGTTCACTGCAGCATTATTGCCACACTAGCCAATATATGAAAACAACCTCAATGTCTATTGAGAGATGAATGGATTAAGAAGATGTGGTACATGTATAGAATGGAATACTACTCAGCCATGCAAAGAACAAAGAAATGCCATTTGTAGCAAAAAGGATGCAACTAGAGATTCTCATACTAAGCAAAGTAAGTTAAAAAGAGAAAGACAAACACCATGCAATATCACTTGTATGTGGAATCTAAAATATGGTACAAATGAACATATCCACAAAACACAAATAGACTCACAGATATAGAGAACAGACTTGTGCATGCCAAGGGGAGGGAAGAGGGAGTGGGATGGGTAGGGAGTGAGCAGATGCAAACCATTGCATTTATAATAGATAAGTAATGAGACCTTAATATATAGCACAGATAACTATATCCAATCTCCTGGGATAGAACATGATGGGAGATAATATGTGAAAAACATGTAAATGGGTTATTCTTGGGTCACTTTGCTATACAGAAATTGACACATCATTGTACATCAACTATACTTCAACTATCAATTATAAAAATTCTCAAAGACAGATTCTGAGAAACCATCCTATGATCTTTGAGACTCCTTATCTACTTGTAGAATCTAAGATAACAGAAAGTTGAGGAGAAGGAACTGTATGACCAGATCCCCTTAAAGAAAGCTTAGGGTCCTCTCCTACCTCTAATATTGCTAACAGGAGTAGGGTGGCGATGTTGTTGTCCCCTTATCTCAAGTACAAAATTTTGGTTCAGTGATTTTGATCCATGTTCTCAGCTTTTGGGTGATAGTTAAGGTAGATGCTGAGGAAGCTCAAGTGAATTGTTGTCCTGAGATCTGTCTTCTGTCTTGAAAATTTAGAAGGTGAAATTGTGATGTCTAGTTGTGAGGCCACAGCCAGGATAGTGAAATCATGTATAGCATTGCCCAGATTTCCTAAGGGAATGCAGGGAAAGTTTACTGAGGATCTATGTGGCAATATTGAAAGAGTCTGAGTCAAAGAGGAAGACAACCATCAGGTCCAATAAATCCAATGGAAATGAAGGGAAATACAAGATAACTTGTACTTGTGGGGAAATTTTGAGCAGCCATGTGAGAACTTTTCTATGCCCCTAACTTCCTTCCTTCTTTTGATCTCCAGAGTATAGCTGTTGTTGAAAGCAACAGTAGCTCCTGAAAGAGGAAAAGATGAAAAAATTAGTGATGAAGGGCAACAAATAAATCAGATTAAGCAGTGTTAAAATAATTATTACCAATGTCATGTAGCAGAAACAGCAATAAAAGAAATTCAGAAATAATAAAATATCACTATGAAGGTAAAGCAGGAAAAAAAGATCTATCATTTTTTTAAAACCTAATTACATTATACACATAAATATTGTTGTTCTTGTATTCTATCATTTAATAGTCAGTTTTTTTTTATTCCTATGTTTACAGATAGCAAAGAGAGGTCTAAAAATTTGGAAACATTAGAAATTTGTCTAAACTTAACTATAACAATTTATTTTGAAATAATTCAGGGATGCACAAGATAGAAAAGAAAAATATATATGATGTTTAGGAAGGGAATTCCATAACATAATATATTCCAAGTAAGTTTCAAAAGGAGACTAGAAAGGAGCTGTTCTATTCTTGTTATTACAATAAGAAGAGGTACAGAATTAAGTAAATTATGCCCCTTAGTAATGACACTCTAGGATTTCATTTCTCATTTCTCCATGCATGATCTATTTTATATGGTTTTATTTGTTAAATTTTTACCTTAAGCTCTCATGCCCAACTCCCTTCATTTCTCCCTCTCCTACAAGCATCACTGTTAGTTTTTAAGTTATCTTTACAATCCTTTCTCACACAGTGATTTGCACCTCTGAAAGTTTAATCGTATTAAATGTTTTAAAAATAATTTAATGGTCCTGGATGAATCCCTCTCCAAAGAAGCTCCAATCTGGGGGGCCAGTCTTACCCACCAGGGTTTCCACCACAGTCACAGCCAAGCTTCACAAATCCAGCTATCAGCATGCCAAATCAATTGTACTCCAACTACAAGAAGAAGGAAAAGGGCATATACAACTCACATGGGGATATCTCTGGAGAACCTGAGTCTGCTTACCAGAAGGGTTGCCTCACTGACCCCTACAGGATATTTTCAACATGATAATACTCTTTCAAGAACTTAAGACCTAGCTGATATACCTAACACATAGAAATAAGCACAGAGAATTAGGCAAAATGAGAAGATGGAACAACTTCTAAATGAGAGAACAAGACAAAACCTCGGGAAATAACAACAAAAAAGAAAGAAGCAATTTATTAGAAAAAGGATTCAAAGCAATAGTTATGAAATGGTCATAAGACTCAGGAGGATAATGGATAAACTCAAGGCAGGCACTAGCCATAGTACCTCTCTGGTCCTAGAGCCAGCCATGCCAGGACCTAGACTTGCCCAGCAGTGACCAGCCACCTCTAAAGTAGGCAGAGTCCAACAACCAACCAAGAGGGGGCCAGCCATGGCTATCAGCACAACAATAGTAAGCCTCTTCATGACAGAAGGGCCCATGCAGCCCACATAGGGAGCAAATAGCTAGAGTATGTAGCTTTGATGACCAGAAAGGAGTGTGCTGCTGGGCTGCATGAGATGTCTTCTACATAAGTTCCCTTTTCAAAACTGGAAAACATAATCAACCTTACTAATACATTACCAAATTTACTAATACATAGAAATGAAAACAGAGGACCAAGCAAAGTGAGGCAACAAAAATAATATTTTATATCTTAAGGACTTCTGCAAAGTCACACAGTAAATGTTCTGGTTTTTTAAAAATGAATGTTTTGGGGTATAAAGGAACAAGATAAAACCCCAGAAGAAAATCCAAGGGAAATGGAAACAAGAGCTTTACCTAATATAGAGTTTAAAGTAATGACCATAAAGATATGCAATGCATTCAGAAGAAATAATGAAGACAATAAGTTTAACAAAGTTTAGCACAGAGTGAAAAAATATAAAGAGAAAATAGCAGATCTGAATATTATAAAAGCTGAAGTAAAAATATATGCAAATAATAGAGAATCAACAATAGATTAAATGATAGAGAGGAATGGATCAGTGAGCTGGTAGACAGGGTAGTGGAAAAATCAAGCTGAACAACAGCAAAAAAGGTTTTTTTGGAAAGGATTTAAAAGAGCACTGGGACAACATCAAGTATTACATCAAGTGTAATATTTACATAATAGGGGAATCCCACGAGAAGAAAGAGTGAAATCTACAAATAACTTATTTAAAGTCATAAAGTTAAATCCCCCCTTACCAGGGAAAAGAAATAGATATCCAGGACCAGGAAGCACAGAGAGTCTAAAACAAAATTAGCCCAAAGAGGTCCACACTTAGAAACATTTTAATTAATATGGAAAAATTTTAAGATTAAGAGAGACTATTAAAAGTTCCAAAAGAAAAAGCAAGTAATTATGTGCAAGGGAACTCCCATAAGACTATGAACTGACTTTTCATAGGACAGAAGGGAGTGGCACAATATATTTAAAGGTATGATAAGGAAAAACCCTTAACCAAAAATAATTACTCCACAAGGCTATCATTCATATTTTAATGAGAAGTAAAGAGTTTTACAGACAAGCAAAAACTAAAAGAGTTCAGCACCACTAAACTGACTTTACAATCTTACAAATCTTAGAGGGACATCTCTAAATGGAAAAGACAAGACCAGAACTAGCAATGTAAAAATTACAAAAGGAAAAATCTCATTGGTAAAGGCAAACATACAGTAAAGGTCATAGATCAACCATGTAAAGGCCATAGACAACCATGTATAAAGCCAGTGGGAAGGATAAAAGCCAATGTAGTAAAAGCATCTATATCTACTAAAGTAGTTAAGGAATAACAAAACAAAAAATTGTAAATTATGGTGTCCAAAACTCTAAATATAAGTAGGGGAATAAAAATTAGGCTTGTTAAAATGTGTTTGAACTTAAAACACCAGTGCTTAAAATAATCCTGTATATATAGAAATTGCTATATACAAACCACATGGTAACCACACTCACAAAACCTGTAACAGATGTACACACATAAAATAGAAAAGAATTTAAACGTAATAGTAAAGTTTGTACTCAAATCACAAGGGAAGAGAGCAAAAGAAGAAGAAAAAAACAAAAAAGAACTATAACACCAACCCCCAAACAGTGAACAAAATAGCGATAATTACATATCTATGAATAATTTAAATGTAAAGGGCCTAAATGCTCCAATGAAAAACATGGAGTGATTGAATTATAAAAAAACAAGAGAGACCCATCTATATGCTTCTTACAAAAAGTCTTACTCCAGATCTGAATATAAACACAGACTGAAAGTGAGGAGATGGAAAGTTATTTCATAAAAATAGAAATGGAAAGAAAGTCAGGAAAGCAATATTTTTATCAGAGAATAAATACTTTAAAACAAAGACTAGGAGTTCCAGTTGTGGCTCAGGGGGTTAAAAATCCTACTAGTTTGCATGGGAATGCAGGTTGGATCCCTGGCCTCACTCAGTAGGTTAAAGGATCAAGTGTTACCTTGAACTGCAGTTTAAATCAAAGATGTGGCGCAGATCCTTCATGGCTGTTGCTGTGGCAGGCCAGTAACTGCAGCTGTAATTGGCCATCTTTTCAGGCAAGGAAAATAAAAGCAAAATAAACACAAGAAACTACATCAAATTTAAATGCTTCTGCACAGTGAAGTGACTATCCACAAAATAAAAGAGGCCACCTACTGAATGGGAGAAGATATTTGAAAATTACATGGCTGGCGTGGGGTTAATATCAAAAACATACAAAGGATTCGTACAACTCAATATCAAAAAACTCAAACAACACAATTAACACAGGGACATAAGACCTGATAGGTATTTTTCCAAAGGAGACACACATATAGCCAACAGAAACGATGAAGAGATGCTCAACATTGCTAATTATCAGGGGAACAAACCAAAACTACAATGGCATATCACCTCACACCTGTCATTATGGCTATTATCAAAAAGACAATGAATAACAAGTGTGGGGAGGATGTGGAGAAAACAGGATGCTTGTATATTGTTGGTGGGATTCTAAATTGGTGCAGCTACTATGGGAAAAATATGACTATTACTCAAAAAAAATTTAAAAAATGAAAATAGAGGTGCATATGGTCCAGCAATTCCACTCTTGGGTATTCTTTCAAAGAAAATAAAAACATTAAATCAAATATATATATAAACCTGTTTGTTCATTGAAGTTTTATAGACAATGGCCAAGATAAGGAAGCAATCTGAATACCCACTGATAGATAAATGGATAAAGAAGATGAAATTTATATATACATAGCAATATATTTCTCAGTCATAAAAACATTAAACCTTTGCTCTTTGAAACAGCATGGATGGACCTGCAGTATATTATGCTAAATGAAATAGTTCAGACAGAGAAGGATAAATGCTGTATGTTTTCACTTATATGTGGAATCAACAAAGAGTTAGAAAATATAAAAAAGAACCAATAAGGACTGAAGAACATAATAACTGAAACAAAAAATACACTAGAATTAGTCAACAGCATATGAGAGGATGCAGAAGAATGGGTCAGTGATCTAGAAGACAGGGTAGTGTGAATCAACCAATTAGAAAAGCAGAAAGAAAAAAGATTTTAAAAAGTGAGAATAGCTTTAGAGACATTCGGGAGAGTATCAAGCATACAAACATTCACATTATTGGGAGAAGGAGAAGAGAAAGAAAAGGGACATAAAAAATTTTAAAGAAATAATGGCTGAAAACTTCCTTAACCTGGTGAAAGAAACAGATATTCATGCCCAGGAAGCAAACAAAGAGTCTCAAACAAGAGAAACCTAAAGATACCTACATCAAGGCACATAATAATTAGAATATTGTGTTACAGATAAAGAGAGGTCTTAAAAGAAGCAAGAGAAAAACAGCCAGATATGACCTAGAGAAATCACTTAAATCTAAGAACCGATTTTTCTGCAGAGACTGGACTAACACAATATTTCCAAAATACTAAAAGCAAAAATTTACAGCCAAGAATATTCTTCCTGGCAAAGTTTTAAGTCAGAATGAAAGGAGCAATAAAGAGTTTCCTAGACAAGTAGTCACATTGTGGCTCAGTGGGTTAAGAACTTGAAATAGTGTCTGCAATAATGTGGCCTTGCTCAGTGGGTTAAGGATCTGGCATTGCAGCAAGCTTCAAATAATTAGTTAAGCAATATACAGAATGAAAAGATATAAAATTAAAAGCCATTTGGAGAGGGCTGAATAAAAAGATAGTGCTTTTAGAGTGTACTTGGGCTTAAATAACCATTGACCTAAAATACACTGCTATATACTTAAATTGTTGTACACGAACCTCATTGTATCCACAAACACACAAACCAAAAAAACTATATAATACAGAAATAAAAAAAGTACAATATATACAATAAAGACAGAGGAATATAAACATACTACTAAAGAATATCATCAAATCACTAAAGTAGAGAATAAGAGAAGAAAGGAACAGAGAAGAACTATAAAAACAATCAGAAAATAATAAACAAAATGGCAACAAGTGAATATCTATGAATGTCTACTTTAAATATATATGGACTAAATGTTCCAATCAAAAGACAGAGTGGCAGAATGGATTTTTTAAAAAAAGGACCCACAAATGTGCTTCCTACAAGAGATTCACTTCAAATCCAAAAACACAAACATATAAATATACAGACAGTGAAATGAAAGCAACATCAGTGTTCGTTGATAGGTAGAGAGAGAAGATCTGATATATATATATAAACACATACTATATATACATACAATTATATATTATCCAGCCATAAAAAATAATGAAATCCTTCCATCTGCACCAACATGAATGGACCTAGAGGGTATTATGCTAAGTTAAATAAGTCAGAAAAGAGACATACCATATGATTTCACTTATCTGTGGTATCTAAAAATACAGACAAATAAAACAAAGCAGAAACAGACTCATAGATATAGAAAACAAATGATGATGGTGGGGAGTTGGACAAAATAGGTGAAAGGAATTAAGAGGTATAAACTTCTTGTTATAAAATAAATCAATCATAGGGATGTACAGCATACAGCATTTGGAATATAGTCAATAATATTGCAATAATTTTGTCAATAATATTGCAATAATTTTGTATTGTGACTGATGGTTACTAGATTTCTGTGGTAATTTAATTTGTAAAGTGCATAAATGTTGAATCACTATGTTGTATACCTGAAACTAACATAATATTGTATGTATACTATATTTAAATAAAACTTTAAAAATAAATAAATAATGACATTGCAGTATAGATCTCATTTTGTTTCTTGCTATTCTTAAGACTAATTTTGTAGAACTATCCACACTTGTTAAGAAATATTTCATTCAGTCCTTCTGATTATTGCATGGTAGTTTAAACCTCCACCATTTTTATCTCCATTTGACAGTGATGATATTGATATTGCTTTTTCTCCTCTAACCCTTTCTTGGACGATTCCTGAATATGTTTTGTGGTGTATCTGTGCATCTATACCTAGGACTGGAATTGATAGTAAGTCACAGGTCATAGATCACATTATTTACACATACTGAATTTCACTAAATACTTTCATATTTCTCTCTCCGGTGGCTTTAATAGTCCTATTCTTAGTTTAAGAGGGGTCAAATTTTCCCACATCCTTACCAGCTCTCGATGTTATCTGAATTCCTAATTTTTTCAATCTTTTGGATATAAATTAGCATGCTTTTTAAGCTGACATTTCTTAATTATTTGTGAGTTTTAAAATTTTTTTCTGTAATTTTAATTCATTTTTTCCACTGGATTCTTTGCTTTTTTCTTGCTGATAGAAATTTCTTGTGGTTTTAAATATTACTCAGAGAATATAAAATTTATGATGAGCTTCCCAAATATCTCATTCAAATAAACTCAGTGACATGAGTTACTATCTAACTTTGTTTTGTTTTAATATAAGAATACTATTGAATATTTTATTTCTTCATATATTTTCTGAAGTTCCATTTGGCCTATACTAGTCTGTAATAGAGTTTACTTTGTCACAATTAAGTTTCCCCAGTGTGCCATGGGACAGATTTTGGGGTTGGGTAAAATCACTCTAAAATTAACACTGAAAGCTCAACTGAGTGTTCATATTTTTAAAATAGTCCTTTCCGCAGGCATTAATCTAAAGAGAAAATGTAGAAAAGGAAGTTTCACTCGCTACAAAGTCCTTATCTTATGTTACTTGCCCCAATATCTTAGTAGAACAAAGTTAGCTCACAGTTCCATGTCAGTTCCAATCCTCCATTCTTGCTAATACACTTTAATAAGTGTCCCCCCAAACAGTTTTTAGTTTATTATTCTAAACATATAAGGATCCAGCTCAATTTGGCATCACTGCCACCTGCTAAGTGTATATTTCTAGTCTGGCTGCTTCAAAGACAGGCATTTTGCAGTTGGAATTTCAGGTAACCTCTGTAGAAACCTTGATATGTGTGGTTTTCCCTTTCCCTCCATAGATAATTTTGAAAAATTTAATGTAGAGCTTCCAGTTCTTGTGATGTGTCAGCTGAGAGGACAACGAAGTACAGAATTTTAGTTGTTTGTTTAGATTTTGCTTCCACTATATTTGAAAATGTGATTTTTTTTCACAAGGTTGTTTTGGCTTTTATATCCAGTGCTTTTATATCTCAGTGTTACATAAAATGTCCATGTTGAATTAAAATTCTTTAAAAGAGAAATTATGTTTAATTTCTTATATATTATTATAAACCATATGAAATATCTTTTTTTTGGTATTTTCTTTTTTTTTTAATAATTTTTTTTTATTTTCCCACTGTACAGCAAGGGGGTCAGGTTATCCTTACACATATACATTACAATTACATTTTTTCCCCCACCCTTTGTTCTGTTGCAACATGAGTATCTAGACAAAGTTCTCAATGCTATTCAGCAGGATCTCCTTGTAAATCTATTCTAAATTGTGTCTGATAAGCCCAAGCTCCCGATCCCTCCCACTCCCTCCCCCTCCCATCAGGCAGCCACAAGTCTCTTCTCCAAGTCCATGATTTTCTTTTCTGAGGAGATGTTCATTTGTGCTGGGTATTAGATTCCAGTTATAAGTGATATCCTATGGTATTTGTCTTTGTCTTTCTGGCTCATTTCACTCAGTATGAGATTCTCTAGTTCCATCCATGTTGCTGCAAATGGCATTACGTCATACATTTTTATGGCTGAGTAGTATTCCATTGTGGATATATACCTCGTCTTCTGAATCCAATCATCTGTCGATGGACATTTGGGTTGTTTCCATGTCCTGGCTATTGTGAATAGTGCTGCAATGAACATGCGGGTGCATGTGTCTCTTTTAAGGAGAGTTTTGTCCGGATAGATGCCAAGAGTGGGAGTGTTGGGTCATATGGAAGTTCTATGTATAGATTTCTAAGGTATCTCCAAACTGTTCTCCATAGTGGCTGTAGCAATTTACATTCCCACCAACAGTGCAGGGGGGTTCCCTTTTCTCCACAGCCCCTCCAGCACTTGTTATTTGTGGATTTATTAATGATGGCCATTCTGACTGGTGTGAAATATCTTTTAAATATTAGATGATCCATATGAAATTGCTGCTTTGGAGTCAAACATGTTCAAATATAAACAATTCCTTCCATATGTTTCCAACTTATATGAAAAAAATGCATTTTTTTGAGTATATGTGGGTCAGAGGGAGGGCTTGAATGGCTTTACCTGTGTCCACTAAATAAATAATGTATAAATGATTGCTTAATATCACATTTGTGATTCAAGTGCAGAATAGGAGCATTTCAGCAAAACTGTAGTTAGAATTAATTAGCAGAATTATTTAAAACAGCTTAAACTTAGTTAATAACTACAACCATGCAATGTTGAAGGGCTGAGCTGTACATAACTATTAATTAATGCTATTTTAAGACAAATAATATACGGTACATTGAAATACAGAGACACATTTTCTGCCATCATAGCATAGGAGGAAACCCAACTAACTCTTTTTTAATTTAGAATTTATATTTAAATTATGGTCCTCTTTTGAAGAACCTTTTCCAATAAAGATAACTGAGTTTTAATTACTATTTGCGAAAAGTCCATCTCAATGCCTGGCATTCTAGATATAAGGCAGCACAATTGGAGGATTAATTCCAAGTTAATGAGCTCATTTTCTTTTCCTAACTTGCAGAAAAGAGCAATAAATAACAACTCTATAATAGAAATGGGACAAACTGTGCTGCCTATAGCATTTTATAATTGCAAGGCAACTTCAGAGATTATCTAAGTCAGTTCTACCATTTCTGAGACTAGAAAACTGAGGTTTAATTAACTGTTAAAGCTGGTACAGTAGGAGCATGTTAGAGACACCTATCCAGGATACTCAATTTCTGAATGTTCATGTTACAAATGAGAATAAAATTCCCATTACATTTTGCATTATTTAAATGGTTCGTCTTTGAATTAGGAATATGAACTGGAATTAGGCATCCTCCTGATCTCTTATTTTAAGGCTTTCATAGTTTTCCTCTTTTTTGGTTATAACAGTAATAGTCTATCTATTCCCCTTGCTTCCAATCAAGCCCTCTTTCAGCCCATTTTCTATAATCTCATTTAGATGTATTTCACCATAATTTCCCTGCTTAAACGGCTTTCAGAAGAAAACAGAATCCTTAGTGTGACACCAAAGGTTTTTTGAGCTAATATCTGCCTTCTTCTCTCATTTGGTCACT
Source organism: Sus scrofa (assembly GCF_054392235.1). NCBI lineage: Eukaryota > Metazoa > Chordata > Mammalia > Artiodactyla > Suidae > Sus > Sus scrofa. Next base: position 34,488,272 of record NC_139393.1, read on the forward strand.
GCTTGGTTATTCTTCCTCAGATACCATGCAGACCCAAGTACTCAGAATTCCCAACTGTACTAACCTCTTTGATATCTTTGTCCTTTTGCACAGGCTATTGTCCCTGTCTGATACACTGATGTATTTCATTACAGTAGAATCATTTACTTTTAAAGAAATAAATCAGATCTAATTCTTCCCCTGACTGAAATGCGCCAATGGCCTTCTACTGTAACTTGAACAAAAACATATTCCAAACTATGATCTTCAATGCCTTGAATGAGGTCATTTCCATTTATTTCTTTCATCTCTTCCATTACCTCAGTCTGAGACCAATTGCTTAGTTACTTATTTCTGTCTTCTTTCTTGAATGTAGGTTTCAAGTTACTTGTAATCAACTCCTGTTTTGTTATGTGTATATATATAATTTATCATATATATGTAGTGTCTATGTAGTATCTAAAGGAAACCACTATCAAGAAGACAAAACATTAACTTCTAAGTAACCCAACTCAGCTAAATAATGCAGCGTTATTGAAGAGAGAAATGAAAAAGTAAAATTTGACTTCCATTTAAAAAAAATCTTCCAAATCTTAACTATTATACATTGGCATCTCTACTTAATAAGCAAGAAATTTTTTTTAAAAGAATTTGTCTCCATGCTCTTTGGAGACACTATAGGAACACATCTGAAATCTTCTTTTACTATTTTTATAGTTCATAATTTTGATATTTGAATGTCAGTGACATCTCCACTCCTCCCTCCTTTACTGTGTAAAGATTTCTGCATGGTCCAACTTGATGTTTAAAATTTTTAACCAAACATAGAAAGGGTCAAGCAATTCACTTAATTTAATAACTACCTGCAATGGATTACTATTAAGGAATTATAGAATATTATTTTTCACTAAAGAGGAAAAATCAAGAAAGATTGAAAAGATTTTATATGTGAAAGAGAAGGCTGCTAGCAGCATTGTGTATTTATTACTTAGGAGAGGCTAGTAGGTAAGGGAAAGATTGTGTGGCCCTACTTAGCCTCAGCTAACCCTAGTGAGCTTACTATTAGCCCTGACTGTAAGAAGAGACCAGGTGGCATACAGATTCATAGTTTTTGTTTTTAAACTGTGTGATGCTGGCTGTTTTGAATAGCCTTAAGACCACCCATTATGGCATATTTATTCTAGCATTTCCTCCTCTTCCTTCTAGTTTCTACATCAGAGTATTATAAGATTGATGACAGAAGATGAATTAACTAAGGTAAAATTGAACACGGTAATTAAAAAAAAAAAAACTGATCCAAATTCCTCACTATTTAACAGAACTGAGACCCACAAAGAAAATCATTGGCTTCCTCTTCAGTCTTTTAGGCATTTTGCTGATTCTTGACCAATTAGTGTATGAAAACAGGGTTCATTTAATGTTGTGGGTGGGTGAGTATTTCCCTATTAGAGGCTACTACTCTGTTAACCACAGGGGAAATAGCTGTAACATAATGGGTTCAAGGTTATATCCAAGAATAGATTTATTTTCATCATATGCAGGTCACAATCATCTCACTTGCTTTTTGTGGTTGATTTAGAGGTTGTTGACTTAAAAGAAATATGCACAACCAGAGAGCTATATTGAGGGTCTTACTGAGGGCTATAGCCTGGGAGAAAGCCAGTCAGCCCTGAGAAAACTGTTCCAAAGAGGTCGAGGGGAAACCAGTTTTTATATGACTTTTGGCTAGAAAACACATACAGTCAAGCATACATCTTGGTGAAAGATGACTGCTAATCGCAAATAACAGCTATCTTGAGTTAATGCTTTTAGTGCTTTCCACTGTATGAGAAGATGTGAGAATCTGGAGTTATTGAAATTCTCTCTGAGATATGCATCTAACAATCTAAGAGCATGTTTATCCAAAGCACAGAGTACTTCATCCTTCTCTTCGCCTTGACGTCTTTTCAGAGAGCACTATCAACTGTCAGTGGGCAAACTCAACTCTGTGCATTATGACTTAACCCTTGTAGAACTGGTAGTGGAGCAATGCTCTTTATTCTTCTTTGTTCACAAAGTGTTAAAGTTTGGGATCAATTTAAAAGACTCATTACTATTGGAAAATTAGTCTCACTTTTGAGAGAAATCTTAAACAGTATCTATGTTTAAAATTATGGCAGTAATGATTATTTATGTTGACACAGTACCATACTGTATATGAAATACCTCTATGTTTTACCATTTTCTAAACTCTCAGTTAAATAGAGATGAATATTTCCTCAAGAATTTTCTGTTAACTATTATAAGGCGGTGTAAAAAAAAACCCAAAAAACAAAAAACAACAAAAAAAATGAGCATTATTATTTTGTTAGGGAAAATAAGGCATAGAAAAATAATTGACTTGCCTCTGGTTACACAGACCAGTAACTCATTTGGTCGGACTCTGAGTATTGCTCTGATTTCACAACTACCTCTAAGACCTCTGAGGCAGGCAGTCATCATTTTATTATTCATTGTTTGGTAATCAACCGAATCATGTTGACTTCATGTTTATTCAAATGTTGAGAGAAGGTAGTTACCATTGTTCATTTTTTTTCCCTAAGGAATCTTTCCACCCAGTGATTTTTCTCTTGACTGAAGCTTCAGCTTTCTTAAAGAATTGGTGTCTTTGTTTTTTTGGATGGGGTTGGGTGGGAAGCAGCATAATTATTAATCCATCTAGGAATTAGTCTTAATGTGAATGCGGTAGAAGAGATTGATGACAGATAAAGATGTTACCAGCACAACAAAGCAAAGCAAAATAAGAGCAAGCTCTTCATTCAAGAGGTTTAATTTGCCAAAAAATAGAAACTCCTCCTTGTAAATCTGAAAGTATAAATTGAGCATTTTTCTTAATGATAGACAAGGACTGTTATATTCCTATTTCTTACATAAAGTTGGCTACTTACTGTCTTTTGATTTTCCATGGAAATCACTTTTTGAACTGTTTGCAGAGAGAGATCTCACTAAAAGATGCTGGACACACCAGATTTCAGTTTATTTGGTATCTAGAGTATTAAAATATGACAGCTGGAAATTATGATGTTTTAGAGCCAATGGAAGCTTTTAGTGCCTTTTTTCTTCAATTCAGTGTTCTCTTATGCTTGGTTATAATTTGTCTTTATTTTTACATTCCAGATAAATTGAGATTTAATGGACAGCAGACTTTCAGGCATTTCTTTGATATGATTTCTCATATAATAATATTCTAATGCCAGTTCAAGGAATTATTATGCTTAAGGAATAATTCGTGTTGTTCACATTTATTACAAATCATCCAATTACTCAATCTCTAATAAAACTATCAAATACTTCAAAATTTCAAACTTAAGTTATCAACTTTTGTAAATTTCCCATGAGGCTCAGCAGAAATGACAAGTATTGTAGGTTTGATGCCTGGCTTCACTCAGTGGCAGGATTCAGCATTGCTGTGAGCTGTGGTGTAGGTCTCAGACATGGCTCAGATCTGACGTTGCTGTGGCTGTGGTGTAGGCCAGAAACTACAGCTCCAACTTGATCCCTAGCTTGGAACTTCCATATGCCATGGGTGCAGCCATAAAAAGACAACAAATAAATACATAAATAAATGAATAAAAAGTTATCAACTTTATTTGGAGTTAACAAATTTGGAAATTTGTTGCTATTTTATTTTCAATATAAATTGTAGATTTATTTTAGTGTTTGAAAGTAACAAATTCAAATGTTGTCTTTTTAGAGAAAATAATGCTCAGAGAGACTAAGAAATTTCTCAAAGTTAAATAACTAACTTTGTAGCAGAGCCAGAACTAGTAGTAACTAGTAACAGAGCCAGAACTAAGACTTAACACATCTAATTATACTGGGATTGCTTCTTCAAATACATTATATACACGGTGATGTCTTTTTGCAAATGCATAAGGGAGAGTGGTTTTCCATAGTCTATGAATGTCCTTAGGGCAGGGACTGTATCTTATTTAATTTATACACAGAATGGACAAATTGGGCTTGCATATAATAGATAATTATTTAATATTTATTAATGCTATCTTGACATCTTTGAACATTATTAATTAAAATATTTAAAATTTAAAAATTTTTTTACGGCTACACCTGTGGCATATGAAAACTCCCAGGCTAGGGGTGGAATCAGAAGTACAGCTGCCAGGCTATGCTACAGCTTCAGCAAATCAGATCTGAGCTTCATCTGTGATCTTCACCACAGCTTATGGCAACATCATATCCTTAACCCACTGAGTGAGGCCAGGGATCAAACCCACAACCTCACAGAGATAATGTCGGATCCTTATCCCACTGAGCTACAATGGTAACTCCTAAAATACGTTTTTTAGATTGACAGTTTCTTATAAAATTTAATACGTACCTTCCATATAATTAAGCAGTTCCTCTTTTAGGGGTTTATGAAAAGAAATGGCCCACATAAAACTAGTATGTGAACATTCATCATAGCTTTAATCATAATAGACCCAAATTGAAAATAACCCAAATGTTTATCAACAGATGAAAGGATAAATAAAATGTACATTTATTAGAGCAGTTGTTTCATGTGGTATACACTTGTTAAAACTCTTTGAACTCTATGTTAAAAAAATACAAGCATTTTATTGTGTTTTTAAATCTGAACTATAAATTATAAATGTAATATTCTGTATCTGTTTTTGACAAGTGAAAAATTCCAGGGAGTAATTGCTAACAATACAGTAATATCTTCTATTTATATCTTAATCTGTGGTTACATGTGAAATCTGTTAACCCAGGCCAATGAAGACAAGATCTTTTAGAAATATTCTTTCCAATAAGCTTAGTTACACCTAATAAGCACATCATCTGATACATATAAATGAGAAATCCATGTAAATATTACTCATTGAGTCATATGCATGGCATTCTTTCTAGTGTGTTCTTGCTCAATGACTTGCTTAGTTGTTAAATATAGGTAAAGATAGTCGCTCTTTCCTTGTCTAAGAGATTATTATCTGAAAACTTCAAAGCTTCCTATTCCTATCATTTTTAATGCAGACTCATTATCTATGTCATGTGAATTGCCCTAAATTTCTCTATATAGTGAATACAACATTTTCACTTGGATAATATTAATCCTTTAGGTTTGGGAGGCAAGGAACAAACATATTTATATACTGTATAATAGATATGTATATACATATATATAATACCATGAAGCATCTTGTTTGTTTTAAAAGTCAGTGAGGTTTTAATATGTGCATTATATTTATACATGAAGGAGGAAGGGTTGGGGAGAAAGGAGAGGAAGGAGAAGAAGAAAAAAAGGAATGAAGCTTTCAATTTTTCTGGAACTCGGCAGGTTGGCAGGGCCTGAAAGCAGATTCAGGACATTACCTATAATATATAGAGCAGATTAAGCAATTTTCTTCAGTAATGCCTGGCTTCACCTCCTGTGTGTAAATGGGTTTTTTCTTGACGCAAAGCCAATTGAAATCTTAAAACCATCAGAGTTCATCTTTTTCTCTACTGCAGTTCCTTCTACTCCTGAGAACCTGTGATATGCCTAATGTTGTGAGAGGCTTCAGTATACAACAGTGAACAAGACATGATTTCTAACCTCAAGGTGCTGAAAAACTCAAATATTATGTGGGAAAAAAGATAAATATACAACTACCAATGTGATAAACATGATACAAGCATGAACAAAGTTAGTTATGAGAAAAAAGAAAAAAATATTTAATTTGGGGAGGACATAATGAGCCTTGAAAAGGTGAGAAAATATTCACCAGACTATCATGAGAAGATATTCAGTCCATTCACTTATTAATTCAACAGATAATGCTGCACCACTACTCTGTGATGGCTCCTGTGTCTGGCACTGGGTTTGTAGTAGTGATCAAAGACCAGCATCATCCCTTACTCCCAGAATTTACAACCATATGATTCCATATGCACACTGTGGCAGATACTGTGTATGAAATGTTGAAGGTATAATGAGAGTATATAGGGAAGATGGATATTTTGGAGGAAACTGGGAGGAGCAGGTCAGGTAAGCCATTCTGAGAAATGGCTATGGGGCTGTAACTTCAGGAGTCTGCATGCAGAAATCAAATTTTTATCAAGAGAAAAGTTGATGAGAGTTCTAAGACAACTCTGTCACCTCTCTGATAGTTAAAATTCTTATTGGAAAGAAAGAATGATTCTGAATGCTTTTGAGAAGATTAATCAAGATAAAATTAAACCATAATTAAACAATAATTATTACCTGAAATTTGAATGGGACTATATACATATATTTTTTGTATATGGTGATTTATGTCACTTTGATTTTAGGTTTACTTTGCTTCCGAATTTAAATGGATATTACAGTCTACTTTGTTTATCATTTCTTTGTCAATCGGTGCATCTTTGCTATTATAATGCCATAAGTGGCGTAAGTTTAATACAACACTTTGCCTGAAAGTTTTAGATTATATGACAAACTTTCTTGGTAAATAAGTAGAAAGAGACCCTTGTTGCTGCCCAAACTCATGTGATATTTTTCTGACTTTTATAATAATCCATGAAAATAACAAGTTGCTTAATATAAAACAGATGCATTATAACATGTTTTCTTAAAATGACCATTTTAGATTAATATGATTTTATAAATGAGTAAATGAGGACTTGGTTATATAATTTGCCTGAAATCACCCTACAAGTGAGAGGCCAAGTCAGAAAACTAAGGTTTCCTTAGTTCAATTTTTCTGCTCTTTGAAATGTTTTCACACATGGCTGAGTGGAGTAGAGTCATAAGTTTGCATTAATCTCTATGAATTCATGACATGGAAGATGTACTCTGTTCTCATGCAAGCATTCGGAGACCAGCTTACAAATTTTCTTTAATTCCAAGCATGACTTAGCCAAATGCATTAAAAAATAAAGGGCTTACTATTTACTTCTCCTTTGCTCTCTTTTGCCAGATAAAAATATGTGATGGAACACTTCCACATCAGTGTTTTCAGATGAAGCTGACACAGAACACTCATGTTCAGCAAGCAGGCCAGAGTGCTACATTGCCAAAAAATGATAATGGCAGTATCTTTTTAATTTTCAATAGGGTTAATTTTCTTAGTTATAGAGAAGTTATTCTTTATTTATGAGAATTTACAGATATAAATTTTTAACTTTCCAAGTTTTGGGTTTGCTTCAATATATTTTTTAAACTTTTGGCTACAATTTATATGTTAATGAATGACAAAAAACAAATAAGAACAAATAAGCAAAGAACATTGATATTAACATTTTAAGAATAGTTAATTTGTTCCAAAACTGCTTTCTTCTTTGATGGACAAGATTGCTTGTGGTTGTGATTTTTATATTGCCCATTAATTGCAGTTAAATATTGGGAAAATTGCTCCTGGTTCTTACTAAAATAATTTATCATCTTGTGTTCTTTAAAAGATGTGATGGACATGAAAAGTAATATTATTTTAGGACTGTACCATCTCAGCCTTGAACCATAGTTTTTATGTACTAACCTGAATCACATTAGAACATTGCTCACTTTCTCAGGGCAGTTTAATTGTTGTTCTACAACTGACTTTAGATGCCTTAAGGAAATAGTTTAAATTCATTCTATTATTTTTTACTGCTGCATAACAAAGAGCCCTAAAATTTAGTTGGATAATTTTAAGCAGAAGATCTAAATAGACATTTCTCCAAGAAGACATACTGATGGCCGAAAAACACATGAAAAGATGTTCAACATGACTAATTATTAGAGAAATGCAAATAAAAAACTACTGCAAGGTACCACCTTACAACATCCAGAATGGCCATCATCAAAAAGTCTACAAAACAATAAATGCTGTAGAGGGTGTGGAAAAAAGGGAACCCTCTTATACTGCTGGTGGGAATGTATATTGGTGCAACCACAATGCAAAACTGTATGGAGGTTCCTCAACAAACTAAAAATATAACTACCATATGATTCAGCAATCTCACTCCTGGGCATCTATCTGGAAAACCATAATTTGAAAAGATACTGCACCCTAATATTCACTGCAGCTCTATTTACAGTTGCCAAGACATGGAAGCAACCTAAATGTCCATTGATAGAGGAATGGATAAAGAAGATGTGGTACATATATACAATAGAATATTTACTCAGCCATAAATAAGAATGAAATTATGCCATCTAAAGCAACATGAATGGACTTGTTTATCTTACAATGTGAAGTTAGAGTGAAAAACAAACATCATGTGATATCACATATATGGAATCTAAAAAAATGATACAAATGAACTTATTAGCAGAACAGAAACATACTTGCCAAATCTGAAAAACTTATGGTTACCAAAGGGGACAGTTTGTGGGGGATGGATGAGGGTTTTGGATTGGCAAATGCACACTGAGGTATATGGAATGATTGGCCAGTGGGGACCCACCATATAGCACAGGAAACTCTACCCAATATTCTGTGATAATCTATGTGGGAAAAGAACCTGAAAGAGAATGGATGGGTGTACATGCATAATTGAATCACTTTTTTGTACAGTAGAAATTATCACAACATTGTAAATCAATTATACTTTTTTTGTCTTTTTTGTCTTTTTAGGGCTGCACCTGTGGCACATGGAGGTTCCCAGGCTAGGGGTTGAACCAGAGCTGTTATTGCCAGCCTATGCCAGAGCCACAGCAATGCCAGATCCAAGCCATGTCTGCGACCCACACCACAGATCATGGCAACGCTGGATCCTCAACCCACCGAGCGAGGCCAGGGATCGAACCTGCAACCTCTTTGTTCCTAGTCAGATTTGTTTCTGCTGCGTCACAGCGGGAACTCCTATAAACCAATTATACTTCAATAAAACTTTAAAAAAATGAAAAGAAACACAAAAGCCATTTTATCATATTAGGGTTTTAAAGGGATTTGGAGACTGATCAAAGGCTATAAGTGAGAGAGAACTTTATTGGGCTGTGCTTTGACGAGTTCACAGGTAGGAGAAATCCCTCACAGCTACAGCAGAAGTCTGTCCAGAACCCTTGGGGGGATTATATGTCCAGAGTATCCAGGTGATATTGATTCAAGCAGCACAGTGGAAACTATTGAGTCAGAAAGCTCTGAAGAACAGTTGCATCTCTGAGTCGTAAGCAGTGGCCTGTCATATCTATGGTTGATGGATGTTGGGTGAGGTATCTCATGAGGTATGCAAAGATGACAGGCTCTGAATGCAAACCTGTCTGTTCTATTTTTAAAAAACTGGGTTTGTAAAATTTTGAGTTTGGAACTGGAGAGATTTTTAAACTAAGAGGTCTCAGTTCTCAGTGAAGAATAAAAAAAAACTAAGGGCCAAAATGGAGGCCATATTTTGTCTCATTTATATAAGTTATGATTCAAATTCTGAGGATCAGAACATATATCAGAATGTAGTGAGAATGGCTCATGTCTGCTCCTTGTCTGAGCACTCATCTGGTTAGAGGTGGTTAGACAAGTCAACTGGACACTTATATCTGGGTCTTCAGTTCTGGTGCCTGCTTCCTGGGTTCTTCTCCATATGATGTGTCCTGGGACTGAAATATCCAAGAACACTTCTTTACTCAGATTTCACTCGTCTGGTGCTTCGTCTTGGATGGCCTAAATAACTGGGGCTAGTCAAGCAACTCTCTCTCCCTTCTCTCTATATCCATGTGGTTTGTTTTCAGTTTCTCACAGCATAGTAGCTTCAAGATAGTAGGGCTTCGTCTTACCAAATGTCTGGCTGCCCTAGAACAAGCATGTCAAGAGGTATAGGTGTAATCCACTAGGTTTTTTATGATCCAACCTTGGAAATAACAGAGGCACACTTGGTGCCTTTGACAGATCCAAAGCAGATTGTGATGTCAGCCCACACTCAAGAGGACTAGGCTATCTACATAAGGGAGTGAATAATACTAGGAGTCATGGTTTATTGGGAGTCCACATTTGGAGACTACTACCACAAAATTCAATGTCTTTCTCTTACAATTAATATTTCCTTAAACTTAATATCTATTTTTTCTTTTAAAAATTAGTTGGTTAGCTAATTTTCTAACTGTAATAATGTATTTAAGAAATATTTATTCAATCTTTGCTAACACACCAGTTAGTATGAGCTGAATTCAGTTTGATCCAAAATTGAATTAGATATATCCATACCAGCAGTGAAAATGTACAGTTAAGAAAAATATCAATATTAAAATACCTACAAATTGCTAGGTATTTTAATTAAGATTTGTTTTCTTAAAGTTCGGTTCTATTTTGTGCAATGACTGCATTTACCCTCAAAGAATAGGGAAGACATCACGTACTTTACTAATAACCAAAAATATCCCAAAGTTATCCCTATTTATTTTGGAAATTATACTCATGGCTGAATGAAAATAAAATGGGGTTGGAGAAATCATTATGAATTCTTTAGAAATTATTTGGAATTGAGTATTTTTTTTTATATTGTATTTGGTATTTTTAATTCATTTTCAGTGTATTTCTGTTTTATCCTTGGGTTTTATTTCTGTGAAGATTTCATTAAATGAAAAACTATTAAATAGAATATCAATATCAAGATTAATTAGAATTCCTGAAAATTTTCTTCCACATTGAAAGAATGCAAGGGAATGCTTACCACAGACATATTAAAGGAAATAATCAAGTGAACTGGCACAAATTAGAAGAAATCCAAATGAGCTCTAGAGAAATGAAATGAGAAATTTTGTGACTCTTTGTTATATTTAAATGAACTCTAACCTCTCATCTAGGTATTTATATATCAGTTTACAATGTGCCGTGTTTGTGTTATAGGCTTCAAGTTCCCTTCAAGAAGACTAAACCCCCAAAAGCCTCTGGCCTGGTCTCATTGTAATGCCCCTTCCCCCACCTTGAACAAACTGAGTTGCTCACTCCCTACTAGGGGAGGAATGTTGCCCATCCCTCACTCCACCTCTATATAACCCGTTTCCCATGCAAATAAGGTATCCTGCCCCAAACCAATCAGAAGATCAAATATGCCCCAAACAGAGATCAAACAACACTCAGCTCTTATGAATAGTGTAGGGGGCTGTGGCAGGAGAAATCATGCCTCCACTCAGGTCCAGAGAGTGGGAATATAAAAACAATTGCAAAACAAGGCAGACCCTCTCTTAACCCAGACATGCACTCATGCTCATGTTCATGCACATTCACTCTTTTTCTCTCTGAAAATGTACTTATGCTTTAATACATTTGTAAAATGACTGCCATTTCAATGCTTTGCTATAGCAAGGCAGGGACCAAGGGAACAGCAATTCTATCACTCTGAAACAAAGTATATCATAACAATGGTGCCATGTGACTAGGATAAAGGTAGGAATACCCTGCTCCCTAGAGGAACCCTCCCTGGAGGATTGTGTCCTCTCCATTTTCCATCTATGAGGCTCCAGGTATGGGGGCGGGGGGATGAAGGGGAGGTACTGAGATTTTTTTATTTGTCAGCACAGCCACTGTGCCACTGCCTCATCCACCTTGCTGCCTGGGCTGTGGCCTCCTGTGGTGATTGCGATGTGGCAGATAGGCCAGGGACCAGGTTTTGGCAAGCTGGGGACTCTGCTACCATCAGGCCTAGCCAGGAGGGCTCCCTCCACCTGGAGCCCAGCCAAGACCACTTCCAGGAACTAGCCAATTCTGGGCTGCTGATGGTATGGTGCAGGCTGGCCTGCTGGGCTCCCTGGCCCACCACAGCCCTGGATGGTGGAGGCATTTGCTTAGGTATTGCTCAGAGCAAAAAGCATCTGGGGTTACAGGGACCACCCATCAGGACGTGCCAACAGGAGCACAAGTGAGCACTGAGGTGGAGGGTTTCTGGGGTCACCGTGTAGGTGAACCTTTGGTGTGTGTTCCAGCCTGGGAGAGGACACACCACACAGAATGCAAATTCTCATGCTAGAGAAGAGCTGGATCATTTGGAAGTGGCATGAAATGTCTAGAAATTAAAATGAGTTCCAGTTCTTGTACCTCCAGAACACCAGCCACAATTAAAATGCTTTTCTCTGGCTCACTTTCCTCTCCTCTGTCCTCCTCCCCTTCAGGCTGTCTCCTGGCAGAAATGCCTGGGGATGCCTGGCACCAGTCCATTCCCTTCTCTTTCCTACTCCTCTCAGCAGATGAAAGCTCAGCAGGAGTTCCACCCATCTCCAGACAACTTAAAACCCACCGTCTGTAACTGCCATTTGTGCTTGCTTTCCTTCTTTTCTTCCTTCTTTCTTTTCTCCCTCCCTCCTCCCTCCCTCCTTCCTTCCTTCCTTCCTTCCTTCCTTCCTTCCTTCCTCCCTCCCTCCCTCCCCCTACTCCTCTTTCCAGAACCCTCTGTGAATGGGTGAATAACTATTGGAGCAACTGACAATTCTGGCAAGGGGTACCTTGATGTATTCTGAAGTCCCATAGCTCACTGCCTTAGTAACTGCTGCCTAAAATGGTTGAGGATTCCTTCTTATTTCTCCCCAACCTTCTCTTTCTGTTACTGTAACTTTGCCTCAGACCTTGAGGAGACAGCCACGTCTCATCCCTTTTAAAGAAACCTCACTGTTTTTCTCTCTATCTACAGAAACTATCTCTGAACAAAACCTCAGTCCCTTACCCAAACTTTGGGGATTCCCAGGAAAATTTCTCCTCTTCCTCCTATGGCAAAAGCCAGGCTCCCTCTGTCAAGGGAAGAAACATAGGGCTGGAGCTAGGTCCACCACAATTAAGTCCCCTTTTTAACAGGATGACACAACCCAGGCTGAACAACCTAGCCTAAGTATACCTAACCATCTTCTCATGTATGGCATGGAAAATTCATACCAGGGTGAAACCTCTGTCCAGTGGAGGGCACACTGATCTAGTTGGCCTGCGGATGTCCAACACTAGTCTTGGGTCTTGTGAGGTGGCCAGAATTGGCCATAGGACATGCCAACTCTGACCTGGGGATATCCAGCTCTCAAGACTGCCAGAGCAGTCCCTTTTTATGATCCTGCAAAAAGTCTCACCTGTAGAGGCGAGGGATGCCCAGTCCTAACAGTGGTGTCTGGGGGTGCACATAAATGCCATGGAACGAGGCCTCTCTCTGACCTGTGGACGCCCAGTTCTCAGACTATCCATTAGCTGCAGAGACTATCCCTTAGCTTCTTTACTCCATCATCCTCTCCTGCCAAGACTGTCATTTTAAATGGGAAACAACCAGTCAGCCCAGCTGAGGATGACTCTAAGATAGAGATCTCTCCTCTCTCTGGGTTATAGAAACTGACATGACCATGTGCTCAGGGTTGGCTCTCCCTGATCTTCAAGAAGTTCCACTGAACTTGCAATGTCTCTTATCTCAATAAAGTCTACCTTCTCTCCACCTCAGCTTTCACTATGTATCTTTCTACTGCTACTTTGAAATGGAAATTCCGAGGCCTCTGATTTGCATGTTTGTATGTATCTATATGTGTGTTGTACAACTATGGTGTTGCCAAAATTAATTCATAAAAGAGCTCTACTTCACTGACTTAAAGGAAATTAAGCACTCACACAAATTCTCAAAATACATAATGTAACTATCCAGAACTAATCCTAGGTTCTCCTGAACTGGAAATATTCAGTATTTAATTAATATCTGGTTTTAAGGTGAAAGCTAGTTTGTTGATATAATTAACATAAACATGTCTTTAGAGTCACCGACATTAAATATAACACCTTTATTTTACCTAAGGTTTAAAAGAAAATTAAATAAGATCTTGTTATATCTGTTACAAAATTACCAGCAAGAAAAATAACTTGGTAATATAATAATTTAAATGTAAAAGAAATAAGAACTTTTTGTTAAACTTTCTAGGAATAAATGTTCTAGGAATATTTACTTAATAATGATATCTCCAGATATTTTGTAATGTAAAAATTTAGAGTTGTGCTGAATTAAGTTTAATGATGGAAATTTATTGAATAGCTGAGTCATTTACAAATAAAATAAGATGCTAAAGCATTAATTACTGAATATTGCATTTCACAGATAATTTTATGGTACATTTGGTGCCACACTGAGGTATTTCTTATTAAAGTGCATTTTTTAAAAAAAAAATTGGTTATTATTTTTACCAATCTACAGAGTCTGGATATAAAATAGTTAAAAATTGACAGAACACTGTAAACCAGCTATAATGGAAAAAAATAAAAATTGATATATGTATATAAAAAGGTAAGATGTGTGTTTACGGTAAAAAGATGTGAGAATAAAAATTAAGCTTGTACAGAATTTGGATTTGGTCTCTCTGTTAAAACAAGGTTTTCCTATAGTGCTGCCTTCAGTAATAAATTGTGAATTTCTTTGTGCTTAAGTGACTTCTGTTTGCTTTTATGACCATTTTTTTCTTCAGTTGAGGAAATAAATATTATTTCACAATTATCTATGATTCAATTTACCAAGTGCTTTAAAATTTTTTTTTAACAAACTTCACAAATGTCAAATTCTAGTTAAAGTTCTTCCTATCTCCAGCTAATTTGAAGTGCTTCAGAGTGCTCCTGAGCCATCTAAGAAAAATATTAAACTAATTGCAATTACTTTACAGATCAAATTAAATTAAGGAATATTGTCAGATAAAAGATATGGTACATGTAGATAAAGTTTATTTCACTTCTATGGAAAATTAACCTCTCATTTCCAGGTTTTGCCATCTGATGTCCTTAAAATATGGCAGCAATCTACATTAAATCAGGGAATTAAACATGGGTAAACAATAACTAAATTAAATAATGAGGACAATGGGAAATCCAAGACAGCCGCTTGGCTTTTCCTGGCTCCCTGGCAAAAATAATTCCTATTTGAGGGATCAAAGCTTTCCCTGGCTATAGGGCTGATGCCCTCACAAAAATTATTAAAAATGTGTTTTCTATTTTGAGTATACTTTCTACAGTCTCCAGTAATCAAAGCACCTGCTTCACTGGACAAATCATATAAGCCTTAATTTTTTTTCATAGACTTCTTAAAATTATACTTAATCATCACATAAGATCAACAAAACTAATATAAAACTGGACTTGAACAGAACAAAATTAGTTACATGGGATAAAAATTGCTAAGTATGATTATGACCTTTATAACTTTTGTCTGGCATATTACTGGATTTTGATCTTTATTTTTCAGATTTAGAAAAACCTTTCCCTTCAACATATTAATGAATTACAATAGTTTGGTAATTTACATCTGTGGATAAAATTAAAACATTTTTTTTTTCTCTGCCTGGTCCCTCCAGAAATTGGAGACTTTGGCTTCTTCAACCTTATTAGGTTAATAAGAAACTGTTTCCTAAAATGTAAATAATACCTATTCTGACTCAGACCATAACTATGTATTTTCTTCTATGGTTACTGAGTTTAGTGTTTACTGCCTAAAACTCTCCCCCAAATAATTCTTTGCTGCTATGTTACATTATTGTAAAATTTAATTGAATAATTTAGAAAATATTCTAAGTGTGTTTGTGAAGCTGGTGCCTATAATCCATGTTTGAATGAATAGCAGACACCCTATGATAACCAGGGGGGGTGTATATACTGGAAAAGCATCATTTAAAAGACTGTCTCCAACCTAGATAAAAGGTTTCATTTCAGTTATTCCAAAGTGTCTCATTGACAAAGAAATTGAGAAATTAACTTTTAAATTTATATTTCTCACTTAAGAAGGGCTCTTGCACCAGGCTGGTCTATAGAGAGAGCTACCAAATTCAAACTCACCTTACAATAAGATTTGAATAAGACAAAAAGAAAAAAAACCAAACAAACAAAAAACAAACAAACAAAAAAACCCAAATCACCAACACCAGGACAAAAGAAGACTGTCTCAGAAGTAGACAACTATCACAAGATTGCCTGACCTGATCATATGATTACTTTTCTTCTTGGTTTCTTTTCATTTTATATGCAAATAAAATGTTTTCTCTCATGGGCATGAGTCTATGCGAATTTTAGAAATCAGTCTGATTTTTAGGTTTGTAGTCAGTTACTACAGCTAGTACTTCTGATTTATCCTGGTGGATTTCTTCCCTCCATGGCTCTTATAACTTGGCTCTTTGCTAATTCATTCAAGGAAAACTATAATTCTGTCCAGCCTTTATTGATATTACTATGGACAAAGCCAGTATATAATTTCCCTTAAAAATATGGAAGAGACAAACCAGGTGAACTGGGATATACAGGGATGCATTTGGTAAAATCTTGACTTAAATTCCTGTTTATAACTTTTTTTTTTTTTGTCTTTTTGCCATTTCTTGGGTCGCTCCCGCAGCATATGGAGGTTCCCAGGCTAGGGGTTAAATCAGAGCTGTAGCCGCTGGCCTATGTTAGAGCCACAGCAATGAGGGATCCGAGCCACGTCTGAAACCTACACCACAGCTCAAGGCAATGCCGCATCCTTAACCCACTGAGCAAGGCCAGGGATCGAACCTGCAGCCTCATGGTTCCTAGTCGGATTCGTTAACCGCTGAACCACAACGGAAACTCCCTGTTTATAACTTTTATTAATACTACAAATTATACTATTTTCTATTAACTGTGTTTACAAAATTGTTATTTCTTACATTGCCAAATTGAGTCTAGAAATAATATACAGTTCCATATGAGATCAGTGTAATGCAGAATATGAGAAAATATAACAAGAAGGAAAATTTTCTGGATGATAACAGGCTAATAAAACAGGTGGTCCAAAGAATTTTAGCTACTGTTAATAAAGCCTAGTCCAGTAATAACTCATTGAGTGGCCTGCCAATGAAATCTTCACCAGACCTGGGAATGAGTATTCCTAGCACCATGGGATGAAATGGTCATAAAATGCCTCCCCCAAATTATGGTCAAATTTATGACCATGGGCCAGCCCTGTGAACTGGAGATTGGCACTTGCCATCTGCCTCTACATGGATTGAATCATGAAATGATGCAGCTGCTTACCCTCAACATTCCCAGAAAGGAGTTCAGGGTGGAGTTCAGGAATGAGGCACTCTGTGCTCTGGAAAAAAAAATGACAGGACAGGCCTTCAGACAGATATTTTCAGGTAAGGATTTTTATGAGCCCAAATTCTTGAATCTTCCCATATCTAGGAAAACACTAAAATCATCAACAGTGACATCTGCTTTTACCAATTTAGAGAAAAATAAAATTAAAAGACAAAATGGAATAGCTGTGTTAGAGACATCCACGGTAATATCAGATAATATTTTGGAGTAATTTTAGACAAATGCTTATATTAATAAGAACTTAAAGTTTATACACACTTGATGCCACCAGCCATTCTCAAAGAAGTTTCAGCTGGCAGCTGGGAACTGGGACCTTATATTTTCAAGACCCTCTCCTGCAACAGAAAGATGAAAGACATATAATGACAAATAGCTCCTGTTATTTATGTGTTAATACCACATTAACAGTTAAAATCCACTTTAGATAAAACTAACTTTGGGGGCTGTGAGTCTCCCCAAAGTGCCATGTCCAAATTGGAATTCATGTCTATTCTTTAAAAAAAAATTATTTTGTCTATTAGCATTCAAACTGTCACTTCTCTAGTTATTTCTGACTGGGTCTGTTACACCTACATTAAATACATAACTGCACTAAGTGGCTTCATTACTTTGCAATAATTCCCTTACTGATATTTGGCCTTGACTTTAATCAGCTCAACATTGTTTCTTCTAGAATACCACAAACCATTCTCCAAATGATAATTCAAAGGGGATGAGATATCAACTAATCAGTATCTGGACAATGTTGGAACAAGCTGTCCCATGTAGCCACACCTCCTTCTTCAGGAATATCCTGAGAGAGACCAGAACCCTACAATGTTCCCTTTCAGCAGGAAGAAGTTGGCCCTTTTCTGTTATAATCTGGGTTCCCAGATTCCATAAAAGAAAATAGGAAGGTAGATGAGAAGGGCATTAAAAGGGCAAAAGACTTGGCCCTCAATAAAAAGGAGGGATGTTATATTTTTCAAGTCTTCAACAAGAAGACAAACCCAAAACCTCCAGCCTTGTCTCATTTTAATGTCTCTCCCCCCACCTGAGCAAACTGGGTTGCTCACTCCCTACTAGGAAAGAATGTCACCCATTCCTCACCCTGCCCCTATATAACTTGTTCCCCATGAAAATAAGGTATCCTGTCCCCAAACAATCAGAAGATGAAATATGCTCCATACAGAGATCAAGCAACACTCAGTCCTTAAGTCTGGCATATGGGGCTGGGGTAGGAGAAATGGGGTCCCTACTCAGATACACAGAGTGAGGATACAAAAAAAAAAAATTATAAAACAAGATGTGCTCTCTTCTCTCGCTCTCTGAAAACTTACTTTTGCTTTAATAATTTTGTCAAACTCCCACTGTTTCAATGCTCTGCTACAGCAGGACAGAGACCATAGAAACAATTCTATCATTCTGGAACAAATTCTATCATTTGCACCATGAAAATATACTTGCTAGGTTTTAAACTTAAAAAGTAACATTGAAAACAAAATGTGATATGTAATAGGGAGTGTTCAGGCACATTCGAGGAGATGTGGTGTAACATTTCAAAAAAAATGGCATTTGATTAAGAATTAACTTTGCATAATGATCAGTAATATTTTCTTCTTAATTTCCTTGCTAATTTGGAAAAGTGTGACTGGGATTAATCTCTCTAAGAGGTAGAATATAATGC
Organism: Sus scrofa; assembly: GCF_054392235.1. Taxonomy (NCBI): domain Eukaryota; kingdom Metazoa; phylum Chordata; class Mammalia; order Artiodactyla; family Suidae; genus Sus; species Sus scrofa. The sequence goes on from NC_139393.1 coordinate 34,506,893, forward strand.
TGACTCTCAGAATAATTAGTGAAATCAGAGAAGACTTCTTTTTTCATATTTAGTTGCTGGAAAATGTGAAGCTGGCATCAGAATATGACAAGCTTATATTTATTTAACCTATGATCTGGATTTTGGCCAGAGTTACCCAAAAGTGTGTGCACATGTGTGTATGTTTGTGTGTGTACAGGTACAAATATGTATGTGTGTGTACTCTCATAAACATAGTGAACAAAATAAATATTGAAAGAAATGTAATTAAATTACTTGGGAAAAAGCTGTGATATGGGAAAAACTTAATGTTAAGGATCTAGGTTTGAGTGTATGTTCTACCACTTGCAGAAATGTGTTCTTGGATATAGAACTCCAAATTTTGGTTTCTCCAAAATGGGAATATCAATCCGTTACACAGTTTTGATGAGGATTCAATGAATAAGGAGAGAGAAAATTCTTTAAAAGCTCTGAAGCACTAAATAAACTTTCTAATATAAATTCAACTTTCATACACCATATAGAACAGTGTTGATGTTTATAGCAGAAACTGCTGGAGAAAACTGAGTTTGCGTTAATATGTTAACACAAGTAACAGTGTATCAGCCAATTTTCTTTTTACAGAGCGCTTATAAGGCCGGTTTCCATTAGAAGAATACCATTTCAAGGCTGAGGGAAATGCCTTTATTTTCTATATGTATATAGCTATTATCTTAATAAAGTTGTAATTGAATTGGGTGATTTGCACTGATTCAGGTTGCCTTGAGTTTTCATTATGTAAATTTATTTCCTACACAGAATACTTTGTATGGCAATTGGTTTTTCAATTTGGAAGTTTGTTCATTTTAATACCCCTCCCCAAGCTCTGATTTTTTTTTTATTAACTTTACTTGTTTGCAGTTTGTTATTTAAAAAAACAGCTAGGATTAGAATGATATATATGAGTGACTCATACTTTCTTTTTAGCTAGACAAGAGCTATATCATCTAATTCCTCTAGTGAATTGGTGCATTTATTAAAATTCAGCTGATGAATTTACTTGGCTAATATGTCTCTGCAAAAAGACAGTCAAGAAAATTAATATTGAACCCAAAGTATGGAAATTTCTTCTTCTTTGGACAAAAGAGAAAAAAAAAATCCTGATAAAATAGGAGCAAAAAAGATGCATTACTTTCTTTTTTTTTGACTTTGTCAAGAGAATTTAAATTGTTTACTGCCTTGTGAATAGAACCATTTTATGTCTGTTTGTAATTTCATTTTGGCATTCCTTCTTTAAAAATTTTTATTTATATATATATTTATTTATTTTTTAATTGTTATTTCCATAATACAATTTTTTTTTCTGCTGTACAGCCTGGTGACCCAGGTACACATACATGTATACATTCTTTTTGTCACATTATCATACTCCATCGTAAGTGACCAGACATAGCTCCCAGTGCTACACCACAGGTCTCATTGTTAATCCATTCCAAAGGCAATAGTTTGCACCTATTAACCCCAAGCTCCCAAAACACCCCATTCCTTCCCCCTCCCCTGTGGCAACCACAAGTCTATTATCCAAGTCCATGATCTTCTTTTCTGTGGAAAGGTGCATTTGTGCCATATATTAGATTGCAGATATAAGTGATATCATATGTTATTTGTCTTTATCTTTCTGACTTACTTCACTCAGGATGAGACTCTCTAGTTCCATCCATGTTGCTGCAAATGGCAATATTTTGTTGTTGTTTATGGCTAAGTAGTATTCCATTATGTATATATACCACATCTTCCTAATGCAATCATCTGTCAATGGCATTTGGGTTGTTTCCAGTTCTTGACTATTGTGACTAGAGCTGCAATGAACATGTGGGAGCATGTGTCTTTTTCAAGGAAAGTTTTGTTCAGATATATGCCCAAGAGTGGGATTTTTGGGTTATATGGTAGTTCTATGTATAGTTTTCTAAGGTACCTCCATACTGTTCTCCACAGCGTTGTTCCAGCTTACATTCCCTTTTCTCTACACCCTCTCCAGCATTTGTTATTTGTGAACTTATTAATGGTGGTTATTCTGACTGGTTTGAGGTAGTATCTAGTAGGCTTTGATTTGCATTTCCCTAATAATCAGGGATATTGAGCATTTCTTTCATGTGCGTATTGGCCATCTGTATATCTTCCTTGGAGAAATGTCTATTCAGATCTTCTGCCCATTTTTCAATTGGGTTGTTGGCTTTTTTTGCTGTTGTATATGTTGTTTGTATATTTTAGAGATTAAGCCCTTGTCAGCTGCATCATTTGACACAATTTTCTCCCATTCTGTAAGTTGTCTTTTTGTTTTCTCTTTGGTTTCCTTTGCTGTGCAAAGCTTGTCAGTTTGATTAGGTCCCATTGGTTTATTTTTGCTTTTATTTCTGTTGCTTTGGAGACTGACCTGAGAAAAAATTCATAAGCTCGATGTCAGAGAATGCTTTGACTATGTTCTCTTCCGGGAATTTGATGGTGTCTTTTCTTATATTTAAGAATTTAAGCCATTTTGAATTCATTTTGGTGCATGGTGTGAGGGTGTGTTCTAGTTTCATTGATTTGCATGCAGCTGTCCAGGTTTGCCTCCTTTGTCCAAGATTAATTGACCCGCGGTGTCTGGGTTTATTTCTGGGTTCTCTATTTTGTTCCATTGGTCTGTATGTCTGTTTTGATACCAGTACCACACTGTCTTGATGACTGTGGATTTGTAATATTGCCTGAAGTCTGGAAGAGTTATGCTTCCTACTTGGTTTTTATTCCTCAGGATTGCTTTGGTAATTCTGGGTCTTTTGTGGTTCCATATAAAGTTTTGGTTGTTTGCTCTAGTTCTGTGATAAATGTCATGGGTACTTTGATAGGGATTGCATTGAAAGTGTAGATTGCTTTGGGGTAGTATAGCCATTTTTACAATATTATTTTTTCCAACTCAGGAGCATGGAATATCTTTACATTTCATTACATCTTTTTAATTTCCTTGATTAAAATTTTATAGTTCTTGGCATATAAGTCCTTTACCTCCTTGGTCAGGTGTATTCTCAGGTATTTTATTTTTTTGAGGTGCAATTTTAAAAGGTATTGTAGTTTTGTATTCCTTTTCTAATATTTCATTGTTAGTGTACAGAAATATGACATTTCTGAATGTTAATCTATATCTTGCTACTTTGCTGAATTTGTTGATCAGTTCAAGTAGTTTTTGGGTTGAGTCCTTAGGGTTTTCTCTATATAGTATCATGTCATCTGCATACAGGGACAGTTTTATCTCTTCTCTTCCTATTTGGATGCCTTTTACTTCTTTTGTTTGTCCAATTGCTGTGGCTGGGATATCCAGTACTGTGTAGAATAACAGTGGTGAGAGTGGGCATCCTTGTCTTGTTCCAGATTTTAGTGGGAGACTTTCAGCTTTTCTGCATTGAGTATTATATTTGCTGTGGGTTTGTCATAAATATCTTATATTGTGTTAGGTTATGTTCCCTATATATCCACTTTGGTAAGAGTTTTGATTATCAGTAGATGTTGGACTTTGTCAAATGCTTTTTCTGCATCTATTGAGATGATAGTGGTTTTTGACTTTTCTTTTGTTAATGTACTGTATGATGTTGATTGATTTGTGTATGTTGAACCGTCCTTGTGAACCCAGGATAAACCCCACCTGATCATGGTGTATGATCTTTTTATATGTTGTTGGATTTGGATGGCTAAAATTTTGTTGAGAATTTTTGCATCTGTTTTCACCAAAGATACTGGCCTATAGTTTTCTTTTTTGGTGATATCTTTGGTTTTGGAATGAGGGTGATGGTGGCATCATAGAATGTCTTTGGGAGTGTTCCTTCTTCTTCAACCTTTTGAAAAGGTTTAAGGAGGATGGGTATAAATTCCTCTTTGTGTGTTTGGTAGAATTTACCTGTAAAGCCAATTGGTCCTGGGATTTTATTTGTAGGGAGTGTTTTTATGATATATTCCATTTCATTTCTAATGATCAGTCTGTTCAGTTGATTTATTTCTTTTCAATTCAGTTACAGTAGCCTGTAAGTCTTTAGAAAGTTGTCCTTTTCCTCTAGGAAGTCAAATATGTTGGTATACAATTGTTCATATTATTCTCTCATGTTTTTTTCTGTTTCAGTAGTATTGGTTGTGACATTTACTTTTTCAATTTTTATTTTTTTTTATTTGGTATTTTTCTCTCCTCTTTGTGAGTCTAGCTAGAGATTTGTCAATGTTGTTTACCTTTTCAAGGTACCAGCACTTGAATTTACTGATATTTTCTATTGTTTTTTTAATTTCTTTTTTTTTATTTCCTCTATGATATTTATGATTTCCTTCCTTCTCCTGACTTTAGGTTTTGTTTGTTCTTCTTTGTTGATTCATTTAGGTGGTGGGTTAAGTTGTTAATTTGAGATTTTTCTTTTTTCTTTTCTTTTTTTTTTTTTTTTTTTGAGGAAGGCCTGTATTGCTATGAATGAATTTCCCTCTGAAAACTGCTTTTGTGGCATCCCATAGATTTTGAGTTGATGTAACTTCATTATCATTTTTCTCGAGTTATTTTTTAATTTCCTTCTTGATTTCCTCATTGACCCATGTGTTTTATAGTAGCATGTTTTTTAGTCTTCATGAAGTAAGTTTTTTCTCATTTCTCTTCCTGTGGTTGATTTCTAGCTTCATGCTATTTTAGTCAGAGAACATACTTGATATAATTTGTATATTCTTATATTTGTTGAGGTTAGCTTTGTGCCCCAGGATGTGATCGACCCTTGAGAATGTTCCATGTGCACTTGAGAAGAATGTATATTCTGAATTTTTTGAATGTAATGTCCTGAAAATGTTGATTAAGTCTAACTTTTCTATTGTGAACTTTAGGATCTCTGTGGCCTTTTTGATTTTCTATCTAGAGGATCTTTCCATTGATTTGTGGGGTGTTAAAATCTCTTACTATGACTGTATTCCCAGCAATTTCACCTTTTATGTCTGTTAGTTTTTGTTGTAGGTATCTGGGTGCTCCTATATCAGGGGCATATGTATTGAAAATTGTAATATCCTCTTCTTGAATGGATACTATAACTGTTAAATAATGTCCTTCTTTTTCTTTCATTATGGCCTTTGTTTTAAAGTCTATTTTGTCTGCTATGAGTATTTCAAACCTGCTTTCCTGTCTTGTCCATTGGCATGAAATATCTGTTCCCATCCCCTCACTTTCAATCTATATGTGTCCTTTGCCCTAAGATGAATCTCTTGTAGGCAACAGATTGAAGGTTTTTTACTTTTTTACCCAATCTGCCACTCCGTGTCTTTTGATTGGACCATTCAGTCCATTGACATTTAAAGTGATGACTGATAGATATGTATTTATTGCCATTTTAAACCTTGTTTTCCAATTGATTCTATGTTTCTTTTTTCTTCATTTCTTTTTTGGGTTGGATGGTTTTGACTTATTTTATGCTTGAGTACTTTTCTTTTCAGTTTTTGTGAATGTAATATTTGGTTTTGATTTGTGGTTGCCCTGTTTTTAAGTATGTTAACTTCTTCTGATATCTGCTTGATTTTGCCTGATAGTCATATGGGCTTAAACACATCATTAAAATAAAAAATAATATCTATTTTCTTACTTACCTTCCCCACATTGTATGATTTTGATGTCTTTTTTTAAAACATCTTCTTGTTTAGATCTGTATGCTGGCTTATTTAAGTGATTGCTTTCCAGTTGTGGTTTCCTCCATCCTAATTCTTCTTTTTTTCTTTTCTCTCTTCCTCTCTCTCTCTCTCTCTCTCTCTTTTTTTTTTTTTTTAATTTAGAGAAGCCCTTCCAGTATTTCTTTTAGAAGGAGTTTAGTATTGCTGTACTCTTTTAGCTTTTGTTTGTTGGAGAAATTCTTTATTTCCCCTTCTATTTTAAATGATATTCTTTCTGGACACAGCATTTTAGGTTGCAAATTTTTTACTTCAGCACTTTAACTTTATCTTGCCACTCCATTCTGGCCCACAGTTTTTCTGTAGAGATATCAGCTGATACACTTATGGGGGTTCCCTTATAATTAACACTTTTCTTTTCTCTTGCTGCCTTTAGAATCCTCTCTTTATCTTTAACTTTTGCCATTTTTAATATATTATGTCTTGGTGTGGGCCTATTTAGGTAAAACTTATTTGGGACCCTCTGTGCTTCCTGTATCTTGATGTCAGTATGCTTTAGATTTATAAAGTTTTCAGCCGTAATTTCTTCAAATATATTTTCAATCCCCTTTTCTTTTTCTTTTCCTTCTGGAATTCCTATTGTGTGTAGATTGGCCCACTTTATATTGTCTCATAGGTTTCATATTGCTTTCATGTTTTTTTCATTTGTTTTTTGTCTGCTGTCCTGATTAAGTGATTTCCATTATTCTATCTTCCACATCACTAATTTGTTCCTCTTTATTATTCATTCTGCTCTTTAATGCCTTTAGAATAGTTTGTATCTCTGCAAATGAATTTTCTATTTTTTCTTGGCTCCTTCTTATATTTTCCAGCTCCTTTCTAAAGGAATCTGCATTACTGTTGATATCCTCTCTTAATTCCTTTAGTACTTGCAATACCTCCCTTTTGAACGCAAAGTCTGTCAGACTGTAGAGGTCTGTTTCATTGTTGACTGCTTTAGGTCATTTTCCTGTTCCTTTCACTGGGAATGCTTTCTGAGCTTCTTCATCCTGCTGGTGTTTTTCTTTTTATGCGAGTTTGGGGAAGCCAAACTAGTCTTGTAAGGCTACTTCTACGCAAGAATACCCCTTTGTATTTTTGGGGGAGGTCACTATTTATTTTTGGTGTGGGAGTTTGAATGTTTGCTGTCTTGAATATTTGCTGTCTCTTTCTTTGGTGTGAGAAGGCTGTTGTTCCCAGGATGCTCAGTGTGTTTTCAGGGAGAAGGAGGCAATGGGTATGGCCAGCAGTCAGAAAGGATGCATTACTTTCTAAACCAGTTTCCTACAAATATATAATTATTTTATTTTCTTACTGAAATCAGATTAGTAAAATGATAAGCACTTCCATGTGAGGAAAGGTAAAATGAATAGAAGTCACATAATTTTTAGATAGATGTAACTTTAGCAATCCAATATTTATCTGACTTGTTTGGAAACTTAGAAATTTTCCTCCAATGAAATGTTATCTTGGAGACGTGGAATCACATCTCTGCCTGTGGCAATTGAACTTTAATGAAATCATCTGAAAAAAAAAATAAAACAAAAAATAAATAAATTAAAAAAAATCATCTGGGTACCTTGTTAAAATGAAGATTATGGTGTGAGTAGGGCCCAAGATTCTACCTTTCTTACCAGCTCATTCTGGTAGCCACTGTTGCATGAAGATCCATATGGCAGTGGTAAGGCTGTAGTTCATTGGTTTTAAGTTTGTCTAAAACTTGGACCCATTAGGGAGTTTTAAAAAAATGCAAGTGTCTGTTCTCTCCCTACCCCAACCTAGGATTCTGATTTGATAGAAATTTATCCTGAGTAAAATCTCTTTAGGAGATTATAATGTGCCATAAAGTTTAAGAACATCTGCTCTATTAAAAAAAAATAGTGTATGGGACGAGCAGATATCATAGATCCCTTTTTTTTCCCCTGTATTTCTCTCCTACCTTCTAATCAAAATACACTTAAAATCAGATTGTGACTAAAACTATTCTCTGGTAACATTTTCTTGAACATAATGTAATACAAATACAGTTAAAAACAGATTGTGAGTAGAAATTTTTTTTTTTTTTTGTATTAGGTTTGATTTAACAATACACCAGACTAGCACTGTGATTGTGAAACATGAATGTTCTATGCTTCCACACACAACACATATAGGATCATTGAAAATTCAATATTGAGTTTTTGTATCCTGCCTTTCATTTCCATAGCATTCATTTTTTTTCTTTGCTTTTTCATTATTATTTTTAATGATAACATATTCTGTTTTTACAATTTATCTTGGCTAATCATTTTTAAGACTTAAATCCTCTTGTATTAAGCCCTTGTAAACATTATAGTAAAGTGTTTTTTTAATTTTTATTACAGTATAGTTGATTTACAGTGTTTTGCCAATTTCTGCTATGCAGCAAAATAACCCAGTTATACATATATATACATTCTTATTTTTTTTATTATAATTTTTTTATTTTCCCACTGTACAGCAAGGGGGTCAGGTTATCCTTACATGTATACATTACAATTACATGTTTTCCCCCACCCTTTGTTCTGTTGCAACATAAGTATCTAGACAAAGTTCTCAATGCTATTCAGCAGGATCTCCTTGTAAATCTATTCTAAATTGTGTCTGATAAGCCCAAGCTCCCGATCCCTCCCACTCCCTCCCCCTCCCATCAGGCAGCCACAAGTCTCTTCTCCAAGTCCATGATTTTCTTTTCTGAGGAGATGTTCATTTGTGCTGGATATTAGATTCCAGTTATAAGTGATATCCTATGGTATTTGTCTTTGTCTTTCTGGCTCATTTCACTCAGTATGAGAGTCTCTAGTTCCATCCATGTTGCTGCAAATGGCATTATGTCATTCATTTTTATGGCTGAGTAGTATTCCATTGTGTATATATACCACTTCTTCTGAATCCAATCATCTGTTGATGGACATTTGGGTTGTTTCCATGTCCTGGCTATTGTGAATAGTGCTGCAATGAACATGCGGGTGCATGTGTCTCTTTTAAGGATAGTTTTGTCCGGATAGATGCCCAAGAGTGGGATTGCAGGGTCATATGGAAGTTCTATGTATAGATTTCTAAGGTATCTCCAAACTGTTCTCCATAGTGGCTGTAGCAGTTTACATTCCCACCAACAGTGTGGGAGGGTTCCCTTTTCTCCACAGCCCCTCCAGCACTTGTTATTTGTGGATTTATTAATGATGGCCATTCTGACTGGTGTGAGGTGGTATCTCATGGTAGTTTTGATTTGCATTTCTCTTATAATCAGCAATATTGAGCATTTTTTCATGTGTTTGCTGGCCATCTCTATATCTTCTTTGGAGAAATGTCGATTCAGGTCTTTTGCCCATTTTTCCATTGATTGATTGGCTTTTTTGCTGTTGGGTTGTATAAGTTGTTTATATATTCTAGAGATTAAGCCCTTGTCAGTTGCATCATTTGAAACTATTTTCTCCCATTCTTTAAGTTGTATTTTTGTTTTCTTTTTGGTTTCCTTTGCTGTGCAAAAGCTTTTCAGTTTGATGAGGTCCCATGGGTTTATTTTTGCTCTAATTTCTATTGCTTTGGGAGACTGACCTGAGAAAATATTCATGATGTTGATGTCAGAGAGTGTTTTGCCTATGTTTTCTTCTAGGAGTTTGATGGTATTCTACATTCTTATTTTATATTCTTTTCCATCATGGTCTATCACAGGAGATTGGATATAGTTCCCTGTGCTGTACTGCAGGACCTAATTATTTATCCATTTCAAGTGTAATAGTTGGTTTCTACTAACCCCAAATTCCCAGTCCCTCCTACTCTCTTCCTCCTCTCCCTTGGCAACCACATGTCTGTTCTTTATGTGAGTCTGTTTCTGTTTTGAAAATATGTTTATTTGTGCTATATTTTAGATTCCACATAAAAGTGATATCATTTGACATTTGTCAAAAAAGTGTAAAATAAAATTTTATCTTAAAATAATGAAATAAGGAAAGGGTCTGTTTTCCCTTCATGAAAAATCAAAAGAGGAATTTTTAAAAATACATGAAACAACTGCTCTTAGGAATTGGAAAAAGGTAACATAAACTATGATCCATGAGAAAAGGGAAACAAATGATGTAAGCCCTGCAAACTTTTTAGGAAAGATAGTGTGAAAGGGTATCTAGCAATCTAATTTGGCTGAGGGAATGGATGTAAGTCTGAGGAACCAGGTAGCTAAAACTTGTGGGTTAGATACTTAAAAGGAGGGAGATACAATGAGAAAGAGTTTGAGAAATCTGCATAGGTTTTGTATATCTTTGGCTGTATACCAGGGTGTGTATGAATAGGGTGAAACTACATGCAGCTGGGGAAAATTTATGGGGAGGGAAAAATTACTAGGGAATTGTAAGGTGGAAAATCTCCAGAGCTCACTCAGAGCATTTGCTTGAGTTTCTGTGAGTTAAAGTGAAAACATATTATTGAAAATATCAGACATGCAATGGAGCCTTCAAGGGTACCATCCTGTAGTGGTGGAGCTAAAATATCACTAAGATGATTCAAGACTCATCATTTAAAAGCTAAAAGTCAAGATTTTAAAGATTGAGCTAATTCATAAGTAACTTAATTGACGTACCGAACAAACTAATAATCAATAAAAATACATAAATATGTAGCACTCAATAATGTTTAGTTTTAAATGTTAGAGATACATTTAAAAATTAATACATGAAGAAAAAGGAAATTATGATTCATAACCAGGAGGAAAATGAATCAATGTAAATAGAAATGACAGGATAGAATTAGCATACAAAGACATTAAAGGAACTACTAAAATATGTTTAATATGCTCTGGCTTTATAGAAAATAGGAAAATGAAAATCCTAAAAAGAAAACAATTAAATTTCTGCAATGGATTTACTAGTTGATTAACCATAAAAAGAATAAAATGTAGAAATAATTTGCAAAACAATGTCAGTGAACAAGAAGAAATAGCAACAGAATTATAAAGAATGAAGCACAGAGAAAAATACCCAGGAATATGTGGAGATACTTCAGGTACCTTAACATATGAACAATTGGAGTTCAAGGTATGAAGGTTCAGGAAAAGTATTCAAAAAATAGTGATTGAGGAATTTTTTTTTTCCATGTTTGAGAATATTGCAAACCATAGGTCCAGGGGGTGTGAAGAATGAAGCAGAATAAGGCGAAGAAGAAGAAGAAGAACTAAGAGGAAGAAGAAGAAGAAGAACAACAACAACAACAACAACAACAAGATTCCACCACATCATTATGGTCAAATTTCTGAACAGTTGTTAAAAACAGAAAAGTTTGAAATGAGTCGGATAAAAAGGCATAATAGCCATACAAGTACAAAGATAATTACCATAGACATTTCATCAGAAACTGAAAAGCCAGAAGGCAAAAGAGTGATGAGTGAGTCAGAGTTCCCATTGTGTCCCAGCAATAATGAACCTGACAAGTATCCATGAGTATATGGGTTCAATCCTTGGCCTTGCTCAGTGGGTTAAGGAGCTGGTGTTGCCAAGAGCTGTAGTGTAGATCACAGACATAGCTCAGATCTTGTGTTGCTGTGGCATAAGTTGGCACCTGTGGCTCTGATTGGACCCCTAGCCTGGGAGCTTCCATATCCCATGGGTGCAGCCTTAAAAAAACAAAACAAAACAAAAGCTGAGTGGTAAGAAAGAAAAATGTGTCAATATAATATTCTATACTGGCAAAATTATCTTTCAAAATTAAGGTAAAATTTAAGGTTTTTTCAGATAAAAAAGTATGAGAGATGGAAAGTAATTTTAGAACTAATCCAAGAAATGAAAAATATTAAACATGATAAACATGTGGATAATTTTTTAAAGAAAATTTGTCTCATTCTTTAATTTTCACCAAAGGCACTGGCCACTTAAAGTAAAATAATAACATGGTGTTCCTGTCATGATGCAGTGGAAACGAATCCAATTAGGAACCATGAGGTTGTGGGTTCAATCCCTGGCCTCGTACAGTGGGTTAAGCAACCAGTGTTGCCATGAGCTGTGGTGTAGGTCACAAATGTGGCTTGGATCTAGAGTTGCTGTGGCTCTGGTGTAGGCCGGCAGCAACAGCTCTGATTAGACCCCTAACCAGGGAACCTCCATATTCCACAGGTGCTGTCATGAAAAGACAAAAAAAAAAAAAAAAAGTAAAATAGTAACAATACATTGCAGGGTTTATAACAAAACAAAAACAAAACAAAGGCACAAAAGATGGAAAGACAGATATAAAAGTGGAATATGATTCTTATAAATGAATTGGTATAATTGAAGGTAGACAGTATGAAAATTACAAATGGATAAAATAAACTCTAGAAAAATCAATGACAGAAAGAGACCTTAATAATCAGGCATATATATAATATAGAGTCATAAAACTTCACAATTCATCTAAAAATATCAGAAAGGAGGGAAAAGGAGTAAGAAAACAGATGAGAACATTAAGAAGCAAAGACCAAAAAGATACATTTAAATCACTCATATCAATGATTACATTAAATGTAAACAGTCTGAATTTTACAATTAAAAAAAACAGAGATTATCAGTTTGGATTAAAAAGAAAAATTGAATTATATGATTTCTAAGAAAAAGCAAAAACAAGGAATAAAGACACAGCTGAGAAAAAAAATTGTGGGAAAACATAGACTTACTAATCTAAGAAAGCTTGCATGACTGTATTAATATCAGACAAGGTAAATATCAAAATGTTGAATATTGCCAGGAGTAAAGGTAATCATTTCATCATAATAAAGAGGTCAGTTCATCAGGAAGATATTAGTCTAACATAAGTGTGCATTTCAAAACATTGCTTCTAAATATATTAAGCAAAAACTGACCTCACTAAAAAAAGGGGGAAGTAGACTAATCCACAATTCTAATTATACTTCTCCCTTGATGCTCATAGGGCAGAGGTGGAAAATTAAGGGGAATACCAAAAAATTAAACATCACATTCAATTTAGTTGATTCAATTCACATTTATACAGCATTCCTATCCAACAATTGCAGAATATGTAGGAAAATAGCAAATTAAATCCAAAATGAATAAATGCAATGAAACAATGAAAGTAAGGTAATCAACAAATCATGAGGTGCTTTACAAAATTAGTACAGAAATACCTACTTATTGAAGACCTGAGGTTGTAAATCTACCAGTATACTAATAACTTACAGAGGCCAACGATCTTAATCAAGAAAATCCTTTCAGGCAAGACCATGTTATATTTATCTTCCAATCTCTAACACCTGGAATGGTGCTATATATATTAGTGGCAGCTCAAAATATCTGTTAAATTAAATTTATTACATCATTATTCGTGTTTTACCAGTGTCATCTCTGAATCCATCAGTTTTGGAAACACTCACTGTGAGACTTCTGCTAGTTCAATTAAAAAGCTAAATAACTGATAGTGTTCTATTAGCATCACTGAACTTTCAAGCTTAAAATTTCAGATAGTAGAACCAGTTTCTAGAAATGTTCCAACAACAATATGTGTGCCTAATAATATGTGATTCAAAATACACACAGAAAAAAATCAACTACATTGTCATGAAAGCTCGCTGCTAAAGCTGTCATGAATAGTTCTCATCTTATGGGAAAAGGACATTAAATGAAGGGTGAAGGCAGGCACTTAATCAATACTCATGATCTGAAATGAGGCAGTTATTTGAAATGGACTGGATTTGTTTATCTTCTGGTTGCAACTACTCCAGTAAAGAAAGATGAGTCATTTTGTTGTCCAAGTGTATGTAACTTTGCCTGTTGGAGACCAGGAAGAAGTCAGACAGGGTTAGTAAATGGGAGAGAGAGAGTGATGCTTTAATTAGAGAGGAGATCTTTTCCTTTTAGTATAAGTTTAAGTTTTTAGGTAGATAATACTATTTTGTTGGGTAGTTTCAAAGCTCATACATGGTTTTTCAGTTTAAGCATCATTTTCTTAAATAAAGCCTTCTATAATTTCCAGACTAGTTTTGCTCCCTTTTCATACCATTATATGAATCTCTTGTCCTTTTCCTCAACATTCACTTGACTTTTAATAATCAGTTCAATGTCTGCCCCCCCCCACATTTTTTCTCTAGATTTTAAATTCTATGAAGGCAGACAGAGTCCATGCTTGTTTTGTTAGCTGCTGTACTCCAAAGACTCTTCAGGTGTCTTGAACACAGTATGTGGCCATTAAATGCTGAATGAATAAATGAATGAATAACTAGAATTTAACAACATCAGTAGATTTTTTTTTTTTTTTTTTTTTTTTTTTTTTTTTAGTGAGCACCATTTGGCGATTTTCTTTTCATTTTTAGATCTAGCTTTGGCTTTTTTGGTCTGTCTTTATAATTTTAGTTTTTAAGTATATTTTGAAAGCCCAGGGATGGGAGTGTTACTAGCAGTGATTCAATTATGTTGCATAAATCTTAGGCATAATACAAGCTATTTTTTCAAAAGTGTATCCTATAACAGTCAGGGTCAAGTAGTTATAATAATTAAATATAATCTGTAATCCATAAAATTTTTATATTTTAATTTTATCTATGTTGTTATCTTCAAAGGTAGTTTTCTAGCATGTTAAAAAGCTTCCTCATATTTTTGGCAATTATCCTGATATAATGACAACAATCATGTATAAAGCAAACACTTCAGGCAATTATAATGTCTTAAACTTTTAACTTTAGTAAGTCCCCTCATATTATGTAAAAGAGGACTTTAAGCACAAATTTGGGAGTCTCTGATCATGTGAAAGTAAAGGTTTTTTTTGTTAATCATAGAGAGATTAGCTAAAAAAAAACTTAATTGTTTTAGAGTTTCTGCAACATTTTTCAGTTTACTCTTAACATTCCCAAAATAATACTCTACATGAGTTTACACTATATTCTTTTCAGGGTAAAAAAATTGGGGGAATAGAAAATATTCTGTGGTTGAGGAACATGAGTTTCACAGTGTTGGCTCTTTGATACATCTTAGTTCTTTAGTAATTAATGGCCCTTTTACAGATGAAAAGCTCTGAGCTTGCTGCTGCCATAGATATGTTAACTATCTCTCTAGTCTTTGTAGCCAATATCCCAAAAAGGCAATGGGGGTGTTTGCACAGTATATGGAATAAGTCCCATTGCCTGGGGGAGACACACACCATCTTCTAGGAGACTTCTGCTGCTGCTATTACAGGTCTGCTTCATGAGTTCTATAATGCATTCATGGAGAGAGAGAGCAGGATACTGATTTTAGTATATGCTTAGTTATAGATAAATATCAGGCAGGTAGTCTACACTTGAAGTTGGCTTCCAACATATTTATCTGTCATTGTTACTAGCTAACACAGTTATCAACTTACTATTGTTTGGGGTCCCACCTTATTTAAGAATAGGATATGCAGTATATCTCATAGAGAGTCATAGAAGAGTAGACATGCATTGTAACATGATATTGACTTTGGGGAAGGAAAATAGTTTGTATTTATGGGACTTTTGACTTTTTTTTTAGCCCATCTCAAACAAACTATAATACAACTAGGGCCTTTAAAGTCAGAGCTCAAAAAATACAATAAAAATATTAATCTGGAACAAGAAAGATGTTTAGGTTTTCTGGTGGTAGTGCTGGATGTGCTTTCCTCTAGGAGAGTTTCTGGTGTTCTGGAGTATAGATGGAAGCAAGGATGATGTTAAGTTCAGCCCACTAATATCCCCAAGGCCACATTTAAGTGTTTCCCCACTTTAATTAACATTTGCCTTCAGAGTCTCTAGATGCTCTGAATTTTGACTGAGAAACCCAGCAGTAAATTTATAATGAAGGAAGAAAACTAATTTTTATTAATATCATGAGCTGGGCACTGTTAGACATGCTCAAAGCTATTGTTCCATCTGGTGCTTATAACTACTCCAAAATTCAAGTACAAATCCATCTTTGCAGTACAATATGAGGTTCAAAGAGGTTTATGACTTCCCTCTACAGTTAATAATTTCAGAAAAGCATTTCAGCCTTATTTTTCTCGCTCCAAAATGCAATTCTTTCCTTATACAACTTTATTGCACAGTAACTATACAGAAGAGGTTGATAAACTATTGCATGGTTTTACCTAAAAGAATCCTAAAATAACTGCATAAAGACTCAGGGCATTTCCTAAGCAGCAGCCTTTGAAACGTTATCTGCTAAAGAAGGCTCTGGAGTCTCTTTCACAAGGATATTTGTAAGTTAAGTGAAATGTACTGCTCTTTGTGCTCTTATTACCTGAGAATAGGAAGACATGGATTTTGAGGATTTTAAACATAAAAGGTAATGCTGATATGGTTTCCCACCCACATTCATCTTTTCCTTTGCTTCTATCACAGGAAGAATCTGAGACTGCTGCTTGGTCCAACTGTGTGACTGCAAATATGTGACTATTTTTCTGTGTAAAGAACAGATGTGGAGGGATCAACCTCACAGCATTGGTTCCACTTGAACCATGCAGCATCTACCTGAGACCAGAAATATTCTTATTTTCTGACACTAAAATTTTATTTTATCCTGTTTAATATATCTGTATTCTCATTTCAAAGTAACTGGAATTGCTGTTATTGTGAGTGGCACCATTTAATTTGATTTCTGCTCATTGTTTTAACAAGGACTTCTCAGCTGGTAAACCTTTCAATAAATATATTGAAATTAAAGGTCCCATGAGTTGCATGAGTTATTTAGTGTTTGCGTTTCCACTCCAGGTACATGTCATTTATTTTTGTATTTGTTTTTATGACTAAATTTCAATTTCTATCTCACTCTTTTCTTGGTTAATTTAAACCAAGCCTTACAGGATTTGAAAACTGTTTCTTGTATTCTTATGCAATGAAATTTTAATGGAACACAGAGGTGTCTCTCTGGATAAGAGTATAAGAATTTATCAAATCATTTGTAATGCAATGTCATTGGAATAAAAATGATGATAACACCTCTCCACATCAAAATGAGTTATTAAACTTTATAGTGCTTTCATAGTGCTATGTCTTTCCACTGCACCAGAGAAAATATCTTTACAGCTAAAAGTAGTATTAAATCTAGAACTGAATCCATAGACGGGAAAGGATTGATTTGGCAACAAAGATTATAACACTCCATTTTAGGACAAAATATAGAAAGAAGACATACATTGCTATATTATATTCACTATACTTTCCTTACCTAAAACTTGAATTATGATTCTCCAAATGAAAAACATATGATATAAAAATAACCTCTGGAGTTCTTGCTGTGGCCCAAAAGGGTTGGCTGCATCTTGGGAGCACTGGGATGCAGGTTGGATCCCTAGCCCAGCACTGTGGGTTAAGAATCCAGTGTTGTGGCAGCTGTGTCTCAGATCTGATCCCTGGCTGGGGAATTCCATATGCTGTGGGATGAACAAAGTATTAATAATAATAATAACCTCTAATTTCAAATTTGATGTATTCAAATGTTCATTCTATTGATTTGAAAACTGAAAATAATTTGCCACTAGAAAACCTAAAGAGGTTAAATAAAAGCATAATTTTTATTAAAACTGGTGGTTTCTAGCTTCTCAAATACATTTACCATGAGACTGGAAATGGGTTTTCATTAAGAGCCCTTTTACATATGTGTACAATATATGTGAATTTAGGAGTGTTTTATTTATTATCTCCTATACTTATCTGAGCTAATTAATATCTTGTAATAACTCAAAGTCCATATATTTTTTTCATTTTAAACCACAGGTAAAGGAATTGAGTCCCATTTAAGAACTATAACAAATTTTAGGACAAAAATTCATTAATATTATCAGCATATGCTGAGTAGCATTGAGAACTATGTCTAGATACTCATACTGCAACAGAACAAAGGGTGAGAAAAAAAATGTATACATGTAAGAGTAACTTGATCCCCATGCTGTACAGCGGGAAAAAAAAAAATCATTAATATTATCAGCATACTCTGGTTTTTAATTTGGAAATAACTTTTGATAATAAAAATATTCTAAAAATCCTGAAATGGCTCTTCAAGTCAGTGCAGTAAGAGTCAGTAGGATATAGATTTTAAATTTAAGAGTTGTTCTTTTTGCATCTATTAATTATGCACATTTAATGTATGGTCATTCAGAAGAGATATGCAAAGATTTTAGGCTTGTTCACTTCTAATTGCTTGAATTTGAGGCAGATAGTTTCTTTACATATTCACCTATTCATTCATATACAAAATTAACTCATTTATTCATTCATCTATCTATCCTAAATTTACATATTAAGGACACTTATTGAATGATCTTGGTATTTGAGAGATACTACCAAGTAGTATGGGGAAAAGAAAAAATAAGGCAGGTTAGGAAAGTTAGGATTGCAGCAGTTTTAGATAAGATAACAACTGAAGACAGTTGAAGGGGGAGAATTAGCTGTGTGCATATCTGGAGGAATAGCATTTTAGGCAGTAGAAAATGGCTGCTGCAAAATACAAACATGACAGTGTTTAGTGTTGTCAAGAAGTAATAGGTATTACTCTGAGTGCATTTTTTTTTTTTTTTGGTCTTTTTTTTTTGCCATTTCTTGGGTCACTCCCACGGCACATGGAGTTTCCCAGGCTAGGGGTCGAATTGGAGCTGTAGCTACAGGCCTACGCCAGAACCACAGCAACGCGGGATCTGAGCCAAGTCTGCAATGTACACCACAGCTCACAGCAATGCCATATCCTTAACCCACTGAGCAAGGCCAGGGATCGAACCCGCAACCTCATGGGTCCTAGTCAGATTTGATAACCACTGAGCCAAGACGGGAACTTCCCGAGTGCATTTGAGGTAAACAAAACTGAATGGATTATTGAGAAAAAAATCTTCTGTTGGAATCAAAGACAAAAGAGATAAAGTGATTAGGGAATTCAGAGAATATGCATCTACATCATAAGAGCTAAAAGGACCACAGAGATCTAGCACTAATTTTATATGATTTTCTGTATGTAACAGACTTTCTAATGATACCTCAAGTTTTTATTATGTACAGGTGTATTTAATTTTATTTAATTTAATTTTGTACACAGCTCCTCTTCCAAGTATACTCCTTCCTTTGGTGATCTCATTAATTTTCATAGCTTAGTTGAATATTTCAATGCTGATGATTCTCTAATTTATGATTCTCATCCTCTGTTCTCTTCTGGGGACCAGATACCTAATGTCAAATGACTCCTTGGTCTAACTCAGTTGAAAGGTTGACACTGACACATTTCACT
This sequence comes from Sus scrofa, assembly GCF_054392235.1. Taxonomy (NCBI): domain Eukaryota; kingdom Metazoa; phylum Chordata; class Mammalia; order Artiodactyla; family Suidae; genus Sus; species Sus scrofa. The sequence goes on from NC_139393.1 coordinate 34,525,735, forward strand.
GAACTAATTTCTAGTCATCTTTTCAAGGTTTTGCTTAAATACCACTCCCTTCTGGAGGGCTTTGACTTCTGTCATACTTTACTATGATAGCCCTCAATGTACTTATAGGCACTTGAATAGTGTTTTCTTTTTCACAAAACTACAGGTTCTGTGAAGGTAGAAACTATTACTATCTCGCTTTTCATTGCATCGCTAGTGCTCTGTACATTTTTTTTGACAAACTGAGCCTTAACTTTCTTATGGAGTTGCTATTTTACACATTTTACCATTGAACAGATACTTTTTTTTAAAGATAGTGGTAACTCAAAATATGAAAATTAATCAAGGATAACAACTTTTATTTAAGTGCTCAGATCAGTAAACATGATATAACCTCAAATTGCATTATTCCAAATTTATTATAGTATTAACATATGTGTAAGCTTGACCTGGAAAACTAATATCATTGCAAATGAAGGAGTCATGAAGTGACCACAAAATGGAGTTAAATTAAAAGTATGCCTTAGCTTCATTTATTCTCAGTTCTCTATAAATATATTAAGATGGTCCTACCAAGCTTAGAAAGTTTTGAAAGGAAAGTATTTTGAATATTTTTTGTTTGTTTGTTCGATCTCAGTTCTAATGATTGACTTTCTAAGAGAGAAAGGCACCTGCGATGCAATGAAAAGCGAGATAGAAATAGAGTCAAATGTGACATTAAGGCTTCAATTTAATGGGGAAAAAGAGAAAAATTAATCCTAGAGATTTCTAGGTATATTACATGCATGACATTGGAGAGAGAGGGAGGGATTAGGGAGATTAGAATTTGTGTTGTAGTCTTGGAAGTCTACAAAGTCAAGCCTACATTGGCAGTAAAGGAGTAGTACTTTTACTCTATACATGGAAAATTGAGGAATGGAGAGATAAAATGTACAAGGTACATAGTGTAGAATCTCCTTTGCTGTCTATGACTGATGCTATCACAACATTGTTTCCCTTCTTAAATGGAGTTAATCCAGACTGTTACTGTTCATTCATGACTTGGATTTCTTTTGTTCTTCCTCTTTTGCAATTAGTAACATATTAAGGAGCCATTAATATAATTAGCAGTTATTATTACAGTTGTAGATGAACATAGTATATTAGTTCAGTCATGTTTACTTCTCTAAGTATGAATACTACACAAAAGCTGCTTTTGAAGGTTGTAATTACATCAGGAATTTTAGTCAGCAGATGTCATATTTTATCCCATTACCCTCTGATTAAATAGTAGTTGTTTGTGTTAAGACGAGATTTATATGATTTTTAGCAAGACTGGAAAAATATTGAATGATTTGATATGTTGATAATTAAAATCTGGTGAGTTGAAGGTGATTAGAAGCTCAGACAGGTCTATTCAAGTAGTCAAATAACTTTTAGAATGTGAAACACTTCTCCCTAGGAGGTGTAATTCATTTTATAATGATTGAAATTCCATGGTTTGTAGATTAACAATCTATGATGTCTACCCTGGAGTTAAATGATGTGCATTTGGTATGGCTTATCATCTTTTAATTAATACATTGGTATCCTTCTCTTGTTTTCTGACATTGACTGAAGAGATATCTCACTATGTTCTCAACAGCTCCCATTCTGACTTGATGATGTATTTTATAGCAACATGAAATGGCATTTTCATTTAAAAAATGTGTTGACCTTATTTGGTATGTACAAAAGATATTGGAAACATAAAAACATATATATTCAGGAAGTTCCCGTTGTGGTTCAGTGGTAATGATCCTGACTAGTATCCATGAGGACACAGGTTCAATCCCTGGTCTCATTCAGTGTGTTAAGGATCTAGCATTGTTGTGAGCTGTGATATAGGTCACAGATGTGGCTTGGATCCTGTGTTTCTGTGGCTGTGGCATAGGCCAGCAGCTGTAGCTCTGATTTGACCCATAGCCAGGGAATTTCCATATGCTGTAATTGCATCCCTAAATGCAAAAAGAGAAGGAAAAAAAAAGACATGCTCAGTAACATTTAAAAACTGTCAAAATGAGTTTACACTCACCCTTACTACATGATTAATAGTTAAATACTTGCCAAGATAGCCTTAAATAGTTCCCCTGAGCTTGACTAAACTTTAGATAGGTTTCTTTCTGACCTTTCTTTTCTTAGAACACTTTCTTTAGAAAACATGCAATTGTAAGTTCTCTCTGCCCCTTTGAGATGTAAACCTTCTACAACTCAGAAAGGCCTTTCTCAAGGATCTGAGTGCAATGCCATGGAAATATAATCATAAAAATAATTGACTCTCTCTTGTGGGAACATGGGAGCCTAACTCAGTAAGCACCAATCAGCAAACACAGATGGTCCAATTACTCATGACCCCTAAAGTCCTCTGGTACCTAAAAACACCCCTGCCTTTTGTTTCAATGGAGTTAAAAACTCAATTCAGTATCTTTCTTCTATTGAAATAGTCTCTTTTCCCTATTGTAGTAATCTTGAATAAAGTTATCCTTGCCTTTTTAACTGCTTTGGTGAAATTTTTTTTTATATGTATAAAAATCACTAATAAAGCACTTGGTATCAGGCATATTTCTATAACATTTCTTTATATGTTAATTAATGTAAATTCATGGAAACCCCATGAAATAGGCACTATTTTCATGATCCCTAGTTAACCTCGCCACATAAAGGTGAAATGACTCTTTCAGAGGACAGCAGGAAGAAAACAGACTTAGTCCCTCACTCTTAGCTCCCAGAGACACTCAATCCTAAAAATTCAGTCATTCTTTTCTCTTTCAATTAATGCCAGTCATTAATTTTTGCAGATTTTTTCATTCACTCACTTGGTCGATATACATGTATTCACTTCTATTGTGTACCAGATCATGGGATAAAACATCAGATAAGACAGACATTACTCCTTATCTCTTTGATCTTAGCAATGCGGATGTGGACATTACCCAGCAATTTGATAGAGACAGTAAATGCCCCTCTGTAGTGAATAGATCGGGTTCCAGTGCTTAGTGAGACTGGGAGAGCCTTCCAGGGGGAAGTGACGCCTATGTGGAGAAATAAGTCAAAGGAGGATGAAATGGGGTGAGTATTATAGGCTGAGAAAATATCACATTCAATGAAAATATTACATTCAGTACCTAGAGGCAAGAGAGGGCCAGGAAAATAAAAAGAATTGAAACAATAAAGCATGACTAAAACAAAGACTACATGTGCAAAGAGCTGGGGATAGGGGTGAAGAAGAGAATTAAGGTAAATACTAGGGGTTCGGGGCTTGGTCATCACAGCAGTAAGGGGGCAATTTGAAGAATTTTATGTAAGGGAGTTAAGATGGTTGTGATTTTTGAGTATTCTTTGTAGTATAGAGAATAAAATTTTAAATTATATAAATTATATATATATGCAATAAAACAGAGACAGATTGAATAATAGCTAAATTCTATATTTAAAAAATGGCTTTTAAGTAGAAAAGAAAAAGACATTTTATTTTTATATTTTTTTAAATTGTTATTTCCCTAATACAATTTTTTTTTTTCTACTGTATGTCATGGTGACCCAGTTACACATACATGTATATATTCGGAAAAAGACCTATTTTAAATGAATCTCCTAAATTTTACCTTAAACATTGGCTGCACCTTTGCAAAGAACATTAAGTTTAAGATTACAAAGGCATATTTGTTAAATAATGCCTGGAAAAAATGTGCATCTAGTTACTGGCTCAAATCATTCCTAGTGTATACAGTTAGCCTATAACCATTTGCAATTCAGGTAGTTAATGTTACAATTAGCTCCAAGCAGGTGTGTACATTTTTATAATACTCATTCAAAACAAGGGCCTTTGGCAAACAAAGTGTTTGTTCATGTTAAAATAGAACATAATGTGAAAAAATAGTGTTTTACATTTTGAGATAATTTCCCATTTGCTTGTAATTATCTTGCTATTGAATAAGCACAGTTCTTTTACAGTGTTTTTTCATAGATATGGTGCAATTTCTTTAGATCTAGTCAATTTAGATAAGCTGTGTATCAAAAAATGTCTCAAAACATCTTTAACATTCTAAATGGTTTCCATTTGGCTACACTCCAACTAAACTGAAATAGGATATAATGGAGGTTGAAGTTTTAATATTCTTTTGTGTATTATTAGATTGCAGCGTGACTATTCCTTTTTATGCTAGTTTCCAATTGATAGAAATGAAATTGGCTGAGTGACACAGTGCTGGACAGAAGGGTGGGAATGAAAGTTCTGAGGCCAAATCAACTATAACATTTTTAATCAAAGTTAATTGATACCAACTGTGTGGTCTGTGTGTTATTTTGCATTATGGATGAAGAAAGGTGTGGTTACTGTTATTTCAATTTATAAACTAGAACTTGTTCTCAATTACTTAGAGGGGTGTGCCTCGTGTTTTTTTTTAATATAATTTTTTCTACTGTACAGCATGGTGACCCAGTTACACATACATGTACACATTCTATTTTCACACATTATCATGCTCCATCATAAGTAATAGACATAGTTCCAGTGCCTAGTGGGTTGTTTATTTGGTACAGACTTAAGTGGTTCAAGTGATAGAGTGTAATTTGGATAATCGGTATGAAATGTTTTAGTTCTTTCATAATCATGTAGAAGCAAATAACAGACCGCTATCTAGTTTCAAAGCTGAGTTTTAGAAGATATTATAGGGTTCCTTGAAGATGTAATTTATTAATCTATTAAAACATTATATCTCAACTGCCCATCACTGCTTATTCCCTAGAACTTATTTCTGAAGATTAACTGATATAATTAAACCCATTCAAATTTAAATTGGTATAAATCTGGGCTGAGCACAGAATAGTTTCTTAAAATGCACACACTCACACATACAAAACACACTCATATATGTACACATAATATACACATGTAATATTCATATGCACTTAACACACATATGTAAGCACATAGCTTGCACACACACCCAAAAGAAATCCTGAATCATTTAAAACTAATATAGTGATGGTGAAAGTCACTTGTTTACATATTTACACAAATTTTTATTTGCTGAGTTAGATTTAATTGCAGAAAATGTCAGTTCTAAATGTCCCATTGCCTTTAACATAGGTTTATTTTTAATACTCTGTTTCAATCTATTTCTTGGTTTAAGCTAAGAAAACATGTCACACAGTTATCATATGATCATTATTATTTGCATTGCACTGAGACCATTTTTTAAATGATAGATGAACTGATTTAAACATATTGTCCAATATATACCAAATACTGCAACAATAATGGATTCACCATTTAGTTGAGCACCTACTTGAGCCCCTTTGATGGGCAATCATGTTTAAAGAGGAAATTGTCATCTTAGTGTGATTAAACTATTGGAGATGAAGACATTTTCCCCAATTTTCATATATTTTTATGGCTGTCAAGAATTAAATTGACATAGATTAACAGGAGGAAATAAAACAAAAGTTTAAAAACATGTATCCATGGGGGAGACCCAGGAAAACTGAGCAACTTACCAAAATGGATGAAATATCAGTGTAAATACATCTTCAGCTGAAGGCAAAAGAGGATATTAGAGGAAGTGCTTTGGGACTTCAAAGGGGGTGAACCTATGGAGAGGGAAAAGCAAACATTGCAGGTCCATACGGAGATGAATTTTAACAGATTTTTCTAGGTTCCTTCCTGTGTACAGTCCCAGTTCATACTATGGTTATCTCTGGTGATAACTCCTTCCTGGAACATGTTCTCTATCTAAATTCTTTTAGACAGTTATGGGGAAGATCACAGGTTCTCCCTGAGTCTTTTGGCCCTTGATTGTTTACAGCTAAAAATAATCCACATACCAAAGAGATATATTTTGTGATGGCAAATTTTGCTCCTTTACAAAGTAAATCTAATCTTTAGGTAATATTGATTGTTAGAACATATATATATTTAATGTTGAGCCTTAAGTCTTTGCCTTTCATTTTTCAGCTTATAAATAAAAGTTGGATCTGCTCTAAGTACCTGAGTGGGGGGGAAAAAAAGGTTTATTTCCAACTGGGCACCTTAGAGCAGGTTTCAGATATTCAGGGACCTTTCCCTTTCTAATTACAATTTAGGGTGCAAATATTAGAAAAAAATGGAGGATATGTGTAATTATATAAAGAATTATCACTGACTGAACGTACCTTTCCATCAATTTTTACTTTATAGATAATTTGTTACTTATAGACTTTAAATTGTGAAATGTTTTATTTAATACTCAAAATTACCTGTTTGGTACAACACAAAGGATGAATTTTAATCTAAGTCATAGGCTTGATTTAATAATATTGCATTAATATTTGCTCATTGATTATAGCAAATATACCACACTAATGCAAAAGGTTAATAATAGGGACACATTGGTGTGGGACGGGGAGAGAGTTGATTCACAGGGAACTCTCTGTACTTAACTGCTCAATTTTTCTAAATGTTAAAATGCTCAAAAATAGTCTATTAATTATTTTTAAGTAGTTAAAAGCTCATGAAAATAAACAGAATTTTTTTCTCTAATGCCCTTCCATATATCTACCAATATCTGTCTGGTACTGATTTATATTCAGAGGTTTTTAAATTAACAAGTTGTTAAAGTCTGAAGTGTTTTGGGTTACAAATACTGGTTTCAAAGTGCCTATTTAATGAACCTGAAGTCAGAATGACAATTTGATATCTCTATTCTTAACTTTTAACACATCTAGGAAATTCCTTTTAATAATCATATGTCTCTGATATAATTATTTCATAAAAAGATTATTATGCCCTAAAAATCTTGTCACATATAACTATTTTTAACTGAAAATGTTATAGTATGGTGAATTCTATGGTAATACCAACTGGCTCTTTTCAGATATGAAATTTTAAGTTTCCAAATAACAGGACATATGAGAGTTTATATCCAGGATTTTTGAGGACATTTAAAATTTTTCCTCCTTTACATAGGTAGAATCATTCCTGGCAAAAGAAAGATTCTTGTCTTGTCACAGAAAGAATTCAGAAATGAGGCAGGAGATCAAGAAAGTAAAATGAGGATTTATTTAAGCAAGAATATGCTCTCAGAGGGAGAATGGGCAGACAATGCTGCTTTGGGTTTCTTTGGCAAGCTGGTTATGAGAGGCATACAAATAAAGGGGCAGAATGTTCATTGGGGAGGGGAGGTTTAGGGTGGTACTCCCTGATTTTTGTTCCAGCTCCACTTTCCCAAGGGGAGGAAGGTTGTTGGCTTTATTTAGCCTCAATCATAAGTGTCATGTGTCAGTGCATGATGGATACTTCTTATCTGTAAGGATGATTGTAGTGGGGGCATGATGAATAGACATTTACGTTAGGAAGATGGAGATTCCCTCCTTTCCCCCCTTTCTTTATATGCCTCCAGGACAATTGCCACTCAAAATATGTGGTTTCCTGTCAGTCTGGAGGTTCCTGCTTTTCTTTGCCTGCCCATGAACCCCCACTGTTTATAAGATGCATGGTTTCCTGGCACCTGGCCTAAGCCCCCTTTCTCTGCTCATATGTAGCTACCTGCCTGCTTTAACAGAATGAATAAAATAATAGCTACTGAACCTACTTTGCCAAACTATACAACTTTTATTTCCTTTTACACTCTTCAGTGTAAAGTAGATTTAGATATTTTCTAATCCAAATCACTCCTCCTGTAAATCTCTAACATAAACCAGGTAAGAAAAATGTAACTCAACTTTTCACTGCAAAGATTTTGCCTGTCAATGATGGAGGAAAATGTGAGAAAAATACTTTATATATATATATGTGTGTTTGTGTGTGACCGGGTCACTTTGCTGTATAGTAGAAATTTGACAGAACACTAAACCAACTATAGTAGGAAAAATAAAACTCGTATAAATTTACATTAAAATATAAAACATTGATGAGTTATTTTTATACTCATTGTTGCTTCAATTGAAATGCAAAATACTAAAATTGTTTGTTTCGAATGTTAAATTTTACAGAGAAATTCATTTCCATTTCAAGGTAACCATAAGTGAGAGAGAGAGACATTGGTGGGAGAAAGAGAAAATGTAGAACCTCTGTGTGGTTGCCCTCTTATACCATCTTTTTAAATAAACTCATGATTTCTCTGAACATTTATTTTCTTGTATTGTTTAATTGCTCCACATGCAGGTAGATATAAAATAAACTTAAGGCAAAAATAGACATTCCTCCCTTTTTATTAACTTTTAGAGTCTTATTAATGAAAAAAATATGCTATTAAAGCGGTAAAGAAGACTATTCAGGACTATCACAATAGTAGAGAAATATCAGACTCAATTTAGAATCCTGAAAAGAATAAGTGAGGATTTGTATCTAAGGAATAGCCTAGGATTTGGTGGGTGGAAAATTACGAAGAGGCAATAACAAAGGTACAGTGGATTCTTGCTAAACTGACCTTACAAAATTCTTGCTGAAGGCAGGCCAGAGTGATCAGATTGTTGCCAGAATTTGGCCTCTGTCTTCCAGTGTCAAATTGAAACACAGAGACAGAGTTTTGGGTAATGGAGAAAAAAATAGCTTTATTGCTTTGCTAGGCAAAGGAGGGTCACAGCAGGCTAATGCCTTAAAGACTGTCCTCCCATTTGGGAAGAATTGCAAGAAGTTTTATAGTTAACAGAAGAATTGCAAGAAGTTTTATAGTTAACAGGAGAATACAAAAGATTTCTGGATAAGAATCAGGGCTGGAGGTGAATACACATTCTTTTCATTCCTTTTTTTCCTAGGGTAGAATCTTTAGTTAGTTGAGGTTAGTGTCATGAAGTCTCAGCGTGACCCTGGTGATCTTCTGGGTTATCATGTCTGGATCTTCCCTAGGAATAAAAATACTGGCAAGAATGGCACATTGGCTAGTGAGAAGGGCAATTTAGGAAGGACCGCAAAAGAAACATCACGTGCCTGTAATTTGTGACTCACAGGCTGTTGCATTCTAAGCTTGTTCAATTGTGGAGTATATACTTCAAAAAGAAGTGTAAGGAATATAACTTTTCTTTCACGGGTATGAGGCACCTGCATCAAGATGTCAAGGGTAAGGGATTCTCTCTAAACTGACTTAGCAGGATTCTTATTAAAACTGGGCTGTACAAAGCTAGCAAGAAACATGCAGGAAATATCTTGTCAGAATAGCAGGTGTGAAGACAATGTTGATGACCAATTTAAAACACACTGGGAAAAGATGACTCTTTTTGCTTTTCTCCATAGCTAAAGATAAACAAAAAATTATTTTTCATAAAAGTCTTACTGCCTTTTTGCTATATATCTTAATCAAAAAAAAATTCTTGTTTGGTTCTCTGGGGAAAGAACATTGTTAAAACTTTGTGTTTCTTATTGATCTTTCATATTGACATGTAAAAGGCAATTGGCTGAATTTATTTAATTTTTTTTGCAAAGGCTTTAAAAATATTCCAACTATAAAATCAAACATATTTATAAAATATCAGATTACTCTGTATTTGAACAGAATGACTGGTGTTTATCCTATGTCAAATTTGAATTAGTCACATCCTCACTTCCACTCCCACTGCTATCTCTGCTGAAAGTCAAAATGTTTATTGTTTTAAAAAAATATTAAAATATAAATTGATTATATAATATCCTCAGGTGAAACTATGCATAAATCAAGCATAATGTGAAAGAGTAACTGATCCAAATTTATATTTAAGGTTTATAATTTTATTTCAATGAAAACAAAAGTAACACACTATTTAAATAAAGAAAATTACTAATTTAAGAAATAACTAGGAGTTCCCGTCGTGGCGCAGTGGTTGATGAATCCAACTAGGAACCATGAGGTTGCGGGTTCGATCCTTGCCCTTGCTCAGTGGGTTAATGATCCGGCGTTGCCCTGAGCTGTGGTGTAGGTCGAAGACGCGGCTTGTATCCTGTGTTGCTATGGCTCTGGAGTAGGCTGGCAGCTACAGCTGCAATTAGACCCCTAGCCTGGGAGCCTCCATATGCCGCGGGAGTGGCCCAAGAAATGGCAAAAAGACAAAAAGAAAAAAAAAAAAGAAAGAAATAACTATATTAGACAAAAGAACCAAGGAGGAGATGCTTTGCTTCAATTTTTCATATTTATTTTTTTTGAGTCAGTAATTTCTACTTTCTTTTATTTATATAATGTGTTACTGTTTTCATTGAAACAGAAACCTGAAGCCAACTGAAAAATGTTTTTTTAAATGTTTTTTATATCAACATATATTTGATATTAAATCTATTTTAACTAAACCATATTTTAAAAATATTTCATAATAATATTTATTGGACTATATACTAAACATTGTGTCAAATTTTTTGTTTGTTTGTTTGTTTGGCTGTACCCATAGCATATGAAAATTCCCAGGCCAGGGACTGATTTTGAGCTGCAGCTGTGACCTACGCCACGGTTACAGCAATGCTGAATCTTTAAATTGCTGCTCCACAGCAGGAACTGCACAATATGCCATGTGTTTTATAACCATTACATTTGTAATTTTATCAACCTCTATGTGAGTTGGGCATTATAATTTTGCACTCTGAATATTTTAAATATAGGAAATAAGTGACTTGCCCCAAAGGTCAGAAAAGTGGCTTAGATAATAACCATTCATACATTCCTTATCTGTCCATCAGAGTTTACCCATGGATGTAGATGAAGTTTCCTTTCCATTTTGGGGAAATCAGAGCCCTGTTTCTAAGGACTTTCTACTGATTATCCCTTAAGTCAATAGGTTAACCTTTAATTGCATTTGCAAAATATTTTCACAGAAACATTTGATTTGTGCTTTTTTGAATTAATGGGTATTATAAACCTAACCTTGTTGACATCTTAAAAACACCATCCTACATTTATTCATTCTTTCAACAATATATTGAGTTTCTACTATATACTTGGCATTACGCTACATTCTGAATACAGAGTAGTAAACTAACAAATACCATCCCATTATTAAAAACTCACTAAAGGAGAATGCAAGCAATAAACAATGCCTGTAAGATATAGACACTAAATTGATTAGCACTATGAAAAATCAATATTTCCATAAAAATGTTACAGAAGATGCTAATTTATATTGGGACTCATCACAGGGAAAGTGATTATTTTAAGATGGGATCTGAAGGAAGTGTGATCTAGCAAGCAAAAAAGGAAGAGAGAGTTTCAGGCAGAAGGGCAAGTAAAGAGTCTTAGAATCTTAAAGAATTGAAAGAAGGCTGGACAGGGGCAATTAGTGCAGACTCTGAGGATTGTATTTCAAGTAATGGATTTCTTCTTCCCTCCCCAACTCCCACCTAGCCCATTGTGAAGTCATTGAAAAGTTCTATAGTTTGTTGGTGCCTTATATTAGATTCCAGATATAAGTGATATCATATGGTATTTGTCTTTCTCTTTCTGACTTACTTCACTCAGTATGAGAGTCTCTTGTTCCATGTTTCTGAAAATGGCATTATTTTTTGTTCTTTTTTTATGACGGAGTAGTATTACATTGTGTCTATATAACACATCTTCTTGATCCATTCATCTGTGAATGGACATTTAGGTTGTTTCCATGTCTTGGCTATTGAGAATAGCGCTGCAGTGAACATGTGGGTGTATGTGTCTTATTCAACGAAAGTTTTGTCCAGATATATGCCCAAGAGTGGGACTGCTGGGTCATATGGTAGTTCTAACTAGGTCACATTACTGTACAGTAGAAAATCAACAGAATACTGTATACCAGCTATAAGGGAAAAAATAAAAATCATTATAAATTAAAAAAATAATAAAAGATGATTAAAAATAAGAACTATGAAACAAACAAAAAAAGAACAGTTCTACGTAGGGTGATATGACTTTATGTTTTAAGTCGATCACTCTGGGAAGAGTATGGGAAATGGCTTGCAAAAAAGCAATAATGGAAATGGGAGGGGAGATTATCTGTAGGAACTTTTCTATGTAACCTATTATCAGAAACTTCAACTTCTCTCAGAAAAGACATTAATCCTACCCCCTTGAGATTTAATGCTGTGGTGAGACTCTAGTTTTCTTAGGGATATTGGAACTTTTCCAAATGTGAAGGAACTGGAAAACATTTAGAAACTTGTGAATCAAATCATTCACATGACAAGATGGCATCAGGGTTTGTGACAGAAGTCAGTGACCCTGAGGCCAGAGTGAGGGTACAAGTACCACAATGTTGTAGCATCTGATTGTCTTGAGTAGATGTGGGCATGTTGCATTAAAAGCAATAGTATCATCAATATTTCATATTAGTAGCTATAACTCATTTCCATGCACTCAATTATGCAATATGAGGAACATTTTCTAGCCTTTTTAATGAGCCCATTCTATCCATTACAAACCCACTCAATATACACATTTACCAACTTGTGTTGGAGAAAAGATGGGAAAATTTTGAATGTTATCTCCATGCAATTATGTTCCTATTTACCACTCATATTTTTGTCTTCAACTCTCCCCCATGTACTCAAATGAGTCCTATGTAAGACTTAGATGTTTTGAAAAATATATCTATTTTGTAAGCATATGGTTCAAAGAAGCACATAGTCTTTTATCATTATTATAATAAGTAAAACAAATAAAATGAAATGGCTTTTCCATATGACCAGAAAGTTCCTCTCTATGAAAACCTAAAATACTATAAAATTTAATTTACACTATCTGATATTTGGCCCAGTAACAGCTATACTTTTCAACTATTTTCTGAAACTCTTATTTTTAGAAATTGCAGTGGGGAATAGTCAACTCTGAGAACAATTACTACACCACAGCTCCATAATACTGTTATTTCATCACTGATGATGCTATAATGGTTTGAGGTATTGAATCCTGGATTATTTACTGAGGCCCAGAATTTTTGCCATCACAATTTTCAGAGCTTCTGGTTACCCAGATATTCATTGAATCTAGGGTCACTTATTCTGGCTTGTTTTTTTTATCATGAATAAAAATACACATGTGTTTCTTCTATTTTTTTAATTGTTTATTGCTACTAATATGATTTATCTCCTTAGTTCCCTGACTAGTTATGATGTAAATATCAGATATATATACAAATAAATACATTTGTATTCAATGGTAACATTTTCCACAGCAATGATTTAAGACATTATTTTGTGGTCCTAAATCAATCTTAAATGATGAAATAAGAAGATTTGCTAATACCCTTGCATGTCTTTTTTTCCTTGACTTTTTCCCTTGCCTTTTTCCCTTGCTTTTTATCTTGATCTACTGAATGTCATTGTCATCTTATTAGTTCCAGATAATCTCCCACTTTTCTTTCAACAATTGAAGCACAAGTTAAATTGTCTTGTAATGACTGTTGCACAGCAGCGTCATTTTTTCTGAGCCATTTATAAAGAACACACAGCACAGTGTTCCAATCAATGTGTACAGATAGGGTCAGGCTAATACAAAAGTGTATTAAAATGGCAGGATACCAATTTATTTCATTCTTTGTGAAATGTTGAGTTATTTTATTGCTACAAAGATTGAGCCTTTGAAGAATACTGAAAGCTTTGAAGAATGTTTCTTTCATTTCTTTCATTTTATTCTATGCTTTTAGGAAGAATATTCTGCAAACTTGAAAAAAATACATACTAGGTCAAGCAGTCCATATATACTTTACTAAGAAAACTTCCCTTAAAACACTTGTAGAATGATTGAAATTAAATTGTTTGGTAGTCAAGATAATTAAATTAGTAAGATATTAGGGGAGGACATTTAGCTAAAGCTGCAGGCAGTTTCTTGTGTACTAGAAGCACAGAACCTCAATTAATCATTAAGTCAAAAACAATTCTAATTGATTATAACAGAAATTATTTAATTTTCAAGATTTAATTTATAGATATGTGAATTTAAGCAATATTTTATAATATTAAATCAAACAATGTTTTATATTAGAAACTGAAATCTTGTTTTGTAGTCTGAGAACTAACACTTACATTGAGTCTCAGTTACAAAAAATAAATAACATTTACTAGAAAACTGTTTGTTTTATTACATACCATTTTTTTCAAGTTAGAATAAGTACAAAGTACAGTAAGATTCTATGTAAATGAACAATATGAACTAGACATTTAGAGGAAAATTTTTACTACAGAAGGTTTAGAGCAAGCAAGAAAAGTATGACATGACAATAATTCCTTTTTTTTTTTTTTTTTTTTTTTTTTGTCTTTTTGCCATTTCTGGGCCGCTCCCGCGGCATATGGAGGTTCCCAGGCTAGTGGTCCAATCGGGGTACGAGCCGCATCTGCAACCTTCACCACAACTCACGGCAACACCGGGCCCTCAATACACTGAGCAAGGACAGGAATCGAACCTGCAACCTCATGGTTCCTAGTCAGATTCGTTAACCACTGTGCCACAGTGAGAACTCCAATAATTCCATTTTTAAATCCAGCCCACTGTTATCATAATTTATGTAAACTCTTCCTAAATTCTATAACTGTTACCCATATTTTCCTGTGCTGTTTGAAGTGTGCTTTTTCATATGTGTGTCTATATTGCCATTTCAATGAAAATTTGAGAGAGAACTTCTGGAAAGTAAATGCAGTATGAAATGGAGTCATTTGCATATTATATACACATTTACATTAAAGAGATTTCGGGAGAATTCTTCTGGTGTTTTTTCCCAGAAGAGCTAGACATACATTCTAAACTAGATGTTTAGCACCTGGAAAATTTCCTGTGAATATCATCAGATATACATTTCTAGATTTAAATAATACGAAAATTTTACCCATTCCATTCTTTAAGACTATAAATTCCCACATTAGAGACAAATAAAAAATTAGCAGCCATATACAGAGTTTAAAATATTGATATTGATAAGTTAGGTTATAAATGATGTCAAAAGGAAATTGTCTATACATCAAATTCACTCAATGCTATGGAGAAATGTTATAAAAGTGGTTAGTTTTCATAAATCCATTCCCCCCCCCGATCTGCCGAGAAGATGAAGCTTCTTTATAATGTTTGGTAGGGAATACTTTACAATTTTAAGATGCTTCAGACCAGCACAAACTGAACAATTGACATTTTAGGAAATGGGTTTTTTTTCTTACTTATCTCTAAGTATCAGTATCTGCAAGTATCTGTTCTAACTTAACATGTTAGAACAGTGATTTTATGTATTTTTTTGGTCCCTTCTATGATTTAGACACCTAAGAGTAGGTCTGGCTATAATGTGGTAGGTCAGTGCAATATCCTTGCTAAATAAAACAAAAACAAGGTTTTTTTTTTTTTTTTTCTTCTTATAGCTACCACTTTACCTTGAAAATAACTGATTCTTTCAACATCCTTAAATTCATTGTATTTTTTCTGCCTAATCAATAAAGTGAGGGGAATATACGTTGTACGATTAAACTCTATATTTTGCCAAAGCAGTAGATAATAATTGTTCAAAAATTCATTTGCAGTGGATAAGAAATGAGATGCTGCTGTATAGCATAGGAATCTATCTCTAGTCACTTGTGATAGGATATGATGGAGGATAATGTGAGAAAAAGAATATCTATATATGTATTACTGGTCACTTTGTTGTATAAATGACAGGACACTGTAAAATAACTATAATGGAAAAAATAAAAATCATAAAAATATACACACATGCCTTTAAATCAATGATTTCAGTCAAATCAATTGTAGCTGGACCTCATTAAATTGTAGCTTTAGCATGAAAAACCATAAGGTTCAATTCAGTCAATGGTTACAGGGCATAAGTTGCATACATGCATGTATATGTGCGTACACGTGTGTTTAAGCAGTTAAATTATTATCTGCTCAAACCCTCAATATCCATATAAATTTGTTATATGACAATGATGACTTTGAAATATTGTTACCTATAATGATAGTGTTTTAGACTACTTAAAGAAGTTATAATATCAATTGAGCATCCAGATATAATTCTCATGAATATCTTAGTACTCAGTAGCTTTTTTCAACTATAGTGTAGTGAATATTAAATAAATATTTTCAAGATATTTTTCTTTCTCTTTGGCAGTGATAAGGACATTATTAGGGAAGAATTAAGCTTTTGTAAGAGGTAAATCATATGATTCCAGTGCTTCTTTTTAACAAAATAACACAAAATAATAAATGTATAATTAAGTATAAAAATGAGTATCTAATTAGAATGAAAAACAAATTATAATTAATAATACCTATGAAAAAAATGATTGAAAACCACAAACATTGCAAAAATCCAGAAAATTAGCCTGACATATGCTCAATTAATTGCATGATATCATCTATGTTTTTTTCTCTACATTTTTGGCTGCATACTCATTAATCAACTCCATATTATGATGGTTTCCTTATACATAGGTTCGGAAACCATTGATTTCTTCTTTGCCAAGAAAAGAAAAATAATGTTCTTTTTTCTAGCATATTTGATCAAAATATATTCATTTTTGATAGCTTTTAAGAGTTCTTTTTATCTATTAGTGAAAATTTCATGCAATTACTAGATTTGTTTTCAAATTTGTGAATGCCTCTGGGAGGTTTTTTGAACATATAAGTAATATTTAGAAAAAATTTACACAGACTAGCTTCTGGCTCCAGACATTTTACAATTAGACTCTCCTCTCCAACTCACAGTTTGAGATGTCATCAGGCCTGCTCAGATCATGATGTGACTCTGACATAGCATCCTATGTCAATGCATGGAAGAGTATTTCTGAAAAACATTCCCAGGCTGAAACAGGTAGCAATACTTTATTTGTGTACAGACATGACTGTGAATCACATAAATATCTTCCACTAAATGCAAACTAAATGAATCTCCACCTTAACTTCCTCTTACCTCTATCTCTAAAATACCCAAAGTCATTCAATGCTACCTAATGAGGGGAAAGTGAATGGCAAAAACAGTGGTCTTCAATTTCAGTTAAATTCTTTCACTTTCACAAACATTTCAAAAATCATATTTCCATATGAACACATTGCTGGATCATTTTCTGGGAAGGAAGATATAGAAATGATGGACCCTTACATTAGCTTCATTGATGGATCTCCATCAGCTTCAAGATGGATCTGTGTCTGAATATGATGTAAAAATATGATCAAAAGTCAAATGATGGAGTTCCTGCTGTGAAGCAAAGGGATCTGCAGTGTCTCTGCAGCACCAGAAGACAGGTTCATCCCTTGCACAGTGGGTTAAGTATTTCAAGTTGCCGCAATTGTGGTGTAGGTACAACTGTGGCTAGGATCCGATTCCTGGCCAGGGAACTCTGAAACTCCATATGATATTGGTTCAGCCAAAATAAGAAAAAATAATCAGATGAATGTCAAGCTCATTGTAAATGTTTAAAAAATAAAAAGAACTCATTAGAAATGGCTTAATGTGTGGATTTGAATTATTTACTGTTGAATTGGAAATGACTTTGGATTGTTTGAAAAATCAAGTCTGAAAAACATTAATGTTTAATACACTAAAGTTCCCTCCTCTGAGTGAAAGAATTTGACACTATGCCTACACTCTGTTTTACTCATTGCACTCTTTCCTGGGTGACTTAACCAAACCCTACCATGTTTAACACTTTATCATGTATACTTTTGTCTACCTTTCTCTTGAGATTCAGATCTGAGTATCATATTAGTTGCCATAAGTTGGCCACTGATTCTTTAATATTTTAAAGACACAGTCTGTGAGATACTAGGTCAAAGTTGCTTTTCACCTTTATCATTTGCAACCTTGTCATCAATGAATCCCTGTGTGTATATTTATGTCAGTCAGAGACCTCTTAATCACCTTTCTCTGTGAAATCCTTTAATTCTTATATACTCTTAACTCCATCCCCATATAAGTATCTTACTTTTGGTTTACCTTTTTGATCTAGGTCATTGCAATAGCATATTCACTAATTTCCTTTGATAATATCTGAATTTCTTGTCATAACACATGCTGTCAGATTGTGTCAACATGATGCTTAGCTAAATACATGCATTTCTATAAAATTATTCTATGGTTTCTAGACTTCAGGTTAATATTCAGACTTCTTAGTTTACTACAAAATATCCTGCTTTTTTTTAATAGCTCCATCTATTGCCCTATATGAAATCTCTGCTTAAGCCATTCTAAATAATATCCAGGTTTTTAACTCCTGATATCGACTCAATGCTTTGTATGCCTACATGCTATTCTTCAGGTATGGAGCATTCTTACCCTTTTCCTCTATTTGAGAAATTTCTTCATGAACTTCAAGACTCATCTCAAGAAAAACCAAACATTTATGAGAAAATTGCCCAGATCTGATGAGCTAATTGAGAAACCAAATCTTTCCTTTGTTTTCATAGTACTGTGGTATAGTTTATGAAGGCAGTAACAAAGTATGTTGTAAGCATTTTTTTTTTACTTCTTTCATAAACTGTGAGTTCAATGAGATTAAAAAACTATGTTGTTAATTTCTTCACTGTGAGAACAAAATATATCTTGTACATAGAAGCTGATCTCAAATATCTTTTAATTGAATGACTAATTAAAGAAAAAGTTCTAAGGAATAGATTAGTGATTAACCTACTAAAAATTGAATGTATAGATGGGTGGGAGAATAGGATTATCATAAGATTGTGAAAATCTTTAAAGCAGGGGCAACATTCAGCTTTTTTTTTCTTAGTT
The DNA here is from genome assembly GCF_054392235.1 of Sus scrofa. Lineage (NCBI taxonomy): Eukaryota > Metazoa > Chordata > Mammalia > Artiodactyla > Suidae > Sus > Sus scrofa. The sequence continues at coordinate 34,544,338 of NC_139393.1, forward strand.
TGTTGATAACTTAGTAATACTAAGCCTACTGCTTCTTTTCCCTGCTTACCACATCTTAGAGCATCTTAAAATCTTAGAATATATAAAAGGAATTAAGTCATTAGAACATGATAAATCAGAAAGTAGGGAAATAAGATCAATGTATTAAAGTAATTCACAAATTGGAAACCTTCAGAGTGTACAAAGATTGATGCAATATCTAAGAGAATTCAATGTACTTGAGGAGAGTATGCTTTGGGCAGCTCTGACTGAGTAATATTTTATTATTGATGATAATGGTTATGGAAGATAAGACCATACTCAGAGAAGGCTTAAAATGTTTATTATAATCAATATGTAAGAAATAATAGATGTACCTGTTCATCTACTTCATTAGAATATCTCTTCTTTATTTTTCTCACTCACTTCTTACAGATATATGTGTACCTATATCAACAAAAAAAGGAGAGATAGAATAATGAATTTTGTGTTTTATTGATGAGTAGACAAGCATCTTTACTAAGTTGATTTTTTTCAAAACAAATATATCCCTCTCTAACCACTGAGTGTTTCATTTCTTGATCTAGGTAAATTTTTTATTTATTGATACTATCCATATATCTTATATCCCTCAATATACTCAATTTTATAACATGACCTTCCTCATAACATGGATAACCAAAACTTATTTGAATAGTTCAACTTCATATGTAATATAGGATATGGAGGTGCTTGTCATATCTCATTAGTTATGCCTAAATAATTAGGAATTTATGATGACTTAAATAAGAATTATGCTAAAATTTATTTTTATGCTCAAAGAAAAAAATGTGTTAATAAATTTTTAGTGTACATAATGGTTTAGGAGAATTGTCTAATGGTAAAATAATGCTTCGTCTTCAGCAGTGTCAGTTTGTATGGTAATACTCAATGGGCCAATTTAAATTATTTTACTTTATATATTTTATTTTATATTGTGTTACTTTATCTAGAATTTTTTTCCCTATGGTGTTATTTAAAACATAAGCAGAACACTCTGACATAAATTTCAGCAACATCTTGTTTGGTCTACCTTCCAGAATAATGATGATAAAAGCAAAAATAAACTAATGGGAACTAATTAAATTCAAAAGTTTTCTGCAGCAAAGGAAACCATTAACAAAAAAAGACAGCCCAAAAATGGGAGAAAATCTTTGCAAATGCTGCAGCCAACAAAGGCCTAATCTCCAAAATATGTAAACAACACATGTAACTCAACAACAAAAAAATAAAAAAAAAAAAATGAAAAAATGGACAGGGAGTTCCCATTGTGGATTGGTGGGTTAAGAACCTGACTAGTATCCGTGATGATTTGGGTTGGATCCCTGGCTCACTCAGTGTTAAGGATCTGGCATTGCTGCGAGCTGCAGTGAAGGTCACAGACATGGCTCAGAGCCTGGGAACTCCCATATGCTACAGGTGTGGCCATAAAAAGGAAAAAAAAAAAGGGGGGGGGGAGAAAAAAGAAAAAAGAAAAAAAAGGCCTAAAGAGACATTTCTCCAAAGAAGACATAAGAGTAGCCAATAGGCACATGAAAAGATATTCAACATTGCTAATAATTAGAGAAATGCAAATCAAAACTACAATGACTTCACACCAGTCAGAATGGCCATCATTAACAAGTCTACAAATAACAAATGCTAGAGAGGGTGTGGAGAAAAGGGTTTCCTTCTATGCTGTTGGTGGGAATGTAAATTGGTACAACCACTATGAGAAACAGTATGGAGTTACCTCAGAAAACTAAATATAGAACTACCATAAGATCCAGCAATCTTGGCATATTAGACAATGTTATAATTCACAAAGATATATGACAGAATGGGATCAAGACAGGAGAGGAGTAAGACATGGCACTAACCTTCTCCCACAAACATATCAAAAAATGTAAAATGGTTCACACAGAACATGTACGGAATGCTGGCAAAAGATCTTGGACCCTCCATGTAACTGGGCAGAGTGAAAGGGAAAAAAGAGGGAGAAACAGAGATAGAAGAGGAAAAAAAAAAAAAAGAATAAGGATGGGACCAGAACTTCTGAGAGGGAGCTGTGAAAGAGGAAAGGACTCTGCAACTTGGAAGGCTGCCTAACTGATGGGAAGACCAGCCAAGATGGAGAGGGAACCTCAAAGCCTTGATGAAAAGTGCAGCAGCTGGACCAAAGAGGGTAAAGCGGAGAGACAGCACACAGACCATTGGTACCACTGCCCGGGCCACCACAGCCTGATGCACTCAGGTGGGACTAGGCACTGAGACTTGGGCATCAGAGGTTGGTTTTGGGGAGAGGATGAGGATTGGCTGGGTGGAAACAGCCTGCGGGGACTAGGGAGTGTTGTGCCAAGGGCTAGGATGTGGAGTGCCACAGCCTAGAGAACAAGGGAGCATGGGAAGAGACTTGGAACCACAGGAGAAGAAAAGCACCCTAGTTGGGGAGGGCAAGAGGAGGAGTGGGACTGCCATAGGAACATATTTCTCTGTGCACTGCATTGGTTCTTGGGGTGGTGGGCCACCTCTTATGTGGAATACAGGTGGCAGATGCAAACTGCCACAGTCATCTTGGACTCCAGAGGTGGGTGTGGTCTGCCAGCACTAGGGCTCCCCTGAACCCTGTACCACCTGCAGCCCAAGTCGCCTCAGGGGTCATTGCTGAGGAAGGCACTACAACCAAGCACCACTCATTGCCTTCATTCTCCTGGGAATGCACATGCCTTGACACTGCTGCTGTCAAAGGCTCTGGGGCCTGCCTCCAATTCCCTATCCCTAGGGTAATTGCCACTGCCCAGTGTCCTGCAACCAGGAACAGCCTGTGCCCTCCTAACTACCATGGTTCGTCACCACTGTCGAGGGCCTGACAACCAGACACTGTCTATAGGCCTTGCACATTACCTCCATCTCCCTGGAAGCAGGAGCAGGTTTGATACCAGAACATCCCACAGCAAGAGAATAACAGCTGGCACACATTGAGGAAAGAGAAAGAAAGAAAGCATCCAAATCAAAAGTGGACTTTATGCTAAAAAAAAAGTAAATATTCACAAACTACCAAGGCATGGCCCTGTATATAAAGAGCCCTCCAAGACTACTGTAGATAATTGTTTTCCCTAAATCCACAGAATAAGAAAACTATAAATGAAGAAGCTCAGGAAGCATTCTCAGTTAAAAGAATAGGATAATTTCCCTGAAGGAACAATCAATGAAACAGGCCTTTGCAGACTAACAGACACAAGGTTCAAAAATGAGGCAATGAAAATACTGAAGGAATTAAGAGTGAATATGGGCGAATGCCAATTAAGATGGTGGAAGAGAAGGACTGGAGTTCAACTTCTCTCCTAAAAACAACAAAATTCACAACTAAAGACTAAGTACTCTTCACCCAAATGGACCAGAAACCTTAAAAAAGATATCCTACTCCAGAAGAAAAAGACGAGGACACATCAAGAGGTAGGAGGGGTGATTGCATGATATAACCAACCCCATACCTCCTGGGTGGAAAGCTCCACAGACTGGAAACTAACTGGATCACAGAGACTCACCTACAGGAGTGAGAGTTCTGTGCCACACATCAAACTCTCACGTGTGGGGATCTGGCACAGGGAGAAAGAGCCCCGGAGCATCTGGCATTGAAGGCCAGTGGGGCTTGTGTGCAGGAGCTCCACAGGACTGGCGGAAGAGGAGACCCCATTCTTAAAAGGTGCACACAGACTTTCACGTGCACTGAGTCCCAGGGCAAAGCAAAGTCTCCAAGGGAATCTGGGTCAAACCTGACCACAGTTCTTGGATGACATCCTGGGAAAACAGGGGTGAACAAGGCTTATTGTGAGGGAAGGACATTGAAAGCAAAGCTCTTGGGAATATTCAGCAACATTGCCTTTTGCTGGAGGTGGCCATTTTGGGAAAATCTAGCCCTAAGCACCAGGGCAAACAACAACCCAGGTGGGATCACACCCCACCCCTCAGTAAACAGGCTACTTAAAGACTCCTCAGGCACCAGCTGCCTCTAATCCCATCCAGGGACTAAGCCCCGCCCACCAGAGGGATTAGAATTGACTCCTCCTACCAGGGGGCAGGCATCAGCCCCTCCCATCAGGAAGCCTACCACAAGCCCCTATACTGACTTCAGCCACAGGGGGGCAGACCCCAGAAGTAAGAGAGGCCACAAATCTATTATCTATAAAAGGTCACCACACCAAAAACCTATGAAAATGAAACGACAGAGGACTGTAACTCAGATGAGGGAGAAAGGAAAAACCCCAGAAAATCAGCTAAGCCATGAGGAGATTCTCAGCCTCCAGGAAAAAGACTTTAGACTATTGATGCTGAAGATGATGCAAGACATTGGAAATAAACTGGAGGCAAAGATGGATAACTTACAGGAAACACTGAGCAAAGAGATACAAGATATCAAACTTAAACAAGAAGAGATGCAAAATACAATAACTGAAATAAAAAATTCACTAGAAGCAGCCAACAGCAGAATACAGGAGGCAGAAGAACGAATAAGCGAGGTGGAGGACAGATTAGTGGAAGTTACGGATGCAAAACAGAAAAGAGAAAAAAGATTGAAAACAAATGACAAGAGTCTCAGAGAACTCTGGGAGCGTGTGAAATGCACCAACATCTGTATTGTAGGGGTGCAGAAGGAGAAGAGAGAGAGAAGGAGACAGAAAAAATATTCCAAGAGATAATAGCCGAAAACTTCCCTAACATGAGGAAGGAATCACTCACTCAAATCCAGGAAGCACAACGAGTACCTTATAAAATAAACCCAAGGAGGAACACCCTGAGACACATACTAATCACACTGACCAAAATGAAAGACAAAGAGAAAATCTTGAAAGCAGCTAGGGAAAAGAAACAAATAACGTACAAGGGAACCCCAATAAGGTTATCGGCAGATTTTTCAACAGAAACACTGCAGGCCAGAAGGGAGTGGCATGATATACTCAACGTGATGAAAAGAAAAAGACCTCCAACCAAGATTACTTTACCCAGCAAGGCTCTCATTCAGATTTGAAGGAGAAATCAAAACCTTCGCAGATAAGCAAAAGCTGAGAGAATTCAGCAACACTAAACCAGCCCTACAACAAATACTAAAGGAACTTCTATAGGAAGAAAAGAACAAGAGAAGAGGGACAAGAAAAAGAGCGGCAAAAACAAATCCAAAGTAATTAATACAATGGCAATAAGAACATACATATCAATAACTACCTTAAATGTGAATGGACTAAATGCCCCAGCCAAAAGACATAGACTGGCTGAATGGATACAAAAACAAGACCAATATCTATGCTGTCTTCAAGAGACCCACTTCTAGGGACACATACAAATTGAAAGTGAGAGGAGGGAAGAAAATATTTCATGCAAACGGGGATCAAAAGAAAGCTGGAGTAGCAATACTCATATCAGACAAAATAGACTTTAAAATGAAGAATATCTTAAGGGACAAAGAAGGTCATTACCTAATGTTCAAAGGATCAATCCAAGAAGAATATATAACAATTTTAAATATCTACGCACCCAACACAGGTTCACCATCATATATAAGTCAACTGCTAACAACCTTAAAAGGAGAAATCGACAATAACACAATCATAGTGGGGGAATTTAACACCTCACTTACAGCAATGGACGGATCAACCAGACAGAAAATCAATAATGACACACAGGCCCTGAATGAAGCATTAAACCAGATGCACTTAATAGATATTTATAGGACATTTCATTCAAAAGCAACAGAATACACATTCTTCTCAAGTGGACATGGAGTATTCTCTAAGATTGATCATATCCTGGGCTACAAATCCAACCTCGGTAACTTGAAGAAAATTGACATCATATCAAGCATCTTTTCTGACCACAACGGTATACGACTGGAAATCAACAACAAGAAAAAAACTGCAAAAAACACAAACACATGCAGACTCAACAACATGCTACTAAACAACCAATGGATCACTGAAGAAATCAAAGAGCAAATTAAAAAATACCTGGCAGCAAATGACAATGAAGATACGACACTCCAAAACCTATGGGTGCAGCAAAAGCCATTCTAAGAGGAATGTTTCTAGCAATACAAGCAGACCTCAGGAAACAAGAAAAAGCTCAAATAAACAAGCTAACTTTACTTCTAAAGCAGCTCAAGAGAGAATAGACAAGACCTAAATTTAGTAGAAGGAAAGAAATCATAAAGATCAGAGCAGAAATCAATGAAGTAGAAACAAAGAAAAACGTAGAAAGGATCAATGAAACGAAAAGCTGGTTCTTTGAAAAGATTGACAAAATTGATAAACCCCTAGCCAGACTTATCAAGCAAAAAAGAGAGAGGACTCAAATCAATAAAATTAGAAATGAAAAAGAAGTAAAAACGGACATCACAGAAATACAAAGGATCATAAGAGACTACTGTATGCAACTATATAACAATAAAATGGAAAACCTAGAAGAAATGGACAAATTCTTAGAAGAGTACAATCTTCCAAGACTAAACCAAGATGAAATAGAAAAGATGAATGGACCCATCACAAGAACTGAAAATGAAACTGTGATTAAAAAACATCCAAGAAACAAAAGTACAGGACCAGATGGCTTCACAGGCAAATTCTATCAAACATTTAGAGAAGAGCTAACACCCATTCTTCTGAAACTGTTTCAAAAAATTGCAGATGAAGGGATACTCCCAAATGCATTCTATGAGGCCACCATCACCATGGTACTAAAACCAGACAAAGACTCCACACAAAAAGAAAACTATAGACAAATTTCACTGATGAACACTGATGCAAAAATCCTCAACAAAATACTAGCAAACTGCATCCAACAATACATTAAAAGGATTGTACATCATGATCAAGTGGGATTTATCCCAGGGATGCAAGGGTTCTTCAGTATCTGATAATCCATCAGTGTGATACACCACATTAACAAACTGAAGAATAAAAACCATATGAGCCTCTCAATAGACATGGAAAAAGCCTTTGACAAAAACCAACACCCATTTCTGATAAAAACCCTTCAGAATGTGGGCATAGCGGGAACCTACCTCAACATGATAAAGGCCATATATGAGAAACCCACAGCGAACATCATTCTCAATGGTGAAAAGCTGAAAGAATTCCCGCTGAGATCAGGAACAAGACAAGGATGTCTGCTCTCACCGCTACTCTTCAACATAGTTCTGGAAGTCCTAGCAAGAGCAATCAGAGAAGTAAAAGAGATAAAAGGAATCCAAATTGGAAAGGAAGAAGTAAAACTACCACTATTGGCAGATGACATGATACTATACCTAGAGAATCCTAAAGACTCTACCAGAAAGCTGTTAGAGCTCATCCACAAATTTGGCAAAGTCACAGGATATAAAATCAATACACAGAAATTGACAGCATTTCTATACACTAACAATGAAAAAGCAGAAAAGGAAATTAGGGAAGCAATCCCATTTACCATTGCATCCAAAAGGATAAAATACCTAGGAGTAAACCTACCTACTCTGAAAACTATAAGACAGTGATGAAAGAAATCAAAGATGACACAAATAGATGGAAAGATATACCATGCTTATGGATTGGAAGAGTCAATATTATCAAAATGACTATACTACCTAAGGCAATATACAGATTCAGTGCAATCCCTATCAAATTACCAAGGATATTTTTCACAGAACTCGAACAAAATATTTTAAAGTTTGTTTGGAAGCACAAAAGACCCAGCATAGCCAAAGACATCCTGAAAAAGAAAAATGGAGATGGAGGGACCAGGCTCCCCCACTTCAGAGTATACTACAAAGCAACAGTCCTCAAAACCATATGGTACTGGCACAAAGACAGACATATAGATTAGTGGAACAGGATAGAAAGCCCAGAATTAAACCCATGCACCTACAGCCAACTCATCTATGACAAAGGAGGCAAACATGTACAAGGACAGCTTGTTCAGTAAGTGGTGCTGGGAAAACTGGACAGCCACATGGAAAAGAATGAAAGTAGAACACTCCCTAACACCATACACAAAAATAAACTCCAAATGGATTAAAGTCCTAGATAGAAGACCAGACACTATCAAACTCCTAGAGGAAAACATAGGCCAAACACTCTCTGACATAAACGACAGCAACATCTTCTCAGATCCATCTCTTAGAGTATTGACAATAAAAAGAAAAATAATCAAATGGGATCTAATCAGACTTCAAAGTTTCTGCACAGCAAAGGAAACCCTAAACAACACAAAAAGACAACCCACAGAATGGGAGACAATCTTTGCAAGTGAATCAACTGACAAGGGATTAATCTCCAAAATTTATAAACACCTTCTGCAGCTGCATACCAAAAAAACAAACAAGCCTATCAAAAAATGAGTAGAAGATCTAAACATACAATTCTCCATAGAAGACATACAGATGGCCAAGAAACACATGAAAAGATGTTCAACGTCAGTCATCATTAAAGAAATGCAAATCAAAACCACTCTGTGGTACCACCTTACACCAGCCAGAATGGCCATCATCCAAAAGTCTACAAACAATAAGTGCTGGAGGGGGTGTGGAGAAAAAGGAACCCTAGTACACTGTTGGTGGGATTGTAAATTGGTGCAACCACTGTGGAAAGCAGTATGGAGATGCCTCAGAAAACTAAACATAGAACTCCCATTTGATCCAGCAATCCCACTCCTGGGCATCTATCCAGAGAAAACCATGACTCGCAAAGACACATGTACTCCAATGTTCACTGCAGCACTCTCTGCAATAGCCAAGACATGGAAACAACCTAAATGTCCATTGACAGAGGAGTGGATCCAGAAGATGTGGTACATATACACAATGGGATATTACTCAGCCATTAAAAAGAACGAAATACCAGCATTTTTGGTAACATGGATGGACCTAGAAACTATCATGCTAAGTGAAGTCAGCCAAACAATGAGATACCAACATCAAATGCTTTCACTGACATGTGGAATCTTAAAAAAAGGACAGACTGAAACTTCTTTGCACAACAGATGCTGACTCACAGACATTGAAAAATTTATGGTCTTGGAGGAGACAGTTTGGGGGTGGGGGGATGTGCTTGGGCTGTGGGATGGAAATCCTGTGAAATCAGATTGTTATGACCATTATACAACTACAGATGTGATAAATTAATTTGAGTAATTAACAAAATGGAAAAAAAAGAAATGTAATCTAAAAGAGAGTAAAAGGAAAACTTGAAAAAGATATTGCATAATTGACTATATAACGACTTGAGTCTTAGTTTGCTAGAGGAAACAATAAAATAGTTGCTTGAACTTAAAAATAAATAGTGAATATGAACAGTAATTTAGATTATTTTAAAAATGAGCTAGAAAGTATAAGGAGGAGCCAATAAAAATAGGAAAGCTCATTTTTTGCAGAGACCAAAACTGAGTTAAAGGTATTGAAGAGAAGAATGAATAATGCAGAGGAATAAATAAGTTAATTGAAAGATAGAAAAATGGAAACAACCCAATCAGGACAGCAGACAGGTCAAATTAAAAAAAAACATGAAAGCAGTATAAGAGTTCTAAAGTACAATACAAAGTGGGCCAAACTACACATAACATGGACTCCAGAAGAAGAAGAAAAAAAAGGTGGATTTAAAATATATTTGAAGAAATTATGGCTGAAAACTTTCCAAAATTAAGGAAGCTGATATCAAGAAGCAGGAAGCACAGAGGATACCCAAAAAAGTTGAACCTAAACCTACCTACAAGATGTATTATATTAAAAATGGCAAAATTAAAGATATGGAGAAGATTATAGTGTCAAGAAGAGAAAAACAAAGAGTGAATTATATGGAAACCCCCATAAGACTATTAGCTGATTTCTCTACCTAAACACTACAAGACAGAAGAAAGTGACAGATATATTCAAAGTTCTAAAACGGAAAAACTCTTACTAAAGTGAGTACAGAGGGAACAGATCTTAACATAATAAAAGCAATTTGTGACAAACCCACAACCAGTATAATACTCAATAGAGAAAAGCTAAAAATTTCTCACTAAAATCTGGAACAAGACAAAGATGTCTACTCTCAGCACTTTTATTCAACATAGTATTGGAAGTCCAAGCCACAGTAATCAGACAAAATAAATAAATTATATTTGAATTGTCAGAGAAGAGATAAAATTGTCTCTGTATGCAGATGACATGATACTACATATAGAAAACCCTAGGAACTCCATGCAAAACTACTCAAACTGATACGATGCATATATACAGTGGAATACTATTCAGCCATAAAAAGAATGAGATAATGCCTGCTATTCACAGCTACATGAGTACAACTAGAGATTCTCAAACTAAATGAAGTTAAGTCAGAAAGAGAAAGAAGTATAGCATATAATACCACTTTTATGTGGAATCTAAAATATGCACAAATGAACCTATCTACAAAACATAAACAGACTCACAGACATGGAGAACAGGCTTGTGCTTGCTAAGGGTGGGGAGTGGGATGGATGTAGATTTTGCGGTTGGCTAGATGTAAACAATTAAATTTAGAATGGATAAATAATGACGTCCTACTGTACAGCACAGGGAGCTATATCAAGTCTCTTGGGATAGAACATGGTGGGAAGACAGTATGAGGAAAAGATTGTATATTTATATATGACTAGGTCACTATGCTGTACAGCAGAAACTGGCACAACACCATAAATCAACTATATTTCAATTAAATAATTAAGAATTAATCATAATTTTGTATTAGATATTATTTAGTTAATAATCTAAATTTTAAATGTTCTCTAGTTAGGAATTTTCACCATACTCTGTGTTTTTCTCATTTCCTGTAAGTTAAAGAAATTTTTCTACATAATTTGATTAGTAGAGGTCCCAAGAATTTGTTGGATAATATACCAAGTTAAATTAATATTTATATGCTTCAGTTAAAACTGATTACATTCAAGTCACTCATTGTATATCAGAAAGAAATAGCTAGTTCAAAATGGACTCATTTTTTTCAGTAGTGAAGACATAAGAAAGTCAATGTGTGGATATTTAATTCTTTTTTTAATATATAATGATTTTTTTCCATTATAGCTGGTTTACAGTATTCTGTCAATTTTCCACAGAACAGCATGGTGACCCAGTTACACATACATATATACATTCTTTTTTTCTCACATTATCATGCTCCATCATAAGTGACACAATAGAATACTACTCAGCCATAAAAAAGAACAAAATAATGCCATTTGCAGCAACATGGAAGGAACTAGAGACTCTCATACTGAGGGAAGTAAGTCAAGAGAAAGACAAATACAATGTGTGGATATTTAAAGCTATTAATTATTTTAAATTGTGGTAAGTCAAGAAAGGCCAGTCAAACTTTAATCGACTACTAAGAATGTATTTATCTTTACTTTATTTCCCTTAGTGCCCAAATAAGATTTAATATTAATATTTTTTGATACTAATCAGCCTAAACTCACAATTTTACCACTTATAAACTCTCTGATCATGACCAAGTTATCTCATTTCCTTAGATTCCAGTTTATTTGTAAAAATTGGGTAACAGTAGCTGTTTTATAAGTATTTAATGAGGAATAAATGAGATTATGAGTAAAATGTTCTCAGCATGTTTTCTGGCATATAGTATTCAATGAAGAGTGCATAAATTAAATAATTTTAATGCAATTAAATATAAGCATACATAATACATAATGTATAATCAATTAATTTTGGTTTCAATGATAATTACTAAAGAAAGCATATTTTCATGACCCTTAACAACAGCCACTTAAAGAGTATCATTGGTGAGAAGTGGAGTATTACACTGACTCATGCATGCATGTGTTAAGTACAGCTAAAAAATTTCTGAGTCTTTGCAGGCTATATCCTTGATATTAGTAGGTAGTATTGGCTATTAAAATATAACCTGCATTTAATTTTATTGGTTCATTTTATGAATTAATTTATTATTAATTTTATTTACCCTACTTCATTAACCTCTTCCTGCAACACACTTCTTATGTTTCTGGACACATTTAATAGTGGAGCTCTCTTCAACTTCTTATCCCTTAAAAGTTGGCTTTAATGACTGATCTCTGTTCTCATCTACCATTCTTCAGATAATTTCATTTACTCCAAAGGCTTCAATTATTATCATTTTCTAATAAATTCCACATTTATTGCTCTAGCATATAGCTCTTCAGTTCACAAAATCCAGTGCCCTATTGAACATCTGTCTTGATTCTCATAGGCACTTTAAATTCATTGTGCTCCAAACTGAAGGCAGCATCATCTGTCTGTAAACCATTCTTCCTCTTATAATTTTTAGTGCACTAAAAGCTACTACCATCACTCATATGTGAAAACTGACAACTTGGGTATTATCTTTGACTTATCTCTTTATCTCAGCCCCCACAGTAATCAAACACTAAGTTCAATCTAATTATCTTCATTCCTACTGTCACCACTCAGCATTCAAGAATATCAACACTTCCTAAGAATATTTCAACCTATTATTAAATACTGTGCTTCTAAACAGTCCTATGTGCCTCCATTCCATTCTCTGCAACATAAACAGAGTGAGCTTTTAAAGAACAAATATAATAATCAGACCCAACCTCAACATTTGTGGAACTCAGATAAGTATGTAAATGGAGGTGTCATGGCTCTTCCCCTTCTCCACCTTCATGCTTCATCAACTGTGGCCAGAATAGTAAGTACTATTAGATGCTTTTTTATGTAGACACTCCTACCTGTAGATCTGATCATTGTCCACAGCCATACTCCCCTTAACAGCTGTTCATAAACCTTCCCTCAAGCCTAGGGTTAAGCCCACAGGTGAGATCTTCCCTTAGGGAATAGACCTGGAGAGGAAGCCACACAGGTCACAAAAGCAGCTTGGAATCATCTGGGTATGGGATTCCCTATGAATATATACACAGATCATGCTCTAGAAGGATGGGCATAGATACCAGGTGGGCTTGTGTCTTTGGCCCTTTAAGATTCCTTGACCTCTTGATAGCCAGAGGAAACCATGGGCAAGTATCAATTTTTAAGGGTCAAAGTGTGATATTGTGATATTATTATACTTCTATTTAAAGTCTTATAATGACTTTTTATTTTCCAAGGTCAAATCCAAACTCTTTAGTACAAATTACAGGGTCTTTTATGGTGTGAAACTTGTAGATTCTTTTGTTTTATTTCTCAACATACTGTGTTTCTTAGTCTAAAATCTAGTAAATAAAGAATATTTTTATGTTGTTGAATATGGAATATTCCCTCTTCCACCTGTGCTTTTGCATAAATAATTTTTGCTTTCTTGGATATTTCCTTTCCATATTTCAGATCTCAGCTACATGATACTTTTTCAAGGAAATTTTTCTTGGACTCATCCATGATAGACTTCTAAGCTTCTTTACCACTAAATGTTCATGCATCCCATGTATCATGCACCTAATGTTTTATTTACAAGGATGCTAAACATTCATCTTATGAATCTGACTGGATCCTGTGGAGAGGGTATGATGAATCCTATGTGGTTTTGGAATATGATCCATGCTCAATGCCGTTATCCATAAAATGGTGTTCTCTGCACTTCTTTGCCTCTACTCTCTTGTTTTGATTCCTATCTTATCCTGTTGCAAAATTTCAGCTTCTTCCTTGATTTTTTACAAGAAGCATTCATACCAAGTTTTTAATAGGATTTTGTTGATGGTTATTTAGTTGAAGATTCCAGGAGTCATCAGGAAGAGTCAAAATCATATTGCATTACATTTCAACTGAGAACTCTTTTCTACATGTTTTACCCCCCGAAGTTTCTCCTAAGCTCTGTCTCCCAGTGAGAGTCTTCCCCTTCCTTACTCTTTCCCCACCAAACCTCAAAGCCCAGTCTTTTTTGTTCTCAGTTTCCTTCAGAGAAACCTCAATAGCACCCCTTCTTCATTTTGCAGGTTTTTCAGTTCTGCCATAGTTTCTGCCCCCCAGAAATCTTATTGAAATATATTTTAAAAAAAATCCAATATTTCTCTCCAAAATATTCTTTGACCCCAGTTATTAGAAAAGAAAAACATGATCTGTGCTTACATTATGGTCAAGATGTACCAAAGTTGGGTCCAGTTTCTTGTCCCCTGTTTGAGCTCTATCAGGAAGTTGAAGAATTATTACAGTGCTTATATCCGACTTGAGTAAATCCTGGGTAATATGTGTCTGTCTCATCACAGCAGCTTGTACTTCTGCAACAAAAATTAGGAGTTAACCTCCTAAGATTTTGACTCATTAAAAAAATCAGTGAAAATTATTCATTAAAGCGTAACTGATCACCATTAGCAAAAGTCTTTCAAAAAACAGATGTCTATCTGCTCTCTACAAAGTTGCATCTGCCATATTTGCCATCTCCAGAAGTGAATCTTTGAGTTTTTATTGCCACAGGATAATTGAAGAAAATGTTAAGTCTCAGCATTCTGATTCATACATATTGACTGTATGGTCAGTGAAGGAGAAAGAAACCAGAGATTTTATGGAACAAGGACCATCTGTATCTTATTTTAAAACTGATTAAAGATAGTGTAATCTACAGAACAATGATGTAGCTTATAGGTTTCAGTAGGTAAGTATTTTAAAAAATCACATTTAAAAGTTGGTAATTAATAATTATTTGCAAAGTGGTATTTCACCTTAACAATTTTCACAGACATCTTTTGGCTATGGGCACACTACTGAGTGAAGGGAATATTGAAAGAAAAAGGCATTTTTGATTACTGTGGAAAACCTTGAAACTGCTGTTAGATGAGCTCTTTACTTTTATTTTATTTTATATTTTATTTTATTTTATTTTTATTTTTAACACAAATTCACTTTAATACAGTACTACAACATAAATACAAAGTCAGGTGTTCTGCTGAATTTATTATGCAGGAGATAGTGCTCTTTGTTAGGTAGCTGGCCTCACAAAATAAAGTCTAATTTTTGATATTGTAAATGACATGTTATAAATCTACTTCTTTAAAAGTTAAGGTAGGAATTCCTGTTGTGGTGCAGCAGAAACAAATCTGACAAGTAATCATGAGGTCGTGTGTTTGATCCATGGGCTTGCTCAGTGGGTTGAGGATCTAGCATTGCTGTGAGCTGTGGTGTAGGTCACAGATGCAGCTTGGATCCTGCATTGCTGTGGCTGTGGTGTAGGCCAGCAGCTGTAACTCCGATTAGACCTCTAACCTGCAACTGCTGCTGGTGTAGCCCTAACAAGCAATAAGTAAATAAATAAAAATAAATAAATAAATAAATAAATAAATGTTAAGATAAATTGACTAATTTGAGAGCATCAGCTATAGTGTGGCAAATATCAATGAAAACTTACAGTCCCTTTGTTCCATTATTAATTCATAAGTATGATATAATACCTCTTATGGAGTGGAACTTCTAAAACTCACCATTTTCTTGATTTGTATATTTATCACAAGAAAAATACAATATAAAACTGGAAAACTCTCAATAGTTGACTCATTAGAACTCACCTTCGACAACCAGCCAGAGTATTAAAGATTTTGTAGGCATTCTTTTAAGGCATTTATGAGGATGTGGTTACCAGGGTAATAACTGAAGCGACAATTTATTTCTATAAAGTATTATGTGACTTCCAAAAATTTTAGGGTTAGGAAAGCCCTTAGAAACTATAGAGCCCAAATATCTAATTTCACAGAAATAGACTTGGAGATCCAGAGGGTAACTAATGTCTTAAAGTTTTTGTAGAGAATTAGCTACAGAGCTAGAATCTCCTCACTTCTGCTTTTTCTGTCATATGAAATAATAGTGAAAGGTAGAATTTGATTAATGCTAGGGACAGCTCTAAGCACTTTACATATATTCATTTATTTAATCTTCAAAACAACACTGTAATATAGTTACTATTATTATCTTCGTTTTATTGATGGTCAAATTGAAGCCCAAGCAGATGAAGTAATATATTCAAGATCACACAGCAGGTAAAGAGATAAACCAGGATGCAAACCAGCAATCTGGCTTCAGAGTCTGTGACATTAACCACCATACTTTTTAATTCCCCATAGCTGATTATTTAAATTTGCAAATAATAGTTCCCATAATGGCACAGTGGCAATAAATCCGACTAGGAAACATGAAGTTGCAGGTTTGATCCCTAGCCTCACTCAGTGAGTTAAGGACCTGGTGTTGCCATGAGCTGTGGTGCAGGTTGCAGACAAAGCTCAGAGCTGGTGTTGCTGAGGCTGTGATGTAGGCCAGCAGCTCTAGCTCCAGTTAGATCCCTAGACTGGGAACCTCCATATGCCATGGGTGCCATCTTAAAATGCCAAAAAAAAAGTGCAATTGAGAAGTTCAGCATAGTTATTTTTAAAAAATTATTTGCAGAGGTGATTAAACTAAATTTATGTGTATATATAAATAAATATCATTTATACGATAATATGTATTTATGGCTATATATATATCATGTATTTATGGATATATATATATATATATATACTTAGGGCCACAGGTGCAGCATATGGGAGTTCCCGGGCTAGGGGTTAAATCAAAGCTACAGTTGCAATGGAGGAACTGAGGCACGTCTGTGACCTATACCCCAGCTAACGACAACTACAGATCCTTTATCCACTGAGTGAGGCCAGGAATCAAACATGATTCCTCATGGATACTAGATGAGTTTGTTTCTGATGAACCACAGTGGGAACTCCTATATATATATATTTTTTTCTTTTTAGTTAAAATATTTATTCTTTATTTTTTAATTGGGTAAAGTCCTGATTGAGTTTGTGATTTACTATTTTTTAAAATTTTTAATTAAAGTGTAATTGATTAACATGTGTCAATTTCTGCTGTACAACATGGTGATCCAGTCATACATACACATTTTTTTCTCATATTGTCTTTCATCAAGTTATATCCCAAGAGATTGGCTATAGTTCTCTATGCTGTACAGTAGGATCCCATTGCTTATCTATTCTAAATGTAATAGCTTGCATTTATTTCTAGATCTTGTTTATTTATTTTGTTTTATCTTATTAATTTATTATTTTATTTTTTATTTTAGGGCCACACCCAAGGGATATGGAGGTTCTCAGCCTAGGGGTTGAATCAGAGCTATAGCCACTGGCCTATACCACAGCCACAGCAAGGCTGGATCTGAGCTGTGTCTGTGACCTACACCACAGCTCATGGCAATTCCAGATCCCCAACCCTCTGAGTGAGGTCAGGGATCAAATCCGCATCCTCATGGATACTATCCAGATTTGTTTCCACTGAGCTACATCAAGAATCCCCTCAGCTCCTTTTTAAGATCTCTAAAACCTAGTAGACAGAAAATAATGCACATTTCCCACTTATGTACAAGAAATACCAAGTTGCAAAATTCCTAGTCAAAAGTTCCCAGATGTGCTGTTTTTTTTTAATACAAATGGGGAAAAAGGAAGTAAATAGAATGGTAAATACTATTGAGAATGCAGTTTTTCTTTCAAATTTGAGCTGCTAACTGATCATAGTTATCCTCTATCTTTAAATAATTTACATCTCTCAAATCAATATTAGATAAGACAAAATAGATTGACAAAGATAAAACCAAAAGAAATTAAACATGGATTTGTATGCAAGATATATAAATTTTTTATGATTAGTTCTTATCATTTTGGAGAGACATTGTTAATATCTTGGAAAAATATGAAACTCAAGAAAATTAATATAGCCTCTCAACTTATTCCTGAATGGCATTTCTATGAAGAATCATTTGTTTCTTGTGCCATATTAACCTTTTCAGATTTCATTCAGTAATTATTTATCAATAAGAAATAGATTTTGGTATTTTATTATATTTTCTGCAATGATAATTATGAGACCAAAAAAACCCACATTAAAATGCAGCTGTTGGACAGCTCGATAAATCCAAATACTCATTAAAAAGCACGTGTACTCAAACATCCTTTAAGATTAAAATTTGTGTCTCAGCAAATGTACAAACTACTGCACATAATGAATCTTTGGTATTCTTGGGGAAAAAAAAATCAGAGGTATTAAATCTATGAATGCTAAATGACTATATTTTACCAAAAGAATCTTAGGGTATATTTTAATTAAGATCAAACTGAATTCATGTTTTATAAGATTTAAGATTCTTTTGATGATGGGACACAATATTTGGATTAATGAAAGACAGAATTATTTGCTACTTACAGCTCTAAATAAGAGAATGCTGCTAGGCAGGGTCACAGAGGGAGTTGTACACTGGGACAGAGTACAGCAAGCTGGAGCAGTAGGGGTCACCTTAAAATACAAGAGGAATTGGGTTATCTAGGTTTCTTGGGCTCTTTGTGGACTGGCTAATTTGAATAATTGCATGGGCTCTTGGACTATAAGGAATGTTGTTAGTTATCTTGTGCCTGGCTCCAGGCTGATTAGGGTGGGAGCTTAGTGGCCTAGTGTATGAGAGCCTAACAAGGGAAGTGGTAGGAGTGTAGTCTTAGCTAGCTGTCAAAAAGGGAAACTGATCAGCTCTAGCCAGGGCTTCAAAACTGGGTCAAGCTAATATCTGAAAAAAGCAAAAACAAAAAGCATATATTAAAAGACATTATAATTTGCTGTCAAATAAACCTCAAAATATCTGATTTAACCCAACATAAGTTTATTGTTGGCTTATTAAAAATTCATTCCATGCAGATGATTCTGCTAGATGGGCAGCCTTTTACATAGGGATTCAGAAACTTGTGATTTCTCCATCTTGTAACTAGGACCTTGGAGTCCTACTCTGGATTTTCTGGATTCTGTTGGCAGACAAGGGCAGGGCAGTGTAGAGAAAGCATATGTGTTCTTAACTGAAGCATCCCTATAATCATATTCCTTTGGCTCAAAATAGTCATCAACTCACCAGGGGTAAGAATGTTTAAGGGGCTAGTAAATGTAGTTCCTGGCAGAGCAACAACTTCCCCACAGAAGCTCTCACTACTGAAAGAGATATGATGCTTTGGTAGACACGTAGCTGTTTTTGCCAAAGAAAAATTTTAGAATATGTATCTGTATGCACATATATGTATATATGCACATATAATGTACCCATGTATAGTGTGAATGCATTCATGTTTATGCACATAGGTTTTATATTATATTTTGTATTTGTAATATATTTTATAGCAGAGGTCCTTCTATAAAAGTGAATCAATCTTATTGCAGAAAATTTAAAATTTGATGTAAGTTTTAACTTCTAATAGCTCATTAGAAGTCCATTGAGATTCTTAGAAGAATTTTCTCCATGGCCTAAAATGTAGCACATTTGGCCTGGAAGGAGTTATTGTGGATTTTTGATTACTTTATACAAATGGA
Organism: Sus scrofa; assembly: GCF_054392235.1. Lineage (NCBI taxonomy): Eukaryota > Metazoa > Chordata > Mammalia > Artiodactyla > Suidae > Sus > Sus scrofa. The sequence goes on from NC_139393.1 coordinate 34,563,653, forward strand.
ATCTCATGAACATTATATTGCGTGAGCAAAGACAGAAACAAAATACTGATCTTTCTTGTTCAATGTTCTGCTTCCCAGATTTGTCCATATTGTAGCACATACTCATAGGAGGTTCATTTTCATTGCTATGTAATATTCAACTGGGTGAATATTCACTGTTTATTCATCCATTCTACTGCTGATGGGTACTTTAATAATCTCCAGTTTGGAGTTATAATGAATAGTGTTTCTAAGAATAATTTAAAACATATCTTTTGATTAACCTTTGTGCACATTTATATTGGGTATATGCCTAGAAGTAAAATTTTTGGCTTATAGGGTATAAATATTTTTGGTTTATATACTCATAAGTTCTTAGCCTTCTTTTACTAGCATAATTGATTATAAATAAGACACCTCTTCCATACTTTAATTTTATTTTGTTGCCAAAAGTTTTGTGTAAACAATAAAAAAATATAAAAAATTTAGGGAGAAAGTCCTGCTAATTTCACTAATTAAAGTATGAACTATTTTATTTTTATTTCCACCTAGACCATACCAATCCTAAGTAGTTAAATGTAGACTTTGTGTTAAGCTTATTTACTTAACATCATCTTATGAATATCCCTACATATTTCTGTGCTTTTCATAAGTATGAATTTTTATGACTGAATTGAATTCTTTTACCAAAGGTAGCAATTTCCTTTTCTAGACTATTTAACATACACTCAATTTTCACTTTCACTCATACTTTTTAAAACAATTTATATTTTTAACTGCACTGTACCTTTGGTACACAATTTCTTGAGTTTGCTATGTGCTTGGGAAGAGAAAGTAACAAATGGTTTCTGTCTCTGAACTTCAACAAACTTAGAGAAAACCAACTTTTTATGACAGTAAGTCAGCATACTTAGCTTCATATTAACTTAAATTTCCTCTGCCTCAAGCCTGAGTGATAGTACATTTATTTCCAGAAGGTTCAGTCAGTAAGGTTTTGACAACCAACATCCTGGTTGAAAATTGGACGTCTGGATCTACCTTGATTACTTACTTTCTCACATGACCCAACATGTCTGATACAGAAGTAAGATAAAGTTTTTTCTTTATCCCCAAACTTTGCCTGTTTCACAGTTCTTCTCAGGGTCTATCTTCCTTTATACTGTTCCCTACACTCACATTCATCCCCGGAGCTTTTACATTTACAATAACTGTAATTTAAAGGCATGTGAACAGTCAAAAGGAAGTAACTTTAGTAGAGAAATGTCACTACTAAATAAAGTAAAAGCACTTTTTTCTGAACCTAATTTTGTAACCAGGAATTTCCTCAATCCATTGGTTTTTGTTTTGATTCCCAAATAGTGTATATTTGAGAAGATTAGGATGCAAGTGTTCTCATTGACTAGATAAGTTAAGGCAAGGACTATATTTTTTTAATGACAGATCTAAATGCAGACTATGGACAGTTCTGACCCCATAGAGTAATACCAGCAAAGATAAGATGCCAATGTAAAATAATTAAACATGAAGCACAAAAGGATAAATTTAATCAGCACTTAGAGCCAGTTACATTTTGGCAAAGTGTCACTACTGTTTCTAAAATCATTTGATTTTCATTTAAGTGATTAAGAGGAAAAGTTACAAGGTAATTGGGATATCCTTATTTCATTAATCATTTTCTCCCCTCAGTATATCATTTGAAAACTGTCAAGAAGTTATAGTGTTTAAAAATTGACAAGAAAAGTTTGGAAGTCTTCACAGAATGAAAATCACCTTTTTTTTTTTTTAAAGAATGAATGACTTCCATAGTCAAATAATAAGTTAATCTTTATGTTTTTAATTAAGTGGTTGTATGAAGCTAAATATTTTGAGCTCAATACTTTCATATGGGCAAACTTCATTATATAAATCATACTATTATTTTTAACTATATAATTTTTACCATACTCCAGAAAATAACAAGTCTGTCAGAGGTATAACAATATTCCTTAAGAGCTTAGTAAAATTCTGGAATAAGGACTGCTAATAAGAAGCTTTAAGACATAAGTATTTCAGCATTAAAAATAAATCGCTTTATCAAGGTATGATTGTGAGGCAAAATAGCCCTATACATTTAATGTGCAGAACTTGAATTTATTTACTTTTTCTCTTTAGGGCCACACCTATGGCATATGGAGGTTCCCAGGCTAGGGGTCGAATTGGAGCTGTAGGTGCTGTCCTACACCACAGGCACAACAATGCCAGATACAAGCTGCATCTGCAACCTACACCACAGCTCGTGGCAATGCCAGATCTTTAACCCACTGGGTGAGTCCAGGGATCAAAACTGTGTCCTCATGGATTCATTTCCATTGAACCACAGTGGGAATTCCCGCAACTTCATGAAATTAGAGACTTATAGACCTGTGAAATTATCATCACAATCTATCATCATAAACATATTCATCACCTCCAAGTTTTTTCTCACCCTCTTTATTTATTATTACTATTATTTTAATGAACACTATACCTTATAAAATTAAAATTTGCTAAGAGGATAGCGTTTATGTTAAGTGTTCTTAAAATAAAAAGTAAATATTTTTTTTTTTTTGCCTTTTCTAGGGCTGCTTCCCGTGGCATATGGAGGTTCCCAGGTTAGGGGTCGAATCAAAGCTGTCGCCACTGGTCTATGCCAGAGAAACAGCAATGCGGGATCCGAGCCGCTTCTGCAACCTATACCACAGCTCATAGCAAGGCCGGATCCTTAACCCACTGAGCAAAGCCAGGGATCGAACCTGCAACCTCATGGTTCCTAGTGGGATTCGGAAATAAATAAATAAATAAATAAATAAAATAAAATAAAAAGTAAATATTCCAGCACTTATGTGCTTGCTTATAAGACTTGCCCTATTTTATGCTCAGCCACTAGAATGACCAATTTGAGTTTAATAACCAAAATTAATAGAGCAGAGTACATTTGTCAATGTGATCGTCTCTTAAAATTTATGTCTAAGTGAAAACAATAAATATGCACTACATATTTGAAAATATTATTTTTAAAGTATTGTTTTTTTCTAAAAGAGTTATGATAAAACACATATGTCTATACTTTTCTCAAGAATAATCAGTTAAAATGAATATTCTTTAACATGGAGAATAATATTTCATTTGGATCTCACTGAAGAAGAAATAGGAAGAGCTAATTGTAAAACATGGCCAAAGATTACACATTAAATATATACTGGTATTCTCTAAGACGTATTATAACTGATTAATAAAGTTTTCTCTTAGTGCTTGAATAGTCAGTTATTGACATAGACAATCCTTTGTACTTTACCAGCATGAAATTACAATAAAAGACTGAACTGAAGAGATGTCTAAAATGTCCTTGAAATGAAAATAGATAATGACTTAGACCATATTTCAAAAGTTAATATATATTTCTCATCACAGGAGAAAATGAATTAACTTTGTATTCATTAGACAGACTTTGAAATAATCTTCAATTAAACAGACAATAGATTTCCAAGTCCTACAAAAATAAAACCTTAATCTTACACAGAATATTTTCTACCATTTACTTACTTGTCAAACTTTAATTTTTTTCTTATTGTATTTGAGCTCATGCTAACAAATACTTTCTGGGAAAAGGAGAGGTAACCATAAGGCTTTTTAATTCCTGAAGAACCTATCATACTAGCATGAGATACATCAACTTTTGTTGATTAAGGAATATGGAGTTGTGAGAAAATCTCTCTTAGAAGCATTTCTTAAACAAAACCGAGTTGATTTATTCTCAGAATTATTTGGCAAATGTAGCACATTAATTGCAATTACCTTAAATATTTATAGGTGCCAAACTTTACAATAACTATTTTACATGGATTATATAACTTAAACCTTCTAATAATCCATTGAGTTGGGTAAAATCATTAGGCCTTATTTTGCAGGTGAGGAAACCTTTGCTATGAAGTTATAAATTCCCAAACTCACATAGCTATAAGGGACAGAATTGGCATTTATACACAATTTTCTTTGCTGCAAAACACATGCTTTCTTTCTTAAATATTACATTGCACCACCATCCAAGTATTGCAGTGTCACTCCTTTGGTGCCATAGTTTTAGTAGTGCTTAGCTTAGGGATGATAAGAGTATGCCTGGAGATGCACTTCTCTTGGCCTTTTCAATTTTGCAACTTTATATTATTTGCAAGACCCACACATGGGAAATAAATTCAAAGTCTGATATGGTATGTTTTATTTTCTTTGGCCAATGCATTGGCTTCTCCATGTGTGGATAGCAGTGATTTTATCAAAATATTGGAGGATTATAGCACAATGTGATTTATAATTTACATTTCTTTTAGTATAGAGTTTTAACGAAAGTAAATGGCAGGCCTTTTTTTGTTTTTTTTTTTTTTGTTTTGTACTTTTCTAACATAAAGAAGCTTGAGTATTTTATAATAGGATGCATGTAAAGTTTTTTCCTAAAGGGTTGATAACATGGGTAATAACTTAAAACACGCGTTAATCCCCATGTGGTTTTGGTTTAATATTTTCCCTGAAATTTTATTTCCAAATGACTAATAATTAAAAAATAAATAAAACCAATGGCAGGCAACCTGTTAAAACAAGTTATTAAGGGTGTTGTGATTTTTTTAGCTGTGTAAACTAGAGAAAGATGATAATCACTGGGAAGATGTAGGATAGGTGAGCAGAGGGAAGCACATGAGGCTGAAGAAAACTCCCTCATCTGGAATTAGGATCAAATGATGAATCCTGGTTAAGAGTAACATGAGAGGGCTCTTGAATTTGATGTGTAAAGAAGTTGAGCAGGATGGCTCCTGGAATGAGATCTCTGACCTTAAGAGGTAACTAATTAGTTGGGACAGATATAAGCATCTATTTCATTCAACAAATATTTCTCCATCTCCATGTTGCACAAGTTAATGAGCAAAGTGGGGGAGATGTAACAATGATCCAATTAAACATGCCTTCAAGTTTCATGAGCTCTTAGCTTATTAGATGCTAAAAGCTAATACAAAATTAATTTTAATATAGTTTTTAGTGTCATTGTGGTAAGAAATATGATGGAGATTTGATTAGGTTATATACTCAGATTTTCATTTTCAAAGACTGAGTGTCCAGTGAAATTCTAGATGTAGTTTCTTTTTAGAAATGGGCTTGCTTATTCATAGTAGGAGCTTGATATTTGTCAATACCTATCATCAAACCTTATTGATGATGAGGTTTGGGCTCTTGAGGAGTTAGAAAATAGAATCCTCATAGACCATGGACACTGGGAAAGAAAATCTGAGGAAGACTTACAGACTGAGGAAATGTATTGAGCAAAAATGAGGGGAGGCTAGAATCTATGGAATCTTGACATCTATCTTATGAGGAGGTACTAGTTGTGTCCACAGAGTGAATGCTCAACATTTATGCAAATAAAATAGTAAGAGACATGGAACTGGTGGAGGCCTGTTAGTGCTGATAGTGTATATCCAAGGATATTTGGATCAGGGAAGGAAGGCATGTGTGTTATGTACATTTTAATCAAAAGGAGAGTCAGCAGTTACCTGAGTAGTGGCAGCAGTGGTATTTATAGCCTAGAAGTGAAGATCTACAGAGGCCTAATAGCAAGTAGTTTGTGCAAAGGTGCATCTGAGAACAAAAGTATTTTCTATACTTTATAAGGTAAGTAAATAGAACCAATATTTAAATGAATAACCTTTGGAGGACCAATTTTAAAACAACACAGGTCAGGTAGGATTGATTCCAAAGTCAGATGAGATGTTTCATATGGCATCCTTATGGCAATTACCATGGTGTACAAGATTATAAGTGCCTGATGTGATGGTAGATTTACACCTTTGTGGGGGTTTCTTATATATTAGCTAAGAAGAATTTAGAAATCTGTATTTTAAAGTAAGGAATGATGTTGGTTCTGTAGGCCTGCCAGTTAGGGGCCTATCAGGAGATTTTCCATACTGTATTCTATTTGTCTTCTTATCCCTGACACATAAATGATGATGGTCATTTATCTCTGTATCCTTAGGATACAATTATATCATTTGTGCATAAATGATGACCATAAAATTTTGCACAAATAACTACATGAATGAATAAAATGCAGTTGAAAGGCAAAATTATCACAAATATAAAGTTTTCAATTGGCACATCCAATTTGATGATTTTCTTGGGATTTATCCTTCTTTCTATTTTGTATACTCATACCAGCAGCAGTCTATCTTTCTCTATTCAACAAAGCCAGGTATAAGAAAACTGCTTGCTAGTCATAATTTCAAAATAGAGCTCAAAGCCAGAATGTTGAATCCCCTAGGGTCATTCTTATTTTATGTCTCGTCTCTAAAAATCAGATGATAAAATTTATTCCTGAAGTACTAGTGACTAAGTGGAACGGGGTTGCATTGTTGAATAGTGATCCTAGAATGAAAGCAGTCTCTCTGGATACACAAGAGTTAATTTAGCTTTAAATTTTGCTGGAAAGCTATCACCATGTTCTCAGCCAGAAAATGCTTGGAAAACTATGGATTTTAAGACACATGTAGAGATTGTGACCACTCTGAATAAAAAGGGTCAAATTTATCATACATTTTCTTTTCTTAAATGATTTTTATTTTTTCCATTATAATTGGTTTATAGTGTTCTGTTAAGCTTTTATTGTACAGCAAAGTGACCCATACATATATACATATGTATATACATATATACATTCTTTTTCCACACATTAACCTCCATCATGCACCATCATGACTAGAAATAGTTCCCAATGCTCTACAGCAGGATCTCATTGCTTATCCATTCCAAAGGCAATAGTTTGTATCTGTTAACCCCAGATTCCCAGTCCATCCCACTCTCCCCCTTCCCCCTTGGCAACCACAAATCTGTTGTCCAAGCCCATCAATTTCTTTTATGTAGAAAGTTTTCTTTGTGCTGTATATTAGATTCCAGACACAAGTGATATCATATTGTGTTTGTCTTTCTCTTTCTGACTTCCTTCACTTAGTATGAGAGTCTCTAGTTCCACCATTGTTGCTGCAAATGGCATTATTTTCTTTTTTTTATGGCTCAGTAGTATTCCATTGTGTATATATACCACATATTCCTAATCCAATCATCTGTTGATGGATATTTAGGTTGTTTCCTTGTCTTGGCTACTGTGAATAGTGTTGCAAAAAAGCATTTAGGTGCATATGTCTTTTTCAAGGAAAGTTTTGTCCAGATACATGCCGAAGAGTGGGGTTGCTGGGTCATATGGTTGTTCTGTATTTAGTTTTCTGAGGTACCACCATACTGTTTTACAAGTGGTTGTACCAATTTACATTCCTACCAAGAGTGTAGGAGGGTTCCCTTTTCTCCACACCCCCTCCAGCATTTATTAATTGTGGACTTATTAATCATGGCCATTCTGACTGGTGTGAGGTGGTATCTCATAGTTGTTTAGATTTGCATTTCTCTGATAATCAGTGATGTTGGATATTTTTTTCATGTGCTTGTTGGCCATCTGTATATGTCCTTTGGAGAACAGTCTATTCAGTTTTCAATTGGGTTGTTGCCTTTTTTGCTGTTAAGTTTATAAACTGTATATTCTACAGATTACGCCCTTGTCAATAGAATTACTTGAAACTATTTTCTATCATTCTTTAGGTTTTCTTTTTGTTTTTTTTATTTTGTTTTGTTATTGTTGTTTTTTGTGATTTTGTTTGCTCTGCCAAAGCTTGTCAGTTTGATTAGGTCCCATTGGTTTATCTTTGCTTTTATTTCTGTCGCCTTGGGAGACTGATCTAAGAAAACATTCATAAGCTTGATATCAGAGAATGTTTTGCCTATGTTCTCTTCTTGGAGTTTGATGGTGTCTAGTCTTATATTTAAGTCTTTAAATTTTATATAAATTTTATAGTATTGGTTCCTTCATCAAAGATGAATTGACCATAAGTGTATGGATTTATTTCTGGGTTCTCTATTTTGTTCCATTGGTATGTCTGTCTGTTTTTGTACCAGTACCACACTGTCTTGATGACCATGGCTTTGTAATATTGCCTGAAGTCTGGGAGAGTGATGCCTCCTGCTTGGTTTTTGTTCCTCAGAATTGCTTTGGCAATTCTGAGTCTTTTATGGTTCCATATAAATTTTCGGATTGTTTGTTCTAGTTCTGTGAGAAATGTCATAGATAATTTAATAGGGTTTCATTGAATCTGTAGATTGCTTTGGGTAATATGGACATTTTACCATATTAGTTTTTCCAACCCAGGAGCATGGAATTCCATTTCTTTGAATCCTATTTATTTGTTTATGTATTTTGCTTTTTCAGGCCACATCCATGGCATATAGATGTTCCCAGGCTAGGGATCTAATCAGAGCTACAGCTCCCACGCTACCCCACAGCCACGGCAATGTGGGATTCAAGTTGCATCTGCAACCTACATCACAGCTCATGGAAACACCAGATCCTTAATCCACTGAGTGAAGCCAGGTTTTGAACCCACAACCTCATGGTTCCTAGTTGAGTTGGATTCACTTCCACTGCACCACAATGGGAACGCCTGAATCCTCTTTAGTTTCCTTGATTAATGTCTTATATTTCTCAGCAAATAAGTCTTTCACCTCCTTGGTCAGGTTTATTTCATTTTTTTGGGGTGCAATTTTAAAAGATATTGTGTTTTTTATTCCTTTTCTAATATTTCATTGTTAGTATATAGACATGCAACTTATTTCTGAGTGCTAATCTTGTGTACTGCTACTTTGCTGAATTTGTTGATCAGTTTGAGTAGTTTTCGGGTTGAGTCCATAGGGTTTTCTATATATAGCATCATGTCATCTGCATACAGGGACAATTTTACCTCTTCTCTTCCAATTTGGATAGGCTTTACTTCTTTTGTTTGTCATTGTTTGTCTGATTGCTGTGGTTAGGACTTCCAATACTATGTTGAATAAAAGTAGTGAAGTGGGCATGCTTGTCTTCTTCCAAATTTTATTGAGAAGACTTTCAGCTTTTCTCCATTAAATATTATATTTGCTGTGGGATTGTAATAAATGGCTTTTATTATGTTATGTTCCCTTCATACCCACTTTGATAAGAGTTTTTATCATGAATGAATGTTGGACTTTGTCAAATGCTTTTTCTGCATCAATTGAAATGATCATGTGGTTTTTGACTTTTCTTTTGTTAAGGTAGTGTATGATGTTGATCGATTTGTGTATGTTGAACCATCCTTGTGAATCTGGGATGAATCCCACTTGGTCGTGGTGTATGATCTTTTGTATATGTTGTTGGATTTTTTTGGCTAAAGTTTGGTTGAGAATTTTTGTGTCTATACTCATCAAATATATTGGCCTATAGTTTTCTTTTTTGGTCATATCTTGATCTGGTTTTGGTATTAGGGTGACAGTGGCTTCATAGAATGTCTTTGGGTGTGTTCTTTCTTCTTCAATTTTTGGAAAAATTTAAGGAGGATGGGTATAAGTTCCTCTTTATATGTTTGGTAGAATTCTCCTGTGAAGCCATCTGGTCCTAGACTTTTACTTATGGGGAATATTTTTATGACATACTCAATTTCATTTCTAGTGATTGGTCTGTTCAGTTGACCTACTTCTTGATTCAGTATTGGCAGGCTGAAAGTCTCTAGAAAGTTGTCCATTTCTTCTAGATTGTCAAATTTGTTGTCATTTAATTGTTCATAGTATTTTCTTTTTTTCTTTTTCTTTTTTGTATTTCTGCAGTATATGTTATAATTTCTCCTCTTTCACTTCTTATGTTGTTTATTTGGTTTTTTTCTCTCCTTGGTGAGTCTGGGCAGAGGTTGGTCAAATTTTTTTTACATTTCAAAGAACATTTCAGTTCTTGTTTTTTTTTTTTGATGTATTCTATTGTTTTTTGAATCTCTATTTTATTGATTTCCTGTCTGATCTTTATGATTTTCTTCCTTCTAATGACTTTAGATTTTGTTTTTTTTTTCTATTTCTAATTCATTTAGGTGGTGGGTTTGTTATTTTTCTTCTTTTTTGAGGAGGCCTGCATTGCTATGAATTTCTCTCCTGGCACTGCTTTTGCAGCATCCCATAGATTTTGAATGGTTGTGTTTTCATTATCATTTGTCTCAAAGTATTTTTTAATTTCCTTCTTGATTTCCTCATTGATCCACCAGTTTTTTATATTGTTTAGTTTCCATGTAGTAATTTTTTTCTCATTTCCCTTCCTGTGGTTGATTTCTAGTTTCATAACATTATGGTCAGAGAAGATACTTGAAGTAACTTCTATACTCTTAAATTTGTTGAGGTTAGCTTTGTGCTCCAGTACATGGTCAATCCTTGAGAATGTTCCATGTGCTCTTGAGAAGAATGTGTTTTCTGATTTTTTGAATGTAATATGCTGAAAATGTCAATTAGGTCTAACTTTTCTATTGTGTCATTTAGGATCTCTGTTGCCTTATTGATTTTCTGTCTAGATGACCTGTCCATTGATGCGAGTGAGGTGTTAGTCTCCTACCATTATTGTATTCCCATCATTCCCTCCTTTTATGTGTGTTAGTATTTGTTGTGTGTATCTGGGTGCACCTATATTAGGGGCATAGATATTGACATTTGTAATGTCCGCTTCTTGAATGGATCCTTTTACCATTAAGTAGTGTCCTTCTTTGTCTTTCTTTATGGCCTTCGTTTTAAAGTTTTTTTTTGTCTGCTATGAGTATTGCAACTCCTGCTTTCCTGTCTGGTCCATTGGCATGAAATATGTTTCCCTGTCCCTCACATTCAGTCAATTTGTGTCCTTTGTAGACAGCATATCATAGGTTTTTGCTTTTTTATCCAATCTGCTACTCTGTGTCCTTTAATTGGAGCATTCAGTCCATTGTCTTTTAAGGTAATTATTAATAAATATGTATTTATTGACATTTTGAACTTGTTTTCCAGTTGATTCTATATTGCTCCTTTGTTTCTTTTCTTTTTTTTTTTTTTTTGGTTGGATGATTTCCATTTATTTGATGCCTGTGTACTTTTCTTTTTACTTTTTTTTTTTAATGTAATGTTTGGTTTTGATTTGTGGAGCCCTCTTTTTAAGTATGTTAAAAAATAATATCTGCTTGCTTTAGCCTGATAGTCATATATGCTAAAACACAATACAAAAAAAAGTAGTCTGGATTTTCTTACTTTCCTTCCCCACATTCTATGATTTTGAAATCCTTTTTTAACATCTTCATTTTGTCCTTTTGCTATTCTTTATGTGCATCATCACTTTTACACTAGCTTTTTTTTTCCCTTTTAGATCTATGTACTGCCTTATTTAAATGTCTTCCAAATGTGATTTCCTCCATCCTATTTCTTCTTACTTCTTTTTTATTTAGAGAAGCCCTTTCAGTATTTCTTTTAGAATGGGTTTAGTATTGCTGTACTCTTTTGGCTTTTGTTTGTTGGAGAAATTCTTTATTTCTCCTTCTAATTTAAATGATATCCCTGCTGGGCAGAGTATTCTAGGCAGCAAATTTTTCACTTTTAGAACCTTGAATATATCTTGCCAGTCTCTTCTGGTCTTTAGTGTTTCTGTAGAGAAATGAGTTGATACCCTTATGGGGAGGTTCCCTTATAATTAAAAATTTGTGTTTCTTTTGCTGCTTTTAGAATCCTCCCTTTGTCTTTAACTTTTGCTATTTTTACTATATGTCTTAGCATGGGTGCATTTGGGTTCAACTTGTTTGGGGATCTCTGTGCTCTCTGTATTTCAATATCTATTTTCTTTAGATTTGGAAAGTTGTCAGACATAATTTATTCAAATATATTTTTAGCTCTCCCCTTTTTTTTTTCTTCTCCTTTTGGAATTCTTATTATACATAGATTGGCCTGTTTTGTATTATCACAAAGATCTCTTATATTGCTTTCGTGTTTTTTCATTTGGTTTTCTGTCTGCTCTCTTGATTGGGTGATTTCCATTATTTTATCTTAAAGTCACTAATTCGTTCCTATGCATTATTCATTCTCCTCTTTAGTGACTTGAGCTCAGTTTGTATCTCTAGAAATGAGCTTTCTAATATTTCTTGGCTCCTCTTTATATTTTTTAGTTCCTTTCTAAAGTCTTCTGCATTACTGTTTATATCCATTCTTAATTTCTTGGTATTCAGCCTTAATTCCTTCAGTATTTTCACTATCTCCCTTTTGAACTCAGCATCTGTCAGACTGCAGAAGTCTATTTCATTATTTGCTGCTCCAGGTGAATTCTCTTGTTCTTTTAACTGGAAATGATTCCTGAGCTTCATCTTGTTTATATTTTTCTTTTTCTGTGAGTTTATGGAGACAAAATTGTAGTCTTGGAGGTATTTTCTATGCAAGAGCACCCATTTGTATTATGCAGGGTGTTGCTATTTATTGACGGCATGGGAGATTGGATATTTGCTGTCTCTTTCTTTGATGTGAGTGGTCTGTTATTCCCAGGGTGCTAAGTGTGTATCCAGGGAGAAGGCAATGGGCATAGCTAGTAGTCAGTGCCTGGTTGCTGGGCTCTTGACAGTAGCAAGAACCTGTTGGAGGGTGGCACAGGCTACTCCTAGTTGTGATGGCCTAGGAAGTGGTCATGAGGCTTAGGCAGTTTTAAGAGGTATCCAGAGCATTTGGCAGTGGCAGCAGCAATGTGTGTGAGTTCCCAGAGGAGTGAGAGCAACAACAGGTAGTGTTGAGTCACAATGCCCTCCTCTGGTTCTTTATGAGGTGATTGAGGCTGCAAGTCGTGGCTCTTCAGGGACCCCTAGTGGTAGCTGCCATGCCCACCTCTGGAGTCAGAGAAAACTGCAGTGGTTTGCCCCCACCACCTGTAGACCACACAAGAATCACCCTGCCCCACTTAGCCCACATAGGAGGTGCTGCTCAGGCTGCTCCTAATTGCAGGGTCATCAGAAGGGACAGTGATCAAGCATGTGGACACTGCCCAGAGTGTTTGGCAGTGGCAGAAGCAAGGAAGGGAGTGAACATTCCCAAGGGAGTGAACAATGTTTGGTGCTAGTTTGCAGTGCCCTTTTTTTACAGAGCTCTGAGTTAACTGGGGCCTTAGGTTGAGCCTGTTCACAGACCCCTAGTGGTGGCAGGCCATGCCTCTCTCTGGTTTCTGACATTAGTGCTGTGATTTGTCCCTGACACCTGTAGATCATGCAAGAGGCACTGCATAACACTTAGCCCCCTCTGCCCTTATCCCACACAAGAAGCTCCTGGTCTCCCATAGCCCAAGTAAGTGGCCTCTCACCACTTGTAGCCTGCATAGAGGTGCCCCACCCTCTGAGAGCCTGCCTATGGTTGTCTGCCCCTCTTCTTTCACCCTCCCCAACAGTGGCACCTTGCTTCTCCTGTGGGACCAGATTGCCCACGTTCCCTCGACTGTAGCATTCTTCTCTGCAGGCCATGGAGTTCTGCTCCCCAGTCCATGACACACTGCTTCTTAGCCCTGCAGGCTGTTTCTGCACAGCCAACTCTAGTCCTCTTCTTGTAAGAGACCTCCAGAGCCTGAAACGCAGTGCCCAGCCCCCACCAGAAAATCTCAGGCTGTGGTGTCTGAGGCAGTGGTGCAGATGATCTGTGCTGCTCTCACTCTGCTTTGCTCTCCTCAGTCCAGCTGCTGCACTTTTCTCCACAACTTTGTGGTCCTTCCATCTTGGCTGATCTCCATATTGGGTGGCTTCCCACAGTGTGAGTTTCTTTTCTTTTTCACAGTTCCCATTCAGGAATGCTAGTCCCATTCTGATTTCTTTTTTCTCTATCTCTTTTTCTTTTTTCTTTTGTTCTACCCAGTTATTTTGAGGGTTTCTTGCCCTTTTTGGAGGTTTCAGTTATTCTGCCAGCTTTCAGTGAATGTTCTGGTGAATTATTCTACATGTTGATGTTTTTTGATGTGTTTGTGGGAGAAGGTGAGTGTGATGTCTTACTCCTCTGCCATCTTGATCCATTCTATCCTACATTTTCTAATCATAAATTTAGTGACTTTTTACTTTTACCTCTTCTCAATCTAATTTTTATTTTACAACCTCATGATAATATCTCTTTAGATGCACATCAGAGTATGCTCCTTAATTGCTTAAAAACCTCCAGTTAAAGATTAAAAAATGGTCATCAATATCAAAAGTATTGAAAATGTCTAATTACTAAACATTGAGTGTACAAAAGATTATTAAAAAAGGAGTTATGTCTGACTAGGGGAAATAGAAAAGTGCAAACCACAAAAAAAGGCAAATCCATAATAGAAGTATGTGTACAATGTTAAAGAGCACATAGGAAGGCTGGCAATGTCAATCAATCACGGGAAGGGTTGTAGCTAGTGGTGAAGATCAAGTCACTGAGTGAATTTTGCCTTATATCTTGAGTAAATGAATTGGAATATACTGACATGAAGATTGGGGGAGATCCCATGGGAAATGATGGGAAAAGGTGCAGAGGTGCAGAAAAGTATTTTAAGCCAGGAAAAACAAATAGTTTTGTAGGACTAGATAGTGGACATCACTAGGTGGTTACCAGATGTCCATTTGAAAAGAATGATGGTACAGCTGAAGTTGTACTATGGGCATGCATAAGATCGTGAAAGTTTATATGCTTTCCTGAAAAGGAGGCTTCTCTTCTTCAATGTTTGGTGGGTCCCAGGATCAGTTTTTGTACATTATAGAAAAGCTTTTTTTTTCTTTTTTGGGCTGCACCTGTGGCATATGGAAGTTCCTGGGCCAGGAGTAGAATCAGAGCTGCTGCCTACCAACATTACAGCTACAGCAACACTAGATCCCAACCACATCTGTGACCTATGCCACAACTTGAGACAATGCTGATCCTTAACCTACTGAGTAAGGCCAGGGATGTAACCCACATCTTCATGGATACTAGTTAGAGTCTTAACCAACTGAGCCACAATGAGAACTCCAAAAGCAACTTAAAACATATTATTGAAGTATAGTTGATTTACAATATAATATTAGTTTCAGGCATACAACATAGTGATTCATTTTTATTGATTCTATTCCATTTAAATTATTATAAATTATTGGTTATATTCCTTGTACTATACAATATATCCTTGTAACTTATTTTATACATTACACTTTGTACCTTTTAATTACCTCTCCCTTTTCTGCCCCCCATCCCCTCTCCCAACCGGCAACCATTACTTTGTTCCCTATATCTGTGAGTCTGTTTCTAAGTCTAAGATGTGCTTTGAAAGAGGTTTCCATTCACTGTGCAGTGGATGGAATAAAAGAGAATAGAAGAAATGTTGAAAAACCAGATGAAGACTAATGAGAAACTTGCTTTGCTCTGCTTACCAGGTATACTGGTGTGTGTTTCTCATACAGCAAACACTACCAATAAATTGATAATTATAGGAATAAGGCTTGCATCAGTGTTGGAGGAACCAGTGGAAGTAAAGTTCTAAAAACCTGCAGCAGAAATAGTTATGAATGACTTCTGCAAACAAGTGAAGAAGCTGAAGTTTCTGGGGAGTCCAAAAATGTGTCACTGACTGTGCAACCAAGAAATGTGGGCTCACAGTGAGATTTGTTGAACTGTTGAGGTTGACCTCCATGACCTGAGAAGAAAAGCTTCCACTTTACTTATAAAATCTTTCTTGAATGCACGCATTAATCCAGGACCTTACAGCAAGTGGTTGTGAACTCAAGCTGACAGCAGATAATTCAACAGAGTAGGTACAGATTTTCTGTGCCTGAAAACACAGACCCTCCAATTCACCTGCCCACCTTTCTGTTGCTATATGCCTAAATTGGATTCTTGCACTCATTCTCCAAGACCTACACCTTGAGTACACACAGCTATTCCCTCTGCTTTGTTCAAATTTCCTTCTTTTTTCTGTTTCTTGCTTCTATGCTTCTTTGAGGGCCCTGCCCAGAGTTTTCAGGTGAAGAATCTTTGCATAATGTTTGAAGCAGAATTATCTTACCCTTCTCTGTCATGTTATTTAGGATTAGATTAAAATGTGTGTAACAAAACTGTCTGCAACAGTGGCTGAAAGAAATCAGGCTTTTTTTTTAATATCTTACAAAACTTGAAATTCAGGGCTAGTAGTTAAATTTTGACGTGGGAAACATGTTCTTTCATTCACAGCATTTGGTTTTGCCCTCCCAGTTGCAACTCAAATGGCTCTATAACCAGGCGTAACATCCACATTCCAGGTGGAAAGGAGAAAAGGAATGAGGCAGCCCCAGCACATACTTATATATCATTGACCAAAACTGAATAGCAAAACAGCCCCCAGCTACAGTGGGTCTAGTTAATCTAAAAATTAATAATTAGTTTTTGATTTATAAATCTCTATAGAAGAAATTAGTAAAGGAGTAGGACTAAGCATTATTGTGGGGTAACTTAACATACAATATCTTCCACACTGTGGTTCTCAAAGCATCTTATACAATACTTTTCACAAATATAATTACTTATGTTTTTGTCTATCTCACTAAATGGGATATCAGAATCATGTGGGCAGAAACAAGGTCTCATTTATATTTCCAGCCTGAATGTATAGAACATTGTAGGATAAATGAATGAACACCATGTGGGGGTATATTGATATTTCAATAAGATAGAACTAAGTAATTCTGAGTACTTAGTTTATTCTACTAGTGTATGAACACCTTGACCTCTCAAAGGACATGATGTTATGATATTAAGTGATTGAAATACTTGTGTCCATAGTTTGAAGTATAGATGGTACATAGTTAAATAAAGTAGAAATGAGTATTATAAGTACCCCTGACTAGTCGAGCTATGAGCATATGTAATATTTCCAGATCAAGTGTTTACATAGTTTGTTGTCATTTAGATTCAGAGCATGAGATAATGTCATTAACACTGTGCTTTTTTTAAATGCCATATTCCTCAATCTGTGTTAGAACTGTTATATTTATTTATTAGAGATATTAAGTAAGCCTAAAACCATATCCTGTACTTTCCTCATTTAACGATTTTGAATTGTGAGTCACATCATACCACTTTATTTATCTCTATGAATAATTATGAGGAGGAGTTTTTCTTGGCATAGGAAACTATTTGACAATCCAAACACTCTATTTTATTTACAACAAAAAGGAATATAGTGAACTTCATTAATGAGAAGATTTTTTTCTGAATGGCTGAATATTTGGAAACTATGACAGAGTCAGGGAATTTTGAATCAATTCTTTTACATTCACTTAATGATGTAGCTTGTATGAAATATTTTATATTTTTATAAAAGTAAAATTCTAAGACATTATTAAAGAAAGCCCTGTCAAGTTACCATTGAATTTATCCTTATTTTGGCCTTTTGATTTTTCACTTTCATTAGTAAAATATAAGGATGTGATCATTATTTTATTTCTACAACCAGAATGTTAGCCACACCAGAAAAAAACTTAATCCAGTTTATGTGAATGCTGTTATCCCAACACAGAATAGAGTATTTGAATGCAGAAGGTTGCCAATAAATATTTGTTGAGGTCATTAATAAATTCTAGTTTCTCAAATTCAAAACTCATTTTTTATTATAAAGATATAGAGCATCATTTTTACATATATGAATAGAGGCATAAAGAGTAAACACCACAAACATCTCTAACCCCACCATACAATAGGAGCAAGCGAATATGCCCAATTTTTTAGAAATTGGCTGTATGTTTATTATTTATTTCAATCTCTTGATTTCCCCATAAGTAAAATAATTCTGATTATTGTATCTCTTTTGCACTTCTTTAATTTTTTACTACATGTGAATATATTTCTAAAATGTGTGTCACTTATTTCACATAATTTTGAACTTTATATAAATGAAATAATAATATTTCTTTTGTAATATAATTTATGCTTATACTATATTTAAAGTATTCATCCAAGTTGATGCTACATTTTATGCATTGTCACTATAATTTGAATTCTCCGTACTATTTTATTACTCTATTTACCTGCCTTTGTGCTTATAGGCACTATCTTATTTATAGCATCATTTTAATATAAAAGTTTTGACAGCTCTCAATATTTATTATGATAACTTCACTTCCCTGTTCTTTTCCAGGTATGTCTTGATCCTTCTTTGACCTTACAAAGCGCTTTATTATTTTTAACATTTATTTATATATATACATATTTTTTTTCTACAGTACAGCATGGTGACCTAGTTACACATACCTATATACATTCTTTTTTCTCACATTACGTGTTCTATCATATGTGACTGGACAGAGTTCTCAGTGCTACACAGCAGGATCTCATTGTTAATCTATCCCAAAGGCAATATTCTTCACCCATTTACAGCAAGGTCCCAGTCCCTCCCACTCCCTCCCCTTCTACCCCTGGCAACCACAAGTCTATTCTCCAAGTCCATGATTTTCTTTTCTGTGGAAAGATTCCTTTGTGCCATATAATAGATTCCAGACATAAGTGATATCATATGGTATTTGTCTTTCTCTTTCTGGCTTACTTCACTAAGGATGAGTTTCTAGTTCCAACCATGTTGCTGCAAATGGCATTATTTTGCTCTTTTTTATGGCCAAGTAGTATTCCCTTGATATATATATATATATATATATATATCACATCTTCCTGATCAATCATCTATCAGTGGACATTTGGGTTTATTCCATATCTTGGCTATTGCGAATAGTGCTACAATTAACATAACGGTGCACGTGTCTTTTTTAAGGAGAGTTTTGTCTGGATATATGCCCAAGAGTGGGGTTGCTGGGTCATATGGTAGTTCTATGTATAGATTTCTGAGGTACCTACAGACTGTTCTCCATAGTGGTTGTACCAACTTACATTCCCACCAACAGTTCAAGAGGGTTTCCTTTTCTCCACACCCCCTCCTGCATTTGTATTTGTGGACTTATTAATGATGGCCATTCTGACAGGTGTGAGGTGATATCTCATGGTAGTTTTGATTTGCATTTCTCTAATAATCAGGGATATGGGCATTTTTTCATGTGCTTGTTTGCCATCTGTACATCTTCCTTGGAGAAATGTCTACTTAGGTCCTTTTCCCATTTTCCATTGGGTTGTTGGCTTTTTGGTTGTTGAGTTGCGTAAGTTTTTTGTATATTTTGGAGATTAAGCCCTTGTCAGTTGCATCATTTGAAACTATTTTCTCCCATTTCTGTGAGTTGTCTTTTGGTTTTCTTTTTGGTTTCCTTTGCTGTGCAAAACTTGTCAGTTTGATTAGGCCCCATTGATTTAATTTTGCTTTTATTTCTGTTGCTTTGGGAGACTGACCTGAGAAAAACATTCATAAGCTTGATGTCAGAGAATGTTTTGCCTGTGTCTCTTCCAGGAGTTTGATGGTGTCTTGTCTTATATTTAAGTCTTTCAGCCATTTTGAGTTTATTTTTGTGCATGGTGTGAGGGTGTGTTCTAATTTCATTGCTTTGCATGCAGCTGTCCAAGTTTCCCAGCAATACTTGCTGAAAAGACTGTATTTTTCCCATTTCATATTCTTGCCTCCTTTGTCAAAGATTAGTTGACCAAAGGTGTCAGGGTTTATTTTTGGGTTCTCTATTCTGTTCCATTGGTCTGTATGTCTGTTTTTGTACCAGTACCACACTGTCTTGATGACTGCAGCTTTGTAATATTGCCTGAAGTCTGGGAAAGAGATGCCTCCTGCTTAGTTTTTGTTCTTCAGAATTGTTTTGGCAAGTTGGCTTTTTTGAGGTTCCATATAAATTTTTGGATTGTTTGTTCTAGTTCTGTGAAAAATGTCATGGGTAATTTGATAGTGATTGCATTGAATCTGTAGATTGCTTTGGGTAGTATGGCCATTTTTACAATATTAATTTTTCTAACCCAGGACCATGAAATAGTTTTCCATTTCTTTGAATCCTCTTTCATTTCCTTGATTAACATTGTATAGTTCTTGGCATGTAAGTCCTTTACCTCCTTGGTCAGGTGTATTCCCAAGTATTTGATTTTTGGGTATTTTAAAAGATACTGAATTTTGTATTCCTTTTCTAGTATTTCATTGTTAGTATGAACAAATGCAACCAATTTCTGAATGTTAATATTATATTCTACTACTTTGCTGAATTTGATGATCAGTTCAAGTAGTTTTTGGATTGAGTCCTTATGCTTTTCTGTATATCTTATCATGTCATCTGTATACAGACAGTTTTACCTCTTCTCTTCCTATGTGGATGCCTTTTATTTCTTTTGTTTGACCAATTGCTGTGGCTAGGACTTCCAGTACTGTGTAGAATAACAGTAGTGAGAGTGGGCTTTCTTGTCTTGTTCCAGATTTTAGTGGGAAGGCTTTCAGCTTTTCTCCATTGAGTATTATATTTGCTGTGGGTTTGTCCTAAATGGCTTTGATTATGTTCAGTAATGCTCCCTCTATACACACTTGGGTAAGAGTTTTGATCATTCATGGATGTTGGACTTTGTCAAATGCTTCCTCTGCATATATTGAGATGATCATGTAGTTTTTGACTTTTCTTTTGTTGATGTGGTGAATGACTTTGATAGATTTATATGTAGAACCATCCTTGAGAATCTGGGATGAATCCCACCTTGTCATGGTGTATGATCTTTTTGATATGTTGATGGATTTTGTTGGCTAAAATTTTGTTGAGAAATTTTGTATCTAAATTCATTAAAGAGATTGGCCTACAGTTTTCTTTTTTGGTGTTTTCTTTGTCTGGTTTTGGAATTAGGGTGATGGTGGCATCATAGAATGTCTTTGGGAGGAGTGTTCTTTCTTCTTCAACCTTTTGAAAAAGTTTAAGGAGGATGAGTACCAGTT
Source organism: Sus scrofa (assembly GCF_054392235.1). Taxonomy (NCBI): domain Eukaryota; kingdom Metazoa; phylum Chordata; class Mammalia; order Artiodactyla; family Suidae; genus Sus; species Sus scrofa. Next base: position 34,584,357 of record NC_139393.1, read on the forward strand.
CCTTTTTATATGTTTGGTAGAGTTCTCCTGTGAAGGCATCTGGTCCTGGGCTTTTATTTGTAGGGAGTGTTTTTATGACATATTCCATTTCATTTCTAGTGATCGGTCTCCTCAGTTGATCTATATCTTCTTGATTCAGTTTTGGCAGGCTGTAGGTCTCTATAAACCTGTCCATTTCTTCTAGGTTGTCAAATTTGTTGGCATAAAATTGTAATAATGTTCTCTTATGGTTGTTGTATTTCTGTCGTATCCATTGTGACTTCTCCTTTTTCATATCTTATTTTGTTTATTTGCGTTTTTTCTCTCCTTTTCTGTTGTGTCGAGCCAGAAGTTTGTCTCTTATGTTTACCTTTTCAAAGAACCAGCTCTTGGTTTGATTGATTTTGTCCATTATTTTTTGAATCTCTATTTTATTGATTTCCTCTTTGATCTTTATGATTTCCTTCCTTCTGTTGACTTTAGGTTTTGTTTGTTCTTTTTTATCTAATTCATTTAGGTGGTGGGTTAAGTTGTCGATTTGAGATCTTTCTTCTTTTTTGAGGAAGGCCTGTATTGCTATGAACTTCCCTCTGAGAACTGCTTTTGCAACTTTCCATAGATTTTGAGGGGTTGTGTCTTCATTATCATGTGTCTTGAGGTATTTTTTAATTTCCTTCTTTTTTGTTTTTTTGTTTGTTTGTTTGTTTGTTTTGTCTTTTTGCCATTTCTTGGGCCACTCCCGTGGCATATGGAAGTTCCCAGGCTAGGGGTCTAATCGGAGCTGTAGCTGCTGGCCTACACCAGAGCCACAGCAACGTGGGATCCAAGCCGCGTCTGCAACCTACACCACAGCTCACGGCAATGCCAGATCGTTAACCCACTGAGCAAGGGCAGGGATCGAACCCGCAACCTCATGGTTCCTAGTCGGATTCGTTAACCACTGCACCATAAAGGGAACTCCTAGTTTCCTTCTTGATTTCCTCATTGACCCATTCGTTTTTTAGTAGCATGTTATTTAGTCTCCATGTAATAGGCTTTTTCTCACTTATTTTCCTGTGGTTGATTTCTGGTTTCATGCCATTGTGGTCAGAAGAGATACTTGAAATTATTTCTATACTCTTAAATTTGTTGCAGTTAGCTTTGTGCCCCAGGATGTGATCAATTCTTGAGAATGTTCTATGTGCACTTGAGAAGAATGTATATTCTGATTTTTTTGGATGTAATGTCTTGAAAATGTTGATTAAGTCTAAATATTTTATTGTTTCCTTTAGAATCTCTGTTGCTTTATTGATTTTCTATCTAGAGGACATGTCCATTGTTGTGAGTGGGGTGTAAAAATCTCCTACTATGATTGTATTCCAATCAATTTCTCCTTTTATTTCAGTTATAATTTGTTGTAGGTATCTGGGTTCACCTATATTAGGGGCATATAAATTGACGATTGTAATATCCTCTTCTTGAATGGTCCTTTAACCACTAAATTTTGTCTTTCTTTATGGCCTTTGTTTTAAAGTCTATTTTGTCTGATATGAGTATTGCTACTCCTGCTTTCCTGTCTTGTCCATTGGCATGAAACATCTTTTTCCACCCCCTCAATTTCAATCTATAGTTGTCCTTTGCCCTAAGGCGAGTCTCTTGTAGGCAGCAGATTGAAGATTTTTGCTTTTTTATCCAATCTGCCACTCTGTGTCTTTTGATTGGAGCATTCAGTCCATTGACATTTAAGGTGATTATTGACAGATATGTATTTATTGCCATTTTAAACTTTGTTTTACAATTGATTCTACATTTCTCTTTTCTTCCTTTCTTTTTTTGGTTGGATGATTTCCATTGATTTTATATTTGATTACTTTTCTTTTCATTTTTTTGTGAATGTAATGTTTGGTTTTGATTTGTGGTTGCCCTGTTTTTTGAGTATATTAACCTCTTCTGATATCTGCTTGATTTTGCCTGATAACCATATAGGCTCAATCACATCCTTAAAAAAAGAAAAGAAAAAGAAAAAGTATCTAATGTTTCTTACTTCTTTTGCCCACATTGTATGAATTTGATGTCTTTTTTCCTTTTGCTTTTAACATCTTCATGTTTATATGTGTATGATGGCTTATTTAAGTGCCTGCTTTCCAATTGTGGTTTGCTCCATCCTAGATTTTCCCCCATTTTTTTTTTTTTAATTTAGAGAAGCCCTTTCAGTGTTTCTTTTAGAATGGGTTTAGTATTGCTGTACTCTTTTTGCTTTTTTTGTTGGAGAAATTCTTTATTTTCCCTTCTATTTAAATGATATTTATGCTGGATTGAGTGTTCTAGGTTGCAATTTTTTCCTTTCAGCACTCTAAATATATCTTGCCACTCCCTCCTGGCCTGCAGTGTTTCTGTAGAGAAATCAGCTGATACCCTTATGGGGGTTCCCTTATAATTAATGCTTTTCTTTTCTCTTGCTGCCTTTAGAATCCTCTTTTTAACTTTTGCCATTTTTTATTATAATATGTCTTGGTGTGGGCCTGTTTGTGTTCAGCTTGTCTGCGGCCCTCTGTGCTTCCTGTATCTTGATATCAGCATCCTTTTGAAAACTTTGATTTGGCAAGTTTTCAGCCATAACGTCTTCAAATATATGTTCAATCCCCTTTTCTTTTTCTTTTCCTTCTGGAATTCCTATTCTGTGTAGATTGGCCCACTTTATATTATTCCACAGGTCTTTTATATTGCTTTCATGGTTTTTTTTGTTTGATTTTCTGTCTGCTGTCCTGTTTGGGTGATTTCCATTATTCTATCTTCCACGTCACTAATTTGTTCCTCTGCATTATTCATTCTGCTGTTTAGTGCCTTTAGTTCAGTTTGTATCTCTGCAAATGAATTTTCTAGTTTTTCTTGGCTCCTCCTTATAGTTTCTAGTTCCTTTCTGAGGAAATCTGCATTACTGTTAATATCCTCTCATAATTCCTTCAGTATTTTCACTATCTCCTTTTTGAACTCAGAGTCTGTCAGACTGCAGAGGTCTGTTTCATTGTTCACTGCTTTAGGTGAGTTCTCCTGTTGTTTTAACTGGGAAAGGTATCTGAGTTTCTTCATCTTGCCTGTGTGTTTTTTTTTTTATTTTTTTTTTCCTGTGAACTTGGGGAAGCCAAACTGTAGTCTTATAAATCTATTTCTATGCAAGAATATCCCTTTGTATTTTTGGGGGTGTTACTATTTTTTTTTTTTTTTGGTGTGGTGTGGGAGTTTGAATATTTGTTGTCTCTTTCTTTGGTGTGAGCAGTCTGTTATCCCCAGGATGCCCAGTGTGTTTTCAGGGAGAAGGAGGTGATGGGTAGGGCCAGCATTCAGTGACTGATCATTGGGCTTTCAACAGAAGCAGAGCCTTGCAGGAAAGTCACACAGGTTACGCCTATTTTCAGGGCCCTGGGTAGTGGTAATGAGCTCTAGAAGGATCTGCAAAGTGACCAGAGAATTTGGCTGTAGTTGTAGCATTATGCATGAGTTCCCAAGTGAGTGAGAATAATAATGTCCTGTGTTTGACTGCGATGCCCTCCTTTGAGGTGATTGGAACCACAGATGGTATCTGTTCAGGGACCCCTAGTGGGAGTGGGCTGTGATCATCTCTTTCTTCTGTGATAACTGTGGTGGTTTGCCTCTGCCACCTATAGACCATGTATGAGGTGCTCCATCTTACTTAGCCTACATAGAAGGTGCTGTACAGGCTCTTACTAGTTGTAGGATCCTGGGAAGTGACAGAGATCTGGCATATGGGTAGTGCCCTGAACATTCAGTGGTGGCAACAGCTGGGCCAGTGTGTTCCCAAGGGTGCATGAGAGCCAATAGTTGATTCAGTCACAATGCTTTCCTCTGTGATGCCCTTGAAGTGAATGGGGCTACAAGCGGTCCCTCTTCAACAACCACTAGTGGTGTCAGGCCCCTGCCACTTCTGGAGGCAGAGATAACTGGGACAGTTTGCCCCTGCCACCTGTAAATCATGCAAGAAGCACTTGGTCCTGCTTAGCCCCCACAGGATGTGCTGAACAAGGTGAATAATTGCAGGTTCCTAGGAAGGGACAGTGATCAAGCATTTGGGCCCCTCCCAGAACATTTGGCAGCTACAGTGCATGTTTGCTCCCAGGGGAGTGAGAGAAACATCAGGTGGTATTCCGTTGTGGTGTCCTTCTCTGTGATTCCTTCTGAAGTGGTTGGGGCTACAAGTGATTTTTTTCCAGATATCCCTAGCTGTGGTATGCCATGCCCACTTCTGGAGTCAGGGATAATTGCAGTGGTTTGCTCCTACCACCTGCAGGTCCCATCCACCTTGGGTTAGCAAGTGGCTTCCCACTTCTGGAGACACCAGTTCTACAGTGAGCTAGCAAATGGCTTCTGGTCATGAGGGGCTGAGCCTGAGAAGCAGAATCTAGGGTGGGTAGCACCGCTTCCTGCAAGGTGAGGCATGTGGAGCAATGCAGATCAGCACAAGGCTTCCTGCAGTTCAGGGCTGGGCTGGAACACTGCAAAGCAGCATACAGCTTCTCAGAGGGTAGGGTGAGGTGGCCTGGAGCTATGCAGAGCTTTTCAGAGCTTTCCTCAGTCTGGGCAGCCCAGAGTGCTGCAAAGTGGTGCTTGGCTTCTCAGGGGTGAGGCAGGGCCAAGAGCACTCTAAATTGGCCCACGGCTTCCTGCAATGTGGGACAAGGTGGCCTGGAGCTTTGCGAAGTGGTGCAGAGCTTTCCTGGTGTTGGGGCAGCCCGAGCACTGTGAAGCAACAGCTTCTGGCAGGTGGGGTGGTGGTGGTGGGTCTGGAGTGCAGCAAAGTGGCCCATGGCTTTTTGCGGGGCAGGGCAAGGCAGCCCAGAGCTATGCGGCTTGGTGCAGGGTTTTCCCTGGGTTGGCACTTGGCCCAGAGCATGGCTTCTTCAATTCCTATTAGGAGGGGTGCTGCACTGGAGATGCTTCACCCTCTACAATTTGGGGGGGCAAGCTCATGCAAGCTGGGGCACAAGGAGTTTTCTATGGCAGTGGCCTGCCCCTTCTCCTCTCCCCTCCCCAACAATGGTGCCTTATCTCTCCTGTGGGTGTGGATCTTCTCCCATGTTCCCTCTGCCTGTGGCTTTCCACTCCCCAGCCCTTAGTGTACCACTTTCCCCACCCATGGTGCACTGCCCCTAGACTCTTAGGCTGTCTCCACACCTCCAACACCAGCCCACTCCCAGGGAATGACCTCTGGAGTGTAAGTCTCATCACTCAGCCCCCACCCAAGCTTCTCAGGCTGTGGTGTCTGCACCAGTGGTTCAGATGATCTGTGCTTCTCTCTCTCTGCTTTTTGGTTCTCAGACCTGCTGTCGTGCTTTCCTCGGCATCTTGGAAATCCCTCCAACTCTGCTATATTTCCGTTGGTTGGTTAGGTGGCTTCCCAGGGTGTGGGTTTCCTTTCTCCTTCACAGCTGCCTCTCAGGAATGCTTGCCCATCCTAGATTCCTTTTCTCTCTTTTTTTTCTTTTATTCTACCCAGTCGTGTCAAGAGTTTCTTACCCTTTTTGGATATTTAAGTTCTGCCAGTATACAGTTTATGTCCTCTGCAAGTTGTTTTACATGTAGATGTGGGCTTTTTTTTATGTGTTTGTGGGAGAGGGTGAGCGTGTCCTCTTACTCTTCTGCCACCTTGCCTCTCTCCGCCAAAGCACTTTAGATTCTGCTTACTCATGTTCTAAAACTTCTGTATTTTTCTTGGAATGGCATTGAATTTACAGATGTTTTGGGAAGAATTGAATGATAATTGTATAATTCTTCTTACCGTGAAAATGAAGTATCATCTTTTAATCTTTTAAAATGTCTTTTATTCTTTTATCCTTTGTATTTCATGGCAGTAGTATGAATAATTTTTACAAATCAATCTTTAATTTCTCTAATTGTCTCCTTAGCTATGTCTAATTTGCTATTTAACTCATCCATGGAGATGCTTTTAATAAAAAGCTAAAGTTATTTCAATATTAGAAATTATATAATTAAAATTTTTTCTTAGTTATTTAAAAAATTGTTCAGGACCATATTGTAAGTTCCCCTTTAATTTTTAAACATTATTTATTTATTTATTTAATTTTTTATTATAGTCATTTCCAATCTTCTGTCAATTACTGCTACATTCTTTTTCTCCTAATATCTTCCATCATGTTCCATTAAAAGTGATTGGATATAGTTCCCTATGCTATACAGCAGGACCTCATTTCTTATCTACTCCAAATGCAATAGTTTGTGTATACTAATGCCCCAAACCCAGTGCATCTCACTCCCTCCACCTCCCCTTGACAACCGCAAGTCTTTACTCTATGTCTATGCATTCATATTTGCTCTATAGATAGGTTCATTTTTTTGCCATATTTTGGGTTCCTCATATATGTGATTTCATGTGGCATTTGTCTTTCTCTTTCTGACTTCACTTAGTATGAGAATCTCTAGTTGTATCCATGTTGCTGAAAATGGCAATATTTTATTCTTTTTTAGAGCTGAGTAGTGTTCCATTGTATATATATACCACATCTTAATCCATTTATTTATTGATGGATATTTATGTTGTTTCCATGTTTTAGCTATTGTGAATAGTGCTGCAATGAACATATAGGTGCATACTTTCAAGGAAAATTTTGTCCAGCTATATGCCCAAGAGTGAGATTGCTGTGTCATATGGTAGTTCAATATTTAGTTTTCTGAGGTAACTCCATACTGTTTTCCATAGTGGTTGTACCAATTTACATCCCCACCAAATCAGTATAGGAGGGTACCCTTTTCTCTACACCCTTTCCAGCATTTGTTATTTGTAGAGACTTATTAATGATAGCCATTCTGACTGGTGAGAGGTGGTACCTGATTGTAGCTTTGATTGGTATTTCTCTAATAATTAGTCATGTTGAGTATTTTTCATGTACCTGTTGGCCATCCATATGTCTTCTTTGGAGCAGTATCTTTTCAGGTCTTCTTCCCATTTTTCAATTAAATTTTTGTTTGTTTGCTGTTGAGTTGTATATGTTGTTTATATATTTTAAAGATTAGGCCCTTGTCAAATGCATCATTTGCAACTATTTTCTCCCATTGCATAAATTGTCTTCTTTTTATGGTTTCACTTGCTGAGCAAAAGCTTGTAAGTTTGATTAAGTCCCCATTGGTTTATTTCTGTTTTTATTTCTGTTGCTTTGGGAGACTGACATAAGAAAATATTTGTATGGTTGATGTCAGAGAGTGTTTTGCCTATGTTCTCTTCTAGGAGTTTGATGGTGCCTTGTCTTACGTTTGTCTTTAAGCTGTTTCGAGTTTTATTTTGGTACATGGTGTGAGGTTGTGTTCTAGTTTCATTGATTTGCATGCAGTTGTTCAGTTTTCCCAGCACCACTTGCTGAAAAGACTGTCTTTTCCCCATTGTATAGTTTTGCCTCCTTTGTCAAAGATTAATTGACCTTAGGTGTCTGGGTTTATTTCTGGGTTCTCTATTTTGTTCCATTGTTCTGTATGTCTGTTTTTGTACCAGTACCACACTGTCTTGATGACTGGCTTTGTAATATTGCCTGAAGTCTTGGAGAGTTATGCTTCCTGCTTGGTTTTTTCCCTCAGGATTTCTTTGGCAAATTTTATGTTTCTATATCAATTTTTGCATTGTTTGTTTTAGTTCTGTGAAAAATGTCATGGGTAATTTGATAGGGATTGCATTAAATCTGTAGATCGTTTTGGGTAGATTGTATGGACATTTTAATGATATTAATTCTTCTAATCTAGGAGCATGGAATAGCTTTCCATTTCTATGAATCCTCTTTAATTTTCTTGATTAATGTTTTATAGTTCTTAGTATATAATTCTTTCACTTCTTTGTTCAAGTTTATTCCTAGGTATTTAATTTTGGGGGGTTCAATTTTTAAACATGCTATTGTAATTATTTATATATTCCATATAAAATAATTTCTAGTTAAATTTAGAGATTTAGAAATTATCTAAATTCAAAATATCTAAAAAACTGTACATTTTTTGTTGTTTTGTTCTCCTTCTTTCTTTCTCCTTCTTTCTTTCTCTTTCTTTCTTTTGCCAAAGTTTTTCTTGTTTCTTATTCCTCCTCAGGGAACTGACCAATAAATAGATTTATTAGGAATTTAGGGCTGACCCTCAGCTTGACTAAACTTTAGATTAAGCTTTTTTTTGACTCTAGGCCCCTTATCGCCCTCCTATTAGAGCATTTACTACAGAAACTGTGTAATTGTAAATTCTTACTCTACCTCTTTGAGATGTAAATCTTTTTAAAATCCTCTTGCCAGCTTTACCAGTTCACTGTCTTGCAATTTCTTCAAAGAGCCAATATATCACAAGGATCTTCTAATATTTGCATTAATTTCTTTATTACATTTCCAGCCTGCTGAATATTTTTAATACTACAAAACTTTCAAACGCCTAGATGAGAAATAATTCAAAATCTACCTATGCAATATTTTCAACCCCCCAGAGAAATTCATACTCTGAATTCCTGTAACATTCAATTTTTCATGAACCTCACTCCAGATTTTCTTTTATTGATTTATCATCCTATAATAACTCTCTAACCACCATATATTGGCCAATTTTCTGTTGAGCTCTCAAGAACCAGCTAATATCCCTTCTCTTCAGCTAAGTTCACCTCAGATTCTCAAAGACAATTAAAAATGGTCCACTGTTTTAAGTTCCTACAGAGCTATTCTCTATTACAACTGAATATATTTTGAGATTTTTAAGTTAACAGTTTCTAAGTATCCTCAGGTATGTAGACGGTGAGCTCCAGGAATGCAGAACCTCCCCCATTTTTAACGTTCCTGATATCTAGCATAAACTATGACAGATAGTATAAATGCAATATATAAGAGGAATGAGTGTTAGTTTGCAATCACTTTTTATAGATTTTAATTGCTTTTTTTAACTTGAGATTTCTATTTTCATCATTATGGGGACTATATTTCTTCAATAGCTCTACTATAGAAAATAATTTAAAATGCTGCATAAATTATGAGAGGTATAATTTTAAACCAATTACTGAATTGACAAGAGAATTAGAAATCCCTGATGATACAAAAACGAAGGCAGAGGAGAACCTTGTGATTTTGAGGTTCTCTTTTAATGTCTGCAGAGTTTACAATGTGTTAACCCTTCCTACTGACAAGGGACTACTCATTAATTCTGAAAAACTAAAACATTACACCCTCAATGTAAGGGTTAACTAGAAATAAACTTGTGGGAGTTCCCCTTGTGGCTCAGTGAGTTAAGGTTCCAGCAGTTGTCTCCATGAATATGTGTGTTCCATCCCTGGGTTCACTCAGCTTGTCACAAGCTGTGGTGCATGTCATGGATATGGCCCAGGTCCAGTGTTGCTATGGTTGTGGTATAGGCCTCAGCTGCAGCTCTGATTTGACCCTGATTTTTATCTCCCATTAGACTGATGGAATGGATTTCCAGAGTCAGAAATAATATAGTCACACAAAATACAGAACTCAAGACTTTTGGCACAGCTGTGTGGCCATTGAAATTCATTAACCCACATTAAAGATTAACTATTTTTTCTCATTTACATAATCCTTCATGAACAGTCCACCCAAACTACAATCAGGCAGAAAGTAATAATCACTAACCACTAATACAAAAATTAAACCAGTACTTTTTAAAATTCAAATCTATCCACATGTGGTAAGACCAATAGAATATTCATTATGTGTAGGAAAATCATTAAAAAGTATGGTAAGTGACTGTAAACTCAATAATCAAATTGAAGGAAGATGGTAATTTATCAGTTATGAACATGTGTAATAGAGAACACAAAATCTGCATTTAAAATTATATAAATAAATAAATTTTAAATTGATGTGAATAAATTGTATGAGATAGGAAACATTGAATATTCAATTGTATATGCATATAAATAGGAATATATATTTTAAGTATGTAAGAATATGTGACAAAATATTTCCAGAAATGAGAAAATGCAGATGTGTAAAAACACAATAATTTCAATAAAATTACTCCTCCATTACAATTTATTTTCTATATCCTAATTTATTTTCTATATCCTAAATTATTTTCTGATAAATTCATAATATTAATAGATCTGTAAATGACATTGAATCCATTTTTTCATACCGTATTTGAGATAATATAAATTATGAGGTTAAAATTCTGTTAAGTGTTCTGTTAGGTAACCAAAATGAAAAAAATGTCAAAATTAAGCACCTTGGATGTTTTATGTTATACTGAAAGTTGATGTCCGTCAGATGGGATTTTCTTTACTCAAATTATTTTTTGTGTTAGCCATTTAATCTGAGTTTGTTTTTCCTAATAGAGAAGACTGTCAGTTTCTTATTTTTTTAATAATCTAATATGCTTAGATAACCTAAAGATATTTGAAACAAGAAAATAGAAGTGTCCATGGAATATACTCACTGAATTTTTGCTTCAGTGGGCACACTTCTATTTTTATATTTGATTTGCGTATGGCCTATTGTCGTTGTTTTTTTTGCCTCTCTCTTATTCTCTTATTCAATTATCAATGGGGGAAATGCCATTAAAAAAGCTCTTTTTGTCTTTTTTCCCTTTTTGTTTCTATAGTAGACCTGAGCTCAAAAAAGAGCAAAAATGTTTTATGATAATCTTTTCATGTCAAATGTCCTTGGTTAATACATTGACTAATAAAGAGTATTTATTTCAAGTGTTGCATTATTTGTGCAGTAAATGCTTATTGAAGGTGTATGTAAGTTGAATTTTTAGGACATCAAACCATGTGTTAAGTATGTGTAGGAATGGTTGTATAGAAATTGTTGTCCCGTCTCTAGGAAATATTTCTACCTGGTTCTATTCATTTCTGTATTAGTTAAGGAGCAAGTTATAGTTTCACCCTTTCATTCCTTTACCCTCTGTTAATGAATTTACAGCAAGTTATTGTATGGGGAGAAAAAAAAAACACTAGTTCTTCTTGACCAATCTCATTATTCAAAGGGTTTATTTATGTCTTTGTTTATGCTTGTTGTAAGTATCTGTGAGAAAATGGGAAACAAGTGGATTGAGAATGCACTTACTGTTTTGGAAATGGGATACACATTTTGTGGAACAAACGGGAAAAAGCAGGAAGTTAATATAAAATGAATGCTTAATCTAGTAATACCCATCTTTCTTCAGGAAAGTGTTACTGTAACAAACATTACAGATGAAGAAACAGGTTTAGAGAAATCTGGGATTTTGCCAAGACAGTACAGAACGAAGTCTAATATCTAAACCCATATATATTGCCTTAAAATGAGCTGTGTCCTATAATGATAACAGTTCACATTTATTAAATGCTTGCCATGTGCCAGAAAATGTTCAAAGTGTTTTAAAAATGTCAATGCCCTCCAATGACTCCTATGGTTAATTTTGGATCATAACTTACTGTAATGAGAAAAAGCTCACATAATGGGGAATCATGGGGTATCTCAGTGAGAAATATTAAAAAGATTATGGGATTTAGGTTCATTATCCTGATTTGGATGATATTTCAGGAAGATTTAATGGAGCAGGGTTTTGTTCTGTATTGAATACTGTTAGGAAGTGGGGGTAATTCTATGATTGGTTGAATAAATCTTATTTAGAAGGAAGGAAAACTAGAATGAGGCTAAAGGCAGAGAAATCACTCATTAGTCAGGACAGGGAAATATTTGGGTCATTTGTGTTATTTGGACAATGTTCACGTTTTTGTCTATGTTTAGACATGATTATAGAATTTTGTCTGGTTTTGGTCTTGATCCATCACAGTCATATGGCCACTTGTATCCTTTTATGATGCTCATTTTCCATAATACTTTTTATGTTATACAGGTGGAAACCAAGACCAATTTGACAGTACCCAAGCAGTTTCCAGATGTCAGGGCCCCCTTTTTTCATTCTTAGTCCCCACTTCTGACAAAGGTTGGATGAATTCAGGCTATAGGACATTAATCCATGGCGTCCATATTTTACCACTGATTAGACTCTACAGATCAGGAGTGCAGACTGTGGTTGAACTAGAGTTAAGTCCCTCCTCCTCTCATTGCAGGATAAGCTGTTGAGTTATCTGTGGGGATGATGGCTGCACAGACATATTTCAGATCCTGAGAAGGATACATTTGTTAAATGTAATGCAAACAATGATCACAAACAGAATGATTGCTGGTCCTTGAAATAAGTTTTGAAGTCACGAGCATAGATCATACATCTCTTGGGTCTGATAGTCACTATAGCCTTATTTATTATACTAAACTATTGAGGGGAACCCATCAATATCTATAAATAGGTTTATACAAGTTGTAATGTATTAATAAAATGTAAATCTTTTATCCAGTAATAAATGATATTGTAGATAAATATCCATTGACACAGATGTTTATGATTATAGTTAAGTGAAAATTTCAATTTATAAGCAGAATATTGCCATTGTAATATATATGCATGGAAAAATGTGTGGAAATAATTTTATGAAGGAGTAAATGTTAGTTATCTAAGAAAAATTCTTGTGGAAAATTGTACATTTATTTTGTCTTTCAGTTTATCTGTAGGTTTACATTTATTTATTTGTTTATTTTTATTAAAGTATAGTTGATTTACAACATTGTGTCAATTTCTACTGTATGGCAAAGTGACTCAGTCATATATATATATATACATATATATATATTTTTTTTTTTATATATTATTTTCCATCATAGTCTATCACAGGAGATTAAATAGGTTCTCATTTTTGTGTTGTCTAAATATATTGCTTTTTGTAATGATTAAAAAATAAACAAATGTTTCTTTACATAATAGAATTGTGATTGATTCCTTTTGTATGCACTTTATGGTTTAAAAAAAAATCTTAAAATAAACTATTATCAATGTTATTAACTAAAAATGAGACCATAAAAAGAAGTTAACATGGAAAATGTCCCACCATATATAAAAATAAGAAATTATGAAACTAATAATTTTAGGAGTGACTGTCAATTCAAATGCAAAGTAGTATATAGCAGAGTGACTATTTTATTTTAGATTTATATTAAGTTTTAGTAGCTGGCTGAGTCTGAATTCTGATTACTATTAATTTTCAACTGTTTTTGAGAGGGAGTAAGGTCTATTTCTTTACTTTCTACTTCAAAATATACTATAATGTATAATTTTTAATTAAATAACCAAATAATATTTGTTGCACCTACAACTATGTTGTATTATTTTAAAATAATACATTTTTTTCTCTTCCTTTTTAACACATAAAGCTCTTTTTGGAAATGCTTTCTCTTTTTTTTTTCCATCTTTATTGAGATATAGTTCACATGCAACATTGTATGTGTTTAAGGTGTATAACACGATGCTTTGACTTACATATATGTCTTGAAATGATCACCACAATACATTTAATGAATATCCATTATTTTAAATAAATACAAAATGAAAGAAAATAAAGAAATATTTTATATTATTCATGTTGTATATTATATTCCTAGTACTTACTTATCTTTTAACTACCTCATCTCATTTCACCTCCTCCAGACCCTGGCCTCTGGTAACCACAAATATGATCTCTTTTTTTCTGAGTTTTTTGGTGAAGTATAATTTACCTAAAATACTATGTTAGTTCCAAGTGCACAACACAGGGATTCAATATTTCTAAAGATTACAAAATTATCACCATAAGTCTAGATACCCTCTGTCACTGTATAAAGATGCAATATTATTACAGACATATTCTTCATACTCTATATTTCATACTAGTGACTAACATTTTTTAACTGCAAGTTGATACCTCTTTCCCTCCCTCCTCTTTTCTCTCATCCTTCCACCCCTGACCCTTCTGGGAATGACCTGCTAGTCTTTGAATTTGTGATTCTCTTTCTGCTTTGCTATGTTTGTTCATTTTTGTTGTTTTTTTTAAGATTCCACATATAAGTGAAATCATGTGTGACTTTCTTTGACTTATTTCAAAAAGCCTAATTAATACCCATTATGTTCAAACATATCACCACAAATGGAAAATTTCATTATTTTTTATGGCTGATTAATATTCCGTATTTATTCACACACACACACACACACACACACACACACACACACACACCTCATCTTTTTTATCCATTCATCTACTGAGACACTTAGATTTCTTCTATATTCTAGCTATGATAAATAATGCTTCAATGAAAATGGGGGGACATATATCTTTTAGGATTAGGGCTTTTATTTCCTTAGGATAATCAGGAATGGAATGACTGTATCTTATATAGTTCTGTTTTTAATTTTTGAGGAAACTACATGCTGTTTTTCACAGTGATTGTGTGGATTTACCCCCCACAACAAAGTGCAGAATGGTTCCCTTTCTTTACATCCTCACAAATACATGTTATCCACTGTCTTTTTGAAAATAACCACTTTATAGGCAAGGGATGATTTCTCATTGTTCTTTTGATTTGCACTTCCCTAATTATTAGTGATGATGAATATCTTTTTATGTGCCTGTTGGACATCCGTACACATTCTTTGGAAAAATATGTATTCAGGTGCTCTGTCCATTATTGAATTAAGATGTTTATTTTTTAATGGTAAGTTATATGAGCTGTCTATATATTTTGGATATTAACCACTTATTATGTTTTGCAAATATTTTCTCTCATTCAAAAGGCAACATTTTGATTTGCATATAGTTTCCTTCATTGTGCAAAAGATTTTAGTTTGATGTAGTACAATTTGTTTATATATTTTATTATATTTTATTTTTTTAGGGCTGAAATAAATATTTCATTTGTCCCTACTTGATATTTTTCTCTAAAAATTCTATGTAAAGTATATTAAGTTACCCTATTAATACCTTGAATTTTTTCTTTCTCAACAAAAGCTATGAAATTTGAGCTTGCTATAGAAGGTCATTTAAATCAGTAAAAACTTCAAATGGAAAAGTAAATTCCATCAATGCTGAAGACTTTGTGGATTTTTTTAATTGAAAAGTATTTTTTCCTTCAATAATGGACACATTACATTAAAATTTTATACAACCAAAATCTCAAAAAAATTAGAATCACAATAAGATATTTTTATTGTTGTCTCTGCTTCATTTTATCATCCATAAAAATATTGCAAAATACTTGTAACTTGAATGTTTCTGTTTGTTTTTTTTTGTTTCTGTGTTAATATAAACAATTAAAACTAGAAATTACAAGAAGAGGCAATGGATACATACTACAATTAGCTAATAATGGACTAAAATAATAATTAAATAGTGATGTGTAAGAAATAATTACAAAGTTCCCTGGAGTAGCAGGGGGCCTAGTGGGCTGGCAGAAAACTGCAATCTGCTTAGAGAGTGGAAAGTGAATTTGGAAACAGTACAAAGGATCCCAGGAGTTGCAAAAGTCCTAGTGGGAGGGTCAGTGGAAAGTCACAAAAAGCCCAGTAATGGGGCAAAGGAAGTTCTGAAACAGCATACACTGCCTGGGAGTCACAAATGGCCCAGCAAATCAGAAGTGATATCAGGAATAACTTAAGCTCCTTGCTCCCTGCCAAAGCAGGGGACTGTGGAAGCAGCATACTTTGCTCAGCTAACCAAAGGAGCTTAGAGTGAGCCACTAACACACATTTTACTTTTCAGTTGATACAGGGAGCATTCTGCCATTGGTCCAGTAGGGGAGGGACTGCAGGAATGGTGCAGGTCCTACAGCTACAGAGAGAGACTTTTAGCAACAGTTAGGGAGCAGTCCCAACTCTTGGGGCTGCAAAGAAGGCTCCTTAGACCAGCAAACAAAGGGAGTGACTACAGAAAGACCTCTGCCCCCACAGTGAGAGAATGGAGTCCCAGGAGCCTCCCTGACAAAGGGAAGGACTGCAGGAGAAAATGCTGATGTTGTAAACTACCTGGTAATCATTTTGAGAGCTACCTCATATCAGGAGGAGTCTCAGGAGGCCTTGCTTCCCAACTTTTACAAGATCTACCACCCACAAGAACTCTAAGGCTAGGAACAAGCTGTTGCATCTACATACTTGCAGTCAAGGAGAAAACAAATATATAAAGTTAGACACTATGAGATGACAAAGAACTTTCAGACAAAGGAACAAGACAAAAACACACAGAAACAACTAAATGAAGAGGAGATAGGTAATCTACCTGAAAAAGAATTCAGAGTGATGGTAGTGAAGATGATCCAAGATCTTAAAAAAAAAAAGTAGGCATAGATAAAGAAATTACAAGAAATATTTAACAAAGAGTTTAGAACAAAGCACAAGCAGGCTAAGATAAATAGCACAATATCTTAAATGAAAACTACACTAGAATGAATCAACAAGATAATCGAGGTAGAAGAATGAATAAGTAAGGTGGATGACAGAGTGGTGGAAATCACTGCTCATGGGAAAAGAGTGAAAAGAATGGAGGAGAGTATAAGAGATCTCTGGGAAAACATTAAATGTGCCAGCATTCATAACACAGGGATTCCAGAGAAGAGAGAGAGAGAAAGGGCCAGAGAAAATATTCAAAAAGATTATAGCTGTGCATTTCCCTAATATGGGAAAAGAAAACACTCAAGTTGAGGAAGCACCCAGGATAAACCCAAGGAGAAATACAGCAAGATACATGATAATAAAACTGACAAAAATTACATACAAAGAAAAAATAAAAGCCACAAAGGAAAGGCAGCAAATAACTTACAAGGAAACCCCCACAAGGATAACAGCTGATCTTTCAGCAGAAACTGCAAGCTAGAAGGGAGTGGCAAGATATATTTAAGGTTATGAAAGGGAGAAATCTAGAACCAAGAATACTATAACTAGCAAGGCTCTCATTCAGATTTGAAGGAGAAATCAAAAGCTTTTCAAGCAAGCAAAAGCTCAGATAATTCAGCATCTCCAAACCAGTTACACAACTTCTAATGGAACTTCTCTAGGCAGAAAAGAAAAAGTCACAGATAGACATAAAGTTATGAATGAGCAAACTCACTGGTAAATGCAAAGATAATAGAAAGGTAGAAAATCACCCATTGACAAATGTGGCATCAAAACTAGCAAGAATGAGAAGAGGAGATGACAGATGCAGAAAATTGAAAATGCACTTGAAAATAAGAGACCCACAACCCCAAATAATTTTGTAGACATATAGATGATTATATCCAAATCTAATAGGAACCACAAACCAAAAAAACTATAATGGACACACACATAAAAAAGAAAAAGCAATCCAAACACAACACTAAATGTAGTCAGAAAATCACAAGGAAGAAACAAAGAGGAAGGGATGAAAAAAAGACCCAAATAACAATTCAAAACAGTTAACAAAGTGGCAATAAATACAACTTAGTCATAATTACACTGAATGTAAATGTAATAAATTTTCCAACCACATTACACTGATGGCCGAATGGATACAAAAACAAGACCAGTATATATGCTGTTTATAAGAGACCCACTTGAGTCTTAAGGACACATACAGACTAAAAATGAGGGAATGGAAAAATATATTACATGCAAATGGAAATCAAAAGAAAGTTGGGGTAGTAACACTCATATCAAATAAAATAAACTTTAAAATAAAGAAAGTGACAAGAGACAAAAAGGACACTATATAATGATCAAAGGATCAATTCAAGAATAAGATATCCCAATAATAAATATATATTCACTCAACATAGGAGCACCTCAATATATAAGGTAATGGCTGACAGCCATAAAGGATGAAACCAACAGCAACATAGTAATAATGAGGGACTTTAACACTGCTCTTACATCAGATTATCCAGACATAAAATCAATAAGGAAACACATACCATAAATGACACCATAGACCAGAATGATTTAACTAACATTTATAGAACATTCTTACCCAAAGCAGCAGAATATACATTCTTCTTTAGTGTACATGGAACATTCTCCAGGATAGATAACATCTTGGGCCATAAGATGATATCACTTCTTGCGATATCAAGCCTTGGCAAATTTTAAAAAATTGAAATTATTTCAAGAATTTCTCCACTACAATGCAATGAGACTAGAAATTAATAACAACAACAACAACATAAAAACCCACAGACTCCTGGAAGCTAAGCAATATGCTAATGCACAACAAATTAATCATTGAAGAAATCAGAGAGGAAATCAAAATATACTTAGAGACAAATGACAATAAATATACAACAATCTAAAACCTCCAGGACAAGCAAAAGCATTCCTGAGAAAGAAGTTTATAGCGATACAATCCTATCACAGGAAAGAAGAAAAATCTCAAATAAAACAACCTAACGTTATACCTAAAGCAACTAGAGAAGGAAGAACAGACTAAGCCCCAAATTAGTAGAAGGAAATAAATTATAAAGAAATGACTATACAACCCAAAGTAATCTACAAGTTCAATGCAATCCTTTTGGCATAAATCACAGTGATATCTTGTTTGATCCATCTCCTAGACAGATCAAATAAAATTAAAAAAAAAAAACAAAATTCAAAAACTCAAAACTCAAAAATTTTCACACAGCAAGGGAAACAATTTAAAAAATGAAAAGTCAACCCACAGAATGGGAGAAAATCTTTTACTAACCATGCAACAGACAAGAGCCTAATCTCCAATATATACAAACAGCTCATATAACTCAACCACAAAAAAAAAAAAAAAAACCATTTGAAAAATGGGCAGAAGACCTAAATCTACATCTCTCCTAGGAATACATATGGATGGCCAATAGGCACATTAAAAATGTTTAATATCACTTATTAAGAAAGAAATGTAAATCAAAACTATAATGAGGTACCACCACACACTTAGAATGGCCATCATTAACAAGTCAACAAATAATAAATTCTGGAAAGGGTGGGGAGAAAAGGGTACACTCCTACACTGTTTGTAGGAATGTAAATTTGTACCACCACTATGGAGAACAGTATGGAGATACTTCAAAAAGTAAATATAGAACTACCATACGATCCAGTAATCCCACTCCTGGGTTTATATCCAGGCAAATCATTCATTGAAAAAGATACATGTATCCCTATATTCATTGCAGCACTATTAACAATAGCCAAGGAATGAAAACAACTTAAATATCCATCAATGGATGAATGGATTAAGAAGATGTAGTACATCTATACAATGGAATATTAGTCATAAACAGGAAAAAAATCTGTCTTCTAATTGGACTGAACTCTTGATCATTATGATCATTATGTAATGTTCTTTGTCTCTTGTTACAATTATTACTTTAAAATCTATTTCATCTGCTACAAGCATTGCTTTCTTTTTGTTTCCATTTCCAAGGAATACCATTTCCCATTCTCTCTCTCTCTCTTTTTTTTGGTTCATTTATGTCTTTACATCTGAAATGAATCTTTTATAAACAGCATATATATGGGTCTTGTTTTTGTATCCATGCAACCACTCTACATCTCCTTATTTAATCATTTATTCCATTAACATTTTTTCTTTTTTTTTCTCTTTTCTTCCACATTTCTTTTTTTTATTACTCAAATGAATTTATCACATCTGTAGTGGTATAATGATCAAAACAATCCAATTTCATAGGATATCCAACCCATAACCCAACCACAACCCCAACCCCTCAAACTGGCTCCTTCCGAGACCATAAGTTATTCAATGTCTGTGAGTCAGCATCTGTTCTGCAAAGAAGTTCAGTCTGTCCTTTTTTCAGATTCCACATGTCAGTGAAAGCATTGGATGTTGGTGTCTCATCGTATGGCTGACTTCACTTAGCATGATAGTTTCTAGGTCCATCCATGTTGCTAAAAATGCTGGTACTTTGTTCATTCTAATGGCTGAGTAATATTCCACTGTGTATATGTACCACACCTTCTGGATCCACTCCTCTGTCAATGGACATTTAGGTGGTTTTCATGTTTTGGCTATTGAATAGAGTGCTGCAATGAACATTGGAGTACATGTGTCTTTGCGAGTCATGGTTTTCTCTGGATAGATGCCCAGGAGTGGGATTGCTGGATCAAATGGGAGTTCTATGTTTAGTTTTCTGAGGAAGCTCCATATTGTTTTCCACAGTGGTTGCACCAATTTACAATCCCACCAACAGTGTACTAGGGTTCCTTTTTCTCCACACCCCCTCCAGCATTTATTGTTTGTAGACTTTTGGATGATGGACATTCTGGCTGGTGTAAGGTGGTTTTGAGTTGCATTTCTCTAATGATGACTGACGTTGAACATCTTTTCATGTGTTTTTTGGCCATCTGTATGTCTTCTTTGGAGAACTGTCTGTTTAGGTCTTCTGCCCATTTTCTGATAGGCTTGATAGTTTTCTTAGTATTAAGCAGGAAGAGGTGTTTATAAATTTTGGAGATAATCCCTTGTCAGTTGATTCACTTGCAAAGATTTTCTCTCACTCTGTGGGTTGTCTTTAGGTCCCATTCATTTATTTTTGTTTTCAATGTTAATACGCTAAGAGGTGGATCTGAGAAGATGTTGCTGTCGTTTATGTCAGAGAGTGTTTGGCCTATGTTTTCCTCTAAGAGTTTGATAGTGTCTGGTCTTCTATCTAGGTCTTTAATCCATTTGGAGTTTATTTTTGTGTATGGTGTTAGGGAGTGTTCTACTTTCATTCTTTTCCATGTGGCTGTCCAGTTTTCCCAGCACCACTTACTGAACAAGCTGTCCTTCCTCCATTGTACATGTTTGCCTCCTTTGTCATAGAAGAGTTGGCTGTAGGTGCATGGGTTTAATTCTGGGCTTTCTATCCTGTTCCACTAATCTATATGTTTGTCTTTGTGCCAGTACCATATGGTTTTGAGGACTGTTGCTTTGTAGTATAGTCTGAAGTGGGGAAGCCTGGTCCCTCCATCTCCATTTTTCTTTTTCAGGATGTCTTTGACTATGCTGGGTCTTTTGTGCTTCCAAACAAACTTTAAAATATTTTGTTCGAGTTCTGTGAAAAACGTCCTTGATAATTTGATGGGGATTGCATTGAATCTGTGTATTGTCTTAGGTAGTATAGTCATTTTGAAAATATGGTATGGTATATCTTTCCATCTATTTGTGTCATCTTTGATTTCTTTCATCACCGTCTTATAGTTTTCAGAGTACAGGTCTTTTGTCTCTCTAGGTAGCTTTATTCCTAGGTATCTTATTCTTGTGGATGCAATGGTAAATGGGATTGCTTCCCTAATTTCTCTTTCTGTTCTTTCATTGTTAGTATATAGAAATGCTATCGATTTCTGTGTATTAGTTTTGTATCCTGAAATTCTCTCAATTCCATGGATGAGCTCTTAACATTTTTCTGGTAGAGTCTTTAGGATTCTCTAGGTATAGTATCATGTCATCTGCCAATAGTGGTAGTTTTACTTCTTCCTTTCCAATTTGTATTCCTTTTATTTCTTTTACTTCTCTGATTGCTGAGGCTAGGACTTCCAAAACTATATTGAATAGTAGTGGCGAGAGCAGACATCCTTGTCTTGTTCCTGATCTCAGTGGGAATTCTTTCAGCTTTTCACCATTGAGAATGATGTTCACTGTTGGTTTCTCATATACGGCCTTTATCATGTTGAGGTAGGTTCCCATTATGCCCACGTTCTGAAGGGTTTTTTATCAGAAATTTGTGTTGGATTTTGTCAAAGGCTTTTTCCGTGTCTATTGAGAGGATTATATGGTTTTTATTCTTCAGTTTGTTAATGTGGTGTATCACACTGATGGATTTGCAGATACTGAAGAACCCTTGCATCCCTGGGATAAATCCCACTTGATCATGATGTACAATTCTTTTAATGTATTGTTGGATGTGGTTTGCTAGGATTTTGTTGAGGATTTCTGCATCGATGTTGAAATTGGCCTGTAGTTTTCTTTTTTGTGGTGTCTTTGTCTGGTTTTGGTATCAGGGTGATGGTCGCCCCAAAGAATGAGTTCAGGAGTACACGCAATTTTTTGAAACAGTTTCAGAAGGAGAGGTGTTAGCTCTTCTCTAAATGTTTGATAGAATTTGCCTGTGATGCTCTCTGGTCCTGGACTTTTGTTTGTTCGAAGTTTTTAAATCACAGTTTCAATTTCAGTTATCGTGATTGGTCCATTCACCTTTTCTATTTCATCTTGGTTTAGTCTTGGAGGACTGTACTTTTCTACTGTTCTAAGAATTTGTCCATTCTTCTAGGTTTTCTATTTTATTGGCATATAGTTGCATATAGTAGTCTCTTATGATCCTTTGCATTTCTGTGATGTCCTTTGTTACTTCTCTTTTTTCATTTCTAATTTTATTGATTTGAGTCCTCTCGTCTTTCTTGATAACTCTGGCTAAGGGTTTATAAATTTTGTTGATATTTCCAAAGAACAAGTTTTTCATTTTTTTTGTCTTTTATATGGTTTTCTTCATTTCTAATTCATTGATTTCTGCTCTGATCTTTGTGATTTCTTTCCTTCTACTAACTTTAGGTCTTGTCTGTTCTTCTCTTTTGAGCTGCTTTAGCTGTAATGTTAGCTTGTTTATTTGAGCTGTTTCTTGTTTCCTACGGTGGGCTTGTATTGCTAGAAACTTGCCTCTTAGAATGGCTTTTGCAGCATCCCATATGTTTTGGAGTGTCCTATCTTTGTTGTCATTTCCTTCTAGGTATTTTTAATTTCCTCTTTGATTTCTTCAGTGATCTATTAGTTGTTTAAGAGCATGATGTTTAGTCTCCACGTGTTTGTGTTTTTTGCAGATTTTTTTCATGTTGTTGATTTCCAGTCGTATAGCATTGTGGTCGGAAAAGATGCTTGATATGAGGTCAATTTTCTTCAAGTTACCAAGGTTGGATTTGTAGCTCAGGATATGATCAGTCTTAGAGAATGTTCCATGTGCACTTGAGAAGAATGTGTATTCTGTTGCTTTTGGATGGAATGTCCTATAAATATCTATTAAGTGCATCTGGTTTAATGCTTCATTAGGGCCTCTGTTTCCTTATTGATTTTCTGTCTGATTAATCTGTCCATTGCTGTAAGTGGGATGTTACATTCCCCCACTATGATTGTGTTATTGTTGATTTCTCCTTTTAAGGTTGTTAGCAGTTGACTTATATATGCTGGTGAAACTCTGTTGGGTGCATAGATATTTAAAATTGTTATAACATCTTCTTGGATTGATCCTTTGATCATTATGTAATGACCTTCTTTGTCCCTTAAAATATTCTTCATTTGAAAGTCTATTTTGTCTGATATGAGTATTGGTATACCAGCTTTCTTTTGATTCTCATTTGTGTGGAATATTTTCTTCCATCCTCTCACTTTCCATTTGTATGTGTCCCTAGAAGTGAAGTGGGTCTCTTGAAGACATCATATATATGGGTCTTGTTTCTGTATCCATTCAGCCTGTCAATGTCTTTTGGTTGGGGTGTGTAGTCCATTAACCTTTAAAGTAATTATTGAAATGTTATGTTCTTATTGCCATTTTATTAATTGCTTTGTATTTGTTTTTGTTGTTCTTTTTTCTTCCCTTCTTCTCTTGTTTTCTCCTCTTCTGGTTTAAAGATTATCTTTAGTGTTGTATTTATGTTGATTTTTGTTTGTGTATCAGTTGTAGATTTTTGGTTTGCAGTTATTCTGAATTTTTATAAGAGTTTATATGTTAATGAGATTGTCTTAAGTTGTTGTTCTCTTATTTGCAAGTTCATCTCCAGTGTTCTGCATTTGTACCCACCTCTTCTCATGATTTCTGATTTTGGTGGCATAACTGTGCGTGGGTGATTTCGTATCTTTACTGTATAAATAACTTTACTGTTGAGCATTTTCATTTGCAGAATTTTTGTTTCCTGTTGCTGTCTTGTCTTTTCTGCCTAGGGAAGTTCCTTTAGTATTTGTTGTAAGGCTGGTTTAGTGTTGCTGAATTCTCTCAGCATTTGCTTAGCTGTGAAGCTTTTGATTTCTCCTTCAAATCTGAATGAGATCCTTGCTGGGTAAAGTAATCTTGGCTGGAGGTTTTTCCTTCCATCACATTAAGTATATCATGCCACTTCCTTCTGGCCTGCAGAGTTGCTGCTGAAAACCTGCCGTTTACCTTATTGGGGTTCCCTTGTATGATGTTTCTTTTCCCTAGCTGCTTTCAAGATTTTCATTTTGTCTTTAATTTTGGTCAGTTTGATTAATATGTGTCTTGGTGTATTCCTCCTTGAGTTTAGTTTATATGGTACTCGTTGTGCTTGCTGGATTTGAGCGGGTGGTTCCTTTCCCATTTTAGGCAAGTTTTCAGCTATTATCTCTTGGAATATTTTTTCTGTCCCCTTTCTCTCTCTTGTCTCCTTCTGGCACCCCTATAATATGGATGTTGGTGTGTTTAACGTTGTCCCAGAGTTCTCTGAGACTGTCTTCATTTGTTTTCAATCTTTTTTCTCTTTTCTGTTCTGCATCTGTAATTTCTACTACTCTGTCCTCCACCTTGCTGATTCATTCTTATTCCTCCTATTTTCTGCTGTTAACAGAAATTTTTATTTCAGTTATTGTATTTTGCATCTTTTCTTGTTTAAGTTTTATATCTTGTATATCTTTTCTCAGTGTTTCCTGTAAGTTATCCATCTTTGCCTCAAGTTTTTTTTTTTTTTTTCCCCAATGTCTTGCATCATCTTCAGCATCAACAATCTAAAGTCTTTTTCCTGGAGGCTGTTCTCCTCATCACTTAGCTGATTTTCTGGGGCTTTTCCTTTCTCCCTCATCTGAGTTATAGTTCTCTGTCTTTTCATTTTTATAGGTTTTTTGTGTAGTGACTTTTACAGATAATAGAGTTGTAGCCTCTCTTACTTCTGGTGTGTGCCCCCCTTGTGACTTAAGTTGGTATGGTGGCTTGCTGTAGGCTTCCTAATGGGAGGGGCTGATGCCTGCCCACTGGTAGGTGGAGCTGATTCTAATCCCTCTGGTGGGTGGGGCTTAGTCTCTGGATGGGATTAGAGGCAGCTGTGTGCCTGAGGGGTCTTCAGGTATCCTGTTTACTGAGGGGCAGGGCTGTGATCCCACCTAGGCTGTTGTTTGGCCTGGGGCTTCTCAGTGCTGATGGGTGGGGCTAGATTTTCCCAAAAGGGCCACCTCCAGAGAAAAGCATGCTGCTGAATATTCCAGAGAGTTTTGCTTTCAATGTCCCTCCCTCACAACAAGCCACATTCACCCCTGTTTTGCCAGGATGTCTTCCAAGAACTGCAGTCAGTTTTGACCCAGGTTCCAATGGAGACTTTGCTTTGCTTTGGGACCCAGTGCATGTGAATTCTGTGTGCGCCTTTTAAAAATGGGGTCTCCATTTCCCCCAGTCCTGTGGAGCTTCTGTGCACAAGCCCCACTGGCCTTCAATGCCAGATGCTCCAGGGGCTCTTTCTCCCAGTGCCAGATCCCCGTATGTGAGCCTTTGATGTGGGGCTCAGAACTCTCACTCCTGTAGGTGAGTCTCTGTGAACCAGTTAGGTTCCAGTCTGTGGAGCTTCCCACCCAGGAGGTATGGGGTTGTTTATATTGCAAAATCACCCCTCCTACCTCTAGATGCGGCCTCCTCTTTTTCTTCTGGAGTAGGATATCTTTTTTAAGGTTTCTGGTCCATTTGGGTGAAGATTGCTCAGCCTTTAGTTGTGAATTTTGTTGTTTTTAGGAGAGAAGTTGAGCTCCAGTGTTTCTATTCTGCCATCTTAATCCCCCCATCATCATTTAAAACTACTATTGACAGGTATGTATTTATTGTCTTTTTGTTAATTTTTTTTGTCATTCTTTTTTTGTTCCTTTCTATTGACAGGTATGTATTTATTTTCTGTTTGTTAATTGCTTTTGTAGTTCTTTTTTTGTTCCTTTCTTCTTCTTTTACTCTTTTTCCTGGTGAATAGATGGTGCTCTTTAGTATTATGTTTGGATTCCTTTTTCTTTTTTCTTTTTTTTTTTGTGTGTATGTGTGTGTATCTTCTGTAGGTTTTTAGTTTATCATTCCTTTGAGGTTTATATAAAACCATTTTTTATGTATGATTCTTATTAAGTTGATGATCTTTTAAATTCAATCACTTTTTAGAAACCCTGAATATTTACTCTCTCTACATTTAATATTTTTGATATCACATTTTATAATTTTTTGGTATACCCCTTATATACTTAATATGCATATCAATGGTTTTATGACTTTTGCTTTTTAACCTTCTTATTAGCATTATAAGTGGTGGACTACTACCTTTACTGTATATTTTCTTTTGCCAGTGAGTCTTTTCCTTTCATGATTTTAATTTTCCAGTTGTGGGCTTTTCTTTCCTGTTTAGAGGAGTCCCTTTAACATTTTTATAAAGCCAGGTTAGTGGTAGTGAACTCTTGCTTGTCTATAAAAACCTTTATCTCTCCTTGAAATCTGAATGATACTTGCTGGGTAGAGTGTCCTTAGTTATAGCTTTTCTCCTTTCATCACTTTAAATAGTCTGTGCCACTACATCCTGGTCTTCAAAATTTCTGTGAAAACTCAGTTGATTGTCTTATGGGAGTTCCCTTGTATATAACTTGTTATTTTTCCCTTGTTGCTTTTAATATTCTTTCTTTTTCTTTATGTTTTGCCATTTTAATTCTAATAAGTCTTGGTGTGTGCCTCTTTTGATGATCTTGTTTAGGTCTCTCTGTTCTTCCTTGACCTAGATATCTGCTTCTTTACCCAGGTTAAGGAATTTTTCAGCTTTTATATCTTCACATATGTTCTCTGACACTTTCTCTCTCTCTTCTTCTCTTTGAACCTCTAGAATGCAATGTTAATACGCTTGGTGTTGTCTCAGGGTCTCTTAAATTATCTTAATTTTTTTTTCTCTTTTTTCTGCTCAGCTTGAGTGATTTTTACCTCAGACATCGCATTCCCATTTGCTGATGCATTCATCTGTGTTATCTAATCCACTGTTGATTCCTTCTAGTGTATTTTATTTCAGTTAATGCACTATTTAGATATTTTTGGTTTCTAACTCTTTCTTAAATTGTTCATCCACTGTTTTTCCTGAATTAAGCATCCTTATGATCATTATGTTGAACTCTTTATTGTGTAGATTCCATTTTGTCGACTTTGTTTAGCTCTTCCTCTGAGATTGTATCATCTTTTTTCTTTGTTTTGAAAGTATTCCTCTGTCTCCTCATTTTGTCTGATTCTCTATTTTTATTTTTATGTATTAGGTAGATCAATTAGGTTTCTCAGTCTTTGAGAAGTGGCCTTATGTAAAAGATTTTCTATAGCACTCAGTAGCGCATTCCCCTCTGTTAACCAAAGTCATATGCTCTACAGATTTCTCCTATTTGCACTGAGTGGACCCTTCTGTTTTGATGGGCCAACTACTGTGTGTGTGCTGGTAGTTATGAATGAACTTTGGTCCAGACAGATACTAGGCCCAGTTTGTGTAGAAGCTATTAGATGCTGGCGGGTAGGTCTTGGTTCCCATATGGCCTGGAATTCTTAGTCCTGGCACTACTAGTGGTTTGGGTCAGGTCCTAGCATATCTGTCTTCAAGGGATCGACAAGGTGTGAGTGCTGTATCAGCTTACTAGTGTATGGTACTGGGTTCTGTGTCACTGGCTGGGAGTGTTGAAGTGTCCTGGGACTGGTTCCTTCCTACTGGTGGGCAGGGTTGGGTGCTAGGGAGGCTGAATATCATATGCATATGGATGCTGCCAGCCTTCTTTTGGGTTTGTATTTTTATGCATCTGGCTGCTTAGCTTGCAGCTTCCCAATACTGGTACTAACCAGCTAGCATGTAGGGCTAGGTCCTAGCCTTAATATGTGGAATTTTCCAAAATTATGCTTTAGAGCACCAGTGTCCTTGTGGTAGAATGAGTTCCCAAATATATCTGCCACTAGTATCTATATCCCCAGGGTGAGTCCCATTGCCTCCTTCCTCTTCAGGAAGCTCTCCAAGATCAGCAAGTATTTCCAAAACATTCTCATTTCAAATTACTGCCTCTGAACTGAGTCTCATAGCATGTGAAATTTTATGTGCTCACAGAAGAAGGTGAGCTCAGTGTCTTCCAGCTCCACCATCTTGGACACTCTCTCTCATAGTGTCTTATAATTACTTTCCAAATCTTAATATTTTAAATAATTAAATGATAGATTCCTTATATATTCATGACCTCATTGGAAATTTTCCAACAATTTCCTCTTTAGTTGTTTAATCCCTTCCTAATTCACTTGACAAATATTCTATCTGCATGGTATAGGCATCTATCTTAATATATCTTCAAAAAGGTATTACATATTTTATCTTAATATTTTGAATAAGTAATTGATGCCAAATTTTATAAATATTTTGGGAACTTTATTTATATGAGTATACCAAATATAATGTTACTACTATACTTCCATTGTGACATTTCCAGAATACACATGACTTAAATACAAAACCTTATTTTATAATAGGAATGAAATTAACTTGAAATTTAGTAATTTTTCTTTAAATGTTTTGCTTCTTTATACCTTTTTTTTTGAAGAAATTTCTCTATGTAGTTTCCAATTCTGATTTATATATTAGGTTTATGCCAGGTTTATTCAAAGAATTACCATGTTTTGTTAAGAACTGCAAAGGTGCTGAAATTTTTACCTTACTTTCAAGCTAAGAAGTTAGTTTGCTACAGTTTAATAGATTCTGGCAGAAGACAGGAGACACTTGGCTCAGTGACAAAAAGAAAGTATTGCTTAAAACAATAGCAATAGCAAGAGTACTATTGTTGTTTTGCTTCCTTGAGCCCCAGTTCCCATAGGGTAATAAGACATGGGCCAGGTGATTCCTACACCCAGAGTAGGATTTGTTACAGAAGAAACTTGAGTTTAGGAAGCCCAGTCTTATTGATGATCTTGATATCACATCATGCATGAACAATTGCTTTAGAGGGAAAACTTATATTTTATTATATTGAACAGTAAATAAATTATCTTCAGTGGTAGACCATGTCTGTATTCAAAAGCTGCTTGCTATAAAAATATCTTTGATAAGATTGTCTGAAGCAAGCAAAATGTTGCAGCACAGTTAGAACTTTTCCATTGCTTTACAAAGATTGCTTTACATAGTCTTAGCCTGAATGATCACTTTTATGTTCCTGCACCATTGTGTAAAGTGAGGACTAATCTTAGAACTTGAATCAAGTTTTAAAATATGACCTAAAAAATATATACATATTTTATTATAGATGTTTTATTATTTACTAACAGCTTTTTTCACACTGCACTTCCATATTCTTGAGCTCATAAATTTATATTTGTATTTACATATAAATCATTATATTTACATATCATATCATCTCATATTTATATATAGTACAAACTTTAGGGCAAAATTCTGCTAGTGACACTTGGCTTATTCTTATTTTCCCATACTTGAATGAGTTTAAATGAACTTCAATTAATTTATTCCATGCAACAAGGTTGGCTTTACTCCACAACTGTCGGAAGACACTACCCCTGCTGTACTGAGAAAATTTAGGTCAAAGTTAATTTTAATGGCTTTGAAAGAATCTTGAAAAAATGGAACTCTCTGCTTCTCAAAGGAATGCACTATTACCATTGAGGTCACATGATGGTGTTCTAGGCATAAGGACATATAAATATATCACTACTCATCTTTCTTAAGAGTCATTTTTACATAATTTTTTTCCTTTCCCCATGGCATGTGGAAGCTCCTGGGCCAAAGGTCAAATTCATGCCACAGCATCTACCTGAGCCAATTCAGTGACAATGACAGATCTTTAAACTACTTTACCACAAGGGAACTCCCATAAAATTGTTTTTTAAAGATACATAAGGTTTCAAATACTATAACATTCACACATATGTTATAATTTAGAATAGAAGGAGTTCCTGTCCTGGCCCTGTAGTTAACAACTCCAACTAGTATCCATGAAGATGCAGGTTCAAACCCTGGCCTC
Source organism: Sus scrofa (assembly GCF_054392235.1). Taxonomy (NCBI): domain Eukaryota; kingdom Metazoa; phylum Chordata; class Mammalia; order Artiodactyla; family Suidae; genus Sus; species Sus scrofa. The sequence goes on from NC_139393.1 coordinate 34,614,136, forward strand.
TATCAGTGGGTTAAGGATGTGGTGTTGCCATGAACATGGTGTAGGTCACAGATGCAGCTCAGATCCTATGTTGCTGTGGCTGTGGTGTAGGCCAGTGGCTATAGCTCCAATTCATCCCCTATCTTGGGAACCTCCATAAGTTGTGACTGCAGCCCTAAAAGGAAAAAAAAAATAGGAAAACCATGAAATTTTAAGATAAAAGAAGAAAATTTGAGGAGTTCCCGTAGTGGCGCAGTGGTTAATGAATCTGACTAGGAACCATGGGGTTGTGGGTTTGATCCCTGGCCTTGCTCAGTGGGTTGGAGATCTGGCGTTTCCGGGGGCTGTGGTTTGGGTCACAGATGCAGCTCGGATCCCTCATTGCTGTGCCAGTGGCTACAGCTCCGATTAGACTCCTAGCCTGGGAACCTCCGTATGCTATGAGAAGCGGCCCTAGAAAAGGCAAAAAGACAAATAAAATAAAATTAAATTAAAAAAAAGAAAAGTAATTTGAAAATTTGTATGTGTGACAGGAAATTTAGGCTATATTCTTTAACTTCACTGGAGACATTTTTCCCTCTACATTATCAGTAGTGACACTATGTTACAAATATTTGAAAATGACTCAGAGAAAATCCAGATTCCAGTTACCAGATTTCTTTCTTTTTCTTCCCATGTCTTCATTACAGTTTTTGGAATTCCATATCTCAGAATTCATGGCGTCACAGTCTTCCTTGTATTGCCAAGCTGTTTTATACTAAGTTAGAATTTGGGCAAGAAGGGTTGAGAGGATTACTATACCAAGTAAGGTAGAGCTATCAGAGTTAAAGAAATACCTCATTACATTTTCAAATTGAAGGGTTTGGATATTTATGAAAAAAATGCCTTCTTTACCATGTATATCTAGGTATACATTTGTAATTATATACATTTAAAAACCCAATTTGGAAATAATCTAACAGTTAAATATTTACTGTGTGTTGGCATTCTTCTGAGTACTACATTTATTTATTCATTTCACTTCACTATGGATAAATTTGTCCTCTATTTTATCTTAAATATATTTATAACCTTTCCTCTATCATCAAATATATTAAATACAATATTTTATAGTATACATAAAAAATTACTTTAATCTGTATAGTATTCCATGTATCATGATATTTTAATAATTTCCCTGTCCTTGCATTTTAGGTAATCTCCAGCTTTTAATTATTATAAATATCATTTAATATTTATCATATTAGCATCATAAATAGTCTGTTTTTAACCTTAGCTCATGATGGGATTCTTTAAACTGTATGTATCAACAAATGAAGTAGGGAAATAATCAGAGCTTATTTGTCCTGAGTTAGAGAAATCAGTGTTACTATCAGTTATCTTACTTATGTGGACCAGAACAATTTTCTGAGCAGTATGTTATTTACTGATTTCTAGGTAGATATGTGAGAGTTGCCTTCACCAACATTACAGAGGGTCAAAAGGATCTGGGTAGAGTCTCTTGAGGGAAAAGTAATGCTACTCAAGTGCTATGGAAGGAGTGCGAGAGAGAGAGAAGTCAGAGTTATGTTGTTCAGATATCCTAAAAACAAAGAATAAAAGATGAGCAAGCTAATATCAATTAGGAGATTCCCAGGCTAACAAAAGTAGATATGTGGATAGTATTAAGCCTATAGTGGAACAGTTTCTGGAGATGATGATGATAAAATGTTCTTTGAGACAATGCACTCAGGCCCCTTAAGGCTTTGCGGTGCATTGGAAAAAACAAAGATGTCAAGAAGCCTAGGTTCTGGCTTTTTGTTCTACATGTCTATATGCACTTCAGTAAATCAATTAACTGTCTAATAAACAATGTACTGACTTAGGAGAAAATATCTGGCTTATTTTGTAAATTCACCAACTTGAAAAAAGATATAAAAGATCTAAAAAATGTTCTGAAAAACTAAAGCGCTATTGTCATTATATTATTAAATGTAGAGACTTTGTTAAAACCTGACCACTGTTACTAGATGGTCAAATTAACATTGAAGTTCACAGTGAGTCCTATGCATTGCAGTCTGAAAAGTTTAGCAGAATAATGATTAGTGCTTATTGTTGAACTTGTCAGTTAACAGCATACTAAAATCTACTATTAACACTTCAAAAACTGCAAATATGTGTACTTGGCAGTAGTTTTTGGCCGGCTGACATTCCATTATTTTCAACTGGTTGAACATGGCTAAAATTTAAATTTAGTATTTTTTCTGGATGATTAAAATTTTTTTTGAATTTTTTTAGTCAAGATCATAGTTAGACTTCTGTTTCAACTAGTCCAACAACTAATGTAACATTCTCTAGCAGTAGGCTGAATGATCAGATAACAAAATAACAATTCCTAACAATTTTTCCATTAGATATTTTAGTCTTCACCATGTATTTTCACACATTCAGGCATGAATGACTATTTTAGATTATTAATCATTTCATTTTTATATATCTTTACATTAAATTGGCTCTATTTTTGAAGATGATTTACATTATGTCTAGAAGCCAATGCAACTAGTTCAAGGTATGTTAGTATTATTCTGATCTTACAATTTCTATAATATATAATTTAATATCATGGTCAACTATTGAATTAGTATGTACAAAAGAATTCAGAGAAAAATTACTTGAAGTTGGAAAATTTTAATTCGTCAAGAATTTTATTGTTTATAATAAACATAGCTTTTAGCCACATTCTTGCTTCAAGACTTGTATAGCAGTATTAAATCATAGTTAGAAACTTTAAGTAGTGTTTGTAGTGATAAGCATGCAAGTAGTTTCATACATTGTAAATTTTACTTTAGTAATAAAAATCATTTAACTCATTTATCTTTGTAGAGTCTCTTCTTAAGAGTTTCAAATGTCTCTTCATATACTCTTACTACAATTTCCTGTTGAGAACTCTGAGTTCATTTTAAAATAATTTTAACTTTTTCCAGAAATACAATTAATTCTCCATGAAAGTAACTTGGTTCTCTTCTATAGAACTATTATAAGGTCATTCTATTATTTATAATAAATCTCAAAATTATAGTCATCCTCTCATACTTTTAATCAACATTATCCATAATACATGAAAAATAAGATGTGATTTTGCAGTTAAAATTCTCAACTTGGTTGGAAGGGTGCATTTTGTCTGTAAACTTAAATAAATGAGTAATAAAGAAGTTAACATAAAATTAGTTACTGACAAGAGGGAAAATAGTTTAATTTGAAATTTTTATAAGTCCATGGGAATTATGGTGCTTCCCTACCACCCTCACATCCAGCAACAATTCAAAAAGCGATTCATGAGGACAAGTAAAATATCAGGGTAAAACATTACAGAAAATATAATTTTTTTCTTGGTGACTTAGGAAAATTAATAATAGTTGAATTTTAACCAATATTGTATTGTTTTATTCTTCAGATTTTTATGTCAAATGAACATTAAACATCAACTGAATGGTTACAAATCTCTGGGAAATTATTTACATATATTGGGGCTGGAGAAAGTTGAAGGCCATTGTGGCTGGAGAACCAGCCCTGTAAATGGGACCAGAAATGATCTCGAGACAGGTCACCATGACTGTTTAGATCCTGGTAAGGGGTTTAGAACTTTTTCTAAATGTACAGACAGCTCCTGGAGAATTCAAGCATAGCAATGACATTCGTTTTAATTTTTAAGGACTGTCTTCCTTCTGCTGTGGGTAATGTAGACTGGAGATGGGCAAGACTAATGAAATTATTTTCAATAGTATCAATAATAATATTTGAATATTTACTGTTGCAAAGCATGGAATTATCTGATTTAATCTTTAATCTCAAAACAGCTGATGTTTAGGGACCATTATTAGTCACAGTTTAGAAATGAAGCTGTGGAGGCACAGAGGAATTAAGCCAGTTGCTCTAGTTCCCACAGTTAGCATGTGGTGAAGCTCCAAAACACTCAACACTCTGACTCCACAGCCTGCCTCACCACCACACTGAGGTCTCAACTCTGGGAATTTATAATCATTAAAGTTGTATATAACCCAATGAGCAATGTTAAAGTCTCCCAGAATAATCTTAACATATGAAAACCAGTGTCAGAGTAAAGAGCTGGAGATAAAAAAATACTAAGAACATTTACAGCAATAAAGAATAAGATGAGATAGTGAATAATGAAACATAAAAATTTTGAGGACAAGCTGTTCTCTTTTAAAAGCTTTCCCTTGCTGAAGATAGCATTTATATATCTCACCTCTATTTTCCTTGCAAATACCTCTTTTAAGCCACATATGGATTCATAATGCCAGATTATTTGAAACATTTGTTCATATGGAAATTTCAGTGATCTCATCTTAAAAGCCTAGAGAATTTAATATAGAAATTCCCCACATATAAAGATTAAAATATATCCTTACTCCAATGACTCTTCATCCAAGAAGTTTCCTTTTTAAGGCCCTTCTAAGAATAAAACAAAATGTGGATGCGGGTTACAAAGGATACTTGTTCTGGTAATGGCAAGTGGGGAAGGGGTGGTGAGTGACTACACAAGTTCATTAAAGATGACATGATGAGGCTTAGTCACCTCTGGCAGGAAATACGCCTTCAGACAAAATGAGAATGACCCAGAAAGGGCTAAGCACTCAGAAGCCTGAGGACATATCTACACAAATTAACTAAATGACCAAAAATCTGTCCATTCAGTTTGGCCTTTCTAAACCTAAAAGTTTGGATCTGTGCACAAGTGATTTGGCCATAGTGAATAGTAACAATTGTAGAGATGACTAAGATTGGTTCTAACCCTCCAGCCGCTGCCTAAAAAATAGATATTGATGAATTTTTCTGGAATATTAGCCAAAGTCATTCAATAAGCATTTTTTTTAAATTTTTTTAAACATAAATGAAATGGAAAAAAGAATGTTTAAAATGTTAACATAAATATACCCCATGATTGGAGACAAATCCACATGTTTTATTTTATTTTTTGATTTCTTCATGCTCCAAGAGCACTCTGATGTTTTTAATGAAGTAAAATTGGGTTAAATTTTTAGCATATACAAAAACACAATATGTATATATATTTATAATTAATATTTTGAATATGATTCAAAGTTTCTATTTTTTTTTTACAGTAGCTGTATTTTTTCTTTTTACCTTTTAAACCCCTTTTCCCATTTCTCCCCTCCTCGCCTCTGGATATGCAAATTTTTAACATAAATATACCTTAAGATTGCATACAAGACCACCTTCAATGTACAGAAAAAGAAATATTTTTGTCTATATCTCTTCTAAATAAATATAGATTTAAATAGTATTAATGTAAGTAAAAGCTGTCTGATAATATTGATTTATTTTTCTTACAAAGCTTAAAGCATCATGTGATTTCATACAACAGCTCTACCTATTTTGTTGACCAAGTTCTAGAAATTTATATTGGCTTCCAACAGCATAATTTCTAGCAATTCTTTATACATTTTTGACAGATAGTTCCTGTGTTCCTCTATTATGCCTCCACTCTAGAAGCCACAGACACTTATAAAATGTCATGAAGATTGAAGAGCAAGATATATTCTTTCACTCTGCTTGAAAATTCTACTACCTATACAAAAATCAAAAATATCAACTTCAAAAATCTCTCCGATTTTCAAACTGGAAAGAAAATGTTATGTTAAATTACCCTTTAAGAAAAGCAATGTATTCAGTAAGTGGCAAGTAAAATTAAGTGATAATTAAGAATGTTGCTAAAATTTTTAATTAACAAAAATGTTAGTAATTTAAAACAGATTTTAAATAATGAGTAAATAGAAAAATAATAAAAGGGAAAGGTTACGTAATATTTTTAAAAACATTATTTACCTTAAAAATATTAATTAAAATAAAAAATATTATTGCTCATTGTTTTTTCCCATGACATCACTTGTATTTCTACTTTTTTTTTAAAGCAGAGAAAGTGAAATTGTGTTTATCGAAACTGTGGTTGTAAAATTCTGTGGCCACTTAGTTATTAAAAAGAAACAAAAGTTGGACCCCTTTTTTTTTTGTCTTTTGTCTTTTTAGGGCCACACCCAGGGCATAAGGAGGTTCCCAGGCTAGGGGTCTAATCGGAGCTGTTTCTGCTGGCCTATTCCAGGGCCACAGCAATGCCAGATCTGAGCTGCATCTGTGACCTACACCACAGCTCACAGCAACACTGTGACTACTTTTTAAAAAAAATCTAAGTGTGGAATAAATTCTGTTTGGATAAAGTACAAGTCAAAACATTTAAGTCATATATTTTACATCAAAGAAACTTCCATGGTTTAAAGAAAAAAAATAGGAAACTAAGTGAACATCATATTGAGATTTAAAAAAATAAAATGTAATTTTAAGACAGAAACAGTGCAATTTAAGATAGAGAAAAGTTTAATTATGATGTATAGGGAGTTGCTGTCATGGCACAGCTGAAATGAATCTGACTAGGAACCACGAGGTTGTGGGTTCGATCCCTGGCCTCAGTCAGCGGGTTAAGGATCAGGCATTGCTCTGAGCTGTGGTGTAGGTTGCACACATGGCTTGGATCATGCATTGCTGTGGCTCTGACTTAGGCTGGCAGCTGTAGCTCCTATTAGACCCCTAGCCTGGGAACCTCCATATGCCACAGGTGTGGCCCTAAAAAAAAAAAATAATGATGTACAAATAATATAACTTTTAAAAAAATATCCATTTTATTTATCTCCTTTGTCTCTTTTCCCTCATCACTATAATCTGTCACTAAGACTCAGCAGAACCCTAGATAAGACTTGTAAGTTATATCATATGGGAACAGATATAACCATTTTGAATGACGTATAAAGTTCAATCTAAAATTGTAGTAAAACTTAAAACTTCTTGAGGCACATATTATATTGCTGTTTCAGATGCTCAATGGCTTTCAGTAATGGAAGTGATAGGGACAGAGTAAAGGGCCAAAGTAGGTTATTAAATGGGTAATCCCACTGGGGGATTGCAGTTAGGAAAAAAAAAAAGTGTGGGAGTCCCCTATAAATTACTGATCTCAATAAAGCTGGTTTTGCTTAACAAAACCAAGCAGACTTGCTTAGCAAAAAAACCATGCAATTGAGAACTATGTCTAGATACTCATGTCGCAACAGAAGAAAGGGTGGGGGAAAAAACTGTAACTGCAATGTATACATCTAAGGATGACCTGACCCCCTTGCTGTACAGTGGGAAAATAATAAAAAAAAAAACAAAAAACAAAAAACAAAAAAACCCATGCAACAGAAGCATGTCATGTTCCAAAGAGTAAAACAATAGTGAAATGAGACCCACATCCTGCCCAGTGAGGTCAATAAGTTAATGATTCCTAGGACATGTTTCCCTATTCAAAAATATAGGGAGGAGTTCCCGTCGTGGCGCAGTGGTTAACGAATCCGACTAAGAACCATGAGGTTGCGGGTTCGGTCCCTGGCCTTCCTCAGTGGGTTAAAGGATCCGGCATTGCCGTGAGCTGTGGTGTAGGTTGCAGACACGGCTGGGATCCCGCATTGCTGTGGCGCTGGCATAGACTGGTGGCTACTGCTCCGATTGGATCCCTAGCCTGGGAACCTCCATATGCCACAGGAGCGGCCCAAGAAATGGCAAAAAGACAAAAAAAAAAAAAAAAAAAATCAAAAATATAGGGAAAGGTGACATTACACTAAAATTTGATATGATTGACCATGTTTTAGTATATAAGTTGTTGCTTTTGCTCATTTCCATTGCACCATGATAGTCCCAGATTGATCATGTAGGGACAAGAAAACTCCTCCAACTGATGATAGAATTTTGACATCCACTCTCAAATGAGGAAGGGGAGTTCCCATCATGATGCCATGGAAACAAATCCATCGAGGTTGCAGTTTGATTCCTGGCCTAGCTCAGTGGGCGTTGCTGTGAGCTGCGGTGTAGGTAGCAGATGAAGCTTGGATCCTGCATTGCTGTGGCTGTGGCTTAGGCCAGCAGCATCAGCTCCAATTAGACCCCTAACCTGGGATCCTCCATATGCTACAGGAGTGGCTCTAAAAACACACACATCCAAAAGAAAAAAAAAAAAAAAAAAAAAAGACAAAAGACAAGACAAAAAAAAAAAAAAAAGAAAAAAAAAGAGGAAAGAAGTGGTCTTCTTCCCCTCTCCGGTTTCCTTTGATTATTAAACTGTAATCCACTAAATAACTTCTTATCTATCACTTTACCTCTGGGTGAATTGTTTCTGTGCTGAGACATAAAAAGCCACAGCTCTCAAGCACCCCAGATCTTTTTTTTTTTTTTTTTTGCAATTTAAGCAAAACTTGTACAATTGTAGGAGGGAAAAATAAGACCTATGGAGGAGTTCCCATTGTGTCTCAGTGGTTAAGGAATCTGACTAGGAACCATGAGGTTGCAGGTTCGATCCCTGGCCTTGCTCAGTGGATTAAGGATCCGGCGTTGCCATGAGCTGTGGTGTAGTTCGAAGACACGGCTCGGATCCAGTGTTGCTGTGGCTGTGGTGACAGCTCCGATTAGACCCCTAGCCTGGGAACCTCCATATGCCATGGGTGCCTCCCTGGAAAAAAGCAAAAAGACAAAAAATAAAAAAAATTTAAAAAAACCTTTGGAAATAGACCTGTGTTTAATCCTGGAACTAAAGTAACAACTTCTAAACATTTTTAAAAAAAGCAAACAATGAATACATTGGCAGTTTTTTTGATAAATTATTTAAATCCTAATGATTCCAGAAAACTTGTTGCCTTTTTTTAGCCATTAACTAAATAGTTACTTGCAAAATAGAGTTATAGCTTAACATGCATTTAAGAAAATGCCGAATGAGACAAGTTGGGGGATGGGGGATATGCTTGTGGTTTGGGATGGAAATGCTATAAAATTGGGTTGTGAAGATTGTTGTATGACTATAAATGTAATAAAATTCACTGAGTAATTAATGGGGAGTTCCACTGTGGCACACTGGGTTAAGGACCTGGTGTTGTCTCTGAGGCAGCATGGGTTTGAACCCCAGCCTGGCACAGTGGGTTAAAGATCCAGTGTTACCACAGCTATGGCATAGGTGGAAGCTTCAGCTTGGATTCAATCCCTGTCCCAGAAATTTCCATATGCCACAGGTGTGGCCATAAAATAAAAAAATAATAATAAATTTGCAGTAAACTATGTAAAAATCAATTTGACATTCAGTACTTAATTTCCATAAAGGCAGAATCATTTTCTTTTTTTTTGGCTTTTTGTCTTTTTCTGTGGCCACACCCACAACATATGGAGGTTTCCAGGCTAGGGGTCTAATTGGAGCTGTAGCCTCAGGCCAACGCCAGAACCACAGCAATGAGGGATCTGAGTGGCGTCTGTGACCTGCACCACGAGGGAACGCCACGAATGATTTTTAAAAAGATTAAAAATAGTGAAATATTTTTGGATTTCCTAAATATAATTTGAATATTTCTTTTAGTCTTGTCTTTTCAAAATGGGCCTTCATGTTTTCTTCTTTGTTAGAGCAGATAATATTATTTTGGAGAACAGTTTGAATGTCAGAATGATTTAAAAATTCTCTGATTAAAATGCAATTCAAAAGGAAAAAAAAAAAACAAGAAAATGACATGCAGGAGTTCCTGTCATGGCTCAACAGTTAACGAACCCAACTAGTGTCCACTAGTGTCCATGAGGATCCTGGTTCACTCCCTGGACTTGCTCAGTATGTTAAGGATCCAGCATTGCTGTGAGTTGTAGTTTATGTCAGATGTGGCTCTTATCTGGCATTGCTGTAGCTGTGGTGTAGGTCAGCAGCTATGGTTCTGATTTGACTCCTAGCCTGGGAACTTCCATATGCTGTGAGTGCAGCCCTGAAAAGACCAAAAGAAAAAAAAAAAAAAAAAAAAGAGAGAGAGAGAGAAAGAACAAAAGTGACATGCAGCAAAAGTTGGGAAAAAATGAGAAAGAAAATTACATTCTCTATATTAGGAAGACCATTACTCTGAAGATCTATTATATTTGATCCAAATACACAAACTCAGGTATCATTTAAAGCACAGAACTCATTTTCAATTAGAGAAGGAAGTGCTGTTGGAGTGATAAAAATGACTGTATATCAGTAATGGTGAATAGAAAATATGTTGTAAATCCGAGGATATAATCTCTTTTTCCATCTTTTATTTCTTCTCCTCTTCATTCTCTTCATTTGTTCTTTAATATATATTTATTTTCTGTTCAGTATGGTCAAGATTCTGATAGATGCTCAAATATCTGGCCAGCGTCTGGTAGGGTGATTTACATTTTTAAAGATACATAAGAAATAATATGACAAGAATTTTGGCCAAAAAATATATATTTGGTGCGACAAATACACTTACTGGGCAAGCATATTGAGACACATTTTTTTTCTGATTCACTCACTCATTCATTCAGAAAACGTTTATTAGGCATTTAGTGTATGTTTAATAGACAGTGCTGGATTTTTTTTCCTTCATTATGAGCCATGTTTTCTGGCTTCTTTGCATACCTCGCAACTTTTGATTAGATGCCAGGCATTATTAATTTTTACTTGATGTTTATGTATATGCAAATCTCCTTGAGATTTGTTCTAGCCATACTTGTTCTTAAGTTCCTTAGACACATTTGGTCCTTTTATGACTTGTTGTGCTGGATCAGGACAGTATTTAGTCTAGGGCTAATTATTCCCCACCTCCAGTTCAGGACACTTCTTTGTACTCCACCTTAGTGTCCTATGATCATAAGGTCTTCAAATCTGGCTGTTGGGAAGAGGAATTATTCCTGACCTTCCTTCATCATTGATGACTGCCTCTCTATGCATTTAGAATGGTTCTTAATCCTACTCTGAGAATAGTTTCCCAGAATTGGAAAGGATATGTGGATTTGGGAGAAGTATAGGAAAAACTATCATCTACTTATCTATCTCCTATCATCTGTCTGTCTATCTATATCTATCATCTATCTATCTATCTAATCTCTATCTTTTATCTAAGCAATAGTTACAGGGATCAATGTGTGGAGGGAAACAAATATTTGTTAATGTAAAAGTTATATGAATCTTAAAAATTAATGGAGTGTTAAAATAGTTTGAATTTAGGATGAAAATGTTCTGGACAGATCTTAAATATATAATGAACTACTAAAAATAATGATGAGCTGTTTATATTTCACTGAAATTGTTTTTCAGAATAAAATAAATTGAATTGGATTGTAGATTGAATGGTGGATAGCATGTCCTTCTGTATCTTCTGGATAGAATCCAGAGTCTAATGGGGAAATTAGCAAATAAATTGGATATTTTTTTCTGAACATTATAAAATCACTCTGGATAAATGAGGACATGCATCAGATGAGAAACAACTTTTAGAGAGAGCAACATTTTATAGGGATCTTGGTGGACCTCACAAAGGACCAGTCATTTAAGTATTTTGGAGCTTAGGTTTTACCTCTTTACCTAAATCCCAGGATCAGAATTGTTGTTTATTAGACTGCATTTAGAAAAAATTAATCATAGCCACTAGATAGGAAGTATGTGTTTTTACCTATTCTTGAAAAGTACAGACTTTGTGATTTTTATTGAAAAGATCCATTTTCAGTTTAATTAAACTCAAACAATATAAAGCAGAAGAAAACAGTATTTCAATATCTCAATCCAAACTGTACCAAGTTTTGTACATGTAGTCATTTGATAATTATGATTTATTTTTGATAAGTCTAGATACATATCTATCATTTAGAATTGTTTTGATGCTTACTTTATTCCCTGAATTAGTTCATGTTTTCAATGTTTTTCTAACTTGAAGGAGAATTTGTCTAGGTATGTTATTGAGTCAAAATGTTTTTCTCAAAATTTTTAACAAATTATTCCGTATCTTTAGGCATTTATTGTTTCTGTGAAGTCTGAGATCATTGTAGATTTAATATTTAATATTTAAGTAATTTACTTTTTGTAACAATGTCAGAATTTTAGCTGTAACTTTATAGTTCAATAAATTAGCCATAATTTATCTTGATAATGTTTTTAGTCACTGTTTTCATGAACTATTATACCTTTTTAATCTGTACTAGTCATTATACTTCAAATCCATTTTCCTATATCCTGAATATTTTTATGATCCATATCTTATATTCATTATCTCAGCAATCCTTTTATTTTGGATTTTTATTCTATCTATATCGTTTTCATCTCCTCACTAGTTATTTCTATTCTTGCCTTTAAAAAAAAATCTCATGATTGTGTCAAATATTTTCTTAATAAGCTACTCTGTTCTATTCCTCACTATTTTTTAACTTAAGCAATATGTCTGTGATGGACTTATTTATTTCTACATCTGTTCCCTTAACTTTAGAGTATATTTTCATATTATTCTGTTGTTTTAAATATGTACTTTTTAGCTCTATTTATGCTGTGGTAATTTTAAAACATTATTCCGTAGCACTTGCATAGTGTTTCTTTTATTTCTTAGTTGATGTTTTCTCCATACTGAGTTCTTTGTTTCCCTTCTACATATCTCTTTTTTTGCTTTTGATCCTTTGTTCATTATTTCCTTCAAATGTGTTTATAGTATGTTTGCAAAGGTGTTATGTAATTACAGTACATTTATCTCTCTGGTACAGGCATATTTGTCCAAACTTTGTATTTGTTCCGATGAAATGTGCACAATGTGTCTTGATACTCGTCTTATCTATGATTTTTTTTCCTTTCCCTTTCCAAGTTACAACTTCTTTCTATTCGTTTTCCTGAGGCTTGAGCTTTCTAAAGTGTAGAGGGAGAGCTGAACTGAGGCTGGTTTCAGGTGAGAACGTTGGTCTTTCTTCAAAGACCTGCGAGTATTTCTGTTAGGAAAGCCCACTCCATTCAGAGTAAAACCTCACTTGAAAAGGGTGCTTAGTCCTCAGCTATCTATCTTTTACCAATAGGACATTTTCCCTGAGTAGACCTGACCACTACATTTCCCATTACCTCTGGACGTGAGGATAGCTGGAATGAGTTACGCTTGATGTTTGGGCCATGGAAGTAGGCACTCATGGCCAGGCCACTCTTCCCTCTTGGGAATCAAGGTACCTCTGAGAACCATGGACTCTTGGATTTTAAGAATTTTGCAAGGTGTACTTTCCCATCGGGTGTATGCAATTTTCCAGTGCTGGTTGTTAATGTGTGCGCAGGTGAGTTTAATTCTACGATATAGTAGGAAGCTCACTATCTTGCTACATCTTCCCATTAAGTTCATCTGTTGTAAGAACAATTTTTTGCTTCCATGTGCTGATTCTTTTGTCTTATTTTGAAAGGTTCAGATACTGATTAAGGAAAAGAAGGCACTATTCACTAGTTCCTTGGTAACTCCATCATCTCCTTCCCTGTTAGCATGGTGTCCTGGAGAGTAGAAAGCCCTGGTTGTCCCTTTTGTCTCTGCTGTACTCTCATGAGTTTTGTTACATCATGAATTCAGTGAATGAGTTATGTTACAGAAATATAGACATTTTATGTCCCAAATTATCTGAGCAATAGAATCTTGGCATTTCCTTCCTTCGCTTTCCTAGGAACATACTTGTTTCCAGAAAGGGTAGGAGCTAATCTCAAAAATACCTCTTCTAGATATACATTAATATTTTTAGATGTTGAAAAAAGCTGGTGATCAAAAATATATGTTAAATAATTGACAAGTAGTAGCTAGAGAATAAATAACACTCTAATTAGACTCTTGTGAAAGGCTTCATCTGTAAAAGACTCACATAGGAATCCGATTACCCAAAAGGTAACTTATTAGTGCTAATTATGATTTATTTTTATCTAACTGCATGGGCTCTAATAATAACAGAGCAAATAGGATACAGGAAAGGTAGCATAACAAGTAAGTGAATGTCCCCTATCACCTTCATTTGACCTATTGAATTTGTTGCTGCCCTTTGTATTTACAGACATAAATCTTGGGTTGGGAATGACCAACATGTTGTCACTGAGCTTCTTAGAGAGCTGTGCTTCCCATCAGTTTTCTAAGGTAACTTATAACAAAAAATATGTGAAGGCACTATATAGTTCTAAAAATATTAGTATATAATACAGAATATTTAGTAAGGAACAAATCACCAAAAATAACTGCATATTTCCAGAATGTTAGGATAAATAAAATGATGACAATATGGGCAATTTAATTACAGTGACCCCCCTAAGCCAGAGTTAGCAATCAAGCCATCACAAAAGCCTGGAAGGGGAAAAATTGCTTTTTGTGCTCAACCTTTGCTGTTTGAAGTGTGAATGTGCACCAGCGGGTGGATAAATGTTTGAATATAATCATCCTTGCCTGCCTGGCAGATTTTCCTGGCTTTCTTGGCTGTGACTCATACACTGTTTACCTTGTTCTCTAGACTGGCAGCTGCCGATCCTTTGGAGAAATACTCATGCATCACCTTCCCTGCCTAAGGGGAAGTTTTACTTTTCCAAGTTTTATCTTTTATACTTAAATCAGTGAAAGCAAAGCTCACTTACTAATGTCTCATGTTTCCATCTTACTCATCAGCCTTCAGCCTGACATCCTGGGCTGTCTCAATACAGTTTATTATTCCCATTCTTGGCTTGAGGTTCCTCAAGTAAAATCTAGCCAAAACCTTACTAACACTTCCAGTTAGCTACTCAATATCGAAATGTTTACTCTAAAATATTGGCCATGTCTTTCACTGCAGTATTTTTTCACTATACTTGCACATACTAGGAGCTCATACATGTTCTTTTTAGTGAATGATAAGAAATACTGGTATAGATTTTTCACGGACATTTTTGTTTGAAAAAATATAAACCTTATAATCAAATCTTTCTTTCATTGTATTCTGAGAAACACGATTTTTCAAAAAAGAAGCATATTTGTTTAAATTTTGAAAATTATTAATAAAATTCTTGCTTTCACAACTGTGTCTTAGGAACTGAAGAAAAATAAGAATGTTTCTTGATTTAATAATGTTTCCAAATGAAGTAGGACTTATAAGATCTATCTGATTTCTCACTTTTATCATCTGGTCTCATTTTAGCTTGTATTTACATTGTAAAATGTATTTTAAGAAATAAACTGAAGCAAATCAAGTTAATATGAAGAAACTACATTTAGTTCAATAGTGATAGACACCATTTAGAATTTTCTAAATTTAAACAATATTACTGAAATCAAACTTATTTTACTAAAATGGCTTAACTACTTGGGGATACTTTGAAAGTCTATACATTTAATAACAATTTAAAAATTTTAAATTTAGAAGAGTCATGGTTCTTTATCAGAAGTAGTTAATAAAAAAAAAAAAAAAAAAAAAAACTTCCTCCATCAAGGAGAGTAGCGAAATTGAGATTAAGAAGGAATGAGTCAGGTGAAAATTGTACTCCTGTGATCACAGAAGGACTGTGTGGCTTTTTCAGGTAATGTTGAATAAAAAGTATAAAAGTATATGTATATTTAAGAATAATGTGGTGGAGAAAAGGAAACCTTTATACACTGTTAGTGGGAATTTAAATTGCTTCAGCCATGATCAAAATCAATATGAAGTTCCTTAAATTAAAAATGGAACAAACATATGATCTAGCAATTCCTCTTCTAGGTATATATCCAACAAAAATAAAATTACTATCTTGAAGTGTTATCTGCACCACTATGTTTATTGCAGAATTAGTCACAATAGTCAAGGCACTGAAATAACCTAAGTGTTCATCAATAAATGAATGGATGAAAAAATGTAATAATAAACATGTAAATAGAATATTATTCATCCATAAAAAAGAAGGAACTCCTGCCATTTGCAACAACATGGGTGAACCGTGAGAGCATTATGCTGAGTGAAATAAGCCAGATAAAGTCACATGCTGTATTAACTCATTTGTATGTGGAATCTGAAAAAGCCAAATCGTGGAAACAGGAAGTAGATTGGTGATTGCCAGTGGTTGGGGGGCAGGGGGCAGGGGGCATGAGAACTCTTTGTAGTGGTTTTGCAACTTTTTTATAAATCTAAAATTGTTTCAAATCTAAATATATATATTTAAATACCCTCATTGAAGCTATTAAGATACTAAATCAGCCCAGGGTTATCCACTGGCTCAGATGTTATTTTTGATGGTTATTACATGAATGTGGGCTGTGTCCTTTTTGATGATTTTCCTATTATGATACATTACTTAAGCCACTTTTTGACCTGGTATAAGGTCAACACATTGGGAACTATTTCATTTCTTCTGCATATATACTGCACTATTAAATTAACTTGTACAGTGACAGGATGATTAATGCCTTTTTTTTTTCTTTTTGTCTTTTTGCCATTTTCTTGGGGCGCTCCTGCAGCATATGGAGGTTCCCAGGCTAGGGGTCAAATCAGAGCTGTAGCCACTGGCCTACACCACAGCCACAGCCACACGGGATCTAAGCCATGTCTGCGACTACACCACAGCTTATGGCAATGCCGGATCCTTAGCCCACTGAGCAAGGCCAGGGGTTGAACCTGCAACCTCATGGTTCCTAGTCGGATTCATTAAACACTGAGCCATGACAGGAACTCCAATGCCTTATGTTCTAAACCAATAGGTTACCCATAGATATGGTTTTATGTTAAAATAAAACATTAGTAAAAAAATAATGATTTTAGTATTAATTAAAATCTCTAATAATAAATATTAATGTCATGCCATTCATCTCTGTTCTCTAAATCTTGTAGATCTTTATTAAACTTTTTTGCATTTTCTCAGTCTGTGCCTCCATCCTTTTTCTGAGATCATAAATAATTTTTGCTATCATTATTCTGAATTCTTATTGCCTATCTCCATTTTACTTTGTTGTCTTCTAGGTTTTTATCTTGTTCTTTCATCTGGAACATATTTCTCTGCCATCTTTTTTGTCTACATTTCTGTGTTTGTGGTCTCCATTCTGCAGGCTGAGGGATCATAGTTTCTCTTGCTAATGGTATCTGCCCTTTTGTGGATGAGGTTGGTCCAGCTGCTTGTGCTGGCTTACTGGTTATAGTTTCTGCCCACTGGTGAGTGGAGCTGGGTCTTGTTCCATTTGTGGGCAGGGCCATGTCAAGTGGTGTGTGTTTAGAGGTGGCTATAAGCTCAAGTTGACTTTAAGCAGTATGACTGCTTGGGGGTAGGGCTGTGTTTCCACTCTGTTGGTTTTTTGGCTTGAGGGATCCCAGCCCTGGAGCCTCCAGGGTGTTGGGGAGGGGGGTAATTCTCAGTGCCAAAATGGCAACCACTGTGACAGCTGAAGTTGATGAATAATTCCTTGGGCATGTGCTACCAGTGTTTCCCACACAGTGAGCCACAGCCAACCCCTGACTACCCAGGAGACCCTACCAGACCAACAAGTAAGTATGGCCCAGATTCTTAGGAGTGCTTCTTTGTTCTAGGACGTAGTGCACATGAAAACTTGCATGTGGCCTCCAAGAGTAGAATTTCTATTTCCCTTAGCCCTGTGGAGCTCCTGCACTCAAACCTTACTGGTTTTTGAAATCACATACTTTGGGAGCTCTTCCTCCTAATTTCTAGACTCCCAGGCGTGGAAGCCTTACATGGGGTTCAGAACTCTCAGTCCTGTATGAGAACCTCAGTGTGATATAATTATTTTCCAGTTTATTTGTTGCCCTCCTGGCATGTATGGGATTGACTTATATCACAAAAGTTCCCCTCCTACCATCTCATTCTTCTTTGTCTTTGAATGTAAAATATATTTTTTGGTAGATTCCAGTCTTCTTTGTCAATGGTGGTTCAGCAGTTAGTTGTGATTTTGCTGTTTCCATTGTGGTGAGCCCAAGTCCTTAGAGTCTGCTATCTTGTCCTGAATCAAGGGACTGCTTTCCTCATATCCCCTTAATAGAAGCTGCACAGGTGTGGCAACCTGTTCTCACTCCCAGGATGGTAGGGGCAGCATTTGGCACTTGCTCAAGGGTCTCTTAGAGGCAGAAATGGCCTGTGGTCTCCTGAGACAATAGGGGCAGTTCTTTGCACCTGCTCATGGGTTCAGCAGTGACGGTGGTCCATGTCCACCTCTGAAGCCCATGATGATGGTGGTAGCTTATGCCCACCACCAGAGATCATGTAAGCAGTGTCCTGTTGCCTGACAGTGAGCACAGGGAAAGAAATTTCTGAGGGTCATCCCTATTCTCTGGTGCCTCTCAACAATGGTGCCTTGCCTCCTTTGCAGGTCCAGGCTTTTTCTAGGTACATCCTCAGATGCCACACTCCAAACTCTTCAAGGTTGTCTGCATGCAGCCAATCCCAGTCCTCTCCCTGGGTCTGATCTCTGAATCCCGAGCTTTGGCACTCAGCCCCCACTCACACAGGTGTATGAGCATCTGGGGAGCACAAGGCTGACCATCTATGCAGGTCATTCTCTGTTTTGTTTTATGTAAACTGGTTGCTGCATTCTCTTTCTAGCTCTGAAGTTCCCCTTCTGTCTAGGCTTATCTACCCACAGGAGAGACCCCAGTGTGCAGAAACATTTTCTCCTTCACATTTCCCTTTCTGTGGCGCAGGTCCCAACCCAATTTCTTTCTCTCTCTCCCTCTCTCTCATGTGTGTACTTTTTTTTTTTTTTTGTCCTACCTGGTTACTTGGAGATTTTCTTGCCTTTTCAGAAGTCCAAGATTTTCTGCCAGTGCTCAGTGTATCTTCTATGTGGATCTCTCTATTTGTAGAAGTATTTTTGATGTATTTGTGGGAGAATGTGAACTCCATGTCCTACTCCTCCACCATCTTGCTTGCTCTCCCCAATAGCAAGTTTTTAAGTAAAGATATAAAGTTATTACTCAAAATAGCCTTGAAAAATCAGTGAGTTTTTCTGAGCCTTTAGTTCCTCCTACAAAATGAAGCTAGTCATTCCCTCAGTTAATTACCAGAGTTCTGTGAAGAGCAGATAAATAGTAATCTTTAGGGAATGTAATGTAAGAGAGGAATAACAGTGAACATTGATGAATAACCAGACACCTCTGATTAAGTGCTTGAAATTTAATTTCACTTGAGGGAAATACATAATTCTTGTAAGTCTCCTAATATTCCTAAAAGTGAGAAGGAGGTTTTAGGGGACAAATTAAATTCAGGGGCTTTTAAACATGTTGTCAAGAAGGAGAACAATGTTGCTTACTGCAAAGACCCCTGAAGAAAGATTTTGACCAATATGTCTAGAGGGTCATATGTTACTTTAATTTCCTCACCATTTGTCCTCTCTAATGATGATAATTTGTTCTGCAATGTGTATTAATTTTGAAACCCTCTTTATAGATTGCAAAGTTTTTTTTTTATGCAATACATGCTTAATAAATGTTCGTTGCTGATAACAAAACGGAAGTTTATAATTTTTGTTTATTTAAAAAATCAGTTGTATCTTTATTTATTTATTTTTGGCCATACCCACGGCATGTGGAACTTTCTAGGCCAGGGATCAAACCTGAACCAGAGTAGTGAGCCAAGCCATTGAAGTGATGATGCCGAATCTTTAACCTACAGTGCCACAAGAGAACTCCTATTGTATCTTTTTTTTTTTTATTTATTTTCCACTGTACAGCAAGGGGGTCAGGTTATCCTTACATTTGTGCATTGCAATTACAGTTTTTCCCCCACCCTTTCTTCTGTTGCAACATGAGTATCTAGACATAGTTCTCAATGCTACTCAGCAGGATCTCCTTGTAAATCTATTCTAGGTTATGTCTGATAAGCCCAAGCTCCCGATCCCTCACACTCCCTCCCCCTCCCATCAGGCAACCACAAGTCTCTTCTCCAAGTCCATGATTTTCTTTTCTGAGGAGATGTTCATTTGTGCTGGATATTAGATTCCAGTTATAAGTGATATCATATGGTATTTGCCTTTGTCTTTCTGGCCAGGACATGGAAACAATCCAAATGTCCATCAACAGATGATTGGATTCAGAAGATGTGGTATATATACACAATGGAATATTACTCAGCCATAAAAAAGGATGAGATAATGCCATTTGCAGCAACATGGATGGAACTAGAGAATCTCATACTGAGTGAAATGAGCCAGATTGCAAAGTTTTTAAGGAAGTTCTTTTCATGCTTTTTAGAACTTGTTTAATGTAGAGCACATTGTTCTGCATGTAGTAAGTGCTTAGTAAGTATTGTTTAAATTAAAATAAGAAAATGTAAACCAAGTTTTAACACTTCAGTTAAAAATAATTTTTTAAAATCTGAAAGAAATGTGTGTGTGTGTGTGTGTGTGTGTGTGTGTGTGTGTGTGTGTGTCTGAAGAAGACCAAGCCAAGGAGAGGGAACAGTATGTGTAAAAGTTATGTGAGGGGACTGTGCCTTGTGCTATTCTAGGCAGTACTATGTAGGGCAGTGGTTCTCTGAGTGTAATTTTGTTCCTCAAATGGACATTTGACAATATGTGAGGACGTTTTTAATTGTTGTAACAATAGACATTTTTTTCCCCCTTCTAGGCTCTTTAACAGTCAAATCGATGTAAAATCAGAAGAAAAACACTCATAAGTTTAATAACATGTATGATTCCTGCATACATGGGAGATACCTAGAAAAACTGAGTAAAGTCCTGAAATGGCAGAAATCTTCATCTTAAATACTGTCTTAAACTAAACACCAAAAAAGAAGTTGGAGTTTGAGAGTAGGTTATGGGAGGTTATCAAGAAAGTCACAGTAAACAATAGTAAGGTAATTATGCATATTTAAGTCACTGCTTTCTACATTAATAAGAGTTTCCAGTGATAAGGCTATCTTTTTTGTAGAGGAAGGAACACTCACTTACAAATGGAGATTTCTCTAATATAGATCTGTTTTTACTTATGAAGATGTTACATCCCAATAAACACATCATTAAATTTAAAATATGCTTAAAAAGGCATTTAATACACTTAACCTACTGAACACAGTAGTTTAAAATAGCATACTTTAAACATGTTCAGAACATCATATAAGTCTATATTGAGCAAAATCTTCTAATACAATGCCTATTTTATAATTAAGTATTGGATATCTGTAACATTGAATACTGTACTGAAAATTAAAACAAAAAAAAGATGGTTGTATGTATACAGAATTTTTGTGAGTTTATCAGTTGTTTACCTTTGTGATTTTGTAGCTGAAAGGAAAATCTGGCCCAGGAAGAGGTCAATTTTTAAATTCAAAATATGGTCTCTACTAAATGTCTATCACTTTTACATCATCATAAAGCAAAGAAATTAAATTGAATCATCATAAGTTATGGACCAGTTGCACATGGTAATTATACTCTTACAAACAAGTATATTCTGCTTTGTTTTCAGAGCTTCTCCTGTGTTTTCTCCTGAGTTTCTTAAAAGTATGAAGCCCCTATATTGAATATATATTCAATGCAATCCCTATCAAATTTCCAATGACATTTTTCACAGAACTGGAAAAAAATGTAAATTTGTGTGGATACATAAAAGACAGAAAAAATAAAACAATCTTGAGAAAGAAAAATGGAGCCAGAGGAATCACACTCTCTGACTCCAGATTATACTATAGTAATCAAGAGTATGATACTGACCCAAAACAGACACATAGATCAATGGGACAGGAATAAAAGCCCAGAAATAAACTCATTTGGTAAATTAATTTTTGACAATCTTTGGCAAAGGAGGCAAGACTATATAATGGAACAAAGACAGCTCTTCAATAAGTGATGCTGAGAAAACTGAACAGATACATGTAAAAGAGTGAAATTAGAACATTCTCTAACACTATAACAAAAAAATAACAACCTGAAAATGGATTAAAGACTTACATGTAAGACTGGGATATTATAAAACTCCCATAGGAAAACATAGGCTGAACACTGACATAAATTACATCAATCTTTTCTTGGATAAGTATTCTACAGTAAAGTAAACAAAAGAAAAAATAAGAAATGGAACCTAACCAAACTTATACACTCTTTTTTTTTTTTTCTTTTTTTTTTTGTCTTTTGTCTTTTTGTTGTTGTTGTTGTTGCTATTTCTTGGGCCGCTCCTGCGGCATATGGAGGTTCCCAGGCTAGGGGTCGAATCGGAGCTGTAGCCACCGGCCTACGCCAGAGCCACAGCAACGCGGGATCCGAGCCGCGTCTGCAACCTACACCACAGCTCACGGCAACGCCGGATCGTTAACCCACTGAGCAAGGGCAGGGACCGAACCCGCAACCTCATGGTTCCTAGTCGGATTCGTTAACCACTGCGCCACGACGAGAACTCCCAAACTTATACACTCTTGTACAGGAAAGGAAATCATAAACAAAATGAAAAGACAACCTACAAACTGGGGAAAAAAAAAAAAAACCTTTGCAAATGATGTGATCAACAAGGGATTAATTTCCAAAATGTACAAACAGCTATGCAACTCAGGGAACTCCACCCAATATTCTGTGATTTTATATTCTGTGATTTTTATATTTTATTTACATTGGAAAAGAATCAGAAAAAAATAGATTTGAGTATAACTGAATCACTTTGCTGTACAGCATAAATTATCACAGCATTGTAAATCAGCCATACTTCAATGAAATTTAAAACAAACAACCCAATCAAAAAATGGGCAGAAGAATTAAATAGATATTTCTCCAAAGAAGGCATACAGATGGCCAACAGGTACATGAAAAGCTGCTCAACATCATTAATATACTAGAGAAATACAAATCAAAACTATCATGAGGTATCATGAATTGAAAACTCTAATTTAAAAAGATATTTGCACTCTAAAATTCATGGTGAAACTATTTACAGTTGCCAAGACATGGAAGCAAACTAAATGTCCATTGATAGATGAATGGATAAAGAAGCAATGATGTATGTGTGTATATATTACTCAGGAAGAAAAAAGAATGAAATGATACCATTTGCAGCAACATGGGTGGACCTATAAATTATGATATTAAGTGAAGTAAGTCAGACATAGAAAGATAAATATATGGTATCACTTATATGTAGAATCTAAAAAATGATACAAAGGAACATTTTTACAAAAGAGAAATAGACACTAGACACATAGACATAGAAAACAAACTTATGGTTACTAAAGTGGAATGAGGGGAAGGGACAAATTAGGAATTTGAGATTAACATACACACACTTCTATATATAAAATAATCAACAATGACCCACTGTATAGCACAGGGAACTATGGTCAGTATCTTGTAATAACTTATAATGGAAAGGAATTTGAAAAAAAATATGTATAGCTGAATCACTTTGCTATACACCAGAAACACTGTAAATCAACCATTCCTCAATAAAAATAAAAATAAAACAAATAATCACCTTAAAATAATCTTCATGCCAAAGATATATTTTGGGGTGGCAAATTCTGCTTCTGTATATTGTTGGAGGGCCCTGCTACTGGCATATATTTAAAGACCAGCAATGCTGCTGAATACTCCTGAATATGCAAGAAAGGGAACTATCTTATTCAATATATCAGTAATGATGAGGTTGAGAAACATAATATATTATGGAAATAATAGAGAGTATATTAGGATTTCTCTATTCTCTAGATAAATATAAAATAATTTTTATTATGTACCTGATTTGTTAAAGATTTTGTTTTTGGTTTCGTTTTTGTTTTTTTACTTTTTCTCCTATTTCATACAATAGTATTGTAATAGAAATGAAAATATTTGCTTTTAAAGTTTGACTAGAAGCAGGACCTGGAATAGCCTTTTTTCAAAGACTTCCTCCTGGCTACATGAAGTTTTCCCTTTCACTATGATCTTACCAGACTGATGGGCAGACTCCTTATATAGCCTCACACCTAGAAGGATTAACAGTTTCTGTCTCTGGAGAAGGCAAATTTAAATTTACCTCTTTAATAAATTTTCCTTCTCTACTTTTTATTTACGTAATTTTTGTTGTTGTTATTAAATGATTGTATCTACTCCAGGATTGCAGGTTAAAAATTAATATAACAAAAGTGAAGTGTAAAAAGAGAAAGTGCAGATGAATAGATTAAGAAGATGTGGTACATATAAGCAATGGAATAATATTCAACCATAAAAAATAATAAAATAATGCTATTTGCAGCAACACGGATGCTCATGCTAAGGATCCATGAGATTCTCATACTAAGTGTAGTAAGTAAGAAAGAGAAGGATACCATGATATCACTTATATGTGGAATCTAAAA
Organism: Sus scrofa; assembly: GCF_054392235.1. Taxonomy (NCBI): domain Eukaryota; kingdom Metazoa; phylum Chordata; class Mammalia; order Artiodactyla; family Suidae; genus Sus; species Sus scrofa. Next base: position 34,638,209 of record NC_139393.1, read on the forward strand.
TATGGCACAGATGAACCTATCTATAGAACAGAAACAGACTCACAGGCATGGATAGCAGAGTTGTAGTTGCCCAGGGGGAGTGGGGAGGGAGAAGGGATGGGACAGATTGGGACTTAATAACCCCTATTAACACTGGGATTAATAGATGCAAACTGTTACATTCAGAATGGATAGACAATGAGGTCCTGGTGTATAGCATAGGGAACTAGGTTCGATCACTTGTGATAGAAAAAGATGAAAGATATTATGAGGAAGAGAGTGTAGAGATGTGTGTAACTGGGTCACTTTGCCTTACAGTAGAAATTGACAGAACAATGTGAATCAGCTATAATAAAAAATGTATTTAAGAAAAAAAAAGAGAAAGTGGAAACCAAATTACAACCACAAAGGTGGAAATCAGGCAACCAAACCACAACTACAAAGGTGGAAAATTGCTAAATCACTTTAGTAATGTGGCCAAATTTAACTTGAGTGAGGGATTCCAGCTATTCTTTGGGATGTATTTTTTTGAATTTATATATTACTTCAATTAAATTAGTTTAAAAATGATTAGGGCAATTGAAATTACTTATGATGTCAGATATTTCACAATCATTTGACTCTGAAGGTCATGGCACAGTTTGCCCAGGAAGCCTTTCTGGAGCCTGGGAGCCCTGAGTTAGTTTGATAATGTCTTGGTTTCCCTCATACTTTCTGGATATAGGGTGACCTGGAACAGAGTCACACTTCTTGAACTGTTTGCAGTTGCAAATCTTGAGGATATTTCAGCCAGCCAATGAACCAATAATCAGCGCAAGGCTCTGGGTGAGCTGTCAATATTTAAGGATTAAATCCATTTTGTTGAAATAACCCCAGGCCATTGATATTACTCAGATAATAATATACTCTACTTATAATACAATATCCTCCAAATTTTGACTCTAATCTGTAATATTTACATTTGTTTCCTCAACAGTATGAGCAATTTGCCTATAAGCCAAAATGTGAAGTATAATACTATCATAATAAATTGACCCTCACTGTAAGCATGATTACGAATGTGAACAAATTATCTTCTCCTTTTTACTTTCAGCTTCTGAATTTTATTGTCTAAGTTTTTCTTGTTCTGAAGAAGGAATTTCATAGCTCAGCATAGTCTTAGAACTTTTTTTACCAGTCTCTAAAAGGCCTCTGTGTTTAGCTATAAGGCATCAAGTGAGTAACCCAAGACTTACTTTTTTGTTTACCATTTCTGTGTAGCTAAGGCAAGGGCTCTTTCTTGGCCTCTATTCAGTGATATGCAAAAACCTAAAGCTTTAAAGTGGGAGACAAAAAAAAGAAGGTAAGCTTTTGTTTCACAATGAAATGCCAGCAAGTTTTCTGGTAATAAATTATTAATCAGCTACTCTAGTTGATAGTACAGGATTAGTTTGTTGATATTCATCATGCCTGTTGGCAAAAAAAAGGGAGATTTTCAATAACTTATAATCATTTCCATTTTTGCCTCATGGTTAGAAAATTTAATATAGTAGTACATGGTTGTTTCAGTAATTGTGGTAAAAGAAACGTCTGTAGAAGATGACTTGAAGAGTTTGTCTCTGCAAAGTCCAAATAACATGTATGTCATAAACTCTCTAATAACTAGTAGAGATGGCCTCCATCTACCAGTACACATCTGGGAAAAAAATGTGAAAGAAATTTGATCTGTTGGGAATTACTCATTAACTATCTAGAGATGTAATAGTTGTATTGCCTGGTTTGGTCAGGAAAGTCTTCATTTAGCATGTACTTTGAGTCTATAAACATTTTATCCTGCTGAAACACAAAAAAAATTCCACACTGCGAAACCTAATTTTCTATATCTCGTCCCTTGTAGAATTTCCAAAACATGAATTTACATGCTTTGAGGGCATATATGCTCTTTCTTAACAAGCAGCTTTGTTTGATTAAATTGCCTTTGGGAGATGACTGACTACATACTTTGTCAGATATAGCAGCAAATGACAATGAGAGGCCCCTTTTAAGAATTAAGAATCTTAGGATATTTTCTGACGTTATCATGTTCCATCATATGTGACTAGACATAGAATGTGTACATGCATGTGTAACTGGGTCACCATGTTGTACAGTAGGAAAAAAAATGTATTGGGGAAATAATTAAAAAAACCAACCCCCCCCAAAACAGTAAATAGATAAAATGATAATTAAAAAAAAGAAGAATCTTAGAATAGCACCAGCAGAGAATTAAACCAGGCTTAGAATCCTCTGTGACTGCATGGGTTGCACAATCACAAAGCATGTCCATAAAGCTGGTAAATCTAACAAGATGCATGCCTGTGGTTGAAAATGATACCCATTAAAAGCCATTTTGCACAAGGAAAGCCCTATGTATATAATTTTAAAAATTATAATGTTCTTCATATTATTTTATAGTGCTTCTGATGTATTTCTCTTTGTGTGCTGAAGAATACTTAACCCAACTCATGCCATTCCTTGGTAGTTTTATCAGGCATAGTTAAAGCAAACTAAATTGCACATATTTAGTCTAAAATTTTGCAAATTTCAACATATGTATCCACCCAAAAAACATGTTCACAGGGGGAAAAAAAAAGGTATTTCTGTCATCCTCAAAATGTCCTTGTGATATTTTGTAATTCATTCTTCCTTCTGTCCTCCTTGTCCCTTGGGGATCACTAATGGACTTCTGTCACTATAGAGTAGTTTAAATTATCTGCAAGCATAGAATATGTACATTTGCTTGGCCATTTTTCACTCAGTGTAATGATTTTGAAATTCATTCGTATTGTTGTATGTATCAACATTCTATTCCTTTTTATTGCTGTTGACTACTACTTTGGATAAACAATTTATCCAAATATTTATCTTTCAAATGTTAATAGACATTTGACTTCTTTGTGGTGTTTTGCTCTTACGTGTAAAGCTGCTATAAATACTTGTTCTCATATGGGATTTTTAAAAATTTTCTTCAGTAAGGCCCTCAAAGCATGTCAGTTACATGATAACTATATGTTTCAATTTTTAAGAAAATGACAAATTGTTTCCTCAAGTGGTTGGACAATTTTACATTTCCTCCAGAAATGATGAGGGTTCTAGTAGTTCTTGAGGAGTTCTCCTGTGGTGCAGTGTTGTCATTACAGTGGTTCATGTTTGATCCCTTGCCCAGGAATTTTCGCATGCTCTGGGTGTGGCCAAAAAAAAAGCAAAACCAACTCATGAAATATTTACTTCTTTTCTAATTTTTTTCTTTCTCAGCTGCGCCTGTGGCATATGGAAGTTCCCAGGCCAGGGACTGAATCCAAGTTAACCGCGTGACCTATGCCACAGCTGCAGCAATGCATGATCCTTAACCCACTGCTGGGCCAGGGGTTGAACTTGTGCCTCCACAGAGATAATGCTGGATCCTTAACTCACTAAGCCACAGTGAGAACTACTTTACTTTGTTTTTATTAAAGTAAACTTACAAAGTTGAACCTAAGTGCAAGTGTACAGCAAAGTGGTTCAGTTACATATACATATATGTATATATATATGTATATTCAGATTCTTATTACTAAATTTATTTGCAGGGAACTTATGTTAGAATTCTGATTTTTATTTCCCAAATTTTATTATGAAAAATTTCAAACAGAAAAGTGGAAAATATTTTACAGAGAACACTCCACAAAGATTTAAAAGTTATTATTTTGCTATATTTGCTTTTCACATATGTATACACCTATCTTTCCCTCTATACAGACACCACAAAAATTTAAAGAATAAGGGAAATATATATATATATATATATATACATATGAAAATAACACAGATCTTAAGCACAGATTTTCACCCCATAAAAATGATGTTTTCTTCTAAGAAATTTTGCTTACATCTGGTATTTTTTGTTAGATTAAAAAATTAAATATAGAATAAAATTTGTACATCATGTAGTTTCATGTAGTCTCATTTTCTTCATTATACAAATGATACAACTATGACCAAATTAATGATTTGTTCAAGGTAATCAGAAGGTTAACATGTGAACCAGATTTCAGGATTTCTAGATCAACATTCTATGCACAAATCTGTATTTCTTTATAATACAGATCTTAAAATATGAATCTTTAATATTCATATTTTATGTGAATAACATGTTCTTACTACTGAATTATAAAAAAATTTCAGTTCACTTATGGGGATATAATTCTCTATTATAATTGTATACAAAATAAACACTTTTAAAATTGGAACAAATCTTGGTAGCATGTAGATTTTAGTCCAACCCTAGAGCCCATTTGAAACCTGATTCTAAAGAGAGTGAATCAGTATTTTGAAACAACATTTAAGGCAATTCAGTAATTTTTTTCCTGATTTTATTTATTTGGAGTGAAACATCAAGTATGTAAAGGATCCATATTTCTATCCCCTCTTTCCTGTATTTGGAATATTTATCTTTATGCCAGCAACTCCATCAGCAGATTTTTCAGATGAAGGAAGAGATAATGGAACTTAGAGAAGTCCAATTTTATTTGTTAATAAGAAGGAAGTTTAAAGTAATGGTTAAAATTGGATTTTTAAACTAGCAGTGGATGTAATTTATTCCATCATGCCAATTCTCCATTTACCTTCCCTTTATTGCAGGTAATTGAGAATTAGTCACGTTTGCTATTTTTAGAACTCCTCAATTTTGTAGGAAATGGAAATGAAATTACAAAAACGGGTAAAGAAGAACTCTCAAAATATTAAAAAAAACAGTATTTCTGATTCAGTTAACAAAAAGATATTAGGAAATGTGTAAAATTATTATTTCAAGATAAAAATTAGGTGGAGTTTTTTGAGTTGATTAGTCAGTTTCATTTAAATAACAGATTGGGCTGACTCACTGAAAAGATCTTCCTGTTACATATCCTAAAGGAAGTGTATTAATGTATAGAAGAGAGCAGGGGACACTTATTTCATTAGTTTTATTACCAGTGCTTAATTCTGAGGAAGCTAGTTTTTGAAGCACTTGCTATTTATTTTTTCTTCCTTATCTCTGACATTTTACCCATTAACACAAACTATGTGTTTCAGAAAAAAAGAAAAATGTTTTAGATGCAATTAAAAAGTCGATGATTAGTAGGCTAAGATTAATCTGAAAAAAAGGGGGAAACACTTTTATATTCCTGGGTACCCTCAAAAGGGAGCTTATATTGCTATTTCTTTGTAGGGATTTAAATTTATGTATAGGCTGTTAATTTGAGTGGCATTTGAAGTTTGAATTATAATGCATCAGTCTTCCTAGAAAACCTAAGCAATTAATATACACAAATACAAAATTTCCTAAACAATATTTTTGTCTACACCACATTTATATATGCTTATAAGAATTATTCATTGCTAAAATGCAATTTATAAAAACCCCGGTAAAAATACAAATCACCCTGTCATTTTATACTTAAACATGTCAACATTTAACACTATTTTTTTCAAATACAAGTTTGGCCTTTGATTGAAAATACTTAGTAATGCCAGAATTCTCATTTTAATATTGAGAAGGAAAAAAAAATTCTACTTTAAGAATCACTATGCCAGTTAACAATTATCTATGTTATAAATTACTGGTTTTTATTTTAAAATGAGCTTGCAACATCCTGGGAAATTTAACACATCTACCAAATTGAAGTTATTCATATGTCACCATAGAGATCAGAATCACCATTTTTTTTTTTGTCTTTTTTTCTTTTTTTTAGGACGGCACCTGTGGCATATGGAGGTTCTCAGGCTAGGGGTCCTATTGGAGCTACAACTGCCAGCCTACATCAGAGCCACAGCAATGCCAAATCCAATCCGTGTCTGCAACCTACACCACAGCTCATGGCAATGCTGGATCCTTAACCCACTGAGCAAGGCCAGGGGTCGAACCCGCAACCTCATGGTTCCTAGTCAGATTCTTTCCACTGTGCCACGACAGCAACTCCTGGAATAACCACTTTTAAATACATACACCTAAAATAATAGCAGGGCTCTATGACCTAGTCTTAACTTTAAATAAATGAATTAACCATGTGGCAAACCTCTATAACTCAATAGGTAAAAAGAACTTCTGAATAAATAACTTTAAAGAGTGATATCTATTACAGGAATTTCAAAATGATTTGGTAATGTATCTGGGGGAACTAAATGCCAACATTTTGTTCATTTGACTTTTGAAGTTTAATTTTAGAGTCAAAAAACTGTTTTCTGAAGTTCCTGTCATGGCTCAGTGGATAACGAATCCAACTAGGAACCATGAGGTTGTGGGTTCAATCCCTGGCCTTGCTCAGTGGGTTAAGGATCCGGCATTTCTGTGAGCTGTGGTGTAGGTCCAGATGTGGCTTGGATCTCATGTTGCTATGGCTCTGGCATAGGTCAGCAACTACAGCTCCAATTAGACCCCTAGCCTGCGAACCTCCATATGCTGTGGGAGTGGCCCTCGAAAAGGCAAAAAGACAAAAAAAAAAAAAAATGAAAAAATTAAGCTGTTTTCTTATCTTAATTTTTCCTTTCAACATGCTTATTCAGGACCTTCAGAGTGCACAGAAATTATTTTTTTATATTTTATTTATTTTTTTTCTGCTGTACAGCATGGGGACCAAGTGACACATGCATACATTTTTTTTCCCACCCTTTGTTCTGTTGCAATATAAGAATCTAGACACAGTTCTCAATGCTACTCAGCAGGATCTCCTTATAAATCCATTCCAAGAACAATAGTTTACATTTGATCCCTCCCACTCCCTCCCTATCCCCCCGGGCAGCCACAAGTCTATTCTCCAAGTTCATGATATTCTTTTCTGTGGAAACGTTCATTTGTGCTGTATATTAGATTCCAGTTATAAGTGATATCATATGGTATTTGTCTTTGTCTTTCTGATTCATTTCACTCAGTATGAGAGTCTCTAGTTACATCCATGTTGCTGCAAATGGCATTATATCATTCTTTTATATGGCTGAGTAGTATTCCATTGTGTATATATACCACATCTTCTGAATCCAATCATCTGTCAATGACATTTGGGTTGTTTCCAGTTCTTGACTATTGTGAATAGAGCTGCAATGAACATGTGGGTGCATGTGTCTTTTTCAAGGAAACTTGTGTCTGGATATATGCCCACGAGTGGGATTCCTGGGTCATATAGTAGTTCTATGTATAGATTTCTAAGGTATCTCCAAACTGTTCTCCATAGTAGCTGTACCAGTTTACATTCCCACCAGCAGTGCAGGAGGCTTCCCTTTTCTCCACAACCCCTCCAGCACTTGTTATTTGTGGACTTATTAATGATGGCCATTCAGACTGCTGTGAGCTGGTATCTCATGGTAGTTTCATTTGCATTTCCCTAATAATCAGGGATGTTCAGCATTTTTGTCAAGTGCTTGTTGGCCATCTGTATATCTTCCTTGGAGAACAGTCTATTCAGGTCCTTGCCCATTTTTCCATTGGGTTGTTGGCTTTTTTGTTGAGTTGCATAAGTTGCTTGTATATTCTAGAGATTAAGCCCTTGCCATTGCATCATTTGAAACTATTTTCTCCCATTCTATGAGTTGTCTTTTTGATTTCTTTTTGGTTTCCTTCACTTTGCAAAAGTTTGTCATTTTGGTTAGGTCCCATTGTTTTAATTTTGCTTTTATTTCCGTTGCCTTGGGAGACTGACCTGAGAAAATATTCATGATGTTGATGTCAGAGAATGTTTTGCCTATGTACTCTTCTAGGAGTTTGATGGTGTCTTGTCATATTTAAGTCTTTCAGCTGTTTTGAGTTTATTTTCCTACATGATGTGAGGTTATATTCTAGTTTCGTTGATTTGCATGCAGCAGTCCAAGTTTCCCAACAATACTTGCTGTAAAGACTGTTTTCATCCCATTTCATATTTTTGCCTCCTTCGTCAAAGATTAATTGACCATAGGTGTCAGGGTTTATTTCTGGGTTCTCTATTCTGTTCCATTGATCTGTCTGTCATAGCAATATAGGTCTTCCTCAAAAAAGAAGAAAGATCTCAAATCGACAACTTAGCCCACCACCTAAATGAATTAGATAAAGAAGAACAAACAAAACCTAAAGTCAACAGAAGGAAGGAAATCATAAAGATAAAAGAGGAAATCAATAAAATAGAGATTCAAAAAATAATGGACAAAATCAATCAAACCAAGAGCTGGTTCTTTGAAAAGGTAAACATAAGAGACAAACTTCTGGCTAGACGCAACAGAAGAGGAGAGAAAAAACGCAAATAAGATATGAAAAAGAAGTCACAATGGATGTGACAGAAATACAACAACCATAAGAGAACACTATTACAATTATATGCCAACAAATTTGACAACCTAGAGGAAATGGACAGGTTTATAGAGACCTACAGCCTGCCAAAACTGAATCAAGAAGATATAGATCAACTGAGCAGACCGATCACTAGAAATGAAATGGAATATATCATAAAAACACTCCCTACAAATAAAAGCCCAGGACAAGATGCCTTCACAGGAGAATTCTACCAAACATACAAAGAGGAACTGGTGCTCCTCCTTCTTAAACTTTTTCAAAAGGTTGAAGAAGAAGGAACACTCCCAAAGACATTCACCCTAATTCCAAAACCAGACAAAGAAAACACCAAAAAAGAAAACTGTAGGCCAATCTCTTTAATGAATTTAGACACAAAATTTCTCAACAAAATTTTAGCTAGCAAAATCTATCAACATTCCAAAAAGATCATACACCATGACAAGGTGGGATTCATCCCAGATTCTCAAGGATGGTTCAACATGTGCAAATCAATCAATGTCATTCACCACATCAACAAAAGTCAAAAACCACATGACCATCTCAATAGATGCAGAGGAAGCATTTGACAAAGTCCAACACCCACTCATGATCAAAACTCTCACCGAAGTGTGTATAGAGGGAGCATTACTAAACATAATCAAAGCCATTTAGGACAAACCCACAGCAAATATAATACTCAATGGAGAAAAGCTGAAAGACTTCCCACTAAAATGTGGAATAAGACATGGATACCCACTCTCACCACTGTTATTCAACATAGTATTGGAAGTCCTAGCCTCAGCAATTGGTCAAACAAAAGAAATAAAAGGCATCCACATAGGAAGAGAAGAGATAAAAGTGTCACTGTATACAGATGACATGATATGATATATAGAAAACCCTAAGAACTCAACCCCAAAACTACTTGAACTGATCAACAAATTCAGCATAGTAGCAGGATATAAGATTTTCAGAAATCACTAGCATTTCTGTATACTAACAATGAAATTCTAGAAAAGCAATACAGAAATGCAATACCTTTTAAAATTGCACCCCAAAAAATAAAATACCTGGCAATATACCTGACCAAGGAGGTAAAGGACTTATATGCCAAGAACTGTAAAACATTAATCAAGGAAATTAAAGAAGGTGTAAAGAAATTGAAAGCTATTCCATGCTCCTGGGTTGGAAAAACTAATATTGTAAAAATGGCCATTCTACCCAAAGCGATCTACAGATTCAATGCAATTCCTATCAAATTACCCATGATATTTTTCACTGAACTAGAACAAACAATCCAAAACTTTATATGTAACCACAAAAGACCCAGAATTGTCAAAGAAATTCTGAAGAATAAAAACCAAGCAGGAGGCAAAACTCTCCCAGACTTCAGGCAATATTACAAAGCCACAGTCATCAAGACAGTGTGGTACTGGTACCAAAACAGACAGACAGACCAATGATTCTTTTTTTTCTTTTTTTTTTTTTTTGTGTTTTTAGGGCTGCACCCTTGGCATATGGAGTTTCCAAGGTTAGAAGTCAAATCAGAGCTGTAGCTTCCGGCCTATGCCACAGCTACAGCAATGCCAGATCCAAGCCATGTCTGTTAGCTACACCACAAATATCACGGCAAGCCAGATATTTAACCCACTGAGCAAGGCCAGGGATCAGTCCTGCCTCCTCATGGATACTATTCAGATTTGTTACCGCTGAGCCACTACAGGAAGTATGATTCAATGATCGTTATTAGTCATCCAATTGGAGATTTTGGATTGGCAGGTGTAATCTCAAGTTCAGAAGGTAGATCTTGACCGAAGAGATGTTATTGTCAACATGTATGTATGATACATAAAGCCATGAGTTAACCAAGAAAATGGGGGTAAATAGAAAAAAGGAGAGGTCTAAGGAATGGGTTTTAAGACTCTCCACTTATATGGTCAAGGCGAAAAGAGGAACCAGAGGGAGTTCCTGTCGTGGCCCAGTGGTAATGAACACAACTAGTATCCATGAGGATATGGGTTTGATCTCTGGCCTCACTCAATGGGTTAAGGATCCGGCATTGCCTGTGAGCTGTGGTGTAGGTTGCAGAGATCTTGGCTCAGCTCCCATGTTGTTATGGCTATGGTATAGGCTGGCATCTGCAGCTCTGATTCATCTGCTGGCCTGGGAACTTCCATATGCTGTGGGTGCTGGTGCAGCTCTTAAAAAAAAAAGAGAGAGAGAGAGATTAAGGCTCATGTAAATAGTGTTGCAATAATCAGTAAAACACTTTTAAATACTTTAAATTCTTTCTCAAAGATGCATGTATAAAGATTTGAAACTAATAAACCTAAATACAATAATTCTTTTTGAAGGTCAATTATGTCTAAGTAGAAAAATAAAGCACAAAGTTTTGTATTTTTTTGTAAGTTGAGAAGATGTCACTTATGATTTTTTTTTCTCATCTCTAGTGATTTGAACTTGTAAGTATTTAAAATATCACTTAGGCCACTGCAAACAAAGATTTTAAGTTTCATAGTTTAATAAGCTTCAAAAATTATCTAATTATTTTTTCTTTGGATAATCTAAGATATTAATTCCTTATTTGCCTCCGTTAATGTGAAATTCAGATATTCAGAGAAGTCAGAACAAAGTTACTAGATATTAGCAAAGGAAACAGGATTTGTGACAAATGCTGGGCTTTTCTCTCAAAAAAGTGGGGTTAAATCATTATCTTCCTGCCTATTCCTGTTAGCTCTTACCACATTAAGCATGATTATTGTTTTTCTTAATGAACTGTATGATTTTATTTTAAATTGTATCAGCATCAGGGACAGAAAATATGTGACCTTTTCCATTGTCATTGATCATGTGTTATTTCACACTTTTCAGCTGATTTAGGACATTATAAAAGAATCTTTCTTAACTCAGTATTCAAGGCGGCACTATCAAATGAGAAGTATGATGATTCCAGATTAAACCATTTGCCATCCCTATTGTTCTAGTATCTCTTGAATAACACATTAAGGATATAAAACATAAGTACTTCTTCCTCATGTACTGCCCCACAATCTGGTAATTGTGTCAATATACTGCATTTGTCAGAAAAATGTATATCTTAATTGGTAGAGGACTTCAGTGATGATAAATAACTTTTTGATATCACATATTTCATCTCCTCCCACACATCACTAGTCAAAATATGTTTCTTTTCCTGTTGATTAAAAAAATACTTGAAGAGGAACTATGTACACAGTTTCAGGAATCATTTATTAACTCAGCCTTTTTATAGTCATACAGACATATATCTTTATCTTTGTCTTTTTGTGATCATGCAGAGGACTTGAGACTTCATGGAGATCAACAGATTCCTAAAACAAACATGCAATTTGGAGTTAGATAAAATCAGAGATGTTTTTGGCAAATCATCAGCCTGGAGATATTCCATGAGGATGGCTTCTCCAGTCTTATTGATCAACACAAAGAAGTGCTTGGATTGGTGACAATGCTGTTCTTGTGGGCAAAAGTTGTAAATGAGTCCTTAGATCTATCTCAGTCTCTAACTATCACTTCCTGTGGTTGGAAAAGTGCATTAATCAGCCACATCTCCTGGATCCCATAATGTCTATGGCCTTAGTTTCATATGCCACTCAGTGGTGCCTGTGGTATTTTTTTTTAAAGTTTTATTGAAATATAGTTAATTTACAACATCATGATAATTTCTGCTCTACAACAAAGCGATTCAGTTATATATATACACACATCCATTCACTATCAGGTTCTATCAGAGAATATTGTGTAGAGCTCTCTGTGCCAATCATTCCATATATCTCAGTGAGCATATACCAGTCCAAAACCCCCAGTCCATCCATTCTCCCCAACCTGTCATCATTGGTAACTGCAATGACCAATCTGTAGACATGCATTCTTGGTTGTCTACATGAGCAAATGGGCATGACTCCTGGAAGACCTGACGGACACACAAAGAAGTTCAAAGGTACACACACACACACACATACACATAATTACTTATGTCCTCCCACACATGCCACTTGATTTTTTCCTCTGGCATATCTTTACCCTGGATGCTATTGAAATATTGTTTCATTTTCCATCTCATATCATCCAAATGACAAAAACCAATACTCTGCCTTTAGAGGTGAGGGACTGTAAGGACTTTTTTTCTTCGTGAGTTTGAGTCAGACTGATTATTCCCTAGCAAAACTGATTGTTAATGATCATCTACATAGAAAACCCCTCATTTCTCTCCTGGTCCATGAAAATCAACATCTTCTGAGCTTTTACTGCAGTCTCTTCCTGCTGTGTGGACTTTTCAATTATCTTCATTTTTTGGTCATTTTGGCCTCTAGAAAATAAGCTCCTCAGTAGCAGGCAGCTTGGAACAATATCTAGCTAATGGTGCTTAATAAATATTCCTTGGGGAGTTCCTGTCTTGGCTCAGGGGTTAACGAATCAGACTAGGACTCATGAGATTGCAGGTTTGATCCTTGGCCTTGCTCAGTGGGTTAAGGATCTGGTGTTGCCTTGAGCTGTGGTGTAGGTTGCAGATGCGGCTTGGATCCCACATTGCTGCGGCTCCGGCATAGGCCGGTGGCAACAACTCCGATTAGACCCCTAGCCTGGGAACCTTCATATGTCGCAGGTGCAACCCTAGAAAAGGCAAAAAAAAAAAAATTCCTTGGATGAATCAAGCTATTAAATAAGCAATACATTTTTATCAAGATAGGATAATGGAAAAGAATAAAAGACCTACTAATTTTCTCTCAACTGAAATCTCAGATTTTTTGGTACATTGGTTGATTTTTCCTGAATCTGAGTCCAGTGGACATAACATGAACTTTTAAGGCTATTCTAGATAATAATTTCAAGCAAAGTAGAAGGTTTGGAAAATGAGATAAATCTTGTCTTCTTTGGAAATTTAAAAGATGTATTTTTGCAATAAAATTTTCTCCTTTTCACTATTGGTAAAGACCATACAATCCTCTATAAATCAAGCTAGGCCAGAGCTTATTTAATTTGTATGCATGGAAGTTAACCAAACAAATTTACAAGTGTCACTCATCCTTTTGTTAATCCATCTCACTGACAGGCTATGAAAAGAATGTAGAGATGTTTCATCATCGGGTCACCTGTGGGCCATACTTAGCACTAACTGGAAAGATGGCTCACCACAAGTGAGGTTAAAACATAGAGAGGAACCTCTTATTTCAAGTATTTTTATTTATTTCTTAGTCATGCCTTGCTGATGGATTATTATGTGTCCTTCAGTACTACCATTTTGCTATTTAGTATATAAGTCTGTGGCAATAAAAACATGAACTGTAATTGAAATAAATAGCACCCTCACTTTCAAGTGGATTCCCCTTTTACCATTTCAGAGGAATGGAATGTAGATAACTACTGTGATTAGGCTCAAAATTAAACAGAGATTATTATATATGGAAAAGCCCATTGCAGAACTGTGAACAGCTTTATGATGACTATTTACTAGTTTGAAGATAATTGAAGTTTTCCTTAGCTAAAGACTGAATAATTTTAGAGTTTACACACAAACTTTAATAAACTTCATTAGTGGATGTGGGACATATTTGACCTTTGACTCTTTTGGTCATTATTCATTTTGCTGGTTTATTTGGCTGAAAATGAAATGTGCCCTGAAAGAATCTCCCTGGGTAATGATGTTTTGTAAACTATTCATTGCTATAATTAAACTAACTATGTATTTCCTAGTTCATTATAAAAATAATTCAAAGCTGTCAGGACAGTTGGCTTAATCATTCACTCATACAAAAATATTTATTGCATGACTACTATGTGTTCCTATTCTAAGGGCTATAGAAAAACAAAACAAAACAAAGAAACAAAATCCTACCTTTTTGGAATATGTAGACAGTGCAGTTTATAAAGATAGAAAATGTGTAAAAAGAAATCAGAAAATTTGTGACATGTTAGATGGTGGTAAGTACGATGGAGAAAAATCAAGCACAGAATGGAGACAGAGTGATGGAGGACATGCTTTTTAAAGTGGTCAGGGAATGTTTCATTTAGAAGTTCACACTTAAATACATTGCTGTTGACAACTACGGGGCATTTGGATAAAGAGTACAGCAATTGGAGTGAAAAGCTCTTGTCTGGGAAATGTATGGTAAGTTGGGTATGAGTAAGGAGGCTGGAGCACTAGATCAATGTGAGCACAGATAGGATAAAAGGAAGTAAAGTTGAAGGAGAAATGAGGATTCAATTTTACTAAGCCTTGTAGGTCAGGATAACAGGATAATGACTGGGATTTACTCAGGGTAAGATGGGATGATGTCCTGGGGGGTGGGGGGTTTAACCAGATACATGGCATAACTTGACTTAACCTTATAGCAGATGATGTGTCAAACATATATGTAGTTGTGGGAGGAGCAGAAGCAGGAAGGCCTGCCTTTCATCCATTTATTATATAGTCATACAGAAAATATGCATTCAATATCTACAATGACTCTAGAAAAAAAGATATTTTCTAGGATTCAGTTCACTCCTGAAATTCAAATAATTTTTATAAAATGTCTAGAAAATTTCTCTTTTTTTATGAAAATTATTTGAAGTCCATGAGTGAACTGAGTGCCGGAAAGATGACTTTCTTTCCAATAAATGGTAAACTCCCTGTCCATATTAAGTGTAGCACATTCAGTTCTCCTAAGCCAGATGGACCAATCTGGAAAAAAACAAAACTAACAAAAGCACTGGAACAACTTGTACTTCATTGGTTGTTTTATAAGAAGAGATTCTTCTTGACTAGGAAAAGCACTAGAGTACTTACCACATATTGCATTTTTATAAACATAATTACAGAACAACTGACATGTTATAAATGTAAGATGTCTTAATACTTTGGAAATATAGATAGCAGTGCTATCATGCCCAATCCAAAAGAAAAGGCAATGAGCGTGTTCAGGAAACAACAAATGGATTCACTGAGAAGGTTATCAGAAATTACTCCAAGGATATTCAGATGGCATTCAAAATTTATCATTAAGGAAAATTTGTTATTTATATACTTTATGAGGTAGGAGAGAATATAGTTATTTTTCATTTTGTAAACCTATTTTTGTGTAGTACTCTATTTTCTTTGTCTATTAAATACATCAATATTATGCTGTTTCAATTATGCTGTTTTTACTTTTACTTTTTTTTTTTGCTTTTAAGGTCTGCACTCATGACATATGGAAGTTCTCAGGCTAGGGCTCGAATTGGAGCTGCAGCTGCTGGCCTATACCACAGCAACAGCAACACAGGATCTGAGCCATGTCTGTGACCTACACCACAGGTCATGGCAACGCTGGATACTTAACCCACTGAGCAAGGCCAGGAATGGAACCCACATCCTCATAGATACTAGTTGGGTTCATTTCTGCTGCACCACAAAGGGAACTCCCACATATTTTTCACTATTAAATAATCATTTGCTTTTTTGAATAAAAGTAATATGTAAAAATCTTTAAATTTAATTTTCATTCAGTAATTTTAATTCCATATGTCACAAGTCACTTTGGTTTTAAGATTTCCCTTTTATGAACTACTCTGTATCTTTGACAATACTAGATGAATTTTACTAGTGACTCCAACCTTATATCTAAGATACTTACTGCTTTACAAAGACATAAAAACTTTATTGAAAGCATTATTGGGAGCAATTCTCTAAAACCCTTAGGGGAATAATAGGTTTAGTTTAGAGATGTTTTCAAGAGCTGTATTTTATAATTATTTGATCCAAATTTTCTGGCTTAATGATAGGAGAGAGGTGCAATTCATTTGTAGAAAATGAGTTCTTGAATTCCATTGAGATAAATCTCTGCAATAGGAATATTTTTTATATTTGCATTGTTCTCATGAAGCACTATAGATTTGTTTTAGGAAATACTTTTCTTTATGCTTGTTGAAATACTCATTGTTCACAGAGGTCGAACTGTCTCTGTTCTTGCAATTTTCTCTCTTCCCTAAATTTCAACTTCAACCTCAGTCTTTTACCTCAGAAAATAGCCCTGCCTTCACCTGAATGCTCAAGCAAGAAATACACTATGGAGAACAGTTTGTAGATACCTTAGAAATCTATACATAGAACTTCCATATGACCCCACAATCCTACTCTTGGGCATCTATCCGGACAAAACTCTACTTAAAAGAGACACATGCACCCGCATGTTCATTGCAGCACTATTCACAATAGCCAGGACATGGAAACAACCCAAATGTCCATCAACAGATGATTGGATTCGGAAGATGTGGTATATATACACAATGCAATACTACTCAGCCATAAAAAAAAGAATGACATGATGCCATTTGCAGCAACATGGATGGAACTAGAGACTCTCATACTGAGTGAAATGAGCCAGAAAGACAAAGACAAATACCATAGGATATCACTTATAACTGGAATCTAATATCCAGTACAAATGAACATCTCCTCAGAAAAGAAAATCATGGACTTGGAGAAGAGACTTGTGGCTGCCTGATGGGAGAGGGAGGGAGTGGGAGGGATTGGGAGCTTGGGGTTATCAGACACAACTTAGAATAGATTTACAAGGAGATCCTGCTGAGTAGCATTGAGAACTATGTCTAGATACTTATGTTGCAACAGAAGAAATGGTGGGGGAAAAAATGTAATTGTAATGTATACATGTAAGGATAACCTGACCCCCTTGTTGTACAGTGGGAAAATAAAAAAAAGAAAAAAGAAAAAAAAAAGATTGTGTGATTTAAGCAGTATATTAGAAATAGGAAAAATAGAACTTCTAAAAAAAAAAAAAGAAATATAGAAGTCACCTTTATTTCTACCATCTGGTTTCATCTTCCTCAAATCAATCCATCAGTAGTGTTCAAATTTCATGTGGTAAATCTCTCCTTTTTTGTCCTTTCCTGAATTCCATCCTCTCTTAGCTGGACTACATAATGAAAATGTTACAGCCTAATTGTTCTTCCTTTTTCCTCCATCTACACCTTAAACAAAACAAAACAAAACAAAACAAATGAACAAAAAAAAAAAAAAACCCACAAAAGAATCCTTTCTTTACATGTCAGAATTTGAGCAGAGTTAATCCAGGTAATATAATTGTTCTCTCCTGTAAAAACTATGTGGTACATTATCATTTGAGGTTTGTTTGTTTTTTAAAAAATCATTTAGAATATTTTTCTCAGTGCTCTTACTATAGAACTTTCTGAAATTCTATATCTCATGTGCATTAAGTACCAACTATGCCACATAGTATCAGTGTAAGTCTCAAAGTAAAAACAGCTCTAATCAGTGTGAGCTCTAGATGAGAAAGTGCTCAGAAATCCCATAGATTGATGGAATGAAGTTTCATTTTAATATTCAAAAGTGGGTCCATTTTATTTCCATAGCTTGATTTTTTGTGACATTCTTTGGGCCCCTTCTTATTACAGTATTCAAGCATACAGGGAATTTATTAACATTAATTTTCCCAGTGTTATGGAGGTGTTAATAGGAGAAAAATGTTTGGGAAAAGAATGTACTGTGAGTAGTGTATAGAAACTTTACACAGGTGAGAAACAGCCTTGTGTATTTGAGAACCTTAAGCCATGTATGACTGGAACAATGTCTTGTTTAGGGGTTGGAGAAACTTGCTGTTTCTGAGTCATAAAGGAGGCTTTCTTACCATAAAGTCTGGCTTTCTTGTCATACTAAGGAGGTGGGATTTTATCTTGAAGGCTATGGGAAGGCATTGAAGGATTTTATTGTGTCTACCATTGATTTTCAAAGTCTGGTGGGTTCAATATTTCTTCAGAGTTTGAAAAAAAAAAACCCTCCAAACTCTGCTAGAAAGTAGAAATCAAGTCTAATAGCTTCACATCAGTGGAGATGAAACATGCCTTCAAACTTGTCAAAATTAAATGAGGATGGGGTTTGTTCAGAATAACACTTCTTCAGATTGCTGCTCCCACACTTTCAAAGTAATCGTTGAGTTTCAGGATGAGGTGAATGTGGAGAAAAATGTTTAATGGTTTTCAAACTAAAAGTTAGGGAAAAGAATGTTGTTTTCAGATAGACAACTGATCTGAAAATTAAAACTCTTGATTAGCAATGTCCTAATTTTTAAACATAATATAATGTGGAAAAATAATTCAAGAACAAGGATATATTTTAACCAAACTTATATTTTTTGTCACCTCCTACTTATGTATCTTTTAAAAAGAAAAGACATTAGTAAAATTAAATATATTTTAAACAAGATATTATTTAAAAATAAAACTGAAGGATTTATAATTAGAGCCATTTATTATATTTTTTAAATTACAAGCATATTTCAAGAGCATCAAAATAAAATAAATACAATCTCAAAACATGTGGAATGGCAGAAATATATGAAGTGAAAAATTAGAAAACGCACATCAAACTCCAAGCCCAAACAATACATTTATCAATTTTTAAAGTAGAATCCAAAGGGTTTTTTTTTTTTGTAAACTGCAGCAAGAACATTGAGACAGTAACTAAAAGTCATCTGTGAATGATCTTTGAATATGCTATCATTTGAAAATTATGTTGAAAAAAAGTGTCGTTAAAAAAGGGGAGTATAGCTTTGAGTATTTGAAATCATCGCATTGAAATATTGGTTTACAAAGACTGAAATATGTTAAACCTCCTGAGGACCAAATGTGTTTGAAAGGTCCACAAGTTATAAGAAGCAACTAAACCCAACTCCTCTGCCCCTGGCAATACATACACCATCCTAGGTCTCTTTCTCTACATGTGAAATTGGCTAACTAGCTATCAAAGCAATGATAAGTTTCTCAAATATAAGAAACAATGTAACAACTTTGTGTTATCAAGGAATTGGAGCCAAGAGGGAATGGAGAGAGAGAGAGAGAAATAATGATGATGATGATGATGATGATTCAACTGTGGGAGAGGTTGAAAGAAATATCTGTACCACTCCAATCCTCACACAAGCAAAAGAGTCATGGGAAATTCTGGAATGCTGCATGTGGAAATGAGAGCAACCTGTTTTCAGTTTGATAAGGAAAATGCCAATTATTGGGTATAAGGTGAGTTTTGCCAACTGAATCAATATAGTTCACTAGAAATAAAGGACAAACTTGGGCTTGAATCCTGACTCATCTCCTTAAGTATTTTACATTGGATCATTGCTTAGTTTTTATGTTGCTCCATATGTTTATCTGTAAAATTGGGATATTAATTCTTCCTTGTGGGGTAGTGGTAAAGAGATTAAATGAGATAAAATGCTTTGTTAGTGTAGATATCTAGTAGGTGCAGAACAAAGAAAGAGTGGGTTGTATTAAGTTTCACTGACTTTATATAGTATTTCTGTTTAAAGATTGATGATTATATAATAGATTTTATTACTTTAAAGTCTTAACATTTTCTGAATTTCCAACGTTCCTAGGAGATCTTAGATAATGGAGTGGGTGGTGAATAGGTAACATGCTACACAGAATTATTTTATGCAACATTCTTAGGCAGGGGAAAATATGCTAAATAGTTGTATTAGTTATTATCCCACAGTATTTAAGAAAAATACAAATCTCTGTTCAAAACCGAATGGGAAACAAAACCAAACAAATATGTGTTGAAAGAACATTTTACTTAAAAGGCTAAAGACTAATTTCTCAATCCTCCATTAACTGACTATATGAAAGAAAAAGAGCATAACATATTTGGGCCTCAGAATTTTATCTTAAATAAGAGAATGGTTTAGATGAGTAATTTCCATTCTTTTTTTTTTCTGGCATATGTAATTTTTTTGGTTTTATTTGAATCATTTTATTTTTACCATCTAATCTCTGGATTTGTAAATCTTCACTTTTAATGTGAAACTATCTTGTTAAAAATACTTTTAATTTTAAAATTAGTATTTCCAAAATTCCTATAGCTCTTTGAAATTAAAAAATCAAAAATAAAATTTTAAAAATACCTTCAGACGAATAAAAATGAAAACACAGCTATCTAAAAACTATGAAACAGAGCAAAAGCAGTTCTAAAGAGGGGATTTTATAGTGATATCAGCTTACATCAGAAAAAAAGAAAAATCTCAAACAATCTGATCTTATACCTAAAGGAACTAGAAGAAAGAACAAAGCCCAAAATAAGAAGGCAAGGCATAATAAGGACCAGAATAAAATAAAATATAGACTGAAAAACAATAGAAAGATTAATGACACTAAGAGCTGATTCTCTGAAAAAAATTAAATAATATTATAAACCTTCTACCAGACTCACCAAGAAAAAAGAGAAAGCACTCAAATGATTAAGAAATGAAAGAGAAGTTACAACTGATATCACATAAAAACAAAGGGTCATAAATGATTACTATGAACAATTATATGCCAACAAATTAAACTACCTAGAAGAAATGGATAAATCCCAAGAAATATAAAATCTTCCAAGACTGAATCAGAAAAAAACCCAAAAAATCTGACAACCTGATTACTAATAATGATAGAGTTGTAATTAAAAAAAAAAAACTCCTAAAAAAAAAAGTCCAAGGCCAATTGGATCCACAGATGAATTCTATCAAACATTAAAAAAAAAGCCACTATCTTTCTCAATCTAGACCCCAAAAATGAAGAGGAGGAAAGTCTTCCAAATTCATCATGTGAATGAAGCCAGCAATCATCCTGAACCCCAAAGCAGACAAAACACCATAAAAAAAGAAAATTATAGGACAATATCTTTGAATAACATAAATGCCAAAACATTTAACAAAATATTAGTAAACCAAATTAACCAGTAGCATTATGTCTTAAAAAAAAAAATCAATGTACATAGGCATTCCCATCATGGTGCAGTGGAAATGAATCCAACTAGGGACAATGAGACTGTGGGTTCGATGCCTGGCCTTGCTCAGTGGATCAAGCATCCGGCATTGGAATGAGCTATGGCATTGAAATGAGCTATGGTGTAGGTTGCAGATGCAGCTTGGATCTGGTGTTGTGGTGATCTGGCTGTGGTGTAGGCCAGCAGCTGTAGCTCTTATTAGACCCCTAACCTGGGAACCTCCGTATACCACGGGTGCAGCCCTAAAAAGACAAAAAAAAAAAAAAAAAAAAAAATCAATGTGTATAACAATTAAAAATAATGCTGTTAGAAAAGTGGCACCAATAGACTTGTTCAATACAGGGTTGCCACAAACCTTCAACTGGCTAAAAATGCAATACCTACAAAGTACGATAAAGGTGAAGCACAATAAAATGAGATAAGCTTGTATATAAAAAACTTTAAAGACTCCACCAAAAATATTAGTATTAATAAATGAATTCAGTAAAGTTGCAAGACACAAGATTAATATACAGAATTCTGTTACACTTGTATACACTGATGAAGAACGATCAGAAATATAAATTAAGAAAACAATCTCTTTTAATTACATCAAAAAGAATAAAATATTTAGGAATAAAATTAACCAAGGAAGTGAAAGATATGTACTCTCAAAACTATAAGACATCGATGAAAGAAATTGAGAATGATGCATATAAATAGAAATGTATACCATGCTCATGGATTGGAAGAATTAATATGATTAAAAATGACCTATCATAATCCATAAGGTGAGATACAGATTCAGTGCAATCCCTATCAAAATACCAATGGCGGAGTTCCCGTCGTGGCGCAGTGGTTAACGAATCCGACTAGGAACCATGAGGTTGCGGGTTCGATCCCTGGCCTTGCTCAGTGGGTTAATGATCCGGCGTTGCCGTGAGCTGTGGTGTAGGTTGCAGACGCGGCTCGGATCCCGCGTTGCTGTGGCTCTGGTGTAGGCCGGTGGCCACAGCTCCGATTCGACCCCTAGTCTGGGAACCTCCATATGCCGCGGGAGCGGCCCAAAGAAATAGCAAAAAGACAAAAAAAAAAAAAAAAAAAAAAAAAAAAAAATACCAATGGCATTATTCACAGAACTAGAACAAATGATTCTAAAATTTGTATGGAAATAAAAATGCCCCAAATAGCCTAAGCAATCTTGTCAATTTGTGCAGTTGCTATGAAATACTATATGGAGGTTTTTTAAAAATTAATATAGAAGAGTTCCCTGGTAATTCAGTGGGTTAAGTATCTGGCATTGTCAGTGCCATTGCATGGGTTTAACCCCACCCTAGAACTTCTGCTTGTCATGGATATGGCCAATAAATAAATATTAAAAATAATTTAAAAATTTAAAAATTGAGTTAAAAATAGAAAATGCCACTCCTCGGCATTTATCCAAAGAAAATAAAAACAGTAATTTGAAAAGATATATGAATCCCTTTGTTTTTTGCATCATTATTTACAATAGCCAAGCTATGGAAACAACCTAAGTGTCCATCAACAGATAAATGAATAAAGAGGATTTAGTTTATAGATATAGTAGAATATTACTCAGCCTTAAAAAGAATGAAGATTTGCCATTTGTTACTGTGTAATTTAAGTGAAATGGGCCAGAGAATGAGAAATATTGTATAGTTTCATTTATATGTGGAGCCTAAAAAGACAAAAAAGCAAAATAAGACAGAAGCAGAATCATAATGTAGATAATAAATCGGTGTTCACCAAAAAAGAGCATGAAGGGAATTAAGAGTATGTATACACTTCTGGTAATAGTATAAATATCACAGGAATGTATTGTATAGCATAAGGAACATGGTCAATGATATTGTAATAAATTTGTATGTGACAGGTGGTTGCTAGACTTATTGTAATAAATTTGTAATGTATGTCAAGCCTCTAGTTGTATACCTGAAACTAATATAATATTGCTTTTTAACCATACTTCAATTTTTAAAAACATAGATATAATGTTACCTGGCCCGTAAAATGGTATGCAATATATTAACATGTTCCTTCCATGTGCTTTACATTACAAATCTATTTGATATAACTACTCCTGACAGATCTGGTAAAAGTAAAAGACAAATCATAAATCATATTTTTGAAAGATTTTTGATAAATAAAATTATATATTAAAATTTCCCAAAGCAAAATAAATGAAAGAGAAACAACCCTGTTGAAAATGTGAGAAAAAAGAATGTATACATATATGTGTAACTGGGTCACCATGCTGTACAGTAGGAAAAAAAAAATGTATTGGAGAAAAAAATTAAAATAAAAAAACAATTAATTTAGGGAATAAGGAGCTGGAATGACCAATAATGGAATGATTGTCACAGTTTTCTCATTTGAATGGTGAACAAATAACATCAATCTACCATTTCATATATATAATTGTAAACATATTCAATTTTCATAATTATTTTATCATGAACAAACATAAATGAAGACTTTCATACACTTTAGATCTATAATCAATGACAATTTTATTACCTCATACAGTTGAATGTGTATTTCCTTCAGTTCAAAAACTCCATTCATAGGTATATTCCTATTAAATCTCTGTTAAATATGCAAAATAAGACTGTACCAAGATTAAGTGAAAACATATAAAGAAAGAAAACAAAAAGACAGCTTACAGAATGGGAGAAAATAGTGTCAAATGATGCAACGGACAAAGGCTTAATCTCTAGAATATATAAGCAACTTATACAACCCAACAGCAAAAAAGCCAATCAACCAATGGAAAAATGGGCAAAAGACCTGAATAGACTGTTCTCCAAGGAAGATATAGAGATGGCCAGCAAACACATGAGAAAATGCTCAACATCGCTGATCATAAGAGAAATGCAAATCAAAACTACCATGAGATATCACCTCACATCAGTCAGAATGGCCCTCATTAATAAGTCCACAAAGAACAAGTGCTGGAGGGGCTGTGGAGAAGAGGGAACCCTCCCGCACTGTTAGTGGGAATGTAAACTGCTACAGCCACTATGGAGAACAGTTTGGAGATACCTTAGAAATCTATACATAGAACTTCCATACGACCCCGCAATCCCACTCTTGGGCATCTATCCAGACAAAACTCTACTTAAAAGAGACACATGCACCCGCATGTTCATTGCAGCACTATTCACAATAGCCAGGACATGGAAACAACCCAGATGTCCATCAACAGATGATTGGATTCGGAAGATGTGGTATATATACACAATGCAATACTACTCAGCCATAAAAAAAGAATGACATGATGCCATTTGCAGCAACATGGATGGAACTAGAGACTCTCATACTGAGTGAAATGAGCCAGAAAGACAAAGACAAATACCATAGGATATCACTTATAACTGGAATCTAATATCCAGCACAAACAAACATCTCCACAGAAAAGAAAATCATGGACTTGGAAAATAGACTTGTGGCTGCCTGATGGGAGAGGGAGGGAGTGGGAGGGATTGGGAGCTTGGGCTTATCAGACACAGAATAGATTTAGAAGGAGATCCTGCTGAGTAGCATTGAGAACTATGTCTAGATACTTATGTTGCAACAGAACAAAGGGTGGGGAAAAAAATGTAATGTATACATGTAAGGATAACTTGATTCCCTTTCTGTACAGTGGGAAAATAAAATTAAAAAAAAGAAAACCTATAAGGGTAAACAAATAATTCTAAGTGGAGGCATGTATAGATAAGCTTTGAATTTTTCATAAATTGAGTATTGAAAAGCAATAAAAAGAATTATATTTACATGTGTCCATATTAAAAATCTTAAAGACATAATGTTAAGTCTAAAGATTTTTACAAAATTGTATATTTAGTATACTAGTTTGAATTTACAAAGCAATTTTATGTATTATAAATTATATTGCTAACTTCTTAAAATGTGAAATAATGGAAGAAAATACTTACACCTACCTGAGAATCATAGGTATCTCAGGAAGGCAGAGAAATAGGATGTTGTTTCAGGCTTATTAATAGATCATTTATATATGTATATTCCATGTATATGTGTATAATTTGTCATAAAATTATATGTAACATATATATTAAATATATGTAGCATAATAGTTTTTGTTTATTTTTTTGCTTTTTGTCTAAGTGCTATTTATGAAAAAACAAAAACAGAGCTCAAGCCGCCTAAGGATTGTATGCAACTAATCAAGCCATTCACATCTGCCCTCTGCTCAGAATATACTCTTGTCCCACTGAGCCACCTTGTTGTTGATGGTCACCTTGAAAAAATGGTCAGACTGCCTGTAGGCAGATGTTCTCTCCAAAATTTCACAAAAGGACCTGAAAGGTTTCAGATTTGGAAATTCATGCTGTCACTTGTGTCCAGACAGGTGGGTTCTGATCTAAGCTATCATCAGAGAGGGAATCTGCAAAGTAAGCTTTTGCGCTACAAACCATGAGAATTTCCACAGGAACAAGGATGGTGATTTTAGTTGTTCATGTAGATATTCCAAGGACTTTACCAGATTTTCCATGGCTTCAGGCTTTCATAGTCGTGTTTGTAACAAAGTCATAACAATTGCATGTGGAAATCCATTCCTTAGTTCTCCATGATGTTCACGCAAATCTTTTTTCCCATCTCATTGTATACAAGGAATAATATTTATTCTGCATGTTACTGTGGGTGTTTTAAAAATATGCTACAATTCTTCTTGTAATCACCAAAATACTCTTATATATTTGGCTTAAATAAACAAAATAATCTATGCTGAGTTATTTTTATTATTGTTATTTAATGAGCAACCAATTCATGAAGTTTCAAATAACTAATGGGCTCCAATTCGGGAAACACTGATTTATATTGAAATTCAGAGAAATTGCAAGTCATGATTTTTTTCATGTGTTATTCCTAAAATATCTTATTTTACCCAAATAAGAAATTTTTAGGTTTAGTCTAATTTCTCTTGTGAATTTTGATGTTACCTATTTAAGTTCTTCCATATTTCTAATAAGAAATTACCTAGTATTTATATGTAATTTCTAGAACACATTACGTCTATTCTGACTCTTAGAATTTATATAACCTAAAACAATTTATATTTCATCATTTGTAAAATAGGCACGACAATCTTACTGATTGCAGATGCTGTAACGATTAAATTAGGTTAGGTAAAACCATAGGATTTTGCTTGGTGGGCAAGCAGTACAAATTCTTTATATTATTACTAGTAGTTTATCATCATCATTACTATTGGGCATTAACAATTTAAAAGTCGTCATCTTTCATTATTAACTAAGCCAATATTTCTTTTCATAGTTTTGGAAGTCCTCCATAACTTCACTTCCTTTCCCTCAAATTAAGTTAGTCTCTTCATCTCACTGTGTCTTAACTCAGTCATGTTCTTACCTGACCAATCACTTTTAATCTTTCATCATCCTCACCTACAATGTCTTTTTATTTCCATTTGTCTATTCTAATCCTGTCCACCTTCCAAACTTACCTGAAATCTTATCTGATTTACAGTTACATTAAATTGGCTTCAACTTTCTCAATCAAAATTTATATTGTCTATATCTGATAGTGTAGTGGGAATAATGTTCTATTTCATATTCTTTACTAATGTTTCATAACCCCATCATCACCACAAAGTAAACTGAAGCTATGGGCTGTATCTGTGATTTCTTTCATCATTCTCATAGAGTTCTACAGAATCATAAATAAGTAGCAGATATTTAATACATTTTATTGTAGTAAAATATAATCCACTATATTTTTCCTAGCACCTGATTATAGCTATCTCTCTGACTGAGGCTGCGATGATCTATTATGTCTCTAACTACCCTTTTAAATAAATTAATTTCACTTAATTCAAGTCACACAAAATACTAGCTTATCTTTTTGTATGGTAAACAATTCTAGAAGAAAACATTTAAGAACTTTTAAATTTCATTATAAATATATTTTGCAATTTTATTGTTAATTTTTAAATTTTTTAATGTGAACTTTATTTTTCTATATAATGATTTTTATTTGTTTCCATTATAGCTGGTTTACAGTGTTCTGTCAATTTTCTGCTATACAGTATGGTGACCCAGTTACACATACATGTATACATGCTTTTTTTCTCACATTATCAGTCTCCATCATAAGTGACCAGAAATAGTTCCCAGTGCTACACAGCAGTGTCTCCATTCCAAAGGCAATAGTTTACATCTATAAACCCCAAGCTCCCAATCCATCCCACTCCCTCCCTACCCCGCAGCAACCACAAGTCTATTCTGCAAGTCCATGATTTTCTTTTCTGTGGAAAGGTTCATTTGTGCTATATATTGGATTCCAGATATAAGTGATATTGTATGGTATTTGCCTTTCTCTTTCTGACTTACTTCTATGAGAGTATCTAATTCCAACCACGTTGCTGCAAATGGCATTATTTTGTTCTTTTCAATGGCTGAGTAGTATTCCATTATGTAAATATACCACATCTTCCTAATCCAATTGTTGGTCGATGGATATTTGGGTTGTTTCCATGTCTTCGCTATTGTGAATAGTGCTGCAATGAACATGCAGGTGCATGTATTTTTTCAAGGAAAGTTTTGTCTGGATATATGCCCAAGAGTGGGACTGCTGGGTCATATGGTAGTTCTATGTATAGTTTTCTGAGGTACCTCTATACTGTTCTCCATAGTGGTTATACCAGCTTACATTCCCACCCAGAGTGCAGGAGTGTTCCCTTTTCTCCACACCCCCTACAGCATTTGTTATTTGTGGACTTCTTAATGATGGCCATTCTGATTGGTGTGAGATGGTATCTTGTGGTAGTTTTGATTTGCCTTTCTCTAATAATCAGGGATATTGAGCATTTTTTCATGTGCTTGTTGGCCATCTGTACATCTTCCTTGGAGAAATGTCTATTCAGGTCTTTTTCCCATTTTTCAATTGGGTTGTTGTGTTTTTTGCTGTTGAGTTGTATAAGTTTTTTGTATATTTTGAGATTAAGCCCTTGTCAGTTGCATCTAATAATCATTATGAACATAGCTAAGCGTGGTCAAGTAGGACAATAGAATAAGGGCAGTTATTCCTTAAGGTATGGAGAAAGGGAGCTTAAGAAAAAAGACCTGCTATTGATTATATTTTTTTGCTTTAGTTAGGTCAACTTATCCTAGACATAATTTCAGATTATTAAAAAGAAAAACAAAAGAGTGGCATACTTCTTCTGAGAAGAGGTCAAGTTAAAATAAGTAGTCCAAGGGGTCACAGCAGTACCCAAATTTTACAGGGTCAGCAGCTCTTCACATTTTAGTATAGAAATTACAATGTGTCACTCTGAGAATTAGATATCCTATAATACAGCTTCAAGGCTATTTGAAATTTTTATGGTCAAAGCTTCCATCACTCACAGGTTAAGAATTCAGTTCAGGGCAAAAAAAAAAAAATGAATCAGATTATAATTTATAATACTGCTTAAAATATGAAAACCAATGGCTATTTTAAGTTTAAAACATGTTTTAATAATAACTCTCTGAACTTCCAGGAGCCATTAAATATTATAAAAACTTTTGTTCTCTTTGAGGCTTTAGATAGTCATGGTTCAATTTATAAAATATTAAAACATTCTTTTTTATCAATGCCTAGCAGTAAAACCATAATTCTAAAAATATATTTAATTTATAATAGATATATTTTTTATATATTTCTCAATTATCTCCTTTATATATGCAAATATTTTCAGTCTTTTCTAAGTTTTTTCAGTAATTTCTCTAAAGCATTTTCAGGAAGGTGACTCAGAATATCCACAGTACTTTATCTCATTGCACTACTGGAGAGCAAGTGCTGAAGTTGTGAATTATACATTCAATAGACTTAGTTTCCTAGAATGGCTTATAGAATAGAGTTAAATGACAAGAGAATCCTACTAAGTTTCTTCCAAATAAACTAGTCCATGAAACATCATGTAATGGAAATCTGTCTCTCAACTAATAATTAATAATCAGTTTATCACTTCTGATCCATTTGTTGATGAAAGCAGACCAGTGAACTCAGAAATGATTAAGATGTAGCTTGTGCATTTAAGAGGTTTATAGATTGTGTGTGTGTGTGTGTGTGTGTTGGGGTGTGTGTGTGAGAGAGAGAATGAGAAACATTACAGACACAAGTATTATTATAGTAAAAGTAAATTTATATTTTGAATCTCTATTCCTTCAAGAAGGGAAGGTGTAATCTTGATCATTTTTGTGCTGTAGTTCCTCTTTCCCTGGAGTCATGACTAAGTCCTAGAAGAGCATATAGATCCAAGACTATGAGTGTGTTTGTGCAGAGATCTGTCCCTCTTAGGTGTTCACTGATACATGTAAACTCTCAATGACCCCACACTGTGGAGCCAAACATTCACTCAGTGGTTCCTTCTCCCACAGTATTATTGTCTCTCTGGGTCTCTAGACTCCACATCTCTGTGTCCTCAGACTCCACATCTCTGTGTCCCCAAGCATCCAACCAGAAGAGCACATTATTGTACCCTATAAATACCATCTAATTCTCTGTTCTTATTACTATTCTTCTTATTTACCGTAAGTTTTCCTCAGAGGCAGTTTTTCTGCCCCAATGCTTTTTTTTGGCTTAAATATAACTAGCATAAGCTCCCTAGTAGGTATAAACTTTTGTAAATATACAAGCAAGGTCCAATAGATGCTTTATATTTTCTGTTCTGCATGTCCCTATCTTCATAAAAGAAGGTACCCCAAAGTACTATCATCTTTTAGAAGGTAAGGTAGGGTTGGGCCATATATTGAAATAATGAAATATCTTTAAATATTATGATACCATAGTTGGGGGATATTTGGGGAGAAAATAGTGGTAGAGGACACATACAATACTAAAAGATAATCAGGGCTCTAAAAATAGGCTGTACTTTTTCTGGCATGCAAAGGAAAATTATGCCTACTCCCTGAAGAAATGAGAGGCAATATTGTTCAAGCAAAATGTTGCACACAGCTCACAAAGAAGAAATGCAATAATTGATTTCTCTTTCCCTAAATAAGAGAAGACTAGATGTAATTACAATGGTATGAAATAAAATTCTGACCTACGTATCACATGGGAAGAGGAAGAAGAGCTAGAAGAGGAAGCAGTGTCCAGGAAATGGTGATATGGACTCAGGACTAAAAATAGAAGAGACCAGAATGGAATGAAAACTACAAGCTCACGTCATGGATCTCATTTAGGAATTGCAGAGAAAGGGCAAATTTCCATGATGATGAAATACCAGTCAAGTTAGCTGCATGGCAAATGACTAGAGCTTCTGATTTTAGAGTACAAGGAATTCTGGAACTCATAATCTAAGGATGCTTCATTTTCTCCCTTCAACAATAAGGAGTCCAAGAAATTTGTAAAGTTTTAAGCCAGGAAGATCCAGCCATTTCATGAACCAAACAGCATTTTCTGTGAAACGTGAAATGTAAAACACACCGAAAATAATCATAGAAAATTAAGCTGCTGACACCACTCCTGTTTTATGCTGTTTCAAGACTCCTGATATCTGAATTGGGCCATAACCTTTTTCACCTCCCTTTCCCTTTCGTTTTTGTGAAAACTGGACTATGCCTATCATTTCTTTCTCTTAAACTTCCAAACAATGCCATGGTATTTCATGTTTCCAGAGTTTATAATATAAATTCTATTCAGCCCTCATGGGATAAAGAGTTGAAATGTAAAATTTCCTGTAAAATTTCAATAATTCATGGTGAAAAATGCATTCATAAACTGATATCTTGACGGCTGAAAGGGAGATACAGGGCATTAATAATTCTTTTTTTAATTATGCCATTTTTACACTATTAACTCAGATATACATTAGTATTAAATGATGTCACAAAAGGTGGAAACTCTGTAGAAGATAAAATAAGTTGCCTTCCTTGCATTCTGTCTATTCTAAGATTCAGACTGGAAGAATTCGGTAGTGGTAAAATAACACATTTTTTTTTCTGACTGTTTTCCTTTTCCATTTTCTTTTACCATGTAGACCATTCCAAACTGTTTTATTTTACAGCTTATAAATTACTAAAGATGATGAGTATTTGATAGGTGCTACCACCTTTGAGGTGTAATTCTTAATGTTCCAGTAGAGCATGAATACTCTTTACGGTATTCTACTAGTTCAGCGCAATAAAACGGAGATGCAATTTTTGTGATTGCTAATAGCTGAAAATAACACTTCACACTGCCTAATTAAAGACCATACACCACAGTGATAGATGGCCCTTGCTTTTTGTTGGGCACTGCTGGAGGAAACTTGACTGCATCCTCTTAGTTTTGTCCAATGTGTCTTAGTATATCTAAAGTCCCAGTTTCTGCGCATGTAAAAATTCAATGATACAATGCATGCATAAACCTTCCTTAGTGTCTAGCACATCATAGAGGGATGCTGTCCAAAAATTTAAGACTCAAAAGATCAATATTTTAAATGTTTTACAAATGAGAACGTTAGCTTTCAAGTACAGTGAGGTTTTTTTTTTTTTTTTTTTTTTTTGCTCTTTTCCATGTCTGTGTTTGTGTGTGTATTTTCTTCCTTACAAGCTTCATGGCACTTGATGATGACAGACACCAAAGATATGCAAATGAAGAGAGTTTGGTGATTGTTTTGCAAAAACCAATATTATATTCTTCACTACTCCTCCACACATAAATTTCTGCCTCATTTATTCATGTTGGTGTAATCTGATGTTAATAAATTTAGATTAATATGTCCTACAGAAGCAGAAATATTAATTCAATTGCATCCAAATATATTTTTGAAAAGCAATTCAAGAGATTTAAAATTTATTGCATGAAAAGCCCTCTGTGCCACAATTCTATAATAGAAATTAATTTGGGAAATATATAATAAAATAAAAAGATATAGTAATTTCATATCTGATATACTACCTGGTCTTTAAGCACTGAGAAAAGATCTATGTATCATCATAGTTTATTATCTCAGAGTAATGAAATTCGTAGTATGTGAAGCTTACATACTCTTATAGGGCAGAATAGGCACATGTGGCTTGGACCATTCGATCCTCATAGCAACATAATGAGTCAGGTCTTTTATCCCCAAGTTGCAGTCCAGGGAACAGTGTGAGAGGCAAGATAAACTGGTCAGCATCACAAGGCAGGTACATCCCACAGTCAGAATTCTGAGAATCAAAATGTGGCCAATTCTGATCTGATGCCTTTTGAGTTGCCTTGACACAATCTGACATGTTTTCATGTACAAAAATTTAACATTTGTTAAATATAAATTGAAAACCACATAAGAACATTAACTTTAGGTTTGGCAGTGCTTTGGCTCCTTGAATTTCCATCCAAACCTTTGTCACACTCGAGGTTTTTCAGATCAGGGACTGCCAAGAAAATCCCATAGTCTTGATTACTTTCTTTAATAAATGCCCTTTTCTATGTGACTTTCAAAGTCTGGAAGTGATTCTAAGAGATTATTCATGCAAGTAAGGAATGTGCTTGAAGGTCTGGGACAGGCAAAACAAAAGGACATGTGGTGAATTGGAGTTGGGACATAAGACAAGTCATTTCATTAACAGCAATTATTTTAATCAAGAAATGAATTTTTGACTCAAGTTTCTAATTATACAAAATGTAATGAAATAATCTCTAACTTTTAATACTAAGATTTAATATTATCTTCTAAAATAAAAGAAGCCTTTAGTAATCTTTAAATATTTTTTATGAATGCACTGAAAGTGCAAGGAAGTGTAAATATGCTCCTTTGACACATGATTTCATTCATTGTTGAAATTAACTTAATAATTATTAGCTTCATTTTCTGCCCTAGTTGTTAATGTAATGACCTTCTAAAACAACTAAGATTAAAGACAATTCAATTAGAAAAATAAATTAGTAAACTTAGGTCTTTTGATTTTTTTGCTCCTCAACTATTATTAAATCAAAATTTAAGCAGTTTTATATATCTAGAAATAGGATTATCCACTATAAAGTATTAGAATGACAGCATTTCATACTTTGTAAATTAAATTGTGATTCATGAACTTTCTAAGAATCTGAATGACTTTCAAGTGAGCAAGTTACTTTATGTGTTTAATCCTTCTTAAAAAATAAATGGAAAATATGTGCTGAATCTACTCTTAATGTTAATACTTCCACATAAGAGCCTTTTAAAATATATGCTCCAATCATTTTCTTTAATTGGATTGCATTATTTCCTAGTTTCATCAGAACCACAATTTGGTAAAAGTATCAAAAATGACCTTTCTTTTTTCAGAGGGAGAATTAAACTTTCAAATCATAGAGCAACTCATAATCCTATTGTAAGAGATTCACTGATGTAAAATAATTTATATTAATACTTTTTTAATCCATTCATCTGTTGATGAATGTTTCCATGTCTTGGCTATTGTGAATAGTGCTGCAATGAACATGTGGGTGCATACGTCTTTTTCAAGGAAAGTTTTGTCTGGATATATATCCAAGAGTGGCATTGCTAGGTCCTATGGAAGTTCTATGCATAGTTTTCTAAGGTACCTCCAATTATGGACATGGAGAACAGATTTGTGGTTGCCAAGGGGGAGGGGGAGGGGGAGGAAGTTGGATGGATAGGAAATTTGGGGTTAATAAATTCAAACTATTGCCTTTGGAATGGATAAGCAATGAGATCCTGTGTATAGCACTGGGAACTATATCTAGTCACATGACGGAGCAAGATAATGTGAGAAAAAAGAATTTATACACGTATGTGTGACTGGGTCACCTTACTGTACAGTAGAAAATTGACAGAACACTGTAAACCAGCCATAATGGAAAAAATAAAAATTATTAAAAAAACAAATTTATGTTAATAAAGTATTGATAATGATGTACTTATAGAATCTGTAAACATTAGATGAAGAAAATTCACATAGTACATATAGAAATGTGATTTTTTTAGGACTATTTGCATTTTACAATTTGTATTCTGCCTATAAATATTAAATTATTTAGATAAAAGGAAGTGGAAATGTATTCTTTCAGGGGATATTAAGCATCCACAGAAATACATCAAATAAAACACCCATGAAAGTGACAGAGACTGATCTTCTGTGTAAAGAGTGAATTCTTAGATAAAAATTATCATTTTGACCTATATGTCATGAAGAGCAGGACTCTGCTTAGAACTGGAGCTTCAGTTCAATTTGTCACCTGCACATGGGAAAGGATTATGCTAGGAGATCTTTAGTAAGAGGATTGCCTGGCTGTTTTCATCTCAACTCAAAATGTCCTTTAATATGACAGGCTATATTAACGTCAACTTTAAAAGAGCAAAGATTCAGAACAGGGGACTTGTCTACTTATTTCTTTGGATTTTAGGTACCCAAAAACAACACTATAATCCTAAGAAACTGACTTTTTGAAATCTGAATATTAATAAGAAAAAAATGAAAATTCTAAAGCAGCTTTATCACTTTAGTTATGTAAAAGAGATAATATCTTTGAAAGTACTTTGAGATCTATAACATGGTATGCAAAATGTAGACATAATGATTTAAATTTAATTGAAATTTCTATAGATTTCTATACAAACAACCCTTTTCCCCCCTTCTACTTTTTTTATATAAGTGCTCATGGATTAAATGATAACCACTCTAAGGCAAAATTTTAATCCTTTGGTTATTTACTTATATTTATTTTACCTGTTTCAGGTTTGAGAGTTCTGAATATGGAACAATGCTATGGACTGAGCTGTATTCTCCCCTTGAATTCCATATATTGAAGCTGTAACTCCCAATGTGATGGTGTTTGGAGGTGGGACCTTTAGGAGAGAATCAGGTTGAGGTGAGCCAGTGAAGGTTTTAGTGCACATATAAGAAGAGGAAGAGACTCCAGAGCTGTCTGTCTCCTTCATGTGAGGACACCGTGATAAGGACTCTACAAGCCAGGAAGAGAGCTTCCAGTAGAACTTGATCTTATTGAATCTCAGACTTCCTGCCTTCAGAACTGTGAAGAAATTAATTTCTGATGTTTAAAATATCCAGTCTATGGAATTTTGTTATGACAGTTCAAGCTGACATACATTGTTACACTTTGGTTATTAGGAATGAAACTCCCATATACCTTAATTTTATTGGTTTGAAAACAATGTAAAAGAGCTTGTTTCTTTAAAAAGTTTATTAACCACAAAAAAACTTTAATGTGCTTCAAGTTTATACAAAAACATATTAAACATAAGGGAAACATGAAATTTATTGGTGTGTGAAATTTGATTATTTTATTATAGAGTGTAAAGTGCACTATATATAATTTTTTAAAGATGATAATTTTACAGCCAAATGGTATATTTGGAGAAGAGTTTAAGTAGTACTTCATCTATTTATATAAAATATCTACCCTGGAGTAAAGGAAATTGAAAAAAATAGATATGATATTATATAAAAAAACTACAGATTAATTCATGAATTACAATTTTTTAAAAAGAAAGTTAACAAAAACCATAGACATTAAATTCCATGTTATGCTTCTTTGTATTAATTGTCTTTATGTATGGTGTGAGTCACAATGCACAAAGACAGAAAGAATTTAACTTGCCACTCTTTATAAATTATTTGAAATTATTAAATGGAAAAATGGACACACATGCTTCTTTTGTTGTGATAACAATAGTTACACATTCTATGCATATTTCTAGTCCAGAATTTTACACACACAATCCATTCTTTTCATCACACCAATATTGCAATAAACAGTATCATGATTTTAGAGATCAGAATGATGAAGAGATGTGTAAACCTGACATTGCAACATAGCTGACGGACTAGTGCCCATGCTCCTCCCAGCATACCTCATAGGCATTTTATTAAAGCTTCCGTTTTTCAAGTCTTAAAAGTTGAGTGAAAATATTTTCAAAATTTTGACATATACACAGAAATATATATATATATATGTAACCATATATGTGTTTATAATCACTTAATGCATAAAGTCTTAGCAATAAATTGAGGAAAATATTGGAACAAAATGGAACTGACTACAGCGACATAAAAAATAGTTTATTTGTGGAATTCCCATCATGGCTCAGCAGTAACATCCCAACTATAGTCCATGAGGATGTGGGTTCAATCAATGGCCTTGCTGAGTAGGTTAAGGATGTGGCATTGTTGTGGCTGTGGCATAGCCTGGCAGCTCTGATTCAGTCCCTAAACTGGGAACTTCCATATGTCATGGGTGTGGCCCTATAAAGACCAAAAAATGAAAAAAGAAAAGAAAGAAGTAGTTTACTCGGTTTTGGTTTTCAGGAGGCCTCTATGACTGGTAACTACACACACAGAGCAGTTGGGAAAATGTTTTGCCCAGTTAGGTTAGAATTTATTTTCTTCATTTAATTTAGTGTATTCATTTAACCTGAACCTATTTATTCCTACTCCAAGTATTTTCTCATGCTCTTCCACATTTTGTTCCATCTTTTTTCCTTTCTTCTTTCCTCTTAGGTCTGGTCACTCTTGCCTAGTAAGTGAGATAGACATGTTCTATAGTAATATAGAACTTAAGAAAGGTTCTTTTTTTTTTTTTTTTTAGTATAACTGACTAAATGAATGAATCAGAATTGTTGTCTATTCCAATCTACAATAATCTATTCTGTAAATCTTCTCTTCAGGCACAGTTTTTCCTCCCTTTAACTTATTCTTCCGAACATACTTAGTCATCATTTTAATGACCTTTTTAGCTGTCTCATCAGATAACAAAGAGGTTCTCTCACTCCTCTGTATTCTTTCTATACTGTTTATCCAGATATATCTGAAATAAAACATCAGTCACATCTCTCAGGACAGCATTAGTGAACTATAATGAATCAGTTTAGTTTCCCCTAATTTCATGCACTCATTTCCTACTGTATTCCTCCTTACAGCACATCTGCACTGATAATTACTTAAATAAGTGGCTACTATTTTAATGTCTGTTTTAATTATAAACTTTATTGTAACAGATCACTTGTTCTGATGACATACTCTATTTCTCCAGTGCTTAAGACAATGGAGCCAATATCCAAAAACCAAATAAATGACTCATTGATGATTGTAGGAGAAAAATATTAAGTGAAATGTCATAACTGATAAAATGTAGTTATTATATATAGGAAACTTCAGAAAGAGGATGATACCATGAGCTTTAGACAAATAATAATGTGATGATAAAAGGGAATTCTGAAGTTAAATACAGCTTTGCTTCATACCTGTTAAAAGAAGCAATGCAACTGAGATTGATCTATGTTTATGTTAACTACACTTCTGTACAGTAAGAAAAAGTTAGTTGCAACTGGGCATGAGTAATTTTGCCCATAGCATATGATAAAGCCTAATTCATAGCTGGTTAACACTTTCATATAACCAAAGTGTATGGTTATATTGATCCTGATTTTTTCTTTCATTTACAATATCACTTATTTATTTCACGTAAAATGCTTGCAAATGTGTTTGTATCAACTCTCTGTAAGTATTCCATTTTGTTTAAAATTGTGTCTCAATATTTTTTGTAGTTTTTTTTTCCTGTTAAGACTGATTGGAATGTTTTTTATAGCTGCACTGGTTTTTATTACATTAATCAATCAAGGTAGTCACATGTGCTCAAACTGATTGTGCATGAAAATGTCAGGTTTCTCTACATAGTGAAGATATTTCAGCTAGTGAAACTAACATATTTGACTTGTTACTTTAATTAGAAAAAGAGCACACAACTTTCAACAACTTTATCTAGATACTTGACTTTTCTGTTTCCTGATAAGCGGTCCCATTAAAATTATTTATCTCCTTTTGATCCTATATACTACTAAAAATAAAAATAACATGAGAAAATCAGCATTATTAAAGCCTCCAGTTGCAAAGAAAAGTGGAGTGGAATATATTATAAAATGTGAACCCAACTGCTATCATATCAAATTGAAATTCCATAATAGTCTAGGTGGTTTTTACACTACTTAAGCTCAGATGGTATAAGCCTCAACAATGTGCATCTTTTAAGTGTACTAATAAAATTCACACTTTAAGAGTTTACCTGAAGATTCTTGAAGATAAATTTTTTTATTGCACTTAAAGTATCATTTCACCATAATTAAGCATTTTTTTAAAAAAGAGGAGTTGATTTACTTGGAGAGGGGACTTGGCTGTGTTCAGTTAACATTCTGTTATTCTGTGAACAGATAATGTCAGGTCAGAGATTATTTAAGTATATTCAATAGAAAAATGAATTTTGACGAATTTAAGCATAATTTTAGGGACTTCATTTTGGACAGTATTTTTTTTTCCATTTTAACAGCTTTATTGAGGTATAATTGATACACGAAAACTGCATATATTTACTATGTGCAATTTGATGACTTTGGACACACACAAATACCATGATACCATCACTACAATCAAGGCAACAGTTATATCCAACACTTCCTAAAGTTTCCTTGTGTTCCTTTGCATTTGTTTACTTTTTTGGTAGGAACACTTAACATGCTATGAACACACTTAACAAATTTCGAATTGCACATGTAGGAACTCTTATGTAAGCAGCTCTCTAGGAGTTATTCATCTAACATAACTGAAACTTTAACTCCATTGAACAACTCCTCTTTGCCCCACCCACCTTAGACCCTGGTAACTACTATTGTATTTTCTGCTTCTATGAATTTTGACTATTTTAGATTTCTTTTTTTTAATTTATTTTTTCCCAGTGTACAGCAAGGGGATCAAGTTATCCTTACATGTATACATTTTTCCCCCACCCTTTGTTCTGTTTCAATATGCGTATCTAGACATAGTTCTCAATGCTATTCAGCAGGATCTCCTTGTAAATCTACTCTAAGTTGTGTCTGATAACCCCAAGCTCCCAATCCCTCCCACTCCCTCCTTCTCCCATCGGGCAGCCACAAGTCTATTTGCCAAGTCCATGATTTTCTTTTCTGTGGAGATATTCGTTTGTGCTGGATATTAGATACCAGTTATAAGTGATATCATACGGTATTTGTCTTTGTCTTTGTGATTCATTTCACTCAGTATGAGATTCTCTAGTTCCATCCATGTTGCTGCAAATAGCATCATGTCATTCTTTTTTATGGCTGAGTAGTATTGCATTGTGTATATATACCACATCTTCCGAATCCAATCATCTGTCGATGGACATTTGGGTTGTTTCTATGTCCTGGCTATTGTGAATAGTGCTGCAGTGAACATGCGGGTGCATGTGTCTCTTTTAAGTAGAGTTTTGTCTGGATATATGCCCAAGAGTGGGATTGCGGGGTCATATGGAAGGTCTATGTATAGATTTCTAAGGTATCTCCAAACTGTTCTCCATAGTGGCTGTACCAGTTTACCTTTTTTAACCAATTGATAAAAAGGGTAATAGAAAAAAAAAGAAAGTTGAAGGGTGGCAAACGGAAAGGCAAATCTATAATGATTAATATCTCACTACAAACATAAAGATAAAAATTTTTTACATTCAGATGACTGTCTGTATGTTCTAGCTATAGTTCTTGTTTCATGATTTACAACGTGAAGTTAGATAGGAGTCATATCCATGCAGATACTTCATGATGATGCATTAAGTTATGACACATGCAAAGTATAGCCCAGGAATTTGGTAATACAGAAATATAACAAAAGTAGGCAAATCAGAATTATTTTATCTACTTTTCTTTATTAGTATTACTTGTTTACTTCAATCACCATAAATGGCTTTTCTCATCAGTATATTAATAAATTCAGACTAGGATATGTGACTAGGATACATGATAGGATAAAAAGTAAGAAGTATTTTGACAGCTCCTGAGTTGGCGAAATACTGTCCAACAAAACTCTACTTAAAAGAGACACATGCACCCGCATGTTCATTGCAGCACTATTCACAATAACCAGGACATGGAAACAACCCAGATGTCCATCAACAGATGATTGGATTCGGAAGATGTGGTATATATACACAATGCAATACTACTCAGCCATAAAAAAAAGAATGACATGATGCTATTTGCAGCAACATGGATGGAACTAGAGACTCTCATACTGAGTGAAATGAATCACAAAGACAAAGACAAATATCGTATGATATCACTTATAACTGGAATCTAATATCCAGCACAAACGAACATCTCCACAGAAAAGAAAATCATGGACTTGGCAAATAGACTTGTGGCTGCCCGATGGGAGAGGGAGGGAGTGGGAGGGATTGGGAGCTTGGGGTTATCAGACACAACTTAGAATAGATTTAGAAGGAGATTCTGCTGAGTAGCATTGAGAACTATGTCTAGATACGCATATTGAAACAGAACAAAGGGTGGGGGAAAAATGTATACATGTAAGGATAACTTGATCCCCTTGCTGTACACTGGGAAAAAATAAATTTAAAAAGGTGTTATTATTTAATTTATCACTGGGCAGAATGTAATGCTGTGAAGTTGGTAATCGAGACTGGCAAAAACTTTTAAAAGAGCAGACAAATAGAAAGAACAATATTTCAACCTTTTAATTTTCTATTATATTTCTCTCCTTTACATGTTCCTTTTTTGTACTCCACTCTTCTTTTTTTCATCCTTTGGACACATTATCTTGAAAATCTTTAGGTCAAGTTGTTATTTGAATCTAAATCCAGTTTTCTTGGCTAAGTTGTAAGACCTTGAGAAAATTTGTTAAATATCTCGTTTGTCCATAAATAGAGAGTTAATAAAAGTTGGAGAGTTGGCATTTTCTAGATACTAAAAAAAATTGGTACCATTCATTTTTTTCTTGCCTTACACTATCACATACTGCAGGTCCAAATAGCCATTAACTTTGTCATAAACCCCATTCTTACTATAATTCACAAATATAAATTTCTGAACAAAATATAATGATAAAATTTTTATTCAAAATTACATTGGATGGGTAATTTATAAATTTTATAAATTAGCATTTTATACATTATAAGTACTATATATTATTACAAATCATAAATATATCTAACAGTAATTGTTTCAATGTCAGTAAGTGTTTTAATGAAGGCAAATTAATATATGGTTGAGGACTGATAGGGAGATAATGATCAGAAGTATAATATTTCTAGAAAGTTGAAAGTAAATAAAGTTCCTTTGCTTTT
This sequence comes from Sus scrofa, assembly GCF_054392235.1. Taxonomy (NCBI): domain Eukaryota; kingdom Metazoa; phylum Chordata; class Mammalia; order Artiodactyla; family Suidae; genus Sus; species Sus scrofa. Next base: position 34,679,329 of record NC_139393.1, read on the forward strand.
CCAGTAATCTACATTAAAAATCTAATTTGTACCAGAACACTTTGCTTCCTTATCACTTTTTGATGGACATATGTATTGATGTACTAATTTATTGATTAAACATATAGATATTTAAAGCCTGATATAGATTGGATATTGTAGTTTATTTTTTATAGCACCAGATTGTATAGAGTTGCTATTTTCAGGAAATTTAGTATCTAGTAGCAGAATGAGAAACAGTCATTGAATAAAGTACAGCATGAAGCATTACTGTCAAGTGGAAAGAGTATAAATTTGAGCATAAAAAGCTCTCTTTAAGCTTTTTCTAATTGAGTGAAAGGTTCTTTAAATTCTATAGTGCTTTATAATTTTCAAATGTTTCACACACATGAGTTCATAAAATCCCATAATCCTCATTTTTATCCCTACCTCCATATTGCCCCCCTTCCCTCTCTCCACAGGTAACCACTAGTTTCTTCTTTATATCCATGAGTCTGCTTCTTTTTTGCTTTATTCACTAGTTGGTTGCATTTTGGTAGATCCCACATATAAATATCATACAGTAATCGTCTTTGTCCGACTTATCTCATTTAGCATAATGCTTTCCAAGTCAATCCATGTTTCAGCAAACAGAAAAATTTCATTCTTTTTCAATGCTGTGTAGTATTCCACTGTGCATCTCACAGCTTCTCTTCTTTATCCATTCATCTGCTGATGGATGCTTAACTTGCTTCCTTACTCTGGCAATCAAAAATGCTTCTACTATGAACATTGGGGGCATAGTATTTTTGTTGTTTTCAGATGTATACCAGGAGTGGAATTTCTGGTTCATATGATGTTTCTCTTTTCAGTTTTTTTTTTTTTAATTCTATACTGTTTTCCACAAGGCCTGCACCAATTTACATCCCCACCAACAGTGTAGGAGGGTTAACTTTTCCACATCCTCCCCATTTGTTGTTTGTGTTCTCTTTGATGATAGTCATTCTGAAAAGTGTGAGGTGATATCTCATTGTGGTTTTCAGTTACATTTCCTGATTATTAGTGATGTTAAATAACTTTTCATGTGTTTATTGGCCATCTGCATTTTCTCATGGAAAAAGAAACATGTATTCAGTTATTCTGTCTATTTTTTAATCATATTGTTTGTATTTTTTATTGATTTGTATGAGCTGTTTATATATGTTGGGCATTAATCCCTTATTAGTAATGTCATTTGCAAATATTTTCTCCATTTCTGGAGGTTCCAGAAGTTGTTTTGTTCATGGTTTCTTTTGCTGTGAAAGATGTTTTCTTTTAATTGTTATTTCCCCAATACAATTTTTTTTCCACTGTACAGAATGGTGACACAGTTACACAGATGTGTACAAGTAAGGAGTTCCCATTTTTATTGCTTTTTTTTTACTTTGCTTTTGGAGATGAATCAAAAAAAAATCATTGCTGGGATTTATATAAAATCCTGTTCTGTCTGTTTTCTTTAAGGTTTTTAGAGTATCCAGTCTTATATTTAAGTCTTTAGTCCATTTTGAATTTATTTTTGTATGTAGTGTTACAGAATGTTCTACTTTAATTCTTTTACATGTAGCTGTCCAGTTTTCCCAATACTATTTATTGAAGAACCTATCTTTTCTTTTCTTTTTTTTTTGTCTTTTTTTCTTTTTAGGGCTGCACCCATGGCATATGGAGGATTCCAGGTGAGGGGTGTAATCACAGCTGTAGTTGGCAGCCTACACCAGAACCATAGCAATGCCAGATCCAAGCTGCATCTGTGACCTACACCACAGCTCACAGCAACACTGGATCCTTACCCACTGAGCAAGGCCAGGGATCAAATTTGCAATATCATGGTTTCTAGTCAGATTTGTTTCCACTGCACAACAATGGGAAGTCCTTTCTTTTCTTCATTGTATATTCTTGCACTGCTTGTTGTAGATTAATTGGCCACATAAATGTGTATTTATATTTGTATTCTCTATTCTATTCTATTGATCTATAGATCCGTTTATGTGCCAGTACTACACACTTTTGAATACTGTGGTTTGTAGTATAATCTAAAATAAGGGAGCATGATACCTTCAGTTTTGTTCTTCTTTCTCAAGATTTCTTTGACTATTTGGTCTTTTGTTTCTATACAAATTTTAGAATTATTTGATCCAGTCTGGTGAAAAAAAAATGCCATTGGTATTTTGATGGAGATTGAATTAATCTACAATCTGCCTTTGGAGTATTCTCATTTTAGCAACATTAATTATTCTAACCTATTAGCATGGTATATATTTCCATTCATTTCTATCATTTTCAATTTTTCCATCATTGTCTTACAGTTTTCTTAGTGTGGTTATTTTTTCTTCTTAGTTGGATTTATTTCTAGGTATTTTATTGTTTTTGATGCAATTTTGAATGGAATTGTTTTCTTCATTTCTCTGATAATTTTTTGTCAATATGTAGAAGTGCAACAGATTTCTATATATTAATTTTATATTCTGCAACTTTACTGAATTCATTGAGTAATAATAGTTTTTATAGTATGTTTAAGATTTTCTATATATAGTATTATGTCATATGCAAACACTGACAGTTTTATTTCTTCCTTTCTAACTTGGATACTTATTTCATTACTTTCTCTGTGTGTGTGTGTGTGTGTGTGTGTGTCTAACTGATGGGCCAAGAACTTCCAATACTGTCTTAAATGCTTAAATGAAAATGGTTAAGAATGGGCAACCTTGTCTTGTTTTTTTACTTTAGAAGTCCTTTTAGATTTTCACCATTGATATATTGCCTATGAGTTTGTCATATATTGTCTTTAGGATATTTAGGTATATTCTCCCTACACCCATTTTATTGAGAATTTTTATCATAAACTTATGTTGACATTTGTCAAAAACTTTTTGTGGATCTATTGAGATGATGAGACGACTTTTACTTATTCTGTGACAATTGGCTGTTTAGTGCATATTTTTTGCCCTCCATGTGTTTGTGTTTTTTATGCTTATTTTTTCTTGTAGCTGATTTCTAGTCACATACTGTTGTATTTGGAAAAGATGATTGATATGATTTTAATCTTTAATTTACTCAGCTTTATTTTGTGACCTAAAATGCAATCTATCCTAGAGAGTGTCCCATAAGAAACTGAAAAGAATGTGAATTCTGTTGCTTTTGGATGAAATGTTTCCTAATTATTTATCAAGTATATTTGATCTAAAGTGTTGCTTTAAAACCAAGGTTTTTTATATTGATTTTGTGTGTAGTGTAGATGATCTATCCATTGCTGTAACTAAGGGGTTAAATTCCCTACTAATATTGTGTTATTGTCAATTTTCCCTTGTTGTTTCTTAATATTTGCTTCATGTATTTACATGTTCTATGGTAGGTGCATGTATACATTTGCAATGTTATATTTGCTTCTTTGATTGACCCCTTAATCATTATTTATTGTCCTTCTTTGTCTCTTTTTTTTCAGTCTTTATTTTAAAGTCTATTTGTTCTGGTAAAAGTATTGATAACCCAGCTTTCTTTTCATTTCCATTACATAGAATACCTTTTTCATTCTCCACCCTCAGTTTGTGCATGTCTTTCAATCTGAAGCACGTCTTTTTTAGGAAGCATATATATGGCATATATAACCATTCAACCTCAGATATCTTTTTATTGGAGCATTTAATCAATTTTTAAAAATATAGTTATTGATACCTGTGTACCTATCATTATTTTTTCACTGTTTTTGAACATTCTTGTAGTTCATTTGTTTCCATTCTTGTTCTTTTCCTCTCTTACATTATTATTTGATGACTACCTTTATTATTATGTTTGAATCCTTTCTCTTTGTATGTGTATCTATTACAGGTTTTTTGTTTGTGGTTACCATGTAGTTTATACAAACAATAGCTCTATGTATAAGTAATTATTTTAAATTGCTGATCTCTTAAGTTCAAACACATTTTACATACTCTGCTTTTTTTTCCCACTTCCCCAACATTTACTGTTTTTGACAACATACATAACATCTTTGTGTCTTTAATATCCCTGGAATATTTATTGAGAATGTAGATGATTTTACTACTTTTGCATTCCTACTAGCTTTTTACATGGTTATTTTACTACTTTAACTGTATAGATGTCTTTACCAATGAGTTTTAGCTTTATAATATTCATATTTCTCATTGTGGCCTTTTCTACCTAGAAAAAGTCGCTTTGACATTTCTTATAAAAGTATTTTGATGCTTCTGAATTATTTTAATTTTTGCTTTTCTGTAGAACTTATGATCCCTTCATCATATTTGAATGAAAGTCATATCATGGAGAGAATGTGGGCTGTAGGTTTTTCCCTTTCATTACTTTAAATATATCATGCCACTCCCTTCCAACCTGCAGAGTTTTTGCTGAAGTCAGTTGATTGGGCCATTTTCCAGGATGGGTGGTTTTAGACTTGAGGTCCAGTATCTAGTATCTGCCTGCTATTTGGTGGGGCCAGTTCATGACAAAGCTGGCTATTGTATCTGGTGTGTCTCAAAGCTGGTGTTAGCCTGCTGGATGCCAGAACAACTAGCTGAATAGTCCAAGATGTCCCAGAACTGGTGTTAGTCTACTGTTGGGCAAGTCCTGGACCCAAGGGGCCCTGAGTCTAGTGTTTCCCTACTGATACTTAGAGCCAAGGTCCTGGGTTCCTGGAGCTGGTACCAGTCTGCAATGGTGAGGGCCTGTTCTAAAGAGGCTGGATGAGTAGCCCAAGTTGTACAAGAGCTGGTGTTGACCTGAAAATATGTGATTTGAATCTCAACACAGTAGGCTGTAAGGCTATGATGGACTAGGACTGGTGTCTCCCAGCTGGTAAGTAGTACTGGGACACAGTGAAACCCATGACTTTTGTCTGCCTACTGATGAGTGAAGCCAGGTCTTGGGGTTAATACCAGTTCATTGATAGGTAGAGTCATGTCCCAGGGTCTCTGACTACAGAGTCCTGAGTATACACATGTTGGTATGTTGACCTTTTGTAGCAGAGGGCAGTGCCCAGGGTTTTCTGTGGCTACTGCCTTCCCAGTTGTAGGTAAACTAGTCTCACTCAGGGCTCGTGTTGGCCCACTGGTGTGAAGGGCTGTGTCTTGGGCTCTCTGGTGGACAGAGCCAAGTCCCTGAGTGGCTGTGGACTCAGGGGGACTTAAGTCAACTGGCCTGCTGGTGAGCAGAGCTCTACCTCTACCTTGTTAGTTGGCTTGAGATGTCCCAATACTGGTGCCAGCAGGATGGTGGATAGGACTGGGTTCTGATGGCGATAGGGTAAGAGAAGTTTCCCAAATGGAGCTTGCCAGCATAAGTGTTCTAGTTGTAAATTGAGCTCCCCCAATGTTTACCACTGGTGTTTATAGCCCCAGAGAAACCCCCAGTTACCTGCTGACTCTCTAGAAGTCTCTCCAAGATCACAGGTAGATCTGACACAAGCTCTTTTCAAATTACTATTACTTTTCTGTCCTGGAGCATTTGAGATTTTGAGTGCACCCTTTAAGAGTGGAGAGTCTATTCCCCACAGACTTCTGTCTTTCCTGTGGGCTTCAAAGTCAAAATGTTTTGGGGCTTATCTTCCTGGTTCAGGACCCCAGGTCTTGTGTTTGCCTAAAATCTCTTTCTCCCTGGGGAGAAACTCTAATTGTAATTGTAATTGTAACTGTAATTGTAATTGTATTGCTCATTACCATGTCCTTACCTGAAAAAAGTTTTAATTAAAAATGTCTTCAACAGAGCAGTAACAAATTTTAATGTCATTAAATATCACTCCTTCAGTAAATGTTTTTAAAATTCTGAAGAAAAAAATAAATGAATAAAAATTTTGGTTAAATACTACAATAAGGTGTTTATATCAAGGAAAAGCTCTTGTATGATTTTTTTTAAGTTACAGGTGAATTAGCTAATTTTTCCATTCTTTTATTTTAAAGAAAACTATAACCTAAATATGGGTATTTAGATTTAATATTTGATATTCATTTTCTCAAAAAAACTATGTGAGCCTGCTACTTCAGGAGAAATAAATTAAGATATTTGTTGCAATTGATAAAATTTGACCTGAAATATTAGAATTTTAGGAAATTTTTGTCCAACATTGGAAGTTTGCTAGTTTTCTATTATTTAAAGACTTTACTGATGAAGTTTGTAATGATATTGGGAAATAGAATTCTTAATATTTTTTAATGACATATGTTAACATTTGGAAGATCTTCCTAACTCAGAACTGAATTTTTCAAAGGACAAGTGCATTATGCTTTGGAGTGATGTATGGTAACCATTCATTTGAAGTTGAAGATAGATCAATAGATTTTAGGATAAGAGGGTAAAAAGTTCACTTACATAGCTTCAGATTCACAATGAAAATGACTTAAAAGCTACTATGTTTTGCATTTTGTGCAGTATTAAAAAATAATATTCTCATTTATCTTAAGTGGCTATTAAAATTACCCTATGTTTTCCAATAACAGATCTGTATGAGGCTATATTTTATTTATATACTTCTATTATTTATTTACTTCCAGTGGTGTTTCTATTGCAAGGACTTAAATGGAGAATCAAATATTAGCCAGACATTAAGCCAGATGTTAAAGAGATTTTTAAAAATATAAACCAGTGCTAATATTTTTACTAGTTTTCAAGTGTTATTGTTTTTATAAAATTATGTAATTTATATTGTTATGTAATGTGATTTCATGATAAATTTATCGATTTTGTTATAGACATAAAATTTTACAAAATACCTCAGTTTTCATTTCCAATATGACGAATTTGATAGCTATTACATACATATATATACCAAAATTCTCTGCAGTTCTCAGTAGTTTTTAAGAATGTAAATGATACATGCAATTTAAAAATACCTAATTACTTCTGTTACATAAAATAAATAACAATTAAATAACAATATATAATAAATAAATAACAATAACTTGAATAAATAAGCTGCAGCTATGCACAATTACTTGCATGAATCTTACAGCCACAATGATTATAAAAGAACCAAGTTGCCTACAAATACAAAATGCATTTTAGAAACATACCTATCAGGGATATAGACTATGTAGTATAGAAGCCACATACAATCTGTAAAATAAAACATAATTCCAAAGACATTGAACACATAAAATCAGGATATTGGTTATCTCTAGAAAGGGGAGGAAGAATAAGTGGTTAGGGAGGAAAACACACAAAAATCAGAGAATGTTCTAAAATCAGGTACCACATATCACTTGAAAAATGTAAAATTGTTCATTGCTATTTTATGCACTATTCTTAAGTTATCCATTGCAATGAAAAGGTGGCAAAAATTGATATTGCTATTAAAACCAAAAGTACAAAAATAAATGAATACATAAACATAATAATGCAAATGTCAGACTAAGAAAAAAATTACCCCAAAAGAAAACAATTTACATACTAACATCAAAAAACAGCATTAAATTTGAATGATGTGTGTCTGTATTTCTGTACTGCACAAATGTAAACCTTCTTTCCTCTCTCATCCAGTTCATATTTCACAGTAGATAATTTCAATAACACCTGTCCATATTCTAAGTGCCCTTGATCATTCAATGCTTCATCGTACCTGTATAGCAATATCTTTATGCTAGGCAACCCCTAACTAGTCAATTTCTTATGTTTTCATCTGGAAAGCCAAGAAGTTCTGGTGAAATTATCATGGAAGCTGATCAGATCTTGAACACTCTAAAATTCACCAACATCAAAAGCACTTGAAAGTTATAACTTTCATTACATTTCTGTTTCAATCTACTCTCACCCTCCCACAAGATCTATTTCAAAGCTTCCCTGTATTCTTTTAACCTTAACCAACCCCAAGCCTCCTACTCTCAACAGATGACATTTCTATTAATAAAAGTAATAAAATATCTAAATGTTGCAAAGGAACAACCTTATCTGTTGGATACCAAACAAGTGATCTTTCTCTCTGTGAACACATTATATGCATCTCTCCTATTAGAATGGGAAGTTATCCCTTTTTCATTTAGGAATAAATGCTCCAAATGCATCTATTTGAAAGGCCTGGAGAAGTTACTGTCTGCTACTCAGGTTTCCACTACTATGCAAGAAGAAAGCATCCTCACACTTTCTGTCTGTCTGATTGTGGCAGCCCAGATTGAGTGGGGGAATACAGGGGGAAATAATCTTGTGAACATAAAAGCCTGCCTTACTACAAGGAATTAAAAAAAATAATAATAAATGCTCCACATACACATTTTTAAGAGTTTCTTGTCTGTCTTTGTAGCAAGAATTGTTAAAGAATAAATATAAAAGTAAAATAGTCCTCAGTGTTAACATTTTGTAGATATATATTCTGAACTAACTTTTACTATATTAGGTCAATATTTTAAAATTTTCATTTGAAAGTTATCTGCAGTATACATGTTATATATTTAAATATTGAGGATATTTTATTAACACAGAGAGAAAAAACACCAAAAGAGTGAAGACATATATGTCATTTTTCATTGTTAAATTACAGTGTTGAGTAGGGAGCACACAATTGTAAAGAAAGACATGGCTTGGAAATTTGCTAAGAAAATCAGGAGAGAAGGATCAAGGTGATGGAGGAGTAAAGTATCATGCTCACCTTCTCCTAAAAACACACAAAAAACATAACTACATGTACAGTGATTTGCACAGAACATCTACTGAACATTGGCAGAAGAACTTACCTCGCAAGAAACCCTTCACATAACTGGGTAGAACAAAAGAGAAAAAAAAGAGAGAGAGAGAGATAAAAGGAATCAAGATGGGACTAGCACTCCTGAGAGGGAGTTGTGAAAGGAAAAAGGAACCCACACCCTAGGAAGCCACCTAATCAACAGGGAAATCAAATGAAATGGAGGGACCTCAAAGTTGCAATGAAAAGTGCAGCAGCTGGACTGAGGAGGGCAAAGCAAAATGAATTCTGCACCATCACACCCTTCCCTGGAGAGCACAGCCTGAGACACTCAGGTGGGGGCTGGGTGCTGAGACTCAAGCTTCAGAGGTCAGTTCCAAGGTTGGCTGTGTTGAGACAGCCTGAGGAGATAGGAAGCAGTGTGCCATGGGCAGGAGAGCATAATGCCACAGCCAAGGGAACCCAGAAGGAGGTCTGGGCCCACAGGGACCATTCTTGGGGAGGGCAAGAGGAGAATGGGCAGATCACAATAGGAATGTCTTTCCTTGCTTACATGTGGACTCTCAGAGGGTGGGGAAACTTTGCTTGGGCTACAGGAAACTGAGTGGCTCTTGTGCATGATACAGGTGGCTGGGTACCTCGTGTGGACTAAGGGCAGTGGGGGGCTAATTGTGATGTGGAACCTCTTGTGTGATCTCCATGTGGCAGGGACAAACCACAGAAGTCATCCTAGACACCACAGGGAGATGCGGCCCACCACCACTAGGGATCTGTGAACAGGCTCCACCTGCATCCCCAGTCACCTCAGAGGTTGGGAAAAAAGAGGGCACTGTAACCGACCACCACCCATTGTTTCTATCACTCCCCCGGGAACACACCCTTCCTGCTGCTGCCACTGCCAAACACTCTGGGCAGTGCCCACACATGACTGATCACTGTTACTTATAGGAGCAGCCTTTGCAGTACATCCTGCATGGGCTAAAAAGGACAGGGTGCTTCTTGTGTGGTCTACAGGTGGCCAGGGCAAACTACCTCAGTTATCTCTGACTCACTGCCCCCACTAGAGGTCCCTGCATGGGCACCACTTGTGGCCCCAATCACCTCAGAATGTACCACAGTGGAGAACATTGCAACCAACCACCCACCATCACACACCCCTGGGAACTCACACACTCTGCCACTGCAACTGCCAAATGCTCCAGGCAGTGTCTAAATCTGCATGGGTCTCATGGCCACTTCCCAGGGCCCTGCAATTAAGAGTAGCCTGTGCCACCTTCCTGAAGTTCCTTGATACTGTCAAGAGCCCAGTAACCAGTCACTGACTACTGGCTACACCCATTGCCTCCATCTCCCTGGAAATACACTCAGGGGGATAACAGCTTGCTCACACCAAAGAAATAGACAGCAAATATCCAAACTCTCATGCCAAAAATAAATAGTAACCTCCCATAAAATACAAAGTGGTGCTCTTGCATAGAAATAGTCCTTCAAGACTACAGTAGTTAGTTTCCCTAAATTCAAAGAAAAAGAAAAATGTAAGTGAAATGAAGAGGCTCAGGACCCATTCTCAGTTAAAAGAACAGGAGAATTCAACTAAAGTGGCAAACAATGAAACAGACCCTTGTAGTCTTATAGACACTGAGTTCAAGGGGAGATAGTGAAAATACTGAAGGAAATAAGGGTGAATAGGAAGGAATTAAGAGAAGATATAAACAGTAATGCAATTACCTTAGAAAGGAACTAGAAAATATAAAGAAGAGCACAGAAATATTAGAAAATTTATCCCCAGAGATGCGAACTGAGCTAAAGACATTAAAGAGCAGAACGAATAATGCAGAGGAACAAATTAGTGACTTGGAAGATAGAATAATGGAAATCGCCCAAACAGGACAGCAGATAGGAAACCAAATGAAAAAACATGATAGCAATATAAGAGAACTATGGGATAATATAAAGTAGACCAATTACCCATAATAGGGATTGCAGAAGGAGAATAAAAAAAAAAGGGCATTAAAAATATATTTGAAGAAATTATGCCTGAAACTTTCCAAATCTAAAGGAAACAGATATCAAGATACAGCAAGAACAGACAAACTGAACCCTAATGGGTCCACATAAAAATATATTATAATAAAAATGGCAAAAATTAAAGATAGAAATAGAATTCAAAAGGGCACAAGAGGAACACAAATCATTAATTATAAGGGAACCCCCATAAAGCTATCAGCTGATTTCTCTACAGAAACACTACAGGGCAAAAAAGAGTGGCAAGATATATTCCAAGTTCTAAAAGGGAAAAATTTGCAGCTTAGAATACTGTACACATCAAGAATATCATTTAAAATAAAAGGAGAATTAAGAATTTCTCTAATAAACAAAAGCTAAAAGAGTATAGCAATACTAAACTCATTCTGAAAGAAATACTGAAAGGGCTTCTCTAAATAAAAAAGAAGGGAGAAGGAAGAGGATGGAGGAAATCACAATTGGAAAGAAATCACATAAGCCGGTATACAGATCTAAAGGGATCTAAAAACCTATTTGTAAAAATGATAATAAACATAAAGAACAGCAAAAAGACAAACATGATGATGTTAAAAATGATTTCATAGTCATAGAATGTGGAGAAGGAAAATAAGAAAATCAAGACTCCTTTTTTTTATATTTTGTTTGAGCCTATATCACTATTAAGCTAAAGCAAGCAGATACATGAATAGAGTAGCATACTTGAAAAACAGGCAACCTCAAATCAAAACCAAACATTATATTCACAAATACTAAAAAGAAAATTACACAAAGATAAAATAAACGGAAATGATCCAAGCCAAAAATAAGGGGGGGGAACATAATAGAAACATAGAATCTACTGGAAAACAAGGTTTAAAGTGGCAATAAATACATATTTATCAATAATTACCTTAAATATCAATGGACTGAAGGCTCCAACAAGAAGACACAGAGGGGCAAATTGGATAAAAATGCAAGAGCCTACAATATGCTATCTACAAGAGACTCATCTTAGGGTAAAGGACACATATAGATTGAAAGTGAGGGCCTGGGGAAATATATTTCATGACAGTGGAAAAGATGGGAAAGCAGTAGTTGGAATACTCATATTGGGCAAAACAGACTTTAAAATGGAGGCCATAAAGAAAGACAAGGACACTATTTAATGATGAAAGGATCCATTTAAGAAGATATTACAATCATCAATATATATATGCCCCTAATATAAAGCACCCAGATACCTACAACAAATACCAACAGACATAAAAGGAGAAATTTATGGGAATACAATCATAGTAGGAGACTTTAATACCCCGCTCACATCAATGGACAGATCCTCTAGACAGAAAATCAATAAGAACACAGACACTCTAAATTACACAATAGAAAAGTTGGACTTAATTGACATTTTCAGGACATTGCATCCAAAAATATCAGAATAGACATTCCTCTCAAGTGCACATGGAACATTCTCAAGGATTGACCACATACTGGGGCACAAAGCTAACCTCAACAAATTTAAGAGTATAAAAATTATTTCAAGTATCTTCTCTGAACACAATGGCATGAAACTAGAAATTAGCCACAGGAAAAGAAATGAGAAAAAATTAACCATATGGGCGCTAAACAACATGCTACTAAAAAACCAATGGGTCAATGAGGAAATCAAGAAGGAAATTTAAAAAAATACCTTGAGACAAATGATAATGAAGATACAAATATTCTAAATCTTTGGGATTCCACAAAAGCAGTGCTGAGAGGGAAATTCATAGTGATACAGGCATTCCTCAAAAAAGAAGAAAAATCTCAAATAGAAAACTTAACAACACCTAAATGAATTGAAAAGGAAGAAAATCAAAACCTAAAGTCAGCAGAGGGAAGGAAATCATAAAGATCCAAGAGGAAATCAATAAAAGAGATTCAAAAATAACAATAGAAAAAAATCAATAAAACCAAGAACTGGTTCTTTGAAAAGGCAAACAAAATTGGCAAATTTTTGGCCAGACTCAACAAGAAGGGGAGAGAAAAACCTCAAATAAACACAATAAGAAATGAAAAAAGAGAAATCTCAATGGATAATGCAGAAACACAAAAAAACACAAGAATATTATGGACAATTATATGTAAACAAATTTGACAACCTAGGAGAAATGGCCAACTTTGTAGAGACAGCCCACCAAATCTGAATCAAGAAGAACTAAATGAATTGAACCAATTGATTACTAGAAATTTTCCTAAAGCTTGAAGAAGGAACACTCCCAAAGATATTCTGTGAAGCCACCATCACCTTAATACCAAAATCAGACAAAGGTACTAGCAAAAAAGAAAGTTATAGGTCAATTTGATGAATATAAACAAAAAAATTCTCAAAAAAATTTAACCTACTGAAGCAACAACATATAAAAAAATTTCATTCACCACAACAAAGTGTATTCATCTCAAGTTCACAAGTATGGTTCAGCATATGAAAATCAATCAACTTCATTACCACATTAACAAAAGAAAAATGAAAAACCACATGACCATTTCAACAAATGCCAACAAAAAGCATTTGACAAAGTCCAACATCCATTCATGATAAAAGCTCTTACGAACGTGGGTATACAGGGAAAATACCTTAACATAATAAAAGCTATTTATGACAAACCTACAGCAAATATAATACTCAATGAGGATAACCTGAAACCCTTCCCACTAAAATCTGGAAAAAGATAAAAATACCCACTGTCACCACTTTTATTCAATGTAGTATTGGAAGTCTTATCTATAACAATCAGAAAAACAAAAGGAATAAAAGATATCCAAATTGGAAGAGAAGAGGTAAAATTGTCACTATATGCAGATGACATGATACTATATATATAGAAAACTCCAAGGGCTCCAAGCAAATACTCCTCGAACTGAGCAATGAATCCAGAAAAATAGTAGGATATAAGATTAACATTCAGAAATCGGTTGCGTTTCGGTATACTAAAAATGAAATATTAGAAAAGGAAGACCAAAAATACAATACCTTTTAAAATTGCACCACAAAAAATTAAATACCTAGGAATAAACATGACCAAGGAGGTGAAAGACTTATATGCTGCAAGCTATAAAATATTGATCAAGGAAATTAAAGAGGATTCAAAGAAACGGAAATTTGTTCCATGCTCCTGGGTGGGAAGTATTAATACCATGAAAATGGCCATCCTACCCAAAGCATCTATACCACAGCTGCAGCAAGGACAGACTCTTTACACTGCTCTGCCAGTTTCACAGCAACGTGAGCCAATGCAATTGGATTTTTAAACCCCTGAGCCACAGGAGGAACTCCAAGAGGACTTTTTAAATAAAGATTACAAAACATTTTTAGTATGTACTCTGCTTTTACATTAATTGTAATATAAAATACAGGGTAAATATGTTCTTTACAGAAATATGCACATCAGTGAATTAAAGAATGTGAGATAGATAAAATTATCACTAAATGTTCAGGATAATATTTAAATTGTCACTCATTTGATGCTGGAACAAAGATTTAAAAATATTTTTGTATAATATGAGAAAAAGAATGTATAAGCATGTATGACTGGGTCACTTTGCTGTATAGCAGAGATTCACACAACATTGTAAATCAATTATATTTTTTTTTTTTTTGAAAATATTTTTAAAATGTTTAAATTAAAAAAGATACTATTAGTTTTCAATTATACACCTACCACTGGGAATGTATGACATTCTATTGTTGTGTCTTATTGGGTGATAGATTATATATTAAAACAAACTATTTATTTATTTATTTATAATATAAAAGAGGTTAAACTATTTCCTAATACTTGTATCTGCATCCTCTACTTAGAATCCAGAGACCAACAATCAAATTTTTCTTTCTTATTTCTTTTACATCAAGGAATTTATATTCCAATTTTAAAAATAGCAATTTTTTACCTTTGTTTTAACTCATAATATCTTCAATAGAGACTTCAAGATAATTTTATAGATAACTTCTATTAAATAATACAACATTGATCTTTAAAATCAAATTAAGAAAACAAGCTCACATCATTGCAGTTTTCATATTAAAGTAGGGGACACAATTACTTCTCAGAGATCATTTTAGATATGTTTCTATGCAGCAAAATCTCTGTTTAAACACTTATGATTATAATGTATTCAGCTTGATTATATCCCCATTTATTTATGAACACTTAACTGACTTGTTACTCTGAAGTAGAAAAATTTTGTTTTAGAAATCAATAGAAAAAAATTTAGTTACACAAAATTACAAAGAAAATAACAATGAATACTTCCTTTTTGTTTTGTTTTGTTTTGTTTTGTTTTGTTTTTGCTTTTAGGACACACACAGCATATGGATGTTCCCAGGCTAGGGGTCGAATTGGAGCCACAGTTTTCAGCCACAGCCACAGAGATGCAGGATCTAAAACACGTATGTGACCTACACCATAGCTCACAGCAACACCTATCCTAGACCCACTGAGCAAGGCCAGGTATTGAACCTGCATCCTCATGGATAATAGGCAGATTTGTTTCCACTGAGCCACAACAGGAACTCCCAGTCAATTCTTCTATCAAAAATTTACTATTGTCAACTTCTTGACATATTTCTTTGATCCCTTCTTCCTTCTTTCCTTCTTTCTCTCTCTTTCTTTCTTTCTTGCCTTCTTCTTTTTCCTCACTTTTAATTTTTAAGAAAACCACTCTATTTTAAAATTGATACATGCTTATCTTAAAGAATTCATATAATGCAGATGGTGAAAAAATGTTTTTAAAAATCGTAAAAATCCATTACCCGCAGATAGAGCTGCTTCTGTTTATATAGAGGAAGAAAACAATGTGCCATTACAAAAGGCATACCATGGTCTTGGTACAATTTATAAAACATTTATTAGTAAATAACAAGAAAAATAAGGTGCAATAAAAGTAATTGCATAAATCCTGAGAAACAAAAACCAAGCAGGAGGCATAACTCTCCCAGACTTCAAGAAATACTACAAAGCCACAGTCATCAAAATAGTGTGGTACTGGTACCAAAACAGACAGACAGACCAATGGAACAGAATAGAGAATCCGGAAATAAACCCTGACACCTATGGTCAATTAATCTTTGACAAGGGAGGCAAGAACATAAAATGGGAAAAAGAAAGTCTATTCAGCAAGCATGGCTGGGAAACCTGGACAGCTGCATGCAAAGCAATGAAACTAGAACACACCCTCACACCATGCACAAAAATAAACTCCAAATGGCTGAAAGACTTAAATATATGACAGGACCCCATCAAACTCCTAGAAGAAAACATAGGCAAAACACTCTCTGACATCAACATCATGAATATTTTCTCAGGTCAGTCTCCCAAAGCAATAGAAACTAGAGCAACAATAAACCCATGGGACCTCATCAAACTGAAAAGCTTTTGCACAGCAAAGGAAACCCAAAAGAAACCAAAAAGACAAATTACAGAATGGGAGAAAATAGTTTCAAATGATGCAACTGACAAGGGCTTAATCACTAAAATATATAAACAACTTATACAACCCAACAGCAAAAAAAACAACCAATCAATGGAAAAATGGGCAAAAGACCGGAATAGACATTTCTCCAAAGATATACAGATGGCCAACAAACACATGAAAAAATGCTCCACATAGCTGATTATAAGAGAAATGCAAATCAAAACTACCATGAGATACCACCTCACACCAGTCAGAATGGCCACCATTAATAAATCCACAAATAACAAGTGCTGGAGGGGCTGTGGAGAAAAGGGAACCCTCCGGCACTGCTGGTGGGAATGTAAACTGGTACAGCCACTAGGGAGAACAGTTTGGAGATACCTTAGAAATCTATACATAGAACTTCCATATGACCCCGCAATCCCACTCTTGGGCATCTAACCAGACAAAACTCTACTTAAAAGAGACACATGCACCCGCATGTTCATTGCAGCACTATTCACAATAGCCAGGACATGGAAACAACCTAAATGTCCATCGACAGATGATTGGATTCGGATGATGAGGTATAAATACACAATGGAATACTACTCAGCCATAAAAAAGAATGACATAATGCCATTTGCAGCAACATGGATGGAACTAGAGACTCTCATACTGAGTGAAATGAGCCAGAAAGACAAAGACAAATACCATAGGATATCACTTATAACTGGAATCTAATATCCAGCACAAATGAACATCTCCTCAGAAAAGAAAATCATGGACTTGGAGAAAAGACTTGTGGCTGCCTGATGGGAGAGGGAGGGAGTGGGAGGGATTGGGACCTTGGGGTTATCAGACACAACTTAGAATAGATTTACAAGGAAATCCTTCTGAATAGCATTTAGAACTATGTCTAGATACTCATGTTGCAACAGAACAAAAGGTGGGGAAAAAAATGTAATTGTAATGTATACATGTAAGGATAACCTGACCCCCTTGTTGTACAGTGGGAAAATAAAAAAAAAAATAAAAAAAAAGAATGGGAACAAATAAATACAAAAAAAAGTAATTGCAGAATTTCAATAATGCCAAACATATTAATTTTTTAAAAATATGCCCCAAAACTTGGTAAAGTAATTTGAAACAAATTAAGAAGCTGAAGTCATTCTATTGTAAAAACTACACAATTCATGAAGATATGCAAATGACAAAGACGTATAGGAAAAGTTGGTCAACATTATTAATCATAAAGACATGAAAATTAAAACTATAGTAAGATAGCATCTCATATCCTACTACTATAGCCTAAAAACAAAACAAAACAAAAAACTAATAACAAATAGGTGAAGAAACTGATACCCTCACATAGTGCTAATAGAAACAAAAAATAGTGTCTGTATTGTGCAAGAATTTGGCATTTCCTTGGTTCTTCAAATATTTAAACATAGAAAACCATAGTTTTGATCATTTTCCTTTGAATTATTTTATTTTTTTAAAAGTTGTTCTAGCTTGCAATATTAGATTATTTCTTTTTGAATTACACTGTTTTGTAGATGAATAATTTTTATAGGATTTTACTATCTTCTTCTCATTGGGGAAAATGTTTTGTCTTTTTAATTGAAATACAATTGATTTACAATGTTGTCTTAATTTCTGCTGTATAGCAAAGTGATTTCATATATATGTTAGGTTTGCTGAGGGAGGAACATGCAAGGCCTAGTTAGTAAAGCGAAAGAGATTTATTAAGGCATCAGAAGGGCATGGACTGAGCTCAAGATGATGCCAGCTGTGAATGTGAAGAGGTGCTAAGCTCATAAAGGCTCCGTGGCAGGAATGTGTAGCTGGAGTTCATGGCAGAAACCTGTGGCAAGAATGAGGAAGAAGGAGATGGGGAAGGTCAAGGGAGAGGTAGGTGGGCAGGGGTAGGTAGTTGAATTTCATGACAGAGGGAAGCAAATTCTTGTAGGTGGTTAATATATGCTCCACATTCCAGGAAAGGGTGTAGACCTTTTGCTGGGCTTGTACCCAAATCCACATCAGGTCTCCAAGGTGAACAGCCACATTCAGGGGGTGCGGGTCTGTCTCACACCCTGAGACAGAGAGAGAGAGAGAGAGAGACGGATTGACTATAGTTGTTAATGATATAAACGAAGACCTTGTTTGTTATTCCTTCCATGTACAATAGATTACCTCTGTTAACCCTAACCTCCCACTTCACCTCTCTACCAATCCCCATGCCTTTGGCAACCACAAGCCTGTCCTCCTTGACTGTGAGTGTCTTTCTGTTGCATAAATAGGTTCATTTATGTTATATTTGAGATTATACATATAAATGATATAATATGGTATTTGTCCTTCTCTTTCTGACTTACCTCACTTAGAATGATAATCTCTAGTTGCATCCATGTTGTTGCAAATTGTATCATCTCATTCTTTTTTTATGGGTGAGTCATATTCCATTGTATATATACTACATTTTCTTTATCCAGTCATATGTTGATGGACATTTAGAGTGTTTCAATGTCTTGGCTATTGTGAAGAGTCCTTCTATGATTATAGGGGTACACGTAACTTCTCGTTCTTTTTTTAAAATTTTTTTTAGATTTATTGAAGTATAGTTGACTTATAATGTTTTAACTTCTATCATACAACAAAGTGATTCTAGGTATACCTATACACATATCCATTCTTTTTCAGATTCTTTTTGAATTATATTTCTGTTTGGATATATTCCTAGGAGGGGGATTGCTGGATTATATGGAAATTCTATCCTTAAATTTCTGAGGAACCTCCATACTATTTTCCATAGTTGCTGTGCCAATTTACATTACATTTGTGGGGAAATTGATGGAAATTTATCTGATGCCATTTTTGACTGAATTTTAATCAAGAAATCAATCCATAGTATGTTGTTTAAAGTATCTTATTAGTTAGGTATGCATGAAAAGTGTAGTGTATAATTCATGTGATGTAAATTCTTATTTAATGATTGAATGATTTTTATATAAATTATTAGTTTTTAATAAATCTCATAATGATAACATATATTTGTACTTTAAACTTATTTTCTTCAAAGAGCTTTCACATGAGTGATTTATTTAATCATAAGTTAAAATCTTGTACATTTTGTAATGTAGATGTCTTCTGCTCATTTTCTGCTCATTTAATCTAAGGGAAAAGTGAAACTCAAAGAGGCTTAGGAAATTGTTTAAAATATTCAGCAACTAGTCCAGCAAATGAATATAGAGTTTTTAATGCTTAGTGTTATAATAACTGAGCTGCTTTAGTCAAATATTTTAACATTTTTCCCTGTAACAACTTCTCTAGGAATATGAAAATACTAAGACATAAATTTATTATCTTAATAATAAGTTTGTTTATTGACCAAAATTTTGAATAGAAATTTTGAGCAAAATAGGAAATAAAGTGATATAAATAATCCAATCATCAGAGTTTTACTATTTCAAAGAATTATATATTTAAATTAATAAAATAATGTTTACATAGTTTATACTGTGGCACAGTGGGTTAAGAATCTGATTGCAGGTCAAGATGGTGGAGGAGTAGGGAATGGAGCTCTCATTCTCCCAGGAACACATACAAAATAATCATCTACATGTAGAAAAATTCACAAAAGTGCAACATCTACTGAATGCTGGCAGAACTTACACTACCCCAAAGGGCAAGAAATCCTCCACATAACTTGGTAGAAGAAAAGAAAAAAAGAGAGAAGAGAAAGAAAAGAATCAGGGGGAGACGAGATTAAGATGGCAGAATAGAAGGACTGAAGCTCAACTTCTCTCCTAAAAACAACAAAATTCACAACTAAAGGCAGAGCAATCTTCACCCCAATGGACCAGAAATGTTAAAAAATATGCCCTACTCCAGAAAAAAATGAGGAGGCCACATCAAAAGGTAGGAGGGGTGATTTTGCAATATAAACAACCCCATAACTCCAGGGTGGGAAGCCCCACAGACTGGAAACTAACTGGATCACAGAGACTCACCTACAAGAGTGGGAGTTCTGAGCCACACATTAAACTCTCACGTGTGGGGATCTGGCACAGGCAGAAAGAGCCCTGGAGCATCTGGCATTGAAGGCCAGTGGGGCTGGTGCGCAGGAGCTCCATGGGACTGGGGGAAACGGAGACCCCATTCTTAAAAGGCACACATGGACTTTCACGTGCACTAGAACCCAGGGCAAAGCACTGTCTCCATGGGAATCTGGGTCAAACCTGACCACAGTTCTTGGAGGACATCCTGGGAAAACAGGGGTGAACGAGGCTTGTTGTGAGGGAGGGACATTGAAAGCAAAGCTCTCAGGAATATTCAGCAGCTGCCTTTCTCTGGAGGTGGCCATTTTGGGAAAATCTGGCCCCACCCATAAGCCAGCTGCTGAGAAGCCCCAGGGCAAACAACAACCCAGGTGGGATCACAGCCCCACCCCTCAGTAAACAGGCTAGTAAAGACACCTCAGGCACACAGCTGCCTCTAATCCCATCCAGAGACTAAGCCCCACCCACCAGAGGGATTAGAATCGGCTCCTCCTACCAGGGGTCAGGCATCAGCCCCTCCCTCAGGAAAACTACACCAAGCCCCCACACTGATTACAGCCACAGGGGGGCAGACATCAGAAATAAGAGAGGCTACAACTCTATTATCTGAAAAAAGGTCACCACACCAAAAACCTATGAAAATGAAAAGACAGAGGACTATAACTCAGATGACGGAGAAAGGAAAAACCCCAGAAAAACAGCCAAGCCATGAGGAGATTCTCAGCCTCCAGGAAAAAGACTTTAGACTATTGATGCTGAAGATGATGCAAGACATTGGAAATAAACTGGAGGCAAAGATGGGTAACTTACAGGAAACACTGAGCAAAGAGATACAAGATATCAAACTTAAACAAGAAGAGATGCAAAATACAATAACTGAAATAAAAAATTCACTAGAAGCAGCTAACAGCAGAATACAGGAGACAGAAGAACGAATAAGCGAGGTGGAGGACACATTAGTGGAAGTTACGGATGCAGAACAGAAAAGAGAAAAAAGATTGAAAACAAATGACGAGAGTCTCAGAGAACTCTGGGACAATGTGAAATGAACAAACATCCATATTGTAGGGGTGCCAGAAGGAGAAGAGAAAGAGAAGGAGACAGAAAAAATATTCCAAGAGATAATAGCCGAAAACTTCCCTAACATGAGGAAGGAATCACTCACTCAAATCCAGGAAGCACAACGAGTACCATATAAACTAAACCCAAGGAGGAACACCCTGAGGCACGTACTAATCACACTGACCAAAATGAAAGACAAAGAGAAAATCTTGACAGCAGCTAGGGAAAAGAAACAAATAACATACAAGGGAACCCCGATAAGGCTATCGGCAGATTTTTCAACAGAAACTCTGCAGGCCAGAAGGGAGTGGCATGGTATACTCAACGGGATGAAAGGAAAAAAATTCCAACCAAGATTACTTTACCCAGAAAGGCTCTCATTCAGATTTGAAGGAGAAATCAAATCCTTCGCAGATAAGCAAAAGCTGAGAGAATTCAGCAACACTAAACCAGCCTTACAACAAATACTAAAGGAACTTCTATAGGCAGAAAAGAACAAGAGAAGAAGGAAAGGAAAAAGAGCAGCAGAAACAAATTCAAAGTAATTAATACAATGGCAATAAGAACATACATATCAATAATTACCTTAAATGTGAATGGACTAAATGCCCAAACCAAAAGACATAGACTGGCTGAATGGATACAGAAACAAGACCCATATCTATGCTGTCTTTAAGAGACCCACTTCACTTCTAGGGACACATAAAAATTGAAAGCGAGAGGAGGGAAGAAAATATTTCATGCAAACGGGGATCAAAAGGAAGCTGGAGTAGCAATACTCATATCAGACAAAATAGACCTTAAAATGAAGAATATCTTAAGGGACAAAGAAGGACATTACATAATGATCAAAGGATCAATCCAAGAAGATTACATAACAATTTTAAATATCTATGCACCGAACAGAGGTTCACCACCATATATAAGTCAACTGCTAATAACCTTAAAAGGATAAATCAACAATAACAGAAGCATAGTGGGGGAACTTAACACCCCACTTACAGCAATGGACAGATTAATCAGACAGAAAATCAATAAGGAAACAGAGGCCCTAATGAAGCATTAAACCAGATGCACTTAATAGATATTTATAGGACATTTCATTCAAAAGCAACAGAATACACATTCTTCTCAAATAGACATAGAGCATTCTCTAAGATTGATCATATCCTGGGCTACAAATCCAACCTCGGTAACTTTAAGAAAATTGAAATCATATCAAGCGTCTTTTCTGACCACAACGCTATATGACTGGAAATCAACAACAAGAAAAAAACTGCAAAAAACACAAACACATGCAGACTCAACAACATGCTAATAAACAACCAATAGATCACTGAAGAAATCAAAGAGCAAATTAAAAAATACTAGCAGCAAATGACAATGAAGATACAACACTCCAAAACATATGGGATTCAGCAAAAACCGTTCTAAGAGGCAAGTTTATAGCAATACAAGCCCACCTCAGGAAACAAGAAAAAGCCAAATAAACAAGCAACTTTACATCTAAAGAAGTTCGAGAGAAAAGAACAGATAAGACCTAATGTTAGTAGAAGGAAAGAAATCATAAAGATCAGAGCAGAAATCAATGAAATAGAAACAAAGAAAACCATAGAAAAGATCAATGAAATGAAAAGCTGGTTCTTTGAAAAGATTGACAAAATTGATAAACCCCTAGCCAGACTTATCAAGCAAAAAAGAGAGAGGACTCAAATCAATAATATTAGAAATGAAAAAGGAGAGGTAACAATGGACATCACAGAAATACAAAGGATCATAAGAGACTACTATATGCAACTATATGCCAATAAAATGGAAAACCTAGAAGAAATGGACAAATTCTTAGAAGAGTACAATCTTCCAAGACTAAACCAAGATGAAATAGAAAAGATGAATGGACCAATCACAGGAACTGAAATTGAAACGGTGATTAAAAAACATCCAAGAAACAAAAGCCCAGGACCAGATGGCTTCACAGGCGAATTCCCTCAAACATTTAGAGAAGATCTAACACCTCTCCTTCTGAAACTATTTCAAAAAATTGCAGAGGAAAGGATACTCCCAAACTCATTCTATGAGGCCACCATCACCCTGGTACCAAAACCAGACAAAGACTCCACAAAAAAAGAAAATTACTGGCCAACTTCACTGATGAACATTGATGCAAAAATCCTCAACAAAATACTAGCAAACCGCATCCAACAATACATTAAAAGGATTGTACATCCTGATCAAGTGCGATTTATCCCAGGGATGCAAGAATTCTTCAATATCCTCAAATCCATCAGTGTGAAACACCACATTAACAAACTGAAGAATAAAAACCATATGATCCTCTCAATAGATGCAGAAATATCCTTTGACAAAATCCAACACCCATTTCTGATAAAAACCCTTCAGAACGTGGGCATAGCGGGAACCTACCTCAACATGATAAAGGCTATATATGACAACCCCACACCGAACATCATTCTCAATTGTGAAAAGCTTAAAGAATTCCTGCTGAGATCAGGAACAAGACAAGGATGTCTGCTCTCACCGCTACTCTTCAACATGGTTCTGGAAGTCCTAGCCACAGCAATCAGAGAAGTAAAAGAAATAAAAGGAATCCCATTTGTAAAGGAAGAAGTAAAACTACCACTATTGGCAGATGACATGATACTATACCTAGAGAATCCTAAAGACTCTACCAGAGAACTGTTAGAGCTCATCCACAAATTTGGCAAAGTCGCAGGATACAAAATCAATACACAGAAATCAACAGCGTTTCTATATACTAACAATGAAAAAGTAGAAAAGGAAATTAGGGAAGCAATCCCATTTACCATCACATCCAAAAGGATAAAATACCTAGGAGTAAACCTACCTAAAGAATCAAAAGACCCATACTCTGAAAACTACAAGCCACTGATGAAAGAAATCAAAGATGACACAAGTAGATGGAAAGATATACCATGCTCATGGATTGGAAGAGTCAATATTATCAAAATGACTATACTACCTAAGGCAATCTACAGATTCAATGCAATCCCTATCAAATTATCAAGGACTTTTTTCACAGAACTCAAACAAAATATTTTAAAGTTTGCTTGGAAGCACAAAAGACCCAGCATAGCCAAAGACATCCTGAAAAAGAAAAATGGAGCTGGAGGGACCAGGCTCCCCCACTTCAGACTATACTACAAAGCAACAGTCCTCAAAATCATATGGTACTGGCACAAAGACAGACATATAGATCAGTGGAACAGGATAGAAAGCACAGAAGTAAACCCACACACCTACAGCCAACTAATCTATGACAAAAAAGGAGGCAAGAATATACAATGGAGAAAAGACAGCTTGTTTAAGAAGTGGTGCTGGTAAAACTGGACAGCCACATGGAAAAGAATGAAAGTAGAACACTCCCTAACACCATACACAAAAATAAACTCCAAATGGACTAAAGACCTAGATAGAAGACCAGACACTATCAAACTCCTAGAGGAAAACATAGGCCAAACACTCTCTGACATAAATGACAGCAACATCTTCTCAGATCCACCTCTTAGAGTATTAACAATTAAAAGAAAAAGAATCAAATGGGATCTAATCAGACTTCAAAGTTTCTGCACAGCAAAGGAAACCCTAAACTACACAAAAAGACAACCCACAGAATGGGAGAAAATCTTTGCAAATGCATCGAATGACAAGGGATTAATCTCCAAAAATTATAAACACCTTCTATAGCTCCATAGTGAAAAAACAAGCAAGCCTATCAAAAAATGGGCAGAAGATCTAAACAGACAGTTCTCCAAAGAAGACATACAGATGGCCAAGAAACACATGAAAAGATGTTCAACGTCAGTCATCATTAGAGAAATGCAACTCAAAACCACTCTGTGGTACCACCTTACACCAGCCAGAATGGCCGTCATCCAAAAGTCTACAAACAATAAGTGCTGGAGAGGGTGTGGAGAAAAAGGAACCCTAGTACACTGTTGGTGGGATTGTAAACTGGTGCAACCACTGTGGAAAGCAGTATGGAGATGCCTCAGAAAACTAAACATAGAACTCCCATTTGATCCAGCAATCCCACTCCTGGGCATCTATCCAGAGAAAACCATGACTCGCAGACACATGTAGTCCAATGTTCATTTCAGCACTCTTTGCAATAGCCAAAACATGGAAACAACCTAAATGTCCATCGACAGAGGAGTGGATCCAGAAGATGTGGTACATATATACAATGGGATATTACTCAGCCATTAAAAAGAACGAAATACCAGCATTTTTTGCAACATGGATGGACCTAGAAACTATCATGCTAAGTGAAGTCAGCCACACAATGAGACACCAACATCCAATGCTTTCACTGACATGTGGAATTGGAAAAAAGGACAGACAGAACTTCTTTGCAGAACAGATGCTGACTCACAGACATTGAAAAACTTATGGTCTCCGGAGGAGACATTTTGGGGGTGGGGGGATGTGCTTGGGCTGTGGGATGGAAATCCTATGAAATCAGATTGTTATGATCATTATACAACTACAGATATGATAAATTCATTTGAGTAATAAGAAAAATGGAAAAAAAAAGAAAGGAATTAGGATTGGACCAGTACTCCTGAATTCCTGAGAGATCCATGAAATATGAAAGGAATCCACACTTTTGGAGGTCACTTAACTGATGGGGAGATCCGACAGGTGGTGGGGTGGGCTGTAAAGCTTCAGAGAAAAGCACAGCAGCTGGTCTGAAGAGAAAAGCAGAGAGAGAGCTGCATAGACCTTTGGTACCATAGCTCAGGATGCCACAGAGTGAGATACTGAAGGGATGGCTAAGTGCAGAGACTCAGGCTATGGAAGTTAGTTTTTGGGAGAGGATTAGGGTTGGCTGTGTGGAAACCACCTGAGGGGGGTGAGGGAGCAGTGTTTCACAGGGAGTGTGGGAAGAGGTCTGGTGTTACCAGAGAAGCAAGACATCATTGTTAGGGGCTGTGAGAAGAGGAAGGGTGGGACCACCATAGAAACTTCTTTATTCACTTGTGGGCTCTCAGGCAGTGGGGCACATTTTTTATAGGTCACAGGAGTGTTGCCAAGTCCTGCAGCCAACTTGGACTCCTGAAGTGGGTGCAGTCTACTACCACTGAGGATCCCATAATGAGGCATTACCTGTGGCACTAGTCCCCTCAGGGTGCTCTGCTGAAGAGGGCCCTGCCTCACAGTTGCCACCACCTCCCTGGGAACACACATGTTCTGTTACTACTGCTGCAAAGGGCCCTGGTTGCCATACCCACCTCCCTGTGGGTCCCCACCACTGTCAAGGGTCCAGTGAAGAGATGCCATCTCCAGGAGCTTCTCATTGCCCCATACCTCCCTGGGAGCATGCACAGGCCATACAATTTCACACCACATATCAAGAGGAAAACAGCATGTGCACAATGAGGAAAGAGAGAGCAAGCATCAAAATCAAAAGCAGCTCCCATGCCAAAAACATAGTAAGCTCTCACAAGCTATATAGGGATGCTCCTGAATATAAGTATTCCTCCAAGACTACAGTAGATAATTTTTTTCCTAATCTCACAGAATATGAAAAATATAAGCAAAATGAAAAAGCACAGGAGCCATTCTCAGTTAAAAGAATATGAAAATTTTCCTGAAGAGCCAAAAAAAGAAATAGACCTCTGTATTCTAACAGACACTGAGTTCTAAAGAGAAGTAGTGAAAATACTGAAGGAATTAAGAATGAATATCAGCAGTAACACTAATTACTTTTAAAATGAACCAGATATTATAAGGAGCCAAGAAAATTAGAAAATGTATTTGCAGAGATGAAAGCTGAGATAAAGGCATTGAATGTCAGAACAAATAATGCAGAGAAAAAAATAAGCCCAATCAGGGCAGCAGACAAAGAGCCAATGATCTGAGCCAAAGAGCTCAGATCCCATGTTGCTGTGGCTGTGGCGTAGGCCAGCAGCTACAGCTCCGATTAGACCCCTAGCCTGGGAATATCCATATGCTGTGGGAGTGACCCTAGAAAAGGCAAAAAGACAAAAATAAATAAATAAATAAAGTAGGAGAAATAAAGAATTTATCATACAAATAAAAGCTAAAAAAAAAATAGACCTATACAAAGCTATCCTAAAAGAAAAAAATGAAAGTTATCCTGTAAATAGGAAAGAAGTAAAAAGATATCAGATGGATAAAATCACAATTGAAAGTAATCGCTTAAATAAACCAATATACAGATATAAAAGGAAAACTATCTATAAAAGTGAAGATAAACACAAGGAACAGCAAAAGGATAAACCTAAAGTCTGAAAAATGACACCAAAGTCATAAAATGTGGGGTAGGAAAATAAGAAAATCTAGACTCTCCTTTTTTTCTTTTTGGCTTTTTAGGGCCACACCTTAAGCCTATGGAAGTTCCCCAGGCCAGGGGTATAATTAGAGCTACAGCTGCTGGCCTATGACACAGCCACAGCCACAGCAATATGGGATTTGAGCCTACATCACAGCTCATGGCAATGACAGATCCCTGGCCCACTGAGTGAGGCCACAGATCAAACCCACATTCTCATGTATACTAGTTGGATTCATTTCCACTTCACCACAATGGTAACTCACCTTTTTTTTTTTTTTTTTTTTTTTTTTAAGAACGTGTTTTAACCTATATGACCATTAGGGTAAATCAGGCAGTTAGAGGGAGGAGTCAACATACTTGAAACACAGGGCAACTTCAAATGAATACCAAATAATACATTCACCAAAAACCAAATAGAAGAGCACACAAGCATAAAATAAAATGAAATAATCCAACCAAAAAAAAAGAAAAAGAACAAAAGAGAGAAACATAGAATCAACTGGAAAACAAGTTTAAAATGACAATAATACATATGATGTATCAATAATTACTTTCAATGTCAATGCCATAGAGTGGCAAACAATAAATAAAACAAGAGTCTACAATATGCTGCCTACAAGAGAGCTATCTAAAGGATATGAAAATTGAAAGTGAGGGGATGGAAAATAATATTTCAAGCAAATGGAAATGACATGAAAGCAGGCACTGCAATACTCATATTATAAAAAATATACTTGAAAATAAAGGCCATAAAAAAAGATAAAGAAGGACACTATTTAATGATAAAAGGATCAATTCAAGAAGAGGATATTATACTTGTCAATATATTCGCCTCTAATAGGGGATCACACAAATGAATACAACAAATGCTAAGAGATAACAGAAGGATGTGATTGGAATACTTACCCCACTCACATCAACAGATAGATCTTCTAGATGGAAAATCAATAAGGCAACAGAGATTCTAAATGATGCAATAGAATAGTTATCCACTGATATTTTCAGGATATTACATCCAAAAAAAAAAAAACACACCTCAGAATATCCATTCTTTTCAAGTGTACATGAGACATTCTCTAGGATAGATCACATTCTGAGGCAAAAATTTAACCTCAACAAATTTAAGAGCATAAAAATTATTTTAAGCACCTTCTCTGACCAAAATAGCATGAAACTAGAAATCAATCACAGGAAAAGGAATGAGAAAAAACTGACTGTATGGAGACCAAACAACATGCTACTAAAAAAATAGTTGTTTAATTAGGAACTCAAAAAAGCACTAAAAATATCTGAGACAAAAGACAATGAAAAACAATCATACAAAATATATGGGATACCACAAAAGCATCTTTTGGTTGGAAATTCATATCAATACAGGCCTTTCTCAAAAAACAGGAAAAATATCAAATCAACAACCTAAACTACCACCTAAAATTATTAGAAGTAGTAGAACAAATAAAACCTAAAGTAAGCAGAAAGAAGGACATCCTAAAGAGCAGAGAGGAAATCAAAAAAATAAAAATTTGAATAGAACACATCAATAAAATCAAGGGCTGATTTTTTGAAAAGCTAAACAAAATTCACAAACCTCTGGACAGATTCACCAAGAAGAGGGAAAGCACACAAATAAGTGAAATAATAAATGATAATAGAGAATATCAACAGATACTGCAGAAATACAAAAACCCATAAGACAATAATATGAAAAATTATATTCCAATGAATTTGTCAACTTAGCAGAAATGGATAATGTTCTCGAAATATACAGCACACACAGAAAAACTGGATCAAGAATAAATAGGTAATTTGAACAGACTGATCACAAGGAATTAAATTGAATATGTCATAAAAAGTGTTCCCTATAAAAAAAAGTCTCCCTACAAAAAGTCTAGGACCAGAAGGGTCACAGGCAAATTGTACTAAACATACAAAGAAGAACTTGCATTGACACTTTTTTTTGTCTTTTTTGTGCTCCACCTGTGGCATATTGAAGTCCCTCAGGTCAAACCAGAGCTGTAGCTGCCTACCTACACTATAGTCACAGCAATGCTGGATCCGAGCTATGTCTGCAACCTACATCTCAGCTTACAGAAATGCCAGATCTTTAACTCACTGAGTAAGGCCAGGGATTGAACCCATGTCCTTAAGGAACATTGCCAAAGACTTCTATGAAGCTACCATCACCCTAATAACAAAGCCAGATGAAGATCCTAGCAAAAAAGAAAATGATAGGCTGATATCTTTGATGAATATAGATGCACAAACTCTCAACAAAATTTTAGCCAATTGAATCCATAAACACATAAAAAAAATCATATACCACTACCAAGTAGGATTTATTCCAACTTCACAAGGATGGTTCAATCTACACAAATCAGTGTCATACACCACTTTAACAAAAGAAAAGTCAAAAACCACATCATCATCTCAATAGAGGCAGAAAAAGCATTTGACAAAATCCAACATCCATCCATTCTTACCAAATTGGGTAGAGAGGGAACGTATTTCAACATAATAAAAACATTTTATGACTAACCCATAGCCAATGTAATACTCAATGGAGAAAAGCTGAAAGCTTTCCTGCTAAAATCTGGAACTAGACAAGGATGCCCACTCTCACCATTTTTACTCAACATAGAATTGAAATTCCTGACCAAAGCACTCTGACAACCAAAGGAAATAAAATGTATTCAAATTGGAAGGGAATAGGTAAAATTTTCCCTATATGTAGATGACATGGTATAGAAAACCCTCCACACAAAAACTACTCAAACTTATCAGTGAATTCAGCAAAGTAGCAGGACACAAGATTAACATTCATAAATAGCTGCATTTCTGTGTAATAACAGAATATTAGAAAAGGAATATGAAAAATACGTTTTAAATAGTACCACAAAAATTAAAAACCTAAGAATAAGCCTGACCAAGGAGGTGAAAGACTTATATGCTAAGAACTATAAAACATCAATAAAGATTATTAAAGATAATTCAAAGGAATGGAAAGATATCAGATGCTCCTGAATTGGAAGAATCAATACCATTAAAATGGCTATACCACCCAAAGCAATCTACAGATTTAATGCAATCTTTAGCAAATTACTTATGATATTTTTCACAGAAGTAGAACAAATAATCTAATAATTTATATGGAACCATAGAAGACCCAGAATTGCCAAGTCTATCTTGAGGAAAAAAAATCCTAGTGGCTGTGTAACTCTTCCAGACCTCAGACAATATTACAAAGCTATGATATTTAAGACAGTGTGATAATGGTACAAAAACAGACGCATAGATCAATGGTGAGTCCAGATATAAACCCAAACACTTATGGTCAATTAATCTTCAACAAAGGAGGTAAGGATATAAAATGGGGAAAAAAAATTCTCTTTAGCAAGTGATGCTGGGGAATACTAGACAGCTGCATGGAAACCAATGAAACTAAAACATACCTTCACATTATGCACAAATATAAACTCAACATGGCTTAAAAGCTTAAACATAGGACATTATACCATAAATCTCCTAGAGGAGAATATAGGCAAAATATTATCTGACATAAACCATAAAAAATATTTTCTTAGGGCAGTATATCAAGTCCATAGAAATAAAAACAAAGATAAAGCAATGGGACCTAATCAAACTTAGAAGCTTTTGGACAGCAAAGAAAAACCATAAAAAAATAGCCTAAGGAATGGAATTAAAATAGTTGCAAATGATGCAACCAACAAGGGATTAATCTCTAAAATATGCAAACAACTTATACAACTCAAACAGCAAAAAAGCCAACAACCAAATCAAAAAATGGGCAGAAGACCTAAATAGACATTTCTCCAAAGAAGGCATATGTATGTACAGTAGACACATTAAAAAATGCTCAACATCATTAATTACTAGGGAAGTGCAAGTCAAAACAAGATACCATCTCAGAAAGGTAAGAATGGCTATCATTAACATGTCTACAAATAACAAATGCTGGAGGGGGTGTGGAGAAATGGGAGTCCTCCTACACTGGTGGGAATGTAAATTGGTGCAACTCTGGAAAACAGTATGGAGGTTCCTCGGAAAACTAAATATAGAACTACCATATGACTGAGCAATCCTACTCCTGGGCATTTATCCAAACTACAATTCAAAAAGATACATGCAACCATATGTTCATTGAGCACTATTCACAATAGCCAAGACACGAAAACAACTAAAATGTCCATGACAGATGAATGGATTAAGAAGTCATGGCACAATAGAATACTATTCAAGTATAAAAAAAATGCAGCAACGTGAATGCAACTAGTGATTGTAAGTGAAGTAAGTAAGAGAGAAAGGCAAATACCCCATATGATATCTCTAATATGTAGAATCTAGTATATGGAACAAATGAACATATATAGAAAATAGAAATCAATTCACAGAATAGAGAACAGATTATTGGTTATCAAGGAGAAGAGGGGGGCAGAGTGGGATGGACTGGAAGTTTGGGTTTAGTAGATGCAAACTATTATATTTAGAATGGATAATCTATGATATCCTATTCTATAACACAGGGAACTATATCCAATATCTTGGGATAGACCATGATGGAAAATAATAAAGAAAAGGAATATGTACATAAATATATATTTTGCTGTACAGCAGAAATTGGTACAACACTGTAAATCAACTATTTTTTTTAATTAAAAAATGGAGAAAAAAATAATCTGATTTCAGCAATCCTTCAGTTGCTGTGGCAATGTGGGTTCAATCTCTGGCCTAGCACATTGGGTTAAAGGATTTGCATTACTGAAGTAGCAGCATAGTTCACAACTGCAACTCACATTCAGTCACTGACCTAGTAACTTTCATATGCCATAGCTGAAGCCATTTAAAAAAGGAATATTTGCCAGAATATAAAAAATAAATAAATAAATAAATAAATAAATAAATAAAATGGTAGTGTGTTACTTATATGGTAGCCATCTAAATTTTCCTATAAAATCTATCTTCAGTATAAAGTTCTCAGAGTACGAAAGTGATAGTAAGTAAAAAAAATCAATGTGTGTGCATCACTCTATACACCAAAATGGTCTAGTTTTCTAAAGCAAATTAGAAAAAATAAAAAATATGAAATTATTAGAATAGCTTCTTAAAAAAACTCTATTTTAATTATCCACAAATATCAAGTCTGAGCTTTACCTTTTATGCAAAGTTCTCTGTGTAGAGAGTCTCTAAGTTACCCATGTTTCCAAATTATAATTATGTCCATGAAAACACACCCAAAAGGATAAGATAGAAGGAAAAATCTGAAATTGTTACCTGAGTTGAAAAATTTTTAAAAATTATAATGTAAAGAATTGTAGAAATAGTTTGCGTCAAATGAATATTAAGCATCTATTTTCTAACAAGTATTATGGCATGTAATATATAGTACCAAAAAACCTCACCAAAAACAAAAAAAAATGTCTTCATGAAACTAAACATGTAGTTGAAAAACAGCAAGATAAAGACCTATTGCTGTCAAATAAAGTGTTGAAAAGAAAGATTACTGTGTAAATTTAGAAGCATTGATATGAATAAATCAACAAAAGCCATAGCAAGGAAAAGTCATTAAAATGTAGGTAGAATTTTCATAGGGCACTTAACAAGAAGCTTGAAGTTTCAGTGAGGAAAATGGCATGAGTAAATCTGGGAAAATTCGAAAATCAAACAACATATGTAAGAAACATTGTAAATTTTTGGAACAGTGAAAGAGTATAAAATCTGGAGATATAAATAAAAAGTTAAGATCAATGATTTACTTCTATTTCATAAATATCTATTAAACACTCTACTAGGTGCCACTTGAAATTGAAAGTCATTTTTTCTCCTCTTAAGATATACACAACTTATTGATTGAGATAGAAACATAAACTAATGTTTTAAAAATATAGGAAATAAATAGGGTCATGTCCCAAGTTCTATTAGATCCTCTAAGAGGTGGCTTTAGATTTACTAGGGGTAGGTTGATGAGACTCTGAGAAGGTTTTCTAGAGAATTTAGTCCCCCAAAATATTGAAAGTTGAATAGGAATATTATTTAGCTCAATATAGGAAAGATGATCATCAGGTATAATGCTAAGACATAGGAAACTGCATCAAGTATAATATGGTATTTGCCTTTCTTTTTCTGACTTAAACTTCACTTAGTATGAGAATCTAGTTCCATCCATGTTGCTGCATAAGGCATTACTTTGTTCTTTTTTATGTCTGAGTAGTATTCCATTGTGTATATATACCACATATTCTTAATCCATTCATCTGTCCTTGGACACTTATGTTGTTTCCAAGTCTTGGCTATTGTGAAGAGTGCTGCAATGAACATACGAGTGCATGTCTCTTTTTCAAAGAAAGTTTTGTCTGGATATATGCCCAAGAGTTGGATTCCTGGGTCATATGGTAGTTCTATGTATAGTTTTCTAAGGTACCTCCATACTGTTCTTGTATCAGCTTACATTCCCACCATCAGTGCAGGAGGGTTCCTTTTTCTCTACACCCTCTCCAGCATTTGTTATTTGTGGACTTATTAATCATGGCCATCTGACTGGTGTGAGATAGTACCTCATAGTAGTTTCGATTTGTATTTCTTTAATAATCAGTGATGTTGAGTATTTTTTCTTGTGCTTGTTGGCCATCTGTATATCTTTGGAGAAATGGCTATTCAGTTCTTTTGCCTATTTTTCATTTGGGTTGTTGGGTTTTTTGCTGTTGAGCTGTATAAGTTGTTTGTATATTTTAGAGATAAAGTCCTTGTCAGTTGCATTGTTTGAAACTATTTTCTACCATTCTGTAAGTTGTCTATTTTTTTAATGGTTTCCTTTGCTGTGCAAAGGCTTGTCAGTTTGATTAGGTCCCATTGGTTTATTTTTGCTTTTATTTCTGTTGCCTTGGAGACTGACCTGAGAAAACATTTGTAAGGTTGATGTCAGAGAATGTTCTGCCTATGTTCTCTTCTAGGAGTTTGATAGTGTCTTGTTTTACATTTATGTCTTTAAGCCATTTTGAGTTTATTTTTGTGTATGGTGTTAGGGTGTGTTCCAGTTTCATCGATTTACACACAGCTGTCCAGTTCTTCCAGCACCATTTGCTGAAAATAATTTTTCCCCCTCTATATTCTTGCCTCCTTTGTCAAAGATTAAAAAAAATTAAACCAAAATCATTACTGGACACAAATTTATTTCATGTATTCAGACAAGTAGATCAAAGTTCTAGAAACTCACTGCTGGGTGGGGGAATACTAGGATGGCAATCACAAGACAAAGTGTGGGGGAACATCTTACTTGTGGTATGCAGCCAAGTATATGCTATTTAGAAAACCATGGGATGGAGTCTATGTTCTTGATGTAACTTGTAGCCTCACCAAGTCTGTGAATAGAGAAAAATATTTGTAGATCTGTTTTAGAAAAGCAATTCTGGAACCCCACGAGATGAAGGACTTGAGGGGAACAGAAGTGAAGAACCAGTTAAAATAACAAGGCAAGAGAATACTCTCCTGGACTCTAAATACAGGTGTAAAGAAGGTAGATAGAAATAAAAATATTTATAAAGTGAAATAGGCTGAACTTGGTGACTAATTTAATGTGGAATATGAACAGAAAGGTATCCAGATTATCTATGAGGTTTTTATTTGTAAAGGGGGTACATCAGGATATCTTTAATTAAATAGAAAATGGAGGAGTTCCCGTCGTGGTGCAGTGGTTAACGAATCCGACTAGGAACCATGAGGTCGCGGGTTCGGTCCCTGCCCTTGCTCAGTGGGTTAACGACGATCCGGCGTTGCCGTGAGCTGTGGTGTAGGTTGCAGACGCGGCTCGGATCCCGCGTTGCTGTGGCTCTGGCGTAGGCCGGTGGCTACAGCTCCGATTCAACCCCTAGCCTGGGAACCTCCATATGCAGCGGAAGTGGCCCAAGAGATAGCAACAACAACAACAACAACAACAAAAAAAAGACAAAAAAAAAAAAAAAAAAAAAAGAAAATGGAGAAATATAAGCTGTGAAAGAAAGATACAAAAAATATTTTTGGGTATTTTTAGCTTGAAACCTTTTACAGAAATAGGAAAATGATTCACATTTTCAAAATGAAATTCCTAATTTATTATTCTTAAATGAATATATCATCAATTATTTTTAACTATTAGTTTTCCATAGTCTTAATTAGAATTCTTCCCAGTAATTGCCATCATTATTACATTTAACTATTATCATCTTTGAATATTGAGTTTTAACCAGTTTTGCTATAAACAAAATTTAATTGTAGCATATGTGATACTTAGAATGGAAAAATAGGAGTTCCCATCATGGTGCAGTGGTTAATGCATTCAACTAGGAACCATGAGTTGCGGGTTCAATCCCTGGCCTTGCTCAGTGGGTTAAGGATCTGGCGTTGCTGTGAGCTGTGATGTGGATTGCAGATGCGGCTCGGATCCCACGTTGCTGTGGCTCTGGCCTAGGCCAATAGCTATGGCTGCAGTTCGACCCCTAGCCTGAAACTCCATATGCTGTGGAAGAGGCCCAAGAAATGACAAAAAAGACAAAAAAAAAAAAAAAAAAAAGAAAAGAAAAGAAAAAAATAATAGCAAATTATTTTAATATACACTTAACTTTTTATCAAAATTTTATTTACAAGAAATAATACCCACCAATTTTCCTTAAATGCTTGGTAGAACACACTTGTGAAGACATCTAGTCCTAGACTTTTTTTGTTGGGCGTTTTCAAAATTATTGTTTGAATTTTATTACAGGTAATTGTTATTTTCATATTTCATGTCTATTTCTTCCTTATTCAGCCTTGGGTGATTATGCATTTCTAGTAATTTTTCCATTTCTTCTAGGTTGTTCATTTTAGTCGTATAGTTACTTACAGTAATCTTTTATAATACTTTGTACTTCTGTGTAATGTTAGGTTGTTTACTTGAGATTTTTTCTTGGTTCCTGAGGTAGGCTTGTATCAACTTCTTTTCTAGAACTACTTTTGCTATATCTCATAGATTTTGGATCATTGTGTTTTCATTTTCTTTTGTCTCCAGGTCTTTTTGACTTTGATTTTTTTCATTGAACCATCTGTTTTTTTAGTACAATACTCTCTATATATTTTGCGGCACCCATGGCATGTGGAACTTCCTGGTCCAAGGATAAAACCCACTCCACAACAGAGTCCCAAGCTGCAGCACTGACAATGCCAGAGCCTTACCCCACTGCACCTCAAGGGAACTCCTAGAGTATTTTTTATTTCAGTATACTTCAGCTCTCTTTATTTTTTCTTTATATTTTCTAACTCTTTGCTAATATTATCATGTTCATCCATTCTTTTGTTTTTTGAGCATCTTTATCATTATAACTTTGAATTCTTTATTAGATAGTTTATCTCCATTTAGTTTATCTCTTCAACTGGGTTTTATCTTGCTTTTTTGTTTTAAAAAGTATTTCTATGTTTCCTTAATTTCCCTAACATTCTGTGTCTATTTTTTTCTTTACCTTTTTTTTTGAGGAGGGGGAGTGGTTGTGGCTGTTCATGCAGTTTATAAAAGTTTCCAGGCCAGGGATCAAACCTTAATCATAGCAGTGACAATGCCAAATCTTTTACTGCTAGGCCATGAGGGAACTCCTTTATTTCTATGTATTATGAAAGTCAGGTACATTTCCCATTGTTGGATAAATGTCTGTATGCAAGAGATATCCTGATATCCTGTGGGGCCTAGCACTTCCATCTGTTCTCTAAAACTATATGCCTAGAGGAGATATGTGACCTGGGTAGGCCTTTCTCTTGTGGTAGGGTTGACTACTATGGATGTGCTGGTAGGCATGGCTAGTCCCTATCTAATTGTAAGGTTTTTCTAGTGCTGATGCTGTTGGCTGCTTGTGGGCAAAGCTAGATCCTAATGCAACTGGCTGCACAGTCCAGGGAGGCCCGGTCCTGGTGCCAGCCAGATGGTGGGCATGGCTGGCTGGGATCTGGAGGGCCTAGGACTGGTGTCACCTTACTGGTTGACAGGGATGGTTCTTGACATGGTTGGTTGAAGGCCTTGGTGTCCCAGGGATTAGGTCTGTCTGCTGATAGGGAAAGACTGTGGCACAGGGAGACCCCAGCTTGGTGTTGACCTGTTGGTGGTTGAAGCTTGGTTGTAGCATATGCAGTAGTAAAGGAGTGCTTACAGTTGCTGCTGGCCTGCTGGTGGGTGGCACCAGATTATTGTACTAATAAGCTAGATGGAGGACTCCAAAATACTATTACTAGTGTCTTCATGGCATATTGAGCTCCCCAAAAGGGTTGCTGCTAGAGTCTATGTTGCCAGAGTGAGTCTCAATTTCTTCCTGCCTCTCTAAGAGGCTCTCCAAGATTGGCAAGTGGGTTTTATCCAGGCTATTTTCAAATAACTGCTTCTACCCTCAGTCTCAAATCATGTGAGTTTGTGTGTGTACCTTTAAAGGCCAATGTCTCTGGTTGCTTAAACCCCAACTTGTTTTCTATTCTGAAAGCAAGCCCCACTGGCCTTCAAAGACAGATATTCTGGAGCATTTGTTCCTGCTGCAGGACCTTTAGGCTGGGGACCTGATGTGGGGCTCAGGCCCCTTGCTTATTTTGGAGAACCTCTACTATTGTGATTGTCCTCCCTTTTGTAGGTTGCCTACCCAGGAGTGTGGGTTTTGACCATATTGCATCTTTGACCCTCTTATATATCTTATTGTGGTTCTATCATTATCTCTTCAGTTGTATAAAATCTTTTCTGTTATTGTTGTACTTCAGATTATTCTCATCAAGAGTTTCTCTCTAAATAGTTGTAATTTTGTTCTGCCTGTGGGATAAGGTGAGCTCAGGGTCTTTTTACTCCACTATCTTGGGCACTGTTTTCAATAGGATATTATTCAGCCTTAAAAAAAGAATCTCTGCCATTTGTGGCAACATGGAGAATTTTGAGGGCAATATGCTAAGTGAAATAAGGAAGAAAAAAATATATAGCCTCACTTATATTTGGAATAAAAAAAAGTTAACTTCATAGAAACAGAAAGTAGAAAAGTGGTTGCTGGGGACTGGGGAAAAATGGGAGAAATGTGGAGAGTTTGGTAAAATGTGTACACTTTCAGATATAAGATGAATCCTATATGAGGATCTAATGTATAACACAGTGACTAGGATTGATAACACTGTGTAATTGTATAGCACTGCATAATTTCAAATTACTAAGAGATAGAACTTCAGTGCTCTCACATAGAAAAAGGTAAATATGGGAGATAATGAATGTGTTAATCAACTTTATTGTGGAAATCCTTTCACAATGTATATGTATATGAAATTATTACATGGTGTACTTTAAATATATTACAATTTCATTAGTCAATTATATTTCAATAAAGTTAAAGAAGATATATGAAATTATTTAAGCCATTCAAATGTATACAATATGATTTGAGAATTGCACCAATTTTAATAAGAAATATAGTGTAATACTTAAGAGACCCATTTTGTATTGGAGTCGCATTATAGTAGAATTAGTTCACTTACTCAGATTATTGTTTTTTCATTTGGAAAAAAGGAAAATGTTTCACCATACTCTCCACTCAGCTTAACAAGTGCCCATTAGGAAAACTGAAAATGCTGGATCACATGTATAATAAACATAGGAAAATTCCATTAACTACCTTTTTTTTTTTTCCTATACTTATTTGGAAGAAGAAAGTCTCAAGTGATGAGTCTC
Organism: Sus scrofa; assembly: GCF_054392235.1. Lineage (NCBI taxonomy): Eukaryota > Metazoa > Chordata > Mammalia > Artiodactyla > Suidae > Sus > Sus scrofa. The sequence goes on from NC_139393.1 coordinate 34,718,544, forward strand.
ACAAGAGATACCCCGTCTAAAGTGGTTTTTTCAGGAACTCAGGATAAGCAGCAGCTTTCAGAGATAAAGCTGAATGCCAAGGTTTTAATGTTAGAGGCTGATGCTTTTTTCCATAGGGGTGAAAAATGTCTAAGGATAACTATAACTATCTTGAGGATTTGGGCAACAAAGGAAAATATAAGGTGTAGGGAATTTCAAAATGGAAGAAATTGGATTTTTACCATAAAGCACCTACAAATATAAACCTATCATTAAGGTTAGGGGAGGTATAAGAAAAGGATAAAATAGTAAATATTCTTTTTTTAAATTTATTTATTTTTTTTATTTTCCCACTGTACAGCAAGGGGATCAAGTTATCCTTACATGTATACATTACAATTACATTTTTTTCCCCACCTTTTGTTCTGTTGCAACATGAGTATCTAGACAAAGTTCTCAATGCTATTCAGCAGGATCTCCTTGTAAATCTACTCTAAGTTGTGTCTGATAACCCCAAGCTCCCAATCCCTCCCTCTCCCTCCCCCTCCCATCAGGCAGCCACAAGTCTTTTCTCCAAGTCCATGATTTTCTTTTCTGAGGAGATGTTCATTTGTGCTGGGTATTAGATTCCAGTTATAAGTGATATCATATGGTATTTGTCTTTGTCTTTCTGGCTCATTTCGCTCAGTATGAGATTCTTTAGTTCCATCCATGTTGCTGCAAATGGCATTATGTCATTCTTTTTTATGGCTGAGTAGTATTCCATTGTGTATATATACCACATCTTCCGAATCCAATCCTCTGTAGTACATATTCTTTACTTTGAGCAATAGATTCTTTCTCATAATTTTAAGGTAGAATCACTTGGAAAGATAAGAGATTAAATAAACAAACTTCTTTTGATAAATAAACAATAAAAATGATGACAAAACTGTTGCATGCTCCATGTTCTTGCACTGGCAACAGATTTTTCAGCCCTCTAAAACTTCTTTGTGTAATCACAATTTTTTATAAAATTAATGTGATGTACCATCTGAACCAGTGGGATATATATGTGGATGTGTGATATAACTCAAAATTAAAAATTCCTGAAGTTTGAGATACTAGATCTTATAATTTTTTCTTTACTATTTTAAAAAACATTAATGATATTAATATTATATCACTGTGAATAACATTAACATATGATTGTCAACTATATGAATAATATTAATATTATTAATATGAGTACAGGATTTATTTTTAAATGGCTACCACAAGATTGGCAAATTTAACTTTTATTTAATGACAAAAATCTAGTGTTAAATATTAAACTAGCAATTATACTATCTTAGAATTTTTGCAATTTATCACTAAATGGAATTTATTGAACATATTTTAAAAACTTATAAATATATTTCTGTATTAGTTAAGAATTTGGAGGTCCAGTGTTTAAAGATGGAATCTTTTGGTTCCCAGGACTAAATAGTCCAAGCATAGGTAGCCTTGGACTTGGCTTTATGGGTACCTATATTCTCTAACAGCTTTACTACTTATATATTTATCCATACATTAATAAATTAGCTGGGAGTTCTCATCATGGCTCAGCAGAAACCAATCCAAATGATATTCATGAGGATGCAGGTACAATCCTTGACTTTGCTCAGTGGTTTAAGGATCATGCGTTGCTGTGAGCTGTGGTGTAGGCTGCAGACACAGCTCAGATCCTGTATTGCTGTGGTTGTGGTGTAGGCCTGCAGCTACAGCTGGAATTTGACCCCTATCCTGGGAACTTCATATGCCATGGGTGGAGCCCTAAAAAGCAAATAAATAAATAAGCTAATAATTACTGAGTACTTACCAGATTCCTGGCACTATTCTAAGATCTTTACATCTTATTACTTTAGTAATAACTAATGGTTACAAAAATTTTATAAGGTAGGTTTCCTGTTAGTTGATGAAATAGCCCTTGAAGTAAAGAAGCCTGGTTCCATAAGCCTCCATTCATGAATATTTCACTGTCATGCCTCACTGAAAATATAAAATAAACAAATATATTCAATAAACTCCTTAGAAAGTATTTCTATACATGTAGGATATAAACGAAACAGGTTGGATTTATTATTTATGAATATGTATATCTTCCTTTTGCCATGAGATTCACTTCTGCAGGGGAAGTGTTATCATTGTCTCTACCTGCTGAAGACTGAAAATGTGTCCAGTCATCTAGATCTGTATCCTTCTCCCTAGGGACTCTATTCCAGGGTTTTAGATGCTGACTGGGTATCCCTCATTTCCCATGGATATTAACATTTAATACTTAATTGGGAAGAGAGAAATAGGGTACCTTCTATGATCCTCAGGATAGGGGCATCATTCACCTCATATAAAAGTGTGTTCTGAGTAGGGTTACTCAGTTAAATTTAAAATCTGAATTTCAGATAAGCAACAGATATTACCTTATTAGTATAATATGTCCATAAACTATTTGGAAGATAATTATACTAAAAAATATTCAATGTTTATCTGAAATTCAAATTTAACTGAAGTTCTGAATTTTAACTGGCAATACTAACACAGGTGATATCTTAGTTATGAATCCTTTAAAGGCTTAACCAATCTCTTAAAGAGAAAACATAAAGATGTGCTGGTAGTGAGCTCCTGATATTTCATTATTTCTCTCCAGCTATTCTGATGACCTGATAATTACCCTAAGAAGACTCAGAGTTCCATTGAAACATTCTATAGGTTTCATACAGCATTACTTCCTGAACATACATAAATAATTTCAAATGTGCAAACCCTACTTTGCTTAAGATCATCTAAAGACTACTTTTGCCTGGAGAAGTGTTCTTAATCTGGCACATAAGTCCCTTCACAATCTATCTTTCAATACATCACTCACTTTATTTCTCAACTTTTCCTTTCATGATACACATGTTCTAGTTCTGTGAAATTATTTTACATTTCCTAAATAGAACATTTGGCTAGTCCTTTGCCATGATCTCTCTGCCTTAAATGGCATCTCTTTTTTATGCACAACACTTTTATCCTTCAAGAATTGTTTTATGTGTGCAAATCTTGTGATCTATATCTGTTTTAGATATTTTATTATATAACTAGATTGTGAACCCTTCAAGGTCAGGTATCATATCTTCATATTCTTTATATTTCTATAAACATAGAACATACATTCCCAGGTGATAAACATTTAGTAAATGACTAAATGAAAAAATAATTGGATTTCTCTAATTCTACCAAGAAACATATGGCTACAACAAGAAGAAAAGTTTTCTTCCCTCTATTTCCTAAATCTTATAATTGTTTCAAGATATTTTGCTCATAATTCAAAATGAAAGAAGATATAATAATATACACAGCTGTTTAATTGTCATATACATCATTTTGATGATACAAATTATACTTTTTTGAGGAGAGGAGTAGAATATATTTTTAGCATGACAGAAAGCAAATATGAGAAACATCAACATCACATCATTCTGATAATTTGTTCTATTTTGTGCAAACAGGACATTATCTACTGAAAAGCTTTCTAGATCTGTGGAATATTTATCTTTACTGAATACTTTTTTTTGAACATACTAAATAAAGGCCTGGGCATATAGCATATAATTCAAACTGATCAGTTTTTCCTTTCTATTCTGCAAGTATATAAACATGCCTCTTCCCTACCCCAGTTAGAAGTTAGAAGCAGATTTTTAATGGACTACACAGTTGTGCAGAAATTTAAAAAAAAATCTTATTGAACTAGCAATAGCAACAATCTCATTAAATGGACCAGGACATGAGTTACAATTAAATTTTCCCATTAAAATATCGTAGGAGATCTGTACAATAAAAGATGGAAGAAAGGACTCAATTCTGGGTGATTTTTGTAATGTTTTATTGGAAAAGAGAGAAAGGGATAGTGAAACATCAACTTAAAAACAGGAAAAAATAAATTATATTGTGTATATTATCTTAGTGATTTTAGTGTTAGTTAAATTTGAAATTATTATAAAAAGTTCTTATTAATTATTTTTCCCACTTAAGGAGAGAATAGAAAGTGGTAGAAAGAGTGAAATATTGCTCAAAACAGGAGAGGTTTTTTTTGTCTAGTTTGAAACGTCAAAGACTATTTGGCACTAAATAGTGCTAGAAACTGAAAAATTACTTTTAAAAATATATGTAATGATTTTTATTTTTTCCATTATAGTCAGTTTACAGTGTTCTGTCAATTTTCTATTGTACAGCATGGTGACCCAGTTACACATATACATGCATACATTCTTTTTTCTCACATTATTATGCTCCATCATAAGTGACCAGACTTAGATCCCAGTGCTACAGAGCAGGATCTCATGCACCTGCATGTTCATTGCAGCACTATTCACAATAGCCAAGACATGGAAACAACCCAAATGTCCATTGACAGATGACTGAATAATTACTTTTACATGGAGTCTAAGGTTATTCTTTGCTGATTGGAGGTCAAGATAAATGGAAATACATGTAATTTTTTAAAGTAAAATGGTCAAATTACACTATACATGCTTTATTATGTTTTAAAGAAAGTAAACTAGTAGAAATATTGTATCAAATTAAATTTAGTATTTTCTTTTTTTAGATAGGTCTTACATTAGAGTTGTTTTAAGTTCACAGCAAAATTGAGCAGAAAGTCCAGAAAATGTCCTACGCCCTCTGCTCCTCCACATGCACAACCTCCCCTACTATCATCAATCTGTACCTGTTGTGGTACTCTTGTTGCAATTGATGAATGTACATTGGCAAATCATTATCACTCATTGTCCACAGATTACATTAGGGTGTTCTATATATATGACATGTATCTACCCATATTGCATCATGCAGAATAAGTTCACTGCCATAAAAATTCTTTTTCTCCACCTGTTCATCCCTGTCCTTCCTCAACCCCCAGAAACCACTGATATTTTTGCTGTTTCCATATTTTTGCCTTTACAGAATGTCATATAATTGGATCATAACACAGTATGTAGCCTTTTCAGAGTGGCTTAATGATATGTATTTAAGTTTTTTGTTTGTTTGCTTGTTTTGTTTTGTGGCTGCGCCCAAGGCCTATGGAAGTTCCCAGGCCAGGGACTGAATCTGAGCTGCAGAAATTGAATCTAACCTATGCCACAGCTGTGGCAACACCCTGTTCTTTAACACACGGTGCCAAGCAGGAGATTGAACCTGCGTGTTCGGAGAGACCCAAAATGCTCCAGTTGAATTTTTAACCCACTGCACCACAGCAGACATTCCTTAAGTTTTTTTCCCATGTCTTTTCATGGTTCGATAGTTCATTTCTTTTAAGTACATTGTCTAGATGTGCAACAGTTTATTTTTTCATATACTGAAAGATCCCTTGGTTTTTTATAAGTCTTGGCATTTATGAATGAATCTGCTATAACATCCACACACAGGTTTTCAGCTTCTTTAGGTAAATACCAAAAAGTGTAATTTCTGCATCATATGGTAAGATTATGTAGAGTTTTGTAAAAATTTTCCAAACTCTCTTCCAAAGTGGTTGTGCCATTTTGCATGAGAAGTCCTGTTGCTCTACATTCTTTCCAGCATTTGGTATCAGTGTTTTGGATTTTTATCATTCTAGTAGATGTGTGGTAGTATCTCATTGTTTTAATTTACAATTCCCTAATGGTATATAATGTTGAGTATCACTTCAACCATACTTATCTGTCATTTGTACATTTTATTTGATGAAGTGTCTGTTCAGAGCTTTTGTTCATTTCTTATTTGGGATGCAAATATTTTCTCCCAGTCTATTGCTTGTCTTCTTATTCTCCTGACAGTGTTTTTCATTGAGCAGAGATTTTTAATTTTAATGAAATCCAACTTAAGTATTTTTCTCATGGATTTCCAGTTTGTTTTTTTTTTTTAATTTAAAAATTGTCAAACCCAAGTTTATCTAGATTTTTATCCTATTTTATATTCTAGGAGTTATATATATATATATATTTAAATTTTACACATGTCTATGATCAGTTTTGATGAATTTTTGTGAAGAATATAAAGGTTGTGTCTAGATTCAGTTCTTTGCATGTATATGCCCAGTTTTCCATCACCATTTGTTGAAAAGACTATCCTTTCTACTTTGTATTGCTTTTGCTTCTTTGTCAAAGATCAGTTAACTGTAAGTATGTGGGTATTTCTGAGCTCTCTATTCTGTTTCATTGATCTATTTTTTTTTTTTTTACTAATAGCTCATTGTCTAGATTACTATAACATTAGAGTACATTTTGAAGCCAAATCCTGTCAGTCTTTTAACTTTATTCTTTTCTTTCAATACGGTGTTAACTATTCTGGTTTTTCTACCTCTCCAATAAACTTTAGAATGTTTGTCAATAGCCACAAAAGAATTTACTGAGATTTAAATTACTAATACCAATAGAATTTGATTGGGATGGATCTATAAATCAAGTTAGTAAGAACTTTTATCTTCACAATATTTAGTCTGTCTATCCATGAACATGAAATATCTCTTCATTAAGTTGGTTCTTTCTTGATTTCTTTCATCAAAGATTGTAATTTTCCATGTATGTTGTATATATTTAGTTAATTCATAACTAAGTGTTTCATTTTAGGGAGAGTTAATGTAAATAGTATTTTTTTTTCTTTTTAGAGTCACACCTTCAGCATATGGAAGTTCCCAGACTAGGGTATGAATCAGAGCTGCAGCTACTGGCCCACAACATATGCATATGCTATATCCAAGCCGCATCTGCAACCTACGACACATCTTGTGTCAATACCAGATCCTTAACCCACTGAGCAAGGCCAGGGATTGAAGCTGCATCCTCTTGCATACTAGCTGGGTTCATAACCCACTGAGTCACAATGGGAACTGCAATAGTATTGTTTTAAAATTTCATGAAATTTTGACAGGAGTAATCAGGGATTGAAGACCAGATTACAAAAATAATAGAGACAGCTAAGTGATCAGGAGAGTCTCAGCCATCTCTATCATTTTTGTAATCCAGTCTTCAATTCCTGACTTACTCCTGTCAAAATTCCATGGTTCCCATTATACTTATTCCTTTATGACACTTCATTACCTTTCTACCTCTCTCTCTTTCTTTTACTTACTTGGAAAAACCTAAATTCTGACTAAACTCAACACAATGGCTTTTAATATGTTTTCTCCAAGAGCTAAACATTTTTGAGGAACATTTCAGATAGGGTTAAAAATTTTGACTTTAAAATCAAATCACAAACCTCAAGTAATTAAATCACCAATGCCCTAATCATGGTTGCTTCTCAATTGCATTTTCTTAAAAAATATATAGGTATTTCTCTTTCCTTAAGCCTCATTTTATCCAATTATTAGCTAAAATGGAAAAAAAAATGGAAGATGAGAGCAATTTCTTGATTTTCCTAACTAAACTTTCTGTATGCTTGCTGAAACCATTCTTTTTAACGACATTTATTAACCATCTAGTCTTTGAAGGTTTAGGATAAAAAGGAAAAATTTATACTGTCAGGAAATTTACATTGTGTGGAAGAGACTGACAACAATTAACTAACACAAAAGGTAAACTACATAGTGCTGAGAAGAGGACATATGAATTATAGATGTCGGGGTTATAATTTTAAACACAGTATTCATAAGGGGTCTCATTAGAAAGAATATTTGAAAGTCTCTCACCTTCTTTTGGGAGGTGAGAAAGTTTGCCATGCAGGTTTTGGAAGAAGAGCACTCCAGGCCGAGGGAATGGCCAGGGAAAATACCCCGGGACAGGAACATACAGGGATGCTATCTGAATAGCAAAAAGCCTATGTGACAGAAGAAAGAAAGAGAGATATAGAAGTTGAGGCAGATCATGAAGGGCCAACTGTAAGGGCCTTTTGCTGCACAACCATTGAAAGTTTTTGAGTGTTTTTTGATTTGTTATTTAAGCTAACTTCAGAGTCTTTGAGTCATTTTATTTTTCTTTATAGAAAATTTTTATAGTTGTTTTAGATTGACTATATTTTTTTCTTTAAAATTCTTATTCCCTGATTGCATTTCAAGTTTATAATTTATTTCTTTAACATCTAGTCTTTACATTATATTTTACATTAAAAATTCTAATAGCTGAAGTTTTTGGTGATGTGTTTATCTCATTTATTATTATTTCTTTCTTTCTCACTCTTAATTCCAAGCCAATTCCCCGTCTTTGGGAAGTGGGCCTTAGTGATGCCTATCTTTCTTGGAAATTTTCTTAGCTTGATTTTAAGTACCTCTAAAGAGATCCTGTATGTTGGTGTGTTTATATGTGTTTATATGTGAGTGTTTCAGACTTTTTCATTATCAACCTGGAGCAATATTAAGTTAAATTTTCTTCTAAGGATTTTTCAGACCACACAATTAACTTGTAGAATTTATGTTGATGAGGTCAAGAAAGTTTCTTCTATGTCTTCTTTTAATTTTTAAGGAAATTTCTGGCAAATCTCATATGAGAAACAGAACTGTGATTTTATGTATATATTTTTCCTTTTTCCTTAAGTACCAAAGTAGAAATAGTCAAATATTCCACTGTTTTTCAATGTGATAAACTTTTACTTTTTGGAAGCTACATCCGTTTTTCTCTTCTTTTTTACAGCTGCACCTGGGGCACATGGAAGTTACCAGACTAGGAGTTGAATTGTAACCACAGCGGCCTGTCTACTCCACAGCCACAGCAACATGGAATCAGAGCTGCATCCTCAAACTATGCTGCTGCAGCTTCAGGAAACACCAGATCTTTAACCCACTGAGTGAGGCCAGGGATCAGCCTGCATCCTCCTAGAAACTATGTCTGGTTCTTAACCTGCTGAGTGACAGCGGGAATTCCTGAAGTAACAATTTTGTAATTCTCTGCTTTAACTGCAGATAATTTATTTATTTCAGGAAAGTCCATTCTTATCAAGGTCTCAGATGTTACATCCAGAACCTTCCTATCCCTTGTGGCCACAAATTTAAGCTCAAAGACTTCAGGGTCCAGAGAAACACTAAAGCAAAATCTTTGTCCTCATTTTCCTATTTCTTCTTTCCATTTTCCTGGAGGGCGGTTAGAGGGAGATTACAGACTCCTTTCTTTCATGCCAGCTCAACTGCAAGATGAAATGTCTTACCTAGCAAATTATTATTTCATTTATAGGTGCTGTTGGGCATATTTAATATGTCATCTTGCTGGAAACAGAAATTCCTCACTGTTTATAGTATCATAATCTACAATTATGTTGTCTACTTTTTATTTCAGCTGTTATTGGCCTTTGTCCATACCCTATGCAATAAATTAAGCAACCTTTATAGTTCATGCACCAGTCTTTCCAAAAAGTAGCCCAGTGCTTTGTACTTGGTAAATATAGAATATATTTTATTCAATAATTAAATATATAATTTTATGAACTTCTTTTTCACTTTATAATTATTTCTCTGACTAATAAAAATGAATTATTAGAGCCAATTTTCATTGCTACATGTAAAAGTACATCAGAATTGTTTAATCCATTCTTGTATTGTCAAATATTTAAGTTTTTTCTTTTTTTAAATGTTCCAGAGATGAAAATTGTTTCAATAATTTTTTAATATTGTGTTAGCCTTTCAGATATTTTCCCATCAGTACAATTATCAAGTCGAAATACTTGAAATCATTTTTAAAGCTCTTTATATGTATTACTAATTTGCTTTTCAGAAGTAATTAGAATTCTTAGCATTGTGTATGTGACAGATATACTAATATCTGTTTCATTATTTTTTCATCAGCATTTTAGACTTTGCTATGTAGTAATAGAACTTGGCTTTATTTGGAGGAGTGTCTAAAAATGACAATGAGGAAAATACTTCCCAAAATAAAAAAAAATAAGAAAACACACATGATCTTACAGTCTAATCATTTAAGGAACACTTATTTTTACGGTATGACATTTTATGCATTGTCAGAGAAGTATTAAAATCAACTTTAAGAAGCAAAACAGGGTAAAAGCATCATCATATGAAAAATGATAGCACTTAATATTTGTTGAAAATTTACTATACATTTTCATTTATTTTCTAATTTAAAATTCCTCTCCTTTAAAATGTTGGAGTATGGAGTACTCTTCCCCATTCCTAATATTTACTTCCTGTGGAAAGATACCTAGCTTTGTGATTCTATTTGTTTCTCTTGCTCTTTTCCTCTCTTGTCACCAGGAGGGACGGAGTGACTTCAGGTAAAGTTAGCATGCTTGGGTTGGACAGTTCTTTCTTGGGAGTAAGTTCCTACTATCATGAAGTATATTATCTACTGTGTTCATTTATATATGCTTTATAAGATCAGGCATCTGTTTAATCTTAACTGATTCACGTTTTCATGAGAAAATCCACCTACCTGCTCATAGAACAAATCACAATTGTGAAGATGATTGTTATCAGTAATAAAAGCTGTATTTTGGTCTCCATATGCTAACTTTTACTTCTCTACAGATTGAGAGTTCATGTGGGAAAATATGTTATTTATTGGACACTCCTTATTCCACCAAAAGTAAGTTATAAATTTAATATTGTTTTATAGTTTGAAAAAAATGTGGCTTTTTATGGTTCAACATTTGAGAGACCTGGTAATTGATTTAAAAAACGAAAAGTTTGGAGTTCCCGTCGTGGCGCAGTGGTTAACGAATCCGACTAGGAACCATGAGGTTGCGGGTTCAGTCCCTGCCCTTGCTCAGTGGGTTAACGATCCAGCGTTGCCCTGAGCTGTGGTGTAGGTTGCAGACGCGGCTCGGATCCTGCGTTGCTGTGCCTCTGGCGTAGGCCGGTGGCTACAGCTCCGATTCAACCCCTAGCCTGGGAACCTCCATATGCCGTGGGAGCGGCCCAAGAAATAGCAACAACAGCAACAACAAAAGACAAAAGAAAAAAAAAAAAAAAAAAAAAAACGAAAAGTTTGCAGTCATTTTCTCTCTAGGTGGAAAGACTATTCTTGGTAGCAAGTTCACTATACTATCTCTTATAAAAAACAGAATTTAATGAGCAAAATAGACTCACACACTGGACAAGTAAATGAAGGATGACTGCCTTAGTGGCCTGGAATCATAGTCATTTCCAGGCTTTGGAGAATAAAAATTTTATCCAGCTTAGAAACATTGGAGTATACTTTAACAATTTATAAATTCTTTGCATTCATTAAATTTTCAAATTGCATATTTAAAGAGAAATTCAGATTTTTATTCATTAACCCTTAAAGCAGCGTCTTTGATACAAGTTAGATAAGATACCTACAGCAATGTGATAGCACTCAGTAAATTCTTAGCTGTTTTCTTTGTTTTTTATCAGAGTGGCAGTTTTCTTTCAGAGTAGAAAGAAACTTAGTTTCATTTATTAAATTGTTGAAGGCCTTGGGGAATGCTTCAAGGCCTTGGGAAGGCCTTGCTCTTACTGTTGAGTGTGAATGTGCTTATTATTAATAGAAATACATCCTGCAATATACTATGCCAAATAGTTCTATCTTATCTATTTAATTATGCACATACATATAGAAGAGAGTTTCTCTTCAGTCCCTTTCAGCTCAAAAATTCTGTAACTCTGATAATCTCAGACTTTTCTGAACACAGCATTATTTCTGCTTTAAAAACATGTTCTTTTATTTAGGAAATTTGTTTTGACCTACAGGAGGCATTATTTGGAAGACGTATCTTTGCTATTCAAAACCTAAAATGTGTATCTTTCATACTTTGTTCAATAAAACTGACATTATACAGGTAATTTCAAGTTGCATCATTTCAAATTTTAATTTTAGTTTCTACCTGGTTTCTATTCTTCCTATTCTAATGTATGGGTCCTCTCTTAACTCCTTAATTACGTATGGGTCCTCTCTTAACTCCTTAATTACAAAGTTAGATTGTTTATGAATAGGCCAAAATTACCAAATCAATGTTTGCTTTTTTACTTTAAGGTTGGCATTATCTTTGACATGTTTCTGACAAGTTATGTTATGTAAGAATTACATATGGCTGGGCAACACAAATGTTATTAGACCCAATTTTATAACTTCTGCTGAAGAGTTTTTTTTTGGAAAGCATTTATGTGCCATGCTCATCCTGTAATGTGAGAAAAGAGAATAATTTTAACAGCTTAGTAAAATTTCATGAAGCATCTTTTTGTAGTGGAAAAAAATGCAGACTCTGTTGTCAGAGACATCTACAAACACTTATGAGATATGTGACCTTGGAAAAATTTCCTAATTTTTGTACATCTGCAGTTTTACTACTCTTAGAGTAGTGATGATTATACCTACTTTGCAAAACAGTTGAAAGGAATTTTAGATACTCTGTGTTAAACGTTTGGTGTTTAATTATTATCCAATACATTTAAGCTATTTTAATTCCTAAATTATTATTTAGATAGATCTATGAAATAATATTAATACATCTTATAAATACCTCGATATGCTATATACTCAGTATATTTAGGCAGGTGTGTGTCTGAGGCAGGAGGAAGTGGCAGAGGGGCTCATTAGCACCTCAGCTCTCTTCATTAATCCAAACTCTTCTATTGGTCTATGATTATACTTATCTCTGAGGTGCTGGAATGAATGAAGTTTACATCATTGGGATAAATGCCGTGGGGTGCCTTAAGCTAATCTATCTTTCTTCTTTTGTGCTATTTTTACTGATAATATTATATAGTTCTCCACTTGACAATTATTTATGCATATCAGTGTTTCCAATGTCCTGCTGCTGGTGATTTTATGCTCCGAGGCACCTATACATAGTGTACTCCATTCTCAGGGTATACATGTGGACAAAAGGTGTATTATTGCAAACAGAAATAGGCTAAGATCAAAGAAAAAACTTTATTTTTTTCCTAGACACATTTAAGTGCCACAATTGTATGTTATACTGCAAGAAACTCTAGAGAAAGTCAATGATCCTCCTATGGGGTGTTTGAAACTTCTTTATTAGCATTAAGAAGTTGCACTTCACTTACAATGCTTTCTTCAGATTATTTTTAATATCTAGACTTGTTAGCATTCAGAGACTTGATATGGCATGTTGAGTTTAACACTTTCTTTTAATTTCTTCATGAGTAAACAATTAACTTTATTGAAGTTAATAAACAATGCATTGACATTCAGTTATCCATTAAATTATATTCCCCTTATTTCTCACCTATTAAATTGTCTGCCATCATTGATTCTCATTTCTTCATTCCCACATGCAATTCAGTGTCAAAAGTGTCACTATTTACTTGATTTATAAAGTTCTTTCATTACAAAATCCTATTAAGTATTTATTTTTTAAAAAAGATAAAATATATGATTTTGTACACCTGTGAAATTGATTCTATATTGATATTTTTAATTCTATGGACATAGTTTTAATTTCAGTGAATTCAATATACTGTTACTTTCTTAGAGTTGTTTTCACTTAGTATTGAATTTTTACATTAGAAAGCTTCTAAAATATGTACAAGGCACAGAGAATTAATGCAGATTAATAATTAGTACAGTATAGGAGTTCCCGTTGAGGCTCAGTAGTTAATGAATCCGACCAGGAACCATGAGGTTGCGGGTTCGATCCTTGGCCTTGCTCAGTGGGTTAAGGATCCAGCATTGCTGTGAGCTGTGGTGTAGGTAGCACACACGGCTTGGATCCCACATTGCTGTGGCTCTGGTGTAGGCTGATGGCTACAGCTCCGATTTGACTCCTAGCCTGGGAACCTCCATATGCTGCAGGAGAGGCCTAGAAAAGGCAAAAAGATCAAAAAAATAAATAAATAAATAAAATAATTAGTACACTATAACTCTTAGCTTCAAAGGTCTCCTGAATATACCTCTCATTTTTCTCCCCTCTATTCAATAGCACAAACCTATACCAAACTTTGTATATATCAACTTTCTCTTTATAATTTTAACATATCTCTAATTTATTCAATATATTTTAGATTTATTTTGAAATTTACATTACAGTCATATTTTATATATTTCATATATATGTTCTCTTTATATATATATACATGTATATATATCCTTTTACAATTGATTTTTCTTTCCTCAACAAAATTTTCCTAAGAGTTATACATGTTATAGCATGCAGTTCATTCCATTCCCCTGTGTAGAGGCAACTTCAGCAGACAGTAGCCACTGGTTTTGACAGCAACAATTAGCTTCACTATATGAATATACCAATTCATTCTATTATGATGGTCTTTTGAGTTGTTTTCCATATTTGTTTTGCCTTGTTTTTGCTACTACAACCAAGGCTGTTATGAACATTCCCCTATATGATATGACTTACAGCAGGCTATCTATTCCATATCTCCTCTAACTTATCATGATAATTTCTCTGTTTCTTATTTTTCCATCTGAATGATGGGAAAAATAGTATCTAATTTACAGCACTGCTGTGATGATTAAATGAGGTAATATTTAATAGTTTTAAATGGTGTAGAAGTATCAATGAATGTGATGATGTTTTCTGGATCATATATACAATAGGGTATATATTTTGGAGTGGGATTTATGAATTTTAACATATAAAGCACCTTAAGCCATGCCATGGCCAATCATGAGTGGTCTTCTATTATCTATTCTACTCTACCAACAAAGTTACCATTGCGTAGACTGTTTGCAAATATGTAAAACTTATGATATGACTAAGTTCTTACTTGTGAAATGTCACAGGAAATAATGGATATCCTCCTTCTTTTTGTCCTTAAGGAACTGATATATGCTCTTTTTTTACCCCCCACCTTTCCATTTGTAGGAAATAATTACAATTAGAGCAAATGACTTGGAGCTGGAGTTGAAAGCCACACGTTTAAGGTGTCAGAACTATTTTACTAGCTCTGCTCTAATACCTGAGAGAAACACTTTTCTCTTATTTCAGGAACTAATTTTAGGCTCTCAATTTTTTTTTTCAGCGGCTAAGCCTGTAGCTTAATTAATCAATATGAATTTGACAAAAGCAGAGCATAATCAAGCCTTGTTTTCAGATGTTTAAATGGGATTTATTGGCACAGTCAGGAGCAGAATTACAGTCCCATTTAGAGTAGCTATGTACAATGGTAGGGAAGGAAATCCTCCTAAGGTGGCAGATCTTCTAGCAGTGGAGCTGAATATAAACTTTTTAGAAGGACAGATGATCAGAGGTAAAACTTGGAATCAATTAATGAGCATTAGTTAACATTTGTCTGGATTTTCTTAAACATGAGTAAAACTATTGGATAATTCGTACAAAGTTGTTAGGGTAAGAAATATCTGCAGGAATCTCTTGCAATACACTCAAATTGTGACAAAAGTTGTGACTACAAAGTGCTCACCAAAGGGCATTCACTGCAGAAGATAATATCAGTGATAAAGTAGACCAAGTGACCCATTATACCAATACCAGGCAATTTGTACCAGTCACCTTAATGCTTCTCAATAGTCTCTTAAGCCAAGTGGCTATTGGAGTTTCTGTTGTGGCTCACTGGGTTAAGGACCCAGCATTGTCTCCATAAGGATGTAGATTTGATCCCTGGCTTCACTCAGAGGGTTGAGGATTTGGTGTTGCTGCAAGATAGGGCACAGGTTGCAGATGCGGCTCAGATCTAGTGTTGCCGTGTCTGTGATATATGGTGCAGCTGCAGCTCTGATTCAGTCCCTAGCCCAGAAATTTCCATATGCCACAGTTGTGGGGAAAAAAAAAAGTAAAGTGACGATAATATCAGGATGGAGGTGATGCAGGGATTCAGCAACTTGGGTTTTCTCTCACTGAGGCTGATCTGGCTACTGCTATGGCTGAAACCTTCAAATCTACAGAGACAAAACATCCCTCTTTATAACATCATATCCTAGGAAAACCACCTAAATGCTTGGTGAAAAATTGACTTCATTGTACCCTTTCTATAATAGAGGAGGCAGTGACATCTTCCCTAGAATAGACACTTGTGGTTGCAAACTTTTCTTTGCCTGTCCTGCTTCTGCCAGAATCATTATGGCTAAAATTTCTGAATTTTGTTTTGACTGAAACAGATTCACCTGCAAAGTTCCTCTCACCACAGAAATATCTTACAGCAAAAGCAGTGAGGCAGTGGGGCTCAATGTTCTTACTACACGGCCGGCATTCACAAGCAGCTGAGCTGATAAAAAATAGGAGTCTTTTTTGAAGCCTTGGTTATAGTGCCAGTTGGAAGGATCACATTTTTTAATATCTTAAATTCACACTGAATTTTATCTGGTTCTTTGAATTGTATCTAATTTTATCTATTTCTTTTTCAGTATCTATTGAGAAATTCACATTGTCTTTGATCTTTTAATGAAATGCATTACTAGCATTGATTTTTCTAAAGTAAAACCAGCTTTTTTGTTCATTGTAACTCCATTTCATTGTACATTATTATTTTATTTATTTATCATATTATCTTCATTATACATTGCTAGTTTCAATTTGCTAATTATTTCTTTTTAAATTAGTAAGATTTGGAGGACTAGATCTAAAGGTATAATACCCAAATGCTCCAGGCAAATAAAACAAAACAAAACAAAACAATAAAAAAAACCTAAAGTAAAAGACGAATTGGAGAGATATAAAAGAGGTAGAAACTTAAAACTTGGGGAAGAGTTGGAAGCAGAAGATAAGAGTGAATACGTAGTCTAGGATGATTTGGGTAATGAGTAAATGTCATTGTCAATAATAACAATTCAAGAGGAATGAATTTTGGTGAGAAGATAATGAATTCTATTATGTATGCACCATTTGTAGTGTATCTTTAAGATACATTGAGAATTCCAGTAAGGAAATGGATAAACTGGTGTGGTTATGAGGTGTTTTGGATGCTACATAGACTTGGGAACCAGCAGACTATGGATGGAAATAAAAACTCTGATTAATGGATAAGGTAGTAGGGGATAATGTAACATTGGAAATAAAATGACAAAACACAAGTTTAAGGAAAGAAGAAAAATAAACATTTGGAGATAACTATCTCTTTTCACCACATACAGTGGAAAGAGTGAGTTTGTTCCCATGAAATCTTTCTTTTGTTTTAAAAATCATAGAGAATTGATATCACCTATGTATTGAAAATAAATACTTGGGAGAGGGAGAACACTAGAAAGCACAAGAGGAAGAATATAATTCAGAAAGCAAGTCTTTGAGGACAGTTAAACAGATCTAGAGAAGTATTACAGGAAATAGTCTTAAACAGGAGAAAGAACTTCTGTTTACACTGCTGAGAAAGAGGAAGTGATGCTATAAATATAAATCAGTTGGTTGACAGAGCAATGAGAATTTTATATTTACAGTTTTCTCTCTGAGGAATTATGTGGGGCCATTTACGAAGATAGACCAAGATGTGGTGTGATAGAGATACCGAAAATTTTTGAATTTCACTATTCTGAATAATTTGCATGAATATTTGTCAGCAACTCATCAGCTAAGTGCAGAAGAGTATCATCTATCTTCCATTTTCTTGACATAAGTAACAAATAACAATTTATCAACATGTAATTGACCAGTTTTTATGTCAGTAAGGGGAAAGGGAATGAAATCATACCAACATCTGAGGAAAATGGAATTTGTAATCTTAAATAAAGCTTTTCTCATGGCTTGAGTTCTTTCTAATTTGAAAAATACAGTTTTGAGAACTGAAAGGGGTTGAATAAATAAGATTTTCTGACTTATGCATTCAGTTAGGTTTCAATTAGAATCAAATAGGGAGTTGATTGGGGTGGAAGAAGGTAGGTTGGACAGCCCTTGCTCAGCTTCAACAAAGAAAATCTATACATATGATGTTCATCTCAGTTGTCAACGTGATTGACTTAATCTGCAAAGGCTAATTTTCACCTACTTCACTAGAATCATAAGAATTTCAAAAAATAGATGTTTCTAAGGAATTTTCACCAGGGAAATTACCTTCCAATTGAATGAAAATCAAATAATTTTTTCAGAGATAGGTAATAATATGATAATTGGTGCCAAATAAGGCTGAGCGTCTTCAATTTTTTAAAAAGATAAATATAATTCTTCTATGTATCATAAAATTGAATTCAGACAATTGACTGCAGTACATTTGTATAGGCCACTGAAGATATACAATTTCAAATTTTAAAATTCTTGACTTTGGATGGATATCATATCATCTATGATCTTCCTGAAATGCCTAAATAACCAAAGTATAATTCACATACATGGTAAAATGTCAAAGATTTGTTTTCATAACAATGAAAAAGAATTGAAAATTGACAAGAGTATTAGAAAAACTTGGAAGTGAAGGAGAACGCAATGGAGAAATGAGCTAGAAAGTCTTTAAGTTACAAGGCAGTCTGACATAACGGAAGGAATATTTGATTTGAATTTAGAAAGACTAAATTCACACTCTATTTCTAGTTAACTGCAGTCTTAGCTGTTGCACCATTTTGTCTTTTTGTTTTTAGGGCCACACCCACAGGGCATACAGAGGTTCCCAGGCTAGGGATAGAATCAGAGCTGTAGCTGCAGGCCTATGCCACAGCCACAACAATGCTGATCTGAACCCTATCTGTGACCTACACCACAGGTCATGGCAATGCTGGATCCTTAATTGACTGAGTGAGGCCAGGGATCAAACCTGCATCCTCATAGATGCTAGTGTGGTTCATTAACCACTGAACCACTGTAGGAACTCCTGTTTCACTATTCTGGACTTCCTTTTTATCATTTGATGTTTGAGGAAATAATATTTGTCCTATTTTCCTCAAAGGACACGTGTTAGGATCATAAATCAATAATGAATGATTTCATCACTCTGGGTGGTCTCTAGGACTTTCCAAGAATTTCTGGTTGAACCAAACAACTTATTTCATCTTCATATCTGTAGAATCTTAAGGACTTCTGACTTGTAAAGAACATCAGTCTAATCAATTAGAGTAAGGTTTCTTCAGATTGTTCTGATTGTATATAAAAATAATTTGAAATCCTTGATCAGAAAGAACAACTCTTCTCTCCCCTGGCTTTTCTATATGGTTAGACATTTCCTGAAACTAGAGTTATATTTATTAAGCTGGGCTTAGGTCACAATAAATAAATCAATCCTGAAAATAAGTTTCTTTCTCACAGCAACTGTTTGAGTTTTCATTTTCTCTGTACATCCAGTTGTGAACACTGATTCATATTTGTTTGGCTTTGTTACATCTACTGATAAGACAACTGTGCTCAAGATATCCTAAAATCTACATTAAAATTTATCTCCTGAACCTCTTGCTTTATCAAGATACTTTATCAATTTCATTTTGTAAAACATGCAATAAATTCAAATGCTGATCTAGACATGATTTTCTAGGAAAAAGCACAACTCTGGTACTAAGAAACCTAACATAAATATCAATCCTGGGAGTTTCATCCTGGCGCAGTGGTTGATGAATCCGACTAGGAACCATGAGGCTGAGGGTTCGATGCCTGGCCTTGCTCGGTGGGTTAAGGATCCAGCGTTGCCCTGGGCTGTGGTGTAGGTTGCAGACATGGCTCGGATCCCGCATTGCTGTGGCTCTGGTATAGGCAAGTGGCTACAGCTCCGATTAGACCCCTAGCCTGGGGAACTTCCATATGCTGTGAGAGCAGCCCAAGAAATGGCAAAAAGGCAAAAAAAAATTTAAAAAAATAAAAAAAGGAAAGAAATATCAATCCTGTATATAGAGTTAACAGTGAAGTGTAAAATTCTGGAAAGTGATTGGGGTTTCCTAATAATCTTTACTGATTATTACATTTATTCCTAAATCAAAGATCAAAGAGGGAAAAATTTGCAGTTGACAGTTTCATTTCAATTATTGATCTAGTCATTATACACACATACACACACATCGCATGCATATATAAGTACATATGTGTATAATATTGCTGATTATATTAATTCTAAACTAATAGTGTATAAAATATATGAATGTTCTTTGAACTGACCATTACACTTGATATTAATTTCAAGAATCAGCTCATGGACCATTTATGACTCAAAGAATTTGTATTTATCTGATTATACTGAAAAAAATGTCTTTAGGAGAAATTTACATTTTGCAATCAGCTTTCACCAGTATCAGCAGTCCTGTCAGCTTCTCTGACTCTTCCAAGCTTCTCTGCATGGCCAAGCAGCTAGGTAGGTCATTTGTCACAGAACCTAAAAGAAACAATTCCCCACTTTTGAAGTGGGGAATTCAAACCTACCAGCCTGTTAGTAATTCTTGCTATAATTCCATCTTTGCATAATCAGGGAGATTAGCTACCAGCAGTCTGTTCATGTGCAAAAGTACATCAACATCTTGGAGTTAGTTTTCTATATATGCCCATAAATTTTTATGAGGGGAGTATGTTCTGATCAGCAAAACACATTTAAAAAATTAAATATTCCTCTTTAAAAATGAACGAGGTATTTTACCTTTAATAAGTAGATAGATATAGCAAGAGACTATTTATTTTGAAGGACATCTTTTCAGTGAAGGATTTTGTTCAATGTCAAGGCCATTTTCTCAATTTTAAAAGAGCTGGCATTGGCAGATCCCACTGCAGATATACTGTTGAGTCCATTTGACTTTCTAGTCAACTAAACTTGAAAAATACATAAAAGCTGGAATTTACTGCCTTTAATGCATGATGTTACAGTTGAACTTATTTGATCTAAACAAGTCTCTTTTTTAAAATGATTTCAGTATACATAAAATCTCTCTCTATATATGTGTAATAATTATATATTTAATATGTTTTAAATATGCCTACTTTAGGTCAGTTTTTTTTCTGTCGTGCTTTTTAATTGGAAAATACATAGAAAAACTAATGAAAGTTCTTGGAGGAATCTGAAATAAATTGATAATATGAAACCATCAATTTCTTAGAAATAATGTAAAACCTCTGACTACCTTTTAAATCTCAGTGCCAAATGCCATACACAACTTCTCAGATGTGATGCAGTTCATAGAACTCAATCATATCAATCAAATGAAAAACAGATTCAGGAGTTCCCGTCGTGGTGCAGTGGTTAATGAATCCGACTAGGAACCATGAGGTTGAGGGTTCGGTCCCTGCCCTTGCTCAGTGGGTTAACGATCTGGTGTAGGTTGCAGATGCGGCTCGGATCCCGCGTTGCTATGGCTCTGGCATAGGCCAGTGGCTACAGCTCTGATTCGACACCTAGCCCCGGAACTTCCATGTGCCGCGGGAGCGGCCCAAAGAAATAGCAAAACGACAAAAAAAGAAAAAAAAAAAAAAAAAAGAGATTCAATGCACAAAACTGGTTGGAATTGCTTATAATAAAAATATCAGGCTTTTAAAAGTACACTTTTCAAATAATCCACATTCTTACTTTTACCGAAGCTACTTACAGTGGAGACTTTTTAATAAAGAAATTCTCCATGAACTCAAGTTCTCCAAATACATATTTTAAATCAAAAATGAAAATGTTTCTGAAATACGAGAAAATTTTATTTTCAAGTAAAAATGAGGAGAATGAGAGTTACCACTTTTTATTTTTATTCCTCCTCAAATAAAGTTATCTCTAATTTTAAATGGATTTTTTTGGTTTTATTTTTATGATTCAGCCTTAATGACTATGCAGACATGGAGTCAATTTTGCTTTTGTGTTGATATTACAATGGTTCCATCTCTATATACTCATACAGGTGGGGATTTTCTGAAACCTAATAAAGAATTAATGTTTTAGTGACATTCCCAAGAGAGCATGAATCTAGAAGACGTTACCATTTTTTTTAATACCTGGAAACCCCATTTTCTTCCTCTCCTGCTCTGACCTCCTTGTCCATATCCTATTCCTATAGATTCATTACTGGAATCTTGTCTCTGCCACTATGGACAATGGCCCAAAACAAGAACAAAGCGAAATATTATTCATGTTGTTGGAGAGGTCATCTTCCACTGTTCCCAAAGCCACAGATCCTCCCTCAGTAAGACCTGTGCTGGATACTGTGCTAGGCTAGAAGAGACCTCATATTTGGTCACCTGCTTTTCCCGTAGTTTCACAGTCTTTTATTTTAAAAGAAGAATCCCATTAGCTTCCGGAAACACTACTAGTTCAGAATCTGACATTGTCATATGAAAAAAAATATAGCGTCAGATATTGACACTGATCCCTCTAGCCATACAGAGATTAAATCCACAAAGAAATCAAACCCGGTTTTTCAAGTACATGCTGAGTAGAATATAGATATACAGCCACTCCGTCCAAGATCTCACTTCTCCAATGGCACCTATTGGAAATAGTGTGAATACTTAGTGATATGTGTGAATAGTATGAAGGAGGGCATCTACATGCACAGTATGTAGCACAGGTCTAGCTAGAGAAAATAACATTATATATACAAAGAAGTTCATATATGTGCCTAACAAGGCAGGTTATTATTTTTCCCAACAGTAGTCTTGATCAAGCATGTGATTAGTATATAGTGTAAAGAACTGGGAGTTCCTGTTCTGGCTCAGCAGAAATGAACCTGACTTCTATCCATGAGGACACAGGTTTGATCACTGGCCTCACTCAGTGGGTTAAGGAGCTGGCAATTGCCATAAGCCTTAGTGTAAGTCACAGATGCAGCTCAGATCTGGCATTGCTGTGGCTATGGCATAGGCTGGCAGCTACAGCTCTGATTCAACACCTAGCCTGGGAATTTCCATATGCCACAGCTGTGGCCCTAAAAAGACAAAAAAATAAAAATAAAAAAGAACTATATTGCTATAGTTTATTACTATATAGTTATAAAGAATTTCCTATAATAATTCCACCTTAGCTTGATTATTGGACTGAAGAATCAAGGATTTCTCATGACTATCTTGTTAGAAGCAATAATGATTTCTATAGAAGACACAGACAGGTTTCTTGTACCAAAATTATCATAAATATCCTACAATTATCCTTTATAATTATAGAGTTGTAAAGTCAATTGATCAGAGTTTATTATATCTGAAACTGTTATGAGACACGAGATTTAATAAAGGGTATCACCTTTCTCTTACTTGAGATGGAAAAACAAGTCAGCTGAGAAAGTAGTGGGACACCAAACGGAAATGTAGCTGTGGAAAACCAGAACATTAAAACTCAGGATTAGAAGAGAGATATAAGAGCTGGGTGCAGTGGCGAGCATTCTCATGCTAACACAGAACATTAGGCATGTCCTCTACTGGTTAGTTGTATCCAAAGCACCAGAGAAAGGGAAAACCTCCTCGTTTCAACCTCAGCGTGGAATTAGGCCAGGTTCCCTTTCTTCCACTGGTGAACAGTACAGATGTATTAAGTCATTTTCCTGAGATGGGAAGGGAGATCCTGTGATCTTTGTTTTTTATCTTACATACTTTTAAAAAAAAGCTGTTGAAAAATGAACCTAGCACATCTTCAAAGACATTTTGTAGCTCTGTACCTTCAGATGAATTGATGTGACAGGTCATTGTGGTGTAAGGCTGAAGTTGAGGTACTTTGTAAGCATTTGTACATAAGAGCAAATTTGAACTTTTCTGACATTCCTGAGGTCTTGTGTGGGTATTTAGGGACCACAGGGTTGTTCACTCTTTCAAAAATTATAACTGTGGCCATGTAAATCCTAACCCTAAATCTTTCAAACACACACAAACTTGCTGGCATCATCTGGCTCTTAGCTCAGTTTGTTCCCTTGAACTTATTCTTTGTACCTGCTTTTATCAGGGTTTCTTTTACCCTTTGGCTTTGCTTCTTGCTTTTGATCCTGTGACTGTGCTCTCAAGAAGACTGGAAAATCTGGACCCCGCAGTGGACTATACTAAATGAAGTTTAAATTTCACAACTTGTCTTGTATACTATAAAAGACGGTGCCTAAATTTTTAGTAGAGATTAGTTTGATACAGTGAATTTATAGGCCTGGTGGGACAATCCCAAATTGTACACAGGATGATCCAGGGGACACTCCCTTCACTAAGGAGGTGAGAAATATATGTGTTGTAAGGAAGCTCTAGGTTTATAAAGAGCTCTTGGATAGATATTCTTTGTAGGCCATTAATGAAAATGGAATTGCTGCCATTTGACTAGGCTCCAAAATCATAACAAACTGTGGGGGTTATCTGACTTATAAAACTGTAAAATTCAGTAGTATGCACAACAGTGCTCTACCATCAAAAGACCTGTTCTATAAAATATCAAGTTCACATATGTTCTGAAGGCATAAGAAAGTTGCATGTATATTTGGCTCAGATATCTATGTCTCCTATTCCTGCCTTATTGCCTCATCCCTCCCAGTCTACTCCCTTGGCTTCATAGGGAGTTCCCTATAAAAATTCAACTTATAAAAAAAAAAGTGTTTCTTGTTGACAGGTAGTTTGATAATGTTGGAACTACTTGAAAATAGATGGTAGTTCCCACCCACTCCACGGTGTCCTTCAAGGAGGGTGGTAAAGTAAATTCTCTTAGTGGGCAGAACACTGAGCAATGCATACAGCTGTTTGCTTTGTCTGGAATGAGAGATATTCAGAGTTATGGATCTATTCTGATTTATAGATAGTGAGTAATGGTTACGCTGAATGACCAAAGACTTTCATTTCTGGAAAGTTGGTGCAATAAGATTTGGATTAAAGACATGTGGAAGACATTTACAAATGAGTAAGAGAATGTAAAGATATTGGCACCCCACCTGAATGCTTACCAAAAAGTAGCCTTAGATTAAGGGGTATTTTTATAGTTTTGTGAATAAGATATCCATTTTTGTAGATGTTAGGCAGCTTCTGTCTTCACAAACCAAGAGGTCATGCTGGCAAGGGCATTATTCATGGGATCAGAAAAATGAACTTATATTCGCAGCAACTTACCTGGCAATAGCCACTAATGAGTGGCCAATCTACTCTGAAATAGCATCATTCCTTGAGGACCAATCTACCACCTCGTGGCAGGCTGATTACATTGCAACACACCCATCATGGAAAAGAGAATGTTTTATTATCACTAGATAAGCACTTACTCTGGATATAGATTATCATTTTCTGACTACAGTGTTCTTGGCAGAACCATATCCAGGTACTTACAGAATGCCTTCGTCATCACAGTATTCCATATAACCCAACTTTTGACCAAACAACTCATTTTATAGCAAATGATGTACAACAGTTTAATGGTGTACATGGAATTCACTGGTCTTACCATGATTCCTATCATAATCATTAGGCTGTTAGAAGTGTGGAAAGACACTTTGAAGATTAAGGTATAAAACCACTTGTTTAATATATTAAAGATTTGCATAATTTCCCTGAGCTGTGGTATATGCATTCAGCCTGTGATAATATGTAGTGCTGTTTTTCCTAGTCAGTATTTATAGATCTGGGAATCAAGGATAGAAAAGGAAGTTGTTTCTCTCTTTTATGCCTCAGAAATCTGCTAACAAAATTTTTGCTTCCAATAATAGTGAATTTGGGCTATTCTGATATAAGCATCTTAGTTCACTAGGAAAGAATGCCTCTGCCAGGAATCACGTCAATGACTCCATTAAATTTGAAGTTAAAGTTGCCATTTAGCCACTTTAGGTCCCTCATGCTAGTGAATCAATGGGCAAAGAAGGGGGTCATTGTACTAGCTGTGGTGAATAATCCTAACCATCTCAGAGAAATTGAGTTGCTACCAAATAATGAGGTTAAGGAGGAGCATGTCTGCAATGGAGATGATTGCCTGGAGGCTGCTTGAGTCCTTCTATGACAAGCGATAAAAGGCAATGGAAAGCAGCAACTCCATTTAGGCAGGACGGCCAATGGACCAGACCATTCAGGAAAGGAAGTTTGGATCAACCTATCAGGCAAGAAATCATGACCAGCAAAAGGCTTGCTGAGAGGGAAAGTTATATGGCATGGGTAGTTTATGAAAACAGTTAATAAATAACAGTTATAAATATGAGCAGTTATATAACTGAAAACTATAATAGTTTATGAATAAATATTCTGATAAGAATCTATTTGTAAATACATTAATTAATTATCATCTTTCCCTTTTCTATTCCCTTATAATCTAACATAAGTTGTGTCAGGTTCATGATCCAGTATTTAAGTTGCAAACTATTAAAGGGCAGTGGGATTTAGCTAGAAATAAACACTGCCTAAGTTGGAATGAAAAACTTTATATACTTTTAAAAAAAATTTACTAGACTGAAGTTGACCAACAAAGTTGTTAATTTCAGGCAAACAACAAGGTAAATTATTTATACATATACATATATCCATTTCTTTTCAGATTATTTTCCCATATATTACCATACAGTACCTAGTAAATTTCCCTGCACTATACAGTAGGTCCCTGTTACCTGCCTATTGTCTATATAGTGTTGTGTATATACATGAAACTTTATATCCTTTTGAAAAGATTTAGTATACTTATGGTTGTATAAGGGATACTTGTAAAATTTTAGATAAAACCATGATTTATGCTATTATTTTCACTGAACCATTAAATATATTTAAAGGAGGTGGGTATAATGCCAACTTGAGAAGGGGTGGACTTTGGTAGCTTTCTGTTTTGACAGTTTAGTCAGATTGGAATTTACCTTCCCTTTGCTGGTCCAAATTAGGAGGAACCACAAAAGAAATCTGTACAAGATTTTGATGGATGAAGTGAATGAGAAGCCCTTTTTATGCACTGGGTTTGGTATAAAATACCTAACACTGTGCACAGCCCACTGGTTTTCTCTCTTCTATTAACTCAGAAGCTGGCATGGGACAGTATCCAGGTCCACAGCCCTGTTAGTTCTTAGGGTTCCTCCTCCTTCAACTTCTCTGTGCATGGACCAACTGTGTGTTTAGTTCTGTGGTGGGTGATGAATGAAACTAGCTTTTTCAGTAAGATGTGCATGTTATCAATTTGAATGTGGTAGATGACAGAGGTAGGTTATTTTATCCTTGTGCATTCCAATTTATCCTTGTTTTCCTCCAAGTTAGATGCAGCTCTTCTTGGTGACTTCCTAGACTGACCTATCACGACTTCAGATCCAACAGTAGACAAAAAGGCAATAGCCTTGTATAGAGTCATTAGTCAACTCTCATAATTCTGTTAGATCTAACCCCTCTAACAATTTCCTTTTGCAGTATCATGAATTGGGTTATGTTTCTCTGGTCAAACTCTGATACAGATAAGACCTTATGTTTTTTATGTTTGCATACCTAATGACTAACAGCATGCCCAGCATTAATAAATCTTTAATAAATCTAGGTTGGTTGGTGATGATGATGGTACTTGATGCCTCTCAGTGTACTCATCTTTCCCAAGGACTTCATTTGCATTACTACTCTAATTTTCTTACTCATTTTTAGTCTCTTAGACCCAGCAATTTTCCTTACTTCTAAAGGCCTGTCATACTCATCTCTACCTCCACAAGGAAGAATCAGAAAAAAATCTACAATGCTGGGTAGACAGGATAAACAATATGTATGTAATAGAATAACTCAGAAGTCCCCTTAAAATTATATAAGTTTCTTCAAAATCAAAATATAAGCTATAACTTAATAGGCTAAACAATAGAACTGAGAAGTCATAAATTAAAAGCAAATTTATGAAAACCTATGAATACAGTCAAAGTAAAAACTATTATAATATATGTATTACACATCTAAAAATTTTTCACTCAATTTCCAGTTTTCAAGTTCTTTCATTTTTTTTAATGCATGTGTTTTGCCATATAATTATACCATCCAATTACACCTTATGTGTTTTAACATATCTTATTATTATTTAGGTATGGTAATGGCAACAAACCAGGAGACAGTAGTCAGTTCTCAGGAAGAAAGGTCCACATAGGGAAGCTCCAAGGTTGGTCAAGAGGGCTCTGGGGCAGAGTTGTCAGGTGCCTGGCTCAGGGTAATAAAAACAGGTAGAGAGCAGCCAAAATTATAAGATCCTGACAATGGAGGTTGCTGGGGATGTAGACTCTGGTTTGGTTGGTTTGCATTTGAAAAGCATGCTCCTGGGTGAATTGTTTGCTATCTCTAGGAATTGTCTAACCCTGTTAGGGGCAATAATCCAGAGTCAGCAATACCCTAGTTGTTAAAACATCAAAATACAGAAGATAAATGACATGATTTATATAATATTGGCCATACAAGTAGCTGATTAAACAGTTGTTCTTTCCAGTGATAGAAGATCACACGTATTTTCAACTCAGGAATATCACAGTTTAAGAAACAGTCTGTCCTATAATTAGTCATAAAAAAAATTTTTTATTGTCAATCTAAATTCAAGTGTGGAAAAACTGAGTGTAGATTAGTGCCTAGGTCTTTTAATTTTATTTTTAAAAAAAGACCATATCAAAGGGTTTATATTCAGTATTATTCTTATGTGTTTAGAGTTGGGTAATTGGAAATGTGAAATGGGTGTCAGGAAAGGCCTAGCAGTCTTTGTACTTTTAAATGCTTGTGGATGTCACTGTAATTTAAGGTCATGTAAATAGAGAAAAAACCCAGTTTTGAAATTGCCGACTTATTCATTAAGGAAATGTTGTTGGGACTCAATCTTTCAGTTGGAATTGGAGGTAGATAGGCCATTCAAAATCCTCCACTGAAAAGTCTAAGTCAAATTCTCCCTACTTCTTTAAGTCATAG
This sequence comes from Sus scrofa, assembly GCF_054392235.1. NCBI lineage: Eukaryota > Metazoa > Chordata > Mammalia > Artiodactyla > Suidae > Sus > Sus scrofa. The sequence continues at coordinate 34,747,029 of NC_139393.1, forward strand.
CTACCTAAAGATTTTTCTGATCTCTCAGAGAAGGTACGCTAACTTGAAAAATGGAAAATTAAAAAAGTGTTAACACGAAGGAGGATATCTCATGCAAAGAAATGTGTTTAAGGTTGACTTGTTAAACCCAACTGACCACTAATAAGGAACAGTTCTTTCCTTATTATTTGAATAGAAAAATTTATTCTGCTTCTATCAAGAGTACTGTGAAACAACATTGAGAAAATATTGGTGTTTTGGGAACCTTACATTTGTTTAGTAACTCATTCATTTAGTCACAAAATATTCATTAATTTACTACTGTGAGCTGGGCACTGTTCTATTTGCTGGGAATTTAATGCTGGGGATGACAACCAGGGTTTCTTTCATGAGAGAATTTATAATTTCATGAGAATATATAAAGATAAGTGAAAAAATTAAGCAAAAATACTTTCAGGCTAGTAATGAAAGCTATGAAGGAAGTAAACAGGGTGATAGAGTATTTAAGGAAGAAATGGCTTTAGAGTAGAAAGGTAAATCTGCCCAGAGGAGGTCACATTTGCACTGAAGACTGAAGTTGAGAAACTGGTTCCTTATACCTGATGCCTAATTAACCAGAGTTAAGCAGGAGTCTTGGTTAGGAAAGAGTATTACAAATGCACTAAGATTCCATTGAATGGTAACACAATGTGATCATTTGACAAATTAAAGGGAAAAAACATATTTTGCTATTCTGTAACTCAAGGTATCATTGTGCTCATTTGTCTAAATAATTTTAATTAAATAAATTTGTACTTGTATTAAACCACTGGGTTAGGGAATGAAAGAAGCATTGCAATTTTTATCTGAATTTCTTTGTATTGAATGCAACTAAAATCACAGCATAATAAACAGCATATTATGCAATTTATATGCTGTACCCACATCTTAGATAAGATACTCATCCTAAAATACATCATAAACTTTATCAACAAAATTGTATATGTTAAATCAATTAGGATGCTCTTAAATACAAGTAATACAACCTGTGATTTAAATCAACTCTAAGACTAAGAAAACACATTACCACACCAGAGGTACATCAGGCATGAGGACCCAAGTGGTCAAATCTTGGGCTCTGCTTCTCTGTGGATTCTTTATTTTTTAATTTCTTTATATATATATACATATTATATATTTTTTTCTACTGCACAGCATGGTGACCCAGTTATACATACAGGTATACATTCTTTTTTTCTCACATTACGTGTCCCATTATAATTGACTAGACAGAGTTCCCAGTGCTACACAGCAGGATCCATTTGCTAATCCATCCCGAAGGCAACATTCTGCCATATTTATCCCAGCTCCCACTCCCTCCCACTCCCTCTCCTTCCCCCTTGGCAATCACAAGTCTATTTATCAGGTCCTTGATTTTCTTTCCTGTGGAAAGGTTCATTTGTGCCTTATATTAGATTTCAGATATAAGCAATGTCATAGGGTATGTGTCTTTCTCTTTCTGACTTACTTCAGTCAGGATGAGAGTTTCTCATTCCATCCATTGTGCCGCAAATGGCATTATCTTGTTCTTTTTTTATGGCTGAGTAGTATTCCATTGTGTGTGTGTGTGCATGTGTGTGTGTGTGTGTGTGTGTGTGTGTGTGTGTATCACATCCTCCTTATACAATCATCTATCAGTGGACATTTGGGTTGATTCTATGTCTTGGCTATTGCGAATAGTGCTGCAGTGAACATGAGGGTGCACGTGTCTTTCTTAAGTAGAGTTTTGTCTGGATACATGCCCAAGAGTGGGATTGCTGGGTCATATGGTAGTTCTATGTATAATTTTCTAAGGTATCTCCATACTGTTCTCCATAGTGGTTGTACTATATTACATTCCCACCAACAGTGAAGGAGGGTTCCCTTTTCTCTACACCCCCTCCAGCATTTATTATCTGTGGACTTCTTAATGATGGCCATTCTGACTGGTGTGAGATAGTACCTCATAGAAGTTTTAATTTGCATTTCTCTAATAATCAGGGATGTTGAGCATTTTTTTCATGTGTTTTTTGGCTGTCTACATATATATTCTTTGGAGAAATGTCTATTCATTTCTTTTGCCCATCTTTCCATTGGGTTGTTGGCTTTTTTTGCTGTTGAGTTGTACAAGTTGTTTGTATATTCTAGAGTTTAAGTCCTTGTCAGTTGCATCATTTTAAACTATTTTCTCCCATTCTATAAGTTGTCTTTTGGTTTTCTTTTTGGTTTCCTTTGCTGTGCAAAGCTTGTCAGTTTGATTAGGTCCCATTGGTTTATTTTTGGTCTTATTTCTGTTGCTGTGGATTGCTGGGAAACCTGGATAGCTGCATGCAAATCAATGAAACTAGAACACACTCTCACACCATGCACCAAAATAAACTCAAAATGGCTGAAAGACTTAAATATAAGACAAGACACCATCAAACTCCTGAAAGAGAACATAAGCAAAACATTATCTGACATCAACCTTACAAATATTTTCTCAGGTCAGTCTGTGGGTTCTTTTAACTCTGGCCTCCTCATGTCAGCTTAGTCTTTAGATTGGCTTCTCTTGTGGTCACAATGTGGTAGCAGCAGTAGTAGAAGCCTATTCCTAGTAAAAGAAGAGAAAGTCTATCATCTAAATATGAAAAAAAAAAAATCCTGTCCTATTATCTCACCCACCTATAGATGAAAAATAGTCATTTTTTCATGTAATAATTAATCAACATTTGGAATGTTGAAATGATTATAGAAAAAAGGAGTGAAGATTTAATGATTGGTTTAATCTAATTTAAGAGCTGTCACCCTGTAGCTAGGTGCATTGTGAAATTTCCTTTCAAGGGAAAGGTGGATTCCACCCACTTTTCACCCCTCCCCCCAAAAAAAAGTCCCAAAAGGATGTGAAAATGGGACATAAATTCCAGTTGAGCAAAGAAAGTATTTAGTACATAGTTATTAGGAAATGTTTTTAAGCTATGCATGAATTCAAAGCACATGGGTTGTATGCCTAAGTATGTACACTGTATGGGCTGAGCAAAGCATAAACATAAATGAAGTGAAGACCAGTAGAAAAGTGAAGATTTTAAAGTAATCAGAAATGGCATTTGAATATTCTAGGAATACAATGGTGTTTTACCTCCCATTGTGCCATTTTGCCTAAATATAACGGAAGATGTGGGAGAATTTGCATCTTGTTAGAAAACCCACATCGTTTTTCTTCCACAAGTATTCTTCTGTAGATATTAGTATGTCTGGGAGTTTCATTTCTTTTTCTTCAGTAAAAGCTATAGAATATTGCATTAAAATGTGGACTTTGGAGTCAAAAAAACTGGTCCAAAAATTTGTTCTACCTACCATTTAAGAACTCTGCCACCGTGGTTTAGAAAACTTCTTAACCTGCCAGCTTCTGCTGAGATAAATATTTATAAAATAACTGCTTATAATATAAACATAGTATATTATTGTTGTATGGATATTTCATGTAGTATAGGAATTTTTTTACACCTTGACATGCTGTGATAATGTTTCTTATGATACAAAATTCTGATAATTGGATGTTAGAGTATGATAGAGCTTCTTTCAGGGTGCATCATTAATAAGTGATTCTGAAGACACTGCTAAATAAAAATGTACTGTTCTATCTGTATATTTTCCGGTTGCCTGTAGAACATTACGTTGTATGGTTGATTCACTGTTTATTCTGCAAAGGTCTAAAACACCTTTGGTAAGTTAAGTTTCTTGGAAAAGATGGTTCAACTCGCCCGCTACGGCTTTAAAGGGTTGTCATCACCATTTTAAAATGTCTCTGGGCTTTTGGTGCTGTTGTTTTTTGTCCATTACAGTGGATTTTTGTTTTTAGATTTATTTTTCTTGTTCTCTCATTATGTCTTCTACTTTTCCTGTAATAATGAGAACTTTGTTCTGTTAATTACGCTTTAAGGACTCAGGTTCTCATGACCCATGAGGGTCCTGATGTTAATAATAAATAGCTTTGTTTCTTAACCATTGAAATTTTTATGAGAGCACATTTAAGCATAACACTGTTTAAAAGCATTTATTAATACCAAATTGCTAACAATTTTTACAATATCTCCTGAGTCTTTCCAGGCTTGGGATTCTCTAAAAGCAACCCCACTGTGCCAGCACAGCAGCATGCTCAGCTAATTATAAGCATCAAGAATATTTTGAAATTCTCCCTTGCAGAATTTGTTCTTGTTTTGTTTCTTTTAATGAAGCATTCTCAGTGCCCTTGCCAGTGCTTATTTTTAGTATTCCATGATATGGGAATTGATATTATGAATATTAAAGTTTATTTTCCCTTGCACATTAAGGTAGTTAAGAGAAGACACCCTAGAAATTTAAACTTCTTCATGTGTTTAATCTGCTTCTGGAAAGCCACTTAGAGAATGCTGAAGGTCTGTATCCATATGGACAACCTGCATTGTATTTTCTTCCTGGGGTGACATTTTCACAATGTAAATAGTTGAGGCATAATAGAAATATATGAGTGCTCTCCTTATATTCTATAGGTATCTATCATTTGGAGTCACAATTATTGAGGAAAGGTGTAGGTAACCTCTATACTTTTATGGATAAAAGAGATGAACTAATGATTTGTGTCACATTTTACTTAGAGAAAGACTGTTAACAGTTTCTTGCCTTCAGATTAATTCAATCAGTAATTGTGGTGATTATTAAAATTTGTCTTGATATCTCATTTATTCCTTCACTCATTCAGCAAATACTTATTGAGTTTTTTTTAATTAAAGTATAGTTGATTTACAATGTTTTTTTCAATTTCTGTTGTACAGCAAAGTAACCCAGTCATACACATTTCCCTGTGCTATACACAGGACTCCATTGCCCATCCATTACAAATGTAACAATTTGTATCCACCAACTCCAAAACCCTACCATCCCACTCCTTTGCCCCCTCCACCCTGGCAATGACAAGTTTGCTCTCCATGGCCCTCAGCATATAGGCAGAGTGCTAGGTCCTAGAGACAAAATGATGAGCAAAACATATATGGTCTTTACATAGAGCTTCTGGGCCAATGGCAGTGGGCAAAATATAAAGGAGAGTGTTTCTATGAGTCCGACAGTAGAAAATTGCCTTAGTCGACTTATTTAAAGCTAATGGGGGGAATAAGAGGGAAGAAAAATCATTTATCTAAGGGACCTTAGATGCAAGATAGCATGAAGGGCTGAAGACAAGCTGTGCGTCTTAGAAGAGGGCATGAACACAAGAGGCAGGACAGAGATGAGGCTGAAGAGTTGGGTGGTAGCCAGAACACGTAAAGCTTTCAGTTTCACATTAAGACATTTTGCATCTTTCATAAGAAGAAATGACAGTAAACTGAAGACCTTCCATAAGAAGAGGTAACATAAATAGATTCACATTTTGAAGGGATTGCTCTGTTTCTGAACTACAGATATTAATATAAATCTAAATGCTATATTTTTCATATATATTTTTATATTTTATACATTTCATTTACTTTTAAATTTTCACCTTTTCCCCAGGAATGTGAATATACCTGTTTTTTTTGTTTTGTTTTGTTTTATTTTTTGTTTTTGTTTTTTGCTTTTTAGGGCCACAAGCTCAGCATACGGAAGTTCCCAGGCTAAGGATCATTTGAAATGGAGCTACAGCTGCCTACCTGCCAACACCGCAGCCACAGCAATGAAGGATCCAAGCCGTGTCTGCGAACTATACCATAGCTCATGGCAACACTGGATCCCCAACCCACTAAACAAAACCAGGGATTGAACCTACATCCTCATGGATACTAGTCTGATTCATTTCCACTGTGCCACAACAGGAAATACCCCCCCTTTTTTTCTGATTAAACTCATCTGTCACTTGGGTAAAGCCTCTACTTTGAAAATTAGAAGGTCATATATCTTAGTCCTGAGATAATGAAGCTTGACTCAGTCACAAAGAACCACATGTACTTTTCTAGGGACAAAACTGGCTCTACATGATGTTACTCTGACTTTTGATTAACTGCTATTTTTTCCCCTTTTGCCTGTTACTGATATTTGAAACATTTTACAGATTTGCTCTTCATAATAACATCCTGTCCATCAGCCAATTTCAATGCTGAGATTTGTGTGCACAACCCCTACTGAAATCAATAACAGCTCTGGGAACCAATCCAAGAGCAGACTTGGCTCATAGTCTGCAGTGGTCTGTAGAGGTGACTTCATTTACTCTTTCAGTTTGATAGATACAGACTATCCTTAGAATTTATTTACTGAAGATGTCACTATGACAAAAATCTAATGAAAAGAATATTTTATGTTTACATATCCACTGCACACAGGATGTTAACTTCTTACCTTCTTTTCCCCCAATATAAATCTTTATCCGTATGATTTTTTTCATCCAAATATGTATCATGAGATATATCAGAAAAAGGAGCTTAGAATACTCTATTTGGGATTTCTTCCATTTTTTGAGGTCTTATCACCTGCAGAGTCTATGTCAACCGTACTTTCCTTACTTGAAGCTGATTAACGAGTCCATCATTATTTCCCTTCTATATCTGCTGCATTTCTGTCTTTTCTTAATAACAACATGAGGGGACACATATTTACTTGCAAGATTGCGTCCTCTATGAAACTGTTTTTTTTAATTATCTTGGTATGAGAATATTTCATATATATATATATATATATATATATAGTGTTCCCAACCTTCAATAAGCATTAAATCTTCAGTGAGTGCTTGTTGAATTCATGGAGACAGTTTAGAATATCAATGAGGGAAAAAGTGCTTGGTGAGTCTTACAGAAATTAATGTGCCCATGTTAAGAAAGAAAAATTTTTGATGTATAAATATCACTTATCATTTCTTACTGAATATAGCAAATACACAAGTAGATAGGTAGGCAGATAAATAGATGATAGGTATGTAGATAGATAGATAAAAGGAACACTTGAAAAATATGAAAAACTTTCTATATGTTTTTTAGTTGATAAATGAACATACAACAAAGAAATCCATGTTTTCCACCTTGTGGTCACTCTAATCCAAAAAATAAATTTTAAAATAGAAGGACTAGTTAGCATTAAAAAGTGATTCCCTTAATTTGATTTTTTTAGTAAGATATGTTACTAACTATACAAACAAGTTTCATACCTAGCCACTTAAAAAACAAAACCAAAAACTAAATAACCAAAATCAAATCCAAAACTCAGACATTTTAAAGTAAATAATTAGATTTGAAATTGAAAAAGGCAGAGTTCCCTTCATGGCTCAGTGGTTAACGAACCCAACTAATATCCATGAGGATGCGGGTTTGATCCGGGTTTGATCCTTGGCCTTGCTCTGACTGTGGTGTAGGCCAGCAGCTGTAGCTCTGATTCTACCCTTAGCCTGGGAACCTCCATATGCCATAGGTGCGGCCCTAAAAAGACAGAAGACAAAAAAAGAAGAAAAAAAAGAAAAAAAGAAAAAGGCAAGTAGATGTAAGTTTAAATCTCTCTAATTTTAAAATGAAACATTTCCCTAAACTTCCTGTCACTTATCTTTTCGTCATCTTTCTGTTTCCTTTCTTGGACAGATGTCTCCCATGAATTACACTTATTTTACCTGTTCCCACTTGCCCCCAAAATGCCACCCTTTTTTCAGCCTCCAGAATTATAAGCAAAATGTCAGAGCACTAATTCATTTATTTGTCCACATCAAATGTTCATATTTGGCATACTTGTTTTCACAATTGGGGTCAATTTAGGTGGAATTCAGGCAGTTGTGTGTTTGGGGGGGGAGATTTCTAGGACCAGAGGCACTTCTTTAAATTTAAAATGGAAGCTTTTTAACAATAAGCTGCCACCATAAAAGGTCATCTTCCTTCCAGCAAAGTTTGATCAGAATTAATCCCACACTCTCCAACATTAAAGGGAGACTGCTTTGGGGCTGAGTTAAGTAATGAAAGAAAATGAAAAGAGAAATACTATCTACTCTTAATGCATTTTGGGTTACAGACCTTCACATGGATTTAACGCCACTGTATGCCAGGACAGGTTGGCCAAGGAATGCACAAGCTGTAAAACTAGCTTGAAATTATCCCAAATATATTCCAAAGCACATTAAAGTCAGAAAAAAAAAGACAACTAGAAAACTCTGCAAATATTAGAAAATTAAGAAATATAGTTCTACCTATTTCTAAGGAGTCATGTCCTACATTTGTGCTATGGTATGGTGGGATTTGGTTGGTTAGGGAATAGGGCAGGAGGGGAAACTCAATGTAGGAAAGGGAGACAGAAATTAATTCAGCAGTTGTGAGGTTGGATTTTAGGGGATGGACTAGCCTCATTCACAGACTTTCCTGATAAGATGAATAGTAACATTGCCAGTGGGAGGCCAACTGGGTATGAGATTCTGGAATTGCTAAGGCTGAATCAAGTGGGCCACCAACAGCAGGAGTTGGCATCATAAGTCAGGATGAGTTCTAGAAGGTCCTGCTGTGTCCTTGAAAACACTTCATGGTTTCAAACACCCAGATACTTCTGAAATAGATTTGATCCATTGTGGAGAGCAAAACCATTGTAATCCTATACTATCATGTCCTGCCCACTGAAAGTTACTGAAGTCAGCTGTAGTTTACCCTGTGGATATTAGTCTAGGTGAAAGTGTTTTGGTATTTCCTGACCAAGAGGTCCATGACTTGTTTCACCTGTGCCTCTTTGTTGACACTGACTCCCAGTGTCAGGTTGTCTTAAGAATTTTTCGGTTTATGCATCTTGAGAAGATTTGGTAGGTCTTGGTTCCAGTAGAATTTCTGTCTGTTGACAAGAAGTTTTCTATTGTGAGGAACCCTCCAGGGAGTGACTATTATGGTTTGCTATTACCTTTAATAGGGTCAGAGAAAAGAACAGAGTAGGTGATTAAATAGTAATCCCACTATGGGATCATAAGTAGGGAGAAGCGTATGGGAGACCTCTGTAAGTTAATGGTCACTCCAAGAAAGTAGGCTTGCTGGAGTTCCCGTCATGGCTCAGTGGTTAACGAATCCGACTAGGAACCATCAGGTTGCGGGTTCGGTCCCTGGCCTTGGTCAGTGGGTTAACGATCCGGCGTTGCCGTGAGCTGTAGGTTGCAGACGCGGCTCGGATCCGGCGTTGCTGTGGCTCTGGCGTAGGCCGGTGGCTACAGCTCCGATTCAACCCCTAGCCTGGGAACCTCCATATGCCGCGGGAGCGGCCCAAGAAATAGCAACAACAACAACAAAAGACAAAAAAAAAAAAAAAAAAAAAAAAAAAAAGTAGGCTTGCTTAGCAACAAAGCCAGGCAATAGAAGCATGACATGTCCCAAAACAATAAAACAGTGGTGGAATGAGACCTACATCCTGCCCATTGAGGCCAGCAAGTTAATGATCTTTGGGAAGGGGCTTTTCTACGTACACTAAGGGTAGAAATATGGGAGAAAATGAAATTGTATTTTAGTATAGGTTATCACTTTTTCTCATTTCCATAGGGCCATGACAGTCCCTGTTGTGGTATACAGGGTGAGAAACTTCCCTGCCCAACATGTACGAGGAATTAATGATGGAAGACTTGAAGAATGAGGAAGAAGGTTTTCTTCACCTCCTGTTTATTTTTTCTTTGATTCTAAAAATGTATCCCTTTTGTTCTTGGGCTGGTATGCCCTTGGCTGCCTGCTTGTATCACTCATGAGCATCCTATACTATTAAGTCCACTTCGTACTTATAACTTTGCCTCATGCTGAATGCTTTCTGCACCAAGACAAAATAAACTGAGTTTCAGAAGTCCTGAAACTAGGTGTGTGGTTTCAATCAGAAGACTGTGGGTTCAAGTCTCATCTAAAGTGTGGCTGAGTTTGACTCCCACTCCAGAAGTGGTTTCACTTTGATTGTGCTATATGTCCGGGACCTCATGAATGGCAACAATAAATGTCACTTAGGAAGGTCCCATCAGTAGAGCAACAAAATGATATTTTCTGAGCCAGGAAAAGATTATCTCAAAAAATAATCTCTTGGAAAATAATCCCTCTTAGACTTCAGCAGCAGATCCCATTAGGTAGCTCCCCAAAATGAGGCATGACTACAGTGACTGGGTCTGGAGGTGTCTCCTCTGATCGTAAAAACAGAGCCACAATATCCTCTTAGCATCTTATGGGAGGGCATTAGGATAAAGTTTTTATTCATAAATGATTGGAAACTTGGTATTTTTTTGAATCTCAATTGTGTAGGATATTGAAATTGTGTTCCTAATATTTTACCTGCTTCTTAATATTCCAGGAGTTTTTAAAATTTCTCTACTGAGAAAAGCCATAAAATAAATGAGAAAGTTGTTTATGCTAACTCCCAGAAGGAATGCAAGTTACATGCTTTTTGGAAAAACTCAGGAAAATGTTCCTGTGGCTAGGATGATCCAATCCAGGTTCTTAGACTTTAATGACAGTGAAAATAAATTAAGACCTATATTTTTACCATAATATAGTTCACGCTTACATAAAAATCCAAAATTTTCAAGTAACGACAGTTTCTCTTATTATGTATTATAGTCTCTAATATTTTCTATTTTATTATTTTCATAACAAAATATTTGCTCTAGCCCATAAAGCTAATTTTATTATTTAGTGATGAACCATGTTATCCAGTTAAAAAAAGAGTGATCTACCAGGAACCATATAGAAATGACCCTGGTTGTTTTTTCTTCCCATATAATAGCCATTTCCAAAAAACCAATCCCCTTTCATTGCCTTAAGCAAAATTGCATGGTCACTTTTGTTTTCCTTCTATCTGATACAAATTATTATAGTTTTATAAGATATAATGTTATTTCAGTTCCACTGGATAGTTTCTAAAATATAGCTGTGTACATGTTTATTTACATTTTTGTGCCATTTTCTCAGAGAAAATCAATAAATGGCCACCTAATACTTAGGAAAAAAGAAGGAAAAATTTAATTCAAAACAATTAAATATGGTGACTTCCTAGGAAAAATTAGTGATAGTGGATATAACCGGGATAAATGGCAAATTTCAAATATTGAATGTGAATTACATAGCAATACTGTATCCAAATTAGATTTTATGATTATCATAATTGTATTGTGGTTATAGAAGAGAAAGTCCTTGTTCCTGAAAAATACATATTGAAGTATTTCAGGGTAAAGGTGTATTATGTCTATAATTTTCTCTCAAATGGCAAATGGTTCAGAAAAAATATGTCTGAGAATGTGCTCATGTAGAAAAAGAGAATCATGAAATGATAAATAAGGCAAAAATTAACACTTGTTTAATCTACTTCAACCCTATATTGGATTTATCTATACAATTTACACAATACTTTTTTGTTTGTTTGTTTTTTGTCTTTTTAGGGCTGCGCCCCAGGGCATATGGAGGTTCCCAGGCTAGGGGTCTAATCGGAGCTGTTGCCGCTGGCCTACACCAGAGCCACAGCAATGCCAGATCCGAGCCATGTCTGTGACCTACACCACAGCTCAGGGCAATGCCGGATCCTTAACACACTGAGTGAGGCCAGGGATCAAATCCTCAACTTCATGGTTCCTAGTTGGATTTGTTTCTACTATGCCATGACAGGAGCATAGTATTCTTTGACTTTATGTCAAAATAAAAGACTAAATAGTCTAAACAGCCAACCCAGGAAGTTAGAAAAAGAATACCTATCCTTCTCTAAAATACACACAATTAAAGGAATAAAACAATAAGAAAAGAAATGAATAAAAATAGACTGCAAATAAGCAACAGAGATGACCAACAAAATCAAAAGTTATTTCTTTGAAGAGTCAAATGAAATTGATAAACATCTGGTAAGATTCATCTAGTAAAAAAGAGAAGACCACAATAGCAAGTCAGAAATGGAGAGATCGCTAGAGATGCTGTAGATTTAGATATATAAAAGAGAAATCAGTTTCCATGAAATGTTCTAAAAAGCATCAAATAAGGAGGTATTTTTATATTTAGCAAACTTTTCTGGAGTGAGTTGGGAAAAAATAACCCTGAATTATGACACTTGTAAAGATTGTATTTTAAAATCTGACAATAGTACCTTCATAGAAAATTCCAGGTCAAACACATTTAATGGCATAGATACATACATACTAAGAAAAATATTACAGGAATGAGTGCAGGTATATATAAAAATAATCTATATAATTATCAACTTGGATTATCCAAGAAATAGAAAATTTTCTCAATCTGATGAAGGGTATATACAAATTGCTTACTGCATTGCAAATTTAAATCTTTCCTTTTAATATCTGGAACTAGACAAAGTGACTATATAACTACTTGTGTTTAACATTGTGCTGTGGGTGGTCTTAGCCTGGACACTGAGGTAAGAAAAAATTGAAGACAGAAACATACTGTCATTTGTATGACATTATTATCTCTATGACAAATATAAGAGAATAATAGCACTAACACGGAGGCTTGACAAGGTTTCTGAAAATGAAATAAATATCAAATGATCAGCTATATTTCCAAATATAAGGAGATGGACACAGAGAATGAGCACATTCTGTTGGCTGTGACTCGTGGTATCCTTCCAGAGGAGTGGTCTTATCTTGCATCGCTTTCTTCCTAGTTTGCAGAAGTACTAGTAGAAGCTGGAGCAGTCTTCCTAGACCATGAGATGGGAGCTGTATGCTGTGAATGGCAGAGCAGCTAGATGGGAAGAGCAGGGGCTCCTTCTGAAATGTGAAGCCACCATATGCAACTGGTTTCTTATGGGAAAGAGATCTTTATTTCTATCATCTTAAAGCCAGAACTATTGTGTACTTCATTACTAGAGAAAAAAAATCAGTTTTTTAATAGCATAGTTAGGAGAAATTAGAAAATACATTATTGGATAATTTGGACAATATCCATGACAGTCTGGGTATGTCAGTATGGTCTCTAGAAACACTATAAGGGCTTTAAGACCAAAGGCTTTTTAAGTATCAACATTCTCTAATTAGGAAAATATGAACTTTGAAACTAAAATTTGAAACTAAAAAATTTAGCTCTGTTTCCTATTCTTAGTAACTCTGAGTATGTCTGTGTATATTGTGAGACTACACAATCTAAAATAGTATACTGAAGAATTCTAAATAGTTAAATCCTTAGATGCTGTGATTGATGTCTATTCTCAGGGATATAGAAAGAAGATTTAATCTCAGAGCTAGTGAAGAGTGATTCTCCTTTGGTCCTCAGAGACATAGAAACACAGGGGCCTCATCGGGACTCCTGAAGCATTTGATCTCAGTCTCTAAGAATTTGATGTTGAGTGTGTGTTGTGTGTAAGAAAGCCTCCGTGTGTGTGTGAGTGTATGAATTTTTTTCTTTTTATAGCTCCACCTGTGACATATGCAAGTTCCTGGGCTAAGAGTTGAGTTGGAGCTGCAGCTGAGGCTTACACAACAGCCACAGCAACACTGGATCTGAACCACATCTTAGACCTATGCCACAGCTTGTGGCAATGCTGGATTCTTAACCCACTGAGTAAGGCCAGGGATTGAACCTGCATCATCAAGGAGACAATGTCATGTCCTTCACCACTGAACCACAGTAGGAACACCAATGTGTACATGATGTTTATTCCCAAAGTCATACAGTTAATTTCATATGTCTAAATAAGCAAGAGTGGGATATGCAACTCATCAAGGCATAAGAGGAAATAAACCATGTTTTATTTTCTCCCCGTCTTTTCAGTCTTTTTTCTTAGTTGTTCTCCGTTACCTCTATAGCATATCAACAGTTACCTCATAATCAGGCTAGTAGCTTACATGTCTGTGTGTGCTATAATATCACCTTTACACTGAGCCAATAGAGCATAGATAGAAACCACTGCATTTAGGCTAGAGTTCAAGCCTTCAAACAGGTACATTCTATTTTTAACCCCAGGTAATTTTAATTTGCTCAATCCTCAACCCCTTAATAATAAAATGAAGAGATCTCCCAAGCCTACTCTAAAGGAAGAGCAACAGAACATATTCTGAAGTTAAAAAACATTGCTCTGAATCTAGACTTTACCATTATCTTGTCATATATATTCTTGGGCTTATCAGCAACAATTTCTAAGTTTTATCATTCTAACCTGGTAAAATGGTAATAAATTCACATACAACAGAATTATTATTAATATTAAATGAGTTAATGGAGATGTAGTACAAGGTCTCACATGGGTAAACTTAGAAAACTTAATTAGTTGTCTTCATTTAAGATTGTATAGAATATCAAATGAAACAATAATGAGAAGACTTTTTAATGTAATAGAAATTTATAACAATTATAGATCAAAATACTCTTATATAACTACTTGCCTTAGAAAAATCACTTGTCCATGTACTATTAGATAATGTATCTTCTAAGTACATAGTTTTTAGTAATATCAAGAGTGAGCTATGTGCTGGACAAGTAGTATTTTACATAAATTATGTCTTTTCAAATATGTGATTGGATATTTTAAAGTAACACAACTTAAAATGAGTTTAACTCAAACTTTTTCTTCTAGTGCAAAATTCATAAAATTTGTATTTTATGAATATTATTCATGTGATCATAATAAACCTTTTGTATTCAAATTTGTATTTGAAAGATATTGAATGAGTTTTAATATTTATGCTCAAAAATTCTCATATTAGTTAAAAACTTATTCAAGCCAAATGAGAAAATGAGATTATTAAGAAATCATTTCTTACATTCTTTTGGTGAGCTTATGATCTACACCTATAATGAACTATGCAATGCTATGTTTTCTTGGAGGGAAATTTAAGAAGAAAATTATGTATTTCCCAAAAGGCAAGTTTGTTTTTTCTAGGTTAACTGAAAATTTTATTTTAAATGAAATATAATTAAAACACATTGATTAATAAAGACTTCTACAGTAATTGCTCCAAACAATGAAAAAAGTCTCATATTTAATTAGTGAGTTTTCAAATTTCCAGTGAACTATTTTAATATTAGATTTTTAAAAAGCATTTGCTTATTTCTGAATTACATAAGAGGTAAATATGCTAAGAATACAGTTTTAATATTCACTGTATAAACCATAAAGTTCTTCCTTTATGTTCTTTCAATAATCAGAAATATTTTTTTAGGATTAAGTTGAATATTACACTATTAGAAGATGTGGGTTCATGTAACAAACATTCTGAACACCTAAAATATGATTAGAAATAAAACATTATATCACCAAGAATGAAGAAGTCAATTAAACTTTGTGGCATAAGGAAAAAAATAGAATTCAGGGAGGGAGATCTGTATTTCATAATGAAAGCTAATTTACTCTGAGGTTTAAAAATGGAGCAAAATTGGATAAATGTTATGAGGCAAGATATTTATATTAGAAAAATAATATGAAAAGATAGTCATAATATTTCTGGTGAAAAATGGATGTATTACTTTGAAATAACCAAAGAATTCATGCTGAAGAATAATGAGAGAAAATAGCAGGTAGGAAAAAATATATATATAGCCAGGTAATTAAATAGCCTTAAATGCTAGACAAAGGTAAATTATTTTTAAAGAATAAGCAGTATATTGGGATTAATATTTAAGAGTAGAAAGACCTTGGAGTTCCCATTGTGGCACAGTGGTTAATGAGTCTGACTAGGAACCATGAGGTTGCGGGTTCAATCCCTGCGCTGACTCAGTGGGTTAAGGATCCGGTATTGCTGTGAGCTGTGGTGTAGGTTGTAGACGTGGCTCAGATACTGCTGTTGCTGTGGCTCTGGCGTAGGCCAGTGGCTACAGCTCCAATTAGACCCCTAGCCTGGGAACCTCCATATGCCACAGGAGTGGCCCAAGAAATGGCAAAAAGACAAAAAAAAAAAAAAAAAAAAAGGAAAGAAAAGAGTAGGAAGAACTTGAGCTCCCCCTGCACACCCAGTGGCACACAAAAATTACAACTATTTACAGGGCAACTGTCTATGAGAATAACTTGACTAGCAGAAAAGATTTTTTTCACAACCAAAGATTTAAAGAAAGGGCTATAATGAAATGAGTTGGAGGGTCAGAGATATGATCTAGTCAGGACCCACATCCCTCAGTCAGTGACCCACAAATGAGAAGGGTGTCAAAACCATAGAGGTCCCCCCGCCAAGGAGTGAAGGGTCAAGGCCCCACATAAGTCTCCCCAGCCTGGGGATCTAAACCAAGAAAATGAGCCCCAGAATGATTGGCTTTGAGAACAAGCAGGGCTTATGTTCAGAAGAGCTAGAGTGTTATATGAAACAAAGAATCTTCACTTAGAGGGCCTGTGCAAAATCTCACAGGCTCCAACTCCCACTGTAGAGGCAATACTTTCAAAAGCACCTGAATCAGACCCACTTCTTGATCATGGAGAGCCACTAAAAGAGGGAGGAGGCAGCTGGGACTCTCCCTGTGGAAGGAGATGCTGGTAGCAGTCATTTGGGGATCTTATTTCACTTATTAGTACTGGTACTGGCAAGGACCATTGGGATCCTTCCTTTAGCTTATTAGTACTAGAGCCTTCTCCTGCTCACCAGCAGACCTGCAACAACCGAATGAGGAAGAGCCTCATAGCCAGGGTTTTAGAGGCCAGTGCTGCCTACTCACACACCCACAGTAACTGATCCTATAACACAAGGGTATGTGCAACCCACATAAGTGACAATTCTGGAGCATCTACTCTGGTGGCCATAGAGGGTTAGTTGTGTGGTTTCATAGACTGTCTTCTACATAAGGACACTTCTCCAATGTTGGGAGACATAATGGAACTACCATAAACATTAAAATAAATGCAAAGAATCATGCAAATAAGGAGACAGAGACATTTGTTACAAAAAAAAAAAAAAAAGGAACAAGAGAAAACCTCAGAAAAAGAACTAAAATAAATAGAGATAAGCAGTCTACTTGATAAAAAGTTAAAGGTAATGATTACAAAAAGGCCCATCAAACTTGGGAGAATAATGGATGATCACAGTGAGAATTTCATAAGGATTTAGAAAATATTAAAAAAGATCACTCAGATCTGAAGAATATAATAACTGAAATTAAAAATACACTATAAAGTACCAACAGTAGATTGGATGATACAGAAGAACAAAGCAATGATCTGGAAGGCAAGACAGTGGAAATCACTCAAGGTGAACAGAAAAAAGGAAATAATTTTTAAAAACAGGGTAGTTTAAGAAAACTCTAAAAGTCTACATCAAGTGTATTAATATTAACATTAAACAAATCCAGAAAGATAAGGGAGAGAGAAATGAGAAGAAAACTCATTGGAGAAATAATAGCTGAAAATCTCCTTAACCTGGGGAATAAAGCAGACATCAAGTCCAGGAAGTTCAGAGAGTCCAAAAAGATGAACCCAGAGGTCTACATAAAAACACATTATAATTAAAATGTCAAAAAATAAAGACAAGAAGTGCATTTTAAAAGTAGCAAGAGAAATGCAACAAGTTATAAACAAGTCCCATAAGATTATTAGTTGACTTTTTAGCAAAAAGTTTGCAAGCAAGAAGGGAGTAGCATGACATATGGAAATACTGAAAGGAAAACAAACAAACAAACAAACAAAAAACTATAACTAAGAACAACACTTTACCTGGAAAGGTAATCATTGAGAATTGAAAGAGACAGAAAGAGTTTTACAGAAAGCAAAATCTAAAAAAGCTTACTACCAGCATAGTGTCCTTGAAAAAAAAATGCTAATGGGATTTATCTAAGTAGAAAAAAGAAATAAATGATACAACTAGAAATAAGAAATTTATGAAAGAGAAAAAATCTCATTGGTAAAGGTAAACATATAGTAAGTGTAGGGAACCAACCACTTTAAAGCTGGTAGGATGGTTAAAAGAAAAAAATAGTAAAGTGATCTATATATAAAATATGTAAGAGATACACAAAATAAAATGTGTAAAATATGATGTCAAAAACATAAAACCTAAGGTGGAGTAAAAATGTATGTTGTCAGATTGCATTCAAACTTAAGAGATAATCAACTTAGAAAGAAAGCTACCTTATTATTTGTGAACCCCATGTTAACCACAAACCAAAAACATGTAATACACACAAAAAAAAGAGAAAGGAATCCAAACATAACACTAAAGATAGTTATCAAATCACAAGGTAAGAGAGCAAGAGAAGAGGAAAGGAACATGAGAGAGCTACAAAAACAATCAGAAAACAATGAATAAAATGGCAATAACTGTATATCTATCCAGAACTACTTAAAAGTAAATGAACCAAATGTTTTAATCAAAAAGACATAGAATGGCTAAGTGGGTAGAAAAACAAGACCCATCTATATGCTCTCTACAAGAGACTCACTTCAGATCTAAAGACACACAGATTGAAAGTAAGGGGATAGAAAAATATATTCCATGAAAATAAACACATACACACACAGAATAGGAGTTCTCACTGTGGTTCGTTAGGTTAAGGACCTGATGCTGTCTCTGTGAGGATGGAGGCTTTATCCCTGGCATTGCATAGTGGGTTAAGGATCCAGCATTTCCTCAAGCTGGAGCATAGGTCAATAGATCTGGTTTTACCATGGCAGTGTTGTAGGCCTCAGCTGCAGCTTTGATTTGACCTCTAGCCTGGGATATGTCATAGGTGCAGACATAAAACTAAATAAAAAGGAGTTCCTGTCATGGTGCAATGGAAATGAATCTGACTAGGAACCATGAGGCTGAGGGTTCAATCCCTGGCCTCGCTCAGTAGATTAAGGATCTGTCATTGCCATGAGCTATGGTGTAGGTCACAGACGTGGCTGGGATCTCATGTGGCTTTGGCTGTGGTACAAGCTGGCAGCTGTAGCTCCAATTTGACCCCTCATCTGGGAATCTCCATATAGCACAGGCGTGGCCGTAAAAACAAAAGCAAAGTAAGGAGTTCCCGTAGTGGCTCAGTGGTTAGCAAATCCAACTAGGAACCATGAGATTGCAGGTTCAGTCCCTGGCCTTGCTCAGTGGGTTAAGGATCCGGCATTGCTGTGAGCTGTGGTGTAGTTCACAGACGCAGCTTGGATCTAGCATTGCTGTGTCTCGTGTAGGCTGGTGGCTGCAGTTCCAATTAGACCCCTAGCCTGGGAACCTCCGTATGCTGTGGGAATGACCCTAGAAAAAGGCAAAAAGACAAAAAAAAAAAAGCAAAATAAAATAAAATAATAAAAAAGAAAGAAGAAGGAGCCGGTGCAGCAATATTTATATCAGAAAAAAATAGACTGAAACAAAAACTGCAACAAGAAAAATATGGTATTACATAATGATAAAGGGAGCAATCCAATAAGAAAATATAACACTTGCAAATATATATGGACTCAACAGAGAAGCACCTATTTACATGAAGTAAATATTAATAAAATGGATAAATTTAGAGTAATAGAGTAATATTAGGGGACTTTAATATCCCGCTTACATCAATGGACAGATCATCATATAGACAGAAAATCAAACATGGAAACATTGGCCAACACATTAGCCAGATAAACTTAACGATATATTCAGAATATTCCATTAAAAAATAGCAGGATACATCTTACTTTCAAGTGCACACAGAAGATTTTCCAGAATGAGTCATACAATAGGTTACAAAACAAATCCTGGCAAAGTTAAGAAAACTGAAGTCCTATCAAACATATTTTTGACCATAGGAGAATTGAGACCAGAAATGAAATATAAGGAAAAAAAAAAAAAAAACAGACAACGAATCAGATGGAGGTCAAATAACGTGCTACTAAACAACCAGTGTGTCACTGAAGAGATAAAAATGAAATTAAATAACTTCAGACAAATGAAATGGAAACAATGCAAAACCTATAGGGCACAACAAAGCAGGTCTATGTGGGGAGTTTACAAAATTTATAGAGGCCTATCTCAGAAAATAAGAAAAAAACTAAATAAGCAATCTAAACTTATATCTAAAGATCTAGAAAGAGAAATAAAGACACAACCCAAATTAGGAAAAGGAAGGAGAAAACAAAGATCACGGTGGAAATAAATGAAATAGAGACTAAAAAAATATTAATAAAAAAGATTGACAGAGCTAAGAGATGTTTCTTGAAAGATAAACAAAAATAATAAACATTTAGCCAGTATCATGGGGAAAAAGAAAAGCAAGAAGGCCCAAGTAAATAAAATCGGAAATGAAATATGACAAGTTACAACTAACACCACAGAAAAACAAAAGATCATAAGAGATTACTAGGAACAATGAAATAAACAACCTAGACAAAATGGATAAATTCCTACAAAAGTATAATATTCCAAGGCTGATTCAGGAAGAAATAGAAGATATTAATATACTACTAGTAATGAATTTGAATCAATAATAAAACAAAACACCCAAACAAAAATCCAGGATTAGTTGGCTTCATTAGGGAATTTTAACAAACATCAAAATTTAATGCTGATCCTTCTTAAACTATTTTGTAAACTAGAAGAGAAAGGAATGCGTCTGAATTTATTCGATGAGGCCAGAATTACCCTAATATCAAAACCAGACAAAGACACAACAAAAAGGAAGATTACAGGCCAATACCTCTGATGAACATATGTAAAAATACTCAACAAAATATTAGCAAACCAAATTTTAAAATACTTTAAAAAATCATATGCCATAATAAAGCGGGGTTTATCCTAGGGATGCAAAGATGAACCAATATCTTCATATCAATGATACACCACACTAACAAAATGAAAAATAAAAACCATACAATCATCACAATAGATGCACAAAAACCTTGTGACAAAAACATCCTTTTTTGATAAAATTTTTCAATAAAGTGTGTATAGAAGAAACATACCTTAAAATAATGTGGTCATATATGACAAACCTATAGCTAATATCTAACTTCATGGTGAAAAGCTGAAAATATTTCCTCTAAGATCAGAAACAACACAGGGCTACCCACTTTCACCACTTTTATTCAACAGAGTTTGCAAGTTCTAGCCACAGAAACTGGAGGAGAAAAAGAAATGAAAGAATCCAAAGAGGAAAGGAAAAGTGAAATGGTCGCTTCTCACCACTTATAATAATATATACAAATAATCCTAAAGACACTAAAAATAAGTATTAAAATTTACCAATGAATTCACTACAGTTGCAGGATACAAAATTAATATGCAGAAATCTGTTGTACTTCTCTACACTAACAATGAAATATCAGAAACTGAAATTAAGGAAACAATTCCATTTACAATTGAATCAAAAATAATTAAATACCAATGAATAAATCTAGCCAAGAAGGTGAAACAC
This sequence comes from Sus scrofa, assembly GCF_054392235.1. Lineage (NCBI taxonomy): Eukaryota > Metazoa > Chordata > Mammalia > Artiodactyla > Suidae > Sus > Sus scrofa. The sequence continues at coordinate 34,768,208 of NC_139393.1, forward strand.
CTGTATTCTGAAAACTACAGGATGTTAATTAAAGAAATTAAAGACAACACAAACAAATGGAAAGAGATCCTAGCTCAGGATTTAAAGAATTAATATACTGTTTAAATGCCCATACTATCCAAGGCATTCTACAGATTCAAAGCAATTCCTGTCAATATATTAGTGGTGTTTTCCACAGAGCTGGAAGAAATAGCTCTAAAACTTATACAGAAATGTAAAAGAAGAGCCAATATATAGAATACTATATATATAGTATATAATAGAAATATTATATAATTGCTGAATAGCCAAAGCAATTGAGAAAGAAGAACAAAATCTCAAGTATCATGCTTCCTGACTTCAAACTATACCACAAGCCTCTCTCAACTCAGTGTGGTACTGGCACAAAAACAGACACACAGATAAATGGAACAGATTAAGAGCACAGAAATAAACCCATATTCATATGGTCAATTAGTTTACAACAAAGGAAGCAAGAATATACAATGAGGAAAAGGTAGTCTCTTCAATAAATGGCGTTGAAATAATTAGACAGCTACATGAAAATCAATGAAATTGTAACACTCCCTATACCACGTACAAAAATAAATTCAAAATGGATTAAAGGCTTAAAGACCTGCGACCATGAAACTCTTAAAAGCATAGGCAATATGCTTTTGGACATTGTTCTTATCAATTTTTTTTTAGATCTATCTCCTCAAGCCAGAAAAACAAAAGCAAAAACAAAGAAATAGGACTAAATATTTAAGCCATTTTGAGTTTATTTTTGCGTATGGTGTGAAGGTGTGTTCCAGTTTCATTGATGTACATGTGGCTATCTTGTTTTCCCAGCACCACTTGCTGAAAAGACTTTTTTTTTCCATTTTATATTCTTGCCTCCTTTGTTGAAGATTAATTGACCATAGGTGTCTGTTATTTTCTGGTTTCTCTATTCTGTTCCATTGGTCTATATATCTGATTTGGTACCAGTACCACACTGTCTTCATCATCGTTGCTCTGTAATATTGTCTGAAGTCTGGGAGAGCTATGTCTCCTGCTTGGTTTTTGTTCCTCAGTATCGGGACCTAATTAAAATGACAAGTTTTGCATGGCAAAGGAAACCATAAAAAAAAAAAGACAACCTATGGAATGGGAGAAAGTAGTTTCACATGATGCAACTGACAAGGGCTTAATCTCTAAAATGGACCAACAACCTATACAACTCAAGAGAAAAAAAAATGAAATATGCACAAAAAACCTGAATAGATATTTCTCTGAAGAAGCAAAGATGGCCAATAGGCACATGAAAAAGTGCTCAACACTGCTAGTTATTAGAGAAATTCAAATCAAAACTACTATGATGTACCACCTCACACCAGTCAGAATGGACATCATTAATATGTCAACAAATAACAAATGCTGGAGAGTGTGTGGAGAAAAGGGAACCCTTCTGCACTGCTGGTGGGAATGTAAATTGGTACAACCATTATGAAAAACTGTAGATGTACCTTAGAAAACTACATATAGAACTACCATATGACCCAGCAATACCACTTTTTGGCATATATCCAGACCAAACTTTCCTTAAAAAAGATACATGCACTGGTATATTCATTGCAGCACTATTTACAATAGCCAAGACATGGAAACAACCCAAATGTCCACTGACAGATGAATGGATTAAGAGTATGTGGTATATATATACAATAGAATACCACTCTGCCATCAAAAAGAACAAAATAAGGCCATTTGCAGCAACATGGATGGAACTAAAGACTCTCATATTGAGTGAAGTAAGTCAGAAAGAGAAAGACAAATACCAATGATATCACTTATATCTGCAATCTAATATATGGCACAAATGAACCTTTCCACAGAAAAGAAATTCATGGACTTGTAGAACAGACTTGTGGTTTCCAAGGGGGAGGAAGAGAGAGTGGGATGGACTGGGAGTCTGGGGTTAATAGATGTAAAATAGGGCTTTTGGAATGGATAAGCAATGAAATCCCTGCTGTATAGCACAGAGAATGATATCTAGTCCACTTATGAGGGAACATGGATGGAGGACAAGGTGAGAAAAAGAATCTGTGTGTGTATATGTGTGTGTGTGTGTGTGTGTCTAGACTGTGACACTCTGCTATACAGGTGCTGGCCTACACCACAGCTCCAGTAATGCAGGATCTGAGCCATGTCTGCAACCTACGCCACAGCAACACCTGATCCTTAACCCACTGAACAAGTCCAGGGATGGATTCCACCTCCTCATGGATACTAGTTGGCAACCTTCAAAGCCACAACAGGAACTCCCAGACCATCTTTATTTTCAATCTCATAATCCAGATAATGAAGAACATGCACAGGGAATGAGAAAGTCATTATTTTCATTATTAATTTGTACTTACCTAAGCAGTATTATTTTCAAACTGTAGTTTCCTTATGAAATTTATTTAAACCTACTGGTCCATTTGCTAAGAATATTTCATTCAAATTACATCATTTAAACTGTAATTTCATTAAACAAGTGATGGGATTTGCAGGTACCTATAAAACATAACTAATGAGAAACAGTGCCGCTGTCAACCACTCTACCATATAGAATTTTCATACTTCATAAAAATTTCACTGGCTTTATGTTAAATGATTTTACTTGTCCTTTAGTCAAGGTGGGTGTCCAGGGTCAATTCACATAGTGAAAAACAGTAAAGCTTAACATTATTATGATAATTTTTATGCCTGCACCAGCAGCATATGGAAGTTTCTGGGCCAGGTATTGAATATCAACCATATTTATGACCTAAGCAGCAGTTGCAGCAACACCAGATCGTTTAACCCACTCTGCAGGCCAGGCATCGAACCCATGCCTCTGCAGCAACTGAAGCTGCTTCAGTCAGATTCTTAACCCACTACACCACATCAGGAACTCTGTACATCATTATTAAAGTAAAAGAAAGTGAAAATCAAAACTTTAATGCAATATCTTTTTTTTTACTATAATGATTGTTTGTGTGTATGTGTGCCTTGAATATTATAGCCTATTCTTTAAGGCATCAAATTTGCCCAATGAGAAGTATGAATTAAAATTTAAAGAGATTATAGGGGCAGGGAAATTAGAAAGGAAGTTACTGGAGGAATCTCAATGAGATAAGAATAGGACCTGGAGACCATGATGATAGCTCTCATTTGGATCCTTAAGAACAATTTTCTTAGTTCAATTGTACAACTCATCCATAAAACACCTTAAGGATAGTATATGTTTTTGTTATTTTGATGTTAAATTTCTTCTTTTCTTTAATCTTGAGTTACTAGGTCACTTGTCTTTCAATTAATTTGAAGCATTTATTTTCTCATCCTTCCAACAAAAAATTATTGAGCACAGTAGATGTGGGAGGAATTCTTCTCTTCTACACACTGGACATAATTGCAACATCAAATTTAAGCAAAAATTTAAAACCTCTGTCTTGTAGAGCTTACATTCAGCATCCACTAGCAGTCACTTTGCTCATTTCTCGGGCTAAAATAGATAAATCAGTTATACTTTGAATACTTCATGTTTTAGTTGGGGAGTCAAATATGAGTGACAGCAAAAAAATCAATTAAATAGTCTTTATTTCTTACTATAGGATCAAAGAACTAAATTTCTCTTAGTGATTGTAGTGAAAAAAGAAAAACAGGAAGAAATTAACTGGCTAGTAAAATATGAAAATAGAATACTCTTCAAAATGCTCAAAATGATATTACTAGTTCTAAAGTTGGTTAAAATAAAAAGTAGAGATGACTAATAAGGGTCATAAATAACAATACATTCCTGGGATGTTTTGCATTATTATTAAAGGCGACACTGTTCTGTAGAATGGGTTCTGGATGTAAAGCAGTTTGATTCAAATTTGATTGTGAGTGAAAAAAACAAAGTGATATGATTATTTGCTTTCTGTCATCCGGGAAATGCAAATTAAAATGACGCACTACCACACACCTATTAGAATGGTCGAAATCTGGAACACTGACAACACAAATGCTGGCAAGGGTGTGGAAGAGCAGGAACTCTCATTTTTGTGTGAATGTAAATGGTCAAGTTACCTTGAAAGACATCTGTTACTGACCAACTGAACACATTCATATTATCTTTCAATCATGCCCATTTGTATTTACCTACAGGTACTGGATGTCTATAGCAGCTTTATTCTTAGCTGCTAAACCTTTGAAGAAATCAAGATGTCTTTCAGGAGGTGATGGATAAAGTGTGGTACATCCAGATCATGGAATATTATTCACTGCTAAAACAAAATTCACTCTCAAGCCATGAAAAGACATGGGGGATCCTTAAGTGCATGCTACTTACTATAAGAAGACAATCTGAAAGGGCTAACTTCTATATAATTACAACTATGTGACATTCTGGAAATAGCAAAACTATGGAGACAGTAGAAAAGATCAGTTGCTATCCGGGTTTAGGGGTAAAAAAGGGTGAGTAGGTTGGACCTAGAAGATTTTTATGGCAGTGTAACTACCCTCTATCACACTGTAATGGTAGATAATGATATATCATTACACATATATCCACATTCAAAGGATGTACAGCACCAAGAATGAACCCAATGTAAACTATGGAATTTCAGTGATAATAATTTCTCAGTGTAGGCTCATCAATTGTAACAAATGTATCACTCTGAGAGAGACTATACATCAGGGGCACCAGGTATAAATGAGAAAATTCTGTATCTCCCCCCTCAATTTTTCTGTGAAACCAAAACTGCTCAAAAAGTCTGGTAAACTTCTGAAACAAGTCAAGCAAGTTCTGAATTTGATGAAACTAAAACTTCAGAGATTCCAAAATACAACCAATTCCCCAAAAAAGGAAGACATTAAAAAGCCATAACAAGGTATATATAAAATCAAATTGCTGAAAACTAATGCTATAGACAAAAGTACATTTTTTTCCCACTGTACAGCAAGGGGGTCAGGTTATCCTTACATGTATACATTACAATTAAACTTTTCCCCTCACCCTTTGTTCTGTTGCAACATGAGTATCTAGACATAGTTCTCAATGCTACTCAGCAGGATCGCCTTGTAAATCTATTCTAAGTTGTGTCTGATAAACCCAAGCTCCTGATCCCTCCCACTCCCTCCCCCTCCCATCAGGCAGCCACAAGTCTTTTCTCCAAGTCCATGATTTTCTTTTCTGTGGAGATGTTTGTTTGTGCTGGATATTAGATTCCAGTTATAAGTGATATCATATGGTATTTGTCTTTGTCTTTCTGGCTCATTTCACTCAGTATGAGAGTCTCTAGTTCCATCCATGTTGCTGCAAATGGCATTATGTCATCCTTTTTTATGGCTGAGTAGTATTCCATTGTGTATTTATACCTCATCATCCGAATCCAATCATCTGTCGATGGACATTTGGGTTGTTTCCATGTCCTGGCTATTGTGAATAGTGCTGCAATGAACATGCGGGTGCATGTGTCTCTTTTAAGTAGAGTTTTGTCCAGATAGATGCCCAAGAGTGGGATTGCGGGGTCATATGAAAGTTCTATGGATAGATTTCTAAGGTATCTCCAAACTGTTCTCCATAGTGGCTGTACCAGTTTACATTCGCACCAACAGTGCAGGAGGGTTCCCTTTTCTCCACAGCCCCTCCAGCACTTGTTATTTGTGGATTTATTAATGGTGGCCATTCTGACTGGTGTGTGGTGGTATTGCATGGTAGTTTTGATTTGCATTTCTCTTATAATCAACGATGTTGAGCACTTTCTCATGTGTTTGCTGGCCATCTGTATATCTTCCTTGGAGAAATGTCTATTCAGGTCTTTTGTCCATTTTTCCATTGATTGATTGGGCTCTTTTGCTGTTGGGTTGTAGAAGTTGCTTATATAATCTAGAGACTAAGCCCTTGTCAGTTGCATCATTTGAAACTGTTTTCTCCCACTCTGAAAGTTGTCTTTTTGTTTTCTTTTGGGTTTCATTTGCTGTGCAAAAGCTTTTCAGTTTGAGGAGGTACCATGGGTTTATTTTTGCTCTACTTTCTATTGCTTTGGAGACTGACCTGAGAAAATACTCATGATGTTGATGTCAGAGAGTGTTTTGCTTATGTTTTCTTCTAGAAGTTTGATGGAGTCCTGTCATATATTTAAGTCTTTCAGCCATTTGGAGTTTATTTTGGTGCATGGTGTGAGGGTGTGTTCTAGTTTCATTGCTTTGCATGCAGCTGTCCAGGTTTCCCAGCCATGCTTGCTGAATAGACTTTCCTTTTCCCATTTTATGTTCTTGCCTCCCTTGTCAAAGATTAATTGACCATAGGTGTCAGGGTTTATTTCTGGGTTCTCTATTCTGTTCCATTGGTCTGTCTGTCTGTTTTGTTACCAGTACCATGCTGTTTTGATGACTGTGGCTTTGTAGTATTTCTTGAAGTCTGGGAGAGTTATGCCTCCTGCTTGGTTTTTGTTTCTCAGGAGTGCTTTGGCGATTCTGGGTCTTTTGTTGTTCCATATAAATGTTTGGATTGCTTGTTCTAGTTCTGTGAAAAATGTCATGGGTAATTTGATAGGAATTGCATTCAACATATGCAAATAAATCAACATCATACACCACATTAACAAAAGAAAAGTCAAAAATCATATGATCATCTCAATAGACACAGAAAAAGCATTTGACAAAGTCCAACATCCATGCATGATCAAGACCCTTGCCAAAGTGGGTATAGAGGGAACATTCCTGAGTATAGTCAAAGCCATTTATGATAAACCCACAGCAAATATAATCCTCAATGGGGAAAAACCAAAAGCCTTCTCACTCAAATCTGGAACAAGACAGGGATGCCCACTCTCACCACCGCTCTTCAACATAGTTTTGGAAGTCCTAGCCATAGCAATTAGACAAACAAAAGAAATAAAAGGCATCCATATAGGAAGAGAAGAGATAAAACTGTCACTGTCTGCAGATGACATGATGCTATGCATAGAAAACCCTAAGGACTCCACCCAACACCTACTTGAACTGATTAATAAATTCAGCAAAGTAGCAGGATACAAGATTAACATTCAGAAGTCAGTTGCATTTCTGTATACCAGCAATGAAATATTAGAAAAGGAATACAAAAATATGATACCTTTTAAAATTGCACCTCACAAAATCAAATACCTCGGAATACACCTGACCAAGGAGGTAAAGGACCTATATGCCGAGAACTATAAAACTTTAATCAAAGAAATCAAAGAAGATGTAAAGAAATGGAAAGATATTTCATGTTCCTGGATTGGAAAAATCAATATTGTAAAAATGGCCCTACTACCCAAAGAAATCTACAAAAGTACTTTTAAAAACAAAGTAAAAGGACATAGTACTTGCAGAGAAACAAAGAAAAGACTAAGATCTGTCTTCTAATGAGAAGCAATGCAAAGCAAAACAAGATGTGATGGCATCTTTAAAGTGCTGAAAAACGATAACCAAAAAATCTTGTGAATCTAAAGTTCTCTATGCAAAGAAATTTTCATCAAAAATGAAAGTGAAATGGGAGTTCCCAGTGTGGCCCAGCAGGTTATGAACCTGACATAGTCTCTGTGAGGGTATGGATTTGATACCTGGCCTCACTCAGTGGGTTAAAGATCTGGCACTTCCATAGGCTGTGGCATAGGTCTCAGATGTGGCTTGGATCTTGCATTACTGTGGTTGTGGTGTAGGCCTGCAACTGCAGCTCCAACTGGACCCCTAGTCTGAAAACATCCGTATGCCACAGGTGAAGCCGTAAAAAGAAAAAAATTTAAATAAATGAAAGTGAGATGAAGACATTTTCTTACAAATGCAAAAACAAAATGAAGAAAACACCATCAACAATGCTGTGCTACGAGACATAGTAAAAGAAAGTTCTTCAAACTAGAAGAAAACTCTACTAAACAGAAACTCAAGTATAATTTGTTGGAAAAAGTACAAAAATCTAAAATATATGAATAAATTAAAATATATATTTACAAAAGAGTTACATATAATTTGTACAGAATTATGTAAAATGTATAAAAGTATGCTATTGAAATGGTAAAGAACATTTTTTACATGTATGCATATGTAGCATATTTTTTGGTAAGATGTTATCTCTGAAGATCTATCATACTTTTAACAGATCAAGGAATTAAGTAAATACAGTATTTACATAGTATGTCTATTTTATTTTCCTCTACTCAAAATGTGGGATAAAACATGAGTAGAGAATTTTTGCTGAATTTTATATACCTTTAATTTCAGATCATTAATATAATTAAGCAGTCAAGTGTTTTCCAAGTTTTGCTCATTCCTTGGGAGCTATTTTAAACTATGGCCATATCCATTTTCTGTTTTGTGAGCTTTGTGTTTAATAAAGGTCTCTGTAAATAATATATGACAAATAATTACAGAATCAAAAATTAAGCAGAGAATGATTGAGCCTTACTAGATCATACTGAAATAGTAGTGTTTTCATACAAAAGGAAAGAAAGAAAATTCTGGAAAATGCATAAGGAGAAGAAATCTTGTTTTAATTTTTTTCTTTTAAAAAATATCCTTTATTAGCATATTTTAAAGCCTTCTTCACTACTTTTAAATAAATGGATATTTCGGGATCGTTGAGCTAGCACAGCATCAGCAATGCATTAAGTGATATTTTGTGTCTCTTGAGATGGGTGTTAAATGTGAGAGAAAAGCAACTGGATGTGAACTCAGATCAGAAATGAGGCTTATATACATCTTTCATCTAATTATCTGTAAAATAGCTTATTTGCATAAGTGGGGGAACAATTTACACATGTTTCTTATGTCTTAATAACATGAATTGAGATTTTGAAGCACATAAGGAGAATCACGGTGTGAAAGCACTGTCCTTACTGCTTATAGCTGGTTTTGTGTGGAGCACTAAGTTTTACCTCAGAAAATAAGCCAGAACTTTCATTGCATATGCGATCATACAATTTTGTATATTTTTAATAATGCTGATTATGTTTTATCTTTAATGACAATAAAGTTTCTCAAAGCATGAGGGTGAAAGCCAATGTCTGTGCCAAAGCCTATAATTGAAGTCTTTAAAATGGGGCATGTGTACCAAAGAGGTGAAAGTTTGTACACTGAAAACTACCAATCAGTGCTGAAAGAAATTAAAAAAGAAGACACAAATAAGCAGAAAAGCATCTTGTGTTCATGGATTGGAACACTTGATACTGTTTAGATTTTAATACTACCCAAAGTAATCTACAGATTGAATAGAGATTGATAGAGATTGTCTGTATATCTAATGGAATATTTTCAGCAACGAAAAGGAAAGAAATTCTGACATATGCTAAAACATGGATAAACCTTGAAGACATATTAAGTGAACTAAGTTAGACACAAAAGGACAAATATTGTATTATTCCAGTCAAATGAGGTACCTAGATTAGTCAAATTCATAGAGACAGAAAGTAGAAAAATGGTTTCCAAAGACTGGGAACAGAGAGGAATTAAAACATTAATTAATAGATATGGAGTTTCAACTGGGAAGATGAAGAAAGCTCTGAAGATGTAAGATGGTGATGGTTGCACAAAAATGTGAATGCACTTAACGCCGCTTAACTGTATACTAAAAATGGTAAATCTTAATTTGTATACCACAATGAAAACATGTTTAAATGTCATATATGTACTCCCAGAGGCACATAAAATCTTTCTAAAGGGTACACTGTACATGATATTTTTAAGGGAATACAATTTTCAGACTTCACCTACTATGTGTTCTCTTTTCTAGAACTGCTCTGCCTTGGAGCATTCCTGTAAATAGACTTGTTTACCTTCCCACCTGCACCATCATATTCACTCTTCCCACATTATAAAGGAGACATTTTTCACAACACACCCCAAATATTGTTATGATGCATTGCCCAAGGTGTTAAAACCCCAAGGGTATCAATCAAATTTAAATTAAAAATTTTGTGCAATTGAAGTTCTATTAATTAAAGTAAAATAGCCCTCAGCAGGGATTATTATCTTTCAGTAAGATTTTTTAGGATGTATTATATTCTTTCATTATTCCATACAAGCTTCAGGTGCACAGTCTTCTTTAGAAAGGTGTACAAACTTCAGTTATACATGATGAAATAGTCCTAGGAATATACTGTGATTGACACACACACACACACACATATATACCTCTCTCTCTCTCTCTCTCTCTCTCTCTCTCTCTATATATATATATATATATATATATATATATATATATATATATATATATATATAGTACTTACGGTTAAAAATAATGTATATTTTAAAATTTGCTAAGGCCTCCACCTTTCACCATTTTCTTTTTTTTAATTTTTATTTTTTATTACTCAAATGAATTTATCACATCGGTAATTGTATAATGATCATAACAATCTGATTCCACAGGATTTCCATCCCACAGCCCAAGCACATCCCCCCACCCCCCAAACTGTCTCCTCTGGAGACCATAAGTTTTTCAATGTCTGTAAATCAGCATCTGTTCTGCAAAGAAGTTCAGTCTGTCCTTTTTTCAGATTCCACATGTCAGTGAAAGCATTGGGTGTTGGTGTCTCATTGTGTGGCTGACTTCACTTAGCATGATAGTTTCTAGGCCCATCCATGTTGCAAAAAATGCTGGTATTTCGTTCTTTTTAATGGCTGAGTAATATCCCATTGTGTATATGTACAACATCTTCTTGGTCCACTCCTCTGTCGATGGACATTTACATTGTTTCCATGTGTTGGCTAAATAGTGCTGCAATGAACATTGGAGTACATGTGTCTTTGCGAGTTGTGGTTTTCTCTGGGTAGATGCTCAGGAGTGGGATTGGTGGATCAAATGGTAGTTCTATGTTTAGTTTTCTGAGGCATCTCCATACTGCTTTCCACAGTGGTTGCACCAATTTACAATCCCACCAACAGTGTACTAGGGTTCCTTTTTCTCCACACCCTCTCTAGCACTTATAGTTTGTAGACTTTTGGATGATGGCCATTCTGGTTGGTGTAAGATGGTACCTCAGAGTGGTTTTGATTTGCATCTCTCTAATAATGAGTGATGTTTAACATTCTTTCATGATTTCACCATTTTCTATTCTATCTTGCTTTACCTTTACATCAGTTATTACTGACAAAAACAATTTTAGACACACACACAAACAATATCTCCCTCAAGTAGAATATAAGCTGTTTGTTGATTGCTTTATTTCTAACACCTATCTTATAGAAGTTGAAGAAAACATCTATATAATGAATGGATAAAGAAAGAGGAAAGGTTAGAGAAAGGGAAGAGAAAGAAAAAAGTTTAAAAAGAGGAAAAAAAGACAATACATTTACTTTTTCTTTAAATATAAACTCCAATTCAATGGTCTATTATTTTCTATAAGTTATGAGGTACACATTTGCTTTCGTTTAGCTATGCAAATGCATGGTCATGTTGCAGAATTCAAAATTACACATTACTCTTTCACATCTAAAAATCTCCGGCACACTTTTCTTTATTGTATCTTTTTTTTATTCCTCGTCTCTGCCCCCACTGAAACCTTAAATCATGAAGGCCTGTGTGTTTCTTTTCTCCTGGAAATATCCCGAACTTCTAAGAATACTACTGATTGCTCCAGCTCTCAGTGATCACACCCCTCTCTCTCTCCTTTGCAGCAATACAGCCTTTATCTTCTCAATGATTCCTGCATCACAAGCTGCCCTTACTGGTTTGTTTTCTACCTGCTTCATGCAAGGTGTTCTTAATTCCCTAAATATTTTGAGAATGAGATCTGGGTAGAGATTTAATCTTCCATTTTTCATATAATAGAATAAACTGAAGACATTGCATGTTTTATTCTATCATTGAAAGTGAACTGCTTCCAAGTCTTCTTACCCCAATGCCCAATGTTTTCAGTTACATCTCCTCCACTGAATAATATCTTTCATCTTCAATCTCGGTGTTACTTAACACAGTTCATAAATCTCTCCTTCTGTCTTTCTCAGCTGGTTTTCTTATGGTCATGTTGGTATGATTTAAACTTTATTATCTAGGTGCTCTACACAGTATCAACAGCTTCTTTTCTCTACTCATTAGTATACCATCTGTATATGGTGAAATGGTGAATCCCTCAGTTCAACAAATTCATTCATGATGATTATATTTATGTCTCTTACTCTATCTACTCATTCTTTAATAAATATTCATTAGTTACTTGCTATGTGCAAAATTCCATACTCAAGTCTCAGCACTTGATGCATCCTCAGTTTGAGTTTAATGAGGTTTTATAATATAAATGTTAGTCCCTCAATGAATACCATTGCATAGAAGGTATTATAATTCTCAGGACTGACTGCTAAAATGAAAGGCACAGAAAATCTTTCCTGGTGTGGAGAGATGCCTTCTCTAACCTCTAAATAAAGTGTCCATGTTAGTCCTGCCAGCCCCTAACTTGGCCCCAGGTTATCCTCTCCCCAGCCTATGAAAATGTAGTTCCATAAAAACAAGAGAATTGCTGAAGTCAGGAGTTAGAGAGGGTACAGAGCTTATTGTAATAGGTCACCCCACATTTAGGAACTCAGAAAACATATTGCCTATAATGCAAACAAGAAGGAGAAACTGGCATCTCATTTCTCATTTGAATGTCCCATAGCCTCTTATGTAGTAGGTTAGCTGGTCTTAATTGCTTATCTCTTTGAGTCAGTGGAGTAGCAAAGGGAAAGAGTCAGCAACTACATGTAATTGAAGTTTTTATTTGGACTACACTGATTTGGTTAAGTACCTGAATGTTACCTGAAACCAATGAGATTTTCTCATGAGAGTATTATGGGGTGGGGTGGGGAGAATATGAGGCATAATATAGTTGAAAACAGTAGCCAGAAAGAAACTAATATAAAACATTTTATTTTTTGCATACTATACAATTGGAAGTGTTCAGTAAATCAGGTATTTTTGAGTGAATGAAGAAATGTGGAAGATAAAATTCAATATAAATATAACCCTTTCAAGATAAACTATTAGAAAGTTCATGGATTTCATAATCAGGGATATTAGATTTGAAAATTTGAGTCTGGGCGTCCTGTTATCTAGTTTTGTTAACTTGAGAAAGTCACTCGTCATTTCGGGTGTTTTTAATCCATAACATGCTATGCTAAAATCTATATCAGATTAGAAGTAAATGTTAGATATAGCAGGTATGTTCATACCTCCACACATAGCAGCCTCCAAAAATTTGTAGCTCTTTTCTTTCCTTTTATCCTCTTTCCCTCAAGAATTGGCACCTGACATAATAGATTATATATGCAACACAGAATAAGAAAACATATGACACAAAAACAACTTATACAACTCAACAGCAAAAAGCCAACATCCCAGTTGATAAATGGGCAAAAGACCTGAATTTACATTTCTCCAAAGAAGATATACAGATGTCCAATAAGCACATGAAAAAATGCTCAACATCAGTGATTATTAGAAAAATGCAAATCAAAACTACTATGAGGTACCACCTCACACCAGTCAGAATGGCCATCATTAATATGTCCACAAACAACAAATGCTGGAGATGGTGTGGAGAAAAGGGAACGCTCCTACACTGTTGGTAGGAATGTAAATTGGTACAACCACTGTGAAAGCAGTATGGAGGTACCTTGGAAAACCATACATAAAACTACCATATGACCCAGAAATCCCACTTGTGGGCATATATCCAAACAAAACTTTCCTTGAAAAAGACAAATGCACCCACATGTTCATTGAAGCACTATTCACAATAGCCAAGACATGGAAACAACCCAAATGTCCATCAAGAGATGATTGGATTAAGAAGAAATGGTGTGTGTATATATACACAATGGACAACTATTCAGCCATCAAAAAGAACAAAATAATGCCATTTGCAGCAACATGGATGGAACTAGAGACTCTCATACTGAGGGAAGTAAGTGAAAAAGAGAAAGACACATACTGTGTGATATCACCTATATCTGGAATCTAATATAAGGCACAAATGAACCTTTCCACAGAAAAGAAAAACATGGACATGGAGAACAGACTTGTGTTTATCAGGGGGGTGGGGGTTGGGAGTGTGATTAATTTGGGGTTAATAAATGCAAATTGCCTTTTGAGTGGATAACCTATGAGATCCTGCTGTATAGCACTGGGAACTAGTCACTTACGATGGAGCATGATAATGTGAGAAAAAAGAATGTATACATGTATGTGTGACTGGGTCACCTTGCTGTGCAGTAGAAAATTGACAGAACACTGTAAACCAGCTATAATGGAAAAAATAAAAATCATTATAAAATTTTAAAAAAGAAAACATATGACACCATCCTTGATTCCAAAAATAAGTAGTGTAAGATTCAAAAGGTAAGTATATGACTTCTATTGGGGCCACTGGTATTCCTCTGGAATTTAAGGAACAAATAATGTTTTGATAGGCTTGGATTTTAGAGGGGAAGACATCTAGACAGCAGCATGATTAGATAGAACAACTTTTGTTTGAGTAATTGGTTATATAGATAGAAGTAGAGGATAATTATGTCAGATGCAGGATGGGCGGGGCCTACGGAAACAGAGTGAGATGTTGCCAATAAATTTTGGTTCAATACAGCAGATGTTAATGATTAGTAATCATTAGCCTTACTAATCTTTATTACTTATAATAAACAATAACTGCATAATCAATGTCAGATATTTTAAATTAATTTATCAATTGAATTTTAGAAATGTTTGTAGTTTGTTCCAGAAGGTTTAGACCTAAAATATACCTCTGAAAAATCACTGTTCTTACAGTGTTTGCTCACTATTGTACATAGTCACATACTTACTGTGAGATTTGAAAAATCTGTTTTCTAAATCTTTTATTCTATTTCACTAAGCCTTAGTTTTAGTTTTATTTCTTACACTCAAAATGATGAGTAAAATCTCTCCAATTTATTATACTTACTAATACAATACAAAGTTAATGAGCTGACAAACTTCTTTTCTTTTGGTAGGGAAAAAACCTCTACTTTTAGCTAAGCTAGATCACCTACTACATAAGCAGTTGTTCAATTTGAGAGTATTAAAATTCTACTCCATTCAAAATTAACTAATCAAGCATTATTAAAACAATAGAAATAATGTGGAAGAGGAAAACCAACAAAATAACCTCATTTTACAATAGGTAATTTAAATTGGGCTGTATTTAAACACATAGATTTCCTACTCATTCTTCATTTTAGGGAGTTCATTTGCCATTTCCCTTAAATCAGTAGTTCTTAACACTAGATGTATATTGTAATAACCAGGATAGATTTTAAAATGTATGAGTTCTGAGGACCCACCTGCAGAGATTCTGCTTTAATTGGCCTGGACTGGATGTTAGTATCATTTGTTTCAAGAACTTCCCAGGTGATGTTAATATAGAGTTAAGTTGGAGACCCATTTCTCTAAAGCTTCCTCCAGCTCCTTCAGAAATGTTGAGTTGCTCTGTCCTTTGAGTCTCAAAGATCTATTCATAATTCTGATAGCATGTTATGCAGTGTTGTAATATTTCTATTTATGCATCCTATTGAGTATCCAGTATCTACTAGAGTGTCTGGGTTATTGTCTTGGGGGCCCATTATTGGCTGACTTATTAAGAATATGAATATTATGACCTGCTGTATGAGGAGACACAAGTCACCCCATGGGGTCAGCATGTTTTTCCTCCACACCTGAGCTTTCCCTTTGGAAAACTGAAACTGGGTCTTTTGGATTAAAAGTGCAATTTCCATACACTCACACATAGGAAGTAAAGCCACAAGATTTATTACTTACTTATATGGTAGTGGAGGGGTGGAGGTAACTAACTTGTCACAGGGTCAACTCTTAGCAGTTATTACTCTTAGCGGCAGGTGCCCAAGGAAAAGTAAAGCAGGAACTTATGGCAGGAATCCTAAGCAGGGCTGCCGAGCTGTAAAATGCCTAGGCAGCAACTTACAATAGTGTTTTCTCATCACATTCATCAGTGAATTAGGATCAAAAGGTAGGACAAGTGGATGCTCACTTGAGGTGATTTGTAAAAATCAGTACAAATATTACTGGAATAATAGCATAGAAGACAGCTCTGGGAGAAGATAGTTTTAGATAGAAAAGTACTTGAATGTGACTCCTTCAATGCTTTTGCTTTTTAAATGATTCTTATTTGCCACACAATTGTTAGGACATTAGCCTTACAATTTATTTTCTTTATAAAAGTAGGAAGGTGATAATTACGTCGCCAAATTAAATATTCCCCTTATTGAAAGAAGAACTAACATGCATTCAGATGCCTGGCTAGCTTTTCTTCTCAATTAACTTCTATTTTTGGAAAGTTAGTCTTATTAAAGTATTAATTGATAGACTTTTATCTCTTATCTATGCTGAGGATAAATGCAATCTAATTGTAGATATACAGCATTTTCAAATAAATATAGAGGTGGTTTCTGTCCATTTTAGCAAATTCAGAAAATACATATACTCCTCATTTTAAATGAGTATATTGTATCTTGTGGAAGAGTGACCAAACCTCAGTGGTGTCACTCCATGTAGAAGAAGACTGGGTTTGGCCAGAACAGGCTAGACAGAAGGACCAGAGATCTTTCTGTGAAGGACTGAAAAAGAGCTGCCATCAGCATTCCAACTTCACCATTTTATCACCTGAGAAATTTTTTGCCATGCCTCAGGTAGCTGATTTGGCCATCTATTTCTTATATCCAATCAGACCTGTTTAAGTTTCAAGATATTTGGCCTTGTAGGGTCCTAACATGCTATGAGATATAACAGGAGCATCAACAGAAATTGATATTACTATTAAGACCTCTCTCATAATTTCATATTTTATAAAGATGTGTTATGAAGTGGAAGAAAGAACATGCAATCAATCCAATATATTACACATTCCTTACAGGTCCAGTGTGTGCGAGGTTTAATTCACTGAGATATAAAAAGATAAAAAAAGTTCTCATCACAAGAAAAACAAAACAAAGTCTTGCAGAATCTCAGAACAAGGGAATGATTGGCAAACTCCAAAATAATCCCCCAAAAATATGTTTTAGGAAACTCCAAAATAATCCCCCAAAAATATAAGTTTTAGGAAAATGGAGGAAGAGAAACTATCTTGAATACTACTGCAAACTTTTTTTTTAAGCTCTACAAATCATGGGGTGATAGAGCAGGCACTGGATGACACAGATGTTCTTCTCTCTGACATTGATATCAGTGGGCAGGACCCTCTCCAAAACAAAGCAGACCAAAAAAAAAACCTGTGTTTTTAATTTTGCAACAGAACAATCTGCCCTTGAACTACCTGAAGTGCATGAAGATTCAGGGAACTGAATTTCTAGCAAGAGAGACCTGGATCTGCA
Source organism: Sus scrofa (assembly GCF_054392235.1). NCBI lineage: Eukaryota > Metazoa > Chordata > Mammalia > Artiodactyla > Suidae > Sus > Sus scrofa. The sequence continues at coordinate 34,785,518 of NC_139393.1, forward strand.
TTTCAACAGCTCTCAGGCAGAGTCTTCTGTATACTAAACTTGAGAATAATTCAGCTAGTGTGGAGCGACAGATGTGATTTTAGAAAAGAACTAGGATATGGATTGTAATATCAGTTCATCTATTAACTGCATATCCTGCAAGGTCCATTCTGTGTCATACTCATCTTTGTTATTCCCATTATTGCTTGCAGAAGAATATTTGGTAATATTTGTTGAACTAAATTTAAACATTGGTTAGATCTTAGCTTCTTCATCTATGATTTGTCTGGACTAGATGAGTACAATGCATCTTCTAGTTCTAACACTCTACAATTCTAGGTCTTTCTGTATAGAAGGGATAGATTCAGCTTCAGGTAAAACTATAGTTACTTCTTGTTTCTGACACAGTGTCTTTGTCTGTTCAGGCTGGTATAGCAAAATACCAGAGACCAAGGCTTATAAAAAACATAAATATTTTTCTGGAGGCTCAGGGTGCCAGCCAGCACTGTCAGGTTCTGGTGAATGCCTTCTTCCAGGTTGCAGAATGCTAACTTCTCACCATGTCCTCTTATCAGAAAAGGCAAAGGAGCTCTTGGGGTCTCTTTCATAAGGGCACTAATCCACTCATGAAGATTATTATCACCTAATTTATCTGCTCTCATGACCTAATTGCCTTCCAAAGGCTTCTCCTCTTTAACTATCATCTCAGGTGTTAGGTTTTTAACATATGAACTGGGTGGAGAGGGGGACAAACCTTCAGACCCCAGCACACAGCTCTGAGAACCCTGAACTTTCACATTGGGGAACTCAGAGAAACTGTTGGACTCAGAAGTAGGAAATCTAAAGAGTAAGAGAACATGACCAGTTAGCTGGTTTAAAGAGCAGCAAAGAGATATTTGCTTCATCAGGGCTCACCATAACATCCAGATTGTAGTAAGGGAAAATGCCTGAAGGTTTCTTCCTGGATTGTGTCAGCCCCTATCACCCAGATGCAAGTAGTCATTGTAGCATAAAGCTAGAGATATGAAAATTATTTGCTACAAGGAAAAATAAATCAGCTTTCAACCCCTGTGAAGCCAAGAATTACAAAGTTAAAGCACCTTACTAGTGGAACACAGAAAGTAAGACTTTGCCCTTTCCACCCTTCCAATTAAGGAGGAACCTGATGTGGGCTATTGATGGGAGAGACAGAAAGACCACCCATAACCCTCTATCCTACTTCAGACAACACTGGCTACAGTAACCCTCAAAAAGAGGAGGATGGGAGCAGATGAACCTCCACATGAAGTTGGAAATTTTTATTGCATCAAAACAGATGTTTTAGTTACAAAAGTTATATTGCTTCAGGGATTAAAGAGATCAGAGGATTTACCCTGTATTTCAAAGAAGTACAAAGGGGAAAAAACTAGAATCACAGAGAATGATTTACTAAGTCATGAAGGAAAACAATGAGATTGAGTTTGTAAAAAATATATTACAGTATATTTCCAAAGTCTTGCATTTTATTCTAACGATGAATCTACAAAGATAAGCTAAATATGTGAGGAGAATTCTGCTTGGTCTCTTGAGTGACATGGCATGACATTGACCCCCAACCTCAGTGAAATTCTTCTTTATCTGGAGAGTAATAGGTCAGTGATTATACTTCAAGGTATAATAACATAATTCATATAAAGTTATGAATTTTAACTGAAAAGATTTGATTTTTTTTTCATATAGCAGGGTATTACCCAAGGTTTCTTAAAGAATGGGTCATTTTTTCTTTAAATGGGAAGAAATAATAATAATAATAGCTTGATGAAAATAGTAGAGTAGTAAAAATATAAGGTGTTTAGAAAGAGAATTGGATAGTATAGAATTAGAGCATGGCAGATAGAGGAGTGTCAAAAGCAGTACTTTGGGAAGATATTTTTGAATAAGAACATAAATGTTCTTAAATAACACAGGATTGCATGAAATCTGTTGAAAGTAAAAATATCACTTTAGAGGCAAAAATGGAGAAGATAAGACTTTATGAAGTTGTGGACACTGCATTTTCCAAAATGCAGAAAGTTATAAACAAAATTTTATACTGTATTACTAGATTCTAAACTATTAACTGAATTCTAGAGAAAGTAGAATTCTTGTGTTTTCATGTATACTCTAAATGGACACCAATTTAATGATTGTCCCTATTAGGAAGAGAAGGATAAATGAAAGAAAAATTATTAATTGTCTTTGGAACCAAATTGTTAGCCATCTATGCAAGGAAAGTTGTGAGCATGAGAGCTGCATTTCAAGAAAAACTTTATAAAACTGGAGATTTAGAGAAGCAAAAATAGCATATTTCAGGTAATGATAGTGTATTATATCAGGAGGGAATAAATAGATATTATTACTCTGAAATTTTAAAAAGTAAATGAGAGCAGCTGTGGATTCTCTTTCTAAAAGCAAGAGGACAAAACTTCTTCCTCAAAGCCCATTATGAATAGCTCCTGTGTGGCATTTCTGTTATATATGGGTGTACATTGAAAAAGGTAAAGCAAATGAAAATTTTGAAAAATGTTTTCTGACACTTGTATCTAGTACCATGTGATATAGGTGTAAAATATGGTTTATTGGGAAATAATTTACTAGAAATAATTTACTAGCAGAGCACATGCCATGATGTAAGCTCTTCAGGCAGAACTGGTGGTCTGTATGCATTGTGGCTGCAGTCCCAGTAGAGGGGGCTCTGGCCCATAAGGATCCACAATTTTATGGGTAGGTACAACAAACAGGCTCATGTTCCTGGTCTGGAAGTGACTTTTTAGAAAGAGAGAATTCCAGAGCAAAGAGCTCAGACCTGCTGAGACAAATTTTCAGCCCAACTGCCTAAAAAAGGAAGGATATGATTCTCTAGATTAAGCAGAATTCAAATTATGTTTGAATTTCAGACAAAAGAAAAAAACAATAAAATTATAGTATAAATATGTCTGCAATATCTAGGACATGCATACTAAAACAACTTGTCTTATATCTGGAACTCAGATTTAAATGAGTGTATTTAATATGGCTATCCTTTGCCAGATTTTTGTCTCTTCATGATGGTGGGAATGGACACAGGAGACTGAAGCTCCAGAGACTGGGATATATAAGTGTCTCAAGGCAATGCAGACACAACATTTTCTGCTACATCACTCACCTATTTCTCTTGAGTTTTGTTTTTTTTTTTTTGAAATTCATGTGCATGATCTCAGGGTTCCCAAGGAGTCCCAAAGTGGAGTCAAAGTAATGATTCAGTGCATACCCTTTGAAAATGGATGGTTTGGGGTTTATCATTATTTGTTACAATAGGAAAATTAGCTCACCTTCCTCAAGCTCAATTTTCTCATCTGGAAAGTAGGTTTGTAAAGTAGCTGACATAGATGCTGTTAAGGTATAATAAAATGTATATAAAATGTGCAGCCCTGGTGAATATTCACCACATAAAAAATTCTATTAATATATGACATATTCTAGAAATACTATTTCTCAGTTTATAAAAACCAAGGGATATTTTATAAAGCCTGAAATATGTAGATTTAAAAACAAATGTGAGGCAATGATATTAACATGCTCTGTGGGATGAGCTAAAAATGTGGTTCCACCACACTGAGTGTATTTCACAAAGAGGGTCATAAGGAATACCAGAAACAAACAAAAATAAATATTATTAAAGATAAATATTATTAAAAATACTAAAAATATTATTGTCTTCTGGAGAACATGTTTTATGTAATGAAACATAACAGAAAATACCAAACTGTCCTTTTATAGTTTTATAATATAATCAAAAGTAGGATTAACCAATAATTACCATCACTAAATGAAAAAGTTAGTCATTCCTCCTTTTTTCTCATTTTCCTCACTTCCACCCTCAATAATCACTATGGAAAGCTTTTTTCTTTTCTTTTTTTTTAAATAGTTATTTCCCTAACACAATTTTTTTTCTACAGTACAGCATGGTGACCCAGTTATACATACATATACAGATTCTATTTTCATACATTATCATGCTCCATTGTAAGTGACTAGACATAGTTCCCAGTGCTACACAGCAGGATCTCATTGCTAATCCATTCCAAAGGCAATAGTTTGTATCTGTTAACCCCAAGAGCCCCAATGACCTCAGTCCCTCTCCCTCCCACTCCCCCTTGGCAACCACAAGTCTATTCTCCAAGTCCATGATTTTCTTTTCTGTGGAAAGGTTCATTTGTACTGTATATTAGATTCCAGATATAAGTGATATCATATGGTATTTGTCTTTCTATTTCTGACTTACTTCACTCAGTATGAGAATCTCTGGTTCCAGCCATGTTGCTGCACATGGCATTATTTCATTCTTTTTTTTTTTTTTTTTTTTGTCTTTTGTCTTTTTTGTTGTTGTTTTGTTGTTGTTGTTGTTGCTATTTCTTGGGCCGCCCCTGCGGCATATGGAGGTTCCCAGGCTAGGGGTTGAATCGGAGCTGTAGCCACCATCCTACACCAGAGCCACAGCAATGCGGGATCCGAGCCGCGTCTGCAACCTAGGCCACAGCTCACGGCAAGGCCGGATCGTTAACCCACTGAGCAAGGCCAGGGACTGAACCCGCAACCTCATGGTTCCTAGTCGGATTCGTTAACCACTGCGCCACGACGGGAACTCCTATTTCATTCTTTTTAATGGCTGAGTAGTATTCCATTTAGGTATATATACCACATCTTCCGAATCCAATTCTATGTCGATGGAAATTTGGGTTGTTTCCTTGCCTTGGCTATTGTAAATAGAGCTGCAATGAACATGTAGTTTCATGTGTCTTTTTTAAGGAAAGTATTGTCTGGACATATGCCCAAGAGTGGGATTGCTCAGTCATATGGTAGTTCTATGTATAGATTTCTAAGGTATCTCCATACTGATCTCCATAGTGGTGTACCAGCTTACATTCCCACCAACAGTGCAGGAGGGTTCCCTTTTCTTCACACCCCCTCCAGCATTTATTATTTGTGAACTTTTTAATGATGGCCATTCTGACTGGTGTGAGGTGGTATCTCATGGTAGTTTTGATTTGCATTTCTCTTATAATCAGCAATGTTGAGCATTTTTTCATGTGTTTGCTGGCCATCTGTATATCTTCTTTGGAGAAATGTCTATTCAGGTCTTTTGCCCATTTTTCCATTGATTGATTGGCTTTTTTGCTGTTGGGTTGTATAAGTTGTTTATGTATTCTAGAGATTAAGCCCTTGTCAGTTGCATCATTTGAAACTATTTTTCCCCATTCTGTAAATTGTCTCCCCTTGGTTTCCTTCGCTGTGCAAAAAAGCCTCAGTTTGATTAGGTACCATTGGTTTATTTTTGCTCTTATTTCTGTTGCTTTGGGAGACTGACCTGAGAAAATATTCATGATGTTGATGTCAGAGAATGTTTTGCCTATGTTCTCTTCTAGGAGTTTGATGGTGTCTTGTCTTATATTTAAGTCTTTCAGCCATTTTGAATTTATCTTGGTGCATGGTATGAGGGTGTGTTCTAATTTCATTGATTTACATTCAGCTGTCCAGGTTTACTAGCGATGCTTGCTGAAAAGACTGTCTTTTCCCATTTTATATTTTTGCCTCCTTTGTCAAAGATTAATTCACCATGGGTGTCTGGGTTTATTTCTGCCTTCTCTATTATGTTCCATTGGACTGTATGTCTGCTTTGGTGGCAGGACCACACTGTCTTGATGACTGTGGCTTTGTAGTATTGCCTGAAGTCTGGGAGAGTTATGCTTCCTGCTTGGTTTTTGTTCTCCAGAATTTCTTTCGCAATTCTGGGTCTTTTTTGGTTCCATATAAATTTGTGCATTGTTTGTTCTAGTTCTGTGAAAGATGTCATGGGTAATTTGATAGGGATTGCATTGAATCTGTAGATTGTTTTGGGTAGTATGGCCATTTTTACAATATTAATATTTCCAATCCAGGAATATGGAATAACTTTCCATTTCTTTACATCTTCTTTAATTTCCTTGATTAATATTTTATAGTTCTCAGCATGTAAATCCTTTACCTCCTTGGTCAGGTTTATTCCCAGGTATTTGATTTTGTGAGGTGCAATCTTAAAAGGTATTGTATTTTTGTATTCCTTTTCTAATATTTCATTGTTAGTATACAGAAATGCTAGTGATTTCTGAATGTTAATCTTTGCTACTTTGCTGAATTTGTTGATCAGTTCAAGTAGTTTTTGGGTGGAGTCCTTAGGGTTTTCTATGTATAGCATCATGTCATCTGCATACAGTGACAGTTTTACCTCTTCTCTTCCTATGTGGATGCCATTTATTTCTTTTGTTTGTCTAATGGCTGTGGCTAGGACTTCCAGTACTATGTAGAATAACAGTGGTGAGAGTGGGCATCCTTGCCTTGTTACAGATTTTAGTGGGAAGGATTTCAGCTTTTCTCCATTGAGTATTATATTTGCTGCAGGTTTGTCATAAATGGCTTTGATTATGTTAAGGAATGTTCCCTCTATAACAACTTTGGTAAGAGTTTTTATCATGAAGTGAAGTTGGACTTTGTCAAATGCTTTCTCTGTGTCTAATGAGATAATCATGTAGTTTTCGAGTTTTCTTTTGATATTGATTGATTTGCGTATGTTGAACCATCCTTGTGAACCTGGGATGAATCCCACCTGGTCGTGGTCTATGATCTTTTTGATATGTTGTTAGATTAGGATGGCTAAAATTTTGTTGAGAATTTTGTGTCTGTATTCATCAAAGATATTAGCCTAGAGTTTTCTTTTTTGTTGGTATCTTTGTCTGGTTTTGGAAATAGGGTGATGGTGGCATCAGAAAATGTCTTTGGGTGTGTTCCTTCATCTTCAACTTTTTGAAAAAGTTTAAGGAGATTGGGTATAAATTCCTCTTTGTATGTTTGGTAGAATTTGCTTGTGAAGCCGCTGGTCCTGAACTTTTATTTGTGGGGAGTGTTTTTATGACATATATAATTTCATTTCTAGTGATTGTTCTGTTCAGTTAATCTATTTCTTCTTGATTCAGTTTTGGCAGGCTGTAAGTCTCTACAAAGTTGTCCGTTTCTTCCAGATTGTCAAATTTGTTGGCATACAATTGTTCATAGTATTCTCTCTCTCTCTCTTTTTTTTTTTTTTTTTGTATTTCCATAGTATCCATTGTGACTTCTCCTTTTTTCATTTCTGATTTTGTTTTTTGGGTTTTTTTCTCTACTCTTCTTGTTGAGCCTAGCCAGAGGTTTTTTTCAATTTTGTTTACATTTTCAAAGAATCAGCTCTTGGTTTTATTGATTTCTTCAATTTTTTGAATCTCTATTTTATTGATTTCCTCTTTGATCTTTGTCATTTCCTTCCTTTTGCTGACTTTAGGTTTTGTTTGTTCTTCTTTGTCTAATTCATTTAGGTGTTGGGGTTTGTTGTTGATTTAAGATTTTTCTTCTTTTTTGAGGAAGGGTTTTATTGCTATGAATTTCCCTCTGAGCACTGCTTTTGTGGCATCCCATTGATTTTGTGTAGATGTGTTTCATTATCATTTGTCTCTATGTATTTTTAAATTTCCTTATTGATTTCCTCATTGACCAGTTGGCTTTCTTAACAGCATGTTGTTTAGTCTCCATGGAGTCAATTTTTTCTCATGTCTTTTCCTGTGGTTGATTTCTAGTTTCATGCCATTGTGGTCAGAGAAGATACTTGAAATAATTTCTACATTCTTAAATTTGTTGAGGTTAGCTTTGTGCCCCAGTATGTAATCAATTCTTAAGAATGTTTTATGTGCCCTTGAGAAGAATGTGTATTCAGATTTGTTTGGATGTAATGTCCTGAAATGTCAATTAAATCTAACTTTTCTATTGTGCCCTTTAGGATCTCTGTTGCCTTATTGATTTTCGGTCTAGAGGATCTGTCCATTGTTGTGAGTGGGGCGTTAAAGTCTCCTACTATGAGTGTATTCCCATCAACTTCTCCTTTTTTGTCTGTTAGTATTTGTTGTAGGTATCTGGGTGCTCCTATATTAGGGGCATATATATTGATGATTGTAATAGCCTCTTCTTGAATGGATCCTTTAACCATTAAATAGTGTCCTTCTTTGTCTTTCTTTATGGCCTTCATTTTAAAGTCTATTTTGTTTGATATGGTTGAAACTCCCACTTTCCTGTCTTGTCCATTATCATGAAATATCTTTTCCCATGCCCTCACTTTCAATCTATATATGTCCTTTGTCCTAAGGTGAGTTTCTTGTAGGCAGCAGATTGAAAGTTTTTGTTTTTTATCCAATCTTCCACTCTATGTCTTTTGATTGGAGCATTTAGAATGGTGACATTTAAGTTGATTATTGCTAGGTACGTATTTATTGCCATTTTAAAACTTGATTTACAATTGATTCTATGTTTCTCTTTTCTTCTTTTCTCTTTTGGGTTTGACGGTTTCCATTTCTTTTTCTTTTTTTTTTAATGCTTGAGTACTTTTCAGTTTTTGTGAATATAATGTTTGGTTTTGATTTGCGGTTGCCCTGTTTTTTAAGCACATTAAGCCCTTCCTATATTTGCTAGCTTTAGCCTGATAGTCATATAGACTCAGACACATCATTGAAGTACAAAAAGTATTAATATTTTCTTACTTCCCTTCCCCACATTGTCTGAATTTGATATCTTTTTTTTTTTTAGCATTTTCATTTTTAGATCTGTATGCTGCTTATTTAGGTGATTGCTTTACAATTGTGGTTTCCTTCATCCTAATTCTTCTTTTTCCCTTTTTTCTCTCTCTTTTTTTAATTTAGAGAAGCCCTTTCAGTATTTCTTTTAGAATGGGTTTAGTATTTCTGTACTCTTTTAGCTTTTGTTTGTTGGAGAAATTCTTTATTTCCCCTTCTAATTTAAATGATATTCTTGCTGGATAGAGTATTCTAGGTTGCAAATTTTTGCCTTTCATCCCTTTAAATATATCTTGCCACTCCCTTCTTGCCTGTAGCGTTTCTGTAGAGAAATCAGCTGATAGCCTTATGGGGGTCCCCTTATAATTATTGCTTTGCTTTTCTCTTGCTGTCTTTAGAATCCTCTCTTTCTCTTTACCTTTTGCCATTCTTATTAATAATATGTCTTGGGGAGAGGAGGCAAGATGGTGGAAGAATAGGGGGACACGCTCGCTCTCTCCCACAAACACAACAAAAAAACCACATCTAGGGGATAAACGACTCACACAGAACAGCAACCAATCACTGGCAGAAGCTCCAATAATGGCAAGAATTTCATGACATTACTGGGTAAAACAAGAGAAAAGAGGAGAGTGAGAGAAGGGGAATCCTAGCTGGGCGGACGCTCCTGAAAGGGAACTGTGGAGGAGAAAGAGATCTTGCACCCTGGAAAGTCACCTAGATCAATGGAAAGATGAACCAAACTGGAGGAATCTCCAGATGCAGAGAAGAGTGTAGCAGTAAGTCGGAGTTCTGAAAAGCAGAGCAAGAACCGAACAGATCACTTGAACTACGGGCACAGTCACCAAAAATTGAGATGCCTGGGTGGGGGCTGGGCACCAAGACCATGGCTCCAGAGGTTAGTACCTTGGAAAGGGCTGGGGGAGGGCAGGCGGGGTGGAGCAGAGACTGCTTGGGAGGTCTAGAAACCGATCTGTCAAGTTTGACGGGGCAGATACTGCCTGGGAGACTAGAAAGCAGAGCCTCGCAGGGGGAGGGAGCAATATGCTAAGGGCGGGAAAGTGGAAAGTCACATCAGAGGGAACCTGGGAGAAGAGCCGGGTCTGCGCCCGTGTTAGGGAGGGGAGAGAAGAAAGGGTGGGCCCCCATAAAATTCTCCCCACACCACAACGAGCTTACCGGCCTGCTAGCTATCAGAAAGTTTTGCTTCCCAGTGCATTCTGACCACCCATTACGTACACACCAGACCTGTGGCTGCCTGCCATCAGTGAGGGCTGGCCTCAACAATTGCCAGAAGCCTACCACCACAGGGGCTTCTGTAGCCTGGCCTGCTTGCCCTTTGGAGGGGCTACACCCCCGTGGAGCAGCACCAAACACCACCAGCCCCTGGTAAAAGACCTGCAGCCCAGAAAAGCTAGAACAAGCTTGGTCAGGCAGTGAAAAGATCTGCCTAATTCTCAGACAGTCCTTCTGAGTCAGGCTGCCCTGGGGAAGAGCCTCTTGAGTTCGTAGCGGCCCAACTACGAACTGCTGCTCCATTCCTCGGTGGGGGGGGGTGCTGCACCCCTGCGGAATAGCTGTTCAGCACCCCCAGCCCATTGGAGGAGCCCCTGCAGACCAGAAGAAGTTAGAACAAGCTTGGCTGGGCCGTGAAAAGATCTGCCTACATTCTTGGACAGTTCTTCTGAGTCAGGCTGCCCTGGGGAAGAGCCTCTTGGGTTCGCAGCGGCCCAGCTAGCTGCTTCAGCCCTCAGGGGGTGCTGCACTCCTGAGGAACAGCTGCCCAGCACCGCCATCCCCCTAGAAGAGCCTCACAGCCCAAAAACACCAGAACAAGCTCTGCCCGGCTGAGTGAAATCTGTTCCCATTGTGGTGTGGATCTCCCAGTCCTGTCTGCCCTCAGGAATTCCTCCTTTGCTTCAGAGAGACCCTGTCAGCCCCATCAACACTCCAGAAAAGCCACACTGCCTCAAAAAAGACTGACCAACAACTCCAGCCCTCAGGAAACATTCCACGGCAGTGACAAGGCAAACACTGCCCGGCCATGGAGAGTACAACTCCACCAGGAATAAAGAAAACAACAAGCAAGATGAAGAAGCTGAGAAACCACCCCCAGTTAAACCAACAGGAGAACTCGCCTAAAACAGTCAACAATGAAACAGATCTCTGCAGTCTGACAGACCTGGAGTTCAAAAGAGAAATAGTGAAGATACTGAAGGAATTAAGAGAAGATATGAACAGTAATGCAGATACCCTCAGAAAGGAACTAGAAAATATAAGGAGGAGCCAAGAAAAACTAGAACGTTCATTTGTAGAGATACAAACTGAACTAAGGGCAGTAAAAACCAGAAGGAATAATGCAGAAGAACGAATCAGTGATATGGAAGATAGAATAATGGAAATCACCCAATCAGGGCAGCAGACAGAAATCCAAATGACAAAACATGAAAGCAATATAAGAGACCTATGGGATAATATAAAGTGGGCCAATCTACGCATAATAGGAATTCCAGAAGGAGTAGAAAAAGATACGTGGATGGAAAACATATTTGACGAAATTATTGCTGGAAACTTCCCAAATCTAAAGGATACGGAGCTGAGGATACAGGAAGCACAGAGGGCCCCAAACAAGTTGAACCCAAATAAACCCACACCAAGACACATAATAATAAAAATGGCAAAAGTTAGTGATAAAGAGAGGATCCTAAAGGCAGCTAGGAAAAAGCAGAATGTTACCTACAAGGGAACCCCCATAAGAATATCAGCTGATTTCTCTACAGAAACACTACAGGCCAGGAGGGAATGGCAAGAGATATTTAAAGTGCTAAAAGGAAAAAATATGCAACCTAGAATACTCTATCCCCCAGCAAGAATATCATTTAAAATAGAAGGGGAAATAAAAATTTTCTCCAACAAACAAAAGCTAAAAGAATACAGCAATATAAAAACCCATTCTAAAGAAAAAAAATGAAAGGGCTTCTCTAAACCAAAAAGAAAGGAAGGAAAGAAAGGGAGGAAAAGGGGAAAAACAAAAAAAGAAGAAGAAGAGGAAGAACTAGGATTGAGGAAACTGCAATCAGAGAGCAGTCACTCAAATAAGCCAGCATACAGATTTAATCATGATCATGCTTCAAACAAAATAAATTTAAAAGGAAAAAAAAAGAGTCATCAAAATCATAAAATGTGGGCAAGGGATGTTAGAAAATAAATAGACCCTTTTTGTTTGTTTGTTTCTCTTCTTAATTTTAATATAGTAATGAAGTGTTTGAACCTACAGGAGTATCAGGCTAAAACACACAATTATAGGAAGGGGTTAGCATACTTAAAAAACAGGGCAAACACAAACCAAAACCAAACATTGCATTCGCAAAAAAATGGAAAAAAAAAAAAAAAACACTCAAGCAGATAATAACCGGAGACCATTCAACCAAAAAAAGAAAGGAAGAATGGAGAACCATAGAATCAACTGGAATACGAGGTTCAAAATGGCAATAAATAATCATCTGTCAATTATCACCTTAAATGTCAATGGACTGAAAGCTCCAATCAAAAGACACAGAGTGGCTGAGTGGATAAGAAGGCAAAAACCTTCAGTATGCTGCCTACAAGAAACTCACCTCAAGAGAAAGGATACATATAGATTGAAAGTGAAAGGGTGGGAAAAAATAATTCATGCCAATAGACATGACAGGAAAGCAGGAGTTGCAATACTCATATCAAACAAAATAGACCTTAAAACAAAAGACATAAAGAAAGACAAAGAAGGACACTACTTAATGATTAAGAGATGCATCCAAGGAGAGGATGCTACTATCATCAACATATATACCCCAAATACAGGAGCACCCAGATACATACAACAAATACTAACAGACAAAAAAGGAGAAGTTGATGGGAATACACTCATAGTAGGAGACTTTAATATCCCACTTACACCAGTGGACAGATCCTCTAGACAGAAAACCAATAAAGCAACAGAGATCCTAAAGGAAACAATAGAAAATTAGATTTAGTTTATATCTTTAGGACACTACATCCAAAAAAATCAGAATACACATTCTTCTCAAATGCACATGGAACATTCTCAAGAATTGACCACATATTGGGACACAAAGCTAACCTCAACAAATTTAGGAGCATAGAAATTATCTCAAGTATCTTCTCTGACCACAACGCCATGAAATTAGAAATCAACCATAGGAAAAGAAATGAGAAAAAACCTACTACATGGAGACTAAACAACATGCTACTAAAAAAAAATTGGCAAATGAGGAAATCAAGAAATAAATTAAAAACTACCTTGAAACAAATGATAATGAAGACACAACCTCTCAAAATCTATGGGATGCTGCGAAAGCAGTGCTCAGAGGGAAATTTATAGCAATACAGGCCTTTCTCAAAAAAGAAGAAAGATCCCAAATTGACAACTTAACCCTCCACCTAAATGAATTAGAAAAAGAAGAACAAAGAAGACCTAAAGTCGGCAGAAGGAAGGAAATTATAAAGATCAAAGAAAAAATCAATAAAATAGAGATTCAAAAAACAGTAGAGAAAATTAATAAAAATAAGAGCTGGTTCTTTGAAAAGGTAAAAAAAATGGCAAATCCCTGTCCAAACTCACTAAAAAGAGGAGAGAAAGAACCCAAATAAACAAAATTATAAATGAAATAGGAGAAATCACAGCAGATATTTCAGAAATACAAAAAAACCATAAGAGAATACTATGAACAAATATATGCCAACAAATTTGACAATCTGGAAGAAATAGACAATTTTCTAGAATCTTACAGCCTGCCAAAACTGAATCAAGAAGAAACAGACCAAATGAACAGACTGATCACTAGAAATGAAATTGAAGATGTCATAAAATCACTCCCTACAAATAAAAGTCCAGGACCAGATGGCTTCACAAGAGAATTCTATCAAACATATAAAGAGGAACTGGTGCCCATCCTCCTTAAACTCTTTCAAAAGTTTGAAGAAGAAAGCATACTCCCAAAGACATTCTATGATGCCACCATCACCCTCATTCCAAAACCAGACAGAGATACCACCAAAAAAGAAAACTATTGGCCAATATCTTTGATTAATAGAGATGTAAAAATTCTCAACAAAAACTTAGCCAACCGAATCCAACAACATATCAAAACCATCATACACCATGACCAGGTAGGGTTCATCACAGGTTCACAAGGATGGTTCAATATATGCAAATCAATCAACATCATACACCACATTAACAAAAGAAAAGTCAAAAATCATATGATCATCTCAATAGACGTAGAAAAAGCATTTGACAAAGTCCAACATCCATGCATGATCAAGACCCTCGCCAAAGTGGGTATAGAGGAACATTCCTGAACATAATCAAAGCCATTTATGATAAACCCACAGCAAATATAATCCTCAATGGGGAAAAACTGAAAGCCTTCTCACTCAAATCTGGAACAAGACAGGGATGCCCACTCTCACCACCGCTCTTCAACATAGTTTTGGAAGTCCTAGCCATAGCAATTAGACAAACAAAAGAAATAAAAGGCATCCATATAGGAAGAGAAGAGATAAAACTGTCACTGTCTGCAGATGACATGATGCTATGCATAGAAAACCCTAAGGACTCCACCCAACACCTACTTGAACTGATTAATAAATTCAGCAAAGTAGCAGGATACAAGATTAACATTCAGAAGTCAGTTGCATTTCTGTATACCAGCAATGAAATATTAGAAAAGGAATACAAAAATATGATACCTTTTAAAATTGCACCTCACAAAATCAAATACCTCGGAATACACCTGACCAAGGAGGTAAAGGACTTATATGCTGAGAACTATAAAACTTTAATCAAAGAAATCAAAGAAGATGTAAAGAAATGGAAAGATATTCCATGTTCATGGATTGGAAAAATCAATATTGTAAAAATGGCCCTACTACCCAAAGCAATCTACAGATTCAATGCAATCCCTATCAAATTACCCATGACATTTTTCACAAAACTAGAACAAACAATACAAAAATTTATATGGAACAACATAAGACCCAGAATCGCCAAAGCACTCCTGAGAAACAAAAACCAAGCAGGAGGCATAACTCTCCCAGACTTCAAGAAATATTACAAAGCCACAGTCATCAAAACAGCATGGTACTGCTACCAAAACAGACAGACAGACCAATGGAACAGAATAGAGAACCCAGAAATAAACCCTGACACCTATGGTCAATTAATCTTTGACAAGGGAGGCAAGAACATAAAATGGGAAAAGGAAAGTCTATTCAGCAAGCATGGCTGGGAAACCTGGACAGCTGCATGCAAAGCAATGAAACTAGAACACACCCTCACACCATGCACCAAAATAAACTCCAAATGGCTGAAAGACTTAAATATATGACGGGACACCATCAAACTCCTAGAAGAAAACATAGGCAAAACACTCTCTGACAACAACATCATGAATATTTTCTCAGGTCAGTCTCCCAAAGCAACAGAAATAAGAGCAAAAATAAGCCCATGGGACCTCCTCAACCTGACAAGCTTTTGCACAGCAAAGGAAACCCAAAAGAAACCAAAAAGACAACTTTCAGAATGGGAGAAAATAGTTTCGAATGATGCAACGGACAAGGGCTTAATCTCTAGGATATACAAGCAACTTATACAATTCAATAGCAAAAAAGCCAACAACCCAGTTGAAAAATGGGCAAAAGACCTGAATAGACATTTCTCCAAGGAAGATATACAGATGGCCAGCAAACACATGAAAAAATGGTCAACATCGCTGATTATAAGAGAAATGCAAATCAAAACTACCATGAGATACCACCTCACACCAGTCAGAATGGCCATCATTAATAAATCCACAAATAACAAGTGCTGGAGGGGCTGTGGAGAAAAAGGAACCCTCCTGCACTGTTGGTGGGAATGTAAACTGGTACAGCCACTATGGAGAACAGTTTGGAGATACCTTAGAAATCTATACACAGAACTTCCATATGACCCTGCAGTCCCACTCTTGGGCATCTATCTGGACAAAACTCTACTTAAAAGAGACACATGCACCCGCATGTTCATTGCAGCACTATTCACAATAGCCAGGACATGGAAACAACCCAAATGTCCATCGACAGATGATTGGATTTGGATGATGAGGTATATATACACAATGGAATACTACTCAGCCATAAAAAAGAATGACATGATGCCATTTGCAGCAACATGGATGGAACTAGAGACTCTCATACTGAGTGAAATGAGCCAGAAAGACAAAGACAAATACCATATGATATCACTTATAACTGGAATCTAATATCCAGCACAAACAAACATCTCCTCAGAAAAGAAAATCTTGGACTTGGAGAAAAGACTTGTGGCTGCCCAATGGGAGGGGGAGGGAGTGGGAGGGATCAGGAGCTTGGGCTTATCAGACACAACTTAGAATAGATTTACAAGGCGATCCTGCTGAGTAGCATTTAGAACTATGTCTAGATACTCACGTTGCAACAGAACAAAGGGTGGGGGAAAAAATGTATACATGTAAGGATAACTTGATCCCCTTGCTGTACAGTGGGAAGAAAAATAAATTAAAAAAAAAAGAAATGATATGTCTTGGTTTGGGCCTGTTTGGGCCCCACTGTTCTTCCTGTATCTTAATATCAGTATGCTTTAGATTTGGAAAGTTTTCAACCATAATTTCTTCAAATATATTTTCAATCCCCTTTTTTTCTTCTTTTCCTTCTGGAACTCCTATTATATATAGATTGGCCCACTTTATATTATCCCATAGTCCTCTTATATTGCTTTCATGTTTTTTCACTTGGTTTTTTGTCTGCTGTCCTGATTGGGTGATTCCCATTATTTTATCTTCCATGTCACTCATTCATTCCACTGCATTATTCATTCTACTCTTTGGTGCCTTAAGCTCAGTTTGTGTCTCTGCAAATGAATTTTCTATTTTTTCTTGGCTCCACCTTATATTTTCTAGTTCCTTCCTAAAAGAATCTGCATTACTGTTCATATTCTCTCCTAATTCCTTCAGGATTTTCAATACCTCCTTTTTGAACTCAATGTCTGTCAGATCACAGAGGTTTGCTTCATTGTTGTCTGCTTTAGGTGAATTCTTCTTTTCCTTTCACTGGGAATGGTTTCTGTACTTCTTCATCTTGCTTGTGTTTTTCTTTTTCTGTGAGTTCCTGGAAGCCAAACAGTAGTCTTTTAAGGTTACTTCTATATAAGAGTACACCTTTGTATTTTTTTTGGGGGGGTACAATTTTTTTTTGTTGTTGTGTGAATTTGAATATTTGCTGTCTCTTTCTTCAGTGTGAGCAGGCTGTTGTTCCCAGGATGCTCAGTGTGTTTTCAGGGAAAAGGAGGCATTGTGCTCAACAGCAGCAAGGGCCTGCAGCAAGGTGGCACAGGCTACTCTTAGGGCCCTGGGATGTGGTAATAAGCTCTAGGCAGATCTTAAAGGTGACCAGAGCTTTTGGCAGTAGCAACAGCAGATTGCATGAGTTCCCAGCAAAGTGAGAGCAACAACAGCTTGTGTTTGATTGCAATGCCCTCCTCTGAGGTGATTGGAACTGCAGGTTGTGCCTGTTCAGGGACCCCTATTGGGAGCAGACCATGACCATCTCTAGAGTCTATGATAACTGTGGTGGTTTGCCCCCACCCCCTGTAGACCATGCATGAAGTAACCTGTTTCACTCAGCACACATATGAGGAGTTTTAAAGGGTTATCCTAGTTGCAGGATCTGGGAAGTGACAGAGATCAGGTGTGGGTACTGCCCAGAACATTTGGCAGCATAAACAGCAGGGTGGGTGTGTTCCCAGAGGTGTGAGAGCACCAACAGATGGTGTTCAGTCACAATGCCCTCCTCTGTGGTACCCTTTAGGTGAATGGGGCTGCAAGTGATTTTTGTTCAGAATATCTCCAATAGGAGTGGGCCATGCCCACCTCTGGAATCAGAGATAACTGTGGAGGTTTGCCTCTGCCACCTGCAGATCATGCAAGAAGCACCCTGTCCCACTTAGCCCATGCAGGAGCTGTTGCACCAGTTGCTCTTATTTGTAGGATCTTGGGAAGGGACAGTGACCAAGTGTCTGGGGGTCACCCAGAGTGTTTTGCAGTAGCAGCTGCAGGGTGGATGTGTTCTTAGGGGAGTGAGAGCAACAGTGTATGGTGCTTGGATACCATGCCCTCTTTTTTTTTTTTTTTTTTGGCAACCCCTGAGGTGACTGGGGTCACTGGTGGAGCCCACTCACAGGACCCCAGTGGTGGCAAGCCATGCCTCCCTCTTGCCTCTGAGATGACTGCTGCAATCTGTCCCTGCTGCCTGTAGATCCTTTAAGAGGCACCATGTCACACTTAGACCCCTTATGCCCTTAGCCTACACAAGAGATGCCTGGCCACTGGTAACCTGACAAAAAGTGCATAATCTCCCTTAAAGGAGTAAGAGGCTTCTAGCTGCCAGTAGTCTCCACAGAGCTGCCCCACCCTGTAAGCCTGCAGGCATGCACACGCTCCAGCACAGGGAGTTTCCTATGACAGCCTGCCCCTCCTCCTCTCCCCTCCCCAACAATGGTGCCTTGCCTCTCCTGTGGGTCCAGACCTTCTCCCGGGTTCCCTTTGCTCTGGTGTTTCCCTCTTAAGCCCATGGTGCACTTCTCCTTAACCCCTCATGCTATCTGCAGTTCTCTCCCTGGGAATGACCTCTGGAGCCTATGGCTCAGCACCCAGCCCCCATCCAAGCCTCTCAGGCTGTGGCCTCCAGGCTGGTGGTTTAGATGATCTGTGCAGCTCTCACTCTGCTTTGCTATTCTCAGTCCAGCTGCTACACTTTTCTTGGCCACTTTGAGGTCCTGCTGAATCAGCCTATCTTTTATCAATTAGGTGGTTTCCCAGGAGGTGGGTTACTTTTCTCCTTCACAGATCCCTCTTGGGAATGCTAGTCCCATCCTGATTCCTTTTCTTTCTCTTTTTTCCTATCATTCTACCCAGTTATGTCAAGAGTTTCTTGCCCTTTTTGGAGGTTTAAGTTTTTCTGCCAGCATTCAGTTGTTGTTCTGTGTGAGTAGTTTTACATGTAGATGTGTTTTTTTTGATGTGTTTGTGGGAGAAGGTATGTGTGACCTCTTACTCCTCCACCATCTTGCTCCACCTCCATGGACAGCTTTTGATAAACAATTATCTCCATCATTTTTTAAAAATATAGCTAAAAAGATCCTACACTGAATTATTATTTGAACATGAAATATTTCCTCTCATGAGGCAGACACTAAAATGTATTGATTTTTCATGTATGGCATTGAAATTTGTTAAATTTAAATAAATGTTTTCATTTCTGTAACAGTAATGGCTTTCCATTGAAAGTATGAATGCACTTGGGGATTCCCACTGCTGTAGTTCATAAACTACTCAAGTGCTGTGGCCATATTCTGAATTATGGTGTTACAGTCATTTGCTGATCATCTATTATCCCATATATCACAACCTTCCATTTCTAGGCTTTGAGTGCATAATTGAAATAATATGTTGGTGTTATATTACTAGACATATGAATCTATGAGTTATTCCCTCTTGCAGAGTTTAGAGAAAATTTATTAGTATACTTCTCACTAAATTGATGGAATTCATAAATACAGCTTACATAAATATCATTTTTAAAGCCATGAATTTTTTTTAGTACAGCTTTCCCAACTCATTTTTATTAACTGATTTTGAGGAAATGTCTTTTTTTTCAAGGATTAAATAACTGATCTGTGAAATTAGTTGTTGTTGACTATATATATCAGATGAAAGTAAAATGAGAGGGGGGAGAAATAAAAGTAACACTTTGCAACTTCAGTGAGCCAGGTTCCTGGGAAATGTTTAGTGCAAAGCAATAAATTAAAATGAGTCGAAGGAAGTGACTTTTATGCAACTCATAATTAACCCTTGGAACTCTTCCATAATATTTTATGAAGGCAAATAACTTAGCAAGATTCAACAAGAAATTAGATAGTATATCTGAATCAGAATGTCACTTGCAGTTAATCTGCCTCTAGTGAAAATTATAAAAGTTATCAATAATTATGCTTCTATTTTAAATGATCACAAACTAAGGCCAGAGGAATAATGTTCTTTGCAATATAGCATCCAAACTGAGCTAAGTGTTTTAGAAGTTGGATAGATTATGGACTAGCCAAATTTTTAGTTCTCACAAATTGTATTCTTCTGAAGTGTTATAAAAATGCCATATTAAATATTATATATATTTTTCTTTCTGCATATTGATATTAGATTTTTATTTTACCTCCCCTTACTTTTACCCTCACTCATATATTTTATTATAATGCTAGTATTTTCAGTGTGTTCCTCAACTCTGGTAGTGAAGGCAATAAGTAGAGAGGATTAAAAGATTCTCTGACTTGTTATCAGCATTGAATTAGATATTCACCCTATCATCATCTCGGACGTTAAATTATACAGTGGACAGGAGACTGTTTTACTTGGCTAGGTATGTCTGTTATGGTAGACATTTACATACTGTCTCTTCTCAAGAGATGGAACAATTCTGGGAGAATGAGCTATCCAAGAGCTCCACAAAACAGGTAGATCATGTTATTTTCAAAGGATTAAATTTACTGAACTTATACAAATTTAAAATTAGACATTTGCTTGAAATGTAAGTCTTTGAAATGTTAGAAAATCTGAGCATTTTATATTATAAAAAAGACAAAAAAGAGAGTTTGGACTGACTGGCTTTTTTCTGCCATCCCTAATCTGTCCTAGTGTTATTGGTTTCCTGTTTTCAGAATTTTTTATTTGTTTTGTATTGCTTTGCTTTGCTTTTCAGGGCCAAACCCATGGCATTTGGAAGTTGCCTGGCTAGGGGTCTAGTAGGAGCTACAGCTGCAGGCCTACAACATACCCACAGCAATGCAGGATCTGAGCAGCATCTGCAACCTACATCATAGCTTATGGCAATGCCAAATCCTTAACCCACTGAGCCAGGCCAGGGATCAAACCCGCATCCTCACGGATCTTAGTCAGGTTTGTTAATCACTGAGCCAGGAAGCAAACCCCCAAGTTTCAGTATTTTTGTATTTAGCATTTAGTGTATAACTTGCTGTTTGACATTACTTATGACAATAAAGAGTAGGTGATGGTATAGGAAAAATCAAAATATAGCACAGAAGTGCCAGAGTGGGAAATTATCAGTGTATCACTTAAATATCATACCTCCAGTTTAGGATCAATTCCACTATATCATTTTGGACATTTTTCTCTATTAGTCAAAAAATATGGTATTTTTAGTTGTTATTAAGCTTATGATTGTTCATCTTCCATAATGCAATTAATTATGAAAAAACCCAAGATTTTTTAATAGAACAAATTTGTATCAACATATGAACAAATTATGTCAACATTTTTTTTAAATTAGTATTTTTAATTTTTTGTTGAAATTAAACTATATTTTTTCTGTTTTGTTTGTCTGAAGACTTCTTGTAGAATATAACATAAAAGACTGCTATGTGTAAACCAATAGAAAGTGAAACCACCTTCCATCAAGTCATATATTAGATGGTTTTAATAATAAATTTGAATATTTACAGAATAATCCTCATTGTTTATACTTTATCTGGAATAGCACAAATTGTTACCAAACCAAATTCAGGTCTGCTCACCCAAAGCAGAGCAAAGCCAACCTATTGACAATAGGTTGTGATGAAGGAACGTAAATCTTATATTGTAGACACCAAATTAGAAGAATTGGCAGCTCACACTCAAAAGACCTGCACTTTTTTGATGGCTTTCAGGGAACGATATATATATATATATATATATATTTGTCTTTTTAGGGCTGCACCTGTGGCACATGGAGTTTCCCAGGTTAGGGGTCAAATCAGAACTACAGCTACCAGCCTACACCACAGCCAAAGCAATGTCAGATCTGAGCCACATCTGCAATCTGTATCACAGATCACAGCAACACCAGATCCTTAACCCACTAAGCAAGGCTGGGGATCAAACCTGCATCATCATGGATACTAGTCAGATTCGTTTCTGCTTAGCTACAACAGGAACTCCAGGGAAGGAGTTTTAAAGGCAAAGTTAGATGTGAGTGTTTGCTCTGTGTGTGATCATCTTGTGGACTTTCTTGTGATTGGTTGGTGGTGAAGTAACAGGGTGATGTTTCAGGAACATTAGTCATCAACTTCTGGTTCTATATGCTCTACATGTCTGTGGTCAGCATGTGAATAACATGGAGCACCTGGATAGGAATCTTAAGTTTCTACAGAATAACTCAAAAATATGCTCAGATTGTTATGTATATCCCTAGAGGAGGAAATAGCCCTCTGTTTTATTGCTGAGCTTTTGTTTAAGCTATAATTACTCTTCTTGCTTAACTGCACTTTGAGACTTGGAGAAGGCCTAGGAATCTAAAGACTTCTTTGTGCAAACAAGTAATGGAAGAAGCAAAGAGGCTTCTGCACCTGGGAAGGCCTCACAGGGTCCTGCTCTGTTTTCATAATCTTTGTCAATCTTAAGAAAGACAATACAGTTGTAATACTCTGTGTTATAATGTTCTATACATGAGGATATCAGTGTGATCTCACATTTAATTTGGAGAGTTATTAATGTCAATACTTACTTTGTGTATATAACTTATTTGAAAATTTAATTTCTAACCTGTTCCAATGATCACAGCTATTGCTAAAATCTACTTTTTGATAATGTGCCTTATCATGAGCTTGAATTCTAGTTACCTTATTTTCATGAAAAAACTGCACTGATACATTATGAATATATTAATGTACATATAGCATAAATGTATGATGCAGAAACTATCAACAGTCATATTTTTATTCATTATATATTTTCAGTTTAGAAAAAATCCTGCTATTTTTCCCCCAGGAAGGAAGGAGTTATTGACAATTTGGGGACACATAAATGCTTTTTATTATAGAATAGTAATACTTATTAAAATGACTGCGGCTTCTCAAAATTTTCACCTATACTGAACAAGTTTACTATTAACTGCATTTTGTTTCTGTAGTGCTATTTGGAACTTATGCTGGTAAACAGAGTTTTTTTAATTAAATAATAAAAAGCTGGGACAACTGCAGTAGAAGTAAAAAAAAGTTTGTTTTTTAATTCTGTTGCATGTGCTTAACTTAAGCTTTTGATTGCCAAATTCTCCTTTCAAAGATGGCTATCTTAAAACCTTTCTGGGAATTCCCGTCGTGGCGCAGTGGTTAATGAATCCGACTAGGAACCATGAGGTTGCGGGTTCGATCCCTGCCCTTGCTCAGTGGGTTAACGATCTGGCGTTGCTGTGAGCTGTGGTGTAGGTTGCAGACGCGGCTCGGATCCCGCGTTGCTGTGGCTCTGGCGTAGACTGGCGGCTACAGCTCCGATTCGACCCCTCGACCCCTAGCCTGGGAACCTCTATATGCCATATGCCCTGGGAGCGGCCCAAGAAGTAGCAAAAAAGACAAAAAAAAAAAAAAACCTTTCTGGCTGCAACTAGATAAAAAGTCAGACTGCTCCCCCTCCCCGAGGTTTCCTTTGTTTTAGAGATAACTGGTGGATTTAACAGCAGATATTTTGACCACATGTTTTTATGCCTTAAATTCACCAGTAAGGAGTGAAACTGAGAAACTTTACGTCCCCACCATTGACTCCAATAAGTTCAAAGACCCCAAGCCTGCTCTCTCACTTTCCCATGCCTGCACCTCACCCACTTTCCAACCTCCCCAACACCTGACACTCCCTATACCACTCTGCAGCCCCAGGTGTGCTATGTACCCTCAAGGACTTGTGAGTAATAAACTTTATCTCTTAAAATATCCTGATAGTTATTGCTGAGGGCATCTTAAAATCATAGTGAACCACAAGGGCCAGTCCAGCTACAACATGAGGGAGATGTACATAGGGAGCTTACTGGGCCCAGATGAGTGCCCCCAGATATTTTTAGCCATAGCATTAATAGAATTTGTTCCAAAATGATAGAATTGAAGTTCCCTCAGTCCCTGCCCTGCCATAACAAAGCATTTAAACAGTGGGTATTTTACAAATTTATTAAAGTGAAAGTACACTTTCAGAGAGAGAGAGAGAGGAGGGAGAGAGGGAAAGAATGCATGTGCACACATGCACACATGAAAAAGGTCCCGCTTCAATTTACCCTTGCTTTTATATCCCCACACCATGCTGCAGATCTGAGTGGGGACCTGATTTCTCCTGCCCCAGCCCCCTACATGGTGCATAAGGGCTGAGTATTGGGACATATTTGACCCTCTAATTGGTTTCAGGTAAGATGCCTTATTTGCATGGGGTACAGGTGGGGTAGAGGTGGTGTGAGGAATGGGTGACATTCTCTTCTTAGTAAGGATTGAGAAGCCGAGGTTGCTCAAGGTATGGGGAGGGGTATTACAGTGAGACATGGCCAGGGGCTTTTAGGTTTAATCTCCTTTTATTGACTTGAAGCCTATAACAGCATCACTATTAATAGGCTGGGACCGGCACAAAACAACAGCATGCCTCTTTAAATTTAAAAGTTACTTATAATCCAAAAAAAGGACAGACTGAACTTCTCTGCAGATGAGATGCTGACTCACAGACATTGAAAAACTTATGGTCTCTGGAGGAGACAGTTTGGGGGGTGGGGGGATGTGCTTGTGTTGTGGGATGGAAATCCAGTGAAATTGGATTGTGATGATCATTATACAACTACAGATGTGATAAATTCATTTGAGTAATAAAAAAATAAAATAAAAATAATAATTAAAAAAAATTCAAGAGCCATGACTAATAAGAATTCTGAGTAAACAGGAGAATAAGATAATTACTTAAACATGACAAACTATAATATTTAAAAGCAAATATAAATATAAATCATTAAATACTAATAAATACCATTTTAATTACAATTAGAAACAGAAAGGGATGTATGTTAGTCCCATAATTAATCAATGATATGTTGAAGTATATAAAATAGATAAAACATTAAAAAACCAAACAACGGTAAATAAATAAAAGTTACTTATAGAGCATATCAGATAAAAGAAGGGCAGAAGGGCAGGAAATGAAAGTTTGGCTGTTATGGGCAAGAAATGTTGCTAGTGTAAAACAAAGAATTTTACTTACCATCCTACAAGGTAAAATCACTAGTCATTGCAATTGACCACTGAATATTCACCCTGAAAGGGATTCTTGCAGGAAAACAGGCCCCTTGCAAGGTGTATTTCAGGAAGAATTTTAATAAACTCAAATTCTTCCACCTACCCACACATAGAAAAGCACTGCAATCACTAACTGAGACTGCTGTTATTTGTGATTAGCACTAATCTTTTGCCAAGATGAGTGCTTGACTTTATGTATTCCCTAGCCAAAAATTATATATATTCTGATTATATATACCCCTACCTATTTGCAGCAGTTCTTCAGAGCTATCTGAGGACTATTTCCTAGGCTATAGTCCTCAGTAAGACCTGAATAAAATTTTTAACTCAGCTCATGCACTGTGTGGTTTTCTTTCAATTGACACTAGGTATTTTATCCTCATAATCATTTGTACATTTAAGGTTCACAAAACTGTTGAAATCTAGCCTCATTTACTTCATCTGTAAAATTGAGCTATTGAGGTTCATCTTAAGTTATAGGGAGCAGTTTTCTGATATACACAAAGTGGTTATGTTTTTCTTTTAAGGTCTCTGAAGGTTTCCCTGGCAGTTCAGAGTACAGCCTATGATGTCATATTCACCGGGCTTACTGAATCCTAGTTTTGCCCTTCACCAGCAATCTGATCTTAGACAAAATACTTAATGTTTTTAAGTTATGTGTTTTCTGATTTTTCAGTTATAAAGAAGAGAGTAATAATAGAAACTGCCTCATTCCAAATGATAATTGTTATGGGATTAAATGAAATAATATATGTAAAACAGTGAGCATACTTCTTGACACACCAAATCCTATATTCTTATAAATTTAGTTACTATCATTAAAATCTCTAAATGTTCAAATATATCACTGTGCAAATATATCATGTCTCTAAGCCCATGCCAATAATTGTCATCATAATTACCAGAGCTAGAATTCAATCTAGAGCTTTCACTTTAACTTTCCTCTCTTCTCTTGTTGTTTTTACATTTTATAGTATTAAAATATTTCAAAACAAACTAAACTATTTTAAAAATGATAAAACCTGGTACAAATACTGTTCATATTCAATAAATGTTCATGTTGTTTCATTCGTTTTGAGTACTTTATAAGAATTTTGTAATTCTTTGGATGCAATTTCTCAAGCCTCCTTTATACTCCACATCTACACAGACACTATATCCCATTACACCTTTTTCTTCCTAAAATAAATCATCACTCTTCAGCTTGTGTAGATCTTTCCCATACATGTTTTTTAAAATTCACTATATGTGTATGTATTCAAAAATAACATAATGGTATTTTTGTGTGTTTTAAATTTTTGTATAAATTGTATTATGCCTTTTGTGTTATTTTGCAGATTTCTTTTGCCTTAAATAGTGTATTTTTGAAATTTATTTAAGGTGTACTATAAACTTATAGTTGGTCTATTTTAACTATTGAAAAACAACTTGTGTGACTATGTTCATTCCCCTTAAGTTTGTTTCCAACTTTCTCTATTATAAAAAAAAGGTAGTGATGAACAGCTTTATTCATATCTACTTGTGTAAAAGTTCAAGTGTTTCTCAAGAGCTTATATTTATAAATAGAATTGATGACTAATAGAATCTATGTATTTTCAACTCAATTTTCTATTGATGCTGTAACAAATTACTGCAAACAGTGGCTTAAAACAACCTATTTATTTTCTTACAGTTCTATGGATCATATGTCTAACACAGGTTTCAGAGTTAAAATCACTGTGTCAGCAGGGCTGCATTCCTTTAAGGACGGTAAGGAGAATCTGTTTCCTTGCTGTTCCTTGCTTCTAGAGGCTTCCCACATTTTTTGGCTCATGACTCCTTCTCCATCTTCAAAACCAGCAATGATAAATTGAGTCTTCCTCATATCTCATCACTCTGACCTCTTCCATAGTCACATCTCCTCTGACCACAGCTGGCTAAGTTTATCCACATTTAAAGACTCATATTATTCCATGGAGCCCAGATAGATAATCCAGAATAATCTCCCTATTTTAATGTGATTTGATTAGTAAACTTAATTCAGTCTGCATCCTTAATTCCCTTTTGCATGTAACCTAACCTATTCACAGGTTAAAATAATTATGAAACTGACATCTTTGGGGGTCATTGTTCTACCTGTCACGTCAACTTTATACAATATTGCCTAATAGTTATTCAAAATGTTTGTGCCAATTATGTTTTCCCACAAGCAGTGAATGAGAGTTCCCTTTTTTCTCATTCTGGTCAACACTGAGTGTTGTTGGGCATTCATATTTCTGCAAATTTGAAAAGCTACCAATGATGTTCAGTGGGTTAAGGATCCGGTGTTGCCATGAGCTGTAGACACGGCTCAGTTCCTGCGTTGATATGGCTGTGGTGTAGGCCAGAAGCTATAGCTCTGATTTGAGCCTTAACCTGGGAATCTCCATATCCAACAGGTGTGGCCCTAAAAAGGAAAAAAAAAAAAAAGACTTCTTATGATATGTTTTTGGTTATTTTGGCTTCCTCTTTTGAGAATTGCTTTTATATTAATTGTTTCTTTTGCTAGCTGCATTGCTTTTTGTTTTCGTATTATTTTTAGGAGATATTTATGTTATCTATTGTCTTGGGTTACCTATTAATTCTGTTAATTATATCAATTCTATCAATAGAACTGTACTTAATTCTATTAATTCTATTCTATTACTTTGTTATCTGTTAATTCTCTCAGTCTGTTGCTTTATTTAAAAACTTATTTACCTGACTTTTGTATGAGAATTAAAATTTCAATGAAACAAAATACATTAATTTTTGTAGTTCATGTATTTTATCTTATTTAAGAAATTATTGCTAATCTGAGGTTAAAGATATTGCCCTATATTTAAAATTTTTTATACTTTTGCATTTTCTTTTACTTAGCACACTTAAATCTACATGGAATTTTCAATATGCTTAAGGAAGAGATCCAATTTGATTTTATTTTCCATATGAACAATTGTTTCAATTCCATATACTGAATTTCCTCCTTCCTTTCCTTCTTCTCAAAGTCTGCCATTATAATTTGAGTGTCCTGATTTCTATTCAAGATATAATCCACTATACAACATTTTATTTGCCACTTATGCCCACAACCTTACATTTTCAAACCTCTTATGAGTGGTGATGTGCTATCTTAATCTTGGTTTTGAGTACAATGGTGTATTAATTATTTTTTTTTAATTTTTGACACAAAAGGTTTGTCACTTATGTTATATGTAGACTACTTATCAGTTGCTCCTCTGCTTCTGCTACATAGGTCTTTTTATTTCTAAATCCAGACTAAAGCAATGACTCTCAAAATTCAGCTTGGATGTAGACTGCATCAAGTCCACTCACTTCGATTGTCCAAAGAAGGTCACATGGCTAAGTCCTATGCTAATGAGGCAGGAAAGTATACTCCTTCAATAGGGGACACTGCAAGTCACAATGAGACAAGGATGTAGGATTTTATTTCAGGAAGGGATAGTGAGTTACTGCAAAAAATTTCTTATCTACCAGAATGAGTGTGACTTTATAATTTGTATCTGTTAGTTGTACATGTTTCAGATATTTGCATATTTGATATATTTTTACATTAAAAATAGTGAATTAAGAATCTGTACATCTAGGTGAAGGAATCTCCTGAATGCAGACCAGCAGAAAGTGTGAAACACAACTTTAAGAAAGGCATATATATCATATTCAGAAGTTCCAGTAGAGCTAATGATGACAAGGTGACATATTTAAAGATAAAAGCAAGGATATTTTCTAAAGAATATTTAGTTGTAGATTTAAGCTGCTCAGAATGCCAACCAAAGTAAATAATGTAAATGAAGATTTTCATAAAAAGTAGGTATTATTATAGTATTAATGAAATTTGGGGGTTAAAACTAAACATGTAACATGTTAAATACATCCATAGGATTCATTATGAATTTATTTTTATATATTATATCAGTTTCCTCTCCATTTTTCTTTAGATCTTCACATAACTATTCCAGTTAAAACTAAGATTTTCATCATTTCCCTAAACAGCCATGCTCTTTCATTCCTGCTTATGCTGTTTTCACTGCCTGGACTTTCCATCATCTTTCATTTTGCAATCAGTTAACCACTCCATACTCTCAGCTCTATTGACCTTTATACTAGTTGTGTTAGGGAGTCTATCACTCAAAGTGCATCATGTTTCTGTATTTCCACTTACCCTCCAGTGTCTGTAAGTGTCTTTCATACAGAAGCAATTTACAGAATGTGTGACTAGTAAGTGGATTGTCTCCCTCACTATTTTTAGTACTTTCTCCAACTTTTCTGGTGAGACTTAACCCACCATTCAGTGCAGAAGTTTACAATGGTGGGTATCAAATCTTTCAAAGAGAGGTAACAGAGAGAAATATCAACTTTGAGAATAAGCCACTTCATAGGAGCCTTTGACCTAAAGTCAGAATTTTATTTTACCTGATGTTGATCTGAATGATTATTATAGACAACATCTTCTCTCTCAAGAAAGCAATCAAAACCCTTAATTAGCTTAAAGGTGCTAAAGGGAAAATTAAGAGATATCCATTAATTTTTATCATTGCTGTGAAAATAATTTATTATTACAATTACTTTAAGCATAAGCAACACAAATGATAAAGACTTTGCAAATTGTGGTAAAGCCTATAATCTTTAATTATAAAATATAAATTTGAATAATAACTCTCTAGATTGTGAACTCAGACCCTATTTTTATTACTATAAAAATAGAATATAAGTTACAGAAAGTGCTTTCATTATCTGCAAGTGACCAAAATATGGTTACAAATACCAGAGAGGTACATCATGATTACCATTGAAGGTGTTCTTATAATACCCAGTGAAAAAGATTGCTGTACCAAGAGTGCTAATTCAATTAACTTTAGGATTATAATATACCAAACAGTTTATAGGATAAAGCAAGGCAGAAGGCAGCAGTATCACAATTTTTTTCTTGAGGTTCCTAATTATTTAGCTAATTTATTTTAGGCAACCACTCTAGACTGTTCAATATAATATGATTTGATTGAATTTGATATTTGATTTTGAAGACTACTTCCATAAATCAAGTAGTTGAATGACATCTGATATTGGGGATAGATAAATTAGGCCATTGTATGTTTAGACATTTATATGTTTATTTATGAAAAATTTAGAAAAAAATATATTTACTTTTGTAGATGTGGGGATACTTGAAAATTAAATACACCCAATTACACCCAAGGAGGAAAAGCATACTAGAAGCATGACATTATAAATAGAATGACAATATAAAGTGGCAAGATAATGTAAAAATATTTTGGATGTATTATACAGTATAAACCGATAAGAAGTGGTAAAACTCCTTTCTTATATAAATTATAAAGTACTAGAATTCATAGATATATTAGTAGACACTTTTCATTTTAGTCCACTTCTTCCTATTTTCTCCTCTTGTATTTTTTTCCATTTTTCAAAGTTTTATTGAGGTGTAGTTGATTTACAAGGTTGTGATGGTTTCTGCTATATAACAAAATGACTCAGTTATACATAACACATCCCCTCTCTTTCAGGTTCTTTTCCCACATAGATTAATTTCTTTCTGGCTACCCAATATCTAAACCAATTCCAATTCAGGAGAAATTTTACATTAATCTTTGTGTGAGGTGGAGTCCTGGAGTCTGTGTTTTCCTCAGGGTAGTAGAGCCAGCCACTCCTTCTCTTCAAATGATCCATACTTTGATGGTAAAAAAAAAAATTGTGTGCTGGAGTCAACCTGAAGATCTTGGGCTACACATTACTATGACTTAAAAAATCAATTATGAGGAGTTCCCATTGCAGCTCAGCAGAAATGAATCTGACTAGTATCCATGAGGATGCAGGTTCGATCCCTGGCCTCACTCAGTGGGTTAAGGATCAGTCATTGCTGTGAGCTGTGGTGCAGGTTGCAGACGTGGCCCAGATCCTGCAGTGTGATGGCTCTGGCATAGGCCAGAGGCTACAGCTCTGATTTGACCCCTAGCCTGGGAACCTCCATATGCTGCAGGTGCAGCTGTAAAAAGACAAAAATCAATTATGAAATTATTAAATCGATAGAGATTGTAGTTAAGAGAATCAATTAGCAGTCAAAATGGGGTTTCTATCTGCAAAAATCTCTGAATGGTCTGAGTGGCAAGTTAACTGGCAAGTTAACAGGTTAGTCTGTTACAGTTTCATGGATGCTAGTATAAGACACAAGCCTTCTGGATCAGAGATAATGGATAGTTTGTTACCCACTGAAACAGGGCAGTTTACTGCTCACAGCTATAACAGTAGTCAAAGTATTAGAATTTTTGCACCAATTTTCTTGAGTACCAGTTTCTACAGGGTTGTATGCAGACAGCTGGATGATACAGGCACATTTGGTGATATGTATGGCAGATAAGTGCTTTGGGATTCTGAATATTTCATGCTCAAGAAGGAGGCACTATCAGACTCTATCTACTAAGGTGATTTCACTGTACAAGCATTCTTGAACAAAGGGCAGTCAGTGCCTTCCTCAAAGATCTACGGAAATTCAATAGGCCCATAGAAAGTTTCTTGCTCCCAGAACTCATAGACCATGAATTATTACATTTTACAAGATTCATGCCTCAGAATATAACAGTATCAGGGTATAACAAAAAAGAAAAATTTAATCTGGAATGTGTTTATGATTTTGTATTAATGCTACCATTATTAAGTGGAAAACAGTTATATGACATAAAGAATATAAAATTTGAATCCTATTTACAGATCTGTTATCAGGATGAAAAAATATTACTATTAACGATGTGCTTTGAGTATAAAGTTTTATACTTATCAGCAAAGTATCACATATAATTTACAGTTGGTCTTTGGCTATTAAAGCTAAAGACAATGATAACTGAAGGGAAAACCTAACTTCAGTTTCAAAATTTAGTCATTGGTTAACTTTCATGTCCTATAATTTAGTAAGAAGTTTTCATTTTTTTTTTAGTATGAAAATATTCACTGGCATTTAATACCAGGCTTATAGCAAGCAAAGGTACTTGTTTAAAATTAATGAGGGAGTTTCCGTCGTGGCGCAGTGGTTAACGAATCCGACTAGGAACCCTGAGGTTGCAGGTTAGGTCCCTGCCCTTGCTCAGTGGGTTAACGATCTGGCGTTGCTGTGAGCTGCGGTGTGGGTCGCAGACACGGCTCTGGCGTAGGCCAGTGGCTACAACTCCGATTGGAAACCTCCATATGTCGCGGTAGTGGCCCAAGAAATAGCAAAAAAGACAATAAAAAATAAAATTAATGAAAAAATGTTTTCTCCACATTCATTGGACACTGTCCTATAGTATATCTATTTGTTTTAAATACATAGGAGAAATTATTTCTTAAATTTCTTTTTTCCCCTTCATGATCATTTCTATGCTATTTTTCCCCATCTTCATGAATGATAATGACAATGGCATTTGTATCAGATGCGCAAGTGTGTCTGAAAATACAAAATCTGACCTGTTCTCTGATGTGATCAGCATGGGCAACCATCCTTCAGGATGTAACAAAACATTTGATAGCTGACTGCAATCAATCATTTGCCCTTGCCTGATTCAACAGGGCTGAATTGCTCAGAGCCTTTCCCTCAAAGAGGACTGATTTTACTATGAGAATTTGTTGGTAATGTTTTTTTACTCTCATGGGGCTTTTAAGAGAATCTCATGAAATTGTGAAAGAAGAATGACAATGTATGCGCAACCCTAACTTAAATAAACCTATGTTTAAAACTGTGTTATGACCAAAAAGTAAATTTAGTGAGTTGGCTATTAGAAATTTAGAAGAAATGTCCTAGCCACTAAATTTAAAAAAGAAAGTCTAATGTTATTCTATAAGCTGTTAGGTTATTATCTTTAATAGCTCATAATAAAACTGAATAACTATACAAAATGATACTTTTAAGACCTAAAATTAAAGCAAATATAGAAATATTGAATTAAAAATATCATAAATATCATATTATCTATCTTTATTTTTACTACTTGGGAAAAAATGTTTTTAGAAAACTATGCATTTGAAAACTAAAGTATAGAGGTTTACTTGACATTTTTAGCATCATGGTGGTATCTGAGTAGAGTCTTGGGTTAGTAACTGGTCAGAAAAGGATGATATGGCAAAAACCCACTCCTAGAGCTAGGGGAAGGTGAGAGGCTCTAAGAGCCCCTTTACCTCAAGACAGAACTCACCACTAGGTGGGGCTTTAAATGACTGATTGATACAAACATATATTGGTTTATATTTGTATATTAGTATCTCCATATATACCATCCAGTCAGAA
Source organism: Sus scrofa (assembly GCF_054392235.1). Taxonomy (NCBI): domain Eukaryota; kingdom Metazoa; phylum Chordata; class Mammalia; order Artiodactyla; family Suidae; genus Sus; species Sus scrofa. Next base: position 34,818,570 of record NC_139393.1, read on the forward strand.
CCTAATGATGTCTTGTGGTGTCAATACAATTACAGATTCAGAGTACTCACATAGTAATTTATTTCACCTTATAATTTTTTTTTTTGCTGTAGTTTTTTAAACTGTCATCTTATAGTGAAGTAGGGTTTTAAAAAGTTGAATAGGAAAATTCTTTTTAAAATGTCGAATAGGGAAATTTTAGCTGATGTCTTATTTTTTTCCCCCTCAGCAAGTTTTCTTACAACCCATAGATCATTTAAAATAATTTCTTTGACCTTAAGTCTACTCAAAGCATGGTGGCAACTGATCAATACTTTTATGCTATTGATGATAAAATAATGTTACTGTTTCTTCAGCTGAAAAGCCAATTATTTAGCTACTCTCTCCCACAAGGCAAGGTGTCCCTCCAAAGCTCAGTTGAAATAGTTCATTCATTATTTCTTCATATATCTAAATTTTTGACATCTTGTTTTATATTACTTTCACCTGCAAAGCCCCATGTACATGAAAATGTACATGGGAAAAGTACAACAAAACATTCACATACATATTCCATACCATTGCTATGAATGGAGGCTATTGTTCCTGTTGGTCTAGATTAATAATTGATGTAATAAGGAGAAAGTTATGGTTTGCTACATTACATATGTATGTATACATTACACACACATAGACAATTACATTTGATAATATGATACTTCATGTCCTTATACTTATACCTACTTATTTTCTCCATGCTTATGCTTTCAGACCATAGATGACAGCTAATACTTTCTATCCTCTTAAAGTTCCTTCTCAACATTTTACTTCATATACTATGAACAATTTATGTATGTCAACATAATTCATAAATTGTTCATAGTATATGAAGTGCTGATTTTACCAAAAATATGACAGCATCTGTTTCTCTCAAAATATGCTTATGTAAACTAAAAGTTGCACTTTGATGAGATACCATAGAAAGGGACCTAAATCTTTTCATTTGAGGAGTTCCCATTGTGGTACAGCAGAACCCGACTAGTATCCATGAGGATGTGGGTTCAACACCTGGTCCCACTCATTGGGTTAGGGATCTGGTATTGCCATGAGCTGTGGTGTAGGTTGCAGAAGAGGCTCAGATCCCAGTTGCTGTGGCTGTGTCTACAGCTCCAATTCAACCCTGAGCCTGGGAACTTCCATATGCCATGGGTGGGGACCTAAAAGCAAAAAACAAAGAACACAAAACAAAAATACTTTTCATTTAACATTGACAGAAAAACTTGGTTTAGAATACACTTAACTTTACTGAAATTGACATTCTATTTCGTGAGGAAAAATTGCTTTTAATTAAAATTATGCAGTTACTAGAGTTAGGAGTAATCCCTCATTACCAACAAGCAATGTGAAATTTCTGCTGACTTTTTTTTTTTTCGGTTTTGGTTTTAAATATTTATTTCATTGCTTTTTAAAATTTTCCAGCTTGATTGAGTTATAATTGATACATTTAAGTTTTAAAACAGGATGTTTTGATATACACACATGTTGAGAAATGATTACTACAATAACATGTTCATTACCTCACATAGTTATAATATTCTATGTGGATGAAGTGATAACTTTTAAGATGTACATTCATAGTAACTTCTAGAACATAGTGTTAACTATAGCTACCATGCTTTATGTTATATTCCCAGAACTTATTCATATTATAACTAGACTTCTATAATCATTTCCCCCATCCCCACTATCAATTCACCATCCCCACTATCAATCACCAATCTATCTCCTGTGAAATTCACCAGTGAACACATCTGGTCCTAAGATTTTTTTTGTTGGGATATTTTTGATTGCTAATTCAATTTCCGTACTCTTACCTGTCTGTTCAAATTTCCTTTTCCTTCCTGATCCAGTCTTGATTTGTTGTATGTTTACATGAATTTGTCCTTTTTTTTTTCCTGGTTTGCCCAATTTGTTAGCAAACAATTGTTTATAGTAGTCTCTATTGGACCTTTGTATTTTTGTGATATTTATTTTAATGTTTTCCCTTAGCATTTATAATTTTATTTGAGTCTGTTTTTCTTGATTAGTCTAACTGAAGTTGTGTCAATTTTGTTTAGCTTTTAAAGAACCAATAGAAAAGTTTTGTAAAAAGTTTTAGCTTTTATTTTCTATATTTCTTTTTTTAATAGTCATGGATTTAAAATTTGATACATCGTGAATGTGCAAAAAATTGTTTAGAGAGAACATAACCTAGGTTTCTTAAATAAATCAACTTATAAATTATATTTTTAATTTTCCTTTCAGAACTTTAAGTGGTATTTGCTGTTGTCAGATTTGGAGTTGTATTTTTTGGGGGATTTCATTTTTTTTTTCATTTATAATGATTTTTATTGGTTCCATTATAGCTGGTTTACAGTGTTCTGTCAATTTCCCACTGTACAGAAAGGTAACCCAGTTACACATGCATGTATACATTCTTTTTTTTCTCACATTATCATTCTCCATCACAAGTGACTAGAGACAGTTCCTAGTGCTATACAGTAGGATCTCATGGCATATCCAGCCCAAAGGCCATAGTTTGCCTCTATTAACCCCAAATTCCCAATCCATCCAACTACCCCTCTCCCTTGGCAACCACAAGTCTATTCTCCAATCTATGATTTCCTTTTCTGTGGAAAAGTTCATTTGTGCCTTATATTAGATTCCAGATATAAGTGATATCATATGGTATTTGTCTTTCTCTTTCTGACATACTTCACTTAGTATGAGAGTCTCTAGTTCCATCCACGTTGTTTCAAATGGCATTCTTTTGTTCTTTTTTATGGCTGAGTAGTATTCCATCATATATATATATATATATATATATATATATATATATATATACACCAGTTTTTCCTAATCCAATCATCTCTTGATGGACATTTGAGTTGTTTCCATGTCTTGGCTATTGAAAATAGTGCTGCAATGAACATGTAGGGGTATATATCTTTTTCAAGGAAAGTTTTGTCTGGATATATGCCCAAGAGTAGAATTGGTAGGTCATATGGTAGTTCTATGTATAGTTTTCTAAGGTACCTCTATACTGTTCTCCATAGTGGTTGTACCAGCTTTCATTCCCACCAAAAGTGCAGGAGGGCTCCCGTTTCTTCACACCCCCTCCAGCATTTGTTATTAGTGGACTTATTAATGATAGCCATTCTGACAGGTGTGAGGTGATATCTCATGATAGTTTTGATTTGCATTTCCCTACTAATCAGGGATGTTGAGAATTTTTTCATGTGCTTGTTGGCCATCTGTATCTCTTCCTTGGAGAAATGTGTATTCGGGTCCTTTGCCCATTTTTCAATTGGGTTGTTGGCTTTTTTGTTGTTGAGTTGTATAAGTTTGTATATTTTAGAGATTAAGCCCTCGTCTGCTGCATTGTTTGAAACTATTTTTTCCCATTCTATAAGTTGTCTTTTTGTTTTTTTATTTTTTTATGGTTTCCTTTGCTATGCAAAATCTTGTCAGTTTGATTAGGTCCCATTGGTTTATTTTTGCTTTCATTTCTGTTGCTTTGAGAGACTGACCTCTGAAAACATTTGTAAGGTTGATATCAGAGAATGTTTTGCCTATGTTCTCTTCTAGGAGTTTAATGGTGTCTTGTCTTACATTTAAGTCTTTCAGCCATTTTCAGTTTATTTTGGTGCATGGTGTGAAGGTGTGTTTTAATTTCATTGCTTTGCGTGAAGCTGTCCAGATTTCCAAGCAATCCACTTGCTGAAAAGATTATCTTTTTCCCATTTTATATTCTTGCCTCTGGGTTCTCTATTCAGTTCCATTGGTCGGTATGTCTGTTTTGGAACCAGTACCACACCATCTTGATTACTATGGCTTTTAATATTGCCTGAAGTCTGGAAGAATTATGCCTCCTGCTTGGTTTTTGTTCCTCAGGATTGCTTTGGTAATTCTGGGTCTGTTATGCTTTATGTAAATTTTTGGATTTTTTGTTCTAATTCTGTGAAAAATGTCCTGGGTAATTTGATAGGGATTGCATTGAATCTGTAGATAGCTTTGTGTAGTATGGCCATTTTTACAATATTAATTTATCCAGCCCAGGAGGATGGAATAGCTTTCCATTTCTTTGAATCCTCTTTAATTTCCTTGATTAATGTTTTATAGTTCTCAGCATATAAGTCTTTTACCTCCTTGGTCAGATTTATTCCCAGGTATTTGATTTTTGTTGGACAATTTTAAAAGCTATTTAATTTTTGTATTCCTTTTCTGATATTTCATTGTTAGTATACAGAAATGTGACTGATTTCTGAAAGTTAATCTTACATCCTGCTACTTTGCAGAATTTGTTGTTCAAGTTTGAGTAGTTTTTGTGTTGTGTCCTTAGGGTTTTCTGTATATAGTATCAGGCCATCTGCATACAGTGACAATTTTACCTCTTCCCTTCCAATTTGGATAACTTTTTTTTCTCTAATTCATTTATTTCTGCTGTAAGCTTTATTATTTCCCTTCTTCTGCTAACCTTAGGCTTAGTTTGTTCTTTTTCTAGATCCTTGAAATGTATGGTTGGTTTATGTTTTGTTCTTTTTCTAGATACTTGAAATGTATGAAGTTTATTTTATTGAGGTCTTTATTTTTGACACATGCATTTATAGTTGTGAAATTTCCTCTTAGAACTTTCCTTGTTGTATCTGATAAGTTTCAGTATGTAGTGTTTACATTTTATTTGCCTCAAGATATTTTTTGATTTCTCATACGACTTCCACTTTGACTGATTGGTTGTTTAGGAGTGTGTGTTTTAACTTCCATAATTTTCCATTTTCCCTTCAATTGTGGATTTCCAGTTCATACCAGTGTGTTTGAAAAGATACTTAATATAGTTTCTATCTTTGTGAATTTGCTGAAACTTGTTTTGTGCCATATAAGTAATCTATCCTGAAAAATATTCTGTTTTTTTTAGAAGAAAGTGTATTTGCTGTTGTTAGATGTAATGTTCTATATATATGTACCAGTTTCATTGACTTACATGCAGCTGTCCAGATTTCCCAGCACCACGTGCTGAAAAGACTGTCTTTTTCCCATTTTATATTAGGTCAATTTGATGTATACTGTAAAATCTGCTATTTTCATGTTGATTTTCTATTCATATAAACTATTCATTGTTGACAGTGGGATATTAAAGCCCTCTCTATTATTATATTACTATTTATTTATCCTTTTAGGTCTGTCAGTATTTGATTGGTCCCTTGATTCTATATAGTAGTCTGTTATATAATGGTCTCTTGTGACCATTTTTATGTTAAAAATCTATTTTTTCTGGTATAAGTATAGATTTACTTGTGATATATTTTTCCATCCATTTCCACTCATCCTATGTGTGTTATTAAAGCTAAAGTGAGTCTCTTGTAGACACCATATCAATTAATCTTGCCTTTTTCATCCATTCAGCCATTCCATGTCTTTGTATTTGATAATTTAATCCTTTTATATTTAAAGTATTGATGTATAAATATGTATCGTTGCTATTTTTTAATTGTTTTCTCACTGTTTTGTAGATACTTTGTTCCTTGATTTCTATCTTGCTGTCTTCTTTTGTGATATGATGACTTTTTTGACTATATGCTTTGATATTTTGTTATATTCTTTTGTATATATACCATAGGTTTCTCCTTTATGGTTACAATGACACTTACATAGAATATACTTCTAACATTCTGTTTTAAACTGAACAATTTAAAACTTTAATATAGATAGTATACAGAAACTTTATACTTTTGTTTCTCCTCACAATTTGTTATTATTATGATTTAAAATATATTATATGTTTCCAGTAACAAATTATTATAGATATAGCTATTTTTAATACTTTAAAAAATTTTTAAGCCAGTGTTTTGATTGGTACATCATCATTCATTATAACATTAGAGAATCTGATTTTGTATCAATAGTTAAAATTACTAGGTTTTACACATTTGTATGTTTTTACAATGTTGATTAGCATCTATTCACTTCTACTTGCTTTTCATTTAGCATTTCTTGTAAAACGCATCTAGTGAAGAACTCCCTCAATTTTTGCTTATCTGAGAAAATCTTTATCTCTTCTTCATTTAGTAAAGATAACTTTGGAAGTATAGCACTCTTGGGAAACAGGTTTTTTTTTTCTTTCAATGTATTGAATATATCACCTCACTCTGTCTTGGTCTTCAAACCTTCTAAGAAATCTGCTTATAATCTTATGGGGGCTCTCTTGTGAGTGATGAGTTTCTTTCATCTTGCCACTTTCAAAACTCTCTCTTTGACTCTTGACAGTTCATTGTCTTTTTTTTTTTTTTTTTTTTTTTTGCCTTTTCTGGGGCTGCTCCCATGGCATATGGAGGTTCCCAGGCTAGAGGTCCAATTGGAGCTGTAGCTGCTGGCCTACACCAGAGCCATAGCAACATGGGCTCCAAGCCATGTCTGCGACCTACACCACAGCTCACGGCAACGCCGGATCCTTAACCCACTGAGCAAGGCCAGGGATCAAACCTGAAACCTCATGGTTCCTAGTCAGATTCATTAACCACTGCGCCACGATGGGAACTCTGACAGTTTAATTATAATGTGCCTCATTGTAACTTTATTTGCATTCAAACTATTTTTCTTTTGAGCCTCATGAATCTGGATGTTTATTTTTCTCCCCAACTTTTTGAAATCTTTTGCAATTACCACTTTAATAGACTTTCCATTCCTTTATTTTAGTCCTCTACTTTCAGGAGTCCTATAATGCATGTACTAGTTTTTTCAATACTATACATACACCCTGTAGGCTTTCAGCTCTAGTATCTCTGTTTGTGGGGTTTTGGTTTTGTTTCATTTTTAACAGTTTCTATTTCTTTGTTGAACTACTCATTTTGTTCTTGCCATGTTTTCCTATTTTCATTTAGCTGTCTGTGTTCTTGCACTTTGTTGAAATTACTTAAGAGGATTATTCTGAATTAATCATCAGACAGTTCATAGATCACCATGTCCTCAGGGTCAGTCATTAGAGCTTTATTAGTGTCCTTTGGTGGTACAATTTTTACCTGATCCTTCATGATTTTGATCCTCGTGTTGGGATCTGTGCATTTGAGCAAGTCTTCCAGACTTCATAGATTTTCTTCATCAGGGAAAAATTTTCACTTGTCAGTTCAGTTGGGATACTGAATGAGTTAGATGGTAGTGTCCATGGGCAAGCAGGGCTTGCTTTTGCAGTCTCTAGTTAAGCAAGGACACTGCCCATGCTTGAGGTGAGGGAATGTGCCACTGGATGGTTGGGTGAATTGGATAGCTCAGTTCCATGTTCTAGTGGGGTAACTGTGTGGTTTCACAGTCTTATGGAGCCACAAGCCAGGCTCTGCAATTACCTCTGGTTGGTGGGGTCATAGGCTGTGTTCCCCAGAAAGGTGGTACTGCTGGTCTGCAACTGTGCAGAGCCAAAGACTGTGGTCTACATATATTCCTGGTCTGTGGGGCTTTGGGCCATGCTCATCAAATGGTTGGTGCCAGAGGCCAGACTCCTTGAACAGGAAGGGCATGGTCTATGCTTCATCATTAGACAGTCCTTAGGTTGTGTCCTTAAATTAGTCATGGCCTCAGGCTATGCTCTGAACTTTGCTGGGGCTTCAGGCTAGGCTTTCCAATCAGGTAAACTATTGGCTAAGCTCTGATGTTGGTCATTAGGCCTTTTTGCTCAAGATTACTGGCCAGGCTGTCTAACCAGGTGGGACTTCTAGCTGTACCCCATAGTTAGGTGAAGCTGGAGACACATGCTCTATAGTTAGGCTATGTTGCTCTTTGGGCTTTCCTGTGGGTGATCCACAATTGGGCAGGGTCACAGTTGGGCTCCCTGCCTAGGCAAGATTGCAGGCTGTGTCCAGCAATCTGACAAGACCATACATGAGCTCTGCTACTGGCTCAAGATATGATATGTGCTCTGTGGCTGGGTGACACTGTAGTTTCAGCTCTGATGCCGCTTGGGTTGATTGTTCATGATACCTGGTATATATATCCAGAAGCTATGTGCTCAACAGTTGGGCGGAGCTTCTGGCTTGGCTCCAAGCCTAGGCAGGCCATAGGATGTGCTCCGAAGTTGCTGGGCATCTATGGGCAGGCTTCTCTGTGGGGTGAAACTGGAGGCTATGCTTAGCAGTTGGATGGCACTGCTAATTCCCCTCCCCCCGTAAGGCCAGATAATAGTCTTCATGATCAGGATGGCCTATTGGCTGGGAATACAAATCAGACATAACTACCAGCCAAGTTTTGTGGCCTGATGGGGCCATTGTATCTGCACTTAAGATGGGCAGAACTGGGGAGTTCCCGTCGTGGCGCAGTGGTTAACGAATCCGACTAGGAACCATGAGGTCGCGGGTTCGGTTCCTGCCCTTGCTCAGTGGGTTAACGATCCGGCGTTGCCGTGAGCTGTGGTGTAGGTTGCAGACGCGGCTCGGATCCCGCGTTGCTGTGGCTCTGGCGTAGGCTGGTGGCTACAGCTCCGATTCAACCCCTAGCCTGGGAACCTCCATATGCCGCGGGAGCGGCCCAAGAAATAGCAACAACAACAACAACAACAAAAAAAAAAAGAAAAAAAAAAAAAAAAGAAAAAAAAAAAAAAGAAAAAAAAGATGGGCAGAACTACTGGCTGGGATCTCTGCTTGGGTGACACTGAAAGCAGAAATGAGGTTCACTAAACTCTGAGTGCTCATTGCTATGAACTCTGCCCCTCTTCTCTCTTTCTATCTGAGACTCATTGTTTGAGCTCTGCAGTTTTTCCCTGTGATCCCTGTGAAGTAAGACCTGTGTGGTCCTCCTGGGAAATGTTCTGCCATGCTAGGGAAGTGAGTATTCACTCTGAGTTCTCTTTTCCTCATTGCTGAAACTGTAGGCCTGGTGGGGGCGGGCACTTAGTACAGCACCGCGCCATCTTGGACAAGGTATGATGAAATCAATGCAAAGGTATTCCTTTTACTCTTCAAATGAGGTCTTTTTCAGTCTTTGTGGTCCAGGGGAGTGCTTCAGCCTCATCCCCAAGGTTCTGTGATTTTCGCAGTGGTGTCTTGTCTATGGACAATTGCTGGCTGGTATTGTGAATAGAACCCCAGTCAGGAATGACCTATCTTGATGTCACTCCTCTATTGACTCTTTTTATTTATTTATTTATTTTATTTATTTATTTATTTTTTTTGTCTTTTTGCTATTTCTTTGGGCCGCTCTCACGGCATATGGAGGTTCCCAGGCTAGAGGTCGAATCGGAGCTGTAGCCACCAGTCTATGCCAGAGCCACAGCAACACGGGATCTGAGCCACGTCTGCAACCTACACCACAGCTCATGGCAACGCTGGATCGTTAACCCACTGAGCAAGGCCAGGGACCGAACCCGCAACCTCATGGTTCCTAGTCGGATTCGTTAACCACTGCACCACGACGGGAACTCCTATTGACTCTTTTTAAAACTCTAGGCTATAAAGCTAATTCAGGAGTATAACTAGAACTATGGTTCCTAAATTTAGGCCACCAGATCTTCTTCAAGATGATTTTCAATTATTAGATTTTACTGGTCAGGAATTATATACCTTTTCCCTGCTTACCACTACATCTCTACACCAAATTTTCTTCTAAAGTCAGTTTCAGTTATTTCTCCTTTGAACCTCAAATTCTAGCTAATTTCTGTTATTTGTCAAGATCAAAATGATTCTGTGCATTTCACAGCTTTTGCTGTAATGTAACCTTAAGGGATGTCTGTGAAGAAACAAATTAGAATTTTCTGCTCATCAAACCCCCAGGATAAAATGAATTGCTTCATTTTATTCTCTGGAAAGAGAAGGCAAAGGAGACAATTTATTTGTATTCAGTTTAACCTCTTCGGGCTGTTGACATTGGAACTGGCTAATGGCAAACAATTAAATTCTCATTAGTGTTGCCCCTGGATTAGAGCCATGTGGTACAGGACGTCATTTAATAGTAAATATTAAAGTATATTTATGAAAAGAAGAGAAAGGCACATCTGCATTATTCAGATGAAAAAACAGAAGAGTAGAATTTAATTGGTATCAAAACCGGGTCAGAGACTAATTATGATTTCAGTTCCATGTAACTTTACCTTCTCTTTTCTTGACTTAGTAATTGTTTCTGGCAATGCCATGGCTAGAAGAATAAAGTGCTTTCAGAAATGTGAGCAGCTCAGAATCATTATTAACCTCAGGCTGTCTACACAATTAATAATTCAAGGAAATTTTATCTATACTAGTTTTCAGAATGCTTTGTTATGAGATAAGGTAATATTAATCCATCTGCCAGGGAACAATCTCTAAAAAGGAATACAGCTCATATATCAATTAATTTATTCTTAGTTAGGAGGTCTCTGTGTGGACTACTATATAGTGAGCCAATTATTAATGATTTAAATTTGAATGAATTCTTATTTATTATTGACATATTAAGGTGCAGTAAAACAAAAAAGCGACACAGATTGGCCTGTGATACCATTGAAAATATCTATAAAATATGTGTACAAAAGCAGCTCTTCGAAATTTTATTAGCTATCCTTTCTTAAACACTCACCTAGCCACAAATTAGACTACTTTAAACAAATTAAATTTATTGAAGTTTGAAAATTAAGCATTTGTTTTTACATTTGCTTTAGATTGTTCATTATTCAATCTCACTATCTAGAATATACTATCTATCTTACCTGTGAGAAAAATAATTAATGTATAAGTTTGAAGAACAATATAAACCTCATAATTAGAACAGCAACACTTAAAACTAGGAACAATGCAAACCCCAAAATTTAAATTTATACAAAACAGTATTTCATTGAAAGACTGAAACTGATCTAACCTAATGTCTTATTATTTACATTCTTCTTTTATCTTTCTGACCATATGCACATCAGTGTGGTTGTTTATTTTAATTTTCTCGTCTATATTGTACAGCTAATGAATTCGATTACCTAGTTCATTGGATTATAGTGAAAATTTAAGAGCATAGTACAGTGTTATATTGCAAAGCCCCCAGCTTTGTTGTTAACAGTAGATTAAAATCCCATGAACACTGTGAGAGTGTTCTTCATATGCAAAATGTGAGAGTTAAAGTATATAGAAGCCACAGTCATCAAAACAGCATGGTACTGGTATCAAAACAGACAGACAGACCAGTGGAACAGAATAGAGAACCCGGAAATAAACCCTGACACCTATGGTCAATTAATCTTTGACAAGGGAGGCAAGAACATAAAATGGGAAAAGGAAAGTCTATTCAGCAAGCATGGCTGGGAAACCTGGACAGCTGCATGCAAAGCAATGAAACTAGAACACACCCTCACACCATGCACCAAAATAAACTCCAAATGGCTGAAAGACTTAAATATATGACAGGACTCCATCAAACTCCTAGAAGAAAACATAGGCAAAACACTCTCTGACATCAACATCATGAATATTTTCTCAGGTCAGTCTCCAAAGCGATAGAAATTAGAGCAAAAATAAGCCCATGGGACCTCATCAAACTGAAAAGCTTTTGCACAGCAAAGGAAACCCAAAAAAAAAACAAAAAGACAACTTACAGAATGGGAGAAAACAGTTTCAAATGATGCAACCGGCAAGGGCTTATCTCTAGAATATATAAACAACTTATACAACCCAACAGCAAAAAAGCCAACAACCCAGTTGAAAAATGGGCAAAAGACCTGAATAGACATTTCTCCAAGGAAGATATACAGATGGCCAGCAAACACTTGAAAAAATGCTCAACATCGCTGATTATAAGAGAAATGCAAATCAAAACTACCATGAGATATCACCTCACAACAGTCAGAATGGCCCTCATTAATAAGTCCACAAAGAACAAGTGCTGGAGGGGCTGTGGAGAAAAAGGAACCCTCCTGCACTGTTGGTGGGAATGTAAACTGCTACAGCCACTATGGAGAACAGTTTGGAGATACCTTAGAAATCTATACACAGAACTTCCATTTGACCCCGCAATCCCACTCTTGGGCATCTATCCGGACAAAACTCTACTTAAAAGAGACACGTGCACCCACATGTTCATTGCAGCACTATTCACAATAGCCAGGACATGGAAACAACCCAAATGTCCATCGACAGATGATTGGATTTGGATGATGAGGTATATATACACAATGGAATACTACTCAGCCATAAAAAAGAATGACATGATGCCATTTGCAGCAACATGGATGGAACTAGAGACTCTCATACTGAGTGAAATGAGCCAGAAAGACAAAGACAAATACCATATGATATCACTTATAACTGGAATCTAATATCCAGCACAAATGAACATCTCCTCAGAAAAGAAAATCATGGACTTGGAGAAGAGACTTGTGGCTGCCTGATGGGAGGGGGAGGGAGTGGGAGGGATCGGGAGCTTGGGCTTATCAGACACACCTTAGAATAGATTTACAAGGAGATCCTGCTGAATAGCATTGAGAACTTTGTCTAGATACTCATTTTGCAGCAGAAGAAAGGGTGGGGGAAAAAATGTAATTGTAATGTATACATGTAAGGATAACCTGACCCCCTTGCTGTACAGTGGGAAAATAAAAAAAATATATAAAAAAAAAGAAAGTCCAAACTCTCCCTCAAAGGAATTGACTATTTGAAACAGAGTGAGGAGAATTTAATGCTAAGTGCTCATGAAGACAGTGAGCAATAGTACAAAAACAAAAAAGCCAATTAAAATGGGAAGAGGATTTGAATAACATTTCTCCAAAAAAAAGATAAATAAACAGCCAATAAGCACATGAAAAAAAAAATAAAGTATATAGAGCACCAGGCACACAGTAGGTAGTTAGCCAATGGATCTATTTTTCTTTCTTTTTAAAAAAGAAAATTTTTTGTTTGTCTTTTGTCGTTTTAGTGCTGTACCCGTGGCATATGGAGGTTCCCAGGCTAGGGGTCCAGTCGGAGCTACAACTGCCGGCCTGTGCCACAGCCACAGCAACACCAGATCTGAGCCATGTCTGTGACCTACATCACAGCTCACAGCAATGCTGGATCCTTAACCCACTGAGTGTGGCCAGGGATCGAACCCACAACCTTGTGGTTCTTAGATTCATTTCCACTGCACCACTATGAGAACTCCCTGGATCTATTTTTCAGTCTTACTATTCAAGACTTTGTAGGAAGATTGATAACCTGTTATACTTAAAGTTCAGTTTTCCACTAAAACTGAGGCAAGGATGATTTTACGCAAATAACAATGATATACATATTTGTATGAAAACCTAAATTTGATTAGTACATTCAGTGAAACAGTTATGGCAAATTAAAGTCCATGATGAAAGATGATTTTGTCAAACATTTAGCTTTTCATCAGTCTGTATTCTTATCTATAAATTTTATATGATATGTATCTTAGATACTGGAAATTCACAATACTTTTTTTCATAGGAAGTTTTAGTATTCCCAAGTAAAAGCTGATTTTGCTGTCATGTAGGGCAAAAATATTGGTAGTGGCATAGTATCTCTATTACCTATAAAATTTTGTTTGATAACAATGATTTCAAATAGATCCTTTAAACGTCTTTGAATTATGAGTATTAACCCCTTGAGCAGAGCCTGGTCTTAAAACTGAAACGAAAAGTGAATGAGGTTGGTGGGATTAGGATAATGGTGGCTTTAGCAGCATGGAAATTAAAAGGGGGAAGAGGATTTTTTTTTTTTGTTTTGTTTGTTTTTGTTTTTAAGAGAAAAGGGTGAGTCAGTGATGGGAAAGCTCCTAGCAGCAGGGAGGTGACATAAAAAGTGAAAACTCAAATGTGCATTTCATTGAAGATTTATGGTTATTTGAGAAGGTCTTCCCTTATGATTTAGTGCTACATACGCATTAGTCTAGATGTGGTGGAGATGAAATGCATGATATTCTTAATATATTTATCTATGTAATAAGTCATAGAATCTCACATTGGGAGAAGATAATACTGGTTATTTACTTTAACCCATATGCAGTTTCATACCTCATAGACACAGTTTGGATAAAATTAGGACTTCAGTAGCTGTATTTATTTTGATTTACCTGCTTTATATCATATCTTTTTTCATTTAAATAAGAATATTATGTACTTAGTCTATACATCATTTAGTTCAATTTAAATTGGGGCTTATAAGGACAGGAGGCTCATAGGCAGCCTGGTAGCTGGGTGCTTGGCAACAGCAAAATGAATGATTGGCAACATTGACTCTGCTCATAGCTAAAAAATGTAAATTGAATAATAATAATAAAAGCTATAGAAGTTCTGTAGCAACATATTTCTGGTTAGTTTATATCCACTTAATATTTAACTGCTTTGGGGAAACAACAAACCTCTAGAACACACAGGATATTTATGTTGACCAGATCAAGAAACACATACCATATTTGTCTCAGAGGGTTATTGGAGGTTTTTATCCAAAGCTGTGTGACAGCTGACAGCTTTTATTCTATTAGTTACTACAATGAAAAAGGATACATTTTGTCTCCTGGCACATACTTTGCCAAAGGAAGAGTAGTACCTTCCAAATGGATTTTTATTTTTTTTAATTCCCATTATCTTAAGAGCTAACATTATAAAAAGCAACACAATACATTTGAAATTATAAATTTCTTAGCTGTGATAGGATATGATGAAAGGAGCATTCTTGTATTGAGTTAAAGAGACAACATTTTGGCTTACACATGGTTTAACTCAAATTTTATGCTCTTTGTCGTCCATCAAACATACATTGTACATCTACATTAATAGTTAAAGAAAAGGGTAAGGAAAGTTCATTCTAAAGATTAAATGCCTTTCTTCCTGGGACACCAATGCTGGTCCCCCTTTGATGATAAGACTCCCTTCCCAGGTGCCAAGGCCATGCTGACTTGCTGTGTACATGCTAGTTTGTTTTTTTCTGAAACCTTGAAGAAATGCTTCTCTGACTTGTTAATAATGTTCTTTGTTCTGACAAGATATAAAACAATGCTGAAAACCATGACTCTCTGGAGCAGTTCCACAGAGTTAGTTAAGAGGCTCTCTTCTGGACTACGGTCTTCAGTTTGGCTCAGATAAAACTCTTTTCTACTCCTATTATAGATTGTTTATTATTTTCATTAACAGATATATGGACTAGATGGTAGTGATGCTCCTACATCTCTTTTTTCCCACATTAAAACAACAATAACAGTAATAGAGTGTCACTTGAATACACTGTGCCACTCCCTTCTGGCCTGCAAATTTTCTGTTGAAAAGTCAACTGAGATTCTCATTATAGTTCCCTTGTATATAGCTAATTGCCTTTATCTTGTTGCTTTTAAAATTCTTTTTATCTTTAATTTTTGCCACTTTAATTATAATATCTCTTAGTGTAAGCCTCTTTGGGTTCATCTTGTTTGGGCTTCTGTGATTCTTAGCCCAGGATAGCTGTTTCTTTTCCCAAGTTAGAGAATATTTCAACTACTATTTCTTCAAAAAAGTCCTCTGTCCTTTTCCCTCTCTCTTCCCCTCTGGGACTTATGTAATGCAAATGTTACTCTTCTTGATGTTGTCTGAGAGGTCTCATCTATTCTCATTTAATTTTTTTCTCTTCTTTATTTATCTTGGGTCATTTACATTACTGTCTTCTAATTCACTTCTAATTCAAGAATTCTAATGTTTCTGTATCATTTACTCTACTACTGATTCTTTCTAGGGTATTTTTAATTTTACTTTTCAACTGTTTGGTTCTTCTTTATATTTTCTCTTTGTTAAAATTCTATTGTGTTCATCCATTCTTCTCTTGAGTTCATTGAGCATCATTATGATTATTACTTTGAACTCATCAAGTAGATTGCTAATCTCCACATCACTAAGTTCTTCTGCAGTTTTGACACTCTCCTTTACTCATTTTGCCTGATTCTCTGTGTTGACGTCTATGTATTAGATAAGTTGGTTATATTTCTCAATCTTGAACAAGTGGCTTTATATAGGAAATGTCCTATGGTACTCATTAGCATACTTTCCTTTTGACACCAGAGCTATATGCTCTACGGCACTCCCATAAACATATCTGTGGGCTGCACGGGCCCTTTTGTGTTGATGAGGCAGACTAATGTGGTGCACTGGTAGGAAGGGCTGGCCTCCAGCCTGGATGGCTACCAGCAACTTCTTTTTTTTTTCTTTTTTTTTTTTTTTTTTTTTTTTTTTTTTTTTTTTTTTTATTAAATTTTATTTTCCCACTGTACAGCAAGGGGGTCAGGTTATCCTTACATGTATACATTACAATTACAGTTTTTCCCCCACCATTTCTTCTGTTGCAACATGAGTATCTAGACATAGTTCTCAATGCTATTCAGCGGGATCTCCTTGTAAATCTATTCTACGTTGTGACTGATAAGCCCAAGCTCCCGATCCCTCCCACTCCCTCCCCCTCCCATCAGGCAACCACAAGTCTCTTCTCCAAGTCCATGATTGATTTTCTTTTCTGAGGAGATGTTCATTTGTGCTGGATATTAGATTCCAGTTATAAGTGATGTCATATGGTATTTGTCTTTGTCTTTCTGGCTCATTTCACTCAGTATGAGAGTCTCTAGTTCCATCCATGTTGCTGCAAATGGCATGATGTCATCCTTTTTTATGGCTGAGTAGTATTCCATCGTGTATATATACCACATCTTCCGAATCCAATCCTCTGTCGATGGACATTTGGATTGTTTCCATGTTCTGGCTATTGTGAATAGTGCTGCAATGAACATGCGGGTGCATGTGTCTCTTTTAAGTAGAGCTTTGTCCGGATAGATGCCCAAGAGTGGGATTGCAGGGTCATATGGAAGTTCTATGTATAGATTTCTAAGGTATCTCCAAACTGTTCTCCATAGTGGCTGTACCAGTTTACATTCCCACCAACAGTGCAGGAGGGTTCCCTTTTCTCCACAGCCCCTCCAGCACTTGTTATTTGTGGATTTATTAATGATGGCCATTCTGACTGGTGTGAGGTGGTATCTCATGGTAGTTTTGATTTGCATTTCTCTTATAATCAGCGATGTTGAGCATTTTTTCATGTGTTTGTTGGCCATCTGTATATCTTCCTTGGAGAAATGTCTATTCAGGTCTTTTGCCCATTTTTCCATTGATTGATTGGTTTTTTTGCTGTTGAGTTGTATAAGTTGCTTGTATATTCTAGAGATTAAGCCCTTGTCAGTTGCATCATTTGAAACTATTTTCTCCCATTCTGTAAGTTGTCTTTTTGTTTTCTTTTGGGTTTCCTTTGCTGTGCAAAAGCTTTTCAGTTTGATGAGGTCCCATGGGTTTATTTTTGCTCTAGTTTCTATTGCTTTGGGAGACTGACCTGAGAAAATATTCATGATGTTGATGTCAGAGAGTGTTTTGCCTATGTTTTCTTCTAGGAGTTTGATGGTGTCCTGACGTATATTTAAGTCTTTCAGCCATTTGGAGTTTATTTTTGTGCATGGTGTGAGGGTGTGTTCTAGTTTCATTGCTTTGCATACAGCTGTCCAGGTTTCCCAGCAATGCTTGCTGAATAGACTTTCCTTTTCCCATTTGATGTTCTTGCCTCCCTTGTCAAAGATTAATTGACCATAGGTGTCAGGGTTAATTTCCAGATTCTCTATTCTGTTCCATTGGTCTGTCTGTCTGTTTTGATACCAGTACCACACTGTTTTGATGACTGTGGCTTTGTAGTATTTCTTGAAGTCTGGGAGAGTTATGCCTCCTGCTTGGTTTTTGTTTCTCAGGATTGCTTTGGCGATTCTGGGTCTTTTGTTGTTCCATATAAATGTTTGGATTGTTTGTTCTAGTTCTGTGAACAATGTCATGGGTAATTTGATAGGGATTGCATTGAATCTGTAGATTGCTTTGGGTAGGATGGCCATTTTCACAATATTGATTTTTCCAATCCAGGAACATGGAATATCTTTCCATTTTTTTACATCTTCTTTGATTTCTTTGATTAAGGTTTTATAGTTCTCGGCATATAGGTCCTTTACCTCTTTGGTTAGGTGTATTCCGAGGTATTTGATTTTGTGAGGTACAATTTTAAAAGGTATCGTATTTTTGTATTCCTTTTCTAATGCTTCATTGCTGGTATACAGAAATGCAACTGACTTCTGAATGTTAATCTTATATCCTGCCACTTTGCTGAATTTATTAATCAGTTCAAGGAGTTTTGGGGTTGAGTCCTTAGGGTTTTCTAGGTATAGAATCATGTCATCTGCATACAGTGACAGTTTGATCTCTTCTCTTCCTATATGGATGCCTTTTATTTCTTTTGTTTGTCTAATTGCTGTGGCTAAGACTTCCAAAACTATGTTGAAGAGCAGTGGTGAGAGTGGGCATCCCTGTCTTGTTCCAGATTTGAGTGAGAAGGCTTTCAGTTTTTCCCCATTGAGGATTATATTTGCTGTGGGTTTATCATAAATGGCTTTGATTATATTCAGGAATGTTCCCTCTATACCCACTTTGGCGAGGGTCTTGATCATGAATGGATGTTGAACTTTGTCAAATGCTTTTTCTGCATCTATTGAGATGATCATATGATTTTTGACTTTTTTTTTGTTAATGTGGTGTATGATGTTGATTGATTTGCGTATGTTGAACCATCCTTGTGAACCTGGGATGAACCCAACCTGGTCATGGTGTATAATTTTTTTGATATGTTGTTGGATTCGGTTGGCTAAGATTTTGTTGAGGAGTTTTGCATCTATATTCATCAATGATATTGGGCGATAGTTTTCTTTTTTGGTGGTATCTCTGCCTGGTTTTGGAATGAGGGTGATGGTGGCCTCATAGAATGTCTTTGGGAGTATTCCTTCTTCTTCAACCTTTTGAAAGAGTTTAAGGAGGATGGGCACCAATTCCTCTTTATATGTTTGATAGAATTCACCTGTGAAGCCATCTGGTCCTGGACTTTTATTTGTAGGGAGTGATTTTATGACCTCTTCAATTTCATTTCTAGTGATTGGTCTGTTCAGTTGGTCTGTTTCTGCTTGATTCAGTTTTGGCAGGCTGTAAGATTCTAGAAAATTGTCCATTTCTTCCAGATTGTCAAACGTATTGCCATATAGTTGTTCATAGTATTCTCTTATGGTTTTTTGTATTTCTGCTGTATCCGTTGTGATTTCTCCTTTTTCATTTATAATTTTGGTGATTTGGGTTCTTTCTCTCCTCTTTTTAGTGAGTCTGGCCAGGGGTTTATCAATTTTGTTCACCTTTTCAAAGAACCAGCTCTTGGTTTTATTAATTTTCTCTATTGTTTTTTGAGTCTCTATTTTATTGATTTCTTCTTTGATCTTTACAATTTCCTTCCTTCTGCTGACTTTAGGACTTCTTTGTTCTTCTTTTTCTAATTCATTTAGGTGGAGGGTTAAGTTGTCAATTTGGGATCTTTCTTCTTTTTTGAGAAAGGCCTGGATTGCTATAAATTTCCCTCTGAGCACTGCTTTCGCAGCATCCCATAGATTTTGAGAGGTTGTGTCTTCATTATCATTTGTTTCAAGATAGTTTTTAATTTCCTTCTTGATTTCCTCATTGACCCATTGGTTTTTTAGTAGCATGTTGTTTAGTCTCCATGGAGTAGGTTTTTTCTCTTTCCTTTTCCCATGGTTGATTTCTAATTTCATGGCATTGTGGTCAGAGAAGATACTTGAGATAATTTCTATGCTCCTAAATTTATTGAGATTCGCTTTATGTCCCAATATGTGGTCGATTCTTGAGAATGTTCCATGAGCATTTGAGAAGAATGTGTATTCTGATTTTTTTGGATGTAGTGTCCTGAAGATATCAATTAAGTCTAACTTTTCTATTGTTTCCTTTAGGATCTCTGTTGCTTTATTGGTTTTCTGTCTAGAGGATCTGTCCATTGATGTGAGGGGGGTATTTAGGTCTCCTACTATGATTGTATTCTCATCAATATCTCCCTTTATGTCTGTTAATATTTGTTGTATGTATCTGGGTGCTCCTATGTTTGGGGCATATATGTTGATGATAGTAACATCCTCTCCTTGGATGGATCCCTTAATCATTAAATAGTGTCCTTCTTTGTCTTTCTTTATGTCTTTTGTTTTAAAGTCTATTTTGTCTGATATGAGCGTTGCAACTCCTGCTTTTCTGTCATGTCTATTGGCATGAAATACTTTTCCCCAGCCTTTCACTTTCAATCTATATGTATCTTTTGTCCTAAGGTGAGTTTCTTGTAGGCAGCATATTGAAGGTTTTTGCCGTTTTATCCACTCAGCCATTCTGTGTCTTTTGATTGGGGCATTCAGTCCATTGACATTTAAGGTGATAATTGATAGATGATTATTTATTGCCATTTGATCCTCGTGTTCCAGTTGATTCTATGGTTCTCCATTCTTCTTTTTTTTTTTTTTTTTTTTTGGTTGGATGGTCTCCTGTTATTATCTGCTTGAGTGTATTTTTTTTTTTCATTTTTTGCAAATGCAATATTTGGTTTTGGCTTGTGGTTGCCCTGTTTTTTAAGTATGCTAACCCCTTCCCATAATTGTGTGTTTTAGCCTGATGGTCCTGTAAGTTCAAACACTTCATTATTATATTAAAATTAAGAGGAGAGACATACATACAAACAAAAAGGATTATTTACCTCCTAACATCCCTTGCCCACATTTTATGGTTTTGATGACTCTTTTATTTTTTTCTTTTTAATTTTATTTTGTTTGAAGCATGTTCATGATTA
This sequence comes from Sus scrofa, assembly GCF_054392235.1. Classification (NCBI taxonomy): domain Eukaryota; kingdom Metazoa; phylum Chordata; class Mammalia; order Artiodactyla; family Suidae; genus Sus; species Sus scrofa. Next base: position 34,839,203 of record NC_139393.1, read on the forward strand.
AATCTGTATGCTGGCTTATTTGAGTGACTGCTCTCTGATTGTATCTTCCTCATTCCTAGTTCTTCCTCTTCTTCTTCTTCTTCTTTTTTTTTTTTTTTTCTTTTCTTTTTTCTTCCCTTTCCTTCCTTTCTTTTTGGTTTAGAGAAGCCCTTTCAATATTTCCTTTAACCTGGGTTTTGTGTTGCTGTATTCTTTAAGTTTTTGTTTGTTGGGAAAAATTTTTATTTCCCCTTCTATTTTAAATGATATTCTTGCTGGATAAAGTATTCTAGGTTGCATATTTTTTCCTTTGAGCACTTTAAATATCTCTTGCCATTCCCTCCTGGCCTGTAGTGTTTCTGTAGAGAAATCAGCTGATATTCTTATGGGGGTTCCCTTGTAGGTAACATTCTGTTTTTCTCTTGCTGCCTTTAGGATCCTCTCTTTATCACTAACTTTTGCCATTTTTATTATGATGTGTCTTGGTGTGGGTCTGTTTGGGTTCAGTTTGTTTGGGGCCCTCTGTGCTTCTTGTATCTTGAATCCAGTATCCTTTAGATTTGGGAAGTTTCCAGCGATAATTTCTTCAAATATATTTTCCATTCCTTTATCTTTTTCTACTCCTTCTGGAATTCCTATTATGCGTAGATTGGCCCGTTTTATATTATCCCATAGGTCTCTTATATTGCTTTCCAGTTTTTTGATTCGGTTTTCTGTCTGTTGACCAGATTGAGTGATTTCCATTATTCTATCTTCCATATCACTGATTCGTTCTTCTGCATTATTCATTCTGGTTTTTACTGCCCCTAGTTCAGTTTGCATCTCTGCAAATGAATGTTCTAGTTTTTCTTGGCTCCTCCTTATATTTTCTAGCTCCTTTCTGAGGGTATCTGCATTGCTGTTCATATCTTCTCTTAATTCCTTCAGTATTTTCACTATTTCTCTTTTGAACTCCAGGTCTGTCAGACTGCAGAGATCAGTTTCATTGTTGACTGTTTTAGGTGAGTTCTCCTGTTGGTTTGACTGGGGGTGGCTTCTCAGCTTCTTCATCTTGCTTGTTGTCTTCTTTCTCCTGAGGGAGTTGTACTCTCCGTTATCGGGTAGTGTTTGCCTTGTCGCTGCCCTGGAATATTTCCTGAGGGCTGTCGTTGTTGGTCAATCTTTTTTGAGGCAGTGTGGCTTTTCTGGAGTGTTGATGGGACTAACAGTGTTTCTTTGAAGCAAAGGAGGACTTCCTGAGGGCAGACAGGACTGGGAGGTCCACCCCACGATGGTAGCAGATTTCACTTGGTTCTCAGCACCCCCTGGGGTCTTGGGCGGGTAGCAGGGCCCTTGGAGACTCAAGAGGTTCCTCCCCAGGGCAGCCCGACTCAGAAAGACCGTCTGAGATCTTTTCCCGATTCCGCCAGGCTTGTTGCAGCTTTTCTGGGCTGCAGGGGGTCCTGCCTGGAGCTGGCAGTCCTATGCAGCTGGTCCACTAGGTCTCAGCACCCCCTGGGGTCTTGGGCGGGTAGCAGGGCCCTTGGAGGCTCAAGAGGCTCCTCCCCAGGACAGCCCGACTCAGAAAGACCGTCTGAGATCTTTTCCCGATTCGGCCAGGCTTGTTGCAGCTTTTCTGGGCTGCAGGGGGTCCTGCCTGGAGCTGGCAGTCCTATGCAGCTGGTCCACTAGGTCTCAGCACCCCCTGGGGTCTTGGGCGGGTAGCAGGGCCCTTGGAGGCTCAAGAGGCTCCTCCCCAGGACAGCCTGACTCAGAAAGACCGTCTGAGATCTTTTCCCAAGTCGGCCAGGCTTGTTGCAGCTTTTCTGGGCTGCAGGGGGTCCTGCCTGGAGCTGGCAGTCCTATGCAGCTGGTCCACTAGGTCTCAGCACCCCCTGGGGTCTTGGGCGGGTAGCAGGGCCCTTGGAGGCTCAAGAGGCTCCTCCCCAGGACAGCCTGACTCTGAAAGACCGTCTGAGATCTTTTCCCAAGTCGGCCAGGCTTGTTGCAGCTTTTCTGGGCTGCAGGGGGTCCTGCCTGGAGCTGGCAGTCCTATGCAGCTGGTCCACTAGGTCTCAGCACCCCCTGGGGTCTTGGGCGGGTAGCAGGGCCCTTGGAGGCTCAAGAGGCTCCTCCCCAGGACAGCCCGACTCAGAAAGACCGTCTGAGATCTTTTCCCAAGTCGGCCAGGCTTGTTGCAGCTTTTCTGTGCTGCAGGGGGTCCTGCCTGGAGCTGGCAGTCCTATGCAGCTGGTCCACTAGGTCTCAGCACTCCTTGGGGTCTTGGGCGGGTAGCAGGGCCCTTGGAGGCTCAAGAGGCTCCTCCCCAGGGCAGCCCGATTCAGAAAGACCGTTTGAGATCTTTTCCCGATTCGGCCAGGCTTGTTGCAGCTTTTCTGGGCTGCAGGGGGTCCTGCCTGGAGCTGGCAGTCCTTTGCAGCTGGTCCACTAGGTCTCAGCACCCCCTGGGGTCTTGGGCGGGTAGCAGGGCCCTTGGAGGCTCAAGAGGCTCCTCCCCAGGACAGCCCGACTCAGAAAGACCGTCTGAGATCTTTTCCCAAGTCGGCCAGGCTTGTTGCAGCTTTTCTGGGCTGCAGGGGGTCCTGCCTGGAGCTGGCAGTCCTATGCAGCTGGTCCACTAGGTCTCAGCACCCCCTGGGGTCTTGGGCGGGTAGCAGGGCCCTTGGAGGCTCAAGAGGCTCCTCCCCAGGACAGCCTGACTCAGAAAGACCGTCTGAGATCTTTTCCCAAGTCGGCCAGGCTTGTTGCAGCTTTTCTGGGCTGCAGGGGGTCCTGCCTGGGGCTGGCAGTCCTATGCAGCTGGTCCACTAGGTCTCAGCACCCCCTGGGGTCTTGGGCGGGTAGCAGGGCCCTTGGAGGCTCAAGAGGCTCCTCCCCAGGACAGCCCGACTCAGAAAGACCGTCTGAGATCTTTTCCCAAGTCGGCCAGGCTTGTTGCAGCTTTTCTGTGCTGCAGGGGGTCCTGCCTGGAGCTGGCAGTCCTATGCAGCTGGTCCACTAGGTCTTAGCACCCCCTGGGGTCTTGGGCGTGTAGCAAGGCCCTTGGAGACTCAAGAGGCTCCTCCCCGGGGGAGCCCGTCTCAGAAAAACCGTCGGAGAATTAGGTCGATCTATTCACGGCCTGGCTAGGCTTGTTCTAGCTTTTCTGGGCTGCAGGCCTTTTGTAGGGGGCTGGTGGTGTTTGGTGCTGCTCTGTGGAAGTGTAGCCCCTCCAAAGGGCAAGCAGGCCTGTGCAGGGAGAGCCCCTGCGGTGGTAGGCTTCAGGCAATTGTTGAGGCCAGCCCTCCTGGATGGCAGGCAGCCCCAGGTTCGGCGAGAGCGTAGGGGGTGGCGGGGGTGGGGGGAGGGAATGCACTGGGAAGCACAGCTTTCTGCTAGCTAGCGGGCCTGTAAGCTTGTTGTGGCGTGGGGGGTATTCTATGGGGACCCACCCCTTCTTCTCTCCCCTCCCCAGCACGGGCGCAGACCAGGCTCTTCTCCCAGGTTCCCTCTGAGGCGGCTTTCCACTTCCCCGCCCCTAGAGTATTGCTCCCTTCCTCTGCGACAGCTTTGTTTTCTAGTCTCCCAGGCAGTCTCTGCCCCGTCAAATGGTTTAGAGACCTCCCAAGCAGTTTCCGCTCTTCCCCGCCCCCCTAGCCCGGGGACTAATCTCTGGAGCCGAGGTCTCGGTGCCCAGCCCCCCCCCCCAGGCGTCCCCCGGCCCTTTCTTGGGGACTAACCTTCGGAGGCGAGGTCTCGGTGCCCAGCCCCCACCCAGGCGTCCCCCGGCCCTTTCCCGGGGACTAACCTCTGGAGCCGAGGATTCGGTGCCCAGCCCCCACCCAGGCGTCTCAATTTTTGGTGACTGTGCCCGTAGTTCAGATGGTCCGTTGGGTTCTTGATCGTTTTTCCGTACTCCGACTTACTGCTACACTCTTCTCTGCATCTGGAGATTCCTCCGGTTCGTTTGATCTTTCCCCCGGTAGGAGACTTTCCAGGGTGCGGGATCCCTTTCTCCTCTGCAGTTCCCTTTCGGGAGCGCCCGTCCCGCTCGGATTCACCTTCTCTCACTCTCCTCTTTTCTCCCGTTCTGCCCAATAATGTCACGAATTTCTTGCCGTTATTGGAGTTTAGGTTCCTCTGCCAGCGATTGGTTGTTGTTCTGTGCGAGTCATTTCTTCTGTAGATGTGCTTTTTTTGTTGTGTTTGTGGGAGAGGGCGAGCGTGTCCCCCTACTCCTCCGCCATCTTGTCCTCTCTCCAGCAACTTCTTTGTATAGTGGCTGCTGGCCTTCAAGTGGGCAGGCCTGGATCATAGGGCAGAATACTATGAGGCCGTGGGTGGCTCAGGGTTTGTGTCAGCCTCCTGATGGGTAGGGCCATGTCGTTACATGGTTGGCTGGAGCCCATGAAGCTTGAATGGATACTGGCCCATTGGTGGTGAAGCAAGCCCAGGCACAAATAGGCTAGAGAGAGGACTCCAAAATGTTCCCTGCCAGCTCATGTGATCTCCTGGTAGAATAGGCTCATCCAAACAGCTGATGGCAACAACTATGTTCCCAGGGGAAGTCCCAGTTTTCTCCTACTTCTCTGGAGCTTCATCCAGAATAGCAAGTTTGTCTCACTCAGGTTCCTTTAAAATTACTGCCTTTGAACTAGGACTCAGATCATGTGAGATTTTGTGCACACCCTTTAAGATGGAGTATCTGTTTCCTAGGCCTCCAGTTATGCTATATGTAGGCTTAACCGGTCATCAAAGTTAGGCATTCTTGGGGCTCATCTTCCTGATGCAGGACCCCTAGGCTAGGGAGCTGAATGTGGGACTTGGACTCCTCTCTCCTTAAGGAGGAATCTTTCCAGTTGTGCTTATCCTTCTGTTTGCGAGTCATCTGTACAGGGATGTGGTCCTGACCATACCAGATCTCCATCCCTTCTACTCATTTCCTTGTAGTTACTTCTTTATATCGCTAGTTGTGGAAATTTTTTTTCTGCTAAACTTCAGACCATTTTCATAGATAATTGTTTTATAAATAGTTGTAATTAGGGTGTGCCTGGGAAAGGAGCTGAGCTCAGGGTCTTCCTACTGAACCATCTTGACCACAATTTTCATGATTTACCTTTCATAAAGAGTCATGCAACAGGTATAATAATTGATGCTAAATATATCAAAAGTTCTCCTTTTGACATTATGTCCACCAAAAAAACATGTAATACGAAGTAGAATTTTAGGTGTCTGCAGCAAGCCATACCTATTTATTTTTTTAAGAACCCATATGTGTAGCAAATTAGATAATATTTTTCAACTAATCTCACATTATAGAATGACATAGTATGTGAGGTAACTTTAAGAGTTTCCTTTTGGGAGATATCCTGATGTGATAATTATCAGAATCTGTAGGTTAAATCTAATGATAGTTTCTGTAAGAAAAACTTCTGCTAATTCTAGGCTGCCATGTTATTCTTAGTGTTGCTATTTTTTTCTGCTTTGTTGTCTTGGCATATTGATAATGGCCTCATCCCAAATTCATATTTTCTTAGGATTATAATGGATTCTTAGACTTCCTTTGGAATAAACCTTGTTCTTGGCATAATTAAAGTTTAATTATTGCAAGTATATTGTAAACTCTTTTCTTAATAAGTTTTACAAGTGAAAACTTCAAACATCTGTTTGGAGCCTTATCTTCCCAAGCTATGGTTTTAATTGCCTAATTTAGGTGCAAATCTCTTTGTTGTTGAGATATTATATTTTCACATCAATTGGGGATAATAAAAGTTTTCTTGTTGTAGAAAGAAGAATCCTGAAAACATTATAAGAATAACACATTATCATAAATTATCACATTCATTGTGAAAAAAGGGAATTAAAATTTCAGCAACTCTGAAAATCCAAAAATTTTACCCTACTGCATACTAACAAACTAGTCTGTCATACTTTGTTGGCTGGTGACACAAGACTTTTGGGTCAGAGATGAAGAACAATTTATTGCTGAGAGAAATATCAGGATACAGAGTATTAAAATTTTGTATCACTTTCTGAAGTTCCAATTCCCATAAAGAAACAGTAAGAGAGATAGATGACATGTGCGCATAATAGTCACATTATAGGAGAGCAACCCTGAACTTAGGGAAGGCAAAATATGCCCATCCTTTGCCCTGGGAGGAGACACACTGAATGGCAAGCATGTATGTTACCTTTGCTCTGGAGGGCCATTTTCTTGATCTTCCAGGGCTGCAGGCAAGCTCGTCTTTTCATGTTCTTTGCTAAGACCTTTTTTGTGGTGGTTGTTTCATTATCCTTAAAAGATAATGTGAACCAAAGAAAGGTCACTAGTCCCTCACTTTCCTAGATGAGCAGAAATATATGAAACCCATGGGAGATTTTTTTCTCAACAGTAAAGTGTGCAATATATTTTCTCTAGAACAAATACAAGGTAGAAATAAATATTAGTAGCATTACATAGTGAATGTTCATTCACAATTCCTCAATTGAATGTCAAATTGGGTAGGTATTTTTTTGTTTTCTTATTGATACATGATATTAAAATAGCAAGGTTGGAGTTCCCGTCGTGGCGCAGTGGTTAACGAATCCAACTAGGAACCATGAGGTTGTGGGTTCGGTCCCTGCCCTTGCTTGGTGGGTTAACGATCCGGCGTTGCTGCGAGCTGTGGTGTAGGTTGCAGACGCGGCTCGGATCCCGCGTTGCTGTGGCTCTGGCATAGGCCGGTGGCTACAGCTCCGATTCAACCCCTAGCCTGGGAACCTCCATGTGCCGCAGGAGCAGCCCAAGAAATAGCAACAATAACAACAACAACAACAACAAAAAAAAAAAAGACAAAAAAAAGACAAAAAAAAAAAAGCAAGGTTTAGGAAAATACTGTAGCCCTTTCAACTTTGTCCACAAAATCTAAAAATGAACAAATGATACCTAGTTATTAGAAATTTATGCTAGGCATTATAGCAGTACTAAAAATTATGTTTTCTGAAATGTCTTATAATTTCTGTGGGGAGACATAATGTCCACATATGAAGCAAACTAAAGAAAAACCCATTAAGGTATAGATTGAAATTATAGACATAGACCTAATATGATATTGATTTAATTTATAAACTATTTTAACATATATTGCCTCATATTTATTCTTGCCTTGTTTGTATTATGATATTTTATGGATTTTACAATTTCAAAATTTTATCATCTCTGAAATAACCATGGATTTTATACTCGATGACGTCTTAGGAATAAAATTGCTGTACTTTCTGAATGATATAGACAATAGTGGTGCATTTTTCATCATTTGAAATGTATCATTTCCATTTGGAGAAGGAAGTGAAGCTCAAAAATATTGTTATTTTCTCAAGATAATGCAGACAATACATGCTAAAACATAATTTGAACCAAAGCCTTTTTATTCTAATACTTTTTAATCTAACAAAGTGCTTTCTGACTCCTGGTTTAACACTTCACACTATTTCATTTTTGATAGCATCGAGATTTTCAGAAGAAGTAATATTTGCTCAGATTAACTTAATATCAAACAGATCTTTTGTTTCAGTCCCAATGAAATACTCTTCAAAGTGTTAAAAGTTTAAATGCAATACAGGTAAAGTGAAAACAAAAGAAAATATTATCTTTTTCCTGTGGTTATCTGAGTTATGTTTATCTCTTTCTTTTCAGTGTGTGTTTCTTTTTTTATTAGCAATATAAAGACTTTGTCATATTTAAAATATTTTTCCTATTTCTAGTTTTTTGGTTTATTTATTTATTTATTTTTTGTCTTTTGTCCTTTTTAGGGCCATGGCATATGGAGGTTCCCAGGCTAGGCGTCTAATCAGAACTGAAGCCACCGGCCCACGTCAGAGCCACAGCAATGCCAGATCCAAGCTGCGTCTGTGACCTACACCACAGCTCGTGACAATGCCGGGTCCTTAACCCACTGAGTGAGGCCGTGGATCGAACCCACAACCTCATGGTTCCTAGTCGGATTCGTTTCCACTGTGCCTCAATGGGAACTCCTCTGGTTTCATTTTTAGTTTTCTGTTCTGTCTTTTGCTGTGAACAGAATGGTCTGTTTCAAGTTTGCAAATGTATATTCACAAATTTTTCCATAGTAGTTTCTATATTTATTATGGTCTCTTTCTTATATATGGTTTGTTTTTATTTTCATTATTATTGTTGACATTTTTCTTTTATTATTTATTTGCTTGTTTCTTCATTTTAATTAATTAAACTTTTATGTTTCTTTCACAATTCTTAGATAATTTGTGAATCTGGATAAGGTAGGATAGCAGAGAATGTTCCAGTTTTAAGGACTGGTGAGATTACTTGGACTCACCAAAGGCAATTTTCACTAAATTCATAAATAAGCATTGTAAATTCTCCAAATGTTAGCATTTGAAACAAATGAGAATCAGAATAGTTGATGAATGCCACAACCCATTGTCTCCCTTCTTCCTCTTGCAGATACTCCAAAAGTTTGATCTTGGCTATGAGTGCAGATTCAGGGATAGTTTAAAGGAAGTTTTTCACTGTCATGAGTACATTTTACTGGGAAGTGGGGCTCAATGCTAGCCCATATTGTGTGTGATGTACAAAGTAAATTTTTGCCAGTACACAGCTATTCTATTCTAATTATATAATGCTTGCAAACTCACTATTTCATATTTTATTTGAGATTTCTTCTCCACAGGACCAGTTGTATTCTACCACAGTAGGATGTGGGAAAAGTTAATTACAGTTCTGTGCTTCAGAGAAAGTCTGTTAAGTATAAACAAGCTAAATATACGTGGTCTATTTTGGGGTTTCCTAGGGACTGATGACTCATAGGGGTACAGGACACATTATTTGTCTTTGTGTCTTGCAGGTCATTCGCACATTTATGTTTTTCCTTAATAAGTAAAAGGTAATAGAAATTCTCCCTATATTTGGGACTTGAGAAAAAGGACTTCTTAATTTTATTTTCTTCTTTTTCCATCTTTTAAATTTTATTTTTCTGTCCTTTATGTTTATTTGCCAATACCACAGAACTCACCTAACATCATCTCTTAATCACTACTCTCAGTAGTAAACACTAGTTTGACATTTATGTTAATTATTCCTTGAAAAATTATCTGGAAAGATAGTATATAGTTTCATATTCTCAGAGGAGTTTAAATGCCTCAAAGTTAGCTAGTATTTCTCTGGAACTGTAATTATTATGATACAATATGGAATTAGAGGGGAAAAAAAAGGAATAAGAAAACAAGCCTCATTTGAGAAGCACATTTTTTTTTTGTACTTTTTTTGGCCACCTTATGGCGTGTAGAGTTGCGGAGCCAGGGATTAGATCCAAGCCTGCTTCCAGCTGTGGTAACACTGGATCCTTTAACCCACTGTGCCAGGCTGGGGATTGAACCTCTGTCCTGAAGCTGCAGAGATGCTGCCAGTCCCATTGCACCAGAATAGAAAACTATAGAACCACTTAATTTTAATTCTTATATATTTGGTACTGTATATTATAAAAATGTAGCCAGAGAATAAAGAAAATCTACAGAAATACATATTTCAGGCATTATGTTCATGTCATTTCTAGTTTAGTAGTAAACCAATAATTCACAAAAGGAACCTACTAAAACTACATATTTTCAAATTTTATGTAGTTTTTTTCTGAGTAATCTGATAAATGATAGGTTTTACTGTTTTGATGATTCCCAAGATGGTATTTTAGAGATATTGTGGGAGAAAGACAGAAATTAAGGGTATTTGGATTGCCCTTGGCATGACCCAAACATTTTTACCTTTGGTCCCCTTTTTCAAATTTTCATTTATTTATTTTGGTAAGATTTTTATTGTTTCTATTATAGTTGATTTACAATGTTCTGTCAATTTCTGTCATACAGCAAATTGACTCAGTCACACACACATATGCATTTTTTTGTCACATTATCTTCCATCATGTTCCATTACAAGTGACTAGGCATAGTTCTCTATGCTATACAGCAGATCTCATTGCTTATCCATTCCAAATGTTTGCATCTACTAGCCTCAAACTTCCAGTCCATCCCACTCCCTCCCCCCTCTCTTGGCAACTACAAGTTTTTTCTCTAAGTCCATGAGTTTGTTTCTTTTCTGTAGAAAGGTTCATTTGTGCCATTTATTAAATACCAGATATAAGTGATATCATGTGGTATTTGTCTTTCTCTTTCTTACTTACTTCACTTAGTATCATCCCTTTTTTAATGAGAGTAACAGCTAACTCTTACTGTCTAAGTAAGAACTTTGCCAAGAAAGTAACAGTGTTAATTGTTCTTTTTACAATTGAAATTCACTATTACTGTTGAAAATTCTATATTCTTTTATTATGCTATGGGATGAGAATTTGTTTTAGAAGATGAACTTATTGCCTTATAATAATCTAGTAATTTCCTCCAGGAATCTTCAAACTGAGTTCTTCAACTTGGGTCTTTGAGGGACTTATAAATGATTGAACCTCAGAATCTAGAATTGCTTTGCTTTTTTTAAAGTTTAGCAAAATTTTTGTTGACTTAGTGTACTGTGTCTGTAAACAATCTAGTTCAGTTTTTCCTATTTTTTTGGTATTTTACATAAATATATTATGTCAGCATATATTCTTTTGTGTTTCTGAATTAATATTACATTGTGAGGTCCTTCCATATTTTAGTATTTTTAAATTCATACATTCAGGTAGTGCTTAATATCACCTCATGATTCTAATTAGTACATTTCTGAATTAGTGTTCATTTCTTTAATCTTCATATCAGTCAGTTTATTATAAATTACCATGCTGTCCTTTAGTAAAACAAATGAAAGGAAAGGAAATGAATAAAATTGAAAAGAAAAAGGAAAAAGTAGAAGAAAAAAGAAACCCAGTGACTTACAATGACAAAAGAATATTTTTGTTTGTGATACTCAGTTATCTTGAGTTGGTTGTGCCTCTCCTCCATAGGTGCTACATTCTGGGACCTAAGTTGATAAAGAAGCCCCTTTGAGGACATTGTTTGGCTCATGCCAAATGGAAAACAGAACACAGTAGGTACACTTCATGGATTAAAGTTTTTGCTCAGGTAGCACATGACACTTTCATTATATTTCATTGACAAGCAATTTGCATGATGAAACCATTTTATCAATGAGGCATAGAGGAATGTTAAAATTGTATACAATAATACAAGCTCTCAAATTCTCTTTTATTCAAATCACATGTGCATTTTTCTCTTTAATCATCTCTCCCCAAACAATTTTTTAATGACTTTAGTTTTGCATATCTTCTTCTATTTTATTTATTTTCTATTTTATTATCCCCTTCTATCTTTATTACCTATTATATTATTTAACTCAATATTCCCTCCTTTATATTCATTTCTTATGATACATGCTTAGCTTATTGATTATTAACATTCTCATTTTTTTGGCTGCATCCCCAGCATGGGTAACTCCTCAGGCCAGGGATCGAGCCTGTGCCACAGCAGTAAATGGAGCCATAGCTGTGACAATACCAGATCCATAACCCACTGAGCCACCAGGGATATCCCTCAACATTCTTGTTTTCAATATATATAATTAAATGTATATATATTTCCCTATAAAAGTTGTATCCTACATGTCTTAACATATATTATTTTCATTGACATTCAGTCAAAATATTTCTTTTTAAATGTACATCATGATTTTTCTTTAATCAATGAGTTACCCAATAATTTTCAAACACATTTTCTAATTATCTTTTGTCATTCATTTCTAGCTTAATTGACATCATAGATATACTTTGCATGATTTTCATCTCTTCAACTTCATTGCCATGCATAGGTAAGTCATTATAATAAATGTCCTCTATGTAGAAAGAGGTGTATTGTAGTTAGTAGTTAGTAGTAGGAGCAATGGCTTGCACATCCACATTACATCAGTTCCTAATCCAGTCTGATATATCTATCAACTAGTATGGAAAAAACTCAGGTTGACTTTCTTGAGCCTACTGTGACCGTATTTTACCAACCTGAGATCAGTGATGCCATGTTGGGAGCTTGAAATTAGACACAGTGGGAGAATTTACACCATAGAAATCAGTAAATACTACAAACTAATCTGGGGAATTGACACCTTCTATATATCCAACAAATTTACCTCATCCACTTGGTTTGATAAAATTAGATGAAAGCCTGTAATAATGAAATTAATATGGGAATAATTATACACAATTATGATCATCAGGAAGAAACTGGATATAAAAAACAAACAACAAAACAGAGCAAGTTCTTGTTCTCCATGAGTATCATCTTTCTTCTTGTTCTCCATATTGTATCATCTATTTTCCAGAATTGCAAAATACTTGTAATGTTACTGGTGTTATCAGTTCACATGAGTTTTTTCTATCATATAAAATTTGACAAAATTGCATAATGAAGCTAGTAAAAAAAAAAGACTATAGGAGAAATAAAAAGACATCTTAACATTTGTTTATCTTATCTCTGATCTGACGTCCTTTTCCTTAATGGGACTATCACAGGGTTGTCAAAATGATATAAAAATTACAAGAAGCAGTACAACAGGAGGGAAAATATAATAATGTACTTTTCATATAGTATGAATGAAATAAGGTGTATTTCTACTTTTTGTCTAATTCCATAGAGGAAGGTAATTGCTACTTTATCAAGTTGTGTGATTATAGAAATGTCAGTACAGATTTAAGATTTTATATATATAGCCCATGGGTTTTTAACTTAAATTGGATACAGCAAGAATAGAAAATATTTATAGATAAGCCAGAAAATAGTGTGGTAATCAAATAGAATTCTTCTAAAACTAGAAGTAGTATAAGTAGTATGAAAAATATTTGATATTTCAAGTTTAGTGATTAACCAGTAATCCACAAAAGTAACCTTCTAAAATTAGATGTTTTCCAAACTTTATGAAGGTTTTTCTTTTATTTATTTTTTTTTAATTTTTAAAATTTTTTTAAATTAATTATCTACAAGCCTTCATTTATTTATTTACTTATTTTGTCTTTTTGTTATTTCTTGGGCCGCTCCCACGGCATATGGAGGTTCCCAGGCTAGGGGTCGAATCGGAGCTGTAGCCACTGGCCTACACCAGAGCCACAGCAATGCAGGATCCGAGCTGCGTCTGCAACCTACACCACAGCTCGCAGCAACGCCGGATCGTTAACCCACTGAGCAAGCGCAGGGACCGAACCCGCAACCTCATGGTTCCTAGTCGGATTCGTTAACCACTGCGCCACGACGGGAACTCCAAGGTTTTTCTGAGTAATCTGATAAATGGTGACTTTTACTGCTCATGCAGCATTTTAGATTTCCAAGGCAATATTTTAGAAATTCTTGTGGGAAGGAGGCAGCAATTAGGGACATCTAGATTGCCCCAGGCCTGACCCAAATATTTTTTACTTATCCCCTTCTCTTTAGAGAGAGTATTGATATCAAAACCTACTGCTGAGGTAAGAACTTTGCCAAGAACAGTAATGAAATACAAAAGTATTTTTTGTAATTAAAATTCAATGTCACTGTTATTAACTACTTACGTAACATGTTGAGAATTTAGAAGATGGGCTTTATTGTGTTATCATAAATTCATAATTTCTTCCAGTTCCTTAATCAGAGTCCTTGGATTTAGAGAGGATCTCTCAGTGGATGGACTTCAGGAACCATAAGCATTTGATTTTCTGGAAATCAGGGCTTCAAATTCATAAAAGAATTTTATTTCCCTCATAACTAACAGTCCTTTGGGAGTGTGATCTTTATATTACTACATGACATTTTGAAAGAAATGAGTGTGAAAGGAGCAGTATCTTTGGATGATTTTAACTATCACATTAAACACTTTGTACATTTGAATGCATATTATTAAAGCACAGCAAGTAGGAAAGAAAGATTCTATGAAAATAAAATGTGTTGACTTCCTTTCATACATCTGGCATTATATCATGTCCATTCAACAGATTTAATCTTTGTAGAATAAATTTTATACTTTTGTGTAACTAAACATGGTTACTATTTGGGATTAAGATAGTTTTTAATATCAATATTAATTATACTTTAATCAAAATCATTGTATTTTACAGAAGTTAAAATTTATTTTTCTCAACATTTGCTCCATATTAGAAACACCCTGGTAGTTTTTAAAGCACTCCAGAGCATCGATGCCATACCAGACCAGTTGAGTCAAATGGCTGGGCTTTCGTATTTCAAAAAAAAAAAAAAAAAAAAAACACCAAAATCGCCTCAAATGATTCTGTTGTGCAGAGTGTTAAGGACCAATGTTCAACTATTTAAATGAATAATGCCTAAGCATATCATTTGAGTAAGAAGCATACAAGTACAATTTTACTTAATCTATCCTGGCAAACTCACAATTCATTTATCATTATTCATTAAATATACATTTATAGAATGCCCGCTGACAGGTGAGCACTTTGTAAAATGTTGTCAATTAGTGATAAATGTTTGGGTTTTATTCTCAAGGACTCAATCATCAAAATAAAATGATTATTTGATCTGGGCTTGAATTACTATTCATAGAAAATTGCACAAGTAGTTAAGAGAGAAAACAAATTTTTAAAAATGCTTCATAGTTTTGAGATCTTCACATTTTTAAAATAGTCTTTTGACATTTTTTCATAATTTCCATTGTTCATTTCATCTAACTGTATTTAGTACAGTTTTATAATACTTCCTACATAGGCACATTAAATGGAATAAAACACTTTACCATGCTCTCTAAATGCATGACTCTAAAATCTTATGCAGGAGTTCCCTTCATGGTGCAGTGGTTAACGAATCCGACTAGGAACCATGAGGTTGCAGGTTCGATCCCTGGCCTCACTCAGTGGGTTAAGGATCCAGTGTTGCCATGAGCTGTGGTGTGGGTTGCAGACTCAGCTCAGATCCCATGTTGCTATGGCTCTGGCGTAGGCCAGTGGCTACAGCTCCGATTCGACCCCTAGCCTGGGAACCTCCATATGCCCTGGGAGCGGCTCATGAAAATAAAATAAAATAAAATAATATAAAATAATATAAAATAAAATAAAATAAAATAAAATAAAATCTTATGCAAATACCCAGTAGAATCCAGCAGCCCTACCATATTTCTCTGTAAAGGAAAATTAAAAATTTCTTGCAGGTTAGAACTAATAAATGATTTTAGTAATGTTGTAAGTTCAAAACTCAGTATGCAAAAATCAATTATACACTATTGATAAACAATATGAAAGTGAAATTAAAACAATTCCATTTAAAATAGCATCAAAACAAGTAAAGTATAAGTGTAAATTTAACAAATGATTGCAAAACTTATACTCTGAAAAGAAAATGCTCAACATCACTAAATATTAGAGAAATGCAAGTCAAAACTATTATAGGGTACCACCACACAACAGTCAGATGTGAGTCCATCATTAATAAGTCCACAAATCACAAATGCTGGAGGGGGTGTATAGAAAAGTGTACCCTTCTACACTGTTGGTGGGAATGTAAATTGGTACAAGAACTATGGAAAACAGTATGGAGGTACCAAAGAAAGCTAAATATAGAACCACCCTATGACAGAGCAATCCCACTCTTGGGCATATATCTGGACAAACTTTCCTTGAAATAGATGCATGCACCTGTATGTTCACTGCAGTACTATTCACAACATGAAAACATGGAAACAACTTAAATGTCCATTGACAGATGAATGGATTAAGAAGAATTGGTGTATATACATAATGGAATAGTACTCATCCATAAAAAAGAACAAAATAATGCCATTTGCAGCAAAATGGATGGAACTAGAGACTCTCATACTAAGTGAAGTAAGTTAGAAAGAGAAAGATAAATACCACATGATATCACTTACATCTGGAATCTAACATATGGCATGAATAAACCTTTCCACAAAGGAACTCATGGACTTGGAGAATAGACTTGTGGTTGCCAAGGGCGAGGGAGTAGGATGGACAGGGAGTCTGGGATTAATAGATGAAAACTATCCCCTTTGGAGTTGATAAACAGTGAGATCCTGCTGTATAGCACAGGGAACTCTATTTATCACTTACAATGAAACATGAGGAAGGATAATGTGAGAAAAAGAATGTATACATATGTATGACTGGGTCACTTTGCTGTACAGTAGAAATTGACAGAACACTGTAAACCACCTATAATGGAAAAAATAAAATCCAAATAAATGAAAAGGTGTTATACGTTATGGATCCAAACTTTTATTTTTTTCTTTTCATGGCCACACCCATGGCATATGGAAGTTCCCAGGCTAGGCGTAAAATCAGAGCTGCAGCTGCTGGCCTATACATGGCCACAGCAACGTGGGATCTGAGCTGCATCTGTGACCTAACAACACAGCTAACAGCAATGCTGGATCCTTAACCCACTGAGCAGGGCCAGGGATCAAACCTGCATCCTCATGGATACTAGTCATATTCATAAACCACTGAGCCACAACAGGAACTCCAGATTCAAACATTTAATACTGTTAAGAGGCAATACTTCCCAAAGTGATCTGTAGATCCAATACCATCCCTATAAAATTCCAGGTAGATTCTTTATAGAAATTGACAAATGATTTGAAAATACATATAGAAATTTAAGGGAACCAGTATGGTCAAACAATTTTGAAAAGGAAAAACATATTTGGAGGACTCACACTTTCAAATTTCAAAACATACTGTAAAGCCACAGTAATCAAGATAATGTGAACTAGCTAAGCTTAGACATATTGATCAATGGAATAGCATTGAGAGTCCAGAAATAAACCTCCACACTTGCAGTCAATTGATTTTATGATCCAGTTCACCTCTGTAGGAAAGAATAGCCTCTTTAACAAATGGTACTGGAACAAGCAGAAAAACTGTACATAGGCAAAAGAATGAAGTTGAACCTCTTCCTCACACCACCTATGAAAACTTACTCAAAAGACATCATAGAGCAAAATATAAAAGCTAGAATTATAAACTCTTAGAAGAAAATATGGTAATAAATCTCTGTGACTTTGGATTAAGTACAATTTTCTTAGATATGGCCCCAAAATCACAAGTGACAAAAGAAAAAAAAATAGATGAAATTCGGACTTTATCAAAATTGTATTCCTGTTCTGGCACAGCAGTAACGTATCCGACTAGGAACCATGAGGTTGTGGGTTCGATCCTTGGCCTCACTCAGTGGGTTAAGGATCCGGTGTTGCTGTGAGCTGTGGTGTCCTTCACAGAAGTGGCTCGGATCTGGCTGGCATTGCTGTGGCTGTGGCGTAGGCCGGCAGCTGTAGCTCTGATTGTACAGAACTGGGAATCCACATTCCATGTGTGCAGCCCTAAAAAAAAAAAAAGAAAAGAGAGAGATACCATTTTGTTTCAAAGGACACAATCAAGAAAATGAAAAAAACAACCAACAAAATGGTGGAAAATTATTGTGAATTGTGTATCTGATAAAGGATTTGTATTCAGAATACATAAAGAACCTCTGCAATCCAGTAAACAAAACACAAAAACTCAATTAAAAAACAGGCAAAGTAGAAAGAAAATAGTTTCAAATGATGCAACTGACAAGGGCTTAATCCATAAAATATACAAACAACTTATACAACTCAACAGCAGAAAACCCAACAACCCAATTGAAAAATGGGGAAAAGACCCGAATAGACATTTCTCCAAGGAAGATGTACAGATGGCCAACAAGCACATGAAAAAATGCTCAACATCCCTGATTAGTAGGGAAATGCAAATCAAAACTATCATGAGATATCACCTCACACCTGTCAGAATGGCCATCATTAATAAGTCCACAAATAACAAATGCTGAAGAAGGTGTGGAGAAACGGGAGCCCTCCTGCACTGTTGGTGGGAATGTAAGCTGGTACAACCACTATGGAGAACAGTATAGAGGTACCTTAGAAAACTATACATAGAAATACCATATGACCTAGCAATCCCACTCTTGGGCATATATCCAGACAAAACTTTCCTTGAAATAGACACATTCACCCACATGTTCATTGCAGCACTATTTGCAATAGCCAAGACATGGAAACAACCCAAATGTCCATCAACAGATGATTGGATTAGGAAGATGTGGAATATATATACAATGGAATACTACTCAGCCATAAAAAAGAATGACATGATGCCATTTGCAGCAACATGGATGGAACTAGAGACTCTCATACTGAGTGAAGCAAATCAGAGAAAGACAAATACCATACGATATCACTTATATCTCAAATGAACCTTTCCGCAGAAAAAAAAATCATGGACTTGAAGCACAGACTTGCGGTTGCCAAGGGGAGAGGGAGGAAGTGAGATGGATTGGGAGCTTGGGATTAATAGATGAAGACTATTGACTTTGGAATGGATTAGCAATGAGGTCCTACTGTGTAGCACTAGGAAATATGTCTGGTCACTTATGATGAAGCATGATAAAGTTCAAAAATAGAATGTATACATGTATGTATAACTGGGTCACCATGCTGTACAGTAGGAAAAAAAAATAATGTATTGGTGAAATAAAAAAAATAAAAAATAAATAAATAGGCGAAGTACTTGAATAGAAGTTTTTCCAAAGAATATATGCAGCTGGTTAACAAGCACATGAAAATATGTTTACATCATTAGTCATTAGAGAAATGCTGATCAAAACCACAATGAGGAGTTCCCTTTGTGGCTCAGTGGTAATGAATCCAGCTAGCATTCATGAGGACACAGGTTCAATTCCAAGCCTCGCTCAGTGGGTTGAGGATCTGGCATTGCTTAGTATAGGTTGCAGATGCAGCTTGGATCCCATGTAGCTGTGCCTGTGGGATAGGCCTGCAGCTGTAGTTCCATTAGACCCCTTGACTGGGAACTTCCATATGCCACAGGTGCAGCCCTTCAAAAGAAAAAAAGAAAAAAAAAAAAAAAAAAAGAAAAAAGACATGAGATACTAAAGTAAAAAAAAGTGACTAATATCAGTGAAGATGTGAAGAAATTAGAGCCCTCATACATTGCTGGCAAAAATGTACAATGTTACAGCAATTATGAAAAAAAAAAACTTCTGGCAGTTTCTCAAAAGACTAAACATAGAGTTACTATATAATTCATGAATTCTCCAAATTATTTTCCCAAGAGAAATGAAAACAGTGTATGTCCACATAAACAAAAAAACTTGTAGGTGAATGTTCATATCACTGTTATTTAAAATAGCCAAAAAATGGAAATAATCCAAATGCTCATTAATTAAGAAGGCACAAACAAAATGTACACTCATGGTATGCAATACATTTCAGCAATGAAAATGAATGAAGTAGGTACATTCTACAGTACGGAGGAAAATTTAAACTATAATAAATCAAAGAAAACTGTCATAAAAGACCACATATTACATAATTTCATTTTAACGAAACATACAGAATAGATAAATAGTGAATCCATAGAAACAGAAAGTAGATTAGTATTTGCCTTAGGCTGGAAGTGGGAGGGAGTAAAATAGGCTAGCGTTTCCTTGTGAGGTGATGAAAAGATTCTAAGTTTGATTGTGATGATGATTGTGAAATTACTAAGAATAATCAAATTATACGCTTAAAATAGCTGAATGATATGTGGTATGTGAACTCTATTTTTATAAACACATTAAAATTCCCTTATCAAAATATTATATATCACCTCCTCTTCTAACAACATTGCCTCTATATTCCTCACTTTAGCCTCACCCTGATCTCTTATTTACGAAAAAAATAAACACTCAAGAGGAATAAAAATGCATCCTTTATTTTCTATCCACAACCTCATTTCCTATGGCCTCCTCAGGGTCCTTTGTTGGTGTCCCTTCTTCCTGATCTCTCTGAATTGGAAAGTCTGAGGTTAAGTGCCTGCAACTTTGTGTGTAGAAAATTACTAGGTAAGCCCAGCCAGTTCCAGGGCTTCTAATACCATCTGTATACTAATGGGTTTCATGCAAATTTCTAGTGCTCATGTATTCCAGCTGCCAACATTTAAAACTTTATCTCCAATGCTCAACTCCTTATTTCACACTCCTCCAAAACATTTTCTTTCTACATTATCTTTCCTATCTCAGCAAGTAGCAGCTTTATTCTTGTATTTGTTTAGACCAATAACGGATTTCTGACTGACTTCTTTCCCTCAGGAAATCTTGCTAACCACTTATCTCTCAAACTGCTATCCACATAGTTTAGGCCACCATCATATTATTAAACTTCATTCTGGTGCTCTAGGTTTCAATGGAGAAAAGGGGCTTGGGGTTTTAACATTCAAGATTTGTTTTTCACTTAATCTTCACTGTTTCAATAGAGCACTTCTATTCTTACAGTGTCATATGATTCCTATTTCATAATTGCTCTTGTTCAACCCTACTGAAAAGTAATCAGTCTTCTGTGTTGGAGCAGTAGTCTTCTAGCTGGACAGAAACATGGAAGGAATTTGGGGACTGATTCGTCTTACATATAAATATATAAAACAAACCCAAAACAATATACAAACATGTTTTTGTTTTTTTCTTTTTTTATGGCTGCACCCATGGCAGGTGGAAGTTCCCAGGCTAGGGGTCAAGTGGAAGCTGTAGCTGCTAGCCTATGCCATAGCTACAGAAACATGACATTCAAGCCACACTGTGACCTGCACTAGAGTTCATGGCAATGCTGGATCTTTAACCCACTGAGTGAGGCCAGGGATCAAACCCAAGTCCTCATAGATAGGTTTGTTATCACTGAGCCATGATGGGAACTCCTGTCTTTTATATATTATTTCAACCAATATTTCTCTTGTCATCCAACCTATTAAACCACTTTCAAAAATACCTGGTATTATTTGGTGCATGAAGTGTTAGAAAATTTTTCCATAGTCAGTTGACTTTTCTGTTTTCCCAGGTTTGCTGATTCACTTGATTATTTTTCAGCTTTTTACTTTTTTTTTCCAGCTTTTTTCTCTATCTAAAATTTTACATCTGTTATTTTACTCAGACTCTCTACATTGTTTTTCCCTTCAAAAATTCCTCTTCTGCCATTGGAATGGATTCTCTGGAAAATCAGTTATAAACTGTTTTTCAAACTTATTTCTGCTTATATATCTATTATCTTTCAAAGTAAGCTTTCATCTCTACCACTCCACTTACATAGTCCTTTTTATGGCTCAAAATATTTCAGTTTGCCAATGTAGTGATCAACATCCTAGCAAGTTTTAACCATTTCTCTTTTTTTACCTGCCTAGTTTTGGAAATACCATAAACATTTGATTTTCAGAACAGCATTTATTCCATTTATTTATGATTTTTCTTCTACTTCAGTGGACACTTTATCCATATCAGTCTCCTCTCTTTGCTCCCACTTTTCTTCCAGATCTTGATGTGTGGTGAATCTAAGGTTTTGCTCTTAGACTTTTTTCCTAGCTCAGTGGTAATGAACCCAACTAATATCTATGAGGATGCAGGTTCAATCGCTGGCCTTGCTCAGTGGGTTAAGGATCCAGTGTTGCCATGAGCTGTGGTATAGGTCACAGACATGGCTTGGATCTGGCATTGCCTTCGCTGTAGTATAGGCTGGCAGCTACAGCTCCAATTTGACCCCTAGCCTGGCAACTTCCATATGCTGTAGGTGTGGCCCTAAAAAAAAAAAAAAAAAGACGAAAAAATGAGTTAATATTTTTACTATGGAGTTAAAAATTATTTAAAAGGATGTATATATATATGTGCACATGTTAAAAGGATGTATATATATATATATATATGTACATGTCAGATTTATATACAGCCCTGATGTCTTCTATGAAATCTAGATGTGATCATATACTTCAGTCAGCTTTTCTTGGTTATTTTGAAAGCATTTTAATTTCAACGCATTCAAAATACAAGTCTTGCTTTCTCAATTCCCCAAATATTGCACAAGTTCTGTCTTTACAGTGTAGTTAATGGCATCAAACCTATTAATCTTCTGCTTAAATATTGTTACTGCTTCTCGCCATGTTTATAATAAAAATTAAAGTCTTACTATGACCTACATATTCCCTGTTCATCTAGCAATTGCAGCCTTTTAAAAAATCTCATTCTATTCTATTCACCTTTCACCTCATATTAGTTATTTCCTCAGATAATCTGAGTTCATAAGGCCCTCAGTCTTTAACTTTTAATCCTTCTAATAGAACACAAAAATCATTTTCTTATTACCAGCTCTTTTAACTCATGTTTCATGAGTAACAACAATTACTTCTGCAATATTTCTCTTTACTCCCAGTTAATGTCTTTTTTTTTAGCATTTGTGATTTCCTCATGCCATACATCATATCTTCTATCCCAGAATAATTTTCTTTATTATCTTATTTATTTTTTAAAATTTCTATTTCTTGTCTCTACAACAATGGTTGAATAAAAGGAAGAATTAAGGAATATATCACACATGAAAGGAGGAAACACATAATACTTAAAAAGATGGTGTTTACATTTAGTCACTTAGACAACCTGGTGTTAACATAATGTAACGTAAGACAGTCTCTTAACTTAAATTTCATTTTCCTTAAAATTTAATATAGAGATCATTAGAGAAAAATTTCTGGTAAATGTTAGTTAAATTGAGTGATCAAGAAGTTAGTAGCAGTTCCTGCTGTGGCACAGTGGGTTAAGGATCCAGTGTTTTGTCTGTGGTAGTATGGATTCAATCCCAGGTGCAGTGGGTTAAGGATCCAGTGTTGCCTCAGTTGTGGTATAGGTACAGCTGCAGCTCAGATTTGATCCCTGGCCTGGGAACTTCCAAATGCTGTGGGCACACCTGAAAAAGGAAAAAAAAAATGTTAGAAACATATCCGAAACAATGATGTCATAGATGTCAAGAGAAGAGTTTTCAAAAGAAGGCATGTTCAACAAGTGTGAGGTCATGTAAGATACTAAGTTAGATATGTGATGAGAAGAGTCTCTTGGACAATGGAAGGCACAAAAAGAGGACAACTGTGTATATTTTGGGGGATTTTTCTTCAGAAAAGAATGTAGAAAGATAGTGGTATACTGGATGTGAGGGATTAGTTCTGTAATACAAATGATACTATCCGCAGTTATCATTTTGGAATAGGGGAACAATTGCCCAGTTTCTTCAGTGGGATCAACTTTTGCCTCTTGAGTTCAATAATAAACATTGTAGAAGTATGCAATATTTTCCCACTAAAATTTTAGGTAGCCTCCATTTCATGTGTCCAAAACTATTTTTTTTCCATGATACAGATTCTTTCATTTATTTATGTTTAAATTCAGTTCTATCCATCTTCTATTAATCGATTGTGGGCCCCATTTTTTTGGTATTTAGTTGTCCTTATATTTACCTTTTGGTATTATACACTTTGACCATTTTCTGTATTCGTATAGGCACTTCAGTGGGAAGGCTACATAGTGCTTTTAGTGGAAAGGCAATACTCTGATTGTATTCAGAAGACATATTAATGCAAAAATCTATAAAAACTCTCTAAATGTGTCTTGTGCTTTCCATTCCTGAAGTTCTTCCTATTTCATTTATATCACAAAAAATCATGTGTATGCCATATGTAATTTTCTTCTTACAAAATAACACTTTATCTTCCATATTTGTGGAGAGTTGACACAAGTGATATCCATTGAAACATGTTACCTGTGGCCTTCCCAAAGTATTTAATAAATTTATTGGTAAGTATAATGTAATCTACTGTATAGTAAAGTACTGTAAGAGAAAGAGGATATTTAATAGGGCTTCGTGAGTGATCCTTTCCTAATCTTAGATAAAACATTATTTAGCAAATTTTTTTTCCCCCTCTGGAGAAGAATTCTGATCTACATAGACATGCTCTAAACCAAAGAAATTCGTATTTCATTCATTTCTTATTCAGGTTAAATAAACTATCTCACCTTCTCTCAGGAAATGGAAGTATGTATCAGAAGTCTAAATATATAGCAATTTATATGTTTCTAACTTTTAGTAAAATGTATGTAATTCCACCAAAAGAGTCCACCAAAAACTCTTAGAAGTAATAAATGAATTTTTATTGAAAAGTTATTTTAGGATATAACAAACATATAAAACTTATAAAAATCATTCACATTTCTAACAGCAAAGTATCTGAAATAAATATAAAACAATACTATTTACAATAACATCAAAATCAACAAAATACTCAGGGATAAATTTAACTAAGAAGGTGAAAGATCTGTACACTAAAAGTTATAAGACATTGATGAAATAAATTGAAGAAGACCAATTAAAATGAAAAAAATAGCACAAGTTCACAGGTAGGAAGAATGAATATTGCTAAAATGTCCATACTGCCCAAAGCCATCTCTAGATTCAACAAAATTCCTATCAAAATTCTAATAGCAACTTTTACAGAAATATAAACAATAATCCTAAAATCCATTATGTAACCACAAAGACCCTGACTAGCCAAAGCAATCTTTGAAATGAAGAACGTAACTGGAAGCATGACACTTTCTGATTTAAAAATATATTACAAAGCTGTAGTAATTAAAACTCTACTGGCATTTCAACAGACACATAGACCAATAGAACAGAATTGGGAGCTCAGAAATAAGCCCTTGCATATTCAGTTAACTAATTTTGACAAAGGAAAGGATAGTTTCTTTGATAAATGATGATGGAATAACTGGATATTCACATACAAAGGAATGAAATGGAACCCTATTTATACCACTCACAAAAATATTACATTTAAAATGATTGAAGATACAAATATGAGTAGAAACTGTAAAAATCTTAGGAAAACATAAGGAAAAAGTAGTTTGGCATTATTCTTGGCAACAGTATTTTGGATATGACACAGAAACACAGCAAACAAAAGCAAAAATAAACGAGGGGGACAATATCAAACTAAAAAAAAAATCATTCACACAGCAAAGGAAATGATCAACAAAATGAAAAAGCAACCTAAAGAATGGGAGAAAACGTTTGCAAACCATATATAGCATAGGGAGTTAATATTCAAAACATGTAAGAAACTCATATAACTCAATAGGAAAATACAACTAAATAGAAATTTTTTTGTTTGTTTGTTTTTGTTTTTGTCTTTTTGCTATTTCTTGGGCCACTCCCGCGGCATATGGAGGTTCCCAGGCTAGGGGTCCAATTGGAGCTGTAGCCACCGGCCTACGCCAGAGCCACAGCAATGCAGGATCTGAGCAGCGTCTGCAACCTACACCACAGCTCACAGCAACGCCGGATCATTAACCCACTGAGCAAGGGCAGGGACCGAACCTGCAACCTCCTGGTTCCTAGTCAGATTCGTTAACCACTGCGCCATGATGGGAACTCCTAAATAGAAATTTTTAATTGAATGAAATAGCATTAGGAAATTTTAATTCAATTTTTAAAATGGGCAATGTTTTAATTAGACATTTTCCAAAGAAGATACACAAATACCCATAAATACATGAAGAGATGCTCAACATAACCAATTATCAGGGAAAAGCAAATCAAAACCACAATGAAATATGACCTCGCATCTGTTAAAATGGCTGCTATGAAAGAGACGAGAGATAAAAAATAGTGAAAATATGATGAAAAATGAAAGATTTGACACTGTTGATGGGAGTGTAATTGATACAGCTATTATAGAAACAACATCAAGATTCCTCAAAAAAATAAAACTATGAAGCTATCTAGAAATCCCATTTCAGAGCATATATCAAAAGGAAAAAAATCACTGTCTTGAAGAGACAATCTGCATCACCATATTCCACATTATCCACATTAGCCAAGACATGGAAACAAAGTGTCCATCAGAAGATGAATGAATAAAGAAAATAGAATACACAAACACACAGTGGAATATTTATTTAGTCATAAAAAAAGGGAAATCTTGACTTTGCTTCAACGTGTATGAACCTTGAGAGCATTGTGCTAAGTGAAATATGATAGAAAGTCAAATACTGTATGTTATCACTTATATGTGGAATTTTAAAAAAAAGCAATTCATAGAACCATAGAACTACAGTGTAGAATGGTTGTTGATGGGGGCTGAGGTGGAAAATGGGGAGATGCTGGTCAAAGTGTAAAAACTTTCAGTTAAAAGATAACTAAATTCTGGCATCCTAATGTACAGAATGATGAGTATAGTTAAAAATACTGTACTATGACTCCAAGTTGCTAGGTGAGTAGACCTTAAATATTCTCACTACCAAAAAGTAGGTAATCATGTGAAGTGATAAATACATTAACTAACATTTTGTGGTAATCGTCTCACAATATATATGGATATCAAATCATCATGTTGTACCCCTTAAACTTATGCAATGTTTTAAGTCAACTATACTTCAGCAAAGCTTGAGAAAAAAAACAGCCTGTGTTTGTTCTGAGATTGACTTGGATTTTTTAAAAGCAATTCTAAGGATGAAGAAATAAGCCTCAAATTTGTTGTCATGGTACCAAGTAGAAAGGAACAAAACTGAAATGTCACAGTTTCAGAAATTATTACAAAATGGGACCATCCAAAAAAATAAGATACTGAAAATGATTTAAAGAGATTGAAGTTAGATTTATTATAAATTATCTAGATTATTGGTAGGATAGTAACTGAATGCAGCTCCATGATATAAGCACCTGATATAAGATCGTGGCATATAATTATTTGGAGGTATTATTTTAAATGTACTTGTTCTATAGCGATTACAAATAAACCCAAATATGAAGAAGCAAAAAACGTTTCAGAGAATAAATATTCTAAATTATCAAAATGTTATAATATAGTCCAGTTATTCTACTGTGGGGTCATAGCATACTGAAAGGCTTCTTAATAGAAGTGAATAAATTCTTACTTTGAATGAAATTACTGCCTCTTTGAATTTTCCTTTTCCTATTTTTCAGGAAAATATGCTCGCATTTTTATATTAAAATTGCCAGATAAACACTTGCCTGAAATTGTATTTATTATTTAAAACTTCAATCTCCTACCTCTCTTCTAATTTCAGTGGCAGATTATTTTATTAAGGACTAAAATAAATGACCAGTCACCCTGAGGAGTGAGTGTGACAGATATTAAAATAATTAAAATCTATATTTCCAAAGAGATGTTATTAAATATTAAGCATCATTTAATAATAGTTTAATAAAAGGCACCAGCTCTGTTTCATGTAATATTAGAAAATTATTTATTTTGATGAATAAAAAGGCATGAAGGAGCAATATTTTAATCTAGACTTCATGTCATTTATTTAATGTATGGCAATTATAAAATTATTACAGGCACATTTCAAGTGATCTTCGATAAAGAAACGTTAACACTCATGAAAAGACAAAATCTTAAGAGATTATAGATTGCGTGTCCTATATGCTAGAAACAGGTAAAGAAATGCACGATCACCTTAGTTTTCTAAAGTCAATTACAAAGAAAGTGACAAGTCCTGAAGAGACTATTGTGGAGGTGAAGACAAACTGTATTTATCAAAAGACTCCCCACTTCGGGCCCACTTGTGTCAGAGTGGTATCAGATGCTATAAATCTGAGCCAGTCCTTTATGCCTGGCTCAAATGGAGGCCAGATCTCCAGCTGTCATCTGACACTGGTGAACCTCTACTGTGAGGGGTGAATCTTCTGTATAAAATTCTCTTTTAATCCAGGATGAAGACCTACTGAGAAAGGTTTTGTGAGAGAATCACATCAGTCTCTTACAGAATAGAGCATACCTTTCATATTGCTGTAATACTAAACAGGCATAGAATTCTTCAAGAAAAACATGAACGACAGGAAGAATATTCCTACAAAAACATGCTGCTATTAAAATACATGTGGCAACCAGGTCTCTGGTGATTCAGAGATACTGCCTTCCTTCATTTAGATTTAAAGTTGTAAATTGAAAACATTGTGAGGTCTGTTTTCCATGTGAATGAAGACATTGTAAACAGACTGTCTAGGGGGTGGTTCTAGGAACCATTTGCACATTTTTATTTCATTTTACTTCATTTTGTTTTAGATTTTATAGTGCTTATGTTGTGTCAATATTTTTTTCTTTTTTTTTTTCTACCAAGAATATAATTGAACAAGAGTTTCAGGCCCTGTGCTCTGAAATCCATCACTATGTTTGTGCCAGGGCTGTACTTCACCAGGCTGCTTTAGCACAATGGCTTAGCTGGTGGGACACAAAGACAGACCTGTTTTTGGGAGACAGGTGACTCCTAGATAGCTGACATTGGCCATCTAGATTTTTTCCACAGCCACTTGAACAGCAGTACGAGATGATTCCACTCAACCTTTTCTAAAGTCAATCCTTCGTAATTGTTCCAAAGTATCAGAAATATGGAACATCTTATTTCATGATTTTAGCATATCGCTGAACTTATGAAAATTTAAAAGAATAGGGAAACAAAAATACATTAAATAAATTAATATCTATCATATTTGATTTCACTTATGAATGTAAGTACAGAATAATAATTAACATGCCTAAAAATAATCCAAAGTCGTACTTAAGGAAAATCAAAACTATCAATAAAATATGATGCCAAACTTGTTTTCTAATATTCAAAATATTTATTCTTTAAAATAGACATTATGTTGGAAATGTGAGGTTACTTTTTTAACATGGTAAAAGAAAATCATCTCATACTCTTGTAGGATTTAATGCCTTTCTTCTGAGTTTGTGAATGGAACCAGTCTCTTCTCAAAGATCCTTTAGAAATAACTTTCAAAATTGCCAGGTTTATAAATATAAGATTTGTGAAATTAATGTCAAACCTGAGCTACAATGAGTTTTTAAAGATTTTAATATGAAGGTAGACACTAGTTTAGTTTTCTAGTTAAAGGTAAAACAAACAAACAAACAAACAAAAAACAAAAAAAAAAGCGACCAACCAAACAAAAAAACCCTTTGGAGATTCTTTAGGATAAAAAAAAATTTACCCCTGAGTCACTGAAGTCATTAATTTCAAAGACTATTCCACCAAGCCACCTAACATTATCTGATGAATTTCTACAATTCTAAATGCCTTTCTTTGCTGTTAAAAAGAAAAAAAATCTTTTGAAATTAGACATAAAAATCTGAATTTTTAAAATAATTTTATGATAATTAAATTGATAATTCAAAATATAAAAACAGTTACTAAATTTTATTGTATCATTACAGTTCATGTAAGTTCATGAACATGTATAAATGTTAACACTATTTTGTCATTTTATGCTAACTTTTAAAAAATCTCTAAAGTTCTACAATATTTTATGTGAAATGTGTATTCATAGTAAAAATTAGTCTCTAGGCATATCTTATTCCACTTCTTAGAAATAAGATTTTAATGCAGTCAGGGCCTTGTGAATGAGTTTTCTTTGACTTACAATAACTTTCCAAGCTACATACAGCCTTTTACAAATATGTTCTGTTCAATTGTGTCTCAGTAGTAGATCATAGATGATTTGAATATAAGAGTCAAGTCTTATTCACTTTTTCATTTCAACAGAAAGGAAACCAAATATGAAACTGGTTTCTTCAATGAAAATTAGTTTAATACATACCATATTTTACTGAAACCCTGATGTCATTGCTTAAATATGCAAATCTAAGACAATAAAAACGACACCAATTCCAAGGGTAAAATCTATTTCTATTTCAGAGATGATATATGTGCAAAATTTTGCATCTTAGAATGCAGGAAATATTTTACTACCACTTCTGGGATCAACCGCTGGATCGCCTATGACATTTAAAATTAAATAACTATGATCTTGAGCCTTCATCCCCTTCCTTAATGTTTTGAATTCAGCCAAAGCATAATTAGTAACTTTCAGCGGGACCAGAGTAAAAATATGTACAGATTAGTTACTTCACCTGCAAGTAAACCCTAAGTGTCCTGAGTAGCATCTTTTTCTCCCAAGTTTCCAATTTTATGAGGCTATCAGAAGTTACTTTATTTAACCTTAAATCCACCACTCAGTATCCCTGTTCTACATATGAGATTTGCTTTTTCAAACATCGATTCCACCCATATTGTGCTTACTTGTGAACCAGTTTCCCACTTCTCTCTCTTCTTGTTTTTTTTTTTTAAACATGTATAACCCAAAAAAATATACTGTTTGTTGTAGGCATATGTTTTGCTATTTATATACTCAAGTGTGTAAAAATGTAACTGTATTTTCATAGATTTGACTTTTATTTAAAAGTTTATTGTACTCCATACAATAATTCAATCATGTTAAGATATAAATGTACTTCTGAGGTTTTCTCTTTGCCATTCCACAAAGGAGTTACTTAAATTATGAGTTCTGCCAGGCACACTTGTTGCTAGAGGGTCACTGTAGAGACACAAATCTCCAGATTCTCCAGAATATGAAACATCTGAAGTCTTATTCATGGGCACAAGAATATAATTAGTTTTTTTTATTTTGCCTTTTGGTGCCAACAACCCACTAATACTTGAGCTGTACCTTCACAAGTTTTCCAGCCAGGATGGTCCAGACCATACTGGGCGAACCATCTCATGACAGGCCTAAGAGCTTTCTCTAAGTTAACTTCTCTCCCTTATTTGGAGAATAAAATAACTTTCAGATACCACCTTACTCCAGGGACTCAGACAACATGGCGATCTCTGAGCATCACAAGCCTTTATATGTTACACATGGCCATAACAAAATTCCACCTCTTCAGCACCAAGTTTCTGTTTCTGCCTTGTTGAATTCACGTGTAGGCACAGCTGATGCCTCCTTTTGGCTTCCAAACTTGAAGGTGGATTTGGGAATGGGAAGTGGGGGCAGTGATTTGACATACCCCTGCCCTACACCACACAAACTACTTTTAACAGATCGGCTTTCCTTTCCAAGAATCTCTTTCTGTACAGATTCTGAGTGTTTTCTAGTTCAGAGATTTCCAAGAAGAGATTTTTTGGCTAGTATATGTGGAGTTTCTGCTTCACATCTGAAACCTAGGCTTTTGCACCTAGAAAGGGAAAATGTATTGTTTTTTCTTCCTGACTTTTAATCTTTTTTCTCTACAGTGAATGGCAATCCTGAGACCTACACTTTGAACTTATAGTGATCGTGGAGTAGCAGAATAAATATTC
The DNA here is from genome assembly GCF_054392235.1 of Sus scrofa. NCBI lineage: Eukaryota > Metazoa > Chordata > Mammalia > Artiodactyla > Suidae > Sus > Sus scrofa. The sequence goes on from NC_139393.1 coordinate 34,870,151, forward strand.
TACATTTAATGTCTCAGATTATTATTCTGCCACATCCAGTTATCTTCACATTTTTCTTGACTCTTTATTTCATTTTCTAAACCAAGGAGAAACATGCCTTTTTCTAGAGAGCAATGCTGCCCTAAAACCCAGCTAATTCTCCATTTTCCTCTACCTCATGTGACTCAGGGTCAGGAGATGCAGTGTCCTCTACACCACAATGCTGGGAACCACTGTCATCCTCCCAATGTGGGAGGGAAACTCCTGCTACTTAAAGATTCAGGCATTCATATGATACAGTTTTAAAGTGGACAATTATGTAATGAGATAGTTGATATCACTTTTCAAACTGTGAAAAAAAAGTGAGAATTTTCAAATAATTTAAGTAAAACTATTTACATGACTTTATTTTATTTACTTATTTTAATTAACTTTTTTTAGTGCCACACCTGTGGCATATGGAAGTTCAGAGGCTAAGAGTAGAATTAGAGCTGCATCTGCCATCCTACACCACAGCCACAGCAACAGCAGATACGAGCCATGTCTGCAGTCTATACCACAGCTGGCTGCAATGCCAGATGTTTAACCCACTGAATGAGGCCAGGGATCAAAGCCACATCCTCATGGATATTAGTCGGGTTGTTAACCTACTGAGCCACAACAGGAATTCCATTTACCTGACTGAGCCACAATGGGAATTCCATTTTTTTTTTTTTTTTTTTTTTTTTGTCTTTTTTGCTATTTCTTGGGCCGCTCCCGCGGCAAATGGAGGTTTCCAGGCTAGGGGTCGAATCGGAGCTGTAGCCTCCGGCCTACGCCAGAGCCACAGCAACGCAGGATCCGAGCTGCGTCTGCAACCTACACCACAGCTCACAGCAACGCCGGATCGTTAACCCACTGAGCAAGGGCAGGGACCGAACCCACAACCTCATGGTTCCTAGTCGGATTCGTTAACCACTGCGCCACGACGGGAACTCCGGGAATTCCATTTAAATGCCCATTCACTTTAAGGATATAGAAGAGTTGAGACTGAGATTAATGAAAAAGGATTTTGGTTTGAAATAGTGTTTTGGTGTTTGGAGTTGATAAAAGATGCTTTTTTAAAACTTTATGGCCTTCCATGTCATAGGGACATTCCAGGGCGGGGGACTGAATCTGAGCCGCAGCTGTGAGGATGCAACAGCTGTGGCAACACTGGATCCTTTAACCCACTGTGCAGAGCAGGTAATCAAACCCACATACCTCTGCAGTGACCCAGCTGCTGCAGTGGGGTCCTTTCCCCACTGTACCACAGTGAGAACACCAAAATATTTTTTATTTTAATTAAAAAAAAAAAAGAATTTATGGTTCACCAGAGAAGTTGTGAGGACTGTGTGATTTTTCATTTGGAAACAGGGAGTAAATAATGTTAAGGAATGGTGGGAAATCAAAAGAAAATGTTGGGAGTTCCCGTCATGGCTCAACAGAAACAAATCTGATTAGGAACCATGACTTTGCAGGTTTGATCCCCGGCTTCACTCAGTGGTTAAGGATCCGGCGTTGCCACGAGCTGTGGTGTAGGTTTCAGTTGCAGCTTGGATCTGGTGTTGCTGTGGCTGTGGCATAGGCCAGCAGCAACAGCTCCCATTCAACCCCTAGCCTGGGAACTATCATATGCCACGGGTGCGGCCGTAAAAAAAGAAAAAGAAAAAGAAGAAAAGAAAATGTTGCGTTTCATACCACCAATAGTGCTTGAAAATGAAATATTTACATTCTGCTATACTTTTCTTTGTCACTATTAATCTCAAAGATCCTCATCCTTCCTGCTTATTCACTGAGAATATGGCATATTCCTCATAATCTTTACAACTTCCTGGGGTCCTTCCACTCTTGGGCTACTTTACAGTCCATGTAATTAATTCAGACAATACTCTAGTATTTCATTACTGTGTGTCCACTCCCAGTTCCTATCTCACCTCAAATGTTAAAACCTCCCTCCCCCATGGTCACCTTCCCCCATTTCCAAAGGACTGACCCTTTGGTCAGCCAGAACTACTCTACTTCTAAAATAATAAATTGTTTTGTTCGATCATAAATTTCTTTTTTTCTTTTCTTTTTTTTTTTTTGTCTTTTCTAGTGCCACAACCTTGGCATATGGAGGTTCCCAGGCTTGGGGTCTAATTGGAGCTGTAGCCACTGGCCTATCCCACAGCCATAGCAATGCGGGATCCGAGCCCCATCTGCGACTTACATCACAGCTCATGGCAACACCGGATCCTTAACCCACTGAGTGAGGCCAGGGATCAAACCCGCAACCTCATGGTTCCTAGTTGGATTCATTAACCACTGATCCACGATGGGAAATCCTTGATCGTAACTTTCTAACCCTCTCTTTTAATTTAAATAAATTGATTCCTCCACCTTATATAGTTTTAATCTATAGAATCCTGTAATTTCCCCATAGCAACTCCCTTTCATTGGATTTTTTTTTTTTTTTTCTGTCTTTTCTAGGGCTGCACCAACCGCATATGGAGGTTCCCGGGCTAGGAGTCTAATCAGAGCTGTAGCCTCCGGCCTACACCAGGGCCACAGCAACGTGGGATCCGAGCTGTGTCTGCAACCTACACCACAGCTCATGGCAGCACCAGATCTTTAACCCACTGAGCAAGGCCAGGGATCGAACCCGCAACCTCATGGTTCCTAGTCAGATTCGTTAACCACTACACCACAAGGGGAACTCCAGGAATTTTTTTTTTTTTTAAGCATCCCAAAATTTTAATATTTCATTCACTTCAACAATCCTCTGTCTGGTACCTTTATCTCCTTTACCCTGTTTTATTTTCATTTGCTTCTGGCAAAATCTCAGTGTTGAGATCCTTATGTCTCCATTCCCCATGCCTGCATGCATGCATATGAGCAGTGATTCAGAAGATCACACTCGGTCATCAAATTCATGTTCAAAGCATTAGTATCCTTTCCATAAATGGTTTCTTTTCTCTTTCTTGGAAAGCAGATAGTTCAAACACCTCCACTGTCCACAAATTTGATTTTCCCATCTCCCCTTAATTCTCAAGAGATTCTTTCACCTTTCTACTTCTTTCTACTTCACAGAGAGAATAGGTAATTACTCCCTTAAATTTCTCCAAACAACTCCACGACTTCGCCCATCTGCGATTGCATCTTCAGCGTCTTTCTCATTACAATGAAGCATATGTCATCCTGCCTCCAGCCACTATACCTATCTCTTCTTTGGATAACATGCTCTGCTGGATTATCTTTGACTTGAGCTATTGATTCTTCTTTATTTTCTCCCTTCAAATCTTCTTTCTTATTGATTCCATTACATCCAATATTCTTTACAAGAAGCAGGAGGAAAGAAAACCTCCTCTAACCATTCATCCCTCTCAATTTTGCCCCATATCTTTTCTGTCTCTCAAAGTCAAAGGTCTTGACAGAAATTTTCTTCCCTTATTTACCATCCATTAACTCTAAATTTTACTGCAACTTGCTTTTACCCCCACAACTCCACTAAACTCTGATCAAGGCCACTGTGACCTCTGCGCTGCTGTATCACTCTGGTATTTTAGAATATACAAATCATTTTTCTTTACTTCTTTTCCTTTAATATTTTTTTCAAACTAATACTATTATGCACATTTTCTGAGCAAGAAACTGGTATTCTGAAAATTAATTGGTCAAAATCACAAACATAGATATCCAGTGGCAAAGACAGGTTTTGAATTGAGGGCTTCTGACTCAGAAATCTGTATATTGGTATAGAAAATAAGGTGAATCAATTATATTCTCATATTCATTATTTCACGGATATTTACATCTTATTTTTCACTTAAAATTATAGATTTCCGTGGCCTTCTTGATAGCACAGGCTACAGCATCTGAAGTTATTAATAATTTAAGATGACCCAGAAAACTCTGGGAAACAGGGAAGCTAATGAGAAATATTTTGCCTTATTAATTTCCTAGTAAAAATAAGGACATTAAACATGTTGGAGACAGACTATCCATCCCAAGTAATGTAAATTGACAGACAAAAGTGCAAAGGGAAATATTGAAAGATTCAAAATCTTACTCATTATTAGGAACCTGCATGATTGGCCTAAAAAGCCCAATATTGAATGTGTCTCTGATCTGACTTGGAAATAATTTTCCATTTTTTCTCTTTTCCTTTAAAATTCATTCCATTGAGTAACTTATATTTTGCTAATAAAAAATTATACAGAAGGATAGTTACAACCCACAAGAATTTTCAGTGCATTGCTGTGAAATAGGAATGTGCAAAATGTCCCAGGAGCAGAAAAAAGGTAACTCTGGAGGGCAGGCTTTCCAGAAGCAATGACAGTTGTAAATATGACACAAATGAACCTATATATAAAACAGAAACAGACTCACAGACATAGGAACAGACTTGTGATTGCTAAGTGAGGGAAGAGGGGAGGAAGTAGGATGAACTGGGAGTCTGGGGTTAGTAGATGCAAACTAATACATATAGAATAGATAGCAATGAGGTCCTACTGTATAGCACAAGGAACTATATCCAGTCTCTTAGGATAGAACATGGTGGAATAGATGAGAGAAAGAACGTATGTATATGTTTGACTGGGTCACTATGCCACATAGCAGAAACTGGCACAGCTTTGTAAATCATAGACACTTTAATAAAAATAAATAAACAATTAAACATATTTATAAAATCTTAATGATTGGAGATACTGTCCAAGTGGACAGGGAAGAAAGAGCATCTGAGTAGAGAGACCAGCAGTGCAAAACACAAAGACATACATATCATGGAGTGTGGGATTAGAGATCCACAGGCAGTTATTCCAATGAATTATTAGTCAAAAGACTTTAAATAATAAAAGTACCAGGATGACAGTACAAAACAATTTGGAGGAACAAAAACAGCAGATTGGATTTATTGTTCACACAATGGAAAATCTGTGGCTTCTTTCAAGAACAGATGGATCAGAGTATTTAAAAGACACCATCAGTTCTCTGCTTTGTTTTTCTCCCCTCATTTTCTTTCTTTCTCCCTTCCCTTCGCATCCCTCATATCCCTCTCTTCTCTTCTTTCTTCTGATTTAGCCTGATCCTCAGGTAGGCTCTTACTACAGAGAAATTAAAATAGCCACCAGCAGTGGTGAGCTAAGTGCTCATCCTCCTATTCCTGAATCACAAAGTGTGTATTTATTTCATGACCAATCTCTTATGCATGAATGCAAATTTATTGATATGTCTGCCACTACCCTATCCCTCTTTATTTCTATTTTTATCAATATTTCAGTTATGTATATATTAGTTTAAGAAACCCTGCTCTGGATAAATGAGGAGACTTTGTCAGGAGTGCAGTAAATTAGTATGTGAGAAAAAACAGGATAACTGTAGTAATTATAGGGATAATTCATGGAAACAAAAAATGCTATGGAGTGTGTGATGATACAGATATATACTCTATTGCCTGTACTATGTGTCTGTTTATTTAACCAGTTTTTTTAGTCAACTACATAGTCATGTAAATGTAGGGTTTTTTCCACTACTTTTAAACTCAGCAATAAGAGTGCTCATTTGAAACTGTTTTCTCAGTTTATATTTTTAGAAGAGGCAGTGCAAAGGAAAAAAATAATGCACAATTTTAAATATATACATATTGGCCAACACGCCTCCAGTAAAAATTTTCCAGTTTTTTGCTTCCATCAGCAATCTACTGCTTTAATTTTCCAGCAGCATAGACTCCCCAAAATTATGTATTTTTAAATTCTATCAGAAGATATTTCTTTGTGTATGTTTTCACAAAGCAAGCTCTATCTATAGGTGTCTTCTGTTTCCTTACATGGTTTGGTTAGTAAAGTTGGCAGAGTTGGTTTATCAGCACATTTACTATCTTATGTTTTCATGTCTAATTATAAAATAATCTGTGTATCCACTTCAAGAAGAAGGAGAGAGAGAATGACAAACCCTACATTTTTACAAAAAAAAAAAAAAAAAAAAAAAAAACAAAAACAAAAAACAAAAAACACAAAACCCAATAGGTTTGCAGTGCAAATTAGAAAGCAAGAAGCCAAATGAAGATGGCATATATTACTGGCATCAGGAGTCAGATGGAAGGGCCAGAAAAACAAATGTGAGAACCATTTGGATGTAATTAGGAAGCAGGAGGCAGGGAAAAGAGAGGAAAAAGTCTGTGAACTAGGGAACAGATGATGCTTCTAGCCCAAACTCCCCCAATCTTTCAGCTTGCCCTTCTTGTTTGTTCTGCTCTAACACTATAAGAGGACACACACTGAAATGCACTCAGCTTTGATATTATTAATAATTTTGAAATTAAAACCAGCTGTGTACAAAATACTATAAACCAAATACTTGAATTTATTGTCTTAGCTTTATTCATCCCCTATTAAGACATTTATTCCATTAAATTACAGTTTTATTTTCAGAGTCTTTAAACTCTGAGCACCAGAAAATTGTTCCAACTGCACATTTTTAAGTACCTCTGTACATGCTGCATACTAGATGCTTAATGGGGAATTTTAAAAATTAATTTATGCATCAATTTTTACATCTTCATGGGTTTCCCACAACAACTCCCACTCAAATAAATTGAAAACAAAAATAAAGTCCATCATCTTTATTATTTAAAGATATCAAAGACATAGATATCATGGTCAACAATAAACTTTAAGTGCTAGGTTCTAAATGTACAAGAGTTGGCCCTGGAGAGTTCTATGCCCTTGATGTGTCTTTCTTTAAATAAGTTGGGGCAGGCAAAGGTGAAGTGAAAAGGGAACTAACATTTGTATTACTTACTCCTATGTATAAAGCACAGTGTTTGCCACCTTACATGCATTATCTGTAAGCCCAGAACAAACCCAGTATCATGCCCCTGGGTGCATTTGGGGAAAATGTGGCTTATAGATATTCATGAAGTTTCCTCAAGGTTTTATTTAACACCAGGAGTTGGACGATGCAGGATGTAAATACATTTCCTTTACCTTGCTGGATGTTGCCTGCCCTTTTTCACTTTTAATCAAGCCAGGCAGGATTTCCCTGTTTCTTTTCAGTCACATAAAATGTGAGGATAAGTAGTGAGATTCTCATCAGCACATCTTTCATTCCTAACAATTAAAATGACTAATAATCTCATTTTTGTTTACTTCATATTTTCCTGCCTAGAATACCCTTTGTATATTTTTCTCCTCTTCTTCCTCTTTACTAGATACCTCTCATATTGTTTATTGAAACAATACTTACACCCTCTAGAAAGGAAGACCTTCTAAATAGTTATATCTTTTAACTCAGTAGCCATACAGGATACTTCTGCTACCCACTCCTCCCCATTTTCCCTCCTAAGCATGAACCAGAACATAGGGTATGTAAGATGATGGGGAAGATCATACCTGTTGGGGAAGATCATACCTGTTCTAACTGCAAACACTTGTCAGAGCGCTACTCTCAGGCTCACCTCCAAGTCTCTGTAACTTTGCAGTTTTTAAATAAATCTTTTTTTTTTTTTTTTTAATTTGCTGCACTCATGGTATGTAGATGTTCCCAGGCCAGGGATCAAACCTGTACCACAATAGCAGCCCAAGCCACTGCAGAGACAATGAGGCGTCCTTAACCCTGTGTGCCAGAAGAGAAGTCCCCAACTGTGCCTTTTAAAGTTAAGATAAAATGACTTTCTTCTTAAGTACATAACTACTCTGATTTTTGTGTTAAGGCTACCTGCCATTCAAGTATGTATTCATTCGTTTATTCCACAAGTATCTTACTGAGTCTCATTGTGTACCAGTCATTGTTCTAGGTCATAGAAATACAACTTTCAAAAACAAACAAATAAACAAAAACAAAGAAAGAAAAACAAACTTGCTGTGCTCATCAGGGTTATATTCTAGGAATTATCCTAGACTAAAATTTCCAGAAGGTAAAAGCAGACATGATAGTTACTATTCTGGTTATTCTGTCTGCTTTGGGTGATAATGGTAATGTTCTGATGACAATATCAATGAAAAAAGGTCTGATTCATGCTAATTTGTAAGTTTAGTCTTTGGGAAGTGTTGGAAATATGGTCCTCTTTTGTAGCAGTTTGGGAGGGGATACCATTGGTGAAATAAATCCCAAATAGACTGGATGTTAGAATCCCAAGTAAAAATGGCAAATTACATCTAACCCGATGATGCTTGAAGTTTATGCACATTCAAAAGCTGCTAGGGAGCTTTTTAAAAAACCCTAACTCCCATCTGACATGCTACATGAATTAAATCAAAAAATTGAGGTGTAAGACCCAGGTATCAGTTACTATTTTTTCAAACTCAGCATAGAGATAAACTCGAGAGCCAATGAGCTAAACATACTTTAGCAATCTTTAACGTACATACAAATCAACCAGAGATCTTATTAAATATCAGTTGTAGGTTAATAGAGCTAGGGTGGGGCCTAGATTCTTCATGTCTAACTTTGCAACAGCTGCTGCTGTTGATCTGCAGGCCACACTGTGAGTGGCAAGGCTCTGAACAAGATGTGTCACTTTCTTTTTTTTTTTTTGTCTTTTGTCTTTTTGTTGTTGTTGTTGTTGTTGTTATTGTTGCTATTTCTTGGGCCGCTCCCGCGGCATATGGAGGTTCCCAGGCTAGGGGTTGAATCGGAGCTGTAGCCACCGGCCTACGCCAGAGCCACAGCAACGTGGGATCCGAGCCGTGTCTGCAACCTACACCACAGCTCACGGCAACGCCGGATGGTTAACCCACTGAGCAAGGGCAGGGACCGAACCCGCAACCTCATGGTTCCTAGTCGGATTCGTTAACCACTGCGCCACGACGGGAACTCCAAGATGTGTCACTTTCTCAGGACTGTAAGGGTTCTTCAGCTAGCTGCCTGCCCTTTTCTGAACAGTGGTTTCCTAACCCATTTATAGTGGGTATGGCATAGATATCATAGTGGAGGCATTATGTTCCACATCAACAGAGACTGCTTAAAAAACATTCAGAGAAGAGGCTCTCAAATGTTGCAGGATTTTATGACAAATTTGGAAAAGCTCCCATCCCAACCCAAGCATGAGAGGGGCTGCTGGGATATGTTCCTGGAAATGCTGATCTTCAAGGTCTTCCGGAAATACCATCTCAATACTTGGCTCATGTTTAACCAATAACTAAATCTCTGGTAGGAGAAGAAAGAGCCACGCTCATCACCTCTACGTGAGATTCCAGTTTTGTAGTTTCTCATATTCTAAATGTGTTTCATAAGTGAATGACCTGAGTACAAATTACTCCACAACCTAGTGAGTGAGTGATAAGACAAATGATGGGAAAACAAGGTATTTTTGTGAAAGTGTAGCTTAGACTCAGCAACATTTAGAAATGAAATATCTAGTTCTATAGTGATCATCCCAATTTCTTTGTAAAATGCTTTCTAAATGATCACTTTGGATGCCCTGTCTCTTCACCCCAATTCTTTCTTTACTAACCATGTGAAAATTTCATTCTTGGAATATGTTTTTCCTTTTTGGATTTTTAAATTTATTTGAATGAGTATTCCCATTTTTGTCTTAAATGAGAATTTAGAATAAAACCCTACAATCATCAAAAATGACTGGCATACAAAAGTGAAAGAGAAATGTACATATTTAAGAATGAAACATGTCTTTTTGCAAGATGAAGGAAAAATGACTTTGTATTTAAGGCTTTCAGTTCCAGGAGTTCTGATATGAATCCAAAAAATTTGCCAGCACTTGCGAAACAATTTTACCAGTACAAAGTGTTTTTTATAATGTCGTCCTGTGTATTATGTATTGTATATGCCAATAGTAAATGCCCAATAAAAAATAAGTGCATACTAAATTAATGATTCTAATAAACTTCATCTTCTACTGTGAATTCAATGGATAGATAGAAGCAGCTTTTGAATAGGAGGTAGAATTAGTAGAGAAGTGAAATAATAATGTATTTAAAATGAAACTCCCAAAAGTGCTTATTTTCAGAGAATTAGAGATTATTCAACACCTCAAATGATCCATTGATTGAAGAGACTCATCCATTAGAAAGGCTATCTTGTTTGCAACAACAAAAAGATACATTTTAACATGCATGTTTTTTCATCAGAGAAATCTTTTACATATGCAATCACAGCATATCCACCCAGAGTATCTCAATTATAAGTATCATTCAGTTCATCTCATCCAAAATTGGGTCTGAGATGAATTCATCAATTCAGCAGTATTCATTCCAGTTCTAGTCAACTGAGAGTGTCTTTCATGGAAATAAAAACACCTCTGGTTTTCTGTTTATTTCTGTGACTTAGTAAAAGTAAAATGAATAGACTCTAACTTTCAGGATCACACAATAGGCTCATCATACATACCTGGTTTTATTTTCCTTTTATATATATATATATATATATGATGATTATTCTAATGTACTTAGTCTTATTTATAAAGAGAAATTAAAACATGTATTATAAAAGTTATTCCTAAATTATATTTTGTTATAATGAGTCAACAAAACTTTGCCTGTAATAGATGTGTAATATATTTTTCAGGATTCTTTTTATTACTGCTTTAATATATTGTCACAAATATATATATATTTTAGAAGCCTAAAATAATACCCATTTACTAGCTTTCATTCCTGTAGTCAGAAGCCTGCGTACAGAATGGCTCAGTTAGCCCTCTCTGTGGTTTGCAATGAAGAAATCAAGGTGTCAGCAGGAACAGCTTTTGCTTTCTGGAAGATCAGTGGATGGATCCAATGAGCTTGGATCCACTTCCAAGCTCATTCCTTGCTGACTGTCTGTTAGGCGGGATATCTCTCAATGTTAAGGTCAGTAACATCAACACATTTGCAAGGCCCAATTTGCCACGTAATATAACGATATTCCTAGGTTCCGTGCATTAAGGCATGGATATTTTGGGGGAATTAGTGTACCTACCATTGAAACATAAATGGATTCTGAGGATATTGAGGTTCTCTTATGAAAAACCAACAGGAATGAGTATGAGCAAGGAGGATTAAAAGGGGAATAAAACATTGATGTTTTAAGATTCTTCCTGGTTCCTTGAGACAGATGTGTTGTAAGTTTTCAAAGATATCTTACCCTTCTTTTCTGATAAGTACTTTCACTACCGAGGTCTTTTTGAAATCATCTTCAATTGAGCTAATTGATATTCCTCACCAAATGATTTGACTGGGAATGTTGGCTTGTCATGACACTTCAAACAATGTGTCCTGAGTCATTCATAAAGCACAAAAAAGGAATTAATTTGATTTATTTAATTTATATTAAATCTCTTATTTCAAAGAATCTTATAAGACAACTTAGTCTCAGTTCTTCACAGAAATCTGATTTAACTGCTAAGTACATTTGTAAATGAGACTGGGAAATAATATGCTTTATGCAGCTTTTTGCAGAAAAAGTTCTTTGTAGAACTAGATGTAGAAATCAAACATATGCAGAATATCAGGATTTGCTAAATTTGAATGCTTAGATGATTCGATGTAAGTATTTTTAAGGATAAGTTAAATACCTGTTACTGAAATTCTTCTCCTTGCAGTGAATTCAACTGCTACTTACAAGATAATCTGTAAATCAAATGGAACATTTTACTGCTGAAAAATGATTGAAAGGACCAGAAATAGAAAGCTGTCTCAAAATAAAGCAATAGTATTTTTCAGCACCTGGTTTACAGGTTAGCATCATCCACATTCATTTGACTTTGAAAATGTTTATGATTTTATAATTTAATGACAAAAATATGAAAGAGACTAATTCCCTAATTTAATAAGGCATTGAGGGGGTGAGGAGAATGTTGGGTAGACGACATTTTGAAAAAGGAAAAAAATATATTTTAAGGAATTTTTAAATTACTATTGTTATTTTTCTTCCTTTGCCTGTTTTACTCTACCTTTTTTCCTCTGAAACTTCTAGGGTTAACTTCTCTGGAGTATATTTTTCTTCATAATGAAATGGAAGATTCAGAATGTATGTACAGTAATTTTTATACATTAACACTAAAATGTCCTCTCATCATACATTTCACCAGATTTCATAACTTTGAAAAATACTATTACAATATATTATTTGAAAGATTTACATAACAATCCCCAAAGTACATTTTACACCCCATTAAATCAAATCCTCGTGTTGCCAAGAAAGCACCTTAGGAAGGCTTATTAACACAAAACTATGAATTTGAAATGATATATTTGCAAAACAGAAATCAGTGCTATCTTTGACATATAGTGGCAAGCTACTGCAGGGTACATATGTAGAGTCAATGAATAGCATAATTACATTTTAATTATTTGAAATGCAAAGGCATGATATTTCTGAAGGAATAGCTGGTTCACAATGCCCAGTGCATTTATTTCTTTACTCATTTATGTTGAAGTTGTACTTGAGAGTTATAGAGAATTCTTATTTTCAAAATGAGTGAAAAAAAAAAAAAAATGCGGAGTTCCGTCGTGTTGCAGTGGTTAACGAATCCGACTAGGAACCCTGAGGTTGCGGGTTCGATCCCTGCCCTTCCTCAGTGGGTTAAGGATCCGGTGTTGCCATGAACTGTGGTGTAGGTTGCAGACGTGGCTTGGATCCCGCGCTTCTGTGGCTCTGGCGTAGGCTGGTGGCTACAGCTTCAATTCGACCCCTAGGCTGGGAACCTCCATATGCCGCGGGAGCGGCCCAAGAAATAGCAAAAGAGACAAAAAAAAAAAAAAAATGCTATAAAAGTCCTTAAATTTGCCAATTCTATCAACAGGAAACATTCAGTCCCTATTTTGTGATTCACGTACAATGTAATGATTATATTCTTCTAATAACTTTGATATTCTCCTTATTAGCTTGCACTATGTAGTATAAATAGCTAAGCAGCCCTTTCATTTGCCTTTACAATCCTTGTTTCTCTCTCATATGGAGGCAGGAAGCATAAGAAGCGTAAATGGAAGGAAGAACGTATTCATCCATTATGAGTGGTTTACCTTAGTCTTCCCAAACTTGAGAATGATCTTTTTTGAGGATGGAAAAAGCTTACCCTTGTGCCTAGCCAAATGTCTTGCTTGTAAGAGGTATAGATTAATGATAAATATTTTTAGTAAATAAATAGTTGATGTAATAGTTTTTCTTTGTTGATACTTCAGGATATCGTTCCTCATACTATAAGGAGAAGAACAATAACCCAAAATTCCTTCAAGGTTGTAAATTTTGTGATTTAGTGTTTTCTGAACATTCAGTCATTCTGGGTTAACATTCATTTACACAGGCCTGGTCATTTTCATTCTCAAATTAATCATATATATTATATCCACACTTGAACCTGACTTTGCTATAGCCAATATATACATGAATTTTGCATAAATAAACATTTATCCCAACATCAAAAGTCAAGTTTATTCCTTTCATTTCTTTTTCTGTCTGTTTTTAGGGCCACACTCACAGCATATGGAAGTTCCCAGGCTAGTGGTTTAATCAGAGTTGTAGCCACCAGCCTACACCACAGCCACAGCAACACTGTGCTCCTTAACCCACCCAGTGAGGCCAAGGATTGAACCTGGGTCCTCATGGATACTAGTCAGGTTCATTTTTCTGTAAGACTCATAAAATTTTCCTTAATTATTCTCATCTATTCTTGATCTCTTAAAGTTTTAGCTTTTCTTATTCTTATAATTATTGTATTTGTCAAATACAAAATTTTAGTTTTTTATATTTTTCCCTTTATGAGGTATAAGTATCTTTATTTTAAAAATTGCATCTTTTTTTTTCTCCAAGTGCATGAAAGGAAGATATATGTCACATTAATTCATTTTAATATTTCATTTTGATTGACATCAATTTTAGATGAGATTTCATCTCATAGAATTTTTAGCATTTAATATATTGTCCTCATAAGTATTACTTTGATTAACTTTCCACTGAAGGTAAATTTAAAGTGTCTTCTAAGGGAAATATTTGAAGGAAGTTCCCATGTGGCACAGCACTTAAAGGATCTGGCATTGCTGCAGCTGTGCATGGGTTTGATCCCAGCCTGAGAATTTCCACATGCCCCGAGTGCAGCCAAAAAAAGAAAAAACAAAACAAAACAAACCTGTGTTTTAAGGTAAATATTTGAAGGAAAAGTAACTCTGCTATTTTCAGTAAGATTTTGATTATTTTTTATATTCACACTTGTTTGTTTTCTCTTTTGATCCTCTCAAACATCAAAATTTTTTTTGATAGTCTATCTTAGTTTTTTCAACTATAAAATGAGGGGTTAGGACTAAATCATATGTAGTGTTCCATTGTCTGAGTATTTAGATGATATTCCTGGCCCTCATTAGATTTCCAAATGAGAAAGGGCCTATAAACTCATTGAGGAAAAAAAGTTGAGATGAGATGTGAATAATGATGATAAATATATTAGAATGTGTTGAGCATATAAGCCTTTAAAACACTGGCAATTTTATGGATTTTTTTTTGCTGTGTAATAAAAATAACAGTTGGATGAATTTGATGGAAGAATGAGTGAAAAGACATTGCTAAGACAACCTCAAAGCACCCTGTTTAATTCCAACAGCAATAATGAAAGCTAATATTTGTGGAACATTTATTTATGTGTGAAATATTTTGCATAAATTATTTGATTTTCAAAATTATATTGTGAGATAGAATAAGTTAATACTTTCCTTACAGATGAGGCTTAGGAGGGGCAGTATTTTTGGAAGGGAGGACAAATGACTTTTCTTGAAGCTAGGACTAATATAATGCTGATTGTACATCTACTACATGTTTATTTAGCCTGACCTTGAAATTTCCAACAGTGGGTACTATATACTATTTAATTCTTCATTTACACAAAATAAATTCAGCCATAAAATATGTTAAATGACTTCTTTCATTCAAAGTGTTGTTAGATGAGATTGGGCAAATTCAGGGTGATATGGCCGTAGAAATCATAATGATCAGAGCAGAAATAAATGAAATAGAAATGAATAAAATGATAGAAAAGATCAATTAAACTAAAATGTGGTTTTTGAAAAGATCAAAAAAATTGATAAATGCTTAGACAGACTCATCAATAAAAAAAAGAAAGGGGGCTCAAATCAGTAAAATTAGAAATAAAAAAACAAAAGTGGATGTTAAACTTGAAGGCATGTGCACTTCTTGGCCCTAATTACCTATTTCACCTGCTCATATTTCCTGGATCTTGTCCAAAATTGCCTGCAACAGTCATTATTTTTTTCTTGGTATGCATACAACACTTGAAATTGTATTTACATCTTACATAGTCCACTTGACATTTTATTGTCTTAATTTTTCAATATGATTCTTCTGCAACTGCAAGAAAAATATTACAAATGCCTTGGATAAAATATTCTTGCTGAGGTCAACCTCAAGTTGCAAAATCGACCACATGGGCACACAGTAATATTTGTTAAATTGAATGGAAGTGACAGACATAAATATGAAATAAACTGAGTAAATTAGTTTCTTTATAATTCCATCTGTGTTGTAAAACCCGCAATTAGAAAGAGGGTTATGAATACATTGCTGATTTAATGTTAGTAAATGAGTTCTGTATCCTTTTGAAATTTGTAAAATAGGCTTGAAAGCAAATTATGAAATTTAGGAACTTTCTGATATGTGAATTAATTAACATGTGGATGAATTTCTATTGGTATCACACATTTCTTTATCAACTATAAATTATTTACCTAGTATATTCCATAATGTAATATGTCTCTTTAATATTGCCTGGTTTGAGGCCCCATCTTTCACTTAAATTGTTGCTACTCCTTCTAGCCAGTCTCCAGAATCTTCTTCAGCAAAAGCTCCACACATGGCTAAAGCGATATTTTTACAACGCACATACCCTGGTGAAAATCCTTAAAATTCTCATCAGTCTGTGGGGTAAAATAGAAATCTCCATGTATGCTTTGAGTCCCTTCATTATTTGCAGCACATGTACATCTTCAAGATCATTGTTAATAATATCTCTCCTTCCCTTCATCCCGCCAGCCAAGAAGGATGGTAGTATTTGCTTCTTTAGTCATGACATGCTCACTTGCACAGGTGTGCCTTGCATTATTCTCTCTTACTCAAATACCTTTCTCTCTCCTTCTGCCCAGTTTCCTCCAGATAAATTCTTTTTTATATTCAAATTAGACATCATCTTCTCCAAGAGGGCCCACATTAGAAACTGCCTCCTTTAGGGGGCTTTCTCCAAGACTTCACAAAATTGGGTCAGGCCCTGTTCACTTGGCAACCTGGGAATAGGCATTTATCCCATAAAATGTTTTGAGATTGAAGGTGTTTTTGTAGATCTTCCACACTGTAATCTAAAGTCATCAAGGGACTCTGTCTTGTTCTCCGTTAAATACATGGTAATTAAGAGTACCAAAATAAATATGTATGCAATGAATGACTGATTTCTCCTTCACTTCTTGAAATTAGTGGGTTAAGCCTTAAAGTTTATTTAATTTTGTTTTATACCCTTAAAGGAATATTCATGTTTAGGGTTTTAGCAAAGAAAAAAAGTACTACTATTTTAAGAAAAATTACCTAGAATGACTGACATTTTAAAAATGGTTATACACTGTATGTGTATGTACATATCATCTGAAAAACATATATGATTTTTTTCTTACCAGAAATAGAAATAACTAGAAAATGTTATTATGGTGGAGCTTTATTTCTCAGGAATTAGCAATTTTTTTAACTGATTGATTTTTTTTAATTGAGTCTATTTGTATAACTGTCAATAATCTTCCTTTCAATAAATATTTAATATGTCAATGACTCACACTATAAAAGTAAATTGCTAGGCAGAAATTTCACAGATTAATAAAATAGTATTTGGAAGTAATTGACTGCTTATTGCTGTGCACAAATCTACCTTAGAGTGAAGACAATCTCCAGGTATCTAGGTCTCCAGCCTCTGTGAGCTGAGGCTGCCCAGTCAAGTTGAAGAGCACCATATGCTGAGCTATCCCTTCATTTCATTTTTCATTGTCTGCCAAAGTTCAGGACCTCAAGAGTCCTCACATCACCCAAGAGAGATTGGAACCTGAGTCTCCATAAGCTCAGGAAAGGATGCATAACTTCTCTTTTTACAGCTGTCAATTGAGACAAGGTAGGGGAGCACAAATTAGAATCCTAATGAGAGAGATTATTGCAATCAAGTCCACTTTACACACCATCCCTAATATTGCTTCAGTGATGTTATTTCATTGGCAAGTTTATGCTTGGTGTTTTCATAAAACATATTCAGAAAACTCCCAAAAACAAAGGATTTGGATTTTACTTTTAATATACCAATACTACAAAATTATTTTAAAAGAAGAATTACTTTTTTTCCTTTTCTTTTTAACTACCATTAATGGAAGTTGCCAAGAAAAAAAAAGTTTTTTTGATAGGGTCAGGAAATCTGAAGAGTCCAGAAACTTAAATTGTTTTTTCCCTTGTAGCTTAAATTGCTATGTTGTTTTAAACTTCCAAATCCAAATTAATGAACAGTTTTCTCTATCACATAAGAATGGATTTGGCAGTGTGAAGATCAGAGCAATCTCTTCTTCATTAAATTGGGCAAAAAGGACTCACTGGTTCTCAAACCGTTAAATGGATATTAGGGGTTTTAATGAATGGAACATTTATTTTTGTGCCAGCTCCACCAACAACATTGACATGATTAGCATACATTTTGGCAACTGTTCTAGCACAAGGTGTTAGTAAAAAGGGGCTTTTATCTTTGAGCTTAATTTACTTTAACTTTCCTTGTTATAAATGTTTTTAATGTGAAAGAGATGCTTTTGTAAAGGAAATTCTGGCACAGGAAGTTATTCGGAAATATGTCTTTTGTTAATGTTACAGGCATTTTCATGCCAGAGATGAAGTCCATAAGCATAGACTCATGAATCTTCTTCTAAGTCAGAAAAGAATAAAATATTTTGTTATTTATACTGATGATTAAATCTTTACATTTGTGGAGGACTTTTTTTTTTTTTAAATGGTGCTACTTGTTTCACATACTAGTTCCTTCCTTTAAAAGAGAGAAATAAGTATAAAAATAACTAGTGGAGGACGGTTTCCTTTACCACTTTGTATCAATTATGAATGAAAAGTTTTGGGGGTTAAATCATCTTAGTTTCTTAGCTCAGGTGTCTCTCATACAAAAGTAATTTCCGATAAAAATATATTTCTTTTTTGTAACTAACACTACTGCCTCATATACTTATTGTTTTATTTTAAATTGTCATATTGAAGCAAACAAGAAAAATGAGTTAATACATATTCAAAAACTCTTGGGTTTTTGTATTTGATTATTTTTTGCAATGTATTTATTTTAAAATTTATTGAAAGCATTTGTAACACAGCTAATAGAGAACTGTCTACAAGTATGTAGTAAAATGAGTGTTTATAATTGATTCTAAGTCATCAATAAGTTAATATGCATGTACACATGCATGGTTATAAATTTTCATGTGAACTTTTATCAAACACATAGGCATACTCTCTATTATATATATGTTTATATCTACACACATATTTAATAGTTTGCCCAATGTTTGAGTAATGAATTAGTTTGATATAAACTTTAGCATAACAGAATATTTACAGTTTACCCACATTTACCTCTAAAAGCAAACGCTTGCCATTAACAGGCACTTCAGTGAATGAACAAGCCCATGTTCAAATATAAAATGGTAAAAATGAGAAAGAAATTATGAAAATATATACCTTTAATTTGCAGACATATAAACACTTTTGGTACAGTACAGACACATGATGCTGAAAAGCAGAGTGATCCATTTTAAGCTAGCACTTATTCTTTGTTTACATAGATAATTCTGCTATAGCTGCCATATAAAATAAAATTTCCAGCTCACACAATGAAGTGAAGGTGATCAATCACTGACGAGCCAGCTTGCTTCACTGCAAAGGTTCAGTAACAGCTAAATTATCAAAGAAATCTGCTGCTGGGCTTACAAATAAACTCTTGGACCTAATCCAAAGGCAAAGAAAGTAAGCCAGAAACGGTCATCACAAACCTAAACAACAACAAAAAAAGATAAATAAAACTTTCATATGAAAAGTCCAGTTTCTAGGATAATTATGTTTTATGTAAGTTTTCTTTCCTTATGTAATGGATGAGTTTAAGCATATAAGAATCTAATACATAACCCACATATAAAGTACTACTAAGAAGTTGGGAATACACCTATGTAGCAACTAAAGATTGAAACATATCTTTGCCTCTGGCTATTTTTTGTGACACAATTTCTAGTTACATTTTCTGTGAGAAAGAATATATATATATATATACTTTTTTTTCCTCTGTAATAATAGCAAGTGCAATGATAAAGCAAACAGAACGCAACTGGAGTACACAGAAAGTGAAATACTCTTCAGCAGGTCAGATTTTTAACACATGTCAAAGTTTTTATCCTTGCTAAAAAGGAATTGCGCTTCTTTGCATTGTCTTCTCTTTCAAATTATACATGATGTACATGTGAGGTAATAAACATTCTGTTTACAAATGCATTTATTTTCTTTCTTATCATACATTTAAATGGGGTGAAAATCCATTTACTTTAATTTCATCTTTGATAAATGTAAAAACAATATATTTAAAATATACTCTTTCATTAATTTCATGTACAACTGTCATGTACAATACCTCAAAAGAGTTCCCTGCAAAGGAGAAGCCAATGCCCTCTTGTGGTAAAAGGACTTAGACAAAAAATGCATTGTACCATTTTCTTACCTTACTCCCAGGTTTTAACAATCATCTGCTTGGTGAATGAAAGCGGATGCAAATCACGTCCAAGCTTTTTTTTTTTTTTTTTTAATAAAGTTCCACAGCTGTTAGTACTAATTTTCATTAAAAAAAGGCTGTACACATTTTATAACCTCTGATTTTGAATTTAAAAACTTGTAAACAGATATTTACAATATGGTACAAGTTATAAATTAGTTGTTCTTCATTGGACTTGCCATCTACAATCTTGTTTGGGTGATGGAGATTCCCCAAAGTCAATTAAAACATCTCTTATTTCACAGTAAAATATCAAATATTAGAAATATCCATTGGTTTCCTTTCTCTCATATGCAAGTCAATTTTTCCTTTTAATGGAATTTGTACTTCCAAATTTTCCTCCTCCCTGTGATGCTTTTTCCCTCTCCTTAAACAGATATATATGCCCATCCCTGTTACAAGTGTGATAGAACCCAAGCTTATTACCGACAGAGCTACTAGGGTGGGCATACAAGACACAGATTCAAATCTCCTGTGAGTTGGTTCTATTGAGATCTGTGGTTCCTTCTCCTCTATATTGATTTCTGGTTCCTTTTTTAAAAGACTCTCAATGTAGCTCTCATTACTGACAGTGTCATTAACAAATAGGTTCACCATGACTGTGGAATGAAGGGGTTCGGGATAACCATGATCGCTCACTTTCACCAGTAAACGATGGAGCCCATAATCTGTCTGCAGCAACGCCTCCTCCAAAGTAATGTTGCCAGTTTTAGGGTCAATCCTAAAGGACTCAGGCCTAGGACCTCTTCTCCCTATGATGCTGTAAGCTATGACAGCATTCATGCCTGTGTCTTTGTCAACTGCATAGACCTCTGTAACTGGGGAGCCAGGGAGAGTCGAGGGTAGTACCAACAGGTAAGACATGTTAGACTGAGGAAATAAGACAAGAGGAGGGTTGTCATTGATATCTAGAAGGAGAATTGTGATTTTCGCAGTAGAGGAGAGGGGTGGCTCACCCCCATCAACAGCTTCAACCCACAAAGTATAGGAGCTTTGCTGCTCTCTGTCCAAAGAGACTTTAGCTCTCAGCATGCCCTTTCCTGTGTCTATGACAAAAATATCACTCTGGTTCACCACAGACAGGGCGACCCATCCATTTTGCCCAGCATCAGCATCTGTTACACTAATCACTCCAATTTCACCGTATCCTGGGAAGTTTTCCGGCACAAAGAAGCTGAAGTCCTTGTTGATGAACCTAGGACTGTTGTCATTTTTATCCAAAACTGTGATAGCCACAGTGGCTACCGACTCCTTGGGAGGTTTCCCAGAGTCAACTGCTCTGACCGTGTACCTATACTTTTCTTTCTCTTCTCGGTCCAGCTGAGTAGAAACTGTCAGAATTCCTGTGACACTGTCTAAGGAAAAATATGCTGGAGCATCAGGTCCCAGAAAATATGAAACTTGGCCTCTCTCTCCACTGTCAGCATCTGTAGCATCTAGCTTAGCCAAAAAGGCATTGGGTGCATTGTTCTCTTCAATGGTTAATTCTACCAAAGGTTGAAGGAAAATAGGAGCGTTATCATTGTCATCTAAAAGTTGCACTTTAATCGTTTTTTTGACATGAAATCCCTCAGAGTTCCAGGCTACTACAGCTATTTCATAGAACTGCTGGAGCTCATAATCCATTGTTTTTGTGGTTTCTAGCAAATATTCATTACTGTATGGTTTGTAGGGTGATAACCTAAATGGTCCTTCACCATCTAGGTAGCAGTTCACCTTATATTTCCCTTCTGGATCTCTTATAGTAAAGAATGCAATCGGAGTGTTAACAGGTTCCAGTTCTTTCAGGTAAACAATACCATCTATCTCATTTGCTATATAACGGGGAACAATTTCAGGTGGTCTGAAAATGACTTTGATAATAGTCACCAGGGCAGTGATCACAGCAGGGATGCATCCTGGCCCATTGGCAAGGATGGTGAGCTTGTGTGTTTGCAGAACACTCCCTCCAATCTTACTGAAAAGTTTAATGACTCCAGTGGTTTCATCCAGATGGAATAAATCTTTGGATGCTTGTGGAACTTTCTGGCTATAGGAGTAGGTGATCTCAGCATTGTTTCCCAAGTCTCTATCCACAGCCTGGACAGCTGCTATTGGTGTGCCCACTGTAGCATTCCCGTACACAGTGACATTGATTTGCGAGTCCGTGAAGAGAGGGCAATTGTCATTAATATCACTTATGCCAATGGTGAGGGTGGCGCTTCCCAACAGTGGTGGAGACCCACCATCCTCAGCTATGATGATACTTACATACTGATCCTGGGTCTCCCTGTCCAACAGTCCCATGACAATTAGGTAGGGGGTGCGCTCCCCATTCTCATTCTCCTCTACGTCTAGGGTGAACATACGATGGTAGTCCAGTAAGCGGTAGGTCTGAACTCCATTAGTGCCTATATCTGGGTCCGTGGCAGGGTGCTCTATGGCCAGCCGGGTGTTTACAGGTGCATTTTCTGGAACCCAAACTGATATTTGGGAAACAGGGAACTGCGGGGCATTGTCATTGACGTCCCGGATAGCGATTTTCACCTTCACAAATCTAAAGTATTCCTGAGGCAGGACCAGTACATCCAGAAGCAAAAGGCAAGAGTCAGCAGAAGGCGAAGAGGAGATGGAAATGCTGCCACCCCAGGCAGCCCCTCCACCTCCTTCAAGACAGAGGGCCTCCCGATCAATCTCCTGGGCAGAAGTGTGTAGCTCCCCGGAGCGGTTGTCTAGAGTCACGTACTGTCCACTCAGTCCCTGGGATGCCAGGCTGAAGGAAAGCGGGAGATTCTGCTCCGCGGCGCCGCTGTGCTCTGGCAGCTGCGACTTCGGGTCCTGCTTTCCGGCACGGGGCACCAGCCTCAGGTCCTCCGCCAAACTGCCGATGAGCACACCCGCGGGCAGTCCCTCGTTCAGGCTGTACAGAAGCTCTGTGGCTCGACTGTAACTCGCCAGGCAGTTGAAGGGTCCCACGAAGAGGAAAAACAGAAGCAGATGCTGAACGGGGCGGGGGCAGTAGGGAGGGGAGAAGGCTTGTTATACGCGGAAACACAGATCTTGGAGTCAGAAACCCGTGCCGCGGGGTCATTCTGGCCCCATCCCTTCCCCAGAGGCCAACAAAAGAGGTGAAGAGGAAATTTGCAGCAAAGGAGAGCTCTATGGGGAAACACTATCTCCAAAACTTAATTTTTCTGTTCACTTCCACCGCTCTAAGCCCCCAACCCCCCGCTGCTTGGCTCTACATCACTACCTCACTCGGTTAACATTAGAAATCCTAAACCTTAAAGCAGCCCTGGAAGTACCCGCCGGAGTGGAGGGGACTGCGCAACGCGACAGGGTAGGTCGTGGGGGAGGGAGGACTGAGGGGTAGGCACTTTATTTCCCATTGAAATGTTTCTACCACTAAGGTCCCCAGAACGCGAACTGTTACATCCCTTGCTATGAAACTGATTTAAAATATTAATAATGATAGCAACATAGAAAACACAATAACACTACCCTCTTGGACTCCCTACCTCGTTTAAATAAACGTTTTAGTCCTGAAGAATTGGTTTTTCATTTTAGCGCCTATCTAAAATCAAATCGAAAGGATTTGAATCTCCACCCTCTACCAAGCTCTCACTAACCCCCCCCTCCCTTAGGGAAAGAGAAGTAAACGTGGAAAATGATTATGCAAAAACAATTTGTCAGTTGCAGTAGACAGATGTAGTCAGACGCTGGCCGCAGTAAACAATCTCTGAACCCCTTTATCTTAAAGCCAGTTGAGCATACCCCCAGCCCCCTCCATTTCATCTGCTTTGGTTTCTGCTTCAGAAACTTCTTCTCAGGACCCAAGGACTTGCCAATTCCTTGCTAGAATGAAGACATATTATCCCTAACTCCTTTTCCCTCCCCCCCAACGTTTCCATGAAGTTTGGATTAAGGTAAAATGTTTAAAAAGCCAGCAAGGAGCGGGAACTGCCCCACAGTACTGCAAGTTATCCGGGTCGTGGGGCTCCTGGATCCCAAGCCTTACCGGCAGGTTTCTGTGGCTGGTGCTGCTCCTGGGACGACTTGGATGCCCCATATCCAGGCGCGGGTGCCAGGTCGCCGGGCTCCAGCTCACTGCCAGGGCCCGCGAGCTGCGCACATCCCCTCCGCCGCGCATTCCCAGGGAGGCTGCAGTCGGCGCGCTCCTGACCGGAGGGAGGCAGAAGACACTCCCTCTCTGAGCATGCAAATCGCTGGGGAACTTCAGCCAATAGTCACTAGCTCGTCAATTAAGGACAGCAGCTCCAGCGGGGCAGAAAGGCAAGGGGGCACCAGGGAAGGCGGTCATGGTTTCCTGCCCCGGACCCGGGTAAGTCCAGACCCCGCCGGAGGAGCCGGAATGGGGACTTGCCTCTGAAGACTGCGACGAGGTGCCACAAGGTCGGGCGCCACAGCGCGTGCCCACGGGCCTCCCTGCCAGCCGCACCAGTCAGGCTTCTAGTCCACAGGTTGCGAGCGTGAGAGGGAGAATAAATAAATAAGCCTGCATTTATATCGAAATAGAGAAAGGAAGTCGGCGCTACAGAGCAATCACAGGCGCGATCCCTAACCGCCCCCTTTGCCACCCGTTCTTCGGAAAAATTTGGATCCAGCACTGTTTCCTCTGAGAAAGAAAATCCGCTTTCTCTGCGGAAGGAAGGAATTTCAAACTCTTTGTAAGGAGGTCTGAAGAGGAAATGCAAATATATGAATTTGGTGAAGGTTTCGACATTCTTTAATTTGGAAGCTTCCGCTGTTCGCGGTGGCAGAGCTTCTGCCAGTTTCCTATGTAGACACAAGTGTCTCTGGGATGTCTACCTGGTGGTCTTTAAAGGCACCCTGGCTTTAGCCCTGGCTTCTGGCTAAGGCGAAGAGCCAAGAGCCAGATTGGAAGCAATTGCTTGGTAACACAGGTGATTCTGCCTGCAAGTAGTTTCACATTTCTCTAAGGGGTGATTTTTCTTTCTTTCTTTTCTTTCTTTTTTTTTTTTTTTTTTTTTTTTTTTTTTTTTTTTTTTTTTTTGAGGGCACTCACTGAAGGGGAGGGCAGAGGAAAAAAACAAAAGCAAAAAACACACCAAAAAAAAAAAAAAAAACTGGCTACTTTTCAAGTTATTTTTTTTCACTTCTTAAGATTTTACTGAAGAGTAGTTGATTTGCAATGTTATAATTTCTGCTGTAGAACAAAGTGATTCAGTTATACACATACACATGTAACCATCCTTTTTCAGATTCTTTTCCCATACAGTTATCACAGAATATTGAGTAGAGTCCCCTATGCTATATAGCAGGGGCCCACTGACCATCCATTCCATATGCATTAATGCCACTGGATCTTAAAAAAAATATTTCTGGTCTTTTATGATAGGTATTGTGTCTTTCTTTGTACCAACAGCATCAGGTGGCATTTCCTGATGGATGCCAATAAGTATTTGTTGAATTATTGAGTTCCAGAAACATTAACTAGAAAAGGCTGTCAGTACCAATTGTGAGCTCACAAATGGTTTAGAATGGGGAGAATGAGATCGGTGGAATTTAATATAAATTGTCAAGGATGAAAATACAAACATGGCACAGCTAGATACCCCTGATGTCTTCCCCTCGTGCCCTCTTCATCTCTAAGTGGAGGCAGAGGCAAATAGGAAAAAAATGGTGATAAAAGGCAGGAAGACTTAAGAGTATCTCTCCACTTAGGTCTTTGATTTTTTTTTCCATCATTATTTTGTAAATTTTAGCACGCAGATTCTGTACATGTTCTGTTCAATTTATACCTGAGCATTTCATTTTTTAAAAATATGTATTTTCTTAAAATGAGTAGAGGAAAAGTAGTCCTTTAGAAAGGAATCCTGGAGGTGTGTGGTGCAAAATGCTTAGAGAGCCCTCTGGCTCTGACACTAAATAGCTGTATGATGTTTCCTCATTTATAAAAAAAGCAGGGCTGGTGAGAGACTCCAGTGCATTAAGTCTTTGAAACACTTTTTGGTCTGTAGGGTGCCATGTTACATAATGGAAAAGACCATTGGCCTTTCCCTGAGTAGATGTTTTTCTTCATCACTAGGTTTCATATATCTTGTGCACAGCGCTGATCATAACACCCTCCTAACTGAGTAAGTAATGATTGAACGGAACAGAAAATTTTCCTTTTGGGTCAGAGAAGGATCTGACATCTCTATTCTTTCCATAGGAACCACTTTAATTTTCTTCTTCTACTGTAAGGTAGCTCGAGTATAAATCGCTTAGCTGAGCTAATTGGTTTGCTTCTGACCCTTCTGATTTTCTCTTCATCTCTACTAATCCTAGGGACCCATTGTCCTAAATATTAACACATTACGTCAAAACACGTAGTGTGGGAATTCCCGTCGTGGCGCAGTGGTTACCGATTCCGACTAGGAACCATGAGGTTGCGGGTTCCATCCCTGGCCTTGCTCAGTGGGTTAATGATCCGGCGTTGCCGTGAGCTGTGGTGTAGGTTGCAGACGCGGCTGGGATCCAGCGTTGCTGTGGCTCTGGCGTAGGCTGGTGGCTACAGCTCCTATTCGACCCCTAGCCTGGGAACCTCCATATGCTGCGAGAGCGGCCCAAGAAAATGGCAAAAAGACAAAACAAACAAACAAACAAACAAACAAAACACCTAGTGTGTGTAACAGCTTCCTATTGCACAAATGGGGCTATACATGAGCTTCACAAACAAAACCCCCATGATATAAATCTGGTGTGTATAGTTAGTTCCTTTAAGCTCTTTAGAGTGAAATTGGAATGCTGATTAAGTGGTAAACACACACAGGAACATGTACATGTAGGTGTAAGACCATCACACAGCTGGTAAACAAAACCCAGGAAAGTGTGCTGTGCCTTTCCTTGCTTCTCCAGCTGCTCCTTGTGGCCAACAACTGAACTTTTACCATAATTGGCAAATAATTACCTTGGGATGTGTAGCTGAAACATATCCGATTTCAAAAGTCAGTACCAATCTGCTTCTGAAATATGTTTATGTCCTCATGTAGTACCTGCAGCTTCTGGAAGTTTGGAGCACATGGCCAGAATTAGGCAATTCATCCATGGTCTGAATACATACAGGCCAGACTGATAATTATTTGAATTAATTTATACAGATAACAGTGGTAGACTCTATACCCCCTTATAGCTCATGCACTTTGCAAATTGTTAAGATCGATCACCTTCTCTTTTGGTGAAAATATAGGAACTTCCTTCTTTAGTTTGTCCTTTGTTTACAAGGACACTACACAGGAGCTATCATTTATGAAGACAATCCAATTGAAGTGACATCCCCTCTTTGTAATTGTTTTCTCAACTGTAGTTTTCCCTGGACTCTTTGGCTCCTTCTTTCTCTACTTTGCTGTGGATGCATCATTTTCAAGTGTGCCCATACTCCATCCCAACAGAATTTTGGCTTCTGGCCATTTCATCCAGCTGCTCTGTATGGAAAGAGTTATTACTCCTTTTTCCCTTCATTAAGTTGGCAAGAAATTAAATCTATGAATGCAGCAATAATGTTCCTATAGTGTTTCTTAAAAGCATATGAACTATAATGTAAATTGAAGCTCCAGAATTAAACATCCTGGAGATAATGTTTAGAAGGACTATAATAGCCTCCTTTGCTCTATGTAACTGTGGTGATTGCAAAGGCCCCACGTGGAAGTTCATCAAGGCCAGCACTATTTGGTATAATACTTTACATGTCACATTCCAAATTGTTAACTGACCTACTTGTTATTATCGTTCCTCTTTGAAAATTTAAACAGAGATTTCATGCAGGTTTACATTGTAATTGGGCTTAAAAAAAAAAAAAAAAAAAAAGACCAAATGCCCTTTTTTTCTCCTGCTTTTCCTTCTTACTGGGTGCTGTGAAAGAGTTCCCAAACTCCTGTTTGTTCCTTGTGATGCCAGCTCTGTGACCTGCCATCTGGTGTCACATATTTCTTTCTAAAGATGACTTACAGAGCTTCTATGCTATTAGGCCCTTGAAAATAATACTCATGAACTTCTCAGATGTCTCAATTGCTCTGGGCCTGCTTCCCAGGTGTTTTGTAAAAAAAAAAAAAAAAAAAATCAGTCTAGAAGAATAGCTAGATTATAAGCCTCCCAAGCTTATTTTTACCTATAGACAAGAAAAAAAACTTGAATCACTAGACAGTACACTGAGCTGAGCCAGGGGATTCAGATGAACTTCTCTGAGTTTTGCTAAATTATTGTGATCTTAGAAAAGTCGCCAGACCTCTCTATTTCAATTTCCCATAAAAATACCCATACATATTACATACATATATGATGGAAATTACTTACTTAAAATCTGCCTTTAATAGACACTGTATAAAGATACACAGGGTAATTTGATCATTATTTACTACATTATATCACTGAAAATTAATAATAATTTTCATTTATCATAAGCCTTCTCTCCCTGTAGTTTACCTCTTTATGAAGCTGGGAACATGCAAGTGTCTAGCAAATTTAGCAAAACATATCTTAAAACTTTTAAAATTTTGAAGTATTGTGTTTTACAAGTAGCTTTTATTTTTATTTATCCATTAACTCTGATATTACCATTTAAAGTATTTTAATAACAGTATGATATCCACAATGTTTCATGTGATTAATATATACACAGACATTTAAACTTATTTTGAACAATATCTGGTCCTATAAATGTTCTGGTAAATTTAAGATTATAAATAAATACAAATTAAGCATCTGACCTTATTTTAAGATTATTTTATTTTTGCCTGTTAATACATGAAATTAGCAGTCCCTTTAGATGTCTTAAAATATGTGTGTGCATATATATAATGTATATATTACATAATGTGTGTATATATACATGTGAATAGTATAATATATAGGACATATGTAAGTGTTATAATATATAATTAAAGATATATTTATGTACAATACAAATATTTGAAAGAATATATTCTCATATATATAATTTATAAAGATATTATGTATTTATAAATATATATATATTTTTTTCCTATCCAATAAACAACATTGAGGGATGATTCCATTTGTAAAACCAATATAATATTTGAGAAATAATAAAATCTTTATTTAGTGTCAGTTATGTTTTGAATATTCTACTAGGGCCTTCACATGTTTATTTACTTAATCCTCATAACCATTTTATCATATAATTATCATTATATCAATTTTACAGCCATAGATTACACGTTTGTGTCTATGGTGACTGAACCCCAATAAGTGGCCTCCAAAGCACATGATCTTTCTACTCTGGTCCACCATTCTCACTTGGATGGACGGATCTGGAGCGTATAAACATTTAAGTGTATTTCAAGTCAACAAATATTTATTGTTCACCTGTAATAAGAAAAACATTATTGTAGGCATAGATTTTTTATATAAGACCTTTTTGAAGTAAAAACTTCCTAGTCAATTACTGTTTCCTAAGCACATACTTATACAGAGACATAAACTCCTTTCTTTGGCTAGCTTAGAGCTTCTCAAAAATTGTAGATTTAAAATATATTTAGTATATATTTATGTATATGTGTATTTGAAACTACTGCAAGATTCTAAATAATTTTATATATCACCTAGTTAGTCTTCATTTTACATATTAGTTGAGAGAAAGAGAGATGGCCCATAGCTAATGCAAATCCTCAAAATACTCCTTTTGCTTAAAGCAGTAGTAGATTTTGGCCTCAGAATTTTCTCCAATAGTAGAGGATAACTTAGAAAAACAGCCTTTTTTTTTTTTTACTATCTATTATTTCCCAAAGCCTTTCTCTTAAACATTGCTACTTTATTTTATTTTATTAATTTTTCAAATTTATAAATAATATTCAAAAACAGTACTAATTTGAATAAATTATTGCTCTAGTATATCAGATAAACTTCAAAAAATTCTATTGCATTTTCTCTACACAATTCAGAAATTAATTGTGAGACTATAAAAAAATCAACACATTGGTTCTTTGGCTAAACAAGCTAGATAATTAGTAAAGAAAATAAATATACATTTACATTACTTGCATGAAAAGGATGCAAATGAGCTAATTTACTATAATGCAAACTTGTATTCTAAAATATTTACTACAGTATTGTGCAACCTATAAATGTAACTTTTATTAAGCATTTGTCTATCCTGACTAGTACTTTTCTTTTTGTTTAGAAAACTTTGTGTAAATAGATTCCACATGTCTCCTCTTTCTCCCTGTATTCCAAGAGGAAGGAATATAATAGGGTTAAACTGTCCTTTTATTTTCAGAATTCAATTAGCATCACTTTAACAGGGGTAAGTATAGCTGGGTGAAGTCATCAGAAAACTCCAGGCCTAATTTTAGCTCACATTTTCAACTTTCTTTCCTTATCCTCAAAATAAATTTAAAAAGTCATTTCGACTCATTTAAATTTTACATTCTTCCTTCTCACTTCTGGTAGAGGTGATAATGAGCAGTGAAATCATCAAAAGAAAGGTAGTAGGATTGAGGAAGAGACTAAATGAAGGGCATGGAAAATCCACAAAGTGGATCAGCAGCAGCTGAATAATGAACAGTTAACTGAATGCAGTTTATTGATGACATATATATGGCTTGTTCCCTCGAGTCAGTTCCTGGGAGACTTGAAAGCAGGGAGAGGTATAGGCTGTGCAGAGAATAAAGCAATTGTAAACCCTATAAATTAGCATAGAAATTAGGTCAGGGACAAAAAAAAAAAATCCATGGAAGGAAAGAAATCATTTGAAATTTCATTTTAGGGCACTGATCCTGTGCCCTGTATCCTTCATATATCTATTCTTTGCTCTCAAAGACTGAAATGTTACATTGGGAAAAGCTTAATGAAAACTTGTGCTCTAGTAATATTTTTACGCAGATCAACAGATCTTTTGCCTGACTTTATAAAATTTCTTTTTAAACTGATTCTTTGAATTTAAGATGGGATTGTTAAAAATCACATGACTTTTCTGATCTCAGCAAGCACTGAATTAGTACTGTAGCATCAATAAAAGCCTCTGTCAATGACATTAAAAGTCAGCATTTTCATAGTAGTAGACCTATGATTGCTACCTTCTTTCTGGGTATCTTTTTAGGAAGAGAGTACAGATTGTTAAACTTAGGTATTCCTGTACTGCTGACAGCTACCAAGCATTGAGCACCTAATTTTTGCCAGGTGCAAGGTGAGCATTATCTCTAATCTTCACAAAGATTCTGCAAGTTAATTATCCCATTTTAAAGATGAAGAATCTGAGCCTCAGAGGCTGGTAGGTTGTCTGGGCCACAACAAGTGGCCCAGTTAGGATTAAATGCGGAAAAAGTAGGCAGTTTATTTGAATTTGGTGAATCTTTTCTCTGGGCATTGGGGATAATCTAATATTCACTGAGGTAAGCACATACGTTGAGTATTGAATATGTGAGCATAAGAAACAATGTGCGGAGCCTGACAGCAAAAGAATCATTCGAAACATAGCAATGTTGGCGTTCCTACTGTGGCTCACTGTAAGTGCATCTGACTAGTATCCATGAGGATGTGGGTTTGATCCCTGACTTCACTCAGTGGATTGGGGATCTGGCATGGCTTGTAGTGTAAGTCACAGACATGGCTCGGATCCCGCATTGCTGTGGCCATGGCATAGGCCAGCAGCTGTAACTCTGATTCAACCCTAGCTCCCATGTGCCACGGGTGTGGAAAAATTAAATAATTATTAACTTAAATGAAATGCAATAAGTCATATTTATGAAATAACAAATATTTTCCTTTTTTCTTATTTTGATTATCAAAAAATAATGAAAAGAAAGAAATTTTCATTAATGATTTGGAAATATATGGCAATAAAAATTTTATTTGATGAATCTTGTATGCTTCTTCCGGAAGAAATGTTAATATCCTAAAGGCCTATCAACTCAATTATAAATAATGTTTAAATCTGGTCAAGTTGATATAAACTTTATTTAGAACCAGTAATAACAGTTATAGTATTTTGTGGATTGCTTCTCTTTATAAATTAATGAATTCCTCACTTACTAAATTTAAGTGGAACTTCACTAATAGTAATTGGCTTTTAGTGTGTCAAAATTGTATTACTAACTTTATTTGAA
Organism: Sus scrofa; assembly: GCF_054392235.1. Taxonomy (NCBI): domain Eukaryota; kingdom Metazoa; phylum Chordata; class Mammalia; order Artiodactyla; family Suidae; genus Sus; species Sus scrofa. The sequence continues at coordinate 34,901,963 of NC_139393.1, forward strand.
ATATTCATATGATCTTTTAGGATATAAAATAATTCAAACAAATGTAGATAAGATATTATCTGTCATTACACATGATTTAGACTTTGATCAATTTAACACTCACATAGACAAAAAAGGAAAGAAAGCTAGAAAGGAAAAGAGATTGAGAGATTCATGTGAGATGCAAATATTTGTATGGTACTTTTCTCTAAATAAAAAGGATTAAAAAATTTTGAATATGTTGTAAGCATGACATATAATCTCTACAAAAGCAATTTTCCTTATTCTAAATGTGCATATGTATATGGTATGCTTTACTAGAAAAAAAATGGCATTAAAATGCAGGTACTGCTACTTCCATATTCCCACACCTCTTTTTCAAAATCCCCTGAATGTATTAAAGTCCTGCCAGAGCTTGTTAAACTATTCAGTAATGATTGTAAAAGGCATTTTACACACAACCTCCACTAGTAGTAAAGCTGAGAAACCTCAGGTGTCCTTGCTAGCTGTGAGCGTGAATATTTTAGCATTTCTGTGGGATTTATGGATCAAGATTGATTCCAGGTGCCACCTCCACATATCTATGTAATATGTACGAGAAGCTCTTCTACATTAGGCAGGGAACCTCTGAATCAGTGTCATTGCAAAAGGTTCTCTGAGGTGTTACACTGCAGCCTAAGGTTAACCTCCTTAATAGCATATTCAAAGCAGCAGTGACATTTTCTGGCAAAAAGACAGGTTTTCACTTGTATTTACCATTAATCAAAAAAAAAAAAAAATGGAAATCTTGAATTACCTTTATAGTTCTCCTCCAACAGGTTTTGGCAAGTAAATAACATATTCCTTAGAAGTTACCAGACACTGAAGGATAGTAGAAACAACATATAAGGTGCTAGACACTTAGTTTTGTTGTTGCTGTTGAATGATTATGATCCACTTTCCTTGATTTTACATTTTCATTGTCCACTTTCCCTGACTGTGAAATTATAAATGTGTTTTTTACCTTTTATCTCTGACCTATCTTATCTTTGCTAAATACCTTTTTCTCACTTTTTATTGTAGCTTCTTCCAAAGGTGTCTTATTTCCTTCTACTCACTCAATGGGGAGTCCTTTCAATATAATTCTAGTCACTTATTTCTAAATTTAGCCTTCTTAAAGTCCTCAAATTCTACATGTCCAAAAAGTCACTGGAGAAGTCATCCGAAACCGAAAATGCCTTTCTCCTAGGGAAAAGTCCCCTCCTAAGGATACTTGCTCTTTCTTAAAAATGGCTGGTCAAGAAATCTAACATGTTGACAATGTTTCTAGCACAAAACAGAAATGTCCACACTTATATTAACTACAGAAAGGTAGTTCATAAGTATTATAAAGCTAATAACTACTATTGCCTCTATTGGAGGAAGCCAGAACTGAGGTGCATAGTTTTGTTTTCACCATTTTAATACATAGAGGACCGACTATTTGTAGAGCAGAGCAGATGTCCAAGTTTGAAGAAATCACATAACATTGCAGAACACTGTTGCCTGAGAAGAGTCACCTGCCTACCTTAAAAGAGGGCTCTGAGTGTTGTATTAGAGTGGTGAGAAAATAATAACTACCAGTTTTTGAGCATTCACTGGACTAAGATATATTTGTACATAAATTCATTTATATATACATATAAATACACATATTGTACACACACACACGTGTATATATATGTGTATTGCATATAAATTCTTACAACAGCTCCATCTGGTAGGTATTACTATTTCCAGTTTAAAAATGGTAAAATTAAACTTAAAGCTTAATATACATTATCCAAAATTGCACAACCATAATTTAAAGCCTTACAGGTATTAACTTTTAATTCAGGCACTATTTTCCTGAATATACTGGCCTTACGCAGTCCCAGAGGCTGAAAAATCTAATTTGAGAAAGAAGGGAAGATAGAGTATTTTTAAATCTCAGGTTTTAAATCTCAGATATTTTAAAATACATTTATTGACTTAACCTGACCAGGTGTTTCAGTCTCCCCCCCAAACAACCTGTTTGTCCCTGGGCATTGACAGAACACTCTTTGACTCTTAAAATACAATGAAATGTAAGGCCAACTTAAAGTAACTGTATTTACAAGATTGGTACAGAAAAATCAATGTGAAATGAAAATATAAATGTTACAGAGACTTTCATACTCTTGTGGCTTGGTCACTGCATTCTTTTCTGAAAACAGGTCTAAGTGGGAAGCAAAAGAACCAAGAGAATCAAACTGTAAAATGAATAAATGTTTATCTACAACAGGCTGAGTCTAGGACTGTCCAGCCAGTGGGAATGGAATTCCCAGAGATATTTGGCTTCAATCCTGTCCACTGCTCAGTGCTTCCATGTACACTTCCTCAGGAATGCTTTTTTTGTTTGTTTGCTTGTTTGTTTCCAAAGCTGGTTTGTCTCTCTGCTGATGAACACACGCTTTCTTTAATAATATAGGTACCTTTCTCAAGAAGGAGAACACTGACGACTGAGTACTCTTCTTTCACTGAGGAGCACTTTTATGCTTCTGCTGTGATCGTGTATCAAATTAGGATAGAGGGCATTTTTCTTGATTGTGGAAGTACTTCACGGTAGCCCGTATTTATGGACAAGGGGATCACACAGAGCCTCGGCTTTGTGGTCAACAGACCATTTTTCAGGTTACTATGGTTTTAGCTTGAACTTGATTAGAATCTTGAAGACAATATTTCCATTTAATAAAAATACCTTAAAATTTTCAGTGCTTGCAATTGGCCAGGCACTGTCATAAGAACATTGCCTATATTAAATATTTAATCTTCATAACAATCGTATGAGCTAGGTACTGTTACTATAGTTATTATAATAGGGAGCATAAAGGAGCTCTGTAATTTGCCCCAGGTGACATGGCCAGCAGTGGAGGAGTTGAGATAGGATATGAGCCAGGATGCCTCCAGAATTCTCCTATACTCTGCCCTGCAAAATAGGATTAAGGGTACTTACCTACTAGTGGAAAGTACTTAAATAAGAGAGTGCATTTGAAACATCTATCACAGTCCTTACAGAGAATAAGGTTCAACAAGTGCTAGCTGTAAAAATTTTAAAGTATTAATTCCATTCTCTCCTTTCTTTCTCCTTCCCATCATTCATTTTTACTCAAGTTAGACCACAGGTCTTTTTATTTCCAGCACACTGTATAATTATCCCTATTTGCCAATACATTTTTCTTCAGTTAAAAATTTCTACATTGTCTGCTAAGTTTTTTAGAACATGCTTATTCTTTACAGTCCAGGGTGTCTGACTTTCTTTATTCCACTTTTTTGGTGGCTTCCTCTATATCAATTTTGATTTCTATGAGTTGTACTGAATTTGAGATTTTCAAATCATTTCATTTATATTTTGTAATAACATTTTGCTTGTCTCTCTTTGCATATTTTTCTATATCATTTTTGGACAGAATGGAAATCACTCCTATAGGTTTGCTAGGTGTATATAAACATTTTTAATACTTCAAAATTTCATATAAATATTTTTTATTGAAACATTCTTTATCCATATCTTTGTAAACATTCATGATTATTTAGCATAAGTTCTAAACATCAAATATGTGTTTAGATGCAGTGTAAAGTTTTAAAGTTTCCTGGCATAGAATATTATATCTCCATATAATTAAAATATATTAATGTCTGAAAATATTATTATATTAATAATTTATTCATATAATGCACATCTCATTTTATAATAAATTAATATATATTAAGAATTAATAAATATACCTGAAGAATTTTTGAGTAATTTTCAATAATCTTCACAGTATATTAGGGTACTCATTTCCCTACATTGATATCATTACCAGTTAAGGTGTCTTTATTTATTTCCAATATGATAGACCCAGATAGCATTTATTATTGTCTTTACTGGAAAAGTAAAACTTTTGGAAAAAGGAAATTTTCTTTCATGTTTTTCATTTTTGGGAGAGAATTGATAATTTTTTCTTTTTTTATAAAGTTTACTGTACATTGGTGGTAGGAGAGTAAATTTTTCTGTCAAATGTTAGGTAAATTTCTTAATTTTTTGCTTTATCTTGGCTTGTATTTCTCTAACTAAATAACAAAATCTTTATAGATAATGGTTAACACAGACTGAACAGATAGTTAATATTCAATTAATAATTTTTAAATGTCTGAAAGCACTGATCTCTTAGATTTTAATTATTTATTAAATATTATAAAATGTTTTTGTTTCAGTAGCAGTGTAGATGTTAAATTTCTAGATGCAGGAAATTCTATTTATACAGGATTTTCCATAGCTGTATTTATTATTTTTAATGGATATAATAACATGTATTAACATAAATATTCTTTTACTGTAGTTCTCTAATATGAGCATAAACAATTTAGTTAATATTTCTTTAGCCAGGGTTAAAATGTGATATGGCTTACTTTACTGAAGAAATATGATACTCTTTTTCTCCAAATTAAATAAGTTGAAGAGGTCATACTCTCATTTTCATCTCTGCTGGATGGACCTTCTGGCATCTAGAGACAGTTGATCCAGTGAGATCTGCTAATACACTTCTTTCTTTCTTGGTCAATAAATTTTTCACTAGAGTTCAGAAAAATGACAATAATATAAAAATACTTTGCTCCTCTAGGGAAAATGCTTCCTTTTTTTTTTTTTTTTTGCTTTCAGTAACAGTTCTTTTCATTTTTGGCTCTAGTTTAAACCATGAGAGAGAGCAATAAATGAGCAACCGAATGGAAATGAAGATCTTAGAGTTGCTTTCCCCACAGAGTAAATGCCTTTGGGTAAGGAGTGATTTTCTTTTATTATTCCTCAGTCTACAGTATATTTTTCTTATCTACAAAGTATAGGAAATAATACCTTTTTCTGATGTCATGCGGATTAAGTAAAAACATGTCTATAAAAAGCTTAAATTTCTGAAGCAAGAAAGAACATTCTTATTTCACTCCTAGGGTTGGAGATGAATTTAAGTGATCTTCAATTCCAAATTTTGATAGATAAAGCCATAATCAGGGCATTTCAGAAGAATCCTGCAGTAATCTTTTGTACTCTCCACTATTGTCTCTCTCTACTTTTCCCGACTTCTTCCTTTTACCTAGGTAATATTTCCTTCTGAATAATAATAAAAAAAGTATTGTTTTTAAAAATCAGTGGTATCATATTTGCTCATGTTGAGTGTTTCTGTCAACATCCAAATATTTCACGACAAAAATACAGTCTAGTAGGGTTATATTGTATTAAAGCAAGATTTGATAGTTTTTGAATTGGTGATTGTGGGCATTGCAGAAAGGTGAACTCACTGCTGGCTAAATCTGGGCTTTATGGCAAGTGGAATATTTTAGAACTTAAAATCTGTGAAATGAGAAAGTATATATGTTACTACTTTAATAGGAATTAAAACTGTATTGGTCTCTTGATTCAATAAAATCTTCCTGACAACTCTAAAAATAAATAAATAGACACTGTTATTATCCTAGTTATATGTAAGGAAACTCAGACACAGTGAGTGTACAAGCCATATTAGGCAGGATTATACTGCAGTAACAAAAACTCCAACCCTTCAGCAATTTAGCACAACTGAAGTTTATTTTTTGCTAGAATATAATCATATGTGCATTGCTGGTCTCCATGTACTCTATTCAGGGACGAGGTTGATGGAGGTTCTGTTGTTTGGGACTCCTCCATCCCGTCCCTTATCTCAGGGTCATTACAGTGGGAAGGAGCAGATGTGGAGAACTCATACCAATCCTGCCCCAACTGTACGGACATTTTTTTCTGACAATACTTCATTGGCCAAAAATCATCACATCTCTTGCCCATCCATAAGAGATGGAGAAACATAGTCCTCTCTTATGCTTAGGAAGGAGACAGGAATAGGTCCAATAGCTGGAAATAGCAGAACTGGAATTCAAGTCTGGACAAACTGGCTCCAAAGCCAGCACTCCTAACAGCAGTATTATTATCAGTACTGTTAGGTATTGTTAGTTACTATTGTTAGTTGAACTCTATTTCTCAATCCAAATTATAAACTCGATAATTGATTTTGTAATTATTTATTCCAAATCACTGTTGCATTCAATACTAATAAAGAAATGACTTAAAAAATCATAGCTTTGCTCTCATCTAATACATATCCATGGGTATAGTTATTGATCATGTTCTCGGTAAATAGTATACATATAAATATCATATATATATATATAATAAATATGTACATATTTATTAACACATAAATATATATGATATTTGCAACAAACAGCAATAACTGTTCCAATGTCTGTCTGGCTTACTTGATTTTTTTAAAGGAATGTGTCTTGCTTATTCTCTTCAGAGAATAAATAAATAAATGTTACATTACAAGCGTTACTTTATAAGGTTACTAGTCAAGAAGGAGGAAAAAGCATTCAGGACATTCTACACATACCCTGGGGCTATAGAAAAAAATTTTTTTTCCCTTAAGCCTATAAAAACAAAACAAAATAAGTGTTTTAGTTACTCTAAGCATGAACCAATCCTCTGTCTAGTGTTCTAAGTAAATAGCAGATGGATTTTAGGTTTTCTATGTTATAATTTACCTACACACTGCAAAAGCTATAAATGCAGAAGTTTGATTTTCCTATCCATACCTTTATTCTAGTCAGGGAAAATAAAAAAACCTAAAATACACATTAGATTTCAGATCTTTTTGCTATTGCCTGCTCAATAACAAATAATATGAGGATCATAAAGCCTTAAAGAAGATGCTGAATTTCTTGTGGGAATTGATAGAAATGCTCTCTGGTGTGTTAAACTCATTCCAAAGAGTGCTTACTGGGGAAAGAAAGTCATTTTATTGCCAAAGGAATTTCAGATATACTTAAGGTTACAAATGTGTGTGAGCCTGCTAGAAAAGGTATATGGAACAATGAAATGAGTAAATTAGGATGCTGAAGGTTCTGTTGTTTTTTATGTGTGTGGGGGGGGAAGGGTTACAGATTGTTGTTTTTCTTTTGATTTGCATTAAATTTTAATGCATTTTAACCAACTATTTTATTTTACTCTAAGAAAAAATATTGAAACCCCTGACAATAATGTAAGAGTTTAATAAAACTCTTTAATAATACAAAATATAATTTAAGTAAACTCAGATTTGATTGGCTCGTCCAATTTGTAAGTTAGAGTTACCTATTAGATTTATACACATTTAGAGTAGTAGATGCCTTAGGTTCCAATTCATTTTATAAACTTCTCATTTCATATAAGTGGAACTAGGCTTAGAGAAATGAAGATCATGCTGCTAGGTATCTAAATAATGACTAGGTAGGTAGGATAAGTTAAGTCCATATACTATTATCTTACAATGCTACGTATTAAGCTTTTATCTTTCCTTTAATTACAATTATGATAAATTTTGGATATTGTAATTCTTTTTATAATTAAACATGTAGATGCCTGCCACAAATGCCTTAGATTTCACTGAATAAACCACAACAGTGTTAAAAACAATACGAAAGTAAACTTACAGAAGCATATAATGAATTAGGCACCAATTAATTTGACATTGTGATGCATTTAGCTGTGACTTTAGAAAGCTCAAATGACTTCTCACATTCGTATTACACATACTACAATGTCATTTTAGTGATCTCAGAAGAAATACTTCCTTCATCTGAGGTCTATGTGATTGTAATATACACGACTGCATCACCATTACAAGCTTGTACGTTTTGTGACAAAATATTTTTTTTTTCTTCTTTTGGCTTTTTAGGGCCACACCTGTGCACCTGTGGGGCATTTGGAGGTTCCCAGGCTAGAGTCAGATTGGAGCTGTAGCCACTGGCCTACGCCAGAACTGCAGAGACTCAGGATCTGAGCCGTCCGCGACCTAAACCACAGCTCATGGCAATGCCCGATCCTTAACCCACTGAGAGAGGCCAGAGAGCCAACCCACTTTCTCATGGATCCTAGCTGGATTCATTAACCGCTGAGCCACGATGGGAACTCCACAAAATAATGTTTAATAGCAGATCTAGGGGTCTGTTTTTTTAAATATTTATTCTAATATCTGCTATTTCTACATTCCTTCAGACAAATTATCACTTGTTCCAAAGCAATGCTCTACAGTAGGAGGACTTTCCACATTTATCAGTAACAATGAATGTATAACAATAGTTAAAATAGATCTAAAACATTAATATCATATTGAAATTTATCTCTATCTGCTCACAGATTTCTATTCTTCTTTCTTTGAGTGCGTCATAATCTATTCTCAGTTTAGGCTGACATAGAATCCTAGAAGATGTCATTGAAGCCTGAATAGGAAGAAGATAAAATTTAACTTTAAAATTTAACTTTGATTCTCTCTAACAATGTTTATGTTCTTGATCAGATCATTTGAATTTCTTATGTGCTATAATTTTTACATTTATTTACAAGTATGTTGGATTGGGTAAGCTCTGACTTTCATTTCTTATCTTAAAATCTCTGAGTTTGAGAGTCTATGTAACACTTCTTATGATTTAAATGGACAACAGTGAAAAATAGAATAAATTTGTTTTTTAAATCTACTCCTTTCTCCCTATATTTCACTAGTTAAAGGACAGTTGATGCTTAATTTCTCATAGCCTTTGGCATTATTTGGCCAAACTATTCCCACCAGATTTTGCCCAAACCCTAGTCCTTTGTTGGAAAACCACTTGGATAGTAAGGAGCAACAGGCAGAACATATTGGTTTTTGGTTTAATCAAAGGGATAAAGGAAATAGAAATATAATTTTATTAATAATCAGATATATTAAAATTAATACTTTTTGAGGCATGTTTATATTTGATAAACAAAATTAAGAAGACTAACAAAACCAAATATGTTGAACACGTGAATAAGTAGGAATTCTCATAAACTGCTGGTCTGCTGCCAGTAGATCAACTGATCCCTCTTTTTGGAAAACAACTTAGCAATGTTTAAAGATACTTACATATGTAAAAGAGCTATATATTTTTAGAAAAAAATGAAATTATGAACATACAATTCAAACCAGCAGTTACATTTAAGAGGAAGCCAGGGGATGGCATAGGGAAGGAATAAAGAGGGATTCAAGAACAGTAGTTTTGCTGTAATTCAAAAGGATCCATGCACCCAGTGTTCATTGTAGCACTATTTATAATAGCCAAGGCACAGAAGCAACCAAAATGTCCATCAACAGAGGACCAGATAAAAAAGATGTGGTACAGATATACAATGGAATATTAGTCATCAGATTCATGAAATAATGCCATTTGCACCTGCATGGATGGACCTAGGAATTGTCAGACTAAGTAAAGTAGATCAGACAGAGGAAAACAAATATCATTTGAGTTCACTAATATGTGCAATCTGATAGAAATGATACAATAAAACTTATAAAATAAAAACAAACTCAAAGATTTCAAAACTGAGCTTATGTTTACCAAAGAGGAAATGTGTGTTGTGGGGGGATAAATTATGGGGTTAGGATTAACATATACACACTACTATACATAAAATAGGCAGGTAAGGAGAACCTACTGTGTAGCACAGAGGTAATTTACTTAGTACTGTGTAGTAATTTATATGGGAAAAGAATCTGAAAAGGAATGGATACATGTGTATGTAAAACTGTTGCATGCCTGAAATTAACACAATTTTTAAAGTTGACTATACTCCAATAAAATTTAAATATAAAAGAATTGTGGTTTTGTCTAGCACTTAAGTGGAATGTGATTTAATGTATTGTTTTTATTCAAAGTTTATTTATACCTGACATATTCTTTTTTTTTTTTTGTATTAAGCATTATATGTTGTAGGCATTAACAAGTAATTACAGAAGAAACCACATACTTTTATAGAATGACTTTCAACCTTTTGCCAGTTTTTCCCTCGGAAAGCATATTATAAGAAACTTTGAGAGTGAATTATTTTCTTCCCAAAGGAAAAATATTATAACTGAGGGATAAATTAATATTCAATTACCTGGTGGTAAACCCCTTTGAGATCTAGCTGTATACAAAAGTGAATAATATGCAGACTTCTTTTCTGAAAGCAGAGGGACATCAGAATGATTTTAATACCATGTCATTTGAGAAGCACTTGCAATGTGTTAATGGAAGCACATAAGAAAAATCCATTAAATCCTGGAGAATTTATGAAGGAAAATAAAAGAGGGCATTTAAAAGTTAAGAATATTACAAAGAAATTTACTAGATAGGAACAGAGGTGGAGTAAACAGCATGGTTAAAGACTTGCAGGAATAGTAAAACAAACCACTTTGGGAAGGACAAGTTGCCCAGTGAGGGTGATATTTTGAGGCCATGAATTAGAAAGGTAGAGATGGGTTAATAGCAGAAGAGAAAACCAAGATATGAAGACTGTGTCTTCCATATTAATACTTATGGTTGTAATTGGTAAGGAATTGAGAAAATTTATGCATGACCATTCTATTTTTGATAAATGGGGACATATTTTGATGGGGGAAAGGTGACAAGTAATCTGTTGAGCTTTTTTGTGTCATATTCCTTTATTGGGAAAGAATTGTAAGAATAATTAGAGATACAAGGTTAATTTCTGGTAACAGATAAGAGTAAGAAATGTAATTACATTTTTAAAAAATCAGCTTAGATGTGGAGGGTGAAATGATGGACTTGGAAAAATCATCTAGGGATAATTGTTAGTGGAAAGAAAAGAGGCAAAGGCAGAAATACGGATTATAATAATCAAGAGACAGCAATAAGTGACTGAGGGAGAGAAATTAGACAGGAAAGGATTTAAAGCCTGGAGAGTGAAGACAAAGGAAGTGGACATTTCAGTAGGAAATGAAGGGTAACGTTAGCAGAGCACTTAGGTCTTAGACATTGTGCTGAGCTCTTTAAGGCTCAAACCTCAGTCTCTCTGACTTCAGCTCATATGCTTAAATGCCCCTCTGTACCTAATAGATGGAGAATTGATAATGCTCCAAACAGAAATTAATCAAGTGGAAATTAATTAGAAATCAAGATGTAAAAAGAGGTCACTAGATTTAACAGTGAGTAAGGGGAAGTTCGGTGTATTAGAATGAGAAATCAATTAAATTTTGGAAAATTATGGGAAAATGTTTAATGTAACTTGAAAGTAAGTTTACAAAGGAATTTAAAAGTCAATGATGACAGGCAGCAATAATCTGTATAGTTAGACAAAATTTGGAACAATAATTGGAAAGTTGCTTCATATTTCAATATCAGTTTTTTTGCATCTGAAATATAAATAATCCTATTTTATTTTTATATTTTCTTTTTAGCCACATTTGCATCATGTGGAAGTTCCTGGGTCAGGGATCAAACCCATACCACAGCAGTGACCCAAGCCAATGCAGTGACAATGTCAGATCCTTAACCCACTGTACAAACAGAAAATACCTCCTTAGGTTATTTTAGATGGATAAATTAAGTAATATACATAAAATCTCCTGTCACTAGGAATAATATTAGCCCTCACCTAATAAATGATTTTGCTCTGAAACTCTTGAAAAGTGTGATGAACAAAAACAAGTGCAGCAGTATGTGGAAGAGTAGAGGAGAAATATGGCAGACTATTAATGGAGAATAATTTCCTAAACATTTGACAGTAAAAAGAATTGCGGTAGGGATGTAATTGAATGGGATAATTGGAATTAAAGGAGGAAATATGTTTATAGACTGTAGAGAGAAATATACTGAAGATGGAAATATTGATGGAGAAATGCCTTAAAGGAAGCCTGATAGAATAAAGCTGAATCATAATTCTGAGAAACAATGGATTTGAGAGATTCCCCTGATAAAGTATTTCTTTGCCTTTTTTAAAATAAATTTATGTATTTATGTATTTATTTATTTTGTCTTGTTAAGGCTGCACCTGTGGCATATGGAAGATCCCAGGCTAGGGGGTCAAATTGGAGCTGTACCCGACGTCCTATGCCACAGCCACAGCAATGCCAGATCCAAGCCTCTGCAACCTGCACTGCGAGTCATGGCAACACCATATCCTTAACCCACTGAGTGAGGCCAGGAATCAAACTCATGTCCTCATATATACCAGTCAGGATCGTTACAGCTGAGCCACCATGGGAACTCCTTTCCCTTCTTTTTAAACCCTTTGAGTAATAGGAATTGGGTCATCTTTCAGGGCAAATGACATCAGAACAATTTTCAGAATATCTAAGCCAAGGTCTTCTTCTGCTAACAATTAGCAGTGTGACTTTGAGCAAACCACTCAGTGTTCACTATTTACTGAATACTTATGGCTCCCCCAAATTCATATTTTGAAACTCAACCTCCAGTGTGATGGTATTTGAAGGTTGGGCCTTTGGAAGGCCATTATGGTTAAATGAGGTCTTGAGAGTGGGTCTCTTATGATAGGGTTAGTGCTCTTATAAAAAGAGGAGACATGGGATCGTTCTCTCTGCATGCACAACCCAAGGAAAAGGCAAGTGGAGACATTAATCAGAAAAAGAGCCCTCTCCAAGAACGTGGTCATGCTGGCACCTTAATCTTGGACTTCTGACTCCAGAAACATGAAATTTAAATGTCTGTTGTTTAAAGCCACCTAGTCTATAGTATTTCATTATAGCAGCTGGAACTGACCTAAACAGTGTCTTAGGATTTACTTATCCATTTGTGTACTGAGGAAGTTAGACTAGATATCCTTGGAATCCTTTCCTGTTGTTCTGACTTTAATTTTGGCAGTGTGCAAAACAGGATCTTCTTGAATTTGGAACTTGTCTTTTATTTCTTAGTTCTTAACACTAATCCTCAGTCTTTGGGAAGTACCCTGAGGGAGTGAACTTTTAATACATTGCTCAGGTGAAGCCTGATGTTTATGAGCTAACTGTGTATATATCAGAATCAGAGCTTTCATTCTCCTTTGTTTCCCTTCCCTTTCTCCCTTCCTCCTCTCTTTCTTCTTTCTTTATTCTTTCCTTTCTTTCTTTTTCTTTTTTTTGTTCCTGTTTTTCTGGATTCCTACTTTTTTCCCAAATCCCCAAGAAAAGGTATTTCCTTCTCATTGCTCTAATTCTCCCCATTATTCACTGCTTAATTGGAAACTTGATTCAGGTACAAATAACGTAGAAAATGTTCCAAATAGTAAATAATGAAGATAAGCATTGTACACAATATTGAATAAAGTATATTTAATAAATACAAATCAACTGAAAATTAAGAATATCATCCATTTTAATGTTTTGATGATTTGCAAACCTGAGATTTCTTTTTTGAAAAGCAGAAAATTATGTAAACTATATCAATATTAACCTTTTAAAATAAAATATTTCACCTTTTAAAAATCAACTATAATTTCCAGAATTATTTAATATAGAAATCTACTAAACAGCTTTGCAATTTGTGTGTTTAATATGTCCAGGCAAACTGCTCAAAGATTAAACTGGATTTAGGCTTCAGCTCCAGGAGATTATAATATCCAGGTCAATATTTAGTTAGTAAAACATGTCTTGTGTCTACTACTAGCAGTATTCTAAGACTGACACCAAAGATAAAAGCATAAAAACAATGCCAAAATATGCAGTCAGTTTAGCTAAGATATAGACAAAACTTAATGGAAAACACTGACTTCCAATCTGTACCATGAGAGCTACCCAAACCACTATAGAGACAATGCCAGATACTTAACCATCTGAGCCACAGGGAAACTCCTGAGTTCTATAATCTCGACTAAGGCAGTCACTAAGTAATTGAATTACATTGTTTTTCTAAACAGGAAAGGTATGTTCAAAATTTCACCTACGTCTCCAAATTCTGAGTAAACATAATTTATATTCCTCCAAAATTAAATAAATAAATAGAAAAGTAATTCCTTTTATTTTGTATGTTGAAATAAGATAGCCGAACCATTTAATGGACAAAACATTTTAGACAATTTTGCTTATGGTTATTAAATATTGATTTACTAAAGAATTTTATTTTAAAATCTGTCAGTTTTTCTAAAGAACAAAACAGGAGTTCTATACTACATATTGACATGCAGATTCCTTCATGAATCACTTGGAAGCATTAAAGGTCAATATTTGCATGACTTTATAGGCTCTTTTCAGTCCTAATTCTGTAATTACCATCAGTTCTATAAACTCCAATACACACCTACCTTTACACTAAGATCCCATATAGACTTTTACATATGTGCAGTTATACACACACACACATAAACTGCAAATACATAGTTGTGCATACCTGTCACATTTCCGACAAAAGATTATAAAAGGAGTAATAAAAGTTTTCCAAAAGAATACTTTCTTATTTCCAGAAAGACAGTGTAAATCAAAAGTTTTCAGATATTTTGATTTGGGAAAGCGTTTTTTAAAAAAGAAAAGAGTTGAAATCACCGTGCATTTTAGATCTCCTATCCCATTAGCACTTTTTCCAATTATTTCTTGGGAAGAAAGTCTTAACATAATAATGATTTCTGTATTGTGCTGGGGAAAGGTAAAGTTTATGATACAGTGCTAATATGATACAGTTGAAATGCTTAATACCATAAGACTTTCATACCATTTCTTATCACATTAACACAGGGACACTATTCCTCTCTTGGCCAGCTTAGTTTCCCCATTGCCTGCAACTATTGGAGATTCATGAATATTTAAGCGTTGTGAAAGTAAGCTCTTACTGACCCTGTGCTATAGCTCAAAAGCTGAAGTTGGCTTTTTTTTTTTGCCTTCCAGAGGTTGTATTTTCTCAGGAAGATTCTATCACCTGCAGAGGAACACAACATCTGAGAGAAAGGGGTAGGCCTTCCAAAGACTGGTATTCTTCTGTGTCATCCAGTCACTATATCAGGCCAATGGGCTGCAGGCAGCAAATCCTCCATGTTAGCAGCAAGAGGAGAGGTATGAATGTTCAGAGAGTTTCCGTTTTTACCTTGTCAATTTTCTTGCTGATGTCTTAGAGTTGTGAATGTAGCAATTTAACAGTTTACTACTTATAACCTAAAGCTGATAGTTTTGCATAAGTATTTTGCATAGGCTCTAGGCCATTTCCTGTATTTGCTTATGTGATTCTGTATTATACCTGATTCTTTTCAGTGAAAGAAAATAAAATAGCAGTGAATGAATCTGGATTCTAGAGTGACTTTTTTTTTTTTGCCATTTCTTGGGCCACTCTCGGGGCATATGGAGGTTCCCAGGCTAGGGGTCTAATCAGAGCTGTAGCCACCCGCCTACACCAGAGCCACAGCAATGTGGGATCCGAGCCGCTTCTGCAACCTACACCACAGCTCACGGCAACGCCGGATCGTTAACCCACTGAGCAAGGCCAGGGATGGAACCCACAACCTCATCGTTCCTAGTCGGATTCATTAACCACTGCGCCACGAAGGGAACTCCCTCTAGGGTGACTTTTAATTTGTAAGTTTTTATTTTGCAAAGTGGATGGGTAAGACATTCATTCCATATATTGAAAATGCTGGCCAGTTATAATGTGGTTTCCAGTAGCAATTAAGATAGCCTGTTACTTTCTTTGTTTAATTAAAGAGATGGGAAAATAAGTGATTTTACCAGATTTAGATTATAAATTCTTCCTTAGAGTCTGTTTAGTAAAATCAGTACACATGCTTACTGCTAAATAGCAATAATAATTAACAAGAGAAAGTAATAAGGTTATTAGCCTAAATAGCTTGACACAATCACTGGGAATAAGGATTTCATCTTTGGTGTGTATTCATCCTGAGGTTGGCAAGGGAGAGACTATTTGAGGTAAATTTGGATTCTGTTGAGAAAAAAGAAGTGAGGAAAGCATCCTGCATAGGTCAGAGCCAATGTCACTGTGTCTTATTTTAAAGATTTTCTTCATTTATATATGTATTTTACTTGGGAGAGAGAGAAAGTTAGTTATTTTTTAATTGGTATAGAGTTTAAGTTTTGGAAAATGAACACATTCTTAAAATGGGTGTGCAATAATGTGAATATACTTACTACTACTGAAAGTTTACTTAGAAATGGTCAAAGTGGCAAATTTTATGTTATGCATTTTTAATATAATAAAAACTACTAAATCTATTTATAAAATATAAGATCATTTAGAATAACTTAAACTATTAAAGCCATTTTCTATTATTCCAATCAGTCTGTTTGTGAAATTGTGTTTTTAATTAATTTATAGATTTTGCCTCAAGGACATTTTAATTATTTCTGTCTCATCATAACACAAATTACTGCAACATTGCTGTACTGAATATGATTTACTCTTTTTCAATATTAACCTGATAAATATTGAAGTTAATTAGTTTATCTTCATAACAGAATAAAAAAATGTAGATTATAGGGCACTAGGGTGCAATACTTTAAATTGATAAATCATTGAGAAAGTTGTAAGCTTACTCCCTTTACACATCTAAAACTACTTTTATGCATCTCCTCCCCTATAACAATTCTCAACTGTACCATAAGAGTGATTGGTTTTTGCTCCTAAAATTTTGGCATGGAAAAGGCTTTGATTAAAAATTATAAAACAAATGAGGATAGATATAAAGAAAGGTACAGTTGTGACATGAAAATATCTCATGGATATATAATACTGCAAGACAGAGTTTCAGAGGTTAATGTCCCTTAAGAAATTTATTTTAAGACAAAGTAAAGAATGAAGATTTCCTAATTATGATAAATCTTTTAAAATAAATGTGAAACTCTTCTCTATTATGATAAGCACAGTCAGTTTTACCAGTAACAAATTGGTTCTTGACAAGTTAATTGGGTGGTTGATTTCACATACTCAACTTTTGCCTAACCAAAAAATTAGACTGATGAAAAGTGAAAGTTGGGGTATACATTACAAATTCCTTTACTACCAACATCACCAAATAACCATACTTCTAAATACCTGAAATGCTGGTGATTGGCAAGGCAGGAGGTGAAAGGGAGGTAGAGAGGAGACAGATAAAGCCACCTGAGTATGCTATTTAACTCCATTTGGTAAAATAGTGAATTTATGTTGTTGTTAATTCTTCGTGTTATATTTCCCCCCAGGGAAATTTTTTTTTTTTTATTTTAAGGAAAGGATTATATACCTATGGATATTGACAATTTTTCACAAATATAAATTTGCTGTGTAGAAACATTTAGACCCAATTTTCTATTTAGTCTCAGAGTTATTAGCAAGCAAGCTGTTAATTTGTTTATTTTTAAAACTGAATTAATAGTGACTATCTATTCAGGATCATTTGGCTTTTCTGTGTTTAAAATGACTTGTAAATAGGTAATCTTGTCACCATTTATTACCATTAGCATATTCTTATATTTTACTTTAGATAATACAGAAACAATATAGTTTTATCAGTCACAAACTACCAAGAAAAAAATCAAGTTCTAATTACATGACATCAATGTTTTATATTTCTCTTTATAAAAATTTTCTATAAGCCATATAGTCATTATTTTTGAAAAAAAAAAACAGAAAAGCAATAGAAATTCTATTAGTATTAATCCATCCAAATTCTAGGAAAATGTAAGCACCCAGCTATTTAAAACAGCACTATAAGCTGCTGCTACCTTGTGGACATTTGACTAGATAGAGCAAACAGCTGTGAAACAGAGCTGTGATTTTGGCAGCATCAAGGGAAAAATAAGAGCTAATATTCAGACGTTTGCATAAGATACAGAATCTAAAACCTTCCTGATTGGCTACAACTTTCTGTTAATAATAAGTGGAATTATCAGGACCTCACAAAAATTGCAATCTAGTCTTCCGTCACCTCAATGGTCCAGTAAAAATCATGTTATTGTTGGATTCAATATCTCCTGAATATTTAGTGCCCCAAAATGATTCCAATTGAAGCATGAAACTTCTCTCTGGGAAAAAGTTCTGCCAATTTAGGCTTCAAATCATCCCACAGAATAATATTTACACAATGCCTAAACTACAGATTAAAATAACTAGACATAAAAGAAAATAAGAAACAATGAATGAAAACCAGTAGAACACAGATAAAATAAGCCATAGTACAAAACATGAGATAATGAGAGTTCCCTGGTGGCCTAGCAGTTAAGGATCCAACATTGTCAGTGCTGTGGCTTGGCTCAATCTCTGGTCCAGGAACTTCTGCGTTCTGTGAGGGCATGGCCAAAAATATGAGATAACAAACTTGTCATATACAAGCTATGAGTTATTCAGATTTTTAGATTACAGAGATTAAAGAACTATAAAAAGTGATATACCAGTTTGGAAAGTAACCAAATAGATATTCTAAAAATGGAAAAATACAATTTAAATTAAAAACTATAGATTTGGAGTTCCCATTGTGGCTCAGTAGGATAAGAACCTCACTAATATCCATGAGGATGCAGGTTCGATTCCTGCCCTTGCTCAGCGGGTTAAGCATCCAGCATTGCCACAAGCTGCGGCATAGGTTGTAGATGTGGTTCAGATCCAAGTGTTGCTATAACTGTGGCATAGGCAGGCCACTGCAGCTCTGATTCAATCCCTAGCCTAGGAACTTCCATATGTTACAGGTGTGGCCTTGAAAATAAAAAAACCAAAAACCAAAAAGCAATCTCCTATAGATTATATACAATTAAATGAGATTTGTTGAGCAAAATTATTGAATAATAGATAAAAATATGTACATATAGAATAGAAAATGAGACATAAAAGATACAATGAGGAGTTTCCATTGTGGTTCCATGGGTTAGGGACTGACATAGTGTCCATTCCAGAGGATGTGGGTTTAAACCTTGGCCTCACTTAGTGGGTTAAGGATCTAGCCTTGCTGCAAGGTGTGGCATAGGTTGCAGATGTGGCTCTGATCCAGCATTGCTGTGGCTGTGGCTGGCAGCTGCAGCTCTGATTCTACTCTTAGCCTGGGAACTTCCATATTAACAGCTGTGGCCATAATAAAAGAAGAAAAAAAGAAAAAAGATACTCCCAAATTTATTATATCTCTATTACTATCTTCTGTGATATAATAATACAGAAAACAGTGAGTGAGAACTTTGATTTTTTTAAAAAAATCATTACCTGGAATACTATGCTGAATTAATTATATATTTCAAAATTATTTTCAAAACATACATTTTCAAGCAAACATAAACATACATTTCACTGCTGAGAAAACTACATTAAAGGAAATTATAGATATATATACCAGTGTAAAGAAAAGTGATCCCAAAATGTACTACTTTGGGAGTAAGAAGGAATGAAAAGGAAAAACAATGAGGTAAACATATGGAAGAAAAAAAACCCAAATAGTAATTGTATAAAACTACCAAATAAATAAACAAACAAACTCTTTTGATTATAAAATAGAGAATTAAAATAAGCAATGAGATCCTGCTATGTGGCACTGGAACTATGTCTGGTCACTTATGATGGAGCATGATAATGTGAGAAAATAGAAGGTGTACATGTATGTGTAACTGGGTCACCATTCTGTGCAGTAGAAAAAGAAATTGTATTGGGGAAATAATTAAAAAATTAAATTAAAAATAAAAATAAGTATAGAAATATCACATAAATTGACAGAGAATAAAATCTTTCATTGTTTTAAACTCATTATTTATTAAGTAGGAAAGCAAAGATTTTGATTCAAGTTAGACTTAAGCAGTGAATGTACATTGAAGTCCAGATGAGCCATTACAAAAAATATCTGATTTTCAAATCAAACTCACATCCTTTATCAAGTTTTACCATTAATTTCAAGAATAGAAGTGAACAAGAGGCTCTGACCAAGCAGTGGGAGGTATATGCATTGAGCTAATCCACAAGATTTTTCTCTTATGGAACACCCAGTATCTGGCCCAGATTGGAAGACTTCCCTAAATGAGGTATATAACTTACCACCTCACAGAGCTGGAAGTGTTTATTTTATAAAATACGTATATTTAATGCTCCCATCTTACATGATGTATTTTTATTTTTTATTTTTGGCTGTTCCAACAGCATGTGAAATTCCTGGCCAGGAGTTGACCCTGCACCACAGCTACAACCAGAGCCAGTGATAATGCCACAGTATTCTGAAAGTTGTAAGGTGGTGTGACTCACTGTTTTGATTTGCATTTTCCAATGGTTAGTGTTGTTTACCGTCTTTTCAAATATGTTAGCCATTTGGATGTCTTTTTTGGAAGATCGTTTACTTGGGTCTTTTGCCCATTTTTGAATCATATTATTTCTGTTTTTTTTTTTTGTTGTTGTTGTTGTTGTTGTTGTTGTTGAGTTGTAAGTGTTCCTTCTATGTTTTGAATATTAACAGTTTGTAGGATATATGGTTTGAAATATTTTCTCCAGTTCTCTAGGTTGCCTTTTTATTTTGTTGATTATTTATTTTATTGTACAGAAGCTTTTTAGTTTGAAATAGTCCCACTTGTTTGTTTTGTTTTGCTTTTTTTTGCCTGTGCTTTTGGTTTGCCTATGTAGATCCAAAAATCATTGCCAAGAGGTTTTTCCCTTTAGTTTTCTCCCAGGAGATTTATAGTTTCAGGTCTTACATTTAAATCTTTAGTCTATTTTGAGTTAATTATTATGTATACTGCAAGTTAAGGGTCCAAATTATTTTGAATGTAGCTATCCTGGTTTTCCAGCACCATTTATTGAAGAGGCTATCCTTACCCCATTGTCTACTTTTAATGCCACTGTTGAAAATTACTTGTCATAGAGTTTCCTTTGTACTCATTTGGTTAAGAACCTGACATAGTGTCCATGGAAATGCAGGTTTGATCCCTGGTCTCAGTGTGTTAAGGATTCAGCATTATTGCAAGCTGCAGTGTAGGTCACAGTTGTGGTTTGAATCTGGCATTGCTGTACCTGTGGTGAGGGCCAACTGCTCCTCTATTTCAACCTTCAGCCTAGGAATTTACATATGCCATAGGTGTGGCCCTAAAAATAAAACAAAAGAGGAGTTTCCATAGTGGCTCAGTGGTTAATGAATCCGACTAGGAACCATGAGGTTGCAGGTTCAATCCCTGGCCTTGCTCAGTGGGTTAAGGATCCAGAGTTGCCGTGAGCTGTGGTGTAGGTCACAGACACGGCTTGGATCCCACATTGCTGTGACCCTGGTGTAGGCCAGAGGTTACAGCCCCAACTGAACCTCTAACCTGGGAATCTCCATATGCCACAGGTGTGGCCGTAGAAAAAGACACACACATACACAAAGAAAACAAAAGAAAAGAAAATTAGTTGACTTATTTTCTTTTTTGTTTTTATTTTTTTGTCTTTTGTCCTTTTTAGGGCCACACTCATGGCACAGCCACAGCAATGCCAGATCTGAGCCACATCTGCAACCTATATCATAGCTCACAGCAACATTGGATCCTTAAACCACTGTTTGAGGCCAGGGATCGAACCCACAACCTCATGGTTCCTAGTTGGATTCATTTCCACTGCACCACAATGGGAACTCCCTGACTTATTTTCATGAGTTTATTTTGGGCTGTCTACTCTGTTCCATTGATCAGTTTTTATGCCAGTACCATAAAGTTTTTATTACAATAGCTTTGTAACATAGTTTGAAATCAGGAAGTATAATGCCTCCAGTTTTGGTCTTCTTGCTTAGGATTGCTTTAGCTACTTTGGAGTCTTTTGTGTGTTTTTTTCAGAGTTTTTAGGACTATTTAAACCTCTATTTAAACTCATGTCTATTAGTTATTAGTAAAACAAGCCAAAAAATTAATACATATATAGAGGGTCTAAGAAACCCATTAACAAATTTTACCGAATGTCATGTAGAGAATATACTACCCAAGCAACTGGAGAATATATATTATTTTAAGTGCAATGACACAATTTTAATTATTAACCATGTGGTGCCCCATAAATCAGGTCTCAAAAATTTTCAGGTGATTCAAATCACAGAGTATGTTCTTTGACAACACTACCTTAGTCCAGACAACAATAATTAATGATTAAAAGTCTTCATGCACATATGTGGGAATTAAGACATGACCCACCTAATTACTAAATGGTAAAATCAAAAAGCTCCTGGATCTGGGTTGATAGCAGTAGATGTGGAAGTTTAAAAAAAAATAAAGAAGAAAATTTCTTATACATAATAGGAAAAAATGGGAGCCAAAAAACACAGATCAATTTTCAACTCATCAATTCACTTCCACTAAAACAATGAAGTCGGTGTACAAGCAAAGTAAGACATTTAAAAACATGAAAAAATTCATGAAATTTATCTCTCATGCATGCTTTACTACTAAGATACTGAAGAATGTACTCCGCAAAAGTTGGTAAAACAATTAAGAGAAAATGCTGAGTGCAGGAAATGATATAACTGATTGAAGAGAGTAGCAACAAGAAATCTCATCATGGGCTGTAAATCTACAGAGGAGAGCAGATTGGAAGTATAAGATTTCAGAAGTCCAGAAAAACAAATAATCAAATAGACTAAGTTAATAAACACATACAATATAATTTAGAAAATAACCTTAATATTATCAGATTAATGGTTATCAACTATGATTGTCTATCACTTTAGCATAGTCTGGGGAGCTTTAAAGTGATAATAGTGGTTGAGAATTACTGAAGATTTTTTGAGTTAATGAGTCTAACTGTGGTAAGTTGGCAGATGTGGTAGGTGTTGTAGGGGAGAGTATACCTCAAGGGCAGAGATTGGAATTCATCATACTCCAGGGCAGGCAGATGACTTTATCATACTCCTCATTTCACAGCCTTTGTTATCATTGGTCCTTGCATGATCTCACACCTAAATTTTTTATTTCCTTTTATCCCTATGCTGTACTTAATTTCTTCTCCCATCATATGAAAGCACACATGGTTTGTTATATATTGGCTATATATTACTTGCATCCATATGCATAACTATGTGTGTATCATAATTATTCAAAATAGGTATTGATTTGAATACATCAATTTAGCTGTGGAAATATTGATGAGTGATATATCTTTGCTTATTTTTTTTTTCCATTGAGTACTATGTTACAAGGTTATTCTATGTTTTCTGTGTATCTCTACTCCATTTCTGTGGAATGAAAATTTACGTGGAACAGCAATAGAGTGTTATTTCTCAGGATTCTAGAGAAATTCTGCTGGTTGTAAATGGTCATACTTATGTCTTTGCATTTGGATGTAAAGTCTTTAATGCTTGGGGCAGATGGGATAGCTTGGCATTTCTTTCCTTGTGGTTTTTATCTGGGTTATTTTACATCACATTTTCTCATGGTTCCCAGAGATCAAAAAAATACTTCATCTAGGAAGTAGAACAGTATCATCTTTTTTCATTCTACATTAATCAAAACAACTCAAAGTCCAGCCCAGATTAAAGGGGCAGGGAAATAGTCCATACTTTTTAATGGCAGAAATAACTAAGTAACATTGCAAAAGGCAAGGAAAAGAGAGGCATACTTCATTGAAAATATCACTATAATCATCAGCCATATAAATAAAACAACATATAAATTATTAATGAAGGGGAAAAAAAGAAAAATAAAGAGTAACCATAGACTATTCCATGGCACTAAACAATATTTACATAGTCATCATAATAGTGTAAATACTTGAGGAGTGATCAACATGCCAGAGGAGTAAGACGTGGCTCTCACTTTCTCCCACAAACACATAAAAAAAATAGAAATCCACATGTAGAATGATTTGTACAGAAAATCTACTGAATGCTGGCAGAAGACCTTAAACCACCAAAACGGGCAAGAAACCCTCCACATAACTTGGTAGAACACAAGAAATAAAAAAGAGAGAAAGAGAGAAAGAAAAGAATTAGGATAGGACTAGCAATCCTGAGAGAGGATGCAAAAGAGGCAAGGGACCCACATCCTGGAATTCATATAACTGACAGGGAGATCAGCCAAAACAGGGGGACCTCAGCATCTCAGAATAAAATACAGTAGCTGGACTGAGGAGGGCAAAGCAGAGATTCCCACACAGGCCATTGATAACATTGCCGCTGGACATCACAGCCCGGGATGCTCAGACAAAGGATGGGTGCTGAGGCTCAAACCCCGGAGGTCAGTTCTCTGGAGAGGACTATGATTGGCTGTGTGGAGCAGACTAAGGGGCTTAGGGGATGGTACATCACAGGTAGGAAGTGGAGTGTCATAGCCAAGGGAACCTGTGAGGAGGCCTAGGCACACAGGAAAAGCAAGGTGACATTGTTAGGAAGGGTGAGAAGAGAAGGGGTGGACCACCATGGGAATATCTTTCCCTGTGCACATGTGGACTCTCAAAGGGCAGGGTACCTATGCAGCAGGCTATGGGTGGTGAGGCACCATTTGTGTGGGCAACAGGCAAAGCGATGTCTCTTGTGTGGGCTACAGGTGGCTGGGAACTTCTCACATGGACTAAGGGTAGCAGGGCACCTTCTGCATGGGCTAAGCATGGCACAACACCTCTTGCAGGGTCTACAGGTGGTGGGGGGAAACCATGGCAGTCATCTAAGACAACAGAGGTGGTGAGGCCCGCCACTACTAGGGGTCCTTGAACAGATACAACCTGTGGCCCTAGTCACTTCAGAGGTCAGCAGAGGAGGGCACTGCAACCTAGCACCAACTGTTGTGGATCTCACTCCCCTGGGAATGCACATGCCAAGTCGCTGCCACTGCCAAATACTCTGGGGGATTCCTACACATGACCAAGGATCACTGCCTCTTCCCAGAGCCCTGCAACTAGGAGTAGATTGTGTCACCTCCACACAGCTCCTTGCCATTGTCAAGAGCCCACCAACCAGGAACTGGCAACTAGCCCTGCCCATTGACTCCATCTCCCTGGAAACAAATGCAGCACCAAATCAAGGGGATAAGAGCTGCACACACTGAGGAAAGAGACCCCAAAGCAGCCCTAATACCACAAATAAATAGTTAGCCTTCATAAAATACACAGGGGCACTCTTGCATGTAAATAGCCCTCTAAGATTACAGTAGTGGTTTTCCCTAAACTCACAGAAGAAGAACATAAGCAAAAAGAAAAAGCACAGGAACCATTCCCAGTTAAAAGAACAGAAGAATTCACCTGAAGCAGCAAATAATGAATCAAACCTCCACAGTCTAATACACATCAAGTTCAAAAAGGAGATAGCAAAAATACTGAAGGAATTAAGACTGAATATGAAGGAATTAAGAGCAGATATGAACTGTAATGCAGATAACTTTGGAATGGAACTAGAAAAAATAAGGAGGAGCTCAGAAAATTAGAAAATTATTTTGCAGAGATGCAGCCTGAGTTAAAGGTACAGAAGAACAGAATGAATAATGCAGAGGAATGAATTAGTGATTTAGAAGATAGAAAAATCAGGAGAGCAGAGAGAAAAATCAAATAAAAAAAATGACAGCAATATAAGAGACTCACAGAATAATATAAAGCAGGCCAAATTATGCTTTTCCAGAAGGAGAAGAAAAAGAAAAGGGGATTGAAAATATATTTGAAGAAACTACAGTTAAACTATTTCCAAATCTAAAGGAATCAGATGTCAAGATACAGGAAGTATAGAGGGCCCCAAACAAGTTGAACCCAAACAGACCCACACCAAGACATATTATAATAAAAATGGCAAAAGTTAAAGAGTGAATTCTAAAGGCAGCAAGAGAAAAAAAAAGTTAATTTTAAGGGAACTCCAATAAGTCTATCAGCTGATTTCTCTACAGAAATGATACAAGCCAGAAGAGAGTGGTAAGATAAACTCGAATTTATAAAAGGGAAAACCTTACAAAGATAGAATATTCTACCCAGCAAGAATACCATTTAAAATAGAAGAATTAAATAAATAGAAATAAATAATTACTTCAACAACAACAACAACAAAACTGAAAGAGTAAAGCAATATTAAGCCCATTCTAAAAGAAATAATGAAAAGGTTCCTGTAAATAAAAAAGAAGTAAGGAGAAACAGGATTGAGGAAGTCACAATTGGAAAGCAATCACTTAAAAAGCCAGTTTATAGACCTAAAAAAAAAAACAAAAAACAAAAGACAAAAAAAAACTATTTAAAAGTGACAATAAACACAAGGAAGAACAAAATGAACAAATATGAAGATTTAAAAAAAGGATTTCAAAATCATAAAATGTGGGGAAGGAAAGTAAGAAAATCTAGATTCCTTTTTCTTAGAAAGTGTTTGAACCTATCAGGCTAAAGCAAGCACATATAGGAAGGAGTTAATGTACTTGAAAAATAGGCAAACGCAAATCAAAACCAAACCATACATTCGCAAAAACTAAAAAGAAGAGAACACAGGCATAAAATAAAAGAAAATCATTCAATCAAAAAACATAAACAAAGGAGAAACATGGAATCAATTGGAAAACAAGGCTCAAAATGGCAATACATGAATATTTACTAATAATTACCTTAAATTACAATGGACTGAATGTTCCAATCAAAAGAGAGGGTAGAAGACTGGATAAAAAAAAACAAAACAAGAGCCTCCAATATGCTACCTACAAGAGACTCATCTAAGGGCCAGTGGCATAAAAATTTAAAGTGAGGGGATGGGAAAAGATATTTCATGTGAATGGAAAAGACAGGAAAGTGGGAGTTGCACTACTCATATCAGACAAAACAAACTTTAACACCATACACAAAAATAAACTCCAAATGGATTAAAGACCTAGATAGAAGACCAGACACTATCAAACTCTTAGAGGAAAACATAGGCCAAACACTCTGACATAAACGACAGCAACATCTTCTCAGATCTACCTCTCAGAGTACTGACAACAAAAACAAAAATAAACAAATGGGACCTAATCAAACTTCAGTTTCTGCACAGCAAAGGAAACCTAAACAACACAAAAAGACGACCCACAGAATGGGAGAAAATCTTTGCAAGTGAATCAACTGACAAGGGATCAATCTCCAAAATTTATAAACACCTTCTTCAGCTCCATACCAAAAAAACAAACAAGCCTATCAGAAAATGGACAGAAGATCTAAGCAGACAGTTCTCCAAAGAAGACATACAGATGGCCAAGAAACACATGAAAGGATGTTCAACATCACTCATGATTAGAGAAATGCAACTCAAAACCACTCCAAGGTACCACCTTACACCAGCCAGAATGGCCATCATCCAAAAGTCTACAAACAATAAGTGCTGGAGAGGGTGTGGAGAAAAAGGAACCCTAGTACACTGTTGGTGGGATTGTAAATTGGTGCAACCACTGTGGAAAGCAGTATGGAGATGACTCAGAAAACTAAACATAGAACTACCATTTGATCCAGCAATCCCACTCCTGGGCATCTACCCAGAGAAAACCACGACTCGCATAGACACATGTACTCCAATGTTCATTGCAGCACTCTTTGCAATAGCCAAAATATGGAAACAACCTAGATATCCATCGACAGAGGAGTGGATCCAGAAGATGTGGTACATATACACAATGGGATATTACTCAGCCATTAAAAAGAACGAAATACCAGCATTTTTTGCAACATGGATGGGCCTAGAAACTATCATGCTAAGTGAAGTCAGCCACACAATGAGACACCAACATCCAATGCTTTCACTGACGTGGAATCTGAAAAAAGGACAGGCTGAACTTCTTTGTGAATAGATGCTGACTCACAGACATTGAAAAACTTATGGTCTCCAGAGGAGCCAGTTTGGGGGGTGGGGGGATGTGCTTGGGCTATGGGATGGAAATCCTGTGAAATCAGACTGTTATGATCATTATACAACTACAGTTGTGATAAATTCATTTGAGTAATAAAAAAAAAAGACTTTAAAACAAAAATCAAAATGAAGACAAAGAAGGACAATGTTTAATGATAAAAGGATACATTCAAGAAGAGAGTAGTACAATCATCAATATGTATGCCTTTTATGGGAGCATCCAAATACATACAGCAAATACTAACAAACATGGAAGATAAAATCTGGTGATATAATAATAGTAGGCGATTTCAACATCAAAGGACAGATCCTCTAGATAGAAAATCAATAAGACAACAGAAATAATAAATGACACAATATAAAACTAGACTTAATGGATATTTTCAGGACATTACATCCAAAAAAGATCAGAATATACAATCTTTTCAAGTGCACATGGGATATTCTGAAAGATTGACCAAGTACTGGGGCACAAAACTAATCCCAACAAATGGAAATTATTTTAAGTAACTTTTCTGACAACAATGGCATTAAACTAGAAATCAACCACAGGAAAAATAATGACAAAAAAGTGACTACACAGAGACTAAACAACATGATATTAAAAAAGCAATGGTTCAATGAGGAAATCAAAAGGGAGATTAAAGTATACATCCAGACAAATGATAATGGCAACACAAACATTAAAAATTAATGGGATGCCATAAAAGCCATTCTTAGAGGAAAGTTCATAGCGATACAGCCCTTCAGGAGAAAAGGAAAAAAAAAATCTCAAATCAACATCACAACCTACCACCTAAAACAATTAAAGAAGGAAGAACAAACAACATCCAAGGTAAGCAGAGAAAGGAAATCATAAAAATCAGAGAGAACCAATAAAACAGACTCAATAGCAATAGAAAAAATCAATATAACCAAGAACTTGTTCTTTGAAAGGGTAAACAAAATCAACAAAACTCTGGCTACAGTCACCAAGAAGAGCTAAAGAACACAAATAAACAAACTAAGAAATGAAAAGGGAGAAATTTCAATGGATAATGCAGAAATAGAAAAAACATAAGAGTTTGCTATGAACAATTTTATGCTAACAAATTTGACAACCAAGTAGAAATGGACAACTTTCTGAAGACTTACAGCCTGTGAAAACTGAATCAGGAAGAAATAGATCATTTGAACAGACAGATCACTAGAAAAGATTGAATATGTAATAAAAACATTCCCTACAAACAGAAGTCCAAGGCCAGATGGCTTCACAGGATAATTTTACTGAACATACAAAGAACTTATACACATTCTTCTGAAACTTTTCTAAAAGATTGAAGAAGGGACACTCCCAAAGGCATTCTTTGTAGCCAGCATCATCTTAATACCCAAACCAAACAAAGATATTATCAAAAAAGAATTATAGGCCACTATCTTTGATGAATATAGAAACAAAAATTCTCAACAAAATTTTAGCCTATTGAATCCAACAACATACAAAAAAGATCACACACCACAATCAATTGGTATTCATCTCAAGTTCACAAGGATGGTTCAACATAAGAAAATCAATCAATTTCATATACCACATTAACAAAAGAAAGATCAAAACCCACATGATCATCTCAATAAATGCAAAAAAAAGCATTTGACAAAAACCAGCAACCATTCATGATAAAAACTCTTACCAAAGTGGATATGCCATTTGCATCAACATGGATGGAACTTGAGATTTTCATACTAAGTGAGGTAAGTCAGAAAGAGAAAGATAAATAACATATGATATCACGTATCTGGAATCTAAAATATGGCATAAATTAATTTATCTATGGAAAAGAAACAAACTCATGGACATGAAGAACAGATTTATGGCTGCCAAGGGGGAGGAGAGGGAATGGGATGGTTTGGGAATTTCGGGTTAGCAGATGCAAACTATTGCATTTGGAGTTTTTCCCTGTGCCATATAGCACAGGGAACTATATGTAATTACTTGTGATGGAACATGATGGGAGATAATGTAAAAAAAATAATGTAGTGCATATATATGTGTGTGTGTGTACATACATATATATATATATGACTGGGTCACTTTGCTGTACAGCAGAAATTGACAGAACATTGTAAATCTACTAAATAAAAATTAAAAATAATGTAAATACTATTTATCAATTTGAGTAAAGTGAGGTTGATAACTTTGAGACGGCTACATGTTCATCTAGCACCATAAAATATCTTTAAAAAATTTACAGATCAATAAATTAAGGAGAGGTAGCATAGTACATTATTTTAAAAACTGAAGTAAATGCTCAGAAAATAAGTTGGAAAAATTGAAAGTTTTTGCCTTTGGGGAGTAGTTTGTGGACTGGAAAATTCAGGAATTTCTACTTTTTGTTATGGGAATTTTGTCAATTTTATAAATACAATTTGAGTTATTTAAGGGAAATGAAAACCAAATGACTAAAAACAAAAAAAATAATTTGATGATTTTTTTTTTTTGCTCAAAATACCACTGTACTAGCCTCCCTAGAATAAATTTTTCCATCATCTAACTAGAATGTCTAAGAAGATAACAGAGTTAAGGGAAAATATCTCCTTTCTCCATAAACTAGGATTTGAAGTCAGTGTATTGCCAGACTTCAGAAGGAAGTTTTTCTAATCACAAGGCTGAAAAGACTGCTTTTTTTAAAAAGGCGCATACTGGCCTTTTCACCCCTAGTAAATCCCCATTGTGAGTCTCTACTCTTCTGGCTCAGATATTCAAGTGCCCTCACAAACTCAGACTGAAAGTTGGGCAAATCCTTTTCACAATGGCTCTATCTCATATCAGAACAGCCAGAGTAAGAGACGTTAAAATGATAATCTTCCCAAATCTATTTCTAGACCTTAACAAAAGCAGTTTGGCAGGAAATCATTGTGGCTGTGGTCAAGTGTGGCCTGGGGGAAGTAGCACATTACTTCTTTCAAAAGATGCCCAATAATAAATTAAAGTGCTTTAGATACAGCCAAGCCAGGAAAGAAGCCCTAGTAACAGTCAAATTGGTTTTGCATTTTTGTACTGTATTTTGCATTTAGTTTGCATAAAGTTGTATGTTACAATTTTTTTTAATGAACCCCTTCTCTAATAAATGTTAGAGAACATATGATTCAGGAAAAGCCGATCCCATTTCAGTTCAGTAAAACAGTAGAAAAAGAAAGCCTGTTTGGTACAAGGATTTGAGATGGAAGCTATGCGTATAAACATGCCTGCCTGTAAGCTATAAAATGAAGGGGTAATTGGAGTAGAAATAATCTTTGCATAGAATAAAGTTAAAGAAGATCTTCAATTTTACACACTATTTGGGTTATTTATGGCAAATACGCATAGCAAAAGTAATATAAGAAGATGCTGCATCATGTTAAGGATTTTTATTTTCCATAGTGACCACAAACTACTTTTATGATAAGAAATATCTATATTAATTTTTAAAAAGACTTGGTAGGACAATGAATAACTTATGGAAAAATAGGAACTAGAGAACTAAAAAAAAAAAAAAAAAACCCTCTAGACATAATAAACTTAGCAGAAAGACTAAGTTCTTTGGTAGCAAAAAATAGTTTAAAAAGTCACCAGTTGCACAGGATAGGTAACTATCAATTGGTTCTTTTTTCAACCCCCTCTTCTTTTCATGCTCCTGGCATTCTTGATTACCATGATTATAACACCATCCACATTTTTTTCTCCACTCTGTTTGACTTCTATGGTTGCATCTCTTCTTCTTCTAAGATGGTTAGTAAATTGGTAGAATTTGTGTATGTTCTTTTTATCCTGATAGCATTCTGGCAATATAAACATAATCTTGAATGTTGGATAGCTTGACCTCATTAAATAGTATGAAGTTATTTTTTAAGAGAACTTGAACCTCATAAGCAACAAACATCTAAATATAGATGTTATAATAACAATGAATACCTGGGGTGTAGTGTAATCTACTTGCTACTGTGGTCTTCCAAATCTTTCTTTCCATTAAAGGTACATTATATTTCCCTGCTTGTTGACTTTGGTCATTTTTTTTTTTTTTTGGCAAATG
Organism: Sus scrofa; assembly: GCF_054392235.1. Lineage (NCBI taxonomy): Eukaryota > Metazoa > Chordata > Mammalia > Artiodactyla > Suidae > Sus > Sus scrofa. The sequence goes on from NC_139393.1 coordinate 34,933,529, forward strand.
AAATATTAGTAGATACAATGAAAGCAGAAGTTTGAACTGTGTATATTTGGGCTTTTCAGGTTGCAGTCATTGCTGTGAATATAATTAACTAAGACTACTTCACTGGTCCAAGGAGGATGAGAAACATGGCAAACAGAACTGCCTCAAGATGATCCTTTCTTTGATCAGTTAACCACTCAGGCATGTGAGAAATAATAAATTGTTAATTTAGGCCACTGAGTTTGGAGATGCCTTTTTATATTGAATACAGAAATTGGTACTAAGTGGGATTTTGAAATTATATATAAATATATATTTGTGTTTATATGTATAGATATACATTTATAAATAGTCATATATATATTATTGGTTTTATGATTGGGAAGTAGTAGAGTGGTAGGTAAGAAAACTGTTATGAGATATAAGGAATTGGGTGCTCAAAAATTTGCAAACTGTGTTACCTGTTATGTAGGGTGCCCAGCTATTACAGTTTGCCTGGAACTGGGTGGCCTCTTGGAATATGGAATTTTCATTACTAAAACTGGGAATGTCCCAGGCAAATCAGAATGAATTGATCACCCTGTGAAATGTTGAAGCATTTGTAATTTGTAAGGTAATACAGTAAATGGACATGAAGAGCTTCCCCAGTTGGGTAAGATGGTAGCTCAGGCAGATACTCAAATTGTGAGCTATCACTGACTTTACTTGTGAATAATGCTATTCTGTAATAAAAAGGGCTGAGGAAAGAATCCTCCAGTTTGCAAACACTGGTTTGGAAACTAAAACTTTTTCTCATCTCTAACCTCACCTGGCAAAAAATTTCAAAATACGGTGCAGAAAGTAAAATATAAAACCAAGTCAAGGATGTGGTCCTAACGCCCCTTTGTTAAATTCCTAGATGACTTCATCACTTTCAATTCTAATTACAGAAGGAATAGTTAATCTGTATTAATTGACGATATATAGCCAAGGACTGCTGGAATTTTGGAATATGGAATGGATAGGCTCTATTTAGTATTATTGAAATACCTGGGGAATGTGGTACATTCCTATTATGACTGCTGTTAAAAGTAAAGGAGGAATTTGAAAGTGGTAAAAGCATGTGTGATGTAAATCAAAATATTCTGTTACGGTCAATCATAAATAGTTTATAATCTCGATATGATAGTTACATTTTCATAGTAGAAAAAATGCCTCAATAATAATGTTCAAAGCTCAAATATTATGAAAAATATCAGTGATTGACTCAAAGTAATTATAAAATATAGATAAATAATTTTATTAAGTGAAAAAATAAATACGCAATCAGATTATTGAGCAAAATTATTTTGTTATGTTTTGGAAAATCAATTATGCATGTAAGCCAGAATTGATTAAACAATATTAATTTGTTGATTATTTTATTATTTTAATTAATGTTTATGGTTTATTTTATTTCAGCTACATTAATGTAAAACTTTCTATTTTAAATTTCTAAAAATTATACCTCTGCAGTTTTCACAGCAGAATTTTTAAACCACAGATGAGAAACAAAACTTACTTTATATGCCAAAAAGAAATGAAGTTGCATTTCTCTTTAGCAAGAATTTCCCCTTATTTACTATTATAATACACATTGAGCAGTCAGTCAAAGCCATTTATTGCTTATTTGGGGCAAAGCATTGGGGGAATATATGAATGTTTCCTTATCTTTTTAAACATATTTTAAAGAAAAGAAACATCAGGAAATATCAACCTTCTCACCAACATTCTCATCAATCCACTTCTGTTTCACAATCTGAGAAACCATCACACCTATTAAGGAGGGAGAACTGTCTCAGAATAGCGAGAACATTACTCTGAGAAATGAGAATGAGCTGTATTGATCTAAAGAAGTTGTGTGGACAAACTTGCATCACTTATCATTGTGTATATTCATTTCACAAACCTTCATTTTGGCAGTGGAGAAAGTAAAAACAGTCAAACACCTACAGGAAACTGGTGTTCTTCCAATATCATACTCCACTGGGATTGTCACTGCCGTGTGCTGTGGCTACTGTGGCACAGGTTAGATCCACTGTCCAGGAACTTCTGCATGCCACAGGCATGGCCAAAAACAACCCTAAAAACAAACCAAAAAACCTCCCAAAACAATGTTCAGATTTAGCCTAGCTGCCCAGGTGCTACTCTACCTCCTCTTTTCTTTACCTATTACTGAAAAACACTATTTCTCTGATTCCTTTTTTTCTCAGTAAGTGGCATCACTATTGACTACAGTGACTAAGCTGAGATCTTTTATTTACTTATTTATGATTTTTAATTTTTCCATTGTAGTTGATTTACAGTGTTCTGTCACTTTCTACTGTACTGCAAAATGACTCAGTCATAGATACATATATAGTTACAGATATATGTGTGTATATATATATATATATATATATACACACATATATACATATTATTTTTATCACATTGTCCTCCATCATGCTCCATCACAAGTGACTAGATATAGTTCTCTGTGCTATACAGCAGGATCTCATTGCTTATCTGCTCCAAATGCAGTAGTTTGCATCTATTGGCCCCAGACTCCCATTCCATCCCACTCCCCTGCCCTTGGCAACCACAAGTCTACTCTCCAAGTCCACCCCAGAGTTTCTTGTCTGTGGAAAGATTCATCTGTGCCATATATTAGATTCCAGATATAAGTGATATTGTATGGTAATTGTTTTTCTCATTCTGACTTACTTCACCTGTATGAGAGTCTAGTTCCATCCATGTTGCTGCAAATGGCATTATGTCATTCTTTTTTATGGCTGAGTAGTATTCCATTGTGTACCACATCTTCTTAATTCATTCATCTGTCAATGGACATTTAGGTTGTTTCCATGTCTTGGCTATTGTGAAGAGTGTTGCAGTGAATATAAGGGTGCATATATATTTTGAATGAAAATTTTGTCCAGATATATGCCCAGGAGTAGCATTGATGGATCATATGGTTATTCCATATTTAGTTTTCTGAGGTACCTCCATACTGTTTTCCATAGTGGTTGTACAAATTTACATTCCCACCAATAGTGAATGAGGGTACTATTTCTCCACACCCTCTATAGCAAGTGTTATTATTGACTTGTTAATGATGGCCATTCTGACCAGTGTGAGGTGGTACCTCATTGTAGTTTTGAATTGATTTCTCTAATAATTAGTGATATTGAGCTTTTCTTCATATGCCTGTTGGCCATCTGTATATCTTTGTAGAATTGTCTATCCAGGTCTTTTTCCTGTTTTTCCATTGGGTTGTTATTTTATTTATTTATTTTTTTGCTATTGAGTGGTATGAGTTATTTGTCTATTTTGGAGATTAAGCCCTTGTCAGTTGCATCATTTTAAACTATTTTCTCCCATTCCATAGGTTGTCTTTTTTTTTTTTTTTATGGTTTCCTTCACTGTTAAAAACGTCTAAGTTTGATTAGGTCTTACTGGCTTATTTTTGTTTTTATTTCTATTGTCTTGGGAAGCTGACCTAAGAAAATATCTGTATGGTTGATATCAGATGTTTTGCCTATGTTGTCTTCTAGGAGTTCAATGGTGTCTTGTCTTATGTTTAAGTCTTTAAGCCATTTTGAGTTTATGTTTGTGCATGGTGTGAGGGTGTGTTCTAGTTTCATTGGTTTACATTCAGCTATCCTATTTTCTCAGCACCTCTTGCCAAAGAGACCGTCTTTTTGCCATTTTATATTTTTGCCTCCTTTGTTGAAGATTAATTGACCATAGGTGTCTGGATTTATTTCTGGGTTCTTGCTTCTGTTCTGTTGGTCTGTGTGTCAGTTTCTTACCAGTACCAAATAGTCTTGATTACTAGAGCTTTGTAATATTGTCTGAAGTCTGGGAGAGTTATGCCTCCTGCTTGTTTGTTTGATTTTTTTTTTTCTTCAGGGTTGCTTTGGCAATTCTGGTCTTGTACCACATATATTTCTGTTTTTTTTGTTCTAGTTCTGTGAAAAATGTCATGGGTAATTTGATAGGGATTGCATTGAATGTATAAATTGCTTTGGGTAGTATGGCCATTTTTAACAATATTCTTCCAATCCAGAGCATGAAACATCTATCCATTTTTTTGAATCTTCTTTAATATCCTTGATTAAAGTTTTATATTTCTTAGTATATAAGACTTTCACCTACTTGGTCAGTTTTAGTCCTATGTATTTAAGGATTTTTTGGTATGATTTTAAAAGATATTTTATTTTTATATTCCTTTCCTAATATTTCATTTTTAGTATACAGAAATGAAACTGCTTTCTGAATATTAATCTGGTATCCTGCCACTGTGCTGAATCAGTTCCAGTAGTTTTTGTGTGGAGTCCTTGGGGATTTTTATGTATAGTACCATGTCATCTGCATAGAGTGACAATTTTACCTTTTCCCTTCCAACTTGGATATTGTTTAATTCTTTTGTTTTTCTGATTGCTATGGCTAAGACTTCCTATACTATGTTGAATAAAATGGGTGAGAGTTGGCATTCTTGTGTTGTTTCAGATTTTAATGGGAAGGCTTTCAGCTTTTCTGCATTGAGTATTATATTGGCTGTGGGGTTGTCATAAATGGCTTTAATTATTTTGTATGTTTCCTCTATATACATGAAATTGATTGACTTTCTTTCTTTCTTTTTTCTTTTTTTTTTTTTTTGTCTTTTTGCCTTTTCTAGGGCCACTTTTCTAAGGCATATGGAGTTCCCATGCTAGGGGTCTGATCGGAGATGCAGCCACCAGCCCACACCAGAGCCACAGCACAACAGGATTGGAGCCACATCTGCGACCTACACCAGAGCTCACGGCAATGCTGGATCCTTAACCCACTGAGCAAGACCAGGGATTGAACCTGCAACCTCATGGATCCTAGTCAGATTCGTTAGCCACTGCACCACAATTGGAACTCTGAAATTGATCGACTTTCATATATTGAATCATCCTTGTGAACTTTGGAGGAATTCCACTTGATTGTGATATATGATCTTTTTTATATGTTGTTGGATTCAATAGGCTAAAATTTTGTTGAGAATTTTTGTGTCTATATTCATCAAAGATACTGGCCTATAATTTCTTTTTTGATAATATCTTTGGTTTTGGTATTAGGGTGATGCTGGCTACATAGAATGTCTTTGCCAGTGTTCCTTCAATCAACTTTTGGAAAAGTTTCAGAAGGTTATATATAAGTTTGTCTTTTATTTATTTATTTATTTATTTATTTTTAATTTTTTTTTCCACTATACAGCAAGGGGATCAAGTTATCCTTACAAGTATACATTTTCCCCCCCACCTTTTGTTCTGTTGCAATATGAGTATCTAGACATAGTTCTCAACGCTACTCAGAAGGATCTCCTTGTAAATCTATTCTAAGTTGTGTCTGATAACCCCAAGCTCCTGATCCCTCCCACTCCCTCCCTCTCCCATCAGGCAGCCACAAGTCTATTTTCCAAGTCCATGATTTTCTTTTCTGTGGAGATGTTCGTTTGTGCTGAATATTAGATTCCAGTTATAATTGATATCATATGGTATTTGTCTTTGTCTTTCTGACTCATTCCACTCAGTATGAGATTCTCTAGTTCCATCCATGTTGTTGCAAATGGCATTATATCATTCTTTTTTATGGCTGGGTAGTATTCCACTGTGTATATATACCTCATCTTCCTAATACAATCATCTGTCGATGGACATCTGGGTTGTTTCCATGTCCTGGCTATTGTGAAGAGTGCTGCAATGAACATGTGGGTGCATGTGTCTCTTTTAAGTAGAGTTTTGTCCGGATAGATGCCCAAGAGTGGGATTGCAGGGTCATATGGAAGTTCTGTGTATAGATTTCTAAGGTAACTCCAAACTGTTCTCCATAGTGGCTGTAGCAGTTTACATTCCCACCAACAGTGTGGGAGGGTTCCCTTTTCTCCACAACCCCTCCAGCACTTGTTCTTGTGGATTTATTAATGAGGGCCATTCTGACTGGTGTGAGGTGGTATCTCATGGTAGTTTTGATTTGCATTTCTCTTATAATCAGCGATGTTGAGCATTTTTTCATGTGTTTGCTGGCCATCTGTATATCTTCTTTGGAGAAATGTCTATTCAGGTCTTTTGTCCATTTTTCCATTGATTGATTGGGCTCTTTTGCTGTTGGGTTGTATAAGTTGCTTATATATTCTAGAGATTAATCCCTTGTCGGTTGCATCATTTGAAACTATTTTCTCCCATTCTGAAAGTTGTGTTTTTGTTTTCTTTTGGGTTTCATTTGCTGTGCAAAAGCTTTTCAGTTTGATTAGTTCCCAAGGGTTTATTTTTGCTCTAACTTCTATTGCTTTGGGAGTCTGATCTGAGAAAATATTCATGATGTTGATGTCAGAGAGTGTTTTGCTTATGTTTTCTTCTAGGAGTTTGATGGTGTCTTGTCTTATATATATAAGTCTTTCAGCCATTTTGAGTTTATTTTTGTGCATGGTGTGAGGGTGTGTTCTAGTTTCATTGCTTTGCATGCAGCTGTCCAGGTTTCCCAGCCATGCTTGCTGAATAGACTTTCCTTTTCCCATTTGATGTTCTTGCCTCCCTTGTCAAAGATTAATTGACCATAGGTGTCAGGGTTTATTTCCGGATTCTCTATTCTGTTCCATTGGTCTGTCTGCCTGTTTTGATACCAGTACCATGCTGGTATCAAAACAGTACTGGTTTTGATGACTGTGGCTTTGTAATATTTCTTGAAGTCTGGGAGAGTCATGCCTCATGCTTGGTTTTTGTTTCTCAGGAGTGCTTTGGCGATTCTGGGTCTTATGTTATTCCATATAAATATTTGGATTGTTTGTTGTGGTTCTGTGAAAAATGTCATGTGTAATGAGATGGAGATTGCATTGAATCTGTAGATTTCTTTTGGTATTATGGCCATTTTTACAATATTGATTTTTCCAATCCATGAACATGGAATATCTTTCCATTTCTTTACATCTTCTTTGATTTCTTTGATTAAAGTTTTAAAGTTCTCAGCATATAAGTCCTTTACCTCCTGGTCAGGTGTATTCCGAGGTATTTGATTTTGTGAGATACAATTTTAAAAGGTATTGTATTTTTGTATTCCTTTTCTAATATTTCATTGCTGGTATACAGAAATGCAACTGACTTCTGAATGTTAATCTTGTATCCTGCTACTTTGCTGAATTTGTTGATCAGTTCAAGTAGTTTTTGGGTTGAGTCCTTAGGATTTTCTATGTATGGCATCATGTTGTGTGCATACAGTGACAGTTTTATCTCTTCTCTTCCTATATGGATGCCTTTTATTTCTTTTGTTTGTCTAATTGCTATGGCTAGGACTTCCAAAACTATGTTGAAGAGCAGTGGTGAGAGTGGGCATCCCTGTCTTGTTCCAGATTTGAGTGAGAAGGCTTTCAGTTTTTCCCCATTGAGTATTATATTTGCTGTGGGTTTATCATAAATGGCTTTGATTATGTTCAGGAATGTTCCCTCTATACCCACTTTGGCGAGGGTCTTGATCATGCATGGATGTTGGACTTTGTCAAATGCTTTTTCTGCGTCTATTGAGATGATCATATGATTTTTGACTTTTATATGTTTTTCTTTATATGTTTGGTAGAATTCTCCTGTGAACACATCCAGTCCTGGACTTTCTTGTGTGGGGAGTGCTTTTTATTACATACTCAATTTCATTTCTAGATCACAGTGCATTCAAATGATCTATATGTTTTGACTCAGTGTTGTTGGCTTTTATGTGTCTAGAAAGTTGTCCATTTTTTCTATGGTGTCAAATTTGTTAGCATATAATTGTTCATAGCATTCTCTTATGGTTTTTTCTATTCTGTATTATCCATTGATATTTCTCCCTTTTCATTTCTTAGTTTGTCTTTTTTGGGGGGATGTTCTTTCTTCTTGGTGATTATAGCCAGAAGTTTGTTGAACAAGCTCTTGGTTATATTGATTTTTTTCTATTGCTTTCAAATATCAATTTTATTGATATTCTCTCTGATCTTTATGATTTCTTTCCTACTGTTGATTTTAGGTTTTATTTGTTCTTTTACTAATTCTTTTAGGTGGTAGGTTGAGATGTTGATTTTAAATTTTTCTGCTTTTCAGTGGAACACCTGTGTCACTATAAATTTCCCTCTAAGAACTGCGTTTGCAGTATCCCAGAGATTTTGAATAGTTGTGTTTTCATTTTCATTTGTCTGGAGGTACATATATATATATTTAATATTAATTTTATTATTAATATGTTTATTTATTTATTTTTCTGCTGTACAGCATGGGCACCAAGTTACACCTACATGTATACATACTTTTTCCTCCCATTGTTGTGTTGCGGTGTAAGTATCTAGACATAGTTCTCAATGCTACACAGCAGGATCTCATTGTAAATCCATTCCAAGAGCAATAGTTTGCATCTGTTAACCCCAAGCTCCCAATCCCTCCCACTCCCTTCCTCTCCCCCTGGGCAGCCGCAAGTCTATTCTCCAAGTCTATGATTTTTTTTTTCCCTGTGGAAACATTCATTTGTACTGTATATTAGATTCCAGTTATAAGTGCTTTCATATAGTGTTTGTCTTTCTCTGACTTATTTCACTCAGTATGAGATTCTCTAGTTCCATCCATGTTGCTGCAAATGGCATTATGTCATTCTTTTTTATGGCGGAGTAGTATTCCATTGTGTATATGTACCACGTCTTCCTAATCTTATCGTCTGTCAATGGACATTTGGGTTGTTTCCATGTCTTGGCTATTGTGAATAGTGCTGCAATGAACATGCGGGTGCATGTGCTTTTTTAAGGAAAGTTTCGTCTGGATATATGCCCAAGATTGGGATTGCTGGGTTGGAGGTATATTTTAATTTCCCTTTTGATTTTCTTGTTGACCCCTTGTTTTTTTAATATCATGCTGTTTAGTCTCCATGTAGTCAGTTTTTTTCTCTTTACTTTTCCTGTGGTTGATTTCTAGTTTCATGCCATTGTGGTCAGAGGAGATATTTGAAATAATTTCTATACTGTTAAATTTGCTGAGGTTAGTTTTGTGCCCCAGTAAGTTGCCAGTCCTTGAGAATTATCCATGTGAACTTGATAAGAATGTATATTATGATTTTTTTGGATATAATGTCCTGAAAATATATACTAAGTCTAACTTTTCTATTGTGTCTTTTAGGATCTTTGTTGCCTTTTTGATTTTCTATCAAGAGATCTGTCCATTGATGTGAGTTGTATGTCAAAATCCCCTAGTATTTTTGTATTCCCGTCAGTTTCTATTTTTATGACTGTTAATATGTTTTGTATGTATATAGGTACTCCTATAATAGGAACATGTTTATTAATAATTTTTACATCCTCTTCTTGAATTGATCCATCATTAAATAGTGACTTTCGTTGTCTTTCTTTATGGCTTTTGTTTTAAAGTGTATTTTGTCTGATATGAATACTGCAACTCCCATATCTATTTCATTCCCATGAAATATCTTTTCCATCCCCTCACTTTAAATTTTTATGTCCCTGGCCCTTAGATGAGTCTCTCATAGGTAGCATATTGAAAGCTCTTGTTTTTACATTCAGTCTTCCACAATATGCCTTTGGATTGGGACATCCAGTCAATTGACATTTAAGGTAATTATTGATAAATATGCATTTATTACCATTTTAAGCCTCGATTTCCAGTTGGTTCCATGTTTCTCTTTTGTTTCTTTATGTTTTTTGTTGAATGTTTCATTTTATTTTATGCTTGTGTCCACTTCTTTTTAGTTTTTATGAATGTGTTTGGTTTTGATTTGTGGTTACCCTGATTTTCAAGTATGTTAACCACTTCCTATATCTGCTTGCTTTACCCTGATAATTATATAGGCTCAAATACATTCTAAAAAAAAGAGTCTAGATTTTCTTACTTTCCTTCCCCACATTTTATGTCTTTGATATTCTTTTTTACATCTTCATATTTTTTCTTTTGCTGTTCCTTGTGTTTATAGTCACTTTTACACTTTTTTTTTCCTTTTACATCTCTATTCTGGCTTATTTAAGTGATTACTTTCCAACTGTGGTTTCATCTATCCTATACCTTCTTTTTTCTTTCCTATTTAGAGGAGACCTTTCAATATTTCTTTTAGAATAGGTTTAGTATTGCTGTATTCTTTTAGTTTTTATTTATTTGAAAAAAATTTTTATTTCTCCTTCTATTTTAAATTATATTACTCCTGGTTAGAGTGTTCTAGGCTGAAAATTTTTCCCTTTTTCAGCTTTCAATTTATGTTGCCACTCTTTTCTGGCCTGCAGTGTTTCTGTAGAGAAATCAGCTGGTAGCATTATGGAGGGTCCCCTAGAACTAATTATTTTTTCTTGCTTACTTCAGAAACCTCTCTGTATCTTTAACTTTTGGCATTTTTACTCTAATATGTCTTGGTGTGGGTCTGTTTTGGTTCCATTTGTTTGCGGCCCTCTGTGCTTTCTGTAACTTGATATCTGTTCACTTTAGTTTTAGATAGATTTTACCCATAATTTACTCAAATATATTTTCAATTCCCCTTTTTCTTCTCTTTCTGGAATCACTATTATGTATAGTTTGGCCTTCTTTATATTATGCTATAGATCTCTCAGATTGCTTTCATGTTTCTTTTTTTTTTTCCATTTTTCTTTCTGTCTGCTGTTCAGATTGGGTGATTTCCATTATCCTATCTTCCAAACCATTCATTTATTCCTCTGTATTATTCATTCTGCTCTTCAATGCCTTTCAGCTTTGGTCTTGGCAAAATAATTTTCTAATTTTTCTTGGCTCCTCCTTATATTTTCTAGTTCCTTCCTAAAGTAAGCTGCATTATTATTGATATCCACTCTTAATTCTTCTTTCATATCTCCTTTTAATTCCTTCAGAATTGTCACTATCACTTTTTTGAACTCATTTTTATTTTTTTTTTTTTGTATTTTTGCCATTTCTGGGGCCGCTATCGCGGCATATGGAGGTTCCCAGGCTAGGGGTCTAATCGGAGCTGTAGCTGCCAGCCTACTCCAGAGCCACAGCAATGCGGGATCCGAGCCGCATATGTGACCTACACCACAGCTCCCAGCAACGCCAGATCATTAATCCACTGAGCATGGCCAGGGATCGAACCCGCAAGCTCATGGTTCCTAGATGGATTCGTTAACCACTGTGCCACGATGGAAACTCCTGAACTCAGTCTTAAACTGCAGTGGTCTCTTTCCTTGTTTGCTCCTTCAGTGGAATTTGCCTCCTTTTCTTTTAACTGGTAGTGGTTCCTGAGCCTCCTCATTTTTATTCAGTTTTTCTTATTCTGTGAGTTTAGTGAAAACCACTACCATAGTCTTGGAGGACTATTTATTTATTTATTTTTATTTTCTTTATTTTGGAGGGCTATTTATATGTGAGTAGTTTGTGTAGGCTTTCTTTTCTTTTTTTTTTTTGCATGAGGGCTGCTATTGGGTTGGATTCTTGCTGTTTCTTTCCTCAGTATATGCTGGCTGTTATACCATTGATAGGGAGCATGCAGTTGTAAGGTCTGTGTGGTCCTACCAGGAAGATGGGGACAATAGGCAGGTCTAATAGCCAGTGCCTCATTGCTGGGCCTTTGACAATAGTGAGGACCCACAGGGAGATGTCACAGGCTGCTACTAATTTCTGGGCCCTAAGAAGTGACAGGGATCTTTGGGAAGGTAGGTGGTGCCCAGAGCATTTAGCAGTAGTAGCAGCAGGGTGTGTGCATTACCAGGGGAGTGAGAGCAACAATAGGTTGCACTTGGTTGACATGCCCTGTTCTGAGGCATTCTCTGAAATAACTGGGCCCACAGGTCATGCCTGTTCACAGACCCCTAGTGGTGGCAGGCCATGCCCACTTCTGAAGTCTGAAATGGCTGCAGGGTGGTTTGCCCCTGCAGCCTGTATCCCACACAAGAGGTGGTCCACTGCCCATAGCCTGTGTAAGAGGTGTCCTGCCACCCCAGACCCCACACATACATAAAGATATTCCTGTGGCAGTCTCAGCCCTCCTCCTCTCACCCTCCCTAACAATGGCACCTTGCTTCTTCATCGTGCCCAGGCGTCCTCCCTTGCTCCCTAGGCTGTAGTACTCTACTCCCCAGTCCATGGCACACCACTCCATAGTCCCTCAGGCTGTCACCACACAGCCAACACTAGTCCTCTCCTGGGAACTAACCTTCAGAGCCTGAGTCTTAGTCTCCAGCCCCTGCCCAAGCAAATCTGGTTGTAGTGTCCAGGGGCAGTTGTACCAAAGGTATGTGTGGCTCTCTCTCTGCTTTGTCCTCCTCATTGTTGCTGCTGTACTTTTCTCCAGGCTTTGAGGTTCCTTCTCAGTCTTGTGCTGATCTACCTGTCAGTTAGGTGGCCTCCCAGATTCATTTACTCTTTCACAGTTCCTTCTCAGGACTGCTGGTCATGTCTTAATTCCTTTCTTTTTTTTATTTTCTCTCTCTCCCAGTTATGTGGAGGCTTTCTTGCCCTTTGTGGAAATTTATGGTCCTCTTCCAGCATTCAGCAGATATTCTGTTCAAATCATTCTACATGTAAATGTTTTTTTTTGATATGTTTGTGGGAGAAGGTGAAAGCCACATCTTACTCCTTTAATATCTCGATCCCTCCTCCTGTTTGTGTTTTTTTTTTCCTGTTCTTTATAAAAACATTATAAAATCTTATGATTTATGAAAGGTTGAAATATAATAATATTTTCTCCACCATGATAGATGTAGATGTAGTCATCATTGGAACCATAGTAAGTGGAAAGATTTTGTTGTCTACTGAGAGTGCTATAGGTTCAGAAAAGCTTGCCAGATTTAGCAAATAAAAATACAGAGCCTCCAGTTGAATATGAAGAGCAGATAGACAATGGATTATTTTTAGTATAAGTATGTCCCAAATATTGCATGGGACTAAAACATTTTCTGCTGTCTGTCTGACCTCCACATTTAACTGGGCATCCCATATAATACCTGGCAATGCAAGAAGTCAAAGGGATGTAGAAGATGCACAATGGAAGATGAGCTGTAGTTAGGGTGACTATAAGCCCTAGTCTTCTCAGAAGAGAACTGGTTTACATTTGCTATCTTCACATTCACTATCTTTGATCCTCAAATATAACCAGGTTTGGATGTGAACTGTATGATCACAACAATATCAATAGCAGCTCAAATCATTATTTAATGATAGTGTGGTGAAAAGTATAACATTTCAATTGGTTCTGGAAACACATTTCTGAAGAGTTATTACAAACCAAAATTTACAGTTTTGAGAGTTGAGAAATCCTGTCGGAATAGTGAAGTTTCTGGGCAGTGTGAAGAATAGTAGATGGCATTGGAAATACTTGTTCAGCTGAGAGGTGATAAATGGAGAGGGTAACCACCCAAGTACATTGTAATGTACAGGGTATAAATGTGCCACTTTAGGGAGGAAGTAGTATAAATTTAGGAGGTAAGACCTTTAGAGCTCTAGATGTGCTGACCCTTTTCTATCTCTCATTTCCTTTGCTTCAGTCACCTTGTCCACTTTCCGTTTCTTGAACATAACTCTTTGCCTCCTTCTTCAGAAACTACACTTTCCATTTTTCTTACTCTGGCCTCTGACATCCTCCTTTCCTACACCTCTTGACCTTTGTTTACCTCCCCTCTCTCAGTTTAGGCAATAGTATGTCTGTCTTTCAGCATTTTTTTTTTGTGAGACTCTGGAAGATGTCAGTCTTCCCAGCAAAGACATTAACAGTGATTTCTGTTTTTTCCGTCTCTGTTCTTATCTCAATATGTTTGTCCTATTTCTTGGTTATTCTATGTCTTTTCTATTAGACTGTAAGTTCTGTGATTTTTATGTATTTTACATACCTAGTATTAAATGAATTCTTATAGAAGGAATGCACAATTGTAGGGAAAGAGTTTAACAGAAGTAAACTTTATTAGAGACTCCATCTGTCCAGATGCAAAATAGACTGCCTCTAAATTACTGAACTTGTGATCACTCGACATTTTTAGCCAAAGGATGAATGACCATCTGTCAGTGATGAGGATGTTCCAGAAGGGTTTACACAAATAGTGGAATGGAAAGTTGATGGTCTCTAAGGTCTTTTCTGACCTTTATATTGTGTGACTTACAAATGAACTATAATACAACTTTTTTAAAGTTAGAAATGCCATTATTTCACAGATAATTATTCTGAAATACTACAGGATGAGACCCATTGAGAGGTTTGCGCATTAAATAATAATCAATGATTGAGTAAAACAGTGACGTTGAGATGATTTTCTTTATTTTTCTTCCTTTTCCAGATAAGGATTTGAAGACACACATTGATTAGTTGAGGCATTAAATTGAAGTTTGGTCTAGATTAAGATTTAGAGCTCAAGATTCAAAAAGCTTCCTTTGCATGTTACATGGTGAAACCTTCAATTTCTTAAGCCATAAGAAAAGTAGGTAAGCATTATTATTTGACATATTGAATGATTAGAACTAAAATAATGTAAAAACATTTTTAATTTTCTAGTGAAATTACCTCTACTAATTTCAGAAAATTCTGCAATTTCCGCTAATTTTGGCTTCAGTGTTGAAAATTATATTATACATGGTGCCAAAGACTATTCTATACAGTATTTCCTTCCCATAAAGTAAGTCCTTCAAAACCTAAATATATTTCTAAGAACTTATCTAAGAAAAAATATGTTTATAAATTTAGATGTTTGTAATGCATAAATTGGAAATAGTATTAAAATTGAAAAATAGTATTTGAATTAATCATGCCATGGATAGGTTTGCCTTAATAACTGCAATTTTTAAATTTATTTATTTATTTTTTGATGCTTTTTTCATTTTTTAATGATTTTAATTTTTCCATATAATTGGTTTACAGTGTTCTGCCAATTTACACTGTACAGCAAAGCAACCCCATCAAAAAATATATATATATGTATGTATACACACACATTCTTTTTCTCACATTATCCTCCATCATGCTCCATCACAAGTGACTAGATATAGTTCCTGTGCTATACAGCAGGATCTCACTGCTTATCCACTCCAAATGCAATATTTTGCTTCTATTACCCCCCATTCCCAGTCCATCCCACTCCCTCCCCCTACCTTTTGGTAACCACGGGTCTATTCTCCAAGTCCATGCATTTCTTTTCTGCCGAAAGTTTCATTTGTGCCATATATTAGATTCCAAATATAAGTGATATCATATGGTATTTGTCTTTCTCTTTTTGACTTAACTTTCACTTAGTAGGAGAGTCTCTAGTTCCATCCATGTTCTTGCAAATGGCATTGATTTATTATTTTTTATGGCTGAGTAGTATTCCATTGTGTATATATGCCACATTTTCTTAATCCATTCATCTGTTGGTGGATATTTAGGTTGTTTCCATGT
Organism: Sus scrofa; assembly: GCF_054392235.1. Taxonomy (NCBI): domain Eukaryota; kingdom Metazoa; phylum Chordata; class Mammalia; order Artiodactyla; family Suidae; genus Sus; species Sus scrofa. Next base: position 34,948,874 of record NC_139393.1, read on the forward strand.
CTTGGGTATTGCGAAGAGTGCTGCAATGAACATACAGGTGTGTGTGTGTGTATATTTCAAGGAAAGTTTTTTCTGGATATATTCCCAAGAGTGAGATTGCTGGGTCATATGTTAGTTCTATATTTAGTTTTCTGAGGTACCTCCATACTGTTTTCCATAGTGGTTGTACCAATTTACATTCCCACCAACAGTGTAGGAGGGTTCTCTTTTCTCCATATCCTCTTCAGCATTTATCAGTGGCTTAATAATGATGGCCATTCTGATGGATGTGAAGGGTACCTCATAGTGGTTTTTATTCCCATTTCTCTAATAATTAGTGATGTTGAGAATTTTTTCATATGCTTGTTGTCCATCTATATATCTTCTTCGAAGAAACGTCTATTCAGGCCTTTTGCCCATTTTTCAGTTGGGTTGTTGGTTTTTTTGCTTGTGAGTTGTATATGTTGTCTGTATATGAACAGAAATAAACTCAAAATGGCTTAATGACTTAAACATAAGACAAGACACAATCAAAACCCTAGAAAAGAACATAGGCAAAACATTCTCTGACATCAACCTTAAAAATATTTGCTTAGATCAGTTTCCCAAAGCAATAGAAATAAAAGCAAAAATAAACCAATGGAACCTAATCAAACTGGCATGGTTTTGCACAGCAAAGGAAACCATTAAAAAAAAAAAAGGGAGTTCCCATAGTGGTGCGGTGGTTAACGAATCCGACTAGGAACCATGAGGTTGTGGGTTCGGTCCCTGCCCTTGCTCAGTGGGTTAATGATCCGGCGTTGCTGTGAGCTGTGGTGTAGGTTGCAGACACGGCTTGGATCACTCGTTGCTGTGGCTCTGGCGTAGGCTGGCAGCTGCAGTTCTGATTAGACCCCTAGCCTGGGAACCTCCATATGCCACGGGAGCGGCCCAAGAAATGGCAAAAAGCCAAAAAAAAAAAAAAAAAAAAAAAAAAAAGACAACCTACAAAATGGAAGAAAATAAGTTTTTTTTGTATTATTTTTTATTTTTTAATTATTTTTATTTTTCCATTATAGCTGGTATACAGTGTTCTGTTAATTTTTTACTGTACAGCAAGTTGACCATTCGCACATACATGTATACATTCTTTTTTCTCACATTATCATGCTCTATCATAAGTGACTAGATATAGTTTGCAGTGCTGTACAGCTTGATCTCAGTGCTTATCCATTTCCAAAGCAATAGTTTGCATCTATTAACACCAAAATCCCACTCTATCCCACTCCCTCCCCCTCCCCTTTGGAAAATAGTTTTAAATGATGCAGTTTTTAAATTTAAATTGTGTTATTATGATGTGCTTTTTTATGATTTGTTTATTTATTTATTATTTTGTCTTTTTAGGTCTGAACTCACAGCATATGGAGTTTCCCAGGCTAGGGGCTGAATTAGAGCTGCAGCTGCTGGCCTATGCCACAGCCGCAGCAGCTTGGGATCTGAGCCCTGTCTGCGACGTACACCACAGTTGATGGCTACACCAGATTGTTAACCCACTGAGCAAGGCCAGGTATTAAACCCGCATACTAGTCGTGTTCATTAACCACTGAGCTATGATGGGAACTCCTTGCATTATTTTTTTAGTGATTGCTTAATGGCAGGCACTATTTTAACCACTTTAAAAATAATAATTGGTTAAGTTCTGACAAAATTCCTACAACAGAGGTACTATTAATTTTCCAGTTTGCAGAAGAAGAAACTAAAATAAAGAGTGAAATTAAATTTTTGAACCTGGAGTTCCCATCGTGGTGCAGTGGTTAACGAATCCGACTAGGAACCATGAGGTTGCCGGTTCCATCCCTGGCCTTGCTGAGTGGGTTAACGTTCCGGCGTTGTCATGAGCTGTGGTGTAGGTTGCAGACGCGGTTCGGATCCCGCGTTGCTGTGGCTCTGGCATAGGCCGGTGACTACAGCTCCGATTCGACCCCTAGCCTGGGAACCTCCATATGCTGCGGGAGCGGCCCAAGAAATAGCAAAAAGACAAAAAAATAAAAATTTTTGTACCAAGTCATTCTGATTGCAGATCCATGCTCTGGGACAAAAAATGTAGGGTAAAAGTTTCTTGTCTCATTCCTTTCTCATACTTTTACCACTTCTCAGAAGTAAGCATATTTAGCCTTTAGTGTTCATAAAATTTTCTGATAGATATCACCAAAACCTTAAGAACATCTAACTTTGTCAACTGCTCTTTTAAAAGACGTAAGTTAATAAGGAACTGTGAACATACCACTTGTAATTTTCTCTCAACCTCCATTCCCAGACTTTTGTTAGTTGTATTTTGGTTATATTAGTTCTTACTCTTGGGATCTTTTAAGAAATATCATAAAATATCTAATTTTGATCAATTAACTTATCTATTTTTCATTATATAATTTGCAGAAGTAAGGTTGGTTTAATAGGTAAAAACAAGTTTAAAAAATCATAGATGTATTTTGCTTATGTAATCTTTGTTTAACTTAGAACCATGTACTATGAAAGACATTTAATGCAATGCCATTAACATTTGGGATCATTTTACATTTATTCCTCATACTCACTAAGAATCATGTTACAGTTTTCTTTGCTTAAATGAAGGCCATGTTTTTATCATAAAACGTTAGACTTCCATAGATTTTCTGTATTTTTATTTACTTTATTGAAGAGGTATACACTGGACTCCTGATCATATTGTCAAATATCTGGCAGATCTGATTTTACATCTAACCATTGCAATGGAGTTTACAACATGACTAATTCCTATAACAATATTTCTATGGATGTGCATAAATATATATGAAATGGTAGCTCTTCATACTTAAAGATATTTATAAATAAGCATAATTGAGTATGTATATAATAGGAAAAATTATATAGTATTATAATATATATATAATGTTTATAAATTTTGACAAATTTGACATTTGTCAGTATAACGTAGGATGTATTTTTAGTTCTTTAGTTAATAAAACCATATGTGCCTGTGATGATCCATTAGACTCTAAGGAATATAAAATAATTATACCAAGTAGCATATTGCAAAAAAGATTTAATATGAGTTCTCCTACATTCTCTAAGTCAGATACATATTTTAATTTTTTTTTCTTTCAGTATAATCAGTAATTCTGAGATTTTTAAACAAATCCAGGTCACTTTGTCCAGTACATTAATATGTCATGGTTGCTTACTGTAGTTGCCATTTATGATTTCAAAGAGATTTTTTAGTATATTTTCATTATGGGGGCAATTCCTTTTTTTTTTTGGTCTTTTTTTTTTAGGGCCACACCCATGACATGTGTAGGTTCCCAGGCTAGGGGCGGAATCAGAGCTGTAGCTGCTGCCCTAGGCCACAGCCGCAGCAACATGGATCTGAGCCACATGTGCAACCTACAATGCTGGATGCTTAACCCACTTAGCAAAGCCAGGGATCGAACCTGTGTCTTCATGGATACTAGTGGGTTTTGTTAGCTGCTGAGACATGATGGGAATTCCTAGGGCAATTTATTTATCTGCTCCTTATTAAGGTAATGAACAGGGTACTCAGTGTTGTGAGTGGCCTAATTGCTAAGATGTCTTTTTTATGTGAACATAGACATTCCTTGCTTGAAAGATTACACCTTTTCTATCTCTCTTGAGGGGAGGATCCAGGAGAAAAGGAAAGAGGGAGAGATATTTATTTAATAGGAAGACAGTAATTTAGTAAAAGCAATGGAAAATGATGTCTGCTACACTAACTTAAACCTATTACTAAAGTGTATATTTTATTCATATGGAGAATTATATTTACTCTTGATATTTTCTTACTTTATTACTCAATATGTAATTTTTAAACATTATTGCTTTTATCTCTTTTTAAATAATAAGATTCCTTGCAGACAGAGATTATTTCTATGGTTTATGTGAAAACAATGGCCTTTTTCATTACTTGGATCAATGTTTCCAGAGACAGGTATGTTAACGTAAAAACTATCACTATATTCACAATTCGTATCACCTATATACTCACACTCATAACTGCATTCCAAATTCCTAATGTTCAGCATCATGGACATTTTTGGTTTTCACTAAAGGTTTAAAAATCAATACATAGGGTGGATTTTTTTTTTAAGTGAAAATTTAACAATTAATTAAACCCTAAATAAACTCCTCAAGTTTTCATACATCAATGCAGTTAACTTGAGTATTTATTTTGGAAAAGGATATGCAAATACTTACATAGCAATAAATAAGAATGACTAAGTTTTATATATATTTCATTAAGAAAGGGAAGAAATCTTGGCTATATTCTCATTTTAGAAAAGGTGAGGAGTTCCTGTCATGGCGCAGTGGTTAATGAGTCCGACTAGGAACCATGAGGTTGCAGGTTCGGTCCCTGCCCTTGCTCAGTGGGTTAACGATCCGGCGTTGCCATGAGCTGTGGTGTAGATTGCAGACGTGGCTCAGATCCCGCATTGCTGTGGCTCTGGCATAGGCCCGTGGCTACAGCTCCGATTTGACCCCTAGCCTGGGAACCTCCACATGCCGTGGGAGCGGCCCAAGAAATAGCAAAAAAAAAGACAAAAAGAAAAAAAAAAAAAAAAGAAAGAAAAGGTGATTATTTTCAATTTTGGCACAGAAAATTTTTCAATGATTTAAACCTATCATCCTAAAAATTTGTCTTGTTTGACAACTATCAAACATTTACTGCTTGAGTGATAGTACTGTGAGGGTGAAGCATCCTTGCATCAAACATATAGTAATTTTGGGGGTTGGTGTTTTGGTGCAGCAGTAGTGAACTTGACTAGTATTCATTAGTATGTGGGTTTGATCCCTGACCTTGCTCAGTGGATTAAGGATCCAGCATTGCTGTGAGCTGTGGTATAGGTCATAGACATGGCTCAGATCCCACATTGCTGTGGCTATAGTCAGCAGCTGCAGGTCTGACTTCACCCCTAAACTGGGCACTTCCATATGCCACAGGTGTGGCCATAAAATGAAAAAATAAAAAAATAAAATTCTAGTTAGATAAATTTAAGGCTCCTCATAGAAATAAGCAGTCTAAAACCTCTTTCACATAACACTTTTACATAACACTAAACAGAGTTCCCGGGGCTACACAGCAGGATCCCATTGCTAATCCATCCCAAAGGCAACATTTTGCATCTATTTACCTCAAGCTCCCAGTCCCTCTCACTCCCTTTTCTTCCCCCTTGGCAACCACAAATCTATTCTCCAAGTCTATGATTTTCTTTTTTGCGGGAAATTTCCTTTGTGCTGTATATTAGATTCCAGATATAAGTAATATCATATGGTATTTGTCTTTCTCTTTCTGACTTACTGCACTCATCCATGTTGCTGCAAATGGCATTATTTTTTTCTTGTTTGTGGCCAAATAGTATTCCATTATGTATGTATACCACATCTTCTTGATCCAATCCTCTATCAATGGACATTGGGTCTTGGCTATTGTGAATAGTGCTGCAATGAACATGCGGGTGCATGTGTCTTTTTTAAGTAGAGTTTTGTCTGGATATATGCCCAAGAGTGGGATTGTTGGGTCATATGCTAGTTCTGGCTTAAAGTACAGTGTTTAAGAATAAGAGAAGGTAAAAAAGTATTATTTATAAAAGAAATGATCACAATGAAATAGAATCAGTTTGAAAAGAAGACAAAAGTGTCCATTTACATAAGAATGACATGTAAATGGGTTCATTTATTGGAATAATATGGGAATCTTGACTTCTTTAATCTGGAGAAAACATATTTTGGGTTAGAGGAAATTTGAAGAAGCAGTCTCAGGCAAAGAGTAAAGAAAATAATATCAAAATGCTTGTTATAAATGTTGATATGAATCTAATGAAGGGAGTAGATTATCAACCAAAGCAATTATCTTCTCACCTTGCTCTTCGTCTGTTTTACTAGTGTCGTTTGTCATGGGAAAGTTGATATGTTATTCATGTTTGATAATACATTTCTCCTATTCAGAATGTATCAGTGGTTCCTCGTTTTCTCACTACTTGCAGAATAAGTTTGAAAGTACACAATAAGGCAGTTTTAAATGTGCCTCCAGTTTTCATTTCATATTCTTCCTACCACCAATAGGTCAAATAGTGAGGCTCCAGACCACCCAGCTACTCTGAACTGGATGCCATTTGCAAGAACAACTAACAATGGGCATTCTGTGTTTACACTCTGCCTTGACTTCAGTCGTCAAGGTCCAGAACAAATGCCCCCAAGTCTGTCTCTTAAGGTAAATTAATCACTCTCAACTCTGTGATCCCAAACCACATTATTGAAATCACTGGTATAAGACAACTTGTATTGTTTTGAAGATAATTTTGTATCTGTTAGTACTATTAGTCTGTTAGCTCCTAGAGGACTTTCCCAGACACAGTAGAAATTCTGTAAATTCTTTTCTGAATGAAGGCTGACCTCACAAGCTATTTCTTTATCATTCTCTATCCTAAGAGACCACTCAGTTACATGTGTGCCTCTGTGTGTATGTTCCTTTGTAACAATGTGCTTAGTATTTTCTTCAGACATCAGTTTGGACATTAATAAAAATCTGGTAGTGTGTAGCATTAAAAGCAAAATAAAGGTTGCATATCCAGCTTAGTTTTCTTTTAAAGGGATAACTCTAAAAGTTTGTAATTTAAGATTAAGATATGCAGGTTCAGTCCCCAGTCTGCCACAGTGGGTTAAAAAGATCCAGCATTGCTGTGCCATAGCTGCAGTGTAGGTTGCTACTGTGGCTCAGATCTGATCCCTGGCCCAGTAACTCCATATGCCATTATTTTTCTTAAAACACAAACCAAACCATGTCACTGCATTGCTTAGAATCCTTCAGTGGTTCCTCATGGCCTATAGGATACCAATTCTATTTTTGTGACACCATTTGGAGTTGAATCTTAAAGAGCCTGAGAGTTTTCTATGATTATAAGGTGAAGGCATGTAGTTACTTGTGATGGAACATGATGGAGGATAATGTGAGAAAAAGAATGTATATGTGTGTGTGAGAGACTGAGTCACTTTGCTGTACAGTAGAAAATTGACAGAACACTCTAAACCCACTATAATGGACAAAATAAAAATCATTAAAAAAATAAGGTGAAGACATGGACACATTAAATTTCATAGTTTCATGAGAACCCCCTGGTGGCCCAATGAGACTGAAGTGCAAAGAATATGATGAATAAATTTTCAGAGGTAAGGCTGAAAAGATATGCTGGACCAGACTAAAGAGCCTCACATCTTGGAAGTCAGAAAAAAGAATTTCTATCTTCACCAACAGCATAAAGTTGCTTGAAACTAATTAGGCAACATATTTTAAATTTTATATAAACTAGAGGTTTGTAAATGGAGGTGGTTTTACCCTCAAACAGACATATGACAATGTCAATTGTGGATATCACAACCCGGGGTGGAGGTACATCTAGTGGGTAAAGGCCAAGGGTGCTGCTAAACATACTACAATGTACAAAGCAACCTCCCTTAAAAATTATTTGATCCAAAATGTTAATATTCCTAAGGTCCAGAAACCCTGCTTTAAGCAAGTTGTGTTCAGTGCCTATATCTAGAGAATCATTTAAGATCATTGCTACTTTTTTGGAATTAGGAGATATATGTGTGTGCGTCTGTGATATATGTACATTTATATATATATATATATATATATATATATATATATATAAATTATTTTCTGTACACCTGAAACTAAGAAAATCAGGATCAGTGACAATTTTAATTTGTTCTCAAATTAAGATGTGGAATGAAAAGTATTATATGTTAAATTTTTTTTTTTTTTTTTTTTGTCTTTTTGCTATTTCTTTGGGCCGCTCCCGCGGCATATGGAGGTTCCCAGGCTAGGGGTCAAATCGGAGCTGTAGCCACCGGCCTATGCCAGGGCCACAGCAACGCAGGATCCGAGCTGCGTCTGCAACCTACACCACAGCTCAGGGCAACGCCGGATCGTTAACCCACTGAGCAAGGGCAGGGACCGAACCCGCAACCTCATGGTTCCTAGTCGGATTCGCTAACCACTGCGCCACGACGGGAACTCCCTAACATAATATTGTAAATCAACTATACTTCAATATTAAAAAAATATTAAAAGAAGTAGCCCAAATTCCCATGTGACCTAAGCAGTATTATGAAGGTTCAAGTTCTGCCACTATTTTGCATTCCAAAAGCATTAATAAAAATTCCCAAAGCCTCCACTTAGGTGATGATATTTTACATTTCTTTAATTTTTGTATTTTTAGTATCTAATTATAATTTAATAATTATTTACATTGAGGTCAAGTTCTTTTAATCAGGTTGGTCAGGAATGTGATAGATGCATAATACAATAAATCTGGCATGCCTGTGTTCAGCTGGGAGGTCTTCACAGAAGGCCAGAGCCTGTATGTTGTAATCCACTCTTTCCTGAAAAACATCTTGTAAACTGTAGAATAGAACTTGGAGAGATAATCTAGCCCCTCTGACCATTCTAGGCAACATTATTACTAAATTATGCCTCATTGACCAAAAAATTAAGCTATCCTTATAAAAAAATTTTCCAACCTACTTTAGTATCCTATTCAACTCAGTTGAAATGATTGAGGGAGTGCATAAGTGTGAAGTAAATCAGGATCAGTGACAATTTTAATTTGTTCTCAAATTAAGATGTGGAATGAAAAGTATTAAATTTAAATGGCTTCTTACCATAACATCAGAGTATTTTGAGTAAACTCAGAAAAAGTTTGTCTACTGAAGTCATTAAAAGTTTTGTTCTTTTAGGAATTAAAAAAATATGTTCTGAGTCTCATCTCAGTATTTATGATTAACTCCCAATCAATTTATTACATATGACTTCAGTCATATTTTTTAATTTCCTTTGAGGTCTATTTCCATGAAGGATTTCACAAATAGCCTCTGATTTATATGTGGACATGTGTGTGTATGTATAACATCCTATACACATGAGTGGTACATATATGTCTAATACATATGTGATATATGTGTGTATATATATTTACTTAAAATGGCTTAAAATATTTGTAAAATCTAATCTATATAAAGAATATGTGTACAATAAGTGATGTTAAGCACTCATTTCTTCATGATAAATCATAGTCTGAATTAGTTGAGAGAGAAACTTTGTGGCACATATTGAGTTACTTTTTTTGGTAGATTTATAATTTTAACTAAAAAAAAGACTACAGAAATTAGTGTAAGATACTATAAGATACTATTATAAAAAACTAATCTTTATTAGATGGAGTATGATTGTATTTTAGTGAAAACAAAAATATTCTGACTATAAGGAAGATACAACTTTTGCAGTATATTGTCAACAAAACTATTTTAATATAAGGCAGAATAAAGTATGCCTTGTATAAGTAAAATACAATAAGAAGATGGAATGACTACATTTGATTCAGTTTTAAAACAGTCATCATCTTAGGAATTCCCACTGTGGGGCAGTGGGTTAAGGATGCAGCTTGTCTCTGTCAAGATGCCAGTTCAATCCCCAGCCTGGGGTTAAGGAGGCAGCATTGCTGAAGCTGTGGTATACATCGCAGCTCTGGCTTGAAATGTATCCCTGACCCAGGAACTTCCATATACTGCATGTGCGGCTGAAAAGGAAACATAAAGAGATGAAAAAAATAAAAATGAAACAATCATCATTTTTTTAGACAGGCTTTAAATTACATCTTGAAGAATTAGGAGGATTTCCCCAGTAAAGTCTTAAATTATCAGGATGCAGTTTCAGGCAACGTATTCTTTCTTATGGTCAATTGAATTTAACTTCTGATAATGCTTTTTATTTTCCATAAGTTTCAATTAAACTATGAGATTATAGCTTATCATAATCAGATCATATTATATGAGGGTATATTGAGATAAATTGTTGTAGGTCCTACATTTTAACTTTCAGATTATATGACATTTCTTTAGCTAAGTTAGTTTTTAGTAAGATAATTTCTAAAAGTAAACAATTTTCATTGTAGTTTCCCAAAACACAAGCATATATTTTACACCATAGTGTTGTTAGTAAATTAATTTATTCTCCTTGCCTCCTTGTAATCTCTAGGCACATTAAAAACAGTTTAGACAGTCTCTTTTGTTTTATTCATATATGTGGTAGTGCAAAATAATGTTGGGTGGTAAATAGAGGTCAGATCATGCAGGGTATAATTTTTTTTTAATTTCTTATTAGAGTTAATTTACAACATTCTGTCAATTTCTGTTGTACAGCAAAGTGACCCAGTTATACAAACATATACATTTTTTGCTCACGTTATCCTTCATCATGTTCTATCACAAGTGATTAGATATAGTTCCCTATACAGCAAGATCTCATTGCTTAAACACTCCAAATACAACAGTTTGCATCTACTAACCCCAAAGTCCCAGTCGATCATACTCCTCCCCCTCCCCTTTGGAAAACATACATATGTTCTCTATATCCATGAATTTATTTCTGTTCTGAAGATAGGTTCCTTTGTGCCATATATTAAATTCCACACATAAGTGATATCATATGGTATCTCAGTTTCTCTTTCTGACATCTTCACTTATTATGAGAATATCCAGTTCCATCCATGTTGCTGCAAATGACATTACTTTGGTTTTTATGGCTGAGTAGTATTTCATTGCGTTTATGTACCACATCTTCTAGATCAATTCATCTGTCAGTGGACATTTATTTAGTTTACATGTCTTGACTATTGTGAATAGTGACATAATGATCATAAGGGTGCATGCAATTTTTTGAATGACAGTTTTATCCAGATATATGCCCAGGAATGGGATGGCTGGATCATATGGTAGTTCTATACTTTGTTTCCAGAAAGACCTCTTCATTTTTCTCTTGCTACCTTTAGAATCCTCTCTTGATCTTTTGCCATTTTTATAATAATATGTCTTGGTGTGGGTCTGTTTAGGTTCAACTTCCTGGGGACCTCTGAGCTTTCTGTATCTTGAAAACAGTTTCCTTTAGTTTTGGATAGATTTCAGCCATAACTTATTTAAATATATATTTCAATCCCCTTTTCTTTTTCTTCTCCTTCTGGAATCCCTATTATTTGTAGATTGGCCTGCTTTATGTTATCCCATAGATCTCTTACATTGCTTTCATGGTTTTTCATTTAGTTTTCTGTCTGATGTCCAGATTGTGTGATTTCCATTATTCTATCTATTCATCCCTCTGCATTATTCATTCTGCTCTTCAATGCCTTTAACTCAGCTTTGGTCTCAGCAATTAATTTCCTAAATTTTTTGGCTCCTCCTTATATTTTCTATTTCCTTTCTAAAGTATTCAGCATTACTGTTCATATCTGCTCCTAATTCCTTCATTTTTGCTCTTAATTCCTTCAGTACTTTCACAATCTCATTTTTGAATGTGGTGTCTATTGGACTGCAGGGGTCTATTTCATTCATTTCTCCTTTGGGAGACTTTTCCTTTTAACTGGGAATGGTTCCTCTGCTTCTTCATTTTGCTTATATTTTTCTAATTTTGTGAGTTTAGGGAAAACTACTACTATAGTCATTGAGGGCTATTTATATGCAAGAGTGCCCCTGGGTATTTTGTGAAGTCTTACTATTTATTTTTGGAATGAGGGCTGCTTTTGGTTTGTATGTTTACTGTCTCTCTCCTCCTCATGTACAAGCTGTTTTCCCCCTTTATAGGGTGCTACATGTGTTTCCAGGGAGATGGAGGCAACTGTCAGGAGTAGTTTCCAGTGCATGGTTGCTGGGGCCCTTGAAAGTGGAAAGAGCCAAGGAGAAGGTAGAACAGGCTGGTCCTAGTTGCAGGGCCCTGGGAAATAGCAGTGACCCTCAGGCACTTGTAAGTGGAGCTCAGAGCATTTGGCAGGAGCAGAAACAGGACACGTGCATTCCCACGTGAGTGAAAGCAACAACAGGTGGTGCTTGGTTGCAGTGCCCTCCCTTGTGCTGAACTCTGAGGTGACTGGGGCTACAGGTGGTTCCTTTTCATGGACCCTTAGTGGTTGCAGGCCATGCACATGCCTGGAGTCTGAGATGACTGTGGTTGTTTGCCCCTGCTGCCTGCAGAGCATGCAAGAGGTGTCCTGTCACCCTTAGCCTTCCCAGGAGACACCCTACTTCCCTTAACCCATGCCAGAGATGCCTCATTGCCTGTATTCTGAACCAGAGTCACCCTGCCCTCTGAGAGGCCTTTCATGTGCAGAGAAAGATTTTGCGAAGGCATTCCCATCCAACCTTCTCCTTTCACCCTCTCCCACAATGGTGCTTTGCTTCTCCTGAGGGCCTACACCTCCTTCTAGGCTCCCTTGGCTGTGGTGCTCAGCTCCCCAGCCCCTGGTGCACCACTCAACTAGCCTCTCAGGTTGTCTCCACATAACCAACCCTAGTCCTTTCCCTGGAACTGACCTCCTGAGCCTGAGTCTCAGTGCCCAGTCCCCACATGAATGTCTCAAGGCGTGGTGTCCAGGGAAAGTGGTACCGATTATCTGTGCATCAGTTTCTGCTTTGCTCTTCTTAGTCCAGCTGCTGTGCTTTTCTCTGAGACTGAGTTTCTACTGTCCTGGCTAACTCCCCTGTTAGTTAGATGGCTTCGCAGGATGTGGGTTCCTTTCCTCTTTCACAGGTCTCTTTCAAGAGTGCTAGTCCAGTCCTGATTCCTTTCTTTTTCTCTGTCTTTCTCTCCCCCCCCGCTTTTGTTCTATACAGTTATGTGGAGGGTTTCTTGTCCTTTTTGGAGGTTTAAGGTTTTCTGCCAGTGTTCAGTAGATGTTCTGAGCAAATCGTTCTAAATGTAGATTTTGGTTTTTGATGTGTTTTCAGGAGGTGAGCACCACACTTTCTCCTCCACCATCCTGACCCCACCTGGTAGGGTATAATTAAGCTAAGAAATCTAAAGAGAGAGAGTGGGTCATATTTAAAGAAGGGAAACCAAAAGGGATGATGCTATCAGATAAGAGATGGAGTAGATGAGACAGTGACCTAACTATACAAAATATCCTTAGGAAGCATATCCTTAAGGTATGACTGTATGAGTATAGAGAAGTTTGAAAACCAAAGAAATGGATGACTCTTGGCTTTGAGTTTTAGAAGCTGGCTTTAAGTTGGTGCTGTTCCAAAGACAGTGAAAGGAGCCAGAAGGCAGGAAAATATTGAGTTCTATTTTTGATGAGGGTGAGATATCTCTAGACAGTCAGTAAACATAGAAATATTCAAGTTTAAGGGAAAAAAATCTGGCTTTGATATATAGCGGTATACATCATAAGCATCTAGGTGACATTTGAAGTGGCAGGAATAGATGTGAATGCAAAGGAAAAATGATGGGCAGGAGAAAAGATCCTGGTTAGACCTTAAAACTACTCTATATCAGTGGTCTGCTTTATTTTTCATCACAGAATTGATATTTTATAATATATTAATTCAAACTTTTATTCATCATCGGCCTCCCTCACTAGCATTTAAGTACTATGAAGGCAGAGTTATTTCCTTCTCCAATTTTGTATCCCTAAAACTTAAAATACTACCTGGATATTAATTTTCAGAAGTATTTTTTTAGTGAGTGAATGGAGTATGCAAGTTTTAGGTCTGACTTGACCCTGCCTTAAGCCTTTACAACTCTTTTGGAAGGAACAGAGGCAAAATATTTAAGGATAAAGGCAGGAAAAACATAACTGTTTTCTCTGATTAATTCCACTAATGATTTTATACATTTGCCTGTGAAAAGGCTGCTTCTTCTAACTGAGCATTCCTGTTTTATCTGTTGCCCTTATGTCTGTTTTAAGGGTTTTTAAAGAGTACAATCAGATTGGGGACTTCCAAAGTGTTTTTATTTCCTCATGCTGAATGGACTTTTATATCTAGAAGCACAAACTCTTTCCTAATTATATGCAACCTACTGTTCTAAATTTTGGATGCCTCTTTGCAGTTTAGTGCTATGCAATTTACTTTTTACCAATTTTGATGTCAGAAATTTGACATTTAAATTGCTTTTGTAAAGTCATGGTGAAGTGGATTTAGTATTAAATGAAACTTGTCTGCTTTCTGGGCTACTTGTTAATTTTTTTCTTTTTCCCTTTTATGTATGTACAGTGATATGCCCACAATGTCATGATAATAGTTCAAATATTCACATCATGATTTATAAATTCAGAAAAAATATTTTTAATCCCCAGTAAGCTAATTTTGCTGAGATTTTTTTTCTCCAAATAACCAAGATCTAGAATACAACATCCATATTTCACTAAAAAAAACCTAGACATTAATTTACACTTATTAAAGATAATTTATATAGAGACCTTAGAAGAAATGTTGGTTTATTATGGAATTCTGATATTAGATTCATATTGTGGTTTTGAATTTTAAATAACAAATGGAATACACCTAAGTATGAATGGCACCATGTACATTTTGTGGTGATGTGTTAGTTCTGAAAAGATAAATACATGTATGCATGTTTTATATATAGTATGTGTGGATATAAATATGCACAAATATTTAAACAACAGAAAATTAAAAATTCACAGCAGTTAAAATACTACCAAAACTCTATGATAAAGCATGATAATACCTTTTAATAGGACAAAAAAATATGCAAAATTTCCCTTTAGGATTGTTGCCTAATTTTAACTATACTGCAAGGCAGCTTGAAAAAGGGCAGAATCATTAAAGGATTTCATTGCAGGTATTTTCCAATCTGTAAAATAAGATTGAAATTACATTATTTACAGTTTTGCCTTTGAGCTATTTTTTTACTTCATTGTAAAAGAGAGCAGCTGGTAGTATTTTCAAATGTTAGCCTAAATTTAAAGATTCTTACACTCCTTTTTGCTTCTTTGACATTATCTTTAGATATCACAGTTATATAATGAGACATTTGGCATTTGAAAATTAAAGATGCAAAAGGCTTAAATACTTACACATTTTTGAAAATAGGTAAGTAAAATTTCTCCTGCAAACTTATTTGATGTTTTTCTTATTTTCCATTAATCTCATGATTTCCGAGCTAAAAAAAAAAAACAAAACTTTTGTTTTCTCTTCACAGACCTAACATTTGTTGACCACTATTACAAATTTTCATTTCATTTAAATGAGCTATGCATTTTTTTTAATTTCAATAAAAGATTTCATGTTTTTTCTTTATAGGAAAAATGTGATAATTTTATTACTTCTTCAATAATTCTATTGCTCCATGCATTTCCTTCTCATAATTTTCAAGGATCTCCACATTTTGTGTATTTTTTGAGAGCAATATCTCTCACCATAAATTAATTTTTAATCATACATTTTACTGATATAATTTGATGGTAATTAGTAATATCTTATAAATATTAAATTAGAAACACAAAACTTTACCACTTAAATTCTATTAATTTTTATGTTATGTGAAATATTTTTATTGTCGGTAAATTACATGAAAGATAAAATATACTCCTTTTCTGTGACATACTTACTATGTCTGTTGAAAATAGGGCTCATCCGTAGTGGAGAACTACTTCTATTGTTTGATATTTCACATGCAAAATTATTACAAAATGATGTTGCTCATATTTCAAAGCTTGTATAATATATTCCCAAAGTAACTCAAGAAAGCATTCAGTAAGGATAAATGCAAACAAATATGGGAAAAATGTTCAGTTGCTTGAGGTAGTTTATTACTTTCTCTAATGATAAACTATACTGTCATTAATATTTGCCTATAAATTTTGGTAATTTCCACTCCTCTTTTCTTCTGAAGAATACTCCTTTGTGTCTTATTTCTCTTTGGCTGATTTTTATTTCATATAAATGGCTCATCATTAGCAGTGTAAACTATAAAGTAGAAAAAGGAAGGATATTGGATGTCTAATCAGTCAATACATTCTGTTTTTATTTTTATCAATGCCATATTATAAAGGTAATAAGTATTACTGAATTTGTAATCAAAATGGAAACTATAAAGATGAAATATAGTTTTATTCCTGCATTAAGATTTTTTTGTTTTTTGTTTTTGTTTTTTGTTTTTGTTTTTGTTTTGCAAGTGTATAAATCCATTTGAAATAAAAAACAATCAAAGGCTTATACAATTCTATCTCTATGCTTATTGTGGCTTCAGGCAAGGCAGTGGATAAAATAATTTCATCAGGTCTCTTGTCAGCCTTTTTCAATTTCCTGAATTTCCCTTTGTCTGTGATGGTTTTATTTTGAGGCACACTGTCTATGAAGTGAGAAAAATGGTTTAGGTTGCCCTTATAGCAGCCCTATGTACATAGCATGCTTTCTTTATGTGGCCTTTAGTGCTTAAAGTTTAGAAAAAAATGAAAAAAAAAAAATTTTCACAATGCTAGCTCGCAGAAATAATTGGAAGTGATTCAGAAGCCTATGAGAAAATTGCATTGGTGAAGAAACCATGAATTTGGAAGACACAGTCTTATGGTTCAAGCCTAAACTCATGTTATGGGCCCCCAAATTTGCATGAGAAATAAACCTAGGAGAATAAGTACATGAAATCAAAACAAAGAAAAACCAAAAAAATGGGATTTATCAACTAGGTCATATTTATTTCCTATAAACTAGAGTTCATCTGACATTATTAATGAAATGAAGAAAGGGGAGAAAAAAAGCATAACAAGGTAATATGGGGTATACAAGTATAATGGAAGACCACATTAAAAAATCTTAAGGAGTTCCCTGGTGGCCTAGGTGGTTAAGGATCCAGTGTTGTCACGATTGTGGGTCAGTGCTGTGGTGCAGGATTAATCCCTTGTCTGGGAACTTCTACATGCCACAAGTGCAACCAAAAAGAAAAAAAAAAAAAGAAAATCTTAAAATGTGATCTAAAATTTTATGTCTGATATGTTGAACCATGAATTATACTTTCAGTGACTATACAATACCAGTTTCCATAATATCATCTAATGGTTTATTTCATTTTCAAATGGAAAATGCCATGAACAGATTTTCTTTTCTCAACTGAAAGTATTTTTATAGTTTTAGATGTTCTTCCACAAAATAAAGACATTTTTCTAAAGCACAAATTTGAAAGAGTAAAAGAAATTTAAAATTTTTATAAATATGAAGCAGATGTTGTAGTAAATGAATAGACATATTTCTCCATTATTGCCTTCAAATGATTATATTATATCAACCAATAATATATTGAGCCTATGGGAACATTTTTGATATGTTTTAAGAAAAGGATATGAAGGTTTTATTATTTCTCTGCATTTCAAAATTGAAAATAACTATAAAAGTCAATTATATATGTTTTCTGCTGTGTTTGCTCTTATCCTTTTCTAAAACCATTTTTTTGGTTGGAACTACTGTATTCCAGACACTCTGCCACACATTAGGATGTAAGATGAAACAGACACTTGTGCTTGTGACTTCTACTTTTCTTCTCAATCCCAAATATAGTCCTGTGCAAATAGATGCAGGTCCAGATATCAACTCTAGGTCCAGCTAGGAACAGCTAGATGAAGGCAATTATTCAGATATACAAATTCAAAATTTTTGGCTTTATAACTATATCCTGACTATTTGATTTGGAGAGTGTACAGTAGAGTCTACAACGTGTTCTTTCATTTTTGTCCTAGATTATATACCTTAAATGTTCTATTGATTATTATAAACTCTTCTATATATGTTTAATCTCTGTGTATCAGACCCTTTCATCCACCACATTAGATCCTCTAGATCTTACCTGTCTCCAGGTCTTTTGCCCCTTTGTTCCAAGCCAAGTGCACTCTGTGCTGATCACTTTTTTAATTCTGGCCACTTTCCATGGGTACAACCATTCCTGACCACATGAACATCATGTCCCAGAACTTGTTGCTTCTGATGAGACTTGAGACATCAGGGGCACCTTTCATGCACAATCAGGGTATTCATTCTATGGGGTGAACCTTTGACCTATGGGACCACTGGGATCAGTTTTTCTCCCTTAGTTGACTCAGAGGGACGCCCTGAGTTCTGCTTGCTTAATAGTAAACAGTGGTCAGCCCAATAGTAGATATTTTATTGATTTTCCTCCCTTCTCTGATTCACTTCCCTTTTCTCTCCTTTTTCTTCCCTAGGAATTTAATGCCTAATAAAGAAATAGCATTTAATCCTTTGCCTCAGGATCTGCTTTCTAGCCAATGCAGGTAAAGAAATCATCCTTTTCTGCTGGTACTGATAACACATTTCTCTCTCTCTTTTTTTTTTTTTTCTTTTTACTGCCACACTTGTGGCATATGAATGTTCCTGGACTAGGAGTCAAATTGGAGCTGCAGTTACAGGCCTACACTGCAGCCAGAGCAACACCAGATCTGAGTAGCATCTGTAACCTATGCCACAGCTTGTGGCAATGTCAGGTCTTTAACCCACTGAGACACAAGGGGAAATCTTGATAACAAATTTCAATCTTTAGATTTATGAACCCTCCTTTGTTCCACAGCATAATGTAACTATTACCAAAGCCTGAGTTACCATAAAGCTATTAAGTTCAGGGCCTTTCACATACAAAGTCCTCTTCAAAAGTCTTATGCCTCATTTTATATTTTTAATTTTATATACTTTTAAAAAATATATCCACATGACCAACTGATTAATTGTAAATGGTTAAAACTCCACAAAAACTAGCCCTATCCAGGCTATTATAATGTCATTTGACTTTTAACACATTCCAACATCAATAAAATTTCTACATTTCTCTCTACCTTTACTTCTTCAGATCCACCAAGCCATTAAAATTGCTTAGAAATTTCTAATTTTCCCCCCAGTGACTTCCTTCTTGTCAAATCCAATAGGCACTATTCTGCCTGTTATTTGAATTTACTTCCTCACATTTTAAAACACTCCTAATCATGCTCTCTTTCAACAAACATCGTCTTCCACTGCCTTTTCAAAACCAGGCTTACTTGATTTTTCTTATCTTTCTTTTCCAGACTCACCTCTCCTTTAGGTATTTATTACTTTATGGATTTTCAGTTTTGTTTTAGTTTTTGCCTTCTTCTCTTCTCCATCCATATGTGAATTCTATGTGAATTGCTATATGCCCATGATATTAATTACTATCTACTTAAAGTTTATTTTCAAATAAATAGGTAGAGTTTATATTTCTCTCCTGATTTCTAAATATTTATAGCCAGCCATTTGCTCAGCATCTTCACTTGAACGTTTTCAAATGGAAACCTATTTGAATATGTCTAAGAGAATACATCCTCTTTGTCCCCAAATCTCTTTCTTTAGTCCTTTTATAGGTGATGGCACTGACATTCTAATCAACCAACTCAGAAATATGGAAATTATTCTCGTTAATTTCATTTTCTGATACTTTCTCAGATTCAGTCAATCACCAAGTAAATTAACTTCAATTTTCAAAATATCTGCTGATTGTACTTATTTCTATTCTTTGGGCTCAGGTTTACTACAAATCAGAAAGCCCACAATTACTTCCTTAATCTTACTTATTACCACCTCTACTCACACAATTTGACTCTTCAGTCATTTTAATGTTCTTTAAATTCTTTGAATGTTCTAAGCTCTATAGTTCCTTTCAAATGCTGATTTTTACCTACCTGGAATATTTATTCCCCTCCTATGTTTCTCTTCCCACCACCATGTCATGTGGAATATAAATCAGAAGTTGGGTGGAACTGTGACTTTCCACCATTATCCTCTATTAAATCCATGATTAATCAAGACTATGACTTCCCTCAAATCAGGAAATTCTTCTTAGGAAAATAATTCTTCACTAATATCAACCTCCACTCCTCTTTCACTCACAGAAATGATTGAGAATATTTAACCTCACCCATACTAAAGACAATCTAAGTTCAAACCCGGTTACTAAATAAACCTTTAGTCTAGAATTTAAGTTGATGTCTATTCTTTTCAGTTCTATAGTAATGCAACATTGGTATTCTACATCCTGAGAATGAAAAGGTAAATGCTACAACCACCACATAAGAGATTAAGTAGAAAAAGAGATTAATTAAAAATCAAAAGAAAAAGGTAAAAATAAAAATAAGATATATGTTTTAGTAAATTGGGAAATGCTAGAAGAAGCTCCAGTTATACTTTGTGCAATGATCATAAATTTAGAGCTTGTGTTTATGGCTTCTGTCCTCTGTCATACATAATGCTATGTCTTTAACATTCAGTTATATATTCTCAGTTGGTAGGAGCCTTTTCCAAGCAGCTGAACTCAAACTTTCATCTTTACTTCTTCTTGTGTCATCAAGATTTATTGGACCCAATGTAATTTTGAGTTTTTCTTCATTAAGCAATTCTAATTATTTGTAATAATTGATCTTTTGCAAATTTTGAAATATTTTGGCAATTTTTTATTGCAGAAATGATTTTAGCATCACTCATCAATTATCAATGTATGATACAAAGGATTAAAATAATAAGGAAATGGACAAGGAATGGAATCACCCAGAAGGATTAAGCAATTATATAATTAAATCAACACTGTTGAGTCATCCATAAGTGTTTTTTCTTTTTTCTTTTTTTTTTCTTTTTTTCTTTTAGGGCTGCATACACAGCATATGGAAGTTTCCAGGCTAGAGGTCAAATGGGAGCTACAGCTTCCAGCCTACACCACAGCCACAGCAATGCAGGATCTGAGCTGTGTCTGCAACCTACACCACAGGAATGCTGGATCTCTGACCCACTGAGCAAGGCCAGGGATTGAACTTCCATCCTCTTGGATAGTAGTCTGATTCATTTCCACTGCACCAGGAAAGGAACTCCATCCATAAGTTTTCTTATTATGTTACCAAAGAATTGCATTATCTTTCAAGAAGGTATAAATAACATCTAGAGACAACATCCTTTTAAGTTTTAAAAAATATAGTAAAAGGTTGAGAATTCAAATTTTTTAAAAAAATTCTGCTCAGAGTTCCCACTGTTGTGCAACAGGATTAGCAGCATCTTGGGAACACTGGGTTGAGGTTAGATCCCCAGCCCAGCACAGTGGGTTAAGGATCCAAATTTGCCACAGCTGTAGCTTAGGTCATATCTATGGCTCAGATCTGATGCCTGACTTAGGAGCTCCATATGCTGCAGGGTGCCCAAAACAGGGAAAAAAATATTCTGCTCATAATGTCAATAGAAAAAAAATACAAAAGTAATTTTACAATCATTAACTAAATGCAAAGAGAGCAACAGGGGCACTCAAATGCTAATAATAAGGATGATATTGATTATTATTTTATTTATCTTCATATAATGCTATTTTAAATGAATTTTCTTGAGTAGATGGCTGAGAGATTTGCTTTTCTTCTTTCATTTTTTTCTGAGAATTAAGAATCAAGAATGGGGATCGGATGAGTTTTGAGGAAAGCATGATGAAAGGGGAGCATGAGATAAATAAGAAACTACACAGGATGGTTTAGTTCCATTTGGTGACCATCGAATTATAGAAAGACCTGTGCTTTTTTCATCACAAAAATACTATTACAATAGATGACTTTAAGCTTATTTTATTAATGATAGACTCTCAAGTACAGAAAATTCCAGTCAGGTCTCCTTGCCTCACTCCTTTCATCCACTTCCTTACCATCCTTAGAGGAGGCAGGAACACTGGTCTTAACAGCTTCTAGGAAGGAAGACTTGCCTAGTTCTGAGATGAAATTCTGCTTCTAGATCTAAAAGATCCCTCAACTATGAAGAGTAGAGAATTGTGAAGTAGCTTTTGAAAACTTCTTCCAAATCCTAAAGTACTTAAAAGCTGTGTGACATGAAAAACTTTTTCAAATTTCGACGATACGGCTTTTCCTATCTTTGTACTGTCCTATCCTGTCCTGTCCTTGTACTGAAAATAACATTTCATTCCTTAAATTCTTTCTACAAGTATTATAATTTTTGAAAAGTAGAAATTTGAATATAGGGATTTCATCTATAAGCTGCACTTAATATCTTTATGTAATTATTAATAGGGTCCACTCATTATCAAAAGATATTTTTATGGAATGCCTGAGTTCCATAAAATGTCCACATGCGTGTCAGTTTATCACCAGGCAGAAACCCTAATGATCACTTCAGGTAGAAGGACATGTAAATCAGGTGAGTATTATGTTTATACAATGAGAATTAACAGATACTTTCTTGGGACAAGTAGTAAAATTACCTTCTTTAGTTCAGATATTTCAACAAATGGTTGTAATCAAGAGCTAACAATGTTTATTGTAGAAGTTGTGAGCAGCTGAATGGATTAAATTTGAAAATTACCAGCTGTTACTCAGTTTGAAAATTGGCTGGAACTCAGAAAAGAGCCGCTTACAAGGACTAAGATAATTGTATGTAATGGTGAGATATGCAGGTGTCACATGGAGATACAAGACTGCGGCCTTTCTCCATATTAAAAAAAGATAAAAAGAGAAAGATTTATCACACTAATAACTTGGCTAAGATAATACAACTTTTATGAGGATTTGCAAATATCATCTTCAATCTCAATAGTCAGAATCATGGGATTTCGATAACAATCATGATTTGGGGGATTTAACAGTTATTTGTAAATTGGACAGCCAGCTTTCCAAGTCTCTTCATGGACTTAAAATATATATAAATTGTAGAAACACTTCATTAAAAGGTTACATGATTGTTCCAAACTTATCTTGCTGGTGGTAATGTTTTCATATTTCTATCAGTGATGATTACATTTCTGTATGTCACTGCTGATTATATTTCTAGGAGTGCTGGTTACTTCTTAACACTGCTGATTACAGAGATGTGGGCAATTTGAAATTTCCCCCATTATAATTAGTTCTCCTTTGATGGTACTTTTTTCATTATTACTGCTTGTATAATGTGGCACTTGACTTTTTTGATGTGTAAGTCAATACATTGCTACTGATGAGGAAAGGATCAAGTTCCTCAATTTGTGATGTAAATTTTAAAAGTTGTGATATAAGATTTTTTTGTTGATAATAGCACTTTATTAAAATAACATACTTCACATACCTGTGATGATCAACACATGCTTTGAAAGTTTTAAAATCTATCATTCCATTGAGATTTAAAAAGTGACTAAGATTTCATTATGTTATAAAATAAGCAAGTGTTCCAAGTGTAGGAGGCAGTACCATGTCATTCATTATTGTATAATGAGTTCCCCTGTTTAGTCTAGACCTGTATTTAATAAAGGCTTTAAATGTGGGAAATTTCAAAGAGTTCTGTTTAACTCTACAAGTCGTATTCTATTTTCCAGAATCACAATTATTTGACTAAAATGATTTCAACTTGAGTATACACCAGTGCCAAGAAATAAAATCTGAATATTTGTCATTTGCAAATGAAGACTCAAAATAGTACACTTTTTTTTTTCATTGAACTGTCTATAAGCTGCTAAATAATGAGGTCAATTCTCTCTTTGAACGGCATGTAAGTTCAACCATATGGAATAATCAGTTTCACTAGTTTTCTATATTAGTGTTTCAATTTTCATTAAAAAATTACATCATTGTACATATGTATCTCTTCAGATAGAGGAATAAGAGCCTATACAAGAATATCAACTAACATAGGAAAAAATTTAGAATAAAGTAAGGAAAGCATTGACTATGTCTAAGAGAGTTGAATTAGAGAAACTCTTGTAAGGCTTTTTTTTATAATAAAAGCATTTTCATTTAGACTGAGTTTCACATTTGTTTCTTCAGGATATTATACACCTGGGTTTTGGTATAGATTTCTCTTAAGTCACATATACTAAATACTATAACTTATACTGAATGATTGCAATGAAAAAAATCAAAGCTATAAACTAGGTTATTTTTCCCACATGTGTTTTACAGAGTATGCTTTCTCTCTTAATTAAACAAAACTAAAGTCACGGCCCAGGACACATTAAGATTTGTCCAGAAGTCTCCTGTTGTTGCTTCGGCTTTAGCTCTTCGAAGAAAGATAAGAGTATTCAACTTGTAACAGTGTAAGTACACAATTAACAGATTATAAATGAAGATCTAATGTGATATAATTTAAAATTTCTATAATTCAATCAAAACTTCCCTATCCTACCCAGTTGCTTCACAATATGCCCTCTTTCACCATACTTTGCACATTCTAACTATTTCAACCCAGGTGTTTGTTCATGGTGTACACTTACTTAAATTCTATTTTTATTCACAGTACAGCTGTCATCCCTCTTTTACCATGAGACATCCTGACCACGTAGGTCATTTTACCTAGTTGTCTTTCCATTCATTGAAGGCTGATAGACATTAGTTTTTCTTCTTTCAATTCAACTACCTGTAAATAACTCAGAAAGTATCTTCATAATCTAAGAATGGCTTCTTGCATAAAAATTGAACATATAATCTTAATCATAGAAAAAATATGATATTTTAATATGAAAATCCCTTTTCTTAATCTTCATTTTCTTCACTGCACTCACAATCAACCACTATGTACCATATGTATTTGTTTACTGTCTTTCCTCTTCCATAGAATGTAAAGTCTGCAAGTAAAGAGACTTTATTGCTGATTCCTGAAAATTTTTATGGTGTCTGATACTACTCCATAAATATTTGCTTATTTATTGAGTGAGAGTCAACAAAAATGCCAAGATAATAGACTAAGAAAGCTTGATAAATGGTGCTAGGAAAACTAGACAGCCACATGGAAAAGAATGAAAGTAGAACACTCCCTAACACCATACACAAAAATAAACTTAAAATGGATTAAAGACCTAGATAAAAGACCAGACACTATCAAACTCTTAGAGGAAAACATAGGCCCAACCCTCTGCAACACAAACAACAGCAACATCTTCTCAGATCTACCTCTCAGAGTACTGACAACAAAAACAAAAATAAACAAATGGGACCTAATTAAACTTAAAAGTTTCTGTGCAGCAAAGGAAACCCTAAACAAAATGAAAAGACAACCCACAGAATGGGAGAAAATATTTGCAAATGAATCAACAGACAAGGGATTAATCTCCAAAATTTATAAACACCTTCTTCAAAAATGAAACAAAACAACCCCATCAAAAAATGGGAAGAAGATCTAAACAAAAAAAAAAAACCAACCCCATCAAAAAATGGGAAGAAGATCTAAACAGACAATTCTCCAAAAAAGACATACAGATGGCCAAAAAACACATGAAAAGATGTTCAACATCACTCATTATTAAAGCAATGAAAATCAAAACCCCTATGAGGTACCACCTTACACCAGCCAGAATGGCCATCATCCAAAAGTCTACAAACAATAAGTGCTGGAGAGGGTGTGGAGAAAAAGGAACCCTAGTACACTGTTGGTGGGATTGTAAATTGGTGCAACCACACTGTGGAAAACAGTATGGAGAGGCCTCAGAAAACGAAAAATAGAACTCTCATTTGATCCAGCAATCCCACTCCTGGGCATCTATCCAGAGAAAACCATGACTCGCAAAGACACATGTACTCTGATGTTCATTGCAGCATTATTTGCAATAGCCAAGACATGGAAACAACCTAAATATCCATCGACAGAGGAGTGGATCCAGAAGATGTGGTACATATACACAATGGAATATTACTCAGCCATTAAAAGGAATGAAATACCAGCATTTTTTGCAACATGGATGGGCCTAGAAACTATCATGCTAAGTGAAGTCAGCCACACAATGAGACACCAACATCAAAAGCTTTCACTGACGTGGAATCTGAAAAAAGGACAGACTGAACTTCTTTGCAGAGCATATACTGACTCACAGACTTTGAAAAACTTATGGTCTCCACAGGAGACAGTTTTGGGGGTAGAGGATGCACTGGGGTTGTGGGATGGAAATATATAAAATTGGATTGTGATGATCATTGTACACCTATAAATGTAATAAATTCATTGAGTAATAAAAAATAAAGATAATCAAAAAGTTCATCACAAAGTACTTTTTTTTTTCAGCTTCTGTCACTAATGATACTTATTCCAAGAATAAGA
Source organism: Sus scrofa (assembly GCF_054392235.1). NCBI lineage: Eukaryota > Metazoa > Chordata > Mammalia > Artiodactyla > Suidae > Sus > Sus scrofa. Next base: position 34,974,722 of record NC_139393.1, read on the forward strand.
AAATATTTAAGTGCTTTTAATTACCTGGGTAAATTAGGAGACTATGACTACTCATTATATACAGTTTCTACAACATACCATTTCAAACATATTTGAGCAATTCTTCAAAAAAAAAAAAAAAGATTTTGCCATTCTAATCCCATACCCCATTCAGTTAGGTTATGTAATAAGAGAAGTAAAATAGTTATTTAAATATTACTAATATCACTGCTCACATTTTATCATTTACTAGTAGCTTTTTAAAAAATATTATATTTTGTTGAGGGAACAAGTCTATTATTCCTATTTTGTTTTGATATTTGAGCTTCTGATACTATATGAAATTGTACAGGACTGCCTAGGGTAGTCTGGCATGATTTATATTATTGGAATTATTCTTTTTCTTTTTTGGTATTTTTGTTTTTTTCAGGTATGCACCTGTGGCATATGGAGGTTGCCAGGCCAGGGGTCCAACCAGAGCTGTGGTTGCCAGCCTATGCCAGAGCCACAGCAATGCAGGATCCAAGCTGCATCTTCAACCTACACCACAGCTCATGGCAACACCAAATCCTTGACCCACTGAGCGAGGTTAGGGATCAAAGCCACATCCTCATGAATGCTAGTAGGGTTCGTTAACCACTGAGCCAAGATGCGAACCCCTGGAATTATTCTTAACTTCACTTTTTTTAGTACCAATGTGTAATACCCTCAAGTAATGTCATTTTACTTGCAGAATACTAATACTCCTTTCAGTAATTCAATTTGTGTTGCTTTTAGCATAAGAACATTAAGAAACAAGAAATCCAAAAACTTAAGAAATGTTATCTCAATATAACTCTAGAATTTGTATATACCCTGCCTGACTTCAAAAATAGAATCTAGTTACCTTTTGTCAAGTAACCCCCAAATAACTTTATATATTAATTAAAATTCTAGTTTCTTCCCCAGGGAGATCAAAGTAATTTATTAAACAATTTCAATGTTAGTCATAACCATTAAGGAGTTCTTTAAAGCAGCCCCTTCATTGTGATCTTTCCTTTCAAAAAATTAAATAATCTAGGGGTCATTAAATTGGGAATAAGAAATATAGTTTTTCATAATTTATTTAAAGGGAAGTAAGTGTCATACAATGCAAACACAAACACATACACACATTTAAGAGAGTACAATGTACTTAGAAACAAACTGTAAAGTGATCTTAATAAACTTCATACTAAACTATTATTTAAATTAAAATCAACAAGCTGAAGAACTTGTTTTTGGTTGTCACACTCCCCAACAAAATGGAAAAATGTATATTTATTGCTGTTCATGAATTTTGAGATTTAAATATTAATCTATCTTGAGATAGGCAGTTAATACTTGATTTTCATTTTTGACTCAATAGGAAAAACTCAGGTAAGCACATTTCCTATTTTTTCTGCCATGCCTAAGCAGCATCTATGATACAGGAGTCATCAGTTTTAGACTCAATGGTACCTCATCAGGTCAAATTTCAAGAGAAAGCAGAACATGATTAGGGAAGACAGACTACTACGATGAAATTTTATATGCTCATTATCAGTGCTTATTCCCAATTTCTCAGTATCAAAATACAAAATTCTCAAGTGTCTGAAAGGTAGAATGGAATAGTTGAAATATATGTGAAATTTGAGAGAAATTATAGAGTTTAGTTATATATAATTGAATATATGCATACTTTTGAGGAAGAATGAGAAAAAGTGAGGAAAAGGCAGAGAAGAAAAAGAATGAGAGAGACAGGAAATAAGGTAGAGAAAAAGAACATTTAAATTAAAGGAAACATATCAGCATTTTGGAGATTAAAAAATGTGAAAAAAAAAAGTTCTGAGTATCTGGTGATTTTAATAGTCTTGGGAAGACATGAAAATTGGAGCTAACAGATAATGGCAAAATATTTTCAGTCACCACATTTAAGAACATAAATTGCTTCAAGATATTTTAGTCATTTTTATTCATAAGTGTGTCTTTACTTCCTATATCAGGCTCTGACACATATTACTGTTCAATAAATATATCTCGAACTAATTTAATTAATGAATTTATATAATAAACAAGTTTAAGTACATTTAAATTAATTGCTTACTTAATTAAACAGATTTAATGGTTTCCAAGGAAGAAAGATTATCTTGGATTGGTGTTGTGGTGTTCGAATTTTCTTGGTAGATTTTAGGCTAGTAGATTTCAGATAGCTGGAAACAATGGGTTAGGCATAACTTGTATATATATATTTTTAGTACATTTATTTAATGGTTGTCATGTGCCCATCAATATTGTAGGTCCTATGCATACAGAGATAAAAGTTATAACTTCCAGCTCCACATAGCATGGATCCTAATAACAACAAGAAAAAAGTCAATACAGAAGAAATATTTACAACACAGGAAAAATGATATGCTAGAGATTCAAGTATTCACAGAGCATGAGTATCCAGTGAGCCCTGGACAGGGAAAGAATGCTTGGAAGTAATGGTAACTAGGCTGACTCTCAAAGACAAATGGTGTGTCAATCATAAAGAAAAGACAGAAATGCTTTCTAGTCATCAGGAATAACATCTACAAATGTCTCTACAAAAACCTAGAGATTCTGGAAGTGAGAAAGTAGGGAAGATAGCTGTGGAAGACTGGCAGAGCCTTGCCTGCTGATCTAGAGCTTAGATTTTCTGTCAATGACAATGAGAGTCATGGAAAGATTCCATATTGAGAATTATGTGAACAGATTTTGCTGAGAAATGTCCTTGATCAAAGAAAGAATTGGATGAGACTTCTCAGAACATGAGAATGGATCGAATGTAACTGAGAAAGGAGATGGGGTTGTGTAGTTCTGTAATTCAGATGAGATATGGTGAGAACTTAAACTGACACAAAAGCTACTGAAGTGAGGACGAACATCACAAAGTAAATAAATCACCACCATAGCTGATGTTTACTGAGTGCTCTTCAAGTCCTATACACTGTTGTGAATTTTTACATTTATCAACACTTTTAATTTATGCAACAACCCTGTATGATATATATGATGGCCATCAATCCCCATATTACATTTGAAGGTAGTGGAGCTCAGACAGGTTAAGTGATTAACTGAATATCACAGCTAGTACACAGTGAATAAGTGTCCAAGACAAAATTTAAACCCTGGAAGTTTGACTCTAGGATCCATGTTTTTAAGCACAATATAATAATACCTATGAATAGACAAAATATATTAATGAAGTAGAATCAACATTATTGCTGGTTTAAAAATCTAACTACATGAAAGGAAAGATACATTTAAGATGTTTTCTAAATCTCTGACTTGGATTGGAGATTAAAGAATAGAAGATTGATTTCATTGACAACAGACTGGCAATAAAATGCACATAACAGTTGTTGCAAATAAAAATAAATAAATAAATGAATGATCTCCTTCATAAGATTATGCAGTAATCAATCACTAAGGCTGTTAACAAATATTCTATTTTTAATCATCTTCTATGCCCATGTTTTTGTTTTGGGTTTTTTGTTTATTTTTTGCTTTTTAGGGACACACCTGTGGCATATAGAAGTTCACAGGCTAGGGATCAAATCAGAGCTGCAGCTGCTGGCCTATGCCACAGCCACAGCAACACATGATCTGAGCTGCATCTGCAACCTATACCACACCTCACAGCAATGCTGGATCCTTAACCCTGAGCAAGGCCAGGGACTGAACCTGCATCTTCATGGATACTAGTCAGGCTCGTTACCTCTGAGCCAGAATGGGAACTCCACATGCACATGTTTAAATGCTTTAACCAGTGAAATGGAAGTAATAGTAACACACGTCATATCCAGATAGACATTCTAAGAATCTGTGTGTAATTGACCACATATTTCTTCCTCCATGTTTTCAGAAGTATTTTTTGTCATACTAGCTTTTAAAATTGGTCCTAGAGTTAAGGATGACACAGAGTTGAGCCCCAACTCTGTGATGGTTATGTAAATTTAGTAAGAAATAAATCTTTTTTTTTTCCTTTCCTGAAGCCTCTGAGACTTTGAGAGTGGTTTTGCAACATAATAAACTGTCCTGACAGCAACAGGTTTTCTCATGATATGCATAGTAGGTTGGACCTATGGTAGAGCCTCAATATGCCTTTTACAATAAGTACTACCATTCATTCAGTACTCTCTATGTGCCAGGCATTTGTATACATTTCTAATCTTCAAAGCAATCTTTCGTATTATAAAAACCTCTCTTTCATAAAAGAGAAAAGCAAAGCTCAGAATGGTTAATGTTTTGCCAGAAAGCTTCAAAGTTGGGATTCAAATTTGGTGTATTTCTTCCCATCTTTATCTTTTTTTTCCAGAGTTTTTGGAGCTTTATGGCACTAATTTATTATTACTATTTATTCATTGTGTGAATTTCTTTCTTTCTTTTTTTTGTCTTTTTTTGCCATTTCTTAGGCCACTCCCACAGCATATGGAGGTTCCCAGGCTTGGGGTCCAATTGGAGCTGTAGCCGCCAGCCTAGACAAGAGCCACAGCAACACCAGATCTGAGCCGTGTCTGTGACCTACACCACAGCTCATGGCAATGCCGGATCCTTAACCCACTGTGCGAGGCCAGGGATCAAATCTGCAACCTCATGGTTCCTAGTTGGATTCATTAACCATTGCACCACAACGGTAACTCCTATTGTGTGAATTTCTTTACAACATTTCTTTATGAATTTTGAATTTATTTCTGTAACAAAACTTCTATTTTCTTAAACTTCTTACAATATAAACAGAAATAAAGTAAAAATTACAGCACATTGTTATCCAATTTTCTGCTTACCCTCTGGAAGAAAGCATATGAATTCCAGTACTTTTACATTTTTCTTGGCTCGCATATGTCTGTGACAAGTTAAGATTTTTTTTTTTTCTTTTTTCTTTTTTGGCCACCCCGTGGTATATTGAGTTCCTGAGCTAAGGATCATATCCAAGCCATAGTTGTGACCTATGCCACAGTTGGGCAAAACCAAATCTTTTCACCCACTATGTGGGTTTGGATCCAACCTATGCCCAGGTGCTACAAACATGCCACCCATTCCATTGCACCACAGAAGGAAGTCCAAATTTGTATGCTTATGAAAAGAAAAAGTACTGTTTCAAAACTGGGGTGGAATGAGTCAGGTTAGAATGAGTTAGATTAGATTAAGTAAATCTTCAAATCCAATATTTACTGACTATTTCTCTTTTAACAGCTTTATTGAGAGACAATTCACATGCCATATAGTTCAAACATTTATAGTGTGTGAGTCAGTGAAAAAAATGTACACACCAGTCACCAACACAAAGTTAGCAGGCATTGTGATTAATTAATATATATTTAATAGGGAAGCCTAAATTAGAGATCTGGAGTTTACAATTCCAAAGGTGGTGGCTTTGTGTGTGGCCACTTGGAGAGCTGATAGTCTGCAAATAGCCATTCTCTTTTTAGGATGGTTTGGGCTATAAGTATTTGTAAACCTCAGGTTCGATTGGCTTAAATAGCAAGAAAAAGATATTACCTCAAAGATCGAGAACTTCAAGGCAATTTTCAAGATTTCTTTCTGTAATTAAAACTATTATCATCTTAATGCTTCACTATCTATTTTGTTTGTTTTTTGGCCCAGATCATGAGGAAGTTCCCAGGCCAGGGATTGAATCATCACCACAGCAGTGACAACACATGATCTAAGGAGCCACCAAGGTACTCCTGGGCTTCACTATCCTTATTTTTGTCTCTATCCTCAGAATGACTCTATTATGGTTACAAAGCACAGCAGCAGTTACAGGTAACACATACAGGTAAAATATATAGAATCACTCAAATCTGTGACCTCAGATGTATTTTAAAATCTTATTGAATGGGACAACACATGGCCACCCTTAAGCTTATTATTAAGTAGGAAATGGATCCACTCTGATTTGTTCAGTCCATTCAGCATCTACTTCTGTGTCAGGTATGGAGTAAATATCTCTTGAGGAATGAAGGGGAATTATGAATATATGAACAAAGTTGAAAGTTAGAAGGTATAAAGAATAGAAATGAATATTGGGTACACATCAAATATTTTTGCTATTGCCAAAAAGCCAACAAAAGGCAAAAAATAAGTCAGCAAGAAGATAGGGAAGTAAAAAAATCATAGAGTATAGTTCAAGGGAGTAAATAAAGACTTGAAAATAATTTATTTTAATTTACATTGAAAAATAAGATTTTTTTATTTTCTCTTTTTCTCATCTCTCCTCTCATTTCTTTTTTATTTCTCTTGAAAACTTATGTGAGATTAAATAAGGGAAAGTCTGGTTTGTAGAAGGAATCAGAGATAAAGAACCAAGGAGGAATAGGAATATTCTTTAAGATTCAGCAAGAAGAAAGAGAGAAATAGGTGGTAGATAGAAAAGTTCTTTTTAAAGACGTTTATAGTTTTATGATACCAGAAGCAATATACATACCTTAAAATATTCAAAGATTACAAGAGTGACCCTCGTGGCTCAGTGGTTAACAAACCCGACTATGATCTGTGAGTTCAATCCCTGGCCTTACTCAATGGGTAAAGAATCTGGCATTGACATGAGCTGTGGTGCAAGACACAGATGCAGTGCAGATCCCACATCGCTGTGGCATAGGCCAGCAGCTGTAGCTCCAATTTGACTCTAGCCTGGGAACCTACATATGCCATGAGTGATGCTCTAAAATAGAGAAAAAAAAAAAAAAAGAAGAAGATTACTAAAAAAATACTCAGCCATAAAAAAGGACAAAATAATGCCATTTGCAGCAACATGGATGGAACTAGAGACTCTCATACTAAGTGAAATAAGTCAGAAGGAGAAAGACAAATACCATATGATATCACTTACATTTGGAATCTAATATATAGCACAAATAAACCTTTCCACAGAAAAGAAACCCATGGACTTGAGAACAGACTTGTGGTTGCCAAGGGGGAGGGAGTGGGGTGGACTGGAAATCTGGGGTTAATAGATGCAGACTATTGCCTTTGGAATGGGCAAGCAATGAGATCCTCCATATAGCACTAGGAACCATATCTAGTCACTTATGATGGAGTATGATGAAGGATAATGTGAGAAAAAAATGTACATATGTATGTGTGACTGGGTCACTTTGCTGTGCAGTAAAAAATTGGCGAAACACTCTAAAAACTATAATGGAAAAAATAAAAATCAATTTTAAAAAAGATTACTAAAAAAATGTTGTACAAAGCAATATTTTCCCTAATTACAACACCAAAAATACAATTATTTAGTTATTATAAATTCCTCTTGTACTTATGTATATGCTTACTCATATAAGTATAACCTTAATCTTTGGCAATCAGCTTTTTTTATTAATCTGTGTTGGATACCATTTTATACTGGTACAGATAGATTCCTATAGTTCCCTTTTAATAGATGAGTAATGTGCCTTCTTTTGTCCATAACATTCATTATAAACCAAAACTTATGTTAATAATATACCTATGAGGCAATTCTATACTTATGAGTACAATGACTTTTCTAGAAATTAACTTCTAGATATAGAATTATTATTCAGAAAAAAAAAAAAACTTTTACTGGTTTTTGAAGACATGGCCAAATATTACTCAGTGAATGTAATGGACATGAGTTAAACATATTTCAGTGTCAAAAAGAAGTGATTCTGCCTTTGCTTCTCTGTGACATCTTCCTAATATCACCAGAAAGGATTAATCTCTCCTATATGCTTCTTATATCTCATAATAACACAGTCTTCACACAGCACTGTAAGAAAATTAAATTGAATAATCCTGGTTCATCATTTTTGTCTCTCGCCGAAGATCACACATTAAGGACTATGTAAATATTCATTGATTGATTTCAATAAAATAATAAGAGTTAACAAAACAGAATTATAGTGAAAAAAAGACAAACTTTGGGGAAGAGTAAATAATTGTATCATATAGAGATGTTAGAGGAGTTCCCTGGTGGTTCAGTGGTTTAAGGATCTGGTGTTATGGCTCTTATTACTGCTGTAGCGTATGTTTAATCTCTGGCCCCCAGAATTTCCACATGCTGCTGGTGAGGCAAAAAAAAAAAAAAAAAAAAAGAAAAATGTTAACAATCACTTCATGTGTAGTTCTAAAAGTATAACATTTTAAATTTTATATTTAAAATTTCTTGATCTCTGAACAAGCTGGATCCATCACAAAACTAATAATGTAAAAATAACCAAAAATGTTCTGGAATATTTAAGAAGAAGCGTGGATCTTTTGATCGTAATATATTTAAACAAGAAATAAATTAAGCCATAATTAGACACAAAGAGACGTTTTACAGAAAATGTATATGAATATTAAGCATTTGAACTATGAAGTATTCGTTAAAAATTACTTGCAGAAAATATGTTCCACATTAAGCTGACATTCTCCCTTGATATGCATGACTGTGGTTTTGATTACAACATATCTCAATGAAGCTAATGAAAGCTTTAATAAAATCAACTTGGTTGAATTTTGTAATCCAGGGAAATGATGTTTGTTTTCTATTCTTAGACCAGGTTGACCAATGTCTACTTTTTTCAGCCTGGGATGAGATCAGTGTAGGCCATTCAAAAAGCTTCACAGTGAAGCTTTTTGCTTTATGCTAATAAATGTACATCTTATAATTAAAAAGAGGAATTTTATCATTCCACAAATATTTAATTGTTACATTAAAATCAAAGTCAGCTTTGTTCTATCCCTAAAAGAAACCTCAAGTCATTGAGTCAAAGTTCCAGTAGAGACAGAAAATTCCTATTGCTGCTTGATTCATATCACCACTGTAATGAATGCTTTGAACAAAACCGACAATACAGGTATCCAGAAAACATGTACGAATATATCTTTAAGTTTTCTGTATTTTTGTATATCGCTTCAAGTTAAAGTATCATGAGTAGAAGGCTAAAGGAAAAAGTGTTATACTATATTTTTATATGGCTCAACAGAGTACAATTTAAGATTATTCCATCTATAAGGTAGTGTGAACCCACCTGTACCTACTCTTACATATGTATTGCTACTTAATCTTGTCCTGGCCCACCTTATACATCACAACCAGACTTTGTTACTTGGATTTCTCTATTGCTGTTTTTTACAATAAATTTTACTACTTTTTTGAATGCAAAAATACCAGTGTACAACAAATATGGTCATATGTCCATCTACAATCCATTCACTGTAACTAGGCTGTGACAAGCTAACTTTGAATTACTCTCTCAACTCTGAAAGTTGAATCATCAAAATTCTGCACAACAAAAGGATGTTCTATAAAGAAATATTCAAATACCTTTGCTGAAAAGGGGAAATGAACATTATAGTCAAAACTACAAACATCAACATCATACTTTGAGAAATGCTATAGTAATTATTTTCCAGGCTTATATATTTTGTTCCTTTATGAAATACTTACAATAAAATGGGATATAAATGGGATATAATTAATATATTAAGTAAATAGAAGTTAAGTTTATCAACTATGAAATATATTTATCCTTGGAGTATTCTTCTTTTTTTTTAGGGCCACACCAGCAGCATATGGAAGTTCCATGATTAGGGGTCAAATCAGAGCTACTGATTTGCTGGCTTACACCACAGCCACAGCAACACAGGATCTGAGCTGCTTCTGTGACCTACACCACAAGCTCAAGGCAATGCTAGATCCTTTGTATATCGCTTCAAGGACCTGGGGATCAAAACCACATCCTCATAAATACTAGTCAGGTTCATAATCGCTGAGCCACAATGGGAACTTCCTGGAGATTTACTTTTAATTAATTTTTATTTATTTACATACTTATTATTTTATGGATTTTGCATGACATCATAAAGTTATCCATAAAATCCATATATGGTATCTTATGATAGAGCACTTTTGATCCTTTGAGCAAAAAGAACAACAACAAAAAATTAATTTGGAGGTTTTCTTTTTTTTTTTTTTTTTGGCTTTCGTCCTTTTAGGGCTGCACCTGTGCCATATGGAGGTTCGCAAGTTAGGGGTCTAATCAGAGCTGTTGCTGCTGGCCTACACCAGAGCCACGGCAACACCAGATCTGAGCCGTGTCTGCAACCTACACCACAGCTTACGGCAACGCTGGATCCTTAACTCAGGTTCAAACCCGCAACCTCATAGATTCTAGTCAGATTCGTTTCTGCTGTGCCATGATGGGAATTCCCTAATTTGGAGTTTAAAATAGCACTTGCTATTTCAACTATATTTTATTATCTTTAATAAGACATTTTCTTCCTAATACCAAAACCCTCAAATTTTTGATATGAAAATTCACATTTTTGAAGATTAATTAAAGTTGTGGGAGGTTTACTGTCTTAATGTAATATTAAATATATTACAAAGACTTTATATAATATAATAAGTTAATTTGTGTTCAGGGTTTCACAAAAGACTTTATCTTTTCTTTTTCTCAGTACTTAAAACTGCCCTGAAGGGATGCAAATGACATTTCTAAATGGAGATTATGAAAATCCACTTCTTGGTGCTTACCAATGTGGTTATAAGAAATGAACAAAATAGAGCATAGGCCTAAATTCAGCAGCCCGGTTGCTCACAAAGAATTTTGAAAAATCAGGATTTTTTTTCTTTTCTTTTTTGCTTTTTAGGGCTGCAACTGCAGCATATGGAAATTCCAAGCTAGGGGTCAAATTGGAGCCACAGCTGCTGGCCTACGCCACAGCCACAGCAATGCAGGATCCAAGCTGCCTCTGTGAACTACATCACAGCTCATAGCAACCCTGGATCCTTAACCCACTGAGCAAGGTCAGGGATCAAATCCACTTTCTCATGGATTCTAGTCAGATTTGTTTCTGCTGCACCATGAAGGTAACTCCCCAAAATATCAGTTTTTAAAAAATCTAATTTTAGGGAGTTCCTGTTGTTCCTCTGTGGATTATGAACCCGACTAGTATCCGGAAGGATGTGGGTTGGATCTCTCCCCCTGCTCAGTGGGTTAAGGATCCAACATTGCCATGAGCTGTGGTGTAGGTCACAGATGTGGCTTGTATCTGATATTTCTTTGGCTGTGGCTTAGGCCAGCAGCTGCAGATCTGATTCGACCCCTAGCCTAGGAATTTCCATATGCCACAGGTGAGGGCTTGAAAAGCAAAAAAAAAAAAAAAAAAAAAAAGAAAGAAACAAAAAAACCCCTAATATGAACTATAGAATGGCACAGTAGAGAAGTACAGGAAGATTATACCAAGCTTTACTTACAGAGAGTAATTCAAAGTCCACTTTGAGAACTTCATGATTTGTCTCAACCTTGAACTATCTCATTAAAAATACCTTATTGGGAGTTTCCGTAGTGGTTCAGTGGTTAACAGATCCGACTAGGAACCATGAGGTTGCGGGTTCGATCCCTGGTCTTGCTCAGTGGGCTAAGAATCCGGCGTTGCCGTGAGCTGTGGTGTAGGTCGCAGATGCGATTCAAATTCTGCCTTGCTGTGCCTCTGGCATAGGCCCGCAGCTGCAGCTCTGATTAGACCCCTAGCCTGGGAACCTCCGTATGCAGGGGGAAGCAGCCCTAGAAAAAGCAAAAAGGCAAAAAAAACAAACAAACCAAAAAAACACCTTATCAACTCTAGCTAATAAGTAAATAATACTATTTTTAAAAAACGCTGCTTTAATATTTTCCTCCAAACTAATAGTAGAAAATTTGAATTATCATATTTCATAATAAACAGTATTTTTGAAGAAAAATAAATCATACAGCTTTTTTTTCTGTGTATCAGAGAGAACATTACAGGATCAAAGAGAATTTATTTACATTGGTGCTAGTCCTCACTATGGTCCAGACTATGCAGCCATTCTTAAGTCTGAGATCAGTCTCAGTAAGTAGTCAAATGCTCCCAAGCACAGGAAAGCCACACTAGTCATTTTGGAATTGGGTTAAAGTACTTTCAATAGGAAAAATATGTATTTCTTCCTGTGTGATTACATTGGGTAGATTTTTGGGAAAAATCAACACATTTTTGAGTGTTTTATTTTTCAATAATTCATGAAGAAAATGGATAGAGCTTTCATCATCTCTTCACCTCTCATTGGATTAGTTTCTCCTCTTCCATCTTGTTTTCTATAAATTCTGGGCAAAATAATCTCTCCACTATTATCTGGTAAAGACTTGGTATGTCACAGTTAGATAAAGAAGACTGAATACTTCCTCATTTGAAGAGGCATGGGATTAGCCTCCGGTAGAGATTGAGTTTTGGACCTGAATAGTGGAAGAAAGATGCCAGGCACAGAGGGTGTAGAAAATTAGGGCAAGAGAGCTGCTACCAGGGCACACTCCCAAGTCTGACACAGAAGAGCATCCTTCCCACTGTCTTCCTGCCTCCCTCCCACAGATACATAATAAAATACAGAATAGCAACTGGAACTAAATAATGTTTTTTTTTCTCTGAATCCTAAGCAAAAACATTTTTAAAAAAATGCAAGTTATGATTACCAAGATTCAGTGGTAAAAGTTTCCTTTATTGAAAAAAAAAAAAAAGAATCCTCAGCATTAGGATATTCTGCAATTACAATAACCTTCTATTTGGATATAGAATAATAGTTTACGTGACCTACTAAGCTGTTAAAAATAGTTATATTATTTCACTACTATAAAAAATTTAAAAAAGTACATACTCCAACATCCTTTATCATTTTCAGTGTACCTAAAACCTGGATGAAAATATGGTGATTTAGAAATGTCACTATAAATAGAGAGGATGTGTTCTTCTTCCCGTCACTCCATGGCTTAGAATTGGCTCTGATATTGAAGGAGTAGCAGTTCCCTTGGATCACAAGGGAAGAAGCTGGGACTCAATTGACAGAGCAGAGAATTGAAAGTAGCCTGGGTCTCTAATGGATTTGGAGCTGCATTACAAGTTGTACACTGCCCGACTCTCAGACATATTTAACAAGGAGAGTTTAAATAAGCCTTTCCCTTCTTTAAAGCAATTATTTTTTTTCTTATATGTAGCTGAACCTAATCTTAATTAATTACCTTATCTTGAAATATACAACTACTTTATTTTTTAAGTATGCCTCTGTAGAAGTCCTGAGTGAATCTAAGTTAATGAGAGTTAATAATATATCTTTATTATCTTTCCAATTATATGCCTTTGAGTGTCTTTAAATCTTAAGAGTGTTGTAAAAAGGCTATTTTAATTATGTTTCATTTTAAGTAGCAATTATTTCCAGTGAAAACTTATTTACACTATAAATTAACCCTGTAAATAACAAAGTGAAACTTAAAAAAGACATAAATATCAAGACATGGGGCAAGCCAACTGTCACCAAATCTGAATTAGCAAAAAATGAATATTATTAAGATTTTTCTGAAATACTATGTCTTTGCCCTTTTTCTAAAGTAATTTACTATGGAATAAAATGTACACAATTATTTTCCTATATCACTGAATATGGTGGTGTTGATGAGAATTGCTACCCACGTATATTGGTGTAATTGCAAAATCTGCTGTTTCTTCCATGATGCTCTACATAATATAAAGTTCAGTGGAACATGTGTTTGTATGAGGATCACTACTGCTGAAATTCTATAACTAAGTGGGATGAACTGAATTTTAATCAATGGATTTCCACTGGAATTATCTTGAGAAATTGCATATAGCTCACTCATAGTAATTTTACTCTTTTGTTTTTTAAAGGATTTATAATACTGACAAAGAAGTTATGCCACTGTGGGAAGGAGGGAGTGGAGTGTTGAGTATTATACTTAAAGGAAAATGGAAAAAGAGAATGGCCTTTCCTCAGCATTCTTCTTATTGCCTGAAACCTTTCAGACATTTAATTTTTTTGACCTCATTATCTTATTTTCTTCATTGAAAAATGCAAGTAAATCTTCTCATTCCTTTTATCAGAAATAGCAATAACATTCAAATATGCAGGTGATTGTAGCAAATATCTAAATTAAAATCATCTAAATAATTGAGAAAATTATTTGTTTTTCATATTTAACTATACAGACTCTAGATTAATACAGATACAATTACATACCAAACCTCTATAAGAAGTTATTGACAAAAAAGTAATTTTGTACCGTATTTGTGATATTCTATATAAAGAGCAAATACTGAAGGCAATTCTGAAAGTCAAAAAGATAAAATCAACATTATAGCACAATATTTAACATAGTTGTAATAATTCATATAGAAGCACAATGTAATTGAGAAGATAAACTCCACTCTTAGTTTTCAAGTTTGCAGAGAGAAAGAAAATGGAAAGAAATAAAGTCAGCATAAAATTTCTATTTGTATAATGTGTAGCCAACTTCTCAAATACATGAGGCATTTACTCTGTGCAAAAAAGTACTGCTTGTGTGAAGTAGGTTATTATTTTTTTCCACTGTTATTATCAATTTTATAGATAAATAGTCTTTTCTAGCACATGTAAATAAACTAATAATAAATATAGAGACTTATTCATTAATGACAATAGAACCAATAAGTTATTCATAGTTATACAAATGTGACCACAGAAAAAGAAAAATTGAGTGAGCAAATGATTAGGATAATCATCCTTTCAATTCTCCTCTCTATAATTCAATAATATTTTTTTTATTGAATCCTAAATACGATAGAACTAAGCAATTGATTTCTCTAATTTTCCTAAAATTTTAATAGTTTTTCAGAGGGACTAATTATATCATAATTATATTGGTTTCTTTGAAAAAATAAGAATGTTCTTCAATTTTTTTATTAAATAGAAAGTGAGACATAATATAAGCATGGTGTAATTTTAAAAACTGCCATACAGTGTTACTGAATTGAGAACTGATGGCTCTTTTAGGGAGGTTGTTTCCAGGTATGATATTATGATTTATAATAAGAACTATATATTTGGTCTTAGCCTTTTTTTCTGTCACAGAGCTCCTAAAAACCTTAGAATTTCCCGTGTGGAGAGTCTTAAAGATATTTTTTCTCATATTAATGATTTAACTTTTGGACCTCACCTTAGAATGGGGGCTAGTTGTCAGGGAAACCAATGTGTGGTTGAAGGATTAGAACTTTCAATCTTCCCTCCCTCACCTAGTACCCCCTGCCTAGGGAGGGGAGTGGGCCTGGAGGTTGAATCAGTCCCAATGGTCACTGATATAATCAATCATGACTGTATAATAAACTCTCCTTAAAACACCAAAAGACAGGATTCTGAGAGCTTTCAGGTTGGTGAACATGTGGAGATTCTTGAAGAGCAAAATGCCTACAGAGGGCATGGAAGAATTTTACTCCTACCCCATACCTTACCCTATGAATCTTTGTTTTTTTCTTTTTGTCTGGTTGACCCTGAGTTATATCCTTGTATAATAAACTGGTAATCATATTGAATAAACACAGTTTCATGAGTTCTGTGAACTGCTCTAGCAAATTAATTGAACCAGAGAAGGGGTTGTGATGATCTCTGATTCATAGCAAGTTGCTTAAAGCTACCTGGGCTTGTGACTGGCATCCAAAGTGTATGTATGTGTGTGTTTGGGGGAATGGTGGACACGGTCTCATAAGACTAAACCCTTAACCTACAGAATCTGACACTCTCTGGTTAGACAATATCAGAATTGAGTTCAATTGTAGGATACCCAGCTAGTGTCAGGAGCATTACTTAATGATATGAGGGAAACCACACTCTTCTACTATGGAACTGATACTAGAGCCCATTTTGCAGGTTTTATCTTTTACAAATAAAGCTAACATGAACATTCTTGCACTAGCATTTGGTGGACATTAGCATTCATTTATTTTTGGTGTAAACCCAGACTATATTAAAAGAAAATATATGAGTTGGGAAACTGCAAGTGAGAAAAAGACAGGCAGAAATTGTGCAGAATAATAGAGACCAAAAGATTTACATGCATGGGAGGGGCCTGTGATAGACTCACTTCATAAAATCGGGGCCTGGGATGGAGCTGTATCACCTGTGAGATAAGACTGAGCAAAGTGCTTACTGATAACACTAAGGAGGTGCCATTGTTGTAATGCTGCATGTTGGCAGTGATGTAAAAGGTTGGGAAAGCTGCCCTTTTAGGATCTGGTTTATGTCTCAGGGTATCTAAATTTCTTATGAGGCAAGGGCCCTGAACCACTATTTTAAGAACAATTCTTAGATAGACATTTTAGTGATCCACAAAAAATAGGGTGAACAGAAAAGATAAAAATATAAAACCTCTTATTATAGTGAACCTAAAATCTAATAATTTAAAGAGCATGAGGAAAATAATTACTAAAAAGGCTTTTCTTTAATTATCAGGAGGTAAATAGACTGGCAAAACCAGAACAACCACAAAATATGTTAAATATATGTGAGTATATATATTAAAATACTCAATATATAAAGAAAACCACTACACAAAATATTAAAAAAAAACTACTATCTGTAAAAAGCAATAATTTATTAAAATTGGATTATGTATTAAGAACATAAGAACATGTGAATTACAGTTGTGGCTCAGCAGGTTAAAGAGCCAGCATCGTATCTGTGAGGATGTGGGTTCAATTCCTGGCCTCACTCAGTGGGTTAAGGATCTGGTGTTTCCATAAGCTGCAGTGGTCATAGATGCAGCTCATATCTGGTATTGCCATGGCTGTGGTGTAGGCCACATCTGCAGTTCTGATTCAACCCCTGGCCTGGGGAACATACATGTCTCTTAAGTACAGCTGTAAAAAGAAAAATAAAACATGGACATGAAAACTAACCCATTAAAAATTGTATGTACATGTGTGTTTCACACTAATTGATTTATAAAACTTAGTTATGTACTATGTTTTCTATTCTAAGCAGAATAAATAAAAGAATTGGTTACTTAGAAGTTAGTATTGAATATTTGATGAAGAAATCAGTACAGAGATAAGCATATGCAGAATATGAAAGTTAAGTTTTAAGACAACAATTTTAAATCAAGAGGCCCCTAACAGTTCTAAAATACATTTATAAAAAAAATAATAAAATACATAATAATAAAAATATAATCATTAAAAGATCTCTAAAATTAAGAAAAAGCAATATTTGTGGTGAAAGCTCACCATGTATTGAGCAGCATTAAAAAAAATCCAGTCTTAGAACAATTAAATTAAACAATAGAACAATATAGGAGAAACAAGGAAAAATAAATTTGGGATTTGATTTACTACTTAATGACCAAATACAGAAAAGGGAGAGAGGAAATTTTTCTGCTTAAGCCTAAAGTGAAAAATGAATTTGTTGTGATGTCAATGAATATTGTTCCATCTAGAACAGTGAGTTAGCAGTACCACTGTGGCAACCATGGAGGACAGAGTATCTGGGAAATGACATAAACCCTTGTTGTCCAAGGGCTTTGTGGAAAAGGACACAGAACAAAGGGTCTGGGGCATGGTGGTGACTTTAGGAGCATCTGAAGATAGCATGGTGACCCAGCACTGGTTGGCTGTAGTATTAAGGTCCTGCTGGTTTGGGGACACTCAGGCAGAAGAACTGCAGCCAGCGTCACTGGAAGGTCCACAGCAAAAGCAAATGGCTCTTGTCACATTGCATCTAAGAGGAGTCACTTCTTAATCACATAAGATTCTATCTAGAAACCACCAGGGGAGTTTCTGTTGTGGAGCAGTGAAAACAAATCCAACTAGGAACCATGTGGTTGCAGATTTGATCCCTGACTTCTTTCAGTGGGTTAAGGATCTGGCAATCTGGCATTGCCATGAGCTGTTGTGTACCACATTGCCGTGAGCTGTGGTGTGTGACCTAGGCCGATTCAACCCCTAGCCTGGAAACTTCCATATGCCATGATTGTGGCCCTGTAAAGAAAAGAAAGGAAAAGAAAAGGAAAAGAAAATAAAGGAAAAGAAAGGAAAAGAAAAGAAGAGAAAAGAAAAGAAAAGAAGAGAAAAAGAAAAGAAAGGAAAAGAAAAGAAAAGAAACCACCAGGACTAAGTATGGGGTGATTGGATATTTGTAAATATCAAATAAGTGAGGGGTAAAAGCTAAAAATGTGTCCCTTTATCATGTCCTCAACTACTTCCTTTAGACTTCTCTTCTTTCCCAGGGTGTGTGGTCCAAATAAGTATGCATTAAACACTTTGGTTAAAATTTGGAGAAATAAGATGAAATATGTTTGTTTTCTTAGTTGATAGAGAATGGGAGAATATTGTTAACTTAATACTGTAACTTTTACCTAAAATCCTTCTTTCCTGTTATAGTACAGATATTTTTCTAAAGTTATCAAAAGCTGTATCATATTCTAATGTGATATTATGCCATAATTTATTTTACCAGTTACTTGTTTTTGGACATCAGATTTATTTAATCTTATTATAATTAAGAACGCTGGGTAAACAGTTTCAAAATTAAATCTCACCACACAGTTGTGATAAATTAATAATAATAAATTCATAGAAAAATTATGAATAAAATTTGTGAATAATTAAGTAGGAGCTAAGAAGAAAATGGAAAGTGAAATTAGAACCTAATCATGATAGTGTTATTTCAAGCTGAATAATGAGACCAAACAATTGAAAGTATGTACCTCCACATAGCTTAAGATATATGTCAATGTATAACATAGACAACTAAAAAATTAAGAAATATCAATGTAATCATATTGTTTAGAAATATGGAAATGCGTATCAAGTGTAAAAAGCTAAAATAATTGAAAGAATCTGCCTCTAAAAAGAATAAGAAATGAAAAACACTATTTCTCTTATAGACCCTTTAACAATTCGACTTTTTATCATTATTTGTTCTTTAATTAGATAAATATTAAAATCAAATCAGGAAGTGAAAAAAATGTAGTAAGAAGCCATTATATTCTAGAGTGTCCTATTCTTCTAGAGCAAACAGAAAATGTTTTAGAAATTGAAATGAGGAATTGTCTTGATATATCAGAGGGGCATAGAATATATATGTTTCATATATATGTATTTGATATATATATATAATATATGACATATATATCAAAACAGAAGACAAATATATTGATAAATATATTGATATATATTTGTCTTCTATTTTCTGTTAGATTTTTGAATAAGACTGCAGTATATTCAATTTTTAATTCTCAATTTTTTCTTTAGATTTACTGAAAATAAGTTAAAACAATTTTGTGAAAGTGACTTTGAGAAATCTATTTCTTTTATTATATTTTAAACAATAAAATAAAGTTTTACATAGGCATAAAACCCTTACTTTTTAATACCATCCATATCTATTTGCATCCATCTCTATCTTTTTGTCTCTCACTCAGGCACATAAACACACACACACATGCATGTGCACACACTAATCACCATGTATCTAGTGGTTTGGATATTTACATATTATGGTATAGAATATCTATGGTATCCTACAGTAATGAGATTGTTATTGTTCTTAGAAAATCAATCAGAAAATAATTGAGATTGACTTTGGTATTATTTCCACTGATTTAAGATCATATTAAAAAGTTTTAAATGCCCCATGTTCTTGAAATACACTGAAATATTTATGTGTAAGTGTATTAGAAACCAACACAAAAAGATCTTGAAATATTAAAAACCTAGCAGTTGCCTTTTAACAACCTTCCCCATGCTGCTCCAACATGCAAGATTTTGTGTTTCCCATTGCTTCTAGTCCCCAATTTCTATGTTTAAATTTCAAATGAACCCGTAAGCTTTTCCTGTGGCACTATAATATCTGATGATCATTTTACATGGATAACTAAACAAACATATTTTAGAATGTCCATTTATTTCAAATTTATGTTTTGAGATTTTTATGCTTATATGATTAATTCAATTTTCATCTTAACTAAGAAAACAACATTAACTTTCTAAAGTGAAAAATAATTTAAGAAAAATTCTTGATTATTATTCCACTACTAAATTGATTTTTTTCTTTAAAATATACAGTTTAAGAGGTCTATGACTGATACAAACACTTAAACGCTTGGGTTAAGTTACATTCTACAAACAAAGGAATAAATAGCACCAAGAAACTACCCAAAAAATTAAAGAGAAAAAAAAAGTCATAGTGGATGAGGATAGAAAAGCATTCTTTTCAGGAGAAGTATAAAATTATTCATACTGCAAAGTATTTATCACTGTCATCAAGACCTCCTCAGGGAAAATTTCATATATTTTCAGTACATATTTTTGAGTAAAAACAAAAAAAATGATCTGTGTGGACTTGAAATCTCTATTATACTTGTCTTTACCAGAAGCATTTTAATCAAAGACCTTCAGAATTATTTAAAATTTATTGTTAATGAATATAAAATGAGAAATCTATAAGTTCCCAGTACAGAGAATCTCATTCCATTTTCATTCTATCTTACAAATCTACAGTGTTTTATGCTTTTGACCACACATTTTGCTGGGAATTTTCTCCTCTGCTTATTGCTAGAGATTCCTTTATTTTATTCTATCTCTCTGATAATTATTTTTAAATGTGTTCTTAAATTTTCTAGATTTTACATATAAAATGCTTATATATATAAAATTATATCATAATCTATAAGCGCTAGTTCCATGGAGTGCTAGTTCCATGGAATATCATATATGTTAATCAAAAAATCAAGACCTCCCAATAGCAAAATAGAACTAAAGAAAATATAACTTACATGAGATTCTCTATTGTAGGGCTCCTCAGAGACTTCGACATTTTGAATCATTAAAAGTTCATTTTTCTGGCCAGACTTATGAAGGAGAGGAGAGAAAAAACCCAAATAAACAAAATAAGAAATGAAAAAGGAGAAATCTCAATGGATACTTCAGAAATTAAAAAAAAATAGAGAATACTATGAACAATTATATGCCAACAAAGTTGACAACATAGAGGTAATGGACAACTTTCTAGAGACATACAGCCAGCCAAAAGTGAATCAAGAAGAAATAGATCAACTGAACAGACAGATCACTAGAAATGAAATTGAATATGTAATTAAAACAATTTCTACAAATAAAAGTCCAGGACCAGATGGCTTCACAGGAGAATTCTACCAACATACAAAGAGGAAGTTATACCCATCCCCCTTCAACTATTTAAAAAAAATTGAAGAAGGAACACTCCCAAAGACATTCTATGAAGCCACCATCACCCTAATAACAAAACCAGACAAAGATACCACCAAAAAAGAAAACTATAGGCCAATATCTTTGATGAATACAGATGCAAAAATTCTCGACAAAATTTTAGCCAACCGAATCCAACAACATATAAAAAAGATCAAACACCACAACCAAGTGAGATTCATCCCAGGTTCACAAGGATGGTTCACATATTCAAATCAATCAACATCATACACCACATTAACAAAGGAAAAGTCAAAAACTACACGGTCATCTCAATAGATGCAGAAAAAACATTTGACAAAGTCCAATATCCATTCATGATCAAAACTCTTACCAAAGTGGGCATAGAGAGAACATTCCTTAACATAATCAAAGCTATTTAATACTCATAATGAAAACAAACATAATACTAAATGGAGAAAGGGTGAAAGCCTTCCCATTAAAATCTGGAACAAGACAAGCATGCCCACTCTCCCCATTTTTATTCAACAAACTGTGGGATGTCATAGCCACGTCAATCAGACAAACAAAAGAAATCAAAAGAATCCAAATTGGAAGAGAAGAGGTAAAATTGTCCCTGTATGCAGATGACATGATACTACCTATAGAAACCCTAGGTACTCCACACAAAAAATTCTTGAACTGATCAACAAATATAGCAATATAGCAGTGTACAAGATTAATTTTCAGAAACTGGTTGCATTTCTGTATACCAAATACGAAATATTAGAAAAAACATACAAAAATAGAGTAACTTTTAAAATTGCACCACAAAAAATTAAACACCTGGGCAATAAACCTGACCATGGAAGTGAAAGACTTATATGCTGATAATGATAAAACATTAATCAAAGAAATTAAAAAGGATTCAAAGAAATGGAAAGATGTTCTATGTTCCTGAACTGGAAAAATTAATATCATAATAATGGCCATACTACCCAAAGCAATCTACAGATTCAATGTGAGCCCTATCAAATTACCCATGACATTTTTCACAGAACCAGCACAAACAATCCAAAAATTTTCGTGGAACAATAAAAGACCCAGAATTGCCAAAGCAATCCTATGGAACAAAAACCAAGCAGGAGACATCACTCTCTCAGACTTCAGGCAATACCACAAAGCCAAAGTAATCATGACAATGTAGTACTGGTACTGAAACAAACATACAGACAAATAGAACAGAATAGAGAACCCAGAAATAAACCCAGATGCCTATGGTCAATTAATCCTTGACAAAAGAGGAGAGTGGTGCTTGGAAAACTGGACAGCCACATGTAAATCAATGAAACCAAAACACATCCTCGCACCACACACAAAAATCAACACAAAATGGTTCAAAGACTTAAACATAATACAAGACACCACCAAATTCCTAGAAGAGAACATATGCAAAACAACTTCACAAATGTTTTCTTAGGTCAGTCTTCCAAGGTAACAGAAACAAAAGCAGAAATAAACCAATTGGATATAATCAAATTGACAAGATTTTGCACAGCAAAGGAAACCATAAAAAAAAAGGACAACCTACAGAATGGGAGAAAATAGTTTTGAATGATGCAAGGGACAAGGGCTTAATCTCTAAAATATACAAACAACTTATACAACTCTACAGAAAAAAGCCAACAACCCAATTGAAAAATTGGCAAAAGACCTGAATAGACATTTCTCCAAGGAAGATATACAGATGGCCAACAAGCACATCAAAAAAAAAAAAAAAAATGCTCAACATCACTGATAATTAGAGAAATGCAAATCAAAACTACTATGAGGTACCACCTCACACCAGTCAGAATGGCCATCATTAATATGTCCACAAATAACAAATCCAGAGAGTGTGTGTAGAAAAGGGTATCCTCCTACACTGTTGGTGGGAATGTAAATTGGTACAACCATTATGGAAAACAATATGGAGGTACCTCAGAAAGCTAAATATAAAACTGCCATACGACCCAGCAATCCCACTATTGGGCATATATTGGGAAAACTTTCCTTGAAAAAGATACATGACCCATATGTTCATTGCAGCACTATTCACAATAGCCAAGACATGGAAACAGCCTAAATTCCATTGACAGATGAATGGATTAAGAAGATGTGGTATATATACACAATGGAATACTACTCAGCTATAAAGAAGAACAAAATAATGCCATTTGCATCAACATGGTTGGAAATAGACTCTCATACTAAGTGAAGTCAGAAGTCAGAAAAAGAAAGACAAATACCATATGATCTCATTTATATATGACGTCTAATATATAGCACAAATGAAACTTTTCCACAGAAAAGAAACTCTGGGATTTGGAGAGTAGACTTGTTGCCAAGGAAGAGTGGGATGGATTTGGAATCTGGGGTTAATAGATGCAAACTATTGCCTTTAGAATGGATAAGCAATGAGATCCTGCTGTATATCACTGGGAACTCTATCTACTCCCTTATGATGGAGCATGGTAGATGATGTGTGAAAAAATAATGTGTATATATAATAATAAGTTAATATATAAATAATAAATAATAAGTTAATATACTTATTGCATACATTCATAATAATAAGTTAATATATAAATAATAAGTTAATATACTTATTGCATACATTCATATTCTAAAAGTAAAAATTTCAAATCTGTTGTAGAAAATGGTTAAAAATTTACACACTTCTCAAACACAATAGAATATTTAAAATATTCCATTACTCAAGTAACCAACATAATTATTAAAATGGTGCTATTAGAGGTCATATTTTTGTCCTTCAGTAAGGGAAAAATAAATAAAACAAAATCCATGGTATCCATATTTGGAGAGGACAGAAATACTTAAATATGGTTTTTATGCAGTGCTTTAAAGAGTCTGAATTAATACTTCTTTTCAGGTGAGCTGTATTTATGATATATTAAGCCTTAAAATATGCATTCTATTTGGACCATTTTTTATTATTATTAAATCATCACAGTTATGTGGAAAAGCTTAATTTTGAAGTTGTTTATCTGGAATTCTTAATGATAAAGAATATGAAAAAATGTCCAAAATTTAAAATAAAATACAATATTTGTGTAATATATTAGTTTTAATTTATTTTGTAGAACTATATTAATGATATTTACAAAATCAGAGAACTACTTTAAAGCAAAAATATTATCTGAATTTGGAAATACTTATATGTTCATAAATGTTCAAGGGAAAAAATGCCTGCATACTGGAATTATTAACAGTCTTTGCTGGGAGGAAGATTAAAAAGTGGTGTGCACTTTCTTCTTTGTGATTATCTGTATACTTCAAATTCTCCATAATGGATATGAATTAAGTGATAATAGGCTAAAATGCATCCACAGATGGAGCACCTGTTGTGGCTCAGTGGGTTCAGAGCCCATTGCTATCTCTCAGATGATGTAGTTTCAATCCTTGGCCTAGCTCAGAGGATTGAGTGTCTAGTGTCGCCACAAGCTGTGGCATCGGTCACAGATGCAGCTCAATCTGTTGTTGCCGTGGCGGTGGTGTAAGCTGCAACTTCAGGTCCCATTCAACCCCTAGTTCAGGAACTTCCATATGCCTCAGGTACAGCCTTAAATATAAAGAAAATAAAGAAATAAAAAAATGAAATGTATCCATAGACATTTAAGATTGTCATTCCCCTGATTTCCTTCTCATGTTATCTGCACAGTGAAATTTAAGAAGCATTTGAGTATATTATATGTACCAGGCATAATAGTAATTACTGATAACAAAACAATTAATTATCTATAACTAATATTTATGTACTATAAATATATCTTGGTAGATACTAAGAGAAAACTAATTATAGTATTAGAACTTTGATGAGCAGGGCTTGGCCTAACCTAGAAGCTCAGGAAAATATTTCTGCAGGAACAATATCTGAGTTACAATTTATTTTGTGGGGGATACATGCACAATTTTATTTTGTGCATGTATATTCATCATAGATATTGACCTGTATTTTCTTTTTGTATGGTGTCTTTGTCTGGTTTTGGATCATGGTAATGGTGGCCTTGTAGAATGAATTTGGGAATGTTTCAATCTCTTACATTTTTTAGATTAGTTTGGATAGATATTCTCTTTTATTTGTATGTTTGGTACAGTTCACCAGTGAAGACATCCAATCATGTACTTTTGCTGCTGGAAATATTGTTATTACAAATTCAATATCACTACCAGCAACTGTTCTTTTCAGATTGTCTATTTCTTCTTGATTCAGTTTTGACAGGTTGTATGTTTCTAGAAATTTGTCTATTTCTTCTAGGTTTTCTAATTTGTGGTATATAACTGTTCATAGTACTCTCTTTTTTTGGTATCTCTGTGGTATCAGTTATTATTTATCTTCTTTAATTATTTGTTTATTTGAGTCCTTTCTTTTTTCTGAGTCTGGCTAAAGGTTTATCCATTTCTTTTCAAAGAACCAGCTCTTGTTTTCAATGATCTTTTCTGTTGATTTTTCAATACCCATTTTATTTATTTTATCTCTGATATTTGTTATTTCCTTCCTTATATTGACTTTGGACTTTGTTCTTCTATTTTTAATTATTTTAGTTGGAAGGTCATGGTGTTCATTTAAGGCGTTTCTTGTTTCTTGAGGTAAATCTGTATCACTATAAACTTCTCCTTAAGAACTACTTTTGCTACATCCCATAGATTTTGGGAAGTTGTGCTTCCACTATAATTTGTTTTAATATATTTTCTTATTTCCTCTTTTATTTTTTTCATTGTCCCATTGGTTCTTTAGTAGCATGTTGTCTGGTCTCTATGTTTTTTTCCCCCCTTTTTTTCCTCCCTGTAGCTGATTTCTAGTTTTATATCATTGCAGTCAGAAAAATGCTATATATAATTTTCAACCTTTTAAATTCTTTGAGACTTGTTTTGTGGCCAAGCACATGATCCTGGAGAATGTTCTGCATTCACTTTAAAAGGATGTGTATTCTGCTATTTTTGATATAATGTCCTAAAGTTGTCTTTAAGTGCAACTGGACTGTCGTGTCATTTAAGAACACATTTATTGATTTCCGTCTGGGTGATCTATCCATTTATTTTAGTAGGGAGTTAATGTCTCCTACTATTATGGTACTATTCACAAGCTCTCATTTTATGTCTGTTGATATTTGCTTTATATATTTATATGTACCTGTATTTGTTGCATATTTATTAAAGTAGTAATATCTTTTATTGATCCCTTTATCATTATATAGTGACCTTCTTTTTCTTCTATTATAGACTTTGTTTTCTCTTTGTGGTTTTTTTTTTTTGATCAAAGAGGGTATTTGGATAGCAACTACGTGCATAAGAAGATGTTCAATGTCATTTGTCATTAGGAAAATGCAAACAAAAACTATGATGGATATTACTGTATAACTATTAGAACTTTTATTAAAAAGAAGATGACTAGGAGTTTCCTGGTGGCTCAGAGTGTAAAGGATTTATCATTGTCACTGATGTGACTAGGGTTTAATCCCCAGCCTCAGGACTTCTTATGCCATGTGTGCAGCCAAAAAAAAAAAAAAAATTAACCCCTAATGCTAAGGTGGATATGAAGAGAATGGAGTACTCACATTGAGGGTATAAAACAGCACTGCCACTCTGGAAAACATTTTGTTAGGTTCCTTAAGAATTAAGCATACTTTTGATATAGAACCTAACAATTGCATTTCTGAACATTTATTCCAAAGAAAAGAAAAAAATCCATTTAAAAATGTGTACATGAATGTTCATAGCAGCTTTATTCATAACAGCTCCAAACAGAAAATAACCCAAATGTTCTTGAGTAAGTGAAAGGAAAAAATGTCTGTGATATTGTCATACCATGGAGTCCTACTGAGGGAGAAAAAGTAATGAACTTTTTCTGGATGCATCTCCAGGACAGTCTGTTGAGTGAAAGAAGGTAATCTCAAAATATTGTGACACCATCTGTATAGCATTCCTGAAATGACAAAATTAGAGAGATAGAGCAGAGATCAGTGATGATTAGGGGTTTGGGATGACAGTAAGTAACAGTGAGCATGAATAAGAAAGGTAGCACGAGAGAGACTTTTGTGGTGCGGGACTGGATCTGTACCTTGATTGTGGTAGTAGTTACAAAATCACACACACACACCTACAGACAGACAGACACACACACACACACACACACACACACACACACACACACACAGGAGTACATGTAAAACTGGTGAAATCTAATTAAGGGCTGTAGATGGTACCGATTTCAATTTCCTTGTTGGATACTGAACTATAATTAGGTATGATGGTACCATCAGGAGAAATTGGGAAGGTTATGAATAACATCTTTGTGTTCTTTTTGCATCTTCCTGTTCATTTTTAAAAAAATTGAAATATAATTGACTTGCCATATTGTATTAGTGTCAGGCGTATGGTACAGTGATTATATATATATATATACACATATATATATATAACATATATTACATTATATGTATTACTTTTCAGATTATTTTCCCTTTTAGGTTATTATAAAATATTGACTATATTTCCCTCTCATACACAATAGGTCCTTGTTGATTATCTCCTTTTATATAGTACTGTGTTAATCCCAACTTCCTAATATCTTTCCTCCCCATCCCCCTTTCCACTTTGGTAATTATAAGTTTGTTTTCTATGTAGGTGAATCTCTTTCTGTTAAGTTCATGGGTATCATTTTTTAGATTCCACATATAATTGTTATCAACGATATGTGTCTTTCTCCATCTGACTTCACTAAATAGGTCTACCTGTGTTGCTGCAAATGGCATTATTTCATTATTTTTTATGGCTGAGTAATATTCCATTATATATATGTATCACCTCTTCTTTATCCATTCCTCTGTTGATGGACATTTAGGTTGCTTGTGTGTTTTGGCTATTGTAAACTGTGCTGCTATGAACATTGGGGTGCATGCATCTATTCAAATTATAGTTTTCTCCAAACGTATGATAAGAAGTGGGATTGGAGTATCATATGGTAGCATTATTTTTAGTTTTTCAAGGAACCTCCATAATGTTGTCATAGTAACTGTAAAAATTTACATTGCTACCAAAAGTGTAAGAGTGTTCCTTTTTCTTTTCACCCTCCTCAGCATTTTGTAGAATGTTGATGATAGACATTCTGACTGGTGTGAGTCATTGTAGTTTTGATTTGAATTTCTCTAATAATTAGTGATATTAATCATATTTTCATGTTCTTTATGTCCATCTCTATGTCCTCTTTGGAGAAATGTCTGTTTAAATCTTTTGACAATTTTTTGATTTTTTTTTTTTTTGTGATTGAGTTGTATGAGCTCTTTGCATATTTTGGAGAATAATTTCTTGTTGGTTACACCATTTGAAACTATTTTCTACCATTTTGTAGTTTGCCTTTTAGTTGTACTTATAGTCTCTTTTGCAGGGAAAGGCTTTTAAGTTTAATTAAGGTTCCATTTTTAAAAAAAAATTGTTCTTATTTCTATTACTTTACGAGATGTGTCCAAAAGATATTGCTGTGATTCATGTCAAAGAGTGTCCTGCCTGTTTTTCTCTAGATGTTTTATATTAATTGGTCTTGCATTTAGGTATTCACCCATTTCGAGTTTACTTTTTGCATGGTGTTAGAGAATGTTCTAACTTCATTCCTTTAAATGTAGCTTTCCAGTTTTTACAACACTACTTATGGAAGAAACTGTCTTTTCTCCATTCGTATATTCTTGTCCCCTTTGTCATAGATTAATTGACCATAGGTACGTGGGATTATTTCTGGGCTTTCCATCCTGCATTTCTATCCTGCTCCTATCATGATTACTGATTTGGATATCATATTTTGTGCAGATAATTTCCTACCTTTACAGTATTTAGCCTATACAGATGAGCTTTCTCATTTTGTAATTTTCTTGTTTCTAGTTGTGGCCTTTTTTGTTTTTTCTTTTTAGAGAAGTTCCTTTAGCAGTTGTTGTAAAGATGATTTGGTAGTGCTGTATTCTTTTAGCTTTTGTTGATCTGTAAAGCTTTTGATTTTTACATCAAATCTGAATGATAACCTTGCTGGGTAGAGTATTCTTGGTTGTAGGTTTTCACCTTTTATCACTTGAAATGCATCATGCCTCTCTCTTCTGGCAAGCTAGGTTTCCTCATGGCAACACTAGATCATCAACCCAATGAGTGAGGCCAGGGATCAAACCCACATACTCATGGACACTAGTCAGGTTCATTACTGCTGAGCTATAATGGGAACTCGACATCCTATGACTTTTGATTGGAGCATTTAGTCCATTGACATTTAAAGTAATTAATGATAGGTAAAGAGTTATTGCCATTTTATTACCTGTTTCCTGGTTATGTTGTAGGTCTTCTCTGTTCTTTTTTCTTTTAGTTTCTTTACCTGTAATTTGATGCTTATTGGTATGCTGTACATTCATTTATCTCTTGTTTTTGTGTATCTATTATAGATTTTTGATTTATGGTTACAATGGGGTTTATATATGTTGATGTAGAACTATATTAGTTTTTTAAAAAATGTAGTCCTTTAATTTCAAACACATTTTAGAACATCTGCATTTTTTACTCCTTTTCCCCCTTTGGTCTTTTGATGTCATATTTTACATTTTCATGTTTATCCCTTTACTGATAACTGTGTTTATACTTGATTTTATAATTTTTGTCTTCTAATCTTCATTCCAGTTTATTTATGTAGTTTTTGGATCATCTATCTCAATTACGATCAGAATCATGTGCACACTGATGTTCTTCCTGAAATGAGACTGAATGATGGCTATTCACATCTCTTGCTAAGGGGTAATTTTTCATAAAATATGTATTCCTGTTTAATATTCATAAGAATAGAAAACAGGAATTCCTTTTTAACCTTTGCTCTCTAAATGCGTAAGACAATGTCTGGCACTTAGTAGATGTTAATCAAATATTTGTTGCATGTATGAAATTATTTTCTATCTTATCATCCTTAAATGAAGATAGATATCTTCAGACTAAGTTGGTTTTATCAAAAAGCAGCTCTTGTGGGTTGATCTTGGTACCATTTTTGTGGGGGCAATATTTACACAATATTGCAGTGTAGGGTAATTTAGGTGGAAATTTCCTGACAAATTCTTCATGTTTTACAGGTTTTTACACATGATGAACTCAATCTATTTATTTTTTTCTTTTGTGCTTTTAGGGCCTCACCCAGAGCATATGGAAGTTTCCAGGCTAGAGGTCCAACTGGAACTGTAGCCACCGGCCTATGCCAGAGCCACAGCAACTCAGGATCCGAGCCATGTCTGTGACCTACACTACAGCTCATGGCAATGCCAGATCCTTAACCCACTGAGCAAGGCCAGGGATTGAACCTGCCACTTCATGGCTCCTAGTCAGATTTGTTTCTTATGTGCCATGAAGGGAACTCATCAATCTGTTTTTTTTTTTAAAAAGGAAATCTAGTTTCCTGACAATATGAAGATGTAGAGCATATAAAAAATAAAATCCTCTGAACTGTATCCCTCTAACAATGTGGCCACTTTGCCTTTTGTATATTTATTTCTGTGGTTTTTAGGCTTTAGGATATAGGATGAGAATTACTGATAGGAGTAAATATAGAAGTAAGATAAAGAAATCATATTTATCTCAAAAAAAAGAAACTGAGACTGTAAATTAAAATAATAGATAAGAAATGTTTTGTTTTCTAGAAAGAAAAAAGCTGGTAGAGGAAATGTATAGCTGGGAAAGAGATCAGTAATCATTATGAATAGTTTCTGAAGGGAAAGTTTTATTAGTTTTTATTAGCATAGCACATTTTAATCATAAGTATTTATTCCATTTCTACCAGCCTAGAATTTAGAAGTTATTTTTACATTATGGAATAATATTAATTTTATCTTTCACTTGTTCACTGAATACATATTTATAGAATGCTTGCAATCCACTACATGCACGTTAAGTCATTGAATAAGATGTCATGTTACAGTGATTAAAAAGACAGGTCATAATCACACTAACAATAAATGGATAAACCAATGGTGAGAAGTGCAAGTCCTTATTCAGATAAAGAGGCCACAGAGGAGTAAGGTCAACAATTTCAGATATATAAGAGTGGGGGACCTATTATGGCTTGAACACTTTTCCTTCATAGATATAGCTGCTACTCTATGAGAAGGGATATTTTACTAGTGTGAGATTTTTCTGGGGTTTGACTAAAGTTAGAAATCAGGATTATTATGGGAAATTTCCTCACTTAAAAATATTCCAGTTAATGTGATTTTAAAAAGTAATAAATGCTGTGCTAGTTAACATTCTTTATGGTCTAAGAAAAATTATGGCCATATTGCCACGAAGGGCTGGACCATTTGAAAAAAACACAAAAGCCTGTAATATGACAGAAAATCAAGATAAATGTCTTTGAATAGAGAAAGAATGCAATATCAAATATACTTAACTAAAACTGTTTGTAGAATGCCTCTTGAGAACTTAACTATTATTCTGAGACTCAAAATGCAAAAAAAAAAAAAAAGAAGTAGAAAAAAGGAAAAAGTAAAAAAGAAGAAAGAAAAGGAAAGGAAAGAGAAAAGAAAAAAAAATGTCAAACAAGAATAGGAAATCACGAAATCTTAGGCAGAATACAAAGGAATGGGAATGAGAAAGGGCTACAGACTAGAGGATTGAGAGGGTTTTATATGATGAGAATCAAGGATGAATTGGGGAGCAAATTTAAATGACATTGTCAGCCTATTTAAAGCTGAGATTTAGTCTATGTACAGTGGGAAATTATTGGAAGGCTATAAACTGGGAAATATCTTCACTTGAATTTTGTTCTAATTATCTGTGTAAGTGCATGTTGTAACCTTTATCTACTCATTATAAATATTTTAAGGGGACAATGGGAGAGACTACATACTTAATAGCCAGATTTTAAATTGAAGTCTCTTAAAAGTTAAAATAGGGATTTATTCTTCATAAACAAAATATCTAGAATTAAGAGCAGTGACATTTTGTTTTACTCAAAATGTGGCTTTAGTCTATTTCTCTGTCCTCACAATATGTATGAAATTATCCTTTCTCCAAGTAATGGATTTTCTTACTTTTTTCCTCCACTTTTTAAAAATCCAATTCAAAATTCTAAGGATACTATATACTATTGTACATGGGTATAAAGAAATTATATGAACACTTGGAGTTATCCTATGTTCTTTAGTAATATTGTCTTTGTGAATGATGAAGAAAATGCAACATTTTTATGTTTAGTGAAAAATTAGAATGTGCCTTGTGAAAAATGTGAAGTTTGTGTTTTCTTTACACTTCTGAAGATGTGACAGAGTTAAACTGAAATTGTCTAAAACCTGCTTAAATAAGTTACTTTGTAACTATTATCAGCCCATATCTGAATGATAGACAGGATCAAATGAAAATTTATAGACAAGGAAAAAATGCCAGCAATATTTATAGAAAAAAAGATGTGTTTAAGCCCATTATACTGAAGGTTATTCATATTCTGCTTTTGGCTATGAATCCATTCTAAGCTTTCATTACTTCACTGATTTAGATGAAATGTTCCAGATTTTAAGAAAATGCCTCTTTATTTTAAATGCCAATATCTGTATTAGCATCTTTCCTCTCTACTTCTGAATGCAATCTATACAGGCAATTATCTAATTCAATTTTTGGATACTTTATGTTTTCCATGAGCTTATACTTATGACTAGTTTTCTAATTTTAGATCATGCCTCCTAATTTAGCATTCTTTTTAAGTTTTATATGTATTTTACTTGAGCCAGTTTTGTAGTCTTCTTGATCATATTCAAAGCTTTAAATATATCACCAAAAATACAAGATAGCTCTATTTGCAAAATTTTCAATGATGCCTATTCAGATATATTTACCCATCACAGTGAAATAAATGTCTTTATTGAAGTGATAAATTGCACTACTGGCAACACTTTGTACATGAAAGCATAGCTGTAAAGTATTACTGTCAAGAGACTTTAAAAATTTTAACAATTATGTAAATGTTCCTGAAGATAAAATAAGCTTTTATGGCATGATAATTTGAACATTATTGACCCTCTGGAAGCCAGTTCGATGGTGTATTCCGATTATGTATTTGTTTAAAATATAAGGGAGAAATATTAAGTAGATGTACTTATTTTATCATGTAAATATTTCAATTGAAATGATAGTATCTTTGATGAAAATTCTTAGAGGGGACTAATACCAAACATTCTGTCATTCTTCAATTCTGTATGATCTCTCAATTTTAGATAGTGTCAGCAATTGCAAAGATATTAATTTTCCACTTGAACTGCTCTGAGTGTAATTTCTACTGTGACTCAAAAACAAAAAATAACAACAACAAAAAACCACTTCCTAGGATGTCTCTCAGAGAGTACCTGCTGGGAAGTGGCTTAGAAAGATTCTCACTCAGCTTCAGCCAGAGCAACGTTTGTGTTTCCATGTTTTGAAGGCAATTTCTCACAGCACATACAAAGTCAAAAGCACAGTTCTAGAAGTTCCTACTGTGGTGCAATGGGATTGGTAGCATCTCTGTAGTGCCAGGATGCCATCTTGGTCCCTAGCCCTGCACAGTGGGTTAAAAGGTTCTGGTGTTGCCATAGCTGCTGTGTAGGTTGCAGCTGTGGCTTGGATATGATCCCTGGCCCAGGAACTCCATAGGACAGGAGGGCAGACAAAAAAGAAGAAACATGAAAAGATAAAGAATTTGCTTGCACTTGCTATGCTTCAGTATTTTTTCTGTAAATGAGTGAGAAAACTTCCTGCAAGTTAAAACAAGGAAGTACTTAACACAGCTCACAATATGCCCTCAGTTAATATTAGCCTTGTTGGCCTATTAAGCTTTTAAATTTAGGGATAGGTCAGAATTCTGTTTTTATAATGATTCATATTTTTATTAGATTTAAATTGTTATAATCTGTTTCTAGATTATTAATTTCAATATTAACCTAGCAATCAGTGTGCACATGATTCTGATCGTAATTGAGATAGATGATCCAAAAACTACATAAATAAACTGGAATGAAGATTAGAAGACAAAAATTATAAAATCAAGTATAAACACAGTTATCAGTAAAGGGATAAACATGAAAATGTAAAATATGACATCAAAAGACCAAAGGGGGAAAAGGAGTAAAAAATGCAGATG
Organism: Sus scrofa; assembly: GCF_054392235.1. Taxonomy (NCBI): domain Eukaryota; kingdom Metazoa; phylum Chordata; class Mammalia; order Artiodactyla; family Suidae; genus Sus; species Sus scrofa. The sequence goes on from NC_139393.1 coordinate 35,008,857, forward strand.
TTCTAAAATGTGTTTGAAATTAAAGGACTACATTTTTTAAAAAACTAATATAGTTCTACATCAACATATATAAACCCCATTGTAACCATAAATCAAAAATCTATAATAGATACACAAAAACAAGAGATAAATGAACGTTTTCCTCAATTAACTCATGCAATGCTAAAAAGACATTCTATATTTCTTCTGTAAACTATAAAAATGATAATAAGATGGACCATTTTTATGATTTTATAAGGGTATCTTCTAATTGAGTGAATATAAATGAGAAAAATACGTAAAAATAGCATATTTTACCAAGTAAGTTAGGTATCTTCCAAAGAGTATTGTTCATATAAAGGAAGAACTATCCTGTTTCACTTTTTGAATAATTAACTGAAATAAATCCAAATTTTGCATATATATTTAAGTATTAAAACACAAGTCTAAGTACTTGTCCACCTATTAAGGATAAATAACACTTCAATAGACAGCTGGAGCATAAATTGTCCATAGAAAGAGAAACCACTGATGCTATTTATATATGAGTAAATATGCATTTTATTGCATCATATCCAGCACAAAAAAGGCCTTTTATACTTTCACTTGTGATAATCGTTTGTTCTGTGAGCTTCAAATAGCTAATCTAAGTGGTCTATGTTGAAAAGATTGAACACCATTTAATCACCAATTAATTTGAAAATCAAAATCTTAAGTCTTCCATTTAAGTATTGATGTAAGTGCATTAAATTTGGAACTCTGCTAAGAATGGCCCACACATAGATATTTTAAAAACTACAAATTGTTATATTTACAAATGGAAGAAGTCCTGTTAGGTAATTAAAGTTTTGAGTGGAGGAGATGCTGGTGTCTGGAAAACATCTTTAAGTGTGATGAAATTAGTTAGTTTAAAGAATAAATGACAATATTCTATATTCTTTCATAATTATTGACACTGTGAGACTCTCACAAATTTGTAATCATATATTGGCATGTGGAAAGAAGCATATTTAACTTAAACTATCTCTATTCACATTGATTTCCACTTATGTATTATAATTCATCCCCTTGATCACTTATACCCTTCCTTATTTGTATATATAATTTTAAAATTGTTAGAAATAATACTAAATTTCATTACATTGTTTTAAATAGTTTATCATATTAACTTAGAAAAAACACATTTGTAATATATGTTAATAAAGAATAATGATATATTTTGAACATATATTTTGAAAATACCAGAGAGATCATTTTGTTTCTACAGATGTTCTATGATTGATATTTTTGGTACTGTTTAGTTTTAGTTTTACTCTAGTTGTAATGTAATATAATCTTTAGGCAATTAAAAGTAGAAGGCAAAAAGAAAAACCAAAAAAACAAAAAACAAGAAAGGAGTAGAAACAAAACTACAATTTGTGAAAATTATTCATTACCAACAGAAAGGAAAATTATCTGTTTGAAGGAGAAATATGAATTTATTTATCTTAAAAACTTACTAATTTTTTATGAAAATATGGTTTAGAGGGAAAACTCTGTCCCATACCCCATTTAATAACTTAAACTTATAGTAACACGTACATGTGTAATGATATTGAGGAAAATAATTTGTTTGCTTTATTGTGGAGAATGATAGTGTTTCAATAGTTTTGTTAAAATTTTCTCTTTTTAAAAATGTTTATATTAACATTGCTTCTTATTGGCACCTTGCCCTATTCTATTTCTTGTGGTTTATAAATTGTTTACTGTAGGTTTAAAACATAAACTCTTATTATTTTTTGTCTTTGAAAGATAGCTAGAAGTTAAAATAATTATCTTGCAATTTAAATTTAATTTCATTTCTAAAAAAGAGATATAAACCAAAATGTGGAATTTCTTTGTCTATTTCTACATAGGACTGTAGCACAACAAAGTAATTGTATTTCTCTTAGTAATTATGAAACATTTGTTCATGGACAAATTGGACATGCCAATTTGATTTTGGTATTCCATTTTTTGTTTTTCCTCCATGTTTTTATAAAGGAAAGACAAGATTCATAATTTACAATTTTGGAAATAAGAATTTTTGCAGAAGTGCACTGGGAGCGGTAATTTACCACTGTTAAATCAAATATTACATAAAAGTGGAAATTTACTGATGCAAAATTAGCAGGTTTTGTCACGTGTTTATCTTGATTAATCTAATAATTATCTCTGTCCTTGATCATTCAGAAGCATTCATGCTGGCTTCCAAGTTTTGGGGAAAATACATAACCAAGGTATTTCTGTGCATTTAAAGATGGAAAATTATTTTCCATCATAAAGTAAAATTTAAATTAGAATGTAATTCTTTATCTTTTAGTAACACAGCTCAATACAACTTCTGTGACGATGGAAATGCATGTGTCTCGAGCACTTGAAATATGGCTCGTGCCACCAAAGGAATGATTTTTAAATTTTATTTGATTTTAATTAATTCACATTTTATATTTAAATAGCCACCTGTGTAAAGTGCCTACCATATTAGACAAAATAGCTTTAGAGTGTTATATTACTCTGGCTTTGATTCATTTCATATAAAATTTTAAAAATGTTTAATATTTGATCTTCACATGAAATTATTATGGTCAACATTTGCTCCATTTTTAATTTTTATGCAGTGTAATTTACCATATAGGAATGGTAGAGAGATATAAACAAGGGATGATTTCTAAGCAAGATGTTTCAGTTTGTCATTTTCTTGGTGTCTCCAAACTTTTGTTAACAATTAACCACAAGTGCCAAGTTAGCTTCTCTGCTTAGGATTAAGAGGTACTTTCTGTGTAGACCATCACTATGATCTGGTCCAAGTCCAGAGAGAAACAGTGCAGTGACCTTTTACATAGAGAATTCTATGAATAATTCTGGACTAATCAGGAATTCAGAGAAACTAAAGTGTCATAAATTTAGTATTTAGAGTTGGAAAACCCATTCTATGGGAAAGTAGGTCAGCAGAGGCAAGGTTTTATTTATAACATTTAAACTATTTAAATAAAGGCAATCTTGTACATGACTTGGGCTACAATCCTTGAAACTGCTCAGCTATGAGACTGAAGAAAGAACTCAGCCTAAGAGATGTCAACAATTTATTGGACAGGACATCTTAGTAGTCAGGGGGAAAAGGTCCTAGAGCAACACCATATTTGGAAGGCCAACGGCAGGTAGGACACAGCAGCAGTCTTTGCTATGCAGGGGAGGAGGAGGCTGTTAGTTAATGGGGGCATGACTGAGAAGGGCTTTTTGGTTGCCAGGGGGGCTGCTGAACATGTCCCTCCCCAGCTCTTTGTGTTAGCAACCATTTAGAGGGCTGTGTTTCATGTTGATGACCCAGTGTACTAAAGTCATTCTGGTGAAAGGGCTAGAAAAATCATTAGCTGGGAGTTGGGTGGATCCCACAGGTAGTTACTGATTGACTTTCAGCTTAGGTGGGGGATGCAGTCATGTACATAAGGTAAGGATAAGTCAGGGCACTTTTGGCACGGAATGTATAGAAACCAAGTGAGCAGTCGTCTTATGTGACTTGATCCTACAATGACCACCAGTCCTATTTGTTATTTGAATTTACTATAGAAGGAAATATGTCATATGTGTGTGAGGTGACCTTGACTCAGTGTCCCTCAGTGTTGTTTGGAGTTAAAATACAGATGCAGACATAGTGAAGAAATGAGGTACAATTAAAGAATTGCAGTTTTTAAATGCAAGAAAATGAAAAAAATCAGACAGATTCTAGGATATTAGGAAGTAATGGGTCCATTAGAAACAAGAGTACAACCTAAAGCTATATTGAATTGGGTGGAGGAAGACAGGAACAGAAATAAAAGACTGATATTAAAGTTACTCACAGTTCCTAAATATGTGGGAAAATTACTCCCAGAGCAGTATTTCAGGAAAGATTTTCAAACTTGATCTTTTCATTCTCAAGAGGCTGCATGGCACTTAAGGGGAACAGAATAACATGAAATTGCTCTTTTTTAAAATTTTATTTATTTACTTATACTTTTTAGGACTGTACCCATGGCATACGGATGTTCCCATGCTAGAGGGTGGAATTGGAGCTACAGCTGTCAAGCTATACTACAGCTCATGGCAAAGCCAGATCCCTGGTCCACTGAGCAAGGCCAAGGATCGAACCCACATCCTCATGGATTCTAGTTTGATTTGCTTCCACTGTGCCACACCAGAATGCCTGCAATTTCTCTTTAGTGTAGACTTATTTTTTAACTTATAATTAATCTAAAATTAATTGATTAATTAAGTCTCACTGCACCCATTCAGCTACCAGTATCGAGGCCACCCCCAGCTGTATTTTCATTTTAAATGCTGCCCATTTTGTAGGTTATAATGAATTCATATTAAATTAAACTTACAGGGGAAAAAACCCACAATATTTAATGTTGATATAATATCACCAATTATTTGAGAAAGGCAAATCAAAACTATAATGAGGTGTCACCTCACACCAGTCAAAATGGTCATCATCAAAAAAATCTACAAATAATAAATGTTGGAGAGGGGGTGGGGGAGAAGGAATGCTACTACACTATTGATGGGAATGTAAATTGGTGCAAATCGCTATGGAGTACTGCATGAAGGTTCCTTAAAAAACTAAAAATAGAGTTGTATAATCCTGCAATCTCATTCCTGGGTATATATTTGGAGGAAACTAATACAAAAATATACATATGCCAATGATCATAGCAAAACTATTTACAACAGCAAATATGTGAAAGCAACCTAAACATTCATGAACAGATGAATGGATAAAGAAGATGTGTGCATGTGTGTGTGTGTGTATATATATATATATATATATATATATATATATGGAATGGAATACTACTCATCCATAAAAAAGAATGATATGCTATTTGCAGCTTAATGGATGGACCTAGAGATAATCACATGAAGTGAATAAGTCATACAGAGAAATACAAATACACAAAGAAAGTAATATGATGTCACATATCTGGAGTCTCAAAAAATGATACAAATGAACTTATTTGCAAAATAGAAATAGACTCATACATATGGAAAACAAACTTAATTGTTACCAAAGGGGAAAAGAGGGAGATAAATTCAATATTTGGCATGAGCGTATTCGCACTACTATATATAAAATAGATAACCAAGAAGGACCTACTATACAGCTCAGGAAACTACACTCAATGTTTTGTAATACCCTATAATGGAAAAGATATGCACATACATACATATATTTAAGATATATATAAAACTAAATGACTTTAATGTACACTTGAAACTAGCACTACATTGTAAATTAAACTTCAGTTAAAAATGTCATAAAAATTTCTTGTTAAATATTTTCATTTGAAGTATAAATTGGTGTATATAAAAATAGAAGAAACTTAGGAAAGGAAAGCAGAATCATGTAATTGAGGTGTCCATATTTTAGAAACCAAACCTAGGCAGAAATGCTTCAGATTTACAAAATAAAATATGATATTTCATAACAATCAAGATAAGGTTAATGATTACATTTTATGTTAATTTTTAGTTAATTTAAATTTTTAAAAAAGATAAATAGAAAATTAAATTTGTATTTAGCTTAACATCATGTTTTGAATTCCAAGAGAGGCGGTTGTAACAGAAGTCTGAGTATAAGGGTAAAGGGTAAGTAGCAATTACTAAATAAAAATAAACTGAGAGTTCAGACAGAGTGTAGACATGGAAGATTAGTATTTTGAAATATAAGTATAAATATTTAGTAATATAATGAAACAGGTAAAATAAATTTGCTACCTTATCACTTTTTGGCAAATTATATTCTTCATTAGCAGATATAAAAATTAATTGTTTCATAATAAATATGTTTATTATTAAAAATTTCCAGATGCCCCCATATACATTGTTGTTAGAGATGCAAATTAGTATGCACATTAATAAGGACATTCTCCATTAATTTCATTAATTTCATTATTTTTTAAAAATTATTTTTCTACCTTATAGATATATTACTGATATAGAACATGTAAGTTTAGGATTCAGAAAGTGATGATTTGATACATGAATATGTTGTGAAATGATTATCATATAGGTTAGTTAACACCTCCAATCCCTCACACAATTAACATTTTTTATCACGATTAATTTTAAGATCCACTCTTTTAACTACTTTCAAGTATATAATATAGTATTGTTAATTATATAGTCCCTTCCATGGTCAGTTCACAGGAGTTGTAGCAATGGCAGGCACCGAGGTGAGGCTGAGGCTTCAATTTGAGGAGGCTTTCTGGGAGTTTTCTGCCATGAAATCTGCCTGAGGCTGCAGAAGCTTGTGATATCTCCTGAGCTACCTGGGGACAAGTGGGCTGCCTGGGCCACTGGAGCCATCAGGGGATGGGCTGAAGGGATGGACCAGGATTCTCAGGAGCCCCCCTGGCAACCTAGTGTGGAGGACCCAAAGACCACAAGGGTCATTGGAGCAAGCAAGTGTGCTGTGAGCATGGTGCCACTGGATCTGCCAATAGTGGCTGTGGTGATGAGTGCTGGAGTGAGTCTGGGGCTGAAGTGTAGTAGAAGCCTCCTGGAGCCATTGGAGTGGACAGGTGCTGGGGTGTCCTGGGGTCTGATTTTCTAGGATCTTAATGTCAAAGAGACACTTTGGGCCCCTGGCAGGCACTGCATTGAGCTAGGGCCTCTATTCCTGGACACCTAGAGCAGACGTAAGGAGTCAGGGCTCTCTGCTGCAGTGTAGCTCATCAGGATTTCCCCAGCAGGTCAGATTTCTCTGTCTTTGGGCAGGGCTGGCAGGGCCTGGGAGAGAACTGGAGGATTTGTGTGAATCTATACATCCTACCATCCTCCTAGCATCTTGTATTAGTTCTGTGTTTTACCCAGATGTTGGAATCCTTGGCTCTTGTGAAGGTATTTTCTCATACAGAGAATGAGTCAAATGGATCTTGGGGGAGGGGACTGAACAGTAGAAATTCTTGTGCTACCATTTCACTGATGTAATGGGCAAGCCCAAGAAATGCTCTTTTTAATATTATTATATTAAAGCTATGAAGATTTTTTTTTAATTGAAAAGTAGTCATTTTTGGAGAAATATATTCAAAAACTATCCTTATTAAAAGGTTGTTTAGCTACTTTTAAACAATAAATGGCATGGTGTTGGGTATTAGACAAAATAGAAGATGGGAATTCAAAAAATTAAATTTATTTTCAAATTTAAGTTTCTTAAACTTTTCCTGATTTTTTGAAAATTTAATGTTTGAAAATTTAATGAGTTAAGTTTGAGAAAAATGAGCAGAGTGTTGGTGATATTTAGCAATTTGATTTTTAATGGAAAGGGAATATAGGCTTTGTGTATGGCATATGAAACTTAAGTCAGATATTCCAAAACTTGGGTCTGTGAATAAGCTTCAGGAAACTTAGAGACAACATGGAAAGTAGATGCAAAAATGTTGCACGTCTATTTTTCTGAGCCATAATCTCTAAAGCATCGAAAGAATTTTTTTTTTTTTTTTTGTCTTTTGTTTTTTAAGGCTGCATCCATGGCATATGGAGGTTCCCAGGCTGGGAGTCTACTTGGAGCTGTTGCCACCGGCCTACACCAGAGCCACAGCAATGCCAGATCTGAGCCATGTCTGTGAACTATATACCACAGCTCGCAGCAATGCTGGATGCTTAACCCACGGAGCGAGGCCAGGGATCGAACCCGCAACCTCATGGTTCCCAGTCAGATTTGTTTCTGCTGTGCCATGATGGAAAATCCATCTCAAGAATTTTTGAGTGAAAACCTAGGAACCACAGTTTTAGGCCACAGAGTGGGTTAACTCCTCAAGCTGCCCTTGTTGTAAAGATGAGTATGAGCTCTTCAGGTTAATACGATCTGATTGTTATAAGAACTATTTTTATAATAATTTTTATGGTTTATGTATTTTTTAAGTGGGTCATAAAAGTATTTTCTGGGATATGTTATGGTCTTAAATTTACCATCTGGGAGATTTGCAGTCTGTGAAATAGGAAAAAAATTAAGATCTATCTATCCTTCTTTGTGTAGATATTCTTCTATCTGAAATCACTTTCATGTTTTCTTTTAAAAAAAATCTCATTGATTTCTTGCTTTTTTGAACATCCATGATTGTAATTCTGTGTGTAAAAGTGGCCTGTTAATTCACTCTATTTTTATATAACTATTTTTGGTATTACATATATAAATAACGAATTTTGTATTTTTGACTGTATTTTGGGTATTTTTTTCTCAGATATCAGATAGTGAGATCATACTCAACACATTTAAAACAAAATTCATATTTTAAAATAATAATCTAATCCTGTCTGCTTTATTACATTTAATAGTCTTATCATTCTCTCAATCATGTTCTTATCATATTTACTTTTTCCTTTTTTTACTTTCTTTTTTTTGACAAACTATCATTAGAACTATTTTCCATAGTCATATTTATTTTCATTAATAACTGTATCTATTCTTTTTTTTTTTTGTCTTTTGTCTTATGACCCATGGCATATGGAGGTTCCCAGGCGAGGGGTCTAATCAGAGCTATAGCTGCCCACAGCAATGCTGGATCCTAACCCACTGAGAGAGGCCAGGGATCGAAGACACAACCTCATGTTTCCTAGCCCAATTCGTTTCCACTGAGCCACGACAAGAGCTCCTCATACTATTCTTATCTTCCCTGTTTTAATCAACATTACATTCCACTCCAAACTCATTTTCTAAAGTAAGACCTTTATTAAATTGTTTAATGCTTTAAGATGATTTTTATTTCTATTGACAGCAAGTATTCATCCCAATCATCTAATTATAATTTAAAATATTTTATAATCTAACTTTAACCTTCATTTTTTAATTTAGCAATTTCTTTGTACATCAGAATTCTAGTCACTCTTGCATCATGCTCTTCATCTCAAATGTCCTCAACTCTTCTATTCACCTGTTTTCTGTTCTGCCTTTGAATGTCTATTCCACATGTGTGTGATTACCTTAATAATAAACAGCAGTCACAAAAGCAAATGTTTTCCAATTCAGACAGGTAATGTGGCCTGGTTTAAGAGAATGAAAGAGTGTTACCATCCATAAACACTGAAAGAACAGGGCTTCTCCCCCAGCTCCTCCAAAGATGCCGCAATAACAAATCCAACCCATCCAAAGTAAAACAAAAATACTGTTTTGGTTGAAAAAACTTATTAGCAGTGATGGGTCTGGCTTGCAAAAGCAGTATAATGAAATTTATTTCAACATTACTTCATGTCGAAGACTAGAATTCATGCATGGCATGCCCTTACTTGTCTTAAAATTTCAGGGATGTCGATGTGGATGCCTATTAAAGGCATGTTCTGTTCTTAAGAATGGGAAAGTGTACAAATTTTGTATAACTTCTGCTATATCTCTTACTTTGTTTAGGTAATATCAGTGCACAGTGCAAAACAATATATATCAATAAAGAAGCACACTGACAAAGTTTTGCAAAGATTGTATTTTAAATTAATTTATTGATTGATTATAAATTAACTTTTATAACCATTGTTTATTTCCTCCCACGCATACATGACTATGTATATATACACAAATAGTTTTTGAGTGAAATTTTTTCTTATGTTCATGAATGTTTTGAATTAGTGCACATGGTTTGTTTGCTTTCTACAATATTTTGCATATATTTAGGACAAGAGTAAAATTTTCCATAGCAAACAGTGAAATTTTAAACAGGTTGTCTGTAGTAAAGATTAACATATTAACTTCATTATTTCTTAAGAATCTGGACTTTTTCTTTCTGTGCCTTGAAAAGTAGAGCAAAGTATACATTTTCTGTTAGAGTATGAACTAGTCTCAATGACTAGTTCCTAATATCTGGAACAGCAAGAGTTAGTACTGAGTTTTCTTCCTGGCTCTACCATTTCATTTAGTAGTATTTGATTTTGGACCAATGGACAAGAACTTAAATCAAATTTTTCCTCTTTCTACATTAAACAGTATCAGGATAATTCTGCTCCCATGTAAGTAATACACAAGGCATCGAAATCTTAGCTCCTTAGTCCAATAAATACTTGCTCCTGAAAAATACCTGTGACCCTACTAAGGTATTTTGCTAAATAAGAACTCTTAAAGTGTGATATTTGACTTTGAACATAAAATGTGAAAAATAAATCTGGGTGTAGTCATGACTGCAAAGAATAAATATATTAGGAATGTAGCTTAAAATATAAGCAAATATGATACAAACCAACATATCTATGAAACAAAAACAGACTTAGATAGAACAGTCTTGTGGTTACCAAAGGGGAGGAGCTGTTTGGGGAGGAAAGGATTGGGAGTCTTGGATTAGCAGAAGTAAATATTCTGTATGGGGTAGATAAACATCAAGGTCCCACTTTATGGCACAGGGGACTATATTCAATGTAATGTGATAAGCCATAATGGAAAAAATATGAAAGGAATCTATGTGTGTGTGTGTGTGTGTGTGTGTGTTTGTGACTGAGTCACTCTACTGTAGCGTAGAAATTAGCACAGCACTGTAAATCAACTATACTTCAATAAAATAAAATTAATTAATTAATTAGGATAAGCAAATCAAGGGATAATACATGAAGCACACTTAACCAACTTATAAATATGAATAGTTTTTATCAAAAATGTGTTAGTATATTTTAAAGAGTTCTGCTTTAACATGTTGTTTTGAAAGATGAAGAAAAAGAAAATGCTAGTTAGTGTATTTCCTCAAATTCTATTACTGTGACTTTTTCACCCTGAAGAGAAGGGAATCAGAAGTCAAATCAAACATTATTAGTGAAGAATTCATTATTATATTTGAGAAATTAGACATAATGGTTTTCTGGATAGTGAGATCTGCACACAAAGAACATTGCATTCTTTTTTTCTTTTAAATATTTTCATTTTAATCTCAACTTTTTTTCTCTTCAAGTGAGATAAAATATTTAGCCAATATTAATTAAAATTTTCTTATTCTAAGAACTAGTTTTAGATTTAAATAAACTGATAGGAAGTAAACTCCAACTTAGGCAAAAGCAACTATTAAGTTTTCTCCTAGTACACAATAATGTGGTTGCCAAGAATCTGTCTAAAAGCAACAAGACTGCTTGGGGATGAGATTTGCTTCTGTGTTCATTTTGCTTTGAGGTACAACTCCACTCAATTACTTACCCCTTAAAAATAAAAGTAAGTGGAATGCATGTCAGCAGTAAGCTGTTGTCTAGTTGAGGTACATAATATCATGTCTACTGAGCTATGTTTTCATCTGGGGAAAATAACTCAACTGCTTTGTAAAGTTCACTGAGAGAATGAGTAGGCTACATACAGTTTAAGAAGCTTCTCTTTAGTTGTCTGCATCCAATTAAACTGCCCTCTCTTCATTTTTTCAAAGCTGGATGAAAATTAAAATAATTCCGATTAAACAAAATGGGTTATTTAAAGAGGAATGAAATAATTCTTCCTTTTTACTCAGATGTCTCTTGCTTGCTCAGAAAAGCCATTTTAAGATGCTGCCACCTATTTACTGGCAAGATACTAAATAAACCATGTATCCATATTCTTAATCATTAATTCATTCATTACCCCTTTCATTCATCACCTCCTTCTGATTTATTCATCTCAATTTAGGTACTATCTCTATATTTTCACTACTGTAGGTTTCATTATGTCAGTCTTAGAGTATTTTTCTGTAAAATATTAATATGTTTAACCTGGTTTGTGAATATGGCATTTTCTTAGGTATTTCAAAATAGTGCTTAAGGATATTTATTTTAAAAATCAATATTTTACATGTACACTTAAAAATTCTTTTCTAAATGGAGAATGAGTGAATTGACCCTTAAAAAATGAATTCATGCCACAAAAACCAGGCTTCCCTGTTACGCAGTGTGACAATAAGTTCAATAATGGATCAGTTATCCTCACATAGTACTTTTTGTGCTCTTCTGCACAAATTATCCCAAATCATAATGACTCATGAAAAGAGCCCTAAGGTACACATGATACAGTTTCATCAACTATTTCTAGATTCACTCCTGTACCAAAAATCAAAAAAGATAAAACCACACAAATTTTTCTCCCTGACCTCATTTTGGAATTCAGAACTTGATTTTGTTATGCAAAGGATTATAATAATAATTTAAAATAAAGTGGAAGGATTAGTAATGAAATGGAATAAAACTGACTGCTAGCAGTTATCAAATTTCTGGAAGGTCGTTTCTGAATTAAAACAAAAAACAATTCAAATGTATCAGTTAGAGCAATATAAATCACAGTAGGGTAGTTTGATTTTATTTACAAACTAAGAATGCATATTTCATATAACTTCTAGAAAAATCTTAATATATTGTTTTTAAAATTGGAAGTTTTTGGACCTTCCAACCTAGAAATAATCCTTGAAACTTGAATCTCCTAACACACAATCTTTGCTACTCTAAATCATGTATTATCTTTCTCATTTTGTTATTACAAAAGTGAAAAGTAAATGTAAAAAAATACTTTCTCCAAAAGCTGTAATATTTTTCTATCTTTGTTTCAAATAGAGAAAATAAAAAAATTAATGGTTATTTATTCCATCTTGAATATTTGGGAAAAAAAGGGCATTTTTAAGCATCTGGAATGATATCAACTATGTCGTGGATAAATTTCACATTATTCTAGTGGATGTCATTCTGAAATTTTATAGATTTACACATTTACAAAATAAGAGTCGACTGCCTGACCATTACCCAATTTGTCTATTTGAAAGATAATTTTTTTTTATCATTCAGTGATATTCTCTAAAACATCATTAATAGGAATTAAAACAAGTTTCAACTGATAAAAATCATTTTACCTAGTAGAAATTTTCTTATCAAATAAGAAACACCTGTATCTGGAGTTCCTTTTGTGGCTCAGCTGGTTACAAACCTGACTATTATCCATGAGAGTTTAGATTCTATACCTGGCCTCACTCAGTGGGTTAAGAATCTGGCATTGGTTGCTACCTTGAGCTGTGGTGTAGGTCACAGTTGCAGCTTGGATCCTGAGTTGCTATGGCTGTGGTGTAGGCAGCAGCTGCAGCTCTGATTTGACCCCTATCCTGTGAACTTTCATATGCAGCATGGGCGTCCCTAAAAAGACAAAAAAAAAAAAAAAAAAAAAAAAAGGAAAAAGAAAGAAAGAAAAAAGGCAAAAAAAACACCTATATCATATATAATTTCATATTAACATTCTTAGTTGCCTATACAAAATTTAAACTGTATGCTTTTAATAAATAAAGTGAAACAGACTGTATCTTATTAGTAATTCAATGAGTTTTTATATTGATTTTAAATCACAGTGGTACATTTAGTAAATAATATTGTACTACTAATTAGCAGATATCTAAAAGAAAATACTTTTTCCCGGAAAAGACTAAGTATATATTGAAACTTTTTTTTTTCTTTTTAAGGCCAAACCCATGGCATATAGAAGATCCCAGGCTAGGATTTTAATCAGAGCTGTAGCTGCTGGCCATAGTCACAGCCATAGCAATTCCAGATCTGAGCCACATCTGTGACCTACACCACAGACCATGACAATACCAGATATTTAACCCACTGAGCGAGGCTAAGGATTGAACCTACATCCTCATGGTACTGGTCAGGTTTATTACCACTGAGACATGACAGGAAGTCCTTGAAACTTTTAATATATAGTATACATTCTGTTTTTCAAATTCTTCAAAAGAGTCATAGAAATAACTAAAATTCCTGTTATAGAAATATGGAAATAAAATAAATATGCAGTTATTATACATCATTTTATAGAAGAGACTTGAGCACCCATGGATTTTGGTATCTACTGAAAGTCTTGAAACCAATCCCCCCAGGATACCTAGGGATGACTGTGTTAAATTGGCAACTGAAATATATAATTCATATATAAAATCATTAGGTGAGAGATGATTGTTGAGTCAGAAGTGGATCTGTTTTAAACCCCCTTTAACATTTTATGAAAGAATTTAGAATAAATTTTGTGTATTCCTGTTTGGCTTGGGATTTTTTTAAAAGTAGCTCTGATCTGGGCTAACTCCACAGCATTTCACCCTTTAGAAAAAAAGATCACCCTACAGAGTGTTCTCAGTATTGTCTTATCTAAGCACTAATGTCTCCACAGGTAACAGGATCTCCTGGAACTAAAACTTTGTCAAGGTGTCCTTGAATGCTGAAGTCAAGTAGAGGGAGTGTTTAAAGGTGGTTATTTTTCTATATCCTGAGCTTTTCTTGTGTTATAGTAACCATTGTATATAAATAACCTTACAACTTTTGAATCTTCAAGCAATGAATGGGTATGGCTTATGTTGATGGCCCAGTGTGGATGTTTTGGGTCAGCTGATTGTCCTGTGACATGATTCAAACCATGGACTCCTTCTGTTTTTCAGTTTTGCCATTCACTGTGATCTTGGAATCTTCTGCTTTTACCCAGCTGACAAAGCAGAAGGCAGTGGAAGACATATACTTCTTAGAAATTGAACCTGGAAATGACACATCACTTCCATTCATGTTCTATTAATAACTAGTTATTTGGTCCTACCAGGATGAAAGACTAGGATGCACAGTTCTAGCTTTAGGCAGTACCCATCAACAAATGCCCACCTTGGCAAGGTCAGCAATTTGTTGAGGGCAGTTCTCCATATTCAACACAGTAACATTTGCTGCTACGTTTGTGAGGTTTTTACATATAAATTTATTGTGAAGATTTGAGTTCAACTGTTTTAATACGAGATCATGAAGCCAGTATCAGGGTCCTGAGAAAAACGCTTGATTTCCTTCTTAGCCATGGACTTGAATAGTCTTGGACACATTGCACCAAATCACAATCTCTTGTGGGAGGTCCATGGTGGGAGCTCTCAAGGCTTCCAGAAACACTGCCAGAAGCTCCTCTTAAACCCCATCTTCTGAATTTGTCTACATGGAAATTTTGTCTATTGAATTTTGCCCTTCCTATAAGCCCTAATACATTACTTAAGTGAAAATAATTTTATTAGAGAGATTTAAACTCAAACAACAATTTATTTTTTATTTAGAATGTCTCAAAGTTCCCTAAGATCACCCTCACGTTTAGTGATTTTACTACATGGACTCAGAACTAAGGTTTATTACAGAGAAAAGATATGTGATATGATTAACAGGAAAAAAAAATACAGGATGGGCAGTGTCTGTAGAAATCCATGTATAGGATTCTTTATGCTCTCTTCTTCCTATGATGGAGCAAATTAAATGTATGATCCTTTCTTCTGCAATGAAATAAATGCAGTAAAAATCTGTGTGGTGTTTCTTCCCAGAGAAACCTGCTAGAGACTCAGCACCCATTGTTTTAGTGGGCTGGTCAGGTAAGCACCCTTTCCTCCATCTTCCAAACTCCGATTTCTTCAATGAAGGAAAAAAGGTAGTTACCATATATCACATATTTGTACAAACACTCTACACACAGTGATTTACTTTAATCAGTTAGAAACAGATCAAGGCAGCAGCCAAGGGCCAACCTTGAAGGCAGTTCTTTCTAAAGATAGCAGTTTCAGATCTACAGTTAACTCTTCTTCACACCCAGCAAAATGGTAATATATTTTATTTCATTAAAACCCTCGAATGGGAGTTCCCAACCTGGCTTAATGTTTAACGAAACTGACAAGTATCCAGGAGTATGCGGGTTCGATCCCTGGCCTTGTTCAGTGGGTAAAGAATCTGGCATTGCTGTGAAATGTGGTGTAGGTAGCAGACACTGCTTGGATCCCCCACTGCTGTGGTTGGCAGCTACAGCTCTGATTCTACCCCTATCCTGGGAACCTCCACATGCCATGGGTATGGTCCTAAAAAAAAGACAAAAGACAAAAAATTAAAAAAAAACAAAACCTGTAATGAATTTCTCCAATTGAGATAGTTGGTATAAAGAAAAGAACTCTAAGGTAAAGGGAACTGAGGCATTTTGAGTCCCAAATATGTGTATGAGTCTTTACCAGATAATTTGAATATTTAATTTAAGGAAGTAAGAATTTTGCCTATGGTCACATGACTAATACTCAAGGAGCTGAAACTGAAAACAAGAATTTGATGATTTGGTACTACACCTTTGCCTTTTTTCAAAATACTTAGAAGGGGTCTGCACTGTCCAGTATAATAACCAGTGGTCACACGTGACTATGAAGGCACACTTGAAGTGTGCCTGGACCCAATGGATAGGTTTTATACCTGTGTATGGGTACCAGAGCCTGAAAACTTAGCATGGGAAAAAAAAAGTATTTATTATGTCCCATCAGGAGTTCCTGTAATGGCTTAGTGGTAAAGAACCCGACTAGTATCCATGAAGATGGCCCCGTTCAGTGGATTAAGGATCAGGCATTACCATGAGCTGTGGTGAAGGCTGCAGAAGCAGCTTGGATCTGGCATTGCTGTTGCTGTGGTGTAAGGCCAGCGGCTATAGCTTTGATTCAACCCATAGTCTGGTAATTTCCATATACCATATGCTGGGGGTGTGGGCCTAAAAAAAAATCCCATTAACAATTTTTATTATTGAACATACTTTGAAATAATATTTTGGCTACATTGGTTTAAACAAACTATGTTATTCACTTGATTTTATCTGTTACTATTTTTTAATGTGTCTAGCATAAAATTTAAAATTATACAAGTGGCTCACATGATATTTCTTTAGGACAGCACTGGTCCATACATACAGGACCTATCTGATCTTTAAGGCCTAAGCACTGGTAGTAACAAAGGATGTATGCCCCACAGGCCTCATGGGGGAGCTGCTGTCCTCACATCAAACAATGCACAGCCAGTGCATTGAAGCTTTTGGAGAAAGTTGTATTCAAGGATTCCGCTCCTTCCCACCTAGGGCCAGTCATGCTCTAATACTCATCTACATTAGCTCAGATACCACCATTTGGAGGTCTTTCCTGGGGACAAGGGTGAGGGCTCTGTTGAAGTCGTCAAGTCTTCAAGTCTAGGTGAAACACCTAGATGTTTTTATATGGAGACTCCAACTAAAGTGACTCAGTACTTTCTCCCTCCTAGCCCTTTGCCTCCACCTCCCCAGTCCTCTGGTCAATAAAATATCCATAGCCTTTTGTCTAGGGTTCTTCATCACTAAGACAATTTCCTTTGTCTGCCCTGCACATCCCCTGATCCTCACTGATGGCAATCTTCTGAAGGATGTAACAGGGAGAAGCTGGGATGCATTTTATTTATTTATTTTTTTTGGCCACTTGCTATTGCAATTAGTGAATAAAGACTTGACCATTACTCATTGCCTTAATTGACCACCTAAACACCTGGCAGCTCTAATCCTACCTCAATAAATATTTAAGTCCCCTTCCCTGTGAAAACTATTGCTTTACATGAAGGAAATAGTGGAATCAGAAACATTGAGTTGAAACACTCTTCTTCTAGGTTTTCATATCACAATTCTAAATGTCAATATATGTATCATTTCACACTATTCTATGTCTTGATTTCCTTCCCTACCTTCAACATTTAAGTCATCTAAAGATAACAGCAATGCCTGATTTTCTTTTCTGTCCCAACACAACCTATATGCATAGGAGTGTCTGAAATATTTGTCAATTAAATGAAGAAATATACTTACCTAAATTAATGCAGATAGTAAATAGTAGATAAAATTTCAAATGCTGGTTTGCTGATATCAAGTTCAGGGATTTTGTTGCCATGGGTATCTATATTTTAGATTTGTGGCATGTGAAGGTTCAGCAAAAACCAGATAGGAAGGTATAATTCAGGGTCATAGGATTTTTCAATACCTATATACATTTTCTATTTTTTCTGGTTTAAGAAGATGAATGTATTATTTTATAATTTTATTGGTCAGTCTAACATGTGTCTCGGTAAGCTAAACTCAGTGTGTCAGTAAGGCTGAGTTTCTTTCTAGAGGCTTTTTATGAAAATCTGTCTTTTTCATTTTCTAGAGGCTGCCAATTTTCCTTGGCTCATGGTGCCCTTCCTTCCTCTTACAAACCAAAACAGTTTCATCTCTCTGACTGTTCTTTTGTAGTCACATCTCTTTCTGTCTAATGCATCTGGGAAAGTTTTCCACTTTTAAAGACCTATGTCATTATATCGGGCTCACCTTTATGACCAGAGTTATCTTCCTTCCTAAGGTCCTTATTTCAATGACTTCTGAAAAATGTCTTCTGCCATGTAATGTGACATGTCCACAGCTCCAGGAGATTAGGGTGTGCACATATTTTGGGGACCATTATTCTGCCTACCACAATATTTAAATATTCTCAGAATGTTTGTTAATGTCTAGTGAATATTTCTCTAAATGTGGTATCTAGACCAGCAATGTTTACATCACCTGGGAACCTATGGAATCAGGGACTCTGGAGGTGGGGCTGAGAAGACTATGTGGTTACAAGCTTCCAGGTGTTTCTTATGTGCAATAAAGTTTGAGAATATTTAAATCATTCTTAGCTAGCTTCCAGGAGGTTGCTATATCTGAGTGTGAGGTAATCTAACTACTCTTCAATAGGAAGCACTGCAGCTAGGTAGCAATCCAAACAATCAGAGAAGGTCAATGTGCAAGTGCTTACAAAGGCTGAATGTCTGAGTATCCCTGTTATCATTAATTTTCAGAGACAGTATCACTGTTATTAATTTTCACATAAAAAATGAGAAAGTTATCATCTCCAGTTGCAAGTCAGAGAGTTACTAAAGGTAAGTTTTTAAGGAGGAGGGAGATAAAAATAATATATTCCACAAACTGCATTTTAAATCTATTTCAGGAGAAAATAATTTCCTGAAACTGGTGACACCTAATAGTATGAATTGTAGTAGTTTGAAGAAGGTATTCCTCTTCGTAATCCATGTCTATTTTCCATTTAACTATTAACTATTTAATCTATTTCTATGACCAATCACTTATGTGTTTCTTAAAACCCACACTAAGACTATTATTGAGTAGGTGGTATATAGTGGATCGAAAGAGGTGTATGGCAGTTACTGCCCTTGAAAATCTGAAAATATTGAATGTGAGATATGACTAATACTTTAAAAAGCTTTTAAAGACAATATTCTGCCATAAGAAATTATTTCAGAAATTGTTCACTTAGTAGTATAATTGAAGTTGTCACAATCTGAGCAGATCTCACAAATATTTCCAGAATTAAATCATCCTTCATGAGTTTTTTGGCTAGGTATATGCTTTATTTGATAAGGTAAATGCTTCAAGTGAATCCAGCTTATATGCTAGATCCACCTCTCACTCAACTACCATCTGTACTTTTGATTCTGCTTTCATGATATTATGTTACATTTTACACATCTACATTTCCCTGAGGAAATGACCCCTGATGTCTGGGAGCTGGCTTGGCGCGATCACCATGGCCTTGGATTTAGCAAGTAGTCCAGCCCTAACCACTAGGCTGTCACATTCTCCTGTTGAATATAATTTCATAAAACCCTGATAACAGGCAAGGCAACTCTGTGACTGTGATAGATCAAGACAAGATGCCTTATAAGCACATCTCAACAGAGAGAAAAACAACAAATATATCTAAACCATTAAATTGTTCATCCATTCTCTTTCACTGTATAACTAATATGAGTGGTATGATTTAGCTATAAAATATAGATTATTTTCATTTAGGAAAAGGTGAGTAGTTTCACTTTGAATAAATCGAATTTTCTCTAATTACATATTCACTAAGAGGTTGTATCTTTTTTTTTGACAAAAATCTAAAATATTCCATTGAATAGATCCTGGTTATTTGGAGCAGAAATATACCCAAGTATAAAATGCCAGAATCCAACCAGTGACATTTTCATTATTTTGTACATCAGATCACTGATAAATGGCTCTGTAATCAGTAGGAAGAATGATCTAAGACTATAGACATTTTTTTAAAATTTTTTTTGTCTTTTTGCTATTTCTTGGGCCACTTCCGCGGCATATGGAGGTTCCCAGGCTAGGGGTCTAATCGGAGCTGTAGCCACCAGCCTACGCCAGAGCCACAGCAACGCAGGATCGGAGCCGCGTCTGTGACCTACACCTCAGCTCACGGCAACGCCAGATCGTTAACCCACTGAGCAAGGGCAGGGACCGAACCCGCAACCTCATGGTTCCTAGTCGGATTCGTTAACCACTGCGCCACGATGGGAACTCCCATAGACATTTTTTTAATTCAATTGAAACATGGCAGCTCGAATTGATTGCTAGACTCAAGCTCTAACACCCAACATGATTTGTTACATTGATGGATATAATACATACCTGTAACCCAGGTTAAAAATATATTTATTTATTCACTTCTCTAATAATCATATAGTAAATTATTACAAGTGCCATTTGTAATAATTTCTTTTTCTTTTTAAATTCTGTTTTCTCTATCTACCGTCAATCTATCTATAATGTCTGTATATACACATGCTTAATGTCAATTTACGAATTCTAGCTATGCTGTCTTTTGATATTGTGGGGAAATTTCCCAACTTAGTTTCCAAGGTAGTTTAATCATCTGATGTAACACAAACACAGATGGCATTTAAAATTTATGACTTTAAATTTGGATCATTTATTTTGCTGGGTGATTGTTCCTTAGTTAATTGAATAAAACAGAGGTAACAAATATTTTCATCCTTTCAAAGCATTTTATATTTTCTTTATATAAGATTTTTTCCTTGCTAAATATAAATATAACTATATACATGCATATATATGTATATAATGCATATATATGCATACACACATATGAATGCATGCATTTACTTTACAATTCCTACATATATTTCCATGAACATGTCTTTATTTGTTCAACCTCATTTTAGTGATATAGATTAAATTCTTAGAGAAATGTGTATTAAGCCTTTCTTATCAGTAAGTACTTATTATTTTGTCTATCTAGTTTTTCTGTTATAGAGAATATACTTGGGAAGAACATTCTCTATTCTGTGACAATAACGTATTACAGGAATGGGCTATTTATTTTATCACCTTCCTTATGTGACCCTGCTTATACTCTTTAGTGAGAGAAGTGGAAATATATTATTCTAATATATATGCTAAAGGCCATAGTAATGATCAACATTGAGAAAGCTAATCAAGGATAATTAAGCCAACATTCAGAAAGAAATAAAAACAAGCAGTGGAGACAAAGTTCTGGATTGTGATATGAATCATAATTCTCAATATACTTAAGGCTAGGTTATATGCTTGTCCTTCCTATGGTTTAGTTACAGGAAGCAGTGTATTTTCCTCTACCCTTAAACTCTGTTGAGCTGATTTTCCATCACAGTATTTGTGAAGAATTGATTTGCATTTCAAAGACATTTATAATTTTGTAGGGATTCAAGTTAACAAATAGTAAGGAGAAGCTACTATGTGAAAAACATTCTTCTAAGCTTAACAAAATGTACATTTTAAATTTAAGTTCAACAGTCCTATTTTTTATGTATGTGTGTTTGTATGAATACAGGCAAACTATTTATTTTAATACTGCATAATAGTCAGAAACACAAAGAATAGGAGAAAATGCAGAATAAATTAAGGGCTAGAAGATAAATTTAACCAAAAAAAGCTATGGGGATTCAAAGAAGTGGCTCATACTCAACAAAAAAATGTAATAAGCCTGCCTACCATACTGAGTAGCAGGGAGTAAACTGTGACCAGAATGTTCTGACCGTCAGAGATCGCCAGCATTCCTTAGCTGATTATAGTGTCCCCAAAACTGAAATGGGTGGACTGCTAAAATCTTACTTGATTTGTATAACCTGAAAATCTCTAGATATGATGAACAGAGATCTGTTGTGAGTCACCACAATAATGAGTTACAGTCCACAAATATTTCCAGGCTAGAGCTATTTCACAACCCAAGTATACCTTGAATTAAGGGGGTCATGGTACAGCTTGAGGAAGGGTTCTACAATATAGCCAGATACTTTCTGCTATTTACCTACCCAGGCTTCTACAAAGGACATACGACCATTTGCCAGGATAACTACACACTGGAGAAATGAAAATAATCAGACATTTTGAATATTGTTGTATATGTTGATTTGAACTGACTCAAAACACTATTATGGTCTATAGTCATACTAGAGACTTAAGGAAGTTGTATTAGGAATGAAGTTTTGGCTTGAGACCTCCTCACAGTAAACCCCATAGGCCATGAATCCTCTCTGTGATGGTATTGCCAGTCCAGAATGCCTAATAGAACAGACATATTTAGTAATTCACAGAATACCCACATGTGCTCCCTAACCTATGAAGTGAGAAATATGATGTTAGAGTTAGCCAAATGGAGCCATTAGAACTTCTTCTCAACTACAAAAATATTAAAACAAAATATATGCCACCTTACTGGAGGGATTGCAGAGATTAGTGCCACCATTAAAATCTTGAAAGATGAAGGTTTCATGATTACTACTACACACCCATACAATTTACAGATGAATTTTAGATACTAACAGCGCATTATTATAAACTTAATGGGATCTTTCTTCAAATTAACAGTTACTCTTTCAGTTGTTATTAAATTGCGGGAACAAAGCAACACATGTACTGGGATCTGATAGATGTCATTAATCTGACATGTGCTTTTTTTCTCTGTATTTATTAGTTGAAGATCCTCAGTACCATATTCTTCCAGCTTCTAGGGCTAATAATATAACCCCTCTGTCCTCCCTTGGGGCTAGCTTAACTCTACATCCTTAACTGCTTCTGCATCCTACAGGAAATGGTGATCTTCCATTACATTGAGTATAACTTGTTCTTTTGACTTAGTAGCAGAAAGTAGCAAATATGAATCCATTATAAAACACATGAGAAATGAGATCCTGCTGTGTAGCCCTGGGAACTATGTCTAGTTACTTATGATGAAGCATGATAATGTGAGAAAATAGAATGTGTACATGTATGTGTAACTGGGTCACCATGCTGCACAATAGGAAAAAAAAATTGTACTGGGGAAATAACAATTAAAACTTTTTTTAATAAACTAAAACACATGTATGCTAGAAAGTAGGAAATATATTTTAAAAGTTTAGGGGTGTGTCAACTAGATTAAATTTCTTGAGGTTCAGTTGTTAAGACATGAAGATAAATTTCTTCAAAATACATATTTTTGCATCTGACCCCTCATTCTGCTAGAAAATAAAAAAAGAGATACACTGCTTAGTGAGACTGTTTGGATATTGGAGGCAACATATACCGCATATGGCTGAGCAGCTTTGACCTATATACCAAGTAACCCTAAAAGATGCCAGATTTGAACAGGACTTAGGACAATATAAAAATTCCTACAACAGGTAAAGTGGAACATAACAAAACAAAATGCTTATTCAACCACTTGGCCCAGAGAAAGAATGTTCAACCATACTGCCAAAAGTTACCATTTTTTTCTGATCTTTCCAACATGATTTGGGTGATCTGTGACCTTTTAAATTTTAAGGGTTGTGTGTATGTGTGTACAGTAATACCCCAACATCAGACAGACAAGGGCTAGCATAGGTCCTAAAGTCCTAAGTAGGTTGCATGGCTGGTGGTCCATATGTCTATGGCCCATCTTCCTAATTTATTGCCTCCTTTCCTGTCAGTTTATACCTCTGATCTCAGTGGAGTTCAGGTGAATAGAGGAGGGATAATTCTCCATGACTCTCTTATATTTCTACATATTTTTGAGCAAGATAACTGACTGTTTCATTCCACCCTAATTTTTTTTTTGTTGTTGTTGTTATTGTTGTGTTTCTCTCTTTATGGCCACACCCACAGCATATGGAGGATTCTAGGCTAGGGGTCGAATAGTAGCTACAGGTGCCAGCCTATGCCACAGCCACAGTGATACAGGATCCCAGCCATGTCTGCAACCTATACCACAGCTCATGGCAATGCCAGATCCTTAAACCACTGAGTGAGGCCAAGGATCTAACCCACAACCTCATGGTTCCTAGTCATATTCATTTCTACTGTGCCCCAATTGGAACTCCCCCACCCTATACTTTGAAGGCAGTTTGTAGAGAACAGAGACTTGGAAGATAAAAACAGCACCTTCCTCTGGAGAAAATGGAAAATTTGCTTAAAATCCAGTATAATAAAGGTAGTATCTTCCTTATGGGCAAAGAATAGTCCAGCCTACAGGCCATTATAAAAGCTTGTGACTCCTATACTCTCTTTTTTCTACTGTAATATAAGCTGCAGCATGTGCAAGCAATATCTAAGCCTCTTTGAATTGCTTTGTGGAAATTGCAGCACAGGGAAAGAGCGCAAATGCTTATACTCTGATTACTGATATTTCTGTGACTAATAACTATTCTGTCTTCGACCAAGTATAGTAAAACTGTGGCTGACATACTTGTTAGCTTACAAATAGAGTCAAATTTCAGATTCTTCAAGGTACTGAGAGTTTTGGCAATAAGGATGAAGTGCTGACAGACATGGATTCCTCGATGAAAAAGAATGAGTGTTTGGATGAAAATGTAGGGAATACTAAAATTATATTGGATGTTTTAGCAAATGTTCTTATTCAAATGGTGAGTAAATGGGAGTGATGGTAAGGGTCCCTCACTTTTCTACCTGTTAACGAATGTTTAAAAGATGAATAGTGAGCTGTAGGATGGAAAAGAGATTCCCCAATTTCCCTTGTGTGCAGCAGGATCTGTTCGTTGTCACTGCAGTGGCTTGCTGCTGTGGTGTGGGTTCAAACACTTGCCCAGGAACTCTTGCCTGCTGAAAGTGCATGCGGCGAAAGAAAGAAAAAAAGAAAGGAAAGAAAACCTCAAATGGTGCTTTGAGTTTTACTCACTCTCCTTCAGTCAGAAGAAAGTATAACAACAAGGAAACATGTTCTGTAGCCCTAGAGCAAAGACAAAGTTCTTATAGCTCTCTGGTCAAGAAATCCCCACTGGTAAAATACATGGTTTTAGGAATGAGGATGTAGAATTTGGGTGGATAGAAACCTTAGATGTTTGTTTGGTTGATCTGGGCGGGCAGATTCTCACAATAGAAATTAAACGCTATGTCTTATTTACTGTCATGAAATGTCTCTCTTGCTCCATACTTCCATCCTTTCTACTTCACTATATCATGATGCCTATGACTTTGAGGAGAGAGATGCTTAGAAATAAGGTACAAGTTTACGGTTAAAATGTTTTCAGTTTTATTAGCAAAGCTATATGGAATCAGACTTTTGCTTCTGTCTTTATTTGCAAGTTATTTATGGGTAGCTGTGTATGTATGGACGCCAACTGGGATTTGTTCTGTGTCAATATAGCTCATCTGGGACAGAATTTCCTTCTTCATATGCTGTTTGTCTAAGGTTGGTTACATGAGGAGTCTACACACTATTTGAAAGTGAAAATTAAACAACTGCCATTTTTATGCTGGTAAGTCAGGATAAGTTTAGGTACTATTGCTACTCATGCATGTTTCACATTCTTAGAGCAGTTTCCTCTAGGTAATTATTTTCTGCTTCTATGACTACTGGATAAAATGAAATAATACCATTTTCTCCTGTAGGCCACTCAAATCATTGAAGTTGGGAGTCAAGATATGGTGATACTAATGGTATATATATATTTGCAAGTTGGAGCTTCTCTTCATGTATTCCAGTTTGTCCTCAGTTTTCTCTACCTCCCATTCATCTTCCTTCTTAACTGCCTGTGCTGCTGATGCAGACGTTACCTTGTGTTGCACCAGACTCTGAGTCAACAAAATTACATGATCTATTTATTTAATTACCACAATTATTTAATGTCAAATTAAAATAATAATCTTATTTGAAATCACTTCTAGTGGCCTACTTATCTAATCAAATCTTGACTGATAGAAAGGAATAGAAAAAATCATACTCTTAGTAGATGCAATTTATCATTAGATAATATAGGAAAAACATCTTCATAAGAACAAATATAAAGGACAATTTTAGTTTGTTAGAAAAGAATGAAATTAGAACACTCTCTAACACCATACACAAAAATAAATTCAAAATGGATTAAAGACCTAGATATAAGACCAGACACTATCAAACTCTTAGAGGAAAACATAGGCCCAACACTCTCAACATAAACGATAGCAACATCTTCTCAGAGCCACCTCTTAGAGTCATGACAGTAAAAACAAACAAACAAACAAAAAACAAATGGGACCTAATTAAACTTAAAAGTTTCTGTGCAGCAAAGGAAACCCTAAACAAAATGAAAAGACAACCCACAGAATGGGAGAAAATATTTGCAAATGAATCAACAGACAAGGGATTAATCTACAAAATTTATAAACACCTTCTGCAGCTCCATACCAAAAAAAGAAACAACCCCATCACAAAATGGGAAGAGGATCTAAACAGACAGTTCTCCAAAAAAGACATACAGATGGCCAAAAAACACATGAAAAGATGTTCAACATCACTCATTACTAGAGCAATGAAAATCAAAACCCCTATGAGGTAGACTTTTGGGTGATGGCCAGCCAGAATGGCCATTATCCAAAAGTCTACAAACAATAAGTGCTGGAGAGGGTGTGGAGAAAAAGGAATCCTGTTGGTGGGATTGTAAATTGGTGCAACCACACTGTGGAAAACAGTATGGAGAGGCCTCAGAAAACGAAAAATAGAACTCTCATTTGATCCAGCAATCCCACTCCTGGGCATCTATCCAGAGAAAACCGTGACTCGCAAAGACACATGTACTCTGATGTTCATTGCAGCATTATTTGCAATAGCCAAGACATGGAAACAACCTAAATGTCCATCGACAGAGGAGTGGATCCAGAAGATGTGGTACATATACACAATGGAATATTACTCAGCCATTAAAAGGAATGAAATACCGGCATTCTTAGCAACATGGATGGACCTATAAATTATCATGCTAAGTGAAGTCAGTAGACAATGCAACACCAACATCAAAAGCTTTCACTGACGTGGAATCTGAAAAAAGGACAGACTGAACTTCTTTGCAGAACAGATACTGACTCATAGACTTTGAAAAACTTATGGTCTCCACAGGAGACAGTTTTGGGGATGGAGGATGCGCTGGGATTGTGGGATGGAAATATTAAAAAATTGCATCGTGATGATCATTGTACAACTATAAATGTAATAAATTCATTGAATAATAAAAATATATAAATAAATAAGTAAAATAAAGAAAGTACAGTTGACCCTTGAACAACATGGAGGTTAGGGACATCCACACTTCACGCATTTGAAAATCTGAATATAACTTAATGGTTGGTCCTCTATGTCCATGGTTCTGCTTCCAAGGATTCAACCAACCTCAGACCATGTAGTATGGCAATGTTTACTTTTGAAAAAAAATCAGTGTGTTTGTGAGCAATCATAGTTTGAACCCATGTTGTTCAAGGGCAAACTATAGTATTAAAAAAAAAAAACTTCACTAAACATCACTAAACATTTTTGTTACACATGACATGAATATTAAAAGCCTACTGTTAAGTTAAAGTAGTCCCATACTAAGTAGTACACATTATGATTCCATTTGCATAATGGTTCAAAAACAGAAAAAAATATTTTATCATACTAAAAGTCAGAATACTGATCACCATCTCAGAGGATATAGCAACTAAAGGAGAATAAGGAGCATAATGGGTTTTGAAAATATTCTGTTTCTTCATCTGTGCTGTGGTTAAACAGATGTGTTCACTTGGTAAAGGTTCATTCAGCTATACACTCATAATTTTTGGACTTTTATGATACCCATTTTGAAATGCTTTTCAGTAAAAAGTTATTTCAAAATGAGTAGTAAAAATTAGGGAAATATTCTCTTGGTAGCAATAGGTTCTACTGTCACTGAAGTTCCAGTTTTGAGTGAGCCAACTTAATAATAAAGTAAAATACTGGCATGGAAGCTTAAATATTAAAAATTCATCAATTAAAAATGAATAAAACCAAACAACTTTGTGTCTTCCTCTACTCTTCCATTCCATTTCCCAATACATTTACTTTACATATGTATTTTCCTGTAAAAACCCTTTAAAAAAGTTCAGTGTCTCCAAACTACCGCTACATTTTCTTCCTACTACTTTTACTATTTGTTTACTACTACATTCATTTATTCATTGATTATTCATTTACTACTACATTCTCTTCCTCAAGAGATGTTTAAATTTCCCATATCATGTCTTTTTTTTTTTTTTTTTTTTTAAAGAGATGTTGGAGTCCCCATCGTGGTGCAGTGGTTAACGAATCCGACTAGGAACCATGAGGTTGTGGGTTCGGTCCATGGCTTTGCTCAGTGGGTTAAGGATCCAGCGTTGCAATGAGTTATGGTGTAGACTGCAGATGCGGCTCAGATCCCGCATTGCTGTGGCCCTGGTGTAGGCCAGCGGCTATGGCTGTGATTTGACCCCTAGCCTGGGAACCTCCATATGCCGCGGGAGTGGCCCTAGAAAAGGTAAAAAGACAAAAAAAAAAAAAAAAAAAAGGTGTTACTGAAAATGTTTTTTCTTCCCATCTGAGTTTTTACAAAATTCAAATACATGTCTTCAAAGTCAAATATATGTCTTCTTTCTCTACAAACCTTCTCACATTATCTCAGCCAGGAGACAATATTCACAGCTTTCTGTGACACTTACTGGATTTTGTTTGATAGGACAAGTGTTTTAAATGTGCCTCATATTTTTTTGGGGGGTTGCATGTCCACAGCATGTGGAAGTCCCAGGCCAGGGATAGAATTTGAACTGCAGCAGAGACTTGAGCCACTGTAGTGACAATGCCAGATCACGCTGCAAGGGAAAACCCATGTGCTGAATCTTTAATCATAAGCTATATAAAAATTATCACGGACACATAATATTGTTTGGAACAAAGAAAATAGTTCAAACTATATTAAAATTGATTAAAAATAAATTAAAATTTGAATATAAATTAACAAAATTGTCATAGAAAATCCCTCAGGGAATGAGACATAAATTTTGATTGAGGGTTTCTATGTATTTTAGTGGGGTTTTTGCTCAAATGTTTGTTTGCACTGATGGCATATGGAAGTCCCCTGGCCAGGTATTGAATCCAAGCTGCAGGTAGCTACAACATATGCCACATTTGTGGCAACCCCAACATCCTTAACCCACTGCAGTGACATGGGGATCAAACATGTACTGCCAGAGACAATGCTGTATCCTTAACCTGTTGTGCCACAGCTTGAATACCTGTATTTTAGTTTTTCAATGCATGACAGCATCTTATGAATGGTTTAATATGGACTGGATCTCTTAGAAGAATTCTCTGAAGAATAAAAACGTAGAAGTGAGAAAATATTAAGTATAATTAGGCCAGATGGATACACATTTAATTCTGGAGGCTTTCTATGTTTCTGCCTAGTGCTCAAATTTGGGTAGTTCTGAATTTTCCTCTTTGTGTCTATGCCTGGAATGATTAAGTCAAATTTGCCTCTTCAGTCTTTAAAACATTATATGAAATTTATTTAATCAGAATTACCTATAGCAAAAGATTTAGTGAGGTCTATGTAATGCCACATCAATACAGATTATATGGTTCTAGAGATAGATTATGTTTGCATATAAAAGTCAGGTTTTTTTTCAAATAGTATAACTATATTAAATGAGTAAACAGAACATTTGTGTGTTCTCTGCTTTCTAAGTAAGAAATAAGATATTTCTTCACTTCTAAATATGTCAGACTCAAAAACATTTTTAAAGTTATTTCAGAAATTGCTGGAGAAAGAGCTTATGTACTTAATAAATGCCTATTTTCAACTAATAAGAAAATTTTAAAAATTCTTTAATACTTTGTGCTCCAAAGTCCTTATTTAGATGAATGTTGAGTATTCTAGAAAGTAGTATACTGTGCCACTGTATCTAAATTAGGCTCCACAATGATCTTAATAATCTCATTAACTACATAATATTTCTACGGGCATT
Organism: Sus scrofa; assembly: GCF_054392235.1. Lineage (NCBI taxonomy): Eukaryota > Metazoa > Chordata > Mammalia > Artiodactyla > Suidae > Sus > Sus scrofa. The sequence goes on from NC_139393.1 coordinate 35,038,699, forward strand.
TTTACATGAACAAAGTACTATTTTTTAAGTTATTTTGAGTAGGAGAAAATCTTGCCTTTTTTCTAATTTGTAATTTTTCATAAAATATACATAATTTAAAAGTTCTTATATTTAATATTATATAGAGCTTCCTATGAACTCATTTTTTTCTATTGCCCGTAGTAGTAATATAACACCTAGAGAGATGTGTATTTTTTGATATAATAAATTTAGATTCTTAAAACTGTATGGATGGTTATTTGTCAATTGAGTCATTAGCTACCTGTGCTCTTTTTATCTGTCTTGTTTAATACTCTTGGCTCCTTCTGTGGTTATGGACTCATGTGTATAAACATAAGCAGGAGTTCCCTTGTGGTTCAGTGGGTTAAGGATCCACTGTTGTCACATCTGTGGCTCTTGTCACTGCTGTGATGTGGGTTCCATCCCTGGCCCAGGAACTTCTGTATTCCACAGGTGCATCAAAAACAATGAAACACACAAAACAAACAAACAAACAAAACATAAACTTGGATTAATTTAATCCAAGTTGTACAGATTTACAGACGTCAAATCTTTAATGATAGAGAAAACTTGCAAGATAAATGGCAGAGGAAGAGCTACTATATATATCAAAGAAAACTTCATTTAAATTCCAACTAGAGAATGACCTAATCACTGTTTGACAAGTTCTGTACAATATTCACAAAAGAAAATAAAGTTTGAACAAAAGAGATAAATAAAGACAGAGTGTTCTCCATGGATTTCCTTCATGAACATACTTTAAGCTTTGATAAATAAGTGGAAAATATTTTACAAGGCTCCCTGGACTGCAATTTGAAGGATTTACAAACAGGGATCATCAGGAGTGGAAGAGAAACTGCAGTGAAGAGCACCAACCCCTCTTCCTTTTCTCTCTTTGACTCAGCTTCTTAATTAGGAGAGATGAGTCCTGGAGGCAAGCATATTTGGCTGGTGCAAAAGAGAGGTGAATATCTGAAGAAAAATAAGCAATGACCTAGAAAAAAAGGATGCTTCTTATAAAGGCCTATGAGTTGAGGGATTTATTTTAACCTGACTTCTAATCAAAGAAACTTATTCAACCAAAAGCAGCGAACAAATTGGCATTTAAATAGTAGACTTGGCATAAGGTGCAGAAATAAATTCACATATGCAATGATATTTCCAGGTTATGACTATCCATAGTCCCAGTTCCCTCTAAAATAACCCTGGGGAACTGAGCTATAAAACCAAAATAAATACCATCAAAGTCCTACCCTTCAAACAAATTACATGGGAAATTTTCAATTAGAGCCTGTAAAAAATGAAGGAGCAAGTAGTTTCTACCCACATGGATAAAAGTTTACATTTGGCTCAGAATTACCTACTGCACAAAATTGATTCAATGAGGTTTATGTCATGATATGTCAGCCCAGAAAATTGTTTAGTTCAGCGGATTGGTTATGGTAATATATAAAATAAGTAAAATTTTAAAATAGAATACCTGTGTTAAATAGATCAAGAAAATTTTTTGTGATTGCTTTGCTGATGGATAACTTATGAATCTCATTAAAAATACAGATATATTTTCTTACATTAGAGATCTAATTACAAGGTCAGAGTTTAAAAACATTCATACATTTTGTAAGCTTTTTATTTTATGAATTAAAAAATATTTTTAATTATTACAATAATTTTTAACCACTCCAGGTAATTCTGACACACAACCAGGTAATTCAAATTATGTCCTAATCATTTTTATTAATAAACTTGCTATAATTTCTTACAACTGAACAGAGAAATCCTTGTGAAGGTGTTAGCCTGCATGTACTCATTAACCTGATTCATCATGAAGGTGATCCCATAACTTAAATTTCACGAACAGAATACAACCCCTTAAATCAGAGATTGTCCTAGTGAGAAGCAAATTTTATCCTATAATATATCTGATCACTACTATTCTGTTCTCTTCTCTCTCTTTTTCCCTGCAGTCTTCCTTGTTTCTTATCCACTTTTCCCCTCCCCTTATTTTTTCTCTTAATTTATTTATTCTCTATTTATTCTCCTGTATCCTTTGGTGAGTGGAAATTTTTCCAATTTTCTCCACAATTTCCCAAGGAAATACGTGAAATTAGAAAGTTAACATCGAAAATTTAAAAATCAAATAATGCTTGATGCTTCTTTATGAGAAATAAAAAAGCTAAACAGATTATTAAAGTACTGTCTATAGGCCTGACGGAAACCTAAAAACGGCAATTAATTATTATTTCATAACAAATCAGTAATACTCTCCTTAGAATGGCAGTTTCCATATTTTAGGTCACCAACTATAGTCATTATCTATTTCCAAATTTATGCCATGTTTTTACAATTAAAAAGTCATGAAGATAGTTCATGAGAAAATAACAAGTACACCCATTATAAACATATGATATCATGTTTATCTGTATCCTGTGTGATTTATTAGCAGAATAACTATATACATACCCTCTAGTTTCTGTGGCAGTATAAACAGTCACCTTGGAGAAAATTTGACTTTTTTGAGGAATTTTGTGCAATTCTCAGTGCAGGTCAAAGTAGGATTAAAATATTTTTAGGAAGCTTGCTTGTGACCTGTTGGGTTAAGAATCCTGCATTGTTATTGCTGTGGTGAAGATCCCTGGCCCAGGAAATTTCACATGCCATGGGTATGGCCAAAAAAAAAACATATACTTTTTAGATGAAAAGCTTCAACTTTTCCAAAATATTTAAAATATTTTAAATTTTATGTATATAATTAAGGAATTCCTTAGGAAAATTTTTCTCCAGAGTAATTTCAAATTTCCAACTCTGAACAGGAAAAAAAAAAACACTCTTATGAATGGAAAAATTGAAATTTTGAAAACTAAATAGAAATACAACCCTAAATAAGGAATTATAAATGACAAGGAACATTGTGAGAGAAGTATGCAGAATTTTTTTTTTTTTTTTTTTTTTGTCTTTTCTAGGGCTGCAACTGTGGCATAGTGGAGGTTCCCAGGCTAGGGGTCTAATTGGAGCTATAATCGCCAGGCTACACCACAGCTCATGGCAACACCAGATCCTTAACCCACTGAGCAAGGCCAGGGATTGAACCTACAACCTCATGGTTCCTAGTCGGATTCATTAACCACTGAGTCAGAATGGGAATTCCAGAAAAAAATATTTTTTATTTAAAATTTTTTATCATTTTTATTATTATTTTTGAGGGCTGCATCCATGGAATAACAGAAGTTTCCAGGCTAGATTTCCTATTGTGTCTCTCAGTGGTAAGGAACCTGACTAGTGTCCATGCAGCTACAGCTCCAATTTGACCCTTAGTCTGGCAGATTCCATATGCTGTCCATGAGGCAGCTGCAGGCTTACATCACAGCAACAACAATCAGATGTGAGCTGCATCTGTGATTTACAATGCACCTCAAGGCAATGCCAGATCCTTAACGCATTGAGCAAGGGGCCAGGGATTGGACCTGCATCCTCATTGATACTAGTCAGGTTCCTTACCACTGAGACACAATGGAAACTCCTTTTTTTTAAGAGAGGATTTTTCATTCCTAGGTAAATGATATTGTGATATGAAAATAAATTTTTCTCACAAGATGTTACTTGAGAGTTTTAAACATTAACTTTTTTGTCTGGTCATGATTGATAGATTTGAGATGATGATTAACATTTGGGTCCTAATTATTTTACTATCCAATAAACAGTATAGCTTCAAAGTTTGCTATTTTAATTTTAAAAGGATAATAGCATATTGTGGGTTCTTGTGAAAATTTTCTTGTGCCATATAGATTTAAATAAGCCATTAAAAAATCTATAATTTAGGGGGAAGGATCAAGATGACAGAGGAGTAAGATGTTGCACTCACCTTATCCCACAAACACATCAAAACAACACATCTACAGGTAAAATGACTCACACGTAACATCTACTGAACACTGGCAGAAGAATTTAAACCTAAAAGATCAAGAAACTCTTGACATACTGCGTAGAACAAAAAAAAAAAAAAAAAAAAAAAGAGATAGGGATAAAAAGGAATCAGGATGGGACTAGCATTCCTGAGAGGGAGCTTTGAAAGGGAAAAGGAATCCACATCCTGGGAAACCACCTAACCAACAGGGAGAGTTACTGAGAGAAGTGCAGCAGCTGTACTGAGAATGGCAAAGAAAAGTGAGAGCTGTACAGATCATCTACACCATTGCCCTTGACACCGCAGCCTGAGATGCTCAGGTGGGGTCTGGGTGCTGGGTGCTGAGACTCACAATCTGGAGGTCAGTTCTGAGAAGAGGACTATGGCTGGCTGTGTGGGGAAAGCCTGTGGGGCTAAGGAGCACTGTACCACAGGCAGGGGAGCAGTGTGCTACAAGCTGGGGAGTGGAACATCACAGCAGAGGGAAGGCAGGAGGAGGTCTGGGCCACAGGGGAAGCAAGGCACCATTATTGGGGAAGGGAAGGGAAGGAGGGGCAGACTGCCATAGGAATCTCCCTGAACACCTGTGGGGTCTCAGAGGGTGGGGTGCCTTTGGCACAGGCTAAAGTTGGTGAAAATCCACTAGCTCAGGCTACAGGAGACCGGGCATCTCTTGTGCAGTCTACAGGTGGCTGGGCACCTCTTGTGTGGGTAAGGGCAATGGGAGGGTAAGTGTGACATGGTGCCTCTTGTGTAATCTACAGGCAGCAGGGACGGACTGTGATGGTCAGCTCAGAGGCCAGAGGAAAGCATTGCCTGCCACCACTGGGGGCCTATGAGTGGGCTCCATCTGCAGCTCCAATGACCTCAAGGGTAAGGAAAAAAGAGGGCGCAGAAACCAAGCACCACCTCTTGTTGCTCTCACTCCCCTGGGAGCACACTCATCCTACTGTTGCCATTGCCAAACAGTCCAGGCAGAGTGCACACATGCCTTATCACTGTCACTTCCCAGGGCCCCAAAACTAGGAGAAGCCTGCATGGGCTAAGTGGGATGGGGTGCTTATTGCATGGTCTACAGGTGGCAGGGGAAAACCACCACAGTTACCACTGACTCCAGAGTTGGAGTGGCCTGCCACCACTAGGGCTCCATGAGCAGACACCACTTGTGGTCCCAATGACCTCAGGCGTGCCACAGAGGAGGGCAGGGCAACCAAACACCATCTGTTGCTGCTCTCACACCCATAGGAACACACCCATAATGCTGCTGCCACTGCCAAATATTCCAGGCAGTGCCCACATGCTTGATCATGTCACTTCCTAGGATTCTGCAACAAGGAGCAGCCAGTGCATCACCTTCTATGTGGGCTAAGCAGGACAGGGTTCTTCTTGCATGGTCTACAGTTGGACAGGGCAAACCACCACAGTTATCATTGACTCTGGAGTTGGGTGGGGCCCACTACCACTAAGAGTTCCTCGACAGGTACCACTTGTGGTCCCAAACACCTCAAAGGAGGGCATTATGATCAAACAAAACTTCTTGTTGCTCTTGCTCTGCTGGGAACTCACACACACTGATTCTGCCCCTGCCAAGTGCTCTGGACACTTTGTAATTCCGCATAAGGCTCATTACCATTTCTCAAGGACATGCAATTGGGGGAGATTGCACCACCATCCTAAAGGTCCTTGGTGCTCTTAAGAGTCCAGCAATGAGGCACCTACTACTAGACCCACACATTACCTCCTTCTCGCTGGAAAGACACTCAGCACCCTGGGGATAACAACCTGCTCACACCAAAGAAAGAGACAGCAAATATCCAAACTTCCATGACAAAAATAAATAGTGACCCCTCACAAAATACAAAGGCATGCTCTTGCATAGAAGTAGCTCTCCAAGATTACAGTTTGGCTTCGCTAAACACACAGAAAAAGAAAAACATGAGCAAGATTAAGAAGGTCAGGAATAATTCACAGTTAAAAGAACAGGAGAATTCACCTGAAGCAGCAAAAAATGAAACAGCCTCATGCAGTTTAGAAGTCATTGACTTCAAAAGGGAGATAGTGAAAATACTGAAGGAATTTGGCTGAATATCAAGGAATTAAGAGCAGATATAAACAGTAATGCAGATTACTTTGGAAAGGAACTGGAAGATATAATGAGGAATATATAAAAATTAGGAAATTAATCTCCATAAATGCAAACTGAGCTAAAGGCACTAAAGAGCAGAATGAATAATGCAGAGGAATGAATTAGGGACTTGGAAGATAGAAAAATGGAAATCACCCAATCAGTACAGCAGACAGAAAACCAAATGACAAAAACGTGAAAGAAATATAAGAGACCTATAGAACAATATAAAGTGAGCCAATCTACACATAATAGGAATTCCGTAAGAAGAAACATAAAAAGGGATTGAAAATATATTTGAAGAAATTATGTCTGACAACTTTCCAAATCTAACGGAAACTGTTATCATACAGGAAGCACAGAGGGCCCTAAACAAACTGAACACAAAGAGGCCCACACCAAGACATATTATAACAAAAATGGCAAGTGTTAGAGATAAAGAGAGGATTCTAAAGGCAGCAAAAGAAAAAAAAAAAAAAAAAAAGAAAGAAAAAAGCATTAATTATAAGGGAACCCCCCTAAGGCTAGCAACTAATTTCTCTACAGAAACTCTACAGGCCAGAGGAAGTAGCAAGACATAGTTAAAGTTCTGAAAGGAAAAAATTTGCAGCCTGGAATATTCTACCCAGCAATAATGCATTTATAATAGAGGGGGAAATAAAGAATTTCTCCAACAAACAAAAGCTAAAAGAGTACAACAATGCTAAACACATTCTGAAAGAGATACAGATGAGCTTCCCTAAATTAAAAAAAAAAAAAAGAATTAGAAAAAATAGGATGGAGGAAACCAAAATTGGAAACAAATCACTTAACTAAGCTAGCATACAGATCTAAAAGTGGAAACTAACAAACAAACAAAAATCAATGGTAAAAGTGAGGATAAACACAAGGAACAGTGAAAGACAAGAATGACGATGTTAAAGGACTTCAAAACCATGGAATGTGGAGAAGGAAAGTAAGAAAATCTAGACTTTTTAAAAAAATAATGTGTTTCAGTCTATATGACTATCAAACTAAAGCAAGCACATATAGGAAGGGGTTAACATACTTAAAAAACAGGGCAACCACAAATCAAAACCAAACATTACATTCAAAAAAACTAAAAAGAAAAGTACATGAGCATAAAATACATGGAAATCATCCAACCAAAAAAGAAAAAAAAAAAAGAAGGAAGAAAGGAGAAACAGAATCAATGGGAAAATGAGGTTTAACATGGCAATAAATACATATCTATCAATAATTACCTTAAATGTCAGTGGACTGAATGCTCCAATCAAAGGACACAGAGTGGCAGATTGGATAAAAAAGCAAAAATCTTCAATCTGCTGTCTACAACAGACTCACCTTAGGGCAAAGGACACATATAGATTGAAAGTAAGGGGCTGGAAAAAATATTTCACGCCAATGGACAAGACAAGAAAGCAGGACTTGCAATACTCATATCACACAAAATAGACTTTAAAACGAAGGCCACAAAGGGAGACAAAGAAGGACACTATTTAATGGTTAAAGGATCTATTCAAGAAGAGGATATTGCAATCGTCAATATATATGCCCCAATACAGGAGCACCCACATACCTACAACAAATACTAGCAGACATAACAGGAGAAATTGATGGGAGTACAATCATAGTAGGAGACTTAAACACCCCTTCACATCGATGGACAGATCCTCTGGACAGAAAACCAATAAGGCCACAGAGATCATAAATCATGCAATAGAAAAGTTAGACTTAATTGACATTTCAGGACATTACAGCCAAAAAAATCAGAATATACATTCTTCTCAAGCGCACATGGAACATTCTCAAGGGTCGATCACATACTGGGGCACAAAGCTAACCTCAATGAATTTAAGAGTATAGAAATTATTTCAAGTGTCTTCTCTGACTACGTCGCATGAAACTAGAAATCAATCACAGAAAAAGAAATGAGAGAAAATTAACTACATGGAGACTAAACAACATACTACTAAAATAACCAATGAGTCAATGAGGAAATCAAGAAAGCAATTAAAAAATACCTCAAGACAAATGATCATGAAGACAAAACCATTCAAAATCTATGGGATGCCACAAAGGCAGTGCTTAGAGGGAAAATCATAGTGATACAGGCCTCTCTAAAAAAAAAAAAAAAGCTCAGATCAACAACTTAACCTACCACCTAAATGAATTCTAAAAAGTAGAACAAATCAAACCTAAAGTCAGCAGAAGGAAGGAAATCATAAAAGATCAGCGAGGAAATCAATAAAATAGAGATTCAGAAAGCAATAGGAAAAAAATCAACAAAACGAAGAGATGATTCTTTGAAAAGGTAAATACGATTCACAAACCCTGGCCCGATGCACCAAGAGGGGAGAAAAAAAAACCCAAATAAACAAAATAAGAAATGAAAAAGGAGAAATTACAACAGACACTGCAGAAATACAAAAACAAAACAAAACAAAACCATAAGAGAACACTCTAAACAATTGCATGCCAACACATTTGACAACCTAGAAGAAGTGGACAAATCTAGAAACATACAGCCAGCCAAAAGTGAAGAAGGAATAAATAGATGGAATTCCATCCTGGCTCAGCAGTTAACAAACCCAATTAGCATCCATGAGGACATCAGGTTCCATCCCTGGCCTCGCTCAGTGGATTAAGGATCCAGTGTTGCTGTGAGCTGTGGTGTAGGCCAGTGGCTACAGCTCTGATTGGATCCCTAACCTGGGAACATCCACATGCCACAGGTGAGGGCCGAAAAGACAAAAAAAAAAAAAAAAAAAAAAAAAAAGGACAACAAAGAAGAGAAGAAGACATAGATCAACTGAACAGACCAGTCACTAAAAGTGAAATTGAGTATGTCATAAAAACACTCCCTACAAATAAATGTCCAGGACAAGACGGATATTCACAGGTAAATTCTACCAACCATACAATGAGCAATTTATTTTCAGAAATCGGTTGCATTTCTGAATGCCAACAATAAAATATTAGAGAAGAAATACAAAAATACAATACTATTTAAAATTGCACCCCCAAAAATAAAATACCTGGAAATAAACCTGACGAAGGAGGTGAAAGATTTATATGCTGAGAGCCAGAAAACATTAATCAAGGATATTAAAGAGGATTCAATGAAGTGGAAAGATATTCCATGCTCCTGGGTTGGAAAAACTAATATTGCAAAAATGGCCATACTACCCAAGCAATCTACGGATTCGATGCCATCCCTGTCAAATTACCCATGAATATTTTTCACAGACCTAGAACAACCAATCCAAAAATGTATATAAACCACAAAAGCCCCAGATTTTCCAAAGCAATTTTGAGGACAAATAACCAAGCATGAGGCATAACTCTCCCAATCTTCAGGCAACATTACAAAGCCACAGTAATCAAGACAGTGTGGTACTGGTCTTTTCAGCAAGTGGTGCTTGGAAAACTGGACAGCGGCATGTAAATCAATGAAACTGGACACACACTCACATACACCATGCACAAAAATAAACTCAAAATGGCTTAAGTACTTAAATGTTAGACAAAACACCCTCAAACTCCTAGAAGAGAACATAGGCAAAACAATCTACAAAACCAAGCAGGAAGCATAACTCTGCCAATCTTCAGGCAGTATTACTAAGCTACAGTAATTAAGACAGTGTAGTCCTGGTCTCACTGTATACCTACACAATGGAATACTACTCAGGCATTAAAACGAACAAAATAATGCCATTCGCAACAACATGGATGGAACTAGAGACTCTCATACTAAGTGAAGTAAGTCAGAAAGAGAAAGGCAAATACCATATGATATCACTTACATTTGGAATCTAATATATGGCACAAATAAACCTTTCCACAGAAAAGAAACTAAACTTGAGAACAGACTTGTGGTTGCCAAGGGGGAGGGAGTGGGGTGGACTGGGAATCTGGGGGTTAATAGATGCAGACTATTGCTTTGGAATGGACAAGCAATGAGATCCTGCTGTATAGCATCTAGTCACTTATGATGGAGTATGATGAAGGAAAGTGTGAGAAAAAAATGTATATATGTATGTGTGACTGGGTCACTTTGCTGTACAGTAGAAAATTGACAGAACACTCTAAACTAACTATAATGCAAAAAAAATTAAAATTATTAAATAAAAAGCCAAAAATAAATATATTTTATCTAGTTGGCAATTTCAATATTAAATTTCAATATTTAAAATCAATCATTATTTTTAACATTTTAATAAAAATGATTAGAACTTAAACATTTTAAAGACATGGTATATGAGTACGTATATTTTCCTAGTCATTATCTTTGCTGAAATTACTCAGGTTACAGCATCATGTGTATTAATTAGCATTGCTATTTTATTTTATGTAAACTTACCTGCCTTTCAATTTGGGAAGCAGAAATAATATTCCTTAATGAGATTTAAACGATGATGTGAAATCCCTGACTCTAATTCTACTTTGTTTGAAATCTTTCTCTTTGGAATGATGACTAAATGCACCAGATTACTTGTTGCTATTTTTACTTCTGGGGTTCCATGGTAACAAATTATTTTCACCTTAACCAGGGCTTCTCACACAAAGTCTGCTAAAGTAAGCTTGATTTATAAGTAATAACACAGAGCAAAGGAAAATTATTTATTTGAGGGAGTGAATTAAAATTAAGCAGTATGCACTTTGCCCAGGACTCAGGTAGGAAAAAAAATATAATTTTAAGAGGAAAGATCTAATAATAAATTAAATTTGTTCATGTGTGAATCAGCCTAAATCAGAAATTTCAGTATTTAATTTTATATGAATAATTACTTGTTGCTTATATAGAAAGTAAACATATTTATGTTTATTCAATATGTCCGAATGATGCAGTGAAATTATTTTTCATAATGGCTAGATATAAAAAGTAGACATAAATCTAACAACATAATAAAATTTGTTCATAATTAGAATTAGAATATAAAAAAATTTATCTGTGGACTTAACTGGACTTTTTAATTCAAAATTAATTCAAATTTTTACATCAAAAGTCAAATTCTATAAATTCAGTGTTATATCAAGATAAAGAAGTAGAAAGACTGTGATTCATTTTGCTTAATTTTATTTGTAATTTCAGAGAGTTGAGGTAGTAATTCATAACTTTATTTGTCATGTAACAAATGTAAGATAATGTTCTAATATATATTGGTAATTTTTATGTTTGTATGTTATTTCATTATATGTCCATATATAATTTACTAATGTGTCTTTTTTGGATATGTAGATATCTCATTCAAAATTTTTCATTTACTGACAAGATTTATGATGGCTTTTTCTCAAAATTTATAAGTATTTGTTTGCATTTATTGCTTGGTTATTCCAAGATATGGATATCAGCATCAACTAATTTGAACATGTAACTTGTCATCCCAAATAATATTACATTATACATTTGTAGAATTGAAAGTACAAGATGTCTGACAATTTAACTGAGTGAACAAGTTCACTGCAGAGTTTTTGTTCACTATGCTGAAGTACAACTGCTTTATCCAGCTGGATGTTGAACAGTGTGATAACACAGGAAACAGATTAGATGAATCAGACTATTCTACTCCACAGGGTTTTCTCTTCAGTATCTGAATGCATAAATGTATCTGACTCTGATCATTGAATAATAGTAAATAATCCTCTGTAGGCAATAGGTTAAACAGGGTAGAACAATTCTAGAAAAATTAAGTCATAAGTAAAATAAAGTTAGAACTTCTAAGACTCTTCCTAGATTTACTTAATGCTAACCAAAAATAGATGAGGAATCAGTTTGTCATTTTCCTCATTGGGCATTATTAGCATTGGGAAATGATATAAATAAATAGACTGAGACAATAGCACACGTGATATGGATTTTGATTTCATATCTTATAAGCAATTATCAGATTTAGTCTTTTATGGGAAAATGATAGACTTAAAAAGCTACATAGTTATAACAACTTTGCAGAGGAAAAAACAAAACAAAACATGTTTTTGTTTTTGTCTTTTTGCCTTTTCTAGGGCCGTTTCTGCAACATATGGAGTTTCCCAGGCTAGGGGTCTAATCAGAGCCGTAGCTGCCGGCCTATGCCAGAGCCACAGCAACATGGGATCTGAGCTGTGTCTGCAACCTACACTACAGCTCACGGCAATGCCAGATCCTTAACCCACTGAGCAAGGCCAGGGATTGAACCCTCAACCTCATGGTTCCTAATCGGATTTGTTAACCACTGTGCCACGACGGGAACTCCAAACAAAATATGTTTTAAGTTTCTTTTTATTTTGAAATTCTATTGTATTTACAAAGATAGTATAAGAGACAGCCCCTGGATTCTTCACAACATCATCTAATGTTAACATCTTGCATAACCATAGTGCATTTAATCAAACCAGGGTATTAACATTGGTACAACACTATTATGGAAATGTTAGAGTTCATTCAATGTTCACCAGTTTCTAAAAATTACATCTTTTTTCTACTCTAGTATCCAACCAATATCCAATCTAAACTACTTTAGATTTAGTTTTCATGACATAGTCTCTTAAAATCTTTGGCCATTTTTCAGGTTTTTGTTCTGTTGTATGTTTGGTTTTTTTTTTTTTTCTGTTTGGTGCTCCATGACTTTGACACTTGGAAAAGCACTGGTCAGATATTTTTTTCAGATGTCTACCAATTTATTTTTGGTTCATGTTTTGTCAATATTACACTGGCATTATGTATTTTAGTCAAGAACACCAAATAGCTAAAAGTATCCTTCTCTTTGCATCTTATCAGGAAGCATATGATATCAATAGGACTTATTAATGATTATGTGTAACTTTGATCACTTGGTAAACAGACTCTTTTTTTTAAAGATAATTTCATTTTATATTTTGTAATGTGAATGTATGATTCAATGATATGAACACCATTTTGACTAAAATCACAAAAAAATCAGATAATGATACTTCTCTGTTATTAATGCACTATTACTACACTATTAATAATAGTGTTAATGTACTATTAATAAACACTGAAAAAAATCCAGAATTGGCTGTTAAAAGCTGCCACATTTATATAAATACTTATGACATATTTTCCTGCCTTGAAAATGTATCCATAGTCTACTGAATAAAATATCTTCAGAGGAAAAACAGTAGAAGTTTAACTGACCTGCAATTAACTGAATTACTAGAGCAACTATTATTCTTCACAGTCTGTAAAACCTAATTATTCCCAGAATTAATGTACATATACTTACACATGTCTTCTATGTGTTGAATTGAATGCTTACCAAAGTTCTAACTTCTTTGTTCCCAAATGAGTTCAGACAACCGAATTTGTTATAATGTGATATAAATTCATTAAATATTTTATATGAAATATTTTCAGTGAAGGTAATGATTAGAATATAAGAAAAACACCAAAAATGATTTAAAATTCAATGTGTGCACACCCTTGGGAAGCACTCCTTTGCCTCAGAGCCAGCCAGCTGGCCCTGACTGCCCTTGGGAAGTGCTGTACTCCCTCGGAGCAAGCCTCCCAGCACGGTCCACTCTCGGGAAGAGCTCTGTGGGCCAGGAGCATCAGGGCAAGCCCTTCCCGGCCATGGGAAGTGCACCTACAACATGGTGCACACCTGCCAGTTCCATCTGCCCACGGGAAGTGCTTCTTTGTGTCAGAGTGAACAGTTAGCAACACCAGCCCTAGGGAAGTGCTGCACTTCTGAGGAGCATGCTTCCCAGAACCATCTGCCCTTGGAAAGAACTCCATGGCCCAGGAGTTCCAGGGAAAGACCTGCCCAGCCACAGGGAGTGCACTTCTACCACTAAAAACAAAAACACCAGCAAGAAGAAGAAGCTCAGAAACCATTCCCAGTTAAAGCTACAGGAGAACTCACCTAAAGCAGTCAACAATGAAACAGATTTCTGTAGTCTGACAGATTTAAAAGGGAGTTTAAAAGGGAGATAGTGAAAATACTGAAGGAATTAAATGAAGATATGAACAGTAATGCTGACTCCCTCAGAAAGGAACTAGAAAATATAAGAAGAAGCCAAGAAAAAATAGAAAATTCATTTGCAGAGATACGAATGTAGCTAAAAGCAGTAAAAACCAGAATGAAAAATGCAGAGGAATGAATTAGTGATGTGGAAGATAGAATAATGGAAATCACCCAAACAGTGCAGCAGACAGAAAACTAAATGAAAAAAAAAAAAAAACATGAGAGCAATATAAGAGACCTATGGGATAATATAAAGTGGGCCAATATATGCATAACAGGAATTCCAGAAGGAGAAGAAATAGAAAAGGGGATTGAAAATATATTTGAAGAAATTATCACTGGAAATTTTCCAAATTTGAAGGATACTGATTTCAAGATACAAGAAGCATGGAGGGCCCCAATCAAGTTGAACCAAAATAGACCCACACCAAAACATATTGTAATAAATAAAAATGGCAAAAGTTAGTGATAAAGAGGGGATCCAAAAGGCAGCAAGAGAAAAGCAAAGTGTCACTTATAAGGGCACCACCATAATGTGATCAGCTGATTTCTCTATGGAAACTCTACAGGCCAGGAGGTAAAGGCAAGAGGTATTTAAAGCACTGAAAGGAAAAAAATGCAACCTAGACTACTCTATCCAGCAGGAATATCATTTAGAATAGAAGGGGAAATATAAAATTTCTCCAACAAAAAAGCTGAAATAAAACAGAAATAGAAAAACAATTCTAAAAGAAATACTGAAAGGGCTTCTCTAAATTAAAAAAAAAAAAGAGGAAGAATTAGGATGGAGGAGAACACAATCAGAGAGCAGTCACTTAAATAAGCAGGCATACAGAATCTAATCATGAAAATGTTTAAAATGAAAAAAATTAAAGAGACATCAAAATCATAAAACATGGGCAGGGGAAGTAAGGAAATGAATAGATTCTTTTTTTAATTTTATTATGGTAATGAAGTGCTTGAATCTATAGGACCATCAGGCTATAAACACACAGTAATAGAAAAGGGCTAACATACTTAAAAAAAAACAGAGCAAGAACAAATCAAAACTGAACATTACATTCACAAAAAATGAAAAGAAAATACTCAAGCATAAAATAATTGGAGAGTATCCAACCGAAAAAAGAAAGGAGGAATGGAGAATCAGGGAACCAACTGTAAAACGAGGGTTAAAATGGCAGTAAATAAACATCTATCAGCTATCACCTTAAATGTCAATGAACTGAATGCTCCAATCAAAAGACACTGAGTGACAGATTGGATAAAAAAAGAAAAACCTTCAATTTGCTGCCTACAACAAACTCTCCTTAGGACAAAAGACACATATAGATTGAAAGTGAGGGGGTGGGAAAAGATGTTTCATAGCAACAGAAAAAACAGGAAAGCAGGAGTTATGGTACTTATATCATACAAAATAGACCTTAAAATGAAGGCCATTACGAAAGACAAAAAAGGACACCATTTAATGGTTAAAGGATCTATTCAAGAAGAGGGTATTACAATCGCCAATATATATGCCCCAATACAGGAGCACCCACATACCTACAACAAATACTAGCAGACATAACAGGAGAAATTGATGGGAGTACAATCATAGTAGGAGACTTAAACACCCCTTCACATCGATGGACAGATCCTCTGGACAGAAAACCAATAAGGCCACAGAGATCATAAATCATGCAATAGAAAAGTTAGACTTAATTGACATTTCAGGACATTACATCCAAAAAAATCAGAATATACATTCTTCTCAAGCGCACATGGAACATTCTCAAGGGTCGATCACATACTGGGGCACAAAGCTAACCTCAATGAATTTAAGAATATAGAAATTATTTCAAGTATCTTCTCTGACCACAATGGCATGAAACTAGAAATCAACCACAAGAAAAGAAATGAGAAAAAAGCTAATACATGGAGACTAAACAACATGCTACTACAAAACCAATGAGTCAATGAGGAAATCAAGAAAGCAATTAAAAAATACCTCAAGACAAATGATAATGAAGACACATCCACTTGAAATCTATGGGATGCCACAAAAGCATGGCTCAGAGGGAAATTCATAGCAATACAGGCCTTCCCCAAAAAAGAAGAAAGATCTCAAAACGAGAACTTATCCCACCACCTAAAAGAATTTGAAAAACAAACAAGACCTAAAATCAGCAGAAGGGAGGAAATCAATAAAACAGAGATTAAAAAGACAATAGAAAAATCAATAAAATCAAGAGCTGGTTCTTTGAAAAGGTAAAGAAAATTGACAAATCTCCAGCTAGACTCACTAAGAAGAGTAGAGAAAGAACCCAAATAAAAAAAAAACTGGAAATGAAAAAGGAGAAATCACAATCGATACTGCAGAAATACAAAAAAATGCAAGAATACTATGAACAATTATGCCAACAAATTTGAAAATGTGGAAGAAATGGACAACTTTCTAGAGTCTTAGAGACTGCCAAAACTGAATCAAGAAGAAATAGACCAACTGAACAGACTGAGCACTAGAAATGAAATTGAATACATCATGAAAACACTCCCTACTACTAAACGTCCAGGACAAGATGGCTTCACAGGTGAAATCTCCCAAACATACATAGAGGAACTGGTGCCCATCCTCCTTAAACTTTTTCAAAAGCTTGAAGAAGAAGGAACACTCCCAAAGACGTTCTATGATGCCACCAAAACCCTAATTCCAAAACCAGACAAAGATACCACTAAAAAAGAAAACTATTGGCCAATATCTTTGATGAATATAGATACAAAAATTCTCAACAAAATCTTAGCCAACTGAATCCAACAACATATCAAAAAGATCATACACCATGACCAGGTGGGATTCATCCCAGGTGCACAAGGATGGTTCAACATATGCAAATCAATTGATGTCATATGGCACATTAACAAAATAAAAGTCAAAGACCACATGGTCATCTCAATAGATGCAGAAAAAGCATTTGACAAAGTCCAACATCCATTCACGATCAAAACTCTTACCAAAGTGGGTATAGAGGGAACATTCCTTAACATAATCAAAGACGTTGATGACAAACCCACAGCAAATATAATACTCAATGGAGAAAAGCTGAAAGCCTTCCCACTAAAATCTGGAACAAGACAAGAATACCGACTCTCACCACTGTTATTCCACGTAGTTTTGGAAATACTAGCCACAGCCATCAGACAAACAAAAGAAATAAAAGGTATCCAAATTGGAAGAGAAGAGGTAAAAATTGTCCCTGTATGCAGATGACATGATACTATACATAGAAAACCCTAAGGACTCAACCCAAGAACTACTGGACTGATCAACAAATTCAGCAAAGTAGCACGATACAAGATTTATTTTCAGAAATCGGTTGCATTTCTGAATGCCAACAAGAAAATATTAGAGAAGAAATACAAAAATACAATACTATTTAAAATTGCACCCCCAAAAATAAAATACCTGGAAATAAACCTGACGAAGGAGGTGAAAGATTTATATGCTGAGAGCCAGAAAACATTAATCAAGGATATTAAAGAGGATTCAATGAAGTGGAAAGATATTCCATGCTCCTGGGTTGGAAAAACTAATATTGCAAAAATGGCCATACTACCCAAGCAATCTACGGATTCGATGCCATCCCTGTCAAATTACCCATGAATATTTTTCACAGACCTAGAACAACCAATCCAAAAATGTATATAAACCACAAAAGCCCCAGATTTTCCAAAGCAATTTTGAGGACAAATAACCAAGCATGAGGCATAACTCTCCCAATCTTCAGGCAACATTACAAAGCCACAGTAATCAAGACAGTGTGGTACTGGTCTTTTCAGCAAGTGGTGCTTGGAAAACTGGACAGCGGCATGTAAATCAATGAAACTGGACACACACTCACATACACCATGCACAAAAATAAACTCAAAATGACTTAAGTACTTAAATGTTAGACAAAACACCCTCAAACTCCTAGAAGAGAACATAGGCAAAACAATCTCTGATTACCAACCTTACAAATGTTTTCTTGGATCAGTCCTTTGAGGCAATGGAAATAAAAGCAAAAATAAACCAGTGGACCTTATCAAACTGGCAAGCTTTTGCACAGTAAAGTAAACCATAAAAAATACCAAAAAGACAACTTACAGCATGGGAGAAAACAGTTTCAAATGATGCAACTGACAAGGGATTAATCTCTAGAATATATAAGCAACTTATACAACCCAAAAGCAAAAAAGCCAATCAATCAATGGAAAAATGGGCAAAAGACCTGAATAGACATTTCTCCAAAGAAGATATACAGATGGCCAGCAAACACATGAAAAAATGCTCAACATCGCTGATTATAAGAGAAATGCAAATCAAAACTACCATGAGATACCACCTCACACCAGTCAGAATGGCCATCATTAATAAATCCACAAATAACAAGTGCTGGAGGGGCTGTGGAGAAAAGGGATCCCTCCCAAACTGTTGGTGGGAATGTAAACTGGTACAGCCACTATGGAGAACAGTTTGGAGATACCTTAGAAATCTATACATAGAACTTTCATATGACCCTGCAATCCCACTCTTGGGCATCTATCCGGACAAAGCTCTACTTAAAAGAGACACATGCACCCGCATGTTCATTGCAGCACTATTCACAATAGTCAGGACATGGAAACAACCCAAATGTCCATCGACAGAGGATTGGATTCGGAAGATGAGGTATATATACACAATGGAATACTACCCAGCCATAAAAAAGAATGACATGATGCCATTTGCAGCAACATGGATATAACTAGAGAATCTCATCCTGAGTGAAATGAGCCAGAAAGACAAAGACAAATACCATAGGATGTCACTTATAGCTGGAATCTAATATCCAGCACAAATGAACATCTCCTCAGAAAAGAAAATCATGGACTTGGAGAAGAGACTTGCGGCTGCCTGATGGGAGGGGGAGGGAGTGGGAGGGATCGGGAGCTTGGGCTTATCAGACACAACTTAGAATAGATTTACAAGGAGATCCTGCTGAATAGAATTGAGAACTTTGTCTAGATACTCATGTTGCAACAGAAGAAAGGGTGGGGGAAAAATGTAATTGTGGTGTATAAATGTAAGGATAACCTGACCCCCTTGCTGTACAGTGGGAAAATAAAAAAAATTATAAAAAAAAAAAACTCTCACCAAAGTGGGTATAGAGGGAACATTCCTTAACATAATCAAAGACGTTCATGACAAACCCACAGAAAATATAATACTCAATGGAGAAAAGCTGAAAGACTTCCCACTAAAATCTGGAAAAGACAAGGATGCCCACTCTCACCACTGCGATTCAACATAGTATTGGTAGTCCTAGCCACAGCAATTAGACAAACAAAAGAGATAAGAGGCATCCAAATAGGAAGAGAAGAGGTAAAACTGTCACTGTACACAGATGACATGATACTATACATAGAAAACCCTAAGGACTCAACCCAAAAACTGCTTGAACTGATCAACAAATTCAGCATATTAGCAGAATATAAGATTAACATTCAGAAATCAGTCACATTTCTGTACTAACAATGAAATGTTAGAAAAGGAATATAGAAATGCAATACCATTTAAAATTGCACATCAAAAACTCAAATACATGGGAATACATCTGACCAAGGAGGCAAAGGACTAATATACTAAGAACTATAAAACATTAATCAAGGAAATTAAATAGGATGTAAAGAAATGGAAAGATATCCCATGTTCCTGGACTGGAAAAATTAACCTTGTAAAAATGGCCATACTACCCAAAGCAATCCACAGATTCAATGCAATCCCTATCAAATTACCCATGACATTTTTCACAAAAGTAGAACAAACAATACAAAAATTTATATGGAACCACAAAAGACCCAGAATTGCCAAAGCAATCCTGAGCAACAAAAACCAAGAAGGAGGCATAATTCTCCCAGACTTCAGGCAATATTACAAAGCCACAGTAATCCATACAGTGTGGTACTAGTACCAAAACAGACATACAGACCAATGGAACAGAATAGCAAATGCAGAAATAAACCCTGGCACCTATGGTCAAATAATCTTTGACAAAGGAGGCAAAAACATAAAAAGGGAAAAAGACAGTCTTTTCAGCAAGTATTGGAAAACCTGGACAGCTGAATGCAAATCAATGAAACTAGAACACACCCTCACACCATGCACCAAGACAAATTCAAAATGGCTGAAATACTTAAATATAAGACAGGATACCATCAAACTCCTAGAAGAGAACATAGACAAACCATTCTCTGACATCAACTTTACAAATTTTTTCTCAGGTCAGTCTCCCAAAGCAACAGAATTAAAAGCAAAAATTAACCAATGGGATCTAAACAAACTGACAAGCTTGTGCACAGCAAAGGACATCAAAAAGAAAACAAAAAGACAACTTACAGAATGGGAGAAAATAGTTTCAAATGATGCAATGGACAAGTGCTTAATCTCTAGAATATACAGGCAACTTATACAACTCAACAGCAAAAAACAAACAACCTAATGTAAAAATAAGCAAAAGACCTGAATTGACATTTTTTCAAGGAAGATGAACAGATGGACAACAAGCACATGAAAAAAAATGCTCAACATCCCTGATTATAAGAGAAATGATAACCAAAATGACTAAGAGATACCACCTCACACCAGTCAGAATGGCCATTGTTAATAAGTCCACAAGTAACAAGTGCTGGAGAGGGTGTGGAGAAAAGGGAACCCTTCCGCACTGTTGGTGGGAATGTAAGCTGGTACACCCACTATGGAGGTATCTTTGAAATCTATACATAGAACTACCACATGACCCGGCAATTTCACTCTTGGGCATATATCCAGACACAACTTTCCTTAAAAAAGACACATGCACCCTCATGTTCATTGCAGCTCTAGTCACAATAGCCAAGATAGGGAAACAACCCAAATGTCCATTGATAGATGATTGGATTAGAAAGAAGTGGTATATATACACAATGGAATACTTCTCTGCCATAAAAAAGAATGAAAAAAATGCCACTTGCAGCAGGATGTATGGAACTAGAGACTCTCATACTGAGTAAAATATGTCATAAAGAGAAAGACAAATACCATATGATATCACTCATATCTGGTATCTAACATATAGCACAAATGAATCTTTCCACAGAAAAGAAAATCATGGACTTGGTGGGAGGGGCAGGGACTCAGAGGGACTGGGAGCTTGGGGTCAATGGATGCAAACTATTGCTCATGGAAAGGATTTACAATGAGATCCTGCTGTGTAGCACTGAAAACTGTGTTTAGATACTTACAACGCAGCACAACAATCAGAGGAAAAATTATGTATACATGTATGTGTAACTGGGTCCCCATGTTGTACAGTAGGAAAAAAAGTGTGTTGGGGGAAACAACAATAAAAAATAAATTTAAAAAAATTAAAAAATCAGTGTGGGTACAATAACTAGAAATGAGAAAATATTTAGAATTTTACAATAGTTATAAGAATAGTAAGAAAATGTATTCAAAATACAGATCTATCTTAAAAAGAAATAGGGACATCATAAGGAGTTAAGAAAAGATGTGATGTAAGTAATTATCAACAAAAGCACTTAAGCTCTATATCAAAAGATTATCATTGAAAAATACATTTGGGTAGTATAAGTTCAAAGTGTTAAAAAATTGTTAAAAAACAATGCCTTGCTTAAACAAAAGTTAAATATGAAGACATTATTAAAATATTCAGTACTTATTTATTCTTTCATTCATTTGCCTATCCATTTTAAAAATAATTATCATTTATTATCTATTTTGTGGCACTGTTCAACACTTGAAAAAATTGTTAGTGTGGCCAAATCATTCACATGAAACACATAGTTTATTAGAATGTATTGAATGATATAAAAATAAGCCAAACTATATCCTCATAGAAATAATATAGAATAACAAGGAAACATATAAGTGGATGATACAATTTACACTGTGGATCAAAATGATATTTTATAATAATTATCATTACATTTGAAACCAGAGAAAATTAGGAATAAAACAATAAAGGAAAGAAGCTGAGAAAATAACAGAAGGAAAGGCCCTGAATGGAGAGAAAATTTGGGTAACTTGTGACACTGGAAGAAGGGCTTTTCAAAAACTGAGTTTCAGTGTTAGACAAGAGGTTAGGTGAAAATTCTAAGAGTGTTCCTACTATGGAAGGAACACCGCCTATGAGCAAGACCAGTCATACTCCAGAGGACAACTGCCTGAGGTAAAAAGTGAAAAAACACTATGGATGAAATACTGAACAAGAAGAAAAGGAGAGTGGTGTTGGGAATGGAGCACAGTGTGTGGTGAAGGATCCAAAATCACTATGGAGGAAAGTGAAAGAAAGAGCACAACGGCTGAAGCTCTGACCATGGTTAAGAATGAAAATGCAGTACAGACAGAACAGTGCCTGTGGTGAAGAATGCAGAAATAATGTGGATGGAGCAGAGCAGGGAAGGATGGAAGAACCCTAAGTTTGATGCTTTGCCTTTGACGAGCACAGTGGGGAAAGCACTTCACTACCTGTGGTGAGGAATTACAGTTTGGCATCGTAGTTAGGACACAAACTCTCATGGGAAAACAATTAATTTAATTACATTAAACTTAGATCTATTCATCAATATATAATCAATGAATATAGTATACATCAATATATAATAAATGAATTATTTATTTAAAATGAATTGTTTGTCAATATATAATAAATGAAGTGACCAGCCAAAAACTTAGAGCAAATAATTACAGATTTTTCAAAAACTGCATTTCAGTATTAAAGTGTTAATAGTTTCCAGAATATTTATTTAAAGTTATCAAATCACTAATACAAACACACATAACCTAACGGAAAAATGGACAAAACATATATAGAAATTACAAGTAGGAAATATACATGACCAAGAGACATTTAAAAAAATCCTTCAATCTCATTAATAATCAGGAAATGAAACATCAAAAATATAGGCAAACATTTAAATTATATGTAATATGAAAGTATATCAGTGATATAGATCCACACTGACCTCTCTTAAACACTGCTAATGAAAGAATGTTTTGAAAACAATGTGGTGTTAGGTAATAGCAGTTCGTTATTTTCACTCTATATAATCCAGCAGTTGCTACAGTAATACCCTAGAGAAATCTCAGAGTTATGCATGGAGACACATTTACAATAATATTCATAGCAACATTTCTTATATTACTTAAGTCATCAATATTAGATTGAGAACAAATAGTGATAATATAGTCACAAAATTAAGTAAAGTAATGCAATAGCAATAATGAACACTGCATACCACATCAGTTGGTATAGAGGAATCTGGTCATTATTGAGTAAAGGAAGGAAAGCATGAAATAGAGCTTACATTCTCAAAGTCATTGTGAGGAGCTCCAGGGACTCTTCCCAGGAAAACAATCATAAAATGATGAAAATTAAACAGTTATCTAGATTCTCATATAGACCTATGGGCATGCAACACATGTAGAAACATTTAGTCACGAAAGTGTACTAAATCTCAGGAAGAATATTAACCATGTGGGACTAATTACAACCACTCTCACTCTACATGCTGCCTCCCTAGCTCAGTATAATGGAAGCTCCTCACTGGATGGCTGTGTTGAATGAGGAATACAGAGCTAATTCCCTCTTTCCCAGCTCACTGTTTATGCTGTCTCCCCAGGAGAGGCAGCTGTCAGCAATTTTCATTTCTTCCTTCTGGCACTTCATGAGTTCAGGGGCTTCCTTTATCCACTTAGCCTTTCCCTGTAAGTTGGAAGTTCCACCCCAAGCATAGGAGATTAAGAATACCAAGATGCAATTCACCTTTGCCTTAGCTTGTATGGTGGATGCTACACAGTAGAAGTTAAGTTAAAGGCTTGCAACCTCTGCCTCCACCCAGCTCCATGCTGTTAAAGCAGGGGTGTCACTTCAAGAGAAGCAGGCAACTGTGCACATCTTGGCTATGATGCCATAATGTAGAAATTTAGCCCAGAGGGAGAGTCTGGCAAAAGGGAAAGAGCTCTGAACCTCTCCCCAAATGAACTGACTTTATTGGTTAAGCAATGTACAGGAAGCTGGTAGATCTAAGATAACAAGCTAAACTGCAGAACAATTAATATACTGCAAAAAAACAAAAGAAGAGCTGTCCTGTAACCATAAAAAATTTCAAAGCTTTCCTTGAAAACACCCCTGAAAAAGATCCTTAATTTAATTGGATCCTAATATGTCACAAGTCACATCCTAGGGCTTTGTCAAAAACGATAGAGCAAGAGCTAGCAATCAGTGAAACCTAACAGTTCATGTGATACCAAGAAAGGCAGGGAAAGGGGCAGCCCAAGATAGCTAATGAAACACTGCTGTCCTTGGGTGACTGACACAGGCCCAAGGCTATACTTTGGCAGTGAGATGAGAGAGAGAGAAAAGAATTTTTAAAAATTGAAAACATAGTGACTACTTCCCAAATTTGAGGAAAAACCTTCCTCTACACATCCAAGAAGATCAAATAACTCCAAGTAGGATAAAAGGAAATAAATCATACTGAGATACATCAGAGTAAAATTAATAAAAGACAAAAACTTTCAAAAATCTTGAAAGCTACAATGTCTTTATTTTTTTAATGCCTTTTAGGGCTGCACCCACAGAATGTGGAGGTTCTCAGGCTAGGAGTCCATTCAGAGATACAACTGCTGGCCTACTCCATAGCCACAGTAATACCAGATCCAAGCCACATCTGTTACCTACACCACAGCTCATGGCAACACCACATCCTTAACCCACTGAGCAAGGCCAGGGATCAAACCCACAACCTCATGGTTCCTAGTCAGATTCACTTCCAGTGTGCCACAACAGGAACTCCTGAAAGCTACAATCTCTTGTACCAATTACATACAAAGGAATTCCAATAAGTTTAACTGTCAGAAACAGTGGAGGCCACAAGGGAATGTAATAACATTCAAAGTGTAAAAAACAAACCCACATACAAAGTCAATCACAACTCATATCCAGCAAACTAATCTTTCAAAACTGATTATGAAATAAGTTCTGAGTTAACTGAAAAACTGAGAGATTTCATAGCTAGCAGGCCATACTTACAGGAAATATTAAAACTGTTCACTTCATGTGAAAGAAAATTGCTAGTTCAAATCCACGACAAAAATTCAAAATGATTTCCAAAAATTAATTATAAAATATATTAAAAAAATAGAAACAGGTCATGGCCAAGGAAAGCAGACTTGGGGTTCCCAGGGGGAAAGTGGAGGGAGTGGGATGGATGAGTATTTTGGGCTTTTTCTAGATGCAAACTATTATATTTGGAATGGATGGACAGTGGGATCCGACTGAAGAGCACAGGGAAATATGTGTGATTGGGTCACTTTGCTTTACAACAGAACTTGAAGAAACATTGTAAATCCACTATACTTTACTAATAATCAAAATAAAATAAATAAATAATAAAAATTTAATAGCCAGTAAAAGTACATATTTCTTCTCCTGTTTGGTCTTACCTCATTTAAAAAGAAATTGTATAAGACAATGTGTAAATAGCTGCATCATGGGGCCTATAACATTTAGAAATGGAATGTTTTCAACTGCAGCAGGCCACAACATGCAGCTGTTAGCAAGTAAGTAAGGATTGACACCAGGTAATAACTTGAATTCACAGGAAAAAAAAAATACAGCCAGAAACAGTAAATTAGAAAGATGATATAACAAATTCTATAAATATATACTTTTTTCCCTCAACATCTTTAAAAGACTATATAGGGTGATATTTATAACACTGTATTATTGATTTTACAACATACATAAATGAAATATGTATAACAATAATAGCATGAAGGGGGGGAAGGAAACAGCTCTAGATAGAACTTAATCTTCCTAAAATTAAGTCAGTATACAATGAAGTAGACTCTGATAAATTAAAATGTATATGGTAACCCCTCAAATAGCTACTAATAAATAAATATATTTGGAAAAATAATTAAAGAATTAAAATACTGTGCTATAAAATATTCACTTAGCTGAAAATAAAGTAATAAAACAATGATAGAGCAATGAACACTAGGAGACATAAAGAAAACAAAAAGTAAAATGACATTAAATTTAACTATGTAGATAATAATCTAATAAAAAGTTAATTTATTAGAAACTAATAAGGCAGAGATTATCAGGCTGAATTTAAAAAAGAGCAACTCTATGCTAGCCACAAGACATACACTTTGTTATTGATTTTTAATTTTTTTTTTATTAAAGTATAGTTGATTTACAATGTTACACCAATTTCTGCTACATAGCAAAGCAACCCAGACATACATATGTATACATTTCTTTTTAATATTATCTTCCATCATGGTCTATCCCAATAGTCAGGACACAGTTCCTTATGCTACATAGTAGGACCTCATTGCCTATCCATTCTAAACGTAATAGTTACATATATTAACCTCAAACTCCCAGTCCATCCCACTCCCTCCCCCAGTCTATTGACCATGCCTGTGAGTCTATTTCTGTTTTGTAGATATTTTATTTTGTGCCATATTTTAGAGTCCACACATCAGTGATATGATATGGTATTTGTCTTTCTCTTCCTGACTTACTTCATTTAGTGTGGTGATCACTAGTTTCATCCACGTTGCTGCAAATGGCATTATTTTGTTCTATTTTATGGTTGAGTAATATTCCATTGTGTATATATATATCACATCTCATTAATCCATGCATTTGATGGTAGACATTTAGGTTACTTTCATGTCTTGGTTATTCCGAATAGTGCTGCTGAGAACATACAGGCGCATGGATTTTTTGAATTATACTTTTGTCCTGATATATGCCCAGGAGTGAGGATACTGGATAATATGTATATTAGTTTACTGAGGAAAATCCATACTGTTTTCCATATTCATTTTACCAATTTACATTCCCACAGTTTAAGAGGGTTCCCTTTTCTCCACACCCTCTCCAGCATTTGTTATTTGTAGTTTTATTAATGATGGCCATTTTTGACTGGTGTGAGGTGGAACCTCATTGCAGTTTTTTATAATGATTTTAATTTTTTCCATTATGGATGGTTTGCAATGCTCTGTCAATTTTCTACTGTACAGCAAAGTGACCCAGTCACACATACATGTATACACTATTTTTCTTACATTATAAGAAAGAAATAAGTGACTAGATATAGTTCCCAGTGATATATAGCAGGATCTCATTGCTTATCCATTCCAAAGGCAATAGTCTGCATCTATTAACCCCAAATTCCCAATCCATCCCACTCCCTCTCCCTCCCCCTTGGCAACCACAAGTCTGTTCTCCATGTCCATGATTTACTTTTCTCTGGAAAAGTTCATTTATGCTGAATGTTAGATTCCAGATATAAGTGATATCATATGATAATTTGATTTCTCTTTCTGATTTATTTCACTTAGTATGAGAGTCTATCTCCATCCATGTTGCTGCAAATGGCATTATTTTGGTCATTTTACGGCTGAGTATTATTCCATTGTGTATATATACCACAACTTCTTAATCCAGTCCTCTGTCAATGAACATTTGGGTTGTTTCCAGATCTTGGCTATTGTGAATAGTGTTGCAATGAACATACAAGTTCATGTGTCTTCTTCAAGGAAAGATTTTTCTGGATATATGTTCAAGAGTGGGGTTGCTGTGTCCATATGAAGTTCTATGTATAGCTTTCTAAGTTACCTCCATACTGTTTTCCATAGTTGTTGCACCAATTTACATTGCCACCAACAGTGCAGAAGGGTTCACTTTTCTGCACACCCTTTCCAGTGTTTATTTTTGGACTTATTAATGATGGCCATTCTGACTGGTGTGAGGTAGTAATTCATAGTAGTTTTGATTTGCATTTCTCTAATAATCAGTTATGTTGACCATCCTCAAGTGCTTTTTGGCCATCTATATATCTTCTGTGGAGAAATGTATATTCACCTCTTTTGCCCACTCTTCAAACAGGTTGTTGGTGTTTCTGCTGTTGAATTGTGTAAGCCGTTTGTATGTTTTAGAGATTAATCCCTGGTCACTTGCATCAATTGAAACTATTTTCTCCCATGCTGTAAGTTGTCTTTTTGGTATTTTTTATGGTTTACTTTACTGTGCAAAAGCTTGCCAGTTTGATAAGGTCCACTGGTTTATTTTTGCTTTTATTTCCATTGCCTCAAAGGACTGATCCAAGAAAACATTTGTAAGGTTGGTAATCAGAGATTGTTTTGCCTATGTTCTCTTCTAGGAGTTTGAGGGTGTTTTGTCTAACATTTAAGTACTTAAGCCATTTTGAGTTTATTTTTGTGCATGGTGTATGTGAGTGTGTGTCCAGTTTCATTGATTTACATGCCGCTGTCCAGTTTTCCAAGCACCACTTGCTGAAAAGACCAGTACCACACTGTCTTGATTACTGTGGCTTTGTAATGTTGCCTGAAGATTGGGAGAGTTATGCCTCATGCTTGGTTATTTGTCCTCAAAATTGCTTTGGAAAATCTGGGGCTTTTGTGGTTTATATACATTTTTGGATTGGTTGTTCTAGGTCTGTGAAAAATATTCATGGGTAATTTGACAGGGATGGCATCGAATCCGTAGATTGCTTGGGTAGTATGGCCATTTTTGCAATATTAGTTTTTCCAACCCAGGAGCATGGAATATCTTTCCACTTCATTGAAACCTCTTTAATATCCTTGATTAATGTTTTCTGGCTCTCAGCATATAAATCTTTCACCTCCTTCGTCAGGTTTATTTCCAGGTATTTTATTTTTGGGGGTGCAATTTTAAATAGTATTGTATTTTTGTATTTCTTCTCTAATATTTTCTTGTTGGCATTCAGAAATGCAACCGATTTCTGAAAATAAATCTTGTATCGTGCTACTTTGCTGAATTTGTTGATCAGTCCAGTAGTTCTTGGGTTGAGTCCTTAGGGTTTTCTATGTATAGTATCATGTCATCTGCATACAGGGACAATTTTTACCTCTTCTCTTCCAATTTGGATACCTTTTATTTCTTTTGTTTGTCTGATGGCTGTGGCTAGTATTTCCAAAACTACGTGGAATAACAGTGGTGAGAGTCGGTATTCTTGTCTTGTTCCAGATTTTAGTGGGAAGGCTTTCAGCTTTTCTCCATTGAGTATTATATTTGCTGTGGGTTTGTCATCAACGTCTTTGATTATGTTAAGGAATGTTCCCTCTATACCCACTTTGGTAAGAGTTTTGATCGTGAATGGATGTTGGACTTTGTCAAATGCTTTTTCTGCATCTATTGAGATGATCATATGGTTTTTGACTTTTCTTTGGTTAATGTGGTGTATGATGTTGATCCATATGCATACATTGAACCATCCTTGTGCACCTGGGATGAATCCCACTTGGTCATGTTGTATGATTTTCTTTATATGTTGTTGGATTTGGTTGGCTAAAATTTTGTTGAGAATTTATGCGTCCACATTCATCAATGGTTTTGGCCTATAGTTTTCTTTTTTGGTGGTATCTTTGTCTGATCTCAGTATTAGGGTGATGGTGGCATCATAGATTGTCTTTGGGAGTGTTCCTTCTTCTTCAACCTTTTTAAGGAGGATGGGTATAAATTGCTCATTGTATGGTTGGTAGAATTTACCTGTGAATATCCGTCTTGTCCTGGACATTTATTTGTAGGGAGTGTTTTTATGACATACTCAATTTCACTTTTAGTGACTGGTCTGTTCAGTTGATCTATGTCTTCTTCTCTTCTTTGTCGTCTTTTTTTTTTTTTTTTTTTTGGTCTTTTCGGCTCTCACCTGTGGCATGTGGATGTTCCCAGGTTAGGGATCCAATCAGAGCTGTAGCCACTGGCCTACACCACAGCTCACAGCAACACTGGATCCTTAATCCACTGAGCGAGGCCAGGGATGGAACCTGACGTCCTCATGGATGCTAATTGGGTTTGTTAACTGCTGAGCCAGGATGGAATTCTATCTATTTATTCCTTCTTCACTTTTGGCTGGCTGTATGTTTCTAGATTTGTCCACTTCTTCTAGGTTGTCAAATGTGTTGGCATGCAATTGTTTAGAGTGTTCTCTTATGGTTTTGTTTTGTTTTGTTTTTGTATTTCTGCAGTGTCTGTTGTAATTTCTCCTTTTTCATTTCTTATTTTGTTTATTTGGGTTTTTTTTTCTCCCCTCTTGGTGCATCGGGCCAGGGTTTGTGAATCGTATTTACCTTTTCAAAGAATCATCTCTTCGTTTTGTTGATTTTTTTCCTATTGCTTTCTGAATCTCTATTTTATTGATTTCCTCGCTGATCTTTTATGATTTCCTTCCTTCTGCTGACTTTAGGTTTGATTTGTTCTACTTTTTAGAATTCATTTAGGTGGTAGGTTAAGTTGTTGATCTGAGCTTTTTTTTTTTTTTTAGAGAGGCCTGTATCACTATGATTTTCCCTCTAAGCACTGCCTTTGTGGCATCCCATAGATTTTGAATGGTTTTGTCTTCATGATCATTTGTCTTGAGGTATTTTTTAATTGCTTTCTTGATTTCCTCATTGACTCATTGGTTATTTTAGTAGTATGTTGTTTAGTCTCCATGTAGTTAATTTTCTCTCATTTCTTTTTCTGTGATTGATTTCTAGTTTCATGCGACGTAGTCAGAGAAGACACTTGAAATAATTTCTATACTCTTAAATTCATTGAGGTTAGCTTTGTGCCCCAGTATGTGATCGACCCTTGAGAATGTTCCATGTGCGCTTGAGAAGAATGTATATTCTGATTTTTTTGGCTGTAATGTCCTGAAATGTCAATTAAGTCTAACTTTTCTATTGCATGATTTATGATCTCTGTGGCCTTATTGGTTTTCTGTCCAGAGGATCTGTCCATCGATGTGAAGGGGTGTTTAAGTCTCCTACTATGATTGTACTCCCATCAATTTCTCCTGTTATGTCTGCTAGTATTTGTTGTAGGTATGTGGGTGCTCCTGTATTGGGGCATATATATTGACGATTGCAATATCCTCTTCTTGAATAGATCCTTTAACCATTAAATAGTGTCCTTCTTTGTCTCCCTTTGTGGCCTTCGTTTTAAAGTCTATTTTGTGTGATATGAGTATTGCAAGTCCTGCTTTCTTGTCTTGTCCATTGGCGTGAAATATTTTTTCCAGCCCCTTACTTTCAATCTATATGTGTCCTTTGCCCTAAGGTGAGTCTGTTGTAGACAGCAGATTGAAGATTTTTGCTTTTTTATCCAATCTGCCACTCTGTGTCCTTTGATTGGAGCATTCAGTCCACTGACATTTAAGGTAATTATTGATAGATATGTATTTATTGCCATGTTAAACCTCATTTTCCCATTGATTCTGTTTCTCCTTTCTTCCTTCTTTTTTTTTTTTCTTTTTTGGTTGGATGATTTCCATGTATTTTATGCTCATGTACTTTTCTTTTTAGTTTTTTTGAATGTAATGTTTGGTTTTGATTTGTGGTTGCCCTGTTTTTTAAGTATGTTAACCCCTTCCTATATGTGCTTGCTTTAGTTTGATAGTCATATAGACTGAAACACATTATTTTTTTAAAAAGTCTAGATTTTCTTACTTTCCTTCTCCACATTCCATGGTTTTGAAGTCCTTTAACATCGTCATTCTTGTCTTTCACTGTTCCTTGTGTTTATCCTCACTTTTACCATTGATTTTTGTTTGTTTGTTAGTTTCCACTTTTAGATCTGTATGCTAGCTTAGTTAAGTGATTTGTTTCCAATTTTGGTTTCCTCCATCCTATTTTTTCTAATTCTTTTTTTTTTTTTTAATTTAGGGAAGCTCATCTGTATCTCTTTCAGAATGTGTTTAGCATTGTTGTACTCTTTTAGCTTTTGTTTGTTGGAGAAATTCTTTATTTCCCCCTCTATTATAAATGCATTATTGCTGGGTAGAATATTCCAGGCTGCAAATTTTTTCCTTTCAGAACTTTAACTATGTCTTGCTACTTCCTCTGGCCTGTAGAGTTTCTGTAGAGAAATTAGTTGCTAGCCTTAGGGGGGTTCCCTTATAATTAATGCTTTTTTCTTTCTTTTTTTTTTTTTTTTTTTCTTTTGCTGCCTTTAGAATCCTCTCTTTATCTCTAACACTTGCCATTTTTGTTATAATATGTCTTGGTGTGGGCCTCTTTGTGTTCAGTTTGTTTAGGGCCCTCTGTGCTTCCTGTATGATAACAGTTTCCGTTAGATTTGGAAAGTTGTCAGACATAATTTCTTCAAATATATTTTCAATCCCTTTTTATGTTTCTTCTTACGGAATTCCTATTATGTGTAGATTGGCTCACTTTATATTGTTCTATAGGTCTCTTATATTTCTTTCACGTTTTTGTCATTTGGTTTTCTGTCTGCTGTACTGATTGGGTGATTTCCATTTTTCTATCTTCCAAGTCCCTAATTCATTCCTCTGCATTATTCATTCTGCTCTTTAGTGCCTTTAGCTCAGTTTCCATCTCTGGAAATGAATTTCCCTATTTTTCTATGCTCCTCATTATATTTTCTAGTTCTCTTCTAAAGGAATCTGCATTACTCTTCATATCCCATCTTAATTCTTTGATATTAAGCCTTAATTCCTTCAGTATTTTCACTATCTCCCTTTTGAACTCAATGTCAGTTAGACTAGAGGTCTGTTTCATTGTTTGCTGTTTCATGTTAATTCTGTTCTTTTAACTGTGAATTACTCCTGACCTTCTTAATCTTACTTATGTTGTTCTTTTTCTGTGATATTAGGATAGCCATACTGTAGTTTTGGAAGCTTCTTCTATACAAGGGTACCCATTTGTATTTTATTTGTGGGTTACTATTTATTTTGGTGTGGGAGTTTGGATATTTGCTGTCTCTTTCTTTGGTGTGAGCAGGTTGTTATCCCCAGGGTGTTGAGTGTGCTTCCAGGGAGAAGGAGGCAATGGGTTGGGCTAGTAGTCAGTGACTGGTTACTGGGCTCTTAATAGCAGAAAGGACCTGCAGGAAGATTGAGCAGGCTACTCTTATTTGTACGGCCCTGGGAAGTGGTAATGAGCCTAGGCATACTTAAAAGGTGCCCAGAGCATTTGGCAATGGCAGTGGCAGTGGCAGGGTGCATGAGTTCCCTGGAGTGAGAGCAATAGTAGTTAGTGTTTGATTGCAACGCTCTCCTCTGAGGTCACTGGGGCTACAGGAGGTACCTGTTCAGGGAACCCTACTGGTAGCAGGCTACACCCTCCTCTGGAGTCAGTTTGCCCCTACACCTGCAGACCATGCGAGAAGTACCCTGCCTCACTTAGCTTCATTTAACAGCAGGTGCTGAACAGGCTGGTGTTGCAAGATCCTGGAAAGTGATATAGATCAAACTTGGCACTGGCCAAAGCATTTGACAGTGGCAGCATCAGGGTGTTCCTCGGGGTGTGAGAGCAACAACAGGTGGTGTGCAATCACAGTGTCCTACTTCTTGGTGCCCTTGAAGTGATTCTGGCCTCAATGGTGCCTGTTCATGGACCCCTAGTGGTGGAGGGCCACGCCCACCTCTGGAGTCAGAGATAACTCAGGTGGTTTGCCCCTACCACCTGTAGACCCTGCAAGAACCACCTTGTCTTGCTTAGCCCCCACAGGAAGTGCTTCACCAGCTGTTCCTAATTGTGGGTTCCTGGGAAGGGACAGTGATCAAGTGTCTGGGCATTGCCCAGGGTGTTTAGCAGTGGCAGCAGCAGAGTGGTGTGCTCCCAGTGGAGTAAGAGCAACAACAGGTGGTATTCAGTCATTATGTCCTCTTCTGTGGTTCCCTCTCAGGTGGTAGGGCTGCAAGTGGTTCTTGTTCAGGGATCCACAGTAGAGGTGGGCCATGTCCACCTCTGGAGTCAGAGATAACTGTGCTGTGTACCCCCACCAACTTCAAACCACACAAGAAGCTTCCTGTCTTGCTTGGCCAAAGATGACATGCTGCACCCGCTGCTCCTAGTTATAGTACTATAGTTATAGTACAGACAGTGATCTGGTATCTGTGCACTGCACAGAGCATTTTGCAATGGCAACTGCAGGGCAGTTGTGTTCCCAGGGGATGAGAGCAACATCGAGTGGTGCTTGGTTGTAGTACCCTTTTTTTTTTTTTTACTGACCCCTGAGGTGACTGGAGCTGCAGGTGGAGCCCACTCACAGGCCTCCAGTGGTGGCAGGTCATGCCTCCCTCTGGTCTCCTAGATAACCACTGCAGTCCACCCATGTTGCCTGTAATCACACAAGAGGCATCACATTGCACTTATACCCCTGCTGCCCTTAGCCCACACAAGAGGTGCCTGGCAACCTCTAGCCTGCACTATAAGTGTCAGGTATACCTAAGCCTGAGCAAGTGGCTTCTCACCACTTGTAGCCTTCCAGAGCCGCCCCACCCTCTGAGAGCCCACAGGCCACACGTGTACATGTAGGGAGATTCTTATGTCAGTCTGCTCCTCCTCCTCCCACCCTCCCTAACAATGGCATGTTGCTTCTCCTGTGGGCCCAGACCTTCTCCTGGTTTCCCTCTGCCATAGCATTCCACTTCCCAGCCCCTGGCACACTGTACCCCTGCCCGTGGCACAGTGCTCCTTAGCCCCTCAGGCTGTTCCCACAGAGCCAACCCTAGTCTTCTCCCCAGAACTGACCTCCAGAGCCTAAGTCTCAGTGCCCAGCCCCCATACAATTGTCTCAGGTTGTGGTGTCTGGGGCAGTGGTGCAGATGATCTGTGCAGCTCTCACTCTACTTTGGTTTTCTCAGTCCAGCTCCTGCACTTTTTTCAGTGACTTTGAGGTCCCTCTGTCTTGGCTGATCTCCCCTGTCACTTTAGTGGATTCCCAGGATGTGGGTTACTTTTCTCTTTCAGTTTCCTCCAAGGAATGCTAGTCCCATCCTGATTCCGTTTCTCTCTCTTTTTTTTATTTTGTTCTACCCAGTTATGTCAAGAGTTTCTTGCCCTTTTTCGAGGTTTAAGTTCTTCTGCCAGGATTCAGTTGATGTTCTGTGTGAGTCGTTTTACATGTAGATGTGTTTTTTTGATGTGTTTTTGGGAGAAGGTGAACACTACCTCTCACTCCTCCACCATCTTGATCTGCCCTCACAAAGACTTCTTCTCATTGCAGTATTGATTTTGCATTTCTTTAATAATTAGTGGTGTTGAGCATTTTTTCATGTGCCTGTTGGGCATCTGCATATCTTCTTTGGAGAAATATTGATCAATGAATTCTAACTGTACTATTGTGTCATTTAGGATCTCTTTTGCCTTACTTATGTCCAGAGGACATGTCCTTTGATATGAGTGGGGTGTTAACATCTCCTACTATTGTTGTATTACCATCATTTTTACCTTTTATGTCTGTTGGTATTTGTTGTATGTATTTGGGTGCTATGAATATTGATAAGTGTAATATGCCCTTCAGAATTTATCCTTTTATTATTAAATATTATCTTTCTTTATGGTTTTTTATTTTAAAGTCCATTTTGTCTCACATTAGTATTGTGACTCCCACTTTTCTATCATTTACATTTGCTCGAAATATCTTTTTCCATACCCTCGCTTTCAATTTATATGTATTCTTTGCCCTAAGGTGAGCAGTATTTTGGAGGATTTTTTTTCCTGTCTGCCACTGTAGTCTTTTGATAAGAGCAT
This sequence comes from Sus scrofa, assembly GCF_054392235.1. Classification (NCBI taxonomy): domain Eukaryota; kingdom Metazoa; phylum Chordata; class Mammalia; order Artiodactyla; family Suidae; genus Sus; species Sus scrofa. The sequence continues at coordinate 35,074,296 of NC_139393.1, forward strand.
TCAGTCCATTAACATTTAAGGTAAGTATTATTAATTATGTATTTATTGCCATTTTAAACCATGTTTTCCATTGATTCTATGTTTCTCCTTTGCTCCTTTATTTTTTGGTTGGATGATTTCCTTTTATTTTATGCTGTGTCCTCCTTTTAGTTTTTGTGAATGGACTGTTTGGTCTTAATTTGCAGTGGCCCTATTTTTTTTTCAAGTATGTTAACCCCTTCCTGTATCTGCTTTCATTACACTGATAAGTCATATAGGCTCAGAGACACTCCTTAAAAAAAAAAACAGTCTATATTTTCTTATTCTCCTTCACCACATTTTATCATTTTAATGTCCTTTTTTACATCTTCATGTTTATTCTTTTGCTGTCCCTTGTGTTTACCATCACTTTCATAAATAGATTTTTTTTTCCTTTTAAATCTGTATACTGGCTTACTTAAGTGATTACTTTCCAATTTTCCTATATCTTCTTATTCCTTTCTTATTTGGAGGAGACTTTCCAATATTTCTTTTAGAATGGGTTTAGTATTGCTCTACTCTTTTAGTTTTTGTTTTTTGGAGAAAATCTTTATTTCTCCTTTTATTTTGAATGATAATCTTGCTGGTAGTGTTCTATTCTGCAAAATTTTCCAATTCAAAACTTTGAATATAATATGCTACTCTTTTCTGGCCGGTAGATGTTATGTAGAGAAGTCACCTGATAGCCTTATGAGGATTAACTTGTAATTAACTCTTTTTTTTTTCTCTTACTGCCTTTAGAATCCATTCCTTATCTTTAACTTTTGCAATTTTTATTATAATGTATCACAGTATAGTCTGTTCGGGTTCAACTTGTTTGGGACCTTCTGTTTCTTGTATCTGGATAGTTGTGTTTTGGATAATTTTGAGTCATAATTTCTTCAAATATATTTTCAATCCTCTTTTCTTTTACTTTTACTTCTGGAATCCCTTTTATGCATGTGTAGAATGGCCTACTTTATATTATCCAATAGATCTTTTATATTGCTTTCATAATTTTTTATTTGGTTTTCTGTCTGCTGTCCTGATTGGGTGAATTCCATTATTCTATCTTCCAAGTCACTTATTCATTCCTCTGCATTATTCACTCTGTTGTTGAATGCCTTTAACTCTTTGTCTCTGTAAATTAATTTTCTATTATTTTCTCAGCTCCTTATTATAGTTTCTAGTTCCTTTTTAAAGTAATCTGTGCTACTATAGATATATGTTCTTAATTCCTTCATTGTTTTCATTACGCCCTTTTCAATTCAATGTCTGTCAGACTGCAGAGGTCTGTTTCATTGTTTGTTCCTTCAGGGAAATTCTCCTATTATTTTAACTGGGAATGGTTAATGTACTTCTTCATTTTGCTTATATTTTTCTTATTCTCCAAAGTCGAAATCTCAGCACCCAGCCTCCATCTAAGGGTCTCGGCTATGGTGCCACAGGTGGTGGAACCAATGGTCTGTGGGGCTCTCTCTGCCTTGCCCTCCTCTGGCTGCTGTGATTTTCTTTGTGGTTTTTCCATTCTGCATGTGTCCCATCTAATCTTACAGTCAGTTAAGTGGCTTCCCAGAGTGTGGATTCCTTCCCTTTTTCCTAGATCCTTCTCTGGAGTGCTGGTCTTGTCCTGATTCTTCTTTTCTTCTTCTTGCTCTTTCTCTCTCTCTCTTTATCCTTTTGTTCTACACATTTCTGTGGTGGTTTCTTGAACTTTTTGGAAGTCTGTGGTTTCTTGGCAGCATTCACTAGATTTTCTGTGCAATTTATCTGCAAATAAATGGGTTTTTTAATGTTTTTGTAGGAGAAATTGATTGCTATATCCAATTCTTCTGCCATCTGGACCCCACCCCTATTTGGATCATATTACTCAAAGCCTATAGGGTAATATATAGCTTTAATGCCTATACTTTTTTCTAAAGAAAAATAAGAAACATATCAGTAATATAATTTTACTTATTACAATGGAAAAAGAAAACTAAACCAAATGCAGGTAAGCAAAGGAAGAATATGATAAAAACTGAATTGATATTTATAGAATTTAGGATAGAAAAAATAGAATCAGCAAAACAAAAATTTAGTTTTTTTAAAAGATAAAAAAATTGACAAACATTAAATAGACTAAGACAAAAAGAGACGACCCAAATCACTAAAATTAACTACAAACAAGACAATATCAATTTTAGAGAAAAGAAAGTGATAAGAAAATACTACTAATAATTTTATGACACAATTTAGATAATATAGTTGAAATAATTTCTGCAAAGTGCAAATTATTGAAACTGACTCTATAAGTAATAGAAAAATTGGATTGACCTATATTAAGAAAAGAGACTAAATTAGCAATTACACAGTGCCCATTAAGTAAAGCTCAGGCCCAGATGTCTTCACCGGTGGATTCTTATATAGCTAAAGCTAGGGTTACCATGTGATCCAGCAGTTCCACTTTGATTATAGGTATCTAGACAAGATAAGTGAAAATATGTGTCTACACAAAAACCCTATACATTAATGTGAATAGTAGCATTATTCATAACAGCTAAAAAGTGTTAACAATCCTGTTCTCATCACTGATGAATAGAAAAACAGAATGAGGTCTGTCTATATAATGATAATATAATTTTTCCAAAAAAATTAAAATGTTGACATTTGCTACAATATAATTGAACCTTGGAATTATGCTAGCAACAAAACCGTCTATCATGTGACATTGTTTATATGAAATTTCCAGAATAGGTATATCCATTGACACAAAAAAATATATTAATAGTTGACATGGGCTAAAGGAGATCAGGAAAATGTTGAGTAACATTGTTTTTCCTTGGGAGAATATGATAATCTTCTAAAACTGATTGTGGTAATGATTGCACTATTTTGTGAATATACTAAAAGTAATTTAATTTTACCCTTTAAATGAATGGGCCGTATAGTTATGAACTGAATATTTATATCTCTCAAAATTCATATGTTGAGGTTCTAGTTTCATTGATTTGTCTGTATTTGCAGATGGGGCTTCTCAGGAAGTAATTATGAGAGATGGGGTCATGAGGGTGGGGCCTGATCCCATAGGATTAATGTCCTTATAGGAGGAGTCACTAAGGAGTCCTTTCTTTCTCTCCCCACCCACACACAAAGAAGAGGGTATTTGAGATTTAAGCCACAGGGAAATAATGATCTACAAGACAAGAAGCTTCAAAATGAAATCTACTTTGCCAGCACCTTGATCTCAGATCCCCCAGGCTCCAAAACTGTGAGAAATAAATTTCTGTTGTTATGTCATTCAGTCTACGGCATTTCATTATAGCAGCTCTTAGCAGACTAAGATATGTATAGTATATAAATGAAATACAGTTGTTTTTTGTTTTCTGATTTTTTTTAATAGGCAAAGTTCTTAAATAGACATTTTCCCTAAGAAGTTATACCAACAAATAACCAATTTGGATGTGAAAGGACAGTGAATGTCATTAATCATTAGGTAAATGCAAATAAAATCCATGAGACACAATGCACTACTACTAGAAATTGTGCATGAATGTTCACAGCAGCATTTCTCATGGCAACCAAAAAGTAAAAACTGGAGTTCCCGTCGTGGCTCCATGGTTAATGAATCCGACTAGGAACCATGAGGTTGTGGGTTCGATCCCTGCCCTTGCTCAGTGGGTTAAAGATCCGGCGTTGCCGTGAGCTGTGGTGTAGGTCGCAGACGTGGCTTGGATCCCGCGTTGCTGTGGCTCTGGCGTAGGCCAGTGGCTACCGCTCCGATTAGACTCCTAGCCTGGGAACCTCCATATGCTGCGGGAGCGGCCCAAGAAATGGCAAAAAGACAAAAAAAAAAAAAAGTGATAACCAACCAGTCATCATCCATCAACTAATGAATGAGTTTAAAAAATACAGTGTATTTATATGGAATATTGTTAGTTATAACAAGAAATAAAATGCTAATATATCCTACACAATAGGTGAATTTTGTAAATGTATGCTAGGAGGTGAAAGAAGCAAAATCCAAAAGATACCTGTACTATGATCCTATTTATATGAAATGCCCAAAATAGGCAAAGTCATAGAGATAGATAAGTGGTTCCCAGGGCTTTAGGGAGGGCAGGGATGGAGAGTGATTGTTCATCCATATGTGCTTTATTTTTGACATGATGAAATATTTATATATTCCAAAATTAATGAGAATGGGTTTGCAATTCAATTAATATATCAGAAAAACTGAATTGTACAATTTATAGGAAGAATTTTATGAAGTTTAAATTATCTCGATAAAGCCGTTACAAAAAATAATAATATAGAAAATTTTCCATTCCTATAAAATGAAAAAGAGGCAGTGGTAAAAGTAAAAAGAGAGAAAATGATCAATAAAGGATATTTTCAAGGAGGAGGGAAGGGTATATGATCAAGGAAGGGCATACAGGAGGCTTCTGCAGCACCTTAGTCTAACACATCTGGATAGTCATTCAGGGTATATTGCTGCACCTCTAATAAGAAGTAATTTAGACTATAAAAGCAATAATATCATACAATTATTGAGATCTCAAAGTGATTCATCATTCTGTTGAATATCTTTTTCATTGCATATTTTATTTATTTATTTAAATAAATTAGATCTTAAAAAGTGCATTTTTTAGATATTCTCATTTCCCTCCTACCACCTACTCAAACTCATTTACCCCACTGCATGTCCTGAGAGATTTTTGATTATGGAGTGCCTCTCTCTACCCTTCCTCCCTGGCACACATGTTCCTAGTGGGAATTGACCAATTGCAGTCATATCAGAGTGTGTAAAGAAAGAGGACTTGGGATAATTAATATTTTTGTTCCTTCCCTGTTGCCTCAGTTTTTGTGGAAATTCTGCCTACAGCTTCTGCCAGGCAGCTCTTCTTCCAGGGTTCCAGATTTGAACAGAATCCTAGGAACACCATATCCTACATCTGCCCATGGAACCTATATGAGATACTGTCGTCCTATTGTTGTTAGTCTGTGTGCCTCAATAGTGCTCAATAGGATTGGTTTCCCTAATCCTATTAACACTTCTTTAATCAGTCTCTTTATTAAATGTCATTTTAAAAAATTTAAATCCAGCTGACTGTGTGATCTGATCTCTGCTTTGTACTTAATTGTTACAACATTAATCAGAATTTCCAAATTCTCATTCTAAACTTTGTTTAATTATATAGCTATTTCCACACAATAAATTAGTGTGTAAGGTTGAGAAATCATTCATGTATCCATGTGGTAAAATCACCCATTATAAATAATTCACATCCCATGAGTGAAATAGTGCTCTTTTTTCTCCAAATTAACAATATAATTGTGTAAATCTCTGCATTCCTTAAGTTCTGAAGAAGTTTTATACTTAAATTGTAGTCATTATTTAGTGTGGATATTTGTATGTTAATATCAATATCTTTGTAAATTTCTTATCATTAATAATTTTTAAGAACATATTGTAACTTCTGTTATTACATATATAGTTTTCAGTATATTCATGCCATGAAAAAAAGAAAAAAGAAAGGCCAAATCTTAAAATCACATGTATTGGCTTTTCTCAGAATCTGACCTGGGCTTAAATACATTACTTACAGCACTCTTGACAACATCTGAAGCATAACCAGAGTCTCTGATATTCTATAATAATTTTTGGTTCTGAATGATTTCCTGGATAATGTTAATTATAGTTTAAATAAAATTACTTGTCAATCACACATTTAATGATCTAGTATTTCCTCTTAGATATTATAATATTTGGCAAAATAGACACACATTTATAGTACAATATTTTAAAAGCAGTTAAATAGGCAATGCCAGGAAATATGTTGTGGTTTTCATATATTGAACACAATACAAATGGTCAACAAAAATTATATGCTATCATAGAAAATAAAATATAGATGGTAAATATATGTATTATAGAAAATATGTTGGACTTCCAGGAAAATCCTTACAAATCCCAATGGACCTATGATTTACAGGAGGAGTTATAGGCACAGAAGGAAACATGAGCACAACTAATCAAGTTTAGGAATTTTACATTTGTTATGTGTCTTCATTATTGTATTATATACAGTAATACCAATACAGTATAATTATTGCACTGTGACTACAACTAGGTAAAGAAATATTAAACAGCATATACTCCATATTTGATGTTCATAATCCAATTCCAAAATACTTTACAGTAAGGGTCAGTTAAACAGAACTCAGACTTAATTATAAGATGGATGAAAGGGTTGCTCTTTCTGAAATTTTGTAAGTACAATCTTGGCAAACAAACAGATATAAAATAAAGACTATTATTCTGACATTAACTGGAAACTCACATGCTTTTGGTAAACAATCCAGTTAACTAATCTTTGGGATGCTAGGAAAGAGTTAACCATGAAATATCATAAGTAGTGACATATAAAACTTTTGGACAATTGTGTTTTTAAATATTATATTTTCTAATAACTTAAACAGTCCACTTAGCTATAACTACAGAGATCCTATGGATCTAAATGGAGTATGGAGCTACAATGTTAAAAAATAAATTGGAGGTTTTGGTTATTTTTCTAAATCTGTATCATAATTTATGTGCTGAAGGAAAAAGGATCACTAGTCCTTTTTTTGGGTCCAAAGAAGTGAATACTGAGGCAAATGACTGATTTGCGCAGTCTCAAAGAACATCTTGCTGCAATATGTGTTGGATTAATCTGATGCATTTGAATTTAGTTAATTATATGTCCATTATATATGTTTCAGAAGAGTCTTTTAAGTCATCAAGACTTTTTAAAAAAAGATTCTGAAACATATCTCTGTTAGTGACTGAAAATTAAATGTTTTAACTGTTTATTATAATCTTAAGAAAAATACCGTCATAATGTTAACTGTATCTTTTAAATTTAAGATAGTCAATGAAAAAATGCATTTTTTTTGTTTCAGCAGGTTCTATCATTGACTTATCTTTTAGTTTGTCTTTATGCTACTACGTCCAATGATACTTCCATGAACATACCCTAAAATACATTTATGAAAGAATTATAACAACTTTTTAAATATTTCCCATATTTAATAAACAGAATACTAGATATAAGAAAAGAACTGAGGAGACATTTTTATCAATTATTTATTTATAAAAAATATAAATAATACATATAGTTCCATTATATATGGCTGTTATTTTAAAACCTATTGAAAAATATTCTTGAATTAGGTAGGTGATCCACATGATTTTCAAGTTTTATGAAGGTGGAACTATCTCATTTATTGGTATATCTTCATTATTGATGAAAGTACCTGTCATAGAAGAGATGCTTGAAGATTTAACTAATTTAAAATGTTGAATCCTTGCAAATATTATGTTTTGGAAAGTCATCTGAGCAGAAATCTCTTATTATGACCTAATATTTTATATAGAGGGAATGCAAGTCTCAATCAAAACTTTGCCTTCCACATTTAATACAAAACTACCTTGATTAAGGCATAATAAGCAGTTAGCTCTTTCAATTAGAATATGAAAACACATCCTTAATAAATACTGCCTCATTTCACAGACACAGTCACAGAATCTTTGTATCACATTATTGATACTTCTAGAAAACGTTAACTTAAAGAATAATAAGGTGTATGAGAAAAACTCTGTCTCTGGTTTACATTTTTGTGTAACTGGGGATCAGAATTGGGGTAATAATGATTTGCAGACAACTTAATCAAGATAGAATGGAAAAAAACTTGACCAAATAAAACAATATTTTATGGTAGTAGATTAAATCAAGTTAGCTCTCAGTCTTATTCATAATTTATTTGTAATTTATCAATCACATATGATGATCAGAATTCAAGGCCCAAGAAAATAAGCACCTAAGTACAGGAAGTATTCAAGAAGAAGCTAAAGGCAATAAGCTTCATGGATCTTAAAACCTTTCAATTTGTTGCAGCAGAATAATCAAGCTTCTGTCATAGATATCTATTGCTTACTTGTACAGTAGTGTCACATGTATATCTAACTTTCTTCATGAGAGCTTTCCTTCCCTGTCATCTTCTGTCTTCATTTAAAATTCTGCCCATGATTCCTTAATTAAATATATGAATAATCTTTCTTTGGTAAAATAATAATAAAATCGCTGATTTAAAAAATCTGGTAATGATAAAACAACATAAAAAAATCCAAGTTACTATTTATCAATTATTAGGTCTCATTGGAATATTCAAAAAGAGGGTAAAAGAAGGGTTTGATGAGGCATTTAAGGAATTGCTAGGCCAGAAAATAGATGTTAAAATGCATCCTTTTGATATATACCACTTTCTTTGCTTTTCATTCCTCCTTGCAAGTTGAAATTTCCATTTGTGATTACTTTCATTGTGCCTAAATGAGTTCTTTAAGAAAACATTTTAAAAGCGTGTATTGGTGATAAAATCCACATGTCTTTCATGAAATGTTCTTTTTGTATCTTTTCACTAGGTATAATATTCTAGCTTCTGTTCAAATGTTAACTAACCAGAGAAGTTTTCCTGGACCCCACACTTACTCTATCCTGCTTATTTTGTTCATATGATTCTCCCCATTGCCATTGTATTTTGGGGGTATTTTTTCTCCCTCCTCACACCTACTAGAATCTAAACTCCAGGAGGGGAGAAACGGTATGCTTTGTTTGCTAGCTATTTTCCAAGCACTAATACAGACTCCTGGCTGTAGTAAAGCCCTTCATGAATATTTGTTTTAAGATAAAATCCTGCTAAATTAGAACTCTCTAGGACCAGAAAAGTACTCATCTTTGCCATGACTATAGACATCTTTTCTACCTGGTTACATTGTATTCTTATTGTCTGGGCTGTGTTTATATATGACAATTGTGCATTAATAAGCAAATAAGCAAATTGTGCATTAATAAGAAATAAGTGAACATACCTCAGATGTTTTATTTTTCATAAACAAGGGCAAGAGAACCACACAGAATATTGGAGATGATAGAGAATAATCAGATTTTTAGCTCCAAACTCTTTTTCCATTCACATTCTTTAATAGGGAAAATGACTAGTTTATCCAAACATTCTTGAACTCTGCCAAATATGTAACCTCAGCATTTGTATTTGTCAGCATTTTCTTATCAATCAGGTATTTTAGAAACAAAATGTTATCTCTTACATTTATCACCAATCAGTTCATACCATAAGGAGATACATAATTATATTGTAACCTAATAATAAAAAAACAAGTTAACTGGTAAAAAGGTAAATATATACAAATAAATTTTGGAAATTAATTTGGTATTACATAATTGGAAGGTCTTCAAAATCTAATAAAATGAGAAACAATAAGTATACTATATGGGCCAAGAGAATAAAATTGTTTTAAAATTAGCTAAAAAAACAGATTCATCAATAACAATGATGGTCTTGTGATTTTAGAAATCAAAGACAAATGAAATTTTGCACATACTCTCATACATTAGTTGGACATATAGAATTATCTTAAAACAACTTTGCCATCAATATAAAAACATACAAAATTACCACAATATTTTCATATGAGAAAATCATGTAACATGAAAAATATAGGAATGGGATAATCTCAAAATAAAGTATTCATTTAAATTGAATAAATTCAGATTTATGAAAACGTCACTAATTATTTTTCTTATAACCATTTATTCTTTGTTGAGAAAAAAATTTATCAGGATTCTAGCGACACACAGATATAAGAACATGTCTATAAACCATTATACTATCCTGTGGAATTTTTTAAAAAGGAATGAAATCTCCCCAAGAAAGTCTTAAAGTCTTTGTATTATCTGAGAGATTGATATATTTATGGAGTTGAACAGTTTCTATGTTAACTACATATGTTTATTATTTTGAGGAAAACAAAATAAAAAAATAAAATAAAAAAGTTGATAGCTTTTAAATAGTATGGGGAAAAATGAGAAAAATAAGGTGCTCAATCCAGGTGAAATCAAGAAATAAGAGGAAACTGAGATAAATAAAAGCATAAAATATGGCAAAAATAATACAACAAATATATTGGATTAAATGTTCCAATAAAACAAATTTTTTCCACTTTATAATCAAATTAACCATATACTCTTTATGAAATAATTTTAAGCAATTAAAATATAGAAATGCTAAAGAGTAAAAATTTGAAAAGGAAAATAATAACCAAAAGAAAAACCTACGTAATTTATTAATATCAAAGTAGTATCTAAAGAAAAAAATAAGCATTATTGAAGATAGTGTCACTACATGATGATAAAAAATTCAATTCATCCAGGTTGTATACAAATTGTTTACTTTTATACATGTCATAAAACAATTTCAAAAGCATATAAGTGTTTGTAAAAATAACCTGAAAGTTTACAATATTTCCATGTTAATAATTGATGCATCAAACAGGACAAACAACAGCATTCATATTGGAGATTTAAAGAACACAGTCAAGTAGATAATAATGAGCATGTTAAAGACATTATGCCCAACAGGGATTCAACACTATTTTTTTTCAAAATTACATGGACATTTATGAAAAGCGACTTTATCCTTAGCTGCAAAGTAAGCCTCAACCAATTTTCTAAGATAAGTATCACACCGACAGTATTGTCTGGCAAAAGTTCTGCTAAGTTAGAAATGTAGAAAAAAATCTAGATCAGCAGGAAACCTCCAAGATCTTATAAATTTAAAAGCATCATTCTGAATAACTGACCATCAAAGCAAAAATCAAAATGGATATTAGAACTAAACCCAGACACTTCGGTCAATCAATCTTTGACAAACAAGGCAAGAACATACAATGGGAAAAAAGTCTATTCAGTAAGAATTGTTGGAAAACCTGGACAGTGGCAAGCAAAGCAATGAAACTAGAACATGCCCTCACACCATGCACCAAGATAAATTCAAAATGGCTGAAATACTTAAATATAAGACAGGATACCATCAAACTCCTGGAAGAGAACATAGGCAAAACATTCTCTGACATCAACCTTACAAATGTTTCCTCAGGTCAGTCTCCCAAAGCATCAGAATTAAAAGCAAAAATAAACCAATGGGACATAATCAAACTGACAAGATTTTGCACAGCAAAGGAAACCAAAAAGAAACCAAAAAGACAATTTACAGAATGGGAGAAAGTAGTTTCAAATGATGCACCTGACAAGGGCTTAATCTCTAAAATATACAAGCAACTTATGCAACTCAACAGCAAAAAAGCCAACAACCCAATTCAGGCAAAAGACCTGAATTGACATTTCTCCAAGAAGGAGATACAGATGGCCAACAAGCACTTGACAAAAATGCTCAACATCCCTGATTATTAGAGAAATGCAAATCAAAACGACTAAAAAATATCACCTCACACAATCAGAATGGCCATCATTAATAAGTCCACAAATAACAAATGCTGGAGGAAGCATGGAGAAAAGGGAACCCTCCTGCACTGTTGGTGGGAATATAAACTGGTACAACCACTATGGAGAACAGTATGGAGATACCTTTAGAAAACTATACATAGAACTACCATATGACTCAGCAATCCCACTCTTGAACATATCTCTGGACAAAACTTTCCTTAAAAAAACATATTCACCCTCATGTTCATTGCAGCTCTATTCACAATAGCCAAGACATGGAAACAACCCAAATGTCCATTGACAGAGGATTGGGTTAGGAAGAAGTGGTGTATACACACAATGGAATACTACTCAGCCATAAAAAGAATGACATAATGCCATTTGTAGCAACATGGATGGAACTAGAGACTCCCATACTGAGTGCAGTAAGTCAGAAAGAGAAAGACAAATACCGTATAATATAACTTATATCTGGAATCTAATATATGGCACAAATGAACCTTTCTGCAGAAAAGAAAATCATGGATTGGAGAACAGACTTGTCGTTGCCAAGGGGGAGGGGGAGGGAGTGGGATAGATGGGGTGCTTGGGGTTAATAGATGAAGACTATTGCCTTTGAAATGGATTAGCAATGAGATCCTGCTGTGTAGCACTGGAAACTATGTCTGGTTACTTATGATAGAGCATGATAATGAGAGAAAGAAGAACATATACATGTATGTGTAAGTGGTCACCATGCTGTACAGTTGAAAATTGAAAGAACACTGTAAACCAGATAAAATAGAAAAAAATCATAAATAAATAAATAAATTAAAAAAGAAAATGGGGCTTATTTTCTAAGGCTCTAAGTAATTTCCTCAATCCCCACCCACTGTGCAACAATGAACTGAAGGCTTTGAGCATCTGCAGGAATGAAAGATGCAAGAAGGAAAACACTGCCTGAAGGAAATTGCTGCTGGCCTGCTTTGCCTGGGTTGCCTGGGTTTCCACAATGGAATTGGATCAAGTTCTCTGGAACAAAACGTACAGCAAATTTATTTACACCCTCAGAGAGAGTGGGCTGCCCTGTGAGTAGGGACCTGCCTCACTTTACAATTGGATTTTTCTTATATCCCCATGCTGCAGACCTGAGTGTGGACCTGATTCTTCCTTCCCACACTTGCCAACTGATTCTTCTGCATAGAGGCTGTGTGTTAATTGGTCTTTGTGTGGGGAATCTTTGATCATCTGATTTGTCTTGATCAGGCTACTTTCTTTGCATTGGGAACATGTTATATAGAGGTGGGGTGAGAAATGGGCCACATCCCTTCCCTAGCTGGAAGTAGGAAGGAGGAGCCCCTGTTGCTCAAGTTGGGGGAAGGGGTGTTACAGTGAGACAGGTGGGGTGAGGATAAGGGTCTGGTAATATTTGCCTTGGCCAGAGACTTTTGGGTAAAATCTTCTTGAAGGAAACTTGAAGTCTAGAACAACTTTTTAAATTATTACATATGAAAACTTGGGGAATATAAATGTAGTATAACCAAGCTGGGGAATACCAAATCTTATTTTTTTTTTTCTTTTTCTTTTTTCTTGACTTGTGTGGAAAACCTTACACTTTTATTTATTTATTTATTTATTTATATATTTATTTATTGTCTTTTAGGGCTGCACCCGCAGCATATGAAGGTTCCTAGGCTAGGGGTCCAATTGGAACTGTAGCTGCTGGCTTATGCCAGAGCTCTAGCAAAGCCAGTTCCAAGCTGCATCTGCAACCAACACCACAGCTCATGGCAATGCCGTATCCTTAACCCACTGAGTGAGACCAGGGATTGAACCCGCATCCTCATGGCTGTAGTCTGGTTTGCTAACCACTGAGCCATGATGGAAACTCCTTAAATTTTATATTAGAAAATAAAAGAGTGAGAGAGAGAAAAGCTTAAAAAATAGTCTAAATATCCAACTTTAAAGATTAAAAATCAAAAGCTCTGGAATAAACTCAAATAAATTAGAAGGTAGGCCTTGATAAAGAGGCATTGCCTCTGAGGTTAGGTGGTCTGCATGTGAATTTCTATTTTCCGTATTACAAATCCCCCCCCCCACAACCCTTGCTAGTTTCTTGACCTTGAGCAAGTAACCTAAGGTCTCTGATTTCCTCATTTATAATGTATGGGTGATAGTAATAGTACCTACCTTGAGGTTGTGGTGAGGATTGAATGAATAAAGATGTAAAAGATACCAGGCACCAGGATTTTGCTCAGTACTTTGTGGTTAAAAGAACAGAAATTAATTAGGAGGAGATAAAAGACATCTTAAACACAGTCAAAACTACTTATTTTAACAGAATAATATAATCCACATACCCTTTCCAATACCAATGGGGAAAACTGACAGATGGCCAACTTGACAATGTTCTTAAAGAACAGACAGAACCTGAGGAACAAGTGACTCCATAACAACTCTTTTTACAGCTTTACTGTGAATGGTATCATACAAAAGGAACAGTATTTGGCAGACGCATGTTGGAGCCAAGTGGGATTTGAAAACTGCCTTTTTTTTTTTCTTTCTTTTTTAATTTAATTTTATTTTTTAGGATGGGCTAAGTTAAGGCAAATTTGTATGCAAGTGGCAAAGATCCAGCTGAACAAGAATGTGCTGAATCCCTTAAGGGGTCAGGGAAGCAACAATCACAGGACAGTGGACAGGGGCCAGGAAAAATAAATTATTTATGTGAGAGTCTCAATAAATATTGTTCTGTGAGAATGCTTATTTTTTTTTTAAAGTAAACACTGCCTTTGCCAGAAAAGTGGTGTTAATTTGGGAACAACTGATTTTTGGAAGCCAAACCTCAGCCAGGCACCCTGGTAAGAGGAATACAATAATTAACAAGGTGGGCATAGCTGCATTTATTTAAATATTTATTTAGACTTTTTTTTTTTTTTTTTTTTTTTTTTTTTTTGGCTTTTGTCCTTTTAAGGCCACACTCGCGGCATATGGAGGTTCCCAGGCTAGGGGTCTAATGGGAGCTGTGGCTGCCGGCCTTTGCCACAGCCACGCCAGATTCGAGTCACATCTGCAAACTACACCACAGCTCACATCAACACCGAATCCTTAACCCACTGAGCGAGGCCAGGGATCGAACCCACGACCTCAGGGTTCCTAGTCGGATTCATTTCCGTTGCACCACGACGGGAACTCCATATTTAGACTTTTGAGAGAAGGAAAAAGAAAAAACTCAATCAGGACAGAAAGCCAGAAACACCAATGTAAATGAAGTCATAATCCTTGAGCCCTCCTATCATAAGAACTTTATATTTTGCCTTTCTGCCTGAGGTACCCAAACATCATGACAACATCTGTGTGGCCTGTACTGTTTAACCCTTCAAATATATTTACTTTCTAGAATCTGAGCCATCTTTTAAAAACAGAAGCCAAATATTAGGTCCCATGGCCCAATGACTTCTCTTCCCTTAAAAAAATCCAATTTTACTTAGAAAATCCAAATTAATTGCCAGGTTCTTTAAGAGCTTATTGTATGCTATGGACCCTACCAATCATTCTTTTGTAATTTGTGAATAGTTTTACCCTTCCTCTCTCTTCATTCTGGCTGCATTAGTCTCTGATATCCAAAGTATTTCTCATCTTAGACCCCTTTGTTTGGATATATTATGTACATAGAACACTCACACCTCTAGTGGAAGACCTTTCTTATAATTCATGTCCATTTTTAATAACACTTATTCAGGGATATTTTTCTCTCAGTCTCCCACTCTGTACACCTACAGTTTTTCTCTCCCACAACTCCCTGTGCCTTCCACTATAGCACTTGCGGTCTTTATTATTTACATGGGTTTTTATTCATCTCTCTCCGTAAAATACAATCTATGTTTGAGTAGGTCTATAGTGGTCATTCATTGTATTGGCAGTATTGGATTCATGTTAAACATATAATGATCAAGAACTGTGAAGGGTTAAATTTTACCCTGCTCGAAAGCTTACGTTTTAGTCTGCTTCCACATCATAGATACTAGCAGAAGCCATGAGGTTTCTGAGTCAAAAGACTTAATAACACACAGTACAGCAGGCAACAAGTTCTTCAAACTTCCATCAGTTCTACCTGCCACCTCGAATCCCATGGATGTTATCTGGAACAGCCTAGGTGAATTGTACACCTTCAGGAGGTCTATATCACAGTTGAAGAACACTGATCTTAGGGAAGTACAATTCTCTAAAGGGTTTCAAGCAAACTTGCTCAACCTTTGTCCAAGAGGGAGGAAATTGCTTGATTATTTTTGGCAACAAATGAATCTATTCTCTTGTCCTGAGTGAGACACTATCTCTATATACAAAGAGTATTTTCTTTATGAACATCTTTGAAAAAGATCATTGAGAACAAAAATTGATGATGTCACTTTTCACAAGACATACAGAAAATTGAGGCCCACGCATAACTGTTTCCCAGCAACAATATTTTGCATTTGACTAAAAGTCAACCTATCCATTTGCAAAATTGGGGGTAATTTTAAATTAGTATCAAAAGGACAAGTCTGGGACGTTCAGCCAAATTAAAAGGATTTTGTGGATGGTGTCCCTAGAGAAAGTAGCTATATACATGATGTTCCCAAGGTGATATTCCATGGAGCAACAGGATGGCACCAATGAACAATATAAGCAGGTACGCCTAAAGGAAATTGTTCCTCTTTCTTCCAATACTTCATTTCTCTTCAACACACATTTTGTCCATTCTACTTTTTACCAAGTAGGTCATTTTATTATAATAAAGATAAATCCTAACTACATAGAAGTTTCAATATCTGATTTCTCATATTTCAATTTTTGTGGATGATTTCAATATTACTGTATTTATCTTGCTCCCTATTTCTACTGCACATTGTTCAGAAACTAGAAACTAATGAGACTTGACTTTCCTTCTATTTGAGTTCTTCTTATACCTGTCCAGTTTCCAAGAGATTATTTCTTCCTTGAAACCCTGGAAACTTAGGTTTTGCATAGCACGCCAGCCCATAAAGTATAGAAAGGTATTTAGCCTAACCTAATGGTATCTATGCTACATTTTATGCCATTCAATGAAAACTCTCCTTGTCTAGTGAAGTAGAGAATTTTGTACTTAAGCCATCACATTCAGGGACACATGCTTCTCTTTTAGTCACCAAGGAGCATTTCTTGTGTGTTTCCTCTCTGGGAGAAGATCAGAAAGGCTTAGGAATAGGACAATGAATAAGTTATTGTTTCTTTCAAAGTAGATATTACAATTTGTGACTAATTTTTTAAGAAATAATTGCAATAGACTGAAATATTTTTTATGTTAGATTCATGAGCTCATAGGTGCATGACAATGACAAATGTAATGGTAGCAATGGGTAGAAACAGGAGTAGTAAAGACAATGCCCCAGAAGTGATATTTTATTTGAATATTGCTTGATGAAAAGGAACTCACAGGAGAGTGATGATGGGATAGGTCAAGCAGACAGAGAAGAAATCTTATAGGCAGTTACATATGGAAATTAGGGAGTCATTTAGAACATGGATTCTGATTTACACCATTAGTGAGCTCCCTGAATCACTATCTCAGTTTCCTTGTATGTAGCATACACTTAGTGACATATGTGACCTCTAATTCCAGTTGCAGCTGTTTCAATATTATCAAGTCTAAATATTGTTGGTTTGTATTCTGAAATGGTCATGGCTTTGTCCATTTATTATTATGACAAGAAATAATGTTGACAGGACTCTTACTGAGCAAATTCCTTCCTTCAGTATGGGTGTCACTCTTACTAGGAAAAAAATATGATTTCACCATAAAGAAAATTTTAATACATGCAATTTTAATTTCCATTATCTCAGATAATACACATGGAATAAATACATCATTAAAAAGGAAGATTTCAGTTTTGGATGAGCAGAGACTCAGAGACAAACTGTTCAGTGAGAGACAAACTGTTCAGTCAACATTTGTTCAGAATGTTTTCTTAATGTGAATGCTCAAAAAGGAAAAAATTATTGGCACTCTATCTGTTAGTATGCATATAAAATAGTTCAGAGTAATTTTTGATACCTCAAGAGCATGTGAATTGCTCAAAATGGTTAGAAATAGAAATTTCTTTAGTCAGCTTGTAACATTTTGACATTTTATTACCAATGTAATTTAGTATTCATTAAGAAAATCCTAATGCAGTGAACCTATTGGTTTAGAAATATTATCAAGGACAATATTAAACACAAGACAATGTGACTTATAGGTCATTTTGGTTCTATGAATTTCCCTATTTATATTCTCTTATTTTGGAAAATTTCTCACCTAAGCATGACTATATCTAAAGTAAATATGAGCTTTTCTAAATGCTTATTTAAGACCAGACTTTAATTTATTAAATTATTCTTGACCTTTCATTCCTTCTAAGCTTGTGATTCTGTTTCCTCAATCAGAAAAAGATCATTAAAAGCAGGAATTTACTGGAATATTTCGATAAGAATATCAGTCTCAAGGGACTTGCTTCATGATACACATTATCAGCATCTCATATTATGTTGAGATAATTGTAACCCCACAATATTCCCATGTAAATTATTATCGATTAGTTATAACAAGGGTGGGATTATTTGAACATGAAAATTAATGTCAGGATTAAGAGGATTCAGTGCCCGGCCCCCCTTTACCTCTCCTGCCCACTAAGCTCAAGGAAGATTAATGTCACCATAGGTTTATCAAATCAAAGAACACTAAACTTGCATTTGTTTTGATCATCAGTGTAGTTAAGGCCAAAATTTAAGAGATGATATATATCTGGAGAAGAATTCTCATTTACATTTAGTTTTCTGTGCCTCTTCTCTGAACATCTTCTGATGGAGCCAAATACAGTAAGTACCACACCAAGGCTTGGGGCAAAAACAGTACAAATTACAATCTTTTGCCTTGCATCACTCACTAGGTGACAGGTGATATTAAACAAAGTGAGAAGGAGACCACCTTATAATCTGGAGGACAAGTATTTCAATTAGAAAAAGAACAAGAGTAAATGCCTTGAGCCAAGAATATGACTAAGTCTGAAAAAAAAAAGAGGTAGGAAGTGGCTGGGGTAAAGGTAATGATTCTGCTCTTAGGGGGTCACACAGGCTGAGGAGATTTTCTTATTTATTTATTCATCTTCATGCTCCCATTATAAGTTCAGACTGTGCCATTTACATCAGTAAACTCACCAGGCCACCTTCACTCCTGTAATTGAGAAACTCCATCAAGTCTTCTAAAACAGGACTCAAGATTCAGTCACTTTACTTCTTCACAGGATGATAGCTTCTCAATATGCCTGTACTGTAATAAGTAATTAATCCAAGTCTAAATTTCCTTTCCTGATTTTTCATGGGGATGAGAAAAAGAACATTCTAGTTTACCTCATACAAGAGATCATATTCTCAATTGTTTGGTGTGATACACTTTTCTTTATATTGTATTTGTTACTTATAAATTAATTATCCTTCTCTATACGTTCCAAAGTGTAAAGAATGTAATGAGTAAATGTTCTATGTAAGAAAAGCTTCCCAATCCTCAACTCTACATGATAGAATAGAACAAATAATTATTACTTGAAGAGATAAAACCTAAAGTCTATTATCTTGAATGTAATTTAATTTATATTGAAAAAATGACCCCTTAAATTTGATTTAGTATATGAGATTAATTTGTACAAGTACAGAATATTCAGTAGTGGATAGATGAGTTGGTGAATAGTTTCTTTTTTTGTTTTATATATATATATATGTTAAGAAGTTTTGAAGAATATATGCTATGTATACATATATATATTCTTCAAAATTCTTTTTGCAAGCTTGGTAACAGTTTTTATTTCAAAATCTTTTTTTCATAACTACTCCATTATTGAGAGCATGATAATTTCATTTACTAGTTCATTCTAAATTATAGCCCTCACCATCTTTGAAACAGAAATAAAAATATTCTAACCTAGGATGTTTCAAAGACATAAACTTCCAGATTTATCAAACAAAAATGTATGTAATTGAGTTACTGCCATTCATACTTCCATGCATTATTTATCTGTTAAATAAGTCTATATTAATATTACAAACCTTTGTTGCAATGTAATTACGTTTTCTAAAAATAAATACAAATTCAGGGAAAGGTACCTATCACAAGACAATATAAAGATAATATATTGCTATGACTGCTCTGCTAAGTGTTGCACTGTACCTTTCAAACTTCTGTTTGCAAAATACTTTTCCAGAATTTGAACATTATCACCTTTCTGAACATATATTCTGATAGAGAGAGTTTCTTTAGTTTACTATATGACAATGTTAGCCTTACTTTGTTGTTTATTAGAATATAGCTTAGTATAAAAGGTACATAATAATCAGATTTTCTAAATTACAGTTAGAAGCCCATTTTATTTTATTTTCCTTGAAAAACTTATTCATGTTTTTTCTCTACTCATTGATTTTCATTCTTTCTGTGAAATCATGAAAAAAGTCAAGGTTATTATGTTTCACCTCTTTCAGCTGTCATGATGTCTCCTTTTTCAACTAGAGCAGTTTAGGTGACTGTGCCTTACTAAAATTAGAGGAACAAATAAGTATCTTTACAATGTGAGATTCCTCATGAAAATTTTAAGTGAAAACTTTAGTAGGTTCACTTTTTATAATAATCATTGGAAAACGTTTATAGAAAATATCACCAATCATATTAGCTCATTAAAAAATATAATCAGAGGAAAATATGCCACTACTTCTCTTATTTCTAAAAACTAAGCAATTGTTTTATTGAACACTATCCATTTAATGTAATCTATTTATACATTAAGTATTCATATTTGTTGCATATTTTTCAATTTCAGTTGTTTATAAAAATTCAGTTGCTCATAAACAAACTGGATACTTATTTATTTGTCACTTTAAAATTCCAACTGGTGAAGTTCCTGTTGTGGCTTAGCAGATTATGGACCTGATATTGTCTATGTGAGGATGCATGTTTGATCCCAGGCCTCCTTCAGTGGGTTAAGAATCCTGCTTTCCACAAGCTGCAGTGTAGGTTGCAGATGTGTCTCAGATCAGGTATTCTCATGGCTATGGCATAGGCCTGCAGCTGCAGCTCTGATTTGACCCCTAGCCTGGAAACTTTCATGTGACACAGATGTAGCCTTAAAAAGAAAAAAAAAAAGAGTTCTAACTGGTAAGGTGACTATGTTATTTCTATCCTGTTTATATTTTGCCTTTGTGGAGTTTTTTTAAATTTTATTTTATTTTCCTACACATGAACCAAAGGGCTCATAAGCTAACAAGTCTACAGAATAGTCGAGGAAAGAGGTCCTGGAAGAATATTCATCTTCTGTTTAAGCTCCTGACCCAGAAATTGTTCATGTCACATCCTTTCACATTCCTTGACTAGTATGTACCCCCATGGTTCTGTATAGCTAGAAGAAAGATCCTCCTCCTCTTCTCTGCTTCCACTTCTTCTCCTTCTTCACCTCCTTATCCTTTTCTTCCTATTCCCTCTTATACACTTTTATTTGGGAGACTGTTAATTGAAATTAAGAGCTTTTATTACAATGAAATTGAATTGAGAAGAAATATTAAAAGACAATGAAGCAATCACTTCAGTAGTCTCATTCAGAAAAAAAAAATATGTTTTTCTATAACTGTGTATATTAAATTTTAAGTTAGTTTTCAATTCCATGGAATGAATAGATACTAACAAAAATATAAATATAAATTAAGACAGGTTACTTTTTCAGGTATATATCTTTAATAGGAATCTTGCATGTCTTACTTTGTCAAAATTTCTATCCGGTTATTTAGATGTTTTTGTTATTAGAATTGTTTACTTTATTGGATTCTTAGAAATTTTTTTTTAATTGAGATAATAAAGATATTATCTCATTCATTTTTTTCTCTTTGGATTTTTTTTGTTTTGACTTACCTTTGCTATTTAGGTTTTAAATCCATCTACAATGTGCTTTAATGTATGGCATGAGCTATGTAATTAACATGACATGTGGCATGTAGCTTCCCCAAATCTTCTACTGCTGCAGTTCAATCTTTATTACACACTTTTAATTATCTTTGCTTTCCTTTTACAAATACTTAATAAGCACTGTTACAAGTCCTGGGCATATAGCAGGGGCCAAAGGCTCTGCCTTGATTAAACATATTTTTCTAGTGGCAGAGTTAAGTTAGTATTCAAATAAAAAAAAAAAACTCAGAGAATGAAAAGTGCAGCATCAATATAAAATAATGCTGTATTTTTAAAATATTTATTTTATTTGTCTATTTTTATGTATATAATTATTGCTGTATTTATCTAGGGCAAAATACAGTGTACTCCATTTTTCCTCTTTTCAAAATTATCTTTAATATTTGTTAAAATGTATTCTTTTATATGAATTTTAATATCAGTTTCAGGAAATACGAAAATAAACCTTTGGAATTCTGGTTTGAATTGCTCTGAATTTATAGTTCAATTTAAGGAAAATTAACATATTTTTAAAGTTAAGTTTTTCCCGTCTTTAAATGACATATTTCTGTATTTATCCAGATCCTTTAAAATGTCCATTTAATTGCTTGGAAATTGTATGCAAAAAGATCTCATACAAGTTAAGTCAAGTTAACTAGCAGTTACCTGAAATTATTTCTACATTTTCTAGTTATTATTTATTTCTAGTTTTTGTGTTTGTTTTTTAAAATGGTTTCTATAAGGCAGCACTATCTATTAGGACATTCAATGATGATGGAAATGTTTCAAATTTATGTTGTCGAATTCAGTAGCCACTAGCTACATGCAGCTATTGAGAAATTATGCAACAGAGAAATTAAAACCATAACTTACTTTAATTAACTTAAATTACATAGCTACATGTGGCTAGTGGCTATCATATGGAGAATGCAGTTCCAGAGTTTACAGTATGCATCTTTTAACTCATTACAGTCTCGCCAAAATAACATACACTTTACATATAATATTAGACTCTTAGTATAGGTGAATTTTTCCCATGTCCCACTATATTGGAGTTCTCTGGAAAAACTGAATCAATACGATATATATACACATTCACAAAGAGTGAGATATTGATTAAGATTTGATTTATTTTGAGGCATTAGTTCACACAATTATAAAAGCTGAGACGTTTCACTATCAGTCAACTGCAATCTGGTAACTCAGAAAAGCTTGTGCTTGTGCTTTTCAGTATGAGTTGGAGGCAGGAAGACAAGAAGAGTTGAGTGATTCTGGCTCTAGAAGCAAGGCAGGGAAAACAGGAGTGGATACTTTCTTCCTCTGTCTTTTTTTTCTATTCAGACTAACAGTAAATTGGATTGTGTCCACCCACACTAAGGAGGGCAATCTACTTTATCTAGTCTACTGACTCAAACATTAATCTCATGAAGAAGCAGCCTCAGAGATATTTAGAAACCATGTTTAATCTGGGCACCTTGTGGACAGTCAAATTGACACATAAACTTAAATACCACACCTATCTTTTGTGCTATAATTTTAGTCCATTTTATTTCTTCATATCTTAAAAAGTTCACAGTACATTAATGCTCTTTGTTAACATTAAATATCTTTTATTAAAATTAATAGGTTGTATTACATTCACTGACAAAACCATTTCCATTTTTAAAGAATATTTTTGATTAATTTGTAATTCTAGTTCAAGATTTTACTTTCTTTTGACACACTAATGTTAGTGATATGGATTTGGTATAAGCTGCAAGTATGCAAGTATACTCTTTTTTAAGAGGATATACTTGGTATAGGATGCAAGTAGGTTAGATTTTCATAGAGATTTGAAGATATTAAAACCTTTAACACATGGTCATCTAAGGGAAGACAGGTGTATACAGAATGAATATTAAAATGGATATTTAGAGAAGGAACAGGTAGAGAGTTGAAAGAACTGGAGCAAAGACCTTTAAGCAGGAAAGTCATCAGTCCATTTAGGAAATAGCAAGAATGGCATTTCAGCTATCTCAGAATGAGTTAGAAATATTAGAAGTCCAAACACCATAGATCATTTAGATCCCTATAGGCCTTTTAAAAATGTTAGCTTTTATTTTGAGTGAGACAGGGATCTGTTTCAGACTTTTTAGCATCAGAGTAAATGATTTACTCAGAGTAAATTTTTGTTGAGAATAAACCTTTAAGGAACAATAATATGAATAGAGACCTTTAGAATAAGAAATGATGGAGACACAGACAAGGATGGTTGCAATAGATACAGAGATGAATGGTTAAATTTTGGTTATAAACTTAGGGGTTTTCTAGGAGATAATTTTTTGAGGTATGGGAGGAAGAGAGATGTAAGTAAAAGAATGGGGTATTCATCAACTAAAGTGGGAAAGGCTAGATAATGAAGAGTTGGGGGGAAATCAGGTGTCAGTTTTAAACACATTAGGTCTGAGATATTTACTGACATTTTAGGAAAAATATCAAGTAAGCTGTTGATGTAAGAATTTGCAGTTTGGGAAGGAAGTGTGTTCTGACTGTATAAATTTGAATGTTGTCACCATACAGATTTTATTTATGCTGAGGCTGAATGAGTTGCCATGAAAGTGACCATAGATAGAAAAGTCAAGAACATCAAAGCCTAACACCTGGGAGCATTATAACATTAAAAGAAAAGTCAGTATCAGCAAAAGAATTTGAAGAGATATCAGTGAGAAAGGAGCTTAACCACAAGGTGCAGTTCGGTCAAATGCTGCTATTAGATATCATAATATAAGGACTGAGGACTGACCAATAGATTTGCCATCAAAGAGATATTGTTGAGTGTGTTAAGATAATTAGAGCAATTTCAGGGAAGTGAAATAGGGGTGAAAAATGATTAGAATGGATTTAGGAGAAGATGAGAGGAAGGACTACTT
Organism: Sus scrofa; assembly: GCF_054392235.1. NCBI lineage: Eukaryota > Metazoa > Chordata > Mammalia > Artiodactyla > Suidae > Sus > Sus scrofa. Next base: position 35,098,481 of record NC_139393.1, read on the forward strand.
TGTAGACTCTAAGTAAAGCCAAATTTTTCTAGGACTTTCTAAGGACAAAGACTTTGAGAGTTACAATTTTTCCGTGTTGGACACATTCCACAGGTATTTTTTTTTTCCTCTGGGGAATTTTCTGACATTACTGACTTATAAGATTCAACTTTTTCTATTTTACCATTCTTTGATTAAATCATCTGTCACTTTGAAAGTGATGAGAGGATTGATAAGAGAATATACACTGACTCGCCCTTCTAACTAGATCAAACTATTCCTCTCTGCCTGCCACCCAGGCAAGGCACTGGCAGAAAGTTGTGTTATGTTCATACTATTTTAGTATTTTGGCCTGTTTTTTGTTTTGGTTTGCTATAGAGATAGTATACAAATCATCTTTTCAGGACAAGTTAGAGAAAAGAAAATGGGCACACTAAGAAAATTTTCCCAATGCCCATTCTTAAGGCAACTAACCAGCTTTTCTTAGAATAACTAAAACTAAATTGCAAGAAATTTACCCTGCTTTTACTCTACTTGCTTGATTCTTCAACCTTCCTAAAAGTTTTGAGGTGCCTCTCATGCTGAGTTATGGACAGGTCAGAAGTGGCCTGTGTTGTTGATCATATTGTTTTATCATACATGCAAAAGTTTTAAACACTGGAGAAGAATATTTAAATTCTTAGTCTTTACCCCTAAGGTATTAAAAATAATTTGTATTTTCCTTATTAAATATAAAAGAAAGATTAAGCAAACACTTCAGTTTATTTGAATGTGTAATAAAATATTGGTGTACAATAATTTTATTCAATTTGTTTTTATTAAAGCTTTTACAAATACTGCTCAGGTTCAAATAAACAGTTATAAACTTTGGGGAAGTATCTACCCACACATAATAATTTTTGAACATTCGAGGAGTTCCCATTATGGCATAGTGGAAAGGAATCCGGCTAGGAACCATGAGGTTGTGGGTTTGATCCCTGGCCTTGCTCAGTGGGTTAGGGATCCAGCATTGCCATGAGCTCTGGTGTAGGTCACAGATGTGGCTCAGACCTGGCATTGCTGTGGCTGTGGTGTAGGCCGGCAGCTATAGCTCCAGTTGGACCCCTAGCCTTGGAACCTCCATATGGTGTGGGTGCAGCCCTAAAAAGACCAAAAAAAAAAGACAAAAAATAATAATTTTTGAGCCTTTGAGAAAGTGAAAATTTCGTATGAAAATGTTGATCTTTAAAGTATTTCTAACTCTGCTCTAGTTCCTATAAAAATTCCGTATTAAATTTATAGTATTTCTATGGGCTATAACTTTCAAATTATTTTCTTGGACCTTAAACTAGCCTGGATTATAAGTAATAGAAAATCATTTAGTGCTACTATTCAAACTAGGCTTTTGGGTTTACCATGAGAACAAAACAAGCTGTGAAATAACACACCAGAATTAAGGGAAAGGTAATGGAAGCAGCCGGGCAATGTCTCCCTAGGCCTGAACATGGCACTTACAGAGAAGCTATAACAGCAATCAAATTTCCTGCATTCCCTTTCTTGCACTATGCTGACCATTGCTGGAGGTATTTCTTCACTATAGTAACTGCTACTGTGGAGGCTACCAACTTTGTCACCCATCATAAATGGAGCAAAGCCTCATTCTGAGCCTTTACAAGAGCTTATTTGTGAAGGAGGAATATTTGCCCCATGATCAGTGTAAACATTTTTAGAAAACATTAAGTAGAATAGGGCTAGGTGATTCTAGTACCTAAAATCTGGATTCACATATTCTAGTTAATTTGCATTTTTTCTATATTATCATTTTTTAAGCAAATACATATCTCCAAGCTCCATACAAGAATTAATAAATCTCAGTTTCATATAGTTTGGCTGAGGTTTGTTTTTACTTTTATATAACATATATTATTATGGAGTACACCAAATGTATGAACAACTGAATAATGCCCTTGGTTGCTTTAATAACCTTCTAGAGCTGTGCTTCATAAATTACTTCTGGTGAAGTGCCCATTCCCATTATATGTATTATATATACATGTATATATATATATATATATATATATATATATATATATATATATGCTTAGGAAAATTGCTCTGAAGTTTCTAAACACTTCCTCTCAATGTATTATCTCCATTGTTCAGACTGTTAATCAACAGTTCAGGGATTAAAACTGGTCCCTTGACCTTACTGTTCTAAAATGTGAGTTACCTGAAGTTCCTATTGTGGCTCAGAGGGTTAAGAACCTGACTGGTATCCATGAGGATGCAGGTTCAATCCCTGATCTCACTCAATGGGTTAAGGATCCAGTGTTGCCATAAGCTGTGGCATGGGCCAGAGATATAGCTCATGTCTGATATTGCTGTGACTTTCATGTAGGCCAGCAGCTGCAGCTTTGATTTGACCCCTAGTTGCATAAATTCCATATACTGCAGGTGTGGCCCTAAAAGGAAAAAAAAGGGAGTTTCCCATGTGCTTAATGTCAACTAATCTATGACAGAAGAAGCAAGTATATACAATAGAGAGAACACAATCTCTTCAATAAATGGTGCTGAGAAAACTGGACAGCTTCATGTAAGAGAATGAAATTAGAAATTCTCCAACACTGTATATAAAAATAAACTCCAAGTGGATTAAAAACCTAAATATAAGACAAGACCCCATAAAGGAAAACATAGGAAGGCATTCTTTGACATAAATTACAGCAATTTTTTCTTGTCTCCTTAAACAAAGGAAATAAATAAAAATAAATTAGTGGGGCTTAGTTATACCTAAAAGTTTTACACAGCAAAGGAAGTCATCAACAAACAAACAAACAAAAAAAAACCAAACTACTGAATGGGAGAAAATATTTGCAAATTATATTACTTTTGAGGGGTTAATAGTCAACGTATATAAATAGCTCATACAACTTAACATAAAAACAAATTGGATTAAAAAAATCGGCAGAAGAGGAGGTCCCACTCTGGTACAATGGGTTAAGAAACTGACTGCAGGGAGTTTCTGCAGTGGCAGGTTAATGTTCTGGTTTATCTCTGCGGAGGTGCCACTTTGATCCCTGGCCTGGCACAGTGGGTTAAGGATCCAGCATTGCTACAGCTGTGGTATAGGTCACAGATGCATTTTGGATTCAATCCCTGGCCCAGGAAATTCCATGTGCCATGAGTGCATAAAAAAAAAAAATGAGCAGAAGACCTGAATAGACATTTTTTTCCAAAGAGGAAATGTAGATGGCCAACAGCCACATGAAATGGTTATCAACATCATTAATCATCAGGGAAATGCAAATCAAAACCACAAGATTATTGTGTCACGTGTCAGAATTCCTATCATCAAGAAGATTACAAATAACAAATACTGGCAAGATGTGGAGAAAAGGGAACCCTGGTACTTTGTTGCTGGAAATATAAATTGAAGCAATTCATTGTAGATAACCCTATGGAGGTTTCTCAAAAAATTAAATTAGAATTACCTCATGACTCAGTAATTCCACACCCAGGAATATATCTTAAAAAAAAACAGAAATACTAATTTTATTTTTTTATATTATAAATTTTACTTTATTGAATAATTGTTTTTTAAATTATTTTATTTTATGATTTTATTTTTTTCCTTACAGTTGGTTTACAGTGTTCTGTCAATTCTTAACTGTATAGCAAAGTTACTCACATTATCCTCCATCATGTTCCATCACTGGTGACTGGATATAGTCCCCTGTGCTATACAGCAGGATTTCATTGCTTATCCACTCCAAATCCAACAGTTTGCATCCATAAACCACAAACTCCTAGTCTATTTCACTCTTTCCCCATGCCCTTGGCAACCACAAGTCTGTTCTCCAAGTCCATGAGTTTCTTTTCTACGGAAATATTCATTTGTGGCATATATTAGATTCCAGATATAAGCAGTATCGTGTAGTATTTGTCTTTGTCTTTCTGAGTTACTTCAAGTTAACATGAGAGTCTCTAGTTCTATCCATGTTGCTGCAAATGACATTATTTTGTTCTTTTTAATGGCTGAGTAGTATTCCATTGTGTATATATATCACACCTTCTTCTTCTTTTTTTTTTTTTTTGTCTTTTGTCTTTTTAGGGTCACACTCACGGCATATGGAGGCTCCCAGGCTAGGGGTCCAATCCAAGCTGCAGCTGATAGCCTACACTACAGCCACAGCAACTCGGGATCTGAGCCATGTCTGTGACCTACACTATAGCTCATGGCAATGCTGGATCCTTAACCCACTGAGCAAGGCCAGGGATCAAACCTGCAACCTCAAGGTTCCTAGTTGGATATGTTTCTGCTGCACCACGATGGGAACTCTGACCACATCTTCTTAATATATTCATCTGTTGATGGACATTTACGTTGCTATGTCTTGGCTATTATGAATAATGCTTCAATGAACATACAGGTGCATGTATCTTTTTCAAGGAAAGTTTTGCCCTGATAGATGCCCAAGACTGGGATTCCTTGGTCATATAGTAGTTTTATATTCAGTTTTATAAGGTACCTCCATACTGTTTTCTGTAGTGGTTGTACCAATTTACATTCCCACCAACAGTGTAGGACGGTACCCTTTTTTCCATACCACTTCCAGCATTTGTTATTTGTTGACTTGTTAATGACGGCTGTTCTGACTGGTGTGAGGTGGTATCTCACGGTAGCTTTGATTTGCATTTCTGTAATAATCAGGGATGTTGAGCATTATTTCATGTGCTTGTTGGCCATCTGTATCTCTTCTTATTTTTATTTTATTTTATTTTTTTTGTCTTTTTGCCTTTTCTAGGACTTCTCCCATGGCATATGGAGGTTCCCAGGCTAGGGGTCTATCAGAGCTGTAGCCGCCAGCCTATGCCCAGAGGTACAGCAACTTGGGATCAAAGCCACGTCTGCAACCTACACCACAGCTCACAGCAACGCCAGATCCTTAACCCACTGAGCAAGGCCAGGGATTGAACCCGCAACGTCATGGTTCTTAGTCGGATTCGTTAACCACTGAGCCACGACAGGAACTCCAACATATCTCTTCTTTGGAGAGGCAGATTTTAAGGCCTTTTGCTCATTTTTCAAATGGGTTGTTGGCTTTCTTGCTGTTGAATTTTATAAGTTGTTTGTATATTTTAGAGATTAAGCCCTTATCAGTTGCATCATTTGAAACTATTTTCTCTCATTCTGTACTTTTTTTTTCTTTTTTCTTTTTTAATGGTTTCCTTTGGTGTGTAAAATCTTGTTAGCTTGATTAGGTCCCATTGGTTTATTTTTGCTTTTATTTCCATTGCTTGGGAGACTGACCTAAGAAAACATTTGTAGGGTTGATATAGAGAATGTTTTGTCTATGTTCTCTTCTAGGTTTGAGAGTGTATTGTCTTATATTTAAATCTTTAAGCCATTTTGAGTTTATCTTTGTGCATCTTGTGATGGTTTGTTCCAGTTTCATTTATTTACATGTACCTGTCCAGTTTTCTGAGAGCCACCTGCTGAAGAGACTGTCTTTTTCCCATTTTATCTTCTTGCCATCTTTGTTGAAGATTAATTGACCTTTGGTGTCTGGGTTTATTTCTGGATTCTCTATTCTGTTCCATTGGTCTCTATGTTTGTTTTGGTACCAGTACCGTACTGTCTTTATTACAATAACTTTGTAATATTGCTTAAAGTCTGGGAGAGCTATGCCTCCTGCTTCTTTTTCCCCTCTCAGGATTGCTTTGGCAATTCTGGGTCTTTTATGGTTCCATTTAAGTTTTTGGATTGTTTGTTGCAGTTCTGTGAAAAATGTCATGGGTCATTTGTTAGGGATTGCATTAATTTTAAAAGCTACTTGCACCTCAATATTCCTAGTAGTGTTATTTATAATTGACAATGTTTGGAAACAACCCTAAGGGTTCATGAACAGATACATGGATAAGAAGATGTGTATACACACAATGAAATACTACTTAATCATAAAAAGTTTTTTTTTTTTTTCATTTGCAGCAACATGGATTTACATGGAGGGTATTAAATGAAATGTCAGAGAACTACAAATACTGTATGACACAACTTACAAGTGAAATAAAAAAATATAATAAACCAGTGAATAAAACAAAAAAAAACCCAAGCAGATTCATGGATGTGGAGAATGAACTAGTGGTTACCAATGGGGAGAGGGCAGGAGGAAAGAGCAATATGGGGTGGAGAGGGAAAAATAGGTTATTATGGGGTTACATGAAATCACATATGTAAAACCTTTGAAAATTGTAAAGCAACACAATAGAATTTAAAGAATCTTTCATTAAGTAAACATCTACTGAGGAGTTTACATTGTGGCTCATCAGTTTAAGAAACTGACTAGTATCCATGAAGATGTGGGTTTGATCCTTGGCCTTGGTCATTGGGTTGCAATAAGCTGTGGTGCAAGTCACAGATGCAGCTTGGATCTGGCATTGCTGTTGCTATGGCATAAGCCAGTAGATGCAGCTCCAATTTGACTCTAGCCAGGGAACTTCCATATGCTTCAGTAGTGGCCCTAAAAAGCAAAATAAATAAAGAAATGAAATAAAAAATGAAACAAATAAATAAACATCTACTGAGTGCCTACAAAAAAAAAAAAAGAAAAAGTACCTACATACCAAAGGGACCGTAAATAGTCAGAATAACTACCCATTAAACTAAATCTTCTCTCATTTAAAAAAGTTCACATTTTTTCTTAAGCTGCTTTTACAATGTAAACAAACTAAAATTGAAAAAAAATAAAATAAAATCTGAATTTCCTCAATCATCAAATGGATAAAATATCACCTGTCCCTTCCCCAATCAGAAGACTCAAAAAGATAATAAAATTAGAGATAGATGTAAAATCTTTAAGATAAAATTAAAAGAATCCATATTTACACTTCTTCAGTGACCAGCACAATGCCATGTATTTGGAACAAGGCCAACATGTTTTTGAAGTTTCAAGAAACAAGTTTTAGAGGGTATACTGGTGCACTCTGTGTGTCTGTGCAAAGAAAGCATTTACAGTGATTTTTCATAGTCATATGTGACACTGGAATTCTGCCATCAGCATGTGACACTCAGCCAGCTAGTGGTAAAAATCCAGGATGTTAACTACAAAGTAGACCTCACTAGCATAAAAATATTGACTTCACAGTATACTCTCTAAGAAGAACAGATTGAATTTTTCCTAAATTGCTTTGTTATATCCATAGTTTGGTGAAGACAGGAAATACTCTTTTTAAAAAAGATTTTTCCTGGAGTTACCTTTGTGATGCAGTGGAAATGAATCTGATTAGTATTCATGAAGATGTGGGTTTGATTCCTGGCCTTGCTCAGTGGGTCTGGGATCTGGCATTGCTGTGAGCTGTGGTCATAGACAGACTCAAATCCTGCTTTGCTGTGGCTGTGGCATAGCAAGGCAGATGTAGCTCCAGTTCAAGCTCTAATCTGGGAACTTCCCTATGCTGAAAGTGCAGCCCTAAAAAGCAAAAATAAATAAATAAATAATTTTTCTAAAGGAAGAAAAATATAATTTATTCTTACATAAAGGGAAAATAAAACTTTACTGAATGGAAAACTAATATAGGAAAATGCTGAATTCATACACAATTCTGGAAAAAATTTACCTTAAAAGCTTTTTAAATCAAACAAAGCTATAGAAAGCTTCATTGGCAGTGATTTAATGTTTGATGTTCTAAAAATGCTAAAATAGAAATAATAGATTTTTGGTTTTTTTGGCTGTGCCCATGGCATGTGGAGATTCCCAGGCCAGGCATAGAACCTAAGCCATGGCACTGACAATATTGGATCCTTAACCTGCTGATCCACCAGGGAACTCCAATAAAGATAACTTTTAAAATGAATTTGTGTTTTTACATTGAAAAAATTAGCCTAGAATTTCTTTTTTTTTTTTTCTTTATTTTCCCACTGTACAGCAAGGGGATCAAGTTAGAATTTCAAGATTGACTTCTTAGTCTAAAACTTACATAGTTTTGAGAACAGTTAATTTATTAAATCAGAATTACAAATCAAAATATAAATATTTGATATAAAAATTAAGGCATTTTGCTAAATTAAATTAACTATAATTTAAACATTTATTGATAAAATATTTATGAAGAAACAATTTTATTTAATGCAAACTTTTAAATTGATTAAATACCTGACATTTCTCTTCAGGAACAAAGGTGGCAAAAATCAATACGTGTATAATAATGAACAAAAAGTATTCAGGGTGAAAGTTTTACTGATTTCATTAGTATGGAGTAAAGGACAATCACATTGCAGAAAATATTCTAATATACAAAATGTGATATATACAAAGAAATAAAGAGGAAAAAGTTTGGTAACAATGAGATAAAACCAAATGTAAAAATAAAATACAATGGAGACAAAAGAGAATATCACATACATGTGATGCATGCAATATAACCATTGGGAAATTACTTAACTTAGAATTTTATTCACCCAATAAAAAAGATCTTCAAAAATTAACTGAACTATTAGTATGGAATTTTTATTGCATTGTTTTTTTACTATAGAATAGAACTTACATAAAATTAAAGTATACAGTGTAATCTTAAAGGATGTCAAGTTTGTTTCTGATACTATTTTATGTATGCTATCTTTAGAGAAATACTAAAAAATATGCCTAACTGAAAGTTTATTTTCTGACCACTATTTTTTTTCTTTTCTACTTTGATTAATAGCTGTTTATTTTCCTTTCTGACTTTCTTACCTGTTTGGTAAAAAGATGTTGTTTTTATCAGTATCAAAGCCCATATTCTAGATTTCTCTTGACCCATGTGTTTATTTTTTAATGGTAATGACTTTTTAAATCATTTTTACTGGTAAAGCAATTTTTTTTTCTTTTGTCCTTTTAGGGCCACACCCACAGCAGATGGAAGTTCCCAGGCTAAGGGTCTAATTGGAGCTACAGCTGCCAGCCTACACCACAGCCACAGCAATGCCAGATCCGAGCCACATCTGTGACCTACACTACAACAATGCTGGATCCTTAACTCACTGAGCAAGGCCAGGGATTGATCCCACAAACTCATGGTGTCAGATTCGTTTCCACTGTGCCAAAATGAGAACTCCAGTAAAGCAATTTTGACTTTGGTAATAAACCTGAGAAAATTCCAAACGTTATTTGTTTATTTATAGGGAATAATTTTCCCTTTGTTCACTTGGTTATTATTTTTTTTGAATTTTTTTACTAGAGTGTAGTTGATTTATAATGTTTCTTAATGTTCAGTTGTACAGCAGAGTGACCCAATCACACACAATTCCCTGTGCTGCTACAGTAGGGCCCCATTGCCCATCCATTCACCATACCACACTGACCACACACAATCTTGTCTGATCCCTTTGTTCATTTGACTATATTCCTGGCCCTAAGATTTTTCTGAAAGGCTAATTTTTCCCCACTAACAACTGATGTGATTCATAATGGTGATAATGTTAACAGTTCATTATATTTCAGGGCTTAGCTTCATGGTCCTCATCATAAACCATAGAGCCACTAAAATAAGATTGAGTCTTAAGTTCCATCATTCTGGAATTAAGGCAATAAAGCAGTTGTCCCACTGTGTGAATTACCTTTAGTAATTTTATGGTGCTATATTGTACCCTAGTATCTGAAGTAGGATGAAGTTTTGATTTTCATGATTAAATTATAAATCATACCTATATTTCTTTCACTTTTTGGTATTTTTGTTCTTGAGCCATAATCTTAGAAAGAACAGTCTAAATATCTCTTTATTTAAATTAATGTTAGAGAGAGGGAAAGAAATTTAGTTATTAGAATATGCTTTGACTGAGTCTTTTTACTCAGTAGATAATTATATTTTATTTATCTTATATATTAGAACAAAATATACATGATAGAATCACTTAACATTAATACATTTACTATATTTTGAGAAATACATTTCAGTTTACAGCAGAGTCATTTTTTTATACTTAAAACTTTCAAATTTAGATAAATTTTAAGAAATATTTCAAATATAAAATGAGACTGTCAATGAAGAAACAAGTGTTTAATGCACAATAAAGATGTTAAAACTAGCAAACAATTTCCCCCCATTCGTCATAAGAATGAAATCATGTTTTTATTTCTAAAACTATCTCTTTGCTATTTCTATATTTATGTATGTGTTCATGTGTTTATTTTTTGATAATATACTTTAAAATTCTATACCAAGACATTTGTGCTTTCTTAGTAATATGATTATATTTCACATATGAACTATAGTTCACATGTTAATGTCTATATGCTTATTTGTAATTATTTTTAAGATGACTCAGATCTCATGTCACCACCACATCCCCATGCTAATATCGTCGGACAGACATCATCAATTCCACTAGAATACATTCATTCAGAAGTAGCAATCCTGATGTGAATATCTTCAAGACTGATTAAGATGGCAATATCATAGTTGTCTATTTGCATCTTATATCTTGAATGACACAAAAATCTCAATGACAGCAAAACATCTTTGTTTGGTTCTTGGTTTTTAAATCTTATAACAAAAATAACAAATCTAAAAGGACAGAAAATTTTTATCCTGTACTTTTCTTTCTCTCAAAATTTTGATATAGTATCCTAGTTTAAGTACTAGCAACCTAACTTTGTGCTATTACACATTTAAAAAATATGGAAACACTATGAATTCATAAGTCAATTTTATTTAGTTATGATACAACTCATCAATGGATGACATTGACAGGTTAAATATGGATTAATTGGAGAAAATAATGATTAAACTGACTTGTGAAGAATATCTTAGTGCAGTGGGAGGAATATTTTAGAAAGAGGTAGAGTTCCCTTTGTGGTGCAGTGGAAACAAATCAACTAGGAACCATGAGGTTGTGGGTTTGATCCCTGGCTTTGCTCAACAGGTTAAGGATCTGTCATTGCCATGAGCTGTGGTGTAAGTTGCAGACAGGGTCAGAGCTGGTGTAGCTATGGCTGTGGTGCAGGCTGGTAGCTGTGCACTCTGATTAGACCTCAGCCTAGGAAACTCCCTATGCTGCAGATATGGCCCTAAAAAGCTAAAAAAAAAAAAGTGGTAGTAACTATTTCAGGGAATATAAAACATACAGCAGGTTCAAAAACAAAAACATTTGATAATGCTTTATTGTTAAAAAAATAGGAAAAACTAATTTGTGTCTAAGTGAACCTGAAAATTTATGTAGAGACCTGGGAAAAAATTATGGCAAAGGATGTGGAAATTTAATTTTGACTAATCCAAGACCTATAGTGTGCTATGAAATAATTCTGTTCCATGTTAAAATGGAATCTCAGAAGGAGAGGAGAAATAGATAGGGTCAGAAAAAGTAAAATATTTTAAAAATAATGATATGTTTTCTCAAATGAGGGAAAAGCATTAATTACTTATCCAAGAAGCTGCACTTCCCAGCCTGCGACATATACCTTCTGGTGTACAGTGGCTCAGTTCTGAAACTTGGACTTAAGTGAATGATACATGGAGACACCCCTAAGGGCGTGGAATGTAGTCTGGGCCATTATTTGGGGTTCACACAGGATGGAGGAAGTGTCTTCCACAGGAGCCACATTATAAATGTGTGAAGAACAGGGCATGGATCCACCAAAAAAGCCTCATTGTCAGCATGCTCATTGTGGGTGAGGCTCTGGCCAAGGTGAAGTTTGGGAGTGCACAGGCCCTGGGCTGATGTCTAAGCTGATTATCCTTGCCATCACAGTGGGCATAGTGTGCTTTGGGTGCTTGTTTCTTCATTGGGTTTGGGGAGCTAGCACCTTGGGAGACTGCACATGCCAAAGTTGGGACTGGAATGACATCTGATATGACTATTGTTGTTCCCAAACAGAGGTGATTCCAGGGCAGGGTTAGCAACAGGAGATTTGGTGGGCATACGCATTGGGTGGTTGGTGGAGTCACAAAATCCTTTGTCTCTGGGACCAGCCTCTGAGGGTAAACATGGAGCAGCTCTTTTCCCAGAGCGAATATGTCAGTCCTACCTATCTCACATTATGGCTTAGAACTGGAACTAGGGACTTATATTTCAACAACTGGGGAGCAGATCTTGCCCCTGACAGTACTGTGACAACCATAGAGCTAAGATGAGGCCTTCTCCAATATCCAGCACATACTCTAGACAACGCAGCACAAAACACATCCCCTTATCAAAGGGGCAATGCCCAACACACTTTCAGGAAAGATGTGGCAAGTATCTATAATAAATACAGTCCTCACACCCAAAAAATTGGATCAAGGAGTCTACACGGGGACACTCTCACATAAAAAAAAGCCTGTCAAGACCACAGTAGATAAATGTTTCTCCTAAATTCATAAAGTCAGAGAAATATAAGTAAAATGAAAAAGCAGAGAAATGCTCCCAATTAAAAGAATATGAGAAATACCCTGAAAGAACAAACAATGAAAAGATCTGAGTAGGCTATCAGAACCTGAGTTCAAAATGGAGGTAATAAAAATGCTAAAGTACCTAAGAAAGACTATCAATAGAAATGAAGATTACTGTAACAAGAAACTAGAAATCTAAAGAGAAGCCTATCAGAATTAAACAACTCAACTGCTGAGATATAAATCAAGCTAAAGGTAATGAATAGCAGACTAAATAATGTAGAAGAATCCATAAGTGATCTAGAAGATAGACTAAGAAAAAATACCCGGTCAGAACAGCAGACAGAAAGACCAATGTGGGGGTATAGAAACCAAATAGGAGATATATGGGATAACCTAAAGTATACCTATTATGGAGTTCCCATCATGGCTTAGTGGAAATGAATCTGATTAGCAAACATGAGGATGCAGGTTTGCTCCCTCACCTCACTCAATGGGTTAAGGATGTGGCATTGCCATGAGCTGTGGTGTAGGTTTCAGATGCAGCTCAGATATGGCATTGCTGTGGCTATGGTGTAGGCCAGTGGCTACAGCTCTGATTTGAACCTTAGCCTGGGAACCACCATATGCCATGGTTGTGACTCTAAAAAGACAAAAAAAAGCATACCTATCATAATTTAAATGGCAAAATTTAAAAATAAACAAGACTTTAAAGGCAGCGAGGCCAAAACAAAGATTCAGTACAAGGGAACTCCCATAAGGCTATCAGCTGATTTCTACACTGAAACATTGAAGGCTAGAAGGGAGTGGCAATATATTTTCAAAGTCCTGAAATGGAAAGAAATTCAGCATAGGACTCTACCCAGGAAATTTAGGATTTAGAATAGAAAGAGAGATAAAGAATTTCTCAGACAAGCAAAAGTTAAAGAACACAGCAATACTAAGCCTATACTAAAAGAAATATTGAAAGTACTTCTTTAAATAAAAAATAAATAATAATCTATAGCAAATAGAAAGTTATAATAGGAAAGGTAAATATATAAAGGATTTAAATCATTTAAGTAAACCAGTATATAGGTTAATAACAATAAAAAATTTCATAAAAATGATTATAGCTACAATGAAAGCAAAAGGATAAATATCAAGATGTAAAATAGAACATCATAAACACAAATTGTGGGGGGAAGGGAGTAAGAAAATGTAGATATTTTAGAATGTGTTTGAACTTATATGATGATCAGTCTAAAACAAGTAGATATAGTTTTGGGTTAGCATACTTGAAAACCAGTGTAACCACACATAAAAAACATACCACAAGCTCATGAAAACCAAAAAGAAGGTAATTCAAACATCTTACAAAAGAAAACCATCAAACCATAAAAAGAAAAATAAAAAGAAGAAAATAAGATAAAAGAAATACAAAATCAAGTGGAAAACAAGTTTTAAAGAGATCCATTTTAGGGTGATAGACACACATAGATTGAAAGGGAAGGGATGGGAAAAGATATTTCATACAAATGGAAACAAGAAGAAAGCAGGAGTACCAATACTCGTATCAGACAAAATAGACTTTAAAACAGTGGCTATAACAAAAGACAATGAAGGACACAATATAAGGATAAAAGGATCAATACAATAAAAATATATTACATGCATTGACATATATGTACCAATATAGTAGTACTTAAATAGGTAGAACAATATCAATAGACATAGAAGAAAAATTATATGAGAATACAATAATATTAGGAGACTTTAAGACCCCAGTCACATCAATGGCCAGTCAGAAAATCAATAAGGCAACAGAGAATCCAAATGAGATGCAATGAAAACTTTAGACTTAACTGATATTTATAGGATAGTATATACAAATAATTAAAAAAAAAAACCAGAATATACATTTTTTTTTCAAGTTCTCATGGGATATTTTCTAGAATAGACAGTATATTCTAGGACACAAAAGCTTCAACAAAAAGAAAAGATTACATAAAAACTACACCACATGCTACTAAAAAAGACCAATGGATCAATGATGAAGTCAAAGAGGAAATCAATACTTCAAGGAAAAAGGTAATGAAAACACAGGCATACAAAATCTATGGGATGCTGCAAAACTATTGCTGAGAGGGAAGTTCATGGTGATACAGAGGGAAGTTCATGGTCTTCCTCAAAAGCAAGAAAATCTCAAATTGGCTGCTTAACAAACACCTAAAAGAATTAGAAATAGGAGAACAAACAAAACCTAAAGTTAGCAGAAGGAAGGAAATCATAAAGATCAGAGAGGAAATCAATAAAATAGAGAGTCAACAAACAATAGGAAAAATCAATAAAACAAGAGCTAGTTCTTTGAAAGGGTAAAATAAAATTGACAAAACTCTGGCCAGACTCACCAAGAATAGGAGAGAAAGAACTCAAATAAAATAAAAAATGAAAAAGGAGATATCTCAACAGACAGTGTAGAAACACACACACACACACACACACACAAATAAGGGAATACTATAATCAGTTTTATGCCAACAAACTTGGTGGCATAGAAGAAATGGTCAATTTTCTAGAGGAAAACTACCCACTAAAACTGAATTAAGAAAAAAAATAGATCAATTGAACTGACTGATCACTAGAAATGAAATTGAATATGTAAGAAAAACACATACTGAATATATAAGAAAAACAATGAAATTGAATATATAATAACAGTCCAAGACCAGATGGCTTCACAGGTGAATTCTTCCAAACATACAAAGAGGAGCTTATACTGTCTTTGGTAAATTTTTCCAAAAAGTTAAGAAGGAACACTACCAAAGACATTCTATGAAGCTGCTATCACCCTAATACCAAAATCAAAGATGCTAATGAAAAAAAATTATAGGCCAATATGTTTGATGAATATAGAGACAAAAATTCTCAACAAAATTTTAGCAAACTGAATCCAGCAACACATTAAAAAATCATACACCATGACCAAGTGGGATTCATCCCATTTTCAAAGGATTGTGCAACATACCCTTCTTTTTTGTCTTTTTTTTTGGGCTGCACCTGCATCATATGGATGTTCCCAGGCTAGGGGTCAAATCAGAGTTGTAGCCATCAGCCTAAGCCAGAGCCACAGCAATGTGGGATCTGAGTTGCATGTGCAACCTACACCACAGATCACTGCATTGCTGAATCCTTAACCCACTGAGCATGGCCAGGGATTGACCCTACATCCTCATGGATGATAGTCAGGTTCATTAAATGCCGAGCCACTACAGGAACTCCAAAATACACATATTGAATATGTAATAAAAACAATGAAATTTAATGTATAATAAAAGTCCAGGACCAGAGGGCTTCACAGGTAAATTCTACCAGTGTAGGTCTAGAGGGAACATACTTTAACATAATAAAAACCATTTATGACAAACCTATGGCCAATATAATTCTCAATGGAGAGGAGCTGAAAGCCTTCCCACTAAAATCTAGAACAAGACAAGGTTGCCCAATCTCACCATTTTATTCAACATAGTATTGGAAGTCCTAGCTACAGCAATCAGACAAAAAAAGAAATAAAATGTATCCAAATGAGAAGAGAGGAGGTAAAATTTTCACTGTATGCAGATGACATGATACTATGTATAGAAAACCCTAAGGATTCCAGACAAAAAATACTTGAGCTGATCAAGGAATTCAGCAAAGTAGTAGAAGACAAGATTAATATTCAGAAATCGGTTGCATTTCTGCATACTGACACTAAAATATTAGAAAAAGAATATAAAAATATAATACCTTTTAAATTTGCTCCACCCAAAATTAAATACCTAGTAATAAACCTTACCAAGGTGGTGAAAGAATTATATGCTGAGAACAATAAAACATTAATCAAGAAAATTAAGGAAGATTCAAAGAAATGGAAAGATATTCCATGCTCCTGATTTGGAAGAATTAATATCATTAAAATGTCTATACTACCCAAAGAAATCTACAGCTTCAATGGGATTCCTATCAAATTACCCATGACATTTTTTCATAAAACCGAACAAACAATCCAAAATTTTATGTGGAGCCTGAATTTAAGACCCTGAATTTCCAAGCAATTGTGAGGTGGGGGAAGAAAAAAAGAAAAAAAAAAAAAAAACAGGAGGCAAAACTCTCCCAAACTTCAGACAGTATTACAGTAATCAAGATGTTGTGGTGGTACTGGTACAAAAACAGATATACAGACAAATGGAAAATAATAGAGAATCCAGAAATAAACCAGACACCTATGGTCAATTAATCTTCAACAAAGGAGGCAAGAATAAAAAATGGGGAAAAGTCTCTTCAGCAAGTGGTACTGGGAAAGCTGGACAGCTGCATGCAAATCAATGAAACTAGAACACACCCTCACACCACACATTAAAACAAACTCAAAATGGTTTAAAGACTTAAACATAAGACAAGACACCATAAAACGCCTAGAACATAGGCAAAACATTTTCTGACATCAACCTTACAAATGTTTTATGTCAGTCTCCCAAAGCAATAGAAATAAAAACAAAAATAAACCAATGGGATCTAATCAAACTGACAAACTTTTGCACAGCAAAGGAAAGAATTAAAAAAAAAAAAGACAACTTATGGAATGGGAGAAAGTAGTTGCAAATGATGCAACTAACAAGGGCTTAATCTCCAAAATATATAAACAATGTACAACTCAACAGCAAAAAACCCCCAAAAAACCCAGTTGAAAAATGGGCAGAAGGCCAAAATAGACATTTCTCCAAAGAAGACATACTAATGGCCAACAGGCACAAGAAAAAATGGTCAGCATCACTGATTATTAGAGAAATGCAAATCAAAACCACTATGAGATACCACCTCACATCAGTCAGAATGGCCATCATTAACAAGTCAACAAATAACAAATGCTGGAGAGGGTGTGGAGAAAAGGATACCCTCTTTCCCTGTTGGTGGGAATGTAAATTAGTACAACCACTATGGAAAATAGTATGGAGGTACCTCAGAAAACTAAATATAAAACTACCTTATGGTCTAGCAATCCTATTTCTGGGCATATATCAAGACAAATTATTCATTGAAAAAAATACATGTAGCCGTGTATTCACTGCAGCACTATTGACAGTAGCGTAGCCAAGACATGGAAACAACATAAATGTCCAACACCAGATGAATGGATTAAGCAGATGTAGTACATATACATAATGGAATACTACTCAGCCGTAAAAAAGAACAAAATAGGAGTTCCCATTGTGGCTCAGTGGTTAACTAATCCGACTAAGAACCATGAGGTTGCGGGTTTGATCCCTGGACTTGCTCAGCGGGTTAAGGATCTGGCATTGCTGTGAACTGTGGTATAGGTTGCAGACACGGCTGGGATTCTGCATTGCTGTGGCTGTGGTGTAAGCCGGCAGCTACAGCTCTGATTTGACCCCTAGCCTGGGAACCTCCATATGCCGCAGGAGCAGCCCCAGAAATGGCCAAAAAAAAAGACAATAAAAAAAAGAACAAAATAATTCCATATGCAGCAGTATGAATAGAAGTTCTCATACTTATTGAAGTAAGTCAGAAGGAGAAAGACAAACACCATATGATATCACTTATATTTTGAATCTAATATACAGTAGAAATAAACCTATCCACGGAATAGAAACAAACTTATGGACTTGGAGAACAGATTTTGTGTTTGCCAAGAGGGAGGGGAAGGGAGTGGCAGGATTTTGGGTTAGTAGAGGCAAACTATTGCATTTGGAATGGATAAGCAATGATATTCTTCTGTACAGCCCAGGGAACTGTATCCAATCATATGTGATGGAACACAGTAGATGATAATGTGAAAAAAAGAATGTATATATACGCATGGCTGTGTTACTTGCTGTGCAGCAGAGATTGACAGAGCATTGTAGATCAACTGTAGTAAAAAATGTAAAAAAAAATAACATACAGAAATATTTACATTAATGAGGAATACCAAAAGAGAAAGCAAAGAACAGTCCCGATTACATTCACATCAAAAAAAAAAAAAAAAAAAAAAAAAAAAAAAAAAAAAAAACCTAGGCAAAACCTAAGCAGGGATATTAAAGACCTATGTCCTGAGAACTATAAAACATTAATAAAAGAAATTAAGGATGATTTAAATAAATGGAAAAATATTCCATTTTCTTGAATTGGAAGAATTAATATACCTTAATTGGCCATAATACCCAAAGCAATCTATTGCTTTAATGTAGTACCTATCGAAATACCCATGACACTAAAATTTATATAAAACTACCAAAGATCCATAATTGTCAAAGCAACTCTGAGGATAAAGAACAGTGCTGGAGCTATAACCCTCACAGGCATTAGATACTACTACAAAGCTATAGTAATCATAAAGGCATGCTATTGGCAAAAGACAGATATATAGATCAATAGAACTGAATAGACATCTCAGAAATAAACACGTAAAATTATTATCAATTAATCTTTGAAAAAGGAGGCAAGAATACACAATGGAGAAAAGGCAGTCTCTTCAAGAGCTATTTCACAGTGCAATGTATGAAGTTAGAACACTCCCTCACATGACACACAAAAATAAATTCAAATTGGTTTAAAGATTTAAATATAAGCCATGACACCATAAAACACCTAGAAAAGATCATAGGCAAAACATTCTCGAACCTAAATCATAGAAATATTTTCTTAGACCAGTCTCCCAAGGCAAAAGAAATAAAATAAAAAATAGATAAATAAATGGGACCTAATTGAACTTATAGGCTTTTGCAGAGCAAAGGAAACCATAAACAATTCAAAAAGACAACCCATGGATTGTGAGAAAATATTTTCAAAAGAGGCAACCATCAAGGCCCTAATTTCCAAAATGTACAGACAGCTTATATAACTCAGTATAAAAAAAAAAACAATCAAAATGGTCAGAAGATCTAGAGTCATTTTGCCAAAGGAGATATACAGATAGCCCACGGACACATGATAAGATGCTCTGTATTGCTAATTATTAGATAAGTGCATGTCAAAAGTACAATGAGTTATCACCTCACACTGGTCAGAATGGCCATCATCAAAAAGTCTACAAATAAATACTGGAGAAAATGTGGAGAAAAGGGAACCCTCCTACACTGTTGGTGCGAATGTAAATTGGTACAACCGCTATGGAAAACAGATGGAGTTCCCTTAAAAAGCTAAAAATAAAAGTTGACATATTACCCAACAATTCCCTCTGGGCATATATTTAGAAAATATCAAAATTATAATTCAAAATGTATGTTTGTATCCACATATGTATACATTGGAGTATGTATACATCTGCACTAGCCAAGACATGGAAGCAGCATAAGTGTCCATCAACAGATATATGACTAAAGAAGCTATGGAATATTAGTCACACTGTAATATTAGTCCTAAAAAAATCAAATATTGTCATTCACAGTAACATGGATGGACCTATTCACTTAGATTATCATACTAAGCGAAGTAAGTCAGATATACAAATACAAATATTATATGCTATCACGTATATGTTGAATCTAAAAGAATAATACAAATCAACTTATTTACAAAACATTAACATACTCTTAGACATAGAAAAAAACTCATGGTTACTAGAGGTGCAAGTTAAGGGGGAGGGATAAACTAGGAGTATGGGGTTAATAGATACACACTACTATACATAAAATAAATAAACAACAAAGATATACAGTATAGCATAGTGAGCCATATTCAATATCTTTTAATAGTTTACAATGGAAAAGAATCTGAACCTGTACACTTGAAACTAACACAATATTATACATCAACTATACTGACATGCTGAAGGTAAAAGCACAAATGAATGAAAAAGAAACAAAATGAACTACATTGAAGAAAATAATCAAAACTAAATGTAAATTCTTTGAAAAAATAAATTTTTGGACCTCTAAAAAACTAAAGGAAAAATAGAGACAAAGTACCAACTACCAGTATTGTGAATGTAAGTGCAGTCAGGTGGTCATCGTTATAAATCATGGAGATATTAAGAATGTATAAAGTCTATCATTAACAATATTATGCCAATAAATTTGTCAATGGTTGAGATGGAAAACTTCCCAGAAAACAAAAATTGCCAAAAGTAACACAAGAGGGAATTGAAATGACTCATACTTAATGTATGATATATATAATGAATATCTTCACACCAATAACACTCTAGGATCTAATAGATTCACCAAATAACCCCAAGTATTTAAGAAAAACTAACACAGAACTTCACACACCTATTCCAGATACAGAAAAAGAAAGAACATTTACAAACTCATTTAATGACATTAGTATACATATTATACCATAACCTGACATGGAGACACTAAGAGAAAGAGATTACAGCATTAATAATATCATGAATATAGATTCAAAGCAAACTAAATAAAAGATCATTAAGCAAACCCAGCCTTATATAAAACTCTAACATATCATGATCAAGTTGGATTCATCCTTGAAATGCAAGGTTAGTTTATTATTGAAAAATAAAATATAATCCATTATATAAAAAAGAGACAAATCATATGGATATATGGTTGCCAAAAATGTCACACAAAATGTCACATAAAGTCATGGAGTCTGTGAATATTATTTGTATAACTATGTGATTAAATTTAGGACCTTGAGAGGGGGAGATTATCCTAGATTATCTAGATGGGCTTAAATCCAATCACATGTATCCTCATAATGTAGAAGGAGATGGATATTCGTGACACAGAGAGGATAAAGCCATGTGAAGATGTAGGTAGAGACTGGAAGTCAAGGAATGCCTGGAGCCACTAGGATCTGCAGGAGATAAGGAAGAATTCTTCTCTTGAACCTTGTACAGCCTGGATAGCATCTTGATTTTGGAGGACTTTCAGATTATCAATTTTTGAGAGAATAAGTTTCCTATTATTTTAAGCCACTAAGTTTGTGTGAATTTGTTATTACAACTCTAGAAATAGTAGAGTGTTTTTGTAGATACAAAACCAATACCTGATAAAATTCAATACCCATTCATGGCAGTGGTTAGAACACTAGAAAAAAGGTTGATCTCCTAATGAATATCTGTAAAAATTTTTAGTGAACAATGCATTTAATAATAAAATATGAAACTTTTTTTCCCAAAATCAGTATTGATTCAAATTACCTGTTTAAAATAATTTTATTCAAGATTTCTATCCAACATTAAATGACTGCCCTAGCTAGTACAAGACACAGAGAGAGAATTAGAAGAAATAAATTATGTGTATCAATAAGATAGAGACAGAGAGAGAGAGAATTAGAAGTCAACATGATTGTGCATATAAAAAGCCCAAAATATTCAACACATACTCTATTAAAATAGATTTGTGGATTTAGCAAGGCTAATATAAAATGAGATCTTATAATTATATTTATCAGCAACCACCTATGAGACCAAGCAATTTACAGATATAATTATTTTGGAAATATCTGAATATTATTCATTACAATTGAACAAAAATATAGAACTTACGGTTCAGCAATTCCACTTTTAAGTGTATATAGAACAAAAATGCATACATATATTTCCAAAATGTTCAGTAATTTTCATAGAAGTTCTATTTACAGTATATAATAACTAGGAATAAAAAAAGTCCACAAAATCACTCAGCGGGTGGGAGATCTGGTGTTGCTGCGAGTTGTAGTGTAGGTAGCAGACGTGGCTCAGATCCTGTGTTTCTGTGGCTGTGGTGTAGGGTGGAAGATGTAACTCCAATTTAACCCCTAGCCTTGAAACTTCCATATGCTGCAGGTGCAGACCTAACAAAAAGAAAAAGAAAAAAAAAAAAGTTTACCAATAGAATGCTTAACAATTATCAACAATTTTCTTCTTCTCTTAATTTTGCTCTTTGTCTCTTTTTCCTGGAAGATTTCAGTTTTCAGAATTTGTGCATTATATTCAACTTGTACCACTAAGTGTTAGTTAATTATATACTCAGGTTATTACTTTTAAATTGGATAAATTTAATTGTAATATTGCCATTGTAACACTAACATAGGCGACATATAAGCCTAATCATCATTGTTGGAATCCAAATATGCCTATTTAAGCTGGGCATAACTATGATTATAACAACTTTTAATTGCTAATAAAATTAGTTTGTTTTTCCCTTAAATGTGTGCAATCTGAAAATTGCTTACTTGGTCTCCCTGAAAAAGTGATAAATAATGAGGGGATTAATTTTACTATTTTCATTAAGAAGGCAAGAAACTTTGTGTAAAGTTGCTTTATCTACTGTTGACCAAGAGACTAGATTTTAATAAACATTTTTAAAATTTATTTAACTGGAGGACTGAAGGAAACAAAGTGCTCAAGATATTTCTTTTGAAAATCATCAACGCATTTTACTGAAATATGACATTCTTACTAGTTTCAAAATGTGCTCAACTCGCAAGCTGTTGTTTATCTCTCATTGGAGAACAACAACATTTTATCTAATTTATTTTGTCTTGCATTTGAAGAAAATTAATTTAAAGCTTTAAATAATTGATTAAATAATTTAAAATTGGTAAATCTATCACAGTTTATGATGATACTTGTTTTAATTCAAGGCTTGATTACCATATTTTTGGTTACCATATCTCTTTCCTTAACCATAGAGTTGAATGTGTAACAGAGAAGAACAAACCTAACTCCGTATTGAATCTATTACTTTAGCTCTAACTTTTGTGCTCTGTTGTCTGTGCTTAGTCCTGCTGGCTCTGCACCTTTTTAAAGAATGTTGCCTATAGCCTGCAATATACATGACAGCCCATTCTCAAGATTCTGATCTTTACAATATAACATGTTTCCATTCATATAGAGATGAAAAGTTGCAGAAAAGAAAATAAAAATTGTTTTGTTGGAAGTTTATAGGAACATTATGACCAGACCCATGACAAAGTGTTCAAGAACACAGGATTCCTGACTATGAAGTTTGCAACAACCATCTCCTCTTAGTACAAAGAAAACCTTTATTCTAGGTCAGATAAGGTGGTTCTTTGGGACAGTGGTACCTCATTCTCTTGGTCTAGTCATTTTCAAATTAAAGTTTTTATTTCTTGCCCAACAACTCATCTCTCCTATTAGCCTGCTGGGCAGCAAGCAGTATGAGCTTGGGCTTGGTCAAAAAAATATGTTGATGGTTTACTTTACTCTTTAACCCCTGAGACTGTAATTCAAACTCCTCTTTCACATGTTGCATAAGGAGTTTCTTTACCAAGCTTAATCCTTTCTCCCTTAAGTGGTTAATGGTTGAGTTCTCATTATTTTGGCCAAAGGAAAAATAAGTTGTAGAGGCTTTGACTCATTGGTGCCCAGTTGGTAGAATGGGAAAAAAGAATAGGGGCAAGGGTTTTGGAGTATGATCCTGGAGGGCTAGCTCAAATTCTTTCTCTACTCCTGGCTGCATCTGTGGTCACAACTCTTTCTTCAATGGATCTATTATTATTTCTCAATTAGAGCATTAAAACATTTTCATAATTCACTTTTTACCTCAAGTCTTATACATTCTGTACTTAATTTCTCATAATATTTTGAATTTAAAAAATTAGTTGTGGATTTTTTTTAAATGAATGCTAGATCCTTTATTGACATTAATACACTTTCTGTTGGTAATTTTTCCCACTTCCTGTGACATTTTCCTATTTCAAGTTTTATTTTTCTTATCAAAGCTTCTCTTACATATGTTTCTTACTGGAAACCTAGATCAGATATATTCTTTCCTTTCTATTGAAGGAAAATTCATCTTATACTAATTAACCATGTATAAAGATAAATAATCTGATAAGAAAATTGTCTTTAAGTTTTCATTATTTCTACTAAGGAAAATATTCTACCATGTACTCAGAATTGGAAGGTTATTATATTTCTTTGCAAAATAGCGATTTACTTGGATAATGATAATTCTCTGAATATTATTTTTCTCATTAAATCATATGAAATTTATATCTTCCAGAAAGGAACCATTGAAAATTTTCAGCTTGAAGCAGTTAACAAGTCCCTTCCGTATATATCTGCCCAAACATCTTCAACTTGCTTTGAAAACATTTCTGAATCCCGAAGAACACTGGAAACTATTTGATTTTTCATTATTTATTACAATAAAAATTTATTATGTATTTGTATGTGGGATAGTGAAAAAAGAAGAAAACATAAAAAACATTAAATGAGGACAAAGAAACCCTCATCATTATTCTGGAGAAATACAACACTTTTTAAAATTATATTTTTTCTACTCACCTTATGTGTTTGGGTAATAAAATGCTGATCTTCAATGGATAGGAGGATAGAGCTGTGTTAAGAATGGATAGATAACTTGAGGATAGAAGAGTATTGATGCAAGAAGTTTGAATATGTTCAACTAATACTCAGTATTCATTCATGTGTTCTGTAGTGTGAAAGTGAAAAAAAAAGAACAAACTGTATTTCTAGGCTGCCTGATAGTTAGAATTCTGGATGGCTATTAGATCCAGAAATTGCTTTCTGTCATATGACATTTGAGCAGTGAACATGAATCAGAACCCAATTTTCTGCTGGTATAGGTGATTTTATTTTCTGGCAGTCATGGTTAAGATGAGATAGGGTTTTCTTCAAATGTGTTTCGGTGTTTCAATGTCTGGTCTCCACTTTTGCGGGAATTTTAGCTTCTTCATCCCTGAATTTCTTATTGTTTAGTTAGTGATTATTGAATTTTTAATATTCATCTTTACTCATTTTATTCCAAATGCATCAGGGGATATTCTGGATCAGAGACAAATTTCTTATTAACCTCTTCACAATAAATAAATTCATTCATACCCTCTTTACTGTGGTGCTTATCCTTAGGGTGATGCAATAAAAAAACAGTGGAGAGTCTTCCCACACAAGTATCCAAACATTACACAGGTAAAGAGCAAAAAAAAAAAAGAAAAAAATTTCCTTGCTTGTAGAGGGAAGGAGACAGTTGTCCTCTTCTCCTCTGAAAAGGAAATGTAAGAGAGGGTCTACTCTCTAACTTTCTGTATGTATGTATAATGCCTCTGCATTTATGACCTCAAGAGACTTGGGGGTTTTAAAAGATAAATACCAAGTTATATAACACTTCAATCTTCCTAGCATTCTGGGGCTTAACCTAGGGACCCAGTCTGAGCTGCATTCATTTGGGCCTCTCAGAAACTAAGAGAAGTTTTATTATCCTTTTTGATCTAAGCCATTAACCAGACAAATAGCTACAAATCTAATTTTTATGGTATGTGAAATGTCTCAGGAGGCTATGGCTTTTGAAGGTAATGCTTAGAAATGGCTCCACAGTGGTTGATTTTATTATTTATTTACAATTTTTATACGGCATTATGCAACTTTAATTTCAGCCCCCCTTGTTTTCCTTTCTGCTTGTGACAGTGGTCTTAGTTCCTGGAAGTTCATTCCTGTTGTATTTTGAAAGTTATCTATGGAGGCCTAATCGAGAGGTTTTTTGTTTTATTTTGTTTTTCCTAGCCTGCATTACAATGATTTTATAATCATATAATTTCCTATATAATATTCTGATAAAAAATATGCATTGTGCTTTCTGATTTTACACTAATTTTCATATTTTGAGTGGAGAAATTTTGTCTCCTGAGGAGTTCCATCTCTGTATTTTTCTATTTCTTCCTCTGACTCTTATTCTCATTGGCCAGGCTTGCCTTGGGGAGTTATATTTAATCTAGAAAGCTGGAAGGTCAGGGCAGGACTCAGAGGAGAGATAACAATGAATTCACTTGTCTTAGACTACAGTTAGGGAGAGCCCTAGGTTAAAGAGAGACAGAGAAGAAGGAGACCTTAAGTTCTGATTCTAAATCATCTATCCATCTTAATAAGATTGGGAAGGTGACAGAAAGAAATGGAAGAAGCCTTTGCCAATTAATAGTTTGATTTTTTGCTTAAGTGTTCTGATTCGCAAATACTCAAGCACTGCACAGAAAGTACAGGAAAATGCCCTCCCCTCCAATGCATTCTCATACACCACCAAAGGTAAATGAAATGAAATTTGAAATATAAATACAAAGATATATAGCACTTCAGTCTTCTTATAATATTGGGGCTTAATTTAAGGAATTAGTCTGAGCTGTACCCATTTGGACCTTTCAGAGAAATAAGAGAATGTTTATTATTTATGAATTAAAATTGGCTTATTTAAATAATTACAAGTCACTTATTTCCCTTTTCTCTCCTTTTCTTCTCTGTTATTTATTTCTTTAAGCTAAGTAGGAGGGGATGGATTCTTCTATTTTTCTACATATTCTTTCCTAGTATTAAAAAATAGGACAGAATATTTAGAAAATACAAAAATGTGTGAATGAAAGCCATTTTAAAAATCACCTGCTTTATTTTAAAGTCTATTACTTTAGTTTTCTGAGTTCCATTTTCATGTAATACCTTCTTCTATCAAATGCTAGAAAGAGTGTGGAAAAAAAGGGAACACTCCTACACTGCTGTGTGAATGTAAATTGGTACAACCACTATGGAAAACAGTATGGAGGTACCTCAGGAAACTAAATATAGAACTACTATATGATCCAGCAATCCCACTCCTGGGCATATATCTGGACAAAACTTTCATTCAAAAAGATACATATACTCCTTACATTCACTGCAACACTATTTGCAATAGCCAAGACATGGAACAACCTAAATGTCTGTCAACAGATAGACAGATTAAGATGTGGTACATATATACAATGCAATATTACTTAGCCGTAAAAGAATGGAATAATGCCATTTTCAGCAACATGAATGAAACTACAGATTCTCATACTAAGTGAAGTAAGTGAGAAAGACAAACACCATTTGATATCACTTATATGTGGAATCTAAAATATGGCACAAATAAAAACAGACTCACAGACATAGAGAACAGACTATTGGTTGCCAAGGTGGAAGGGGAGAGAATGGGATAGACTGGGAGTTTGAGGTTACTAGATGCAAACTATTACATTTAGAATATATAAGCAATGAGATGCTACTGTATAGCACAGGGAACTATATACAATCTCTTGTGATAGAACAAGATGGAAGAAAATAGGAGAAAAAATATATGTATGTATGTGTATATATATACTAGGTTGATTTGCTATACAGCAAAAATTGACACAGTATGGTAAATCAATTACATTTTAATATAATAAAATGAAAAAATACATAAATAATAGTACTAAACAGTGAGCAATAATAAATGAGCAGTAATAATAAATAGTATTGACATGCAAACATGCACACATGTATACAAAGCACTTATGATGTCCCAGCCAAAAGAAAAATCACAATAAATAGTTCACAATTATTACTCTCATTTACTTTTTTTTCCTTTTTATACATGCACATATATAAAAGAGCACAAAATTATATGGTAAAATTTACTTTGTCTATTGATTTTTATTTTAATAATGATACAGAGAGCATTTGCTCATATCATTTTCTTCAAACATATGTTTATTATCACTAAAAAATATCCAACTCTTTGTAGCGAACATTTTAAATTTTAAATCCTCACAGGAAGAATATTTAAGCCATGTTTCTTCTTTGTAAAAACAGAATAGTGAATTTTATAGTACATAACATTCTGATCTCATCTCTGATATTCCTTTCGGATAATTTTCCAACTTGAATTACCAAGAAAAAATATACATATTTTAAAAAGCTTAATTCATATTTCTAACTTTTCTTCATAAATGTCATAATAATTTTATAAATAACACAAATATAGAAACAAAAACATACATTTTATCAAAACCTCCACATGAGTACTATAACTATTTTAAAATATTGCAATGTACTGTGCGAAAATATTATGACTTAGTTTTATTCTTTCCCCTTTTTTATTTTTTAGAGAAGTTAAGTTTTATGAATTTACATTTTTTTCTCTGAGATTTGGCTATTTAGATCATCATTCATTCTTGTTGGTATCTTATATTTTATCCTTTTTAAATAGATAGTGCTCTTTGTATACTTTATATACCCATGTTGCTTAAATGAGATTTTAATATATGTAAAAATAGTTTCCCTAGCTTCCTCTTAATTTTATTATGTATAATCATTTTATATAGGTATTTAAATTTTTTATATGTAATCTATTATTTTTATTCTTTCTAAAGTGACTTTAATTTTAGCATTTTAATATCTATTATAAAATAGACATTTGATTATTTGATTAGCACATTTGAATTTTAGTTAGCTTCTATACCTGTTTGGCTTTTATTTTGTTGTGTGTTGACAGATAAGAGACTCACTCTAACCATCGTGTTTTGAATATTTCATCCCTTGATCAAGATTTTGAAACTTAAACTCCCTGAGATCTCTATTTTCTAATATTTTCCTGTTTACCAAGTGTTCTACTGAAACCCATGTTAGTTTCTGTCCTTCAAAAATATGTTTTCAAGGATAGCAGTAGGATCTCAATAGATCCAAGAAGGTTGGGGTGAGGGGAACAAGAATATAATAGAAATACTAAATACAAAATATTAAAATTATCTAAGTAAGAGTATGTGAAAAGGCAACTTATAGATAAAAGAATAAATTTTAAAATCATGTATCTTATAAATAATTAATATCTAAAATATAAAGAACTCATACAACTTAGTAGCAAAACAAAACAACAATCCTATATAAAAATGGGCAGAGGAACTGAATAGACGCTTTTCCAAGAAGCTATACAGATGGCCAACTGGTACAGGAAAAAGTGCTTAACATCACTTATCAACAGAGAAATGCAAATCAAAGACACAATGAGATATCTCCACCCGCTTGAAAGAAGGGATACTACCAAAAACAAGAAGCAATAAATATTGGCAAAGATGAGAAGAAAAGGGAAACATTGCAAACATTTTCCAGGAGTGTAAATTGGGTCAGCCCTCTTGAAGGAAGTAGGGCATTTTCCCAAAAATCTAAAAATAGAACTATTATATGATCTAGCAATTCCAATTCTGGCTGCTTATCTGAAGAAAACAAAAACACTAACTCAAAACCATATCTATCTACACCTCAGTGTTTACTGCAGAACTATTTACAATAACCAAGACATAAAAATAACCTGAGTTCACCAATGGATAAGTGGATAAATAAAAACTCGACCCAGGAAACTGTATGAGAAATACTACCAGTTATTTTAATCTGTTAAATGGTATAATTATTTGTTATATAGCAATAGTTTACCAGTATATATTCGCTACTATGTTTCAGAGTAATTTGTCATGCAGCAAGAGATAAGTGATGTAGCATGTATCCAACTACTTACCTGACATCTCTGCTGATATATTTCACAGAAATGAATGTAGTTTACAAGTACCTGAATCATCTGACCCATACATACACCAAGCCTTATCTTGCAGCGTTCTCTTCAGAGTGGACTTCCAGACTTCTCTAGTTTCTGTTTGGTCATACCCAGGGCATATGGAAGTTCCCAGGCCAGGGGATGAATCATAGCTGCAGCTTCCAGCCTACACCACAGCCACAGAAATGCCAGATCCGAGCTGCATCTGCAATCTACACCAGAGCTCACAGCAACCCTTAACCCACTGAGCAGAGCCAGTGATCAAACCAGTATCCTCATGGATATTAGTTGGTTTCATTACTGCTGAGCCACAATGGGAACTCCCAGACTTCCACTAGTTTCTTAAAGCACCCAGTTTTCTTTTCTCTCTCCCTAGTCCTTCTCTCAATTTAATTAAATATTGATTTGTATAAGTCCATGAGGACAAGAAATGTCTACTTTTATTGTCATGGTATATGGAGCTCCCATTACAGGCTGGCAATTAAGAAAATATTGAATGGGTTTATTTAACATGCTCGTTAAATTTAAAAAAAATAAACAGTTTATGGTGATTTAGATCAGTAGCGAGGGAGTAAGAAGTGATCAGATTTTTATATATTTTAAAGGTAGAGATGAGAATTTGTCTTTATAAATTGTTTTGGATATGAAATAAAGTATCATGGATATTTAAAATATCTTTGTTCTGAACAAAGGAAGAATAGAGTTGGAATTAACTGAAAGGTAGAAACCTGTGGAAGACATGCATGTGTAGAACAAGGAAACTCTTTGAACACAGAAAATTTGACCTTCATGAAGCTGCTGAGTACAGTATATAATATATACACTTTGGTATCAGAGAAAGGTGAAAATATGAATTTAGGAGTTGTATATGTAGATGTTTTTAAAAGCCATGGAGCCATAGGAAAACACCACGGGAGTGTTTAGAAATAGAGGGGAAAGAAGAGGAACAAGCATCAGGTTTTGGGCAGCCAAAGGGCATGTACAATATTTTAAACATTTAAATTGTCTTTAAAATATTTTGGAAGCTGTATGGGAAAGTGAACCCAGGAGAGGGATTTCTTAAAAGATAGATATAATAAGAAGATATCAAAAAATGGAAGGCATTTTTTTACCCTCATGCAATTGAAACTTTTCTTGAATGCTTTTAATTATACAGCTTATTTTCAGCAATTTTCACCTCAATATAGTTTTTGAAAGAGTAGTATTGACAGTTGAAATTTCATTTAGATTATTTCTATCTTTGTACTAGTAGTCTCTTGTATGGATGGCTTTATTAAATTTCATGCAGTACTGTGTGGCTACTCAGGTTTACAACATATGCTATAAAGTTTAAAAAATATTTTTAAAATTTTAATTATAAGATATCTAAAACACTGCATTGGCAGCATCAAGGACACACACACTTTAAATTTGTATGATACAACTTATTATGCTGCTACTTACCAGCAGTGTTTCTTTGCAAAGTATTTACCTAATATTAATGGTGTCATTGCTTCAATGAGAGAAAAACGTATGTTGTTGAAGTAACCATGTTAACTTGTGAACATGTTAACTGTTAACTCGTGAAGAATTTACACACTCAATTTCACCGTTCAAGCTGAATTTTGTTGACATTTTTCTTTATATTTTACCCTTTTAGAAATACTAAACCAGAATATCAATGTGTACATAGACCTACAGTAAACATAACAGGTATAAAATAGACATATAGATATCTTCTTTTCAATATCATTACTGGTATTGTTGTCAGTAATGAGGTTTACCAAAATGGTAAAATTTCTTTTATTTTAGATAAAGCACATTTCTCCCTTGTTTTACAATGTAGTTGCATTTATGAAAATGGTGATATCAAAATAGTATGAATATAGTATTCAGTATATTAAAAATCTTCAAAAAATTAAAACAACTTATTTTGCGTTTATGTAAGATGTACTTAGAGTCTAGTCTCAAATAAATAAAAACACATTATTCAAACTACACTAATTTCTGAAAGGAAACTTTTTTCTCTGTAGAACACTCATCTGGGTTGCAAAATATCTAACAATGCTAACTCCTATTTACTAAGATGCTCTAATGAACCCTAACCATTATTTCAACAGATTTTACAAACTTTCAATTTGAACGACTCCCACTGACTCATTCTTGGCCCCCTACAATCAATTTTCTGAATATCCTCTTGAGTAATCATGTAATATGGTTATTTTCATTATATTAGCACTCTAACTAAAATATGTTAATGTTATTTTTCTTAAGATAAAGAATTAACTCTTCAAGAGTATGAACTTATCTAGACTCTATCAACTCTGTAGTCTTTTATGCTTGTTTGCTTCATCTATACGTACCCTCATTCAAAATTTTATATTTTCTAAGCAAGTTTCTACCACAGGGACTTTGACAGGCTTTTCCTTCTGCTTGACATTCTCTCTACTCCTCTTCTCATGTAATCAGCTCCTACTCATGCTTTACTTCTTGCTTTAATTATATTTCCTACAGAAAGTCTTCATTAACTTATTGCTAATGTTCTCAACTTTTATTCTATCATAATTCCATGTTTCTTTTCTTTATAGAAATGTTCATTTGTTATGTCTTTATATTTATAGGAAGCATTGGACATTCCACTTCACAAAAAGTTTACAGTTTCACAAAAAGTTTATTATCTGTTTTTGTTTATCCAGGTCTTGTCATAAATTGTCAAATAAATGAAAGAAGATGGAACTCAACAATTTAAATAATTGAGTCATTTAAAAAGGAAAAAGAAAGTCATCAGTAAAAAGAAGTTGGGAAAAGTTATTCCAGATATAAAGAAGATTGTGTTTAAAAGCATAGAAATCAAGGCATTTTTGACACAAGCACAATGCAATACAGCTAGAGTGTTAATATAGGAATTTAGGAATTGAAAAGTTTACGAGATTCCTAAAAAGAACATAGATGACTTTGAAGCAGAGAAACAACAAGATCATATTAAAAATCAGAAGGATGACTCTAGCTATTAATAAATGAACTGAAACATGGCATCTATAGATATAGAGAAGTCAATTATTAGAGTCCAAGAGAATAAATTGAGTCCGGGACTAAAAAAACTTCTCCTTATGTGTTTTGGGGTGGTATAGCTCTTAGGATGGTTATCTATAAGTTTAATTTTACTTTCAAGTTTTCTCCTTTAATATCTTATAAGAAACAGAAATGCTTATACTCTTTAGAAAAAGACCCCATAAGTAGACCAAGTAATTCTGCACAGAGAATTATAAACTTAATATTGAATTTCATATTTATATGAAAAAACTTCTAATAGGATCCTAACTGACACACAAGAAAAGCAATCAAATTATCTTTCAACTGAAGCATATAAACTGGAAATGAAGGCTACACCCCAGGATCTTATTCCATGTAGCATATAAAAAAGGTATTTAAGAGGAAATTAAATTGAAGTATATTCAGTATAATGTTAATTGATATAGAAAATGTCAATTCAACTTGCTCATAATAGTTAGATATGAGAAAATGATTCAAAGTAATTTTGGCTGTGATGATACTGATTGCTCATTTTTTTTTCACTCCAGTTCACTTTACATTGTGTCCTTGGGCATGTAGTAAAATAATAATAATAAAAAAATGTAATTTAAAACCTACTTAATCTAATCTTTCTTTTAGGTGTTCTGGATTTATTTTGACCTTATTAGAAATAAATACACTTATCATAATCTTTAAAAAGCTTATAGAGGTACTACCATCAGTTCTGCAAAAAGAGGTAATGATTATTACACACTATTCTACACTTATTTTCATTTTGCTTTCTCTTGAAGAAAGTCATAACATGAAATGTAAAAATAAAATAAAAAAAGATATATATTATATAATATTGATTGTATATTAAATCTAAAGTGTAGGGATTACAGTTTGTCTAAATGCTAAAACATTCATTTAGTTCAATATTTCTTATTGAAGTCTAACATAATATTAAAGGTGCTGAAAAACAGACAAAATAACAAAGACACAAAATGTCTGAAAACAAGGGTATTTTTGCCAAGCCTACGAGCAAATCAATAATTATTACATTGCCAATAGTAAGTTATAGCAGCTGACCCATGATGGCAGCATGTGAAAGGAATGAGAAAAATAAGTTTGTTGTTGCAAGTCTGACACTGTTTGCTACTGTTTGCCACTAATACAACCAGTGAGAGGTTGTATAGGAAGTAGAGGTGTGTTTAAGTAAGAAGAAAAAACAATATTGAAACGGATATACGAGACCATTTAATTTCTTAAGAACTAAATGCCAATTAGGATAGATACAACATAGCACAAGAGGTGTTTAAAATTATGGAGTGTTTGCCCGAAGTGGTAGGACAAAAAGTGCTTAACTATTTTATAAATCATTTGAAATAAAGAACCTAGTACAAAAAATTCTGAAATAAAAAAATAGCCAGATTTACATATTTGGGATTAGTAGATGCAAACTATTTTATTTGTAATGGATAAGCAATGAGATTCTGCTGTATAGCCCAAGGAACTAAATCTGATCACTTGTGATGGAACATGATGGAGGAAAATGTGGAAAAAAAAGAATGTAAATATATGTATAGCTGGGTTACTATACATATAGTACAGCAAAAAATTGACAAAACATCACAAATAAACCATAACTTTTTTTTAAATAGAGGGAAATACAAGGCCAGCATTGAGGATTGGAGAGTTAAAGCAAGGGATTCAGTTTTTAACAGGGTAGTTGTGTACCATATTTACATCCAGAGTGAGATGATAAAATCTGTCTATCTAGCTAGCTAGCTAGCTAGCTATCATCTTTCTATCTATTTTCTATCATCTCTCTAATCTAAGATGTACAGCATCATGGTTCAACATCTGTATACATCACAGAATGATCACCATAAACTTTTGTCCATAGCCCACTTTTGACTCCTTCACCCAATTTGCTCACTCCCAACACCCAAACTCCTTCCCCTCTGATAACCAAAAATCTGTTCTCTGTATCTATGAGTTTGTTCTTTGTTTTTTTTTCTATATTCACTATGAGTAAAATAATACAGTATTTCTTTCTTAATCTGATTTATTTGATTTAGCATAATACACTCAAAGTCCATCCTGTTGTCTCAAATGACAGGATTTCATTTTTTTTATGACTAAGTAGTATCCATGGTATTTATCAACCGCATCTTCTTCATCCAATAACCTGATAGACACATCTTGGCTGTTGTAAATAATGTGCGATGAATATAGGGATATATCTTTTCTTTTTTTAAGTTTTATTGAAGTATATTTCATTTACAATGTTGTGATAATTTCTGCTGTACAAGAAAGTCATTCAGTCATACACATAAACCCATCCATTCTTTTTCAGATTATTTTCCTACATAGATTATCATGGAGTATTGGGTAGAGTTCCCTGTGCTATACAGCAGGTCCCCATTAACCAGTCATTCCATGTACCACAGTCTGCATATGTCAATCCCATGACCCCAGCCCCCCTCACCCATCCCCTTTGGTAACCATGTTTATCTTTTCAAATTAGTTTTTTATATATATATATATTTTTTTTTTTTCAGATAAATACTTAGAAGTGGAATATCTGGGTCATGTAGTAGTTCTAGTCAATTTTTTGAGGAATTTCCATGCTGTTTTCCATAGTAGCTGCACCAATTTACATTCCCATTAGCATTGCCCCAGGGTTCCCTTTCCTCCATCTTCTCATAAATACTTGTTATTTGTTCTTTTTGGTTATAGGCATTCTTACAGATGTGAGGTGATTTTGAATTGCATTTCCTTGATAATTAGCTATATCGATCATCTTTACAATGCCTATTGGTCATCTATATGTCTCTGGAAAAATATCTACTAGTTCCTCTGCTGATTTTAAAGTCAGATTTTTTGTTTTGTTGCTGAGATGTATGAATTCTTTATATATTTTGGATATAGACTGTTATCAGATATAGGATTTTGAAATACCTTCTCCAATTCAAATGATTTTCTTGATGATTTTCTTCACTGTGCAGAACATTTTATGTTTGATCCATCTACTAAACTTTCATTTTTTTCCCATGTCTTTTGAGTTGGACTCACAAAATATCACTGAAAGAGACATTAATGAGGTTACCTCTTATATTTTCTTATAGGAATTTTCTTATAGAAATTAATTATTGTGTCTAGTGTGAGGTAGTGGTCTAGTTCATTCTTTTGCATGTGGTTGTCTACCTTTCCTAGCACCATTTTTGAAGAAATAATCTGTTCTTCATTGTATTTTCTTTGCTCTTTTATCCAAGATTAATTTTCTATAAACATGTGGCTTTATTTCTAGGCTCTCTATTCTGTTCCATTGAACTATATTTTGATTTTTGTGCCAGTACAATGCTTTTTTGATTACTATAACATTGTAGTATGGTTTGAAGTCAGAGAATGTGATACCTCCAACTTTGTTTTTCTTTCTCAAAATTGTTTTAACTCTCTAGGGTCTTTTCTGATTCTACGTGAATATTACTGTTATTATTATTATTATTACTTGCTTTTTAGGGCCGTGCTCATTACATATGGAATTCCCCAGGCTAGGGGTCAAAACAGAGCTGCACCTGCTGGCTTACCTCACAGCCATAGCAACTTGGGATCCAAGCTGCCGAGTTCATGGCTATTCTGGATCCCCAAACAACTGAGTGAGGCTAGGGATTGAACCCTCATCTTCATGGATCCTAGTCAGATTCATTTACACTGTGCCACATTGGGAACTCCCAGAATTTTAGAATTATTTGTTCTGGTTATGTCAAAAATACCACTGGTAATTTTTTTTCACTTTTTTTTGTGTGTGTTTAGAAATTATTTTTTATTTTACTTTATGATTTTTATTTTATATTACAGTTGATTGACAGCATTTTGTCAATTTTCTACTGTACAGAAAAGTGACACAGCCACACATATATATATACATACATTTTCTTACATTATCCTCCATCGTATTCTATCACAAGTGACTAGATATATTTCCCTGTGCTATATAGCAGTATCTCATTGCTTATCCACTCCAAATGCAATAGTTTGCACATATTAACCCCAAGCTCCCAGGTCATCTTATTCCATCCCTATCCCCCTTGACAAGCACAAGTCCATTCTCCAAATCCATGCATTTCTTTTCTGTGGAAAGGTTCATTTGTGCCATATACAAATTCCAGATATAAGTGATACCATATAGTATTTGACTTTCACTTTCTGGTTTACTTCACTTAGTATGAGAGTCTCTAATACCTTCCATGTTGCTACAAATGGCATTTTTTTGTTTTTTTTTAATGGCTAAGTATTATTCCATTGTGTATATATACCACATCTTCTTAATTCATTCATCCACTGATGGACATTTAGGCTGTTGCCATATCTTGGCTATTGTGAATAGTGATGCAATGAACACACATGTGCATATTTGTTTTTCAAGGAAAGTTTTGTCCAGATATTTGCCCAAGAGTGGGATTGTTGGGTCATATGGAAGTTCTATATTTAATTTTCTGAGGTACCTCTATACTATTTTTTGGTTGTACCAATTTACATTCCAATCAATAGTACAGAAGGGTTCCCTTTTCTTCACACCCTCTCCAGCATTTGTTATTTGTTGACTTCCTAATGATGGCCATTCTTACAGGTGTGAAGTGGTACCTCATAGTAGTTTGATTTGCATTTTCTAATAATCAGTGATGTTGAGCACTATTTTTCATGTGCTTGTTGGCCATCTGCAAATCTTTTTTGAAGAATTGTATATTCAGGTCTTTTGTCCATTTTTCAATTGGGTTGTTGGGATTTTTTTTCTGTTGAGTTGCACAAGTTTTTTTGTATATTTTAGTGATTAAACTCTTATCAGTTGCATCATTTGAAACAATTTTCTTCCATTCTGTATGTTTTCTCTCTTTTTATTTTTTATCATTTCCTTTGCTATGCGAAAGCTTGTCATTTGAATAAGTCCAATTTGTTTATTTTTGCTTTTATTTCTGTTGCCTTGGGAGATTGACCTAAGAAAATATTTGTACCATTGATATCAGAGAACATTTTGCCTATGTTCTCTTCCAGGAGTTTGATTGTGTCTTGTCTTATGTTTAAGTCTTTAAGCCATTTTGAGTTATCCACGACATTTTTCATAGAACTAGAAAAAACGATCCAAAAATTTATACAGAACCATAAAAAGCCCAGAATTTTCAAAGCAATCCTGAGTAACAAAAACCAGGCAGGAGGCACATCTCTCCCAGATCTCAGGCAGTATTACAAAGCTACAGTAATCAAGACAGTGTGGTACTAGTACCAAAACAGACATGCCGACCAATGGAACAGAATATAGAACCTAGATATAAACCCAAACACCTATGGTAAATTAATCATCAACAAAGGAGGCAAGAACATACAATGGAAAAACAGTTTTTTCAGGAAGTCGTGCTCGGAAAACTAGACAACCTCACCTAAATCAATGAAACTGGAACACACCCTCACACCATGAACAAAAGAAAATTCAAAATGGCTTTTTTTTGACTGTTTAAGGAATTTTTATTGTAGCAAGAATTTTATAATTAAATAACATTTCTTTGCTCATTTTTATGAATCCTGTTTTTTCATACAGAAGTGACATTCTGAGCTATTCCACAGTTAAGAATTACAAAATTAAAGAAAGGAATGCTTTAAATTTTTGTATTTTTTTGAAAATTCTTTTTTCCCACAGTCTATAAAACATTCATTTTTATATTTACTAGTTTTGTGGGGGTTTTTTTGTTTGTTTGTTGGCTTATACATCAATAAGTAATCTGGGACTAGCATTGTTTGCTAGACCTGGTCATTGCTCAGTACATAAGGTTCAAAGTTTCCTTTCCTTTTCTTCATTTATTTTATATTTTGCAACTTTTTTTCCTTTACAACATTGTATTTCAACGTTTAGTTTATTTTTCTTTGGTGAATGACATGTTTCCTTTTGTGATCCCTGATCAATTTTAAACAGTTGAAAACCTGGTGGCACTGTTAACCACTTTCTGGGCAGCCTCTTTAGCTTGGTGGGCTTGTAGTACAGCTACAGCTTTATCAGCTTCAGAAAGGAGAGACTCTGGAAACTCAAGCATATGAACAAGTTCTGAATTATTAATCTCCAACAACATGCCAGTGATTTCACCAGCAAGAATAAGTTGCATGGATCGAATTAGAGGAAATAGCTGTTCACCCAACATTTGTTTATGTTCTCAAGGAGGGAAAAAAGCCAACATAGAAGCAGGAAAAGACTCCTGACTTTGCATGTGAACAGCAGACTGCTTCATGGTAACTTGTGGCTGGTTATTAAGATGTTCTTGAGAATTGAGAACTCCTGCATCATATTTATACTGTGGAATGGTGCAAACAGCAGGAGTCAGTGCAGCAGCAGCTGCTACAGGATGTGGACACATTTTCTGTGTTGATGTGTCAGCAACACTATGTGTGGACATGACTTGTGGAACCTGTGAAGAAGCTGGTCTCATAATACAAAATGGTGGTCTAGGAGCGGCTGGGTGGATAACACCAGGCTATTTTGGAAATGATGAGGTCTGGCATCCTGAGGAGTCCTTCTAGGACTTGGTTTGAGTTAAGCAATTTGGCTAGGAGGATAGTATGCAGCCTGCTTCTGAGTCTGTGGGATAGCTGCCATGAAATAACCTGAAGGAAGTGCTGGCTGGTAGAGGGTTGATTACAGGGCTGAGCACAGCTCTTACACTTGCTGTTCTCTGCATACACTGGTTAGTTAGGTAAACCTGGTGCTCTTCTTGCCCTGAGCTAAAGCTACAGTTGTGGCTTAAGCCACTATTCTACCATTAATTTCTGCAACTGCTTTTGTGGCTTCTTCTGAGGAGGAGAAACATACAAAATCAAGACTATTGCCATGACCACCCCCCATCATAATGAAGTAAGACTTTTCACTACATAAAAAAACCCTGGCTGAGGAGGCAGCTACATTCCTGACAGAAGCTTACCACCCTTGTAATTTTGTGGCAACTATGTGCCTTATGTCTTTGCTACCAGCTCTGCTAGCCATGGACCAAGCATCACTTATCAGTTTCATTTTTGTAATCTTGTTTACTCAGCTTCTTAGGCAGGAACACTCTCTGTTCAGGGAAGGGGGGGAAGGCTTCTTGCATGGGAAAAACAAGACCAGGAAGTCTGCATTGTATAAAATATACCCAGAAAAAAGACTTGATGCTCAGACTATGGAGGTGACTCCTCTGAGACTGCATTGATGCTGAATAAAGCCAGCTATTCTGCATCTCTGAGAGTTGTTTGTCTCTTTCTGTTGCCAATGTTTCTGCAACATTTTCTGGTGTGTTGACCAGGAAGCTGACAACCAAACCGGCCCCTTGCGCCATTTTTTTCTGGGAACTGGGAAAGGCTATGGTTTCCAGCCTGGTGACAGTAGATAGCACCCACCTGGCTGTTTCTCCAGATCCTAACTCTCACTTGGGCTGTGCTGGCCTGACTCATGCCACATTCCAAACAGACTAAGAAGGAGAAGAGAAATGGGTTCCAGGATGGGATATCAGACTGGTGAGTGGGCTGGGGACATCTGCCTGAGTCTGGACCCACCCTACGGCAGAAGGAGAGCGATCACCTCTCAGTGACCAGAGGTCACCCAGGTCAGTTGTTACCTTGGGATTGGATGGCCTGTCAGTTCTGGTGTGCATGTGTGTGAGTGACTGTAGTGAATAAGAGCCCTGCTCCATCATCTTCAGACTACAGAGCCTGAATGGGTCATCACCTGCATTTCCATGGTGACTTCATACAGACTTTAAGGCTATACCAGGTTCTGAAGGTTCTCTTCCCTCCCTGAAAGACTAGTCCAGGTCCAGGATTTATACACACCAGCCGCATGTGAAGAGGCACCTTAAACCCTGAGGGAGGGGCTGTCAGGTGGAAGAAAGTGAGTGCTCCCCTACTCTTTGTCTTGCAACATCACCACAGGGTGGGAATTTACACAATGGGTGAATTGGCTTCAAAACCCACTGTCTTAGAATGTATAATTAAGAATTTTGAGAAAGGATTCTCTGGAGATTATGGTATAAAACTGAGCTCTGGAGAACTGCTCACTCTCTGTACCGTAGAATGGCCCTCCTTTGGGGCTGGATGGCCCTCAGAAGGGACCTTAGATGTACCCACAGTTTGAGGAGCATATAATGTTATAACAGGGGATCCTGGACACCCAGGCCAATTTCCATACATTGATCAATGATGAGAAGTTGCCTAGTTAAGGCCAGCTTGGGTTCAGTTCTGTATCACAGATGAGGGACAGTGCAAAGTCCTAGTATCCCAGTCCAAAAAGAAAATTCTGCCTTGAGAAAAGGAACCACCTATTTTTCAAGAAGAGGCTGAGGACTCACCCCCTGTATCACCTCCCTATGTGCTACTGGTCCCTCCTTGGGGGGCCAAAAGTCCCCAAATGCCAGACAGCCCACTGCCTTAAGTTTTTCCTCCTCCTCCTGAAGTCCCCAAGGCAATATTGCCCCCACAGCTGAATTCATCATAACTGGTGAGCAGTCATCTCCAGTCGAACCAGGGAGCAGCTTCCCCAGTGCTACAAATGCCCTTACAGGAGATGCAGGGACCTGCAGTGTATTGCCCCTGATGGGACCATACAAGAGGGGGGACCAGTCTTTTATACCAGCCCTTTTCCACAACAGACCTCCTCACCTGGAAGCATCATAATTCCTCATACTCTGAAAAGCCTCAGGCACTGATTGACCTCTTATAATCCATTTTACAAACTCTCTACCCCACCTAAGTAGACTTCCCACAGCTCCTTCTCACTTTGTTTAACACCAAAGAGTGCCAATTAATGGTAACAGAAGCCCAGAAATGGCTCCAGACCAATGTCCCAGGGGATCAACTAGACATGGAAAAAACTGGGCAAGGAAAGTCTTCATGGAGGAGGGACCTCACTGGGACTACAACACTGAAGAGGGGAGAAATTGGAAAAGTACTGACAGGCCCTCCTACAGGGGGTAAAGCCAGGGATAAAAAGTCTACTAACATGGCCAAGACCACTGAGGTGCTGGCACTGGAAAAAATGAATGCCAAAAATGTCCTGAGAGAAGGCCAAAGCAGCACACCCACTTATCTGGTACTAACCTGAGCCATCCAGCATGAATCTGATCTGCTTAAGCCAAAGCAGAATCCGACTAGCAGGGACTGGGCTCTCTCCAACTAGGGCCCTGAGAACCTATGGTCAGAATTCAAGTAGGGAGCCATCCTGAAGACTTTATGGTAGATATAGATGCTGAATATTTGCTGGTCACATAACCCATGGCCCCCTCTCAGGAAAAGAAACTACCATCATCAGGGCCACAGGTCCCCCAACATGGTGCTGGTTAGGAGGTCATGAGGTAGTACATGAATTTCTTTACCTGAATGACTGACCATTTCCCTTGATGGGAAGAGAATTGCTGGCTAAGATGGGGGCTCAAATCTCTTTCTCCACTGATGGATCAGCTCAACTCAAATTAATAGAACCATCCTCTCCTTTAATCATGGCTCTCACTGTAAGAAAGGAAGAAGAGTGGTGGTGTACCCTTCTCCTCCAGAAGAAGGGGCTATTTTCCCAGAACTAGAGACTGAGTACCCATTGGTTTGAGCAGAAATAAATGCTCTGGGAGTAGACACCATGCTCCTATCTTGATTGATCTGAAACCTGGATCTCAACCAGTAAAGACTGCCACAATACTCAATTCCCAGAGAAGCTTGCCTGGGAATCCAGGCTCACCTGGACAGGCTACTTCAGCATGAACTTTTGATAAAGTGTCAGTCACCCTGGAACACCCCCTTATTGCCTGTAAAGAAACCAGGGACAAAAAACTACCTCCTGATTCAGGACTTGGGGGACATAAATGAGGTAATAACCACATTGCTCATATATGTGCCTAAACCTTATACCCTGATGGGGCTAATACCTTCCACTGACAAGTGGTTCATTTGCCTGGACTTAAAAGATGCCTTCTTCTGCCTTTGAATGGGAAAATCCACACACTGGGACAAAGGAGCAGCTCATTTGGTCAAAACTCCCACAAGGATTCAAGAACTCTCCTACACTTTTCAGTGGTGTCCTAGCTGCTGACCTGGCTGAATTTTCTGGACAAAAAGTAAACTGTGTCTTGCTGCATTATGTTGAAGACTTCTTGCTGTCCAGCAACATGCAGGCTCAATGCCTAAAACCTCTCCTCTCCATAATGGAGGCTGGG
Organism: Sus scrofa; assembly: GCF_054392235.1. NCBI lineage: Eukaryota > Metazoa > Chordata > Mammalia > Artiodactyla > Suidae > Sus > Sus scrofa. The sequence goes on from NC_139393.1 coordinate 35,141,265, forward strand.
TATCTGGTGTCAGAGAAAAAGGCACAAATCTGTAAGAAACAAGTCAAATATCTGGGCTTTAATATCATGCTGGGCCAATGAATGTTGGGGACTGAAAGAAAACTGAAAACTGATAGCAGTTTGTGCTAACCCTGTCCCTACCACCCATCAGAAAGTCCAAGAGTTTCTAGGGGCAGTGGGATTCTGTAGGATATGGATTCCCAGTTTTTTAGACTTGGCCATATCTCTATATAAGACAATAAAAAGAGGAGAAAGGGGTCCCCTTGAATGGGGACCAAGACAGGAGACACATTTCAGGCAATCAAGACCAAACGCACTGAGGCTCTGGCCTTGGGACTTCTTGATGTAACCAGAGAACTCAACCTCTTTGTTCATGAGAAAAATGGAATGGATCTGGGAGTCCTAACCCAATAATTTAGACCTTGGAAAAGGCTGGTGGAATATTTGTCTAAGCAAACTGATTCAGCTGCTGCCAGGTGGACTTCCTGCCTCTGAGCACTGGCAGCTACCACCTTATTAGTAAGGGAGGTTGACAAATTGACTCTGGGATAGAACCTCAATGTTAAAGTCCCACATTCAGTTGTAACCCTGATGGGCAATCAGGGCCACCATTGGCTCACACATGCATGAATGAGTCAATACCAAGGGGTACTATGTGAAAATCCACAGGTAAAACTGGAAGTTGTACAAACCCTGAACCCAGCCACCATCCTACCAGATGAAGTGGGGCCCCCAGACTATGATTGCTTGGAAGTACTAGAGGAAGTGTTTTCCTGCAGGCCTGACTTAAATGACAGACTGCTCCAAAATCCAGACCTGATTCTATACACTGATGGCAGTAGCTTCATGGAGAATGAGAAAAGGATGGCAGGATATGCTGTGGTGTCTGACTCAGAAGTGATGGAAACAGAAGTGCTTCCTCAAGGTTGGTCAGCACAGAGAGCAGAATTATGGGCATTAATCAGAGCACTAGAGCTCAGCCAGGACCAACGAGTTAATATCTATACTGACTCATGATATGTCTTTGCAACTCCACATGTCCACAGAGCCTTATATAAGGAGAGAGGACTCCTTACTGCTGAAGGAAAAGTGATGAAAAACCATGCTGATATCTCAAAGCTCCTAGAATCAGTATGGGAGCCTAAATAAGTGGCAGTTATCTACTGCAGAGGCCACCAAAAGGGAGGCAACCTGGTGGCAAAAGGAAACCACAGCACTGATGCAGCTGCCAGACAACAGCCTGGGGGCAACCGCCAGACAAACCCAAGGTCCTGCTGGCCTCAGAAGTGCCAACTGTCCCCAAGGACTCTCCAGAAGAAGAAAATTGGATAAAAGAGGGAGGAGGAATCAAAACTAAGACAGGATGGTGGGTTACACATGACCAACAGATTTATGTTCCAGAACAGCTGGCCTATAAACTAGTCCACTAACAACAAGAACTGATCCACATGGGCAGAACGTCCTTAGATACCTTACTGGGATGGTACTACCTCATTACACATCTTCCTGCACTCTGCTCTCTCTGTTTCCCAACAGTGCATAACTTGTTTACAAAGTGATCTTCTCCAGGGGCCTAGCAGACCAGCTGGGACACAACACTGTGGACTGTCCCCATTTGAGGATATGAAAGTAGACTTCACTGAAGTCACCTTGACCAGGGGATACAAATACCTGGTAGTTTTTGTCTGCACCTTTTCAGGATGGGTAGAAGCCTTCCCAACCCAAACGGAAAAGGCAAGAGAAATAACCAAGGCACTCATGAAAGACATGCCTCTGACAATTGGGTCAGTCAAAGGAATGGCATTTGTGGCTGAGATAGTGCAGCATGTGGCGAAAGCCTTACAGATCCAATGGAAGCTACATTTGGCCTATTGCCCTCAAAGCTTAGGGAAAGTAGAACACATGAACTGAACCATTAGCAGGCTCTAGTTATGTTATGTCAGGAAACTGGCTTGCCCTGGGTAGATATGTTGCCTGTGGCCCTCCTAAAAGTGAGATGCTAACCCCGAGCAGAAATAGGATTCTCATCATTTGAAATTTAATATGGAAGGCTGCCTCTGCTGATAAGTTTGAGAGGAAACACCAGAGAATTGGGAGAGTTAGATTTACATAAACAACTGCAAGGATTGGGGCTCACTACCTCACAGATATACAAATTGGTCACAGATAGAATACCTATATCTTTAGGCATAACAGTGCACCCCCACAAACCAGGGGGGCAGGTGTGAATAAAAGACTGGAAAAAGGAGTCTTTAAAGCCAGTATGGAAAGGGCCCTAAACTGTAATCTCAACTACCCCCACTGCTCTCAATATAACAGGGATAGGCACCTGGATCCATCACTCCAGAGTTAAACCAGCTGGCCCAACTGATGACTGCAGGAAGTGGAGAGATGCCCTTGGTCTGGAAAAACCCCTATGCCTGGCAATACAGAGGAGGACACAATGATTTCAAAGCCCTGCTCTGACCACACCAGAAGTTTGGTCTGTTAATGCATGGATGAAGGTTGATGAATTGGCTGCCCAGAGATATTTGTTGTTTGTTTTTATTAATCTGGTCCCCCTTGACCCTGTCAGGATCCATTCTGATGGGTGCAGATGCACCCTGAACATCAAGAGGGGGGAATGAAGTAAGAGTTTTCACTAGAGAAACAACCTCCCCAACTGAGGAGGCAGCTACATGCCTGACAGCAACTTTGCTCACCCCAAACCACCCTTCTTGTAGTCTTGTAGCAACGACATGCCTTGCTAGTAGCTCTGCTAGCTGAGCTCCAAGCATTGTTTATCAGTTTTGTTTTTGTAATCTTGTTTACTTAACTACTTAGGCAGGAACACTGTCTGCTTGGGGAAGGTGGGGGGCTGCTTGTATGGGAAAAACAAGAACCAGAAGTCTGTATTGTATAAAAGCTACACAGAACAAAGACTTGGTGCTCAGACTCTGGAGATGACTCCTCTGAGCCCACAGTGGTGCTGAATAAACCCTGCTATTCTATATCTTTGAGTGCCATTTGTTTCTTTCCACTGCCACAGTTTCTGCAACAATAATCTTTGCACTAGTGATTGTACCAAATGGAGAAAACTCTCCAGAGACATTCATCATCAATAGCATCATCAAGATTTTTCATGTTGGAGTTCCCATCATGGCTCAGTGGTTAACGAATCTGACTAGGAACCATGAGGTTGCAGGTTCAACCCCTGGCCTTGCTCAGTGGGTTAAGGATCCAGCATTGCTGTGAGCCATGGTGTAGGTTGCAAACGCGGCTTGGATCCCCCATTGCTGTGGCTCTGGTGTAGGCCAGTGGCTACAGCTCTGATTAGACCCCTAGCCTGGGAACCTCCATATGCCATGGGAGTGGCCCTAGAAATGGCAAAAAGACAAAAAAAAAAAAAAGATTTTTCACGTAAAGGTCAACTCTCTGGTATCTTGTGATCCTATCTTAAGTCATCTGTTCAAATTTGTGTTAAGTTCCATCTGCCATTCCATATTTTTTCTGGGCTCAACCAACATAAATTTTCCATTGAGCTCCTTTCCATTCATCTCATCCACAGCTTTCTGTGTATCTTCATGCCTTTCAAAGCTTATAAATCCCAAACCTTTGGATTTTCTACTCTCTTCAGTCATTACTTTCCCATGAAGGCAGGTCCAAACTTGCCATAGAGAGGCTTAAGATATTCATCATCTGGATTTTTTCCAAAATTCTTGATGTAAACATTGGTGAACTTTTTTGCCCTAGCTCCAAGTTCTGCTTCTCATTCTTTACAAAATTTAATACATCCAATAAATACTTTGCCATCATTTAGAATCATCCCATTAATTTTTTCAATAGCTCTTTCAGCTGCTTCTTTTGTCTCAGAATGCAAAAATCATTAACCCTTGGAACAATTTTCATCACAAACCACCTTACATGAAAGGATATTATCAAAAGCTTTATTATAAATTGATATATCAGGAGTTCCTGTCATGGTGCAGCTGAAATGAATCCAACTAGGAACCATGAGGCTGCAGATTTGATCCCTGGCCTTTCTCGTGGATTAAGGATCTGGTGCCATGAGCTGTGTGGTGTAGGTTGCAGATGCATCTTGAATCCTGCATTGCTGTAGCTGTGGTGTAGGCCAGCAGCTGTAGCTCTGATTTGACCCTTAGCCTGAGAACCTCCATATGCCACGGGTGTGGCCTTAAAAAGCAAAAAATAAAAATAAATAAATAAATAAATGGATTTGTCCCAAAATTTAATGTATTTGTTGCTCATTTCACTTTTGCAAAGTGATGGATCATGCTGAGACCACGTGACTCTTACTGGCTTGCTCTTTATAACATCAAAATTCATGGTGTCTAAAGCATGCTGCCTGTCCACTGTCTGCTGGAAGATTACATACAAGTAGCCCAAGGAGTAGCAGATGATCATTTATATGCACACCCAGATGGAGAGAATGGGTGCTATGAGGCTAAACTTCTCCTAGAGCATCACTTTGGTTACAGTGTCGGGTGGTGTCAGTCCCCCACAAAGAGAGAAGGGACAAGGTAATTAGGACCTCTAGGGCTCATCTTGGGATGGCTGCCTGTAGGGCTACAGGGAGTGCTGGGATTAATCTTGAGGTGGCTGCCCATGGTGACACAGGTCAGGACTTTTCCATGAGAGAAGATCAAGTGCTAGGGCCCCAGGGTCAGAGACATGGGGTGGGGATGGGGGCAAGCACAGAGGGACAAAATCAGCTGAAATAAAAAACTACCCAAAGACCACAGAACCAAGTCATTCTGCTTGCTGTCTGCCACCACCAGAGAGAGGGTGGTGGTTGGGGCCTGGCAGTGGGGAGGCCTCTGTCTCCTGGTGCTTTTTGGAGCTGCAGATGGGTGAGCGTTTTGGTTTCAGCTATTTCCCCTGGTTATTTTATAAAAGAAAATGAATGAATAAATAAGTACAATTTTTGGCTGGGGAGACACAGGATTTTTGATAAATTGGGGGGTAAAATATTTTTTAAGAGTTTATTTTATTTTATTTTTTTAATCATAAATGTGTATTTCAAGCCTGGAACACACACTCTGCACTCTCAGCACTAACCACCTGGGAGAAGAGGCCATTGGTAATTTGATAGCGATTTCACTGAATCTATAGATTGCTTTGGATAGTACAGTTATTTTAACAGTATTAATTTTTTCAATTCAAGAGCATGAGATATCTTTCCATTTTTTGTTGTCTTCAGTTTCTTTAATCAGTGTCTTGTAGTTCTCAGTGTACAGGTTTTTCACCTCCTTGGTTAAATTTGTTCCTAGATATTTTATTCTTTTGGATGAAGTTGTAATTGAATTTTATTAATTTCTCCTTCTGGTAGTACATTATTATTGTGTAGAACTGCTACAGATTTCTGTACATTGATTTTGTATCCTAAGACTTTACTGAATTTGTTTATTAGTTTTAATAGTTTTATGATGGACTCTGTAGGGATTTCCCTATACAGTATCAAGACTTTGCAAATACTGACAGTTTTACTTTATCCTTTCCAATTTGGATATCTTTTATTTCCTTTTCTTGCTTAATTGTTGTAGCTAAGGCTTGCAACACTATGTTGAATAAAGTGATGAGGGCATGCATCCTTGTCTTGTTCCAGACTTAGAGCTTTCAGCATTTTGCCATTGAGTATGGTGTTAGCCATGGATTTGTTATATACGGCCTTTACTTTTTGAGGTATGTTCACTTGACATCCACTTTGTAAATTTTTTTTTATCATAAATATATGTTGAATTTTGTCATAAGCTTTTGATATGATCATATTATTTTAATCCTTCATTTTGTTAATTTCATGTATTGCATTGATTAATTTGCAGATACCGAGCTATCCTTTCATCCCTAGAATAAATGTCACTTGAGCATGGCGTATGATATTTTTAATATATAATTGAATTTGATTTGGTAATATTTTGTTGAAAACTTTCGCATCTATGTTCATCAGAGATATTGGCCTTTAATTTTCTTTTTTGGTAGTATCCTTGATTGGTTTTGCTTATGCTGACATTATAAAGTGTCTTTGGAAGTTTTTCCTCCTCTTTAATTTTTTGGAAAAGTTTGAGAATTACAGGTATTAAATCTTGTTTGAATGTTTTATAGAATACGATCCATCTGGCCTTGGGTTTTTGCTTGTTGGGAGCTTTTAAATTACTGTTTCAAACTCCTTATTAGTAATTGTTCAGTCTAAGAAGATTGATTTCTTCATGATTCATTCTTGGAAGATTGTATGTTTCTAAAAGAGCATAAATTTCTTCTAGGTTGTGCAATTTGTTGTTGTTTGTTGGTTGTTCATGGTAGTCTCTTATGATTCTTTGTATTTCTGTGGTGTAAGTTGTAGTTTTCCCTCTTTCTTTTCTGATTTTATTTATTTGTGATGGCTCTCTATTTCCCTTGGTTAGTTTAGCTAATGGCTTGTCAGTTTTATCTTTTTAATGAACCAGCTGTTAATGGTGTTGATGTTATCTATTTTTTTAATTCAGTGAGATATTAAGTTTTATGCATGATCAGAAACTCAAGATTTAGGGTTGAAATACATACATGTTATCAGCCTATAGGTAGTAACAAAAGTAGATGCAATTTGTGAGGGTGTGTAGATGAGGAGATAAGAGGGTTAAATACATGATTCTTATAACATCAGCATTTAAGGGAAAAGGGAAATGTTCTGTGAAGAAAAAACCAGAAATATCTGAAGCTCAAATATAAAATGAATTATAGTATTGTGGTAGCTAAGTATATATCAAAGCAGATGGTATATTCAATACACCAAATGCAATTGAAACATCAAGTATAAAAGGAACCATAAAATGGTCATTGTTATTTTTTTATAAAGGAAGGTTGGAGTTCCTGTCATGGCACAGGGGAAGCAAATTGGACTAGGATCTATGAGAATGCGTGTTCCATCCCCGGCCTTGCTCAGTGGGTCAGGGATTTGACATTTTGGTGAGCTGTGGTGTTGGTCATAGACTTGGCTCAGATCCCACATTGCTGTGGCTGTGGTGTAGGCTGGCAGCTGCAGCTCTGAATCGACCTTTAGCCTGGGAACTTCTGAATGCCACAGTGTGGCCCTGAAAAGCCAAAAAAAAAAAAGAAGGTTTATGTAAGTGACTTAGAAAAAAATTAAAAGGTAAATAAATAGTAAATGGAGACTAGGACACAGTGACTATAACAAATCTTTCAATAAATTTGGCTCTAAATAGAGGCTTCATAATAGAAGTAAAGATAAAAAAAAAGATATTTGTTTTCTTCCTGCTTTTCTGGAAATGACTTGATACTAGAAGAAGGCGGAAGAAGAGGTAAGAGGTTGAAGATATAGGGGATAGTTGGGAAAATCGAATTAGTCTACTGAGAAAGCCGAAGGAATATAATGCAAGATACAGGGAAAGGGGCTCAGTTTGCATGAAGAGAGGAGTAAAAGGGGAAAACATTATGAAAGCTATCTGAAGTAGATGTCATTTTAACTAAGAATGGGGATTAGTTAAATTTCCCTTCAGCTTGACCAAATTTGACATGGTTTTTCTTAATAATTGTGTCCTGATCTCAAAAAAAATTAAATCGTAAATTCTTTCTATGCCCCTTTAAGATGTAAACCTCCTCACAGTTTCTTGCCATTTTACAATCCAGGAACATCTTTTTCATAAATTTGGAATGTCTTTTTTAGGAACATATTTTTCATGTACTCTTTTGAAATATACTCATCAAGGAAGATATCAATCCTATCTCCCAGTCTCTTTGGAAAATTTGGGGCCTAACTTCATTTCTTGTTGAAGAGAAAACAATGATTGTTCCATCCTTTTCCCTAACATCCTCTAGTAATTTTTGACCAGTTTATCCCAGTGCTTATGTATTCTAATACCTTTTGTCTCAGTGGAATTAAGTTCAATCTATTTTTTTCTATGGCAATATTCTCTAATGTGTCTTCCATGCCTGTTTCATACTCTTTGGCACAATTTTTCTTTGACAGTTTCATGAGGAAATCAGAAAAAGGAGGCAAGGAAACCATTTGAAACTGACTTTATGGAAAACAAGAAAAAAATCTTCCTACAGAAATGGAAAATGGTAGCTGGAAAATGATGAAAGCTGTTGGAGTTACACAAATAGAGAGCTCTGCAGTTTAATGGTATATCAAAAAATCTACATGTAAAAGATATTGTGTTCTTGTATTCATTTTCTAAAATTCCCTTGTTAGTATACATAAATGTGACTGATATCCTGCTACTTTTGCTAAATTTGTTGATCTGTTCAAGTATTTTTTGGGTTGAGTCCTTAGGGTTTTCTATATATAGTATCATGTCATCTGCGTACAGTGACAGTTTTACCTCTTCTCTTCCTATTTGATGCCTTTTATCTTTTTTGTTTATCTAATTGCTGTGGCTAGGACTTCCAATACTATGTTGAATAACAGTGATGAGAGTGGGCATCCCTGTCTTGTTTGAGATTTTAGTGGGAAGGCCTTCAGTTTTTCTCCATTGAGTATTATATTTGCTGTGGGTTTGTCATAAATGGTTTTATGTTAAGGAATGTTCCCTCTATACCCACTTTGGTAAGAGTTTTGATCATGAATGGATGTTGGACTTTGTCAGATGCTTTATCTGCATCTATTGAGATGATCATATGGTTTTTGACTTTTTCTTTTGTTAATGTGGTGTATGACGTTGATTGACTTGCATATATTGTACCATTCTTGTGAACCCAGGATGAATCTCACCTGGTCATGGTGTACGATCTTTTTGATATGTTGTTAGATTTGGATGGCTAAAATTTTGTTGAGAATTTTTTCATCTATATGCATCAAAGGTATTGGACTATAGTTTTCTTTTTTGGTAGTATCTTTGTCTGTTTTTGGAATTAGGGTGTTGGCGTAATAGAACATTTTTGGGAGTGTTCCGTCTTCTTCAACCTTTTGAAAAATTTTAGGGAGAATGGGAATAAGTTCCTTTTAGTATGTTTGATAGAATTCTCCTGTGAAGCCATCTGGTTCTGGACTTTTGTTTGTAGGGAGTGTTTTTATGACGTATTCAACATCATTTCTAGTGGTCGGTCTGTTCAGTTGATCTATTTCTCCTTGAAATTTGTTCTTGATTCAGTTTTGGCAGGCTATAAGACTCTAGAAAGTTGTAGATTTCTTCTAGATTGTCAAATTTGCTGACATATAATTATTCATAGTATTCTCATATGGTTTTTTGCATTTCTGCAGTATCCGTTGTGATTTCTCCTTTTTCATTTCTTATTTTGTTTATTTGGGTTTTTTAAAATTGTACCCCAAAAAATCAAATAACCATAAATAAACCTGACCAAGGAGGTAAAGGACTTATATGTCAAGAACTACAAAACAATAATCAAGGAAATTAAAGAGGATTCAATGAAGTAGAAAGATATTCCATGCTCCTGGATAGGAAAAAATAATATTGTAAAAATGGCCATACTACCCAAAGCAATGTACAGATTCAATGCAATCCCTATAAAATTACCCATGACATTTTTCACAAACTAGAGCAAACAATACAAAAAATTATAGGGAATCACAAAAGACCCAGAATTGCCAAAGCGATTCTGTGAAACATAAACCAAGCAGGAGGCACAACTCTCCCAGACCTCAAGCAATATTTCAAAGCCACAGTCATCAAGACAGTATGGTACTGGTACCAAAACAATGGAACAGAATAGAGAACCCAGAAATAAACCCAGACTCCTATGGCCAATTAATTTTTTTTTTTGTCTTTTTGCCATTTCCAGGGCCACTCCTGTGGCATATGAAGGTTCCCAGGCTAGGAGTCTAATCAGAGCTGTTGCTGCTGGCCTATGCCTGAGCCACAGCAATGTGGGATCTGAGCCGCATCTGCAACGTACACCACAGCTCAGGGCAATGCCAGATCCTTAACCCTCTGAACAAGGCCAGGGATCAAACCTGCAACCTCATGGTTCCTAGTCAGATTCGTTAACTACTGATCCCCAACAGGAACTCTGTATGGCCAATTAACCTTTGGCAAAGGAGGCAAGAACATAAAAGGGGAAAAGACAGTCTATTTAGCAAGAATTGCTGGGAAACCTGGACAGCTGCATGCAAATCAAGGAAACTAGAACAGGGCCTCACACCATGCACCAAAATAAACTCAAAATGGCTCAAAGACCTAAATATAAGACAAGTCACCATCAAATGCGTGGAAAAGAACATAGGCAAGACATTCTCATACATCATCCTTACAAATGTATTCTCAGGTCAGTCTCCCAAAGCAACAGAAATAAGAGCAAAAATAAATCCATGGAATCTAATCAAACCAACAAGTTGTTGCACAGCAAAGGAAACCAAAAAGACAACTTACACAATGACAGAAAAGAGTTTCAAAAGATGCAACTGACAAGGCTTAATCTCTAAAATAGACAAACAGCTTATGCAATTCAACAGCAAAAAAGCCAATAACCCAATAGACAAATGGGCAAAAGACCTGAATAGACTTTTCTCAAAGGAAGATATACTGATGGCCGACAAGCACATGAAATAATCCCTGATTATTAGAAAAATGCAAATCAAAACTACCATGAGATACCACCTCGTACCAGTCAAAATGGCCATCATTAAGAAGTCCACAAATAACAAATGTTGGAGGGGGGTGTGGAGAAAAGGGAACTCTCCTGCACTGTTGGTGGGAATGTAAGCTGGTACAACCACTATGGAAAACAGTATGGTGGTACCTCAGAAAACTATACATAATAGAGCTACCACATGACCCAGAAATCACACTCTTGGGTATATACCCAGACAAAACTTTCCTTGATAAACAAACACGCACCCACATGTTCACTGTAGCTCTCTTCACAATATCCAAGACATGGAAACAACACAAATGTCTGTCAACAGATGATTGGATTAGGAAGAAGTGGTATATATACACAATGGAATACTACTAAGCCATCAAAACAACAAAATAATGCCATTTGCAGCAACATGGATGGAACTAGAGACTCTTATACTGAGTAAAGCAAGTCAGAAAGAGAAAGAAAATACCATATGACATCACTCATATCTGGTATCTAATATACAGCACAAATGAACCTTTCCACAGAAAAGAAAACCATGGATTGGAGAATAGACTTGAGGTTGCCCAGATGGACTGGGAGGCAGTGGAATGGATTGGGACCAAACTATTGCATTTGGAATGGATTACCAATGAGACCCTGCTGTGTAGCACTGAGAAATATGTCTAGTCACTTATGATGGATCATGATAATGGGAGAAAAAAGAATTTATACATGTATGTGTAACTGGGTCACCATGTTCTACAGCAGAAAAAAAATGTGTTGGGGAAATAAAAATAAATAAAATAAAGTGAAATAAAAACATAAAAAACTGTGTTCTATGGACAATAAGAAACAACTGAATATTTTGAGAAAAATAAAAAATGACAGAGATAAAAAAGAAAGTATCATTTTGTAAAATATTAGCAATGTCACTTGGTACTCAGCACATTGCTGTCTTTCAGTCACTGTTTCCTCCTTTATTTAGGAAGTTTCTTGTCATTTTTTCTATTACTGACATTTGCTAAGATCTGTGCCTAGCTTTATTTCTTTTGTATAATATTGTGGCAAATTTTTTCTTTTCTTTGTTACGCTAAGAAAGGCAACATTCTTGAAAGAAGACTGATTAGTTTCCTGGATGAAGATAATGTAGACAGAACTATCCTGACTCATTATAAAGGTGTGATCATGAGCTAGAAATAAAACACTATAATTGTAAACCACTGAGATTCTTTGATTGATTTTATTGGCACACAATTTATCCAGAGTGATAGAAGGCTGTCTTGAGATTTTTTTTATCCAGATTAATAGAATCCTATCTAAAGAATACTCTATATAGAGTTTTAAGAATCATATATAACCTCTTTGATTACCCACATGTTCCAGCTATTATGTGCCCAGTTTTGTTGTAGATGTAATTACTGAACCATTAAAAAAAATCAAAATATCTCCCCTCACAGAACTCCTTCCAGTGGGAGGAGAATGGTAAATCAAAAATTTACATTTTATAGAATTTTAGGTGATAAATACTGTGTGGAGAAATAAGCGAATACGATTTGATAGATTCCAGTGTTTGGGAGGGGATTAAACCTTTGAAATAAAGTTCTCAGGGAAAATGTCACTGAGAAGGTAACATTTTAGCAAAGACTTAAATGAGGTGAAAGAGCAAGTCTTGAGGCTATCTTGGAGAGAAGAATAGAGGCTGAGAGGGCAGCCTGGACAAAGATATATATTTCTGAGCCAGAAAAATACAGCAAGGAAAATAACATGTCCAGATAAAGTGCGTGAGAGAAAGCAGAGTAGGTGATGCAACCAGAAAGTTAATGTTATCCATATCATGCAAGACGTTCTGACTTGGGATTTTTATACTGAGGGACATTGGCAGCCACTAGAGAGTTTAAACAGAAATGCAGTGACATGTAGTCCACATCAGGTGTTGTACTGTCAGCATACTGAGGAAGCAGAATCCAGCTGAACTACTGGAGGCTTTACCTGTGAATTTGAAAAGAGATAATGGTACTTGCAACAAGTAGTAGCACTGTGATTCAGTTAAATTCTGAATATAAATTAAAGATAGAACAACTTGGATAGAACAACTTGGGTGTAATAACTGATTAGGAAAAGAATGGAATTAAAGGAGTAAAGGATGATCCACATCTTTGCCTGAGTGACTAGTATACTGGAATTGCTATTAACTTAGACTTCTAGAGGAATTGAGAATTGGGGGTTGGTGAAAATCAGGAGTCTATTACATCAATAGGCATATCAAGTTCAAGATGTCTATTAGATATCCAAAATGATATTCTGAATAATTATTGTATGCATGGTCTGGATTTGAGGAGAGTTGACACACTGTAGATATAAATTTAGGAGTCAAATAGATTGTTTTTAAAGCCATGAGAGAAGTGGCCATATCTAAGGAAATGAGGGTTGAGACCTGATTTATAAGCGAGTAAAATTCTGCTAAAGGGAGTGATGCAGAGTAGAATTACAATCATGTTTTCAAAAATTCTAGTTAGGACAGAAATATTTATTAGCTAAAGAGTATACATATATAGATTACCTGAGCCATTTTCTTTCTTTTTTTTTTTAATTAAGACTTTCACATTTCTTTTTTTCTTTTTTCTTTTATTTTATATATATATATATATATATATATATATATATATATATATATATATATATATATTTTGTCTTTTTGCTATTTCTTGGGCCGCTCCTGCGGCATATGGAGGTTCCCCGGCCAGGGGTCAAATTGGAGCCATAGCCACCGGCCTATGCCAGAGCCACAGCAACGCGGGATCCGAGCCGCATCTGCGACCTACACCACAGCTCACGGCAACGCCGGATCGTTAACCCACTGAGCAAGGGCAGGGATCAAACCCGCAACCTCATGGTTCCTAGTCGGATTCGTTAACCACTGCGCCACGACGGGAACTCCCAACCTGAGTCATTTTCTGACATGCATTATGCATTCACACCAACCAAAATATATGCAGTATATGCCTTATTTTTCTTAATAAGATATTGTTAATATTTTATTGGAAAATGACCATATGTGGTCATTCATCTGAGTTGTATTCTTCAATTTCTTAAGTGATAGAATGATAAAAAATCAATAAGTTCACTACACAGAATTCAAGTTATTTATTAAAAAAATATATGACAAATATTATTAAGCAAAAAGGAGTGGGGGAAACATTACAAAAAATTACAAGTGTATTGAAGTTATTTTTTCCAATTATTGTATTATTCTTTTTTTCTGGGAAAATGTTTATCGATAATGTTAAATTATAACAGCAATTCAAGGATATCAGCAAATGTGAAAATATGCATAATAAAATAATAAAGTATGAAAATTGTCAATCAATGATTTTTGTAGGGACAATTCATAATATCTTCAGGTGATAGAAAATTGATTCAAAATGTAGAAATAAATGAAAAATATGTATAATCATGTTACCAATATACAAAAAACATGGCTCTCTTCTTTCCAAAAATAAAAGCAAACACAAAAATATCAAGGGATAGACAGCTATAAACAGCTCTGACAGCTGTCAACTCATAGCTGACATAGCATTAGTTGTTAGGCTATGGTTTTCTGTTGAACATAAATAATTTCACAAACTCCCAATATTACATGAAATTACCCTATGATCCTAGTGGAAAGAGACAAAATCTCTCTGTAATCACATCTGAACCCAACCAGTAACAACAACAATAGCCCCCTTTCCAGGCTACCACAGTTGACTGCCACTTCTTTTCCATTTATAGTTTTAACCTTGCCCTGTTTTTCCAGTCTCCTAGAAAACAATTATTAAGGTACTTACCAAGGGCCTTAAAGTTCACCTCAGCTTGACTTAACTGTAGTCAGCTTTCTTCCTAATAATAGGCTCTGATCTCATTTTTCTCAGAAGACTTACATTAGGAAACTTTTAATTGAAAGCTCTTTCTCTATTCTTTGATATGTAAACCTTCTACCAGTCTCCTGCCAGTTTTGTAATTCAAGAATGTCCTTCTCCAGGACCTGAGAACCAGCTTTTTGAAATATAATCATCAATAAAGATAGCTCCCCTATTTCCTAGTCTCTGTGGAAGAAAAGAAGCCTATCTTTATCAATAAATACCAATTAATAAACATCAGCTACCTCAACACCTTGACAAATCTCCTGCTTAATGCCCCCAGCATTTAAACATTCTCCTGACTTTTGTTTCAGTGTAATTGAATTCAGTCTCTTTCCCTGATTTCAAAAGTCTGAAGTCTGACTACAATAGTTGATTGGTGCAAGGATTTTTTGGGGGGGAGAGACACTACTTCTTAATAGAATTAACAATGCTTTACAGAAGCATTAAATTCTGAAATGTAATCTAGTTCAATGTCCCCTTCCCCAAATCACAAGCACAAGCACAAATCTTTCAACAAGCACTTTCTATCATCTTCTTACTAAGATGTCCCTTATTTCCTTAAAACTTCTACTGTTTGACTCTTGGTATGTTTCTGGTAAACTAAGCTGGCAAGCATCAATAAACTTAATGTTACCTATAAACATAGGAAAGACTCCTAAATGAATTAAGGAAATATGAATCCAAAGTTATCAAAGTCTATTAAATCAAAATAAGCTGTGATTTTTGGAGGAATAAAAGGATAGTTCTTGACTAAACTGTTAAAATGTACTATGAGCTCAAATATGTGCACCCAAAGTTTTTGAAATTCCTTTATACAAAATTAAATAGTATACAGGTACACACATTTATGGCAAAATTCATTCACAGCAGCATTAGAAAATAGGAAAACCAATTTGGTAATATTATTAAGTGTGTTAAATCTCATATTGTAAGGGCATGCCTTTTAAGCTGAGACTGGAAAAGCAAATAGAAATTCAATGAGTGGAGGCTTAAGAAACATCTGAAAGAGCTCGATGAGTAGCGCATGAAATGTGATGAGGACAAGTTCAGAAAAATCTCCAGATGACAAGTGAATTAATTCAAATATTTAAAAAAATAGCATTCCTTCACAAACTATCTCAGAAAATAAAGGAGAGAACACTTCCCATCTCATTCTATATGGCTAGTGTTACCCTGACACAAAGCCAGACACAGACATTTCAAGAATATACAGCTTAAGATCAATGTTCTTCATGAATATTGGTACATAAACTTTAATAAAATAGTGACAAACCAAGTCCAGCACTATATAAAAATGATTATACACAAAGACCAAGTGGAATTTATCCAATAAATATGCTATTTGACAAACTAAGAATGTAATAGCCATATTAATAGAAAAAAGGCAGAGAAGCCAAATTGTACCATAATTTCAATAAATGTAGAAAAAAATCAGAAAAAACTTGTCATCCATTTATAATTTTTAAAAAATATTGAGCAAACAAGGAAAAGAAGGGAATATCCTTAATCTGATAGAGGGCATTTACAAAAACCTCATTGTTCACATTATATGCAATAGTAACATCTTACATTATATTCATTCAATAGTAAAAAAATCAATGCCTCTCTCCTAATATTGAGAACAAGTCATAAATACCTATCTTCACCACTTCTAGTCATCATGTTCTTGGATATTTTCCCTGTAAAATGAGGCAGAAATGAGTAGATGATAGATAGGTAGATAGATAAAAGAAATAAAACTGCTATTATTCATGTATCACTTGATAGTAATGCCCACAAAAGAAATAACAAAAAAGTTCATTAAAATTGTAGGATTCAAACTCAGTATGAAGTCACGTCTATTTATACACCATAATAACAACAACAAAAAAGCAAATGGAAGAGAGTTTTATTCACAATATCTTCAAAAATGAAAAAAAAGGAATATAACATAAGAATAGTAAGTCATACTTAGAACTATAATATACTGCTTAGTAAAAGTAAATAGCATCTAAATAAATGGGGAAATATTCTATGCTCATGGATAAAAAGACTATTGTCAAGATGGTAATTTTCCTCAAATTTATTAATTTATTGTTTTATTTAAAAATATCCAACAAACTCTTTTTAAAAATTGCCTAACTTAAGCTGATATTTTTATAGAAATTCAAAATACCTATAGTAGCAAAAACAATCCCTCAAAAGAACAAAGTTAAAGGACTTATGCTTCCTAATTTCCCTACTTACTAAATAACTACAGAAATTAAACAGTATGTGGTATTGGCATAAGGATAGACTTACAGAGCAGTATAATAAATTGAAAGTCCAGAAGTAAGACCTTGCATGTACTCATTGTCAATAAATATTCCAAAATGATTTATTTGAAGAATATATTCTCTTTAGCTTACTGTTATTGGGCAGATTAATGGACTGAACTCTTAACTCACAATACATAAAACAATGGACCACAGACCTAAAACTGCTATAAAATATGAGAAAAAATACTGACTTTCTAGTCTAAAATGTCACAATATGACATCCAAAGCATATTTAAAAAAAGAGAAGTATTGATAAATTTGAGTTTTTCAATATGCAAAATATTATACTTCATTGAGAACATAAAAAGGGAATTTTCTTGTGACACAGCAGGTTAAGGATTTGGCGTTGTTACTGCAGAAGCACATTTGGCCCCTGGCCTAGGAACTTCCACATGCTATGGAAATGGGAAAATAAAGAAAGAAAGAAAATAGAAAGACAAGCCACTCGGGAAAAAAACTTTTCTAAATCATAGATCTGACACAGCATTTTGTCATAATGTTTAGAGAACTCTACGACATAATAATAATATAAAAACAAATAAACCAAATTAAAAGTCCAAATTTCAATGTACAGATAATGCAGACAGAAAATCAATAAAGGAAATACAGGCTTTAAATGACACATTAAACCAGAGAGATTTAACTGATATTAATAGAACATTACATCTGAAAGCTGTTGAATACATATTTTTCTCAAGTGTACATGGTATATTCTCCAGGATAGATCACATCTTGGGTCACAAATCAAGCTTCAGTTTATTTAAGAAAATTGAAATCATATCAAGCATCTTTTCTAACCACAAGGCTATGAGATTAGAAATCAACCACAAGATAAAACAAAAACACATGGAGAGTAAACAATATGGTAATAAACAATCAATGGATAACTGATTAAATCAAAGAGGAAATAAAAAAATACCTTGAGGAATTCCCATCGTAGCTCAGTGGTTAATGTATTCGACTAGGAACCATGAGGTTGCAGGTTCAATCCCTGGCCTTGTTCAGTGGGTTAAGGATCCGGCGTTGCCGTGAGCTGTGGTGCAGGTTGCAGACACGGTTCAGATCCTGCATTGCTGTGGGTCTGGCGTGGGCCAGTGGCTACAGTTCCGATTGGACCCCTAGCTTGGGAACCTCCATATGCTGTGGGAGCAGCCCAAGAAATGGCAAAAAGACAAAACAAAACAAAACAAAAAAAACCTAGAGACAAATTGACAACAAAAATACGATGATCCAAAATCTATGTAACACACCCAAAGTAATTCTAAGAGGGAAGTTTGTAGCAATACAATTTTTCCTCAGGAAATAAAAATTTTAAATAAACAACCTAACTTTACACCTAAAGCAACTAGAGATAGAAGAACAAACAAAAACCAAAATGAGTAGAAGAAAAGAAATCATGAATTAGAGCAGAAATAAATGAAATAGAGACAAAGAAAATAACAAAAAATCATTAAAACCAGAAGCTTGTTCTATGGGAAGAAACAAAATTAATAAACCTTTAGCCATATTCATCAAGAAAAAGAAGAAGAGTGTTCAAATCAATAAAATTAGAAATGAAAAAGGAATTCCCATTTTGGTGCAGCAGAAATGAATTCAACTACTATCCATGAAGATGTAGGTTCAATCCCTGGCCTTGCTCAGAGGATCAGGAATTTGGCATTGCCATGAGCTATGGTGTAGTTCATAGACATGGCTCAGATCCTGCATTGCTGTGGTGTGGTGTAGGCTGGCAACTGTAGCTCCAATTCAACCCCTAGCCTGGGACCTTCCATATGCCACAGGTCTGCAGATGCAGCCCTAAAAAGCAAAATAAAATAAAGTAAAATAAAATAAAATAAAATAAAATAAATAAAATAAAATAAAATAAAATAAAATAAAAATTTAAAAAATCAAGAAACAGGAGAAATTACAACTGACACTGCAGAAATACAAAGGATCATAAAAGACTCTTACAGGCAACTGTATGCCAATGAAATAAACAACCTAGAAGAAATGGATAGATTTTTAGAAAAATACAAACTTCCAAGACTGAACCAGGAAGAAATAGAAAAATATGAACAGACAAATCACAAATACTGAAATAGAAACTGTGATTAAATACTTTGAACAAGTCCAGGACCTAATAGCTTCAAAGGTGAATTCTATCAAACATTAAGTGAAATGTTGACACCAGTTATACTGATAGAACCAGATACCATCACCAAAACCAGAGATATCACATAAAAAATTATAGGCCAATATCGCTGATGAACATAGATGCAAAAATCTTCAACAAGATATCAGCCAATCTAATCCAGCAATACATTAATAAGATTATACTCCATGTTCAAGTGGAATTTATTCCAGAGCTGCAATATCTGCAAATTAATCAGTTATACACCTCATTAACAAATAAAAGAATAACACCATATGACCATAAATATAGACGCAGAAAAAGCTTTCGACAAATGTTGATATCCATGTATGATAAAAACTCTCAAGAAAATGGGCATAGAGGAAACCAATGTAAACATAATAAAGGTCATATATGAGAAACCCATAGCAAACATCATTATCAACTGTAAGAAACTGAAAGTATTTCCACTAAGATCAAGAACAATACAAGAATTTCCATTCTTACCACTTTTATTCAACATAGTCCTAGCTATGGCAATCAAAGAAAAAAAAATAAAAGTAATCCAAATTGGAAAAGAAGTAAAAGTGTCACTTTTTCCAGATGGCATTACATTACACATAGAAAATCCAAAAGATGCTACCAGAAAACTACTAGTGCTCATCAATGAATTCAGTGAAGTTGCAGAATACAAAATTAATACACAGAAATCTCCTGCATTCCTATACACTAACAACAAAAGATTAGACGGGGAAACTAAGGAAACAATGCCATTTGTCATCACAACAAAAAAATAAAATATGTAGGAACAAACCTACATAAAGAGGCAAAATATGTGTATTCTTTTCAGTCTTTCTGTATTCATCAGTAAGCTGAAGGTAGAATGTTCATAGTATGCGTGCATACCAAAAAGTATGAGAGAGTTGAGTAAGTTTTGTGTAACATTTCCACTCTTCTAATAACAAAATACATATGTATGTATGAGCTATGAAATTCAAATTGTGTAATTTCAGTGATTCATACACAAGTTAAACGCTCTTACATTTGCATTTAAAACTAGAAATACACAATATAAAATGAGTAATAAACTTCATGCAAAATTTTTTTTTTCTATACTTTGAGCAATATTATTTGGAAAATAAAAAACAGCTTCACAGGTTTTTTATAGGTTGCAGAAAAAGCTTAATATTTTAGTGCCTTTAGTGCCTTGCATTATTAACAGGTATGCATCATTTTTGCTTTGCACTGAGCCCTGCAAATGTTATATAACTGGCTTTAGTTGCCGGAGAATTTTTGATCAAACTGGGCTATTCTGATAATGTTGCAGTTGGTAGATTTAAAAATTCTACCTTGCAGGGAGATTGTTTTTTTCTGTGCTTTAGCTCTTCCATCAGACTGAGATTTGCATATGTGAGTCAATTACAGGATAGTGTTTATTTCTTAGATTTATGTTGGGCCTTCCATTTGAAAAGTTAAAGCTGGGATTACAAATCTTACAAGTAGGAAATTGTCATTGTCTTGACACCAATCTTTGCTGTGAAATTCACTAAGACTTTTGAGAGCAGCCCCATGGGTGACCATAACCAAACTGTTCCTTGCTTACTCCAAACTCTCACACTTACTCTATAAGAGCATATATGGCAGATTTTCACTGAACTATTATAGTAATACAGTTATTGAAAACTTGAATTCTTTCCCCTTGTTGGATTTCAAAAATAAATTCCCCACCTCCGTAGGCCACAGGCTACTAAGTCACAGATAACAAATAAACAAAGAAAAAAACCTTGAACAACAGCATATAAAATTAAAAATGGTAGCAAAAATTAATTGAGCTAATAAAAAATACACATTAATGTCCATATTGTATATTCCATATTCCATTTTGTATGGAAAGAAGTATGGATACGGTAAATAACTAGATATAGAATACTACAATATAGTTTCAACATAAAATTGAGAATTATTGATTAAATATGACACTTAAAGCTATGAAAATGCTGAAGTCCCACTGAAAAACTTTTTTTTTTTTGGCTGCACCCTTGGCATATGGAAGTCTCCAGGCCAGGGATTGACTCTGAGCCACAGCTGCAACCTATGCCACAGCTGAAGCAATGTCTGATCCTTAACACACTGCACTGGGCCAGGGATTGAACTTGCTCCTCTGCAGCAACCCAAGCTTCTGCAGTTGGATTCTTAACCCACTGCGCCACAACAGAGACCCAAAATACTATTTTTTTTAAGCAAATGATCAAGGCCACAATATAGGAGAATGATTTTATCAGTGATTCTCTGGAGTCATGTTGAAAAGAAAGAAGGAAATCTGGAATGTGCCCTGATGCCAAGAGAGAAGAACTTTAAAAGGGAAAGCATACTTCATTATGAGAGGTGACAAAGAGAAACAAATTTAAAAGGTTAAAATTTGCCTAGATTTAAAATTAGATGGTCAATGATTTTTCAGAAGAACTACATTTAAGTAAAATAGCAATAAAAATTAGATTACAAAGTCATAACATCATAAAATAGAGGAATCAGAAAATAAAGTCAGCAAATACAGATTATTCTTGAAAATTTGGACAATTAATATAAAGAAACAGGAATCTTAGTTTTCTGCTATTTCATGGACTATTATTCAGACCAACATCCCGCTGATAATAAATAAAACTAGATTAAAGTCTTAAATGAAAAATATCAATTATTAGAGGTAATTCTAATTAAAATTATTGAAAATGGAGATATGTTAAATAATTAGAAAACATTGCAAAATATCAGTTTTTCTTTGACACTGTAAGTGAAATTTAAATCTTGATTTTTATCACAAGTTATTAAAGGAAGGCTAATAATCATTTTATTAATAAGCAAATTAAAATCACAAGAAGATACTATTATATAGCATCAAGTATACAATACACTAGCAAGGAAGTGAAATAAGGGAAAATCTAATCTACTGTGTTGTTTTGTTTTATGGGCATGCCTGCAGCATGTGGAAGTTTCCAGGCCAAGAATTAAACCTGTGCCATAGCAGTGACAAAGCCAAATCTTTAACCACTGGGCCACCAGGGAACTCCTAATCTATTGTTTTGAAATGTAACTTGCACTAAGCATTTTGAGAAACACTCTTCATTAGCTACTGATTCTGTAAAAAAGCTTGTCCTTTACACAGCCAACAGTCTCTGGTATGTGTATCATAGAGAAACTATTGAACATGTGCTCTTGAAGAAATTCAGTAAGATCTTTGTAGTAGCTGTGTTGGTAACTAAATAAAATAATAGACACAATTTACATGTAAATCAATGATAGAATCAGGATCAGCTTCACAGACATGTGGTCTCTGCTGTCACAGAGAGGTCACATGTGACCTCATGCTTGAAAAGTCCCTATGCTTACTTTAATGTTCTGATGTCACCATCTAAAAATTCTTAACACTTTTTGAACTAGTAGCCTCACATTTTCATTTTCAACTGGGTCTCACAAATTGTATAGATAGTCCTAGACAGAACTGAAAAGTAAACTATGTGTTTACACAGTGGATTATTTTTGTAATGACAATAAATAAATCCCAGAATTATGCATTGATTTGGATATATTCCACAAATGACTATATCCACTATGACTCCATTTCAACACATTTGAAAAGCAGGAAAAATTAAATTATTTTTGTTTAAGGATGTAAGAATAAGTAAAGAAACTACATTTTAAAAAAGCAAGAGAATTTTATCAATTAAGTCAATATGCTGATTATAACTAAAGAGCAGAGAGAGAGATATAGTATACATAGAAGTCTTCTACAATCTTGAGACTATTTTTTTTTAACCAAGGTTATAATTATATAAGTTCATTATATATTCTCCACATATAATGTATACTCTTTTCTCTATGATTTATTTCAAAACTTTTAAAATAAAAATCACACATGTATAAACTAGAATTAAACTACATCTATGCATGAATTTGAGCAGTAGCTCTGGAAATTTTTTACGTTTGTGTGAAAGGAAAGTTGAGTGAAAGAGGGTTGGGAGTTCAGGACAGAAGATGCAAAATTTCAGAGTTCTCCTTTAAGTTTTATACAGAATTCCAAGTAATTCTCTAGAGATGGATTCCTCAATTATTATATTTTAAATACTGAATTAGGAAAGTATATATTTATAACTGTAGTTTGCAAAGAAACAATTTTTAAAGGAAATTTTTAGTTTAGCTTTTTTTTTTTTTTTTTTTTTTTTTTTTTAGGATGGAGAACAGCAAACTTTAGGCAAAGGACAAGAAGCTGTAATGAAGTCAATATGAAGCACACCTGCTAATAATCTTGGGCTTGTGATTGCTGACTTTATTTTTTCCTCTAGCAAGGGGCCTTTGCTTTCTCTCTGGGAAATTTCTTCTGCTCCTAATGATGTTAAAAAGCAAAGTTTAACTAATGAAAGAAATGTTTGAAGACATTTTAGCAGAGTAAGCATGGAATAGGAGTAAAATACCATGGTTTATTTTTACTTATGGGGACCATAATTAGGATTCCCCTAATACCTCAGATTCTCCCAGGTTGGAGCTATTTGTCTGCAACCATGTCTGATAACCAGGGATATAATCATAATGCAAGCCAGAGACTCCCAATATGTCAGCTAACTCAGGAGAGGATGTTAAGCAGTTTATAGCTGCATTTAATTTTTCATATCACAAGGGCACCATTTATTGTGTGTCCTTTTATTATTTCACACCATAAATTAGTGCGAAAACTTTGGGTTGTATAAATAAGCACTATGATTATTCAAATTGCTTTTCATCATTCTAGCTATAGGGTTGTTATGATGAACAACCACTATCACCTGAACTTCCTGCAACTGGCTATGTGGTAGCAAAAAGACCCCATCCTCTGTTCTCAAGCAGCACTTGTTCCCAGAACACTATTAGAAACCTGCAGATGAACTGACTTTAAAAGTAGTTGTTCTATAAGTTGAATTCACTATTTCCATTAATGGAAATATTTTAGAAGAAGACAACTAAATAAATACAACATATTATATCTACTCTTCCTAGAATATCCAAATAGTAAATTGTGCCACTCCAGTGTTGGATAAATCATTGTTTTCCTCTAAAAACTGTCACACAGTTTTCGAAATTACCCCTTAAACTTACATTTGCATTTATCTGACTGTAGCATTTATAATATGCAAACAGCTGAAACACAATTTGCTATTGGTCAATTTAGTAATTTGCCTTTTATAAACATAGTCTCACATCAGACAGTATTCTAATGCATTTTACCATTATTACAGCAGTATGTCTAGCAGCTTATTCTTTTCTGGAATATGTCAATCACTTCAGCTATGTTGTTTTACCCAAAATATAACATAACATGATTTGGGGGATGTCAACACACTTCTACTTCTAAATATTTTCCCCTCCAAACATGATCTGAAACCCTTATCTTTGGCAATTTCAACGTGGGACCGAAAACAGAAGTAAGGGCATTCTGAAAGGACCCATCAAACAAACCTATTACTCTAAATAGCTGCAAATGGGTTTCCTTCACAATGCTCTCTAGAAATTCCAATTGAATTTTAACAGGAATGAATACTCAACCACTTACTAATTAGTGTTTAAAAACTGAATGGATGTTTTACATGATATTTGCCAGAAAACCAGTTTTCTATCGCTAAGACAGAGTTCTCTTAAATATGAAGGTGCAAGGGAGTGTGCAATGCTGTGATGAGGATGTGTGTCCCCGAAGGATAATATCATAAAAGAGGATCCAGTAAAAAAATAAATAAATAAACATGAATAACTTATTCTCATGGCTAATCAATGTAACAGACATTCAAGTTTATTAAGCACTGCAAGATGATTGTTAATTAACATTTAACTATTCTTTTCTGAAATTCAAGTAAGAGATTAAGGTATTAAATATTCAGTACATTTACTGAATATTTTAGTGTCATAGTTTAGAAAATTTATTTTACAACCGATTACGAGCAAAATTGTGAGAAACATCTATTCCATTGATCCATGTGTCAGATTTTTGTGCCAATACCATGCTCTTTTAATTTCTGTAGCTTTGTAGTATAGTTTGAAGTCTGGGAGGGTTATACCTCCAGATTTGATCTTTTTCTCAGGATTGCTTTGGCCTGAGAAACAGTGCCTTCTCTGTTTCTATGCAAAAGTTGCTATTATTTGTTCTAGTTCTGTAAAAAATGTCTGGTTCTGGGCTTTGCTGGGAGCTTTTCAATTATAAATTCAATTTCACATCTAGTAATACATCTATTCATATTGTCTATTTTTGACTCAAATTTGCATAGTTCTCAAAGTTAGCCAATTTCTTCTAAAGTTGTTCAGTTTCTTAATATATATGCACTTGGAATATAATCTTATGATTTTTGGTATTGCTGTGGTATCAGTTCTTATTTCACCTCTTACATTTCTTGTTTTGTTTAGTTGGGTCCTCTCTCTTTTCTTATTAAGCCTGGATAAAATGACATCAACTTTGTTTGTCTTTAAAAAAAAAAAAGGTCTTAGTTTCATTGATCTTTTCTATTATTTTGTTACCTCTCTAATATTTATTTCTGCTCTAATTTTATTATTTCATTCTTTATGCTGACTTCGGATTTTGTTTTTTCTTTTTAAAATTATTTTAGATGGTAGGTTAGGTTGTTTATCTCACATTTTTCTAGTTTCCTGAGGAAGCCCTGTATCTATGAATTTTGCTCTTAGAAATACTTTTGCTTCATCCTATAGATTTCAGAAGGTTGGGTTTTCATTTTCACTTGTCTCAAAGTATTTTCTATGAGAGGAGTTGAGTTGCATGTCCTCTTATTCCACCACCTTTGGAATTTCTTCTATAACTTAAAATTTTGGAGTTCCCGTCGTGGCACAGTGGTTAACAAATCTGAGTAGGAACCATGAGGTTGTGGGTTTGATCCCTGGCCTCGCTCAGTGGGTTAAGGATCCAGGGTTGCCATGAGCTGTGGTGTGGGTCACAGATGTGGCTCGGATCCCGCATTGCTGTGGCTGTGGTGTAGGCTGTTGACTACAGCTCCGATTAGACCCCCAGCCTGGGAACCTCCACATGCTGCAGGAGTGGCCCTAGCAAAGGCAAAAAGACAAAAACAAAACAAAACAAAAAACAATTTATGTTTAATTTTAGATATATGATAAAGAAAGCTGAAGAAATTTGCCATTTTGATCTGCCTAGGGTACTTACCCTTTGTTAATAAAATAATTTCACTTTTCTACAAGAATTTAATTCCATCCATTTGCAGGCAGTAGAATCTATTCTTCTGGCTAAAACTTTGCTTTTGAGACCTACCCCTGTCCAGTCAGAATACCCAGTTCCCATGATCTGTTTACCCATGTGGGGCTAATCAAGGTCCTTTCTGAGAGATTTAAATTCTATTGAAAAAACTCAAATTTGTTTTAGGTATTGCTATTCTCCTGGAAAATAAACCTGAAGCTAAAAACAGATGTTTGAGTTTTTCCTATTGTAGATTTAAATTAATTTTTATATAAAGTTTAAGTATTCATTTCAACAGTGAGGCATTTACAGTACCAGGAAACCATCTCCGTTACCTATTTTCAAAACTTTTCCATCACCCAAAAAGAAACTCTGTAATTATTAAGCAGAAAGTTCCCATTCCTTCCTTCCCCCAACCCCCGGTAAATCTACTTTCTGTCTCTATGAAGTAGCATATTTTATATATTTCTTATAAGTGGAATTAAGTGATATTTGTCATTTGTCAATTAAACTTTTTTCTACAGCTGCTGTACCATTTATAATTTCTGCTGTCAATGTACAAGAGTGTATACATGTATATAATTGTGATTATCTTCTTGATAAGTTGACCCTTTTATCAATGGTTATCTTTTTGTCTCTTTTCATAGGTTTTGTCTTAAAACATATTTACTGTTGCTTACTATTTATTTAATATTCATATAGAAGTTCCAACTCTTTTAGTTACTATTTGCATAGAATTTTTTCCATCCTTTCACTTTCTTTTTCTTTTTATTTTTTAATGATTTTTGTAGATTATATTCCACTTAAATTTATTATATAATTGCCATTTTTCTCTGTGCTATGCATTATATCCTTATTGCTTATTTATTTTATTCATAGTAGTTCATATCCCTTAATCACCTATCCATTTCTTCCCTGACCACCCCCCATAACAACTAGTTTGTTTTCTATATCTGTAAGTTTGTGTCTGTTCGGTTATTTATTCATTTGTTTTATTTTTTTAGATTTCACATATAAGTGACAGTATAGACTATTTGTCATTCTCTGTGGCTTATTTCACTAAATATAATACCCTCCTAGGTACATCCACATTGTTGCAAATGACAGATTTTCATTCTTTGTATGGCTAATATTCATATTATATATATACACACACATATATATACACACACATATATGTACCTATATATATGTATGTGTGTATCCATATATATGTATATATATATATACATATATCTATACACATAGATATATGTATCCATGTGCATGTGTATGTGTGTGTGTGTGTGTATATAATGGATACAAAATAAAGAATATAACTTACCCTTTATCCATTATCCATTCATCTGTTGATGGATACTGGATGCTTCCTTTTTTAGCTGTGAAAAATAATTTTCCCATGAGCAGGAGGGTGCATGTATATTTTCAAGTTAATATTTTTATTTTTAGTTTTATTTTTGTATATGTGGAATTGTTGGATCATTTTGTAGTCTTATTAATACTTTTGGGGTTTTTTTTTTTGAGGAACCAACATACATTTTCTCATAGTGGCTGCACATATTTATATTGTCACCAATAGTGTGCAGGTATTCTCTTTTATCCACATCCTCCCCAACATTTGCTGTTTTTAGCCTTTTTGATGATAATCATTCTGACAGATGTGAGGTGATATCTCATTGTGGTTTGATTTTACATTCCTCTGATGAATAGCAGTGTTGAGTCATTTTTTCTGTCTGTTGGCCATTTTTATAACTTATTTAGAAAAACGTCTGTTAAAATCTTCTGTCCATTTCTTAATCATTTTTTTATATTGAGTTACATGAACTGTTTGAAATTTGATGGTATCTGGCATAGGATAAGAGACCAAGAGAAAAATATAGGAGGAAAAATGATAGATTTTATTTTGATAGTAATGAATCAATCTGTAGAGAAAAATATATTCCTAAATATAAGGAAGAATTACTTTTTAAAAGTCCTTGAGTATGTGTGTATAGTGGGGATCTATTGCAAAATGAAAAGATTGGTCTTGTCCAGGATACGGACACTTTACGTAGACATTAGCAGAAGGGAAGGCAGAGTACATGGGTACTATGTGTTGTGGACAGATGAGTTAACAAGGCAGTGATGTTATTTTCTTTTAACTTCCTTTTTTATCCTTCTCAGAAATAATAGCTAAATAAAAACACATACAAAAAATTTTAAATAGTATAATTTGTGTTGCTCTGTCATTTCATATTTCCAGATTCATGTGTCCTAAAAAAAATCTCTAGCTATACTTGAAAACAATTTGGCAAAATTTGCTTCAGGTAAGTAAATCAGGTAATTCATATATTTATACACATTTGCATATATATGTGTATATTGAGTTATATAACAAATATGTACATAAATTTTTGATATATTTATATCTGATATATTTATATATTTTAATTTCACAATGTCAATTTAGTCAGAGTATACAATTAAAATATCAGAAAGTAACATTTAGAAGAGATGTAATAAAATTAAAAATTAAGAATTTTGGGAGTTTCTGTCAAGGCTCAGTGGTTACATTAACCACCCAACTAGTATCCATAAGGATGTGGGTTAGATCACTGGCCTCACTCAGTGGGTTAAGGATCGGGCATTTCCATGAGCTGTGCTATATGTTGCAGACATGGCTTGGATCCCACATTGCTATGGCTAAAACTCCAATTTGACCCCTAGCCTGGGGAACTTCATATGCCATAGGTGTGGCCCTAAACCCCAAAAAAAATTTTTTTGAAGTACAATAATTATTAAAGAACAATCTATATCTGTATTTTAAAAAACAAACTGAAGAATTTATAAAAGATGCCACCTCATTTGTGTCTCATCTTAGAAAATATTATCAGTTCTAAGATTTCCTTTGAATTTGCAGGAGGGGGCAGCTAATGTTGATTTAAATGTTTAATAGAATATCCTATGAATTGGAGATCCTGTTGTGGCACAGAGGAAATGAATCCAACTAGGAACCATAAGGTTGCAGGTTCTATCCCTGGCCTTGCTCAGTGGGTTGAGGATCTGGCATTGCTGTGAGCTGTGGTGTAGGTCACAGACGTGGCTTGGATCTGTGTTGCTATGACTGTGGCATAGGCCAGCAGCTACAGTTCCAACCGATTAGACCCCTAGCCTAGGAACCTCCCTATGCCCCCAGTGCAGCCCTAAAAAAAAGGCAAAGAAAAAAAATATACTAGGAATTTGAATAAACAACTTTGTTGGTTTCTTTCACTATTTTGCATTATACACATTTCTTAAATTGTCAATTGCTGCATAGTATACTGTAATGAGACAGTTTCTTTATTTTTCTTTTTTTAAATACTTTATCATTAATTTACGACACAATCTTTGAATTCACATAATAATATAAATCTTTGTAATTTTTTATCCTAAGTTAATTGGTTATTCAGGGAAAGCCTATGGAAGCTTCCAAGGAAGAAATCACATATCATAATCATTGAGACTAATGTTTATATTCTCTAAGATACAACTGGGATATTTTCTGAAATATTGTAAATGGCTTACATTAAATATCATTAAAGAAAGGAGTTCTCAGGAGTTTCCACTGTGGCACAGTCAAAATGAATCCAACTAGGAACCATGAGGCTGCATGTTCAATCCCTAACCTCACTCATGGGTTAAGGATCTGGCATTGCCATGAGCTGTGGTGTAGGTCACAGATGAGGCTAGGATCCTGCAGTGGAGTAGGCTAGTGGCTATAGCTCTGACTCGACCCCTAGCCTGGGAACCTCTATATGCTGTGGGAGTGCAGCCATATAAAGTAAAAAAAAAAAAAAAAAAAAAAAAAAAAAAATCATTAAAAATATTAAAATGCTTTTATGTATTTATATATGAGTATTTATATACCTGTCACACACTTAAATGTGTATTCATACACATGTAGCACAAATTTAAAGTGTTTAAGTGCTATACAGATCACTTATATGGGAACCTTCGATTTGGAAAGTTTTGTTTCATAGATTTTAGAACTCTGTACAGCATAACATAATTACTACTTAAAAATAAAGAGATCTTTGCATAGTAAAAGAATGAATACATAATTGAATATAGAGCAAGATGTATAGAAAATGATGTAGGGCTTATATAAGGCCACATGTCTGTCAGAGGAAAACTTTGAGGCTCTATCAACAGTGAAAGTAAATTTGAAGTTAAATTACAGGGTCAGTGGTCTTTGACCAATAAACATCCAGGAAACTCAGTAGGGGAAGACACAATCATAGGAATATATTATAAGTTGATTTATTCTAAATCCTACAATTTAAGGAAAATGACTACCTGCTGCTAGAATGATCAGAAAATCAGAAAAGACAAACTCAGAGACTAAATTATGATAATGGATTTCTGCTTCTTTGATTTACTGCCTTTTTTTTTTTTGACTTTTCAATCTGGCTAGTAATTAACAAAATAGGAATTGCACATCAAGAGGCTTGGAAAAGAAATGCTTATGAACATGCAATGTCTTTTCTTACTCGATGTTAGAACAAAAACTTTAAAATAATATGCAAGAAATTGTGTTTGTTTAAGTTACTAGGACTGTAATTGAATTTGAGGATAATTGTTTTAGCATATAGCATGATATTTATATATTATGTGTTTGTATTTATATAACAGGCTACTGGTGGTTAAAAGTAAATAATAATCTTCTAAATTTTGTGTGAGTCATTAAAACAGAGATACTCTGTACATTACATGAGTAATTTAATCATCTAAAAACTTTATGGCTTCACATAAAAACTTTATCTGTTGTATATTATTATAGCAGAAAATCACAGTTGTTAAAATAATTTCAAAATATACACTTATATAGTTTTTTGCTTGTGGTAATATATGAAATTGACTGCTTAATCAATTATATTTGTATTTTATTAAAAACATATTTTTCTCTTCCCCAGGAGATTTCTGTCGACAAACCATAAGAGATGTAAGCTCTGTGACTTAATAAAAATTTCATATGAATATATTGTAAAATGACAATTATTTTTTCTCTTATTTTTTAATGAGCTAGAAGTAGGAAGATTACTTAAATAATGATTTAATTTTTTGAATTAATTATCTGCCAATTTAAAAATTAATAGGAAGGAATAATACTGAGATATTTTTTATTTTACATTTTTCAATAACTCATGCATTTATGTTCATAATCTTTGTTATTCTAGCAATGAACAAAATGTGAATTTTAAAAAATAAATATATCGCATTAATGCTTTTTCTCTTTTTTATTGTGTAATTATAATGGCTAGCATCTATATTTCACTAAATGTCAGTTACTAGTGCCAACCTTTCCTACACTGACATATTTAATGCTCATAAAAATTGAACTATCGCCTACAGCCCGAAAGCATATTAGCAGTCATTGTTGCAAGCATACAAAGTTCACATAGCAAGGGAATGAGGGGAGCCTCAAAAAAAAATTGTTTCCCCAAGTTTAACAATTTTTGATGCAGTGAGTGCCGGTCATCACATGAATCAGCTTAGAAATATTCTTTCCCAAAGTCAAGCCTTTAACTAATACCACAGCCCTGATCAACACATATTACAGATATCTTTTAGATTCTGAAGCAAAGGCCCCAGCTAAGCTGTGTCCAGATTCTTGACCTATAGAAACTCTAAGATACAAATATGTGATTTATTAGGCTATAAAGTTTTGGTGTAATATATTATGTAGCGATAGGTGTAATAGGTGTGTGTGTGTGTGTGAGATGACCCAGATATTAATTGCACAAGGGTATGAATAAAAGAGCAGAGAAACATTGGGGGTCATTTTGAAGGCTGGCTGCCACTGTCCACCCTTTATTCCCTAACTATTATACTCACTCCCATACACAAAATGGGATACCTCCAATAGCCTTCAAGTCTTCTATTATGGATCAGCTCAAAATACAGACACTTACCATTGTAATTAGGACCAGGTACAGATAAGATTCCTTGAGTGCAATGCCATAAATTCAGCTCCACAAATATTCTTTACTTACTAACTAAACTATATAAACCTTGCATACCCAAAATCCAGTGGAGGGACAGAAACTGGGTAACTAATATAAAGATTTTTTTTCATATAAATGGAAATGTGGTATATGAAGGAGTCCACCACAATTTTCTAATTCAGCAGAGCAAATATTGGAATGTCCTTGAGTAGGTCTTAAGCCCTATGATTCTAGAATCTGCCTTCTTTTGAGCTTTTGGTTCCACTCTGATACAACCTTCCTTTTTTATAATAGGCAACATGTATTGGAACTGAGGAATTTTCTCAGCAACTTATTGCAAATAGAATTTTGGGAGTCAAAATCCTGTTTTCATTTTGTACTGTTTCTCTCCATTTTAATCTAAGATGATGATGTCTCTTTGAAAAAAAATATGTATTTAAGATTTTGTGACTCAACACAATTCACTCCATTAAACAGGATATTTCAACTTCAGCATTACGGGTACATTTGTTTGGGGTTAGATGTTTTGGTAAGATAAACTATTTCTAGACATTATTAAAGGTCTTTTATGATCAATAGGGATGGGAGACAAAATTTCTTCTCTGAGAATCATTTGTATTAAACCAAAATTTATCAACATAATCTCTTTTACATACTGATCTCCTCTTGAGATGATTGAGGGACAATAACCTTAAACTGCTTATGAGCTTTATTTTTGTTGCATGGGAGCTTTGATACAGTAATATGTTTAGGTAGCCTTTTATTTGACTGAATATTACTTTAGACCTTTCTGAGATCTCACAGAAGATTTTAGAGTAGTTAGGTCATGCTTTTCTGACATTGCCCTGAGAGTAATCTTTGCTTAGAAGCTATTTATTTACTATAGCATTATTTGCTGCTTGGAGAGGCTGAAAATTTTCAAAATCTATCATGGCTCCTTTTTCTTATTAGCTTTTCCTTTATTTTATCTCTATTCACTTTTTATTTCTTTTTAGGGCCTCTCCCGCAGCATATGGACGTTCTCATGCTAGGGGTCAAATCAGAGCTATAGCTGTCAACCTACACCACAGCCACAGCAACTCCAGGTCTGAGCTGCATCTATGACCTATACCACAGCTAACAGCAATGCTGAATCCTTAATCCACTGAGCAAGACCAGGAATTGAACCAGCGTCCTCATGGATACCAGTTCATTAATGCTGAGCCACAATGGGAACTCCTGTTTTATCTCTATTCCTTCACATTTTGCTATAAGCAGCAACAAGAAACTATGTTTAGTACTTTGGCTGAGAATTTTATTAGTTTGAGCATCCAGTTTATTTGATGAATTTTCTACTTTCTACATAATTTCAAAAGGCAATGTTGCTAAACTTAATTCTGTTGCATAGCAAAGCTCTTCTTTCTTCCAATTAACAATAGTACTTGATAAAAACTAGGTCCTACTGTATATCACAGGGACCCATATTGAATATTTTATGATTAACCATAGTGGAAAAGAATATTTTAAAAGGAATGAATACAAACACACACACACACACACACACACACACACACACACACACACACGTGTGTGTATAGTGAATCATTTTGCTGTACCTGAAATTAATATAAAAGTGTAAATCAAATATATCTCAATGCTTTTTAACACAGAACAGGAGTTCCCAATGTGGTTCTGTGGTTAATGAACCCGACTAGGTATCCATGAGGATATGGGTTTGATCCCTGGCCTCGCTCAGTGGGTTATGGATCCAGCATTGCCAAGAGCTGCCGTGTAGGTCACAGATGTGGTTAGATCCTGTGTTGCTGTGGCTGTGGTATAGGCTGGTGGCTATAGCTCCAATTTGACCCCTAGCCTGGGAAGGTCCATATGCTGCGGGTGCAGTCCTAAAAAGACAAAAACAATAAAAAAGTAAATAAAATAAAAATCCAGAACAATAGTATTACCTCCCTTTCACATGAAACTCTCTCACAGCCTTATCAAAAACCAAGTCTCCAAGTAATAGCTTCTTCAAGATACTTTAACCTTTCACTAACACTGTCTGCAAAACCCTCTTCTAGGTCTCAGAACAGCTCTATAATTTTTGTTGTTGTTGTTACAATAGCATGCCACTTCCACATATACAAGCATTAGCTATGGTGTATTGCTGCATAACAAATTACCTTAATATTAGCAGACCTAAACAACAAACATTTTTCAACTTAAAATTTCTATGTGTCTATGGTCTGAAAACTGCTTATCTGATTGATTCTGACTCAGTCTCACAGGTTCAGTTAAGGCATTGTTTGTTTCTTCAACCCATTAGCTGAAGGCTTGACTGGGTCTGGGAGGTTCACTTCCAAGCTCACTTCCATGGTGGTGGGCAAGAGATTTCAGTTCCTTGCTATATGGGCCTATGCATATGCCTTCTAATATTGTCTCCTAACAGAGCAAATATTTCAAGAGAGAGAATGGGCTCAAGACAGAAGCAACAGTGTATTATAACCTATTTATAGAAGTAGCGTGTAATTTTTCTATACTATTCTAACTGTAATGCAGAGAAGTTACACAGGAGAATTACACAGGGAAGAATAACAGGAGGCAGGGATCACTGAGGGAATGTTGGAGCTTGGCTACTCCGTTAGAGAAGAAAAATGAAATGAAAGAATATTCAATTTTTAAAGGCTGTAACATAGCAGGCATTTAATAAATATTAGTTGACTTAATCATCAACAGTAAAAGAACTGCTGGGAATATTGTTTTAATTTTGTCTTAAAGATTTTAAATGAAACACTGTTAAATGACAGTTACTAGATTCCCCCCCCCCTTAATTCTTAACACATCCCAGGATAGTAATGTTAATAAATTTGTGAGTTCTTTAGTAGATTTCTTTAGCAGATAATCCATTATTTATTTTACAATATTAGTTTTTTTGGATGTGTCTGCCTTTTCCAAAGTTCTTTCTGGTATATATTTGAATAAGTCCCAAAATAGTCAAATTCCTAACAATTCTTTTTAGTTCTACTGAATTTATTTCCTATGGCCTAAGATAGTACCAATTATAAATTATCTAGTCCACTGTCATTTATATATATTTGTTTTATCTCTTCAAATATTTCAAATTTCTTGAATGCTTGATGACTATTTATATGATTATTTATCTATCTATATATATGCAAAGAGTTTAAATCAGAAACTTGAAGAGACATAGGTATACATATGTTTATTGCAGCATTATTCACAATAGCCAAGATATAGAAGCAATGTAAATATCCAATTGACAGATATAGAAGCAATGTAAATATCCAATTGACAGAAGAATAAGGAAAATGTGTTATCATATACATACAATGGAATATTATTCAGTCTTAAAATGAAATTCTTCCAAATATGACAACATAGATGAACCTGAAGGACGTTCTGCTAAGGGAAGTAAGCCAGTGAAACAAATTCTGCATGATTACACTTACATGAGGTATCTAAAATAGTAAATTGTAGAAGCAAAGAATAGAATGGAAGTTGCTAGGGCTTAGGAGATAGGAGAAATTGGGAGTTGCTATTCAATGGGTATACAGTTCAGTTATGTAAGATGACTAGGTTCTAGAAATCTGTTGTATATCATTGTGATCATAGTTAACACTACTGTGCACTTAAAAATATGTCAGGAAAGTAGGTCTCATGTTAAGTGTTCATATACCACGCAAACACATTTACACACAGTGTATGGACACAGAATAGATGAGCAAATTCCTACCTAGTTCCTAGAATCTAGAAATTCAAACAGTGGGTTTTTTTTTTTTTTGCTGAAATATGTAAATGTTATGTTTGCCTGAATAGTTTGAGTAGCTGACTTCAAAAAGCATTCACATAAAGTGAGGATATTAAAGATAATTGCACAAATACACCAAAATTTTACTCAAATACATCTGTATATAATCAAGGCAAATGTGGATAAATAAATAACTTTGGCGAATATAGCATACACAATTCTTATATCCCATAAAAATTGAGAACACAGAAAAAGAGCTGCAAATCAAAAAGAAGAAGATGGTCTGGACTCTAGTTCTAATGAAACATCACAAAGAATCCTTAAGAAAAATATATTTTTATATAGCACATTTCAGTGATTTTTAAAATGAAATTTCAAGATTTACATTGGATTTACATATTTACACACTTGTAATAAAATTGAGACATACTTTTTTTTCTCATCAATTGTTGCATTGATCATAAACTGTTGCCCATTTTCATTCAAAGATAGTTAAACTAAACCTTAACAAGGATAAAATAAAAACCAGACAGCCTTGAAGGTGGAGGGAACAGACTTCTATGTAACACAGGACCATGAAAATTGGATTCAACCTAATGGACCAAGAAAACACTTACGAAACGTAAAATGGTATTGAGATCTGTCTCAAAAGGATTAGTGAGATTATTCAGAGGACTCATTGTTTTGGGGCTAACTACTCTATGTTTTACCAACTTCCTCTTGAATTCTTTTGAATAAAATCTGTTTGTATTGCCACTAGTTATCATCTGCATAAATTTTATATTCAAACTATGTTTCAAGTTAAATTAGACTAATAAAAATATTGCACATAGGTTTATTTGTACACTATAAAGATAATACATATAAGCTCAAGCATAGTGTATAATATATTTAAAATGCACAAATTATTATGAAGAAGGATCTCACCTTTTATTGTTTACCAAGTAAGATGAATTTTACTACCATATATCTGAAGGCAGAACATATCTGTGTCTTTTCCTGTCAGTGCAATGGACCCTGAAGACACAATTCAGTAGAAAAGGGGATAAAAATCAACGGTGCAGGTCTGTGCCAAGACAATACAACTACCGAGAAATGGAGGAAAAAGTGAATTTTTTATTATTTGTAAATAAATGTTAGTTTATTATACATTTTATTTGATCATTTTCTCCAGTGAAATATCCTTGGACAAATATTTTTTACACCAAAAACCTTTTTTTTTTGGTGTATTTTATATTCTCCACAGTGGTTTCCCTGTGGAGTATCATTTGAACAATTCATACAGCATAAAATAAACAGCTCAGAGAAATAATGAAACATGTTTTTTCTTTAAGATCAAATATGTTTGAATAGAATTGTGTTAATCTACTATTTTTACATGGTAAATTCAAATAGAAATTATGAAATAGATCTATCACATAATACACTATACTGTGCATGCTAATAAATAAGTAAAGACTATCATTTGGTACTCTTCATGGACAATTTACAGTGCAAAATATATGTAACAATGTTTTTACTCACCCCCTTAATAGTGATGTCACCAACACATAAATGCTGCTATAACAGCTCTGCTCATAAGGAGCAGGAGTAATGTACTAATAAAAACTTGCTCTTTTAAAATAATGAATTAAATGGCAATGTCTGTGATTATGTCATAAAGACTAAGTGAATATAATGAAGCGTGTAGAGAATTCTTTAATATCTATTTTAGAGCTTAACTTGGTATACTTTCATCTCACTGTTTCGAAGTGTATTCTGCTAAACATGTCTGTGGTTTCAGAGACCAAAATAATCCAGCACCATGTGGAACAAAAACTGAAAGTATAAGTAACTGTTTGCTGACATATTCATTAAGGATTCCAAGTAGACAGTTTTCTTATTCTCCAGAAGCTCTTCCCCACATTCTGTCTTATAGAATCATTTTTCTTCTTCAAAGGCACATTAATACACATGAAGTGAATAGACATAGAATATCTTGACTGGAACCTACCATTGTATGGATAATTTGATCCTGGTAGTCAATAATCATTGTTAAAATCTTAAAAGAACAGACTAGACAGTAGGATTGTAACCTAAATGCTATGAAAATCATGCTATGAAAAGAGGTTGCTGGAATATCATATTGATTCTGCTAATAATATACAGCACTTCTGAGGTTCATGTTATGATTAAATAAAAACTGTGGCTAACAGGACTTCCCTTCATGGCTCATCAGTTAATGAACCTGACTAGGATCCATGAGGATGTAGGTTCAATCCCTGGCCTCACTCAGTGTTGGTTAAGGATCCAGTGTTACTGTGAGCTGTGGTGTAGGTTGCAGATGGGGCTCAGATCTTGCATGTGGCTGGGGTGTAGGCTGGCAACTTAGCTCCAATTGGACCCCTAGCCTGGGAACGTCCATATGCTGTGGGTGAAGCCCTAAAAAACAAACAAAAAACCTGCTAAAATTTGAGTTATACATGGATGTATGGGTTTAATGCTTAATCAACATAAGGGTACATTTTATAACATTC
Organism: Sus scrofa; assembly: GCF_054392235.1. Lineage (NCBI taxonomy): Eukaryota > Metazoa > Chordata > Mammalia > Artiodactyla > Suidae > Sus > Sus scrofa. The sequence goes on from NC_139393.1 coordinate 35,179,535, forward strand.
AGAACATGTAAAAAATAATTTTTTTCTTTCATTCCTTTTTTAAAATTTTCTGCAGCTGTATGGACTGCTAGAGTACAGATTTTCATTACCTCAGACTTGGCCATATTTTTCATGAGATGTCAAATTAAAGTCCTGCTATTTCTACCTCCATCAACAGAAATTGTAGTAGAAAATTCTTGATTATCTTTCACTTCTTTCTTCAACTTTAATGTTCACTTTTACTAAATTTGAATCCCTCTTTCTTGAAGCTAAAACCAAGAAGTATGCATACAACCCTAGTTCTAGATTGGGATTTTAAATCTAGGTGTATGGGGTGTAGGTTTATTTACCCAACACAATGTTCAAAAAACACTAACAGCATAAGGGAGGACATACATTCTCCAATTCCATCTTCATAATAGCATCTCTTATCATTCTAAAATCTTTGTGGTATGAATGTGACTGCAACTAGCCTCATTTACAACCATTACAGTATCATAGTCATTAAATATTCTATTTAAATTTTAACATTAACTACTGCCAAGGAATGTGTGGAGGCCAATAGCTATAACCAAATGGTTATTCACTTAAAGTATGAATATGATCAGGGTTCCCATTGTGGCTTAACAGTAACAAAACCGACCAATATCCATGAGGACATGGGTGCGATCCCTGACCTGCTCAGTGTGTTAAGGATCCAGCATTGCCATAAGCTGTGGTGTAGGCCACAGATGTGGCCCAAATCCTATGTTGCTGTGGCAGTGGCATAGTCCATTAGCTGCAGCTCTGATTGAACCCCTAACCTGGGAACTTCCATAAGCCACAGATGTGGTCTTAAAAATTAATATAATATAATTTATAATTAGAATTATAATATAATAATAATTATAATGTAATTATAATATAATACAATAATTTATTCACTCTTGATCCCATTCATATATAAAAGTGAGGTTTAATGTCTTTTTATTTTTCCTATTTTGAAAACATATATTATTCCTTAGAAGTATAAATAGATTTAGCTTATTTACATTTTATTGTTTAAAAACAGTCCATTACAGGAATTCCCATTGTAGCTCAGTGGGTTAAGATTCTTACTAGTCTCTGTGAGGTTGGGGGTTAAATCCCTGGCCTTGCTCAGTGGGTTAAGGATCCAAAGTTGCTGCAAGCTGTGGTGTAGGTCACAGATGTGGCTAAGATTTGGTGTTGCTGTGGCTGTGGGGTAGGCCAACAGCTGCAACTCTGATTCAACACCTAATCTGGGAATTTCAATATGCTGCAGGTGCTGCCATAGAAAGAAAAAAAAGTGTTGGAGATCAGGGAACAACTGAACTCTTCAGAAGGCAAATATCTATGGATGCAGAATTCTAAAGTACAGTCTCCTTCAAAGACAAGATAAAGAACTTATGCATTAACCATGTTATTCTATAAAGAGCTGCACTATGTCCTAAGGATACCCGCTTTGATATCACTAAGAAGATAACCTTGTTATTTCCTATGCCTGTTCTTGCCCACTAATCTTGTCACCTTCCTTAATGAAACTAATACTAATCTCGTGGCCTTCCTTAACAAAAGTAATGTGGGTTAAAGCCTAGGTGCCTTTGTTCTATGGGAGAGAGTGCCTCCTGGTCCCCCACTTTTTAAATGTAAGAGTCTTGTGTGTTTTGTTATACCACTCCATCCCTCTTCCAGGATTCCCCATTGCCCTGCAGCACTGGAAGTGGAAAAAAAAGTCCAGCACATGGCCGTACCTTGCAAGAGCTCTTTTTTGATTCTACAGGATTTTATTTACTTTCCCTTAGCACCAGAATCTTCCTCCTCCTCCTTTCCCTCCTGTTCTTGCTTTTTCTCAAGTAGGTTAATTACAATCTTACAGTCCATTACCGGACTGTGACAATAATGAAAAATGTTATTTTTATTGTAAAATTTTTAAATGCAGTACACAGTTATATTGAGATAAATTTATTTTGCCTGAGGGAATGAATACATGATATTTTATTTAAACTGTATTTTTGTGTATACATATGAACACACACACACAGAGACACACAATAAAGGGAGTAAATACAGCACAGTATGGGTGTTTTAAAAGTCCTTTCCAGAACAAAATGGCTATGCTTTGGTAATACTGACTGAATGAAGGGAGTCAGGCAGCTATTACCTTCATGATTACAGAGGCTGCTCACAGATTCCACAGAGGAGTGGCCATGTGATATATAGTCCTTGAATCATATGAACAATGGAGGGAAAACACAGGATTTTGGCAGAGTTGTTGGTGGCTGATGGAGTCTGTAACAGCTTTCAATAGTCCTCAGTACTGGAAAAACACCAGCTTTTCAGTAAGAGGAGTGATGATCCAAAAAAGAGGTAATTTTAAAAACATTTAATATCAGGGTAAGGCATTAAAGTAGATTTTTATTCTGAGTAAAAGCACCTGGATAGCTTTAATTTTTGGCCATGAGGTGTAGTATTATGATGTGAGATCTCAGTTCCCAGCACATGGATTAAACCCAAGCCACATGGGTGAAAATGCCAAGTCATAACCACTAGGCCACCAGGGAACTCCCCTGGATAGCTCACTTTTTGTTATTCAAATTGAAGAGTAAGAAAAATTATCTTGCTGGAAGAGAAACAGAAAGAATTGTTTTGTGACATGTACATAGGGTTTGAGAGACAAAATGAACCAATTTGAAATCTTTGCTTATATCAGTTCCATCATAGTCTCTTATGTGTTCTTCTAGAAATTTTATAGTTTAAGTTTTTGATATATGCCAAAATACCTTGAATTGATTTTTGTGCATAAAAGGTAAGAATAGTCAAAACAAGTTTTACACCTTGAGAGACAGGTTATGACTTTCAGTGCAGAAAGCTATTAGTGACCCAACAATAAGTTGGAGAAACCATGTGTTCTCATTTCCTTGGAACAGTCTGATTTATGCATGCTATTTCTGCAGATTTATTAATAATGTTCACTTTTACTCTATAATGTATCCCCATTGGACACTAAGTGATCACAACTACCCGTAGGCTACCTTTCCATAGAAAGAGATATGAGATACTGAATGATATTTAGATTAAGTAATAGGGTTGGTTTAAATAAGAATCTTCTGAAATACAAAGAAATTTCTTCCTTTTTAACACTATCAAAGTGTTATTCTCTCTTTTACACTTACTCCTCCCACCATCTATTAATTCACATTTTTTCTTCTTTTCTTTTTTCTTTTTTCTTTTCTTTTTTTAGAGCAAAAACCAAGTGGCTGCACCTGCAACATATGGAAGTTCCTGAGCCAGGGATCGAGCTACAGCCACTGTAGAAGAAACACCATGTAGTTATGTTGTGAGCCACAACAGAAGTCTTAATTCACATTTTTAGTGGGATTTAAATGGTGACATTAGAATTAGGTTATCATAACATTGTCAACATCAAAATTTAAAAAATGTCTAAAAAAGGAATTGAATCAGTAGAATGAGATTTTACTATTGGTCTACTTTTTGTTTATATTTTTTCTCTGTTAACGAAATAAGTGATTTTTTTTCTTCTCCTTCAAGTGGCTCATTCCAATTAAAAATAAACAATACATCAGTAAAATGGACTTTATTCCTAATAGAACAAGAAATATTGTTAGTTTTGATATCAGTCCATTCTGGGAAGAAAGTTCAAATCAAATATTAAAAAAAGAACTCAAAAATTTTATTGCAGATACGCCCACTCTTAGGTTAAGAGTGGTAAAACTATAACCTAAGGATGTATATACAACCTTGGAAAATACCCTCAGTCAATTAAAATTTTTGTGCAATGGAATTAAAAACAGCACATAATTTATAAGTACTTCTAGTGATTATTGGAAGTATTTGTAAAAGTATAGTGATTTAACAGCATGTGATTGGAATGTTTTTTTCATTTACATTTAGTGTAACAACATAATAGGATTTACCTCTACAGTTTTTATGTTTGCTTTATATATAACCTATATTATTTTTGTTCCTCTGTTTTTCCAATACTGCCTTTTTCTGTGCTAAATAGATATTTTCTTCTATGGTTATATTTTTATTATTATTTTTAAACTACATTGTAGAATTGTTATCTTTATTTTTTTTATTTTTTTATTTATTTTTTGCTTTTTAGGGCTGCACCTGTGACATATGGAAATTCCCGGCTAAGGGCTGAATCAAAGCTGCAGCTGCTGCTCTACACCACAGTCACAGTAAAGAGGGATCAGAGCCACATCTGTGAACTACACCACAGCTCACAGCAATGCCATATCCTTAACCCACTGAGTGGGGCTAGGGATCAAACTTGCGTCCTCCTGAATACTAGTCTGGTTCATTACTGCTAAGCCACCACAGGAACTCCGTAGAATTAACTTAATTGTTGCCCTAGTATTAAAGTGAATATTTTAATTTAAAACAATCTAGTCTAGATAACTATGAATGTAATTTAAAAAGTATATTTAAAAATATCTTTGCTGTAATATAGCCCTATCCCTAACCCCTTCTTTGTGCAATTATTAACATACAAATTACATCTTTATACATTATAATGTTATTTTACAATTATTGCTTAATCCACTTTTCTTTAAAACAGATAGGGGTTGCAAGAGTGCATTTATATTACCTTTTATTTTCCAGTGTAGTTACTATTATCTGTCCACTGATTTGTGAAGATTTAAGCTAATATGTACTGTCCTTACAGATTTAGCCTGAAGGACTCATTTTGGTATTTATCGAAGGACCAGTTTGCAAACACTAGGTTCCCTCAGTTTAGTTATTTGAGAATATCATTGTTCTGTCTTCATTTTTGAAAGAAATTTTTACTTTATTTAAGAATCTTGGTTGAAATTTTTCTTTCAGCATTTTGAATATGTTGTCTCTGATGTTTACCAATTTAGAATATATTTTTGAGTGAGAACAACCTTTAAATTGGTGAACTTAGAGTAAAGCAGATTGCCCTCCATAATGTGGCTGGGCTTCAATAAAGCAGTTGAAAACCTGAATAGAATGAAAAGACCAGCCTTCTCCTGAAGAGAAAAATTCTCCAAGAGAGTGCTCTCAAACTTCATCAGCACCATCAACTTTCCTGGGTCTCCACCTGCTGGGCTTCAGACTGGAACTACACCATCAGTTCTATAGCATCTTAGCCTGCCAAGCCCACACTACAGATTTTAGACACCCTAGACTCTATCATCACATAAGCCAATTCCTTACAATAGATATCTTAACAGCTATGTGTGAGACAAACACACACACATCTTATTTTTCCTATTTCTCTGGAACATTTTGACTACATACAGATTTTGGTACTGAGAGTTGTTCTAGAGGAACATTATGTTAAAGATAAATTTGTAAATTAGTTCTTGAGTTCCTGAAACTGGCTGTCTAATTTGATTAGATTTGAAGACACTGATGGAAGTATCTGCAAACAACGTATTTGATTAGATTTGAAGACACTGATTGGAAGTATCTGCAAACAACGTATATTATAAGGAGTTAATAACCAAAATATGAAAGGAATGCATACAATTCAACAGTGAAAAAATAAATAATTCAAAAAATAGGCAAATGATATAAACGGAAATTTTTCCAAAATCAATACTCAAAGGGCTGATAAGTGGAGGACAAATTGTTTAACATCGTTAATCATCAGGAAAATGCAAATCAAAACCACAGTGAGCTATGGTTAGAATGGCCTCAATCCTGTTAGAATGGCCAATATCAAAATACAAGAGATAACAAGTGCTGAAAATAATGTGGAGGAAAGGGAGCCCTTGTACACTGTTGGTGCGTAAGTAAATTGGTACAGCCGTTGTGGGAAATAGTATGGAGATTCCTCAAAAAATTAGGAATAGAAGTATCATATGATCCAGCAATTCCACTCCTGGGCACATATATGTAAAGGAAATGAAAGCACTCTTTCAAATAGATATCGGCATTCACATGTTCATTGTAGCATTATTTACAACAAGCAAAATGTAGGAAAAATCCAAATTGTTCATCAAGGAATAAGGGAAAGAAATTGTAGCATATATGTAGAATGCATATACAAATAAGGAAGTTCTGTCATTTGCTACAATATGAATGAATCTTGTGGGCATTATGCTAATTGTAGTAAGTCAGTCAGAGAAAGAGATGTGTGATCTCACGTGTGGAGTCTAAAACAAACAGGGAGTTCCTGTCATGGCTTATCAGTTATAGAATCTGACTAGCATCCATGAGGATACGGATTTGATCCTTGGCCTTGCTCAGTGGGTTAAAAATCTGGCACTGCTGTGAGCTGCGGTATAGGCCACAGATGTGGCTTGGATCTTGTGTTGCTGTGGCTGTGGTGTAGGCTGACAGCTACAGCTCCAATTTGACCCTAGCCTGGGAACTTCCATATGCCATGGGTGTGGCCCTAAAAAGAGAAACAAACAAACAAAAACAAAACAAATCAACTCAGAAAGAGACAGCAGGTTGGTAGTTACCAGAGGTGGGGGAGGTTGTGAGGGAAATGGGTAAAGATATTACTGTATTAATTTCCATTTGTAAGATGAGTAATTTCCAGAGACATGGTGGACAGCAAGGTGAATATACTTTGCAATACTATATTGTATGCTTGAAAGTTGCTAAGAAAGTAGACCTTAAAAATTCTCATCACAGGAGTTCCTGCTGTGGCTCTGTGGCTTAAGAACCCTTCACAGTGTCCGTGACAATGAGGGTTCAATCCCTGGCCTTGCTCAGTGGGTTAAGGATCTGGCATCGCTTCAGGCTGTGGCATAGGTCATAGATGCAGCTCAGATCCTGCATTGCTGTGGTTGTGGTGTAGGTCAGAAGCTGCAGCTCTGATTGGACCCTAGGCTGGGAACTTCCATATGTCACATGTGTGCCTCAAAAAGAAAAAAAAAAAACAAAATCTTCTCACCACGTTCACACATAAAATTGTAAATATGTGTGGTGATAGAGGTGTTAACTAATATTATTGTGATAATCATTTTGTAGCATAAATGTATTTCAAATCATTAAACTCACACAAAGTTATATATCAATTATATCCCAATAAATTTGGAAAAATTATGAAAGCAATATAGATTTGGGAAAAGATGCTCACAATAAGCTCTCATGAGCAAGTCTGAGTGGGTACATTTGCACAGCTTGTTTGCAAAACTTGGAGTCTTTGTGTATATTATTTCCTAGGCTTAGATCTCTATTCATTCATCTTTTTTTCGAGTTCTGCTAAACTGTTGTTTCTTCAAGAAATCCCTCCCTGAAACAGAGCATTTTATTACATGAACTTGTAACAACTACACCATGTAAAATTCCTCTCTGGTATGGGCATTTTCTTTTATTTTTAATTGTATTTGCTGAAGCATTTGATTAACCTATACTCCTGTCCCATTAGATTATGCAAACTAAGTCAGCAGAGATTATTTCTATTTTTTGGTCTTTTTATTTCTGAATATCAAGCACCTAGGAAGTGTGTGGCACTCAGGATATTTTCAGTAAATATTTGAGGAATAGGTAAGCAGAATATTTATAACATTAATAGTTCAAAAATTAAATTTATTTGCCATTCTGCCTACCATAGATACAAAATTCAGTTTTTTTATTTATATAATTTTTTTTTATTTTCCCACTGTACAGTAAGGGGGTCAGGTTATCCTTACATGTATACATTACAATTACATTTTTCCCCCACCCTTTCTTCTGTTGCAACATGAGTATCTAGACATAGTTCTCAATGCTATTCAGCAGGATCTCCTTGTAAATCTATTCTAAGTTGTGTCTGATAAGCCCAAGCTCCCGATCCCTCCTACTCCCTCCCCCTCCCATCAGGCAGCCACAAGTCTCTTCTCCAAGTCCATGATTTTCTTTTCTGTGGAGATGTTCATTTGTGCTGGATATTAGATTCCAGTTATAAGTGATATCATATGGTATTTGTCTTTGTCTTTCTGGCTCATTTCACTCAGTATGAGAGTCTCTAGTTCCATCCATGTTGCTGCAAATGGCATTATGCCATTCTTTTTTACACCATGACCAGGTTGGGTTCATCCCAGGTTCACAAGGATGGTTCAACACATGCAAATCAATCAGCATCATACACCACATTAACAAAAAAAAAAGTCAAAAATTATATGATCATCTCAATAGATGCAGAAAAAGCATTTGACAAAGTCAAACATCCATTCATGATCAAGACCCTCGCCAAAGTGGGTATAGAGGGAACATTCCTGAATATAATCAAAGCCATTCATGATAAACCCACAGCAAATATAATCCTTAATGGGGAAAAACTGAAAGCCTTCTCACTCAAATCTGGAACAAGACAGGGATGTCCACTCTCACCACTGCTCTTCAACATAGTTTTGGAAGTCCTAGCCACAGCAATTAGACAAACAAAAGAAATAAAAGGCAGCCATATAGGAAGAGAAGAGATAAAACTGGCACTGTATGCAGATGACATGATACTATACATAGAAAACCCTAAGGATTCAACCCAAAAACTCCTTGAACTGATTAATAAATTCAGCAAAGTAGCAGGATATAAGATTAACATTCAGAAGTCAGTGGCATTTCCCGATACCAGCAAGGAAATATTAGAAAAGGAATACAAAAATACAATACCTTTTAAAATTGCACCTCACAAAATCAAATACCTCGGAATACACCTGACCAAGGAGGTAAAGGACCTATATGCCGAGAAGTATAAAACTTTAATCAAAGAAATCAAAGAAGATGTAAAGAAATGGAAAGATATTCCATGTTCCTGGATTGTGAAAATCAATATTGTAAAAATGGCCATACTTCCCAAAGCAATCTACAGATTCAATGCAATCCCTATCAAATTACCCATGACATTATTCACAGAACTAGAACAAACAATCCAAACATTTATATGGAACCACAAAAGACCCAGAATTGCCAAAGCAATCCTGAGAAACAAAAACCAAGCAGGAGGCATAACTCCCCCAGACTTCAAGAAATCCTACAAAGCCACAGTCATCAAAACAGTGTGGTACTGGTATCAAAACAGACAGACACACCAATGGAACAGAATAGAGAATCCGGAAATAAACCCTGACACCTAGGGTCAATTAATCTTTGACAAGGGAGGCAAGAACATAAAATGGGAAAAAGAAAGTCTATTCAGCAAGCATTGCTGGGAAACCTGGACAGCTGCATGCAAAGCAATGAAACTAGAACACACCCTCACACCATGCACCAAAATAAACTCAAAATGGCTGAAAGACTTAAATATACGACAGGACCCCATCAAACTCCTAGAAGAAAACCTAGGCAAAACACTCTCTGACATCAACATCATGAATATTTTCTCAGGTCAGTCTCCCAAAGCAGTAGAAATTAGAGCAAAAATAAGCCCGTGGTACCTCATCAAACTGAAAAACTTTTGCACAGCAAAGGAAACCCAAAAGAAAGCAAAAAGACAACTTACAGAATGGGAGAAAACAGTTTCAAATGATGCAACTGACAAGGGCTTAATCTCTAGAATATATAAACAACTTATACAACCCAACAGCAAAAAAACCAACCAATCAATGGAAAAATGGGCAAAAGACCTGAATAGACATTTCTCCAAAGAAGATATACAGATGGCCAACAAACACATGAAAATTCAGTTTTAATTGTCTTTAGTGACTGATCAAATTTCAGAAGCCAGGCAAAACTTTCTACAGTGAGTAAGACTCCCTTATTCACATATGTGATAAACACTATGAATCAGCTTCTTAATATACATCCTACCCTCTTATTTACTATTTACTTATTTACATATAAAATTACATATTTTAATCTCACAACAGTGGTCCTGTATGTAAATCGATTTTCACTCACAAGATACACACATGTGGGGATGGGAATGCAAAGTTGAGGTTGAGATCATCTGTTTTTATGTTATCAAGCAAGGACATAAATATGTGGCTGCTAAGCAGCTAGTTTCAGAAGCCAGACTCAACATTTTTATATCTACTTATCAACTCATGGTTATGGAATTAGGTAATATAATCAGAGCAGCATTAGTAGCAAGAGATGACTATCTTCAGATGAGGGCTTTTGTGATACTTCCTCAAACACGATAGTATTGCAATAACCATAGACTGCCCCCATCCAGCAAATCTGCGAGTATCTAAATGTCCATTGTTACATATATTTCTGCTTCTCATACATGGAGTGATTTATCCTCCCTTCCATGAATCTTAAATGATACATTCCCCATTTCTGCTCCTGTAGTTTTATTAATGATCTTCCATTTGCAGACAAAAATAAATGGGCCAAAAACTGGGGACTGAAATGGCTTCATTATAAGCAACATCACATGGCATCTCACATCTATGCTTGTGTTTCATTGTTTTGTTGTGCTTTCTATCCCTCATGATAAGCTTCATCTTCTGGTTCCTACTCTGTAGGTCTTAAAGAAAAAAAGTGATATGTCATAATGTGACATATCCTATGTTTAAATAATAGACTGAGACAGGAATTTTTTAGTTCCAATTCCAAAATCATTGTTTGATCATCTTTTGGAGTCCAATCAAACTTGGCCAATGGGACAAAGTACATGGAAGAAAATTACTACTGATTGCCCAACATTAACCAGGTATACCTAGATAAAGATCTATTGCTACAAAACTGAAAAGAATTTTGTAGCTTCTCTATATATGGCAAATTTACCATAACTGTAATCATAATATATTCTAATGTATTTCCTCAATTCTAAATTGCATATTTGTTAATAACTATACTTTTGAAATTGGGATGTGTTAAAATTAATACCAAAAGTTTTAGCTGAGATAGTTTTCCAATGTGGTAGTATTTCCCCTGTAATATTTTTGAGTTTCAATTGATCCATATACTCACCAACTTCATAGTTTTTTTTTTTTTTGGTCTTTTTAACCATTTCATGGGTATGTATTGGTACTGCTTTGTGTTATTAACATATAATTCTCTGATAACTGCTAATGTGGAGTATTTTCCCATATGCCTTTTTAACATTTAACTTGAATTTAAGTCCATGTCCAATTATTGCTTAAAATGTCTTTATAAGATTAAACTTTCATGCAGTATTAAAAAGTAAACTTACTGTTCATCCATTTGCTTGTATACAAATACCTGAAGAAGTAATTAAAGGCTGTATAAATTGTCAATTTTCTCATAAACACCAAACTTAGAATTGTCAAAGGTAAGAGTGGTAGATCTACCTGATCATGCATTATGGAGAACCTCTAAAATCCATCTCAGAAAATCTCCCCTATGAATAGGTGGATTAATTTAAATTTATGATCACAAAACTTAAATTGTCATATTACAGTACCTGTAAGCCCCATATATTTTCAATTAAAATTTCCCTACTCTGAGAAAACTATATAATGCCTTTCTTCTTCCCTCAGAGCTCCTGCCCTGTCATACTATTTATACTCCTCATACATAATGAAAAAATCAGAAAGAGTAAAATCATTACTGTCAACCACAAAGTGAAAGAACGACTTAAAAATATACCTATCATTTGTAGATTTCTATACTGCTCCACTTCTCTCCCAACTGAAGCAGCAAAGGACTTTGAAAACCTCCAATGTTTATCCCTCAGCTTGTGATTATACTTAAAGTCTCAACTTAAAGCCTGGATTCTTCAATCATCTTCCTCTTTCCTGTGTGGTTAATTTTCTCTCTCAGAGTATTACAAAAAGTACATGTAAATGTGCTGTTAGCATCCATTATTTAAAAAAAATATATGTAATTCTATAATACCCTGCATTTCACTTATTTTCTTTCTCACCTTTCATTTATTAAAACCACTTCTATCAGGCTTATATACCCTAAAGCCCTCCACCCAGGTGAATCTGCTCTTGTTAAATCAACAATCACCTCTATTTGTCTTTTACATGGATACCACTATATCCTCATTTTACTCAACCATTCACTGTATTCCACACAATTTTCCTTTTTGATACATTTTTCTTTTTTGACACACATTTTTTTTTGTCTCTTTGGATACAAAGACCCTTTTAAATGATCCAAAAATGTCTCTACTCCACTGCTTTTTTCCCTCTATTTGTATCGCCTCCTTAAGTTTTCTCAGTCAATTCAATGAGCCTAATATCTCCTAAATAATGTTGACTTTTTAGTGTGTCTCCCTAGCTCTGCCCTCCCATTCGAGCACTGGACTATCTATATTCACTTGCTTAAATTAAGCCTTAAGTGAGCATTTGATTATTATTTCAACTGTATCTTGCCTAAAATAGAATTGTTGGGTTCATATGCTTCCTCAGCTAATTATTTTTCCCCAAATCTTCCTCATTTAGAAAATAAGTCCATAATCCATCTCATTTTTCAAAGAGTGAAAAAATCATAGGAGGAGTTCCTGTCGTGGCTCAGTGGTTGACGAGTCTGACTGGGAACCATGAGATTGCAGATTCGATCCCTGGCCTTGCTCGGTGGGTTAAGGATCCAGCGTTGCCGTGAGCTGTGGTGTAGGTCGCAGCCACGGCTCAGATCCTGCATTGCTGTGGCTCTGGGTAGGCTAGTGACTACAGCTCCTATTCAACCCCTAGCCTGGGAACCTCCATATGCTGCCGGAGCGACCCAAGAAATGGCAAAAAGACAAAAAAAAAAAAAAAATAGGAATTATTCTTCATTCCTTTTTCCTTTATTTATTTATTTATTTATTTATGTCTTTTTGCCTTACAATAACTAGGGACACATATTTAGTGAGTATATTTTATTTTTTCACAAAAGCAAATATTTTGAGATCTAAAATAGCTAGGCATAGCTGCAAATGTATACAACAGATTTTTTAAATATAAAGCATTATTAACAGATCTGATGTCTCAACAATTCTTATTATGATATAATCATCTAGTTCTTTCTCATTCTTGCTACTTCTTGCTGCAATACAAATGAAATATGGATTTCTAATATTATTCTAATAATGTAAAACAACATTTTTAAGCTTCTGAGTGATATAAACAGGTTTAAAATTTAAAATAATCAATTGGAATAGATTGATTGGGTTGGAATAGAATTCCATACATATAAACTTCTATTTAGCTGGGATTTTCTCAAGCACTGTAGAATTCCAATGGCCACAGAAATGCCACAAACTAATTGCTCAAGTGCAAATGATAAAATGATGCTAATTTATTCTTTACTGACATATAAGGATTAACTGTTGTTAACCTATGTGAAACATAATTCTACTTGCCTCAAACCCACAAAATAAGATGGTTGACATCAAAACCTGTTTATGGATAATAAGTGATTTATGCATAGAGTTCTTGCAGTTTTCATGATCTCATTTTTAGAAGTATTATCATGTACATTATCAGTGAAACTGGTAAATATGCAAGGAAATTAAATTTTACCTGTAAGATATCTCTTTTAAAAATAATAATTGTGGAGTTCCTACAGTGGCACAGCAGAAACAAATCTGACTAGGAACCATGAGATTGCGGGTTTGATCCCCAGCCTTGCTCATTAGGTTAAGGATCCAGCCTTGCTGTGAGGTCACAGATGCAGCTCAGATCTGATGTTGCCATAGCTGTGGCATAGGCTGGCAGCTGAAGCTCCAACTGGACTGTAGCCTGGGAACCTCCATATGCCACAAGTGTGGCCCTAAAAAGAAAAAAAATCACTGTGTTTTCAGCTCTTAAAAGCAAAATATCACTGGCTCTGCAATTTTCACCAAATATCTCAGAAATTCTCATTTTATTGTTGGAAATAAAAATGTCTCAATTCAGTGAAACATGGGTTTTATTCATTTTCCTGATCCTTTTTGTGATACATAAGAACATTTTATTGATTTCTTTAAAATAAATATAAGGAAAACATAGCTAAATATTATTCAAAACAATAATCTTTGTTCCTCTAAATGAGAATTCTGGTTTAAAAATTTGAAATAAACATACTATATAGGTATTAATAAAATGCCTGGGAATATTACTTAAAAGTTAATAATGAATCCAAAGATTTATTTATTATTTGTGAAATTTAGTTTTAAAATATCAAGCTTATAACTCACAACCAAGTGTTGAGATTTGTGACAGTATATGCCCTTGAAAAGGAAAAAAGAAAAAAAAATCCCTTTTTCTCCTGTGTTTATGAGTGTGTATATTATATAAGCCACCAACATGCATATACATGTATGGTTGAATTAATGGCTAAACTAATTAAAGTATAACAATGATCAAAAATGAATTATTGAATCATATTTGTGCAATTATAATCTCATATAATCTTATAATCTTATATACTAGTCCATGAGAAATAGCAAAACAATATTATTATATTAACTAAATTGAAAGTTAATTTATATATTCTTTGCATTCAGCTAACATGACAATGACACCCTCTATGTGTGTTATTTCTCTAAAGTAATGTTCTAAGTGATTTCTTGGCTATGTTTTTAGAAAATCTTTTCACATTATGAAAAACTTGGATCCTGATGCCAGCTTATGAAATAATTCTTTTCCAGTAGTTTTAGTCACATTTTTATATGGATGAATGGCTACATTTTTATTATTTGATATTGCAATATCTAAAAATATTTTTGGAAGCAATTATAATGGATTTACTAAATAACCTGTGCTCACAAAGATTTTTCCTCTTGCTCAGGAATGAGCTGGCAAGACTCAAGTTATGAAAAAAGATGTAATTATTTTTTGGTAATGGAGACTTCATAAAAATGGACTTACCTGACTCTTCTCCCTAATTCCTATTGTATTTACCCACCCCAAAATCATGGATTTTAGGAGAAAGATTGAATGTTCTGTAAGCTAAGTTTAGTAACTACTCAAACCTTGATAAGAAGTTCACTCTTCTTCTCCAAGATTCAATGATTGAGTGCTTGTCAAATACACTTACTCATAGATAACATGATTACTTTCAAGAAAGAGATCAGATTTTTCCATAACTCCCCAGACTGAGCTATGCATCATTATTAGTCATGATCTGAATGGAGAGTCAAGTATGTACCTACTATATTCATCCTCAAGAAAGTTGTCTCCTTATAATGCAGAGTCTCAAAGTAATCACCTTTGTTAGCCTGCAACCAATACTGCACAAATTGAGTATGTGAAAAAAAATTCCTCCCTCAATATTCAATTCAATTATATCCCTTACTTAAGAAGAGAACAAGGCATGAGCTAAAGGGATATTCTCCTAAAGCCTAAGGGTGGGCTTTGGGACAAAAATAATTGATAAGGATTGAGAGAGAGGCAGACCAGCTGGGCAAAAGTGCTCAGTGTCAAATATATTTAAAAATTACTGATTAGTGACAGTAAGGTTGGCACCACAAATATTTAAATGATCTACATAGGTTTCTGAATAAAAACCTTACTGTCACTAATCAGTAATTTTTAAATATATTTGACACTGAGCACTTTTGCCCAGCTTACAAAGGAATTTTACTTTGTCAGAAGTTATAGTTATTCATAAAATACATGATGATCAGAGAACAAGCAGATGTCTCTGAATTAAAAATCAACTTTTGGTTTATTCAAATTTATGCCATCAAAACTTTCAAAAAGAATAAGAATTCATCATATAATCATAGAGTTTCCTATTACACCTATTGAAGCAAACACATAACATGGAATTAATATTAATGAGGAAATTTTTCTTAAAAATATTTAAAATGAGAGACTAGAATGATAATTTTTCAGTAGATTTTGTTCATAACATTCAGGAAAATCAGTATTTTGTAACAATATTTGTTTAAAGGAAAGTCTAATTTTTAGACAGAGCCAAAGGAAAAAAATTATCTAAGAGATTCTCAAGGACCACCTTAAAATATTTCAAATATTTATCAGCTGTAAATAGATGACTTAGTTAAAAGGTTCAAGTCCTTTGCCTTTGATGTTCAGATAGAAGGGACATGGCTCTTCAAACCTGGCTCTTGTTCCCCGAAGGAGCAGGGCCCTGTTCATACAGCTGTCCTGGACCTTTACCCTACTACAAATAGCTAGCTAGTAGCCATGCTATGTTCTTATCATTTGCTTTAGGTCCTTCCATTACTACCTAGGTAACACTGGTATGGGCTTGCGACTGTGCTTTGATTCCACAAATTTTGGACAGGCTATCAAAATTTGGATTAAAAAGCTTTACAAGAGTATGTGAAAAAACAGATGGTTGTTTTTTTAAAACTGGAAGATTTTTTTTACTTTTACCTATTGTGCAAGGTGTGTGTGTGTGTGTGTGTGTGTGTGTGTGTGTGTGACCAACATAGAGCAAAAGAGAAAGAATAACTCAGCAGGAGAGAGAGATTGTTGCTGGGTAAAGATGGAACAGTTCAAGCCTCAGATTTCAGTTTCTATAATCGAATTAACATACCTGATTTTGTCATATGGCTATTGCAAATATGAAAATGATAAAATTAATGTACATAAAGGTGTTTGTAAATTGTTAAATATCATTTATATTTATTTTTCTAATTTATAATAAATAGTGAAATCAGGCATAAATCAAATACTTCAGTAGAAGATGTATGTTATACGTTAACTCAAGATTATATAGTGAAAAATTAACAAATTAAAAACTTTGATTTAGGTCATGAATCTCTGGTTTCTAAAAAAAAAAAATTAGCCATCGTCATTATTTCATTTTTTTTATGTGCTGATGGGACATATTTGCTCTTTAATTTGTGTCCCAAGCAGATTTGAAAACTTTTTTTTGAAACATAATTGTTTATGGTTGTTCATGGCTGCTGAATTAGAAGTAACAAACATTCATAATGAATTTTGTTTTATTTAAAATTAGTCTAGGGAATATATAGCAGAAATTATCACAACCCCGTAAGGCACCTGTATTTCAAAACTTAAAATTAAAAAATGGGCATACTTATATGTATGACCAGTTCACTTTGCTATACACTTGAAAATAATACATCTTTGTAAGTCAACCATATTTCAATAAAATTATATTTAAAAAAATTAAAAATAAGTCCATAATGTAATTAGTTACATGGTAAGGAAAGATACTTATCGTATCTATATATGCCTATGGGAGGTATTTCTGTTGAAGCCTAACTCTACTTCTACTGCTACTTCTACTCTTGCAGAACACAGAATCTAAACTATACAGAAATAAGGCTATAGGTTGGTCATCCACATGCCATTAATTCTTTCATGGGTTTATATCTCATTATAGAATGCTTAACTGTACTGATAAGACTATAAATCCCCCAAATTTTTATTTCTATTTTAGCTAAAGAATATACATAAAACCACAAATTCAAAAATGGATTCAAGTAGAAGCAGGCATGCATGCATTGTATGGCTTTTTTTCATTCCCTATGGAACCAAATTGTTCAATGATTTATTTAATATAACTGTATCTTGTTTCAGGCAGGAATGTGACACACTTTAATGAGTCTTGTGTTGTCCTGGAGATCTGTGTAAAGCAATCAATCATTGCACTGTCCAAGAGAGTTAGGAAAGATAGTCACATGTATATTTCAAATCAAAAAGTCCTCTTATTTGGCAGTTACATGAGTGAACATTATTCTTCTACCACTCTCACAGTTGTGCTCAGGAGTGATTTCCATTGTCCTGCACTCATTTCTCAGGGAAAGGCTGACTGTAATGCTTCTAAGATTTCTCTCTTGTTGCAATGTTCCATCAGGTCTATAGGCTGTACATGTCACATTGATACACTGACAGCAAGCACTTATTTCACAAGTAAGTATCTTGCATCCCATTAGTACGAATGTGCTGTGTCACAAACATCATCTTGTCACTAATTAGTGGTTGAAGCTCAAAAATGTTTTCCTTTTCTACATCTGTGACATGCTACATCATTTTTTAATGAGAGAATTTTTAGAGAGTCAACAATTAGAAAAGTACATGTACTTCAAGTACCCACAGTATTTAGTTAACAAACAACATCACATATTCTTTAACAAGCACTTTTTTCTTTTCTTTGCTGATAGAATTTGCACACTGGAAGCTTGATAAGATTTTATGTTCCTTACTTTGTCTTAGAAGAAAAATTCACATGTATTTACAGTGCCATTTAATGTGTAAATGTGCATTTACTACAGAAAGTTACATTTACAGGGAAAGGGCAAAAGACTGGCTCTAAGATAAGTTTTATATAAACAGTTCTTTATACATACAAAACTGCACTAACAACAGTTCCTTGGCGGGGAACTTGATTTCCCTCTGGCCACTCTCCCAGAATCAGCTGCTTCATCCTGCAGCCACATTCTTCGTTCTGAAGCATCAGGCAGCTACCAGCAAAACAGGTCCCTCTGTGCAACAACTCTGTAAGAAGTCTCTGCAGAGAATTGTCAAGGGGGCTTGACTATTTCCTTGAAGGATTGTACATTTCAGACCTTGGTTTGCCATTAATGTCCCTCTTTTTTGATTTGTTGGTCAGTGACATATTCCTCTATCGTATTTTAACATGATGCTAGAGCATAAGCAAAATGCGGTTGAAAGAAAGTAGGCATTTTACTAATTTTAATCACATTTGGCATATTTTGTGCTTCAAAAGTTGCACAGTCTTTAAACTAATAAATAATTGACATGAATATCCTTGTTTAGTATCAAAGACCATATCCTAACATTGTTTTTGAAGTTTTGTGGCAATTATTCTTGGAGTTTCAGAATTATGGTTATACTAATTATTCCTTGTGACTTAAAACGTTGAAATATTATTACCTTAAATGGTGAGTGCTTGTTAGGAGAGACTTCCTTCAACAACTGGACACTGGAAAATCTAATATTTCATTTTTGGCCAGTATGTTGGGTCTCCATATATCAGCTAATTTGTTTGTTGTTGCCTCAAAGTCTCTTTTTCAGCCTATGGGCCACATTTGGAAATCCTTTTGAGTTTTGTTTAGAAAGCCTTCTAAATATTTCTGAGCCAGAAATATATCTTGATTTAATTTCTATATGGGTTTCCCATTTCTCCTGACAATGAATTCTGTTTTCCAAGGCTAGGATTATGGAGGATTTGGTTTCTGATGGTCCTGGTGATTTGGTTTCTGATAGTCCTTGGTGCTTTGAGGCTGACATTTAAATATTTGCTTTAGGCTTTATAAAAAATTTGATTAAGGATTAGTGTGTGCTTACTCATGATCCTGCATTCTTTAGTCCTGTTACCTAAATGCAAATACTGCCCATGTAATATATGCACACTGCCATTTCTAAACACACACACAAACAAACTCGCAGACTGCCAGCATTGAAAAGAAAAAGCTCATAATACATTTATTAAAATGTTAATGTCATAATAATAGAATAACATTATCAGATTCTATAAAACACTCTATAAATATTATAAATAAATAATATTCAGGTGTCAATAAACCACAAAATTAGTTTAAAAAATAATGTATGGGAGTTCCCATCATGGGGCAGCAGAAACAAATCTGAGTAGGAACCATGAGGTTGTAGATTCAATCCCTGGCCTTGCTCAGTGGGTCCAGGATCCGGCTTTGCCATGAGCTGTGGTGTAGGTTGAAGACATGGCCTGGATCTGGCATTGCTGTAGCTGGGGTGTAGGCCACTGGCTGCAGCTCCAGTTAAACCCGTAGCCCGGAAACCTCCAGATGCCATGGGTGAAGCTCTAAAAAAAAAAAGACAAAAAAAAAAAAAAAAAAGGATGGAGTTCCCTTTGTGGCACAGCAGTGAATCCAACTAGGAACCATGAGGTTGTGGGTTTGTTCAGTGAATTAAAGATCTGGCATTGCTGTGAGCTATGGCATAGACCTCTAGCCTGCAAACATACATATGCCAGAGTTGGTGACCTAAAAAGCATAAAATAAATAATAATAATTAATAAATAACAAATAATAGATCAATTGAAGGATATATACCTGAAGCAAAAAAAAAAAATTGAGACCCTGAAAAATTGGGTGCCCTCCAAAATCAATTTTGACTGGTGTACACTTGCTCTAAAATGGGTAACAATTCTCTAAACTCATTTTCTAAGTACTTTTTTATATTAAATTTGCCTAAAATAATGAGACAAAAGTAAAACTTTTTTTTTGTAAATTTTTTTTTTTTTTGTTAAACTTAGGCAAGTCAAATAACTACGCAGAGCCTTGACTTTTCTTCTGCTCGCAAAAAATATATTTGGATTTGATGTAAAGGTAGCTTTTAGCTAAAATAAATAAATATACATCTATGTAATTTTAATTATGTAAAAATATTAACTATAAATAATAAACTATTGGGAAGTACCTGTCATGGCACAGCAGAAATGAATCTCACTAGAAACCATGAGGTTGAGGGTTCAATCCCTGGCCTCACCCAGGGAGTTAAGGATCCAGCATTGCCATGAGCTGTGCTGTAGGTCACAGATGTGGCTCAGATCCTGCATCTCTGTGTCCATGGCATAGGCCAGCAGCTATAGCTTCAATTAGACCCCTAGCCTGGGAACTTACATATGCCATGGATGCAGCCTTAAAAGACAAAATACAAAAAATATATATATAGCAAAAATAATACTCAATTGAGAAAAGCTGAAAGCCTCCCCACTAAAACCTAGAACAAGACAATAATGTCCACTCTCACTACTCTTATTCAACGTAGTACTGGAGGTCCTAGCCACAGGAATTAGACAAACAAAAGAAATCAAAGGCATTGAAATAGGAAGATAAGAGGTAAAACTGTCACCATATGAGGATGACATGATACTATGTATAGACAATCCCAAGAACTCAACCCAAAAACTACTTGAACTGATCCACAAATTCAGCAAAGTAGCAGTACATAAGATTAAAATTCAGAAATCAGTCACATTTATGTATACTAACAATGAAATATTAGAAAAGGAATACAGAAATACAATACCTTTTAAAACGGCACCACAAAAAATCAAAAACCTGAGTATAAACCTGACCAAGGGGGTAAAAAAAAATGTATATACTGAGACCTATAAAACATTAATAAAGGAAATTAAAAAAGATTTAAAGAAATGGAAAGCTATTCCATGATCCTGGGTTGGAAAAATAATATGGTAAAAATGGCCATACTACTCAAAGAAATCTACAGATTCAATGCAATCCCTATCAAATTACCTATGACATTTTTCACAGAACTAGAACAAACAATCCAAAAATTTATATGTAACCACAAAAGACCCAGTATTGCCAAAGCAATCCTGAGAAACAAAATCCAAGCAGGAGGCATCACTCTCCTAGACTTCAGGCAATATTACAAAGCCACAGTCATCAAGACAGTGTGATACCAGTACCAAAACAGACAGATAGACCAATGGAACAGAATAGAGAACCCAGAAATAACCCAAGATACCTATGGTCAATTAATCTTTGACAAAGGAGGCAAGAACATAAAAATGGGAAAAAGACAGTCTTTTCAGTAAGTATTGCTGGGAAACCTGGACAGCCGCATGCAAATCAGTGAAACTAGAACATACCCTCACACCATGCACGAAAATAAACTCAAAATGGCTGAAGGACTTAAATATAAGACAAGACACCATCAAACTCCTGGAAGCAAACATAGCAAAACATTCCTTGACATCAACTTATGAATAGTTTCTCAGGTCGGTCTTCCAAGGCAACAGAATTAAAACCAAAAATAAACCAATGGGAACTAATCAAACTAACAAGCTTTTGCACAACAAAGGAAACCAAAAAGAAAACAAAAAGACAACTTACAGAATGGGAGAAAATTGTGTCAAATGATGCAACTGACAAGACTTAATCTCTAAAATAGACAAACAGCTTATTCAACTCAACAGAAAAAAAAAGTCAACAAAGCAATGGAAAAATGGGCAAAAGACCTGAATAGACATGTCTCCAAGGAAGATATACAGATGGCCAACAAGCACATGAAAAAATGCTCAACATCCCTGATTATTAGAGAAATGCAAATCAAAACTACCACGAGATACCACCTCAAACCAGTCATAATGGCCATCATTAATAAGACCACAAATAATACATGTTAGAGAGGGCATAGAGAAAAGGGAACCCTGCACTGTTGGTGGGAATATAAGCTGGTACAACCACCATAGAGAACAGTATGGCAGTACCTTAAAAAACTATACATAGAACTACCATATGACCCAGCAATCCCACTCTTGGGCATATGTCCATACAAAACTTTCCTTAAAAATGACACATGCACCCACATGTTCACTGCAGCTCTACTCACAATAGTCAAGACATGGAAATAACCTAAATGTCCATTGACAGATGATTTGATTAGGAAGAAGTGATATATACATAATGGAATACTACTCAGCCATAAAAGAGAACAAATAATGCCATTTGCAGCACCATGGATGGAACTAGGACTCTGTTACTGAGTGAAGTTAGTCAGAAAGAGAAAGACATATACTATATGATGTCACTTATATCTGGAATCTAATATATGGTACAAATGAAACTTTCCACATAAAAGAAAATCATGGACTTTGAGAATAGACTTGTGGTTGCCAGGGGAGAAGGGAAGGGAGTGGGATGTATTGGTAGCTTGGAGTTAATAGATGCAGACTATTGCCTTTGGAGTGGATTAGCAATGAGATCCTGCTGTGTAGCACTGTGAACTATGTCTAGTCACTTATGATGGGCCATGATAATATGAGAAAAAGGAATTTATACATGTATGTGCAACTGGGTCACCATTCTGTACACTAGAAAATTGACAGAACACTGTAAACCAGCTATAATGGAAAAATAAAAATCATTATATATAAAAATAAAATAAAATAAAGAAATAAAAAATAAATAATAAAATCTTTAATATGTAAAGAGTAATTTTAACAAGAGAATGGTAACTTTGCCTTCATCTCTGTAGTAAATAATAGACTAATCTACTTGAATGTCAAGATTTTGTTTTATTATTTAATTGACTATTTCAATTTGGACTTGTAAGATTTATTTAAGAATGAGATAATTTTGAATTAATAAAAGAGAAACTATGTACCAATATTATTTCAAAGAGCTCATGTTGGATCTTAATACCAAATATTTTGGTATTTTATCATTTCAGTACTAATTTCAGTGATGTGTTGAGTTCAAATATCTAATAACAAGCTACAATCACACATGAAAACATCTTTCACAGACTTTTTTTTACACTATACATACAATTGAAAACACAAAATTGAAGTACATAAATCAATACCAAAATATTCTTCAATTATATATAGACATTTTGAACAGATAAATAAGATACATTTTTAAATGAGAATATCAATCAGAAATTTATTAGAAAGCAGTTTATGAACTTTAGAACATAATTTTCTTAGTCTTCAAATCATGTCCTTGAGGGAAAAAAAAAACTAAAAAACTAAAAACATGTGAAAATAAGAAAAATAGCACATGTTTACCTTGAACATTTCAACATTTTAAAAATCTCATAGTGGAGGGAGAAAACTGAATCAGTGAACTTAATCAGTTACACTTTGTATAGGGAAAGAGTATCCTGAAAAAGAATGACTAGTTTTGCTCTGTTAACAAGTAAACACATTTCTGAAGGAAAGCAGAACATAGTGTTTGGTTTTCAATTGCTATGAAACAAGAATCTATTTTTGGGTACTTGTCTATAAATATACAGAAAAAAACATGATTTGATTTTGTAAATCTCCAAACTGTTAGGTGAAATAAAAATAAAACTTCCACATCATTAGAGACTGAAAAAAAGTGCCACAATGACGAAGAATTCTCAGAATTTCTCTCAATCTTCTCACAGATAAATCCACAAATATTAAAATGATACTTTACATTATCATTTCACATAGCATATTTACTTAATAATTTAATAATAAGTAAAATTAAAATAAACATAATTATATTTGTACAAAGTAAATGTATTTCATATTTTATTTTGTGGAATGAACAATAAATACTTTATAAATAATCATTTGTAAGCAGGGTGCCACTATAAAGTTGTGAGATAGTACACATGTTTTGGTGATTGAGATAGTTTCATATTTTAAAGTGAATAAAATTTGAGTTTAAGTTTCTTAAAATTTTTTATCAAGTCAATAGTTACAAACAACTGTGTTATTTAAAATTTTATATTTAAAGATTTTAAACTATACCATTATCAAATAACACACAAGAACAGTGATCATTTCTTTCCAGAAAAAAAAAAACAATGAATTTTTGTACACCTAACACGTCAGTGAACAGCTGTCTGAGGATGCTGACTCAGAAGTAGTTCTCATTTCAGTCATATTCTATCTGATTCATATATTCTAGAACATCCTTTATACAGTCAGTGAAAGTCATATGACTTTTCGGTTCTTTCCACACAGTTCTTGAGAGACGTATTTCAGCCAGGAGCCCTGAAAGTTGTTGGAATCAAAGTCTAGATAGTTAGTCAAGAAATTAAAAATACTGCGACCCAGTATTCTTGTGAATAAGGTTCATAAAAATAAAAGCACTATTAAGTGTATAGCATTGCTTTTCTGTTGATGCCATAACAAATTACCACACATTTTGTAGTTTAATTCACAACAAATTTATCATTTTACAGTTTTGGTATTTCAGAAATCTGAAATAGGTCTCACTGGATTAATATCAAGGTTTTTGGGTAGGGCTGCCTTCCTTTTGGGGGACTTGAAGGAAGGACCCCTTCCTCTACTTTCCAGCTCCTACTTGGTTTACTCATTCCTTGGCTCATATACCCCTACCTATCTCTTGAAAAATAGTAACATTATAACTCTGCTCCTTTCCTCCACAGTCACCTCTCACTCTCACTCTTCTTCTGTCTGCTACTTTTAAGGACATTTTCTATAATCATTTCTATTTTCAAAGTCAGTTTTGCCATGTAAGGTAATGTATTATAGGTACTAGGTATTGCAATACGGTAGTTTTAAATTTTGGGGGGTAGGGAGTGAGAAATAAGAGGGTGTTATTTCTGCTTACCACACCATATAGAAGTAATTTGCTCCAGCAATATGAGTTTTGTCAGAAAATAATGCTTACCCCTTATACTCTCCCCCAGAGTAAATGCCAAGGTCATGATTTACATCATAGAACATGGGCTGTGTTTTCAATCCCCATCTCATTGGCAGTGAATCTTATCCAGAGGACAACCTACAAACCAAGTATGGTAGTTACGTAAAGAATGTTTAGTATAGTAGTAATAAAAACACACACAAACACAATTTGAAAATTTAGCAATGTTATATTGTGTGTATATGTGTGTGTGTGTGTGTGTGTGTGTATGTGTGTGTGTGTGTGTATTATGGTATATCCACAATATGGAATATTATGTAGCTTTAAAAATAACTAGTTATGAACAAATCAGGAAGTGGATGGATTTCCACAAAGTACTCTTTAGCAAAATGAAAATAAGACACAGATAAGTATGAATAAAATGTTATTAAGTTGATTATATATGTGGTGTGTGAAAACATGCTTGTGTATGTATGTTTATATGCAATAAACACATATTCTTTTACATGGACTGGACAGGCTGGTGACTACTTTGTATAATAATGTGCAGTGCAAGTAACACTGTGCTCTTTATGGATGCTGCAATTTTACTGGAAGTTCTGCCTTAATCCTTTTTGGAAAGTAACTACCAGGTGAGATGTGTGAATTCCCTGAGACCACCATGTAGCAAGAAGCCCAGAATATCCCTAAGGACTGCACAAAAACTGTTAGAATAAATAAATTTAGTAAAGTTGCCAGATACAAAATCAACATACAAAAATCATTTATGTTTCTATGCACTGACAACAAACTATCTTAAAGAGAAACTAAGAAAATGGTAATAATTAATCAATATAATAGTTACATACACAACAGCATCAAAAAGAATAAAATGCTTAAAAGTAAACTTAACCAAGGAGGTAAAAGACAAGTACACTGAAAACTATAAAATACAGATGAAATAAATTGAAGCAGACACAAATAAATGGAAAGACACCCACATTTGTAGATTGGAAGAATTGGTATTTTTAGAATATATTTACTACACAAAGTGATCTGTACATTCTGTGAAATCTCGATCAAAACCCTAATGACATATTTTTCAGAAATAGAAAAGAAATCCTAAAATTCACATGAACTAGAGAAGACCCCAAACAGCCAATGAAATCTTCAGAGAGAACAAAGCTGAAGGCAATGTGTTTCCTGATTTCAAAATATATTATAGGATTTCCCATCGTGGTGCGGTGGAAATGAATCCGACTAGGAACCGTGAGGTTGTGGGTTCAATCCCTGGCCTTGCTTAGTGGGTTAAGGATATGGCATTGCTGTGAGCTGTGAGGTAGGTCACAGATGTGGCTCGGATCCTGTGTTGCTGTGGCTGTGGTGTAGGCCAGCAGCAACAGCTCCAATTCAACCCCTACCCTGGGAACCTCCATATGCCTTGGGTACAGCCTTCAAAAGACAAAAGACAACATATATACATGCACACACACACACACACACACACACACACACACACACACACACACACACACACACACACATTACAGAACTACAGTAATCTAAAAAGTATGATACTTGCATGAAAAAGAGGTCCATAGATCATTGGAACAGAATAGAAAGCCCAGAAATAAACCTATACATACACAGTCAACTGATCTTCAAAAAGGTGTCAAGAACACACAGTGGAAAAAGGACAGTCTCTGCAGAAAATAGTTTTAGAAAAATTGGATACCCACATGCAAAAGAATGATCTTTTATCTTACATAATTGGACTCATTACATAATTGCTCTCTATATTCATTATCTCCTTTTTAATGATATCTCTAGAATATTTAAAAACATTTTATATTTTTTTAAAAAAGGAAAGAGTAAAATTTAACCATGTATCTTATGCCAGCTACTATCCCCATTTTCTATAAATTTCCACAATGAACTACTCAAAATAGAGTTAATAGTCCCTGAAACTTTTCTTCAACCCATCTGATATAATTTCCCACCTCATCCCACAAAGAACTATCTTTCATATGATTTTAAATAATGCTTTTTCATCTCAAACCATATTTTATTTTTTATCTCACTTAAATTCTCAGAAATATTTGACAGTGTTTATCTTCTTTCTGGAATATGTACTTTCTTTGATTTTCATTACTCTCTACTGAGTTACCTCCCATCCTTTTGGTAAATTTATTTTAGTCTCACCCTTTATTCTGTCATTAAACAATGGATGTATCTCAACAGCAAGTTTCACAGCTCCTTATACCTCTCTCTGAGGGGATAGGAATAGAGGAAAATAGACTCCTATTTTCTCATCCATGTACACTGTCCTAAATATTATGCACTTGCAAATGATTTCCAGATTCCCAGCACCCCATCACCAACTTTCTACTCTTCTCTAATATGGCAGACTCACCACTTGAAATGTTTATCTAAGTGTCCCTAATAAAATAATAAATTCAATATGTCTCAGGCTACTTCATAGTCCTTCTCTCTTCACAGGATCTTTCCTCATCCCCTGTATACCCAGTTATTTTAAGAAGAAATCTGGTAGTTATCATGAAGAATTCCTTGAGCTTCCACCTTCCATAACCAAAAAGTCTTATTAGTTGTAGTTTCAAGTACCTCTAATACATAAGTACTTTTTTTTTACTTTCATTGTTACTACTTTAGTCCAATTCAACATCAACTCCTGCCTTCAATTCCTTCCTCTCCAGCTCCTGTTAATATGGTACCAAATAACAAACAAAAGCAGATTTAAAAAATTCCAGTTTGAATTTGCCAGAATATTTCTCATTTGATTACTTCCATTTTGCTTAAGATGAATACTAAAATCTTTAATAAAATCTCTATGACTAGCCTCTTGCTTATAAATCTCAAACCTCTATTGCAGGCACATTCTCATCATTTCAGCACAATTCTTTTTGCAGGTTCTTAAAGGAATTAAGCTTTATCCTGCCAACAAGCTTTGCACATGTTGTTCTATCTGAAATCATCTTCCCCCCTTTTTCATCTACCCATTTCTTTCTCATCTTTCCAATGTCAGCTTACTAATTTATTTCTTCAGAGATTTTTCCTGAAAGCTTACACTAGAAACCACTCAATATTATATACCTTCACTGAAGTATATATTTTTTATGTGGTTTCCATTTCCTCACTGGCTGTCTCAAGTGTTGCTCTAAACACCTGAAGGCCACTCTCTAGTTCTTGCATGCAATGACTTCTGTCTTTAAGCCAGCAAGGGCATATCAAGTCCTTTTCATGTTTCAATTTCTTTGATTTCTTCTGCTGCTGCCACTCAGAGAGAACCTTATTTCTGATTACAGTAGGCCCACAGAGATAATCTCTCAAAAAACTAATCAGTAACCTAAATTATATTGGTAAAATTCCTTCGCAAGAGTATATAAATTAGTGTTCAATTGAATAACCAGGTGCCAGGAATCTTAGGTGACCATTTTAGAATTCTGCCTTCCATCAATGCCATTAAATATCATGAAACTTACCAAATTATGTAATTATTCATTTATAAGTAAGGATATCCAAAGTTGTACATAGTGAAAGTCAAAGGATGAAAAATTTTGTTTCCCTAAAACTAGAATTATAACTGTGTGAAGAAAAGTAAACTCTTAAATAATAATTTTGGCAAAAAGTCTGAACTTGTGATTTAGTACTGAAAACATTTTTAACATATTTTTGGTTGAATTTTTGGTATTTTTCAATATAAGTTGTGAATTTTGGGTTTCACTAAGTCAGCTACATAAGAATTCATGGAAATTATGAGATAATAGATTATGGAAACTATTTCTTATATATTACATGGCTATTGAAAATATCTGAGCTTTTCAAATGACTCACTTGGCTGTTTTGCGTATGAGAACTTAAGGAAAAAATGGAATCACTGTACTTTTAAGAATACTTGTCCTTTTCAAAAAAGGAAATACATCTATCCAGAGTGACAGACCTGAAATGACCTCTAAAAATGGCATTCTGGGAACTAGAATTTATAGAGATAATACTGGAATGACATCCTATTGGCAACAAAATATCAGAGGAGGAGAACATGGGTACAAATTCTGCTGCATATTTAATTAGTAGATGAAGGTGAGGTGAAAGTAATCAACGCAGGCACACACAAATGCTTGGCAAGATTTCTGTTGACTGTGATTAGATATTTTAGCTTTGTAATGTTACTGTTGGACAGAATGATAAAATGATGATGTGTTTATATAAGATTGCCTTTATATGTGTTTACCTAAGTATAACTATTTAAACATATATTACTTTCACAAGTAAAAACAATCAAAAAGAAGGAGGTATGTATGGCTCAGTGTTTTTGAAATTGACTGTGTAATCCATTTATTGTTTCTACTTAGAGATTTGAGACAAAGAGAAACTTGGAAGAGAAACTGCTCTGAGGAATTAGAACATATGTGTTCAACTATGAATTTGATCACTTACACTCATATTACAGTATCTATCAAAAGAAGAAAAAGATGATAATTTTTTTCCTCTCAATGTTACATTGTTTGTAAGAATTGGTACATGAATTAATAGAAATGCTTATAATAGTGCCTGACACAGAGCAGGCATTAAATAAATGCCAAAAACATTATTATTAACCTATTTTACATTTATTTAATGGATGTAGAAAACTCAATATAGTCTTTCTGTGATACGTGTTTTACTTTTTTAATTTAAAACTGATCTAGGAGTTCCCGTCATGGCTCAGTGGTTAATGAATCCAACTGGGATCCATGAGGTTGTGGGTTCGATCCCTGGTCTTGCTCAGTGGATTAAGGATCCAGTGTTGCCGTGAGCTGTGGTATAGGTTGCAGACACGGCTCAGATCCCATGTTGCTGTGGCTCTGGCGTAGGCCAGCAGCTACAGCTCCGATTAGACTCCTAGCTTGGGAACCTCCACTGTGAGAGTGGCCCTAGAAAAGGCAAAATAAATAAATAAATAAATTAATTAATTAATTAAATAAAACTGATCTAATAGTTCATTATATATTTCTGCTTGGAATTTATAAATTCATGAAAAAATTAAGAGAAAGAAAAAAATCCATAACCCTGCCACCTTCTCCATAAAAAAAGGAAAAACTGAGTTTAAAAAATAAAATGTTTAAAATTCAATGGAGAACAAAAATTGCAAAGCTATCTAAATAAAACACTAGGGCTTAAGAAACCTACAGATGCTCTGTTGACTGGTAAAGCAGGATGAAGACTCTGCTATAGATCTAACAAACATTTAGTAGATTCCTGCCATAATGGACTATCATACAAAAGAGTCCAGTCACAGAGATTATGAAATTACCTACCAATTCTTTCTTATGGATAGTTTTCAAGTACATGAGACTAGTAATTCCTGTCACGATTGCAGAAGCTTTACAGTAATTCTTAAGGACAAGTTCTCTAATTTTGTTCTTTTTCAAAACTGTTTTGGCATTTTATTTATATAAAATAAATATACATTTATTTCACCTTTCCATGGAAATGTAGGATTTGGGTTATGACATAGGTATCAAAAATTTTGCAAATTATGTCCCTGGAATTTATTTAGGCATATTTTAACTTGTTTCATCATTGTTTTTCAGTTTTCACCATACATATTTTGCATACACTATTAGATATTTAAATATATATGTCATGTTTTTGAAAATATTTACCTTTCACTTTCTATTTGTTTACTTATAGTTTATAGAAATAGAATTTATTTTTTTCTATTGACCTTGTATTTTGCAACTCTTAATTTTAAAACATTCTTAGGATTCCTTAAGATTTTCTCTATAGATAACTTAAGTCATCTGAGTGTAGGGACAGGTCTATTTCTTCCAACATCTATGCGCTTTACTATTTTTTCCCTATTCTACTGATTGTGGCACTCACTGCATCATTGGGTACTGGTGACAGAGTGGACAATCTTGATCTTTAGGAGAAAACATTCAGTTTTTTCACTACCATGTATGGCGTGAGTAGTAGGATTTTTGCACATGCTTTTTTATAAGGTTCGTTTATAAATCCCATTTCATACATAAGTTCCATATATATTCATATATAAATTCATATATAAACCCCATTCATATATAAATCACAGTTAGATGAGAATGTTTATCCTGCTTTGTTGTCAAATTTTGTGAAATGATTTTTCAGTATTTATTGAGATGATCATATGGCTTTCCTTTTTTAATCTCTTATTATTGTGATTTCTTAGACTGATTTTCTAATAGTGAACCATGTTGGCATTCCTGGGACAACCTTATTTTGTTTTTTTGTAGTATACTTTATCCTTTAACAAGATCAATCCATTTACTGCATTTGATTTAGCAGTGTTTTGTGAAAACTGTTTGTCTTTGTTTATGAGACACATTGGTCTTTAGTTAACAATTTTAGTAGCAGTCTTTGATACTTATAGCAGGGTATTCTTCATAAAATAAATTTAGATATTTTATCTTTTTTATTTTCTGAAAGTCATTTTGTGAATTTGCTATTATATCTTCCTAAAACACTCAGGAGAATTTCTACTGATGCTATTTTTGGATCTTTACTCCCTTCTTTGGAAAGACAACTGCAATCTTAATTTCATTAATTGATCTAGAGTCATTCAGATTGTCTATTCATCTTTTAGTTAATTTTGGCAGTATTTTTATTTTGAGGAATTCTTCAATTAATCTAAGTTTTCAAAATCATAGATTTAATTTTTTGAGATATTTTATTTTAAATACATTTTTTTTATTTTAATGACTGTTGGATCTCTAGTGGTACCCTCATTTTCTTTCCTGATATTTGAGAATGCCTTTTCTCTTTTTTTTTAGCAACTTTACCTAGAAGATTATACATTTTACTAATTTTTTTTCAAAGAACCACATTTTCTTTTCTTTCTTTTTTTTTTCCTCTTTTGAATTTCATCAATTTCTGGTCTCATCTTTAGTTCTCATTTCATATTACAAATATATATATATATATTGCTTTTTAGGGCTGCACCCTCGTATATGTAGTTTCCCAGGCTAGGGGTCAAATCAGAGCTTTAGCTGCAGGCCTGTGTCACAGCCACAGCAACACAGGATCTGAGCCATGTCTGCGACCTACATCACAGTTCATGGCAATGCTGGATCTGTAACTGTCTGAGTGAGGCCAGGGATCATACCTGCATCCTCGTGGATGCTAGTTAGATTCATTAATTGTTGAGCCATGATGGGAACTCCTTATATTACAAATGCCTTTTTTTTTTTTGCATTGTGATGTTAACATTCTTCCACTAAATTGTAGAATTTAATCTTGAATATTAGCTTAAAGGTTCAAGGTAGCTTCGTTCTGAAATACAGTCAAAATATTGAGAGAAAGATTAGGTTGTATACAGAGGCCACACGTGGGTGTTCTGCCTGACAGTCCTAGCTAAGCCCACATGTGATAGTCAACATCATCTATCAGATATGTGAATTTCAGACCTAGCTTTCATATATTATCGATGAGCCACAGACTTTGTCAAGCAAATATAAGCTATAACCATATGACTTATTTGAGTCACGCCCTACATAAACTAGAGATAAGCAATGCTTATTGTTTTGAACCACTAACTTCAGGCTTATTTGTTTGCAGAATGGATACCTAATAAATATGGAGTGAATAGTTTATGAAGTGTATTTTTTCTCCTTTTTATCACACTCAATAAGATATTGCTGGTTGATGAATAGTCTTCCCTAGGTCTAGAAGGGTTCTTCATCCATAGGTTCAACCAAGCACAGATTTGATTTATAGTTGGTTGAACCCATGGATGCGGAACCCTGGGATATGCAGGGCCAAGTCTCCTATGCCATTTTATATGAGAGATGGAGCATCCACAGATTTTGGTGTGGCGATTCTAATCCCTCATGGATATTTAAGTACAACTGTATTTAGTGTTTAGCCACAAATACATTTCTAGAGTATAATTTTCTCCTGTCTGAGATCCAGTCTTATAAATCTGTTGCATAATGAATATATCACATTTACATTTGACAAATAAAAAAATCAATAATTCTAAAATTTAGGAGTTTCCTTAGTGGCTCAGGGGTTAACTAACCCAACTAGGATCCATGAGGATGTGGGTTTGATTGCTGCCCTCGCTCATTGGGATAAGAATCTGACATTGCCATGAGCTGTGGTACAGGTTACAGATGTGGCTTAGATCCTGCATTGCTATGGCTGTGGCATGGGCTGGGAGTTGTAGCTCTAATTTGAACCCTAGCCTTGGAACTTCCATATGCCACAGGCGCAGCCCTAAAAAGCAATAAATAAATAAATAAACTATTGAAAAATAAAAATAAAATTTAATTCAATATATTTATTCTTCTATCTGCCATTTTTTTTCAGTCCTAGATTTTCTTGATTGCCTGAAATACTAGAGTAATTATGTTCTTGATGTAGAGTATTTATGAAGTACTCAATAGTTCAATCTTCTTTACATACAGTCCTCCATAAAACTACTTATAGACTTCCTTCTTATCTAGAATCATTTGTTTATTGCCTACTGAGTAGTCTTATATACTATGTCACATCTCAGAGGTTACATTATAGTACTTAAAACTAGTAATTCATGAATCCAATAGTAAATATCTCTTTCCAATTACGTAATTCTAATAGTTTGTCTTTAAATGTATATCTGATATCACATACGCTAATTAAGAAGTTTGAATATTGCAATTATTTGAATGTAAGTAATGTAAGTTACCCTTGGAATACAAGTTAATATTAATAGAGTATGGCAGTCTTCTTTTTAAATTAAATGACAATATTTAAATAATATAGTATTTTAAAAAGCAGTGTTCTAGGATTGCTTTTTTTATGATACATATACATGTTGTTACATTTCTTTTATTCAGTTAACGTGATTTAACTTTTATAATTTCCCCTAGTAAATCTTAAGAAAGAGACTTGTTATTGAGTTAATTGGGATTAGTTGAGACTTGTTTATTTTCATCCTGTAAATTAGTTGAAATTTGTGGAAAGCCTAGAAATGGTGTGAATTATTAGCTTAGTAATACATGTTCCTGACTTCAAAAGCACGTAACAACTGTGATCTCTTTTACTTTTGGATAAATTTGTGTCTGAAGGAAAAGAAAAATACATTATCAATTCAAGAATCTGTTTGATCTTCTCTGAGGCTAATTTGGCTATTTTGTTCATCCTATAATTAAAATAATAGCACTTTGTGCACAATTTACTACCATATTATACAACAAAAATAAAAGTATTTTAAGTTTTTCAATTGAGTAATTTTTCATCTTGAATAATTTTAATAGGAAAATACTTTTAAAAAGTAAACATTCTAGTATAGGGTTATATATCAAATGTACAACTTTGAGCACATCAATCTTTTCTAATGTTATCATAGATATCTTAACAAATGTTAGGCATTCAAGTATATTGGAGCCTGGCTGGCCATTTATAGTTACTAGCCATTTTAAAAAACATGGCAAAGTGCTTTTTACTTTTGCTATATTATAGACAAATATGAAATGTATTTTAATGTAACTTTTTCATGGATAAATTTTGAGTAATTATGTAGCTATAGGCTTATAAATTTTGATTCATTTTAATTTACAGTTTTTAATTTACTTATTTATTTATTTATTTATTTATTTATTTATTTATTTATTGTTTTTTCCCCAACATGATTTTTTTTTCACACTGTAAAGCATGGGGAATCAGTTACCCATACATGTAAACATACTTTTTCTCCCATTATCATACTTCATCATAAATACCTAGACATAGTTCTCAGTGCTACACAGCAGGATCTCATTGTTAATTCATTCCAAAAGCAATAGTTTGCATCCCTTAACCCCAAGTTCCCAATTCATCCCACTCCCTCCCCCTGCCCCAGGCAACCACAAGTGTATTCTGTAAGTCCATGATTTTCTTTTATATGGAAAAATTCATTTGTGCTGTATATTAGATACCAGATATAAGTGATATCATATAGTATTTGTCTTTCTCATTCTGACTTCATTCACGCATTACGAGAGTCTCTAGTTCCATCCATGATGCTGCAAATGGCATTATTTTATTCTTTTTGATGGCTGAGTAGTATTCCATTGTGTGTGTGTGTGTGTGTGTGTGTGTGTGTGTGTGTGTGTGTGTGTGTGTATCTCACATCTTCCTAATCCAGTCGTCTGTTGACAGACATTTGGGTTGTTTCCATGTCTTGGCTATTGTGAATACTGCTGCAATGAATATCTCTAAAATATACAAACAACTTATACAACTCAACAGCAAAAAAAAAAAAAAAAAAAAAAAAAAAGGAAAAATGGGCAAAAACCTGAATAGACATTTCTCCAAGGAAGATATACAGATGGCCAACAAGCTCAACCTCCCTGATTATTAGAGAAATGCAAATCAAAACTATCATAAATTTACTTTAAATTGACCATGTCCTAAACTGGTAGCAGGTTGCAGGTAATCTTATTTCACCAAATGTTCACCTTAAAAAACCCTAAAAAAATTAATTTATAGCTAAGACTGCGAAGAATCTAGTTGAGTGAATATTAAGAATACATGTCTAGAGTTCCCACTGTGGAATAGTGGGTTAAAAATCCAGCTGCAGTGGTTTCGGTAGCTGTAGAAGCACATGTTCAATTCCTGGCCTAGGAACTTCCATATGCCACAGGTACAGCCATTAAAGAGATTAGATCTGTTTAATAATAGCAAAAAAAAAAAAAACTGTTGTAATAAGTAAATATTTCAATAAATATACTATTAAGTTTATAAATTACAAATGATGAGAGTATTGATTCAGATGCATTGAGTAGAAAATTTGCTGTTGTTATGTATCGTTTTCTCTTGCAACCTTCTGTAACTTTTTTTCTTATATAGTAATTTGCTAATTTTTATTTTTACTACATAACACAAAATTATATATATATATATATATATCTCATATGTCATATTATTATGAATGTAATTGAACTTCTGAAACCCTCAGGAAGGACAAAAAATGTTTCACTCTTGAAGTAATCCAGCCTTTCAGAAAGGATAAAAACAAATTCTTATTCACAGTACATTCATTCTCTTTTATATCCTCTTTCAGTGCTTTTCTTTCATGCAGGACTAGTCTATCAAATCAACACACTCTTCTATATGCAAATTTTTAAATTATGGAATTCATTCTTTTCTCATCCTTGTACAACTATTATCATTGATCACTAAAGGATTCCATTTATTTTGTTTATTCTCTTTTCATAACAACTCTTTTCTCCAGGCTCTCAAAAACAGCCACCCTAATGTGATTGATATGAAATCTTAAATTAATGTGTATCCCTTTATCATTTTTATACATTATGTGTTATATAATTTATACTGTTTTTGAATGTTTTTAGAATACAAAAAGTGATATTCTGCTATTTTTTAACAGATCAAGAGATGCTAATCTACCCATGTTACTGTGTGCGTCTAGTTTATTATATTAATCAATTGCCAAGGGTTCCATGGCATTTATTAACTGCATTAACTTATACCCTCTGCTAGTTATGGGTACCTAGTTTCCCTAAAAAGATGGTAAAGTAATTGTACTTACATCTTAAATATAAATAAAATATTGTTTAGTTTTATTTGTCTTTTATTAATGAATATGAGCACTTCTTTTTGTATAGTTACACATTTGTGTTTTCTTCATGTTGATTATTACCTAATTACATATCTTGCATTTTTTGTTTGTTTTTGTTTTATTTTTTTATTTTTACTATTATTGATTTTAGGATGTAAGTGTGTATTCTTGATTTTTGTCTCTTACTAGTTTTCAATGTTACAAATATCTCTGCTCAATATGTTATCTGCCAATGTCCTTCAACATCTAAATTTTGATAAAATTAATCACACTGTCAATGAAAAACCAGAAATGGATAGTGGTTAAAGTGTTTAAAAACAGCTTTGAGTCAGGAACTATTGTAATAAGAGAAAATAAATCTTGGTAAAGAACTAGGCTTAATGCCAAAAATAAATAAATAAATAAATAAATAAAATAAAATAAAATAAAAAGTGGGAGTTTCCATCATGGCTCAGGGGAAATGAATCTGACTAGTATCCATGAATATGCAGGTTCAATTCATGGCCTTGCTCAGTGCGTTGGGAACCCGGCATTGCCATGAGATGTAGTGTAGGTCACAGACATAGCTCATATCTGGTGTTGCTGTGGCTGTGGTATAGCCCAGGGCTACAGCCCTGATTTGACCTCTAGCTTGGGAACCTCCATATACCACAGAAGTGGCCCCCCCCCAAAAAAAAAAAGAAAAAAAAAAGAAAAGAAAGAAAGAAAAAGAAAAAGAAAAAGTTGGGATTTATAGCCAAGGTACATAGTAGGAGGTTGGTGGATAGAACATAAGTAGGAAGAAACATCAGGAGTAAGAGAAGATTCCAGCTAAACAAATCTCACAGTGTTAGGGACGGTGGAGGATTAGGAATTTGATCAGATAGCAATGATGATCAGATATTGAGGGTGGAGAATTCTCACTGGACTGATTTAGTAAGATTTTTTCGAAAACTAGGTGTTACAAAGGCAGACATGGAAGCCCATATTTAATTATGAATAATAATAATGCAAAAGTGTTGAGGATTTGGTATAATGAATGCATAATTCATGTGATATAGGGATTATTTACTGTTGTTATAGTGATAAATTATCAATTTGTGTGAAAATTTAGTAAATTGTAGAAATTAGACTTCTAGACTGAGCAAAAAAAAAAAAAAGAGTTGTCAGTCTATTTGTCTGTAACATATTCATTTATAATTTTAGAAAACTCAAAATTAAGTTTATTTCTAGAAACAGTTTTTTCCTTATACAACTGGGATTTCAGTCTGAGTATCAGCTGAATTTACATTTGATTGATACTTGTCTTGACTTGCCTCAAATGAATTCCAAATGAGCTTTATGCCCGAAGTAGCT
Organism: Sus scrofa; assembly: GCF_054392235.1. Classification (NCBI taxonomy): domain Eukaryota; kingdom Metazoa; phylum Chordata; class Mammalia; order Artiodactyla; family Suidae; genus Sus; species Sus scrofa. The sequence continues at coordinate 35,217,271 of NC_139393.1, forward strand.
TTATGTTTATTTACCAAGGACCAGGAAAGCACTAGTAGGTAATTGAGGTTAATAAGTATCCCCAGCTTCTTCTAGATATTGCTGTTGAAAGATGTTTCTTTCCTTGTGTGTGTCATGGCATGTTCTAGGGGAAAATTAGATTTCTAAAATGGAATCTATATAATTCATTATCTTATCTTTGGAAAAATCTGTTTTTTTACTACATTCGTTTAAAAACAAACTGCCACATGTCTCAGTGAGACGTGATGTAAATGAAAGTATTGAAGATATTTTATGGTCATGAATTCAAGTTATGCTCCTTCTATCATTTTAAGACTATCAACCAAATGCATCCTTTTCTTGAGTACATATTTATCTTACATATCTTGTACATTTTTGCAAATAAGTAGAAGATTTAAATTCTGGTATATAGTTATATCATCTCCATATTCAAAAATAGTAGTTTATAGCATTCATAAAATTAGAAAAGAAACCAAAAGTATACTAAAAATATATCTGATAATTGCGTGTTGCATAAATAGTATTCAGGAAACATAAATTACTGAGCTATAGTTTAATCTCTTTGTCATAATGAGTACATAAAAATAAAACATGCTTTTATCTTTTATATTGCTAGGATTTCATGATAGATATATAGCTCTATAACTCAGAGTAATGTGTTACTTAGACTATGTTTAATTTTGTTTACATGTAAAGATATTATTATAATAAGAATTGTTCTCAATGTTAGAAAAAAGCAGTGTGCTATCATTCATATATCATGATTTATATTTAGTAAAAAGAGAATATAGCTTAGTAGATTAATTATTAAATCAAACAATGAGAAAACTATATAATATAGCCCCTTACTTTATGGATAACAAACTAGGATATAGATTTTTCTCATTTAAATTATTTTTCATGTTAGAAATTCTTAATATACATACAAAAAAACTGAAAGTGAACTTATTTCATTCTTACTGATAGAGTTGCAAGAGGTATATATTTCATATATATTATATATATATATATAATTTATATATAATGAGGGTAGAAATTGCCTCAAAAGACAGGGATATTTTGAAGGTGTAATATACACTTTGTATGAACTAAAAATTTTATGGCAGGGACATAAGTTAATTCTCCAACTGTAGAGAAAAAAAATTGCTGATTCAACATTTTACAGAAAACACTTTTTGAAATACATATTTTTGTTTGCTAAAAGGATGGCAATTATACTTTTCCAATCAAATTGACAAAAAAAGGGAGGCCCTGTCATGGCTCAGTAGAAACGAATCTAACATCCATGAGGATGCAAGTTCGATCCCTGGCCTTGCTCAGTGGGTTGGGGATCCAGCATTGTTGCGAGCTGCTGTGGAGGTGGCAGATGTGGCTCTGATCTGGTGTTGCTGTGGCTGTGATATAGGTTGGCAGCTGCCATTCTGATTTGACCTCTTGCCTGGAAACCTCCAGATGCCAAAAGTGCAGCCCTAAAAAAAAAAAAAAAAAATTTTGACAAAAATACGTGAACAGGCTAATATTTGAAGTGGAAAATTATCAGATTGCTATTGATTTGATTGATTTTAAAACTGATGGCTTATTTAGTAAATGATCATTAACTTTATTAAAGTTATGGGAATTATAAACTCTGAATTGATAATTTACTTGAAATTTTTATTGAAATATTTTTTAAAGACAAAAAAGAAAATAAATAATACTAAAAATACATGGTTAATCATAATTTTATTTTAATCTACTGGTTTGGTGGCCTGGCATAGTACTCCATATTGATAAAAGCTATTTAAAGTTGATATGGATTAAAACTAAATGTTTCTTTAATTTAATGATTAAATAATGATTGATCACCAAGAGATGAGTAACTTGCTTTTGCTTTGGATTTTTTTTTGTCTATTTTTGCCTTTTGTAGGGACACTCCTGTGACATATGGAGGTTCCCAGGCTAGGGGTCTAATCAGATCTGTAGCCACCAGCTTACACCACAGCCACAGCAATGAGGGATCAGAGCTACATCTTTGACCTACACCACAGCTCACAGCAACACCGGATCCTTAACCCACTGAGCAAGGCCAGGGATTGAACACGCAACCTCATAGTTCCTAGTCAGATTTGTTAACCACTGCACCACCACGGGAACTCCTGGATCTACTTTTAAATGTAGAATAATAGTTATTAAAATTGAAGATATCATAATGAGTGTAGCAAAAATACAGAGGGGAAATGTCATTTTATGAAATGTATCTTAAAAGATTTAAGATTAAAATAACAAGCTAAAACACAATAATTACTAGCGTACATACTAGTAATTGATTTATAAGAAAATAGTCGCATTTTTGTTTCAGTAATGGATTAATTTATAGTGAAAAACTGATTTAGAGTGAGTAGGTACAATAGGAAGCTGAATTTCCAAGGCTGTGAGGGGGTTGACACTTAGTCTAATAATAAGAATATGCTTCTTTCTTTAGTAGAATGTACTGCATATTTGCAAACCAAAATTATCAGAACAAAACTTGCTGTTCAATTTTTGCTATATTCTCTTTATCAAGGAACAAGGTAATATTTAATATATGGTGCACTAATTTGGATACTCTGGTCACTTATATAATCCTTTCCTGAAGACAAATTCACAGCCTCCTTGCCATTGCCTCCACTAATTTTTTCATTTGTTGTTACAGTGTCCTTGTAAATTTTGTTAGTAATTCATTCAAAGGACATTACCCCCTCTTCTCTTTCTCATCACCTCCCCATACTTCTCTCTCTCTCCTCTTATTTGTCTCTCAGTTTAATTTATTGTAGTCAATATTATATATAAAAGTCAGTCTTAAGGAGTGGTTGATGGTGATTTTAGATTCTCATGCTCTATGTTTTTCACTATCAGGTGAAGTGTAAAACCAGAACAAAGTGACAAGAAAAGTTCTATCATCTTTCCTGGAGTTTTCTATTCTTTCTCTTTTGCTCAGTTAAAAGTGAGCCATACAGATGAATTTTATGAATTATAAAAAGATATTCTATGAAAACATATTCCTCATGAAATTTAAAAAATTCTTAAGTAGTTTGATTAAGAACATCATGCGTTAAAATACAAAGTAAGAACATTACTCCCTACTGACCATGGAAAGCTCAATTTAGTATTCTACATTTCAGGAAAACATTTTTTTATCTATATAGGATTCAGAATTATTTTAAAGAAGACAAACATGATATGCCCAATTTTTATTCCCAATACAACTGTGAAAAAATCTGAATTGGGAAAAAAAGGAAAAATAACCAAAATACTGAAATGTTTAAGAATGAATTCTATTAGTTAGTAAAACGGCACATTGTCTTCAGAAGGAGGAATAGTCATAAATACTTCATTAACTGTTTTGCATGCACAAATACAGTCCATATTTAGCATTTTGGCTCTTGGAAAATAAAAGCTTTGGTGTTAGCAAAGGTTGAAATGCACATTAAAAAACTCCTGTTTTATCCAAAATTTATATGGAACAACAAAAGACCCAGAATTGCCAAAGCAATCCTGAGAAACAAAAACCAAGCAGGAGGCATAACTCCCCCAGACTTCAAGAAATACTACAAAGCCACAGTCATCGAAACAGTGTGGTACTGGTATCAAAACAGACAGACACACCAATGGAACAGAATAGAGAACCCAGAAATAAACCCTGAAACCTAGGGTCAATTAATCTTTGACAAGGGAGGCAAGAACACAAAATGGGAAAAAGAAATTCTATTCAGCAAGTATTGCTGGGAAACCTGGACAGCAGCATGCAAAGCAATGAAACTAGAACACACCCTCACACCATGCACAAAAATAAACTCAAAATGGCTGAAAGACTTAAATATATGACAGGACACCATCAAACTCCTAGAAGAAAACCTAGGCAAAACACTCTCTGACATCAACATCATGAATATTTTCTCAGGTCAGTCTCCCAAAGCAATAGAAATTAGAGCAAAAATAAACCCATGGGACCTCATCAAACTGAAAAGCTTTTGCACAGCAAAGAAAACCCAAAAGAAAACAAAAAGACAACTTACAGAATGGGAGAAAATAGTTTCAAATGATGCAACTGACAAGGGCTTAATCTCCAGAATATATAAACAACTTATACAACCCAACAGCAAAAAAACCAATCAATCAATGGAAAAATGGGCAAAAGACCTGAATAGACATTTCTCCAAAGAAGATATACAGATGGCCAGCAAACACATGAAAAAATGCTCCACATCGCTGATTATAAGAGAAATGCAAATCAAAACTACCATGAGATACCACCTCACCCCAGTCAGAATGGCCATCATTAATAAATCCACAAATAACAAGTGCTGGAGGGGGTGTGGAGAAGAGGGAACCCTCCCGCACTGTTGGTGGGAATGTAAACTGCTACAGCCACTATGGAGAACATTTTGGAGATACCTTAGAAATCTATACATAGAACTTCCATATGACCCTGCAATCCCACTCTTGGGCATTTATCTGGACAAAACTCTACTTAAAAGAGACACATGCACCCACATGTTCATTGCAGCACTATTCACAATAGCCAGGACGTGGAAACAACCCAAATGTCCATCACCAGATGATTGGATAAGGAAGACATGGTATATATACACAATGGAATACTACTCAGCCATAAAAAAGAACGACATAATGCCATTTGCAGCAACATGGATGGAACTAGAGAATCTCATACTGAGCAAAATGAGCCAGAAAGACAAAGACAAATACCATATGATATCACTTATAACTGGAATCTAATATCCAGCACAAATGAACATCTCCTCAGAAAAGAAAATCACAGACTTGGAGAAGAGACTTGTGGCTGCCTGATGGGAGGGGGAGGAAGTGGGAGGGATCGGGAGCTTGTGGTTATCAGACACAACTTAGAATAGATTTACAAGGAAATCCTGCTGAATAGCATTGAGAACTATGTCCAGACACTCATGTTGCAACAGAACAAAGGGTGGGGAAAAAACTGTAATTGTAATGTATACATGTAAGGATAACTTGATCCCCTTGCTGTACAGTGGGAAAATAAAAATAAATAAATAAATAAAAAATAAAATATGAAAGATGAGAAAAAAAACTCCTGTTTTTCCATTTAAAGGAACTGTTGGAAATATAATTTTTTCAAAAATATTGAGTTCTAAAACAAATTCTTCTATATAAATATAAAACATCATATTTATTTTAAAAGGAATGTGTCTGTGTGTATAGATTTAATTGGAAATAAATCAGATAATCTTAGGGTTTCCTTATGTTTGTCCCCAAATGACCATAATACCAGATTAATTGACAACAGTAGCCAGCTATTTGGTCTAATTAAGGTGAACATGATGATCATTTGCAGGATTTGCTAAGGTTACAACGATGTCAACAACGATGGAAAGGAGAAAGAGAGAAAGTGAGGGCTTTTTCTGTCTATAGCTAAAATTCATGGAACCCTTAGAAAGTGACACAATGTTGGTCTTTCTTGTCTCTCTTCCCATTGATTCTGGTAAAGAGCATTCCTGCTTTGAAATGTACTTAAAACAGATCAGTTCATGAAAAGTCTATTTATTCTAAGCTTTGTTGACATCTCCATGTATGCTACTTTAAAGTGCTGTGCTAGCTGCTGTCATTCTTCCTGTTTTAATATTTTGCCACACTTCATTGATTTGTGTAGATCTAAATATATATCTGGTATCATTTTCTTTCTGGGTGGAAGAACTTCTTATAATATTCTTGTCATGAAGATCTAATAATGATACATTTTCTTCTTCTTTAATCTTAAACTCTCTCTGTTTTTACCATTGAAATTTTTACTGGAACTGGAATTCTAAGGAGATAGTTTATTGGAAGAGGTCTTAGAGAGGGTGTCATTGCCAGCTGACCTGTAGGTTGGACTCAGGAAAAGGACCCTCATCTCTTCCCCTGTCCTTGGAAAACATCTTCTACCCACTATTCCCACCCTGAGAGCTATTTCAAGAATAGCTTTGAATATTTCAAGAATAGCATTGCCTTGAGAGAGCAATGTGATTTTGAGACCATCTAGACATAATAGCCAACTAAACCCAGTTAAGTCTTTTCTATATAAACTTTTAAGATTTGATAGGTGGGTGTGGATTTCTACTTATCTTGCAGTTTCCCTCACATACAAGCCTAGTATGTGAGTTCCTTTACTTATTAAATCTGCCAACTACCAATTTGGTGTGACCTGCCTCTCTCTTGGGTATCTCCTTTCCCTTGAGGATGGGAGCTGATTTCAGATTTTACTTGAGGGAGCTCCTGAGGTTGCCAACCAACACAGTTTTGATTTGCTTTTGCCCTTTCTGCACTTTTTTTTTCTGTTGGTCTGCACAATTTCAGACAAGTCTGAGGGAGTCTTTAACAATGTTGCTCAGTATGAAATATAGTCCTCTACTTTTAAAACTCTATCACTTATTCTCAGCAAAGAGAATGACGGGCCTTGCTTTGGTTTTCTTAAGCTTATTTGTTTTTGAGGTTTTTAGTCTCTTGGATTTGTGGCTTTAGATTGTTTTTGAAAATTTTAGAAAATATTTGGCCATTTTTTTTCTTCAAATAGTTTTATATTCCCCCTACCAACCAACCTCATCTTCTAGAGCTTGCTTGATATTGTCCTCTACATCTCTGATAATATCCTCATTTTTGTTTAGTCTTTTTTTCCTCTTTGTGCTTCATTTTGACTAGTCAGTATTTCTACGCCATCAGGTACACTCTTTTTTGTTTCTGCAGTTTCTTATCTATTTGTAGTCTCATTTGACGTATTTTAACTAATTGTATTAAGTGCTTGCTCTTCAGAAATATTATTTTTAATAACATCTATCATATTCATGTTTTGCTTCAAATAATTAAGTATATTTATAATATTATTGTAGGGATGTGGAAAAGGGAATAGGGAGTTTTGACAGGTGCAAAGCCATTTTGCTGCCACTGTCCATCTTGGTGAACTTAAGATGACTCATAAGAGGGCTCTGAGAAAAAAAATCATTAGGACTGGAGAAACTCCAGGCCCAGACTATTCTAAGGATATTCAAATATAGCTAGATTGTACTTGAGGTTAATCATTAAAGTAACAATGTAAGACACTCTGTACAGCTATACATCTTTCAGTATCCTGCATGTAACTAGAGGTTAATGTAGCATGTTAGGCATGTAAGGTAGTACTATAAATGTATCTCCCACTTTCTGTTTGGGGTCCATGATTGGGAAGCAATTCTCCATCTTCCTCAAGTGTTCTCTGAGGTGATTTCTGGGTATTCTACAACATATCCTGGAGGCCCCAGTGGGATCCCCTCAGAGAGACTGGACCATTGAGCCACTGTCATCATTGGCCGGTGGCTTGCAGTGGCAGGGTCAGCTGCTGCTGAGTATAGGTGCACCTCCCTAATTTCAGGGAACTTGGGACTGGCAGGCCTTGCAGCCTTAGGCTGGGCAGACTGATGAGATGAACCTGGTGAGGAATTTGGATCAGCCAGGTAAGGAATCTGGGATAGGTCCTGCCCATAGGGCAGAAGAAGGGGTGTGATCAACCCTTTGGGGGACAAGTGTACTGAGGGAAATGTGCAGAGTCAGGGGGAAGTTGTGCTTGACCAGAGTAGTAGTCCCGCTGGGCTCCTGATCAGAAGCTGTACCTGATCGGAGCACTACTTGCTCCCAGTTGGAAGTTATGCCTGACTGGAGCAGTAGCCAGGAATTCCCAGGGGATCGGGGTCCTGCTGGACTCCCAATGGGAAGCTGTACCTGATCAGAGTACTACTTGCTCCTTGTCAGAAGTTGTGCCTGACCATAGAAGTAGCCAGAAACTCCTGCAGGAGCAGGACTGGGGAGGAACAGTGATGACCTCTGAGTATGTGTGTGAGAGTGAATATGTGACCTGATTTGCTTGCGCTTGAGGTTTGAGTTGGTGGCTCCATGGTTCTAATGGCTACAGGGTCCAAGTGGGTCCTAACCTGCAGTTCCTGTAGTGACCTCATAAGGCTTCAGGGCTATGCCAGGCTCAGAGGGACTCCTTCCCTCCCTGTGAGTCCGCTCTGTGTCCAGGGTCTATCTATATAGACCAGCCATATGCCAAGGGGCACCTAAACTCCTGAGAGGGGGGTGGTTATGTGGACATCTGATGGCCACCTTCTGAGCAGGGGGCACCCTCCCTTGTTTCATCTGTGACATGGACACAGGGCAGACACGTGGAGTGGGACTTAGCTTGGATACACCTAATCTGATCCTATTTCTGGACCTCAGAGTGCATAGCTTAGAAAAGGGATGTAAGAGTCAGAGAAAGTTGTGCCCACAGAAATTGGGAGGGGCACTCTTTGAGAAATTAAGCTAGGAAATTTTGACTTTATCAGTTCAGAAACTATGCACTAAGGTTATTTGGGACTCTCTTCTTGTCCTCTCTGCTGTGACACCCCTCCTTTTGATCTAAGTTGGGATTTGCTCCCTAAGCAATATCTAGGGCTTGGCTGGCATTTTCAACTCTTAGTGAACATCTGTACTCACTCTCCTGTGATCCTGAGGATGTGATGTCAGAAAGGACAAAAGAAAAGCAGGTACACTGATTAAATATCAGTCTCCATGGAATATTCCCACCCTCTCTGTTTAAAAGGAGGGAGGGAAACATTACCAGCCAGTGCAGGATTTGTGGACTGTCGATGAGGCTGTTGTGACTCTTCATCCCACTGTCCCCAATCCATACACCTTGCTCAGTTTAATGCCTGCAAAGGAAGCTTGGTTCACCTACTTAGACCTAAAGAATGCCTTATTTTGTTTGCAAGTAGCACCTCAAAGCCAGAACTTATTTGCTTTCAAGTGGGAGGATCCAAAACACAGGGATAAAAGTTCAATTGACTTGGACTAGGATCCCCCAAGGATTTAAACATTCCCCTACCACACTTGGAGAGGCTCTGACTGCAGCTTTAAGGGCCTTTCCAGCAGAGTAGACTGATTGCCAGATCCTCCAGTATGTGGATGATCTCCTGCTGGCAGCTGAACACTGAGACCAATGTTGGAGGAGGACACTGGCTTTATTAGGCTTGCTAGAACAAGCTGGAGATAATGTTTCCTGGAAAAAGGCACAAGTCTGCCAACAACAGGTATGCTATTTGGGATTTAACATCATGGCTGGAAGGGGGACTTTTGGAATTGAAAAATGTCAGGCCATCTGCCAAATCGAGAGGACAACAACCAAGAGGCAAGTTCAGGAGTTCCTGAGGGCAGCTGGGTTTTGCCATATATGGATACAAGAGTTCTTACAAATTGCTGAGCCACTCTATGGGGCTACTTCTGGGTCTGGACAAACACCATTTCAGTGGGGGCCTGAACAAGAGCAGGAATTTTTAAAGCTCAAAGAACTGGTCACACAGGCTCCTGCACTAGGACTTCCTCATGTGACTAAAGACTTAAATTTGCTTGTACATGAAAAAGAACAAGCGGCCTTGGGAGTCCTAACCCAGACTGTAGGGTCCTGGCAGAGACTGGTGGTCTACTTGTCTAAAAAACTGGACCCAGTGGCCTCAGGATGGCCCTCATGCATCCGGGCCATAGAGGCCATAGCACTAATGGTAAAAAAGCCGAAAAACTAACCTTGGGAGAGACAATTCATGTTAAGGTCCCACATTCTGTCCTGGCCTTACTCACTGGACTGGGAGCCAAGTGGCTGTCAACATTTTGAGCCCTCCACTACCAGGAACTATTGTGTGAAAATCTCCATGTTTGAGTGGAAACTAGCAAGGCTGTTAACCCAGGCACTTTCCTCCAGGTGGGGTTGGGCCCTCCTGACCATGATTGTGATGAAATTTTGGAGGAAATTTATGCCAGTCATTCCAATCTCCAGGACTCTCCACTGACTGAGGAGGAGGTAACATAATACATGGATGGGGCAAGGTTTGTGACTGAGGGACAAAGAAAGTCAGGGTTTGCTGTTACAACTGAAAGTGAGGTAATTTTTTCTGGGGCTTTATCAGCAGGATGGTCAGTACAATGGACAGAGTTATGGGCCTTAATCCAAGCTCTAAAACTGGCAAAAGGAAAAAAGGTCAACTTGTACACAGACTGTAGGTATGCATTTGCTACTTTGCATATTCATGGGACAATTTATAAAAAACAAGGCCTATTAACTGCTGGGAGCAAAGAAATAAAAAAATAAGGAAGAAATCTTAATGCTCTTGGAAGATGTTTGGGACCCAGAGAAGATGGCAGTAATACATTGCAGAGGACACCAGCAGAGCCAGACAATGGAGGCAAAAGAAAACCAGCTGGCTGACCAAGCAGCCAAGGAGGCAGCTACACAGGAACCACAGGCAACTAAGGTTCTAATGATGCCTTCACCCCCAGAACAGCCTGTATATGGTCATGAATATCTAGAATGGTTAAAACCTGAAGGGGGAATCAAGCAAGCTGATGGATGGTGGGTGTTATCAGATGGACAAATCTTTGTGCCCTCCTCTCTGGCATATAAAGTAGTACAAGATTTCCATCAGTTGACTCAACCTTGGTCGCAGGTAAACTTCCTTTGATCCACCCCTCTAGGGTGAAGATTGCTACAGACGAAAACAACTCCTGGAAAGTAGAAAAGGACCCAGACTGGCCACTGAAACTCACCCTTAAAAACAAGGAGGAAAATGACTTCAACTCAGAACATTCTGCAACTACTGGAGACAACCTTACTGCTGCTAAGACGTTGAAACCAGGTGATGACCCAGGACATCTTTTTGACATGGGCCCACTCCTATGTAAACTTTCACAGCCAATTCAGCTGCTGGGTATGTGGAGCGCTGCCAGTGTCTGTAATGGATGGACTACCCTGGTAGATATTACCTTTCCATCAGGGTGAGTTGGCTAATTTATGTGATTTTTTACATCTGTTTTTCAATGGTGTGATTACTTGGCAGCCATATTTGTCCCATCAATGGGGACTACGGACATCATGATGAGGGTAGAAGCTTTAACTCACTTTACCAAGCAAGCTTTAAGAGATGAAATGAAAGCTATAGAGCCATTAAATACTGAACAAGTGCTGATGAGAAAGGCTGTCATTCAAAATAGAATGACACTAGATATCCTAACAGCTGCCCAAGGGGGGACATGTGCCATCATAAAAACAGAATGTTGTGTATATATTCCTGATCGCTCTGGTAATGTAACTGACGCGTTAAATGATATGAGGAATCAGGTTAGAGCAATGTCTAATGATAATCTTCTTTTTGGACTTCTGTTTTGTCTTGGATAAAAGGGGACTAGTTGAAAAATGTAATACCAATCATAGTTATTATACTGCTATTGCTAATCTTTGGACCTTGTATTTTTAATTGTGTTACTCAGCTTGTTGCATCCAATTTAGGAACCATATTCCAAGCCCGTTCCCCTCGGGTACAGTATTTGCCAATGACTGATGCACATAAGAAAAGATGAGCATCAAGCGGGGAGAATGTAGGGGTGTGTAAAAGGGAACAGGGAGCATGGCAAGTGTGAAGTCATTTTGCTGCCACCGTCCATCTTGGTGAACTTAAGGTGACTCATAAGAGGGCTCTGAGAAAAAGTCTTTAGGACTTGAGAAACTCTGGGTCCCGATTATTCTAAGGACATTCAAAAATAGCTAGATTGTACTTGAGGTTAATCATTAAAGTAACAGTGTAAGACACTCTGTACAGCTATACATCTTTCTGTATCCTGCACATAACTAAAGGCAAATGTGGCATGTTAGACATGTAAGCTAGCACTATCAATGTATCTCCCTCTTTCTGTTCAGGGTCCATAATTGGGAAGTAATTCACCATGGACCCACTGGCATAATAAAGCTGTTCTCCAACTTCCTCCAGTGTTCTCTGAGGTGATTTCTTGGAATTCTACAACATTATGAGTAGCTGGTTTGTCTTTATCTCCTCATTTCATTATTTTTGGTCTATTTGTATTGACAGTTTTTTTCCATTTATGGGACAAATTTTACTACTTCCTTACACGTCTAAAATTTTAGATGAAATGCTAATATGTGAATTTTACATTGTTGTTACCTTTTGGCTGATATCCTTTATAAAGTGGTGGACATTTGTCTCTAGCAGAGAGTTAATTTACTTGTGGATCTAACCTCTATTTACCGAATAATTGTTATGTGCAAGACAGTAGAATTACAAGCATAAAACACATTCTTTGCCTTCAAATATCTAGGGAGAAAACAATTGTAAAAATACATAATTAAATACAATATAAGTATTACTCTAGTGGAAATTTGGTAGAGTGTGGTAAGTACATCTGAGAGAGATATCTCATGACTAGTAGTAACTATCATGAGACCAGCAACAAACTTTGTAAAATGTGTGCATGACTGCATGCACCTCCCCCTTCACCTTTATCACATATATTTTGATATTTCCCCTTTCTTCTTTGGGGCAGTATTTCAGAGCTCTGTGAAATACTGCCTCCTCGGCTGTAGTTAAGTGGACAAAACAAAAGATGTCACAGTCATCTGCAAATGCAGTCACTCCCCAGGGTGAACCAGTGAGCCCCAAGGAAACTCAGGAAAGAAACATATGCTGACCTACAGCTGAGGTGCATATCAAAGGAGTGATTCCAATAAGCCTAAACTTTACATCTTCCCATAGAAACTGGTTTTCTGTAAATCTCCTTCTATAAATCCAGTTTTCTGTAAATCTTTTGTTCCTACTCCCTTCCCTTCCTTGAAAAAAATCATATGTCCTAGTTTCTCCCCTCTCCTCCTTGAGCAGTTCCTCAGGACTACCTGAGATGCTGTCTCCCAGGCTAAAGTCCTAATTTTGCCAGAAATAAAAAAATTAATTCTCAACTTTCAGGTTGTGCATTTTTCATAAATTGACTATATGTGTGTGTATACATATATATATATATATATACACATATATATAGTTTTATATATATATAAATATTTATATATTTTGGCTGGGAAATACACATAGTCAAGCATAAAAATGTTACTGCTAATCATAAGTAATAGACATCTCAAGTTAGTGATTTTAGTGCTTCTCTATGTAGGAGAAGATGCAAGAATCTGGGGTCATTGGAATTCTTCATTGGATATGCACCTTAACTATCTAGGGCTCCATATGCCCAAAGCACACAATGCTTCCTGTTTTAGCCATCTCAGATTTCCCTCAGTGTACATTGTTGGTAGGTGACTGCAGTAGCTAATGACTTAATCCTTATATAACTGTAATGGAGGGAAACATGTTTGTTTATATTTGGTATATAATGACCAAAGGACTTATATATGGAATATATGAAGTAAGACTATCAAAAATTTAAAAAGCTGAAAAGTTAGACCAACAAATGTTTACTTAATCTCTTTAATGAATGAAGGGAAGATTTTTCTTTTTTAGGTTAGAATTTTCGGTCCTTTATACCAGAGAGCATTAGCCCCACCCTGCACATAGTGTTGCAGTGAGCACCATGAAATCTGAATATTTCAAGGCTGGACTTGTTGTTTGCTGACCTGTGTGGTTGTTATAGGCTTCAAGTCCCCTTCGAGAAGATTAAACCCAAAAGCCTCTGGCCATGTCTCATTGTAATGCCCCTTCCCCCAACTTGAGCAGCCTGGGCTGCTCACTCTCTACTAGGGAAGGAATGTTGACCATTCCTCACCCCACTTCTGTATAATCTGTTCCCCATGAAAATAAGGGCAGGTGTATAAAAACAATTGTAACATGAGTCAGGTCCTATATTTACTGCACGTGCGCATGCATGGGCAAGCTCTTTCTCTCTCTGAAAATGTATTTTCACTTTAATAAATTTGTAAAATGCCAGACTGCCTGCCTCAATCCCTAGTGAGACCACTGTCTCTATCTCTGTGCAGCTGCAGCACTTCCCAGCTGGAATACCCGCCTCCCCACCCCACCCCTTCCAGACTGCCCACACCTCCAAATACTTGTGTGTATGAAGGAATTGAGAAAAATAAATTAGAGAGAACTGACATAGTTGTATAAGTTTACCCTAGCCTCTAAAAAAAAAAGCCACATCCATGCCAGGCCCACCTGCAATTGCTGAAGCTCGCGAAGCTCTCCTGTTTTTAACTTTCTTAATCTCATTTAGACTTCCTTAGGGCCATCAAGATTTATTTTCATACAGTCACTCTGTTGTGTTTAAAACCATCAAAGGAATCCATGACCTACTGGGGAAAAAAAAACATGTCCCATGTGACATGAAGTTTAAAGTCACCCACATAAAATTGAGAACAAGCTGCACAACTATAAAGACTATTTGCAAAAAATATCTACATTTTGTAACTACAGAATGCTATAAATCACAAATAACTCAGGCCCTCTTGAAAGTCTACCTCTATGTAAGTTATTTTTTCACTCCTAATTGTACACATGCATATTTCTCAATGGCCACTGACCAGGAACTAGATTCTGGTATTACCCATATTTAACTCCTCCATAGATTAGAGTACTACCTCTCTAAAATTTATGATGAGAAATATGGAAGAGAATAATGACAAATGCTATATATAAAATAAAAAAGAAAAATGGAGGAGAATGAGGTAAGAGGATACCTTAAATGGGGTAGGTATTCTCAACAATGAGAAGCCACAGAATTATGCGGCATGATCATGAGTGCCTGTAAAGAAAAACCACACTTTTTTTAGAAATTAAATACCATGTTAACTAGGGCTATTAAAATAAATATATGATAAACAAATAGAAGAAAAGGACTTGACTGAAGATAATTTTTCATGATTAAAAATTGGAGAGATCTCTAATAGATAAAGTGCTAAAAAGTACAGTCCCTAAATCTGACAAACCATGCTTTTTAAAGAGGACTACCTGTCTGGAACTATTTCCCTATTAACTTCTGGTTGACAGATTAATGTTATAAAATAAGGACAGTTTTAAAGACATGAACATGGACATGACCTTTCTCCTATTGGTCTGATTTGTGCAGAAACCCCAACATTCCTCAGAGGAGGCATTGAAGTATACTTCTGTTAATTGGCTCACTAACAAAAAGATCTAATTTGTCAAAGAGCCACTAAATATTGAATATTTATGGAAATAAGCAGAGAAGAAAACAAAACAAAGAAAACTCTTTTTTATTACTAATACTGATACAGTACTATTTCTTTTTTTTTTTCCTTTTTTTTTTTTTTTGTCTTTTTGCCATTTATAGGGCAGCTCTCGCGGCACATGGAGGTTCCCAGGCCAGGGGTCTAATTGGAGCTGTAGCCGCCAGCCTACGCCAGAGCCACAGCAACGCAGGATCTGAGCCACGCCTGTGACCTACACCACAGCTCACAGCAACGCCGGATCCTTAACCCACTGAGCAAGGCCAGGGATCAAACCCGCAACCTCATGGTTCCTAGTTGGATTGGTTAACCACTGAGCCACGAAGAGAACTCCTACAGTACTGTTTCTACAACAGACCTGTAGAGCTCGGCAGTTATAATCTAGTTTCTCTTTTTTATTTACTTTTTCTTTATTTTTCTGTTTGTTTTATTGCTATGCCCCCCTCCCTACCCTTTTCCCAGCTACCACATATCTCTGTAAATGATTTGGGCACGGGAGTTCCTGCTGTTGTTCAGCAGAAACAAATCTGACTAGTATCCATGAGGACACAGGTTCCACTCCAGGCCTCTCTCAGTGGGTTAAAGATCCAGCATTGCCATGAGCTCTGGTGTAGGCCACAGATGTGGCTTGGATCTGGCATGCCTGTGGCTGTGGTATAGGCCAGCAGCTACAGCTCCTATTGGACCCCTAGCCTGGGAACCTCCATATGCCGCAGGTTCAAAACTAAAGAAGCAAAAAAAAAAAAAAAAAAAAAAAAAAGGGATTTGGGAGCACACACACAGAAATCAAGATATACATTAGAAATCACTTTTAGAAAACTGTACAACTTCATGCAAGTGAAGTTTTTCTTGCAGTGATTAGCAAAAAGTACATTAAGTAATGCATGAAAATTGTGGTAGGAAAGAGAGAACTTCCATTTTCTGAATAGCCAAAGCATAGATTTCTCAAATTTATTGACTAAAACATGACAACATTTTAGGACACCAGATTTACCTTTGAAAAATTGCAAGGCTACATTAAATTGGTGAACCTACCAAAGTCTTTATTACCAAAGTTAAAGGAAATCATAAAAAGAAAGCTTTTGGATTAAAAATATGTAATGATTGTCTTCAAACTAATACATTTAAGGAAATGAATTTTTGTTGGAAGTAAACATAATTAAATCATAGAATGGGAAGAAAATCTAAAAGAATCTCCCATAAATACAAATGAAAATGATAAATAGATAAAATGTAGAAAATGGTAAGAAGATGGAAATGAAGTCTATACATAACGGTTTCTATTTTGAGTAGAGATTAGAGGACTTATAAAGGATATAATAGAAAAAGTCTTCTTTAAAAAAAGCCTACTCCTACTAATATGAATTTATAATCATTTAATCTCTCAAATTTAATAAAAAGAGATCCATGTTTAGACAAAAATATTTTTAATTTTTAACAACCACACATAAAGTATTTTAATAAGAATATTAAAAATATGAGGTTACATTAGGACAATAAAAATCAGACTGTCTTCATTATTTTCTGTACTAATACAAAAGATGCTAAATGAAACAAAAACTACAATGACTTCAAAGAAAAGTGTTGTGACTCAGTCATATTAAATTAAGTTGTCAATAATATGTGATAAAAGATAAAGATGTTTTTAGATAGTTAGAAACTTACATATAAAAATATATGTTCAAGGCACCTTTATCTAACTATGGTGTTTTAGTCCATCTGGGCTCCTATAACAAAATACTACAAGTTAAGTAGCTTATGAACAATACAAATTCATTTTTCACAGTTCTAGAGTCTGAAAAGACCAAAATCAAGCCTGCAACATGGCTGTTTCGGTGAGAGTCCATGCTCATTCATGAAACAGAGGACATTATAACACAGAATTGGAAACAATTTAATGGTGAAAGTTACTTCTCTAGATTGAATGCCTTTAGTTATTGAAAACTTACCACATTTTCTTTGTTCTGGTAACCAGCCTGAATCCACACTTTTTTCAATAGTATGATACTCTCAATTTTGGTCTTCTGTGTAATATCTTGTTGCAGTGGTTTATGTGCTAACATTGTATGAATGTCTGCCTATCCCTCATACTAGAATATAAGTCCCTCTAACATTTGGAGTTTTAAATCCCAGTGCCAGACTACTATGTCACATTACAGACACATAAACTATTTGATCAAAGGATACATGACTATAAATTAAAATCAAAATTTTAGTTATCTAAATGGTTCTAATTTTCTTGGCCCCATTCCTTAAGATAAACAAACTGTATGATGGAGATTTATTTGAAGTTCAAATATTTTCTTGTTTCAGCATGCTAGCCATAGAACACATATGTTTGTTACCTTCTGTTTTTTCAATTTTTGGCTCATGTTTCTCAGACTTTACTAACAACACTATACATTTGAAACTAACATATTTTGCATTAATAATTGCTAACACAGATGTGGTAATGTCTTTTTTTCTCAGAGCAGCACACTCACTGCTTAAACACATTTTGACATTTTCTAAGGGTAATTTCCACACTTCTCAAGGTGAGATAAAAATTTGATTTTTTTTTTTTAAACAGCAGTAGACTACTACATTTTTTCACCCAACAGATGGATGAAATTTTATGATGGTATTTTCCCATGATAAGTGATTTACAGAGACAATCTTTACCTTCAGAAATCTTGGTTTGATAACTGATAGCTATAATTTTCCACCTTTATACTTTTCTATAAACTTTTGCTTGAATCATAATAGAAAACAATTCAATGACTGAGTTTCACATATTATTTAAGGCAATGTCCATCATAATTTTATTTGGTACAAGAAAATATGACAATTTAACCACTTCTCCACAAAAAAGTCCGAAGAGTAAAATTCACATATGCTATTTGAATTTGTTATTGTTCATTAAATTCTGCTCCTTACAGACTTTATTACACATTCCTGATCTTTGTTCTATATGCCTTATATTTTTCTATCTTAAGACTGAGGCCAGAGTTTCCAATGTGGCTCAGCAGAAATGAATGACTAGCATCCATGAGGACACAGGTTCAATCCCTGGTTTTGCTCAGTGAGTTAAGGATCTGGCCTTAAAAAGATAAAAAAAAAAAAAAAAAAAAAAAAAAAAAGCCTGAGGCCAAAAAAGGGTGCAAGCTTAGTCCTTTATTCCATCATAACCTTGCTGAAGTGTCCCATGCCCAAGTTCATACAGCCCTACAAGGACCATGGTTCAGCTTAAATCCAGCTCAGGCACAGGGGCTGTCAAATCTAAGTCCTTTCAGAGCCTTCTCTCCTGCCTGGGCTCATTTCAGAGCTCATTTCTCTGTATTGCTAACCCTACCCAGAACATGGCCAGACAGCTAAACATAAATCCCCAGGCTAGGCCTTATGGCATTTCAGTATATATTCAGTATATATATAGTGTACAGACAGAGAAGTATAGCATAAGATGCAGAATAAAGGTATTTTAGGGTTAATTCTATTAATATTAGCTTGGTGAACATCTTAAAGGAGTGAAAGTTTTCAGCATGGGCATCTTCTGTGCTTTATAATCTTACCTTATCTTATGCACTTCAAATTTTATACTTAATAGTCTTATCTTGATAACTCTATTAGGAAAAATTATACAAAATTATACTCTTTTACAAAGATATCAAAAAAAAAAGCTAGGAGTGTACTGCATTTTGAATATTTTTGACAGTTTTTAGCGCTCTTTCAAATGTAAGTATCATATGCTAGATGTAGATAAAGATAATTGTCCTTTGCCTCATTTATAAATTATATTACTCAGATATTCTAGGGTACAGTTAGTTCTCAAGGTCTTTCATTCTCAAATATTTTTTCAGTTTTCATATTTTAAATGCCTGCTTTTTTTTTACATATATGATTCACGGATTCATAAAATAAAATGAGATTATTTTGAATGAGATAGTGTCAATTTGGTACAAAACAGTATCATATTCTTCTTCATAGTGGTATAGCCATAAAATTATAAATAAAAATATTAAAGAGAAAAAATAAATTTTGTTCTTGATTATGCCATATTTTTTACATTAAGACTTTCAAAGAGCCTCTACATTGTAGTGTAGTTTATTTTCCTTCTTTGTTTCATAAAAAGGATTTAGCAATCTCAAAACTTTATGCTACATGAAAGAAACTTTATGCTACAGATAGAAAAGACCACACATTGCACATTTTGTATAATTTCATTTACATGAAATGTTTGGAAAAGTTAAATCTGTAGATATTAAAAAGTAGATTTGTGACTGCCTAGGTCTGAGAATACCAATGGGAGTGACCAGAAATGGGCATAAGTTTTCTTTTGGTATTATGTTTCTTTTGGGGGTTATGAAAAAAAATTAAATTTAGATTGTTATAATGTTTTCTGTAAGAAACTTTTTTTCTTTTTAGAATTGCAATGGCAGCATAATCAGAGCTGCAGCTGCCTGCCTATACCACAGCAACATTGGATCTGAGACCCATCTGTGACCTACACCACAGCTCACAGCAATGCCAGATCCTTAACTCACTGATTGGTACCAGGGATTGAACCTACATCCTCATGGTTACTAGTCCGGTTTGTTACTGCTGAACCACAATGGGAACTCCCTGTTTTAACATATTCTGTAAGTAAACATCATTGAACTATAGACCTTGATGAGTGTTTCATGATACATAAATTATATCTCAAAAAATTATTAAAAGTACCGAGGACATAATCAAGACACATGGGCATGTGCACTGTAATGAGAAGATTTGGTAATAGGAAAAACTTTTTGAAAATTCAAATTTCTCTCCTTTTTGCAATGGCTACCAGATATATTTCAAAATTACTGCAAGTTTATAAAAGTAAGGGCAGCACATCAGTATAATACTAATGTTACAAACATTTTTATTAATGAATAATCACCCATGATACTGAAGACAGAAACTGTTCTCAAAATTTTGTCTCCTCCCTAGTAAAACATGGAACATTCTGGTATAGGGAGGGGGCCAATCTTAAAGAGACTTTCCCACGCTGATGAATAAATGTAATAGGTTCTGAAAAATCATAAAATACTTAATAGTGGACTTCTCAAGATCTCCTTTATTACTATGAATCCACAGAACTGGAAGTTGCATCTCTAGGGTCCTCAGTTTAAGTAATTGCAGCAGGAAGCTGAGAGAGCAGTGGAACTTCCCTCTAGGGGATGAAAAGAGCCATAAGTAGATGAGGATGTTTGGCATATCAGAAAAATACTAATCACCCACAAATTTTATGTGCCACAGGTATTATAGATATAGCCTAATATACTTTATGTATAACTTATAATTAATAGCAATATTTAGGAAATTAAAATAACTTTTTAATTAATTTATTTATTTTTTTGTCTTTTTGCCATTTCTTGGGCCACTCCCATGGCATGTGGAGGTTCCCAGACTAGGGATCCAATCGGAGCTGTAGCCACTGTCCTGCACCACAGCCACAGCAATGCCGGGATCTGAGCCACATCTGCAACCTACACCACAGCTCATGGCAATGCCGGATCCTTAACCCACTGAGCAAGGCCAGGGGTCGAACCCTCAAACTCAGATTGATTAACCACTGAGCCATGACGGGAACTCCAAGAAATGGTTTTTTAAAAAGAGATTACACTTTTTCTGTTTTAAACTGCTTGCTTGGTGGGGTTACCCAGAAAATTATTCAGTGGGGTTCTGAGTCCCTAATTTCCTCATTCTAATAAGGATACAGTTGCTGCAATTTTCCATTTTACTGAGTATAGGAGCACAAACAGGCACCTTAGTAGATCCCCTGATCCTCTACTCATTCTTGCTCCTATTATTTATTAGTAGTCCTAACTTTCTTTGATATTCAAGGTTGATTATCTTCACAAATATAGTGATTTATTTATTTACTTATTTATTTTTTTGCCTATAGGTAAACTGGCATGAGGAGTCCAAAATGACACTATGATGTCATTGCTTAGGTTCAGTGCAACCTGACTATCTAGGTGAAAACAATCCCACTCCTGTAATTCTGCCAAGTCTAAAATTTGAAAATCAGGGAGCTCCCATTTGGCTTAGTGGTAACAAATCTGACTAGGATCCATGAGTACGTGGATTCAATCCCTGACCTCCCTCAGTGGATTAAGGATCTCATGTTGCTGAGAGCTGTGGTGGAGGTCTCAGGCATGGCTTGGATCTGGCATTGCTGTGGCTGTGGTATAGGCCTGCAGCTACAGCACCAATTCAACCCCTAGCCTGGGAACTTTCACATGCCATGGGTGCAGCCCTAAAAAAGAAGAAAATTTTAAAAAATAAAATAAAATTTTAAAATCATTAAAGCACAAACTAAAGTGTATCCCAGAGAGTTTTGATGACAGAGGTCATAGTTATTTCTACATCTGTTTCATGAATCCACTTTTTTTATGTTGTTAGGGACATAATACAATACAATGACAATTGGTTTAACTTATCCACTTATTCCGAAAATGATATCCTTAATTGGTATTAGCTGACCCTTGAAAAGGCCATTTCTAGGTGCTTTCAATCCACAAGTTTCCAAGTGATATAGTATATCCAGTGGCTCTTGTGATCATCTGTTGATTTTCACATATAGAACTGGATCTTTTGCTCTGAAATGACATTACGTTGTATCTTATGTTGTTAAATCTGATGTTGTAATGGCACTGGTTGTACAGTATAGGCTGGGTGGCAGGTTAGACATATTCATTGGTAGAACGTAATTCAGTATAGAAATAACTCCATCTTTAGAATGGAAGGGTTCCAATGTAACCAATTTGCTGGTCAGGGACCAGTAGGTCTCCTTGTGAGGTACAATATCCATGGACTCATCATCTGTCTATACAGCTGGCAGGTTGCATATTTAGCAGCTGCAGATGGTGGTAGATCAACTTTAAACAGTGGAGGCTCATGCTGTTGGGTTCC
The DNA here is from genome assembly GCF_054392235.1 of Sus scrofa. NCBI lineage: Eukaryota > Metazoa > Chordata > Mammalia > Artiodactyla > Suidae > Sus > Sus scrofa. The sequence continues at coordinate 35,239,214 of NC_139393.1, forward strand.
TGTATAGCTTCCATGACTGATACCATGACTATGACGTCTGTGTGCTCTTGTGAACATACTTGAGATGACTGAGGTCAGAGAAGTGGGCAACCACTGTCAAGGTATTCTTTCTTCCTGTTTATTGAACACCTACTCTGCATCATACGCTCTCTGAGCATTGCACTTCTCTAGATTTATCCTTGTTAGCATTGAATATTCCCTTTTGAGTTGTCCCATCCTGCTTTTCCTAGATCAGCTGAAGTGATTCAGTCACCAAGTTAATGACAAGTTATGTACATTGGAAAAATTTCATCCAGGTCTTTCTTTCAGGTAGCCCCTACCCAGGTCTGCCCATTTTCTATTCATAGTAATTAATGTATTGAGTTTTCTATAAATCAGGCCTAGATTTCTTCTTCATTTGCCAGTCAAAGAAAGCTGCTCATGAGGCTATGCATGTGAGTTAATGAAAAGATGTTGTTATAACCAAGGTTAATTGGGAGTCTGATAACCCATTTATGTACCCTCAGATCTGCTTGAACTTAATTTTATATGCACTATTTCCATTGTGTCATGGACTATTTTGCTGAACTTAATGACATGGTGCTTTCTAAAGCCTATCTCATAATGAGCCACTCTGAGCAAAAAATCATTTGATGTCTCCTGGTAATATTCTTGATTTCTACCTAGGCCCTGAAGTATACCAGGAGCTGATTTTTATTTTTGAATTCACAATTTATTTTATAGATAGTTATACATTCACATATATTTGTAAGAAATAATACAGAATGATCCTCTCTATTCTTTTCTTTTCTTTCTTTTTTTTTTTTTTTTTAGGGCCACGCCTGCAGCATATGGAGGTTCCCAGGATAGGCGTTCAACTGGAGCTGTAGCTGCCGGCCTACACCACAGCAACAGCAATGCAGGATCTGAACCACATTTGTGGCCTACATCACAGCTCATGGTAATGACAGATCCTTAAACCACTGAGCAAGGCCAGCGATCGAACCCACAACCTCATGGCTCCTAGTCGGATTCCTTTCCACTACACCACAATGGGAATTCTGATCCTCTGTATTCTTTACAATGTTTTCCTCAATAATAACACCTTATAAAATTGAAGTACATTACAAGGAAAATATGGACATTAATACAATCTGTCAATATTATTCAGATTTTATTAGCATACTCCTTATTACTTTAGTGAAGGGAACATGATTAACATGGTTGGTTCTCTGGTCTTACCTAATAAATCCATTATAATATCCATTATAATATGCATTATAATAGGACTTCTCTGAGTTTTTTGAAAAACTTATTTTTATACACTTGAGTCAATTATGGCACTTTTATCCCAATTGCCATAGTCCATTGTTTATTCCATGCTTGAAGGAACAATTCTATAAATGTATTAAGAAAAATAAGTCAGAGTCACTGACAACATTTTGCTGCATCATCCCTGATTCTTTTTCTCACTCACTCCTCAGAAGAAGATAAATATATATTTTTAAAATAAAGTTAATAATAACATATAAGCATGGATGCTGGGACTATATAATAAATAATATATAGAATGAGAAATATGGGGGTTTCTATTTGTGTCAGTATGTATATTTGTGTACTTCTATAGACATAGGCTGTGCATATGTGATGTTTTTCTGTCTATTAAGGGTATTGCCAAAACTTGTAAAAGATTTCTAAAAGAATTGAGACTTTTTTCTTTTTTAAATAAAACTGCTAGAAGTAATAGAGTGACAGGAAATGACTATGTAAAAAGTAGATAAGGGAAATAGAATGTGTAATGTTTTTTTCCAGTGGTGTATGGTCACCACTCTTGGTGGCTATTGTTTTGCTCACTGTACATCCCCCGTTCCACCAATGCCTGCTTCATCCACACCCTACTCTCCTGACGGACCTTCCTACATATTTGCCCCAGGCCCCAGCTAGTGATTATTTTTTTTCAAAGAGGCAGTGAGGGTGTGTCCCTATGCTGTTTTCCCTGGCAACCTACAGCCAACCTGATGTCAATTCCCTTTCTAACTAGTGAACTCCCCACCCCCATCTCTATGTATGAATCCAGGCTCTTTCCTAGGTTCTGAACCTAGGCAATAAACATCTTGCAGGCCTGTAGAATGCAGCCCAACAGAGGCGGGATAAGGAAAGGTATTACGGACAAGATTTGTTTGTATGAGTGTGTGTTGATAAGGAAAAAATAAGTAAATTTTTCCTTTCCTTAAGAAAGTAAAATGATTGTTTCAGAATGAAAAGAAAGAAAGAAAGAAAGAAAAAGATAAGACAAAATCTGAATAGATATAGAAAGTTGTGGAAGATTTGCAATAGAGAAAAGGAATATCAAGAAAGGAATTTTATGTGAAACAAGCTAAAATTAGAGTAGAACTATTTAAGTTAAAAAGAAAAAAGTTTTGGAGTTCCCTTCGTGGCACAGTGGAAATGAATCTGACTTGGAACCATCGGGTTGTGGGTTCAATCCCTGGCCTTGCTCAGTAGGTTATGGATCCAGCACTGCTGTGAGTTGTGGTGTAGGTCACAGACACAGCTTAGATCTGACATTGCTGTGGCTGTGGTGTAGGCTGGCAGCTACAGCTCTGATTGAACCCCTATCCTGGGAACCTCCATATGCCATGGGTGTGGCCCTAAAGAAAAAAAAAAATAAAAAGCCAAAAATAAAGTTTTAATATCAAAACACACCGGTGAAAAATAATAATTTGGTTTTCTTTCTGTTAAAGAATAAAGATTTTCTTAGATTATTAGTCTGTTATTTTATTTTATTTTATTTTATTTTATTTTATTTTTTTGTCTTTTTGCATTTTCTAGGGCCACTTCCCGCAGCATTTGGAGGTTCCCAGGCTAGGGGTCTAATAGGAGCTGTAGCCACCAGCCTACGCCAGAGCCACAGCAACATTGGATCTGAGCCATGTCAGCAACCTACATCACAGCTCACGGCAACGCCAGATCCCTAGCCCAGTGAACAGGGCCAGGGATTGAGCATGCAACCTCATGGTTCCTATTCGGATTCATTAACCACTGCACCACAACAGGAACTCCCTATTAGTCTGTTCTTAATAACACATTGTAAACATAGGTTTTATCTTATTTTTAATGTAATCTGCCTAGAAAACAAAGATTTTGTATGTTTTCTTTATCAGGGCTTTGATTATTTAAGAAAACTGAGTTTTCTCTGGAAAAGCTAAGTTTTCACAGATATATAATTTTTTGCATGTGTTAAATTTCATGAGAAGAATTGTCAAATAAGAATGCTGCTAAACTTTCTTTAGGGTATAATTGCATAAAATTACTAAAAATCTGCTATTGTATAAAATTACTAAAAATCAGCAGTTATAATTTTAAAATGACTGTGACTGAAATAATCAAATTCCCTTGTCAACTACATTATAATGAGCTCTTATCAGGTCTTGAACCATTGCCTTGTTAGTCTTTTGTTATTTGAACACAGTTATCTTATTCTGTTGCTCTGGCAAAACAAAAGTTCCTGCAGAAGTGTTTCATCTTCAAGGAAATTCATGGAAAAGACTTTGACAAGTACAGGTTTCTGATAACTAAGATCAATTTACCTTCATGTGGGAAGAAAAATAATAAATATTTTAAAGGCTTCCCCAAACTGCTTGCATTACTGTTTCCCTTCCCCACATTAGTAAAAATGGGTCCATTACATTGACGATGTAATGTTGACAAATGAAGACTTGCTTCTGCTGCAGAATACTATGCAGCTTTGCTGGAATAGTTGCCAGAGAGAGGATGGGCAGCAAACCCACGGAAAATTCACCACCCAGGAACCACTTCAGACTTTTGGGGAGTCATTTGATCAGGTGAGATGGACCTCGTCACTAAAGCTGTGATTGATACGGTGCAAGTCTATCCAACTACAAAGAACATTAAAGAGTTTCAAGCCTTTTTTGGGATTTGGGGGTTTTGGAGGGCTTTTACTCCCCACCTGGCACACTGCCTCTGTCCCTTATACTGCCTGATAATGAGAGGGCATATGCAGGACTAGGGATCTACCTTTGAGAAGCCAAAAACACTAGTGAAACAGATGAAAACTTTTCGCATTGCCTGAGTTAGCTGTATCTGTGAATTCCAGAAAGTGTGAGTCAGGCCCTGTGTCAAAGATAGTAAAGAGAAAAAGTACCCCTGGGATTTTGGTCCCAGCTAGGGAAGGGGGAAGAAATCTGATATACACCCACTGAGCAACAGCTCTTTGCAGTGTACACAGCACTCTTTCAGACTGAGCCTCTAAGGAAGGAATAAATTACAGCAGCCAGTGGGTGGTCACTCATGAGCTCTGGCCATTAACACTTTGCACTGAACAATTGGGTTGTTCTAAAGAGGTTAACCTTACTATTTGGACTAACAAAAGTCAAGTGGTGGATTATTCAGGTGTGCTAGCTTGTGGGGTCAGAATACGTGGAGGAACATGTGAATACAGCTGCAAGAGCCTGGGCCAGTCCTCACTGCTTTCCGCATACCAGTTCATAAGCTGCTGACAATGCCCACTTCCTCCAACCCCAATGAGGAAGCTGATGCCCTGTGATAAGATATGAGTGCTAGCAATGACCCTTCAGCAAATATGGCAGATTGGGTACACAGAAGGTGCAGCCATGAAGTGCTCAGATGGAACAGCATGTTGCCAAGAATACCAGACTATCCTTGAACTACAGTGACCTTGTTAATGCAGTACCCATGCATTAACTATCTGGTAGGTGGGTCTGGGTTCCAAGGCAATTAAGCTAGAGGGAGAACTCTAAAATACTGCCAGCAAACACTAATGTTTTTCTAGTAAAATGAACTCCCCAAAAAGACTGTAACCAGTATCTGTGTCTCCAAGGTAAGTCTAGATTGCCTCCTTCCTTTTTGGGAGGCAGTCCAAGGTCAGAAAGTGTTGTTTGACCTCAGCTTCTATCAAATTATTATCCTGCCCTGGGTGAGATTTTGTGTGTGCCTTTAAGAATAGAGTTCTTTGTTTCCTACAGCCCTATGGCTCTTCTGAATGCCAGTTCCACTAGTGTTCAAAGACAAATGTTCTGGAAATTCATTTTCCTGGTGCAGGACCTTCAGGTTGGGGAGCCCATTGTGGGGCTTTGATCCCTCTCTCCCTGGGGAGAATCTCTTCAATTGTGACTATTCTCCCATTTATGGTCAACTACCCAGGTGACTATATCTCTGCTCTCCAACCCCCCCATCCATGTTATTGTGGTTCTTCTTTTTTGTCTCTTTAGTTGTAGGAGATATTTTCTGCTGCTCTTCAGGTCAATCTTATCAACAGTTGCTCTGTGAATAAGAATTTTGATGTGCCCATGGAGGAGATAAGCTTAAGGTATTGCCACTTTGCCATCTTGACCAAAGTCCTTCAGATTGAATATCTTTATAAATGCTGGTATCCCCTTCTTAGAAACTGTTATTTATATAATTAGCCTGTTTTTTTTAAGCATTTATGGATGAATTCCTTTTATATTGCAATATAAAAATCTTTGTTTTTGTTAGAAATGTACTCAGTCTCATGGTTTGTCATTTAATCTTGTTTACATTGTCATTCTGTGTGGCAGATTTTAGCTATAAATTATAGAATACAATGCCTGAAAGCTTTATTATTTTCTTGTATTTTAAAATTTAAGCTACCACAAATCACATCTGTGCATGGAATTATGTATATATTATAATTTTATCTTATTTAATTCATATAGAATATTAACTTTATATCACATTTATAGTCTATCCCCTCACCCCTCACTAATGTGAAAAGCAATACTATCAAGTTTCCGTATGTATTGTTTATATTTCTGAATCCCTATTACTTTTATTTACTCATCTATTTGTTCATTAATTATTATACTAGTTTCCAATTTTTTTTTTCTCTTTTTTGGTGACCCAGTGGCATATCGAGTTCCCAGACCAGATCTGAGCTACAATTGTGACCTATGCTGCAGCTGCAGCAATGCTGGATCCTTAACCCACTTTGCTGAGTCAGAGCTTGAACCTGTGTCCCAGTGCTCCAGAGATGCCACCGATTCCATTGCACCACAGTGGGAATGCCTCATTTCCAATGTTTTAATTACCATGGATTGATAAAAATCTTTTCAATCTGGTGGGCCATTTCTCCTTTTCCAGTATTGCCTTAAGTTTTCAGGTGATCTTAGCCTTTGGATCTTTATCTATTTCTCTCTTTTTCCTCTTCCTTCTCCTTCTCCTTCTTTTCTGTTCTTATCACTGGATTTCTGCTTTACAGCACCAGCCAACCTTGCTTTTCACATCTCAGTTGATTATGTGAACAATGGCAGCAACAAAAATAACATGGGTGAGAAATAAAAATCAATTTATTTCAAGCAGATTAAAGCCTTATACATTTCACTAAAGGCAGGAAGAGGATGTTGAGGAATAAATAGGATCAGAGAATGTCCAGAATATCAGTCAAGAAGTCTGCAGCAAGACATAACTGGGACAACTTGGAGAACAGGCTGTTGGAGAACAAGCCGTAGGTAGAGACCTTGCATCTGCCATCCATGGTGACATGCCTTGTGTGGGTTCTCCTCCACATTTCTATTTCCTGTTCCATGTGCTTGAAATCTGGTCTCAGGGAAGAGCAAGTTCTTGGATCTTTGACTGCATTCTTTCCTTATGGCTTTAAAAAAATTGGTAGAGAAAGAACTCTTGGCTCTGTAGCAGGTTTAAGGACAAGAACCCTCTACATCTTTTGTTGTAGTGCTTCACTTCCATCTGTTTTCTGAAATTCAGCATCCTGTTCTAGGTACTCTTCATGTAGTCAGAAATGCATTTTATATCCTTGGAGGCACAGTCTCTATTTCAGATCATATATTTTTTGGTTCCACATTCTACACACCCAATTCATAAACTATGATAAATATCTGCACTCACTTTTATAGCCAGTAGTACCCATTTATCACCCATCATCTTCACTCATGGGGACATCTGGAATATTCTCCACACTGATCTTTGTGCTGCTGTGTTCAAGTATTCTGAAATTCATGTCCTATGTGGCTTCCAAAATTACCTTCTAAAAATGCTAACACATTGTATCACTCTCCAATTTTAAACATTCTTATGTCTTCCAGTTCCACTTCAAATAAAACCTTCTGTGGTGTTTATGATATAGCTTATTTCCCTTCTTTAAGCTTCTGCTCTGGATGTCTCATTCTTGCTCATTATTGATCTAGTCAAGGAACATGATGAACCTGTTTTCTCCTTAGAGGCTTTGTTCTTCCTCTGGCCTCTGTGGGGTCACTCTCTCCTGATCTTTGCCCTGCTGGACCCTTCTTCATTTAGACTACTGTTCAAACATTATCCTCTCAGATAGGCCTCCCCACCCCATCTAGTGGTGTCCGCACTCTCCTCCTAGTTACTCTCCATCACATGATCCTTAATGATTTAGTTCAATCATTTATCAGGCCATGAAATTAGCTATATGCTATAGTTTTAGTCTGTTTTGCTCTCATTCACCAGAATTTAAAGCAATAATATCTCATTTTTTTCTATTAATACTAATGTCTAGAATAGATGCTATTACTAAGAAAGCATTCAGTATGGATAAGTTAAATAAATAAATGAATAAATGAGTGGATGTATGGAGCCTAGTACCTACACTTTCAGGGGCAATCTTTATGTCTGTTCACATGGACTGTTTTATATGACCAATTTCAGAGGATATTTCCATCAATAGATTCCACCAGAACCCATGACTAAAATCTTAAGGGATAAAGATTGTCCATATTTTCCTTCCCTGACTCACATTATACTTTGTTCAAAATTGTAGCAATTTCTGACAATTCTGAGTGATTCTCTATAATTACTTCCCTTTCTCACTCAATACTTTATCTTCTTTTCAGAGCTGAGATTAGAAGCCTTGCCAGTCCATGCCAGAATACTATTTTTTAACTGATTTTTTTTCCTTATTCAGATTTCACAGCATGCCATTTTATTCCTGTTTATTTGGCTGTATCATATTAATTTTTTGCTTTTTTGGGTGCATTTCAAAAATCATTGGGAGAGGAAGCCTGTAATCTGCTTCACTCTACCATCTGTTGATAGAATCTCAAATTTTGTTTCTAAATTTAAAACATTACAAAATTGAATACATCTCATTATATTCCTCTGAATATATAATAGTGCAGTTGAGGGGGAGGGGTTTCATACAGTTGGAAATAATCCTGAAATTACATAGCCCCAAATATTAGTAGTTTGTTTTTTTTTCTGAAAATAAATTCATTTTAATTTCTGATAATTGAAAATTGGTAATTTAATCTTCTTATTTTAGGTAATATGTACATATTTTTAAACAAATTATAAATACTCAAAATTTAGAAAAGTACCATTGAATATTATCTAAACATTTAAAATGTTCTGAAAATCCTTAACTTAAAATGTCCATAGGGATTTCCCATCATGGCTCAGTGGTTAACAAATCTGACTAGGAACCATGAGATTGCGGGTGTGATTCCTGGCCTTGCTCAGTGGGTTAGGGATCCGGCCTTGCCGTGAGCTGTGGTGTAGGTTGCAGATGCAGCTCGGATCCCACGTTGCTATGGCTGTGGCATAGGCCAGCAGCTACAGCTCCAATAGACTCCTAGCCTTTGGAACCTCCATATGCCGTGGGTGTGGCCCTTGAAAAGATAAAAAAAAGACAAAAAAAAAAGTCCATGGAAAAAAGATACACACCTAATATCTTAAGTGCTTAAGCATGTGCGATTTCCAACAATAACTTAATACAAAATCATCTTTTAAATACCTAGAGTTACAGATTATGGGACAACAATTTCACAGTTCTGAGTATTATCTTAAACATCTATATGCTAGATTTAAAATGTCAACTAGATTGTGCTTTTGAGGTATATTCTCTATAAATTAATTATGCAACTAGGTATTAAAATGGTCAAATTTCTTAAGGAGATATAATTTGTAATGATACTGAAACTATGATTGTTTTCTAAATCTTATTCTAGGAAAATGAAGAATAATGTGTATAATGAAGCACAGTGCTGCCGGGGCCAGCTCAGCAGGATGGGGCTGAAGAACGGGTGCTGTGGAACTTAAGGAAAAATAGTTAACATAAAACAAGACACAGAGACATTTATCTTAAGTAAAGGTGGGAGCCAGGGGACTCAAGGTCTCAGGGACCAAGAGCGCCCCTCAAGAAACCACCCTGCTTTTATTGTGCTCTTTAGATGAGATCAAGTGAGGAGTGGCTATGGGTGGATGATACAGGGTTTGTTTACTATTATATAAGTTTTTTTTTACTACTTAAAAGACCACTTAGGTGGTAAAGGGTTAAGCTCTTACTCTGACCTCTAGGCACATAACAGTACTTAAGCTTAAGTCACTTATGCCTTTAGGTCTTTGCTCTTAAGCTTAAGTCATTTACCAGTATTGTGACTGTTATTCAAAGCAGGAAGATGGGATAAAGTAAAGGACAAGATGGAGTTTTCAAGGAAACATGTCTTGCGACACAGTGCCACATTTATAATTGCACTAAAGAGAAGATAAAACTAACAATAGGTACTCATTTTTTAAAAAGCTATAGTAGTTCCTGATGTGGTGCAGTGGATTAATGATCCACTTTTACTCTGTTGCATTTCTGGTTCAATTCCACTGGTTCAGCAGTGGGTTAAGGATCCAGAGTTGCTGCAGCTTGAACCTTGGAATCAATTCCCAGTCCCAGAACTTCCATATGCTGGGGATATGACCAAAAAACAGGGAAAAAGGGGAAAAAATGTATTTGGAATGATATGATTTAGTTAGGAATATTGTGACTAAAAAAGTGTTTACATGTCTACTAAGTATACTGAAATCTGCTTTTGTAAATATAGCTTAATTTTAATTATGAAATATAAAAATATATTAAGGAAAATGGGTAGGAAATAAATTATAAAACAAATTTAAGAAACATAAAAATGGGGAAAAAATCAGAATAAATGGGCAATTTAGAAACATAGAAAAAAATGTTTACTGCAGGTCTTAGCTTGGGCTGCTCTATTAAAAATACCATTGATTGGGTATGCCTCTTAGACAAAGGCATTTGTTTATCACAGTTTGGAGGCTAGACATCCAAGATCAGGATGTTGCTGAAACTGACAGCACTGATGGCCTGAAGGTAGCCAGAACCCAGATTGGAACTTGAACCTACAGTTTTAAGTTAGTCATTCACCTGGTGTCTGGACTTACTGAGGTTCAGTTTCTTTGTGTCTCCATGCAGAAGGAATCCAGTGAGAGACAAAATGATAGGCAAGAAATAGACTTATTAAGAAGGACACATATGAGAGATGTAAGCAGACTGTCAAGGAGGCTCTGCCTCTAGGATCTGGTGGGCTACAGTTTTATCATCCAAGGTGAATAGGGGTAAGAAAAGCCCACCTATTCCTCTTTCTTATAGTAGTAGCTCCTTCTTAGTATCCAGTATGGGAGTACTTGAACCTATAACATCTAAGGAGGACTGTCACAGTTCTTACTTAAATCAGCAGAAGTGTGGTCCTTAAACTCCTGCCCTTGGTCTGAACCAGAATGCAGGCCTCATCCCATCCCCCACCTAATTACCTGAGGCAATTCTTGTGGCTCCACTATTCAAGCAAAGCTGCCTTGTTCTTGTTACCAGAAATAGGTTAGAATCCAGGTTATTGTTCATGGAGCTGAAGAATGAACTCAAACACAAAGGCACCAAGCAAACAAAAGTCTTTATTACAGGAAATCAAATAGCTCCCAGCACAGACACTGGGAGGGAGAGGAAGAGTCTCCCTTTCTATTGTTCTGTGGAGGATTTATTTCTTAAAGACAGGAATACCAACATGGGGTCCCCATGTTAGTCCTTTTTTCCATTGCTTTGACAAGATTACTTATATCAGTCCTTGTCCAATAGGGGTCTTAGAGGTGGATACACCCCATAAGTTTATGGTTTCTTTTGCTCTTATTTCCCCTAGACTTAGAGTCACCATTCTACATTCTTTTGCTAACAGTCAAAGGTATAGGTCAGCGGTTATTTCTATATGAATTTTGAAATAAGCTTGTCAAATCTAACAAAAAAGCCAATAAGATTTTGATTAAAATTCTTTTGCTCTATTGATCAATTTGCAGAAAACTGATATAAAAATATGGAGGTGTTCCCCTGTGTCACAATGAGTTAAGAATCCACAATTGTCACTGCAGCAATTTGAGTCATTGCTATGATTTAGGTTCAACACCTGGCATTGAAACTTTCAGCTGTGGGTGTGGCCAAAAACAAACAAACAAACCAACCAAAAAACCAAAGTAAGGAGTTCCCCTCGTGGCGCAGTGGTTGACGAATCCGACTAGGAACCATGAGTTTACGGGTTCAGTCCTTGGCCTTGCTAGTGGGTTAAGGATCCGGTGTTGCCATGAGCTGTGGTGTAGGTTGCAGACACGGCTTAGATCCTGCGTGGCTCTGGCATAGGCTGGTGGCTACAGCTCCGATTTAACCCTTAGCCTGGAAACCTCCATGTGCCATGTGAATGGCCCCAGAAATGGCAAAAAGACAAAATAAATAAATAAATAAATAGTCTGCTAATACATGAACACGGTATAGCTCTATATTTATTTAAATCTTTATTATCATTATTTCCCAGCAATATTTATTATTTGCAATGAAGAGATTTTGCACATATTTTGTAATATTTATTCCTAAGTATATCATATTTTTTCTTATTATAAATGGAATTTTAAAATACTCAATTTCCAAATGTTAATTGCCAGTATACAATACAGTTGAATTTGATCTTGATGGTTGATTGTGAAAATTCACTAAACTTAATAGTCGTAGTACATATTTGGTAGATTTCATAGCATTTTCTATGTAAAATTATGCTCTCGATTAAAGATAGTGTTATCTCTTCCTTTGCAATATAGACACATTTTCTTTTACATTATTGCTTTACTGTAAAGACTACAATTTTAAATGTAGAAGAAAAAAATAGGAATATAAGGGCAGCCTATCTCTGTCCACTGGAAAAAGGTATAGGTTCCTTTGTTGTTTGGTAGGTTGTTCTATCAACTATTTAGAGATGGTGAAATTATATCTTCAAAGAAATTGCTCCATTTCACCTAGACTACCAAATTCCATGGAATTTCTAGTGCTATCCATTCTTTCATTTCTGATATTAGAAATTTAGGTCCTCTCTCTTTTCTCTCCTTATCTACTCTCTTTTTAAAATTTTTATCCTATTCTGTCTTAATTTCACTTTTAATTATATTTATTTTTAGTTATGTTATTGGATTAATAGTTATACACACTTTTAGTCTTCTCTTTTAGTTACTATGTAGAATAACACTTGCATCTGGTTTAGCAGATTCAAAAGTTATGCCTTTGTTCCTTCCATATTTCCAGATAATACTAGTGATTACTTTACCTCCAGTTACCCCTCTTCCAGAATTAAAACTACTGTTAAGTTGTATATATTAAATCCTTGAGTTATTCCTATAATTGCCTTGTATGGTCAATAATCACTTAGGTTGCCTACATATTTATCCTGCCTCATTAACTTTCTCAGCTTAAGTATGTCTTTGCTTATTACCAGTAATGGTATTTAAATTTGGAGGGTTTTTTTTTTTTTTTGCATCACTTTAATCCACAATTGTATTGTCTTATGTTGACATCCTTTCTACTGAGAAATCGATACTCAGGCCCATTTTGGAATCTTTGCAAACAATCTACTTTGTACTCTGCTTTTAATGTTTGCCTTTAACTTCAGGAGTTTTAGTATTATGTGCATAGACAAAGCACTTATTTTTTCAGGTCTCCTCAAACATATGAGTTGATGTCTTCCACCATTAGAAATATATTTATTAGCCTTTGTCTCTTCAAGATTGTTTCTGTAGCTTTCTCTCATCATGTTTCTTATAAATTCCAATTACATATTTGACAGAATTTATTTTAAATCTGTAGAACTTTATACTTTTATTACTTTGTCTCTATATGCTTCATTCTTGATACTTTTTTCTGATATTCATGGTTTTTTATTTTTATGGCCACAGCTGCACCATATGGAAGTTCCTGGTCTAGGGGTTGAATAGAAGCTGTAGCTGCCAGCCTACAACACAGCCACAGCAATGCTGCATCCAAGCCACATCTATGATCTATGCTGCAGCTTATGACAATGTCAGATTCTTAATCCACTGAGTGAGGCCAAGGATCAAACCCACATCCTCATGGACACTATGTCAGGATCTTAATCTTCTGAGCCACAACAGGAATTCCTAATCTCTTTCCAGTTCACTAAGACTCTCCTAAACTGTGTCTTTTTCTCCTGTTAAGTTCTGAATTTCATTTATTTTATATTCCTGGATCTCATTTGGATTTTTCATATTTCCTAATTCTATGGTGAATTTTGAAATATCACATTTAATTTCTTTGAACACAATGAATATACTTATTTCAAATTTGAGATTTGAGAACTTCAGTGTCTGGATTCCTTGTTGTTGTTTTTGCCTTCTCCTGTATTATGTAGACTAATTCACACTGCTGTCTCTTCATGCGTGCCCCATTATTATTATTTTATTGAGTGGTGGCATTGTAAATAATGTTACAGAAATAAAGTCTGGATGGGGTTCTCTCCTTCAGAGAAGATAGATATATCCTTCTGACTGTAGCTAGTGGCATTAGCAATCCCATTTTCTTTCAGTTCAATTTGGGGAAATGAAACGATTAAAAGCTGGACCTCATCCCCTTTAAAGAATCATTGATATTTCATTCATCCCAATCTGGCTTTACTTTTACCATGTCCAAACCAAAATATAGGTGTTTTATCAACACCTCCCTTTTGTATGAGGCTCTGGATACAAGATTTATCGCCTTTTCTCATGGGGCTCTCAAGAATACTGAATAATAAGATCTTAAAAACATTATCAATTCAGATTTACATTTCCAACAGAGATTAAAAAAAATTAAATATATACTTGACATCAATTACAATAACTATTCTTTCTTAGCTACTTTCCTCCCAGTTTTCATTCTCAAAGATCAACAGAATATCTCTTCACACATTTTTCATTCTTTTTTTCTCAATTTGGCATTATTTTTCAAATATTGGTGTGCTAGGCCATGTATGAAATAATTACTTAATTTGTTCTGAACCTAAAGAAATTTCCTGTCAATATTTAAATGAAATTATTTTTATCTTGCTTAAATTTTTAAGGTTTTCTTTGGTATCATTTATACGGAAAATTTCTAACCCCTCCCTCCTATAAGAGATCTATGAAGGAAGAAAAAATAAAGAGCATCACTTCAGGACAAAAATATGAAATTTTAATGCTCACTATTTAAATCATATTATCATTAAACATTGGGCACCTAGCTTTAAATCAGGGGATAAATTTCATAAATGCTCAGTCAGCTCAACACTATGTAATCTGCAGATCACAAAATTGTTGATGGGTAACTAAACATCTGGCTCACTTCTTTGCCATAGTGATTCACAATTCTAACTAAATTTTGTGTATATGGCATGTTATATTATATGGTTGTCATTCGTTTTTCAAGCAATTATAAATATCTTTTCAGTTCAAATTTCACAAATCTTATCTGGGCTCATAAGAATGCATTCTGAATTATTCATCTAATTGTATAATAAAATCAGGCAATGGAGTATTAGTTAAAATCCTACCAAATTTTTTTTAATGTTTTAGACTGATTGCATTAATAACCTCAATTATTCACCTCTTTCTGTATTCATATACTTTGCTGTATAACTTTGCAATTTCATATCCTGAAGTTTTGGTGTCTTATTCCCTATTCCTTTAACTTATGCTGACATTATGATTTGCTACATCCCATAGACTCTGGCAGAAATTATGCAATGCCAGTTCTGAGTCATAGCTGAAAAAGTTTTGCATATTTTCTCTTTTGTTCATAAGCCTCTGTTATTCTCTGTGTGATGATTAATTTTATATGCCAACCCATCTGTGGTATGGGGCACCCAGATATTTTGTCAAATATTACTCTAGGTCTTTCTGTGAGTGTGTTTTGGATGGGATTAACATTTAAAATGGTGGACTTTCAGTAAGGCAGAGTTCCCTCCATAACATGAGTAGGCTTTATCCCATGAGTTAAAAACCTAATAGAACAGAAAGGACAGCCTACTCCAATTAAGGGAGAATATTCCAGTGGACTGCCTTTAAATTTTATTTGTAGCATTTAGTAAGTCTTATTTTTTCTACAGTCTACTGTCTTTGAACTTGAGTTGGAACATAGGTTTTCTCTGGTTCTTCACCTTGCCAGTCCACCTTGCAGATTTTGGTTTCAACCTCCATAAATGTGTGAGGCAATTTCTTATAATAAATCTCTCTCTCTCTCTCTCTCTCTCTCTCTCTCTCTCTCTCTCTCTCTCTCTCTCTCTCTCTCTCTCTCTCTCTCTCTCACCCACACACACACACACACACACACTCATAATCCTATAGGTTCTGTTTATCTAGAGAACATTGATTAAGATACCATGAGAACCTATTGGAAGATGAAACACAAAATTAAGGGTGTTACCACATTGGCCCTAGCCAAAAACAGGTAGGTCCATCACTAGCCAACTAATCCAAATGAAGTGGTCACTGCCTGGCTCCAGTTAACTTCAGATTCATAGACAATAAATATTTATTTCTCTAAGACACTGGGACTTTTTATTGTTATGTAGTAGCATTATAACAAAAATTATTTACATAGGAGTTACAGTTTCTAAATGCCTAAGACACTTTTCAATTAGTAAGCACTTTTTAAATTAAATGAATTTTTAAATTAAAAAAATGAATTTTCTAAGGGCATTGCTTAGTAAATGAGTAAACAGAATTGTATTTTGTTCAAAATTTTCAACAAAAGTACATTCTTGATATTTTCTAACTCATTATTCACCAAAATACGTCTTTACAAATGATCATGTTTCATAATTTAAATATGATTAATACTGTGTGGAAACAGAGAAGTGAAATTGCTTACATTTAGTTATATCCATCTGAAAACTACACAAATTCTTTGAAGGAGAGGTCAAACTTTTTGACTAAATCTCTCAGTCAGAATGGAAAATAATGTTTTTATTTCTATTTATTTGTTCATCCATTTAAAAAAATTGACATATAGTTGTTGTACAATATTATATCTCACAGGTTTATAATATAATTATTTACATTTTAAAGGTTATATTTATTGTAATTCTTACAAAATATTGGCTATATTCTCTATATTGTTCAATATATCTTAGTAGCTTATTTATTTTATAGGGATGGAAAATAATTTTTGATAAAAGGACTCTTGATGCTCTGAACCCTTGTTTTACTTGTTTTCATGTTTACATTCAATATCTTCTACTGCATAGAGTAAAAAATTTTCAACATTATAATTGGGTACTTCGATAATCCAAGTTTTTACAATAAAATTAAAATTGTAAATATAATTTATTTGTTCAATTTTATAGATGACTTTCTCCCTTGCCTCATGTGTAAAGAGTGTAAATTTGATCATAACTAAAAAATATATACCAATAATATTTTTTATTTATTTATTTTTCCACTGTACAGTATGGGGACCAAGTTACACATACATGTATACATAATTTTTTCCTCCCATTGTTGTGTTGTGATGTAAGTATCTAGACATATTCTCAATGCTGCACAGCAGGATCTCATTGTAAGTCCATTCCAAGAGCAATAGTTTGTATCCATTAACCCCAAGCTCCCGATCCCCCCCACTCCCTCCCTCTCCCCTTGGGCAGCCACAAGTCTATTCTCAAAGTCTATGATTTTCTTTTCTGTAGGAATATTTATTTGTTCTGTATATTAGATTCCTGCTACAAGTGATTTCATATGGTATTTGTCTTTTTCTGACTTACTTCACTCATTATGAGAGTCTCTAATTCCATCCATGTTGTTGAAAATGGCATTATGTCATTCTTTGTTATGGCTGAGTAGTATTCCATTGTGTATATATACCACATCTTCCGAATCCAATCATCTGTCAATGGACATTTGGGTTGTTTCCATGTCCTGGCTATTGTGAATAGTGCTGCAATGAACATGCTGGTGCATGTGTCTTTTTTAAGGAAAGTTTTGTATGGACATATGCCCAAAAGTAGGATTGATGGGTCATATGGTAGTTCTATGTGTAGATGTCTAAGATACCTCCATACTGTTCTCCATTGTGGTTGTACCAGCTTATATTCCCACCAACAGTGCAGAAGTGTTCCCTTTTCTCCACAACCCCTCCAGCACTTGTTATTTGTGGACTTCTTAATGATGGCTGTTCTGACTGGTGTGAGATGGTATCTCATGATAGTTTTGATTTGCATTTCTCTAATAATCAGGGGTGTTGAGCATTTTTTCATGTGTTTGTTGGCCATCTGTATATCTTCCTTGGAGAAATGTCTATTTAGGTCTTTTTCCCATTTTTCCATTGGGTGGTTCGCTTTTTTGCTGTTAACTTGTATTTATGGAATATACATGTAAATATGAAGCAGGATCTTTCCTCAAAAACAGTCACTCGCCACCTGTTGAAAGACTGCAGGTATGGGAGCTAGCTTAGTTCTAGAAAAAGATTGTGAATTTGCATGACTGTGAATTATGAGATTTAAATTTTTCCTCCAATCATGTCAAGCAGCATCTTAATAGGGTACCTATCTATGTAACTTCTAGGGATATTGTGATTGATTAACCACCACTAGAGATTTCTTAAACAATATGTTATTATCATAATGTCATAGCTTATGTGGCAATTGTGCTCATCTATTCTCAGTTAACAGAACTTGGCATCTCCTCCTCCAAGATCACATTATTTCTATTGACAAAATAGAATAAAATTCCATTGCAGCATTCATATATCATATGTGACCTGCAAAAGTGAGCCAACATGAAAATCTTCAAATATGCTAGATTCCCCTTAGCCTGAAGAATCTATTTCTTCTAAGTTGTCCAATTTATTGTCATTATGATTGATCATAGCAGTAATTATCCTTTGTATTTCTACTGTATAAATTGCAATATCTTCTCTTATTTATAATTCTATTTACTTGAGGCTGCTTTTCTTCTTGAGTGGTCTAGCTAAAGTTTTGTCATTTTTTATTTGTCTTCTCAAAAAACCTGCTCTAATTTCATATATCTTTCCTGTTGTTTCCCCAGAGTTTGTCTTATTTATTACTGCTCTAATCTTTATTTCTTCCTTCCTTCTACCAATTTTGGGCTAGCATGTTCCCCTTTTCCTAATTCCTTGAGGTATAATGTTAGCTTGTTTTTTTTGAGATCCTATATTTTTTCTTAATATGGGCATTTATAGCTATAAAGTTTCCTCTTAAAACTGCTTTTACTACATCCCATGTATTCTGATATGTTCATTTTATGTTTGTTTCAAGATATTTTTATATTCTTTTTGATCCCTTTTTGATACAAAAAAGTTGTTCAGGAAAGTTTTGTTTAATTCCCATGTTCATATGTTTTCCAATTTCCCTCCTGTTATTAATTTCTAGTCATACTATTATGGACAAAAAGATATTTGCTATAATTTCAAATTTCTTGAATTTAAGACCTGTCTGTTGTATTGCCTAATGTATGTTCTATCGTGAACAATGCTGCTTGCATGCTTAAGTAGAATACATTTTGATGTTATTGAATAGGACAAATTATGTATGTAAATATACAACAGGAGTCATTTTTAGATGGTGTTTTGCTGGACCTTGTATTTTTATCCATTCAGTCATTCTATATTGTTTAGTTGGAGAGTCTAATCATTTTAATTTTAAAGTAATCATTTCTAAAAAAGAATTTATGTTTGCCACTTTGTTAATGGCATTCTGACTGTTTTATTATTAATTTATTCCTCTTTTGCTATCTTGTTTTTTGTAATTTGATCACTCTTTAGAGTGGTATGCTTTGATTTCTTTTAAAAAATCTTTTGTGTATCTACTACAGGTTTTCCTTTGAAGTTACTCCAAGGTTTACATAAAATATCTTACAGCTAAAATATCCTATTTTAAGCTGATAACAACCTGATGTCAATAGCATATACCTTTTCCCCACCCATGTTCTAGATTACAGATATTTAACATGTTTCTATTACATTGTGAATCCAGTAAAAAAATTATTGTAGTTATAGTTATTTTATTTCATTTTTTAACCTTTAAACTGGAGTTGAAAGTGATTTAGATATCTTTACAATGTTAGAAACTCTTACTTTATATATTTAATTTTATCAGTGAATTTTACATTTTTATGTATTTATATGTGATAATTTAGTGCCCTTACCATTAGGTTTTCACATAAAAGAAGTTAGAGTTAATAAACTCTGAAACTTTTTTTGTTTGTTTGAGAAAGAATTTATCTATTTTTTTATGAAACAATTTTGCCAAGCCAGATTGTTTGGTTGACATATTTGTTTCCCAATATTTTGAACATATCATTCTACTCTCTACTGGCCTGCCAATTTTCTGCTGAGAAATCTACTGGTCATCTTATGTGGTTTCACTTATACATAACAAGTCTATTTTTTCTTGTTACTTTGTCTTTGACTTTTGAAAATTCTCTCTTCATTTTTGACTTTTTAAAATTTAATTATGCATGCCTCATTATAGCTCTTTTTGGATTCAGTATATTTGGGGTGTCATGAATCTGGATATTTGTTTTTTTCCCCACGTTTGAAAGTTTTTAGGCATATTTATTTGACTTTCCCTTTTTATCTTTCTTCCCCTTCTTTGATTTATATAAATCATATGTTGTTTTGCTTGTTGGTTTCCTTTAACATTCATTGGCTTTCTTTCATCCCCCCACTTCTCTGACAGGACAATTTTTTCTTTATTCTGTGTATTGAGTCTGCTGTTGAAGCTCTCTATTGCATTCTTCAGTTTAATCATTTATTATTCAGTTCTAGGATTTGTGGGGGCTCTTTAACTTTGTTTCCTCTTTGTTGAACTTTTCATTTTGTTCATATATTGTTTTTCCTAATTTTGTTTAGCTGTATCAGTATTTTCTTGTGGTTCACTAAACTTCTCTAAGAGGATTATTCTAAATTTTTGTCATATAATTCATAGATCTTCATTTGTTTAAGGTCAGTTTTATTAGTTGTATCTTTAATAGTTCCCTTTGGAAATGTCATATTTACTTGATTCTTTATGAGCTTTGTGTACCTGCTTTAGTATCTGTACATTTGAAGAAGCAATCTCCTCTTTCAGCATTTACAGGTTTGTTTCAGCAGGGAAACTTTTGCCCACTAATTTAGCTTGGTATTTTGGATAGGCCAGATGTAGCATCTGTAGCAAGCGATGCTCTGCCATGGTTTAGTTCAGTGTGATCTGATCTCAGGCACTGCTGGCTGGGCTCCATAGTTAGATTGGCTTGCTGGCCATACTACTGGTCTAATCTGGCCGGCTGGTTGTACTTCAAGGTTTGGTGGGCCTTCTGATTGAGGTCCACAGTCTTGTAGGTTCACTAGCCATGGTCCATTATCACCTCTGGTTGAGCAGGATCACAGTCTGTGTTCTCAAGCATGCAAAGCCTATGCTTGTACTCTGCAATTGATCAAGTTTAGAGACTGGGCTCCTTAACCACCCCTATTTATGTGGGGCCCAAGATTTTTACCTCAACTATATGGCACTGCTGGCTGGAATCTGCATTCAGGCATGGCTGAAGACAAGATTTTGTGATCATATGAGTTACTATGCTGTGCTCTGATCAGGTGGGACCAGAGGGTATACCTTAAAGTTGGCCAAGGCTGAGGCTGGGCTCAAGTATTGGATAGATCACTGTACAGGCATCCTTGTTAGGCACAGCCAACAGCTTTTCCTGGCATTTGGTTAGAACAGAGACTACACTTTCCTCTTAGACATGGTTGTTATTAGATCTCCCTGATTTGGGGGCCTTTAGGCTATGTAATTGGGTAGAGTCTTTGGTGGGCTCCCTACCTAGGCAAGGCCATAGGTTGTGTTGAGCAATTAGGCAAAATCAGAGGCCATGCCCTATACCTGGACTGTACAGTAATCTGAGTTCTGAGAATGTATGGTTTCATTGGAGGTCATTGTTTAGGATCATTGGTAAGAGAAGGACTTATGCTCTGAAGTTGGGTAGAGCTACTGGCTTGGCTCTGTGCCTGTACATGTTAATAGAATACTATCTAATGTTGCCCCATGTTCACTAATGGATTCCCAGCTCAGGGGAGGCCAGAGGCTTTTCTCAATGAGTTGGACATGGTTGTTGACTTACTTCCCTGTCCAGGCAGGCAGAAGGATTTACTCCACAGTTAGGAGATACCAATGACTAAGGTCCACAACTGGGTATAACTGTCAACTATGCTCCTTGGCCAGATGGAGCCACTGGTTCAGCTCTTAAGATAAGCAGAGCGACTGGGTAGGCCTTCAACTTGGGAACTACCCTGAGCAGAAATGCAATACACCAAGATATGCATTCTGGTTGCTGTGAGCCACCCTTTTTTTCTGTCTGCAGTTGACCTCTATTGGTCTGGCTCCACTGATTTCTCTAGTGATCCCCTTGAGGAAAGACCTAAGTGGGCCTTACAGGAAGCATCTTGTAATTTTGGGGAGCTGGGAGTCCATTTTGTGTTCTTTTTTTCCTCCTGAAAAAGATCTAGGCACAGGAAAAAAATTTGATCAAAGTGAAATTGCTCCTCTTACCCCCTAATGTGATTTTTCTCAGTTTTGTGGTCTAAGGGGAGTACTTTAGCCTCACTCTTGATTTGCAGGATTTTTCCTAAAGGCATACTGTCTATGGATAGTTGCTAGTTGGCCTGAATCTGACTCCTCAGCAGACTAGAGTTGAGAACTACCTATTCTTTCATACTGCTGATGTCACTCTCATCAGTAATTTTAGTTTGTCTAATTCTCAAAAAATTTGGCCTTATGGAGTTCCCATCATGGCACAGCAGAAACAAATCCAACTAGGATCCATGAGGTTGTGAGTTTGATCTCTGGCCTCACTCAGTGGGTTAAGGATCCGGTGTTACCATGAGCTGTGGTGTAGGTCTCAGATGTGGCTCGGATCTGGCATTGCTGTGGCTGTGGCATAGGCTGGAGGCTATAGCTCTGCTTAGACCCCCTATCATGGGAACAACCATGTGCTGCAGGTGCAGCCCTAAAAAAGACATAAGTCAAAAAAAACAAATTGGTCTCAGAATCATATTATACTCTAAAAAATTATTGAGGACTCAAAAACTTTTGTCTATATAAGTAAAATCTACAGATGTATAGTATTATATATTAAAATTAAAACTTTTGCTGAATGTGCATTTATTAATTCATTTAAACTCATGTAATAAACCATTGCAGGATAACATATATAATTGTATGAAAAATTCACAATATTTCAAAAATATAATGAAAACAGTGGCATTGTTTTATAATATTGCAAACTGCTTTAATAAGTAGATTAGAACAAAGTTGAATCCTCACAGTCAGTTGTTGTATGTCATTTCCTTTAAAGTATATGAAGACTACCCAGTCTCATATAGACAAAAAGCTAGAAAAAAGAGGGACATTTTAAAAGCACTCCAGGAATTTAAAGCTACTCTTTTTTTTTTTTTTTTTTTTTTGTCTTTTTGCTATTTCTTTGGGTCACTCCCGCGGCATATGGAGGTTCCCAGGCTAGGGGTCGGATCGGAGCTGTAGCCACCGGCCTACACCACAGCCACAGCAACACGGGATCTGAGCCGCGTCTGCAACCTACACCACAGCTCACGGCAACGCCGGATCGTTAACCCACTGAGCAAGGGCAGGGACTGAACCCGCAACCTCATGGTTCCTAGTCGGATTCGTTAACCACTGCACCATGACGGGAACTCCCCTCTTCTTTGATACTATAAAAAAAAACCCAAAAGTGGTATTTTTTTCCAGGGAACTTTGCAGCCTTTTAATGGTTGAACTCTTTTTTTTTTTTTTTAATTGAAGTATAGTTGACTTGTAAGTTTATGCGAATTTCAGATTTACAACATATTCATTTGATATATTTATAGATTATACTTCAAACTTATTATAAAATATTGACTGTTTTCCCAGTACTTTATATTATATCCCTTGTTTTAATTTTATTGGAATACAGTTGACTTAAAAAGTTGAATTAATTTCAGGTACACAGAAAAGTAAATCAGCTATACATATACATATATCCATTCTTTTTCAGATTCTTTTCCCATATTGGTCATTACACAGTACTGAGTAAACTTCCCTGTGCTATACAGTAGATCTCTGTAACTTGTCTATTTTTTATGTAGTAGTGTGTGTATATCTATCCCAACCCCCTAATTTATACCTTCCCTTCCTGCCCCCCAAAACCTATGGTAAACACAAGTTTGATTTTGAAATCTTTGAGTCCATTTTTAGTTCAATTATATCATTTCCTTTAGATTGCACATATAAGTGATTGAATATGATATTTGTCTTTGTCTGACCAACTTTACTTGGTATGATATTTTTCTAGGTTCATCCATATTACTTCAATGATATTATTATATGCTTTTTTGTGGCTGAATAATATTGCATCATGTGTATGTACCACATCTTTATCCAATCCTCTGTTGATGGACATTTAGTTTTCTTCCATGTCTTGGCTATTATAAATAGTGCTGCTATGAACATTTGTGTGAATGTATGCTTTTGAATTATGGATTTCTCTGGATATATGGCAAGGAGTGGGATTGCAGGATCATATTATAGTCCTATATTTAGTTTTTGTCAGGAATTGCCATAGAGTCTGTACCAGTTTACATTCCAGCTAAGAGTGTAGGAGGGGTCCCTTTTCTCTGAACATTCTCCAGCATTTATTGTTTGCATAGTTTTTGATGGTGGCCATTCTGGCTGGTGTGGATAGCTCATTACAGTTTTGATTTGCCTTTCTCTAATAATTAGTGATGTTGAGCATCTTTTTATGCATTTTTTGGCTGTATATCTTCTTTGGAGAAATGTCTGTTTAGATCTTCTTGTCACTTTTTAATCAGGTTGCTTGTTTTTTATATAAAGATGAATGAGACATATGAATATTTTGGAGATTAATCCCTTATTGGTTGCTTCATTTACAAAAATGTTTTCCCATTTTGTGGATTGTCTTTTTTTTTTTGTTTATGGTTTTGTTTGCAGTGGAAAAGCTCAACTTAATCCAGAAAGAAACAGAAAATATGAATAGGCCAGTCACAAGTACTGAAGTTGAAAATATAATTAAAAACTTCCAACAAATAAAATATCAGGATCTGATGGCTTCATAGGTGAAGTCATTAAAGCATTTCTAGATTAGTTAACACCCATCCTTCTGAAACCCTTCAAAACAATTGCAGAGGAAGGTACACTTTCAAGTATATTCTATGAGGCCACTATCATCATGATACCAAACCAAAAACATTACACGAAAAAGAAAACTACAGATCAATATCATTGATGAAGAGAGATGCAAAAATCCTCAAAAAATACTAGCAAAATGAATAAAACAACCCATTGAAAGAATCATACAGCATGATCAAGTGGGATTTATTCCAGGTATGAGAGAATTTTTCAATATACACAAATAGATGGTTCATACAATTCAACAAACTAGAAAATAAAAGCCATACAGTCATCTCAATAGATGCTGAAAAAGCTTTTGACAAAATTCAACACCCATTTATGATAAAACTCTTCAGAAAGTGAGCATAGAGGGAAACCCTTTAACATAATAAAGTCCACATATGGCAAGCCCCCAGCTAATATCATTCTCAATGCTAAAGAGCTGAATTTCCACTAAGATCAGGAAGAAGTCAATGATGCCAACCATCACCATTTTTTTGGGTCTTTTTGGCTACACCTGTGGCATATGGAGGTTCCCAGTCTAGGGGTTGAATTGGAGCTGTAGCTGCTGGCCTATGCCGTAGCCACAGCAATGTTGGATCTGAGCCATTTTTTTGACCTACACCACAGCTCACAGCAATACTAGATCTCTAACCCACTGAACGAGACCAGAGATCGAACCTGCATCTTCTTGGATGCCAGTCAGATTTGTTTCTTCTGAGCTGTGACAGCAACTCCTTACAATTTTTTTTTCAACATAGTTTTGGAAGTCTTAGCCATTAAAATTAGAGAAGAAAAAGAAAAAGAATACAAATTGGAAAAGAAAAAGCAAAATTATCACTCTTGCTAGATGGTATATTATACATAGAAAACCTAAAGAAAATCAGTAAAGTTGCAGGATACAAAATTAATACACAGAAATCTTTCATATACTAACAACAAAAAATCTGAAAAGAAATTAATAAAACAATACAATTTACCATAGCATCAATAAGAATAAAATACCTACTTAAGGAGTCAAAAGATTTGTAGAAAACACTAAGATGCTGTTGAAAGAAATTAGAAAGACACAAAAAAATAGAAAAAATATACCATGTTCTTTGATTAGAAGAATCAACATCACCCAAATGACTATACCACTAAAAGCCATGTACAGATCGAGTGCCACCTCTACTAAATTACCATGGCATTTTTTTTTTCACAAAACTAGAACAAAAAAATTTTTTAATTTTCATGGAAATGAAAAAGACCCTAAATAGCCAAAGCAAAGTTGAGAAAGCAACACAGACCTGGAGGACTCATGCTCCCCAACTTCAGAATAAACTATAAAGCTACAGTCATAAAAACAGTAAGTGGCACAAAATCACATACATAGATCAATGGAACAGGATAGAGCACTCAAAATTAAATCCATGTACCCATGGTCAACTAATCTATGACAAAGGAGGCAAAAATATACAATGGAGAAAGGACAGGCTCTTCAATAAGTGATGCTGGGAAAAAGAATGAAATTAGAGCACTCTCTAACACCATACACAAAAAAATAAACTCAAAATGGATTAAAGACCTAAACATTAGAAAAGAAACTATAAAACTCCTATAGAAAAACATAGGCAGAAAACTCTTTGACATAAATCACAGTGATGTCTTTTCAGATTCACCTCCTAGAGTAATGAAAATTAAAATAATAAAAGTAAATAAATGGAATCTCATTAAGCTGTACATTACATTCTTGTTACATTTATTTTATACCTAGTAGTTTGTACCTCTTAATCTCCTTCATCTATGCTGTCTCTTCCAGCACCCCTTTCCCCTCTAGTAACCAGCAGTTTGTTTCTGTGAGTCTGTTTATATTTTATTATATTTGTTTGCTTTATTTTTTAGTTTTAACCTATAACATACAGTTTTTGTCTTTCTATGCCTGACATTTCCTCTAAGCATAATACCCATTTGGTCAATCCATGTTATTGCAATGGCAAAATTTCATTCTTACTCTTTGAAAGATAGAATTTTATCACTGTCAACAAGTGCTATGATTTTTTTTGAAAAAAAAACAAACTCACTTTATGTGTTTTCAAATAAATATCAGACAAATGCTTAAGTCTTTATAGTCAAAAGCATGTTGTGTAAAACAAGAAGTTAGTTTGGCTTTTAACTGAAACAAGTGCATAAATGCTTTTACTCTACACAATTATACAACATTAATTTTCAGTGAAAGTATTTTCAAAGACTTCATTTTGCCAAAGGTAGTCAAATATCAATAAAACGTATATATTTTTTTAGCTTCAATAGGATATTCTTAAGTCAAATTTTTCTGTTTGTGTGTGTGTACTGCAAATGCATGGAGAGAATACAGTGACTATCATTACCATCCATCACACAGTCTTGATTTGTGATGGCATGTTATGTGTATACACACACATTATATATCAGTATTATTTTAAAAACTTTTAGATAGGGGAATCACATATTGGATTTTGATATCTACTGACACTGCCTTTTTATGATTCAAGAGCTGATGAAATAATCACAGCATGGACTTATAGATATACTGGGTTCATTTTCAGATGGAAATTCACTGACCCATTTATCATACAACCACCACATGCTTTTACTCTGACCCATGAGTGGTAGCAACATTCTGTGCCTCCATGGTTTAATGATGATTCATATTCAAATGTCAGCATGTCTTTTTCCTTTTAAGCGTTTTTAAGAATTGTAGGTTTCTTTTGTTTTTTTATTTTTTTTGTCTTTTGTCTTTATAGGGCATATGGAGGTTCACAGGCTAGGGGTCTGATCAGAGCTATAGCCGCAGGCCTTCACCAGAGCCACAGCAATGCAGGACCCAAGCCACTCTACAACCTACATGACAGCTAACAGCAATGCTGGATCCCTAACCCACTGAGCAAGGACAGGGATCAAACCCTGTGGTTCCTAGTCAGATTCATGGTTCATGGTTCCTAGTCAGATTCATTAACCACTGAGGCATGATGGGAACTCCAAGAATCATAGGTTTCTTTCTTAAAGCTAGTGAATTAATCCATGACTGATGGAGAGGTTTTTACTCTATTACACTATCTCATATATTGATTATACAGTAATTTAAAATGATTTACTTCATGTATATAAATCACAGTGTTGATATTCACTCTGTATTTGGCTTTTTAGAACCCCATGACTAATTAAGTAGAAATCTTGCTGTATCAAATCATTCTGACAACTAATCAGCACTGCTGAGTATTATAGTAAAGTGTCTAGTAATCATATGCTGCCTTCTAAACTTCTACCACTTTAGGAGCCCATCTGTCCTTTACTATCTTTCATAGCCTACAAGCACAGCCATTCCTTTTGTTTAGTGTCTAGGACCACTGTCTAGCTTTATTCTATACCATTCAAAATTGAGATTGAAAAAGAACAAATAATCTCACTAGTTGAGGAAAAATATTAATATAGGAATATAGTTGTGTTTACCTTTGGTGAAGTTCTGGGAACTAGAATGTAATAAGCTACTCTTACAACTAGTAAAGTGAAAGATTTCCCCTTCCTCAACATACAGACACATACATACAAGGAACAGAGAAACCCTGCTCACATATAGCACATAGGCCCACCATTATCATCACTAGTGATTTTATCTTGACAAACCAACCCTGGAATGTAGAATAAAGCTTTCAAAATGGAAGAAAAAGGAATGACAGATTGTCACCTTCCTACTAGCACACCAGTCAGATTCATGTAAAATGCAAATGGCATTCATACTTGTAAATACTCTCTTGATTGGAGCAACTATACTAAAGTAGATCTTAACCTAAAATAACCAAATTGGGGTTCTTTTGACATTCCAAAATTAATTTTATTGTGTGTCTGAGTTAGAGAACACTGGCCATAAGATCAAAATGAGTTAATTTGTATTTAAAAAGCTTCAAAAAAAAAGAAATTATAAGATAATTTGTTGTAGGAAAGCAATAAAAAATTGCTTGGAATAATATCAGAGTTGAAAAAAGCCACTAGCATAAAGTCTATTTCTCCCTCTGCTCCTCCCTCATATCCTCTTTTATCTGAATTACCTACCCAGTTATCTCTCTCTTCCCTCACTCCCACCTCCTGCTGCTTCCTTTTACCCAGTAAAGGAGGGCATAAAATTGGAAGTAATTGTAGCTCCCCAGAAGGATAAATATATTACAGGAAGAGGTGACTTTCCTCAGTTATGATGTACATACTTTGGACCTGAGAGAACGTAGAACTTTAGCTAAGGAATTTCTTGATTCTAGCTATGATTTGATAAGTAATTTCAGTTAACCATCAAAACCTGAGCCTGAGTTATCAGATTTGTACCAACGAGGACCCTGCATTGGACTGATCTATAGAGAAAAATACTGACCTCAAACTCACCTTAAAGTGACCTTCTAACAGAAGAGAAACACATATGCCAGGATGAGAAGAAGATGACTTCAGAAGTAGAATGCTATCCCAAGATGCTGGACCTGGCCTGTATAGTCATGTATAATTTTTTTTTGGACTTCTTGGACTTTTGAAAATGAATCAAATTTTTTTAACCACATGAGAAAACCAGCATTACAAATTGCATAATAAGACTTGTCTATACAGTCTCATTTCAAATACAACACTTTTCAATCATTATGCTATACTTTTAGTAATATCCAGATAACAGGATGACAGAGAGCTGTAATTTAAAATACCTTTTAATCAATACAAGAATCATAGAGAAAATGATTCTCTTCTAACATTTTCAGGTAATTTATTTAATTCTGTAAACAGGAATGAGTGAAGACTATTGCTTTTTTGATATAATTAATATTAAACAGAACTAATAAAATAAAATAATAACAGTAGAGGAAATTTTGAATACTCTCATACTTCACATGTGGCTATTTTCTCTTCGAATAGCAAACGTCATGAACATGTAAGAGATTTTGTTGTTGTTGTTCCTATAGTTTATTTTAGCATCCAAACTAATTGCTTTATATTAACACACAATTGCTCATATTTCTCTGGACAGTAACAGGGTACACTTTTGATAATGTTGTAACTCAATTTAAAATGCTAAATTTATTGTTGATGCTATAAATCAAGAAATATTTAGCCTGGAGATATAAAATTTTCTGGTCTCCTTTGTTATATGTACAACCATAGAAATGACAGATACTAGAAATTTGCATATTCTGAAGAAATTATTATCATGTCTATGTTATCAAATTCTCTGTATTCTGTCAGAATTGCCTATATTCCATAGTGTAATGGAATCAATGTGGAAATAAAATTTTGGAAGATTTTGTATTAGTTATGGTAACTTGGATACAAGCAACAGAATCTGATTGTGGCCAGTTACACTAACAGATAGAGTGAAATATGTGGAAAAGTAATAAAAAGTAAGGTTTAATATAACCATAGAAAAATGTGGTCCTGTTATGGAGGCAAATTCAGAAAAAAAGTAGATTAATATTTAGTTTGTATTTATTAGAATTTCTTTTTTGCCTGAAGAATTCATGAACGATTTAACATATCACAAAACACTCAGAACACTAGGTGTATAAGAAGCAATAAGTCAATCTTTACCTTCAGAACAAGAAAACTGCCCTGACTAGGCTTGATTTTACATCTGAAAAATAATTCATCATGCTAAGTGTATTCTTAAGAAAGCATTAATAATGATAAGAAATTTCATTATACAATTTTGTGACTGATTTGGAGAGGCTTGATTAGAATACCTTTTTCACTATCTGATATTCTGAATGCTTAAATATTATGGACTTGTTACCATTTCCATGAGACATTTGTCCTCTAACGAAGTCAAGCTGTGTGTAATTGCTATTCAAGTTTAATATGCACTTACTATAATATTGAAATCCTTGCACAACTAATAAGTGGCTTCAAAACTCTTACAGTTCTGTAAAATTTAAACTATATCTGATAGAAATAATCTCTTTTCAAGCAAAACAAACTATAAAATATTGATTTTTATTGTTATTTAATCAAAGAACTATATCCCCCAAATAAATAAATATAATTTAATAAAAAATCAATTCCTGATTGAGAAATGTCACACTGGTTATTTATTCCTGAGAAAAGCATGCCAGTTTAGCCTCTGATGTTCTTACCCTGAGTTCTCCAAGAGCTTTGGTACTCCACTGTAAGCCCAGGTAAATGTGCCTCTGTCACAGCACTTCTTTAAGGGAAGAAAACACAGCTTACGTGCTATGTACAAAGGTCCAAACTATAAATGAGTTTGTTAACTACTTCCTTTTCAGTGAAGTAATTGATATTTTGTTGATGTTATTGCTGCTGTTGTCATTGTTATTATTATTGCTCCTCAGAGGATATTTCTACTAATTGCAGGAGAAAATGAATAATAATAAATGTTTTAAGTCATGTGGAAAGGAAATGAGACATTGTAGTAATGCTAAATTTATAATAATTTACATCCATTGAATACTTACCTGAAGCAAGGCACTATTTTTAGCACTTTTCATATGCAATCTTATTTTACATTCATAACTACACTTACTATATTATACATATTTGACAGGTGAGAGAACTATACCACAGAGATGCAAAGTCAACTTCAAATGTCAGACAGCTCATATAAGATTTTAAGTCAGATATTCTGAGCCTACAGTTTTCAATCTTAAACATACATTATATAGGAAGTAGTTAATTCCTGAATATCTAGCCTGGAAAGAAGCACTTAGTATAAATGAGAAGCAATGGGATTTGGACTAGCCACTGTTTCCACTTCTCCACCTAGAGCAGTGCTCTTAGAGTGGCCAAGTAGCTGAAGGCAATCCATCAAGAGTGTGGTGATGGGAGATGGATATGTAAGTAAAACTTGCCTACAGATCAGTTACACAGCCAATGCTTCTCCTGGAGAATATATTGCCACTGCATTTTATAACTTTTCTGCCAATTTATGGTAGATGGAAAACTAGTGAATCTGGGTTTATCAAATTCTTGAAGACCTATTTTTCAGCAGCCCCTATGTTGCTTAGAATTAGTTGCCAAAATATCCTCTGAACTAAGCGGCATTGTGTGCTACAAATACTAAGCACTGAATTGTTTTACAAAATTTTGTCTTTCTGTAGCTTTTGACGTTAGGAAAATCAGACACTTCCTAACTAGTTGGCAGACATGTAATGAAAAACACCCTACTTAATGACATGTTGCATTTTAATAGTGATTTGTCAGACAATGCTCATTACTCTATAGTATGTACTCTATAGTATGATGGGATGAGTATAACAACTCAATTCTTCAAATCAATCTTCTAAATTTTGTATCAAATTTTAAAAACAGCTTATTAGCTTTTGCAGAGATTTCCAACAGAAAATCTTACTCTCATGTTTCCTAAGTATTCTGCTCTTAGTTGTGAGTATACTGGGGTGGAGTTGTGAAACATTGGTCATGATAAAAAGATGAATATAATATTTCAACCAAATAAGCAGTGGAGATTTATTTAAACTACACTGTGCATGGGATAATTAAGCTGAATAAAGTTGTCCTGGGTAAATTTTTTAAAAGTTTAATTTCTATCAAATGCATTAAATGATGAAGACAGGTTGCTCTTATCAGTAGGTGTTTATCTTAAGGTTTTTCTTTTTCTTCTACCTGCCAACTCTTTAAACTGGTCAGCCTATGGTCACTAAATTATTAAGTAATTTTCTGATAGAATTCCTTATTAATGATCAATATGTTTCTGTGTCAAAAATGCTGATTTTTGTAAATTAGCAAAAATAACATTCCTCTATTCATGTTACTTTGTTCAAAGTTAATGTGTGGTTTCCTTAGCTTTCTAGTAAATGGGTATAAAATCATGCATTGCAAGATTACAGTTTATAAAATATGTTAATCTTAAAATATGAGTCTTAATGTCACTGCCTTACCAGATTACCAACGATGTAATTTAACTAATCCTGACTCTACTTGTTACTTCATCTACATGGACACATGCTTCTACTGTTGCTTTGCCTCAAGTGTTACTTTGAGTCTGTGAAGTTATGAGAACCCAATGTTAGTGCAAACAATATTGAGTACAACTTATATACTGGAAGAATAAAATATTAGGTCTTTCAACCATTTCAAGAACAATTTTTTTTAAATGATAGTTTCAGAATTTGGTAGTATTTTTACATCAATCTTTTGCCCGTGGCCTATGCAATTAGCAATATATTTTGCATTGTATGGCAATAAATTTTTGAATTATACAAAATGATTCTATTAACAATTTTTTCATATATTTGATAATTAGATAAAATGAACCAATTTCTTGAATGACACAATGTATCAAAACCCACATATGGAAAATACATAATCTGAGTCAAGGAAATTGAATCAGCAGTTAATAATCTTCCCCCAAAAAAAGCATCAGGCACAGGAAGTTACACAGGTAAGTTATACTATTCATTTAAAGAAGAAATGATATCACTTGTCAGTATACCATAAAATAAAAGCAGAGAGAACACCTTAACTCTATAAGGCCAGCATTACCCTAGTACTAAAAGTACTAAAAGAAAGGAAAAATATAAACCAGTATCTCTCATGAACATAAATACATTCTCATAAAATATTAGCAAGTTGAATTAAAATGTGTAAAATATTTACATTGTGATGATGGATTAACTCATACAACATTTAATATTAATGCAAATGCTTAGAAGTAGAAATATTTCTAGATATTTAGGTTAGGGTACATACATAAATACTCTTAATTTGTCAGCTAAGAGTAGTAATAAGCAATGAAACCCCAATTGCAGTAAGCATATCTAGTGCCTAGGTCTAAGTTATTAATACCTTTTCTAAATATAAAGTACTATGGCTCCTTATAAAATAGCTGATCCTGGGATGGAGACAAAAAACATACAAGGTGAATCTGCAGCATCTTAACAGTGCCAGAAAGTAGAGGAAGTGCTCAGTAACAATACTAACAGCAACAAGAACAACAAAAACATTGATGAGGGTATGTCAAAGGGAAACAGGAGCTGACAGAAAGAACTCTTGATGGCCAAAGTTGGAACAATTTGATCAGCCAAAAAAATTAATTACCATTGAATTATAACTCAGATTATAAAATAAATATCCCTTAGTCCATGGTGACATAAGTTATTGATTGAATAAATGACTGGAGAAGAGTTAAATCTCCATGTAGAAAAATCCAAACAATTTATGTGTACATTCTTCTTTCAAGTAAGGAGACTATAACTCTTTATCCCCTAAATATAGGTGTGCATAATGAATCCTCTCAAAATTACAATATTGAAAGAGGGAGACAAAAGAATAACCTTATAGTAGAAAAATCTGACAAAAACTATTATCTCAATCTGGTCATCAGGTTCAACATAAATTGTGATAAGTTACATAGACAGATACTCTTGATATTGATGTGAAAAAAATGGCATTTTATCTTTCCCATTTATCTCCAGATAACACATAATACTAATCCAATCAAAAAATAATAATCAGCAAATTTCAATATGGGACATCTTATTAAAACAACTCAACAGTACTCCTCAAAATTTTCAAGGTCAACAAAAGTAAGGAAAATTAAAAAAAAAAAAACTCTCTCAGCCAAGAGGATTCTAAGGATATAAAACAACTAACTGAAATATGCTATATTGGGTAGGCTCCTGTAACTAAAAAATAAATAAAATAAAATAAAATAAAATAAAATAAAATAAAATAAAATAAAATAAAATAAAATAAAATAAAATAAAATAAAATAAAATAATAAAATAAGGCATTTGGGAAAAGCTGAGGAATATTGAAAAACTTAAGAGATTAGAATGGGAAGGATAAAATTTCTCCAGATAAAAAGAGAATTCAGGAGTTCCTGTCATGGCTCAGCTGTTAAGGAACCCAACTAGAATCCGTAAGGATGTTGGTTCAATCCCTGGCCTTGTTCTGTGGGATAAGGATCAGGCATTGCTGTGAGCTGTGGTGTAGGTCACAGATGCAGATTTGATTTGGCATTGCTGCAACTATGGCATAGCCCTGCAGCTAGAGCTCCAGTTGGATCCCTAGCCTGGGAACCTCCATATGCTCTGGGTGTGGCCATAACAAGCAAAGAAAAAAAAATAACTCATTATTGTGTAGCAACTTCAAAGTGTGTCAATAAGGATCTCATATAGTATGAATTCAAGTGAGGAAATGTATTTCTTGAAAGGGCTTATCAAAATGACTATATTCAGCATCATACCAACATTTTCTTTTTTAAAAAACTAACTAGTATATGCCATTATGTTTCCTTGGATTTAGAAGAAAGAATTGGTTATTGACATGTATTAATATCAACAATATCTCTGTTGATATTTTTCTTCTTCTATCAACAATTGCAAAAAATCTCCAGATTAAAAACAAAACACAACAGGAGTTCCCATTGTGGCACAGTGGAAACAAATCCAACTAGGAACCATGAGGTGGTGGGTTTGATCCCTGGCCTCGCTCAGCTGGTTAAGGATCCGGCATTGCAGTGAGCTGTGGTGTAGGTGTCAGATGTGGTTTTGATCCCTTGTTGTTGTGGGTGTGGCTATGGCTATGGATGGAAGATGTAACTCTAATTTGACCCTAGCATGGGAACTTCCACACGCCACTAGTGCATTCCTCAAAAGTAAAAATAAAATAAAATAAAATAAACTTTATTAATAAATCATTTCTTCATTTTTTAAAATTTTATTGAGGTGTGGTTGATTTACAATGTTGTGTTAATTTCTGCTATTCAACTAAAGATTCATAATTATAGATATATAAATTATTTTTCAGGTTCTTTTCCCATGTAGGTTATCACAGTATATTGAGTAGAATTCCTTGTGCTATACCACAGACCCCAATTGACCATCCATTCCAAATACAATATTGCGGATATATGCCAACGCCAAACTTCCAAACCATCCCTCCCCCACCACACACATGTCTTTCTGCTTTGGTAACCGTAAGTTTGTTTTTGAAATCTGTGAACCTGTTTCTGTTTTGTAAATAAGTTCATTTGTATCAATCTTCATTAGATTTCACATATTAGTGATTGCATATGATATTTGTCTTTCTATGTCTGAATTATTTTGCTGAGTATGATCATCTCTGGGTTCATACATGTTGCTGCAAAGGCATTGTTTCATTCCGATTTATGGCTGAGTAAAATTCCATTGTTTATAGATATACCACATCTTTATCCAATCCTCTGTTGATAAACATTTTAGTTTCTTCCATGTCTTGGCTATTGTAAATAGTGCTGCTATGAACACTGGAATGCAAGAATCATTTTTTTTTCTTTTCTTAGGATCACAACTGCAGCATATGGAAGTTCCCAGTCTAGGTGTCCAGTTGGAGCTCTAGCTGCCAGCCTATTCCACAGCCACATCAATGCCAGATCTGAGGCATATCTGCAACCTATGCCACAGCTCACAGCAATGCCAGATCCTTAACCCACTGAGCAAGGCCAGGGATCAAACCTGCATCCTCATGAATACTATTTGGGTTCTTTACTGCTGAGCCACAATGGAAACTCCTGAATCTTTTCAAATTATGGTTTTCTCTGAATATAAGGCAAGGAGTCAGATTGTAGGATTTTATTATATGGTAGCTCTGTTTTTAGTTTGTTTTCTGGAATCTCTATACTGTTCTCCATTGTGGCTGTACAAATTTATATTCCCACCAACAGTGTAGGAGGATTCCCTTTTCTCTGGACCATCTCCAGCATTTCTTTTTGTAGCTTTTTTGACAACAGCCATTGTGGCCTGTGGTACCACATTGTGGTTTTGAGGTTTGTTAAATAAATCATTTAGAGAAGACTCTCACTTTCAACTGAATACCCAATTAATAACTCCAATGAAAGAAACTAGTGATGATCCCTTAGAATACTCAGGATCAAAGAGCTTAACATTCTTTAGCCTCAGTGTTTATGCTAACCAGTATAAAAATCATCCATTTTGTTAATTATGCTTCTATATTCCTTACATGTTATATGTTTAAAAAAAATGTATATGACTTTTTGTGCTCACATATGAACAGATGAATGACCTATATTTCATTATAGGAACTGAAATATCTTAGGCAATTTTTATTTATATATAAATCAATTGAATATATTTAGGCAATTTGTAAAAAATACTAAAATTTATTTTACATACAAACTAATTTAAAATTTTATATAGATTTTATATCACCAAGGCAAAATAACAACAAAGATTTACTATTAACAATGAAAATATTAGAGCTCCCGTCGTGGCTCAGTGGTTAACAAATCCGACTAGGAACCATGAGGTTGTGTGTTCAATCCCTGGGCTTGCTCAGTGGGTTAAGAAAGTTTGATTAGGTCTCATTTGTTTATTTTTGTTTTTATTTCTATTGCCTTAGTAGACTGATCTAAGAAAACATTTGTATGGTTGATGTCAGAGAATGTTTTGTCTATGTTCTCTTCTAGGAGTTTGATGGTGTCTTGTCTTACATTTAAGTCTTTAAGCCGTTTTTTTTGTCTTTTTGTTTTTTCTGTGGCTGCACCTGTGGCACATGAGGCTTCCCAGGTTAGGGATCTAATCAGAGCTGTAGCCACTGGCCTACACCAGGGCCACAGAAAGGTGTGATCTGAGCCATATCTGCGACCTCCAACATAGCTCACAGCAATGCTGGATCCTTAACCCACTGAGTGAGGCCTGGGATCAAACCCACAACCTCATTGTTCCTAGTCATTAACCACTAAAGCCAGGACAGGAACTCATTTAAGCCATTTTGAGTTTATTTTTGTGCATGGTGTGTTGGTCTGTTCTATTTCATTGATTTACATGTAGCTGTCCA
The DNA here is from genome assembly GCF_054392235.1 of Sus scrofa. Lineage (NCBI taxonomy): Eukaryota > Metazoa > Chordata > Mammalia > Artiodactyla > Suidae > Sus > Sus scrofa. Next base: position 35,276,263 of record NC_139393.1, read on the forward strand.
GTTTTCCCAGCACCACCTGCTGAAGAGATTGTCTTTTTCCCATTTTATATTATTGCCTCTTTTGTGAATATTAATTAACCATGGATGTCTGGGGTTGTTTCTGGGCTCTGTATTCTGTTCCATTGATCTGTATTGTCTGTTTTTGCACCAGTACCACACTGCCTCGATTTCTGTAACTCTACAATACCATCTGAAGTTTGGGGGAATTATGCCTCCTGCCTTTTTTTTTTTTTTTTTTTTAAGGATTGCTTTGGTAATTCTGTGTCTTTTATGATTCCATTAAAATTTTTGGATTTTTCCTCTAGTTCTTTGAAAAATGTCATGAGTAATTTGAAAGGGATCACATTAAATCTTTAGATTTCTTTGGATAGTATGACTATTTTAAAAATATTAATTCTTCGAGTACAGAAGAATCGAGTGTCATTCCATTATTTGAATTATCTTTAATTTCCTTGTTTAATAATAGAAATATATAGACATGATGAAGAGATTTGTGGTTGCCAAGGGGAAGGGGAAGGTAGTGGTATAGACTCTAAGTCTAGGTTTAGTAGATACAAATTATTACATTTAGAATGGATAAGCTATATTAAATCTCTTGTGATAGGCATGATGGAACATGGCATAAGAAGGAGAATATATATATATATATACAGGTCATTTTGATGTGCAGCAGAAACTGACACAACATTGTAAATCAACTATACTTAAACACATTTTTAAAATAAAAACATTATAATCAAAATGGAAACACTAGATTGCTAAACTTAAATTTTTGGTAAATGATGAATTAATACTACCAAAATCAAAATACAAAATTAGTTGCATATTTTCCCTAAATGGCTATATTTCTCTCTGCTTATCTCTCTTGATAGGTCTCTGTAGGCTGAAAAATATCCCTAAGAAATTTTTGATTTAAGAACTCTTCTGTAAGAGGAGTAAACATAAATCTCCATTAACTATAAAATATCTAAAATTATTATTTATTTTAATCTCACATACTATGAGCTATTATTAATAATATACAGCAAGGACTATCTTTTTTCATCATCACATCAATTTATTTTTTTCACACCTGTTTTAATAACTTGCCCTGAATCACAGAGCTATTAATTATCTTGTCCTACATGTGACCTTCAAGCTAGTTGAGGCTACCACAGGAATTTCATCCTGTATGCTACGTGAAGGCAATTAAAATAATACATACCAAATAAATATGACCCAGTTTAATCATTCAAATATGCCATGAAGGCTAATCTGTAGTTTAAATGATGTAACTAGAAATAGATAACCGAAAATACTCAGATTAAATTCTTCTCAAATTTAATATTTGTGAAAATACAGTCACAAATAGTTCTGATATTACCTTTTGTTTTTGTCTTTTTAGGGCTGCACCCATGGCATATGGAGGTTTCCATGCTCGGGTTTGAATCAGAGCTGTAGCTACTGGCCTACACCACAGCCAGAGCAATGCAGGATCTGAGCCTTCTCTGTGACCTACAGCAGAGCTTGTGGCAATGCCAGATCTTTAACCCAGTGAGCAAGGCCAGGGATCAAACCTGCATCCTTAGGGATGATAGTCAGATTTGTTTCTGCTGAGCCACAATGGGAACTCCAGTTTGAATATTACTGTTGAAGTGAAAAATATCTCTGAAATCTAATTTTGTAGAATCAGTAATTAAATCACTTTGAAGTTTCTTCATTATAGCTCCACTCTAATATTTTTATTGTTTGCTTTTTAATTTTTTTATTGAAATGTACTTGATTTACAGTGTTGTGTTAGTTCAGGTTTATATCAAAAAGATTTGGTTATAAATATCCTTATACCCATTCTTTTTCAGATTCTTTTCCCATATAGGTTATTAGGAAATACTAAGTATAGTTCCCTGTGTTATGCAGTGGGTCTAATTAAACATATACCACTCTTATTAAATATATACCACATGATTTGCCCATTTATAAATCTAGGGTGATAAATTTTTCTCATCCCTTTCTTTAATAGCTATATATTTTTCTGATATTCGAATCATGTAATTGTTAAATAATTTTCTCAAATTGGAAATTGAAATCTTCCTAATTCAGGGAGTTCCCACATGGCTCAGTGGAAACAAATTTGACTAGTATCCATGAGGATGTGAATTTGATCCCTTGCCTTGCTCAGTGGGTGAGGGATCCACATTTCCGTGAGCTGTGGTGTAGGCTGCAGATGTGGCTTGGATCCCCTGTTGCTGTAGCTGTGGCATTGGTCTGCAACTGCAGCTCTGATTCAACCCCTAGCTTGGGAATTTTCATATACCATGGGTGTGGCCCCCCAAAACATAAATCTTCCAAATTAAACCAAAATTGAATGATAATATTGGAGCTCTTCTATGAGAAATATGAAACTTATCATAATAAATCTGAACAAATAACTGTCCCAAGTCTAAATATTCTTTTGAAAGAGTGTTTAGATTATGAATACCTCCTCAACTGAATTGAAGACTTTTCTAATGAAATACAGGAAAGTAGTTTGAGCAGACTAAAATATGTTTTATTAAAAAATTTCAACCATACATATCAAGAAAAAAAGAGGACTCAATAAAATTAGAAATGAAAAATGAGAAGTTACAACAGACATCACAGAAATACAAAGGATCATAAGAGACTACTACATGCAATGATATGCCAATAAAATGGAAAACTTAGTAGAAATGGACAAATTCTTAGAAAAGTACAATCTTCCAAGACTAAACCAAGATAAAATAGAAAAGATGAATGGACCCATCACAAGAACTGAAATTGAAACTGTGATTTAAAAACTTCTAATAAAAAAAAAGTCCAGGAGCAGATGGCTTCACAGGCGAATTCTCTCAAACATTTAGAGAAGATCTAACACCTCTCCTTCTGAAACTATTCCAAAAAATTGCAGAGGAAAGAACACTCCCAAACTCATTCTATCAGGCCATCATCACCCTGATACCAGAACCAGACAAAGATACCACAAAAAAAGAAAATTACAGGCCAATCTCACTGATGAACATAGATGCAAAAATCCTCAATGAAATACTAGCAAACCACATCCTACGATACATTAGAAGGATTGTACATCATAATCAAGTGGGATTTATGCCAGGGGTGCAAAGGACCCCTCAATATCCACAAATCACCCAGTGTGATACACCACATTAATAAATTGAACAATAAAAACCATATGATCCTCTCAATAGATGCAGAAAAAGCCTTTGGCAAAATCCAACACAAGTTTCTTATAAAAAAAAAAAACCTTCAGAAATGGGCAGAGAGGGAACATATCTCAACATAACAAAGGCCATATATGACAAACCCAGCGTTAACATCATTCTCATGAAAAACTGAAAGAATTCCTGCTGAGATCAGGAAAAAGACAAGGATGTTGGCTCATGCCACTACTATTCAACATATTTTTGGAAGTCCTAGCCATAGCAATCAGAGAAGAAAAATAAATTAAAAGAATCCAAATTGGAAAGAAAGTAAAATTTTCACTATTTACAAATGATGTAATACTATGCCTAGAGTCCTAAAGATGTTACCAGAAAACTATTATAGCTTATCAATGAATTTGGTTAAGTCACAAGATGCAAAATTAATACACAGAAATCATCTGCATTTCTATATACTAACAACCAAATATCAGAAAGAGAAATTAGGGTAACAATCTCATTTAACATCACATCAGAAGAATAAAATACTTAGGGATAAACCTACCTAAAGATACAAAAGACCTATACTCTGAAAACTATAAGATACTGATGAAAGGAATCAAAGATGACACAAACAGATGGAAAGACATACCATGCTCTTGGAATGGAATAATTGATACTATTGAAGTGAACCCAAGGCAATCTACAGATTCAATGCAAAGTACTTTGATTCCTGTCAAAGTACCAAGGACTTTTTTCATGGATCTAGAACAAAATATTTTAAAGTTTGTTTGGAAGCATAAAGAACCCAGAATGGCCAAAGACAACCTGAGAGAGAAAAATTGAGCTGGAGGAAAGAGGCTCCCTGACTTTAGACTATATCACAAAGATACAGTCATCAAAACCATATGATACAGGCACAAAGACAGAGCTATAGATCAGTGGAACAGGATAGAAAGCTCAGAACCAAACTCATAAACCTACAGCCAACTAATCTATGACAAAGGAGGCAAGAATATACAATGGAGAAAAGACAGCCCCTTCAATAACTGGTGCTGGGAAAACTGGACAGCCACATGTAAAAGAATGAAATTAGAACACTTTTAACACCATACACAAAAATAAACTCAAAATGGATTAGAGACCTAGATATAAAACCAGATACTATAATACTCTTAGAGGAAAACATAGGCTGAACACTCTCCAACATAAACAACAGCAACATCTTCTCAGATCCACCTCTTTGAGTAATGGCAATAAAAGCAAAAATAAACAAATGGGACTTAATTAAACTTAAAAGTTTCTGCACAACAAAGGAAACCATAAACAAAATGGAAGGACAACCCACAGAATGGGAGAAAATACTTGCAAATGAAGTGACTGACAAGGGATTTATCTTCAAAATTTAAAAACACCTTCTTCAGCTCAATAGCAAAAAAACAAACAACCCCATTAATAAATGGGCAGAAGATCTAAACAGACAATTCTCCAAAGAAGACATACAAATGGCCAAAAAACACATGAAAATATGTTCAACATCACTAATTATTAGAGAAATGCAAAACAAAACCACTGTGAGTTACCACATTATACCAGCCAGAATGGCTATCATCAAAAAGTCTACAAACAGTAAGTTCTGGAGAGGGTATGGAGAAAAGGGAACCCTATTACTTTGTTGGTGGGAATGATAAATTGGTGCAACTACTGTGGAAAACAGTATGGAGATTCCTCAGAAAACTCAAAATAGAACTACTATTTGATCCAGCAATCCCACTCCTGGGCATCTATTCAGAGAAAACCATTACTTGAAAAGATACAAGTACTCTGGAGTTCCCTGCATGGCTCTGGTTAATGAATCTCACTTGGAACCATGATGTTGTGGGTTCAATCCCCAGCCTCACTCAGTGGGTTGGGGATCTGGCATTGCTCTGAGCTGTGCTGTAGGTCACAGATACAGCTTGGATCTGGCATTGCTATGGCTCTGGCATAGGCAGGTGGCAACAGCTCCAATTAGACCCCTAGTCTGGGAACCTCCATATGCCATGGGTGCAGCCCTGGAAAACACACACACAAAAAAAGATACAAATACTCCAGTGTTCATTGAAGCACTTTATACAATAGCCAAGACATGGTAACCACTTAAATATCCATCAACAGAGGAGTGGATCAAGAAGATGTGGTAGATATACACAATGGAATATTACTCAGCCATTAAAAGGAAAGAAATAACAGCATTTGCAGCAATATGGATGGACCAAGAAATTATCATGCTAAGTGAAGTCATTCAGATGGTGATACACCAAGATCAAATGCTATCACTTACATGTGGAATCTAAAAAAAGGACACAATGAACTTCTCTGCATAACAGATACTGACTCACAGACTTTGAAAAACTTATGGTTTCCAAATAAGACAGGTTTAGGCACAGGCGATGTGTTGGGGGTTTGGGATGGAAATGCTATAAAATTGGGCATGATGATCATTGTACAAATATTCATGTAGTTGAGCAATAAATAAATATATATGTATATAATTCAACCATAAACAGAATTGTTCACAGTATAAAGCCTTTTTTAAAAGAAATACTGTGATTTTTATTACTTTTACCATTTTTCTGTTCTGAAATAATTATTTCAGTTTTATTTTTTTGATATGCTATTAGAATGTCTTTCCTTTCAGTTTTATTGAGATATAATTGACATGCCATACCATATAAGTCTAAGATGTACAGCATGATGATTTGAATAACATATATCATGAAATAATTACAATATATTTAGTGAAAAATCTATCCTCTCCTATAGATACAAAATAAAAAGAAAAATATGTTTTCCTTGTAGTAACTCTTGATATTAACTCTATTAACTTTTATATATAATACAGAACACAGTTAATTATGTTAATCATTTTGTACATTACATCTCTAGCACTTATTTATAATAAGTGGAAATATATACCTTTTGGTTATGTTCACCTAATCCCCCCCCATCTCCTACCTCTGATAATCACAAATCTAACCTGTCTTTTAATGAGCTTGTTTTTTGAAATATAATTGACCTACACCACTATTTTAGTTCCTGTTATAAAGCATACTGATTTCATATATCTATAGATTTCAAAAAGATTACAAGAAATCTTGTTACCATCTGTCACCCACACAAATATATTATTATTGACTATATTCCCATACTTCACATTTCATACCCATGATGCATTTATTTTGTAATCAGACATTTATACTTCAATCACTCTCATCTATTTCTCTCATCCCCCTACCCTCTCCCCTCTGGCAACCACTTGTTTTTTCTCTGTATCTAGGATTGTTTCTATACAACCTCTCTCAAGATGTGCAGTTCCAATTGCTCCAAATCCTCATTTAATATAATTTGCTCTCTGATTCTGTCTTGAATGCAATAAAAATGATATTTGCATGTCTCTAGCATATACCCTATCATAAAATCATGATGATTTTCCTATAATTATTGTTACTTTTCCATGTAGTTACTTTCTGCTTAAAAAACTTTACCTTCCTATTAATTTATTCACACTTGCAACAACAAAACCTGTGTCTCATAGTTGTATTAAAAATGTCATCATTTATGGAGTTCCCATTATGGCTCAGTGGTTAATGAACCCCACTAGTATCCATGAGGATGCAAGTTTGCTCCCAGGCCTTGCTCAGTGGGATAAGGATTTGGTGTTGCCATGAGCTAAGTTGTAGATTGCAAATGTAGCTCCAATCTGGAGTTGCTGTGGCTGTGGTGCAGGCCAGCAGCTACAGATCTGATTCAACCCCCAGCTTGGGAACCTCCATATACTGTGGGTGCAGCCCTTAAAAAAAAGTTCTCATTTTCCTGAGACACTGTGGCCTGAGTAGATGAAAAATAACCCCACCACCTGAGGTTGAGGCTCTAAATTAGACCTAAACTCCATTCAAAAAATCAGACAGGTACTGAAGAATCATTCAATCTCAAGATTCCTAAGGGAAATCAGTTATTTTTTCTTATTTTGAAATTAAAAACAGCATCCCTAAATGTCATCTTTCAAATGCCTTATCCAATTAAACTACTTTGCACATAATTCAATGATAAGAAACCAAACCAAATCTTAGGCTTGCCACAGTTGAAACTGGTAAGACACCTGGTTGCCTGATTGAATATCAGAAGATTTTCAACAAATATATGTCAGAAAACTTTCGCTAACTTAAGAAATATTTCATGCACCCATGGCATGTGGAGCTCCCCAGCTTAGGGGTTAAATCAGAGCTATAGTTGCCTGCCTATACCACAACCACAGCAATGCAGGATTTGAGCCATATCTGTGACCTATACCATAGCTAACGGCAACAAGAGATCCTTAACCCACAGAGTGAGACCAAGGATCAAACCCACATAGTCCTATTTATTTCTGCTGAGCCACAAAGGGAACTCCCTCTAAATTACTTCTAACACCAAATATGATGTAAATGTCATGTGAATAGTTGCCAACACACAGCAAACTTGTTTCACTTTTGTAAATTTCTATAATTTTTTTTTCTGAATATATTTGACTTGTAGTTGGTTGACTCAACAAATGTGGGAAGCATGGATATAGAGGGCAAACTGTACCACATTTTGTTTATTCAGGGTTCCATTGATAGACATTTAGGTTCCTTCCTCCTCTTGGCTACTGTGAATAGTGCTCAGTGAGCATGAGTGTACAGATATCTCTTTGAGAGCCTTCTTTCAATTCCTTTACTACTCAGAATTTTATCTTTAACAAAATAATTGTTAAAGTTTTTACCTTTTACTTTGCTATGCCCTTTTTCTTCTAAAGTTTGTACTTTTTATGTTTGTTAGACTTCTGTTCCTTCACCCTACCCTAACCCTCACGTTTCCATGCCACTGATGAAATTGTGGGATTGTGGCTCTTTTCTGTTTACTTCTCAGGCCAGTGGCACTCGAAACAATGATGATATCAGCAGGACTGTTCAAAGTTCCCTGGGACATTTAAGCCACAGAAGGAACTCTTTCCTAACTGCAGGACCTGTGGAGGGATGGAGCTCCCAGCCAGCTTGCCCCACCCTTCAGTTCTGCTGCAAGCTCTCCTGGGGAGCTCCAGCCTGTCACCTCTCATCTCTGCCTCCTCACAGCCTTTCTATTCCCTTCATTACTTAGCCTTATCTTGATTCTTTTTGTTTGAGAAGTCTGACTCTGATCCCTGTATGTTAAGGCCACTCCATGGTGAGGGCTGTGTATAAAACTCAAAGATTTGTTTATCAATGTGGCTGTACAGATCAATAATGATTTTCTAAAGCAATAAAAAAGAAATATTTCATTTTAGACATCATAATTTGACATAATAAAATTCAGATCAAGTCATGTCAAATTTCATCCATACTGTTTATAACCTTAAAGGAACTAAAAGTGGTAAACTATACTTTTTCTGAATATCTTAACTTTATTTACACATAGCAACAGTTCTGTTTTTTAACTTCCCTGTGGTAAAAGAAATCACAAAATAAAAGGTTTTTTTCATAAATTTAATAGAGCACAAAATCAGTGTCAGGAAAAAGTAAATGAAGGTGAGATCTTAAAGATTCATTGTGGGAGTTCCTGTCATGGCTCAGCAGTTAATGAACCGGACTAGCATCCATGGGGATGCAAATTCCATCCCTGGCCTTGCTCAGTGGGTTAAGGATCTGGCATTGCTGTGAGCTGTGGTGTAGATTGCAGATGTGGCTCCAATCCCACATTGCTGTGGCTGTGGCATAAGCCAGGGGCAGCTACAGCTTAAATTTGACCTCTAGCCTGGGAAGCTCCATATGCCAAGGATGTGGCCCTAAAAAGACAAAAAATAAATAAATAAAGACTTTGGTGATTTTTAACATGATTAATACATCACAAATCACTTCCAAAAAAAAGAAAAACTGAATATATATTTGTTGTTATCAAATTTATATACACATGTAAATTTATCCCCTGCAAAAAAATTGAGCTTGAAGTCTTTGTGAGTTTTGTTTCCCTTTTCCCTCTCTAATTTTTCTTAAAACTCTTTACAATGAAATAGCAAAATATTTTCAATCTATACATGTCTAAGGGTAAAATTTTCTTCTATACCAACTGTATATTTTATAGCTTCTCTTTGATCAATCATACATATCATTTTGGTTAAAATTATTTCTAAAAGACCTAACATAGATGTAAAATTATCTCTATGAGAAAATTACCTAATATAAAAGTAAAATGTGCTACAAAAGTCACTACCACATTTTTCTAAATGCTTAATTCATCTTTTTAAACTCCTTTTCATTTTTTTAAACATACACACTCAGATTTTTATATTGGACCTTAAACTTAGAAGTTTATATATAGACATTACTTGGTAATAACTTTGCAATTAAAGCAGTAATATACACCGAGGGGCATCTGGAAAAGGAACTAGATTTTTCATTCTTCCTACAGGCACATGAGCCCAAAGGGTGGCATTGGGTGTTTGTTCCATTTATTGTAAGAGTAATTATATAGCATCTCAAGGAATTTTATTTTGTCTTTCTTCCTTTTAAAACTTATTTAGACACCATGAAGACCATGATGGGCTGTGTCCTGTGGTACTGCCAGTTCACCAGTGATATTTTGATTTATGTGACTTTTTCTGTTGAGATGGAAAGAATTATTTTATTCTTCTCCTGCAGGAAACTGTGATAATAGACAAAGGTAATATAACATTTTAAGTTTTATTACAACCAAATGTATTTACAAATGTTCATACACAATGCCATTTTTATCTCTCTGAATTTTATATTATTATTTATGGGTTATATTTATGTTACTTGTTACCTAGCTGCTATCCTGGATCATTGCTCTTCTGTGTTCCAAATTTACATACTTATTATTTTGAAAGATACTTTTCAAAAATATTATTTATTTTATTGCACCCAGAAGTCCTTTAAAATCATGGATATATGGGTCTTACATGTTACACTTAAAAATAATCTCTCTTTTTGCTATCATTTTGGTTGGGACATTTTGTCCATTAACATTTAAGGTAATTATTGATATGTATGTAAGGACATAAGGATTGCCATTTTATTAATTGATTTGGATTTGTTTTTGTTGCTCTTTTTTCTTCCCTTCTTCTCTTGTTGTCTCCTCTTCTGGTTAGGTGACTATCTTTAGTGTTGTATTTGAGTTGATTTTGCTTGTTTGTGTATCAATTGTGTATTTTTGGTTTGCAGTTATTCTGAAGTTTTGATATAAGAGTCTATATATATGAAATTGTTTTAAGTTGTTGGTCTCAATCGCAAGTGCATCTCCAGTGTTCTGCATTTGTACCCTCCTCATGATTTTTGATTATGGTGGCATAATTATGTATGGATGATTTCATATCTTTCTCTGTCTTTTCATTTTTATAGGTTTTTGGTGTGGTGACCTTTTTAGAGATAATAGTCTTGTCATTTGTGGTATTTTTTGTTTCTGGTTGCAGCCTTTTCTTTTCTACCTAGAGAAGTTCCTTTAGTATTTGTTGTAAGGCTTGTTTAGTGTTGCTGAATTCTCTCAGCTTTTGCTTATCTGTGAAAATTTTGATTTCTCCTTCAAATCTGAATGAGAGCCTTGCTGGATAAAGTAATCTTGGTTGGAGGTTTTTTCCTTTCATCATGGGTTAAGTACATCATGCCACTCCCTCTGGCCTGCAGAGTTTCTGCTGAAAAATCTGCTGATAACCTTATCATGGTTCCCTTGCATGATGTTGATAACCTTATCATGGTTCCCTTGCATGTTGTTTCTTTTCCCTTGCTGCTTTCAATATTTTCTCTTTGTCTTTAATTTTGGTTGGTTTGATTAATATGTGTCTCGGTGTATTCCTCTTTGGGTTTATTTTCTATGGTACCCATTGTGCTTCCTGGATTTGAGCGCATGATTCCTTTCCCATGTTAGGGAAGTTTTTGGCTATTATCTGTTAGAGTATTTTGTCTATCCCCTTCTCTCTCTCTTCTTCTGGCACCCCTATAATACAGATGTTTGTGCATTTAACACTGTCCCAGATTTCTCTCAGACTCTCTTCATTGGTTTTCAATCATTTTTCTCTTTTCTGTTCCACATCTGTGATTTCCAATAATCTGTCCTCCACCTCACTTATTCGTTCTTCTGCATCCTGTATTCTACTGTTAGCTGCTTCTAATGAATTTTTTATTTCAGTTATTATATTTTAATCTCTTCTTGTTTAAGTTTTACATCTTGTATCTCTTTGCTCAATGTTTCCTGTAAGTTATCCATCTTTGCCTTCAGTTTATTTCCAATATCTTGCATCATCTTCAGCATCAACAGTCTAAAGTCTTTTTCCTGGAGGCTGAGAATCTCCTGATCACTTACCTGATTTTCTGGGGTTTTTTCTTTCTCCCTCATCTGAGTTATAGTTCTCTGTCTTTTCATTTTTATAGGTTTTTGGTGTGGTGACCTTTTTACAGATAATAGAGTTGTAGCCTTTCTTACTTCTTGTGTCTGCCCCACTTATGGCTGAAGTTGTTATGGGGGCTGGCTGTAGGCTTTCTGATAGGAGGAACTGATATCTGCCACTGGTATATGGAACTGATTCTAATCCCTCTGGTGGGTGGGTCTTTGTCTCTGGATGAGATTAGAGGTGGCTATGTGTCTGAAGGGTCTTTAGGTACCCTGTTTACTGATGGGCAGGGCTGTGATCCCACCTGGATTGTTGTTTGCCCTGGGGCTTCTCAGCAGCTGACTGACAGGTGGGGCCATATTTTCCCAAAATGGCCACCTCCAGAGAAAGGCATGCTGCTGAATATTCCTGGGAGCTTTGCTTCCAATGTCCTTCCCCCACAATAAGCCATATTCACCCCTGTTTTCCCAGGTGGTCCTCCAAGAACTGCAGTCAGGTTTGACCCAGATTCCTATGGAGACTTTGCTTTGCCCTGGGACCCAGTGTATGTGAAAGTCTCTGTGTGCTTTTTAAGAATGGGGTCTCCATTTCCTCCAGTTCCATGGAGCTCCTGTGAACAAGCCCCACTGGTCTTCAGAGCCAGATGCTCCAGAGGCTCTTTCTCCCAGTGCCAGATCCTACATGTGGGAGTTTGATGTGGGCTCATAACTCTCACTCCTGTAGGTGAGTCTCTGTGAACCAGTTACTTTCTAGTCTGTGGGGCTTCCCACCCAGGAGGTATGGGGATACTTATATCACATTATCACCTATCCCACCTCTTGATGTGGCCTCCTCTTTTTCTTCTGGAGTAGGATATCTTTTTGAAAGCTTCCAGTCCAATTGGTTGAAGATTGCTCAGCATTTAATTGTAAATTTTGTTGTTTTTAGGAGAGAAGTTGAGTTCCAGTCATTCTATTCTTGCATTGTAATCCCATCCTTCTTTTTTTTGCTATCCTAATTACAATATTTCAAGTGATATCTCATAAATTTTGGCTTCTGCCATTTTATCAGTGCACAAAAAAAAAAACCTGTAAGTTTTCTTTTATTACATAAAAATCTTTTTTGGGAGTTCCCGCCGTGGCGCAGTGGTTAACGAATCCGACTAGGAACCATGAGGTTGCGGGTTCGTCCCTGCCCTTGCTCAGTGGGTTAACGATCCGGTGTTGCCGTGAGCTGTGGTGTAGGTTGCAGACAAGGCTTGGATCCCGCGTTGCTGTGGCTCTGGTGTAGGCCTGTGGCTACAGCTCCGATTCAACCCCTAGCCTGGGAACCTCCATATGCCATGGGAGCGGCCCAAGAAATAGCAACAACAACAAGAACAACAACAACAACAACAAAAAAGACAAAAGACAAAAAAAATAAAAAAAATAAAAAAAATTAAAAAAAATAAAAATCTTTTTTGGGGGTATGTTGATTATAAAAAATTTTCCGGAGGAAAATTCTTAAATATTTTAAAAATATTATAGTCACTTAGAAATTATTAAACTGTTTATTATATCATTACAATTTTATTGTTATTTTTATTATATATCATTAAAATAATAAATTTATCAGATACTGCAGATATTTATGGTTACATACCATAAATTATACTTTTCAACATTTGATTTGCATTTACAATTCACAGGAATACTTAGCACTTTATGACATATCCTTTTAAAAAATTAAATGAAAGAAAGAGGTGCAGACAGCTAAGCCAACCACAATATATGGGAATAATTTTTGTTTATATGAGTGGTGGTATATATTCTCTTTTTTTTAGCTTCACTGATAGTTCTTTCTTTCTTTCTTTCTTAATGTTTATTTCCATAATATGGTTGTTATTTTCTACTGTACATCATGGTGACCAAGTTACACATACACGTAAACATTCTATTTTAGCACATTATCAGGCTCCATCATAAGTGACTAGACATAGTTCTCAGTGCTACATAGCAGAATCACATGGCTAATCCATTCCAAAGGCAATAGTTTGAATCTATTAACCTTAAGCTCCCAAACCACCCCACTCCCTCCCTCTTTCGCTTGGCAAACACAAGTTTATTCTGCAAGTCCATGATTTTCTTTTCTGTGGAAAGTTCCATTTGTGCCCTATAGTAGATTGCAGATATAAGTGATATCATATGGTATTTGTCTTTCTTTTTTTGGCATACATCACTCATTATGAGTGTCTCTAGGTCCATCTATGTAGCTACAAATGGCATTATTTCATTCTTTTTTATGGCTGAGTAGTATTTCATTGTGTATATATACCACTTCTTCCTAAGCCAATCATCTGTCAATGGACACTCTGGTTGTTTCCATGTCTTGGCTATTGTGAATAGTGCTGCAGTGAATATGTGGGTGCCTGTGTCTTTTTCAAGGAAAGTTTTGTATGGACATATGCCCAAAAGTGGGATTGCTGGGTCATATGGTAGTTCTATGTATAGATTTCTAAGATACCTCCATACTGTTCTCCATAGTGGTTGTACCAGCTTACATTCCCACCAACAGTGCAGAAGGGTTCCGTTTTCTCCACACCCCCTCCAGCATTTGTTATTTGTGGACTTATTAATGATGGCCATTCTGACTGGTGTGAGGGGGTATCTCATTGTAGTTTTGATTTGCATTTCTCTAATAATCAGGGGTGTTGAGCATTTTTTCATGTGCTTGTTGGCCATCTGTATCTCTTTCTTGGAAAAATGTCTATTCATCTCTTTTGCCCATTTTTCCATAGGTTTGTTGGCTTTTTTGCTGTTGAATTGCATTAGTTGCTTGTATATTTTAGAGACTAAGTCCTTGTCAGTTGCATCACTTGAAACTATTTTCTCCCATTCCATAAATTTGTCTTTTTGTTTTCTTTTTGGTTTCCTTTGCTGAGCAAAAAAGCTTGTTAGTTTGATTAGGTCCCACTGGTTTATTTTTGCTCTTATTTCTGTTGCTTTCGGAGACTGACCTGATTAAATATTCATAAGGTTGATGTCAGAGAATGTTTTGCCTATGTTATCTTCCAGGAGTTTGATGGTGTCTTGTCATATTTAAGTCTTTCAGCCATTTTGAGTTTATTTTTGTGCATGGTGTGAGGGTATGTTCCAGTTTCATTGCGTTGCATGCAGCTCTCCAGGTTTCCCAGCAATGCTTGCTGAAAAGACCATCATGTTCCCACTTTACGTTCTTGCCGCCTTTGCCAAAGATTAATTGACCCTAGATGTCTGGGTTTATTTCTAGGTTTTCTATTCTGTTCCATTGGTCTGTATATGTGTTGTGGTATCTACCTCTTATATTCCAAATAAGCACAGAGGCTATGAACATTAATCACATTGCCAAACACAAATGCACAGATACAGAATTATATACATAACAGTAAACAGATACATCTTTCTCCCTGTGTTCATGTGCTTATTTTATGATTATACACAAATGCACACCTACAGAGGCAGAATAAAATAATTATCTCAGTTGATCAAATTCTGGCTTAATAAACTGCATAATTGTTGGTTTGATCAAGATAATACTGACTCAATTAATTTATTATTTCCAGTAAGAAAGATTAATCAATAAACATTTAATGAGAATAAATATTTTTAAAAGTATATTCTGAGTCATTATAAAAGTGCAGTATTCTCTGACTAATGGTGAATGACCTAAGTATTGAACTATTTTTTAAATTTAGTATTGCTAAGCAACAACCTAATGCTGGGTAGTTGTACAAAGAAAACTACTTAATGCATTGCCAGATTCAGTTTGCTAATATTGTCTTTAAGATTTCTTCATCCAAGTTCATCACTGATATTGGCCTACAATTTTCTTTTTTTGTGGTATCTTTGTCTGTTTTAGTATAAGGTTATTGGTGGCCTCATAGAATGAGTTTGGGAGTGTTCCTTCCTCTGCAATTTTTTGGAATGGTTTCAGAAGGACAGTTGTTAACTTTTCTATCAATTCACCTGTGAAGACATCTGTTCCTGGACTTTTGTTTTTTGGGAGTTCTTAAATCACAGTTTCAATTTCAGTACTAAGATTGGTCCATTCATTTTTTATATTTTTTTCCTGGTTATAACTTTCTAAAGATTTTGTCCATTTCTTCTAAGTTGTCCATTATACTTACATATAGTTGCTTGTAGTAATCTCTTATGACCTTTTTTATTTCTGTGATGTCCATTATAACTTCTCCTTTTTCATTTATAATTTTATTGAGTTGAGTCCTCTTTCTTTTTGTCTGAGTTATTCTAGTTAAGATTAATCAATTTTTTGATCTTTTAAAAGAGACAGCTTTTAATTCATTGATGTTTTGTATTGTTTTCTTCATTTCTATTTCATTTATTTCTACTCTGATGTTTATGATTTATTTTCTCCTATTCACTTTGTTCTTTCTCTACTGGTTTTAGATGTAATGATAGGTTGTTTATTTGAGGTTTTTTTCTGTTTCCTGAGGTAGTCTTTTATTGTTAGAAGTGCTTTTGTTGCATCCCACTGGTTTTGGATCATTGTCTCTTCATGGTCATTTGTCTCTTGGTATTTTTTAATTTCCTCTTTGATTTCTTCAGTTATCCTTTTTTTGTTGTTTTTTTAGTAACATGTTGTTTGGTCTCCACATTTGTTTTATTTGTCTTGTCATTGATTTCTAGTCTAAAAGTGTTGTGTTGGAAAACAAGCTTGATATGATTTCAATTTTATTAAATTTACTGTGGTTTTATTTGTGGCCCAGAATATGATCTATCCTAGAGAATGTCCCTTGTAAGCTTGAGAATAATGTCTATTCTTCTGCTTTTGGATGGAAATTTCTATAAATATCTACTAAGCCCATCTGGTCTAATTTAATAGCCCAATAAATTATATAGTTTTCTTTTTTTAAGTGTTATTGAAGTATAGTTGATTTACAAGGTTGTGATAATTTCTGCTGTACAAAAAAGTGACTCAGTCATACATATACACATATCCATTCTGATTCACATTCTTTTCCCACATGGATCATCAGAAAATATTGGGTAGAGTTCTCTGTGTTATATAGCATGTCTCTGTTGACCAATAATTCCATTTCTTCAGTGTGCATATGCAAATCCCAAACCTCCAGCCCACCCCTCCTGTCCCCACCCTGTCCTCTTTAGTAACAATAAGTATTTCAAAATCTGTGAGTCTCTTTCCATATATACATCCTATCATATGTTTTTATTTCACTATCTAATTTCACTTAGTATGATAGTTTCTAGATTTCATTATTTTTTATGGCTGAGTAATAATTCATCTTCTTTATCCATTCCTTTGTTGATGTACATTCAGTTGTTTCCATGTCTTGGAATATGAGCATTCAAGTGCATGTATCTTTTTGAATTATGGTTTTCTCTGGAGAGATATCTAGGAGTGGTATTTGTTATCAAATCAACAGCCAGACAAGTCATTTTCAAACCAAGGAAATACTATTTCACCTTCTTGTTGAAAAATCATAGTAGACTAAGAAATATGTTAAAAAGATTATATATCATGACCAAGTGGTGTTTTTCTTGGGAGTGCCAGGCTGATTTAAATATTGCAAAACCAATTAATATACGATATGAATAATCTAAAAAGGAAAAAGCATAATCATATCAATAGAAGCAGCCAACCAAACATCATTTGAAATTCATTCTCAATAAAATCTTTCAGTAAATAAATAGTTAAAGGCAACATTCTCAACTGATAAGGAGAAAAATGGAGATAATTGTATATCATAATTAAAGCCTTAACATTTTATCCCTCAAATAGGTAAAAGGCAAGGGTATATTTCTCATCATTTGACATTGTACTACATATCACAGCCAGGCAAGGGTATATTTCTCATCATTTCAACATTGTACTACATATGACAGCCAGTGAAATAAGGGAGGGATAAAAGGCATAGAGAAAAAATAAAATCATTATATCTGTGAATAGAGAAATTATTATTATTATTAATCTTCATGAAAAATACCATTAAAAACCCTCAAAATTACTGAAACTAATAAGTTTATTTATCAAACTTGTAATATACAAAAAACAATAAAAAATGTGCTGAGAAATAGTAGTAGTGAGCAATTGGAAACTGAAATATTAAAATAGCACCATGTTCAATTACATCAAAGACTATGACATACTTTGATATATTTTTAAGTGTATCCTGCAAAGCACTAATCATTGATTAAAAAAATCAGATAAGCTCTACATAAATAAATTGATTACAATATTTATGAGCTGGAAGATAATTTATTAATATATTGGAGTTCCCATTATAGTTTAGCAGTAATGAACCCAACTAGTATCCATGAGGATGTGGGTTCAATCCCTGGCCTCATTGATTGGAATAAATATTTGGTTTTGCCATGACCTATGGTTTAGGTTACAGACATGGCTTGGATCCCACATTGCTGTAGCTGTAGCATACATAGCCTAGCTGTTCAAGCTCTGATTTGACACTTAGCCTGGGAAATTCCATTTACCAAACATGTGGCCCTAAAAAGCAATATCTATCTATCTATCTATCTATCTATCTATCTATCTATCTATCCGTCTATCTATAATCTACATCAACTTTATTCAAACTTATCTATAGAGTCAATGTATCACCATTGAAAAGTCTGGGAGGGTTTTTTGTAGAAATCTCCCGAGTTATTTTGAAATTTAGGTAAAAAATAATTAAATTATTTCATTAAATTTTGAAAAAGAACAAAGTTGTATGACTGGTATCACCTGATTCCAAGCTCATAATATAGTTTAAAAATCTAGGAAGTATATTTGAATGAAAAGTTAATTATACAGAGCAACACACACACACACACACACACACACACACACACACACACCCTAGAGTCAAAGGTGCTGGATAAATTGGACATCCCTATTCCAGTAGATAATTATATGTGTTTTTCTATCCTGCTTCTCCAGCTTCCTTACTTAAGGTCATCTTAATGGAAGACTTTTGTTCTTCAGTCCAACTAGATGGCAATAAGATAGTGGTCTGAAAACTGAGTATATCAGATGTTCAGGAAAGATTTGGTGAATTAGGTGAAGATTTGGCATCTAGAAAGATTGTACAATGACTGAAAAATCCTTTTTTAAGATTGAGCATAGCTTTTAATATACCATAATAATGACAAGCTGCTTCATATTAAGGAATACAAACAAATAAAAAAAACAAAAGCAAAAATGAGATGAAAAGTCTATTACTTTGAATGTTATGATTAAAATCTTTAAATCAATCAGGGCATGATGGCACACATTCTCAATTCTATTCCCTTAAGATGATCTAATAACCATGTTTTTCAAGTTGTGATTCTATATTCTGTTGGAATTGGTTAGAAAAATATTCTCTGAGTCTAGACAGTCATGCAAGCTCAGTTCCTTAGAGCAAAATCTCTTCTTCCATTTCAATAAAAGTATCCATTATTTTGTCCATGTAAACCCTTTGTTAAATTTTTATATATAGAAGTTCCTGTTGTGGCTCAGCAATAACAAACATGACTAGTAACCATGGGGACATGGGTTCAATCTCTGGCCTTGCTCAGTGGGTGAAGGATCTGGCACTGCCATGAGCTGTGGAATAGGCTGAAGATGTGGATCAAATCTGGTATTGATGTTGCTATGGCATAGGCTGGCAGCTAGGCTGACCGCCTAGCCTGGGAACCTCCATATGCCACATGTGCAGCCCTAAAAAGACAAAAACAATTTTTATATATACATAGGTTTTATATAAAATATTCATTTGCCTATGCATTTATGTATGTAATATGTATCTCCTATTTTTTGTTTATTTAAAGGGGAATATTTTGTTTTTCTCAGAAAATTTTCTCAAAATTATTAGAAAAATAGATTTAGGCCTTACTTCAACTACATGAAAATGGAGCATCAAATGAAAATGGAATTATATTATTTATGGAGATTGGGTATCAAATATATGAACTAGGCTTATACCAGTTTACCATCATTATAATTTTAAATTTGGAGTTCCCGTCGTGGCGCAGTGGTTAACGAATCCGACTAGGAACCATGAGGTTGCGGGTTCGGTCCCTGCCCTTGCTCAGTGGGTTAATGATCCGGCGTTGCTGTGAGCTGTGGTGTAGGTTGCAGACGCGGCTCGGATCCAGCGTTGCTGTGGCTCTGGCGTAGGCCGGTGGCTACAGCTCTGATTTGGCCCCTAGCCTGGGAACCTCCATATGCCACGGGAGCGGCCCAAGAAATAGCAAAAAGGCAAAAAGGCAAAAAAAAAAAAAAAAAAATTTTAAATTTATCTTGTTTTTTCCTATTGTACTTCTACATGTTATCATATATTTTTAGACATTGATCAAGTAGTCAAATCCATTAATATGTGTATGTGCTCATTATAGGCTAGTGGATATCATATCCACAAAATAATTCTATCATGTATTTTTTGTTATTCTAAATGACTAATTCATATTTGCATGGAAAAATTCAAAATGTAAAAAGTATATAAAGTGAAAAACATTTCACTCTGACTTTTGTTCCTATAATTGTCAAATTTTCCTCTGAAAAAGTAACCAATGTTTCCAGTTATACTGGTATACTTTCAAAGATATCTTTTCTATATTACATAATTATAACACCATACAGTTAGAGTTGTACACTTACATTTTCTGCCCAATGAAATAATTTGTTGTTTTTTTTCCTATATTTTACTGGAAAATTTTTAAGGGAAATATGTTCATGTTGAAGTTACATATCACCAAGCTCTTATATATTTAAAGACTGAAAACTAACAACAGCTTTTTGGTTTGTTTTTTTTTTTTTTGTCTTTCTATGGCCACACCAGTGGCATATAGAAGTTAGCCTAGGGGTTGAATCAGAGTTGTAGCTGCTGCCTACACCATAGCCACAGTGATGAAGGATCCTCAACCCACTAGGTAAGGCCAGGGATTGAACCTTCATATTCATTCATACTTACTTTTAAAGTGGAATATTAATACCATTCTTAATTTAAAAAATCAGACTTCCTTGGAGTAATAGCTGATTCTAGGCTGGGATAGGAAATATGCAAAATAAGCCTGTAACTTCTTATATTACCAGAAAATAATGAGATGATAATAAACCAATAAACCAACAAACAAAATCTATTGATGAGATAGATCAAATGCCCACAGGAGGCAACTACATGAACTTGCAAAGGTCAAAGCTCAGAAAAATTAACCAAGTAAATAGCACAATGTAAGGCCAAAACCCAAAGTTTAAAATAAACATTCATATATTCATACACAATGATGATAAAATAATGTATGGAAAAAACAGACAAATCTCTCATGAAGAAAATTTACAAATAATTTGCATCATTAATGACAATCTTCCCCTACTACATTGTAATGTAAGTCCCCTGATGATAAAAATCTGTACTATTTTTCACCATTTTATCATCAGTGACTAAGTTCATGATTAATAAAGGATTATCAATAACTTTTTCTGAATTAAATGAGTCAATAAAATAATATATTAAGCAAAAACAGGAATGCTATCAATGTGAAAAATTTGAATGAGGTATATAGTTAATTGTCCTTTATATTTTATATAAATAAATAATATATTTTTACAGCCATTTAAACAATTCTACCTATGTAATCTTTCTATCCTTCCTTTTACTTGCACAGATACAATTTCATCCCAGTTTTATCTGTTTAGAAAGACTTGTCCCTTTACTGCCTGTAGTGGATGGGAAAATGGCTCTTCGAAAATTTCCATGCCCTAAACTCCAGAATCTGTGAATCTTATACAAAGGCAACACATTGAAAGAAGGAAATATTTTGTGACAGAATACATGCTGAGATTTACTAAACCAAATGTACTTTTAAATTCTTTTTGTAGAATTCTCATTTGAAAACTCATCATCATTTTTTTTTCTTTTGGAAGTAGAATTTTACAGGGACCAGGTGAAAAACTAGTACCAATTCTGTGACACTGTTACTGCCTTTCTGACTCTTGCAACAGCAAAATCAATGATCACTTTTGTGTGATCAGTAACATCATGGATATTTATTGTCATGTATGTCTTTTTACTACCTTTATGAACTTCAAAAAGTTTTCTTCAAAAACTTTAAATAATAGTGAAGGTGCTACAAAAGTGAAAATATTAGTATAATATGTAAAATATCTGAGACAGGCAGAAGTCAGACCTTATATCTGTGTCCTAACTGTATTGAAGTTGCAATCTCATTAAGAAGAATTCAAATTTTCTTTTATAACTATGGAACAGCAAATTTACAAACTTGCTCTTGAACTTGAATGTTTTGATATACCAATATTTGATTCCTAACACAGTACCAGATTTAATTTGATTGCAGGCAACATTGTGTAACATGACTAGAAACAATCATGTTAAAAGTTGCTAATGTTACTACTTGAAGGTATTACAAGAGCAAATGGAAAAAAATAGGTATTTAAAAAACTGATTGCTTTTTAGGAAACTTGTTGGGGATAGGATTTGAATGAGTAAACTGGGATAAGTAAATTGCTTATCTTTCTATTCTTCTAAACTTATAATAAAAATTATAATAGTGACAAATTAGTACTGCTTTGAATTCAAAAGACATGGGCAGAAAAGACAGAGATAAACTTTGTAATCTCAAAACGAGATATTTCCAAAATGTTATTTAAATTAGCTTATTCTTAATTTTCTGAAGAAAAAATTTTCAGTATATTGTTTGGGATATGCTTTAGTAGAATGTTGTTACCTTTAAAATTTTACTTGAAACTTGAATAATTGTATTACCAAATGGTTTGGAACACTGATTTAATAAAAATACTATTGTTAAGATATTAAGTAGAAAACATTCTAAGCCTTCATTATTCTCTAAATACTAAGTATTTGTACAGTTTTTTTTTGAACTGAGATTTGTAAATACTCAAAAGTGGAAAAATTATTTTAAAGAAAACATAAAATATTACATTTTTTACAGTTTATAATTTGGAAAAGTTTATTTAAACCATATATATACTTGACTTTTTTCAAAGTGAGTATCTTTGATAATATTTACTATACATTTTTGTTTTTATAAACATAAAAACATCACATAAAAGACAGTAAAAGCATCAAAGAGAAAAAAAGGAAACAATGCAGGAAGAAGAAAATATTATATGTCTGTCTAATTATCATCTATCTATTATCTATCTTTCTATCATCTATCTATCTATCTATCTATCTATCTATCTATCTATCTATCTACCTATCTATCTATCCTCTATCTATCATCTGCAAAGGCATTTTTTGAAAACCACCCTTCTCTCATTCTAGACAGTAAAGCTTTTAGAATCAACCTCATATTTTGTATCCAAAAGTAGGTTTTGATCCTGATCACAATGGTTCATATTTCAAGAGTCACAAAATATGAATGTCTCAATATAAGTAAATGATTCAACTTATAACAATCAGAATTTTCTAAATACTTTGATTAAATACCACATTAGAAAATACTGTAAGCGGAGCAGAGAAAGATGGTGGAGGAGTAAGAGATTGAGCTCACCTTCTTCCACAAACACATAAAAAAAAACACATCTGCATGTAAAATGGCCCACAGAAGAGGAAAGCCACCATTGTTGAGGAGGGGAAGCAGAGGAAGGGCCAACTTCCATAGGAAACTCCTGATGCCTGAGCTTACACAAGTGCCCCTGGGGTCTCAGAAGGTGGGGAAGCTCTAGTGTAGTCTGCATGCTGCAAGAATCCACTTGCTAATCTGCAGGAAACAAAGCAGCTCTGATGCATGCTATGTGTGGTGAAAAGCTACTTGCTAGTCTGTGGGAGACTGAGGGACTCTGATGTAGGTTGCACATGGTTAGAAGCTGCTTGCTAGTCTGCAGGAGATCAGGCACTTCCTGTGCAGGCTACTGGTGGCCAGCACCTTTTGTATGGGCTAAGGGCTTCAGGTGGCTAATTACAACATAGTACCTACAAAGCACCATACACTGTTGCTCTCATTCCCCTGGCAACACACCCTCACTGCAGCTGCCACTGCCAAATGCTCTGGGCAGTACCCAGACATTTGGTCACTGTCCCTTCCCCAAACCCTACAATAGTAGCAGCTCGTGCAGCACTTCCTGAATGGGCTAAGTGGGACAGGGTGTTACTTGTGTGGTCTGAGGATGGTGGGGGCAAACCACCACAGTTATCTCTGACTCCAAAGGTGGGCAAGGCCCACCGCCACTGGGGATACCTGACCAAAAATCACTTGCAGCCACAACCATCTCAGAGGGCACCACAGAGAAGGACATTATGATGAAACAATCATGTTTCATTCGCTCCCCTGGGAGCATTCCCACCCTGCTGCTGCCACTGACAAATGCTCTGGGCAATGTCCAGACATCTGATCACAGTCACTTCCCAGGAACCTGAAACTATGAGCAGCTTGTGTAGCACCTCCTGTGGGGGCTAAGCAGGACAAGCTGCTTCTGCATGGTCTACAGGAGGTGAGGGCAAACCATCACAGTTATATCTGACTCCAGAGGTGGGGGTAGACTGCCACCACTATGGGTCCATTAACAGGCACCCCTTGCAGCCTCAATCACCTTAAGAGCACCACAGAGAAGGGCATTGTGACTGAACACCAACTGTTGGTGCTCTGGCATCCCTGGGAACACACCAGCCCTGCTGCTGCCACTGCTGAATGCTCTTACAGTACTCACATGCCTGATCTCTGTCACTTCCCAGGATCCAACAACTAGAAGCAGCCTGTATAGCACCTCCTATGTTGGCTAAGTGAGACAGGTTGCTTCATGCTTGGTCTACAGGTGGCAGGGGCAAACCACCACAGTTATCACTGAATCCAGAGGTGGTCATGGCCTGCTCCCACTAGGGGTCCCTGAACAGGCACCACTGTGGTTCCAATCACCTCAGAGGAGGGCATTGCAATTGAACTCTAGCAATTATTGCTCTCAATCTCCTGGGAACTCAGGCACCCTGCTACTGCTACTGCCAAATTCACGGTTCACATTACAGATCTGCCTAAAATTCATTAACACTTCCCAGGGCCCTGCAATTAGGAGTAGCCTGTGCCACCTTCCTGCAGGTCCTTGCTAATGTGTAGAGTACACTGTCCAGGCACTGACTGCTGGCCCTACCCAATGCCTCCTTCTCCCTGAAAACATGCTGAGCATATTGGCAATAATAGCCTGCTCACACGCAAGAAAGAGAGAGAAAATATTCAAACTCCCACAGCAAAAATAAATAGTAAGCCAAAAATACAAAGGGGTACCCCAGAATAGAAGTATCCTTGCAACACTACAGTTTTGCTTCCCAAAGCTCACAGAAAAGGAAAAACAAGAGCAAGATGAAGAAGCTCAGAAACCATTCCCAGTTAAAGAAAAAGAAGTCACCTAAAGCAGTCAACAATTAAACAGACCTCTGCAGTCTGTCAGAAAATGAGTTCAAAAGGGAGATAGTGAAAATACTGAAGGAATTAAGTCTGAATATAAAAGACTTCAGAGAAGAAACAAACAGCAATGCAGAGTCTCTTAGATAGGATCTATAAAATATAAGGAGGAACCAAGAAAAATTATAAAATTCATTTGCAGAGATACAAACCTAGCTATAGACAATAAAGAGCAGAATGAATAATGCAGAGAAACAAATTAGTGACATGGAAGATAGAATAATGGAAATCACCCAATCAGGATAGCAGACAAAAAAACCAAATGATAAAACATGAAATCAATATAAGAGATCTATGGGACAATATAAAGAAGGCCAGTTGATGCATAATAGGGATTCAGGAAGGAGGAGAAAAAGAAGAAGGGGTTGAAAATATATTTGAATAAATTATTTCTAAAAAATTCCAAATCTAAAGGAAGCTGATATCCTTTAGAATTAAAAAAAATGTAAGAAGAATTAGGATGGAGGAAACCACAATTGCAAAGCAATCACTTAAATAAGCCAGCATACAGATCTAAACATGACAATGTTTAAAAAAAAAAGACATCAAAATCATACAATGTGTGGAAGGAAAGTAAGAAAATATGGATTCTTTTTTAACTTTAATGATGTCATTGTGCCTATGTGATTCTGAAGCTATTGCAAGCAGATATGGAGGAGGTTAACTTAAAAAAACTGGACATTACATACAGATAAAAGAAACATACTCAGACATAAAATAAATGGAAACCATCCAACCAAAAAAAAAAAAGAAAAGAAGAAAAGAGAAACATAGAATCAACTGGAAAACAGGGCTAAAAATGGCCCTAAATATATATCTATCAATAATCACCTTAAATGTCAAAGGACTGAATGGTCCAATCAAAAGATACAGAGTGGCAGATTGGATAAAAAAGCAAAGACCTTCAATCTGCTGCCTACAAGAGACTCACCTTAGGGCAAAGGACACTTATAGGTTGAAAGGGAGGGTATGGGAAAAGATATTTCATGCCAATGGACCAGACAGGAAAGGAGGAGTTGCAATACTCACAGCAGACAAAATAGACTTAAAAATGAAGGCCATTAAGGAAGACAAAGAAGGACATTATTTAATGGTTAAAGGATCCATTCAAGAAGAGGATATTACATTCACAATATATATGCCTCTAATAGAGGAGCACCCAGATACCTACAACAAATACTAACAGATATAAAAGGAGAAATTGATGGAAATACAATCATAGTAGGAGACATTAACACCCCACTCACATCAATGGACAGATCCTCTAGACAGAAAATCAATAAGGCAGCAGAGATCTTAAATGACACAGTAGAAAAATTAGACGTAATTGATATTTTCAGTACATTACATCCAAAAATATCAGAATATTCATTCTTCTCAAGTGCACATGGAACATTCTCAAAGTTTGATGACATGCTGCAGCACAATGCTAACCTCAACAAATTTAAGAGTATAGAAATTATTTCAAGTATCTTTTTTGACCATAATTGCATGAAACTAGAAATCAACCATAGGGAAAGAAATGAGAAAAAATTACTTCATGGAGATTAAACATCATGCTACTAAAAAAAAAAAACAATGGGCCAATGAAGAAATCATAAAGGAAATTAAAAAAATACCTCGAGACAAATGACAAGGAAGACACAATCATTCAAAATCTGTGGAATGCTGCAAAAACTGTGTTTAGTGGGAAATTAGATGACTTTCTTAAAAAAGAAGAAAAATCTCTGGAGTTCCCACTGTGGCTAAGTGGTTAATGATTCCTACTAGGAACCATGAAGCTGCAGGTTCAATCCCTGGCCTCACTCAATGGGTTGAAGATCTGCCATTTCTGTAGCTATGGCATAGGCCAGTGGCTACAGATATGATTAGACCCCTAGCCTGGGACCTTCCATATGCTGTGGGTGTGGCCCTAGAAAAAGACAAAAAGACAGAAAAAAAAAGATGAAGAAAAATCTCAAACTGACAACTTAACCCACCACCTAAATCAGTTAGAAAAAGAAGAATAAACAAAACCTAAATTCAGCAGAAGGAAGGAAAACATAAAGATCAGAGAGGAAATCAATAAAATAGAGATTCAAAAAGCAATAGAAAAAAAATCAATAAACCCAAGAGCTAGGTCTTTGAAAAGGTAAACAAAATTGAGCCTGACCAGAGCCTAACTCTACAATAAGAGGAGGGAAAAAATGGAAATAAAATAAGAAATGAAAAAGGAGAAATCTCAACAGATACTGCAAAAATACAAAAAATCATAAGACAATACTATCGACAAATATATGTCAACAAATTTGTGAACCTAGAAGAAACAGAAAACTTTACAGAGATGTACAGCCCACCAAAACTGAATCACGAAGAAAAACATCAACTGAACATACTGATCACCAGAACTGAAATTGAATATGTAATAAAAACACTCCCTGAAATCAAGAGTCTAGGGCCAGATGACATCACAGGTGAATTCTACCAAACATAAAAATAATAACTTATACCAATGTTTCTTAAAGTTTTACAAAAGGTTGAAGAAGACGGAACACTCCCAATGACATTCTATGAAGCCACCATCACCTAACGACAAAACCAAAGATACTACCAAAAAAGAAAATTATATGCTAATGCATTTGATGAATATAGATGCAAAAATTCTCAACAAAATTTTAGCCGTCCGAATCTAACAACATATAAAAAAGATCATATACCATGACCAAGTGTGATTCATCCGAGTCTCACAAAGATGGTTAAACATGGGCAAATCAATCGACGTCATATACCTCGTTAACAAAAGAAGTCTAAAACCACATGATTATCTCAGTAGATGCAGAAAAAGCATTTGACAACTTCCAACATGCATTCATGATCAAAACTCTTACCAAAGTGCATATAGAGGGAACACACATTAACAATAAAAGCCATTTATAACAAGCCAACAGCAAATATGATACACAATGGAGAAAAGCTGAAAGCCTTCCCACTAAAATCTGGAATGAGACAAGGCTACCCACCCTCACCATTTTTATTCAACTTAGTATTGCCTAGCCACAGCAATCAGGCAAACAAAAGAAATAAGATATCCAAATAGGAAGAGAAGAGGTAAAACTGTCACTGTATGCAGATGACATGATACTATATATAGAAAACTGTAAGAATGCCACTTAAAAATTACTTGAAATGATCCATGAATCCAGCAAAGTAGCAGGATATAAGATTAGCATTCAGAAATTGGTGGTATCTATGTATGCTAACAATGAAATATTCGAAAATGAATACAAAAATACAACACTTTTTTAAAAATTGCATCCCCCAAAATTAAATACCTAGGAATAAACCTGACCAAGGAGGTGAATGACTTATATGCTGAGAACTATAAGACATTAATCAAGGAAATTAAAGAGGAGTCAAAGAAATGGGAAGATATCCCATGCTTCTGGGTTGGAAAATATCATATCATAGAAATGGCCTTACTACCCAAGCAAACTGAACATTCAATACAATCCCTATAAAATTACACATGATATTTTTCACAGAACTAGAACAAACAATTCTAAAATTTTTATAGACCTATAAAAGACCCAGAATTGCTAAAGCAATCCTGAGGAGAGGAAAAAAAAAAAAAGAAAACAAGCAGAAGCCATAATTCTTTCAGACTTCAGGCAGTATTACAAAGCCATCTTAGTGAAGACAGTATGGTACTTAACCAAAACAAACATGCAAACCAATGGAACAGAATAAAAAACCCAGAAGTAAACCCAGACGCCTATGGGAAAATGATCTTTGACAAAGGAGACAAGAATATAAAATAGGTAAAAACAGTCTTTTCAGCAAGTTGTGCTGGAAAAACTGAACAGCTGCATGTAAATCAATGAAACTGAAACACACCCTCACACCATTCACAAAAATAAACTCAAAATAGCTTAAATATTTAAATGTAAGACATGACACCATCAAACTCCTAGAAGAAAACACAGGCAAAACATTCTCTGACTTCAACCTTACAAATGTTTTCTTAGGTCATTTTCCCAAGGCAATAGAAATAAAAGTAAAAATAAACCAATGGTACCTAATTAAACTGATAATCTTGAGGAAACCATAAAAATAATACAACATGGAACAGAAGAAAATAGTTTCAAAATATGCAGGTGACAAAGTCTTAATCTCTAAAATATACAAACAACTTATACAACTCGACAGCAAAAAAGAAAAAATGAAAAATGAGCAAAAGACCTGAATAGACATTTTTCCAAAGACATACATATGGCCAATAAGCATATGAAAAAATGCTCAACATCATGAATTATTAGAGAGATGCAAATTGAATCTACCATAAGGTACCATCCAAATGGCCATGATTAACAAACAAGTCAACAAATAAAAAATGCTGGAGAGGGTGTGGAGAAAAGGGAACCCTCCTACACTGTTGGTGAGAATGTAAATTGGTACAACCACTTTGGAAAACAGTATGGTGGAACCTCAGAAGACTAAATATAGAACTACCATAAGACCCACAATCCCACTCCTAGGCATATATCCAGACAAATCTTTCCTTGAAAAAGATACATGCACCCATATATTCATTGCAGCGCTATTCACAATAGCCAAGACATGGAAAAAACTAAACATCTGACAAATGAGTGAATTACAGAGAGGTGGTATATATACACAGCAGAATACTATTCAGCTGTCAACAAGAACAAAATAATGCCATTTGCAGCAACACAGATAGAACTAGAGACTCTCATACTAAGTGAAGTAACTCCTAAAGAGAAAGACAAATACCATGTGATATCACATATCTGGAATCAAATATATGGCACAAATAAAACTTTCCACAGAAAAGAAACTGATGGACTTGGAAAGCAGACTTACAGTTGCCAAAGAAGAGGGGCATGGACTGGGAGTTTGAGTTTATAGATGAAAATTACTACATTTGGAGTGGATAAACAATGAGATTCTGCTGTATAGCACAAGAAACTGTCTAGTCACTTATGATGGAACATGATGGAGGGTAATGTGAGAAAAAGAGTTTGCATATGTGTATTACTGGGTCAACTTGCTGTACAGCAGAAATTGACAGATCCCTATGAATCCACTATAATGAAAAATATAAAAATAATAAATAAATAAAAAATAATAGAGTAATTGGCTTTAACTTTAGTTCTTTAATCCACTTTGATTTTATTTTTGAGTATGATGTTAGAAAATGTTCTAATTTCATTCTCTTACATGTAGGTTCTCCAGTTTTCCCCGCAATACTTATTGAAGAGACTATCTTTCTTCCACTGTATGTTCTTGCCTCTTAGTCATAGATTAATTTTTTTTTCTTTTTAGGGCTGCACCCATAGTATATGGAAGTTCCCAGGCTAGGAGTCAAATTGGAGCTACAGCTGCTGGTCTACACCACAGCCACAGCAATGTGGGATCTGAGACACATCAGCAACCTACACTATAGCTCATGGCAACACTGGATCCTTAAGCTTCTTAGCAAGGACAGGGATCAAACTCACATCCTCATGAATGCTAGTCAGGTTCGTTAACCACTGAACCATAAAGGTAAATCCCCTTTCATAGATTAATTCACCATAGGTATTTGATTTTATTTCTGTGCTATCTACCCTGTTCCATTGATCTATATTTCTGTTTTTCTGCCAGTACCATACTGTTTTGATGACTGGAGTTTTGTGTAGTGTCTGAAGTCAAGGAGCCTGATTCCTCAAGTACCATTTTTTCTTTTCAATATTTCTTTGGCTATTTGAGGTCTTTTATGCTTCCATAGAAAATTTAAAATATTTTTTCTAGTTCTGTGAAGAATGTCATTGGAAATTTGATAGGAATTTCTTTCAATCTATAGATTTTCTTAGGAATTATGGTTATTTTTACTATACTGATTCTTCAAATCCAAAAACATGTTATTTTTTAATCTATTTGTGTCTTCTTTGATTTTTTCATCAGTTTCTTAAAGCTTTCAGAGAACAAGGCTTTTGTCTCTTTGGGTAGGTTTATTCCTAGGTATTTTATTCTTTTTGATGCAAGGATAAATGGGATGATTTCCCTAATTTATCTTCCCCTAACACCAATTAGAGTGACCATCATTAACAAGTCAACAAACAACAAATGTTAGAGAGGATGTGGAGAAAAAGTAACTCTCCTTCACTGTTGGTGGGAATGTAAATTGGTACAACCACTATAGAAAATGGTATGGAAATACTTCAGAAAACTAAATATAGAACTACCATATGACCCAGAAACCTGACTCCTGGGCATATATCCAGACAAAACTGTTTTTTGTCTTTTTAGGGATACACTCATGGCATATGGAGGCTCCCAGGATAGGTGTTGAATCAGAACTATAGCCACAGCCACAGCAATGCCAGATATGATCCACATCTGTGATGTGCACCACAGCTCATGGCAATGCTGGATCCTTAACCCACTGAGTGAGGCCAGGGATAGAACATGTATCCTCATGGATACTGGTCAGATTCATTTCCACAGAACCACAAAGGGAACTCCCAGACAAAACTTCAATTGAAAAAGTTACATGGACCTGTATACACATTGTAGCACTATTCACAATAGCCAAGACAGGGAAACAATCTAAATGTCCATCAATAGATGAATGAATTAAGAGGATGTGGTATATATACACAATGGAACACTACTTAGTCATAAAAAAGAAGAAAAAATGTCACTTGCAACAACACGCATGGAAATAGACTCATACTGAGTGAACTAAGTCAGAAAGAGAAAGACAGACACCATATAATATCCCTTATATGTGGAGCCTAAAATATGGCACAGATGATCTCTCTACAAAACAGAAAAGATCATGGACATGGAGGACAGACCTGTGTTTGTGAGGGGGGAGGGGGTGGAGTGGGATGGATTGAGAATCTGGGGTTAGTAGATGAAAACTGTTGCATTGGGAGTGGATGGACAGTGTGATCTTGCTGTGTAGAAGAGGGAACTATGTATCTAATCACTTGTGATGGAAAATGATGGAAGATAATGTGGGAAAAAGAATGTGCATATATATGTATAACTGGGTCACTTTGCTGAACAGCAGAAATTGAATGAATATTATAAATCATTTATGATAAAAATTTAAAAAAATAAAATAATATATAAAAAAGTCAAGGGGGTTCTCATTGTGGCTCAGTGGAAATGAAATCTAATATCCTTGAGGACACAGATTTGACCCCTGGCCTTAGTCAATGGGTTAAAGATCCAGCATTGCTGTGAGCTGTGGTGTAGGTCACATATATGGCTTGGATCTGGTGTTGCTCTGGCTGTGGTGTATGTCAGTGGCTACAGCTCTCATTCGACTCAGCCTGGGAACCTCCTATGACATGGTTGCAGTCCTAAGAAGATAAATAAATCAATAAATAAGTAAATAAATAAATAAGAGTAGATATACTGTGAGAAAAAAGAATGTATACATGTATGTGTAACTAGGTCACTCTGCTGTACAATTGATAATTGACAAAACACTGTAAACCAGGTATAATGGAAAAAAATAAACATTATATATAAAAAAGAGTAGATATGCAAAGATATAAGATTTGAGGTAAGTCATTTTCATAGAAGAGAGGGATCAAAAGATACCAAAACAGACAAATGGGAGGGAAAAAAAAGAAACAGATGATACAAAGAGAAGAAAACATTATCTATCAGAGCCTATCTGTGCATATATCTGCATATATACATATATGTGTATATATTTCTCATCAAAGAAGAACCATATTAGATTTTTAACAGTCTTAGAAATGTTTTAAAAGTTCTGATGCTAGATATTGAAATTAATTAGAATAATTTGACTTTCACATTATCTCACATAAAATAGAACAAATTGCTTTAAGAATTAGAGTAGTTTAGGAGATTTATTCATATATATTTTAGGGGTTATTGAAGTATAGTTGATTTACAAGGTGTTAATTTCTGAAATACAACAAATTGACTCACTTATGCATATTTTTCATATATTTTGCATTGTGCTTTATCACAGAATATTGAATATATTTCCTTGTGCTATGTAGCAGGATCTTGTTGTTTATCCATCCTATATGATATAGTTTGTATCTACTAATTCCAAATTCCCAATCCATCCCTCCCCCATCTTGTCCTCCTTAGAAACTACAAATCTATTCTCTATGTCTGTGAGTCTGTTTTTGTTTTATAAATATGTTCAGCTGTGTCATATTTTAGATTCCAGATATTTGATATCATATAATATTTGTTTTTTATGACATTCTTCACTTAGTATAATAATCTCTAGGTCTATCCATATTGCTGCAAATAGCATTATTTATTCTTTTTATGGCTGAATAATATTACATTATAAATATATACCACATCTTTATCCACTCATCTGCAATGGATGGACTTTTAGGTTGTTTCCATGTTTCAGCTATTGTAAATACTGCATCTATGAACATAGGGGTGTGCTATCTCTTATAGTTTTGCCTAGTGGATGCTCAGGAGTGGGATTGATGGATATTATGGCAATTTTATTTTTAGCTTTTTAAGGAATCTATACTCTTCTCCATAGCAGCTGCACCAATTTACATTCCCATCGACTATGTAAGATGGTTCACATTTCTCCAAATCCTCTGTAAAATGTATTATTTGTAGACATTTTAATGATGGCCATTCTGACGGGGGTGAGGTAATACCTCATAGTAGTTTTGATTTGAATTTGTCTAATAATTAGCTATAATGAGCATCTTTACATATGATTGTTTGCCATCTGAATGTCTTCTTTGGAGAAATGTCTGTTTAGATCTTCTGCCCATTTTTTGTTATTGTTATTGAATTGCATGAGCAATTTGTATATTTTTGAAATTAAGCCTTTGTTAGTCACATCATTTGAAAACAGTTTCTCCCAATCTATATTTTGTCTTTCCATTTTGATTATGATTTCTTTTGTTGTGAAAAAGCTTATAAATTTGATAAGGTCACATTTGTTTATTTTTGCTTTTATTGCACAACAAAGAAAAAATTGTATGCTTTATGTCAGATAATGTTTTGCTTATGTTCTCTTCCAGGATTTTTATGGGGTCATGTAACATATTTAGACTTAATTCTTTTAGATATCTTTAGTTGTTGTTTTTTGTTTGTTTATTTGTTTATGGTATGAGAGTATGTACTAGCTTCATTGATTTACATGCAGTTATTCAGCTTTTCCAATACCACTTTCTGAAGAGACACTTTTCCACATTTGATATTATTGCCTCCAGAGTTGATAATGAGTTGGCCATAGGAGTGTAGGTTTATTTCTGGGATCTCCATTTTTTTCTATTGAACCACATCTGTTTTTGTGCCAGTACCATACTGTTTTGATTATTGTAGCTTTTTACTATTTTCTGAAGTCTGGGAGAGTTTATGCCTCCTGTTTTTTTCTCGTTTTTTCAGGATTTCTTTGGCAATTCTGTATAATTTATGGTTCCATACAAATTTTGGATTATTTGCTCTAGTTATGTGAAAAATATTATGGATAATTTGATCAGTAGCAGGTTGAATCTGTAGTTTGCTTTGAGTAGTATGGCCATATTAACAACAACATTCCCTCTAATCTAAGAGCATGGAATATCTTTAAATATAATTTCTTTGAATCATGGTCAATATCCATTATTAATTTTTTGTTGTTCTCAGCATATAAATCTTTCACTCCTTGGTGAGGTTTATTTCTAAGTATTTTAGTTTTGATGCAATTTTAAAAGGCATAGTTTGTTTATTTTCCTTTTCTGATTTTTTATTTGTAGTATAAAGAAATGCAACTGATTTTTGTATGTTAATTGAGTATTCTGCTACTTTCCTGAATTCATTTATCATTTCTTGTGTAGTCTTTAGGATTTTCTATATATAGAACCATGACATCTGCATATAACGACAATTTTACCAAATCTCTACCAATTTGATTATCTTTTATTTATTTTTCTTGTTTGATTGTTGTGGCTTCGACTTCTAATATTATCTTGTTCCAGATTTTAGTAGGAAGGATTTCAACTTTTCACTGTTGAGTATTATATTGGCTGCGGGTTTGACATAAATGGCTTTTATTATGTTGCGATAGGTTCCCTCCATACACATTTTGGTAAGAGTTTTTTATCGTGAATAGATGTAAATTTTATCAAATACTTTTTCTACATCTATTGATATGATCTATTTTTGTATTTTATTTTTTTTTGCTGTGGTGTATCACATTGATTTATTTATGCATTTTGAATGATGCTTGTGATCCTGGGATGACTTCCACTTGGTCATAGTGTACGACCTTTTTTTATGTGCTGTTGAGTTTCATTCACTCATATTTTGTTGATAATTTTTGCATCTATATTCATCAAAAATATTGGCCTCAAACTTCCTTTTTGGCAACGTCTTTGGTTTTGATATCAGGATGATATTGGCTTCACAGAATGTCTTTGGGAGTGTTTCCTAATCTTCAATCTTTTGGAAGTGTTTGAGAAGTATCAGTATTATTCTTATTTATGTGTTTGATTGAATTCACCTGTGAAGCCATCTATCCTTGAGCTTTTGGTCATAGGGAGATTTGTTTTTGGTAATTATTATTCCAGATTCTACTTCACTTCTAGTGGTTGGTATATTCAAGTTTTCTATTTCTTCCATTTAAGTTTTGGTGGGCGGTATTTTTTCTAGAAAGCTGTCCATTTATTTTAGTTGCCAAATTTGTTGGCATATAATTGTTCATAGTATTTTCTCTTTTTTTTGTATTTCTATGGTATCATTTGTGAGTTATCTTTCTCTTATTCTTTATTTTATTTGTGTTCTCTCTCTCCCGTCTTTCTTGATGAGCCTGGCCAGAATTTTGCCAATTTTGTTTACCCTTTTAAAGAACCAGCTCTTGGTTTTGTTGATTTTTTTTCTATTTTTTAGTATCTATTTTATTTATTTCTGCTCTGATCTTTATTATCTCCTTCCTTCTGCTGATTTTTACTTGTTTTTTCCTCTTTTTTTTCCTGATTCTTTTAGGCATTGGGCTATGTTTATTTGAGATTTTTCTTGTTTCTTAAAGAAGGTCTGTATCACTATGAACTTCCCTCTAAGCTTTTGTTGCATCCCATAGATTTTATATGGTTGTGTTTTCATTGTCATTTTCATCGAGGTTTTTGTTTTTTTTATTCCTTCTTGGATTTCATCATTTAGGCATTTTTTTTAGTAGCACATTGTTTAGTGTACATGTATTTTTTTTTCTCATTTCTTTTTTCTGTGATTGATTTCTAGTTTCAAATCATTGTGGTCAAAACTGTTGCTTGAAATAATTTTGATACTCTTAAATTTGTTGACTTGTTTCATGCCCTAGTATTGTTGTCAGCCCTAGATCATGTTGCATGTATACTTGAAATGAATGTGCATTCTGCTTTTTTTGAATGTAATGTCCTGAAAATATCAATTAAGGGCAACTGTTTCATTGCATCATTTAGGATTTCTGTTGCTTTATTGATTTTCTATCTCAAGATCTGTCCAGTTATGTGAATAGGGTGTAAAAGTCTTTTACCATTTTTGTATTCCCGTAAATTTCTTCTTTTATGTATGTTAGCATTTTTTTCAACATATTTCAGTTTTCCTATACTAGGTACATCTATGTTGACAAGTGTAATTTTATCTCTGCTCATTGATACTTTTATCATTATACAGTGTCCTTCTTTTTCTTGTCTTATAGTCTTTTTAAACTCTATTTTATTTGATACGAGTATTGTAACCCTCACTTTCTTGTCATTTATGTTTGCATGAAATATCTTTTTCCATTCCTTTACTTTCAACCTATATATGTCCCTTGCCGTAATGTGGGTCTCTTGCAGGCAGCATATGTCAGGATCATGTTGTTTGTTTTGTTTTGTTTATTTATTTACTTTTAGTTTTTTAGGGCCATGCCTGTGGCATATGGAGGTTTCCAGGCTAGTGGTTGAATCAAACTGTAGCTGCTATCCTATGTCACAGCCATAGCAATGCCCTATCTGAGCTGCATCTGTGACCTATACTACAGGTCACAGCAACTCTGGATCCTTAACCCACTGAGCAAGTCCAGGGATCAAACTTGCATCCTTGTGGATACTAGTCAGAATCATTTCTTTTTTAAAATCCAATCTGCCACTTTGTGTTTTCTGATTGGAATATTTAGTCCATTGACATTAAAGGAGAGAGACAGGTCTATATTGCCATTTTAATCTTTATTTCCTCATGGATTTTATATTTATTCTTTGTCCCTTTCTTTTTCTTTTGTGGTTTGATGATTTCCTGTTGATTATTATTTTCTCTTCCTTTTGTTTATTTTTGTGAATCTACTGTGTGTTTCTGATTTGTATTTAACCTATTTTGAAAGTATGTTAACCCCTTCCTATATCTGTGTGCCTTAGACTGGTGGTCATATAGGCTTAAATACATTCTAGAAAAATAAATATACATTTTCTTACACTCCTCACCCAACTTTTATGATTGTGATGTCCTCATACATCCTCATGTTTATCCTTTTGCTATTCACTATGGTTATCATTGTTTTCACAGATTTTTTTTAAACTTTTTTAATCTGTGTACTGCTTATATAAGTATTTTACTTTCCAAATATAAATCAAATTTCTCTTTGCTATAGATTCTTACTTCTTTTCCATTTAGAGGATACTTTTCAATATTTCCTTTAGGATAAGTTTAGAATTGATTTTTTTTTGTTTTTGTTTTTGTTTTTGCTTGTCTGAGAAATTCTTTATTTCTCCTATGATAATCTTGCTGGGTAGAATATCTTAGGTTGCAGGGTTTTTTTTTTCCCCCTTTCAGGATTTTGGATATATCTTGACACTCCCTTCTGACCTACAACATTCTATAGATAAATCAGCCTTATGAAGATTCCCTTATAATTAACCCTTTGTTTTTCCCTTACTGCCTTTAGAATTTTTGTCTTTAAATTTTGCCATTTTTTTAATATGTCTTGCTGTAGGTCTGTTTGAGTTTGTCTTGTTTCAAATCCTCTGTGCTTCTTATACTTGGATATCTGTTTCCATTTTTAGGTTTTGGAAAGTTTTCAACCATAATTTCTTCAAATATATGTTCAATCCCTTTTTCTCTTTGTTTTCCTTCAGAGATCCCTATTATGCATAGATTGGCACAGTTTATATTATCTCATAGGTCTTTTATATTGCTTTAATTTTTTTCATTTGCCTTTCTGTCTGCTGTTCTGATTGGATGATTTCCATTATTCCATCTTTCAGATCACTTGTCATCTTGAATGAATTTGATAATTTTCGTGGCTCCTCCTTATAATTTTTTAGTTCCTTTTTATAGTAATCTGCATTTCTATAAATGCACTTTCTTTATTCCTTCATTATTTTCATTGTCTCCTTATTGAACTCAGTGTCTATTCAATTTAAGATATCTGTTTAATTATTTGTTCTTTCAGGGAAGTTTTCATGATATTTTAATTGGGGTAGTTCTTCATTTCTCCCCTCTATTTTTCTTGCTCTATAAGATTAGGAGAAACACTTATCTATTACTAACTTTATGTGGGAACGTCCCAAAATATAACTTATATGGGTTCAATATTTTTTTGGTAGGAGGGCTGTTTTTAGTGTGGATGGCTGCTACCTCTCTCCTCAGTATATGCTGGCCATTATCACTTTATATCATGGTGACCAGAACATGCACTGAGTATTGAATGGGGCCTCCTCTTTGCTCTTTGGTTCTTACTGCCTTGTTTTGGGTCAGGTCTGTTGCTTAGTTGTTGGAGTAGAAGCACCAGATCCATTTCTGAGCTGAAGTGTGAGGTAGGTAGGATTGGAGAATCTCCACCAGTAGTGGAGCCATTGAGTATTCCTCTACCAGAGGTGTTCACAGGTAAGTGAATCGGCTGCTAGTGCAACTGTGGGGAGAGATTTTAGCCCTGCTCCCTAAGTCTCATGCCCCTGGTCCTTGGCTGTGGTTTCAGCCCCAACTCTGTGTGTGACAACTGACTGGTATCTGCTCCTATGCCCATGGCATGTGGAAGTTCCCAGGCTGGGGATAAAACTTTCCTCACAGCAGTGACCTGAAATAATGCAGTGACAATTCTGGATCCTTAACCACTACACTACAAGGGAACTCCTTAAATATCCATTTAATGGTATTTTTAAAAGAAATAAATATAAAACAAATAACAAGGAAATTAAAAACAACAACAAAAACCAAAAATAAAACATGAAGAATATTTACTAGAACTGAGTGGAGAGTTTAGGTTCAAAGAATTTATACAGTGAAGAGCATAAGATTGAAAATAGACTTACATAAATTTTGTTACCTTGAAATAACAAAAACCTAGAAGAAAGAAATCCTAACTTTACATGAAGAAAACACACAAACACACAGGAACACATAGCTTGACATAGTGCTTCTCAATAATGACACTGGAAGTCAGAGAAAAATGAAGAAATGTTTTCAAAATTCTAAGAGAAAGTAATCTAATCTTGGCATGTGTCAGTCTAAATATAAATTAAGTTTAAGCATAGAATAAATACATTAATACATAATTTTTTAAGTTACCTTTTCAAGTTTCCTTCTCAGAAGAAGATGGAGTAATACCTAAGAAATCCAAATATTTTTTTCCATCTTCTGAAACTCCCAGACTTCAACACATGGCTTCCGAGTTCATTGTGGAAATGGAAGACCTGGAGATAACACAAAGGATTAATTATGTTGGCTCCTAATTGATATGCATCATTTTTACTCATATTTCATTCATTTGGAATATTCATAAGGCCTATCTAGATATACATAAAGAAGGTAGAAACATATATTCTCTAGATCAGTTGGAATTTCCCAGGAAAATCTCTAAACCATGGAGGGGGAAATGAAGTGTTGATAATTAACTAGTTATTCCTACAAAGTTGTCTATCCCACAATTGTGAGTTGATGAGATTTTACTAAGTTTCATTTAGTGCAATATAACTCAGTGGCTTCAAAAATATTTATTTCTCAATCATACTACATATCAAAAGGTTAACCTTGGCTTTAACTTTTAGTTAACTTCTGTGGCTTCTCTTCAGGCTATGAGACTGCATGTAAAGTTGAGACCTATTTAATATACTTTCTTGTTCTATATTTTGGAGTGAAGAAGAGCCTCTCTGACAGGCTTAGGGGGACGTAAACCCCAACCAAAGTACACAATAGAATTTAAAGCTTCTACGTGAGCAGTTCAGCCCCTTCATTTTCCATTGATAAGCAAGTTGTGTGGCCATGTCCAGTGTAAATGGAATAATACTTCAGAGAGATACACTTACCCACATGAAGAAGGAAGAAGAAGAGAAGTGGTAGATACAATCACAACTACTTTAGGAAACAGTTATTTACAATGGAGAACATGTACCTACTCTATGAAATAAACTTTCTACCCTTCAGTATATTCCCTAAAGGAAACAGTTTTCATTAGAGCAATAAGACTAGAGCACTAGATAACTAAATTAGTATATATAGATAATAGAGGATGCTAAAAACATAAAAATTGAGGAATAAAAATTAATCTCAAAAATATATTATTAAGGATTCAGCACACTCAGATTTGGAAATGGTATGTCCATGTAGGCCCAGGATGGAGCCACCACCAGAACCACTGTGAGACCATGGTTGTCATACAGTTTGCTGCAGCCATGGACTTCTGCCAGCATGAAAGATTGATTCTGCTAAAAGGTAACACTAACTGGAAATCCCTGTGGGTTGAAAAAAGGCCAGGGACCCCTGGCTGAATTGTTCAAGGTTGATATATTCCTGCTTTTGCTGTAGCTCAGATGAGTTCAAGGAGTTAAGTTGTGCAGACCAGTTCTAGGGCAAGTAGAATAGAAGTTCCTGGACCTCTCTGTTCTCAGAAGAAAAAGGAAGAGGAAGAGATGCTAGTGGAGGATTTAGATAAAATAAAACACAAAGACCATTGCAAAAAAAGGAGAAAAGACAAGTGCATAGTGACCATACTCATTGGGCCCATATTTTTCCACTTGAGGAACACAAGGATGTCTGCAAAATATCTTTCAGTCACTTTCCTTCTCCTGTACTGAACACTGCAGTGTACCAAAAAACACTAATATGTTTAGCAATTATATTGGTCCCTGGACAAATATACTCGAAAAGACAGATAAGAATAGTATGGGTATAGATCCCAGGTGGATTTATCAATAAATAATGGCTGCCATCTTTTAATTATTTTTCTTGGTTATCCTGAATTTTGTCACTTTGAAATAATGTGTTGGAATATTCTCAGTAACAGACATCATTACCCAGGAGTATTTTTTGTAAGGGAGCTGATTTATTGTGATTTATTTTCCTTTCAGTACATTTCCAATCCTTTTGGGAAATCAAGAAAAAACAAAAATGTGTCTTAAAAATTTCTGGAGTGTGGACATTACAGTTAGAAGAAGCTTGGTTATTCAGGAGTTATTTCTTCAATGCCTTCTGGCATTAAGTCATTTCTTAAATATATTAAATTTCCATTTATACATTATCTATACATTTCCAATATTTGGAATGTTTGAATTCACAATTGTCATTTTCACACTCTCGGAAAGTGAAGGGAAAAGTTGGTTAGTCATTTTTTTTAAAGGCTCTGGTTTTGATATTTTTATTAACACTGGTTGGGTTAACCAGTTCAAGATATACAGTCAACCTTCCCATCCACAGGGGATTGGTTCCAGCTCTCCCCCCTCACCACCAGTACCAAAATCCACAGATGCGCAAGTCCCTTATATTATAATATGCCATAGTACATTTGGACTTCTGTATGGTGATGTGTCCTGCATATCGGCAGGTGGATGTAGAACCCAGAGATACAGAAGCCAAGTGAAAAGCTTTACCTCTTGATCAGGTAGATACATAGAAGTTACCAAGGCAAAGCTACTGAAGAAAAGATGGATTTAAGTTATAAATTTAAAAGTTAAGAAAACAAAACATATAGCATGCATTAAGTATGTAATAAAATATAAATATTTGTGTATAAAATATCACACACAATATGATTATATTATACCAGGTCCAATTCAATAAAATATATATTTAGGGACATATGTGTGATAAGAGCAATTACTCTTGGTGGGAAAGAAGAATGACCTGGGAGACACTCGTAAATTCTGAGATAAAAATAATATTTTCCTTGTCATTTTATGTACGTAAAAATTTATTTATATATTTCTCAATAAGTTTTGAATATATAGTTTTATATAGATGACATGTTTCATGATAAAACCATGGCATTTAGAATACAAGAAGTAAAAAGTGGGTGATTTTCTGAGTTTTCACATAGCAGCTTATTAATTCTTTGGCACAGGACAGAGACCAAGTTGAACATCCATAACTAGGCAGCTAAGGGAATGGGCAGAATATGAAGTCATATTTCTAAAAGAAAGACATGTAGAGCCTGGAATTTAATTTAAAATATAAAGATTGCACATTACTTCTGATTTGGATCATTGACGCAATGTTCAGATATTGAAAAATCTCCAAACCATTTCATTTAAAGCAATTTTGTACCAATAAGATGTCTGAATAAGGATAAGGGCTGATTTTTATTTTTATGTCATTATTCATAGTACATATCAGGATATGTATTAAGAAATTATAAATAATTTAAAATAGCTATGCATATTATATATATATGCATATATACATATGTGTAATGAAACATAACATAAAAGATTATTCTTCAAAACTTATTTAAAAACTGCTATTAACATCTAATTTAATTTTTTCTTAACAAATATGTTTAGATTACTCATTAAAATTTTATGAGACATTAAACATCTAACCATCTTATTAAATTGTCTTTCTTGCTGACAGATTCTGTAACAGGGATAGCATGAGTTTATTTACCATTTAGTAAATCTGGATAGAATTAAGGCATTATATTTAATGGTAATAACTATAAAGATGTGCCTGTTTTAATTACACCAACAAATTTAAACTAGCTTTTACTTACCAAAGATTATCCTAAATGACATGAACTTGAAAATATTGCATTATTTTCTGTTTGAGAGTATACATGATTTACATAAAAATATTGTTGTATAATATACAATCCTGTTTGTCTTTAAGTCAATTAAATAGAGCTCTTTAGAAATTAGTTTTACCAATATCACTCAGAAGTAGGAAATTTTCACATTTGCAATAGACCTTTATACATACAAATAGACTCACACAGAGATCATATAGGTATTGTTTTAAAATTTTAGCAGTAAGAAAGATATGATAATGCAAATTTCAGTTTATAAAGAACAAATTGTGTTTCTGGCAGATGAAATAAGTTTACCTACTCAGAGTGCAGATGGCTAAGGCTTTAACTAATATTT
Source organism: Sus scrofa (assembly GCF_054392235.1). Taxonomy (NCBI): domain Eukaryota; kingdom Metazoa; phylum Chordata; class Mammalia; order Artiodactyla; family Suidae; genus Sus; species Sus scrofa. Next base: position 35,319,488 of record NC_139393.1, read on the forward strand.
ATGGAAGAGATTTTAAGAATGTTTTGCTGGCCTAACTTTCAAAATAATATTTCCTTTTTTTCCCTTCTTCTTCTGATAGAAGAAGACTATGTAGAATACTTACATATCAACAGGCACAAAGAAAGACTGCAAGGTCCACCAAGAAGACCTCTGTTCCTTAACTTCTGATCATTTGTAATATCTGCAAGCCTTTTGAAATTAATAAATGGGGTTTGGGGATTGGTGAAAATAATAAGTGGACTGTTAATTATTTCTGGAATCACATTTCTCTTTTTGTAAAGACTCAATTTGTAAAACAAGTATAGTTGTTTTCAATTCCTTAAAGTATTTGGGTTACAACTTAAATGATATCATTATCTTCAATTTACTTCTTTGTATCAAGGGAGAAGATCTTCAACTAAGATGGAAATCAAAAGATTTCTATGTTCTAGATTTAAGGCTCTGTGTCTTTGGAATGTTTTAATAAATCTTTCCACAAGATTTCAGAATGTTTCCTTTCCCTCTGGGTACATGGTTTCATTCTAGCAAAGGTGAGAGGACTAATCATATTCTTTTTAAGGCTATAATTTTGTCAACTCTTAATTATAGAGCTGATTAAATTATATATAAATGTTTCAGCATAGGAAAATAGTAAATATTCCTGGAAGTTATTAAACAGCCCCATGGATGCCAGAAGCATCACCAAAGATTTTGTAAAAAATGGTACCCTCCAAAGATCCAGAGTCACTCCCAAAAAATTGACAAAGAAAGAAAGACTGAGACAATTCCCCTGAGAGCTGACAATAGTGGGAAGGACACTAGCCATAATGGGAGTGCCCACATTTCTGCTCAGACACATTTGGGGTCTTCACCTTGATGGTTACCAAGCTAAGTTCTCAGTATGCAAAATGAGACAAACAAGAAGGCGCTAGCTATCCCTGAGAAAAGAAAGAATCAACAGAAAATGGGTATCCAAAAACAAACACAGGTCACAATTCAAAGATCTTTATTTTACAAATGCTTTTTGTCTTTCTGAATTTGGAAAGGAAGGACAACATTAAATTTCACTTTCCTTTCTTCTTTCTTTTTTCTTTTCTTTTTAGGGTGGCACCTGCAGCATATGGAGGTTCCCAGGCTAGGGGTGGAATCAGATCTACAGCTGCTTGCTTACATCACAGCCACAGCAATGCAGGATCCAAGCCACATATGCAACCTACACCATAGCTCACTGCAACACTGGATCCTTAACCCAGTGAGTGAGGCCAGGGATCAAACCCACAACCTCATGGCTCCTAGATGGATTCATTTCCACTGTGCCATGATGGGAACTCCTCACTTTTCTTTCTTGACCACAGTAGAGATCTAGGCAAGCTCACTTTGGTAAGAATTATTCCTTTGGTGGCTTCTGCTGGTTTTCCAAGAATCCCATCTGGAAATTCAGAGGTGAGTGGAAGCAGGTTTTATCCTGGTCACCAGAAACTTACAGAAGGAAACACAATTTTCCCTCCACCATTTATGGTGGGTGCTTGACTGAGATCCTTTTTTATTTGGGGGGAACTCATAAGTATATAACCTTATTTAAAACGGTTTCCTCACTGTGGCAATTTATCTTTGGTAAATTTAACTTACTTTTTCAGCCTTAGAAGAAAATGTTGTATTTATCTGAGGCCTTTATTGGACCCAGTTCAGTTTCAGTCAGACTAATCAGACTCTGGCCTCATTTTTCATTCCTAAGTTAAACACAGCCTGACTGATGAGTTTCGGAACCCATCTCTGAAAATAATGCCCAGAGAAAGTGTGAAATCTCTTGACATGAAAACTTCAGGCCTAGGATTTTAGAGAGGGAATCACCTCCAGGGGAAAGTGAGAAAGAAGTGAACTCAAGATGCTTCACAGGTACATTTGCCCTTTGTTCAGGGACATTTGCAGCCTCCTTTGGTTCCAACTTCTGATGCCAGAACTGCTAAAAGATAAACTAAGGCAAGTTAAAAGTTTTAAGAATTTATGTGAGCAAAAAATGACTTGAATCAGCCAACATCCACACTAGCAGATAGAAAGGAACTCCAAGGAGATCTATAAAATAAGACCTTATTCAGTTAGGGGAGAGCAGAAACAAGGAAATTATACTAGTCAAAGAAAGATTTAGTTATTACAAGGTCATTTTTCTTTAGGGGATTGTGGGAGTCTATCAGACAGATCACCTAATTAGTACTGATGAGATAATTCCTGATTGACTAATTAAGATTCCATTCCCAGGAAAGGTGAAACTGGAATTAATTTAGGTCTCACTTTAGATATGTGGGGCTTATAAGTGACTCCATTTTAAACTTGTGGTTTGTTTTTTAGATAAAATATAAATATATACTACATATGATACATATATTATATATAATGTATATAAATTATACATTATATATGATATATATATATAGAGAGAGAGAGAGAGAGAATAAGAATAAAAAATGAGGTAAACTTTAGTAATTATAGCAGAATGAAGGGTTTTCACAAAATAAGCTGTATTAACTTGTACTTTGAATGATGATACTGCTGCAAGTATAGAGAATTCCAAATGGCACATAGTACTGCAGAAGCTGTTGATACCTAAACAAATATGTGTTTAGAAGTATGGAAAATATCAAGTGGGAATAAAGTGGAACAAAAGAATAATTCTACCTTGGCATTGTATATAAAGGTCATAGAGCACTTCAGAAAGCCTACGTATAAGTAGGTGTTGGAGGTTAAGTTAGATTTCAGAGTTAATTAAATATATTTCAGGAACTTATAATGTGATAAAAGGCAGGATGGCATTATAAAAATGTTCATGTTAATTAGTATACAGAACATATTATAAGTTAAAAACATAGCTTGAGATAGAAATGCTTGATTTCAGAGTTCCCCATCATGGCTCAGTGGTTAAGGAATCTGACTAGGAACAATGAGGTTGCGGTTCAAAGCCTGGCCTCACCCAGTGGATTAAGATTCTGGCACTGCCCTGAGCTGTGGTGTAGGTTACAGATGCAGCTCAGATCCTGTGTTGCCGTGGATCTGGTGTAGGCCGGCAGCTGCAGCTCCTATTAGACCCCTAGCCTGAGAACCTCCACATGCCACGGGTGCGGCCCTAGAAAAGAAAAAAAGATTAAAAGACAAAAATAAATAAATAAATAAATGTTTGATTTCTTAGTAAGCTCTTTATATGCTCCCTGAATTAGGAGCTATTACCTCTGATAAGTGTAATAAGTTCCTGAAGACCCAATGTAATTTAATAGATACAATGCTCATTTGTCCTTAAATGCTTAGAAAACACTAATGATATAAAGTGTCAGAAAATATCTAGATTTGAAAAAATAAGTTTAAAATATTTTAAATTCTGGAGTTCCCATTGTGTGTTATTAGCAGTAACAAACACAACTAGTATCCATGAGGATGTGGATTTTGATCCCTGGCCTCATTCAGTGGGTTGGGGATCCAGCATTGTCATGAGCTATGGTGTAGTTGACAGACCCAGCTCAGATCCCTTGTTGTTTTGGCTGTGGGATAGCCTGGCAGCTGCAGCTCAGATTCAACCTCTAGCCTGGAAACTTCTATATGTCACAGATGTAGCCCTGAAAAGCAAAAATTACAAATAAATAAAATAAATTGTTTTAAATTCTATTGTTCATTACATTTTGCTCGTTGCTCCCATTTATGCCACTTACTAAATTTCTTCAAAATTTCACAAGAAGTACAATTTATTCTGTGTTTTTGACTGACTCAGTATTTAACAGTACACAAAATAGTGCAGAAATTCTTATATTTTACACATCACTGAAATTTTTTTTAGTCAGATAAATGTAGAAAATAATAGATGAATTCTGTTGCGATTAGCTGACAATACAAGGAAAAGAATATCACTGGCCCAACTTCGTGCCTACTGAAAACCACTTGGTTTTAAGAATATAATCCAGGAAAATGGGTTGGGAGATGATTGTTCTCTTGGTTATAGCTATCTTCAAATACTATCTTTAGTACATATCCTTTTCAGATGTAGTATATTTAACAGTGTATGAGACTAAACAGATTTGTCTGCTAAATACTGGCTAACAAGATTTAGTTAAAAATTAAATTATATAGAAACATATTCACAGACTTTGAAAAATTTATGGTTACCAAAAGGGACAGGTTGTGGTGGGAAGGGATGGATTCAGGGTTTGGGATTAGCATATGCACACTGAGGTATATGAAATGATTGGTCAATGGGGACCTCTTATATAGCACAGAGATTATATTCTGAGATAATCTATATGGGAAAAGAATCTGAAAGTGAATAGAAGTATGTATAACTGAGTCACTTTGTTGTATAGCAGAAATCACCATAACCTTGTACATTAACTATACTTCAATAAAATTTAAAAAATAAAGACATGCTATTTGACAAGGAATACACAAAGTTGGCATATTTTCATCTATTTAATGTTGATTATTATAAAAAGACTTAAAATACTTTCAAAAATGTCTGCTCAAATATTTATCATAAAAGAAAAAATTAAAAAAATACAAACTAAAAACCATGATAGTTTTATTTGGTCACTCTCAGAACTTAGCTACCAGATGGAAATAAGAAATCATTTAGATTCAGAGTGTGCTTTTTCTATTACTCTTTTAAAAATCTTCATTTTGGGAATTCCCATTGTGGTGGAGCAGAAAGGAATCCAACTAATAGATTTGAGGATGCAATTTTGATCCCTGGCCTCACTCAGTGGGTTAAGGATCTGGCATTGCTGTGAGGTGTGGTGTAGGTCACAAATGCAGCTCAGATCCTGCATTGCTGCGGTTGTGGTGTAGGCTGGAATCTGCAGCTCTGATTCCACCACTAGACTGGGAATTTCCATATGCCACAGGTGTGGCCCTAAAGAAAAAAAAAAAAGAAAATTTTCTTTTTGAGGAGAATTACTTTCCATATCAGGGAAAATGTTATCAAATTCAATGATAGTTAATGTTCCACTTATTATTAGGAGATATGGGAATTATATATGTACATATATGTGTAATATATATATATATATAATTAAATAAAAATAATTTAAAAATAGAATACCAATATTCAAAAATTAAATCCTAGAGATGGTATTTACCTAACTTGTTACCCAACTTGTTGAAACACATACTGTTACTGGCTTCTGATCATGTATAAAATAAAATTTAAAAAACCCCAAAACATTATTACCCTATTTTCCAAACTCACTATGCCTTGGATCCTCATTTATATCAAGGCCTACTTCAAAATTGCAATCATTCTTTTCAAACCTTCTGAGAATATTTTTAAGCCAACTTTGTGACTATTCTACTTTTTACTCTATTGGCTCACTTGGCTTTTCCTAATTCAGGGAGAAGTTTTCCTCGATTTATGTATGCTGGGTCTCTTTTAAATTTGTTCAATCTGTGACTCTTTCCAGTAACTTGTTGCAAACATTTTTTTTTCTATTTAGATCAGTTTTAGTGTAATGAAAATTTGGGTTTTTTTCATTGCAAAATACATTTCTGATTTCAGGTTTTATTATAATATTATTATAACATAAAAATAGTCACCAAAAATAATTATATACAAAGAAGTATTTTATTCACATTCATTTTGTAGACTGGGGAATTAACATATTCTGATAATGAGAGTGATTAGATCAATCATTTATTTATTAAAAAAATATTAGGGTTCCTGAAGTATATTGGATATAATGCCAAAAATGGTACCTCAGAGAAGATAATCCTCCCTTCTTATAATTTATTTAAAAAATGTAAAATCAATTATAATGGGACAATATTCACAAATGATACCCTGGTACCAAGTTTAAAAGGATCATCAAAAAAGTGGGTCTTTGCCTGGATATATAAGAAATGTTCACAGTAGATGTAACAGAGATAATGGGATGAACTTTCTGATAATTTAGTTCACTTTCTTGTAAAGGATGACTCTAAGGAATACAGCACTTAAGTGAATTGCTAATGTTTGAGCAGCTTATTAGTAATAACTCAGAATTGTAATTTAGATCAGAGATCAAGGTTTCAAAAATCTCAAAACGTTATAAAGTGAGTGTAGCCAGGACTTATGCACAGAGAAACAGGACACCAAGACTTTTTGCCAGGAAACATCATTTATTCCTGCCAACACTGGCTTAGGGGATTAATATCCAGAGGCTGAGCCTGGGATGCAGTGGGGCACCACCTTACATACCCCATTAGTTTTCCTGATACATCTAAATTCCTTTGTCCCCCTTATAATGTGTACTATAATTTTTGAGCAGACAGTTATAGATATGCCTGCTCTCATGGATACAGGTTATGCTACATTGTTGCAGAACTGCTCATGCATGCTTAGATGCTGCTGTTGCTTTGTTCTGGAAGGGCCCTTCCCCCTCCCTACTTCATGAGGGCAAGTTGAAGAACAATCAAAATATATAGCCTTCCATTCATTGTGTTAATGGTGTTAAACTCAAACAAATAGACTTTCAGATATTTCTCTAGCAAAGATAGATATTTGGGGGATCAACAAAAAAATTTCAATTTGGAGACTGCAGCAAAGGTGAGCCATGTGCAAATACCCACAAGATAAGAGAGGAAGCACACTTTTATAGAGAAGAAAAGGAACTTGATAGGGCTATGACAAGAAGTCATGGATTATCATTGGCTGAGTCCTTGCTAGGAAAGAAGCTTTATTCCTGTTGGCTTATTTCTTCACAGAACATGAGACAACCCTCTTCTTGTCTCCCAACTCTATTAAATCATTTCTGTTTATTAATTTTTTCCACATTTTCTCATTTTGATAAGGATTTTCTCTGAAAGCATCATTGATCAAGAGTCAGGTTTTCCACTTTGAGGGGGTTTTTGTCTCTCAGTTCCAGGAAGGAAAATTCCTGGGTTTAGTATCTCATGTCAAAGGGAAAATGCACAGATTGAGGGAATGACAACAAAGAGTAGGAGGGAGAGCTCTCAAGCCCTTTTTATCTAAAGTCCATATGTTCACTGGAAATCATCTGAAGCGTTATATCTTTATAAGATTTGGTGAAAAATTTCTAACATGATTGATGTGAATATCTTGAAAAAGCTGTCTCATCCTATGCCGTCTTCTTCATTTCCAGGAAATTTTTACTTTCACATCATCTGATGATGTGCAGATCCATTCAGGATTTGGTGATTTCTTTGGTGTGTCATATAAGTGCAAGAGTCTATTCTTTGGAGATTGAAAGCACAAGGTTTCTCCATGGTCTCTGATAGGGACCTTTCAAGTGGTACTAAAGAGAGTTCTGAAGATGTCTTTTCCAATAGACAATATATCAAGGTTTTAAGGTGGGGTGGTTAAAGTCTTCACTTTTCCAATAGACAATATATCAAGGTTTTAAGGTGGGGTAGTTAAAGTCTTCATGTATTAAGGTTGCTTTACTAACACATGGTTATTTTTAATAGAAGCAATTAGGCCTTTGAAAAATTGGAGTAACTTTCTTTTTTATAATTTGTGGTTCAAAATACACAGGAACAAAGTGCATTGGTCTTATTATGATGATCTCAAAGCATGAGAGTTTATGAAATGCCAAGGCAGTGGATCTGAAACTTAGAAGGAAGAATAGCAATGCTTATGGCCAAGGTATTTGAAGAGCCTCTACAGATTTTGCCAGTTAAGTCTTAATAATGCCATTAATATGTGAGTTCCAATTGTGATACAGCAGAAATGAATCTGACTCATATCCATGAGGATGTGGTTTTGATCCCTGGCTCCACTCAGTAGGTTAAGGATCTGGCATTGCTGTGAGCTGTGGTGTAGGTTGCAGATATGGCTTAGATCCCACATTGCTGTGGCTGTGGTGTAGGCCAGTAGCTGTAGCTCTGATTTGACCCCTAGCCTGGGAACTTCCATATACCATTGGTGTGGCCCTAAAAAGCAAATAGTAATTACAATAATTAATAATAATAATAATGTCATAACAGTGGTCAACTAAAGCAGAGGATTGCAAGTAAAAAGTACAGTGGAATTGTAAAACCACCAAGTCGGTACAGAGTTGTGATAGCATCTGGCCATTAAAATGGGTCTCATGATCACAAGGAAGTTCAAGATGAGTTCCCCAGGTAGGGATCATCTTTTCCAAAATGATTTTAGCCACAGAAAATATAGCCTGTCAGCTAGAGTCAGCTTCAGCTGACTGTGAAAACATTAAGACCATAACTAAAACATGTTTATATCCATCTACAAGATGGAGAAAGTTCTATGAAATCAATACCTTAAATGGTTCACGAGGCAACCTAAAATATCTGGGAGCAGTGTAAACAGGCTTCCCTGAGTTGAACTTTTTGTAAGTTGTACAAGTGAGGTAAACACTTTTGTGTCACCTGTTTGTGTTTATTGATATTTTCCCCCAAATATTAATTCATTAAGGCTTTTTTTCCCAGTAAAACAATGGTTTAATGCATGTACAGTGGTGAGGAGTGGGAATTTTAGGGTCTCCAATAGTAGTCAGTTTCTTTTTTGTCTAAGCCAGAGCTTTCTCTTTTTATCAAAATGATAATTATTGAATTTCTCATCTTGGTTTTCCTTTTATGTGGCAAATATTGTGCTTCTCTAGCCAATTTTTCAGAGTTATTATTTTGGGAAATAACTCTTTGGATCATGACAGAGTTTGGCTGCTTTGGCCTTTTTTTAAATGTCACACTCTTGGCATATGGAAGCATATGAGCTGCAGATATGAACTTTGCTGCAGCTGTGGCAATGCAACATTCTTTAGTCCAGTACACTGGGCTGGGGATAGAACCCACATCTCCACAGTGACCAGAGATGCTGAAGTCAGATTTGTAGCTCACTGTGCCACAGGAGAAACTCCTGCTTTGATCTTTTTAATGACAGATTTTCTTGCAGAAATATAACCAAGGTTATTTCCCCTTTTTTTCCTGAGAGTCAATTTTAGAATGCTCCAAAGTCTTAATAAAAGCTATAATAGCAATAAAAATTGTTATATCCAATAATTCCTGAATATAGGGGCCATTTTAAATTTTACTTCCCCTGGAAGTAAGGAAGACACCTCACTTTCACAACATTTAAAAATCATGAGCTATCCTCAAAGCATATCTACTATATGTATAAACATTACTAGTTTTGTCCAGGTAAAAACATATAATTCATCCTTTTTTGCTTATATAGACAAAGGGGAAGATGCTATTTCAACAATAGCAGGAGATGCAAGAATGCACAATCTTTACTATTGCCACCTTTTAAGCAAGAACCAACAGTGGAGCCATGAAAATATAGCATTTCTTAGAGGTATTTCCAGTAGATAATCTGATCAATAGGAGTCAGGAAGTGATCCATCAGCATTAAACCATCCTGAAGGATTTGTAAGTGACAGATGGGAGAAGAGCAACAGGGTTAAGATTACTACAACATAAAAGCTATATGAGGAATAGCTAATAAGGCTTCACAAGAGGTGGGATAGTTGACTGAGAAATATTGGATTTGAGAAGAATTCAGGAGAATTTCTACTGCATGAGGTATAAAAATTTTTCGAAGGGATCTCACAACAATTTTCAACATGGCCTTAACTAAAATGTCCATGATCATAATGGCACTAAGGCAAGGACAATATACCCATGTCACAGGGTCCAGTTTATGGTTTATTATACCCTATGCATCGATGGTGGTTCCTATATTTTTGGTTAAGTATTTAAGGGCATCCTCCCTTTTCTTTTACATACCAAGAGGAAAATGGGTATCTGGCCACTAGAATGCCAAAGGGCAGGTGAGTTAGTCGAATTCTCTTTTAAAGTCTTGAAGTCTGTATTCTGGTTCTTTCCACACAATTTGATCAAGGTTGTTATTGTTTACTAAAACATACAATGATTTGACCATAAGAGATATACACAATGGAATACTACTGAGCCATAAAAAAACAAAGTAATGGCATTTTCAGCAACATGGATGCACCTAGAAAATCTCATACTAAGTGAAGTAAGCTAGAAAGAGAAATAAAATACCATATGATATCACTTATATATTGAATATAAAGTATGGAACAAATAAACCCATCTGCAAAACAGAAATAAACTCACGGACATAGAGAACAGACTTGTGGTTGCCAAGGGGGAGGGAGGAGGATGGATGAGGAGTTTGGGGTTGATAGATATAAACTATTACATTTAGAATGGATAAGCAATGAGGTCCTACTGTACAGTATAGGGAACTATATCTAATATCTTGGGATAGAACATGTATATATATACATGTATATATATATGTATATATGAATGACTGGGTCATTATGCTGTACAGCATAAATTGACACAACACTGTAAATCATCTATACTCTAATTTTAAAAAAATATTTAAAAATAGAGTCCAGTTTCAGCAATAACCAACTAGCCTCAGAAAGCCTTGTAGTAATCATGTTGTTTTGGGTTTCAGGAAACTTAGGGCCCCATTAAATCTATCAGGATCTAGGTGCAGCCCTTGGACTGATGTCAGATACCTTAAAAATTGAAACTGAGTTTTGGAAAACTGTTAATTTTGTTGTTGTTGTTTGTTTGTTTTTTTGTGTGTGAACTTATATTCCTTTTAGCCTAAGCATTAGAGCAAGTGGATTTGTGAGAAATAAGGAGGGCTCTCAGTAAAACCCTGAGGTATTGCTGTCCAATTGAATTTTTTCCCCTAAGTGAAGTAAAATGATATTGGTTAGGTTCATCATCTAGAATACTAAAGAATGAACTGCATAAATTGGTTACAGTGAAGAATTTGCTTACAGTGAGAATGGGATGTTAGTAACATACACGTATTAGGAAAAATAGGTGTCAAAGAATAGCAATGTTTTTTACTTCTCAGAGGTCCAGAACAAACCTCCTCCTTAGGTTCTGTCACTTCTGAAATGGGAGGGTGGCTAAAGGAGCTAGTATATGGGGGATAGCATAATGAAGTTTTGAACCTTGTAATCCTTCTATTATGGGCTTTATGTCATAGAAGGCTTCCTTATTAAGATCATATTGATTAATTCTGGGAAGAGATTTTGGGGGATCTTTTTGAATCTTGATGATAGGTGCATTGTAAATTTTGCCAATATTTGTTTGAGATTTTATGTATAAGGAATGTGGTAGCTGATTCATTAAGAGCATATAATCAGTGTTTCCAGAGTCAGCTTTAGTAATATCATAGATAGAATAAATAAAAAAACTATTAAAAAGTGATGATTTTGATGACTGCTATAAATTATAGAATTATTTCCCCCTTTTGGAAAAAAAGATATTCTGGGATACTTCTATAAGAAGTCTCCATCTAAAGGATAGAAGAGGAGGAACTAAAGAGAAAAGGCTGAGTATCTCAAAGGACCTAAACAAAAGGAAATATTTTCAGAGACAAGAAATTCTTAGGTTTATTAGAAATCTGTATAATTTGAACTGTCTTAGTACTCTGAGGAAGGGGCTATTTTATAGTAGTAGGGTTGAGCACAGAAAGTGAGGTTCCAATGTTAATTAGGGCTGGAAGTCCAAATCCAATCTGGAGAAATATTTTTCCAAGTCAAGGTAAGAGGGATGGGCAAGAGCCACTATAATTCCTCAGAGCCCCGTTATTGAGAATTAGGAACATTGAAAAGTTAGCTAGGGAACTAAATGTGCCTAAAGTACTTACATTTGTAATATTTTTTTTCCAACTTTTCTGGTTTTTCATAGTAGTGGAAGAAACTAGAAGGGTTTGTGTTTTGTTTAGGAGTCTTCATTTGCTGGAGTCGAAGATTAGGAATTTTGGTAGTCTTCCTTTGAGGTGACCTACCAAGGGAGTAACAGGTCTTATTTGACAGAATAACTAAATCTGGAATGGCTATAGTTTCCTATTCCAACCAGGTCCTTTTTACTAGAAAGAGAAGATTCAGCCTATTTTTAAAAAATAAACAAAACAAAAACAAAAAACAAAACAAAAAAACCCATAAATTGAAAAGCTACCTAGATGGAATAAGAAATTTAAGGAAGACTATGATTTTTTATAGTTTTCTAAAGTTGATTGTAATAGTCATGAACATGTTCATCAGATTTTGTGCAAGCCTGAATTTTGTTACAATCAATAGTCTTTGGAAAAGGCCTAGAAATTGCTCAGTGAATTTGCCAAGCATGAGTTAATGGGTAGGTCTCCTGCTTTAATTCTAGAGACTTTTTCAGATTTTTTAGTTAGTATTTTTTTATCCAATGATGGTTCTTGCCTTCACTGACAAGCCTATAAACTATCCAAAATATAAGTCAGAAAAACCAGGTTAATAGGTTTGAATTACTTTATTACATTTCTCAAAAATATTTGAGGATCCTTGGCTACTTTGGAAACATTTTTTAACTATGGTCCCCAGTTAAGCTTTAGTCTGGGGAATATAAGAATTTAAGAGCTTAACCTCTGGATTCAGAGAATGCTTTATTTTATTTATTTTATTTTATTTTTTATTTTATTTTGTCTCTTCTAAGGCCACACCTATGGCATATGGAGATTCCCAGGCTAGGGTCCTAATAGGAGCTGTAGCTGCTGGCCTACACCAGAGCCACAGCAACATGCACCTGTGACCTACAACATAGCTCACAGCAATGCCAGATCCTTAACCCACTGAGCAAGGCCGGGTATCTAAGCCGTAACCTCATGGTTCCTATTCGGATTAATTAACCAATGAGCCACGACAGGAACTTTGGAGAATGCTTAATTTTAAAGGGACAAGTTGAGAAAAAGGGAGTGTGGATATTTTCAGAAAAAAACAAGAAGTTTACATAAAGAATTAGTGTGGAGGAGATTCCAGGTATAAAGGAAGCATTGGAGGCATAAAAAAGAAGGGGCGATATAGTGCCAGAGGTTGAGTCTAGCAAAAAGGAGCTGAAGGAGAATGACAAGTTGCCACCAGAGGTATAGCCTGAGAAAAAGAAGATAGGAAGAAGACCATGTGGCTTCAGGAGACATTTTATCTTTCTTTGTTTATTTGCTTCAGTTAATCTTAAAATCTTATTGCGTAGAGGCAATTTCCTAATAATGTTGGGAAGCCTCAAGATACACTGAAATAAACATTCCACTTAGTTATGAAATTTTTTGAGCTATTACAATCTAATTCAAATATAACAAAATATTAATTTGAGGAATTTCAAAATTTCCCCTTAATTGTCATGGATATTCTAAATTGCCTTTGGGTATTACTGAGACCTTCTCATTTCTCACAAATCCTAAAGGCTGTTCTGGATGATGTAAAGTTCTCTAGAGGTTCTGCTTTGCTGCAATATGTGAATGATTTGCTTCTTTATTTTCCTTCTCAAGCCTCCTCACAAGAAGACAAATCAAGTTGCAAAAGTTTTTAGCCTAAAAGGGACATAAGGTTACCAAATAAAACTGTAGTTTTCCCAAAACCAGTTTCAATATGAAACCAAGCAGAACACTACACACCCCCTCCAAATACAAAGGCCTCTCCACATCCCCTGCCTCTTGTTTATAGAAAAGTTGAATTTTCTCAAGCTTCCCTCAGTCGCAAAAAGCAGGCTCAAGAAATTAACAATTAGGACAATATAGTCACTAAGTCTTTTAGTGTCTAATGCATATCCCTGAGTTGTTTTACAGATGCTATTACTACCACAAGAGGGGAAAACCCAACTAGATAGTGATCAGACTCTTGCCATGACATAAGTTGCTCCATCTTGAGAAGTGCTTAAACTATGGTTAGAACAGTCCTAAGAATTGGACTAACGAAAATGAGATTAAGGGTGCATGTATCTTTTTGAATTGTAGTTTTGTCCATATATATGCCCAAGAGTGGGATTGATGGATCATATGGTTCCATGTTTAGTTTTATGAGGAATCCCATACTGGAACATCCAACAGCATAGAAGTGTTCCCTTTAACTCAACACCCTCTCCAGACTTTGTATATTTGTTAATCATGGCCATGCTGACTGGTGAGAGGTGGGTACCTCATTGTAGTTTTGATTTGCATTTCTCTAATAACTAGTGATATTGAGCTTTTTTTTATATGCCTAATGGCCATCCATTTATTCTTTTCAGAAATGTTTGTTTAGGTCTCCTGAACTGCTATTAAAAAAGATATATGCACATCTATGTTCATCACATCACTATTTACAAAGGCCAAGACATGGGAGAGCCTAAATATCCATGCATAGATGGATGGTTAAGAACATGTGGTACATATATACAATGCAATACTACTCAGCCATAAAAAATAACAAAATAATGGCATTTGCAGCAACATGGATCCAACTAGAGATTCTCATGCCAAGTGAAGTGGGCCAGAAAGAGAAAGATAAATATCCTATTACATCCTTTATATGTGGAATATCAAGTTTGGCACAAATGAACCTATCTATAAAACAGAAATAGACCCACAGATATACAGAACAGACTTGTGTCTTGCTAAGGGGGAGGGAGAGAGATGGACTGGGAGTTCGGGTTTAGTACGTGTAAAATATTACATTTAGAATGGATAAGGAATGAGGTTTTACTGTATAGCACAGAGAATTATATCCAGCATCTTGGGACAGAACATGATGGAAGATAAGAAAGGGAATGAATATATATATATATATAACTTTATAGATATATAGACATATAGATGACTGGGTCATTTTGCTGTTCAGCAGAAATTTTTGCGACATTGTAAATCAACTATACTTTAATAAAATAGAAAAAAATGGGATTAACACTATTACAAATTATTATTAGCTCATAATATTTTGTGTCTTCATTGGCGCCAACATAATTGTAGTTTGTTCTGCCCATATATTCAATCAGGTGACTGAAATTGTCAGCAAAGAGAGGCTTCAGACACATACCATCTTCAACTTTAAGAATATGGTACCCTATGTCATTATTAAGGACCTATGTAGGACAGATCTTCACCCATAATCTCATAGAAATGAAATGATGTCTGACAGTGGGGAATTGTAAGCAGATATTTATGGGCAGCTTACTGCAGGAAGCAGTTTTTTGCAGGAAAACCCTTTTGTCTGGTAAATTTGGCAAAGCTTTATGGTAACATTTAAACCAGACACCTTCATGCTCCACTTATCTCCAACCCAAGCATACTGTTCAAATCTTTTGATCACATAGTACCTTGCCTAACTTGTTGGTTCTTTCCTTAGAGCAAAAAATATAAGAATAAGTAATTAATAGAAGACTTTAATATTTTCCCCAGATTTACCTTCATTCATCTCATGAGAAAACTGTGTGAAAGAGATAGCATCCAGAGAAGGATCACGAGGAGTCAACAATTCTGCAAGCAATGGTGATAAATCTGACCCCCTGCCTCAATGATTGACATTTCATCCCCCTTTTCCCTTTAAAAACTTTTATACCCAACTCCTTAGAGTTCTATCTGGTACATAAGTCCACTTTTTTTTCTGGGTTGCTGGTTTCCTGAATAATCAATATTTCCATTCCTATCAGCACTTGTCTCTCAAGTATTGGCTTTTTGAGCAGTGAGCAGTGGAACCTGAGTTCAGTAACAAATATTTAGTGTATCTGACATCAGAACAAATGTTAGATCCAGATAGATTTTATGGTGTCCTAAATTTCCTGAAACACAAAACTAAGTTCCCCTGTAGGGGTAAAGCCTCCAAAGATTTAGGTAATAGGGATCTTCTTTCTCAGAAATTTTCCTCTAACATAATTGAACAGCTCGAACAGCTCAAACAGCTCAACTCAACTTCCTGCAAGCTAATACCAGCATGATCTAAGGAAACAACTTGGTCCAATAGGAGCCAGGCAAAAGTCTTTTTATTGAGTTTCCAGAAAACAATCCCTATTCCAAAGGATCAGTTGATGGCTGAACTGCCACAGTTTCAGTGAAGCAGCTCCTGTAGGAATGAACTGATGCTTCTCATCCACATCCCCTCAAGGCAAAGGAAAATGAAAGCTTTTATAGAGGGGAAAAAGGAAAATGAGAGAGCTAAATAAAATGTGAACAAAAAATCTATGACTTTTCATTGCCTGAGTCCTTGCCAGGATTTAAATGTTTTTCTTCTGTCTCTTGTACTCTACTATAATCACAGGTCACAATAACTCATCCTTTCTGTTTTCTGACTCTATTTGACTGAGGCTTATATTATTAATTTTTATAGAAAAGATAACGGGGTGAACTAGAGAGCATGTGGAATCCAGGAATCTAGATTATTATGTAAAATGTTGGTTTGGATTCTTGTTTGTCCATTTGGTAAAGGTATTCTGACCAAACACATCCCTCCATAAGCTAAATTCATTGTCACCACTTTTGAAATTTATAAAGATTTTCCAATTATACAATGCTTCTCCTTGACTCTTTACAAAGAACAGGACTAATAAACATTGATAAAATGCTAAGATAATAATAATTCCTTATTCTTTTGACATTTATAAAAAAATTCAAGGAGTTACATTTTATATATTTACTTTGACAAACTCACCCATTTACTTTACTTTTTTTCTTTCTTTACTCATTGAGTAAATTGAGTCCCATAAACAATCTATAACTATAGCATAAAACAACAATGCAATGAAGTCTCAAATAACTTGGAATCTAATGAATCTTAGTGTAAATATATTATATATTTCTAATTAGTAAGATTATACCATATACCCAAGTATTAATTTGACAGTCCACAGGCTCATAGACAACTACTCTTCTGATATTTTAATAGTAGAATAGCTTATTAGAATCCCTACATTCAGCAAATCAAAGATCATCAGTGTCATTAAATTGAGCTGCTGAACCTCTCAAGGTTGATCTAAAGCTTTTACTTCTCCATGACAAAAAGATGACTGATTCAGCTTCAGTTTGAGAAATGACTGAGTTCACAAATCCAATACTCAGCACCAAGATATGACTTGATTTTTTTTTTTTACTTTTAATAGAAAAAGTAAAAGAAAAGTTAAAATTTTATTCAACTGGTCAAGGATTTCCCAGTTCAAAAGAAAGTTGATCTTTCAGGGCTATCAGCAATGAGTTTTTTATATCTAGCTTTACCTTTGACTCAGCAGTCTTGTTTTATAACCAGTTCACACAAATTCTACCTGGGAGAACGAAGTGTTTTTAGCTTTCTAGTGGGAAGTAGTTTATTTTCTTAGTTGTTGAGTATTATTCTGAATCATTTTCCAAACACCTTGACAGTAAATATACTGATTTTTATTAATTTTTAAAGTTTTTATGTTGTTCTAATAACATCTTAAATTTTTCAAAATGGTAGCATTTTTTATGCTGCCAATTATAAATGGCCTCAGGTTTTAAAAATTCTGATTTGCAGCTATATTTTTTCTAAATAATAAAAGAATATAGATATTAAACTCTGAGTCCATATAATTCAGAATTTATTGGTCATTCTTTCAAAATATATACCATTTTACTATAGTGTATTATGTGGACTTGGTGTTTTTCTTAGCCATCTGCAAAGCCACAGAGAAACAATCATTATTTTGCCAGTGTTTTCAGTTTGGATGTTGTCCTATTTCTTGACAGTCCATAATTTATTTTGAACTGTGAAAATTTTAATTATTTTTTTCCTGTAGTAAGTTTTTCTTCATCCTATATTTGTGCACGTTGTTATTTTATTTGTTTATTAGAGTGCTGTTCATGAATACTGTGTTACTTCTGTTGGGTGCCAGTCAGCATTTATCACCCCCTCTCTTAGCCTTAAGGTAGTATTCCTTTGACGCATGTAAAATGACAAAAGATCTTGGTTTACATAAAATTTGACAAAGAATCCCTTGTTTTGCAAAGCATTTTTGTCCAGAGACAGATAAAATGGATTTGTTGAATATTTATTTTAAGTCTACAGGGATTGAAAAAAAAATGTAAATTCATTGTAAGGCACAAGGCAAAATAGAACTGCATTTTCGGTGTGCTTCTACTGCAACAGAGTATATCAAATACAATGGAATCGACAGTTCTATATGTGGCAATACAGTGTTTAAAATATTTTTTTGAAAATTTAGCATTGGTAGTATAAATGCAAAAAAAAATATGTCTAAGCAGTACAATACTAATGGTGGACTTTTAAGTGACCTAGAATAAGTTTTTGCATGTAAAAATGACATGAATCTGAATCCATAAATATATAATTTTCACCTAAATTATGCCTCAGGCAACACTAATGTTATTTAAAGATTAACAGTTTAGTTTTAAGTCATCCCGTAATTTAAAAAGAGTGAAGTTTTAACTGCAATTAACTTTTATTCTCTTACTATATACCAAATAGTTACATTATTTTCTCTTTTTACAACCACTAAGCCATATTAGCAATTTTGCTAATGTGAATAAAGTAATGTTATACTGGTTGGTGAATATCAACTTTTTAATAATTAAATCCCTGCTTTTAATTAAAAATATGTCCTCTTAGTGGGTGGACTCAATGTGTGTGTGTGGTTCTAAAAAATAAGACATCTACGTGAAGGTTTCTGCTAAGTTGTTTAATCAAAGTTTGCAGGACAAGTCCATTCAAGTGGAATGCCATATGAATTTTGTCAAAAACAGGGCTTTTCTTCATACAGATCAACAAGGATCCAACCATTCTCATTTTATTCTTAGAGAACATGTAATTATCTACTTATATTCAGGCCAAAAACTTGAAAGTAGTCAAAACATCTCCTTCTTATTTACTCTTATTTCTTACCTAGTCACTTTCATTCATTCATCGTCACCAAATTTCAAGAACCAGCTTCATTAATTATCAATATTCTACATATTTGAAATGAACAATATTTTTTAAAAGTTTCCATTTAATCCATTTAACCAATTTCTTGTTTCAAAAGTTGCTTTAACATCCAGTATCTAATAATATAGAGTCTTGGTTGAAACTCCTATTTAAACTTCATTTTATTCATTTTTTTTAATTTTTATTTTTATTTTTTGTCTTTTTGCCATTTCTTGGGCTGCTCTCGCGGCATATGGAGGTTCCCAGGCTAGGGGTCTAATCGGAGCTGTAGCCACTGGCCTACGCCAGAGCCACAGCAACGCCGGATCCGAGCCGCGTCTGCGACCTACACCACAGCTCACGGCAACGCCGGATCTTTAACCCACTGAGCAAGGGCAGGGATCAAACCCGCAACCTCATGGTTCCTAGTCGGATTCGTTAACCACTGCGCCACCACGGGAACTCCTAAACTTCATTTTATACATTAACATGGATGTGTATATTCTTTCATGAATGTGTAAAATACACATTTTTTTTTTGCTTTTTTTAAGGGCTTCACCTTCAGTATGTGGAAGTTCTCAGGCTAGCAGTTGAATTAGAGTGGCAGCTGCTGGCCTATGCTACACAACCACATCAGTGCCAGATCTGAGCCACGTCTCTGACATACACCACAGCTCATGGCAATGGTGGATCTTTAACATAATGAGCAGCACCAGGGATCAAACCCTCATCCTCATATATATTAGTTGGGTTAGTAACCCACTGAGCCACAGTGGGAACTTCCACAAATCTTAATACCACAGTTTTGATTAATAGATAAACCTGTTTTTTCCACACTCTAGGAAGTTTTTAAACCAGAAAATCCATCGTATACCTTCCTTTTACCCCTTCATAGGTTCTGGTGATATAAATGTATAGAGCATTTATATAACTATGCATATATGTATGTATGATCTATGTCTCACACACCTATCTTTTGTGTTCTCTAACAACTTATATAAATATAATTGTATAATATATCTTTGGTTTGGATTCTTTAGTTCAGCATATTTATAAAAATTGCCCATGTTGCTTTATGCAGCAGGGGTTTTTGTTTGTTTGTTTATATCTCCGAGTGTGTATATATTTATACACACAGTTTTGAGTGTGTGAATAAGGTAGAATTTATATATTTATTCACCTAATATGGACTTTTTGGTTGTTTCCAGTATTGATCATTATAAGTAAAGTGATTATTTTTATTTCTCTCAAGTAAATACCTGCACGTGGTATCACTGATCAAAGCATAGGACTTCATTTCAGTTTCTAAGAGACTGAGAAAATATGTTCCAAAGCACTTGTAAAATTTTTACATTTTCACTAGCAGTATATGAGAGTTCTGGTTGCTCTATACAATTACTAACATTTAACATTATGCATAGTTTTAATTCTTGCAATTCTGAGGGATGTGTAGTAGTACAACATTGCTTGAATTTGCATTTCTCTAATGACACATCATTTTAGCACTATTATGTATCTTTTTTTGTCATTCATACACCTTTTAAAAGTGCCTGTTCAAGTCTTTGTTTCATTTTTTATCTTTTTATACTTGAAAAAAACTTTTATATTTTTGTTAACAACAGATAGAATGTGGTACCAAATATTGCCAGATATATGTTTCACAATTCTGTTCTTCCAGTCTGAGGCATCCCTCTTAATTTTCTTAAGTGTATTTTGATGAGCACATTTCTCAATCTCTTTCTCGCTGAGTCTTCTAAAGGCAATTTTAAATGTTTACTCATATTTTAAAAATACATAATTCTATTCTATTTTATTTTTTATCCTCTGTTCATTTATTTCATTATAATTGAGATTTTTGTTTGATCCTCCTTTCCAGAATTTTAAAGCAGAAAACGCAGGATCCAAGCCACGTCTGCAACCTACACCACATCTCACAGCAATGCCGGATCCTTAACCTACTGAGCAAGGCCAGGGATCGAACTCTCAAGTTATTTATGATAATTTATTTTCAAATCTAATGATTCCATTATCTGCTGTCTTCGATCTGCTGTCAAATATATCACTGACTTTTTTTTTTTTAGTTATTTTCTGCTAATGACGAGATCTTGGTGCTTGGGTTCATTCTATTTTTTTTATTATTATGTTTTATAGTTATTTTCCCAATACAATTTTTTTTCTACTGTACAGCTTTGTGACCCCATCACACACACATGTACACATTTTATTTTCACACATTATCATACTCCGTCATAATTGACTAGACACAGTTTCCAGTGCTACACAGCAGGATCTCATGGCTAATCCATTCCAAAGGCAATAGTTTTTATATATTAACCTCAAGCTCTCCAAACACCCCCCACCTCCCCATCCACCTTGGCAACCACAAGTCTACTCTGCAAGTGCATGATTTTCTATTCTGTGCAAAGGTTTATTTGTGCAGTAAATAAGATACCAGATGTGAGTGATATCATATGGTGTTTGTCTTTCTCTTTCTGACTTCCTTCACTCAGGATGAGAGTCTCTAGTTCCATCCATGTTGCTGCAAATGGCATTATTTCATTCTCTTTTATGGCTGAGTAGTATTCCATTGTGTATACATACCACATCTTCCTAATCCAATCATCTGTTGATGGAAATTTCGGTTGTTTCCATGTCTTGGCTATTGTGAATAGAGCTGCAATGAACATGTGCGTTCATGTGTCTTTTTTAAGGAAAGTTTTGTCTGGATATATGCCCAAGAGTGGGATTGCTGGGTCATATGGTAATTCTATGTATAGAATTCTAAGATACCCCCAGACTCTTCTCCATAATGGTTGTATCAGCTTACATCCCCACCAATGGTGCTGGTTGGTTGCCTTTTCTCTACACCCCCTCCAGCACTTATTTATGGACTTATTACTGATGGCCATTCTGACTGATATGAGGTAGTATCTCATGGTAGTTTTTATTTGCATTTCTCTAATAATAAGGGATTTTGAGCATTTTTTATGTGCTTGTTGGCTATCTGTACACCTTCTTTGAAAAAAATGAATATTCAGGTCTTTTGCATATTTTTTCCATTGGGTTATTGGCCTTTTTGCCATTGAGTTGTATAAGCTGCTTATATATTCTAGAGATTAGGCCCTTGTCAGTTGCATCGTTTGAAATTATTTTCTCCCATTCTGTAAGTTGTCTTTTTGTTTTCTCTTTGGTTTCCTTTGCTGTGCAAAAGCTTTTCAGTTTGATAAGGTCCCATTGGTTTATTTTTGCTCTTCTTTCTCTTGCTTTGGGAGACTCACCTGAGAAAAAATTCATAAGGTTGATGTCAGAGAATGTTTTGCCTATGTTCTCTTCTAGGAGTTTGATGGTGTCTTTTCTTATATTTAAGTTTTTAAGCCAATTTGAGTTTATTTTTGAGCATGGTGTGAGGGTATGTTCTAGTTTCATTGATTTGCATGCAGCTGTCCAGGTTTCCAAGCAATGCTTGCTGAATAGACTGTTGTGTTCCCATTTTAGGTTCTTGCTTCCTTTGCCAAAAATTAATTGACCCTGGTGTCTGGGTTTATTTCTGGGTTCGCTATTCTGTTCCATTGATCTATACATCTGTTTTCATACCAGTACCAGACTGTCTTGATGACTGCAGCTTTGTAATACTGCCTGAAGTCTGGGAAAGTGATGCCTCCTGCTTGGTTTTTGTTCCTCAGAATTTCATTGGCAATTCTGGGTCTTTTGTTGTTCCATATAAATTTTTGGATTGTTTGTTCTAGTTCTGTGAAAGATGTCATGGGTGATTTGATAGGTATTGCATTGAATCTGTAGATTGCTTTGGGTAGTATGGCCATTTTTACAATTTTAATTTTTCCAAACCAGGAGCATGGAATAGCTTTCCATTTCTTTACATCTTCTTTCATTTTATTAATGTTTCATACTTGTAAGCATATAGGTCCTTAACCTCATTGGTCAGCTGTATTCTGAGGTATTTGATTTTTGGGGGTGCAATTTTAAAGGGTATTGTATTTCTGTATTCCTTTTCTAATATTTCATTGTTAGTGTACGGAAATGCAACTGATTTCTGAATGTTACTTTTAGATCCTGCTACTTTGCTAAATTTGTTGATCAGTTCAAGTAGTTTTTGGGTTGAGTCCTTGGGGTTTTCTATACATAGTATCATGTCATCTGCATACAGTGACAGTTTTACCTCTTCTCTTCCGATTTGGATGCCTTTCATTTCTTTTCTTTGTCTGATGGCTGTGACTAGGATTTCCAGTGCTATGTAGAATAACAGTGGTGAGAGTGGGCATCCTTGCCTTGTTCCAGATTTTAGTGGGAAGGTTTTCAGCTTTTCTCCATTGAGTATTATATTTGCTGTGGGTTTGTCGTAAATGGCTTTGACTATGTTAAGGAATGTTCGCTCTATACCCACTTTGGTAAGAGTTTTGATCACGAATGGATGCTGGACTTTGTCAAATGCTTTTTCTGCATATATATATGAGATGATCATATGGCTTTTGAATTTCTTTTGTTAGTGACGGGTATGACGTTGGCTGATTTGCATATGTTGAACCATCCTTGTGAACCTGGGATTAATCCCACCTGGTCGTGGTGTGGGATCTTTTTGATATGTTGTTGGATTTGGTTGGCTAAAATTTTGTTGAGAATTTCTGCATCTGAATTCATCAAACATATTGGCTGATAATTTTCTATTTTGGTGGTATCTTTGTCTGATTTTGGAATTAGGGTGATGGTGGTGTCCTAGAATGTCTTTGGGAGTGTTCCTTCTTCTTCAACCTTTTGAAAAATTTTAAGGAGGATGGGTGTAAGTTCCTCTTTGTATGTTTGGTAGAATTCACCTGTGAAGATACCTGGCCCTGGACTTTTATTTGTAGGGATTGTTTTTATGACATATTCAATTTCATTTCTAGTGATCGGTGTGTTCAGTTGGTCTGTTTCTTCTTGATTCAGTTTTGGCAGGCTGTACGTCTCTAGAAAGTTGTCCATTTCTTCCAGGTTGTCAATTTTTTCGGCATATATCTGTTGATAGTGTTCTCATTTTTTTTTTTTTTTGTATTTCTGTAGGATCTTTTGTGACTTCTCTTTTTTTCTTTTTTTTTTTTGTCTTTTTGCTATTTCTTTGGGCTGCTCCCATGGCATATGGAGGTTCCCAGGCTATGGGTCGAATCGGAGCTGTAGCCACCGGCCTACATCAGAGCCACAGCAACGTGGGTTCCGAGCTGCCTCTGCAACCTACACCGCAGCTCATGGCAATGCCAGATCGTTAACCCACTGAGCAAGGGTAGGGATCGAACCCGCAACCTCATGGTTCCTAGTCGGATTCGATAACCACTGCGCCACAATGGGAATTCCTCTTTTTTTCATTTTTGATTTTGTTTATTTGGGTTTTTTCTCTCTCTTCTTGGTGAGTCTAGCCAGGGTTTTGTCTATTTTGTTTACCTTTTCAAAGAACCAGCTCTTGGTTTGATTGATTTCTTTATTGTTTTTTGAATCTCTCTTTTATTGATTTCCTCTGTGATCATTATGATTTCCTTCCTTCTGTTGACTTTAGGTTCTGCTTGTTCTTATTTTTCTAATTCATTTAGGTGGTGTGTTAACTTGTCAATTTGAGATAGGCCTGTATTGCTATGAACTTCCCTCTGAGCACGGCTTTTGGGGCATCCCATAGATTTTGAGTGGTCGGGTATTCATCATCATTTGTATCAAAGTATTTCTTAATTTCCATCTTGATTTCCTCTTCGACCCATTGGTTTTTTAATAGCATGTTATTTAGTCTCCATGTAGCGAGGTTTTTTCTCACTTCTTTCCCTGGGGTTTATTTCTAGTTTCATGCCATTTTTGTCAGAGAAGGTACTTGAAATGATTTCTATACTCTTAAATTTGTTGAGGTTATCTTTGTGCCCCAATATGTGATCAATCCTTGAGAATGTCCCATGTGTCCTTGAGAAGACAGTGTATTGTGATTTTTTTGGATGTAATGTCCTGAAAGTGTCAATTAAGTCTAAATTTTCTATTCTGTCCTTTAGGATCTCTGTTGCCTCATTGATTTTCTATCTAGAGGATCTGTGCATTGATGTGAGTGGGGTGTTAATGCCTTCTACTATGATTGTATTTCCATCAATTTCTCCTTTTATGTGAGTTAATATTTGTTTTAGGTATAGAGGTGGTCCTATATTATGGGCATATATATTGATCATTATAATATCCGCTTCTTAAATAGATCCTTTAGCCATTAAATAGTGTCCTTATTTGTATTCCTTAATGGCCTTCATTTTTAAGTCTATTTTGTCTGATATGAGTATTGCAACTTCTGTTTTCCTGTCTGGTCCACTGGCATGAAATATATGTTCCCATCCCCCACTTTCAATCTATAAGTGTCCCTTGCCCTAAGGTGAGTCTCTTGTAGGCAGCAGATTGTAGGTTTTTGCTTTTTTATCCAATCTTCCACTGTGTGTCTTTGGATTGGCACATTCAGTCCATTGACATTTAAGGTGATTATTGATGGATATGTATTTGTTACCATTTTAAATCTTGTTTTCCATTTGTTTCTATGTTTATTCTTTCTTCATTTCTTTTTTTTTAGTTGAATTATCTCCATTTGTTTCATGATTAAATGCTATTCTTTTCAGTTTTTGTGACTGTAATGTTTGGTTTTGGTTTGTGGTCACCCTGTATTTTTGAGCACATTAATTCCATCCTGCATCTGCTGGCTTTTGCCTCATAGTCATATAGACTCAGACACACCATTAAAATAAAAAAGAATCCATATTTTCGTGCTTTCCTTCCCCACATTGTATGAATTTGATGTCTTTTTTTTTTTTAATATCTTCATGTTTCGATCTCTATGCTGGCTTATTTAGGTGATTTCTTTCCAATTTTTGTTTCCTCCATCCTAATTCTTCTTTTTCTCTTTTTTCTATCTCTATTTTTTTTTTGTAAATTTAGAGAAGCCCTTTCAGTATTTCTTTTAGAATGGGTTTCATATTGCTGTACTCTTCTAGCTTTTGTTTGTTGGAGAAGTTCTTTATTTCCCCGTCTATTTTAAATGATATTCTTGCTGGATAGACTCTTCTAGGTTGCACATTTTTTCCTTACAGCACTTTAAATATATCTTGCCACTCCCTTCTGGCCTGTGATGTTTCTGTAGAGAAATCAGCTGATAGCCTTATGGGGGCTCCCTTATAATTAATGGTTTGCTTTTTGCTTGCTGCCTTTAGAATCCTCTCTTTATCTTTACCTTTTTCCACTTTTATTATAATATGTCTTGGTGTGGGCCTATTTGGGTTCAATTTGTTTGGGGCCCTCTGTGCTTCCTGTACCTTGATATCAGTATCCTTTAGATTTGGAAAGTTTTCAGCCATAATTTCTTCAGATATATTTTCAATCCCCTTTTCTTCTTATTTTGCTTCTGGAATTCCTATTATGCATAGATTGGCCTATAGGTCCCTTTATATTATCCCATAGGTCTCTTATATTGCTTTCATTTGGTTTTCTGTCTGCTGTCCTGATTGGGTGATTTCCAGTATTCTGTCTTCCACATCAATAATTTGTTCCTCTGCATTATTCATTCTGGTCTTTATTGCCTCAAGCTCAGTTTGTATCTCTGCAAAAGCATTTTCTAGTATTTCTTGGCTCCTCATTTTATTTTCTAGTTCCTGTCTAAAAGAATCTGCATTACCGTTCATATCCTCTCTTCATTCCTTCATTATTTGCAATACCGCCCTTTTGAACTCAAAGTCTATCAGACTGCAGAGGTCTGTTTCATTGTTGTCTGCTTTAACTGGGAATGGTTTCTATGCTTCTTCATCTTTCTTTTCTTTATCTTTTTCTGTCAGTTTGGGGAAGCCAAACTGTATTCTTGTAAGTCTCTTTCTATGCAAAAATATACCTTTGTATTTTTGGGTGGGTTAGTATTTATTTTTTTTGTGGGAATTTGAATTTTTGCTTTTTCTTTCTTTGGTGTGAGCAGGCTGTTGTTCCCAAGATGCTCAGTGTGTTTTCAGGGAGAAGGAGACAATGGGTAGGTCCAGCATTCAGTGCCTGGTCATTGGGCTCTCAATAGCAGCAAGGACATACAGGAAGATGGCACAGGCTACTTGCGGGCCCTGAGAAGTGGTAATAAGCTCTAGGCAGATCTTGAACGTGACCAGAGCTTTTGGCAGTAGCAGCAGGGTGAGTTCCCAGGGGGATGAGAGCAACAAAGGCTTGTGTTTGATTGCAATGCCCTCCTTTGAGGTGACTGGAACCACAGGTGGTGCCTGTTCAGGGACCCCTATTGGCAGCAGACCATGACCATCTCTAGAGTCAGTGATAACTGTGGTGGTTTGCCCCTGCCACCTGTAGACCATGCATGAAGCAACCTATCTCACTTAGCCCACATAAGAAGTCTTTTGAAGTGTGATCCTAGTTGCAGGATCCTGGTCAGTGATAGGGATCAAGTGTGTGGGTACTGCCTGGAGTGTTTGGCAGTAGCAACAGCAGGGTGGGTGTGTTTCCAGGGGTGTGAGAGCACCAACAGTTGGTTTTTGGTCACAATGCCTTCCTCTGTGGTGCCCTTTAGGTGAATGGGGCTGCAAGTGATTTTTATCCAGATATCTTCAGTGGCTGTGGGCCATGCCCACATCTGGAATCAGGGATAACAGCAGCAGTTTGCCCCTGCCACCTGCAGACCATGCAAGAAGCATCCTGTCCCCCTTAGCCCACACAGAAGGTGCTGTACCAGTTGCTCCTAGTTGTAGGGTCTTGGGAAGGGACAGTGAGCAAGTGTCTGGGGGTCACCCAGAGCATTTGGCAATGACAGCTGCAGGGTGGGTGTGTTCCCAGGGGAGCGAGAGCAGTAGTGTATGGTGTTTGGTTGCAATGCCCTCTTTTTCTGGGGGGAAACCCCTGAGGTGACTGGGGTCACTGAATGAGCCCACTCACTGGTCCCAAGTGGCAGCAAGATATGCCTCCCTCTTGCCTCTGAGATGACTACTGAAGTCTGTCCCTGCTACCCGTAGATTGTTCAAGAGGTGCCACATCTCACTTAACCCCCTTATACCCTGAGACTACACAATTGGTGCCTGGCCACTGGAAGCCTGCACAAGAATCACCTAATCTCCCTTAAACAAGCAAGTGGCTTCTCACTGCCCACAGCCTCTGCAGAGCCACCCCACCATCTAAGCACACGGGCATGTGCATGCTCCAGCACAGGGAGTTTCCTATGGTGGCCTGCCCCTCCTCCTCTCCCCTCCCCAACAATGGTGACTTGCCTATCCTGTGGGTCTGGACCTTGTCCCTGGGTCCCTCTGTCATGGTGTTCCCCTCCTTAGCCCATGGCACACTGCTCCTTAGCCCCTCATGCCATCCCTGGTTCTCTCCCTGGGACTGACCTCCACAGCCTGAGTCTCAGTGCCCAGCCCCCACCCAAGCATCTCAGGCTATGGTGTCTGAGCTGGTGGTTCAGACGATCTGTATGGCTCTCACTCTGCTTTTCTATTCTCAGGCCAGCTGCTGTGCTTTTCTCAGAGAATTTAGGTCCTGCCTACTCAGCAAATCTTTCCTCAGTTAGGTTGCTTCCCAGGCAGTGGGTTCCTTTTCTCTTTTACAGCTCCCTCTCAGGAATGCTAGTTCCATCCTGATTCCTTTTCTCTCTCTTTTTTCTTTTGTTCTACCCAATTATGTCAAGAGTTTCTTGCCCTTTTTGAAGGTTTATGTTCTTCTGCCAGCATTCAGTAGATGTTCTGGTGTAGTTTTACATGTAAATTTTTTTTTTTTTGATGTGTTTGTGGGAGAAGGTGTGTGCCACCTCTTACTCTTCCACCATCTTGCTCTGGTTCTGTGTTCATTCTCTTTTGACACTTTTTGTTTTTTTGTTTTTTGTTTTTTTCTCTCAACTGTGATCACATTGTTTTGGGTTTTTTACAGGTTTGGTAAGTTCGTAATTGTATATTGGATGTTATGGCTTGTATATTGTAGAGATTTTGAATTCTGTTATGTTCTTCTGTAAATAATTTATTTTTATTCTAGTAGATCATTACCTGATCTGAATTCAAGTGCCAGATAATGCCTCCCTCAGATGTTTAGTAGCAGAAATATTCACTCAGTGCTTTCAGTGTTCTTCTTTTGTTCTTTTTAAGTCCTATATGTATCTCCCCTGCACATTTGTGATTTAGTAATTAGACAAATATTTGGTGTTTATATGCATATCTTTGGGTTCCATATAGCTGTGACTCTGTTTAATTACCTCTCTTGTTTTTGAGTTGCTCTGCTTATCTTGGCAAAGGCTTCAGTTTGCCACTGCCTCTGACAAAGTTTTTCGGATACCTTGAGAAATGACCTAAATCAAAAAATGAAAACTGTCAAATCTCACTTATTACAGTTCTAACAATAAATGCTGTAGAGGATGTGGAGAAAAGGGTACCCTCCTACATTTTTAGTAGGAATATAAATTGGTATAGCTGCTGTGGAGACAGGTATGGATAATCCTGAAAAAAAAAAAAGTAGAACTATCATTTTTTCCAGCAATCCTACTCCTGGGCATATACACAGAGAAAACCATAATTCAAAAAGCTACAGTGTTCCCATGTGGCTCACCAGGTTAAGAACCCAGGAGGATGTGGGTTTGATCCCTGGCCTTGCTCAGTGGGTTAAAATTCTGGCATTGTTGCAAGCTGTGGAATATATCACATATGTAAATTTGTTCTTGCATTGCTGTGGCTAGGATGTAGACCTGAGGCTGTAGCTCCTATTTGACACCTGGCTCAGGAACTTCCATATGCCACAGGTGCAGTCTTAAAAAGAAAAATTTACATGAACCTCAATGTTCTTAGCAGCACAATCTATAATAGTCAAGACAGGGAAACAACCTAAATATCCCATAACAGAGGAATGGATAAAGAAGATGCCTCAATAAAGAATGAAATAATGCCATTTGCAGCAAAACATATAGACCTAGAGATTATCATACCACGTGAAGTAAACCAAAGACAAATATCATATGATATTGGTTATATGTGGGATCTTAAAAAATGATACCAGTGAACTTATATACAAAAAAGGAGTAGACCTACAGAATGTGGGTTGTATCCCTGGCCTTGCTTAGTGGGTTAAGGAGTGCTTCTTTACTCAATAATTTAGTCCACAAAGATGTTAAAATGCTTAGGGTACTGTCCTTTAACCCAAATCTTACTCTCTATACAGCTGGAGAAATTTCATTCTGAATCACAAATGCTGATTTCTATACATTTTAAGAAATATCACACAATATTTCCTTTACATATTCTAAAAAAGAAGTATAAAAACAAAAATAAAGCAAATAAGTAAAAATACCATTAAGGCCCTATTTACCACGATTTAAGGAAAATCAGTGGTCTCTGCAGATGCAGAAAAGATCCAAGCAGTGTGTTGGAGAGGTTTTAATATTCTTATTGTATGACAGAAAAATATTTTTACTATTAACATTTAATTTTAACTATTTAACTAATAAATTAATGTTTTAACTATTCCTAATATTTTATCTTCTATTTATAGTTGATATGCCACCTAAATGTCCACCAACATAGGAATAGATAAAGAAGATATATTATTTTTATACAATGGAATATTCACCACAAGAAAGAATGAAATTTGCAACAAAATTATACACAGTCATACACACACACACATACACACATACATTCACAATATCTTCTTTATTGTTTTAGGTGTAGAAGTTCTCTCTTTCTGGTGGATCTGAAAATGCATGAAGATGATAATAAATCTTGTCAGACTTAGGAGACAGTTATTATTATTAGTAATATTTATTTATAAATGGAGATTTGGCATTCAGGAACATACCTACTCTCATTCTGAATCGTACCCTCTTTTCTAGGAAAAAAAATGGTTTTAAGCATTTCTTTAATTGAAGAAACATGCAATTATCTAATATTAAGCTGTTACAGAGAAGTTGAGAAATTAACTTATTGACAAAAATGTTTTAATTTTTATAACAAATATGTTAAATTACTAACAATGTGTTAATTTTTTGGTTAAATTGCCAGTTTTCACTGAAAAAAATAGTGAAATACAGAAATACATAGGATAATATGAAAGAATAAAACAGTAATATTTTATAGCAGATGGTATCTTGGTATCAAAAATTTTTAAGTTGTTTTTATAACCAAGAGAAAAATAATATTTCATGGCATAAAATTGAGGAAATTGAGCTAGATAATTTTTATAACAAAATAAAATCTATGACTCTAGGATGTTAAGTCTTAATTGGGGCAATGTAACTCTGAAACGGAAGAATATAGGTGGTGGGGAAGAAGCAAAAAAAAAAAAAAACCACAAAGAAACAACAAAAAAACCCTTATTCATTGTTATAACCTCCAAAGCTTAATTGCACCAACAAAATTGAATTATTTAAATTTAATTTCACTTGCATTGTTTTCTTGAGTTTGACATGACCAGATTTACATGGATTTATGAAAGACGCATTAGTGCAAACACATGGCTGTGACTGGCTACCACTGGATGATTTGAACTATTTATGTTTGATCTTCAGTGTTTTTCTGGGTTACTTCAACTTCAAGAATTAAATAGAAATAATTTATATTTTGTGTTTTAATTAAAGAAAGTGTAATTGATCTGTCATTAACTATGCCAGGTAATAAGAAAAACAAATGTGGACAACATAGGGAAGAATATCTTGCAGTCAGTTAAGGTACATATTTCTCATTTTAAGCAAAATTATAGTGAATTAAAATAATTTTTATGAAATGTATTTATTATTTAAGTTTTGCTTGGGAAAATAATTTTGAAATATTTATAAAAACACTTGATTACATATTTATTCCTTTTTACTTTTATAATGTATTAGCATAGTGTTCATAATAAATTTCATACATTCTAATTTATATATGCATATAAATTACATTAAAATACTCAGCAAATACATTTATAAAATTAAATATTTCTGCTTTTAAATTTTAATTTTACTTTTAACTTAAAATTTGAATCTTTCCTTATTTTACTATTATTCTAGTCAATCTTAACCATCCATTGAATTCAATAGTGTAATCATTTTATTGTTCTTTTTGCATACAAATATAGATGCACTTGCAGCAAATAAAGGTATTTTCAGTATACCTAAGTCAATATTTCATGGAGGAATATTAAGAAAAATATGTCTCAAAAGGCTCTATAGGCAGCTACATTTTAAAAAAAATTAAAAATTGCTGCTATAAATGAAAACAAAAACACTCATGACTTTTACCATTTTTATATTAATTCCTTATAAAGGAATGAACCTGAAGTGTAATGAGTCACCAACAATCTAATTAATTGTGTTTTTTATTTTTTAAATGAAGTTGCATTTTAATTACATGATCAATAGTGAGTATAGGAAACATTTCTCTTATGACAGTTTACATTTTTAATAACTGATTTAAATTTGCAAGGCTATTTTTCCCCTGAGATACAATTTCAGTCTGTTCATGCATCTATAACAAAATTCTATAGACTGGGTTGTTTAAACAAATATTCATTTCTCACATTTCTGAAGGCTGAGAAGTTCAGAATCAAGGTGCCATCAGATTTGATGTCTGGTAAAAGTCTGATGCCTAGTTCATAGACAGCTATCTTCTCACTGCATACTCACATGGTGGCAGGGGCAAGAGGCTATCAGGGGTCTCCTTTATAAGCATGCTAATCTAATCATGAGACCTTTTCCTTATAAACTAATCAAATGCCTCACCTCCTAATACTATCGTACTAAGGGTTAGGAGGTTAACACATCAATTTTGAGGGAAAACAGGTTTTAAATCTACAGAAGATACTATACATAAAATTTGAAACATTGCCCTCAGATGGGATGTTAACTTATTATATAGTTAGGCAAAAATAAGTCTATTAAGAATTAACTTAGTTGTAGTATATTATCCACATTATCAGGTTGTCATGCCTTTCCTAGAAAATGAATGACATTAATAGGTAAACATTAGTATTGATTATTAATATTGTCTAATATAACTCTAGAAAGTATTCAAGATTGACTTCCTATGGCTTCTTCTGCCAATTTCAATCTTGACTTTCTAAATCCCAAGGAAAAAGGAATCTCAGCAAAAATTGAAGACACCATACTGTCGCAATCCTCTGAGAAAAACACTGGTCTACGTTCAAGATAGAATGGCCACCTCCTCCCTTACCTTCTCTCCCTTTCCCTTCTTTTCCCTTTCCTTCCATCTCTGTCCTGCCTTGCTCTAGCCACCCCACTCTGTCTCTCTTTTTTTTCCTGCTAATTTTCTTTCATATTTTCCTTCACTGCTTTCCATTCTAAGATACCACTCTTTAAAATTCTTTCCTTAAATAACTTATTTCTATAACTGATGAAGTAACATAACCAAAGAACTACTCATTTAAGAAGCCCAGAAGCCATCATCTCCTTACTGTTTTCTTTCTATAAGTGTCCCTTACTTATTTGGAAATGTAAACTAGAGAGGTACCAAGGAAAATATCAGAGCTAACTAACTTTAACAGCTGATTTTTTTTTCCACTGTACAGCAAGGGGATCAAGTTATCCTTACATGTATACATTACATTTTTCCCCCACCCTTTGTTCTGTTGCAACATGAGTATCTAGACATAGTTCTCAATTCTACTCAGCAGGATCTCCTTGTAAATCTATTCTAAATTATGTTTGATAATCCCAAGCTCCCGATCCCTCCCACTCCCTCCCTCTCCCATCAGGCAGCCACAAGTCTTTTCTCCAAGTCCATGATTTTCTTTTCTGAGGAGATGTTCATTTTTGCTGGATATTAGATTCCAGTTATAGGTGATATCATATGGTATTTGTCTTTGTCTTTCTGTCTCATTTCACTCAGTGTGAGAGTCTCTAGTTCCATCCATGTTGCTGCAAATGGCATCATGTCATTCTTTTTTATGACTGAGTAGTATTTCATTGTGTATATATACCATATCTTCCTTATCCAATCATCTGGTGTTGGACATCTGTTGATGGACATTTAGGTTGTTTCCATGTCCTGGCTATTGTGAATAGTGCTGCAATGAACATGCGGGTGCATGTGTCTCTTTTAAGTAGAGTTTTGTCTGGATATATGCCCAAGAGTGGGGCTGCAGGGTCATATGGAAGATCTATGTATAGATTTCTAAGATATCTACAAGCTACAGTCATCAAAACAGCGTGGTACTGGTATCAAAACAGACAGATAGACCAATGGTACAGAATAGAGAACCCAGAAATAAACCCTGACATCTATGGTCAACTAATCTTTGACAAGGGGGGCAAGAACACAAAATGGGAAAAAGAAAGTCTATTCAGCAAGAATTTCTGGGAAACCTGGACAGCTGCATGCAAATCAATGAAATTAGAACACACCCTCACACCATGCACAAAAATAAACTCCAAATGGCTGAAAGACTTAAATATATGACAGGACACCATCAAACTCCTAGAAGAAAACCTAAGCAAAACACTCTCTGACATCAACATTGTGAATAGGTCAGTCTCCCAAAGCAATAGAAATAAGAGCAAAAATAAACCCATAGGACCTAATCAAACTCAAAAGCCTTTGCACAGCAAAGGAAACCCAAAAGAAAACAAAAAGACAACTTTCAGAATGGGAGAAAATAGTGTCAAATGATGCAACCGACAAGGGCTTAATCTCTAGAACATATAAGCAACTTATATAACCCAACAGCAAAAAAGCCAATCAATCAATGGAAAAATGGGCAAAAGACCTAAATAGACTGTTCTCCAAAGAAGATATACAGATGGCCAGCAAACACATGCGAGAATGCTCAACATCGCTGATTATAACAGCTGATTTTAAGTTTTAGACCTTAAGGTAGAAGATCAAAGGGATACTAAAGGTATGTTCCAGCTGAATTCACTAGGGAGTAGGCTAAAGAGGATTTGGCGGCCACGGTGCTCCCTAGGAATGAAGTATTGCATATTCTGTAGGGCCTTCTCTACACTTATCTACAAACAGTGACAGGAGGGATATAGCCACAGTGTAGAGCTGATCAGCAATTCAGAGATTTAAGAAAGAGGCCAAATCTTCTCATGGGACAGGTCTGACATCAGGTATTGCTTGGCAAACTTATGGGAGAATCTGTAAGGCAGACTTGCTCAGGAACTTCAGACTTTCAAAAGCAGCTGCATCTTTTAAACAGCTCCTTACATAGGGGAGAGCACCTGAATTGCTAGGTAATAAGCATCACTATATTTTTTCAAGGTCCTATTATTCTAGAGCCAGAGCAAAACTCATCTGAGAGTCTCAAAATATGAATAAGGGAAGATTTTATAGTAATTTCACATACATAGTGAGTCATGTATAAAACCATATCAGAATCAATTTAGACTTAAATAGCAAAAACATATCCATGATAATTGATCATACACGATGTTAAACAAAAAGAATATAACATTAGCAGAGAAATAAAGCTATGCTGTGTTCTGTTTAAAATAGTTTTTTTTGGAGAGGCTCTGGTGGTTCTAGTTCCATTTTTCCCTCCTCCAATTCGGTCATGGCTCAAAGCCTTGCACTATAAAGAATAAAAAATCATTTATTTCTATTGGAGGATTTATGCTAAACATGTGACTTCACATGTAAAATATCTTTCAGGGCATGAAAGTAACACATGCACAGTAAAGACAGCAAGGTAACTTTTAGGGAAATGAGGTATCTACTGCAGCAAATTTCTAAATTTTAATTTTTATTCCAGGAGAGGCACTAAAAGTTCAACAGATATTTTATTAGTGAATTAGCTTACATTTGAAATGTTTCCTTAGTAGGCACATTTTAATATTTGAATTTCTTCTTAAGTTTTGAATGTATGTAATAGAAGGTTTATCATGACCTCGGTCTTTTGGATGCCTCCCTATCTTTTATAATTTTAGAAAAAGAAAGATAACATTATTTTTCTAATTTAGTATTTAGGCCTTAAACTAGAGAGGTAAACATGTTGATCTAAGTAGGGTACCAGGGTAGAAATTTATCCTTGAACTTGTAGACCAGTTTTCACATAATAGTAAACTTTGCCCTTTTTAAGTATTATAAACAGTATTATTACCTTTTTAGAAAAGGGAGAAAAGAAGAAAACCATGATTTTTGTGCCTTGGGATGTTGTCATGGGAGCACATGATATTCGTAATTGTCTAAGCCATCTTACACATGTGAATGGAAATGTTGGAAGACCACTGAAATGGGAAGATTGAAATATGGAGAGCACCAGATAGTTCATCATTGAGTCAATTAATCAGCCTCAGAAGCCCTCCGTATCTTATCTCATTACTGATTAAATAATATTGAGAAGTCATTTATGTATCCCCTCAAGAAATAAGAAATGTTTTTATAAAGATGAACATAATAGGAAAGAGGTCAGAGTTCCCTGAACACATGAATGCTTATCTGGCAAGATAGGCCTTGAACAAAGATACTGCTGCTACATCTTGATGTTATTGTGTGTTGGTCCTCTGTTATGTTTGAGAATGAGTCCATGCTTTCCTAATCTTGCAACCTAAATGCCCCACAACATGGATAGTGGTCCTTCTTCTAGAGTTGATGTCACCCCCTATTAGATCTGCTCCATTAATTGCCATAAAATGAAAGGATGGCCTCATACCTACTAATTTACATATCAACTGATCCTATCTCAATACTCAATAATTATTATCCTTAATATTATTCTCAGAAATAATTTTGGAGAGCACTCCAAGATAAAATATTTGTAAAATAAATATTTCATAACTAACTTAACTGACACACATTGATACATTTAAATATATGCCAAATAGTACCTGAAAAATATTTACTAGAAAATATTTTTTAATTTTTTTTTTATTTTGAGGAGTTAGATTTTAAGCCATTTTTTCTGACAGTGATTAGAGAGGTGGGACAATTTTTTGTTAGAGCCACTCTATGATTATAACAAAAAATCTGCACTATATCTTCTTCCAATTTCATTGAGATGTAATGGAGAGTCAGCCTTGTATAAGTTTAAGGTGTGCAACATAATGATGTGACTCACATATATCATGAAATGATTACCACAATAAGTTTAGTGAACACATATGTTTATTTTTTAAGACACATATTTTTATTTCTATTTTATAGTTGAGTATAGGTTTAAAAAGATATCTGACTCATTCATAAATTGTTCAATTTACTAAAGTATACAGGAGTACATAAAACATGTCTAATACCACACCTGCCTAGTTCAAATCCAATCTCTCAAAAATCTTCATAGAATCAATAAAATAAAAATTCAATAAAAATTTTAACTTAAAACATATATTTTCCCCTTACAGTCTTTGTCAATACTTGTAAAAAAACAATTGTGAACAGAAATAGACTCATTTGCTTATCATATATAATATT
This sequence comes from Sus scrofa, assembly GCF_054392235.1. Lineage (NCBI taxonomy): Eukaryota > Metazoa > Chordata > Mammalia > Artiodactyla > Suidae > Sus > Sus scrofa. Next base: position 35,356,449 of record NC_139393.1, read on the forward strand.
TACACTAGAAGTCCTGCATTGAAACTTTTACACACTTATTATTAAATTAAGTGCATATGGCATATGGTTGGAGACCAGATGTTAAATGCATCTAAAATATGGCACAAATGAACCTATCTACAGAGCAGAAATAGACTCATAGACATAGTTATAAAATGTGTGGTTGCCAAGAGGAAATGGGAAAGAGTGGGGTGGACAGGGATTTTGGGTTTAGTAGAAGCAAACTATTGCATTTAGAATGGATAAACAATGAGGTTTAGCACAGGGAACTATATCCAATCACTTGGGAGAGAAAATGATGGAAGATAATGTGAGAAAAATTGTGTGTGTGAGGGACTAGGTCACTTTGCTGTACAGAAGAAATTGATGGAACATGGAAAATAAACTAGACTTTAATAGAAATTTTTAAAAAGTCAAGGAAACTTCAATGGTGTACAGAAAAATAAAAAGAAAAGTATGTACTTAAGTATAACTGAAAATATTCCAATTTTATTAAATAGTCCTTTTCTTTTCTGATACTACTCAAATATTATATCCTCAATGGAGTCTGTTAAAAGTCCCAAGTACAGATAGCTATCTCACACATTTGACTTTTTCTACCTTTGTTGGAAAAAAGTTCACACATTCATGAACTGTGAAGGAAACAAGTCTTATTCATCTATTAATCCATAATATTGTGCTTAGATTTTCCTATGCAAGTTTGCTGAAAGAATGTGATGAATACATAGCAGATAGATATATACATATTAATGAGAATTTTTAAGAACTTTATAATCTGAGTCAATGAATAAGTTCCCTACATAACCACATAAAATAAAGGGATAGCAATTTTGATGTGTCATTTTACAAAGATAACTTCAACTGTCAAGATATCATTACTTTAATTGAAATCTAGTCAAACATTATTTTAATACATAATTTTTCTCAGTTCCAGTAAATGGTGACTCAAAGGCCGGTCACATATATGCAAAGAAGTAAGGGACAAAATGCCTATACTTTTCTTTGTAAAAAATCTGGCAGAAGAGTGTGAGAAGTTTAAGTTCTACTGCTATTCATTGAATAGAGGTAAGGTAATACAGTATTTTCTTGAATACTATAATGGAAAGTCAGAAATCTCTAGCTCCAGAAGAAGATCTAGGCTGATATTTATGAAAATTGGCCTAGAAATTGATATTTTACTTTCACTCAGCTTCAAACCTTTCTGCATCACTATTGTTTGTGCTTCCAGATATTTTATGTTTACTGACAATTTAAACTATTTTAAAAATGCAACCTGGCTGTCTTTGGCATAATTATTATTTGAATATATCTCAAATTGAATATATGTCTTAAAGTTTGAATCATGCTATGATTTATTTTCTTTATGCGGAAAGCCCTCAATTTTTATTTTTATTATTTTATTTTATTTTTGTATTTTTAGTGCTGTACCCACAGCCTATGGAGATTCCCAGGCTAGGGATCAAATTGGAGCCACAGCTGCTGGCCTACACGACACCCATAGCCATGCCAGGTCTGAGCCACCTTCAACCTACACCACAGCTCATATAAATGCTGAGTCCTTAACCCACTGAGCAAGGCCAGGGATTGAACCTGAATCCTCATGGATACTAGTCAGATTTGCTTCCAATGAGCCATGATGGGAACTCCGGCCCTCAATTTTTAAATCAATTCTTAGTACCTGTTTAGGTAACTTGTAAATATTTCCTAAATTCATAATTTATGAAATAATTATACCAAGCTTTATTGGGGTTACATAATTAAATAAACATAAAATAAATTAAAATTACATATAAGTGAATATGTGTACATATGAACCAAAAATTTATTTTAAATTCACATTTTAATTACTTCTTATTCTTTGACTTTTCACTTAAATGTTAAATTATTTTAATGTGATAATTTTTCCTTTTAGGAGATAATTGTTCATTTATTTCTCATTAGGAATTTACTTTATCAGCAAATAAAAATACTCGTTTTTATCTCTAGACATTACTTTGGGATAAGGTTGGTTGCATTCCAACACCAAATAAACACATCTTAATGAAAGATGCTCAAAATTCCAATATCCAGGCTAATACTAAGGTCATGTTTAAATATGACTACACATCATAATACTTTTTCAAGGTACACAGAGCCACTTTATTACTTAAAATCTTGAAGTATTTAAAGGCAAATACTACTGTGACATGGAATTAATATTAAATAGAGTTATTGAATGTAAGAAAAGGAAAATGAGAGAATATATAAATTAGAGAGATTGTCAGGTAAAGACCAAGAATGTGGTCTTTATACTTTCAAACAAATTATTAGTGAGACTTCTTTACTATATTCTGCTGACTACTTTAGAGATTACTATCCTAATACTCATAATAATCACATATTTGATTACCAGTCAACTTTTAATATTTGCCTGTGACCTCTTTAATGAAACTGGGAACATAAATTAATATAATAAATTTAGAAAATGGTTGATTTTGAGTAAATACTTCTGAAATGCATCACTTAGTTATTGTTCATACTAAGATTCATTAGATTTAACTGTATTACTGCCCTGGCATTTGTGGTCATTTTTCGTGGAGCCAAATTTCTCTCTTTCATATAATATCTTCAAAGAAAGGTGTTGTACTTGGCACTTTTTTTCCTCAAGGAATTCTTTTACATTTATAGTTGTACAATGATAACACTTGGTACTTTTGAGTACCCCTAATAATCTAGCAAGTGTTTGGTCCTATGGTTGATGGATATTTTATAGTTAAAGATGTGTCTGTTTATATACATTTTAGGTATATCAAAAACTCCATGATAAACTCCTACCTGTATTTACTTAACAATAGATATTCATCAGGATTTTCCTTAGTGGACATGTAAAAGTGAACCATTTTTAATATCACATTACAATTAAGCTTAAATATTTCTAATTCACATAAAATTGTTAAAAGAAATTTCCAAACAATAAACATTTTAAATCAAAAATTAAAGGTAAATGATAATGCATGGTAATATAGCATTAATATAACAAATACATCAGTGGAGCCAAGAATATATGATAGAGAAAAGATAGTCTCTTTAATAAATTTTTCTGGGGAAATTGCATACCAATGTCCAAAAGAATAAAACAGGCCTCACAAAATTCTTCTGAAAATGGATTACAGACCTGAATGTAAGGTCTGAAATCATAAAATGCCTAGGAGAAAATACAGTGAGAATTCTCCTTGACATCAGTCTTGGCAGTGATATTTTTGGCTATGCCACAAAACACAAGCAACAAAAGCAAAGATAAACAAGACAGACTATGTCCAACCAAAAAGTTTCTGCACAGCAAAGGTAACAATCAACAAAATTAAAAGGCAACAATTTATGGAATAGTAGGAAATCCTTCCAAATAACATAAACAAAAAGAAATTAATACCCAAAATATTCAAGGAACTTATACAACTCAATAACCAAAAGCAAAACAAAACAAAAAACCCAATTAAAAATTTGCCATTGGGTAAATGTAAAGATATAAATATCACCAATCATAATGAAAAGGACGATCAAACCCATGATAAAATGACAAACAGCTGTTAGGATGTCTATTATCAAGGTGGCATAAAAAGACAAAATATAACATGTGCCGGTGAAGATGTGGAGATGGGAACACTTTCTCCACCATGTTTTATGCACTGTTGGTAGGAATGTAGCTTGGTACAGCCACTATGGAAAACAATGCATATTTTTAAAGAAATTAAAAAAAATAGAGCTAGCATAATGATCCAGCAATACCACTATTGGATATATATTATAAGGAAATAAAATAATTATTTCTAAGAGATATTTGTTCTTTCATGTTCACTGCAATATTATTCATGACAGCCAAGGTGTAGAAACAACCCAAGTACTCATTGATAGATGAATAAATAAAGAAAAGATGAAATATAAAAAGCACAACAGAAAGGTTTTTAGCCTTAAAAAATAAAAAGTCTTTCTATTTGATAAATTATAAATGAATCTGGAAGGCATTATGATAAGCGAAATAAGTCAAAGACAAAATCTGCAAGATATCACTTGTATGTGAATCTAAAAAAATTTTTAATTCATAAAACAGAGAATAGAACTTTTTTCAGAAACTGCGGGAAATTGAGAAGAGGCTGGTAAAAGAGAATGAAGTTTCAGTTACAAAATGATTAAAGTATGAGGATCTAATTTAGAGCATGGCAACAGTAGTTGGTAATGTACTGAATACTTTCAGGATTCTAGGGGAGCAGATCATAAACTTCTCTCTCTCATACACACACACAAAGTTAAATATGTGAAGTGACAAATATATTTAATAACTAATTCATGAGAATCCTTTCACAATGAATCACATTATACACTCTAAATATATTTAATCTTATATGCCAGTTATACCTTTATACCTCAATAAAGCAAAAAGTCTTTCTTTGATTCTTAGTCTTGCTTCCTCTTTTTATATAATGATTACTGTTGACTGTGTCTGCCTTGCCATTTTATAGATGGGCTTTGTTTCAATGCTTTGGAACGATACTAAACAGCTATGGGTGGACTTGGGCTCCTCAAATTCAGCACTGTATACTTTTTGGACTTGATAAGTTCTTGTGAGAGCTTTCCTGTGTTTTGTGGATGTTTAGTAGCCTAGACTTCTACCATAGTAGTAAAATATGGTCCCATCCAGTTTTGACAATTGAAATGTTTAATAATCAAAAATGCGTCTAGGCATTGTGTAATGACTCCTGAGGGCCAAAATCATCCATGGAATAGCCCCATCACTTATTTTTAGGATTAAACTTATAATGAAATTAGAACTTAACACAGAGCTTAATATATAGAAAATTCAGTAAGAGTTAATGATATTATTAAACTAACAACTTATAGGTAGTAATTAAGGTTTAATGTCAGTTGATCAACTGACTTATTTTTAAAAATATTTCCCTAGATACAAAAAAATTTTACATTAGCCATTACTCCAACTGTAATTTATTGTATATTAGGACTCCGAATGAAGCTGAGGTCAGTCATTTAACACCATAGAACATTTAAATTTAGCTTATTTAACTTTAGCTTATAACATAGAACATTTAGCTTTATCTTATGGCAAGGCAAAGTAATAAAATATACAAACCTGTATTAGTTCAGATTTTGGAAATTAAAATTTATAGTGATGACACACATTAGAATCCAAATGGTTAATATTTATGGTCTGTGGCTTGGGATGGTTAATTTTATATAGCACATTCTTTCAAAATCCCTTCAAGCCATGTACACATGACATGTTCTATTTATGAATTCCTATTAAATACTTCAGGCCTACAAATAAAAATTCATATCTAAAAATAGTTTATAGCGGAGGAGGCAAGATGGTGGAAGTATAAGAGGACATGCTCACCCTATCCCACAAACACATCAAAAAAACACATCTATATATAAAACAACTCTCACAGGACATCAACTGAATCCTGGCAGAAGAACTTAAACCTCCAAAAAGGGCAAGAAACTCTTGACCTAACTGGGTAGAACAAAAAGAAAAAAAGAGAGAGGGAGAAAAGGAATCAAGATGGGACAAGCCTTCCCAGGAGGGAGCTGTGAAGGAGAAAGGGAACCAAAACCCTGGGAAGCCACCTAACCAAGACAGATCAGCTGAGCCAGAGGTATCTCCAAGATGCCAAGGAAAGAGCAACAGCAGTTCTGAGAACCGAAAAGCAGAGTGAGAGAAGCACATATCTTCTGAACCACTGGTGCAGACACCACAGCCTGAGAAGCTCAAGTGGGGGCTGGGCACTGAGGCTTAGAATCCAGAGGTCAGTCCTTGGGATTGGGCTGGGGTTGGTGGTGTGGAGACAGACTAAGAGTCTAGGGAGCATTGCTCTGCAGGTGGGGGTAGTGGTACACTAAGGGCTGGGGAGTGGAAAGCTATGGCAGAAGGAACCCAGGGATAAAGTCCCGACTCACAGGAGAAATAAGGCACCATTGTTGGGTAGGGGAGAGGAGAGGGGTGGGCCATCACAATAGAAAACTCCATGTGGCCCAGCGTGTATCCACTTGTGCCCCCAAATCACAGAGGGCAGAGAGTCCCCAGTGCAGCATCCCACCCCACGGGAAGCAGAGAAGCCACACTCAGGGGTCCCAACCAACGAGAAACACGGGGGCCACTCCACATTCTTCTGGGCCACCTCACACCACCCTGTGAGAAACCACTCACCATTTTGTATCCTGTCCTGCAAAATGAAGTGCTCCAGGCCCGGCCTGAATGAAATAGCTCTGCATAGTTCTGCATAGCTTCGGGCCACCTGCCCTGGGAAGCCAAGCACCACTCCACAGGTCTCTGGCTACCACTCCACATGAAGCCATGCTGCCCACCCTAGATTGGGCCTCTCAGGTGCAGCCCCTCATGACCAGAAGTCATTTGCTAGCCCACTGTAGACCTAGTGTCTACAGCAGTGGGAAGGTGCTTTCTAGCCCACAGTGGACTGGACCTGCGGGTGGTGGGAGCAAACCACTGCAATTGTCCCTGACTCCAGAAGTATGTGTGGCCAACCACAGCTAGGGATATCTGAACAAAAATCACTTGCAGCCCCAACCACTTCACAGGGCAACACAGAGAAGGACACTACAATGGAACACCACCTGATGTTGCTCTCACTCCCCTGGGAACACACGCACACTGAAGCTGCCAAGGCCAAATGTTCTGGGAGGGGCCCAGGTGCTTGATCACTGCCCCTTCCTAGGAACCTGCACTATGAGCACCTTGTTCAGCACATCCTGTGGGGGCTAAGGAGGACCAGGTGCTTCTTGCATGATTTACAGGTAGTGGGGACAAACCATCCAAGTTATCTCTGGCTCCAGAGGTGGCAGTAGCCTGACATCACTAGGGGTCAGTCAACAGGCACCCTTGTAGCCCCATTCACCTCAAGGGCATCACAGAGGAAGGCATTGTGACCAAACCAACTGTTGGTGCTCTTGCACCCTTGGGAACACACCAGCCATGCTGTTGCCACTGTTGAATGTTCAAGGCAGTACCTATATGCCAGATCGCTGTCACTTCCCAGGATCCCACAAACTATGAACAGCCTGCGCATCACCTCCTATGTGGGCTAAGTAAGACGGATCATCTCATACATAGTCTACAGGTGGTGGATGCAAGCCACCACAGTTATCACAGAAGCTAAAGATGGTCAAGGCCCACTCCCACTAGGGGTCCCTGTACAGGCACCACCTGTGGTTCCAGTCACCTCAAAGGAGGGCATTGCAATCAAACACAAGCCTTTGTTGCTCTCATCCCCCTGGGAACTCACCCACATTGCTGCAGCTACAGCCAAGTTCTCTGGTACCTTGAACATCCTTGTAGAGCACATTACCACTGCCCAGGGCTCTGAAAATGGGAGTAACCTGTGGCACCTTCCTGTAGGTCTCAGCTTCTGTTGAGAGCCCAATGACCAGGAACTAAAGTCTGGCACTACCCAATGCCTGCTTCTCCCTGAAAACCCATTGGGCATCCTGGGGATAACAGACTGCTCACACAAAAGAAAGAGACAGCAAAGATTCAAACTCCTGCACCAAAAAAAAGTAACCCCCCCAAAATACAAAGGTGTATTTTTGCATAGAAAGAGACTTACAAGAATACAGTTTGGCTTCTCCAAATTCACAGAAAACAACAACAACACCAAACAACAACAAAAACCAAGCAAGATGAAGAAGCATAGAAACCATTCCCAGTTAAAGCAACAGGAGAACTCACCTAAAGCAGACAACAATGAAACAGACCTCTGCAGTCTGATAGACTTTGAGTTCAAAAGGGCGGTATTGCAAATAATGAAGGAATGAAGAGAGGATATGAACGGTAATGCAGATTCTTTTAGACAGGAACTAGAAAATAAAATGAGGAGCCAAGAAATACTAGAAAATGCTTTTGCAGAGATACAAACTGAGCTTGAGGCAATAAAGACCAGAATGAATAATGCAGAGGAACAAATTATTGATGTGGAAGACAGAATACTGGAAATCACCCAATCAGGACAGCAGACAGAAAACCAAATGAAAGCAATATAAGAGACCTATGGGATAATATAAAGGGACCTATAGGCCAATCTATGCATAATAGGAATTCCAGAAGCAAAATAAGAAGAAAAGGGGATTGAAAATATATCTGAAGAAATTATGGCTGAAAACTTTCCAAATCTAAAGGATACTGATATCAAGGTACAGGAAGCACAGAGGGCCCCAAACAAATTGAACCCAAATAGGCCCACACCAAGACATATTATAATAAAAGTGGAAAAAGGTAAAGATAAAGAGAGGATTCTAAAGGCAGCAAGCAAAAAGCAAACCATTAATTATAAGGGAGCCCCCATAAGGCTATCAGCTGATTTCTCTACAGAAACATCACAGGCCAGAAGGGAGTGGCAAGATATATTTAAAGTGCTGTAAGGAAAAAATGTGCAACCTAGAAGAGTCTATCCAGCAAGAATATCATTTAAAATAGACGGGGAAATAAAGAACTTCTCCAACAAACAAAAGCTAGAAGAGTACAGCAATATGAAACCCATTCTAAAAGAAATACTGAAAGGGCTTCTCTAAATTTACAAAAAAAAAAATAGAGATAGAAAAAAGAGAAAAAGAAGAATTAGGATGGAGGAAACCAAAATTGGAAAGAAATCACCTAAATAAGCCAGCATAGAGATCGAAACATGAAGATATTAAAAAAAAAAAAGACATCAAATTCATACAATGTGGGGAAGGAAAGCACGAAAATATGGATTCTTTTTTATTTTAATGGTGTGTCTGAGTCTATATGACTATGAGGCAAAAGCCAGCAGATGCAGGATGGAATTAATGTGCTCAAAAATACAGGGTGACCACAAACCAAAACCAAACATTACAGTCACAAAAACTGAAAAGAATAGCATTTAATCATGAAACAAATGGAGATAATTCAACTAAAAAAAAAGAAATGAAGAAAGAATAAACATAGAAACAAATGGAAAACAAGATTTAAAATGGTAACAAATACATATCCATCAATAATCACCTTAAATGTCAATGGACTGAATGTGCCAATCCAAAGACACACAGTGGAAGATTGGATAAAAAAGCAAAAACCTACAATCTGCTGCCTACAAGAGACTCACCTTAGGGCAAGGGACACTTATAGATTGAAAGTGGGGGATGGGAACATATATTTCATGCCAGTGGACCAGACAGGAAAACAGAAGTTGCAATACTCATATCAGACAAAATAGACTTAAAAATGAAGGCCATTAAGGAATACAAATAAGGACACTATTTAATGGCTAAAGGATCTATTTAAGAAGCGGATATTATAATGATCAATATATATGCCCATAATATAGGACCACCTCTATACCTAAAACAAATATTAACTCACATAAAAGGAGAAATTGATGGAAATACAATCATAGTAGAAGGCATTAACACCCCACTCACATCAATGCACAGATCCTCTAGATAGAAAATCAATGAGGCAACAGAGATCCTAAAGGACAGAATAGAAAATTTAGACTTAATTGACACTTTCAGGACATTACATCCAAAAAAATCACAATACACTGTCTTCTCAAGGACACATGGGACATTCTCAAGGATTGATCACATATTGGGGCACAAAGATAACCTCAACAAATTTAAGAGTATAGAAATCATTTCAAGTACCTTCTCTGACAAAAATGGCATGAAACTAGAAATAAACCCCAGGGAAAGAAGTGAGAAAAAACCTCGCTACATGGAGACTAAATAACATGCTATTAAAAAACCAATGGGTCGAAGAGGAAATCAAGATGGAAATTAAGAAATACTTTGATACAAATGATGATGAATACCCGACCACTCAAAATCTATGGGATGCCCCAAAAGCCGTGCTCAGAGGGAAGTTCATAGCAATACAGGCCTATCTCAAATTGACAAGTTAACACACCACCTAAATGAATTAGAAAAATAAGAACAAGCAGAACCTAAAGTCAACAGAAGGAAGGAAATCATAATGATCACAGAGGAAATCAATAAAAGAGAGATTCAAAAAACAATAAAGAAATCAATCAAACCAAGAGCTGGTTCTTTGAAAAGGTAAACAAAATAGACAAAACCCTGGCTAGACTCACCAAGAAGAGAGAGAAAAAACCCAAATAAACAAAATCAAAAATGAAAAAAAGAGGAATTCCCATTGTGGCGCAGTGGTTATCGAATCCGACTAGGAACCATGAGGTTGCGGGTTCGATCCCTGCCCTTGCTCAGTGGGTTAACGATCTGGCATTGCCATGAGCTGCGGTGTAGGTTGCAGAGGCAGCTCGGAACCCACGTTGCTGTGGCTCTGATGTAGGCCGGTGGCTACAGCTCCGATTCGACCCATAGCCTGGGAACCTCCATATGCCATGGGAGCAGCCCAAAGAAATAGCAAAAAGACAAAAAAAAAAAAAAAAGAAAAAAAAAAAAGAAAAAAAGAGAAGTCACAAAAGATCCTACAGAAATACAAAAAAAAAAAAAAAATGAGAACACTATCAACAGATATATGCTGAAAAAATTGACAACCTGGAAGAAATGGACAACTTTCTAGAGACGTACAGCCTGCCAAAACTGAATCAAGAAGAAACAGACCAACTGAACACACCGATCACTAGAAATGAAATTGAATATGTCATAAAAACAATCCCTACAAATAAAAGTCCAGGGCCAGGTATCTTCACAGGTGAATTCTACCAAACATACAAAGAGGAACTTACACCCATCCTCCTTAAAATTTTTCAAAAGGTTGAAGAAGAAGGAACACTCCCAAAGACATTCTAGGACACCACCATCACCCTAATTCCAAAATCAGACAAAGATACCACCAAAATAGAAAATTATCAGCCAATATGTTTGATGAATTCAGATGCAGAAATTCTCAACAAAATTTTAGCCAACCAAATCCAACAACATATCAAAAAGATCCCACACCACGACCAGGTGGGATTAATCCCAGGTTCACAAGGATGGTTCAACATATGCAAATCAGCCAACGTCATACCCGTCACTAACAAAAGAAATTCAAAAGCCATATGATCATCTCATATATATATGCAGAAAAAGCATTTGACAAAGTCCAGCATCCATTCGTGATCAAAACTCTTACCAAAGTGGGTATAGAGCGAACATTCCTTAACATAGTCAAAGCCATTTACGACAAACCCACAGCAAATATAATACTCAATGGAGAAAAGCTGAAAACCTTCCCACTAAAATCTGGAACAAGGCAAGGATGCCCACTCTCACCACTGTTATTCTACATAGCACTGGAAATCCTAGTCACAGCCATCAGACAAAGAAAAGAAATGAAAGGCATCCAAATCGGAAGAGAAGAGGTAAAACTGTCACTGTATGCAGATGACATGATACTATGTATAGAAAACCCCAAGGACTCAACCCAAAAACTACTTGAACTGATCAACAAATTTAGCAAAGTAGCAGGATCTAAAAGTAACATTCAGAAATCAGTTGCATTTCCGTACACTAACAATGAAATATTAGAAAAGGAATACAAAAATAGAGTACTTTTTAAATTACACCCAAGGAAATGAAATACCTGGGAATACACCTAACCAAGGAGCTGAAATAATTTTCGTTTTTTTGTTTGGTTGTGATTTTTTGGCCTTTATCTTTGTAGGTCTGCACCCATGGCATTTGGAGTTTCCCTGGCTAGGGGTCTAATTGGAACTACAGTTGCGGGCATATGCCAGATCCAGAGCCACACCATATCTGAGCCATGTCTGTGACCTACACCACAGCTCACAGCAAGGCCAGATCCTTATCACACTGAGTGAGGCAAGGATCAAACCCACAACCAGATGGTTCCTAGTTTCATTTATGCTGCACCATGTCAGGAACTCTGGGAGGTGAAAGACATATATGCTGAGAAGTATAAAACATTACTCATGGAAATTAAAGAAGATTCAAATAAATGGAAAGATATTCCATGCTCCATAGAACCTCATGGGGCAACGGTAGCACCTCTGACTCCAAGATATTCCATGCTCCTGGTTTGGAAAATTTCATATTGTAAAAAATCACTGTACTACCCAAAGCAATCTACAGATTCAATGCGATTCCTATCATATTACCCATGACATTTTTCAAAGGACTGGAGCAAACAATGCACAAATTTGTATGGAACCACAAAAGACCCAGAATTACCAAAGCAATCCTAAGAATCAAAAACGAAGCAGGAAGCATAACTCTCCCAGACTTCAGGCAATATTACAAAGTCACAGTCATCAAGACAGTGTGGTACTGGTACCAAAAAAGACAGACAGACCAATGGAACAGAATAGAGACCCCAGAAATAAACCCTGACACCTATGGTCAATTATTCTTTGACAAAGGAGGCAAGAACATAAAATGGGAACATGACAGTCTATTAAGCAAGAATTTCTGGGGAACCTGGACAGCTGCATGAAAATTAAGGAAAGTAGAACACACCCTCACACCATGAACCAAAATAAATTCAAAATGGCTGAAAGACTTAAATATAAGACAAGACACCATCAAACTCCTGGAAGAGAATATAGGCAAAGCATTCTCTGACATCCACTTTACAAATGTTTTCTCAGGTCAGTTTCCCAAAGCAACAGAAATAAAAGAAAAATAAACTAATGGGACCTAATCAAACTGACAAGCTTTTGCACAGCAAAAGGAACCAAATGACAACAAAAAGACAATTTACAGAATGGGAGAAAACAGTTTCAAATAATGCAATTGACAAGGGCTTAATCTCTAGAATATATAAGCAACTTATATAACTCAACAGCAAAAATGCCAACAACCCAATAGAAAAATGGGCAAAGACCTGAATAGACATTTCTCCAAGGAAGGTATAGAAAGGAAGATATACAGATGGCCAACAAGCACTTGAAAAAAATGCTCAAAATCCCTTATTATTAGAGAAATGCAGATCAAAACTACCATGAGGTACCACCTCACACCAGTAACACTGGCCATCATTAATAAGTCCTCATATAACAAATGCTGGAGTGGGTGTGGAAGAAAGGGAACCCTACTGCACTTTTGGTCAGAATGTAGGTTGGTACAACCACTATGGAGAACAGTATGGAGGTACCTTAGAAAATTATACATAGAACTAAAATATGACCCAGCAATCACACTCTTGGGCATATATCCAGACAAATCTTTCCTTGAAAAATACACATGCACCAGCATGTTCATTGCAGCTTTATTCACATTGGCAAGACATGGAAACAACCTAAATGTCTAACTGATGACTGGTTTAGGAAGATGTGGTATATATACACAATAGAATACTATTAAGTCATAAAAAAGAATAAAATAATGCCATTTGCAGCAACATGGGTGAAACTAGACACTCTCATACTAAATGAAGCCCGAAACAGAAATACAAAAACCATATGGTATCACATATCTGGAATCTTATATATGGCACAGATGAACTTTTCCACAGAAAAGAAAATCATGAACTTGGAGAATAGACTTGTGGTTGCTAAGGGGGAGGGAGTGGGATGGATTGGTCACTTAGGGTTAATAGATGCAGACTATTGCCTTTGGAATGAATAGGCAATGAGATCCTGCTGTGCTGCACTGGGAACTATGCTAGTCACTTATGATGGACCATGATAATGTGAGAAAAAATAATGTATAGATGTATGTGTACTGGGTCTCCATGCTGTACAGTTGAAAATTGACAGAACACTGTATATAAGATATAATAAAAAATAAAAAATATTATATATAAAAAATCCCTAATTTTTCTTGGCTCCACCTTATATTTTCTAGTTCCCTCCCAAAGAAATCTGCATCACTGTTCATATCTGCTCTTAATTCCTTCAGTATGTTCACTATCTCCTGTTTGAACTCAGTGCCTGTTAGAATGCAGAGGTTTGTTTCATTGTTTGCTTTTTAAAGGGAATTCTCTTCTTTTGACTGGGAATGGTTCCAGAGATTCTTAATTTTGCTTATATTTTTCATATTCTGTGAGTTTAGGGAAGACACCTACTGTAGTCTCATAAGGCTATTTATAAGCAAGTGCCCATGGGTAGTGTTTGACGACGTGTGTGTGTGTGTGTGGGGGGGGGGGGGGTGCTTTTGGTTTGGATGTTTGTGTCTCTTTCCTTAATGCATACAGTCATATTTTTTTTTATCCACTTGATAGGGTGTGTGCTGGTATAAGGCCTATACTTGCTTCCATGTATATTGTAGCAATGATCAGGGATCATAGCCTGTGTCTGTTTGCTAGGCCTTTGACAGTGCCAAGGAACTTCAGGGAGGTGCACAATCTGCTCCTGGTTGCAGGGCCCTGGTAAGTGGCAGTGATCCTGAGAGAGGTGTAGGAGGTGCCCAGAGCCTTTGACAGCAGCAACAGCAGTATGTGTATATTCCCAGGAGCTTGAGGGGAATGAGTATTGTTTGGTTGAAGTGCTCTCCTCTGCATTGACCCCAGAAGTTACTTGGGCTGTAGGTGGTGCCAGGTCAGGGACTCTTAGTGGTGTGCACCATGCCCACCTCTGGAGTCTGAGATGCCTGTGGTGGTTTTCCCCTGCTGTCCATAGCCTGCACAAGAGGCATCCAGCCACCTCAGAATATGCAGAGAAATATATTCCTATGGCAGTCCTACCCCTCCTCTTCTCACCATCCCCAACAATGATGACTTGTCCTTCCCCCATGCTCCTTCACCAGTTTTGTTCTGCTTTCCAGCCCAAAGTGCAATTTTCCCTAGCCCCTCAGGTTGTATTCACACAGCTAACCCTAGTCCTCTCCCTAGAAGTGACCTCTGAAATCTCAGAGCCCAGTTCTCACCTGTGTCTCAGTCTTGGTGTCTGTGTTATCTGTGGGCAGTAGTACCAATGATCTGTGCAGCTCTCTTTCTGCTTTACTTTTCTCAGTCTGGCTGCTGCACTTTCCTCTGAGACTTTGAGGTTCCTACAGAACCGTAGCCTCCAAAGGGAGGGGGTTATTTTCCTTTTTCACAGCTCCCTCTCAGGAGTTCTGGTCCTATTCTATCATGATTCCCTTTTTTTTTCTCTTCTCTCACTTTTTGTTTCCTTTTTTTTTTGTTCTTTTCTTCTGCCCAGTTATATGGAGGGGTTTTTTTACAATTATTATTTTTATGGTCTTCTGCCAGATTCAATAGATATCCTATGCCAATCATTCTATATGTAGATGGGTTTTTTTTTATGTATTTGTGGGAGAAGTTGAGCACCATGTCTTATTCCTCCACCACTTTGATCCCTTCTCCAGACATTTGTACTATTGTGTTCAGGATTTAGAAGGTAATCAGGTATAGAGAGAACCTATAGGTTTAATTTAAGAAAATTTTGGATGGATGGAGATTTGAGTTCATTCATTAATCTACTCAATCTTTTAGCTAAGCCTGCTATATAAATAATGAAAAATTGTGTTAGTCCTTGATCTCAAAAAATACATTTTATGTAAAATATATTTTATCTTTGTGGCTCAGCAGGTTACAATCCCAACTGGCATCCATGAAGATGCAGGTTTAGTCCCTGGCCTTGCTCATTGGGTTATGGATCTAACATTGCTGTAAGATGTGGCATAGGTTGCAGATGCAAGCTCAGATCTGACATTGCTGTGGCTGTGGTATAGGCTGGTGGCTGCAGCTCTAATTTAACCTCTAGTCTGAGAATATCCATATGCCACAACTGTGGCCATTATATATATATAATAATATATATGGAAAATACAGATAATGAAAAAATAAAGGAACATATAAATATTGACTACACACTATAGTGAAATAAATGAATGGATTTCTGTGATGAAAATAATAGAATTCAACTTTAGAATGGATGTTTGGGAAAGTTCTTGCTGAGAAGCAAGTGTTTAGAGTGAGAAAAGGAATAGAAAAAGTTAGCTATAAGTTGAGCATTTACAACTTCAGGACAAAAGACTACATTATGCAAAATCTGAGTAACCTGCTCATAGCAGTCAAGGAAAAATAATATGTGAGTGTTTAGAGGTGGGGAGAACTTACATAGACAATATAAGGAGAAGAGAGAATCAAGGTGAATGAATTTTGAGTGTAAACATAAAAAGAAATCTAAAGACAATTAATAAATATGAAACTCTCATTTTACATGATTTTAAGTTTATAGATGTAATTCTGATAAATGAGAAAATGCAGATAAATCACAAGGCCTAGAAATTCCAGTATTTAGAATTGGGAACAAAGGAAGGATATAATAGATAACTTAGAGAAAAATCAAGGTTAGGTGGTGCCAACAAGAGAAGTAAGTATTTTTAAATGATAACATTTTTGAGTAACATTAAAAGATCAAGAATTAAGACAAGTGAGAGGGGTTCAAAATGTTATAACAAGCTATTTATGGTCAATATGTAAGACTAGGATTAAATGATAAGCAGAGATGTTTTATTATAAAAGTTAGATAAATAAAAGCATAAGAAAAAATAAAATACAACATTTTCTAAGTTTTAAAAAACTTCTCTCTCTTTAAAATAGAAGAAGAAATCCAAGGAGAGATTGGACTCTGATTATAGGTTGAGAGAAACAAAAGAATGGAGACATAAATGTTGATGATTGAGGAACAACGTAAAAACCAACTAAGTCCTTGAGAAAGGTGGGATAGTTCAAAGTAAGGAGAGCCTTTGTAGGAAGAACGATATTTCTTCTACATAAAGAAACAAAGCAAAGAGAAGGTGCAGAAATATGGGAATATGCAGATTTCTTTGTATAAGGTACTCAATTTTATGGTTTCTATCTTTTCAATCAGATATACAGATTGCTTGCTGGCTCATGAGATGATGTGAGACATTTAATAAGTTACAAGAGCTTTAATTATTTGTTAAACATTGGGTTAATTTTAATTACCATTCAAAAATTGAGGCTATAAAATGAGACATATAAATTCATGGCAAGTAAACTGTCATATAAACAGTTCTTAGTTTTATTTCCAAGTCCTTCCCAATCTTCGGATGGTACAAATGTGTTTCCACTGAGTTGCCTTAAAGTACATGGAGTTTCTGTCATTTTTTAATGTTGACTTTATTAATGGGAAAATAATGAAACAGGCTAAATTATGCTAACAATTTAAAATAAACCTCAGATGAACTAGAAAACCATTGAATATTTTGGCTATGATTTAATCACTATTTCTCCCTGGATAATGCCAGTAACAAAGGTTAACTGAATATAAATTGCAATATATAATGAAAAGTAGACAATCTATTTAGATACATCAGTGTCATCAGATTTCCAGAGACTCTACATTTTATAAATGAACAGGGATAAACATAGGAAATATTTGTATATTTGCCTAAAAGTTTTCAAGTAGTGAATAGGATATTGCAACTAGAATTTAAGTTGCCTGATCTCCAATGCAGTGTTCTCACTAGAAAACATTACCTTCTATTATTCAATTTTGTGTTGAGGATTTAAAGGAGTTGGGCAGTTTCTAATTTTTTTCTTTGAAAATATGGCCATGAACTTAATCTGTCTGATATAACCATTAGATAATTAGTAGTGCTTCCTTGGTTATTTTGTTGATTTTACCTACTCATGAAATGAAATGATTATCAGCAAATTAATTAACATTTATGGATGATAATGAGAAATATAAAAAGAAAATTGCTTAATTATGTTTTATATTACTTCAATGTTTCAAATTAAACTAAAAATTACTAAAACTACTGAAAATCATTTAAAGCTACATTTTATATCTTGAATGATGTGAAGGTTGATTTAATAACTTTCTCAATCTTCTTGACAAGTGCAAAAAATAGTCATTTTTTCCCACAATAAAATAAGAATGCAATACATCACCCATACTTACAATCAGAGCTCAGTTTCTAAATTTCCACAATAAGCTTAAAAAATATTTCAGGTTTTGTATTTCTCACTGTGGCACGATGGGTTAAGTATCCTGCATTGTCTCCTTAGTGGCTCAGGTCACAGCTGAGGCACAAGTTTGAGGCACATTGGGTTAATAATGTGGCATTGCTGTGGCTTAAGTAACAGTTGCAGCTCAGATTCAATCCCTGGCCCAAGAATTGCCATGGGTACAGCCAAAATATACACATATTATAAAAATGATTAAAAGATATTTTTAGGCTAGAAGGTCAAATTGATTCAGATATCAGAGGGCATAAAGGCTAATAAAAATCAGAGTACAAAAAGTACACAGGATCTTATTTTTAGACCTGAGGAAATATGCTATCCCCACAGTAGAACTATATTATATTGAACCTTATAATTAGCTTTAAGCAACAACTTTAAATAGCATTTAAATAATATGCTATAAAAAAAAAAAGGAGTTCCCATCATGGCGCAGTGGTTAACGAATCCGACTAGGAACCATGAGGTTGCAGGTTCGATCCCTGCCCTTGTTCAGTGGGTTAACGATCCGGCGTTGCCGTGAGCTGTGGTGGAGGTCACAGACTCGGCTTGGATCCTGGGTTGCTGTGGCTCTGGCGTAGGCCAGCGGCTACAGCTCCGATTCGACCCCTAGCCTGGGAACCTCCATATGCCTTGGGAGTGGCCCAGGAAATGGCAAAAAGACCAAAAAATAATAATATAATAATAATAATAATAATGATAATAATATGCTATAAACTTTTTAAGAAACCGGAAGATCAACAAGTGATTGTACTTGCTTTTATGAATATTGCACTTCCTTATGTTAACATTTTAAATATTCTATAAATGATTTCTATGCAAAAAAACAAAGTTTAACCTAAAAATCAACCCAAAAATCAATTAATATCATGGGGATTAAGATGGCTGAATAGAAGGACTGGAGCTCAACTTTCTCCTAAAAACAACAAAATTCACAACTAAAGACTGAGCATACTTCACCCAAAAGGACTAGAAACCTTAAAAAAGATATCCTACCCCAGAAGAAAAAGAGGAGGACACATCAAGAGGTAAGAGGGGTGATTTCGTGATATAAACAACCCCATACCTCCTGGGTGGGAAGCTCCACAGACTGGAAAGTAACTGCTTCACAGAGACTCACCTACAGGAGTGAGAGTTCTGAGCCTCACATCAAACCCTCATGTGCAAGGATCTGGCACTGGGAGAAAGAGCCCCTGGATCATCTGGCATTGAAGGCCAGTGGGGCTTGTGCACAGAAACTCCACAGTACTGGGGGAAACAGAGATCCCATTCTTAAAAGGTGCACAAAGATTTTCATGTGCACTGGGTCCCAGGGCAAAGCAAAGTCTCTAAGGGAATCTGGGTCAAATGTGACTACAGTTTTTGGAGGACACCCTGGGAAAACAGAGGTGAACATGGCTTGTTGTGAGAGAAGGACATTGAAAGCAAAGCTCTTGGGAATATTCAGCAGCCCCTGCCTTTCTCTGGAGGTGGCCATTTTGGGAAAATCTGGCCCCACCCATCAGTGCTGAGAAGCCCCAGGGCAAACAACAATCCAGGTAGGATCACAGCCCCACCCCTCAGTAAACAGGTTACCTAAAGACCCCTCAGGCACACAGCTGCCTCTAATCTCATCCAGAGACAAAGACCCACCCACCAGAGGGATTAGAATCAGCTCCACCTACCAGTGGGCAGGTATCAGCCCCTCCCTTCAGGAAGCCTACAGCAAGCCATCCATACTGACTTCAGCCACAGGGGGGCAGACATCAGAAGTAAGAGAGGCTACAACTCAATTATCTGTAAAAAGGTCACCACACCAAAAGCATATAAAAATGAAAAGAGAAAGAACTATAACTCAGATGAGGGAGAAAGAAAAAACCCCAGCTAAGCCATGAGGAGATTCTCAGCCTCCAGGAAAAAGACTTTAGACTGTTGATGCTAAAGATAATGCAAGATATTGAAAATAAACTGAAGGCAAAGATGGATAACTTACAGGAAACATTGAGCAAAGAGATACAAGATATAAAACTTAAACAAGAAGAGATGCAAAATACAATAACTGAAAAAAAATTCACTAGAAGCAGCTAACAGCAGAATACAGGAGGCAGAAGAATGAATAAGTGAGGTGGAGAACAGATTTTTGGAAATAACAGATTCAGAACAGAAAAGAGAAAAAAGACTGAAAACAAATGAACAGAGTCTAAGAGAACTCTGGAACAACGTTAAATGCACCATCATCATAGGGGTGCCAGAAGGAGAAGAGAGAGAGAAGGGGACAGAAAAAAAATTCCAAGAGATGAGTTGAAAACTTCCCTAACATGGGGAAGGAATCACTCACTCAAATCCAGGAAGCACAACAAGTACCATATAAAATAAACCTAAGGAGGAACACCCTGAGGCACATACTAATCACACTGACCAAAATTAAAGACAAAGATAAAATCTTGAAAGCATCTAGGGAAAAGAAACAAGTAACATACACGGGAGCCCCGATAAGGCTATCGGCAGATTTTTCAGCAGAAACTCTGCAGGCCAGAAGGGAGTGGCATGGTATGCTCAACGGGATGAAAGGAAAAAACCTCCAACCAAGATTACTCTACCCAGAAAGCCTCTCATTCAGATTTGAAGGAGAAATCAAAATTTTCACAGATAAGCAAAAGCTGAGAGAATTCAGCAACACTAAACCAGCCTTACAACAAATACTAAAGGAACTTCTATAGGCAGAAAAGAACAAGAGAAGAAGGAAAGAAAAAAGAGCAGAAAAAAAATCCAAAGCAATTAATACAATGGCAATAAGAACATACATATCGATAATTACCTTAAATGTGAATGGACTAAACATCCCAACCAAAAGACATAGACTGGCTGAATGGGCACAAAAAGAAGACCCATATATATGCTGTCTTCAAGAGGCCCACTTCACTTCTAGGGACACACACAAATTGAAAGTGAGAGGATGGAAGAAAATATTCCATGCGAACAGGGATCAAAAGAAAGCTGGAGTAGCACTATGCATATCAGACAAAATAGACTTTAAAATGAAGAATATCTTAAGGGACAAAGAAGTACATTACATAATGATCAAAAGATCACTCCAAGAAGAAGGTATAACAATTTTAAATATCTACACACCCAACATAGGTTCACCACAACATATAAGGCAACTGCTAACAACCTTAAAAGGAGAAATCAACAATAACACAACAATAGTCGGGGACTTTAACACCCCACTTACAGTGATGGACAGATCATCCAGACAGAAAATCAATAAGGAAACACAGGCCCTGAATGAAGCATTAAACCAGATGGACTTAATAGATATTTATAGGACATTCCATCCAAAAGCAACAGAATACACATTCTTCAAGTGCACATGGAACATTCTCTAAGATTGATCACATTCTGGGCCACAAATAAACCCTTGGTAACTTTTAAAAAATTGAAACCATATCAAAAATCAGCAGACCACAATTCTATAAGACTGGGAATCAACAACAAGAAAAAAGGCCGCAAAACAAAAACACATGGAGAATAAGCAACATGCTACTAAACAACTAATGGATAACTGAAGAAATCAAAGAGGAAATTAAAAAATACCTAGAAGGAAATGACAACAAAGATATGACACTCCAAAACCTATGGGATGCAGCAAACACCGTTCTAAGAGGAAAGTTTATAGCAATACAAGCCCACCTCAGGAAACAAGAAAAAGATCAAATAAACAAGCTAATACTACATCTAAAGCAGCTCAAGAGAGAACAGACAAGACCTAAAGTTAGTAGAAGGAAAGAAATCATAAAGATCAGAGCAGAAATCAATGAAATAGAAACAAAGAAAACCATAGAAAAGATCAATGAAATGAAAAGCTGGTTCATTGAAAAGATCAATGAAATTGATAAACCCCTAGCCAGACTTATCAAAAAAAAAAAAAAGAGTGGACTCAAATCAATAAAATTAGAAATGAAAAAGGAGAAGTAACAACAGACACCATAGAAATACAAAGGATCATAAGAGACTACCATATCCAACTATATGACAATAAAATGGAAAACCTAGAAGAAATGGACAAAGTCTTAGAAAAGTACAATCTTCCAAGACTAAACCAAGATGAAATAGAAAAGATGAATGGACCCATCACAAGAACTGAAATTGAAACTGTGATTAAAAAACATCCAAGAAACAAAAGTCCAGGACCAGATGGCTTCACAACCAAATTCTATAAAACATGTAGAGAAGAGCTAACACCTATTCTTCTGAAACTATTTCAATAAATTGCAGTGGATGGGACACTCCCAAACTCATTCTATGAGGCCACCATCACCCTGATACCAAAACCAGACAAAGACACCACAAAAAAAGAAAACTACAGGCCAATATCACTGATGAACATCGATGCAAAAATCCTCAACAAAATGCTAGCAAACTGTATCCAACAATACATTAAAAGGATTGAACATCCTGATCAAGAGGGATTTATCCCAGTAATGCAAGGGTTCTTCCATATCCACAAATCCATCAGTGTGATACACCACATTAACAAGCTGAAGAATCAAAACCATATGAGCCTCTCAATAGATGCGGAAAAAGCCTTTGACAAAATCCAACACCCATTTCTGATAAAAACCCTTCAGAAAGTGGGCATAGCAGGAACCTCCCTCAACATGATAAAGGCCATATATGACAAACCCACAGCAAACATCATTCTCAATGGTGAAAAGCTGAAAGAATTCCCGCTGAGATCAGGAACAAGACAGGGATGTCCGCTCTCGCCATTACTCTTCAATATAGTTCTGGAAGTCCTAGCCACAGCAATCAGAGAAGTAAAAGAGATAAAAGGAATCCATATTGGAAAGGAAGAAGTAAAACTATCACTATTTGCAGATGACATGATACTATACCTAGAGAATCCTAAAGACTCTACCAGAAAACTGTCAGAGCTCATCCATGAAATTGAGAGAATTACAGGATACAAAATTAATACACAGAAATTGATGGCATTTCTATATACTAACAATGAAAGAGCAGAAAAATAAATTAGGAAAGCAATCCCATTTACCATCACAACCAAAAGAATAAAATACCTAGGAGTAACACTACCTAAAGAGATAAAAGACCTGTACTCTGAAAACTATGAGACACTGATGAAAGAAATCAAAGATGACACAAAGAGAGGGAAAGCTATACCATGCTCATGGATTGGAAGAGTTAATATTATCAAAATGACTCTACTACCCAAGGCAATATACAGATTCAAAGCAATCCCTATCAAATTACCAAGAACATTTTTCACAGAACTTGAACAAAATATTTTAAAGTTTGTTTGGAAGCATAAAAGACCCAGAACAGCCAAAGACATCCTGAAAAAGAAAAATGGAGCTGGAGGAATCAGGCTCCCTGATGTCAGACTATACTACAAAGCAACAGTCATCAAAACTGCATGGTACTGGCACAAAGACAGGAGACATACAGATCAGTGGAACAGGATAGAAAGCCCAGAATTAAAGCCATGCACCTACAGCCAACTAATCTATGACAAAGAGGCAAGAATATACAATGGAGAAAAGACAGCCTGTTCAAGAAGTGGTGCTGGGAAAACTGGACAGCCACATGGAAAAGAATGAAATTAGAATACTCCCTAACACCATACACAAAAATAAACTCAAAACGGATTAAAGACCTAGATATAAGCCCAGACACTATAAAACTCTTAGAGGAAATCATAGGCCAAACACTCCCTGACATTGCCGGGGTGCAGTCCCAGCAGCCAGGAGACATAAACAGGAGGAGGGGCTATAAAAGGCATGGAAAGAATTGGAGCCAACTCCCTCAGCAAATGCTGCAGATGACCTGTTTATTGAAAGAAGAGCATCAGCTTTTACACATTTTACTCTTGTGCATGATTATACAAAACAACAATATATGCTAATTTATTATTCCAAACTATTCTTTTAGTTTTAGATTTTAAATAAAGATTACATAGAAAATACGTACAAGCTGTACTTTATTCTTAGAAAATAAATGAATAGATAGCAGAATAATAGGTATCTAATTTTTGCTTCAGTAAGATTTGGCATAAGGTGATAGATATTCTTGGCTCAAGCTACCTATTGTGCTCCTATAGCAGGCATGAGCAGCCACTAATGGGGAGTAGGGTATTCACACATGGCTTGCTTTTGAGGTCAGACCATTAGCAGGTTGTGGGAACATAAACTGTCTTAAATAAACCTTATCTATATAGAAATCTTTATTAATTATCAAGTCTGTATATTAAAGAATCCTACCAATTATAAAAATAATAATTTCCACTTGCTGGATCCCAACAGGTAGTGTCTTTTGTGGAAAAATATCTCGCCTATAGTAGCCACAATTGTTGGGCCATGGGCAACACACAAACCACCCCCTAATCTGTCTCCATCGGAATGGACCAAAGTCCAACAAAATCCCCAGGCTTATGTGGCAGTTCTGCATAATATTTACTATTACTCCACTGAAGGGAAACTTCCCATTCTTAAGAAAGTCCTTTATGCATAGTTCAATTGTTTTCAACCATTTTGACAAGGGCTTAGGTTTATAAGTAGGTAATGGCCCATACTTGGGTGGAGGCTCAGGAATCTGAGAAGGTTCCCATTTTATGAGCCAAGAATGACTTGCAACACACATAAACATCAGACAGGAAAGAAGCACAAGAATAGAAGAGGAAATAATTTTTCAGGATTTTTACTAAACAGGATCAGCTGGGGAATTCTTCAAAACTGCTTTTCAGCTTCAGTTTCTTCAGCCTCTGCTGTAGCTTTGCTTACAGTTAGGCCTCACACAGGATTATTCTTCTTAGCCATTTTGTGGCTCCCAGAATGACATAAATGACAGCAACATCTTCTCAGATCCACCTATCAGAGTATTGACAATAAAAAGAAAAATAAACAAATGGGACCTACTCAAACTTCAAAGTTTCTGCACAGCAGAGGAAACCCTAAACAACACAAAAAGACAACCCACAGAATGGGAGAAAATCTTTGCAAGTGAATCAACTGACAAGGGATTAATCTCCAAAATTTACAAACACCTTCTGCAGCTCCATACCAAAAAAACAAATAACCCCATCAAAAAATGGGCAGAAGATCTAAACAGACAGTTCTCCAAAGAAGACATACAGATGGCCGAGAAACACATGAAAAAATGTTCAACATCAGTCATGATTAGAGAAATGCAAATCAAAACCACTCTGAGGTACCACCTTACACCTGCCAGAATGGCCATCATCCAAAAGTCTACAAACTATAAGTGCTAGAGAGGGTGTGGAGAAAAAGGAACCCTATTACACTCCTAGTGGGATTGTAAACTGGTAAAACCACTGTGGAAAACAGCATGGAGATTCCTCAGAAAACTAAAAATAGACTTACCATTTGATCCAGTAATCCCACTCCTGGGCATCTATCCAGAGAAAACCATGACTCACAAAGACACATGTACTCCAATGTTCATTGCAGCACTATATACAACAGCCAAGACGTGGAAACAACCTAGATATCCAGGACAGAGGAGTGGACCAAGAAGATGTGGTACATATACACAATGGAATATTACTCAGCCATTAAAATGAATGAAATGCCGGCATTTTTAGCAACATGGATGGACCTAGAAACTATCATGCTAAGTGAAGTCAGCCATACAATGAGACACCAACATCAAATGCTTTCACTGACATGTGGAATTTGAAAAAAGGACAGACTGAACTTCTTTGCATAACAGATGCTGACTCACAGACATTGAAAAACTTATGGTCTCCAGAGGAGACAGTTTGAGGCGTGGGGGATGGAAATTCTATAAAATTGGATTGTGATGATAATTTAAAAAATAATAAATAAATAAATAAATAAGCAAACAAACCACTATGCTAGGAGTTTGTTTAGAATGCTATTTCCTAACACTTTACTTGAATTTACCCCTGTATCACTTGCATCTGTGATCAAATATCTATTTTTTCATTTTTTAAAGTTTTATTGATGTATAGTTGATTTACAATGTTATGATGATTTCTGCTATGCAGCAAAGTGATTTAGTTATACGCGTACACACATCCATTCTCTCTCAGATTATTTTCTCACATAGATCATCACAGCATATTGGGTAGAGTTCTATATGCTATAGAGAAGGCCCCCATCAGTCAGTCATTCCATATACCACAGTGTATATATGTCAGTCCCAAACCCCCAGTCCATCCCCACCAGTCCCCTTTGGTAACCATTAGTTTTTTGTTTTTTTTTTTTTCCCAAAGCCTGTGAGTCTCTTTCTATTCTGCAAATAAATTTATTTATATCCTTTTACTATATTCCACATATAAGTTATATGATGTTCTTCTTCCACTGGCTAACTTCACCTAGTATGGTAATTTCTATGTCCATCCATGTTGCTGCAAATGACATTAGTTCATTCTTTGTATAGCTGAGTAATACTCTGTTACATATATGTACCACATCATTTTTATTCTTTCCTTTTATGATGAACATCTAGATTTTTGCCTTGTCTTGGTTATTGTAAATAATTCTGCAATGAACATTGAGGTCTATGTATCTTTTTTGAATTATGGTTTTTGCTGGATAGATCATTAGGAGTGGGATTACTGGATCATACCACATTTCTATTTTCAGTTTTTTGAGGAATGTTCATACTGTTTTCCATAGTTTTGATTTGCATTTCTCTAATAACTAGAACTGTTGAGCATCTTTTCATATGTTTTATTGCCATCTGTCTGTCTTCTTTGGAGAAATGCCTATTGAGATATTCTGCCCATTTTTTGATTGGGTTATTTGTTTTTTTTTGATATTGAGTTGTATGTGTTGTTTGTATATTTTAAAGATTAACCCCTTGTCAGTTGCTTTATTTGCAAATATTTTTCCCATTCCTTCAGTTGTCTTCTTTGTTTTGTTTATGGTTTTCTTTGTTGTGCAAAAACTTTTAACTAGGTCCTATGTGTTTATTTTTGTTTTTATTTTCATTACTCTAGAGGGTGGATCTGAGAAGATATTTCTGTGGCTTATGTCAGAGAGTATCTGGCCTGCGTTTTCCTCTAAAAGTTTTATAAAGGGACTTCTGCTCCTTCACCTGCTCTAAGAAGAGCTCTGTCCATTCACTACTAATTGAAATGATATGGTTGTTTTATTTTATTTTACAAAGGTAATGAGAGAAGAACCCTATTTGCCTTATTCACCACTGTTAAACTTCACAGTCACAAACCCAGAGTAAATATTCATTTTTTTAATATGTCTAGGCTGTTACTGTATTTATTGAATGATTTTTCTAACTTAAATAAATTATGTGGTAATTTAAGTAGTAAATTATATCTTGAATTTTTTCTTTGTTTAATAGCCAAGTACTGATACCATATTTTTGAACAATTATCTGAAGTATGATCATGCTTTGCTCTGGTCATATATTTCTAAAAATATTTAAATATATGAGAGATAATAGAGTAGGTGGAAAATAGTCAAACAAAAAATGCATTTCATGGAATTTACAATTTATTTAAATTTTGCCTAATGATTTTTTATAATATATATTACAATTTTTCACTTGCATGTAGTTTAGAATGTACTAAGTCATGCAAGGAACTTGAAAAATATTGCTGGGAATAATTTCACTATGCAGAAACATCATAACCTCAATGCAGGTGCTATTTTTTCTGACATCTATGTAAGGAAGTTTTATACTTTGCCAAAAGAAGCAGAATAAAATGTTCCTATGTTTACTGTCATATACAAAAAAGAATCTGCTTACTAAAGAACATTGATAACAGCACATAGAATATAGCAAGAAAACCAAACACAAATGCTAGTACTCAGATAGAAAGATGAATGGAAGCTACAGCACCCAGGGTCAATCCTACTATTTAATAAATTTTAAGTAAATATTTTTTCCAGAGGATAATAATATCCTCCTTTAGAAATCAAAGTAAGTGCCTTAAGTAAGAACATTAAAAAGACAAAGAATTCTCCAAACATATTTTGGTAAAAATAATTCTGTAAAATGAATCATTGTTCTCTCATATATCCTATATTGCAAAGAAAACAACAGAAAATGGAGAAGAATATACAGAAGAAAAAAATAAAAATAAGGGTTGTCATTAATTACCTAATGAAAAAGCTGGAGTTGTCTCAGTTGCATTATATAATTTCCACATATATTGGTATGCAAACTGCTATACACAAACATATTTTATGATTTTTATAGTTATACATAGTCAGGTAAAATATGTGTAATTATTATATATAAATATAACTATGCATAGGTACTGTAGGGGGTTGAAAGGTTAAAGGGCTGATCAAGGGAAAAAGACAACCGTAAGGTGGCAGTACCATACAAAAGTCAATGCTTTGACAGTTTTGCCTGTAAGGTTTTTTCCTCACATGAAGAGACTGCCTATAGGCTGCTGGGGATCTAAAAGGAGGGGCCTTAGGTGTCTAGGCATGGAGCTCAGCACAGCAGGGAATTTCCAGTTCAGGGATCTCTCTAGGAAAACTGTGCCTTGAAGTTATTGTAGGCCCAGAATCTAGTAACAGCTGGCAGATGTGGGTTGGGGACTCATGTTTGTGCAAAACAGGCAGGCTCCATTTGAATAAAAATCTTATTTGGGCTATTGCTAAGATAATTAGATGTTTAAAAATTTGAGTTTGGGAGCTCCCATCATGGCTCAGTGGTTAAAGAACCTGACCATGAGGACATGTGTTCAATCCCTGGCCTCACTCAGTGGGTTAAGGATCTGGCATTGCCATGAGCTGTGGTGTAGGTCGCAGACATAGCTTGGATCCTGTGTTGCTATGGCTGTGGTGTAGTCTGGCAGCTACAGCTCTGATTTGACCCCTGGCCTGGGAATCTCCATATGCCATGGGTACAGACCTAAAAAAGACAAAAAAAAAAAAATCAAGTTTGGCACCAGTGGGCTTTTGAACAAATAGATATCAGTCTGAAGTATTGAAGCTGATATAGAGAGACCATCTTTTTTCTTAATTATATAACATATGCATGTTTCTTTATCTATCAATCAATCTATATATCTATCTACCTAAGTATTACTGCAGACTGAGGCTTCAGATATTCTAAATAATTTTTATTTCCATGAGAATCTTAATTTTAAACAACGTTCCAGTTAATTTTATGAATTTTATACTAAGATAATTGGCCTAAATAGACATTGTGTTATGGCTTATACATGCCTTATAGAAGTATAATTGCCTATTATTTTAGACAGTTGATTTGCTAATACTATCATGTATGAAATGCATAAACTCTCTAAACTTTTAATTTTAGTTTAATAATGTTCCCCTATAAAAATAAGGTAAAATGTTGGAAAATGTTTCAATTCAAGACATTCAAACTCAGTGATCTTTACAGTAACAGAAGTTGAAAATAGCCAAAATTTCAAATAAGGAAATGGGAAGATAAATTGTAGAAATAATATGTTATACCATTTTTTGAAATTGTATAATACAATTTTTAAAATTTTCTTTAAAACATTAGAAAAATTTTCCTTGGTATAATGGTTCCATGAAACAATAGACATTTTCTCATTTGTTCACAGTTGTACCATTCTTTTAGAAATTACTTTTTACATGCTAGGCCCCCAGGAAGTATTTATTGAATGATGGATGATTTCCCCTATATAAATTGTACAGAAAAGAAGCCAATAAAATATAAGAAAATATCAAAAGAAGTTAGCTTTGATTTATGAGATTACGCATTTTTTATATTGATTAGATTTCATAATAATTATTTGAATGATAATTTTTAGGCTAATCAAACCTCATAAAAATTACATTAAAATTAATCTAGATGTACTAAACTTGGGATTGGGTACAACTTTTCCTAAAGAGTAAAATAGTAGGTATTTAAGCTCTTGGAATTAATGGTCTATATTAAAATTGCTCTACTCTAGTCTCATAATATGACAGATTGTAAATGAATGAATATGGCCGTTACCCCATCATCTTCAGTTCTTAGACCAGGAAGGATATTGTGTGTGTATGTGTGTGTGTTTTCTAGATTTATTGAGATACAGTTGACTTATACAATTATGTAAGTTTAAGATGCACTGCATAATCATTTGATATGCATATATATTGCAAAACAATTACCACAATAAAGTTCATTAACACATCCATAATCTCACATAACTACAATTTGTGTATGTGTGTGTTTTGAGAGAATAAGTACTACTCTCTTAGCAACTTTCAAATATATAATATAGTACATTATATATAATATATTAAATTATAGCCCTTATGCTAAATATTAAATTTTCAGAAATTATTCACCTTATAACTAGAACTTTGTACTATTTGACCAACATGTCCCTATTTCTCCCTACCTCCAGTTTTTGGTAACTCCCATTCTACTCTATGTTTCTATGAGTTTGGCTTTTTTAAAATTTCCATATGTGAATGAAATAATATACTATTTGTCTTTCTCTATGTGACTTATTTTGCTTAGAATAATGCCTTCAAGGTCCATCCATTTGTCGTAAGGGCAGAATTTCCTTTTTATGGCTGAATTGTAATATACATATGTATTACAATTATATATTAATATGTATATACCTACACACATATATGCAAATACATAAGTATATCTCATATTTTCTTCATCCATCAATAGATACATTGTTTTCATATTTTTGCTATTGTGAACAGTGGAGTATAGCCATTTCTTCCATATCCTGTTTTCATTTCCTTTGGATACATATACAGAAGTGGGAATGTTGAGAAAGGCTGAAACAGTTGATGGGTCCCTCAGGGGCCGCAGATTGGACTGGGGTCTCTGTGCTTATTACTCAATACATGGTTAGGTGTGACTCCTCCTGGATCACTTGATGTATGATACTGGGGGCAGGACCAGGTCCAAATGGTGCTGTAGCCAAGTCCCCAGGGATATGAAAATGTTCCCAGGCTCATAGATGAGATGATAATGGTTGAGTCAGCTGCATAGATATGAGCCTTCCTTCTCAAAATGGTTCTCCTCAGTCTTGGAGTACACCAGAGCTTCACAATCACCTTCTTGGATCCAAAAGCTCGCACAAATTCCCTTTATCTGTGGATGGATGTCAAATTATTTTTGTTAAGGAGTGAGAGAAACAGGGGACATCTTATTTGGCCATATTGCTGATGTCCCAAAAAGTGTTGTTTTTACAACTGATTCATGCATATAACTTACATAATAATGTATTATTTATAGTAATAAATAATATAATAATAATTATTATAGTACATAATTTAGCATCTGTTTGCAATTTATCAGCTTAATTTTCTTTTACTGTGACCAAATTCCTTTGAATTAAACCAAAAAACAAAACCAAAAAAAAAACTTGATATTTAGAATAATTTATAATATAATCTAGGTGGGTCTTTCATGGATCTGGCCATCTCTGCTCAATTTAAGACAAAATAATGATATTTTAGCTCAAGTTTCCTGTGGGGTTGACCAAAAGGATGGTGTGGCCCCCATCACTCCTTGATTTCTCCCTGCCTATGCTGCTCCCTGCCCTTCTCTTCTACAGGTGCACCTTGATAAACCTATTGTACAAAAGGACTGTCTTAGAGGCTGCTTTTCAGGGAGCCTAAGCAGCAACACATATTGACTATCTGCCACACTAGACTAAAACTCTATAGCAGCAAGGATAATTTTTGTTTAATTTATCAGAATCATTAGCCCCAACAGAGTGGTTAGTACTTGTAGACTGTTAGTAAATATTACCTGCATAAATGAAACATTATGTAACTATTAAAATGAGTTGTAGAATATATGCTTACTTAAAATGTGTTCTTAGGAGTTTCTGTCGTGGCTCATTGGTTAACAAATCTGACTAGAAACCATGAGGTTACAGGCTCAATCCCTGGCCTCACTCAGTGGGTTAAAGATCCGGCATTTCCATGAGCTCTGGTGTAGGTGGCAGATGTGGCTTGAATTCTGCATTGCTGTGGCTATGGTGTAGGCTAGTGTCTACAGTTCTGGTTAGACCCCTAGCCTGGGAACCTCCATATGCCATATGCCATGGGAGTGGCCCTAGAAAAGGCAAAAAGACAAAAAAAAAAGTGTTCATAATTTAAATCATAAATTAAAAACATTTTATAGGGTTATTAATATAAATCTATATAAAATATGCATAACGCTACAGTGTATTAACATTATTTCTGGTTATGGATAATTTCAGCTTTTTAATCATCACTAAAATTCTACAATTATAATTTTTACTATTAGGTTATTATAATTTCTATGATTTACTATTTGTTATTATAATTTTTCCTAATGAATTATTACAATTTCTATCCCCATTGTATAAAGGATAGTTGAGTGTCTCTACATGGTGGTTTTAGACGTTAAGTATGAATGAGCAAAACCGATAAAAATTACATCAGGTGACAACTGAACTGTTCATCATTCATATGTCTGCCGTTAAGTCTGATATGCCTGAATAAGTCCACTGTTGGTCCCACATCAATCTCTTTACACTCTAAGCTTCCTCATGTAGCCAGACTGGGCTTTCTCACTGAACAGAGGTCTAGGGTATAAGGACATTTTACATGGCAATTGCTTTCCTCAGAGTGTGAAAAAGATTCAGATAGTAGATGCCAGGTTTTTTATGATCTAATCTCAGGAGTCTTCCAGCATTACATATGCTGCATTTTATTCACAAAAATAAGTACAGACAAGGAGAGGGCAGCAGTGAATTCTATTTTTCAAGGAGGAACAAATTCAGATTCAACATACAGAAAGAAAAGGAAATGATGGCTCCCGCCTTGGAGAGGATCTAATACATAATATTTCTGACTATCTTTGCTTAAGTATGTATCTAATTTTGCCTTCTAATCCAGTCTTAAGGACTTTTTATTCTGATAATGAGTTATTTGATGTGCATATTGCTAAGATATATTTGGACTTCCAAAAATATTTGATATGAAGGATGTTACTGATTTTTGGAGGTGTTAAAGTTAATATTCATTTCATATGTATAATTTGGAGAGATTATAATCTGTCATATTTTTATAATATTTGTCCTTAAGATATTTATAATATCTAGGAGTTCCCATCGGGTGCAGCAGAAACAAGTCCAACTAGGAACCATGAGGTTTCGGGTTTGATCCCTGGCCTTACTCAGTGGGTTAAGGAGCTGGCATTGCTGTGAGGTGTGGTGTAGGTCACAAATGCAGCTCAGATCCTGCATTGCTGTGACTGTGGCATAGGCCGGCAGTTACAACTCTGATTAGGCCCCTAGCCTGGGAACATCCATATGCCATGGGTGTGGCCCTCAGAAGACAAAAGACAAAAAAACAAAAAAGAAATTTATAATATCTAGTATATCTAAGTATTAACTTAAAGTTATTCTTAGAACAGCAGCTTCAGTAACTATATAATGACTTTCTCTACTGAAAAGTATAAAAATAAATACATTTAAACTATCTTCTATGTTATTCTGCTGATCATTTCTTGATCCTGGTTGATTACCTTGATATTTTTACTTATTTATTTATAATATTTATATTTAGATAATGCATTTTGAACTTTATTAGTTCTGTCTTCAGTTTTTCCTAATTTTAAATATTTATAATATTTAAATTTTGTAATTAAAATTACCTCCAAGGTTTAGCATTATTTCTCTATTTAAATAGATTCAAATAGCAGTAATTTTAGCAGAAGTTCTACATTTAACTGTTGACTGACTGAGGCGCAAAGAAATTATGATTCTTTGGGGGGCATGTGAGAAAATGTCTTCCTATTGTTTGAAATTTAATGACAGCTGACATTATATCCCTATCATATTTTTTCTCTCTACAAACACTCTAGGTATGTAGGTATTATTCAACTCAATTAGCATTGAACATTATTCCTAAAATATGTTAATCTCTACAATTTTCATATTTGTCACAATTTATTAAGGTATATTTTTATCTTCTTTAACCTTTAATTCTTATCTTTTATCATCTTTAGTTGTTTTTGTAATGTTTGATTTTTTTGTGTGTGAAATATTTGGATGAATGTACATAGGAATATTGAAACTATATTCTTCCAAAAACCACTAAAAAAGCAGGATTTATCTCCATCTTATTGCTTAAGTTACTTACCATGAAAGAACTCACTTGATATGGAGGTCTTACAAGATCGAACTTGCTCTTCTCAATGTTAGCAGCTATCTCTGCTGATCACTTCTTGACAGATAACTATGGGCAAGTCTCAACAAAACCTAAGCAGTGACTATGAGTTATTTTGTAAGAGGAATAACTTATTCAAAAAATAACTACTGTTCCCAGCAATTTTTGGAATTTCTCCTTAAAGTTTGAAAATAGTGATAATCAGAACTGTTATGGCAAATAAACAGGGAGGGTAAGGAGCCTTAAGAAACTGAGCATGATGAAATGAAGTTACTATGTCAGATAAAAGCCAAAATGATACTGAATTGACTTCTTTTGATAAAATAATAATTAATGCACTATTAAATACAGTAAGATGCACAGCACATCCTGTCTTCTGTGAGCCAGAGCTGAAAGTGAAATTTAATTAATGAAGCATTTTAGAATTTAAGTTTTCTGGGCATTCATTCAGAGACGAACACTTATTGCACCTTACACTTTCCATGCCAAAGAAATGGGCATAGTATTGCTGAGCCATTTTGGATTTAAGAGACAGGATCTACATACTTTATTAATACTGACCTCACCCTTTTTTCAGGGAATCAGAATGCTTACCAGTTTTGAGTGTTACCTAGTGCCACTCGGCATTCAGACATGGTAGGAAGTACCCATTGGTCAATTTGCACTACCTTTCAGAAAATCCAGGGATGCCGTGGAATTCGTTAGGTGAGTTTCATGTGTTGAGTCCCTGGAAAGTCCCAAATGTAGAGTATGTGTCTTCTAGAGAATACATTTGAACTTATCCTTTGTGTGCAAATGAAAAAAACATTGAGATAGTAAAACTGTGGACTTGTTTCCAGGGGCAAATGGCTTTCCTGTTCTGCCAGATCACTGGACAGGACAATAGTACCAAGCAAGAAGTGTGTATGTGGACCAATGAGCATAAGAATATCTTATCACTCTTTCATTCTGATGCTAATATTAAGAAGCACTTATCCAAGAGAAGCACTAAACATCCAGATGGACAAGGTGATCCTTCTAATGGAAGCCACCTAGCCTGTATTTTCAATCTACCCAATACCTAACATGATTTGAAAGGAGTCATCCTGGGAGTTTCCATAGTGGCTCTGCTGTTAAGAACCCTGATGCTGTCTCCAAAAGGATGTAGTTTTAATCTCTGGCTCACTCAGTGGATTAAGGATCTTGCATTGCTGCAAGTTGCAGTGTAGATTTCAGATACAGCTGGGATCCAGTGTTCCCATGAGCTGCAGGTGTGGCTGTAATTTAAGTCACCATGATGACAGAAATGGAATGGTGTCTATCAGCCCCCAAATACAGACTCCTTCTCATTGAGGCTAATCTAGTTTCAACACTACTGAATGTCTGAACTATCATAAACAAACACTGAGACTTCCATAGAGTTCTGTCAATGAGAAGGCCAACAATCCATTTGTATGTTTATTTTAGAGAAGGCAGATATTTCTATTTCTGTGATCAATATCAATTTTTAATGAGGTCTTGCTTTTCATACCTGGTAACAATATATAGTCACTTACAAAATACATGATTTAGTGGTGTAGCTTGCACATAAGATACTTTCATATCAATGGGCCTAGTTTTATGTGGATGATTTATGATAGATTCATGATAATAGAAATAACTGGTGCCACATATTGCTATTATCCAGTAACTATCAATCACATGGTATTTCTAAATGACCTTTTTAAGGCCTAAAGGATCAACTTGGATGAAATCCTATGTGGATGATACACTATATTCTAGAATATGGTATATAATATTATTTAATGAATGACCATTAAATAATGCTGTTCTCAGTGCATAAGTATCAGAACTAAGGAAGAGAGGATTGACTCAGGTCATCACTACAGGGGAATTTGTTCCTCCTGTCTCTAGAACAAAAGCCCCATTAGAATTACAGGCCCAATTTGAAGAGGGTGCTCAATAAGGACTTTACTAAATTTAAAGCTATGTTTGCCATCTGATCACTTGAAATTAGTAGTGTTATTAGACTAACAGACAAAGGATCACTATTTGTATAAGGTAATAGACCCCACTTCTAAGAAAGTATTAGAGATACTGCTACCAAGTGGGAAAATTTATGGAATTGGGAGACTCACTGGGATATTTCTGAATATTTCTATATTCAGAAATAACAATAAAAAGGCAATACAAAAACTATGTTTTAAAAAAGAAAAATGATTCAGACCTCATGTAAATAAAGATTTGTGTCACTCCACCAGACAGGCAATGTAGACAAATGGAAGTTCTGTGTTATTGTCAATTTCTCCTTTTAAGGTTATTAGCAGTTGCCTTATATATTGAGGTGATCCTATATTGGGTGCATATATATTTACGATTGCTATATTTTTTTATTGGATTGATCCTTTGATTATTATGTAATGTCCTTCTTTGTCTCTTATAACATTCTTTATTTTAAGGTCAATTTTGTCTGATATATGAATATTGCTACTACAGCTTTCTTTTGATTCCCATTTGCATGGAATATTTTCTTCCATCCTCTCACTTTCAATTTGTACATGTCCCTAGAACTGAAGTGGGTCTCTTGAAGACAGCATATATATTGATCTTGTTTTTGTATCCATTCAGCCAGTCTATGTCTTTTGGTTGGGGCATTTAGTACATTTATATTTAAGGTAATTATTGATATGTAGACAAATGGAAATTATGGATGAGGGTTGAAGGAAAATTAGTGGCATAAAGGAAAATGATGAATAAGGAGACATAAAACTTTCTTCTTTGACCCTTCAATTTTAAGGATTTTTTTAAAAAAAAGATTATAGCAAGCATCTGTCCACAAGCATCAATAAGAAAGTAGATTCAGTGCAGAGTAAGAGTGGATTTCAGACTGTAGCCTACTCTATTAATATGTTGCTCCACATCCTTTGAGCACATTCACTTTTGAAGATATTTTCCAGCATAATGTCAGTTTCCAATATGAAAATTCTAGGAGTGTACTTCGTCATGTTAAATTGCAAAATGGAAACATGTAGGAGTTAGTATTCCTGGGATAACTCTTAATGCAATGACTAAAGGATTTGGTTTAAAAATTTCCTTGTTCTTTTTCAAGACAATTCTGGAAAAAAAAATATTTGATGTGGTTTTGCAGAGGTGCAGAGGAGGATGAAGTGCCATTAATATGTAATATGTGTATTAATGCAATTTGTATTGATTTTTCACCATCTCATAACTCACTTCATTCACTTCCATATATATGGACAAATAAATATATAAAATACTGGGCTCAGAATTCCTGTTGTGGCTCAGCAGTTAGTGAACCCGACTAGAATTCACGACTACGAGGGTTCAAGCTCTGGCCTCACTCAGTGTGTTAAAGACCCAGTGTTGAAGTGAGTGTAGGCTGTAGGCTACAGTTTTGAATCGAGTCCTAGCCTGGGAAATTCCATATGCCATGGATGCAGCCCTAAAAGACAGAAAGACAATAAAAAATTGGGGTTGCTTTAAAAAGTAATTGTATATCATATTTCCTATAGTGCTCTTGTCTTCTTGTCCATACGAAATAATACGTTAATTCTCAATGCCTTCAAACATTTTAAGTTAGAAAAACAGTGTGTAAAGGGAAGCATGGACCAATATCATCTATTTTGACTCTTTATCCACTTAACATGTATATAGCAACAGCAGATGCTGTCATAAGGTTAGACTTGAAAACAAAAGATAACACCATGAG
The DNA here is from genome assembly GCF_054392235.1 of Sus scrofa. Classification (NCBI taxonomy): domain Eukaryota; kingdom Metazoa; phylum Chordata; class Mammalia; order Artiodactyla; family Suidae; genus Sus; species Sus scrofa. The sequence continues at coordinate 35,394,157 of NC_139393.1, forward strand.
ACAGTCATACAGTCATATTGCTACTTGTAATGATTTAAACTTTGCAAAATTACTTGAGAAAAGATGCAGTTAGACAATGGGAAAGCATACTAATTTGTATTCCTATTTAGATTAGTCTCATTGTCTCAATAAAATAAGTATTAGATAGAGTGCCTTAGGACTTAAGCTTGCATAGAACAAGTGAGATAGTGAATAGTATTGATGTTACATATGTTTCAGTTTAATTGCCTTGCTCTACAACCTGAAGCTACCCTTGACCAATGAACACCTGATTTCCTCAGGAATACTATTAGTTACTCAAAGCATCACATGTCATAGCATGATTTATGTATACCTTAAATTATAAACTCATCTAAATTTTAAATAAACCTCAGAAAATCCTGTTTCACTACATCAGCTAAAGATTTTAATGGAATTGAATTTGATCTGGAAGATAAAGAAAGGAGTTTATGCTTCTATTTTTATTCTTATTTAATATACATGGATTAAATTTCTAAATACTCTTCACATTTAACTTCATTATCCTTTAAATACATATTAATGAGTGGAAATGAAAATTACATTATCATTTTGTTTTAAAATTATGTTCCACAAAAATGTGATTTTCATTTGCAAATCGTTCCATAGATATAAAATATTTATTATGCACTTTTTTGCCTCATTTTCTTGGACTGTACAATGGATACTGTAATTATACTAACCCATGTGTGAGAATTACATGGGTCAATATTATAAAACAGAACATAATCTGGCAATATATAAGTGTTCTGAGGGAAATTTTTATCTTATTATTAGGTAATATTTACCAAGGGTGGAGGATGAGAAAATGAAGCAATCTAGAGTAATCAGGTGTTGAGGGTTGAGGATCCTTTTTTTCCCTCTTTTTAAAAAGTCTTATTAAGATATAGTTGATTTACAGTGTTGCTATATACATGTTAAGTGGATTAGGCTGATTAGAAAAGGCAGTAAATTATTTGTTGTTTATCCAATGGTGAATTAAAATCTAAATCCCCCTTCCCTTGAATGTTTCCTAGACTTGCTGGCTTCTTTTGATCAATATAATATGGTGGTTTAGATATTCAGGCACTTCCAATGTTAAATCATAAAATAATTCATTGTTTGGCCTGTATCTCTTAAAATGTTCTCTCCGGAAGACTTAAGGCTGTGTATAATACATTTGACTACAATAAGAAGACTGCACTGCTGGGTGGCTAGGTAAGGCACTCTCTTACATCAAATAATTAGCTTTGATTTTCATCAAAGCTAATTATTTTTCTCCTTAAAGAAGTTAAAGTCAAGATGGCAGAAGAGTAAGAGGACGTGCTCACCCTCTCTCACAAACACATCAAAAAAACACATCTACATCTAAAATGATACACACAGAACATCAACTGAATGCTGGCAGAAGAACTTACATCTCCAAAAAGGAAAAGAAACTCTTGACATAACTGAAAGAAATGAGAGAAAGAAAAAAAAATAGAGAAAGGAAAAGAATCAGGACAGGACTAGCACTCCCCTGAGGGATCTGTGAAGGAGAAAGGTAACCCACACCCTGGGAAGCCACCTGGCTGATGAAAGATCGGCTGAGTCAGAGGGAATCCAAGAAGCCAAGAAAAGCACTGCAGCTGGATTGAGAACCAAAAGCAGAGTCAGAGACCCATAGACCCTGTGAACCACTGGCACAGACACCACAGCCTGAGACACTCAGGTGGGGCTGGGTGCTGAGACTTAGGCTCCAGAGATCAGTCCCAGGGATCAGGCTCATGTTGGCAGTGTGGATACAGCCTAAGGGACTAGGGAACAGTACACTGCTGATGGGGGGAAGCATATGCTAATGGCTGGGGAGTGGAAAGTCATGGTAGAGGGAACTTGGGAGGTCCCCGACCAGTAGGAGAGACAGGCACCATTGGTGGGAAGGGGAGGGGAGGAGGTGTGGGCCACCATAGAAAACTCCTTGCCTGCCTGATCTACAGGTGCAACACACCATCTGCATCCCCCCATGGCCAGGAGCCCTCACCAGCCCCACTGCAAGCTCCCATTGCCCACAACCCATCTGTGCAGAACTGGGCCCACTGCATGCTCCTGGCATCTACATCCCACTGATGTGGAGCAGGCCCTGGTGGCCATGCCATGCAGTCCCAGCATCCACGCTCTGACTGCATGGAGATGGCCCCACCATGCGTTCCTGGCACCTGCACCCTGCCAGTGTGGAGCAGGATCTGCCAGCCCCACCATGCACTGCCAGTGCCCATGCCCCACCTGTGAAGAGTGGAACCTACTGGCACCACAACACGGTCCCAACACCCTTCCCCACCCACATGGAGCCGATCCCAACAGCTAACCCTGGACTGTGCCAAACTACAGGTTGGCTTCCCCAAATCCACAGAAAAAGAAAAACACAGACATAATGAAGAAGCATAGAAACCATTCCCAGTTAAAGCAACAGGAGAATTCACCAACTTTCCAAATATAAAGCATACTGATATCGAGATAAAGGGAACACAAAGGGCCCCAAAAAAATTGAACCCAAACAGGCCCATATCAATACATAGTATACTAAAAATGGCAAAAGTGAAAGTGAAAGAGAAGATCCTAAAGGCAGCAATAGAAAAGCAAAACATTAATTATAGGGGAAACCCCATAAGGCTATTAGCTGATTTCTCTACAGAAACACCAGGGGCCAGGAAGAGTGGCAAGATGTATTTAAAGTGCTGAAAGGAAAAAATCTGCAGCCTAGAATACTCTATCCATCAAGAATATCATTTAAAATAGAAGGGGAAATAAAGACTATCTCCAACAAACAAAAGCTGAACAAGTGCAAGAATATCATTTAAAATAGAAGGGGAAATAAAGACTATCTCCAACAAACAAAAGCTGACAAGTACAGAGAGACAAAACACAGTGTAAAAAAAATATGGAAAGGGCTTCTCTAAATTAAAAAGAAAAGAAAAAGTAAGAAGAAATAGGATGGAGGAAACCACAACTGGAAAGCAGTCACTTAAATAAGCCAGCATACAGATCTGAATATGAAGATGTTAATACAAATAAAATAAAATAAAATAAAATAAAATAAAATAAAATAAAATAAAATAAAATAAAATAAAATAAAAGACATCAAATTCATACAAAGTGGGCAAGGGAAGTTAGAAAAAAAAAGACACTCCTTTATTTTAACAATGTGTTTGAGCCTATATGATTGTCAGGCTGAAGTAAGCAGTTACTGGAAGGGATTAATATAGTTAAAAACAGGGTAACCACAAATCAAAACCAAACATTACATTCACAAAAACTGAAAAGAGTAGTATTCAAGAATAAAATAAATGGAATCCATTCAATCCAAAAAAAAGAAAAGAAGAAAAGAGAAAGATAGAATCAACTGGAAAACTAGGTTTAAAATGGAAATAAATATATATCTATCAATAATCAACCTTAAATGTCAATGGACTGAATGCTCCAATCCAAAGACACAGAGTGGCGGATTGGATAAAAAAGCAAAAACCTTAAATCTGCTGCCTACAAGAAACTCACCTTAGAGCAAAGGACACATATAGATTGAAAGTGAGGGGATGGGAAAAAATATTTCATGCCAATGGACAAGAGGGGAAAGCAGGAGTTTCAATACTTATATCAGACAAAATAGACTTTAAAACAAAGACCATAAAGAAAAACAAAGAATGACACTATTTAATGGTTAAAGGATCTATTCAAGAAGAGGATATCACAATCATCAATCTATATGCCCCTAATATAGGAGCACCCAGATACCTACAACAAATATTAATTCACATAAAAGGAGAAATTGATGGGAATACAATCATAGTAGGAGATTTTAACACCCCACTCACAAAAAAGGACAGATCCTATAGGCAGAAAATCAATAAAGCCACAGAGATCCTAAAGGAAACAATAGAAAAGTTAGACTTAATTGACATTTTCAGGACATTACATCCAAAAAAATCAGAATAGACCTTCTTTTAAAGGGCATATGGAACATTCTCATGGATAGATCACATATTGGGGCACAAAGCTAATCTCAACAAATTTAAGAGTATAGAAATTATTTCAAGTATATTCTCTGACAACAATGGCATGAAACTAAAAATAAACCACAGGGAAATAAATGAGAAAAAAACCTACTACATGGAGACTAAACAATATCCTACTAAAAAATCCAGTGGGTGAATGAGGAAATCAAGAAGGAAATTAAAAAATACCTCAAGACAAATGATAATGAAGACACAAACACTTAGAATCAATGGGATGCTGCAAAAGCAGTGCTCAGAGGGAAGTTCATAGGAATGCAGGCCTTTCTATAAAAAGAGGAAAAATCTCCAATTGACAACTTGACACAGTGCTGAATGAATTAGAAAAAGAAGAACAAACAAAACCTAAAGTCAACAGAAGGAATGAAATCATAAAGATCAATGAGGAAATCAACAAAACAGAGATTCAAAAAAAAAATAGACAGAATCAATCAAACCAAGAGCTGGTTCTTTGAAAAGGTAAACAAAATAGACAAACCCCTGCCTAGACTCGCCAAGAAGAGGAGAGAATAAACCCCAATAAACAAAATAAGAAATGAAAAAAAGAGAAGTCACAAAAGATACTTAAATAAATACAAAAAAAATAAATGAGGGAATACTATCAACAATTACAGGCCAACAAATTTGACAATCTAAAAGAAATAGACAACCTTATAGAGACCTACAGCCTGCCAAAACTGAATCAAGAAGAAACAGATCAACTGAACACACTGATCACTAGAAATGAAATTGAATATGTAATAAAAACAATCCCTGCAAATAAAAGCCCAGGACCAGGTATCTTCACAGGTTACTTCTACCAAACATTCAAAGAGGAACTTATACCCATCATCCTTAAAATTTTTCAAAAGTTTGAAGAAGAAGGAACACTCCCAAAGACATTCTAGGACGCCACCATCACCCTAATTTCAAAGAAAGACCACCAAAAAATAAAACTCTAGGCCAACATCTTTGATGAATATAGACACAAAATTTCTCAACAAAATTTTAGCCAACTGAATTCCAAAACACATCAAAAAGATCATACACCATGACCAGGTAGTATTCATCCCACGTGCACAAGGATGATTCACATACACAAATCAATCAATGTCATATACCACATTAACTAAAGAAAAGTCAAAAATCACAGGATCATCTCAATATATGCAGAAAAAGCATTTGACAAAGTCCAACATCCATTCATGATCAAAACTCTTACCAAAGTGGGTATAGAGTGAACATTCCTTAACATAATAAAGCCATTTATGACAAACCAACAGCAAATATAATACTCAATGGAGAAAAGCTGAAAGCCTTCCCACTAAAATCTAGAATAAAACAAGGATGTTTACTCTGACCGCTGTTATTCAACATAGTATAGAAGTCCTAGCTACAGCAATCAGAAAAACAAAGAAATAAAAGGCATCCAAATAGGAAGAGAAGAGGTAAAACTGTCACTGATGCAGATAACATGATACTATGTATAGAAATCCCTAAGGACTCAACCCAAAAACTACTTGAACTGATCAACAAATTCAGCAAAGTAGCAGGATATAAGATTAACATTCAGAAGTCAAATGTATTTGTTTATACTAACAATGAAATATTAGAAAAGGAATACAAAAATACAATACCCTTTAAAATTGCACCCCAAAAAATCAAATACCTCGGAATACATCTGACCAAGGAGGTAAAGGACCTATATGCCGACAAGTATGAAACATTAATCAAGGAAATTAAAGAAGATGTCAAGAAATGGAAAGATATTCCATGCTCCTGATTGGAAAAATTAATATTGTAAAAATGGCTGTACTACCCAAAGCAATCTAAAGATTCACTTCAATCCCTATCAAATTGCCCATGACATTGTTCACAGAACTGGAACAAACAATCCAAAAATTTATATGGTACCACAAAAGACTTGCCAAAAGAATTGCCAAAGCAATTATGAACAATAAAAACCAAGCTGGAGCCATAACATAAAATGGGAAAAAGAGTGTCTTTTCAGCAAGAATTTCTGGTAAACCTGGGCAGCTGCATGAAAATCAATGAAACTAGAACACACCCTCATGCATCAAAGTAAACTCAAAATGGCTGAAAGAATTAAATATAAGACAAGACACCATCAAACTCCTGGAAGAGAATATAGGCAAAGCATTCTCTATGACATAAACCTTACGAATGTTTTGTCAGATCAATCTCCCAAAGCAACAGACGTAAAGGCAAAAGTAAACCAATGGGACCTAATCAAACTGAAAAGTTTTTGCACAGCAAAGGAAACCAAAAAGAAAACAAAAAGACAATTTACAGAATTGGAGAAAATAGTTTCAAATGATGCAGTTGATAAGGGATTAATCTCTAAAATATATAAACAACTTATACAACTCAACAGCAAAAAAAGCCAAGAACACAATGGAAAAATGGGCAAAAAACCTGAATAGACATTTCTGCAAGGAAGATATACAGATGGCCACCACCACATGAAAAAATGCTCAACATCCCTGATTATTAGAGAAAAGCAAATCAAAACTACCATGAGACACCACTTCACACCAGTCAGAATGGCCATCAATAATAAGTCCATGAAAAGCAAATGCTGGAGGGGGTGTGGAGAAAAGGGAACCCTCCAGCACTGTTGGTGGGAATGTAAACTGGCACAACCACTATGGAGAATAGTATGGAGGTATCTTAGAAAATTATACGGAGAACTCCCATATGACCCAGCAGTCCCACTCTTGGGCATATCTCTGGACAAAACTTTCCTTAAAAAAGACACATGCACCTGCATGTTCATTGCAGCTCTATTCACAATAGCCAAGACATGGAAACAACACAAATGTCCATCAACAAACGATTGGATTAGGAAAAAGTGGTATATATACACAATGGAATACTACTCAGCCATAAAAAATAAAAAATAATGCTATTTGCAGCAACATGGATGGAAGTAGAGACTCATACTGTGTGAAGGAAGTCAGAAAGAGCAAGACAGATACCATATGATATCACTGATATCTGGAATCTAATATACTTCACAAATGAACCTTTCCATCAAAAAGAAAATCATGGATTTGGAGAATAGACTTGTGGTTGCCAGGGGGAGGGGGAAGGAGTGGGATGGATTGGGAGTGTGGGGTTAATGGATGCAAACTATTGCTTTTTGAATGAACTGGCAATGAAATCCTACTGTTAAGCATTGAGAACTATGTCTAGTCACTTATGACAGAGCATGATAATGAAAGAAAAAAATAACGTAAGCATGTATATGTAGCTGGGTCACTATGATGTACAGTAGGAAAAAAAGTATTGGGGAAATAACAAAATAAACTGCAGAAACAAACAAACAAATAGAGAAATTAAAGTCAAGGTATATAAGAATGAGCTATCAGGGGACATGGAGGAAACAAGATGTTTTGTGCAATAAGCAAGAAATTTTCATGCACTTTTGAGCAACATGTTGGTTGTTCACTGATCAACAAAGTGAATTTCCAATATCTTTGGTCCAATCTAAGCCCTATCATTAAGGTCAGCATTAGTGACAGCATCTATTTCACTTTAGGAGATTTTTATCTAATCAGCCATAAACACTGTGCTTTTTGGCCAGGGCCTGTGGTTTGTGCCTCTTTACAAGGTTGGTATCTTTTCTCTACTTCTTTGGAGAAGAATGTACAAGCAAGATACCATTTAGGTAGCTTGTTTTAACCCCATCTCTTGCCACTCAATGTCTACTCTTTGACTCAACATAACCTTGTACATTAATAGGAAAAAATTGTGAAAGATACTTACCCTCACCCCCACACACACACATATAACCCAACATTTTGTGTGAGAGAATTTTCTATTTGATCCTAGGGAATCATTCCATATTCCTAAATCTGCCTCTGTTCTAGGAAGCTGTGTCTCTGTCAGCATACTATTTTCATCATTAAAACTGATGAGAGGAGTTCCCGTAGTGGTGCAGTGGTTAACGAATCCGATTAGGAACCATGAGGTTGAGGATTCGATCCCCGCCCTTGCTCAATGGGTTAACGATCTGGCATTGCCCTGAGCTGTGGTGTAGGTAGCAGACGCAGCTCAGATCCTGCGTTGCTGTGGCTCTGGCATGGGCTGGCAGCTACAGCTCCGATTCGACCCTTAGCTTGGGAACCTCCATATGCCGCGGGAGCCGCCCAAGAAATGGCAAAAAGACAATAAAACAAAAAACAAAAAAAACTTACAAGAACTGTGAAGGACCTTCTATCTAATCCAACATAGGTTCTAGTTAGTAAGCCTATAACTTTTTTTGGATGCTGTAGGAAGACAAGAAACTCCTGGGTAAGAAGCAAAGGACATTTTTATGACACAGAAAGCAGCATGAACATTAGTGTATTTATGCATATAGTCCTGAGATAGCCCCAAGTCCATGTTGTATCTAAACAAATGACTACAAAAATGGTGGGTTTGTCTAGCAACTACAAAGCACTGAGGTTTTGTATATAAGCAGAAGAAAAATCTGCTCTTGGCTCAAATGGAGCTGCTACCTTATCTTTCAAGGTTACCAACTGTACCAACACCCCTGAGAAACAGCCTAGGTAAAAGAATGGTAAGGACCATGATTGGAAAATTCAGAGCCAAAGCAAGTCCAAAGACTCCACCTCTTTTTTTAAATAATGTTTCTTTTTTTTTCCATTATAGTTGATTTACAATGTTCTGTCACATTTCTGCTGCACAGAAAGGTGACCAGTCACACATATATGTATATATATTTTTTTTTAATTTTTTTCTAGATGCAAACTATAGCCTTTGGAATGGACTCCATGTCTTAACCAAGGGGTACCCATCTAAGTACTCCATGTAATGTGTGTGAACTCTGGGTAATAGGCAAATAAACAATCCTTAGTTCTCTAGGAGCACCAAGAGTGATTCAACCTATTGCTTTCACTTGGTCTCCCTGGAAAACCCTGGTCTTTGTGTAATTTTGTCTCAAATATATGTAGATTAGTATTCAGTCAAAAAGTTAATATCCTATTTCAGAGTTTTGAGGTTCTTTCCTTGTGTTATACCCTCCTATATAATATTCTACTATAAAAATTCTGCCCCCCTAGCCCTTTCCATGTTCTGGTTTCTTTCTCTTCAACCCAGAAGTTCTGCAGGCTCTGGTTTAGTTTCTCCTTTATAACACTGTGTAAGCTGTCTTCAGTAAGTAAGTTGGGGAAATTTGTAAGTCTCACTTTGCTAATTTCCTTTATATCATAGTCTTTGTCACTTCACATCTAACATATGTTAAGTATTATATCAGATATGGTAATGTATATTCTCTGTGAAATATATATATATATATATATATATTTTAGCAAAGAGAGGTTATAACCTATCCCTGTTTTGGCATATGCACACTAAGATATACAGAATGATTGGCCAGTGAGGCCCTGCTGTATAGCACAGAGAACTCTACCCAATATTTTGTGATAATCCATGTGGGAAAAGAATCTGAGAGAGAATGGATGTGTGTATAGGTATAACTCAATCACTCTGTTGTACAGCTGAAATCATCACTACCTTGTAAATCCACTATACTTCATAAAACTTAAAAAAAATGAAAAAGTAAAATAAAATAAAACCTGTTCCTGTTAATTCCAAATGGAGATTTCTCTTTTCTTGTTTAGATCAGCCATAAGGATGACTGATGGGAAATGCTACTGTTATACCTACATTTTATTTTCTATGAATCAGAAATAAGCAGATGGTATTTGTATCATTTCCAACATTGAATCTAATATTTTAAGAAGAGTATTCAAATTTATGCATTATTACAAGTTAGCTGATATGTCTGCACCATAGCCATCTTGATTTAATAATAAATATTATCCTTTTAGTTATACAGTGCAGTCTCAGAAAACCAGAAAAGTAACCTTTAATTACGTGTGTATGATTTTGTGTGCAAATGCATGAATGTGTTTAAAGCAAGTTCTGTATCTTTTCCTTCATCATTATATATATTCTTATATTCACTCAGAAACTGGAACTTTTCTTATGTCATTGTAACTGTTTAGCTAATATATTAGTTCAGGAATTTAAATGTATTCCACAACATGAGAATAAATGTCATTTTTCAAAAGTGATTTTCTTGAACAACTGAAAACTTCGTTATAAACTGCAAGTTAGGCCAAGATGTCTTCTCAATGGCATAATAAAAATAAACATTCACCATAGATGAAATAGTGTATCAATGCAAAAATGTCTTATAATGAATGTATATTAATAAAACACTGCATATATATATACATATAATTGAAGAAAAATGCTGAAATACATTTGATAAAATTGAATACATACTTGTGATAAAAACTTGTTGTCTACTATAAATAGAAGAATTTATTATTAACAAGATATCTTAAATCAGCAGCTCATGTTCTACCCAACAATGAAAGTGTTAGGGTCTTTAATTAAAATCTGGCCTATGACAAAATATACTTTTTTGTGCTTTTATTAAAGAAACAAGATAGAGTTTAATAAATGTATCAAAATTATTACTACTGGAAATTGTTTGAATGTCTATCTCAAAATTTTCAGAAAGTAAACAAAATAGTATAAAAAGTCACACTAAGGTGGGAGTTCCCATTGTGGTACACTGGAAAGGAATCTGACTAGTATCCATGAGGATACAGGTTTGATCCCTGGCCTTGCTCAGCAGGTCAGGGATCCAGCATTGTGGTAAGCTGTGGTGTAGTTCCCAGGCATGGCTATAGCTGCAGTGTGGGCCAGCAGCTGTAGATCACATTTGATCCCTGGCCTGGGAACTTCCAAGTGCCACAGGTGCAGGCCTAAAAAGGAAAGAAAAAAAAAAGTCACACTAAAGTATAACAAGGCATTTGACACAAATGTGCCCCAGATTACCCATAACATAGTAACTATTAGTTTAAAAATAAATTTGAAATATTCAAAAGTCAGTGTGACAGCAGAAACGTGTCAGGTATGCTTGTTTCAACTTTTCATCAAATTCATATACATTTCACCACAAATGTAAAACAATCATAAGTTAAAACCAGAGATCAAAATCCGAGCAAATTCTTCACTAATCATATTGCTAGAGACTAGTGAATTCAACTAGTAAAAGGCAGAAATTATACAGATACAGACAGAAAAAAGGTGATTTTTCTGTTCCCCCTTTATTCCCATATTTCATATGTAGACATCATCTGATTTAACTGTATACAGTGTATAGTCCTTCTCAATTTTTTAACACTTGTTAAATATTCCCTTACTGCCATAAGCTATAGAATACAAGTCCCAGAAAATAGGAAGATAATGGAAAGGCATTTCATTTATGAAACTCATCACTTATCCCAGAAACATTGCGAACTTGGTACAGCTAGGAAAAACATTGAGAAGAGTATATGCTTGGAAGCATGATATTTCATATGCATAATTCTTCCTCTTAGACAATCTGCCACAGAAACAAGAAATTTCATGAATTCTACTCTTAACAAAATAATTGCCTCTTGTGAAATACAGATAGAAGCAGAGGGATTTTAGGAAATCATGAACTTCATCTATTAAAAAGGAACCTTCAAGAAACTATAAGGATAGTGAAGAGTAAAAGGACAATCCTCCACATTCTTTTGCTGTAAAACTTTGGAACAAAAGACTTTATCCTCAGGCAAAAATCAAATATAAAGGGAAAAAAAGTCAATATTCAAACTAAGGGAATTATTGTGGCATAAAGAAGAAAAAATATTTTTTCCTACAAATATAAATATGTCTGAAAGTAACATCACCCAGACAGCTAAAATATCAGATGTTATTTGATGTGCTTTCCAAAGAGAAATGTTACATAATTAAACATATGAAATACTAATTACAAGGAATTTTAAGAATAAAATATGAAGAAATTGTTTTTTGGTAGACATAAAAAGAGTTTTCTGGAAGAAATAAAATAATAAAAGATTTTTAAAAAGAAATATTTAAAATCCACATGATAGTTGTTAGTATGTAAAATGAATTTGCTGTGTTTAAGAAGCAGATACACATGAGTTAAAATTGACTCTTGGGCTTCCCTTCTAGCTCAGCAGTTAAAAGATACAGAATTTTAACTGCAGGATTTCAGGTGATGCTATGGCATGGGTTCTATCCCTGGCCCAGAAACCTCCACTTGTTGTGGGTTTGGCCAAAAAAAACTGAATCTCTCTATACATGAAAAATTTAATACTCAGCAAATTATTTAACTTTTTACATCTTATTTTATTCAACTTAAAAATGTAAATATATATACAAAATATGTAAACATATATACAAAATATACAGCAAATTAACTTTTTACATCTTATTTTATTCAACTTAAAAAATGTAAACATATATACAAAATATAGCTCTCAGAATTGTGCATGTGCAGATTTAATGAGATAATGCATGTAACATTATTATTACCATAGTAATAACAAAGCTAGTAAATATTTTATTACTATTTTAATATTTATGAATCCAATATATGCTTTTATCATGGATTACAATCTCTGCTTTATAAAAGGACTGGCAAACAAAATAAAGTTATTCATATTTAGTCAGATATTTCCTCTAAATAAATAAATAGAGAATAAGTGCTAAGGTATAATTAGATAATTTAAAAGAGCATAGTACTGTCTCAAAGAAACAGTCATAATATTATGAAAATATATAAAATACAGAATTTTGTAAATCTTATATGTGACTACATATTACTTGACATAAATGATTTGACATCTCCTCAATACTTAAAGGCTTTCAGTTGAGATCTGTTGTTTTAATAATAAATGCAATCTTTTATTACTTAATGTACCAATATTTGAAAGACCATTATTAGGTGAGCTGATATAAACTCATTCAAAGTACAAGACAGGCCAATGGGTTTTAATGAAACATTACAGAAGTTCATTGCTTTATGTTTAAACTTGTGTTAAAACTATCCTTTAGCAAACTACACTTGTCCAGTTAGTGGTGTTTTGTCAAAGAATAATATCCACAAGAATCTATTAAAGATCCTAAAATACTTCCTTCCCTCCTTTCCAAATGTATCTTTGAGGAAGAAAAAAAAATATACCACAACAGATTGAATGCAAAAGCAAATGTGAGAATCCAGACATGTTAAGAGATTTTTTTGAAATGTAAAGCAATGCCATTTTCTCACTCATTTATTTTTTTACTTATATTTATCTTTGTGTATGTTATTTGTATTAACATGCAATGGATTTGTTAGTATAATTTTTAACATTTTTTCCCAATTTTAGTTGATGATAAAATTACTAATGATAGATAGAACCTACATAAACAATAGTACCTCAAGTCTCCAGTAATTTTTAAAAGTTTAGCTGTCAAGGAAACAAAATGATTGATATAAAATAACAATAATATACATTTAGAAGAATTCATGGCAGAACATGCTTAGTACAGAATCTGATACTTAGTGATTTTTTAAAATATTGAAGATTTTTTTAAATTCCCTTCAAATCATAATATTCACCATAATTCCTTGCATGAAGATAGTTGCTTGAAAATGATATATTTAGGGATTTTTGAGTTCCATTAAAATATATTTAATAAATGTTACCGTTACTGTTATAAAGAGTAACTCTAAAATAATTATTTGGTTTTATTCTCGGCCAGTATGAGTTGTATGGAAGCAATTTCAACTAAAATATCTACACATTTTGGGCATGTAAATTATAACTTTCTAGTACATAATATCTATTATTGCTTCCATTGGTTGCTGTCTTCCCTCTCAGATTCAGTCAGGAAGATACAAGCAACTCAAGTATTTTGGAAGAATCATGTACTGGTTGCTAGTGGTTAGACTTAACAGTTGGGGACTGTAAATTCTACATTTATGATCAAGGACAAGTGAGTGTGACCAGGACTTGGCACCGTTTACTTCAATACCCTTCTCTATAAAATGGGAATGTTGCTAATGGCTCCTCATGGTGCTCTGAGAACAACAGAAGATTGCTAAAATACTGTGAAATGCTCAGATTTGAAGTATAACCTTGGGGAAATATATTATTAAGAATTTGAATAGTGTTACAAAAATATAATTCAATTTAAAGAAAGACTATCATCATAAAAATGAATCCAGTTCAGTATGGAATTAGAGAAGCATAGTACTTATTTTTGGGCAGTTGAATATGAACAATACCCAAAAATATCTAATTGACTTTAAGCAATATTCAAACCTAAACAAAATGATGCTGAATCTGTTTTATTCTTTGGAGAAAGGACTCTTCAGTTCTTCTGCCCATTTTTTAATTGTGTTGTTTGGTTTTTTGCTGTTGAATTACATGAGTTGTTTGCATATTTTAGAGATTAAGCACTTGTTTGCTGCATCATTTGAAACTATCTTCTCCCATTCTGTAGTTTGTGTTTTTTTTTTATGATTTCCTTTGCTGTGCAAAATCATGTAAGTTTGATTAGGTCCAAATACTCAAAGTTTTAAGCAAATGATGTTGGACTTCATTTCCTTTGATTTTTGAGTTTTAATTTTTAAAGTGATTTACTAATTTAATTTATATTTCTCTTTTGAAAATTCATAACAATAACAGGATTTATATCATGTTAGGTTTGTCTATATGTTGTTTGCCTGCTCTTCATAACAATGTGGGGTTTATATTTACATTAATCTATATATTGTTTGAATGTTATTGTTGGAGTAGAATTATATGTTTCATCTTAACATTGCCTTTTATGGGCAAAGCTTTGCTTAAAGTTGTGAGAAAAACAGCTTGAAAGTGTAACCAGAGTGAGTTATATACAAGACCTCTAATCTGCTCTGTGCAGCTGCCTAACTCAGAAAGGGTGGTAACTGTTCTCCTAAATTGTCCAACATGAGAGAAGATGAGCTATGGTGAACTTGCATGTCTGTACTTCTGGAGGGCCTCATCCTTCACACAATAATTTTATAACTTTTTTGTCAACTGAGATATTGTAGATGAGTTTGATAATCCATAGATTCACATACATTATGATGATGATATATGCTCTCAGAATATTTTTCTATAGTTCTTTTCTAAATATGTGTAGATAGCCTACTATGTACCATGTAATCTTATACACTGAACAACGTGGGAAGGAATATAGAGAAGGGAATACTCCCAGGTTTGAGGACAACTTGACTTTGGAATGGACTTTATGAGAATAGAGTTATGATTCAATGCAGCCTGTGTGGGAAACAAATGTGAAGCACCCACAAGAGTCCCCAGGAAGATCTGACAGAGGCCAGTGTTTGGAAAATAGTCTCATGAATGGCAGCAGAAAATCACTGACCTACCTAATTGACAGACTGACAAAGAAAAACTGAGTATTCTGAGCTCAGATTTTTTTTCTTCCTTTTGAGAGAGAAAGCCTGCTCAGTATTTTCTCCTTGGTCTTTTCACATGACTATACCTGGGTATCTCTGTCAACAGGGATATTTAATACTACAAATAAGCCTACAGATATAAATAATTTATCCTAAATTTATCTTCTATTTATAGTAAATGTGTCTTCATTTTATTTATTAACTTGTTCATACATGGATAGGGTGGAACAGTGCCATTTATTGGGTCTACTTCAGAAATCCCGCCTTATTTTTAAGGTTGATTTTCAAAAATTTTAAATTAAAAAAAATTGTCTTTTTTCTTTGTCTTTTTTTTTTTTTTTTTGTCTTTTTAGGGATATGGAGGTTCCCAGGCTAGGGGTCCAATTGGAGCTGTAGCCACCAGCCTACACCAGAGCCACAGCAATGCCACATCCAAGCCACGTATGTGATCTACACCGCAGCTCACGGCAACGCTGGATCCTTAACCCACTGAGTGAAGCCAGGATTGAACCCGCAACCCCATGGTTCCCAGTCAGATTTGTTTCTGATGTGATATGACGGGAACTCCTAAATTTTAAAAATTTAAAAATCAGGTTAAAAACCTTTATCTTAAGATTAAAGTCTATAGTATAAAATACAAATACTGTATAATACTTTAAACCATGCTATAAAGAGCTAGAAAAGTGAGGATACCCAGACACTTGCCTATGCACTCACACATGTGCACATGCATGTGCACATACACACACACACACACTCTTTACACCTATTCTGGATGTGAATGGTTTTGTGCTGTGTTTTTCATTTAAGCATATTACTCCTTTGAGACATTAAACTCAAAACATGATATGGTTACTGAAGAAAATTCTAAAGGTAGAACTTCACACATATATGATGGCAATCTCATCAGAAGGAACCTATTACAAAGGCCAGAAGCAAGGCAAAATAAGTAGTAAAGTGCAATAAGGAACATAAACAAATAAACCAACCCTGGTGAGAAGTCACTGGAAAATGGGCTTACATTTTGAATCAGTGTAATTTCGTGGAAACATAATTCTCCCAGTTTAAGTACTGATGCCATACAGTTCAATGACAAAATCTTTAGCAATATAGCAGATTTTCTTGCATTGGTTTCTTGATCCATGCTGGCACATTTGCACAATATGGTACCCTGGTGTTAATGGAGAAAGCAAGGGGCAATAATCGTGTTAAATATTTTGCAGAGGGGAAATGGTCCACCTGTTATTGTAGAAAAGTTATGAGCAAACTCCTGAAGCACTTTAGAAGTAAGAGCTCATGGAGAAAGTACAGCAGGCAACATGGAGAGTCAGTTGTCTGATTTCTGTCTTCTGTGCTTCCCCAAATACAGAGTATTTCTAAAATGATTCCCAACTTGAGGCACAGTTGCATATGTTCAGAAATAAGTATGAGGTCAACCTTTGTGACAATCAAGAATATAAAAAGGTTACAAAACAGCTAGAAAAATAGATTGTTATAATATACACTTAGGGATAAGATTGATTGCAGTTTCCCAAAACACAATATTCTGAAAAATCTCTTAACTCTCTTGTTCTCTTTGTGCTTTCCACACTTCTAACTTTATTGTTCAATATTTATTGTTATATTACTGACCCAATTTAGCATAATGCTGATTCTGAAATTTTTGAATAACACAAATTTTACAGTTTCTGAGCATGATCATATTCTTTGCATAGTGTAAAAAGAGCTGAAGGCAGTAGCAACAGAGTGAAATAGAGAAAGAGCAGATTCTAGAGGTTTCTGGAGATTCATGCCTACTTTGGGCCATATCTAGTCTATGGTACATCAGGTAAATTTTATACTTTATTTTCCTCAGCCCAAATATTGAAACAAAAATATGTGTTCTTATCTCATAGGGTGATTATAAGGGTGATATGAGAATATTTACAGCACTGTTGCAATTAAATGATAGATGTGTTAAATTAACTTTAAAATTAATGATCTAGAAATCATCCTATGTTACCTTACAAGAATTTTTCTTTTGTTTTTTTTCCAAGTGACCTTTTTTTCCTTCATGTTTTACTGAGGTGTAATAGACATGCAATGCTATATTTGTTTAAGGTGTATAGCATAATGACTTGACTTATATGCACCATGAAATGATTATCACAAATTCAGTGAGCATCTGTCATCATATATAAATAAAAAATTAAAGAAATAAAGAAAAATATTCTTCCTTGTGAGGACAACTCTTAGCATTTACTCTCAACAGCTTTCAAGTATAGCATAGAACAGTGATAATTATATTTATCATGTTCTAAATTATATCCCTAGTGCTTACTTACAGTTGAAAGTTTGTACCTTTTGACTGCCTTCATCCAGTTCCTCCTCCCTCAAGCCCACAATCCCTCATAATCACAACTATAACCTTTTTCTATGAGTTTAATTTTTTGAAGTATAATTGATCTAAAACACTATATTAGATACTCTTACACAAGACAATAATTCAGCATATCTATACATTTCAAAATGATCATGATGTTAAATCTGGTTACAAAATGTCACCATCCAAAGGTATTATAGTTATTGAATATACATTCCCCAAACTGTATGTTTCATACATATGACTCATTTATTTTGCATGATAAGTTTATACCTTAATCTTCCTCATCTATTTCTTTCATCCCCCAACTCCCTTCCCTTTGGAAACTACCTATTTGCTCTCTGAATCTATAACTCTGTTCCTGTTTTGCTATGTTTGATTTTCTCTTTTATGTTTTAGTTTCCACATATAAGTGAAATCATTTCATATATCACCTTCTGTGACATATTTCATTTGGCATAACACCCTTTAGGTCCAACTCTGTTGTCAGAAATTACAAGATTCCATATTTTTAATGGGTGAGTAATATTCATTTGTATATGTGTGTGTATATATATATATGTATATATATACATATATATATGTATATATATATAAAACACCTCTTCTCTATCTATTTATCTGTTGATGGGCACAGCTTGACTATTATAAATAATGCTGAAGTAAAAATAGGGGTGAATATATTTTCAAATTAGTTTTTCATTTTATTTCCATAAATATCCAGGAGTTGAATTCCTGGATTGTATGGCAGTTCTATTTTTCTTTTCTGTCTTTTGAAGGCTGCACCCACAGCATATGGAGGTTTCTAGGCTAGGGGTCTAATTAGAGTTGTAGCCACTAGCATACGCCAGAGCCACAGCAAGTGACCTGCACCACATCTGTGACCTGCACCACAGCTCATGGCAATGCTGGATCCTTAACCCACTGAGCAAGGCCAAGGATCAAACCCACAACCTCATGGTTGCTAGTCAGATTTGTTAACCACTGAGCCATGACAGGAACTCCAACAGTTCCTTTTTTTAATATTTTGAGGAATCTCCATGTTATATTCGTAGCCACCTGAACCAATTTACATTCTCATCAACATAAATGAAGGTTTCTTTTTTTTCAGATCCTCCCCAACACTTGTTATTTGTTATCTTTTTCATAGTAGACATTCTGAGAGGTGTGAGGTGATATCCCATTGTGATTTTGATTTGCATTTCCCTGATGATTAGTAATGTTGAGCATCTTTTCATGTGCCTGTTGGCTATCTGTATGTCTTCCTCAGAAAAAATGTCTATTATCTTCTCTGCACTTTTCTTTATGTCCTATGAGTTCTTTATATAATTTAGATTTTAATCCTTTATTGTATATATTGCTTGAAAATAAATATCTGTTCCCTTTCAGTAGGAGGCTTTTATCTTTTATTGATAGTTTATTTCACTGTGCAAAAACTTTTTAGCTTGACAAGTCACATTTGTTTATTTCTCTTGCCTGAGGAGACATATATCCAAAAACATATTACTAAGACTAAAGTTAAAAAACACACTGCCTATTTTTTTATAGAAACTTTATGGTTTCAGGTCTTACATTTAAGTTTTTAATTCATTTTGAATTTACTTTTTAGAGAATAATCCAATGTGATTCATTTGCATGTAGCTCTCCGGTTTTCTTAAAACCATTTATTGAAGAGGCTGTTTCTTCCCAATGGTATAATCTTGTCTTATTTTTCATAGATTAATTTCCCATATCAGTTTGGGTTCATTTATGGCTTCTCTATTCTGTTCCATTTCCCAATGTGCTGGTTTTTATGCAGTACAATACTGACGTGATGTTTGTAGCATTGTGCTATAGTTTGAAATCAGAGTGTTGCCTTCATCTTTGTTCTTCTTTCTCAAGATTGTTTTGACTATCCTAGGTCTTTTTGTGTTCTCATAAAAGTTTTAGAATCATACGTTCTAGTTCTGTAAAGAAATGCTATTGGTATTTTGATAGGAATCCCCAAACCTGTAAATTGATTTGAGTAATATGGTCATTTTAAAAATATTCATTTTTCCATCAATGAGCATGGTATATATTTCTACGTGTTGTGTCATCTTCAATTCCTTTCATCATGTTTTTTATAGTTCTCTGAGTACAGTTCTTTCACCTCTTTATTAGATTTATTCCTATATATTATTTTTAATGTGCTAGTGGGCATTTGCTAGGGTCTATGGGATCCTTGGACTAGTGCTGGTCCACTCATGGATGGTCCTGAGTTCTGGGATGGGTGGTTGTAGGATCTGGGATCCAAGATCTAGTATCAACCTACTTCTGATGGGCTGGGCTGGTTCCTGACTTGACTGAAAACAATGTCCCTAGGTGTCCTAAGTCAGGTGTTGGGCCACTGGTGAGTGGGCCTGGATCTCAGAGCAGTTTGTTGAGGGGTCAAAAGTGCCTCTGAACCAGTGTCAAACTGCTGGTGGATATAACTGCTTGCTGAGAGGCCCAATGTGTTTCAAAGCTGGTGTCATCCTACTAGTGGGTGGGACTGGGGCCCAGGACATTGCAGGGGTGGTACTAACCTGCTTTGTGGGTGGGCTGAGTCATGATGAGGCATGCTGCAAGGCTGGAGTAGTCCTGGGGTTAATGTCTGCCCCCTCTTTGTTGGGGCCAGGACCTATTGGAACAATTGCTGGCCAACTTGTGGAGCTGGGGGGTCCCAGGGTCTCTAGCTGCTAGTGGCTGGGGGCCTAGGGTAAATATAAGTCTGCTGGTAGAGAGAACCCAGTCCCAGTCGCTAGCTGTGGAACCCTAGGGGTCCTGGGCCTAGTGCCATTGCACTGGTGGGTGGGTATGGGTTCTGGGTCCTAGGATGAGCTACCCCAGGAAGAGTTGTGGCTTCAAGTCTTACAGCAGCTGGCCTACTGGTGGGTGGGCTGTGTTTCTGCCCAACCAGCTGCTTGGCCTGAGGTATCCTAGTGTATCTGTTGACCAGCCAGTGGATGGGGCTTGGTCCTGGCACTAATAATCTAGAGGGAGGATTCCATAATTATATGTACCAGATTCTTGTGGTAGAATGAGCTCCCCATAATGTCTCCCTCAAACTTCTATGCACCAAGGGTGAGCTCTAGTTGCCTCCTGCCTCTCTGGGAGACTTTCCAAAATCAGTAGGTAGAACTGACTCAGGCTCCTTTAAAATTTTTGCTTCTGGCTTCTGGTGTCTGTGAGATTTTGTGTGCACATCCCTCACCCCTTGGGGGGAACCTCTGTGATTCTTTTACCTTCTTGTTTGTGAATTACCCGCCCTGGGATATATGTTTTGACTATATTGTACCTACATCCCTCCTACCCATCCAGTTGTGATCCTTCTTTATATCTTTAGTTGTAGAAGACCTTTTCTGCTAGTCTTCTTGTGTTGATCATCCATAATTTGTCTATAATAGTAATTTTGGGCTACCCCTGGGAAGAGGTGAGCTCAGGTCTTTCTATTCCACCATCTCATACACTCTCCACCTACAAGACTGTCTGTGATCTTCACAACTATTCAGTACCCTTGTTATGTATCATTCTAATGGTCTATATTTCTCCTTTCACAGAATTTTTAATCCTATAAATTTTAATTTATTACCTATTTGTCAATATAATTTAAACTCCAGGATGAGAGACATGGTTTATCATGTTACCTCTTGATTACTTAGTAGATAATATACCACATGACACATGTTAATTGATAAATAAATATTTGTTGAATAATTTACTTTTAAAAGATTGGAGTTCCCACTGTGGCTCAGTGGAAATGGATCTGACTAACATCCATGAGGACGTAGGTTTGATCCCTGGCCTCACTCAGTGGGTTAAGGATCTGGTGTTGCCTGAGCTGTGGTGTAGGTTGCATATGTTGCCCAGATCCCAAGTTGCTATGGCTGTGGTATAGGCTGTCAGCTACAGCTCCAATTTGACCCCTAGCGTAGGAACTCCCATGTGCCATGTGAACTGCCTTAAAAAGACAAAAATAAATAAGTAAAAGTAAAGATTCATGATTCATATTATATCTGATATGGACAAGTGACTAGAAAAATATCCATGGCATTCATTGTTTGTCGAACTGAATAATTTCTACTCCATGCTACTCCATTAAAAGATGAGAAAGCTACAAATACTTTCATATATATTACATAATATATTAGTTTTAGTCATAAATGTAATGGAAAAATATATAACTCTACAAAAAAGTTCAAATTGATAGTGTGCATATGGAGGGAGTTCTTGACCATTCCCCTTTCCCTTCCTGTGTGGCCTCACAACTTAAGACAGTAACTGATTTTCTACTTTGAGCACTCACCATAGAAGAAAAATTTCTTGTGTATTTGCAGGGTCATGGAATTCCCATATTTCTGTACATCTCCACATTTTTATTTTTTTTTTCTTTTTACCTCTGCACCTCTGAAATATGGAATTTCCTGGGCTAGGGGTTGAATCAGAGCTGCAGCTGTGGTCTGCACCACAGCCATGGCAACCACTGGCTCCAAGGAGCATCTGCAAACTATGCCACAACTTATGGAATTGTTGGATTCTTAACTTACTGAGCAAGGCAAGGAATCAAACCTGCATCACAGGGGCAATGCTGCGTTCTTAACATATTGAGCCACAATGGGATCTCCCAGTCTCCACATTTTAGATTAAAATCGAAATTTATTTTTATGATTTTGGACATTGTAGACAAGTAGTCTACATACCTCCATGAATTTTTATGACATAAAACACTTCCAAAAATTAGATTATTTTCTAAATTTTCCCACAGTAAACTTGACTCTTTTAATGTATATTTCTATGAATTTAATGAACACATATATATTCATTTAACCATCACCATTATCAGTATAAAGAATATTGCATTAACCCAAAATACTCTCTCATGACTTCCAGTTGTTGTCACATATCCTCCCACAACCTCTGACATTACTGAGATGTCACAATAGTTTTGTATTTTTTATAATTCCATATAGGTGGAATCACATGTCTTTTTATTCTGGTGTCATTCACTTAATATAATGCCTCTGTAATTCAGACAAGTTGTTGCATGTATCAATAATTCACTTTTTTATTGCTGAGAAGTATAGCCTTGAAGGACTTTGACACTGTTCACTTATTCTCCCACTGAAGATAATTTACATTTATCCAGTTTTGAAGGATTATGCATAAATAATTGTACATAGTATACAATGTACTATGGATTCTTCTAGCTGAAGAAATATAGTGATAGCTAGGACAGGAAAGAAGTTTCAATACTCATTAAGTTTAAGTCTGTTGAGAAGTTAACTATAATCCAAAATTTTTAAAAGGTCAAAATGTCAAATGTATGACTCAGAGTGTTCTCCAGATGCCTAAGATGGTTTTTCCAATATACTAGAATTTAACCAGAGGTTTAATTAAGAGTGTTGAGTCATTCTGTTTCTTAATCTATATTTATTGTTATAAGCTGGTAAAACACAACATTTAGAATCACATATAGAGATATTTTGTTTATTGTAACGTTGCTGAACATAATCTCTCAAAATTGCTGAGGGAAAACTGGGAAACATGTTTCATTAAAACCTTCCTAAGTGATTTTGATGAGCACTCCAGATTAGATTCACTGCTCTAAATTTTTGAAATAAAAAACCCCAGAGCAGCACTGTTGCTTTGTTGAGACATACACGTATACACAGCTGTGATTTCACATGGATCTCATTGTAAAATAGGAGGAAATGCACTGATATTTTCTATAGTCTCCAAAGGGAAAGTTATAGATCAGTGTCAGCATTCTCTAACACATGGTCTCTTACAAAGGTCAAGAATACATTAAATTTCCAGTTTTTGGCGAGAAGGCAAGATGGCGGAAGAGTAGGGGGACACGCTCGCTCTCTCCCACAAACACAACAAAAAAACCACATCTACGGGATAAACGACTCACACAGAACAATCGCTGGCAGAAGGACCTAAGCTCCGATAATGGCAAGAATTTCGTGACATTACTGGGTAAAACAAGAGAAAAGAGGAGAGTGAAAGAAGGGGAATCCCAGCTGGACGGATGCTCCTGAAAGGGAACTGTGGAGGATAAAGGGATCTCGCACCCTGGAAAGTCACCTAGATCAACTGAAAGATCAACTGAACTGGAGGAATCTCCAGATGCAGAGAAGAGTGTAGCAGTAAGTCGGAGTTCTGAAAAGCAGAGCAAGAACCGAACAGATCATCTGAACTACAGGCACAGTCACCAAAAATTGAGACACCTGGGTGGGGGCTGGGCACCAAGACCTCTGCTCTGGAGCTTAGTCCCTGGGAAAGGGCCGGGGGGAGGGGTGGAGCGGAGACTGCTTGGGAGGTATAGAAATCGGTCTGTGAAGTTTGACGGGGCAGAGACTGCCTGGGAGACCAGAAAGCAGAACCTCTCAGGGGGAGGGAGCAATACACTAAGGGTGGGGAAGTGGAAAGTCACATCAGAGGGAACCTGGGAGAAGAGCTGGGTCTGTGTTGGGGAGGGGAGAGAAGAAGGGGTGGGCCCCCATAGAATTCTCCCCACTCTACAATGAGCTTACTGGCCTGCTAGCTATCAGAAAGTTGTGCTTCCCAGTGCATTCCACCACCCCCCTCACCCCCATCCATTACATACACACTGGACCTGGGGCTGCCTGCCATCAGGGAGGGCTGGCTTTTACAATTGCCAGAAGCCTACCACTGCAGGGGCTGTCCCTGCCCTGGCCTGCTTGCCCTTTGGAGGGGCTACACCCCTGCAGAGCAGCACCAAACACTGCCAGCCCCTGGGAAAAAACCTGCAGCCCAGAAAAGCTAGAACAAGCTTAGCCAGGCCATGAAAAGATCTGCCTAATTCTCAGAAAGTCCTTCTGAGTCGGGCTGCCCTGGGGAAGAACCTCTTGGGTTTGCAGTGGCCCAGCTAGCTGATACATCCCTCGGGGGGTGCCGCACTCCCTTGGAACAGCTCCCCAGGACTGCCAGGAAACTGCAGGAAGCCCTGCACCCCAGAAAAGCTAGAACAAGCTTGGCCGGGCTGTGAAAAGATCTGCCTGCATTCTTGCACAGTCCTTCTGAGTCGGACTGCCCTGGGGAAGAGCTTCTTGGGTTTGCAGCAGCCCAGCTAGCTGCTCCAGCTCTAGGGGGGTCCACACTCCTGCGGAATAGCTGCTCAGCACCCTCAGCCCACTAGAGGAGCCCCTGCAGCCCAGAAAAAAGCTAGAACAACCTTAGCTGGGCCGTGAAAAGATCTTCCTACATTCTCAGACAATCCTTCTGAGACGGGATGTTCTAGGGAAGAGCCTCTTGGGTTCGCAGCAGCCCAGCTAGCTGCTCCATCCCTTGAGGGGTGCTGCACTCCCACAGAAAAGCTGCCCAGCACTTCCAGCCCCCTGCAAGAGCCCCTGAAGCCCAGAAAATCCATAACAAGATTGGCCAGGCCATGTAAAGATCTGCCTACATTCTCAGACAGTCCTTCTGAGTCAGGCTGCCCTGGAAAAGAACCTCTTTGGTTCTCAGGGACCCAGCTAGCTTCTTGAACTCTGGGGGTGGGTCCACACTCCTGTGGAACAGCTGCCCAGCACCACCAGCCCCCTAGAAGAGCCCCACAGCCCAAAAACACCAGAGCAAGCTCTACCTGGCTGAGTGAAATCTGCTCCCATCGTGGTGTGGATCTCCCAGTCCTGTATGCCCTCAGAAAGTCCTCCTTTGCTTCAGAGAGACCCTGTCAGCCCCACCAACACTCCTGAAAAGCCGCACTGCCTCAAAAAAGACTGACCAACACCACCAGGCCTCAGGAAATATTCCATGGCAGTGACAAGGCAAACACTGCCCGGCCACGGAGAGTACAACTCCACCAGGAAAAAGAAAACAACAAGCAAGATGAAGAAGCTCAGAAACCACCCCCAGTCAAACCAACAGGAGAACTCACCTAAAGCAGTCACCAATGAAACAGATGTCTGCATTCTGACAGATCTGGAGTTCAAAAGAGAAATAGTGAAGATACTGAAGGAATTAAGAGAGGATATGAACAGTAATGTAGACACCCTCAGAAAGGTACTAGAAAATATAAGGAGGAGCCAAGAAAAACTAGAAAGTTCATTTGCAGAGATACAAACGGATCTAAGGGCAGTAAAAACCAGAATGAATAATGCAGAAGAATGAATCAGTGATATGGAAGATAGAATAATGGAAATCACCCAATCAGGTCAGCAGACAGAAAACCAAATCAAAAAATAGGAAGACAATATAAGAGACCTATAGGATAATATAAAGTGGGCCAATCTACACATAATAGGAATTCTAGAAGGAGTAGAAAAAGATAAGGGAGTAGAAAATATATATGATGACAATATTGCTGGAAACTTCCCAAATCTAAAGGATCCTGAGTTCAGGATACAGGAAGCACATAGGGCCCCAAACAAGTTGAATCCAAATAGACACACCTCAAGACACATTATAATAGAAATGGCAAAATTAGTGATAAAGAGAGGATCCTAAAGGCAGCAAGAGAAAAGCAGAATGTTACCAACAAGGGAACCGCCATAAGATTATCAGCTGATTTCTCTACAGAAACACTACAGACAAGGAGGGAATGGCAAGAGATATTTAAAAGGAAAAAATATGCAACCTAGAATACTCTATCCAGCAAGACTATCATTTAAAATAGAAAGGGAAATAAATATTTTTTCCCACAAACCAAAGCTAAAAAAAATACAGCAACGCAAAACCCAGGCTAAAAGAAATACTGAAAGGCTTCTCTAAACCAAAAAGAAAGGAAGGAAAGAAAGGGAGGAAAAAGGAAAAAAAATAATGAAGAAGAAGAGGAATAACTAGGATTGAGGAAACCACAATTAGAGAGCAGTCACTCAAATAAGCCAGTATACAGATTTTATCATGAACATGTTTCAAACAAAATAAAATTAAAAAGAAAAAAAAAGAGTCATCAAAATCATAAAATGTGGGCAAGGGATGTTTGGAATAAATAGACACTTTTTGTTTGTTTGTTTGTTTCTCTTCTTAATTTTAATATAGTAATGAAGTGTTTGAACCTACAGGACCATCAGGCTAAAACATACAATTATAGGAAGGGGTTAGCATACTTAAAAAACAGGGCAAACACAAGCCAAAACCAAACCTTGCATTTGCAAAAAATGTAAAAAAAAAAAAAAAAAAAAAACACTCAAACAGATAATAACAGGAGACCATCCAACCTAAAAAAAGAAAGGAAGAGTGGAGAACCATAGAATCAACTGGAACCCAAGGTTCAAAATGGCAATAAATAATCATCTATCAAATATCACGTTAAATGTCAATGGACTGAATGCCCCAATCAAAAGACACAGAGTGGCTGAGTGGATAAGAAGGCAAAAACCTTCAATATGCTGCCTTCAAGAAACTCACCTCAGGACAAAGGATACATATAGGTTGAAAGTGAAGGGGTGGGAAAAAATAATTCATGCCAATAGACATGACAGGAAAGCAGGAGTTGCAATACTCATATCAGACAAAATAGACCTTAAAACAAAAGACATAAAGAAAGACAAAGAAGGACACTACTTAACGATTAAGGGATCCATCCAAGGAGAGGATGTTACTATTGTCAACATCTATGCCCCAAATACAGGAGCACCCAGATACATATGACAAATATTAATAGACATAAAGGGAGAAATTGATGTGAATACAATCATAGTAGGAGACTTTATTACCCCCCTCCCACCGAGGGACAGATCCCCTAGACAGAAAACCAATAAAGCAACAGAGATCTTGAAGGAAACAATAGAAAAGTTAGACTTCATTGATATCTTCAGGACACTACATCCAAAAAAATCAGAATACACATTCTTCTCAAATGCACATGGAACATTCTCAAGAATCGATCACATATTGGGACACAAAGCTAACCTCAACAAGTTTAGGAGCATAGAAATTATCTCAAGTATCTTCTCTGACCACAAGCCATGAAACTAGAAATCAACCATGAGAAAAGAAATGAGAGAAAACCTACTACATGGAGACTAAACAACATGCTACTAAAAAACCAATGGGTCAATGAGGAAATCAAGAAGGAAATTAAAAAAAAACCTTGAAACAAATGATAATGAAGACACAACTTCTCAAAATCTATAGGATGCTGCAAAAGCAGTGCTCAGAGGGAAATTTATAGCAATCCAGGCCTTTCTCAAAAAAGAAGAAAGATCCCAAATCGACAACTTAACCCTCCACCTAAACAAATTAGAAAAAGAACAAAAAAGACCTAAAGTCGGCAGAAGGAAGGAAATTATAAAGATAAAAAAAAAAATCAATAAAATAGAGATTCAAAAAACAATAGAGGAAATTAATAAAACCAAGAGCTGGTTCTTTGAAAAGGTGAACAAAATTGACAAACCCCTGGCAAAACTCACTAAAAAAAGGAGAGAAAGAACCCAAATAAACAAAATTAAAAATGAAAAAGGAGAAATCACAACAGATACTGCAGAAATACAAAAAAAAAACATAAGAGAATACTATGAACAACTATATGCCAACAAGTTTGACATCTGGAAGAAATGGACAACTTTCTAGAATCTTACAGCCTGCCAAAACTGAATCAAGAAGAAACAGACCAACTGAACAGACTGATCACTAGAAATGAAATTGAATATATCATAAAAACAATCCCTACACATAAAAGTCCAGGACCAGATGGTTTCACAGGTGAATTCTACCAAACGTATAAAGAGGATCTGGTGCCCATCCTCCTTAAACTCTTTCAAAAGGTTGAAGAAGAAGGAACACTCTCAAAGACATTCTATGATGCCACCATCACCCTAATTCCAAAACCAGACAAAGATACCACCAAAAAAGGAAACTATCGGCCAATATCTTTGATGAATATAGATGCAACAATTCTCAACAAAATCTTAGCCAACCAAATACAACAACATATCAAAAAAAATCATACACCATGACCAGGTTGGGTTCATCCCAGGTTCACAAGGATGGTTCCACATACGCAAATCAATCAACATCATACACCACATTAACAAAAAAAAAAAAAAGTCAAAAATCATATGATCATCTCAATAGACGCAGAAAAAGCATTTGACAAAGTCCAACATCCATTCATGCCAAGACCCTCACCAAAGTGGGTATAGAGGGAACATTCCTGAACATAATCAAAGCCATTTATGATAAACCCACAGCAAATATAATACTCAATGGGGAAAAACTGAAAGCCTTCTCACTCAAATCTGGAACAAGACAGGGATGCCCACTCTCACCACTGCTCTTCAACATAGTTTTGGAAGTCCTAGCCACAGCAATTAGACAAACAAAAGAAATAAAAGGCAGCCATATAGGAAGAGATAAAACTGTCACTGTATACATAGAAAACCCTAAGGACTCAACCCAAAAACTACTTGAACTGATTAATAAATTCAGCAATGTAGCAGGATATAAGATGAAAATTCAGAAGTCAGTTGCATTTCCCGATACCAGCAAGGAAATATTAGAAAAGGAATACAAAAATACAATACCTTTAAAATTGCACCTCACAAAATCAAATACCTCGGAATACACCTGACCAAGGAGGTAAAGGACTTACATGCTGAGAACTACAAAACTTCAATCAAAGAAATCAAAGAAGATGTAAAGAAATGGAAAGATATTCCATGTTCCTGGATTGGGAAAATCAATATTGTAAAAATGGCCATACTACCCAAAGCAGTCTACAGAGTCAATGCAAGCCCTATCAAATTACCCATGACATTATTCACAGAACTAGAACAAACAATCCAAACATTTATATGGAACCAAAAAAGACCCAGAATCGCCAAAGCAATCCCTGAGAAACAAAAACCAAGCAGGAGGCATAACTCTCCCAGACTTCAAAAAATACTACAAAGCCACAGTCATCAAAACAGCGTGGTACTGGTATCAAAACAGGCAGACACACCAATGGAACAGAATAGAGAACCCAGAAATAAACCCTGACACCTATGGTCAATTAATCTTTGACAAGGGAGGCAAGAACATAAAATGGGAAAAAGAAAGTCTGTTCAGCAAGCATTGCTGCGAAACCTGGACAGCAGCATGCAAAGCAATGAAACTAGAACACACCCGCACATCATGCACAAAAATAAACTCCAAATGGCTGAAAGACTTAAATATATGACAGGACACCATCAAACTCCTAGAAGAAAACATAGGCAAAACATTCTCTGACATCAACATCATGAATATTTTCTCAGGTCAGTCTCCCAAAGCAATAGAAATTAGAGCAAAAATAAACCCATGGGACCTCATCAAACTGAAAAGCTTTTGCACAGCAAAGGAAACCCAAAAGAAAACAAAAAGACAACTTACAGAATGGGAGAAAATAGTGTCAAATGAAGCAACCGACAAGGGCTTAATCTCTAGAACATATAAGCAACTTATACAACCCAACAGCAAAAAAGCCAATCAATCAATGGAAAAATGGGCAAAAGACCTGAATAGACATTTCTCCAAAGATGATATACAGATGGCCAGCAAACACATGAAAAAATGCTCAACACCCCTGATCATAAGAGAAATGCAAATCAAAACTACCATGAGATACCACCTCACACCAGTCAGAATGGCCATCATTAATAAATCCACAAATAACAAGTGCTGGAGGGGCTGTGGAGAAAAAGGAACCCTCCTGAACTGTTGGTGGGAATGTAAACTGCTACAGACAGTATGAAGAACAGTTTGGAGATACCTTAGAAATCTATACATAGAACTTCCATATGACCCGGCAATCCCACTCTTGGGCATCTATCTGGACAAAACTCTCCTTAAAAGAGACACATGCACCTGCATGTCCATTACAGCACTATTCACAATAGCCAGGACGTGGAAACAACCCAAATGTCCATCGACAGATGATTGGATTTGGAAGAAGTGGTATATATCCACAATGGAATACTACTCAGCCATAAAAAATGACATAATGCCATTTGCAGCAACATGGATGGAACTAGAGAATCTCATACTGAGTAAAATGAGTCAGAAAGACAAAGACAAATACCATATGACATCACTTATAACCGGAATCTAATGTCCAGCACAAATGAACATCCCCTCAGAAAAGAAAATCATGGACTTGGAGAAGAGACTTGTGGCTGCCTGATGGGAGAGGGAGGGAGTGGGAGGGATCGGGAGCTTGGGGTTGTCAGACACAACTTGGAATAGATTTACAAGGAGATCCTGCTGAGTAGCATTGAGAACTATGTCTAGATACTCATATTGCAGCAGAACAAAGGGTGGGGAAAAAATGTATACATGTAAGGATAACTTGATCCCCTTGCTGTACAGTGGGAAAAAAATAAATTATAAAAAATAAATAAATAAATAAATTTCCAGTTTTCTATCGTAGAATTCCTTTCCTCCCTAATTACAATCTTTATACCAAATTGACTGAGAAACTATATTTAGTACATCAGCCTATGTCTTTCAATAGCTTTACTATCATACGTGTCCTTGCTACGAAAATTTTCCCTCACTTATTTAAATAAAAATGTGCATGCATATTTCCTATTGCAGTTTAAAAATCTCTCTGGAAATATTTTTCTATTTTGCATGGCAATATGAATTATGATATTTAAATTTTATGTGTTTAGCAATAAATGAGTATATTCTTCAACAAACATATCTAATCCATCAAGCGAGTAGCCAAAAATGTAACAGCGTTAACCTGAGATATTAAGTCAGTTCATGAAAGAAATAAGGTGACATGAATGCGTTTAATCATCTCATAATGTACTACATCTCTAAACAAAAATATTTTTTTCTGAAATAGGGACACAGTTGAGTGATATGAAATTCACAGGTCTAAAACAGCACTATTTTCATTAACCACTTTTGGTATAAAAACTAAAGCTTTGACAGAAAAGAAAATAATAAGGGGAAAACAAAACGTGTATGTTTTTCATGTGTTAAAACTTCTTCAATTTATAAACACACCCACTGACCTGAAATGGTTAATTCAGTCAATGAGAAAATTATCTTGATTTTAAATGTATGGTGTTCGTAAGAACAACTTTAATGACTTTCTCAGGATAAATTCATTTATCAAAATTGTTTGATATATTTTCTTTTAATGCATGAGAATGACAGTAAGTAGGGATAAACATAGATATATCTAATAACCCTGAAATCTGAAGGTTTTTTTTTTAATTGAGCTTATATTTTTCCCTGGCTTATTGCAGAAGTGGTTATATAATTCTTTTTTATATGGAATGCTTTGGTATTATACCTGAGAATGATAAGATCATAATGATGATCATATTAGAAGGGAAAAACAAGGTTAAAGGAAGTGAATTCCTTTTATTTAAGGCATAAGCTGATTCTTTTTTTTTAACTTGGAAAATATTTGTATTACTCATTCTATACATGGATTGCTATAGAGTACTAGAATACATTGCAAAGAATTTTTTATTGAGACAATTGACATTTAATATTCTATTAGTTTCAGGTGTGCAGCATAATAATTCAATATTTGTATACACTGCAAAATGATCACTATTATATGTTAGTTACTATCTGTCACAGTGCAAAGTTATAGTTTCTTTCTTATGATGAAAACTTTTAAAAGATTTACTCCCTTAGCAACTTTCAAATGCACAGTATTATTGACTATAGTCAAGATGCTATACATTATATCCCCATGCCTTGTTTATTTTATAACTAGAGGTTTGTACCTCTTAAACCCCTTCACCTATTTAACCCATCTTCTAACCACCATCCCCTCTGGCAATCACACATTTGTTCTCTGTATCTATGAGTTTAGTTTTGTTTCGCTTGTTCATTTTTTTTAGATTCCATATATAAGTGAAATCACATGGTATTTATCTGTCTGAGTTATTTCACTTATAATACTTTCAAGGTCCATCCATTTTGTTGCAAATGACAAAATTTAGTTCTTTTTTATGGCTGTGTATTATATATATAAATATATAACAGTAGGGTAAAATTTACTTAGGAGCACATCTCTCAATTTTTTTTTCTGTTCATAATACAAAGAAAATGTTTTAAAGAACATGTAAGAGTCCAATGGAAAAGTGTAATTCATATAAATGTCAGTCATATAAGCATAACCACATATATATATATATATATATATATATATATGTTCATAATTTTCTTAATACACATATCCATCAATAGACAGATTGTTTCCATATCTTGGCTATTGTAAGTAATGCTGCAATGAAATGAACATGGGAGTACATTTATCTTTTGGAATTAGTGTTTTCATTATCTTTGGATAAACACCCAGAACTGGAATTCCTAAATCATTTAGTAGTTCAGTTTTCAAATTTTGAGAAATCTTCATAGTGTTTTCTATAGTGGCTGCACAAAGTTAAAATCTACCAACAGTGCACAAGTTTTCTTTTTTCCCCATGTCCTTACCAACACTTACTATTGATTGTCATTCTCTAACAGGTGTGAAGCTATACATCATTAGATTTTTTTTTTGGTCTTTTTACCTTTTCTAGGGCCACTTCCTCAGCATGTGGAGATTCCCAGGCTAGGGGTCCAATCGGAGCAGTAGACACCAGCCTACAACCAGAGGCACAGCAACGTGGGATCGGAGCAGTGTCTGCAACCTACACCACAGCTCACAGCAACACCAGATCCATAACCCACTGAGCAAGGCCAGGGATCGAATCCGCAACCTCATGGTTTCTAGTCGGATTCGTTAACCACTGCACCATGATGGGAACTCCCATCATTAGATTTTTATACAAGCTATTGGTTTGGATTTCTTTACAAAAATCTGAGTTCCTGGAAATTCCTTCTAAAAGATGTGTTTATGAACTCAATTAGTGAAAAAATGCTCTGTCATCTTTCTGATTTATAATCCAGCAAGGCTTTTTTTATACTTGGCTTTGTTTCCATAAATGCTAAACCAGGTTAAAATAACATCTAAAGGCAGATTTATTAATGAAACTTGCTGTTGCCACTCACATTTAAATAATCATGACATGATTTAATAATTTGTG
Source organism: Sus scrofa (assembly GCF_054392235.1). Classification (NCBI taxonomy): domain Eukaryota; kingdom Metazoa; phylum Chordata; class Mammalia; order Artiodactyla; family Suidae; genus Sus; species Sus scrofa. Next base: position 35,427,832 of record NC_139393.1, read on the forward strand.
AGGTCACTAATTTTTCACAATGCTTGAATGAGTGTCCCATTCCAAGCTTCAAATTCAGTTTTAATTTTTTGGTTTTAGTTAATAATGCAAATGCAGTTGTATTTTTAAAATGTCAGTCATATATGCATAACCATGAATTCCACTTTTCCATTGGACTCTTACATGCTCTTTCAAACATTTTCTTTGTATTATGAACAAAAAAAGTTTAAGAGAGATGTGCTTCTAAGTAAATTTTACAATATTTATTGAAGGACTTTTTTTTTTCAGCTTCTTTCCTTGTAAATATCTAGGGATAAACTTAAATGAGGCAGGTGGAGCAACTGAGCTTCCCTTTGAGCACTTCAGCAGGATGACCAGGAATGTTTCTCTTTACTATCTCTGGGGGAAATCTGGATGTCTAATTAAATAACTAAACAAAAAAGCCTTTCTTAGTTTGTATTATATTGTGATATAAACAGAAAAAGTATGTTGCCTTAACTATATATTTAAAATAAATAATTGCATATTTTTCCTTTCAGAAAAAAAATATTGGCATAGATGATATAAAATTTCAGAGTAAACATTCATGTGGCAGGAGGTTTAAACCTAAAAAAATAAATAAATAAACCCAAAGTGTGAAAATAGAACACACAGCAAAAAAACTTATTTATTTACCTTCTAATAACATTACACATCTGTGACTTTTTCGTTCTGTAAAGCAACAATTTTATTCTTTAAGTTTTGTGGTGGGGAATGATGACTAAAAATGGTGAGGTTATGTTTGGATTGTTTATGTTGTTTTTAGTACTGAGTCGGTAAAGATTATGATTATTAGAATTTGGATTTGTAGTTGTATATCTTTAAACTTCAATTTTTTCCCTAAATATATATCAATCTTTGTGTGTTTACTATCATTATTACCTCATACACCATTATACCAAAGAGAAAACAAAGCTAAGTGACTTGCTTTTGATCACAGAAGCATTAAGTGGTGGAGTCAAGGATTGAAATAATCATTATGGCTTTCAAACATATTGTCTTTCAAGATATTATGCATTTTAGGATCCTCTGAGCATTTTTTGAAGCATAAACTAATTAGAATTATTAAAAAGGCCAAAGTCAAGTGAAGTGGTGGTCTTTAAAATCTTGCTACTAGGATGATCTCTTATAAGGTTGGTATTATTTCATCTATGAGGTGCTTTTGATTACATTTTAACATATTTTTAGAAATAACTAAGTATTGCAAAGAAATAAAATATATAAGAGAGCTCTCATAATTCCTCAAATCCTATTTTATTTAATATCAAATTATGAGTGTTATTTCTCTCACACCCTTGTTAGTTAAGCACTTTCAATCTAATATGCAGAAATATGTTGAATTATCTATACTAGTTATTTGAAGTAATTGGAAAATTAAATCCTGTACATCTATTACAAAGTATCTATATATCAGGGCATAGAGTTTTTAATGGAAAGAGGGAACTTTGAGAACTAAACCAAATCTCCAAATCTCTGGAGAATTATATTGTAGTTTTGCTCCTACTTTATAGTGTCACCCTTGCCTTTTCCTTTTTAACACATTCTTCTGGATTTCTGAAAATAGTGTTAGCTTGGCAGAAATACATATTCAGGCATAGCCAGTAAAGATCTACTAATAAATCTGAAGGCTTTATGAACATTGATATTTCTTTGTTCTGCTAATTTTAATAGTCAGGCATCCATTCTTAGAAAAAGAAATGGACTAGCCTGAGAGTCAAGAAATATAAAGTAGTGCAGCTACATAAAATATTCCAGGTAATCATTTCAACAGGAATATAAAACATTGTGCCTTACTTTAACAAAATGAAATTAAAATGTTCTGTATACCCTCAAATGAATAAGAAATTCTGATTGGTGAAATACTGATGTTCTACAAGTTAAAGGAATTCTTTCCTCTCTTTCATGCCCTTTTATAAAAGAATTAACAAGTGTAATCTGAATTAACCATTTTCTCTGAAGTAAATTTTTATGGATTTTAGCCAAATATATTAGCACATTTAGAAAGCTCAGAACTGCAGATTTCCCTCAGAGCATGTAAGATGTGTCTTGAGTCTAGATCTCAAGAAAAGCCTTTTAAGGTTCTGGAAACTCCACATTTTTACCCTAAAGCCAAACTTCAATTCTTCTGTCAAATTATACTACAGACAACCTACATTCCTAAAGCTTAGATTGAGGGATTTCTACAGGTTTGTATATCTTGGTTTTTCAAAGTAAATCTTAGTTCCAAAGCTTAGTCTCTAAAAGCGATGTGGCAATAAAAAGTACACCTTGGCAGAATGCAATGCATCCCAATATCTCTAAGTGTTCAAATTTGTAGCTCTCTCTACCTTTGGGAAAGGTCTTGAAGTATATTTAATCTTAGTGCTAATGAAACAGACTCAATGTTGTAAATGTCAAACTTAGGAAAATAACCTTTTTCTGGGTCTTAGAAAGACCATAACACAAATCTTTGATAGATTAAATTCTATTAATTTATATTCATTCAAATTCTATAGCATTTAAATTAATCATAGGAAAAGTTAATATTTACATTTTTATAATATCTTTATTTTTACTGCTTCCCCCCATTTTTCATTCATGCCATGAGAACCTAAAAATATGATTTATTCTGACGTATTAGAAAAGCCAGATATATCCATTTGGTCTTCCTTGTATCTTTATTACTTCTATTTCTATATCTATAAATGTATGTATGGGCAAATGCAATTGTTTACAATTATATTCTGCATGTGTTACTCTTTTTTTAAAACTGCTTAAAATATTCTACATATTTTTACAACAAAACTTCCATAATTTTTTAAATTTTTTGATTTTGTTTGTTTGTTTTATGGCTACACCTGCAGCATAAGGCCAGAGAATGAATCTGAGCCACTGCTGTAATCTACACCACTGTTGCAGCAATGCCAGATAATTTAACCCACTGTGCCAGGCCAGGGATTGAACCTGCACCTCCTCAGCAACCCAAGCTGCTGAAGTCAGATTCTTAACCCACTGTGTCACAGCAGGAATGCCTAAATTTTGAGATATTAATGTTTATAAATGATCCTGTCCACCCTTTTCACACATTACTGTCATTTTAATTTTCTATCTTTCTCAAATGCATTTTAAAATCTTTACTATCTGGAGTATACAAATAGCAATTACATCATTATTTTTCTACTTATACTGAACAATTCCCTTTTCTGTTTTCAAATAGTTTATCAAATACTTAACATGAATTGTTTCCACAAATATTACTTCCATTAAAAATAAGCATAGAAGAAATAAAGGTGTCTTGAGATTTGAGTTTACTACTCTTTCCACTGGAAACCATAATTCAGTCTTCCCATCAGCCGCTCTGAGATGTGTTACACAGTGAACTATTTCCTGTGGTCATGGGTATTCTCATCCTGTCTTCCAGCACTTTCTCACATGTCTCAGGGCCATGTCTTTGGTTTAAAAAAGTGTTTGTACACAGAAAAGAACACAGATTACAGCATAACTATCTTTATTAAAATAACCAAAATGAAAGAGGAAAGAAAGATAAAGGAATTGCCAATATAGTAAAGACAATATAAGCCATAGGAAAAATGTAATTAACTGAGAAAATTTATCTTCAAAACATTTAACTTATAAATACAAAACATTAATCTTCCATCATCTTAATTCTTGTCCTACTAAAATATTGTGTTGCTGACTTTTCTAAATTATTTTCAATATGAACATGTGGTTCACATCATATCAATAGACATTAAGATCTATTTCAAAACAACTATAGGCAAGCAAACAACATGGCATTTAGTTATTTGTTAAGCATAGTATTTTCTTTGGAATGTACTAAAATGTATTTTTTAAAGTATATATTTATGGTATGTTTATTTTATTTCTTATGACATTTACAAAATCTGCTTTTAAGTCCAAATAAAATACTTTTAATGGAAAAAATTTTCTCCCTCTTGGTCACACACATATGTGCTCTACACACACACACTCACATATACATATCCACATATATGTATTTGAATAAATACTTGTTTCAATATTCTTTTAAAAATGTCTTTATTTTATATATTTCCTTCATCCTGTGAGAAAATCACTTTCTAAGAAATAACATTGTATGTGCTTCATATGTTTTGAGGTTGATTTTCTCAGTTATCTGAATTAGTATACATAAAGAAGACAATATTTAAAAGGAGTGAAAATGTAAGCAAAACATATTTTAACTATCTCTTTAATATTATCTAAGTTTCATACACAGCCTTTTTTTGTTTTGTTTTGTTTTTTTGTTTTTTTGTCTTTTCTAGGGCTGCACCTGCGGCATATGAAGGTTCCCAGGCTAAGGCACTAGTTGGAGCTGTACTGCCAGCCTACATCACAGCCCCAGCCCCAGCAATGTGGGATCTGAGCCTTGTCTGAGACCTACACCACAGTTCATGGCAACACCAGATCCTTAACCCACTAAGCGAGGCCAGGGATTGAACCTGCAACCTCATGTTTCCTAGTTGGATTCGTTAACCACTGAGCCACGATGGGAACTCCCCTACACAGCCTTTCTAACAGAATGTGTGTGTTGTGCTTAAATAAGATGTTATTTCTTAAATAATTTACTATGTTATATTAAATACCATAATAAAATCTAGTATGTTTACAAAATACTAAATTAAACCTAAATATAGGCCATTGTACTTTATTTCTCAACAAAGTCCAAAAATGGCTGCTTCATTCTTTTCTAGTTATCTTTTTGGTTGTTAACTTATGTGGTTTAGGCTTTTAGAATGTTAACAATTTTATTGTCAAAAATTAGTGACTCTGACAATCCAAACTTTAAGCTTTCAGTAAATTATAGGATGCAAAGAGAATAGAATCAATTTATTACATTTTGTCTTAAAAATATAGATGATTTTGACAACAATCTTTTGATGTAAGCATTCAGAAAATCTAGTAAATTTCCCATCAATTATTTTTAGACATCTTTGTGATGTGATAAGTATATGTTAGATGATAAATCATGCTATATGAAAATAAACACATAGACATTGAAAAATAATTTTTAAATTTTACTTTTATGAAAGATTAGGTTTACATTTTTATCTATTTACAGATCTTCAGGAGCATAAATGGTAGGTTAAGGATTTGGCAAACATCAAATTTATGTGCTAATAATAAAAATAAAATAAACACTTAAACCTAGCTGGACAATTCAAGATCTCTACCACAATATCTAGTGACATTATAAATAACACTAAATTCTCTAAGACTCATAAATTAAGATAGAGGTGAAGATGAATTATGTAAATTTATTTCTTATTCTATGATTATATGATAGCTACAAATACATCTCTAAAATATTGAGACATGGTAATTCTCCAAATTAAAATAGGAAGTGTGCTCTATTGCACATGCATGAGGAATGGACCTAGGCATGTAGCCAAAATGTCTTCTATATGCTTGATATTTCTTTACATTCAAATATTTTTATGGCTTCACCTGTGAAGTTCTTGGGCTAGGAGTTGAATCAGGGCTGCAGCTGCCTGCCTATACTGCCTACACCACAACCACACAGTAATGCCAGGTCCAAGCTGCATCTGTGACCTGTGCCACTGCTTGAGGCAATACTGGATTTTTAATCCACAGATTGAGGCCAGAGATTGAACCCACATCCTCATGGACACTAGTTGGGTTATTAAACTTCTAATAACAGGATGGGAACTTCTGATAACACAATGGGAGCACAATAAAACAATGGGAACTCCAATATTCAATTTCTAGAGTTAGAAAACACATGTAAATGCTGTATTTTATTAACAAGGCATCCTTCTTTTATATTAATATAAAATAATTTTAAAGGTTAAAAGAATCTAAAAAATTTAAATATCACACACAAACCTTGGAATATAACTTATGATCTAAGAAGCTACGTAATAGTCTTTCATATCAAACGTTACCTGAAATATTAAGTTATCAAATTAAATGGTACCACTTGATTAACTGATAAGAATCTAGATAGTTAATATCCTTCAGATATCTTTTATAAGTTTTTTTTAATATAATGTCAAATTGATCATTACTGATGTTGCTGATCTATATTGCCTACAACTAGGTGAGCCATTATTCTATTAGGTGTTTACTGAAGATAGCTGTAAAAGAATCATATTTCTGCAAAGTTTAATAATTTAAAGAGAAGAAAGAATTCCTTCTTTCATATCATTTATAAATAATATGTCCTAATTGAATAAAGAACAATGAAGATAATATATAAGAAAATGGAATGTATCATTATTTCTTACTAATCATGTGTGTATTTATCTACAGACTTTTGTGTTAATAAAAGTTTGCATTTAAGTTAATAACTTTAGTAGATTAGTGGGCCTAGTATATTTTATAGGTTTAATTTTATTAGATATTATAAAAGCGTTTTCCATAGTACCATTTTCAATTCAAACCTCCCTCCAAAACAGTATCAGAATAGAGATATATTTATTTTACATTATATCAAAACTTGATATTGTCAGCTTTATTTTTTAGTGGGCTTTTGTACCAATTAATTGGTAGTCTTCAATTTTATTTTCCTAAGGATTAGAGATATTGAGTATCTCTTGATGTGCTTATTTGCTATATGTTTGAACACACCTCTTTGGTAAAATATCTGCTCAAATTATCTATATAATTTTAAATCATTTGTATATATTATATATGATAGAATGTCTATTATTTTATCACTTTAAATATTTAAGGTGTACAAATTGATGTTTTGACATAGGTATATAGTGTGAACTAATCACTATGGTCAAACTAATTAATATATTAACAACTCACACTGCTATTTTTTGCTTTCTTTTGTGTGTATGTGTGTGTGTTTAAAAATGCATAAGGAGTTTATGTTAGGGCTCAGCAGGTTCAGAATCCAAAATAGTTTCCATGATGATGTGGGTTCAATCCCTGTCCTCACTCAGTGAGTTAAGGATCCAGAGTTGCTGCTCAAATATAAAATCACTGTGGCTGTGGTGTAGGCTGGAAGCTGCAGCTCCAATCTGACCCCTAGCCTGGGGAACTTCCATATACTGCAGATGCATTCATAAAAAAATATATATGCTTAAGATACCATTTATGTTTTTTTTTATTTGGAGTATATTGTATTTATAATATATTCACTTAGATGTCCAAAATAGGTATTTAATATTTTAATAATTATCCATTTAAAAGTTAAAAAATATTGTATGCAGTCCCTATATTGCACAATATGTCTTTGAAGTATATTTTGTATATCGTATTATATACCTCTTAATACACTACCTCTATCTTGTCCCTCATTCTTTCCTTTTCCTACTGTTAGCCACTAGTTTTTTATATCTGTGAGTTTATTTCTGTTTTACTGTATTAACTCATTTGCTTTATTTTACTAGATTCTATATATATGTAATAACAAACAGTATTTGTCTTTCTTTGTCTGACTTATTTCACTGAGCATAATACTGTCCAAGTCCATCTAAGTTGGTGTAAATTCAATTCTTTTATGGCTGAGTAATAGTCCATTGCATATGTATTACATATCTATTTGTCTATTGATGGGTACTTAACGTTGCTTCCATGTGTTGGTTATTATAATTATGCTGCTATGAACACAGGAATGTGTGTATCTTTTCCAATTAGTGTTTTCATTTTCTTTGGATCAATTCCACTTTTAATTTTTCAAGGAATCTCCATACTGTTTCCACAGTGGCTGCGCCAATTTTTATTCCCAACATCAGTATAGGAAGTGATGAAAGCCATTCTGATAGGTGTGAGGTAATATCTCATTGTGATTTTGGTTTGCATTTTCTCTAATCGTTAGCAACGTTGAGCATCTCTTTATTTGCCTATTGGCCATCTGCTTATCTTCTTTAGAAAAATGTCTCTCCAGGTGTTCTGATAATTTTTTTATTGAGTTGTTTTGTTTTTTGATATCAAGATGTACACTGGGTACACTTTAGATATTAACCCCTTATTGGTCATATTATTTGCAAATATTTTCTCCCATTCACTAGGTTGTCTTTTCATTTTGTCGATGGCCTCCTTTGTTGTGCCAAAACTTTTACGTTTTATTAGGTCTCACTTGTTTATTTTTGCTTTGTTTCCATTACCATGGAATACAGATCCAAAAACATAATTCTATTATTTATATCCCAGAGTGTTCTGCCTATTTTTTCTTCTAGGAGTTTTATAGTTTCCAGTCTTACATTTAGGTTTTTAGCACATTTTGAGTTTATTTCTGAGTATGGTGTGAGAAAAATATTCCAGATTCATTCTTTTATTATGTAGCTGGTCACTTTTCCTAGCACCATTTATTATCTTTACTATGATAAAAATAAGACTGTGTTTTCTCCATTTTATAATCTTGTCTCCTTTGTCATAGATTATTCTGGGCTGTCCATTCTCTTCCACTGATTTTGTGTCCTTGTGCAAATGCTGTATTGCTTTGATTAGTGTAGCTTTGTAGATCAAGGAGTCTTGTACTATTTTGAGGTTTCTTGTGGTTCCATTCATATTTTAGAATTATTCTTTCTACATCTGTGAAAAATGTCATGGATATTTCAATAGGAATTGCATTAAATCTGTAGATTACTTTGGTAACATGGATATTTTAACAATATTTATTATTCAAAACTATGAACACTGGATATCTTTCCATATCTATGTATCATCTTTGATTTCCTTCATCAATGTTTTATAGTTTTCAGGAAAATAGATTATTAATCTTATATCCTGCAACTTCACTGAATTCACTTACTAGTTCTAATAATTTTTGGTAGAGACTTTAGGGGATTTTTTGGTATATAATATCATTTCATCTGCAAGTTGTAACAGTTTTACTCCTTCCCTTCCAATTTGGATGACTATCATTTCCTTTTCTTGTCTGATTGTTGTGGCTAGGACTTCCAATACTGTGTTAAATAGAAGTGGTGAGGGTGTGCATCTCTATCTTGTTCCTGAACTTAGAGGAAAAACTTTCTGCTTTTCACTGTTGATTATGAGGTTAGCAGTGGGCTTGTCATAAATGACCTTTATTATGTTGAGATATGTTCCCTCTATAAAAACATTTATGACAGTTTTTAACATGAAAATATGAATTTTGTCAAATGGCTTTTGTGCATCTATTGAGATAACCATGTGGTTTTTATCCTTCATTTTGTCAACATGCTATATAACACTGAATGATTTGTGGATGTGGTTCATCCTTAAATTCCTGGTATATACCCAACTAGATCATGTTGTATGATCCATTTAATGTAATGTTTAATTGGTTTGCCAATGTTTGGTGAGGATTTTTGCATCTATATTCATAAGAGATATTGGCCTATACTTTACTTTTCTTGTGTGTTTTTTTTTTTTTTTTTTTTTTTGTCTGGTTCTGATATCAGGGCAATGGTGGCCTCATAGAAGGAATTTGAGAGTGTGCACTCTTCTTCCTTTTTTTTTTTTTTTTTGGAGTAGTTTAAGAATAGGTATTGTCTTTATATGTTGGTTAGAATTCCTCTGTGGATCTACCTGGTCCTAGACTTTTGTTGTGTGGGAGGTTTTTTTTTTTTTTAACAAATTTAATTTCACTATTAGTGATTGGTCTGTTTAGAGTGTCTATTTCTTCCTGATTCAGTCTGGGAAGAAAATTTGTTTCTGGAAACATATTAATTTCTTCTAGGTTGTCCAATTTTTTGGCATATAAAAGCTCATAGTAGGCTCTTATGATTTTTTGAATCTCTGTGATAGCAATTGTTATTTATCTTGTTTCATTTCTTATATGGTTTACTTGATCCTCTACTTTTCACATGGGCTTGGCAAAAATCTTATCTATTTTGTTTATCTTTTCAAAAAACCTTATGTTGGTTTTATTGATCTTTTATATTTTTTAATCTCTATTGTATTTATTTTCTCTCTTATCCTTACTATTTCTTTCCATCTGCTGATGTTGGGCTTTGCTTGTTATTCTTTTTCTAATTCCTTCAGGTGGTATGTTAGGTTGTTCATCGGAGATTTTTCTCATTTCTTGAGGAAGTCTTGTATCACAATATACCTTCTTCTTAAAAATGTTTTCACTGCGTCACATCAATTTTAGGATTTTTATTTCCATTTTTATTTGGCTTGAGGTATTTTCGATTTCCAATTTGATTTCTTCATTGACCTAATGACTCTTAGTAGAATGTTGTTTATTTAAACATGCTTTTGTTTGTTTGTTTTTTTGTCTTTTTGCCTTTTTTAGGGCCGCTCCCGTGGCAAATGGAGGTTCTCAGGCTAGGGGTCTAATCAGCAGTAGCTGCTGGCCTATGCCAGAGCAATGTGGGATCTGAGCTGCGTTTGCAACCTACACCACAGCTCATGGCAACATTGGATCCTTAACCTACTGAGCAAGGCCAGGGATCAAACCCACAACTTCATGGTTCCTGGTTGGATTTGTTAACCACTGAGCCATGGTGGGAACTCCCAACATGTTTGTGTTTTTTCCCATTTTTCTTCTGGGTAATGGATATCTAGATTCATACCACATGCTTGAAAATAAAGTTTAATATAATTTATATTCTTTTAAATTTTTGGACAGGTTTTTATGCTCTAGCATGTGATCTATCCCAAAGAATAGTTCATGTACACTTGGAAAGCACATATATTATGTGGTTTTGGAATGGACCATCCTGTAGAAATTGATCAAGTCTAATTGGTCTAATTTGTCATATAAGGGCTCTAGCTGGATGATCTGTCCATTGATGTAAGTGGGGTATTAAAGTCTACCACTATTGCATTATCATCAATGTATACCTTTTTTGTCAGTTAATATTTGGTTTATACATGTAGGTGCTCCTACAATAGGTGCATATATGTTAAAAGTTATATCCTTTTCTTGTGTTGATCCCTTTATCATTATATAATACTCTTCCTTTTTTGGTAGACTTTTTTTTTGAATCCTCTTTTGTCTTATATGAGTAATGATACTCCAGATTTCTTGATTCCCATTTGCAGAAATAAAATATGTTTTTTCTTTCTTCACTTTAGTCTGTGTGTATGCTTAGTTCTCAAGTGGGTCTCTTGTAAGCAGCATATTGATAGATCCTGTTTTTTCATCCAAGCAGTTACTTTATGTCTTTTGATTGGAGCATTTAGTTATTTGACATTTAAAGTGATTGTCGATAGATGGGTACTTATTACCCTTGTATTACTTGTTTTCTGGTTGTACTTCTCTGCTGTTTTCTTTTTACTTTTAGTTTCTTTTCTTGTGGTTTGATGATTTTCTTTAGTTATATGTTTCTGTTCTTTTCTTTCCAGTTTTTAATCTATTATATATTTTTATTTCTAGTCACCATATGGTTCATTAATGGATGCAAAACATTGCTCTTGTAATGGATTTACAATGAGATCCTGCTGTGTAGCACTGAGAACTATGTCTAGATACTTACAACTGACAATGGGAGAAAAAATTATGTATACATATATGTGTGGGTCCCCATACTATACAGTTGGGAAAAAAAAGTGTGTTGGGGGAAATAACAATAAAAATAAATTAAAAAAAATAAAAAATATTTAAAAATCCTTTAATAAATTTCAAAAATAATAATATCTACCTGTTTTAATTGGTAGACATTTAAGTTCAAACACATTCTAAAAGATCTATACTTTTTATTCTCCTCTCCTGTTTTTTGTATTTTTGACATTTTACTTTACATTTTCATGTTTATTCCTTACCTTTCCCTTAGATATAATTGATTCTACATTTTTTTATCATTTCATCTTTTTACTAGCTTATGTAAGTGGTAGATCTATAGTCTTTATCATATATATGATTTTATTAGTAGGGATTTTCTGTTCTTTTAGATTTTACTTCTTATCTTAGCCTTTTCTTTTCTACTTAGAAACAATCTTTTAAGTTTAGCGTTGTTTAGTCATTTTAGTTTTTGCTTGTTCAAGAAGTTCTTTATCCACCCCCCACACCCTATTTCTAAATGATAATCTTGCTGGGTAGTCTTTCTTAGGTTGCAAGGTTTTTGGTTTTGTTTTTGTTTTCAAAACTTTAAATATATCATACAACTCTCTTCTGACCTGCAAAATTTCTGCAGAAAAATCAGCTGATTGCCTTACTGGTACTCTTTTTCTTATTCTAACTACCTTTAGAATTCTCAGTCTTTAAATATTGCCATTTTAATTATGTCTTGATGTTGGCCTTTATGGGTTCATCTTGTTTGGGACTCTCTGCATTTCTATATCTGAATATGTGTTTCCTTCTTCAGGTTTGGGAAATTTTTAACCATAATTTTATTAAATGCATTTTCAACCGATTTCTTACTTCTCTTTCTGTGACTCCTATAATTCAAATGTTGGTATGATTGATGTTGTCTCAGAGGTTAATAAAACTTTTCTCATTTCTTTTTGTTATTATGATTGGGTAATTTCCATTATTCTGTCTTTCAGATCACATATGTGTTCTTCTGTATCACCTAGTCTGCTATTAATTCATTCTAGTGTATTTTTAATTTTAGTTATTTTATTTCTTCAGTTCTGACGGGTTCTTTTTAATATTTCTAGTTCCTTGTTAAAAACCTCATTGTATTCTCTATTTTTACTCTCGTTCACTTAGCATTCTTATTACTAATACTCTAATGTTCTGAAATATTTATCTTGTTAATTATGTTCTCTATTTTATTGGTTTTTAAAGTTTTTTTCTTCTCCTTTGTTTAAAACAAATTGCTGTCTTCTCATTTGGCTTAACTGTCTCTGTCTCTATGAAATTAAGTGAAACATTTACGAATCTGATTGTGAGGGCCATCCTTATGAAGAAGTGTCTTTATGCAGTCAGAATTTGTTGAATGGCCTTTGGTGGGAAAGTTGGATCTAAAGAGAATATGAGTCATATCTTGCTAGGGCTTCAGACGAAGGGGATAGATACAGTGCCAGTCACAAGCCCAGGCTTCTCCCCTGCTCAGTAGCCAACACTATCACATTGGGGGCAGGAACAGGTCTCAAGTTACTGGAACCGAAGCTCTGAGAGTCAGGTCTGAGCTGTTTCTTTACCGAGTATGTGCTCTCTCTCCCCTCCCAGCATTAGAACCTTTCCTTTACCCCAGAGGGGAGCATTGCTATAGAAAGGGAAGCTGGAAGGGGTGCCCTGTATGGGCTAAAGTGTGACCTGGGGTGGTGCTCTTACAAGACAGAAATCCAGACAACTCCCAATCTGCCCTCTACCATGATTACCTTCATTCCATTCAGATGCTATCCCAGGTATATTGTCTCCAGTCTCTGCAACTGTACATGCTCCTCAGCCATGGCAGCCTTCATTCACTTGGTATGGGATTGCAAAGGGGAGCAAAAGGGGCCAGACTAGGTGGGTGCAATGGGTCAGGGCATGTGCTGGGGCAGTCTTAGCACCACTCAGGGTTTCACACCTCTTATCTACCACTCCCATCTGCCACCCCTGTGAACACCAGTAATGGCTGCCCTTGTCCCATTTGGATGAAGTGCTATATTTGAGATGGCTTTGTCTCTAACAACTGTGCACTCTCATTGGCTTCAACAGCCTTATTTAGAGAGGAGCAGTGCTGGAGCAATAGGGACTTGAGTAGGCTCTTAGCTCAGGTTGGGGCATTCTCAGGGGTGGTCGTGGGTAAACTGGTCAGAGTCCTGGAAAATTTCAATATAATTTCTCTGCCTTTTGAGGGGTGTAAGCATGCATGTGAGGACTTTTTACTAGGTGTCTTACATGCTCTTTGTCAGTCCCAACAGTTTTCATACCAGCTAAGCTTCTGTACTCTCATTCCTATTTTGTGTCCCCTTCTAGGGGTACAGATATGGACCTCATTGCTCCTCTTATTTTCCTACCCAACCCCATGTATGTCTTTTTTACTGTCTTGATTATTCAAGAATCTTTCTGACAGTTCCCAGGTTCTATTCATTGAGAATTTCTCTAGGCATAGATGTATTCTTGATTCATTCATGAGTGAAAGTAAGCTCCATGTCTTCCTACTCCACCATCTTGAAGAGTCCTCAAGGTAGTACTTTTGAAAAGTCACTTTAGTTATTCTGGCAACTTTATTTTTTAAAAATTTTATTATAGTTGGTTTACAACATTCTGTCAATCTTGCTATACCCAAAACTTACCCAGTTATACATATATATATATATATATATATATATATATATATATATATATATATACATTCATTTTTTCATATTATCTTCTACCATTTTTTATCATGAGTGATTTGCTATAGTTCTCTGTGCTATAAAACATATCTTGTCACTTATGCATTCTAAATGTAATAGTTTGAATCTACTAGCCCAAAATTCCAAGTCCATCTCACTCCCTACCTTCACCTTGGCAACCACAAGTCTGTTCACTATGTCCATGAATACAAACAGTCTGTATTGTCATTTGTGCCATATTTTAGACTCTACATATAAGTTATATCATTTGGTATTTGTCTCTCCCTTTCTGACTTCATTTAGTATGAGAACCTCTAGTTCCATCCAGGTTGCCACAAAAGGCATTATTTTGTTCTTTTTTAGGAATGAGTAGTATTCTATTGTATATGTATACCATATCTTCTTAATCCATTTATCTGTCAATTGACATTTAGACTGTTTCTATGTCTAGGCTATTGTGAATTTTGCTGCAATGAACATAGGGGAGCATGTATATCTTTGAATTAAAGCTTTTACCAAATATGTGCCCAGGAGTGAGCCTGCTACATCATATGATAATTCTAGATTTAGTGAGGAAACTCCAAACTGTTTTCCATAGTGGTTAGACCAGTCTACATTCCCACTGACAGTGTATGAGGGTTCCACTTTCACCACACCCACTCCAGCATTTTTTATTTGTAGGCTTGTTAATGGTGGCCATTCTGACCAGTGTGAGGTGGTACATCATTTTAGTTTTTATTTGCATCTCTCTAATAGTTAGTAATGTTTATCATCTTTTCATCTTCCTATTGGCCAACCTCAGGTCTTCTTGGGAGAAATATCCAGTTCTTAGGCCCATTTTTCAATTGGGTTATGTGCTTTTTTTACTATTGTATGAGTTGTTTATATATTTTGGATGTTAAGCCCTTGTCAGATGCATCATTTGCAACTATTTTATTTTCTCAAATTCCTTAGCTTGTCTTCTTTTTTTTTTTGTTGTTTTTAGGGCTGTACCTGTGGCATACAGAATTTCCCAGACTAGGAGTCAAATCTGAGTTGCAGCTGCCAGCCCACACCATGGCCACAGGAATGCCAGATTTGAGCCACATCTATGACCTATGCCACAGCTCACAGAAACACTGGACACTTAACCCACTGAGTGGGGTCAAGGATTGAACCCGCATCCTCATGAATACTAGTTGGGTTCACTACCCCTGAGCCACAAAGGGAACTCCCCTGTGAGTTGTCTTTTTTTTCCCATTATGTTTTCCTTTGCTGTGCAAAAGATTGTAAATTGTATTAGGTCACATTGGTTTATTTTTGTTTGTATTTATACTGCCTTGGAAGACTGAACTAGAAAATATTTTTACAGTTGATGTCAGGAAATGTTTTGCCTTTGTTCTCTTCTAGGAGTTTTATGGTCAGTTGTCTTATGTTTAAGTCTTTAAGCCATTTTGAGTTTATTTTTATGCATGGTATGGAGGTGTGTTCTACTTTCATCAATTTACATGCAGCAGTCCACTTTTCCAAGTACCACTTGCTGAAGATACTGTCTTTCCCCCATTTTATATTCTTGCCTCCTTTGTTAAATGTGTCTGGGTTTATTTCTGGGTTCTCTATTCTGTTTCCTTGATCCTTATGTTTTTGTACCAGTACCACACTCTCCTGATAACTTTAACTCAGTAATATTTTCTGAAGTCTGGAAGAGTTATGCTTCCTGCTTCTGGTGTATTTTTGTTTATTTTATTTCTTTTTTTTGTTCTTTTTGTATTTTTTTTGTCCCTTCAGGATTTTCTTGGCAGTTTCCCTTATAAATTTTTGGATTGCTCATTTTAGTTCTGTGGAAAATGTGATGAAAAATTGGTAGGGATCACATTAAATCAGATTTATTCCTAGTAATTTAATTTTGGAGATTAAAATTTAAAAGTTATTTTATTTTTATATTCCTTTTCTAATATTTTATTTTTATTATACAGAAATACAACTGATATATGAATCTTAATCTTGTACCCTGAGACTTTGCTGAATTTGTTGATCAGTTCGAGGTGTTCCTTGTGGAGTCTTTTTAGTGTTTTCTATATATATTATCATGTCATCAGCATAGAATGAAAATTTTACCTCTTCTCTTCTAATTTGTATATTGTTTATTTCTTTTGTTTTATTGCTGTGGCTAGGAATTCTAATACTAGGTTGAGTAAAGTGGTGACTGGAGATCCTTGTCTTGTTCAAGATTTTAATGGGAAGCCATTCATCTTTTCTCTGTTGAGTATTATACTGTCTGTGGGTTTTGTCATAAACGGATTTTATTATGTTATATTCTGTCTATACCAATTTTGGTAAGAGTTTTTTGTTATGAATGGATGTTGGATTTCATCAAAAGATTTTTCTGAATCTATGATCATGTGGTTTTTGAATTTTCTTTTGTTAATGAAGTGTATAACATTGATTTATTTGCTTATGTTGAACCATTTTTGTGAACTTGGGATGAATCCCACTTGGTCATGGTGTATAATCTTTTTTATATAATGTTGGCTAATTTTTTTTCAAGAATTTCTGTGATCAAATTCATCAAAGATATTGACCTATAATTTTTGTTTTTGGTAGTATCTTTTTCTGGTTTTGGCATTAGGGTGATAGTGACTTTGTAGAATGTCTTTGGGAGTGTTCCTTCTTTTCAACCTTTCAGAAACATTTGTGAAATGTGGGTTTAAGTTCTTCTATTTAAGTTTAAATTTGCCTGTGAAGCCATCTTGTCCTGGACTTTTATTTGTAAGGATTGTTTTTATTACATATTCAATTTCATTTATAGTGATCAGTCTGTTCAAATGACTTGTTTCTTCTTGATTCAGTTTTGGTGGGCTGTATGTCTCTAGAAAGTTGTCCATTTCTTCTACATTATCAAATTTGTTGGCATGTAATTGTTCATCATTTTTTCTTATGTTTTTTTTGTATTTCTGTGTATCTGTTGAGATTTCTCCTTTTTCATTTCTTATTTTGTTTATTTGGATTCTTATTTTCTTCTTGGTGAGTCTGGTCAGGGATTTGTCAATTTTGTTTACTCTTTCAAAGAACTAGCTCTTGGTTTTTCATTTTTTTTTCTATTTTTTTTAATCTCTATTTTATTGATTTCCTTTCGGATCTTTCTGATTCCCTTCCTTCTGCTGACTTTAGATTTTGTTTTTTCTTCTTTTCTAATTCTTTTCAGTGGTAGGTTTAAGTTCTTGATTTGAGATTTTTCTTATTTTTAGAGGAAGGCCTGTATCACTATGAACTCCCTTCTGACAACTCTTTTTGTGGAATCCCATAAATTTTGAATTGTTGTATTTTCATTATAATTTGTCTTGTGGTATTTTTAAATTTCCTTTTTGATTTCCTCATTGATTCATTGATTTTTTTTTTTTTTAGTGGCATGTTGTTTAGGATCCATGTAGTCAGTTTCTTCTCTTCTCATTTCTTTCCCTGTGGTTGATTTATAAGTTCATGTCATTCTGGTCAGGGAAGATATTTGATATAATTTCTATACTCTTCAGATTTTTGAGGTTAGTTTTGTGCCCCAGTATGTGACCAATTTTTGAGGTTATTCCATGTGTGCTTGAAAGGAATGTATATTCTTATTTTTTAGATGTAATATTCTAAATTATCAATTCAGTCTAACTTTTCTATTGTGTCATTTAATATCTAGGTTGCCTTATTGATTTTCTATCTAGAGGATCTGCCCATTGATGTGAGTGGGGTGTTAAAACCTCCTACTATCAGTGTATTCCCATTAATTTCTCCTTTTATGACTGTTAGAATTTCTCATATGTATTTGGGTACTCCTTTATTAGAGGCATATATATTGACACATGTAATCTCCTCTTCTTGAATTTCTCTCTTTATCATTAACTAGTGTCCTTCTTTTTCTTTCTTCATGGATTTTGTTTTAAATTCTATTTTGTCTGATATGAATATCAGAACTCCCACTTTCTTGTCATTTCCATTCCCATGAAATATCTTTTTCCATCCCCTCACTTTCGATTTATATGCGTCCTTTTCCCTAAGGTGAGTCTCTTGGAGGCAACATATTTTTGGCTCTTGTTTTTTAACTAGGCTGCCACTCTACGTCATTTCATTCAGCCCATTGACATTTATTGATATATATGTATTTATTGTCATTTTAATCCTTGTTTTCCAGTTTCTCCTTTGCTTCTTTTTTTTTCTATTTTTTTTTGGGGGGGTCGATTATCTCCTTTTATTTTATGCTTATGTCCTCTTCTGTTTTGTTCTTGTGAATGTATTTTTTTTTTTTTTTTGGTTTTGACTTGTTGTTGCCTTTTTTTTTTTTTTAGGTGTGTTAAACTCTTCCTATATCTGCTTCCTTTAGCCATAGTCAAATAGACTCAAACATATTATAAAATTAAAAAAAGTCTAGATTTTCCTACTTTCCTTCCCCACATTGTATGATTTTGATATCCTTTTTTACATCTTCATGTTTATCTATTTGCTGTTCCTTGCTGATCATTGCTCTTAGAAATAGTTTTTCTTTCCTTTCAGTTCTGCATTGTGTCTTATTTAAGCAATTACTTGTGATTTCCTCTATCCTATATCTTCTTACTTCTTTCCTATTTAGAGGAGAGCTTTCTGTATTTCTTTTAGAATGCTTTTTTTTTGGCTTTTTTTTTTTTTTTTGGCTTTTCAATGTTGCATCCATGGCATATGGAGGTTCCCAGGCTAGGAGTCTAATCAGAGCTATAGCTGCCAGCCTATGCCAGAGCCAGAGCAATGCAGGATCCAAGCCACGTCTGCAACCTACACCACAGCTCACAGCAATGCCAGATCCTTAACACACTGAGCGAGGCCAGGGATTGAACCTGCAACCTCATGGTTCCTAGTCGGATTTGTTTCCACTGTTCCAAGATGGAAACTCCTAGAATGCTTTTAGTATTGCTGTAATTCTTTTAAATTTTGTTTGTTGGAGAAATTCTTTATTTCTCCTTCTATTTTAAATAATATTCTTGCTGAGTAGAGCATTATAGGCTACACATTTTTCCATCTTAGAACTTCAAATATATCTTGCCACTCTCTTTTGGCTTATAGTGGTTTTGTAGCGAAATCAGCTGATAGCCTTATTTGGGTTCCTTTATAAATTACACTTTGTTTTTCTCTTGTTGTCTTTAGAATCCTTTCCTTGTCTTTAACTTTTGCCATTTTTATTATAATGTGTTTTTTTGTGGTTCTGCATGGGTTCAACTTGTTTGGGGCCTTCTGTGCTTCCTGTACCTGGATATCTGTTTCCTTTAGATTTGGAAAGATTCCAGCTATAATTTCTTCAAATATATTTTCAATCCCCTTTTCTTTTCTTTCTCCTTCTGGAACCCCTATTATGTGTAGACTGGTCCATTTTATATTATCCTATATATTTTGTACATTTCTTTCATGGTTTTTCATTTGGTTTTCTGTCTGCTGTCCTGATTGGGTAATTTCCATTATTCTATCTTCCAAACCACTTGTTCATTTCTCTGGAGTAATCATTCTGCCCTTCACTGCCTTTAACTCAGCTTGAATATCTGCAGATGAATTTTCAAATTTTTCTTGGCTGCTTGTTATATTTTCTAGTTCCTTTCTAAAGTAATCTGCATTATTGTACATATCTATTCTTAATTATTTCATATCTGCTCTTAATCCTCCGTGATTTTCACTATTTCCTTTTTGAACTCATTGTAGGTCAGACTCAGAGATCTGTTTTCTTTTTTGCTCCTTCAGAAGTATTCTCATATTCTCTAACCTGGGAATGTTTCCTGAGCATCTTCATTGTGCTTACATTTTTCTTATTCTTTGAGTTTAAGGAAAACAACTTTTGTGGTCTTGGAGGACTATTTATATGTGAGAACTCCCCTGGGTGTTTTGTGAAGGATTACTCTTTTTTTTTACCATGAAGGTTTGAATGCTTGCTGTCCTTTCCTCAGAGTGTGCAGGCTATTATACCCTTAACAGGGAGCGGGGTGTGCTGATGAACAGCCTGCATGTGTTTCCAGGGCTACAGAGGTAGTAAACAGGGCCTGTAGCCAGTGTCTGGTAAAGAAATAGTAAAGACCCTTGGGGAGGTTGCTCAGGCTTTTCTGGTTGCAGGGCCTTGGGAAGCAGCAGAGAATTTCAGGCAGGTGTAATAAGTGCCCAAAGCCTTTGGCAATGGCAACAGCAGGGCATGTACATCCCCAGGGAAGTGAGAGCAACAATAGATGGCACTCAGTTGCAGTGTCCTTCTTTGATATAACCACTGAGGTGGATGAGGAAGTAGGTGGTGCTTGTTTATGGAACCCTGGTGGTTGTGGGCCACACCCACTACCTCTGGGGTATGAGAGAGGTGCAGGGGATTTTTTCCCACTGCCTGTAGCCCATTCCAGAACTGCTTTGCCACCTGAAAGCCCATGCACAGAGAAAGATATTCATGTAGTGGTCTGGTCCTTCTTCTGTTCAACCTCCTCCAAAATGGCACCTCCCTTCTCCTGTGGGCTTGGGCCTTCTTCTGTGCTCCCTCAGCACTCCACTCTCCAGCCTTCTGCACACTACTCCCTAGCCCCTTGAGCTATCTTCTCAGGGCCAACCCTAGTTCTCTCCATTGAACTGACCTCCAAAGCCTAAATCTAAGTGCCAAGCCCCTTCCCAAGTGTCTAAGGATGTGGACTCTAGGGACAGTGGTAACAATGGAAGGCTTGGTTCTCTTTCCGCTTGCCTTTTCAGTCTTACCATTGTGATTTTCCCTGCAGGTTTGAGGCTTGCCCTCTGGATCAGATGTTTTCCCTTTCAGTTAGGTAACCCCCCAGGGTGTGGATACCTTTCCTCTTTAACAGCTTCCTCTCAGGAGTGCTGGTCCGGTCCTGATTTCTTTTTTTTTTTTTTTTCTATTCTTTCTCTATTTTTTTTTCTTTTTGTTGTACCCAGTTATGTAGAGTTTTGTTTTTTTTTTAACTTTTTGAAGGTTTAAGATCTTCTACCAGTGTTGAGCAGAGCCGCTTGTTCTACATGTAGTTTTTTAATATGTTTTGGAGAAAAGGTGAGCACCATGTCTTATGCTTCCACCATCTTACCCTTCCTCTGCCAACTGTATTTTTTTTTGTCTTTTTGCTATTTCTTTGGGCCGCTCCTGTGGCATATGGAGGTTCCCAGGCTAGGGGTCCAATCGGAACTGCAGCCCCTGGCCTACGCCAGAGCCACAGCAATGCGGGATCCAAGCCACGTCTGCAACCTACACCACAGCTCATGGCAACACCAGATCATTAACCCACTGAGCAAGGGCAGGAACTGAACCCACAACCTAATGGGTCCTAGTCGGATTCGTTAACCACTGTGCCACGATGGGAACTCCTGCCAACTATATTTTTAAGTTGTTTTAGCTATTATTGCTTCTTGATTTTGCCTATATTTTTTTGCATTTTTATTAATATCTATAAATCATACTGCTGGATTTTTTTAAGTAAATTGGATTTGATTAAATCAATAAATTTAAAATAAATGATATTAAAAAAGACTGAAATACCTAAGAATAAATCTACCTAAAGAGACAAAAGTACTTTACTCTGAAAGCTATAAGAAGCTGATGAATGAAATCAAAGATGACACAGATGAGAAGATATACCATGCTCTTGCATGGAAGGAATCAATATTGTAAAAATGGCTATATAACTATAGTCAATCTAGTAGTGATTCAAGGCAATCTAGTGATTCAATACAACCTCTATCAAATTATCAAAGATATTCTTCACAAAACTAGCAAAAAATATTGTAAACTTTTAATGGAAACACAAAAGAACTTGAATAGCCAAAGCAAAATTGAAAAAGAGAAACAGAAATGGAGGAATCAGATTCCTGATTTAAGACTATATACAGAGGAGAACATAGGCAAAACATTCTCTGACAACAACTTTAAAAATGTTTTTTCAGGTCAGTCTCCTAAGGCAACAGAAATAAAAGCAAAAATAAACCAATGGAAACTAATCAACAGCAAAGGAAACTAAAAAGAAAACAAAAAGACAACTTACAGAATGGGAGAAAATAGTGTAAAATGATGCAACTGACAAGGGCTTAATCTCTAAAATATACAAACAACTTATACAATCAAAAGCAAAAAACGCCAACAACCCAATGGAAAAATGGGCAAAAGACCTGAATAGACATTAGTCCAAGAAAGATATACAGATGGTCACCACCACATGAAAAAACGCTCAACATTCCTGATTATTAGAGAAAAGCAAATCAAAACTACCATGAGATACCACCTCACACCAGTCAGACTGGCCATCAATAAGTTCATGAATAGCAGATGCTGGAGGCAGTGCAGAGAAAAGGGAACCCTCCTGCACTGTTGGTGGGAATGTAAAGCTGGCACAACTATGGATAACAGTATGGATGTACCTCAGAAAACTACACAAAAGAGTTCCCTACATGGCTCAGTGGTTAAAGAATCTGACTAGGAACCATGAGGTTGCTGGTTTGATCCCTGGCCTCACACAGTGGGTTAAGGGTTTGGCGTTGCTCTGAGCTGTGCCAACATGGCTCGGATCCTGCATTGCTGTGGCTCTGATTAGACCCCTAGCCTGGGAACCTCCATATGCCATGGTTGCAGCCCTAGAAAAGACAAAAAAATACGAAAAAAAAGAAAACTACACATAGAACTACCATATGACCAAGCAACCCCACTCTTGGGCATATATCCAGATAAAACTTTCCTTGAAAAAGACACATGCACCTGCATGTTAATTGCCACACTATTCACAATAGCCAAAACTTGGAAACAACCCAAATATTAATTCACAGATGATTGGGTTAAGATGATGTGGTATATATATACACAATGGAATACTACTCAGCCATAAAAAATAACAAAATAATGCCATCTCCAGCAACATCGATGGAACTAGAGACTCTCATACTGAGCTGAGTGAAGTAAGTCAGAAAGTGAAAGACAAATACCGTATGATATCACTTACATCTGGAATCTAACACACAGTAGAAATGAAACTTTCCAAAGAAAAGAAAATCATGGACTTGGAGAACAGACTTGTGGTTGCCAAGGGGGAGGAGGAGGGTGTGTGATGGATGGGGTTCTTGGTGTTAATAGATGCAGAGTATTGCTTTTGGAAGGTATGAACAATGAGAACCTGCTATGTAGCACTGGGAACTATGTCTGGTCACTTATGAAGGAGCATGATAAATTGAGAAAAAAGAATGTACACATTTATGTGTAACTGGGTTACCATGCTGTAGAGTAGAAAATTGACAGAACTCTGTAAACCAGATATAATAAAAAAATGAAAATCATTATTTGAAAAAAATCTCAGAATAAAACTGGCTATATTGGTCGGCTCAGTGGAACAGAACTAGATGTATTTTGTACAAATTTTAAATTTTACATCACTCGTATGTGTAATCCATTCAAAAATTTAAAAATAAAATAACTTTAACATATGGGGGAAAAACTATGCTGATATTAGCTCCTCTTTTTCAAAGTAAGTGTCAATTCTAGGAATCACTCTCATTAGTCTTTTACTACATCTGAAAAACTCACTTTCATGAGGGATAATTTCCCACATCCAACTTATATGTGCATTTTTAAATATTTAATTATGTATACATTGATTGGAGAGGATGATTTCAAGAGGTAAAAAAAAAATCAATACTTAAATATATGCATATTCACCTCAGATGCCTTTTTTAAGAACCATATTTCCAAGAAGGTAATAACTTTTTTTTGTTTAAAAGATATATTAAATTTTAAAATTAAATCAGTAACTGAATGCACTTTTCCCTTTTACCCATTACCTCCGGTTCTGCATTCAACACTTCAGTCAAGATCACACCAGTCAATTCGGCCTTTTGTATTTAGTGACCTTGCGATCAGCCTTATCCTATCACAGGAACACCTTGGATAATATTGTGGGTTCAGCTTCAGACAACTGCAATAAAGGAAATATCCTCATAAAGCAAATCACACAATTTTTGTTTTCCCAGTGCATATAAATGTTAAGTTTACACTATACTACAGTTTATTAAGTGTGCAATAGCATTATGTCTTTGAAAAAAATGAATATGCCTTAATTGAAAAAATATTTTGATAAAAAATATTAACCATCTTCTGAAAATATAAGATTGCCAAAAAACCTTCAATTTGTAAAAAATGCAATATCTATGAAGTACAATAAACTGAAGGGCAATAAAAGGAAGGCTGCCTTATACAATTTGTAACCAAGTTTTATCTGTCACTTTCTCAGGAACCAGAAAATTTTGCCAATGAGTTTTATAGATTTTTATTTCTAGATCCTTGATTTTTCCTTTTCAACCTCCTGTAATCCTTACTGATGCATCTCTCCTCTACATTTACTTCCCAAGCCATTAACCAAACAGTTCCCTATAACAAGATTCTGAAGTCTATTATATATTTTTTAAATTATTTAAAACAATTAATACTTCCACCTTGGCTAGCATTTAGTATCCAAGATCTTCCCTATTACATGATACTTTGGTAAAGATATTTTTTCAGCTTTCCTCCTGAAACTTCTTTCGTCGTCCATCACTACCATGGCTAAATTCCAGTTAAACAAAACATGGCTTTGAGGCTTCTTCACATGAGCTCATGACTCAATTCTTTCAAAAAATTTCCTATATTTGAAAGGCATGTTCCCCCTTCTTTGACTCCTATGCTTCTAATTAGTTTTCAAGATTTAGCCTAAATGTCCATGTTTCCTGAACTTTGGGGGAAAATTTATTGATTGTCCATTTGGCCAGGAGGAATTTTTTTACACACATTTATTGAAATATTTCATATGTTGTAATATATATTATTATTTTTTCCTGGACCATATTCAGGCCTACTTTGACTTTACTTTTATTAGATTTGTGTTTTAAGCCCCTAGCAACTACTCTATGTGTAGCAATTTATCAGTTGCCTAAACCTATTCGTACTGGTGTGATATTTCAAAATATAACTTGTTATATTATCTTGTAAAGAGTTTGGACTTCTCAGTTATACATGTTAAAATTTTCTTCCTCTGAAGATACCTCCTCATTCTAATTGCTAGTATAGAACCATTTTATTTTTCATTATAACTCTTAACTATATGAACACAGTCCAATAAAGTAGACTGTCATACATTTACTAATATTCTTACCTAAAAGTAATTCCATCATCTCATAACGGATACTTATATGATAATTTAATTTTATAAACTATGGTGTGGCATATCTTTAAAGCTTTTTTTATAATTAGTTATGAATAAATCAGCTATTTTCCACTAATTTACAACCCTTCTAACTTAACACATACAGATTTATGTAGAGTATTTTGTGTTTCAAAACCTAATCTGAAAGGAATATTTTACGTCAAGTAGCATGTCTTTCCTACAAAGCTAAATTCAATAGCATTCACTTCAATACAATTAAATGCTTAATATATCATGAACTGTGATAGACACAAACTCGCTTTCATAACAAAATGAAAGATAAGCAATAGAGAAATAAGTACAATAAAGAGAGATGATGATAACAAGCTTGAATAATATTTATTTTTTCAGGTGACATTAACTCATTTAATACAATAACCTGTGAACGATCTGTTTTGAGCTAGTGTAGGAATTCATTGTTAAAAGGTCATAACATGGTAGAAATAGAACCTTAGTCATCTTTTTATTTCTAGTGCCTAGAAAAAAATGTGTGCCTAAGATCTAAACTTCAGTAGATAAATAGTTTGGAAGCTTAAGTTTCATTTGCAGTTTACTTGAGCTTTTTTATTGGTAAGCAAACCATTTGTTTCCTATTATAAAACAGTAAGATTCATGGATAAAATAATAAAAATCAGTATAATGAACTTTTACAGTTAATGAATAAGAAATATTTTGTTAAACATATTTTTTAAGTAAAAATACTGTTGAGAAAAATTAAAATCTATAGCATTGTTATGTACCTAGGAGATATTTGTGGCTTTTAAAATATTTAACTTTATCTAACTGTAAACCTAATTAACCTATATCTAAATGATGAATATAAAAATTTAAGAGTAAATACCTGTCTTTAAAACTGCTATAATTATACCTGTATCCGTGAGCAGTCTACAAATTCATGTGTAAGTGTGAAAGTGTTACTTTCTTTGATTTAAGTTTGAAGTCTACTTTCTGGAATCAAATGAGTTTGGATAATTGTGTTTAGATACTTGAACATCTAATTGATTATGCTATGTTTGTTTGATCATGGTTGAAATGCAATTTTAATGCTTGGTTGGTGATTCTTTTTGGAAGGTATTAAATAGATTTCCTGCTTAGGAGTGAATTAATTTTTACACAAGTTGTCAGTAATCTTCCAGGCAGGGAAGTACATGTTTTGATTTTTTTTAACCAGGAGAAAAGGTAGAAGACAGAAACCCAGGAGATAATCAGAAAGAAGAGTTAAACTGGATTCAGAAAGTGAACACTTATTTACCATTGAAATTTTTGAAAAGATATTTAAACTACTCGTTGATAAAAATCAATACTCAAATTTCTCTTATAAATTTTCCTATTAGGATAG
Organism: Sus scrofa; assembly: GCF_054392235.1. Lineage (NCBI taxonomy): Eukaryota > Metazoa > Chordata > Mammalia > Artiodactyla > Suidae > Sus > Sus scrofa. The sequence goes on from NC_139393.1 coordinate 35,454,499, forward strand.
CTTTATCTAAAACTTAATGTGGGAGTTCCTGTCATGGCACAGTGGTTAACGAATCCGACTGGGAACCATGAGGTTGCAGGTTCGATCCCTGCCGTTGCTGAGTGGGTTAAGGATTGCCATGAGCTGTGGTGTGGGTCGCGGATGTGATTCGGATCCCACGTTGCTGTGGCTCTGGTGTAGGCCGGTGGCTACAGCCCCAATTCGACCCCTAGCTTGGGAAGCTCCATATGCCGCAGGAGCAGCCCAAGAAAAGGCAAAAAGACAAAAAAAGTAAAAATAAAAATAAAAATAAATAAAACAATGTGCTGGGAGTTCCCATCATGGCTTAGTGGATAGCGAATCCAACTAGGAAACATGAGGTTGCAGGTTCAATCCCTGGCCTTGCTCAGTGCGTTAAGGATCCGGCATTGCTGTGAGATGTGGTATAGGTTGCAGACATGGCTTGGATCCTGCATTGCTAGTGGCTCTGGTGTAGGCTGGCAGCTATAGCTCCAATTAGACACCTAGCCTGGGAACCTCCATATACCCTGGGTGTGGCCCTAAACAAAGACAAAAAATAAATAAATAAATAAATAAACTTAATGTGCCAGATTATTTCCAAAGTGAGTACTGATGTCAATAACAATGTGAAAAGGGCTATGAGGGTAGGGGGAAGCCTTTGAGAAATTTTGGTTGAATAAAATCAAATAGTATTTTTACCCTTCTTAATGTATTATCTGTCTAACTCCCTTAATATAAATATTGCTCTCAAAAGGAAATTGAAAGACTCACTCTCTTTTTGAGGCATATTTTAAGAATTTATTTTGAGGAGTTCCCGTCGTGGCGCAGTGGGTAACGAATCCGACTAGGAACCATGAGGTTGCGGGTTCGGTCCCTGCCCTTGCTCAGTGGGTTAACGATCCGGCGTTGCCGTGAGCTGTGATGTAGGTCACAGATGCGGCTCGGATCCCGCGTTGCTGTGGCTCTGGCGTAGGCCGGTGACTGCAGCTCCAATTCAACCCCTAGCCTGGGAACCTCCATATGCCGTGGGAGCGGCCCAAGAAATAGCAGCAGCAGCAACAACAACAACAACAACAACAAACAACAACAACAAACAACAACATTTATTTTGAGAAACACTAGTCTATTTAATTCAATCTGTGACCATATTTGGGGATAAGATGTCACATTACTCACATTATAGCAGCTTCACTAAGTATTGCATTCAAGGGGGATATTTGCATTTCATGTGATATAAAAAAATTGTGCTTTAATTCAAACTTTTAGTTTTACCTACATTTTGTTTTTCTTTTCTATTTCTTCCAGACACTGCTCTGACTATAGTTAAACAATGTATGTACTCCACTTCATTGATACTTCATATGAATTTTCTTTGCTTTTTTCTCTTTTTTTTTTTTTTTTGTTGTTGTTGTTGTTGTTGTTGGTATTGTTGCTATTTCTTGGGCCGCTCCCCCGGCATATGGAGGTTCCCAGGCTAGGGGTTCAATTGGAGCTGTAGCCACCAGCCTATGCCAGAGCCACAGCAACGCAGGATCCGAGCCGCGTCTGCAACCTACACCACAGCTCATGGCAACGCCGGATCGTTAACCCACTGAGCAAGGGCAGGGATCGAACCCGCAACCTCATGGTTCCTAGTCGGATTCGTTAACCACTGCGCCACGACGGGAACTCCTGCTTTTTTTTTCTTAACTTCATACATGGGAAAGTAGTATAAAGGAAAGAGGTTTTAGTTTGGCACCTATATTAGTTAACTTGAAAGTGAGGAAAATAAAAATTAAAATATGGGTAGGTGGTAGGGCTGTTTTGATATTAATGGCATCAGGTAATCCTTACTCCACTTTCCTTATTCTTTGTGAATGACCTTGGAATCATGGTCTATGATAACTGTTCTTACCATCACAGCATTTCCAAACCACCAGGAAGGAGACAATAAGTTGTGAAAGATGAGGATAAACATTATACAAAACACTTCTGCTTATTCCCCAATAATAAATCCCTTTGGCTCCAAGGTCCAATACAGCTGAAAGAGAGATTTAAAAGTGGGTATTCTTGATAGCCAGAGGCCAGGTTGAAATGTGATGTATTTCATACATGAAATATGATGTCTCAAAATTCCGCAAAAACTTATCATATTCTTAATGTCTAATGAGAAAAACATTGTTAAATACATGGTGGACATAAGAGAGAAGAGACAATGAAAGTGACCCCACACACTTGAAATTAATTCTACCTAAAGAGTAATCAATTAATAAAAATTTCTCCCTTGCTGAAATTTCCAATAACACCTGCATTTCCAAGTTAATGGTCAGTTCAGTTTTGGTCTAGTAAGTTGACCTCTGTTTCTCTGTTTCTTTTCATCACCTTCCAAAAATTCTTAATTTGGGAATGTTTCAGGGCTTAGCCTTTGGACCATCTTGTCTTCTATTAACATTCACTTCCTTGGTGATTTCTTCTGGTCTCATGCCTATAAACATCACTAATCTGCAAAGAAAATTAAAAAAATATATTTCTGGCCTCCTGAGTCACATATTCACATATACTCACTCCACATCCATACATGAAATTCTGCTAGATAACTCTACATTAACATGCATATAACTACACTATCAAAATCCTCCAAAAATTAATTCACTTAAAATTTCCTATTATGACAGCACTATTCTTCAGTTGTATAAGACAAAAATATCAGAGTAATCTTCAACTACTCTTGCTCCATAAACAAACTGCCCTAAATTACTATGGAATCTGCCTTAAAGTACATATAGACTCTAACCCCTTCTCACCATCTCTACCACTTCCTTTTCAGAAGTTACTATCATCTCTGCCTTGTAGCAATGACTTCATTAATAATCTCCTGCTTTTGTATCTGCACCATATATTATGTTCAACACAGTAGCCAGGGTGATACTGAAGAAATGTAAACCTGATCAAGTCATTTCTTTGCTACAAAATTTTCAGTGTCTCCCTCTTTCATGCAGAATAAAAGTCTATGTCCTTACAAGTCCTACAAGGTTTTTCCCTCCTTGCCATTGTTTCTTTCCTACACTCCTCTCTTTCACACTCTCCACCTTTACCATATTAGCCCACCTTACTGTACACTCTTGCCATAGGGACTTTTCTCTGGCTGTTTCCTCTGCCTGAAATGTTATTTACTCAGATTTCCACATTTTTAAATTTCTACCTTCACCAAATATCATATTCTCAGTTAAGCTTATTATTTTTCTCCACTCTGTTTAAAATAGTGAAAATCACCAAATGTTATGAATCCTTCTTACTCCACCGTAACATTACTTTCATTTTTCCCATTCTTATATTCTAAACAGACCTTATAAATATACTTTTTAAGATTATTTTTTATTCCTTTATATTATTTGTCTTCCTTTAGTAGAAAAAGCTCCATAAGGACGGGAGGTTTTATTTGGCACATGCATATTTACTTCATAAATGAATGATTATACAAATAGTTAAATCAAAGTAGATTCAGGTGAACCACCTAAAATAATAATCTATAAATAGATATTTAAGAAATTTCAATGAAAGCTAGATTCAAGAGATGCCATGGTGGCTCAGTGGTAACAAATTTGACCAGTATCTATGAGGATGAGGGTTTAATCCCTGGCCCCACTCAGTGGGCTTCAGTGTAGGTTGCAGGTGAAGTTCATCTCTGGCGTGGCTGTGGTATAGGCCGGCATCTGTGGCTCTGATTAGACTACTAGCCTTGGGACTTCTATATGCTGTGGGTGTGGTCCTAAAAAAAATTACATTCAGGTTTTAGTAATTTGAGGATCCAAGATTCAAACTACTGAATTATTATAAATCATATAAATGAACTGAGATGAACTGTATTTTTCATCTAATTTTAAAATGTCAACATAGTTATGATAGCCAGCATGAAGGTAAAAAATTGAAGTACAAAAAAAGGGATATTCTTCAAATGTGTCTTGCTTTCTACAGGGAGGAAGGATTAATCAATCCATTGGCAAGTATATTAATAGGCTAATATTTATTACTGAAATCACCCTTGATATTATGCTTCAAAATTCTCATTCACTGATTCTATGTTTTCAAAATTGTGTTCTCATTCCAATCTTGCTTTTCTTTACATACTTTACTACTGGTAGAAAATGTAGAGATGGCAAAAGCATGCTTTTGGCAGATATAATTTTAATTGTAAATTATTGAAAAGTCTTTCTTAAACTTTAGTCTAAGCTTTTTTTTTCTGGCTGAGTTAGCATCCCTGATTACTTCTGGCAATGTAAAAAATTCAAGCAACTAGATTTGCAAAGCTAGGTAAGGACTAAACCAGTGCCTGGCCAAATAGAGACTTATATCCTTACTTTAAGACTAAAGGTAATGTGATACCACGGGTGATGGAGGGTAAACATGATTTAATTTTCCATTTTGAAAGCTGTCTCTGTTTGCCATGTGGAAAATGGATGATGGGAGCAAGACAAGGGGAGAGACATAATAGATAAGACCACAGCATTAGCCAAAGAAAGAAATATATAAATGAGGGTCTGAATTAAGGTTGTGTCAATGGTACTGGAGATAAGTAGACAAAGTAACTAAACATTTAGGATTGACACAATATAGAAAGGCTGAATAATGCAATGAGGTCAGATATCCTACATTTTAATTTTTATTCAATTTTTGGACAAATTAATTATTCTAGAAGCTTTAGTGTCTTCATGATAATAATGGTAATTATCTCATAATGTTGAGATAATTAAATGAGATAATGAATATAAAGTTATTAACACCATGCTTCATACATAGAACTCCAGTAGTAATTAATATCATTACTATTTATTAATGGTATTAACATTAAATGTTATATATTGCAGTGTAAAAATCAGGAAAGAACACAAAAAAACTTAAGATTATGACTTGGTCCAAATTGAAGAAGCAGGTTTAGAAAGGTCATTGAAATATATAAAGGGAGTTCCTGTTGTAGTGCAGCAGAAATGAATCTGACTAGTATCCATGAGGATGCGGGTTCGGTCCCTGGCCTATGGTGTTGTTGTGGCTGCAGTGTAGTCTAGCAGCTGCAGCTCTGATTCAATCCCTAGCCTGGGAACTTCCATGTGCTGAAGATGTGGCCCTAAAAAGCTATATATATATAGTTTAAGTTGAAAACTCCACATCTTCCTTAGAATACATTTTCGCAGTACCTTCTATGAGAGTTTTTATTTCATCATTTCAGAGGTACTTAATAGAGGCATTCATCTATTGGTTAGCAGTTGCCTCAGTCAGTGGTCCATTCAGCTTCATCCCTTACAGTTCTGATATAAAGTTCTGATATAAAGTTCCTCACCCTATTGATTCTGAGGCTAAAATGAGCACAACACCCAAAAGAACTCAGAGAGAGATGTTGGAGGTAAAATTCAGTCCCCTCCAAATCACACTTGCCTCCAGAATCTATTACTTTTCTTCCATGCATTATATAGGCTGGTGTTTCCAGGCCAAAAAGAATGAAAGGATTTAGTCTTTTTATGGTTTCAATATATATTTTTAATGTAAGATGGAACAATTTGTAATTATAGTAGAAATTCAAATTATATTCAGCCAAAGTTTACAACTTTTTCCATAGCAACAATTATTCTATGTTTACAGAAATTTGAAAGTTATGTAGTGTACTAATAATGCAATTCAAGGTTAAATGTGGGAGAAAGATTGAAGCAAAAATTACCGAGAGTATAAGAACAAGTATTCTTAATCATTTTCTCCTCAAACATGAAAGTAGCAGCATTTTCTATTTCATGTTCCTTCCAGTTTTTCAGGGAAAAAACTTTGTAGTTTTATCATTATTTTCTCTCTACATATCTTATCAGAAAATATTGTTTCTATTGTAAGAATCTGAGGATTTTTTTGTCTTTTTAAAATTTATTTTATTTTTAGGGCTACACCTGAGCCATATGGAGTTTCCCAGGCTAGGGGTCGAATCGGAGCTGTAGCTGCAGGCCTACACCACAGACACAGTGAGGCAAGGTCCAAGCCAAGTCTGCAGCCTACACCACAGCTTATGGCAATGCTGGATCTTTAACCAACTGAGCTAGGCCAGGGATCAAACCTGCATTCTCATAGATAACTAGTCGGATTTTTTTTTCCACTGCACCATGACAGGAACTCCAAGAATCTGACTATTTTTATAATTTCACTGCTACCACCCAGGTCCTGGACACCTTTGTCTCTAGCCTAGATTAGCTTAATGACTTTTTGTATTGAATCTGTTTTTAAATTGGACCCCTAAAGTTTATTCTTCGCATATTATCCCTATGTTCAAAATGTTTTAAAATGCAAATCTTACTATACTACTTCTCTGCTCAAAATCTTGTAATGCCCCTCCACCCCTTCAGAATGAAAGTCACAGGTCTTACAATGACTTATCAACCCTCCACATTTTACCTTCCCTATACCATACTGCTCCAACAATTTTACTTTCCTGATTTCAACATCTAATCTACTCATCCTAACCCAGACACACTGGCCTCTGTTATTCCCTTTTGTACACTCCAGGCAAGCATCCATCTCAAGAATTTTTCAGTTGCTGTTTCCTCTTTCTGAAGCACTTTCCCCCCAGATATCTCTCTCACTGATTTCAGAAGTTACTGAAGCATCACCTCCTATGTGAGATCTATCCTGATTACTCTAGGTTAAGTATTAACTCTTCTTTCAACTACAACTTATTCCCCTCAGCCTAAGTACATTCTTAACTATAGAACATAAGCAATCTTAATATGTATATTATGTAATCATTTTAAAATTATTTTGTATTGTTATAGATATCTGTATCTACTTAGATAAACTGTATGATAGCAATGAATTCTGTTTGTATTATTTATTTATAATTTCAAGTACCTACCAAAATGTCTGGCACCTACTCAATAGTTATTCAAAAATCTTTCTGGGTAGAGTTAAAGAATAAGTGGCTGCTACATGAAAATCATGCAGACATTTCTATGGCATTAGCTTCTAACTAATCTGTAAACCAATCAAAGGCAACTTGTTTACTATATTGATCAGATCACCAATTGGAGCTTCTAAGTATAATGCTAGGTAAAAGTTGTAGTATAACCTAGGTGAAAAGTTGGAGTAGTAGATTTTCACATATCAGGTAAGTCCTACCACCATTTGATTCAGTTAATTTTATAAGCTACTTTCAAAAATTTCAAATTATGAATATATGAAAATCTTGTCCGATAATATATTCAATATATATATTGTCATGTACTGTGTAATGAACAGTGATGTCAAGACTTTTAATGTTATATTGTATGCTGCTGGAGGCCAGCTCCGGCTGCCAGGGAGTGTACTTTCCTTGAAGAAGATGGACGGTGTCGGGAATGCAAGGAAGACAGCCTCTTTGTCCGTTCTTTCAGGGCACTGGACTGCTCAAATTTTATTGGCATAAGTGATTGTTATATAGACAGTTTCTAAGTACAGATTACATCACAGTGTTAAAAGTACATTGGTTAATTTTTAAATTTTGTTTTTTGGTCAAAAGGTACAGCAGCAATACGTCATGTTGTTAAGTCTTTAACTTAACTAAATTTAGTGAGTACAATTTAAGGACAAACAGGCACAGCATATCATGTGGGAAAAAGGAGACCCAGCACAAACCATCTCATGGCCAGCCAATTCCCACAAGCTGAAGAAGTTACAGACGCAAAAAATCTCGTCTTCAGACTAGTGTCTATCTTTAAAGTGTCCTTGGCAGGGAAACAGTATGAGAAAATACAAATCAACTTAGCTAGCTACCACTAAAAGTTTCTAAAATCAAGGACAAAACTCACAGCTAGGTTTCTTTTGATCATGAATAATATGTGTGTAACTTCTATAAACCTCATTAAAATCCTAACTCTAAAATTTACTGTATAACTAGTTAGTAGATAAACACTATGTTGTTAATTAAGTTGGATTTAAATAGGGGAAAGTCCTTTAGAATGAAATTCTTTTATATTATTGTTGCAATTTTGTTAAATCATAAATCACCACAAGAAAATAAGAATGGGAAATAAGAATAATAAGTAAATAATCAGGAAAGATGGAGGAAAAAACTGAATAGCAAGTGAATAACAGAAAAGACTAAGTCATCCATGAAACAATCCCTACTCAGCAATGCAAAATGGAAATTGTTTCCGGGAAAATTCAGTTCCCCACTAAAGTCAGCAAGCGAGCCTTATTGTCTTCTGGGGCCTGTCCTCGGAATTGTGCCGTTCAGGCAAGCTCCCTTCCTTGGCTCCTTGTATCTTCTCAGCTCCCTGCAGTATGCAAATCCAAAATGAAAACTAACCAAATGAGAAGAGCAAAGGCAATTTATTTACAACTTGCTATAGCAAAGGGATGAGCCAGTTTCACTTGTTTTTTGGTAGAAACTTAAAGGCAAGCAAGATAGTAGGAAGGCTTTATAGTGGAACAAGGGGAAGGTGTACTGTATGTCCTGATTGGAGGCTGTTGGCATAGGGAAGGTAGAGGCAGGCTAACTGGAAGCAAAGCATTTTATGTGATTAGTTAGGGGTGTGTATTTGGTTTTCTCTGGGAGGTCATAAATTGAAAGGGGGGACAAAAATTAGGAAAGCTGTTGGTTTTTTATAGTCCTAGTCATGTGGGGCCAATTTTAAAGAAGTTATTGGATAGCTTCCTAGATTATTACTAGAGCTGTCAATCAGACTTCCTGCCAGTCTGACTTCCTAGGCTGGTAATTGTAGATTAATGGGGTTGGTCTCCAGGGATACTGCCACAAGTTGAATCAGAATTCTATTTTATATATGCTATGGCCATTTCAGTTTGCATATATAAACTCTCAACATACTCATAGCATTTATTGAGTGCGTACTATGAGTTTATTTATGTTTCTGTCACCAAAAACCTATATAGCATTTATAATTTTCTAGCTTCAAGTTATTGGTGAGGGGCTTGAGATTTAGCAGTTCCTAGAGTTGTTTTTGTTCACATAGGTAAGAAGTGATAATAATCAAATTAAAATCTAAATATATGTTATTTAGGATAGTCAAGAATTTTTTAACTGAAAAATCACATACTTCCTGTACAATATAGATTTCAATATATATGTTGAAGTGTGATGTGAGAAATTCTCACAAATATTATGTAAAACAGAAAAATGCTGTGATTCAGGGAAAATAAAGGACTAAGAATCATTAACTAAGAAAAATTCAAACTAAAATTATACTTTTGTAAGTAGCTTGTACATACTTGTGTATGCATATGTTTACATATAAAAGATAGAGACACTATTCTAGTATATATATATACATGTACAAAGCCAGATATCATAATTAAATTTAAAAAGTGTTTTATTGTGCCCTTTCAATGAAATTTTGAGCAAAATAAATCTAATTATTATATTCCAAAATAATATAAGAAATGTTGATCTTTTGTGCATTACCTGTAATTTCTGCACATAATATTTTGAAATAAAATCTTTCTGCAAGGATCACATATCCCAAGAACACTATGATAATGATCACATTCTACTAACTGTTTTCATGTAAATTATCTTATTTAACCTTTTGGCAAGTCTGTTTTCATGTAGGAATCATATATCCACAAGATCAAGCACACAAATAACCAGCTAGGTCAGAAAATAACCAAATTGAGACATATCATAAAAGTAAAACTGACAATGCAAAGATAAATTTCCCATATTAAGAAACTTAGTGTAAGTTAAATCCTGAATAAACCACTTGACTATTTTTGTTACTTTTTTTCACAAAATTAACTCACAATTTAAAATGAGTAACATTCAGTATTTTAATGTACAATTAATTGAGCTAATCAATAATCTTGTATTTGCATACAAGATATAATTTCAAAACCACAAATTATTTTTAGAACTAGAAAATATGGTATAAATCTCAGCAATACAGAAGAGGAAAGTGAGATCCAATAAAGTAAGCGCCATATCCCCACAAATATGTAGCTAATGCAAGAAAAGTTAGGCCACAAATTTCTTAACTTCAGTCCAGTTATTTTTGCTTTAATATCATACTGTCATTACCCAAAAATAAATGCTTCCATCCTTTTTCTGTATCATATTTATAGATTCCAATATATATTTTTAAGAGAGGTTGTGCAGTGGTGCATAGAACATGATTTACTCATGGCCATGACAGAGCGGTTCCTATATAATCACTTGTATTCAATGGCCCTGGAAATTAATAGAGTTAATATTATTTGTAGACAATTTAGTATAGAAAACCTTATGAATTATACTAATGACTTCATTATGACCATAAGATCTTTATATCTCTTTAATAATTAGTATTTGGGAGGACCAAACACTACTCCGATCCAGATGGGAGAAATCAAAATTTGTTTAAATATGCTTATTGTTTAAATACACTTGAAAATATTGTTATAAATGCAAAATCATCAACTCATGATAATTAATGCTTTATTCAACTGCACTTTAAAATCTAAGTTTAGTACCATTAACCTACTTAGTATTTTTATATATTTTTGCTTCACATTGTATTATTTAGAGATAATTCTCTGCAAATGAAGCAATGAGAAAACTGATGAATGAAAATCTTACCCAAATATCTTATTATTTGTTTTCATTTTTATCAAACATAGCACAATTTACTCATGATAATATGTGAATGACAATTTTATATGATGAATGTTGTCTGTAACATAAATACAATTGTAACCATATAAGTATATTTGGAAATGATTTCTTTTAAAAAATTTTTGAAGTATTATAAATTTGCTGATTTTAGAATGTTTTAAAACCACGATTTCATGTAAAAGACTACTCAAAATATCTCAAACCATTTTACATGCTTTTGTATTAAGAAGTGTTAATAATCATAAAAGTTGGGAAATCTTCTTCAACATGATTAAAAGTTCCTGTTTATTTGTTTTCTCATAATGTCTACCTTTCTACTTATCATCCCCTTAGCAGTAGATATGTACATAGAGCAATAGGTGCCCTGTCCTAGGGTTCTCATGTGTGATAGCAGTTCATATATAACCATAGCAGCTGGAGCAGCAGTATTACACTCCCTGTCCTGGAGCTGGATGTCTGCTAGGGATGGTTTCTGTGAGGAAGGTGGTAGTGATTCACAGTTCATGGGACTGGTTTTGCAACATTCAGGGGCAGGGCAGCTGTGTCTCCTACAACCCCTCCTGCTGCCAGGTAGCTTTTGGGACCATATTCTGTAGCTTGCAAGGTCCAAAGTGGCCCCTGTAGCCCCCCCCCCTTTTGCCAGGAAGGCTCTAGTGACTGCTCTCTGTAACTGTAGGGGCAGACTCTTCCATTTTGCCATCACTCCTCTTGCTTGTCCACTCTACCTATCTCTCCCTACAGTCCCAGGTGTGGGGGCCTTCTCCCTAACTGTTGCTAAAAGGCTCTCTCGCTAGCTGCAAGAATTGTTCTACTGGCAGTCCCTCCTCTGCTTGGCTGATGGTGGGAGTGTTCTCTGTAGCCACTGTGGATCAAAATGTGGACTAATGGTGTAGGCCACAGCTCACTTGGTGTGGGACAAGTGCCACTGATGTGGGCCTTTACAGGGCCACTGGTAGGAGCCCTGTTGCTTGTGCTTTTCTCCGGCTGTGTAGCCCATATCTCTGGTGGGGATCATATACCAGCAGCCCTCTCTTGGCTCTTTTTGATGCAGGTTGGATGCCTCTAGTGTGAGCCCCTGCAGGGCCACTGGGCCGGGCCACAGAATTTGTGCTTTTCCCAGCTGGGCAGTTTGCAGTTCCTGCAGGGAATGGGCACTGGTGGCCTTCTCTCAGCTTTTATGGAATCTGCACAGCTAGCATGGGCCCCTGAAGAGGCACTGGGTGGGGCTGTGGAACTTGTGATTTTCCCATTTGAGAAGTTAACAGTTCCTGTAGGGTACAGGTGCTGGTGACCTTCTCTAAGCTCTTTTGGAGTTGTTGCCACTGGTGTGAACCCCTGCAGAGCCACTGAGTGGAGCCATGATACTTGTGCTTTCTCTAGTCAGGTAGATCACAGCTCTCACAGAGAATGGGCACCACTGGTGGCTCTGCTGGCACAGGTCAAGTGTTGAAAACATGGAGGCCGCCAGCTGAGCCAAGAGGTTGTATTACTCTCCTATATGGTTACTCTACCTGTTCCAAGAACTCCATTGCCCTAAGGGCAGTGCTGCTTCCCAGGTGTTGCTAGGGAGCCACTGAGGCTTTGTGTCGCCCAGAGCTGAAGCAGACAGTGTACTGCAGCTTGAGAAAGTGTGGACAGAGAATTAGGCTATAATGGTGGATCCTGGCCCTTCCTTCCACCGCCCCCGCACCCCAAACAATGGCATCTATACTCTAAGCCCAGCTAGCTTGCATCTGCTTACACACCCTCAACTGTTTTTGCACTATACTCTAGTCATTTTAGGCTATTTCTGCATGGCCAACCACAATTTTTTTCTCACATAGCCAGCCCCAGCTCCCTCTTTGAGTCTGGTCTCTAAGGCCAGAGTTTTAGTTCCTGACACCTGCTGGTACCTGCATACAGTTGCCCATGGTACTGAATGTTTGTGGAGGATTGTTTCAATTTGAACTGCTTCACACTGATTTTCTAGAGCTCCTCCTCTGTCTTGGTTGATCTCCATGCTGGTGGGGGAAATACCCTGAGTGTAGGAGCTTTTTCTCTTTCCAGCTCCCTCGTAGGGGTGCAGGCCCCATCTCCTTTCCTTTCACTTCTTTCTTCTTTCTTTGGTCTTCTCTGGTTTTTTGAAGTTTTTCTTGCTCTATCATAATTCTGAGCTATTTTGTCAGTTTTTAGCTAATTTTCTTCATGAACAGTTCCACATGTAGATTTATTTTCAATGTATTTGTGGGAGTAGTGAGTCGTACATCCTACTAGTCTACCATCTTCCAAGGTCTCTAAAATAACATTTCTAAGTATCTTAATTCATCTTCATATTCTCATACATAATTTTTGCAAAAAGAAAAAATTTCAGAGAAAACCACCCAATAGAAAGTATGTTAAGACCATTCAGACAGCTGCTTCTGAAAAATAAAAATAAAACTGCTGTAGAATAATCCTGCTTGTGATGGAACATGATGGAGGATAATGTGAGGAAAAAAATGTATATGTGTGTGTCACTGGGTCATTTTGCTGTACAGTGAAAAATTAAGAGAACACTGTAAACAAACTATAATGGAAAAAATTAAAATCATTAAAAAATTTTAAAAATCCTGTAATATTTCCTGCTCATATTCAAATAGACAAATTTCAAAAGAAATATCAGTATACTTAGAATGATCCTTAATGTTACAAAAAATAGTCACAAATTGGCAATGCCACAATACTATTTGGCCATGTAGTTGATATATTGTTCTTCTTTCTACTCTTTAATTCATGTAGGTCAAACTAAACATTAAATTTCAGTCATATATAGATTTATTTTATCTTTGCAATCTTTTTGCAACAGTAAAAACCTGTGAAAAAAATTTGCAATACATTATTTATCATTTTACTACTGTTTTTAAGACATTTGTATATTCTACATATTCTGTTTCATTCAACATAAATTCTTTCATAAATACCAGGTTATGCTCCATTATCTGACTCCCAAAATTATGCAAATGCTGTTATCTCAGAGCATGACTTTTCCAATAAATTCTTGTCAAAACTCTCCTTATACCATTGTAGGTATACCTGTTCAATCTGCTTACCCTACCTAAAGTGTCTTCCTAGCTTGCCTTCTTCATCCATTAAATGTTTCACAATCATTTCTATGGTCTGTTCCCAACATCTTTTCCCCATTGTCACCACGCTCTGATTATTTCCTTGATTATTATCCTCTTAGAAAAACAGAGTACACAATGTGATGTTTTTGTTTGTGGTTTCTCATTATACCCACACTGAAGTTATTATACCTTTGAAATAGAAATTAATTCGTTCTCTTCTCTTCTCCTCCCTGCCCACTCTCCTATTCTCTTTCCATTTTTGAAAAAATATATATATATATAATTTTCTCAGGAACTGGACTGAAGTCATATATGTCTTTTTCAAATATTTAAACAAACAGCCAATTCAATTGAAATATTAATGGTTTTCTTTTTACTTCAATTTTATAGTTTGAGGTAACCTTACTTTTAGGAATGAAGAAACCTGAAGAGTGCTGTTTCTGTGTCAATTAACACATATATATTAGTACATACTATTCCATAACCTTAATGAATAGTTCAGTTGTGCACAAATGTAGTATTTTATCATGATTTTTAAAGATAAGGTAGAAATTTATAAATGTGAAAAGAGACCCTTTAAACTATTATATGAAACAGTAACCAAGAAATAATTTCAGAAGAAGAAAAAAACAAGGACGAAAAGAAACACCATAGTCTCCTGTCATGTCTGACAATAAGTGTTGGCTGTGATGGAAGACGGAAATGGAGAAAGTGCTCTGAATATCATTGGGTTCTCCTTCACTTCTATTTCTTTAATTGGAAATTACTATACCTCATTAATCTGGAAAATAAATATATAATTTACCTATTGCTGTTCCCACCCCTATTATCCCAATTCAAGCAATATATTACCCTAATATATGTCCTATGTTCTAAATGTCTGTATTGTTTTTCTACAAGATAATTTGCGGTTTAAGATATATAATTTTAAATGTGACGCCTAGGATAATATGAAGTATTATAATAATTTTTAAGTAATGTAACACAGAATGACTAAAGCACATTTCTACTCATTATGCATTCATTTCTAAAAATAGTAATTAGTAATGCAAAAATAGTAAGAATCAATATACCTGTATTTCACTGAAAAATTACCCACTTCAAGACACTTAGTAAGGCAGATAAGTATATATTTGAGGAAATGAACTCTGCAAACTTATTACATTTAATTTTTTTTCTTGATGCTCTAAGCTCACTTTCATAAAATATACTATTTTACCTAGTCTTGACTTTAGTTTGAGGTTTATATTACCATTTCACAGACTCAGTTTTTCAAAGTTTCAAAAACTTTCAAGACATGCTTATTAGTGAAAACAGCAGCATTTCCAGGTCATTATCAAATTCATGGCGCTAGTCACAGAGAATTGGAAGGACCAAAAATTTTAGATAATACTGGATAATTAATCATTGAGAAACGCAAACATATAATAACTCAGGAAATCAAACATGGTTATACAATGATGATTGTAAATGACAGCCTGAGAAAATTTCAGCTATTCATGAGTCATTTTACTCAGGATCCTATTCCATTTGTATATCACCACATATAAACTGGTATTAAACTAGACAATGTAAGCAGAAAGATAACATAAAAAAATTACTAGGTTTATGTCAGAAGAATAAAAATTTTTGTCTAGATGTTCCACTTAATCATTTAATTTTGAGCCAGCATTAATTTTTCTAAACGTTTTATTTTCTTGTTTAAAAGTTGAGAACATCTGTTCGGCTTTTTCACTAGCATTATTGAGATTCAACGGAAAAATATAAATGATTGTTTATAAAACTGTCAATATCATTCCTTATTTTATCTTTCTTCCTATTATCAAAATTAAACAATAGCTTAATATTAATACTTAAGATCAGTTTTAGTTAATTAAATACTGTTAATACTAAAGATTCTTAGTAATAATACTTAAGGGTACTTTTGCCTCTACATATATTAGCAAATATGCTCCTAATGTGTTCCTCTATTGCTCATCTTATTTGTCTGTACATTGTTCAAGGTTTATCTCTCTTAAGTTTCTCTTGCCAATCTTTTGGTAGAGCAGTTCAAGTGTATTTTGTTTTCTTGTTAATTAAATTCCATAGTATATGCTCATTTACAACTTCATAAAAGAAAATGTTTCCTTCAAGAAAATTCTCTTTACCATATGTGTGTCTAGTATTAGTTACTCTAAGTATTACCTACAATTATAAATTATACTTAGATAACTTAGAATATACTACTAAGAATATACTTAGAATATAATATAGTTAGAATTCTTATAATTATGCTCAGAATATAATATAATAATTATAGTTATTTTAAGAATAACTTCGTATTCTAAATATATTGCTTCTTCCAACCCACTCAGTACACACAAGCATATATTGGAAAATGTGTTTCTTTTACCTCTTCAAATGTTAAAACTCCACCAAACCCCCAGAAGCCTTACTCAAATCCACCTGTTTAGTGCAATCTTGGCTTGATTAATATCAGAAATATTATGAACTGCTTATTTCACATTTATCCTTTATTTTCTTATATTCATTCATTCATGTTTTCATTCAATAAATGTTTCCTGGATATTCATTGTATGCCAGGCTGTAGTCTGTTTAATGGAGAAAGAATAGTAAAAATGACATTGATGATTTTCCCCTGTGGCTGAATGTGTTAGGAATCTGACTGTATTAGCTCAGGTCACTGCTGAGGAACAGGTTCAATCCCTGTCCTGGTGCAGTGAGTTAAAGCAACTGATGTTGCCACAGCTGTGGCATAGGCTACAGCTGCAGCTCAAATTTACTCCCTGCCCTAGGAACTTCCATATACCACAGGTGCAACTATTAAAAAAAATGAAATCAGTAGCAACAGCAAAGTCAACAAAAGGAGCTTATTTCCAAAAGGAATAGGGCATTGGAGAGAGAAGATGAATAACTTACATTATAGAATGTCACATATTGATATATTGTTATGGAAAAAAAAAAGGCAGGAAATCTTATAGGGAGAGCATACATTGTGTTGGGAGTAGTGTCTGCTTTACTACCCATAGAACTCTATGGAAATGAAAATCTTGGAAATGAAAGATGACTTTGATATTCCTGGGCATATGTTCTTGACCAACATGAGTCCATTAAACAAAACATACACTCTCTACATGGCTTTGGCTTAATTTGCACATTGAGACATTAATTACTCCCACTCTCATATCTTTCAAATCTATTGGGTTTATGCATGTGCATCCACCCAAGAGCACACATGTATACATTGCTTCCATCCTCCATCCTGAGCTACTCACCCTGAGAAGAAATCAAGTTTGGTATTTCATACATGTATTTGGAAAATTCATTTCCTTTTATTTATTCTTCTCCTAGCTTGAGAATTTTTTCTCATCTCCCAGGTGATTACATTTACTCAGCCTTATTTTTCTTCTTGACTTGAATCACTTCAAGAACTTGGCTTTCTTTTGAGACAAGAGTAATGCTGTTCCTTTGGTTTTCTGTTTTCTGCTCCAACACAATTTCCATATCTCAAATGTCTATGATAGACATAAGATGAGATTTCAAATGTCTGTTCAAACTCAGGATTCCTTAGCTAGCTAAATGAGGGAATGGTTATGGCTAAAGTAAATGAGGAAAATACCCAAAAAATGTCTAAAAAGAGAAAATCAATCTATATTTCAAAGTGTTATGATCAATTCATGTTAATAAAGATTGCAGTGTTAAAAGATCCACACTTGTAACTAAATTTAGAGATAAGTTAGAGATAGGTCACTAGTGTAATATAGTGGTATATAGTAGTATAGTCGTAATGAATATAAACATTAAAACCAATTTTTGGGTTTTGGTTATTGATGCTAATGAAGATAGTATAAATAAGAATAGTCACATTAATGGGTAATATAAAAATATCCCCTTAATTCTGACTACCTAGCTGTCAAATTTACTTTAAAAATAAGAAAACTATTTAAAATATTTTCAATATCCTTTTTAAGATCGAGATTTCTTAGCTGGTAGATGATGTCTACTAACTGGTTTATTAAAAATCTATCACGTGGGGAGTTCCCATCGTGGCACAGTGGTTAATGAATCCGACTAGGAACCATGAGGTTGCGGGTTCTATCCCTGGCCTTGCTCAGTGGGTTAAGGATCCGGTGTTGCCTGAGCTGTGGTGTAGGTTGCAGACGTGGCTCGGATCCCGCGTTGCTGTGGCTCTGGCGTAGGCCAGCGCCTACAGCTCCGATTGGATCCCTAGACTGGGAATTCCATATGCCACAGGAGTGGCCTTAGAAAAGGCAAAAAAAAAAAAAAAAAAAAAAAAAACTATTATGTGCTGCTGCCACATTGATGTTTGACCATGTTACATGTGGAAATATTTTAATTTCCAAGATCCAGGGAACAAAAAAATAAATTCACAGTTGGGTCTCAGTCAAGATGTAACTCTCTTCTGCATAAAGCGATAAACTGAAACATCTTTATCACTTTAATTGCAAAAGACCTCACACCTAGTTCTGAGGAAGGTAGAAATAATTATATGAACATTTCTAAAAAGATTGCTAATCCCCTTTATAATAAAATACATAAACATTTTTGTCTTTTAATTTCCAGACAGTGATTAGAGAATTTGTCATTGAGGTTGTGCTACTTTACCTCTTAGGTTGCCTAAGAAATATTACCAACCTTGATTGCTACAGAGAGAAAGAAATTGGTATTTTGTATATTTAATCTTGATGGAACAGTAATATTTGGATATCTATAAATTATACAATAAAGATTAATTTTGAAAAAGTAAATGTATACTTATTCTGTATTATATATTGATTAAGAAGACAAAGGTACAAATGAGTTTTATAAGTATTTCATTTAAATACATGCATAATTGGGAATTATGTATTCATCTTTTATATCAACGCTTTGCCTATATTTAATCCTAAAATAGAGCATACTAATTGTGCAGAAAGATGTTATCTTTAAATCAATAATTTATTATGTATTAAATTGAAGTAAGTCAGAAAGAGAAAGACAAATACCATATGATATCACTTATATCTGGAATCTAATATCTGGCACAAAGGAAACTTTCCACAGAAAAGAAAATCATGGACTTGGAGAATAGACTTGTGGTTCCCAAGGGAGAAGGGGAGAGAGTGGGAGAGACTAGGAGCTTAGGGTAAATAGATACAGAATGTTGCCTTAGGGATGCATTAGCAATGGGATCCTGCTGTGTAGCACTGGAAACTCTGTCTAGTCAATTATGATGGAACATATAATGTGAGAAATAAAGAATGTATACATGCATGTGTAACTGGGTCACCATGCTGTACAATAGTAAAAATATATATGTAAATAAAAGATTAAAAATTTAAAAAATAAGAATAATAAATTCTCAAAGAGTACAGTAGCCTAGTCTTGACATAATGAGCCCATATAAGTAAAATAGGGGCACAATTGTTAATTTCCAGAACAAATTAGTAATTATTGGGTTTCTGAGAATCATCTATTATGAATGGAGTAATAATTTTAACAGCATTTCTCATAGGTTTTCACAGCTTAAAAACAAAACAAAACTGGTACACCTAGTTGATTACTGATTATTTGGTTATCAGCTAGAGGTTCTGTGAGTGCCTTCTCCATAGGCACTGGCATAATGCAAACAGAAAACAGTGAAACTTATTGTGATAATTTTCTCTGTGCTATTATTTATTTATTTATTTATTTATTTATTTATTTGTCTTTTTGCTATTTCTTGGGCCGCTCCCATGGCATATGGAGGTTCCCAGGCTAGGGGCTGAATCGGAGCTGTAGCCACCAGCCTACACCAGAGCCACAGCAAGGCAGAATCCGAGCCACGTCTGCAACCTACACCGCAAGCAGCACATGGCAACGCCGGATAGTTAACCCACTGAGCAAGGGCAGGGACCAAACCCGCAACCTCATGGTTCCTAGTCGGATTCGTTAACCACTGCGCCATGAAGGGAACTCCTTTCTTTGCTATTATTAATTTAAAAACAAAATACTAAATGCATTATCCACTTGGTGAATTTTGCTCTTTTTTTTTTACCTTTTGGTTTCATTTATTTAGTGATGTTTATCATATTCTGAGTATATCTCTTAATGCTTGGAAGAGAGTAAATACTTAGTAAGTAGCTACTGTAATGGTCATTGATATCTGACAATCTAAATAGATTAAGTGATTGATTCACTAAATATATTCCTAGTGTACTGATTCATAGAACATATATATTTAAGTTGATAGTATAAAAAATAATTCTAAAGCTTTTTCTATAACAAAGCAAGTAGCAATACAAATTCATTTTACAACTAACATTTTTGGTTTAAAATATCAACAACTAGTTTTGTGGGATTTTTAGTTTACAACAAAAACAATTATATGATGAAAATATGGATTTTCTCTTGAATTAAATTCAGTGAGAAATATTATCGAGAGAATTATAAAAATGTGGGCATAAAAGGCCTAAAGTTTTAAGCAAAAATTTTGATTCTGATTACTGAAAGTATGTTCTTGCACAACAGGAGAAGATGAGCATTAGTTCATTCATTTATCATTTTGTAAACATCTAATGACAGTGATGAGAATTTCATTTATCCTTTTCCTAAGAAGCATGATTACATAAGAGTAATTCTTCTTTCAAGACTTCATTTCTAAACTTTTTTTTTTTGTTTTTTGTTTGTTTGTTTGTTTGTTGATCTTTTTGCCTTTTTCTAGGGCCACTCCTGTGGCATATGGAGGTTCCCAGGCTAGGGGTCAAATCGGAGCTGCAGCTGCCAGCCAATACCAAAGCCACAGCAACGCAGGATCCGAGCCACCTCTGCGACTCACACCACAGCTCATGGCAATGCCGGATCCTTAACCCACTGGAAGGCCAGGGATTGAACCCACAACCTCATGGTTCCTAGTCAGATTTTTTAACCACTGAGCCACGACGGGAACTCCTCTAAACTTTTAAACTTCAATTTTCACAGAATTAAGAAGCCTGTCTATTTCATTCAAAGATGAAAATTTATTTTGGGTAGAGGCACACATGTCTAATTTATATTCTGTTTAAAAAAAATGTAACCATTGTAAAATATTTATCAGAAAGAAAATCCTGGAAAATTGATTAAAACAATTAATTTAAATTTTATCTCTGAATTGCCTTTTAATATTTAAGTAATATTAAAGGTTATATTTTTTCATTTCTAAGGATGAAGTCTATGAATTGATCTTAAATAATTCAGATGAACCTCAGTATTTTGCTCTGAATGACATCTAGCAGTACATTTTCCTTTTAACTCTAGCCAAACTGAAAACTCAAATACACATTAAATTACCTTTATCTACATTTTTCAAAAGAAAATTGAAAAATTTTAATAAAAGCATTCCATATTTTTAAGTTAACTGTTATCAATGTTAATAAATATTTCTTTCCAAAACTAAAATTAGAAAATTCTACATAGATAAATAGGAAATAAAAAGCATAATTAAATGATTTAAGCAGGGATGAAGAGAATGAATGTGAACAACTTTGAATATATTTCCACCTTTCAGCTTACCTGCCAATATTGCAGATTTACAACTACAGGGTAGAAGAGTTTGTTTATAGTGCAGTGGGTTAAGAATTCAACATTTTCATCGCAGTGGCTCAGTTGCTTCTGGGGCATGGGTTCAGTTCCTGGCTTAGGAACATCCACAGGCTACAGGAGTGGCCAAAAAATAACATAAAATAAAATAAAATTACAGGGTAGAAATAAAAGTAAATGAAACTTTGATTTTTTCCCATTCACATAGATCTTTATTTTTATATAAGCATTATACACTAATGTCCTGAATAGCAGATAATTACTTCACTCAGGTCCCTTCAACATTGTCTCCAGCCACCCCCACCCTCCCCACGCACACACATAATGAATTAGGTAGATTAAACTCTGTATATGCCAGGTTCTAATGTATAGAGTATTTTTTCTTTTTTTAATTTTTTAATTGTTATTTGCCCAATATAATTTTTTCTACTGTACAGCATGGTGACCCAGTTACACACACATGTATACATTCTTTTTTCTCAATTTATCATGCTCCATCATAAGTGACTAGACATAGTTCTCAGTGCTCCGCAGCAGGATCTCATTGCTAATCCATTCCAAAAGCAATAGTTTGCATTTATTAACCCCAAGCTCCCAATCCATCCCACTCCGTCCTCCTCCCCCTTGGCAACCACAAGTCTATTCTCTAAGTCCACGATTTTCTTTTCTGTGGAAAGATTCATTTGTGCTGTATATTAGATTTCAGATATAAGTGATATCATATGGTATTTGTCTTTCTCTTTCTGACTTACTTCACTGTGGACATTTAGGTTGTTTCTATGTCTTGGTTATTGTGAATAGTGCTGCACTGAACATGCAGATGCATGTGTCTTTTTTAAGGAATGTTTTATGTAGATATATGCCCAAGAGTGGGGTTTCTGGGTCATATGGTAGATCTCTGTATAGTTTTCTAAGAACATACTGTTCTCCATAGTGGTTGTACCAGCTTACATTCCCACCAACAGCACAGGAATTTTCCCTTTCCTCCACACCCAAGCCAGCATTTGTGATTTGTGGAGTTATTGATGATGGCCATTCTGACTGGTGTGAGGTGATATCTCATGGTAGTTTTGATTTGCATTTCTCTAATAATCAGGGATGTTGAACATTTTTTCATGTGAATTTTATATTTCATTTTTCCATCTCTAATCATTCAGCAAAATAGAAGACTTTTGGCTCTAGCTTATATTTTTGAACTAGTTTGCTTTCTAGATAATCAAGGAAAATTTCACAAACTTTCCTTTCACTTATGAACTTTGCGTTTCACAAATTAAAGATATTATCAGAAATTTGAAGAATCAAGATCTAACGGTATAAAAGAGAAAGATCCATGTGTAATTTAATAGACACGAAGAAAAATAATTTTAAAATCCTTGCAAACGTAATGAAAGTCTCATGAAACATAATTGAATCCATAGCTCTAAGGAAGAAAATAGAAAAAAAATGCTAAAAGACAATGTCTTCTGAACAATGCTTTTAAAAAAAAGTTAACTAATTGGAAATGTGAAACATCACCCTACCCTACCCCATCCCCAAGCAGTGAGTACCTGCTTAAGAAGCAAAGTCAACACTTGATCATCAAAAATGAAGGATTACAAAAATGTAGCTTAGGACAATGTGCTCACAGTTTGGGAGCAATACATCTTGCCAATTATTAATCCAAATGTAAATGAGTTTTATAATTTAGGGAGAAATACCACTGAATACCTAGGTTCTCTACATGCCACTTCTGTCATAATAATTGTTTTAACACAAATAGTAAAATAAATTCCTACTATTAAAATCTATACTGATTTTCCTACACTAAACGTGTTTCTTATTATGTGCAATTTGTTTACAAAGTAATCTGACCATAAAAGATTCCAACATTCTATTTTTTTTTTTTTTTTTTTTTTAGGTCTGAACCTGTGTCACATGGAATTTCTCAGGGCTCCATTCAGAGCTAAGCTGCTGGCTTATACCAAGCCATAGCAACTAGGGATCTGAGCCACAGCCACAACCTACACCACAGCTCAAGGCAATGACAGATCCCTGAGCGAGGCCAGGGATCTAAATAGCATCCTCATGTCAGATTCGTTTCTGCTGCACCACAGCAGGAACTCCAATTTCAACATTTTTTGTAACCAATTATAAAATATTAAGTACTAAGCATCTCATTCTTATTGAGATCACTTACCACTGAATCTTCCCTAAGTAGAGTGATTTTGTACTGACCAAGGTATAGCTTAGGTGTATTTAAAAATATTATCTTAAAATCAGATATTATGATTTGTCTTTGAGTAAGGATAAAATAAAATGACTTTGGGGAAATAAAACATAAACATTCTATTTTTATAGGGTTAAACAAGTTTGACCTCTAAATTTAAGAGTGTAATTAATATAATAAATAACTGCGCACAACTTTATTTTAAATATTTTAGCATATATTTTATCTTTTTAATTTATCATATTTTATATTAAAATACCTTTACTATACAAAGGCCCAGAGCTCATTGAAAAATACGTGCTAATTTCTATGAAAAATAAACTTACTAATTGTTCTCCCTTAATTTAGATTTAGAACTGCAGGTACAGGATGATTACATTAAAATGTTGTAGTGAAACATGTTTGCTAAGCAATTTAGTGAATTTCTCATTTATTAAGTAAATAAAATATCTAATTTACTGAAAAATTACTGTTATTAATTAGAAACATCCAGATGCCTCTAATTTCAATTGTGATTACTAACCATTTCTACTGTTTTATTAAAAATATGGCTCTAGGATTTCCCATCATGGCCCAGCAGAAATGAATCTGACTAGCATCCATGATGACACAGGTCCAATCGCTGGCCTCACTCACTGGGTTAAGAATCCAGCATTCCTATGAGCTGTGGTGTAGGTCGCGACACAGCTTGGATCTCATGTTGCTCTCTGTGGCTATGGCGTAGGCCAGCAGCTGTAGCTCCGATTCAACACCTAGCCTGGCAACTTCCACATGCCTGTGTGCAGCCCTCAAAAGATAAAATAAAATTTAAAAAATAAAATAAAATAAAATAATTAAAACAAATAAAAATATGGCTCTAAAAAAATCTTTTTTATTTACTGTTCACAAATACTTTCCTCCAGGAAATTTTAAGTTATAAACAGTATAACTTAAAAAAGTAGTAACATTATTTCTGATTGGTTTTCCCTGAAAAATATTATTTCATATCAAGTTATATAATTTTCACTCTGTAGTTAGGAACATTTTAAATTAAGTTGTAGACTTATCCCTGAGGAATAAATGAAATGTTATTTCTTTACCTGTAAAATCATAGATACACGACACTAATTAAATACTAAGCTGTATATGAGATCCTATTTTAAAAGTCCTTTTTGTTATTAATCCACATTATACAGATAGTGTCCAAATTTGGAAATCATGTCACTCTAACACTCTCATTTTACCCACACAATAAGTCCAAATATTATATTCTAAATTGTCCTTTTTTCTTGAATTTCCACTGAAAATACAGTTCTATTTTATCTTTCCCTTCAGTTCATTGCTTCTTGAAAGAGCAGTGCCCACTGCTGTCTCAACTTTCACTTTAAATTTGCTCCCAAACCCATATTATTCTGGCTTTGTATTGTATCGCATCAATAATAATATGTTCCTGTGGTTGTGGCATAGGCCAGAAACTACAGCTCCAAGTCTACCCTTAGCCTGAGAACTTCCATATGCAGCAGGTGTGGCCCTAAAAAGCAAGATGAATAAATAATAATAATAATGATGAAACTCTCAACGGCTAATTAACTAATGAACTCCCAAACCATAATTTCCAGTGAAAAATGTTGACTTACCTAGAATTTTCTTCTATTGTTAACATTGTTCACCATACATCCCTTCAAATTATGCTTTATTTATATTTCACTAAATATGATTTAAATCACAAATACTTTTAAAATGTGTTGGTATTGAAATTTTTTGACAAGTTAAACATGTAGCTCATTGATTAAATCATCTGTATAGGATCACCAAACTTCTGGTCTCTAGTGCATTGGAATTTAGCATAAAAAGTTAAGCAATTGAAATAGAATTAGAGTCACTCTTGTAGTGGTCAAACTAATCTAATAATCTAATTTTAAAATGTGTTATATTTTTCAGAAATATAATTTAGTACTTAAGTCACATGTTATAATACCAGTATTGTTTATTACTGCATGAAAAGTTTTACGAAAAAAATAATTCACTTAGTCTTTAAAAAATCTGAATTACTAGTTTAAAATGTATTTATAAACTATTCATTTTAATGGATATAATAAATAAAGATATAAAGTTCATTTCAGTAGTATTATTAGTGCTTTCAATGAAAATTTATCTGCAGTTTGCTCAAGATATTTAAGGAAGAATAAACTTACCAAACATGAATGTATACTATTTTCATCACTTAATGTGAGCTAATAAATGCATTTAATATCTGTTGTTAAAATACATGAGCTCCCTTATGATTAAATCATCCTTGGTAATAGCTAAGTTTTAATTTTAATTATTTTAACTACTTGCTTAAAACAGTGAGTATCTTTATGCTGATTCTACACCAAGTTTCATAGGGGAGGTCAGAAGGAAGAAATTCAAGATGGTCAGAAGGGGCTTTGGCGCCATCTTGTGGCTAATTAAATTATGTTCTTAAATTATGTTTTGCTTTCCGAGGGTATCACTGTGCCCTGCAATGAAAGCAATTATACCTTGAATTCTTAAATTCCACAGTAACCTTGCACATTTGTAAATAACTTTCAATCAGCATGTACGATAGTAGTCTTTGATTTAATCGAGCCAATTTCATTCTTGCTTCTATGCATTTACTAAGGCAGTTTCTAGCTCCACTCTTACTTCATCAACACATACATCTAACTATTACCACTCATCAAGACTAAGGTAAAAATAACTCTTCCACCAAGACTTCATGGACTGCTCTTGCCTCGATGGCTCATATTTTGAAAATGCCTAAAGTCAGTGAGAATTATAATTATTATTTTGTTATTTTAAACACTATTATGAAAATTTTAAACTTTATAAACTAGGAGGTGTTGTTCTTTGAACCCTATGTACCCAATGTCCAAGCACACAATTACTAATTCATGGCCACTAATTTCATTTACAACCTTACTACTCAACGTGCTTTCTAAGGACCAGTAGAATTGGTTTCATCTGGGAGCTTGATGGATGGACATGTACTCTCAGGCCTCACTGAATTCAAAAATGCATTATAACAAGATCCCCAAAGGATTCTTATGCATGCTGACATTTGAGAATCATTGACCTCTAACTCAACCCACCTCTGTACCACTATCACATGGAATTACTTTGAACCAATTTCAAACATATCTATCCTATTAAAAATTTCAACATGCAGCTCACAAAGATTATGATTCTTTTTTAAAAACATAATCACAACACCATTATTATAAAAAACTATTATCGATAATTTTCAGTATTTAAATGTCTCTATTTAAATCACTAATGCTTTGGTTTACAATTCATTTGTTAAAATTAGGACCCAAACATGGCCACATACTGTGTATTATTGTAATGTGTCTTAAATATGAAAAGTTGTAGGATTTTCCTTACAAGTTTTAAAAATTACCTGTTAAACAATGCTTGAGTTGTTTTTCATATTCAGTATCATGCTAATCTCAGGTCTAGGGCAGAAATGTTTACAGTAAGCCCACAGAGTCCTCATAGATGTGATGTAACAAGTCTATGAGTCTGTTTTAGTTACATATAGCCACAGTAATACAACGAATCACTCACACACCTGGGTTTAACTGTACACCTGCAATCAGCTCTAGGATGGCTAGATGACTTACTGTCTTAACCCACTTGACTGCAGTAACAAAAATGCCATAGACTGAGTGATTTATAAACCACAGAAATTTATTGCTCACAAGCTGGAGAGTCAAAAGTCCAAGATCAAGATACTGGCAGATTCAGTGTCCGGTGCAGGCCCTCTTACTGATTCGCGGTTATGGCCATAAACTCATGTGGCAGAAAGGGCAAGGGAGATACTGAGACCTTTTTTATATAGACAATTAGTACCATCCATGAGCTCCATGCTTAAAACATAATTGGATCCCAAGGTTCTCACCCCTTAATATCATAATATTGGGGGTTATGGTTTTAACATGTGAATTTTGGGGTGCCATAGCATTCAGTCTATAGCACTTACTGATTTTGGCCGATCTTTCTCTCTCTGATGTTTGAGGTTCAGTGTGTAAGTAGGCGGTCTTGATTTTTTTTTTTTTTTTTGGCTTATGGTTTCTCATTCTTCAGAAAGTTATCCTAGACTGATTTTCATGACTGCTATAGGAATCTGAGAGAAGGCAGATGCATTCAAGTTCCCCATAGGCCTAGGCTCAGAACTGGCATACTTTGCTATATTCTGTTGGTCAATACAATTTACCTATTCAATGGGTGGGAAAATGAGTCTACCTCTTAATGTCATGAGTTTAAAAAAATGTATCACAAAGATTGTGGTTAAAGGCAAGTAGAGAATAAGGCTCATTTTTTCAATCAGTCAATCATATTTTTAGATCATTTTATTGAAAATTAGAAAAAAAGTAGAAAAATGGGCAAATTTACTTAAGTATTCATTATTATATATTATTCTACCTTGCCAATACTAATACTATGATTTTTAATTACATATGTTATAGGTCAACTGGTATTATTATTTAATATTCTAGATTTTGAGTAAATTCTTCTATAGGGATATTTTAAAGAAACATGTTTTTTCCAGTGAAGATAATTATTTTTTTGTGCATTTTTCTATGACATTACTGGCTATTCTCTTAGATATTAATCAAATCTTCTATACTAAAGAAAAAAATGGCCATATATACATGTTATTTGGAAAACTTGGGTCCTACATATATACATAAATGCGAAGAAAAATGAAACCTTGATGTCTTTATACTATGGTGGCCTTAATTATGTCACTACTTTTGCTGCTCACTGAAAATATGAATGTCAGGATATTCAGCTCTGGGTGGACTTCTGATGACTGTCTATCAGATCAAATACATGCCCACTACTTCTCTCAAGCCCTCAAAACTAGTGTCCAGATCCCACTGGTATTCCAGAGAGGCTTCCATTTAAGCCAATGTTTGCAGACGAATACAACAGCTCTCCATTCCAGAACACTCAAGCTAACAATAACAATAGAACAAATATTGTTTTACAGATTTCATCAATAAGTTCCTAATTATCAGCACCCTATGTACAGTAAGGATTCTTAAATATAGCCATTTTTATTTGAATCATTAACAATCATATTATGTCATAGTGAATAATATGTTTTCACATAATTTTTACACTGTGCTAATTAGCTTAAATTTATCTAATACCACCAAATGAAAATAGGTTTTTATTTTAAAACGTAGAGTTCTGCTTCTTCGGCTTTCAGAAAGAGATTTTTGGATTTGATTTAATTAAGACACCTACACAACTTTCTGGGTGTCTTAATTAAAATGCCTGGAAATTTTGATTGCTATTCCTTATTTAAAAGAAGTATTTCTTCACTATCAAACAGAATTAAAAGTAGAATTGATTATATTTTTCTCACAGTGTATAATACCAAGCTGAAACTAGAGTCCCAAATTCCTATCAAAGAGTACACTTAAAGTCTGTATTACCTAACATAATCAGATAAACCCACAAATCTCAATGATTTTTGTTTCTTCTTTATGTGAATTCTAAAAAGGACTTTAACAGAGTCTGTGAAGTCCACAAAATCTATGGCCTCTGCTTCACAAAGATGTACCAATATGGCCTCCAGATTTCCCTATTATTAATCATTACCCTACAGACAAGGGAAGAAAAGGGTTGACACTCACATGGGTCAGGACTGAAACTGTTGTCATCACTTCTATTCATGTTCCTGTGGCAATATCTGAGAGTTATGAGAGGCACACATAACTGAGAAGGGTGGATAAAAGTACTAAGCTGATGCAAAGGATTAAGAGAATATGGATTATATGCAAAACCAGCTTGTCCCTACCACAATGTCCTCGATACACATTGAAATTGATATGAAGTTACACATAAAAATTTATTCTATTGGGGAGAAAATAGACTGATAATTTGAAGGTCAATTCTCTGGCTTTAGCTTGGCTGTGAATTAGCTTAATCTCGCTGGATCTTTAGCCTTCTCTTCTGCAAAATATATTTCTTAGACCAATAAATTGATACCCCCCGATTAGGTCCCAGATTTATGAATTTGTACCACTTAAAAATGTAGGCATATATGTACCCATATGTCATGTTACATATAATCTCATGTTACATAGAAGCTCTGTAACACAAGTGTAATATTTGTAAATATAATAAATTCAAGTTATTTTAGAAATAACTTCCAAGATCTTGCATTAGAATTATCTTTGCTTTCTACTAATGCATTTGGTGAGAGTATATCTGCAAACCTTGATGTATATATTAATGTTTTTATTAGTGCGTGGAAGAAAGTTTAAGGAAAAAAAGAAAGCTTCACTGGCTAGCCAAGTTTGTGTTACTTTGAAAATAATTTATTTCAATGGTAATATTAATTCATGCCCAAGTAAGCCTGATATTTCTAATTCTATCCTTTAAGGATTATTTTTCAAAATAGAGTAGACAGGGGGAGAAGATAGATTGATCAGGTTCTTTAAAATTCTGATAGGTTTTGGAAATTGGGAATGTTGCTTTAATAGAAAAGAAATTTTCATTTTTTGTGTTGAATGGGGAACAGAGAAAATATTTCTTTGCCCTTACTTGCTTTCTTTGAGTTGCTCATATATCAAAGACCATAACATGGCATGAGAAAATTGATTCCACTGAGTATGAGTATTAAGGATGAAAACAATTCCATTAATTTTATCCATTACTCTTTTTCTGTCCCAACATTTGGACTAACTGGACAATGTCAGCTATTTTTGTGGTGATTAATAACAGGGGTATTATAGAACTAAGGTGTTTTGAGATCATTCACCCCTGAATTACAGAATGAAAAAATGTAAGTTAAACTTAATAGCTTTTAAGATATCAGTTTTTACTAAAACTTTTGTTTAACCCATAATTTCTACTTGTGTTTATGTCAATTTCATGGACATTATCCTTTTTCTTATTTGACAACAAAATGTTTATATAACTGCATACTACACTGTACATATATTGTTGACACACAAACAGAACTTCTGATTCCCTATCTCCCTGCTCAGTAGCGTTGACTATTATTAGTGATTGAAAAGTGAGATCTTAATGGATA
This sequence comes from Sus scrofa, assembly GCF_054392235.1. NCBI lineage: Eukaryota > Metazoa > Chordata > Mammalia > Artiodactyla > Suidae > Sus > Sus scrofa. The sequence continues at coordinate 35,484,990 of NC_139393.1, forward strand.
TAATGTGTTGCCACAAAGGATTAACCAGGTTCTGTGACTTCTCCTCAGCATATTGTTTCCCACAAAATCTTATTTGCTCTTTATTTATAGAACACATATATTTAATGTTGAGAAACCAAATAAAAATAATGGATATACTTCTAGCTTAAAAATATATAAGATTTGGAAGCTCATTGTACAGACAATAACTTTGAAAGCTACATCTTTTCAAGTTGCAAATACAATCCAACATCCTGATTCAAATAACCTATAAATGTATGTAATCAATTAGAATGAGAATTCCAATTTGTCCAAATTAGGTAACGATTATACTGCTTATCCTTTAGAAGTTGCACACACATGACCCTTTAGAAGTTGTAGTTCCAAAGTTAGAGAGCAGTATAATACTCCCCAAAGCTTGGAGACCTAAAAAAGCATAATGGACAAATGCTACTTAAAATGGACAAATCTATAAAGTAAGGGTGCCACAGGTTAGTCACAACTGTGAGGAGAAAATAGAAGGGAACTTTCAGAAGTTTCTTGTTTCAGCAGTGAAATTGGCTAAGTATGTACTGATTTTCCAAGGATTGTATCTTTGCACCACAGATGGAATAGACTTTGGACAGAGATTAATTTAGATTTTAGGAAAATAAAACTTCATTTTTACACATCATTCATGGCTTATAAATATATTAATTTGATTTGTTTTGCACTTTTAAACTGCTTTAAAATAATTTCATTTTCTGTCTCAATGTTCCTCGTTAAGATGGTAAATTATACCCATAATAAGAGGAAATCGAAGGCTATTGAGGCTATGGGAATAGCACAGTATAGCCAGTAAGTGGAAGAGACCAAACTCAATTGCAGGTTTCCTGATGACCTCTCCAGACACTGCCCAGCATATGCTAACACTCCATACACTTACTAGTACAAGTTGAGGTAAATAATACCAAATCACTTTTTCAATGCAATTAATGCATTATTGATGACAGAGCACTATTTAGTTTTCAAAGTACTGCTGTGGGTAGTTCTTTGATAGTCATCTTGGGCCATGAGGTCACACTGGTGCTGAAAAGCAGAACTAAAGGAGAATAATCAGAAACATGTGGTTTCCTGGTATCCACATTGTGCTGCCTTGAACTACTTCTCCACAAAATTCTATGATCTTTATACCACTGTTATTTTGAGTTTTCCTGTAATATAAATATAAAATTAATCCTACTCCATATACTCAGTAAAAGTTAAACTCTACAATGAATAAAAATGAACATAGATAATAACAATAATTAATAGTGAATTATGAAAATAAGATTTTAAATAAGATTTTTCTATGACTAACAGAAATAGAGATCAGGTCCCAGGATAGTGTGAGATTTGGCAATAATTAGCAGACTTTAGCATACTTTAAAAAGGAAAGAAGGAGTTCCCGTCGTGGCGCAGTGGTTAACGAATCCGACTAGGAATCATGAGGTTGCGGGTTCGTCCCTGCCCTTGCTCAGTGGGTTAACGATCCGGTGTTGCCGTGAGCTGTGGTGTAGGTTGCAGACAAGGCTTGGATGCCGCGTTGCTGTGGCTCTGGCGTAGGCCAGTGACTACAGCTCCGATTTGACCCCTAGCCTGGGAACCTCCATATGCCATGGGAACGGCCCAAAGAAATAGCAAAAAGACCAAAAAAAAAAAAAAAAAAGGAAAGAATAAATCAAATAGAAGGAGGGAAGGGCACAGGAAAAGAAGGAAGAGAAGGAGTCTGAAATTGAATTGGCTATCTATATTCAGGGATATAAGGAGTTCTGATAAAACTCAACTGTCTTGATGCTTATGACAGATCTTTCAACAATGAAAAATTGTAAATGAAGCAATCAGAGCCTGATGTCCTCTAATTGAACTTTGCAAAATCACTTTCCTTATTGTCATTTGCATGCTTATAATGAAAACTTCTGACGCTTATTTGCTTTGCCAAATTGATTTTTTAGCCACACAAGTAAATATGTTGATTTTTGTAACCAGTATTTTGCTCTTTGTAAATTGCTACATTAATTTATCTACTGGCATATAGTTTAATGTTTTGGGAATTTAGTTAGTATGAGTCAGCCTGATTAAATACAGGGAACTCTGGAACACAGAGAAGTATTTTTTTTCTGACAATAATTTCTTTTGAACTTTTGCATCTTCCTTAAAGGACAAGAAATATTAAAGTGGTAACGCTTGTAAAAGAACATGATACAGGTGCTGGCCTATAAAAGCCACCCATGAATATTCTCTCAGCTCCCATCAGTACTTTATACCTTCAAGATCATTGGTGAAGCCTGCCAGCTTGCTGATTTCCTATTTCCTCATAAGAAATTATAACATTGTCCAGTCTTGTGGAGAGAAAACCAATGTAATGGTAATATTTTGTAAAGTGTTTCACACGATGTTGGTTTTTTATCCACATGAATATGCATGAGTATATAGTGTGTCAGTCCATTCATTCATTTTTTTTTTTTTTTTTTTTTTGGCCACAGCATACAGCAGCTTAATGTGGGATCTCAGTTCCCAGCTCAGAGGGATTGATCCCAGGCTGCAGTGGTGAAAATGCCAAATTCTAACCACTAGACCATCAGGAAACTACCCTTATTCACTTTGCTTTTATATAATAGCAATTAAAATATAAAACAATGGGGGAATTTATGAGCTGGATGCTTATCAATTTTTTTCATCTATTAGAATATTGTGGGTATTTCATTGTTAATATTTTTAATAATATTATACTTTACATTGTACATCAGGCTCTAATGAGGCCTACAAAAGTCAACTCAAAGTCAGTTTGGTCAAAAGTAGGCTTCTTCCTAAGGACCATCAAGTACTAACATCAGTTACAACAAGCTTGCTTATAAGTTTAAGGAATATTTTAGTTTCTTTGGTCTCTCTCTATATCTAGTTTTCAAAATTTTCCCTCAGGTAAATTTTAATAATACCTGCCCTTCTTAATATCTCAGATTTTGGTGAGAATCACTATTTTTGGAAATTTAAGTTCATTTATCATGTTACAGTCTTAAAAATCATATATATTTTCACCACATTATGTTTGATACCTAGGATGCCCATAATCAAGAAAAACCCTATTCTCATAATTAAAGCTTTTAACCTCTGATTCAGTGAGCTAACGTAATCATCATTATAGAAGATCACTCACACAGAGTAGGGGATGTAGTACAGTTTGCTTAATTATTATGTTGAAAGTTATAACTCAGTAGTAAGATTCAGAAATCCTGTCAATATAATATAACTACTGTGTAAGGTCCACCATACTTGCTTCCTTTTATATATTTATGAATAACATGTAAATATAACCTTTGATATTATATTGATAGAACTGTATTTCCAAAGCCAACTTAAAATGATCAAACTTTCCATATTTCAGAGTAGACATCACTTCTCCTTCTGGTATGATCTTTTTAAAAATCCAGGTATACCATCCAGTCTGAACTGCTACAGGGTCAATTCACCAGTCTTTGATACTGTAAATTTTTTAAGAACATTTTGTCCTTATGTCTCTGCAATGTCAGTATAATAGTAAAAGAGAGCTGTAATGTCCAAAAAAATATATTTTGTTAATTACTTTGATAATTATGGTCAATAGACATTTCATAAATATTTAATAATATTTATACTTTTTAGAAAAAACCTTATAATAAGTAACATGTGAAAATAAATCAAGACTTTTACTGCTTATAAATATAGATATGCTCAAGTGTAAATTCTGCGAAAGCATCTGACCAATATCATACTCTCAGCATTCTCACAATGAGTAGAATGAAGGATGGATGGATAAATTCGCCACCAAAAACCTCCGTTTATTCTAAACAGATGAGCCTTGGAAAATGAAATGAGGAAATTTTATTTTATACTTTCTCAGATAATCAGAAAACATTTATAAATATGCTTTTTAAAGTAATTGTTTTTTTAATGATAGTAGTAGAAATAGCAGTAGTAGTAGTTGTAATACCTATTATAAGACCAATAAAGTAATTACTGTGAACCATGCATTCTTCTAAGTACTCTCATATGTGAATTCATTTAGTATCATACTATTAATATTCCAGTCTTTCAGTTGAAGAGAATCAGAGAAAGGTAAATTATTATAACCAAATTCACAGAAGTAAATTATTGTGAATCCATTACACAGAATCTATTCTTTTAATCCTAACACCATATTACCTCTTAAAAATCAAGTGAAGCAGTATTTATAAATCTGATTTCTGGACACCAACCCACCACCAAGTCAGAATATTCATATTTAGTACTTTTACTTTTTATTATTCAATAATTTTGGTAAAAACTGATTTATAGTTTTTTTACTGTAAGGAACAGATAACACCCTTTTTCATATTTTATGAGGCAGATTTTTAAAATTATTTTTACTAATACTATAGATACATGGTATATTTATTGTAGCAAACTAGCAAGCTCATTAGGTACTGTGGCTTTAAATCATAATATATCATCACTTTAAACTTTAAATTTGGCAATAAGTGTGACTGAAATGCATATTCTAGAAGGGTCTATATTTCATTATTTCAGTTAAAAGTATTCTTTTAAATGTAATAACAAATTCAAAAACATCAAATATAGATGTGTGTAGTTTTTGCATATATATTTTATATTTTAAAGTACCTGAAATACCATAGCACACCCAGATTCCAGTGTGCTACATATATTGCTACTTCATACTCATTCCTCAACATGTAACCAATTGGTCTATAGATCCATCATTGGTCCTAAAGAAAGAAGTGATGGAAGGATGTGTCTCACATACATTTCACAAATCTGAAATGTAAGATTTAAGTAATTGCTAAAAAGCTTCTTAGCCACCTACTAAGTTAACACATGATAATTTTGAGTAAAAAAATTGAGGTTCTGGAAAAAAAATACTTTACCATATTATATGCTTGACTGTTCAAAGCAACAACAAAGCAACAACTGTGCAAAGGCAATTACTATCAAGAGGGCGGGCTCACTGATATTTTAACTTACAATGGAACAAATGCACTAGTGTAGAGATAATATGCCACCATTAGCAAACGTGCTTTGACATAGGAAGAAAATGTCCTGAATGACTTTTGTTCCATTCATCATTAGCAATGCCTGCTACAGGGAAAGGTATACTTTCTTTAATTCCTGCTTGACCAGTATTGATCAACAACTATGTGGGCAACAAAAATCTTAACATAGACATAATATGTTTTGCGTATGAATACCTATCAACTCCAAAACATTTCTCAAAAAATAATTATCAGTCAAAGATATCCCTTTGATTTTGAGTCAGTGTGAAAGAAAATAGTCAAAGACACTAATGAAAATATCATGACAACTTACATCATTTTAGATACCTATTTGAATAAATGGATACATTAAGAATATTTTTTTCAAATCTGGAATACTCTCATGGTTAATGGAATATGTGTTTTCAAGAATGTCTGAATGAGGGGATAAATTATAAATATTTCTTCATGATATTGATAGCATTGTAAAGAAAAATAGTACTTCAGTTTAAGCTTCCTATAGCCAATGTTTACTAACACATGTTCTGTAAGTTGAATAGACTAAGAATCATGGCCAAAGTGTAATGAATTTTAACATCAAAGTAAGGTATTTAAGATATTATCATTATTTAATATGATGAAAAAAACAGTATTTCAGTCTCTGAATGTAAGTTTTCCCCTTCAACTGGTGATTGTCTTCACATATATGAGAAGGGAATAACAATGAGAATGTATTAAAAGTCTACATCTAGGAGCTCTCATTGCAGCTCAGTGGGTTAGGAATATGTCATAATCTCCCTGAGGATGTGGGTTCCCCCCCTGGCGACACTCAGTGAATTAAGCATCTGGTGATACCACAAGCTACAATGTAGGTTGCAGATGCAGCTCAGATCTGGTGTTGATGTGACTGTGGTATAGGCCTTCAGCTGCAGCTCCAATCTGAACCCTAGCCTGGGACTTTCCATGTGTCATGGTGCAACTGTAAAAAGAAGAAAAAAAAAAAAAAAAAAAAAACTACATCCAAGCACTGAATAAAAACTTTCAAAATATGAAGTTAGTGAAAATATACACTTTAAATCAATTTTCCAATATCATCAAAGTCTCCTTATAGCTAATAATAGAAATACACTTAACTTAGTATCTGATGGAGTGCTGAAAGTGGTCTCTAGCAAAGATTTTCTTCATAACTTCTGGTCACAGGTTGACCCCCACCCCAAAGTAGAAAAGTCTAGCAGAGCCGCAAAAGACATGGTACTTACCCTTGAAAACATGATTTTGAGGCAAGATTTTCTAAAATGGTAACATAATGGATAAAGTTATGATCAGAGTTACCATACTTCAAGCAATCTTTTACAAAGTACCTAACTTGGAGAACAGCTGACAATATGATTTTTTCGCACTGTCTAAAAACAGTAATTAATAATTTTAATATGTATTTTTATATTAATATTAATATTGAAAATAATTTAAACACCCTTAAAATTGATTGTCTGGATGTATAGCAATGTTTGACAGTTATTGGAATGTTAAAATTATAATAGAAAATGGGGGTATCTAATCAAGAAAATTCTTTGAAATGCAAATGTTATAGGGTAACTTAGTGGCTCACTAAGAAATTAAGTGGCTTTACAATGAATTAAATTATTTTATATTTTTTCTTTAAGATACCAATTCAACTCTAAAGAAAGCATTATGCTATCCTGAAGAAATATGAGTCATAAAACTAAATCCACATGTTGAAATAGGGACTACAACTATGGAATATAATATAATGTAGTAAATTTCACTTACCACTTTTGGTCTATGATTAGCCTTAATATTCTACTATACAGAGAAAATTTCATTGGACATCATTAAATAATACTTTCTGTTGTGGTGGGATATGAGGCATAATTCGTAAGATGTGAGAGTTGTGCTCAGTGCCTACCTTGGACCATTCTGAGAGTCTTGCCCAGTCTCCACAATCCATGAAGCAATGTTCTTACCTCTCCAAAAATACACTTGCCCATGTGATGAAGTACTTATAGACAAAAGGAAGCCACAAATTCAGATCCTGCCCCCTGTTCCTGTAGGCCCCAGGCAGAGAGGGCTAACTAGGACATTGAATTGTCCAAATGAACAATCCTGAGCCAAGTTCAAGGGCTGTACAAGCCTCTTCCCTGTTTCTGTCTGAAGGTTTACTATGTTGACTGTTGTTGACTGAACCCCAACTCTTTCTAGAGATGGGTGATGCCTTGTGTGACATTTTTTGCAGCTAAGAATAGGCTGAGAATCAAAAGAGAGGAGGGAAAACATAGAACATGAAGCCGGAGAAATAGGAACCAGCGGCCAAGTCCTGCTATACCATTTCATTTAATTCCAGCAGAGAAAGCCAAAAATTCTGAGAATCTGAACATTTAAAACTCACCTATCAGATAAAGAAAAATGTACCTTCTACATTTTGGAGGATTGAAATTCTACAAATAATTCTTTAGCTTGATTTATAATTTTTAAATATTTAGAAATGTAGTATGTGAATGTTTTATTGTCATTTATGCATTTTGCCCATTAAAATGAAGTCCTCAGAATGTCCAGATTTCATGCATAGTAGCTGGTTTCCCTCAGAGTCCAACTCTGAAAGATGTCAAACCTTCATAAGGCTTAGCCTGGGAACTGATACAAGACTTCTGCCTGTTCCAAAAGTATACAGATCCTGATAGCAAATGTGGACCAGTACTTTGGGATATATTTAAAGAAAATGAGGTGAATTGTTGGAAAGTTTGTTCTTCAACGGAAATTTTAAAAGAACATGAAAATTGCTACCTTTTGGTTAAGATTCCAGGCATCAAGCCAGGCCCTCTCTGATCCTAAGGCTCTGGGATTCTATTAGAAATGATGAAAACTGGTATTGAAAAGAAAAAATGCACAGGTGGTTTCCTTAAGTATAACACCGAATCTTTGAATAGGTGTTGTTAGTTATTAAATATATGCATATTTTTTGAGCAAAACAGAACAATCAATAAAGAGTGATAATACCAGAAATTAGAAAGACAATTTAGCAACATCTCTGGATTGGCATAAGAATAGAATCAAAGGCACATGGGAAGGGAGTGTGATGGACTGGGAGTTTGGGGTTAGTAGATGCAGACTATTACATTTGGAATGGATAAGCAATGAGATCATGCTGCCTAGCACTGGGCAATATATCTAGCCTCTTGTGATGGAATGTGATGGAGAATAATGTGGAAATAAGATATATATATCCATACATATGTATGACTGGGTCACTTTGCAGTACAGCAGAAATGGACAGAATATTGTAAATCAACTATAATGGAAAAAAAAAACTCAAAAAAAAAAAGAATCAAAGGCACAGGTATACAAGATACATGTAGTACAATGAAAGCCACCTTTTTAAGAAAACAGTTCAGATACAGAATGTAGAACTTTTTTTCCCAGATTTTGTTTTGTTCATAACAAAGCCAAAGTGAATGGCAACTATATAAGTGAAGGAAAGATGCTTTCACCTGGTGGTCCAAGTGTCCTCAGATTAGTTGAAAGTAAATGATCAGAAAGTGTTGAGATGTTTGAGGCTTGGGTAATAAAGACAGTGAAACACTGAAAATGCTGTGGGATGAAAAAGAAAACCAAACACAGTTTAAACAACTTGGATTTATAGACTTAGACTTAGAGTAATAATAATGCCTTTATTTAATGTTTAACAGGCATAAACTGACAAGGTGAATTTAGAAGTGATATAGATTTTTAACTGGCCTGGATAAAGGACAAATATTAAAAGCACAAGGATAAAATTACTAGAAAATGTTGAACTTATGGTCCTTAGAAAGGAGATACCAAGAAGAAATTTAATGTGAGTGAGAATCTCAGGGCATTTTTCAGAAGAAAATTATCTTATTTTTTTTTTGAAGAAAATATGATAACTCCAGGGTCAATTAAATTTGACATAAATGTTTTGTTCTGGATCATGTAATAGGAACTATAGCATATTTGGGATTAATTATATACAGATTCTATTTCTTTTACCAGCTTGCTGTATAACGCTGGGTATTAGTCTTTCTGCAGTGCCTCTTTTTCTTTGTAAAATGGTAACACTCTTTAGCTCTTAAGCTGTTGAGATTAAATTGTTTCATTCAATAAATATGTGAAGATATCAAGTAATGATGTCTTTCACAAAGTAGATAGTAAAATAATATTATCCAATTTCCTTCTTTCTCCTATTTGTTTAACATACTTAAATTATCTCCCTTCCTACAGAGCAGGTTGAGCAGTATACAGAACCTATAGAGCTCCACATCTCCCTGGTGTCATGACTGACATTCCTTTCTTTGTAACTGCAACCACCTTGGGCATAGTATAATGAGAATGCTGATACCCCTAGTCAATGAGAAAGGAGACAGGAGGATAAATGAAAAAAAAAATATGGGAGTTCCTGTCATTGCGTAGTGGTTAATGAATCTGACTAGGAACCATGAGGTTGTGGGTTCAGTCCCTGGCCTTGCTCAGTGGGTTAAGGATCTGGCATTGCCATGAGCTGTGGTGTAGGTCACAGATGCAGGGATTAGACCCCTAGCCTGGGAACCTCCATATGCCATAGGAAGCTGGGAAGTGGCCCTAGAAAAGGCAAGAAGACAAACAAAATATATATATGAATTTTTTCATGTCATGGTTATGTCCAAAATTTATTTTAAAGTGAAAATTAATGACATTCATTGTGATGTCAAGTAGTCCTTTGAGTTTTTTGGTTAGAAAGAATCCTCAGCATACCTCAAGATCAGCACCAGATGCAGTTGATGGTTCTGACAGTAAAGCTACTGTCAGAAGAAAAAAAAGACAGGGGTTGGGTTCGGTATTTTTAGGTTTATGGTCCCTTTTTAGGGTGCTTTTCCCACAACTGAGAGATAACTTCCTGAGAGTTTCTTCTAAAGCCAGCATTCCTAACTCCTCCTCAAAGGCAACTAATAATCAAGCTCTTAGAAAATTAAAGGAGGCTCAAAGAGCCAGGGTACATGCACTCATGTCAAAAAGCCTCTAAACTACCACTAATATGTTTCAGAAATATGATCACTTGATGATTCTGATGGAAGGCTGGGGAAATGACAAGGTCAAGGACATACTCCATCAGCATTGACACATTTCTCAGTTCATAATCCAGTTCACTTCCAGAATCAGGATATTGGGAATTGAAGAATAGGTTTAATAAGTGTTTTTTAAAAAGTTAGCTATGCAATTTTTGTCCCTTTTGATGTTAATTAGATGTGGCTTCACTTTTCCAATTTCATTGCTATACAATGGGCACACACATCACCTTATAATTTTAAGGTGTACAACGTATAGTTTGACTCACATATATCATGAAATGATTATTGCAGTAGGTCTAGTGAACATCCATAATCTCGTATAGATACAATATTAAAGAAATAGAAAAAAAATCCTTGTGATGAGAATACTTTGGATATAAAATATTTGGATAAAGATAATGTTGATTATCTTTATCACATTGTGCATCACATTCCTGGTTATTTATTTGTCTTATAACTAGAAGTTTGTACCTTTGACTGCCTTCATTTACTTCCTCCTCCTCCCAGCCCCCAACCCTGGGAGCCACAATTTATTTGATCTCATTTTCTATAAGTTTTGTGTGATTTTTTTGTCTGTCTGTTTGGTTGGTTTTGTTTGCTTTTCAGGGCTATACCTGCAGTATATGGAAGTTCCTAGGCTGGGGTCAAAATGGTGCCAAAGCTGCTGGCCTACACTACAGCCACCGCAATTTGGGATTTGAGCCATGTATGCAACCTACACTGCAGCTCACAGTAATGCTGGATCCTTAACCCACAGAGAAAGGCCAAGGATTGGATGTGCATCCTCATGGATACCTAGTAACCCAGTGAGCAACAATAGGAACTCCCTGATTTGTTTTTGAAGTGTAAATGACCTACAACACATGGTACACAACTTAGTGATTTGATATTTCTATACATTTCCAAGTGATCACCATGTTGATTCTAGTTGTCATCTGTCAGCCTGAAGATATAATTATTGACTAATCTATGCATATCACACTATACATTTCAAATAAATGAGTCACTAATGAGATGTTTATTTTTAACAGAATGTTAAATAGCTGTAGCATATGTTTAAAATATTAAATGTTAAAATTTAATGTAGCTCCTTAGAATTTTGGCATTTGTTTTAAATCAATGTGTTTTTCAAAATGCAAAATATTTCAATGTTCTATAAATTATCTAGCATTATGAATAATATAACATTAATTTTTTTATAATTTTGGGTAACTAGGGTCAATTTTGGTTAACCAATACCTAATGCTTACAAAACAAGAATGAGCAGAGGTCTTGTTTTACTTTAAGTAGTTGCAACTACTCGTGTTTTAAAATATCAATTTGAAAGTATTTCATGAGTAATTTTTTTTAGAATATGTAAAGAGTTAAGTAAATTTACATAACAAAAAGTTTTTTGTTTCTGTCTTTTGTCTTTTTATGGCTGTACGCATGGCAAATGGAATTTCCCAGGTTAGGGGTCTAATCAGAGCTACAGATGCCAGCCTACACCACAGCCATAGCAACAACGAATCCTTAACCCATTGACACATGAGATCCAAGCCGTGTCTGCAACCTACACCACAGCCCCACTGATGAGTGAGATCTGAGCCAGGTCTGTGACCTACACCATAGCTCACAGCAATGCCAGATCCTTAACCTCAGAGCAAGGCCAGGGATAGAACCCCAACATCATGGTTCCTAGTCAGATTCATATCCGCTGTGCCACAATGGGAACTCCCTATAACAAGAAGTTTTAAACCTTGATTTACAATACTTGCTTCACTTGTTAAACTGTATAGTTGATTGTCTTGATGAATTTAAATGCTTTTCCAGGCTAGATTACTTTTAGATCATCTGCTTCTTTGAAATGGGAACCATAAACAAATCTGTGGCTTGGCCCTCACCCTATTTCTCATCACCATTTTTCTCATGACAAAACTAAGTGCCTATTTTTTACAAAACTTCTATGTTTTACAAAACTTTTCACTTTGTGAAAAAAGATTCTGTCCTCTCAGACTTACCCTCCTACTAGCAAATTTTCCCCCCTAATTTCTTTGTGTCTAGTCCTCAACAAAATAAGAAAATAAAACTTCAAAAGAATCTGTGAAGTTTGGAAGAATTGGATGAGGAATCATTAGGGTTACTTAACAAAAATTAGATGTTATACTTAGTAGTCTGCTTCGAGTAAATGAGAACGGTGAGTTTAATTTAATAGATACAAACAGTGTGTTTGGAATGTTACATAAACTTAAAGCTTTCTTACCTATAAATATTACATTAAGATTTGTGCATTTTTAATCAAAACTACATATTCTAGTGCACAGCTAAATTATAGTATTCTTTTTCATATATTGTCATATCAATATAATCACTACTCTTCTTTATGGAGTAAAGGTAATGTTGATGTTTCCATCTATACTTTTAGGAAACTTCATTATAAATTCAGTTATCTCTATAAATCTTTGCCTAAGATCCAGTTTCTCCCTTCTCCCAAATATCAGGGTTAAGAGTAACTTATGTTCACTTCTACTACTATACCAATTCTAGTTCCCATTGTGACTCAGCAGGTTAAAAACCTCACTAGAATCCATGAGGATTCAGGTTCAATCCCTGGCCTCAACCAATGCTGGTTAAGGATCCAGCATTGCCACAAGCTGCGGCATAGGCCAAAGATGTAGCTCTAATTCAACTCCTAGCCTGGGAGTTTCCATATGCTGCCAGTGCAGCCCTAATAAGAAAAGAAGATAAAATTACACCAATTATGTTGCTCTTTGTGTATCTTCCCTACTAGAGATAAGATTCTTGAGGAAGGGATCATTTTTTTACCTTCATATCTTCAGTGACTATCACAGTCACAATTTTGATTGGTACTTGATTTTATTTTATTGAGTGGATAATGAAAGATTTAGGAAACTATACTATTAATTCAAATCTTTTTTTAAAAAATGAATTGCTGATTTTCATTTAGTTAATAACATTCCAGGGCACCAAAAATACTTTATGTGATGGGTGTTTTGAGTGGAAAATGCTCTGCTTGCAAAGAGATGCTTTATTTTCCATTTTATTTGGATTTTGTATTTACCTATTAAAATTTTCTATAAACTACTTGATACTCAAAGGAAAAAAAAAGAACTTAGTCATCTGTTGTTCAAGCTCATTTAATGTTTCAGAGTGTGAGATTCCAATCAGAGATCTGCAAATTAAGTAGAGGTAACCAATTACTTGAATTAAGTGAGAAACAAGAATGCATCATTTACTCTTAGACCTTCATTAGGTCTTGGCCTTCTGTTTCTAATAGTGGGAAGGTTGTATGAAAATGCTGAAGATTGGGAAGAAAAAAGTCAAATCTTGCAATTATTCATAGAAACAGCTTACTGAGAATGAAAAATGCTTCCTCTCTCTTCTCTCCTCTCCCTCTCTCTTTTTCTCTCACTCTGTCCCTCCCCTCCTCTCTTTTCTCCTCTTTCTTATTCTCTTTCTCTCCCTCTTCTCTCAGTACCTTTTACATTTCTCCAGAAGTGGATTTTAAGCTCAAATTAGATAGAGTAGTCTTTGCTATGGTTATAGCTGAAAGATAAACAGCAGGAAGAAGAGTTCAATCATCTTCAATTCATAATGTACACCATAAAATTTCACATTTCAAATATTACCTTGTAGCTATACCACCCCCACTTTCTATATATCCCAGGTCTGTGTGTAGCATGAATCATATGTATCACCCCAAAATATTGGCAAAGGAAGTTGTCTCCCACCTGGCCTTGTGAATGTGTTTCCTATTGCTAATGTGAAAAAAATTTACACAAATTTAGAAGTTTTGTCTTAAAATTTCAGAAGTTGGAATTATAAAATCAAAGGGAGAGTAGAGCTGTGTTTTTTTCTGGAGGCTACAGGGGCAATCCATTTTTTTTTTCAATTTATCATTTGTGTAGACCATCTGCACTGGCTTGTGTCCCCCTTTTCACATTATGCCAAACCCTTGAATCTAATACTTCTGCCTCTCCCTTATAAGAACCCTTGTAATAATATTGGGCCCAGCTAGATATTCCAGGATAATCTCTCCATCTCAAGATATTTAACTTAAGCTCATCTGCCCGGTCTTATTTACCATGTGAGGTAACATAGTCACAGGTTCCGGGGCTTTATTGGGCCATTATTCAGACTACCACATTGCAGTCTTGGATATTACACAAAAGGCAGAGTAGAAAATGAACTGTTCCCGTCGTGGTGCAGTGGTTAACGAATCCGACTAGGAACCATGAGGTTGCGGGTTCGGTCCCTGCCCTTGCTCAGTGGGTTAACGATCCGGCGTTGCCGTGAGCTGTGGTGTAGGTTGCAGACGCGGCTCGGATCCCGCGTTGCTGTGGCTCTGGCGTAGGCCGGTGGCTACAGCTCCGATTCGACCCCTAGCCTGGGAACCTCCATATGCTGCGGGAGCGGCCCAAGAAATAGCAACAACAACAACAACAACAAGACAAAAAGACCAAAAAAAAAAAAATAAAAAAATAAAAAATAAAAAAAAGAAAATGAACTGTTAGAATGCACACACAAATTTTCATATTTTAAGATCACTGGAGAATAGAACTGACCATGTATATTATATGGTTAAGTAAAATGCTTGACAATATGTTCTCTACTTTAATATCCTTGTCAATTGATTATACATCTTATACTTGAATAATTCCAATAATAAGTTTGCAATGAGCTAAAAAATGTCAGCTGGGAGGCTATATGCATCATAAGACATCTAAAGAATTAAAATTATGTGAAAAGTTAATGTTCCAGTAACCTAATATTTCACCTATTGAGACTAGAGAAATAAGAGAAATAGAAGCACAGATCTGGAAGAAAAAAGAGAAATTAATAAAAAAAAACAACAAAATCAAATATTCAAAACATAAAAAAATAGAAGCAAAAGGAACAAAATCAATATATGTTTGTTTGAAAAGACTGCTAATTTTTTTAAGCCTCTAGTCAGACTAACAAAGAAAAAAAAAAAAAAGACAGAGATTACCAATGTCAAAAATGCTAGAGAAATTTTTGAGAGAGAATCATCAGTATTGATAACATGGACATTAAAAATATAATAAAGAATGTTACAAACAATGTTCTGCTCAGAAATATGATAACTTAGTTAAAATGGACCAATTCCTTGAAAGAGACAAACTAGCAAAACTCATACAAGGAAAAATGGATAATGTTAGTTTGCCTAGATCTATAAAGGAGATTAAAATAATAATTAACAACCAGACCAAAAAAAAAAAAAAAGAAAAGAAATTATCAAAAATTATCAAGCTTTAGTTCATGAATTCTACCAAGAATTTAAGGAAGAAATTATACCAGTTCTAACAGTCATTTCTAAAAAAATAGAAGCAGAGATAAACATATTAAATGAGGCCAGGATTACCCTAATATCTAAATCAGATAAAAGTATTACAAGTAAGGAAAAATACAGATTAATATATTTCATGAACATAGGTACAAAAAATATTATAAGTAGTATACAATACATAAAAATGTATGCATCATGATCAATGTTATTTATTCTAGATGTAAAAGATGGATTCAATATTTGAGAGTAAATCAGTATAGTCTACCATATCTACAACTGAAAGAATAGTTATGATACATTAATTGATTAAAATAAGGGATTTTATAATATCTAGCACTCTCTCCATAACTCTCAGCAAACTAAGAATAGAAGGGAAGTTCTTCATTTTGATCAAGAGAATTGTAAAATCTACAACCAACATACTTAATTGTGAAAAACTGAATGCCTTACCCCTGATGAAGGGAAAGTAGAAAGGATTTCCTCACCATACCTATTCAAAATCATACCGGAATTCCTGGCTAGTGCGATAAGAAAAAAAGAAACAAAAGTTATTTAGATTATAATGGAAGGAATAAAGCTGTCTCTATGCAGAAAACCCTAAAGAATCAACCAAAAATTTCCTCAATAATATACTGCAATGGGAATATAAGACTCAAGGCAAAATACAAGAGTCAATTGATGTTATATACAGCAGCAATAAACTATTGGAATTTGCAATTAATCACAGTCCTTCTAAAAAATGCAATCAGAATATCTAACAAAATAAATACAGGATTTATATCTGGAAAACAACAAAATACTGATTGAAATAAAAATCAAAACAGATCTATTTTTAAAGGAAATCTATTTCATCTTAATGGATTGGAAAACTCAATATAGTTAAGATGTCAATTCTTTCCAACTTGATTCTAACCTGAAAGTCAACTTCCTTAATAGTATATTCACCAGAGAGACTTTCACAATCACAGCACATATCTAGGAAGTCTTTACTTCCCTCAGATTAATAATTCTAATGCCATTCTTGGCTTTTGTTTCCTTGTATAATTTTCTGCCTGCTGATCCAAGTTCCAATTTCTACACACAGCTCTTACTTCCAACCCACAAACACTTCTCAAATTCTGAGAAATTTAATAGATCAGGAGGTCCTTCAGAACAGCATGTGATGGTGGGAAAGGGAAACCAACTAAAGCTAAACAACAAGCAAGAACATCAGTTCTCTCAGTAAGTGTTCAGTGAGATGGCCCCAAACAGAGTGTACTGTCAGCCTGCCTTTCTCATTAGCTATCTAATTTCTTAAATTAAAAAAAAAAAAAAGAAGGAAAAGAAAAAACACATATAGGTGCCTTTCACAAAGAAAAAATTTCTGGGGAGGTTATGATGGAATAAATCTTGAAGATATATATACTACTTCAATAGCTTTATAATTAGCAATTTGAATTTCTTCCCTACCTCCAGAATCAATGGGAACTATTATTGTGCACAGTAATTATTTGGTCTCTTTCTTATACTTTTCAGAGACTATATGAATAAAGCCATATTACTTCCCATTAGGTACTTCTTGATTACAAGATAATCTCTGAAACTGCTATTGTAGCAAGAACAATAAATTATTTCTCTTAGTGTTCCTTTTTCCCCATTCTCTTGTAGTAAAACAAAAAGGGTATCCTGTACTGCAGATTTTTTTATGATTCTTATTATCATCATTATTGTGCAAAATTAATCAGTTATTTACAGAAAAACACTTCAATTAGTCAAAGACAGCCATAGTGACCTCTGTATTTGCATTTCTTCGAAAGTTTAAATGTTGCATTTCCTCAATTTTTTTTTAATTTGAACACATAACTAAATTCTAACAAAAGTCAGAGCAGAATGGACCATTCCACATTTCCTTTTACATGCAATGTTTCTATAAACAAAGTCTTATTTTGCATTAGATATACAGGAACCATAGTACATTCTTCATCTGTATTGACTGATTGTGACTGACCACTTGTAAATTATCTTTATACATGCACTTGCCTAGATAAATTCCTCTCAGCATAAAATGAACAATTAATATTTTGGACCAAAGTACAAGGATAGATATTTATCCGTATTAAATACATTTAAAATCAGCTCATCATTCTAGCTTACAGTCTTGATTATTTTCATGTATGATGATCACCATTCTTCTCTGTCTTGATCATTCCAAAAATTCGATGCAACTGTCTTCATTCTTAAATATTAAACAAAACAATACTGAAGAGAAGATACTGTGCCACATTCTCAAAATATGCTTCTAAGTTAAACAATTACATACTTATATGTATCATATTATACCAGTATATTTAGCTCCCCCTATCCACAAATATTACCATAAACTTCTCTAAAAAATGTGGCTGAAATCTGGATCAAGTTGTCATCAACTCACAGACTATTATTTGTAAATAATATATGTTTATCTGCTGTGAGTTTCCATATATAGAAAGCATTTGTCATGTTTTATTTCGATAAAATCATTTCAAAACTTTTCCTAAGACAAACATCATGAATTGTAACTAATTAATTTTAATGTTAATGTCAAGGAGAAAATGTCATTCAAACATATAACATACGTAAGTCTCAATAGTCCTTATATTATTTAATCTCAAAAGATCTTGCATAAAGCAGGTAAAATTTTGGCTCTATGGCCTTCACTACCTGGTATCTTATCATGGTAATATATTATAGACAAAAGGAATTTTACAGATACAATTAAGTTCACTTATCATTTGACTTTAGTTAAGGGTGTTATCCTAAGTTATATAAGCGGGCCTAACAGGAACTCCTAATGTATAGAACTTGGCTCTGGCAAGATGTAGGAAAATATGACAGAAAGATAAGTCACATGTTCAAAGTAAAAGATGGATTTGATACACTCTTGCTGGTTTGGAGATGGAAAAGTCCAGGAACTTCCATCCCATAACCACAAGTTACTGAATCTTGCCAACCATCCGTATGAGTTTGGAAGCAGATTTTTCTCTTGAGCTTAGAAAAGAGTCTTGCACAGCCAATATCTTTACTTCAGTTTTGTGAGTCTCTAAACAGTAATCCACAGACCACAACAGGAAGGCCAATAAAAAGGTTTTCTGTTAGTCACAACTAGTAATCCTTACACTGCAGCGTATACCATTGTCTTGCACAAAGATTGGAAAGAAGAATTTTCCAGATTCAAAGCAAAGTGAAGAAAAGACAAGTTTATTGAGGTAAGAGATGCAGTTAATACAGCAGGCCAGCTTCCTGATAAATCAGGGAGAGCTGACCATGAGCATATGGTGGGTTCTGCTTTTATAGCCCAAGGAGAGAGAAGAGGTCTTACCACACATGTTGACTAGCTGATTGGTTGGGAAAGATGGGGTCTTATGATACACTTGCTCATAGGTTGGGGACATATAATGCCCCTTCAGGGGAAGAGTAAGGAGTGGGCCACATACATTTCCTAGTAGGGAGTAGGGAGAAGTGGGCCAGGTTGCTCAAGGTGGGGAGGAGCATTACTATGACACAGGGGGGGCTGTGGTAAGAGTCTGGTAATTCTTGTCTTGGCCAGAGTCTTTGAGTTCAGTTTCCTATAAGGGACCTTGAAGTACAAGAATGTACACTGATTTTTTTTTTAATTTACGCAATTTTTAAAAACTCTCTACAATTCTAAAATAACTTGTTTAATAAAATAAAATGACATGTTTAATAAAATAAAATGAATTTACTTATATGTTTTCTTAAACACTGCTTAAAGATTTGCTACTAGTCCTTGAAATGTTTTTCAACTCAATACAATGAAAAGTAAAGTTAATAATTAGTAAATATTGACTTATAAGTATTATTAATTTATTCATATAATCAAGCAATGATTTTGTCTTTTTTTTAAATGCTGGTTTTGGCTGTTATTTCAAAAATCTGGCAAACTTTTAATATTTAAAAATATTAAAAAATCTAATATAAAATATATAATAAAAGAACAAAGAAAATATTGATTCATTTTATTTTCAATACATTTGTAAACCTTTTTATTATAAAATAATTCTTTTAAGTAGAAATTATATTTTATGTCATTTATTTTAATATCTTAAATCCACTGCAATGTGATTTTTAAGTATTTCTTCTCTCGGGCTACATTATTTAGAAGAGAATAGACATCAACATTTTTCTCTTAATAACATGAAAATTCTACTTTTATGCAAGGATTTAGAAAGAGTTTACATTTTTCAACATAAATTTTCAATGTTATTACTAATTTTGAGGAGACAGAGGGAAAAAATACATTTTTGCTCAGTTATGTAAACCTCTCTTTTAACCACCTAAAATAATTCTTTCCAAAGTATGCCATTATTCCCATTGGAAAAAATGAATATCCTGAAGTTCAGAAGATTTAGGTAGCTCATTGAAATAACAATTGGAAAGATTAGGAGCCAACTAGTCTTTATAAACTACATTGTGTCTGATTTCAAAGTTCAGGCTATTTGTGTCACAACAAAATGCCTCCTGTTGGGCTGTATCCCACAGGCCTACAAGGCATGTGCTTGTCCAGAGCATGGAGTCAGGGACAGAAATATCAATGGTTTATGGATCAGGATGGGTGGGGGAGTCTTACATGTCTAAAGCAAGGTCCTGGAGTGACACTCTGCTGCGTGAGGTAGTCAGAGGGGCAGAATATGGCAGCAGTCTTTGTTCTCAGGGGAATAGTGAGACTACTAATAATAGGAAGAATTGACCTCAATTGGCTCTTCGGTTACCAGAGAAACCATCGAGGTTCTTGGCCCTCTAAACACCTTTTAGCCCCTTGGCATAAGTGCTTTTCTGGGTAAAGACCTTCCTTTTGCTACACTATCAAATGGGAGCCATTCTGATCTGAAGATTAGTGCAGTCTAGCTGAGAGTGGAGTGGGGCAGGTATGTAGATATTTTACTGGGTAAGCTCTATAACTAAGGAGGACAGTCTGTCATATAGCAAGGTGCAGATGAAGCAGGCATTGGTCAAGAAAGGGATGTGCAAAGAGCAAGAGAATAGCCATGTTAGGTAACATGATCATAGACTCCAAATTCTATAGATTGCCACTAAATTCACTAATTTGTTCTTTCTTTGCCAACCATCTTTTTATCATGATAGAATGTAGAATTTGAGGGTTTTATAGCATAATTTCTCACATTGTTTTGAGGACTTTCAGAATACTTAGCATATAACCATTGATTAATTACTGCTTAAAATATTTAAGAATGAGTTTACTGTAAGATTCTTTTGCTCTTCAAACCCTTCTATAATTTGGGCATAGAGGGACATTTCTGCTTTGAACAGTCATAAATAACTAAGAACTATCAAAGTTCTTTCCATTCTATGAAATGATCTGTCTTATAGGAGAGAAGAAAAAATTATTCTCCCATTCACTACTAAAACCACACTGGACTGCATTTTTGTCTTTTTGTTTTTTTGGTTTTTTCAGTTCCTGACTGCACATAGCAAGGGATTGAAATGGCAGGCGTGTTGAAAGCGTAAACAACTCTTTTAAGTGGGAACATTATAGGTGGAACGTGTCACAGCTGTGTCAGAATTGAAGTGGTGGGAGCACTGGAAGCAAAAGCAAACTCCTTAAAATGAAAGTGCTACAGTTCAGAAGCATGACAGCAAGTTTATTAAAGCCAAAGTGCACTCTCAGCAGGAGAGAGGGAGAGCGGGCCACCCTGTGAGCAGGGCCTGGCTGCATTTTACAGTTGGGTTGCCCTTATATCCCCATGTGCACCTGAGTGGAGACAGGATTCTTCCCACCCAGGCCCACTGCAAGGGCATGAGGGCTGAGTGTTATTTGGTGTCTGTATGAGACATATTCAATCTTCTGATTGGTCTTGGGAAGGATAACTCATTTGCATGGGGGAGGGTTAGGGGGAAGTTCCCTGGAAAGTCCCTAGTCCTTGGGCCTGTGTGTGTGTATACTGCCCCTATAGAGGGGTGAGGAGTGGGCTGCATAATCTTTGCTAGTAGGGAGTAAAAAGGGGTAGGCCAGGTTGCCCAAAGAGGGGGGATGGACATTACAATGAGATGGGTGGGGTGATAAGTGTCTGGTAATTCTTGTCATGGCCAGAGGCTTTGAGTTCAATCTCCTTGCCGAAGCCCAACAGGGCCTTGTGGATCTCCCAGGTATAAATCGTGTCTATGTTCCCCTGTTTCTTGTTTGCAGTAAATAGGATTTATTCAGCCTTCATGACCTTCCCTGAGTTCTAAAGGACAGATTAAAATGGTTGCTAGTCAGGGAAGGGAGGGGATGCAGAGATAAGAGAGGAGTCCTGTTCCTCCTTGAGGAAGATACAAAACAATATCTTTCAGTTCTTCTGTTGGAAATAAGGCCCTCAAACTCACCCAGGTGAAGGATGGTAAATTTAGGCTGAGCACAGGATTCCTGGAGCACCACCCTGTTACTTCACCCTCTACCTATCAGCAGAAAGTCAGACTCTGCCCCTTGAATCATTACTATAAGACTCCTCACTACCTCTTCTAGGGTGGGACACATAGCCTTGAAAGCATTTGCCTGCTCTGGCCCCTTTGCCTGGCAAAACAGCAAAGCTATTCTTTTCTGCTTCATCCAAAACTCTGTCTCTGAGATTCAATTCAATGCTGGTTTAGGGAGGCCAAGATCCAGCCATATGACCACTATTTTAAAAAAAGAATCAACAAGTAATAGAGCTGGTCTTGAATAACAAGCAACAAGGAGAAATGGAAGAAATATTAAATACTAGAAAAATCTTTAAGTTAAATTTATGGATTAATAAAGAAAAAATCATAAGAAAATATGAGTCAATGGGAAGTTATTTTTTGAAATTAAAAAAAAAAAATTCATGATTAAAAAAAAAATGTGTTTTGGCTGCGCCCACAGCATGTGGAAATTCCTGGGTCAGAGGTCAAATCCATGCCACAGCACTAACCAGAGCCATATCAGTGACAATTCTGGATCTTTAACCTACTGAGCCACCAGGGAATTCCCCAAGTTTTTTTTTTTCATTAACAGTAGAATACAGAAGTTCAGTGGCAGGCAAACATTCCACTAACAAAATAGATCAAAAATAATAAATTAATAATATTTGTAAAAGTAAATAGTCCAGTCGTGTCTAGATTATATCATCATTGGTAACAGAAAACACCAAAGAATCCATACATAAATTATTTAAAATAATGGGAGGTGTTCCCCTTGTGGCTCCTTGGGTTAAGAACACAACATAGTGTCCATGAGGATAATGGTTCCATCCCTGGCCTCACTCAGTGTGTTAAGGATCTGGCATTGCCATAGGCTGCAGCATTGGTCACAGGTGCAGCTTAGATCCCAGTGTTCCCGTCGTTGTGGCATATGCCAGCGGCTATGGGTCTGAAGCAGCCCCTAGCCTAGGAATTTCCAAATGCTGCTGTTGTGGCCGTAAAATAAAATAATAATAGTAGGAAAATTTAAAAAGGCATTATAATGATAACATACAATACACCAGAAAAAATATATAAAATATTTTAAAATGTTCTCTACTATTTAAAAATAAATCTTACCAAAAATGTGAATTCTAATTATAAGGGTTTCATAAAGTTTTTTGTAAAGAGGCTAACAAAGACCAAAATCATCAGAAAGATTTTATATATTCATGAATAGGAAGAATTAATTTTATAAGAATAGCACTTTTCCAAAATTATTCTATTGATAAAATCCAATTCCAAACAAATTGTCCAAAGAATGTTTATGGCCCCTAAAAGCTGTTTGTAATTTGTACACATTTTTAACTATGAGCTTGTGTCAAAAACAAATAAGCAAACAAAAAAACCCAATACTTTCCATGTGTTCTTCAGGTTTTATCACATTGCGATATATGTAAAGCTAGTTTTTTTAATTGTAAATCAAAAATAGCATTTGAAATATTAATATTCTTAATTTCCTACAAGTTTTAAGGAAAAATATAGTATATTGGTAAGAACAATGGGGTTTTGAAATTTTAAATTAAAATTTTGAAATTAATTTAATCTTGTTTTGAGCCTAAGGTCTTAATCTGATTGCATTTATAATGGAGGATCAAAATCAGGATACTTATAAATGTGGTTGTAGTTTGCTTCATTACATTTGGCAAAATCACTGGTTTTGCGTTTCTATGTACTTTTAGAGTCATTTACAAACTCACTTGAGATTTTTCTCTTCTAAAAAAAATATGGTAGTTTTAACAGTTACTGAATTCAGATCCAGGTGTTTACCACTCAAAAATCAATACTTGAGAGGAGTTCCCATAATGACTCAGTGGTAACAAAACCAACTAGCATCCATGAAGATGTGGGTTTGATCCATGGCCTCACTCAGTGGGTTAAGGGTCCAGGGTTGCCATGTGCTGTGGTGTAGGCCAAAGATGCAGCTAGGATCCCACATTGCTGTAACTGTGGCTTAGGCCAGCATCTGCATATCCCATTCAACCCCTAGCCTGGGAAATTCCATATGCTGCAGAGGCAGCCCTAAAAAAAGAAAAAAATTCAATACATGAGAGGCAGTTGGTAAAAGGACAATTTCTTTGTATCAGAATGCTGGCAATTTGGGGAGATGGTGGACTCATTGTTCCCTAAAAACCATCTCTGAAGATTCTGCTTGGCCATGAAAGTTTTTAAAGGGAATATGGGAAGTAATCTCAATTAATCTTTGAGATAGGAGGTCAGAATAGTTGCCCTACCTCACTGTGTTCAAGCTTCTGTGTAGGCTTGCCAACTTCTTGTGAATTTCCTTTAGATGCTCTCATGTTCACACAGTTTGTTCAAAAGATTACTAAAGGGGAAGCCAGGGAAGAGATCTGGTCATCTGTTAGTTGCTTATTCTTTATTTCTACTTCTTTGATCTATGAAAATATCCAACAGGTTAGGCGAGGTATTGAGTGACCAAAAGATCTGATATATACACTAGGGCCAGACATGAATAGAGTATGATGGTTATGCTCTATTCATTTTATGATTTAAAAGTTAGTTACAGTGTACTTTGCCTAAACTGACAAGAAAGGGAGTTTCCAGCTGAGGGTGGTTTCCTGCAATAATCTGTTTACAAATGTCCCACTGTCAGTTGTCATTCCCTTTTGATGAGTTTATTGATGATGATCCTACTTCTGTAACTTCTCCAGGCTGAGAAAGGGTGTCAAGGTCTTAGGGTGAAAAATATTGGTGTGAGTTTGCAGCATCTTTTTTCTGATAGTTTTAGTTGCCTGCTTATATATACAGACAAAAGCTACAATTACTTTTGATGCCCACAAAGATATAGTTTGTTATAAGCAATAGTGGAGCTTTTAACATATCTTGCTTATAACAAAAGATATAGTTTGTTATAAGCAAAATGGAAGAGCTTATTTTTCCCACTGGTGGCAGAAATAGTATCTGTGAAATGACTGGAGGAAGACTGGGAGATTTTTCTACAGACACGAAGTAGGGGACACAGATGGGTCTATGTATTTGGGGTGGTAACGCAGGGTTCCTGCTTTGTTCAACACTACCATCTTAGCTTGAGAAATTAATGCAGTTCATCTAGATTCAAAATGTATCAGAATTTGGAGTTCATGTCGTGGCTCAGTGGTTAACGAATCCGACTAGGAATCATAAAGTTGTGGGTTCGATCCCTGGCCTTGCGCGGTGGGTTAAGGATCCGGCGTTGCCGTGAACTGTGGTGTAGGTTGCAAACACGGCTTGGATCTTGCATTGCTGTGGCTGTGGTGTAGGCCAGCAGCTACAGCTCCGATTCCACCCCTAGCCTGAGAACCTCCATATGCTGCAGGAGCGGCTCAAGAAATGTCAAAAAGACAAAAAAAAAAAAAAAAAGTATCACAATTTTATGGATGCTTATATTTAAAACCAGATCACTTTAAGAGTTAATCAATTACAATTCATCTCTCAAGTATTGTCTGCAATTACTGGTAAAGACAGAAAATAAATAAGGTCAAACTGAAAAACTTGAAAAATCTGAGATCTTTTCCTTGAGCCAATATCAATTAATGTTCTCTCAACCTTTTATAATTAAAATATAATATTTTTGTGGAGCAGTGCAATCAAACAGCAAAGCAGATAGTAGTAGAGTGGATAAAAAATTCATCCTTAGCCACTTGCTGAGTCATGGGCTGTAGTTTCAATTTTAAATAAGCATTATTATAAATTACCTAATTCATTAATGGGAATACTTCAAGTTTCACCAAGTCAATGACTTATTGAAAGTATATTATGCTTCATATTTACCTGTGTTACTTTACAGGTAAATAAAATATAGTGCAGTCTAGGAAATATCATAGTGAATGCTCATAAATTATATTTCATGTATTCATATAGCTACAATCACAGGCTATCCAAAGAACATATCCAAAGGGATGTTTAACTTGTGTTTTATAATTCTTAACTAAGTTCAATTACAACAGAGTTTCTTCACCTTGGCACTGTTGAAATTTTGGGAGAGATATTACATCTTTACAAGGACTATCCTATGCATTATTTGACTGTTCAGTGGCATCCCTGATTTCTATCCAACAGATTCTATCAGCAATCCCCGATTCAAGCTGCAACAGATTGTTTCCATGCATTGCCAAATGTTCCCTGGAAGGAAAATTTACTCCTAGTGGGGAACAACTCACCTATAGCATAAAGTTGAAGTCATTTTAGCATAATATTAAACCCTATGGTGAACTTCATTTATTATCACTCCCTTCCCGGATTTCTGCTTGATGAACATTAATCCTTCTCTGTTTTCTCCATACATTCTGTGACTTCCAACCTCTGTCTGTTCACTTCTGCTTTCCTTCCATCAAATCCATCTTTGTAACTGCTTCACCTAGCAAAGCAATAGTATCTTTCAGAACTTGACTCAAAAAAAAAAAAAAAAAACCCAAAAAACAAAACAACAAAAATCTCTCAGAGGAAGTTTTTCTAATGCATCAAAGATGGGATAAGTACATTGCTTTGCAGCTTAT
Organism: Sus scrofa; assembly: GCF_054392235.1. Taxonomy (NCBI): domain Eukaryota; kingdom Metazoa; phylum Chordata; class Mammalia; order Artiodactyla; family Suidae; genus Sus; species Sus scrofa. Next base: position 35,511,328 of record NC_139393.1, read on the forward strand.
TTACTGTTCTGAGTCTATCTCTGATTTTGCCCTTAACCTCTTCACAGTCAAGTTTGAGCAGAGAGAGGAGGTGTAACCCAGGTCATTAAACCCAAACACTGAGCTCCACAGACAAGTCCTGGATATTAATTTTTTTAAAGAATTATGAAAATAATCTAGAAAATGCTTTGCCAGCAATATTAATTTAATGTTAAGCTGTTTTCTATGTATATATCATCTACCTATTTATTTATATCTATCTCTCTACCATCTATACCTCAATCCATCTGTCAACTATCTACCTATATTTTTTCTAAGTGTAATTGCTCCCAGTTACAGAGGATAAGGGTGATGCTATACACTCATACACTGATGCACTCATGCACACACTCACGCACTCATACACAACTGTCTCATACATCAAGTCATGGGAGGGGTGTCCCCTGTTATCTGTGAAGATTTGCATTACCCCCAAATATCCCCATATCTTAGGGAATGCAATATTATATAGCAGCCATGACAGGTAAGGCAAGATACTTCAGGAAAAGGAAAGCACATTTTTTCTACTTTTTTTTAACATGGATCTTCACATTTTAATTTTATACTGGGCCCCACAAATCAAAGTGGACATACTTTCAGGTGTTTGAAAGTGTCACTTCTGTTAAATTAGGAAAATCACATCACTACCACTTATGTCTGAATATTTTTAAATTTTTTGTTGTTACTAGCATTAAAGAGTTTATTTAAATGTTTGAACTTTGAACCCAGATTTTGAAGGTTATGTATGAACAGGTGGTAAAAGTTCATTTATCTTTTCTGTTCGATATTAAGTTTCCAATTTTTAATAGCACATAAAATGAATGAGCTACAGTTTTAGGCATCAATGTAAATATTTCAATAAGAAAATTCTTAATTTTAGATTTTATCTTCTGAATTTTTTAATCTAACGTATATAACCCTATAATCCTCCATGTTTTGCTTGCCAGAATTGCTAATTTTCAATTCATATAAACACTAATTTTCACTAGTAAGCCAAAAATGTGTCATAAAATGAGAAAATATAATTTCATAATTGGGAGTTCCCGTCGTGGCACAGTGGTTAACGAATCCGACTAGGAACCATGAGGTTGCGGGTTCAGTCCCTGCCCTTGCTCAGTGGGTTAACGATCCGGCGTTGCCGTGAGCTGTGGTGGAGGTTGCAGACGCGGCTCGGATCCTGCGTTGCTGTGGCTCTGGCGTAGGCCGGTGGCTACATCTCCGATTAGACCCCTAGCCTGGGAACCTCCATATGCCGCGGGAGCAGCCCAAAGAAATAGTAAAAAAAAAAAAAAAAAAAAAAAAAAAAAAAAAATTCATAATTGCTAGAATACATGAAAAATTAACATCATTATATAAAAAACTAGGCATAAAATAAAAATGTCAAAATGTCTCTTTTTTCTTAACTATTTTATTTTATTTTTTTACCTATTTTAATAATGATTATTTCACATTTTATTCTCATAAGAACTTTTCCTTTTTAAGATCTCATATTTCTCACTTCGTCTATAAGAAAGCTAAGGCATGAAACATTTGTTCCTCTGTGACTGGCTTATTTTACTTAGCATAATGATATCCTCCAGGTTCATCCATATTATCACATGTGGCAGAATTTTCTTCTTTTTCAAGCTCAAATAATGTACCATTTTATGCATGTACCACAATTTCTTTAAGAATTTATCTGTCAGTGTATAATTTTGGTTGCTTCCATATCTTTGCACAACAGGAAGCTGCTGTTCAATGGGCATGACGTTTCAGTTTTGCAGTGTAAATACACCCTAGAGATCTTGCTGTACTTAACAATATTGTATTGTGCACATAAAACTTTAAAAGAGTAGATCTCCATGCTAAGTGTTGGTGACCCAATAAACATACAAATAAACAACAAATTAATTAGCAATAGTTTGAGTGTCATTTCTCCCAATAATTTTGCTTATTTCTGATAGTATGTTTTGTTTTGCAATCTACTTTCATACTAATAAAACCACTTCAGCAACTCTTCTCTTCCTCACCACCCCACCTATCTTAGCCTGGTATAACTTTGTCCATTTTTGTACATTAACCCAGTTTGTTCTAATACATAAAGTCCATTTGTTTTGATCAGCATATAGTTTGGGTTGTCTATTATATTTTCAATATGAATGTTTTATGCATATTTCAAATATTTCCATTTATAAAGAATACTGTGTTATTTTTGAGTGTCTCTGAAGTATTTAATTTCTTCCCAGTAAATGTTTTCTTTTCACCTTTCTATTAATCCAAGCTCAATAGAAAACACTTGGTTGGATTATTTAGTGCAGTGTCTTCTCTTAAGGGTAACCTTAAAATAGTTGCACTCTGGGAAGTTTGCTCTGTGGGGCAGCAGAAATGAATCTGACTAGATCCATGAGGATGTGGGTTCCATCCCTGGCCTCTCTCAGTGGGTCAGGGATCCAGCATTGCCATGAGATGTGGTATAGTTTGCAGATGTGTCTCGGATCCTGCATTGCTCTGGCGGTGGTATAGGCTGGCAGCTGTAGCTCTGATTCAACCCTAGTCTGGGAACTTCCATATGTTGCAGGTGCTGCCCTAAAAAACAAACAAGAGTTCCCATTTTGGCTCAGTGGTTAACGAATCCTACTAGGAATCATGAGGTTGCGGGTTTGATCCCTGGCCTTGCTCAGTGTGTTAAGGATCCGGTGTTGCCGTGAGCTGTGGTGTAGGTTGCAGAAGCGGCTCAGGTCCCGTGTTGCTGCGGCTCTGCTGTAGGCCTGCAGCTACAGCTCCGATTCCACCCCTAGCCTGAGAACCTCCACGTGCAGCAGGAGCGGCCCAAGAAAATGGCAAAAAGACAAAAACAAACAAACAAACAAAAAATAGTTGAATTCCAGAGAACCCACTATGGCACAAGGGCATCAGTGACTTCTTGGGAGCACCTGGATGCAGATTTAATCCCAGAATTCTGCATTGCTGCAGCTGAAATTTAGGTCACAACTGGTTTTCAGATCTGACCCCTGGCTGGGTAACTCCATTTGTCACAGGGCAGACTCCATATGTCTCATTTGCTTAGTCATGAGTATGAAGTTCTTGACAAATCTTGAAATTATTCTGGAGGTCCCAAACCAGCAGTTGAGAAAATTGTGAGGTTTTTGTTTTTGTTCGTAAATAAAAACCTGGATGAATCTTATCTATATGCTAGGGTTGGAGAAGGAGCTCTAATTCTTACCAGCATCTTCAAGTGATAGCAGGAGAAAAGATATATTTTCTCACTAGTCAGAAATTCAGCCCTGAAAGTCAGACCTCTTCAAAACTACTGGGGACAATTGTAATCAACTTTTGTATATAAAAACATATTCTGAAAGAAATGAACAAACTTAACCCAAGACATATTAAATAAATTACAACATAGCTTGTTGTATTCCTAAATTTATTCCAGATTTGTGAAAATGTATTTATTTATTCCAAAAATGTGAAAATTATCAGATTAATTTACCATCAACCCACATCATTACAGTACTAAGAGTCAAAATGCTAATATCAATAGACAAAAAGTATTTGTGTAAATGACCTATAAAATTCTAATTAATTGTAGTAATAAAAAAGCTCTGGATAAGATAGGACACAATGCCAAATATGTGTTGGATGTACAGTGCAAGGTAAAACTAAATATATATACACACACACATATATATACATATTATGTATATATGTATGTGTATATATATATACACATATACACACACACATATTAAGGTTAACAGTATGGAGATTTTCGTTAGAAGATACTTGGCATCCTGAGGTGAAATAACCTGGGGTCCTGGAGAGGGGACCCTATGGACCTCTTGAAAATTGTGCTTTAGAAACAGAGAAGGGAAATTTTCTGATCCTTGGCAACCTATTACTGAGCACCTTGGTCTTCTTGAGTTGCTTAGTAACAACATAACAATCTTCTCATTCTTCAAAAAATATCCTAATGTTAAATAGCTGCATTTAGTCATAATCTTCTGAAATTGTATTTTAATGCTGAAATTCATAAAAACTTAACCCTTGTGCCTCTGAAAATACAATTTAAATGAATCTAGATGAAATTACAAAAGCTTTCAAAGGCATTCATCTGTACTTTTTTTTTTTTAATTTGTCTAGTATGGCATAAAATTATTTTTTTAACATTATAACTGCCTATTTTATATCTTAATTTTCTGAGATGATATAAACTATTCTCTGTTTTAAGGTAAACATTACTTTATATCCTAACAGAGAATATTACTTCTATCTATATGAGAAAAAATAATTCCAAGATACTTTATAAAAGTGAAGGAAATTACTAATGACTTTTTAAAATGTATAGCTTTATAGAGAAGATGTCTTTTCTCCACTGACAACATTCAAATTTTTATTTTAAAAAAGAATCTTACCAAATGCTCTTACTTTGTAATGTGGCATAATTATTACATCAGATTCTAGAAATCAGAAAATATTATAGGAAAATGTTGTTTTTCAGATGTGGATAACAAGTCATGAACACACTTTTAGGTTAGTATTTCTCACTCTGCTAGCATGAAAGGGACTAGAAATCCAGGTTAAGGAACAATTAATTTGCCCCTTATGTTATTCAAAATACATACATCAATTATTTTGTTTCCAGCCATCAAATAGCAACATAGGGAAGTCTATTAAAAACGGCTCTTACAAAAAAAAAGACCACTTACCCTCTTGGATGCTTTTCTCCATACACTTTTTTTTTTTTTTACTTCATTTCTCAGATTAATTTAATTTTGTCAAGCAAATTTATTTTTAGGATGTAATAAGAATATGTTTAGAGAGGAGATTATTCAGTTATAGGTGAATGTAAACTTTTGAATTATTTGTATCTGCTGCAGATATTGTTTGTGTCCATGTCCAGTAATGGAGAATTATCTCGGAATTTATATAGCAAAACAGGTTAGGAAATGTCAATGTTTAAAAAACTCAGCGGTTTTAACCTCCCATAGAGGATATTTTTTTAAAAGTGGTGATGAAAATAAAAGAGGTTAGTACTTGTGACACCACAAATTTAAATTGCCTTGATGCTTTCAATTTTGAATTTATAAAAATGAGATTATATGATATGTGAAAGTCTGTGTCTGGCTCCTTTCACTTAATATCATCGTTTCATTTGTATCTTAGCTTCAATTTTTTTTGTATAGTTGAATAATATTTCATTTATATTATATATTTTTATCCATTCATCAGTTGAATTTCAACCCTGAAATTCAGACCTCCTTAAAAAGGAACAATTTTAATCAGTTGATGGATATTTTGATTATTTTTAGATTTTAGGTATTGTGAAAAATGCTTTCACAATTGCATGCAATTTGGGGGGGCACATTTTCTTTTCTCTTGGAGATTAGTGAAATTGCTTCATTGTATTGTAAACACAATGCATAACATTTAAGGAACTATCAAACTGTTTTCCAATGTGGGTGGATCATTTTATAATCCCTCCAGCAGTATATGAAGATTTCAATTTCTCTTATACCTTGCAACATTTATCATCCATTCTTTCAATACTAACCATCATAGTATATACAAAGTAATATCTCATTGTGGTTTGGATTTGCATTGTCCTAGTGTCTAACAATGTTGAACATGTTTTTATGTAGTTATTGGCTATCTGCATATCTTCAAAAAAATCCTTTGCTCATCTATTAATTGGATTACAATATTTGCTGGGCTTTTTGTTGTTGTTACATTGTAATTGTTTCTATATATTCTAGATGCTAGAATACGTTAAACATAATTTTTCTCCCTTCTGAGTGTTGTCATTTACTGTGCCTTCTTTCAAGATTAGTTTTTTTTTTTTTGTCTCTGATTTTCTGAATTTTGAAAATGATATGCCTAGGCGTAGAGTTTTTGATATTTACCTTTGGTACAATACAGAATCTTTGTAGAATACAGTTTTAGTATTCTGAGGTTCTTGGGTCTGTGGTTTGATATCAATAAATAATTTTGGAAAATTCTCAATTATTTCAACTGTTTCTTCCATTATTTTTTCTTTCTCCTCTTTATATTCCCATTATATATATATTAATGCTTTGTGAGTGCCCACAGTGCTTGTGTGTTCTATTGTGTTCCATTCCTTTTTAAGTCCTTTTTTTTTTTCTCTTTTCTTTTAAGATTGGGGAGTTCCTAATGACATATATGTAAGCTTACTAATTATTTTCTAGGGTGCACCCAGTCTATTGATGAACTCATTAAAGGTCTTCTATCATAATATTTTGGATTTTTAGCTTCTCCTTTTCTTTCTTAGAGTCCCTAACTCTCTGATTACACAATGTCTGTTTTCTTCCATACTGTTGAATTATTTTTCATTAAATACCCTAGTATGTATCAAATTTAATTTAAATTCGTCTTTGGATAATTCCAAACTCTTCATATCTGAAACTGGTTCTGTGGCTAGCTTTGTCTGTTAGGCTGTGTTTAGCTCTTTAGCTTGCCTTCTAATTTTTTATTGAAAGCCTGACTATATATATATAAATATATATACAGTAAAAGGAAATGAGGCTTTATCTAGTTAGGAGTTATGCTGGATGTTATTTGCTATAGTTGTAGATGTCAGAGGCTAAAATTTTCTCCAATATCCCGGTTTTTGTCTTCCCTCTTTGCTGTGGTTTCTCTGGAGACTTCCTCTTAAATAAGATCTGAATCTTCACTATTCTTTCAGCTGTTATAACTTGTAAATTTACAGAAGACCTATTGAATTGGTGATAAAGGGAAAGAGGAGAGGAGGCATTCCATGTTTCTATGATTAGATATCAGTCTTTTCCTGCTACTCCTGGGCTGTGATGTTCACAAAACATATGGCCTGATCTGTTACCTTCAAAAGAGTTTTCTTTATTATGGCACCTGTCCCGTCCACCCCTACTCCCTCTGCTTAGGTAATATATGGAGGCTGGAGTTGGGTTTACACTTCTCATAGGTTGGTTAGACTCAAGTGAAATAGGTTCCTTCGAGACAGATTTAGTTAGTTACATTTGAGTCCTTCATATTTTTTGTATATGGTGTGAAGTAGGGTTTCAAATTCATTCCTATTAATATACAAATTCAGTTTTCCTAGGAAAATTGTCGAAAAGGCTGAAATTTCTACCATTGAATTGTCTTGACACTAATGTTTAAAATTGACTGGTCATGAGTTTTTTAATTTATTTCTGGGTTCTCTATTTAATTGATTTATATGTGTATCCTATGCCATTGTAAAACTGTCTTGATGGCTGTAGTTTTGTATTGTTTTGAAATTAAAAAATGTAAGCTTTTCTTTATGATTTTTTGATTATCCACACCCCTTGAATTTCCATAATGAATTTTATAGACTCATGAAATTCTTTCTGCAAAAAAGCCAGTGTGGATCTTGATAGAGATTGTGTTGAAGTTCTAGAGCAGTTTGAAAAGTATCAGCATCTTAATAATACCAAGTCTTCCAATCAATGAACATAGGATATCTTTCCACTTCTTTTGATATTTTAAAATTTCTTTCAATGAGGATTTGAAGTATTGAGTGTAAAAGTCTTACTTTTTTTTTAGTTAAAACTATTCCTGGAGTTCCCGTCGTGGCGCAGTGGTTAACGAATCCGACTAGGAACCATGAGGTTGCGGGTTCGGTCCCTGCCCTTGCTCAGTGGGTTAACGATCCGGCGTTGCCGTGAGCTGTGGTGTAGGTTGCAGACGCGTCTTGGATCCCGCGTTGCTGTGGCTCTGGCGTAGGCCGGTGGCTACAGCTCCGATTCAACCCCTAGCCTGGGAACCTCCATATGCCGTGGGAGCAGCCCAAGAAATAGCAACAACAACAACAAAAAGACAAAAGACAAAAAATAAATAAATAAATAAATAAATAAAAGCCAAAAAAAAAAAATAAAAAAAAAAAAACTATTCCTAAGTATTTCATCCCTTTTGATGCTGTTATAAATGAAATTATTGCATTAATTTTATTTATTTATTTATTTATTTGTTTGTTTGTTTATTTATTTGTCTTTTTGTCTTTTCTAGGGCTGCTCCTGTGGCATATGGAAGTTCCCAGGCTAGGGGTCAAAATGGAGCTGCAGCTGCTGGCCTACACCACAGCCATAGCCATGTAGGATCAAAGCCACATTGTGACCTATGCTCCAGCTTGCAGCAATGCTGGATCCTCAATCCACTAAGTGAGGCCAGGGATTGAACCTGCATCTTCAGAGACACTGTGTTGGATTCTTAACCTACTAAGCCACAACAAGAACTCTCTTTATGCTTTTATTGTTATTATTATTTTAAAAATATGTTAGAGTGTCACACAGTGTCACCTCCACCATACTATAATGGCTAAAACAAATGAAGGGTTAGTCCATACACAGATTTCACCTCTTAATAAAAGGAGTAGTATATATTATTGAAAAATGGCATATACAGTGAATGTAACTGTAGCTTTTATCATTGGAAACAATCTACTGCAACAACCAAGTAGCAATGAGAACTTCTAACACCAAATGTGAGATCACTAGATACCATGCCTCACTAAAAGGAAGCAAGATTTTTGGATAAATGACCAATCCTAGGTGTAGGTAGAAAATGTGAAAAATAAAATTGGAATTTCTTAACATATAAGAATGCAAAAAAGAAATTAAAGATTATAAATAGAGATCAAAATATAGTATATGCCTCTAGATGTGATGCTTTACAAAGTACATAGACTAGTACTAATTCAAAAATTAATTCTGAACCTGTCCAACCTCTAGCCATAGCATTTAGCTTACATGAAATTTAAGATCCAGAGGAATTTATTAAACAATAACATATTAATAGCATGCTAATGATAGGGATGGAGTAGACACAGATAGTTGTAGAAGTCCTGATAAAGGAAACTTAGGGGAGATTGGGAGGTCACTGTAAGTTAATAAATTGCTTAAGAAAACCATCAGTACCAGGCAGGCTTGCTTCAGTAGGGGAGCCTTGAGAATTGCTTCAGGTTTTTGGGTGGGGGATGGGATTAGGCCCACATTCATATTCAGACCAAGGACAAGAGGTTGAGGACCATCCTTCTTCAGATTTGAATACACACCTTATGGAATACCAAGGAGAAGCTAGGACTCCCAGAAAGGAAGATGCAGTCTCTTCCAACCCCCACTCCCCTTGGATGACAAAAACTGTAGCCCACCAGATCCTTGGGGCAGAGCTTCTGTACCTGCCCACTTGCATCTCTCACAAGCTTCCTATCTTAATAAATCTGTTTCTTGTCTATCACTTTGTCTCTCACTGAATTCCTTCTGCATGGAGACATGTAGAGGCTGAACATCAGTGAGTCCAGACACAGGGTGAGTGATTCAAATTTAAAATTGGGGGTTTAAGTCCCAATCTGGATTTATGCCAGGTTCAAGTCCTGGCATGTGGGTTCAAGTCCCAATCTGGGTTTAGGCCGGGTTTGAGTCCTAGCATGTGGGTTCAAGTTCCAATCTGTGTTCTGGCTAGGTTCAGGCCATTAATACTGTCAGTTTCACTAATATTAGACTAGCTTATGTTAGAAGCTAACCTCCTATTAGCATTATAGCTTTGAGAAAGTTACTTAATAAGGAACTTGAATCCTTTGTAAGTAAAACAGAGATAAGAGTTTGTTTTAATAAACATATACTATATACATAAAAAATAAAAATTATATAAAAAGTTAATGGCATACCAATGCTGCCCAATAAAAACTGTTCCAATTTTTCCACTTCTCTTCCTGATATACCTTTTATTCTCAATAGACAATGGGTGTGGTTCCTAGCACATGTCAATCTCTATGGTTGTTCTTCCCTAGTAGAATAATCAGCTATCCAGTAAGATATCTCTCAGAAGTAAATCCTTTTGTGGGATGAAATTATTAATAATAATGGACTCAGGGAAATTCAAAGATTCCTCAGGAAACAAACAAAAACTTCCACAAGTTTCTGTCACTCCAATGAACCAGCTCTCTCCTTCTTGGTCCTTATACACTGCCTTCTTTCCTGGTGTTTTAGGTGGATCCTCCACCCTGTTTAGCAGAGACCAATATATCCATCTGTAAACCAGAGGCCATCTGCTCTCACCTACTTAATGACATTGCTCCCATAATTCTCTCTAATCTATCCGCTGAATCATTTTATTTCCCACTTTTCTAATGACTTTTTTTACCCATCAATACACCCATATCCTGATATTCATTCTATATTAAAGATAAAGCTCTCCAATTCAATTTTTTTTGCTTATATTGCTCATTTCAGTATTTCTCTTTATATCAACACTCCTCAAGACTTGTTTACAGTCAGTGTGTTGATCTCAGTCTCTTTAATTGCTTCATCCTTTGCTTCCTAACTTTGTAATAATTTGAAGCCACAGGGCATAGACCTTGACCATCTTTTCTACACACACCCTTTTGGTTATCTCAAATAATCTGATAGCTTTAAACACCATCTAAATGAAGACCATTCTAAATGTACATCTCCTCAAAGTCTTCTTCCCTGATCTCAAGACCTGTATATTCAGTTATCACTTTGTTAGCTAACAAGTATATTACCTCCCTGCAATATACAGTGTCCAATCAAAACAATTCTCAACCTAGTTTTGGTAGATTTCCTTTAGATCAACACACAACCCCAAGCTTTTGTGTATTGCCCCCAGCTGACAAGGGAAGCCATTTTACTGAGTAAATTACATCTTTTCTCCTCTCCAGGTGGCCAAATTCCATATTTACCGATAAAGACATAAAACAACTCTGAAATATAGTTTATGCTTTCACACTGCAGAAATGTCTTCCTCCATCACACCTGTTCTAGAGTTTACTGCTACCATTTTCACTTAGTTTTTTTTTCTCTCTTCTCTATCATACTTTATTACATATCTTTGTTTTGTTTTATATTTTTTTATTTTTTCTTGAAAACTTTCCTCTGGCAAGTTAGGCACACAAAAACCCTATCTCTTATCCAATTTATTAAAATATATTCCTTATTCTGTTCTTCTACTCACCTTCTAATCTATTATCAGTATGGTTACCAGAGTAGTCTGTTAAAACAAAATATAAATAATTTCACTCCAGGACTCCAAATATTCCAATAGATTCTCACATTACTTGAGATATGTGCCTAAGTAAATAACTTACCCCCCAAAAATGGGGTTAACTGGGGTCTACTTCCTTTTTACTTTTTCACTATATCTCATATTACACTCTCCCTGGCTCACTCCATTCCAGTGACTGTGGCCTTTTTGCAGTTTTGTGAAACAGTAGTCATACTCTCAAACCCATGGCCTTTGCACGTTTGTTCTTCCTGCCACAAATACAGGATATTTGTGTGGCTTCCTCCCATACTTCCTCCTGATATTTAGTTGTACATTAATATTCTATTGCAATGTTCACAACTACTTTGATTAAAACTGTAACTCCAAATTTAATCCCTGACATTATGTATACTTTTTCCTTATTTGTTATTTTCCTAAAGCTCATATCATTTTTAACTTGCCATATACTTATTTATGTATTTATTTATTTATTTTTACTGTCTATTCACTAGAATGAGATTCATGAAGACCATAATTCTGTCTGTTTTTATTCACTGGTCTATCATCTTTAACAATCTCTCTTTCTCTCTCTCTCTCTCTCTCTCTATATATATATGTATATATATATATATATATATGTAAATTTGAAAGGCTAGCTTACTGATATGAGCATCAAATTTTATAATTGCAGTTACAACTCTGTATGACACCATGATACATAGTACATGTTGCATTTAATTTGTCACTTGCACTATTTACATGTTACAATTTATGTTTAGGTTTTTAAAAATAAATTTCAAACTACTTTTACATGTCCTCTAAAGTCATAAAATGTGCTCAGATGCACTTTTATTGCATCTCACAATTATTCAGTATATAAATGAAAATTAAACTTTAATAATGTCATCAAAGAGCTTTAGCTACACAACACCTTCATATATTATACTACAGTAAAGCAAAAGAAAACTAAATCTCCATGTTCAGCTTCTATTTTTAACATCTTCAACACTGTGATACTTACAAACCTTGGTCTTTTCTCAACATAATTATCTAAAATAAGTCAAAATTATTTTATAACTATAAAACTTATGGAAGAGAATGTGAAATCTTGAAGCATTAATTTCACAAAATGCTAGTTGATCACAGAGGTTGATTATTGCTTTGCTATTTCAAGAACATTTATGTTCACATTGTTCATATATATATATGTGTGTATATATATATATATATATATATATATATTTGAACATACAAGCATCTGAAGATCTTTAAAGTATTCTGGTGTGTACATAATCATATGTACTATACTAAAGAAACACTGTAAACTGTTGTTGAATTATTGTCAAACATTTCCCTTGGAAATAAATATTTGCTATAATCACAAAGGGGCAACTATTTTTATATAATAATCTAGTTATTTAATAGTGACTATTTGTTTCCACATCAGCTATATTCAATAAAGACTAATTCAATAAAGAGAATTAATCACCATATGGTTGATAGAGCCTTCTGTGTACTCTAAGGACTAACAATGGTGAAAATGGAAACTTGTTTTGTGAAAGGTTAAAATGACAAAAAATACATCAATAATATAATTAACACATATTTACTTAAAGTATTGGTATATATAACTGAATCATTTTGCTGTAGAGCAGAAATTAACACATTTTAACTCAACTAGACTTCAATAAAATTAAAAAAAATGGATTAAGTGCAATTACTGGTCAGCAAGGAAAATAGGAATGGGGGAGAGAAAAAAAGAGATTTTTGTTTTCTCATTAAATGTTGGCTACATATTCCCCACTGTCAATTATTCAATGGGAGTAGGAAGCATGACTCATCTGGTTACTTCCTGCTGAAAAGGGGCACTGTTGAGATGTTTGAAATGGCAGGTTTGAACCTGATGGTCATTTTCCTTTGTGAGACTGAAAAGCCTTTGTTGCAAAAATGCAACAGTAGGGAATGCAGCAGACAATTATCCAGAAAAATCACATGACCAAGAATTATTAAAGAAATCAAAGAAATAAACAAATCCAGATGACCCATTAATAACTCCTTTATGCTTCTTGGAATCCAGGGAAACAGACTGGAGAGCCAATCCCCCAAACCAGTTTCTAAATCAAAGGGTGAAGATTGATAGTTTATAGTCTGCTGCAACCAGGCAGCCTGCTGTCCAATTTTCTCCATACTGATTTCTACTTATGAGGAGGTGTTTATGTATGCACAGCAGAAAGTATTAGCAATGGTACATACCATGCAAAGATCAATAAGCATAAAATCCAAAGCTATTGTGTTGTCAAGTATCACCTTCACTACAAAGTCCAGGGACTTTTGCAGGCAAGGGATTTGGCAGTTTCATTTGCAAGGATGTTGAGGGTGTGAGATAGATTCTGTAGGACATTCTGATGCACTGCCACTCCCAACCATTGTAATAAAGAATATACAAAAAAGTAAGTATCAGGGATATTCCTAGGTAAATCTTGAGTTAATCTACAGTTTTAATGACCTAGCCCAGTGCTTGAAGATGTTAAAGGAATTTATGGAGAACCAGGTAATCAAGGTTCCCAGCATACACTGCATGGGTGTGGAATAATTGCATAGGCAGTTAGTAGCCCACAGTTGTTCATCTACCTGGCATATAAAAATGTATCCTGGCAGAACACAAAAGACTAACTGCCTTAAGGTTTTAAGACAGCCGCCTAATCCTGCTGTTGTGTAAATATTCTCCAACCATACACCCAATGCGTTCCATCCATGTCTGCCCTGTTAATACCTCCTCCACTGTGAATCATTCTTCCATTGGGTAGCAGGTTAGGGTTTGAGCACAAATGGGGAACTGGAGTCCTAGTTTAGGAGGGGGGCATAATATAATGTTGGGGTGCTTTAATGTCAGTTCTTCATCCCTAAATTTTGACTTCATACTCTCCTCTGCTGTAAAGGGAAGGGTTAGGCAAGAGACATTAGAATACTATTCAGTAAGGAAATGAACAATTCTGACTCTATACATGACTGCATGGAGTTTGGGTTTTCAGTGGAAAACCATTTTCCCTCAGGAATTTGGCTGAAGTTTATCACAGGATGGATAAAGGGTTCCCTATGGTCAGTGACAGACTTAACTTGGGGTAGACAGATTCAACATTCTGTCAGTCAGTCAAGGAAGCAAGAGATTGCATGATATGAACCAGAGCATTCTCTCTCCACCCTTTACAGAAAAGCAAAAAGAGATTAGTAGAAAAATTAGTAGGAAAAAGAGAAGCAAAAAGAGATTTGTAGCAACAATAGATTTTTCACTTTCTTTTGAACAAGTACTTTAAGTCTTTCAAAGGCTGACTGGTCTACTGCAGGCCTGAGTCTTTCTGATCCATTAGATGCTTTTTAACACTAGTGTGATGAATCCAAGGCTTCACTCTCAACAACTTTAACAAACTGTGAGTAGTCAGCAAGACAGTGTAGGGTTCCTTCCATCTGGCAGTCAATCATTGCTCAGGACAGTGTTCCCTCCAAGTTTTCAAGAGCACATGATCCCAGGGCTAAAGGAGGGCAATTGTGCCTCCATCTGTGGTAGAGATCGGAAAGATGCAAACCTGTGAACAGTGGTTAGTATTTGTCCAGTTTGTGCTACATGTTGCTTTACTCTATTTTCTCCTTCTAGTTTTAGCTTTATATGCTTACCTCAGGTTGACAGAAAGGGTCTCTTATAAACTGTGTTATCTGGGCTCGATATGAGCCTACTTCTGGGGGTTATTTGGACCTGGAGGAAAGCAACAGACAATACATTATCTCATCTTAAATGAGTCTCTTGACACAAGTTAGCTATCATCTTCTTCAAAGTATGATTCATTTTTTTTTCAGTTTTTCATGTTGATTGCAGTGTCCAAGATGAATGAGATCACTTGCTAAGTGATCTCAGACGTAAAGGATGGTCCACTGTCACTTTGGATGAAAGGGGGACATAATGGGGAATAAGCCCCTTCCATAATACTCAGACTACTTCAGTACTTTTTCAGTTCGAATTGGAAAAGTCTCAACCCATGCTGAAAAGGTGTATAATAATACTAGCCTACACCTGAAATTCCCAGTTGGCTTAGGCATTTGAGGAAAGTCAATATGCCAATCACCAAAAGGGCAAGGCCCTACATGTTGTACTCCTTTCTCTATGGGCAATCTCTTCATTTCTGTGTTATTTTTAACATACAGGGTGCAGCCTTGTATAATTTATTGGACTATCTGTGGTAAGCGAGGTCCTCTTAGATGGGGTCCATCAATGTGTCTCACCCGTAATGAGTACTCCCATGTAAAGATTTCATGACAGATTTACGAAAGCCTCAGGTAGTAGGATGAGCCCACAGGAATTTTGTTTCCATTTAGAGGTTTTTTCCTAGGAGTCAAAGCCCTAACTTTTGGCTCTCCTTTCGTCTTCCCCAGTGTAATGGGGTTCACATTGGCCCCAATCAAGCTGAGGCATCAAGGCTCCAAGAAAGGATATTCCATTTGTGGCCTTTTGCAACCTGATCAGCCATTTGATTTTCTTTCTTGACAATGGTGTTGGCCTTCTTTCTAGTGGCAGTGTATGATGGTCACTTGCTCAGACTCTGGCTGGTAATAAGGCCAGTATTTTGGCTGCATACTTAATATCTTTGTTTCTGGCAGTTAAGAGCCCTCTTTCATTCCAAATACTATCATGAGCATGTACAACCACAAAAGCATATTTAAAGTTGGTATAAATGTTTATCTTCCTTCTGACAATTGGAGAGCCCCTATCAGAGCAACCAACTCGGCCTTTTAGGCAGATATACCAGCCAGTGGACTGCTGCTTTTATAATCTGCTGTCTTGTGACTGCTGCATATCCATCTCTC
The DNA here is from genome assembly GCF_054392235.1 of Sus scrofa. Lineage (NCBI taxonomy): Eukaryota > Metazoa > Chordata > Mammalia > Artiodactyla > Suidae > Sus > Sus scrofa. The sequence goes on from NC_139393.1 coordinate 35,527,195, forward strand.
CATTGTCTGTGAAGCTGCTCCCATCAGTAAAGAGGTCCCAATCTTGTTCTGGCAAAGGCTGCTCAGATAAGTCCATTCTGCTAGAAAAGACAGTCTCTAAAACCTCCAAACAGTTTTTCTGTAAGCACTCATCCTCATTGGCTTGTAGTATGGCTGCTGGGTTAAGGGTGGACAGATTTTTATCTCACTTTAGCTTGTCCTAGAAGATGGTCTAGTACTTTCCCAACCTTCCCACAGTCAGCCAGTACTCCTCCTTTTGTTCTAGCAAAGTTAAAATTTGATGTGGGGCATGTAAAATGATAGTCTATCCTAGGTAAATTTCTCAACTTCCTGCAATAAGTCACAAGTGGCCACTGCTGCCCAGAGGCAAGGGGGTCATCCTTTCATGGTATATTCAAACTGTTTTAACAAATATTCCACAGGGCATAGGACACTGCCCTATATCTGCAGCAGGACTCCAAGGATCTTTCCTTGCTTCCCATATACATACAGCTTAAATTCCATTTGTAAATCAGGCAGTCCCAAGGCAGGGGTAGTCATAAGTTTCTGCTTGAGAGTTTCAAAAGCGTCGTGGCATTCTGTGGTCCAAATTAGCATCTCCTCATCAGTTTCCATAAGGGTCTCATGCAAAGGTTTAGTAATTAGCCCAAAATTTGGCATCCAAATATGGCAAAATCTGGGCATTCCTAGGAACCTGCATAATTAGCTCCTATTTTTAGGTACTTTCAGGTTCAGAATAACTTATTTTCTGTCAGACATCAGACTGTTGGTTCCTTTGCTGATTTGAAATCCCAAATAAGTGACTTGTTATGCAAAACCTGGACTTTCATGAAGCTTAGTGGTCTAATACAGTAATGGCATTTGTGAGGTAATGCTCATAATTAGGGCCGGCTAGGAATGAGTAATTAACCCACATACTGCAACAAGGCCACTTGATCCAAATGCAAGGGTTGTAAATCCTTGACCAGGCTTTCACTAATTAAAGTCAGTGAATTCTTAAACCTCTGGTCAGCAGAGTCCAATAACACTGAGAAGTTACTCTAATATCAGGATCTTGCCATTGAAAAGCAAATAACAACTGAGTTCCCTCTTCTAAGGGAACATGGAAGAAGAGATCCTTTAAATCCACTGCTGAAAACCATTTATAATTACCTGATATTGCTGTCAAAAGGATATATCAATTGGGCACTATACAATGAATGTCCTATACTATGTTATTGATGGCTCTTAAGTCTTGCACAACTCTATATTCACCTGTATGAAGTTTTGTCATAAGCAGGATTGGGGTGTTATAAGGAAAGTGGCAAGAACAAACTTTAGTCTATGTCTTAGAAACATTTAGTATTGACTGAATTCCCTCTAAAAATTCCTTCTTCAAGGAGTACTCTTTTCTATGTAGGCAAGACAACCCTTCTTTTAGTAGGATTCTCACTTGTAGTGTGTCTGGGGGTCCCAACGGCCCAGAGGGCCTTACCCACCTTTTCTTAGACTTCAGGGGGCATTGGATCCTTGTCCATCTCTCTCTTTGAGCAGCTGAAATCAAAGAGCAATTTCCAGCATGACCTGTAGATGGAGGTGTTGCTCTTTCCATGAAAATGTTATTTGGGAATTTGCTATACATAAAAATATCTGGCCCCCAAAGAGGTATTGGCCAGTCTTGCATGTACAGTAACCCTGTGTTTTAATTTCTGTCTTCCAATCTGGCACTCGAGCAGCTGGAGCCCTGGTTTTCATTGAGTTTGACCAGTAACTCCTAGCACTGCAAAAGGTAGTGGCTAAAGCCCATTAATTTATGTATTTCCCTTGTGGCACAGTGGGTTAAGGATTTGGCTGTTGTCACTGCAGAAGGTGGGAAGGCTGTGGTGGAGCAGGTTCAGTCCCTGGCCTGGGAACTTCCACATGCCAAAGGCACAGCAAAAAAAAAAAAAAAAAAAAATTAATTTAGAATTTAAAACTGAGTATGTTGTCCCTGTATGCTGAGTTCCCATTGTCAACTGCACCAGGGTTCCTGTGGAGATATTTGAATGCAAGCAAAGTTTTGAGCCCTAGGTCCCCACTGGACTCTTGTGGCCTACAAGTCATCTGCTTTTTTGGCCCCAGCAATTCTGAACACTCCTTTTTTCAGTGTCCATCTTCGGTGCAATATGCACATTGATTTTATTTTAAGTTTTGTCTTCTCCATCTTGTAGCCTTTGGGGGAGGTCTGTGTGAATCTTTTTCAGATGTGGGTAGCAGCACAGGAGTGGTTTTCCGTTTTTGTTCCTCCCACGCACTGTATACCTTGAAAGCTATTTTGGAGTTCCCACCATGGCTCAGCGGGAATGAATCTGACTAGCATCTGTGCAGGTTGCAGGTTCAATCCCTGGCTTCGCCCAGTGGGTTAAGGATCTGGCATTGCCGTGAGCTGTGGTGTAAGTCGAAGATGAGGCTTGGATCTGGCATTACTGTGGCTGTGGTGTAGGCGGGCAGCTGTAGCTCCTATTCAACCCCTAACCTGGAAACCATATGCCATGGGGCTAGCCCTAAAAAGACACACAGAAAATAACTATATCCACTCACTGGGAGGGGTTCATGACAATAGTACCTTCTACTCACTGAAGTTTTACTGAATATGTGGGGGTCACTTTGGCCCATGAAAGTCATGTTTACATTACAAAAGTTTTCCAGGGCTTCTGTGTCTAAGTCTATGAGGGTTTCTTCTTATTATTATTTTTATTTTTTATTTATTTTTTTGTCTTTTTGGGGCCACACTAGCAGCATATGGAGGTTCCCAGGCTAGGGGGCTAGGTGTCAAATTGGAGATGTAGCTGCTGGCCTATGCCACAGCCACAGCAACCCTAGATCCCAGCTGTGTCTGAGACTTACGCCACAGTTCAAGGCAATGCTGGATCCTTAACCCACTGAGCAAGTCCAGGGATTGAACCTGCGTCCTCATGGATACTAGTCAGATTCGTTTCCACTGAGCCATGATGGGAACCCCAAGTCTTGTATTTTGTGTAGGTCTGCGATAGCTACTCTAGAAATTAAGAGGGTTCTCATTGTCTCTTTGTTGGAGCTCTTGGATTTTACTTAGGCATCTTTATTTGAGTACCCTCTTTTTAAAAACCAACCAGAATACACTTTCTGTAAAGGTCCAGGTACACTTGTTCAGGGTCTCTATTTGGGTCTCACTTTGGCTCTAAGCAGGAATAGCTTTTTTGGGGGGTCAAGGGTCTGCTTGGCATCCGATTACGGTGGATTTGGGCCTCTCCCTTGGCTTTATCTATCACTCACCGCCTTTCATCAGCCATTAATAGCAGAGTCAACAAAGTCTGGATATCTGCCCATGTAGGAAGGTAGGCAGGAAAAATAGTAATAAATAATTCTGTCATCTTCTGTGGGTCTTCCCTTTAGTTTGGATTGGAGACCTTCCCATTGAGCAGATCCAAGGTAGAAAGTGGAATGTAAGTCCAATAATATCTTGCCTGCTGTCCCTAGGCATTTAAGCTCCCTACCAGGTTTCGTCTCAAAGGAAATTGCCTTGCCCATCAGACTCCTTGTCCAAGTTGAGTCCCTTATTGGGATTTAAAAGAAGAGACCACATCTATTCCCAAGTTTTTCTCAGGGGGTAGGACATGGCTGTCCTACCACTGGCAAGGGTGGGTATATTTGCAGTGGTGATGCTGGCACTGGTTCAGCCTGACCTGGGTTGTAATTAAGATTAAAAGGATTCATTTGATTCAGGTGAGTGAGTTCTTCCTTGGCCTTTTCCTCCAGAGCTTCACTTGCTATCCTCCTACACAGGAGGGGCCTGCTTTCCATTGAAACATCAACCTGTTTCCTGACACTTCAGACTCTACATTGTGCAGCTGCAGAGAAGCCTGAGCTCAGTCCATTTTCCTGATTGCTGACAAAATTCCTCCAACTGTAGAATGGTATAATAATTCAAGGTATTAATTAAGGTATTAATGATTCATTAAGAAGGCCATCTTTTCTTAGAATCAAATGTACACAGTGACTAGGCATTAATACTATAAAACTTTTTTTTTTATTGGTTTGTAGCTATATTCTGCCCATTCAGCCAGAATTCTGCCCGGAGGGTTCTCAGAGGGTAACTAGCCAGTGTTTTCCATGGTGCACACAGTCACCAATAACACACTCAAGACACAGAAAATCTTTCATTCAAGACAAAATTTTACCACAGGAAAACCGCAATCACAATCCAATTAGGATCCTTCTCTAAAAAGATTTAAAGCAACCAATTCAAATCAAAACCAGAACATGGAGTTCCCGTCATGGCTCACTGGTTAACGAATCCGACTAGGAACCATGAGGTTGTGGGTTCAATCCCTGGCCTTTCTCAGTGGGTTAAGGATCCGGCGTTGTCCTGAGCTGTGGTACAGATTGCAACGCAGCTCGGATCCTGCATTGCTGTGGCTGTGGTGTAGGCCCGCAGCTACAGCTCCGATTAGACCCCTAGCCTGGGAACCTCCATATGCTGTGGGAGCGGCCCTAGAAATACCAAAAAGATAAAAACAAAACAAACAAACAAACAAAAAACAGAACAAAGTAGGACAAATTTCAAGTTTCCCGCTTAACCATGCCCTCTGCCCTCAGAGGTGGCAAACAAACCCAAACTGGAGCTCAAAAAACTGGTGGAAGGTAACGGATCTAAGCATGCACAGAGAATTTACCAATTCTGATGAGTCTCATCTCCTCCTAAGACAGCTTCCTTTTTCTCAACACTGAAGTGTAGGCACTGGAGAGTAGATACGAGTTTTGCCAAGGGGGAGAAGTGGAAGATCCCTGGGAAAAAATATTCCTGGCAGCCGCTAGGGACACTCCGTACACCTCCCTCTCCCCTGAACACGCTCCTGGTATTCAGGGATGCGCCTACGCAGAAGCAAGCACTCAGGACTGACTCTCAGCAAAATTTGGTGCAGCAAATATTCGCCCTTGCCCTGGGAGCCAATTCGAGAAAAGGAGGACACAACTTTGAGAAGAAAGAAAAGGGTTCATTAACTTTCCCGCAGATGAAGAAGATGGCAGACTAACCTCCCAAGAACCACCATGCCCCCTACTTAGGGAGAAGCAGGAATATTTAAAGAGGACTGTTTAGGTAGGGTTCGAAGGCTCGGTAACTAGGGTTTGCTTGTAAAGGCATCACTGTCCTTGGAATTTCAGGGGCATCACACTTGTTTGCCTTTGATCTCCATGTACTCCTTCCTGTGGGGCCCTGCTCTCCCTGACCCAGGCCAGGCCTCTCAGTTTCTGCTGGTCTCCTGATGTCCACACTGCCGTAACTGGAGGTAAGAAGTTAAGCAAGGCCTGCCAGCGCATCTGGAAACAATTAACATGTCTAAACACAAGATTAAGTGCACCTAAAGGTCGGAGAGGGAGAAAGGATCAGGTGTAGAAAAAAAGAGAATTTTATTTTCTGATTAAATGTTGACTACAATATCAATCCAATTTTCCAAAATGTATTCACTATCTGTTCATATTAAATTCCTTGATTATTATTGAAGAGTGCTATTTTACTCTGGGTAATACATACCAAAATATATTGATTAGTTGTTGAAAAAAAAGAAACAATAAAAAATGAGTTTAATGATTAAGGTACCCATGAAATTAACAGGACATTTAGAGGTACCCATACCATTGTATACATTCTAGTACTTCAAGTAGCCACATGTAGTATTTTGCAAGTTTGAGAATTTTCAAGCATTTGGAGGAAAGAAACCACGGTGTGCTTCAGTAGTAAAATTTTAATGCATCCTAAATCTTTCTCTTTTAACAGAGTGAGAATTGAGATCACTGTCTGTTATCATGACTTTTTGTTTGTCCTAGGAAATTCTGGCACAGGAAGATAACTTTATAAATAATTTTTAAATGATTTTTATTTTTTCCATTTTGGTTGGTTTATAGTTTTCTGTTGATTTTCTACTACACAGCAAAGTGACCAGTCATATATATATATATATATATATATACATATATATATACTTTTTCCTCACATTATTCTCCATCATGTTTCATCACAAGTGACTAGATAGAGTTCCCTGTGCTATACAGAAGGACCTCACTGCTTATACACTCCAAATGCAATAGTTTGTATACATTAACCCCAGACTCCCAGTTTATCCCACTCCCTAGCCCACCTTGACAATCACAAGTCTGTATAAATTATAAATAACCTTTATGATTATTCAGTAAATTCTTTAAATCTTATTTATTGAATAAAATAGATTGCACATCTGGGTGACGATAAAAAAATTAACATATTGAGATATAGGGAAGTAATTCTGTCTTATACATGAGTTTAATTGAATTTTATGCTAAGTAAAATAGCCTGTTTGTGTTACATCAAACATTCATTGTAATTTACTTTAATTATTAGAGAAAACCCTATATTGATCAAAAAAGTAAAGAAAAGTCCATGTTAAAAATAAAGATTTGATGGCTTTCTTTGTGGTACACCAAAGCCGGTACTCCTTCAATGCTAAGACCACTTTCCCAGGTCAAAGTCCATGCTAATTTGCTATTTACATGCTGATCTTTTTTTTTTTTTTTTTTAATGAATCCTTGACTTTCTTAATGTTCTTTGTTATGACAAGATATGAAACTGTGCTGGAAACCATGCTTCTCCAAAGCAGTTTCTCAGAGGTGGACTTCGGGGCTATAGTCCTCAGTTTGGCTCAATTAAAATTCTTTGATTCTTACTATAAATTTTTTATTGATTATTTTTATTGACAATAAATACCCCCTTGTTTAAGACAATACATTGCACACCCAGGCATCCAGCTCACTCACTATCAAACAACTTTTTTTTTAATCAAGACAAATTTTTAAGACCCTCACGTTTCGCAATCACCAGTACTAAAATCATTTCATAAAATTTGCCCAATTCCAAGCAGATATCCATATTGGAAGACCCAACTTAAATCTCTGGAGCATAGCTTCCCCTCCAAGCCTGTGAATATCAACTCATGACCTCTCTTTCTGCGACATTATTAATCTTTGTCAAGATAGCATTCTCTATATCCTAAGTAGGCTTTATAAACTTATATTAATTTCATCAATGGGTGTCATTTTGGGAAGTTTGCTGTCATCAATCCAAGTATATTCAGTTGAAAGTCCTTTTCTGCTGAAGCTCAAAAAACCTTCAGTTAAAATTTGGGAGTTCCCATCGTGGCTCAGCGATTAACGAATCTGACTAGGAATCATGAGGTTGTGGGTTCGGTCCCTGGCCTTGCTCAGTGGGTTAGGGATCCGGCGTTGCCATGAGCTGTGGTGTAGGTGGCAGACATGGCTCAGATCCCGAGTTGCTGTGGCTCTGGTGTAGGCCTACGGCTACATCTCCGATTAGACCCCTAGCCTGGGAACCTCCATATGCCACCGGAGCGGCCCTAGAAAAGGCAAAAAGACAAAAAAAAAAAAAAAAAAAAAAAAGCAGCGTGATCCTCTGAGACACTTTAGCCTCCCACTTAAGAGTCCTTCCAACTAAAACAATGAGATAAAACTTAAAAATTTTTTGTTTACTGATTTTCCTTTGTCATACTCCCAAATTTTGAGCTAATTTTGATTTCTAGGAATAATAATAGTAGTAATTATTTTTAAAAAAGCTTTTTAGTGTTTCTTCAGTTAAGCGATTATTTGGAAACTTTTACCCTTGCTATAAACTACTTTGTGACTAACAACACTATTCTTTGTCTCTCTGATTTTTTTTTTTTTTTTAAGGACAGCACTGCAGCACAGGGTATTTCCCAGCTAGGTGTTGAATAAGAGCTGTAGCTGCTGGCCTACACCACAGTCACAGCAATGCCAGATCCAAGTCATATCTGTGACCCACACCACAGCACATGGCAATGCCGGATCCTTGACCCACTGAGCAAGGCAGACTCCCTGGATTTAACTCAGTTTAAGTGTGCCCACTCTTGGACAGACACTTGTTACCCTGTCTTAACCTGTGCTTCTCCCTATTTGATGTACTGACATTCCTTCCCTTCTGGCAATTTGGAGATTTGTGCAAATGCATTACAGTTCATGTTAAGAACTTTCCTTTTCCAGAGTGGAGAAATACTGTCTAAAGACTTTTTTAATGTTAACAAGATATATGATGTTCAGAAAGTATTTAGAGTAGTTACATTAAAATATACAGGTATACCTCATTTTATTGCATTTTATTTTATTGCCCTTTACAGATACCATGTTTTTTGAAAATTGAAGGTTTGTGGCAACCTTGTGGCAAACATCTAAAGGTGACATTTTTTCCTCACTTTATGTCTCTATGTCATATTTTGGTAATTTTCACAATATTCCAAACTTTTTTAAACTTATTTTTATATTTGCCATGGTGATCTGTAATTAGTGATCTTTGATGTTAATTTTGCTTTTGTTTGGGGTATCAGGTGCTACACCCTCATAAGAGTGAATTTAATTGATGAATGTTGTGTGTGTTCTGACTGTTCCACTGACCAGCTGTTCCCCCATCTCTTTTTCTCTTCAGGCTTCTCTATTCCCTGAGACACACATTAATATTGAAATAATGTTAATTAATAACCCTACAATGGTTACTGCCATGTAGATAATAATTTGAACACTTAGAGGTGTTCAAGTGAAAGGAAGAGCTGCCCTTCTCTCACTTTAAATCAAAAGCTAGAAAAATTAGGCTTCACGAGAAAGAACTATCAAAACTCAAGATAGGCCAGAAGCTAAACTTCTTATGCCAAATAGCCAAGATGTAAATGAAGGAAGAAAAAAAAAAAAGTTCTTGAATCAAAATTAAAATGCTACCCCTAGTAAACATACAATTGATAAGGAAGTGAAATAGCCTTATTGCTGACATGGAAAGAGTTTTAGTGGTCTGAAGAGAACATCTAGCCAGCTACAATGTTCCCTTAAAACAGAGCCTTATTTAGAGCAAGGTCCTAACTCTTGAATTCTATGAAAGCTAAGAGAGGTTGTAACTGAGCCTTCCCCAGGCAGGCCCTTCCCTCATATCCTCTGCTTTACCTCCTCTCTCAAGTATAATGTGTATCTTGTTGGAAGTTTACAGAAACATCATGACCAGACCTTTCTAGACAGCTACAAGAACAAAAGATTCTTTACCAAGAAGTGTGCAGCAAACAATCATGCCCCTCCCTCACCTTACCTTTTAAACATGCTTTGCAATTTTGATATGGGGATATGTGGGGGGCATGAGCCACCAAATCCTTGCATGGCCCTACAATAAACCTTTGTCTGATCCAAACACCTATGTTTCAGTTTGTGTGTTGAGCATACAGACTTGCACTAACAATATTGGTGAAGCCAGCCTAGGCGTCTGAGCCTTTGGCGAGGTGACCTCAGCCCAGGCAGCCACTTCCCTGACTACTCAGCAGCTGTCAGAGCCCATTTCACCCCGGGTGTCTTGGGTGAGCCATTCCATACAGACACTGGCTATCCAGGGTATGAGGCTGTTTGGAGCCAAGAAACATCCAGAACTGCAATCCACACTCGGTGGCATTTGGGGGTAAGTAGCTCACTTGAGCAGGCTGGGAACTCTCTCCACTCTCGGAAGCTTCCCTTGCAGGAGGTGAGCCACTTTGAGACCGTTGTCTTTTAAGACCTGGGCCAAACTAGGTATTTCCTCCATCTGGGAGTGGAAGTGCAATTTTAGACTACTCCTCCTCTGATTTCCTGTGTCTGCAACCATAGGTTATTTGTTGTTTGTGTTTTGTGTGCATCACTTTGGGGTAAGCCTTCTCTTTTGGGAGCCAGGCTGGTCTGAAGGCCACCATCTGGGAATGGAAGTGGAATTTCTGAGCTACTCCTTGTCTGATCCTTTGTTTGTTGTTTGTGTGTGCTTGTAATACTTTCATCGGTCAGTTGAGATGTCTTTAGTAATGTGGCTCCCTTGTGAATCTCCCTTTTTGGTGCTAGGGAACTGTGATCCCGAGAGACTGTTTTACCTTACATTTGTTTCTTTGATATATGACGGCACCTGCCATGATAACCAGAGCTCTGTTCCATTTGGTTGTCCTCCTAGTGTACATTTTGCATACTGGGAGATCTTTAGTATCCTTCTGGAAAGAGAGAGAGAGAAGATTTATTTTTCCATTTTTTTTTATTACTCAAATGAATTTATCACATCTGTAGTTGTATAATGATCATAACAATCTGATTTCACAGGATTTCCATCCCACAGCCCAAGCACATCCCCCAACCCCCCAAACTGTCTCCTCTGGAGACCATAAGTTTTTCAATATCTGTGAGTCAGCATCTGTTCTGCAAAGAAGCTCAGTCTGTCCTTTTTTCAGATTCCACATGTCAGTGAAAGCATTTGATGTTGGTGTCTTATTGTATGGCTTACTTCACTTAGCACGATAGTTTCTAGGTCCATCCATGTTGCTAAAAATGCCGGCATTTCATTCATTTTAATGGCTGAGTAATATTCCGTTGTGTACATGTACCACATCTTCTGGATCCACTCCTCTGTCGATGGACATTTAGGTTGTTTCCATGTGTTGGCTATTGTGAATAGTGCTGCAATGAACATTGGCGTACATGTATGTTTGCGAGTTGTGGTTTTCTCTGGGTAGATGCCCAGGAGTGGGAATGCTGGATCAAATGGTAGTTCTATGTTTAGTTTTCTGAGGAATCTCCATACTGCTTTCCACAGTGGTTGCACCAGTTTACAATCCCACCAACAGTGTACTAGGGTTCCTTTTCCTCCACATCCTCTCCAGCACTTATTGTTTGTACACTTTTGGATGATGGCCATTCTGGCAGGTGTAAGGTGATAACTCATCGTGGTTTTGATTTGCATTTCTCTAATAATGAGTGACGCTGAACATCTTTTCATGTTTTTCGGCCATCTGTATGTCTTTTTTGGAGAACTGTCTGTTTAGATCTTCCACCCATTTTTTGATGGGGTTGTTTGCTCTTTTGGTATGGAGCGGCAGAAGTTGTTTATAAATTTTGGAGATTAATCCCTTGTCAGTCGATTCACTTGCAAAGATTTTCTCCCATTCTGTGGGTTGTCTTTTTGTGTAGTTTAGGGTTTCCTTTGCTGTGCAGAAACTTTGAAGTTTGAGTAGGTCCCATTTGTTTATTTTTGTTTTTATTGTCAATACTCTGATAGGTGGATCTGAGAAGATGTTGCTGTCGTTTATGTCAGAGAGTGTTTGACCTATGTTTTCCTCTAGGAGTTTGATAGTGTCTGGTCTTATATCTAGGTCTTTAATCCATTTAGAGTTTATTTTTGTGTACGGTGTTAGGGAGTGTTCTACTTTCATTCTTTTCCATGTGGCTGTCCAGTTTTCCCAGCACCACTTATTGAACAAGCTTTCCTTTCTCCATTGTATAGTCTTGCTTCCTTTGTCATAGATTAGTTGGCTGTAAGTGCATGGGTTTAATTCTGGGCTTTCTATCCTGTTCCACTGATCTATATGTCTGTCTTTGTGCCAGTACCATGCAGTTTTGATGACTGTTGCTTTGTAGTATAGTCTGAAGTCCCGGAGCCTGATTCCTCCAGCTCCATTTTTCGTTTTCAGGACGTCTTTGGCTATGCTGGGTCTTTTGTACTTCCAAACATTAAAATATTCTGTTCAAGTTCTGTGAAAAATGTCTTTGGTAATTTGATAGGGATTGCTTTGAATCTGTAGATTGCCTTGGGTAGTATAGTCATTTTGATAATATTAACTCTTCCAATCCACGAGCATGGTATATCATTCCATGTATTTGTGTCATCTTTGATTTCTTTCATCAGTGGCTTGTAGTTTTCAGAGTACAGGTCTTTTGTTTCTTTAGGTAGGTTTACTCCTAGGTATTTTATTCTTTTGGATTCAATGGTAAACTGGATTGCTTCCCTAATTTCCTTTTCTGCTTTTTCATTGTCAGTATATAGAAACACTATTGATTTCTGTGTATTGATTTTGTATCCTGCGACTTTGCCAAATTCGTGGATGAGCTCTAACAGTTCTCTGGTAGAGTCTTTAGGATTCTCTAGGTATAGTATCATGTCATCTGCAAATAGCGAAAGTTTTACTTCTTCCTTTCCAATTTGGATTCCTTTTATTTCTTTTACTTCTCTGATTGCTGTGGCTAGGACTTCCAGAACTATATTGAAGAGTAATGGCGAGAGTGGACATCCCTGTCTTGTTCCTGATCTCAGCTGGAATGCTTTCAGCTTTTCACCATTGAGAATGATGTTTGCTGTGGGTTTGTCATATATGGCCTTTATCATGTTGAGGGAGGTTCCTGCTATGCCCACTTTCTGAAGGGTTTTTATCAGAAATGGGTGTTGGATTTTGTCAAAGGCTTTTTCTGCGTCTATTGAGAGGATCATGTGGTTTTTATTCTTCAGTTTGTTAATGTGGTGTATCACACTGATGGATTTGCGGATATTGAAGAACCCTTGCATCCCTGGGATAAATCCCCCTTGATCATGATGTGCAATCTTTTTAATGTATTGTTGGATGCAGTTTGCTAGCATTTTGTTGAGGATTTTTGCATCGATGTTCATCAGTGATATTGGCCTGTAGTTTTCTTTTTTTGTGGTGTCTTTGTCTGGTTTTGGTATCAGGGTGATGGTGGCCTCATAGAATGAGTTTGGGAGTGTCCCATCCACTGCAATTTATTGAAATAGTTTCAGAAGAATAGGTGTTAGCTCTTCTCTAAATGTTTTATAGAATTCGGTTGTGAAGCCATCTGGTCCTGGACTTTTGTTTCTTGGATGTTTTTTAATCACAGTTTCAATTTCAGTTCTTGTGATGGGTCCATTCATCTTTTCTATTTCATCTTGGTTTAGTCTTGGAAGATTGTACTTTTCTAAGACTTTGTCCATTTCTTCTAGGTTTTCCATTTTATTGTCATATAGTTGGATATGGTAGTCTCTTATGATCCTTTGTATTTCTATGGTGTCTGTTGTTACTTCTCCTTTTTCATTTCTAATTTTATTGACTTGAGTCCTCTCTCTTTTTTGCTTGATAAGTCTGGCTAGGGGTTTATCAATTTTGTTGATCTTTTCAACGAACCAGCTTTTCATTTCATTGATCTTTTCTAAGGTTTTGTTCATTTCTATTTCATTGATTTCTGCTCTGATCTTTATGATTTCTTACCTTCTACTAACTTTAGGTCTTGTCTGTTCTCTCTCAAGCTTCTTTAGATGTAATGTTAGCTTGTTTATTTGGGCTTTTTCTTGTTTCCTGAGGTGGGATTGTATTGCTATAAACTTTCCTCTAAGAACAGCTTTGGCTGCATCCCATAGGTTTTGGAGTGTCATATCTTCATTGTCATTTGCAACTAGGTATTTTTTAATTTCCTCTTTGATTTCTTCAGTGATCCATTGGTTGTTTAGTAGCATGTTGTTGAGTCTGCATGTGTTTGTGTTTTTTGCAGTTTTTTTCTTGTTGTTGATTTCCAGTTGTATAGCATTGTGGTCAGAAAAGATGCTTGGTATGATTTCAATTTTCTTATAGTTACTGAGGTTGGATTTGTAGCCCAGGATATGGTCAATCTTAGACAGTGTTCCATGTGCACTTGAGAAGAATGTGCATTCTGTTGCTTTTGGATGAAATGTCCTATAAATATCTATTAAGTCCATCTGGTTTAATGCTTCATTCAGGGCCTGTGTTTCCCTATTGATTTTCTGTCTGGTTGATCTGTTCATTGCTGTAAGTGGGGTGTTAAAGTCCCCCACTATGATTGTGTTATTGTTAATTTCTCCTTTTAAGGTTGTTAGCAATTGCCTTATATATTGTGGTGAACCTGTGTGGGGTGCGTAGATATTTAAAATTGTAATATCATCTTCTTGGATTGATCCTTTGATCGTTATGTAATGTCCTTCTTTGTCCCTTAAGATATTCTTCATTTTAAAGTCTATTTTGTCTGATATGAGTATTGCTACTCCAGCTTTCTTTTGATCCCGGTTTGCATGAAATATTTTCTTCCCTCCTCTCACTTTCAATTTGTGTGTGTCCCTAGAAGTGAAGTGGGTCTCTTGAAGACAGCATAGATATGAGTCTTGTTTTTGTATCCATTCAGCCAGTCTATGTCTTTTGGTTTGGGCATTTAGCCCATTCACATTTAAGGTAATTATTGATATGTATGTTCTTACTGCCATTTTATTAATTACTTTGGATTTGTTTTTGTTGCTCTTTTCTCTTTCCTTCTTCTATTGTTCTTTTCTGCCTGTAGAAGTTCCTTTAGTATTTGTTGTAAGGCTGGTTTAGTGTTGCTGAATTCTCTCAGCTTTTGCTTATCTGAGAAGGTTTTGATTTCTCCTTCAAATCTGAATGAGAGGCTTTCTGGGTAGAGTAATCTTGGTTGGAGGTTTTTTCCTTTCATCACGTTGAGTATATCATGCTACTCCCTTCTGGCCTGCAGGGTTTCTGTTGAAAAATCTGCCGATAACCTTATCGGGATTCCCTTGTATGTTACTTGTTTCTTTTCCCTAGCTGCTTTCAAGATTTTCTCTTTGTGTTTAATTTTGGTCAGTTTGATTAGTATGTGTCTTGGGGTGTTCCTCCTTAGGTTTATTTTATATGGTACTCGTTGTGCTTCCTGGGTTTGAGTGAGTGATTCCTTCCCCATGTTAGGTAAGTTTTCGGCTATTATCTCTTGGAATATTTTTTCTGTCTCCTTCTCTCTCTCTCTTCTCCTTCTGGCACCCCTATAATACGGATGTTGTTGCATTTCATGTTGTCCCGGAGTTCTCTGAGACTCTCTTCATTTGTTTTCAATCTTTTTTCTCTTTTCTGTTCTGCATCCATAATTTCCACTAATCTGTCCTCCACCTCGCTTATTTGTTCTTCTGCCTACTGTATTCTGCTGTTAGCTGCTTCTAGTGCATTTTTTATTTCAGTTTTTGTATTTTGCATCTCTTCTTGTTTAAGTTTGTTATCTTGTATCTCTTTGCTCAGTGTTTCCTGTAAGTTATCCATCTTTCCCTTCAGTTTATTTCCAATGTCTTGTATCTTCTTCAGCATCAGCAGTCTATTGTCTTTTTCCTGGAGGCTGAGAATCTCCTCATGGCTTAGCTGTTTTTCTGGGGTTTTTTCTTTCTCCCTCATCTGAGTTATAGTCCTCTGCCTTTTCATTTTTATAGGTTTTTGGTGTGGTGACCTTACAGATAATAGAGTTGTAGCCTCTCTTACTTCCAATGTCTGCCCCCCTGTGGTGAAGTCAGTATGGGGGCTTGCTGTAGGCTTCCAGATGGGAGGGGCTGATGCCTTCCCCCTGGTAGGAGTAGCTGATTCTAATCCCTCTGGTGGGTGGGGCTTAGTCTCTGGATGTGATTAGAGGCAGCTGTGTGCCTGAGGGGTCTTTAGGTAACCTGTTTACTGAGGGGTGGGGCTGTGATCCCACCTAGGTTGTTGTTTGGCCTGGGGCTTCTCAGCAGCTGACTGATGGGTGGGGCCAGATTTTCCCAAAATGGCCACCTCCAGAGAAAGGCACTGCTGCTGAATATTCCCGAGAGCTTTGCTTTCAATGTCTTTCCCTCACAACAAGCCACCTTCACCCCTGTTTTCCCAGGATGTCCTCCAAGAACTGCAGTCAGAGTTGACCCAGATTCCCTTGGAGACTTTGCTTTGCCCTGGGACTCAGTGTATGTGAAAGTCTGTGTGCACCTTTTAAGAATGGGGTCTCCATTTCCCCCAGTCCCATGGAGCTCTTGCGCACAAGCCCCACTGGCCTTCAATGCCAGATGCTCCAGGGCTCTTTCTTCCTGTGCCAGATCCCCACACGTAAGAGTTTGATGTGTGGCTCAGAACTCTCACTCCTGTAGGTGAGTCTCTGTGAACCAGTTAGTTTCCAGTCTGTGGAGCTTCCCACCCAGGAAGTATGGGGTTGTTTATATCGTGAAATCGCCTCTTCTACCTCTCGATGTGGCCTCCTCTTTTTCTTCTGGAGTAGGGTGTCTTTTTTAAGGTTTCCGGTCCATTTTGTTGAAGTGTGCTCAGCCTTTAGTTGTGAATTTTGTTGTTTTTAGGAGAGAAGTTGAGCTCCAGTCCTTCTATTCTGCCGTCTTAATCCCATCTCAGAAGATTTTTTTTTAACATTGCATAGCCAGTATATTCTTCAGACTCTGGAGAAAATTGGTTAAGATAAAATTCTTGAAATTCCAAAACTGGTTCTTTTTGCACATGCAGTTAGAAAAAGCTGGCTTGATGATGTTGCCTAGGTGTGGTAGAATTTAAATAAAATCTTTTATATCTTTTATCAATTTGTCAACAAGAATAACTTGGTATGATGAAACTTTATGTGTGGATTAAATACAAATGAGATAAAAGTTTCTAGGTTTACTCTATAGGAATAATTATGTTTTAAAAAATCTATCTAAAATTGTCTGACCAGATTTTGGTAACAATTATTTGCCTCCTGGTTTTCCCTAGAAAATTAAGGTTTTTGAGAGTTGAGTCTTCTAATGAAATATATAATTTAAGCTACTAAAAATAATAAAGGAAACGTTCTACTATATTGTATGAAAATGGTATGTATTTTTGAGTAGAAAAAGAGTTTTATGTAAGGCTGAGATAAGATTAAGATTAATTTGGTTAATGGAGTTTGTTATTAAAATTAAACTGGTGCAGGACTAGGCTTGGTTCCTTTCTGCTTAAGAGAACAAGCTTACTTATTTATTTATTTTTTGTCTTTTTTACCATTTCTTGGGCCACTCCCATGGCATATGGAGGTTCCCAGGCTAGGGGTCTAATCAGAGCTGCAGCTTCCAGCCTATGCCAGAGCCACAGCAATGCGGGATCCAAGCCAAGTCTGCAACCTGCACCACAGCTCATTGGCAACACCAGATCCTTAATCCACTGAGCAAGGCCAGGGATCAAACCCACACCCTCATGGTTTCTAGTCAGATTCATTAACCACCGAGCCACGATGGGAACTCCCAAAAAGCTTGCTTAGAATGTTGTTTTTTAATAACAGATTGTGAACTTCCTTGCCTTTAAGTGATCTGTGTATGTTTTCATGTTTTCATAGTGACCAGTGATTCTATCTGACCAAACGTTTTTAAAACTAGTATGTTTCCCAAAGTTCCTATACAATTCTGCTTAAAGTTCTTTTGATTTCAGCCAACTTTGGAATGCTTCAGAGAGTCCCTGAGGACTCTCAGAGAAAAAAAAATACATATATTTAACTAGGATTGGCTGGTACATTAAATCACATGGAAAATATTGCCAAATTGAGTGATAAGCCTCATCAGGTTACACAGTGTAAATGAATATTAATATAGACATTTTAGAAATTATTCAGTTTTCTACAATTTGGATATGTCCTGGTATACTGCTATAATTTTAGTTCTTATTTTAAAATGTTGATTTCATAGCAACTTTGATAAGTTTCTTTGTCAAGAAGCACTGTAATCAGATCTTTAGCCTTTTTTTTTTTTTTTTTTGTATGACTTTAAAAGACAATTGCGCTGAAGTTCCCATCATGGTGCAGCAGAAACAAATCTGATTTGCAAAAATGCCACATCTTCAAGAAGAACCATTTTCAAGAATAGTTTTCTGGAGTTCCTGTCATGTCTCAGTGGAAATGAATCTGACTGGCATCCATGAGGATGCAGATTTAATCCCTGGCCACACTCAGTGGGTTAAGGATCTGGCTTTGCCATGATCTGTGGTGCAGGTCACAGATGCGGCTCAGATCATAGGCTAGTAGCTACAGCTCCAATTCTACCCCTATCCTGGGAACCCCCATATGCTGTGGGTGCAGCCCTGAAAAGACAAAAGACAAAAAAAACAAATAAACAAACAAACAAAAAAACATAGTTTTCTGATAAATTTTAATTCATACCAGGTAAGATATTTTGAAAGTTTAATGGAAACTAATTCCATAAAACCATGGTAAGAGGGATTTATTATATAAGACTGAGTAAACTGATGATTAAGATGATGGTTTTTGGTTTTGCCTGAGATGTTACTGGCTTCTGATCTGTGTTTTTTCCAGATGTGGGGAAATCTTTTTCCTTGGGCTACTTGTGACTTGCAGCAGTTTGGTAGATTATACCTTTGTGGGAAGAACTAAAAAATTTATCTTTTCAACCCCTCCAGAGTTTGGAAACTCTTGGGCTCCCAACAGATTTTTCAGATAAATTTTGAATGTCACCTTCTAATTGGTGCAAAAAAAAAAAAAAATCAAGGTATTTTGGGGACCTCAAAAAAAAAGAAGGAGTTCACCCAAACCTGTAAGGTGAAATCTGACAGTTCCTTGGTATGGCTTTGCTGATCCTGAGAGGCGTTTTAAAGTTTCAGTCTGAGCTTCATTAGGAAAAGAGTTCCAGGACAATCAATTTAAAGGAGAAATTTATGTTCAATTATTAACTGGACTCATTTTGAAAACAAACTAATCTTAATTTGACTATATTTTATTTCAAAAATGAGGATATGTTTAGAAAGAAAGAGACTATTTCAATGGATATCAAATTCTGATTTGTTTAGTTGAGATCTGCTTATTCTGTTTAAGGCCTACCTCCTCAAAATTCCTCCATTATAGCTAAAGAAGCATAATCAACCTACCTCTTTAATCTTATGCAATAGAACAATATGAGAATGCAGTGTAGTTATGACACAGTAAGGAAATTAATAGGTAGATATGATAACTGGAGCCAAAAGCCTGTCTAATTATGAATTACACAACAACAGAACTAAGTCAGTTTCAAATAATTGTAGATAAAGAAGGAAAGAGATTTGTGCTATTTACTAAAGATTCAAAGAAATATTCCCAGCCCAAGGCTGATCAGTGCCATTCCAAAATCACCCCTCATCACCCCAGTTCAGCTGGAAGTAGTCAGTTGTTGCCCCTTTTCCCAAAAGATTGTAGAATGGATATTGACAGTGGGGAATTGCATTAGGAAATAGCAAATCTGACTCCATATTAGATATGCTTCTTTTAGTTTAACCCTTATATATCTTATAGTATATATAATGTCCCATCTCAGGCAACCCTGCCCTCATGCTTGATTGTTAAACTAAAAATAATTTTGTTCAGCTCATGGGGAACATCCTGATGGAGCCCAGCAGTGAATGACTGCAGGAAAGAAGAAATTAACACATCCTCTCTGAAACCAGGAGATATTTGTAACAACTTATGGCTTATATTGCCTATTTTACAAAAGTGTTGTTTAATGCATTAACAAATATTTGAGCTTCTGAAAATACATATTTCCATATTAGATCCATGATTATAAACATATAACTCTGCTTATGGAAAGAATCCAAGCTGCAACTGCCAATCTACACTACAGCTGCTGCAAGGCTGGATCCTTTAACCTTCTGCATAGGGATTGAACCACTCTTCTTCAGTGACATGAGTGGCTGCAGTTATTTTCTTAAACCACTGTGTCATGGCAGGAACTCCAATTTTTTTTTTTTTTTTGTCTTTTGTCTTTTTGTCTTTTTTTGTTGTTGTTGTTGTTGTTGCTATTTCTTGGGCCGCTCCCGCGGCATATGGAGGTTCCCAGGCTAGGGGTTGAATCGGAGCTGTAGCCACCGGCCTACGCCAGAGCCACAGCAACGCGGGATCCGAGCCGCGTCTGCAACCTACACCACAGCTCACGGCAACACCGGATCGTTAACCCACTGAGCAAGGGCAGGGATCGAACCCGCAACCTCATGGTTCCTAGTCGGATTCGTTAACCACTGCGCCACGATGGGAACTCCCCAATTTTTATTTTTTAAGAAATGCACTTCTTTTTTAAATTTATTGAAGTTTAGTCGATTTAAACTGTTGTTATAATTTCTGCTACACCACAAAGTAATTCAGTCATTCATGCACACTACTATAGCTGGCATAGATAGTGATTCCTCTCATGTATCTGGGCAAAGTCAATTGAAAACCTTTAGGAAAGTATTCACTATTCCAAATACAATTAGGACCATTAGTGATTCATGTAAAAACGTCATAATATCAACATCAACAGGAGTTTAAAAGAAGTTGATTCTAGCCCTCAGGGACAAATTTGAGGAGTTCAATTGAGACTTCATTGGAAAAAGTAACTGCAAATGTGGTGGAAATAGCAAGAAATCTAAAATTAGAAGCAGCACCTAAAGATATGACTGAACTTCTGTGACCTTATGATAAAACTTTAACAGATGAGTTCCTTTTTTTTTCTCCTGGTTTTATTGAGATATAATTTGACTTACAGCCTATATAATAAGTTTAAGGTCTTACTGCATAATGATTTAACTTGCATTATGAAATGATAACCACAGTGAGTTTAGTGAAAATCCAAATTTAATTTTGTGTAGATACAAAATAAAAATAAAAAAAATTTCTTGTGGGTGAGAATTCTTAGGATTTATTATTTTTTAACAACTTTCATAAAGGACATGTTTATATTAAATGTAGTAATTAAAATGGATATTACAACCCTTGTACTTATTTATTTTGTACTGGAAGTTTGTGTCTTTTGATTCCTTTATCCACTTCTCCCTCCCTTCATTGCCTCCCAAGGAGTTGCTTATTATGAATGAGCAAAACGTGATTTCTTGAAATGGAAACTACTTATGATGAAAATGCTATGAAGATTGTTGAAACAACAACAAAGAATTTTGAATATTACATAAACTTAGTAAAGTGGCAGCAGACTTTGAGAAGAATTATTCCAAATTTGAAACAAGTTTTCTGTGCATAAAATGCTATCAGATAGCATTGTTGTTACAGAACAATGACTTGTGAAACAAAGAGTCAATTGATATGGCAAACTTTATTGTTGTCTTACTTTAAGAAATTGCCACAGCCACATCAACCTTAGCAACCACAACCCTGACTAGTCAGCAGCCATAAACATCAAGAGCCTACACCAGAAAAAAACATGACTTTCTGAAGGTTCAGATGATAGTAAGCATTTTTCATCAATAAAGTATTTTTTAGTTAAGGTATGTACATTTTTAATACATAATACTCTTGCACCTTTCATAGACCACAGTATAGTACAAACAAAACTTTTATGTGCACGCGGAAACCAAAATTTTGGTGTGACTCATTTTATCAAGATATTCACTTCATCGTGGTGCTCTGAAACTGAACCCACTATATCTCTGAGGTACGCTTGTCATCTACTGCTCTATAATATTTACCAATTCCTTTATATCTAATTTGGACCATCAGATTAAAACAAACAAAAATCTTTGAACAGGAAAGTTGAAATGGGAAAATCATAGTAATAACTTCAAGAAGCCATGAATTTCAGAGATAAACTCTTTGGAGAGAAGATGGGATGCTATTTCAGCTTTTAAAGTAGTGAAAGAAGAGTGAAAGGAAAGCTTTTCTCTTTAAAGTATATAGCTTTGAATTAGATTCTTAAGAAAATTTTGCCCCAACTATCAAGAGATGGTTTTTAAAATAGACTAGAACTAGAAATATAAAATTTATCTTGCAAATAGAAAGTAATAAGAAATAAATTGCTGTCTCCAAATCCTCACTGAACATTTTGAAAGAGGCTTAAAACAAAAGCTGAATAATACTCAGAATAAACTGATGATCCAGATAAAAATAATTAATTTTCCCCCACTCAGGTTATCAAAAATCAGTGGAGCGATCCATTTGATAAAAATCCCTATAGATATTAAAAGCAAAAAGTACATTGGCAAAACATTGTGTTCTAGTAGCTTAAGAATCTGAAGTAAAATAATATATCAGACAATCAAAGGATGAACTCTAAGGGAGAATCAGGTACCCAATTTTCCATTTTACTGTTAAACTCAGAAAGAGAAATTTATCTAAATATTAAAAGATAATGGTAATGAAACTGACAGCACTAATAGCCTGAACCTAGCCAGAACCAAGATTGAGACTTGAACCCACATGCTAGGACTCCAACCCAGTCTAAACTCATATTGGTTCATGAACTCATGAGCCAGTAAGGCAGAATAATAAATAATGATTTAGGTAGGTAGTGTATAAACATGTGCTTCAATATATTCCCTGATTAATATCCATAGTTTAAGATTTGTAAAACCTAATCATGAAAAATAGGACTTGCTTATTGGAATATTAACTGTTAAAAGTACATTTGTTTTACATCAAGGTGGGAATTAATACCAGACCTATACATTTAACTCTTAGCAAAAGAATATAAAGAGTGGCTTCTCTATCTCTAGGGGAAAGATGAATAAAAGGACCATAAAACTTATGGAGCATACCCTACCTCTAAAGTCCCTATTGATAAGGCTCAAAATAGGTAAACTGGGCAAGGTCAATGGGGAATAGGACTGATATCTGGACCCCACTTTGGTACTCCTGTCTTTAAGAGATAAAAACCATCATAGTATAATAGAATGGGGGACCCTTCTTCCCCCTCCCAATGTCTTTTCTGGGACTTGTTTGCTTTCTGGTAATAAAGACTTTTGCTTGCTTATTGTCTTGTGTTCCCAAGGTTCATTCTTTGGCTCTGTGAACAAAAACCTGGATTCCGGTAACATCTTTCCAATAACACTGGGATTTGAACCAGTCTAAACTCAGACTGGGACTTGAACCCACAGTTTTAAATTAGAATCACTCACCCAGTGTCTGGACTTACTGAGATTCAGGTTCTTTAACCCCTCCATGCAGAGGGACTTCATCAAGAGACAAAGTGATAGGCAAGAAATAGATTAATTAAGATAAGACTCTTGTGAGAGATGCAAGTGGGCAGGCAAGGACACTCTGCCCCAAGGATTGGGTGGGCTAGTTTTATCATCCAATGGGAGTGGGGGTGGGAAAATAACACCTCTTCCTCTATCTTTTTTTTTTTTTTTTTTTTTTTTTTTTTTTTGCTTTTTAGGGCCACACCCACAGCATACGGAAGTCCCTGGCTAGGGGTCAGATTGGAGCTACAGCTGCCTACCTACACAATAGCCAGAGCAATTAAGGATCCAAGCCACATCTGTGACCTACACCACAGCTCAACGCCAGATCCTTAAACCACTGGGTAAGGCCAGGGATCGAACCCACATCCTCATGGTTCATAGTTGGGTTTGTTAACCACTGAGCCACAAAGGTAACTCCTCCTCTTCTTCCTTTCAGTAGTAGCTCCTCCTTAGTATCCATTAAGAGAGTATTTGACCCTATAAGGTCAGACTTGGATTGTCATGGTGCTTATTCAAACATCAGAAGGGCAGTCCTGTGTCTGAATGCAGGCCTTACACCATCCCCCACCCAATGACCTGAGGCATATCTCGTGCCTCCACTAGTCAAGGAAGCCTGCTTCATTCTGGTGGCCCTCTTGAGCAATTATTAACTTACGGTGATCTCCCAAAGGCCCCTAGTTCCCCTCTCTATCTATTGTCCCTTATTTGGACTTCTACAACTACCTGTGCCTACTCCATCCCAATCAGTAATGGTTAATTTTATATGTCAGCTTGACTGGGCAGCAGAGTACCCAAATAGTTAAGTATGCCTATGAGAGTGTTTCTAGAGATTAGCATTTGAATCAGAATATTGTGTAAAGCCCACTACAATGTAGGTGAGCCTTATCCAATTCAGTGAAGGCCTAAATAAAATAAAAGTCTTCATATGAAAGAATCCTCCATCTGCCTGACTGCCTGCAAGGTGGGGCATCAGTCTTCTGTCTTTGGGCTTGGACCCAGACCAGAACTTACCACCTGGCTCTCCTTGTTCTCAGGCCTTTGAATAGGAACTAAGCCATCAGGTCTTCTGGGTCTCCAGCTTGCCAACTGAAGATCATGGGACCTCTGAGGCTCCATAATTACAGAAGCCAATTCTGTTTCTCTGGCTAACCCTAACTAATAGACATTTTGTTACTGTGACTGATTTTAGAGGAGGAGAATTTTAAGGATGAGTTTTCTGAACTGGTTCTAGAATTTCTGGAATTGGCTCTTTAATTGGATTTAATGATGCTACTCACTGTTTCCAGTAGTAAAGAGTGCATGATACATTATTTGGCATTAGTATATACAAAACACCTCCATTGGACTGTACTAATCAAGTAATTAAAAGAAGCAAGAAGCCAAGTGACTGTGTATATTTCTGAAAAAACTAACAAATATTGTGAGGTTAGGTGGTTTTTCGTAATGTCTCTCAACAAAATGATGAAAGAAAAGAACTCATGGATTTCAATTCCTCATTCAACCACTGCAAAAATTACCTGAAATCTTCTAAACATGCCTTCAAGGAGGTTATCTTTTGTAACCACAGATTTGAGTTTGTGTAAATGTAGAACCTCATCCTATGATTGGCTAAGTTCCAATGCAAATAGAACTCCCAATATCACTGAGTATCTACTGTTAAAATTAGGGAATTTATTGGGAAAAAAAATGAAATATTTTAAGTTGGAATTGTGATGAGTGGGAAGACCTAATGAAGCTGAGGACATTGGACCCTAAATTCTGATGAGTCATATTTGCTGGTGGAAGAGATCTCTCCATGACCATACCAATGGCATTCCCCACTCCTATCTACATTGCCTCAGGAAATGGTAATGGCTTTTCCTGAAACAGTGGCTATTCCAGACAATGCTGAGTCTCCTCGAACCAACTCCACTTTGCTTCTAGATCTATAACTAGACTCAAGTCCCAGCAAGTCCCTAAAAGAGAAGTACAAAGTATGATCCATGACGTATTGACCTGTACTCCAAAAGAACTATCCAAGATATTTTCATTATGACTCTGGGGCAAGACATCTGAACTTATCACATAAACTTTGATTTTGGACTAAGGACCTCAGAGAGCTGAGTGAAGACAATTATAAAACCAAGTATATACCATTCCATGCAAAATGATGCTGCAAACCAAAATTCTAAGTTGATTATGTAAGAAAAAAAATCTAAAATTACAAAGGAATTATCAACATAAACAATCATATAATTATTGTATTCTTTTAAGAATTAATCATAAAGTAATTTCAAATACTTTAAGAGAAATGTTATTAAAATTATCCTCTAGCATTCCCTGGTGGCCTAGTGGTTAAGAACTTAGCATTGCCATTGTTGCTTAAGGGTTACAGCCATGACTCAGGTTTGATCCATTGCCCAGAAAATTCTGCATACTGTAAATGAGCCCAAAAAATGAAAACAAAAATTATTAACCTCAAAAGAAAATGATGAAATGATATCTGTAAGTAACAAGAAATGATGGAACAAAATAATATAGAAATGAAAGGAAACTTGAGGCTATAAAAATAGAAATCTTAGAATGAAGAACATAGTCATTATATTAGTAGTAAAGTTAATCAAGGATGCTGGGCATAACATCTTTAATAAAGCAATTGCTATCTACATAAAAAATAACTAATCTGGAAATGTAATAAAAAATAAAAGTTTTGGAGTTTTTTGTTTTGTTTTTTTGTTTTGTTTTATATTCTGGTTGTGCCAGTGGCATATAGAAGTTCCTGGGCCAGGGATTGAGCCAGAGCCACAGCAGTGACAACACCAGATCCTCAACCCACTGAGCCATCAGGGAACTCCTAAAAGTCCTATTCTTAAATATGATGAAAATTGTAAGCTACATGAAAATAAATTGTATAAATTCTGTTCAAACTTTCTAGGAATAAAATGATGAGCCATATTAAGTGGCAGATAAAATGGCATTAATAAATTGATATAAAATTGCAATGAAATGAAAAACCCAAGTTCATAACGATTCCAATTCTTCATGGATTAATTGGTAAATTCAATGAAACCCCATTCATAAAGTGCATAGTTTTGTTCTGTTTGGTGGCTGGTAAGTTGTCTAGCTAATACTACAATCTTTAATAAAGATTAAAAGTAACTTCTATTTCCACCTGAGAAGGACTAACATGGACTTAGTCTATCTTTTCATCTAAAACAAACCAAAAAAAATAGCCAAAATATGTTAAACAACAATTTTTAAGATACTGGGAGGGTAGAAATTGTGAGAGATGAGAAGAAAGGGTAGAAATTGTGAGACATGAGAAGAAAGCAAGGTTTTTCCTTATGACTCTCCAACCTCCATACCTTGAGAATTCAGGTCATAGCACATGAAAAGGGACACAGGCAGAGCTCAGTAGACTTCCTGACTTGAGGAGAATGAGATGAGAGCTCACAGAGACCAGAGTGGCAACAGTGGTTCACAGAATAGAGTAGTGAAGGGGATGTAGATATCAAACCTGCAAAGGATGCCTCTCAAATACTCAGCTGAGTATTGATAAGTGCATATGTGTGAGGAAAACATGTGAGGCTGAGGAAAGAACTGGAATAAAGGATTAGTAGTATTAGTGCCTGCTCAGTGTCTTGAACTCAGAAGGCCCTTCAGGTCATCCAGTAATAAAAATCTCAGGATTAACAAGGAATTGGGATTGTTACTAAACTCAGGTTTGGTTCCTCACCACTCAAAAGCCAATAATTGAGGGGCAAGTGTCAGTAGAAAGGAAAAGTGCTTTATTCCAGAAAAGCAGGCAATTTGAGGAGAAGGTGGACTCATGTCTGGAGAACAATTCTGAAGATTCTGCTCAGCCATGACAATTTTTAAGGAAAAAGGGGGAAATAATCTCAGTTAATCATTAAGGTAGGTCAGATTCTTCATTTTGTTTCCATTGTGTGCAGACCTCCTGATTTTTCCAGACCTTCCTTTGGATATTATCTGGCCCACAAGGTTCATCTACAATTGGATGTTATCTTGCTCACTGGTCCATCTGAAGTTTCCTAAGGGAGAAGCTGAGGGTAGAGATTCAGTCATTCTTTACCTACTTATTAGTCCAGATTCCTTTTAATCCAGGATAGGGATCAACAAATCAGGCAAGGCATTGTGCACATTCAGTAGAGCAGAAGTCAGGAATTACTTTAAATGTTACCAAGTGATTTCATTTGAATAGTTAAGGTTTAAGGAGAACAGAAATTGACAATCAGAAAAGGAACAAAAGAGATACTTGCAAATCCCCACTTGTCAGAAGCCATTCAATTTCTATGGGATTAAAAAAGAAGTCTTCTGTAAATTCTTCATGCTGACATAGGGCAATATATTCTTAGAGTGAAAAATGTTGGTGAAATAGGTCTGTAGCATCTCCTTGCCAACAATTTTAGTGTCTCACTTACATATATGGGCAGAGCAAGCTACAATTATTCTAATGTCCGCAAAGATATAGACTATTAAAAGTAATAGTGTGAATCACATAAGTTTCAAAGTGGTGTTTGAATAATTAAATCAAATTTTTGTTTTTCATGGATTATCTGGTGCCAATCATTCTAATCTATTCTATTGCCTACTCAATAAATCAAGTGACAGTTATCCACCCTATAGAGTGACATATGACCATTATAGGAATTGATCTAGAGAAGGCATACAGAATGGTTGACAGGAATTTTGTGTGGGAGATGTAGGAGCTGAAAATATCTGTTGCTTCTGATGGTCATTGCAGTCTAACTGAAAATGGCAGACGCAAGAATGAGTTAAATTTAAAATCCTTGCAATGGTTTCTAAGACTTGCACCAGGATATTTTTCTTCATGAGATGAAGATGAATCCAGATGTGGTTGCAAAAACAGATGTCATTAATATCCTCTCCTTTTCATATGTCTTATATTCTAAGGTGACACCTCCCTAGGTACAAAGTTGTTTTTCTCTCTCCACCACCACAAAATCCAGTATCTATAGGTTTACCTTTTGCCTAATTATCCTCTTCTTTCACACTAATCTTTCTTCTTGAAGGTCAGATGTGTGAGGGACAAGGTGATTTTTGTAAAAACTATAGATAACCATTATATCTTCCACATTAACTTTCTAGTCCAAGGAACATACTCAACAAAGTAGTAAGTATCCTTATGATGTAAGGCTGTGAAATCCAAAGAGAAAAATGTAGGTGGCTAGAATAAAATCAATATTGAATCCCAAAGGCCTTCTATTAACTCTGCTGATAACTGGAAGTTCTACCAACCAGCTCAGCCTGAGTCACCATAGGGGAAAGAGTAAGGCATCATACCCAGAAATATTCAGGATGAAATTACAAATTTTTGAAAGTGTCTCTACATATCCTCTGTACCTATAGTCTTCATCATTATCTAAACTGTGAAGAGATGATCCTTTTCTGGAGATAGCACATTCGGTGACAAAGCTGCCTTGCTAACGTCAAAGAAGTGAGGGAAATAGAGTCAGAAATCTTTTCCTTTCTTTTTCTTTTTTCTTTTTTTTCTTTTAGGGCCAAATCTACAGCATATGGAAGTTCATGAGTGAGGGTTCAAATGGGAACTTCAGCTGACAGCCTGCACTATAGACACAGCAACATCAGATCCAAGACCCATCTGTAACCTGTGCTGTGGCTTGTGGCAACAGCAGATACTTAACCCACTAAGTAAGGCCAAGCAGTAAATCTAGATCCTCACAGACACCATGTGAGGTTCTTAACCCACTGAGTCAATATGGGAACTCTGAGTCAGAAAGCTTTAAGTGGATTTTTTGAGAAGACCATTCTAGTAGTATTCAACAATATTTCTATACTTCTCTATCAGTGGAGGATAAGGAATGTAGAAGATTCATTAAATGACTTGATATAAACTCAGTTTTTAGCAGCTTCGGTAATAAAAGGTACATTTTCATCAGATGATAAATAGTATGAAAAACTGAAAAGATGACAAACAATAGTTTTAAAGGCTGGTGTGATGTAGCCAAAGTCAGATGATCAGCACCACCATAACCTGAAAATGTATCATCAATCAGAGATCAAAATCATATATACTCAAGCTGCCAGGAACAGGTGGAGACAACACTTCTCTCAACACTAGGTGACTGAGTCAGTTTTGTCAGGTGTCAGAAATCTGGCAAGCCTCTGTATCAGAAATATGGAATTGTTTACTGAAAGCCCAGTTTATGTTGGTGACTTGTTTCCATGCTTGGTGTGATGACAAATTCAGACAGAAATGGTGGAAATCAGTATGCTCCTTGATCAGTAAGAAGCTTGATTTCAGTCTTTCCTTGCTAATCAGTGGTCCCAAAGATAGATGTCTTAAATCTGCCAGTAATAGTTTTCCAAATGTCAGACATTACCCGGTCCAAAACAATGGACGGAGGATCAGTAAAAACACATTTCATTAGACAAAGTCATGGGCAGAGCTATAAAAACAGCCTTGATTCCTGCCCAGTAAGGGAAACAATCATCTCCATTGTGGGTCTTCTTTAGTTGGCACTGAGACAACAGTTGTAATAGGCTAATGAATACCTTTAGGTTTCAGCTTATCTGTCATCATTGAACCAGGCCTGGAATTTGAGAGAATCTCTTTGAATTGACAGCCCAGGTGATTCAACAGCTTTCACTTCAATAGTTGAAGATAAATTTTCTCCTAAATTGACAGCTGCCAATTTTTCAGGTAAAAGTGAGATAACACTAAGACACTGCTTTTCTGTTCTTGAATATTACATAAAACATGTCACAAGTAAGGCGTGTTGGATTTTTCTTAACTTGCTGTTTTGAGTTGAATTATCAACCAAATGACAATATTATGCCAGAGAGTTCATGGATCAGAAGTTAAGTTTCAATAGGAGCTATGTAGCAAGTTAATAGCTTTATTTTCAAAACTGGTGTAATTTGTAGCCTTATCTGGAAGGTGAGTCTAAAACTCAAGGAGTGCCTCCAGGTAGAAGTTGCTTCTTTTTGCCAGAAGATCCAATTAGCATATAATCATTCACTAAGACATGAGGCTCTAAGGAATCACCAGGATTGTGGTGCCCCTAATATGGAACATGTTAATAGCTGGTTGGCTGGATTCTAAAATTTTGAATCTATTGGTTTGGGTAACACCCAAGAAAAGCTGATATGTGGTTTAGCCTATACAAACAAATAAGTAGGAGTTCCTGTTGTGACTCAGCAGGTTAAGGACCTGACATTGTCTCTTTGAGGATGCAGGTTTGATCCCTGGCCTGCCTCAGTGGGTTAAGGATCCTGCATTGCCACAAGCTTCAGCATAGGTTGCAGATGCAACTCAGATATAGTGTTGCTGTGGCTGTGGAGTAGGCTGTAGATTCAGTTCTAACTAGACCCCTGACCTAGGAACTTCCCTATGCTGCAGGTATGGCCATAAAATGAAAAAAGAAAAGAAAAAGTGGAATACACTAGTGAAACACGAGCTTTCTCCAATATAAAAATAGTACAGTAAGAGGACAGTTAGGTGAAGGGGAGCTGAAGAGACTTGACTGACAAGTTGCTTGACTGACAGAGGAATTAGTCATTGTGAATCCACTAACATAGTTCCCAGGAAACATTACTTGCCAAAAAGACCCCTTACTTTTGTGAGAGTTTATCCTCACAAAAGTTTGGCAACTTCCAAAGGAGGTGTGATAACAACAAGGACAGTGCCATTGGATCCTAGGCTTCTTATTTTTCTTTCAACAGGACATCATTTACATAGTGAAAGTTTAGAACATTAGAATTTAGAGCCATTCATGCTAAATCCTAATCTGGCAAAAATCAGGATAATTTAAAGGTTCCTATGGGAGTACTGTAAACATGCATTGGAGACTTTGTGACATGAATGTGAAATCTCCTTAATCCTTGTATTTCCAAGTAAGATTGGTCTGTGGTGGATTTGGCTTTAGTCACAAAACCTAGAACAGCAAAACTATGGGAACAACAACTGAGTTCACTTAACAATAATCCATTGCAAACTTTCTTTGCCACCCAAAATACAACACCACTTGAGATAACTTAATCTTATAACACTCCTGCTTCCTTTAAGTCTTTAATTAAAGTACCATTTTTATTTCTCCTCCTGGCATTCTACACTGATTATGTTGGACAGCCAAAGAGGTTGTAGGGAGATAACTTGGGTAGCCATTTTTGTGTCCCACTAGCATTTCTGTACATGTACTTGTTCCTGAATAGAATAATATCCTTTGGCACTCTGGAAGGGGAAGCACATGCATGCAGAACATTAATTCCTAATAAACACTCATATGTAGCGTGTTACAACTAATTGACCCAAAGGGACCCATCAACAGAGTTACATTAGCTTTATTCCCCATTGTGAACTCTGCTCAAACACTGATAGCTGAATAACAGCACATATTGCTTCCATATTTGTGGCCAGGAAAACAATCTTTTTTTTTTTTTTTTTTTTTGCCATTCCTTGGGCCACTCCCGCGGCATATGGAGGTTCCCAGGCTTGGGGTCGAATTGGAGCTGTAGCTGCCAGCCTATGCCAGAGCCACAGCAACGCGGGATTCGAGCCGCGTCTGCAACCCATACCACAGCTCACGGCAACGTCGGATCCTTAACCCACTGAGCAACGGCAGGGATCGAACCCGCAACCTCATGGTTCCTAGTCAGATTCGTTAACCACTGTGCCACAACGGGAACTCCGGAAAACAACTTTGGATCCTGTATTCAACAGAGCCATAAACGATTGAGTCCCTTGCTTCAGATTCCCCAGTGTCCTCAAATAGGTGCATATGGACTTTGTTTCCCCTCGATGACAAGATATCTTTAATCCCATCTCTGTCATCTTTCACTATAAAATCCCTGAATTCTGAATAGAAGGGGAGAGATTGATGAGAGGGGGAGAGGTGTTCCACGTCTTTAAATAAGACTTGGCATTTAATTTTTGCTTAAGATCCGTGACAGAAGGTGTGGTTCAACCAAATTAACTTTCCAATGTTTTGATTAAATGCTATATATTAGGTATTGTGGACCTTATTGCTAACATCATCTATTTCAGCCTTGGGAATCCCTGGTTTATCTCCAGAATAAACACTAGTTTTATTTTCTAAGAGTGTTCACTATACATATGTCCTTGAAAGATGATCCAGAACAGACAGTCTGTTTATCTGTTTGCAAGACTTGAAGTAATGCAAGAATCTCATAGTGAGCTGTCTTCCAACAGTTGTAAAAATACGATTTTGTTGATGTTTTTCTTGTTATTTTCAGAAATGAAGAGATAATTAAAACCACCATATTTTACTTTCTCTTGTATTAAGCAATTCTTGGCAAAACACATTTTCTTATATCTCTGAACAATTCTTTTATAAAGATTACATATCAGGGAGCTCCCACTGTGGCTCAGTGGTAATGAACCCAGGTAATATACATGAGGATGTTGGTTCAAGCTCTGGTCTTGATCAGTGGGTTAAGTATTCAGCATTGCCATGAGCTGTGGTGTATGTTGCAGACCTGGCTCGGATCTGGCATTGCTGTGGCTGAGGCTTATTCTGGCAGCTGCAGCTCCAATTTGACTCTTAGCCTGGGAACTTCCATAAGCCACAGATGTGGCCCTAAAAAAAAGCAAAAACAAACAACAAAAAAAGATTACTTATCTATGTTTGGGTTAAACAATACTAGGATAAAGCAAAAATCATTTAGCTCTTTGATGGGAAATATTTTCTTTTGAAAGACAAGACTGTGAATGAACTAAAGTAACCTACTTATCAAGACTCACAGATTAATCATCAATATACACATCAAGGTACTCATGTACCTCTCTGCACAGCCATTCCAAAGCTATATGTACCACAGTGTAATGCCAAAAAAAAAAAAAAAAAAAAAACCACCTTGCAAGACTATCAAAATTACACAGACAGGAATCTAAAATCCATTTATTTAGTCTGTTCAGGATGCTGTAACAAAATGCCATAGACTTGATGGCTTATAAACAACAAATATTTACACAGTTCTGGAGCTTGGAAGTCCAGGATCATAATGCTGGACGTTTTGGTGTTCAGTATGGGCTTCCTGGCTCATAGATTGCTGTCCTTTTCCTGTGTCCTCACATGACAGAAGAGTCTGGGTATCTCTGTAGCTTCTTTTATAAGGGAAATTAACCCATTCATGAGGTTTCCATATTTATGTTCTAGTCACCTACCAATGCCCCAACCTCCTAATGCCTCACATTTGTGGTCAGATTTTCAAAAAACAAGTTTTGAGGAATTCAAACATTCAGTAATAGCAGGATATGAAACATCTTCATTTGGAGACACTATTTAGGTTCTGTCAAGGTGATGCTCCATTTTTTTCTGTAAGTCTAATAATGTTAGCTTTGCTTGAACAACAAGAAGAATGCCTATGCTATCAATGGGTATAAAATAATTTTTTAAAAATCAGTATTTTTCATTAATGGCTGGATTTGAAGCTTTAATATTACTTGTCCATATTTACCATCATCTGACAAGATATAGGTAGAGGAAGATATATGTTTCATATTTAATAGAGAGCCCCTCAAATTAATTGAACTAGTACTGGAAACAGAGACTGCATTTTCAAGATAGAATGCACAAACTTTAGATCATAATGTAGAATGATAACTTTTTGTATTTTAATTTCTCTTGAATGCTCAAGGTATCTGAAAATGCTAGTGCTCAATGCTCCATACTCCCTACTTGTGACTGAGGCCTTGACACTCTCTACCCAGCAAACTTGAATATAGTTTTATTACCATTCATTTTTTGCCTTTTTTTTTTTAAACAGACATATTGTATTTTAGGAAATTAAATAGCTAAAAGAAAACTCTAAAATTTTAAAAGTTAAAAACTATCATTTTTAAACAAATATATCAAAAAGTGTATATGTGTGTAAAATTTTATAGTAAGAAATTTATCCCTTATTTTTATATTATCACAAAACTGATTTTCTTATATCAATTTAAAAATTCTATAGTCATTAATATATTATTCCACTCAAATAACATATACTGGGAGTTCCTGTTGTGGCTTAGTGGGTTACAAACTCAACTAGTATCCATGAGGATGCAGGTTCAATCCCTGGCCCTGCAGTGGGTTAAGGATCTGGCATTGCAGTGAGTCACAGGATAGGTCACAGATGTGGCTCAAATATGGTGTTGCTGTGGCTGTGGCATAGGCCAGCAGATGCAGCTCCGATTTGACCTGGGAATTTCCATGTGCCACAGGTGTGGCCCAAAAAAAAAAAAAAAACAAACAAAAAAAAAAAAACAAAAAAGAGCTTATAGCTCTTTTCTTTTTTTTTTATTCTCCCCAATTCTGCCACCAAATCAAATAATATACAACCAGAAGATTATGTATTTTATCCTATTAAAGTGAGATTGGATGTTTAGAGGAATAAAACTAAATTGCAATAGTGAAAGGCTCTCTTTGGGGAACTGATATAGATATCATAAAACAAGAAAAATAAGCATAACCAAACAATCTAGTCATTAAATTATATGATTTCTTTATTTCTGAAATATATTTTCAGTGGCTTTTTGATAGAGCCTGGGAAATCTGAGATGTACTTTTTATTGGATACATTTCAGGTGCTTAATTAGTCCTAACATTATCCCAGTACTATTTTGATTTTTATC
The DNA here is from genome assembly GCF_054392235.1 of Sus scrofa. Classification (NCBI taxonomy): domain Eukaryota; kingdom Metazoa; phylum Chordata; class Mammalia; order Artiodactyla; family Suidae; genus Sus; species Sus scrofa. The sequence goes on from NC_139393.1 coordinate 35,561,359, forward strand.
TTCAAATATCACTCTACAAGAGAAAGTAAAAAATATACCACTTGGTGGTGCTGGAGGATAACATAAAAATAATTATTTACAAAGCATATTTTGAGAGAGCTGGTTATGGTGAGTTAAATAAAATTAATGGAAGAACAGCTTTATTCACCTCTGTCATTCTCTATTTTTCATTTCTCCTTTTGACACAAAGAATGTAAATTAGGCAGAATGGTTACTATTGATGGCTTGGGTCCTTGCTCACTAGCAAAGGGAAGAGAGATCTTTAACACAAATTTCATGGCATTGGAGACTGACAATTAATGAGACTATTATTTTCATTTTTAAATTGTCCTTGCTGTAGTATGAAAGATTGCTTCAATTACACACTTTATTTCCATTCTCTCAAAAGGATGAGTTTTTATATGACCACTCATTTTTTTACCTAGCATGCTGACCACTAGATTGTGTTAGTCTGTTCTTAATGGGAATAAAAATATTTTAACATGTTACTGAATGTGTTTTTACCAAAACGAATAGTAAATACATGTATAAACTTGGGTGTTCGATTACAGTCTTTATCATAATATTTTCAGATGCAGAGTGATAAGCAAATGGCTCAATGCCATTTACTACTTTTATTAGCTATCAGAGTCTTGCCTTTAAAACTATTGTGCTTTATCAAAAGTGAGCTCTCCTGAAGTGGTAACTGTTTCATATTTATTTGGCAGTGTTTTTTTCTTATCTCAGCTTCAGGTTTAACATTTTTTAAAAATGAATATATTTTATAATTTTTATGAAGGGTTACATGATTCCTTCAATCATGTAAGCACAAGAGAAGATTGATGTTACTAATATATATTTTTTCTATTTTCTATTAACCAGGGGAAAGTCTATGAATTTCTTATCCCCAGAATAACCTAGACTATAGTGCTCCACAGGGGGCAAGAGATGGAAGAATTATATGGAAAGCATTTTCAGTGACAAAATGAAAGGTTTTGGTTTCACTTCACTTCATAGAAAAGAAACCAGCAGACATATATTCTTTGTCACACTGGTAGGCAGATACATAGTTAACATCTTTGACATGGATGAAAACGTAGGCTGAGGGTCCCAAATTTTGGTGTTATGTAGATAAAGGGATATGTACTTTACTCTGCTACTGAACAACAACTGTTTTAAATATAAGGCAAAGAATGAGCCCAAAGCTTATTTGTCACTCAACAAGCCCATTCAACCTTAGGGTGATAGACTACTTGACCTGAGTTTCCAGTGCACACATAATGAATGAGCCATCTATGTACATGAGCAAGGTCTACTCAGAATGGTTTAAAGGAAATTCTACTACACGTCCTGCTAAAAGAATCTGAACTTTTGTCACAAACTGTTAATAGTAGAAACATTTTTAGTCCTGATCTACTGTTTTCTCAGTAATAAAAAAATACATTATCATTTTTTTATTCTTTGTAGATACAGCCAAAATAATTATCTTTATTTGATCAGTTACTCTTGGCTTTCCTTCCTGTTCTGCTTTCTTCTCCAGGTTAGTTTTTAGCTGCTCTCTTCTTAATAATTACTAAGATAAGAAACTAATGAAACAAACAAAAGCATTATAAATACAAAGTAGAAGAAAATTACTACTTCAAAAGAAACTGTACATTACTTTCCCCACCTATCACAGATATGTCATATTATTTTATGTGTTAGAGAAAATAGAAACACTGGACTGATTGTAAGTCAAATGAATCTAAGTGTAGTCATAGTTTTAACATTGTAAATTGTGAGATTGTTTGCCCATCGTTTCAACTTCCTGGCCTGCAATTTTCTCTTATAGAAAGGCAAGATGTGTCTATTGAGTACTTGAAATATGGCTAGGCTGAACTGAGATGTATGCAAATTTGAAGTATAAAACAGATTTCGAAGACTTAGCATAAGAACAAGCATGTAAAATAGCACACTAGTAATTACATATTGATTCCACGTTAAATGATAATATTTTGTACATATTGGGATTAAATAAAACATCATCAAATTATTTTAATATTTCCTTTTGATATTTTGTGTCTATTAAAAAATTTAAATTATATATTTGGCTCAGAATTTTAACATGCATTATCATGCTACGGGAGAGTGTGGGTATAGAAACTAAAATTTTAAAGGTATTTTTCCTCATGACAGTAAAGTAGAACTCCAAGAATCTTTATCAGTTATTTGAACAAGATTCTTTTTTTTTTTTTCAGAATAGTCCCTCCATATTTAATTCATTATTTGAATGGAATATTATTTGTTTCTAATGAAAGGTTTCTTTTACTATTTCAAACCAGTATTGCTATTTTCATACTCTGAGTACAATCACTATTACTTCCTTAGTAAAACTGTTCATATCTGTGAAATTGATCCTATTATGCTAAGGGACACAAGTTTGAGGGAAATACTGACAAGTGTGAGAAAGGAAGGGCACCTACTTAGTCAACTGAAGAGCCATCTCAACCTAACCCTTCAGTCATGCTCTCGCATGATCTTCAAATGTACTCCTTCTTTCAGTCATGGCTGCTAGATTTAGATAATAATGGTACCATCAAGTGAAAACTTCCAACATTAAAAAAAATTGCATGTGAAATATTATAGCATGATATTTTCTTGATTTGATTGATGTGTTCCTATTAGCCTTTCATTAAGAATTCATAACACCATGAGTTAACCTCTCTGTCCTTTATCAAGAACACATTTTAAAAATGTAGTTTTTCCTGAATTGCTGCTTTATAAAAGCAAGAGATTACTTTGAAGAGATACTCAATTCTCCAAGAAAAATCCTATTGTCACTACTTTTTATCTAGAAATGCCTAGCTTTTTTTTTGTAAAACATCTTCTTTCCTAAGCCTAAGATTAAAGTGAGATCCTTTGATATCTAATTTATATATTCCACAGATCAAAAGCATTTATTCTCAAAGAACGCTCTCTTTGTTAGTTGTGCCGTATTCAAAAACATCATTTGTTCAAAGCATAGCAACAGTTATTCTATTATAAAACTATAGTTTCATTTGTAAATATGTGCATTCATTCAGAAAATGCTGCTGACTTCCTGCTCTCTGCAAAACATTGGACTATTTATAGCACCAGAAAATAAGATGAAACCCAGAAGACTGGAAACTTTTCTTAATGGAAATTTTTTCAGTTGATATGTTTTGTTGTGATAGAACACAATTAAATTTCCGTTCTTTGTTGAGTATACAAAAACTACTGAAAACTACTATTGTTGATATTGAAAGTCATTAAGAAATTCTGTAGTTTTCAAATTGAATTCTTTACTGTTGAGTCTTGTTTATTTGTATATTTTATGGTAACAATGGAGGATGACAAGCAGAACAAATAAAATTATTTTAATCATTATGCACAATTGAAAATGCCAGAACATTGTAAATAGACCTCTATTATGCTTTTCAAAAATATAAGTAAAAATAATAAAGAATAAATATTTCATAAAGCATTTCAAAAGCATTCCAGGTAATCTTAATTTTTAACAATGATTACTGGAAGCGGTTCTTTTTCCTCACTTAGATTTATATTAATGACAGTTCAGATAGAATAGTCCCTAAATAATTTTGAATAATAACTATAAATTTTAGACTCACTCTTTTGCCCTTCTGTTTTATTTTTCAATTCACTATACTTGTGTACAGAGTAAATTAAAGTACCTCTTTGCACTTAAATATTACACATTTAGAGAACATTATTAAGTACTATAATGTGTTTGTTATGAGGTTTCAATGACATCTTAAGTATTATCCCACTAAGACCAATTTATTATTTAGTATTAGCTAGGTGGTAGCTTTTCACATTTTTTAATTGATGTAAAGCTTTGGAACTTAAATCATTTTTCCTCAGGAATAGTGCATTTAGTTGGTGGATTCAACTTATCAAAAGGTAATCCATGATCAAACTTTTTTTTTTAGCACCACACCTGTGGCATATGAAAGTTTCCTGGCTAGGGGTCAAATCTGAGGTGTAGCTGCCAGCCTATGCCATAACTATAGCAACTCAGGATCCCACTGCATTTTGTAGCAATGCTGGATCCTTAACCCACTGAATGAGGCCAGGGATTGAACCCACATCTTCATGGATGCTATGTTGGGTTCTTAATCTGGGGAGCCACAAGAGGAACTCCACCATAATCAAACATTCATTCATATATTTTAGTTTTTTAAATCTCTTAATTAATAAAGTCTTGTTTTTCTGTCTTTCTGAAAAGTATTCTAGGGCACTCCCATCATGCCTCAGTGGTTAATGAATCCAACTAGTATCCATGAGGATGCTGGTTAAATCCCTTGTCCCTCTCAGTGGGTCAAGGATCAGGTGTTGCCCTGAGCTGTGGTGTAGGCTGGCAGCTACAGCTCTGATTCAACCCCTAGCCTGGAAACATCCATATGCCATGGGCACAGGCCTAAAAAGACAAAAAAAAAAAAAAAAGAAAAAAGAAAAAAGAAAAGTATTCTGATAGTGGTGATTTTTATTTCAATGTGTGACAGTAAATGAAGAGAGGCATTTATAACCATCACTACTTTCACAAACAGAATTTTCTTTTGCTTCTTACTACAAATGTTAAGTAATAAAAATATACTTATGCTAAAAACTCTGACTAGTTTTCTTTTAGTGTCTAAAGAAAATATAATAAAAATCAGTAGGTAATAAATTTAAAATGAATTTTAAAATTATCTTAAAACCATATTTTCTTTCTTCCATATATTAAAAGACCCTTCCTTACAATTATTCTAAGATGATTGAATACTTTAGACCTAGGAAGAAATTTAATCTGTAACCAGTGTAATCACTTACCAATTCTCTGTTATCTTCAATAGGTTTTCTTTCTTTCTTTCTTTTTAGGCCATTCCTGCATCATGCGGAAATTTCTGGACCAGGGATTGAATCCATGCCCCAGAAGCAACCTGAGCAGCTGCAGTGACCATGCCATGCCAGATCCTTAACCCACTGCACCAAAAGGGAACTCCTTTTGATAGGTTTTCTAAAGTAATCAAGTATATAACTCTGAAAACCAAATGTTTTGCTTATATCTTTTTCTTTAAAAAGAAAAATATAGTGGATTTAGAATAAAATAAATCTGCATGTGTTGGCTGCTTTGTTTTTGTTGATATAGGAATATCCAAAATAAAGTTAAAAACGTAACAATCCCCCTGAAAATAGAAAAGTAGCTGGTGATCACTGGTCAAAAGTACATAAAAGTAGTATGTGATGTGAGTATAAGAGCTTTAGGAATTTGCATACACCAAGATTCTGTGGCAGAATTACTGCCATGGAGAACACTGTGATCCTGGTAACAAATATCTATACAATATCACAGCACTGAAAATCACTACAAATGATTGAGATAATGTTAAAGATATTACTACCATCAGGTGCTGTCAAGAACCCCATCTCCATGGATCAAATGTGTATTTTGACTTGGCACTTGAAGAGTAGTTATTTTTCATTGAATTATAATTTTGTTGTCCATCATTAATGACCTTAACAAACATGTTTTGATGAATTCTTTTAGTTTCAAATCATGTCCTTATTGTGACCTATAAAGGAGCTGCTCCCTAACTCATCCTCCAAAATTTCCAACTATGTTTCCTTTCCTTTCTCAGTTTTTTGAAAAAGCCCTATACAGTTTTAATTCAGAGCAGTTATAGGTGTTGTGTACCTAGAGAATATCCATTCCCTATATATTCACATGGCTTCCTCCCTTACTTAATTCATCTTTCAATTCATTCTTCAAAAAACAAAAATACCTTTTCCGATTATATTATCTATAATAGCACTTCCTTCCATATATCCTCTTACCTTAATCTATTTTTCACAGTATGTAAATTACTTATCAGTAAGTTACATGTTTTCATACTCTTAGCTGCTTAACAAACTGTGAACAAATCATACTTTTTTAATCCGGTAGAAGTTTATTTCTCTTTCACATTACACTTATCAGGAGGTTCTGCTCCAAGTGCTGACACTTGAGTGTCATCATGTACCTCTGTCATTTTATAAGATCCTTGGCATTAAGTCAGTGAATTAACATAGAGAGAGACAGACAGTAAAGAACAGTGTAGGATGGCTAGGTTTAGGAGTGGCATACATTAATTCTCCTCATTAGCCAGCCGGTCATCTCCCAGTCATGTGTGCCCATTATAACTGAAAAGAGACTGGAAAGTGTAAATCTCTGTATGCTGTGTCCTCAGGACAAAGAAATGGTACTGGCTATGCTTGAACAAGAATCTATCATGATATTTACTTTTCCAAATGTTAGGTCTGTCTCCTGACTACATGTTATACCCTGAGAGGAAAGCAGCATTATTTGGCCTGTTTCCTGCTCTATACACATAGCTTAGAACAGAGCTTTGCATGTGATAACTGCTCAATATTTTTCTTTCTTTTTATGGCCGCACCTATAGCATATGAAAGTTCCCAGGCTAGGAGTCAAATTGGAGCTGTATCTGAGGCTTACACCACAGCCACAGCCACACCGAATTAGAGCCACATCTGCAGCTTATGCCACAACTTGCGGCAACACTGGATCCTTAACCCACTGAGTGAGGCTAGGGATAGAAATCACATCCTCACAGACAATATGTCAATTCTTAACCCACTGAGCCACAACAGAAACTCCCTCAATAAATATTTTTAAGTGAAAAAAATAAATGCAGTTTTTATTTAACTCTTGCTTCATGTTGACCTAAAATCTGACAACACACATTAGAAGCAAGAGAATCTGCTGGCATTTAGTGTTCTGAGCTAACTGGCACAGATCAGAAATGTAGTTAAAATTTGATAGCTCTGACTCACTTTCGTGATGGTCAGCTCAGGTTTTTAGTTGATTCCTTTTGGTCACACATTGGCATCAAGTTGTTATATATATAAAATAAACTAAGTTCCTCTAACCATTAAATGTAATTTGGAAATATGTAATTTCACTATAAAGTATACAAAATACAGTTTAGAATTTTGCTGAGAATTTTGATTTGTTTACATTCTCATTTTTTTAATGGAAAAATGGACTGCATATTACATCTAACTCAGCAGGACACTGGTTTTTTTCTAATGGTATTTGCAGAGAATTTGACAAAACACTTTGAAACTTTCTTCCTGATCTCTAAAATGTTATAAGAAGGCTATTGTTTTATTGTTTCTATTTACAGAAAAGGAATATGGGGCTCAGAATATGTCACTTCCAAAATATCACCAACTCATGAGCAGCTAGGTTTTAACTGATACTCAGTCCACTGCATTAGGAAACACAATCATTTATAAACAATCCTCTCATAATCTCCAACACAATTTGCTCAAGAAAATCATCACAATCATTAATTTTTAAGTGCATCTTTTGATAATACTGATCAAATTTTCCTAATTTATTGGCTTTTTAAAAAGTATGAATTCAAACCTTACATGGGCCTTTTTGTCAAACATTCATGGTGAGTTTCATAAAGGAGAATAAGTTAGAAATAGGAGGGGAAGAGTTACAGCACTTTACAGATGCAAGTCTAGCTGCAAATTGTGGTTACCAAAAGTGGGACTAATTTGCCACAAATAGTTAAATGAATATGCACAATATGAGTAGCAAGTTCAGAAGGTATCCTTCTCAAATTTGGCAAAAATGCCCACTCAGGTTAAATCAGAGCTCGTATTTAAAACAAGCATACAAATATAAAGTTTATCTTTCATGATGGACATAGAAACTCAGAAGATGAAACTCAGGGTGGGTTATAGCAATAGTGAGAAATTAAGTTCATATGCAATCAAAAGTCCAATGTTAGTGATGTAAACAACAAGAAGAGAAGGAATATAAATGGGATACTGCATGTTATTCCGTAACAGGGCACCCATGATTTTAGTGCTAGCACCTCAGATTACAGGTTTAGACTGGAGAATATTTTCAAGCCCTACATATCCACAGAAACAAATCCAAATAGGTAGGTTGCTTGGTACTTATTGGTCCAAATTCTGGACAAGACATAGCCTATGAATAAATGGTTTTTAGATATCTGTTTTAGAGCAGGCCATTGCTTAGGCAATTAGAATTGGGGTTGACCAACAGGAAGGAAAATATAATATCCTAGGGATGGTGCTCCTTGAAGGTAGAGTGATTTTGAGAATTGCTAGGCATCATTTCTTAGAATTTTCATGTGCTGTGTGTTTAACTCTATATATATTTAGGTGGGAGAAATAGCAACATGAAATATAGGAAACCAAAACGTAAATTTGTGATAATTGTTTTCTTCTGCATAGTAAGTTTGCATGGCAGTAACCATGCAAGTTTGTATAATAGTAACCAATAAGAGAATCTATTTTTAAGACCTTTTTTATTTTTGGCTGTGCCTGGGCCAGGGATCCAACCCATGACACAGCAGAGACCCATGCTACTGTAATGACAACTCCAGACCTTTAACCTACTGCCCCACAAGAAAACTCCTAGAATTTTAATTTATATTTTATAAATTCAGAATTTTATAGTAAAATAGTAAAATATAACTTACCACTTTTTCACAATGTATCTTTAATATAAAGTACAGTAAGATATTTATGTCAATAAGTGGCCATATTATAATCCCGTGGGAGAGAGAACAAAATATAAAATTGAAAGGTTTGTGCTTATTTCTTTTTTCTAAAACTATAACAGCTTTTAGTGTTCTGTTTTTGCTTTGTTTTCTTTTGTTTTAATATTGTACCAGAGATATTTTGATCTTTATTTTGGAATTTTGGGAAATGCCCCTGAGAATTTTATAAACTCGAAAATTCTCAAATATAATGTCACTCTTTAAATAATACCAACACAAGGAAATTATTTTTTCTCACATTGAAACTGTAGTGGTTTAAGTGAGTTACATTTGATTTGCAAATGTTCTGGATATTAATATTTGTTAGTTTTATATGTTTTAGCATTATCTTTGTATGTTCTTTCTTAAAATTTCTTTATGACATTGCTTATTGTGTTAAAAATGTTTAATTTATTCTAATTGATTAAATTTAAACCTACTTTAATGATATATAATGCTACCACTACCTTATATAATTTCTGTATAGGATTGGCCTAATTTTAACAATATTTCTCTGTTGCATTGATTGATGTTTCTACCCTCATCAAAACTAAACTGTCTTGATTTTTGTAAATTTGTAGAGTATCTCCATTAGCATGAGTACTACAGCCATTGTATATTAATTTAGGGGAGATTGAATATATTACCAATTGAGTCACTCCATGTATAATAAGGTTGCCTTTTTGTCCATTATTTGTATAATGATCTCCTGAGGAATTGTGTCTTACTATGTTTGTCCCTAGCTACGTTTTGATTTTTGTTGTCAAAATGAGATTTTGTTATGAATGGATCTTTATCTTCAAGAGTGAAAATTGGAGTTCCCGTTGTGGCACAGTGGTTAACGAATCCAACTAGGAACCATGAGGTTGTGGGTTCAATCCCTGGCCTTGCTCAGTGGGTTAAGGATCTGGTGTTGCCGTGAGCTGTGGTATAGGTTGCAGACGCGGCTCGGATCCCGCATTGCTGTGGCTCTAGCATAGGCTGGCGGCTACAGCTCCGATTCGACCCCTAGCCTGGGAACCTCCCTATGCCACAGGCGTGGCCCAAGAAATGGCAAAAAAAGACAAAAAAAAAAAAAGAGTGAAAATTATTTTATATGATAATCTTTAGCTAATCAATTAGATTAATTATTCTGTTAATTCAAACAGTTTGTATATATGAGTTGCTGGATTTTCTATGTAGTTAATCAAGTAAAATAAAAGAAAAGAAGTTTGTATTTCTTTTTAAGATTCTTGTGACTTACATATTGTTTCTGATTTTTATGGGATTGCCCGGTGCCTATAATACAAGGCTGAAAAGACATAGCAGAAAGGGGTATATTCTTTCTATCTTAATAGACATAGCAGAAAGGGGTATATTCTTTCTATCTTAATAGACATAGCAGAAAGGGGTATATTCTTTCTATCTTAATATCAGTATTCCTAAAAATTAGGTTTACTACTTATTTTTAATGTATGTCATTTATTAGGTTAAGAACATTTTATTTCTAATTTCCTATATTCTCTTTAAATAGCAAATAAATGTTGATGTTTTTAAACTAGTTTTAAATATCTGCCAGTGAGGATCATAATTTATCAAGTTCTAATTAATTTCTCAATATACTACATTGAATTGGTTTTAAAAGTGGAATAAGGATTATGACCCTAAAACGTTAAAAAATTTTCCAATGACTAAAGAGACTTAAATGACTTTAAAAGAATCAGTTTCAATAATCTCTAAGTCAATTATTTTTCTTGATGTAGATATGTCTGAAAACATGCACATGTTGCCCCTTCACTATTGTCTTTTCTTGTTAACCAAGGAAAATTCTAACTTTAACCCACCTAGGATTTTTCTATGGTAAATCGTCACTAATTATATAAGGTACTTTGGAACACAAAACAAAAGAAAAATTAAACATATTTGTGTCTGTAAAAAATCCTTTAGTCAAGGTGCCCTGAAACCAAGAATGGCCTTATGCTTGTTTCACTTACAGGTGCCTTGTCTGATATAATGATGGGCTATTTCAACCCATATTGAAATATTCAAGATCCAGATATGTTGTAATGAAGTGGGAGAGATAATAGCTTTGACTTATTAATGTCAGCTCTTCAACAATCTATTATTGTAAAAAAATGTCACAGCTAAGGGAAAATCCTATAAAAGAAAAGAGAGCATCCTTAGGAGAAATGAACGCTATTTAAGTGATATTTATTTCATGTAAAAAATTCATGACAACATTTTCTACTCTATTTATGTGTCTATGATAGATTATATTATTGTTTTACACTTTGTATTCCCTCTATGAAAAATAAACATCCAATGTCTTTGTCAAGTGACGTTGCCTCAGCTCCCATTATAGGTGAGTATTTACCCCAGATCCTTTCACATGGTCAAAGAAGAGAACTTGGCATTGTTAAGTGTTTCAGGCCTTAAGAAGCATCAAAAGCTTCAATCAACATTTGGCATGTTAAATCTGTACTATGAGAAAAACACATTGCAGGTAGTGTTGCTTCTTAAGCCTAAATCCCCAAAGAAATCAGGCGCAGCAGATCTAATTTAACCCAAAGCTTAGTCTACTTTCAAATAAAAAATAAGACATACTTGAAAACTCATATTTTCTTCTGCTGAAAGTATGAGGGCAGGGTTACAGCTAAAAAAATATTTTTTCTGTCTAATACAAGAGCAATATCTCAGACAGTAAGAAAAATCAAAAACTACAGTAGCTGGATTTGAAATGGATTTTTAACTAAAGAACACCCCCCCCCCTTGGCTAAGAAGACAGCTGCAAGCCTTTCCAGCTGTGCTCATCACTATGCCACCCTTCTTGTAATAATGTAACAACTGTGTGCTCTCTGTCCAAGTCAGCATCCCTGTTAATCAGGTACCCAGCATTGCTTATCAGTTCTGCTTCTGTAACCTTGCTTGCTCAGTTTCTTAGGGAGGAACACTGTCTGCTTGGGGATGGGGGAGGTCCGGGATGCTTACATGGGAAAATCAAGACCTTGTAGTGTATAAAAGTTACTGAGAACAAAGACCTGGTGCTCAGACTCTGGAGGTGACTCATCTGAGCCCGCACCGGTGCTGAATAAACCTTGCTTTTCCATATCTCCCAGTGCTGTTTGTCTCCTTCCGTTGCCACGGTTTTTGTGGTTTCTGCAACAGATTCACATGTATATTTTTGTGATGTTTAGAAATTATTGAGAAAGATTTCTTTTTAATCATTGTAAATTATGAACACTGTATGGGTAATACTAGGAATTACTTCTTTGAACTTGCTATTAGCTATATTCTATGAGTCAAAACAAAGCATACAGCTCTAGATTTTCCCATGAACACTTAAAGAAGACAATAAGGACCCTCATGTTTTATATGTACATGTTTTGCCTTCCTCTCTTCATTTAAAGAATAGACTCATCTTTAGTGTTATTATAAACTGTAGGTAAACTTAAAGCACTGCTAAAAGATGAAACATAGTGTAATGTATTCCTAAATGAAGAAGATCTATTAACTGCCAAGGCAAACTGTCACACTGAGAAGAAGACAAAAAAAGAAAAAGCTTATGTGAAAGTTAGTATTTTTTCTGCAAAAAGGGAAAAGAAACTTGGCTGAAATGGAACACTGAGGATTATATATTTAGGTACTGGTGTTCTTGTATTAAGAGTATATACTGAAAGATAAAATAGGTACTACAGGGACTGATGCATGTGTTTTAAATTCTAGGTTTAGAATTATAAATATCTAAGGAACAACCTGAAATCATTTGGAAGGCTAAATTTAGGACATTCCATTACTTCAATGTTGTGATTAAAATACATAAAATATATGAAATAAAAGATTAAAAATATATAAAATAAAAGAAGCCATAAACATGATTATCTACCAAAGAAGTAGAATGTCATGCCATACACATAATAACTACATTAGTCAACATCTTTTCTTCTGAGAAATTACAATTCAAAATACATATTTCTCATGGAGTTTGCAGATATTCATTGAACATAGTTTATCATATAGATCATCATAAATCAACATTTTCTACAAAAAAAAAGAAAAAACAGAGAATGTAACTTTTTTTAAGGTTCAACAACTATTAACTCCTAGTTTGGAACTAAATATACCTATGTATGTATTCATAATTTTACTAGCCATTGCACTGGTAAAACAAAATTACTTATGGTAATTAAATAGCATTATGAATAGAAAAACAAAGAATGAGAGAATTATAGGCCTCAGACTCCAATTCTTCAGAGATCTTCCTGGAAAGATAAAAAAAAATAAAAGGAACAAACACAGTGAAAGCAATGTAACACTTGATAATTTATGCTTGTACCTAAATTTCAGTACAGGACCACACTCATGGCCTAAGGAATTTCCCAGGCTAGGGGTTGAATCATCCAAGGTGCAGCTGCTGGCTTAGGACATATTCATAGCAATGCCAGATCCAGGCCATGTATTCGACCTACACAGCAGCCCACACCACAGCTCAGGGTATTGCGAGTCCTTAAGCCACTGAGCAGGGCCAGGGAATGAACCCACGTCCCCATGGATACTAGTCAGGTTTGTGCTGAGCTGCAACAGGAATTCCAATATGTATTTTTAAACTGGAGTACAGCAGAATTCCTGAAGGAGGATCATTTTAGTTCCTATTTCTGTATGTTGATTATCATGTTAAATACACCGAATTTGCCAGCTATGGTGATAAGGAGATATATTCTTTGTTAACTTAATAAGCCATTTATATGACTTTCATGGAGAATATATTTTGAATAAAGAATCTTTGTGTATATCAGAGTGAGAAAATAAGATTTGAGACACTTACCAAGCACACATTAGCAAGGGTATGATAAAACTCCTGCCTATTCGACTCCAAATGTTCTTTCTCTAACCTAGACCTATTTTAGAAAAAATAACTTAAAAAAAAAAGTATGTACAATTCTAGGGCTTTTGTCCTGGAACTCATAGAGTTAATTCATCTCTTCTCAGCAGAGCTGAGTCTTCTGAGCCTTCAAATTCAGAGTGGAATTGCTTTTAGTCAGAGGTAGGTTTAAAACCAGACTCCCCATTAAATAGGTTTATGACCTTGACTGACTGCCATAACCTCCCTGAGGTTGAACAAAGCTTTAATGAGCTCACAAAAAAGGGTCACTGAGAGAAGTCCTCACAAAGTGCAATTAGGGAAAAGAAGCATGCCAATTAGTAATCAGAAACAGTAATTGATTCAGATAAGCATCAGGAAGGCACACTGCTGAGTTAGATCAATCAGCTAATCAATCAATCTGGGTTAAGAAAGAAGAAAGAATCATGAAAGATCACTTGGAGATGCATTTGCTAATTCTGACCTCTTTGTATCTTAACTCCATGTCATCTGTTTTTAAGGGGTGTTCATCTCTGAAACAGAGAGCATTTTGAAAAACTAGAGCACTGAACTAAGAATAAAATTGTAATTTATCTTAAAATATTATTTGCTCATTGTCAATATTGGGGATTAGATTACAGAAATAGCAATGGATTAGAATTAAGGAGATTTGCTTCCCAGTACTTATCTATTAAGAATATGTTGTCGACCTCTACTGCCTATCCTTGAATAACTCTGAATCCCAGTTTTCTACTCTGTGGAATGAGGGTTTGGGGTACATAATTTCCAAAGACTCTTTTGAAGCAAAATTTATGCTTTTATTCCTGAGTTCTAACAAAAATCATAGAAATAGAAAAAGGGTCTTTAAACAACTAAACATAAGCAAATATTGAAGTTAAGCTGGATTTAAAAGGGAGAGTCATATTAAGAAAATGATTTTAAATTAAGGCATCCTTTAATCATTCATATCTATAAATAAAGGGTATATTTATTTAAAATATACAAATACGAGGGGAGTTCGCGTCTGTGGCACAGTGGTTAAGGAATTCGATTAGGAACCATGAGGTTGCCGGTTGGGTCCCTGCCCTTGCTCAGTGGGTTAAGGATCCAGCATTGCCATGAGCTGTGGTGTAGGTTGCAGATGCAGCTTGGATCCCATATTGCTGTGGCTCTGGTGTAGGCCGGCGGCTACAGCTCCGATTAGATCCCTAGCCTGGGAACCTCCATATGCCATGGGAGCAGCCGTAGAAAAGGCAGAAAAAAAAAAAAAAAGAAAGAAAGAAAAAGACAAAAAATAAATACATAAAAAGTAAAATAAAATGTACAAATACATTTATAAAATATAGAGGCAAAAAAGAAACCTAAAGTGGACAAACATTTGGAGATATTAATTGGATAAGTATAAGAATATTTGTATAAGCAATTTGTAAGTCTGTTGTTGTAGTGGAAGGAATAAATGTGGGTAGTAAATCCTAACAAATAAAGAAATATAAGAAGATCCTGTGTTATAATTTAAGTGAAAGTGTCTAAATATTATTATATGTAACACAATGGTATATGTGCTGTGGCTTATCACATTTAATTGGAAGGAGAAAAGTGTCTGATTATTAAGAGAAAGAAAAAAGTATATCAGAGATATAAAATTTTAGATCAGCCTTTAGTGAAATTCTACTGAGACATGAAATGTAAGTTTCCCCATTTTTATCACACAATTCTAAGAATTAAAAGAAAAATCAACAAGTGCACGACACTTCAAACTATTTTTCATCATTTCATGAGTCACATAATGCCCAAACATGATACAGACTTGTGTTCTGAGATTGTAAGATGTTGACAATGAACTACTTTACC
This sequence comes from Sus scrofa, assembly GCF_054392235.1. NCBI lineage: Eukaryota > Metazoa > Chordata > Mammalia > Artiodactyla > Suidae > Sus > Sus scrofa. Next base: position 35,576,608 of record NC_139393.1, read on the forward strand.
ACCTGATCCCTATTCTTTTATTCAATGCTTTTTTATTTGCTATACATGGGATTTTTCTATCATCCTATTTAATTCAACCTGAAAGGGCTGTTAAAAGTGCTGTGCTTGTTGTTCTTGTATCCTACCAGTATGGTTGGCCATGAGGCATGGTTTGAAATTGAATTCCAGTAATAGCTCAGCAGCCTATTAGTATCCTCTTTATATGAAGGCATGTCAGATTCATAGAGAACAAGCAGGAGCCTGTCTTAGTTTGATCTCACAAACACTGTCTCTTCAAAAATGAGGCAAAATGCTTAATCAAACCACAGGCCTTGATGCATCCTCTTTTCTGAAGACACAAACCCCAGGCATATGGTTTTGTCTCATTTTTAGATACACATAATAAAATGGTCATTCTTCAAGTTCATTCAAGTGTGTGTGTAATACAACTACTGACACAGTAGGCTTGCATTCTTTTAGAACATGGAGCACAGTGGGTGTTTGCAACAAGCTCTATTTGCTAGTCAGCTCTCACAAAGGATCACAGTCTAAGTCCTTTCACCCCAGGTTCCAAAATTGAAACATGAACCCTCCAAGAACTCTTTCATGTATTTCTTTTAAGCTGGACTGCAAAAATAATGAGCAATTAGCTCTTGTAATGATGCACTGCTGTTTAGATGAACAACTTGTAGATATTACAAGTAGCCCATTTGGATCCTGGAGAAAAGAAAAGACATCTACCTAGAATGAGCCTTCCTATTTAGTCTTCAAAGTCCTAGGCTGCTCACCACCAAGCTGAGCTTCTGAATAAAGTGGTTGCTTTTAGCCTCCATGAAATGCTGGCACCCCGTCAGAATTATGTTTTTCAAGTTTCATTTCCTAGTGCCAAATTATCATGCTATGTAACTCTTTAGGTAGCCTCCAAGAAAAGTTAAAGCTTTAATATAGAAAACCATATTCCTTTTTGACAGATTTAGTTCTAACAGATTTGTTTGTAGCTTTTACCAGATGTAGGACTTTCAATGGAAAAAAAAAAATTTGAAATACCCCATCCTTGAGCTCTTCCTTTAAAAGGACAAGGACCTATATGGAAGCTGATGGCTTTTTTTTGTTGTTTGTTTGCTTTGTTTACTGCCAAATATATATATATATATTTTAAATCCATAATGGATCTAAATTTTATTAGATATAAGTTTATCTGAAAACTTTTAACCCTGGTATATACAGTTTAGGAATCTATGATTAATGACTCTATTTAACTTTGATTTTTTTCCCTTTTGTAAAATATGTGAACACTTTTGGAAAGCTCTAAAGCTCTAATATGAGTGTAACTAGTTTAGATTTGAAGAGTTTTATGAGGGGAAATTTTTTTCTGGTCATATGTCACGAGACATGTTTCTACTACATTTTCTTAACCTCTTTGCTGAAAACTCCATCTTGTCCTGCTTTACTTAATCCCATCTTCCTGCTTTACTTTATCCCATCTTCCTGCTTGAAAAACAGTCACAGTGCTGGTAAATGACTTAAGCTTAAGAACAAAGACCTAAAGGCATGAGTTATTCATAGGGTCAGCTGAATGAGGACATAAGCATTGGTCTAGGCATGCCAGACCTGTGCAGATTGGCAAGCTGTTTGCACAAGCATGATATGTCCTCTAAGGAATAAGAGAAAGAGGAAGCTCATGGCCAAGTGGTTTATGAGCGGTGGTTAGCACAATATGCATTAGCAAAGAGAACCAAGGTGCCAACCTAGGCACACAGGGTTGCCACAAATAGGCATGTGGAAGCACAGTGATGATTCTCTAGATGCTATGCATAGATAGCTGACCTCAAATGCTAATGATTGTTATGTTCCTAAAGATCAGAGTAAAAGCTTAACCATCTACCAGCCAGGTGACTTTTAAAATAATAAAAGAACTTATAAAATAATAAACAAACTCTATATCCTCCACCCATAGCCCCCTCCTCACTTGACGTCATTCCAAAGAGCACAATAAAAGCAGTGTGGTTTCTTAAGGTGGTGCTCTTGGTCCCTGAGACCTTGAGTTCCCTGGTTCCCACCTTTACTTGAGATAAATGTCTCTGTGTCTTGTTTTATGTTAACTTTTTTCCTTAAGTTTCACAGCACCCATTCTTCAGCCCCATCCTGCTGAGCTGGTCTCTGCAGTCATCAATACCTGTATTGAGATAAACCAGTTCTTCATGGTGAGTCATGCTATTTCTTTTCTAATTTTAGATAAATGATGCCATATAACAGTCTTATGACAAAAGAGCAAAAGAGTTAAAAATACCCTCTACTCACTCCCATTTTACCATATTACTTACTTCTTTAGGTTACCTTTCTTAAAAAAAAAATAAAAATAACACATTGAGGCAACATAGTAACTATAATTTATTAACATCTTGGGTCAGATTAGTTAATCAGGTCACTGAGAGAAATATAGAAAAAACAAAAGGCACTGGTAGGAAATTTTTAAAGGAAAAAATAAATATTTATGGTTAGAATATGAAGCATAAGAGCCAGATCAGAGGGTCTACTCTAATAGATCATTGGTAACCAGAAAGCAGTGGTTCCCATGAGACAGAAAATGCCTCTTCATAAGAAGCTATATATTATGCATCTTTACCTAACACAAGATGCATCATTCAGTCCCTAACCTAGCACTTAGAAAGTATTCAAACTTTGATGAATTAAAACTATGTAACATTTATTTTTTTGAAGTTGTCTTCTGGTAAAGTGTACTGACTGAAGATAGAGTACAGAGAATAAAATTTTAGTAGAATCAGGTGCTATAATCAAAGAATTTTTTCCATCATATTCTCTCATAGATGACTTCTTATGTATGAATTCCCTTTTGCAACTATAAGAAAAAGGCCTATCTGTAGTATCTGCCAAATTCTCTCTAGAACCTTATTCTGTTCGAGTGGAAAACCATTTTAATTTTTGCCCTCCACACAATGCTGATGACAGCATAATGTTTAGAGCAGGAAGTCCTGTTTGAAGCCACATACCACCCAGGATAGTGGGGAACACACAATCACAGCAGCTAATGACTGCAATGGTACAGAGTAGGAGTTGAGAGAAGCTCCCTACATACCAGCCTCCATGATTTCTTTAAATACAATTTATCCTCTCCAGGGAAAGATTCAACATGAATGATATAATTTGGATTTTTGCAAAGCAATAGTATTTCTCTAGTTGAGGATTAAGGACTGAGAAAATTAGAAACACTCCAGGAACTGAAGAGGGTAGGAAGTTAATAGATGGTGAGTAATGGAGAGATTAGGACAAAAGGCCTAGGGGGATTATGAGTTTAAAGACCACTTCATCAAAAATTTGAAGTGAGGAAAACCTATCAAGTAGGAAAGCAATGAAATAGTTTATTCAGCTCACAAAAGAAACTAGGTGATTCATATAGAGACTTTCTAAGCAAAAAAACAAACAAACAAACAAAACCTTGTAGTGTGGGCACAGCAAAAACTGCACACATGAAGAATTAAACAGAATAGTAAATCCACCATTTTTCTGCATGGCAGGGCTTCAATGTGAGAAAATTTCCTGACAAAGAAGATATAAGGCCCACAGCCTCCTTGTTCTGTCCCCAGTAATGATCTCATACATTGCAGAGTTATGGACACTTAGAAGCACAAAATGCTTATACCTGGAAAATAAGTTCCTGGCTTCTATAAGTTTGCAGCAGCATACATCTTGTTTTAGAGAAGTTTATGTCTCAAAATATTCATTTTTAAAGCCAAGTTCCCTGAGCAGAGTTTCAGTACCATTTTCATCCAACTACCAATTAAAAAAAAAATGCTTTTTTTGGTTTTGTTTGTAAATTCATCCAAGCAGCTACTTGTACTCATTCTTTAGAATCAAGGAGAGGTTTGGTAGTCAACAGGCAGAAGCTGGATGAATGTGGTTTGTGGTTTCCCCATGTTTTTCACAAGCAGACAGCCTCTTTTGTGTTGTTCTAACTCCAGTCTCCAACAACCCACATCCAATCCCTCTCTGCTTCCCAAGAGGATTCTTATTCATATAGAAAATTACCATGCTAGTGCTGTTAGTGCATTGTGGAACAAATAATGGATAAAGCCTGTCACCTGACTCTAAAAATCACCTCATTTCTTACATTTCCAGATGATCAGTGATTAAGAGAATAGCAAAATTAGAATGTTTTTTTATCCTACCTTTTGTTGAACCACACACGGACAATATTTGGGGGGGGAATGAAAGTGTGAAACTCTTATACAACACTTTTATCTCATTATTGCTGGCTCTGATCCTCTGACTTTCACTTTTTTTGACCACTTTTTCCAAGATCCAGTATTGTACCTCATAGGAAAATGTGGCTATTTGTAATTCCAAGTTATAAGTAACTTTGCCTGGCACCCACATGACAACAAACTTTTGTCTTCATATGTAAAGAAGAAAATAAACTTGATTTAGGTGACTTGATTTAGTGACTTGATTTGGGTATTGTCTTTGGGGATGATGAAGTTTCAACTAAATTTAAATATACAGACTTTACTTTTAAAAGAGTTGATGCATTGCTTTGAAAATTATTGAGAAATAAATCCCAGTTTATTTCATTAAAATTATCATGTCTTTTTAAATTAGAATCAATCACAAAATGGACATCTTTTGAAACCTGAGATGACTACCTGCAAACATAAATATTTCTCCAACTACCATGGAGGATATATTTTACAAAGTTAATTATTGGAAATTTTCTTTGAAAGAAAATTTTGAGCCTAAGATTTCTAACTTAGATTATCTAATTTAGATTGTTTTAGATTATTTTAGATTAGATAACTTAGATTATCTAACAACCAAGATTATCTAACTACCTCCCCAATGACTGATCCTAAAGAAAACAGATTAAAGAGAAAACTAATGAAGTAGACTGATTAAAAGGAAAACTGTCCAATTTGTCTTTTAAAGTCTGGTTCCAACAATTTCATATTATTGCTTCATTTCAAGAGCAAATTTCTAAAATGGCAGCCTTGACACTGAGAGTGTCTTCAGAGCCAATTGAGGACTAAGACTGTACAACAGAGAAAAATTTTCCTGATTATTCTGCCAGTCTGAAGCCAGATGAATATTTTATCCCTTTGCTTTTTACCCTTAAACTTTTCCATCTCATTAGAGGTTTTTTTCTAATTTTAATAATTAAGACTTTCATAAATTAAAAGTGGTTCCCGGAAAAGGATCTTGAATTCTAAATGAGAGTATCTTGGACCTGAGGGCAGTGGGGTCATGGTCTGTCATCAGATCAAGATCATTCTATCTATTGCAGTGTTCCCTTGATCCTTTCATTTTGCTGTCTGGTCTCAGCAGAAGGAGCTCTGCCTATTAAAATTCCTCCAAATATCATGGTGACAGGAATCTATTTAAAAAGACAGGCTGAGATTTCAAGTTGTTAAGTTATGCTTTTTTCACAAAGTACTTAATTTTATATTTTATGATATTTAAATCATCAATAGTTTTCTGTGGGTTTTTTTTTTGTTTGTTTTGGTTTGCTTTGTATTCATGAGGCTCTTATTTACTTGCTAAACCATGTTCTTTTTATTCTGGAAAATTCTAAGATATCAAAGGAAATTTCCCAGCTCATATCCATTCCTCTCTGTAGTCCTTTCCCATATCTGACTAGACAGCTATCCTTTAGGTTCCCTGAAACACCTCTACTCATTACAAAGGAGGGTATTTGTTGCCAACATTGAAGTCCCCTGGGTTGAATTTGAAACTAGTCCCTGGAGGGAAAGGAAAGAGAAGAGGCACACTTCAGATTGGTTAGTGGCAGGATTCGTAAATGAGGGAATTAACATAGGAAGCTAATCTTGGGTGATTATAAGATGAATAGACCTCCAGACCCTACATTCTGCCCCCCAACTAAATCTTAAAAATTTAGCGTTTTGCCTGATCAGCAATATTTCCTAAATCCATATTGATTAATTCATTAATTATTTGATATTTACTATTAATGTGTTCTCTTTCACAATACAAAAAGGATTATATTCTTAGATAACTTATGTCATGGCAAAAACATATTAAGATAGTGAAAGGATGAAAATGCAGCCTAACCCTCCAAGACCCCAAGAAGGTAGTAAAGAGCCCTAACTCCAGCTTCCTAACAAGCCCTAGATGCCCCCGAATTCCAGACCCTGCTCCCTGCCAGTAAATAGGTAAAAGGTCACACTTCTTGCTGTTCCAGGGCCTGCTCTCTGTATGAAACTAGGTGAAAGGACGTAAAATAGGCCCTTGAGTGCGTGATCCTGACCTAAGTAAGATAACAGGAAATGAGCTGACTAATCGCTTATCTGGCTTCTGTAAAACTGCTTGTGCCATAGAAGAAATGATTACACATTGAAAGCCCTAGTGACCTATCTCAACTGCAATCTGTCACTCCGCCCAGGAGCCCTCGCAAATGCGGACCTCCGGAACTGTAGAAAAATGATTGGTCCACGGAGCGCATATTTTGAAATGATTTGTCCACGAAGCGCGGGCTCTCAATGTTTTAAAATGATTGGTTTGCGAAGCGAGGGCTTTGTTGTGAACCCCATAAAAGCTGTCCCAATTTCCGCACTCGGGGCCGCAATCCTCTACCCCTGCGTGGCATACGACTGTGGGCCCCAGCGCACTTGGAATAAAAATCCTCTTGCTGTTTGCATCAAGACCGCTTCTCGTAAGTGATTTGGGGTGTCGCCTAAGACGAGGGGGATTTTCCTTCTACTGGCCTTTCAATAGTAATGCAAAATATATTCAGATAATAAAAATTGCTATATGTGTTAAGGCAAGAACTGAAAAACCAAGATTTTTGGAGTTTATCACTTGGCTTAAATTGCAAGATCTTGTTTGTGAACCAATAGTTTTGCAGGGCCAATTTTATTATTATTTCCTTTTCTTTTTTTTTTTTTTTTTTTTTTTTTTTTATTTTCCCACTGTACAGCAAGGGGGTCAGGTTATCCTTAGATGTATACATTGCAGTTACAGTTTTTTCCCCCACCCTTTCTTCTGTTGCAACATGAGTATCTAGACATAGTTCTTAATGCTATTCAGCAGGATCTCCTTGTAAATCTATTCTAGGTTGTGTCTGATAAGCCCAAGCTCCCGATCCCTCCCACTCCCTCCCCCTCCCATCAGGCAACCACAAGTCTCATCTCCAAGTCCATGATTTTCTTTTCTCAGGAGATGTTCATTTGTGCTGGATATTAGATTCCAGTTATAAGTGATATCATATGGTATTTGTCTTTGTCTTTCTGGCTCATTTCACTCAGGATGAGATTCTCTAGTTCCATCCATGTTGCTGCAAATGGCATTATGTCATCCTTTTTTATGGCTGAGTAGTATTCCACTGTGTATATATACCACATCTTCCGAATCCAATCCTCTGTCGATGGACATTTGGATTGTTTCCATGTCCTGGCTATTGTGAATAGTGCTGCAATGAACATGCGGGTGCATGTGTCTCTTTTAAGTAGAGCTTTGTCCGGATAGATGCCCAAGAGTGGGATTGCAGGGTCATATGGAAGTTCTATGTATAGATTTCTAAGGTATCTCCAAACTGTTCTCCATAGTGGCTGTACCAGTTTACATTCCAACCAGCAGTGCAGGAGGGTTCCCTTTTCTCCACAGCCCCTCCAGCCCTTGTTATTTGTGGATTTATTAATGATGGCCATTCTGACTGGTGTGAGGTGGTATCTCATGGTAGTTTTGATTTGCATTTCTCTAATAATCAGCGATGTTGAGCATTTTTTCATGTGTTTGTTGGCCATCTGTATATCTTCTTTGGAGAAATGTCTATTCAGGTCTTTTGCCCATTTTTCCATTGATTGATTGGTTTTTTTGCTGTTGGGTTGTATAAGTTGCTTATATATTCTAGAGATTAAGCCCTTGTCAGTTGCATCATTTGAAACTATTTTCTCCCATTCTGTAAGTTGTCTTTTTGTTTTCTTTTGGGTTTCCTTTGCTGTGCAAAAGCTTTTCAGTTTGATGAGGTCCCATTGGTTTATTTTTGCTCTAATTTCTATTGCTTTGGGAGACTGCCCTGAGAAAATATTCATAATGTTGATGTCAGAGAGTGTTTTGCCTATGTTTTCTTCTAGGAGTTTGATGGTGTCCTGTCATATATTTAAGTCTTTCAGCCATTTGGAGTTTATTTTGGTGCATGGTGTGAGGGTGTGTTCTAGTTTCATTGCTTTGCATGCTGCTGTCCAGGTTTCCCAGCAATGCTTGCTTAATAGACTTTCCTTTTCCCATTTTATGTTCTTGCCTCCCACGTCAAAGATTAACTGACCATAGGTGTCAGGGTTTATTTCCGGGTTCTCTATTCTGTTCCATTGGTCTGTCTGTCTGTTTTGATACCAGTACCACACTGTTTTGATGACTGTGGCTTTGTAGTATTTCTTGAAGTCTGGGAGAGTTATGCCTCCTGCTTGGTTTTTGTTTCTCAGGATTGCTTTGGCGATTCTGGGTCTTTTGTGGTTCCATATAAATGTTTGGATTGTTCTAGTTCTGTGAAAACTGTCATGGGTAATTTGATAGGGATTGCATTGAATCTGTAGATTGCTTTGGGTAGTATGGCCATTTTTACAATATTGATTTTTCCAATCCAGGAACATGGAATATCTTTCCATTTCTTTACATCTTCTTTGATTTCTTTGATTAAAGTTTTATAGTTCTCGGCATATAAGTCCTTTACCTCTTTGGTCAGGTGTATTCCGAGGTATTTGATTTTGTGAGGTACAATTTTAAAAGGTATCATATTTTTGTATACCTTTTCTAACGTTTCATTGCTGGTATACAGAAATGCAACTGACTTCTGAATGTTAATCTTATATCCTGCCACTTTGCTCAATTTATTAATCAGTTCAAGGAGTTTTTGGGTTGAGTCCTTAGGGTTTTCTAGGTATAGAATCATGTCATCTGCATACAGTGACAGTTTGATCTCTTCTCTTCCTATATGGATGCCTTTTATTTCTTTTGTTTGTCTAATTGCTGTGGCTAAGACTTCTAAAACGATGTTGAAGAGCAGTGGTGAGAGTGGGCATCCCTGTCTTGTTCCAGATTTGAGTGAGAAGGCTTTCAGTTTTTCCCCATTGAGGATTATATTTGCTGTGGGTTTATCATAAATGGCTTTTATTATATTCAGGAATGTTCCCTCTATACCCACTTTGGCGAGGGTCTTGATAATGAATGGATGTTGAAATTATTTCCTTTTCTTGATGAGATAACTAAGAGTGAGAATAAGAGCCATAGCAGTTTGGCCAAAATCACAAAGCTAGTATCAGACAGAGCTGTGTTGAAATTTAGTGGATATAACTCAAAAGATTAATTTCTTAAACACTTATGAAACTACCTCCACATACAAGTAGCAGGAAAATTATAGGTTTGATGACATTTTTAATATTTAAAATGGGCTAAAAAATGGATAGTTTTTTTTCACAGAATTATAGAATTTCACAGACAAAAGAGCTTTTGCTATCTTCTACTTTCACCTCTTTATTTTACTAATGAGGTAAAGAGAATTGTGACAGGAAGAAGTGGGTGGTAGTATGAGACAAAGGCATATTTTATGCAAATGAAGTGACATCAGATCTATTAGGAAAAGATGGTATTTTGCTGTATAATTTGGTAATTCAATTTGGCTGGACTATAGTCTACACTATGAATATATATATAACATAAAGATAAAATGTAGAATAATCTACATATATAATTATTGAGATATAAGACTGAAAATGTAGATTGTGGTTAAAAATTGAAGGGTTCAAAATGAATGCCTGAGGAATTTTAAAAATGACTCAGTATGAGATGTGGAATCATTGAATAATTGAGAATGAAAATCAGTAGAGATAGGAGTTCCCGTCATGGCTCAGTGGTTAACGCATCCGACTAGGAACCGTGAGGTTGCGGGTTCGATCCCTGGCCTTGCTCAATGGGTTGAGGATCTGGCGTTGCTGTGAACTGTGGTGTAGGTCACAGACGTGGCTCAGAACCCGTGTTGCTGTGGCTGTGGCATAGGCTGGCGGCTATAGCTCTGATTAGACCCCTAACCTGGGAACCTCCATGTGCCAGGGGAGCGGCCCTAGAAAAGGCAAAAAGACAAAAAAAAAAAAAAAAAAAAAAAAAAGTAGAGATAGTGCTACATTTGAAAAATTTAATCTCAGTGGCATCCAGGATAGAAAAGGGGTGAGGAGTTCCCGTCGTGGTGCAGTAGTTAACGAATCCGACATGGAACCATGAGGTTGCGGGTTCGGTCCCTGCCCTTGCTCAGTGGGTTAACGATCCGGCGTTGCTGTGAGCTGTGGTGTAGGTTGCAGACACAGCTCGGATCCCGCGTTGCTGTGGCTCTGGTGTAGGCCAGTGGCTACAGCTCCGATTTGACCCCTAGCCTGGGAACCTCCATATGCCGCAGGAGGGGCCCAAGAAATAGCAAAAAAAAAAAAAAAAAAAAAAAAAAAAAAAAAAAGAAAAGGGGTGAGAGGTCATAAGTAGTCCAAGAAAAAAAAAATGATTGAAATAAAATAAAAGGATTAATTTGGAAAATGAAACATGGTCATATATGAGTAAGTTATTCCTGATAGAGAATCAATTGCACTTTTCAAGTACTGGGATATATGACAAAGGAGATACCATTCTTAGAAATTAGCAAGTTTACTATCAATACTATTAATAATATTACCTGTGATTAATGAAGAGCTATGCTTGCACGAGTTTTAAGCTGAAATTTTTACAAATTTGGCTTCATTGAATCTTTAATATAGGACATTTTAAGAAGTAAGTTTACTATGCCCATTTTATAGGTAAAAACTTCAAGGCAAAAAGGTAAACATGTTTCCTAAAATTTCAGAGCTAATAAATGGTAGAGTCAGGATTTTATTACCTGATTCCTAAGTTTCATTATAACATTTTTAAGTATGTGTCATATTTTAAATTTGAGTTACAGTATAATAATAATTTATAGTCAATGGGAGCTTAGAATTAGAAGCATGAGGCTTACTAAATAATTTTGTGAGTTAGTAAATGTAGATGATATTTAAAGTCCAGGAGTTGATACAACAGAAAAGAGTGCTGGAAGAGAAGAATGTAAGAAAATAGATTTATGGGAATCCTTTTGTTGACTAGATCTATTACAAGAAGAAGAAGAGGAAGCAGGAGGAGAAAGTTGTAAAGGAGGAGAAAGGTGAAAAAACCTTGTCACAAGATAAAAAAGAATAGCATGAGAAATGGAGAGTTATAAAGAATGTAATTTTCTTAAGAAAAAGGATGAAAAGTATTATCTGCAAATCTAGGTTAATATCCTGTTTGTGGTCTTCATATTATTATTTAGTTGTTTTCCTGGCTCTTATTATATATCTAAATTAAATTTTAATAGTTATGTAGATTGTACATTTGACTAAATCAACTAATATAACATTTAACTTACCATGTGCCAGAGTCCCTGGTGGAATCTAGAGATAATAGCATGAACATGCACAAAATCAAGACTCTAATGTTTTACTCTACACAACCCACCAAAGGAGATAGATCTATTAACAAACAATTGTTCATTCTACTATGGGAAGTTCTACAGCATAGGTCCATGAATGAATTGTGTGAAGGTAGGGATTATCTACTCAATTTGTTAAGACATGTTTCCTTCATGGGATGATGACTTTTAGGTGATCCAGAAGATGATTCAGAAGAGATCTTAAGAAAGAAGTGGGTTTTAGAGGGAGCGAAGTTTGTGAATGACAGTGTAAAAGTGTAGAATATGTTGCAAGGAATTTTGTGACTCATGAGTAGAAAAGTGGGGAAAAAAACTGGAAAACTAGACAATAGCTAGAATATTGTTGTATATTTGTGTTATGTTCAGAACATTCTATATGGAAAAGTGAACCACAGAGGGATTTATATAGAACTGTGACTTAAACAAATTGATAATTTTTAGTAAGATCATTTTTCAGGTAAGGTTAACTTCAGATTGGACATAAATGATCATACATGATACCAGAGGCAGAGAGACAAAGAGGTGGCAGTACAAGTCACCAGGTGAGGGAGGTCGAGATGTAGGACTACATACAGTAAATTCTGTGGCACTGTCACAAAGCTGAAAAGATAATGTGGTTAGAAAATATGTTTTTTTATTTATAAAAAAAAAAAAACCTGGACTTCCATCTGGGTTAGGTAAACATGATAGTTTGTAGTTGTGAGTTAGTATATATATAAATATGTGCTTACATACTCCATACTCCATACTTCGTATTGTCAGGGAAATGGCAGAAGTGAATACTAAATCTCAATCTAGGGCACCTATTGATGTTATTCATAATATTCTAAAAGTAAGCCTTATAGAAAATTCATCAACTTATCTATGCAATGATAGAAAATGTCTAAAATATGAATAACATTATAACTCACTGGACATATCCACTGTGTTCCTGGGTCTAATTATTTGACTGTGGGAGCCTGAGCCTCTCTATCCAGAATTTAAGTTGTCTCTCTGGTAAACCAACAGAATAAAATAGTAAACAGAATTAAAAAAAATTAACAAATTGTACAAATAACTTCTATTGGATATAATGCATTCGAAATTATCTGTTGCAGGAGTTCCTATTGTGGCTCAGTGGTAAGGAACCTGACTAATATTCGTGAGGATGTGTGTTCAATCCCCAGCCTCACTCAGGGGGGTAAGGATCCAGCATTGCTCTGAGCTGCAGTGTAAGTCACATATGTGGCTTGGATCTGGTGTTGCTGTGGCTGTGGCCTGGAAAATTCCATAGGCCTGGGATGGGGCCCTAAACAAACAAACAAAAAAGATAAAAAAAATTATTTCCTGCAATAGTATCAATATATTATGAATAATGAATGCATTTCGAATACAAATTTTTTTCACTAAAGTTCACAGCATATTGAAGGTCAGCTCTACATTCCAAAGTCTGCTTTTAATTCAATTTAGTAAACACTCATTGATTTCTATGTCAATCACTGGGCTAATGCCAGGATTATAAAGGGACATGGAAGGTGATAGACTTGGTGAATTACAGTCAGTATGTAAATGAAACCATTAAATTAAAACAGACCAGGGAGATATATAGTATACTTCTCTTTACAGTGAAAAAAGATGCCAAGTATCAACTCTAGAGGTAATATCATAATCTAATGATTAATTAGGGTTAATAATAATATTAGTAACATCTCAGAACTTTTATGAGAAAAAAATTCTAACAAAAATATTCACATTTGAATACAAATATATTTTAATTGACATGATAAATAGTTATGAACATAATTTGATATTTAACCTTGTTTTGGTAAATATTTTGTGAGTGAATATTACCTTTTAGTCATGTTCAGATTCCATCATATTTTGATTTTTTTTTTATGAATAAAAATTAATTTATTCTTCTCTACACTCAAAATAAACATAAATGTCATACACAGGTTTCAGAAGTACAATAATTGAAATAATCCACAGCTTTACCATGAGTTCTACAGTCTCCATGATTCCTGCTTAGATTCTTTTTTTGGTCTAATTTTGCTGTTGTTGTTTTTAATTAAAGTATAGTTGATTTAAAATGTTCCTTCCATTTCTGCTGTACAGCAAAGTGACCCAGCCACACATACACATACCTTATTTTTTTTCATGGCATCTCCCATCATGTTCTTTTTTTTTTTTTTTTTTTTTTTTTTTTATTTTCCCACTGTACAGCAAGGGGGTCAGGTTATCCTTACATGTATACATTACAATTACATTTTTTTCCCCACCCTTTGTTCTGTTGCAACATGAGTATCTAGACATAGTTCTCAATGCTATTCAGCAGGATCTCCTCAGAAAAGAAAATCATGGACTTGGAGAAGAGACTTGTGGCTGCCTGATGGGAGGGGGAGGGAGTGGGAGGGATCGGGAGCTTGGGCTTATCAGACACAACTTAGAATAGATTTACAAGGAGATCCCATCATGTTCTAATCCAAGAGACTGGGCACAGTTCCCTGTGCTGTATAGTAGGACCCCATTACTTATCCATTCAAAATGTACTAGTTTGCATCTACAAACCCCAGACTCCCTATCCATGCCCTTCTCTCCCCTCCCCACTTTTAAACACATCTGATCTCTATTTATGTTATCCATTTCTGTTTTGCAGATAGACCATATGTGCCATATTTTAAATGTCACATTTAAGCAATATATAGTGTTTGTCCTTCTCTTTCTGATTCACTTTACTTAGTGTGAGAACCTCTTATTCCATCCATGTTGCTGCAAATGGCATTATTTTGTCCTTTTCATGATTGAATGATATTCCATCGATATATGTACCACATTTTCTTAATCCATTCATCTGTCAATGGACATTTGGGGTGTTTCCATGTCTTGGCATGTTATCATCTAGATAGAATCATAGAAACTTTTGACAAATTTCAACATCCTTTCTTGATAAAAACTCTCCAGAAGATGGGCATAGAGTGAAACTACCTCTATATATGAAATACCTCATAACCATTTATGACAAACCCATAGCTAAGACCATTTCAATTGTGAAAATGGAAAGCATTTCCAATTAGATCAGGAACAAGACAAGGATGTCCACTTTCACCACTTTGGAAGTCCTAGTCATAGCAATCAGAGAAGAAAAAGAAATAAAAATAATCCAATTGGAAAGGAAGAAATCAAACTATCACTGTTTGCAGATGACTTGATATTACACCTAGGAAATCCTAAAGACACTACCATAAAACTGTTAGAGCTCATCAATGAATTTGGTAAAGTTGAAGGATACAAAATTAATGCACAGATATTGACTACATTTCTATTTATTTACAATGGAAGATCAAAAAAAGAACTTAGGGAAACCATCCCATTTACCATTGCCTCAAAGAGAATAAAATACCTAGGAATAAACATACCTAAAGAGAAAACACTTATACTCTGAAAACTATAAGACACCAATGAAAGAAATCAAAGATGACTCAAATATATGGAAAGATATACCATACTCTTGGATTGGAAGAGTCGATATTGTCAAAATGACTGTAGTACCTAAGACAGTCTGCAGATTCAATGCAATCCCTGTCAAAATACCAATGAAATTCTTCACAGAATAGAACAAAATATATTTGGTCTAATTTTAAAGGGATCTAGAAATCCACAGAACTATTTTTAGGTGAATGGATACAGAATTCACATCTGTGGCACTGTCATGTGTCTAGATCAAATCCATTCAGTTTACCTGCCATTTTTCAATGTTAAGGGGGAGAAAATTATTTTTTTATTCCATTCATTCTAGTATTGTGTAAAAAAAAAAAAAATCCACAAAGCTTTCTTAGACCTTTGCAAACAAAGAATAAAATTACAGAAAAGCAGAGTTGAACAGCATGCCCTAGTCACAGTTCATTGGCAGTAACTGTGGATGATTGTGCTTATGCTCTCTGGGAGGTGTCACTAAAGAGACTGAAATGACAAGCTTCATCTATTTGTAGGAAAAATATAACCTGGGGTGATGGAAGTAACAGGGGAGATATAAAGCTTCACTCATACTGAAAATACATTTGTTCATTTTATTTGCATTCTACCTCTGATTAAAGGGGAAAAAATGAGTAGCTTGATTTATATGAATGTTTAATTTTTGTACCTGTTAATTAAAGAAGGCCAGTTTTATCTACATTCATAGAGGTATCACCAGAAAGGGAAGTCCCCGGTTGATGTATACTGAGATGAAAGTATTTTGTTTTTTCCAAAAACAAAGTCATATACACTCTATTAGGGCCTCAGAGCAAGAGTTGGCTTTCAAGGTTTCAACATATTTTTTATGCATTTACTTCCTTTAATATAAAGGAACAGAAATCTATTCTCTGGCTAAAGCTGAAAACTTATCTAGATATTCATCTCAAATAATCAAAATCTTTAAAATATGTATGACAGCTCTATAAAAGAGATTGCATATTTTATCTATGAGATTTTATTTTATTCACACTTTCACAAATATTTTAATGTAGATATTGACATAAGAGCAGCTCTGACTAGGGGCCTAATCAGAGCTGTAGCCACTGGCCTACCCCAGAGCAAGAGCAATGCAGGATCTGAGCCACATCTGCGACCTACACCACAGCTCATGGCAATGCCAGATCCTTAACACACTGAGTAAGGCCATGGATCAAACCCACAACCTCATGGTTCCTAGTCAGATTGATTAACCACTGAGGCATTATGGGAACTTCAGCAAGAAAAAACTTTTTTAAAATTATTTGTTTTTTAGGGGAATATGTCACATCTGTTTGTCACTCATTATTATTTGTACCAGCTCCTTTTTTGATTTGAGGAGACTGAGCTGAAATTTACTAATATTGGGAAAGTCTCTTGTTAAATGTAAATCTTGAACAACTTATGAGGAAATATATTGCTTGTTTTTCATCAAGGTAATTATTTCATACATGATATAAGATCTGACATTTCGTAAACCCCCTAACATATCAATAGCCTGATAATATAAGGGTACACTATATGCAAGTATTACATATAGTATTTTAGTGTAAAATAAGTGTAACTTTTTGAAAAAATCAAATATTTAACTAAATATCTATTAAATGTTTAAATTTTAAATACATGTACCTCTATGTTCATTGCAACACTCTACACAACAGCCACGACATGGAAACAATGTAAATGTCCATCAATGGATGAATGGATTGAGAAGATGTGGTATATACACACAATGAAATACTACTCAGTCATAAAAAGGAATAAAGTGATGCCATTTGCAGGAATATGGATGGAACTAGAGATTCTCATACTAGGCAAAAGTCAAGTCAGAAGAGAAAAACAAATACCATATGATGCCACTTATATTTGGAATCAATATATGGCACAAATGAAACTTTCCTTAGAAAAGAAACTCATGGACTTGGAGAACAGACTTGTAGTTGTCAAGGGGGAGGGAGTGGGGGTTGGATGGACTGAGAGTCAGGGGTAATAAATGCAAACTATTCCCTTTGTCATGGATATGAAATTTTATCCTGCTGTGAAGCACAGGGAACTATATCTAGTCCCTTGTGATGGAACATGGTGGAGGATAATGTGATAAAAAAAATACATATATATATGTATGACTGGGTCATTTTGCTGCACAGTAGAAATTGACAGAACACTGTAAATCAACTATAATGGGAAAAGTAAAAATCATAAAAAATAAAATAAGGAAAAAAGTTTAAATTTTACTTCAGTAAAACATATTGATTTATTATATGTATGATGACATAAATGAACTTTAGATAGAAAATGACATTTATCATATGTGTGCTTAATTTAAGGGATTATGATTATATATATTAGAGAGATAGAGATAAATGTATGTATTAGAAAGAATGTGAGAGAAACAGAGTGAACAAAAAGAAATATTTAAATCAGGTGGACAAACTGGCATGTAAATTTCTTAGTGGGTAGGCATAGTGAGTAGGCATAGGAAGGTAGGCAGAAAACTGCTTTCTGTTGATTAAATTCAACTGCAATAAGACCTGTAATTGTTTGAGGATCTCACAATGCAGTGTATAATACAGATTTTTCATGTCATTTTGTTACTAATTTTATCTCTAATCATTTTAAGAAACTTCAGTGTGTTTCAAGCCCAGAAGAAAACTTTCTATAGAACCTAATTAATAGGGTTCTTTATGCTTGACTTATGTGATCTCTAGATTTTGCTTATGCTAATTCACTTTACATCCTCAATTTTAAGCTTAATTAGCATGTTTACACTTGTATGTATAACCTCTAAGGCAAGTGCATATTTCTAATTAAAAAACTCTTATTTGTTAAAAAAGCCAGAATAATAGTATTGTATTCTTTATATCCTTGAAGGAAACATTTTATCATTAAACTGAAATGCAAAAAGAGAGAGACATTGTAAATAATGTTTTGATTATTAATTAATAAATTACTGTAGTGGTCCCCAAATTTCTTTTCATGGCCCTGACAAACTTGAGAAATATTTCACAGTTCCCATTATGCAAGGGGTTTTCAAATGGGAATCAAGCACTCTGAAATGAATATTAGAAAAAAAAAGGGGGGGAAAGAAAACTACAATTTGGGGGAAGCATTCTCCTGAGTGATTCTTGCTTCTCATTTGATTCTTACTACATTTTCTTGGGAGTTCTCTTAAGAATCATTGCCATAAAAAGATTGGTGGGTATGTTACACAATTACAATTCACACATACATACAAATATACATTTAAGAAAGTAGAAGGACAGTAAGGAGAAAATATGATGCAATGTAATGCAAGGCCAAAAAGCACACAAATCAAATAGTGATTACTTTATAGCTTTGTCTAATGGTAACTATTTGTATCACCTGACTCATTTCTCTCAGATATTTCATGAAAATGTCTAAAATGAAGAGATTTATGATAGGGTCTAATTGAAGTCCAGAGGCACAAGGAATGAACATTGGCCCTTGCTGCTTTAGCATAGTCCCTTAATATATGAGCTACCCTACCCAGTAATTCATATTCTATTTTAAATATCTTAATATATAATTGCAATAAAATAAATGAAATATATATTACTGCTGGGCAAATTATTAAAGGGAAAAAAATAAAAAATTCTCCAGTCTTCAAGGCAAATGATAAATCCATGGGTACCAAATTATAATTATAAAATAGAAGACCTTATGCATATGATAATGATGGCATTTCATCTTGTCTCTTAGCATTCAAAATTTGAGAAATATTTGATTTTACTTTGTTTTTGGATTTTTAAAGATTGCTTTCTTTTCTATTTACCCACAAAAGAAATTGTCAGAATATTAAAAATCATCAAGCCTGTGGATTTTAAACTAGGTACAATAGATAATGTCTACGACAGCTTTAATATTTCCTTCAGCTTGACTAAACCCTAGGCAGGCTTCTTGCTGCTGTTATGCCCCTGACCACCCTCTCCTACAAGCTCTTACAAATTCCAAAGGGCCTAATCACAGAAGTCCCTCTTCTTCCATTACTTAGATTATTTGTTTGAGAAAACTTGTAAATTATTTCTCTCTGCCTTGAAGTGTAGGTAAATTCTTTCAAAAAATCTTTGCCAGTTTTACAATCCAGGACTGTCATTATCAAGGACTTAAGAGCCATCACTTTGAAATGTAATCATTAAGCAAGATGGTTTCCTATCTGCCAGTTTCTCTGGGGGAAAATATCTCCTGTCAAGAGATATTCTGGCAAGGCCAATGAGTAAATGTAGGTAGTCTGTAATCCCCTCCATCCCAGCTCTTAAACCTCTCCTGTTCTTCGTTTCTGTGGACTTGCATTCAGGACACCCTCTGCTCTATCTCTAATTGCAGTAGCCTTGAATACAGTTTTGCTTACTTACCTTTGCCAGTACACTCTTTGCTTGGATAGTTATTATCAAGTTTTATAGAATATTTTGGTATATTAAAGGCCCAAAAGAAATTTAAGCCTTACTGCCATCTCGAGTTATACTGAGGAAAAATATTTATTTGAAATCCTTCACTGTTTTAAATATTCATATATTTTTATATATTTGGTATTAACCAGATTATACTTATTGATGATTCTTAAATAAATCTTCAGTGAATCTTCAAATATTAAACTGTTTAACTGAATTCAAGTATCCATATAAAAACTGATAATCAAGCAGGAGGCATAACTCTCCCTGACTTCAGGCAATATTACAAAGCCACAGTCATCAAGACAGTGTGGTACTGGTACCAAAACAGACAGACAGACCAATGAAACAGAATAGAGAACTCAGAGATAAACACAGACACCTGTGGTTAATTAATCTTTGACAAAGGAGGCAAGAACATCAAATGGAAACAAGACAGTCTTTTCAGCAAGTATTGGTGAGAAACCTGGACAGCTGCATGCAAATCAATGAAACTAGAACACACCCGCACACCATGCACCAAAATAAACTCAAAATGGCTGAAAGACTTAAATATAAGAAAAGACACCATCAAACTCTGGGAAAAGAGCACATAGGCAAAACACTCTCTGACAACAACCTTATGAATAGTTTCTCAGGTCAGTCTCCCAAAGCAACAGAAATAAGAGCAAAAATAAACCAATGGGACCTAATCAAACTGACAAGCTTTTGCACAGCAAAGGAAACCAAAGAAAACAAAAAGACAACTTACAGAATGGGAGAAAATACTGTCAAATGATGCAACAGACAAGGGCTTAATCTCTAGATATACAAGCAACTTATACAACTCAACAGCAAAAAAGCCAACAACCCAATGGAAAGATGGGCAAAAGACCTGAGTAGACATTTCTCCAAGGAAGATATACAGATGGCCAACAAGCACATGAAAAAATGCTCCATATCCCTGATTTTTAGAGAAATGCAAATCAAAACTACCACAAGATACCACCTCACATCAGTCAGAATGGCCTTCATTTATAAATCCACAAACAACAAATGTTGGAGGGGTTGTAGAAAAAAGGAATCTGTCCTACACTGTTTGTGGGAATGTAAGCTGGTACAGCTCCTATGGAGAAAAGTATGGAGGTAACTTAGTAATCTATACATAGAACTACCATTTGACCCAACAATACCACTCTTGGGCATATATCCAGACAATACTTTCTTTAAAAAAGACACATGCAGGAGTTCCTATTGTGGCTCAGTGGTTAACGAATCCAACTAGGAACCATGAGGTTGTGGGTTCAATCCCTGGCCTTGCTCAGTGGGTTAAGGATCCAGCATTGCTGTGAGCTGTGGTGTAGGTCACAGACATGGCTTGGATCCTGCATTGATGTGGCTCTGGCATAGACTGGTGGCTACAGCTCTGATTAGACCCTTAGCCTGGGAACCTCCATATGCTGCAGGAGTGGCCCTAGAGAAAGGCAAAAATACAAAAGAAAAAAAAAGACACATGTTCATTGCAGCTCTATTCACAATAGCCAAGACATGGAAACAACCCAAATGTCCATCGACAGAACATTGGGTTAGGAACATGTGGCATATATACACAATGGAATACTACTCAGCCATCAAAAAGAACCAAATAATGCTATTTGCAGTAACATGGATGGAACTAGAGACTCTCATACTGAGTGAAGTAAGCCAGAAAGAGAAAGGCAAATACCCTATGATATCATTTATATCTGGAATCTAATATAAGGCACAAATGAACCTTTCCACAGAAAAGTATATCATGGACTTGGAGAATAGATTTGTGGTTGCCAAGGGGGAGGGGGAAGGAGTGGGGTTGTTGGGGAGCTTGGGGTTAATAGATACAAACTATTGCCTTTGGAATGGCAATAGTTAGCAATGAAATCCTGCTGTGTAGCACTGGGTACTACATCTAGACCCTTATGATGGAGCATGATAATGTGTGAAAATAGAATGTATACATGTATATGTAACTGGGTCACCATGATGTACAATAGAAAAAAAAATTGTATTGGAGTAATAACTATTAAAAATATTAATAATAAAAAAACTGATAATAAAAGCTAAAATTTAATAGATAATTTTGTTATGCAAAAACAATTTGTGCATAATGGTTTACAGACAATGCCAAATAGAATCCTTGTACAACTCTGTAAAAGATATACTATTATAATTCCAACAGAAAACTGAGGCTTAGACTGGTTAAGAAAATTAAAGAGGTCTCACTTTGTAAATCATGACCCTGCACAAACTCAAAGCCTGGGGTTTTCTTTGATTTTGTTTATTTGTAGAGGAAATTATGATATTTTATAATCACTTTTGGTTATTTTTATAATGATTATATTGGATCATGATTATCTCATAAATGCCAACTAGACATTAATTGTATACACGTTTGTTTATTCTAGGAATTATGTTTTCCGTGTATATTCATTCTGCAAATATTTGAAATTGCACATTTAAAGCTCAACTAAGTTTTAATTATTTCTAATTAAAATCATCCTAGTTAAGAAATATTTTCTAAAATAAGATAAAACAGCACTTTCCATTTATTCTATTTTCACCGATATTTAAATTTTCTAATAGTATGTAATCTTTGATTCATATGAAGTGCTTTGTTCCCACATTAAATATGTCCGAATTGCTGCTGATGCTTTTGCTGTGCAGATAGATAACATTCCATTTTTCTTCATTTCAGGTTTTATAAACATCATAAAAAAAAATTTCCACCTTTGAGTCTACCATTTGCAATTAATAGGATAAGACTGAAAAAGCCAAATAGCAATTTCATGCAAAGGGTAACCCTAATTAATATAATATTAAATGAATACCTCTGATTTAAAATAATCTATGTATTTTTCTTTATATATGCATATATATAAGCCTCTTATTAGATAAACTTTACTGTAGAGGCAAGTAGAATTAAATTTCTATCTAACACATAATATCATGTGTCACAAAGTTTCACAGACACCAAAGAATTTTATTTCATGTAATGGAAATAATAATAATAAACTTTCTATACATTAAAATTATTTAGGATTAATTTAAAATACAATTCTAGTCTCTATTTTCATCTTTATTTTCTTCTGCATTGGTTCACTATGAATTTGTATGATAATCAGATATATCTTGTATAATCAGATCTCTTTCAATTGCAACTAATGGAAATTCACTTCAGAGAAGCCAAAACAGCAGAAGGCAATTATATTTCTTAATTAAAAAAACAAAACAAAACAAAACAAAACACGACTCATCTCTGTTTCTCTCTGGTGATTTTATTGTCTCAGGTCAGCTAAATTCATGACTGGCTGTTTCTTCAGGTTTATATTCTTAGAGTTCTGTGATCAAAGAGGGAATGGAACAACTTTATTCTCAAAACAATTAAAAAATTCCTAGGAAAGGACACAGACATACTTGGATCATGTCATATGTCTACAGCTCAAAGCAATATCATTGCAGATGAAGTGGCAGTGTTTACCTCTGTGACAGTATTTAATAGTGTGAATGGATGGCTGGTGTGTGACAATGAGGGACTGGTTAATGAAAAAGACTACCCCAACAGTTTTCAAACACTAGTAACAGAAATAATTGACAAGAGTATATGTCAAATAAGTGTTTGAAATTTCTTCTGAGAAAGAATGTGTGCTTAATTTTTATGTCTTTTTAATCAGGAATTAACATTTCATTTACAACTTTGTTAACTGAAAATAAAATAACAACACCACTGAGTAATATAAATGCTATATACTAGCTTCATGAGATTAATGAGCCAATAACTCCAACTTTGATGTCTTTTCTAATTATGCACAATGCACTGTTTCTTTTAAAAGATGACATCCATTTAATTAGATAGAAATGTCATCTATAGGTCATTGACAACTAAGATTATCAACTATGATGATTCAATTTAGTCCAAAGTAACTTAACACTCCCAAAGGATTTCCAGAAAATATCACCTTTGTATCAAAAGTTTTTCTATAGTGAAGGATTATAAAAAAAATAAATAAATCTTTAAATCCTAAACTTTTACATGCAGAGTAATCTAACCCAAGAGATAAATGAAACTTTTCCCACATACATATATGTGAAGTTTTAGTCATACAAACTAGTTAGTATGTATACACTTAAAAAGAAAAAAAAATTTGAAGAGAAAATATTTTTATTGTCAATATTTAAAAAAAAACACAATTTTTCTTAAGAGGAAATATCAAATTTATATGACAGAAATATATTTGGGTCACCAAATAGATATTAAAGTATCCTTTCCAATTTTCATGTTCATCTATAAGTATAATAAGATTCATGCTCTGGGAACATTTGCTAAATATTTTCTTTTTAAAAGTAATAAAATAATAATACTGAACTGGAATGATTACAAGCCAGTCAATGATTACTGCAAATGATTACTAAATATTTTCTCTTTAAAAGTAACTGAAATGAAATGATTACAAGCCATGCAATGATAACAAAATGTCTACAAACAAAAAGTATGTTGTAAGGATTACAAATAGAAATAGAACAAAAATGTTTCATTTTCCCCCAAATATTCATGACAATCATCCAAATAACATGATGCCAAATAATGCATATGATTATTGATATCATAGAGTATTTTTACATCTGCAGTTGTTACATAGAATATTAGCAAACTTTTTCACATTCTGATTTATAATATTTTATCAGATTTGGCAAGTAAAGCAATCTTTATAAGTTATTTATTTCACAAATGATATTGCAACAAAACATATTTATAAAGGTAAAGTATTTGTTAGACATAAGATTTGGCATAACATTATGAGTTATTGCAAAAGGAGAATTTAATTTTTTCTCAATGTTTTAATATTCTAAAACAAAACCTTATGTTATTTTGCACTCAAATTTTAAAAATCAGAAGAGGTGATACAACACACAAATGTACTTTGTTAATTTTTAATAATCCTCTTTTAATAAAAACATGATTGAATTATTAGTTTCCCTAGGATATGATTTAACTAAATTTTGTTTTACGATAATCTTTTCATTCAAAAACACAGCTTTATGGGAGTTCCCTTCATGGCTCGGTGGTTAACGAATCTGACTAGGAACCATGAGGTCTTGGGTTTGATCCCTGGTCTTGCTCAGTGGCTTAAGGATCCGGCATTGCTGTGAGCTGTGGTGTAGTTGTAGACATGGCTCTGATCTGGCATTGCTGTGGCTGTGGTATAGGGTGGTGGCAACAGATCCAATTAGACCCCTAGCCTGGGAACCTCCATATGCCACAGGCGTGGCCCTGGAAAAGACAAAATAACAAAGAAACAAACAAATAAATACAGTTTTACTGTTTTTTTTTCTGCACTTATAATGCATGTACTTGAACAAAATACTCCTATAAGAAAATATTGCTATATTTTAGCCAAGTAGATTCTTCAGGGATTTTCTGTATTCTAGCATTTACTTCCATAGATTTTTATCAAGCATCTTTCTGTTTATATGAAATAGCTTAAGAGAATATGCTCCCCAAAATAACATGAGATATGAGAATAATTTTAAAAAAACACTTTCATAGAAGTTATAATATAAAGAAGTCACTGGATATAAGTATAAGTAATTAAAATATTCAGGAGAAGTTCTCTAAAATACTAGGAATATTGCTATTTCCTGGAATCAAGGAAGATATGATCAAGGAAAAGAAACATTTATTTGGGGCCCTGATGTGAGTTAGTTACCAGATATGATAGCATGTGGAGAATAACCTAGGTAGAGTGTTGGACACTGGGTAAAGTCATAAAATGAAAATGAGAAATGACATTTCCAGGAAATGGCAAGCATTACAGAATTTTATTGGTTTCCAGAATGCATATAAGAAGTATCAAGAGAAGTTCCCGTCGTGGTGCAGTAGTTAATAGATTTGACTAGGAACCATGAAGTTGCAGGTTTGATCCCTGGCCTTGCTCAGAGGGTTAAGGATCCGGCATTGCCATGAGCTGTGGTGTAGGTCGCAGATGTGGCTCAGATCCCATGTTTCTGTGGCTCTGATGTAGGCCAGCGTCTACAGCTCTGATTAGACCCCTAGCCTAGGAATCTCCATATGCCATGGGAAGTGGCCCTAGAAAAGGCAAAAAGACAAAAAAAAGAAGTATCCAAGAGAAAGTGTTTTAAAAATATGTTGGAGATAAATTATTAGGCTCTATAAATTCCTGTCTAAATGTTTGGTTTATTTTGGTTAGAGAATTTTTTATTGAGCAAACAGCTCATTGGAGAACATTTACAGATTAACTTCACAATTTTGGAGAAAATAAATATATGCAATTCTCAATTATTTTGATCTATGCTCCCCCATTTTAATTAATTATATGTACTCATAGCTTCTTTCAATTATACTATAATATGCATTTTATCTGAAATTTAAAATAAATACTATATTAAAAAGAAAAACATGGAGTTCCCTGGTGGCTCAGAGAGTTAAGCATCTGGCTTTGTCACTGCTGTGGCACAGATGCTGTAATAAAGTTTTAATCCCTGGTCTCAGAACTTCCACATGGGCAAAATGGGCAAAATAATACGCATATAAAGGCATAACTTGTAACTAATTATACAGTCTAATGCTTTGGAATAATGTAAAGATACTCAAAATACAATTTCAACTTACATTATTTATTTTAACAATTTAACTAACTACAGCATTGCATTTTAATTACAAATATCTGTATATCTATATATATATTTGTTTGTGTTTTATCTCAGGAGAAAGATCTTAGACAGTATATTATTTAAATGGGGAACATCATCAACAAAGGTATTAAATGACATACTGTTTACACTATGGTCCACAATTTTTAAATCATACATTTTGATTTCATCAAGGAATTCATAATTTCAAAATACTACAGGTTAAGTTCTATACTAAATTTTATACCAAGAATTGTCCAACATAGATTATATCCATTTAATTATTGAACTCCCAGTATATTGCTAAATTAATTGTAACTAATAGGAATGTAGAGAACAAAAGTGCCAGAATTATCACTTCTCAGAGATTACAAATCAGGGTGACATATTTTGAATAAGAAAACATATAAACAAGGAAAAGGAAACATGGAAAACATTGGAAATCTATAACAGAATGTTTTCATCTACTGTATTCTGTTGAAGTCTAAAGGAGTGATTCTCAAGGTTTAATCTCCTGAGAAATACACAGGTACTTGTAAGAAATGGAAATTCTCAAGCCCCATCCTAGATCTACAAAATCAGAAAATCTATGTGGGTGGTGATATTCAGTATTTTTATTGCTATGTTCCAGAAGATTTTGATGTTCAGTAAAGTTTGAGAAAGAATGACCTGGATTCCTACAGGAAGAGTAGAAATTGAGCAGGCAAGAGGCAGGAGTGGAATGTTCCAGGCATTACTCTTTGGGTACAAAGGGAAAAATGTTCTGCTCAAAGAACTTAAAGAAGACAAGGGAGGACACAGCAAAGGTAAAGTGAGGTGAAATGACATTAGGTATATGATCAGAGGCTCACTCAATTGTGAAAAAAATTAGGACTCTGTACTTCATGTTAGTAGGATTCAATCATGCATTCAAAGTACATCACTTTATATAGTCATAAATCTTGCCTTCTTACAATAGCAATATAAAAAAGAAGCTTATTAAGGAGACTGTATGCCATTCTCATTGTAATACCACAAATATTATATTCTCCTTTGTTGCTTTCTTGCTTTTATATGTTACCAGTAAAAACAACTCTGTGTAGATAGCAAATAAAAATCACTATATTTGCAACATATTGTAAGAAATATGCACAGAAATTAAGTGAAACAATTATTTCATTTATAATACTCTTTAACATCAGACATTTTAAAGTTCAAAAGGCACTTTTGCATGTATTAATGAGTTAACAATTTCAATACACTTTATAAGTTTTATTTTACCCGTTTGAATTTAAAAGCCATAGTCAAGATTCCATACTAAGTAGCATCTCTCATTCCACAAAATTATGTATTTTTCACCTGTTTTCTTTACTGCTATGTCTCAAGCACCTAGGAGAGTACTTGAACCATAGTAGGTACTCAAAGAATATGTTGATTAAATGAGTGAATATTTTAATAACTGCTTTGTTATAGAATTATCAACTAATAGTATTTATAGATTTTAGATGTCAAAATATTTC
The DNA here is from genome assembly GCF_054392235.1 of Sus scrofa. NCBI lineage: Eukaryota > Metazoa > Chordata > Mammalia > Artiodactyla > Suidae > Sus > Sus scrofa. The sequence goes on from NC_139393.1 coordinate 35,604,114, forward strand.
TCTAGTCATATAATTTTAAAATCTTCCACTATGGATAATTATTTTGCCCATTCCAGACTTCCTCCATTTATGTAGCTTAGTTGGCTACTTAAAGTGTAGAATGTTTTGTCATAAATACATCATTCACAGTATTTGTCTACTTTTTTCCACTTCTTATTAACTGAACCTCATACAAATTTTAGCTGGCCAGGGTGAAAGAGTATTCAAACTTTTCCTTAAGAACTTACACACACACACACACACACACACATTTCATTAGGAGGACTCGTGTGTGTGTGTGTGTGTGTGTGTGTGTGTGTGTGTGTGTGTGTGTGTTTAAATCTAGTTTGTTTTGTGCAGTCATGTGGAATGAAAGAATCATCTGTCGTCTACATAAAAATCAAACAGTGAGTAGTTATTGTGCAATACATAGAGACAGTGATTTATTCGTCCTTTCAACCATGGCAGAGAGAGGGATTAAAAAGGGAAGAGTGAAGATGCAAATTTTTCTGTTATATGTTTTTATATAGCCACAAATAAGCCTTTTACATCTAAAAACTTAAAAAAATGTATTTTTCCCAGTTTGCTTTTTCTGCATTAATAGGTGTGACTGCCTTGGTAACTTTTTCCATATTTATATCCTACTTCCATTTGCTTTTACAGGTTCTCAAAACTCAAGTAGACAATAAAGCATTGTAATACATTGGGTGAAGCCAGTGGTCAGAAAAAATTTTCTGTTTGCAATACATTAGGCACCTCTTTTTGCAATCCATTTTTTATTATTTCTCTAAACTAAAATATATACATTCTAATTGGAAGGATGATATAAAACCAAAGTGTAAAACACATAAATACATATATATAGAAATACATAGAAATATAAGAAAATTGAAAATAATCTTTACATTTGACAATATCTTTCATAAATGCTAAACAGACAACTCTGTGACCCTAACTTGACTGATATATAACTCAACACACATACATACACACACTTAATTTCACAAGAGAGCAAATTTTTTTGTCATAAATTAAGGAGGTTTTTTTGTGTGAAAAAAGAAATGTACAGACATATGCAAAATACAGCATGTTTTCATTTGGCTCTTCTCCTTGACACAATGGTGGAAAATGGATGAAGAAAAGATGAGAACTTCCATAATAAGTATTTATGGGCTAAATTGTAAGCATTTTTATTAGATTCTGATTTGCTCCTTAACAATAGAAAGCCTCTTGTATAATGGTAGAAAGTCTGGTTCTAAAATATGTTTACCTGGTTTTTGTTTTTGTTTTTTGTCTTTTTAAGGCCACACCTGTGGCTTATGGAAGTTCCCAGGCTAGGGGTTAAATCAGAGCTGTAGCTGCTGGTCTACATCACAGCCACACCAATGCATCTGTGACCTATACCACAACTCAGTGCAACGCTGTTGCTGGATACTTAAACCACTGAGTGAGGCCAGGGATGGAACCCAAGTCCTCATGGATACTAGTCGGGTTTGTTACCACTGAGCCACAATGGAACTCCCTACCTGGGTTTAACTTTGAACATTGTTATATGATTTAGGTGACTTTGACAAGGCAATTAACTTTTTAATTAGGAATGGTACACTCTAAGGATAAAAGGAGGTATGACATTATGCACTTTGTTCAAATACAGAATTCAGGAAATGCGTGCCATCCTTGGTATTTAAGTTAGAAACAGGGGAGTTCCCATTGTGGCTCAGTAGGTTACAAACCTGGCTAGTATCCATGAGGATGTGGATTAATCTCTGGCCTCACTCAGCTGGGTAAGGACTCCTGGTTGCCATGAGCTCTGGTGTGGGTAGCAGACACTGCTGGCATCCTGTATTGCTGTGACTGTGGTATAGGCCAGCAACTGCAGTTCTGATTTCATCCCTAGCCTTGGAAACAGGTGCAGCCCTGAAAAGAAAAAAAATATATTAAATACAAACAACATGTAAGATATACTATAGATATATTTCATTTTAAAAATTCATTTAATTGTTTTGTTTCTTTTATACTTGTATATAAATTAAATTATATCTATTGAGTTATTTTTGATAATATGTGAAGATTTTACAAGTAAAGGAAAAATAAATTTTTGAGTCTTTACTGTATTAGTATAGAAAATACCATAGTGTAAGTTTCTTTTTTTGAATTCTTTGATTGTTTTCATTTATTCTCATTCCCCTACCCTCTGAAAACTACTAATTATTATTTTAAAAAATCAGATTTTTATTTCCCTAATTTTGCACTCCTGATACTATAAGATTACCATTGTTGAGCAAAGTAGCAATTTAAATGCTGTAACACTAAAGGCTACCATGATCTTGCAAATATATATATATTTAACTTCATGTTCTATTAAAATCCATTAGTTTTTCATACTTTTATATGTTTAGTTATGCAATTATTTGTTTTCCAAACTTTACTTTTTCATTAATAGTCTCACCCTTGTGCCCTGATTAATGTCGTGACACTTGGTAATTTGCTTTGTGACTCCACTCCTTTCTGCTAACTCTGCAGGATACTGTAATGTCCTATGTTTCTAAAAGTAAAGTCCACATGTGTAAGTCTGGTAATGTTTAAAATATATGTTTCTTGGAGTTCCCCTTGTGGCTCAGTGGAAATGAATCTGACTAGCATCCATGAGGATGCAGCTTTGATCCCTGGCCTTGCTCAGCGCGTTAAGGATCCAGCGTTGTCATGCGCTGTGGTGTAGGTCACAGACATGGCTCAGACCCCACCTGCAGTTGTGGCATAGACGGCAGCTGTAGCTCCAATTAGACCCCTAGCCTGGGAACTTTCACATGCCATGGGTGTGGGTCTAAAAAGATAAAAGACAAAAAAAAAATATTTCTTATGGTAAAAAGTAGTAGTAATAATTGGAGGAATAACTGGGCTTCTGTTATCTTTATATCCTTTCTGATCTTTGATCTTCTAAGAATGGAATCATATTGTGAAGTTTATTGACTGGGTTCAAGTGAGATCAACAAATCAGTTGTAAAAACCAGTCTTCATATTTTGTAATCCTTGAGATGAATGCATTGACCACTTTCATGGTTTAAAAGAAAAGAATTAGAAATGATGCTGCATTTGTTTAGAAATGTGCAGAATGTGTTAGATAAACCAATCAATATCTAATTACTAGTTTGCAGTCTTCTCTATTTTAATGCTCAGATTTTCACAGAGATAAACCACCTGCCGTGTGACCTGATGTATTTGTTCTGACAGCACTTTTAAAGAGACTGCTCAAAACCTGGCAATAAATGCGTTATTCCAAGAGAAATAATTTTCCGAGAGACTTACTTCCACACATGTTCAAATATAGAAACAAAGCCAAAGAAATTCATAAGCAAATAAATGTACAAAGCCCAAATCTCCTAGTTTATATATAGTCATTGAAATGCAATTTTTAAAAAGCATTTATTTCTTACTATAAATAAGGAAGAAAGTTTAAAGGATATTAGTTATAATGCACACTTCTATCTGTGACTTTATGTAGATTGGTTAATGGGTTGAAAACCAATTCAATTATATTAGCTTAAACCATGGTGTGATCAGTTCACATCGTACTAAAATCTCTCAACAGTTCTCTCCATGATTCTACCAAAATATAATTTAAAAATAGTTCAAATGTTTTATTTTCTGTTACTCATGCATGGTCATCCATTACAAGTAAGACTCAATGCTGAACACTGAAATTCATGCATTCAAAATCTATAGCCTTTTTCATCTATTAAACAACATAAACATGTACTTAGAGTATCTTGATTACAAGACAGTCTTTTCCTTTTCCTTCTCTTGGAGTTGTTAGAAATATTTTTAATTGAATTAATGTATTCATATATATATATATATTTCTATTATAATATACATAATATAACTTGTATTACATGCATAAATTGTGAATCAGAATATATTCCACTTAGATTTATCTTATATTCAAATATCAGTAAAACTATCCCTAATTTAAAAAGTTACCCTAAAAATTCAAAGGCCATAACAATGTTCAGTATTACTATTCTATATTTTTTCTTGGTGGTTCATGATATTTGTTCTCAATTTATTTATTTATTTATTTATTTTATTTATTTTTTTTTTTGTCTTTTTGCTATTTCTTTGGGCCGCTCCCATGGCATATGGAGGTTCCCAGGCTAGGGGTCGAATCGGAATTGTAGCCCCCAGCCTAAGCCAGAGCCGCAGCAACGCAGGATCTGAGCCGCATCTGCGACCTACACCACAGCTCACGACAACGCCAGATTGTTAACCCACTGAGCAAGAGCAGGGACTGAACCTGCAACTTCATGGTTCCTAGTCGGATTCGTTAACCACTGCGCCACGACGGGAACTCCTCAATTTATTTTTAAAGGGAAATGTTATCCACATATCCTCAAAATTTTGTCTATTTCTACATTTTCTTTTGTTTTTAAGCTATTTTATTTACAGATTTTTTACCTCTGGGAGAAGTTTGCCTTCCTTAGCAGTTGATTATAATTTTCACAATGTAATTTTGCCATTAATTGCTTCAAAAATAAATGTACTCCATTTCTACAGATATTTTTGTTTTCTAAATTCACACAACTCTATTCTGTCGATTGCAGCCTGTTTGATACACTGAAGCACCCTTATCCTAGCCTAGAAAGCCCACATAGCTTAACATTATTGGGAATAATAATGTAACTATTCACTGAAATTTCATTTTGTTTAATATTTTTTTTAAGTTGTGTCTTTCTTGGAAATATCTTCTTGTGATGCAGAATTGTTCCATGAAATCATGTTGCTTTTGTTTCATTTTGCTTATTTTTGAATAAAGAGAGATTTAACCAAACCTGGTATTTAAATATTTGCAGGTAATAACAAAGCTGCTTTTATGGTGCTCTGAGATTTTACTTCCCTGCATGTGAACTGAAGTGGGGATTGAGTTCTTCAGCTTCCAATACAGTATTCAGGGCCCTCAGACTTTGATCATGTCAGTCTGATGGAGAATAATGGAATGAGCTTTGTCAGCTCCCTGCTTTGATTAATTTTGAAATTTGTACATAATGTGAAAATATTTTATTGAAGCGGAACTTACAAAATTATGCCATCTGTATAACCAATACACCAAGGTGAACTACTCCTCTAAAACTATTACTAATGCCATCAACATCTAAAATCACTTATCTAAGACAAAAAAGTGGTTGCCTATTCTAAGGTTTCAGAAGATGGAAGGTATCTTCCCCTACCTCTAAGCTGTTTTAAATCTGCCAGCTATCAATGTATATAGTCAGTATTTAGCAGAGAGTCTATGGTGGTTTTATGAGGATAATGTTTCTGGCTGCTGTAGCCTGAATACAGGACATTCAAAAATGTGTGTGTACACTATAATAGCTTTTACTTCTATAGAATAGGTGTCTTAGTCTCTTTGGGCTACTGTAATAAAATACCATAGACTGGTAGCTTATAAACAATGGAAACACTTCTCACATTTCTGGATTCTGGGAAGGTCAAGATTAGGATGACCGATTGATTGGGTGAGGGTGCTCTTCCTGGTTCTGCCTAATTTTTGATGCATCCTTACATGATGGAAGAGACTAAAGAGCTCTGTGGGATGGCTTTTTCAAGAGCACTATCCTTTTATGAGGGTTTCACTCTCATGACCTAACCACACCCCAAAGACTCCACCTTCTAACACCATCGTATTTGGTGTTCAGATTATAATATGTGGGCTTTGGGGGATCCAAATTTCAGACCATAATGACAGGCACATTATTTTTATAAGGTTATATACATATTATACATTATATATTATATATAAACACAAGTATATGGTTTATATATACACACACACAAAGTATAAATACACTTATAGTATATGTAGACATACATTAATGTGCATATGTGTATATTACATAATGCATGTTCCTGAGTGTGCACATGTGCAAGCAGTGCCCTTGTATAGGATTTATCTGTTTTTTGCAATGCTTGTGCATAAATAAATATTGTATTTTTCCATTATTACTATTTATTTAGCAAATAAAATTTCTCCCCATCACTAGTCACAAAACTTCCATTTTTTTGATAAGATATGTTTTTCATCATTATAGATATAACCGGTGCTTCCTGTTGGTATAAAAATGAAGACAACACTTTTTTAAGTTTTGAAAATGTGAGGACTTTTGTTGTTAAATATAGTAGTTTCATGCACTCGTTTTGCATTATTTTTAGTCAGTTTCATGTTTTAGTAATTACAGTAAATATATTCCCAAATATAATTGTCAATTCTGGTATATTTAATGCTTTCTCACTCCCATGCCTCTCTCCTATTAATGGTGATCATCTACATGTCATCAGAATTAGGCAGGGCAAACATGCCCTTAATATGAAGTTTGTTTCAAGGATAAGTTCTTACTGATATTTTGTCCCTCAAAGGCTTTTTCTTTTTTAATGGCCATACCTGTGGCATATGGAAGTTCCTAGGCCAGGGACTGAATCTGAGCCAAAGCTGAAACCTATACCATAGCTGCAGCAATGCCAGATCCTTTTAACCCACTGTGCCAGGCTGGGGATTGAACCTGTGCTGCTGCAGCAACCCAAGCTACCGCAGTCAGATTCTTAACTCACTGTGCCACACTAGAAACTTAGGCTTTTTCAATCATTTTGTTTAGATTCTAGGAGTTGATTTAACACTCTAAGGTCCCATATTTCTGGATTTTCTCTATTACTAAAATTTTTACTTAAAAACCACATAAATTTTCCTTTGTCATCCCCTTCCCATAAAATCCTACTATAAGCAACTAAACAAACTCAACACAGACTGTCAGCTTGAGTCTTTCTTGACGGTTCACCTAGCACATCAGACATAGTTGCACTTGGGCCTCCTGTCAAGTAATTACAGAGAGTAGTTTGCAAATTATTTTTCCACAGCAAGTCACAGCTCTTCGGTTTTCCCACCTTTAATATCTGTTGCCTCTTAGTCACTTTACCATTAATCCAAGGACATATGTTTAATATATATTTTGGGCTAATACTCCTACATAATAGCAGTCTTGCATTGGGAGAGAGTACTTGTAATATATATAACAACAAATAAAAATGGCTTTTTAGTAATTACAGTAAATATATTCCCAAATATAATAGAAATTTATCCCCAGCTTTATAGCAATTCAAGAAATGTTCAACAGGCAACTTTACAACTAGTAGTTCAGAAAGCAATACTCCCTCAGTCTTGAGAACACAGGTTCTATGGGATCTGGATTTCTCTCTTTTCCCTCTGCAGATGGGGAAAGAGAATGAAGATCTGGGTAGAAGAGATGTATATGAGACAGGCCTGGAAGGTGCACCCATCACTTGGGCACATGTCATATTGGCCAGAATTCAGAGAAGTGCCCAAGGTTCACAGGGAAGGTGGTCCAGCTACATCCTAGGAAATAAGGGAAGAATATAGATGTTGATGAAAGTAGTCTCTTCTGAAAATTCTCTGAGATTAAGAGGCCCTGAGGCAGCATTCTCTACATTATTTTAGTCCTAGCTGGAAATATAGAATCACATGTGGTATCACATGAAAGAAGTCAATATTGTAAGGTGAAATGAATATTACAGTGATTTGAAGTCAGTGATCATGACTTGACAGTTTCTCATAAAATTCATAGTTGGGAGATCATTACCAATTTATCCAACATTCCAGGCTATGTAATCATGTCATTTCTAGTTCTGCCTATATATTTAGTTACAGTCTAATTTTTCTCCTGGACAGTTTATTTACCTTTATTTTGCACAGGACACTTAATAAAGCAACATTTTATAGATTATGGTAGCTGAAGCGATCAGCTCTGAGTCCAGAGAGACATTATATTTATTTTCTATATATTCATTCCTTGCATATGTTATATACAAACCTTGATTTGTATAATATTTTATAAATATCCTTGTCAAATATTATCAAATTATTATGATTCATTAGATTATAAAAAATAAATCAGAATCTTCCAAATGGAAATGTATCAATTCAGCCCCAATATTACATCCAGAATATGTAAATCACAAAATGTCACTCTTTTCTGAGGCCTCAGAACATGTAAGCTCATAAAGCCATACCTAAAAGTATCCTTCCATTGTGAAGCAATAACCTGGAACTCACCAACCATAGGGTTCTCAACTTAATTGTCCTTTCCTGGGTCACTGAAATCTCAAGACCATTTGGAGGAATATTGAAGTTTTACTCCACTCCACCAAAGGTAATTCATATATCATAATTTTTGCATTCAATTTCCAATTTGGTGGATAGCTGATTTATTTATTTAATTACATTAAAAAATAAATGGGAAGCAGAGAGAAATAGGATGAAGGTGAGCAATGACACATAGAGGTTTTAAGGGGTATAGGGACTATTGCTATGCTAAGAATTACCTGAATTGTCCTGATCCCAAACTACAACCAGAGCATAATTTTGAGAATTAGGAAGAAAATGTAGTGGAAATTGGTTTTATGCCGAAAAGTATGCCAATTTTGGTCTTTACTTTCTCCAGTCTCACACTGTCTACTGTAGACAAAAGGGCCTTTCTGAAACAGGGTCATATTTCGCTGCTGCATTTCTTTTATCATTCCAGCAGTATGACTTGGGATCAAGTTAACTCCTTCTTGATATACTTAAGTTTACTAAGAATAGGGAACCAACTCTATTTTTCTTTCTATAAACTTACTAAATTCCTCCAAGCTTTATATTGTTTTGGAGGAATTCCACAGATCTTACTTTTCAGTTATTAATTTTGTCACTAATATCCACAGTGGAGGGGATTAACCACCCTCTAGACAAAACCCACAATATGTATTTCTGTGTTTTCTCTGAGAGGCCCTTATCAGTTGCCTTATTCCTAGTATAATGTTATGTATTACTAAGAGCTAGTTAAGTTGTATTACTGTGACATGATTTTTTAAAAATATTCAACTTTTATTGAACATGGTAAAACATATTTACTACTTTCTTTTTATAGTGTTGCAACTCTCAGTAATAATTATGATCCTATAAATATATTTTCTTAATATGTCTTTTGATTAATCTGTATTACTAATAATTCCAGGATCCTAAAATTCAAGATTTCAAATTCTTTACATGAAAATGTAATGGTCTCACACTATGTTTTTAGCTTATCACTGGCTATAAGTGATCTGCTCATTGGTCAAGTATAAAAATATGTTCCAATCATGTGAAGGAAAATGACAGCACACAAAAGGAAAGTGAACACTCATCATGCACCATCATGAAAGCTGGTCAGACAAAACTATTAGCTTTCTATTGCGGTGTAAAATGTTGCCATGATTTTAGTAGCTTAAAACCAAAGAAATTGATCATCTCACAGTTCTATAGTTCAGTGGTCCAGGTAGAACTCAACTGCATTCTCTACTGCATATCACATAAGACTAAAATAAATGTCCAGCCAGCTACAGTCTCATCTAGAATTTTGAGTTCATCTCCAAATCCACACAGATTATTGACAAATTTATTCAATTTCTTGTAGTAAGACTGTAGTAAGACTGAGATCCGTGTTGGCTGTTGGCCAGAGATTACTTCCACTTCCCAGAGGTTGTTATCAAATCCTTGCCATGTTGCTACTTCAATTTACAAATCCAAAAATAGAGTAGATTCTCATATCACATCTTTTTAACTTTGGAAAAGGCCAATCCCATTGAAGTATTTATCTGCTTAAGCAGATCCACTAAGATAATATCTTTTCATTAACTTAGTTGCTGTCAGTTCAAAAGTAGTTACCCATTAACTAGTTAGTAGTTAACCATTAATTATGATGATCATTTTACAACCATAAATGTGATAAAATTCATTGAATAATTTTAAAAAGTAGTTACCAATTAACTAGTTAGTAATTAATCATTAATTATGAATTAAATAATAAACTTAATTACTAATGACTAACTCATTAGTAACTTTAATTAGGTCTGAAAAAAGCATGTCAGAAATGATGTTCCATCATATTCACTAACCCTGCCCACATTGAAGGGAAAGGAATTACATAAGCACATACATTAGGGGATAGCAATTTTGGGGTCCAGCCTAGAATTCTGCCTCCCATCATCCACACTCTGGCCTCTAGTGATTTATATCCTTCTCAATGATAAATACTTTATTCCAGATTACCTTAAAGTTTCATCCTATTTGAGCACCAGCTCAAGTCCCACATCATATCGTCTAAGCAAAATCACATCATCTCATCAGTTTAAGCATATAATATCAAAATCTTCTACATCTACATCAAGTATGAACGAGGCTCCTGGGCATAAACTGTTAAGCAGAGCTCCAGCATCACATGTGCTCTTCAACTTGGACCTGTGGAACTAAAGAAACAAATATATACCCTCAATAATGTGGGGAAGATATAGAATAATAGTTCTGGTTCTAAAACGGAAGTAATCTTGAAAAATCTGTCTTTTCATTTATCAAATGACCATCAACATTTGCAAAAAGTCAGTTCAAATAATTTACAACTGTGTGTGTGTGTGTGTGTGTGTGTGTGTATGCATGGGCCTGCATGCATGTAGTCAGCGGTAGTTTAACATTTTTCTATTTATAGTAAGAATTCTTCATCATTTTATCAATTCTGGATATAAATTCAGTCTTAGAGGTAAGATGAATAACTTTTTTCCAAGTTGATGCCTTTCATTGCTTGATGGTGAAACTTCAAGTAAATGAAAGTTTTGAAATTAGAAGTCCAATTTATCAGTTTTTTTCTTTGACAGTTCTTGTATTTTCAGGCACAGGGTACCTTCGCACCAAGGTTGTGAAATTTTTTTCTATTTTTATTCAACATTTTATAGTTTTGGATCTACAATAAGATCTAGAATTCATTATGAGTTAATATTTGTATGTGATGTGGCATAAAAGTTTGAGAATCCTTTTTCCATTAGAGTATCTTTTTGTTTCCCTAGCACAATTTGTTAGAAACACTATTTTTCCCTTTATAAAAATATTTTGACACATTTGTAAAGTCATTTGGACATGTATCCATACATTTGGGACCTACTATTGTATATTCTCTTTTGTTCTACTAATTGTTTTTCCATACAGAAATACTAGATTGCTTGATTACTGTAGCTTGTGAATCTCAAAATAAGATGTCGGAGATTTTCCAAATTAATTCTCCTTTTGTAAATTTGAAAATTGTAGAATCAATTTGGCAATTTCCTCAGAAATGACTTGTTTGGATTTCGTTTGGTATTTCTCTGAATCTATAGATCCTTTTGAAGAGAATAAACATCTTAACAGCATTGTCAGTCCATAAATGTGGTACATATATCAGGTCTTCATTAACATATCTCAGCAATATTTTGCAGTTTCTAATGTTGAGTTCTTATATGTCTTTGTCAAAATTATCTCTAATTATATTTTAACACTATGTTAATATTACTGTAAAATATTGTGTTCCAAATATTCATATTATTATATAGAAATAGTATGATTTTTACATTGGTCATCTATCATACGACCTTATTAAATTTACTTTTTTTTTTTTAATGGCTGCACCCAGAGCATATTGAAATTCTCAGCCCAGGGACTGAATCTGAGCCAAAGCTGCAAACTATGCTGTAGCTGTGGCAATGACAGATCCTTTAACCCAATTCATCAGGCATAGAATCGAACCCATGCCTCGACAGCAACCTGAGACACTGCAGTTGGATTCTTAACGCACTGTGCCATGGTGGGAACTCCTTAAATTTACTTCTTAATTCTAGTTACCTTTCTGTAGAGTCTTTAGAATTTTCTCCAGATTTGCAATTGTATCATCAGTGAATATGAATGTTTTGCTTCTTCCTTTCCAATTGTGGTATTTCCCCCCCTCATTAATTCTCTGGCTCAGACTTCTAGAATTATGCTGTATAATAAAGATGAAAGTGGGCATGCTTTCCTTTTATCTGTACTTTGGGAGAAAACATTGTCTTTCACTATGTTCATAACTAAGCATGGTATGAGTTGTGAGTTTTTTTCACTGGTGTACTTTATTGAATTTAAAAAATTGGAGTTCCTATTGTGGCTCAGTGGCTCAGTGGAAACAAATCTGACTAGCATCCATGAAGATGCAGGTTTGATCTCTGGCATTGCTGAGTGGGTTAAGGATCTGACTTTGCCATGAGCTGTGATGTAGGTCACAGACAGGGCTTGGATCTGGCATTGCTGTGGCTGTGGTGTAGTCTGGCATCTACAGCTCCAATTGACCCGCTAACGTGGGAATCTCCATATGCTGCAGGTGCAGCCCTAAAAAGACTAATAAATAAATATATTCCTCTATTTCTAGCTTTCTGAGCATTTTCATAACTGAATATAGAACTTTGCCCAAATATTTTATTTGAATTAATATGATAATATGGGTTTTGTTATTCTATTAATATGGGAAGTTGCATTGATTTATTTTCAAATATATATTATCACATTATTGAGTAACCACAATTAATTAGCCATGATGGATTTTTTTTTTTAATTATTTTCCCACTGTACAGCAAGGGGGTCAGGTCATCCTTAGATGTATACATTGCAGTTACAGTTTTTTCCCCCACCCTTTCTTCTGTTGCAACATGAGTATCTAGACATAGTTCTCAATGCTATTCAGCAGGATCTCCTTGTAAATCTATTCTAGGTTGTGTCTGATAAGCCCAAGCTCCCGATCCCTCCCACTCCCTCCCCCTCCCATCAGGCAGCCACAAGTCTCATCTCCAAGTCCATGATTTTCTTTTCTGAGGAGATGTTCATTTGTGCTGGATATTAGATTCCAGTTATAAGTGATATCATATGGTATTTGTCTTTGTCTTTCTGGCTCGTTTCACTCAGTATGAGATTCTCTAGTTCCATCCATGTTGCTGCAAATGGCATTATGTCATCCTTTTTTATGGCTGAGTAGTATTCCATTGTGTATATATACCACATCTTCCAAATCCAATCCTCTGTCGATGGACATTTGGATTGTTTCCATGTCCTGGCTATTGTGAATAGGGCTGCAATGAACATGCGGGTGCATGTGTCTCTTTTAAGTAGAGCTTTGTCCGGATAGATGCCCAAGAGTGGGATTGCAGGGTCATATGGAAGTTCTATGTATAGATTTCTAAGGTATTTCCAAACTGTTCTCCATAGTGGCTGTACCAGTTTACATTCCCACCAGCAGTGCAGGAGGGTTCCCTTTTCTCCACAGCCCCTCCAGCACTTGTTATTTGTGGATTTATTAATGATGGCCATTCTGACTGGTGTGAGGTGGTATCTCATGGTAGTTTTGATTTGCATTTCTCTTATAATCAGCGATGTGCAGCAAGCATTGCTGGGAAACCTGGACAGCTGTATGCAAAGCAATGAAACTAGAACACACCCTCACACCATGCACAAAAATAAACTCCAAATGGCTGAAAGACTTAAATATACGACAGGACACCATCAAACTCCTAGAAGAAAACATAGGCAAAACACTCTCTGACATCAACATCATGAATATTTTCTCAGGGCAGTCTCCCAAAGCAATAGAAATTAGAGCAAAAATAAACCCATGGGACCTCATCCAACTGAAAAGCTTTTGCACAGCAAAGGAAACCCAAAAGAAAACAAAAAGACAACTTACAGAATGGGAGAAAATAGTTTCAAATGATGCAACTGACAAGGGCTTAATCTCTAGAATATACAAGCAACTTATACAACTCAACAGCAAAAAAGCCAATCAATCAATGGAAAAATGGGCAAAAGACCTGAATAGACATTTCTCCAAGGAAGATATACAGATGGCCAACAAACACATGAAAAAATGCAGGATTATTTTTTAATGTATTTCTGGATTCACTTTGCTATTTAAGTAGAGCATTGTATTATATTATTAGATCATATCTACCAGATTTTTTTTCACACACATGGGTGTGTTTAAATATATTTCAGGATTCTTTCTAAAGGCATTTTCAGTAGTGTTCTCAAATGCAAATTCAGAAACTCTGTAAAAAGGCCTGACAATGCTTTTTAATACTCCATTTATCAGATTATTAAGAACGGTTTATTGAGTTCTCATTTATTTATTCAAAACGAGTTAACATGGGAGTTATTTTGTATAGTATTCAACTTGCTACCAAAGAGCACTTTATTTTTCAATATTCATAACATATTTTAAATATTGAGTCAAGAAAGATTCTGGTAGTAAATTCAAGCAATTATTATATTGTTCCTAAAAGCTGTAACTTTTTTCATCTATTGATAGGAAAATATACTTTTCTTACTATTTCCATTGTAACCCCAAAGGTAATTCTTCATTACGCTTTAGTCAATTTTGATTATGATAATTTACTTATTTTCTCATTCATGCATTTAATAAACATTTAAACATCAATATGTGGAAGACTATTTTCTAGAACATCTCTGTGGTTAGGTAATTAAGTAAATGGGCATTTCCTTCTCTATTTGCTTCTCTATTGTATCACTTGCTTTTAAATTGGGACAATGTTATAAATGCTGAACAGTAAAACATGAGAACAAGCAAAAGATGATTATTATGGGAGAAGCATCGAGGCTTAGAGTTTGTAATACTAGAGCAGTTTAAACTTAATATCTTAATATTTATTTGTTCTTCATTACTGTGGTGTATAGTTTGTCTGAAACTGTAGATCAGAATGTTTTTAAGAATTAAGTTATTCTCTTAGAACCTCCATCTCTATTGTAGATTTTACTATTTTCCTAAAGAAACTTTTCTACTCTTCGCATTTTTAAAATTATATTATCCTCCAGAAATTAAGAAGAAACAAACATGGATGATGTGATACAATGATTACAATTAATCTTTCTTCACCAGAAATCTTCAGTTTACCATTTTCACAATGGACTGCAGTATTGTTCCCAGTTCTTCACCATTTCTGGTATTTACACACTTTGTCATGCCTTATTCCACTTTATTCCACCAGAGATGAAGTATATTCCCCCTTCCCATTGATATTTGGCTTACATGTAATTTATTTGGCCAGTAGAATGTTGGTGGAAGTTACAGTATACCCTGTTTTTTCTGAAACTATACCTTAGGAGACATTACATGAAGTTTGTCCTTCTTATCTGTCTGCCTTAATTATCAGAAGAATAACCACTGGTTAAGCCACTTATTAAAAGAGAATGAGAGATTAGTGGCAAAATCATGGACCACTAAATACATGGTTCACATATTTAGAGCTAAATCCAGTGGACAAGATGACATGTAAACAAAAATAAATTGTAATCTGAAGGTACTGAATTTTGGTGTGATTTCTTTTATAGTAGTGTTATACTTATTGATTTCTGTATTTTCCTTACTGTCATATTATTCCAAAATTATATAAGCAGAAAACTCCTCAGCAAGTTGTAATTAGAACATGGTAATGTACATATAGTGCTTCCTTTTTTAATAATCCAAAGTCATGACTGATTTTCCTTCTTATCTTCTTTTCTCTATTACTTGAACATGTAGGTCTTTCTCAAAGTCTTAGTTGACTTTGCAATCTCTTATGTCTATATTTAAATTAGTTAATTATATATGTTATTTGTTTTCAAAAAGTGAGGTTTTCCAGTGATGGTGATGACTACTAATTATTTTCATTTTTGCTATAAACAATGGTGATGTGCAGCCCTGCCCTTTCTGTTAATGAATGTTTACTCATTTTGATTATGCCTTCATTATTTATTGATTACACGCAGTGAAATTTCACAGGGACATGCAAATTTATATGTGTCCCATGTTATTTCCAAAACCCCATATGTTTTGTGGTATGCCATCCCAAGGTCCCAGTACATCCCAAGGTTTCATTACTTACCATGTAAATCTGAAACAATTATCTGTTTTGGCTCCAGTTTTTTTTTTTTTTAATTACTGTAACTATTACTATCTATAACGTAGTATTATATTGAACTATTGAATCACTTTTTATTTGTTTGTTTCATTCCTTTGCATGAATTACAATCCTGGCAATGCTAGGAAAACTTAAATTCAGTCACACATAAATATCCTCTGCTTTCCACATTTCCAAGACCATATTCTTATTAGTACATTTACACCTACCTGTTCTCACATCTATTTATTATTTAGCTATTTGATAACCTGCCTTTTACATTTAGATAAGTGATATGTATATTGTATATAATAATATATTTGTTAATCCCCTCTTATAATTTTTAGTGAAGTTTTGGACACTTATGTATTCCTTATATCAGACATCTCTTTAGAAATCGTGATTTTTTTCCACATAATTTTAAGCAAAAATCTGGGCTATTAATGATTTATAAGCTCTTGATGACAGGAAAACAAGTTTTATCAGCCATGTGATGTCCTCCCCATTAAAGTTAAACATTCTTTTGCTTGTGTAAAGGAAAAATATTTTACACATAACAGGATGAAACATTTACAAATGACTAATAATTTTTTCTTATTTAAAGCTAGCTTTTCCTTATTTTGGAAAAATTTTAAAAGAAAGTTGAATATTATCTCCTCAGGCAGAGAAGAAAGGTTTACATTTTCCAAAAATTAATTTTATAATAATTATAATTTAAGTATTTTTCTTTAATACCATTTTAAATTTTAAAGAGAGTATTCTTTGTGCTCTTATATTCTCTATTTTCCTTAGTACCAACTGTTTTAATGGCAAACATTTCATTTATTCTTCTAATTGTGACAATAATATTATAATATAATCATCTAAAAAGCATTTTATTATTTTTAAATGTATTACTTTATAACTGGAGATAGTACAATTTTGAGGGAAGTTCAGGTATACCTATAATTACGATGAGGATGCCCATTCTCACCACGTTTATTCAACATAGTATTGGAAGTCATAGCCACAGCAATCAGACAAGCAAAAGAAATAAAATGTATCCAAATTGAAAGAGAAGAGGTAAAATTGCCACTGTATACAGATGACATAATGCCATATATAGAAAACCCTAAGGACTCAACACAAAAACTGCTCAAACTGATCAAGGAATTCAGTAAAGTAGTAGGATACAAGATCAACATTCAGAAACTGGTTGCATTTCTGTATACTAACAATGAAATATTAGAAATGGAATACAAAAACACAATAACTTTTAAAATTGCACCCCAAAAATTAAATAATTGGGAGTAAAACTGACCAAAGAGGTGAAAGACTTATATGCTGAGGAAGTTAAAGAGGACTCAAGGGAATGGAAAGTTATCCCATGCTAATACACTGGAATAATTAATACCATAAAAACGGCCATAATATGAAAAGCAATCTATAGATTCAATGTGATCCTTGTCATTTGACCTATGGCATTTTTCACAGAACTAGAAAAATACAAAAATTTATATGGAACCACAAAAGACCCAGAATTGCTGAAGAAATCCTGAGGAACACAAACTGAGCAGGAGTCATAACTCTCCCAGACTTCAGGTGATATTACAAAGCCAACAGTAATCAAGACAGTGTGGTACTGGTACCAAAACAGAACAATGGAACAGAATAGAGAACCCAGAAATAAAAGGAGACACACATGGCCAACTAATCTTTGACAAAGAAAGCAAGAATATAAAATGGGAAAAAGTCTTTTCAGCAAGTGGTGCTGGGAAAACTGGACAGTCACATGTAAATCAATGAAACTGGAACACAAACTCACACCACGCACAAAAATAAACTCAAAATGGCTTAAAGTATTAAACATAAGATAAGACACCATCAAGCTCCTAGAGGAGAACATAGGCAAAAATTCCTCTGACATCAACCTTACAAATGTTTTCTTAGGTTAGTCTCCCAAGGCAACAGAAATAAAACAAAAATAAGCCAATGTGACCCAATCAAACTGACAAGATTTTTCACAGCAAAGGAAACCATTAAAAAAAAAGGACAGCTTATAGAATGGGAGAAAATAGTTCATACAGTGCAACTGACAAGGGTTCAATCTCTAAAGCAGACAAACTTGTAAAACCCAACAGCAAAAAAGCCAGCAACCCAATTAAAAAATGGGCAAAAGGCCTGAATAGATATTTCTCCAAAGAATATATACAGATGGCCAAAAAGCACATGAAAAAAAAAATAGTCAACATCACTATTGTTAGAGAAATGCAAATCAAAACTACCATGAGGTAGTTCATACCAGTCAGAATGGCCATCAATACGTCCTCAAATAACAAATACTGGAGAGAGTGTGGAGAAAACGGAACCTTCCTACACTGTTGGTGGGAATGTAAATTGGCATAACCACTATGGAAAACAGTATGGAGGTACCTCAGAAAACTAAATATGGAACTACCATATGACCCAGCAATCCCACTCTTGGGCATCTAATCAGAAAAAACATTCCTTGAAAAATACACATGCACTCGCATGTTCATTGCAGCACTATTCACAATAGCCAACCAAGGAAACAACCTAAACATCCGTTGACAGATGAATGGATTAAGAAGATGTGGTATACATACACAATGAAATACTACTCAGCCATCAAAAGGACAAAATAATGTCATTTGCAGCAACATGGATGGAGCTAGAGACTCATAATAAGTGAAGTAAGTCAGAAAGAGAAAGACAAATTCCATATGATATAACTTAAATCTGGAATTGAATATATGGCACAAATGAATCTCTCCACAGAAAAGAAACTCATGGACTTGGAGGACAGACTTGTGGTTTGCAAGAGAGGAGGGGGAGGGAGTGGGATGGACTGTTAATCTAGGGTTAATGGATGCAGAGTATTGCCTTTGGAATGGATAAGCAATGAGATCCTGCTCCATAGCACAGGGAACCATATCTAGTCACTTATGATGGAGAATGATGGAGGATAATGTGAGAAAGGGAGTGTATATATGTTTGTATGACTGGGTCACTTTGCTGTCAGGAGAGAATTGACAGAGAACTCTAAACCAGCTAAAATGGAAAAAGTAAAAATCATCTAAAAAAAAGAAATAACATACACATGAAAATTTCACTGATATTTTTTAAATAAAACATATTTTTGACAGCTCTGATCAATGTTTTGCATTGTTATAGTAGTATTTATTACATATTAATCCAAATTTTAAAAATAATAATAATTTAAAAATAAAATCATTTAGGTTCTCTGTATGATTGTTTTTAATAGCTACCAACAACAGTCTACTTACTATATAAACTATTCTCTCTCATTTGGGAGAATTTGAAATTAGTATTTAATATTTTTAACCAATCAAAATATACCTTCAGAAGTATTAGAAGAACAGAGATAGTCACAAAATGAATAAATATATCATCTTTCTAATTATTTTCATGTTACTAATGTATTTCAATATGGAGAAAATTAGCTTTACTTTGTCCATTTCAGAATTTTCATCATAAATGATTATTATTTCATGCTCAATCTTTCAAATCCATGTTTTAGTGATAGGTAGTTTACCTAGATACTTTGGAAAAAAATAAATTTTGAATGGATGAGCGATGTGAAGAAGCAAGGATATAACCAGTAACATTAATTTAAATATTTTCCTAAACTCCATGTGATTTAATTTGGAAAAGAAAATTAAAGCTTTAAATTTTTTCCATGTTTAATTAAAGGTTATACAAATTATTTTCAATTGCTGTATCTGAAGTGCTTCAATCTAACTTAATATTGACATTATAATTTTCTATTTTGTATAACTTCCCCTTTTTAATAATATTCCTGAATAGTGACAAAACAAAAAAACTAGGAGAACCTTTCCATTAGACTCTTATTTTTCTTTTGTTTATGCAGTTTCTGTTTCTTTCTAGCAGGTTCACAGAGGTTTTTTTTAATAAAATATTAAGTTAGGAAAAAAGCATGTAAAATAATTTGACAATAATCTTAAGAAAAAAATTGGATTGAAATATTCAGAACAGAATATTTGAAGATTTTTACTAAACAAAAAACTTTAGCTTCTAAGTTTAACAAGTACAGTCAAAGCATTTTATTACTATTTATACACTAGTTAAAATTCATTGCAGCAACTTACTCTAAATTGACTTCATATAAAAGTTATAACTGATTTTTTTCATTCAGTCTACAATTAGTTATTGAAGAAATAATAGCAAACTGAAGTCCAGGTGTGTTTATCCCCTTTTTAAAATAAGTATACAAGCAACATTGTCCAATACCATTTTATTTACAAAACCTGTATTAACAAATATATTTTAAAAAGCTATTTACTTTGAAGATAGTATGTTTAAATAACCTGTTGATTTACATCAGAATATTATTTGAAGTAGGTACTACTTTGGGCTTCAATAATAGCTCTAAAACTCAATATAAATGTAGACAAATTCTGAAATGGTTTTAGTGATTTTTGCTTTTTATCTACATTTTACCAAAATATAATCACTAATGCTATATTGCAAAAATTATTCATATTTGTTCACTGGAATCACATTCATGATTCATGTTCTCAGGTGACTTATATTTGCAAAAATACATTTCCAGGAATAAATCGATATTAGCATACAGATAGAATTGAATATTATGTCAATAGTGATTGACAAAGTTGATATGTTGCTGGATGCCTCATTTTAGATTATTCTTTTTTTTCCTGGAGGCATAAAATGTAAAATTGCATTTCAATTTTCCAATCCATTTAACCTGAGAAGAAGGTAATAATCTAGAGAAAAATAACAAAAGGCCTTTGCAGTTAGGATATGATTGACATATGGCTAAAATATGTTTCAGCTGTAAAGTCAGGCCAGTATCAATAAAACTGTGTTGCCTCAGTTGGTATCCTCAGGCTTCCTTTGCCCGCATAATTGATTTTAAAACTATGACTGTAAAATAAAAAATAAAAAAATAACACTTTGTTATGTCTATATGGATTTTAACTGACATAGCCGTATTGTTTTATTTGAAATGCATTTGGAAAAAATGAAACTGTTACCTAAAGCAAGTATAACTAATTTTTCATAAGCATTTCTCATTATGCTTTGAAGCTTTATATTTTATCATAAACTTTGAATAAATATATCATTATGCTTTGAAGATTTATATTTTATCATAATATAGAAAAAGAATGTCTATATATGTACATATATAATGATATAATAAATAATATATTACAAAAATGAACCGTTAGACAAATGCAGTTTTGGATGCTAGAAAATGAATTATAAGCATTTATAAAAGGAAAACAGAAAGGAAAGTAGAATTTAAAAGGGAGAGGGAATAGGTACTACATGTAGAATGTAAAAATAATCTGTGCAGAGAAGTATTGGATTGAAGAGTTTAAAGGGTTTTAAACTCAGGACGGGAATTTAAACAAAATATAAAACCACATACGGATAATAACTGAGAGCCTGTATATCTGGTGAAAGACATGGCTTTAACGTATATATAGTTTTTATTTAAAATGTAGATAAATTGGGGATTTCCCATTGTGGCTTGGTAATAAACCAACTAGTATCCCTGAGAATGAGAGTTAGATCCCTGGCCTTGCTCAGTGGATCAGTATCTGCTGTTGCTGGCTGGCTGGCAGTTGCAGCTCTGATTTGACATCTAGCCTAGGAAATTCCATCTATAATGTTGAAAGTGTGGCCCCAAAAAAGCAAAAAAAAAAAAAAAGTAAATAAATGGAATATTTTTTTTTCCAAGAGTTTTAAACTTATATACAGAATAGTTCCGAGATCCCATAAGTTTTAAGGGCAGAAATAGCAGAATTTGATATATATTTCAGAAAGAAAATTCTGGAGACAATATTAGGGATGGGTTGGGGATGTAGAAGTCATCCTAGACTAAATTCATTTTGTTTCCACCTTCTTCTGGACTCTCAATATTTCCTCTTATGGAACTTACATCAGCATATGTACTGGACATATTCTTTTTAAGATGAAAAATTTTTTATAATTCTCTTTTAATTCTGAGCCATCAAAGGGGGTGAGGGAAGTGAAGCCATATCAGTCCAAAGCATTTCATAAAAATCTTAGCTTATTTTGAGGGGTTAAAAGTGTCTAAAAACAATTGAAATAAATGGTAATTTAAATCAACAATACTCTAATAAAATTTTAAAAATAAATGAAAGGTTATTTATTATTCTTAGTAAAATCTATTGAAATCATTATAAAATGAAGTCATAAAAGCAAGACACATTTCAATTGTACATTATTTTGGATACACTTCTGATTGATTGAATTCCATCTATGAATTGAAAACATAATTTCATAAATTGTGGTAGTGACAGTTTCCTTTGTACTGTAATAGTATGTGCCTCATAGACTGAGAAAACCATGGTGAACTTATTCTAGTTAAAATCCTTGTTTGTATCCCTTTCTCTTTGAGTTATTACACTGACTTTGAGTTTTATAACATCTGGCCTGGGTACCATGTAGGAAATGCTGACTTTTTCACCCTGTTTTTACTTTCTACCACTGTTAGGCTTCCTGCACACTCTTAAGTCATTGCAGAACTAGGTAATTCAGGCAAGTGACTGATGATAGCACCCACTGTCATTGACCGATTTTGATCCCCACCAGTAATTTTTCATCCATCATGTGCCTGAAATATTCAGTTGTTCCTTGATGATTTAGTATTTCACATCCTATTTCCAAAATTTTTATTTGATGCAGAAGAATCTGTAGTTTTGGAAAGGATGCAATGATTTCCATTCTTTTTCTATATCACAAAGCTCAAAAGTAACTTTATAGTGAAAGCCATCACGTGTCATATTTTTTCTAATTAAAAAGAGAATAACATGTCATTCACTTCCCTGTAAATAGTATAGTAGGTAATACTGTCTTCCAATTAGAAGTCCATTCTGTGCATCAAATCTCAGTACCTGTGATGTATGAAGTGCTAATATAAAATAAATTTTGCTAATTTAGTATAGTCTGGCATTTTACTTTTTCAACATTTATCAAATACCATTTGTCAAATAGTTCGAGATGCCAAATTGGTGTAATTAAACATTTTACCTTTTGACTAGAAATTTTAAACAAACATTGACAAGAATGTAAAACTTTTTAAATGAAAGAAAATTTCCAAAGTTAAAATTTCAAAGTTATGTATAGGTAATGAGTATTTGTTTATTTTTCTGCTTCTGTTTGAGAGCTAGCTTTTACTTTCTTGATGAAGAAAAATTTTAGAATAGATACCACAAGAAGAGATTTTTAGTCTGTTAAAAAATTTATAGGGAAAGAATAAACAACCTAAACAAAATAAGGCAAATATATATATATATATATATATATATATATATATATATATATATAAAATAAGATATTATTTCAAAAACATTTTTACTTAAGTTTTTCTTAGATAAATGCAGTAATTAATATATTTTATGATTCTCAAAATTTAGGTGCATAAGAGTTGTATAAACTTAAATAAAATTCCTGGGAATAACCCTAGAGGTTTCAACTTTGTAATTCTGGATTGCATCCATACTGTCTTTAACAAGCTCCTAAATTTTGAAGATTTTTCCAGGAAGTAGACTACACTTTGAATAAGACTACTTAAGGATTCAAATATTAGAAATACATAAGCAATCAGATATCTGTCCCTAGATGACTGGTCTAGGGGAAAATATATATGGCAGTCCTCCTACTTGTCTCTAAATCATTTTTCATCAATGAGCAGTACTGTACTGCTGATGAGTAAATCTTGCTGTGCCAGCTCCCCACTAGGTACAACTTGGTATCTTTATTACAAACTCATTTTTTTGTTCCCGGTGTATGGAAAGCTTTAGATATTATCTCTTCATTAGTTTGTTCTTCTAATTTACCCATTAATACCCTTGAACTTCTTTTCAAGCATAAGTGTTCTTAGCCTAAGTTCTTTCAGAACAGGAATCTTGTTTGTCCTGAGAACCCTGGCATCTCAAAATCTTAATTAGTGCCTGTCACTTAGTAAGTGTTCAACAATGTTTGTGGAATGAATAAGTAAAACCTGAAATAAAATTCACAGCACAAATTAGTTGGCCTTTATCTAACTTCTCTTTTGTTTTCCACAAAATCTTAAAAACTTTTGTGACAACTCTCTAATGGTAATTATAACACTAATAATCACTGACTTTCTAATTTGTCTACCTCATTAGGATGTTTTCTTTGAAAATAAGCTCTGCTTTCTTCTACCCCTAGAGTCTCAGCATCTTCCAAGTGTTTGGTATATTGTATGGCCATACTTGATAAATACCTTCAGAACATATTGAGTGCACATCCCCTTTCAAATTCCATTGTCGTCTATTCACTTTCATTCTCAGATCAATTCTGCTTCCTTTAGGAATCCTTCCACAGACCTTCAGGCTTGGTAAAGTTCTGACAATCTACCCACTAATAGCATTCTACTTTCAGTCCAAGCCCTTATTTAAATGTCGTCATGTATTTATTTTTAACATTTGTTTTAGAATAATCTCTCCCACCTACTTAAAGGTAAAAAATATGTTTCTTATGGCCTATTACTTTATTGTATAATGCAATTTAGTGAAAATGGGTTGAAGCCATACAGTAAATTGTTAAAAGAATCCAATAATGTAAAAGAATTTATTCAAATAAGTAAGAACCAAAGAGTTAAACAATGATAGGTTTATTTTCCAATAATGCCATATGTTGTTGCCTGTGATTTTCTTTGGCTTTGCCCCTAATTATTTATTTGCACTCAATCCATAGGATAATGGGCTATTTAATTTAGGATTTCTAAAATATTTTTGATGGAAAGATTTTTGAGATACCATTGATAAAATGTTTACTTTGACATTTTCAAACAAACAGTTCAAAGAGTAAAATAGCAAGTAATTGGGGAAATGCTTTAACCAAAACAAATTGAATATAGCAATTAAAATTTAAAGATGAAATGAGCTCAATATAATTACAGATTTTTCAAGAAGCCAAATGTCATAACATTATCAAAGAACTATTATCAATGAGAGAGAATGGGCAATATAGATTTATAATGTGCAGAAAATTGAGTGCTTAATTTAAAGGCACTCATAATTTTGTCAAAGACTAAAACAGAGTTAGAGATAAAAACTCATGAGATGGGATTAAGATGATAGAATAGAAGGACTGGAGCTCAATTTATCACCTAAAAACAAAAAAAAAAAATTACAACCAAACCCTGAGCAACGTTCAACCAAATGGACCAGAAACTTTCAAAAAGGTATCCTACTCCAGAAGACAAAGAGGAGGCCACATCAAGAGGCAGAAGGGGTGATTATGTAATATAAGCAACCACATACCTTCCAGGTGGGAAGCCCCACAGACTGGAAAGTAACTGTATCATAGAAACTCAACTAAAGCAGTAAAAGTTCTGAGACCCACATCAAATCCTTATGGCTGGGGATCTGGCATTGGGAGAAAGAGCCCCCTGAACATCTGGCATCAAAGGCCAGTGGGACTTGTGCACATCAGCTCCACAGAACTGTGGGAAACAGAGACCTCATTCTTAAAAGGCATACACAGAGTTTCATGTGCACTGAGTCCCAGGGCAAAGCAAATTCTCCATAGGAATCTAGGTCAGAACTGACTGCAGTTCTTGGAGGACATCCTGGGAAAAAAGGGATTAATGTGGCTTGTTATGGGGGAAGAACATTGGAAGCAAAGCTCTTGGAAATATTCAGAAGCTTTCCATTCTCTGGAAGTGGCCATTTTGGGAAAATATGGCCCCACCCATCAGCAGTGAGAAGCCCCAGGCCAAACAACAATCCAGGTGGGATCACAGCCCCACTCATCAGTAAACAGGCTGCCTAAAGAACCTCCAGGCACACAGTCAACTCTAGTCTCACCCAGAGACAAAGCCCCACCCACCAGAGGGATAGGAATCACCTCAACCTACCAGTGGGCAGGCATCAGTACCTCCCATCAGGAAGCCTACAGCAAGCCCCCATACCAAATTCGCATCAGTACCTCCCATCAGGAAGCCTACACTAAGCCCCCATACCAAATTCAGCCATAAGAGGGGCAGACACCAGAAGTAAGTGAGGCTACAACTCTATTATTGGCAAAAAGGTCACCACACCAAAAACCTGCAAAAATGAAAAGACAGAGAACTATAACTCAGATGAGGGAGAAAGAAAAAAATAAAAAAACAGAAAAACAGCTAAGTGATCAGGAGATTCTCAGCCTCTAGGAAAAAGACTTTAGATTATTGATGCTAAAGATGATGCAAGACATTGGAAATAAACTAGAGGCAAAAATGGATAACTTACAGGAAACACTGAGCAAAGAGATACAAGATATAAAACTTAAGCAAGAAGAGATGCAAAATACAATAACTGAAATAAAAAACTCACTAGAAGCAGCCAACAGCAGAATGCAGGAGGCAGAAGAACAACTAAAGTGAGATGGAGGACAGATTAGTGGAAATCATGGATGAGAAATAGAAAAGAGAAAAAAGATTGAAAACAAATGAGAGACTCAGAGAACCCTGGGACAACATTAAACACACAAACTTCCATATTATAGGGGTGCCAGAAGGAGAAGAGAAAGAGAAGGGGACAGAAAAAAATATTCCAAGAGATAATAGCTGAAAACTTCCCTAACACGGGAAAGGAACCACTCACTCAAATCCAGGAAGCACAATGTGTACCATATAACATAAACCTGTGGAGGAATACCCCAAGACACATATTAATCAAACTAACCAAAATTAAAGACAAAGAGAAAATCTTGAAAGCAGATAGGGGAAAGAAACAAATAACATACAAGGGAACACTGATAAGGTTATTTGCAGATTTTTCATCAGAAACTCTGAAGGCCAGAAGGGAGTGGCATGATATATTTAACATGATGAAAGGAAAAAACCTCTAACCAAGACTACTTTACCCAGCAAGGCTCTCATTCAGATTTGAAGGAGAAATCAAAAACTTCACAGATAAGCAAAAGCTAAGAGAATTCAGCAACACTAAGCCAGCTTTACAACAAATACTAAAGGAAGTTATCTAGACAAACAGAAACAAAAATACCACAAATGACAAGGCTAACCAGTAGAGGCATATATACAGTAAAGATACAAAATCATTGACAAATAATTATGCCACAAAAATTAGAAATCATGAGAAGAGGAGGGTACAAGTGCAGGACACTGGAAATGCACTTGCAATTAAGAGACCAACAACTTAAAACAATCTAGTATATATATATATATATAGCCTCTTATATCAAAACTTTAGAATAACTGCAATCCAAAAATCTACAATTGATGCACAAGAAAAATCTACTCAAATACACTAAAAATAGTCATCAAACCACAGGAGGAGAGAACAAGAGAAGAAGGGAAGAAAAAAGAGCAACAAAAAAAATTCCAAAGCAATTAATAAAATGGCAATAGGAACATAATTTCAATAATTACCTTAAATGTTAATGGACTAAACACCCCAACCAAAAGACAGGTATAGAATGGCTGAATAGATACAAAAACAAGATCCATATATATGCTGTCTTTAAGAGGCCCACTGCACTTCTTGGGACACAAACAAATTGAGAGTGAGAAGATGGAAGAAAATATTCCATGCAAACAGGAATCAAAAGAAAGCTGGAGTGGCAATACTTATATAAGAAAAAATAGACTTTAAAATGATGAATAATTTTAAGGGACAAGGAAGGTCAATACCTAATGATCAAAGGATTAATCCAAGAAGATATAACAATTTTAAATATCTATGCACCCAACATAGGTTCACCACAATACATAAGTCAACTGCTAACAATCTTAAAAGGAGAAATTGACAATAACACAATCATAGCGGGGGACTTTAACACCCCACTTACAGCGATGGACAGATCATCCAGAAAGAAAATCAATAAGGAAACACAGGCCCTGAATGAAGCATTAGACCAGATGGACTTAATAAATATTTATAGGACTTTCCATCCAAAAGAAAAAGAATACACAATCTTCTCAGGTGTACGTGGAACATTCTCTAAGATTGATCACATCCTGGACTACAAATCAAACCTTGGTAACTTTAAGAAAACTGAAATCATATCAAGCATGTTTTCTGACCTCAATGCGATACAACTGGAAATCCACAACCAGAAAAAATCTGCAAAAAACACAAACACATGCAGACTCAACAACATGCTACTAAACAACCAATGGATCACTGAAGAAATCAACGAAGAAATTAAAAAGTACCTAGAAGCAAATGGCAACAAAGACATGACACTCCAAATCCTATGGGATGCAAAAAAAGCCTTTCTAAGAGGAAAGTTTATAGCAAAACAAGCCCACCTCAGGAAACAAGAAAAAGCTCAAATAAACCAGCTAAGTTCCCCGCTAAAGCAGCTAGAGAGAGAAGAACAGACAAGACCTAAAGTTAGTAGAAGGAAAGAAATCATGATGATCAAAGCAGAAATCAATGAAATAGAAATGAAGAAAACCTTAGAAAAGATCAATGAAATTAAAAGCTGCTTCTTTGAAAAATCAACAAAATTGATAACTTCTCAACTTCAGACTTCTCAAGAAAAAGAGAGGATTCAAATCAATAAAATTAGAAATTTAAAGGGAGAAGTTACAACAGATATCAGAGAAATGCAAAGAATCACAAGAGACCAGTCTATGCAACTATATGCCAAAAAAAAATGAAAAACCTAGAAGAAATGGACAAATTCTTAGAAAAGTACAATCTTCCAAGACGAAACCAAGATGAAATAGAAAAGGAGAACAGACCCATCACTAGAACTGAAATTGAAACTGTGATTAAAAAACTTCCAACAAACAAAAGTCCAGGACCAGATGGCTTCACAGGTGAATTCTATCAAACATTTGGAGAAGACATAACACCTATACTTATGAAACTGATCCAAAAAATTGCAGAGGAAGGAACACTCCCAAACTCATTCTTTGAGGCCACCATCACTCTGATACCAAAACCAGACAAAGATACCACACACACACACAAAAAGAAAACTAGAGGCCCGTTTCACTGATGAACACAGATGCGAAAATCCTTAAAGAAATACCATCAAATTGAATCCAGCAATGCATTAAAAGAATTGTACATCATGATCAAGTGGTATTTATCCCAGGAATGCAAGGATTCTGCATATCCGCAAATCAATCAGTGTGATACACCACATTAGCAGTCTGAAGAATAAAAACCATATGATCTTCTCAATAGATGTGAAAAAAGCCTTTGACAATATCCAACACCCATTTCTGATAAAAACCCTTCAGAAAGTGGGCACAGAGGGAAACATAATAAAGGCTATATATTACAGACCCACAGCTAACATCGTTCTCAGTGGTAAAAATCTGAAAGAATTCCCACTGAGATCAGGAACAAGACAAGGATGTCTGCTCTCACCACTACTGTTCAACATCTTTTTTGAAGTCCTACCCACCACAATCAGAGAAGACAAAGAAATAAAAGGAATCCAAATTGGAAAGGAAGAAGTAAAACTATCGCTATTGTCAGATGACATGATACTATACCTAGAGAATCCTAAAGACTCTACAGAAAACTGTTAGAACTCATCCGTGAATTTGGCAAAGTTGCAGGATACAAAATGAATACACAGAAATCAATAGCATTTCTATATAGTAACAATGAAAGATCAGAAAGAGAAATTAGGGAAGTGATCCCATTTACCATTGCATCCAAAAGAATAAAACACCTATGAGTAAACCTACCTAAGAGACAAAAGACCAGTATTCGGAAAATGATATGACACTGATGGAAGGTATACAAGATGATACAAAGAGATGGAAGGACATACCATGTTCTTGGATTGGATGGGTCAATATTATCAAAATGCAATCTACAGATTCAATGCAATCCCTATCAAATTACCAAGGACATTTTTCACAGAACTTGAACAAAATATTTTAAAGTTTGTTTGGAAGCACAGAAGACCCAGAATAGCCAAAGACATCCTGAAAAAGAAAAATGCAGCTGGAGGAATCTGGCTTCCTGACTTCAGACTATTCTACAAAGTAACAGTCATCAAAACTGTACGGTATTAGCACAAAGACAGACATATAGATCAGTGGAACAGGATAGAAAGCCCAGAACTAAACTCATGCACCTACAACCAACTTATCTATGACAGAGGAGGCAAGAATATACAATGGAGAAAAGACAGCCTGTTCAATAAGTGGTTCTGGGAAAACTGGACAGCCACATGGAAAAGAATGAAATTAGAACACTCCCTAACACCATACACAAAAATAAACTCTAAGTGGATTAGAGACCTAAGACCAGACACTATAAAACTCTTAGAGAAAAACATAGGCCAAAAACTCCAATATAAATGGCAGCAACATCTTCTCAGATCCACCTCTTAGAGTCATGACAGTAAAAACAAATATAAACAAATGGGACTTAAATAACTTAAAAGTTTCTGCACAGCAAAGGAAACCCTGAACAAAATGAAAAGACAACACACGTAATGGGAGAAATCTTTACAAATGAATCAGCTGACAAGGGATTAATCTCCAAAATTTATAAATACCTTCTATGGCTCAGTTCCATGAAAAAGGGGGCAGAAGATCTAAACAGACAACTCTCCAAAGAAGACACATGGATAGCCAAAAATAACATGAAAAGATGTTCAATATCACTCATTATTACAGAAATGCAAATCAAAACTTCTATGAGATACCACAATGGCCATCATCAAAAAGTCTACAAACAATAAGTGCTGGAGTGGGTGTGGAGAAAATGGGACCCTATTACACTGTTGGTGGGATTGTAAATTGGTACAACCACTGTGGAAAACAGTATGGAGATTCCTCAGAAAACTAAAAATA
Source organism: Sus scrofa (assembly GCF_054392235.1). NCBI lineage: Eukaryota > Metazoa > Chordata > Mammalia > Artiodactyla > Suidae > Sus > Sus scrofa. The sequence continues at coordinate 35,634,730 of NC_139393.1, forward strand.
GAACTCCCATTTGATCCAACAATCCCACTCCTGGGCATCTATCCAGAGAAAACCATGACTGGAAAAGTCACATGTACTCCAATGCTCATTGTAGCACTCTTTGCAATAGCCAAGACATGGAAACAATCTAAATGTCCATCAACAGAGGAGTGGATCAAGAAGATGTGGTACATACACACAATGGAAAATTACTCAGCCATTAAAAGGAATGAAATACAAGCATATTTAGCAACATGGATGGACCTAGAAATTATCATGCTAAGTGAAGTCAGCCATACAATGAGACACCAACATCAAATGCTATCACTGTCATGTGGAATCTGAAAAAAAGGACACAATGAACTTTTTTCAGAACAGCTACTGACTCACAGACTTTGAAAAACTTATGGTTTCCAAAGGAGACAGTTTGGGGGTGGGGGGGAAGCGCTGGGGTTTGGGGATGGAAATCCTATAAAACTGGATTGTGATAATCATTGTACAACTATAAATGTAATAAAATCATTGAGTACTACATAAAAAAGAAATAAATACTCATAATGAGATATAGTGCAGGTATAATTTCAAAAAGTTACAAAATAAAAATGTCTAGAAAATTAATATTTCAACTGATTATTTAATTAGGATGTATAAAGATGAGAAAACAAGCACAAGAATAAATTAAAAATAAATACAGAATTTTTATGCATATAATAGCATTTTTGTGAATATGCATACAGAATATGCACATATATTCTACATATACTATATGAGAGATATACAGATGGAATGAGAATGAACCAAGACTTGGCTATGAGAAACACATGCGGGAATTTTAAGTTTTTCATTTTATTTGTGAAGCAGGAGAGGAAGAAATAGACAAAGACAGATAGAAAGGTAAATAAGGTGAAAGAATGTTACTAAACTAAACTTGGGTCCACTTGCCTGAATGCAGTAAAGCTAATCTACTGGCAATCAGTTGGAGTGAAAGAATATGCAGTATTTATTGGAAGGCACCAACAAGAAGCCCAGAGCAGCTAGAGCTCAAGGCACAGGAACTCTCCAGTGGTTTTAGGAAAGCATTTTTAAAAGTGAGGTGAGAGGCTGGGAGTCCCAAAGTATCAGCTTGTGCACAATTCTCTGACTGGTTGAAGGTGAAATAATTGGGTGGTGTTACAGGGGGTTTATGTTGTCAATCCTTAGGGGCCAGTAGGTCTGTGTGTTCATGGTCATCAAATAGATAATTTTTTCTATTTGGTGGTGGTTTCTTTGCATCTGTAAAACAACTCAGGAAATATGCATCAGAACTATTCTCTAGAGACTTCAAAGAGGAACAAAAGCAACGGATATGGGGGAGAAGTCTGTTCCAGGAATGCCTCTTAGGGTCCTTATATCATAGGATGAAATAATCTTGAGCAGCATTTAAGGAATCTGGACACTTGTTCTAGAAACTGATAGACTCTAGGTGGAAGTCAAACCCACCAATGTTTTTTTTAGGTTTTTGGTTGTTTTTGCTTTGTTTTGTTTTGTTCTTGCCACACCTGTGGCATGTGGAAGTTCCCCCAGGCCAGGGATTGAACCTGTGTCACAGCAGTAGCCAAGCTGCTTCAGTAACAACCTGGAACCTGAACCCACTGTGCCACAAGACAATTCCCTCACCAAAGTTTTTTGAGTAGTGCATTTCTTGATATTTAAGTTTATACATTTCTGGGAATAACCATAGGTGTGAGTCTTTTTTTTTATTGCTATTTCCCCCAACACAATTTTTTTTTCCACTGTACAGCATGGGGACCCAGTTACATATACATGTATACATAATTTATTCCCCCATTATCATGCTCCGTTGTATCTAGACATAGTTCTCAGTGCTACATAGGCATGAGTCTTAATATGAACTTATTTGTTTATACAAGTAAATATAACTTTTGAGTCTATATACCATATTTAATCTCAAGCATAGAGTGTTACTTGCATATGTATACATGTATACATACACACACACATACATTTTCCTTGATTTACTTTCGTCTGTTTAAAAGAATCTAACACTATGATTCCTAGTCTAATTTCCCAGAAATGCTAGTACATTTTCCATTTTTATTCAAAATAAAAGGGATTGAAGTATATTACCTAAAAAAAGATGCATATTTTTTTCAAATTGACATTGGAACTGCAAAATAATATTAGTGACCTAAATGAAAAAATTCATTTTTAAAAATTACCTAATTGGAAGTGTGTTATTTTCGACACTTTCTTACCAGTTAAATGCTATTTTAATGGGTACTTTGTTTAACAGCAACAGTGTCTCAAACAGCAGCAAGCTGTGCAACCTTGATAAGACTGGGGTGAAAGGAATACATATGATTTTAAATGAATTAAACCTGGGCCCCTCATGACTCCTTCAGTGATTGTCCAAAAAAGATATGAGAACAAAGTTCTTTTAATTTTTAAACACCGATAATGTCACTCTTTGCTGTCAAAAATTTTATAAGAAATAGTGTGAATGTGTTATCCTACAGCAAAGATAACAATTCTGGTGAAATACTTAAAAATGAACCTAATTCTATTACTGCAAGGGAAAATTACCATGAAAGTGAAATGACAAAATATATTCCATTGCAAGCAACATCGCATTAAAATATCTAAACAGTGAAAAATCTAAAATAATTATAGAATTTTGTCAGGATAGTGAAAAATGTTAATATTAGGGAAAGTTTACAAATGGGGAAGAGAGATAGGGTAAATTTTCTGCTTGAAACACAAATGTTCTCCACTCCTCCTAATGGAAAGTCTTTTTGGTAAATTTTAAATGAGTGTTTTAAGAGCCCTTTATATAGTCACCTACATTTAATGTTCCTGTGTTTCGTGTGCATCTCTGGGTGACATATTATTTTAGAAAATATTGTGAAAAATTAAAATTAAAATAGAAAAAAGTATCAATATTCCTGAACTGGGGAAAAGAGATATTTATATGTCATTAAGATAAAATGCTTCAGTGGAAATAAGGTATCACACATATCCCACCTCCAAAAAGTCATAAAAATGTAAGAAGCTGGACATGATCCAGCAATGTAAAGTCTAGAAAATTTTGTATTAAAGATTGCCTCAAAGAGGAGAGGTAAAAGCTGCAAGGTAGAAGGTAGAAGTATTTTTAATCTTTATAATATCACCTAAAATTATCTTCCTAAGAAATCTAGGGTCCCAGAGTTTTTTATCTCACTGAGCAACCATTGAAGAGATTTTGAGATATGAAAATAAGTTTGGAAAACTTATGCCTGCATTACTTACATACACATTTAATAAATACTTGCAGTGTACCTTATTCATAATGGACAATTATAATTAGTCTGTAGTGCTCCAATCTCAGAATCCAAGGACATTACCATGGCCTACTTCTCTTTCTATTTTCTCCATAATCCTGAAATACAACACACGTTCGCACGCACACACACACACACACACACACACACACACACACACACGCACAGCAGTTAGAAAGTTATTTGCTGTCAAATTCTGTAACATGAAGTTTCCTTAGAATAAATCACAAATAAATGGTAGGTGCTTTCAAAACATCATTTTATTAATACTCTCAGAAAAGTTTACCTCAGTCATTCCAGGCTTTAAGAGCATATTATACTTTTCTCTTTATTAAATTGAGTAATTTATAAATGACATAAACCCACCTCTATTTGGTTTTCCAATTTAAGAAAACATTATCTGGGCTTTTACTCAATGGAGATGGAAAACAGTTACAAACTATACAATTACATTTGTTCCTATTTAAAAAGATAAAAGAACATGAAATCTCAGTTATAATAACTGTTCTGCATATTATAAGTTGCTCTATAAGACAAAGGACTCATTGATTCCCAATTTAAGCCAATCTTCTTTCTTCCATATTGATATATTGATACATGGTATATCAGTAAACTTTTTCTGTGTAAAAAAACCACCCCTCAAAACTTAGTGTCTTAAAGAAAAGCGATGTATTTAACTCAGGAGTCTTAGGACAGCAGTTCCACTATTCTATTATGGGCTGGGCAGAATTCCATCAGTTTCATTCAAGTTACTTCTGGGCTTACTCCTAAATTGTCTGGGGAGGTTGTTTTGTGATGAAAGGATAGTTAGGACAAATTGGGCCTTTTCCACATGTCTCTCATCCTCCAGTAGGCAGGCTATTCTTGTCTTGTTTACATGGTGGTCATAGGACTCAAAGTGATAAAGGATCTATGGAAAGCCTTGTGACCTGGGATCAGAATTTGGCATAACTTCACAATGTGACTCCTTCTGTATCTGATTGCCCAAAGCATGTGGCAAGCCAGTTTCCAATCAAGATTTAGAGAAATGAATTTCATCTACCTATGAGATGATTTTCAAAGTGTTGTGGCCTCTTTTGTAATATACTATATATGATTACAAAAATAGTTTTTGTGGTTTGAATGGTTTTATGTGATTTTTGAAAACAATATAGTTCCAGATCTCAAAAAGATATTATGTCTTTCTCAAAAGAGAGCCCATAGCATTATAACAATGGGAAAATACCTTGTTTAAGGCATAGATTTATTTTTAATATTTTATTCAGTGAAATAAATTAAAGAGAAACCTTAAAGATCAGATCAATTCCTTTTAACACAGTGCAGGAAGAAACCAAGAGAATCTCCTACAAAAATTCTGTTAAGCTTCACTGTGCATATAATTATAGTTTCTGTTGCTAATCAAGATCAGTCATCTCATCTAACATATTAACCACACATTTTGACTGATTCATCTGTGGCATGAAAAATATCAAATGCCAGAAAGCAAACTCAAATTTTACTTTGATGGATACATCTATTAACCTGTGTAATAAAAAACTTTGCTCCATAGGTTACCAAGTTTTAGAAAATGCAGAGGACAAAGTCCCAGTGATGGAAAGAAAACTTTTAATTTCATAAGGCATAAATAGTATGTAGCATTATTTCCACATCTACTCCTTGTTTCCTGAATTCAGTGTATTGGCTATAGTGGTAATAGGACTTATAGAGTGTACCAGCTAATGGCATAGACTCCATTCTGTAGGACAGCATCCTATACACATCAGGTAGTATCTCCAATGTGGAACATAAAATGGAATCTTCATAGGTCTGAGGACCGTTATTTTTGTTTAGCTATTTCTGATCATGAAGGGGGAGGAAAACCCATATTCTATAACCTTGAGTTTGTTCAATAATCTTTTTACTTCAATATCAGAAAATGTTCCACAGTCAGAAGCAATGGTGGATGGAATAAGATGATTGAAAAAAGCTTTCAATAAGTTTCCAATTCATGGTCCTAGAAGAGCATAGATGACAAAGAAGGTTAAATCAATATTCCATTCCACTATGGTAAACCAATTCCATTTCTATAATAGCATACATCCAACATCATAAACTTGACACCAATATATTTGTTCGGAGTCACTATTACATGTCAGTAGGATACTCAATAGTGAAAAGCTTGGTGAGAAAAATTATCACTTTTTGCACATGCAACTTAATTTCCAATGCTGTGCCTTCTTTCTTTATACAACAATTATGTGAATACTGTGTTGGTTGGGAAAATAAGTCAACTTACATTCACCAAGGTAGCAGATCTTAGTCAGATAATCGAGAGTGCTTAGGTATTTTCATCATCTATTCTAGTCCTTTATTTTATAATTTTATTCCTACAAATCCCTGACCAAATAAACAAGTGATTAATAGCAGATCATGAATCAGCACAGATATGTACTTAAGGCCATATATGCTTCTAGACAAAGTTAATCATATATATACTGCTTTGTTTTATTTTTAAAATTGCTCTTTCCTTTAGAATATGTAGTATGAAAATGTGAATATTTTGATCATGCAACATGCTCTATAAACTAGACTCATTATTCTTCCTGAGTAGATTAGGCTTAGGATGATCCTCATCAATTTATAGTTATGAATTATGGTAAATACATTGATATGAATGACAAGAGGAACTGATGGTGTAACTGGGTCACTCTTTCATGTAACTTTCATGTCGCTGCTGCATGTCTTCTGGGTCAAGCCATATACACTAGAAAATGAAACGATGTTGCCCACATTCTTTTCTGGCTTGGTAAATCAGATAGCATGTAATTTGTAATGGAGAGTTAGATAACATAATTAATTATTATTCCATGCCCTTGTTTTAATCTCAATGATGATTGAATAATAAGTCAGAACTCTGTGTTGAAAGAAGAGTAAAACTCATCAACTTGCACCAAAATCAACTGTTCTGTTTCCAGCAGAACTTGTCAATGGCTGATGCTTTGTGTATCAGTGTGTTATATAAGTTAGTACAGGTCATATAGCCATTCTTTCCAGTTTTGCTATTCAAATCTAGTAGCCTTATAGGTAATACATTAAGGTGATTAGAATTAGGCATTGCTACAAAATTTAAAACTATGCAACGTTCTCTGGATAAGTGATTCAAATTAAGCAATTTGCCTTTCCCTGTGGAGGCCATATTCTAACACACTGCATTATCACAACATTCCAACCTACTATGAAATGCAAACCCCTCACTTTTGGCAGAATTTTTCACTCAGAATTTAGTACTAATGTTTCTTCAATAACATTATACAATTTTTAAAGGTTACCATATTATATTGGCATGATGTCTCAAGTGTTGGATATGAGTGATGATCTATGGGATGATGAGATGCTCAAGCACTCTCTGGTGTAAATAAGCCACTAATCCAGAAATATTATGGACCCTTGGGCCAAATGTGGAAGATATACTGCTATCCTTGTTGGTACTATGTACTTTGTTTAAAAATTTCAAATCATCTGCTACAGACAAGATGCTAGAACTGTAATTTTGTTTCAAATTTTTTTTCAGAAACCACATTTCTAACCACCACTGTAAACAGTCATTATTTGTTTATAATAAATCAGATTTGTGTCAATGTGATAAAAGTTTACAGTTTTTGCATTTCTCAATTTCTTTGATAATGTTTTTTCTCTTTTTTTCTTTCTCTTTCTTTCTTTTTTTCTTTTTTTTTTTTTTGGCTGTGACATGCAGTGGTTTGATATGGAATTTCAGTTCCCAGACCAGGAATTGAATACAGGATGCATCAGTGATGAACTTCTAGACTACCAGAGAATTCCCAAAATATTTATTTTGGTTAATTATGTTGGTAGGTAAGATGAGCTAGATTGTTATGTTTGTCAGAGAGCTAATAGGAGGATTCTGCCAGTGGCTTTATATACCCATTCGAACTATGCATTTAGAAACTGAAAAAATAATCATAGTTTGTATTTATCGTACTTCTGGATTCACTAAGAGATTAAAATAGACCAAATTCAATTTATCCAAGTAGCAATTTGGATCCTAAGCTGCCATATTTGTTTTGATGATTGATTACTGAAATAATAGCCATTTTCCTTTTCCTGGTGCTCTTAGCTTCATCATAAGTACTACATACTTGGTAAGTACTAAATACTTGGTACCCTGAATGAATTCAAATGAGATTTATAATATAAATTTTTGCTGAATATGTAAAGTCATTGTTCAAGGATAATTCCCCATCATTCAAGGGTATGCATGTGTAAGATCTGACTCAAAATTAAGAAATTTAGTAGGGACCACAAATTTTTGGAATGACTAAAGGTTTTGCTGTTTTTCATCTTATTTATTTTGTTTTAAAATTTTTTGGTTGACCAAAAATAGGGGAGGAAATTTTCTAGCTTAACACTTTAATAAATCTATGTAGTTTTTGTCCTGGGATATCAAGATCAATTGGTCAATACTGTATCTGCCTATTATTCTACCATTCTGATGACTAAACTGTTTCTGATGTTTACTATGACAATGTCCGTAGTTGCTACATCGTACTGGTACTCTGGGAGCTCATCATCATGAAATCAGGGAGTCCATTCTGATGGAAATATAGTTCTTCCATTTCTAACCTTAAAATTCTTTTCAATGACACTTTACCAATATATGATTCAACATAACAAAATAAAGGGTATCATTTGCACTGTCTTGTGGAAAAAAATTGGCTGATCAGAATACATTGCTATGATAAATCTACTCAATATTTCTATCAAATTAATTTTTAAATTCTTTTACATCAAGAGGTTTCTAAACTTTCTTTCATATTTCTATTTCTCCAGGTTTCAATTAACCAATAAAGTTTCAAATCACAATAACTTTAAAAATGTAGGTTCAAACGCTACAGTCAGAATCTTTAAAAGGTTCACTTTTATTGAAAATTATTGAATAATCACTCCATATAAGACATGAATTGAGCATATAATGTTTTGGAAATATCTAAGCATTTGGAATGAAATATAAATATGTTTGAATCCATCCTCCAAAATATATTTGATCTGTTACATTGGGTGAGATTTGGAATCTTTATTAATGTCACTGTCATCAACAAAAACGTCATTACAATTTATTGTAAAACTGTACTTCACATAAAAGTCATTGTAAGGATTAAATAGGTGTATAATAAATTCCAATGTTATAAAATGAACTATTATTAAAAATAAAATGAAACAATTCCAAATTTCATAATTGTCTACCAGATGACTACAAAGAAATTAAATAAAATGCATTAAATCAGGGAATACGATTTTTTAAAAAAATATCTCATAGTCAAACTTGACTGTTCAAAGCACATATATATATTTTATTGTTAGTCATATGTAGTGGCTAAATGCTTCTGAAACTGAATTAAAAAAATATGTATGGAGGGAGAAGGCAAGATGGCAGAAGAACAAGAGGACATGCCCACCCTCTCCCAAAAACACATTAAAAAAACACATCTACATTAAAACAACTTGCACAGGTCATCAACTGAATGTTGACAAAAGAACTTAAACTTCCAAAAAGGGCAAAAACTCTTGACATAACTGGGTAGAACAAAAGAAAAAGAGAGAGAGAGAGACCAAAGGAATCAGGATGGGACAAGCATTCCTGAGAGGGAGCTGTGAAGGAGAAAGGGAACCTACACACTGGGAAGCCACCTAACCAATGGAAAAATCAGCTCCAAGATATCAAGGAAAGTGCAGCAGCAGGTCTGAGAACTGAAAAGCAGAGTGAAAAAAGCACAGATCATCTGAACCACTGGTGCAGACACCACAGCCTGAAAAGCTCAGGTGGGGGCTGGGCACTGAGACTCTAGACTCCAGAGGTCAGTCCCTAGGAGAGGGCTGGGGTTGGTGGTGTGGACACAGACTAAGGCACTAGCGAGAGGTGCTCTGTTAGTGGGGGAAGTGGTACACTAAGGGCTGGGGAGTGGAAAGCCATGGTAGAGGGAACCTGGGAAAAGGTCCAGACCCACAGGAGAGATAAGGCACCATTGTTGGGTAGGGGAGACGAGAAGGGGGTGACCACTACCATAGAAAACTCCTTGCACCCCAGCATGTGTGCTCTTGCCCCCTCCATCACAGAGGGCAGAGCATCCCCAGTGCAGCACCCTGCACTGTGCGAAGCTTAAAAGCCTTGCTCCGGCCTCCCCCCAACCCGGGAGAAGCCCGGCCTATCCTCTCTGCATTGCTCAGGGCTGCTTTGCCCCATCCTATGAGAAGCCTCCAGCTGCTTTGCAGCACTACAGGCCCAGCCCTGAACCATGGGTAGCCATGCACTGATCCACATTGCCCCGCCCCAGACTGTGGTAAACAAGCACCACTCCACAGTGCTCTGGCCAGCCCACCCCACAGGGAGCCACACTACCAGCCTTAGATTGTGCCTCTCAGGAGCAGCCGCTCATGACCAGAAGTTGCTTTCTAGCCCACTGTAGACCTGGTTTCTCCAGCAACGGGAAGATGCTTGCTAGCCCCTGGTAGACCAGACCTGCAGGTGGTGGGTGCAAACCACAATTATCCCTGACTCCAGAAGTGGGAGTGGCCAACCACAGCTAGGGATATCTGAACAAAAATCACTTGCAGCCCCAACCACTTTAGAGGGCATTGCAGAGAAGGACACTACAACAGAACACAACCTGAGATTGCTTTTGATCCCTGGGAGCACACACACACACTGCAGCTGCCACTGCCAAATGTTCTGGGAGGGACCCAGATGCTTGATCACTGCCCCTTCCTAGGAACTTGCACTAAGAGCACCTTGCTCAGCACATCCTGTGGGGGCTAAGCAGGACCAGGTGTTTCTTGCATGATTTACGGGTGGCAGGGGCAAACTGTCACAGTTATCTATTGCTCCAGAGGTGGCAGGAGCCTGACACTACTAGGGGTTAATGAACAGGCACCACTTGCAGTCCCATTCACCTCAAGGGAAACACAGAGGAAGGCATTGTGACCAAATCAACTATTGGTGCAAGTGCACCATTGGGAACATAACAGCCCTGCTGCTGCCAATGCTGAATGTTCAGGGCAGTACCCACATGCCAGATCTCTGTCACCTCCAGGATCCTACAGCTAGTAACATGCTATGCAGCACCTCCTATGTGGGCTAAGTAAGATGGATCACCTCATACATGGTATATTGGTGGTGGAGGCAAACAACCACAGTTATCACAGAAGCTAGAGACGGTCATGGTCCACTCCCACTAGGGTCCCTGAACAGGCACCACCTACAATTACAATCACGTCAAAGGAGGGCATTGCAATTGAACACCTTTCAAAGTCTCTGTTGCTTTCAACCCCCTGGGAACTCACCCACATTACTGCAGCTACCGCCAAATTCTCTGTTAACTTGCAGATCCTTCTAGAGCTCATTACCACTGCCCAGGGCCCTGAAAATGGGAGTAACCTGTGCCACCTTCCTGTAGGTCTTTGCTTATGTTGAGAGCCCAATGACCAGGCACTGCATGCTGGCCCTGCCCAATGCCTCCTTCTCCCTGAAAACACACTGGGCACCTGGGCATAATGGACTGCTCATACCAAAGAGACAGCAAAGATTCAAACTCCCACACCAAAAAAAAAAAAAGTAACCCCCACAAAAAAATACAAAGAGGTATTCTTGCATAAAAATAGACTTACAAAAATACAGTTTGGCTTCCCCAAATTCACAGGAAAAAAAAAAAAAAACATACAAGCAAGATGAAGAAGCTCAGAAACCATTCCCAGTTAAAGCAAAAGAACTCACCTAAAGCAGACAACAATTAAACAGACCTCTGCATTCTGACATACTGAGTTCAAAAGGGAGATAGTGAAAATACTGAAGGAATTAAGAGACGATATGAACAGAAATGCGGATTCCCTCAGAAAGGAACTAGAAAATATAAGGAAAAGCCAAGAAAAACTATAAAATTCATTTGCAGAGATACAAACTGAGTTAAGGCAATAAAGACCAGAATGAATAATGCAGAGGAATAAATTGGTGACTTGGAAGATAGAAAAATGGAAATCACCCAACAGGACATCAGACAGAAAGCCAAATGAAAAAAACTTGAAAGCAACATAAGAGATCTATGGGATAATATAAAGCAGGCCAATCTACACATAATAGGGATTCCAGAAGGAGAACAAAAAGGAAAAGTGATTTCACATATATTTGAAGAAATTATGGCTGAAAATTTTCCAAATCTAAAGAAGACTGGTGTCAAGATACAGGAAGCACAGATGGCCCCAAACAAGTTGAACCCATACAGGCCCACACAAAGGCATATTATAATAAAAATGGCAAAAGGTAAAGAGAAAGAGAGGATTCTAAAGGCAGCAAGCAAAAAGCAAATCATTAATTATAAGGGAGCCCCCATAAGGCTATCAGCTGATTTCTCTACAGAAACACTACAGGCCAGAAGGGCGTGGCAAGATATATTTAAAGTGCTGAAAAATCTGCAACCAAGAACACTCTATCCAGCAAGAACATCATTTAAAATAGACGGGGAAATAAAGAATTTCTCCAATAAACAAAAGCTAAAAGAGTACAGCAATACAAAACCCATTCTAAAAGAAATACTGAAAGGGCTTCTCTAAATTGAAAAAAAAAAAAGAAAAGGAGGAAAATCTAGGATGGATGAAACAACAATTGGAAAGCAGTCATTTAAAAAAACAACATGCAAATCTAAACATGAAGATATTAAAAAGAAAAAAAGACATCAAGTTCATACAACGTGGGGAAGGAAAGAAAAATTAGATTATTTTTCATTTTTTTAAAGGATGTGTTTGAGCCTATATGATTATCAGGCTAAAGCAAGCAGATATAGGAAGGGGTTAACATATTTAAAAACAGGGCAAACACATATCAAAACAGAACATTCCCTTAACAAAAAAATGAAAAGAAAATACTCAGGCATAAAATAAATGGAAATCATCAGACCAAAAAAAAAAAAAAAAAAAAAAAAGAAAGGAAGAAAAGAGAAACATAGAATCAACTGGAAAACAAGGTTTAAAATGGCAATAAATATGTATCTATCAATAATCACCTTAAATGTCAATGGACTGAATGCTCTAATCAAAAGACGCAGAGCAGCAGATTGGATAAAAATAGCACCTTAAATCTGTTGCCTATAAGATACTCGCCTTAGGGTAAAGGACACTTATAGATTGAAAGAGAGAGTATGGGAAAAGATATTTCATGCCAATGCACCAGACAGGAAAGCAGGAGTTGCAATACTCATAGCAGACAAAATAGACTTTAAAAAGAAGGCCATAAAGAAAGACAAAGAAGGACACTATATAATGGTTACAGAATCCATTCAAGGAGAGGATATTACAGTTGTAAATATATATGTCCCGAATATAAGAGCACCCAGATACCTCCAACAAATACTAACAGACATAAAAGGAAAAATTGATGGGAATACACTCATAGTAGGAGAATTTAACACCTCACTCACAACAATGGACAGATCCTCTAGACTAAAAATCAATAAAGCCACAGAGATCCTAAAGGAAACAATAGAAAAGTTAGATTTAATGGACATTTTTCAGGACATTATCTCCAAAAAAATCAGAATACACATTCTTCTCAAATGCACATGGAATAGTCTCAAGAATTGATCACATATGGGGGCACAAAGCTAACCTCAACAAATTTAAGAATGAAGAAATAATTTCAAGTATCTTCTCTGACCAGAGTGGCATGAAACTAGAAATAAACCACAGGGAAAGAAGTGAGAAAAAACCTACTACATGAACTTGCCACTAAAAAACCAATGGATGAATAAAGAAATCAAGGAGGAAATTAAAAATACCTTGAGATAAATGATAATGAAGACACAACTACTCAAATCTATAGGATTCTGCAAAAGCAGTGCTCAGAGGGAAGTTCATAGCAATACAGGCCTTCCCCAAAAAAGAAGAAAAATCTCAAATTGACAAATTAACCCACCACCCAAATGAATTAGAAAAAGAAGAACAAACAAACCTAAAGTCAGCAGAAGGAAGGAAATCAGAAAGATCAAAGAGGAAATCAATAAAATAGAGATTCAAAAAACAATAGGCAAAAATCAATCAAACCAAGAGCTGGTTCTTTGAAAAGGTAAACAAAATAGACAAACCTCTAGACTCACCAAGAAGAGGAGAGGAAAAAACCCAAATAAACAAAATAAAAAGTGAAATAGGAGAAGTCACAATGGATACTACAGAAATACAAAAAAAAGCATAAGAGAATACTATCAATAGTTATATGGCAACAAATTTGACAACCTAGCAGAAATGGACATCTTTCTAGAGACCTACAGCCTGCAAAAACTGAAATAAGTAGTCACAGATCAAATGAACAGAATGATGATTAGAAATTAAATTGAATACTTCATAAAAGCACTCCATACAAATAAAACTCCAGGACCAGATGGCTTCATAGGAGAATTCTACCAAACATACAAAGATGAACTTATACCCATCGTCCTTAAGCTTTTTCAAATAGTTGCAGAAGAAGGAACAATCCCAAAGACATTCTATGATGCCACCATCACCCTAATTCCAAAACCAGACAAAGATACCACCAAAAAAGAAAACTATAAGCCAATGTCTTTGATGAATTTAGACACAAAAATTCTCAACCAAATCCAACAACATATAAAAAAATATCATAAAACACGATCTAGTGTAATTCATCCCAGGTGCACAAGGATGGTTCAACATATGCAAATCAATCAGCATCATACACCACATTATCGAAACAAAATCCAAAAACCACATGATCATCTCAAAAGATGGTGAAAAACCATTTGACAAAGTCCAACATCCATGCATGATAAAAACCCTTACCAAAGCGGGTACAGAGGGAACATTCCTGAACATAATCAAAGCCATTTACCTCAAACCCACAGCAAATATAATACTCAATGGAGAAAAGCTGAAAGCCTTCCCACTAAAATCTGGAAAAGACAAGGATGCCCACTTTCACCACTGCTATTCAACATAGGACTGGAAGTCCTTGCCATAGCCATCAGACAAACAAAATAAATAAATGGCATCCACATAGGAAGAGAAGACGTAAAACTGTCACTGTATGCAGATGACATGATACTATAAACAGAAAACCCTAAGGACTCAACCCAAAAACTACTTGAACTGATCCACAAATTCAGCAGTGTAGCAGGATGTAAGATTAACATTCAGAAATCAGTCACATTTCTGTATACTAACAATGAAATATTAGAAAAGGAAAACATAAATACAATACCCTTTAAAATTGCACTCCCAAAAATCAAATACCTGGGAATACTCCTGACCAAGGAGGTAAAGGACTTTTATGCTGAGAACTAGAAAATATTAATCAAGGAAATTAAAGAAGATGTAAAGAAATGGAAAGATATTCCATGTTCCTGGGTTGGAAAATTTCATATTGTAAAACGGCCATACTACCTGAAGCAGTCTACGGATTCAATGCAATCCCTATCAAATGACCCATGACATTTCCCAGAACTAGAACTAACAATCCAAAAATTTATATGGAACCACAAAAGACCCAGAATTGCCAAAGCAATTCTGAGGAACAAAAACCAAGCAGGAGGCATCTCTCTCCCAGACTTCAGGCAATATTACAAAGCCATAGTCACCAAGACAGTGTGGTGCTGGTACCAAAACAGACAGACATACCAATGGAACAGAATAGAGAACCCAGAAATAAACCCAGACACCTAGGGTCAATTAAACTTTGACAAAGGAGGCAAGAACATAACATGGGAACAAGACAGTCTTTTCATCAAGTATTGCTGAGAAACCTGGACAGCTGCATGTAAATCAATTAAACTAGAACACACCCCCACACCATGCACCAAAATAAACTCAAAATGACTGAAAGACTTTAATATAAGACAAGACACCATCAAACTCCTGGAAGAGAACACAGGAAAAACATTCTTTGCCATCAGCCTTACAAATGTTTTCTCAGGTCAGTCTCCCAAAGCAACAGAAATAAGAGCAAAAATAAACCAATGGGAACTAATCAAACTGACAAGATTTTGCACAGCAAAGGAAACCAAAGAGAAAACAAAAAGACAACTTACAGAATGGGAGAAAATACTTTCAAATTATGCAACTGACAAGGGCCTAATCTCTAAAATACACAAACTTCTACAACTCAACAGCAAAAAGGACAACAAGCCAACTGAAAAATAGGCAAAAGACATTTCTCCAAGGAGGATATACAGATGGCCAACAAGCGCTTGAAACAATGTTCAACACCAATGATTATTACAGAAATGCAAATCAAAACTAACATGAGATACCACCTCATACCAGTCAGAATGGCCATCATTAATAAGTCCACAAATAATAAATGCTGGAGGGGGTTTGGAGAAAAATGAACCCTTCTGCCCTGTTGGTGGGAAGGTAAGCTGGTACAACCACTATGGAGAACAGTATGGAGGTACCCTAGGAAAATAGACATAGAACTTCCATATGCCCCAGCAATTCCACTCTTGGGCATATATCCATACAAAACTCCCCTTAGAAAAGACACATGCACCTGTATGTTCATTCCAGCATATTCACAATAGCCAAGACATGGAATAAACTCAAATGTCCACTGATAGTTTATTGGATTAGAAAGAAGTGGTATATATATACATAATGGAATACTACACAGCCATAAAAAGTACAAAATAATGCCATTTGCAGCAACATGGATTGAAATAGAGACTCATCCTGAATGAAGTAAAAGTCAGAAAAAGACAAATATCATATAATATCATTTATATCTGGAATATAATATACAACACAATGAACCTTTCCATAGAAAAGAAAATCATGGACTTGGAGAATAGACTTGTGGTTGCCAAGGGGGAAGGGGAAGGAGTGGGATGGACTGGGAGCTTGGGGTAAAGAGATGCAGAATGTTGCCTTTGGGATGTATTAACAATGGGATCCTGCTGTGTAGCAATGGGAACTCTGTCTAGTTACTTATGATGGAACATGTAATGTGAGAAAAAAAAAACATACATGTAAGTGTAATTGGGTCACCATGCTATACACTAGAAAAAAAATATATATGTAAATGATAAAAAATATACTGAAACAGTGCATGTACACTATTGAAACACTATTCTTTAACTCGAATTACTGCACACAAAGCAATTCCATGTTGACAGGTTACTATTATTTATGAGAATATGATATATTACTTTAAGTTCTCCTGACAGCCTTTATGTATATTTCTTTTACCCAGGACAGTTGCAATTTAATAGTGCATTAAAAGACCATGCACTATGCCATTTGTCATATGCTACATTTAAGTGGTCTATGCTATTTCCTGCTAGTATCCTAATTAATTTAGCAAACACTTCATTACCTTTTAAAAAAACCTGACTCTATTTTAAAGTTAATTGTTAAACTATTGCAACATCAACACCTTAATTACACATATACATTTTTCTTGATAGTCAGACACAGGGTAAAGACAAAACTGTCATTATAATATCTCTTTAGTCATGTTTAATTTTAGGCTTTCTTTATAAATTTGGCTTTGCCTTTAGCTACTTAATATTTATTTTTTAACATGATATCAACTATTAATTGAAAGATAATAACATGCATCTTTTAATGAAAGGAAAGTCACTTAAAGAAATGTAGAATGATAATTATATAGACTTTTTTTATATCACACAATAACTCATAGGCTATCCAGACATCAATAGCTCATTGAAAAGCATAACACTCTCCTATTTTCAGGGCTTCCTAAACATTTCACCTTTCCTCACAATTTTCTAGACTCTGGCTATTAGTTTACAATGTGCAAATACCAGGTAGAAAAATATCCTAGACTATTCCTAAGTGTATAGTATAACACTGGGTATATTGAAAATCATTTTCCCAAGCATAATAACTCCAAATTCCACAGAAAAAAAACAAACAAATAAAACCAGAAGAATGGCATAAAACAGCAGTTCTAACCTCTAATTTAAGAATCCATTAACAGGGAATTGCCATGGTGGCTCAGCAGTAATGAACCCAATTAGTATCCAAGAGAATGTTAGTTTGATCACTGGCCTTGCTCAGGGGGTTAAAAATCTGGAATTGCTGTGAGCTATGGTGTAGGTCACAGACTTGACTTGGATATGGCATTGCTATGGCTGTGGCTCTGGCCAGCAGCCACAGCTCAGATTTGATGCCTAGCCTGGGAACTCTCATATACCATAGATGCAGCTCTAAAAAGCAAAAAAAAAAAAAAAAATGGTTAACAAATTGAGTCCCTATTTGACAAGACATTAACGAAGTAGCTAGGTTAAGCCCAGATATCTACATTTTTAAAGACGCTAAGTTCTTTGGATAAATTTTGAAAAACACAATTCTAAACTGTGCTATTGATTTTTGTTCCCTACCAGATATCTATTACACAAGCATATTAAACTTTTTTATTTAACATTCTTTAAAACACATCTAATTGTAATTGGCCTCTTTGTTTCATTGATATTTTCCTTTGCTGTGCAAAAGCTTTTTAGTATGATGTAGTCCCATTTGTTTATTTTTGCTATTATTTCCCTTGCCTGAGAAGGCATATCCTAAAAAATATTACTAAGGTCAATATCAAAGAGCATGCAACTTACATTTTCTTCTAGAAGTTTTATGATTTCAGCTATTACATTTTATTCATTAATTCTTTTTGAATTTATTTTTGTGCGTGGTGTGAAAGTAGCCCAGTATGATTCTTTTTCATGTAGCAGTCTAGTTTTCCCAACACAATTTATTAAAGATGGTGTATTTTCCCCATTGTATATTCCTGCCTACTTTGTTAAAGATTTATTGCTCGTATTAGTGTGGGTTCATTTCTAGCTTCTCAATTCTCTTCCACTGATCATTATTTCTGTTTTTGTGCCAGAGGATTCCATTCCTGAGTGTTTATCCTAAGAAAACAAAAACACTAACTAAAAAAGTTATGCACTCTTATGTTCTTTTCAGCATCATTTATAATAGCCACACTATAGAAACAACTAAATGCCCATAAACAGATAAATATAGAAAAAGTGACATATACAAATGTGTGTGGGTGGGTGCATCCAATGGAATATAACTCAACCATAACAAAGGCTGAAATTTTGCCAGTTGCAATGACATGGATGGATCTAGAGTGCATTATGCTAACTAAGTCAGAGAAAGACAAATACTGTATGATTTCACTTATATGTGGAATCTAAAAGACAAAACAAATGGACAAAAATAACAAAACATGAAATGAATTACAGGTACAGAACAGAGGGGAGAGGTGGGGGAGGAAAAGAATAGGTGAGGAAGATTAAGAGGTATAAATTCTGAATTGCACAGGTATGAAATACACAATGTAGGAAATTTAAGAAAAAACACTGGACTCTTACTCAAGAGTAACTTTTTTTTTGTTTTGTCTTTTTGCCTTTTCTAAGGCCGCCTCCGCAGCATATGGAGGTTCTAGGCTAGGGGTCTAATCGGAACTGTAGTAGCCTGCGTACGCCAGAGCCACAGCAACGCGGGATCCGAGCCACTTCTGCAACCTATACCACAGCTCACAGCAACGCCAGATCCTTAACCCACTGAGCAAGGCCAGGGATCAAACCCGTAACCTCATGGTCCCTAGTCGAATTTGTTAACCACTGAGCCATGACAGGAACTCCAACATTTTTTTAAAATACTATTTTACTGCTTCCAATTAACTTCTACTACCATTTGGAGGACAACAAGCATTTTTTTAGATGAAGTAGATTTCTTAAAATAACAGATCAAGAATGAATCATTTATTTCTCCCATGAGCACAAATGACAGTTTGGATACACAAAAAGGGCCAAAAGAAAGCCATAGAACCATCAAAAGCTGAATGATCGAAAATGTTTTTCTCAGAAATAGATACTCAGAAATATATTGTCCATCTGGATAATGATTGGTTTCCTATGCATTAAGTAGTAAAACCTGAAATGTCAGGAACTCATCAATTACCACCTTGTAGTGTCCGGTGATGGGCTTTCTTATCAGACCTCAATTTTGAGCCATAATAGAATTACATAAAAGTGCTTCTATTTGTATTTAATTTAGACTTTCAATAAATATCATATCTCAGGTAGAAACAAATATTTTTCTAAAAGGCAAAAATTTAAGATCATATTGCTCCTTCTTGAGACAAAGCCCTTTGCTAGTACAACTGTCTAGGGCAGAGGAAAATACAAAACTTGTCATTTCAGTGAAGAGAAAAATGAGCTCAATAAAACTGGCTAAGTCTTTTTTTTTTTTTTTTTTGTCTCTTTTTGTCTTTTGTCTTTTTGTCTTTTGTTGTTGTTGTTGTTGCTATTTCTTGGGCCGCTCCCGCGGCATATGGAGGTTCCCAGGCTAGGGGTTGAATCGGAGCCATAGCCACCGGCCTACGCCAGAGCCACAGCAACGCGGGATCCGAGCCGCGTCTGCAACCTACACCACAGCTCACGGCAACGCCGGATCGTTAACCCACTGAGCAAGAGCAGGGACCGAACCCGCAACCTCATGGTTCCTAGTCGGATTCGTTAACCACTGCGCCACGACGGGAACTCCCAAAACTGGTTAAGTCTTGCTATAAAACCAATTTTCGTAGCTGCTTTATTAATGCATACAATAATTATTTAATAAATGCTAATTTTATTGAGCCCAACAACCGTATAAAGTACTGAGGTAACAGGCATAATTAATCCTTTGATCCATCACTGCCTATGGAAAAGTTATAGTCTAGTTATTTTTATTAAAAATGAGTAAAAAAAGAATATTCAGAAGCATAAGTCAGAAGTTAAAATGACAAATAACAGAGATTACTTACATTTATGTATTAATTAAATGAAAATAAGACAAAAATCTGAGCTTTTTCACATTTGTTATGCAAAAGAAATTCTATAGATTCCATGCTGACCAACTGGGATCTTACATAATAAAAATAAAATAATAAAAAATACATAAACATATATATAGATCTAAGGAAGGAGAATAAAGCAAAATAGGGATTTTTCAAAATTAATATATGTATGTTGTGTTCAAAATAAAACATTTAATATATATGGTAACAGGAATAACAAAGGAAAAATATCTTATTACCTATTAATTAGACAAGGATGCATGGAAAAATGTTCTCTCAGATATCCCTTAAAGGAATAGATAAGAACAGGCAAAAATACACTAAATAAACAGGGAACATAACTTGAGAAAGGAACTAAAACTTAATGAAATTAAAATTAAGATGTGTTAAAAAATGATCATTGGAGGGAGTTCCTGCTGAGGCTCAACAGAAATGAATCCATATGGAACAGGTTTGCCTCCTAGCGTCAGTCAGTGGGGTGAGGATCCAGAGTTGTCTCGAGCTGTGGAGTAGGTTGCACACATAGCTAGGATCCTGCATTGCTGTGGCTGTGGCATAGGCCAGCCGCTACAGCTCTGATCTGACCCCTAGCCTGGGAACCTCCATGTGCCACAGGTGCAGCCCTAAAAATAAGAAAAAACAAAATGATCATTGGAATAAGCCAAAATATGTGATCACCATATTAGTTATTATCCTATAATAGACTAACCTGACATTTTCTTGCTGTGGAATGTG
Source organism: Sus scrofa (assembly GCF_054392235.1). Taxonomy (NCBI): domain Eukaryota; kingdom Metazoa; phylum Chordata; class Mammalia; order Artiodactyla; family Suidae; genus Sus; species Sus scrofa. Next base: position 35,655,613 of record NC_139393.1, read on the forward strand.
TACTCATAGCTGTTTGGGGAGGTAGAGCATGTAACTGAAAATCATATGCAAAAAGATTTATTTTAGGGTGCATGTATCATGTAGGAAAGCTAATTGAGGATTTGTAGTAACGAATTTAGAAATAAGTTAATGATTTCCTGTGGTAACAAGAATTGACAATATCTTCCTCCCAACCCCACAGTGGTCACCACAGACATGAGAAAAATAGCCCTTTTGAAAAGTCAATCATTTTTTGGTAGGTAAAAGTTAAAAGTTAGAAAGAAGGAAGTATGGATAATCATTAAAGTTTTCACAATTTGGAGGATAGCCAATTATTTGGGCGGTAATGGTGGTGGAATTGGTTTGAGTTGCTGGAGACCTATGGTGGTTACAAAGTAAAGGGAACTATATTGATAACTTTTTGTTGTTTCTTGACTCATTTTCAAAGAAGGCTGTGGGCTATGAACATGCTGAAAATGACAATGAATAGGTAAAGTTAGTAATGTAACAGAATGGCAAGAATGAACCAGAAAAAGCAGAGCACAGATCTAAAGCTAATATGTCTATCAAGTGATACAAATTCTAATTCGTATTATCCAGATATTTTCTCTGATGGAAAGCTGCTCTTTAAGAATTTCAATGCAAAATTTCTGACAAATTCTAGAAATTTTTTACCAATAATTTAAAAATTAAAATATGGCTAATTGGAAAAGCACTGTAGTGTCAAATAAAATTTGATAGATTTTGAGATTGCACTTTTCTTTCACTTTTTTCCAGTTCTGCCAGCAATTTTATTAATGTTCATTTGAAATACATCTTATTTATTTCCAGTGAAAATCTTTATGATTTTTACCTTGTTGTTATAGTTCCACTCCACTTTAGATTTGCAATTACCTTTTAGGTCATTCATTTTGACCTAGGAATTATTCAACCAGATTTTAAACAAAATTCCCCTGTGATGCACAGCCTCCTTGTTATCAGCAGCACTCATCAGACTTCTAGCTTTAAAATAAATAGGTCACTAGGATATAATGTACACATAGGGAATATAATCAATAATATTGTAACAACTTTGTATGGTGACAAATGGTAACTGGTCTTATTTCAGAGACCTTTTATAATGTATAGAAATATCAAATCACTATGTTGTACACTGATACTAAAGTAATATATAAGTATCACATATTATCTCTGTAGTATTGGATTGAGTTAATTCTAACTCAATTTAGAAGATGAGTACAAGAGTTCCCTTGTGGCACAATGGGTTAGGAATCTGGCATTGTCACTGCAGCAGCTTGGGTTGCTGCCATGGTGTGGGCCTGATCTCTGGCCCAGGAACTTTGGAGGCAACAGCAATGGCAAAATAAATAAATAAAATATCGTACATTTTTTACCAAGGATAAACCTACATTGACACATCATAATCATCCAAAGTCCATAGTTTATCTTAGGATTCATTCTTTTTTGTTTGTTTGTTTGTTTAATTGTTATTTCCCCAACACATTTTTTTCCTACAAAAAAAATGGTGACCCATTACACATACATGTACAAATTCTATTTTCTCACATTATCATGCTCCATCATAAGTGACTAGACATAGTTCTCAGTGCTACACAGCAGGATCTCATTGCTAATCCATTCAAAAGGCAATAGTTTGCTCTATTAACCCTACTCCACCCCACTCCCTCCCCCTGGGCAACCACAAGTGTATTCTGCGAGTCCATGATTTTCTTTTCTGTGGAAAGGTTCATTTGTGCTGTATATTCGATTCCAGGTATGTGATATCATATGGTATTTGTCTTTCTCTTTCTGGCTTACTTCACTCAGGATGAGAGTCGCTAGTTCCATCCATGTTGCTGCAAGTGGCATTATTTTGTTCTTTTTTATGGCTGGGTAGTATTCCATTGTGTATATATACCACTTCTTTCTAATCCAATGATCTGTTGATGGACATTTGGGTTTATTCCATGTCTTGGCTATTGTGAATAGTGCTGCAATGTGCATGTGTCTTTTTTAAGTAGAGTTTTGTCCGGATATATGCCCAAGAGTGGAATTGCAGGGTCATATGGAAGTTCTATGGATAGATTTCTAAGGTACTTCCATACTGTTCTCCATAGTGGTTGTACCAGTTTACATTCCCACCAAAAGTGTAGGAGGGTTCCCTTTTCTCCACACCCCCTCAGGCTTTTGTTATTTGTGGACTTATTAATGACGGCCATTCTGACTGGTATGAGGTGGTATCTCATGGTAGTTTTGATTTGCATTTCTCTAATAATCAGTGATGTTGAGCATTTTTTCATGTGCTTGTTGACCATCTGTACATCTTGCTTGGAAAAATGTCTATTCAGGTCTTTTGCCCATTTTTCAATTGGGTTGTTAGTTTTTTGTTGTTGAGTTGTAGAAGTTGTTTGTGTATTTTAGAGATTAGGCCCTTGTCAGTTGCATCATTTGAAAGTATTTTCTCCCATTCTGTAAGTTGTCTTTTTGTTTTCTTTTTGGTTTCTTTTAGGATTCATTCTTGATGTTATACATTCTATAGGTTTGGACCAAAATATAATGATGTCATAATATCCTAAGGAGTATTTCACTACCTAGAAAATTATCATTTTACTGTCTCCATTGATTTGTCTTTTCCAGAATGTCATACAGTTGGAGTCATACAATAGGCAGCCTTTTCAAATCAGCTTATTTGAGGTTCCTCCATGTCTCTTCATGGTTTGATAGATCATTTCTTTTTAGTGGGTCTGGAAGCCCACTTAACTTGTTTGCAAGTCTGCATGTATGAGTAACTTGGTGGGTGACCTCCTGGCCTCCAACCTCCCCTTCCCTGGGCAGCCTAACCTGCTGTTAGGCATGACTGCTTTTCATACCACCTCCTAGCCAGAACCACTGAAGGACAAGCAGAGAGAATATTGTCTCTCCCTTCCTGGCTCCTGAGCCAGCTGATTCTCAAACTCTACCTTCTAGTCCAAACTCAACTCTGTGTGACCCTGGGAAAGATAACTTAACTTCCCTGCACTTCATTGTTTTTGTCTGAAAAGGCATGTGGAAGCAAATGTAACCTCAAGGAGTGCCCTGGGATTAGTGAGACCTGAGGCTGGTCTAGAGGGTTCTTTACTCACCCCACCTGCTTGTCTCTCTAGCAGCTTGCAACACTGTTCCAAGGGCTTGACCCTGATAGCATATATTTGGTCCTCCAACCCTGTCTCCTATAGCAACATCTTTGCACCCCATAAAGCCCCTCCTTGCTTACACAATGCAAGATTTCCCTTCTCCTAGCCCCTTACCTACTCCAAACCTTAGCCCTAGACCCTCTAGCTCCCTTCCCCTCTTCTCTGCTTTACTACAGAGCAAAACTGCTCACCCACTGCTCCTCCCCTCTCAACCCTCATTATGCCACAATTTCTAGGGTCTTTTCAGCCATCCCCCCCCCCGGTCAAGGTCTCCACTGGCCTCCACTATCTGCCACTCACTCTCCTTTTGCTCCAATTCCTAGCCTATTCTTGAATGTACCATATTGCAGGATCTTGAAATCACACCACTTGTTGAAAATTCAGGTTATATAAGTCAGCTTTCCTGTGGGTTTTCAGAACAATACCAGGAGAAAGATTATATAACACACTGAAATTCCCACTTACATACAGGGTTTTTAGCAGTTTGCACAAAAGAATTCATAGACTGAAGTTTTAGGAAAATGGCTACAATGAGGGTTTGAATATTAATTTCAGTTACATTTGTAAAATAAATATTCTGTATTTTTCTGGTTTTCTTCAGTCCACTGTTGTTCACTAGTAAAAACTATCATTATCTGTATCAGGAAAACTATACTGGCCCTTTCATTCTTTCCCTGCTCCAAGTCATTCCACTTTTAGAATTCACTTTATAGTTAATGTGATTTTTCAAAGTTATAGATATGATCAGTTTGCAATCAATTTACCATCCATCTATTGCTTTCTACCCTCATGTTACAAATGGTGAAATTCTGCATCAGAATTGCAAAGAATGTTAGAATAAAATGTGTCTATACAAATATTTCCATGTGTAATTTATTCCCACTGTCAAAGTATTATGAATTTTAGCTATAATGATACTGTGAAATATTATAAATCTTGAAACTTGGGCCTATTAGTATACATTTTTCAACACACCAAGTTTTTCTATGTAAATTACAATAAACATTTGCAAGACATAAGCTGTCAAGTCACTTAAAAAGGATATATGAACACTTACTCTGTATTTTTTTAAATATATTGACTGTGTAATCTAAAATACATGTGGCTCAATTAAGTCAGTATTCACAAAGCTCTCAAAATTACAATGGGAAGATTCATGATTGTAGCCTCAAAAAAGAGCTATTTTTAATGATCTTTTATAAAAAGTTAATTTTATATATTTGGTTAAAATGAAATTAATGATCAGTAGTGAAAATATTTCAAAGCAATAGAAAAATATATTCATTAGAAGAATTGGCTAGATTTTTTCTCATTTATTAATTCATTTGTTGTATAATCTAGGATAGACATCACAATGCTTACTGTTAAATCAGAATTAGCTTTGATTTAAATTGGAAGGAACTTATGTTATTAGCTCTTTGCAACATCACTACTTATAAATATATTTCCTTTTCAAATTAGTTAAAATTTATATCAAGTAAAATTTACCCTTTTAGTTTTATAAATATGTTCAGTCATGTGATCACTACCAGTATCATAAATACAGACCACTATGATTTGTGAAAAAGTGAATCATTATATGACAACTTAAAGGTTAAGGAAGGTGATGAATCTAAAGCTAGGGAATTTAATACCAGCAAAGGATGATTTGATAATTTTAGAAAGAAAATTGACTTTAAAAATGTCAATATAATTGGAGAAGCAGATTTTGTCTGCCCAATGGCAACATAGTTCCCAGACACTGTTAAGATAATCATTGAGGAGAAGGAATATCTGCCTAAAGAAATTTTTAATGGAGATCAAAAAGTGCCCTATTTTGGAGAAAATAAAAGGTCATATAGAATACTTATTAGTAAGGAAGAGAAGTAAGCACTAAGATTTAAGACAGAAAGGGATGGCATAACTCTACTGTTTTGTGTAAACGTAGTCTGGTTTATGATCAGGACTGCCCTTATCTGTTATGCTGCTAATCCCTGAATCTTGAATGGAAAAGAAAACTCTGGTTGCCTTTTTTCAGACTGTAGAGTAAGAAGGCTTGGAAAATAACAATGAGAACATATTTTCTGCATTAGTTCCTTCCATGCTTGGCCCTGAAGTCAGGAAGTACCCTGCCAAAAAGATACTGCCTTTTAAAGTTCTTTTGATATTGGACAATGTACCTGGCCTCCCAGACCCTATGAGTTCAAAATCTAAGGCATCAAAGTGGTTTACTTGCTGCCAGAACAATGTTTCTAATTCAGCTTTTGGATCAGGGGATCATGAGGCTCATACACACAGTCAGTAAGTATTCTATGGAAAGGATGGTTAACACTATGAAAGACAACCCAATAGAGAGAACATTATGAAAGTCTGGAATATTCCCTCATTGTTACAGAAAAATCTATGAATGCGATCAAGCCTATACAATAAATTCATGCTGGATAAAACCGTATCCAGATGTTATGCTTGACTTCATAGGATTTAGGAAAGAGCCAACCAAGGAATTTATGAAAGAGATTGTGGATATGGCAAAAAAGGTGGAGGGTGAAATTTTCAAAATATAGATCTTGGAGAAATTCAAAAGCTAACAGACAATACATCAAAGGATTAACAGAAGACAACTTAGTGCTTCCAAACCAGTGGCAGACAAAGAAGAAGAAAACAGGAGAAGCAGTGGCAGAAAACATACTGACATTAGACAATCTGGTAGAAGGGTTCTGATTATTCAAGACTGCTTTGACTTCTTTTATGAAATGTTCATTCTATGATATAAGCATTGAAACTAAATAAAATGGTGGAAGTATTAATACCACATAAAACATTTTTGGAGAAATGAAAGAACAAAAAAGTCAAACAAAAATTATATCTCCATTAATTTACACTGAGTGTACCTGCCTCTCCTATTTCCTCTTTCACATCCTTCTCTGCACTTCTGCCACTCCTCAGACAGTAAGACCAACCCCTCAACTTCCTCCTCCTCCTCAGCCTACTCAACATGAATACAACAAGGATGAAGACATATTTGATGATACACTTCCATTTAATGAATAGCATATAGTTACCATGCCCTACAGTTAATAAACTTCTCTGTTGTATGTATATTGGTGTGAAATATAATAACTGTATGGCAAGAACTGTATGAGACATTTTTGTGTCAGCATTATCATTGCCTAGTATTCATCACTTAAAAAATAATGTGCAGAAGTAGCTCAGTGGTTAATGAACCCGACTAGGATCCATGAGGACTGGGGTTTGTCCTTGGCCCTCCTCAGTGGGTTAAGGATCCAGGATTGCCATGAGCTGTTGTGTAGGTTACAGACATGACTAGGATCTATGTCATTGTGGTTCTGGTGTAGTCTGGCAACCACAGCTCAGATTCAACACCTAGCCTGGGAAACTTCTATGCTGCAGGTGCAGCCCTAAAAAGACAAAAGACAAAAAAAAAAGTCATGTGCAAGGGTTATATTAAAATGATAGCCTATCTTTACATAGGTATAAGGAGAGTGATATTTAATATGAGATTAATAATGTGTTAGTTTTCTTACTGTTCTATAACTTTACTCTCAAATAATTATATTACCATAGAGTATGCCTCTCTCTATTAATTGAAGAAACTGCATGCCAACCTATCATCACAACTATGCAGATTTTTTTAAATGTAACAACTTTTTTTTTTCTAATGCTACATTATGAATAGGCCTGCAATATTACATACAATAAAAATCTTATAACCATTCATTACTGTATGGGTTAGGTTATCTTGAAATAACCCTATTGGCTACCATAAAGCAAGCATATTGCTGCTTCTTCATCATTAGTATAAGAGTAGTTAAACTTAAAAATAAGTATGTATTTCTTTTTCACATTATCTCTTCATTTTTCATGTATACTGCTAGTAATATATACAATACAGTGCTTTGCATCATATAAGACAATACTGATGTAAGTACTACAATTTATCTTAGAAATAGTCACAAATTTATCAAAAAACATGGTAAATGTTTTTACTCCTCCTGATTGTCTCAATAACACTTTCTTTTCTCTTGTCTACTTTATTCTGATACAATATATAATATATGTAATATAAAAAATATGTGTTAATTGACCACTTGTGTTATTGCTAAGGCTTCCAGTCTACAGATAAGGCTTCCAAGCTATTAGTAGTTTTGTCTTGGGGGAGTACAAGTGATAGGCAGATTTTCAAATGTGTAGGGGGGTCAGTGCCGCAACCCTCACATTGTCCAAGGGTCAGCTGTATTGTTTTTCCTTTAGCTACATATACTTAATTTAAAAAATGGAAATTTACCTTATTTTTACATGTTTAAATTGAAGATATAGAATAGCATGTTTCCTCCTCCATATAATAACCTTCCTTTGTAGATTGCTTCCGATGGTAAAGTCCTTTATGTTGGAGACCACTTAACTGCTGAACTTTGCAGAAAGCAAACTTGGTAGTACAAAGGCACAAGAAGCCAAGGAATGCTTGTGATGGCAAAAGCCAGATAAGCATGTTTGCTGACGCAGAGTTCTAAAGTGCAGGGTCTCCTGTCAAAATAAAATCAGAGGCTTATACACTAACTGTTGTTCTTTAGGCAACTGCACTATATCATAAATGTATACACCTGTGACTTTTATTGCTAGTAGTTTCTCCCCAAATCTCACTAAGAGAGAGCTTTGACACTCCCTATGCCTGCTTTTGCTCACTAACCTAAACACACTATTTTCCCTAATAAAAGTCCTGTGGGCTAAAGCCCTGGGGCCTTTGTTCAGAGAAACAGAGTGCCTCCTGGTCCCCCACTTTTAAAATGTAAAAGAGTCTCTTCTGTTTTATATGCCCTGCTGTCCCTCTTTCAGGATCTCCCTTGACCTGAAATGCAGGACGCAGCACCTTTATACATTCAATAAAATTTTAAAAGAAGAATAGTATTTAGTACAAAAGCAATGTACTTTGCTTTGGTTTGCAAATGGTTTCGGAGTCTATAATTCTGACTTTAAAACATCTGTTATAATATCAAGCCTCAGAACATTCAGTATCTGTATTTTTGATTCAGTTTCTCTCGGAAAACAAACAAACAAACAAAAACCTAGGAATTAATGATAGATAGTAAAATAGTAGCTCATGCAATGAAAAACTTTTTAAGTTGCTGTATTATTTTTCAGAGGCATCAAACTTTTTCATTAATATTTGTGAATATTTAAAAGTTGGTGGAGTTCCCTTTTGGCCCAATGGGTTAAGGCTCCAGTTTTGTCACTCTTGTGGCTCTGGCTATAGCTATGGTGCATGTTTGATCCATGGCCTGGAATTTTCACATGCTGTGGATGTGGCCAAAAAAAATTTTAATTTGGATAATATAATCTATTACAATCTTTGCAATCTGGGAAATATATGCTTACCAAGCACGGAAGTTAATAATGACTCTTTCTTATCCACTTTTTCCCTGATCAGTGCTGACTTATAGGTAACAAAAAGTCTGTTTCCTAATGCTTCTCTCTCAGAGCTAAAGACAAAGGAAAAAGGGATTTTAAAAGAATAAGTTTAGTCTATTGTTAATAGAATGTCTTAAAAATATATGCGCAATTTGTCACCAATGACTATAATATTATAGATTCAACCTAATAAAATTGAGCTCTATTTTTTTAGGAATAGTGATGACTTTTCTTCATAGTATATTATGCATGATTTATAATAAGCATCACTAAGCCACAGCATTGTATATATAAAGACATAGTATTTTGAGTAATGTAATGAACTATTTTCATACATGCAAGACAACCATATGGGTGAGATACATTTTTTATTATGTAAGCTTATTTAGCTTTTGTTCTTTAAAATTTTTATCAGCACCATTTATTATAAAGAGTTCAAACATTATCTTTAATAAACCTCTGAGGGAATAAATAACTCACACATTTCTTTGTATTATCTTAAGCAAAGCAAAATAGTAATAACTTTTTATTTTAAATTCCAAAGGAGACAAATATAATCTAGCTTTTTACTGGTATATCATAAATTATGTCAAATTTATCTTGTTAGATGGGATAAAAAATTTATACAAATATGACAATGCAACATTTGGTGTTCAAAATTCAACTTGGACTACTTCTGTATATTACCAAAAAAACTTTTTTTTTTTTCTTTTTACCTTTTCTAGGGCTATTCCCATAGCATATGGAGGTTCCCATGCTAGGGGTCGAATCAGATCTGTAGCCACCAGCCTACACCAGCGCCACAGCAATACAGGATCTGAGCCGCGTCTGCAACCTACACCACAGCTCACGGTAACACCGGATCCTTAACCCACTGAGCAAAGCCAAGGATCGAACCCTCAACCTCATGGTTCCTAGTCGGATTTGTTAACCACTGCGCCACGGCGGGAACTCCCAAAAAAACTTTTCTGATTAGACATAGTCAAATGATTCTAATTTATGAAGTTCTCTTAAACTTAACAGCTGCACCATTCTTTAAATAGGCCTCACTAGACTCATCAATATGAAAAATGTCAAAAGACCCTCCATTTTGGAAGCTGAGGCTGGTGGCTTCTCTTTTCATAAAAACAAGATGTTCACTGTATTTTAAAATATGTATATTTGTACATATATGCTTTGAAATTGTTACGATATTAAAAGTTACAAGTTAGAAGGATTTTACAAATTTGAGATGCTGAGAAATGTTAGTTTTTAATTTTGTCTCATTAAATTCACATAATTCTGTCTTTTCAAGAAGGAAAACAAATAGACACATTAGCTGGATGTCCTATCACTTCTACACAATCTTATCAGTTTGGGAAAAAAAGGAGGAGGAGGAGGAAAAAGAAGAAAAAGAACTCATGTAAACTCATAAAGTGAAGAAATCACAAGTACTCAATTAACAAAAAATATTAAATGAAAATATTTTTATTAAATGCCAGACTAGATTTATCAGAAGATTAATCCCTATGCATATATTGGTAAGATTTAGGATCTCAAAAGAAAAAAAAAATACCATAGTCTAATGAGGTTTCAGGCAGAAAGTACAAGTTACATACAAAGAAAAAATGTCAGACTGGCATAAGTTTACTCCTTTTCCAGTCTTGATACAAGAAAACAGCCAAAAAAAGGAGAGGACTACAACTCTTAAAAGCTGTTGCCAGCCAAACTAGGGATATTAAGAATTTAGAAAGTAAGTTGTCTATGTACTACCTCAGAGCCCCCACAAATAATAATTAAAAAAAAAAAAAAACAGCACTATATAATTACCTCAATATAGAGGAAGATGAAAAATTGAGGAGGATGCAGTTTACTACGAGGTTTCAAATACAAATTCTATTTACATGTAAATAATGAGATATATATTTAAACATCTTAAATATATGTATCAATTTATTTTAAATTTATGTATATATATATAAATAAAATGAATATGAACATGTTAACGAGAGAATTTTAATGTAAGTTCTAAATCAGAGCTCTAAATTAAAAGAACTATTCCCTAAAAGAAAGACAAATAAGTAATAAATCACCTTAACAAATTTCATTGAGGATGGGAGAAAGAAAATGTAACATGAATAATAAATTACAACATAAATTTAATAAAACTAATAATATTAATTTTAGTAGTCATTATGCCAAAGGGAAACTCATTAAAGTCTTCCATTAAAATTGAGGTTATTTGGTTAACCTAAAAATTAAAACCCTGTCTACATTCCAGTTATATGAAACACAGTTTTAAGAACAAACATGGTATACAGCTAGATCTTACTAACTACAATGTAATAATTGAGAAATCAAGAGATGGAATTTAACAGGAAAACATAAAAATATTAAAATATAAAGAAATCTATGCAACATATGACATGAACCAAATGACATCATAGTTAAAATTATAAAGAAATCTATTAAAAATTCAAGCATATACTTGATATTAAATTTTTGGAATTTTTTTCCCCTGGGAAAATTCAATAATCATAACAGTAGACAAACTTTTTTTTTTTGTCTTTTTGCTATTTCTTAGACCACTCCTGCAGCATATGGAGGTTCCCAGGTTGAATTGGAGCTGTAGCCACTGGCCTACGCCGCAGCCACAGCAACGCAGGATCGGAGCTGCATCTGCAACCTACACCACAGCTCACAGCAATGCCAGATCCCCAACCCACTGAGCAAGGCCAGGGATCGAACCCGCAACCTCATGGTTCCTAGTCGGATTTGTTAACCACTGAGACTTAATATAAAAATATATGTAATATGGTAGTAAATAAAAGACAAAGTATTTCTTACCTGTAGGAAACTTTTATTTTTGTTGGGAAAATAGTAAGTTAGCAAAACTAATAAATACATTATTTAATCTAATATTTAATATAGCATTCTACCTAGGGATATGAAGTGTTTATACTCATTAAACATATAACTAAATTAATTACACTGCTTAGTAATTGAAACAGAGCAGGACTTTGTGGGGCTCCCAGGTACAAAATCCTTTCTGTGTCCTCTGTTTCTTGTTTTCAGGAAATAGGCCTCATTCAGCCTTCATGACATTCCTTGAGTTCCAAAGGGTAGGTTCAAACAGTTGCTAATCAGAGAAAGAAGGCACTGCTCAGAGCCCAGGGAAGAGCAGTCAAGAAACAATAGTGTAGCCTTGAGGAAGGGTCTTGATTTTGTACCAACTAGATTTACAAAATTTAGTTAAAATGCCTCCCTCATGTTCTGAACTACTTAAACTCAATCTGACTTGCTTTTTGCAGATGACTTGTTTTTCTGCTTAGTTGCATATCTATACCTTGTATTATTCTCTTTTAAGAACACTCCTTTATACTCCCTTCTTACAAGCATTCTTTGTTCCACAAATAAAGTCACAGTTCTAATAACCTCCAGAACCACCTGAGCCCATTATGAGACCCCCCAAAGTCAGCCTTGACTATCTCTAGAAGATCTCTGAATGGAAAGAATATGAACCTTGATCTTTATCAGCAACTCTGCTTCTTGAACAATTACTCTAAGACCTCGCTAAGTTTGTAATAACCTATAAAGAAAAAAAGAATTGATATATGCATATGTACAGTTAATTGACTTTGCTGTACACCTGAAACTAATACAATATTGTAGGTCAACTATACTCCAATAAAATTAAACAATAACAACAACAACAAAAGGCTCTTCATTAATCCCTCCAGGACAGGACACATAGTCTTGAGGGCATTAGCCCACTAGCTCCCTTTGCCCAGCAAAGCAATAAAGCTATTCTTTGCTGCTTCACCCACAACTGTGTCTGCCTCAGTTTGGTGCCAGTGTATAGAAGCTGAGACTTGGCACAGCCATAAATAAATAAATAAATAAAAAGAAAACAAAAACAAAAAAACAATAAAACCAGGTGAGAGAGCAGAGAACCAGTTAGTACGAAAAAGATTTTTCAAAATATGATATCCCAATTGAATTTCTATTCAAAAACAAACATCATGGTAAAGTGGCATATGACCAAAGCCTTGAAGGAGTAAGCAGTTGGCCAAGAGGATAGCTGGTGGAAGAACTTTTGAGGCAGAAGGAACTGCCAGTGACAGTAACAAGAAAATAAAAGATGAGGTGAGAGAGGTAACTGGAGAACTAGAGGATAATCAATAGAGCTTCATGGGGGTTGGGTTGGTAACTAGAGAATAACTGGGAGAAGCTCATGGGCCATTAACAAGAATCTTGCTTGTGAATAAAATGGGAAGTCATTGCAAAGTTTTAAGAAAAGATGATAATTATGGAAAATAAAATGAATGTACCTTTTAGCTGTTAGTTGTTTTAATGTGGCTTGGGTATGGAATAAAATTTATAATTGAGCTCACCAGCAAATAAGCAAAGGAAAAAAAAAATCAAATAGCTTGACAATATATTTTATGTTATTAAGACAGGCAAAGATGAAATTTTAGTATAAATATTTGAAAACTTCAGATTATTTTTTGCCTTAATAGAATTTCAGTCTTATCTAAGTAGACTGGTTTCTCAGCAAATGGAATTATTTCTTTTTATAATTCTAAGCCTAAAGATACATATTTAAGATATTTACCATTGTACTCAATTTCTGAAAAATCTCTTTTTAAGCAACACATTTTCAGAATTAATAAAATGTTTTATTTTGTATTTTAGTAAAAACAATCTAGAAACATGTTTTCCTGCATAGTAATTTTTAATATTTCCCTGATTTATTATTTGTAAAATTTACATTTCAAAATATTGTGCACAACATTAGCTCTGCAACATCACAGATTTATTAATTATGAATAAAACTATTAATATTTATTTTAATCATTCAAAGTACATTTTATTTTCTGATCTTATTGTAGGGGGACATTTTACAGATGTCAAAATTCACTAGTAACTGGTTAAGGCCATGTGGCTCTACGTAGCAAAACAGATTCATATCTTGCTCTGTGCACTTTCTCTTAAACCACATATTAGCACATGATACATCTCTAATGCAGTGATGGAACGGAAAATATGACCTTCCCTTCAGTTACATCTCTAATGCAGTGATGGAACAGAAAATATGACCTTCCCTTCAAAGCAGAAATTTAAATATTTCTTTTTAAAAAGTAAATGTCAAGCATATACTATTTTATTGTGTACTCTTAATCTCTCTTTGAGTTGTATGAGTTCACAGAGAACTTTAGTGTTGTCAGAATGGTTAATCCAAAGTCAAATTAAGCTTGAGTCTGAAAGTTTCTGTTTTCTTAGTTGCATTAAATGCAGAGTGCTCCTGTATATGCGCAGACACTGATGTTCAGCAGTCTTCATTACCATTCTGAGAAGTGTGGATTCAAATTAAAGCTGCATGTTAGACAACAGCTTGAATAAGCAAAGGCTTGTTAAAACAATGTTAATGAGCCCCTATTGTATTGAGCAGCTTGACTTTTCTGGTCTTTCATATTTGTTCACATGAGGCCTGGGAAGATACTGAACTGATTCAGTATGAAATAGAGCTGGAAACTCTGTACTGAGCCTCTTGGGTGAAGGGAATTAGACAAATCAGGACTAAAGAGCCATATAAAGTTTACTTTAGGTTAAAAACATGGCAATTTAATTTCCCATATGTGTCACAATTTTTTTCAGGAATATTTTAAACATCTGGCCAAATAGATCATACATAAGATAGTTAAATTAACATAACACTACTCCCCAATTGTATTTTCTAGCATAATTTGAGCAGAGCCTTCTAAGCTTTTCTGGCTCATTTCCTTCTCCAAGTATTTTCTTTATTATGAAAACCTTTTCTTGTGGCCAGGTGAAAACAGTTTCTGGGAAAAGCATACCTTATAAAAAATGAAAATGAAATCTCCTCAACAGCTTTCATGGATATGTTACTTTGTACATGAAATTAAAAGGAAAGACTGGAAAATGAATTTTAAAATTAGTATAGTCTATTTATTTCTAACAACTACCAAATAATACAGAATGAAATCTTGATTTAGAAAACACTGTATTAAATATTAAAGATTGATACTTTATATGATCACCATGCAACAAAGTAAGTGTAAAAACACAATTATAATGTCAAACATAAACATGCATTTTGAAATACTCCTCACATAATTGCTTCTATTTTGGACATCAAGGTTATCAAGTTATTTAAATTTTTTTTTAAGATTATAGTTATCAGAAATTTTAAGTTGTTAAAAAAATGTAATTTCCTATCAACCTACCCAGGATTTTGGTAAATACAGTTTGAGGATCTCGAACCCACAGCATTTATAATGTCAGCGTTTCTCCTACCGTCAATGGATATTAGTTGCCAATCACTCTGGGGTACTTGAGAAGTTATACATTTTTTTTTAAATAAAGGTAAAAACAATACTAATGTAATGATATAGGAATTGGGAAGGAATCTCCTAGCTATTCAAGGACGTGATAGAAACTATCTTCTAAAGACATTCCATAGAACACCTTTGCTCATAGGAGAGGAATTAAAATTTTCCTGCTTTACTATTACCCACTCTTTAGGTCTTTGTGATCTTAATAGTAAACAATGCTTTAGTAACATTGAATTACAGCATGTCAGTCAACAACATTAACTCTGCCTCTTAGAGAATGTATTTCTTCATTACAATAGTGGACTAGACAGCTATTCAGTCTTGTGGAAAAATGCAGATTCTTTTCTAAGAGGTAAACATTTAGGATTTATTAATTTTCAACATTAAAATCTGAGACAGTCAACAGATCTGAACCTTATCTTTTAAAATTTAGAGTTAAACAATTAAAAAATAAAATAAAATTTAACTGACATAATCTTTAGAATTGAAGCACCTAAAAACACCAAGGTTAAGGTTTACTTCAAGAGCATCAATTGAAATACAATTAGAGCTGACCAAAATTTCTGAAACCTATACAAATTTGAGTTTTATAAAGCACCTCATCTCCCCTTCTTTGGTGTTTCTGTGTCTGGCAATCCATTCTGCACAGAAGGGGTGGTCTTTGCCTATCTCTCACCTGGCAGCTTCTTTCCCTCCTTCAGGCATTTACTTCTCAAACAAGTCTTGGCCTTATTAGTTTCCTGGTTCTAAAACAGCCCCCTCTCCCACGTCACCTCAGTGAATCCCACATTTTTTCATGATGTTTATCAAAAATATAATATGGGGAGTTCCTGTTGTGGCTCAGTGGTAGTGAATCCAACTAGTATCCACGAGGATGTGGGTTCAATCCCTGGCCCTGCTCAGTGGGTTAAGGATCTGGCATTGCTGTAAGCTGTGGTGTAGGTCACAGATGCAGCACAGATCTGGTGTGGCTGTGGATATGGTGTAGGACAGCAGCTGCACGTCCATTAGATCCCTAGCCTGGGAACTTCCATTTGCCATGGGTATGGCCCTAAAACCAATAATAATAGTAATTATAATTATACTCTATATGTATGCTTGCTTCTTTATTGTCTAATAACCCCAGGTGGTAATTTTCAAGTAGTTATGGACATGACTGATTTTCATCATTGTATATTCAAAACCTAACATATTTCCTGAAACTTAATGATTAAGAGGAGAGTTCTATAAAAGGAACTCAATGAATGGGATAAGATAACCATAAGGGAAATAAAAGACATGAAATATCAGGTTTTGTTTAGTATATTAAGAGTTAACCACGTGAAAATTGTGTTGAGGTAGGAAACTTCTAAGCAAGACGCTGAAGACTATACTTGTTACATGTGGCGTCTAAAGGTCAGCAAATGCTTTGTGAAAGCCTATTGATGATAGCTGTCATTACAACTTCACTCCAAAGTAAGCTATATTTATAAAATCACTCATGGCGAATGATAAACACTTTGAGACCAAAGGTTTACCACTGGGGATATTTTTACCTGTCAGGTCTACTTACAAATAGAGTATTAAGCAAAACAAATGAAAACTTGGTGGAAAATGAATGCATGGCTTTTGTTTAAAATTTTGTTTCTTATTTCAGATCCTGACTGCATTTCCTATACAGCATTGAATACTAAGGTGAGGTAAATCCACTCCCTGAAAATCTATGTATTGTTCTATTAACAGTTGTCTCTCAAATATAGGTCATATTTAAATTTCTCAGTTCCTAGATGGAATGGAGAAGTGGATTTCAGCATTTGTAAGACATTTCAACATTTGTGGCATTTCTACTGTATTTTTTATGTATGAAAGAAGAGTAGTGAATAATTGGGAAGTAATATTTTGCTTGTCATTTTTGTTTTTATAGCCTGAGAATTACAGTGGCCAAATAAATTATAAAAATGTAATAGAAAGGGACAATGGTAAAGAATAGCCACTCATATTATTTACAAAAGGCGGACCTGGCACCAAGGGGTTAATGGATTTTGTCAAAGGTCATATAAGTGTATATGTATAAGGTGGATAATAATTCCTGCTGTGAAGACCAAATGAGATAATAGTACTTAGCAAAGCATAAATCAGATAAACTGATGTGATGGTATAACTCACATGCAAATTGTGTTCTGAAAGAGTTTAAATGCTTTTGTTTTGATTAATTAAAAAATCCGGAGTTCCCGTAGTGGCACAGTGGTTAACGAATCCAACTAGGAACCATGAGGTTGCGGGTTCGGTCCCTGCCCTTGCTCAGTGGGTTAACGATCCGGCGTTGCCATGAGCTGTGGTGTAGGTCGCAGACGCGGCTTGGATCCAGCATTGCTGTGACTCTGGCCTAGGCTGGTGGCTACAGCTCCGATTTGACCCCTAGCTTGGGAACCTCCATATGCCTGAGAGCGGCCCAAGAAAATGGCAAAAAGACAAAAAAAAAAAAAATCCTATTGCCTTTGTTGCTCTGTATGAGAAAAAGTGCTCAATTGAGAGCTGGACTCTGATTATTAAAAGTACTTAAACTTCCTGATTTTATTTTCTGTGAATTTTGAAGTAATAGAGGAATGTGTACATTCATAAAAGGCACATTTCATGAATTTAAAAGAGGGGGGGTAGGGGAAAATATTGTAGTCATAGCTGAGGTTCTCATGTCTTAGCTCTTCCGTAAGCACCAGTTTGGGCATTAGCTATAATTCCTTTTTTGGTCCATGTTTCCATCTTCCATTGAAAGGGAGGATGTTTCCTTGGGTCTGAAAATTTCCTTTTCAAATAGCAATACCAGGGGTTACTCAGAGGATAGCTTTTAGCCCAAGTATCAGTAAAAGAAAGATCAGGAAAATAATATCAACAATAACATACCACTCTGATATAATAAAATTCCTCAATTTTAACAGAGAAATTCCCTAAAGTTAATCTAAAATATTCTGTCCTTTATTCAGAATATGTTTTTTTCCAAATTACAAAAACATAAGTATACCATAAATCCTTCATAAGCCCTTCTTCCAGACCATCCTCTGATGGATGGAGATGTGGCCAGCCTCAAGCTTCTGGAGAGCTATCAAACACATCCCATGATTGAAATGGCTCTGGTAAATCAACTTAGAATACACTTTCCCCCTTTTTGTTCCAAAATTCTTTTTTGTTGGTTTTCTTTTTTTTTTTTTTTTTTGGTGTTTTGTTTTTTTTTTTTGGTGTTTTGTTTTTGTTTTCCATATGCCACACCTGAGGCATATGGAAGTTCCCAGGCTAGGGGTCTAATTGGAGCTGTAGCTGCTAGCCTATACCACAGACACAGCAATGCCAGATCCATGCCACATCTGTGACCTATACCACAGCTCACAGCACACTGGATCCTTAACCCACTGAGACCAGGGATCAAACCCACAACCTCATGATTCCTAGTCAGATTCATTTCTGCTTTGCCGCAACGGGAACTCCTGTTCCAAAATTCGTTGCTTTTAATATCCACATCCACCTCTGGGTCTGTCTACCAAGTATTTGCTAATGATTATTTGGAAGACTTAGGTTATAATGCAACCTTATGCAGTTTGTTCCAAATTTTGATCCATTTAGCAATATAAATTACTTCTCAGTTTATTCCTTAACTGGACTATATTTTTCAGAGCCCTATGAACTGTTTGTCTTGTGATTTTGTTGCTAAACTCAGGTTCCACTGCTCACTGGTCAAAATCCAATGACTGAGACTTAAATATAACACATGACACCTTAAAACTTCTAGAAGAGAACATAGGCAAAACATATTCTGACATAAATCATACCGATGTTTTCTTAGGTCAGTCTACTAAGGCAATAGAAATAAAAGCAAAAATACACAAATGGGACCAAATCAAATTTAAAAGGTTTTTTCTTTTCTTTTTTTCTTTAATTCTGGGTTTATTTCATCTAACTTGTTCTTTGAAGAATTCTACTGTTATACATCAATATACAACAAAATAAATTTCTAATCATTACAAATATTATAGAGAACTCAGTGTCCCATCCTGGGTCTCAAGGACCAGGAACAGATAAAAAATCTTGTTGACTAGTTGCATCTGCAAGGAGCAGATACAAAGACAATTGGAAAGATAAGTATATAACAAAAAAAAATTCATATGCTATTATTACAGAGCTGCTTAGTTCCTGATGTAGGTGATCTTTGTTTCAGATTTTTTTTTTTTTTTTTTTTTTGCTTTTTAGGACCACACCCAGGGCATAAAGAAATTCCCAGGATAGGGGTGAAATTGGAGCTTTAGCTGCCGATCTACACCACAGTCACTTGGTGGGATCTGAGCTGTGTCTGCGACCTACACAGCTCACAGCAACACCAAATCCCTGACCCACTGAGGAATCAGGGTCAGAACCTATATCCTCATGGATACTAGTCAGATTCATTTCTGCTATGCCATAATGAGCACTCCCTTGTTTCAGATTCTTGAAGAGTTGTTTCAGATTCTTGAAGAGGGTTACACATTTTCTGATATTCTTAATGATATAACTAAAGAAGACCTAAGCTAATATAGTAAGCATGGCCTTAAATACTTTGTATAACAGAAAATGACTTTTTTGGTGGATTAGGCTTTTAAAGTACAAGCTAGAAAAAGTGCCAGTAACTTTCACTCCTTCACTGAAGTTAGTTCCCTTTCTATGACTTAGTCAGAAAACAAAAACTACCCAACCTCACTCCAAACTGAGTTTGGAGTTTTCCAAGGTTAAAATTAGGAAAAAGCCAAGGGTCAGAAGCTAAATGTCCAATAGGAAAAGTTAAGGGACTGCCAGTCAGTCCCTGGCTGGGAGTAGAGTGAGGAAAGATATGAGATGCCAGTGTGCTATAGCCAAGCCCTTCTTTCTTTAAATTGCACCCTACATTTTCATGCCCATGTCATCTTTAGCCTGATAGTCATATAGGCTCAAACACATCATTAAAGTAAAAAAATAATATATATTTTATTACTTCCCTTCCCCACACTGTATGATTTTGATGTCTCTCTCTCTCTTTTTTTTTTTTTTTTTTTTTTTTTTAACATCTTCATGCTTAGATCTGTGTGCTGGCTTATTTAAGTGACTGCTTTCCAACATGGTTTCCTCCATCGTGGTTTGTTTGTTTGTTTGTTTGTTTTTAATTTAGAGAAGCCCTTTTAGTATTTCTTTTAGAATGGGTTTTGTATTGCTGTACTCTTTTAGCTTTTGTTTGTTGGAGAAATTCTTTATTTCCCCTTCTATTTTAAATGATGTTCTTGCTGGATAGAGTGTTCTTGGTTGCAGATTTTTACTTTTCAGCACTTTAAATATATCTTGCCACTCCCTTCTGGCCTGTAGTGTTTCTGTAGAGAAATCAGCTGATAGACTTATTGGGGTTCCCTCATAATTAATGCCTTGCTTTTCTCTTGCTGCCTTTAGAATCCTCTTTTTCTCTTTACCTTTTGCCATTTTTATTATAATATGCCTTTGTGGGGGCCGGTTTGGGTTCAACTTGTTTGGGGCCATCTGTGCTTTCTGTATCTTGATACCAGTCTCCTTTAGATTTGGAAAGTTTTCAGCCATAATCTCTTCAAATATACGTTAAATCCCCTTTTCTTTTTCTTCTCCTTCTGGAAGTCCTATTATGCATAGATCGGCCCTGCCCTTGTCATCTTAAGTAGCCTGCTCTGCACATATCCATCAGCATTTCTATACTTATCTCTAAGGCCATGTCTCACTCCTACTAGGGCACAACTGTCACCTCCATATGTTAAGAGTATATATTCCTATGTTAAGTTTTTTTTTTTCCTTATTAGGACCATACCTTTGGCATATGGAAATTCCTGGACTAGGGGTTGAATAGGAGCTGAAGCTGCAGGCCTATGCCACAGCCATAGGCCACAGCCATCTGCAACACCAGATCCGAGCTGCATCTGCAACTTACATCACAGCTTGTGGAAATGCCTGATACTTAACCCACTGAGTAAGGCCAGGGATTGAACCCATATCCTCACGGACACTATGTAGAGTTCTTAACCCCTGAACCACAATAGGAACTTCTTATTTTAGTTATGTATTTAAGACTAGGCAGATAATCTAGACAAGTCTAGAAGTATATACTATATAGCTTTTGCTTTAAGGGCTCCTAAATTCGTATTTTATGATGTCACTTTAAAGTTATCTTTTCCTGGAGTTCCCCTTGTGGCTCAGGGGTAACAAATCCAACTGGTATCCATGAGGACATGGGTTCTATCCCTGGCCCTGTTCAGTGGGTTAAAGGATCTGGCATGGCTGTGGCATAGGCTGACAGCTGAAGCTCCAATTCAACCCTTAGCCTGGGAACGTCCATATGCCACAGGTGCAGCCCCCCAAAAAAATAAGTAAATAAAATAAATTTAAAAAAATAAAATTATCTTTTGCTATAACTCTAAAGGAGACTCCTGTTTGTTTCATAGTGGTGGACTCCTCTGAAGGCTCTGAACTGCAGTCTCCTAGTGTAGAAGACAGATTCAGGGGGCCCCAGCAAACTAAAATTAGGCTTAATCAGCTAAACCAGGGGACAGAGGGATCAAAGAGCTGACACCTTTGTTGTTAAGGCTTCTGTTGGCCTCCACAGGAATAATGCTGCCTTACCCAAAAGAGATATCTTTGTTCAACAAACAATTAAAGAATCTGAAGTTTTAAAGAATTATGGAAAATCTTTTTAACCTTTTATTTATCATCACATTTTAAGGGTGAATAGAATTGTATGTATGGTGAGAACAGTGATTGCAAAACCTAGTCTTGACATCCCAGAGTATTATTAAATTCATAAAAATGAATTTTAAGTTACTTCAATGAAAAATCACTAGCTGGAGCTGTGAAAAAATTGATGTTTAATATTTTAAAAAGGCTGGGAACCACTGTTTTAGATTATACAATTACATATATTGCTATTAACTGACATTGAACTTAAAATTTGAAAAAGAAAATTTGATAAGAATATGCCTTGAATTCAATGTTTGATATGAATATAAATAGAAAACTATTAAGAAAATAGCTTCATATTAATATTGAATATAAAAAATGGAGAAAACTAGGATATTTGGTTTGTGAAATAAAGTAGGCTTATTTAAAAATGGAATTGTCCTTCCACCCTCTGCCTCATTATAATTAAAAATTGTGTTTCATTAAGAAGAAATGATGGTTCAGTGTGAATAGGATTTAGCACCAACATGCTCACTAAGGTACACTGCATTAGCTATTGGGTACTTAAAGAGACAGGAAAATAATCCCTCCACACCAACAAAAAGGTGACAGAGTTGAACAGGCATTATAAGGAATTTTTTCTCCTTTCAGTAACCTAAAAAATAATGGTTAAAATAGTATACAATGAAATCATATAGATTGATTAAAAAAAATTTGAAAGAGGGTTAAGCAAAATATTAACTATTTTAGACCTATGTAAATCTACAATAAAATTTATTATATCCTTATTAATTCTTAAGTGTGCAATAACATTTTTTAATCAACAGTTTACAAACCACATGCAATTATACAATCTTAATCTACACATTTTTTTTTCCATGGGTTTTTCCTCCTTAGCAAATTTGGTAACACAAAGCAGTCCTCACAGTTGCTGCCACATAGCCCACTGAAACTGTAACCAGCTCCAGTTAACTGATGGACTGATCCACTGGTTTGCACCCTGGATTTCAAAAGGCAGGTCGTTGCAGTATATCTGATAGCTGAGTTCTTCCAAAAGTGCTTCAGGATCAGCCGTGGCAAACCGCAGCATCCTCAATTTCTTTCCTCACTTCAACATCAATTTTGTTTAATTCTTCAACACTGATAAGACTGCTGTTCACCATCCTATCCTTGAGAACAATGATAGGGTCCCTCTTCCTATTTCCTGAATTTCTTCTCAGGTACCATAACTGACACCAGGATCACTCATATGCCCATGGTAATGGTAAGTCTGCAGCTCCGTCAGTATGTTCCCCTTTCCTGATCTACAATAGGAAGCTGCAAACCCTGTGGCCTCCCAGACACTCAGGATATCCATTCCATCTACTCTCAGCCCAGAATGAAGTTGTCTCTCTTGTAGTAGTCAGTGATGGCTGCTGCTCTCTCCACAGATGTTTCCATCCCACAGTGGTTATTCTCAAAGTTGAAAACACAAGGTAATTTCCACAAAGCTGCCATATTGTCAGCTTTGTATACCTGATCCTCATTAGCAGTGCCATTGCCATACGAAGTCAAACAGACCTCATTTTTTCCATTATACTTACAGGCCAAAGCAAGCCCAGCCCCCAGAGTCACCTGAGCTCCCAAGATGCCATTGCTCCCATAGAAATTCTTGGCGTATATGTGTATGGATCTTTCTTTTCCTTTAGCACAACCTCCTATTCATCTTATAAACTCTGCAAGAATTTCTTTCACAGAAAGTCCATGAGTAAAGTGAAAACCATGAGGCTGTGATCAGTTGGTCTTTGGAGTCTATGCTGGCCTTCATGTCCACACAAGCTTCCTGACCACCACAAAAGTGACAGCAACCACAAATAATTTTCTCTTTATAGAGCTGATCTGCTTCTAACTCCATTTGGCAAATGGTCTGCAGCTTCCTGTAGTATTTGAGCTTATCTTCCCTGGTGAGAACCCTAGTGAAGGGAGGGTCCTCTTCCAGCAGGTGAAGATCACATGTCTTCATTTCAAATGTAGCATTATTTGCAAAATTACAGGATGCTACCAGCACTCGGCTTGCCAGCTTCTGGGGAACACCCAACAACATGTATGAGACTGCCTGAGTATCTTCCACAGGGAGTGCAAGCAGAGGCAGCAGCTGTGACTCTCAAGACACAAACAATGCAGCCTGGATGTCTTCAAGTCTCCTTCCTGATCAAACTTATAAGCTATTGTATAGAAAACAAAAACAAACAAAAAAAGACAACTTACAGACTGGGAGAAAATATTTGTAAGTGATGTGACAAAAAAGGGCTCAATTTCCAAAATATACAATCAGCTCAAACAATTCAATGACCAAAAAAAAAAAAAAAAAATAACCCATTCAAAAATGGGAAGAAGACCTAAATTGACACACATCCAAAGAAGATATGCATATGGTAAATAGATACATGAAAAGATGCCAAACTTAACTAATTATTAGAGAAATGTAAATCAAAACTATGTACCATCTCATATTGGTCAGAATGGCCATCATTAAAAAGTTTACAAATAAAGTTTGGAGAGGGTGTGGAGGAAAGAGAACCATCCTAAACTATTGGTGGGAATGTAAATTGGTGTAGCCACTATGGAAAACAGTATAGAGGTTCCTCAAAAAACTAAAAATAGGGGCATTCCTTGGTGGCCTACTGGTTAGGACTTGGCACTTTCACTTCTGTGGCCTGCGTTCAGTCCCTGGTCTGGTAACTGAAATCCCACCTCAAACCACTGCACTACACCATAGAAAAACAACCAATCAACCAAACCAAACCAAACCAAAATCAGACAAAACCTAAACTAAAAACAGAGTTGTCATATGACCCAGCAATCCCACTCTTGGAAAAAACATAATTCAAAAATATACATGCACCACTATGTTCATAACAGCACTATTTACAACATCCAAAACATGAAAGCAACATAAATGTCCATCAACAGATGAATAGATAAAGAATATGAGGTATATACATATACAATGGAATACTACTAAGCCATACAAAAGAATGAAATAATTCCATTTGTAGCTAGATGGATGGACTGAGAGATTATTATATTAAGTGAAATAAGTCAGAAATAGAAACTCAAATGCCATATGATATCACCCTATATGGTATCTAAAATATGACTCAAATAAACTTATTTATGAAACAAAAACAGACTCTCAGACATAGAGAACAGACTTATGGCTGCCAAGGGGGAAGGAGGTGAGGGAGGGATGGATTGGGAGTTTGGGATTAGTAGATGTAAACTCTTTTACATAGCATGGATAAACAACAAGGTCCTACTGTACAGCACAGGAAAATATGTTCAATATCCTGTAATAAACCATCATAGTAAAGAATATGAAAAAACATAATATATAAGCATGTATAACTGAATCACTTTGCTGTACACCAGAAGGTAACACAACATCGTAAATCAACTATACTTCAATACAATATATTTTTAAGCCAATAATAGAGGGGCAAGTGTCAGTAGAAAGGAAAGATGATTTATTTAGAAAAGCCTGCAATCAGGGGAAAAGGTGGATTCATGTCCAGACTCTGAAGATTCTGCTCAGCTATGACCACTTTTAAGGGAAGAAGGGGAAAAATGTCAGTTAACAATTAAGGAAGGAGGTCAGATTCTTGCTAATTTTTCTATTGTGTTCAGACCTGCTGACTTTTGGTCTTCTCCTGAAAACTATCTTACTTGCATGGTCCACCTGCAAGTTTGCTAAAGAAGGAAGCTGGGGGTAGAGAGTGAGTCATTCCTTAGCTACTTAATTCTTCATTCCTACTCCTTTTAATCTAGGAAAGGAATCAACAGGTTAGGCAAAGCATTGTGTACATTGTGTAAAGCAAAATCAGAAGCTAGGTTAAATGTTCCCTAGTGATCTCATCTTTATGATTAAGGTCTGAGGAAAGCAGGGATGAGCAAACAGAAAAAGGGCAAAGGAGATGCTTAAAATTTTTTTTCTTTCATTTGTTGGGTATTTTTGATATATAGAAGGTTTTAATAATAGATAAATAAAGCCTTTAAATGTAATAACTGTTAAGCTGAAAGTCCTCCTTAATTAAGGAAAAACTGACCCCACCCAAAAGAACCATGCTTTGTGGTTTAGGCTCTGAGTTTGATCATCAAAGGATAACACAATACCATGGGAGAATTAGTTATTTCTTATATTTAAATGTATATGAAGGAGAGAAACCCCTAGGAAGACAGTATCTAACAAAGGCAAGAATTGGACTCATAAAGACAAAAGTTAATGATAGATCAGTTTAAATGAGTTCACACCATGGCAGTTCAGGTGTGGTGATGAGGAGCTCTGCACAGGCAGATGCTCAAGTCCTGAGTCAGGACAAGTCCTCCTGCTGGCTTTTAGGAAGGATAACCTGCCCAGTTAAAAGAGTGATGTCATAGACCACAATGAACTGTAAGTTGTAAAAACAGGATGCTTATTAATGCCAATTCTGCGCATATTTCAAATGAGTTGCTGCTATATATTCTTAGTCTTTGATCACTCTTTGTTTTTTTCTGAAATTTATGAGTCAGTCATGCAGCAGCCAAGTTTCTGAGCATATCCCCAAGGATTGCTGAAATTTTTTTTATTACAGAAAAAGACATGATTTTCTTATTTATAACTCTAAAATCCTTTAAAGACAAGGAATCCATTATGAAGTTTTAATATCACTCTAGAAAAAAGAAATTTGTGTCCTTTCAGTGTTTTTATGAAGTACTGTGGACTGAAAAAGATGCACAACCTAAAAGTTGAGAATTATGTTTTATCTCATGGACTTTCTGAGGACATCAAGGATGGGAGGTAGCTTCTCAGATAGCTCAGAAAGACTGCTCTGAAGAGGTAAGGAAGGAGTCGGCATGTATAAAATTCTACAACAAAGAGCAAGTAGTTGGAATATCAAAAGATTACTTCTATGAAAAGAAAATTAGACATCTCAGTTTAATGAATTTAACACTTTTCTATGTATGTGAAGATGCTCATTGAAGTCATTACTTTCTTATTTTTTTCTATCCCTAGCTGCATCTGTAGCATGTGGAGGTTCCCCAGCTAGGGATTAAACCCAAGCCACAGTAGCAACCCAAACCACTGCAGTGACAACACCAGATCCCTAACCCAGTGAGCCACAAGAGAACTCCTGAAATCATTTATTTGATATGAACCTAGCTCTCTGGGGTCACAGTACATAGTTGGGGCTGGCTGTAGTAGCTGAGGGCTTGGAATCAGGCAGCCCATTTGTCTCTAGCCTGAGCTCCCACAGGGCTCACAGTAGAGAGCAGTTGTAGTGGCTTGATGGCTGCAGTATCCTGTCTTTATTGATATGGTAGGCAATAGATTTTCATATGCAGCCTTATTCAAAAATGATGCTTTCAGGAGTTGCTGGAGTCATTCTTTGATAATTTGCTACTCTTTTTACAATTTAAATCTAATCATGTTATATTGTCATGGAGAGGAAACTGCTATAGCAAACAGCTTTCTTTTCGATATTAAGTGTAAATTTACAGTGAAAAAAATGACAAAGAGAGTTGTTATGGGGTAGAAACTGGATTTGAACTCTGTCTCATTAAGACTGGTGAACATATATTAGGCAGAGATATTTAATTTCCTTAAAACTGTCAATCCTAAGCCACTGACTTTAGACAAAATACGTATTTAAAGTCAGTGATGACTTCTTCCCCCATCAGTGTGATAGAATACTCAGTTTAATTTTGCTTTCATCTTTGACAACTAGCATGTTTCTCAAATAATTGCTGAATTCCCTATTCAGCAGAAGTTCAATCTTATAGAGATTCTTATTGTAAGTCATTCCTAGATAACTAAGGCTTGACTTACTGTGAGCTTAAGCATTATTAAGAAACCAAAATTTATAATCTCCCTGTAGAAGAAAATCTTCTTAGTCATTTTATCACAAAATTCTCACAGATACTTCTACCTTTTCTATAATCCAATAAGGAAAAGAATCATACTGATACAGTAAACACTATTCCACTATAGGTTCAATCAGTTCTCAGATATCACAACAAAGAGGAGGGTTTGGAGGTGAGAAGGAATTTCTTCAAAGCTGCTTAGCAGTAAAGAAAATCTTCAAAATTGTATTTGTTTATATTTGTATTTGTTTATACATGCTATTTATATATTGACTAATTTTTGAGCCGAAAAGTGATATATATTTATTTCTTTAGCATATTTATATAATTACATAATTATATAGTCATATTCCATGCTTTTATTATTATGTATTTATCCTAAGTGTAATTTTATATACATTATGCAATGTAATACATAATTATAAAATTTCATATGCATTTTATATTTTACTTTCATATATGGTTTCATTTTTTAACTTTGTATAACATATTTATATATTGTACGTTATTCAAAATTTTCCTCCCGAGCAGATACTTATCTCTCCTTCCTTCATTCAATGTTACACAAAATATTTAGAATCAAGATTCCAATTCTCTGTTTCTTGAAGAATGTCATCTATACTTTGATAGGTTAACTTAAATGTTGAATAAAACTGCTGAAGGAAATATCTTTTTAAAATTTTTTGTGAAATATAGATATGTCATGTATCATTTTAATTAAAGAAATCTGATTTTTATTTTAATACAAAAATAGACAAGTTGGAAACTTTGTGACAAGCTAAATTTCTTAATTTGTATGGACAGGTTTGTCTATGATAAAAGATAATTTTAAGATTTCAGTGATTTATATTGCTCTACCTTAGCATTAACTATATTCCAACATTCATTCTTAGAATATAGGATTGCCTATAGATGAAATAAATGGTCTTTCAGAGAATTTTTGTACAGAGACCAGGATATTCCCAAATCCCAGGATAAGAACTATGTGAGAGCATCAGGGAAGCAGATCGTATTTCATCAGGCTTAAGATGAACTGCAACTTTTGTTATGGAATTCCAAGTTCATTCTTCTTGCTGTAACAACAGGCCAGTCAGGAGACAAGGCGTTGGGGCAAGGAATAATAACTGCTTTCTGAAAGCTGGGAGTCTCAGAAATTGGCAGACTAATGTCCCGGAGAATCATCTTGCCAGGATTTGGACACCAGTTTCTTTTATAGAACAAAGAGAGGAGGAGTTGATGAGGTAAATAAAACGACTAAAATTGTTACAAATATCTCCTGGTGGCGAGACTCCAGGAGGGAATTTATTAATTTATTTCTACCTGCAGACATTCACAGGTAGGCTGGGTCAGAATGTTTCCTGTGAGTTGAACAAAGGTAATATTCAGGCATGGGAGGGCAGGGTTCTTGGAGATGGGCCATTATGTTTCCTTTAAGCTAAAGGCAACATCCATTTAGCAATTAACTTGTAGCAAAAATGATAGAATACAAAGCTTAAAGTCAGAGAAACAGATCTAATAGAGAGTCAGATTTGTTTTTCTCTACATGCTACTTGGTATTTTTCATTTTCCCTTACTTTACTTGCATCTCTAAGCCCCTTCCATACCCGCTTCTAATAACTTAAGATCTTCTATCCAACCGGCCACTGGAAGCAATAAACAACATCCTTGACAATAATTGAGTGGATTAACCTTATGAGATAGGCCCTGTAATTCACCCTATTTTATAAAAAGGAAACAGGCTCAGAGAGGTAATGTAACATGCTTAAAGACAAATAGTGGCTATATGGTACAACCTGGATTTGAACTCATGTTGCACTAACTCTAAAATCTATACTCTTAACCACTAAGTGACATGCCTGTATAAAGAATTTCTCTATATAAATGAACTATATTTCAATAAAATTTTTTAAAAAGGAGTTCCTGTTGTGGCTCAGCAGGTTAAGAACCCAACTAGTATCCATAAGGATGCGGGTTTGATCCCTTGCTCTGTAGGTCAAGTATCCTATGTTGCCATGAACTATAGTGTAGGTCACAGATGCAGCTCACAGCTTGAATCCCACACTGCTGTGGCTGTGGTGTAGGCTGGCAGCTGCAGCTCTGATTAAACCTCTAGGCTGAAAATTTTCACTTGATGCAGTTGCAGTCCTAAAAAAAATTTAAAAATTTTTAAAATCCTGCATAGACATTCACTGCTTGGGCACATTTCCAGCACCTATGTCAGAAACTTACTGCTCCATATCTGCACATAATTCTTATAAGTCAATCATTAAGGTTCTACCCATAAAGAAGAGTGCTAATTTTCAAAGACTCTTATTATCCATCATAACCCCCCCTTTTTTTACAACCTAGGTAAATATTGGTATTTCTCATATGTAAAGACATAATGGGGATCTTTGAATATACGTGGAAAATATATTGACAGAGTTGATTTCCATATATAAAGGAAGATCATTCTCTAATGAACTTTTCACTTCTTTTAAATTCCAAACTTACAGTACCTTGAAAACATTATAGTAGAATGGTGGTTACCAGGGTCTAGGGGAGTTGCTTAATGGGTTTTCTATTTGTTTTAAGTCTGCAAGATGAAAATGTTCTGGGGGTTTATCTAACAACAATGTGAATATACTTAATACTACTGAACTACACACTTAAATGGTTAAGATAGTAAGTTTTACTTATGAATATTTTTTATCACAATACAAAAGGAAAACATCACATTATACACCATTTTATGTATTGAAGATATATCATGTGCAATGTAATATTTTATTTTACATGTGCCAAAACCTTAAATGTTATTTCTTCCTAATTTTACACATTTTAGCACATACCTGGTCTCCTCAACCCTTAACATGTAAAACATATCATTCTTTTTCCCATTTAATTCATTCCTTGCTACTCAGCAGACACCTTCATCTGTACATGACTGTTGGATACAATGTGTAATATTTATCAGTGAGAGTTATAGAATCAAATAAACAAGATGCAAAACACCAAAATCATGTTTTTGGTCATGTGAATTTGGGCAAGATACTTTCTTTTTCTTTAGTTTTCTCATTTGTAAATTTAAATACCAAAGGTACTTATTTCAGATGTCATGATAATTAAATGTTATGTATTTAAATATCTTATCACATCTATTGACACATAGGAAACCACCAACTGAATAAAATATAGAGTATAATTATTAATATTATTTTTTAAATTATATAATTCTGTCTTCACATTTGCTTCCCTGTGGCATGGATCCCAGATTTGCTCTCCAAGGAAAATTATATAATATGAACAAATATAAGCAACTATAAGCATATGTTTGTGAAACTAATTTCATTTTCTTCTTGAGAAACAGCTTGACTAAGTTTCCCTGCTTCTCATTAAATTAAAACTACCATAGTTCACTAGAAATTGAGCAGAATTTATGTGGTCTCCTTCTCAGGCCAAGCTCATAAAATTCTCTCATTCATTATCCTCCATACTCTTCTTATTCTTGCAAGTTTGAGATAACACAGCAAATCTGAAAATTATATGATAAAATGGTGAAACCTTAAGATCGAAGGAGTCTATTTGGAGAAAAGACACCCATCAAATAGAAACATATGTTTTGGGCTTTATGTAAACAAGTACTAACATTCTTTGCTATTTAAATTTTCA
The DNA here is from genome assembly GCF_054392235.1 of Sus scrofa. Taxonomy (NCBI): domain Eukaryota; kingdom Metazoa; phylum Chordata; class Mammalia; order Artiodactyla; family Suidae; genus Sus; species Sus scrofa. The sequence continues at coordinate 35,686,703 of NC_139393.1, forward strand.
TAGATTGAGAAGTTTATTTGTACTAGCTATTGAATAAAGAAATTGGTGCCTTGAAGTAACAGAGAAATCTCACAGGGCTAGTTAAGCTTAATTTCATAAACACCATGACCAATGATTACTATGTATCTCAAACATGCTTCCCTTCTATGAATAAGCCTTTATTATAATTGCCCTGGACTTCCATCTCTGTTATTTGGTCAAGGGTCAGTAGAAAACTTGTCTTTTTAGTTCATGTGTATCTAGAGCAATGAAGTCAGATTCAATATAATAGAGAGGACTATGCATAAGAGATTATGCCTGAGATTAAGCTGCAATGATTAGATGGCGACTTGAATCATGGTTTTTTTTTTTTTTTTCATGTATCGGAAAATGTTAAAGAATTGATATCAAAAAGATAAGATTGTGGTATAAATTGGCTAGATGTTTACATAAATCTTTTCCTCTTCTTTCCAGATTCAACATTTAGATTTCTGTCTAGGGGCATGGTCATGTGACTGTATTCTCCACAGTGGAAGTATTCAGTGGATTGCACATGGATAATTTTTGAAAGCCAGCACTGCATGTCAGGTATAGGACATAATGTGGAATTCAATAAGATGGTTTATATGTAAGAGCTAAAACCAAAATTAGCCAAAACAAGACATTCTTGAAAAGGAAAAGTGAGAAATTAAGTTGATGTTACAGTGAAGGAAGACAAACCAATGGTATAGAGAGACAAGAAAGAGATTTACACATACATGGAAACTATTCAGTAAATGGTGCTAAGGCATTTGGGCACAAAGAAGGAGAAAAAGTGAAATTAGATCTCCATATCATGCAACATCTGCAAGTGCATTACAGATGATTTAAAGACAAAGCTTTTAAAGAAAACATGAAATAATATCCTTATGATCTTGGTATAGACAACAATTTTTGTAATAAGACAAAAGTTGGTATGTATATTGAAAAAGACTGATTCATTTCATCACATTAGAATTAATACATTCTGTAAATTAAAAGACACATTAATGATTATAATAACTGCCAGAAAATGGAAGTTTATTTATTGCATATGTATTTTGACAAAAGATTGTGATTTAAAATCTATAAATAACTCTAATAAAACCATAAGAAACAAACAAGCCACTTGTAAAATGGACAAAAGACTGGAATTAACAGAAAGAATCATCCCAAGTGGTCTGTAATATTCAAAAGGATGCTCAATCTCATTACTAATTAGAAATACAAATTAGGATGACCATAATTAAAAAATATATCGGAGCTACCAAACTAGGAACAATAAAAAATATGATTAATACAAAATATTGTCATGGGTGTGGAGGAATGGCAGTTCTCATTCGAACTGGGGAAACTACAAATTGGATCAGGTTAAAAAAATTCTAAAATGTTGTACCTCTGTACACCCTACAATTTTTTTTATCTGTATATTCTAACGAAATTTTAGACATGTTACATATGTACCAGGACATATTTATAACAATGCCTGTACAAAGTCATTCATACTAGCAAACCTCTAATCTAAAGCAAATGCCCATTAATTGCAATGGAAAGTTTAAAATGTGATATATTAATGTGATGAAATATTATACACAGATGAAAATTAATAAAAAACACAAATATTTACATGGAAAAATATTCAAAAAATGAATAAAAGATGCAAACCAAAAAAAATACCATCTTATGTCATTTGTATTATTTTGAAAAACAGAGAAACTAAATAACCGATTGTTTAGGAATTTTTGCAGTGTTGTGAGAATGCTAAATAAAATGAAGAAATAATTATATTAATCAAATAGGCAAGGTATTTCACTGCAAAAAATGTCTTTGTGTCCTTACAGAATTTAAGCTTATTTTTTACTAATGCAAAGTTCGGTGCAAATGAAAGCATTCTCTATATGGCGAGACATGAATTCAGGCTGCTTGATCTTGTGCTCTACAACTTTCTCCTAGTAGGATACCAAAGAGAATTGAGTGAGTACTGCAGAGAACTTAACATTGCTTCACAGAGAAGTAAGAAATTTCATTGCCAGTCATATTTCGTTTTTCAGTAGAACATAGTCTTTCCTACCTATTGAGTTTGGGGAGGGACAGGAAACTTTTGTCTCTCATGTGTCCAGGTAGAAAAGGTGCACAAGAAATTTATGAGCAGTATCAATGTCTACAGAGCAAATAACACAAAATCCTGTATAAATATTTGAAGTAGGGAAAATGCTAGGGGTAAGTATATGGGAGAGGAGCAAATCAGAGAGGGAGGCTTCTAAGCTGTCAGAAATATTCCTTTCTTTTAGTCTATGTAGTGAGTAAATGTGTTTTCATTTAATGATTATTATGTAATATGTAGATACATATACTTTTGAATGTATGATATACTTCAAAATAAAAAGTAATATACATTTTATATATATATGAATATGGCATGTCATATATCATAAAATATCATATTGTAGTAGGTAGATTAATGAACCCTAAAATGTCCACCTCCTTTTGCACAAAACCTATAAGTAAGTTACCTTACATGACAAAAGAATTTAGCATTTGTGATTAAGGAAGGAGCTAGGGATGGGGAAGATATCCAGGAATAGTGGAGTGGGCCAAATCCAATCTTGTGCGTCTTTAGAGGTGGAGAATGTTTTCCAGTTGTGGTCAGAGGAAAATATAATAGCGAAGGGTCTACAACTCCACTTGCTTTAATGATGAGGAGAGGAGAAACTGGAAGCTTCTAGAGTTTGGAAAAGGCCAGAAAAAGGATTCTCCCCCAACTTTCCAAAGGAACATGGCCCTGCCCACTTTGGTTTCACCCTCAATTTAGACCTGCAGGACTGCAAGGTAATGCATTTATGTTATTTTAAGCCTATAATTTTGTGATAATTTCTTCTGGCAATAATTGAAACAAATAGATATTTGTACATACCTACACACACACACATTACCTTCATAAACAAATCTAGATTTCACTGCATAAATAAAAATTATTGTAGGGTGTACAGTAATACCTGAATTAATTAACATATCTGCTCCCAATTTTTGCTGAATATGCAAATCATAATGTATAGCATTTTGAAGAATGCTATTTTTTTTTCTACTGAGATGCTCAAAACAATAAAGACAGCATCAAGAAAAAATTTAAAATCTGGGATATGGATGTATAAAAATATAGTCAGATATCACTTCTAGGTCAAAGAGTATGAAGTAATCAACCTTCCCCAAAACAGGGCAGTCAGAATGTCAAAACTGATTAATGTTAAGATTGACTGAAGAAATTGTTGTTAAAATTGTTCAATCAGGAAACCTATAGCAAAACAAAAAATACTGTAACATTTTTTTTTTCTGTTAAAAGGATTTGTGGAAATAAGCACACAATTTAGAAGGGCAGACTGTACAGGGGATAAATTTTGGTATAAACTAGGTCATATGTCTGGAAGTCAAGGAGCACTGGTTTATTTTCTTCAAGCATTGGATGTGGGAAGAACACTCCCAATTATCTGTGGGAACAGAGAAATAGAGCTAATTGCAAACAAGAGATGTATGCTAACACTGCTTGAACATATTGATCATCTGCCATTTCTGCAAATTTTTCCTTTTGTTTTCAAGCATTCTACAAAGTTTTAAAATTATTACTCTAGTTTTCCATCCTAAATAAAAAATTATTTAATTTATATCTAAGTATCTGTGGCTCATGAATTTTCAGAGGCTTGAACTTTGCAAAAATACTTTTATTTATATATGAGCCCAGTTTGTATTATTTGTATAAGACCCCAGTATTATTTATATATCACCCCAGTTTGTTTTTAGAGAAACGACAAACAACTTTCAAAATATTTTCAAGGATCTGTAATGTCCTCTATCTGAATGAAGTATCCAAAAATTAAAGTGTTACCTTGAATATTATGTTATGGATAAATGGCTGAAACTAAGTTTGGAACAGGGAAATAAAAGCCAGGTTGCATTTCTAAAGGTCTAAAGAGAAAAAGAAATATTATAATTGTGTGCATGCAGCTTTCTTCCGGAGTGTATTTTGGATTTTGACAATGAGATGCTAGTGTGTTCTAGGAGGATTGTGTCTTTTTTTTTTTCTCTGTATGAAAGGAATATGTAATCTCTCTTTGTCCTCAGAGGATTAAAGCTCAACATTATTTTCTTAAACAATTACACTAAATTTAAGCTTTGAGCACACACACAAAAAACAAAATACAATTAAAATGTGCATCTTCAAAAGCTTTCCTTTCTAAAAATGAATAAGCAAATAAAAACACCTGATGTTTTAATTACCTTCCTTTCTATGTCCTTAATGTTATTGTAGTCTATACCATTTTTTTTTAAATTAATATCCAAAAATGAAACACATTAAGAGCATATTCAGAGGTTGAAAATCTAGTACAATAAGTGTATATGGTGAGCATGAAAAAGAGAAACTATATAAATCAACATGAAGGGAGAAGTGGAACAGGCTGGCAGCATCCTCCTTGCTCCTCATTCCACTAACTGGATACAAAATTACATACCTCCAGTTTGTTAGGGACATATGACTAGCTCTTCTAAGGAGATATGTAGTCTTAAAATATCCTTAGGGAGCCACAGCTCTTGCTCTATTTCCTGTTAATGGGGCTGAAAACAAAAAGTCAAATTACAGAACACCCACAATGGGAGAAGATGGGACTTTTATGTCATCTCTTAGAGAAAAGCCACATTGGAAAAAATTCTATGTGTTTGTTTTCAATAAACCACTGTTACTTAACTACTATGGAGAATAGGTAAACAACTCTAAATAAATAGAGTCCACCGAATGTGATATTTTATATGAAAGGAAGGAACGGGTATGTGAGAATTGGGACAGCAGAGAGCTATTTCTTAGGTGATAGCCACAGATTTCAGGGTTTGCACGTGCAGACTCTGTTAGAGTAGGGAAAACTTACATGCAAGTATATGTGGAGCTCCTCAGTGATAAGGTATAAGCAGGGAGCAGAATCCTCTCTAAAGCCTGACAGGAAGTTCAGGAAGTGAACTCTCATGGTGTACTAGAATAAGCTGCAAGCAGCAAGAAGATTGTTGTTGATGGCTTGCATTGACTAATCAGTATGACTCACACTTACTGAATCAATAGGATCACCTGGGGTACTTGTTAATAAATAAGTTTCCTGAATCATGCTTCATAGCTACTAAATTAGAGTCTCCAGGGGACCCTGAGAATCGGTATTTAACCAGAAGCCGACAATTGATCTTCATGTTTAGGCAAGTTTGACAACATTGGTGTACACCAACAGGGACTAATCTTTGGGAGAACTACATGAGCTGTCAGGTCACTAGACTTCTCCAGGATTATCATACATAATCCTGTTTTGTTGTTGTTGTTGACTCTGTCCCTGCCTTAAGGAAATATCTCACAAGTTTTAGTTGTTAAATCCTTGTCATTTAAAAATCTTGCTCTCTATAGGTTGAAATTCCAAGTTCTGACTCTGAAGAGGTTAAAAACTTTAAGCAAACAGGTTGTGACACTGGGTGTATCCTGGGGCACCAAGTGACAGCCATGAAATGAATTCACTATTAAGGCTCATACACCTGTAAATGGCAAGTACATGTGGCCTATTAACTTTTCATCATGCTGTCAGTGCTCATGGGACCCTAAAAGACAGCCTTTTCCAAATGCCATGCTTTACATCCCTTGTGGATACTCAGTCTCACTAATGTGGAACACTGCGCTCAAAGGAACATTCAGGGAGAGAGAGAAGGAAAGGCAAGGGACCCAAAAAAAGACATAAACAAACAAAAATAGTTTAATGTTTACCTGCATTTTAAATCATTTGGGTTGTATTTCTTCCAGGGAAACTTGTGAAAGTTTAATCTTATGAAGTTAATTAAATATTTCAAACAATATGTATATATACATATATTTCTGTTTTAGATCTAGTGGTGAAAATGCATGCCACTTTTGAAGGTCAAATTTTAAAATCTAGAAGGACAGCTCTAAAAATTAATGTTAATTCTTCCTTGGTGCTAGATTTAGTGGTTGAGACCCTGATGATTCTAAAGCAATCTTCAGTGTCTTGTGAGGAATAAGACGATGTAAACATGAAAATAAATGTTGCCCTACAAGTGAGACAGCACCTAATAGAACTTATAATTTCAGTGTGCTTTTCCCTTTGGAGCTTTGATGCATTTTAAAAAAAATTGCTGTTAAGAGTGGATTTTTGTTCTTTACTCTGTCATTATAGCACCAGAAAATGAAACAGTGGGTTTGGCCATGCAACTTCAGGGATTTCAGTATTAAAAATAAAACAAAACAGAACAAACACCAAAAGCTGCAAAATTTTTTTCTTTAGAAATAATAATTTTATTTTATGTGTTGAGCTTTGAAACAATGATGAAAAGTTTCATACTAATTTTTTAAATAAAAAGACCTAGAAGAAAGCATAAAACATCTTTATTGAAAACTGAGAAATGTGTATTTTCCTTATTTTAAGAAGGTGAGGTTAAAAATTTATTCTGACCTTTTAGCTTTAACTTATTCAGATATTTGAGATGATAATTTAATACTGTGAGGATAAAGAGTATCAAGACACTACAAGTTATCTGATTACCATACAGCCCATTTCATCCATGTCAAAGGTATTAGATGTTCTAGTATAGGTATGTAATATATTATAGTTGTAATATTCATATATTATCAATAATATATATAACACATTATGGTTATAATATATACATTATAATTATAATAGGACAAAAGTTCAAAACTACAATTCACGGTGACTTGTAGTTTATTTGCAAAAATCTAATGTTAGGGGTTATAATCAATGTTCTCTTTAGAAAAAAAAAAGTATCTAAAATACTCTCTTAACTTAGAACCATAAATATTATATTCTCTAGAACTCATATCTTACTCCAGAAAAGATGCAATTTTTACAAGGGTCCTAAGCTGGGTTTCTCTGCAATCTTTTTTTCATCTCAGAAGAAGAGTTTACACATAAGAGCAAGAAACTGAAGCCCCAGTCACCTCTATGCCTTTTGTATCCAGCAGCATTCCTGGCACTGCTACCTTTCATGTGGGTGTGGTAATAAGAAAATTTCCCTTTTCACAACTATCTGCACTTAATTGTGCACAAGACTGTTGAAAGGCTACCATTATTAAATAAATGCATTATTCAAAGAAATAAGTGCTTTATTTTAAAACATAAAATTCTGTAGCAGTGCAACATTTCAAATTATTTCTTCTTTTACTTCAATAGTATTTACTTTATTTCAAAGCTATGTTCCCAGCTCTCAAAGGCAAATAATTGTAATTAGTCATTTAGTCACTCTCATCTAAGAGTTTATGAATTTTAAAATTGGGGAAATAATTAGAAAAAAGAAAGAAAAAATAAAAATAAATAAAGTTATGTTACTATTTTAGTTTATTTTGTTTTGTTTCTTTTGAAGAAAAGAAGGGTAGCTCAATCATTAGAACAAACCTCCATCACTATTTAGAATCCCTAGAGAGAAGTGGAATATGGGAAAAAAAGATATGCATAATTTGTTAACATAAACTCTCAATTTCAAATCCCAATATAAAACCCAGGTCATGCTAAGCTGGCTTTGGACCAAGCAGGCCAAATATGTAAGCCCAGAGAGATAAAACTGAATAATGTTCTTTCCTCAGAAACACCCTCATTCTACCTACCACTTCCTACATCTGATCAAGATCAAATCCCACAAAGTCGCCCTTCTCAATATCCATAATCTGCTCAGTTCTTATTACCTCTACTAATCTTACCCAGGTCATTACATTCTCTACTTAGAATATTCAACAACTTCCTACATAGTCCTACCACCTCCTCTTTTGTACCAGCCAATCCACTCTCAATGACTTCTCCTTTCAGATTTTTATTTTGCCATCAGGTTTTCTTAGTCATTTTGTTTTGCTCCACACCCTACAAATGCTGCTTCTGTACTGGACTATTTTTCTTTGTTCATCTTTCAATCAGCTCTCATCATGAACATTAGTATCTTTCAGAAAACTTCACTAAAACGGCATTTTAACAAACTGTTAGGTAATTCCACTACGTTCCTGTACTTTTCTCATTATAGCCACATGGGAGTACCCCAGTTGTTAGTCCTTCTATCTCTATATAACTAGTAAGCTCTGTAAACTCTGTGGGTCAGGGACCATGTATATACTGCTCAAATATGCAAATGCCTAAGAAGAATGATTGGCAAATACACTTATTTTTGGAAAAAATACTGATAAATAGTAAAGAAAGCATGGAAAACTAAGAGGAAAACAAAACTAATGGCCATGAATAGAATTGTCCCTCTATTCCAAGTCCTATAACATGGCCCTTTTATGTCCTTGGCTTTGACATAGGGCAGGATTCCTCCCTAGAGGTATATTAGGGAAGGAGTATCAATTTTAAAAAATAGATTTGATGTTAAATTTAATTAGTAGCTAAGTAATTAAGAAGAGGGTCTCTGGAGTTTAACTGTTAGATTCATTATCAAGCTATGTGACTTGAGGCAGATTACTAAACCTCTCTGTAACACAATTACTTTTCTGTAATATGAAAATTAATAGCCTCTAATCTATAAAATCATTTTGAAGATTAAGTGAGATTATATAATACACATATACTTAGAAAAGGCTAGACAATAAGACATTGATACAAATTTATTAACTACAAAAATCTAAATGAGGTATTAAATTCTATAGTTCTTGAAAGGTGAAACTACTTTTTAAAGTAAGAGTAATAAAGAATAATACTATATATATGAAAGTCAAGACATAACAATAAATTAAATGCTCATGAATCAGCTATGCAATGTAAGAGCCTGAACACTACCAGTAAGTTTTGAGAACTGACAACATAGTTGCCTGTCCCTCAGTTAAACAAATCTGAGGCACAGAATTACACTGTTTTGTCTCTTTTAATCCAAAACAGTCTATGCCACATTTTGTTTGTCCTATTTTTTTCTTCTTCTTCTTTTTTTTTTTTTTTTTTTTGGTCAGGGGAAAGTCAGTTTTATTGAGCAAAGTTCTTAAGACCTGGGTTTAGGTCTCTCCTAGTTTTCCAGGTCATAATATTCTTGAAAGGTTAAAACTAGTTACCTTGTGGTATATCTTAAATTGTTTATTTATCCAGTTGTTTCTTAATAATTAGTTTCAAATTAAAAATACCTGCAAAAATACTTCATTCTTACTGTTGTATGTATCCCAATATCTCACATCAGGAAGCACATACTATTAGTTTTTGCCACTACTAGTGAAAATATGGACACTTTGTTAAAATTATGTCTTCCATGTTTCTCTATTTTAAAAGTAAATTTCTTCTATACAATTAAAAATTAATCTCTTGGATGATACGTTGAAAGTCAGTGACCTTTTAATAAATAATTTTCTCATCCATTAATGATATTTTAAATTAAATACTATTTTGGGAGTTGTACAGTGGTGTTTTTAAAATTCCATTATTGGAAATGGTTGGTACACTTGTGTAAAGCAGAACTTGCACATTTGTTTTCCCCTTTATCTATTTCTCTGACTTTCTTTTTGCGTATCACTATAGATGCATAGAGTCCCTTCATCTGAAATTTACGGAAGAAATAGTATTGCCCTTCTTTAATCTATTTTTAAATTTTTATTATTTTTTTTGGCCAGACCCATGGCCTGTGTAAGTTCCCCAGGTCAGGGATTGAATCCATACCATAGCAGTGACCAGAGCCACTGTAGCAACAGTGTCTGATTCTTAACCTGCCGCACAACAAGAAAACACCAGGCTTTCTTCAATTAAAAAAATATTTCAGAGAGGTAGACAGACTGAATCATGTGTATACTAAAGAAAGGAAATATAAGAATAAGTTATAAGGTAAAATGAAGCAGTAGGATGCCATGATTATGATTAACCTGGAGTTGAAACACAATTCTTATGATTCAGCAACCTGTAACAGGAAATGAGGAAGCCATATATGTTATACTGTGTCATCTGTGATGAAACCTAATGACCAAGACAGCTTTAACAGAGGTGACTTTACTCCCATAATTGAAGTAAAATCATATTTAAAAAACAAGATTTTAGTATAGAAGCTAGATAGTATTACTAATAAAGCACAAAATCAGTAATTCTTTCATGACTCTATTATTAAATTTAGGTTAAGAAATTTGTAAAAGAAAAAGCTTAACTGGAATATTAGAAGTACTTTATTTTTTTTTCTCAAACTACTAAGTTTGAATAACAATTTGGGGAATATTTCATAAGTTTTAAAGAAAAATTACCAAAAAAGTTTAAATTGTCCTAAAATGTGCCTGGCATGTAACACTCTGACAAATCAGCAGTTATAGTAACCACCAAACAAGTACCAGGCTGAGTTAAAATTTATGTGTATCCACTCTTTTAATTCTTACAACAACCCTATATGAATTGGAGTTATTATAATCTGTACATTTTGTATTAGACATGTGAAGGATCTGATAGGCTTTGGTTGACAAAATTCAGAGATTTAAATTACAAAGTCATATAAAATGCTCCATACTAACCCAAGGCATCTTATCCCTTTGCCAACACTCAATCTCTGTGATTCATTGCTGTCCGGTTTTTCAAAGCAAAACCCCTCATCTTTGTTTGCTCATTTTGGGGTCATTTTTACCACATATTATCAGTTACTCAAAAATCCATACTTTTTTTTTTTGGTGTTTTTAGGGCTCCACCTGTAGCATATGGAGGTTCCCAGGTTAGGGGTCCAATTGGAGCTGCAGCCACCCACGTACACCAGGGCCACAGCAATGCAGGAACCAAGACATGTCTGTGACCTACACCACAGCTCATGGCAACCCCAGATCCTTAACCCACTGAGCAAGGCCAGGGACTGAACTCGCATCCTCAGGAATACTAGAGAGGTTGATTAAACACTGAGCCACAACAGGAACTCAAAAAAACCCATATATTTTTGATAACTTCTGTACCCCAATCTCTGGAGCAATTGCTAGTAAAGCCTCTTATGCCTGCTAAATGTCACTTGGGTCTGTCCCCATTCCTCTTCTTTTTGAATTTTTTTTACTTTATGATTTTTATTTTTTCCATTATAGTTGGTTTACAGTGTTCTGCAATTTTTACAGTACAGCAAAGTGACCTGGTCATACATATTCTTTTTCTCACATTATCCTCCATCATGCTTATCCACAAATGACTGTATAATTTCCTGTGCTGTGCAGGAGGATCTCACTGTTTATCCACTCCAAATGCAATAGTTTGCATCTATTAACCACAAACTTTTCGTTTTTTACTTGAACTGATACGTCATAGTTGTTAAAAACACAAATCATATGTCTATAGCCACACATCTTCTCTCCTCTAAAACCTATGGGGTTGCTCCACTGCTTAGAAATGAAATTTTTAAAGTAGGACCTTCAAAGTCCTGAGCACTCTGTATCAAAAATGCCCCTCAGCTGTATGTCACCTCTTCCCTTCATTCAAATTTCTTAGTGTACAGATAGCATGTACCCTTACACTTCCATGACTTGTTCTATGTCACTCCATCTACCTCTGGGCAATTCCTATTCATCCTTCAAGACCTAACACAAGTGTTACCTCTCTGAACACATTTCACTATACATAATATATATAATGAACACATTTCACTATATGTAATATATACATAATACGTATACACACATACACATTAATATATATATATAGTAATCCCATAAATATATGTGTATATATATAACATACACTGTGGTTAAACTCTTTCTCTACATGCCTAGCTCTTCTCACTAGACCCTGAACATCAAAGTCAAAACTGTATATTTCAGTCATAGATTGTATCCAATTTATCTTTGTTTTCATAGTACTCAGCATAGTATTTGACATAGAGAAATCAGTCAAAATATTTGGTGGATGATTTTATGATAAGCTGCCTCTTTTCCATAAGGATCTATTTTCTATTATGTATTTTTTGGGGAAACTCTCTCAGAATGAGTTATTAAGGGATTATCATTTCATAAAAAGCAATTACATATTCTTGCAGCATAATTTCACTTTATTATTAATTTTCCTTCCCTTTTTTTATGGGGCTGTCACTAAGAGGACCTCCTCTTTATTCTACAGTTTCTTTGCTGTTACTCTTCCAGACTTGTACTGTTTTTTTTCCTACTCTCCTCAATAAACAATAGTTATAATGGATAAGCAGAAAGAACACTCTCCTAAACACACAAAACATACGTCTTCTACAAAGATACTTGTTTGTCCCTAGTGGTAAATGAAAATAACATGCTTTTTACTCCCTCTTTTTTTTAAAAGAATGCATCAGTGCCAAATATATTTATTCCATACCTATTAGAGAATTCAAACTAACATTTTTAAAAATTTGACATATTTACAATGTTGGCTAAAACTTTTTGAAGGTTCACTATCTTTAGAATATGCCCCTATTGGTCATACAACTTAACATTGAATTCAATTAGTTAATGGATACTCACTGAGCATCTACATGTGACAGATCCTTTGCAAGCCATTTATAGGAAAGATGAAATGCTACCCTTAGGAACCTCAGGATATAGAGGGATTTAAATATCTTGTAGTTAAGCTAGTAACACTATTCTTCCACACTCTTCAGCTAATTATTATCTTTCATTTACAGGTAAGCCTAAAAAGCAGAAAGGGAAAGAAAAGGAAAATGAACTTTGCTTTAATTCATATCACAGGCAAAGGTAGAGAGAGGAGAGCATAAATTAATGCCTAGAACAGATGATTTCTATCACCAATTTCTATTGTTAAAAATAATCTGTAGATAGAAATATAAAAGAAATGCAGGGTTCTGATTAAAACAGTGAAGGAGATAAAAATCATGTTTTTTGATTATACATACTATCCTGATTTTGTCTTTCTTTTTTTTAACTTATTCTTTTCATTGTCACTCCTTAGCCCCCAAATCAGTGGTTGTTGAAAAATTAACTCTATAGAAAAAAGGAGGAAAAAAAATCTCTTAGTTTATTATTTGCCCATTTCCACAGTATAATACTCCTACCATAGCCAATTTCAAACTACCAAGTGTGAGTTGGTAAGAACTGCTAAAAATCAGCTTCACACATTACCATAAACTGGCTCCACCTCTCCAGTGGTTCCCCTTTGCAATGCACAGACAGACACACAAACCTTGCATTCTATCTTCTGTCCTCATGAATGGATGGTATATCAGCTGTTGACACATTAATGTGAATTTTACTCAATGAATTAACTCTCCCAATGAAGGATACTGGATTTTAAATATCTTTTAATTTAGAAAGTAAAGTAACAACAATTTTACCCCCATGTAATAACTGCAGATCTCATGATTATCTAGCTTATTTTGTGCAGGTTGCATAGCTATTTGTTAGAATGGTTAAACTAAAAGACTTAGAGTTGGTTTATGGAGTTCGCATTGTGGGGCAGTGGAAATAAATCTGACTAAAAACCATGACGTTGTGTGTTCAATTCCTGGCCTTGCTCAGTGGGTTAAGGATCCAGTGCTGCTGTGAGTTTTGGTGTAGATTTCAGATATGGCTTGGATCTGGCATTGCTTTGGCTGTGGTATAGGCCAGCAGCTGTAGCTCCAACTGGACCCCTAGCATGGGAACCTCCATATGCTGTGGGTGTGGCCCTAAAAAGCAAAAAAAAAAAAAAAAAAAAAAAAAGGCAGAGAGAGAGACTTAAAGGTGGTTTAGAAAGATTACCATTGCATTACATTACATTACATAATATTAAATCGTACCAGTTGAAAACACATGCATCAAGGCAGAGCAAGATGGCAGAAGAGGTCACGCTCATCCTCTCCCATAAACACATCAAGAAAACACACCTACATGTAAAACTCCTTGCAAAAAACATAAATTGGGTGCTGGCAGAAGAATTTAAACCTTCAAAAAGGGCAAGAAACTCTTGACATAACTGGGTAGAACAAAAGAAAAAAGTAAGAGAGAGAGAGAAAAGGAATCAGGACTTCACTAGCATTCCAGAGAGGGGACTGTGAAGGAGAACAGAAACCCACACCCTGGGAAGCCATCCAACGAATGGAAAGATGAGCTGAGTTGGAGGGAAGTCAAAGTCGCTGAGAAAAGTGTGATAGCAGGTCTGAGAATGGAAAAGAAGAGTGAGAGCCACACAGATTATTTGAACCACTGGTACAGACACCACAGCCTGAGATGCTCAGGTGCTGAGACTTAGGCTCTGGAGGTCAGTCCCCAAGAGAGGGCTGGGGTTGGCAGTGTGGACACAGCCTAAGGGGCTAAGGAGCAGTGCACCACAGGTGGGGGAATGGTATGCTAAGGGCTGGGGAGTGGAAAGCCATGGCAGAGGGAACCTTGGAGGTCTGAATCTATAGGAGAAGCAAGGCACCAATGTTGGGGAGGATGAGAGGAGGAAGGGCAGGCTGCCACAGGAAACTGCTTGTGCCAAAACATGTGCATGTGCGCACCAGCTCACAGAGGGCAGAGCATCCCTGGCACAGCCACCCCATGGCCAGAAGCCGCTTGCTAGCCAGTCATGGACTGGGCATCTCTAGGCGTGGGAAGCTACTTGCTGGCCCACCACAGACCAGGTGTCTCTGGCCACTGGAAGATGCTTACTGCCCTGCCACAGACAAGGTATCTATGGCTGCTGGAAGCTGCTTGCTGGCCCACTGCAGACCAGGCATCTCTGGCTGAGGGAAGCCACTTGCTAGCCCACCACAGACTGGGCATCTCTGGCTGCAGAAAGCTGCTTGCTGGCCCATGGAAGACAGGACTTCTCTGGCCAAGGGAAGCCACTTAATGGCCCACTGTGGACCGTGTGTCACCTGCACAGCCCCCCATGGCCAGAAGCTGCTTGCTAGCCTGCCATGGACTGCGCATCTCCAACAGCCCATGGCAGACTGGACCTGCAGGTGGTGGAAGCAAACCACTGTAGTTATCCCTGACTCCGGAGGTGGGTGTGGCCCACCGTCACTGGAGATACCTGAATAAAAATAATTTGCAGACCCAACCGCCTCAGTGGGAATCACAGAGAAGGACATAATGATGGAACACCACTTGATGTTGCTCTCGCTCCCCTAGGAGCACACCCACCTGCAGCTGCCACTGCCAAATGTTCTGGGAAGTGCCCAGACACTTGATCACTGTCCCTTCCAAGGAATCTGAAACTAAGAGTACCTTGTGCAGCACATCCTATGGGGGATAAGCAGGATAAGGTGTTTCTTGCATGGTTTACAGGAGTCAGGCAAAAACTACCAAAGTAATCTCTGGCTTCAGAGGTGGCAGTGGCTCACTACAACTAGGGGTCAGTGAACAGGCACCACTTTCAGACCCAATCCTTCAAGGACATCACAGAAGAGGGCATAGTGACTGAATACAACCTGTTGGTGCTCTCCCACCCTTGGGAACACACTGGCACTGCTGCTGCCACTGCTTAATGTTCCAGGCAGTACCCATATGCCAAATCTCTGTATTCTGCAACTAAGAACAGCCTGTGCAGCAACTCCTATGTGGTCTAAATGAGATGGATCGATCATGTCATGCATGGTCAACAGATGGCAGAGGCAAACCACTGCATTTATCACTAATGCTAGAGATGGGCATAGCAGACTCCCACTAAGGGTCCCTGAACAGGCACCACCTGTGGTTCCAATCACCACAAAGGAGAGCATTGCAATTGAACACAAGTGTTTGTTGCTCTCAACCCATAGGAACTCATGAATCCTGCTGCTGCTACTGCCAAATGCTCTGGTCACCTTGCAGATCTTCTTAGAGTTCTTTACCATTTTCAGGGCCCTGCAAATAGGAGTAGCCTGTGCCAACCTCCTAGAGGTATTTGCTTCTGTTGAGAGCCCAACAAGCAGGCACTGCATGCTCACCCTACCCATTGTCTCCTTCTCCCTGAAAACACACTGAGCATCCTTGGAATAACAGCCTGCTCACACCAAAAAAGAGACAGGAAAAATTCAAATTCCCACACCAAAAATAAATAGTAACCCCCCCAAAAAATGCAAAGGGGTATTCTTGCATAGAAGTAGCCTACAAGACTACAGTTTGGCTTCCCCAAATTCACAGGAAAAAAAAAAAAAAACACACAAGCAAGATGAAGAAACTCAGAAACCATTCCCAGTTAAAACAACAGGAGAATTCACTTAAAGCAGTCAACAATGAAACAGACATCTGAAGTCTGACAGACTTTGAGTTCAAAAGGGACATAATGAAAATATTGAAGGAGTTAAGAAAGGATATGAACAGTAATGCAGATTCCCTCAGAAAGGAACTCGAAAACATAAGAAGGAGCCAAGAAAAACTAGAAAATTCATTTGCAGTGATACAAACTGAGCTAAAGGCAATAAAGACCAGAATGAATGATGCAGAGGAAAGAATTAGTGATGTGAAAGATAGAACAATGGGAATCACCAATTAGGATGGCAGACAGAAAAACAAATGAAAAAACATGAAAGAAGTATAAGAGACATGTGGGATAATATAAAGTGGGCCAATCTATGCATAAGAGGAATTCCAGAAGGAGAAGAAAAAGGAAAAGTGATTTCCCATATATTTGAAGAAATTATGGCTGAAAACTTTCCAAATCTAAAGGAGACTGATAGCAAGATACAGGAAGCACAGAGGGCCCCAAACAAGTTGAACCCAAACAGGCCCACACAAAGGCAAATTATAATAAAAATGGTAAAAGGTAAAGAGAAAGAGAGGATTCTAAAGGCAGCAAGAGAAAAGCAAGGCATTAATTATAAGGGAGTCCCAATAAGGCTATCAGCTGATTTCTCTACAGAAACACTACAGGCCAGAAGGGCGTGGCAAGATATATTTAAAGTGCTGAAAAGTAAAAATCTGCAACCAAGAACACTCTATCCAGCAAGAACATCATTTAAAATAGAAGGGGAAATAAAGAATTTCTCCAACAAACAAAAGCTAAAAGAGTACAGCAATACAAAACCCATTCTAAAAGAAATACTAATAGGGCTTCTCTAAATTAAAAAAAAAAAAAAAAAAAAAAAAAAGGAGGAATTAGGATGGAGGAAACCAGAATTGGAAAGCAGTCAATTATACAAGCCAGCATATAAATCTAAACATGATGTTAAAAAAAAAAAAAATCACAATATACAATGTGAGTAAGGGAAGGAAAAATATATATATTATTTTTTTACTTTAATGATGTGTTTGAACCTATCTGATTTTCAAGCTAAAGCAAGCGGATATAGGAAGGGGTTAACATACTTAAAAAACAGGGCCAGCACAAATCAAAACCAAACTTTACATTCATGAAAACTGAAAAGAAAAGTACTGAAGCATAAAATAAATGGAAACTATCCAACTAAAAGAAGAAAAGAGAAACATAGAAAAACTATGCTCCAGTCAAAAGACAGAGAGTTGCAGACTGGATGAAAAGGCAAAAACGTTCAATCTGCTGTCTACAAAAGACGCACCTTAGGGCTTGATTGAAAGTGAAGGGATGGGAAAAGATATTTCATGCCAATTGACAAGAGGGGAAAGCAGGAATTGCAATACTCATAGCAGACAAATAGACTTTAAAACAAAAGCCATAAAGAAAGAAAAAGAAGGACACTAATGGTTGAAGGATCCATTCAAAGAGAGGATATTACAATCATCAATATATATGCCCATAATATAGGACCATCCAGATACCTCCAACAAATATTAACAGACATAAAAGGAGAAATGGATGGGAATACAATCGTATTGGGAGATTTTAATACCCTACTCACATCAATGGACAGATCCTCTAGACAGAAAAGCAATAAGGCAACAGAGATCCTTAAGGACATAATAGAAAATATAGACTTAATGGGCATTTTCAGGACACTACAACCAAAAAAAAAAAAAAAAAATCAGAATACACATTCTTCTCAAGTGCACATGGAACATTCTCAAGAATTGATCACATACTGGGGCACAAAGGTAACCTCAACATACTTCAGAGTATGGAAATTATTTCAGATATCTTCTCTAACCATAATCACATGAAACTAGAACACAACCACATGAAAAGAAAGGAGAAAAAAACTTAGTACATGGAGACTAAACAACATGCTAACAAAAAAACAATGGGTCAAAGAGGAAATCAAGAAGGAAATTTAAAAAAAAAAAACCTCAAGACAAATGATAATGGAGACACAAAAAATCAAAATCTTTGGGATGCTGCAAAAGCAGTACTCAGAGGGAAGTTCATAGCAATACAGGTCATCCTCAAAAAAGAAGAAAAATTTCAAATCGGCAACTTAAACCACCAGCTAAATGAATTGGAAAAAGAACAAACAAAACCTAAAGTCAGCAATAAGAAGGAAAATATAAAGATCAAAGAGGAAATCAATAGAAGAGAGATTCAAAAAACAATAGACAAAATCAATAAAACCAAGAGCTGGTTCTTTTAAAAAGTAAACAAAATTGACAAACCTCTCGCTAGACTCACCAAGAAGAGGAGAGAGGTGAAAGATGGGACTAAGATGGCAGAATAGAAGGACTGGAGTTCAACTTCTCTCCTAAAAACAGTAAAATTTACAACCAAATGCTGAGCAATCTTCAACCAAATGGACCAGAAACTTTCAAAAAGATATCCTACTCCAGATGACAAAGAGGAGGCCACATCAAGAGGTAGGAGGGGCAATTACATGATATAAGCAACCCCATACCTTCCAGGTGGAAGGCCCCACAGACTGGAAAGAAACCATATTACAGAGAAACACAACAGGAGTGAGAGTTCTGAGACCCACATCAAACTCCCAAGTATGGGGATCTGATTCTGGGAGAAAGAGCCCCTGGAGCATCTGGCATTGAGGCCAGTGGGACTGGTGTGCAAGAGCTCCATGGGACTGGGGGAAATGGAGATGCCATTCTTAAAAGGCACACACAAAGTTTCACATGCACTGGGTACCAGGGCAAAGCAAAGTCTCCATAGGAATCTGGGTAAAACCTGACTGCAGTTCTTAGAGGACCTCCTGGGAAAAAAAAGGGATAAATGTGGCATATTATAGGGAAAGGATATTGGAAGCAAAACTCTTGGGACTATTCAGCAGCTTGCCTTTCTCTGGAAGTGGCTATTTTGGGAAAATCTGGCCCCACCCATCAGCAGTGAGAAGCCCCAGGCCACATGACAATCCAGGTGGTATCACAGCCCCACCCATCAGTAAACTAGCTGCCTATAAGGACCTCCAGGCACACAGTCAACTTTAGTCTCACCTAGACACAAAGCCCCACCCACTAGAGGGATAGGAATCACCTCAACCTACCAGTGGGCAGGCATCATTACCTCCCATCGGGAAGCCTACAGCAAGCCCCTGTACCAACTTCAGACACAAGGGGGGCAGACACCAGAAGTAAGAGAGGCTACTACTCTATTATTGGTAAAAAGGTCACCACACCAAAAACCTACAAAAATTAAGACAGAGAACTATATCTCAGATGAGGGAGAAAGAAAAAAACCCTAGAAAAACAGCTAAGTGATTAGAAGATTCTCAGCCTCCAGCAAAAAGACTTTAGACTATTGATACAGAAGATGATGAAAGACATTGGAAATAAACTGGAGGTAAAGATGGATAACTTACAGGAAACACTGAGCAAAGAGATACAAGATATAAAACTTAAGCAAGAAGAGATGCAAAATACAATAACTGAAATAAAAAAACTCATTAGAAGCAGCCAACAGCAGAATACACGAGGCAGAAGAATGACAAAGCAAGGTGGAGTACAGATAAGTGGAAATCATGGATGTGGAACAGAAAAGAGAAAAAATATTGAAAACAAGTGAAGAGAGCCTCAGAGAACTCTGGGACAACATTAAACACACCAAGATCTGTATTATAGGGGTGCAAGAAGGAGAAGAGAGAGAGAAAGGGACAAAATATTCAAAGAGATAATAGCTGAAAACTTCCCTAACATAGGAAAGAAACCACTCACTCAAATCCAGGAAGTGCAATGAGTACCATATAAAATAAACCCAAGGAGTAATACCCCAGGACACATTTTAATCAAAGTGCCAAAACTAAAGACATAGAGAAAATATTGAAAGCAGCTAGGGAAAAGAAACAAATAACATACAAGGGGACCCGAATAAGGATTTCCACACATTTTTCAGCAGAAATGCTGCAGGCCAGAAGGGAGTGGCATGATACACTTAAGATGAAGAAAGGAAAAAACCTCCAACCAAGACTACTTAACCCAGGAAGGCTCTCATTCAGATTTGAAGGAGAAATCAAAAGCTTCACAGATAAGCAAAAGCTAAGAGAATTCAGCAACACTAAGCCAGCTTTACAACAAATGCTAAAAGAACTTCTCTAGACAGAAAATAAAAGGCAGCAAGCAAAAACAAAAATAACAAAAAGGACAAGGATCACCAGGAAAGGTATATATACATTACAGGTATGAAATTATCCATGCACAATTATGCCACCAAAATCACATATGGTGAGAAGAGGAGGGTACAAATGCAGGACACTGGAGATGCACTTGCAATTAAGAGACCAACAACTAAAAACAATCTTGTGTATAAATATATATATATATATATATATATATATACACACACTCATATATATATATATATATACTCATATCAAATCTTTAAAATAACTGCAATCCAAAAATCTACAACTGATACACAAATAAGAAAAATCAACTGAAATATAACATTAAAGATAGTCATCAAACCAGAAGAGGGTAGAACAAGAGAAGAAGGGAAGAGAAAAGAGCAACAAAAACAAATCTAACACAATTAATAAAATGGCAATAAGAACATACATTTCAAAAATTACCTTAAATGTTAATGGACTAAATTCCTCACCAAAAACGTAGACGGGCTGAATGGATACAAAAACAAGTTCCCTATATATGCTGTCTTCAAGAGACTCACTTCACTTCTTGGGACACATACAAATTAAAAGTGAGAGGATGGAAGAAAATATTTCATGCAAACAGGAATCAAAAGAAAGCTGAAGTAGCAATACTCATAACAGACAAAATAGACTTTAAAATGAAGAAATTTTTAAGGGACAAGTAAGGTCACTGCCTAATGATGAAAGTATCACTCCAAGAAGACTATATAACAATTTTAAATATCCACACACCCAACATAGATTCACCACAATTTATAAGGCAACTGCTAACAACCTTAAAAGGACAATAACACAATAATAGTGGGGGACTTTAACACCCAACTTATAGCAAAGGACAGATCATCCAGAAAGAAAATCAATAAGGAAACACAGGCCCTGAATGAAGCATTAGACCAGATGGACTTAATAAATATTTATAGGACTTTCCATCCAAAAGAAAAAGAATACACAATCTTCTCAGGTGTACGTGGAACATTCTCTGAGATTGATCACATCCTGGACTACAAATCAAACCTTGGTAACTTTAAGAAAACTAAAATCATATCAAGCATGTTTTCTGACCACAATGTGATACAACTGGAAATCCACAACCAGAAAAAATCTGCAAAAAACACAAACACATGCAGACTCAACAACATGCTACTAAACAACCAATGGATCACTGAAGAAATCCATGAGGAAATTAACAAATACCTAGAAGCAAATGGCAACAAAGACATGACACTCCAAATCCTATGGGATGCAAAAAAAGCCTTTCTAAGAGGAAAGTTTATAGCAAAACAAGCCCACCTCAGGAAACAAGAAAAAGCTCAAATAAACCAGCTAAGTTCCCCTCTAAAGCAGCTAGAGAGAGAAGAACAGACAAGACCTAAAGTTAGTAGAAGGAAAGAAATCATGATGATCAAAGCAGAAATCAATGAAATAGAAATGAAGAAAACCTTAGAAAAGATCAATGAAATTAAAAGCTGCTTCTTGGAAAAGATCAACAAAATTGATAAACACTTAGCCAGACTTCTCAAGAAAAAAAGAGAGAGGACTCAAATCAATGAAATGAAATTTAAAGGGAGAAATTACAATGGACATCACAGAAATGCAAAGAATCACAAGAGACCAGTCTATGCAACTATATGCCAAAAAAATGGAAAACCTAGAAGAAATGGACAAATTCTTAGAAAAGTACAATCTTCAAAGACTAAACCAAGGTGAAATAGAAACGATAACTATACCAATTACAAGTACTGAAATTGAAACTGTGATTAAAAAACTTCCAACAAACAAAAGTCCAGGACCAGATGGCTTCACAGGTGAATTCTATCAAACATTTATATGAGAGCTAACACCTATCCTTATGAAACTGATCCAAAAAATTGCAGAGGAAGGGACACTCCCAAACTCATTCTATGGGTCCACCATCACCCTGGTACCAAAACCAGACAAATATACCACAAAAAAAGAAAACTACAGGCCAATTTCACTGATGAACAAAGATGCAAAAATCCTCAACAAAATACTAGTAAACCACATCCAACAATACATTAAAAGGATTGTACATCATGATCAAGTGGGGTTTATCCCAGGAATGCAGGAATCTTAAATACCACACATCAATCATTGTGATACACCACATTAACAAACCAAAGAATTAAAACCATATAATCCTCTCAACAGATGCAGAAAGAGCCTTTACAAAATGCAACATCATTTCTGATCAAAACCCTTCAGAAAGTAGGCATAGAGGGAATCTACCTCAACATAATAATGGCCATATATGACAAACTTCAAGCTAACATCATGCTCAATGGTGAAAAGCTGAAAGAATTCCCGCTGAGATCAGGAACAAGACAAGGATGTCTGCTCTCACCACTACTATTCGACATAGTTTTGGAAGTCCTAGCCACAGCAATCAGAGAAGTAAAGGAAATAAAAGAATCCAAATTGGAAAGGAAGAAGCATAACTATCACTATTTTCAGATGACATGATATTATAATTTGAGAATCCTAAAAATTCTGCCAGAAAACCATTAGAGCTCATCAATGATTTTTGGCAAAGTCACAGGATACAAAATTAATACACAGAAATCGATGGCATTTCTATATACTAACAACAAAAGATCAGAAAGAGAAATTAGGGACACAATCCCATTTATCATCTCTTCCAAAAGAATAAAATACCTATGAGTAAACCTACCTAAAAAGACAAAACACCTATACTCTGAAAACTATAAGACACTGATGAAAGAAATCCAAGATGACACAAATACATGGAAAGACATATCATGCTCCTGAATAGGAAGAATCAATATTAGCAGAATGACTATACTACCTAAGGCAATCTATAGATTCAATGCAATCCCTATCAAATTACCAAGGACATTTTTCACAGAACTTGAACAAAATATTTTAAAGTTTGTTTGGAAGCACAGAAGACCCAGAATAGCCAAAGACATCCTGAAAAAGAAAAATGCAGCTGGAGGAATCTGGCTTCCTGACTTCAGACTATACTACCCAGTAACAGTCATCAAAACTATACGGTACTGGCACAAAGACAGAAATATAGATCAGTGGAACAGGATAGAAAGCCCAGAACTAAACTCATGCACCTACAACCAACTTATCTATGACAGAGGAGGCAAGAATATATAATGGAGAAAAGACAGCCTGTTCAATAAGTGGTGCTGGGAAAACTGGACAGCCACATGGAAAAGAATGAAATTAGAACACTCCCTAACACCATACACAAAAATAAACTCTAAGTGGATTAGAGACCTAAGACCAGACACTATAAAACTCTTAGAGAAAAACATAGGCCAAAAACTCCAATATAAATGGCAGCAACATCTTCTCAGATCCACCTCTTAGAGTCATGACAGTAAAAACAAATATAAACAAATGGGACTTAAATAACTTAAAAGTTTCTGCACAGCAAAGGAAACCCTAAACAAAATGAAAAGACAACACACATAATGGGAGAAAATCTTTACAAATGAATCAACTGACAAGGGATTAATCTCCAAAATTTATAAATACCTCGTACCACTCAATACCAAAAAACAAATAACCCCATCAGAAAATTGGCAGAAGATCTAAACAGACAATTCTTCAAAGAAGACATACAGATGGCCAAAAAATACATGAAAAGATGTTCAACATCATTCATTATTAGAGAAATGTAACTCAAAACCACTATGAGTTACCACCTTACACCAGCCAGGCTGGCCATCATCAAAAAGTCTACAAACAGTAAGTGCTGGAGTGGGTGTGGAGAAAATGGGACCCTATTACACTGTTGGTGGGATTGTAAATTGGTACAACCACTGTGGAAAACAGTATGGAAATTCCTCAGAAAACTAACAATAGAACTCCCATTTGATCCAGCAATCCCACTCCTTGGCATCTATCCAGAGACAACCATGACTGGCAAAGACACATGTACTCCAATGCTCATTGCAGCACTATTTGCAATAGCCAAGACATGGAAACAACCTAAATGTCCATCGACAAAGGAGTGAATCAAGAAGATGTGGAACATACACACAATGGAAAATTACTTAGCCATTAAAAAGAATGAAATACAAGCATATTTAGCAACATGGATGGACCTAGAAGTTATCATCCTAAGTGAAGTCAGTCAGACAATGAGACACCAGCATCAAATGCTATCACTGACATGTGGAATCTGAAAAAAGGACGCAATGAACTTTTTTCAGAACAGCTACTGACTCACAGACTTTGAAAAACTTATGGTTTCCAAAGAGGACAGTTTGGGGGATGGGGAGATACACTGGGGGTTTGGGATGGAAATCCTATAAAATTCGAATTTGAAGATCATTGTACAACTATAAATGAAATAAAGTCACTGATTAATAAAAAATAAACATATATATATAATAAAAACATGTATCCATTAAAAATTAAATTAAATTAAATTAACTATAAAAAATAAAAAAAGAAGAGGAGAGGAAAAAAAAAAACCCAAATAAACAAAGTAAGAAATGGAAAAGGAGAAGTCACAAGGGGTACTAGAGAAATACAAAAAACCATGAGGGAATACTATCAATAATTGTATGCCAACAAATTTGACAACCTAGAAGAATGGAAATCTTTCTAGAGACTTAAAAACTGCCAAAACTAAATCAAGAAGAAATAAATCAACTGAACAGACAGATCACTGGAAATGAAATTAAAATGTCATAAAAACACTCCCTACAAATAAAATCCAGGACCAGATGGCTTCACAAGTGAATTCTACCAAACATGCAAACATGAATTTATACCCATCTTCCTTAAACGTTTTGAAAAGTTTGAAGAAGAAGGAACAGTCCCAAAGATATTCTATGACGCCAAATCAATCAAGTTATACCCCACATTAACAAAAGAAAACTAAAAAAACTACATGATCCTCACAATAGATGCAGAAGAAGCATTTGACAAAGTCCAATATCCATGCACGATGAAAACTTTTACCAAAGGGGGTAAAGACGGAACATACATTAACATAATAAAGGCCATTTTCCACAAACCCACAGCAAATATAATATTCAATGGAAAAAAGCTGAAAGCCTTCCCACTAAAATCTAGAAGAAGACAAGGTTGCCAACTCTCACCGCTGTTATTCAACATAGTATTGGAAGTCCTAGCCACAGCCATCAAACAAAAGAAATAAAAAGCATCTAAATAGGGAGAAAAGATGTAAAACTGTCACTATATGCAGATGACATGATACTACATACAGAAAACCCTAAAGACTCAACCCAAAAACTACTTCTATTGATCCACAAATTCAGCAAAGTAGCAGGATATAAGATTAACATTCAGAAATTAGTCACATTTCTGTATACTAACAATGAAATATTAGAAAAGGAATACAAAAATACAATACCTTTTAAAATTGTACCCCCAAATATGAAATACCTGGGAATACACCTGACCAAGGAGGTAAAGGACTTATATGACGAGAACTAGAAAATATTAATCAAGGAAATTAAAGAAGATGTAAAGAAATGGAAAGATATTCCATGTCCTGGGTTGGAAAATTCACTTTAATCATTTAACAAGCCCAATATTAAGCTCTTTAAACAAAGATAAAGATGTGAAAAATTTTTTCCATGTATTCTTCTATAATTTGATATTAGTGTCTCTTTTAAATAAAATTCTGACAATATTCCTAGTAGAGTATTAAGTATTTGTATTTGTAGTCATACACAAATTATTTCACGTGTTCTACATTTTTAAATTATTCAAGAGCATAAGAGAGAGTTGTAAGGAATTTATAGTTCTGAGAGACTTGGTCATTGAATTTCTTAAAAATTTGAAGATATTTTGTCTCAATTATTTGATACACTACAAAACTTTTAAGCTTTTAGGAAAAGTAGTAAACAATATTAATCAATATGGATTTGGAGTTTCACTTAGTGTCTGAAAATCACATGTACCTCTTAAAAGTATGTCTCCTAGGGATCCATGCATTTGTTCTACTATCATATCCTTCCATTTAATTTTCTTTTATTTTTTCCTTCTTTTCCATTAATACATGGCCCATGGAACTTTAAGTGTCAGGTGTGCATCATCTTCAGCTTTTATACTTACAGAATTTAGTATAAAATTGTGTGTGTGTGTAACTTATCTTAATCATCTCTGCTTATTCAAGATTAACTTTAGTACTAAATAAAAATCTCTCATTGGTGAATGTCTTTTTCATAACAGTTAAAAAGCATTGTGTTACCTACTGCATTCAGTGGTATCCAAAATTTGTTTTTGGAATTTAGCTACATGCATTCTAAAATAAATACTATGCTTTTTACTTTTTTTCTCTTTTTTCTGTTGCAACTGAGTGTGTTTACTACATATGAGATCCCAATATTCTTATAATTTGGAAGTAACCAAAATGCATATCCTTCATCCTGTAGCTCCGGAGGCCCAGTATTTTGCCTTAAATAGCTGGAAAAAAAAACTACTTGTGAAGAATAGACTTGCAGACATTTCAATAATGGAAACAGTTGTCAAAGTAATTGTGATTTGCTTTGAATTACCATGGTTTTGGATTTCTTTAATATAATGATTTTTATTTTTTCCATTATAGCTGGTTTACAGTGTTCTGTCAATTTGCTACTGTACAGCATGGTGACCCAGTTACACATACATGTATATGTTCTTTTTTCTCACATTATCAGCCTCCATCATAAGTGACTGGACATGGATTAGCAATGAGATCCTGCTGTGTAGCACTGGATTTGGATTTTAAATGTCCTTACATTTCATTAAAATCCTTAGAATACACTGATTATGATTCAATAAGAAAATACCTATAAAGAAAAAATCAAATCTTTTAGAAATGACTAAAAATTATTCCATTATGCCAGATGAGAAGAGTTTACAGTACAAAACGTACACCATCTAGCCCTACATGTACTTGAAAAAGTTTCACTATGCAGTCCTTGAATAGGCTACCCGTATATCCCTTCATCCGTATATTTTACACAGATGCACATTACCAAATAACAATTACTTAAGACAAGCAATGAATTATAAAGTGAATCAGAGTGAATATTAGAGATAGTGATTTATTTTGCTCTAGAGTTAAATACTTTTTTAGTTTTTTAAAAACTTATCCTGTTATTTGGTTAATAGACCTCCAACACAAAACAAAACTACAGTAAATGTACCGAAACACCGTGTTAATAATAAAACATAAGGAAATCCTCTTCAGTGTTTTCTCTGTGATTGAGTCTAATTATTTGCATTTCATTAGCTCTATTAGACTTCTATGAAGAAAGGTGTCAGAACTAAGGAAGTTTAGGAAATGGAGCCTCCCTAATGTCCCACATATGAAGAATCACAACCCACAAATCCAGAGTTCTGAGCAATCCTGCAGTAAAGAAAAAAATTTAGCTTTGTTTATCCTAGTTTTTCAAGTGCGCTTCACCAGAGAACTACATTTCATATAACCTCTCTAAGCATCCCATAGATCTGGTATTCCACAGGAAACTCTTTATGGAATGTTATTCTGAGCTAAGCAAGTACTCAACTGTACATAGCTTAAATTACTTTGTAGCCTTCTCACATTTTCAGGACAGGTCAGTGAGAGCTAAATCTAAACCCACTCTGTAGAATGTTTGTATATATCTGGCCACAACACCTTATCACTACCAATAGAGAAGAATTGCTTAAGTCTAGGGAAGGATTCGACATCTTAAAGAAATTTACTGCCCAATTTGCATGCATGTTAAACTATGCATGCAGAGTCGGATATGCACTTGTCACATCAAAGACCAGTGTTTGTATAATTTACAAATATGAAAAATTTCAAACATATGGGTTGAGGTAGCTTATGTGCTAATCACATCCAGAACTAACATATCATGTTTCATGAAATATAAAGTTAATAACTGTTTTTGCTACAGAGGCACATATATCTCTCCCCAGCTAATATTACAAGGTTGAATATATTGTCAAAGACTCTGAAAACCTTGTACTACATTCAGTCACCACAAAACCACTTGGAGAGAGAGCACCCACACCTGGAAGGAGACAAATGAACCAGTGTAAAAACCTATCTAAAGGTTAAAGTACTATGGCCTTCTCCTCCCATCACAAGGAAATCTGTGTTTGTCTGATAGGTATAAGAGTATGATGTAGTTTAGATATATTAAAAGACATATATTGGATTTTTTTAAATTTTGAGCATTCATAATGGAAAATAAGTAAATTAAATCTTATTTTGTAAACCTCAAATTTAAAAGGCTAAGTTTTAGGAAGAAGAATCTTATCCTTCTCACTGATTTCATTGTTTCACACTTCATAAAATACAAAAGCAATGGGCCAAATTTTTTAAAATTACCTTACTGCACTTTTTGAGTTTTTCTGAGGAGCCTCCAGCTGTTCTCTGAGATACACCCCAAAATACAGCAAGCCCTCTTATTTTCCATTTTAATGTGCAAGAAGAAGGACAAAAGGAGGAAAGGGAAAGAACCAACTTTGTGGTCTTTTCACTCTTTTAGCATTAAGTGTAGAGAGTGACATCCATTTACATTCTTCAATAAAAAGTATTTAGCTTATACCATAAAAAGATGGAGAGGTAAATTTCTATGACACGAAAATAAATCACTGTCTCAGCACCATAATACCGTCCTGCTTTTCAGTTTCAATTCTGCGGCAAATGTCATTTATAATTAATTTTCAACCCCCAAGTGATGAGTCTGACATGTCTCTAGATGGGTAAACAACCAAAAGACTCATTATAACCTCAAGGGCTTCTTGCTTTGTGGGCTTATGAACTCCATTGGCTGTGGGAATCATTTTGGGAATTTCATTCTAGGTAACTCATTTTTAGGTTAGCTTCTTGGGTGAGTTACCCCCCCCCCATTAAGATGCAGACTTGGAGTATAATAATTTTGGGCCCAATATCTGATAAGAGAAGGTGAGGAACATTTCTCTGGAGGTGGAATTCAATAGAAAATTCTATAATTGTTGGTTCTTTATCATTTGAGCTCATAAAGAATGTTGTCTCCTCACAAACCTGAATTTTTTTTTAATTACAAAATGTAGTAAAAAATAAAAATCCTTATGTTTATATATGCATATCTAGCTGTATATTTACTTTACAAATACAAAAGCTCTGGATGATAAATGTCTTAGTGTCTTAATTTTGGAAATCCCATCAAAAAAGACATAGGTTTGTTTATACTTACTATGAACTAGTTTTTCTTTTAATGATAAAGCATAGGCAATCAATATCTACTTTCATTTTTGAAGAATCTAAGGAAATATTTATCAAATTGGATTTTTTTTTTTAAATTTGGGTGGTTATATAAGAATATAATCCTCTACATTTATTGTTGGTAATTCTTCCTGAAGCAATGGGAATATAAACATATCCAGGTGAAATTTATGAAATTGAAAACTTTATTTGAACTGATAGTTTTAGCCTCCCCTGCATAAATTTGTTTTCAAATATGCAAATATTTTTTTTTCACTTTTTCCATTATTTTGAGATGATAAAACTGAAGTGAAATTCTGAGGAAAAGACTAAATTTCTCCCTAATTACTACATACATTGACCTTTCACATATATGAGGTAATTATAGTTTTATAAGCTATTACTTATAAAGTGATTAATTTATAACCAATAAAGAATATAACATATAGGAAAAGTTAAAATACCATGACATCTCTCTTTTATTAAGAACTCAAAAATATCATTTATTTGGACTAAAAGCAAGATAGAGCAGCTGTTCTTAAAACCTTAACTCTCTAGTATTGAGAAGAGTACTGCTCAAGAGTGTTTTTTCTTTTTTTTTAGGGCCATACCCATGGTATATCAAAGTTCCCAGGCTAGGGGTCAGATTGGAGATGCAGCCACCAGCCTACACCACAGCAACACCAGATCTGACCCATGTCTGTGATCTAAACCACAGTTCATGGTAGCACCAGATCCTTAACCCATTGTGCAAGGCCAGGGATCAAACCATTGTCCCCATGGATACTAGTTGGTTTTTTTTACCATTGAGCCACCATGGGAACTCATCAAAAGTATTTTTATTTTCCAAGCTTTTTTGGCTAAATATTTATAGTGGTTGTTCTCTGCTCAATATATTGCCTATTCATTTTCCTCCTCCCTAGTGACAACGCAAAAGATTTTTCTTTCTGACTGATACATTCTAAATAGTGAAAATATGAATGTCAATGATCTTTGTTTTAAATAGCATTACTAACACTATTTCTTTTCCTAGTTTACTTTCCGCTCAACTTGGTTTTCCTCATTTATCTCACAGAATTCTCTTCACTCCCAACTATTCCTTTTCTTCATCTTGTTCAATAAATAGGTACTAGCTCTATCTCAATTTAAGTCCTTGGGCTTTTCTCTCCTAACTGATTATAATACTTCTATTACAAAAGTACCATTTACTTTAAAAAGTCTCTTTGAGGCATTCTTCTCCAGAGCCCAGAGTCCCTGTGTTTGGAGCTGGCTGGGCTGTGGAGACTTTGGAAAGTTCCTGCTGCCAGGAGTTGAGAACGAAATTCTTGAACTGAATTTTACAGACTTACTTCTGAACAGGTGTGGAACATTTTATGAACCATACACAAATGTACAATTTCTGAAATTTTCATTAAAAATGAAATTTTAATGGTAATCTTGGACATTAAGGTTATGTTGTTTTCCTTCTCACAAAAAATTTTAATGATAAATGTATCTGTGTACCATCATATAATTGCTATTCATTTTTCAAAATGTAATTTAAAGATTTTTTTAAATTTCTGGATTATGCAATTTTCATTGGATATGAACTATCTGGCTACTTTGGACCAAAAATAAGTTCTCAGACTTTGAAATATGTAGCTTTTCCAATTCAAGTTCTCACAGGCAGGGAAAAATAATATGAATCTTATCAATAAACAATATTTAGTCACAATGCAAAAGAACTGAAAGTATGTCTTATTTAAATTAAATAAGCAGTTTAACATGACATGATGGTAGTAAAGTAAGGAATTTATTCACACAAAAAAAAGTCTCTTTGAATGTGTCTATAAATAAAAAGAAGTTGGAGGGGTTTTTTGGGGTGTGTGTGTGCTTTTAACTCTTTCTCAACTATTCTTAAGAAAGTAGAGCATGAAAGAAGATATGGTATTGAAACATACTGAGATTTAAATGGTTTAAAAAGAAGAAAATGAAGAGATACATCACCATTTGGAATTTAGGCAATTTTTAATTTCAGAAATAGTTTTTCCTTTCCCCATTGCACCAGTCTTTTTCTCCTAAGGACATGTTTTCTCTCATGTCTTTCTCCATATTCCTTTCTAATAAATATTTCAAAATTCAGTGATCTCTTTCCAAGTCTGCTTCACTCATATTTTCCTTTTATAGATACCTACAATATAGCCTTAAAATTAGAATATTATTTCAGGCAAAAGAATCTAAATGATCATCACAAGCAATGTAACTTTTGGTATAATTTCTTTACATGTCTGAGTTTATTATGAGGTCAGTAACTAGGGTTAACATTTCAGAATCTGAAATGTGTTGTTTGTTTGAAATTGCCATTGAGCATGTGTGTGTTTACTTTTATCATAGAACATAAACATTGAGGCATCTTAGTTTACTTTTAAAATTCTTTCGTATAGATGCATACTGAGTAATGGAAACTAAAAATAATGGTCATCTAAAAATAAACATGTAGTTATTTCTATTTCTAGATGAAAAAATATAGCACATTATTTTAGGGGAAATGCACACTGATACATACACATACATAATTTTTTATCCATTGTTCTATAAAAAACTGAGAATTCTGAATAGAACATTGCACGTGTTCTCGCTATTCTGAGAGACAGGGCCAACTGAAATGTTGAAAAGAATGTTTGATTGAAATAGACAAATTGACTGCCTTAAAGTAGGTTTTCAGAATAAGGGAACAGGGTTTTTCAGGATATAAATGATTAAAAACTTAACCTTGAACGTAGTGAAAAAACACAAAGAAAAATCCCTGATAGCTGGTGTAATCTATACAGTACCTCGAATTGAACACTGGGTGGCAATGTTTACTCACTTTTGTTTTTATTTTGTAGTTTCAGCAATTCAAAAGCCATTCTAGGACAAACTAAACTCCCTGGTCCTCAAGGTTATTTGTGGGTCCTAAGACGCTGAGAAAAATCCTTTCTTTTACAGGTGTTCTGAATTTCTTTGTTTTGCACACAAAGAGCTCTGTAGTCAATCGCTGAAATACTGTTCTCAATCCATTAATTGATCCTAGCAAAGAGACATGCTGCAGAGAATTACGAGTGGATATAGCAAAAAGAAATGAGAATTTCTAAGGACCTAGAAAAAAATCATAATATATTGAAACATGAAAATATCTTGGAATTTTTATTCTTGTGATTTAAACATCTGAATCAAAGCTAGCATGGTGAATTTCTTTTTCTGAGTTTGACTGATGTTTCAAATTATTTAATAGAACAAGTCAGATTAAAAACACATTGATCAAGAACAATCAAAACCAAATATGTCCTTCAACTTTTAACTGAATTTTCTCTATCAGTCCTTACATTCAGATCTAGAACTGGTTCTGGGGAAAAGTGTTGAGGGAAAACAAGACTCCAGCAACTTCCCACTTTATTTTCAAGGTTCACCTCCAACCTTAAACAGGAAACAGAAAAGACCTCTATTTTCTTTGCTGGAGAGTAACTGGGAAGTTTCAGATCAGTTCTTTGGGCTTTATGGTGAATTCTTCCTGCCAGTAGCATCGGTATTAAATGGCAATTGTTCTCTGGAACCATCCTAAGGACTGACTAAAGCCCTCCAGCAGAACTCTTAACTCCAAAATCATTGCCCCATGAGAACTTTAATTAGAATGAATTCCAATGTCATTGTCATACAGAGGACTTGTGTTTCATAATATTTGTTGTTTTGCTTTGACAAAAGTTGAATGTTGTATCCTTTCCTGTCCTAGAAATTATTTATTTGGTTTCCTGCTGTCTCTGCATTTATTTTTTATTATAAATTTTGTTATCTTATTCTAGCTACCCTGTACCCTTTGAAATGGAAGTTGACAAGAAAAGAAAGTGCTTTACAAACCTCTCTATCAGAAATATAGCAAAAATACTAATGAGAAAAAGTAGAAGAAAACATTCTTATCCTGGGTAGTTTAATTGATGGCTGGAAGGAATATATACAAGCTATAGTTTACTGGAAACCAGATAAAAGGGATTCGCCTCCTGCAAGAGGTTGCAATTTTTTTTAATTTTTTATTTTATTTTTTATTATTTTAATTTTTTCCACTAGAGCTGATTTTCAGTGTTCTGTAAATTTCTACTGTACAGCAAAGTGACCCAGTCATACATATATATATATGTATGTCTTTTTCTCACATTATCCTCCCTCATGTTCCATCACAAGTGTCTAGATATAGTTCCCTGTGTTATACAGTAGGATATCATTGCTTATCTGCTCCAAATACAATAGTTTGCATCTATTAACCCCAAACTCCCAGTCCATCCCACTCCCCCCCCCCCGACAACCATAAATCTGTCCTCCAAGTCCATGAGTTTCTTTTCTGTAGAAAGGTTCATTTGTGCCATACATTTGATTCCAGATATAAGTGATATATGGTATTTGTCTTTCTTTTTATGATTTACTTCACTTAGTATGAGGGTCTTTAGTTCCATCCATGGTGCTGCAAATGTTGTTATTTATTTTTTTGATGGCTGAGTAGTATTCCATTATGCATATATACCACATCTTCTTAATCCATTCATCTGTCATTGGACATTTAGGTTGTTTCCATGTCATGCTATTGTGAATACTGCTGCAGTGAACATAGGGGTGCATGTATCTTTTTAAAGGAAAGTTTTGTCCAGATATATGCCCAAAAGTGGATTGCTGGGCCATATGGTAGTCCTATATTTAATTTTCTGAGGTACCGCCATACTGCTTTCCATAGTGGTTATACCAATTTACATTCCCATCAACAGTGCAGGAGGGTACCCTTTTCTTTACACTCTCTCTGGCATTTGTTATTTGTTAACTTGTTAATGATGGCCGTTCTGACCAGTGTGAGGTGGTACCTCATAGTGGTTTTGATTTGAAATCGCTCTTCCATAAAATGCAGTGCGTTATTGCAGAGACAGGGAGAGTGAGGTGGAGGGAGGCAGAGAGAGAGGGAAAGGAAAAAAGAAAGAAAACTCAGCTAAGTCAGAACTTAATTCTCAGTAGCTAACACAGATATAATTTTTAAAATAATAAAGATAAACAATATAAAGACACATTGATTGGTGACTTTTCTATTTATAACCTACGAACAATATCATTAATTAAAGAACTACATAAATTTGAAGATTAAAAATAAATATGTAGATTTCCACCTTTAGCCTTTGATGAAACCATCCTGCAGACAAATAGAAAGTAGACCAAAACAAACAAACAAACAAACAAACAAAAAAGAATAGAATCTGAATTTTTCAGGGAAGCTCTTCCCTATGTTTACTTCACTTGCTCACTGGAATTGATACTTTACTTAAATTTTAAGCCCATCATTCATTCATTTTATTAAATTTTTATCTCATTTACATACCACATGTAGATAGTTTATTATTTCAATTTTCCCATGTTTTAATATACATCAAATAAACCTGAAACCATCAACTAAATTGTAACTTGCTTTACATTGTTTTTTGAGTTTCTGTTGACTTTGAATTAGTTTTTCCCTTACATCTTTATGCCACAACTTATTTAGCTATTCATCTCTTGATAAATAGCAAAATCCAAGGGAAAAAAAGTGAAACTTGCCTTTTAGTTAACTTATTTTGGTCATATGTCATAATTAGTGTTTTGTGAGTCACCCTGTGATACTTTCTTCAGTGAAAATGCACTTACATATGTCTTCTCTGCTTTTGTTGGAGAAAGATGTTTTTGAAAATTATTTATGAATTTAATATGCATCCCATTAGTTAGTATTGGTATCTTAAACAAGGTCAAGTTCTTATACTATAATATAACTTGTGGCCTCTAACTTGTGGACACCTTGGTACACATAATGCATGTATTTGTGCTGAATTGGGGAGGCAGTGAACATAGGCATAGGATATTCATACCCTCAGCCATGAATGTGTGTGCTCTCAGCCTTGATACATAACCCTTTTCCCTTTTTCTCTTTCATGGTGAAAAAGAAAAAAGAAATATTATCACAGTGCCTGTGATAAAGACACATTAATACTCTCTCTTCAAACTAATCCATAGTATTCTTGGCCTTTTTCCCTAATAACATCATTCCTCTTTGATTATAAAACATAAGCAAATAAATATGTCTCCATAAGCCTGGC
Organism: Sus scrofa; assembly: GCF_054392235.1. Classification (NCBI taxonomy): domain Eukaryota; kingdom Metazoa; phylum Chordata; class Mammalia; order Artiodactyla; family Suidae; genus Sus; species Sus scrofa. Next base: position 35,722,334 of record NC_139393.1, read on the forward strand.
TTAGCTGTTGGTAAAAAGTGTTAATTTTATTAATTACTATTTTTTAATTACTAGTTTTAATATTAGAAAATATTTTAAGTTAATTATAATCTAATCACTTAATCAACATTACTCTGTTATTTGATTTTTACTACTAAATTTAAAAAATCTCAGTCTCAAAGTATTCCTTATCCTTAAAATAATGAGTATTTAAAATTTTTATTCAATTTTATTGAAGTATACATCAAGAGTTTGACATAGAGAGTTTCATCAAGTTTAAGGGCACAATTCGATTAGTTTTGACAGTGTATATAATGATGTAACCACCAAAGAAATCGTAATACAGAACATTTCCATTAGTTTGAATCTTACCCGTTCTTCCATTAAAATCATCTTTCTGTTCCAGAATCCAGTACAGATGTGTTAGTCTCCAGAGCAGTCATGTTACTGAAATATAAGCTGCCTCTGTACACTGATGCCAAATAGAAACTTGGAGGCAGAGCTGGAGGAAACAGAAAAAGTAGCTTTAACTTCCAGGCCAAGAGGGAATGTAGCAGGCTAGTGCCTCAAGGACTATGCTCCCACTTGGAGGCGGTAATGAGGAGTCTTATAATGTTGAAGGAGCAGGATGTGATTAACTCATGGACATTTTCCTGACTGGTTGGTTGGTGGTGAGGTGGTTGGGAGTCAGGGTCATCAACCTTCTGGTTCCAGCTAGTCTGGGGTCTACATGCGGGCAGACAGCATAGGGTTGACTTCTTCCACCTTGTGGGTGCTTCAGCACCTGAAACACAGCTCCAAGGATGTGGCTCAGAATATTTATAGTCCTTGAGGAAGAACTAAAGGACCTTGACTTTGTTGAATGGCTAAACTGTCCTTATACAGTTTATTTTAAGAGTATTTTCTGAATGACTTCACAGTATAAATGTGCGTATTCTTTTTTTTATTAAAAAACAAACAATGGTATAAGATTCTGACATCTAGATGGACAAATGTAGATATTTTTCTTAAAAACTGTGAGGGACTGACTGCTTAGTCAGTGTGTATTGTAGATTATAAACATGAAATCTTATAAACCTAAGTTTATAAGGTTTGACAGTTTCAGTTTGACAGAAGTATGATATATATAACTTGTGTCATGGATTAAGTGGTCACTTTATCCCAACCAAAAATGAACAAAGGTCATAGTTTGACAGTGATTGTATTATATTATTTTAAGCAAAAAGGAAACATTTAATATCCAAAATATTTTTATCTCAAATACTATGACATTGAAGACTTTTTTTAAAAAAACAGTCTGTGCTGTCCTTCATATGTGAAACTGATATTAGTGATTCGTCAATACCAAATATTGTGTTAAAGTATTTAATTTTTACTTATTTTTCTGTTGCATCAAAAAAAGATTTCACCCTAACTTTATTGACCTACCAAATTTAAGATATGTAAGCAGTCTTACACATTGTAAATATTGTAAGCAATATTTACATTGTTCTAGAAAATAGATTAGATAAATGACTTGCAGTGTAAAAAACTGGCAATCTTTTTTCTTAATAAATGTGATTTTTAAAATTTTGATTTGCTGAAAACGCTATTATTTCCCCTTTGAATTACCTTGTATTCACTTAACTATATAAATGTGGGTCTATTTATGGATTTTATATCCTGTTTCATTTACTAAATATTGGCCCTTATGCTAAAACCACACTATCTTGATTCCAGTAGCTTTAAAAAGCATTGATATCAAGTATTTTAGATATCCAACTCTGTTCTTCCTTTTAACTATTTTTTCAATATTTTATTTTCATTGAATTTTGAATGTGACTTCATTGAATCTATATAAAAATTAGGACAGAATTGACATCTTAACTGATTGAGTTTTCCAATTCCTAAACACAGTATCTCTCTCCAAGATGTCATCTTTATTATTTCTTCATAATGTTTTGTACTTTTTTGTATATATGATTCTTAAGCATTATTGATGAATCTTAAGTGATAGTTTGATTTTGTTTTTTTTTTTAACCTTCCCTACAGCAGAAGGATAGATTTTATTTTATTTCACTTTGCTTTTTTATTAAAGTATAGTTGATTTACAATATTGTGCCAATTTTTGCTGTGGAACAAAGTCATATATATATATACACACATACATTCATATATAACTGGGGAGATGTGTACATTCTTTCTCTATATTTTCTTCCATCATGATCTATCACAAGAGATTGGATATAGCTCCCTGCACTATACAGTAGGGATAACCTCATTGCTTATCCATTCCAAATGTAACAGTTTGCATTTATTAACCCCAAACTCCCAGTCCATTCCATTCCCTCTCCCTCCCACCTTGTCAACTACAAGTCTGTTGTCCCTAACCATATATATTTTATTTATTGTTGCTGCCCAACTGTAATGGCTAAGACTTCCAATTAAATGCTGAATAGAAGTGGTAGGAGTAGATATCCTGGCCTTTATATCCTTGCTTTAATATTATACGGAAACTTTTCAGAAATAACTTTTATCAGATTGAGTGAGTACCTTTCAATCTTTAGTTTGCTGAGAGTACTTAGAACGAATATATGTTTGACTTTGCAAATGTATTTTTTGGGGGGTATACTAAGATGATGACATGTATTTTATTTTATAGTCTATTATTATAGTAGTCACATTGATAGCTTTTAAAATGTTATATCCCCAGATAAAACCAACTTGATCATAATGATCAACTATACCTTAGTAAAAAAAAAGCTGAAAAAAGATATTTAAAGTAAAAAATGTAATTATTTGATATATGTATACCTTTTAAAAGGATCTCTCCTATTCACACATTTATCTTTTCTGTGTGTGGGTGAGAACTTTTGAGTTCTACTCTCTTAGCACAATTTCTTTTTTTTTTTTTTTTTTTTTTGTCTTTTTTTGCTATTTCTTGGGCGGCTCCCATGGCATATGGAGGTTCCCAGGCTAGGGGTCTAATTGGAGCTGTGGCCGCCAGCCTATGCCAGAGCCACAGCAACGTAGGATCCAAGCCGCGTCTGCAACCTACACCACAGCTCACGGCAAACAGATCGTTAACCCACTGAGCAAGGGCAGGGATCAAACCCGCAACCTCATGGTTCCTAGTCAGATTCGTTAACCACTGCGCCACGACGGGAACTCCTCTTAGCACAGTTTCAATTTTAAAATACAATGTTATTAACTATAGCCATCATGTTATATACTATATCCTCCAGCAGTAGTAATATTAAAATTTAAAATTTGTATCCTGTTACCAACCTCTTCCTATTTCCCCTAATCCCTAGCCCCTGGCAACCACTTTTCCACTGTTTCTGTGAGTTCCACTCTTTGTTTTAGATTCTACTTATAAATGAGAACATACAGGCTGCCTGACCGCCGCCATCATGAGTCACATGTATACTCCCAGGAAGGGCCTGTCCCAGTTGGCTCTGCCCTATCGCCGCAGCATCCCCACCTGGCTGAAGCTGACCTCTGATGATGTGAAGGAGTAGATCTACAAACTGGCCAAGAAGGACCTGACCCCCTCACAGATTGGTGTGATCCTGAGAGACTGACACGGTGTTGTGACAGGCAATCTTGAGGATTCTTAAGTCCAAAGGACTTGCTAATCTTCCTGAGGATCTCCACCATTTAATTGAGAAAGCTGTTGCTATTCAAAAGCATCTTGAGAGGAACAGAAAGGATAAAGATGCTAAATTCCATCTGATTCTGATTGAGAGCAGTATTCACCTGTTGGCTTGATATTATAAGACCGAACGAGTACTTGCCCCAAATTGGAAATACGAGTCATCCATAGCCTCTGCCCTGACTGCATAAACTTTTATTGTACTCAAACAATAAAATCATTGTTTAATAAATAAATAAATGAGACCATACAATATTTATCTTTGTCTGTGTTATTTCACCTAACACAAGGTTATATTTACAACATACTAAATTGAGTTCCCATTTTGGCTCAGCACATTAAGGAACTGACATTGTCTCTGTGAAGATGCAGGTCCTATCCCTGGCTTTGGTCAGTGGATTAAGGATCTGGTATTGCTACAAACTGTGGTGTAGATTGCAGATTGGCTTAGATTTGGTGTTGCCATGGCTGGGGCATAGGCCTCAGCTGCAGCTCCGATTTGATCTCTGTCTGGGAACTTCCATATGCTGCAGGTGTGGCCATAAAAATTAAATGAAACAAACAAACAAAAACAAAGCTACAACAACCAGAACAACATGGGTGCCAAATAATGAGAATGACATCAACCATGAATAATAAGGTCAGGCTGGTGTTTAGCTGGAAACAATGTTTTTAGTACACAGAAGTATGTGTATACATGTACACATATATTTCATTGAGGAATTATTTTCTGCATTAGAAGTAAAACATTTCAAATGCTGGGGTGGGGGATGCACTGGGGTTTGGGATGGAAATGCTATAAAATTTGGTTGTGGTGATTGTTGTACAACTATAAATGTAATAAAATCCATTGAGTAATAAAAAAAAGAGAGTAAAATAGTCAATTTTGGAATAATCAGATCTATGCATAAATTTCATGAAGCTTGATATTTTCCTAAAGAATACAGGAAATCACTGAAGTGCTTGAAGAAAGGTGGTGAGGTGATCATATTTGTGTTTACACCTCATTCTTCTGTAATAGTGAAGAATAAATCTTACTCCATATTGGATCTGTTTCTTTGACTTTAACCTTTGTATTTTCTTGCTTTTGATACAAGTTAAGAATGTTGCCTATAGCCTGAATTATACAAAATAGCCCATTCTCAAGGCTCTGAGCTTCAAGGGTATAACACTTTTCCATTAGCACAGAGATTAAAAAGTTGGCAGAGAATAACATTTTGTTTTGTTGGAGGTATATAGGAACATCATGACCTGACCTAGATGGTCAAAGCCTTCCTGCACCAAGAAGTTGGCAATAACCAACCTCACCCCTTCACCTTGCTGTTAAATATGTTTTGCTGAAGTCCCTAAGGGTGTTTAGGGCTTTTGTTTTGGGAGGGGGGCACAAGGCACCAGTCTCCTCGCATTCCCTATAATAAACATTTCTCTGATCCAAACTCCAAAGTTTCAGTATTGCTTGGTTTCACTGTGGGTCAAGCACCAGGACTTGCATTCAGTAACACTTCCATACAGTGAAGAGACTTTCTATTAAGTTTATTGAGATATAATTTACACACATTAAAATGCACAGTTGCATAACTAATGTCATCACCCTGAATGTTCCCTAATGACCCCTTGCAATCAAACTCAGTCATCTTTAGCCCTAGATAACCAATGATCTATAGTAGCCCAAACTTGGAAGCAACCCAAATATCAATAGACAAGAGACTAGATAAACAGATGGAGGAATACTTATGCAGTGTTATTCTTTTCAGCAATAAAAAAAAGTATCAACCGTGATTCATGCAGCTACACAAAAATCTTCAAGAACATTATGTTGTATGAAAGAAGCAGGCATAAGAAAACATGATTACATGAAATTCCAAACAGCAAAACTAACTATAGAAAACACATCTGTGAGCAAATATTGATTAAGGTAAAAGGAGACTGTTTAGATGGCTTGATAAGAAAAGCCTTAATTATGGAGGTAATGATAGTTTTTAGATAAGTAGACTGGGGAGATTATATTTCCTGAACTTGTATATTACAACTGAAACTCAAAAAAGAAAACATTGTTTTGGAAATCAAGACACCTGAATTTCAGTTTTAAATTTTAGTTCTATCATGTATTAGCTGCACACTCTTTAGAAAGTAATCATGGCTTACTGAGATTCAAAATTCTATAACAGTCATTTGAGGTAACTTTTCTCGTTGAACTTTAGTAATTATGAAATGGTATGACACATATTAAAGTGCTTAATAGAGTACCTGGCTCATAGTAAACTAATTTCAAGTGAGGAGTAGGTAGATATTATTTCATACTCATGCAAAAGAAAAAAGAAAGTTTTTTTTCCTTACCTTTTCAAAAGCTAAGGAAACTTCATTATGGACTATGAAAACTGGGGACCCTTCCCCTCCTCAGTCTCTGCCTGGCTGGATGCTGAGAAGACAAGAAGTGCAGGGCCACTGGGGCTGGTTGGGTCAGCCAAGCATCCATTTGCAGGAGGAGATCACGAGAGGGGGCAGGTTGGCAAGGTACCATGTGGCCCTTGAGCTTGACATTGGCAAGGTGGCTGTTCAGGCCTAATTCCTCATCATCCAACAGCTGGTTTCCCAGCTTCCAGACCTTCCTCAGCACTGTGAAGCATGGATTTGACCATCTCCTACTTAGCTCAACATATGACTATTGAGAGGTGACTGCATCTCAAAGTAGGTGGGCTTTTCCTGGTCCACTACCCACTCAACATCATCAGCTTCCTCATCGCCCCTCCTTGGCACAATAAAGCCCCAAATGCCTTTTCTTGGAGCCATACGAGGCACAGCCCTTCACACCCAGGCCAGGCACCACAAACTCCTTCTGGGAAATATTGTTCACCAGCATATAGTCCATCATGTCCAGCACTTGTACTTCAAGGCCTGGAACTTCAGCACAATGCATTTTTGCCCTCTGGGCCTTGACGTATTCTGAGAACTCTTCAGAGCTGTCCATTTTAAGAGTATCAGAGAGCAGGAGGAGAGGGTCCACACACCTGGGAAACCACTCCAGGACCTCCACAAAGTCATAAACACTCCCAAAGTGCTATTTCTTTCCAGACAGGATTGGGTTGAGCAGCTGGCTGCACATGAACCTGTTGGGGAATCTGTATCAGAAGATGTTGAGGGAGGTGCCAGAGGCCCAGGACCAAGCACGTCAGTGCATCCTCTGGTAAGGCTGTGTTTGGTGATGAGGAGGGAGTCTGTTGTGCTCGGCTGGAAACACATCTCTAGGATGCCTTTCTTCTTCGGGTGTCCTTTGAAGGTCGTTTTGCTCATATAGTACTGGCCCAATTTGAGTAGCTTGGGCTTTGGTCAGATCAGAATCCTCCACTGCTGGTGCATGGAACTCTGGCAAGCTGCACTGCTCCTCCAGGGGCAGCAGCTTCTTCCAGCAGAGGGCCCAAAGACCCTCTCAGCCACCATTTGGAAGAGCTGCATCTCCTTATGGCAGGTATCTTTGCAGACCCAGCTGCACATGCTACCAGAGACCCAGCTGGCTGTTGCAGGATGGACGAGTGGCTGAAAGTAGGACCAAGACAAGAAAAGAGTCGTGGCCAGCACAGAGGTCGCCAGGGTGGGAGTGGCCTGCACTGCATGTGTGCACTGCAGGGCTGGTAGAGGGGCTTTCTCACATGTGGATGATCTGCAGCGATTGAGGAGTTTTTAAATAGATGATTGGAGGATTTCCTGAAAAGAATAAGGTAAATGCATCTGCGTGGTCTTGTAATGCCTTCCATTGCAATGCACATTATGTGGTGCCAGCAGAAGGTAGCTCAGCTTTCACTAACTTAGAGAGATGGAGAGAGGTGTTTTTACTGAAATCATTTTTGGTTGTTTGTTAAGTGCTCTAAAGTACAATTCTGGAGTTATTAGAGATGAAGGAACACATGGCTAAATTTTCAGAGTCCCAGTGTATGGCAATGTTATTCAAAATGTAAAAATATAACTGGGTGAGAATACCCTTAAGAACCGGTTGGGAAATGGGTTAAGAAAAATATGAGACAATTCATAATTTAGTGCATTTATTTCTTCACTTACCATACTTTGCCTATTGATGTTCAATAGACAAGGTTTGGTAATTTATTATTTCAAAGTATTTATTAGCCCAGACTCTGCCCAAAAAAGTACCTTTACCACTTTCATCAGATGGTCCACCTGTGTTGGGATAAACATTACATGGGAATTTCAAGATGCTCAATGTTAGCTAAATATCAATAATGGACTGTTTCCCAGCAAAGGATCCAGTGGTTTCTTACCGTATAGTTCTAACTGAAGTGTTCTGTTCTGAAAGAAACAACTACTTATAAATCTTGATCTCATTTATGAACTTCTTTTGTTTTCTGATCATATAATACAAAAGCTATGAAGTCATAGGTATTTAATTTTAATATACATTAAAGTTTTATAGCGCATGAAAAAAAGTATGCATATACATGTGCACCTATATTTCATTGAGGAATTATTTTCTACATTAGAAGTAAAACATTTATTATGCTAGTATATTTACTCTAATTGCATATTAACATGCTACAAAAATTAACTTCATTTTACTTATATATAAAACACAATATTGACTTTGAAAAGATTATCAACTCAAATTTTCTGTGCTTAAAATGTCATTGTCTTGGTTCTTCATCCACTAAAAGTGTTTTCATGTTGCATTTTCAGTTCAAGATCTGAGATTATCAGATATCCTACCATTTTAAATTTCAGCAACTTAGAAGTACTTGTAAACTTCAAGATGAAATAAATATGATTCAAATAGTTATCAACTAAATATTTTTTCCACTGAGGAATTCAAGGGATTCTATTAAATAAAGCAATTTAAGAAAACTGTTTCTCTGAGAAGCAACTTTCATAATTCTCAATATTCTGCTAGAGAAAGAGGAATTGACAGCATAACTAAATTACTGGATGCATAGTGAGCAATTTTCAAAGATTCAGCTCAAATTTTGGAGCAATCCATGGGAAACCATTAAATATAATCAGTGGAAGGATTATACATACCTGACTTAATGAAGCATGTGATCAGTCTCTTAAAAAACATCATTCCCTAATTTAAAATTTAATAGAAGAGAGTTTTTTCTTTTGATTATAGAATTTCTTTTTAGGCCTATGTATCATGTATTTATTTAATTAGATTAAACCTGTTTCTTTGCTAGGTCAACCAAATATGACCTTTACTTGAACTCTTTACTTTCTCTTAGGATACTTCCTAATGTATAACAATGACTAATAAACCAATTAATAGAATGGTTTATTTTTCTTATTAACTTTGACTCAAATGTAGTAAGATCTTAAAAAAAAAACAAAAAAAAACTGTGAAGAGTAAATCTTTACTGTCCTGCCATAATATGAAAAGATAAAACCTAAGAATATAGCCAACATCCACTTCTTCAAAGAAGCAGTGAAACACTGTCATAGTGTATTCTCTCCAGTAGAAATATCAACAGTTACAATATCATGCACTTCAATCTAGTCCTAATGTTGCAAGAGATTTGTATAATAAATTATAGCTGTGAAATCATTTCCATTTAGGTTCATATTACTTATTGACTATAAAAGGAGAAGGGATTAAGAGTGCAACAGGTTCCTCCCGGGAAAAACAAGACTTAGCTCTAGGCTCTCACCTTAGAGTGCTCACTCTGGAGAAACATAACTAAGACATAAAATCATGTGACCCATACCCAGGAGTGTCTAAACCTCTGATCATATCCCACTAACAATTCTCCCAAGCCGATTGGTCTGTTTCTTTTTCACCCTATTTACATAGTTTGTTGAAAGTACACAGATTGGTCTGTTCCTTTCACCCTATTTTACATAAGAAATGGCCAATCAGCTTCTGCACAGAGACCTCCTTTCTTGGCACCAACATATAACCTCCCTCCTCAAATGGCTGACTGCTGACCTCCTTTTGTGAGTCAGCCCCAGTATACCCTGTTAATAAAGTCTTTTATGCCTGAACTTGGGTCTCGTCCTTTCGGCCGCCCTTACAGGTGCTAGAATAACAAAGTCTACTGATATTTTTATTTTAAAGTAAAATAGAAATAGATTATTTCAGCAGCATTTTTCTTCTATTTTTTGCCAGCTTCTTTTTTACTTTTATTATTGAGTTTTTTAAATACCTCATTTTATTTTTAAACTTTTATGTTTTTTATGTGATTTTTATGTTCGTATGACTTGACTTTAGTGTAACACTTTAGATATATCTATTCCTCACTTAAAATGGACCTGATATATATATATATACTGATGTCAAATAGAACTGTGATTTCATAATAGTAAATTTGTAATAAAATATTCCCTAAATAAGCAAAAAAAAACATATCAGTCAATATAAAATGAGGTTACCTATTTATGAAATGAGCTTATTAATTGAATAGAGAAGTATACCATTTCCATTAGTTCACATACTTTTGCAAGTGGAAGATTTGACTTGAATGAAAATGAACCAGATTAAGGTTTTTTGGCTGGCTTCCAAAAGGTCAATAGGATACTATTTTCTTGATGATTTTGCCACAGTTGAGGAAGTACATCTAAGACAAGCAGGCTCAAAATGTAATTTCATTATGATACATGGAATCCTTCCATTTCTCCAGAGTCATCTTAATTTAACTGCACTCTCAAAACCCATACATAAAATCATAATTGATTTTTGGCAACATAGACATTTCAGCTATAATCCTATATATGCCTCCCTAAATATTGTTGCAAAACGTTAACAAAAACAATAATGTATAATTGGAGGTAACTTAATCTGCCTATGCTGGCAATTCAGCTTGGGTAGAGATTTTCAAAATGAGTATTTAAAATGCACAATAATGATTAGCAATGAGATCCTGCTGTGTAGCACTGGGAACTATGTCTAGTCACTTATGATGGAGCATGATAATGTGCAAAAATAGAATGTGTACATGTATGTGTAACTGGTCCTGTACAGTAGAAAAAAATTGCATTGGGGAAATATCAGAGCCAGCTGCCTATGTGGAAAACTGTGTAGGATCCACACAGAAGTGTGTCAGAAGTGTCACAGAAGTGGCTCAGATCCCACATTGCTATGGCTGTAGTGTAAGCCCACAGCCGTATGTATGATTCAAACCCTAGCCTGGGAAAAAAAAAAAGTAGTAAATAAAATTACATATAAGTTAGGAATTTTATAGCTATGGTTTACTTTTTTATTTTAAATTATATTTACTATTTTTATTTCCTCTTTTAAAATTTCTTTTCCTTTGAGGCTTCACTGATAAAAATGTGTTTGATTTAATTAAATTTAAGTATAATTTTATTTAAAATTATACTAAAGTTAACACACTTGAAAATTAAGACTGGGCAATTAACTAATTACATATGAAATATATTTCCTTTTTCTTTTCAGTTTTGTGGAATGAGAAAGGAAGCAGCAATATTCTGTCCTGGGTCACTTCAGTGAGTTGCCATCTTGGGAATTTTTCAACATTTTTGTAGGGCCAATCCAATTCTGCTTAGAATGTTTTAAATTGTCTGTGAATCTAAGGGAAAATCCCATTAATATGTGTTATTTGCAATTTTTGTATTAAGATTAAACTATGTAGGATGCCATTTTTTATTTTATAAATCTTTAATTTATATAAAATCAAAACATATTCAAATAGATATATCCACATGATGATTTAGAGTTCAATTTTAGCCCCATGATTTTGAAAATGTATTTAATTCAACTTCAGATCAGATAAATAATTGCCATCTTTCATATAAATTTAGTTTTTCATTGTTGCTTCAATACTGCATTCATGCATATAAATTTGCAAGAATAATAATTATCATAAAGTCTATTCAGAGCCCAAGGACCACATGGTCCCTAGTAAAAGACACTTTAGAGTAACAGGGAAAATAAAACTCATACTCCTTTCTTTTACTTAGCCTCAGATTTTGCATGGCTAAATAGAGAGATGACAATAAAGATTTCGCTGACTTAAAAAAAATCGTGTTTTAATCCAATCAAAATAACTTCTAATGAAGAATGAAAAAATTAGGCAAGTAACTCATGACTTTCATCTCTTTCTCACATTTGAATTGTGGACAGAGCCTCTTTTCTAGCTGTGAAATTGGAGTTTTATGTCATACCAGTAGCCAGCTTTCTGTTATACTCAATAAGATAGATTCATATAATTAATATACACTGACCATATCAAATATTTATTTTACCAGAAGTAATAATGGAATATATCTGTTTAATATATTTCAATAGTAGATATTATTGGTTTATAAAACAGAATAAAAATAAAATTAGCAAAATTTTATCTTATAAATATAAGTATAATATATATATTATAAATGTAAATATATATTTTTGTCAATTTTGAGTTTCCTAAGATGTTATGATCTCTGTCAAGACTTAGGAAAGAGATTTTCTTTGATTCTAAAAGTAAATAAAGAAATAAATCATATAACATAACAACAACAACAATTAAAACAGCCCAGAAGAATACAACTGAGAGCCTAAAAGATCACTATAATTTTAAGAGATTTGTATTTCAAACCATTGAGGATAAAAATAATTACAACTTTGCTGATATCAGGGTCTTTAATTTTGTGTGAAATGTAGACATTATTATTGTAGGACATGGTTTTGCAACTTTGTGTCATAAAACCAAAAACACGCTTTGCTTCTAAAGTACTCTTACTTTTAACTGACATCTGTCTCTTAATTCTTGAGTGGTCCCGGAACTACTTTTGAGAACCACTTTTTTACTAGGATGGTCACTTCTTTAATGCTAACACAATGTTAACAACTCCTTTCAAACAAAATATAGGCTATGCTTTTCACATTTTGTTATATATTTGTTGACTTTTCAGTGTTCATAATTTTCAAGGAAATTATTTGAATGTTAACAATTCACTCTTGACAATGCAAATTTGGGATTATGTTTTAATTAAAATATTCATTTAAATATTTATACTGATATATGTATATATTTAATTTGTTATATTTGACATTTGAAGTAAAATGTATATTTGAGGAGAAAAAAGGTTAATTTTTTAAAAAATTTATAAACTCAAAATTTTACAGAATTTAAGCAGTTAGAAGTTTGAAATAACTCTATTGTGCTTTTATTGGTCCTCAGATTTTATGAGAAAATTACAAAGGGTATATAAAATTGGTAGCTACTTCACAAAGAAAATTTCAGGGTTTATATAAAGTCTGTGCAGATCTAATTTAACTCCTGTACCTACAACTAGAGTTCCATATAGCCATTGATTTTCTCCAAAATGTGTCCTGTAGTTTATTGCCTTCATTTATTCATATCATTTTTTCTGCACTAGTTAAATCCTGTCATTTCTACCTATTGAAATCCTATTTATCTGTCAAGCTTCAGCTAACATGTCACCTGTGAATAAGCAGTTAGTTATCTATTGCAGCATACAAATTCTCTTATACTATAGTGATGTGATATAATGCTACACTTCAAAGGAAACCAATGATAAGTTAAAGACGTGTAAACACTACAGCAACTTCTAAAATAACAAAATAAAGTTACAGATGATATTTCATGAAGGTAAAAGTTTATTCTAAGTATCACTCAATCCAGAAAGAGACAGAGAAAGTGAAAAGGGGAAAAAACAACAAATGAGACAAATAGAAAACAATGGCAATTTGAAAACCACTTGTATCAGTTTTCACATTGTAAAATAGCTAAATACTGCTAAAAGAAAATCAAGACCTAAATAAGTGACAGATGACATGATATTTTTAAAATGTCAGTTTTTCTCAAATTTATCTTTACAGTCACACTTCCATCAAAATCCAGCAGAAATTTTTGCAGGAATTGAAAAACTGATTCAAAAATCCCTACATAAAAGTAAAGGTCCTAGAATAACCAATTCATATTCTTAAAAAAAGAGTAAATTTGGAGGACTAACAATATCAACAAGTCTATCCAATAAAAGTGTTTCTATTTGTATCATGCAGGCATTTAGAATATGTTTCTTTACAACTTTCTAATAGCCATGATCATTATTTTCAGGGGTGGAAACTGATGTGCTAGGGGTCTATATTTTATTTTTTTCTTTACAATGAAAATATATATTACATTATTTTAATATTGAAAGGTTTTCTACTTCTTGCCTTTTCTAACATTTAATCATACTCAAACTGGTGCATTACACTATAATGCTTAAAACATACACTAAAAGTATTGTTAGCAAGATTCAGTACAGAATACATGTGCATTTGTTGGGATGCTCTATCTGTGGCTAATGTCCCTTCCCTAAATGCACTACTTTTTATTTCTGTGTAACCAATACAAATCTATGTAAAATACTAACTCCTATAGGTTAAGTATCAGAAAAAATAGAAGTATAAAGCTTACTACATTTCCAGAGCATTCTGATTGCTCTCATACTGGGGTGAAAGAAGAAAAATGTCCTTGATGCAGAAATGGTACCTGAAAATAGCCATAAAGAACTTTTGTCAACTTATCATAATGCAGTGGCAAATGGAACATTTATTTTTATCACTTATCAAATGAGAACTCGTTTGCTTTAGGTAGAAAAATACCAGACATTGTAAAATGGGAAACTGAAGCAAAAAAAAAAGTTTATAATAGTGAAGACGTTTCTATAGTCATAGAAATTTAGAGCCTTGGTGCATGAAAACACTATTTACAGTTATGAGGTGCATAAGAGTTTGGGTTGAGGTTTCAACTAACCAAGAATCACAAAACAATGTCAGTCATACTAGTTTTATGTATGTTATCATTAAACAAACAAAAAAAATGGAGAATAGTTTATATAATTTATCATCTGTTTAGAATTTTTAATATTGTTTGCTATAATTTGCATATGATAAAAAAAATTATGTGGACTCCTTTACACCTTTATTATCCATCTTTCTTTGTCTTGCTTGGAGGTCTTGAAGAATGAGCTCTCTGACCTGTATCATCTGGGCTCCATTACCCTCTGGTTCCTGTTGTATTGAGGTGATCAAAGTTACTCATGGGAGATCAGAGGACAGGGGAGGGGTAGGACAGCCATTTATTCCCTATTCTCCTCTGATGTTTGCATAATATCTCAGACAATAGTTATTTTCCTTCAGGGCTATAGCTCTTCCAAGACGTTTCTCAGTACAGTCTTATAACACTGTTTTTCTCCCTTACACTACAGATTCGAGTGCTAGAATTTCATCACAAGGGTGCTTTTATCTAGATACTTTATCATCCATTTAGTCTTTTCCTGATATTGCCCAGAAATCTGTAAGTCTTTTCATTTGAATTATCTGGGAGAATTCTGTTCGTTGCAGTAATTCTAACAGATAATGTATATTACTGAAACTTTTGTTTGATGACAGGACTATTACAAATTTTTTCATAAATATCAAGATGTTTTCTGTTAACTAGAACATATTGTAGTATAAAAAATCATATAGGAAATTTATTGACTATTAAAATGCAATAGGTAATATTATGAGCAGTGTATACATTTTGTCTTTCAATACTCCCAGTAGTCCTATGAATTACTGTTGCAAACTAATGAAAGTCAATCTCATGGTGGCTCACAATCATCAAGTTCTTTTGGCAAATTTAGTGGTAGACAATACAAAGGGTATCCCTACATGTAGTATGTGAGAATAAAAGTGAATAGGGAGTTCCCGTCATGGCGCAGTGGTTAACGAATCCGACTAGGAACCATGAAGTTGCGGGTTCGGTCCCTGCCCTTGCTCAGTGGGTTAATGATCCGGCCTTGCCGTGAGCTGTGGTGTAGGTTGCAGACGCGGCTCGGATCCTGCGTTGCTGTGGCTCTGGCGTAGGCCGGGGGCTACAGCTCCGATTCGACCCCTAGCCTGGGAACCTGCATATGCCACGGGAGTGGCCCAAAGAAATGGCAAAAAGACAAAAAAAAAAAAAAAAAAAAAAGTGAATAGGAGTTCCCATCGTGGCCCAGTGGTTAACGAATCCGACTAGGAGCCATGAGGTTGTGGGTTAGATCCCTGCCCTTGCTCAGTGGGTTAATGATCCGGCATTGCCATGAGCTATGATGTAGGTCACAGACGCGCCTTGGATCCCGTGTTGCTGTTGCTCTGCTGTAGGCCGGTGGCTACAACTCTGATTCGACCCCTCGCCTGGGAACGTCCATATGCCGCGGGAATGGCCCAAGAAATGGCAAAAAAAAAAAAAAAAAAAAAAAGTGTATAATTTCTCAGGTCAGTCTCTCCCAAAGCAATAGAAATAAGAGCAAAAATAAAACAATGGGACCTAATAAAACTGACAAGCTTTTGCACAGCAAAGGAAACCAAAAAGAAAACAAAAAGACAACATTCATAAAGGGTGAAGATAGTTTCAAATAATGCAACCGACAAGGGCTTAATCTCTAGAATATGTAAGCAACTTATATAACCCAACAGCAGAAAAGCCAATCAATCAACGGAAAAATGGGCAAAAGACCTGAATAGACATTTCTCCAAGGAAGATGTACAGATGGCCAGCAAACACATGAGAAAATGCTCAACATCGCTGATCATAAGAGAAATGCAAATCAAAACTACCACAAGATACCACCTCACACCAGTCAGAATGGCCATCATTAAGAAGTCCACAAATAACAAGTTCTAGAAAGGGTGTGGAAAAAGGGAGCCCTCCTGCACTGTTGGTGGGAATGTAAACTGGTACAGCCACTATGGAGAACAGTTTGGAGATACCTTAGAAATCTATACATAGAACTTCCATATGACCCCCACAATCCCACTCTTGGGCACCTATCTGGAAAAAACTCTACTTAAAAGAGACACATGCACCTGCATGTTCATTGCAGCGCTATTCACAATAGCCAGGACATGGAAACAACCCAAATGTCCATCGACAGATGATTGGATTAGGACTCAGCCATAAAAAAAGAATGACATAATGCCATTTGCAGCAACATGGATGGAGCTAGAGAATCTCATACTGAGTGAAATGTCATAAAGAGAAAGATAAATACCATATGATATCACTTATAACTGGAATCTAATATCCAGCACAAATGAACATCTCCACAGAAAAGAAAATCATGGACTTGGAGAATAGACTTGTGGCTGCCTGATGGGAGAGGAAGGGAGTGGGAGGGATGGGGAGCTTGGGCTTATCAGACACAACTTAGAATAGATTTACAAGGAGATCCTGCTGAGTAGCATTGAGAACTATGTCTAGATACTCATATTGCAGCAGAACAAAGGGTGGGGGTGTAATGTATACATGTAAGGATAACTTGATCCCCTTGCTGTACAGTGGGAAAATAAAATAAAAGGAGAAAAAAAAAAGTAAGTCATATCCTAAATCCTGGCAACAATGCATTAGACTCACTTTTGAAAGGTTAGTGAACGTCCTACACTTTATCTGGGATCACAAATCAGGTCAATATACAGTGTCCTCTGTGAATGAGAGGAAAAGCCAGGAATAATAAGATTTAGACATGAGCCCTGTTTTCAAATGGTATTAGATATTCTGCTTTCCAATTTCCTTATCGTTTCCATTATGGTTGATTTACATTGTTCTCTCAGTTTCTGCTCTACAGAAAAGTGACACAGACTATATGTACTCTTTTTATCATATTATGTTTCATCATGTTCCATCACAAGTGATTGGATATAGTTCCCTGTGCTTTAGACCAGAAGCTCATTGTCTATGCATTCTAAATGGAACAGTTTGCATTTATTAAAACCAAACTCCAGTTCCATCCCAGTCAGTCCCCCTCTCTCTCCCACATAGCAACCACAAGTCGGGTTTCTTCCTAGTTATTTAATTTTGGGGCATTTTCTTTAAAAAGTATTGTATTTTTAATATTCCTTTTCTAATATCTCATTGTTGATATACAGAACCACAACTGATTTCTGAATGTTAATCTTATATCCTGCTACTTTGCTGAACTCATTGACTAGTTCCACTAGTTTTTGTGTGGAGGCTTTAAGGTTTCCTACATATAGTATCCTGTCATTGGCATAGAGTTACAATTTTAGCTCTTGTCTTCCAGTATGGATATATTTTATTTCTTTTGTTTGTCTGATTATTGCGGCTAGGATTTCCAATGCTATGTTGAATAAAAGTGGTGAGAGTGAGCATTCTTTGTCTTGTTCTAGATCTTAGCAGGAAGGCTTTCAGCTTTTCTCCATTGAGTGTTACATTGGCTATGGGTTTGTCATAAACGGCTTTTATTATGTTATGTTCCCTCTATACCCACTTTGGTAAGAGTTTTTATCATGAATGAATTTTGGAATTTATCAAATGCTTTTTCTGAATCTATTGAGATGATTATGTGATTTTTTTTTTTTTTTTGTCTTTTTGCCTTTTCTTGGGCCGCTCCCATGGCATATGGAGTTTCCCAGGCTAGGGGTCGAATCAGAGCTGTAGCCACCAGCCTACGCCAGAGCCACAGCAACATGGGATCTGAGATGTGTCTGCAACCTATACCACAACTCACGGCAACGCCAGATCCCTAACCCACTGAGCAAGGCCAGGGGCTGAACCCGCAACCTCATGGTTCCTAGTTGGATTCGTTAACCACTGTGCCACGATGGGAACTCCTGATTATGTGATTTTTTACTTTTCTTTTTTTAATGTGGTATATGATGTTTGATTTGCAAATGTTTAATCACCCTTGTGAACTTGGGATGAAACCCACTTGGTCATGGTGTATGATCATTTTTATGTGTGGCTGAATTCAGTTGGCTAAAATTTTTTGTGAATTTTTGCATCCATATTCATCAAAGATATTGGCCTATAATTTTCATTTTTTAATTTAAATTGTTTTTTTATTTTTAAGTTATTTTTATAGTTGATTTACAATGCTCTGTCAATTACTGCTATATAGCTAAATGACTCAGTCATATACATATATATGTACAAATTATGTATACACACACACACACAATATCTTTTTCTTGTATTATCCTCCATCTTATTCCATCACAAGTGACTAGACATAATTCCTTGTGCTATAGAGCAGAATCTCGTTGTTTATCCACTCTAAATGCAATATCTGAAATTTCTCCTTTTTCATTTCGTATTTTACTTATTTGAGTTCTTTCTATCCTTTTCTGGGTGAGTCTGGCCAGAGGTTTATCAATTTTGTTTACCCTTTCAGAGAACATGATCTTGGTTTTATTATTTTCTATTATTTTCAAATCTCTATATTATTGATTTCTTCTCTAATCTTTATGATTTCCTTCCTTCTGCTAATTTTAGGTTTTGTTCATTCTTTTTTCTCATTCTTTCAGGTAGTAGTTTAAGTTGTTGATTTGAGATTTTTCTTATTTTTTGAGAAAGTTCAGTATGAACTTCCCACTAAGAACTGTTTTTATGGCATCCCATAGATTTTTGAATTGTTGTGCTTTCAGTATCATTTCTTTGGAGATTATTTTTTAAATTTCCTTTTTGATTTCCTTGTTGACCCATTTTTTTTTAAGTATCATGTTGTTTAGTCTCCATGTAGTCAGTTTTTTCTCATTTCTTTTCCAGTAATTTGTTCCTATTTTTATGCCATTGTGGTCAGAGAAAATGCTTGAAATAATTTCTATCCTCTTAAATTTGTTGAAGTTAGTTTTGTGCCTCAGTCTGTGGTCAATCCTTGAGAATGTTACAGGTACACTTAAAAGGAATTTATATTCTGATTTTACTGGATGTAATATCCTGAAAATATCTATCAGGTCTAACTGTTCTATTATATCATTTAGGATCTCTGTTGCCTTATTGATTTGTGTCTAGAGGATCTGTCTGTTGTGTGAATTGGGTGCTAAAGTCTCTTACTATTATTGTATTCCCATCAATCTCTCCTTTTATATCTGTTGGTATCTGTTGTGTGTGCTTCTATATTAGGGGCATATATATTGACACATGTTGCATTCTTTTCATGAATGGATCCTTTTATCATTAAATAGTGTCCTTCTTTGTCTTTCTTTATGGGCTTTGCTTTAAGTCTATTTTTCTGCTATGAGTATTGCTACTCTTGCTTTTCTGTCTTTTCCATTCACATGAACAATCTTTCTCCATCCCATCACTTTCAATTTATATGTGTCCTTTGCTTAATGCGAGTTTCTTTTAGGCAGCACAATGTAGATTCTAGTTTTTTCTTTATTTAATTTAATTTTATTTATTTATTTATTTTTACCCAGTCTGCCACTCTATGTCTTTTGATTGGAGAATTCAGTCCATTGAAATTTATGGTAATTATTCACTGATGTATTCATTGCCATTTTAAACCTTGTTGTCCAGTTGATGCTGTTCTCCTTTTCTCCTTTTTTTTTTTTTTTTTTTTTTTTGCTAGATGATTTCCTTTTTTTATGCTTGTGTCCTCTTCTTTTTAGTTCTTGTGAATGTATTGTTTGGTGTTGATTTGTAGCTGCCCTCTTTTTCAAGTATGCTAACCCCTTCCTATATCTTTGCTGAACGATAAAGGCTCAAACACATTTTAAAAAGAAAGTTTAAATTTTTCTTGATTTTTCTCACTTTCCTTCCTCATGATTTATGGTTTTGATGTCTTTTTTTTTTTTTTTTTTACATATTTTTGTTTATCCTTTTTCTGTTCCTCGAGTTTATCATCACTTTTACAAATCTTTTTATTTTTCTTTTTTCTTTCTGTTTTTTTTTTTTTTTTTGGTCTCTTTAGGTCACACTTGCAGCATATAGAAGATCCCAGGCTATGGGTCAAATTGGAGCTGTAGCTGCTGGAGTACACCATAGCCACACTGGATCTTTAATCCAGTGAGTGATGCCAGGGATGAAACCCATGTACTCATGAATACTAGTCATGTTCATTATTGCTGAGCCAGGACAAGTACACCCAGTTTTGTTTTTGTTTTTAATTTTTCATTTAGATTTGTATTCTGGCTTACTTATGTGATTACTTCAATCCTATACTTTCTTACTTCTTTCCTATTTAGAGGAGAACTTTCAGTATTTCTTTTAAAATGGCTTTAGTATTGCTGTAATCTTTTAGATTTGTTTGTTGGGGAAACTCATTTCTCCTTCTTTTCTCCTTCTATTTTAAAGGAAATTCCTGCTAGGTAGAGTTTGCTATTCTTCACATTTTTCCCTTTTATAACTGTGAGTGTATATTGCCACTCTCTGCTGGCCTTCATTGTTTCTGTAGAGAAATCAGTTGATACCCTTATTGGGGTTCTGTTATAACTAACTCTTTGTTTTTCTTTTGTTGCCTTTAGAATCCCCTCCTTATCTTTAAATTTACCATTTTTATTACAGTCTATCTTGGTGTGTGTCTGTTTGGGTTCACCTTGCTTGGGGTCCTCTGTGCTTCCTGTATCTTGATATGTTTCTTTTAGATTTGGAAAGTTTTCAGGCATAGTTTCTTCAAATATGTTTTCAATTCCCTTTTCTTTTTCTTCTCTTCCTGGAATCCCTAATATGCACAGATTGGCCCCCTTTATATTATCCCATAGATCTCTTATATTGCTGTTAAATTTTTTCATTTGGTTCTCTGTCTACTCTCCTGATTGGGTGATTTCCATTATTATATCTTCCAAGTCACTTATCCATTCCTCTGCATTATTTATTCTGTTCTTCTGTGCCTTTTTATATATATATATATATCATTATATATATATATATAAAAAAAAATGAAAATCATTATATATATATATATATCATTATATATATATATCATTATATATATATATATAAAAAAAATGAAAATCATTATATATATATATATATATATATATAATGATTTTCATTTTTTTCCATTATAGCTGGTTTACAGTGTTCTCTCAATTTTCTGCTGTTCAGCATGGTGACCTGCTGAGACCAGCTCAGCAGGTGAGGGCTGAAGAACAGGTGCTGTGAAATTTAAGAAAAAGTTAACATAAAACAAGATACAGAGACATTTATCTTAATTAAAGGTAGGAGCTGGGGGACTCAAGGTCTCAGGGACTAAAAGCACTGCCTCAAGAAACCATACTGCCTTTATTGTGCTCTTTAGGATTACATCAAGTGAGGAAGGGCTTGTAGGTACAGGATATAGTTCTTTTATTATTTTAAAAAGATCTTTTATTATTTTAAAAGTCACATAGCTGGTAGATAGTTAAGCTTTTATTCTGACCTTTACGCATTTAACAATCATTAGCATTGAGGAAGCTTGGTGTCAGCTATCTATGCATAGCTTCTAGAGAATCATCATTTGTGCTTCCACAAATAGCATGCCTATCTGCAGCAACCCAGCATGTCTAGGTTTGCACCTCATACTCCTTGCTGATGCATATTCTGCTAACAACTGCTCATAAACCCCCTGGGGCCATGAGGTTCCTCTTTCTTTATTTTACCAGGACATATCATGCTGTGCAAATGGCGTGCCGATCTGCACAGGTCCGCCATGCCTAGACCAACACATGTCCTCATTCAGCTGACCACATGAATAACTTATGCCTTTTGGTCTTTGTTCTTAAGCTTAAGTTATTTAACAGCACGGTGACTATTTTTCAAGCGGGAATATGGGGTAAAGTAAAACAGGACAGGATGAGTTACTCAGCATAGAAAATAGAAGCAAAGAAGCTAAGAAAAGATTGTAGAAACATGTCTCCCAACAGTGACCCAGTTATACATACATGAATACATTCTTTTTTCTCACATTATTGTGCTACATCATAAATGACCAGACATAGTTACCAGTGCTACACAGCAGGATCTCAATGCTAATCCACTCCAAAGGCAATAGTCTGCTTTAGTGCCTTTAACTCAGCTTGGCTCTCTTAAATGAATTTTCTATTTTTTCTTGACTCCTCCTTATATTTTCTAGTTACTTTCTAACGTAACTGCATTACTTTACATATCCAGTATTAATTCCTTCATGTTTGAGCTTAATTCCTTCAGAATTTTCACTATCTCCTTTTTGAACTTGGTGTCTGTTCGACTGCAGTGGTCTGGTTCATCGTTTCCTCCTTGAGGGGAATTCTCCTTTCCTTTTAACTGGGAATGGATTCTGAGCTTCTTCATTTTTCTTATTCTGTGAGTTTAGGGAAGACAACAACTGTAGTCTTGGAGGTCTTTATTTATGTAAGAGTGCCCCTGGGTAGTTTTGGAGGTTTAATTTTATTTTTTTGGCTTGAGGGCTCCTTTTGGTTTGGATGCTTTCTGTAATTTTCCTCTGTGTGTGCAGGCTGTTATCCCCTTGATAGACAGTGTGCCATTTAAGGCCTGTGCTTGCTTCCATGAAGATTGAGACAATGGGTAGGGCTAGTAGTCAGTGCTTGTTTGCTAGTCCCTTGAAAATAGCAAGGACCTGTTGGGAGGTGGCACAAGATGCTCCAGGTTTTAGGGTCCTGGGAAGTGGCAGTGACCCTCAGGGAGGTGTTAGCAGTGCCCAGAGCTTTTGGCAATGCCAACAGCAGGGAATGTGTGTTCCCAAGGGTGTAAGGCCAACAAGTGGCACTCAGATGCAGTGCCTTCCTCTGTGGTGACCACAGAAATGACTGGGTACATAGGTGGTGCCTTTTAATGGACCTCTATTGGTGGCAGGACACATCCAACTCTGGAGTCAGAGATGCCCATGGTGTCTTACCTGCACTGCCTATAGCCCACACAAAAGTTGCCCTGCCACCGAGAGCCTATGCAAGAGGTACCCTGCCACCCAAGAGCCTGTGTGTGTGCAGAGAAAGATATGCCTATGGCAGCCCACTCCTCCCTCTTGCCCTTCCCAAACATGATGCCTTGCTTCTCCTTGGACAAAGCCTCCTCCTGTGTTCCCTCAGCTGTGGCACTCTCTTCCCCAGATCATGACACACCTCTCCTTAGCCCCCCATGCTGTCCCACACAACTAACTTCAGTCCTTTCCCCAGAACTGATATCCAGAGCCTGAGTTTCAGCTCCCAACACCCACTTGTGTGTTGTCAGGCTGTGCTAACAGAGGCTGGTAGTTAATGATAGTCTATGTGGCTCTCTTTCTGCTTTGTCCTTCTCAGCCTGGATGCTATACTTTTCTCTGAGGCTTTGAGGTTCCCCCTCTGGGACTGTGCCCTACCAGATTCCTTCCTCTTTCACAGATCCCTCTTAGGAGTGCTGGTTTCATACTGATTCATTCATCTCTTTCTTTTTTCCCCCTGTTACTCTACTTAGTTAAGTGCAGGGTTTATTGCCCTTTTTGGAAGTTTAAGGTCTTCTGCCAGTGTTCAGTAGATGTTCTGTGCCACATCATTCTACGTGTAGTTTTTTAGTTTTTGGTTTTTTTTTTTTTTTGGTTTCTGTAGGAAAAATGTCTTACTCCTCTGTCATCTTGATCTGAGTCCCAATTTTCTTGTAACTCATTCATATAACAGGAGTGGGTCCCATAAAACTGTGAAACCCATAAAAACAAGAACAGTGAATCCCAGTCATTTTCCTTGAACAACGTTATTTCACAAATGAAAATTTACCTCTAATATCTCTCACATTAATTGACATATACTCTGGTCCAGATTTCAATAACGATATATGATATGACCAGAAAACCAAATCCATTGTGTTTATTCTAAAAATTTATTGGAAATGTTAATAACCCTAAGGTATAAATTAAGGGTAACATAATCATATACTATAATAGCTTGATGGAAGTTTTTTAATCAGCTTATTTTTTCTATCATAAAAAAACAAAAAACAGCTCCTAAATAAAAACAAAAAATTTCTTATAATTAATAATGGGTAAAGTGAATTATGTCCTAAGAATCAGTATAGCAGATGTGATAGTAGGTTGAAAAGCCTGTCCCATAAAGCCTGCTAACACTCCATTTATTCCTCACCTTATGATCAGTAACTAGCCCCCCTCCCCTTGCCCTCTCTTTCCATCTCTATTTATTTTACCCTCCCTTTCTCTCGTGCTTGCTCATCATGTATTAATAGTTATATTAAGACTTATGCAAAACAAACAAAAATTGAGTTCCCTTGTGGCACAGTGCATTAAGGATCTGGTGTCATCACTGCAGTGGCTCTGTTCACTGCTGTGGTGCCAGTTCAATCTGTGGCCTGGGAACTTCCACATGCAGCCAAAAAAAAAAAAAAAAAAAAAAATTTATACACACACACACACACACACACACTCACACACACACACATCATTTTGCTAAACCATTGGATTATTGGATATTATTTGATATTTTACTACCAGACAGCTATCTCAATAACAACGATACATTCCTATATAATCATAATACAATTACCAACCTCAGAAAATTTATCATTAATACTATCAAACCAAAAGTTGCAACAGCCAAAAATAAATATGGTAAGAAAAACATTATTCAAGGATTTTGGAATAGTGGAGAGAAACCAGAACACAATCTGAATTCAACTCTAATAAAATAAAGAACTGGAGAGTTTTTAAGATCTAGGGTAGGCCTTCTCTGTTAATTAGCCTTACCAAAAAAGGGAAAGTTTCTCTTATCTTCATCAGAGGACACAGTTTTATAGCTTGAAGTAAGATGCCCACCAAGGTTTGGCTTCTACTTTCTCACAGAGACTGGAAGAGAGGAGATCTAACTTCCTTGATGAGAGAATTTGAAAGAGATGGCACAAAAGTCCATGAGAAGATTAGTCCTCATTTTAAAACTGATGAGAGATTTAAATAATATTTACATCTTGGGTATTTCCTGGTGGATCAGCAGATTAAGAATCCAGTGATGTGCTGCTGTGTCTTGGGTTGCTGCTATGGCACAGGTTTGAGCCCTGACCCCAGAACCTCCACATGCCATGGGCACAACTAAAATAAAATAAAATAAAATAAAAAATATCTACAATTCAAAGAAGATAAGAAAGAATTTGCAAAGACAAGTTGTCTAAAGGAAATCCTCTAAAGAAAAGAAGGGGAGGGATTTTTTTGGTTCAGCCATATGGAGTCTCTATGGACTTGGTGCAAGAGATTGGGCAGGACCTAGAGGCAGGGAGAGGCCCATCTAAACTTTAGTCAAACTAAAGGAAATGTTAAAATCATCTTGGTTAAAATAATACTAATCATTAAATATTAATTATTTTGTAGTAGAAAATCAATATTAAAATTTTGATGATGGTCACCAAAGTGTTCTTTATAGATATTTTAAAATCTGGGATCCAAGATATAAATGTGAGTTGCTTTCAGTTTTCATGGGACTTTAATCTCTTGAAATCTAGACAAATGCTTCAGCTGTTACTTTTGCGATATTAAATTTTATGAAGAGTGCAGGCCACTTGCGTAATAAAAGTGCATCTGTAATGAATTGTTTTTATAATTACCACATACACAACATAAAAAGCAGGTATAGTCCTTATCATCATTTTTTTTCCAAATAGTTAAACTTGCAACTAAAAATCAATTTGCTTACTTTTAACTGCTTATTAAACAAACTAAATTATTTTTGGTTATATTATTAATGAATTGATAATTTTAGCAATTTTAAAATCTTCACACAAATATGCAAATAAGTTGAAAGTTCAAATATACATTCTTTCTGTTCATCATAAAATAGTGAATTAGCAAGAACTTTCTTCAATAGCAAACCTAAGTAAACCTCAGATATGAGAGGGAGAGAAATATTCAGTATTTCATTACTGAATAATGAAGGCAAACAGTACAATGTTACAAGGTAGGTCAAGGATGTTGTGTACCTGTTTAGACTGGTTAGTAACTGATGATAGAGCACCTCTGATAAGCAGTGGGGATAGAGTTTGGGGGATAACTTTTAAGTTCTGTTCTTACATGTTAACATAAATGCAAACCACCGTTTTCATGTTGGCATGAAATTGTCAGAGCTGAATAAAAGATTGCTAAGGAAAGAACCAGCTTCTACCTCAGAGCTGTTGAATTACAGTCAAATACTTCCAGTTCTGATTCTTTCTCTAAGGGATTTATGGTGAAACTTGTCCAGAGATATTGCCATTTGAGAGTCAGGAATCAGAAGTGGTTGTAGTACCTCAAGTCCAAAATGCGTTCCAGTGCAGGAAATGGGAAATTTAAGGAGTTATATGTAATTATCATCTACCAGAACTGATGGGACTGTATCCCCCAATAATCAACAAGAAAGCTCAATGTTTTTAAAACTTGGGATTTTTTCCTTCTCTTCCTTTCTTCTTCTTTCCTTCCTTCTCTCCCTCCTTCTTTCCATTTTTATTTTCTCTCTTTCCTTTCTTCCCTCTTTTCTTCCTCCCTTTCTTCTCACATTTTTGTCTTTCATTCATTTTTACAATTTAACAATTTGTGATCATATACATTGGTTACAGCAATGGGATTTATTTCAGACTCATGAATCAAAATTACTAATTTACTTTTTGTCAAAAACAAAGATATAAAAAACATGATATTTTGTTTCTAGGTTATCTGTCTATGCATCATCTCTGCAGAGCTTAGATGTGGGCAAATATAGAGGATTTGTTGGGATATATTAATAAAATTTGAATAACATAGACCTAGGAATTGGTTAAAATGTGAAACAAGGAGCATCAAATAAAGGCAAAATTAGTTACACTAGTTTCCAGTTATGCAAGAGCTCTGGTAAATAAAATACAAGAACAAAATGGTAATGGTAGGATAAAGAGAGAAACTAAAAAGAAAGTAAATATTACCTATTCTTCTAGTTACTGGAAAACCTTCTGATGCCTCTGTTGTTGTTGCTACTCAAGTAGAAATGTTATTTACTTATAAAATAATAGATATTTCTCCTTGACTATACAGGAGGTAATTTGAACATGATTAACTAAAAGACATGAATTTTCTTGTCTGTTAGAGATAGAGAGGCCCTTCCAATGGCACAAACGTAAAATGTGAGGGGAGCCAGGTAGAAGATTAAAAACTATGAAAGGAGAATAAGCTTTGTTTTTGTCACCATGTGTTAAAATATAATTGAGGTAGTATTGTGTGAAAATGGTGAGATCTGAACCTACCTTTATTTATATTTTTTAATTTTTATTTTTAGCCAGGCCATCGTCTTGTGGAAGTTCCTGGGCCAGGGACACAGTTTGCACCATAGCAGCGACCTGAGCCACTACAGTGGCAACACCATATCTTTAACCCACTGCACCACCAGGGAATTCCTGAACCTATCAGTTTTTTAAATTGGGGGTGAGCCAAATTTACTCTTGATTAAAATTGAGCATTTAGAAACCTTTGAAATTTCCTTAGTCCTCTTCTCTAATAAATATCAATAAATGTTGAATTCTGAGAAGACAATTAGAGATTATTCCTCTGATTAAGAAAAGTGACTATATTGATTTCCAGTGACTACTTCTCAATTCCATCTGGTAGATACACAGGCAGTAGCTCCATAGAGATTGACAGTAAGGTTACTGGGAAGCTACTAAGAAATCT
Source organism: Sus scrofa (assembly GCF_054392235.1). Lineage (NCBI taxonomy): Eukaryota > Metazoa > Chordata > Mammalia > Artiodactyla > Suidae > Sus > Sus scrofa. The sequence continues at coordinate 35,750,226 of NC_139393.1, forward strand.
TTCTGGAAGAGATATGATTTAAAAAATATAACAGTTATTGATATGTCCAATAAATTTGACTAGCCCCTTCGTACCCATTATTTTTTGTAATATAGCCAAACATTATCCACATTAATATGCTTCAGTACATTTTCATGATTCTCCAAAAGAGATATTTGTCACACTGTACTTAGACTATAAAATCATTAGAATTCATTGATGCATCAAGTTGAGAATATAGTGATAATTGCTTCCTTAGAGAGACAGGAAGATAGGACAGTAGTCACCCAAGTAAAAAATTAAGACTGGATGATTTAATCAGATGACATTCAAGATCCAGCTGAGTCTGTGAAATGTTGGACAATTATAATGGACAGAAGTATCTCTTCAAAAGTGAGAAATTGGTTATTATTTTTTGGAGGGTAAACACAATTTTTCAACCCCTCAAGGTGCATGATTTCTGGATCATAAAAGTATTTTCAGTTTTGTAAGAAACTAGCAGATTGCCTTTTTGTGCATGTGTGTCTTTTTAGGGCCACACCTACAGCATATGGAGGTTCCCAGGCTATGGGTCAAATTGGAGCTATAGCTCCTGTCCTCTGCCACAGCCATAGCAATGGCATATCCAAGCCACATCTGTGACCTACACCACAGCTGACTGCAATGCCAGATCCTTAACTCACTGAGCAAGGCCAGGGATAGAACCTACCTCCTCATGGATGTTAGTCATATTTGTTTCCACTGAGCCACAATAGAACTCTAGAAATAGATTATTATTTTTTACTTACCCCATACCAAAATTAGAAGTACACAAACTAAAAGGATAATTTGGGTTCTGTTGAATAACATCTCTCATTTAGACCTGGACCCTATCCGCAGGTCCTGAGACTTGTATTTGAATGAGGTCTAAAGATAAATCAGTATTAAAAGATATAAAAATGCTGTTGCTCAACCATTGATTACAGAATCTTATGATAAAAACATTCAACTAATTTTAAGAATCTCTGAAATTAAAAAAAGATAAAGAGCATTACTCAAGAGTGAGCCCTTTTAATTGTTACGATTAACTTTCATTCATGCCAAGAATGGAGGAACAATATTGTGCCCTCTCAATGGGGCTGAATAAGGAGTGTTGCTTAATGATACATGAAAGCCTGTGCTGGGAAAATCCTGTGTTGTCATGTCTAAGACACAGTTGTCTCTAGAACTAGAGGAATCTAAAATTCAACAATGGTACAACTGCAAGCATTAGACATGCCATTACTGTAGAGAAGGAATGGAAAATGATACCATATGAACGGGTGTGAAGACTTTTTAAATCTCTCCCCTGGTTACAGTATATAACAAATTTTGGCAAAATTTTATTGATCAAATAAATACATATTATGTAGGTTATGACCTAAAGGATTAGAATACATTTGGGTGTGATATCCTAAAAACTTTAACCATTACATTACAATCATTAGAAAATGATTATTTAAAAAAATAAGTAACATTGGTTTTAAAAGATTATGACTGTAATTAATGACTCTATGTACACATATAAAATTTAAATAATTTCAGGTTATAGCAAAATTGAATATTTTCATAAAAGGATATCTAAGTACCTATTAAAGGATATGGTCACCATTCAAAAGGAATCTAAATAAGGAACTCACACTCCTCATTGGATAGCAGCTGAATATAGGGTGTGATTCATCTGTAATAATGCTGCTCTCTCTGTTAGCACTCTCCTTGTGTAGTATTTAATCAGATTATGTTTATGAATCTCCAGCTATATTTAATGATTTTCTGATTTCCTAAGTATTTCATGTTTGCCTCTACTAATGCCATGCCTCTCTATCACTATAGCATTTCTTGTAAAGACCATGATATTTTGCCTCTCCATCTCCTAAACATTCTTCAAATTAACTCCCCATGGAAGCTGTTCTTCTTTGTGAATTTGGGTCAGGTGATCTTTCTATTTACTTCTATATCACTATATTCAATCCTATTCTAAATCCCCATTTCATTGTTCTTGATTTTTTGGACTAGAGTGTCTCACAGTGTAATTCCCAGACCCACTGCATCAGCTTCACCTGGGAAGCAATTTAAAAGTATATATCCTTGGATCTCACCCTGTTAAATCAGAAACACTGAAACCAGGGACTTGGCTCTGGTGATTCTTATGAATACTAATAACTGAAAAACTTCTATGCTATAGTCTCTTAGGTTGTCTACATCTTAAGTCTTCTGACATAAACTCCAGTAGGACTGTAGTCAACTTCAACACTGCTCCAGACACCAGTTAGTTTCCTACTGCACTATATTTCTCAAATATGCATAACTAAAACCACTTTAATAGAAATAATATTAATAATGACAATAATAATAAATTACTATTGTCCATGGTGTTTAATTGAATGCTGTGTCTTAAGTACAAATATAAATATAAGTATAAAGTTACTGTGAAAAGCCAAAGCAATCCTGAGAAACAAAAACCAAGCAGGAGGCACAATTCTTCCAGACTTCAAGCAATATTACAAACCCCAGAAATAAAAACAGTGTGGTACTGGTACCAAAACAAATAGATAGACCAATGGAGCAGAATAGAGAACCTATGGTCAATTAATCTTCACAAAGGAGGCAAGAGCATAATATGGTAAAAAGAAAGTCTATTCAGCAAGAATTGCCGGGAAAATGGACAGATGCATGCAAATCAATAAAACTAGAACACACCCTCACACCATGCACCAAAATAAACTCAAAATGGCTAAAAGACTTAAATATAAGACAAGACACCATTAAACTCCTGGAAGAGAACATAGGCAAAACATTATCTGATATCAACCTTATGAATATTTAATCAGGTCAGTCACCCAAAGCAGCAGAAATAAAAGCAAAAATAAACCAATGGGACCTAACCAAACTGACAAGCTTTTGCACAGCAAAGGAAACCAAGAAGAAATCAAAAAGACAGCTTACAGAATGGGAGAAAATAGTGTCTAATGATGCAACTGACAAGGGATTAAACTCTAGAATATACAAGCAACTTATACAACTCAGCAGAAAAAAGGCAAACAACCCAATGGAAAAATGGCCAGAAAACCTGAATAGACATTTCTCCAAGGAATATATACAGATGGCCAACAAGCACATGAAACAATGCTCAACATCACCGATTATTACCGAAATGCAAATTAAAACTACCACAAGATACCATCTCACACCAGTCAGAATGGCCATCATTAATAAGACCACAAATAATAAATGCTGGAGAGGTGTGGGCAAAAAGGGAACACTCATGCACTGCTGGTGGGAATATAAACTGGTATCACCACTATGGAGAACAGTATGGAGGTACCCTAGGAAAATATACATAGAACTACTATATGACCCAGCAGTTCCACTCTTGGGCATATATCCGGACAAAACTTTCCTTAAAAAAGACACATGCACCCACATGTTCATTGCAGCTCTATTCACAATATCCAAGACATGGAAACAACACAAATATCCATTGACAGATGACTGGATTAGGAAGAAGTGGTATATATACACAATGGAATACTACTCAGCCATAAAAAAAGAAAACAAAATAATGTCACTTGCAGCAACTTGGATGGAACTACTCTCATCCTGAGTGAAGTAAGTCAGAATGAGAAAGACAAATACCATATGATATTACTTATAACTGGCATCTAATATCCAGCACAAATGAACATCTCCACAGAAAGGAAAATTATTGACTTGGAGAATAGACTTGTGGCTGCCTGCAGGGAGAGGGAGAGAGTGGGAGGGATCGGGAGCTTGGACTTAAATTGATGCAAACTATTGCTCTTGGAATGATTTACAATGAGATCCTGCTGTGTAGCATTGAGAACTACATCTAGATACTTACATTGCAAGACAACAATAGGAGGAAAAATATGTGTACATGTCTGTATAACTTGGTCCCCAAGCTGTACAGCAGAAAAAGAAATAAATATAAATAAAAAAAGTTACTGTGATTTAAATTTTTATTACTATCAAAGAAAATTTATACAAGCAAAAATTTTAAAAAACATTAAAATTAGCAATATTAATTCAGCAAAGTAGATCTAGTCTGATAGGATTAATACTGCATGAAAGGAGTTCCTGCTGTGGTGCAGTGGGTTAAGGATTCAGCATTGCCTCAGTTGTGGCATAGGGTGCAGCTGAGGCTTGGATTTGATCTCTGGCCCAGAAAATTCCATATACCACCTAATATGAACCAAAAAAAAAAAGACAAATAAATCTAATATATTTCACAGTTGGGACATAGATTTTTTGAGTTTATTGTAATTTGACGCTATGCTTTATGATGATTCTAAGACTTCCCCTATCAAGTAAGAAATACCATGAAACTTTCTTTAGGATAAAACAAGTTGACCATTTTTGGCCAGAATATATCTTTATTTATTTGCCTTTTTTTTTTCATTTTTATGACCATACCTATGACACATGGAAGTTCCCAGGCTAGGGGTTAAATTGGAGCTGAAGCTTCAGGCCTACTCCACAGCCTCAGCAATGCCAGATCCAAGCTGCATCTGTGATCTGTGCCACAGTCTGTAGCAATGCTGGATACTTAACCCACTGAGCAAGGCCAGGAATCAAACACACAACCTCATGGATACTAGTCAGGTTCTCAACCCACTGAGCCACAATGGGAACTCCTATTTTCCATTTTAAAAAGGAAAAAATAATTAAGGTCAACTGTCATTTTATCAGAGGCACCATCATGGGACTAGAGGCCAGGATTGTCACCAACAGCTCTACCATGGAAAGACGTGGGTATATACTTGCTGAGAAAGTGCCTGGCAACCCACATCATAGCCCCATCATCCCTAAAGGCAGGAGAGGTTGGGTCACCTTGGCACTCCCAGATCCTGCTGCCCATAGGCAGGGAAAAGCAGATCAGAGCAGCGGAGGGGGCCTACAACTCAATGTGCAAGGCACAGACATAAGGTCCTGCAGCCTAAATGTCCCATCAAACTTCCAGCCTATATTGTTCCTTTTAAGGAAGGGCCTAAAGGAGGAGGCTACTATAGCCCAGCCTGACCCATAGCTAGTAGGAGTACAGGAGAGTGGGTGGGAGAAGGAAGCTCTGAAAAGGATGACAGGAACAGAGATAAGGCCAAGAAAAGGTAAGAAAATTCTAAGAATGGGACAGGACCAGAAAAGGGCCAGGCCAAGGCCTCTTGAGGTTCAGGCTTAAACCACTTCTGGAGACACTGCCACCATTCCTGCACTCAGGGTTTTCTTTGAAGAAGTTGTGCCAAATCTTCTCAAACAAGTCATTGGAGTGGGGAAGTAATCTGGAAAAGGATAGCTAAGGATCCTTTCAGGGCAGCAGTTCTTTCACTTACTCCAATTCCAACAGCCAATCCAGTTGGATTTACAAGTGTAGGGTATGCAGTAAGTCAGCCCACCACTGTTCACAGTCCTATTAGCATAGTGGTGTATCCGAAGATTTACTCTCTCATGCCCATTTGTGTCTACCTCTTGGATCTAAGCCCCTAAGTTTAGGGAAAAATTTAAGAGAAGACAGACACTCTGAATAAAGTACTTCTGGCAGCCCAGGGTCATCAATCCACAGTGAACCAAGCTGTGATTTAGATTAGAAATACCTTCAGAACTGCATCCAAGTGTGTCCAAGCTTGGGTTGGCCATGCAACAAGCATTCAGGGAGTGGAGAGGGAGAGAGAGAGATAGAGAGAGAGAGAGAGACCTTGCCTGTGTTTGACCTTGTAGAGTAATGCACCCTAAACAGAAATGCATATGAAAGTATTGAACATTATAAAAATATTTGTTCTCAAAACAGATACTTATTACATTTCAGGATGATGTAAAAATTTCTTATTTAAAGAACTAACTCTTCAAGTCAAGATAGAGTAACAAAGAAGTGCAGATGTGGAAACAAATATCAATAGTTTCAGATATTGGACTTGAGGCAGTGCAAAACAGTCAATGCTGAGAAAGTGAAAATAAGCAAATAAGCCCTAAAACTGTCACCACTAACTGCTTAAAGAGACTATCCTGGCAGTGGCAATAGTGGAACCCAGGCAGTTCTGCCTGTCACCCTGAGTTGAGAAGAAACCTAGTGCCTGTGGAGACCAAGAAAACTAGAGTTTTTAGAAAGGAATATTTGTAAGAAGTAAGCTGTACAGAAAGAGAGCTTCAGAGGTCCTTATAGATTACCACTTGAGTATGCTCTGAGTACTGATCAACATAGGGGTTTGTGGGAAATACTTGAGGTTAGAAAAAGAACCACATGAAGCATGTTTAGAAAAAAGTTTCAAACAGAGTTCAAACAGAGCAATTAATACTTTATGTTTCACTAACATGAGAATGTGATGTTAATCATGAGCAATAGGGGAGAATTCTCAGAATGTGATTTCCTCATTAGTTGAATAAAATTAGCCCCAAACTAAAGATTTACTCTAATCCTATGTAAGGTTGGAACTATTTTCAAGTAACCTAATCTGAAGTGGGATTCTTGTAGTCAGCATATATATGGATATTGGTATATTTTTTAATCCATTCAGCCAGGCTATGTCTTGATTGGATCATTTATTCCATTTACATTTAAGATAGTTATCAATATGTATATTCTTATTGCCATTGTTTTGTTTTGGGTTAATTTTTCTAGGTCTTTTTTTTCCCCTTCTTTTGTTCTTTTCTCTTATAATTTGATGAGTATTGTTAGTGTTGTGTTTGGATTCCTTCTTTCTTTTTTGTGTGTATATATACTGTAGGTTTTTGGTTTGCAGTTACCATGAGGTAGGGGTGTGTGTGTGTGTGTGTGTGTGTGTGTGTAGATGGTTGCTGTAAATTGCTAATCTCTTAATCTAAAATATATTTCATTTTTACTTTCCTCTTCTCACAATTACATGTTTTGATACCATATATGTGGGTGAATGACTTCCTGCATTTGATATGTTTGCCTTTATTGGTGAGCTCCCACATTTTATAATTTCCTTGTTTCTAGTTTTTAACTTTTCTTTTCTGCCTAGATAAGTTCCTTTAGCATTTGTTGTAAAGCTGGTTTTGTGGTGCTGAATTCCTTTAGATTTTGCTTGTCTGTAAAGCTTTTGATGTCTCCATCAAATCCAAAGGAAAGCCTTGTTGGGTAGAGATTTTTAAGGATATTTTTCCACTTCCTTCTGACCTTCAGAGTTTCTACTGAAAAAAAACAGCTGGTAGTCTTATGAGGATTCCCTTGTATGTTGCTTGTTGATTTTCCCTTGACACTTTTTGTCAGTTTGATTACTATGTGTCTTGGCATGTTCCTCTTTGGGTTAATCCTGTATGGGGCTCTCTGAGCTTTTTGAACATGGACACCAAAAGGAATAAAATACTGAGGCATAAACCTGCCTAAAGAAGCAAAAAGCCTATACCTTTAAACTGTGAGATATTGATGAAGGAAACTGAAGACAACATAAATAGATGGAAAAATAAACTGTGTTCTTGGATTGGAAGAGTCAATATTGTTTAAGTAACTGTATTTTACTCAAGACAATATGTAGACCCAATTCAATTTCTTTTAAATTACCACTTTTGTTCCACAGAAATAAAACAAAGAATTTTAAATTTGTATGGAAACACAAAAGATCCTGAACAGCCAACACAATCTTGAGAAATAAGAATTAAGCTGGATAAATCAGGCATCCTGACTTCAAACTGTACTACAAAGCTATAGTAATCAAAAGAGTATGGTACTAGACCAAAAATAGTCACCCAGGTAAATGGAATAGGATATAGCCCCCAAATAAACCCACACACTATGGTAAATTAATCTACAACAATGTAGGCAAGAATATACAAAGGAAGAAAGACAGTATCTTCAATAAGTAGTGTGTTTGGAAAAGAGGACAGCTACATGTTGAAGGAATGAAGTTAGAACATTATCTATTATCATATACAAAATAATCTCAAAATTGATTAAGGACCTAAATGTAAGACTAGATATTATAAAACTCCTAGAGAAAAACATAGGCAGAACAACTTTGACATAAATCACTGCAATATGTTTTTATACCCACCTCTCAAAGTAATGAAAATAAAAGTAAAAATAAATGAATGGGATCTAATTGAACCTAAGAGCTTTTGCATATCAAAGAAAAACATAAACAAAACAGAAAGGCAATGTATAAATGGGAGAAAATATTTGCAATTAATGTGGCTAATAAGGTATTAATTTTCAAAAAAACCCCAAACAAACAGCTCATACAGCTCTCTCTCTCTCTAAATTCAATCAAAAATTAGTAGAAGACATAACTAGACATTTCTCTTTAGAAGATATGCTGATGGCCAACAGGCACCAGAAAATATGCTCAGCATTGCTAATTATTTAAGAAATACAAATCAAAAACTACAATGAGGTATTGTCTCACACTGGTCAGACTGGCGAACCCCCAAATGGCTACAAATAGTAAATCCTGGAGATAGTGTAGAGAAAAGGGAATGCTTCTACATTGTTGGTTTGAATATAAATTGTTATATCCACGAAGGAGAACAGTGTGGGGGTCCCTTAAAAACTAAGAATCAGAGTAAGATGGTGGAAGAATAAGGGGTCGCACTCAACTTCTCCCACAAACACATCAAAAAAACACTTCTACACATAACATGACTCATACAGAACATCAACTGAATGCTGTCAGAAGAACTTAAACCTCCAAAAAGCACAAGAAACTCTTGACATAACTGGGTAGGACAAAAGAAAAAGAGAGAGAACAAAGGAATCAGGACAGGACTAGCATTCCCAAGAGGGAGCTGTGACGGAGAAAAGGAACCCATATCCTGGAAAGCCACCTAACTGACAGAAAGATCAGCCAATTCAGAGGGACATCAAAGTCACCCAGAAAAGCACAGCAGCTGTATGGAGAACAGCAAAGCAGAGTGAGAGCTGTACCGATCATCTGCACCACCAGCCCAGACACCACAGCCTGAGATGCTTGGAGGGGGGCTGTGGGCTGAGACTTGCACTGAGACTTAGGCTCTGGAGATCAGCCCTGGGGAGGACTTGAGTTGATGGTGTGGAGACAGCCTAAGGGGCTAAGGAACATTGTGCACCATGGGCAGAGGAGTGGTATGCCATGGGCTGGGGAGGGGAACACCATGGCAGAAGGAACCCAGGAGAATGTCTGGACCCACAGCATAGGCAAGGCACCATTGTTGGAAGGGGAGAGCAGGAGGGACAGACTGCCACAGTAAACACCCTGCTCTGGAGCATGCACATGCCCTCGGGGTCTCAGAGCTCAGGGCTGCTTTAGTGCAGGCTACAGGCAGTGAGAAGCCTCTTGCTTGTTTAGGGGAGATTGCTGCTTCTTGTGCAGGCTACTGGTGGCCGGGGAACTCTTGTGTGGGCTAAGGGAATCAGGGGGCTAAGTGTGGTGCTTCTTGCACGATCTACAGGTGGCATGGACAGATTGCAGCAGTCATCTCAGAGGCCAGACAGAGGCATGGTTTGCTACCACTGGGGAAATGTCAGTGGGCTCCACCTGTGACCCCAATCACCTCAGGGGTTGGCAAAAAAAGAAAAAAAGAGGGAAATGCAAACAAACACCATATGCTGTTGCTCTCACTTCCCTGGGACCACACCTGCCCTGCAGCTACCACTGCCAAATGCTCTGAGTGGCACCCAGTCACTTGGTCACTGTCCCTACCCAAGACATTACAACTTGGAGCAGCTGGTGCAGCACTTCCTTCATGGGCTCAGTGGGACAGGGTGTTCTTGTGTGGTCTGCAGGTGGTGGGGGCAAACCTCCAGTTATCCCTGATTCCAGAGGTGAGTGTGGCCCACCACCACTGGGGAAACATAAACAAAAATCAGTTGAAGCCCCAACCACCTCAGAGGGCACCGCAGAGAATGACATTGTGACAGAACACCACCTGTTGTAGGTCTCATTCCCCTGGGAGCACACCTGCCTTGCTGCTTCCACTGCCAGACACTATGGGCAGTGCCCAGATGCTTGATATCTGTCCACTCCCAGGAATCTATAACTAGAAGCAGCTTTTGCAGCACCTTCTGTGGGGGCTAAGCAGGATGAGATGCTTCTGGAATGGTCTACAGGAGGTGGGGACAAACCACTGCAGTTGTCTCTGGCTCCAGAGGTGGGAGTGGCTTGCCACAACTAGGTATCTGTGAACAAACACCATTTGCAGCCCCATTCACCTCAAGGGCACCACAGAGGAGGGCACTGTGACCAAACACCACCTGTTGGTGCTCTCACACTCCTGGGTACACAACCTCCCTGCTGCTGCCACTGCCAGACATTCCAGGCAGTAGCCACATGCCTGATCTCTATCATTTCCCAGGATCCTGAAACTAGCAGCAGAATGTTCAGCACCTCCTATGTGGGCTAAGTGAGATGGGTTGCTTCATGAATGGTCTAAAGGTGGTGGGGGCAAACCACCAGAGCTATCACTGATTCTAGACATAGTCAGGTCCCACTACCACTAGGAGTCCCTAAATTGGCACTACCTGTGGTTCCAATCACCTCAGAGAGGGCACTGCAATCAAACACAATCTCTTATTGCTCTCATTCCCTGGGGAACTCACACACCCTGCTGCTACTACAGCCAAATGCTGTGGTCACCTTGAAGATCTGCCTATAGCTTATTACCACTTCCCAGGGACCTGCAACTAGGAGTAGCCAGGAGTTGCAGTACTCATATCAGACAAGATAGACTTTAAAATGAAGGCCATAAAGAAAGTCAAAGAAGGACACTATTTAATGGTTAAAGGACCCACTCAAGGAGAGGATATTACAATTGTCAATATATATGCCCCTAATATTGGAGCACCCAGATACCTCCAACAAGTAGTAACAGACATAAAAGGAGAAATTAATGGGAATACACTCATATTAGGAGATTTTAACAACACACTCACATCAACGGACAGATCTTCTAGACAGAAAATCAATAAGGCAAGAGAGATCCTAAATGGCACAATAGAAAAATAGACTTAATGGACATTTTCAGGACATTACATCCAAAAACATCAGAATACACATTCTTCTCAAGTGCACATGGAACATTCTCAAGAATTGATCACATACTGGGGCACAAAGCTAACCTCAATATATTTCAGAGTATAGAAATTATTTCAGGTATCTTCTCTGACCACAATGGCATGAAACTAGAACACAACCACAGGAAAAGAAAGGAGAAAAAAACCTACTACGTGGAGACTAAACAACATGCTAACAAAAAAAACAATGTGTCAAAGAGGAAATCAAGAAGGAAATTTAAAAAAAAACTCAAGACAAATGATAATGAAGACACAACAATTCAAAATATATGGGATGCCACAAGAGCAGTGATCAGAGGGAAATTCATAGCAATACAGATCATCCTCAAAAAAAAAAAAGAAAAATCTCACATCAACAACTTAACCGTCCATCTATATGAATTAGAAAAAGAATAACAAACAAAACCTAAACTCAGCAGAAGGTAGGAAATCATAAAAATCAAAGAGGAAAAAAATAGATTTTCAAAAAACAATAGACAAAAATCAATAAAACCAAGAGCTGGTTCTTTGAAAAAGTAAACAAAATTGACAGACCTCTGGCTAGACTCAACAAGAAGAGGAGAAAAAAAACCAAATAAACAAAATAAGAAATGCAAAAGGAGAGGTCACAACAGATACTGCAGAATTACCAAAAACCATGAGAGAATACTGTCAACAATTGTATGCCATCAAACTTGATGAACTAGAAGAAATGGACAACTTTCTAGAGATTTACAGCCTGTTAAAACTGGATCAAGAAGAAATAGAGCAACTGAACAGACCGATACCTAGAAATGAAATTGAATATGGCATAAAAACACTCCTTACAAATAAAAGTCCAGGACCAAATGGCTTCACAAGCAAATTCTACCAAACATACAAAGAGGAACTTATATCTATCCTCCTTAAACTTTTTCAAAAGGTTGAAGAAGAAGGAAGACTCCCAAAACAATCTATGATATTTCCATCACCCTAATTCCAAAACCAGACAACACTACCACCAAAAAAGAAAACTATAAGCCAATATCTTTGATGAATTTAGACACAAAAATTCTCAACAAAATTTTAGCCAACAAAATCCAACAACATAAAAAGATTGTACCCGATGACCAGGTGGGATTCACCCCAGACTCACAAGGATGGTTCAACATAAGTAAATCAATCAACATCATACACCACATTAACAAATGATAAGTAAAAAACCACATGATCATCTCAAGAGATGCAGAAGAAGCATTTGACAAAGTCCAACATCCATGCATGATAAAAACTCTTACCAAAGTGGGTATTGATGGAACATACCTTAACATAATCAAATTCTTTTACTACAAACCCACAGCAAATATAATATTCAATGGAGAAAAGCTTAAAGCCTTCTCACTAAAATCTGGAAAACAAGGATACCCACTCTCACCACTGCTATTCAACATAGTACTGGAATCCTAGCCACAGCCATCAGACAAACAAAAGAAATGAAAGGCATCCAAATAGGAAGAAAAGAGGTAAAACTGTCACTGTGTGCAGATGACACAATACTATATATACAAACCCTAAGGACTCAACCCAAAAACTACTTGAACTGATCCACAAATTCAGCAAAGTAGCAGGATATAAGACTAACGTTCAGAAATCACTCACATATCTGTATACCAACAGTGAAATGTTAGAAAAGGAATACAAAAGTACAATACCTTTTAAAATTTCACCCCCAAAAATCAAATACCTGGGAATACTCCTGACCAAGGAGGTAAAGGACGTATATGCTAAGAACTGTAAAACATTAATCAAGGAAATTAAAGAAGATGTAAAGAAATGGAAAGATATCCCATGCTCCTGGGTTGGAAAAACTGATATTGTAAAAATGACCATACTACCCAAAGCAATCTACAGATTCAGTGCAGTCCCTATCAAATTACCCATGACATTTTTCAGAACAAACAATCCAAAAATTTATATGGAACCACAAAAGACCAAGAATCGCTAAAGCAATCCTGAGGAACAAAAACCAAGCAGGAGGCATCAGTCTACCAGACTTCAGGCAATATTACAAAGCCATAGTCAGCAAGACAGTGTGGTACTACTACCAAAATGGACATACAGACAAATGGGACAGAATAAACCCAGACACCTTTGGTCAAATCAACTTTGAGAAAGGAGGTAAAAACATAAAATGGGATAAAGATAGTCTCTTCAGCAGGTATTGGGAAACCTGGACAGTTGCATGCAAAACAATGAAACTAGAACACACCCTCACACCATGCTCAAAAATAAACTCAAAATGGCTGAAAGACTTAAATACAAGACAAGACACCATCAAACTCCTGGAAGAGAACATAGGCAAAACATTCTCTGACATCAACCTTACAAAGTTTTTCTCAGGGCAGTCTCCCTAGGCAGTAGAAATAAAACAAAAACAAACCAACGGGACCTAATAAAACTGACAAGCTTTTTTCATGGCAAAGGAAACCAAAAAGAAATCAAAAAGACAACTTACAGAATGGGAGAAAACAGTTTCAAATGATGCAATGGACAAGGGCTTAATCTCTAGAATATATAAGCAACTTATATGACTCACAGGAAAAAGGCCAACAACCCAATGGAAAAATGGGCAAAAGACCTAAATAGACTGTTCTCCAAGGAAGATATACAGATGGCCAACAAGCACTTGAAACAATGCTCAACATCACTGATTATTAGAGAAATGCAAATCAAAACTACCATGAGATACCACGTCACACCAGTCAGAATGGCCAAAAATAAGTCCAAAAATAACAAATGCTGGAGGGGGTGTGGAGAAAAGGGAACTCTCCTGTACTATTGGTGGGAATATAAGCTGGCACAACCACAATGAAGATCAGTATGGAGATACCTTAGAAATCTATACATAGAACTACCCTATGACTCAGAAATCCCACTCTTGGGCATATATCTGGACAAAAAGTTCCTTGAAAAAGACGGGCACCCGCATGTTCATTGCACCACTATTCACAAGGCCAAGACATGGAAACAACCCAACTGTCCACTGATACCTGATTTGATTAGGAAGAAGTGGTATATATACACAATGGAATACCACTCAGCCATAAAAAACAACAAAATAATGCCATTTGCAGCAATATGGATGGAACTAAAGACTCATCCTGAGTGAAGTTAAGTCAGAAAGAGAAATACAAATACCATATGATATCACTTGTACCTGGAATGTAATATAAGACACAAGTGGACCTTTCCACAGAAAAGAAAATCATAGACTTGGAGAACAGGCTTGTGGTTGCTGGGTGGGGGTGGGAAGGGGACAGAGTGGAATGGACTCAGAGCTTGAGGTTAGTAGATGCAGACTATTGCCTTTGGAATGGATTAGCAATAAGACCCTATTGTGTAGCACTGGGAAATATGTCCAGTCACTTATGATGGAACATGTTAATGTAAGAAAAAAAGAATGTATACTTTGATGTGCAAATTGGTCACCAGGCTGTATAGTAGAAAAAAAAAAAAAAAAAGGTAAAAAAAAGTCCAGTAACTGAAATTTTATACAATTTGATTTTTTTTACCTCTCAAGCCAATATGGGTTGATGCTAACTAAACTTCCAAAAGATTGGGAGTTTTTTTGTAAATAAATACAAAATATATTCTGTAAATAAATAAACCTTATTTATTTACAAAGTAAACTTATTTTGTAAATAAATAAATCTTACAAGATTTATTTATGAAAGGTAAATCTAATTTCAAAAATATCAATTACTGCAATCATCACATCTTTAGGGCAGCTTATTTGAATTATGTAAGGAAATTAATAATTGATCAAAATGTTGCCTAATGACAATGGATTGAAAAAAATAGAGCAGCTTGGAGGCAAGATGGCAGAAGACTATGGGGACACTCTTGCCCTCTCCCACAAACGCAAAAAAAAAAAAAAAAAAAAAAAAACATCTACAGGATAAACGACTCACACAGAACAGCAATCAATCGTTGGTAGAAGAACCTAAACCACAGTGTGAACAAAATAAATAAATAAATAAATAAATAAAAGAACCTAAACTCCAATAATGGCAAGACTCTCATGACATTACTAGGTGAAACAAGAGAAAAGAGGAGAGTAAGAGAAGGTGAATTCGAGCTGGACGGGTGCTCCCAAAAGGGAACTGTGGAAGAGAAAGTGATCCCACACCCTGGAACGTTACCTACTCGACGGAAAGATCAACTGTACTGGAGGAATCTCCAGATGCAGAGAAGAGTGTAGCAGTAAGTCGAAGTTCCTAAATGCAGAGCGAGAACCAAACAGATCATCTGACCTACGTGCACAGCCACCAAAAACTGAGACTCTTGGGAGGGGGCTGGGCACCAAGACCTCAGCTCTGGAGGTTAGTCCCCAGGAAAGGAGTGGGGGAGGTGGAGCAGAGACTGCTTGGGAGGTCTAGGAACCAGACTGTCAAGTTTGACAGGGCAGAGACTTCCTAGGAGACTAGAAAGCAGAGCATCACTGGGGGAGGGAGCAATACGCTAAGGGTGGGGAAGTGGAAAGCCACATCAGAGGGAACCTGGGAGAAGAGCTGGTTGGGGATTGTGCCATTGTTGGGGAGGGGAATAAAGAAGGGGTGGGCCCCATAGAATACTCCCCACACCACAGCAAGCTTACTGGCCTGCCAGCTATCAGAAAGCTGTGCTTCCCAGTGCATCCCCCATGCCACCCCTTATGCACATGCCAGACCTGGGGCTGCCTGCCATCAGGGAGGGATGGCCTCAACAATTTCCAGAAACCTATCACCACAGGGGCTGTCCCTGCCCTGGCCTGCTTGCCCTTTGGAGGGGCTACACCCCCGTGGAGCAGCACCAAACACCACCAGCCCTCAGGAAAAGGCCTGCAGCCCAGAAAAGCTAGAACAAGCTTGGCCAGGCCATGAAAAGATCTACCTACTTTCTCAGGCAGTCCTTGCAAGTTGGGATGCCCTGGGGAAGAGCCTCTTGGGTTTACAGTGGCCCAGCTAGCTGCTCCAGCCCTTAGGGGGTGCTGCACTCCCACAGAACACCTGCCCAGCACCACCAGCCCCCTGCAAGAGCCACCACAGCCCAGAAAAGCTAGAACAAGCATGGCTGGGCCCTGAAAAGATCTGCCTACCTTCTCAGACAGTCTTTCTGAGTCAGGCTGCCCTGGTAAGGAGCCTCTTGGGTTCTCAGTGACCCAGATAGCTGGTCCAGCCCTGGAGTGGGGGGGGGGCTGCACTCCTGTGGAACAGCTGCCCAGCACTGCTAGGCCCCTGCAAGATCCCCACAGCCCAAAAACATCAGAGCAAGCTCTGCCCGGCCAAGTGAAATCTCCTCCCATCGTGGTGTGGACCGACCAATCCTGTCTGCCCTCAGGAAGTCCTCCTTTGCTTCAGAGAGACCCTGCCAGCCCCACCTACCCTGCAGAAAAGCTACACTGCATCAAAAAAGACTGACCAACAATGTCAGCCCTCAGGAAACATTCCACAGCAGTGACAAGGCAAACACTGCCCGGCCACGGAGAGTACAACTCCACCAGGAAAAAGAAAACAACAAGCAAGATGAAAAAGCTCAGAAACCACCCCCAGTCAAACCAACAGGAGAACTCACCTAAAGCAGTCACCAATGAAACAGATGTCTGCAGTCAGACAGACCTGGAGTTCAAAAGAGAAATACTGAAGGAATTAAGAGAAGATATGATCAGCAATGCAGATACCCTCAGAAAGGAACTAGAAAATATAAGGAGGAGCCAAGAAAAACCAGAAAGTTCATTTGCAGAGATACAAACTGAAATAAGGGCAGTAAAAACCAGAAGGAATAATGCATAAGAATGAATCAGTGATGTCGAAGATAGAACACTGGAAATCATCCAATCAGGTCAGCAGACAGAAAACCAAATGAAAAAACAAGAAAGCAATATAAAAGACCTATGGGATAATATAAAGTGGGCCAATCTACACATAATAGGAATTCCAGAGGAGTAGAAAGAGATAAGGGGATGGAAAATATATTTGAAGACATTATCACTGGAAATTTCCCAAATCTAAAGGGTACTGGGTTCAAGATTCAGGAAGCACAGAGCGCCCCAAACAAGTTGAACCCAAATAGACCCACCCCAAGACATATTATAATAAAAATGGCAAAAGTTAATGATAAAGAGAGGATCCTAATGGCAGCAAGAGAAAAGCAGAATGTTACCTACAAGGGAACCCCCATAAGATTATCAGCTGATTTCTCTACAGAAACACTACAGGCCAGGAGGGAATGGCAAGAGATATTTAAAGTGCTAAAAGGAAAAAATATGCAACCTAGAATACTCTATCCAGCAAGAATATCATTTAAAATAGAAGGGGAAATAAAAATTTTCTCCAACAAACCAAAGCTAAAAGAATGCAGCAATACAAAAACCCATTCTAAAAGAAATACTGAAAGGGCTTCTCTAAACCAAAAAGAGAGGGAGGAAAGAAAGGGAGGAAAAAGAAAAAAAAAAAAAAAGGAAGAGGAAGAACTAGGACTGAGGAAACCACAATCAGAGAGCAGTCACTCAAATAAGCCAGCATACAGATTTAATCATGAACATGTTTCAAACAAAATAAAATTAAAAAGAAAAAAAGAAGAGTCATCAAAATCATAAAATGTGGGCAAAGGATGTTAGGAAATAAATAGACCCTTTTTGTTTATTTGTTTCTCTTCTTAATTTTAATATAATAATGAAGTGTTTGAACTTACAGGACCATCAGGCTAAAACACACAATTATGGGAAGGGGTTAATATACTTAGAAGACAGAGCAACCACAAGCCAAAACCAAACCTTGCATTTGCAAAAAATGAAAAAATAAACACTCAAGCAGAAAATAAATGGAGACCATCCAACCAAAAAAAGAAAGGAAGAAAGGGAGAACCATAGAATCAACTGGAACATGAGGTTCAAAATGGCAGTAAATAATCATCTATTAATTATCACCTTAAATGTCAATGGACTGAATGTGCCAATCAAAAGACGCAGAGGGGCTGAGTGGATAAAAAGACAAAAACCTTCAATACGCTGCCTACAAGAAACTCATCTTAGGACAGAGGACACATATGATTAAAAGTGAAGGGGTGGGGAAAAATATTTCATGCCAATAGACATGACAGGAAAGCAGTAGTTGCAACACTCATATCAGACAAAATAGACTTTAAAACAAAAGACATAAAGAAAGACAAAGAAGGACACTTTTAATGATTAAGAGATCCATCCAAGGAGAGGTTGTTACTATAGTCAACATATATGCCCCAAATACAGGAGCACCCAGATACATACAACAAATATTAACAGACATAAAGGGAGAAATTGATGGGAATACAATCATAGTAGGAGATTTATTACCCCTCTCACACCAAAGGACATATCCGCTAGACAGAAAACCAATAAAGCCACAAAGATCTTGAAGGAAACAATAGAAAAGTTAGACTTAATTGATATCTTCAGGACACTACATCCAAAAAAAGCAGAATACACATTCTTCTCAAATGCTCATGGAACATTCTCAAGAATCGACCACATATTGGGACACAAAGCGAATCTCAATAAATTTAGCAGCGTAGAAATTATCTCAAGTATCTTCTCTGACCACAATGCCATGAAATTAGAAGTAAACCATGAGAAAAGAAATGAGAAAAAACCTACTACATGGAGACAAAACAATATGCTACTAAAAAACCAATGGGTCAATGAGGAAATCAAGAAGGAAATTAAAAAATACCTTGAGACAAATGATAATAAAGACACAACCTCTCAAAATCAATGGGATGCTGCAAAAGCAGTGCTCAGAGGGAAATTTATAGCAATACAGGCCTTTCTCAAAAAAGAAGAAAAATCCCAAATTGACCACTTAACCCTCCACCTAAACGAATTAGAAAAAGAAGAACAAAAAAGACCTAAAGGCAACAGAAGGAAGGAAATTATAAAGATCAAAGAAGAAATCAATAAAATAGAGACTCAAAAGACAATAGAGGAAATTAATAAAACCAAGAGCTGGTTCTTTGAAAAGGTAAACAAAATTGACAAACCCCTGGCCAGACTCACTAAAAAGAGGAGAGAAAGAACCTCAATAAACAAAATTATAAATGAAAAAGGAGAAATCACAACGGATACTGCAGAAATACAAAAAACCATAAGAGAATACTATGAACAACCATATGCCAACAAGTTTGACAATCTGGAAGAAATGGACAACTTTCTAGAATCTTACAGCCTGCCAAAACTGAATCAAGCAGAAACAGACCAACTGAACAGACCGATCACTAGAAATGAAATTGAAGAGGTCATAAAAACACTCCCTACAAATAAAAGTCCAGGACCAGATGGCTTCACAGGAGAATTTTATCAAACATATAAAGAGGAATTGGTGCCCATCCTCCTTAAACACTTTAAAAAGGTTGAAGAAGAAGGAATACTCCCAAAGACATTCTATGAGGCCACCATCACCCTCATTCCAAAACCAGACAGAGATACCACCAAAAAAGAAAACTATTGGCCAATATCTTTGATTAATAGAGATGCAAAAATTCTCAACAAAATCTTATCCAACTGAATCCAACAACATATCAAAAAAAATCATACACCATGACCAGGTTGGGTTCATCCCAGGTTCACAAGGGTGGTTCAACATACGCAAATCAATCAGCATCATACACCATATTAACAAAAAAAAAAAAGTCAAAAATCGTATGATCACCTCAATAGATGCAGAAAAAGTATTTGACAAAGTCCAACATCCATTCATGATCAAGACCCTTGCCGAAGTGGGTATAGAGGGAACATTCCTGAACATAATCAAAGCCATTTATGATAAGCCCACAGCAAATATAATACTCAATGGGGAAAAACTGAAAGCCTTCTCACTCAAATCTGGAACAAGACAGGGATGCTCACTCTCACCACTGCTCTTCAACATAGTTTTGGAAGTCCTAGCCACAGCAATTAGAAAAACAAAAGAAATAAAAGGCATCCATCTAGGAAGAGAAGAGATCAAACTGTCACTGTATGCAGACGACATGATACTATACAGAGAAAACCCTAAGGACTCAACCCCAAAACTCCTTGAACTGATTAATAAATTCAGCAAAGTAGCAGGATATAAGATTAACATTCAGAAGTCAGTTGCATTTCTGTATACCAGCAATGAAGCATTAGAAAAGGAATACAAAAATACGATACCTTTTAAAATTGTACCTCACAAAATCAAATACCTCGGAATACACCTGACCAAGGAGGTAAAGGACCTATATGCCGAGAACTATAAAACTTTAATCAAAGAAATCAAAGAAGATGTAAAGAAATGGAAAGATATTCCCTGTTCCTGGATTGGGAAAATCAATATTGTAAAAATGGCCATACTACCCAAAGCAATCTACAGAGTCAATGCAATCCCTATCAAATTACCCATGACATTTTTCACAGAACTAGAACAAACAATCCAAACATTTATATGGAACCACAAAAGACCCAGAATCGCCGAAGCAATCCTGAGAAGCAAAAACCAAGCAGGAGGCATAACTCTCCCAGACTTCAAGAAATACTACAAAGCCACAGTCCTCAAAACAGTGTGGTACTGGTATCAAAACAGACAGACAGACCAATGGAACAGAATAGAGAACCCGGAAATAAACCCTGACACCTATGGTCAATTAATCTGTGACAAGGGAGGCAAGAACATCAAATGGGAAAAAGAAAGTCTATTCAGCAAGCATTGCTGGGAAACCTGGACAGCTGCCTGCAAAGCAGTGAAACTAGAACACACCCTCACACCATGCACAAAAATAAACTCAAAATGGCTGAAAGACTTAAATATACGACAGGACACCATCAAACTCCTAGAAGAGAACATAGGCAAAACATTCTCTGACATCAACATCATGAATATTTTCTCAGGTCAGTCTCCCAAAGCAATAGAAACTAGAGCAAAAATAAACCAATGGGACCTCATCAAACTGAAAAGGTTTGCACAGCCAAGGAAACCCAAAAGAAAACATAAAGACAACTTTCAGAATGGTAGAAAATAGTTTCAAATGTTGTAATGGACAAGGGCTTAATCTCTAGAATATATAAGCAACTTATACAACTCAACAGAAAAAAAACCAATCAATCAATGGAAAAATGGGCAAAAGACCTAAATAGACTGTTCTCCAAGGAAGATATACAGATGGCCAATAAGCACATGAAAAAAAATGTCAACATCGCTGATCATAAGAGAAATGCAAATCAAAACTACCATGAGATACCACCTCACACCAGTCAGAAGGGCCATCATTAATAAATCCACAAATAACAAGTGCTGGAGGGGCTGTGGAGAAAAGGGAACCCTCCTGCACTGCTGGTGGGAATGTAAACTGGTACAGACACTATGGAGAACAGTTTGGAGATACCGTAGAAATCTATACATAGAACTTCCATATGACCCTGCAATCCCACTCTTGGGCATCTATCCGGACAAAACTCTACTTAAAAGAGACACATGCACCCGCATGTTCATTGCAGCCCTATTCACAATAGCCAGGACATGGAAACAACCCAAATGTCCATCGACAGATGATTGGATTCGGAAGATGTGGTATATATACACAATGGAATACTACTCAGCCATAAAAATGAATGACAATGCCATTTGCAGCAACATGGATGGAGCTAGAGAATCTCATACTGAGTGAAATGAGTCAGAAAGACAAAGACAAATACCATATGGTATCACTTATAACTGGAATCTAATATCCAGCACAAATGAACATCTCCACAGAAAAGAAAATTATGGACTTGGAGAATAGACTTGTGGCTGCCTGAAGGGAGAGGGAGGGAGTGGGAGGGATTGGGAGCTTGGGGTTATCAGACACAACCTAGAATAGATTTACAAGGAGATCCTGCTGAGTAGCATTGAGAAATATGTCTAGATACTCATATTGCACCAGAACAAAGGGTGGGGGAAAAATGTATACATGTAAGAATAACTTGATCCCCATGCTATAGAGCGGGAAAAAATAAAAAATAATTAAAAAAAAGAAAAAATAGAGCAGATAGTCTTAAAAGATATTTCACCTAATTCATGAAGAATTTTAGCAAATTATTCCTACCTCACCCAGAAGAGAACACTATGAGCCAGATTTATCACATTCCCCCAAATTATTGCTTATTTCTGAACAGTGATAATTCTATATTGATGGATTTTGTTCTTCTGGAATCTCTTTTCTTCTTCTGTCCATCCCTCTAGGGATAAATTCATTCTTTTGTTATTTTATCATCACTAAGCATACTGCATTTATTGAGTTGTTTATGCAAACAGGATACATTAAGTATCTTTTGCTTTATTTTAATGATAACTTTGAGAGGCTTGCCGGAAATTTAAATTATCAAAAGTTATCTCATTCTTTTTTAATTGACTTTTCTTTCTTCAATCTCAAAACATCTATTTCATCTTACACATGATAATTGGTAACCTGTTCATAACCTATGTTGCCATTCCTAAGATAAATCCACCATCATCCTATTGAAAATATAGGCCAGAAATGTAAGATTTTTTTCACTGTTCTCTTTCTGTCCTTATGTATTATAATTTATATAGTCATCAAATATTTCTGGGCAATATTTTGTGTTCCTTCTTTTCCTGTCAATTTTCACTGCCTTATTTCAGAAACTTTTCATATTTTACTTTGGCCATAATAAATTAATTAATCATATATATACGTATTCATTCTTTAGTTACTCAAGAAATATTTCTGGAACTCCTACTATGTGCCAGTTACTGGTCTAGTGGTTGAGGATATAGAAGTCTGTAGAGATGAATAAATCTGCATTTATTGAGTTGTCAGGAGTTGTGGTCTCCTGGTGGAACACAATAAATTATAATTAGTGAGTAAATGAATATCTTGTTGTGTTACATATATTACAAAAAATAAAATGGGATAATATGTAAGAACATGGTAGGAAAGAAGAACTGTGCTATTTTAAGTGGGTAATCAAGGAAGACCTTTCCTAAGAAGTAAAATTTAAATGGAGACCTGAGTTAAATGAAAGGGCAAAGGGATGAGAAAATATGAATGAATGAATGAATAGTTTCTCAAACACGAGGGGGAAAAAAAGGGAGAGAATATCTGGAAACTTGAAAAATAATAATAAAAATAGACAGGATCACTGAAGTAGATTGCAAGAGAGCAAAAACATTGGAAATGAGGCTTAAGAGATAGGCAGGGGCCAAGTGATATAAGCCTTTTAGGTTATGGTAAAATTTTGGCTTTTATTCTATAACTGTGGGAAATCAGTGAAATACAGTGAGCATTAAAAGAACACGGCATGATTTATTGTCTCAAATCATATCTCCTACTGCTGCTCAGAGATACCATTTTCAAAAGGCAGAAATGAGAGAGATATGATTGGATTTAGGATAACTTTTGGAAGTAGCATCAGTAGGACTTGCTAATGAAATGGAATATAAGATAAAAATAAAATATACTAATGCTTTTGATTTTAGAAACTGGTGCAGTATATTACATCTTTTTATTTTTAATTTGTAATTTTTTTCCAGGAAACTGTGCATACAGAAGTTCCTGGGCCAGAGCTAAAACCTGTATCACAGTGGTAACTGGAAGTTACTAATTGACAATGCTGGATACTTAACCAGTTGAGACACATGGGAACTCCCAGCATTTTATTAATTCAGAAATAAAATTGTCAATAGAATTATGTTTTGCAGATTCTGAGCCAATAATGTACAAACCACAAGGACATTCCAACATGTCATCTTCATTTAGTTTTTTTAGTTTTATCAGTTTTTAATATTGGGGGTTAGCCTCTAAATCATAAATGATGCAACCAAGAAGCAATTAAAAATATTCTAAAAAACTTAGATGTGAACAATATTTAATTACAATATGGAATCCAAATTATAAGATAGCTAGAAATGTTGAAGTAGATTTACCTCCTGAAACTAAGCTTGCCACATGACACTAGAGAGGAGAGCATCAGTATGTTTGATAAATAGTACAATGACACTAATGTGGATAATGCTGCTGTTGAAATGGACCTCCTGATTTCCAGGAAGGGTATTGGGATTCTGTGGTGGCATAAACCCAGAATCGGTATTTCATTCCTCAAAACAAGGAGGGTAAGTCTCCTTGATCACCAATAGAGGCTGGAATTGTAAGAGAATATTTTGATTAACAGCATTCTTTTATGGGGGCTATCAGATCGTGAAGGATCAAGACTAAAACATATGGCTAGGTTTCTAAGGTCTTTTTTAGTCTGTATAATTTAAAAAATCCAAATCTGTTCTGACTTGATCCACAAGGTTTTCCAAGT
The DNA here is from genome assembly GCF_054392235.1 of Sus scrofa. Classification (NCBI taxonomy): domain Eukaryota; kingdom Metazoa; phylum Chordata; class Mammalia; order Artiodactyla; family Suidae; genus Sus; species Sus scrofa. The sequence continues at coordinate 35,774,531 of NC_139393.1, forward strand.
GGCCTTCCTCTAATGAAATGAACACAAATTGTTCCACTATGCCCTGAAGTTGGGCACAATCAGCAACGTTCCATTATCAACTAGAGCTATTTTATTCCAATTAAGGTTTCTCATCTTCAGAATGTAAGACATAAAAAAAAAAATCTGTACACAAATGATACAAATTCCATTGGCCAAACTCTGCTATACTTCCATTTCTTCTTCAGAACATAGCAACATGGAGTGTTCCTTGTTGAGGGTAACCAGGCAGAGGAAAGCTTTTTAACAAATGAGTGCATAATCTAACACAAGCCAGGACTGGATTGCTTGGAGTTATTGAGCCAGACTCGAGGTGTTCCTTAAGGCCTATTGAAGATAAATTCTCCTAGTTGAGAGAATACCAATCAAAATATCTTGTCACTTTGCTTTAAAAAAGAGACAACTTGAGGATAAGTTCTACTTCATGTATGGACAGTGGCTAACAATATTATCAGCTGGTAAACTACTTTAAAAGATAAGGGTTGAAGGATTTGTGATAACAAAATGTGGGGAAAGTACAGATTAAAGAACTCAAGACTAGTGTCTTAAAATTTTTTTATTGCCAAGGATTTAAGTACAGGCACATAGTGTGTGAGTGGGAAGCTCTTTCCCTTACCTTCCTGATGCTTATTCAGTGTCAGAATTACTGATAGTTTAGTGATACTGGTATTATACTGGTATTGGTAAGTTAAAGATGGGTTTAATACTTTTCAGCAATATAATTGATAGTAGGTGAAATATATAAGAACTAATTAAAAACTTACATTTTAGTGGGGAATATAGGCACTAAACACACAATTGTACATTTAAAATATTACTAATCAAAAATATTAAAAAAGAAAATTTTAGGATGCTAAAGGTAAATTTGAATTTATATTTCCAAGCATCTCTTCTTCTGTTAACTCATAATAGTCCATAACTCCTACTGTTTAAACACAAATTCATTCCTCCCTCAACCACATGCACAGACCCCATCCATGTTAACCAGCCCTTTCCTCTCTACTCACTTAGCATATCTTACATCTATGATTTATTTCATTACAGAATAGTTGTTGCCTTACCTCACTTAGCATATCTTACATCTATGATTTATTTCATTACAGAATAGTTGTTGCCTTACTTGTCCTAACTCTCATAGAGAACATCTTACTTAATTTTGAACCCATGCCCAATGCATGCAGCATTTTCAGTACTCAGGATACCATTTATCCATATTGTTTGCTGAAGACTCAGTTCAGTGTCATTTAATCCAGAAGACTTTTAATAATCTCTATGATTCTCTTTGAAATGTCACATTTTACTCTAAAAACTTTATGGTTGTCTAACTTTCCATAACTTTGCTACTTTGTGTTACTTTTATCTCACTATCCACTATGCTTTATATTATACATGTTTCTTTTTCATATATATAAGCGACCACAAGTCAGTCTTCCAGTTGGTCTATACATTTAGAGGGTCAGGGATAATTGATACCTGCCTTCTACTAAATGTATATTCTGACAAAATTAAGACCCCCAAAGTTAATTAAATCATAAAACCTCAAAGTCAATGAGAGGCAGAGCCAATATTCAAATCTAACTCAGCCTGATTTCAAAGCCAAACTCTTTACCATAAAACACTGCCTTATTTTAGTTGCAAAACGCCTAAACTGTAAAGTCTAAAAATTAGTTGTACATTAATTGTCCACTCAGTTTCAACTCTCAGAATGACTCAGTGTTTATTGCAATGAAAGAATCAGGAGACCATCATACAATGTCTTCTTAAGAGGCCAGATTCTGTCCCTAAGTAGCTGCCTTTTTGGCCAAATCAAAAGCTCTTTGAGTGCTTAAGTCACCAGTTGATTCAAACTACAAAAAAATGGTAAAGCTGGAGTTCCTATTGTGGTGCAGCAGAAATGAATCCGACTAGGAACCATCAGGTTATGTGTTCAATCCCTGGCCTCAATCAGTGGGTTAAGGATCTGGCATTGCCATGAGCTGTGGTGTGGGTTGACTCAGCTTGGATCTGGCATTGCTATGGCTATGGCATAGGTGGGCAGCTCTAGCTCCAGCTTGACCCCTAGCCTGGGAATCAGACTATATGCTGCAGGTGTGGCCCGAAAAAGCAAAAATAAAATAAAATAAAATTTAAAAAAATGCTAAAACTTGCTAAGTCAGTGAATATTCACTTTAAGAAAAATTGTGTATTAATGTCTACATTTTATATTTTACTTTTCAGATTAGTCAATAATTCCTTTCTTTTTTCAGAAATATTTTATTTTCAAACATAAAATATTTTAATGTAAAATTCACTTATTACCAACTTAGATTACAATCTGTTGTGTTCATTTTGTTATAGACTACTTATGAGTCTAAAATACCTTTTTATAACAATACTTGAAAATAGAAATGGTTTTAAAAATAAAAAAATTAATAAATTTTGAGCAGAGGTTTTAAAATAAAACCTTTTTAAAATAAAAAATAATTATTTTTCAAAGATCTGTTTTTCTCTCAAGATAAGTGAGCATCATTTCAAAAGTACCAAGTTTCTTGTAAAACAAATTTGGAAGTAGTTTTCACCATGTTGAGAAAACCTTGATGCAGACTACATAAGAAGAAGATAATTTTCCACAATTGGTCAAGCTCAGAACACTCAGAATATGTTACATTGAATTCTTGATACAAAACTACTTTTGCAGTTTTGGGAGTTTTTGTGTTCTTACTCAAGGCTTTGGAAGGATAAGAACTAGCTAACTGATAAATAATCTTTAGGAAAAATACTAGTAATTTTCATAATAAGGAAGTTATTTTATATATTTATTTATATAATTTATATATATATACACACACATATACATATATATATTTGGGCATCATGAATTTTTTTTTCCATTTTTAGCCACCCCATGGCATATGAAATTGTGATCTAAGCCATAGGTATAGCAACACCAGATCCTTAACCCACTGTGCCAGGGCAGGGATCAAACCTGTGAACCAGCACTCCCAAGACAACACTGATCCCATTGTGCAACAGCAGGAACACCAGTCATGAGTTAAGGTTAATTACAGTGTTGTGGCTTTCAAAAAAGTAGTGAAATTAATATAAATATGATAAAATGCAGGGCCACTTAATCTGTGTGGCACTGTTTCATTGATGCTTTCTGGTGATAGCATGCAACACAGCCAACAATAACCTCCAAGTTCCTACATATTCTTAAGAACAAATTTCAGTTGAGTAAATTTAATGAACAAATTGGTATCATTCAGTGGATAATGAATTGGGCAAAATCCTACCTATCAAATAGAAGCTCAGAAGAACTATACAAAATGAAAGACTTTTATAGAGATGAGGCGAGAAAGGGAAATTTTTAGAAGGAATTAGATTGTTTCAGGCAAAATCACCTTCCTATGGGGGACAGAAGGAATCTGTTTTGTGAATTACCTCACTGGTGCTGACCAGGTAATTCCAGACTGATTGGTTAGAAGTTAGTTCTAGAGGAGGCTGAAACTTCAGTTAGATTAAGTGCTGGGTCTTGGTTTGTTGACATGGGGCTTAGCACAAGTAACTCTATTTGGGGGCTGTTATCTCTTTTTTTAACAGTTTCCCCCTTTTAATCAGACTCTCAGACTGAGATGTGATCAAAACTTAAGGAATTACTACCATTCTCAGCTACCCTTCTGCAGTTCTCTCAGCTTTTACTGATCTTCTATGTGACATTCATAGGTAATTATGGTTTTTGTTTGTTTGTTTTCTGAATTTCTGTGGTTTTCACAAGTCATGACTACAGGGTCACAATTTTTTTGTGATCATTTTCTTCCTTTTTTTTTTCCTTGCATTTCAGTATTAGGTAGATAACTTTCCTTGGTGACTGGTGATTAGAGGCTGTAGCCATGCATTTAAAGTTTTTGAGGGAATATAGTGCACCAGGGAGATTACTATGATTATTGTAAACAAACAGGATAATTCCCATTATTTGTTGTGAATTTTGGAGCCATGGTCTTCAAGGCTCAAACAAATCATGATAAAATAAGTCAAAGAAAGACTCTATTGAAGGAGTCACTTTTTTAGACAGGTGGCTTGCTCAGTGATCTTATGTAACTGAGTTTCAACTTCCCCAGAAGTTTTAATCCAGATGCAGCCGTGATATTGGCTGCAACAGAGATACCTCACTCAGCTAAAAAATAATTCAGGCCTGGAGTTCCTGTTGTGGATCAGTGGGTTAAGGACTAGACATTGTCTCTGTGAGGATGCAAGTTTGATCCCTAGACTCATTCAGTGGGTTAAGGATCCAGTATTGCTACAACCTGCAGTGTAGGTTGCAGAGAGATGCAGCTTGGATTTGGTGTTTCTGTGGCTGTTGCATAGGCCACCGCTGCAGCTTGAATTCACCTCCTGGCTGGGAACATCCTTATGCCCCAGATGTGGCGATAAAAAGAAAAAAAATATCAGGCCTATCCTATAATCAAGAACAACTTTTGCCTGATAGTCAAAGGATTTTGTGGGGCAACTATTGCCTTAGTAGCTGATTCTTCAGTATTTTCAAAATTTAAGGAATGATTCCTTATCATAGCATAATTTGTATTTACTTTTAACTAGCTAAGTAGGGTCCTAACCAAGGAAATGAATCCTGAATTATGAAAGCATCCTGGTAGGTCCTTTCTAACTCAGGGCAAATTCAGAAGCATTGACCAAAGAGGTGCCTTAGCTCACTTGAGAATTGTTAGGGACACAGAAACCTAGGAGGAATGAATGGTTATGCACCAGCCATCTAGGCATTCATAGGCCCAAGGAGAGTGATAACTACCACAGACAAAAATAAATTTTATTGGGGGCACAAAAACCCCTCCTATTAGGGATTAATGGATTCATTTGCAGGAATTTTTACATTTGCCCATTCAAGCCTGGGGCATGCAAATGTACTAACATTTACATAGGTATCTAATTGAGCAAATACAGTTGTAATTGAAAAAAAGATAAAAACAAAGCACTAGATGTTCTGATTATAAAAGCCAATTTCTTTTTTTTATTTTTATGTTTTATTTATTTTTTATTTTTTTTGTCTCTTCTGTCTTTTTAGGGCTGTACCTGAGGCATATGGAGGTTCCCAGGCTAAGGGTCTAATCAGAGCTGTAGCTGCCAGACTAAACCACAGCCACAGTAATGCCAGATCCGAGCTGCATCTGTGACCTACACCACAGCTCACGGCAATGCTGGATCCTTACCCCACTGAGCAAGGCCAGAGATCAAACCTGCAACCTTATGATCCCTAGTCGGATTTGTTTCCACTGTGCCACAAAGGGAACTCCCCTAAAGCTGATTTCTTAAAGAGACTTCTAAGGAAGTTTGATGGTAGTTTGTGGTAACTTTGGGAATAAAAGAGAAACTGGTCAAAAGTTAAACCAGGAAGTCTCTAGTATTATGGATAAATGACAAATCCATTGGTCTGAAATTTACCCTCCTTAAAAATGGCCTGGGGGGATAGGAATGATGTCATTATCTTTCCAGGGCAATGGTAGAGGAAAGGAAAGACAAAGAAAAATAGGTTTCACATCTGTTTAGAATGTGAAGTCTTGATCCAGTGTGTTGAGTGGAAGCAGTCTACGTTAATGTCAGTTACTTCTGTTCCTCCTCAATATGATTCAAAAGTGTCCAGCATCTGTACAGGATCAGATGTCAGCTGAGGCCTCCTTTACCATGAGATGTACGGCCAAAGCTCAATGCCTTCTAGTTTTGCAGCAGTGTCAGGGATCAGAAGAACTCCATAAAGTCCCTCCCAATGCAAATTGAGGGCTCTCTTCCTTGGATGATGTTTCTAGAATATCCAGTCACCAGTCTCCAGACTGTGACCAATGGGGTCTTTTTAACTGTGATCCAGGAAAATTTCTTTAACCTGTTGATGATAGGCTTTAGCATAAGACATTAAATAATTACAGTAGCTGGCCATACTAGGGTGAGATAATGGGATCAGCAGACAGACCTGTATAAGTAGACATTGTTCTACAGACAACTATCTCATATGGAGTGAGTTTATAATTCCCAAAGAGGGTACTGTGGATAGTTAGCAGACTAGAACAGTACCTTAGATCAAACAAGTCAAGTATTCTAAACAGGTTGAGAGATTTTAAATTTTAGGATCCCTTTTATTTTAATTTAATTTAATTTAATTTAATTTTATTTTGTTTTATTTTATTTTATTTTGCCTTTTAGGTCCAAACCTGTGACATATGGAGGTTTCCAGGCTAGTGGATTGAATCAGCTGCAGCTGCTGGCCTATACCACATCCATAGAAATGCTGGATCTGAGCCACATCTGCAACCCATACCACAGTTCAGAGCAATGTCAGATCCTTAACCCACTGAGCAAGGCCAGGAATTCACCCTGCATCTTCATGGACTCTAGTTGGTCTCATTAACCACTGAGAAACTATGAGAACTCCAGGATCCCTTTTAGTTCACTCTACCTTGCCTGATAAATGAGAGTGATAGGGACAGTGATAATCCCAATAAGTTTGCAAAGTTTTTGTTTAAAAGAGTACATATGAAAAAATGTATTGCCAACAGGCATATGAAAACAACGTTCAACATCGCTATTAGAGAAATGCAAATCAAAGATACGATGAGGTACCACCTCATACCAGTCAGAATGGCCAGCATTAACAAGTAAACAAATAGCAAATGCTAGAGATGGTGTGGAGAAAAATGTATCCTCCTTCATTGTTGGTGGGAATGTAAATTGGTGCAACCATTCTGGAAAACAGTATGGAAGAGTATAAATATTAAGAATGTGTTTGTTTAGCTGGCATACTCAGGTAAGGACATGGAGCTCTGCTGGTTAAGCTGAATTATTTTGTGGGAGATTGTCCCTCTCCAGTAGTTCATACTGGGTAGTAAGAGCACAGCTATCTTGGAAATTTCCTTTCGGTCTTTACAATATGAGCCATCAACAAAGTTAGATCAAGATTAGTTAAAGAATTTCTTATAAATTAGGACATGGTGCCACAAAATGAGACTTTTTTCCTCCTTGCAGTCTCAGACTTGGATCTGGTGTTGTTGTGGCTGTGGTATAGGCTGGATGCTACAGCTCCAATTAGACCCCTGGTCTGGGAACCTCCATATACTGTGTGTGCAGCCCTAAAAAGATAGATAGATAGACAGACAGACAGAGAGACAGATAAGCGACATCTCAGTTTTATTAGCTTCCTTTGAGTGTGGACTATTTTTGGATATTAGAAACACATCTCCCTTTACATGCTTTAACAACTTGGTAAGAAATCCTTTTAAAAGATATTCCATAAATTCCTGACCTTTCATATAGCTTGTTTGCACATCACTGAACCTTTTAGGGAAGTTTCATTCAGGAACATCAGTACTGTCATCCTGGGAGGTTCCTGACTGCTGAGGGGAATAGGGATCTTGGCTACTCTCATTTTCCCTGGAGCCAGCCTCGTTGTGCCTCAGCCCACAGCCTCTGTCCCTGCTGCCCCACCACCTCTGCTCCCCACTTCCAGGGCTGATAGCTGTCAACAGATTTAAAAATCAAATTCAAGTTGGTCAAGAAATTGTAAGATGAGTTCTTCATTGAAGGCAAAATGTATTAGACCTTTTAATATAGAAAGGAGATTTCTACCCAATTGATTGATTGGGGCTGTTACACATAGCAAAAAGACAAGTTGTTTTAGTAACAGGTCCCTGAGTCATATGTACTGGTTGATATGGAAACTCCTAACTTTTATTAGATACCCCACTACAGAAACTTTTTCACTCTGAGGGAATTTTTGGTCCCATGAAACTGGGTAAAAAGTAGAAAGTATAGCTCCAGTATCTAAAAGAATTTTGTAAAATAAGTTTGGTTTCATAATCTTCAAGTCCGTTGCTGTTTTGTAAGTTATATCATTTTTATTAGATTCCACATAGTAGTGATCTCATATGATATGTGTCTTTGACTTACTTCACTTAGTATGGTAATTTTTAGGTCCATCCATGTTGCTACAAATGGCATATTTCATCCTTTTTTATGTCTAATATTCCATTGCATATATGTATCACTTCTTTATCCAGTCCTCTGTCAATGGATATTTTGTTTGCTTCTATGTCTTGGCTTTGTAAATAGTGCTACAATGAACATTGGGGTGCATGTATTTTTTGAATTGTGGCTTACTCAGTATATATGCTCAGGAGTGGGATTGCTGGATCATATGGTGGTTCTATACTTAGTTTTTTAAGGAAATGTGGAGGAAGGGGGATAAATTAAGGGATTGGATTGATATATGCACACTACTATACATAGATTATACAGGTAAGGGGACCTACTATATAGTACGGAGAAATTTACTCAGTACTGTGTAGTAATATACATTGAAAAAGAATCTGAAAAAGAATGGCTATATGTGTATATATTATTGATTTACTTTGCTGTATGCCTGAAATAAACACAATTTTGTAAGTAAACTATTTCCAATAAAATTAAAAAATAATAATTTAGTAATGTAATTTGGTAATAATTTAGTTATTTCCCATTACTTAAATTTTAGTTCTCCCTTGACTGTTTAAGGGTGTTACTAGGAGCAGTTTCACTAGAGGGTTCCTAAGATCCCTATCAATTCTGGGAAGTGCCAATATGGGGGCCATCTTTGGGGGCAGATATTACAGAATTGGAGTTGATATTGGACATTTGAGGACAATATTTTTTCCAGTGTCCCAGTTGATTATAACTGAGATATCAGCAATTGATCTCATATCCTAATGTGATAATAAACACTTAGGGAGGTTATAATGCAGGAGTCCCAGAAATTATTTTAGGTCTCCTGTCTTGGAGTTGTGGTAGCTATAATCCGTATACAATTACAGCTGCTAGAGCAGGTTGGGTGTCCTCATTTATTGCATGGATCCCAGAATACTGTGACTTAAAGTCTGTAACATATTCATCTTTCTTTTGTCTGCAAGTTTGAATAATAAACCAATCAATTTGGGCTAAAGAATTTCATGAATGTCTTTTAAAATGTGAGCTCCTCTTTTTCTTCTCAAGCTTTTTCTGGTCCAGGGGGTCCATGTTGAAGATTAAGAATCCTGAGACATTATCCTTAAGGTTACCTCATTCTGTGTTTTTTTTTTTTTTAACTTCACCAGGTCCTACCAACATGTGTACAAGATGATAAAGATGTAGCAGCCAGAGGTCATAGACCCCTATAATGACTCTAAGTTTTTTTTAAAAAAAAAAAAAAAAACTTTGAGGGCTCCTCCATGGGTTTAGGAAATTTCTTATCTATGGCCTTTAGTTCAGTTTTTGAACATGGAGTAAAAGATACCTGAGGAGACTTGCCTGCAACCTCAGGAGGTTTTATTTTTTAAAACTGTTTATTCTCTTCCATAGAAAGACAATTCAGATATAGAATTAGTAAATATGAGTGCTCAGAATAAAGGAGAATGGAAAGTAGCAGTAGTTTACTCAGTTGAATTTTGTTTCTTAACAGATTTTGTCACAGTGGCAGGGCCATTTAACCTACTGTCTTTTGTCTTAGGTGCTTCTTGTGCCTTTAATTTTTTATTAGTCTGCAAAAACTTCCTTAATGAAGCAATTTTGGAATCTTGAAGGCTTCTGGAAAGTATTGCACACCAATTAAAAATAAGTATTCCATTTCATTTGTTTAATTTGGAAACCCTTTCTTTTAAGTACACTTCTTAAATAAATGATTCTTATCTAATTGGAATGCCCCCTATAATGGCCATTTGTAATTCTAGGTTGTTTTTAGTAATATTCTTCTATTTTTATAGATATTCATAGCTTTCAGCACCTTAGTTCTTCAACATAAAATAAGAACCCGTGTTGGAAGGTGCTGTACTCAACTCTCTGGAATTTAAGGGTCTCATTCATTTTTAGCTAAGACTTTGGGTCTCTCAGAGTATGAGAGATGTGCTGCTGGGTTGCAGATTGTGTGGTGTTTTACAGTATACCTTATTGCAGGGAAATTTTTTGATTCCCATTATCAATAGCCTTATTTACATAAAACACACTGGATTTTTTCCAGCTTGTCAGACCCAGTCCAACCCCAGATCCAGAAGGGTTTTTAACTCAGGCCCAGTCTTAGTCTGGCTGGTAAACACCAGCAGTACCCAAGATGAAATCTGGGGACTGAAGTAAGAACTAAACCAGTGGACCCCCAAAAATGAGGATTGTAGACCGTGAAGTTACATACAATTTGGAAATTGCATATTTAACCATAGGCACCACCCAGAATGGAATCTGGGGATAGAAACAAGAGCTGGAACTGTGAAAATCCAATTTTATTTGAGAGATTGCTGCAAAGACAGCAGAGCTCACAGTTGAGTAACTTACCTATAGTCTTGGAAAGGAGGGGGAAAATAATTCAGTGGGTTTGAGGGAGCCAGGCCTGTGTTTCTCATTGTCTCTGAAGCCACTGGAAGTCTGCTTTGGTCCTGCCACTGTTACAAAATCTGTTAGGAAACAAAATTCAACTGAGTAAAGTTAGAGATTTAATAGGCTTTGTTCAATGATTCATAATCAGTCAGCATCACATCTAGCAAACAGAAAGGAACTCAGAAGAGCTGAACGAAATGAAAGGTTTTTATAAGCATAAAGGGAAGTTTTTAAGAGTTGATTGTTTTAGACAAGGTGACATTCTTCTGAGTGACAGAAGGGGTCTAGCTGGTGGATTACCTCACTAGTCCTGAGCAAGTAATTCTAGATTGATTAGTTAGAAATTACATTTCTGGGAGAGGCTGAACTGCAATTAGGTTAGTCTTGGTTTGCTGACATGGGGCTTAGCACAATTAACTCCATTTGGGGCTGTTGTTTCTTTTTTTCACAATGTATAGTCACAACAAAATTACTATTTATGTTAAACATTACACAGGCAAATACAAGTGGATGCCAACCAGAATGTTAACTAGAATTCTAAGGTTCTCAATTGAAATATAGAAAGCATTTTTAATTTTTCATATCTCACCAAGCTTTTTATAAATCTATGTTTCCCTGATTTGTTTTCCAAATTAAGAGATAGACCTTAGAAACAATTGCACAGAAGCGATTATGCCAATGTCTACTTCCACTGTTTCTTTTTCCTATATCTAATGAGTGGGAAATTTATGAGTTTTATCTATTTACTCAAGACTAAAGCTGGCTATCAAATCCATCCACAAATTTCTACCTCTCAGAATTAAATATGGTTACTTTTTATTTGTCTTTGTATGAAATAGGAGCCAATTTTGTAGATTATGTGGTTTAAACAGGTGAACAAGCAAGTACACAATTCTGAGTAGCCTGAAAACATTGATTAGGATAAAACATGACTTTCTGAGAGGGCTCATTTACTCATTTTCTCAACAACTAGTTCCTGGGAATTTATACACCAATTTTAAGCAACCAGGACTCAAATACAAATAAGACAAAATCCCTTCTCCCATGAGGCTTCTGTCCTAATAGAGAAAAAAGAAAAAAAACCCAAGAAATTAATAATTAATATATATGCAATATAATTTAAAGTTGAACTAATAATAAATAAAACAAAGTGTTAGATAATCACAAGTGTTTTCATTAATAGGCTGCTTAGGAAAGATTTTCATAAGGAAAAAAATATTTGGAGAGAGGCCTGAAAAAAATGAGACTGAAAATATTTGTTGGAAAATATTCCAGGTCTAGAAGAGAACCAGGGCCAAACCCCTGAATTTATACAAGGCTTGGCAGATTCAAGAAACTGTAAGAAGTCTAGGTTCTTGAATAGATCCATATTTGGTGGTCTAATTTTAGATATTTAACACATCATAATATTTATGTCCTGATAAAATCTTACCTAAAAGTAGTAAATGTATGTTTTAAAATACAAGTTATACAGGATAAGTTTTGGATATATAATGAACAACAATATGACTATAGTTAATAATATACACTTGTTATGTGCTAAGAGAGTATATCTTAAGTTTTCTTCCTACCCACACAAAAAAATGATAACTACGTGAGGTGATGAGTATGCTAATTAGCTTGATTATGGTAAATATTTCACAGTGTATACACATAGAAAAAATTCAAATGTACGTTTAAATACATACAATTTTTAATTATTAACTATCTCTAAATAAAATTGAAATAAATAAATCCCTATTTCCTGCTCTGGGCTACTTAGAAAATATAAGAGCATGGTGCTCAGTGTATGCCAAATGACCTCATTATTTAACCTATTACATGATCCTACTTACACAGTACACTACATTACACTACACCACACTACAGTGCACTATCATTTTACTGTTAATTCTCTCCATCTTTATTTCTGAAAATATTGTAGTATTCATTATCTCTAAATATGCATGCCCTTAAAAAGCCATTCTAGTTCACACAAAGACAGTTTAAATGATGAGAGCTATTTGGAGATGTGATCTTTTTTGTTTCTGTTTATTTCAAAAAGAATTAAAAATACTAGACAAAACAAATCACAAAATATGTCTGGGAATCTGACGGGTTTCTGAAAAAATTATGAAATGGCTTCATTTATTTAGTGGCCCTGAAAGGAACTTCAATTCAATTTAAAAATAAGTGGGGAAATATGTCTGTAATTACAATGCAAAAACTCATTCCCAGAAAACTTTGCATACAACTTTAAAAAAAGAAAAAGGAAGCCACACAATTAGAGCTTTATTTCAGTTTATATTGTTTTTATCTCAAAATTCTATATAATTTTTTATAAAATTAAATATTTTATAAGAAATTTTCAGATATTTTTTGGAAAAGAAAGAATATTTTATATCTCAGCAAACAATTAAAAGAATCTATTTTTTATTTTAAGGGTAAAATAATTGAATACTTATATGTATATCAATATATGATTTTTATGTTCTCTAACTGCTTTCAGGAAAATAAAACGCACATTTTAATTAAAATAGTAATGCTTAGAAAAATAGCTAGATGTCTTAGAAAATATCTGCCAGTTCAATAACAATTATCAGAACAGAAATTCCTAGGCCAAGGAAAAATATATCAAATAAAACAGCCATTTATACAATGACTGGCCAACAGGGACTTGCTTATAGCACAGTGAAATCTACCCTGAAATATATATTGTGATAAACTATATCAGAAAAGAATTTGAGAATGGACATGTATATATGTTATAACTGAATCACTTTGCTATACAGCAGAAATTATCACAACATTATAAATCAACTATAGTTCAATAAAACTTTTAAAAAACATGAAAAAAGATCAGTCACTTTTATTGTACTATCCAAAAGTAGATATTTTAATAAAATTATACAATAATTATTTTATGTAAAAAATTTAGTAACGAAGTGGAAGACACCTGGATAATTTTCATATAATCCTCCTGCTGGCATTATTTATAATTTAGAATTCTAGCCCTTAAAAATATTAGTTTATTGCTATCATATTTATATTTATATTTATATTTATCTGTGTTTCCCTACCTCAAGCTGACCTCTACAAAGCCAGTTTATGAAATACGTTACATTCCAGGGAATATACACCAAACATGCACACACACACAATCTCCAAAAGACTAAAAGTAAGGCAGTAGAATATAAAACCCTGACAAAGAGTACCCAATGAAAGAAAATGTAACTTTGATAATAGCATTGACTGAATTAATAAAACTATTCAGTAAGGAGTGAATAGACATATTGCTAAATCATAGCGAGAAATGGGTTCCTCACATTTATAAGATTTAAAGTTATTGCTATTTAATGCTGAGAGCCACATGGGAAGTCTGAGTTGCTGCTGCTTAAAAGTTTAAAAAATTTTTTTCACAGTTAAGATTACTTTATTTATTATTACTATTATTATAATTATTTAAAAGCTATTTCCCCAATACAATTTTTTTCCTACTGTATAGCATGGTGACCAGTTACACATACATGTACACATTCTATTTTCACACATTATCATGCTCCATCATAAGTGTCTAGACATAGTTGCCAGTGCTACACAGCAGGATCTCATTGCTAATCCATTCCAAAAGCAATAGTTTGTATCTATTAACCCCAAGCTCCCCAACCACCCCACTCCCTCTGCCTCCCCCTTGGCAACCACAAGATGTTTCTCCAAGTCCATGATTTTCTTTTCTGTGGAAAGGTTCATTTGTGCCTTATATTAGATTCCAGATATAAGAGATATCATAAGGTATTTGTCTTTGTCTTTCTGACTTCATTCAGGATGAGAGTCTATAGTTCCATCCATGTTGCTGCAAATGGCATTATTTTGTTGTTTTTTTTATGGCTGAGTAATATTCCACTGTGTATATATACCACATATTCCTAACCCAATTGTCTGTCGATGGACATTTGGGTTGATTCCATGTCTTGGCTATTGTGAATAGTGCTGCAATGAACATGCAGGTGCATGTGTCTTTTTTAAAGGAAGTTTTGTCTGGATATATGTCCAAGAGTGGGACTGCTGGGTCATATGTTAGTTCTATATACAGATTTTTAAGATACCTCCATACTGTTCTCCATAGTGGTGGTACCAGCAGTGTAGGAGGGTTCCCTTTTCTCCACAACCCCTCCAGCATTTGTTATTTTTGGGCTTATTAAAGAAGGCCATTCTGACTACTGTGAGGTGGTATCTTGTGGTAGTTTTGATTTGCATTTCTGTAATAATCGGTGGTGTTGAGCATTTTTTCATGTGCTTGTTGGCCCTCTGTACATCTTCCTTGGAGAAATGTCATTCAGGTCTTTTGCCCATTTTTCCACTGGGTTGTTGGCCTTTTTACTGTTGAATTGTATAAGATGCTTGTATGTTCTAGAGATTAAGCCCTTGTCCATTGCATCTTTTGAAACTATTTTCTACCATTCTGTAAGTTGTCTTTTTGATTTCTTCTTGGTTTCCTTTGCTGTGCAGAAGCTTGTCAGTTTGATTAGGTCTCAACTGGTTTATTTTTGCTCTTTTTTTTTTCTTTTTTTTTTTTTTTTAATATTTTCTAAGGCTGCACCCACAGCATATGGAGGTTCCCAGGCTAGGCGTCAGAGCTGCAGCTGCTGGCCTATACCAGAGCCACAGGAATGCAGGATCTGAGCCGCATCTGTGACCCAAACCACAGCCCACAGAAATGCTGGATCCACAAACCACTGAGAGAGGCCAGGGATTGAACCTGCAACCCCATGGTTCTTAGTCGGATTTGCTAACCACTGAGCCAGGATGAGAACTATTTTTGCTCTTATTTCTGTTGCTTTGGGAGATTGACCTGAGAAAATATTTGTAAGGTTGATGTCAGAGAATGTTTTGCCTATGTTCTCTTCCAGGAGTTTGATTTAATAGTTACAGGAATTAATATCAAAATTTTAGTTGTAGAAATGTAGTAGCATATTTTATAAATTAACATCTTGATTTTGTATATATTTATGAACCTATTTACTAAATTATAGTAATGCATATGGAAGTGGAATTTCAACAGTTATTTAAACATTAATCTCTATAAAATTGTTATATTATTAACATTCAGCTAATAATATAAATCTGTATATTATGGGAGATGTTGTGGCTTAAAATTCTACATAAAATTGAAGCCTTATCAAGTATTAACTATAATTTTTTTGGTAATGGTTCTATGTATATATAACTTGTCTTCTTTGGATTTCTTTTCTCCATTTCCAGAGATGATTTGCAGAATTTTAGAATCTATTACTTCTTTTTGTTCTCTATTTTTAGGAATTCTTTTACCAACTAACTTTTAAGTTAAAAACCTGAAAATCATTTGATATGTTCTTTTTTAATTCATGCTGCACATTAATCATCATGCCTTAGAGATTTGCCTTGTTTAATAATATTTCTTATTTTCTCTTCCCATCATCAATTCACTGAGGCCTTTTAGCTACTTTACTTGATCATTACTATAGTCTCCTGTACTTTATTTCCCATCACCAACACAGATTCATATTTTCCAAAAACAGGTTTCACAACCAAAGTTCCCTTACTTAGAATACCTCAATGGGAATATATAGTTCTAAAAAATTATAATTTTAATCAGGAGCTTAAAATCCAAAATACTGTTGAACCACTTGAAATCTGTTCTTTTTATGTGAATTCTCACCAAATGCTTAAATTAAATCTCTTTCACCTGAACCTATATCGCAAGTGTGTTTCAGACAAAGAGAACTACAAATGCAAAGCATCAATGTAGAATCAAATCTGATGCACATGGAAGAGCATGGAAGCCAGGATGGCTAGAGGAGATGGAATAAAGGAGAGATCTAAGCATAATGAGAAGCCATAAGAGGGTTTGACCTAATCTATGAAAAGCATGATTTCCCTTTAAAATGAAGTTCACTTATAGCTGGTGTATGAAGAGTCTGTGGGGGGCAAAAGTGGAAGTGTGGAGACCACTTAGGGTGTTCTCACAATGGTTCAGGCAAGACTTCATAGTGGTTTGGACTGAGGTGATAGTCCTCAAATATGTCAGATTCTGCCTACATTTAGAAGGCAGTGTCAGTATGGTTAACTGATGGATTGGATGTGGGGTATAAGAGAAAGGGAGAAGTGCAAATGCTTCTGGAGTTTAAGGAATTAATTGGAATATTTAATATTCTATTCTATTCTACTGATTTCTAATTACTCTTATTTTAGTGATTTACTTACTTTAATTTGTAAGTTTAACAGAGTCTGAAATCAATATCTTATTCCTTTCTTGAAAATACAAGAATGAAAAGCTGTACTAACTGTATCCTAATTTGTATGTCTAATTTTAGACTTGCTGAAAGTAGAAGCAATAAGGAAACATGACAGCAACATATTTTTAATAAAATATAAAATTGATCTCAAAATAAAAGACACAGTCAAGCAAATGTATGACCCTGTTGTCAATAATGAGGAAGTCCAGGGCATGCCTGTGATTGCAGGTGGCTGACATGAAGTAGACGACAGCTCCTTGGAAAATCAGATGTATTGAGAAACTTATGTGCTGAGTCAGTCCTTCACATGCATATAATCTTATTATCTTGTGCTGAGACCAGCTCAGCAGGATGGGGCTGATGAATGGGTGCTGTGAAACTTAAGGAAAAAGTTAACATAAAACAAGACACAGAGACATTTATCTTAAGCAAAGGTGGCAACAGAGAGACTCAAGGTTTCAGGGACCAAGATCCCTGTCTCAAGAAACCACACTGCTTTTATTGTGCTCTTTAGGATGATGTCAAGTGAGGAGGGGGCTATGGGTGGAGGATATAGGGTTTGTTTATTATTGTAAAAGTTCTTTTATTATTTTAAAAGCCACTTAGCTGAGGTTAAGCTTTTACTCTGAACTTTAGACACATAACAATCATTAGCATGTGAGTTAGCTATCTATGCATAGCATTCCAGAGAATCCTCACTTTGCTTCTGCAAATAGCATGCCTATTTGTGGCAACCCTGCCTGCCTAGGTTTGCACCTTGGATGTCTTTGCTGATGCATGTTCTACTAACAACCACTCATAAACCACTTGGCCATGAGGTTCCTCTTTCTCTTATTCCTTAGAGGACATATCATGCTTGTGCAAATGGTGTGCCAATCTGCACAGGTCCACTGTGCCTAGACCAATGCATTATGTCCTCATTCAGCTGACCCTATGAATAGCTTATGCCTTTAGGTCTTTGTTCTTAAGCTTAAGTCATTTACCAGCATTGTGACTGTTTTTCAAGAAGGAAGATGGGATAAAGTAAAGCAGGACAAGATGGAGTTTTCAGCAGAGAGGCTAAGAAAATATTGTAGAAACATGTCTCACAACAATCTTGCATAGACCTCATAAACTCATTTTGACAGAGCAATGTGAATACTTAATTTGAGCTTAATCTTGTTAGTTAAAATGTACATCAGAAAATTCTTTTCTAGCATTTTCTTGATTAAAGAGTCATGGATCCAAAAAGATGTCTCAACTTAGATAAGTCTCAATATTTGAAAACACCATTTTTAACACTTCTGCATAATACTCATGGATCTTCATGGGTCAACTTGTAAATTTGAGAGAATTTTTGGCTTATCTGAACTCATATTTTTGGCCTATTTAAAAATTATCACAACGGTTACATATTTTAAACCTGAGATGACTGAATCTTTAGAAATTTACTTTAAAAATGAACATTGTTACTATACAGTGTTCCAGTTGTCTTTTAGCATTCCTCATTCTAAATTCCTTCTGCGTTTATTTTGTAAATCTTTATATTTATTTGACTAGTATATTCTGTAATAAACCTGGAGCCCCTGCTGTGTCAGACACTGAGCTGAACTTTTTATAAACATTGTCTTGTTTTATTCTCAAACAATTCTGTGAAATAGGTAGTACTGTTAGTCATGTATAGCAAAGAAGGAGACTGGGTCATCCTAGGTTATAAGTTAGTTAAGAGGAGAGAGTCAGTTTCCAAAGTCAGTACTCTGGGTTTTTCCTTCTTATTTTCCCAACCATTAAACTGGGATGGAGTGATGTGTGCCATTGTTCATTTTATCTGCATGAATGCTTGCTCTTACCCAGGTATGGTGCTGGGCTTGGGGGATGGAGAGAAAAGAGATGCAAGTACAGACCCTGTCATCGAGGATCTCACATGCTTATTATAAGCACAGAGCTCAGTATAAGGTTTTTTTGATTGTTTTCCAGGAAAATACCAAACCGGGATTCTTTCTGAGAGCTTTCTCACCACAGTGGAATACCAAAAAGAAGTCATTCACTGCTGGTTATGGGAAAGCAGGCTTGCTGGGAGCATTTTTTAGCACTCTGTCCAGACACGCAGGCAAACTTGTAGTGCGATAGGTGCAAAGAAAAAAAAAAAAAGAAAGAAAGAGAAAGAAAAATAGAATGCAGTCCCTTCAATTTATAAGTTAATTTACATATTTTTGTGCATTTTATACGTCATTTCTCATTTTACCTAATAAATTGATTATATCATATTCATTGTTTGGAGGCAGACAATTTAGTATTGCTTACATTTTTATCCTTTTCCTTGCTCATAATTTTTTAAATATCAAAAATATTACTAATTTTATTTTTTAATGAAGTCTATCTTTTAGAAATTTATTTAGTAAATGCTTTTTAATGATAATTTATTTTTCTCTTTTTGTACATAAGTATATTAATCTCAGACACAAACATTAGTTTTTTAGGTAAATAGAAAATTCTGTATTCTGGATTGACTTATTTCCTTTCAGCAATGTGAGTGTAATTTTTTTTTCTTTTTTTTGGTCTTTTTAGGGCCACACCCATGGCATATATAAGTTCCCAGGCTAGGGGTTAAATTGGAGCTATAGCCACTAGCATATGCCACAGCCACAGCCACAGCAATGCCAGATCTGAGCCGTGTCTGTGATCTATGCCACACTTCAGAGCAACATGGGATCCTTAACTGACTGATCAAACCTGCAACCTCAAGGATACTAGTTGGGTTTGTTACTGCTAAGCCACAATGGGAATTTCAAGAGTAATGTGTTTTTTTAGCTCCCATTGTTACTTTTGCAAATTCTGTTTATAGACTACATTGTTATATTTTATAGATATTAAAAACAAAAGCTTTGCCTTCTAGTAAGAGCTCTTTCTGCAATGTATTCAAGATGTACTATAATTACATATTTATAGATTTCTTTATATTTAATGTTTGATATATTGTACCTTCTATAATTATGAATTTATCATCTTTCATAAATTATTAAGATATTTTAGTCATTTTTCTGCAGATATTGCCTTTTTTACATTTCCATTAGTCCCACATCCAGAAGACTTACTAGAACTATGTTACATGTTCTTACTTTCATTTTCATGTTTTTGACCATTATACCTAATTTCCATACAGAATAATTTCCTTAAATATACTTTCCACTTTACTTATATCCCTTCAGCATTATCTAATCTACTGTTTATGTTATCTGTTGAGTAGGATTTTAAGACATTTATTCTGAATTTTTAAAATTCTCTATTTAGATCCTTTTCCAAATCAGCTTGAAATTTTTGGTAAATCTCTTTTTCCTTGCTCAATTTTTCCCACATTTTATCTTTTTTAAACTTAAAAAAAAATGTTTTCTGGATCTCTTATTTCCAATAACAGCATTATTTGAGTATCTAAATTTTTTTTTATTGATTATAATTCATGTGGCTTATTTCCTTGTGTGACTGATAATATTGTATTAAAATATCACATTTTGATGATAAAATATTTTAGTATTTGGAAGAGTTCAACTGGAGAAATTTTCCTCCAGGTTGAATTTCCATTGGATTCTGCTAGTTACCAAGAGCTACTGCTAACCTGGGACCACTTTATTTACATTGAAACATCCAAGATTTAAGTTGGGAGCTTAGGTCTATATCCTTCTGCTTTGCAGGAGTTTAAGCTTTAGGTTTGAGATGTCCGTCCATATACTATACTTTGCCTTTCAGACCATCCTCCTTTTACTTCCTTTTTTTTTTTTTTTTTTTTGTCTTTCCTATGGCCGCACCTGTGGCATATGGAGCTTCCTACACTAGGGGTCTAATCAGAGCTGTTGCTGCTGGCCTACGCCACAGCCACAACCACGCCAGATCCTTAACCCACTGAGCTAGGCCAGGGATTGAAACCACAACCTCATGGCTCCTAGTGGGATTCGTTAACCAGACCATCCTCCTTTTAAATGATATAGTTTGTTGGGTAATGTTCTGATTTAAGATCATTGCACCTTGCTCTGAACCATTGTCAGAGATTTTCCTTAGTTTTAGGGAAACAAAAGATACATAATTTATTGTGTTTTTAAGGGTTTATAGGCTAGCATACACCCAAAATATAGGCCCTTACTTACTTTTTCTTTTAGAATTTCTTTTGATATTTTACCTTTTAGCATGTTTACATCATTTTTTATCCTCTTGTACTGATATGCTAAGATTTTCATTTCCTAGTAACATATTTTTCATACTCTAGTTGCCTTATGTTTACAGTGATTTATATATTTAATGTCTTTTTTGTATTTGTTCATTTTTTAAATGTATAATTTTATATCTTTCCACTGTTTCAATCTATATATTCAATCTCTATTATTATGGTTGTTTCTTTTGAAATGATATTATGCCTACTTATTAAATATTTAATGTTAAAGAATATTTCTAATCCCTTCTTATTTAATATATCCTCCTTAGAACTCTGTAATTCTGAGGATTTAATTCTATTTTAACATTTTAATTTTATCTACATTAGAATCTGATTTTTCCTTTTGTCTTTGGGGAATTTTCTTTTTGCCTCTCATGTGTAGTAATTTTAGATTTTTGAGTGAGTGTTTCCATCTATGGGAATTCTTGGAGTTTTAATCTGAATTCTTTCCTATCAAGAAAATATTAATATTTCTACTCTGTATCTTGGTGTTTACCATTCTAGAACCACATCATGTAAGTTCTCAACTTGGATTATTTCAGGCTATGAAGGTAGATGAGCCTTAAATTATCAACCTGTGCCAATCTCAGGCTGGTGTTTGTGTCTATATACATATACATTTATATATTCATAGAAATCTTTATTTTTATTTAAATAAGATGTAGTAAGGGTACAAAAGCTTTGTTTTTATCTCTCTTTGCCATTTAGTGATGTATTTCCTTCTGCATTATTTTCTAAATGCATTTTTTTCAAAGGTCAGGTCCTTGCTTTAGATCAGAGCTTAGAGGCTGATGTTTTTCCATTCACCCAAGGCCTGATCCCCTACTTCATCTTGGCTATAGAACTGTGACCTACATTGGCTATTGAAATTAACAAACAATTCCTGAGTGGCCATATTGTCAGAATCATCTAAACATTCTTCTTATCTTTTTATCTTTTCTCTCACTCTCTTTCTCTGTTCCAGGTCTCTCTTTTTGTCTTTCCTTCTCCCTCCCTCTGTATCTAGCTCTTGGACTCTAAAAAGAAGATTTCAATCAGCCGTACATTAAAAATGTTTATTTATTTTATACTGTTGTAAATGGCATGACAATTGAAAGATTTTTCAACATAGTATATACACAGTATTGCTAAAAATAAGAGTTTTAAATTCTTCTTTAAATTCTAAACTTTTTCTTTATCATCTATGACATGTAATCTTAACCTTGAAACTGAAATGCTTCCTTTACATAACAGTTATTGGTTATTTAATTTACTCACAGTTAATAGAGGTTTGATTTATTATAGTGTTTGTTATAGGCAACTCAATTAACTATAAAAATTTCAATAAACAAACTAGTAGGGGGACAATTAACTTACTACTGAAGGCTTAATTCTCTGGTATCCAAATCTTATATAAATGACCCAAGCTCGTATTTTAGGAAGATGCATTTAGAAATTTATAATTTTTTGATTCTCCTCCCCTTTTTGGCTGCACTCATGGCATGAAGAATTTCCTTGGCCAGGGATGGAACCTGAGGTACATCAGTGACAATGCTTAATCCCTAACCAATAGGTCACCAGGAACACCTGTTTATTCACTTCTAAGCCAAGGAAGAGTGGTTTTTTCAACATATTTATGAAGTAAAACATGTGAGATGCTTTATAACAAGCTTCAATATTCTTTCATTTCACCCCTCCTGAAATGGTAAATAAAACCCATGTGGATTTAACTATGTTTCAAGGATGAGTCATTCAAATGGTTAAAAACTTTGAAAGAGAGTCATTTGAAAAGAGAAAGCAGCAAAATCAGTAAATTATTTTCAATCTTCAATATATTGTCCCTCATAGCATCATTAAATACATTTTGCCACTTCATTCTTCTTTTAAACATTAAAACAAATATTAGTTTTTGTGGAAAGAGCTAAGATGGTGGAGTAGCAGGATGTGAGGCTCACCCATTCCCACAAATACATTGAAAATACAAGCATACATGGAACTATTCACACAGAAAATATGGGAAAAACTTAGAAAGGACCTCAGGATTATGATACAGCAAGAAAAATTTTACAAAACCAAATAGGACAAAATAAAGAAGAACAAGAGAAAAGAAAAAGGAAGTGAGTTGGGACCTGTTCTCCCAGGAGGGAGCTGGAAAGAGGAATAGATCATGTGCACTGGGAAGTTCCCCCACCAGTGAGGATAGCAGCCAAATACTCTGGCCTTTGAGATCAGACCCAAAGAGGGAGCTGGGGCTGGCTACATGGGGAAAAATGGGGTTGGCCATGTGGACACAGCCTGAGGGGCTAGAGTATAGGGTGACCACAATTGAGAGCATCTAAGTGGAGGCAACCCAGTCTGGCTTAGAGACTAGATGCCATTGTTTGGTGGTGCTGGAAGGAAGGGGCAGGATACACCACTACAGCCTTGTTCCCTGTGCTCTCTTTCTCAAGGTTCAGTACACCACCTGCTTCAACATGGGGAACAGCTTGGTAGCAGTGGATGCCAAGAAATGGTTGGGAAGCAGCCTCAACCTTATGGGTACAGTCTTCTTAGAGCAGATAGAGTAACAACCTGGGGGAATAACACAAGTTCCCAGTTCCTGCCAGTGGTCTGTGTTAGTGGAGCCCAACCTGCACCAGAAGAGCTGACGGTGGTGGCACTCAACCCCACAAGAGTAGTAATCTGCTCTGTAAGATAAAATAGGCACCTTGGTTTTTCCCAGAGAGTCTGCAGGGGCTTGTGCTAGTGGTGCTCAATCAGTATCAGAAAAGCTGCCAGTGCCAGAACCTATTCTCCATGAGAGGCCACCAGTGTCTGTTCCTGCTGGAGCTGTGGGCTGCCTGGCTTGAGAAAAGCACAAAACACAGGGCCCACACCAGTGGCCCTGTGAAGGACACATCATTGTCACTCTTTCCACAGCAAGGGAGCCTGGGGAGGCCCAATAACCTACACTCAAATCCACAGCATCTGCAGAGAGCACTCCTACCAGCAACAAGATGGGAAGGACCATCAGAAACACATCATGCAGCTACAGAGAGAGAGCCTTTTAGCAAAAGTTAGGGAGAAGTCTCCCACCTCTGGGGCTTCATAAAGAGATTACTAGAGTGGCCAACCAAGGGGAGAGCTGGAAAAATAGCAGGAACTGCCCCTATAGTTACAGAGAGAAGACCCTAGAGACTTCCTGGCAGAGAGAGGTGCAGCAAGAGAAACTGCTGATATTTCAAGCTACAGAAAATATCCCTGAAAGTTACTGGTAGCTGTAGGGGCTGCAAGAGACACTGCTACCACCGTGAACTACAAAAGCCATCCTGTGAATGGTGAATAACTGCCACCTGCCTCACAGTCCCCATCCATAGCAAACACCCAAATCCAGGAAAAGATGTGTGATACTTATGTTCCCAACATGTGCAGTAGGTACATGTGAACCACTATGACACCTAAAAACTCCAAGACTGCATGCCTGCTTTGGCATCTGCACCAAATATTGAGGGGACAATAAACAGAAAGGGAGGCACTATGAGATGACAAAGAAGCAGCTTTCAGACAAAGCAACAAGAAAAACACACACAAAAACCACTAAAGAATAAGGAAATAGGCAATCTATCTGAAAAAGAATTCAGAGTGATGATAGTAAAGATGATCCAAGATCTCAGAAAAAGAATGGAGACACATGTCAAGAATCTAAAAGAAATGTTTAGGAGTTCCCATCGTGGTGCAGTGGTTAACGAATCCGACAAGGAACCATGAGGTTGTGGGTTTGATCCCTGCCCTTGCTCAGTGGGTTAAGGATCTGGCATTGCCGTGAGGTGTGGTGTAGGTTGCAGATGTGGCTCGGATCCAGTGTTGCTGTGGCTCTGGTGTAGACCGGTGGCTACAGCTCCGATTAGACCCCTAGCCTGGGAACCTCCATATGCCATGGAAGCAGCCCAAGAAATGACAAAAAAAATAAAAAAAATAAAAAAATAAATGTTTAACAAAGAGCTAGAAGATTTAAAGAACAAGATGAATAACACATCAGCTGAAATGAGAAATAATCTAGAAGGAACCAACAGGTTAACAAATAAGTGAGGCAGAAGAACAGATAAATAAGGTGGAATACAGAGTGGTGGAAATCACTGCTGCAGAAAAGAATAGAGAAAGATAGAAAACAATCTGAGGAAAGTCTAAGAGAACTCTGGGACAATATTAAACATACCAAAATTCACATCATAGGGGTTCTATAAGGAGAAGAGAGAGGGAAAGGGCCAAAGAAAATATTTGAAGAGATTCTAATGGAAAATTTCCCAAATATGGGAAAGAAAACACTCACGTAAGTGGAGGAAGCACAGAGAAGTCCATACAAAGTAAACCCAAGGGGGGGAAAAAAGGCAAGACACATACTAATCAAACTGACAAAATTAAGTTCAAGGAAAAAATATTCAAAGCCACAAGGGAAGAGAAACAAATCAAATTAAAGGGAACTCTCATAAGAATAACAGCTGATCTTTCTCCAGAAACACTACAAGCCAGAAGGGATGGCAAAATATATTTGAGGTGATGAAGAGGAGGAATGTGGAACCAGGAATAATCTACCCAGCAAAGCTCTCATTCAGATTTGATGTAGAGATCAAAAGTTTTACAGATAATCAAAAGCTAAGAGAATTGACTCACCTCCAAATCTGCTCTATATCAAATACTAAAAGAAATTCTCTAAGCAGGAAAGGGAAATCCACAATTAGAAACAAGAATATTACAAATGAAAAAGCTAACTGGCAAAGGCAAAGATAAAGTAAATGTAGGACATCATCCATCAACAAATATGATATCTAAACTAGTAAACATGAGAAGAGGAGAGGACAAACACAAAACATTGAAAATGCATTTGAAGTTAAGAAACCAATAAACAGAAATTATTCTGCACACTTATAGATGGCTATATCAAAATATACTTGGAACTATAAATCAAATAACTAAAATGGTCAGACAGATAAAAAAAGAAAAAGCAAGCCAAATATAATACTAAAGATGGTCAGCAAATCACAAGAGAAGATAAGAAAAAGAGAAAGTGAAGAAAAAAGGCCCCAAATAGCAATAAAAATTAAGTTAATGATAATAAATGCATAATTATTCATAATTACATTGAATTTAAATGGATTGAATGTTCCAAATAAATCATACAGACTGGCTGAATGGATTCAAAAACAAGACCCATATGTATGCTACCCATCATAAAAGAGACCCAGTTCTCATCTAAGGACACATACAGACTTTAAATAGGGAATGAAAGAAAATATTACATGCAAATGGAAAGTAAAGAAAAGCAGGAATAGCAGCATTTATATCAGACAAAATAAAGTCACAAGAGACAAATAAGGACATTACATAATGATAAAATAATAAATCCAAGAAGAAGAAATAACAATTGTAAACATATATGCAACCAACACAGGAACACCATGTATATAAGGCAACTACTAACAGTCATAGAAGAAGAAATCAAAGATAACACAATAATAGTCAGTGACTTGAACACCCCATTTACAACAATGGACAGAAAATCAACAAGGAAACACAGGCCTTAAATGATACACTAAACCAAATAGAATTAACTGATATCTGTAGGACTTTTCACCCCAAAGCAACAGAATATATTTTCTTCTCAAGTGGACATGGAATATTCTCCAAGATAGATCACATCTTGGGCCAGAGATCAAGCCTTGATAAATTAGGAAAAAAATGAAATTATATTAAGCCTGATTTCTGATCAAAATGCTGTGAGACTAGAAATAAACTACATGAAAAAAAACATTAAAAAGCACAAACTGGCAGCTAAACAATATGCTATTAAACAACCAATGAATCATTGAGGAAATTAAAAGAAACTTAGATACAAATGACAACGAAGATACAACAATACAACAA
This sequence comes from Sus scrofa, assembly GCF_054392235.1. Lineage (NCBI taxonomy): Eukaryota > Metazoa > Chordata > Mammalia > Artiodactyla > Suidae > Sus > Sus scrofa. The sequence goes on from NC_139393.1 coordinate 35,801,219, forward strand.
TCCAAAACCTATGGGGCATGGCAAAAGTCGTTCTGAGAGGGAAGTATATAGCAATACAGTTGTGTCTCAGGAAAGAAGAAAAAATTTCAAATAAACAACCTAACTTTACACCATAAACACCTACAGAGGAAAGAACAGACAAAACCCAAAATTAGTAGAAAGAAAGAAATCATAAAGATTAGATAGGAAATTAATAACACAGACCCAAAGAAAACAATTGAGAAGATCAATGAAACCAAAAGTTGTTTCTTTGAAAAGGTCAACAAAATCCATAAGCCATTAGCCAGACTCATCAAGAAAAAAAGGGAGAGGGTTCAAATCAATAAATTAGAAATGAGAAAGGAGAAATTAAAACCAACATACACAAAGGATCATGAGAGAATACTATGAGCAACTGTGTGTCAATAAAATGGACAACCCAGAAGAAATGGACAGATTCTTACAAAGGTGCAATCTACAAAGACTGAATCAGGAAGAAATAGAAAATATGAATAGACCAATCACAAGTGCTGAAGTTGAAAATGTGATTTAAAAACTTCCAAAAAGCAAAAGTCCAAGACCTGATGACTTCTCAGCTGAGTTCTACCAGTCAGAGAAGAGTTCTGACTGGTCAGAACACCTCTTCTTCTGAAAGTCTTTCAAAAAACTCCAAAATAAGGAACACTCAATGCTCATTCTGTGAAGCCACCATTATTACCCTGTTACCAAAACCAAAGATACCACAAAAAAAGAAAATTACAGGCCAATATCACTGATGGACATAAATGCAAAAAATCCTCAAAAAATATTAGCAGACCACATACAGGCATATATTAAAAAGATCATATACCATGATCAATTAGGATTTATCCCAGAGATGCAAGATTTCTTCAAAATCTGCAAATCTATCAATGTGATACACCACATGAAGAAACTGAAACATAACACATGATCATCTCAATAGATGCAGAAAATGCTTTTGACAAAATTCAGCATCCATTCCTAAAAAAAACAACAACAACAAAAAAAAAACAAAAAAACTTTCCAGAGAGTGGGCATAGAGGGGAACTACCTCAATATAATAAAAGCACACAGCTACCATCATTCTCAATGGTGAAAAACTGAAAGCATTTTCACTAACATCAGTAAAAAGACAAGGATGTCCACTTTCACCAATGTTATTCAACATAGTTTTAGAAGTCTTAACCATGGCAATAAGAAAAGAAAAAAATTAAAGTATTCCAATTGGAAAAGAAGAAGTAAAATTATCACTGCAAAAGACATGATACTATACATAGAAAATCCTAAAGACACTACCAAATAAACTATTAGAGCTCATCAATGAATTTGGTAAATTTGCAGGATATGAAACTAATACACAGAAATCAATTGCATTCCTGTATTCTAACAATGAAAATCAGAAAGAGAAATTAGGGAAGCCATCCCATTTACCATCACATCAAAAAGAATAAAATACCTAGGAATAAGGAGTTCCCGTCCTGGCGCAGTGGTTAACGAATCCGACTAGGAACCATGAGGTTGTGGGTTCGGTCCCTGCCCTTGCTCAGTGGGTTAAGGATCCGGCGTTGCCGTGAGCTGTGGTGTAGGTTGCAGACGTGGCTCGGATCCTGCGTTGCTGTGGCTCTGGCGTAGGCTGGTGGCTACAGCTCCGATTTGACCCCTAGCCTGGGAACCTCCATGTGCCGCGGGAGCGGCCCAAGAAATAGCAACAACAACAACAAAAAGACAAAAAAAAAAAAAAAAAAAAAAACCTAGGAATAAACCTACATAAAGAGACAAAAGACTTGTACTCTGAAAATTATAAGATGCTGATGAAATAAATCAAAGAAAACACAAATAGATAGAAAAATATTCCATGTTCTTGGGTTGGAAGGATCAACATATTCAAAATTACAACACTACCTAAGGCAATCTACAGATTAAATGCAATCACTCTCAAATTACCAATTAAATGCAATCACTCTCAAATTACCAAAGACATTCTTTACAGAACTACAAAAAATATTTAAATTTTTTTATGGAAATATGAAGGACCTTGAATAGCTAAAGTAATATTGAAAAGAAAAAAATGGAACTGGAAGAATCAGACTTCCTGCCTTCAGACTCTACTACAATACTGCAATCATCAAAATATTATGGTATTCTCACAAAATCAGAAATATAGATCATTGGAACAGGATAGAAAGCCCAGAAATAAACCCAAGCACCTATGGTCAATTAATCTATGACAAAGCAGGCAAGAACATACAATGGAAGAAAGATAATCTTTTTCATAAATGGTGCTGGGAAAACTCATTCTCCTGCATGCAAGAGAATGAGTTAGAACATTGCCTAACACCATACACAAAAATAACTCAAAATGAATTAAAGACCTAAATGTAAGGCTAGATACTATAAAAATCCTAGAGAAAAACTTAGGCAGAAAGCACTTTGATGCAAATCACAGTAACACCTTCTTTGATACACATCCTAGTGTAATGACAATAAAACAAATAAATCAAGGGGGCCTAATTAAACTCAAAAGCTTCCACATAACAAAGGAAACAAAGACCCGTATAATGTGACAAAAATATTTACAAACAAAGGTTTACAACAAAGGTTTAATCTCCAAAATATACAAACAACACATTCAACCCAACAAGAAGAAGACAAAAAACCCCTTCAAAAAAATGGGCAGAAGACTTAAATAGACATTTCTTCAAAGAAGACATACAGATGACTAGCAGGCACATGACAAATGCTAAACATCACCAATTATTAGAGAAATGAAAATCAAAACAGTAAGTTACCACCTCACACCAGTTAGAGTGCCCATCATTAACAAGTCAACAAAAACAAATGCTGGAGAGAATGTAAAGAAAAGGGAACCCTTCTTCATTGCTGATGAGAATATAAATTGGCACAACCACTGTGGAAAAGAGTATGGAGCTGCCTCTGAAAACTACCTCTGGACATACACCTGGACAAAACTTTCTTTGAAAAAGATACATGCACCTGTATGTTCATCATAGCACTATTCACAATAGCCAAGACATGGAAACAATCTAAATATCCATCAACGAATGAATGGAATAAGAGGATGTGGTACATGTATACAATGAAATACTACTCAGCCATAAAAAAGAAAAAAAAATAATGCCATTTGCAGCAATGTGGTTGGAAATAGAGACTCTCATACTGAGTTAAGTAAGTCATAAAGAGAGGACAGACACCATATTATATTACTTAAATGTGGAACCTAAAATATGGCACAAAGGATCTATCTACAAAACAGAAACAGATCATGGACTTGGAAAACAGACTTGGGTTTGCCAGGGGGAGGGTTAGGGAGTGGTATTGATTAGGAATTTGGGTTAGTACATTCAAACTATTGCATTTGGAGTGGATAAGCAATGAGGGTCTACTGTATGGCACAGGAAAAGTATATCCAATCTCTTGTGATGGAATATGATGCAGGACAATGTATGAAAGAATGTATGTATAATTGGATCACTGCTGTATAACAAAAATTGTCAGAACATTGTAAATCGACATAATAAAACATAAAAAGAAATAGCTTCTATGTTTTCTGTAATTTCCCTCAGAAATCACTACTTACTGGTTTCTACTTTCCAGTGAAACCAAGTAATGTTCAAGGGCCTCCACAATTTGATCTTTGTGAGTCTGATATTTAACTGTGATCTGTTCCCAAGTTAATTAGTAAAACACCAAGGCTATAAATGCAATGTATTTGGTTTTCCAAATGTCATTTTCAAAATGAAAATCCGGAGTAATCTCCATGATCTCTACTACCAACCATATCTATAATCTGTTCACCCCCTGCTGTCACCCTAATTCAAGCTACTATTGCTTATTTTTTGAAAAAAATGTAATCAGTATTTTCTCTGACCATAATGTCCTGAAACTAGAAGTCAATCACAGTAAAAGCAATGAGAAAAAACCTACTACATGGAGACTAAACAGCATGCCTCTAAGAAACCAATGGCTCAATGAGAAAATCAAGAAAGAAGTTAAAAAATACTGTGAAAGAAATTATAATGAAGGCACAACCATTCAAAATCTATGAGATGTGTCAAAATCAATGCCTAGAGGGGAATTCGGAGCAATACAGGTATTCCTCAAAAAATAATAAAAATATCAAATCGACAACTAAAACTCTGACCTAAATGAATTAGAAAAGGAACAAACAAAACATAAACTCTGCAGAAGGAAGGAAATCATAAAGATCAGAGAAGAATTCAATAAAATAGAGATTCAAAAACAAGGGAAAAATCAATAATACTAAAACGAATTTGAAGGGTTAATAAAATTGACAAACCTATGGCCAGAGTCACCAAGAAGAGGAGAGAAAAAAAAAATGAAATAAAAAAATAAGAAAAAAGGTGAAATCACAATGGATACTGCAGAAATACCAAAAAAAACCCATAAGATAATACCATGAACAATTATATAAAACCAAATTTGACAACCTAGAAGAAATGGAAAACTTTCTAGAGAATTACAACCTGCCAAAACTAAATCAAGAAGAAATAGAACAAATGACTAGACCAATCACTAGAAATTAAATTGAATATGTAATAAAAACACTCCCCACAAACAAAAGTCCAGGACCAAATGGCTTCACAGGCAAATTCTACCAAACATACAAAGGGGAATTTATACTCAAGCTCCTTAAGCTTTTCCAAAAGCTTGACGAAGGAACACTCCCAAAGTCAATCTATCATGCCACCCTCACCGTAATACCAAAAACAGACAACAATACCACCAAAAAAAGAAAACTATAGGCCAATATCTTTTATGAAAATATATGCAAAAATTCTCAAGAAAATTTTAGCCATCTGAATCCAACAACATACAAAAAAGATCATACACTACGACCAAGTGGGATTCATCCCAGGTGCACAAGGATAGTTCAATATATGCAAATCAGTCAACGTCATACACCACATTAACAAAATAAAAGTCAAAAACCACATGATCATCTCAATAGATGCAGAAAAAGCATTTGACAAAGTCCAACATCCACTCATGATTAAAACTCTTACCAAAGCGGGTATAGAGGGAACACAACTTAAAATACAAAAAGCCATTTATGACAAAACCACAGCCAATATAATACTCAAAGTAGAAAAGCTGAAAGCCTTCCCACTAAAATCTGGAACAAGACAAGGATGCTCACTCTCACCACCTTTATTGAATACAGTATTAAAAGTCCTAGCCATAGCAATTGGACAAAAAAGAAATAAAAACTGTCCAAATTGGAAGAGGTAAAATTGTCACTGTATGCAGATGACATGATACTAGATATAGAAAATCTTATGGACTCTACACAGAAACTACTCAAACTGATCAATGAATTCAGCAAAGTAGAGGATACAAAATTAACATTCAGAAATTGGTGGTATTTATGTATACAAACAATGAAATATGAGAAAAGGAATACAAAAATACCGTACTTTTTAAAATCACTCCCCCCAAAATTACATACCTAGGAATAAACCTGCCCAAGGAGGTGAAAGATTTATATGCTGAGAAGTATAAATGTTATCATGGAAATTAAAGAGGTTTCAAAGAAATGGAAAGATATTCCATGCTCCTGGGTTGGAAAAATTAATATTGTAAAAGTGGCCATACTACCCAAAACAATCTACAAATTCAATGCAATCCCTATCAAATTACCCATGACATTTTTCACAAAACTAAAAGAAACAATCCAAAAATGTATATGGGACCACAAAGACCCAGAATTGCCAAAGCAATACTGAGGAACAAAAACCAAGCAGAAGGCATCACTCTCCCAGACTTTAGGCAATATTGCAAAGCCACAGTCATCAAGCCAGTGTGGTACTGGTACCTAAACAGACATACAGACCAATGCGACAGAATAGAGAACCCAGAAATAATCCCAGACACCTATGGTCAATTAATCATTGACAAAGGAGGCAAGAATCTAAAATGCGAAAAGGACGGCACTTTCAGCAAGTGTTGCTGGGAAAACTGGTCAGCCACATGTAAATCAATGAAACTGGAACACATCCTCATGCCATATGCAAAAATAACCATCAAACACCTAGAAGAGAACATAGGCAAAATATTCTCTGACAGGCACCTTACAAATGTTGTTAGGTCAGTCTCCCAGGACAAGAAGAATAAAAGGAAAAAATAAACCAATGGGACCTAATCAAACTGGAAAGCTTTTGCACAGCAAAGTAAACCATAAAAATACCAAAAAGACAATATACATAAGGGGAGAACATTGTTTCACATGATGCAACTGACAAGGGCTTTATTTCTAAGATAGACAAACAACTTCTACAACACAAAAGCAAAAAATCCAACAACCCAATGGAAAAATGGGCAAAAGACCTGAATAGACATTTCTCCAAAGAAGATATACAGATGGCCAACAAGCACATGAAAAAATGCTCAACACTACTGGTTATTAGAGAAATACAAGTCCAAACTACTATGAGGTACCACCTCACACCTGACAGAATGGCCATAATCAATAAGTCCACAAATAACAAATGCTGGAGAGGGTGTAGAGAAAAGGGTACCCTCCTACACATATATCCAGACACTACTTGCTTTGAAATAGACACATGCACCCATACATTCATTACAGTGCTATTCACAACAGCCAAGACATGGAAACATCCTAAATGTCCCTTGACAGATGAATGGATTAAGAAGAGCTGGTAATAATGCCAATTGCAGTGACATGGATGGAATAAAGATTCTCATACTAAGTGAAATAAGTTCAAAAGAGAAAGACAAATACCATATGTTATCACTTATATCAGGAATCTAATATATGGCACAAAGAAAAGAAAATCAAGGACTTGGAGAACAGACTTGTGGTTAACAAGGGGGAGGGGAAGAGAGTGGTATGGATTGAGAATCTGGGGTTAATAAATGCAGACTATTGCATTTGGAATGGATAAGCAATGAGATCCTGCTGTATAGCACTGGGAACTATATTTAGTCATTTATAATGGAAAAGTCTGGAGGGTAATGTGAGAAAAAGAATACATATATGTATGTGTGACTGGGTCACCTTGCTATACAGTAGAAAACTGGCACAACACTAAAAAGCACCTATAATGAAAAAAATAAAAATCACTTAAAATTAAAAAAGAAAAAATGTAATAGATTTTAAATTCTCTTTCAACATACTTTCATGACTTACTAAATTCTTCCATTTTTCATCCTGCTGGAATAATCTTCATAAAACTTTAAGTAAGACTAGGTCTCTCTCCTTAAACATTTCCAGGAGTTTTCTTTATTCTTAGAGTAAAAATAAATTCCTTACCCTGGACTATAAGACTCTACCATAAGCCAGATTCTGCAGGCATTTCTGACTTCATTCCAGGTAAGATTACCCTGACCTGTTACACTTAACCACAGCTGATTTCCATTTATTATATAAGAAATATATTTTGAACTTTATATGACATAAGCTATTCTGTTATTTTTGAAGTATTTCTTTCATATTTTCACATGTGTTTCTGTGAAATCAATTAGATTTCTTTTTTTTCTCCATGAATTTTATTACGTTTATAGTTGTACACCAATCACCATAACCAAATTTTATAGAATTTCTGTCCTAACCTCCCAGTGCATCCCCCTAAACCCAACATTGTCTCATTTGGAGACCATAAGTTTCTCAAAGTCTGAGTCAGTATCTATTCTGCAGAGAAGTTCATTGTGTCCTTTTTTAAAATTCCACATGTAAGTGATAGCATTTGATGTTGGTGTCTCACTGTCTGACTGACTTCACTTAGAATAAATATTTGTAAGTCCATCCATGTTGCTGCAAATGTTCTTTCTTTCCTTTTAACGGATGAGTAATAGTGCATTGTGTATATATAACACATCTTCTTTAGCCACTCCACTCTCAATGAATATTTAAGTTGTTCCCATGTCCTTGCTATTGTATATAGTGATACAATGAACACTGAAGTACATGCATCTTTTTGAGTCATGGTTTTCTCTGAATAGATGCCTAGGAGTGGGATGGCTGGATCAAATGGGAGTTCTGTTTTTAGTTGTCTGAGGAATCTCCACACTGTTTTCCACAGTGGTTACACCAGCAGTGTAATAGGGTTCCCTTTTCTCCACACCCCTATCCAACATTTATTGCGTGTAGACTTTTTGAAGATGGCCATACTGGCTGGTGTAAGGTCATACCACATAGAGGTTTTGATTTGCATTTCTCTAACAATTAGTGATGTTGAATATCTTTTCATATGTTTTTTGGTCAACTCTATGTCTTCTTTGGAGAATTGTCTGTTTAGATCTTCTGCTCATTTTTTGATGGGTTGGTTTGTTTTTTTGCTATTGAGATGTAGGAGGTATTTATAAATTTTGGAGATTAATCCCTTGTCATTCAATTCATTTGTAAAGATTTTCTCCAATTCTGTGTGTTGTCTTTTTGTTTTGTTTAGGATTTCCTTTGCTGTGCAGAAATTTTGAAGTTTAAGTCCTATTTGTTTATTTTTGTTTTTGCTGTTATTTATGTTGGAGAGTGTTTAACTTATGTTTTCCTCTAAGAGTTTTATAGTATGTGTTCTTACATCTAGGTCTGTAGTCCATTTAGAGTTTATTTTTGTGTATGGTGTTAGGGAGTGTTCTAATTTCATTCTTTTCCATGAGGCTGTCCAGTTTTCCCAGCACCACTTATTGAAGGGGCTGACTTTTCTCTATTGTATATTCTTGCCTCATTTGTCATAGATTAGTCAGATGTAATTGCATGGGGTTAGTTCTGGGCTTTCTATCCTCTTCCACTGATCTACATTTCTGTCTTTGTGCTGGTACCATATAGTTTTGATGATTGTTGCTTTGTAGTATAGTCTGAAGCCAGGGAGCCTGATACCTACAGCTCCATTTTTCTTTTGCAGGATATCTCTGCTATTCTGGGTTGTTTGTGCTTCCAAGCAAACTTTAAAATATTTTATTCAAGTTCTGTGAAAAATGTCTGTTGTAATTTGATAGGGATTGCATTGAGTCTGTAGATTGCTTTGGGTAGTATAGTCATTTTGATAATATTAACTCTTCCAATCCAAGAGCATGGTATATCTTTACGTCTGTTTTTGTCATCTTGGATTTTATCATCAGCATCTTACAATTTTCAGAGTACAGGTCATCTCTTTAGGTAGGTTTCCTAAGTATTTTATTATTTTGGATGAGATGGTAAATGGGATTGTTTCCCTAATTTCTCTTTCTGATCTTTTGTTGTTAGTATATAGAAATGCCATCAATTTCTGTATATTAATTTTGTATCCTGTGACTTTTCAAAATCGTTGGTGAGCTCTAATAGTTTTCTGGTAGTGTCTTTAGGATTTTCTAGGTATAGTATTATGTCATCTGCAAATATTGATAGTTTTACTTCTTCCTTTCCATTTTGGATTCCTTTTATTTCTTTTTCTTCTCTGATTGCCATGGTTAAGACTTCTAATACTGTATTGAATAGCAGTGGTGAGAGTGGATATCCTTGTTGTTTTCCAGATCTCATCCATCTTTTCACCACTGAGAATGATTTTATCTGTGGATTTGTCATGTATGGCCTTTAATATGTTGAGGTAGGTTCGATGGCCACTTTATGAATTTTTATTTTTATCAGAAATGGGTATTGGATACTGTCAAATCTTTTTTTGCATCTTTCGAGATTATTATAAGATTTTTATTCTTCAGATTGTTAATGTGGTGTATCACACTGATTGGTTTGTAGATATTGAAGAATCCTTGCATCCCTGGGATAAATCCCACTTGATCATGATGTACAATCATTTTAATGTATTGTTGGATTCTCTTTGCTAGCATTTTGTTGAGAATTTTTGCATATATGCTCATCAATGAAATTGTTTTCTCTTTTTGTGGTGTCTGGTTTCGGTATGAGGGTGATGATGGCCTCATAGAATGAGTTTGGGAATCTTCCTTCCTCTCCATTTTTTGGGCATTTTCAGAAGGATAGGTGTCAGCTCTTCTCTAAGTGTTTGATAGAATTCACCTGTGAAGCCATCTGGCTCTGGACTTCTGTTTGTTCAAAGTTTTTTAATCACAGTTTCAATTTCAGTACTTGTGATTGGTCCATTCATCTTTCCTATTTCATCTTGGTTTAGTTTTGGAAGATTGCGCTTTTCTAAGACTTTGTCCATTTCTTCTAGCTTTTCTGTTTTATTGGCATATAGTTGCATATAGTAGTCTCTTATGATCCTTTGTATTTCTGTGATGTCTGTTGTAACTTCTCCCTTTAAATTTCTAATTTCATTGATTTGAGTCCTCTCTTTTTTCTTGATGATTCTGACTAAGGGTTTATTAATGTTTTGGATCTTTTCAAATAACCAGCTTTTCATTTCATTGATTTTTGCTATAGTTTTCTTCATTTCTATTTCATTGATTTCTGCTCTGATCTTTATGGTTTCTTTCCTTCTACTAACTTTAGGTCTTGTCTGTTCTTCTCTCTCTACTGCTTTAGATGTAAAGTTTGGTTGGTTATTTGAGCTTTTTCTTGTTTCCCGAAGTGGGCTTGTTTTGCTCTAATCTTTCCTCTTAGGACAGCTTTTGTTGCATTCCATAGGTTTTAGAGTGTTGTATCTTTGTTTTCATTTGCTTCTAGGTATTTTTTAATTTCCTTTTTGATTTCTTCAGTGATCCATTAGTTGTTTAGTAGCATGTTGTTTATTCTCCATTTGTTTTTGTTTTGTTGCCTTTTTTTCTTGTTGTTGATTTCCAGTCTTATAGCATTGTGGTCTGCAGATGGTTGATATGATTTCAATTTTTTTAAAGTTACCAAGGGTTGATTTGTGGCCCAGAATGTGATCAATTCTAGAGAATGTTCTGTGTGCACTTGAGAAGAATTTGTATTCTGTTGCTTTTGGAGGGAATGTCCTATAAATATCTACTAGGTCCATCTGGTTAATGCTTCATTCGTGGCTTGTTTGCTTGTTGATTTTCTGTCTGGATGATCTATCCATTGTTGTAAGTGAGGTGTTAAAGTCCCCCACTATTATTGTGTTATTGTCAATTTCTCCTTTTAAGGTAGTTAGCAGTTGACTCATATATTGTGATGATCCTGTGATGGGTGCATATATATTTACCATTGTTGTATCTTCTTATTGGACTGATCATTTCATCATTATGTAATGTCATTCCTTTTCTCTTATAATATTCTTTAAGGACTCTTTTGTCTGATATGATTATTACTAATCCAGCTTTCTTTTGATTCCCATTTGTGTGGAATATTTTCTTCCATCCTTTCACTTTCAATTTGTATGTGTCCCTAGAAGTGAAGTAGGTCTCTTGAAGTCAGCATATATAGGCCTTGCTTTTCTATCCATTCAGCCAGTCTATGTCTTTTGGTTGGGGCATTTATTCCATTTACATTTAAGGTAATTATTGAAATGTATGTTTTATTACAATTTTATTAATTGCTTTGGATTTGTATTTGTTGCTCTTTTTTCTTCCCTTCTCTTGTTCTCTCCTCTTGTGGTTTGATGACTATTTTTAGTGTTGTATTTGAGTTGATTTTTTATTATTTGTGTGTTTATCAATTGTAGATTTTTGATTTGCATTTACCCTGAAGTTTGATATAGGAGTCTATATATATATATATATATATATATATATATATACAAGTTTGTCTGAAGTTGTTGGTTTCTTAATTTTAAGTGCATCTCCAGTGTCCTGCATTCATACCCTCCTCTTCTCATGAGTTCTGATTTTGGTAGCATATTTGTGCATTGATGATTTAGTACCTTTACTGTATATATGCCCTTACAGGTGAGCCTTTTCATTTGTGTTATTTTTGTTTCTAGTTGTGGCCTCTTCTATTCTGCCTTGATAAGTTTCTTTAGTATTTGTTGTAAAGCTAATTTATTGTTGCTGAATTATCTTAGCTTTTGCTTATCTGTAAAGCTTTTGATTTCTCCTTCAAATGTGAATGAAAGCCTTGCTGGGTAAAGGAGTCTTGGTTGGAGGTTTTCTCCTTTCATAATGTTAAGTATATCATGCCACTCCCTTCTGGCCTGCAGAGTTTCTGCTGAAAAATCTGCCAAAAACCTTATTCGGGTTCTCTTGTATGTTGTTTCTTTCCCCTAGCTGCTTTCAATATTTTCTGTTTGTCTTTAATTTTGATCAGTTTGATTAGTATGTGTCTCAGGGTCTTCCTCCTTGGTTTTATTTTATATGGCACTCGTGGATTTGACTGAGGGCTTCCTTTCCCATATTAGGGAAGTTTTCAGCTATTATCCCTTGGAATATTTTTTTTCTGTCCCTTTCTCCCTTCTCCTTCTGGAACCCCTATAATATAGAAGTTGTAGTGTTTATTGTTGTCCCAGAGTTCTCTGAGACTCTCTTCATTTCTTTTCAATCTTTTTTCTCTCTTCTGTTCTGCATGAGTGATTTCCACTAGTTCTTTCCTCCACCTCGCTCATTCATTCTTCTGACTCCTGTATTCTGCTGGCGGTTGCTTGTAAGGAATTACTTATATATTTTGCATCTCTTCTTGCTTAAGTTTTAAATCTTGTATTTCTTTGCTCAAAGTTTGCTGTAAATGATCAATCTTTGCCTCCAGTTTATTTCCAATGTCTTGCATCATCTTCAGCATCATCAGTATAATGTCTTTGTCCTGAAGGCTGATAATCTCTAGATCGCTTAGCTGTTTTTCTGGGGGGGTTTCTTGCTCCCTTTATTTTCATTTTTATAGGTTTTTGGTGTGGTGTCCTTTTTGTGGACAATGGTGTTGTAGCCTCTTTTACTTTTAGATATCTGCCCCCATTGTGGTTGATTTTGGTATGGAGGCTTGCTGTAGGCTTCCTGAAAGGAGGGACTGGTGCTTGCCCACTGGTGGGTGGGGCTTATTCCTCTCCATCTGGTGGGTGGGTTTTTGTCTCTGGATGAAATTAGAGGTGGCTGTGTGCCTGGGGGGTCTTTAGGCAGCCTGTTTACTGATGGGTGGGTTGTGTTCCACCTGGCTTATCATTTGGCCTGGGGCTTCTCAGCCCTCATGGGTGAGGCCAGATTTCTCCCAAAATGGTCACCTCTCTTGATGTAGCCTCCCCTTTCTCTTCTAGAGTAGAAAATTTTTATGAAAGTTTCCAGTCCACTTGGTTGAAATCTGTTCAGCACTTTGTTGTAATTTTGTTGTTTTTATGAGGGAAAGTGAGCTCCTGTCCTATTCCATCATCTAAATCCCATTCTCAAAATCAATTAGACTTCAATATCTGTACTGAAAGTACAATTTAGACCACAATCTAAAATAGATGTCACCATTCATCCCCCACATCTAATTTGATATCATATCACTAACTTAATTTTCTTCATGGAAGTTGTTATTATCCAAAATTATCTTTCCTGTGTTTTTAAATATTGGTATGTTGATTGGACATCCGTTTTATTTTTTTCCATTCCTTTTCTTATTCTTTTCCCATATAGGTGATTACACAGTATTGACTATATTACCTGTGGTATTCAGTAAGTCTTTATTATCAATTTTATAAATTGCAACCATTAATTTATTCCTCCTGGTCCACATTTTCTCTTTGATAATCATAAATTTGGTTTCAAAATCTTTCTTTTCTGGAAATAATTTCCTTCGTGCCCCTTTTTTTAAGATTCCGCATATAAATGATATCATATCATGTTTGTCTTTCTCTGATTTACTTTACTTAAAAGTGTAATTCTTAGGTCCATCCATGTTGCTGCAAATGACATTATTTCATTCTTTTTTATGACTAATTTTCCATTGTATATATGGACCACATTGTCTTTATACAATCTTCTGTCGATGGACACTCAGGTTTCTTCCATGTCTTGGCTGTTGTAGATAGTGCTGCAATGAGCATATGGGTGCATATTTTCAAGTTATGGTTTTCTCTGGATATATCCTCAGGAGTGGGAATGCTGGATCCTATCATAGTTCTTTATTCATTTTTTTACAGAAACTCCATATTCTTCTCCACAGAGGTGGCAGGGCTTACATTCCCACCAATAGTGTAGGAGTGTTCACTTTTCTCCACAACCACTCTAGCATTTATTGTTCATAGATATTTTTATGATGTCCAATCTGACTGGTGTAAAGTGATATCTCATTGTAGTTTAGACCTGAATTTCTCTAATAATTAGTGATGTCAAGCATTTTTATTTATTTATTTATGTTTGCCTTCCTCAGTAAAATGTCTGTTTAGATCTTCTGCTCATTTTTTGATTGGGTTGTTTGATTTTTTGAAATCGAGCTGCTTGAGGTGTTATATTTTGGAGATTATTCCCTTGTCAGTCACTTCAGAGTACAAGCAGTTTGCTTCCTCAGGCAGATTTAGTCCTAGGTGTTTTATTCTCTTTGATGTGATGGTAAATGGAATTGCTTTAATTTATCTTTCTTATATTATATTGTTGGTGTACAGGAATGGTAGATATTTATTATTTATTAATGATATAATTATGTATTAATTATGTATTAAAGATATAATTATGTATTAATCTTGTATCCTTCAACTTCACCAAATTTATTGCTGCACTCTCATAACTTTCTGGTAATATCTTTAGGATTTTCTATGTATAGTATCATGTCCTCTGCAAACAATGACAGTTTTACTTGTTCTATTCTAATTCAGATCCCTTTCATTTCTTTTTCTTTTCTGATTGCCATGGCTGGGAATTCCATAACTATGTTAAATAAAAATGGTGAAATTGGGCACCCTTGTCTTGTTCCTGATCTTTGCAGGAAAGAGTTTAGCTTTTCAACATTGAGAATGATGTTAACTGTGGGTTTGTCATATATGGCCTTGTTATGTTCAGGTAAGTTTCCTCTATCTCGCTTTCTGGAGAATTTTTAACAAAACTGGGTGTTGAATTTGGTCAAAAGCTTTTCTGCACCTCTTGATATTATTGTGTTTTTTATTCTTAGTTTGTTGATGTGGCCTATCACACTGATTGATTTGTGGATCTTGAAGAATTCTTGTGTCCCTGGGATAAATCCTACTTGATCATGGCGTATGAACCTTCTAATGTTTTGTTGGATTCAGTTTGCTAAAATTTTGTTGATGAGTTTTGCGTCTATGTTAATTGGTTGTATTGGCCTGTAATTTTCTTTTTTTCTGTGGTTTCTTTTTCTGTTTTTGGTATCAGGGCAATTGTGACCTCATAGCCTAAGCTTGGGAGTATTCCTTCTGCAATTTTTTTTTGTAAAATTCACAGAAAGATTTATCTTAACTCTTCTCTGAATTTTTGACAGAGTTTTCCTGAGAAGCTGTATTGTCCTGAGCTTTTGTTTTTTGAAATTATTTAAATCACTGGTTAAATTTCAGAACTCGTAATTGGTTTATTCATATTTCCTATTTCATGCTAGTTCAGTCCCGGAAGATTGTACCTTTATATGATTTGGTCCATTTTTTTCTAGTTTGTTCATTTTATTGACATATAGTTACTTGTAGTAGTCTCTTATGATCCTTTGTATTTCTATTCTCTCAGTTTTTAATATGTCCTTTTTCTTTTCTAATTTTATTGATTTGAGTCCTCTACCACTTTTTTTTGATGAGTCTGGCTAAAGGTTTATCAATTTTATTCATCTTTTCACAGAACCAGCTTTTAGTTTCATGGACCTTTTTAATTGTTTCCTTTGTCTCTATTACATTTATTTCTGCTCTGATCTTTATGATTTCTCTCCTTCTACTAACTTTGGGTTTTGTTTTTTCTTTTTTCTCTAGTTCTTTAGTTGTAAGTTTAGGTTGTTTATTTGGGATTTTCTTGTTCCACAAGATGAGATTTTATGGCTATGAACTTACCTCTGAAAACTGCTTTTGCTGTGTCCCATAGGTTTTAGGCCACTGTGTCTTTGCTGTCACTTGCCTCTAGGTATTTCTTTTTTCTTAATTTCCTCATTGATTTATTCAGTGATCCATTGGTGTTTAATAGCATAGCGTATTATTTAGTCTCCATGTGTTTCTGTTTTTTGCAGTTTTTTGTTTTCTTCTTGTAGTTGATTTCTAGTCTCATAGCATTGTGGTAAAAAAATCATATTAATTTCAATTTTCTTAAATTTATTGACTCTTGTTTTGTGGTCCAAGATGTGAGCTATCCTAGAGAATATTCCATGTGCACTTGAGAAGGAAGTTCATACCACTGCTTTTGGATGAAATGGTCTATTAAGTCTGTCTGGTCTGTAGTTTTATTTAAGACCTGTTTTCTTTATTGATTTTATGTCTGGATGATCTGTCCATTGCTGAGAGTGGGATGGTAAAATTCCCCACTGTTATCGTGTTAATGTCAATTTGTCCTTTTATGGCTATTAACATTTGCCTTGTACATTGAGGTGTTCTATGGGTGCATATATATTTACAGTTATTATATCTTCTTCTAAGATTGTTCCCTTAATCATTAGGTAGTGTCCTCCTTTGTCTCTTGTAACATGCTTTATTTTAAAATTTATGATATCTGATATAAATAGTTCTACTTCAGCTTTCTTTTGATTTCTATTTTTATGGAACATCTTTTCCATATCCTCACTTTCAGTCTGTAAGTGTCCCTAGATCTGAAATTTGTTTCTTATAGATAACATAGACATGGCTCTTGTTTTTTATCCATTCAGGAAGTCTCTGTATTTTGGTTGGAGCACTCAGTCCATTTACATTCAAGGTAATTAGAGATATGTATGCACTTATTATATATGTTAATTGTTTTGGATTTGTTATTGTTGGGCTTTTTCTTTCCTTTCTCTTTTGTTCTCTTCTCACATGATTTGATGCCTATCTTTAGTGTTGTATTTGAATTGCTTTTTCTTTTTTACTTTATTCTTTGGTGTTAATGGCCACACCCAGATTATATAGGAGTTCCTGAGATAGGGATGAATCCATACTACAGCTGTGACCTATGCTGCAGTTGCAGTAACACCAGATCTTTTAATCCACTGTTCCTGGCCAGAGATTGAACCTGTTGTCTCCACAGTGACCTGAGCCACTGCAGTCAGATTTTTAACCTGCTGAGCCACAACAGGAACCCCACTTTTTTATGAGCGTGTTAATTGGTGTTTTTTAATTTGTTTTTTTTTCCCCACGAGGTTTTGCATATATATAGTTTTAACTTGCTAGTTTTTTAATTTCAAAAGCTTTTTCAGTATTCTGCATTCATCCTTTCCTCTTCTCACGACCGCTGGTGTTGATATCATATTTGTTTGTGGATGACTTCCTACTTTTATTTTATGTTTACCTTTACTGGTGATTTTTCCCATTTATAATTTTCTTATTTCTAGTTGTTTGCTTTTTTCTTTTCACCCAAGAGAAGTTCTTTTAGCATTTGTTGTGAAGCTGGTTTGGTGTTGCTGAATTCTTTGAGATTTTGCCTATAAAGCTTTTGATATCTCTGTTGAATCTGAATGAGAATCTTACTAGGTAGAATATTCTTTGTGGAAGGTTTTTTTTTTTTAATCACTTTAAATTTATCTTGCCACTCCCTTCTTGCCACTTCACTGACCCGTAAAGTTTCTGCTGAGAAATCAACTGATAACCTTATGGGGATTACCTTGTTATTTGTTGCTTTTTCCTTGTCACTTTTCACATTTTTTTCTTTGTATTTAACTTTTGTCAGTTTAATTAAAATATTTCTCCTTGGGTTTATTCTGTATGGTACCCTCTGTGCTTCCTATACTTGATTGAGCATTTCCTTTTTTATATTAGGGAAGTTTTCCTTTTTCATATTAGGGGAGTTTTCAGCTATAATTTCCTCAAATATTTCCTCAGGCCCTTTCTATCTCTTCTCCTTCTGGGACCCCTCTGATGCAACTGTTGGTATGTTTAATGTTGTTCCAGAGGTGTCTGGGACTGTTCTCATTTCATAATTCTTTTTTCTTTATTCTTTTCTGAGGCAGTAATTTCTACTATTCTATCTTCCAACACAAATTTGTTCTTCTGCCTCAGTTATTCTGCTGTTGATTCGTTCTAGTGAATTTTTCATTTTTGATATAGTATTTTTCATCTTTGTTTGCTTTTTCATTACATCTTCTAGCTCTTTGATAAAAATTTCTTATAACTTCTCCATCTATGCATACATTATTTTTCTGAGATCTTGTATCATCTTACATTATCATTACTTTGAATACTTTTTCAAGCAGGTTGCTTATTTCCTCTTAGCTGTTTCTGTGGGTTTTTATCTTGTTCCTTTGCCTGAAACATATTTCTCTGTGATTTCATTCAGTCTAAACTCCCATGCTTGTTGTCTCCTTTCTGGATGCTGAAGGATGTTAATTCCTCTAATTTCTGGAGTCTATCCTCTGGTGGGGAGGTTTGGCACAGGAGCTTGTGCAGGCTTCCTGTTTGGAGCGACTGTTGCCTGCCCATTGGTATGTGGAGCTGGATCTTGTCTCTCTGGGTCACGACCATGTCAAGTTCAAGTGGTGTGTTTTGAGGTAGCTATTGGCTCAATACAATTTTAGGCAGCCTGTCATCTCTTTTCTCGGAATATGCTGGTCTTTATCCCCTTGATAGGAGGTGGATTGATGTTGTGGTGACCAAAGCCTGTACTTGATATTCCTCTGTGGTTGCCACTGTGAGGGACAGGGTCTCCTCTCTAATTGTTGGAGTAGGAGCCCTAAGATGTGTTTTTGAGCTGTGTTTCTAATTCTCAGTGCAAGATAGGTTGGTTGACAGCTCCACTGAGTATTCCTCTACTGAAGCTGTTCACCAGTGAGTATGCTCTATTGTGTCACATTTTCCTCCTTATGTGGGCTCATACAGTTCACTCTTGTTGGCGCAGCTCTCAGCCCCAATTTAAACATAGTTATATCTGTAATTGGCTCTGGTGTCTCTCAGGTGTTGTTTTCACTAGGTCATCAGTGTAATTCCACTGAGATTAGAACTCAAGACTGCAATATTTATGCACTGGGGTCTGCTGTGGGATTTATGGAGGCATATCAGACTCTTGTCTGCTCTGACCTCTGCCTGTACATGCCCACAAAGTCTACAGCTGCTCAAAACAGACCTGTCTTAAGTGTGGTAGCACTCAGTGTCCCTTTAGATGTTCTTCCAGTGCTGAATTTATAAAGTTGGCAGTAGAGGAGTAAATTCATAGTTCACATTGTTAGGAGGAGAGATTTCAGCTCTTCTTCCTCAATTGCAATGCTGTGCTTAGTGTGTGCTTTGGAGTATGCTGACCATTTTCCCCTTGGTAGTAGGTATGCAGATGTGGGATCTGCTGTCTGATCCTGAAGCTCTTTGTAGTTGTAGCAGCTTTTGTGCATAGCTAGAGCCAGACCATAACTAGGGATACATGAGAGAGTGGCAGTGCCTTAAGAGACTTCTTTTTGAGTCTGGTGGCAGCCAGAAGTTGACATCCAGTTGCACACCCTTTAGTGTTGGCTTTGGACCAAGTACACTCCTAAGGAAGCAAGGCCAGAGGTTGGTGCCTTGTAGAACCCTTTGGTGGCAGCAGTGTGCTGTTCTAAGTTCCAGGGAGTCAGAGGCAATGGTCAGTGTCTGATGACAGGCACTTTAGCAGTGGTGGTGGGCCATGGAAGCTCTCTAATGTGTCAGTTCTCAGTTGAAGACTCCCTGGGAATGGCTGCAGAAAGACTTGCAAGCTCTCAGGGAGTCAGGAACAGTGGTTGTATCCCAGGTTCAGGCCCCCTGGTAACAGTGACAGTTAGTGGAGTATACTCCCTAGAAGGGAGTGGGAAGGGATTGGTGTCTGTTTGCAGTTTTGGGCTTTCTAGGGCCAACCTCAATCAATGGTGCCATGCCTCTCTGGTGGGCCCAATCTTCTTCCTGGTCTCCTTCTATTATGGTAACCCCCACCATGCCTCCCTCAGTTTGTATCCTCTTAGCCAACATCAGTTCTCTCCTGATCAGAGCTCCAAAACCCAAGCCTCAGCATTCAGCCCCCACCCACCTAACTGGTCAAGTGCCTTTGGCTGGGATGTGCTAGATGGCAGCACTAACTGACTTTGCATGTCTTTTTCTAGTTTGGCCTCAGCAAACTGATTGCTGAAGTCTCCTCTAAGACTCCAAAGCTCTCCTTCTGTCCCAGCTTATTTCTCTTCAAGTGAAGGGCCCTCCTAGTGTGTGGTAACCTTTTTATTCCTTTACAACCCTCTTCCAGTGCTGGCCTTGTCCTGAGTCCTTTCTCTCTCTTTCTCTCTCCTTTTTTTTTTTTTTTTTTTTTTAAATTATTTTTTCCTACCCAGTTAGGTGGAGATTGTCTTGCCCTTTTGGAAGTCTGTGATCTTCTGACAGAGTTCAGTAGATATTCTGTGGGAATAATTCCACATATAGATGTATTTTGCGGGGGCAGGGGGAGTGGCATCAGCAAAAATAGGATATAGTTGATTATAGTGTTGTATTATTTTTTAAGTATTTATTTTTTTGGAGAAGGCATGCTCCATGTCCTACTCCTCCACCATCTTGCCTGAAAATTTATTTTAGATTTAAATTTTGCTATAGCAGGAACCTGTCTATACATAATCATTGGTATAAACAATAAAAAACAAACATATTAGTTTTAAGGAACTGTGTCACAAGATTGATCCAAGTTGTAATATTAAGACAGAGTATGGTATCAAGACAGAAATATGGGATTTCTGGAGATCAGATGAAAAAATTTAGGTTTAATGTTGTAGACAATAAAAATATGTTTTACATTTTGTTTTAAGTTGGCAACCAAAAAAGACTCCACATGAATAATTTACAGAACTTTGGAGTTCCCGTCATGGCTCAGTGGTTAATGAATCCAACTATGAACCATGAAGTTGTGGGTTCAATTCCTGGCCTTGCTCAGTGGGTTAAGGATCTGGCATTGCTGTGAGCTGTGGTGTAGGTCACAGACACAGCTCGGATCCCACATTGCTGTGGCTGTGGTATAGGCCAGTGACTACAGCTCTGATTAGACCCCTAGCCTGAGAACCTCCATATGCCACGGATGCAGCCCTAGAAAATACAAAATAATAATAATAATAATAATTTATAGAACTTTAATTCTCATGGCCTGTAGAATCTAGTTATTTATTTTTAAACTTGGCAAGTAAGCCTATTTAAAAAGGTATGTAGAGTAATAGGTATTTACCAGTCTATAAATGTGCTATATTTTAATTGCATGAATAATAATGAAAATATATAAAAAGTAAAAATAATTTATCTATGCCTTTGTGAGGCACCATTTAAAAAAAAAAACACTTTTGTGTTTATATGCTGAGGAATTCTATCATGTTTTTGCCTCAGAGACAATTGAAGTCAAGTAAAGGCAATTTGTCTTTACTCTAAGGATTTATAAGATGTTTGCAATAAAGCAATTCAACCATAAGATATATCCACTAAACGGATAGTTTAATAACGTATAAGTGATGTGACTTTAAAATTATCATAACATTTTTGATTTTACTAACACAACCACTATTAGGCAATTACTTAGAAAGTACCATTTTTAGTTCCTCTGTTTAAGGAAGTCAGAATTATTCT
The DNA here is from genome assembly GCF_054392235.1 of Sus scrofa. Lineage (NCBI taxonomy): Eukaryota > Metazoa > Chordata > Mammalia > Artiodactyla > Suidae > Sus > Sus scrofa. The sequence continues at coordinate 35,822,656 of NC_139393.1, forward strand.
GCGTAGCCATCAGAAAGGAATTATTCCACACATATGCTCAAAACAGACATATAAAATTATATTTATGGAGAAAAAGTGGTAACTGAATGACTAAGAATAAAGTGAAATTATAATAAAAATAAACCAAGAAATTACATAATGCATTTTCCAATCTAAGATGTTTTTGTCCTTATATTTATGTACAAGTAGAAATATAAAAGATCATTTGACTATGGTAGTTGATGGACGGACAGATAGACACTATGTTTAACTTAACCTCATCTAATATTTATTGAATATATTCATTATTCTTTGTCAACTAGAAAACCATACACTCATGAAGAACAAACATAACATAAACAATACAGCATGGCTTTAATGAAGATGCCAAAGACTATAAACAAAAATGTAAATTTATAAAACATAACCTTGGGAGTTCCCACTGTGGCACAGCAGAAATGAACCTGACTAGTATCAATGAGGATTCAAGTTAGATCCCTGGCTTCACTCAGTGGATTAAGGATCTGGCATTGCTGTGAGCTGTGGTGTAGTTTGCAGGTTCAGCTCAGATCCTGCATTGCTGTGGTTGTGGTGCAGCCCATTGATGCATGTCCAATCCGACCCCTAACCTGGGAACTTCCATATGCTGTGGGTATGGCCCTTAAATGAAAATAAGTAAATAAATAACATAACCTATCACAAAATAACAGAATGCCAGGGTTGAGGATCACAGAGTCATTATCTAGATCAACCACTGAGTTTTCAACACAGGTTACAGAGACACAGAGACACTGACATGTTGACCTTAATATGCAGCCAGGAGCTGGAATGGAAACCAGGCTACTAACCAGGCTATTAATAAAATAAGGGATTTTTCTACATAATATAAACTGTCAAAATTTATTCTACAATATAAGCATAGATGGGCAATATGGGTGTGCTTATTTTTCTTTGTTAAAATGGAACACATCTTTGCAAACCTCTTTGTATTTCCAGACATCTATTGCACTATGGTTTTAAACACTCATTTATTATGCCTACTGGTTTGACTTTTGAATACAGATTGACAGCAAACACAGTATTTGGGTAAACTCTAAAACTCGTGGTTAAATTTTACTGTGTGCTTCCTATTCTGTGTTTATAAATATACAGAAAATACAGACAGGAATTTATGATTAATAATATTTAAGTGGCTGTTAGTAATTTTAATTGTGTTTTCTCAGTAAAATTTTATCATTATTGAATTCATAGGAAGCCAATTGTGAAGAGAGAAAAGTGTGTGTATATAACCTAGATTTTAAGATATCAGAACATCTTAAATATTATTTTTGTTGATTATATTTCAGTGCAAGTAACCACTGGAACCTAAGGGAAAATATGTTTGAGGGTAGTGCAGAGTTATAGGTATATATTATCTACCCCTCCTGTCAGTAGCATGGGGGCCAAGTGATGAGTGCTGAAGCCAGAGTACAATTGAAGATCCCTTTAAACTGTTCTTTAGCTTCTTCTTTTGACACTAATTTAAATCTCAGAAAGCAGTGCTTTGACAAATTGTATTCTATTTGAAATTATCTGATAATTACAGAAGTAAAATCTGGAGACATCAGCAGTCACCTGACCTTTTTATAATGGCCTTTATAAATATTACTAGAAGTACAACAATGAAAAATAGTTATTTTAAATGATAAATGTTTCAAAAATGTCAGTGAGACAAAAAGCCAGTTATAATCGAGACTTTATTGTGTCGATATTACTAAAAGTGAGAAAAATTTTTCGTCATGGAAAGAGATTAAAAACAACATAAATAATAACTAAAACACATGACCCGTATAATATATATGATAAAAATTTCCATTGAAAGATAATATAACAGAGTGTAAATGGACAATCAATGCTACTGCATACTAGGTACAGGTAATTATTTTTGATTTCTACCCAAAAGTATGATTTACAGTCTGCCCTCCATATCTGAAGTATCTATGTCCATGGATGGAGAGATCTGACTTACTGGACCATTTTACATAAGGACTTTCACAACTGCAGATTTTGGTATCTGCAGGGACTCCTGAAACCAATCCCCATGGGTCCTGAGGGACAACTATAATTACATTGCGTTGATAGAATTCATTGGGGAAAATAATTAAGAATATGTTGATAGTAATAGAAGTATACTAATACTGGTTTGGAGACCATTGTTTTTGAGACCTATCAAGTATAAGAATATATCTCAGCATATTATTTACTTAGTCATGTATACTGATCAGAAAGTCATGAGTAAAACAAAATCCTTAGTGTTAATAAAATAAATTACCAATTGAAGAACTGAACCCTATCTCAATTCTCAATACTCATTCCAGTAACTAGTACTGTACTATTAGTGTGAGTATGTACGTGTATATAAATGAATAATTTGGTGTGGGTTATGAGTTCCTTATTATTGATGAGGGAAGTTGGGGGATGATAAAAATAATTATTTATATTTAACAGAATCTATGTGAACTACACAGAATGTGGGGCAGTGTTTGGAGGGAGGTGGTGGGAAGAGAAGGGACAGGTTCTTTTGAAGTTATAAATTTCAATAAGATCTTGAGAACAAAGATTTAAAGGAAAGAAAAGGCTCTTATTAAATTAAGTACAATCTACAGGAAATAAGGTATTTTTCAATCTAGAATAGAATCTTGAAATCAATATATGTAGATGTGTCTTTTATAAACTAAATTTGTTTAATTACCAACCCTTTTTTCATGTATTTTCTTCTCACTTGTAACAGTTCATTTTCAGAATTTTTCTCATGATGCTTTCTCCATCTCTCTTGAAACACATATAAAAAATATAAAAGCTGAATTCAATGACAACTCACATCAAAATTACTGAATGCTAGATGGAGCCTTATCAATTTTCAAAATTCAGTTACTCCTTGAGAATACATTAAAACATTAAACAAAGGTTTCATTTCTTGTATTATTATAATATACTACTATTGGTGTATTTAAAAATGTATATGTCACATAATGTCTTTTTTCATCTATTTTCAATGCAAATATACAGTTTAAATATCTACTTTATGTGTGTGTATATATATCTATAGATATGTGTATTTATATCTATCTATCTATATATATATATACACATTTCAGAAGAAAAGTGGATGTATACGTAATGCAGATATATATATATCAGAAGACACTACCTTCCATTACTGATTCAGACGAAAAGTAATATGCCAATGGAACCTAAATTACAAGCAAAAGATGTATAAATTAAAGCATCAACAATTACATAAACATGGTTTTTATACTGTATTTTACATATGAGAAAGCACCAGATTTAAAGTCTGAAACTAGGTTTGGTCTCCTCTTACTCAGTGACCATTCAACCAAGAAAATTCAGGCTAGTTTTAAAAATAAGAACTAAAACTAAACATAGTGTAGTGGGGAAGAGCAGACTGGAGTTTAGAAAATGTCACTTTTGGAGTTCCCCTCATGACTCAGTGGTTAACAAACCCAACTAGTATCCATGGGGATGCAAGTTTGATCCTTGGCCTTGGTCAGTGGGTTAAGAATCTGGCATTGCTGTGAGTTGTGGGAGAGATCACAGACATGGCTCAAATACTGTGTCACTGTGACTGTGGTATAGACCAGCAGCTATATATCTGATTTGACCCCTAGCCTCCTGGGAGCCTCCATATGCCACAGGTGATGTGTCCCTGTTCCCCCCCCAAAAAATAGAATGTCAGTTTAAATTTTGGAAACTTCACTGAGGATATTTATGAAACATTACAATTTAATTTGTCAAGTACCTACTATGTAACAGGATTTTTGATCTTTGGTATTTTAATTGATTTTTATGTGTCACATTTCTTCATAAAAAGAGAACCTAAAATTCAGGTTTCGGGGGATTGGATTAAGTTATTAAAAAAATCTCTTATCCTAATAGGGAAAATTTATTGCTCTATTGCAGTCTGGGTGTGTAACTATCCTAATGACAGGCATCATTTTTTTCCAATATAAGAAAACCCTTCTCTGTTTATGAGTTGTTACCCTTCTCTGTTTACGATAGAATTTTCTGTCATGAATTCAATTCTCATTTTGATGATCACCCAGAGGCCATGCTTAGACCCGGATATTATTAAAACTGTTATCAGAATTCTGCTGAAAATAATGCATTTAAGACTAGCTAAGTTGGAAAATAATCTTTGTCTTTGTAGTAAAGGTGAGATATGCCAGTAATTAAACTATAAATGGTAATAGGTGCCAACTCAATAATCAAATGTATGATATCATAATCTACCATGTGGATTAATCATTGCTATATATCGTTGCATTCCATGAATTATCATAAACAAATTTTAGAAAGAGTCAATAATAAAATATGTGAGCCCTTTAAAATATATCACTTTGAAATAGCGTATTGGGAGAAATTTTGTTTTTTTCAATTAATTAATAAAGTTTCCCAGAAAAGAGTGAGAGAAGAAGAAGGAAAAAAAGGAGAAATTAGAGGCAGTCAGATACACAATAAAAATATACACATAATTACCATTGTAGAAGGCTAATTATCTCTCCTTAGCATTGAGGGAAGTAAGATTTTGTGTCTAGAAGGCTTCAAAATTTCAAAAGACAGAGATAATCAAGAAGTTGGTTTTTGACAATTTCTTGAAGAGTGCACAATTAAAATGTTGGATCTTATTATTGCCTGAACATGGAAATGAAGGAAGAGTGTGTCCTATGTTAAACAAATTATCTCACTTTTACATAGATGATACACAGGATTTCTATATCAGTCTTTTTTGTTTTGCATCTCAATGAATAATCTTATTGGGATCAAAAATTTCCCAAATTAGCCACTGCAATTTGATATTGTCCAAGTTAGTTCATTTAGAAAGATAAACACAATAATAATAGTAGTAGTAGTAGTAACACGGAAGCCAGAGCTTTTCCAAGAGGTAGCACAACTTTATTAGTTTACTAGTAGGCCCTGAAAAATTGCTGCTGGACAGTCAAAAGCAAAATTTCCCAATTATTTGGGGTCAGATCATAATCTCCTGCAAGCCAATGAGCAGTGAGGATATTGCTTTCAAAACAAATTTCTCAAATCCAGGATTGAAGAAATTCCAATTAAGTTTTGAAATGAAAATCAGAGGATGGTGGTTTGAAAAGAACTTAGGAACTCTAGCCCCTGTTGCTGGCTCATAATACAGACTTATAAAACCCTCATCTTTATCCTACTCTCCATGAACTTATTTCTAATATACAAACTGCGATGGAGATTGAAACTAGGCAGACAGAATGGCTGGGAGCAAATACACAGTTTGACAAATCAGAGCAATACAAAGCAAGCAAAAATCTACTGAGCTAACCAAAACACTCCTAGTTGACTTTATTCCTATGATGAATAAAATAAACTTAACACCAAATAGGCTTAACAAAATATTCATGGCTAAGAGCCACAGTAGATTAATAGCAAGGTGTGGGTTAAGGATCCTGCATTTCTGTGAGCTGTGGTTTAGGTCCCAGTGTGGCTCAGATCCTGTGTTGCTGTGGCTGTGGCTTAGGCTGGCACCTGCAGCTGATTCAACCTTGAGCCTGGGAACATCCATATGCCACAGATCTGGCCTAAAACAAGAAAAAAAAAAAAAAAAAAAAAAAAGGCAAGGTGGCTTTGAGCTTTGACATTCAAGGGTGCTCACTCTGAAGTTGTTTCAGCAAGGGTCTCAGACAAAGTATAATGAAAGGTCCACTAATAAAAGCCAACTGACTACATCTACCAGGAACATACTTGATGTTCAAACAGAGTTGGGTTTATAAATGCTGCAGCAAGGAAAAATGGACCCCAGAGAAACCATGTTGCATTTCAGAAAAAGTGAGTAGGGAGAGTGCTTTCAATGGCTTTGGGCTTCTTTTGAGCAATTCTAATGAATGATTAGGGAAGCAGGACTCACTTTAGATCATACATTGTCATAAAAAGAGGGGTAGTGCAACAATGGAGCTTCTCAGTAATCTTAGTTCTAGATGTGGAAGGAAAGAAGTAGGGCTGGGGATACTATTTATCTGACGTTAACACTTTCCAAAAGGAATGATTTTTTGGTTATTTTGCATATCGGGAATGGTTTTTGTTAGGTTGTTTTAGAAACATTGCAGTCTGTTGGCCTGTCCATATCCTATTACAAACATTGTTGATATTCTTTAGAAACATTACTTTCTGATTTTCAGGAAGGCTGAATTTCACTTTCTTAAAGGCAAATCACTTCTGCATAAAGGTTCTTTGGGAGAAAGAGTCTGCATTTTAGTAATGCAAACCTAGCCTGGCTCTCTTTTTTATTTCTCTTTCTCCCTCATACTGTTCCTTTTCCCTTCCTCTTCCTCTCTCTTTCACTTTCTTTTTCTTTCTCTTTAGCACTCCATATGACCTTTACACATGGCCACCTTGGTTTACTCATATCATGTATTTTCACTACAGTGCTGTTAGGCACCCCAGGCAGTCCAAAGCACCAACTTCAAGAGCTCTAAAAGACAGGCTCCAAGCATCTATTACCTTGGTCAAAGAGGTCATGGAGTCTCTCAAATTCAAGGGAACATCGCAGACAGACCTCATCTCTTAGTGGGAGTACTGTGAAGGATTTGTGGCTATCTTTAGCCACAAACAATAAACAATAATGTGCAAATGACTGTCTTTAACAATAGTGTACAAACAGGGATTTCTTTTGTTAAAATGGTTGAAAAAACTAGGAAAACACTTGAAAAATTATTTTTCAATCAGCATAGTGGCACCATTGGATTAACTCTGGTTTAGTAGTGATCAGTCTACTGTTAAACCAATGCAGTTTCTCACCAATAGTTTTAACTGAAACTGAAATTGTGCACCCTCAGAGAGAATAGGGACAAAATTTTGGATGCATTATTATTCCAGAAAAAGAGAAAAGACTTTTGAAAATATCTTTTATCACTGATAAGAAAACAAAAATAATTTGGTTTTCCTATTCCAAATGAGTAAAATATTCAAATTTATAGATTATCTTTAGAGTTAATCCTCTCAATTGCATTTAATTTCTAATGAGAATGCACATGAATTTTGAAATAGTCACACAATAATGAGAGCTTGGATGCATTCACAGTATAAGCTCTGAGTATTGTAATCAACTATTTTAAACTCTATTGTTTTAAGCCTAGAATAAATTCCAAAATCATAGATCATTGGTATTTAAGGATACGCTTTTATATTACAGCCAGAGCCCTGAAGCTAGTCTTGCCTTTCTTCCTAGATGATAAATAATACAGCTCAGTAATATAAACACAATTACTATAGCTCTTTTGTTTAAAATAACCATGATTAAATGAAGAAGGTAATTGATTATAGAAAAAAGGAGAAGCTGATAGTGTCTAAACACACAAACAAAGCTCCTAGGCCTTCTCCTTCCTATAGTTTTGAAGGTGGTTATACTTATGGCTGGCAAGAATTCTACCACTGAACCATATTGTATACAGGTTACACTTAAGAGGGTTTGTAAACCCCTTATAATGTCAGTATGAGCCAATGCATTTTTTGCATGGGTAAATCATTCTGTGTTACAAAGAATCTTTTCTTCTGTACTATACTTTCAGAAAGGACATTTTTGATGGAAAGCCTTATATATACTTTAGTATGATGCCTAATTATCAGTCACTCATGCTTTCCTACATAATCATCTATTGAAAACAGAAGATATTAAATTCAGTGTTCCCAGCTTATAGTTATAACTATTAACTGAGACAAGATTAAATAATCTTTTAATAGGAAGAGGTCAACTTTTAAAATGCCTTTATACACAGGCATCAAAAATACTTTTAAAATGCCCTCACATGGGGGATAAAACATTTTGTTTCCATGTAATGACAGAGATTATTGAGTTAATAGGCACTAAATGAAATTTTTCATCTTCAAATATAAAAGAATTAAAATTATTCAACTTTTACCTTTGTGAAATGTTTAAACTGAATCTATTCAAATATGTAGAACTAACATTTCCACCTACCAGAGTCCATGGGACTTGCTGACATTCTTCTCAACTCATAAAGCATTTCCAACTGTTCCTCAAACCACTCCTAAATCCACTAAGGGACTAAAAGTGGATATAGTTTATTTTTTCCAATATGGTAAGTATTTTTTTAAAAATTCATAAATTCATTTAGCCAAAACATCTGTCTCAAACTTTTAGAAGTATTTCCTTCAGAAAACTGACATCTTATCCATGTTTCAGTGATGCTTGAATCCTCACAGTGTTTTAGAAATATTTTTTCCCTTCATTTCCTAAAACACTAGAGTTTTAAGCTTTTTCTGACCAGTTTATAAATAGCCAAGACTGGGGCCCTGGAGTCTGCTCTCTTTCTCTTCATTGACTTTTAATGGAAATAGAGGGATGGAAAGAAGAATGCATGCTGTTAACCACTATCTTTACAAATGACTTTTTAGCCTTTTATTTGTCTGCTCATGCTTCAAACACTCAAAGGATATTTTCAGAATCTCAGTAGATGAAGGTTCAAACTTGAAATGACTTGACAGGCTGTATCTTCCTTAAGAGATTTTGACATGGTATTAAGCCATAGTTACAAGCCAATACTTGAATAGGAAGCCCTAGGGAAATCTTTCAGAGATGGAACATAGCATTTACAGCAGGAGGCAGGTGTCTGGACCAGTGAAGCAAACAACAATATAGTATATTTAGTATCAAAAATGGAAGCACTGGGGACACCGGGAGAAGTTGAATGAGGAAAAAACTAATCTTTTGGGGCCCTGAAAATGTTAATTTTCTGATAGTATGAAATATAATTTCAACATAGCAGGTGCACCTAGAAGCAGGTGCTTCTCACAATATTGTCTCTGAATTTATTTGTTTCTTTTGCAATGAGAGGATGTAAAGCAGCTGTACTGACCATGTGGAGAGAAAGCAAAGAGCTTTTAATTAGCAATAAGAGGGCTTTAATTTATTTTGAGATATCTACCTCTCTCTTTTTTTCTCTTTCTCTTTACACTTTTATGAGTGTCTTAGCAGGAGTTTCTGCAAGCCAAAAGCACAAAGAAAATCAAGCAAGTCCAATATTATGGTAGATTCAGGGCAGGGTGGTGTGTGCTATTTGTAAGTAAATTTAAGAAACATAGATGAAGTTTTTATGGAAATTAAATCCACAACCAAGATACTATAGTTACTACTTTGAATATTCTTTTCCTCATAACATTGTGTGACCAAAAATGTATTATTATTATACTCAGTCCAATTTTTATTGAAATTTTTCTCCACTTTGTCCATTTTAATAAAGTTATATACACATATACATATATTCTAAAGGATCTATTATTTAGAAATTTTTCATTTTCATTTTAGCATATTTGACAATAAAATCATCCACTATCTAAAGTGTTATAAGCATTAATACTGGAATTTCTTCCTCAAAATATTTTAGCATATACTTTCTGTGTTTTTAATGTAAGTGCTCTGTACATTTCAGTTATTATTCAGAAATTAGTAGTAGTTAATCATGAATTACCATATCTGAATAATAGCTATATGTAAAAAAAATATATAAAATCACTATTTTTACAAATACTTTTTTTTCATATTTTAAAAGTTTTATTGAGTATAGTTAATTTACAATGTTGTGATAGTTTCTGCTGTACAACAAAGTGACTCGGTTATACATGTACACACACCCATTCTATTTCAGATCCTTTACCCATATAAATTTTAACGTATATTAGGTAGAGTTTTCTGTGCTATACAGCAGGTGCTCTTTGGCAAGTCATTCCATATACCACAGTGTGAAAACCCCAGTCCATCCCCACCCACAGAAGTCCCCTTTGGTAAACATAAATTTGTTTTCAAAGTCTGTGAGTCTTTTTCTGCTGCAAATAAGTTCATCTGTATCCTTTATTTTAGATTCCACATGAAAGTGATGTTTGTTTTTCACTTTCTAACTTCATCTAGTAGGAGCATGTCTAGGTCCATCCATGGTGATGCAAATGGCATTATTTCACTCTTTTTGTGAGCAACAACACATTGTATACACGTACCACATCTTTTGTATGCAACTATGTTTCAATCAACTCAAATTTTGAAGTTCTCCTTTAAATATCTACTAGGAATTGTCCAAATGAAGGCTAAAGAGCTTGGGTATTTATCCATTGAGTCCTATGTCTTTTTTTTTTTTTTTTGTCTTTTTGCTATTTCTTTGGGCCTCTCCCACGGCATATGGAGGTTCCCAGGCTAGGGGTCGAATCGGAGCTGTAGCTGCTGGCCTATGCCAGAGCCACAGCAACGCAAAATCCGAGCCGCGTCTGCAACCTACACCACAGCTCAAGGCAACGCCGGATCGTTAACCCACTGAGCAAGGACAGGGACTGAACCTGCAACCTCATGGTTCCCAGTCGGATTCGTTAACCACCGCGCCACTATGGGAACTCCCTATGTCTTCTTAGTTGAGCACTTTTCTTAACACATCAGATCTCAGGCACTTCCAAAGCACCTTGAATGTGGTCTGAGAATGATCTAAGGATTCTTGGACCTCAGGAAGAGAAGTCAAACACTTGAAATTGGAAGTTACCAGCACACCAGCATGGCTGCAGGTCAAGTCAAGAGGTGTCCCAGAATGACAAAGGATGGGAAATAGATGTGTCTGCTAAAGCAACATCCACGTTATTAAGTTGATGGCAAAGGCAAAATAATATAAAATAGACTTTTGAAAGAAAATTAACGAGTTCCTGTTGTGGCTCAGTGGTTAAAAGTACTTTTTTTAAAAGCTCTGTGGAAAATAAAATATATTAAATTGTTATAAAATTGATATTAGCCACTGGTAGTTTGATTTTTTTTCTGTGTAATAATAATAATAATATATTTTATTCCTTAATCCATTTCTAGAATTTTAGGATTATAAAGAAGTTATTATATGTAGTCTAAATTTTAAAAATTTTATTATGTTTAAATCATAAAACTCCTTTTTATTTTGATAATTTTTCAAGATCAGCTTTCTCTCTTTCTTGCTCTACTTAGACACTGTAAATTTGCGCTAGAAAAGTATAACAATAACAAAATGTATTTAACTAGTCAATGATTGATATGAATGAGTATGCATGATTATATTATGTTTTAATAATGGTTTCTATTTTCTTTTACATTTCTTTCAAATGTTAGCTTCTTAATGTCATAGCTAGAGGTTGGACAATAACAGCTCAAGGTAAGCCCATTTGGGTTGGGAAAATTTTCTTGGTCTGAGTCTTAAAATCTGCTACCTTTTTAATAGGCAGACAGGAAGCATGAGATTACCATCAGGAAAATAAATAGTAAAGTCAAGTCAGAGACAGGAATAATAAAAGCAGAAAGATGATCTTTCTGGAGAGCAAGAATTAATGTGAGAAATTACTTTCAAAGGTATTTGGATTTGATATCAATGAAGGATCTGGTTAATTACATTTGATATGGTCATAAGTAAATCATTAAATAAAATGAGTTATAAAACTATGACAGGAACTCATGAGTGGTAGAATATGGTAAAGACTTTGAGGATTAGCAAACATAGATTTCATGTCTTTGTTAAATATATTTCATTATTTGAAGATGAGGACAACTGTACCTCTGTCAAGGTAGTTTTTATGAGCAAATGTATAGATTAGAGGCTTCTTTTGGTAGATTATAATCAGGAAACAGTGTTTTCCCTCACCACTACTTTAAACACACTTGGTTGTATCAGTAATACTTTTTGCCTCTTACTAACATCTGAAGCAATTCTTAGAGCTTCTTAGTAACTGGCAAATATAGGAATAGACTCCTCTAAGAATAGATTAAATCAAAACTGAAAACTGTTCATTAATGAGCTCCTTCCATTGCCTCACCTGAGACCTGACCAGCAGCATAGAGACTAGTGGTTGTGGGAGTGGAGAGAGAGAAGTTTGCAGGGATGTGGTCTGTTGTTTCAGCTTTCTTATTCCACTTCCCTCCTAACTGCTTGCTTGTGTTTATTCCGTGTAAACACTGAGGAAGGAGAAGAAGGAAAATTAAAATTGCTGTGGCTTGTGTGATAGGTTATATCATCTCCAAATCACAACCCCTTTCAGTAAAGATCTCCTCACCCTAGCTGGCTTCCATCTTAAACAGATGAATTTAGTGTGCCACCCTCCTTAATGTCCATCCCCCCTCCCCCAGATAAAATGCACCCTTGTCCCTACAGAAAATAAAAATGCAACTTGGCTAGCATCTCACTCCCTTAGACTGCTTTGATGTCATGGGCAGCCACATGACTTCGAGCCTTCCCAAATAAGAAATGTTTCCACACCCAGCAAAAAGGTATACAGAGTGTCATAATTCTGTACATATCCAGGGATGGTGTGAGGTGGAACCTTCTCTCAGCTGACAGCCACAGTGTTTGCAAGTGACTACCCAGGACTGCCTACCTTAGGTTCAGAAAAAAAAGGTGAGGAAAGTACATTGCCCCTTCTCTGAGGACACGAGAGAAAATGACTAGGTCATTCCCTGCATCTATGATTTTCTTAGAGAAGCTCCTCAACTTTCTCATCTCCCCACATATGAACAGTAAATGTGTGATGACTACTAATAGAGAAATGATGATTTGGACACCTCTTCATTAGACCCCCCCAAGTTATGTCTAGCACCATTCTTTGGAATCTGGTCATAATGACTGTGCCTTAAACTTCTCAGCTTTGAGGATGTAGTGAAATTTTGGAATGAAAAAACCTCCATGTATATCCCCTTTATGTATACATACATGAATCACACGTATATCACCTCTATGTATACACAAGTATCACTTAAAATACTTTTTTCTCAACAAATTAAAAGTATTTATTCTGGTGCATGGTGAGATAGGTATTTCTAATCTTAATGAGACATTGACACATTTTTGCTCTTAATCTCACTAATGCATAAAAACACTTTATACTCTCATGTTCTCATTTCTTTACTAATATAAAGTACAGTAGAATATAAACATATAGTGATATTACTTATTTTTCATTACCAAAAAATTAATAAAATTTGAAAAAATCCAATATATTTGTTTTCAGATATTGTAAATACATATTCCAGGTTTAATAATCTGTTCATTACTTTGCTATGATTTTTTCTTAAAATAGCTAGACTTTTAAATTAGTTTTTGTTTTTTCATGCAGATATGTATAAAATATGATCCTTTTTTATTCTTGTCATTCCATTTATATGAGAAAGTAAAAATGTAGGAATAGTTTTCTGGATCATACTGAGGAGCACACAAATTGTTTCAAAATAAAAAAGAAATGATTATCATATATTTCATAAACTTATGCATTTTTAGAGCAAGAAGAAATAGTAAATATGATTTAGTCCAATTTATATTATTTACAGAGGAAAAATTTGAGGCATAGGGAGAGAACCTCCTCTTGTCTCATATTTAACACATAGTAAAAAACATTAGAAAAATATTTAGTTTTCTGTCCTCTGATAATTCCACTAAGCCATTAGGATCCCAAAGTAAATGCCTTTGCTTTTTATAAAGTGTATCTTTGTGACAGTGTGTTTTTTTTACTATATGATTCTTTGTATATGTTTAAATGGAAATCACTTATTATTAGTTCAAAAGCTTTTAATGCACACTTAATTTTCAAAAGTAGAAAAAAAGTTTCAACTTTTTCTGGTATGAAATATCCAACATTGGCCATAAAATTTTCTGAGATTTTTATGATTATGAAATAGCATAAAAATGTGAAATGGATCAACTGGTGTTTAATTAACTGAAATTCCTACATAGCATGTAATTGTGCTTTGCTTTTTGTCAACATGAATGAACTTAGAAGTTCAATATTAATATTTTAACAGATGTGTTTTATGAAACAGAATGGTAAAGTTGGAAAAAATCTGCCGTTTCAAAACAGAATTGAGTAGTTTCTTATTAAAACAGACTCTAGCTTTTTTTGGTTTTGAAAGTCAGCAATAATTCACGAGTAATTGGTCCTATGGGTAAATATTAATTCTATCTTGGAAAACAAAATGTTTAAAAATCTTATAAAATATAGCCAAGTTTACCTTTGCCATATAAACATTCAAAGTATTTATTGCAAGATAAATATTAAAATGTGCATGGAAAACATAAAGCTTACAAAAATTGAGTTAAAATACCACCAAATTTGCATACACATTTGTAACTATTATATCTCCTATTAAAATAATTTTGTATTTTATGAAGGTTTTTAATAGCACTATCTCATTTCAGCATTGCCACAACCAAGGCATTTAAGGTGTGACAAACTTTATTTTTAATATGTAAAGTAGACCCCTCCTAATAAAATATCTACTTAAGCCATATATAATTATCTAATGTTATATTGGTTACTTTTCAAATGATGTTATTAATACTCAAAAACTCATTGAGGCAGCTCTTATTATCCATATTTACTAGGGGCAACTAAGAGCCAGAGAGCAGAAAACAGTTACATTCTACAATATGATTCTACTTCTAATGTAAATCAAGATTTAGCTTTTAACTACTACTACTCCTTCTTCTCTTAAAAAAAAAAAAATTCATGTATTATAACTTATACAAAGCCTCTTCTCAACTTTATTACTTGCTTTCCCCCAAGTTTTCATGATATAATGTTAATGATAACAATGGCATTATTGTATTTTGAGTTCTAAATATACCACCGGCATTCTGATAATCACATCCCTTCTATTGTGTCATTTGCCCTAGTAGTGTAATTTTTATTACACTGATATCATACATGGGAAAATTGGTAAAATGACTGAATAAAAGAGTTGATTTCTTATTTTATGTTCTTCCTAGTCGCATAAAAACTGGTGCTTCTCTTCACATGAGTTAATGGTGGCTACTTTTTGTGCTTAATTTAAATCTCCAAATTATGTAATCTCTTCCTGCTGTGTACCATGTAACCCAGTTCGGTGACAGATAATCAATGAAGTTCCACGCAATATTTCATTATAAAATCATGTTTTTTATTGCTATAATTAACAGCAAATCATCCCCCTTACACACACAGTATTAACTCAATCATTTATTATTTGTGTCAATTTGCAAGTTTTTTTTCTAATTCACCTTATTTATATATTTTATTTATTATTTACCTAATTTTTCCTTATTTATAACTCAAATGCATATAAATTTTAAACCTTTAAAACCATAAGGAAGATTTTCTTTAGATGCATGTTAACTTCATAATGCATGGGGAAAAATTAGTGACAAAAAATAGTATACTGATTTTTGTAGTAAAGAAATGTAAAGTTTAGGCAATGAATGTCAACTCTATTAACATTTAAGGCTGAAATATCAGTAGGTACATACAACATATTTGTTAATTCATCATTTTCTTATAAAAAAGACTAAGTGTGTTTTAGGATATTTGGATTTTGGGTATAAGGTTATAGACAATTTCCAAGAATTAGAAATAAAATTTCAGCCAACAGTTCTACCAGAGACCTTCCTGTATGAATAAAGTGGTCTGACCAGATTGGTTAACTTTAGAGTTTCTATACACTTTTGTAAATTCTTATAGTTGGTGTTACAAATGGGAATTTTTTTTAAATAAGAAAATAATTTAAATTTCTTCAGATGTCCATATTCTATTTGCTATACCTTACTATAGAGAGTTTAATACAAGTTTATCAAAAAAAGGAAAAAGACAGAAATTTATCATTTAGGACACCTATTTACATATCTTCATCCAACATTTTACAGATATTTGCTGAATAGATATTTTGCTGCATCTGAGGAAAAATGGTTGAATAAGGCTCATTCCCTTCTTTTAAGTAATTCAAGCTACATTAAAGACGCTAAGAAAAATATTACAGTGCAGAGTACTTTAATAGAGGACAGCACAGATAGACATGAAAATACAAAGAAGTAAAACAATAAAAATGATACCAATTTAACCCTCATTTAGTAAGAATTAGTTTCACAAGGAGGTGAAAGTTCTGATCATTTTGCTAAAAAGATATGCAAATATTCAGCATGACAAAGAGAACAGTTAGACTGATATATTCTACTTAAGATAGGAAGCTTGCTTGAAATAAGAACTACCAGCAAGAAGTTAAAAGCAGGACCTGTAGGGGCTGTGTTATTTCTTGAGGTTCTTGCCCAGTGCAGCAGGGAATTGAAGTGGTGGGTGTTAGAGATGTTCAGCTGGGAAGGTCCCCATCTGCTCCAGGATAGAAGTGGCAGGCCATGTAGGAACCAAAGGGAACCCCCTTAAAGCAACAGCCTCACAGGGAGAGAGTTACAGCTCTTGTTGGGTCTCTGTATGGGGGAGTCACCCAGTCCACCTGAATGAAAACACTGCCCATGTGGGTTGCCTAGGAGACTGCAATAGAGTCAAATCAAGTTCTCTGGAACAGAATTGTGCACCAGATTTATTTAAAGCAGAAGTCTACTCTCAGAGAAAGAGAGAGAGCAGATTGTCCTGAGAGTAATGAAGGGCTGGCTCTGCTTTACAATTGGGTTTTTCTTATATCCCAATGCTGCAGACCTGAGTGGGGAGCTGATATTTTCCTTCCCCAGCCCACTGAGTCTTCCTGCCTTTGCCCACTGCATGTGCATAAGGACTGAGTGTTGGTTGGTCATTGTATGGGGCGTATTTGATCTTCTGATTGGTCTAAAGTAGGATATTTTATTTGCATGGAGATCAGTTCATAGGGAAACTCCCTGGAGAATTCCTGATGTTACGCCTGCTAGGCCCAGCTGCTCAAGGTGGGGGAAGTGGCATTATAATGACACAAGTTTAGCAATAAAATCTGGTAATTTTGTCTTGGCCAGTGGCAATGGGTTTAATCTCCTTGAAAGGAACTTGAAGTCTAACAGAACTAATGTCGATTTAATCATTTCTAAAGCAAGCAAATACTACCTTTTGAACTGAGATCTAAAATAAAGTTAAGGAGTTGCTCTCATGGCACAGTGGAAACAAATCTGACTAGGAACCATGAGGTTGTAGGTTCAACTCTTGGCCTTGCTTAGTGGGTTAAGGATCCAGAGTGCTGTGAGCTATGGGGTAGGTCACAGAGGGTCTCAGATTTGATGTTGCTGTGGCTGTGTTGTAGGCCAGCAACTGTGGCTCCAATTAGACCCCTAGCCTGGGATCCCCATGTGCTGCCTGGGTGTGCAGCTCTAAAAAGCACAAAATTAAAAAAGAAAAAAAAAAAAAGAAATGAAGTTAAACTTCAAATTGTTTTTGAAATATGTATAACATACGGCTGGTCAGAAATCTAACTACTCTTTTAATGAAGATCTTCAAATCTTTTATTGATTGCTTTTTCCATCTGTAAACCATCAGTAAATGAGCAACAACATTTGCTCTCTTATTGAGCAAGTATAAAACTTTTTATTTTTTCTTTTTTTTTGCCTGAAAGGGATTCAGATACAGTGCCCTGGAACCAAATCCACCAGAGTGTTGGTTGGACAGTTCCCTTTAAGTTGAACCAATATCCAAATATTTCACTGCTCAATAAATATCCATTGCACTTTCTCTGTTCTTAAACACCCAATATGGATCACTGAAAGCTTACCTTACTTTGACCTATCAAGTTAAATATACCTTAGCCAATCACACCTATTTAAATATATAACAAGTGGATATTTCTAATTCAATTGTCTTGGATTAACATTAACTCAAAATATGCATAGGATGATGACTATATTGCCAGATATTTCTAATATTGCCAGATATTGCCAAAATATTGCCAGATATTTCTAATTGAATTGTCTTAGATTAACATTAATTCAAAATCTGTGTAGGATGATGAAAATATTTGCTTCTTCTTCTGCCATTTCAGCACATTTCAAGAGGCAGTTTCAGAGCAGTTGGAACACTTTTGTGCTAACAGCACTTTATTTTTTTTTTGACAATTCTCACCTTGAAATTTCTATTACAAGTGAGCAAGTTATTTCTGCTAATATTTGGAAAATATCTTAGCAGATTGAAAAATGAATTATGTTTAAGAACTTTCTTGGAAATCTTTTACCTACCAGGTACCTCTGTGTGGAAAAAAAATTTCACAACTTAAATACTTAGGCAGGGCTCTCACCCATCCTTGCTCTCTGCATAAGACTATTGATTTCATTAAGGATGCAATATAGGCCAGAGTCTTTAAGCAAGCATATTTTCACCCAAAATTCAAATAGAGGAAAACACAAAGAATTCTCTTTCATCTATAAATTATAAAGTCAAGTTCAAGAAATTCAAACTACTTGAAAAGGAGTACTTGATTCTTATGTAATATAATCATAAAAAAATAAAAAATACAGGCTCGCTTGATAAAACTTTAATATTTTTAATACAAACTCAAAATTCTATATGCCCATGCTTTTAGTTGGAAACTAACATAAGATGTGTTAATATAATTGTATAAGCAGGCAGTAACAACTTTTAACTAAAATAATAAATGTTCATTTAGTAGATTATTTTTAGGAAAAATAATTTTAAATCATATAAAAACACACACATGCATCAATTTCCTTGAGTTACCATAATTTTCATCATTTTAGCTAAGAACTATTCTATCTTCTCATCTAGGGAGAATGCAACAATGATGGCTCTGAAAATGTAGAAACAAAAAAAAGAAGAAATCCTTGATCTAATACTCTTCTATTATTCTGTTTCAAATGAGAAATAACAAATCCATAGACAATGCTTACCTTTAAGTAGTATTAAATGACTGTAGTGGCAGAAAAAGATGAGTTTAATGTATTTCTGGCAATGGCTTTGGAAGATGTTATGAATGTGTTACTTTAAACAAAGATTTACAATCTTCCGCCCTCCTTTTATTTGTTTTCTTACAATTTCGCCTGGTAAATCAATATAGCTATCTTTCCACATTCCATACTTACATGGTGATAATGTAAAAGAAATCCAGTCGCTGATGAAAAAGTGAAAGAAAGTCCTTGGGTAGTGCCTTTTTAAATTAAAAAATAATAATAAAGTGTACATTTTTATTAGGAGATTTTTCCTTCCCCTTTTATTTCTTCTTTTCCCTTTTTCATATCTCTAGCTCAGACCCAATACTGCAATTACAACAGTCATTTCTGTCTATGATCTGAGAGCCAAAGTTAACAGTGAAGATGAGAGTTGCTCTTGTACATTCCTCCTTGCATCCAGGGCAGCATATCATCAAATTTCCTATTGCTTTAGTGCCTAAGCTTTGTCTTATGTTTAGATAAATAAATTTATAACTTATTTCTGCTATTGTAAAGGCTTTTATGTTAATTGCAAAAATACGGAAAAGACTATGTGACTGTTCTATGGTTTTTACTATGTTTTGAGGTTTTTACCTCCTTTCAACCATTCAACATTTTCTCAAACAATCCATCAGGGGAAAATACAAATAAATAAAACACAATCAAATATGGTTATTTATATACTATTATGATGATCATTATTATTGAGGAAAAGGTAAATAAGAAAATAATTAAGTAATACATGCTCTTTTAGAAATGTGATCTAGACTTAAAAGGATTACAGGTGACTTAGAACTTGCTATTTGCTACATACAATTGATGTGTCTGCTTGTTTAGGTGAATACAGTCTTATTACATGGTATTCACATAATTGCTTAACTATCATATTACAAAGTCGCTTGTGAATATATATATTTATTTGGATTATTGACATACTATTGCTATGCATAATTTTATGGTTACTTTAAACCATACTTGTGCTCTGTAATTTAAAAGCACTTTTATTTTTATTTTTTTTGTCTTTTTGCCATTTCTTGGGCCGCTCCCACAGCATATGGAGGTTCCCAGGCTAGGGGTCGAATCGGAGCTGTAGCTGCCAGCCTACACCAGAGCCACAGCAACGCGAGATCCGAGCCATGTCTGCAACCTACACCACAGCTCACAGCAATGCCGGATCGTCAACCCACTGAGCAAGGGCAGGGATCGAACCCGCAACCTCATGGTTCCTAGTCAGTTTCATTAACCACTGCGCCATGACGGGAACTCCTAAAAGCATTTTAAAAATTTAAAATCATCCATTTATTTATGTTTTTTCCATATTAAAGAGAGCGTTTCACTTCTTTTTTGACATTCAATAAAAATTCCATATAAATTATACAATATAAAAAAGCATACATTATTTAATTTTAAATACTTTCTTGATTAAAATACCAAACTTGTTTTTATTAAAGGTTCTGTAACAACAGGAAATATGTCACAAAAATATCAGTATTATTATAGTCTATTTCTCCCTTTAGTTCCAGACTGAGAAAGATTAGTCTGGTTAGTTTTCCCACAATTTATGTGAATTCAAATTCTCTGCAATAGCTAGATAGCAATGTTAACTTGACCACAGATACATAGTGTGTGCAAGCTAAAGGACATTCCAGCTATAAAAAATCCTATTTCAGTAATGCTAACTATTTCTGGCTTCTCATTTCTTATAATTTAAGAAGTAGTCAGCAGACTTCCTTATTATGCCTGTCACATCCACCACTATACCACATATCTACAAAATGTTTGCAGCAATGCCTTTAAGTCTAATCACATCTGGTAAGTGATGACTCAGATCTAGTCATCCAGAATTCAAGGATACGAAAGTCAACTTTGTTGTTTCTTTTCTACAAAGCAGTTCGAAATAAGTGACAACAAATTTAAAAAGTGTATTTGCAATTTCTTCTTGCAAAGAAAATTATGTATAATAATAATGTCTGTTCCCATAAATAATAAGAAATTAGAATTAATGCCCTCAAAACCCCAAATTCATGTATTCCAGTTTCACAACTCAATGTCGTTTTACTATACAAATTACATGCATGAACAATTTTTAAAGAATCAATTCTATTGCCTCTGTATTTTACAACTTTAAATAAATATTCATGTAAAATGCTTTAAAGGCAAAATTGCTTAATTTTTAAAAGTAATTCCATTTTTTGGATGATTTTGAACTTTTGCCATTGTTAGAGAAAAGATGAATTGGCTATTTTCTTAATGCCTACAAATGCACATACATGTGATGATTGCTGCCAAGATTTGCTAACAAAACACAATTATATTTCTTATAAATTTGGTACTGAAAACATTAAAAAAAAACCTTCAAAAGTAAAATCAAAATGGTAATAGTTCTCTATACAAAATATAGTCTACTCAATTATATTTCAAAATATTTATTAAAATTCTTGAACTATACAGTAAAAAGGAAGTGCACAGTAGTGGTTAAATTCTAGTAGTGCTAAGACTCTGCCAAAAAGAGCTAACCATCAAATTGTAGCCCCACCATACACAGAATGTGAAGTCTTAAGTGGCTTTAGCATCCTACAGATCAAAAAACCATTTAAAAAAAGTATTATAAGTATCGCCTCATAGAGTTAATGAAGAAATCCATGTGTGTTTTCTTCTCAGTTAAGTACTGTATCAATATAAGCTATTAATATTATTTTATCTCTTCTTGAATTAATTTCCATTCAAAATGTTTTCAACTGATGGAGTTAATGATGATTACAGATCTTTCCAAACTAAGGATGTTCTGAAACTCATCTTCATCAATTATTCTGCAAAATCAAGTTTCTGATTGGGGAAAGCTATATTACTTCAGTGGGTAGTCACAGAAAAGGTTGCTAGATGAAATAAAGCCAGTTAAATTTGAATATTCAGAGATAAATGTTCAATTAAATTAAATTTCAGATAAATAAAGAATAAAATTTTAGTAAAAGAATGTTCCTAACGTACAAGATATATTATTCATTGTTTATTTGAAATTCAAATTTAGCTGAATATTTTTTTTTCTAAATCCAACCCCTGTTAAAAGTGCAATTTAAATTTAATAAAACATGTAAGAAAATGTAAGACACAAATCTGGAAAAACTGTTTTAGTCTCTAATTTTACAGATAGAAAAAATAAAAGAAGCTAATATATATGACGAATTTTTCCTGACAGTAGAAATCAGGTGACAGTCACCTAATCAAGTTGATTGTGCTCTCTCAGTTTATTACAGAAAAAATAAGTCCTATTTTTCCTATTTTTATCTTTAGTAATCTAATAGCTCTGAACAAGTTCTGTTTGTTTTAATTCACTGATTTGTACATAGTTTTATTTAGAAATCAATGATTTTTGCATGTATTATTTTATTCACTTTATATTATCCAGTTTAAAAGTATCCACTTAAAAAAAAACTAGCAACATATTGCTTACATAAAATATGGAGTAGAAATTTTCTAGTTTATTTCATCAAATAGATTGAAGATATATTAAATATTCATATATACATGAAACAACAAAAAACCTATTTAGTTGTGAAATCAAAAAGGTCACATCAGAAATCCAGCACTGTTAGAATGTGTCCATTCACAAGATCTAATTTTACAGTGCAGCCAAGAAAGAAACAGACATATCCCACCAGCAGGCCTGCACCATACATCAGGATGTTCAGGTCCATACAGCAGGCACAGGCCCATTCAAAAGCATGTGAGCATCCACTACAGAAGGCAGAACTTCCTGCTAACATGTTAAGACTAGTCAGTCATACAACCACAAAAGGGTTCATGAAACCCACGTAAGGGAAATATCCAGAGAATAGAATTCTGGTGAAAAGATAGGAGTGTACTGCTTTGTTACATAAGATATCTCTAACATAAGGCCATTTCTTCAAGTTTAGGAAAGGTAACTGATCTACCTAATGTGTAGATATAAGAGAGAATCAGGCAAAATAAGGAGAAAGAGACAAGTTCCAAATGAAGGAACAAGGCAAAATCCCAGAAGAACTAAACAAAAAGAGATAAGCAATAAGCCAGATAAAGAATCCAAGGTAATAATCATAAAGATTCTCATTGAACTCTGGAGAAGAATGGATGAACATAGTGAGAAGTGTAGCAAAGAAAAAAAATAAAGAGCTGGAAACAATAATTAAAATTAAATATATGCTCAAAGTAATCCACAGTATATTAGATGATATAGAGGAATGGATCAACACACTTGAGAACAGAATAGTGGACATCACCCAAACTAAAAAAAAAAAAAAAAAAAAAAAAGAATTTTGAAACCACTGGGACAATATCAAGTATATTGCCTTTTGTCTCAAAAGACGAAAAAGCAAAAAAGCCACAGAATTTATTTGAAGAAACAATACCTGAAAACTTCTCTAACCTTGGTAAAGAAACTAGACATTTGGGTCCAGGAAATATATAAAGTCCCCCAAAAATGAATCTAGATGGGTCTGCACCAAGACACATTATAAATAGTCAAAAATTAAAGATATATAGAGAATCTTAAAAGGAGCTAGGGAAAAGTGAGTAGTGTTGTAAAGGGGAGCTCCTATAAGTCTTGAGCAGAATATTTGCAGGCCAGAAGGGAGTGGCATGTATATTCAAATGGATTAAACAAATATGTACAAAAAAATCACACTTTACTTGGT
Organism: Sus scrofa; assembly: GCF_054392235.1. Lineage (NCBI taxonomy): Eukaryota > Metazoa > Chordata > Mammalia > Artiodactyla > Suidae > Sus > Sus scrofa. The sequence goes on from NC_139393.1 coordinate 35,845,997, forward strand.
AAGATTATTATTAAGATTTGAAGGAGTAATAAAATTTTTGATTATAAAAAAATCAAGCAAAAGCTGAAAGAGTTCAGCACCAGTAAGCTGTTTTTCTTTTTTTTAAGAAATGTTAATAGACATCACTAAGTGGGAAAGGAAAGACTGCAACAAGAACTATCCACATTACAGAAGGAAAAAATCTCATTTGTAAAGGCAAACATAGAATAAAGGTGGAAGACCAACCACTTGTAAAGCTAGTAGAAGGATTAAAAGACAAAAGTAGTACAATCATATATGTCTACTTTAAGTAGTTAAGGGTTACACAAAATAGAAAGATGAAAACATGATGTCAAAAATAGTAAATGTGGAGTGGAATGTGAGTAAAAATGAGGGTTTTTAAAATAAGTTAATTTGAACTTAACAGATCATATAGTTAAAATAATCACATGCACATATTAGTCATTATATAAGAAACTCCTTGCACCCAAAACCCAAAAATATAGACTACACATTAAATATGAAGCTATAATACATATACAGACACACAAAAAGTGAATCTCAGAGTTTTTGCTGTGGGTTAAGAATCAAACTGCAGTGGTGTGGATCACTGCAGAGGCCTAGGTTGATCCTTGTCCTGGCACAGTGGGTTAAAATATCTGAGATGCCACAGCTGCAGTGTAGGTCACAGCTGTAGCTCAGATTCAGTCTCTAGTCCAAGAACATCCGTATGCCATGCATATGGTAATAAAAAAGAAGTTAATATAAACATAATGCTAAAGGTAGTCATCAAGTCACAAGAGAATAAAATGAAACAAGTGTGGGTCAAAAAAGAGCTACATGAATCAACCAGAAAACAGTTCACAAAATGGCCATTAGTACATACCTATCAAGTATAACTTTAAATGTATATGTACAAAATTCTCTAATTCTCTAATCAAAAGACCTAGAGAGGAGTTCCCATTGTGACTCAGTGGGTTAAGAACCATAGTGTCCATGAGGATGCAGGTTGGATCCCTGGCTTCTCTCAGTGGGTCAAGTATCTGGCTCTGCCACAAGCTGCTGGCATAGGTTGCAGATGCAGCTCAGACCTGCCATTGCTATAGGCTGGCAGCTACAACTCCAATTAGACCCCCTAACCCAGGAACATCCATATACTGCAGGTGCAGATATATATACATATAAAGACCTAGATTGGCAGAATGGATAACAAAAAAGACACATCTATATATTCCATATATATAAAAAGACCTAGAGTAGAAGAATGGATAAAAAAAAAATGACACATCTATATATTGCATGAAGAGACTCACATCAGATCTAAAGGCACACACAAACTGAAAATGAGGGCATGGGAAAAGGTATTCTATTCAAATGGAAAGGAAAAGAGAACTGGTTTAGCAATACTTAGATGAAATATACTTCAAAACAAAGATTCTATAACAAGACACAAAAAGGGCATTACATGATTATAAATGATTCAATCCAACAAGAAGATATAATAATTGTAAATATATAGGCAGCCAACATAGGAGCACCTAAATACTATATTAAAAAACAGAAAGAAAAAAAAAATTCAAGTAACACAATAATAATAGTGATCTTTAGAAACTTACTTATCAGGCCAGAAAAGCAATATAGAAGCAGTGGCTGTAAATGTTAATAGATATGTAGAGAACATTTCATCCCAAAACAGAGAATACACATTCTTTTAAATTGCACATGAAGAATTCTCCAGGATAAATCACACGAAAAAGCATCAAGGACAATATGTATTCATAAGTGAATTCTACCAAACATTTAAAGAAGTGTTAGCACCTATCGTCAAACTACTCCAAAAATTCTACAGGATTGAATGCATCTGAACACATTCACCCTGAAACTAAACCAAAGACAACACAAAAAAATAAAATTACAAGCTAATATCACTGATGAATAAATATGCAAAAACCCTCAACAAAATATTAGCAAACTGAATTCAACAGTACTTTAAAAAGATCATATACCATAATCAAGTGGGATTTATCCTATGGATGCAGGGATGATTCAATATCCACAAATCAATCACCATGACACACAACATTAACAAACTAAAGAATAAAAAAGCATATTAATCAACAGAGGACAGGATAAAGGAGATGTGGTACATGTACACTACAGAGTATTACTTGGCCAAAAAAAAAATCATGAGATAATGTCATTTGCAGCAACATAGATGGACCTAGAGATTATCATACTACGTGAAATAAGAAAGAGAAAGAGAAATATCTTATGAGATCACTGATATGTAGAATCTAATAAAAATTATACAATAGAACTTAGAAAATAGAAACATACTCAAAGATTTTCAAAGATTTTGAAACTAAACTTAGGTTTACTAGAAGGGAAATGTGGAGGGGGAGGGATAAATTAGGGGAATGGGATTGATGTATAAAAATAGATGAGTAACAGGGACTTACAGCATAGTGCAGGGAAAATTAATAAGTACTATGTAATAGCCTATATGGGAAGAGCATCTGAAAAGGAATAGATAGTTGTATAAGTATAACTGATTTACTTTGCTGCATGTCTGAAATTAACCCAAATTTGTAAGACAATTGTATTCCAATAAAATTTTTAAGAGAATATGATCATTTAAATAGATATAGAAAAATTTTGACAAAATTCAACATTTATAATAAAAACTCTCAATAAAGTAGTTATATATACTTCAACATAATAAAGGCAATATATGACAAATCTATAGACAATATCATACTCAAGAGTGAAAATTGAAAGCATTTTCTCCAAGATCAAGAATAAAACAAGGATGACCGTTCTTGACACTCTTATTCAACCTAGTATTGGAAGTCCGAGCAACAGCAATTAGAGAAGAAAAATAAATAAAAGGAATCCAAACTGGAAAGTTAGAAACAGAACTGTCAATGTTTGCTGATTGCAAAGTTGAAAGACTTGTACTCAGAAAACTATGACATTAATGAAATAAATTGAAGGCTAGAAGTTCCCATTATGGCTCAGTAGAAACAAATCTGACTAGCATCCATGAGAATGCAGGTTCAATTCCTGGCCTCACTCAGTGGGTTAAGGGTCTGGCCTTGCCATGAGTTGTGTTGTAGGTCGCAGACACAGCTTTGATCTGGCATAGCTGTGGCTGTGGTGTAGGCCAGTGGCTACAGCTCCAATTTGACCCCTAGCCTAGGAACCTCCATATGCTGTGGGTGGATTGGAAGAATTCATATCATTAAAACAGTTATATAAGACAATCTACAGATTCATTATAATCCCCATCCAAAAACATGTATTATAAGACCTAAAACTATAAAGCTCGTGGAAGAAATTATAGACCCTAAAGCTCTGACACTGGCCTGAGATAAATTTTTTGGATCTGTTTCATTGCTTAAGCGAAACAAAAGGAAAAAATAAATAATTGCAACTACACTAAACCAAAATAACTTTTATACAGTAAAGGAAATTATTATCAAAACAAAAGGATGGTGTACTAAATGGGAGAAAATATTTGCAATATATATATATATATATCTTATAAGTGGTTAATATTCAAAATATACAAAAACCCATACAACTCAACATCTGGGTAAAAAATAACCTATTTGAAAAATAGGCAGAGGATGTAAATGAAATTCCCTTTCAAAGAAGACACACAGATGGTCATCAGACATCAAATAATGTTCAATATCACTAATCATAACAGAAACACAAAACAAACCACTATGAAATACCACATCATATCAGTTAAGAATGGCTATCATTCAAAAGAACAAATAGCAAGGGTTTCTAGGTTGTGAAGAAAGGGGAATTCTTGTGTCTTCTTGGTGGGAATGTAAATTGGTGCACACTTTAGGTGTTTTAAAAAATTAAAAATGGAATTACTGTATGAGTGAGCAATTTCAGCCTGTGTATACCCAACACACAACATTAATTCAGAAAGATATGTTCATTGCAGCATTTTTTACAAAGAGCTAAAGTTTAAAAGTAACTTAAGTTTCCATAGAGGGTCAAGTGGATAAAGAAGATATACACAATGGAATATTAGTCATTAAAAAATGAAATCTTACCATGTGTAAGAATGTACAAGAATCTAGAGGACATTATGGTAAGTTGTATAATAAGACAAAGACAAATACTACATGACTTCCTATGTAGAATATGTAAAACAAAACAAAATGAAAACAGACTCATAGATACAGAGAACAAACCAGTAGTTGACATATAGGTGGTAGGTAGGGGAATGGGTGAAATAGATGAAAGAGATTAAGAGATATAAATCTCCAGTCACATAACAAATAACTCACAGGGATGTAATATACAGCATAAGGAATATGGTCAATAATATTGTAATTACTTGGTATGGGGACATATTGCTACTAGCTTTGTCAAGCATCATTTCATAATGTAAGCAAATGTCAAATCATTATGTAGTACACCTGTAAATAGCATGATGTTGTATGCTGTCCATTGTATTTTAATATAAAAAGAGAAACAAGCAAATAAATAAATAAATGTATTATTTCAATAAAAATTTTAGTATGCAAAGATGTGAGGGTGTGAAATGTGAATGAAAGAATGAATAAAGAATAATTTAAGAAAAATGTGTAGGTATTTACTTATTTATTTTTATTTTTATGGCCACAGCTGCAGCATATGGAAATTCCCAGGCCAGGGGTAAAATAAGAGCTGTAGCTGAGGCTTATGCCATAGGCACAGCAACACTGGATCTGAGCAGCATCTATGAACTATACTGCAGCTTGAAGCAATGCCAGATTCTTAATTGACTAACTGAGGCTGTGGATTAAAAACTGCATCCTCAGGGAGACTACTTTGGGTTCTTAACCCACCGACCCACAATGGGAACTCCATTTGTAGGTTTTTAAGTGCATTTTAACAAAAATTATTTCAGAATATTTTTATCAAATTATACATTGATGTATTTTCATTTTGTTTTCTGAACTAATTGTCATGTATTTGAAAAAAATAGATTTATCATTCTAAATCTAAAATAATGGTAAGACAACAGTTGTAATCTTCCTAGTCATAGAAGATTGTTGTTAGTGTGTGTATATGCTCATATTTCTGTCTCGTAGAGGCACTGCTTTAAAATCTCTGAGCTGGAGTTCCCGTTGTGGCTCAGAAGGTTAAGAATCTGACTAGTATTCATGAGGATATGGGTTCGATCCCTGGCCTCATTCAGTGGGTTAAGAATCTGGTATTGCTGCAAGCTGCAACATAGGTTGCAGATGTGGCTTGCATTCAGCATTGCTTTGGCCGGGGTGTAGGCCAGCAGCTGAGGCTCTGATTAGACCTATAGCCCAGGAACTTCCACATCCCACAGGTGTAGCCCCAAAAAGAAAAGAAACAAACAAATAAAGTCTCTAAGCTAATCTATTTCTTTTTTTTTTGTCTTTTTGCCATTTTTTGGGCTGCTCTCAATGTAACTTTTTGTAATAATCTGACAAAATTATTTACACCATCTTTATATTGACAAAATTATTTACACCATCTCTATAATATTCCTTGTTCATTAATGTCTTTGAGGTTGCCCATGGTATCGTATTTATATTTTACAACATCACTGCACAATAATTTTCGTACTTGGAATTCACTTTGTGAGAATTTTAACAAGGATTTCAAAGAAAAGAAAAAAGAATCAAATATTTTAAAGTTATTCAGAATACATTTATTAAAAGTCTGATATTGTATTAATCAGTGTTCTCCATTGAAACAGAACCAATATAATATAGGTGTATATTGTACCAGGTATTTGGACATCCCTTAGACCAGTTAAATTGACACATAAAATTTATCATCACAGTTGTGTGCAAGATATATAATGCTGCATAACTAAAAATGAAGGATACAAAAGATAATCATCTTTAATATCATGGAATCATAGAATTAGTGTGCTATAGAAATAGAAGATTTAATACAAATTTAAATAATATACAAAGAAAGTGGTATTCAAGGAATGCAATGGGATTCAGAAAAAGGCTAAGTTGGCCATGAGTTGGACCCAGTGTGGTAGGCTAGAAAAACTTTCCTGGCAAAGTCATCTTGGCGAGTGAAGCAACTTCCATTATTTACTTTTTTTAAGTTTGGAGAGGTTGGGGCTAAAGCCATGCATTGAAGCAAAGACTTAGGCTTAATTACAGAGCATAAGGATCAATGATATATCTCTAAATGTTCAGTTTAAAAGAACATCCAATGTATATTTTATCTGAAGTTGGGAATAATAACAATGGTAGTGATAATTCCACCAAAATAATTTCTTAATGCTCATATTAATCCTTTGTCTTATTAAGTTATCATAATTTTATGGGGCAGAAGTAGAAGGTATGATTCAGTTGTATCATATGAACTAATTTTATAGGATCGAACAATAAATTATATATATTGAATTTTGTAATACTGAAATTTTGACAAAAGAAAATAATATTTATGTTTCCATTATCTTGGTATAAATGTATTAATGATGGATGTAAATTATTTTTATGTTCACTCATCCAAAAAGAATCAAATAGTAATTTCGTCACCTTCTCTCTGTCAAAAATAAAAGAATACAACCTAGTCAAGTAATTTCCTAGCAACTTTCAGATATTTTTAGATTTAAAAAAATTCAATGGGTTATGCATCAATCATGATAAAATCTCCAGAAACTTTGTTTTATTGGCCAGGTGTCATCATAATACATTCATGTGTTTTTGTAAAGAATTAGAAGAGAATAATCCTAGAAATTTGTAGGACATAAGTGTGCTTGATAGATGCATATTACCCAATTGGGCTGTGGTGATTTACAGAAATAATTTGAAGGAAAAAATAACGCTACTGGATTAAGAAGAAATATGTCCTCTGATAAGGTTTAGTGAAATATAATTCATATATCTATGCACCATAAAAAATATTAAAAGCCACAAGGAAAATAATGATGAAAATTATAATGAAATAAAAGAGGAAATTCAAAAATAGAATTGAAAAATGGAAAAGTTGTGAGCTACACGGGAAGTCCTTTTATATTTAATTTTTTATTATAGTTTAACTATAGATAACTATATTCATATATATAAATTTAATATAATTTAATATTTAATATACATAAAATTAATATAATTTAATATTTGATATTTATATATTAACTATAATTATAGTTAACTATACATATAACTATAGTTAAACTATAATTTAATAAAAAAAGTTAAAAAAAGAAAAAAGGAAAAGTTTAAATAAAATGATGAGTCTCCATTTGATATGGAATGAAGGAATAATTAACAATGGATTGACTTGGGAGTTCCCGTTGTGGTGCAGTGGTTAACGAATCCGACTAGGAACCATGAGGTTGTGAGTTTGATCCCTGGCCTTCCTCAGTGGGTTAAGGATCCGGCGTTGCCATGAGCTGTGGTGTAGGTTGTGGACGCGGCTTGGATCCCACATTGCTGTGGCTCTGGTGTAGGCTGGTGGCTACAGCTCCAATTTGTCCCCTAGCCTGGGAACCTCCATATTCCATTGGAGTGGCCCAAAAAATGGCAAAAAGACAAAAAAAAAAAAATGGATTGACTTGAGCAGATATGGCAATTGTGTCTAACACTCCATAAGGTAAACTCTAATAAATCCTTGGATAATCCTTGTAGAATCCTCTCCTTTTGAGTGTCCTGAAACCTGAAATTTGTTTCTAGTCAGTGGTAAATGCAGTAAATGTAATGGAAGGGTCACTTAAATTACTAAGTTTATTATTAGAAAACTTCGACTTAAAAAATTGGGGAGAGAGATTATCTTGCTGACCTTGAAGTAAGCTGCCATGATTTGAGAGGGTCTGTGAGAAAGCTACATGGCAAAGAACTGTCAGTGACTTTAGGACCTGAAAGCGACATCCTGCAAAAGACAACAAGAAGTTAATTTGTTACACAGAAATAGAAATATAATACTGTGTGTAGGTGGCTAATATGTGAGGACAGCAAGTCATTTACCCACACTGCCTATTTTCCTCTTCTGTCCATCTACTGTTCAAAGCAGAAAGTTCAAAGGGCTTTCAACTTCAGTGAAGCTTGTCCTGGTGAGTAAAATCTAAGGACAGCAATAGGATATTGGAGCATATGCATGTTTTGATATTGTACTTATTTCGTTTTTAGTGTAGTATAGTAAGTTTAACTGTCTGATGTCAATTAGCCAAAATGAGAATTATGGAGTTAAGTCATAATATGCTACATTGAAATCTGACACACTGGGGTTATTACTGACTTTATGCTTTTGTCGAAGGACATAAAAACTTTGCTAAAGTCTTTTTTCGTACATTGGTTACTTTTATTTGAACTCATACTTGAAACTCAAACTAACATTTACTAAATTTAATTAGTAAAATTAACTTTTATACCTCTTCACAAGTGGAAAGCTAAACTAAGTTTAAATTTTGATTTCTCCATTTAATTAATTTGCATATTTTATGCAAAACATTCCTAAACATCTCCTTTTGTTTCTTCTGAATTATGTGTATGACCAATTTCAAATTTAATACAATTCTTAATATAAATCTCACAAATATTTGAAACGGAGTATTGATGTACACTTACAGGTAACTTAAATGATAATATGTAAAATTTTATCATAGATGCTAATTGTTTGTGGCCATTGAACTTAGGTAGGAATCCCAGAAATATGAGTGTATTTTCTGATATATTATTTTGAATAATGAGACAAGATTTTTGTATTAAAATAAAAATCTAGAATAATTCTATTGGGGAATTCAAATCTGAAGAAACAAACAGAACACATGCAAACACACACAAACTCACATACACACACAATTGCTATCATAGAAAACTGAAACCTCAAATATATTTCCTTCCCAAGCCACAGGATGTGAACTAAATACCAGCTTCTCGACTTAATCTCCTGGCTCAGCCCTGCAGTAAACCTTTCTCTGCCCCAAACTCTATCCTTCCAGCTTGTTTGACCTACAATTTTGGCAAACTGGCCAGGAGCCCGTCCATGCCTGTGGCAGTTCAACCCCAGCCAGGGGAAGTGGGGAACCCCAGCAGCTTCCAGAGCTCATTTTGCTCCAAGGAAGTCAGAGAGACTTTTTCTGATGACACCAGTGACCCTCATCATGAGGCTTCTGGAGTGAAGAAACTGAACTACCATCTACCTTTGGTTTGGTTTGGAGATTCTTTTCCCACTTGGATGATCACAGAATAATGGGGAGAGTTCCCTGTGCTGGACAGCAGGTCCCTGTGGCCCAATCATTCCATAGACCTCAGTGTGAAGATGCCAATCCCATACCCCCAGTTCATCTCTGCCCCATCTGTCCCCTTTGGTGACCACAAGTTTGTTTTCTGTGAGTCTGTTTCTGTTTTGTATCTAAGTTCATTTGTGTCATCTTTTAGACTCCACCTATAAGTGATATTATAGTTACTTGTCTTTCTCTGACTATTTCCCTAAATACCCTCTACCTCCAAGCACTTCTTTACAAAATGGCAACATTTCATTCTTCTCTTATGTATCAACCCTTTTTATCTTCCCTCAATTTAGCCAGTTCTTTTTCCTCCATTGCATTTTATATCTAACCTAATTCCCACACACTGTCAAAGTCCCTTTGAATCTCTTGGATTGTAACTACATAACATATTAAAAATAAACTGCAGGGGAGTTCCTGTTCGTGGCGCAGCGGTTAACGAACCCGACTAGGAACCATGAGGTTGCGGGTTCCGTCCCTGCCCTTGCTCAGTGGGTTGATGATCCGGCGTTGCTGTGAGCTGTGGTGTAGGTTGTAGACGCGGCTCGGATCCCGTGTTGCTGTGGCTCTGGCGTAGGCTGGCGGCTACAGCTCCGATTCGGCCCATAGCCTGGGAACCTCCATATGCCGCGGGAGCGGCCCAAAGAAATAGCAAAAAGACAAAAAAATAAAAAAAATAAAAAAATAAACTGCAGGCATAAAAAAAGAAAGAAAATAAAAATAAATAAATACCTGAAATATAAAAGACTTCTTACATTGTTTTCACTCAACTCTTATAAGATTGCACATTGTTGTAAGTACCTCAACAAATTGGATTATTAATCCTTATGACAACCTTGAAGTCTTAAGAACTGTTTTTAATAAAATGTAGTTTTTATTCATTTTTAAAGAATCCACCCATGTTTCTCAATGACAATGCAGACAGAACCAAGGTTGAAGAAACCATCTCTTCAGCTTTCTCCAACTTGAGGTTAGTTACGAACTTCATTGTTAGAGTAGAGTGATTTGGTATTTTGGTTCAGCGAAAATCACATGAAGAAAACTCACTCTTTACAAAGAGAATTTTCTGAAAATAACATGGGTTTAACCCTGAAATTCTTTCCAGTGTATAACAAAAGTACTGTAGTACATGTCTTTATCCATCAAGTCCCATGTCTATAATATTTCTGTTACCCTTCTTCACTATGGCAAAACCTAATCATCCAGTCTTGCAAACAAATCCCATTTTCTCAGAGTACAATAGGATCTGGCTATGATGCCCTTTGAATTATAGACAAATGTAAACCAGACCAATTCTGACATGTTTCACTCTAGAAATTCGTGTTTTTTTTCACTACAAGGTCAATATTCGGAGAAATTAAATAAACCCTTTTTGTAGCTGTCTGAGACATTTTTAAAGACACAACACTTTCTCAATAATATTCAAGTTGTTATGATTAATTATGTCATAAAACTTTGTGTATCAGTTCCTGTTGTAAATTTGAATATAACTTATTTAATGATGTCTCATATCTGGGGCACTCTCAGTAACCAACTACATTTGACACCACCCAAGGTCATTTATTCCATCTTAGAGTATCTTTCTGACACTTTTTTGTGCTTCCCCATCCTTATCCAAAACATTTCACACTGACCTTCTGAATCTCTATTCTGTGGTTAAGTTCTTGTATGTCTTGTATATCTTATTGTTCTCCCATGTCCTATAGATAATAAATGAAACAGCATTCTCCTGCTATACTGCTGTTAGGTTTTTTTTTTAAATTAAGCTATAGTTGATTTACAGAGTTGTGTTAATTTTTGTTCTAGAGCAAACTGATTAATATATATTATATATATTCTTTTAAATATTATTTTCCATTATGAATAATCTCAGGATATTGCTATATTTCCCTGTGCTATATAATAGGAGATTGTTTTTTATTCCTTCCATATATAATTACCTATATCTACTAACCCATACTTCCAGTTCATCCTTCCATCACCTCTCTTACCCCTCAATAAACTTAAGACAGTTCTCTATGTCTGTGAGTCAGTTTCTGTTTTGTAGATAGGTTCATTTGTATCATACTTTAGACTCCATATGTAAGTTATATGGTATTTATCATTTCCTGACTTCAATTAGTATGAAAATCTCTAGCTGGTCCATGATGCTGCAAATGAAAATATTTTGTTTTCTTATGGCTGAGTAGTATTCCATTGTGTAGGTGTACAACATATTCCTTATCCATTCATGTTATCCATGGATTTTAGGTTGCTTCCATGTCTTCACTATTGAAAAAAGTGCTTCTGGGAACATAGGGAAGCATGTATATTTTAGATTTAAAATTTTGTCCAGATATATGCCCAGGAGTGTGACTGATGCATAATATGGTAATTCTATTTTTAGTTTTCTGAGGGACCTCTATATTATTTTACGTAGTGGCTAAACAAATTTACCTTCCTACCAACAACATTGGAGAGTTCCCTTTTCTCCACACCCTCTCCAGCATTTGTTATTTGTAGACTTTTTAATGGTGGTCATTCTGACTGGTGTGAAGTGGAATCTTATTATAGTTTTGATTTGCATTTCTCAAATAATTAGCAATGTTGAGCATCTGTTAATACCCCTAGAGTACATCTGTATGTCTTCTTTGGAGAATTGTCTATTTAGGTCTTCAGCCAATTTTTCAATTGGGTTGTTTGGTTTTTGTTATTTAGTTGTTTGAGCTGTTTGCATATTTTGGAAATTAAGCCATTGTTAGTCCCATCCTTTCCAAGTATTTTCTCCCATTCCATAGGTTGTTTATTCATTTTGTTTATGATTTCCTTTGCTTTGCAAAAGCTTATAAGTTTCATTTGGTACCATTTGTTTATATCTGTTTTATTTCTATTGCCTTGGGATACTGACCTAAGAAAACACTGGTATGATTTACATCAGAGAATGGTTTCTATATTGATCTCCTCTAGGATTTTTATAGTGTCATATTTTACGTTTAAGTCATTAGCCATTTTGAGTTTATTTTTGTGTATGATATGAGGATGACTTCTTTTTTTTTTTTTTTTTTTTTTTTTTGTCTTTTGTTGTTGTTGTTGTTGCTATTTCTTGGGCCGCTCCCGTGGCATATGGAGGTTCCCAGGCTAGGGGTTGAATCGGAGCTGTAGCCACCGGCCTATGCCAGAGCCACAGCAATGCAGGATCCGAGCCACGTCTGAAACCTACACCACAGCTCACGGCAACAGATCGTTAACCCACTGAGCAAGGGCAGGGACCAAACCCGCAACCTCATGGTTCCTAGTCAGATTCGTTAACCACTGTGCCACAACGGGAACTCCGAGGATGATTTCTAACTTCATGACTTACAACTTTTCCAGCACTGCCTGCTCAATACTCTCATTTTCTCATGGAATAGTCTTGTCTTCTTTGTCAAAGATTAATTGACCGTAGGTATGTAGGTTTATTTCTGGGCTCTCTATTCTGTCCCATTGATCCATATATCTGTTTTTGTGGCAGTACCACTCCATTTGATTACTGTAGCTTTGTAGTACTGCCTGAAGTCTGGGAAGGTTATGCCTCCTGCTTTGTTCTTTTCCCTCAGGTTTACTTTGACCATTCTAGGTCTTTTATGGTTCCATATATATTTTAGGAGTATTTGTTCTAGTTCTGTGAAAAAAGTTGTGGGTAATTTGATAGGGATCACATTAAATCTATATAAGGTCTGGGTAGTATATGGCCATTTTACAATATTAATTCTTCCAATCGAAGAGGATATCTTGGGATATCTTTCCATTTATTTGAATCCTCTTTAATTTCCTTTATTAATGTTTTCTTGTTCTAAGGATATGTCTTTCATCTCTTTGATCAGGTTATTCTTCAGTATTTTATTTTATATATTTTTATTTTATGATTTTTGTTTTTCCCATTATAGGTGATTTATCATGTTCAGTCAGTTTCTACTGTATAACAAATTGACCCTGTCATACAGATATATATTTCTTTTTCTCACTATATCCTCCATCATGTTGCACCACAAATGACTAGATATAGTTCCCTGTGCTACGCAGCTGGACCTCATTCCTTATCCACTCCAAATATAATAGTTTGCATCTTCTAACCCAAAACTGCCAGTTGATCCCACTCTCTACCCATCCCCCTTGACAACCACAAATGTGTTCTCCAAGACTGTGAGTTTCTTTTCTCTGGAAAGGTTCATTTGTGCCATATATTAGATTTCAGATATAAATTATATCATATGGTATTTGTTTTCCTGACATACTTCACTTAGTATGAGAGTCTCTAGTTCCATCCATGTGGCTGTAAATGGCATTATTTTGTTATTTTTTTATGACCAAGTAGCACTCCATTGTGTATATATACCACATCTTCTTAAACCATTCATCAGTCATTGGACATTTAGGTTGTTTCCATATCTTGGCTATTGTGAATAGTGCAGCAATGAATGTACGGGTGCCTGTTTCTTTTTCAAGGAAAGTTTTATCTGGATACATGTCCATGAGTGGGATTTCTAGGTCATATGTTAGTTCTATATTTAGTTTTCTGAGGTACCTCCATACTATTTTTCATAGTAGTTGTAACAATTTACATTCATACTGACAGGGAAGGAGGGTTCCCTATTCTCCACACCCTCTCTGGCATTTGTTCTTTGTAAACTAATGATGGCCATTCTGACAGATGTTGGTACCTAATAGTAGTTTTGATTTGCATTTCTCTAATAATCAGGGATGTTGAGCATTTTTTCATGTGCTTATTGACAATCTGTATATCTTCTTTTGAGAAATGTCTCTATAGTTCTTTTGCCCATTTTTCACTTGGGCTTTTGACTTTTTGCTGTTGAGTTCTGTAAGTTGTTTGTCTATTTTAGAGATTAAGCCCTTGTCCATTGCATCATTTGAAACTATTTTCTCCCACTGTCTTTTTTTTTTTAATGTTTTCCTCTTCTGTGCAAAAGCTTGTCAGTTTGATTAGTTTACTTTTTTAATTCCCATTGGTTTATTTTTGCATTTATTTCTGTTGCCTTGGGAGACTGACCTAAGAAAACATTTTTATGGTTGATGTCAGAGAATGTTTTGTCTATGTTCTCTTCTAGGAGTTTAATGGTATCTCTAAGCCATTTTGAGTTTATTTTGATTACATCTCTAAGCCATTTTGAGTTTATTTTGTGCATACCTTGAGGATGTGTTCTTGTTTCATTGATTTACGTACAGCTATCCAGTTTTTCCAGCACCACTTCTTGAGAAGACTGTTTTTTCCCACTTTATAGTCTTGCCTTTTTGTCAAAGATTAATTGGCCATAGGTGTCTGGGTTTGTTCCATTGGTCTCTATGTCTGTTTTGGTAACAGTACCACACTATCTTGATTACTGTGGCTTTGTAATATTGCCTGAAGTCTGGGAGAGTTATGCCTCCTACTTGGTTTTCATTCCTTAAGATTACTTTGGCAATTCTGGGACCTTTATGTTTCCATATAAATTTTGGGTTTTTTTTTTCCAGTTCTGTGAAAAATGTTATGGGTGATTTGATAGGGATTGCATTGAATCTATAGATTGCTTTGGGCAGTATGGCCATTTTTATGATATTAATTCTTTCAACACAGGAGTATGGAATAACTTTCCATTTCTTTGAATACTGATTAATTTCCTGATTAGTGTTTTATTCTTCTCGGCATATGTCTTTCACCTCATTGGTCAGGTTTATTCCTAGGTATTTTATTTTTTGAGTGCAATTTTAAAAGGTTTTGTATTTCTATATTCCTTTTCTAATATTCATTATTAGCATACATCAATACCACCGATTTCTGAATGTTAATCTTGTATGCTGTTACTTTGCTGAATTCATTGATCAGTTCAGGTAGTTTTTGTGTGGATTCCTTGGGTTTTCTAGATATAGTATCATGTCATCTGCATACAGTGAGAATTTTACCTCTTATTCCAATTTGGATAACTTTTATATCTTTTGTTTGTCTGTTTACTGTGGATAGGATTTCCAAAACTATGTTGAATAAAAATGGTGGGAGTGGGCATTCTTGTCTTGTTTCAGATTTTAGCAGAAAGGCTTTCCACTTTTCTCTATTGAGTATTATATTTGCAGTGGATTTGTCATAAATGGCTTTTAGTATGTTAAGGTATGTTCCTTCTATACCCAGTTTTGTAAAAGCTTTTATCATGAATGGATTTTGGCATTTGTCAAATGCTTTTTCTCCATCTATTGAGATTATCATGTGATTTTTAAATTTTTTTTTTAATGTTGTTTATGAGGTTGATTTATTTGCACATGTTGAATCATCCTTGTGAACCTGGGATGAATCCCACTTGTTGTGGTATATTATCTTTTTACTATGTTGCTGGATTCAGTTGGCTAAAATTTTGTTGAGAATTTTTGCATCTATATTCATCAAAGCTATTGGTCTATAATTTTCTTTTTTGGTATTTTTGTCTGGTTTTGGTATTAGGGTGATAGTGATATCATAGAATGTCTTTGGGAGTGTTCCCTTTTCTTCAACCCTTTGGAAAAGTTTAAGAAGAATAGGTGTAAATTCTTCTTTGTGTTTTTGGTGGAATTTTCCTGTGAAGGCATTTGGTTCTGGACTTTTATTTGTAGGAAATGTTTTTATTACATATTCAATTTAATTTCTAGTGATTTGTCTGTTTATTTTATTGATTTCTTCTTGATTCTTTTGGCAGACTATAAATATCTAGAAATGGCCCATTTCTTCCAGGTTGTCAAATTTGTTGGCATATAATTTTTCATAGTATTATCCTATAGTTTTGTGTATTTCTGCTGTATCTATTTAAATTGCTCCTTTTTCATTTCTTATTTTGTTCATTTGAGTGTTTTCTGTCCTCTTCTTTGTGAGTCTGGCCAGAGGTTTGTCAATTTCTTTTACCTTTTCAATGAGCCAGCTCTTGGTTTTATTGATTTTTTTCTATTGTTCTTTGAATCTCTATTTTATTGATTTACTCTCCAATCTTTATGATTTCTTGCCTTCTGTTGACTTTAGCATTTATTTGTTCTTCTTTTTCTAATTCATTTATGTGGTAGGTTAAGTTGTTGATTTAAGAGTTTTCATCTTTTTTGAGGAAGACCTGTATCACAACGAACCTTCCTCTAAGCACTTATTTTCCATAATCCCAAAGATTTTGAATGATTGTGTCTTCATTATCGTTTGTCTTATGGTATTTTTTAGTTTCTTTATTTCCTCATCGAGCCCTTGGTTTTTCAGTAGCATGTTTTTTTAGTCTCCATGCAGTCAGTTTTTTTTATCATTTCTTTTCCTGTGGTTGATTTCTAGTT